>NW_028262336.1:0-4800000 GCF_047370975.1 Nipponia nippon | reverse complement strand
CATCTACACTTTCTTGTCCCCAGCCTGCTGTTTGCTTCCACCTCTGTCATTGTGGTGAGAAATCACCTATTCACGTGGCTGAGCTGTGATAGAGAGGGTTGACATCTATGGCAAGAGAGGGCAGAAAAGCTAATTATTTTTATAAACCTTTGTTCAGCCTTTTCCCCTGCCTGTCTCACACACACCCATCCCTGATCATACCTATACAGAAAAATTAACAGCATTCCTTCTATTAATATCCACATAAAGCTAAGGATCCAAGTTCCCTGTGGAAGCTGCAATGGCCTAAACATGTGGTTTACCTTGTAGGCCCATTTCCTAGAATGAAGGAGGGACACATCATTACTGTACTATGGAGAAAAACATCATGTTGTAGTCCTGTTTGAAATCCGATAGCTAAACTGCAAAGTCTATGGACAGTAGAGACTGGGACCCCAGGCTTCCAGCATCAGAAATGTGGCTTTTGTAAGATAAATAAATTCTTTATGAACAGGTGGCAGAAGGAATTGGAAGGGGCTTGGATCTCCATGGGAAAAGACAGCACCTACATGTGTGAGATTTTTAAGAGGAACATCTGGCTGGGAAGATTAGGTAAGGAACCTTAGAAAGGAGTTTAAAAGGGTTATTGGGCTTGAGTTTTGAGGTGGGAGGGCTTCCCAGGAAGGTGAAAATGTAGGTGGGTTAAGGCTTTACTCTGGAAAGGCAAAGGGGGAGGAGGAGGGATGACAGACAGAACATATATTACAGTAACAGGCTGAAGTACTGAACGCTGATTAAGAAACAAGCAGCAGGTATTAGGTTGTGTGTGTCTGGTTAGGACGCTCTTTAAAGAATGAAATCAGGCTGCTAAACAGCAAAGCCCTATCTTATACAATGATACAGGGGTCTTCCTCCCTGTGATGACCTGCAGCCTCAGAGCAGGTTTGTCTTGGCTACAAGGCACTTGCCTCAGACTGCTTCTTCTGCCCCTGCTCTTCAGTTGCCTTTTCCAAGCTGGGTTCCCCACAACTTGAGTGGGAGAGGCCCTCACGTGCCTGGATCTTGAGTAGATCCAGCCACATCATCCCCCTCTTTCCTCTCCCATTGAACAGGGAGACCAAAGTAACGGAGAAGAGAGAAGCATACCACAGGACATAGGGCACTCCATAGGTCACCCCATAGGTCACCCAAAGGGACTGGCTGCTAAGAAATCAACTTGTCAGTGCACGGGGAGGGAAGAGGATGCCCATGTTGGGGTAGGAAACTCTTGTTGGCTTCTTTCTGCCCTGACACATTTTTCATTTCTTTCTTTATTCCTCCTTTTAATGCTGTGTTAAGAAAAGGAAGCTCTATAAAAATAAAAAAGCTGAGAGATGGGAAGAATATTAAAAACTGCTGAAGCATTTAGGGAAAGACAGAAATGATTGTCCTTTGGGATGGGGAAGCCACCGGGTGGAACACCTGCCTGACAGACCCTCTGCGGTGGCGGAGGGCTGCTTTCCCCAGGGCTGGGACGTAAGGCAGGTGATAGCTTCTTCTCCCTGGACACCAGAGTAGAAGCAGAGTGCTTGGGCACTGGGCAGCACACAGGAACCACAGAGATCAATACAACGGGTGAAGAGATTTGTCCACAGCTAATAAAACATCTCCATGGGGTTAGGTACCCATTGGTGCTTAATAAATAAGATTTAGTACACTGACAGTGCACAACACTTCAAGGGCTATTTGGCCACGGGAAGGACCATTAGCTACAGATGTAGGAAGTAAATCACGTAGACAACAGAGGCCTTATCCAAGATCACACTGCAGATCAGTGATGAAATCAGGGATCCAGCTCAAGTCTGCTGACTTTTGATCTCTTGCTCTACTCAGGAGATCTACACCACCTCTCCTAAATCCAAGTGCCAGGTACGAGCAACCCTATTCAAGTCCATGCTGTTACGTTGTCATATGTTTTGTAGAACTGAAAAGGAGTTGAAAGGACAGAAGGTCTTCTTTAGCCCAAAAACCAAGATGAGGAGGAAAAAGGCCTATTGGTAGGGCTAGGTCTGGATAAAGGAAAGTTTGCTCATATGAAACTTAGTAGGTGATAATATGGGTCCATCAGTTTTCACAGTCCTCAGTTTGGCCCCTTCCACAACACTAAATTCACCTGAAACCATGCACATTTGAAAAATCTCAGCGATGTCCAGCCAAGCATCTATCTTTCTCCAGCTTACTTCAGAGAACATCATCTCCCATGACAGTTAGGGATCAATCTTTTTCATGGCAAACATTTTTCTGTTAATTATTCTAGAAGGAACAGTTCTGATGCTGCAGATCTTTCTCAAGTAAAATCCCTGGTGCAGTAGTGTATAAATGCCTACCTGATGACACATAAGTCCGATCCATATCTCATGGACATAAATTGCAAGGTCATCTGTAGTGGACTTTAGAACAAGGTCTGAATGTCCAGGATCACAGAATGAGGTGAGTTTGAAAGCAGTGTCAAAATACCCCCATTACAAGGAAATAAGCATGTACCCAGATTTCTGTTTATCAAAGCTGCTGTGACATATACTCTCCAAAGCCATGGTTTACAGGGGAAGGGGATGAGGGTTTGCCACAAATATATATATATATTTTCCCCTTCTAGCTCTAAAAAACATAAATAGATAAGGTTTACAGTTGTTACCACTTTGGATTGACATATTCTATTTGCCTGGATCTAATATTTTTCGTGCCCTTGCTGCTGATACTGCTGCTGTGCACTACAGCTGTAATAAGTTAGGTAAATCCCAGACTACTCTTTAACAAACACAAGCTCTGGGTTATGAACGTTTCCTTCTCAGCCTTTTTCGGGCAGGGAAGCAGGATGGTAGTCTCCTTTGTTCCAGTTCTTCTTTCCTGTAATACGGAATTGTTTTGAAAGACACCCATCATCTGCTTTTTATACTTTGAATCACAATTCCACCGTTTTCCCCTGTAAGACTCTTCCTTCTAAGACTATTTTCTCATAAAGAACAGGAGGCAAATTTTTCACAAGGCGTAACCCAATGAAGTGATACCAGTGGAGAATTTGGTCATACAGGATTTGAAGCCCATTACATACCCAGCTCAAAGTCCTGGCTGGGGTGAAAAGCTATGCAGTTCATGCCTGTGCTGAAGTGACAGCCATGACACTTTGCCATCAACAGTCCACACTCTTAGCAATTTATTGTATTTGGATGCAATCACTGGCAATGACTTAACTGCCAGCATGGACATGACAAATCACTTTCAGCATCATGTCAGCTCTCTGTGATTAAATTGTGGATCTTAGAAGGCCCAGCCTCGTGGGATCTATATATAAGGACAGACAAAGCCAGCCATGGGTGTTGCCAGGGCCACATCCAGGCGTGAAATGGATAGGGGAACAGCTCTGCACAGCCACACAACTATTCCTGTGCCCCATGACTTAGAGCATGATGTCAGGGAAAGCTAATGAGGGGGAACAGACCTATCTGAGCCCTCTCCTTCAGCCTGTGTGGGAAACTCATGCCTGAATGTCACATAGAGAGATGCCATCTGTTTAGTCTGGGTCAAGGATATGCTGCCCTTCAATTAGGGCACTTCTGAGCAAGGAAACCAAGGGAGGTGGAGGCTAAAGCCAGAAGCAGGGAGCTAGAAAGGACTGAATTTTCATGCCTGTGGGTCTGGTCCAGGTAGGATCAGGTGGGAGAGTGAGGAGGAACTGCCAACTGAAGTGAGCATGGGGACAGGGGCTCCCAGGATACTGCCTTCCCTGCCCAGAGACCAGGAATGAGGAGGGGTAGGAAGCTCCTGCCAAGCCTGGACCAGGGCTTTGCCACAAGAAGAAAGATTAACTAACAGCTCAGGAACCGAGTGTAACAGCAACAGCCAGTTGAATCAAATCACTTCCAACACACAGTAACTATTTATCGGGTGCTTACAGGCTACCCAAAACCATAGTACCTAAATGCTTTCTACAGATGGTGACAGATCATTACAGTTAGCCCCATGCTTGTTTGCCCAATGTCCTATCCACCTTACATTAGCTACCCCACTATATAGATGCCTAAAGAGAAGGCAGAGCTGTGTGAAACAGCTAGAAAACACATTCAGCAACAGAAGACTGGTTTAAACAAGCCTGGCCTTCCCTTTTGTGTCCATAACCACCTGCTGTGATGGTTCTGCCTGTGTCCATGCAGCGTCTTGCAAATCCAGAATAGAATATGTTTTGCAAATGAACAGAAGCTGTAAATTAACAAAAGACTAAGCAAAGATGGTGGAAGTAACCAAGAGTGATCTCCCCTTCTCCCTTGCACAGGTAAGATGCAGCTAAAGGCAGACAGAGGATAATTCTCATCTCAGTTACACAGGCACCATCCTGAAGGCAGCCCACACTCCTTCAGAGGGCATTGGTATGATTGCGATCAAAACCTGCCCAAAGGCTGCTAAAAGTGAAACTAACTTCTGTTCTTTAAATATCCCAAATCCCAAAGAATAGTTGCAGTAAAAGCAGAACCATGGTCTCGGGTAGAGGGTGCAGAATTACCCAGATTCCTGTATCAAATCTGCCCTTACCAGTAGCTCTGCCACTGTGTATTAAACTAAGCAGATCTGTTGCACAAATATTTTGCAGAATTTTCCCAGGGGTTTTTTGCCCCTTCAACTAAAAATAATGAACCCCACACACTCCTCTTGATTTCATTTTCATTGCATATAATATAAGCATTTATCCCAAGGTCTACAAAAGACAGAGGCTACAGCCTTTGCACAGTGTGAATAGAAGGTCTGTGAATCACTGAGCTATCATCTGGTGACTGAAGGTGTAAGACAGACCAGGTGGCTACTGGGCTTACTCGAAGGTGCTACTGTCTGCAGGGCCTGCAGAGCTGCCTGTTACCAAATGCACAGGGGAAGGTGCCACCTTCTCAGACCTGCCAGTGAAATTGCTTGTGTGATCATTCCCTAATCCATGGCAGTTGAAACAAAGATGAGAGCTGAGTGGGATCATTTTGATGGGCACTGCTTTGGCAAACTGCTCACACTAACATCTGTGTGGTGTAGCTGGCTATAAAGGGTAGGCAACCTCTTCCACGGCTCCAGCTGGATCCAGAAAAGGACATGCACTCTGAATAAGACTAGGACTAATCTTCTTATTTCTAAAAAGAATCAGAAGCTTCCTTTTGGCTTAATCCCTTCATCTTTCTAGCTACTTTTCTGTCTCCCAGGACACGCTGCTGCTAGTTTTCAGAGGAATGGTGACGCACTCCTGCAATGAAGCGGGAGGCTTGCAGGAGAGGCCTCCAGATTGCCTGCCACAGCGCTTGCTGAAAGGTACAGAAGCTACACAGGAAAATCCCACATTGTCTTTCCCTACAGAGTTTAAGGGGGCTCAATTCAGTTGCTTAAACACAGTCATTTAGAGCCATGGGACATGGCTCCACGTGACTTCAAGCTACCACTGTAGAAGGGCACAGGTGTCCTACAGGTCTTTGGTAATCCACAGCTGTCTCAGATACCCTAGAGCATCTTTAGTGGGAAGAAGCAGTTAAATTTACACTGCACTGAACTATTAGTTCAGCAATTCAGAATTTTTTTCTAACAATGGTTATGGCAAGCGACGGCCAGAGGCAGCCAGCATGCAGGATTGTAATTTCTGCTGAAACCAACGCCAAGGCAATTTCAAGCACCCTGTTAGATACCTTCAGTGCCTTTCAAAACTCACACTCCTCACACTGAGTAGAAACACAGAGTTCCAAGCAGGAGCAGAGTTTACAACTCCCTAGACGGAGGCCTGGCACATATGCAGTCAGGCAGAAAGATAAGAGCACATAACTACATCCTCTGCAGCTAGTGCTGCACAATGCTCTGCTAAAGGTCGTGAAACACGTGCAGCTAGGCAAGCCGGGCAAGGACAGAGCCACTGATACTGTGCAATCAGCTCTGATGATTACTTTCTGTGAGTGCAATGCAAAAAAATTATTTCAATTCTTACCCCAGCATGTGACTTTTTTTTTTTTCCTAGGAGTGGGGCCTTAAGTTTAAATCCAATTCCCAAGAAAGAAAAATCATGCCTAATTTCACTCCTCAATCCCCAAATTATTCATTCCCTCTCCCAAAGCACAATGACTTACATATGCCTTCTTCATTTTGTTAATTACGCTTACCTGGTCAGAGGCAGGGAAGGAGCAGGCCAATAGAATCATAGAATCATTAAAGTTGGAAAAGACCTTTAAGATCATCAAGTCCAACTGTTAACCTATCACTGCCAAGTCCACCACTAAACCATGTCCTCAAGCACCACGTCTACCCTTCTTCTGAATACCTCCAGGGATGGGGACTCAATGACTTCCCTGGGCAGCCTGTTCCAATGCCTGACTACCCTTTCGGTGAAGAATTTTTTCCTAATATGCCACGTGAATGGACCTGACCAATCCCCTCTCACCACAGCAATACCAAATAACAAATACACTTAGGAAATCCAATTAGTGGGGAATCCACAGGTTGCAGTTTGTTCATAAGCAACACTCATTGAATATGTTAGCAAATACACGTGTAAAATTAAAGTTTATTCAAGAGCAGATAAACAAGCTGCATTGATTAGACAGGCAGCTGTTAAAAGTTTGTTTATCTCTCCCAGATTAGTCAAACGAGAGGATAGATAGACAAGCAGATAGGCTGACAGACAAACAGATAGATAGAATTGTTCCTGCAAACCTGAAGGTTGCATTTTCAGGGAGGCAGTTTGGGTGAAATCAATAAACCAATTTCTGGAAGCTGGAGTACTGCTAGTAATTAGAAAAAGGCCTTTGCAGCCACCCCATGCTCAGCTGTGAGATCTCCCTTCATGGGTTTCAATGAGAGTGAAATTGAGTGACTTCAATAATTTCATGCCGGGTTATGGGAGGGAGGTGAGGAAGGGTGAGTTCCCAACCATCTAATAGGTCTCTAACAGCTCGATAATTGGCCCATCCCGTGGGTGATTAAGGATGAAAATAACTAATTTCCGCTCATCTTACAGACTAATCAGATCACCTCACCCCTATCATTTTCTCCTCTATTTAAAGAGACAGTCTCTTTCTCTCTGGCATCAAACGCTAGCAGGGTGCAATCACTTACGTTAGTAAAGAAGCTGGTTCAGGCCAGGCTGGAGTTAGTGTGTTTAAGATACCGGCTCTTCAATTGGTTGCTCTGTAATAAAGCTTTTACTTCTGGTTTCTGCTGCAGTGCTCCAGCCTCCTCACATGCAGCATATGAATCCTGCTCCATGAACAGAGCGCTGCACGCTGGAAAAGGGGAGGAATGGCCTCAGACCTGAACACAAATCTGGATGTCGCAATGCTTGGGCATCCTCCCCTGCTCTGACTCTTCCTAGCCACACTTTCAAGAGCTCGCATGGCAGGCAATTCCTTGTCAGAAAGGCCATCTTTCAGCATTATTGCTGGCCCAAACTTTCCATATACAGTAGGTTAGATATGAGGCACACATCCTGTGCAGCTCCACTGAGGCTTCTTGGCCACCAGGAACAGGCAAGAGGTTACAAAGATGAGATAAGGGCTGGATGAATCCCACTTGGACCAGGGATCATATTTTGCTCTTTGTATCGGAGCCCTGTACCAACCCCAAGCGTGTTATTTCTTACATTGCCTAGTGCAGCACTAAACGTTTTGTCCCAGTTCCGACAGTCCTTGTCTAGATTCATAGTTGTGCCTCTACAGACCCTGAGCTCTTAGGGTGATTCATAGATGTTGGTCCCTCATATCCCACCTCTATACATAGGTATAAATAAGTGTCCTGGTTTATATGGGCACTAAGTATCTCCTGGTTCAGCATTAAACTGAGTACTGGCAGGGAAGGCACAAGCAATGGGAAGATTGGTCTGATCAGCACTAAAGCAGCAGCTTTCCTTGAGTAATCCACAGTATCAAAGGAGCAGCGAGGTCCTTTTTCGCTAGAAAGATTTGGACCTGCTTTTACCAGAGACCTTCATGGCTCCTGATAAGAAGTCCTGAAGGCCTCAGAGAAGCACAGGGAAATCCCTTAAGCCCATGTCCCTCTCCTGATGCGAGAAGCCCGCAGTACACTGCTTTAAACCACAAAACTCATTCTCCACGCCCTTCTGCAGGGTGCCCTGGAAAAGTCCAGTCTCAGGAGAGTACAGCATGGGGTAACCCATGCCACTAACAAAGAAGAAAGCAAGACCTTTCCTGAGGAAAAGAGAAAGCTTGATAGCGAGAAGAAAAAGCTAGCTGGCAGAACCCCTTTCTAGCACACTTGCCATTCTAGGTACCAAGCATGCTCTTCTAAAAGGCTGCAAAGAGTAGAATGTGGTTCATACAAAAAACTCAAGCACAGCTGTTTCATTCCCATGAATCTCTGTCAGGAGAAGAGAGATCAAGATGGGGGAATTGAGACTGAGACCTCAGTGGTGGCCTCAGCACTGCTGTTCCTTTGCATTGAGCAATTAAGCAGTATTCACAGATGGAGAATTCCAGCCCTGGAGTTGAATTGGGTCAGCTCACTGGCATAATCCTGATTATTTGCAAAGAATGCCAGTGTCAAGGCCTGTTTCCCTGAATGTAGCAGAAACCATAACGAACAGCAGTTTTCTCCCTCATTATTTTCAGGTCTGCTTCTCCAGTTAGTTCTGTGTCCAACACATCCTATCTACCTGCTTGCTTTCAGTGCCACATTCACAACTGCTTCCCTCCCTTCATTTTATCCCTGCTTTTGCTGTTATTACTCCACAAACCTCTTGGCCCTCATAACATATGCCTCATGCCTTAAGTGGTAGCCTTTTCTTCACCTCCAGAACGGACAGCTGCATTTTGCCTGGAAGGAAAGATCCAAGTCACAGCCACTGACTTTCATCATATCTCTGCCAAGAAGGATGTCACTGTTGTGGCTTCTCTATGGGACTTGTTTTTCAGGCAGATCCTTCATTGCTTCTGCTATGCGAACTAAAAAAAATCATCCCCTGCCCAGAAGTAAGCCATTGATGCACCACACACACTCATTCACAAGAGATGAACAAAGATGTAGGTATGACAAGCCCAAACTTCCTACCACTCATTCCACTCTCACGAAAAGCACATCTCTGCTCAGGACATAACAATCCCATAGCAGAAATAGCTGCTATTATTCCCTATCATCACAGCGTCCCTGTTTCTCACCAAATGTACCCCGTCTCCAGCCACCATATGCAGCACGGGCAGGCTGCCAGCTCATTTTGTGTGTGCTGCTCTGCAATGCTAGAATTTTCAATCAGGAGCAGGCCTGGTAGCTAATGGCAAACATGCCCATGCAAGGACATCTCCCGCTGTCTTGAACTTCAGTCTGGGCTCCCCTGTGTTTACTGACACCCTCAGACAGCCCATCAACAAAGATGATGGAACACCAGTCATTTGCAAGGCAGGGAGTGAAGGCTGGATTCAGCTTTACCAAGGCTTTGGTGCCCATTACAGTATGCAAGAACATTTGTGGGTGCCCTCTGGGCAATTGTTTCAGAGGTTCAGGGAACCATAACTACAGGGCTGTGGAGCTGTCACAATCTAAATGAGTGAGAAACACATGAGTGAGATTTTAAGCTTCTCATCTGAAACACATGGCAAAAGTATACCTCAAAACTACAGCTCTGAGAGAGGTGAACCCTCCTGCCCCTTTCAAGGGCTCCCCCAGCAGTAGAAAGGCCACTACCGTTAACTGTTTCACTGCTGGCTGATAAAAGTAGAAAGCAAAAGCACCATATCGAGAACTACAGTGGGGATTTCATCTTGGCACCTTAGCGTGGAATTTGCGGCTCACAGGTGAAGCTTGGAAAAACATTCCCATTTTCATTCCTTTTGGTTCTATCCTGCCTGCAACATTCGTGTGAGTTTGAAAGGAGACCAGATGCGGGCTAGGGTCCCCTGAATTAACCAAAGGATTAATTCACCCTTTAACAAATTAAGGCAAATGGAGCAAATTATTAATAACAAATATTTTACTCAAATTTGAGTCTTTTTCTCCCTTCTGTCCCAGCTTGTGGAATATCCCTGTGCAAATGGCAATTTCCTTACCTATGTTATCAGAATTTATATGAGAAATATCCATATTTTATCACATATTTTGAGGGTGGAATGATCCCAAATATTCAGTTTGTGAGCTGCAATGCTTAGTCCCATTTGGCCACACTTGCCCCTTGGGAGATTCCTGCCTCTCTCTTGGGTGAACTGATGGGCATTTCCAGTGTGAAAACCTACTTGCATGTTTCCAACTAAATTCTCTTGACTGCAAGCTCTTTCTACAAGTCCTCAAGTTAAGTGAGTTAGCAATTCATTTTTTTGTATCAGTAATACCTAACACCCCTTGTGTTCCCAGACAGCACAGTGGAGGAGAAGGGTCTGGAGGAAGGGAAGGAAACAGCATGCCAAATGAGCCCATTTTGTACACTGGAGGAGAAATTTACACATTTTTGTAATCGCATTTTTTCTTAATGGCTTGCCAAGCTCCAGGGTGGAGTCAGCAGCAAGATAAGAAGTGCAGGGATTCTTACATACTTTCAGGTTTCCTTGCAAGTATCTCACGTGGCTCCGGTCTTCCCTTCAGTGCACACTTGAGTATGCGCTTAAGATTATTCCTAATGCCCAGAAAGCTCTTTCCAGCTTTTCCAGGATGTCCTGTCATAACAGTCTTCAGTGTATGCATAAAGAGACACATGCTTATGCACATGGCTGAATAAAGGCAGAGTGCTGAATTGAGGTCTTCATGACTAATGCATGCATGTGTACACACACACACACACACACATGCAGGATGCATGGCTCTATCTTGCCTGTTCTGCTACACTTTCCCTTAAGAGTCATCACTGCAGCTGGACTTGCATCCCTTCTCCAGTGCAACACGCCACATTCACTCGCAGAATTGATCTGCCCTGAAAACCACTTCTCTCACATTTCTAAATCTCTTGGCGTAAAACCTGTTATTCTCTTGACATTAGGCTATTCAATACCTGTCACTTCCCCCCCTCAGAAAAAATTGACTTCCGAGTGACATTATATGATAAGCAGTTATATACTGAGACTTCTAACCAGATGGAGCCCTTCCATCACTGGAGACAACACAGAGCACGTGGGATAAATGCTCGCTGTCTCATAGTCCCTCTGCTCGCTGCCTTGCAAAGCCCTGCTGTTTGAACCTGCTCCACAGCTCTGGGGAACGGACTCTCTACATGGACATCTGTGACAGTCCCAGTGCTGGAAAGGCTGGTGCTCTCTATGGCATATTCACAGCCAGATTCAAACCCTCTTTTTTTTCCCTGCTATCCCCTTTTATCAATTTATATCTTGTCTCTCAGCCATTATTGTTGGACATAAATCTGGCCCAGCAGCTTTTGGGACTGGAGCAAGACCCCACAGACTGTTCCAAACCTGGAAATCCATCCATGGTGTATCTCACCCTGAGGAAACCCTCACCCCTCTGCAGCTGGTTGTAGGCACTTCTGTCAGCCCAGTGCCCTGCCCTGTTGTACCAGTACAGAGCACTTCTGGTTAGGACTCACCCCAGTCACAACTCCCTCACCATCTTGTGTATCCATGGGAGTTGCAGGATCCCTCAGAGGTTAATAATAACTAATATTATTATTAATGTAATAGCACACAAAATAGGGAAAAGGAACTCTTACTTTTAGCATCTTAGAGTTTTCTGGGTTGTAAAAACAGCCCACCCAGCCAGTCGTTTGTCATGGAGCTTAGTTCTGCCATAAAATGCTAATCAGCCTGAACACTCACGTCCCCCTTGCGCCATATCTTTTTATGAGCACATTAACATGGTCGTTAGGGAGAGGGGACTCATATGGACACAAACACGTACCGCAATCATTTATTTCCCCCTCAAACTCCATCCCCAGTGACTCTAATTCATTTGCAAGAAGCAGTTTTCCTTCCCCTCCATTGAGGTGGTTTCTGGCTTCCAGAAACCCAGACATGCCCAGACCACCAAGCTGTTGTGTCACCATATTGCATCATTTATCCCCTGTGACAGATGTCACAGGAGGAGGTAGAGCCATCTCCTCCATAAGAGAGAACACACATGCTCTCTGGGATCCTCACGAGGAGTCATGTCACGTAGATCACTAGATGCAGCTACCTTTTGTTTGGAGTGAGGACCTGGCAAAGATTTGATAAAAGTCACCTTTTTCCTTCAGACACCAAAAACGATCCCTCTGTATGTGATATAAAGATAGAGCTGGGAATAAAGTTTGGTAATTCAGATACAGAGATACAGGTCACTGCCACTCAAGCTAAGAGAGAGCTAAAGTCAATTTTAGGAGTAGATAGCCAATCTCTAGAGGGCACCTTCATACACACAGGCCGTGTGATGCAGAGTAAAGGAGAGGAAATAACTCAGAGCAAAGAGCACAAGGATATTTGTCTTGTGGATGTAACCCCCTGACTGGACAGGGAGATGATGACCCCCACATCTGCATTCATGGCATCCAGAACAAAAGCACTGCAAACAGACCCAGGGTGTCACTGCAGCCTGCTTGCTTAGTCCCCTTCTTACCAACGTTAGCTGCATCCACTTGGGCGAAACAGGAATAAGGCAGTAGTAGCTTTAGTGCAAATGACTTCTTTTTTCCTAATTCTTTCTTTTTCCCCCATCAGTGAATTGTCCCCTCCTTCCATCTCCTATTCACTCTCTATCTCACTGTATGCAAACCACAATCCCCCTTTTCTTCTTTCTGCTTTATTTTCCTGAACACTCATTAACTACTCACAAAGGACCGTGCCTGGCGGATCGGAGCTGCAATTATCTCCTGGTTCTGACCCGTGTTCAGCGGTCAGAGATTAGCATCAGCAATAATAATGGAGTGTGCGATGCAGGCAGCTGCATGCTGGGAATTTGACAAGTATCCAGACTGCTAGAGCCAACGTGAGGGGAAGGGAATCCACACAGGGGACTGTGTCCTCAGGAAGGTGGACACGGACATTTCTGTTTTGTCAGGGGGAAATTCCAACACATCCCTTACACCTGTTGAGGGAAGATGATCAACTTGCCCTCCAATATTCCAGCTGTAAATCCTGCCTCTATTCCCACTCACTCTGGTGCGCCCATGAACCGAAGGCAAGCAGGAACTTGTTCCTGCTACAGTTACCCTCCTGACTTCAACTTCACACATTTTTTTTCATTGGCAAAGTGCAAAAAAACACGGGGAAAATAGATCACCAAATCATGCACATTAGTGAGGAAATATCTCCTAGACTGCTAAAATAAACAGTCCTGCCTTTTCCCACCCCTAGTAAATGATAGCGAAAATATTAGACTGACTTTACTGACTTCTGGAGTGCCTTCCCACTGAGGGTTCCCGTGCACCTTTCATCCTTTCTGTCCACCCACTCATCCGTTTAAGGCATCCATCCATCTCCACCGCCTCAGTGCGCCATACTGCAATTAAGATTCCACAGCAGGCTTCAGTGTGGGTCTCCTCATTTCTCTTAGCTTTTCAGCCGCTTTGTTTGCTAAATTCTATGTGTTTGTTTGTGTATGGGTTTATGATTTCTTGTTTTCAGTTACTGCGAGCAGGCTCTGACAAACAGGCAAGTCCTGTAATATGCTTGGAGAAATAGTCGATCTTTGGCTCAGTCTTATCTCCTCTATCCATCAGCACTATTAGGGCTGTCTCTATGTCACATCCTTGGCTGAACCTGCATCACAAAAGGTCCAGGGTGTCAAAATTTTCCAGGCAATGTTGGAATTTGCTTGTCACTTAACACCTTCTGAATACTACAATATTTTTCCCCTCAATGGGGAGTTTGTGGACAAGATTCTTAAGTTCAGGGATGTATGAGTTCAGGATAAAACTTCACCTGGTTATCTGTTGGGGAATAACATTATAAGCTTAGCTGGTAGGCAGCAAAAAACAATAGATGCAGGTACAGCTATTAAGAGACCGGCTCTGGACTTTGTTCACACCCCTTTCCAGTTAAGATGCTTGATCCACTCCTGATCTCATTTGAAATACTCAGTCTTCTAGAAAACAGGGTCAGAATTCTCATCAGAGGAAACTTTTTCAAGAGAAGACTTCAAATTCATCCTGCTTCTGTTTAGCCTAGAAATAACAGAAGAACAGACCCTATCATAGCATATCAGTGCTCCCTGAATCTGGTATCTGCTGAAACCTGGACATTTGGAAGTTCAATGATAATGAAGAAAAAAATATACAAAAAAGTTAATTGAAACTTTCTGAACCTGAAAAGCTATTCAGCTTGAGATTTGGAGAAAGTTCAAATTCAATTTGTATTGTAGCTGATTAACACTGTTCATCCTAAAAATATCCCAACTGTATTTTGCAGTTTTAAGACATCTGAAAAATAATACAAAGAAAATTCTCAGAAACAATTGTTTGAGTTGTTAAATATTTGCAATTCAAGCAGCCTCACACCCACTTTTGCACACTGCTTTAAATATCAAAATGATTTTTTTTTTTACTGGCACAAGAACTTTCAGCAATTAACTCTGAATTTCTGCAAGCAAGTATTTACACCAGCAACTCCTACCTGCTTACTGCCCTTAAGTAAGAAGCAATATTGTGAGTTAGATGACCAATCACAACTGCAGATTGAGTGAAGATAGAAAGAGCTGTGTGGTAGAACGAAAAAAAAAAGGGGGCAAAGTAGCAACAGTCCACTTTTCTAAATACAGCATATGAGTTGAACAATGTTCATAATCAATTCCAAGCTGCCAATTTCAAAGGCAAAGCAGGTTCAGTGAAGATTTGTAGCAACATCTACAGTTTTTGCCTGGAGGACACATATTCCAGACCAGCCACAGATACATTTGATCATGTAAACCCTTTTTAGTTACTATAGTGAAATCATTAATTGATCATTTATTGCCCCTTGAGAAATCAATGAGTAAGTCGTCACCTCTGCTCTCGTCCTTGCCATTCAGAAGAGCACATGATTTTGTCACTGAATGGACCAGGGAGATAACCCTAGTCCTTCACATATATGCAACCTTCTACCTATATTAAGTACAAGGCATGCTGCTACTGCTGAGTGAAAGTCTGCACTCCCACGCATTAGTTATTCCCATTTGGTACGAGAACAGAGGATGCTGCTTTGCAGGGCTGTCGATCCAGCACGAAATTCACTTTGGAAAACTGTTTTTAAAGAAGAGAATATCTGCATGAGGGAGGGGAGAAGGTGGGGGAAATAAATCTCCTGGTACTTTCGTTCATTATTTAAAGCAACTGTTATTTTCTCTCTCACTTTTTCTTTCGAATTTGATATCCTAGAGACAAGATTTCTTCTACTAGGCACCACTAGGGGAAACAGACCGTGCAATCAGAGTTTCAGAGAATGCTTCATTCCGGCATTTCAGGCAGGAGAAAGGTCCAGAGGAGCTGGAACAAGCAGCAATGAGGAATCTGAAATGACTTTGAAATGCAGCTCTGATCTCTGCTGGTTTAAACCTCACACAAGCCACTGCTTCAGGTGCCTACGTACCTCATCTAACACTACCAAATACAGCATGCAAGGAAGGGAAAACTAGGAAGTGGGGTCTGTTAACAGGAGGGAATTTATCAGGGCTCCTCCTGCCAAATACCATTGCAGGCAGCCACTGTAATGAGCATCTGACTAGTGAACTCAGCTCCCCACATCTCTCAAGTGGTCTTGTGGTTCACCACTGACTGCTCTGCTCAGGTCAGGACTCACCAGGTTGCAAAATACAAACATTAAAGAAGCTGCTATGCCTGACTGTATCCACCAGTTTCTTCCAGAAGCTAACAGCCCTGTTCCTCAGAGGACTTCTGGTGGTGCTGGGTGGGTAACTGTCTTTACTGAAAAAATGCAGTCTGGGCTCAGACCTGCACTTAGGACCTCAGAGTCAGCCCTGATGATACTTGGGGCAGTGTCATAACTGAACTTTGTGTCTGGTCCTGGCCCAGTAAAGAACCAAACAGGTAACCGGATCCAAACATGCTACTTTGTGCATTTACTTTTTTAAGACCAGCAATTAGCCAAGGGTAACTCATGCGCTATAGAGAAGGCCATCAGATAAATGCAGACTGCATAACCTGGTATGCCTAATGAGACAGGGCAAAAACAGTATATCATGGGATTTCAGGTAGGGAGTACAGCATCAGCAAGCTGGAGGGTAGAACATTATTAACGAAACATTTTCACTGAGCTACTTGATAACTTTGGATGAGGTAAGCGGAGTCTGGAGGATATGTTAACTTTGTGCATACACAGAATGGGCAAGCCTTGTGACTGTTAATGGCTTTGTTAAATCATTTCTCTTAGTGAGTCTGTCTGTAATAAAGGATTGCTGCAACTCCCCTCATTTTTTAAGCTGCTTTGAATCTTACACATGGAAAGTATTAAGTGCTGGCATTACATCTGTAAAATTGAGGCCCTAAAAAGGTCAAAGTCATCAGCTTAATTTTTTGCAAAGAGGATTGAACAACACTGGGATCTCAGGGTATCTGATTAGTTGGACCTTACAGGGTTTTTTTTCTGTTGTCTACTCTACCTTACTTTGACCATGTTTTCTCTCCCAAAGGTTTGTGGATGTTTTAAGCTAATTTTGTGTTAGCATAAGGTACCAGACTGCCAAACTGCAAGAGTAAAGGGATCCTGCATGTTTAGATCTGCAAGCAATATCAGCACTAGCTTCTTTACCCCATTATCCCATCCCTCTTTCCCTCACTCCTTTCCTACCCTAAAAAAAACCCAGCAATTAAATTGAGAAGGGATGCACAGAAGGAAGAAAAATTGCAGCCTTTGTGTCCCATTCTGTCCCAGGTCTTTCTGGCTAACTGCCCAACAGGAAGGCTATTTATACCAGCGGTTTGTTTTGTTGTTGGTTTTTTTGTTTGTTTGTTTGTTTGTTTTTCCAGGAGGTGGGTGAAGAGCTCTGCTGTATCTCATCTACCCATCTGATAGGCAACTAACCAGCCATCAAATTATAACGATTTTCAGATGTGGAGCAGGGTCAGAAGCCAAAAGTGAAAAAAATTAGACATCCTGCCAATTTGCATACATGTAGCCACGTGACTGCTTGAGCTCTGGAGGGTAAAAAGTAACATCCACCAAAGCGAGTGTGAACAATGAAAAATGTGAACAGAGCAGCCTGTTTTAACCCTCAGCTCTCTCTCCAAATCATAGAATCATAGAATGGTTTGAGTTGGAAAGGACCTTAAAAGATCATCTACTTCCAACCCCCCTGCCACGGGCAGGGACACCTTCCACTAGATCAGGTTGCTAAAAGGTTGTTTGAAGGAAGCAGAGATGTTCAGGTTGACAAGCAAAGGAGACAACATCCACTGTCACTGTGCCACAATCGTCCCAGCCTCAGAGGAGAAAGCAGTTAGCCAAGCCTTTTTAATGTGCTACAATTATAATAATTTTTCAGATCATGTTAAACCTAAACCCTTCAAGAAATCTATGGACTCTGTCACCTTGGAAATCTCAGCTTCATTTGATCAGTACAGGGAGCCCTTGTGTTATTTATCACACAGAAAAACAGTGCTCTGCAGCACCATCAATCCAGCCTGAAATTCAACGTGTTGAAAGAACAGGAAATCTGCATGGTGAAAAACAAAGGCAAACCATAAACCTCCCAAAGATAGTTGACACCAGGGGAAGCAAAGATGTGGTTGTTCTGTTTCAAGATAGGGGAAAGGGTTGTCTATGGTGGGCAGAGGAGAGGAGAAATAAACATGCTGGAGAAATGGTTCTACGAAAAGTATTCAAGGTTAGGTTTCAGAGCAAAATGAAAAAAGTCCATTAAGAGGAACAAAGCCTCTGTATAACCCTTCAGAGGTGTTTCAGGCTGTCTCCAAATGCATGTGCAAGGCACCACTCATCAGAGTTGATTTACATGGGTTTAGATTTTCTTTCCCTTTCCAGTAGGAGGACTGGAAATGAACAGGGCTTTCTATTTGCAGTACCAAAATTTATCACAAAGCATGTTTTCAACAGCCAGTGTGCGATATAACCAGTTCAACCACCTTCACACTCCTTTTTGCCACATAGACCTTTATTCTCCCCTGGGGCCCACCGACCCTCTTTCTTCAAATCCAGCTTTAGAATCTATCCCTTCTTGTAGTCTCCTAAAAAGCTAGTGTAAAAGTCTGTCCTCTTAAGCAATAAAATGTGGCAAAAATACCCTGATATGAAAAAAACCCCACAAATTCATACCTAAGAACTATTCTAATGAATATCACAACATTTGTCAGAGAGAAGGAAGATTAATCACTTGCTCCCTTCACCTATCATACTGCTGGCTCCACTAGCCTCTGCAGAAAGACTTTTCTATCCATGGCTGAGGGAGTTTATATCTCTCTTTTTTTCAAAGAGGACAACACAGGAGCAGAAGGTCTTCTAGCTCCTTTCATCAGGCAACCTGGCTAAAGAGAACTGCCCTTTGGCAACGAGAATTACAGCAACACTCCACAGGGTGGCTAGGGTGAGGAGTCCAGATCCAGACATCTAAACTGTAGACGTTTAAAGTCTTGGTAGATGAAGTTCAGCCTCTATCTCCCATGAGATATGCTGCCAGATTGCAAAAAAACCCCCATGATCTCAGGGACAGAGTTCATTTTAGGAACCCAACTTCACTGTAGCATCAAACTGTCCTAAGTTTTAAACCAAATGTTTCATTTGCCTCCTCAGAAAACTGTGCTTTCTACCACTGGCAAAAAAAAAATAAAATAAAATAAAATAAAATTAAAAAATCCCTATATTTGCAATCAGCTCTTGAAGAAAAACTGATCTGACAGAAGTCAGTAGGCATAAGGGTTACTTTGTACATCTTTATCCAGCATGTAAAGTACTGTACACACAAACACCCACCACAGAGCAGACAACTAAAAATTAAGGGTAATTAAAGGAACAAGATGGATCTTGTGGAAAGTTAGAGACTGTCAAAAATTTCTACCACATTCAGAAAGCCTCATTCAGGAGAAAAGGGAATCAGTGACCTGTGACTCAGCCATACTTGTCTCTTCTCTTGCTGTGACTTACAGCTTGATAATACAGTGGAATTCTATTTTACTGCACTTCCCTTGAAGGGATCATTTGACTCAAGAGATCAAACCTGACTTTCCCACCAAAAAATAGTCTTTGTGTGTGGGCAGATGTCTTTGCCCTGTTGATTAGAGCTATCAGCTGGATCAGATTGGAGGTGCTTTCTTTCAATACCTTCCAAAGATAGGAAAGAATTTGACATCTCTTATGTAAGGTACTAATTAAAGCCAATTAGAACCCGACTGACCCATCATGGTATTAAAATACCTACATCAGAACCAAATTGTGTCCCTGCAAAATGGGGATTTTCCATTTCTGCGTACAACTTATGGGGAGGGGAGAGGAGGGAGGGAAGCTCTCTGCTGTGCAGGTCTTCCATCCTTTGCCTGAAATGGTCCAAATGGGTACACCTGGATGGCATGAACCCTGACAAGGGAATTCAGCTGTATAAGGGCTGCCTGCGTATTCCACTGCTTGGACAGGGAAATTGATTTCACATGATGAGTATACCTCTCACATACCACATCACAGGAGTCACTCTCAAAGTGATAGTCAAAAGTCTAAGAACAAATATGCAAATCTGCCTCCTGAACATCCATTTATTGTTTACATAATTACCTACTTTTTAATTATTGAGCTAGCCTCCACCGCTTCATACCACCCACCCTCCTAGACAAAAATCCCTTCACAGTGGCTCTGGACATGTGCTGATCCCTGCCTTTCAGAAGTAGTAGAGCCACAAAAAGCCATGCCCTGCACTAATGCCACCGGTACACTTAGAAAGGAAACACCAGGCTATAGCTGCTGCTTTAGTACTGGCCAGAATAGCGCACATGCTCTGAGCCACATGTCAAAATAGGCCTAAATCGAGACTCTGATGTGAAGGTGCAGGATGAAGCACGACATGAGCTGGGCTCTAACCCTAAGCTGATGTACTAACTGCAGGGCTGCTTTTTTCCTCTACCGATTACTTCAGTTGCTACTTGTGTTGCTGCTGTTCTAATTACAGAGGAGGAAAAACAGTACGAAACAGTACCTGAAAACTTTCATCTGAATAAGATCAACGCAGCGTACTTCTAGGGATTCATGTGCCCATATTCTTCATTTATCTTCATTTCACACTGTTGTTCATGCCAGATAAGTTGTCTCTGCCAGAAAGCTTTTGGAAAGAGGAAGTGTCATGAGAACCACTGCAATTATAGATCCAAACCCACACCAGCTGGGTCAGTGCAGCCATTTAAAAAACTTTTTCTGGCTAGGACCATGTGTTCATACACATATACCTCTATTTTCATGCATGTCTGTTTCTTCTACTTTTCTTCATTAAGCAAAGCCTGCTGCCCTCTGCAAATTCACAACAGTTTGCTGCCAAACTCTAGATGTTTGCAGCAATGTGATGTTTGCAACAGACTGAAAATAAACTTGCCGTGCAAATGGTGAGTTCACAGCATGGGTGTATTTTGGAGCAGTGCTCCCTGAACTCTGTGCAGGGAGGTCATACAAAGCAGTCCTCAGTAAGCCCATGAAATTGCACTGATCCAGTAACACACGCAAATGCAGCAGATAAGGTAAATACATAAAGGGGGATCCTGGTAAGCTGTAGGAAGAGATAAGTTTTGTCAGAGCACTGTCATAGAGCTGGCTGTAAGCAGCCACTTAAACATAGTGTTTCACCTGTTCATTTCCAGGAGACTCAGCTTAAAAATAAACCTGTCCCAAAAAAGTGCGTGTTTGTCTCCACTAACTACACAGGGTGAACAACATAGTCTAACTTTCAATCCACCATCCAGTTCCTCTCCATGTGACCCCACTAACAGCTGCTCCAGGATGGCAGGAAGGGCAGCACAAGGGGCAAGAATTGCTTAAAATCTGCACACCTTGTCCACATACAAGGACAGCCAAATGGCCCTGGGAAGGCACACCTCTTTATTTTCTCATTTTCCTATGCCTACACATGCCTCACTGTGAGGATGCAGGGGTGCAAGAGGAAATGTGGTAGGGGCAGCTTGGGGCAGTTCACAACCTGAGCAGGGGACAAATGGAGTCAGCACGGCAGAAGCAAATGGTGGAGGAAACAGCCTGCGGCTGCTCCAGGGTGAATCTGTCCCCCAAACCACTCCACATCATCTAAACAGTGAACAAACCTTGAGCCGGTTCTGGTCTGCTGACTTAGAATATCTCAGGGGCATTCTTCTGGAGCGTGCTCTTGAGTGTATCCTGCCTTTCCACAGCATTATGCAGCCTTGCTGTGCAAAACCCTCCTGGATTCTATCACAAAATGGAAATTCAGGGATGAAAAAAACCCAATGCTTTCAAAAGGAGTCAGAGCCTGATTTATGGCTTTTTGTCCAACCAATGCTAGCTTGGTTGGGAGATTCAGAGTTTCTGCAAGGAGAAGGTTGTTTTGAAACCTCCTGAACTTTTCTGAGCCAGAAGAAGGTCTGAAAGAAAACCTCATTTTATTTTCCTGGTGCTTTCTGTGACAATCCCCCAATGAGACATTTACTAGCCAGCAGAAAGAAGGATTCAGTCTCTCTGCATCAGTGCAGGATACAAACAGCAGTATGTTACTGCTCGGCCAAGGTCAGGGCAGGCTGCATGGACATGTCACAGCAAAAGCAATTTGCCAGGCATGCAATGACTTAAGGGTGCAGTGGCCCCATCTTTGCAATAACCTGTCTACCCCAGACAGCGCCAGGAGAGATGCGGCAGTGCTGTATGCAGAATGCATGGCTGCACAGACCTGACAAACTCCAAGGCAGGTAAAGCAGGACTAGGGCCCTGGCACAGCACAAGCACTTCTTGGAGGCTGGTTTGCCTGCTGATTCCATTCGCTCACTTTCCGGCCATGCAACAGGCTGGACTGAGAGTCCAGAACACCTGAAAATATCCATACCCTTTCTCCTGCACATTGAACATTATGGGCTATTTTTACAGCTGCCCTTTTTTTCTATTACTCCTCCACCTGGTGCATCTGCCTTCTTTGTTCTGCCTCTCCAAGATCTCATGCTGCACACTTGGAGGAAAAAGGCTGCTGTGCTCGGTCTTGCCACCCCTTCCAGCACAGCTGCTTTTCTTGCACCCTGCTAACCACGAGGAACCTTTCTCAGGATTCCCAGGCATTCCAGTAGGATGTACCTTGCACGGAGTACATCCTGAGAGACAGCCCTGGCTGAGTCTGTGCTGCATGCTGTCCTTACCTGCACACCTCCCAGCCCACCCTAGCCCCTGCACAACATCCACTGGGGTGGTCCAGTCATTCCCATAATTCTTCTAGAAACTTTGACTTACAAGATGACAGGCAGAATGCGCCTGTGATTGTCCCCTAAATCCCACAACCCTCCCTCTCTCTGTCCCTGCCAGGCATAGATGATGTGTGGTCGTTTCAGAGCACTACTTTAAAACCTCATGAGTCAAACCCTAGTATCCCTTAATATTTGCTCCCAGCATGTAAGTGGTGCATCATGCTGTTTCCCTCCGTGACCTCAATATCCAATTCCTGTTCCCCTTGGTTGCTTCACTTGCAGGAATAATACCATCTGTGGCGAAGATAATACCCTGTAGCAGCTCCTCAGTAAACGTGGTTGTTCTGATTTCTTCCACCAAACCCCCCTACAAGGCAGAGCGAGGTGCCGTAACCCACATGTTCGGCTAACACAAAAAGCCTTTAACAGCAGCTCTTTTAAAACCTTAGACTAATCCTATTAATTCCTAACAGCAGGCGCAAAGGGCCTGATACACCCAGTCCTATGCCACAGGTACAGAGATGCTCATGGGGTGCTCATACCCTCACAGGCAAGCCCATAAATGTTCTCCCACACACAGGCCCGTTCACACACCCACCCCACGCAGCGCTCGCACGCCGTTCTGCTCAGTAGCATTTTACTGGGAGAGATAAGCTGCATATACGTTGTTATGGTTGTAAAGAGAAAGCAGAGCTCCAGGTCTCCATCAGAGGTAGGCATAGGCTTCTCAGAGCAAAGCTTCAATGCACGGCTGTGATTTTATCTCCCATGTCCATTTGTTGTTAGCATCAATTGCTGATTTGGTGGCATACGGATAGCACGATGTGATCTCTGTTGTCTCTCTCCTTTCCCCTGGAGTTAGGCACTGCTTTTTCTCATTACGTTTTTGCTGAAAAGTGTTTATCACGGCAGATAATCTGAGAGAAAGCTCCTTCTTGAAATCATTTGTCTTTTAGCCATGGGAATAGGAAGTGTCTCACACTCTCTCATTGTAGAGTCATTCTTCTTTCTTACACTACTGTACTTCAGTTCTGGCCATCCAGCTCTAAGTTGTGGTCTGTATTTTTGCAAATGTAGCCAAAAAAAAAAAAAAAATCAGGCTTGGCGTAAAAATTTTGGGTGTAGGAGAAGCAGTAGAGGGGTCGTATTCAGGCTGCCTAACTGCCTGGTGGACTAAGTCTATCTGCCTTCACATGGCCGGTTTGATGTTGGCAGAGTTACAGATGCCTTCATCCCCAACAGTGGGTGTCTGCTCCACCGGTAGCGTGGTTAGGCGAGCAGGCAGAGCTCTATAGAAGACAACACTGTTTTCACTTGGATGTTGGTTTTGAACCTCTGAAGCTTTAGACTACAGAGCTGGCTGCTTCAAATCAAGTGGCATGAAGTGCAGCAGCCTTTTCTGTGCTTTGGTTAGAAGCTGGGAAGGAAAACAATTCTGTTCTGTAGATAATTTTATGGGAGCCACCATGTAATGCAGAGAAAAATCTTAGTGAGATTAAAATTTTTTCATCTCTTGGGAAACCTAAAGATTTTTTCATCGTAAGCTGGTGATGAAAAATTGAAATTTCTTCTCTTTCCCATGGAATAGAAATTCCAATTCAGAACGTTGGCATTTTTGATTAAAACAAAGCTTTTTGATTATTTCAAAAGCAAATATTTAGTTTTACAGAAGTAGCATGAAGTGTTCTATTTTAAATTGTTTCAGCAAACTAAATGTTCCTCTAACACAGCTGCTTACTGGAATTGCTTCCTGGCCCGATTATGGCTCCAGTAACACACTGAGACACAGGACTCGCACAGGGTGGTGCCTCCAGTTGACCAGACAAAGCTGACTGCATTGCCTTATGGCTTTACAAGTCTTCAGTTGTACCTAGCACACTGTGGAGAAGAGGGTGTTGGAAAGGCAATCCGTGAAAGCAATGCACCCTAGGGAAACACAGTTTGGAAATAGTTCAGAACAAACCTGCATTTTTTCCTGGAAACAAGTGTTTGAGAGGAACATTTTTACACAGGTCTGGTATGGATAGCACTGGGGAGGGAAGGGGAAAAGGATAGGTATCTTGTGTAGGTATACCATTATAGAATTTTGCTGCTGCTGTAATGACATGTATAGTTTGTTACCTTTTAAAAAGCAGCCTCACTCTGTCTATGCGTGGCAGAGCGGACACACATGCCGCCTCTTGTGCGGGGATCTACACGCAACAGCCTGCTTCTACATGCACACATGGGTCAGAGTTCACATTGTGACAGCTCAAACCCACAACACAGAGACCTGCAGGATTCAGATACCTATGCAAAAGTCAAGAACAGGAGTAACATACCCAGATATCCTATATACACATATATAGTCTTACACACACCCATGCTAAGGTGCATGCAGGACTTGCAACACCTTTTCCTGTATTTTCTTGGAATTGCCCTAGGACCAGACATGCTTACTCATCGGTTTAATCCCAAACACACATAGCATTCAGTCCTGCCGCTCACAATTCATCCCAGCTCCCTCAGGTGAATGGATCTGGCAGCCCTGTCTCTACCGAGACAGAGGCTGTAGCTTGTGCCAACAAGGAGAGAAATCCCGCCAAAACCTTGAGAGTAGCCCTGGGCTCATTCACATTTTCTTCTGTTCCTGGGGGGAAAGAAAAAAAAAAAAAAAAAAGAAACCACCAAAAAACCAGCTGTGAATTTATTGACTCTCCCTTAAGAATCTCTGGAGCAGTAAATTCCACCTTCATGGCGCCGGCTAATTAGGCATTTATTTAACTCTGTTGCTGTGTTTTTTTTAACGACTTTCCACTGTTATTTGAAGTTCCCTGTCTATTATTTGCAATAAAAACCTCTGTCATATTTTTGCCTCATTATTCCTAACAAATAGAGCATTTCCTGCCCCCCTCTCCCCTCTCTCTCCCCCTCCGCATTGCTCCCTGCCACCCTCACCTCTCCGACTAGCACTCCCAGAGTTTCAAAGACCAGCTGTTATCATTTTTTCAACGGAGTGCTTTTGAGAAACTTCTGTCACAGGCTCCAGCACAGCAGGGGCTGCTGAATAAAATATCAGCCCTTCAAAAGGGAATTAAAGGAGAGACCAAAAGCAGCAGGGAGAACAAGGAGAGGAGAGGCTGGTCCTGCAGTCCCCTCCTGCCCAGCGGTTTGAAAGAGGGAGCCCTTCGGTGTCACGGGGCAGATGCACAGGACAGCTGTGGTGGCCAGTTACTCACTAATTGCCTTTGGCATGACAGAGGGAAGAAGTAGTGAAACACTCTTAGTTCGGTGGCATCAAGCTCGTGAACACAAGTTTTATCTGCTCCCAACTACGACTTGCAGGATCTGACTCCACTCTCTGACTTCCTTGCACTTGCCCAAGCTTCACTATGGAAGCATTACTTCCAGCCCAAGAAACAGCTTTAAAATGTGTTAATATTTTTTCCAGGTAAAACACAAGTTTTCCCAAACCAAGTAAAAAAAAGGGAAGCGGATTGATGCACTTGGTTTCCACTGGTAATTTCCAGATCGGCAAACACCGCTCCTATCTTCAAGAAGGGCAAGAAGGAGATTTGGGCAATTACAGGCCCATCAGCCTTATCTTGATTCCTGAGAAGATGATGGAACAAATGCTTCTGGAAACCATTTCCAAACATATTAAGGATAAAAAGACAGTAACTGGGAGTAGTTAGCATGTTTTTATGAAGTAGAAGTCATGCCTGACCAACCTTATAGCCTTCTGCAATGAAATAACTAGTTTAGAAGATGGGGGAAGGGCAATAGATATTGTTTATCTTGACTCCAGCAAGGCTTTCAAAACTGTCTTCCATAACATTCTCAATGGCAAACTGATGAACTACAGACTACATAAGTGGAGACTGAGGCTGAAATATGACTTAAGTGCTGGATTTAAAGGGTTGTGATCAGTGGCACAAAGCCTGGCTGGAGGTTGGTCATTAGTGGTGTACCCCAGGCAGTCCAATACCATTTAACATCTTCATCAATGACCTGGACAATGGAACAGAGTGCACTCTCAGCAAATTTGCAGAAGATACAAAACTGGGAGGAGTGGTTGATGCACCAGAAGGTTGTACTGCCATTCGGAGGGACTTTGCCAGGCTAAAGAATTGAGATGATGGGAACCTCAAGAAGCTCAAAGAAAAACACAGAGTCCTGCACCCAGGGGAGAAATAACCTCATGCACCAGTATATGCTGGAGTCACAATGGTTGGAAAGCAGCTCCGCAGAAGAGGCTCTCGGAGTCCTGTTGAACAACAAGCTGACAATGAGCCAGCAATGTGCCCCTGTGGCAAAGGCAGTCAGCAGCCTCCTGTGAAGAAAATCATTGACAGCAGGTCAAGGGAGGTGATCCTTCCCCTCTACCCAGCACTGGAGATACAATGTTTGGGGTGCTGTGCCCTGATCTGGGCTCCCCAATGCAATAAAAGACACAGGCATACTTGAGTGCATCCAGCAATGGGCAACTAAGACGATTAAGGAGCTGGATCATCTGATATATGAGAGGCTGACAGAGTTGGGATTGTCTAGCCTCAAGAAGAGAAGGCTTAGGGTGAGTCTCATCAATATGAATACCTGATGGCAGGCAGTAAAGAAGAGTCAGACTCTAGTTAGTGGTATCCAAAGAAAGAGCAAGAGGCAGCAGGTGCAAATTGACATAGAGGAAATTCTCTTTACACAAAGAAAAACAAAACCTTTTTACAGTGAGGGTGGTCAAACACTGGAACAAGTTGCCCAGAGAGGCTGTGGAGTCTCTAGCCTAGCAGCTATTCAAAACCCATCCAGACCCAGCCTTGAGCTACATGCTGTACTTGACCTTGCATTCAGTAAGGGAATTACACTAGACAATCTCCTTCCAACCTGAATAATTCTGTGACTAGAGGTTCTCTGAACACTGACCACACTTCAGACAGATTTCAGAACAGTCTGATGAGAACTAGGAATCCAGAATTTTTCATTTAACCTAAAAATGAGATGTCTCAACAAATTCAGAATGATTCCAAGTTGAAGAAATCATCAAAACTCACCCCTTTAACCACAGCTTCTCTTTGAAGATTTTGTAACAGAAAAGTGACTCTGCCGTTATGCAGCATATTTATCTGGAAGAAGGAATATTGGCTCACTTGGAACTCTTGGCCAGTACAGGAGAGCTTCCACAGGGAGGGATGTGTACCCGCATTTGCTGCTGCTCTTTTTCAGGCACATTACAAAAGCCCCATGCCACAGAATGCCTTCTGTCTCACCAAGGAGACCAGTTAGCAAGTTAAGATCTCACCATCATGCAGTTTTCTGCCATCCATTGTGAAATTTTAGCTTAGGTGGTTATTAAGATGCCTTAATCGGGCCTGTGCTTTCCGGGTTTTACAGCTCTCCAAATATCTAGACAATTAGTGCAAATCCTTTCTTCATAACTTAGCCAAGCTGTACATATTTAAATCTGTCCTTGCAAATAAGGTCACTCCAACCCTTGATTACGTTCTTACTCTGCACTCCATTCAACTTGCTAGATATTCTGGAAGTGTCCAAACTGCAACATTGCATTTTAAAAGTGGTTGCACTAGAGCTATGTAAAGAGGATGTTCCTCCCACCTCCATGCCATGACACTTTCACACATGAAGCCCCAAATTGGATCACTCTTAGATTTGCCCTCTGCTTAGCAGCTCCCATAGCCACTTTCAGCATCACCAGCTGCTGCTTTTTTGCTTCGTGCAAAGTAAATGCATCTTTTGGATGGGATAGGTAAACTTTATATATATATAGATAGATACATATATATTTATATAAACATGTTACATACACCTATGCATGCATGCTGCTGCTTTTTTGCTTCATGCAAAGTAAATGCATCTTTTGGATGGGATAGGTAAACTTTATATATATATATAGATACATATATATTTATATAAACATGTTACATACACCTATGTATGCATGCATGCATGCATATATATACATATACATACACACACACACAGGGAAGTGATTTGGAGCAGAACGTTTCTGGAACTTATGACCAGCTCACTCAAGTGTACTAGTTAAAAAACACTTTCAAATTTCACGGCATCTTACTTCAATGTATTAAAAGCAGAATAACGTACTTTGAAACCATTGTACTTAGAATTCTGATAAATTTTCTCAGAACTTTAAAAGCAAAACAAATCATTTCACTCAGAACCAAAGAATGTGATCCCCCCCCAAAAAACCTGAAATTTTCATTGGCTTCTCTCAAAAGACCAATAATTTATTTAAAAAGAGAAAAAGCACAGACTTTTTGCAGATCTAGTTCTGTATTCACCCTTAATCAATTACAACGGCTTGTGTTTACCAATTAAATGTCATCTCACTAGTTTCTGTTTTCTCTAATGATCTAGCTCCTCATTAGCGAGTTTGTACCAACTTTTCCACCATATTCAGTGCTCTCAAATTGTTATTTGTAGTACCACACCTAGTTTGGTGACATCCTGCCTCAAGACAGACACACATCAATTACAACTATTCCAGTGGAGAACAGGCATGACTGGAGGTCTACAAAATATAACTATGAATAAAGATCAAGGGTTGGGCTCATTAAGCAAAAGAGAAGAGGCAGGGGCAAGATGACATGTAAAACTTCATTTAAAAAGTTGAATGATTAAATGTTCTGTATGTCTGTGGCAGACCAAGCAAGAACCTCCAGGATGTAATTGCAGCAAAAGAGATTTGATTTAAACATTAGGAAAAGCTCTGTTGCTGGAAGGATAGATGGAGACTCAAGCTGCTTAGCTAGAGATGGCACTGAGGATATAAATCTGCACAGTGTAGCGTTGACTCAGCCTTTGAGAATGGTGGGGTAGCAAATGAAGTTGGAACATCACAGGCATGATATGAGACCTCAGAGGAGAGAGTGTCTGTTTCAAAACCAAAACGGATTTTACTCACACCGTCTTTGCCTCCTGTTCACAAAGCAGTAAGGTACATGAGTAGAAGTGGTCTGTCCAGCATTCAGACACCAAGACATGAGTTAGTTTATCCACTTGCCTTCCTGCCAGCATCCCTTCATAACTTGAAGGCTTTCCTTTTTGTGTCTCGTTGACCTAGGCATCCTGGGAAGCTGGACGTAGATTGGCTGGAATCTGAATGACCTGCTACTGCAGGTGCCAATACCACGTGCCACTCTTACAGCCCACTTTCTCCTGGTCGTTCCGGTCCTTCCACATCCAGACCTTGCTATTACTTCTGCATTCATTCCAGTTTTAGCATATCTATTAGTTCTCTTCCATCCTTTTCAGTTATGTTACCTTTAATGCACCTTTATTGTAGCTCCTCCCATTCCAACATAAGAAGTGTACATTATTAGCCTTTCTCTTTCCAATCTCCCCTGGTTCCCTCAAAACAGCTAGGGAAGTCCACAGTGAGGATATACAAGGCATTGTCAGGGACAGACTGAGAATTTCCCAGAAAGCAGTAGGGAATCAGTTCCTCAGGTAGAGAAGAAAGCGAAGTACCAACCTAAGTCTCTCTCCTGATATTAATAATCTGCAATGTATCGGAGCCCAAAGGCATTTTCACACCATTGCTTCTCATTTAATAACACCAGAGCTGAAGAGCTACACAGAGTATTTTCCTTCAAAGAGGGCTAGCTGAAGCAAGGCTGTGAATACTAGACTACGAGGGATGCCACCCTCACATGAGTAGCTAGACAGGCGTGTGGTGAATTGAGGTCTGAAGTCTTGCTCCTGGGCAAAGCAGACAGTATGAACACAGAGCAGCATTAGCACACATGGCTCTGTGGCTAGATTTACCATCCTGCTCTCTATGAAGAGATGCATTAAAAGGTTGGGAGATGCAGCTGGATTTGGGACAGGGAAATAAACAGGAAGCTGCATTTCTGCCTAAAGGAGATAAGCCTGGCACTAGGGGACATATAAACATCAAGGCAATCCCCACCACAGTGAATGGATCCTTTTGTTGCAGAGCTTTAACACTCTGATGGGAAAGGCAGAGCGGAAAGATCATATATTACCTCTGCCTATAGTCTAACAGTACTTTTCAGCTCAATCCTTGGAGCTCTGGTATAAACTGTTCCTGGGGGAAATCTGAAAAAGGTGACTTTGAGAATTAAAGTTTATTACCAGTGGGGCCCAATTCACTGCACCGGGATCTATGCCACCCCTGGAGTGAACACATCCACAGTGCCTACGAATGGAAAGAGGCTCAAAATTGCCACTCTAATGACTACACTTAAATTGCCGATCAGGTTGGGATTCAGGAAGCTAAAACTTCAATTCCAAAACATAGCCTGAGGCCACAGCATGTCTGAAGCACAGGTTTGACAGAAGGGGCTCTCATAGTGCTTCGCTGACAAATGGGATTAAAGGGTTTTCATTAAATTGCTTGTAGTTATAAGGCTTTCACCTTATTGCACTTGCATCTTAAAAAGTTAAGTGTTACTGTACAATTTGATACATTTCACTTGGAAAAGATTAGTGGCCAGTTTGAAGTTTTCCATTCAAACTCATCCAGTATCAAAAACCTCACTTGAGCCCCAAGAGTTTGGGAGTGAGGCTGTTTTGAATTTTGGTATTTGGATGTGGACAGAGATCTTGCTCTCTGGCTTCTGATCAGTCAAAGGGCTTTTCAAATGAAGGCAGCCCATATTTAAAGCTCTTATAGGTCCATCTATGAAGACATTTGATTTAGGTCTGTAACTACCCCAAATTACACAAGCAGTAATAATTTTAAGAGTTTCAAGGCATATCAGGTCACAGGCAGAAATCTGGTAACAAAAGTAGGTAGAAGGCAGCTGATGTAAGATCTTCACTGATCGGTCAAATGCTGGATGTCCTCCATTTCTGCTACACTACACTTCCCATTATGTCTGAAAGATCATCTACTGCCTGTTGGTAGTCTACCACCGGCAAAAATAGTTCTGGAATTTCACAATGGATTTGATGATCAAATTCTAAGAAAAATACTGAGTGTAAGGAAAAAGTACCTTGACTAGTGGCTAACACAGATAAGGAATCAGAGGACACAAGCCCAGACCTCAGAGCTGTCAGTCAATCGATACCATCTCAAATCTATGTCTTCATTTCTCCTTCGCACCGGAAGGGGGTGAATTAACTATGCACATTAATAAAAAAGCCTCAGCATTTTGAGATACCTCATTGGGCAAATGTAAGGTGGGGGGGCAGTTTATTAACATACGCATTTCCCCCAGGTAGGACGACGGCCCTGTTGTATCTACATAGCATGAAGTTAACGCCTGCAATGGGAAAGATGTTCAGCATGACAGCTGCAGCCTGACTAAGCATCTCACACAGGTTGTTACTGAGCTATAGCATTAAGAGAATATGATACCTTTTTCACTGTAGTCTCTGCCTACTGAAGCATTTGCGAGACACATTAGAATGCAGCAAGATGTACATGGAGAAGGCTTAATGTTATATTAGAAAGCGCCAAGATCTCCTCAGGCAGTCATATCAGCAACTGTATATTATCACTATACATTTAAGGAAAAACAGTAAGTACCTTTTGTCACAGTCCCCCATGGTCACAGCATTAGCTGTAGCTGCTAGTCAGAAACTACTCAAACTATAAACTACCAGCAATTGTAACCCTACCACCATCCTCCTTTACCCCACCCTTGGGCAGCTACAGTTCAGATTTTCCAGACACCTAGGTATTAGGACAATAGTCTTAAACTGCTCAGGAAGAGCAAAAGTTTGAAAGTGTCAGAAGATATTTTACTGAGCATCTTGAGCAAATTTCACAGTACATGGCTGTTACAATTAGCAGCACAGTATTAAAACAGAATATGGAAGTATATGGAAAAAACTTGCTACGTACTACAAGAATACTTCATGCTAGGATTCCGAGTTAGCGATCCAGTTGAGCTGCTTCGCTCCCTGCTCAGGATGGCAGGAGGCTCCCTGCAACCTATTCCACTTCTGGTGATTGCTGTATGAAGGACCCCGAGACCATGGGTCCCTGGGACTTCATTTGCCACAGCAGTACTTGGAAATCACCTCAAGAACAGCCACAGTCAATATTTGACGCTGCAGATAACAGTTGCCCAGGATATTTAGAAAGATTATTTTACAAAGGAGAAAACTGTCACCTCTGTGTCCTGCAGAATTTTTTTGTCATCTTGGCAACTCCCTCTCTTCACAGGAAAAAAGGTTGCCCACATTATCTCCATATTAACTGGAACAAAGTTATGTATCTGCCACAAGAGAGCTGTATGTGATGGTATATCATGCTCCCAGAGCTCATGTAACCATGGGGAAAAGTAAGATTAGCAGCCTCTATTGCCTGGGCCATGCCTTTCCTTCTAACCAAGATATTTCTGAAGAATTACTCCAAAGACTTCAGTTCAGCCACTCAATACTGTCACTGAACTACTGTGGCCTTTTGGCTACTGCCCAGTTTCTCTGGGAAAACAACCTTTGTTGGGGCACAGAGTGAAAGACTGAGCAAGTTACTAAAGGAAAGAGGACAGGTAGGAAAATAATCTTCAGGTTCTTCTGCACGTACAACCACTCCTTTTAGAAAGGTAACCGAAAGCAAGCCATTGACAGCAGAGGTGAGAGGGAAGGAAAGCATATTTCAGTGAAGAGATTTATTAAGGCCTGTCTTTTCTTTAACTGCAGCTGTACACAAGATTGACATATCCTGTAAGCTACCCTTTGATGAAGTCCTAGTCTTGCTGCAGCAATGCAAGGAAGGCCATTTCACCTGCAGTGCATTTACAACTGCAGTTTACAGGATTTTCTACTTTCATATCGCAGCCTCAGTTGCTAGCTGTCTCTCAGGTCAGTGTTTTACTAGTGTGTAGTTTGTCAGCTAGTGCCTGCAGTATCTACTTCCTAACAACTCTTCCAAGATAAAAAAACAGAATAACAGAGCAAGGTGGAGTTCAGAAAGCAGATGACTCTTGAACTCTGACCCTGAATGGGAGACCTACAAATAAGTTTGAGTTACATTGATTCTGGAGACAAGCAAAAAGATGAGCAGACACTGTAAATTCTGGATATATCTCCAATACTAGCACCCTGGAGGACAGTCTTGGCACCACGGCAACTGTCTGGTCCCTGCCCAGAGAACACAACTTGCAAATAAAAAGGAATAAATGAGAAGCTGGAGCAGGAAGGTCCCAAAGCCACTACTCAGTTTTCTTGAATGGCAGTTTTGGTTAAGAAATTAAGAATATCTTCTCTTGAGGTCAAATGAAGTAGTCATCATCTGATTAATCATTGACAGATCATGAAAATGTGGGGCTGGAAAGCCCCTCCTATTCTTCCTTAAGGAAGCAGAGACAGCCTTACCTTGGCTATTTCTGAAGATCCTTATCCAACCACTTAAAAAATAAATTGAGGATGATTCTAATGCCTTCTTGAGGCATCTGTTAGAGTGAATTGTCTGCCCTTACTTCATACTCTCCTCAACCATACAGATAACATTCATGCCCCTATCCCTAAGTCTCCAATAAATGAGTCCTCATATTCCCATCTCTCTGTATTTTAGTGCTTCCTCTGAGAGGCTGTCCTCACAATGCTCCTTTTCACTAAAGCCCATTTCTCTAAAGCTGTTACCAAGGCTGAGCAAAATGCTCCAGCTAAAGCCTCCTTAGAAGTACTCCCCTCTTTCCCTATATACAAGCATTACTCTAATCCTTCCTTCAGGACTGTTTCTCCCCTCTGCCACATTTTCCTTTGAAGGTGGGATAAGACTTCCCATTTGCAGATCATTTAATCCAACAGGTCTTCCTTAGTACTTCTGCTGAGAGAGTCATCTCCCATTTGTATTCACGCATTTGATTTCTCCTTCCTAAGGGCAAATCTCTACACTCATCTTGAATTCCATTTGGTTCATTTTGGACAGTATCTCCACTTGATCAAAATCCTTTTGAATTCCAAATAAATCTTCCCAAGCCCTTGCAGTCAGCCCCAGCTAGCCAAAGTAGTGCTAGAGTCTAAAACCAGCATGGAAGGAATGGAGAAGGGTTGCACTGCGGTGGAACTAGTATCATTAGGCCTACAGTGTCACCGTAACTAGTCACATGTGGCTTGAGTTCCAACAAGAAAGAATCATGCTCAACTGCTAGCACACAAATAGGTATATAGGTAGAGATTGTGAATATTAATGTTACTTTGTTTTCAAATTGAGGTTAACCTTGTGGGAGGAACACTACTTGGACTTTCCAAGTTGAAGCAAACACATGGTCAAAGGGCTACAAAAGATTGTAGGGGCTGTCTATGCACTGACACAGACATGTCTCGTGTCACCTACTGACACAAAAGTGTAACTCTTGTGCATCCAAAAAACAGATAGCAAAAGTACTTAGTATGAATTTCAGGGACAAACACGAGCATTGCTCTAAGAGGGGCTACTCCTTTCTCCCTACCTGCTTCATACTCAGGAGCCGTGAGATATCTTATTTTCCAACTCCCCTTCAGCAGTTCTGGGACCTGCCTTGTCTCCGTCACATTTCTCTAAATATCTGTAGTATATTCCATACCTTTATGATAACACAGGGAACAGTTTGAACTCAGCTGCACCTAGTAAGTACCTTGACTTATACATTAGGAAATAACACTAGCTACAAGCATAACGCTGTCCTCCCATTCTGCCTTTGACTTCAAGTTCCAGGTTAGTACCTGGAGCCTCTCCATTTTTCAGTGCTTGTTTCAAGTCTACATTTTGACATAATCCCTCAAGAACTAGGATTGGACAGGGGAAGAAGGGTGAAATGGAAGAAGAAAATATTTAATTCTTCCCAAAACACTTCATAAAAATTGTGTCCTATCTTAAAAGCAGTGGTCAATATTCAAAGTGTGCAAACAGGCTTCACACTGAGTCTTAAATTCCCCAGACACAAGTAAATGGTATCATGCCCTGCAGACAGTTGACTTGTTATGGACTTAACCAGGCCTTAGGAGAAATGCTTAATGATCACAGCAGGCAAGACTTTGCCCCTTGTCCTGACCAAGGAACAGGTTGGTGATAAAAGACTGGAGCCCTTTCTGCTTATATTCATGAATATTAAATTAATAGACCAGCAAGGATCTTAGGCTGTCAGAGCAGATGAGGGTTAGAGTGTCTGTAGAATGAAAATGCACTTTAAAGGATGTAGGAAAGAAGTAGTTTTGAAACAGGGGTGAAGAGGAGGGAGGCTACAGAATCAGGGCCAAAAAAATCTGGGTACAGGAGAAGCATAAAAATGCCTTTTTTATATTCATACAGATCAGATGAACATACTTTGTCTACAGAATCATCATGTCCTCTAAAAATATTTTTAATGTTCTAAACACTTCAAAAAAACTTCACATACAAGGTAGCAAGAGCAATTCAAAGAATATTAGAGCTTTGGTAATTCAGAGATAGGGATCCAGGCACTGCAGGTATCAGAAACAAAGCCATTGCTTCAGATAATCCAGAAGAATAGCAATGCTTAAGCAATGTTTACCTCTAGAGCAACATAAACTATTACGAGAGCTGGTAACAGGAGCCTTCTAATGAAGGCCAGAACTGCAGCAGGAGACAGGGGATCATTCCTCTGCTCCTCAGGATGGCACTGATGTTACAAATACTGGTTGCAATCTGTGAAGCTGAACCCTTTGTAAATATCCATCCTGAAGTCAGTATTAAGGCAGACACTCTACCATGGGAGAACTTCTGGTTACTTAATTCACTTGACTCTACAGAAGGAAAGCTCTTATAATAACAGCCCATGCAGACTTATAAAAAGGAACTTGCAAGTTTATCCCAGCTATGATGCTTTTCAAACTCCATAGCTTGCTGCAGCTTCAGGAAGAACACAAGAAATTGGAGACATCATTAAGTGATCCTGAGTTAAGTGATAGGGTAGGCCTTAGTTGCTCTAAGATGGACTTGAACCCTGATGTGAAATAGGAGGCAGAACACAGATGGGCTCAGCCATTCCTTCTCCTTCCAGTCAGTTGGTTAGGAGTACCTATCCTCAAAAAGGACCAACTAAACCCACCAATTAGTTAAGCTCTCCTGTTTAAGTATTAGCCTTTACAAACGCTCATGGATTTCCACGCCATCTCATATTTTAGCCTGAATGGCCTTTAATGCCATTTCATTCTCAAAGGATACAGTGGTTGCCTAAAAATCAGTACAACCCCACATCTGGTCTTCAACTGTAGAGGCTCCAGAAAATTCAGAGAAACTTCCTGGAAGGCTAGTACAAGCACAGATACATAGATAACCTTCAGCTTTTGACACTGTATGGCTTAAGAAATCCCTGCATAGATTTACCTACATCCACAGTCTGAGCTGGCACCCTAAACTTCAGGGCACAAAGCATTTGAAGCCACAGCTTCGCTACAGAAAACAGTGTTGGTGCCTCGTATTTTTGTACTGCCCCCCCCCCCCCAAAAAAAAAGCACTTTTACCTCTCAGGAGGTTAGTGAGGTACGCAGGATTTCATAGCATCTGCGACACAGGCTGATGCACTACAGTGAAAGCAAACCTAGGAGGAAAGAAGCAGAAGGAACTGAAGTGAATCCACATGGGCTATTAGCCCCACATTAACACTTAAATAGTGCATTATTTCATCATTTGCCAAAGCACTGATGAGCCCTAACCTTTAGCAGATAACTCAGGAGGAACTAAAACTGTGGGGGTAGCTAGGATGGTTTTAGCCATTTGAAACACTGATGTGAAAACAGCAAGGTCTGGATCAATAGATAGAAGTTCAAGGATAGTCTTAAAGATCCAATTTTAAAATCAGGGACTACCTCAGGCTGTTTTCAACCCAGAGCTGCACAGAATTTCTGTAGAGGAGTTTGGTGCACCTCTATGATATCATAAAAGTGACACAAAAGCACAGAGCTTACATCTAGGGCTGTGCCACTTCCACCAGGAAAAAAAAAAAAAAAGTGTTACTACAGAAATAACAGAGGGGTTCTACTAAACACCCTCAGTTTCTATATGGATTTTCTTTACAACCAGAGCAGCAAGCCTTATGCAGGTGGTGGAGGAGTTTCAGATTAGATGAAGCTTATTCAGTCCATTAAGAGCCTGTTGGAAGGCAGAATCCACCAAAGACAAAATGCTAACAATTAAGCACTTTTCAGAAGAAACTTGCAGAGAAAAAAAGTTTGTCAAGTCACCTATACTCTTTACATCCCCAGAAGGGCAGGATCATCTATCCTTAATGCCTCTCCTGTACAAGTCTTCCAATAAGTTATCTGAAAATGCTATGGTGTGCAACAGGCCCAATGTTCTGGCTTCTCGCATTGCTGTCTGCCACCAGCTGATTCTCATATCCTGTGGTCTCCAGCCTCCTGCACAGGAGGAAGCAGAAATAAGCATTACAGAAGTGTCAAAAAGGCATGACTTCAGATGGAAATTCAAACCCCCTCATGAGCATCCTTCCCTGAATGTCTAGTGACATGGGGAGGGTGTGGGAAGAAAGATGAAAGGGGACACTTTCATGACAGTCTCACTAGAGGAGTCCAAGCCACAGACTTGTGGAAAAACTTTCATTCCCATTTAAGTACAGCCGCAAAAGATAAAGGTGATTCTACTGCATTTCTTTCACTCATCTGATTTTTTTTTTATCTTAAATATTTGAAAGAGGCAAGAATCTATTTTAGTGCCTTTCTCAAGGGAGGCTGATCATATTTTATATTACTTACCCAATCCTAGATTACCTTGAATACAAGAGTTAAGATTTTATAGAAAAACCTTCACCAATCCCTTCCTACCCAGAATATGGTTCTACCAGCAGAGAAGGGGAATTGTTACTGAACAAAGGCATTATTTTTGATGCCTGGTCAGCAGCTCTCACCATGCCTCCTGGTTAAATGCAATGAGTCCAGGTTAGTGGTGGCACATTCATCCCTCTAGAGGCCATAGAGAACTGACCATCAGGTGCACACTGGATGGTCACAGGAGGACAGCAGGCAGTCCTTGTAAGTCATCATTTGAGAGCTGCCATCTGTCCTCTCCTCATAGTTGCCTTTGGTCAGGAAGGAGGAAAGCAGAGCCAGCTCTGGCTTCCCTCTTTCTCAAAGACCTGTTTTACACATATGCCTCTTCCCCTCAGACAATTTAGTGTTTCCTACTACTAGCCAACAAGCAATCAGGCTACATTCCTATTGTAGGTTTCAAGATACAGAGTGTTAATTGCCTGCAGCTCTTCAGGACAGAAATTGTGTTCTATTAGTATAAGTTATACAACATGGGACCAGGAGTTTAACTAGCAGCTGTAGCCAACAACATACTAAGCCTGCCAAGTCTGGCACATGTCAAAGAAATCTCTTGCTCATCGTCCCTGAAGTCTGCAGGTGCTGCCAATGCCCAGTAGCAAAGGGTGAGGTGATATCAGGACTACCACAGCTGGTTCTGAGGAAATTGTCTCACTTAATGACATCCTGGAGTAAGGGCTGGAAAGCTGTCAGAAAGATGACAAAGTTCGTTGCCCAAAAAAATTGAATTGCATATGTGATATACATCAGTTTCAACAGGAGAATACTTCTGTGGTTTAGAAGGCAGGATGAGGGCGTGGGGAAGGATCACACCAGAATAACCAACATCTCAGGGTGTATTGTAGTTAAGTGCCCCTGCTCTACCAAGTTCAGAACTAAGACATTGAGACTAACACACTCAATAAGGCAGCATTGCCTTATGGCAAAGGCAAGCCCAGAGGTCTTCTGCCTGGACTGTTTCATTACAGAGTCAACATGAGGGAAACAACTCACTCAGCTGCTTATCTGACCTTTCTGGAAATGGCCATAGCCAGCAGGTGACTTAAGTACAGGGTTGGTTTGGGTTTTTTTTGAAAACCAGCAGTTTATTCTATTACTTTCCCATTTTAGAGAGACTTTAAATTACTCCACTCAAGTTGTGGGAATAGGAGAGTGCTTTCTTGCACAGTTCCAATCACTAGATATTATATTTAATACTGCCTCCCTCCCAGGAGGATATCGAACCAGCTACTTCCTGAATCAACATGAAGTTCACAGGAAAGGAGATCTCCGCATTTCAAATCCTAGTTGCAAGCCTGCTTAGGGCAGGAGGGGAAAGAACATATGAGTAGCTGTAGTTTGCTTTCTATGGAAGACATGCCTTTTAGGAATTATGAAGGGGTTTTTTTGGTGGGTTGTTTTGTTTGTTTGATTTTTTTTTTTTTTTGAGTTAGTTATGAATACTGTCTAGCTGCAGCCACCACAAGGGTCACACAGTTGTCTTAAAGAAAAGATTGCTTGTACCACAGAAACAGTACAAACAAGTCAGTTTAATTCATCAAATCTTTAGGGATGTTCTAGAGCTACCTAGGAGCAATCTCTTCACGATGAAGACACAGACTATGAATGGCTTGTTGAGTAAATGACATTTTGTTTTTATAGCACAAGCTACTAAATTAGGCACAAATGTTGCCTCCAAATGTTCCACTTAAAGTGACAGTAGCTCTGCATAGAGATGTCTGTAGAACTATTTCAAAGACTGAAGATCTCTCATGGGTAGGCCTTGGTGTCATGCTCCACAGGACCATATGAATAGCTAATTATGAAACTCATTCAGTTCTTCCCCATTACTGACAGTCCTTACCATCATCATTCCAAACCACCTGCGTTTCTATAGTGACCCAGAGAAACCCAATCCCTTGGGTCATAACAGAATCCTTCCCTTTACATCCTGCCCAAGAGGAAAAACAACACACTGCAAGGCAGCTGTCTGGGGCAGAACAGCACTGCATAGGCTGCTCTTCACAGCATCTACAGCCAGAGACAGGCAACAAGGAGCTATGCCAGCTTGATTTCCACTGTGAAGCATGCCTGTAGTTTGCAGAGAACTATAGACCATCCTCGTTCTTATCATCCTTACCCTGAGAAGCATCTACATTTTTTGCTTCAAGTGCAAAGGAGGTCTCCACAGAAGTCCTTCACAACATTTGCAAATGTTTCTCTGCTACAGGTGTTCTAGTTGACATGGCACATGGTAAGCTCAGAAAGCATTTCAGTGCCTCTTCATGGAAAGTCATCTTTTCCATTGATCCAAAAGGTTATCATAAGATATTCCAGAGAAGAGATAAAAAACCTAAGTCAAGGCAATTGTGTGTCCTACCTAACCCTCACCTTATTTCTAAGAGAATACTGCAGCCATCTACAATGGCAACATTTCTGAAGTCTTCAGAATCCTTTACCTGCTTTGGAGCCATTTGTTGCCTAGGTGTCTCCACCCACCTCCATTTAAACCCAAAAAAAGGTACCTTTCTCCATCAGAACTTTCCCCTTGCATGAATCGTCATAGTCATCTCTTCAATTTAGTAGTTGGCAGCTTTTCTCTGAGGTAGCACCTTGTCTTCACACACCAAGAATCACACTGAAGCTAGTCAGTCATGCTGCTACCACGCTGATCTCCACTTCTCAGAGGAGGAAGCAGCAATTCTGTTCTTCCAGAACAGGGAGCACAGGAAAAGCTAGAATTACTCGCTACAAGTATTTGTGCTGACCAGGGAGCTGCCAAACAGTTTTTATTGCTGCTATCAATTCCATTCCTCCAGGACAGGGGTATACATAGCTCTTTTGGCTCCCAGTGACCACAGCTGGTTTCTATCCCCTCACCCTGGGCTATTGAGTTTTTATCTTCAGAGAAACAGTGAGTTACTTAACAGCAGTTGAGATCACCTTTAATTTTGGTTTTGGTTTGGGGTTTTTTATGTTGGGTTTTTTGGGGGGTTGGGTTTTGTTTTGGTTTTTTTTTGTTTGTTTTGTTTTTTTTTTTTTTTGAGATTCTCAGAAGTCCTACTGTCCAGGGAACATTATATGATAAAATTAATCATGTTTCCAAGGCAAAAAAAAAAAAAAAAAAAACACCACCAACACACAGCCAAAGCAATCATTCCATGGTTTATAGGCTTTCATTTTCAATGTTAAATGAGTCCAGAGTTAAACTGTGACCAAGCAACATACTCAGCCAAAAGGTTAAGAGCCAGACCCACAAAGGAGACTCTTAAGGTATAGAGAAAACAGGTATTAAGAAGCTTGATTTGTGTCTCCTTTTGATCCAAATGCTCTAGAAAGAGGCAATGGACACCAGCAAAACTAGCCTAAGCAGCTCCTGTGCCACCACACCTCGATCACTTATCCTCCCCAACCCAATGCTCGGAGGATGGCAAAGCAGCATGAACAAGTCAAATCAGCATTGCCAAACACTGTGATCCAGCCACTGACAACAGATTCATAGCATTTGAGACAGTTAAATGTTCAAACCCGGTAGTCATGAAGAAAAGGTTATCATTTTCTCAAGCTTAAAAAGCAGGAAAGATTAAAACACTTTGACAGAGGCTTGAAGCTTTGCTTCAGTTTCAGAAGCTGCCATCTCTCCTTTCTATCTCACAGTCTAATACCTAACAAGCAGTGTGTCATATCACACTAGTGATAGCAGTGGCAGAAGGTCTCAGCTCAAGGAAAGGTCTACCTTCTAGGTCACTTAACATGTAGGAAGGGGAACAGCAACTATCACAGTCCTCCTGCTGCTGAGATCAGACCACCACCAGCAGCATTACGCAGAGGATGGGGCTGCCCTAGAACACTGAGGAAGAGAAGCTGCAGTTAAAATGCCTCAGACTCCCAGGTGATGATTACAAGCCAACAGCCAAGTTATCCACCTTCCCACCCTGTTCCAAGAGGAGCACTTACAAAGCCACTTCATACATCTAATAATCTTTTTAGAAAGCAATTACTGTTTCTCACTCAGGTTTTTGCAATCAGCTAGCTCTATGCAGAGAGCAGGTTCTTTACCATCAACTGCAGGTTTCAGTTTTATCATTTGCACCACATGAGCTCAGAAGAGATACCTGCAGAAGAACTCCAAAGCCTGCACATACAAATGCTGTGCAGTCAGACAGCAAGGATGGTTTTGGAAGCTTGTGCTTGTCCCAGACCTTTCTTCCTTTTACCCAGAAAGGTCACAAGCTGCTGCCCCCTGTCATGCCTGTTTTAACGACTCACACACTGTGCTCAAAAACTGATCTCTGGGGTGAGAGCGTGAGCTGTTTCAGGAGAGTTTTCACAGGCAAACTAAAGATCGTATTACAGTCCTGGATTGGAAAGAGGTCATTTTTCTGGCCCCCGTTGTTAGGCTGTTTTTACCACTGAAGCCTCTGTAACATAGAAATTTGTGACAAACCTCCACTTACTTACAATGGAAGCAGAGGCTTAGTTTAGCAAGCTGGCATGCTACTCCAAAGCCCAAAGTCCTGTATGTTTACTCCTCCCTCCAACCATACAGCAATCATAGGCACTTTCCTGATAAGCTTTAGCTCATCCATTTCTGATGCTGGTTCAATGACCTCTAGAGTAACTGGGTGAGAGAGAACCAGCTTTTATTCCTTGCTGCTAATGTGATGTACATCCCACCAATTGCCCTTCTCTTAGGAGAAGGATCAGGCCTTAAGAGCAGGTAGGATCAGGTCTTAGAGAAGCTTACAGCAATCAGAAGCTTAGCTGCTTTAACCAGAGAGGGGCTGTTTACCGACATGAAGTCTGAACACAGCTGTGAAGCGGGCACCAAGAGCACACGGACCTTGCAGAAGGAGCCACATGTTTCACAGCTTTGTCTGTGTGAATTATGGGCTCAGCCTTCCCCTTGGAGGAAGCATTACGAGACCTGCTGCACTGGTGAAACAGAAAGAATAACAAGGGCAGAAAAAACCTGCAGCCCTTTGGGCCACAGCTTTAGCAAGCAACAGCCATCTCAGTGGGACAGACAATTCACACTAAGGAGCTAGCAGTCTCTCTTTTATACTGTCTTCACACCATTTTAAACTGCAGTGAATCAGGCCCCACAGGTACACAACAGAGAGGACTAAGGGAGGGCAATGATAGATCGGGAAAGCAAAGTTCTCTCAATTTTATACTCGATCACTCAGCTTTATCTAGAGACAAGAGGAAATCTCATTCCATGTAATTCACTTACCCACAGCACTCAGAAGGGAAATCACTGCAATGCTGTTTGTGGGAAGGGTGAGAGGCATGCTTTTCCAGCAGCAGCAGCAAAGGACACAATGGTCTCCCAGCATAATCACATCTCTAAAACTATTAGGAGCCCCTAGGATCAAAGGAAAGAAGTGCCAGAGCATCCAAAACATACTTCCCAAAGGAGTCCCTTTACCACTTTACTAGATCCATCCTGTTCTTGCTACCCAACAGTGAATAAAAAAAAAAAAAAAACAAACACCTGCTTGCAGGAGAACACTTTTATACTCTTAACTGAGCTGCAACTGGACAGAACTAAGGCTTGTGCCCTGCCCGCTTCAGGCAAGGCTGCTACATCCTCCATGGGATGAGCAGTGAGGAAATCTATTTGCATCTTGCAGCCACTCCTCCCTGTTTAAATTGTCAGCACCTGCTCCACATTTATCCATGTTTGTTTATTCTGAAATTAGTTTCCTAAACCCATCCCTATTTCCTAAAGAAAAATAAACAGATTTCTGAATGGAAATAGAGGAGACAGCATCTGAAAAATACTCTCCAGTACCACTACTGGGTAAGAATAATATTAAATGTTATGTGCCCCTCCAAAAATAAAAGATGAATGTGTGCAGAGGGAAGGGAAAGGTCTGAATCACACAAAAGACAGTTTTTTATTGCCTGCTTACACAGTGCTGAGCAATAAAACATACTACTTGACAAATAATGCAAATGCTTCCTATAATCTTATACACACGTATGTGCAGCATTTTTAGGTTTCTGTGTAAACAGAACAATTTGTGATCACAGCTCAAAAAGAACTTACTGCAGTGTGTGTGTGAATACATAGACATATGCATGACGCACAACGCAGAAAGAAATCAGATGCATTCATTGTAAGAATTTGGGAAATAACTCCACTACCACAGCCACACAGGCAAACATCTACAGCCCCTCCGAGCCTCTGTGGCTTCAGGGTCAAGGAGGTGCACAGAAAGGGAGGTAGTTACCACGCTGGGACTTTGGATGGTTTCAGTGTGAGACTCAGACTTTACAAAACACAGCAGTGGAGCAGCGGGTTAAAACTTTAAAAGGTCATCTGAACAGAAGAACAGTCCCATGCAAAAAAGACCCAACTAAAATGGAGAAAGCCTGAGATGACACAGAAGCTTTAGGAAAGGAAAGGAACTAGAAGCAGAAGATCTTAGCCTATAAATACTGCCTTCATCCCTGAAGAAGTTGCTTTGCTTGTCAACCCCTTCCCATCCAATGGGTAGCTACCTGGAGTGGATTAATACTGCAGTAGTTAATCTGTGATAGCCACCCAAGTGCACACTCTTATCTCAGTTTCAGGATCACATCTACAATGAGGTAAGTGCAAGCACAAAAAAAGCTGCCGCAGAGCAGTTAATGCACAGCAAATCTACGGCATAGCTTACAAAGTGATTCATTTCTGTTGACGTACTCCATAGCCAGCTCAACTAGATGCCAGAATTGAAAATACAAAAAGGTGCTTGCTTATACAGCCAACTTACAAAATTGTCTTGCTCGTGGTATGTTTTGGGTTTCCAAGGCATCTCTCTGCCTACAGAACCGCAGTCTTTCTGTGAGGCAGAGCCATGTAGATGTCACAGAGGACACAGATGTTTTGATCTCTTCAACTGAGACCTTTTTATTTCTTTTTTTTTCCTATTTTAATGTAAAATAGAAACATTTTAGATAGAAAGGGCATAGAAAAGTAAAAAAAAAAAAAAAAAAAAAAAATCACTGGTTTAGTTATATTGTCCAAGGAGGGAAATACAGCAAATAAACAAATGACAAATAGGAAACAGTGGGAATTAGCTTTTAAAACAAGCTTTCTAGTTTTAGTTATCTGAGATATCTTTTGTTTATTTCAATAGTTCATTTTGTGTCTGAACTGCCTGTCTTGAAGTAAATAAAATCTCCACCTTGGGGATCTACTACTACAGGTTTTTTGCATAGTGAGTGGGATTTTCAAAACACTTTAACATTAACTCAGTTCTGTTTCCCCCTGAACTCAGGAAGTGGCATTTTATCATCAATGGCAATGAAGAGAAAATAATGCTGATCTACAGTGCTTCTAAAAATCACCTTCCCACGCATAATTTTCCTCTTCTGATGGTTTGTACCTGTGAACGTGCATGTACCAAACATGCTGAGGTGCTTAGGAATTTGGGACACAAAAGTAACATTTGTGGTTCAAGTGCATGTTGAAAATACATTTCAAGGAGGAAAAAAATATAGGAATTGTATATAAACCAAAAAGAAATGAAGATTTTTTTGTTCAGAACTAAAGAAAGTGTCTCCATATGAAAAGCTAAAGTAGCAATAGTCTGATACAAGACAGGCTAGTTAAGGATAATAGGATAAAATGAAATCAGAAGACATTTAGTCTGATTGAAGGCAAACTTTCCCGCACTGAAATTTGTAAGGTAGCTTTTTTTTACAAGAAGGAGTAAAACAAACACAGTTCTGTCCAGTACTATGATTTTTAATTGCTGCATTCCTGTGCCTGACATAGTGGAGGAGAGGCAAGGGATAGGATAAAGCTGTTTCCAGGCTTGTCTCTGAGAAGAACAACTCAGCATTGTTGCAGTGCGATCCTGCCCCAATCCCCCACAGCTCTGTTTGCACAGGCAGCGTCCTGAGGGGGTGGTTTCTTCTCATTGTAAGCTCTCATTATGCTGCCCGCGCAGCGCTGGGGGCTGCAGTACGACAACGAGTTGCACTTGTCATTAACATCAATGCAGGACGAGGAAAAGCCCCTGCCGCTCTGACCGTGCAGGTCCGGGGCAGCGGAGACCCAACCCTACAAGCCTGACACACTGTTCTATGTATTAGCAGTGGCTGTGCATCCACAACAGCAACCGAGCCAGGCCACAGTGCTGGGGCTTGTTTGACAACGTGTCCTTGTGATACAAGCTCTGCATTGGAATAGGGCATCTCTGAGGCAAAGGGGCAAGCTGGAAGCACATCTCATCTCTCCTATCAGAGATGTAAGCCCAGGAATGAGAGTGGGGGAAAGCAGGAAGCATTTCCTGACACCCCAAAAGAAAAACGTGAGTGCCTTCGTGTCTGGTGAGCCATGCTCAGCAGCGCAGAGCATTGGGACATGCTGTTAAGAGGCAGGATAGGGAAAGGGGAAAAGAGGCCAGAGAGACATGTGCTGATGTTGCAAGCATCTCCTGGGCATGTCTGTGTGTGTGCCTCTCTGCTGTGAGGAGAGCAGCCGCTGCCCCATCATTCTCCCTCCCTCTGATCATGCAACATTCATCAGCTTCCTTTCCCCTTTTGCCTATGGGGATGTTGGGCTCCAATGGCAGCAGCGCAATCACACACTCCTCCAGCACCGAGGCCTGCTGAGCACTTGCTCAGTAGCACAGGGAAGGGAGAGAAAAACTGAGAGGACTGGGAGAAGCCCAAACTTTGAGGGCATCCTTCATTTGAAGGACACAGTATCATCTTCTGCATTGGGACTCCTGGAGCATCTCCCCTCCATGGCCTTGTGCCAGGTTCATCACACGGGCTGCTCCCCTGATTTTACTCTGGCTGGGCGCAGACCACGGGCATGCAGTGTTGCACCGGACAGCTCTGCTGGCACCACTGGAATTGCTCAGGGTTTTTCTTCAGCTGCCTGAGACTGCAGGCAGTATGAAAGGGCATAGCTCTCAACTCATTTCATCCAAATCTTCATGGAGAAATGCAGGCATAGATTTTCCTTGGGGCTGCCAACACGTGTGCTTTATCCTCAAGCTTAAGCACAGCAAAGGCAGAGGCCTTTAGTTTTGCTATGGGACAGACCCGCTGAAGCTAGACTGATGCTTTTACCTGGGGTCGCTGAGGTAAAGTGAAAGTGCTGTATTTTCATTGCTTTTCTTTTTGGCATACTCATGTTCATTATTACAATGAGGTTTAAAAATCCTTTCACAAAGCGATTTTTGACTCTCTCTGTGTGTGTGCATGCGCGTGCAGACACACAAACTTAAACCTAGGGTTGCTCATCCTCTCCCATTTCCTCCTCCCCATGGCATCTGTTTTCCCTCTTACTAAGGCAGGAAGATATTAATTTTTTGCTCTGCTAGTCAGAAGATTAGAAGTATTAAGATGTATGCAGCATAACAGTGTTTATTTAGTTTGGGTTTTTTTTTTATCTGAAGGCCAAAGAGAGCTTAATTTAATTGGTGGAAAGATAAAATAGGGCTGCATTTACAAACAGGTTATCTTTCTGCTGTCAACTCATCTCACCTGCTCTGTCAATCAGTTGAATTTAATTGTTCCAGGCCTCCTAGTTCTATAAAGCTCTTCCTCTCTTCTTGTTCCTGATTACCCTGCCTCTGCATAATATATTCTCTTCACAGGTAACTGCAGGTCTGTAGGAAAGCCTTGAAGGAGTGCATGATTAAAAAAAGACATGTTAAGCAAAGCTAGAAAAGCCCAAGGCCAAATACTTGCATGTACTATACTAATATATTACTTAGAATGTATAGCAGACTTTCCATCTGCAGCTATCATGTCCTGAGACTGGTTATTTTTCCAAGAGCTACATGCAATTTTAAATGATTGAGGGGAGAGGTGATGGGGTTTAAGACTACCTGTTTTTGAACATGGCTAGATAAGATGGACCACAATGGTCCATTCTGGCCCTAACTCTGTGATGCTGTGGATAGAGAAGTGTAGGCAAGAAGCAAGCAGTTAGTCCTCCAGCAAAAAACCCACTCTGGCATGACTAAGTGACAGAAATGCCAAAAACTCTTTTTAGTCTAAATTCCCTTGAGTATTTGATACAACATGCACAGTGGATTGAATTGTGTCTCCGCTGTCTGTAGCAGAGTCATGGCAGTACAAAGCTGAGCGTGCGCAGTTTCACAGGTAGGTTTTGCAGCCTGGCCTGACCTCTGTGTTGCAGCAGCTACAAGCTAGCAGTATGTGAGCTGGCAAATGCATACCTAATTCAGGTACAGCTGTAGGAACTACAGCCATATCTTGATTAAAATTAGATTAGCCTACCCTACATTAGGTAGGCTTCAGCCAACTTTATGCTTCAGACAGCTATTTCCCCAGTCTCTCTTTAAGCCAGCACCACTACCATTATCAGGTTTGTCAGCACTTTTTAAAGATTTTTCTACATTTTTAATGACTGTACCCACACCATCCAAAGGGAGATGCAGCCTGGGCTGGCAAATGACTTCTTCAAGTCTTCAGATGAAATAAAATAACTCATCAAAGGACTTTTTAAGGCCTGGATGGGCTCATACATACTAGTAAGCCAAGCTGATACTTTGAACTGCATTTAAACTGTAGTACAGTCACAACACGGGACAGAATAGCAGCACACTGGGACTTTCTATCTGCTCTGCTCCCTGTACCTGCATTTTAAGATAATCATATCAGTCTGCTTCTCAGATCTTGTTTGGGGCACTGGAATACATCCATGATTACACGAGCAATTACACCTTAGGTGGAGTCTAACATTAGAAGCTGATTTCACCACCCTGTGCTCCTGATCAATACCATCCCCATATTCAAAGCTTGAAGCTCGAGCAGTTTTCACGCTCCTTCCCTTCTTCTATTGCTCCATTGCTACCACAAAGACAACAGATGTTCACAAACAGGGTCTTACCTTGCAGCGAAGAGTGAAGGCAACATTCAACATTTAAATGGGATTGGTGTCCGAGAGAGGCATGAAAGCTGAAAAAATCCAATGTGTTAGTGAATGTCAAATGTGATAGATAGAGCCTGAACTAGTCAAAGCAATTCTTAAGAGTTCAGCAATATTCTGCTTATAAGCATGCAATATCTTGATCTCCGTCTCTCAAACTGAAATGAAGATGTATGCTGTATGCCTTTCTGATACACTTGACTCGCCGTACCTGGGATTATTTACCACAAGGAATGCACCTGGAATCTGCTGTGACAGTTAAATTCCTCTTTGTCTGCCTTTTCTCTTTTTCCTTCTCTTACTAATTCAAGTTAGCCTAAATGAGATCAGAGAAGTCCTGCCTGGATTCCCCTGGTGATTCAGCCATGTCACAAGCACAATGCAGAGACCAGTGAGTCAGCAGGAAACGAGAAGGAACAATTCACCTACACTTTTTCTTACCATTTCAGTCTCCTAACCCTCCTTTGCCTGTGAAGAAGCTACAGCTCTCTCAAGAAATCCATTAAGTGGCAGAGTTGTTCTCTCCATTGTCAAAAAAAAAAAAAAAAAAGATTAAATCCAGCTCCGAGGTAAACAGGGGGGAAAGGAGGAAGCATAGAAGTAAATACATCCCTCCAAAACATAGCTACTTTTATCATGCAACTTCACATTTGTTGTAATGAAGTTGCAATGTAGCACAAGAAAAGAACTGACAATTCATTTCCATCCTGGAGATGGAAAAGACTTCGGAACATCATACTACAGAGCTAGAGAAGCCAGTCCTCTCCTGTTGCAGGCAGCATGTTAGATAAACACCTTTCTCAACTGGTCAAATAATACCCTAAATTCAGTTAGAGCATTTGCCTCCACTGTAGCAAGAGTCAAGCCCGAATCATAATGGGGTGGGGGCAGAGAGAAAGAGGGAGAAGTCTCAAGCTGTCTTTCAAGCACAAGAAGTCTCAAGCTGTGGGAGTGCTCACCCATCACTAATGGGGGGCATAGGCACTCCTCATGCCTCCTTTCACCTTTGTAAACGTATGCCTCACGTATACCAGTTGTCTAGGCTGCTCTTAGAGCCCCGTTTCTCTGGTGATTAGTCACTCTCCTCTAATTTTATGCCTATTCTTATTCATGGCCAGTTTATACCCATTTGCTGTTGTGCCAACATTGTCTTTTAGTTTAAATAGCTCTTCTCCCTCCTTGACGTTTATCCCCTTAACGTGTTTATAGAGAATAATCGTATTCCTTCTCACCCTTTGTTTTGTTAGGCAACTGGAGCACTTTTGTAGTCTCCTCACATATGACAGGCTCTCCATTCTTCTGGACACCCCCGCAGCCTTCTTCAGCATCCATTCCTGCTGGAGCTCAGCTAGCCATGTGTCTGACTGGTGCTGGAGACGATGTTCCAGATAATGCCTCAGCAAAGCCTCATACAATGACATTAAAAATTCCCTGCCTGTCTCAGAAATCCTTCTCATCCTCAGATTGCATTTGCTTGTTTCTCACCTGCATCCCAGAGGTGGATCACGGTTGTACTAGCTGGTCACAGGATGACTAATACCTTGGTCCTTTCCCCTTCTGTCATTTCCACTTTATGAATTTATTTATCCTGGCACATAGCAGAAATTCTCATGTTAATCCCAAGAATGTAACCTTTCGCTCTGCACTATCTAATTTCATCCTGTTTCTATTATCCTCAAGGTCACCCAGTGCTTCCTTCACGATATCTCTTTTGTCTTGAAAGTCCCTCAGTTTTGTTTCATCAGCTAATTTCATCAGCACACTCCTTCTTTGCAATTTTTTTCCTAATCCCTGTCTTCTCCAGCCTTTGGTAGTAATTTCCCATGTGGTATCACCTTCCTGAAGTCCAAAATAAATGAGATTTGGCACAGTTTTTTCTCTCTAGAAAGTTGGTTCTCTTCCCCAAGGAAAGTACCTGGTTAGTTTGTGATGGTTCCACTTTGGCAAACCTGGACTGCATTCAGCCCACTTACCTCCCTACCTGTAATTATTTTTACCTTCACAACTTCCTTTAGTTCTTTTAAGAGTGGGCCTACACAGATATAGACATCTGCTCACTGTTAAAAAGGAGAATAATTTAAAAAGCACCAAATAACTGAAAACAGACCAAAAAATAGTTTCAAGCTGAATTGGGGTATATTTCTCTTTTTTTTTTTTTTTTTTTGTTATTGTTTCACCCCTCTTCCCCACTCCCTCAGATCTGAGAAATTCTTATTATGATTCAACCCAGATGAATTATTTCCCATTCCTCTCTAAATTATACTACACATTGTTAGCTTGACACTGCTGTAAAACCTTAGGAATTTCACAAAGGGGCCCTTGAGCAGATACACGTTGCTTATCATGAGGGCTGCTGGAGAGGGCCAGGTTTGAGAGGTGGGCATTGTTGGTTAGGAAAGGACAGAGAGGGGTGGATTATCTGCATACAGCAGGTATTTCCATCTCCTTTGAAACAGTGGGAATCCACATGCTTCATATGAGCCAGGAGCGTGTTTTCACAAATAATGACTTGCATTAATAATGTTGTCAACCCCCAAGTGCTGGTGGCCTCTTTCCAGGTGCTAGTGGCTGAATTCAAAAGAGCTGATTCACATAAGGCCTGAAAAATAAAAATAAAAATCAAGAGGCTTATCGGAAGCTTTACCAACCGTTTTCAGCAACCTCATTAAGCTAGCCAAAGGAAAATGTTTAAAATCCTAGCCTCCACTGGAGACATGTAAAATCAGCTGGACAGCACAGAGGCAAATAGGCTACAAAGACCAAGTGTACGTAGCCTGGTAGGGAGCAACAGAATCAAACAGCTTAGCCCTAAAACTAGTGTTCCCATACATTAATTAATTGAACAAACCCTAGATTCCAGGCAAAATCCAGTGTGCATCACCCACTGGTGAACACCCACTTCATGTGTGAGGCTATGCTCTCCTGGGCAATGAGGACGGCAAGGTAAACCTGCAGTGTAACCTCTGCACTCTTGTGTGTCCTACCAGCACAACCTCTCCCCATGCTGCCATCCCAAAGATCCTAAGGCACTCCCCACCAGAAGAGGTGACTGACAAAAAATGATCCTGCTCATCTGCAAACAGCACCTATTTCTGCTTAATTTTATCCTGATTTTCTTTGGATCATGTGATCATGCTGTCTGTATGCGAGTCTCTCCTAATAGCCATTGAGTCAATTGGCCAGTTTCAACCCCATTTGGCAGAGGAGCACAAGTCCCAAAGATGTTAAGCTCTGAACAGCTTTGTGCAAAAAGCCAGACAGGTAGAGGAGGGCCTTTTAATGTCTTTATGGACAGAACAACTGTCACGTGTGGTGTGCTTGCCACTTAACAAGTACTGGAAGACCTACACGGGGGCTCAGTCTTGAGACACAAATCTGCAGGAGACTAAGCTTCTTCAGTTTCATGGAACTAAGGTTTACATTAGACATTCAGGTCTCATCTGCCCTGGAAAGCTGAAGAAGTGGATGAATTACATTTTTATATGAGACAATAAAGCAAAATTCAAATGACGGCAATAAAGTAAGAATTTTTGGGCAAGGGTGAGACTCTGAATGAACCCCAAGTCATTACTTCTGCCCTTTATACTGATCAATAGGTATAGTTCTATGTTGGATGCTATAGGACAGGGAGGACAGGAGCTACATGACAGCCATTAATTTTTTTTCACAAGCCGTCGTATAAAAGATGCATTGGGTTGCCCCAGATTTTGCTGTCGAGATAGCAGATGGGAAAGTGCTGAAGAAGTTGTCCTAAGGTTGATCTCCAGACTACAGCCTTCATGACACAAACATTTCTCTTGACCTGAAGTAAAGCCTATTCTTACCTCTCAGCTTCGACCTGTTTCTGTCCTCTACACAGCCAGGAGGTACTTGAGAGACCCTACTGTTGAAAGAAATAAATGTCCCTGTGTCCATGCTGAGAACTATACAGCTAACTCCTGGAGTCAAACGAAAGCAAATGGGCCTTGATTTACCTAAACGCTACCTTGTGTTCTGCTAGTTCTTCTCAGCTTCATACAAATATCTTACTTTTTCTACCTGCCCTTTTTCCTAAACAAGTATTGACAGAATCACATTTAATTTCAGGAGCTAGTTAACATCTTGGTAAAAGGAAAACTTTTCTTAAAGAATTGACATCTGTATCCTACAATGCTTACAGTAAATATCCTTGTGGTTTTTCTCTACTGAAATGGGGCAATACTAGCCAGAACACCTCTGACATTTCTAAATATTTGCTCACACTAGCATATACATTGTTTTAATGCTGGAAAAAACAGAACAGCCCCTTAAGGCAGGCTCATTTCTATTTGCATACAAGTAATAGTCCAGTTTGACTAAGCTACACCGCTTTCCAGCAGTTTTACTTTAGTGTGACTGCATCCACACTAAGGGTGGCTGATAAAACAGCGTAAAATCACTTTTCTAAATGAACAATTAGAAATGGACACAAAATTTGCATAGAGATGGCAAGCTAGGGAGAGATGAAACCCTTCTCCCCTTTGGGTTATCTTTGTACAGCAAGAAAATGAAAATTGGTGCTAATGCTTGTACAATTCTATAGGCATATGAAGTGGTATAAAAGTATTACCAAAAAGTCAGGTATCAGTGTTAACATTATGGCACATAAATTAAAAAAAAAAAAAAACATTGTGGTTTCAGGTATAGTGTAAAGCAAGAGGGCTGTCATGAGAGCCAAAGTAGAGAGACACTCATTGGAGTGAAGTTGGATTCTGTCTCTACCCTAACAATTTCCTTCCTTATTCAAAGCGATTGTTTCTGCCTCTCATTTGCATAAGCACTTTGCTCATTAACATGCTGCAAAGGGAAAAATGAGCTGGGGGTGGGGAGAATGAACGGGCCACTGATAGAATAAAACCAGTTTTAAACCAGAGAAGCAAGAAGGTCACATCAACCCCAGGACGATAAGAGCTGAGGTCAGTGAAGGCCATGGCACCTCGCTGTCAAAATCACTCAGAAAAAGGAGATGGAGCTGACGTTCGTTCCTCACTCTTCTATCTATATGACTACCTCCCCTCTCCAGTTCTCCTTCCCGCTCCTGCTCCCTCCCATCACTTTCTCTCCATGCTGCTGCTTCTTTTAAGCCAGAGTTGTTTGGGCCAATTCTGCTCTCATCCCAGCTGGTTTCCATGCACTGAGTCCATTTTCATCTCCCCAAAAAGAAAAAGAACCAGTCTTCCAGGTTTATTGGTAACTGCCCTTGAGGGACAAACCCACAGCTGGTGTAGAGTGGAGCTGAGGATCCACCCCCAAAATAGCTCTCAGGAGGCCACAGAAGAGGCAGTTTGGTCTGGAACAGCCGCTCTGCCGTTGTATGTGTTAAGATTTGCACTGGATTTGTGACAGCTGTGGCAAGCCCACCCAAGGGGGTGGAAGACAACAGAAGCTTCTGCCTGATGCTGCAGGCAGGACACATGGACAGCTCACGCTCTCAGCCAGTGGATATTGGCTCTTGTCACTGGCTTGAGACAACATCTGGCTTCCTCACTCTTCCTCCTTCCCACTGGCTCTCTCCTATTACAAGGACAGTTTGCTGCTAACATGGCTTCAGCCCAGGAAATAACTCCATTTTCAGGGCTGGCCAGACTCATACTGAACAGCAAGGAAGCAACAGAAGGAAGGAAAAAAAAGAACAGGAATAAACAGAGAAGGGCGATGAAGCACTGCATAGTGCCATGGATAACAAGGCTGAAAGGGACATCACAAGATTATAGTCCTTTCCAGTGTCCTCACCATACTTGTCTACCCATGTTCTTAAGAAAACACCAGTGGTGGAGACTGCTCCCTCCCTACATGATCTGCTCCAGGGAGCCTCTGGCCTTACCATTGGAGGATTTATCCCAGTGAATCTCTCTTGTAATAAAATTCCACTCATTTTTGTTCTTATCAACAGGACAAAGAAAAGACGGTTGCCTTTGGGTTTGCAGCAGCTTTCAGCATTTTGGAGGCTATTTTCACCAGTGTTTGTTGGCACACATTAAAGGAACAAGATTGCTAACTGTAGCGTAGACAGGACTCAGGCATAATTGGTCAGCTGACAGCAAATACTTGAGACAGGAACACATATTCATGTATTGTTTATATTAGACTATGGAAAAAAGTGAGTACCATGCGTTAACTAGCACGTAGTGAGAAACAACTCATAACCACCTTGTGTGCTTTTGCAGTGTAAATGATGCAAATGGAGGAAATACTGATGGAGAGCTAAACCAGGGAACCTAAAACTCCTGTGCTCTCTCTCCTCTGCTTTTTCTACACCTTTTGGGTCCATTATTCTGCTGCTGGAACTTGTCAAGTAACATAGTTCAGGTGAAGGCTCTTGATCTGCTATCTCAACAGTCTTTCAGTAGTTAGTATAGGAATGAAAGAAGATCCACCTCCAACCACCATCAGTGTCCACAGAAGCAGCATCTCCTAGAAGCCAGCAAAAGTGTCCAATACAGGATGACTTCCAAACTGCACGAATAAAGGCTTCCTGTCACACTCAGAAACATACCACTTCAATTTATGAGTTTGGAAAGAATCACAGGAACAAGACTCCCATCTTCATGAGTGACACTATTAGCCTAAACACAGTGGTGATGGTTCCCACCTCTATGCACTTTATATGCTAGAGCAAAACATAATTGGTTCAGTGGTCAGTATGATCTATACGCTTTCCCAGCCTTGCAGCTTAGAGCCCAGTCTGCACAGAAGTGGTGATTTGGCTTTTGGCTAATTAACATAGCTAGTCCACACCAGGTGGGAAATGATGGAAAAATCTCCACCCGCAGCAGCATTGGTTTAACTACACTCCATTGTAGGTGTGATTACATCATTATCGCATCACTGAAGGTGTAATAACAGCACATACATTAGCTTTCAATGAACAATGAAGCCAGTGCAACATGGAGCTCATTGAGAGCCAAGTACCCCCAAAAATACCCAAGTGTAGGCAGCACTGAAGGCTATGCTGTACCATGGCTGTTGGTACCAAAGACAGTTTTCATAACGAGCAGAGCTAACCATGCAAGCTGTCAGATCCCTGTGGAGACACTAACCCTCCAACTTTCAGGTAAACTGATGCAAGTTCTCATGGCCTTGGGAACTGATGCCCACGTCACTTAATTCAGCAAAACTCCACTGTGCTTAATCGAGTTACATTATTTGCAGCACAAACACAGCCTGTGCTGGAGAACCAAAGCCAGATATTTATTGAACAATATGAAGGAAGAGTATCATCCTACAGTAGACGGAGAATTACTTCATTTCTATAGGCCACATTATTATGCAAATAATCATCTTTGCTGTCATAAAACTTGATCGATCAGGACATAAAATTTAGCAGGTGATGAGCTTAGCATGCTATTCTCTGTAAGTGCAGGTGTAGCTAGTGTGCCTGTGGTTTGTCAAGGCCATGGGAACTGTGCTCTTCATGCCTCCACAAGAGATTTTCAGTACTGCCCTGCAGCTTTGCTTTTTAGGCACTGTCTCTGTTTTGTTTTGCAAAGGGTCAGCAGCACACTATGCTCACAACAGCAGCCTTCAGGCAGCCCATCACCGCGGTCCTGCTGGCTTTTCAGTGCAGAGTGCTTTAAAGCTAAGAAAGTATTTTTATGGGGTGTTAATAGTCCCACACAGTTGAATTCCCCAGTGACCCAGGCAAGGTGTAGCAAATGAACTGACTTGTTTTACTAGACACCACCAATTGTGATAGAGACAGTGTCTAAATCTTCAGAAGTGTTCGATTGGAGAGAAATCTTATTTGGCATGTAGTCAATAACCCAGTGAAAGAATAGAGCGTTGTCCAGCAACATCCCCAGAGGTATCTGGCACATGTAACAGAGGCTGGGGATAATAAAAAAAATCCCCAACTTGGATTTTCAGAATGCTAATCAGGTTTACATTTCCCTGGAAGAAAACAATACTTTCTGTTTTTGTCTATTTCCCAAGGCTGTTGAAACACCCAGAATCTGTCAACTAGCCACAACAAATAAATTGAGAAGTGTGATATTGCAAAGGAAGGATCTTATCCTATGTTGGGCAGAAAAGTCACCATAAAAGGGATTAGACAAACTCTTCAAGTGGAGCGAAACAATATGGAGTATCTGTTCAGTGGGCTGAACAATGTCTGACACAGGTAGTCCATAAATTGTCGATCCCTGGAGGCTAGAAGCACATCCCAAAGAAATAATTTTTCTATACTTGTCTGGTTTCCGTACGCTTCCTGGAAAAGCCTGGTACTGGCTACTGGCTTATTTATCTGATTTTTTCTATTTAAAGGTATTTTATTTTAAGATGTTTTATGTTTCAAGTTGTTCCATTTCAGGTCCTTAGTTGTGCCTAAATGAATGATCATTTTTGTTCCTTGAAAAGAAGTTTCCTCAACAATCTCTGTTTTATTGATAGATTAGTTGTGGCTCAAAAATAATGGCATCGCTGTCTTTCGTGGCTTTCTCAAATACCTGGATCAAGTCACAACAACGTAGCCAGTGACGTTCCCAGGGGATAAGAGCTTTACAGTTTATAGATTTGGTACCAGCTTCCAAGAGCATTGTACACATACATATAAACTCTTGCCTGGGCCGTATCTCTCATTTCCCCTTGTGTCCACTTCACTCTCAGGTTTGAGGCTGGCTGTAGCTGATATGCAGTGAAGATTTGGTCCAGATCTCTGACACCTCCCAACCACAGCCCTGAGGAAAAGGCAGCCAGGTGCCTACAAGAGCAAGGAGCAGATTTCACAGCAAAACATTCCCAACAGAGCTTATAGGCAGGACCACGTGGGCATTTTACTAATCAATGGACTGGCAGAGCTATAGTGCTTCAAGCTATAAAAAAATCACCATGAAAGCTTGAATGGAAAAAGGGGAGCCATCTACCAGCCACAACAGAGCTGTGTGCATAGGAGCTGTAAGAAAGGGATGGAGCAGCTGAAGAGCATGTCCAGAGGGAGGGCAGACAGTGAAATAACACATGAAGGGAAAGACTGCTTTGCCCTATCCCTGAATATGGTGTGCCATCCTCTAAGTCTAAGGGTTAAAAATACAGGCATGGCTGCAATCGTGTACTTCCTGAGCAGTGTTCAATACAAAAATGGAAGCAAGAGTGAAGGAATTTGAGGCAATTTCCTGGAATCCCTCAGAAGAGATTGAATTTAGCTTGGCTGACTTGCCCCCTGCTGAGAAAAAATTATTCTTCGCTCAGAATAATAATACTAATTATTATTATTATGACTGCTTACATAATAGCATTACCTTTCAGTTGCCACTGAAATCCAAAACTTGTCATGCTGCACATTTTACATACAGTGAAAATCCTTTTCCCATCTCCATCAGACAAGATGGGATAGGGGAAAACTTACTATGAGGCAAGAGAGGTAGTAGAGCCAGCCATGGAATTCTCTTCCTTTGGTATCTCCCAGTGCAATTATCTGTCTTCTTGGGTCTTCTGCCTGTTTGGCTGGGCAAACTCCAAGCTGCACTGAATTATTTTTCACCTCTTTACTCACTGATCCATCAAGTTGAAGGAAATGCGTAAGGCTACGGCAAGCTTTCAGTTTATTTCTCCATTAATTCCACTCTTTTGTTACCCTGCACCATGAAGTCGACAGTGACGGGTTTAGTTTTGGCCTAAAGGGAAGCAAACATAAGGTGGTACTTAAGGTATAAATATCCACTATGAAATCTAGTAGAGTGGTTCAAGTTACCAGGTTTAGCTCTGTTATTCCTTTTTAGTAGAGGATACAGTCCCCTCAGCTGGGACATAGGAACTGGTCATTGGTGTTCCCTTGTTCCAAATCCTGCACAGGAAAAGCTTTGTTTAAGCTGCCTGACTTTGCACTGAAACAGATAAGGAGTGTACATGAGCTCTGCTGCATAAACTCTGAATAACAGCTGGAAGCTGTTATATCTCTGACCTTCCAGGGCAGATACATTAGAGGTCTTCCTCTCGCCTTTCAAATGCCTGGACTTTCAGCTGTGTAGTTCTGAGTCTTGTGATGCTATGGGTTTAGCAAAAAAGTCTGTGGGAGCTTCCAATATTAACTGAGGCTGTTTGCTCACCAACAGTGTATGATGTGCATTACACATGACAGACAGCAGGGCCTGAAGACATAGAGCTATAAGAATCAGTAACAGTCCAGACATTGAAAAAGCATGCAGACCCTGAAGAAGTTTAAAAAAAATTCCCACTGGTTCCATTTCTTTGTTCCCTGAGGAGGTCCTCTCCATTTTTAATTTGTGGTGTGCTTTGTTGCTGACCAGAGGGTGCCACAAGGCCTCCGAGACACTAATCTTTCTAATAAAATATTTCCTTCTGGATATAGAAAGTGCCAGAAGTTTAAAAAAAGAGAGAAAGAGAGCAATCTCAAGATCAACTTGCAACTGATAAGAATAGAAAGGTCAAGTTCTTCTCAGCATAGCTGGTATTTGCTTTCATATTCACATCTCATTGCCTCGCATCAAGAATAAAAAGTGAAAAACTAGTCTCATGGATCAACAAGCGTTACCCGCCATGAAAGAAGGTTCTGGGATGGGAGTCCAAGTCTGTGAGCCAAAACAATTGGGTTGCCCAACTGCATCTGTCACTGACTTGTAAATCACCCTCTCTAGCAATGTTATGAGTTTTCAAACTCTGAGACAGACACAGCAATGCTTAGCAAGCTCATGAGGCAAATACTAGTTGCAGGAAGCAGAACCAAGAGGTTCAGGTAGATTCAACATCCAACTCCATCAAGCAATACACAGCCAAAACCTTGGTGGCCTTTTATAACCTTCTGGAAAGGTGTGGTTAAACAGCACTGATCAACAAAAGAAACAAGAAGAGCAGCAAAATGGTTAGAGCACAAGTCCCTGCAGGTCTCAAGAAAGTGGCTGTGTGAGTTATCTTCTTAATTTTGCCCAAGACTTACAATTTATTTCAAATGGAAATTATGGAGAACAACTTTTCTGGAAATCAGATCCAGAGTGCCTCAAATTAGAGATGTACCGCCTCCACCCACCCGCCACCTCTAAATGAAAATGTCAGCCTTAATTCATGAACGGTTTTTAAATCCTTTGATGGAAAGGACTTGAAAAGCAACGGGTATTATCACAAGCGTTCAGCACTGGTATCAGGCACATGGCTATTTTATGAGCATGCAGTGCTCTCCCCGACCCTCCCCTCTTGGAAAGTTATAACGTATCTCTGGGGCAGGTTGATATTTGCACTTTGTTGACACCCAATAAATAATAATCCAAATATTTGCACACATGGAATATTTTGTGACATTATAGAGCTGACAGACCCTGATGATTCGGGAGCTGCTTTGTGCGCAGAGCTCCCATTGGTTTCAAAGTAAGTGCGGAGTTCAGAACAGCTGCAGAGTAAGACCCGTGACATTTATGTTTATGATATAGGAGAGACCTTATCATTTGCTGGTTCTGTAGTCACAAAGCCAGAATAGCTGATGAGGAGCCTTTGCTGGTATCTTCAGTATAATCACAATGCACACAACTGAGGTGTCTTGGCAAGTAGTAAGTGATCAAAGAGGAACAAAAGGGAGATAAGCAAGGGGTGCTGCAGGGCTGGGGGGGGCACTGGCAGAGCTGGTGAGGGGAGCCCTGGGCTGGGAGGGCTGCAGGGGTTGGGGGACCAGAGGGGACACTGGTAGCGTGGGCATGGGGAGCCCTGGGCTGGGAGATATTGGGGGGCTGCAAGGCAGGAGGGGACACTGGAAGAGCTCAGTGTGGGGCTCTGGATGGAAACAGCAGGACTGCTTTGTGGGGGGCACTGGCGCAGCCAGCGTAGAAGCTAACAGAGCTCGTATGCCATCTGCTGCTCCGCTATTAACTGCTATTAGTCACTGAGCTTCATGAGCATGAAATTTCCTTAGTTGCTGAAAAGGAAGGAGAAAAGCCTAGAATGTGGCTTAACTTTGATTAAGCACCAACAAATTTGGGACAATTTAAACAAGAGGGATTTCAAACATCTCATTTGAAGCATGTTGCAAAATTCCTTCCTTGCCTGGGGGAGGTACACACACTGAGTACACCCCATTGTACTTCTTCTACAGCACTTTTGTCAGCGAGATAAGGAGAAAGTATTTGCATGTGGTTAGGGAAGGAGCTATGGATTTGCTAAATGGATTTGTATCCTGTTCGGTTAGAGTGATATGGTTCAGCACATTCCAAAAAAGATGGAAGTAGACAGTAGTACGAATAGAAACAGCTTTGTCAATTATGCTAGTTAAGATACATGTTGGTAGACTTATTAATCCTCATGCTTCAGGGCTTTTCCCAATCAGCAGCTTGGGTCAGGAAGAAACATCCTACCCCTTGTCATGGTGTAATGCCACACAATTAGAATTGATGCCTCCTTCTCACCCACTAGCTTTGGCTATTTGCTGGGGTAGGACATGGGGCCTCTTGTGACCACACAAGGGAAGGTTCAGCTCCCAGAATTGCTCTGAGGATACAAAGGCTACCTTAATGTATGGAAAGACAAATGCAAAATGGAACTGTTGATTTTCTTCATGTAAGCACTTGCCCTGGAAGCCAGATTTGTGCTCCTTCAGTTGACTGGGGAGGGAGACAGAAGGTGGGAGCAGAGGCAACCTAATGTGACTGACACCCAGCCACAACACAGTGACACAGCTCGATTTAAACAGCAGGCTGGAGAACTAATGTGTTTGCAGATAAAGGCTGAAGGCACTGCTTTGAGAAAATTATAATCTCCTTCCTCAGACAGAGGGAGAAGTGAAACGCATCTGCCAGATTATTAGCTGTGAACGATTTGCTCAATCTTACTGAGAACACAGTACATATAGCAAGATTTGGCTACAACATGGGGCCAGCCGGCATCCAGCAGTCCTATGCAAGCAGCAGGCCAGAATTTGGTGACAACCACACCAGCCCGCCTGGGTGCCAGGCAGAAAAAACAGACCATTTTGTGCACATGGGAATCATAAGGTATGGTTGGCCTATGCAGTAAATTTGATCCTAGGGCTATTAGGACTGCATCAAAGGCTCTGTAGCCATGTCAGGTGAACTGCTGAGCTGGTAAAAGTTCACTCTGTTGGAACAAATTTGTCCAAAGCATTTTGACAAGGTAAGTTTGCGCTCAGTCAGTGCTCACCAGTCCTGTCCTGTAAGAGACCCTGCGCTTCCCAGCGGCTCCTTGTGTCTCTCTCGCCCGTGCCATGCAGGATCAGGCTCCCCTTGCCTGGCAGCCAGACAGCCACGGTTTTCTGCACAGGGCGAGGCGACTGGGAATTCAGGCTTTCCCAACTAACCACATCCTAGCTGAGACGCTAAAGGAAGCTGTTCTCTCTTCACGACCATACATTACAGCCATTGTTAGTCAGTCATTGTAAAGTGCTCTTGGAGCAGTGGCAGATGTCCTATTACACTGAGAGAAGTAAGACACCTGGGTTCGTTACCACCTAATTAGGTTCTCCATGTGATTAACTACTTGTGCTGCAGACAAAGAAGCAAACTACCCAAATGAATGCCAACAGAAGACAAGCTGGCATAGCAGCAGCAGGCACCTGACAGGCACACGCAGATCTGTAACTCATCTGGCTTCCTGATGGAGAGTGAAAGATTTTTAGTAAAAGTTGTAGAACTATAATCAGAAACTCTGATAGCATATGTTTCGTCTGAGTCACAGTTAGGTCCTTTCTGATGCCCACAAACCCTTGTCATCTCACATACAGAATCCATCTTTGTACCTACCTCTGGCCCATCTGACCTACCTAAACCTTTATGCCTCTTCTGCAGAGCCCTCAGCATCTTCCAGACACCTCAGCATCTCTTCTTCAGAGCCACCTCCACCTTCCAGCAGCAGACACTTCTCTATCTTTCTGTACTCCTCTCCTCAAAGCCTATGCTGTCCCTCTGCATACAACCATTTTTGTACCTTTGTCCTGTAAGAAAAGCTTCTGTTGGGAAAGCCCTTTTGGCTAGTCATGAGATTTTGCTGTCTTCCTCTTCCCCCCATTGCCTAAACCCAGCAAGGTAATAAAACAAGTCTCCAAAACCATCTCTCTTCGTTGAGAGCTTCCCAGCCTGCTAGAGCTGAGGCTGCAGTATTCCTGCACAAGCCTGAAGGCAGCAGGCTGGATTTCCTCTTGAGCGCCTGATCCAGCCCAAACACAGATCCACATTCAAACTGTCTGAAGCCTCCAATCAATCAGTGAATTGCGCTGAATGCCCTTAGGAAAAAAAGATCTTTGATGAGGCTTTGCTGCTAGCAACCAATCCAAATCCATTAGCTTTCACATCTGGAGTTCCAACGAACAATAAAAATGAGCTTGATGGCCTCAATCTTGTCCTCATTTTTCAGCATCACAATAACCTGGCTCCACTAAACACAATTCAGCATGATTGCCTGACTCTGCTCAGACTTCAGGGATACCCAGAACCACTATAGTTGCCAGAGAAGAGGGTCAGGACAGAGGGTGCTTTGGCAAAACTCTGTGTGTGCGTGCACATATGCATGTTAGGGAAAGATAAGAAGAACTGGAATTGGAGAGGACGCTGCAGGGTAGGATCAGGGGCATTGGCAGAGCTTTATGATATAAATCCACTCAGTATTTTCTCAGTCATATACGAATATCTGTATAGGACTATTGCTTTTACAATGCGGCCACCTCTTGCCCAATTTCTGCCACTTTTTGAAGCATAATTGTTACTTTCCCCCTTGTGGACGCTCCTGCTGTCTCCTCATAAACCCATCCAAGCCTGCATCTCTACCCCTAGGCAATGGAGGGCCTTGCCTTGCAATTGGGCTGTAAGGAAGGAGGGCTTGCTCTGCCTTCCAGGATGCCCGCAGGGAGGACCCAGCTGATTCCAGGTGATCTGAAATGCAAAGAGGTGGCAGTGCAGAGTGGATGGAGGCTGGGATAATTGCATGATTTGTGCTCATGATGAAAGCTGTTCTGACGCCAGCCTGGGCCGCGCACGCTTGGACTAGTCCCAGGGCTGAAAAGAGCCCAGCATAGCCCTGCAGCTGTCGAGCCAGTTGCCTGGCAGGTGGGCAGAGCCTGTGATCTGGAGTACCAGCTTTTCGATGCTTCTCTTGGTTTCTCCAGGAGCTTCCTATACCACAAACAGTTATTCTGGTTTACTTTTTTTTTTTTAGTTGCGTTTCTGAGGTGATCTTGGTGCCAAAGTGAGGCAGAGAACCTGATGGCAGCCCTTACATGAGGGACTCTGGTCCTTCCACTGCTGCGTGAGCAACCAGCCCCGACCCAGGATTTACCTGGTTTAGTTTAGCCTTATTTCCAATTACCTTGCCCTGCACACATACCTCCAAGAGCCCTCTCTCTCTTGTGTGAAGGGCAGTTGGTAATGGCAGTGGCTTTTCTTTTTCCCCCTTTTCTTTCACACCACAGCCCTGGTCCAGGCTCCCTAACCCCACCTCTCTCTCCTTGCCTTTTGCAAAGGAGGATCCCATGCTGAGACCTCAGTGTGAAACCATCAACAGCATCTGCTAATGGGCAGCCTAACAGCCATTTAATGGGCCTGGTAAAGCAAATAGATTTGTAAAGAAAATATGAGTGACAATAGCCAAAGAGGAGTGCTCAAAAGCAGGCAAAACTGGCAGGGTCTTTCCCACTTGGACTCAAGTAGCTGAAGCAGTGCCTGGAGCCAGGCAGGAGCTTTGCTGGCTTTCCAAAGCTGCCACACGTTCCTGGGAAGGAGACTTCATCAGAGAATTACACTGTCTGCCTGGCCTGCAAGGTCATATGAAGGATCCCCAGGTGGCTTGTGAACTGCTCTGCCAGATGCTGCCACCTCTGGGGTGGAGCAGACCTGGCCGGCAGGAGGTCAGCCTCCCCCAGGCTGAGGAGCAGGTCACCGCTGGGCTCATTGCTTGTAATATACCCACAGTGCAGAGAAAGGTCTGTTAGGGCTTCATCCCACAGACTCCTCTTCCCCAAGAGGGCAGAGTCTACCTATCAGAAGCAGACGGATTTATTTGATCCTGCCAGAATTTATACCTAAATCTTTTAATACTTATTTTCCTTATGCGTAGCCAAAAGTTTTATGAGACACACTAACCCCTACTCAAGAAACAGACAATATATTTTCAAGGATATTGTATCTAGCTGACATATCATATAAATTCCCTTTGCCACCCTAGTGCCCACCTCTAGTTATATGGCCACTGTGGAGCGAACACCAGTCCGTATCTCTCTGGGCTCCTCTAAAGGCCCTTATCACTCTGCACATATGCTGCCTGTACAGGATGCCCACGCCTGGAAATAAAAGCTGAGCTGAAATGAGTTGGATTGTTGTCAGATGAGCTTGTTGCTTTGGTGGCAGCGTTACTGGCACTGCCAGGATAGGATATGCATGATCTTGACAGACTTTTCCACACCTCTGGAAGATGTGTGGGGTCAGCAAGGGAGCCACACGGTCAGCCTGAGGACAGCCCGCCCTGGTGCTGTGAGATGGGATGTCTTGGCACTGCAGCCTGACTGGGCTGTTCTTCAAGCTGTGTATACAGCAGTGGCAGGAGATACGCTCACGCTCAAACAGCACGTCCACTTGAAACATTCAACAGCGTTTATAAAAAATGTCCAGTACTCAGTACAGCATCATGATGCACATGGTGGTCCTATGCACAACCCTGACTCTTTACCTGCTTCTTTGTCCCAGCCCACCCCAGGGCCAGCTGTTTCAAAATGGGACAGCTGAAAGGCAGGCTGTGTTTCCCCTCATATTTCCCTGGCCAGCAGCTCTCCATCCTCTCTTCAGGCAAGTCCAGCAGCACAGCAGAGCCACATGTCAGAGATTACTGTGGTCTCGTGCACTCTGATCCCAGAGCAGGAATGAGTAAGGGGTATGAGATAAGGATACCATCCCTCACCATATAGGGGAGAAAAAGCATTTTTCACTCCTTTTCATCATAACGTGAAATCTCTGAAAGACAGGTCCTGGCCCTCAGCAAGATCAAATTGATTGCCACATGGGGAATTATTGACAGGAGAGGAAAAAACACCTCTCTCCTATTGCTGCACATCCTAAAAGCTCACCAAGTCCTTATCCAAGAAGTGCAAAAGCACAGCAATGTTGTGACAGATGTGACAGTTTGGGCCATTACTAACAAACAAGCACACTGAAGATGATTGCATTTCCTTTTGTAGCTGAATTTAGCGAACTATAACTGCCCTCTGGTTAAAATAACGCTTCACTGCTTTAAGGGGTAAAAAGCATGTGTTTAGGCCTTGTTAAACCTGGGATTTGGGTTTGCTAGTGACTTCAGCAGGCTACTTGGACCTGACTGCATCTTAGAATCATAGAATTGTTTAGTTTGGAAAAGGCCTTTAAGATCATAGAGTCCAACTGTTAACCTAACACTATCAAGCCCACCACTAAACCATGTCCCTAAGCACCACATCTACCCGTCTTTTAAATACTTCCAGGGATGGGGACTCAACCATGTCCCTGGGCAGCCTGTTCCAGTGCCTGACTACCCTTTCAGTGAAGATATTTTTTCTAATATCCTAAACCTCCTCTGGCTCAACTTGAGACCATTTCCTCTAGTCCTATTGCTTGTTACTTGACAGAAGAGAGCCACCCCCACCTCGCTACAACCTCCTTTCAGGCAGTTGTAGAGAGCGATAAGGTCTCCCCTCAGCCTCCTCTTCTCCAGGCTGAGCACCCCCAGCTCCCTCAGCCGCTTGGTAGTCCTGGAGGAGGGATTTTGAGTTGCCATTACAAAAATTAAATGCATTGACCAAAGCTGATCCTACAGAGAGGAGCACAGAATCTGTGACTGCCCAGGAGACTTCTTGCATATTAATGCTTGAGGGATACATCCCCTGTACGCCTGCACTGTCCAGCCCTGAGCAGCAGCGCAGCCAGCTCTCGGCCTCAGGGAGCCTCTGCTGAACCCGGCTGGGGTGGCATTGAGACCTGGAGGACAAGGAGCTGGCAGACAAGGAGCTGGCCTTTGGCAGCAAGAGGGAACACAGCACCAAGGGTGCCTTTCTCCCATGGAGAACCGGAGGCTACCTTTGCCTTGGCAACGACAAAGAAGACCGGGATTCATAACTGTAGGAGCTCCCTGCAGCCAGGAGTTTGAATAATTCACTTCCCAGCAAAAGACATCAATCCTTTCTGTGCAACTCCTTCTACCACCTCGTAAGATGTATGAGGGGAAGGCGGGAGGCATTTTTATTATTTTTATTTAGTTTGTGGATGTTTAGTGTTCCTCACTATGGGCTATATTCAGTCCTCATGTGTATGATATTCTCAAGACCTTTATCAGTTAACTATCCTTGCTTTAATTTTCCCCCTGTTCTCACCCTTACTTTTCCCTCTTTATAAATTACAACATTCAGGTCTTTGCTGGCGGTAGAGAGCACTACATTGTTCTGGAATAAAATGGACTTTATTCCATTATAATGACTCTGCTTCCAAAGGGGAGTAGTTATACTGGAATAAAAGTATTTTTTATGCTCCAGTCTGGAGCATAATTCAATCATAAATTACATCAGAAAAAAATAAACCATAATAATAAAATGGCAGTTTGTGCATTGATTAAAGTGAAAACACTCTTCATTCTGGAATATTCTGCGTATAAAGTGAAGTTAGTGTGCAATAAGCAAGGGTGTGATTTTTTATAGCACACTAACTACCCTTCATTCATTCCCTAATGGATACCCTGCCAGAAAACACGAGTGCCTCTAGGTGAGGCAGGTTTGAAAGCGGAATAAACTATTGTGCATTAATGTGCACTAGGAGTATTCATAAGTGAGCATGGGGAAGTCACCAGTGAGCTGAAAATCCACCACTAACTACTCCCCCAGTGACACCACCAGGGAAGTCCAGGCAGGTCCTAAGGCTGGGACAGCTCTAGTGGAAAAATTCTTCACATTTTCCCATGGTAGGAGATTTTTCCAGGTCCATTGGTCCTTACAATCTGGGTCTTCAAACAAGTCGTGGGGCCTTGATGAGTGAGGGATTTGAAGCTGTCCTATTCTTGGGAATAGGGATATGCCACCAGGAGATACGCACTGCCAAAACCATCCCTCCTAAGCCTGCATCAGGATTCAGAATGTGTTTCAGGCCCCCCAGAGCAGCTGACCAGCCAACTCAATGAAGATAGGGCTTTGTATCTGTGCTGGTACCCCAGAAGGATCGAGCAGCCAACATCACACATATACAGCCAGGGGCTATACTTAGGGCAGTTTCTGTTCACTGCTCTTGTCAGACATTAATACAGCATTTGTACCCAGCATCGGTTTGTATCAGCCAAGAGCTCTTGATCAGACTTCAATGTACCCCATAAAGCAATCGTTTGCAGGGAGCAAGGGAAGTGATCTCCTGGCTAGGAGACTTCCCAGGGAGTCTGTCATTCTCTTTGATTCTGCTTTATATTTTTCTTTGTATGAATTTACAGACTATGAGAGTTAAAGAGTATTCACATTTGCTAGTTTTAACTAAAGAACAGAAATATGCTACAAATGCTCCTCAACTGACTTCTACCAAGATCTTCTAGGCAATTATATCAAGGTATACTCAGCAGTGAGTCAGATGCCAATCCCAGCTCTGCCAGGGAGGCACTGCCTGCTGCCCCCACAGCTGAGAAAGGATGGGTCTGAGTACAGTAAGAAATTCAGGGTCCTCCCAAAAATGGCACTCCTAGAGGCCCTCGACAACATCTGGGTAAAATTTAGTTGTGGTTCAAAACTAGAATGGCCTGCCATTTGGGAAGTCTGAACATTCAAGATGTCCATATTTTGTTACCCAAGACCTGGGTTGCCCACAACCAGCCCTGCAATTGCCCCTGCCTTGCAGACCTCCAGCTCTCTCAGCCCAGGGCTCCCCACATCAGCTCTGCAATTTTTGCTAAGAATGCTAAATCACTGCCACACCGAGAGCTGGCCTCAGCTGTATCTTCACCGGTAAAAAATATCCTCAAAGCCTCATTACTTAACACATTTTCACTAATGTGATTTCAAGTATCACTCAATGCCTCATATAGAAAAATGATATTCCAACACTTTAGCTACTCAGGGCTAATGTTAAGGTGCCTTGACAAAACAGCATATTCAGAAACATCACTGCCTGTATGTACGCTAAAGGGAACGTTGCCTTTGAGATCGTGTTAGTTACAACTGGAGTCCAACTTCCATGGACTTCAGGAGGAGGCAGACACCCACAGGCCTCCAAGCAATCTGAACTTCAGGGCACGGGCAAACGAAGTCTTATGAATCCGCCTATTTCTGAATTATTGCCCTCTATGCTGAAAAATAATTTAAGCTTAGCTAACTTCTTTTGCACTGAACAGGGTCAGGAGAGCTCACACAGTCTCCTGCCAAAGCTTGGCTGTCGGGATGGTGACATTTAATGAGGGGAACAAAATTAAGGCGAGGGGGAGAGGGTGGTTAGCATGTTCAACTACCAAATTGGATTCTCAAAAGCTCATGATCTTAAAGGTCTTTTCCAACCTAAATGTTTCTATGATCTTCCCCCTTCCCAGCATGTGATTTCTAGCGTGGGGCATGGAGAAAGGAGCCTGTGGAAATGGCACAGTGCTCCACAGGCAGATCAGCCTGAGGCCATCAAATGCATTTCTCTAGTGCTCAGATTAAGAGTTGAACCCAGTGCTGTGCACTGACTTGCTCACTGCACGACTCGGGCCCCTTGCCGAACAGTTAGGGTGAAGCACTAAGTGAACATGGAATTTGAGATGTGGATTATATCAACAATTACAGTCTGGAGCATAATTCAATTATAAATTAAATTGAAGTTAAAAAAAAACGACCATAATAATAAAAGGGCGATTTGTGTGTTGATTAAAGTGAAAACACGCAGTCATTAGCCTGTGTTTAAATCTTGTTAGCTGCAAGCAGAGCTGCGCATTGTCATTAACCTGGTGAGTGCCTGTGGGGAACTGGCACTTCTCCAGGTGTTTAAAGCATAGGTGTGCAGCAGGACAGCTGCTGCCCTCTGGGACCTCACCGCTGGAGGTCAGGCAGGAGAGCGGTAAGTATTTACTGGTAATAACAATCATTCGCACTATACATTTTGCAATGCCTTGTACACACCTGTTTTCATGGGACAAGAGCTACCACATGATCGCCATTTTTAAGTGGGAAGTGTGAAACTGAGACAAGGGCAGATGACTGGAGATGCTTGCTCCATAGACCACAGGCCAGCCTTGCTGCGACTTTGGGGCTACACACAGAAAGGGGAGGGAACTGCAGTCAGCCTGGGGGGAAAAGCATGAGGTCTTCACCCATCCCTGGTGAATCTCAAGAGGGCAATAGGGGCCCTAAATGAAAGGCATATCCTCTGCCAGCATTCCTGCAGCCCAGAGAAGTGCTTACAAGACCAAAGCTAGGAAATTCTGCCTCTCTGCAATTCTCTTAAAGGCCTATAGAGAACCTTGAGGAATGCAGAAAGGCAGATGCTCTTGGCCCCTGCCTCACAACCCTGGCAACTTCTTACCCCCTCTGATCTGTGTTGTGGACAGGGCAGAGACCTCAAAAGCAGGCCTGATGCATCCTAGACCTCCTTCACATTCACCATTAAAACATCAACACACCTTCCTCCCACACAGTGCTGTACGTCCTTCCTCACACATCTGTTTCACCCCACTGGGCTCAGGAGTTTGTGTCTTCCCTGCACATTTTGCATAACCTTCCTGAGTAACCCTGCTGGGACGCATAAAGGCTCCTTGCAGCCCCTTCTTTCTCCTGTATTTCATACCTCTCCTGAGCCAGGCACACTGTGTTCCCATATTATGAGAGAATAATTGCTTTTCCCCAGCTCACATCCATACTATTTTTTTCTCTTTTGTTTTACAAACTCCTCTCCCAGAGAAATATGTCCCTGCACAAGAGCATTAGATCGAATTTTTAGATCAAATTATCCTTCTGTTCTATAATACTATCCATAATTACTCCCTGTAACTTTGCTTTTGCTGGTGATCTCAACCATCAGGCAATTTTCACACATCTCGCCGATAGAATTCAAGTACAAGCAAATATTAGAGTGAGTGTGAATTTATTTTTATTTATAAATTACTTAACATAGAAAAGAAGAGACAAGCTCTGAGCACTTAGCAAATTACTGACTTGAAATAGATTTTGCAAAATTTGCCTGTGTTGTTTTCTCCTGTGCCTTGCAAAAAGGAAAAAAACAAGAAAAGGCATACGTGCTCAGATACTGGAAAGAAAGGAGATGAGCTGTAGAAACCATGGCGTATTTCACAGTGTAAGGATGCATACAGAAGTCTTGAGTTTTCAACACAGTGAGATTCCTCAGCCCCTCATAAGCTTAGGCACAGGCTCTAGATATCTACATGAGAAAGGCAAGCTTAGTATTTCACCTGTTCGTGTATGTCTGAACTGAATCTCCTTTAGGCTCTCAGTAGCTTCACCTGGGAGTTGCTCTGTTACATCTGACTTTGATTTGGTTTGGAAATGATTTTTGCCCAGATTCGTGTCGCTTCCTGCAAAATTTCATCCAGAGATCTGGCCAATGGGGAGCTCAGCTCTAAATTAGCCCAAGTTCAGTTGAAAGTGTAGCACAAGAAAAAAAAAAAAAAAAAAAAAGATCCAATTAAAACCCTGCTTTTGACTCCAGCTCAAAGTGTTCAGTTCCAGAACTGAATCCAAAACCAAACTTTGCGGTTTAGACCCATCTGCCATGAGCCCTCGGCTCGCAGGTGGAAGCATGTAACCCTCTGCCAATAAGGGCATGTTTCGTGAGACTGCAGTGGGAAGACTTGGCTGGCAGAAAATGTCAGTGCCTGTGTTCTCCAGGGGCAACAAGCACTGGCTTGCTCATACAGAAACTGGACATTGGGGCAAGTTGGAAAAAATCAAGACCATCGCAAAAGGCTGCAGCACATGTTTTGTCATCATTTTGGCCAGGCTTTTCCAAGCCCAAGGGGAGCAAGAGCCTAGCTGTCTTAAATGGGCTGCTTCTCTTACTATCACCAGCAAGCAATAATTCCCTTCAGCATGGATTATCAAGGCTAATCTTAGATTTGAACTGGGAAGTCACTGGGAGGTTGCAGGAAGGAGGGCTTTTGGCTAAGAGAAGGCTCCCAGCAGTGAACTTTGTCCATGTTAAAAGTCAAAAAGAGAGCATGCGTAATGACTTCTGGCAAGCCTTCTCTCAGCAACCAAGTTGCAGAACAGATCGGGTTGTGGGATCTCCGTTCTTGGAGGTTTTTAAGACTCAGCTCAACAAAACCGTGGCTGACCTGATCTAGTGTTGGTGATGGTCCCAGGGAAGCTGAATTATGTGATCTCCAGAGGTCCCTTCCAATCAGCCTTTCTGCAATTTTGTAGCACAGATATAGCCTCCTTGATTTGGTTATCTTTATAAATGTAAGAGGTAGGGCTGAGTCTGCATCACCCCTCAGACTTCCCAGCAGCAAGTGAATCATAGGCTTATAGAATATCTTGGGTTGGAACGGACCACTGCAGGTCATTTGGTCCAACATATTGCTCCAAGTAGTGCCAGCTAAGATTGGGTAACACCACAGCAGGAGGAGGAGAGATCAGAGACTATTCCCAAAGGCCCACCAAAGGTGACTAAGAAAGTCACCTTTATTCAGAAGGTTTACTTACGCTACTGGGCAGGCTGCCAAACATATGGTTCCTGAAGGAGCTCATGCCTCCCCCTAAAATATTTTAGGATTCCACAAATCAAAAAAAAAAAAAGATTGAAAAAAATCTTAGTTCCACTTCTAGAGGGAACCCCTGTGGTCATTAAGCATTAAAAATGGAGCGGGAAGGCACTCAGAAGGATATCGTCTCTCCCCCTGTCCAGGAGCAGAATCCCCTGAAACCATGGCAGTTCAGATAGAAATTGTCCTTCAATGGCCCCATGGTGCCTCCAAGCAGCCTTTTCCAGTGCTTCATTCTCCTTCCTATCATAATGCTTCCCAGTGTTTTAACTTAGTTTCACCTTCCGCGGTACAAAGGAATGGCATCTTTCCCTCTTCTTCACACACCTTTGGTAGGTTACCATCACATTCATCTGCAAGCCCTGCAAGGCAGGGACACAGCCTCGTAGATACCTGTATAGCATCTAACACAACTGGGCATGAATCAGAGCCTTTCCCTTTGTATAGTATTTGTAAGACCCAACCTGTGCCAATGAATGCACTGACCCTATAAAGCAGGGAAGTGTCATTTCAGAGACAAGAAAATGAAGCAGAAAGACAGGCCGCATAGCGGCATGCCAAAGTTCACACAGAAAGTCTGTGCCAGGCCAGGGAATAAGGCCTTAGTCAAGCATCTTAATGTTCTCTCCTCTCCTTTTGGCACTGCTGAGATATGAAATAATAATAATCATGAAATGTGCCCAGACACTAAGAAGATCATCACCTTAATGTAGATAATAGGAGTAGCCAGCATCTGCGTAATGCAGAATCAAAATGGTTTATAATGGGGAGAACAAGATGTAGCTTAGAGTTTAAAAGTAATTAAAATTTCCCACCTAAGTTTCTTTTGCTTAATGTACTTCCAAAAAAATGTTCATCCGCTTGCAAATGCCTGACCCTAGGAGTTCAGGTTTCAATGCAATGGAAAGGCGTATGTTGGCAGAATGACAGCAACTCAACGGCATCTCATCTGGATCCAAAAATGTAAAGAAAGGGAAATACTCATTATTCTAGAGGCTCAAAGACAATTTCAATCCATTTTAACTCTAACAGGTCCCCCTGTGGCCTCTTAAAACCTACTGAATTGGAGCAAAGTAGTGTAAGCGGCAGAGTTTCATCTTCAAAGGTGCAGTGAAAATATCCAGGTTGACAAGAGGGCTCAGTTCAGGAGGTTTTGCAGGGTTTCAGTGTGGACTTTTAACAATGCTCTTCCACAGCACCTTTTATCCATGGATCTCACCGCACTTTAAAGGTATTGACTGATCTCTCACCACGTTGCTCCTGTGAGAGGCATATTATTATCTCCATTTAATTAATGGGGAAACTGAGGCACGGAGAAAGGAAGTGATTTGCTTCCTCACAGCACTCCAGTGGAAGAGCTGGGATTAGATACAAGCTCTCCTGATGGTTTAGGTGTCCCTACTCTTTTCCTCCTGCCCTGCTGCTGCTTGCCTCTACAGTTGCAGTCCCCCCCAGTCCTGAGTTGTCAGGAGCCCTGGGGGACACGAGAGGTGCGCTGAGCCAGGCAGTGATCACAGCAAGACAAGCAGCAACCCTGCCTGCTCATTCAGAGCAGTTCTGAGCATGTATAGATAAATCTCACTGGCCCAGGCAGACCTCATAACTCAAACAGCCCTGTGCCTCGCCTACCCGTCATCATTTGCAAAGGTATACAGCAAAGCAAGAGAAAAATTCCTCCTTCCTCCCCTGTTACTTTAGCATTGCACAGTGCAACTGCTGTGCTAGAGAAGTATATGACTTTCCCTAAAATCAAGAAAAAACATTTCTGAGGCCTGGACTGGAAACTTTAGTCATACTGGAAGCTCTTGGCATTCACTGTGCAGCTCTACAGAACTACTTTCTCATTCCACAGTCACACCTGTTGTATAAAGCTGTATACGCTATTTATGCATAAACACATATATGTACACACACACGCATATATAAGCACGTGTGTATATATACGTGTGTGTATATGCATATATGCGTATTGTTTCAAGCAGCTGTAACTGGCAGGAGTGCACCAGATGCAGAAATAAATGTTTATGTGACTCCCCAGAGAACAGAGAGAAGCAGCCCCAAGAATAGAGAATTGTTACTGTCATCCAAACAAGGTCTTCCGCTTAACACCCTGACGTGACTATTCAAATATCAGCATTGTAAACTGTGGTAGGATTAGCATGTTGAAGTCCACATATCCCCCTTGCCTGTTGAGGCAGCCTTGGCAGGAGCCTGTAGTCCTCCAGACACGTTAAAACATATTATCTCATGCTTGGTGCCCCACTTGCAGAGAAATGATGGTTGCTAGCTCATATTCAACCAGTTCAGAGAGTTTTTTCTGCTTGCACTTGAACACATAGATGTGCCTGTTCATGGGAAAAAGGGAGTGGAAGGAACATCCCCTCAATTTACCTTTATCCCATTGTTCTCCTCATAGCATGTGAGGGATATAACTATATTTAGGCTGACAAGAGCAGGCAGTGGAGCCTATACTGTGCTCACAATGTGGGGGTTGATACGATGTGACGGTGTCCTTTTGAAGACGTCCCAGCGTAGAGGTTGGGCAGCTCTAGCAAAAGAGCTCTGGAGAAACTGGATCTAAGCTGAGGGGAGGCAGGGGGTTAGGGCGGGGGTAGTCTCTGACTGAAGTGAGTTGCCACGTAGGACATTAGAGAGATAGTCACACAGTCTTAATAGAGCATCTACCATAGATGTGATTCAGAGGATCAAAACCAGGAGCCTACTCTCTCTGTTTTGTTACAGGAGAGAAGCAGGTGCCTCCAGAAAGGAATTCAGGACTTCTGAGATGACTGCATAAATGTTTTGTAACTCACTAATAGCAAGCACAACCCAAAAGGCCATGTTTGAAAGATACCTCTGTTTTTGCTTTGCTTCCTTAAGAGAAGCCAAACTCAGAGAGGCCTTGACCCTATTCCAGGAAACAAGTCTCTTCTCTTTCCCACACAAGGCTGCTTCTGAAGCAAAGCAAGTCCAGTTCCCTCACAGAGCTGCATGGGAGATGATGCCAGTGGGCACTGGACACTGCTAAGACACTCTGGCTGCACCAGCAAACTGTCACATCCTACCTATTGGTTAGACACAGTATTTGCTAAATGGGATGTGTAGTCCCCATGCTGATCATAATTAATGGAGACGCTATGGGGTTTTTTTAAGTGGTAGGTGCCTGTTCTTTTGGAACAAGAGGACCTGAGTTATATCACTGGTGCTGCAAGGAAGATAGAAGTCACCATGATGTACAGTGTAGAGACAACCAAAAATTATTCCTATGACCATGGATTCATTGAATTACCTAACACCCTCACAGAGAACTCTGGAATTTAATAATGCTAATGGGGTACTTTGAGATCCATATACAGAAGAACTAAAGGAGGAAAATGATCATTATATTCTTGCACTGTCATCCGCAGGTTTCAAAATATATTACAGTCCTTCACTAATCGTCACAATGCCCCACTAAGTTAATATTATTATAATCACTTCATAAGTGCTGAGAGACTTATTTTGATCTCACTCACTTGGGTTCAGTCATGACACCATATCCCAGTTAGAGGGCTGTTTCTTGCATTTCCGAGCTATGGGAACATCATGGATTGGAAACTTCTACTACAGAAAATAAACTCGCTTTGACCACAAGGGACCAGATTAGAGGACTGTAACATTCCTTCTTATACATGGCAAGTCTGGCTCACCAGCTCCATTGCCTTCATGATGTTTTACAGCACAGGTCCTGTCTCACAGAATAAATTTGGCAGTTCTAGGCATGGTTCTGGGGTTCTTTCAGATGAGGACTTGGGAGCTGACCCAAGGTCTCACACCTTAAAGAAGAACTCCCCATTCACATCACTATGAACGACAACAAAATCCAAACAACTTGTTCAAGATTGCACAGTGGTATCAGTGAAACTGCTCAGAGTGAAAGCTGACAGTCCTCACCTTTAACCAGCAGATAAACCTTTCCTATCTGTGGTTTTGGATTGCTGCCAGCGCATTAGGCAACATGGTACATAGCTGTAGGCAGGGATAGGGAGTTAAGAAATCAATTTCTGAAGAGTTACGAGAGGTCCCTTGTCAAAACACACACCTCAGTGGGTGACCTCAGTATTCATCTCCATAAAACGGCGAGAAAAAAACAATCCTGCTTTATACATTGCTTTGAGATTCAGAGATAAAACACATTTTCTAGAGCTCTGATTCTTTGTTAAAAAATTCATAGCATCATTTTCCTTCCTGCCCCCCATTCCACTAACCAAAATTCAGGGTCTTGTGGGTTATTCCAACTCCCGACTCCCCTAGAAAGAAGCCTTTCTTTTATGGTATCTTGTTTATTTGTAAAGAATGCATGGAGTCATATTTTCTTCCATGCAAGAGAAAGCAAACAAGCCAGAAACAGTTTCTTTGCTTACAGCATCAAACTCTCTAAGCTTTTCCTTCGGGTCAGGCTACCAGCTGCTTAAACAGTCTGTGCTTCAACTCCCTTCTTTCTCCATTGAAACGTTGAAGTTTCATTCTCTCTGTTTCACATGCATACACACCCTGCCTATTTTTTCAGTGCCCATTGAAGTTGTCTTTCCTGAGTGCATAAAGTGCTTGTATGGCCTCTGGCTTGGCTAGCAGCCTGCTTTCATTTCATAGGAGAGTTTAACCCTTTATCTAGAGTGAAAAATGAAATTTTCTTCAAGGTACAATGGTATTGGTGATCCTCAAGCCCTAACAGCAATGGCCAAAGCTACATGGTACTCTGCTTCTGAGAGCATATACCCAATACCATGAACTCTGCACTTGAATTGCTGTGAACCTTCTTAGGAGAATTTCTTCACGGCAGTTCAAATGTTTCTCTCCATTGCTCTGGCAGATGCTCAGGGAATTTCTCTGAGGTGCTCTGTACTGAGGCTCCTCTGTTAACTTGCAGGGCATGCTTTTCCTCCTAACAACACAACTAGAAAGTCAGTCATGGCAGGAAGAAAGATGCAGAAAAGAGGGTGAGTTTGGAGTTGTTTAGGTTTCTTTAATGCAAGGTGACTGAGAGTGCAGCAGAAGCCAAGAATGAAGATCTGAGAATTTCAGAGGAAAGAGGAAGAAAATTATCTTGAGGCTCTGTTATGACTTACAGGGACTTGACTCTACATCCAAGATTATGAACTCTAGAGAGTGCACCACAGGAGAAAAGGGAAGGAAGGGAAAGCAGAGAAAAGATAGTAGAAGCAGGAAGATACATTTGGGAGACATGGGAGAGGCATTGGGAAAAGAGGATAAGTGAAAGCAACGTGAAGGAAACAGAACCTGAAAGATGGGGGGGGGGGGGGGGGGGGAAGAAGTAGGAAATGGCAGAAAAGAGTTTGACCAAATAGGGAGAAAATAAGCCAGTCAAGAGAAAAGGGAATAGAAAAAGAAGCAAGCAGGCTTTTACCCTAACATGTAAGAATTTAGGATGCCACTTCCTACAACACAAAAAAAAGTAGCGCCTTGTTTAGAGATGGGTTTGAACCTAGTGTGGGATTAGGACTGAGCTCGGGGTTAATCAAGCCCCTCAGAGGTAGTGGCCAATTTTGGAGACACTGGATGCACCGGCCCTTCGTGCAGCACGATAACGAATTGCTATGTCCAAGAGCACCATCAAGTGGTGAAGGGAAGACGACATTAAAGCAGCCAAACGGCTCTCTTGGCACAGTAAGTTTGCATAACGGAAAACTACACAGAACAATTTATTTCCGTGTAGCATCCTTCACACTGAGAGCCCTGCGTCTTGTTACGGACAAGAGTAAAAAAACCAGATAAAGGTCTACAGAGCCAGCTATGGTGTTGCATGCACAGCACACAGATGGGGCTTCTGATTGCAGGTAGAGAGGTGGGAATGGCCCAGAGAAGAACCAGAAGGAGCAGCGATGGAGCAGGGAAGCAGTGGTGGTAGGGAATGGAGAGGGAAGGAGAACTCAGGAGAAGGTGTCTTGGGTCAAGTGTGACAGTGGGGGGGAAGGGTGGGAAGAAGCAGCAGTTTGGGGGGGGGACGTCATTGATTGACACTGATACAATCACATGCGTCACAAGTCTTTGCAAAGGGCTTGGGAAAATCAGAAACCTCTCCTCAACACTAACTAACCTCCTCTCGAATTACAGTATTCCTGACTGCTGGTGCTGTGCCCAGCACGGCTTTGGGGGATAATTATGAATAGGTCAGAGTAGGATAAGGCAATGATGATGGATTTTTAACAAAGGAGCGGATATGGCAAAAGTAGCTTTTTTTTTTGTGTGTGTGTGTGTGTGTGTGTGCGCGCGCGTGCCTGGGATGCTGGACCACAAACCTGGGAGAGAAGATAAAGATAAGGAAATTATGGCTAACATAAATGTGAGATCTCAGTAAAAGGTGGCACTAGAAGAAGCATAATGGCAATTATCCCTCACACTTATTTGCCAGTTTTTACTCACAGACCTCAAAATGTTTTAAAAAGACAGATCAGCATCACTTTCTTTATTTTACACTTCGACAATCAGAGACATGGAGAAACAAGTCATTTGCCCAAGAAGGATAACCAAGAGCGTAACATCAATGCCTTGGTTCTGTGATGGGTACCCTGCAAAATGGTCCATGCTGCCTCCACACAAGGAGGAGGAAAAGCATTTCACCCAGACACAGACAGTTCCTGGTGTGAAGCTTGCAGAGGCAGAAGTTAACAGTAGAGCTGAGATGTGGTAGAGTCCAGGCAGACAAACAAGAGAGATGAAAGGGTAAGCTGAAGAAGATGCGAGAGTTGAGTGTGGCTCACACAGGAGTGACACCACCAGCCTTACAGCTAGCGCTGGCAGCTGACAAGGGAGCAGTGCTAATGACAGGACTTGTCTGCAAGGCAGAAAGAAGAGGAAAGAGGGCTCAAACAGCAGTGAAAGAGCAGCAGCTGGTGAGGCAACATTCACACCAGGAGGTAAAAGAGAGAACACCCAAGGAAGACTGCCTTGATCAAGAGCACTGAGAACCATAGGGAGGTCACAGAAAATGAGGGGAAAAAAAGGGAGGGTTTCATCTTACAAGAAAGTAAAAAAAAGGAAATGGACAGTCTGTTACTGAAACTCCAGTATGATCATTACAAGAGACTCTGATTTCCACTGGGCAAGACCTATCTCATATCACCACCAAGCACAGCTACCTCTATCAAGTATGAGCTTCGAGAAAGACTCTGACACCTTGCCTTAACTTTGTGGGTGCCTTAAATTCACTGTGGGTTTTTTATTTGGGTTTGTTGCTCTGTTTGGTTTTTTTGTTGTGTTGGTTTTTTTTTTGGGGGGGGTGGTGGTGTTGGTTTTTGTTTCATGGTTTTGTTTTTTGGGTTGTTTTTTTTTGTTTGTTTGTTTTTTACTTTTTTTTCTTCAAATGGCTCCCATTTAGATACGTCTCTTCCTAGATCCTGCCTCTGGGCCTATCCCTTACTTTGGCAAGGACGAATCAAAGCCCTGGGAGAGCTTTGCCATCAGAGGAGGTCTGCTGTGGTGACCTGTGGGATGATGCAGACTTCTCCAAAGCACTGTGGGACATAGAGGATGTTTTGCTTGTCTCTAACCTGAACGCCGTTGTAGCTTCCAGCTGCCTCAGAGCAGTGCTGAGGTCAGAAAGGGGGGCAAATAGAGATTTCCAGCATGTGCCTGCACATGGCAGGCAAAGGATGGAGGAGAAAGGATTTCTCCAGTGTGCTTCAGAGCCTGTTTAAAATGCAGCAATAAACGAGTCAAATATTTCCTCAAATCAGACTCTGGAGTCTCAACTTCCTATCAGACAATTTTCTACCTCTTCTCATCATCTCTATTCCACACAGTACCAGTAATTCTCCTTTCCCTCCTCTTCTGTTGGGGCGATTAATAATTAATTATTATTAAAAGGAAAAGGCTGAGGGGCCCAACTTCCAGTTTTGCAACCAAAAGACCCAAACCGACACTAATTATAATCCTAGTCACTTTTCATCCTGCTAGGCAAAGTCTGGGTTTATGCCAAAAGGTTGTGTGTTTGCTCCTGACTGTATCTAAAGCTAATGAGATGGGGAGGGATGAGGAAAAGCAGCATGTTCTCATGAGCATTAGAGGGAGCTCATATGAGGCAAGGCAGAAATGAAGAGGTCTCAGCTTTCAGAAACCCCTTTTGAGAGCTTGTTGGAGGAACCATAGCAGAACTGACTGCTTCTGACTTCTGCTAATACCCCATGCTGAATATTAATGATAAACATAATAAAATATGTATATAGTGTAATAGGAATAAAAACGTGCATGTAGCACCACAGATTTATAATACTGCTTTACATACACATTCAGACAGCTGAGTAGCTGTGGTGAACATGGAGCCTGCTGCAAGGAATAAAAACGAGCTCGCTGCTCTAGATACTTATTCATGCTTATGCCAGTCTTTTCCCACATCTGCTGCATAGCTTTCAGGTCCCTTTGCTTTCCAGTTCCCAGTGTAGTTACACTGTCTGGACAAACTTAATAGCTTCACCTGTACAGCTGCCCTAGCACCTGGAAGTATTTAAAGCTGAGAAGTGGGAGGGTAAGGAGCAGGGTTGCCAGTGTTCAGTGACCCTATCCCATGAGAGGTGTCAGTATCAACAAACCAATGAATTGTAATGGCTTAAGTCCCTCCAGCAGATGACCTACCTCTGCTCCTGCCCCATGGCTGGGTAAATTCTAGCCTTTTCACCACCATGGATCTGCACAGAGCAGTTCCCGACAGCTAGGGATTCCCCACAGCACCAGACAGATGTTTCCCCATGCACAACGTGGCAAATGGGAATATGTCCTGTTCTAAGCCCTAAACAGTCACCTACGGGAATCAACGCTAGAGAAGCCTGAAAAGCCTGAAAAGAGCCCAGAGTTTGGAAAGTAAAGATGCTGCGGTGGCCACCTTCTCCTGTGGCACAACAGCCAAAAACTCTACACTTTTTTTTTTTTGCAACTGTATCATTTGGTCTAACAAAAGAAGTTGCCTGTTCCTACAAATTTTGCTTTTCTTACTTTCAATAACATCCTTCCTTCTCTTTCAATTCCAGTCCCTTTCTGCCACTCTTTTTCCACATCCATCATGCTTCACCCATTCTTTGTCCTCCTTTCACTAACTTGCATTGCCAAGACTGAAGACCACTGTCTATTTTGTGTGGCCTAGAAGTAGCAATGTTTCCAATTAGGATTGGTTAGTTTCGAAGAGGACTTTTTTTTTGTTGATATATGACTGTCTGCCCTTAGACATTGCAATAATGTGAGTACCATGCAGAGTTCCTCCATAGTGTGGGTAGGACTGGACTTGGGCCTGTCTCTGTGACAGCAGTTCCTCTATGAGGGAAATACAGATTTTAAGTACTGCTGGAAGAGAACAAGAGAACAACCAGAATGCTTTCCACAGTGCCTCTCTCTCACCCAGCTGCTTCCTAACTCTTCTTCCTTACCACACCAGTCTCTTGGGTTTCTTGCAACGTAATGTCTTTGCACACGGCTTTTGTTATCCATACCATTACCTTTCCCATTAAAGGCAGAGGGAATGAGAAGGACTCTAGAGTTAAATCAGACACTACATAAAACAAGAAGAAAACATGCAGTCATACTTTAACTTACTGAAAGGAAAAGAAATATGGTTCAAAAGTGCTGTGAGCTCAGCAATTTCCCTCTCTTTAGAGAAAAGTCTCATTAGAAGAGGGATGTAGTCCCAGGGAGTGGGTTTGATGATTCTGGATGAGGGCAGCTGTGGGTACTGCTACAAGCCTGCTGGATGCACCAGGACAAGTCACTTTACTCTCCACTCTCTGTCTCTGCTTTTCTCTTATCTCATGGTTTCTTGAGACAGAAATGGCCTCAAGATGTATAAATGAGAACTGTTATGCAAAACCTGCAGAGTAGTAGTAGAAGTAATGATTATGGTAATAACATAATGCAGGCAAACTATCTTAACATGTGTTTACAAATAACAACACTATCCTTTAAAGTACTTGAAACATCCTCTGCCCTGTAGGGTGAACCTATTCATCAGATAGGCTGTCTCCAAGGAGTCTGACCTGAACCACTGAGCAGCTTCAGCTTGGAATTAGACCCCCTCTGGGACTTAAAGCTCTGGAAATTATTTAAAGTGCTTGCAAGCAAATACATTGTGCCTATCAAACAGTTCCCCAGAGACAGTAGGAAGAGGGGAAAAATTCTTCCCGTGGAGACTCTGACAGTGATCTTCAGAAAGCACCACAGGAAGCAAACAAGTCCTTACCTAAACACAGCTAGAGTTGTCTATTTCCATTTTCCGCTCTGATCTTCAGCACCTTTGCTTGCTACCTCTCCAAAGAGCTGTCAGCAGAGGTAGCACACAAGGGAGACATGTTTTTTTTAACTAAGTCTGTCCACAGACTTGGCCAAATCAGCACTCCTACAGAGTCATTTTGTTCTGAACAACTCCTAGGTGATTTATGCCAGAGGAATATCGTACCATCCTCCAAAGCATTTAAGTTGCTGAGGCTCAATGAGTAACCACACATTAACATGGCAGCTACCCAAATACAAAATTGAGACTGCACACAGGATCTTCTGCTGTGTCCAGTAAATCACGGAAAGGGGATCCTGCTGTGAGCTGCTGTCCACCAGAGGTTACTGCCTAGTCCACTCTGCCAGCTTTGGGACGTGCTATTTTAACTCTTTAAGCCGAACTAGCTCATTTAGACTCAAACAGAGGGGAGCACTGAGACAAGCAGCTCAACTGGCAAGTCTTTGAGGGATGGCACCACCAGCAGTGGGGGGCCACGATCAGCAACTGCAGTACCTCCACTGACTCAGCTGTTTGCAGAACCAGCCATTGCTCTGTGCCCTCAGCCCAGCCACAAAGTAAAACATATGTTCACTGAAACAAGTGTCACAGCAATAACTTGACCACCTCACATTGAGCAAGCCTGTTAGCATGAGTCATTTAAACTATTTTTAAAAAATTGCTTTAGATATCTCTAAGTTGACCCGGTAAAAGTCCCTCCCCTTGTGTAGACTGTCTCGCTTAGCCCTCTGATAAGAACGTCACCCCAAGAGCACGTGAAAAAGCAGTTTCCATGAAAGAGGGGGAAGAAACACTTTATCCAACCGGCCTGCAAATCACTTGCACTCAACTGGTACAAGTTTCTTGTGTAAGCCAGGTGATAGAAAAACAATCCTTGCCCTTAATTAACAAAGATGAATTCAAACTGCAAGAGCAGGCAAGTTTGGCATCTAAGCTGGTAAGATCAGACAAGTTCGACAGAAAATCTATGCACACAAGATATACCCAGCGGGATACACACAGAGCCCCCAAGAACACAAGATGGAAGAATTTCCATCATCAAAGCAGAACATCACAGGCAGCTGCGGGCAGCCTGAGGGCAGGACACAGTTGCTAAGCAACTCTTCCCTGGGTTGGATGTCGCTTACACTCCCAACCCCAACAACGCCATAAGTATAGAGGATATCTTGCACTGGGATTTCAACAGGAAGGCATCTAATGAGGGGATTGTTTTCCCATACTTTCCTCTAGCACCTTCTGAGCTTCACTTCAAGCAACTCCAAGGACCCCCTGATCAATAGTCCCCTTCCAAAAAGATGACTGGCCTTTGGTAGTTGGAAGTGGCATTTGACTGAACCAGTTGCTCATCGCATAAATATCAACATCAGGACTAAGGGGATGTGTAAACAGTGAGGTGTTTTAGCCTGGTAATGTTTTACATGTGTGCCCAAAACCAAGTTCAGAAATAAATAGGTAGGTAAATGAGTGAGTAGAGGGCATGGTTAGAGATAGCCAGAAAAGATAACTCCCCTCCCCACCCACTCCCCAAAAGAACTGTAAGCTTTATTTTTTCCTCTTTTTGTAAGAAATCTTCCTTAAATGAGAAAAACACAGGGTAAAACCATGAGATGTTCAATATTTTGAAGAAAGCAGAACTATTTTAGGATATTCCACCTTCTCTCCCAAGTATTTGGCTCCTGGGGCTATCCATCTGCCCAGGAAGCTAAGAGGAGCTGAGTAACTTGCAGTGAAGAGTTTTTGGACAGCTGAGAAGTTTGAAGGGCTGGTGACATTGCAAAGCAGACAGCTGAGAGAAAAATCTACCTACAAAGACATGAGAGTCCCAGCTCAGCTAGGCCTGGAAAGCCAGAAGCACCCAGCTCAGCAGAAGACCCCTACTGAAAAAAAGAAGTTATTAGAGGCACTGACAACATACAATGCATTGAACCATATTAGCCGGGCAGCATATCTGTGCCTTCTTTCTTCTGCAAGCTTCAGCAAAGCTCATACCTCACTGCAGAACATGTCAGTTCCAGTGGTCCACCATTTACTAAATGGATGAGAATTTCCTTATGGACATTTTCAAACAGGCGTTGCCACACACATAAGTTTTTAGTGCTGCTCCAGCCTAAGTTATGGAAGGTTTCCCCTGTTACAACATTATCTTTGGGCTAGACGAAGACATCTCAAGGTACTTAAAAATGTCTTCTGGCTTTGGGGAGCAACTAAGACTCAAGTCACCAAATTTCTGACAGCACTACCTTTGTTCTTTTAGGGAGAAGGAAGAGAAGTGGCTGCCCATGCAAGCCGCAAATATTAGCATTCATTCCCTCTGCCCTGGCAGAACTGAGCTGTCTTGTCTGAAAGGTATTTATATTTCCATAGATCAAGTTTTATCTAGTGCTCTGTAACCACCATAAATTCTTTCACACCACCCCTAACCTACTTTTACTAGAACATTTCTCTGTAATTATTCATCGGTGCTCACAGGTCCGTTGTGCCAGGCATGGGATAAGCACACACTGAGAGACACCCCCCAAGCCATTAAAGATAGAGATACAAGTATTTGGTATTATTAATTTTATTCTACAGATGAGCAGCTGAGGTTCTGGGATCCTTAGTCAGGTGCTCAAGGTCTTTTGGGATGCTCATGGAAGAGCTAGACATATACCTCACATTGCCTGAATGGCAGAGCAGCATTTTTTCCCCATACAGGTTAGATTATTCTTCCTAAACTGGTTTTCTGTGAAACTCCAGACATGTTATTAATAAGCTGTTATTCATTAGAAAGCTAACTGGCCTTTTGTTTGATATTCCACAGGGCCAAACAGAAAGCCAGGAACTACTGTAAGCACCAGAACCAAGGGAAGGACAAACCCTCTCCCATCCTCCCTTTCGCTGGAGCTTGGGCCTTGAGGAAGAGAAACAAATCTCAGCAAGCCTTTCCTTCAGCAGTCCCTTGTAGTTGTCCATTGGTGTGTTTATGTGAGCCTGGGCCTCCGAGAGACTTTCCCAGCTGGCAGGGCTCTCACCAGGCTCCACCTTCGTGACAAGGGCCTTATGGCTTTGCTCAGCTCCAACAGTTCTGGACTTTCACCACAAAGATTTATCCTGTCCCTTTGGGACAAAACAGCAGCATATCTGGACAGCAGGCAGACAGCTTGCAGATAAACAAAATATAACTTCAGCCTTTCAGCTGAACCTTTTTTCCCTTTTTTTTTTTTTTAACACAGAAGACTCTGGAGGGGGAAAAAGAGAAAGTGAACAGAAATGTCCACAGAGAGAGGAATAAGTGTGGGGGGAGGAGAGGTGAAAGGAAACAAATTAAAATGATGGATAGAATTTGTGTGCAATAGTGCATTATTTATAAAGACAGGTTCAACTGAAAAACATTCCTGTCCAAGCAGGGAGAGAGAAAAGAGATAATTCTTTTTAGTTCGCTATGTTCATTAGTGCTATCATCCTGACCTGAGTGCCAGATGCACTGTCTGCAAACCAACCAAGGATTGGAACATCTGTGGCTTACAAGTCAAAATTATGAAAGAAAGTAAAAAAAAAAAAAAAAAAATTTTTTTTTTTCAGAAGTCTCACATGCACATTCAAAATCCCCATACGGGATCAGCCTCCAGAGAAGCTCAGTAAGAGCAACATCAAAATATTAAGGAAGATAAAACTTCGTGACCTCTTCAGTGATCTTCCAGTGCCACTTTTCCAGGGTGGAACACAGGAGGAAAGCTGTCAGGTAACACTGGGGATCTTCTAAAGAGTCAAGCACCAAGTTTTCCTTTGTATCTTGGGCAGAGATATGAGGTTTCCTCAAAGCTATCGCCAGACCAGGAAAACAATGGCTCCCTTGAAGCCACATGAGGTATCAGTTTAGAAAAGCCTTGGTTTAAAGCTCCCAAGGACAGCTTTCACTCTGCATTCCAACAGTCCTCTCTAAATTCACTTGAGCTAATACAGAATGTAAAGCTATCCAATATTTTGCTACAATCCGCATGCGTTATATCTGCCCTTTGTCTTCTACATTTACACTCTTCCAATACAGAAAGCACTGCATTAGCCTGGCCATGGCGTTTCTCTGTGAACTTGCTATTGCTTACAGTTCCATTATCTATAATCTATTTGGTGATTTTCCAAATATTCTATCTATTATTTTGCTGAAGACGGAAATTAGACCGAAAAGATGGTTACTTACAGGATCACTTCTTTTCTGAAGGTCACTCACTTCTCTTAAAGCTTTCAGTATCTCCTCAGATCTCTCTGTTTTTTCAGAAATAATCACCACTATTAGAGCAAAGTTAGCAACTTTAAGTATCCTAGCACAGGCATACGTGCAGCTGTTTGCCTGTGTGTAAAGCAGCTGGTCTGTCCCTCCAGTCCTGAGAGGGCCTGCTGATAAACTCTACTCTGCCACAGCACCCTCTCATCTTTTTTTCATTTTAGCCAAAACCATTCAGCTACCGCTCCTGCCTACTTCCCCCTCCTCTCAAATCTCTTAGGGTCTGTGATTCCTGCAAAAATGGATCATCTCCTGTGGTCACCTGCCAGCTCTGTTCTGAGCCTTTTATGGAGACTGCTTGATGATCCCAGCTGGGTCTGACTCGGGCTGGGTGGGTCCTGAAAGGCCAAAGCATTCTGGTACAGTATCTTGCCCAGAACAGCTGACCTACAACACATCTTGTTGCAAGCCTCCCATACCTGCTCTTTAACAGCTATTCTACAGTTTGTCCTTTTCATTTTCAAACCGTTCTTTTTTTTTTTTTTTTTTTTTTTATCTTGTTCAAGATGCTTTGGGGGGGAGGGAGAGCCAAAGTGACAATCTCAACCATTTTTGAGCCATCATCAATTTCTTTCCCATCCTCATTTACTAATAGTCCTACTTTCTCCCTACTGCTACTTTTTCTTCTGATCTGTTTGTAAAAGCCTTTCTTATTCTACTTTAACCCATTAATTTCATTCTGTTTCTCATCTGCCAAGCCATACCTAATCCCTCTGATGGCACGTTTTATCAGCTAGGAATTCATCTCGGTTCTTTCTATTATGCAGCATTATCTCAGCTGCCTCAGTGAAATCGAAGCATAACAGATCTCCTGTACTTGCTTTTATCATCCAACTAAGGCTCTGATTCAGCAAGGTAATGCCACCAGGCTCACCTGAATTGTCTCACTGAGGTCAGGCACTGAAAGTTAGAGCGGTAGTCTTAAGACCCTTGTTCAGCAAGGGAAGGTAAAAACTTGCTTGCTGCATCTCTGTGGTAAAAAAAAAAATATATATATATATATATATACACACACACACACACAAAGAGAGGGGACAAGGACAGAAGAAAATGGTCCAAAGGAGAGTTTCCTCAATATTCCTAATAAAAACATGTAGTGCCTGTCCCCTGCTCCATCCCCCTGCTGACAGAGGAAATAAGGGAACCTGCTCAGAAGCCCTGCTGATCCTTTAAAGTCTGTTTGGATCCCAAAGGAATGGTGTAAACTACAGAGGACTGGCACAAGGACTACTCACAGATGTCAGCTCCATCCTTCTGGCATTTCCCCTTGTGACTGCTGTTACCCAAAACCAACAAATACTCTGTGGCTCAAATGGGGTTTAGCACCTCTCAGGAGGTGCTAATCCACAAGGTGCTCTCCACTAGTTGTAGGGAGGGGGCTGGAGGGGGCGGGGGGTGTGTGCATGTATCTTAAGCAGTCAATGATACTGAAAAATAGCCCTGCAGGAGGATTAATTATGTGATCTGGAGCAAAGAAAATTGAGCAAAAAGTGTTTGAAAATCTCCACCACTGTCCTATCCTCCCCCCTGCCTCACTTTCTCATTTGGAAACTCTCTTAGATGCCTCCCTCTCTCTGGATGTTTTGATAAGGCCTTTTCTTGTTTCTTTCCCCCCCAAGCAAGTGTGATATGATTTGGCTTCTCTTTCCTCCCCTCCCTGGTCTGAGGTGTGCACTGGTGGCTATCTGTTCAATTCCATCTCCCTGCTTGTTCATTTTCCATACAATTCCTTTACACACCCTCCCTTCAGCCAAATGGATTTTTTTAATCTACCTTGTATTTTAAGTTGTCTTGATATTGTTAGCCTTTGGGCTTACGAGACTGTTTTTTTAATACTTTGCCATCTTCTCTATGCCCCGTCTGCAGCTCATACTAGAGGACAGCTTTGCATTCCTTTCTATCAACTCCATAATTGGTTTGCAGAAAGTTTTAGCATCCTTATTAGAGATATGTCAGAACCAATACCATGGGCCTGACTCCCCAGCAATAGAAAGTGAAGAACTACCACGGCAATGAGAATCATTTATTACCTGCAAGGGCAGATTGAAGCCACTGCATCCAGAAAACTGAAATTATGGGTTTGGCCTCCTCTCTATGACGAGCTGAACTGAAAGTCCAGACAGAAATGCTTCGAGATCCATACTTGACTAGTCAAGTTCTGGTTTGGGATAGGCAACATTAAGTAGATTGGGATGTTCATTCGGATATGGCAATACCTCCAGAAGCTCACATGCTCTTGAGAAGTGGACTGTTGGGTTATGTGGACAGTGTTTGCCTGACCAAGTAAGTTTCAATCCCTACTTTCAGCCCATCACAAAAGCTGCCCCTCCCCAACCTTTCTTACATCCAACTGGCCACCAGCTCAGAAGCCCATCACTTACAGTATTTTTTTTCCAAATCTCTTGCAAAAGAAAATTTCTGGCCACTCAATGTATGAGTGTCTCTGATGAAATATTTCTTTGCCAGCAGTGGTTTTTCCCCAATAAATGTTTCAGTAATAATAAACCCCTCATGCTTTGATTCTAAAACACCTGAAAGCTTTTCCATTATTTCCAAACAGTTTGATCGTTTTGAATTTTTTTTTTTTTTTACAGTGTGTGACCACTATATAAAGTATCTCCTTATTTATTTTTGCCACACTTCAGTACTGGAAGTTCATTGTTGCAGGTGCAATTGTTATATTCATGGCATGATGGCCTGTTTCTTTGCCTCATTTAACTCCGACGTACTCCAGTTGGGGTAAACCAGAGTACATTATGTCATTGTCCCAAAAAATAGCACTTTAGTTTCTCAATAAATCCAAACCAAAGTCATTATGTGGATCTGTCTAGAGAGATTTACTTTGACTATCAATTGTGGAAACATAGGTTGGGACCTGTCAGTGAAGCTGAGTGCCTTTCATTTCACACAGAAGTGAGAAGAGTCCAGCTTCCTCCTCCACAGCTATTTTTGGCTCTCAGGGTGCTAATGAAAATAAAAGCTCTGTGTGCCTTACCCAGAGAGAAGCCAGATGGAGGAATACCTCTAGTCTTTTTTTTTTTTTCCCCCTCCAGTCTTTTTCCTTCCCCCCCCCACCCCAAAGAAGACAAAAAAAGACTGTCTTAGCAAACATTCACAAACTCTTCTAACATTTTGATCCACTGTTTTGTTTCTGTTTGGTACAGAGACCATTCCAAATTAAAATCTGTAGCAATGCTTCTATCTTTAATCCCTCAATAATTCAAAGTCCAAGCTCACTGGACATGGGAATTGACCCCATGACACATACTCTATTAGAAGAGGTCAGGTTAAGAACTGACATGTCTGTCTAGCCATGATCACTGCAGGATGTCAAATCATTTTCAAAACAGTTGCTAATGAATCCTCATAGCCCACAGTGAAGCTGATCAGCATAATTTGAACCATCCAATCAATAAAAAAAAACAAAAAACAAAAAACAAAAAAACCCCCACACAGTAGTGATTTGACCAGGTTCACACAGCCAGTTGGTGGCACAGATGGAAAGACAGCCAAGGGAGTGTCCTGATACCTACCCATTCCCAGGTCAATCTGCATAGGAAGGGCTAAGCTGGGCAGTTTGCCCTATTCTGCTTGTTTCAAGAGGTTAGAGGGAGCCCCACCTCACTGCTTCAAAGGACATCACAAATTTTTTGACCTGTATCTGCTGCAACCACACTGACCCTCTGTTCATCATGCTGTAACTATGAGATCATGCTTACAAGATCACTTAAAAGGAAAACATGTTTCTAATGAGTCTCTCCTTTTTTAAAACCCATAAATTCTTCTTTTTATGACCTGGCTTTTTCTCTTAAAATACAGTGGGCCTGATTCACATGGGAATCTCAGGTCAGAAGTTATATACAAGGGAAAAAAATTGGCTCAGAAAAAAAAAAGGAATTACCTTTTTGATCCATCATTATACAACCTCAATTTCTTCTGCCCTAGTTTTTGTTCCTCTACTGTTGATCATATCTCCCTTTATTGGTATTCTAGTCACACGCGTTACCCCACCCGGTTTCTGTAATACCAACTAAATCATTGTTTTCATGCATGAGAACATCTCACTGTTCCTGCTTAGTAATTTCCTTGATTTCTCGTGGTGAGACACTGAGGAAATAGTTTTGTCCATTTTCTCTCACACCCTTTAACCTCACTTTCCTTTTTGGTTGCATTCCCTTGGACAAACCTAGAGATGTAGTCAGACCATACCTCCTGCTCACCTTTGGGTGCTTCTTCAATAGAAATTAATATACTTTATACCTGACTACAGCTTAGTTCAGTCCCTACGAACCCTATGGTTCAGTCCTCCCCACTGAGAAGTCAATGACCTCCTGCTCCAACTCAGTTCTCATCCTAGATGGCTCTCCAACATCTCCTCTTCTGTCAGCCATGCCAGTGTTCTCAGTAGGGATGGCAATAGGACTTCCACCTTCCCTCGTCTTCTCTGGCACCACCAGCCCCCAAAACCAGAAAGCAGCATGCAGCCCTACAAGTACCTTCATGCCATCTTCTCCTGGCCACCCATCCTCACGGAATGCTTTTCCCACCCAGCCCCACACCACACCTCTAGTTCACTCATTTGCTTTACTGTCCTGTGTGGTCTCTCCCCATGAGGCTTAGCTCTAATAGAGTAGAGCCACCAAGGCTTTAAATTCTCCGTTCCCAGTAAAGTCAGTGAAGGAACACACTGGAGACTGGAAATGGCCTAAAAGGACAAACCCTGCCACCAAGCCCTCCAGAGACCCTCCAGCTGCTTCCCCAACCACATTGTAAGAATGCTCCTGATCCAAGGATGGTCCATGCCTGGGATTTTACCCAGTTTTGGCCCCTGCCCTCCTAAAATTAGTAATTGTTCTCCCCACCATGAATATAACCTTTTATCTCTGCTACATAAGCACTGCTGTTTCCTGTGGATGCCTTTGTGACAGTTTCAGGCCCTGGCTTGCAGTCATCCACCTTTCTCCAGTCCTCTTCCTTTATTCCATTCACCCATCAGCTCCTGCACCAACAGTAAAAGGAATTGCATCTCCATGAAACTGGCAATTGGAATTTTTAATAGTACTAAAATAATTTAGTCCATACTACAGGTAATTTTATTAACAGTCAATATTTTCTACCCTAAATGACAGATTTATTACCGCACATTATTTTTATTATTGAGTGTAATCATATCCCCATGCTACTGAAATCCCCTGGGCATCCACAGTGCTCTAGCAGTAATAAATAACCAATGCACACACAAAAACTTTACTAAGGTGAATTTAAGGTTGCAGGCACATATCAGCGGTTTGAGTGCATATTGCCTCTCAAGAACATTGGAGTTAACAAGTTGTTTGCAGGCAACAGCTCAAAACAATTCTCATTTCTTATGTATTTCTGTCCTATGTCCCACATAACCCTACCTCATAGGGCTGTCCTCCAGCTATTCTCTTCTCTCTCCTATGGACATACTTTACTTACACTGTCTCCTTGTGTTTCCTTGTAGCAGTTAGCGTAAGTTAGGCCTAGTTGGCAGTGATGTTAGCATACGAAGTTTAGTTAACCTTACGAGATAAGGAAATAATTTAGATTTAAGAATAGAAGAGCAACTTAAGCAAGAAAATGTCAAGAACCACTTGTCCAGATGAGCAGATTGAGAACACCAGCAGTGGCAACAGACAGTTGTTGGGCACTGAGGGAATTTAAATGGGCTAACTGAGCATTGGGTAATCTCTACCAAAACCTATACCTGACCACACCTAGAATCACTTGTGGAGAGAACCCAAGCAACCCCACGACCCAGCACTGGGAGTATGCATGGCACAGCTGGATCTGCTATGCTGACCCATCCAACTTTTCTTCTGGGCTGTGTCATCTCTTCTGCAGAACAGAGAAGTTGTGTAATTCATAAAAATGCATATATCTGCGATTAAAGTGTTCTGGTATCTAAGTCCATTGAGTTTCTGCAGCATCATTTGGCCCTAAATGGCAACAGCCCTGTCTCCCTGCACACACACCTATGCAGCATCCCTGTGGTCACCTAACTGAAGCTAGGGCAAGAGGCAGCACATGCTGTGTTTGCTCTAAGTTATGCACATGCTCACCTGCCAGCTGACAGCCCACACTGGGCAAGTCACACTTCAGCTCTCACCATCATCTTATCTCCCAGTGAGGGCACTCATTTAAGTCTCTCTCCCCAGCCCAGCCTCCAGTTTTCCTGGTACTTACAGGAACTTCATATTTTTTGAATAGCCTATCCTGTTGGAAATTTGGCTGAAATCAGCCAACTGATACCAGAGACGAGCAGGACTGACAGGCTGACATGCAGGCATACTGAATGATTGCCTGTCTCTTGCTTTTTTAAGAAACCAGGATATAAAAAAAAAAAACCTAGAAATGTAAAAAATCCCGTTAACAAGAACCACTCAAACATAACTCCTGTGCTGCTCGAACTGCATTCCTACAGCATACCATTTCACCATTTCCTCTTCACTGAAGAGTTTTAAAGCTATGCACCAGAGGGCACAGAACTATTTGTTATCTACTCCAAATAATAACCATGCTGCTTTGTTACCCCATTAACCTTTGGTCTTTTTCAGGTAAAAACTTAAATCTCACAATCAGGGAAGATGAGGTTTATCTGTGGAGGCAGGCGAGTGCAGTATGCAGGAGCACTCAGACAGCAGGGCACAAGGTGGAATTGTCAAACTTAACCTCGTAGGCTGCTAAATACCTTCTGGAGCAGCTGCCTGACCTCAGCATCTGGCAAGGTCACAGTCCTACGCTGCACAGGGAAAGACTGTCTTCATCATGCTGTTTGTGTAAATGAGGATTTGTGTGCTATGTGTGACTGTAAATAAAGCAATAAAGCTCCCTGCTTAAGCTTGGAATATTCTAGTTCTTTATAGTCACACTACGGACTAAAACTACTTACAGCTAAGTTCAGCTGTGGTTTGCCTTATGCCAAGGCCTCTCCACAGTAGAAAAGGGACAAAGAACTTAAATGGTTTTGCTAAGACACGCAATCTTGTCTCTCCAGTTTCCTAACTCTTTATTTGTACTGCTTTTTAAAACACTTGCATGTTACATGCTCAAACCACACCAATGATCCTACGATAGGAGCTGAGCAATAGATGACATTACTACGATGAAGAAAACTTTTTCCTGCTTTCAGCCCAGTAAAAGTCAAAGCATTGATGTTATCAGCAAGAAGAAATTCCAAAGGAGTGGGGAAAACAGGTTGTTTAACAGAAAAAAAAGAGCAAAACATTTCCTTTCAAGCCAACCTTGGAGCAAACACAACATTTCCGTCAAGTGTTGCACAGCTTCTGGGGTTCAAAGCCACTGTTCTTCCCAGTGGGTCACAGTCCTCAGCTGGCCTACCTCTCCCATGATGCATGATAGCTTGTAAGACCACACCTACCACCTTGCTTCCTGCAGGACACTTCATGCTCTTCTAACATGTAATGCATTATAAAGTAGCATGGAAAAACCCACCCAAATCCAGCATCTTTCCCTTTGCAGATCAGCATGAATGCATCCTGGAACTCTGGTTCTTCATGTGTTATTAAGCACTCATGCTGTTATGAAGGGGAATAATGCAATTTTTAACTTATTTGTTAATAGACATAGGCTAGAATTTTAAATATATTTAATATTTCACAATATCTTCTATGAGTTAAGCACTTAGTTCAGTGGGATTTGGGTGTCTGAGCAAATAGGGTCCTTTGAAGAGCTAAGGCATAAAAAGCTTTGAGATCGTTGAATGAAAGAAGCTGTAAGTAGCACAAAGAATCATTGGCTGCACAGGCAGGAATTGTCATTATCATCTTATTTTGTGATAGCAGAACCCTGTATAACAGTTCAACACATTAGGCATTAACAGAGAGATAAAATATTCCCTAAAATAGGAAGCTTCCTTTAGTAAGACTCTGAAAATTGCTGAGCTGATGGAGAAATTCCTATCTTCTTAATGCTTTTTGTATTAGATCTTTGGCCCACTGGTATATTATTCCTCAGAGTGGAATTGGAAAAAAGGTTCTGTGATAATGAGCATTCAGCTATGTCATGTTCGTGCTCAGAAGTACTGCAGAATACACCAGAACATAGCCCATAGGAAGGGGTTGGAGTTGGCCTTGGGGCTGGCTAGGGCAGCAAGTCTCCCTCTCAACCCTCTGGTACCTCCTGCAAGCTTAGCACAGTCCATGAAGCCAACAAAGAGCTGGGAGGAAGAGAGGGAAGTGTTACAAGACAGAAAGCAAGAGGAGGACATTTGAATTTCATAAGACAGGTTAACCCCGCAGGGCTGAGAGAAGCAAAAACAACTTATTCTGAATAAACATGATATGGAAATTGCAGAGATAAATTCATGCTCAATTCTATCTAGGAAGCTACAGCACAAGTTGGCGTGAGATGCCATCAGGAAAACATTGTGAAAACTGAAGACAAGAGAATTGATCTTACCAGCCATGTCTGAACCCCAGACTCCCTGTTCCCAGAACCCATACTTTTGGTATGAGAGGTAAAAGGATAGTGATGCCCACTCTCCAGAGGCAGCTCCCGCTACAGCCCCTTGCTCAGCCAGCAGGCTGAAACAAGTCCTCAGGGAACATATTACATGCTTTTTGTTTGCCATATCCTAGATCATGTCCAGGCATTGCTAGTAGGAATACTAGTTGACATTCTGAAATGGTGGCAGGGAACATGTTAACAGTTAAGCAGCAGGGACTGCTGTGGGCCAGTGCTTGACTCTACATCCCAGCCTTCTCTCACTGGTTAGCAGGATGCAGCAGGCCACCAAGCCTAGGTGCTTCATTCCTCTCAAGAGCAGGAAAGATGGTACGGGATTACACAGATATACAACATGGAAGCAAGCATATTCTACAATGAAGCTTCATGCCCTTGTCCCAAGCTGTCCTCCTTAGTGTGACTGATGGTCCCAGGCAAAATAGGGTCAATTTACACCCATTCTGAGTGTATAAAGGTATTTGACAGATGAGCTCCAAAAAGCCTAGCTGATGTGATTTAAGATGTTACCTCTCCCCAGCTGTCTGCGCTGTCCCTCTGACAGAAGTTACTGCCCCAACAGCAGGTAAAGCAGAAGAAATGTGTGCCTGCACCTTGAATGCTCTAGCTCAGGCTGGTGCATTAGCATAATCTGCCAATGAAGGGTGGGTTTGTGCTAATATATCAGATGAAAGCTGCAGCCACTGGAGCACAGGCATATGTCTCATTCTGCCAACTCTCCAGTCATCTCCAGCAGAGGCGCAGAAAGGACAGCTGAGGGTATTAAAGTCATGTGTGCTGGGTGCAGCTAGTCATGTATATACAGTACTCTGATGAACACACTGTTTTCAAGTCCATTTTCCTAAAGTCTAGTAATCTGCAGACGCACTGATGCACAGCCTGGACAGTGACTATCAAGCATTGTAAGACAAGCAATCAACGCTAAGGAGTGCACTTAAAATGGCACAGCTACAAGCCTGCATAGGGCAGGGAGGGAAGGGTGACTTCAGTCATCTCCCCCACAGACCTCTTAAACCACCTGGGAGAATGCCAGCTCATACCCTGGCTCAGCATCATCAAGAAGGTTGATAGTAGTCAACCAACCAAAACTTCTTTAGAATTATGAAACTGCAAACTAACAATTTTCTGGAAAAAAGCCAGAGGTGGAAAAAAAGGCATAAAAATCTGGTCAGCTCATTCTAATATCCATTTCTGCTATCAGTGTCAGTGATGCACATTTATGCTAAATGTTCCTTTATCTCATACAGCATAGGACTTGCTTTTTACATGAAAATCATTTGTGCTTTGGAAAATCCTGTAATGCACTGATTTGCTTTGCTTTCTGTTGTATGCTCTCACTTTCTTGTTTGTTTTGTGCTTGTATCTCTTGCTTATGATCTCTCTGTATGCTGAAAATCCAGTGCAAATATTTAGTAAACAATAAGCAGCTCATTGCTGCTTTCAAGCAGAAAATTTGCCTTTGCCTCACAGAACATCTACTTTGGCTTGTATTTAATTTTTTTAATACTGCATGAATGTATATCTATAGATCAGATCTTTCCTTGCTTAGATTCTACAGTGGTGGGTGTTTATAAAAGTCAATATAGATAGAATCGGCTGTAATACATTTATGGCACACTCATCTTTGATCAGAAGATACATCAATTGTTCCTTTTCATATATGACAGGCACAAAATCTTTTCACTACATTGATTTAAAAGCTTTAAAATTTTGTAAATTTAAGGATCCCTATTCTGACACTTCAAGAACACTTGGGGCAGCCCTGAACTGGAGACCACAAACAGAGCCATGATGTGGATAAGGTAACTAGCATATTCTCTCTAAACTCGTTCTACAGTAGACTCAATGGATAACGTACAGAAATGCAGGATGGAGTTCTAGAGCTCTCCCTTTACAGGGTAGATTTATCATCCCAGTCAGGGTCTGTGTAGGTAATTCACTCACCTCCTGTTTCAGCTAGAGCCCTAGCTTTTGAACTGCCATGTTGACACATGTTCCTCCCTGTGAAATCTCAGGTCACTATTTTTTTTTTATAGTTACCTGATTTCAAGTGTCCAGCTACATACCAGAGGCCACAGTGACTTCACCAATGATAGCATGTAAATTCAAGAGGCTGATGTGAATCTCAGACTGCCTAGGATACACAGTTATTTTGCGTCAGAACCAGGCTCCATCTACAGTCAAGGGAGAGAAACAGTCATCCTAGAAGAAAAATCTGGAGCACTGAGGCACGTGACTCTTCTATGGATAACATTCTAAGCCAGGCTTTGGTAGCCCTGGAAGAGACTTAATCCATTTGTTGATCCACTGCCCATCATTCTTTAACTTAGTTCTCACAATATCAGGCGTATCTTTCCCTTTTAAGCATTGTAATAGTTGGCCTGAATGTAGCTATCATGTGCATCAGCCAGTGCAGCCAGAAAAGGAAGGTGTCTAAAAAAGCAGGAGCCTTTGCTGAAAGTGTTGACATTGGTTTCAGTCTCTGAAGCAGGTATTAAGGCCCCAGAAGGTGAAATGAGGAAGCCTCAACAGGCAGAGAATAGTTGCTTTTCCTGCCTCTCTCCATCTCCGAGACTACTCATGGTAACCAATTTCATCCTTTTCTTAGATTTGCTTAGATGATCACTAAGTGATGGCAGACTCTCCCTAATGGAGCCTTTCCTGGGAAGAATTCTGTTGTTTCTGTATTTAATTTGGATATGTAAGAGATCTGTGATTACACAAAGTAATTTTTTATTTTTTTTTTTTTTTTTTTTTTTTGACAGAAGCACTGTGGCTTCACCAGTTTGGATTGGAAGCAGAGGACTTTGAGGCCACCCTGGGGGTTTTCAGGCAGAACAACTGTGAAGCTAGAGCTATAAATTTAATCACTGTTTATTGATGTGGTGATGTTGGGTGTATTGATGTATTTTATTGCTAAGCAGTGCATTCTCCCCATGTTTTTCCCCCTTGAGCAGATTAACTGCAGATTCCAAAATACTGTCCAGCAGGACATGTGTGTCATACTGTTTTCACTTTGCTTGCCTCCCACATAAAAGAACAGCTGTGAATGTCAGCTGAGGCTGATTTCTCCTGCACAATGGCCTATCATTTTTGTAAAAATAAATAAGTGGCAATCATTCATTTTTTTCATGGATATAAACACTTTGGGTCAAACTCAAAGTGACTGAAATGATATTGCATTTTACCTCTGGTTGATAAGTAGTTGTAATTTACAGACCAATAGAACTGGGTAGATAGAAAAGCAACTACCAAGCAGAATTAAGATAAAGAACCTCCCACTCTCACTTTGTCTTACACCTTTCACTGAGCTGCCTTTGCTCCTGCATCATTTATTTCCTGACGGTACGCTCTTGTAAGTTACACTAAGTTGCTGCCAGGTAACATACAGCATCATTTATATCACCTTTGAGCAATGCCCAATTACAGAGCAAGATGCTGGAGTCACTAGTTCAGTCCCAAACACACAATCAAAGCAACTTCTGCAGTGAGAGCAGGCACAAGATTAAGTCTTCCTACAAAACTGCAGAAATTAAAACACAACTGCTGGGTAAAGTGTTGCCCATATATAGCTCTCCCTTAATAATAAGGGCTGATTATGACAATAATAGGCTCTACACATCTAACGTTATCTCCTACCCTTATTCTCTGCACAGAAGCCCTAGAATTCCCCAAGCTATCTCCAGCTGATATGATACTTCAACTTGGTACAGTGTTGTGCTGTTGCTACAACAGGACTCCAGAACATCAAAGCCTGTGTCAGCAAGATGCATTGTTTTCCAGTCCAGCGATAACTTGATTAGTACCCACTCAAGCATCTCTGCGCTGCTCTTTTGCGCATCACAGAGGAGCCCTGAAGAATCAGGCTATACTAGGTTTGAATAGCAAGGATTTTCTAAAACACATGGTGCATTCCAGTTGTCATTGTTTGGTTCTTGTCCCTCCTGCATTTCTTGTCCCAGCCTGCATTTAAGAGCAGCTTTGTGAGAGTCATTTCCCATTTTTATCCCTCCATTGGTCCCCATAGCATGGCAATACTGTAGAACCTCATGAAGGCAAGCACTTCAGGGCCATGTCAGTACCAGGACTTGAAGCCATGCATGTAACTGAGATATTGCAGTTGCTATTGGATATACGTATTCTTTGGAAACGATACTGAGCTTTTTCCACTGAAAATTAGTACACTTTTGAATACGATAAACAATGGGAAAAGCTCTCAAGTATATATATCCAGAGAACCATGTTGGCAGTGTCAGCAGTATGTTAGCATATGGTAAGACCCATTTGGGTTTATGAATTCTGGAAGGATAAGATTGAACCCTCTTGCATTAACACCTGCTGTAATGGTTTCCCCCTTCCCTCCTATTGGAGAGTGGGAAGATTAATTGTCATTTGTGATAAGCCCATTAAAAATACAGAGGTCCCCATTCACACTAGTGCTGAGTATTAATAACTACTTTTTCACTTGAGACCGCGTGTATTCTTACTAACTATATCCTTCACCTTAACAGACCTCAGTCTAGGGACACATCTTTAGGACTTACTCATAACACACAAATGGCAGAACAACATTAAGGGCTATATCCAGTGTACCTATAATACTTCCCATTTTCCAGATGAGTGGTCTTCAGACTGTCTGCAGATCTCTAGGGCCTTGGTCTATTACTGTCTTCGATGTGCCTTGCAAGGATCTGCACATGGGAATTTCCTAGAGGTGTCTGCACGTCCCTTCAAAAGTATAAGGGATCAGCAAATTGAGAGGTGGGGAAAAATCAGTATATAAAAAGCATTTTTTGAGGCCAAAAGCATCCATGATGAGAGTGGAGAGGAAAGGATGGATGTTGGAACACTCTACTCCATGTGACCCCAGGCACTCCCATACACAAGGTATTGCTACCGGCAAGGGCTAAGACCCCATCAGCCTCCTCCTTTCCCTTTCCTCCTGTAAATTCACAACTGATTAAAAACATTAATTAACTGTCAAACCTTCCCCCACTCTCCCTCAATTAAATTTGTTTTATGTCCATTTTATCTATCCATCCAGATGCTTTAATTAGTCTCCATGATTGCAATTTATCAGCACTTCCTACGAGTAAAACACATCAGCAGTCTTCTCCCTCTCCCTCCACACAATTTACACAACACCTCACCTAATGGCACTCTGAGCCCAACTCATGTTTTGGGCTGAACTACAATGCAAATAGCAGTAATGATTAGTACAAAGGGAACTGTCTTTCCATTCCCAGCTAAAAAGTTAATATTGTGTCTTCACAATCCACAATACAATGATTTAGTAGTGCCATTTGTGTCTCCCGATTCCCTAACGTAATGACTTAGTACCACAGGGATATGCACATTATCTCCTGTTTGTAAATTTTTAGCAGGTTTATAAATACAGCATGGCCTTATTGTGCAACTTCATGATCTCTCTGAACGCAAAAAAGTTTAAAATTAATAATAAATGATAAAACTTGGGAAAAAAAATGAATCAGGCTTCATTAAATGATAAAATCCATCAGGAGCCGAGGGCAAGGACAGGGGCAGGGACTCAGTTAATTTGTGAGAGTAACGTAATTCTGAATTGTTGGAAAGATATAACAGTGGAAATTTGTAATACGGTTTTAGTTTGAAGGTCATCCCAAGGAGAGAAGGCCAAGTAGCTATCTGACCTTCTCCAGGAGAGAGAGAATATATTCGGTTAGGTTCGGTAAGTCAAAGACTTACGTGATCTTGAGCTGTAATGATTAAGAAATCAAACAGTTCAAATAGCTGAGCTGCCATCATTCCCACTGCAAGAGAAGACCTCCATGCAGATCAAAAAGTAAGGAAGTCTAGGCAGCCAGCCCAGAAAACCCTTTGCTACCCCCCACCTTGCTTCATGCTCGGCACAGAAAACAGCCATATCACAGCTTCAAGCTTAAGATTTCAGTTCTGCAAAAGTAAGACATTTTCACCATAAAAGCTCTCTGGTAACCTCACCTCTACCCCATGCCTCCACAACAATGCATTACAGCATTTAATCATTGACGTCCTGCTTATCATCACTGTGCTGTCAGAATCAGACTGGGCCACTAAGTCTTAGTATGAGCTTCCTACATTGCACAGACATTTGAATTTCAGACAGTAATATCTGTAGTGAGGGGACTTTATTTTCCTCTACCACCATGTGCAAGCAAATGCCATGAAGTTCTATGCATGAGGACATGCTACAAAATATCTCTTGGAAAGATACCCAACCTCAATACAAAGACTCCAGAGGAAGATGAATTAACTGGTCTCCTCAGTAAACTTCCATGGCAGATGCATTACCACTGTAAAAATTTGCATCCCACTTCCAATGTAATTTTTAAGTTCAATATTCAGCTTTTAGCATTTCTTAGGACTTTTCCCAGTAAATTAGAGGGGCCCACACTTTGAGGCAGCAGAATGACATGACAAAGTAAGAATAGGTGTAGCTTTAAAAAGAAAAATCAAAATACATTCATTTTGAGCTGGTAAGTATGATATTGGCATCCTAAATCCTCTCCTTTCGTAACCATGTTTGGTATTCTCAGGGGAGCAGGACATTATATTCCTTAGCTGAAATCTTTAAAAACAGTAGTCTTCTGTCAGAAAATGGTGATCTGATAGTGTCTGCATGATTATATTGACTATATAAAAAGAATCACTCAATGTTATCAAAATACCTCTGAGTGCAAATACATATTTCACAAAGTATTTCAGATATCCCAAATATTTATGTTGCAATTAAACTAAAAATATTTAATGTGTATTTCACAAATTAAGCCAGTAAATAACTGGGACTTTCATCCCAGTTTGACAACATAACATTTTGAAGTGTCAAAATTGCCTTCAGGAAAAGATTTCCATTTCTCTTGCCAGCTGTCATAACTGCCCTCAAAAGCTGCAGACCATACTGCTCTGATTTCTCCAGGTCAGGAGCTTTCAATTCCTACTTCCTACCTGTTACTCCCACTTTCACATGGGAAAGAAGAACTCACTCAAGACCACCACATGTCAGACTTACTCAGCAGGCAGAGGAAAAACAAAACAAAACACCAACTTTCTTCAACTGGGATTGTGCCCACACATCTTATGTGGACTGCAGCTGGGGAGTAAAAAGTTACCAAGCCTAGCTACTTGTCCACTGCCACAATTTATTGTCGTCTCTGATGTCCTGACATACACATGAATAATCACTCCCTATTTAGTCCACCCATCAGTTTTGTCAAGAAGTGTAGCTACACCAGAGGGTGGTAACTTCTGATGATCAGCAGCTGAGATCACTAACCTTCATCCAAGATTGCTGCTTTGATTTAACTCTTCAGTTGCAGGTAAATTCTAGGTTGACACTTGGCCTGGAGTATGTAAAGAAATGCAAGCACATGCAGGTTGCATTCAATATGCATTGAGCTCTTTATACAAACCAAGGCTTTCCAACAATGAAAAAGTTGCATTTGTAAACCCACAAAACAGTAATTACATCAAAATATAGCTAAGTATAACCACCTTACAAACATTTATCACATCTGAACACAACCCAGACATTTTCCTGCCAGAGTTTTCACATTTGATTCTGGTCCCTCAGAGATCCATGAGATATATTCACAGTTTCTATAAAAATAAACAAGAGAGACTGTTATGTTAATTCACCATACAGGTGTCCTCAGTCTCAGGAAATTTTGTAGGGATTTGCAAACTAAAAGAGATTGAAAACCACTGTTCTCTATCAACTCCCCAAGAATCTGTATGGTGCTGATACTAAATACCTCCATATATTATTTGCATACTCTGCAGATGTTTGCATGCTGTGATTATGTAGAATAACAGTGCCTTGAATGTGTAAAACACTGGTCTTATTTATATACACTGCCATACTTGGTATTTTATGTTTATATTTTCTCATAAGCCACCTTTATATATTGCATTGGTAGAAAACTATCAAAACAGCTTTGAAAACAGCAAACACTCAATCACAGGTCAATTTTTCTGCCAATTCACTTTCATGTTTATCTTGGGAGGAAATCTTGGCTTCGGTGGTGTCAGAGCGAATTTCCTCACTGACTTGAGTGGTCCCAGAATTTCAGTCAGTGTGTTATAGTATTTTTATTGCATCTCAGGCAAAGTAATTTCTAGCCTTTCCTTTTGGAAACTATTTAATAGCTCAATGAACTTCACCATAAGGGTTTTCTCATTCTTATTTATTCCCATCACTGCTAACTCTGCCCAATACACATTAACTAATTCCTTCTCCACTCGCTGTTTACACACTTCAAATATTCATAGAGGGCTACATTTCTCCACATTCCCATCACTGCCAGATGCATTAACTTTCGTTTTTGCCAAGTTGAATCTTCATTTGTTTTCATACCAAGTCTCTAATCTCTCTAGGTATCTTTGTATTATTACTATTTAATTTCTGTTAAGTACTGACAGTATGCCAGGTGCCTTCAGTTTGCCAGATGCTGCACAGAGTGGAAAGGTACAGTTCTCCTCCTATGGAGCAGGCAGTCTAAAAGACAAAGGAAAGATGGGACAAAGTGTCCTTACAACTCAGAGCGTATGGTTAGGCTTAGAATATGGGTGCAGCTGTGAAACTAGGCTGAGGGACAAAAATAGGCAGGCCCTTTCCACAGTCCTGGTAAAAGAGTGGGTCTGCTGACAGCATCAAAAGGAAAGGTTGTGCTAATTTTGTGGTATTTTTAAGGAAAAGAGGTGGCATGAGGCTGAGAGGATGAGCTGGGGAGCAGGGCAGGGTGCAGAATGAAGAGCAGTGCTGAGCCAAACCAGTGCCTGTCTTAGATGCAGACAGTGCCAGCCGAGGGAGTGGTGGCATGCACCATGAAAGTAGCCTAGGCCCCTTCCTCATGAGTGAAGGCACTGAAATAAAAGGATGGAACCACCACCACAAAGGTAAGAGCCAATGAAGGGGTGATCAAGTGACAGCCAGCCTGAAAATGTATGAGGACAGAAGTAAAGACAAGAGCAGCCTCAGAGGATCACAGAGGACACTGGGGAAGCAAATGCATCCCAAAAGCTGCCAACACTGGGGAGAGCAGCTTTCCTGTCCTGCCCTGCACCCTGCCCGCAGTTCTATCTGTCTTGCCAGCATCCATGCAAGAGACATGGATATGCTATTTAGTGTTTCTTCTATCTATAGCCATAATCCACTTTGGAGTAGACATCTTTTTGCTCCTCACTGCACAGATCTATGGTCTACCCAGGAAGAACTCCTTTTTATATCCCTCAAATCTCAGAAAAGCAGATGAATTTTTACAGCAAGACTCTTCTTTCAAGGCTGTGAACATTAAAAGAGATCTTGGCTCTTTATCTATGAGGCAAGAAAACAGATTAAAGGGAACTGGAAGTTTCCCCCCTGACAACAGACTAGAGGCTCTCCCAGCCTGCTTTCCACAGTCTGAGAAGTAACCGCTGAGGGGAAAAAACAGGGACCAAATGCACTTCCCCTCAATGAGGCCAAGTTCTGGCAGTGCCTCCTAAAAGTACCAAAGATCCGCTCTGTTATCAGGAAATGGCCTGCATCGTTTCCAACACACAAATACACACAGCAGTAATACACACTCATTACTCGTTACAGCAATTCTCATACCTGCTCCTTAGGCAACCTGGTTCTGTTCCCTGGGCCTCTACCCCAAAACATCAAATGTTTTCTCCAGCTTTAGTGACAAGATCTGGAAAGCTGGCAGCCAACACCCCTTGTAAGTGCCCCCCACACACACATATGCACCTTCTCCAAACAATCAAGCTTCCCAATAAAGCTTCAGGCTCCTCAGTTCTGTGATTATCAACTAAACCTCAAATCTTGTTCTTCCATTCCTGGTGGGAAAGAGTACTGAGCACATGCCATGATCTCCCATCCTCCCGCCCACCTCTTCTCCCACTTCACCCTGGAAGGGATGAGACAGAGACAGTCCCAAGCAGGTCCCACCAGAGAAGGGAGGGAAACATGAAACACTAAAGTTATATTTATTCAAACCATTAAGAAGCTCTTGAGATCCTAAAAGCCACCTTAAGGCTCCATACACACAGGTAGCAAAGTACTGGCCCTCAAGGAAACAGAATACTACATATAGTACTGCACAAATGTGGAAAAGAGTTAGGACTTGAGTCCAGAGCAGAGGCATCCCTGACTGCATGAAAGCCAGAGAAATAGCCGCTGCCGTTCTATTTCTCACAGAAACAGCACTTTTTTGCAAAGAGCACCTCCCTCCTCTCAGACATCCCTATTCCTTCCCTCCCAGAAACCTACAGGCGAGGAGATAAACTGTTTATAAATAGCAGTTTCACACCAATTAGCTCCATGCTCTGCAAACAGCATCGCAGGCTCAGTGTGGTGTTTCTAAGGGCTTGTTATTTTAGAGTACTACATATATATTTCTATATAATTGATCTGTTCTACTTTAAAGAGGCCATCAGGAAGATATGTGGGCAATTTATTGTAGAGGTAAGAGAAGGAGGGGCAATAGCAGTTAACCTCAGATTAGCTGTGTTTACACAACAGTGTTTTACAGTCCCAGCTCTTGGAATGAGACCGGAGTCCACACCATTCTCCCCTGCCTCCTCAGCACCCCGCTTTCCACTTGAAGGGAGGGCAGGCACAGCAGTAAAAAGTCAGGAGAGCCAACCTCACAGTCATGACAAGGCCGAGATAAGCACAGAGAATACTCTGCCCCATAACATGGATTCCACCATTTGAGTACAGGTTTATAGTGCTGGATGTCACAGAGCTCAAGCATAACTGCTTAAAGACATGACTACATGGATATGGCTGAAATTAGGTACCATTTGGCTATAGCAACTTGGCACACCTGCCCAGCAAAAAAAGCTGGGAAATGCTGGTGGTAAATATACAGAGTACTGGAGTATCTCAGAAATGCTAAGGTCCATGGCCTCAGAAATCCCTTCCGTGCCCTGAAGATAACATGCCATGACAGGAGCAGAAGAGACAGGCCACAGAACTATGACTATCATAATTTGTTATCCAAATACAGACATTAAGAGCAACCAGGGCTACTCTGACCTCCTGCAGAGCACAGGCCATAGCCTCCACCAGTAGATCCTGCATCACACTCATAACTTCTGGCTCACATCATGCAGCCCATGTAGAAGGCTGCCAGGGCTGGACTGAATACTTGAGTGCTGGTGAATTCCCCTGCTTCTGACAGAGCTCATCCAACAGCTCATTACTCTGCTGTGCCTTATTTCCACTCCCAGTTTGCCTAGCTTCCATCTACAGTTCTTGGATCTCTTCACACCTTGAGTACTAGATTAAAGAGGCATCCCAGATCAGCCAAATTCTTCCCCCGTTGGCTTTATTCCCTGATCAAGACCCCTGACTTTGATAAGGTAAATAGATAGAAATGTCAATGCCTTCTCTGCAGAAGAGAATATTCCCAACCCTGAATCTTCCTTGGAGCTCACTCTGACATTTTCAACTTTTGATGTGTGGACCCCAAAGCTGAAACAGGACCTGGAATGACTACACCAATACACATCTACTTAATCCATTTTAGTGAGGGCTCTGCAGCAAAGAGCAATATACCACATTCAGCCCTGCCAGGAAGCATATGCAAGCATCACACCTTGGAACAGAGTGAGAGACTGAAAAACTGATAAGAAATAGATTTCTCCAAAGAATGTGGGAAATACATCGGGGATCTTGATGAGGACCACACAATTGGCTTGTAGTCAGGATCCAGACTGGATTTTCCATTTGAAGGGTTCTACAACAGTTCTGCTGTAACCCAGCTCCCTGCAATCACTAGCACCACTTCATAAGGGGACTGCTCTACTTCCAGAGTGCCAAGGTCAACATTTGCAAGCATGGCTATCTGTCCACTGAGATGAAACACCTCTCAAAAAAGACAGCATGGGGCAAATTTTCTACTTGTCTCCTATTCTGATGCCCCTGAACAATGTCCCAAGTGCTCATGTTCAGCCCATTAACACCAGAACCCCAAAGTCATTTGCCAAATCTGTCCAGCACAAGAGAGAGATCCCCCAGCCAATGCCTGCCCAACAGTCTCTATTTTGTGATGCCTGACTTGACAGGATTAATATACATCTTGCTTACTAATGCTTGCACATTGCTCCATAGAATTGGCATCACCCTGCCATTAGTTAACATACAACCTCTGTTATGTGTAAGCTTTACAAACAGTGATTTTATCATCTCTTCCCCATGGACACATCTGTTTTGTTATTGTAACAAGTGACCTTATCCATTTCTTTTTAGGGGATGGGGAGAAGGTCTGCTAGTTTTAGAATAAAGTGGCAGCTTGATGAGCAGACCTCATAGGAAAGTATTAAAAGCACATGAGAGTGACAGGAAAGAAGAATCAGTGACGGAAGAAGTTGAAAGAAGTGATCACTGAGGACAGATCAAGGGGAGAAGCTGTAAAAGCAAACCAAATCAGAAACATAAGCGGGAGCCATGAGATGTAGGGCCCTGAGAACAGAAGCTGATTTTGATGCACAGCACAATGAAGAGCCACTGAAGTGACTTAAGAAGGCAACTGTATAATTAAGAGATTTCTAGGCAACTTCTCAAAGATGTCATGACTTATAGTCAGCATGAGCTAGCAGAACAGCAAAGCAATACTGCAGGGGCCATCAGCTTGTTGCTTTTCCCTCATGCTAGTATCCAAATCCTATATTGTACTGGAAAACTTCAAAAAAAAGAAAACATGGGAAGAAATGTGATCTTTTTTCTACCCTTTTAAGTTATTGTGCTGTAGCATCTTGGTGAAAAGTTTTGTGGAAAGTTAAGTCAGGGATCCACACAGATAATGCAGAAGAAATACATCCATTGGATAGGAGCTATTTAAATATTTGATGGCTAATATATTAAATGTTAATTGAATACTACAATGATTTCCTCCCCTGGACAGCACACAATTAACATTTAATTTGTTATAAAATATTTAAAGTTATGAAATATCCGAGGGCAACTGAAATGTCTCTTCCACCAAATTGTCTTGGGACAATGTGTTAAGGGGACAAAAGGTCAGGTTAGCATTTCAAATTCCTTCAATGATCTGTACAAGAGACACGGAAAAAGGTTTTAGAGTTGTCACGGTTCAAGGACATAGTCAGAGGACATGAGAGGACACACAGGTATCTGATCCTGTCCCATCCAGGTTAAGCAAGATCACAAGTCCTCACGGCTACAAAGCACCCAGCTTGAAAAGTGCTGTGGTGACTATCCATTCCTCAGAGAAAAACAAATTCCGTTCACTTAGGCCAAGCATCTGTCTTAATGTTATTTGTTTCAGAGATTCCAGTGAGGGACTGGAATCTTAACTGCTCTGCACTCATTCACTCCAAGGCATATTGACAAGAATAGAATTCAGATGATACAGAGCTACTGCTTTGGCTGTACCCAATGCTTCACTAAGCATCAGGGCTGGTAATCAGCTTGGGATGTTAAAATTAAGCCAGTTGTTTAGGACATGAACACAAATCTATCTCATTTGCTGCAGCAGAGTTGAACATCCTACCACTTCAGAAACTTACCTTACTCTAGTGCCTTGTTTAGTAAGAGGGGTAGGAAACATTTGCTAAGACTTAAATTTGGAAAGGGACCTTTTAATTAGTCCAACAGTGAATCCTTCAGCAAATTTAGGAAAGCTCAGCCTCAATAGTCCTGATATTTTTTAAAAGAGCAGAAAAAAAATCCCACAAAACACCAGAATTTCACCATGTATCATTCAGGAGACAAAGGGAATTCATATACAAGCAAGCCACACATCTTTTGCAGGTACCCTTAATTAAAGAAGTGACTCCCATTGCTAAGGAGTGCTGAATATCCCCAGGGATACAGAAGGATCACCTACTCAACTCCACATTGTTTGGCCTTGACTTACCTCAGCTTTAAAGGGAATACATGCTTTGTACAGCTCATTCCTTAATGCAGCTTCTTTTCAATTCCTAACTTTCCTGAGCTCAGACCTTTCATTGACTGTTTTTTAAACAAATCTGCTAAACAAACTCTAAGCCTTAGGCTTGTAACAATGGATTATTTCTAACTAGAAGACTTTCAGCTTCTAGAAGCTCCTCTCATTTGCTGCTTAGAAAGGTTTGACTAATGTGGGGGAAAAAACCAACACGTTCAGTTCATGACTATGTGGAAAATGGTACTGGGAAAAAATCCAGGTCTTTATCAGATGGAGGTCTCTAGCCTTCATCCTACACACTGGCTCACTCCCTCCTTTATGTTTCTTTGATAAGAGCCATATTGTCATCAGCTGCCACGGTGAATCACCATCACTTCATACACAACTATACAGCATTGCTGTATAGTTAATCGAAAATTATTGAATTTATTATTGAAATAAATTATTGAAAAAAATTATTGAAAATTATTGAAATTTATTATTGAAATAATAATTATTGAAAAAAAAAATTGAAAAAAATTTTTCATTATGAGGGTGGTGAAACACCAGAACTTGTTGCCCAGAGAGGTGGTAGATGCCTCATCCTTGGAAACATTCAAGGCCAGGCTGGATGGGGCTCTGAGCAACTTGATCTAGTTGAAGATGTCCCTGCCCATTGCAGGGGGGTTGGACTAGATGGCCTTTAAAGGTCCCTTCCATCCCAGAGCATTCCACGATGGCAGAAAAACTGCATCCGACAAACTGCAAAGCTTGCCTGTGGGAACTGACTGACAGCTTGCACCAAGGATTTCTCTGGGCCAAAGATGGTGGCCCTGGGCCCTGGCTATAAGACAGAAGGTGAGCCTTCTGCCTGCTGAACTGTCTTTCTGCCTCTGTGTAGCAGAAAAAAAAAAAAAAGTATAAGGTTATAAGAGTACATAGAGAAGGCAAGGGTGCCTATATGCTCAGAGGATCATAGTAATCATGGAGGACAAAATACTGTACATCTAAGGTCATGGTCATGATAGACTGCTGCAAGAGATGAGTCTGGCAGCCTGCTTGGTGCCACCAATACAGAACCTGCACATACAAACAACTTCAGGAAGCTGAAGAGGTGCCCAAACGAAAAGATTTGTTCAAGTCAATGCTGACTCACTGATTCAAAAAGACTCTTCATTTCACACACTTGATGGCTTAGCATGTTGGAATCCAGCATTTTGGTTTGACCTCTTGGAAAGAGAGGTCTTTTTTTTTCTCCAGTTTGTGTCCTCTCGCTCCAGGAGCCTAGTACTGTGGGAGGCCTTGAAGGGTTTTTGCCAGACTTTTTTTCCTCCATTAATATTTTCTAATAACTCCAACATTTCAAATGATGTCCTGGTTTTGGCTAGGATAGAGTTAATTTTCTCCCTAGTAGCTGGTATAGTGCTATGGTTTGGATTTAGTAGGAGAATGATGTTGATAACACACTGATGCTTTGGTTCTTGCTGAGCAGAGTTTACACTAGTCAAGGACTTTTCAGCTTCTTGTGCTCTGCCAGGTGCACAAGAAGCTGGGAGGGAGCACAGCCAGAACAGCTCACCCACAATGGCCAAAGGGCTATTCCATACCTAATATGACATCATGCTCAGTATAGAAACTGGGGGGGGGGAGTTGGCCAGGGGGCAGCAATCACTGCCTGGGGACGGGTTAGGCATAGGTCAGTGGGTAGTGAGCAGTTGCACCACTTGTTTTGTATATTCTATTATTATTTTCTCTTTCTCTGCTGTCCTATTAAACTGTCTTTATCTCAACCCATGGGTTTTACTTCTTTTTTTTTTTTTTCCCCTGTTCTCTCCCCCATCCCACAGCGGGTGGGGAAGGGTGAACAAGCAGCTGTGTGATGCTTAGTTGCTGACTGGGGTTAAACCACAACAGATGTCCAAGCAGAAGAGGCCAGTGAGAGACATTAAAGGTTTTGCAAGGAATGTTTCCATAGAAATCAAATTTTGCTTCTGCAGAATGATTCTGTCCCTTACTGCCACTGTCACAAAACTATCAAATAAACATATACACCTTTTGGTCATGAAAAGACAAGAAACAGGAGACTATAGGAGTACTAAAGGCCAGAACCGATATGCTTTTTCAGAGCTGGGCAGAGCAACTCCAGAATACTTCTGTGAGGAAGAGGTGCTGGAGCACGTGAACGGTGGGCATGAGCAGACACGGGTGTGGACAACACAGGACATGAGCTAGTGAGGTTCTTTTGCTCACCCTATTTGCCAGCTAGATCTTTGATCACACCTCGGGCTTCTTTCTTCCACCACATCAGATTGCCCCTTCTTGTTTCACTCTGTTCTCACCCAAAATGGATTTGCCCAAGCAGGACCTGTTCTTCTGGTATGGTGGCTACCACTTACCTACCCAGGGGATCTAGCCTTGTAGCAGGTTCCTCTAACACCATAGTATATCAGTGTCATACCTAATTACCATTCTCTGAGGAGTGAGCCCATTAACAAGCTGCACTGAAACCAGACCTGCATACTAATTAGGGAGCTGCCTTGGAGGATATTAATTAGGGGTGACACTTTCAGGGCAAGTTCTACTTTCCTTCTTTGTACCCCATTTGAGACATGGCTGGGAAATGCGAGTACAATACAAATAGAGACAAGATGAGGCATTATGGGGACAGCCTGTTGCCACACCATAAGACAAGAGCAGAAAAGTTATAGCAATATTCCTTTCAGAACTTGCTACTGTCTCCAGGAAAATTCTAGATAGCCCCTAAACACATTTTCTTCTACCATTCTTCTTTTAACCTAGAAAGGAAAGACATGAAGAAACTTGTTTCTTTGTCTCCACAGAGCTAATGCTCCTGCTCCTTTCACTTGCACTCCTCTTGGTCTTTAGGACAAAGATCTCACAGGAGTCCAGCAGCCTTGGCAGCAAGTGGCTGGGGCACATGCAAAGAGGTTGAGAACTCAGTTCTGGCTCTGACGCTGATTGAATACTTGTTCCTAGAGTTCTCACTTCTGCTTACCATTTTTAGTCTCATACAGCACCTTCCTCACACAGCCCTGAACACTATCTAGCTTCACAGCCACAGAGGCCTCGACTCCCACCTCTTACAGCACCACCCTGCACCTACAGCAACCTTGAAGAGCCAGCAAAAGAGCAGGTTCGCAACTTACGCTAGAACATGGAAACAGGTTTTACAGCACTTTATGGATTGCTGAGTTTTAGTATTAAGACTGGAGGTGGCAAATAAACAGCAGGAGTGAGAACTCCACAGCAAGGAAGACCCTGTTTAGAAGTGCGTGCCACTCATTTCTTCACTGCACAGATTCCTATATTGTGTTTGTGTACAATTCACACATCTGTCAGCACATCACTGTACAAATAATTTCACCTGCCACTAAACTGCTACCACCTCACTTACAATATTCTGAATGCATCCCCTGCCATTAGTTTCTGGGTGTCTCACAAAACGAGGAAATAAGCAAAACAACAGCTAGACTGGATCATATCTGCAGGGACTCCCACTGTGATCAACAGGAGAAGCTCCAGAAGAGCATGTGCAATTATGCAATTACCAACCTGCCAGTAGGGGAAGTTTCCACCTTAATGCCATCAGTTATTAGTGAGCTGATACCCTCAAGCATAAAGGGTTGCATCCTTTCTGCATTTTTAACCTGTCTAATGTAGTTGTGTATGCTCTCAGTGGCTATTTCAACATCCCTTCCCCTTCTGAAATCTGATTAGCTTCTGATCCCAAAGTTATCACGTGGCAGTGAGTGCCACCAGTTAGTGACACTGTAAAAATGTACCTATTTTTCTCTCTTAGAAAGGAATGCAGATTCGGCAATACAAATTTCCTGCACATTTTAATGCCCACATATATATTCATTTCAGCTTCTTTCTTTAAGAGGCCAAATTCTAGCTCCTGATTTGTAAGACAGACTTGTTTAAGCTATTGGGACCTGAGACAGTAGAAACAGGTGAATAAAGAAGAGAGCTTGGCATTTCTTTTCCACATGGGAAAAACTGGAAATCAGTCTGTCATTTCCTTTTAGTGATCACTTACTCTGAATCACTTGATTTCTATAACAGAAGCAATAATGCAGAGAGAACTTTTTTGGGTCAGCAGCTGCTGAAGAAGCCAACAAAACACTCAACTTTTTCCACCCTTTTTCCTCCAGGCTGAGGTCACTCACCTGACATCGGGAGGCAACAAAAGCACACAAGGAAAGATGAGCCAGGAGCTGAGGATACCCACAGTGTCCTCTCAAACCAGAGGCACAGACCCATAGTATCCAAACAGGGCCAGGGCAGATTCTGATGACAGTCCAGTGACTAATAACAATGGAACGAGCCAGGCCTTGAGCTCATACAGAAAGTCCAGTCAGTTGAGGCAGCTAGAGATAAGGCTACCTGCAACATAGCTCAAGCCAGGACTGAGAGTCTGGGTCGAGCCTAAAAGCAGTTCCTGGACCAATGGTGGAGGGTGCACGGGTGGAGGGTCCAGGTGAGGCTGGTCAGGGATGTTAAGCCACACAGGTGCACTCAGAGCCTTGATACACAAGTGATTAGCATGGAGTCCCATCAGCATGTAAACCTCAGTGGCAGAAGGCAAACCTTTCCCTCATTGTGCTGAGGCTATGTAAGATATCAGCAGGCCAAGGAAGCTTTTCCAATTTTATAAATTCCTGTAAGACTCAATGGATACAAGCAAGTTGGGGTGACTGTTAGACAGTGGGCAAAGTTAGTTGCATTGACTCTTATGCTGTTTTTTTCAATTGCCCTAAGTACCATCACAGCTGACAGCTTTCCAAGGAGTATGCAAAATGCCAGGATTCACTTTTGGTTTATTCTCTTCATCTTGCCATAGAGAAAACTGTGAATACTTTCTGTTTCAACAGGGTTTGGTGCTTGTATCTTAAGGTCTACTGCACTTCTTCTTTTTGTGAGGAGGAACACTTGCACTTTGAGGAGAGGTCAGTGGGATGAGAGACAGGCCTTAGCTCCCGTAGGAGTTCAGTTCATCTCAGACTAGCTCCTTTGATGTGTCTGCTGCCTTCAGACAGAAACTTAGGCCTTAGTCAATGATTCCTGTCCAGCAATATGCATCCTGTCTCTGTCTGCCTCCTCAGCCACTGATGCCTTAGAGGACAGCCTTGAGGTTAGCCTTGCCTAGCTTCCATGCTGCAAGCTGTGAGCATAGCCTCAAGCACAGTGGAAGCATGCTTCCCACCACATGTGGGAGCACAGGAGCCCACATCTACCCAACATGATACCCTGCTGCCAGGCACAGTCTCCAAAGAAGACCCATGCATTGACTGTGAAGGAGCCACAGAGCCCAAAGCCGGGCAGGGTGCAAAGCATTTATGCTTTTTTGCACAACTCACTTTCTCGCAGTCATGGCCTGTGTCAGCCCTTGCTGCTGCCTTTATTCCATGGGTACAGAGCAGCGATGTGTTCAAAGGAACGTTGCTGGATTCTAATCCCGGATTCATCTGTATGCTAGGGATGATTTCCCCAGTGGTTTTCTTCTTCAATGTTGGTGAATCATCCCTCCGCCAGAGATGACGTATCCCAGTAGCTTCTAAACATGCTTTGGAAGAGCATATTTTCTGTCTTTGGATTATGCCGGATGGCATCAAGTGATTAGTGGGTTTAATATAAGAAACTGCCCAGAGAGGGAAACTACTAGATCCCACTAGAGGGTCTTCACCACTCCTTGGTCCTTCCCCTCCCAAACTTCAAATTACAGTAGCTGGGCCCCTGCTGCACAGCTGAGTCCTCTGCTACTCTATCAATGCACTCTGAATGTTTTTCAGGAACAAAGTGGAAAGCATTTCCAGCAAATGCTTTTAATGTCACTTTGTTTGCCAAGAGATGCTGTCTCCTGCTTTGGTTATCATTATGAGAAAGCATCTTTGCTTAAATAGGAAAACAAGTGATGATTTTTCCCTGAGTTGCTCATATCTCTAGCTAAGCAGCCTCTGGCAAAGGGACATGGCCTGTGCTGAACAGAAGAAAATATCTGGAGTCCCCTTTTTAAAAAGCACCCCTTTGTAAGCATCACCTCACCACTTCAGATAAAACCTGTTGTCAAACATCTGTCTCCCCTGTCTTCCTTCTCTCAGATGAGATCAGATAGATTGTGTGAGTGGTATTTTTTGGGCTGTAATCCATGTTAACATGCTGTGCTCCTTGCCTCTCTCTTGTGCCTAGATGCCACCTATGAACATATTATGGCCTCATATTTCAAGTCAGTAATTTTGGATACATTTCAAGCGAGAGGTACTGAGGGAAAGCACAGCTCCCTTCATAAGAAGTTTACAGCCGATAACCAATAAGCTGAGTACCTTTCCCAACAGTGATCCATTGCCTCATAGGAGTAGTTTGGAAGAGTGATGTTCCTCAGTTCCCCAGCAGGCAAGCATCCTTGAGGGAACCACATCTCCTATGGTCCAATGCACTCTCACCTATGGCTGAGTGGTACAAGGCACTAGAACATGATGAGTTTCTTCAGATTTTCTCTTTCTGGCACTTTTCTGAGCAGCTCTTTACTTCAGACATAGGCTCGTGGCTCAAGTAGTAGCTGCTCACACCTTCCAGTCTTTGTTACTGTTATCCTGAGGAAACATTTAAGCAGGGCAGGTTTAGGTTGGATATTAGGAAAAACTTCTCACTGAAAGGGTAATGAGGCACTGGAACAGGCTGCCCAGGGAAGTGGTTGAGTCTCCATCCCTGGAGGTATTTAAAAGATGGGTAGATGTGGCGCTTAGGGACATGGTTTAGTGGTGGACTTGGCAGTGCTGGGTTAACAGTTGGACTTGATGATCTTAAAGGTCTTTTCCAACCGAAACGATTCTATGGTTCTATGATCTTTCTTGTGAAGAAGCAGAGTGAGGACCTCACTTGCATCAAGCAGCATTACCATTGCCACACCACCTGGCAGCTCCCAGGGGCAGCCTGGTTGTGACATTCAACAGCCAATTAGCTATGGTACTTTTTCCTCTGGGAATTTTAGAGCTTGTGACAACTGAAAATCATGTCTTCTTCTGTTAAACAGGATGGCAGCACAGTTCCTACCTCTCTCACAGTCTGTCTTGAGTGTCTGACTGCAAACTGCCTGCATGGACAGCCCATTCGCCCATACAGTGCCCAGAGTCAGAGATTCTGAACATGGCCGTAACAAGGAAGCCAAGTGATGACAAATTCAGATTTATGGTACATCTGCAGACAGTTCCTTTTTTACTGCCACACTAGCATCTTTTTACAGAGTGAGCCAACATAGCTTAAGAAGATAGCAGTTCCTGCTGTTTGTTACAGCCCTTCATATGAGAGGACTGCCCTCACAGCTGAGACCTAAAACCACTCATCTAAGCATGCCTAAGGAGTTGTAGCCTTTTACTCTGTGCCAGCTAGGTCTGGCAAAGACACCTTCCTGTGCTTTCACTACCAGCTCCATCACATGCAAATAGTACCAATCAAGGATTTAATCATTGCAACACCTCACCTTTCCTTCCCGTACCAAACTACAATCCGAAATGTTCATGCAAGTGCCTAGATTTGCCCTTTGCAGCATAAATGGAGAAAGTGGCATCTAAAATGGCTTCCAAAATAGCCATCATGCTAAGCAAAGAGAAAAAATGAACATTGTACATAGTAACCTTGAAGGACAGAGACCATCCCTGAAACAAAATGATCCTGAAGACATGGGCCGTAATCTACATATTAAAAGGCAGAACAAGGGCATATGGCCCACAGCTTCTCCTTTCACAGATCTCTGTGTCATTTAAGAAGTTCCACTGGTCTGGATGTACCATGACACTGCACATCGCATGCCTGCTTAGTTGAGGAGCCATGAGGAGACCACGGAGAGGAGAGTGAGCTCATGTGGTGGGAAGGGGGACAGCACACACTGGGGAAAAGGGACATGTATCATATCCCTTTTTCAGAAATTCAGGAGGGGGAAAACACAGAGATGCAAATGCTGAGAGCAGCCCCCCGTGCACACTCCATCGAGGTCACCCCCTCCTTGCCCCATAGCAGCATTGTATCTGCCTTTTGCTGTGCTTGTCCCTTGTCTCTGCCTTCCAAACTGTAGCTTCTTTCAACAGAGAAGAGTTTAAATTTCTAAAAAACAAGGTGGTCATACTTCTCAGACACTGCATCCCATATAATGGCCACATTTTCCACAGCACAGTATCCTGACAGCCACATCACAGTGAGGATCATGTACAAACAGCTCTTGTGTAAAATGTATTTGCTGATACCGCACATCACTTTTGACCCAAGTCTGAAGTTGTCTGTGTTTGTGCAGCCTCCCTTTACGTGGTCACCTTTCTCAGAGCAGCTGCTCTTCTCATTGACACGTTATTCCTGTTCTCTTTTCCCTCCTGCTGCTTCCTCAAAACAGTTTTGTGCCAAGAGCAGCCATAAATGCCTATAGTGGGGTGTGTTCATCATCACCTGAAACTTCCTCAGCGGTTCTCCAGGCCTGGGAAATGGCTGAAGAAACACTGAGCCTTTTCACTATTCACTCAGGATGCCTCACTTTTTGCTTCATCTATTCTTCCTCCTCCTTCATCTGCTCTTCCTCCTCCTTGCACCCACCTCCTTTATCTCTGCCTAGGCAGAAGTAATCTACTCTGTAATGCTACTTAACCACAAATCAAGTCAAAACCTACATGAAGGCCTAGCTGGAGGGTGCATGGCTAGGGCTGGAACTAGGTCTCAAAGCCTCTGCTCTTCTTTTGTCTGTCTGGCTAAAAGCCTTAGCAGTGCGTAAATGTTATTGCTGAGTGCCATAGCCAAACTGCTCCCCAGTGACCTTCCTACTCCTTAGCTCTGTTCCAAACTTCCCTACTTCCCTGCCTTATTTTCTTGATGTTACCTATAACTACATCTTCTCCCCTCAAGCCAGGCTTTCAATGTCCTTGTGCTTGCCCTCCATAATTTCACGTACCCCACTGCTTGCATGTCTCAGGCGGGTGCACTGTGCAGCCAATTCACCTTTCATCAACCTACTGCCAGCCTGCTGTGGAGAATAGCAGACATCAGTCACAGGCCATGCTCTGTGACCATCTGCAGAGGGCAAGAAGTGAGGATGCCCCTCCTGTTCAGGCAGCAGCACTGCTCAGACGGGTGGTACTCAGCTTTTTGCCTGAGCTGTCAGACTGTGGGTATTTGCATGCAGCCCAGGATACTTATAGGCATCTGGGAAGCTTTGGAATAAATAAAAATTGAGTAACCTATGGGTCTCAGCAGCTGCAAGAGCTGGACAGTAGCTGTGCCTACATGGGAGAGTGACTACATCCTAAACGACAGACCAGAATTTCACCTTAGTCCTACTCTGGGCATCAGATAACAGGGACCATAACATGTCTCTGAACAGCCCACTGAAGAAACCTCTCTCCTTCCCCTGACTCTAAAAGGAGCCAAACCCCTTTCTCTACAATTTGTCTCCCCTGACACAGAAAGACGTTTGTAGGATTCAGCCTGACACATTTTCCAGCCTCACATGCTTTGGCACATATTTGCCCTGTCTCTGCCACTGGCTGATGATGCCTCTCCAGCCATGCAGAGACAGATCAGCCTTGATAAGATGCCTGTAGTAAGTAGGCTTGGAGTCACTTCCCTACAGCTGGGCAGCCAGCAGTGTTTGCTGAACATATCTGGCAAAGCAGAGTCACCCAGCTTTCAGCTGCTTTGCCTTTTCCTTCAGGTCCTGTCCAGGAGGTATCCACGCTCTCTGCACCGGCACCAGGAGGCTCGTTGGCAGGAATCCACTACCTTGTGCCCACTGTGGTATCCACTTTAGTCCAAGCCACAGTGCCTGGAGACCACGGCTCTTACCTTAGTGCTTTGCAGTTTGATCAAGGTGAAATCTGATCTGCTGTTCTGAGGCCAAGAAATGCCAGGATGGCAGATGGCAGGGAAGAAAGCTGAGAGGAGCTCTTTACTGGCATCCAAGATCCTGGGAGAAACCACACTGCTCCTGTAGGGGTCAAATACCAGGGTGAGTAAGAAGAAAAAGCTGCCAATAAGTGTCTTGATTCTGTTAGAAAAATCAACAGTGAAGTATTACAGAGAGATTAAAACCCAATATAATGACTTAATTTATTGAGAGTTAATGTCCTGGTCCCTCACTGACAAGGAAGAATCAGAGGGAGGTGAAATTGTTAAGCAACATAATTGCCCCCAGCTCGAGCTCAGGCTGTCCTCTTCCCTTTGAGACTTTCACAGCTCAGAGAGACGTGAGCTGCACAGCAGAGATGGACATCAGTGAACACAAAGGCATCTGTGCTGGCGTGTGGGTGTGTGAGGGAGGTTGGGCAGGGCTCTGCCCAAGAACCTGGCATCCTTTCCCAATGCCGGCCACTCCTCCAGGCAGCAATAACAGCTGTACTGTTTAGTGTTTCTATCGTGTTTGCACACATAGATCTCCAAGCACCTCACAGGAGGGGGAACCATTGTCTCAGTTCACCCAGTGAGAAAGACTGCAACAAGCAACTGAGCTCCAAGATCACCCAGCAGTTTAGGGAGACAGAGGATCATAGTCACGGGAGGCCATTAGCTCAGAGTGCTAGCTGCTTCGCTAGATTGCCTCTCTTTTGGCAGAAAAAAGGCAAAGATGAAGTTTCACAGCTTGTCAAAAAGCCCAGAGATAAATGGGAACCAATGCAAAATACCAGCAACTGTACAGAGTCAGAGAAGAGCAGTAAACATGATTAAAGGGCTGGGGAAATTGATTCCTGGGGAGGGAAAGAGAGCTAAATATGTATAGCTGCCTAGCTATACCCAGAGGAGCATACTTAGTCTGCTACAAGTATTTGATGGAAGAATAATTTTCCTGGGAGGCATAAAGGTCTTACAGCTATGAAGAATAGGGTGAAATTAAAAGGGTGGAGATTTAGCCTCTGATGGGCACACTCGATAATGGAGATGCTGACCTGTCTCCCAGTGGAAAGCCTGTTGCTTCGCTCATGCAGAGCTGTCTGGGAGACAATCATTCTCTGGTACGGTAGGGGACTCTGGAGGTTTTTCCAGCCCTATTTACTTGGTTTCTGTGGACTAACAGAGGTTTCCCGCCTCGGTATCCTGTCACTAGGGGTCAGGTGGGTTTTTGTTTTATAAATTCTGATGACAGCTAAGGGATACCTGGCGAATCTGTATCACTGAAGAGTCTAACCAAACATCCGCCTCCAGAAACAGAAAGCTACAGTAATAATACACAATGCCTCCAGCCTTTTGCTCTAGAGGAAGAGGCATTGTTATTCTTGTCAGAAAACTGAGGGACTGAAATCTAGCATTTCTTATCATTAAGGAAATATTGCAGATGGTTGGTTGCTGTCAAATGTTGTGATGGCAGAGCTCAGAGTAATGCTGTCTGAAAGCAGGAAAAAATATAGCAGTTGTGAGAAGAGGGCATTACAGTATATAAAGGAAACTTCACTACACAGAGCTGGTGGGCATAGGTTTAGCCCACTCCAATACCTTGCAAACTACCATCTCCTGCTGAATGCAGTGAAACCAAATGGTCTGGGCTTTGTGCGTAAGGGAACGAAGTGCACTGCATTCACCTACCTCAGGCAGTGGAAGAAGGCATGTTCTTTGAACATTCATTGATTTACTCAGTAAGGATGCAGAGTGTTGGACAAAAACTGCTTGTCTAAAATGTGAGATTAAGTATCTGTACAGAAGAGGCAGAGAGCAGAGGTCAAAGGCATTGCTGAGACCAACTTTGTGCAGGGCTTTCTTCATAGATCTCCAGACCTCAGAGTGTCTTGCACCCCACACTTGCAGGATGGGGGCTGTATCTTTTCCTGTCTCCCCAAACCCAGAGTACTTTCCACATACATTATCAAGGGTTGTAATTATAACCTGCTGTCTCCTCTGAAGCACTCACTGTCTCCGACTGGGAGAAGTTACTTTTCCACCTGTTTCTAACCTTCAGTCTCCTCTGCCTAGCACCAAGACAAAGGAACGCAATGGTTTTGGGAGAGAGTTGCCCATTTTCTACACCTACTTTCCTCTCCTTTTGTGCTTGTTCTCATACTCAGAGGAAATCTACTCTAAGGCCATATCTGTTATTCATTTCCTTTAACTGACCTGAAGTGCATGCACACTGCTTGTTGAGGCTGACTTCGCCATATGTGTGGGGCTCCATGTTCACTCTCATTAACCTTCAAGCATCTTAAAGGAATAGGCCATGGTGCAAGATTCTGCTTTGCTCTGCTCTACACTCCTTGGTCTAATATATACCAAGATTCATATTGGATAACACAAGAAACATGGGGCTGGAGCAGGGACTGAACTAACAAACTCCAGTTTTCACCTCCTATGACATCATGAATGTTTCCAGCAACATTTTCAAAATATTGTCTGACAAAATAGACACCACACATATGCTGTGATCAGAAGAAGCAAAATATGGCTGTGATGGCACACAAGTATGAGAAACCATGAAGTGGGAAGATTTGGATTTAGGGTTTCATTAGGCTTTCAATACCACAGCAGTATGAACGAGAAGCAGGACTTACCACTTACTTCTGCTAGACACTAACCGGGATCAGCTTTTCTTGGAAGAACACTGCTTCTCACCTGAAATAATTGTGACTACAGCAATAAGACAGCTCTACGGAGCAGGGATGACCACCCCTGTCTCTTCAGAAGGCCAGGGGAAATTTCCCTCCAAAGCTCCCTGTGGGAAGAAATGCAACATATCTCACCTAGGCTGCTGATAGCTTTGCACAGAACATGTTCCCAGACTGTGTAGAGACAGCCTAACAGTTCTCTATCTTTATTTTCTGTCCCTCACACACCAGACAAAAACATTATTGGACTTATTTACGATAATATAAAGCCTCATAGCTCTCTTTGTGTGGGTTTGGTGGCACATCCACAGTCACAAATATCCAGGCTGGATGCCATATCCTCTTCCAGCTGCAGCCAAGAAGACATCATTGCTTGGTCAGATCTGCTGACCGACATGCTCCTGTGGCCAATCTCTTCCCCATTTCAGGCAGAAGGAGGTGGCTTAGCTTTAATAACAGGTCATGACTAACCTAGTTCAGATGGCTAAAACAAGTTGTGGGGTCCTGACAAAAAAAAACACGTCAGGAGGCAGATATGAAAAGAAGCTTACCTCAGGCAGAGGGGCCATCCCAGAAAGCTGGAGCCAGTATGCCCTTTGCCTGGCACAGCAGCAGCCAGGAAAGGGTGTGAGATCTGCACCTCAGCTTGACAAGGTCTGAAAATCAAGGCTTATGATTTCAGAAATATTGGGGGTGGTCTGCTGTAGGTTTGCTTCAGCAAACTGCTTGCTTTCTTCTTTCCCTCCTTTACAATTCTTCCTTCAAGTGCAGAAAAGCCAGCCCTCCTGGTTTGCAGAGCCTGTCACCAGGCCTTTAGACTGGAGGAACAAGCATTTCCTTGTCGAATGTCAGCAGCACATGTTTCTGGGAGACTGAAGGGCAGGTGGTACTGCCTTATAAATCATCTAAACATGCCTGGTGTGATAAATGCCTGCTGTATTTTGCATAACATCTGGGACAGCACGGGAGACATCTTGGGGGTTGGGAGGAAGCAGAAAGTGAGCATTTTCTGAACGTTATGAACTGACAAAGACAGAGATGGTGTCATCATATGGTCAAAGAAAGAGTCAGAGATGCCCAACCCGCCTCCTCAGAGGGGACAGGCAACAGCTGGGGCATGAAAGCACAGCAACCAAAGAGTATTCATTCTGTTTGGTTTTGTCAGGATTTGACAGTGTTAAGAATAGTGTGGTCTCTGTGTGGCAGGCTGAAAGGACAGAGGGAGGGTGAAAGAGGAGGAGAAATTGTGTGGCTTTCAGATGACCTGGTTGGTTAATTCCTCTGGGGTTAAAAGGAGAAAGATCAGGAACAGCAGAAACTAGCCCAGGGAAAAGGACTTCCAGGAATTACTACAACAGTAACAGGGATCAGGACAAAGAAGGTATAAAGAACAAATCTGAAAAACAGTTTGAAGCCTGAGCATGATTTTAACACTTTAGTTTGACCAAACTATCTTGAACCATCTCCGTGTATTCCTGAAAAATAAACGTGATAGGACATCTCTTGTCACAGAGGACATCTCTTGTTTCAACCTTCCTTGCTTCCATCCCACCTCTGAGCACCCAGCTCCCACCACAACTGGAAGAGAACCCATCTGAGCATATTTTCAACAGGCATTGGAGACCATTACTCAGCACAGCCTGAGAGCGCACTGAATCAATCTTCTTATCACACCTTGTGTGATTAGATCATTCTTCTTGCCTTTGACATCAGTGCTCCAACCCATATATGGAGTTGATTGATTGAATCCCAGGCACATCTGGAAGCATAAAGGAAAAAGGCATGGAAAAACCTCAGGAAACCATCTAGCTTGTCCTTTGCTATGAGGTAAGATGAACTAGAACTAAACCACACCTGGCAGATGGCCACCTAATCTGCTCTTAAAAAGCTTTCCAGTGATGGAGTCTCCACACTCTCCCCAGGCAATCCATTTTGGTCCTTCACTACCATGGCCATTTTATTTCTAGCCCAAATCTTCTTTGCTGCAATTTAAGCCCATTATTTCTTGCCCTATCCACCATGGCTGAGAAGAACAGTTTATTGTCTTTTTCCTTGCAGCAGCCTTTTATATACTGGAAGACTGTTACCACCTTCCCCCTTCAGCCTTCTTTTCTGTAGGCTAATTAACCCAAATTCACTCAATCTCTTTTCATAGGTCATATTTGTCAGAGCACTGATTACTCTCATTACTGTCCTCTGGACTCTGTGTTCAGGCTCCTGCTTTCTTTAAGAGAAGTGCTAAGGGAAAAAAAAAATTAAAAAAGGCATGCCCATATACTTCTGCAAATAGGTGTTTGGGTTCACTGCATTTCTACTGATCCTAAGACAGCACCATGTTTTCACTGGATTATTTTCTCTTGATTTCTCTTCTGTTACTCTTTTGTTGCTTACCAAAGATGTTCTCAATAATTCTTGCCTCTTCACAATGCAATAGCCTGTACTGCCTGCATAAGCCCTTCTCCTTGAGCACAAAGATGGACTTCCTCATGACTTTACAGTGCCACACACTGGACAGCAGATGAAACAAGCATTTGCCAGCCCAAGCTTAAATAATGGCAGAGCAGCCCTAAAGATTGCAGTGTCTGAACGTGTGCCCTATTATTCAGAAATTTGTTTTTTCACCAGGTAAGATTTAAGGATAAAAGAATACGTTCACTTAACACAGGTTTGCAATAATGGAAGTGAGTCGTAAAAAGATAGAAATATGTTATTAAGATCATACTTAACCTAAGAATTCTCTATTGTGGCTTCAGGGTAGTTTCTCCAGTCCCTATCCCTCTAGATGAGTCAGAACTGGAAGCAAAATGTTTGCAAGATGGGCATTTCCAGGAAAGTTGCTTTGCTATGCATTGTTTATATCAAAATAGAGTGCTATCATTACTTTAAGTTCTCTCTTTTTGACAACTGAAACATCGCAAAATTAATAGAATTCAACAGTAATTATTATAAAGTCAAATGCCTTGTAATATTTTAAAATCTTTATGCATTTGGAAATGTCTTCATAGTCCAATCTGGGCCATTTATCTCCTGAAATATCAACATTACTAAAAGCGAATATGAAGAAGAGTATGAGACAATGTACCTTTGCTCTTGCTGTCTCTGTTTCTGTTTCTGCTGCTACCATAAGCAAGTCTGCTATACAACACACTGGATTAGTTAACCCCACCATGAGGCACCTGGAGCAGGCCAGGGAGGAGATGTGGCAAGTGAGCCACAGTGGGTAGATGAAGGGGTGGAAGAGTGAGCAGTGAGCAGTAACTGAACTGCGACATGGAGACAACTATGGCCAGTGATTGTAAGGGAAGGAAGGTTGAGATCCATCTTTGATAATATTGTGAGAAACAGAGCAGCACAAACCAGTATCCATACAATGCAGTTTACTCCCTGTAGACACCTGAAATGCCACACCATATTTGTTATTAATCTCCACCACATTCACAGGCAAGCTGCTCCTACAGCTTTCCTTCACACGATGGCTGTGTGCAGCATGTATCTCCTCCCAGCTGGACTCAGCTTTCAGAGCAAAAGCAGGATGGGCTTTACCAAAAGCTCGTCATTGAACCATTTGAGAGTGCTTGCAGAAGTGTTGTCCAGGGTTTCCAACATAGAACAGGAACATTTTCAGTTTTGTTCTGAGTCATCATTTGTTGAGTTACTTTGGATTCAGTGTTGGCTCCTTTCCTTGGATTCAGTGTCAGCCGAGCTTCAGAAGTCAGCTCCACCTCCAGCTTTGCCAAAGTGAAGCCAGTTCCTGCTGCTGCAAAGGCATGGTATGGAGCAGTTTCTGTTGCTTGTGTCATGTAGAAACATTGAGCTGGTCCCACGCTACTTCCCAGGGAAAAGAGGCACTCAAGGCTTTTCATAAGCATTTGGATATATGGGTCCCAGCCAAAGGGACCCTGCAGTAGGAAAGGGCATGCACAGAAGGGGCAAGCTGGTCTTAAAATGGGGCAATGCAGTGTGGAACATCATCTAGATGACCACCAAGGAGAGGCTAGTTAGGAATATCTCCACATGAGCCTGAAAGCATATTCTCTCAAGGTGTAGTTACTGTTTTCCCAGGAGGACTTGTTAGTATTAGCACCATGTAAAATGCTATAGAATAGAGGCATAAAGGCATGCTGTGCCTAGCTGCAAGGCACTTCCAGGCAGATGAACATTTAGCGCCTCGAATATATAAATACCCTTGCTATATAACAAGGTTTGAGTTATGTTTCTTACAGCCTTGGTGAAAATCGATCACAGCTCAGTCTCTCAGTGAATATCATTGCAGAAGCAAAATGACTCTCTCAAACGGCTGCCAAACCTTCCCATGCGCAAGCCCTAGTATTCACCCTTTTTGTCCCCAGTTACTGCAGTCAGCAAGAAGGGCTGATTTCAAGCCTTAACTTCTGCTCCAAAGAGCCCAGGAGCACTGCTGGAATCCAACAGTTCTTTCCCAAGCACAATCCCTTTACCAGGCTCCCTCTGTGCAGGTGACATTAACACTTCTCCATATAGTTGTTCAGAAAGGAATGTTTTTTCACAACTATTCATTGACATATAGCTCCCACAGCTAATCCTAAAGTGCTTTCTAACACCATAAACTATACACGTTATAGAGATTAGAGCTGAACAAATATTTCACTATAAATCATTTATTCAATAAGTTTCATATGGGTTTTTTTTTCTATTTGTGAACTGTCTGCAAACTGAAAGCCAAATTCCCAAATTCATTCATTAGTCAAAATTGCCCATGAATTTCTCCTGCAGATAGTTTTTGCCCTGCAGGCCATTCATGGACAGTTTGTTATGAATAGCCTCAATTCAATGCTTGGTTGGTTTAGCTGCAGCAGTCATGTGGACGTGCCTCTGTTCTCAATGAAAATTCACTTTCAAATATGAACTAATATTCACAGTGAATTTCTCCTTCTGTTCAGTCAGCCCTGGTAGGAATCAGCCTATTCAATCTAACTGGGTGGGTTAAGCTGTCCACATCAGCACAAGGGGCTGGAAAAGGAAAAAAAACGATGCCCAGTTGAAATTGTTCTGTATAAAGGCAGGATGAGTATACTCCACTGGACAGTTGTGAAGTGTCAGAGTTGATGTCCTCACTCTTCCCTGAAGGGTGACCACCAGCCATAATTGGGAAGATGGCTACATCTACAGTGCAGCATCTCCTTGGGTAGCACAGGGATATCTGTTCTACTGTTACCCAAGAAAGATGGATGCTTTCTCCTTACTCAATATTCTCATAATGAAGTAACATGGGTGAGTTTCGAGTCACAGCCAGACCTGGTTCCCTCTTGCCAACCTGTTTTCCAGTGGGTTAATCCATTCAGCATGTTTCCAGGGTATTCGTAAGCATCCTTTGCCTCTCTAGAGAAGAAAGTAGATGAAGTAGAACATAATGTGTTGTAAACACTAGTTTGAAGTTTGAGTTACTGTTCAACAAGCCTGCAGGCTTCTCTCGTCCTGTTATCTGTCTCCAGCAGATGTTCTTCACATCAGATCACTGTGTTGCAGTCCCTGCTGCTGCCAGTACTGCCAAATCCAGCTGCTACTCACACAGGGGCTCTGAACAGCCACCAAGCTGCACCTGCTGGTCCTTCTTCTCCATCAGCAGTATGTCAGGGCAGCAACACCCTGAAAATCTCAGGCAGGTAACAACAGGGGCTATGTGTGTCTCAGCACCACTGGTGTGCCCTTAGGAAGAGATTTCACAGGCTGATACAACACTGCTAATTGTAAGGCTTCTTTTCTTATTTCTGAGGCTTGAATTGCTCAGTGTAGCTATTTCACGACAGAGAAGCAAATCCAAAGGCCTTCTCAGCTGAGATTTCAGATAAATACATTGGCAGCTAGGAGAGAATAGTAAATGTCCCCAGATGGAGAAAATGTTGACTTTATGTTGAGAAACTCAAATCCAGAAGAAAACAAACAAGGTGGTGGGGAGAGGGAGGAAAAGGAAAAAATGCCTAAACCCAGTAAACAACTGCCAAACCTGAAAGCTTTTCATTTTGTGATGAAAAATATTTCTATTCCTTCCCATGAAAAGCAGCCATTTGCTGTGAAAATATTTCACAGAAATTTGATATGAACTTTTTACCATCTTTCTTTTTTTGCCAGACCATTTTGAAAGAGGTCTAGTACAAGCCGAATAATAGTTATACGTGCCTCCAAGCTGCCATTTGTACAAGAAAAGTCCCATTACATAGCCTTCAGAATGTATACAAGGTAACAAAACCTGCACTAGACCTGTATTACCTTGAGCTTTGACCATGACACATGTTGAGCCTCGGCCTATTCAAGACACTGCTGGTATTACCTTCTCCAACACCTTTTGCTCAAAACACCTCCAGGCCCTTTCTTCACCAGTTCTCTTTCCCCTCTGCAGTCCATTTGAAGCATTTTGCCCTCACCTTGACAACTCATCTTCCACCCACCTCTCTGCACCTGTGTCTTCACTCAGCTTTCTAGTAGCACCTTGCTGAAGCCTCTTGAGTCATCACTCTCACCTCTTCTGAAAAGGTCCCATGACCAAAGATGCATCCCTGATCCCTTCTGTGAAGCCTTTTTTGCCATGTTCCAAATCTCTCCCTCTGTGAGATTTGTTTTTCCAAGATCTTCTCTCAAATGCCTGTGAGTAAATCCAGCATTCCTCTGCTCCTCCAAACACACATGCGTTACTGAATAGGAAACTACAAAGGCACACATGAAATGTGCCCGCTCATTCATCTTACTGTCAGTCTGCTTGCATCCTTCAGAAGAGCACACTCTAAACTCCTTGGAACAACCACCATGGCCTTCTTCTATCTTTAAAAGTTCCTACCACTTTTATCATGAGAAGAAACAAACAAACAAAAAAACAGCAAGGAAAAAAATAAGCAGTACTTCACCTAGGATGGAGATGAAACCCCCTTTTGGTTTGCAGCAGCAGCTGTTAAACAGCGAACAGCAAAGCTGCATCACAGCAGGGAAGAAGGAGAGGGAAAATCCTGTAGCTGGTTAAAACTACTTTGGTAGGAATTTATGGAAGTGAAATAATTTATCTTTCTAACTGTAAAGTTTAATCAAATTTAATGTTTTTTACTTGCTGGGAGACCTTGAGGGGGGGTCATAGCTGTGAGTCTTGTCAAAAACAAACAAACCAAACTAATCTGCAAACAAAATACATGTCATTTTTTTTAATAACTTGGAAGAAATTGTGCACTCACTCAAAATCACAGTGCGTCCCTCTGTGTATTGCTTGCTGCCACTCCAGCCTTGTAGTGGCTCAGCACAGCCCCTCACCCAGGCAGGCCCTTTTCCCTACGAAAGCAGGAGGGTGACGGATCCCAGCTAGAAGCACATCTGCCACTCAGTCTCCTTCAGCCCTTCCCAGGAAACATAGAGGATTTTTCCTCCCCAACATTGGCCTTGGAAGACATGAAGGCTGCAACCAAGGTTATATGAATGAAGGGTGCCAGGTCCTTCCTATGCAGCAAATGAATGATTACAAAGCTATTGTACTAGAAGGGGAGAGAAAAAAAGTGCATTGCTGGCAACTCTCTTACTTGATTTTATTTGTCCCCTCCCACCCTTTCCTCTGGAGCGATGTAAAATGATAAGAGTAGGGAGAGATTTAGCTTAAATTAGGTTTACAAATAGCCCAGTGAATAGGGAAATGAGATGCATATGCTGCATGTTAAAGTGTCACAGCCACGCAGCCCGATGCGACTGGGATTTCGAAAGAAGCCGGGTCCTGAAGATGAGGTGCAAAAGACTGTCAGTCAGGAGCATTGCTGGCAGGTTTCTCGGAGCGCAGCTTCCCAAGCGCTTGATGCTGCTGCCCCCCGACGGTCCCTCCCAGCGAGCCGCCCGCCCGCAGCCCCGGCTCCGGCGGCTCAGGCCGGGCGGGCACCCCGGGCTGCCGGGCTCCGGCCCCGGAGCTGCTGCTGGCCGAGTGTCCCAGCAGCCGGGCCAGGGGGACCGGGGGCGTGCAGAGGCGACCCTGAAAGAAAGCGCCGTTTTCAAAGGTTTTAAGTGCAGTCATGGTCTGGAGGAAAAAGAGTCTATTAAAAATGACGACTCGGTGGTCTCTATTTATTCCCTGTCACTGAGATTTATTTTCTGTCCAAAGTTTTTCTTTTTTTTTTTTTTTTTTTTTTTCTTTTTCCAAACTGCAGGCTCCATCTCGCAGCTGAACATCAAGCTCTAGTTTTGATACCTTGCAGTAAGGGTACGTGTTGATAATTGAAGCTGCTACCTTCGCAGCCCTGGAGACCAAAGCCCTCTGTCTACAAGGTATCCACATAGTATAGTCTGCCCACATAGCATCATGGCTAGCTTCTTCCAAACACTGGCTCCTGCCCGCTCAGCTCACACTCTTTGTCTAGCAACAATTCTTTGTACCAGCTCACAAGGGCAGCTAGTCTCCATGGCCTGCCTGACCTCCTTGCTAAACCTGCTGGCAGGGGAGGCTAGGAACAGGGGCTGGCTGTTTCCATTACTCCTTTTATTTACTTGATTTTGATTGATTTTATTGATTTACTTGACTTTTATTTACTTTACTCCTTGATGAATGACAGGCAACATGAAGGCTGTTTATATCTCTATTTACATCTCTTTAGAGGAGGGGTGAGGAAATTTGGATGTAGATTCTCTCATCATTTGGGACATCAGGGGTTGTTATCAGAATTCACAAAGAATTCCTGCACCTTGGAGGCAGGGCAAATGCCAAGAGATCAGCAGCTGCCTTTTACACGGGGCAACATTTTCACTATAAGCTGTGCTGCCGTCACCACTGATTAACAGAAGAGTGGATAAGACTAAGTTGTTCTTTCTTAAGCAATGGTAGAAAAGAGTCATTGGGTGCTGGTGAAATCACTGAACTCTCCATCTTTACAACCTGCCAGCCAGCTTCCTGAGTTCCTTTAGACTCACACCGGGGCTAACTGGGCCTCACCACAAAGGTGGGAAAATCGGGAGAGATGGAGGTAATTGGGAGGAGGCAGAAGATGGATGAAGAGCAGAAGGAAGGGTGAGAGAAAGCCCACAGATTGGAAAACCAGAGAGTGAGGAAAAGGAAACTGGACAAGAGGCTTCAGCCAAATCAGTGGATGGTCCCTATTTCAAGGCGATACGACATGGCAACCAAAGCTCTCCATTTCCTACAAAGAGCACCAGAAACACGAAACCCACAGCTTTTTTTGTCCAGTTACCAAAAAAGGTTTGTCTTTCCATCCAGGTCTGGGAGTAATAAGACTTCTAGCCAGGTGTACGCTAACCACAGCTCTGCCTGTGGAGGTAATAGCTCTCTTGTGCTTAGGGAACACTGCCAGGATTGAACTTGCTTGATACTAGAAAAAAACAGCCCCCCCCCCCCCCATTGGATTTCCTGTCCACTGGACGAAGCCACCAGGTTTGCCAAAGGTGACCGGAACTGAATTAAATCCCTTCTTGCATCTCTTAAGAACTAGTTTGAGTGTGGCTGGTCACCTACTTTGAAGAGCTGCAACCCCGACAGAAAGGAGTGAAGGAACTAGACACTCTTGAAAACATAGGTTAGCGCTAAGGAAAATCCTAGTCTCTGGTTACAAGTAAATTAATGAGAAGTACAGAGATCTATATATTCCTAGCATACCCTCTCTGCAGCATCTGGCAAAGTTAACACCCAGGGCTGGCAAAGTGTATATGAAGAAATATGTAAATTATCCTTAAAAAATAAAACTCTTTTAAGGCAGCCAGTCAGAACCAATATTGGAAGCATTCCCTTTTATCCCTGTGCCTGGTAAGATCGTGGACTCTCTCAGCAGATCTTTAAGAGCAGGTTAACCATCTTTCAGCAAGGGATTAAATATAGTTGAACCTCTTAGGTCAGGCCCTGTGGGGGTTGTGTGCGTATGTGTGTGCATGCATGTGTGTGTAGATTAGATGATTTGATTTTTTTTTTAAGTCATTCTCAAGCCTGTTCTTTATATCAATTTTCCAGGTGGGGAACAAAAGTTTCAGAGAGACTAAAGCTAGTATTTTCACTCTCATGCTCCTATGTTCAGATTAACCAACAGGTCTGTCTCTGACATGCACTCCAAACATCCAGCTGTGGCCCCCCAGGATGCGTGTCTGCATCCTTACTTACCTCAGGTCATGCAGCAGGTCAATGACAAGCTGAGAGTGAAACACAGGTCTGACTAGTACCCCAGCAGCACGTTTGCTGGATCACAAGTGCCCAATGTATTTGTCTTCATTTAATGTGCTTTTTTTCTATCCTCTTGAGTAATTTCCTTCCCTTAAAGGATATAAATCACATACTTATAAAGTAAAGAATTATTTAAAGAACACTTATATTTAAGCTCAAAAAGGAGTTTGAATTTAACTCCCTAGTGGCTGAGATGCGGTTGGCTGGTGAATATAACTTGGCTTCACTATATGAAGGTGTTTTATGGCTTCAATACCAGCTGGCCTACAAAACAGTGTTCAGTACACTGGGGTGCTACTGTGGGTGAATACCCTTGCTGCAAGTTAACTTAATACTGCCTTCATTCATTTCACCTAAATCGAATTACACTGCTCTCAGCCCCAAATACACACACGCACACATCAGGCTTTGCCCCAAGTTAACTCAATCAGTTTAACAACAGCTCCATTTCATTGCGTGCCACTCTCAGATGGAGACAAGGTAACAGAGGTTTCTCCTTGCTTCTCTAAGTCACACCACAGTTTCATTTCGTCCCTGATCCTATTGCTGATAAAGACTGGAGGGAAACGAGGAGTGGAGCCGTTCCCAGTGACTTTGATAGCATTGACAGTAGCGTTAAAGGTAATCTGTTAGTATGAAAAAGGATACTCTTCCTGTTTATTAAGTATCGCTTAGCAGCAGAAACACCACCAGAAGCTTTAAATGAACAATGAAAAGGACCTAGAAGAAATTAATGCATTGGGAAGGACAGTAGTGACCATGTTCTAAACAACCTAGCATCTCGTACCTGTTCTCTCCCACTACTACCTCATGTAGCAGTTGCATTTGTGTGAGGGCTGTTTCCTTCCCTCTGTGCTTCACCCTAACAAGCAATGGATTTGCAATAGCTCTAACACAAGTCTAATGCTAAGACTTAAGTTTATGAGAACTGAAATAAGATGCAAAAATGCATGGCCGTTACATCTACGAGACAGTCACTGATAACTTCCAAAAACCTTTGTAAAAGAAAACAAAACAAAAATCTATGGCCCAGGAATCCTTTATGGCCGACAAAAAAAAAAATCATTTAAAAATGGAAGAGACTGGTTTGATCAATTTTAATGCAGACCTTGAACTCCATGCTCAGAAGTATGACATAGCCATCAGGCACTGCAGCTCCCTCCCAGCCAGTGGACAAGGAACTTTGTGTCACTTGAAAGAAAGGTTAGACCTACCGTGTATCTCATGTATGCTGGGGAGAGGCAGGGGCACAATGTTTATATTAAAGCCCAGCTGAAAGGCGACCAGAAAAGCCCCATGGGCTCTATGTTCTTGACTTGACTGACAAGAATAGAAATGAGGGCATGACACGGAAATCCTGATTGTAGACTGCATTTCAAAGGCAAACAGTATTTGTCGAGTAGCTAGGCTTAGAACTGTGGTTTGGGCCGTTTCGTAGACCAGCTTTTGGTAAACACAGATCTGGAACCAAGCTCTAATTTCTAGTACCCTAGGAGCCCTCTGCCTGGGGCTAGAGATGGCTCTGTGTAAAGTAAAAAGCTTTGGAGTCTTGGTTACAGCCAAAATCTATTAAGAACATGTTTCCTATTTCACACCCACACGTAGCTGAAAAGAAAATCAACCTTGGGAGGTTTGCATATCATCACCTTGCCTTTTGAACCAAAGCCTCACCAGACTTGCCTGAGCAAGTACTTTACTCTCATAACTGAACCCAAACTCTAGATGTCCTTGATGTTGCAACTAATCTGGGCCCATTGCTGAGAACAGACATAGGTGCTGGTTTCACAAGGTCACTGAAGCCTTGGATCCCCAGAGCTGGCTAGCGGACACATAAAACTTAGTTTACAGTGGCTCTTTCACTGGGTGCTCTCCTAAGCTCTGAAGCATTGCTCCCGTGTGGAGGAGCTAGAAAACTCAGCCAGGCAGCTCCTCTCAACCTCAACAGCATAGCAGAAGGACAAATTTAAGTCAGTTGTGAACCCCTAAGAAGAAGTCAGTTGCACTGGTAGTTCCGGTTAAATAACGAAGCAGCAGATCTTTATACTATTTGTGGCCCATCTGATCCCTTGCACATGCAGTAGCCCATTCCCCATGCCTTTGAATCACAGACCATCATAACAAGAGGAGGAGCTGGGAAACCAAAGGCAGGCCATGGTGAAAACCATTTGCTTCTGGGACACAGACAAAGCACTCGAGCTTCCCCACTACAGCATAACAGACACCACAGTCCTGAGGGCAGATCTTAGAGTAACAATCTCAGGAGAAAAAAAGGAAGAGGTGTTCATACTCAAGGCACAGAACACTTTATTCTTTGCAGGACCACAAGGAAAAGAAACCAACCTACGAGCTAGTAAGGAGGTGAAGCCTGGTGCAGACAAGCTGAGCAAGTGGACAACAGGAGCCGATGTAGTTCTTCATCCCTCCAGAGGATGTCATCGTAGAGCCACCAAAAAAGGCGAGCTTTGTGACCCAAATCTGGAGAGAGAGTGAATAAATGCCTAGTGTTCAGCCACTCTTCGGACAATAGCCTCAAACCTCCCTGTTTATTTTGCCAAAAGTAACCAACTTTCCCTAGACCAGCGTGCAACTTGTGAAAGGACAGGAGGAGCGGCAAAACACATCGTGATTTGAGAGATGTGCAACAGGTTAGCCTGAAAAACAAATGGGATGCGTGCTCTAGGTGACTGGGCTGAGCAAAGGCATGGGGGCTTTACAGTCGTACCTGCTTTCAACCTTTTTTGGTGTCCCTGAGCATGGACGGGTGTGTGGAGAATGCATTCACACACAAGGAAGACAAGCAAAGAAAACTGTGAACATGGAGATTGTGTTCAAGGATAGCAGGAACAGACTGCGGTCTGCAGCCATTGAGCAAGTACACCCAGGAAAGAGCTGGTGGGGGGTCTATAGGCTTGTTCACCCATTTCTGTGGTTTCTGTCAGAAAAAGGTAGTCTTTGGTTTTGTGCATATTTGTCCCAGCAGCAAACCACAGCCAAAAGGAAGAAGCATTAATGATGTTCATGATACAGTTCTGTAATAGTTTCTAGCCTTAATGATGCATCTTTATTTTAAGAGTCTAATGCTACACTGGCTTCTCTACTGAGCTAATTCTAGCCTTTGCTGCCTTTGGTCCTTCATGTGGGACACAGGGGCCTACGTGCCTTTGCCACAAGCCTCAGTCTAAGAAGACGGGAGAGGATCATGAATAGAAATGCTGTATCAGTGATGCAGAGCACTAAAAAAGAGTCTCTAGGCTACTGTGCAATCTTAGAAACTGCCATAGCTTAAAGTACTGCTGCTGCAACCTAAATCATTCACCTTTTCCCCATCTCAGATATCCGCGTGGACAATGACCCGGTGATTGCTATACTCACCTTGCCAAAGTGTCTTGAGATCCTTCAAGAAAAATAACTACCTGAGAGAAATTCTGCAGTTACTGATAGTATCCAGAAAGCTGGAAGGCAGGCTGTGTAGCTCAGCCCCTATACCAAACGCATGGGGTTTAAATACAAGGAAGCTAAACAACAGAGCCTCTGGGCTTTACTGTATCAGACCTCTTAGCCAATGTTTCTCTGTGCGCATGCACCACACCGTTTTTCCCATTAGAGCGTATCAACTGGAAGAAAGTCATCATCCCTTCCCAAGTATGATTTAATAAGTCCAAATCCAGGAGATGACCCAGACTACATCCAGTGCTAAAGAATCACTTGCCAGCCAGCCATGCAAGCTGCATCTTAATCTCCTCTCTTCTTTGCTGCTATTTGTTTCAGGGGTTTGGGGTTTTGGTTTGGTTTTGTTTGTTTGTTTGTTTTTTACACGGATAGATTAAATTTCCTGCCAACCCACTTTCTCATTCAAACGTGTTACCGAGGATGTGGGGGGAAGGAGGAAATCAGGAACAACCAACCAGCAGAAAATGTCATTAGAAAGCTTAGTAAGGGTCTGAGCCTTAGCCATGAGCACTGTCCCATTCCTACACATCAGCAGTGCTCTCTAAAGCAAGGGAGCCTCGATCACAGGGAAAGGAAAAGCGTAGGTGACCTAATGAAACCTTTCTCTGTGCTGTCCACCAGCTGGCAACAAGAGCTCTGCGCTAGTGCCAGGCTCAGGAACTGTCTTGCATGTCCCGTCCCCCCTCCCCTTATTTAGGAGATCACAGAGCTGGTAATTCTTGGTAACATCCTCCCGGCACTTGCAACACACAGAGGCAGACATGGAAGAAAGCAGGCTGAAAAAAAGAGCTATAGCTTTTCATTCTCCCTGCTTTCAAGGCATAGCTTTGTCCCTGATGTTCACCTGTTCCCCACCTGAGGAGAGACATAGCTCAGTGATGCTGAATTCCCTTTCTCAACGCCCATATTCCTGATCCTCATCAGCACATCTTGCCTTACTCACAAAAGCAGAGCTGTAACAAAGGCATGGTGGGGAAACCCCTGCTCAGCTAGCATCAGGACAGCAAGCTGCATGCAGGATGGCCAGCAGAACTTGAAAAAAGCAGAGGGGGAAAGGCAACTCATTCATCAAGATAGCTCACAACAGCTCTGCTCCATATGAGTTAATAGGAGGGCTTGTTGGGTTTGCTCTGAAGTCAACATGTGAAAGGGATCTGCTTCCTCAGTTTTCCCTGCCCTCTGTCTTAGAAAGGTTCAAGGCTCTCTTAACAGAATCTGCTGAACCATTTTGGGTGCACTTGGTGTTGGCACAGACTCATCCACTTGCTCACAAACCAGCAGCGCCACGGCTCAGAAGATCCCGATTAGAGTGCAGACACAGAAAGGCACTTATGTGCCTAAAGTAGATGAAGCTGGAATGCAAAATGTTGTTTCCAAGAGAAATCCAGTAACCTGCAAAAACTTACCAATGTGTTTGATGAAACCAGAAATTTATCACGAAAATTCACCCAATATTTTTCCTTTTGCTGGGGGCATAAAAAAAATTTCAGTTTGATTTCCTCTGCCCAGTACCAAATCGATCACCCAGTTACCTCAGTCCTGAGTGTCATCTGTGGCTACCTTGATTTGAGGTACTCTTCATGAGGACTTAAACCATGATATGAGGAGGATTGATCTCGTGATCATCCTAGGTCCTCATGGGGAAGCCAGGCAGTCTTGGACAAGACAGCATCTGATAGACTGGCTTCCACTGGAAACTCATCTGTGTTCTGGCAAGAGTTTGTTGAAGTGCATGCATCTGGGTAATTTTGTGTTTTTTTTAGTTCAGATGAATCAGCAGATCCAAGTCCAAAAGCTGTGTAAGTTAAAAAAACTTCTGGCAGTCAACAGTCCAGATTTTCCAAATGTTTTAAATTGAGCTCTCATCTACACTGACCTCTAAAAAGATACCCACTTCTAAAGTGTAAAGCATCCTCTCGTGGTTATTTGTCTGTCTCAGCACTCAAATGTACAGTTAATCCTTGTGCTAGAACAAGTTTCCTTCTGATATTCTTTGGTGGAAGGTGATATAATCGATAGGCACTGACATTTAAAGTAACTTTCGTGACACCTGCTGTGGTGGTCAATCCCTTCTACACAGCTGGGGTTGAAGGCTGTCAGCAAACTCAGGCATTTCAGTAGTGACTTCCACTTACAACTATAATAACTTGAACCTTTGTTTGCTTTTTAATGATAAATAGTTACTCTGGAGCACTATCAAAACCTCTAACTGGTATTATTTTTGGCTAGATATTTATATTGCAGCAATGCCTCACTAGGTACAATTTACAGGCTAAAACTCCAGCATACTAGGTGCTGCACAAACCTGGTAAACGATCCTCCATCTTAGGAAATTCTGCTCTGGATCAATAGTCAGAGACATGCAGAAGAACGACATAAGGGGCAAGCCAGTGGCAAGGAATGGCTAGTATAGCAGAATACTGACAGGGCTATCATGGGAATAAAATGCAAAGATGCTATTAATGTCGCATCAAGGTTGCACAATCAAAAGATGAAAAATGCAAACATTAAGATTCCTACGGCAACTTTCCAAAAATTGCAATGCAGTGATCTCATTTACTGTAAGGCCTATAGCTGAAAACACATTTACAGGAGTATTTTAAACTAGGTGTTGAAAAATATCATGGAATGAGAACACGATACATGTGCAGCAGGGCTGAATTACCACTGCTGTTAGATTGGTAGGTTTCTGGTTTTAATAATCATTCTCAGAATATCTGGGGGATTTTAGAGAAGAAACAGGAAAAAAGAAACATGAAGAGAAAAATGCAAAATCTTTGGCAAAACATCAGGTTGCCCTAACTGATAATAACCTGCTGCTAGCAGCTGTTGATACGGACTAAGAAGCGTGTGCTTCCCAGTCCCCTTATGCCCTGGAAGTGTGAATGATCAGACAGTGAAATTTCCCATGCTCTGTCTATGGGGATCAGTACTTTTGTTAACTTCCTGACAGTTTCCCTCATCAAACTTATTCAGATGCCCAAGAAAGTCAGTGAGGACCTTCCTAGTGACTGCCTCAGATCTGGATTGAACATGCTGTGTTTCAGACTGGAAAAACCAACACATGAGCAAAGTTAGGCAATTTTAAACAAGCATTTTCCCACATCACTCAAAGCAGCAAAGGATCTCCCATGCCAAACAACAGAAAATAAAACTCACCTTTGTCTAGAGAATGAGAGACCTTGCAAGCCTGGGAAATTGTACCTTCAAGGGCAACGTGTCAGACTATTATGAATGAGAAAAACAAGGCTATAGTACCAGGGTTTGCTACCAAGCTGGCTGGACTAATAACATGCAGGTCTTGGTTGCATGGTTGCTGCTTACTGCCAGTCATATCAGGGGTGAGTATTAACAGCCAAATTCATTGTAGTTACAGAATTAGGTAGAGGGAGAAAAAAAAGCAGCAGCAGGCAGTAAGAAGTCCTTTTTTTATATGAATAAAGTTTTATTGAATTTTAGACAATTAGAAAGAACAAAGAAAGAGGAGCAAACAGTCTCATGGAGGGTAGGAACCAGAAGAGCCTTCCCAGTAGAGGAGGGGACCTGCTGAGGGCAGTGTTCCTGTAAATGTTGCACAGGGATTGTTATAAAAGCAGAGAGCATGTGTCTGGGCTTTTCTTTGATTGTTTCTTCTTTTTCCTCCCACATTAGGGTTTCTAAAGCCAGTCGTCTTCCCCCTGTCAATCCTACCACCCAGCATCAAAGTGAGCAGACAGGCACGAAAGAGGACTGCTCCGGTGAAACCTGTATACACACACACACAGAGCAACCGCCTGCCTGCACCACCGCAGGGGTTTGCACCCATTGTGGATGGACTTGTGTAAGAGGGGGAAGGAAGGGAGGTTGGATTTTTTTCTCTTTTTTCTTTTCTTTTCTTTTTTATTTTAAGCAAAGAAGGCACAAAATCTCAGCCAAGCTTCAAACCTAGTGCTGCCTGGGAGCCCTCAACCTCCCCAAAAGCCAGTGTGTCCATGTGGGAACCCAGCCCTCACCTCACCTCTCCCCCCTCTTCCTCAGTATCTGTGCTTGCATTTGAAAGGTACCGCTCAGGCAGAAAGCCCTGCCCAAGGTTTGTGTACTGCTAGGGAAAGTAAAGCCGTGCCAGGAAAGGAAAGTGGGGATGAAGAAGAGTCTGTTGGCTTAAACAGACCCTTTTTCCAATGTGAGAGCTACGGAAAGTCACCTGTGACTCCCCACGTTGCTCTTGCAAGAGCAGACCTGGGAGGGCTCTGGTGCTTTTGGAGGTGACCACTGCCTTTACATGTGCAAGGGTTGGTGTTATGCAGGAGGGCCGAGACACCCATCTAGGCATGTCCCCTTTGAGCCAATGCTCTCTAGAAGGGTCAGTCCCAGCCCTCAGTCCGTCCCTCCAAATGGCACCAGGTTCCTTCAGAGGTTTCAACTCTTGGCTTTGATTAAGGCTATTTAGTTGCAATAGAAAAAGGATAGGTGACAGTCACAACCACCCCCTGGCTGCGGGGAGATGGCAGAGCCATTGGCAGATGCCACCAGTACCTGTCCCTGGGACACTGCAGGAAGTAGGGGAGACAGAGAGATAGCACGTGGGCTTCCACAGGGTTACCCCCTCCATTAAGCCCCTGCTTTTACTCTTTCTAAGGAAAGAGATTTGGAAATGAATCCTGCCAGCCTCAACATCTGGGAAGTCTGTGTGCATGGGAGAGTAGGAATCAAAACTGTGATGCCTCCATATGAGGACCCCAAGCACAACACGTGCCCTGCCATGCCAGCCAGTCCTGGATAGCCCAATAAGGAAAACCTACTATGCAAACACCAAAGCTGTGGGGTTTGAAGCCACTTGCCCTGAACCAGAGCAGCCCAGGGGCAGCAGACACCTCTGGACCTGCCTGCTGCTCTGCCACACCACCCTGCTCCTCTCTGCCTCCGGAATAACCCCAGCAACACCCAAAAAGAAAAAAAAAAAAAAGACGCAAGCCCTACAGCAGCAGCAGCAGCGATGCACCCTCTCGCCCTGAACAGAGCGTCTCAGGGAAAGACGCTCAGATGGCTGCGTCCTCCACAGCCATGAACAGGGCTTTGGTGGCACCCCAAGCTAGTGCAGGAAAAACACCCAGTCTGACAAGGACCTGTCTGTGTCTGTGTGCGTGCGTGTTGGGGTGGGCAAAGAACTGCAACAAAGACAAATGCTTCCTGGTCTGTGTCATCACCCAGCCATCCCCATGGCCAGGCTGGTAGCTATACCTCCGTCTTGCTCCTCTGGCCTGGCCCATGCCTCCTCACACCCAGCCCCAGTGCACTGCCCTTCCTCGTCTGGCAGTGGGGCCAGGGACATGAGGAGGGGGCCAGGGCCACCATGGTGAGGCATACCCCGCCACAGCACCCCTCCCTGCTCAGCCCTCCTTGCCCCAGTGCAGGCTGTCATCCTCTTGGAAATAAAACAGCAACAACAATGGAAAAAAAAATAATATATATCTCTCTCTCCCCAAACCTCCCTGAAAGACCCAAATGGATGGAATCGACCTTCAACAAAACCAAGGGGAAACAAAAGCAAAAGTCCCCCCCGAGGTCAGGGCCAGGCACACGTCCCAGCCGGGGCCCAGCAGCCAGGCGTGCATCCTGACCTCCCTGCTCCCCCGGCCTTGGCACATCTGCAGCATCCACCAGCGCAAGGAGCCCCGACAGCCGTGGGGGGATGTGGCATGGCCAGAACTGTCCCACCGGCCAGCAGCAGCCTTGGAAAGGGAGGGCAGGGGGGAGAGGCGCGTGTGTGTCCCCCTGCTGCCTCGCCGCCTTTCAGGAAGGAGTAGGGTCTCTTTGCCCCACTGGGTACAAGAGGCCCCTTGCTTGGTTCTTGACCACTGGCATGACCCTACACAAGGGAGCCGGCCCGGCTCTGGGCGGGCACCATGACGGGGACAGCCCCAATCCGCTCCAGCGTGGCCTGGCTGACAGCATAGGAACGGGTGTGCGGTGGCCGCGGCTTCCTGCTGACCGAGCCGTTGCTCCGGATCACCTCCTGAGGGGACGGCGCTGTGCTGGCCGTCACCACCAGCGTCTTAGGGGGAGCCGGGGATGGGTGGCCACCATTGGCATAGACAGGGCGAGTGCTCGTGCTCCCTGAGCGGGAGAAGGGGGGTTGGTGGGCATCGTTGCTGTTGCTGAAGCGAGTGAAGGAGTCTGTGGCATGGTTTGCTTTGGGGTCGTTCCAGTAGCGGCTGTTGTAGGTGTTGGAGGAGGTGAGGGTGTCGTTCTCCGATGAGGACGCGTCAGCGTGGAATGTCTTTGTAGCGGAGGAGCATTTGGGCGGCAGGTCATCCTCCCTGGGAAGGAGAGGGTGTGAGGGCACATGGAGGATGCTGCCCCACTTGCCCAACACCCACCCCTCGCCACACCCTGCTGGAGTCAACACCATCAATTCAAGGTGAAGGACAGCACCAATGTGAACCAACATTGCTCCTTGGCCCATTTGCTCATCCCTCTTTGCAGGACCCACCTCTGTGCACATTAATTGCTCCATGTGCCTACTGATGAGGCAAACATCCCACACTCACGTGTCTAGGGGGACAAAACCAGTGGTTGTCACAGCCACTGGTACGACGCAGGCAGTCAGTATGACTGTACCTGTACAACTAATAAAGCTGATCCTCAGGGGAGCTGCAGGAAGCTACCAGAGGGAAACACTGTGGCTGTAACATCAGAGAAAATTACAGTTGTATCTCCAGAGCTCTTGAGCTATCACTGTCTGGTGTTGTGGGTCAGGATCCCCATCATGTGCAGAGTCACTCTCTTACAGAGCTAACAATGTCAAACCAAACCTCTCAATAAAGGCCATACTGAAAACAAAAATCTGTCATTACCATTCTTCATTTGCTCCCTCCTTTTTCTGGGCAGATAACGGGCATCTTCCCCTGGCCCAGGGGAAGACACTCAGGATTAGCATGAGTGAGATTTCTGATTGCCTTCCTACCAGCTGCTGCTTTTGCTGGGTGATCAGAGGTCCCCTGCCACCAGCTTTCCCTGGCCCTTACCTTATCTCATTGGGAATCTCCTCTTCTTCTTCTTCTTTGTGTTTATTTTTCCAGTAAAACAGTGCCACGGCCACCAACACAATGCAAACAACGAGCACAACAGCACCTGTGGCCACCGCTCCCGCAATCAGGCCAATGCTCCGGGGGTGGGCTGTGGGGATGATTGAACAGAGAATGGAGAAGAAATCAGGGCTGGGCTGTGGCCATCCATGAGCATTTGAAGCTACCGTGGCTTAGGAGGGGGGAAAGGCAACGTCCCCATTCCAGGGCACAATGATCTTCTGATAGAGAGGCACATGGCGGCTCACAGCAAACATGGTTACACGCTTTACTGTCACAAGACAGAAGCAGGTGGCCAAGCCTCCCTTGGCAAAATACTTACGTGCAATGACTTGCAGGTCCAGAAGGCAAGTGCTGGTTCCAATGGCATTTGAAGCCACACATTGGTAAAGACCTGAGGACACAGTGCTGATATTTCGGAGAGTGACAGTGCCCTGGACTTGGTCTAGTCAGAGAGAAAAGAAGGATTTAAATCCCTCCCCCCCTTTAGGAAAACCATGAAAAGGCAAAGCCAGCAAATAGAGAATTTTGCTGTGAGACTCTTAAGAGAGAAATAAATAAGGAAATAACCTTGAGATGGAAGCATTGTGCACACACACACACACACACACAGACACAAGATTAGGTCTTAAGGAGCTTACACTAGATGTTTCTTTTTTGTCTTATAGATTAATTTCTGCAAATGAAAGCTTGGGACTCTCAGCATTGTGTGAGAAAAGGGAGGAAAGAAGAGATGTGCAATTACTTATACCCAGATCTACCTGCTAAAGTCAATCCTGCCTTGCAGAACCCCTGCTCTCCCATCCCTGGGCTCCCCACCCCATGCTCTGCCAATTTTCCTCATTTCTGAATTATGTAAAACTTAAATGCTTGCATATTCTTAAAATACAGTAAGATGAAGGGCAAAAGTACAGCTATCACTACTTGGTCAGGACACCTAGGCTAAGAAATCTTACGGATGGGACTTGGGGCTGGGCAATACCCAGTCTGATCAGAGCCTTGCTTTTACACACATCTGAAATGCAATTCTGGCAGTAACTTATTGGAGAACAGCGACCTCAGTGTGAGAAGCTGGCAGTATTTTCCTGGGGTGATTCTGCCTCCATTTTCCCAGTTTCTAGTCAATGAGCCTTTCATTTGATTTAAAATGCAGGTGAGTCAGCAGCTGAAATCTCCAGCCACATGCCAACATGTGGCAACCATGTTCTCTCTCTCCCATTCGACCAGACCCTTGTTCCTCAATGGGGAACATGTTTCTGTACCAAAAAAACATGAAAATTTAAGTGGCCACTGGAGGGTGCATAGTCCACCATGGGCTCTAGGAATCTTCGTTCGATAAAGTGACCGTGCAAGTGACGGCAGACACTCAACAAGCTATGCCACCTCTGGTGGCTCAGACAAAGGAAAGCCCAGGCTGTCACCTGGGAAATAAGAGGATAATTAACAGAACAAGCACCTTGTGTGGCAGTTGGGGGCAACTTGGGAATATTGTCCAGTTTCTCCCAGAGGTATGTTGGCCGGGGGATGCCTTCTTCCGAGCTGCAGGTCAGTGTGATATCGCTGCCCACGTCCAGGGATCCCTGGATTCTGCAAAGCGGGGCAGAAGGAGGAACTGCGAGAGAAGAGGGGAAAGTGACAGCAGATCAGGAAATATGACCACACAGTGGAGTGCAGGCTCCTTCTGGACACACGCTGCTGGGGAAAGCAAGGACACTGGCATGCGCTGACAAAGGGACAAGAGGGAGGCAGCAGACAAAAACCCATTAAGGTTTGGGGAGTGACAATTCACAAAGATTCCTGACCCACCAGCCCATCAAGGTTACAGACTACTGCTGACTTTTACAGGACCCAGTACACTTAGATCTCTCCCTGGAGAAAAAGAAGGTGAACATTTCTGTGAGACAGCAAGGGTGGTGAGAGCTAACAGAGCCGCAGACAGAATTGCTGTGGCTGGGTTTTGCCTTCTTATCCCTATAATGGCACACACTCTGGAGTATTTAACATCCTAGGGAGCATCCAGTACTAATTGCTTTCATGAAAAGGAAGCAAAGATCTAAAGTCATTCACTACTTCTGTTGCTATGCTCAAAACTCTTATGGTCCCTTCAGCTCTCCAGGATGCCCTCATACTTTATTCATGCTTCTTTGCAACTCCCATCACAATGCTCCCACAAAAGCTTTCTTTTCACCATATTTTAAAACTCCATTTTATACTACCTGCATATGAAGGCTATGTGCCCTACAAACTCCCACAATACCCACTAGGCAGCCCAACCCTCATGACAGGATGTCCATGGGCTCCAATGCATACACTACCATATTGCTCTGCTCTGACGCACTATCATGCACAGAGGATCCCCTTGTCCCTGTTCCTCCCCTCTCCCCCATAATTCCCATAAACACACCCAAGACAGTAAGTCCAATGACTCCAATATTCCTGACGCCTCGGTCGGGAAGATTGTTGACCAAACACTGGTATGTGCCAGTATCCGATAGCTGAGTGTTGTTGATGAAGATGGAGGCACTGGTGGTTGGCATTGTCACAGCAAACCCCACTCGTCCATAGAACTGGGGTGCACCACCAAAGATCTGACCCCCTTGGTAGAGAATAACCTGGAAAAGAAAGGAAGGCTCAAACAACACTCTTCAGTAGTTGAGCAAGGAGGAAGAACAGCAAGCAAAACATGGGCTTCCGAAGCCAAAAGGACCTGTTCCTAAAGCATCTCTAACTAACCAGACCTCAATATACAGTTGTCCCAGGCAGACCAATCCTAGCAGAGGGGTTTTCTCTAAAAGAGGAACACACTCTGTAGCCTGTTTTATGTCAATAAAAATGTTCACAGAGGTAACAGACCAGATAGATACCCAAGTCTTCTGGCATAGCTGGATTGGCAATACCAGCCTGCTTCATATGATAGTCATTACCCATCTGTACACGATCGATGTAGAGAGGCAGAGACTCTCTGCAGGTCAGTGAGTACTTTGCTGGAAAGCATCCACCCAGTGGACAGTATTATTTTGAGTCTCAGCCAGTAAGATCCTGCCATGATTTGACACTGCTTACTGAAGATCATTGAGATGATCATTGGGAATGACAGGCAATGCAACCCTTGAATCTGCACAGCCTCTACCAGTCAGATGGCTTATATAGCAGTCTGTACTCAGACCAAGACCCTGAGGAGCAAGTACTCTTTGGTGCAGGTTCTCGTAACTGAATACCAAATGTGATGGAGGCAGTGTGACCCAAGACAGATGCATTTCAGAGCAATGGCATTCTTCTGCTATCAGAGTATGTGGGCAAAAACCAGGCCATCAGATCTCAGGTTATGATTCTTGTGCCCACCACAACATTTGCTAATGTTCATAAGAATGGACTTGCATAAGCAATGGACAGTGAAAAAGTAAGAGGGGAAGTAAAAGGGGAGATGAGTCTATGAGAGGCCGTGTGTTCTGGCACATTTTACACAGATTTCACAGGTTTAAGCCTGAAGCTGCTCTCAGATCCTCCAAATCCCAAATGCGGCACACCAAAACCTGGATTACATCTCCTGTGCTGTTTTGAACACAAAAACCACCAGAAATCCAGGGCAGCCATACAGTATCACATACAACTACCCCAACTGCACATTCAGCCAAGGCAACCAAGGACACAATGTGCATCAGTTAACAAAGCATTGAAGAAATCAGATTCATGTAAGATCCAGAGGGCGTGTTCAGCAATGAAGGGAATGTTCTGGGACAACCAGAGACTCAGCATTGTAAAGAGACTACATCCAGATCAGTGTGAAAAGGGTGAGGAAAAGGAAAGCCTCAAAGAAATGCACACTCCAGCAAGAAAGGACCTACCTGTTGAGGCTGGTTGGCGTTAGAAAGAGGAATGACCATCCAGATAACGTTAAGGTTAGTGAGAGCAGCATTAGTGGTGAAGGTGCAGGGCAATACTGCTGTCTGGCCCCGGGCAACCTGGATACTCCCTGAACTGACTGACACCTCCAGAGGACACACCAGACCTGGAAAGAGAAGGACACCCAGTTCAAGCATTTCAGGAGAAGGACACCCAGTTCAAGCATTGCAGGTGGCCCCATACGCGTGCAGGTCATGACAGCAACATCCTGTTGTTACACAACTGTCCCTTACCAATTACTTCAGGCTAAAAAGAATTATATTCCTCCCTCAACAGATCAGGCTGCTCTCATGCAGACATTTTTCACAGGCAAATGTAGATAGGTGGCCTGAGACCACTCTAGTTTCAGAGCCTCTGAAAACAACAGGTTTTGTTTTGGTGACAGGGAAAGATCTGGAAGAGCAGCCAAGCTGTGTCTAAGAGATAATGAAATATGTTTTCAAACCCATCAATCTTAATGATACCCAACATCACTGAAACAGAAAAGGAAACTGCATTCTAAAAGTCTTCACCAAGACATAAGAAGGGAGACTGTGTGTCATTAAAGAAGAAACACAGCTCTCCCCCCAGTTCTACCCCTCATAAAGTCCAGCATGAGCAGAAACATTTTAGTGCTATTTTTAATTTAAAGGGTTAAAAATCTAAATCTTTTCCAGTCCAGGTATTTCTATCTAGCTGGTGAAAAACGACTACTGATAATGGAGAATCTCATCAAATCTCATTTATTTTCCATCATTTCTACCATTCACTTCTTTGCATTCCACACAGGCTGGACAGGGCTCAAAGCCTGATAAGCCCCAGCTTCCCAGCACAGCAGCTTAAGGCTGCAGTTTTTAGACTGCAAGTTACAGAGGAAAATATTTCCATTCCTACTGCCAAAATCTTGTCAAATGAAACTAACCAAGGAGTCACCACCACCATTTTGAGTAGCACTAAAATTCTTTAAACCATTTTTCCCCACAAAATCAAAACATGGACTACAGAAACCATCTCTCTATATGACAGCTCACTATCTTCTTGTTCAAAGCATGTGGGAGGCTGCTGGAGGAGAAAGCAAGGAGTTTTCGAGATCCAAGGCAATACCAGAGTATTGCTAGCACCCAGGTGGAGTCTGTGGACCACCCTATTCTCTTGCTGACTCCAGGAAGGACTGCCAGCAAAGTTTCTGTTTTCTGCCAAGAGACACTGGTTTGCTGAAGGTGAAATGCTCCATAAGAATAGGTTTCTGTCTGAGCTACAAAGAAATTGAACAGGCTAATTTCCGAGAAAAAGGTGAGTGGTCTCCCGCACACTTATCTGCTGGGATCCTAACCAGCCTACCTAATCGAGAGATGGGGTGCTGAGAGTCTGGAAGTGTTGAGCTTCAGATACTACAGATCCAAAGTTTCTAGCACCTGAACAGCCTATGATGAGTTCCCGGGTTTGGACTGACTGGTCTGGAGCTGCAATACCCTAGCTTGCAAATCCTCAGCAACCTCCTCTGGACTTCCTTTCCCTCCTCCATATCTCCCACCTCCAAAGCCCCAGGTAGTTCGGTGAGGCTCAGAAGTGCTTCAGAACAGATCCAGACAAAATGCCATTTTAATCTCTCCAAGTGAAATTCACGAGTTTCTTACTTTGCAGAAAAAAGACCCAAGTCTGACTTTCCTCACAGCCTTGGAACATATTTAAAAATATGGAACACTTCGGAAATTCCTACAGAAATAGTTCATCTCTGGTGTTAACATCTCAGAGAATTAGGTGCCTGGATGAGGAACAGCTGGTGAAAGCTTAATCCATCAATCTCCTATTCAGGGCTGTCAGCAGCGAGTGGGAGTAAATAATTTGAAGAGCCAGTAATAAGCACCACCTTTATTACAAGGTATCTGCCTTCCAGTTGCGTCTGTGGTCAACAGACTGGGAATGTTTTTGGACTCCTCATTTGATTATGGCTGGCCAGGCAGTGGCAGTATGCCAAAAACCAGAAGTGATCCATGTCAACTTTGGAGACGTCTTTTACTGAATATGACCCTGACAAGGGATCATCTTTTCTGCAGGCCTAAATTTGAAGGCTACCTTGTCATGACTACTCATCCAGTCTAGCATCATCCATGTGCTAAACAGTGTGCAGGGAGTCACAATAATTTTGACATTTATTGGATTAACCTCTCTCTCCAACATGGTGCAGAAAGCTCTTCTGCCATTTTTAGCATAGATTTAATGAGATGCTCTCCATGAGAGGAAAACCAACTACTCATCTGATTTGGAATAGCAACGTATGTTCAGGAAAAGTAATACTTAAGTGTGAGTATTCATTAATAGCAAATTTACTGGAAAAGTTAGAGTTTACAGTTTGCATTGCAGGGTTAGTTACATCAATCATTCAATTATCAAGGTGATGTGATTTTCATACCTAACCACCCTCTTGCTTCTCCTAATATTTACAATTAGTTGACTGTAAGCATCCTGCAGAATAACAAAAATACTAAAATAGAACATGCATAATTTCTTCAGTGTAAAAATAATTTTCAATACATTTGAGAATATCCCAACCGACTTATGAGCAATTTAAAAAAGGAAAGAAAACACATAATATTCCCTTTGCTCTGCCAGTGCCCCACTCTTGCCCTGCAGCATCCCACAGCCCCCATAATCTCCTCCCCCTTTCAAGGCACCACCACATCCCTTTTAATTTGAATGCCACAGAGTGGTTTCAGCAGGGGGGCACTAAGGAGGAGCTGAAGTCCTCATGCATTTCTCTTGCCAAGGGGAGCTACTTCAAACATGGACATGCAAGATGAGCACCCCACCACCACCATGCTGTCCTGTCTCTATCTTGTTAAACCACCGGGCACATCAGCTCCTCAGACTTGCTTTTGCCTCATGCATCCCAGGGCCTGTCAGCTGCTCTTTGGCCTGGGATGCATACAAGGCAGGCAGCACTTAAAGACAAGGACTCATTTTGTTAAGCTAAGTGGCACCTGCAGCGCTACAGCTGGGGAAAACACACACAACCACTTCTGACAAGTAAGTTTAAACAAGGCGACAGGGGAGTCAGGAGACCAAATGTAGGCAAAGTCCTTTTCCACCAGCATAAACAGGGAGGTAGGCTGGTGCATTAACACAGCACCAGGAGGGCATTACTACCACGTGACTCCTCTCCCAGGGAGACAGCTGGGAGAGCAAAGATCAAATTTTCTTCAGAAGCTACAGCGTCTTTCTTTATATCTCAGAATACTAGAAAATGTAACACACGTATACATGCCCTTGTCCATCTACACAAGGATCTACATGACTGCATCCTTCCACACCAATACTCATGGCCCAAAACACAAGTGAATGCACACAAAGACACATACACTTAGAAGCCTGTATACCCAGGAAGACATCTAGTAGGAAAGCTCAACTAAACGTTACGTGTTTAAACATTGCAAAATTAGGAGTTGCAAAAATGTGGCTTTGCATTAATGCAAAGGAGGGAGACAGGGGAGAGAGGGAGGAAGAGATTTCAAATTTAGCATATCTATTGGAATAAGGATTTTTCAATGCAGCCTAAGGAATGAGGACTTGAATTCTCTTGGGTAGATATAAATGCAAATATAGACATATGCATACACATACAGCCCAGTCGACTAAGTCAAATTACACATGAGGTCAGAAAAATCAAGCAAAGGATGTTGTGAAGAGTCTCCTTTTGCAAAGGTACACAATCCAGATCTTTTCTAAGGATTCAGAGAAGTTTAATGACTTGTGAGAGAAAACAAGACTTGATCACCACCAAATTGTCTCTTAGAATGGGATTACAATGGCCATTACACCCTCTCTTGTATGTGCAGTCTCCTCCTTACTTAGTAATTAAGCATCCCTGTAAGCAGCATGCCTGAAGGAAGAGCAAGGTACACCACTGTCAGCAGAAAGAGGAATGGGCCCTTCCTGTATGTAGAACACTTTGATCTTAGCTTGATTCTGCAAATGGCTTTCTCCTTTGATCCTGATGCAGCAAGCTCCCATCACTAATTAGAACGGATGCTCCATTTTTTTGTCCCCTATCAGGGAACCAGCCAGCAGAACAATGTTTTGGTTACAGAAGTTCTTTTAGAGTTTCTTCATATTTTCAGGACCAAGTCATTATTCTGTCAACAGATCATTTTGATTTCATTTTTGATGGGTCGCTAATGCTTTTCCAAATAACACACACAGCTCCCTCCCCTGCATCCATGAAGGAGTCCATGTAGATAGTTCATACAGCACGATACAAGCATGTAGGGACCAGTCCCGCAACCAGGATTTGTCTCCCTGCTGGGTTTGAGGATGAGGCAGATGCTGCCATGTTTGCTAGCTGCCCTGCAAGCTGAGAGCCTTCAGAATATACCAGGTGCAGTAAAGCTGAAAGACATGGGCACGTCTTACCATTTTGACTCATACTAAGTTGACTGAAAATGTTCCCAGCTCCCACTCACTGCCACACGTTTTTGCCAGAGATCACCAGCAAGATCAGCAAATCACCTCGGCTGACAGCTCCGTGAGTGAAATGAGGACTTCCACCACCATAGCTTCACATCAATATGCCAGATCATAACATGAACAGCTAAGGTACAATCACCAGTCCATACTACCGTGATGGCAGATGGTCACAGACCACAAGGGCCTCAGAGGCTGCAGAGGCTCTGCTTTCAGGAAGCACTGTGGTCACGCTGTTGAAGCTGTGCTAAGGGCACGTCCTCCTCTACCGCTGGATCATCCCCAGAACCTGGTTTTCAGAGGCAACCATGCTCAGTGAGATATCTGAGTATCACTGGCTGGGCTGCAGTATAGTGCACAGAGAGGGTCTTCACCTGCTGTGTTTAGCTTAGGAGTGTTGATCTGCCAGGACCACAGAAAAACAGAAGTTTCTTTGGAGGGTCATTCATACCATGAAAGTCAAACTCCTGCCCTGCCTTACCTTCTGGATGACACTCTCTGCTTTGCAAGTACCCCCAAGAACTGTTGGCAAGTCAGCAGCATTTGGCACCTGCTAGCAGGAACCTCCTGATACTCAGCGGCGTGGGAGGCTGGGCTAGCGTGACTTTGCACACATGGAGGCCAGGGTATAGGTTCACTGCAGTGCTGGCAAGCCAGGGAAACAAATGGCCAGGGGAGAAAGGAGGGAGGAAGGTGTGAAAGGGATTAAAAAAAATTCAGCTGCGTGCTTTCTGCATCTCCAGACCTCCAGGGAAAACATGCAGAAATGTGCGTGGCTGGGGGGAAAATGAGAATAAAACTTCAAGCTATATCAGCTTGCATCTGAGACCCAGGGAATGGCTCCCCCCATCCCAGTGCAATTAGCAATCCTATTGCCATGTGCTGGGGAAGATGCCTTTGGCAGTATGACATTTTGGGTCCCTCGTTAGAGAGGCAAAGATGAGGTCACTCAAAAGTTTCAAGAACAGGGTAGGAACACAATGTTCAATCTGGCAACTGCAGGCAACAGAGGGAGAAACTGCAGAGCAGTCTTTTTCCTGAGATGAAAGGAAAACACAAGTCGCTGTGCCTTTGGCCTGCCTCACATCTCTGAGTCTGGGACCAAAGCTGCCTTCTGTGCTAAAGAAGAGCAATGCCTCCCACCCCAAAAGAGCTGAGGTACAATGCCGACTCAACACACTGAGCAACAGCAAAACCTACGGCCCAGGAAGGAGTGACTTACAGCTGGAGGGGACACTAACAGATGCAGGGAGTACTTCTGCCACAGGACCTGCTGGTGCAGCAACCATTCAAAAGCCCCTGAAGGAGCCTGACTTGCAGTTGTAAGCACTGATAACATTGAAGTTATTCAGCATGATATGACAGCATGCAAACAGGCTGCTCAACAAGCTGTCTGACTGCTGGTCTTACCCATTCTCACCAGGGACTCAGCAACCTCCTGTCATTCTAGATGTGCCACACTTGCTTGTTCAGAATCTATCTAACCAAAAGCAGTGTTTACCCAGCGTAGTGTCTGAAGGCAGCTTGCAGTAGACTCCACCCTGCTTGTGGAACCAGCATCACCAAGCACTCTAAAGGAGCACAGATCTGAGTTAATGCCCAGCTAGGCTGAATTATTTCCAGTTCACTAAGGAAATTCTACCATGGAAAAACTTCCAGCCTCCAAAGTCATTCTGCAGGGCAGGCATCTGGGACAGACGCACATTGTCATAGCAGACTGTACCCTGGGACCAACGTGCCCTAGCACAAACTTTCCTGGGGAGGATGCTTGGTAGAGACCACCTTGGAACAATTATCCTGGGAGCAACAGTGAGAAGGGAGGGCTCCACAACACTGTAGCCCTTCTGCCAACTCATAGCAAGGAGAAGGCAAACTTTGGTTCAGAGACATCCTCAGGGTGGTTGCCTCCATGCCCAGTTTGTGGGCACACGTTATAGAGGTGCTACAGGGAGCCTTCCCAGAGAGCCTGCGAGGCATACTGAGGACACCCAAGAAAATGTCATGCTTCTGTCAGAAAAGAGGGATAGAGACTTTCTAACATAGCTCCTCCTCAAGACACAATCAACACTGCCTAAGGCACTCCCAACAGAAGTTTGTCTAATTTAGTCTTTAAAACCCCAGACAATGTCTGTACTGTGCAGCACAGCTTAGCAGTCTGGTCCAGTACTCAGCAGCCCCTGTTTTCTTGTAATTCCCAGAGCTCTCACCAGTGGTGCCTCTGGGCCCCTGCCCTTCCCTCTTTGCAACCCAGCCATGCAAGTCACACTTGCCAACCTCGTCCCTTCCCCTCGCCCTGTCCAGTTCTCTGCACTATCCCCATCACAATGATGGGCAAGTACGTAGCTCAGAGCTAAAAAGAGAGTTGCAATTGGACAGAGTTTGGCCATTTTGTTCTCTGAAACAGCTGCGTCAACCTTTGAGTACCTCAGACACCAGACTGAGAATTTATTGGGAGTAAGACCATTCCCTTTGTTTGAACAAGAACATCCCAAAATAAGGCTCATGCTGGCTCTTTCTGGCTCACAGGTCTGGCAATGGGATAGTAACCTGACGGCGTATAAGGCAAAATAATTTCCATTTCCTTCCTATCTTTGCTGGCTCTGCAGGACAGACTGGAACAAGCAGCAGGAAAACTATCACATCTAGCATGGTTTTAGAGCAAGATCTCCATAGCACAGGTGTTAAACCTACACTGATGCTAACTTTTCCTCTGAGGTGTATACAGTGTTACTCTCTCTGTTAAATGCAGGTCAAAAGCCGAATTAACCTCTAAGCACCTTTATCCCTGGAGAAATCATCAGACACAACGGGTGGTATCTAGTCATCCCTCCAGCATGGAGCCTTCTAAGTAAATAGATCCATTTTACCACTGTAAGAGCAATCTCAGGATTGCTGCCCACCTTGTAGGATATGCAGGCTAGCAGAGACTAATCCAGGGAGAAAACACAATGTCAGGGTCTTGAACTCGAGCCCTGCAGTGTTTCTTGCCAAGAACTAGACCAGCTGATCAGGAACGCTGGCTACCTGTAAATCTGTGCAGATCACACCAACCCTTCTCCCTTATCATTTATAACCTCACCTGAACTAGACAGAGAGTGAACAGTGAATCTTCCTGCTGACCCACTCTGCTCTGGCCTCAGCTGTTGGCCTGGTGAATAGCAATCACTACCACCCCTTGCCACCCTCCCTTTTAGAAATAGGTCTTTCTCTGCAGGCCGGCTGGGAGGAGGATTTCAAACAACTGTCTGATTGAGATGACATGGAGCACATCTCCCTGCCCCTGACCTCCCCAACCTGCAGCCATAGTGGGGATGAAAACTGGACTTTAAGACCAAAAAAAGGCAGGAAAGCTTTCAGCTATACATACTTCAAGAATGGTGTCAGTTCCCTCCCCTGTCCTTGTCAGAGGAGCTGGACTAGCTCTTGCAGGGGTAGAAAAGGGGCTCTTATAACACAGTGAGGAATTTGATTCCTTCTCCATTTCTGGCACAGACTCCCTGGGTCCTGCTGAGCAAGTCATTCAGCTCCAAGTATCCTCAGAGGGTCCCTATTAGTGTGAGATCCTCATTTGCTCAGGTTTAGACCTCAAGGGTTTGATTTGCTGAACTGCTGAGCATTCAAACCTGCTAGGGAAATCGAGAAAGGCTGTGCTCTCTGTGTAGCAGGGATCACATTATGTTAAGTTCTCTGTGTAACCTGAACAGTGCTCTTCCAACAGATCTTAATGCTCGTGTTTAATTAGTCACAGTCTTGAAATGCAAAAGAGCTTTTCAAACTGTGAGAAGAGCATAGCGTTAGAGCAGCTTGCTAACATGTACAAAGCAGGAACAAGAACCCAAATCTGGTTTACAGGTGCCCTGGTGATAGCAGAGTCAGGGGCCCGATGACCCAAATGGTCCTTTCCAATTCTGGACTCCTGCTGTGCTCCCAGTACTGGCTTCTCCTCTGTGTCTCTATCCAGCCTGGCTGGAGCTGCCAGGAGGGCCGCCTTCTTCTCAGCTCCTGCTAGCTGGGATGGTTGCCTTGCATCTCTACGGCCTCAGTTGCAGTATGCATGCAAGTTAGGGATAAAAAAACAACTGCATTGTATTATACCAAGATTATAAAAACAGGAAGGGACATTGATAGGAACAAAAATAGCATCTACAATGACATTAGCTAGGATAAAACTAATCAATTGCTGTGCTCTGGGGCATGCGTTAATCCCCTCTCCATGGTATAGTGTTGCACAATTAGGTACATTATGGAAAGTTTAACACTTCCCTCCGATGCATGCGGCATTGGCTGGAAACAGAGACTGCTGTGATCTGAGCTGGCAGTCCTTGAATTCGCAGCATTTGCAGAGGACTCAAGGAGCAGCTGCACTACTGAGGTTGGGGAATTTTTTGCTTTAGTAGATGAGCAAGACCAGAGGGGACCCAGAGGGGGTCAGGAACTCACTCAAGTGCTCACTTATTGCTCCCCTGAATTGAAAGAGGGGCAGGATGGGTAAACTTAATTCAGCCCACTCTGTGGGACCATTTGGTGTCAATTTTGCCCATTCCTGGCTGTGCTCAGCATCGGAGTCGTCAATGACTCCCTGCAGGACTCAGGTGGGCGAATCAGGAGCATGCAATCTGTCTACAGAAGATGGCTGAAGGCTACAACGAGGCAGCATACCCAAGGTACAAACAGGGTGGTGTGTCCTTGCAACAGGGTGCCAGTCATTTCTTTCCTCCTAAGGTCCTCCAGAGATGCTTGAAGCACCATTTTCCAAATCAAAGCCACAGGCAACGAGCAAAGTGAAAGTTCAGCGGGGCACAGAAAGGTATCTCCCTATTCTTTGTCTTCTACAAAGCTGAGACTGGCAAACACAGTCCCTCCTTCTTCACCCCTAGTCCTGTGATAGACCAGCTATGGGGAATACTGCTGCAGTAACTTAAGATGTTGTCATCCTCTGCTGTTTGCCTTGTTGCTCAGCACAAGATTATTGCCCCCAAACCAGCAAAGCAGAAAGGAAGCTGTGCCTCCATCTCACAGCCAGACATTAATCAGCATAACCTGCTGAGGAAGGTGTAAGGACAGACCAACTTGCTTTGCTGTGAAAGGGGAAAGCTGCATTGCAGACACGCTGTCCTATTCAGCTCACTGCTACAGTAGAGGCATCATCCAGAAGTAATGAATGTCTAGAGATGGGAACATTTTAAATGACCATGGCGAGTTACTTTAGGTGAAGTGACTTGGGAATGAAAGCTTATCAAATGTTCATGCAAGCACATTTAAAATGGGAAGATCATCTTGAGTTTGCAAAGAGCCTGCAACAACAGCTCAGAGCTCCAGACTTTCCCGTTCATCCAGCTCAGATGCCAATATAAACCTCCCACATTCCTCCTCTTTATTATCTTACTGCTTGTCACAGCACATCAGAAAGGAAAATGCACCTTTTACAGCAAAGATTTGTATCTATGTTTCCTAAAAGAGGGAAAAGGCACAGAGTTGACTGAGAGCAGCGAAGGCATACGTTGGCTTCATTTTCCTGAAGCAGGTTGCAAAACCTCACAGGAGCCAGCTCTTAACATTTGGGAAGCACAACCATGGCCAGACACTGTCTCTGAAAGCATCCTCAAGCATCCCTATGGGTATCTGTAACCAAACCTGAGGCCAGCTGAGCCCACAACATGCAAAATACAGGATGAGGCTGCATGGGATGAGATGAGAGCTGTATGTAACTTGCTTACCCCAGAGCAGGAGTCTAATTAGAGCTCTCCCCAGGATCTAAAAGCAAAAATAGCCTCGAGTTCCCCACTGTCCATCCCATTTCTTTGCTAGTATTCTCCCAGCACAGCCCAGTCAGCAGACATGTGTCGTGCTGCAGATCAGTGCCAAGTGCTGGCAACAGCACGTGACATTGCTGATACAGCACAGTTGCCTCCTTCGGGAGAAGGTATCCACTGTTGCCTCTGCAAGAGAAATGTATTTCCTCCCAAGACTGGGGAACAGAGAGTTAGGGTTAGGAAGCTGAAATCAAAACAGGTCAGCAAAGCTCTACTAAGACACTCTCTCCTATTTTCTGTTTGCCGAGCCATAAAAAATACATTAACAGCCCAGCAGCTTTGTAAATGATTTATGGTCAAAAGAATAAATTTCTTCCTTCTCTCCTGGTTACGAAAAAAAGCAAGCACAACAGAGTGATAAACTGCTTAATAAGGGAAAACAACTCAAGGTTTAAATATGTTCAATGGTATATTGAGTGGGAAGGCCAGAGCCCATACAGAATAAGATCAAAGCCCAGTAAAGGTAGCTGGCACAGGGGAAGGCAGGATGACTGGGTGGGCAGGGTGCAATATACGACTTGTGTGTGGTGGAGAGAGGCAGGAGCGTGGGATGCAGCTGCATGGGAAAAGGGGCAGGAGGGGGGAGAACCATCTCATCAGTGACTTTTAACACTTTAACACAGAATGCATCAAGAGATGCGTTCTGCATATCCCTCCACCTCCTACCCCCGTTACAGGAAAAATGCCATTGAAACACAGACTGCAAACTCACACCTGAGTGACTTTTTCACCTACCCCGACACAACCATCATTAGGTCTAACTCCAGCGCAAATAGTCCCAACCTACAGTTCAACTACGGTTCAACTACTTTTACCTAAAGCACCAAGAGCTATGTCCATTCTCCCCCAAAAGAAGGAAGAGCATAGAGTGATGGACAGAAAAGGGACAGTGCTTGCCCTATTAGGCACAGGCTGGGTAAAGATGCAGGGACATGCTGCTGTGTGGCTCCCTCCCTGCAGTCACCACTGACATCCTCTGGAAGTCCTCCAGGAACCTCAGGTGGCCACATGAAACCCAGGCCTTGTTGGTGCTGCTGCATCTTCCAGAAATGACGAGGCAGCAAGGTACTAGTAACACGATGCATCCACCTACCCAGGTGTTGATGGGCTCCACCACAAACAGGAGTGCACCCATGCATGCAGGGATGCATATATGACACAAAGCCACTGAGGCCACAGCAAGGCTTGGGTCAGCAATGAGGGCTCCAAGGAGCTGGGACTTCCTATGTGAGAAAGCTTCCCTGCAAGGGGAAGAGTGAAGCCTGGGCCAGGCTGAGCCAGACCTAGATCAGGCTGGAGAGGGGCCGAGGGCAGCCCCAGGAAGGAGAGATTGGGGGAGAGGAATGTGGGGCTGCGGTAGCAGCGTGGGAGTTGGAATTGGGGTTAAGGAAGTGCAGGGGACCATGAACAGCAGGGCCTGGGGGTAGGAAATAACTCCCCAAGACTTGGCCTCACATCTCCAAGCCAAATGCAGGGGAGCTCCCCCAGTGTTTTCTGGGGTACCCACCTTGCCTGCCTGCCCCCATTACCAGGATATTCCAGCACCATCATCACCCCATGGTTGGTTATGATGGCCTATGGGGGGTTATAATGGGCTGATCCCTCAACAAAGGGGTGCCCAAGAGAAAACAAAATAAAATTAAATAATTTAAAATAAAAGCAACCCTGAGGAGACAGAAACTAGCCATTTATGAGAAGAAAAGCTTTCATTTACAGACTGATCCCATTTTCCTTGAAGTCAGGAAGGACTGTAACCGGGATGAGTATCAGATTCTTAAAGGATCTGGTCCAGCAGCCCACAACTTTTGGCTGAGGCAATGCCAACAAGTTCGCTATCTGCTTTCCACCCCAAATTTCATGTCTCGTGTATGCTCTCATCCTATGCAGTGCACAAGCTTTGCAAGTGAAAGGGTATTTGGCAGATATTCAGTGTTCACCATGCCTCTGAGGTCCCCTAAAATTTGTCCTGCTCTGTGACTTGGCTGTGAGTCCTACTTCACCTATGGTGCTGCCTGTATGGCCAGCAACGTGCCCACAGCCGCTCAGCCACACACTGATGCCCAGGCTGATTTGATATGTCCTAGCAATTCCACTAAAGGTAGTTAAGTCACTGGAAATACACTTGATGTTTAAAAATTAAGCACATGTTTAAGTATCTTGCCAAATCGGGGCTTAAAGGTCTAATCACATTTGCATCCATTTTGATAACAAAACTCCTGTGGCCTGCTGGTATGAGAGCCTTTAAGTGAGAACATGCACAATCACAGTGAAATTTCCCTGTCTCATATATGATGCTCAAAACAAGCCTGATAAAAGCATAAAAGCATAATTTTCAGTCCCCAAAAGCAGTCAGATTGAAAATAGTTTTCACGGGAATGTTCAAAGACATGAGGCTTCCATATCTGAAATTTTGTTAATCCCAAACTACTTTGGGATGTAAAATTATTAAAATTATTAAAACCAAACAAACAGAAAAGAAACAAAAAAGGCAGGCTCTTTTTCATTTAAATTGAAAAGAAAGGAAAACCCAAATTTGTCTTCTGATCTGGCAAATGTCAGGTCAGTAATTGAGTGTTTCAGATTATGAGTTGAGCTGTCTGAAAGAGGTTGTAAAAGGACAATTTTCCACTGGGAAAAAAAAAAAAGAGTTTTCATTAAAATCAGAATAGGTGGTAAGAATATCAACTTTGATGACATTTTCAGTGAGTGAAGTCAAAATGAATTGCGTCAACTTTCCCATTTAATTATGGTAATATTGGCACACTTCAGTTCAATAAGGTAAAAACACTTTATTTCAATCCATTTAAACTTTTGCCATATATTTAGATATTACATAAATTCTGACTTCATATAATTTTATTCAGTAACGGTACAGAGTTACACACACACACACATACTTAATACGCTATGGCCTTTCAACATCATGTGAACAGTATCTTTTCCCAATGGAAATTTCCCCTGATTTTTGTTCCATCCACTAAAAAATCTGGACTCTCACTGTGATGTGAAATGAAACAGAGAGGACACATTAGGACTTTCCTGGAATAGATGACCAGTTCATTACCAGCTTTAGCTACGAAAAACTCCAGCTCCATCTTCACATGGCAACACCCAGAGTTCAGGAGCTGTAGGTGTTTCTATGTGAAGTTTGGTCCTGATGTTGCTCAAGTGGCCAGCATCAGGCACAGACACTTCCACACATGCACCACAGGAAGACATCTATTTAAGCACTTTGCTGTCCTTTCCCTGCATGAGACTTGCTCCCTGCTCCCTGTCCTCACGGGGCTCCATCTTCCCCACCTCCCTGCCCCAAAACCCAAAGTTTTGCTGTGGATGTTGTTTACTATAAATCAATTCCTCACTCTCCAGTCATTTGGGCTAATCATTCCCACATTGCATGATGGAAGCAGGACCAATACATAAATTGTGCGCAGCCAGATTAATGCAAATCTGCTGTCCATCTGCTGCATGCTCTTTTGACATGCAGGTACGTGCCAGCACAGGGTGCAAAGGGAAACAAGTCCTATTTCTGGGAGGTTCATCCTGCTCACGTGTACCCAGGGTTGAGGCATCTGCAGCTCTAAGTGTCCAAGCTGAGATCACTGAGCCTGACTTATCACAAATGCTGAGCATCCTCAACACCAGCCGGTACCAGCCCTCCTGCTCTCCAGTTGGGTACCCAGCATCATGCTGGAAAAGCTCAAGTGCAGAAAGTTGCACTGGAAGCTCTAAAATATGCTAGCAATGCACTGGGGCAATGCAGAGAGTCTCCATTTTGCAGTGAGGAAAACCAAGATGGAGAGAAGGAATAACTCACCTAAACTCCACACAGCAGGTCAATGGTGAGACAAGAATAGGACTTCGGCACCTGATTCATGGGCCTTGCTCTGCTTATTAATCATGCTCTCCACCACTGTGCCAAGTTAGTATTGATTTCAAATTAGCACACTCATTTCTTATCAAGGAGAAAAAAAAAATAACCAAGAAGGTTCACTATGTTCAGCTCTGTTGGAGGCCAATATGGTTGTAAGAGCAAACGCTTTCTGCAAGAGGCCCTGCCCCAAAGCACTCCAGGCTGGGAGGCATGCAGCACCACCCTCAAGGAAGTGTCAGATGCTCACAAAAAGCTCCAAACCTCTTAAGAAGGTTTTCCAAAGACACAGAGTATCATCATAACATGCTTGAAATGCAGGAAAGAGGTTTTGTGAATGCAGCTGCTGCTGTTATTGTACATGACAACGTGCCTCCCTCCTTACCACCTTCTTTTCTGATGCCAAGTCCTGAGAGTTAACTCTGGGTGACCAAGCCTCACAGTTCTGTCTGATTTTATGCTTGCTCTCTCTTCTTCCCTTCCCCTGATGTCCTAAATTCCCTTTTACAAAAGCTGCTAACTTTTGCAAACATAAAGATGCTACAGGCTTCCCTTGTCTTTTAGAGTTAGAGTCTCAGGAAAACACTTTGCAAATTTTCCCTCCGTAACAGATGCAAGAAGCTGCTTATGCCCAAGCAGCAAAGTACACAACTGCTCTGAACTAAGAAAGATTTTTTTTCTGCACAGCTGGCTCAGTTTTTCACACAGATGTTGTCACTCCTGCCAAGTCTAAGAGCACACAGAGCAGCATTAATATGAAAGAGCCCAACTGGACACTGGTTTAACAACAAGTTGAAAATTCCCCAAGCACTGCCTGGATGCTGTGTTTTCCTTTTCCTGTGTTTTTTTGCTTTAATGCACCCCGGGAGGGGAGTCAAGAAGTAAAATAGAACAAAACCATAAGAAGCCACTGAAAGAAGTCTTAGCCTTTCAGGGGTAAATTCCCTTTTTGAAGTTCAAAACGCACATGTGAATCTTTAATGTTAAACCCTGGATTAAAAATTCATTCAAAAATCTCACAGTTTGGAACACTTACAAGTCCATTGCATTTTTAAAAGCTCAGATCAGTGCTACTCTGCATAAAGAAGTTTCTCCAAACTCTTGCCTTTCTCCTGAAGCCAAGAGCAGGTACTCACTGCTCTCCCCATTTATCCTTTAAACTCAGAGAAGCCTTGTTGTGTGGTTCCCAAGAGCTGGGAAAGGCTCACTCTGGGGGTCTCTGTTTCAGAGTACTGCCACTCACTCTGAGGTCCTGGGAAGCAAACCCAGAGCCAGTGGGAACAAGTGGCACACTTCCAAACAGCACGCCCCTGTTTAGCAGGGTTAGTAGTGGTGCAAGGTCACGGCTTGACTCAACCTCCCCAGTTACGCCTTTTGGAAACCAGATCCTATCCACAGGCATCAAAAACATCACTGGCCTCAACCTTCATCCAAGTGCCTTGGCAATGCTGGGGAGGAGTCGCACCAAATTCTGGAGGTCAGCGCCAGTGTTGAGCTTGCTGGTGCCCACAAACACCCCCAGTTTCAACAAAGTGACGTGGGATGCACAGCCCCAAGGAAAGAACCATCTGCGCCCAACGTGGTCCAGGCTGCCACAACTCACTGTGGCAGAGGACCTTTTTCAGAAGACTCAGCAAAATATTTTGCATCATGAAAGGAAGAATTGTTCCCAAACTGCCCTGTGCCACCTTGCTACAAAGGTTCTCATTCAGAAACACAAAGCACGAGGCTGAGCCCTCAATTTTACTTACTTTTCTGTGCTCCCTTTTTGTTTGCCTGGGCAGGGGGGACCGAGGGACCAGGCAGCATGTGCAGAGGTGTTACGGTTTTTACAAGCATTTTTGGAGCCATTTGTTCTCTTACCAGCTGCAGTCTTACAATACTGCAGTAGGCTAAGCAGGAGGTTTCCATCTCTATATTCTGTGGTACCACATCATTTACCGTAAGAGGTAAAACTTTCTTTTTAAGCATCAATGTTTTTAACAGCCACCTCAGCACGGTTGCGCTAGCAGTTACCATCACAAGGCAGCCACTCTCCTACCCCCTTTCCTGCACTCACAGGCTCATTTCCTTCCAAATCCTCCACCTGAGACCACCCCCAGGAGGCTGCCCTCACCTGCAGCCAGCTGGGTCTGCGACAGATGAACCACCGCGCCAGCCGAGACGAGCCCTGCCCACGCACCTCCCAGGCGAGGAAGGTGCACGGGCAGCGAGCACAACTCTGGGAAGAGATGTCACCCTCGGGGATGTGCTGATGTCTCTCTGACCCTCCAGATGCTATCAGAGGAGAGAACTTCTCATCTGCAGTCGAGACTGCTCCCTGCTGTGCGAAAGGTACTGTGTGAGACCCAATACGCTGCGCTGCACAACGCAATGGGCAATCCCGGTGTCACCGGACTCTGGGCAAAAAGGATGCCATCTACCCCTAGCTTTAAAGCAGTACTTGTCATCAGAAAGGAAAAGAAAGAAAAGAAAACACACACAGAAGAGATTAAACATGTACAAATCGCAGTTATCTCTCCCTTGTTTACCATAACTTTTCCTCCCATATTTGCTAATGGCAATAATAATAATCTCTGTAGTAGAATCACACTTTGGCTTCTTTCCTAGATTCTCCTCTTGCTCACCAGGCAGTGAAGTCGTCGTATTACCAAAACTTCACAGAGACCTGGTTTTGCAGGAGGGGTCCCACCAGGAAAGGTTTAGACAGCTTCCCATGGAAGCTGAGAAAACAGAAGAGGGGTGGAGGAGAGCCCTCGTTTCAGGGACAGGGGAGTGATAGGCAGGAGGGAAAAAAGGTGGGAAATCTCCACTATATTTGCCAAGAGTGGAAAATAAGGAAAGCAACAATTATGAATGAACACGCAATCCAGCACACAAACAGTCCTGCTCAGGATGCAGATGTGTTCCCCCAGCAGGGTCTGAGCACCCCTGGGACCCAGGGAAGGCAAGGAGCAATCAGCCCAGGTGACCTGCCCATGCTTGTGCAGAGCTAGACGTGAACCTTCACTCTCCAGAGCCCAGCTTGGTAGTTCATCTCCCAGATCATCTCTCCTTCCATAAATTCAGTCTTCTGCTTTTAAACTCATGTGCCCATCAAGTCAGATTACAATTAAGACTCTGAAAGTACGGCAAAATATATTCATGAACATCTGTTTGAATAATAAGCCTGAATTTGCTTCAACAGTATTCACCCGACCTGGTTTCCTTGCCTTCTGCAAGTGCTCACACCAGCTCTCCCCTGCTCAAAGATGATGACATGAGGGAGAGGCTGCTGCACACACTCACATGAACAAGATGATTGTTTCAGCTGGTGGAGGACAGGTTTCCAGCCTCTGGCACACAGGCCTTTCAGAGGTTGAAGGCTACTTCTTGGACTCCATAAGAAAAAGCTAAGATAAACAGGCTCAAAGTCAGAAGGCTAAAATTTACTGCACCAAGGCCTGGTCTACCACTGAGAAATCCGTATGTGGGTTTGAATTCTCTGTAGTTTGGAGTTGCTGGGAGAAGAGGGGTAGTCACTCATGCTGAGACCAGACCTGCTCCTCTGGCTGAGTGCTCCCAGAGGCTCAGGTAAGCATCTCTCCTGCTCCTCATCCCATCCTCTCTCCCTCAGATCTGCCAGCATAACTGCTAGTGTAATAGCTCTCCATAGAGCTCTGGCAAAAAGATCCTCGTTAGTGGGTAAGAGCAAATTTTTTTCTACCATAGGTCATGCTGAGAGGATCAGGTTAAAAAGCAAGAATGCAGACAGCTGTGCTGGCAACCCAGACTGACAGTAACCTCTGGCAGGGGAAGGGGAGCAGGGACAGCCTCTGGCCTCTCCATCCACCTCGGTGGCAGTCAGGGCAGTACGTCTGACTGCAGCCTCACTCCCTGCCTCCATTTGCCTGGCTGTGAACTGGGGCAGTGTCCCCTCACCCCACCAGCACTTTGTGCTGCTTGGGCACGCAGTATTGAGGGAAGGTAGGTAAACAAGCAAAGAGACTGATGGAAGGAGCAGAAACCATACCCTGAGGTCTACATGCAGGTGGAAAGTAATAAATACTCAAAGCAATAGATTGCAAGCTAGAATATGATCCTGGGAAAAACATTTCTTGAAAAGCAGAGAGGAATAAACTCAACTGTATACACCTGATGGTCAGTCGGAGAGAGATCAGGGAGCTGAACTGGCATGGCTTAAAACACATACCCCACAGAGAAAGATGGAAAGGCTGCCCACTGAATGCCTCTGCAAGAGCCCCGTATCTCCACAGATATTTTGGCTATCTCTAAGCAGGATGTGGAATGGCTAAAGAACAATACAGCAGGACAAGAATAGTCTCTGAGCAGGAGGAACCAAGAGTTTGAGAAAGACTATCACTACACTGGATAAATCCTAGAACAACAGAAGTTCAGAAGGAATTGTCTTTCGAGGCTGCCACAGGGATGCTATTTATGTTCACAGTAAACACAGGCCACAGGGAACAAATTCAGCTCTAATGACAAGGTGGTACTGTGGGAGGCTGTGCTGTACTGAGACTGGCATAAGGCTGCTGCCCATCCAGGGATGACTTTCATCAAAGGAACAGCTTTTTATAACTGCTTGCCCAGCTCTCATTATCATAGGACCTACTGATATGTATTTCTACATACATGTCACGAAATGTTAAAGTCTTTTCCATGCTCTAGGAAGCAGGAAGATACAGCAGTGGAGGAAAGTGCTTCTGCTAGGCTGGAAGACAGTATTGCTTCAGACAGCACATGCAGCAACAATCCATCACCACAGACGACAAATGAAGAAAATACAGCTACCTTTGGAGAGTGGAAGTCTAACAAATGAAAACAAGCTTCCATTAGTCTTTTGGCATGAACATCCCTGGCTCAAAGTAATTAAATGGGTTCGGTTCATACTTTTTCTTTTAATTGATCAAGAAGAATGGTGTTGCTGCCTCCACACCCCCATTACATCTAAGATGATGACTAGCAGCTCAGCACTTCCCTAGCAGAGAAAGAAGAGCCTTGGGCATACCCTCTTTCCTGCAGCCCTGTCAGTGACCCTCACAAATCTCTCCAATGCCAATATTGCCCCCATCAATGAGACCCAAGAGGACATGGTTCAAAGCAGCATGGTTGTGCCCACCGCTGCAACAGTGCAGCTGGCCATGGCTGTGAGAACCATGGGAAGGGGCTGAGGGGAAAAATCATGCCCCCAAGTTGAAGAGCATCCTATGGATCCTCACTCCCCAGGACCTGTGCTCACTTTTGAGGCCATACCTCCAGCCCTGTGCTGGAGAGACAGCAAACATAGGGGTGTGGGATGGGGGGTGGCAGCATGCAAGCTCCCTGCCATGACAGCACCTTCCTCCCCAGGGCAATGGACTCAGGGTGCTCACTGGAGCTGACAAGGCCATGCAGCACCAATTCAGTGTTTTGCATCCTCCGAAAAGCAAAAAAACAGGAGATGGCAGGGTGGTTTTCCCCCTGCTTTCTGGATGCTTGGGTTTCTGACAGATTTCTCTGCGAGGGTCTACCCAAAAGCTCCATGGAGCTGGAGTGTCAAACACAAACACTCAGCACTTAATTTGTGGTGCAAATCCTGTCAAACCCGATTGCATCTCTTTGCCCCTCCAAGGCATCCCAGGCCCTCTTGACTTCTGCAGGGTGCTGAGGCTTTAAGGGATGACCAACTGTTAAAACGAGCCTGAGAACCGGCAGGATGCACAGCGTATGCTCCAGCGCCAGGCATGCCCTCTCCCCTCTCCTCCCCTCTGCCGGCTCCGTGTACGTACACAGAGTGGTCAGCAGGGAATACACCCCAGGAGGCTTAAGTAATGAACATATTTTAAAGCTCCAGGCATCATCATGCTAGAAGAAAAGAGTGATAACATTAGCATCTGAGCACAAGGTGTCTGGGTTAAGAGAGGAGGGAGATGGGGCTGGAGGTGCTGGCTGGCTGGGAAGCGTCCCAAAATCACAGGACCCTCTGCAGGGATCTACCATACTCATCTGTACCAGGCATAAAGGTACCAGAGGGGAAAGAGCCTTCTAGCAAAGGGGGTTCAGGCAGGATTAAGTGGGAACCCATAAAACACGGCAGATGCTTCTTTCTGCCCCCTGTGAAAGGAGAAAGTGGTCATTGTGGAGGAAGGAAGGTAGGAAATGAGATAGAGGTAGGGAGATATATCAAAGGGACAGAAAACAAACAGAAGAAAAATAGATAGAAAAATGCTAAAAGATAAATGTAGTATGTTTTTAATTTGCATGAGAAAAATAGTTCTCTTTTCCCCACCGATCATCTTTATTAACAACTAAATTTGCAGCGAGATCTCAGACTAGCTATCTAGCTATGACAACAGCAAACCTCTGAAACAAACTGCTCCAGGGAGGCTGTGAAAACTCCACCTCTGGCAGCTTTTAAAGGCAGGGTGTAGGGCTGACTGAGACTTAACCAGGTACTTTGCCTGAGCAGCACACAGACCAGATCAGATAGTGGTGCCTGAACATTTGGCCCACTATCCACTATCTGATTTTTGGAGAGCAGCTACATGAAACCACTGAGTTTGTAAAAGCTGCTATTTAATTTGGTTTATCTACATAGTGCTCACCTCAGTTTCACAGACCACAGTCCACATATCACTGGCCTAAAAAGATGCCCCAAGATCTTCTCAAGCTTCTGCAGCTCTATCTTTGTACATGCTTCAGCTGCAGGGCCAGGCTTCAGGAGAGGTGAAAGAAGCCACAGAAATAAAGGGATGTGTAGAAAGCCCACTTGGCCCCAGGGATCTAAAGCTTGCTCAGCAATAGTGCATGTGGTGTATGTAGCCATGCTGGGAGGTGCAATCTCCCCAGTGCTTCCAACCCCGCTTCTCAGTCCAGCAACCCACTATCCACCATCCACATCAACTTAAAGCATTGAGCCTAGAGATGGAGCACATGAGGCTGAACTGCGTCATTTTAGATCTTGGCTATGAGCAAGGAAGCCAGTGGCAACACCCTGGGCAGGGGAAGAGGTTGATGGCAAGCAACTCTTCCTTCATCTTTCTCTTCATGACACTCCAGGAAGGAGGTACGTGGGAAAAGATGCCTCCTTGAACATCCTCTGAGTACCTGCTGCAATCCGAATTCCAACCAGTAGCCCAGTTATGGGGCTAGATGGGCCCGAGGCAAGACTCAGCAAAGCCACTGCTATTAAGGGAATGGAAAAAGCAGTGGCTAATCTCGGTCAGAGAACAACCATGGATAAAAAAACCTTCTGCCGGGAGCACTGGAGCATGACAAGAGGTCTTAAACCTCCCTGCTTGGCACCGTTCCCATTTAAAATCCTCCTCACTTTTCAAGCCAGCAGACTTGATAGGAGAAGACCACCTTCCTCCACATGCAGGGAGGAAGAGAAGGGGAAAAATCTACTGCTTCTTCCAGGACAGGAGGGGCAGCTCTGCTTGCCCAAGCTTGCCCACTTACACGAAGGCAGGAGCAGCTGGGGGGTGATGCTCCCTCCGGCTTTGGCTTACCAGGCTGACACCAGCACAAAGCCCATCCGCCAGCTCTTGGCTCAGCAGCTTGCCAGACTGGTGACCAGCTTCACAGCTCAAGAAGAGGTCACCAGCTTAGCTTGCAGGGCTGATTCCAAGCACATTTCTACCTGCGTCAACTGTGTTTTCCTGAAAGTTTCCTTTCCAACCTTCCATGCAAATATTAGCACTTGTGGTTATTTGTGTTCTTGGGAAAGTGACTGCCTGGGACAAGGGAAACTATAAGAAAGGAACACAAGAAATAAAGGGATGAAGAGGAAAACAAGAAGAAAGGTAGATAAGGGTTTTCCAGCACTAAACTTAGATGAAAAAGTAAGAAAAAAGGTTTCTTCTCCTTTCCTCCTTTGATTTCTTTCCAGTCCTCTTTCCTCTCCCTTTTCCTCTCAGTGAAAATTGAAAGCTGTGTCAGAAAAAATTAAAAACTACCTGTCCCAGTTCCTCCTCCTACCCGGACCATTTTCCATAGAAAAAATGAAACAAAGACAAGAATGTAATGGAAGCTTCTTGAAGTCTTTGATTAAAAAAGCCATTTTTCATCAACACATACAGCTGAAAGTAAAACCTGGACCAGCTCCACACAACATTTTGGAGATACAGACCAGCCCCAAACCCACAAGTATTTGTCCTCAGTGAAAGGAAAACTCAGATACAGCATGAGTACATGTGTCTATACTAGGTTTAATCCAGCTAGCATGCTAAAAAACAGCAGGGACACCATGCTGGAAAGGACATTGTGTGCTTTGCTGATAGCAGCTCACTGTGAGATCCGTGCAACCACATCCTCCCTCTGACTCTTACTTATGCTGAATGGAATGGATGCAGCAATGCCATCACACTCTCCTTAGCCCAGGCAGACAAAATCCCTAAATGCACTGATTCAGGGCTATAACCTCGTCCAGCAGGTATCAGAGCCCCAGCTCCTCGCCGGGAGCAATAGAGCAGTTCATGTACATGGGGCTGCTGTCAAAGGCACATGTCTCTGTGAGGTTTATTGGCTCTCTACTTCCCACTTGCTGGGAGGAAGCCAAGATGCAGGAATTTGTGAACTTGCTAACTCAGCATTTCTGCCTTGCTGGCACAACATCTGGACATGGCCTTCTAGAAAGTCTTATAAGCACTTGTTGGTTGCAGGGCCAATGGTCAAGCCCAGGTCTTTTGAAGCTGTTGCCCCAGAACATTAAGGCTTTATGCTATAGTACAGGTCACGAGATCAGGGACGCTGCCTGGTTATGTAAGGATGGGACCAGGAAGGCCAAGGCTCGACTGGAGCTGAACCTGGCGAGGGATGCAAAGAATAATAAGAAGGGCTTCTACAGGTACATTAACCAGAAAAGGAAGGTTAGGGAAAAGTGTACCCCCTCTGATGAGCAGTAGTGGCAAGCTGATAACAACAGACGAGGAGAAGGCTGAGGTACTCAACAACTTTTTTGCCTCAGTCTTCACTGGCAACCTCTCTCCTCACACCTCCTGAGTCAATGGGCCATTTGATGGGGATCGGGAGGACAGAGGTCCTCCCACTGTAAGTGAAGATCAGGTTCGTGACCACCTGAGGAACCTGAACGTATATAAGTCTATGGGTCCTGATAAGATGCATCCCAGAGCCCTGAGGGAATTGGCTGATGTAGTTGCTAAGCCACTCACCATGATACTTGAAAGGTCATGGCAGTCAGGCAAAGTCCCTGGGAACTGGAAAAAGGAAAATATTGCAGCCATTTTTAAAAAGGGTAAAAAGGAGGACACTGGGAACTACTGACCTGTCAGCCTCACCTCTGCGCCTGGGAAGATCATGGAACAGATCTTCCTGGAATCTACGCTAAGGCACATGGAGGACAGGGAGGTGATTTGGGACAGCCAGCATGGCTTCACCAAGGGCAAGTCCTGCCTGACCAACCTAGTGGCCTTCTATGATGGAGTAACTACATCGCTGGACAAGGGAAGAGCTACGGACGTCATCTATCTGGACTTCTGTAAGGCCTTTGACACGGTCCCCCACAATATCCTCCTCTCTAAATTGGAAGGATACGGATTTGATGGATGGACTGTTTGGTGGATAAGGAATTGGCTGGACGGTCGCATCTAGAGGGTAGTGGTCAATGGCTCGATGTCCAGATGGAGAACAGTAACGAGTGGTGTCCCTCAGGGGTCCATACAGGGGCCAGTGCTGTTCAAAATCTTCATCAATGACATAGACAGCGGGATCGAGTGCACGCTCAGCAAGTTTGCAGATGACACCAAGCTGAGTGGTGCAGTCGACATGCCTGAGGGACGGGATGCCATCCAGAGGGATCTGGACAGGCTGGAGAAGTGGGCCTGTGTGAACCTCATGAGGTTCAACAAGGACAAGTGCAAGGTCCTGCACTTGGGTTGGGGTAATCCCTGGTATCAGTACAGGCTGGGGGATGAAGGAATTGTGTGCAGCCCTGAGGAGAAGGACTTGGGGGTACTGGTAGACGATAAGCTGGACATGAGCCGGCAACATGCTCTCGCAGCCCAGAAGGCCAACCATATCCTGGGCTGCATCAAAAGAAGTGTGGCCAGCAGGTCAAGGGAAGTGGTTCTGCCCCTCTACTCTGCTCTGGTGATACCCCACCTGGAGCACTGCATCCCGCTCTGGGGCCCTCAGTACAAGAAGGACATGGACCCATTGGAGAGGGTCCAGAGAAGGGCCACAAAAATGATCAGAGGGATGGAGCACCTCTCTTATGAGGAAAGGCTGAAAGAGCTGAGGTTGTTCAGCCTGGAGAAAAGAAGGCTGCAGGGTGACCTTATTGCAGCCTTTCAGTACTTAAAGGGCGCTTATAAGAAAGATGGGGAGGGACTTTTTAGCAGGGCCAGTAGCAATAGGACAAGGGGTAATGGTTTTAAACTAAAAGAGGGTAGATTCAGACTAGATACAAGGAAGAAATTTTTCACGATGAGGGCAGTTAAACACTGGAATGGGTTGCCCAGAGAGGTGGTAGATGCCCCGTCCTTGGAAACATCCAAGGCCAGGCTGGATGGGGCTCTGAGCAACCTGATCTGGTTGTAGATGTCCCTGCCTATGCAGGGGGGATGGACTAGATAACCTTTAAAGGTCCCTTCCATCCCAAAGCATTCTATGATTCTATGATCAGCCCTACAAATTCGTTAGGGAAAGGAGGCCTATGAAGGACCCGCAGGGCACAGGCAGCAGGCATTGCTGCCCACCCTGGCAGCCACACTTAGACACCGGGCAGATGGGTCACAGTGCACCAAAGTGGCTGGGGAAATACAGGAGGCATGCCAAGCAGAGATGGCGTGCACCAACATTAAAGGGGTCCACATGTCCTCAAATAGCTGAGTGCATCTGCTCATGTATATGCATAAACGGAAACAGCACTGTTTCCTCTGAATCTTCCTCTAAAGCAGACTGAAGAGAACCAGAGGTGGGTTCTCACTTTTTCTTCAGTGCAGTGGTCCAGCAGGAGGGAGCAGAGGAGGGAAACTGACACAAGGACACATCTTCGTGTGGAAGGGAAGATGCACTGAGGACTCACCAGCCAAAGTACACTGTTATTCCCCTTTGGGGCAAGTACTGCTGCACCCTTAGGCAGCAGCCTTACATTCCCCTCATGCCTCCCGTTCCCCTCTCCCCACCCGAAGAATTCCTCCTGTAAAAATGTTTACCTCCCCCCAATTTCTTTCTTAGCCAGCCTTTACTTCACCCATGAAAGCAAAAAAAAGAAGCTGAGCTCTGATATACTGCTGCATCCTTCCTTTTATCCCCATCCGTTTCTCAGCACAATTTGAAGAGTAATGACCCAAACCAACCCCAGCTTAAGACAATGGGTGTCTGTGTATTGACTTCAATGGAATTTGGATTAACATGGGATTGCAAAAATCTCCAAAATTAATGCAACTGTAATGCTGTTAAAACAATGGCTCGAAGGTCAGGAGATCCCTGAAGTTAAAGATTTCCCTTGAAATTAAGTAAGCCACACTGCACATCCTGCATTGCCTATGATTATACCTTCATAAGAGAGAATGAAACCGGGCGCTGCACATCTGAGAACAAAACCCAGGAATATAAAACACCATGCGTGCAAAGCAAACATTAAGAGTATAAAGCAGTAGCTATCTACCTCTTTCTTTATCCCCCAGTCAGTACTGATATCTTGTTCACTGCAATGCTTTTTGTTCTTGTGCTTTTCTTGAAAAATTAATACAGTAAAAATGTTAGAAGAAGACAGCGCATGTAGAACAAATACTCCTCTGACAACAGTTATTCTACAACAACAGAGCTCAGAGAGCAGCAAACTCGGCCTCAACCTCAGCTCCACGTAGCTACAGGGAGCCACCTTTGAGCCCACTTTCCAGTTCACCAGAGGCCAGGCAGGAAAGCAACAAGATGTCGAGGAATATGCCACTAATAGCGACACCTTCTTTCAGAGCTTCTCTCCCCATACAGGTAATGTCCTTGTCCTATTATCCGAACTGCACAAAAGAGAAACTGAACTGCCTGGCTCCAGTTTTAATCAGAGCACCCACTATATTGCAACTACTGACAATTATGGATGCCCATCTTTAGACAAGAGATGTTAGCCAGAAGCAGAATATCCACAGTTCCTGCTGAAGGCAATGAGGGCTGGTGGTTCGTAGTAGTCCTTTCTCCAGTCGCTGGGATAATGCCATGATAATGCCATGTCTGAGTTTGGCCCCACAGCTTCTCCTGCAGACTCTAGTGGAAGTGGGGGGAGATGGATAGAGTTCGGGGGGGGTGGGGCGGGATATGCAGGCAGCCACTGTTTCCATTATTTGCTCATCTTTTGGGAGCTGCCCTTTTTCCCCAGAACTTTCCAGGGAAATCCTGGCTACATTCAGTTTGGCTGGGGTACAAGGCTATTTTTAGGGAAGCAAATAAACAGCCGAAGATCCATTTTTAATTTTCATTTAGATTGAGGATTTATATTTTATTTGATAATTTTGCTTTAATCTCCTTGTCCTTCGTTACTCCCTGACTTTCACAGCAGGGGAGGGGAGGGACACATGGAGGAGGGTGAGGAGTAGGACCCAGTGATGAGGAAGGTACTGAAAGAGGGAAGAGAGTGAGGGGAAAGAGTATTGTTGACAGCATCTGATCCTCCGATTAATGTATTTCTAAGCAGATTAACTGAATCCCAACTGCTCTGTGCTAGGTTTCTTCTCTAAGCTTCTCTCTCCCCCATGTAAACAAAAAGACATTTCCTCTGAGCAAACATCCAACGTACTGACCAGAGCTCTGGGAACCTCCCTGCCCCCAAGTAGCACAACACTATAGGGCACAGGAGGAGGGGGGAAATAGGGGTCTATAGAGGTAAGCTCTATTTTTAAGCATATTTTGTGCTCTTTCTTTCACCTCCTCGGGACTTAGCATGACTCCTGATCTGTCCATCTTCAGCAAGTGTGGAAGGATGCCAAGAGTGATGTGGGAAGATGAAGAAGCAATAGCTGGTACTATTCTGAGAACTTGTGACCTCATTACGCTTTGCTTATCTGTAGCTGCTCCCCACGGCACCCACACAGGGAAGAAGAGAGTGAGAAAGGTGGGTAAGAGCATCCGCAAAAGAAGTGGTAGGAACTGCTAAACACAGCCCACTTCTTCCTGCCCTGCCCCATGGAAGCCTTCACACTGACTCCCTACAAGAAAGAAACGTTGCCATTTCAACCCAGGTTCTTGGAGTATTTCACAGTCAGTAGCTGGCCAAACTCCTGCAACCCTGTATCACTGTCCCCATTTTATAGATGGGGAAACCGAACGTAGGAAAGAATTCTCCGAGGTTACAGGGCAGGTCAGTGGCACAGCCCCATTCACATGAGCTGTTACAGGCATTTTTCTAGGTCACAAGATCAGCCTTGGCTGAATAGGTCTTCTCCAACGAACCTCCAAATTTAGCCTCCAAGTTTATTTATTTCCAGACCTTGTGAAGCAACCCCTCCGCCAGTCAGTCTCCAGCCTTGCTCCCCAAGGGCAGGTTTGACATCTCTGCTGGCAACAGCCACGGTGGTCATGAGACATTTCTAGCTGCCTAACATGCTGATGGAGCTCAAAGACCATGCCTGCCTTCAAGCATGGCAGTGTTGCCAACCAATCTTCAAGGGGAGCCTGGAAGGATGGAAAGACCTCTTTCCCCCTCTCCCCTCTAACAGCCGCTCATTTTGTCAGTCCAGGTTTCCTCCTCTGCCTTCAGCTGAGCAGCAAGCAGCTGAAACACTCACAGACAGCCCCACACCCTCTTCAAGTTAGAAGAACTCCCCTTAAAAAGGGAGGTTTTTCTATATCTCCTACCAGGGAAGGAGAGCAGCTCTTGTAATTAACAGCCAACACAGCATAGTTGATGAAACCACTCAGAAAGAAGAGGAATTCCCATTTGCTCAGCTGCCCGTCTTGCTCTGCTCAAGTCATGGTGAGAGCTTTGAAAAATTAAGCCAAAGACACGCTAAAACTAAAATGCTGGCTTTGCCACACAGCGACTGTTCCTAACATAAATTCTCCCTGAGAAGGCTCCACCACACACAACTTTCAAATGCAACACTTCAGATCTTATTGCACTGTACAGCACAGTGTTTTCCTAGTGATGCCTTTTCATTAAGAAAATCACAAAAGTCCTGCGCTTATAAATGAAAGTAAAGATTGTGACTAAACAAGAATATACAGAGTCAGTTAAGGCTGTAGGGAAAAGATAAGGGCAAGGGGAAAAAAGCAAATGAATTTATGTCGCCTAAGGCACTGAAGGGAATAAGAAGGGATTTACAAATTCATCAGGAGGAAAAGAAGCACCAGAAAGAAGGTAGGTTCATTAATAAATGAGGATGAGGATGAAATTAATGGTTCAGAAATGGCTGAGCAGCTTTTTTAAATCTGTCCTTAGCCAGAAGAATAAAGAAAGTTTGGACTAGAAAGGAGGAAGAAAAGCAAGTAAAAAAAAAAAGGCAGAAGCAAAAAGAACTTGAAGAATGATATGTCCACAAACCAAATAAGGCAAACGACATCCTAGAACTTAATCCAGAAAAGACAGAGACATTTTTTAAAAGTATTTTTCACTTCAACAGAATTAATACAGGGCTGAACATTAAGCAATCTATACATATAAGCACGTGCTTAAATGTATGCAGGATCAGGAGCCTAATTTGTTATGGCAAGACATTGACAAACATATTATCCCAGTGACAAATAATCTGGCAATTTACATTAAGCTAGGGAGCCTCCACAAAACCAACCAAAAAGCAAACATAATAAAGATTTTCAATAAGGAACAGAGCTGGCAATGTTTAATTCCAAGTCAATATCTATCCCTAGTGAAATAATGAACCAAATATGAGGGGTCATTAAGAATCTAAAGAATAAAATCACATGCAATACACAAGTGAAAGTCTCTTGCTTTTTAATACACATGCATAACTAGCACCCAGAGGAAAGGCAGTAAACAGAACTTGAAGCTTTAGAAACTTGAAGGATTTGACATTGCCCCACTGCGTCAGCTTGACCAGAACCAACAGCCCACAGATCAATAAACTGGACAGAGGTACCAAAAGAAAATATACTTTGTTGGACAGGGAAATGACAAATGGCGTGCCAAAGGGTTTTCATCCATGTTGGTCTTATTAAACCAGTGTCACAGGAAACCAACACTAACTGTCCATGAAATTTGCAGCTGACGCCCTACAGAGAAATTGCAAATATAATGGAAGACAAAGAAAGAGGCCCTCAATGAACACAGAGCTCCTTAAAATTAAGCATGCGTGGGCAATGGTCCAAAAGTCAAAGCAGAGAGTAGCATGAGTGGGATAGAAGATGATTGAATCCAGGCTCATCAAAGCCACAAGCTGAACCCAACAAAATAGAAAAATGCAGGTAATGTCCCTGGAGAGCAATAATCCAAAAGATGGATACTCAGCAGGAGGGAGAAAGCACAGGAGCTGTTTTGTTCTCTGAGACTTGAGGTTACAGAAAATAACAAATAGAAAAATCTTGATGCGCTATATTAGCAAAACAGGCTCTTGCAATTTTGGGTGGCGAACAGAGGGGCCTCCCATCACAGTAAAGGAAGGGATGAAAGAGTTTTTGCACCATTTCAATGCAACCAGCCCAAAGATTCAATTTTGTTCATTCCATCAGTTTTTCCTCATCAGCAATAAATGAGGAGGAAACTAGAAAAAAATCAGAGACGACTGATAAACAGACCTGGAAGAATTTATGAAGATGACTTAAATGAAGGGTTAAATATGTACAGCTTATTAAGGAAAAAAAAAACAAGGAAGTAAACTGTAAAATATACTTGATGAATGTGAATACTGCAGAGTGGGAGGAGGTAATAACTAGGAGTTATGAGATTAAACTAGAAAGAAAAGAAAAGAAAAAAAAAAAAAGAAGAATGGACCTTATATCAGAAAATAAGTTGGTCTCATTCTGCTTCTGCATCAGTGAAAATTAGATGTAACTCAACAGGAAGGAAAGAAGGGGCACAGAAAACAGGCACTGTGAGATCCTTTCCCTCTCTCCCAGTCTTTGCACTGTCTGAGATCTCAGCTCCCAAGCTCCAGCAGCATTCTTGGTTGCATTGATTTGTTCTTCCCTTTTAGGAAAAGCAGATACTTTACCCAGTATACAAGCAATGGGCAGAATTCAAATCACTGCTGAGGCAAAATAGCGTTGCCGGGTGTTTCAGCAGCTCTGGCTAATCTTATGCCCGTTAGCAGCATGCGTAGTTACGTAAAACAGATACTAAGGCTCTAATTCCACTATTCATTACCATTATTAATACAGTGACATACAAATACATAATGAAGGCCTCCTGTCCCTAGGGAGGTCATGTTTCCAGATGCCTGCTGACCACAAGAAGGGCTGGGAGAGGGGCACAGTTTCTGAATTCCTCTAAGCACTACCAGGCTGCATAAACAGACCTGACCTCTTCTCCTGTACAACAACAAAAATTAACATTCTTATCTCTCACCAAAATTTAAGTCAGCCCAAACTGTAGGTACACCCACAGAGCACTAAATCCAGGGAGAAACAACCTCGAGGTCCTACACATTTTCAAAAAGACAAATCCAACCCCCAAGTCACCAGATGTCCATGTCTGTTACTTAAGAGCCAATGAAGGAGAAAACAAGAGTAATAGTGTTCGGCAGCCCTGAGGACCTTCATCTAAGCTGCTGTGAAAGGTCTGTACTACTGCAGGCACAGGGAAGGACAGAGCACACTGGAGAGAAAAGTACAGGAAAACACTGTTGCTTGGTGGTAACTCATGTGACAAATTTGGCCACCCGTTACACCTATTACCACAGGATGAAGGAGTGCTGTGACAGGGGCTTTCGGAGCGTTTCTTCACTTACTGAAATAAATAGGCATCGCCTGCCTAAGAGGTGTCTTCCGGAGGTTAATACACTTAATATCCATATTATATTAATTCCTCATTTTCTGGCAGCTAAATCCTGAATCCTGGCTTGCCCTGCCTTCATATGCTGTAGACTCAAGCAGATGGGATGCATACATGCATTTCGCACCATGTATTTTGGGCAGGGCCAGATGCAGCACAGCGTTAAGTGTTCCCAGGTCCCCCAGGGGCAACAATACTCAGTTGCACCCCATGATCCCAGAGAAGCAAGCTCAGCTGTTTGGGGGCTAGGACTGAAGACCTACCTTCCTCTTAATATCTGGCAGAAGCACTTCAGGAGCTGCAATGCTTTTATCCAGCAAGCATAAAAACTTCTGTACAGCTCACTTGCCCCACCCAGAGGCATTTTGCTCTGCGTCGTGCAAATACTGAAGTTCTGCAGCCTCCAAGTTCCACAGGAGAGGGGGCAGATAACAGCCATATCACTGAATTAAACCCAAGAAGCAGTAATGAGGGAATCCTACAGACCTTGACAATTATCAAGTTCAGGCCCTCTGGAGCCTTTCTTCAGTCTCTTAGAGTTGTGGAATTGATCTGGAAACCACTTTATTAATGTTCTTTCTTTTCCTCCCCTTCTCCCCAAGCAGCAGCATCATTTATTAATTTATGATTAAATGAATTATTGATTCTCACTGCACCTGCAGTATTTGCCATTGTCCTTCTTCCCCAGAGACATCTTTGACTGATGTGAGAATGGCAAGATGTCAGAGAGACAAAAAGAGGGAGAGAAGAAACTCACTGCGTATGGGACCTTAGACAAGGTGCTCCCCACCAAAGTGCCAAGCTGCAGAGGATGGATGCAATGCACCGGGGCACAGCAATGGTGCCACCTTCCAAGATGGCAATGAAAAAAAAAAAAAAAAGAAAGTGTAAAGCCAAATTGCTCCTGTTAAGGAGGGAATGAGTAGCAGAGCTATTCATAGGCATTCAGCATGTGGGGAGGTATTAGAAAAAAAAAAAAAAAAGTCTGACCCAAAGCAGAAGCTTTTGTTTTTATTCAGAAAAGTCAAGCTGCAGTTCTTTGAATACATCACTGAAAAAACCTTCCAGGCTTTTGGCTTTTGTCTTGCGATTACAATCAACAGATGGTGATTATTTCACAGGCTGGGGCATCTGGTCAGCTCCTAGCCAAACATAAATAAAAGACCTTTGCGTGATTTTATCAGGCATTCTAGTCCAGAAACAAAAACAAGGTTGGGAGCAAAAGAAAAAAGGTAAAAGAGAAGCAATATTTAAAGTTTCCTGGTTTTGGAGATATTTGCTTCCCAACAGAAAAGGCTTGGGGGTGAGGAATAAATACAGTATCTTTACTGAAACGTGCCCCTTGCACAGATGATCAGAGCTCAGCCCTCATGAAACTGATGGAAATTTCTGAGCCAGAATCTCCCTGTCATGAATTAAACCTAAACCTTGACCCTTTATCTGGGCTTTGCAGGCCAGATAAACCTTCCACATTTTTATAGCATCTTTCACCCAAGCATTGTAATGTGCCTCCCCCTAAAAAGCCAGGCAAGTTTTACTCCATCTGAGAACAGGAGGAATGCATCAAGGTACTGCTCCTGCTTTTCATCAGGGAAAAAGGACAACCAAGCCACTGCAAGGAAACATCCTCTCCCCATGCATCTTCCTGGCCAGAAGAGCCGCAATATTCTCCTTGAACTAACCACACAGATAACGCGCCTCCTGATTTTTGTCCTTCCTGCAGCCCTCACGTCCCTGTGAATCACTGCTCGCCTTGGCACCAAGTGGTGCGCACTGGCTCTGTGCCCCTGACCACTGCCCACCGAGGGGCTGAACCCACAACAGCAAGGGAAGACCTAATTGCAGCAGACAAATTACCCTCTTCAGTGAGAGGTGCAGGGCTGTGTTTTGGGGAAACGAATTCCCAGATGACAGAGGCTTTAGGCGTGCATGTATGCAAACCCCTCCAGAAGAAATGCAGTGACCACATCTGTTGTTCCCACACCTCGATTTTGTTATGCTCTGTTAGCCCACAACTCTGTTTCATCCTGAGCATACGTGAAAGGATGGCAGGTTTTACCTCCGAGCAGCACAGGCACTACAAACCTCAGGGAGGTAAGAGGAGGTTATTACATATTACCTGCATCTCACCCAGCACCTCGACAGATTCTCCCACTGCTTTGTTGCATATGAAAGCAGCTTTTTACCACCTCCCTGCTCTCCCCTTTGCTATTCGTGACACTGCAGGCCTTCCTCACCTGATCTGCAGAGAAGCTTCAGAGCCCTCATTGCTATTTCGCACTACAGGACGATGGCTGAAAATCTGGAATGTGCTCGGCCAGAGAGCAATTTTGCTAGGAAAATACGGCAAACACTTTCTGTTCCTGCCTTACACGTGCCTCTGGGTTACTGGTAAATTAAGGCCAGCATGGCTAGCCTTAAGAGCCCATCCTGTACCAAAGTCACAGCCAACCGTGACTTCCTAGCCATCGCTGTGGGGCGCACGTGGCTTTCTCGCACTCTCTGGCAGCTTGTGCAGAATTCTCACCCGCCACTCATGAACATGCAAGCCCTGCTCCCACAGGCAGCGTGAGGAAAGAGCTGAAGATCTCCTCCAAGTTCCCCACCATCACATCTTGCGTTACAACACACCGCTGAACGGTTTCGGACTCCCTCCCAGGAAGAATTGGCGGAATTTGGCCATTTCATTATATGCTCAGCAGGACTACAGGCAGGAGTGGAATTAGATGCCTGCTCTCTAGCTGAGAAGGAGTGAGAGGGACACCCTCCAGCCCAATTTATACAGCGGCATCGGCAGGCAATGGCAAAACAGGGCCCGAGGTGGGGCAGGGGGCATAGACACGTAATATAGGAGTGAAATCTCTGCAGAGAACACACGTACATCGTGGGATGAAGGAAGGAAATTACATTACACTCTACACATACAGGGAACAAGCTTGGCTCTGAAATAAAAGAGCAGCACGCTACCCCACCGCCTCCTGTTAAATTGATGGACTACATGGTTGTGTCCAGGGCTTCTCAAGATAAAAAGGTTCATTTCCTTAGAGAGTAAGGTTTTGACCTTCACGACCTTACTGGGCCTGTGTGCGTTTACCCATTTTAATTTCAGATTAGCATCTCGCATTTTCAGTACCTAGGGGATTACTGTTTTCGCCTGTGCAGCAACTGCAGTTCATAAAAGTATCAGTTACCCTCCCCCTTGTTCACAAAATCAAGGCAGATCTGACCAGATGGCACATGCTCCTGCGCTCTGTGTCAGGCTGCATTAATTCAGGGGAAATGAACTCTCCTCCGAAACTATATTTATTTCAGACACCGCCATGCCCAGTTGCTGGGCTGTCCTCAGGAAAACCTATAGCCAGCTCTTTTCCATGAGCTTAGCAGGGAAAAAAGGATGGCAAAGGCCTTGCTGGAAGTCTTGGATGCCAGGAAGGAGGAGTACCTGCAGGCTCCCGGGAGGCTGGGAGTATTTCAGTGCCCCTTCCCCAGGCTTTGAGGCAGTAGCTCTTTCCCTAATGCTCAAAGCATCATGAAGCAGAAGGTGCTCCCACACCTCACTGGACCAGCCTGGTAACATCTTAAGGCAGTGCTACTGAAACAGCTCAGCCTTTTGGGGAATGTTGCATTACACTGCCATGCTAGGATCAGGAATGGGATTCCTCCAAGCAAGAGAGAAAGGCAAAAACCGTTCTGGAATGGTGGAAGGTGTGCAACTTGAGTTACTCTCTAGATGCAGCTCTTCGACAGGCCCACTTCTGAGGGGTTTAGGCAAGACATTTCACCTATTTATAGCTCTGGCTATGCTGCCCATTGATGGCCTTTTTCCTCCACCTTCTGCTGGAATAACTCTACCCATTGCTGGAGACAGTATAGTGTGAGTACTGGAAAGAGAGTTTGATTGGGTAAGAAACACCCTTTGTTCCTCTTTGTAAAATGTTATTTACCATCTTATATAGCACATATAACAACACCTAAGTGCTATACTATAATTAGTAAAATCATGCAGAGAAGATGTTCATGTGGATAATGATACTTTGCGTCCTCCCATGTGGGTAGTTTAAGGTTGAATTAATTCATGTTTGCCCAGCTTTGCAAGATCTATGGAAGAAAGACTATTGTTATGCAAATAATTATTAATAATGACTCCTCCTGTGCAGCTCCCCATTAAATGTACTCAATTTATAAGTCAAAGGGTGTTTTTCTCCTTGCTGCAAGACAAACTGGTTTCCGCGAATGGAAATGTGGGTGTTAGTGTACCTGGCAAGGGAAGACAGCTCTGTGGTGAGGGTGCTTTTCTGAAATTGAAGGCTCAGCTTCTGGATCCTCCTTTCTATGCTACAAGCAATACATGTGACCCTGGAAGTCACTTGGAAGAGCAGTCACACTGCCTACTCAAGGCATCAAACTCAGGCTCGGTTCAGAGGATCTCAACACAGACACAAGCCCATGCAGAGGGAAATTCAGACTACCAAATACTATATAATTTGCCCACAGATGAATAATTATCTTCATTTTACAGACTGAAGCATGAACACCTATGACAATAAAGCAGCTCTGAGAAGTATGGTGAGTATAAATGCACCATATATATAATGCTCAAATACTACACTAAATAAGGACAAGTGTCTAACAAAGACAATTTTTAAGAACACCAGGGCCTCAATACAATGCAGGCGTGAGGGGTTTGGTATCAGAGCCACAGTCCTTTGCAACAGATGTGCAGAATTGCTCCACAGCTGGCTGTCAAGGTCCCTAAGAGGTCTCCCAGTGCAGATGAAGACAGGACCACATGGAGTAAGTAGATAAGGAATTTCATATTAGACAAGGCTTTTTCCAGGTTGCAAAGTATATTGTGAGCCACACAGGGGTCACACCAATACAATGCCCATAGGATTGTTGCATGACTGGGTGCCCTTCAACAAGTTCTCTTTTTTTGTCCAGGAAAATTGTGAGGGCAGAAAAAGAGAAATTTAGCTATTACCATAGTCTTTTCAGACCTTCATCAGCCCTGTACAGGACAGGAATAGTCTGACAACTTATAAAAAAGAGCAATTTTGTCCCCGTGCTGTGCAAGGCTGCTTGCAGCTAGGATGCATCAGCTTTACTGTGCTATTTCCACATAGGAAACAGCCATCGGTGCAGCAGGTCTGATGCATCCCAAACCCTCATGCACACTTACTGTGGTGAGGGATTTCTCAAACAAAAGCACAGAGAAGCAAGAATTAAGTTACACCTTTGGCTCCAAGGCAGTAGCTTGTGTACACAGGACTCCTGGACAGGGTAGGCTCTGACAGAATTTAACAGGGCCCCTTCAAGCGGTTACCCACCATCACTGACCATCATTTTTGCAGGGCTCCCACTGCACCGAAGTTCGCAGAGGCCTAAGGCAAGACAAAAGGTAGTAAGGTTTGAGATGGATGTCTTCCTGCATCTTCAGCTGTTAGAGAGTCTGCAGTCAGAACCTAGCTAAAGGTGGGTTTGAGGACCACAAGAGACAGAAATGATGCCTGCTCATCTCACTGTAGTTCTGCAGATGCAATCCAGCTAAAAGCATCAAGGAAAACTGCTTTGTGCCACATGAATGAGAAAGTACAAAGTGAAAGCACCCCTGGAACCAATGTGGTAGAAAGAAGGTCCTCCTTCTCCATTTTATTTATCTGCCACCCTGCTTTCACAGTAGCTGTGATAAATAGATACTAATTCATTGCCACAGACGGTCCAGCGTTCAGATGTGTGCCCTTCCCTGAGGCCCCTGGTGGAATGCATATTGTGTGTGTTTGCATGAGAAATACAGCCAGCCCCATTGCTTGCACAGGCCTGCAGATTTGCTCATTCAGTCATCAGTCCAAGACATAAATACTTGCAGTCCACCTGCAATTACCCAAAATCTTCAAGAAACAGACCAAGGTGTTGTAGTGTACAGATGCTGGTGTAGCTGCCAGGAAGAAAAGTGCATGCCCTAAGCCCTGCAGAGCAGCGTCTCTAGGATCTGATGTTTAAGGGATTCCTTAGTGATTTCAGCAAGCTGATAAGAAACATCCTAGAACAAGTCTTATTTGAACCATAGCAAATTTAACCTAAGAAAGCTCTTCCTCACTGTCTTGTTTTCAGCTGAGGGAAAGTCAGATCTCTGGGTAAGGTTTCCAGCCACCAGGAGCGATGGCTTCATGTGCTGACACACATGAATCCCTTCAATGATAACTCCACAAGCAGCAGTAAACAGGGTGGGCAGTAAGGACGTATACTGCTGACATTTTAGGTAGGTCTCAGTAGTTCAATCACATATGGATTTTTATTCCAGCCCAAACAGCTTTTCCTTAGGCTGTTTCCCACAAACAGGTTCACGTCACTGGGGTCTGCTGTAGTAGCCCACTTTGGTTAGGATAAGACATCTTTGATTACAGAGGACTTCTGTAAATGGACTTCTCTAAAGACTGGGATCAGCCTTTAAAACATCACACCTGGTCTCCCCTACAGAAAGTAGAGATCATAGGTCACTTTCTGTTGTCTGACCAGTGTCCTAGGACTGGATGAGGAATCCAGCTAATAATCTTAAAAGATCCAACACCATTATATGTTTGAGAAAAGTGTTCTGTTACCTACACAGCCACAAGTCTTTAGCTAGAAACCTGCATCTCTCATGGCCTTTGAAGACTTTTAGGCCTTTTCGTCAAGAAAAAATGTGAGACTAGCACAGGAGAGAACATAAGGGCAGTAAGTCCAGGTGGGTCACAAAGATGAGTGCTTCGCTATTATTTTTTTTCCTCTTTTGGATCCATTTGTCTAGAGCAGCAAAGAGAATATTCACAGGCAAGAAATATATTTAATTTTTTTATATGGCAGCAAAGATGCCAAAACGCAGGTGCTATTAGCCTACAGGTAAACCCCAAGGTTTTCAGTCTAGCATCCCAAGTAAGGATGCTATTAATGATCATGCATTGTGCTGGTAAATAACAACGCAATTGCCAGGGTCACAACAGGACAGCTACTTCTCCTCAGTGCTCTGATTAAACTTATTCTTTCAAAGAGGAACCTAAAGCTTCTTGAGCAGCAGAATATCTGAAGCCTGATTTCCTACAACTGTCTAAGTGTGTGGCTTCTCAAATGTCCAGTAACCCATCTGAGTTCCCACTGCAGCCATTGCAGAACTGAATAGCACCTTCCCACCCATCTCCAAAACCCACAAGTTCCCTGTCATTCTTCAACAACTCACTCATGAATGACTGATCCTCGGTGACTTTTTGGTTAGCTCTTGCTCTTCCTGTAGAAAGTGTCTCTTCTGCAGAGGCCTGTTTTGCCACTGGAGTATATTTGCTACCTGGAGCCTGTGGGTTTCACTGGTAGGGGAGAGGCATGCACATGCAGCTCCCATCACGGCACAGGTCCAAACAGAAGCATTCAAGAAACAGAGCAGCAGGCTCTTTCTTGGATGCGGTGAGCTGTCTGATTGCTCTCTTGTAAGACTGGACCCAGGGGACAGTTGTGACATGACTGCAGTGCAAACATTGCAGGTGTTCCCTAAGCTGGGAGTTACTCAGGATCTAGTACAACTTTCATGTTACAGGTAACATATGAGCAGCATCAGGAGAAGAAACACTAATTAGATGACTTATGAGCCCTGAAAAGACCAGGCAAGAGGTGAAACAAAAGAGTCCCTTCCAGACCTAGAGCCTAGTCACTGACTGCTGAACTGTCATCAGTCTTGGCAGCCATGTCTATCAACTCCACTATCAGCTCTGCATGATGCAGCTTAAGACTCACGATAAACTGCTTCAAATAACGGACACCCCCAGCCCAGGTGAAGACCAAAAATTTCCCGGACCATGTCTGCCAGGCCATGAGAAATGCCAATACATTGAGCTGTAGCAGAAGCACAGGCAAGAGGAGGAAAACGGTTTCCAGATTTCACAGTTCAGCAATCCCCTAGACCTGCTGAGGAAGAACATCTCTGCTCCCTGCAAGTTTTAATGGAAAAGGAGAAAAACCTAAAATATCCCCTGCTAGTCCATCCGTGGAGGAGATCCCACCACAACACAGTTACAGCACACGTCAGAAATGCAGGTCTTAAATGTTCGGCAAGATGCTTTTCCAAGTGAGGAACATGCAGTTTCACTTATTTACAGCAATACTCCATGCTCCTTTCCTACTCTACCAGCAGCTCAGAAGATGCACAACCAGCATGAGACCGCTGTTTCAGGATCAGCCTTTGTCACAGAAAAGATGCGGTGAATAATTCATATGCTCATGAGTTACTCTGGCCAACAGGATACCCCAGTATAATTAAACCCCCCATTTTACAGACTGTTAAATTGAGACACGAAGCATTGACCTGACCTGCCATGATCCCACAGGCAATGAATGACCAAGGCAGGAGCAGCAGCTCTCCCTAGCCCCCCAAGAAGGCACACGGATAAGCAGGAATAAAAAAGACATGTCTGCTTTCTTGCTGCTCTGCATCATCATTTCTAAATCCCTCCTTCTATCTACAGGCTTGCAATGCACACTTGGAACTTGTGTCAGCCCTCCACATACACCGCTGATCACGGACCAGGCTTCACAGGATGCTTTCCACTTGTTTGTTTGCTAATGAATATTATTTTTAAAAAGTAAGAGGTGGGAGGGGAGGAAGGACAAGGGAGCCTGGAGTGAAGGCTGCCTCTGTGCTCAGTCTCTATGGAAATAATCCACAATGCTAATACGTCCTAAAATGGTAATAAAGCCTGTATTCTCTTATGTAATCCCATAGTAAGAAAGAGCTCTGTCGGCTTGCCTGACAAATGATATCTCTGTAACCTTGGAGGGGATTATTACTAAAAAACACAGGGTGGAAAAACAAAGCGACACACACACACAAGCACACGTAAATCCCTCAGATGCAGCAAAAGCTCCAGCCGGGCTCCTGTGCATTGGCCCCACGATATTATGTCTCTGCCATCAAACGGGGAAAGGACCTCCTGGCAAAGCAGCAGCCCTGCCCCTGCTCCTCCTCTGATCACAGCCCCCCCTCCCTCCCCAGGCACCTCAGCACCAGGAGCAGGCAGAGGGCAGGTTTTCCCCTCTTCTGTCCTCCCTCCCTCCCCCAAAATGAACATTCAAAGCCTCAGCAGCTGGCCAAATCCAGTTTGCCTGCGTCACCAATGCACGTGGATTCACATCTGTCCTGCCCAGCGGTGATGGAGCCAGGGCTACATGCATCCCCAAAGAGGATTCATGCCCCAAAATCCATCAGTTTGTGTGTCAGCAAGGGGGGAAATCACACTTTTTCTGGGCACTGCTGAATGGCACTGTAAGGCTACCCAGTTTGTCTTAGGCATATACGGACACAGGTTTGCAGGCTGGGGTACGCTCATTTTGGAGTTGTCTCTAAGTTTGCCTGGTCAACCATAAACCAAAGCCAGGCAGCTCTTTGCTCTTATGCCTCAGGCACAGAACAGAAGTAAGGCACCACCAGACTAAAGCCATGCTTCACGATGCCAACCTCAGCGTACGTCCACGCAGGTAGCCCTTTCACCACCTTCCCCTGCTCCTCTCTCCCCCCACAGATGGTGCCCCTCTGCAAACACAGAAAGGGATCCACCAGGTCACCCTGGAAACCCATCAGATGTGCGGGTCTAACACAGTAATCGCTTGAGCAAACACTCCTGTCCTCACGTGGACCAGCCAGCCCCAAACTCCCTCCTCCAGGACATGGCAACCAGGCAGTCAGGAGGCTGACCCCAGGAGACAAGTCACACGCAATAATATTAGCACCAAGCTCTTATCTTGGTGCCAGCAAAGGATGCTGACTACTCCAGTATCTCTTTCCCACAGATGAAAGCATGGGAACATTTAGTGGAGAGCCAGAAAACTTTGTTGGGAATGAGAGATGACATCAGGCGGGTTTCCATGCCTGATTGAACATTCACCCTTTCATGATGGGCTGCATTTAAGAGACTTTTAATGTTTTCTCAGACAGCAGGAGATGAACGAATAGGGAGTCTCAAGTCAGAGAAGATTCCTGAAGGCAAAAGAAAGCCAATTCTGAAGAAAAATCAGTCCTAACAGTTAAAAAGATATTATGACACTTAAAAGACATGTTTAAGGGAGCACAGCCTTTACGAGTCAGTGCATGTAGAGAGCTCTAATTCATACTAGATGTATGCAGTGTGACTGCCTGGAAAATGAAGGGTTACAATCATTATTCACAGCAGTCACATTTTTTTAATTAATAACCTTGTAATTGGTATTGACTTAAACTAACGGATGACAGTCTTATGATGAGCCATTCCCAGCCAAGCTTCCCACCCAATTGCCCTCAGGTCAGGAAAAGAGTGAACTCCGTTACTGGGCAGAAGTTTTCCACCCCGCAGCAGTCTCCTTCCTGGGCGGCAGAGAGGTGACCCCACACACGAGCCTCCACAGCCTTCCTCCAGCCCTTGCTTGCTAGCACCATGGCTGCACTGAGCCTCTACTGTGCTCCAGCCTGGCTTCCATGGGCCAGTGTCTGAAACACCAGCGCTTTCTGGTACAGTGGTTTCCCTATGGGGAACTACGGTTAAAAAAGGGTGATCCCACAGTCAGGGCCACTGCAGCACCTTCCCATTACTACCCTGGAGAAGAAAGCAAAGGCTAATCCACCTCCAGGCATTCATTTTTAGGAAGCAGAAGGAGGAAATCTTGCCCCTCTGTTCAGACACAGGCTCAAGCAATGGAAGTCCACCCCCAAGATCTGCAAGATATGGTAATTTTGGACCTCTCTGACATAACTGCAATACGCAGCTTGGACATGCCTCTCTGAAGCACAGGGAGAGGAAAAAGGGCAGTGCTGACAAAGGGCAGTGTTGTGTCCGCAGCAGCTCAAGCCACGGCCGCACCTAAACCAGGTCACAGCTAAAAAGAAATCCCTGGGGGAACATTTCTGGCCTGAAGCTCATTTGTAGCAAATTTCAGGAGAAGTTTACTTCCAAAAAGCACAGCACAAGTCACCTGGGTACAGAAGGCATCACAGCAGCCCCTCTGTAAGGCTCTCCCTGGCTGGAGCGCCAGCCAGGCCAAGGGGATGGAGAGGCAAAACTATGGATCTGGCATCAGGGCTGGGCTCGGGGCGTTTCCCAGAACAATGCCTTCTTCTCCCCCTCTCCCCGGCAGGACCCAAAAAGTCCCTTTTCTCCCCTAAGCCTCGGCAGGGCTTCAGCCGGCATCCTCCGGAGGGCTTCGCCCCGCCACTACCCGGGAGCAGCATTAGAGGGCAGTGCGCTGCCTTGAAAGCGGGATGCCTGCCCCCCCCCCCCGCCCCCGGGCCGGGGCCACGGGCATCCCCCCGGGCAGGGTGTCCCCCCAGCTGTCCCTCAAGCATCCCCACCGAAGGGGAGGGACACCCCCCCCCACCCCGGCCCGGGTCCCCCCCTCCCCGGTGGCCGCTGCGGCGAGCCCTGCCCGCCGCCTCCCCCCCTTCACCGGCAGCGAGCGGGAAATTCTGCAGGGGCTGCATTTTAATTAGAAAATGCCGGGTTTTAATTAAATAAATGCGAAGCTGAATAATGCAATCAGGAGAATTGCCTGTGCTCTTCTATTTTGCCGTTCAATTTATTTTGTGCTGTCCCCACACTTTTAGTTTTCATATGCCAAAGACTTTTGCATTGATCCCTCGGAGCTGCATTGCAGAATTTGCCAGGGACAAAGCTGGAAGCGCTGGCTGTTGAATAAAGGGCAGTTGGAACTTTTCACAGCTGGGGATACATCGGAGGCAGCCTGCGTCTGCAGCAGAGAAACCGATTTTTCCAGATTTTTGAGCACCAAAGTTCCAACTGGCCGTAAGTGGAGTTCAAGAACACTCCTGAAAATCAGGTGCAAAAGAAGAGGACAAAGAAGATACACCATCCCATCTATAACTGGGGAGAGCGAGTAAGCGTGCACATACACGTGCATGCAAGTGAGCACATAAACCAACAGGGTATGTTCATTCTGCAACCCTGCAAATACTTCATTGATTTCCTGAGCACGCAATTGTTAATTTTAAGGGTCTAGAAACAAAAATTACAAAACAAAACCAAGATTTTTGCTTTCAAAAGCCAGTTCTGGTTGCTAAGTGACTACAATATACTTCTCTATCGCATAATTTGAAAAACCCACGCACTAGGAGCAAGGAAATTGCTAGGTTAGGACATCAGGAATGTGCCCTAGCAAGATGATGAATTTTATATATGTATTTGTACTACAGTAGCGCTTAGAGACCCCAGGGAGCCATTGTCTTTGGTAACATTAAGAGTGAAAGATGGTTCCAAGGAGGTCTTAAACAAGCTAAAACAGGGCGCAACAAGTTGGTGTAAGAAACCTTAGCATAGACCTGGAAAAAAATGAGGGCAAGCAGATCTATCAAGACTGAAAAGAGAACCCACCATGAGCAGAAGAAACTGTAAAGTGAGATATCTACAGGCAGAACAGGTGACTGAGGCTGTAATAAACTATGTTTGGATGGAGAGCTGGGCGGGGGGGGGGGGGGGGCGCTTGGGGGAAAGAACACAAAAAGGTAAAAGCATGAATGAGGGGCTAAAGTAGGAAAGTTTTAAAACTAAGGACAAGTTTGAGAGAACAGGGGACACCAGAGGAGCACCCTACCAGAAAAAAAGCTCATAGTGAGGGTACAGACATGGAGTTATAGGTGAAAATCTAGAGTTAAAAATAAGAAACTTTGATAGACTGCAGGCAAAGATGTAGTAAGAGCTGAACCTATCAGTTGAAGTAGCACAATCAGTAATAGCTGCAAGACAGCAGGCACTTGTTCTGGTTATTGTAGCAATATATGCAAAAATGCTCAAACTGAGAGAATATGATTCCTCTGTGCTTTATCAAGCATCACATAATGAAAAGTATGAAGCGACTTTACTTCCCTTCCCTAATAGCTCTGGAATTCTTAAAAAGGACTATTGATTTTATTTCCTAAATGCTATTTTCCAGAATGCTTGTCCATAAGAATTATTTTCAGTGAATAAATTAATCAGCTGACTATGCCTGTGAATAGTCTTTCTGCTTGCTGATTCTTAGGAATGCCGGCATCACTGTCTGGTATAAAGTCTGCATGTAGCTATAACAAACCCCGTTGTTTTGTAAATACCCTTTTATTCATGAAACAGTGCTATGCTTTCCCATACGGCTCTCCTACATCCCTCTCAAACAGGAATTTCAGATGCAGTGCCAAGCAGGGAACAAAGACAAGCAGGCACAGATATTTTGCCATGGACTTCAGAGTATCCACACCCTGGGTATGTGCCTGGGAAACGGGTAGAGGGCCGGCCCATTAGGACTCTAGCTATGTACAGACACGATGCCTGGGGACTTCTCCAAGCCAGAGGACCACAGCAGCACTGAGACCTGGGACTCTGGTCCAAGCATAACTGCCCACTAAACATCCACCACAGAGAAGCTCAGAAAAGACCAAGAGAGTTTGCACGCATAATTCAGAAGGAAAAATGACAAAACTTGATAGGTAATGAAATTAGAGAGGTGGACTTTCTTTTAAGCCAAAAAGCTATGATTACTGTCTATATATACAAAACTTATGTCATTTATTGGGATCACACTGTGAGTTTGTGTGGGTGTACGTCAGTATTTTGTCACCCACACAGTTTTCAAACCTGCTGGTCAGAAAATTTAACAAAGCACTAGACACCTCCAAGATTTAGGTTCCTGTAAGTTTTGTGACATCAAGGGGATGAGTAAATTTGTGTTGTGACAAACTGTTGTAACAACTCAACAGAGCACTGCCTGATTTCGCCTGCCAGGCAGTCAATCACCACACATAGATCCCAAAGCCAACTACTTGCCAGACCAGTATCTGGTCAAGAAAAATAGGAAGGAGAGGAGAAAATAAAGCATATTTCCAAAGGTCACAATAGATATAGGAAGGAGCGGAGTGTTACCAGTTGGGGGCAGGGGGGAGATGGAAACCTGTGGCAGGGCACCGGGGGCAGGGGGGAGATGGAAACCTTTGGCAGGGCACCGAGTGCCTGAAGATGTGTGGACTCTCTGCAAACGCTGTGGTGCTTTATCCTCAGGATGTCAGCAGAAGAAAATAGCATTGCAGGAGTGCTGGGGATGTAGTACAGGAACTTACAGGCAGCCAAGTTCCCAAATGAGCTTTTCTTTTTGTGTCAGCAGGTGAAAACAGCATTTTCTTTAAAGGTCTGTAAAAGAGGGGTAAGTACCAGGTAGGTACAGATGCAAATCAGCGTAAGCGAGCTCCTTCTAGGCATGCCCACACACTTCACAGTGATGTTAGCTACACGTGTGTACAGCACTGCCCTCATTCACCCAAATGTTGCCAGCAAGTACAGAGAAATCAGAGCAAGCCCAAGCCGAGTAGAGTTGCTCATCACATCCCTGTCCCTGACATCATGAAGTCTCTTGTCTCTATTTCCAAACTGAGCTTCTGTACCTCAGGGGCTTATAAAGTGTGTTGAACAGCACTTCGCATCTGAATGATGCCTCATCATTATCTGTAGAGATATTCAGACCAACTGAGTATCTACAGCAACCTCTGCAACATGCATTACCATCTAGCAGATAAGTTACAGATCTACCAGGTCATCTGTGACCAAGGCTTTGGTCATCCCTGCACCACAAACCCCCCATATCCTGAGACAAGTCACTTCACCATGGCTATCCATGCAAAAAACAGATCTGTAATCCTCTCCGTCATTGCCAAGGAGGCACAGTAGCGGCGAGTTCAGGAGAAGGAATAATTTAAGGTTAACAGATGAACTGCTCTCTGGTCTTTCAGTGCCACTACTTCCCGGTCTTGAACTGACGTATTTTACCTCTGTAATCATCTGGGTAAAAAAATGGCCCACGCAGCCCTGCAGGCCATCTTCTCCTGCTCCCATCTTGCCGCTCCTGCCCCCCTGCCCCAGTACCACACACCCCCTGCCAGCAATACCCGAGCGCCTCTGGCATGCCGCGGGTTCTGAGCAGTAACCGAACACGGCTCCTCAGAATAGACACACTCCTGCTGTGGCTGCCACCCCCCTGCATCTTCGGTAACCCAACCCAACCAAGGCAGGGGCTGGAGGCAGGAAAACAGGCGGGCCAGCAGAACAGGAGACACTCAAGACTCGAGGGATTAACTCTATCCACCAGATGCAACTGCTGCCCAAGTCCTTATCCCCAGCCCATCCCCAAATCTTCATAACAGGTGGAGAAAGAGGGGGTGGCCATCACCCTCACAAGAATCCCTGCACACAGGCCTAAGGGCTGGATATAACCAGGTACAGGCAGAGGCATCCTGGCAGAGGGATGAAGATGGCAAGCCAAATAAAGACATGGAATTCAGCACCCAAGTGGAGATAAAAATACATGGACTTCACCCCTGCCCTGAGCAGCAGGAAGGGCCGGGAGAGCTTGCTGCCAAACCCAGCCAACTTCATTCTGCCCTTCTCAAAAAGTTTCAAAAGACACAGCAAATATGGACTCAACTGCAACATGCAAGTCAGGCCAAGCGCGCCAGGAGCCCTCCAGCAGCACTGGCAGGCAGCGCCCACACACATCGCTCCACTAACACAGGCATTGCCTGCTCTGTGCTCATGGGGTGCGTGGCCTGGACCTGCCGCAGGGGCTCCTCTCAGGCCCAGGACCAGCAGAGTCAGCGTTATTCCTGGGACACGGGTCCCAAAGGGTAAGACTGGTGCCACATGACAGGTAAAGTGAAACTGGGTGTTCAAACTCTGCCAGGTCCACGCGGGCTTGGCGGCTGGGTATCTGCATGGTATCCCAGGAGCCACTGCCAATAGGGAAGAGCTGCCTAGGGCTCATGGAGGGTGAGGAGGCAAGGGCAGCCTGGGGCCAGCAGATGAACATGACAAAGTCCGGGAGATGGCCAGGCTTCTCAGACAGGCACGGCTGGAAAAGGAGCCACTGTCCTCGAGCATCCTGCCCCGGACGCTGGTTGAAGTCCCATGACCAAGCGGCTGCTGGGTCTGCATGTAAGCCCAAGGAGAGGCAGGGAGGGAAGCTGCAGGAGAAATGCAGGAGCAAGGGTAAGAGCTCTTGGTCGTGCACAGCTTGAAGTGGGAGGAGTTGGGAGACTGGGGGGACACAAGGGGAGGGATGATTCTCAGAGAAAACTAAAAAGAAGCAAATAGACAGAAAACACAGACTCCATTTTTCTGCACCACTGAACTGGGTCACTTAGTCTTTTACGAGACCAATGACGTACTAGCAAAAAAAGAAACCCACCCTCCACCTGAGCAAACGAGGCATTTCTAGTGCAGAGCACATGAGAACAGGTCAGAGGGCTGCCCTGCGTGCATCTCTCTCAGCGTGGCGCAGCACTGTGATGAGGAAGGCACACAGCGCAGGTAGGATGGTAGCACAGTATGCAAGGCAGCAGAACTACAGAGGTGATGAGACCGACCAAACTCAGCACTGGGGAGGTCTGGTGAAGGGGACAGTTTGGTGGGCTGGAGCCCTCAGTCCAGGAGCCTTGGGGGAGTTCAGTCTCAGATCTGGGCTTCAGTGCTTCACCTTTCACAGGGAGGTCCAAGTATGGCGCTACACCCCATCACGGTTCAGACCAGAATCGCATGTTTCATCTGCTCTGCAAGAGACAGAGCTCACCTGTGGTTGCAGCCCTTTTGATCCAGCTGCTCTGCATTACCATGGGACAGACCTCTGATGCAGAAACCCGATAAGACCATGAACAGGAAAAAAAAAAAAGCTATAAAGCTATAAGGAGGTAACTCTAGATATAATTTGTGCGTGTTGTAGCAGAATCATCAGAGCAATGGATCTGCTCCACTACCCAGCAGCGGGTGCAGGTCTAACATAACGGAAGACACTTTCACATGTTTAACAGAGCGATCAAGAAATACGGGATAACAGGAGAAGGACAAAGCCTGCCAGTAACATGGAACAGCACAATCAAGGTATCACTTGTGCAGTGCATCTCTGAGACACAGAGAATGAGACACGCATCATTCGGTAGAAGAAAGTATACATTTAGGTAGAGCTATTCAGGAAAAAAAAAACCCAACCTTTGCTAATGTGGCAATAAATGCAATCAATACAGATTGCTGGAGCAATCAAGTTGTCTAGAGAAACCGATACCTACGGATATCATGATCAATAATGCAGGATTCTTTAAATACCTCAAGAACAAGAAATTTTAGTGCCTAAACTGAGCACCTTGGTTTGCTTGGCACTGCCTTACTTTGGAGAAACACAGCCCTTTTCATAGATAGGTTTACTGGAAGCAGGATTATGTCTATATTTCACCAGCCGCTCTCCACAGGCGGCTTCCCTCCCCCTCCCCAGACGGCTTCAAAGCTTCACCAATCTTATGGCTTACAGGTGCCAAACTGGATTGGGCAGACCCAGTGTACTCTGCAGCAACTGAGCGCCAGACACTGACACACTGACAGGGGCAGCAGCCACGTCACCTATATGAAAGTTTTTAGCAAACTGAATGCAATGTGAATCACACACTCAGGGATGCATATCTACGTTAACTGCTTTTACATAAAATGCGCTTTAATTCAGCTCCTTCCTATATTCCTCCCCCCTGTAACTATCAACGACTTTACAAGAAGTTTCTGAAGCAGAGGAGCTGTCAGGAGGCTGTAGCAGCTGAGCATGAGACAACGAGGCTCTTCACACTTCAGGAATAAGTTGGAGGCAGTTAAGAGTTGCGGTATTCACACCTTTGCTGGATATTATTATTGCTCAGCGATGAAGGAGTTAACTACGCCAGCACTTACATTTTTGGGTTTAGATCACACCTCTCTGGACTAACTGGTCTGCTCGCCCCTCCAAGAGCAACCTTTGCAAATGCCTTTTGCAACTCTCTGCAGAAAACCTGTTGCAAACTCGAAAGCCCCTCACCACATCCTCAAACATCCAGCTCTGTCTCTGAGGTATGCTTGAGAGGAAGGGTAAAAAACTAACAGAAGCTGAGATTTGTCAATATTGCTGAAATTCTGCAAGCCTGGCAGCAGCTAGGGTCATAAGGATGGCAGCAACACTATGAGAGAGGAGATTTGGTTCAGGTAATGGCCTAATGGAAGGGGAAGAAAGAAGACAACAGCTGATCTGAGAGGAGATAAAGAGGGGAAAACAGAGCACAAAGCAGAATGTAGTAACAGATCATTTCTGGAAATATGTGCACAGGAGATGGTAAACCCTCACAGAAGACGACAAAAAATCATGTACTGGAAAAGGTGTGCAGAAGTGCTGTATTTAGTAAAGGAGTTCCTCCAAATAAAATCATTTCCACCTTCAACCCACTCTGACCACAAAATAATCACCCAGCTTCAGCGACAAACTGGGGCAGCAACCCAACTGGGAGGACTGATGATGAGAAACAGACAACATGCACAAATCAACACACACATATATGCACACACACAAATGTACAGAGGAAATTCCGTAGTAATTTACTGTTGGATATCTTAGGCTGCTCCAAAACCCTCTCCAAGGCAGACAAAGAAAGCTTTGCCCTCCTACATCTATCCTGTGACAGGTAGGCAAGCGGGGCTGGCGGGGGGGGGGCTTCCTACAGAGTATCAGGCACTGGCCATTTTGCTGGAGGCAAGATGTCCAATGCTCTCGTAAAGGATCACAAGCTCCTGTTTCTACCCAATTCTGACTGTGAACTCTCCCTGGACAGGGGACAGTTATACCCCTCTCTTGGGAGTGAAATATTGATGACTTTTGTGCAAAGCAAACAGCCCGAGGATATGACTCCAAGGGGCTGGAGTGCAAGAAAGAGACCCTATAAAGGGACAGCAGCACAGAGCAAAGAGCTCTGACCATCACTAGCATGCAAGGCTGCATGTTGGACTACTCAGCTTCCTATTTCAGTGCCTCAGGCTCAGTAGCCCAGCTGCTTAGGAGAGCCTGGTGCTCCTTACCTCCCCCCAGACAAGTACCTTCACTGAAGGGTTATCCTCAGGTCTTCCATGGCTGTTGCCCCTGCTCACACACACACATTTTGGACCTGGCATGTGAGCTCAGCCCTTGCTAGAAGCCCAGGTTAAAACTGAAGTGCTGGTTCCACTCCTGCAGATAACCCCTACCTACTCAGCAGTGTGGGCAAGGGGTCCTCCTGGTCCTGCCCATAACTCTACCGAGACGACATCTCTGTGCCTTACCTACACACGCCTGATATATCCATTATCCCCTACAAGCCTAACTTCCCCAGACCAGCTTTTAAAGACCGCATCTTGCCATGCTGTCCCTGCATCAACACTTCACTTCCAGAGCAGCAGGCAAAGGAAGCTGATGGGAAATAATTCACTTCCTCCACCACCACACCACATGCCAGGGCCAGGGACCTACTGGACCCCCAGTCTATGGCCAGGAGGATCTTGAGTTCAGAGATTTGCACTCATATCTGCCACTGCATGATGACCTTACGCAAGGCAGGTTTCCAGCAGGATTTCAGGCCAGGAAAAATTCAAAGCCCTCAAGCTAGGTATCAAAAAGATGAAAGATCATATCCTTCAACCTCAGCATTTACAAAAATGTGTAGCAGACTCAGCAGCAACTTCCAGCTGAGAGACTGACTGATGATCTGCAACGAGGACAAAGGCACCTGAGAAATCACCCAGAGCACGAGCCACAACATGCAGCCATCTCTCAACTGCTGTTGATTCAGGAAAACCATCATTTGGGGTATGTAAGCTTAAGTAAACTTCCCTGTCCTATGGGAAATCTCCATAGCAGGACCCCAGCAAGTACTAATTTACACAAGTTTTCACTGAAGCTTTTTGCAGTGAAATCCTGCTCTGCCATGCAGATCAACTGTCCATGTGGCTTTTCAGGACTATTTACGTTGCACTGCGTGTGTAGACAGGATCTGGGAATATAACCTCTTCTGCTGTTCATACCTCTCCCAGTACAATACACAGCTTCCCTGCTGCCTGTGCTGCTGCACAGACACTGGCAAACCAGTTGGCTAGCAGTTCTCCAAAGCCCAAGTGCCTAACAGAGCAGCTCGATACCCTGCAGCACAGAGACAGCAGTGCAGTAAGAAATGCCACACCAAGGGAGAGGTTATGAGACCACCATATAGCTGGGAATAGGCACACATCCCCTCGCAAAGCAGGAGCAGCAAGCTGCAAGGTACATGCAGGGCAAGAGCCATGCTTCTGAGGCTCAGCCTCTACCGGAGCGCTGGTCTCACCGGAGCACACGGCTGCTGGTTTCAGGTTGTACAGGCGCTTTCCTCTGGCAATGGCTTTGAAGACTGCCCATTCATCTGATTTGTGAGTTATGTAATCACCAGAGGAAAATAGGGTTTGTTTGTTTGCTTTTTTGCTTTAATAGAAGTCATGTAATCACTTTAGGTTTAAGCTCCAGTCCAAATCGGACTATTTTTACATTTCAGGCTTGATCTCTCTGGAAAGAGGATGAGTCCTTTTGCCTGGCTTACACAGAATGACTTGTGATAACACAGTGCTGCTGGAGGACTACATGGAGAGCAGCGTGTCCCTTCTTATCCTGAGCCCTGGGGTGCACTCACTTGTTGCTCACCCCACAGCTCCCAGGTATAGATCCCTTGGAGATGGTGTTACAACCTGAACCACGTGGCCTGAACAAACCTCAAATACTCTTTCATTTCCCAAACCTTGCTCTACCTTTCTTGCACCTATACATCTCACTGCCATCTCCCCAGAAGTAATTAATTCTCTATTTCATCTCAGGTTTTGAGCTCACCATGTTGTTCAGCATTTGTGTCTGAAATACAGCAGCCATTGCTTTCATGATACTTCCCTTGGCATTAGCTGTCACTGCGCATGCTACCTACCATCTAAACATTGAGGTGCTAATTTTCAACCAAAGGGACCAACAAAAGGCTTGCACACTTTAACAAATCATACCTTTCATTACACAGGTGCCCCTCTGTGCACAGACCAAGTCTTAACCATCTGGAATAAACAGGCTTCCCCACTATGCTATGCCTGTTCCCCACTACCACCCCATTTCTCCACATTTGCAGCAGAGACTGCCTTCTGCTGAAGACAGCCCGAACTTTAGAGGTACTTAGACCTTGGCTCGAGCCATCATAGAAACAAAATCTGTGTATAGACCTTCCTCAAAGTGCAGAGTGTTTACAAACTGATTTATTGCCCCAGGCCCCATCAGTGGCTGTTTTTACTCCTTGTCAAACGATTTGGATTTCACTCAACACTTCTTCTCAGGCAGAAACGCCCATCATGTTGGCAGTAGGATTAAAATGGCATGTGAGCCAGCCAGGGTGAAAATGTCCCCATTAATTTTTCATCTTTCCTCAGGCAACTCTGCCTATAGATCTACACAGGTATTAAGACAGCCTTGTCAACTAAAACTGTTAGCTCGTCTTCCTCCTGCGGCCCCGGTGCACAGCCAGCAGAGCTGCCGGCGCAGCAGTAGAAGGCAGCAGCCCTTTCGGAGTCTGGGGGCACCCACTGAGGCCGAAGGCAGGTTCCCATGTACCAAATGTACAACTTCAATCACCCTCCTTCCACAGCACCCTCAGGGACAGCTGAGCCAACAGTGGCTGGAGAGCGTTTTCCATGGGGGGTCTGATGCCAGGTAGTCCTTAGTGCTGGCTACCACTGCGCAACCATCACTTTGAATCAAAAGTGCTTACACAGCCTAGAGCATCTCTCCGCTGCACACCCTCAGCCCTCTTCAGCAGGGCCCACGGAGGTCAGACCACGCTGGGGAATCGCGTCTCTCTGAACGGGCATCTCACCGGGAGACACCGAGATGCTGTGACCGAAATCCTCCCGTGCTCTGCCCCAAAGCTCTTAATGACAGCAGCAAGGGTGATCCCACCTCCAAGTTCACAGAGCTTCTTCGCTCCAACCCATACTCAGTCCCCTCTTCTCTGACATCGCGTCTCCCTTCAGCCCTCCCCAAACAGAGGGGAACCAAAAGAAATGTCAGAAGCAATCATCCCTGTAAACACCAGAAACCTGTAGCCGCCCTTCCTTAACAGCCCTGATACAGCCAGGCCTCCCACTGGCTCTGCTCCCATACTCACTGAGCCTGAACAGGCAAAAGCCTATAGAAAGCAAGGAGACTTTCATGGGAAAAAATAAAACGCTGCCCAAGGTGAGTTTGCAGCAGGTTGTTCTCTCTGCCGAGCCCAGGCTGGGAGAGCAGCCTTTCACACAGCAGAGCCGTGCTGTTGGAGACCCGGGCTTTCAGGCCAAACGTAAAGCTAAGGACCAAACCACTTCTAACCATTAGAGATCCTGTGGTCCTTTTTTTATAAGATTAAAAGCGATAAGCCCAGTGTCATGGCTAAATTCCAGCTCAGGTGATTACATGTTCCCTATCTTAATCCCCCCCCGCCCCTCCACAGGTCTGACTGGATGGAGTAATAGCAAGCCAATACTTGCTCAATATCTCACATTCATTTTACAGAGGATGCACAGCAAAACCAGCAAGCTAAGCTCAGGGAAGACTCTCTGTTCAGAAGTATCTGAAGCCAAAGAGACTTTGACAAGTGCAGATAAGCAAAAAAGTATTTTAACTGTCTGCCAGGCAGAATGCTCTCTTAAAAAGCCGATGAGAAATGTAAAGATTTGTGTGCATTTGAATGCACGTCTGATCATATGTCCTATTGCTATAGATCCAGCCTTAAAATATTGCTCAGGATGCAGCCTTACAATACATACTTGATGTGAGGACCATTAACAATGAGAACTACGCAAGTAATAGACTTGACCAGATGGCAGAAAGATTTTTGCATTTTCTCATCATACAGTTACTGATGGCTCTGCACCATCATCATAATAGCTTTGTCCTCCAGCTGTATAGTCATAATTGCATTTTATTTTTGTATTTCTTTGCAATTTGGTGCTAAGCACAGCTCTCAAAATGGCTGCTTTTGTTCCACGTAGGACCCTTCCTCTCCACGCTAGCTGGCTCTAACTTCTGTTGTGACAATATGTTTATCTTCTCTAATATTTGTTTACCCTTTTTTATTCCATCTATTTTCTTTGACATACATTTTTAATTAGATGCACTTCTCTGCTTTCATTGCCTGCTAACACATTCATTTAGAAAGTGCGGTGCTCACTATTGCTGCAAATCTCTGTTGTACGCTTAAAAGGTCAAGTCTATTTCTTGCAATAACCTTTGTCTGGCCAAGTTATCAGTCATACATCACAAATAAGATGATGCCTAAGGAGACCACTTGTATTCAAAATGCATTCAAATCTTTTTCCTTTGGCGACGAGGATTCGTAAACATCAAGGCTAACAGTATCACACCACTACAGCAATAATTATTTTTTACTTTTAGAGAGAATATACCTTTCGCAAGGGACACTCTACTTTCTAGACTCATGGTACATTTGAAATCTCTGAAGATTTTGTTTAACACGATGTTGTTCTCTTTGAACTGGCAGCTGCTGCTGAGCCCCTGAGCCTCCTATGGGTAACAAGTTCTCTCTCCCTCTGCATTTCTCTGAAATTTCTCAGAAAACCAGGAAGCACTGGAGCCACCTCATTCAACACTCCACCAGAGATACTAACCTCCCATCTGTTTTCCCCAAGCTGGTGCCTGGGATGAGGTGCAGGAGAGAAAGCGACAGTGCTGAGTGACGAGCACTCCTCCTCCTCCAGCCCCACAAGAGGGATGGGCGACCACAGCATGGCTGGGACGCTCCAGAGACAGCTTCAGCTTTGCAAAACAAGGCAGGTACCAGGTTTGTGCAGTCAATTGGAAAGCATCTGGGGATACCAACCACAATGGGCAATACTGACCAGAACAACAGTTTGCCCTTTTCCCCCGCACCAGGGTGGTCACAAGCAGCCCTAGGTGCCTCCACATGGCTGTACAAGGAATGCAGCGCTTCTGGGCTAAGGAGACCATGCTGAGGCATAGAGAGGTGTCCTGCCTTCACACAGGTCAGCTGCAGAGCTAGAACCGGGATTTGAGCTGAGAACAGGAATTAAAACAGACTGAAATCATGCTTTGCTGACGTCCTGACTTTGCCCACACCTTGCCACCGCTTCCTTCACATCAGCCTCAGTGACTGTGCAGCTATCTAAACAGTCAGTCTGGGGTGCAATTGCAAATGCCAGGACAGGGGAGGTGGTGGGAAGTCATGGATGGGCAGGCAGAGGGTCGGAGCATGGTCTCAAAACAGCTTACACCAACCAGACCCATGCCTTGAGCAGCCCTGACTCTCAACCTCGTGCATTTGTTACCGCCTCAAGTGTACAACAGTTGGACACCTATCTCAAGGCGAGTAACTGAACCATTTCCAAGATGAGCCAGGCTCTCCTCAGCACTGCTTCAGTACTGTAATTAATTCACCAGCCTTTCCCTTTCCCCTCCCGGTGCCAGGTCAGCAAATTCACTGTTATGCCAGTTACTAAAACTGTATCTCGCTCTCTCTAGCAATTTATCAATTTTATTGGCGTGAATGTGTTTTCCCCAGACAGCCTTCTGAAGTAAACGTATGGTAGAACAAACAGTTGAAAGCGTGCAGGACAGACAGAGCAAAAAGCTTGCATGATACATGGGGCAGGAGGCTGGGAGAGCAAGACAGAGCCTGTGCATGAGGTGGAGAAGAAAGCACACACGAGCAGAAGAGAGACATTGCCCATACCCAAAGAAACTGTGGGACTGCTCCTCTGGGATCAGTGGTGGGCAACACTGGCATCACTTGTGCTCATAGCCATGCAGTGGTTCACAGGACCCAGAGCAAGACATTCAACCCAGGGCTGGCTTTCAGCTAGCCTCTGCAATGCCTCTCAAAGCACTTGCTTTTTCAGCAAGACATTTCTGGTTTCTGGGATGCCGTGGGAAGCTTACTGTGAAACACTGAGAAATAAGATGCATCCAGGCTGCCTGTGAGTTATCAGGTACAAGAAGCACTCCTGCATGATGGAAAACAAGTTGCTAAAATAAAGATATCAGCTCTCCAGCTGTGTAACCAGGGGTCCACACTGTGAAGGCACATGTATACCAGCCTTCTCCACTTTCAAAACACTCCTCAGATTTCATTGCCATCTCAAAGCTGATTATATTTACCCTCCAGGAACTGACTGCATTGTATTTTAATAATCTGCCCACCTGTTATTATTTTCTCTCCGAAATCTGTCACTCTTCAGCAGTGCTGTAATTTAACTTCAGCTGAAGGCTGCTTGGGTTTGGATGACAACGTTTTCTCTATTAGTACCTGCCAGAGACAAAGCTGAATCTCATCAAATGATAAACGATCATAACCTCCTTTCACTCTCTGAGATTTATTTAGATTGCATTGCAGAGAAAAAAAGGCTGAAATAAGCTTGGTCATCACAGCCCCACTGCAGAGAAATGTTAGTCCTCAATCATGACATGACCCACCAGCCAGGGATGCCCACTGCCCTCAAAGGTTTTCTAATGACAGTTGTGGCACCATGACACACGTCCAGTGTGCTATTTTCTCCCATCTCTTCTCTTCCAGGGGACAGTAAAAATCAAGACCAGACGCTGTTTTTCTGGCAGTATGGTAAAAGGGGAAGAGCGGGATGGTCGCTACATGGTCTACCACATCTCCATGGCATCCAGGCTGTATTAAAAGAGAGGGCAACATCCTGCCCTGATACACCAAAGTAAATTGGATCCTAGTGAAAGCGCAATACACACACACATGCACCCCACCCCCAATATCAAATGTAAATATATATGAGAGGAGAGGGTAGGGAAAACTCCTTCCTGGACTTTGTGGGTGACCAGCAGAAGCCCCGAAGGACCTGGGCTGCAAAATTAAGAGCAGTCTAAAACAGGCTGACTCCAGAAAGCCCAGGCTCTGCTATCCTGAAAATGCACATTCAAGCTAGCTCTTCTATGCAGGCCTCGTGTTTCCCTTGGACAGCATCTCTTTCAACTGTGTAACATGACATTTTACATACCCAGCAATACCAGTCAAGATCTGTAGCATCTCCTCCCTGAGGGGAAAGCAGGGGAAGAAAATAATATATCATTGCACTAAAGTAATTCTGATCTGGCCTGGGGGTATATCATGATGAGACTTCACTCCCTGGTATGCTTCCAGACGTTCCCATTTCCTCACTGTCACTTCCTCTCGGATAAGTTTGCCTGCACTGTTTGCACAGCTGTCAAGTCCACTGGAGACACCAGGAGACTGACAGCCACTCACACAACCACACCATTCTGCAACACAACTCTCTCTCCTGGCCCCGTCCCTCTGCCAGTGCTGCCACCTCCCTCCAGCAAGGCACCGGTCACCCATGCAGCAGCCACCACCCTGCTCCCTGTGTCTGAAGCTGCCTGCAAGAAGGACCCAGCCAAGGAGTTGGCAGGGAGCAGGCAGAAAGAAGAGCAGGACCATGCACAGGTTTGTTCCCAGGTGCAGAGTCAGTCCAGGGTTGCTCCCTGCTGGCACACACATCCTTACCACCATGCAATCACCCTGACCAGCCTCAGAAAATAAGACAGCACACGCCTCCCTGAGTTGACATGGGCTTGGATACCAAGGGATGAGGACTACTCTTGTTCTGTACCATCTGTCAGCCAACAAGCTGCTGTCTCGCACTGTCCTGCAAGGTCTTGTGGGTTTGGGATGCCTTCAAAAAAGGGTCTTGACCTTTGCCTGGATAAGAATTTTAGACTTTTGTGGGGTGCCAGGATCCTTTGCTCTTTAGACAACTATCTGCCTTCTCTCATAGAGACATGATAACCATGACATGATGACAAGCAAGCTGCTTTTCACTAGACCTTGCCAGACAAAGGAGGCAAGACACACTAACAAGACCTACCTAAATTTTATCCAGGCCAGCTGATTGAGAGGTTCACTGAGCATTGCTGGAGCCAGGACTAGCAGCTCCATCACATGTCCTGAAGCAAGCTAATAACCAGCTTGCACCAGAAGTGGGCCACAATGCAGAGAGATGGAGTTTCCCAGCCCAACAGGCTAGCTGCAAGTCGGCAAATTAATTACAGTGTCTAGCCAGTATGTATTGGCTGTGAAATAGCCAATACAACTCTACTTGAGAGAAAGATGTCTTCAGTTCCTCAAGACACCAGATATCAAAACTTGGATGTCTGCATCAGCATCGCGCTGCAGACCCTGATTTTCTGCATTGTCTCATAGACTGCAGTTAATCAGAGTTTCCTGCCTGTGGGAAGGAGGCAAAGGATCAATCCTGCAGTTTTTGTTGGTTGCATTATTCAGTTCTACGGCCAGTGCCTGTCAGTGGCAGGATTTTCCTCTCTAGAGGTATCTGGAAATTTTCCAGGATGAAAGCTTCTATCACTTAGCTGGTGCTGTTACCTCCCTGGAAAGACAAGGATGCACCCTTTCGCTGGCGATTTCTGAGGTGACAGCAGCTGTCAGACCCTAGCAGAGAGAGTGAACATAATAGTCGAAAGAAACTTGCTATTATTCTGTCAGGTAAAATGTCTATGTGGATGCTGAAATATCCCAGGGAAGTGCAGCTTCACTGCTCTCCTATCAGTCTTGTTAGGAGCTCAGTTTATTACATTTTGTTATTGCTCGGCTGAGTTCATCTTGGAGCCTCTTAATTACAATGCAGTCAGCTTTGGAAATAAAACATGCAATGGTGTCTGCAAGCGCTCACAGAGCACAGAATTATACCTAAAAAAAGATGTTAAAGGCAAACCTTCAACTCTAAAGGTCTCCAATTTACGGCCAGGCAGGTTACCGCAGGGGCATTCGAGCCGAGTCACTCTGTGTTAGGATGATGAAGATGGGGAGCAGCCGCCCCAGGTAAGAGCTGCGGCAGAGCACAGGCACCACGTCACAGCGTTCGCCGTGCTAGTACCTGGTGTCACGGCCTTCAGACAGCTGGTGCGCAAAACAGGAACGTGTTCCGGGGGACATCGTGTGGGTTTGGGGAGAAAGGCAGAAAGGAGCAGGAGAACAGATGAGGTACAAGGTGAGGAATTTGTGTGCATTACGGATAAGTTCCCACAGGCAGCTGTGAACTTGGTAAACGCGTTATGTTTTGGAGATTAATGAGGTGAGATGCTTGCAATGGGAACCCATTCCAGGCAATGCTTTCTGCCAGCAAAAACTCTGCAAGCTCTCTGGAAAACATGCAGGTGGCTGAGGGGGGGGATGTGTAAGTGTATGGAGAGGATCAACTGTATACACGCAGAGCAGTCCCCAGCAGTGTATAGGCAGGCTTAATATTGGGGGGAGGGGGGGGGGCATATGATATTTTTAACCAGTAAGAAGATGCAAGAGGAGGCTGCAGCACAGCCATCGTGAGAAGCACTCAAGTAAATGCTTCATCTGCCTGTCAGGAGAGTGACGCCGCCTTTTCTGCACAAGCACAATCACGGGACAAGCAAAGGACTAATGCGTTAGGTGGTTGTCATCATGATCCAGTCACGGTCCCTCTGAGTGCCTCCAAGACCACAGACTGGGTGTACAATCCCCCCATAAGAAAACCTGGACCCCCTCCTACCCACGATAAGGGAGAAGGTCCCCTACACTGCAACTGGGGCTCTGCTGTCCAGAAGAACAGGTCTGCAATTTTTAAGCCTTATTGAAAGGCAACATGCAAGCCCAGTAGCACGATGGACACAGTGATTCGGCAGTGCAAACCACCAAGCAGCATGTACAAAAATCAACACAGGCACGCTCTAAAGCTTTTCTATCTCCAAGCAACTTGGCACCACCAGGTCTCCCCCATCTCACCGAGGAGAGCTGCTCTCAGCAGAGTCCCAGAGGGTGTGGTGCCACCAACATCCACCAGATCCTTCCCAGACCTTGTCAAAGAGACAGGAGGACTGACACACCACTACAGTTTGACAGCAGACAGATTTAACAGTGACAGTGTGGGGTAAAGCGTTACTGGAAAATGCAACATTTGCAACACATTTCCACTGTAAATCACAAGAAGCACTGGTGCTGTTTGTTTCTTCATGTAAAAAAAAAAAAGATGTAGAGAAGGGGAGAAAACGCACGCATAGGGTCAGGTAGTCCAGCCCTGGCTGTGCAGAATAATTTATTTCTATGAGGTCTCTCCTCCAGCATTTTCCTGTCTGTATATATGTGCCTCAAACAGGGATGTTCTTACCATTGTCACTCTTAAGCCAGACCGAAAAATGTCTATTAGGAGCTTTTCTTGATATTCCACCTACATTTCTTTCCCTGAGTTTTATCACATCACTCCTACTTATATACATCCCGCTACCCTTCTGGAGCAGCTCCTCTCCCTGAAGTTCACACCCTTCCAATTACAGAAAGACAGTTAGGTTTCCCCTTTTAATCACCAATTACCCATGATAAATGCACTTAGTTGCTTTAATCTTTCCTCATACCTCAGGTCCCCTGCAGCACCCTAATCATCGTTGCTTTTCTTTGAACACCTTTAACTTGCCTGCCTCTGTGACAATGAGATGTCTGGAGCTGAGCAGCGAGGTTTGGGTGGGATCTGACCAAAGCTGAATGCTAATTTCATCATTAGCAAGATTAGGTGTCTCTAGCAGGATGCGGGTGTTTGTTCATTCGCACATCTCATTCCTCGTGGCATGGCTGGCCTCCAGCCGTCTGCAGATTCCTACTCCCACTATCATTTGTTGGTTTTATTTAACCAAGGGATTAAAAGCTTTCAGGACAGTAATTACAACGACTGTTTGAGTGCCGGCTCTGAAGCCTGACGGCACGCCAGACGTCCTCCGATTCTGTGTGGCACATCCTCTGGCATGGGAAGTGCCCACAGGGATGGGTCAGATGGTGCTCCCACTCTCACAGCCTCTGCAAGCCATCTCCACCCATGGCAAGCTGAGCCCAGAGCAAACATGCATGGCTGGAATGCCCTGGCCACAGGCAGGAGAGCCTCAAGGGATGTATGCAGGAACTTCGGACACTGCCTTGCCATCGCTGGCCCCACCAACAAAGACTGCCTGTGCACGTGTCTGATAGCACTATCCACAAACGCAGACTGAATCTGGGGCAGGAAAGTCAGCTAGAGATGGTCTGAAGTGGCAACTGCAATCTTTTACTGTCAAGGAAAAAGCAGCATAGAAGCCACCCACACATGGCTGTAGAGTCACATTATCTCTGTTACACTAAGCCAGAATGAAAAGAGTATCTGGTGATACATGGCCACAGTATCGAACGATAGCCTGTCACTGAACCACTTGTACCCAGAGCACAGGCTGGAAAGTGTTCTGCAGGTGAGTATCACCTACGATAGTCTTCTGCATTATGCCCACTGGGCAGAAACACAGGGATGTCATATATTTTCAATTTTTTAGCTTTCTGCATATGTTCCAGCAACAAATTTCCATAAAATGGAGCTAATGAGTCTTGCCTGGTTTGAGACACAGAGCTGAAAAGCCCTCCACATAAGGAACAGGCAGTATTAATAATATATTAGACTTCTCTGCAATACCGTTCTCATAGCTGAGAACATATGTGACCCTGTGCAAGCTTCATCATCTCTCATCTCTGTGCCTTGGGGGCTTTAGGATAATTTCAAACTTTGAAAGCCTTCCCCTCCGCTTACTCCAGTTTCTGTTGTTCCTAGAGAGCCGTCCAAATTTCATGACATCACCTGAGCAGTAGATAAGTAAAAATTGCCTCAGCCATAGAGGAGAAATCTAGGTTAATTATGTTGATAACTTAACCCCCGGGCTAATCTCTCGTCCATTAAGGTAAGCAGATGGTCAGCTCACCGCAGGGAAGAGGAAGAGAGGACGGAGCAGCAGCTCCCATTCACAACATGCAGGACCAGACACATCCCTGAGAGGGTGAGCATTCCCAACCTGCTCCCTTCCCCCACGGACAGGCTTTCTTTGCACCCACCGCTGGCAAGGCAATTGGGAAATGGAAGCACAGAGCCACCAGGAGATAAACAAAAGCCCACACAAGGTGGGGTTTTTTGTGATTCAAGTAAACAGTGCACTGACATAGATTGAAAGCAGGGAGGGATAAGGAATGGGAAACACATATGGATGGGTCTTGCAGGCTGGTGTACCCGAAATGGGGTGGTTAAACAATATATCCACAAGAAATAAAGGTCAGACGCAATGTGTCATTGCATGAATAGAGAAGAAGCATTTGCAAAGTAGTTTCCTGACCAAAGCAGACACCGAAAGCCCTGCCAGGACCACCCCTGTGTGCACTATGTCCTTCCCAAGGTGACAGGGAGGGAATGTTATCCCAAAAGCAGGGTCATTCGCCCGGTGTGCAGACACCATTAACACACAGAACCAGGGTATTTTATTCCTTTCATATTTGCGCAAAGGTGGCTGCTAGGTGGCACTTCCACAAATCTAGCACACCTTCATACAAAACTACAGCATATTTATCCTGCTACATGATTAGTATAAACCTGCCCACATTTAAACTTATTGGTTAGTGATTAACATTTCATACACTATTGATTTATTGTATTTAAATTAGCCTTGCTTGCTATGCAAATTAGCATGCATGTTCCTGGGGGGGGGGGGGGGGGGGGGGCGGCAAGTCTTTTCAGTCCTGAATTGAATCGGTCACGATCTCCCCTCATCGCATTTACCTTTCACCCAGTTATGAAGTTTTATCAGACTTCATGTTTTTCTGGCCACCATCCAGTCTTTGGCGCCAAGATATTCCCTTTTATCAGTCCGTTAGCTCTTCTTCAAGGGTATAGCTGTTAGTTTTCCACAGTTTGTTCATTAAACAAATACTTTATCTTTTAGCTCCTTCCCAGATTCCTTTCTCAGAGCACAGGTGGTTCATATTTTTGCTTAGTGGAAAATTCCACTTTCTGCAGGATATCAGGAGGACCCTGTGGTCATGCACAGGGCTAGGAATAGATATCCCAGCTCCCGTCCCCAATTCTCTCAGTGATGAATGGAACAAAGCAGGAGCAAGGCATTTTGTCTCAGTTTCTCCATCTGTAAAGAATTCTTATACACCTCGCAGGGGCGTTTTGTAAAGCTTAAATGCCTGTGAAGTGCTTTTCGGCCCTTGGATGAAAAGGGACGGTGACATCTCACATCTCTGTTAGCAGTTGTCCCATTTCTTCAGTAGAGAGACAGGGATGCCAGGAATTGTTCTGCCTGCCTAAGAGCTCCCTGGCTTCCACTGAAATTGCAGAAGAGTGTTCATCTGCTGTCCTCTGTAGAAACAGCAAATCCCAGGAGGAGAATGGATGAATATAGGTTTGTGGGCAACAACAGCAGTGTATAGAAGGGACTCTCCAAACTACGCATTTTGGGGATAATTTCTCAGGGCAAAACCACCCCATCCCAACTTAGTCCTCCAACCACTGTAGCAAGTGACTTCCCAAACACTGGCACTCTGCAGACCATCTGGTAGGACACCAAAAGGTGTCCACAGCATGAGAATATTCAACCTTATAGGGAAACAGAAATTGGGAGCCTCAGACTAACTATTATTTTTAAAGGTACAGTTCAAGACTAATGGTCATGTTGCAATGTTGTGTTGTGATATTTGACATCCCTGTGTGAACTCGTCACAGGATCAAAGCACAACATAACTGTCGAGTTGCCAAGCCGAGACCAACGTGCAACATGTACGTTAAACAATTATATCTGAAGGAGATGGGACCAGCTGGTGCACATTAGAGACGTTTTACTTATTTAGGGGACAGCCTGAGCAGCCTTGCCTTAAACATGCACTTGGGAGCATGGTGCACTTTGGGAAAAGCAGGGGTTATAATAAGATGGCATCAGTGAAGCCAGGGGTACATTTACCTGTTGTATTGCAGGCAGAAGCAAGCCCTGACCATCCTTTGAGCAGATAAAGCTGCATAGATGTGGTTAGCATGCTGAGATGCAAGGTGCATTAGCTCATACTGAGTGCTGCACTGAAGCAGTCTCATAGCTTTCAGACCAGCACTGGCTTGCATCCACCGGCTCAGATGGAAGGTCAAGGGAGCTTACTTCTGCCTGCAATATATCATGTAGGCATTGCTCATGTCACCTCCCTGTGAGCCTATAAATCCCTTGCTCCTCATCTTTCCTTCTTCCCCCTCTCTGTTCCCTTTCTGTAGTGCAGGTTCTTTTGGGAGCCAGGGACAGATGACACCGAGTAGCACCTCATCACCACGAACACACACATGCAGAGGGATGGTTCGCAAAAGAAATCACCGCTTCCCTGAAGAAAAATCCCCATGGATTCACCTCCCAGGAGCACCCTCCGGGCAGTCATCCTTTCCCCGCTGCTCCTTGTGGGAGCAGCAACAAAAGTGCAGCTTCTGTCAGAAAAGTGACTGTTACTGAAGGACCCCTTCTTGCTGCTGAGACATGCTGCCTCTGCGTGCGCCTGCACGCCCAGCCCTGCTCACCCAGATACATTTTAATGGCTCCTTATTCCTGCTGGTAACTGCACAACCAACTGAGCTGTTTCTCTTCTGGTTCAAATCTCAACATTAATAAAACACATCCTAAAATAATGCCTATAACGAGCAGCACCAGCCCCCTATACAACACTGCTGGCTCATGCCCTGGCATGAGGAACCAGGCATCTCTCCGGGTCCTCCAACTGGGATGGTTCACCGCCTCCTTCCTCACCATCCCAGCCAGCACACTGACTTCTCCAGCCTGAGGGACCCCAGGCACATGTTGTGCCCCTTGGCATGGCAGCAATTCTGTGGGTAGGCAAGTGTCATAACCTCGGCATCACTGATCAGCATTTAAGCCACAGGTCCCTAAATCCTCTTCCAGACGCAACGGGGAAACATCAAGGAAAAGCTGGCAGTGCTCACCCTGCTAAAACTGGCATTACCAGAGGTGGGGTGAGAGCAGGAAAGATGCCTTTTTGTGTCGCAGAGCCTTGCACATGTTGGTGGCACAAAGGTATTAAGTCTGCTCCAGCGGCTGAGCAACACCATCAGCACCATGCACCAACTGCTCTGCACTGAGCCTCACCACCCCATTTTGGACTCGATGATCTTAAGGGTCTTTTCCAACCTTAACGATTCTATGATTTTGCATCCCCTGCAGAAAGACTGCCATCAGCACTGGAAAAGACGGGGGAGATGTTTTAAGTAGCAAGGAAACATCTGACATTGGTAGGCATGTCACAGTGATAACATGGGTGTTGGCAACGGTGCATGGGAAGGAAGCAATTTGTCTTCCTCCTCAAAATATTTGGTCTTGCAATAAGGCACAGAAAAGATCAATTTCTCCTTTGATTCTGGGAAGTCAGACTGAAAACAAGCAAGTGCAGGACCCAGAACTTCTCCCACATGCACACCAGCATTGAGCATGTTGTTGGGCAAGCCAAGGCGAGAGGAGAAACAAGTGGTTGTGCTCCCGTCCCTGCACTGGTCCTGCTCAGCCCCCAGTACCACCCGCTCTACACCTCAACATAGCATGGGAAGAAGATGTCAAGATGCAAAAGCAGAAATCCAGCTCTACCATTCCAGGATGCCCAAGCTAGGCAAGTGGCAACCCTGTAGGGCCCTGAGCAGGAGCAGGAAGACATCACATTTCAGTGAGGCTTTCCTCTCCTGAGTCACTCAAAGGAGGAAACCTGCTTCAGATTCAGTCCAGCCCTGCCTAGTGATAATTTCTAATCCAGCAGTTGAAGGATTACAGAAAGTTAGAGGAGACAGATGGTGTTGCAAAGACAGAGAAGTCTCATTGCTTCGCTGGAGCCTGTACTTCCCGAGGTTACAGCCAGGATTTCAGAAAGCCCCACCTTCCATGTAAGCCACCACTCGCCCAGGGCCAGACAGCCCCGCTGTACCAGCGAGATGCTGGTTCAGTGTGGGAACAACAGAAGCTGCTGGCAGGAAGGTTTGCAGATGGGCTGCAAGGAAGAGGGATCCCACCCCTGCACAGCCTCACAGGCCTTTTGGTTTGGGACCAGACAGGGAATAAGGATATTTTACATCCATCCAGCACTTTGCAGAGGCACAAGCACAACCCCCGTTAATTTCTACCCTGCCTCCCTGCGTCACAAGCAACTGTCACCCTTCCCAGTTTTACCCGCTAGAAAATAGGGCACCAAAGTTTTGCAGCAAGTCAGCGGCAGAGCCTGGGACGAAGTGATGGGGGCTGCCCCAGCTCCCTGCAGCCTGCTCTGCTCCCCTCCAGGAGGGCCCGTACCCATCTCGCTCTGCCTCTGCTCTCAGCGCAGCCGGGGCACAGCAATCACACAGAAAAAGGTCGTGTGCCAGCTAGCACCAGCCTTGCTCCCAGTGGGGCTGCAACAGAAGGATGCTTCAGCCTCTGGATATTTGTTTTTATGAGTCTGCAATAGTCTGGGGCTTAGGTGAAAGTTTATGCATGGATGGGTTTGGTTGTTTTTTTTTTTTACACCTGCTTTTTTAATTCTCTTTAAGACACATTAGAAATATTAAGTCTCAGCTTCCTAATTTTTGCCAAAGACCTCTCTAGTGAGCTAATGAAATAGTCACTTCAGAAGCAACAGAACTGAAGCCTGAGCCAGGAAACTGGAAGAACCATTGAAAACTCACTCTCTGCTTTATGTTAACACTTATTTAAACCAGTTGCCTGACAAATGCTTGTGAGAAAAAATTGTTTTCCTGAAAGCCAATGCAATTTTCAGACAAGGATGAAGAAACTTCATGATACACCTTTCCAATCTTATCAGAAGCCCTCCAGGAAAACCTGGGAGACAGCATCCTGGTATTTCTCACGTGAATAACAAGTAGAGAAAAGAACCAAAACATACTCCAGGGGATTTCAGACGCCCATGGATAACAGCACAGCCATCAGCAGCACTGCAGTAACCTCCACAAACCAGCAATGGATCAGTGAAACATGCAGAAGTCTGACAAAAGAAACATCTCTGCTTCTAATGGTGGTATATTTTTCTTTTTATGGGTCACCATTAAAACAAGGCAAAGCAAACAAACCCAAGTCACAGCACTTGGTTCTGCTCTTGGCTCTCTCCAGGCTGCGCAAACCTCAGCAAAGCCTCTCCTTTTCCTACCCCCTAGTCTTGCCTGCTGCCAAACAAGGATCTTGGAGACATTTTTGAGGCCTATCGATGAAAATGTATTTTGACAGGTCCAGGAGGAATAAGTGGCAGCCCCTAATTTTGCCCTGGCATAGCCAGGACACAGGTTTCCCTTCCTGCCCACTCCGTGATGTTGCCAGTCACGTCCAGTACAGGGGTAGCACAGGCTTCTTGCACAATTCCAAGCAGTTGCAAACTGAACATGCACCCATACCCTTGATTTAATAAATAAATAAAACTCTAGAAAGCCCACACAGTGCTCCCTTTCCAAAAAAAAAAAAAACCAAAAACAAAAAACACACACTACCTAAAGCTCAGTGGACCAAAATCCAAGTGGTGAATTTGAGCGTATTCTGAGGGCAGCACTTTATACCTCCAACTTCTGCTTCAGTGGAATGTGCCGAGGGCGTTATTTACAGCAGAGGCATTGTTGCACACCAGTTACTCTTTCTTCGGGAGCTGTGGAGGCTGCAGGAATAATGAGATAATTATCCCCATTATTCCCAGCAGTGGTGGGAATGAGACCACCTTTGTCCCCTGCTCCAGACTGCACCAGCTTGGGTGGTTTTGTTCTACCGGCAGAGTCACCTTTGCAGAGGTTCCCAGGACGCCTGGTTGCACATGCGAGGGCAGGAAGACCACAACAGACCATGGATATCCCCACACAGCAGAAACCCTCCCCCTGGGAAATTCCAGCCTACCAAGAGGCCAGTGCGTCCCCACTCCCCTCAAAACACACGCTGTGCCCTACTTGGGTGAGGATCATCGGGAAATGCAGACAGCAGATGGGAGGGAATTAAACTCAGATTGAGGAAAGACTCAGGCCCCCCAGAACTGAGACTTATTCCTGGCAATGTGCAGCTGAAAAAGCACTTAGATATCAGCAGTCCTTGTTAATTCACCAGAGGGTATTATCCAAGCTCGTTACAAGATTGATGTTCACTGGTAAAATCATTAATAGTTACCCTCAGCACTTGGCCTGGGTAGGGATGCAAAATCTAGTAGCCAGAAGTTGTTTCTCTTCTTTGCTTGATCATTTTGCTGATCCCTTGGCCTGAGCATAATGATCAGATTAGAAGGCTTTTTTTTTTTTTTTTGGCTTCTTAGTCTCCTTAAACTAGATTCACACTTCTGTGGGCCACTTGTCATCACTGCCAGGAGCATTAATTAGAGCCAAGGAGAACCTGCATGACCTGCTGTGGCACAAAAATGGCATCATGGAGTAGCAGCGACTCCAGCAGAAGGCTTGAACCAGGAGCTCAACACAGCAGCCACCCTCCCCTGATGGCCCAATAGATGCAATGGCTCTGCACACATTCAGGCAGTCAAGAGACTGCTGGAAAGCAAAAGAAAGGTAGCACAGTCACCAAGCCTGACAGCAAAAATGCAGCTGAAAGTCCTTAATGCAAAATTACATGCTGAACTGCTCTGCCTGCAGGTGAGCTAGATGGGCCCTTCCACCCTAACCCTTTTCACCATCCTGTATTTCAGGGAAGACACAGGATTGTAGGCTTCATAGACTGCAAAGCAATAATCATTAGGTAACACCTTTCCGCAATATTCCTTTTATTTCAGCAAGCGCTGCAAGCACAATGGCTCTGCTGCTCTTGTATAGCTGAAACGCTCAGCAGCAGCAGCAGCTACACCTCACATTCGGTAACCCTCGCAGCTGACAGGTTATTTGCAAAGGATCATCATCCTTTGCCTGGTCTCCACCACTACGTCTTCTGGCTTTCATCAGCCCCCATCTCAGAGGAGCCCCTGTGGGCCTGATGGCCACATGGGGACAAGCACAACAGAGCCGGTCATCGCAGGGCCACACACAACAGTTGCATTGACAGAGGTGGTGCCTGTGACTTGTCGAAGCTATTTCAGTTGGAGAACAAAAAGCCTTTTTTTTTTCCCCTTCCCTTGTTTTCAAATGGGTGCCAGGCACATGAGAATGATGCAGCTGTAGCACCCGCGCCCCATAACACCGGCAGCAGGGAAACCGCTCGCTGCAGGACCCACTGTGGCGGGCACTTAGCTACGGAGGCACACACCCCATTTACAACCTCAGCTGCCCAGAAAAGGGCAAATATCCTCAAGGGTTCCTGCCTGCTCACTGGGGAAAGCTGCTGGGCACCAGGGTCCCATGCATCCCATTTCTGGAGTAACAGATGAAGAGAGATGAGGAGGCACTCTGCCTGGCAGTGAAGGGGTAGCAGAAGCAAAATATTTTTTCACAAATAGAGAACGCAAACAGAAAAACTGGACAAAGTATGAAGATGATGAAAGGGAAATTAATTTAAAAAGAAAAGGCATGTCTGCTAGCACCACGTTATTCCCTCCAGCACACCCAGGTTTCCCTGTTCCTCTCCTCCAAAATAACTCAGGAAGAAAATAAAATCAGTTCCTTATGATATCCAGGTGGTAATTAGTTCAGGAAAGAAAGAGGTATAGAAGTTATGGATGCCAGGGACAAAACAGGAGTTGAAACGCAGAGCTTTGTTTCCACTCCACTTTTCCCCTCCTCTCTGCCAGCATCCGATGCCTAGGTAAAGCAGACCTGCTCCTTGCTGTAAAGCAACGGCCCGCACATCCCCTTCCCAGCCTGCCTTTTGTCTCTCTTTCAAACTAGGTGAGAGTCATCAGCCTTCCAAGCTTGATCCCAGCAGGAAAATCCAGCCCCTGTGCCAGGAAAGGGTTGGCCAAGACATCTCTTCCCCACTGAAATCCTCTGCCGCCCCAGCCCACGGCCACGCTAGCCATGCGAAACCGGGCTGCTGACCTTTTCCTAGCACAAACCTCTCCACACATTTCATAAGGGGACTGTTGTTTTCCTGTGGGTTACACATTTAAGAATATTACATTTGGAGCATGGATAGAAAGGATCTATTTAACCAGACCTTTTAGTCCCTCTCTCGCCCACATGTACACACTTGCTGCTCCCTCATGGCCAGCTCTCTGTGCACACACACACCATGCATGCCTTTTGGCTGCTTCCATCACGCTGGGTTTAATTAAACACCCTGGAGGCTTGTTTCTAAACCCAGATTATTGATAGATGTTTTTTAAATTTTTTTTTTTTTTTTTTTTTTTTTTACATACCCTGACTGCTGTAATTCAGAACTAAATGAGGTGAACAAGAAGATTCAAACTGCAGAGAGGGAGGGAGGGGGAACACAGCAGCGCTCAGATCTGAGCAGCACGAGGACACAGGCTGCACTTGGAGCAGGATGTAGGAAAACACGGTGGCAGTCCCTGAGGAAGTCCAATCCCCACCACCAACCGCGAGCATCCCACCAGTCCCTTGGATGAATCGCATCCCAGTCACTAGGAAGGAAGGATTAGAAGCACCATGCAATTGCTGGTAGTCTGGCAATAGGAATTTTGATACGGAAAGGTCCCACAAACAGTAACTTCACCCTCCTCCCGATGCCCTGTGCCCCTGACAGTAGAAGACCCAAAGCTGTAACTACAGAGTGCCCAGGAGGGCAGATGAAGTGCTCCACTAACACCCTGTAAGGCTCTGCTGTGTGTCTTCACCATCAGAAGGAATTTATTGGGCAAAAATGCCCAGAAATTTGAAAGAGTGGAGCATGCCCCAAAGCACAGAGGAGGGGAAAAAAACACAACCAGATTACAGCAGATCCTGCCATGCTGATCAGAGGGAGAAATGCCCTCCTGACCCTACAGATGACTAATAGACAGTTTGAAACATGAGATTAAAGCACATGCAAGAAAGGCTGAGGTTATGAGTATTGTCCACGTAAACTGAGAAAGCCTAGAAGGAAATCCCTCCAGGGATGCCAGCACTCAGACTGGAAAGATCCTTTCAACTCCAGTCAGTGCAGGCTCTAGTTTCCAAGACACCTAGTGCAAGTGACACAGTGAGATGAACTGGGTGTATTATTTACTCCAAAAACCCACCCAGAATTTATGCTGGCTGCTCATTTTCATGCTGGATCCAAATCAAATGCCCCTACTGTTGCCTACACTGAAACAAGAAAAAGGTTTTACTTTGTGAGAAGGCAGGAAAAAGAAACCACAATAAATCACATGCCACTCCTGAATATCTCTGGGAGAGCTCTCACCATCCCCACAGAGGAACAAGGATACTGGGGTGGGGGAGAAAGAGAGAAACTCCAGCCTAATTTTGCAGCACTGGGTGTTAGCATAGCAGGAAAAGCGTTTCATTCCCATGCAGCAGCAGCTGCTGCACAGGCCAGGTAAGGAGGAAACTGCAGCTTGGAGCAGCCAAGCCAACATGCGATGAACTGGTGGTCCGAGTGCTGCAAAGAGAGGGAGACTGCCAGGAGTCAGCCCCTGCTCTGCCCGTCCTGTGACTCCACAAGTGTGACTACACGTGCTCCCCTAGCTTGTAGCATACTTGACCTAGGTTTCTTGCCAGGCTTAACTCAGCATCTGCAATAGCCCATGATGAAAAGCGCTGTCTAAAGCAGTGCAAAGTACGGCATGCGCTCGTTTCTGACAACACTTGCCAACTGTTTTACTGCATTGCAAGACAGACAAAGGCTCAACACACACACAGCATTGAGACTCAGGCTCAGCCCAGTCCAGCACGCATGGCAACAAAGGTCCTGTGCCTCAGTTGACACTGGTTTTAGTGACACAGCACAAACTCCAGTTTATGCTTTAGCTAGGGAAATTCAAAAGTCTCTCATATCAGACAGCACCTTATCCTCAGACAGCCTTCTTGTTCCTCCCACTCCTTCAGAGAATATGCCTCTACTGTGCAAAGTTTTATGCCTTGAAATAAAAGGGATGGCTTCATTAAGCACAGGCACAAGTCAGAAGCAGCATCAATCCATGGTAAGGGCTGAGCAGCACCTGTGGGACCTGTGCTGGAGCCAGAGACAGGATCTCATCTTACCCCTCAAAGGAAAGCAGAGGATCTCTTATTGCCATCAGGGCTGCCCAGGGGATTAGTCCACAGTTGTTCGTCTTTGATGAGAGAGAATGCAGGCATGTGAGCCCAGCTCAGCGTGCAGGGCACCCTCTGTCAATCAAAAGGACTGAAATTTGCAGCAATCAAGGCCAGAAAGAGCCTCAGCTGAGCTGAGCTATAACTGGTAACTACAAAACACAGCAACATTCCTGCTTTGTATTCTTGTACAAGCTCAGCGAGAGACCTTAAGCTTTACACACCACCACCACCACTCTCAAATACTTAAGGAATCCCTGAGTAGCAGGACTGAAGCCTAGATTCCTGCAACCTGCTGGCTGGGGTTTTCTTGTGCCTAATAATCTACCTAAGTTTACATTACAGACATCCTTTCCCACAGTGGGGTTGTTAATTTGCTTTCCTTGCTTGATCTGGTTGTATGTTTTGATGAATTCTGGCAAATGCAGTATTTTGGAGACTCCTGTCAAAGAGGGCTGAAACTGGCCTATGAGGTACGAAGCTATAAGGGTGAAGCAGACAGTGCAGCTTCACAGCCCTTCCCTCCCAGTGAGATTGAGCTAAAAATGGATCCTGCAAGTGCACTGTTTAGTTACTGCACCAAGAACAACCTGAAGCCTCAAATCCTGTCTGAAACGCACAGTTTGGGCTAAACAGTCCTTTGCATTCTTGGCTTCATTCAGGCAATAGATTTTTCAGGGCTTTTAAATACTTTAAACAATTGAAGTGAACTGTATAAGAGATTATTGATGCCCCTTTCCTTACCTAACTCCTGAACCCTTCCTGCTCATCCCAGGACACACACAGCCATTAGGAGGTGGGAGCCCAGGTGAGAACGGAAGCACTGCAGTGGCATGCCGAGGTACCACTCCCCACCAAAACCCTAGGTACAAGCCCGGGTTTAGGCTGAGGCTGGCGCCTGGGCTGTAATGCCAGCTGCTTCACTAAGCAAGCCCACACCATCAGGCTCATTCCTGGCCATGGCCCTCGCCCCATTCCTCCTCCTTAGTCGCACTGGGGTTGTGCCAGATCACCCCTGCAGCCACCACACAGCCAGGGATCAGTTCCCATGATGGCTACACAAAGCATGCGTGCTTAAGCTTCTTCCCCTGCAGTTCCGGGGCCTGCAAGGGATTCAGGGTCAAAGTGTCAGTAATTCCTTGGTAAGCACCCAAGTGCTCCAGGAGGGTCAGTAACCCAACATGTGGAGCCTGATGCTGCTCCTCCACGCTGCCCAGCGGCCACTCCGCAAGCCCCACCGATTTTCAAAGCAAGGCAAAAACTTGAAGGACAGAGGCTTAGTGAGCTGAAAGTCAGAGCTAAACACACCAATGCCTGACTCCACAGGGGCAGAGAGCAACCTCATATCACGGCACAAGGACAACGCTCCATGGGGCATCAGTGGAGAGAAAGGGGCAACCTCCTGGCGGGGAGCGGGAGCTCCAGCCAGAAACCCCACGCTGCCCTTTTCCCCTCTGGAGGTCAGGCATTAGAAGACCGGCACCACAACCCGGCCGCTCTGTAGGCACAAGAGCCGGAGGTGAAGGCAAAGAGCAGAAACTATTTCAGGTTACGTGACCCCATCTCCACCAAATAGGATTGCCAGACACAATCCAATTGGCCGAGGTGGGTCACGGTGCTGAAAATAGTTTTGTACTCTTGCCCTCTTAGCTGGTAAATAGCTTTCAGCCCCCAAAAGCGCTGAGCTGTGCTATGCATTGGTGGAAAGAGCCTGCACAAAAGTGAGACGGCTCAAGGAGGGGGAAGGGGAAACCTGGGCACCAGGTGAAATGCTGCTGTGGCGTATTCAGGTCAAAAGGACACACTAAAAGGAGCCAGTAAAAAAAAAAAACAAAAAAAACCAAGAAATTATTTTGAAGTTGCAAACCACTATTTCATCTGTGATTCTGTGATTTCTATTTAGGCACATCTCCTACGTAAAGCCCGTATGGTTAATGCAGGACTAGGAACATAAGAAGCAGCATAGGACAGAATCTACTAGCACCCAGAGCCTGGGCCCCATCATATAATCCCTTTCACAGACAGATTGAGACTCATCTTAAAGACTGTATGGGTGTTTGGCTCCTGTTACTCTGCTTGGAAGCTTCTTCCCAAACTTCCCTGAGCTAACAGTTCGAAATTTTGCTTTAATTCCCAGACTAGATTACCACAACTGATTTATAGGAGCCTGTACTGTTGCCAGCACCTTCCCTTAGCCTTAAAAAGCTCTTCCCCATCACACAGTTTACCTGCTGACATATTTACAGAGCACTCTCGTACTGCCCCTACCATTTCACTCAGGCTAAACGGTCCAAGCTCTTTTAATCTCCCCTTGCAGGGCAAGCTTTCCATTGCCTCATCATCCTGACAGGCATCTGCTTCAGCACAACTGCAGCTTGTGCTTAGCAAGATCAGTTAAAAGCAACTCCCTCTGCCCAAAGGAGGAGACAAGGTTTTTGGGGGGTTGTTTTTTGTTGTTGATTGTTTTTTGTTGTTTTGTTTTTTGTTTTTTGTTTTTTTAAACAAACTTTCTCCCTTTGTGTTTTGGTCACTAGATTTTTCAATGTCAACAATTCGGTCTTCTGCAGTCCCAGGGGAGTTGCATTCTTTCAGCCCTTTAAAAGCTCCCTGCACTCAGCTGCCAGGGCAGCCCCACGTACAGCCCATCAGTTGCCTGTCTCCACCACGGGCATTGGGATGATGGGAAGGAGGGGCTGACACTGGAACAATTTAAATTTCTGCTCTCTGGCACAGGAGATTCAAACAGGAATGCCATTCCTAGCTGTCAGCACACGGCAAAAGAAGCGTGCTCACGGCAATACTGAACAGGAGCCTTTTTCCCACCAAACTCAGCAGGATGGAGAAGTGAGTGGGGCTCAGCAGGGCTGTCTCCTTCCTCCTGCCCCTGCTCTGCCCAGCACTCACAGGGCACACACGGCGCTTGCTCCCTCCTGCTCCGTTTCCATTAGCGTGGGATGATGCAACTAGACTTTTACTGCAATTCGCTGAGGAACACTGCTGTCCAAACTGATGAAACAGCAATTCAGCAGAGGATGCAGGAGGCACTTTAGAGAAGTGGCAGTGACACCAGACAAGCTTTCACCACATTTATCAAAGTGCCTGCAGATTCCATTTCAAGGCGGCAGCAACACTTAAAAATAATGAGCAGAGCTCCTCTGCATCTAAAGCATTTTAATAAATAAAAATACAAAAGAGAGGCCTAAACAGCACAGTTAGTTCTGCTTCTGCAACCTTTTTGGTCTTTCAGCAATATATATCAATGATTTTCTCCTTTGCAGTCCCTGAAAGCACAACTCTCCCTGGGTGATGCCCCTTTAGCACAGACATGATCTTTCATTTCGCAGCAACTACAATGTTACTGAGAAATGCAGAGCTCTATGCTTGCCTGTGCACACGTATATATGATTTCACTCACCAGCTGCTTGCTCAGGCTTCAGGCACAGAATAAACCAGCCCAGCCCCTTCCCTGCACACTCTAACTTTATGCATAGTCTCTTCCTTCCAATCACTCTTGGTTTTGAGAATGGTTTTGTTTGGGGATCTGTTTCCTATTTCATCATCCAATTTTAAGTCCTCATGAAGAACGACAAAGGAAAGAGCAGAAAAATATTTCCTGAGACTCAGCTTGGCCAATGTCCCCCCTTCTTGCCCTGCAGCATCCCCGCTGCCATGCCCATGTGCCAATTTAAAGCACAAGTGACAAAATGCTTAGTGGTCTTCCAATACAGGCTCGGAAGGCAATGTGGAGCCCACGCACAGCATCAAAGCAACCTTTCCAACACCATGTTTCCTTCTGCACCATTAAAACACAGCCTGACCTAGCAGGACAGTAGGATCACAACACATGTATGCACAGCAGCACAGGCACGCACGCACTGCCCAAACCACATCCCACTCTGCAAGGATGCTCTGCCAGAGCACTCACGTCTCTGGAGGTCCTGCACAGTTCTGGCAGCGCATCCTGCAACCAGGCTCAAACAAGGTGAGCCGCTATGAGCGTTGCGCTTTATTCAACCTTTGCAAGTCTCAGGGAGCAAAGTCAGGATGGCTTGGTCTCTGCTGCACACCCTGCGGTGCCTGCCCTTTCACGCCCAGCTTGAGTGATGTCCACCGTATGGCACAGTAAGTATGCCCTCTCCGCTAATGTGATTCACAGCCTAATTAAACCCCTGCAGAAAGAAGACATTTTCCCTGTGACTTGCTGCGAGTTATCTGCACTGACTTGACGAGATGCAGTAGCGGCTGCTGCCGCGGCATCCTCTCTGCAAGAGAGACAGGAAGGTGCCGTGGGGAGGGAAGTGGTTTCTACTGGAATAATTTACTTTGCTGATGAATGCTTGGAAGTGCCAGTCCACCAGAGCTTCCCGGTCTCCCCTCCAGCATGGCAGTCAGCATGAGCCAGGAGCCAGTCCACTGCAGCTGCTGCCAGGGTCCCGGGTTTGCTGGAGAAATACACCTGCTGTGCCCATGGGAACCCACCTCTCCTTCCCAGGCTGTTCAAACATATCTGAATGTAAAACAAGGGGCACACTGTTACCGAAACCACGAAACCCTAGCAAGCATAAGCAATTTGTTCTCCCCTGGCCGCCTGCTCACAATGGTGGTCACTGCGGGTCATGCGGGAAAGTGAAAGAGGGAAAACAAACAATTCCCAGGACCCTTTTTCTTTATGGGTCCAAAAGGGACAAAAAAAACCAAAGAACTGAGCAAATCAGATACAAATGTCAAAAAAATTAAAAAAAAATATTAAAAAATGGAGAAAAACAACCTGAGTTCAAGTGCCAAGTATCATTGTGCAGCTGAAGAGTCTGCTCCTCTTGGGAAGGGTTTCCTTTCTTAGAGAACGTGTCCTGCTAAATTACGCAGAGATGCTAGTGAAGGGGTACTCCCTTCCCAGCAGGGGAACTGCAAATTCAAAGTCCTAAGAATTCAGAATGCAGCTTTCAGAGAAAACACTTAGCTGTTTCCAGGACCATATTTATGGCTAGATTTAGAGGGGTTTATACAGTATTTAGAACTCTTGTTGGAATTGGGTTTGGGGGGGGGGGACGGACTTCTGCATTTCTTTTTACTTAATTGTGAGTCATCCAGGTGACAACCATGTGCAGGCTGGTTAATAAAACTGAAACACAACAAGATGAACTATCATCACAGTCTCATAGCTAAACACTCCTAATCTGGAAATGAAATGCTGAAGATTCTCATAGTAACATTATCTCAGCATTTTACATACCCAACATCCAGCAAAACGGTCTTGGAAAAAACCGCAAAGAAATATTCATACTGAAAATACAATCTTCTCTAAGCACAATGAAGACAAGATAACATCTCCCAAATGTCACAATTTAGGAACCTATTCATCTGAGACATTAGTGTTACAGTAACACAAGCATCTGTATTTTTCTCTCCCTGAATTCCCCATGACCTCCACTATTAAAAAAAAATAAAGGATCAGCTCAGTGATGTATTAGCAGTTATGTATAACTGGAGCTGCTCAGCTTGAACAAGTTCCACAGGCTTCAACAGCGTAAACTCTGTAAGAGGGAGTGCAGCATTTAAAAGCTATCTGGTAAGAAGGTCCCCTCCTGCAGAGTTTCTACACCCCATAGAAGTACAAAGATTTCAACAATCTGTTGGGCTGCGTTAAAACTTGCCTAAAGTTCCCATACTGAAAATTGTCACGGGAGCCCAAGAATTCCAGTGGGACTCAAACTTATTTTCCTCTGGGCCCCTTACACTTCATCAGTTGCTAATGTTAATATAAAGTCTGATGGTGCTGGGCTCTGAGCATCCGCAGTGCTCCCTGGGTACGTCCACAGGAACTGTCAGCTATCATAGCTACTATAGACTCAAACAGCACCGAGTGCTTAACTTCCTTGAAATGTGCAAACATTTTTTATTCAGTTTGTTTTCTATTACTTTTTTCTTCCTCATGGCAAAGCGCAAGAAGGGCTTTTCTAATAAAGCAAATGTGACTGAGTTTCTACATACTTTAATTCTGACCGTTTTATGTTACAAATAACCCCTCCCGAAAGATCAAAATAAAGCCACAGCACCTTCTTCTTTTCAGAGCATAGTGATACCACTCCATCATAAAGACACACACAGACACAAAACATTGCCAAATCAACAACTGGAAATCCCCTCATCTAGGCTGAGACCAAATTGGGAGACTTCATCCCAATAAGAAAGCCGTTCTTAGTAGTCACTGGTGTATGAAAGCTGAGAGTGCAATGAGATTTCCAGCACTGTTACAGGCAGCCAGAGGACTGATCGCAGGAGGAAGAATTATCCTGCAGTTATGCCACCCAGCTGGGAACGTGATTTGGTACCTTCTCGCAGGTACTGCCACCAATTTGCTCAAAGTCTCTACTAATTGTTTATGTTGAGGTGCTGGGAATATTTCAGTGCCTAATACCCAATGAATTCAGTGGACACCAGGACAGCAGCTAGGAGCCTCCGTACCTCTGTATGCCTGTCTCTTACTCGCCCTTCTGCTCCTTTACCCAAGGGCACGGGCAGGCAGCCACGACAGCCCATCCTTCACACAGGGCTGGCTCCACAGCACGAGCATTGGGGTAACCAAACAGCATCACTAAGGGCACCGATCCCCAGAGCCTGGGGAATAAGAAACACTGGATTTCCAGCGCTTCTGTTGCAATAGAGAAGCAGTCGCCTACCAGCTCCAGGCCTCCAACACCAACCTGAACGAGCCCCATACTGCTTGCAGGCTTCAGTGCCACCCTTACACCACCAGTCCTACCCCACTGACAAAGCTGGGATGGAAGTGGAGGGGGTGAAGGCAAGAGCTCCGGGCCCCTGCACAGGCTTCACCACTTGCTTGCTGCAGATGGGTGTAACTGACTTGAATTAATGTCTCCATTAGTAAGGGGAGAACAGGACTGCAAGAGCTCAACGCACGAGAGGGCATCAGCGGAGGACAAATGAAAAGTACTCGATGGAAAAAACAAGAAAGAAAAAGAGGTGCAGCTAAATTAAAACTTTAAGAAGTGACCAGAAGCAAGCATTGCCTTTCCTTATCGGCAGTTTACCCATACTGACAGAAGAGAAAGGTTTCTCATTCTTGTCTGCTGTCAACTAGCGATTTAACACATTGTAACCGGTTTTAGTGGGCTTTGTTTGCTGCCAGCTTTGGCAGAGGTCTGCCTGGCCTCATCACTGTCCCCACGGTCCAGCTGGCTCATCCTACAGCAGCAGAGAGGGAAGCCTGCTCTGCTGCTGCCCCTTCTGTGCCTGCTCTGCAGAATTTAAATGTCATCAGTGTGACACTATTTGTGGAAAAAACACAAACAAACCTGGAGTCCCTTACCCCTACCCACAGAGAAAAAAAATAAAAAAGGAAAACGATTCAGAAAAGCAGTGCCTACAACCACCCTGGCACATCACAATGCCACGACCTCCTTTGTGGTTCTCATAACTCCTCATGCCACCAAAAGCCCCTGGAAGCTGAAGGCAGCAGGAGAAGTAGCCAAGTTCCCCCACCCCTTGCTGGGGAGAGGAGCTTCCTATGGTGGAGACCAATCCTTCACGATACCTGCGCCAGCATCATCTGGAGGGTAAACTCCAAAAATATTGCCAGAGGGGGCTGTCAGCCCTCATCCACCTCTGGCTGCGGTAATGAGACTCCAGCACTTCAAACCCAGCAGGCTCTCTGCGGGGTCCTGCATGGAGACATGCTCAGTGTGGTGGAATGGGGCAGGAGGGTTTGGTTTGCCCAGGCTCAGAGGTCCCAGGGCATGGGGTTAGACGTTGCTCTTCTGTCCTGCCTTTGCCTTGGGAGCCACAGCTGCGTGTCTGGAAACAAACACCAATACAGAAAGCTACCTGCATGGCAGGATGTGTTTTTTAGAAGAAAACATCAGGGATGAGGCACAGGCCTGCCTCTGACCTGAAGCATCAGTGTGAACTCACGAGGCAGGAGCCCCAGGCACGATGCATGCTCACCCCTGTGCATGCACCCGCGCATCATTCAAGTCTTTGGCAAAGGACCCTATCTCATCCCCCATCCCTTGCTGCCACTCCAGTTTGACTTATCCCTCCCTTTTTTATTACCTCAGCACCACACGAAAACCAGCTGCGAGTCTAACAAGCCTCTAATAGACCATAAAGCCCTAAGTGGGGACAGGCTGGGGCTGCTTAAAATGAGTGGCATGTTGCCCAGGGCCAGGAGCCTGCCCCCCACCAGCCCGGCGCCCCGAGCATCAGCAGAGGGGCTGAAAAGTCCCATTGAGGATGGCGAGGACATCAGGGCTGGCTGAACATCCCGTCCACGAACAGTGGGCTCCTTGTTCGTCCGCCTGGGCGGTGGGGAAGCCTCAGTAGAAAGCCTGCTATTGAAATGGAAATCAGGGCCTTGCACCCAGCCAGAAGGAGAAGGAGGAGGATCGCTGGCTCCAACCGAACAACAACAAGGGCACTGGGAGACTTCGGATGGGGGGAAAGGGGATGGAGGAGGGGGAGATACGCTCCAGCACACACACTGCACAAGTGGATGCTGGAAGGGGAGAGAACAAAACCCCTTTGGGGGAATAAAGGGAATCCAGCCTCCCCAGCAAGGGTGAGGGAGGCGCTGGGTGTAACCGCTTGGCTGTCTCACTCCATGAGAAGCAAATTCAGTAAGGCTGGGCAACTAACATACCCATGATCCTAAAAGGACATCTCAAATGTAGATGACCCATATTACACATTGAGAAATAACGGCCCCAAGGAGTAAGGCCACCTACCCATGGACTCGTAGCAGACCTGGTGCAGAGCCGTGTTGATAACCCTGTGCAAAAATTGTTATTGAGTCCTAAAAAAATTTCTCTCTCTTCTTCAAACAGCAGAACCTGTGAATCCATCCCTTCCTTCTCAGTTTTGTGGTTTTTTTTGTTTTTGTTTTTGGTTTTTTTTTTTCCTCTGGTGGAAGGGTGGAACAAGGCAAGAGGACAGGGGTAGTATCATCAGTAACTTGTACTGGATCATTACACGATAACACGCCTTTCCAGGCTGCAAGAAAAACGCAGTGGATCTCCACACAAGCCATCTGAGCAAGCAATGCAGCAATGGAATAAATCAAGGCAAACCCTCAATAAATTAAACCTGAATTAAAATTAATTAAGAGGAGACATTATGACTTCAATCACGAGAAATACTACAAGCCGACCTGTGGCTTTAATTTCACAGCTGTGCTTGTGCTACCCTGTGGTGTTATGAGTCTAAATTAATTCTAGGTACTCACCCAACAACAGCCTGGGAGACAGCGACTGCCTCACAGAGCCCAAGAACTGAGGTCCAGACCTCTCTCCTCACCCCAGTCTTCATCCTGGATCAGGCTTGACCAGGCAGGGAAACATCTCCTCCCTGAGTCTCAGTGGCACCCCTTTCCCATGCATGATTTCTCTATGCAGGGCACTGGGAAAAGATAGAGCCTAAAAATGACTTTTAGTTTGCACATTCCTTTCTTGGGCAGGAGCAAAAACAAAAAGTTGGAGGTTTGGGGTTTTTTTTTCTCTTCAGTGTGGGTAATGGGATAACAGAGAGGCAGTTTCAGAGTGATTCACTGGGACTTACTCCGAAGTTCAATTATTAAAGGACATGATCACAGGCCACAAGAAAAAAGAAATGATACACTGAACTCTGGTCTTTAATTGGGCTTGCCAGGAACTCCCTGTGACAGCCACAGAAAAGATATTAGAAAGAGAAAGATAGAAAGCAAGAATCAAAGGAACAAATGAAACGTGTGTGTGTCTGTCCCCTGCCCACCTTCACCCTTCTCTTTAGAAAGTAATTGCTCCCAATGTTTCTCATTTGCTCTGTTTCTTCACTACCTAATAGACAACAGGAACATATTTGGAAATAAAACTATGGAAAAGCACAGGGAAGGCTTCATTCACCAGAAACCTGGCAGTCTCCCCCAGTAGGTAAGAAAGCCTTTCTCTAAACCATTAAGATAAAGCACAAAGTGCCACGGACAGACACAACAGAAATTTGTCTTTTTCAAGGCTCACCAAGGTGGTAGGGAGATTGCTTTAATTAAAAAAGCTACACTTCCACATTGGGAAAGACTGATGCGTTCTGCAGAGCAATGAAACCTCTCTCCAGATGTGTATCGCCCCTAGGAATTAAAAGCCACTGCCTGGGTTTCTCACAGCACCAGTTCCCCTCATACTTTCAATAGCAACTCACTTGCAGCTAAAACACCTGAAGACCAGAGGACAGGGAAGGGGAGGACACACTCTGGTTGGCATTGATTTTTGTAGATGAAAATGGTTCAGTTACTCTCCAGGTAATGCCTGGTGCCTATTTTAGTTGTGATTCCTTCGCAACACATGGTTTAAAAAATTATTTGCTCTCAATTCACAATCAGTTTGAAAATTATTTACTCTCAATTTGTAATTACTTGGTGAATGATTTAAGAAAAAAAAAAAAAAGCCTTCTATCTGAGAGAGAGAAAGTTTGCTTGCACCAGCTCTTTTGGCTGTGGCTGATAACCTTGATCACAGGGTGCTGGGTCTTGGCACAATTGGAGAGCAACAGACCGGGAAAGCCAAATAGAAAATTTTCTTGCTTGCTCCCAGGAATGCCCATGCAGTGAACAGCCATCTCCCAAACACTCATGCAATTGAACCTGCCTGTACAAAGACTTAGGAGCAGGCAGATGAGGACAGCCAAACCCCACAGCCTCCCCACACAATAAGGAGTATTTACAAACCCTGCTCAACAGCAGGAGGCCAGCTCAGGGAGCGGGGAGGAAGGGAGAACGCCAGTGACTTATCAGCGCTATGTTTGATCATCTTCTCTCGCTTCCAATGGACCTGCTGCAGCCCCAGGCACCACACAAGGCAGGAGGGAAGGTGCTCTGGGAACTTCGGTCTCTCTCGTGTTTGCCCCCTCATGCCGTATAAATTGCTCTCTGCCCAAGCTCTGAAATACACCACCATCTTTCTTGCTTCTGAGCAAAAGCCTGCTAAGTTAGCATAGGTCAGAGGCCTAAGTTCAGGTAGCGGAGGTCATTTCCATGTGAATCAGACCAACCCTGTCATGTTTTTGAGGACATAAGGGGTTGGGGTTCCCTTCCTTTAGGTGCTCCAGGTCTAGTCTTCAGCACAACCAAACGTCTTCAGCACCTGCTTTGGGACTAAACTTCAGCCTCCCAAGAAAGCAGCTCACCACTTCGAAGAGGAGGTGACTGTTCCTGATGTGCCTCAATACAAACATAGGTGTCCAGCTTTAGGCACCCAAGGGTGGTATATTTGGCTTAATTGAACTGGCTGGAGTCCTACTGTCTGCCTTTGCAAAAGGCTAGGTTAGACAGCCTCCGCAAAATACACATCACACCCAGAAAGAGGCCATTTTGTCCTCAACTTCCACTCTTCTGAATAAAAACAAAAGCAGGGAAGAGCACTAATGCCCAAAGAGCATCTTTCAACCACTGCCAGGGAAAGCAGCGTCCCTGCCTCACTCAGTGGCTCCTCTTCCTCAGATGCTGCGATGCTGGGGGAGAGACTAGAGGTGCAGGTAGCATGGCATATGTGAGCTCACCCACCACTTTTGGCAGTCCTTGCTGCCAGAGACCCCAGGTGCAATTCCTCCACTTGGGTAACAAACACATGCTGCCCACCATGTGCAGCTCCTGGGGAAATTCAGTTCCTATCCCTTTCACATCCACCAGCCTCTCCATATTTTTCAATCATCAGCCGAAGCCATTTACTCTACACTAAAGTCATCTCTCTCCCCTCTTCCTTCCCATTTTTCTTCCTGAAGGAAGAAACAGACTCTGCCCATGCTGCCAGCAATGGTGACTAAATACTTGTACTGCAGAAGTCCCACAACATGTTTTGCTGTATGGTCCCTGCACGAAAACTCTTCTCCTGTGACAGCAGTAAACCTCAAACAGGCAGTGAGTGACCACCTCACCAGTGAGTTCTCAGCACAGAATTGACAGGAGAAATTTCAGAAATATAATGTACCTGCAGGGAAAGGATGAAAGAGGCAGAGATTTGAACTCTCTGGATTTTTTAAATTAATTGATGTTTATTGTTACTAATATAACAATTATTAATGGTTATTACCTTATTATTGTTAATTGATCTCCTTTTTAACACCTGTTGTGCAAGCACCAGCCTTCACCAAGGTAGTTTATAAGCAAACTGTTGAATCACTCAAGTATCAACACAGCTCAGGTATTCAGCCCAGATGCTGCCAGAAAAGCAACAGCACTGGATGCCATATCCACTGGCACTGCTAAAATATAGCTGACCATGTACTAAAACAAACAAAAATATCACATATTTTTGTTTGTTCCTGCTTATTTCAATCACCAGGATAGACAGAAACTCAGCATATATTTAATCCTCTGTTTTACTTACTTTACACTAAACGTGTGACCACAGCTTTTATTTGTGGTATACCCTCAAGTCCCAACCAGAAGATAGAATCGCTGAGTCCCTGTGGAGGTTTTTAGGGTGCTCAGTGGTGTAGCATCCCACACCCTTCACAAGCAAACTCTTCTAGTTTTTCAGTTCCTCTGGGATGGGATGCTGGCCTGCTTGCCCAGCCAGTCCCAGACTGATCCTGTCCCAGGTCTCATCAGGCCACAGAGTCCCTCGCAAAGCACAGCCCCACTCTCAGTCTCAATCCCTCTGTGTGCATTGTCTCCCACAGGAGAGGCCGAGAGAGCTGGGACAGCCCGAAGCAGAGAAGGCTTGGGCAGCACCCCATCAATGTGACTTACCCCCGGTGAGTTCCCATCTCCACCCAGTCCCATTTGGCTCCTCTTCCTCCCCATCCCTTGGTGCAATCCCACTCTCACCATGCCTTTGTGCCCAGGCACTCCCTGCCTTGGTCACTTCCCTGACCAGCCTCCTGTCTCCTTGAACATGAGCAGGGTGCCTTGCTCCTCCATCACCTCTAAGTATAACAAAGGAAGTCCCCCGAGCAGGTAAGGGAGACATGGACCTACACCCTGCTCCTATTGCCAGAGACAAGCCCTAGCTCAGCTCATGGCATCTGGAGGGGAGGTCTGGGTTTGTCCCGGTGCCTGCTCAGCATGTTCTGCGTGCTGGCGGGGAGCACAAGGCACAGCCCCATAACACACAGCAGCTGCAAGGGGGTGAAAACTCGGGGGCTTTTTCCTTGCTAAATTCTACGGTGCCTCTGCTGAGCACATGGACAATCAGATTTGATTTTTCAAAGGCTCTTTACCTAGCCAAATTCAGGTAGATTTTCTCAAAGGTGGCAGAAAGCACACCTGTGTCACACAGACCACCCTTCTGCTGCGTTTCAAGGTCTGACTGCACAACATGGTGGAAAGGCAGCATCCAAAAGAAAACATTTTCCTTTTCCAACGTGCAGGAACCCATTTTTTTCCTAATCTTATTCTCAAAAGCAGGACAGAGGTGGCTAAAATTTTCCATACAAAGCCAGTCTGAGCTAGAATCTGGAGATGGGAAAGTTTCAGCCAATCTTTTTAAAACCTAGCAAGATAGTTAAGTGTCTCAAAGCAAACACAGGATAACAATAATCACCATCACAGTTACTCAGGGGGCAACAATTGTAATCAAGGGGATTGTTAACTCCATTTACCAAGAGTGAAACTGAGGCAAGAAAAGGTGAAAAGTATAACTGAAAATACCAGGCATCCTTAAACACAACCAGCCTCCTTGACTGCAGTATTTTATTTTTTTTTTAGGGTTTAAAAATACTGTTATCATTTCCAGAGACGATCTAACCAGATTGCAGATTAACCGCGCCATTGGTGCAGAAATAGGGTGGTGGGTCCCGTCAGGGTTACCGCAGGTCCGGCTGGCCACCTAGCCCTGGCTCTGCACAGCATGAATGAGGCAAAGATACTGCGAGAGACAGATCCAGTGTGCAGTGGCTCGAAGCCTGAGCGAGGCGGTTCTGCCAAGCAGGCAGCGTGTGGAGCCAGCACGGGTGTGCCTGCACCCCTGAGCTGCTGCTGGTCAGGAGTACTCAAGTGCACAGCGCAGAGACGCTTGAGTGACCCCGAGCTGTGCCAGCCAGGTTTGATACAGCTGCTCATGAATCAGAGTGAATAAACTGTGCCAAAGCTCCTCTCCTGCAAAGCCAATTAGGTGTCTCTCTGCTGTGATCCCTTATATGCAGTATCTGGGAGAGCTTATCCCGAGTCCTAAGTAAATGCATGGAAGCCAGCTCAGGTGTGGCGCTGCATCCAGGCTGCAAAGCCCTCTCCTGACCCAGGCTCTAGGGAACACAGCGCAAACATGAGCGTGGGCCCCAGTAGGGTTTATTATCAGTGGAACAACCCCCACCATGCCAAGCACACACTGTTTCCAGTGGGAACTTCCAGATGCATTTGCTTTCGCTGTGCTACCCAGTATCTATAGCATCTGGGTGCTTCATGGTCCAGACAACGCTGCTCTACATGACCTTGGTGTAACAAGAGACGCACTCTACCCTGAAAAGACCAGGGGTAACAATTGCCTGTGCAGCAACCCTCAGGAAATCACCAGCTTCATGCTTCTGCACCAAGGCAGGATTTTCTACAGCTCTGCCACCCTACCAGCTGCTGACTGAACCTATTCTTAGAGGCTTTCTTCCGCAGTGGAAACTCCACACTTTCCCCAGCCAGCCTCCTCCAACAGTTGTTGACTCCTCCTGCATATAGGAGACCTCCAAGGAAGATGCAGAGCCTATAGAAGCCAACAGCACATACGACACTGGCACCTGGGAATAAGGTTGCAACTCTTTGTGTGATCGTGCTCTCCTGCAGAAATCCAAGTGAAATGAGCCCTGGGAGCTTTAATAAACCATGCGCTATCCTTACATGGAGAGCAGCCCATAAGATAAAGAATGTCTTCACAGAGTCTCTGAAGCCTTATTCGTGGTCTATTTGTATATCTGCACTGATGCTAGCGTAGATACGTCCACAGAGCACAACACACCCTTGTACATGACAAGGGAAAAACATTGCAGTTCTGCTTGGCTGGGCCCCAAGACAGGGCAGTTTTGCTGCAAACCTTTATCCTCATTATATATCTTAGGTCATGGCTACGACAGTAATAGTAATATTGCATCAACATATTGTTTTCCCTGCCAGCATCCTCAGAAACAAGCCCCTGTCATTCCCTTCCTAGAGGTGGGGAGAGGAAGGCCCAAGTGTGTGCACCCACCGCGGTGCAAGTAACCAACAGGGCAGAGGCAAGACTCATGCTCGCTCCACACTCCTCTACCACGTTCTCCAGGCAGCACCTCCTCCTGCCTCACTCCTCTCCCAGGGAACAAAAGCCTGAGAACAGGTATGAAATTCAGTCCCAGGACAAGAAAAAGCAAAAGAAAAGAAATCTGGAAGATGAATGGAAAACAGAGCATTGGTGAGGTGCTGTATTTCCCCACTAGAGAAAACAAACAAACAAAAAACAACAACAACAAAAAAAACCACAAAACCCACACCAGACTTTCCCTACCCAAGTTCCTCAGTACAGCAAAAGAAGTCCAAAAATCACACAAAACAGTGACTTGCTGCTGCTTTACTGGTGTCAACCACTGCAGGACAAAAAGGACAAGGGTGCTCAGGCACAGCCAGCCAGCCCACTGCCAACAGTCATCCCTTCGATCTCTCTGCACGCTGAATAAACACGAGTGGGGACAGGATGAAAGCAGACCCCGCATCTTTCTACCCCACACCTATCAGCGTGCTTGTGCAATAACCAAAATAGCTGCGAACTCCTCCAGTGACTTGAAGTACAGCTGCCCCATCTACTTACCAAACCATCTGCAGGAGGAGGCAAGGACATGCGGTTCTTACCCATTTTCTTTGGTGCTTATTTACTCTGTGTATCTGTATAACCACAACCAGGATTTGAAATAAAAGCCTGCTCATGCACACATACATATTCCCCTGCCCCACAGAGAGGACAGCTTCAGCCCCTATCGGTCCCCACACTTCCAATGGAAAAAACATGTGTGGGCAGGGTGGGGGGAACAGTCATGAGCAGAAGCCATGATCTGACTCTGTCAGCAGATGACTTCTATTTGCACTCGTTAGCACTGCCCTAGCATGAGCTAACACCACCCCCTCGGGTAATTTAAGTTTATAAAAAAAAATAGAGGAGAAGAGGAAAAAAAAAGCCCATATTTCTATATTTAGGAGGTTAGGATAATCGGGGTGGAAGAGCCCATCTGTTTGACGTTCACTCCAGCTGCTGTGGATGCAGAAATTTGTCTATTTTCTTTCCTTTTGCCTGCTTCAACTTGTCCTGGCTGACTGTGACAGACACACAGAGCGCCTGATGTATGGCCCCAGCCATTTAGGTCTGAAACTGTGCACCATCCCATAGGAGTCACTGCAGAACCAGTTGGCACAACCAGGATCTTTCCCAAGGAAGTGTAAAACAGTTAATTATTATTATGTTATTGCTACTGTTAATAAATCTATGTTTATAACACTGAAGAGGAAGCAATACAGAAAGGCAGAAGACAAGACACATCTTAGACCTCTATAAAAGTCAGTTTTAGGAAGGCAGCCGCCCCTCTGCCACGTCCTCCTTTTAGGATATCTCCCCATATAAAGCTGAATTTCTGCGGGATGCCAACTGATCATCAGTGGCGCTAGCCACGGGATGGAGACATAGCCACACTTCTTTTCAAGCTAACCTGTTCTGCCGTTTTCATCCCAAGGCTCTATGAAAGCAAGCTCAAGCTAAATTCAGAAGTGGCCTTTGATCTCCCACCTTCCTGAGCTGACCAGGCTCTGGTCCCAAAATAACAAGGATGCAATTGCCTCAAGCAGTCTCTTGATACTGTTCCTGTCATAGATATGAGCACTCACAGCCCTTGCAGGATTTCCCCTGTAAACCTAACGCAGTCCTACTTATTTTGCTGCTAAAGGCATCCCTGTAGTGTGTAAGGACATGTGGTAGACTGTTGGGACCATTTGCTGTTTATCTTCTCTGGTATAGGTGATTGCTTTTTAATTTCAGTGTTCATCACTGGGGTCATTAAAGGTGCTAGGGATGAGCAGTAAGCCAGGATAAATTTTACACAATTAATATTCTGACAGACCTACAAAGAGGAAAGATGACTGCTGGTGCAAAATTCGGAATTCCACGGCCAGCTTTTCCCTGCAGGGTCCTCTCCGGCCCTGGAGCTGGGATCACACAACAGGACATGGAGGAGGACAGGTGGGTGAGGAGCACAGATTGATAAATAGGAATATAGATGGGGAAAACGCATCAGCCCAGAGCCTCCCCAGTCCTTCCTGCAGCACATGCTGCTAGTCCAGCTCCAGTACTCATTTTTTCTGCCCAACAAGTGATCTCTCATCTTCCCGACCACACAGAGCTGAAACTGCCCCGCTGATTTCCATGTGTGTGAGATTGGGATCTAAGCCATCACCTAAGGGGCAACAAATGTGTCCAGGGGTCCAAAAACTTCTCTTTGGAAAAAGCCCTCCTCTCAAGTCACTTGCATACAAGGAGTCAATGGACACCGATGACCACATTTTGCAGGCTTGTCCTTGTGATATATCTGGTCTGGGTTTTCGTACAGAGCATGGCTTGGATGCATTTCCAATGACTGTGGCATAAGAAACATCTTACTCCTTTGAGCCTCCGCTCCAAAGAGGTCATTTTAGCTCTTGCAAGTCAGCAGGAACAGTTGCCCTTCCTCACCCAAAAGTCACTGCCTACTTCTGTGGCAGCCTCCCACACATCAGAGGTGGCTTTTTCCTCTTCCCAGATCACACTGGTCTGAGCCATCTGTGGTCTTCAGCTAGCTACTCCACTCAACATGCCCATGGGCATCATGGCCCACAAAGAGTTGTTTCCTTGGGACATGAGGCCCCTACACCCATCCCTCCTCTGACAGAAGAGTAAAGGCTTCAAAAGACATTACTTTTCTTTCCATAAGGTTCATGGAATTAGGTGGGCAGGTACAGGTGAGATACTCACTGCTACGGGGAAAGACCAGGCCACGCTCAACCCTGTACTAGACATGAGAGTCTCCACACAGATCAGCCCAAAGGCACAAATGGGAAGGAGATGAGGTCTCACTGGTTCACAAACCCACAAAACTAATTATTTAACTGTGCTTTGCAAGCAGGCCAACAAAACACCACCTGCGTTACAGAGCTGAAGGGTATATCACATAACTTCAGAAGCTGCTTTCCACAATGTGTAGCCTCCAAAAGATGCACAGAAAAATGTAGACCTTTCCCAGTTTATATTGTTCTGACAGCCCTTTAAGATGCTAAAGTAATTCATACCTATTCTTCGCAGACCCAGAGAAAGTTCTCCTTTCTGTGAGGGTCATTTTTGTCAAGCATTATTTAATAATTCCAAATTAACTTTTTTTTTAGAGAGATAAGCCAATAAAAGCACACAGAAAATATTCTGAAATCTGAGAAATCTTGAAAGATATAAATAAAATAGTAAGTAAAACTAATGGCTGGGGTTTGGTTTTTTTTTTAGTCCTTCATGTTATTTACCCCAATATTTAAGGGAAAAAAGCACAGAATAACACGTGGGAAACTTCAGATGAAGTGTCTTGTATTTGATGAAATCAGAAATACTGCAAGCTAGTGCAATATTTATATCATTGCCTCCTCCCCACCATCTGAAAGATGCACTACCCCATAATTGCAGATGAGGAAACAAAATTCTCTCCCATGTTCACTTTCATGAAAGATAAATTTGCTTTGTTCTATATTTTGGGCCCTAATTCAGCAAACCACTTAAACATATGCTGAAGTTCATCATTTACTGCTCTACCACTTACGCATCTACTCAAGAATACGCCTGATGTCAAGCATATGCACAGCACACTGCTGACTGTGGACCTTATATCTTTCTGCCCATTTCTGCAACTGTTCTAATTTAGTGACGTGAATGGACAAGGAAGTAACACATTTTAAGCAATTTTAGCACATGCTGGCAAAAGTGAAATTTGAACTTGCCTACCCACATAAATAATCTGAATAATTATTAAAAAGTAATAGCTGATTCTTGATATCTTTCAGAAACAGCTTAATTCTAACAATTACTTTAAGCTGTCAGGGTAGCAAAATACTTTGGTGTGAACTTTTGCTCTGCATTAGTGCCAAGCAACCAAACCTGGAGCTGAAATACTGCTCCCCTCCAAAGGAAACAAAAAAAAACCACCACCCTGCTCATAAGAATGTGGTGTGTCAAATATTATTTGTAGAAGCTATTCAGTAAGTAATTTCAAATAAGTAAAATGCAAAGAAACCACAGGATGTTCACAAACAATTTGCAAATAGAAATGGAAGAGGAATTCATTAAATAAATTATCTGCCATAAATTATTCACCTACCTCTAATCTTACTACCACTTAGACTATAAAATTCATGCCATAAAAGATACAGGACACATAACAAGGCATCATTAACTTATGCATTTCCCAGTGCTGCTTTATTTTGACTGTCCAGTTATATTATTGCATTAAGACAGTCTTTTATCTTTAATGTACTTTGAGTGTAATATGTTTTTGTTTTAAAAGCTGAGCTAAGGAGACCTGGTCTGATTTTAGACTGTGATTTGATTTTGAGCTCCAAGGCTGAATAACTCTTCAAACCCAAGAGAAGAATACAAGCTGTTCTCTGAGCAAAACTAAAACGAATGGAAATCTTACACAGTTGGCTAATTTCATGAGAGTTCCACAATCTGGGTCCCTTTCACATAAATTCAGTGAGGAGTGGGCATTTTTTTGTCTGTCAAGCCACATAGTGAACATTTTCATAATGCAGAAGGCATGCATCAGAGAGCCAAGGGGTGAGGGGGAGCTAGGAGCAGACCACAGGCAGGGGACAGCAGTGGACCAGGACCCACTGGCTCTGCACTGGATCACAGGGTCAGCAGCATCCCCACCTGAGCCGCTCTTCCCCTCCTGCAGCTGCAAGACAAGTGGACAGCTGTGCCCTGGCTCTATGGCCAGAAGAAGAAATTCCAGAAAGAAATTTAAAATACAGTATACAATTCTTTTTAGCCATGAAAACAAAATCCCAGAAAGGGTTCTCACTCATAAGCAAGGACGAAGGCAGCTTTTTCATCTTGTTTGTGTCCTGACTTGTTCTAAGTGACAGCCATACTCTGCTACTTGTTTGGTCTCTCAGCAGTTGTTTTGTTTTTATACCATATTTGTTTACTTTTAATTAAAATCATGATTGTCACTGAATTTCTCTGTTTGTGGAAAACGGATGCAAACTGTGGTGGTTATTTGGTTATGAGGAAGACAGTGAAAAAGGGTTCTTGCAGTTGTCAAAATAATCTCCCAATTTTCTCCAGAGCAAATGCTATCACTGCTGTTGGCAATGGGTTGCAATTAAATGCTGCAACCTCATAATCCATACACATTTTTACTCCTTGGAAATGAAAGAAAAGTTGGTTTTGCAAAGCTTCGTCATCCTGGACTGACTTGTAGCAGGCTTAGTCCTTGTCCCAGTGGACATCAGGTGCATTTATCAAGCCCCAGCACAGCACAGAGTTGCTACATACAGTGTTATTACACACTAGTATTTCCACAGTACTTATGAGTGCTTTAAAAGACCCTCAGAACAGGGCCAGAGGAGGCAAGGGCATAAGGTCCACTCACATCAGAGACCTTTTGAAGACTCCAGTCCCAGCGCCTGACCCACAGACCTTAAAAGGTAAATAAGCTTTACCACTGCAGTTGCTACATCAGTCACAGGGAGAATAGCTATGGTACTGCTGACAGGACTGCTTACTTTCAACATAAATTCACATCAGCTAGGCAGTTTAAAAGGAACCTGAGGGAATTGAGTGCTTAATTCCCATAGGTACCTTATAAAATCCCAATTGTAACAGAAAATGCTTTATTTTTTCCATTTCCAGAGTAAAGCCACAGCATAGGTAGAGAGTGGATAACGACGAAGGGCTGCATTTGGCCAGATGGAGATTAAGGTTCCCTTGAGCAACGAAGACAATTCTTCAAAACGCAGGAGGACCAGATCCACTCCTCTCTATCGCAGTGCCCTGGCTAGCGCGTCTCCACCATCCACGGCAAAACTCACGCAAACAAATCGAAGGCAGGCCAGTCGTGCAGCAGACCATCCTGGGCCTCTCGAGCCAAGCCTGAGTGCTAAGCTATCCCCGGCTGATCTCACAGCAGAACGCAGTGAGGCAAGGCTTTCTCCAAAACATCCTCAAGCCACAGATGGCTGAAGACTGCCACCAGCATCACAGACTGCACCCAGTATGTGAACAGGCAGCAAGCTGGAGGCAAGGAAGACACACATCAATCACGCACAGGCAATCCCCTCCCCAGTGCCCCCAGGGCCACCTCTCCAGGGGTCCTGTGCATGACTCATCATGGAGGTGGGCCAAGGCAAGAATGAGAGAAGAACCGCATTCAATTTAGTCACTGCAGATTTTCTTTAAAGACTCAAAATCAATAACCATCCAGGAGCCACTGCCATGAAAACTCAGGAGGGAAAGTATTCAGGAGGCCACTGACTAAATCAGCGAGCAGGCAGCATGCTCCCATGGAGAAGGCATGGGCTGGCAGTCAGGAGATGCAAGCTCCAACCCCAGGTTGGCCATGGAAATCCTGCATGACCATGGGCAAGGCACTTCCCATCTCTGGGCCTCAGTTTTCCCATCAGCTGCAGGATGATCTAGATAACATGGGTGTTACCTGAGTCAGTGGAGAGAAAGATTATACAAAGATTAGCATTAAAAACGTGGGTGAGTGGAGCGCAGCATAGATGTGAACGGTTCTGAAAAATATGTGGGCCTCCTTCATGCTCCTCATCTCCTTTTACAAAGTGGTTACTCAAAGCAAAAATAATATACCCTTCCTACAAAGGCAGCACACATCAGACATACATTTAGACCACTGTGCAAACAATTACTGACTTTTGTCCAAGGCAGGAAAATGGTACCCTGTGCTACAGAGGGGAAGAAAGACGAAGACATCCGAAGTCACCCTGGAGCAAAGAAAAGTAAAGGATCCAGATCTCTGGGACAGATTCAGCTGTGGTATACACACTGGTGCTAGCCACACTCAAGAACATCAGGAGTAAATGGCAAAGCTCTCATGAGCCTAATCTGGAGGTCCATCAGGTGCTGGATGGATATAGGACAAGCACTCATCTTCCTGCATGTCAAACAATCATTTCAAACCCCCAAACAAACATTAAGACACTGTAGCAGAAGCAACCCTCAGGAAGGACAAGACAAAACACCTTTTCAGTCATTTTATTTTGCAGATTTTTTGGCTTGCTTAAGCTATCCCCCTTGCCTGGCTGAGGGTGCCACATGCCTTTTTTCCTCACCCAGAAGACATCAATCTGTCACTAGGGCCAGTCACTTGTCCCTGACCCCAACATGTGTTTTCTACCCCTTCTACTTGCTCGGAGGATGGACATGGCAGCACAGAGACCCAGTAGCAGCAGGGGGGAACAGAGCCCAAATCTCCTGATCCCCAGTGCTCACAAGCAAAAAAAAAAAAAAAAAAAGAGCTCCCCCCACCTCCCCAGCACCTGGTTTCTCCCTTACATGCATAGCATCACTGCTGCTGAATTGCAGCCTCAGAAAAAGGAAAGAAAGAGGCCCAAAAGGCAGCTAGGAAACCCACCGTCCATTGGCTTCCCTCCATGCCAGGCGAGCGGGCTCCTTCTGCTGCAGTGACTTGGCAAGCGCACCTCGCTCTGACTCAGCACCTCGCCGGCACCTCCTGTCAGTTATTCCCACAAACTGCTGACGCCGGAAGGGCTATTCGCAATTAGGATGCAACACAAGCGGTGGTGGTGGGATGCCTCAGCTCCCCCCCTTCACCTGCAGTGGTCCCCTCCACTTTAGCCCTCTGGCTCAGGGCTGGAGCTCCCAGGGAGGGTGAAGGGGGGGTTAGTGCAAAAGGGCTGGAGGATGGGGACCAGGGTGGGTGGGGGAAGCCTGCCTGCATTGTACCTATTCTGTGGATAAACAGACAACTGCTGTCAATGTGGCAGCTGAAATGCAGTCTTACGAACAAAAAAAAAAAATATAAGCAGCCACTGGGAATAGGGACAAGAGCAGCAAGAACAGATGAGACTATGCAAAAAAGCTACTGAAGAACTAACACAGAGCATTCCCCAAAGAACAAGCAAAATGCAGCCTTGCTGCAACTCCGTGCAGCTGAGAAACACAAGCCTACCCTATGTGTCTGAGGCATTTTCAGTGTAGGAGAGGGAGGCACTGATTGTGAATGGAGTCCCATAATAGGGGCCCAGGGCACACCAGCTGTTTCAGGGGCAAAAGGAAGGGCTGCCCTTGACAAGCCAAGGACATGACAATTCTGCAGACAGATTGAGGCTATTCTGTCCCTCTGCCAAGTAGCCAAGGTCCTCTCAACCTCTCTGAGCCACTAGCTCCCAATACACAGCCAGAAAGCCAAGCAGGCTTGCAGCCTAGCAGCTCCACAACCAACCGAGATGTTCAGACATCAAACCCCATCAGACAGTGAAGTTCACACACTCAGCTATGGAAGTAGCCCAGCGGCCACACAAGCCCAGCAGCACCCTGCAGAAGCCCTCCGGCACCTCCTCTTGCAGGGCTTCACTAAAACAACAGGGTCTGCCACCCACCCTTCTCCTTCCCCAAGGGTCACGGTGGGGTTCAGGCCCCCCTCACCAGCACAGGCAGCAAAACACAGCAGAGTGAGCGATGCACAGGAGCTGGTGGGACCGAGAGCATTCCCTGCAGGAGCACCCAGGGACCTTTTAGTCAAGAAGCAGGACTATTTTCTGAGATACCACTTCAAAACCAAGCATTTCATAGAGTGCAGATGATGCTGATAGACCACACAGCAACACAGGTTGGTGCAGGCGGGTGTGAAGCTGGAGCAAAAGGCTCCAAGGAGCACTTTATGTTTGATGCTGAAGCCTTTAGTGAACCATTCTCTACAACATGATGCAACAACCACTTTATACAGTGCAGGAAAGGGGTGAAACAGCCATGCTAACCAATTGTTAAAGTGTCCAACATGTCTCTTAGTCCATGGTCCCACAGCTGCAGAATTCAGAGTAATGCCCTGCCTGGAAATCCAGCATGGGCAAAAGGGCAGAGACAAACTGCAAGATAAGTAATGCACAGAATCCATCTAGGTAGCCAAGGCTGAAGAGGGAGAAAAGTTAACCAAAAACCAAATCTCTCTACAGCAACCTGGATTTACCAAAGGCCCTCTGATCAGGAAGGGAATATCTACTGCACAGCACAGGAACAAAGTCAAAGAAAACAGCAAAAAACGGTGACTTCAGCAACATGTGCAGGAATTAGCTAAGTGTCACAGCAGGTTACAATTTTGCAGCATCTTAAAGAGCATAGGTAGGGCTGGGAACAGCCAGTCCCAGGGCACTCAGAAGCTAAAACACTGCAATTGATGCAAAGAGCAACCTAAGTCACAAAGTAACGATGACCGCTACATAATCAAATTTAACACCCCTGTGAGGAAAACAGTACCAGAACTTTGCATCACACCTCATAAACATTAGAAAAGACTATTACAAGCAAAAATGCTCAAAACAGCCTAACTCCAAAAGCAGGGGAATTAAAGTTGTTACACTGTACAGTGGTGTGTTGAAGCAATCTCAGTATCGTCACTGAAAAGGTACCCAGTGCCCCTGAACAAAAAACTCCCGAGAAGAAAGCAAGCACATTGTATGGTCAAACAAAAGGAACAAGAAGTCATTCAGCCTAAGAAGTTGCTTCATAAGATGGTAGCTAGGAGGGCTGAGAACAAAATTGAAGGCCAAATTGCAAAAGTCAAAAAACAATCACTTCAGTATATTCAAAGGACAAGTTGAGAACTGCTGAACAGTAGGAGAATGACATTTCTCAAGTGGCTGTGCTGCTAGCAAAGACACACAAGCTCTTGCTAAGTCAGGTGTTTCTTGAAGTTAGCAATGCTTTCCTTAAGAGAGGGTACAGGCTAACCTGAAGTTGCCGCAGGGATTTGTTAAGCCGGTGAAGTTTCCTAAGCCTCTAAAAGTACACAACAGGAGACAAACCAGCTTGATCTCTGCTCACAGGAACTTGTGCCCCTTCAATCCACTCAAATTTTGGAAGGAAAAGGACAGGACTAAGTGATTAATTTCCAGTTACTTTGAAGCATGCCTGCTAAGCCGTTCTGGGCAGGATGCCAGTTTGGTGCCAGCCCTGTCCCCTGCTTGCCTGGGGTGGGAGACACCCCCCGCCCCTTGCCCCCCCCCGATGGGGTTCATACCAAGTACAGAGCTGCTGCCCCACCACTCGCTGCCCAGGTTTGGAGGCATGGGAGCCCCTCTCCCCCTGCCCTTGCTTTGGCCCTGATTACAAGGGATTACCCCCAGGTTTCATACCAGCTCTGGGGTGGTTTAATCTATTCCTTAATATCTGGAAATAAGACAGGGAGCTGGCAAAGTGATTCGGGCTGGCTGAGACAAAAGAAGATTGAGAGAGACTTCGAAGGGATCTGACAAAGCTCAGCAAGTGGGCAGCAGAATGCAAGATGAAATTCAACATTACCAAAGGGACAGTAATAAGAACTTGAGAGAATAATCTGAACTACTCATATACCATGGGGCTCTAATTCAAATGTAATCACTTGAGGAAAATATCTTGATATCACTGTGAACAGCTCAGTGAAAACATCTGTTCAACATACAATGGTGGTCAAAAAAGCAAGCAAGTTGTTAGCGTGTCTAAGGCAGAGGCTGAAAAGGATGCTGGAAGTATTAAAATGCCACTGTGAATACTGACAGTGGCATCCTCAGCTAGAATTGCTGTGGTTACTTCTGGATGGCATACCTGAAAATACAGAAGGCACAGAAAGGCTTCATCATTCACCAGTCAGTAACACTTACTGGTCAAGCACAGTTAAAATCGGTACAATTTAATCTGGAGAGGAGCTAGGTAGAAAGAAATTATCAAATGGGTATGAAGAAGTGAACCAGGTGGTGCTTCTAGTTTTTTAAGAGAAAGACAAAAGGTTGTTCAATACAACTGAAGGGCAGGAAATGTGACCAGACATACGGAAGCTATTATGATTTTCCTTTCCTTTTCTGTTTTTGCTTTTTCTGCTTATTCTAAACACAGCCTATAATTAACTACCAGGAATGATTAGGCCATGTTATTGTAAAGTCAAGAGCTCAGCAGAAATCAGAGGCCTGCACATTTATAAGGATACTGGGAACATCCACAGATATGTCAGGTAGAATGAAAAAAAAAAAAAGAGAAAAGAAGGAAAAAAGTATAGCAGAACTACACCCTCATGCTTCCAGGCATTAGCCAACTTCTAATTAATGAGGATTAGGAAGTAATCTCCCAGTGGGCATGCAGAGAGGGTGTACCAACCCACTTGCTCCTGGCAGACACCGTTAAGATGCCAGGCAGGGGAAGAGCTGAGCCGGGACAGCCCATGCCATTCGGGAGGCTGGGGTCTGGGGGCTCAGTGGGACTGCACACCAGTCATCCCCCCCCCCCCCCCCCAACTGAAGAGATTGCAAGAGGGGGCTCGGTTACCCCAGCTCTACCTTGCTCCTGGTGGTGGGGGGGGGAAGTTTCACATCTGTTACTTTGCAAGCAGAGGGGGCTTCCCTGAGAAAAGGAGAGGGAATGGACATTTTTTTCACTCTGCATTGCTACGAGGAATACATATGACTTAGTTCATTTTATTGCAAGGAAGTGGAGCATAGGCACCTCCTGAAATTAAGAGAAAATTAGCTTGAGTAGGCTTTGAAGTCCAGAGCAATACATACACCAACCTCCTCCTAGGGCAACCTGTAGCACTGGCATGGCACCAGCCTCCTCTCTGCTAAATGTTTGGTACCAATTGCTCACTGTGGGAGTTTCGGCACCCCCCCATTGAAGCATCCAGCATTGGCCACACCACTGCAGATCAACAGTCTGACCTGACCCAGCACTGCTTAGAGAGGTCGCTGCAGAAACACACATTGTAAACAGTGTCATACCCCCCTGCAAATGACATTCCTGGCTTCAGCATTTTGAGCAAAACCAAAGACTAGATGTAATCAAGTGGAGTTCAGACATCAGCTTTCTCCTGCTGATGCCTGTGAAACACAATCTAGTTCATGTTCTCATAGCTAGGTTGACACGTGAGGATGTGACAAAAAAATGCACAAGTTTTTATCCCTAAGTAAGCAATCTGATCATTCTAATACCAAAATTACACTCGAAATTAACCTCATGCAGATATGCAAATGCACAAGAACTGCTGTGCTGCCAGGAGGAGAGCTACAGCTCTGCACGTGCACCAGTGATAGAGGCTGAGCTCGGTCTGCTAGTCCTGTTCTGACTTCTCCAGCAACTGCTCCAGAAGGGTAAACAAAGATTAACAAGGAGGCTGTGTTTCTTAAATAGAAACTTCTCTTATTTAATATGCCATATTCTGCTTCTTTTGGTGCAAACAGCGTTCTACAGCATGATGAATAAGGAAAGGACACGGGCAATGCCACGTAAGTGTACATGGTGTTTGCATAGATGAGTGAAGATGGCAAAAATACTGGACAGAGACTGTGCACAGATAAAAACCTACTTGCAGCAATTGGTGGTATCACTGTCATTTTTAAATGCCCTGTAGAAATAAAAAATAGCAACCACTAAGGCTTTTACTGTAGATACTTCCACTAAACCAAACCTAATCAAACATGAGATGTTTTGTACCATAACTGTGTTTCAACAGAAACACGTGGGAAAATTGTAAGAAATACAGAAACATCCAACTTGAGCATCTTTGGGATGAAAAGTTTTGACTTTTCACATGAAAATATCTTTGTTTGGGGTATTTTTTTGATGTTGTAATAATACAATTCCAAAGAAACACAATATTGGTTGACCTAAGACAGAAGTCCTCTCAAAAAAAAATTCCTTTCAAAACCAAAGCATTTAACTTCTATTTCCATTCAGAATGAAGCCAAATTCATCAGTCCTGATGAAACAGAACACTTGTCCTCAGCCCAGCTCAAGCAATGAAAAAAAGGCAGAAGCCAGAATGGACACAAGTGACCTCCAAAACGAGAGATGAAAACAGATAAGGAAAAAACCCACAAAAGTTCACCGTGCATAATTAATAATATCATGCTTTCTCCTTGGTGCATAAGACATGAAACATTTGTGAGAGAAAAGTGGGGTGGCATATGACTAGGAACCCCACAACTGTGACTTCTCTAAAGAAGAGGCTGGGCAGATGTCCCACCTGACAGCAGGCAAATCATTTCATCTCTGTACACTTTAGTTTTCATGCTATAAATCAAACTGCCCTCACAAAGTAAGTTTGGAGACTCTCAATTAATGTTCATAAATGACTGTGCAAACACAAGGTACTATTAACCAGGGAACTGTCTTTGTTACGCTACTGTCTGTTAAACAACCAGGAGCTAAATTTCTGTCTGAACATTTACAAAAGGGAAGGCAGCCTTAATGCTCCGTAATGAGAAAACTACAAAGACTAGGTTTTCAGTGCATGCACTTCTCCTTGAAATAAACTGTGTTACAAGCACTTTACTTAAAAAGCACAATGACAGTAGCATCCTGCTAAATATAGATGACTCACCACAATTTAGTAGTGAACATCCCTAAAGAGTACCATTACAGTATTGCTTAACCTGCTGCATAAATTTAAGCATTCTCCTGTGGTTACAGTTTGGACCAAGAAACTCGGGACTACTACCAGCATCCACTGACCTTCACCCGGTCACGAAGCCTCTGAGCCTCACTTTCTCCATCTGTACAGTTGGTATAATAATAACCTCATCTCCCCAATGAAGGCAGGAAAAACGATTTCTAAGTTTCTTAATGAGCTGTTTATACCACACTCTGTATATCCATACTACTACTGAGCAGCTAAATATAGCTGTTCTCGAGGCACTTCAAGATCCCTCAGAGAAAAGCATCTTACAAAAGAAAATTGGGTTTTAGGCAATACTGAAGAAACAGAGATAAAGAATCAGTTTCCAAAATAAGGGAAGGATGTCCACTTCAGAGACACAAGAAGTGGTTAATGCATCTGTGCCTACCGCTGGAGACCAAGGTCAGGCTGTGAGCAAAATGATTTATCTACACATCACAAAGCCACACAGCTTGACACAAATGGCAATCTGTTCCAAAAAAAAACCCAAATGCATAAGCATGGATGAGCAAGTCCTCTCCTGCTAGGGCTGAGGCCCTGGTGCAGGGCTGGGCAGGATATGGGGGCTAACACAAGGGTGCCGCAAGGCTGAACCTTAAACACTCAGTTTCAGCTGTGGTAACCTCAGGCTGCTAAGAGGGTGACTTCAGGTGAGGACTAGAAAAGTTGCGTGAGAAGTTGCAGACCTGCTGTTGCATTGATGCACCACTGCCAGGTGCACACACACCTCCTACCCTGATCTTGCAAGATCCAGCTGCAACGGACTGTAACACACCAACATCTCACCTGTTGCGATACTATGTCACAGGATCCAAACACCACACAGTTAAAAAGTTGGTTCTGCAGCTTAGCTGTACCCTGATGTGTGATTTCTAACACGTTTGACAATTTGCAGTATGCTATTTCTGGCTACATAGCAGGATTGATTTGCAATCACAGGTTTGGTTTCAAAGCTCTAAACAGAATTCCCTCCTATCTTTCCTTAAACTTCTCTAGGGAGCCTGAAAAATATTATTTCTGCAAAAGTTATTGTGCTCATAATGCTTTGGAGGGAAAACAGACACTGCCCCTGCCCCAAGAGCATTAAACATGAATATTATAGGCCCAAAGAAAGCAGTCATCTAGCTCCAGTTAAAAAGAATCACTGCTATTCTACAAATTGCAAAACAACGTAAGAAAATGGGACTATAATACTTGATTGACATTCCACTACAAAGTCTGACTGTATTTTATCACAGGCACCAAGTGTGAGAATGACAAAATGACCTCCAGGGACCTTTTGTCCCCACCACTTTTCATTTATTTGGCATTAAGTATTTCTTCTGTTTATACACTCTTACAGTTTCTGATCCTTTAACTTTTAAACCTTTCACCTTTCATTTAGGCATCACTTCGCATACGACACCGCCATTTTTCTTCTCTATCCTCTAAACCAATCTAAAGCCTCAAGAAGGAAAAAAAAAATCCCTCTTCCTAACCACACTTGGCAACCCAGAGCAGAAATATGCTTACTGATCTTCTGCAAATGTTGTTCAGAAAAAACTCTCCCACTTTTATTTCAGCTTTCATGAGTATATATCTGTTCCTTATACCGTATCAGGGTTTTCTTTTCAAATTCAAGAACAACCGAAAATATGGTCACTGTGTAACCCAGAAGTAACTGAGTACCACAGCTATTTTCATCTACTACCATCTTCTAAAGGCTTTTCCTAAGACAAAAAGAAAAAAAAACACCAAGCTCGAGACACAGGTGGTTCCTTTAGGTAATCTTTAAGCCTTAAAAGGAAAGCACATGAAAAAGTATTACACTATTGCAGATGAATATTTCATGGAAAGGTGTGTTTCTGTGCCTCATTATCTCCATTGCCATTGTCCCCACATGCCCTCAACCAAAAAAAGAAAATTAAGTATTGAGTCAATCTTTTTGCCTAAAGAGATAATTAAACACCCCTTTAATTTTAACCTTAAATCTGGTTACTGCTATATGTTTTTGCAAGGATATCATCTACAGAAACACTTTATCACTTACATGCCTCTAACCGCAGTAGGCACAGTAACTTTTAGCCAGTTACACCTTTGCAATGTCTGCAGACAATTGTGGCAACAAGAACCTGAGAGTCATTGAACTCACTTTCGAAACTGGGAAAAGTTCAACAAGTAAACAAACAGCATGAAGTGTGAAACAGCTGAGATTATTTCTTTCAATTAAATGTTAATAAACTTTTTTCCATAATTCATCTCTTTGAAGTCAGCAGGTGCAATTTCCATTTAACACATGCAACTCGGGCTCCCAAAATGTTTTCTGAGGATGGGGCTCAGGGTGCTCTCGAGGCTGAGGCATTTGTGAAAAGTTCACCTTGTCCATCACAAGACTTGTTTCTCGGCGGGTCCTGTGCAGGAAGGAATGGCCTGCTGCACCTCACAGGGAGCGAGAGCCAGGCACGGCTACCCAAGTAGGAGACTCCATCCAGATCCAGACCACAAGGAAGCTTCATCCAGACTTTGCTGAGAGGTCTCTGGTCTTCTTGTGGGAGATCCCGTCATTTCTTACTGTCCTCCTGCGCTCTCAGGGATTGCTTGCAGCAGGTCTCCCAGTTTCCCAGCTGCAGAGGTGGCCAGCAGCAGTGCCCAGCTGGCTCAGCAGAGCTGCGCACTGCTCGCTACTGAGCGGACCTCTGCAAAACTACTTGGTGGACCTCTGCACAAACGAGCAGACCCGAGGGAAAACTACCTTGTAGACAACCTCAGCAAAACATAGCTGAACAGGGCCACTCTAAAGTTCGGCATTACTTGAAAGAAGGCATCACCACCTGATCAACAGATGAGTCTCAACATTTTGCACTCTGTAGCTCCTTCTGTTGCCCTTACCACAGCATCTCCTAGTGCTCTCCCAGCAATGCACTGAGCAACGTGAGTAGCATCTGTCACATGCAATTTGTTCCCTCTCCACACCGAGGACCGGGGTACGCACCTTATTTCAGAAGGGCTTCTGGGGGTGGGAGCTGATGGAGTTGTTTGGGTCTCTCCACACCCCCAGGGGCAGGCACTTATCTTAGAGCTGAAGGAACCTGCCACGCACCTGGGAGGAGAAGGCAGAGGGGACTCCTGGGTGACATGGAGGGCTCTGGGCAACCTGTCACCATCTCTGCAGAAAGTTCCCCGCTGCCTCAGGGCCTGAAGGATAGATCAGAGTTTTCCTTTCCATCCAGGTGAGGTGGGTGGAAAGGGGCTAGGCCCAGACAGCTAAGCATGACACGAAGCCCAGTTTAAAGCAAGTTTTACAGCACCGTAAAGGAAAAAAAAAAAGAATAGAATAATAGTGAGAAGGATGGTGCAGGGGAGGCAGCAAGAGGAGCTGAGCGGAGCAGTGCTCCTTCCCCACGCCTGCCTGGCAAAGCCACTCACCCGCCGCCGCATTTCCGAGCATCACCGATGGGACCGCAACCAAAACTTCCCCACCGGCGGGGCACGGCCGTGGGGTCGGCGACGGGGATGGGGCGGGCGGGGAAGCCCGCCCGCCCCATCCCCGTCGCCGACCCCACGGACAGGGCACGGCCGTGGGTACCGCTCCCCGCTCCACCCGTGCGGCACTCACCTCGCAGGGCCAGGAGCGCAGCCAGGGCTACCGGCACCCACCTCCCGCCTCCTCCGGGCCGCCGCCGCGTCATGCCGGGCTGAGAGCGGGTCACCGAGCCCTGCTTTTCCCCCGCAGGTTGATGCCGGTGTTGCTGCTGCCGCCGCCGTCCCGGGACCGATCGCCCGCTTACGGCGAGGCTCCGCCGTGCCCCAAGCCCCGCTCGCCCGGGGAGGGCGGCAGAGGAGGCGGCCGGCCCGAGAGCGCAGCCTGGCGGCCCCGAACCGCCCCCGCAACCCGCCGGGCTGCGGTTCTCACCCCCCGCACGGCACAAGCGCGGCCCGTCCCAGCACGCAGAGCCACAACCCACCACCCTCCTTCCCCGAGCGGGCCACCTCCAAAATCAGGTGTCCCCCACCACCACCACCCTGCCGCATCCGTAGGGATGCTACGCGGGCCAGGGTGAGGAGTCCGCGGTCCAGCACCAGGCTGGAGATTGCACCCCCGCAGCTTCTCCGGATCATCGCGGGGGGCTTTTTCTACAATGCATGGAAGCAGAGGGTGGCAGCACACAGAAAATGATTTGGGACGGGCTGCATGGGACCAGACGCTGCTGCAGTGCACAGTATAAACATTGCTGGCTTGTTGTTCAAAGGTATAGAATCATAGAATCGTTAAGGCTGGAAAGGACCTCCAAGATCGAGTCCAACCTGTTAATCTAACTGCCTGGTCCACCTCAAAACCATAACTCTGCTATTCAGGAGAGCAGGAGACATGAGTGTTCAGGAGCCCTAAAAATCAGACCAAGGTATCTCTGAAGGGAGTAAGGCAGTTCTTGGAGTCGGGGTCCCACAATACTACATAACACAAGAACAGCCAAGGGTGTCATTTAGGATCAAGAGCTTAAGTAATTGCAGTCCTTAAGGCTACAGAGGAAAAAAAAATCAGTCCATCAAAATCCAGCACACTAGACATCAAGCATGCATGTAGAGGGTGGGAAGGGAGGAAAGGAGCCCTTTACAAATTTAGGGTGGTCATTTGGGGAAAGGCTCAAAGCAGAGAGCTCACACTGACTGACTCCTTCCACATGCCCAGCTCCCTGTCTAAGTCTGACCACATTAGTTTTGCTTTGTGAAAGTAAGCAGTTTGGTTAGGAAAATCCTCTAACGATTCTGCAAAGTGTACGATTGCTTCATTCCCCTACCCAAAGTTTGCTCCAAAGCATAGCCATGCAGCCTTTGCATCCTGCAGGCAGCCAGTCCACCTTGTGAAGCTTCTCCCTACTTCCTTCCCAGCCAGAGGCTCTGGGAGCATCCCCATGCCCAGCCTACTCTATTCCTCAGCACCTCTCAGGTTTCTGCCTCCTCAGTCACCTCAAAAGCTGCATTGACCCTTTATGTGCCTGTGTTCCCACTGAGAAAGTGGGAGCTGCACCTGGGAGCAAAGACGACAAGGAAAAGCGTCCAGGGTAGCAGAGCAGAAACAATCAAGAAACAAAAAAGGTAAGCTGGTGCCTGTGGAAACAGTAAGTGCAAAACTGGCTACCATCTAATCAGCCTAGGCTAAGCTCTACCTTGCCCAGCATCAAGCTTTGGCACCCTTTACCAGAGGAAAGGTTAAAAACATCACCCCAGCAGTCCAGGTTTACTGATTTTCTTGGTTCCAGAAAAAAAAAATACTATGGGAGGTGCAATAGCTGACCTGTCCTTATCAGGCAGCAAAACTCCTGCTGATTCCCACGTGGGCTGGGATTTCATTCAATGAGGGGTGGCACAACAGAGCGAAAAGGCACCGCATGGTCATTCAGGGGATGTAGCCCCAGTCTCTTTCCAGGTCTGTCAGGTGCCTGCTGCACATCCTCAGGCGTCAAACCTGAGAATGTGGACAGTCTCATAGGTCTAGTGCTCCACTCCAGCCCTGCCATGGGCAGGCAGGCTAAAAGATAGTTTTGCTCCATTAAGGAGCCAGCTCTTGGCAAAGGCTCAAGCAGCTGAACCATAACACTTCATGGGAGCACCAAAGGGAGAGTCATAGCCCAGCCGTTTCCCTCATTCTCCAGCAATATGGGGACTGAAGTCCTCTCAGACTCCCTCAGATGGCTTCTTTCCTTCAGCTGACCTGCTGTATTTTTCATCTAGAAAAATGCAGCAGCTCCAAGAGACCCCCATCATTGTGGGTATGTGCAGTGACCACCTGGAGGAATGCAATGAGTATGTCCGCACTCCTAACTACAATAAAAGCCCATGAATGTTTCTTGCCAACCATAACCTCCTTCACCAAAGTCAAGGGCAGAGAGCACAGAGCACGCTGGGCACAGTGGCCTGCCGCTACCCTTACTCCTTCAGATAACCTCCAGGGATGAAAAGATGCAAAGACAAATCAAGTAAAACCACAAAAAAATTGCATATTCTCCCTCAGACTGCCGCACTGCCTTCCTGATCTGCCAAGTCTTGGAAGCTCTCTTGACCTAATGGAAATAAGTGTGGGTTTTTTAGTATAAGGACACACTGCATTTGGCAAATACCATCCCAGCTCGCCTTGGACTGTTCCTTGCATCCTGCTGTGCATCAGCTGGCAGGTAAACAGCAAAGATCAGTTCACCCTGTACAGTGGCTGAATTAATGTGCTTCCTAAAGAGCGCGGTGAGCATAATGTGAACCAAGGGCTTGGTGGTCAGAGAAAGCATTTCTGCCCAGAATGGACCCAAACGACTCCCTTCTGACCCAAGCTGGTAGGAGCAGGGAGTATTTTAATCACCTTTAGGATCTGGTCACCATAGCAGATACTATGTCATACCTGCATAACAGTGACACAGCAAGTGACTTTAGCTGCTTCTTGCAGCAACAGCAAGAACAATGTGTGGCTACGCTCCAGAAGGATGGAGCAGCCACAGGGAATAATAATCTTCAGATGCACCAATCAGTCCTCTCACCCTGGCTCCCTCTCCACCTTACCACCACTTCCAAAAATAGCTTGCAGATTGTACAGAAAGGACGTGGACGAGGAGATATTGTTCCTGGAACTCTGAATTTCCACTTGAGTTGCCCTTGAGCCTTTCCCAAAATACTAGGCTTATGCCAACCATTTATTCAGTCAGTGCAGCACACTCCAGCCGGTTAGATGCCAGAGCTACAAGCAGACATATATTTGCTGCTCCAGCAGTCTATTTTCCCACCAGTGAGTGTCTATACCTCTTCCTTGGCACTGATGGAATAGCACATCATGGCTAGAGGAGATACTTTTGCAATATCCCAAGCATCAGATGCTGGCAGGTGACCACTGCAGGACTCGGTTGTGTTACATTGCTCACAAGAACAGACATGGGATCCTTAAACTGAATGGTCAAGATATTTGCCAAGACTTTACATGCTAGGCTGGACAAGGACAGAAAGAGAAAAATGAAACCACTCCCACCTGCTTTTTCTTTTGAAAGAATTATGATGAGTAATGCAATTCTCATGTCTCAGGGAAAAACATCTTTCTGAATCAAATTTGAGAAGGCAGCTTTTTTCCAGGATGATTTTTTTTTCCCTTTTCCCTTAACATGGCTCTGAAAAAAACAGTGGGGATGCAGTTGGGTTCAAGAGTTGCAATAGATGCCAAGTCTTACATCACCTTTGCTGTCTCCCAGCTTGTTACTGGGTCATCTATTGTCAGATGGGAATTTATTGAAGGTGACATTGGTTACAAATTGATCAAAATCAGCTTCAGTGAAGTGTCCTTCCAAGATATAAAGAGACGGATAAAATTCACTCAGTTGATCATTAATAACTTCAGTCTGTGGAATTGGTTATCTTCTTTTGACAGAGGAAATAGAGTTTGCAGATTGAACTGTTTTAATACTATCCAAGAAGAAATATGACAGAGCTTCAGAGATACAGAGATAGATAATTGGGTGTACCTTTTCAATAAAAAAACTAAAACAAAACCCTAAATTTATTTTGATGATGTATACAAAACAGATGTCACTAACCAGAAGAAGAAATAGCAATACTCCTGTCAACTCTTCTATCCCAGGAGATTTTTTTCGTCCTAAACACAGGGATGGTTATGTGGGAATACTGTCCCAAGTACAAAGGTTTGTGCTTTTGAAAGCCTGCATACTGGAATCAGCAGGAGCCTTGGACAGAGAGAGGTGGGTATTTACTGGTTTACTCTCATCTGCCCTCACTGTCCAGAGTCAGGCACAGTCCAACACAGGCACCGTGAGTCTGATGCATTGCCAATGTAGGCTTTCAGGCAAGTGCTGCCCGTGTGTCAGTCAGGATAACCTGATCCCTGCCACAGCAATGACCTCTGCTTGTATGTCGGCCACATAGTGAGACCTCAGGAATATCCAAGTAGAACCAGCCCTAAAATAACCAGCAAATTTCCATACTCCTTTGATGCCAGATGTCAGGAGCAGATTTGCCCATGGAAACTCAGGTGGATTAGGTGTACTTTCCAATTTCTCAGTGCTGAAGTAGACCACTGCACTGTTTCTTTCTCCAAGGCTGCTTTGACCCACACCTCAAGAGCCATCTCTCTCTGCCTGTCCCCACTTCATGGGAAGGGAGCCATACAGCCAAGCTTTACAAGCACCCAGGAGTTGGGCTGAGGCACTGCTTCCCCTAGACCTTCCCACCCTTGTGGGCACACTGGTTTGTCTGGTTTCTTCATCACAGGCATGTAGTACCTGCAACAGACTGGCTTGGCTTAGTGCACTGCAAGGTGCTCCTTTCCTCAGGAGCACAGGGATTAAGTGCATTTATGCACCCCACGCCTGTGATTTCCGACCACCCCGAAACATCCCAATGCACTTTGAGCTAATCCACAATCTTGTCAAGTCTCTCCATCTTTTCTACATCCTCTGAGTTTTCCTTGGCTGCTCCCACAGTAAAAGCAAACCTCCTCAGCTACAAAATCATCTCCTCTCTCTTTCTCCTGCCCAGAGACCCTCTGTGTTTCAGTGTACATCTACAAAACCAAAGCTTTTTATTCAACATTTTAAAATCCTTCATCTCTTTCTCACTCCACTCCCCTAAACCCAGGCCACACAGACATGTTTGGAACAAATTGCTCTCCAAGGCTTCAACTAAATCTTTTCTTTGGACACGTTGTTCTTGCTGTGGTTAACAACTGTCCATTGTACCCTGTCAGACAGAGGCTGCCACCCCTGTTAGCAAACAGTGGATGCTGCATCCACATAAAAGCATTTCATAATGCTGCCATTTACATAATAACTTTCTAAATTGTACATCAACAGATTTCACCAAATCATTACAGTAGGTGAATTAAATCTTCCACTAAACACCAGCAAATGGTGGTAATGACAAGTCCTCTAAGTAGCACACCCCATAAAGCTCAGAAAATGGAAATCAATCACTCTTCCCATTTTTTTTCCCCAGAACTGCTGAAAGAATTTATTACACACAGCTGTGACAGAAAATAAATAGATGACAAAATTGAGAAGAAATACACTAAAGTTAGGACTCATGTGGACATATTCCTGCAGTTGTGATACAAAATGGGTCTTCAAGAATCTTGTTTAGTAGCAGTGTTGCTGTGGCTGTGATGGTCTAAAGATATGTGAGATGCAATAACTTCTACAGATAAGCAATAACTTTTACTAGACCAGCTGATGTAGCTGAAAAATATCAACACACTTTTGGGCACATTGACCTGAAGAAGGGCTTCCACGCCTGAAAACTCATCTGTTTTTTCCTTATTACATCCGCTGGTCTAATAAAAGATATTGCAGCTTTCTGCATTTCTTAACTGTTTGATGTTCATTGGCAACTATAACTATACATAATGTTTTTCAGCTACTTGCTTGCTTTTTCCTATGAGGACTAAAAATGAATAGAGTCCAGGAAAACAAGAGGCTAAAACCTTTGCACCAGTGGACATACAGCCACTTCACTTAATCTTGGTGTCGTTAATGGTGTCTGTATCAATAATTTACTGGATTAAAAGTTATTTTTGCAAGTTATCCAGAAAGGCCAGAAATATCCCACATAATGGTGAAAACCCCAGGGAAATACAGGACAGTCTGGAGAGCACAGGGCAGAGACTTCCACATTCAGCAAACACCAACTTTGCCAAGTCCATAGAGCAATGCAGGTATCTCTGTAGCACCCTCACAGCTGCTCACAATTCAGGAGGGTTGCTTGGCTCAGGGACTACAATATTGTCTACATTACTCTGCAGCTGAGCAAAGCATCATTACAGAGAAGATCATTCTGGAAGTTATTGAAAAACACCTGAAAGACAATGCAGTCATTGGCCGCAGCCAGCACAGGTTCACAAGGGGAAAGTCCTGCTTGACAAACTTGATTTCCTTCTCTGACAAGATTACCCACCTAGTTGACCAAGGGAAGCCAGTCGATGTAATCTTTTTGGACTTCAGTAAAGCCTTCAATACTGTCTCTTACAGTATCCTCCTGGACAAAATGTCCAGCATACAGCTGAATAAACACATAATGCAATGGGTGAGCAATCAGCTGACGGGTCAGGCTCAAAGGGTTATAGTTAATGGGGTTACATCGGGCTGGTGACCAGTCACTAGCGGGGTTCTGCAGGGACCCATCTTAGGGCCAGTACTCTTTAATATCTTCATAAATGACTTTGATGCAGGACTTCAAGATTTGTTATCAAAGTTTGCCGATGACAAAATTGGGAGGAGCCATTGACACTCTCAAGGGCAGAGAGGCCCTGCAGAGAGATCTGGACAAATTAGAGAGCTGGGCAATCACCAAGTTATGAAGTTCAAGAGCAAGTGCCAGATTTTGCACCTGGGACATGACAGCCCTGGATGTACATACAGACTGGGGAACAAGAGGCTGGAGACCAGCCCCATGGACAGGGATCTGGGGGTTTTGGTCGATGGCAAGTTGAACATGAGCCAACAGTGTGCCCTGGCAGCCAGGAGGGCCAACCATGTCCTAGGGTGCACCAAGCACTGTATTGCCAGCCAGTCAAGGGAGGCAATTGTCCCGCTCTACTCTGCACTTGTGCAGCCTCATCTTGAGCACTGTGTGAAGTTTTGGGCATCACAATACAAAAAGGATACAAAGCTACTAGACAGTGTCCAGAGGAGCCACAAAGATAGTGAAGGGTTTAGAGGGGAAGCCATACAAGGAGCAGCTGAAGTCACCTGGTCTGTTCAGCGTGTAGAAGAGGAGACTGAGGGGAGACCTCATCACAGTCTACAGCTTCCTCACAAGGGGAAGAGGAGGGGCAGGTGCTGATCTCTTCTCCCTGACAACCAATGATAGGACCCAAGGGAACAACAGGAAGATATGCCAGGGGAGGTTTAGGTTGGACATTAGGAAAAGGTTCTTCACCCAAAGGGTGGTGGAGCACTGGAACAAGATCCCCCAGGAGGCAGTCATGGCGCCAAGCCTGACAACATTTAAGAAGCATTTGGACAACACCCTCAGACATATGGTGTGAATTTTGGGGTTGTCCTGTGCAGGGATAGGAGTTGGACTCGATGATCCTTGTGGGTCCCTTCCAACTCAGGACATCCTATGATCTCTGTTGGACTGAGGCAGGAGAGCGCTCAGATCTTTGGTATCCACAGTGCAATCTATCCATAGATGAGATAGGTGACCCATAAAGTGATGGGAGGGGGGTATTACTGGTCTAAAGGTCAATTTGGGCAGGGTTTTCCACCTATAATCATGATGCTACTTATTAGCATCATACCAAAGTGACTGTTAAATTTTGGGAAGCATGGACCTCACCCCTGCCTGTCAGCACTTTCATGTGAAAAGTGCTCAGCATCTTCTGGATCTGCCCTTGATCCTCTGAATCAGGGAGCCAGCCACATCAAGGGCAACTCCTCCAAAATCTAGGCAGCCATGTGGGAACAATTGAAATCTTCTGTTTAGAAGATTTCATATAAGAAAGATTTCCTATATATAAAGAATAAAGAAATAAGGACAAAACACAAAATTGCACTTTGACATGACCTGCTGTTTAACATTTCTCATTGCCCATGCTCCACTTCAGACTCAAACCTCTCCTTGTAGCAGCATTTGCTGTGCTGCTGGGAAGCTGCCCCGAGCCCATGCCAGCTGATCTTCCTTTCACCTGTTCTGGAAGGAGTCTAAACCACCCTGTAAGTCACTGCTGACAGGAATGCAAGTTTCCAAGTTATTATTGACAGTATAGCTTGCTGTTGCTTAGTGTTAGCCATGGGCCACATGGTATTTGTCAGAGCACATGGCACCTGAGGAGTTACTGTTAACTTGGATGGACACAAATTTAGCTCTGCTGAACATACTGCTTTGGCACAATATGCCATGCCTTCCTATGCAGGGCAGGGTGCGCATAATTCACATTAGCCTGGGCCAGAAAGGTTTTGTTTCACAGCAAAGAGACAGAGAGCAGAACTGTCTAAAAGACACCTTACCATGCTCACTGCATAACAAAACAGTCATCAGGTGAGTCCATCAGGGTCAGGATTTAAGCCAGAGAAGGAAGTCATCAGGGCTGACTTAAGGACAGTGAGAAGGATTAAACTCTGCCCTCACCAGACTCCAGAGCCAGGAGGCCCTAAGAGCCTGAGCCAGCAGCTACTGTCAGTAAGGAGAGGAACAGCTCCATGTATAACACAAGGCAGATTTGCATCTGCCACCACAGTCACAATGACAAAAGCTGAATTTTCAAAATATGTTCACCAATGCTCTTTCAAATGCCCATTTGGGGATTATAATCCTAGTGTCCACCTCAGTTAATTAACACGGAGCAGAGTACAGCCTCCCCCTCCATTTTGGACTAGGTCTTTAAATAAGTTGGTAAGTAGGATTTGTAAGCAACATTTTCATGCTCATAAGTAGCCCAGACACTGTAGTCCCAAGCAAAGACAGTGCTAACTGCCAGAAGGTTTTGTTGCTGAATCTACTCCCAACCAATTTTTACTTCCCTTTATGCATATAGCGAGACATTTTCTTCTCCCTCCATTGCACAAAACAGACATTATAGCTGGCAATTACAGCACCGACACTAAAAACCTCAGCAGACTCAGAGAAGGAAGTGTCCTCTCAGTCCAAACCATGTGTTCGCCAGGTCAACGCAGGAATGCAGCTACAGTCCTGCTATTTGCCTTTAATTGTGAACATAGGAGTTGTCAGCCCTGCACCTTCCCTCACCCCTGCCTTCGTTTAGTGGTGCTTAAAAAGTGCACGCTTAAAAAGCAAAGTTGAGTTATCCAAGTGCAAAGGAAAGCCTCTTTAATTAGCACTCAAATCAAAAGAAGGCAGGAAAACAAATGAAAAAGCATAAAGTGATTTAACATTTCCAAGTGAATTTCCTGGACCTTCCCCTCCTCCCTCCACATTTTTTTTTTTTTGCTGAATCTACCAAGACAACAGCCCCTTTGGGCCAGTTGGACTGAAGAGCACTGTCTGTAAAGCACTATGTTGTGACTGCCAGTTCATTTCACCCTGACGGCACTGATCTATACCAGTGCCTGGTCAAGGATTAAACCCTCCATCAAGTTTTAACAGCCCCTTGTCCCTTTAACAGTCCGATTTTGAGCAGGAACCCTTCTTAGACCCTGGATGTCTCTATGGTAACACAACAAGATCGTTTTGTTCTCTCACAGCATTGTGTGCATATTGAAAAGCACAGTTAAGATATTTTCAAGTGGAGAGTCCAGATCAGCCAATTCTGAAGCCTCGCAAGAAAAATGATTATGCAAATTAAACTCCTAAAGGTGAATGGCAATGAATGCTTTCAACAGCAATACAGTTACAGTGTGAGAAATGAGAGCAGTGGTCTCAGCGAGGTGCCTCGCTCAGCAGTACAAAACCCACTACACCAGTTGCCTTACTTTTTGCTTATCTTAGCAAAATGGTCTGGGACAGAACGGGTCACACTGGCAAAAGCATTTCTGGGTTTTGTGGCTGTTGCTGCAGCACAGCAGAGACTAAGCATAGCCACTGTATGCAGAAATCAAGTCTCCAGGAATCCTAACAGGGTCCCTCTCACATCAAGAGAAAGGAAATAAAGATTGAAAAGGCCAGATGTAGCAAGTAGAGCCCTGAGTTCAGGACTGGACTAGCAGAGGCAGCAATTTAAGTGTCTGCTTGCCACCACTCTTCGAGTAAAACCTCATCTCTTGTTTCCCTAGTGCCATCCGGCTTCGCGTTGGCAGCAGTCTGTGGTATCTCTCACTTGCTGTTTTTTCCAGAAAAGCTTGGTCTCATGGAGTACTGCAAGATGGGAGGGCAGGAGAATGTCTCATGCCAGGGGGCACAAAGCTGAGCCTGAGGAAGTTACTACATCTTCTGGTCATTGTTTCTTTTTTATTTTTTCATGGCTATCACTCACCTGCTGAGTGCTGCCGTTGCAAATTCTTGCTATAGACAATATGGAAATAGACTTTATACGCAAACCCAAGAATTTACTGTCAGTGTAATTGAAATCTTAACAGAAATATTATTTGCCTAGATCTAATTACTAGAGAAAAAAAAGAAAGAATGTTATCTGCAAAAAGTCTAATGATAATACAGTTGAAATTGTTTTACACACTTCCTGGCAAACATCCCATCTTTCTCTTTGCAGGGAGGAGTATGGTGCTGAAGCATTCTTCCTCCTCCATCTAAGGTCCATATGGAGCTGGGTTTATACATTTTTCTAGCAACATTTTACATCTCACTCCTCCTTCCTTGGTCTGCAAGTCCACACTGCATCCAGATTTGCTACATATGGAGAACTTTTACATATATTTGATTTCATTCTATTTTCTCTTTAATACTGGCTTTGCCCAGCTCTCATGTCCACCTTTATCTGATCTGGGGTCTACAGCAGTATCCTGCACCTCTTTTCTCATCACCCCATGCCTGTTCTCCTCTGCACTGCATCCTCTGCCCCCTCTTTCAAGGTCTCTTATCACATCATGCCTGCATTTCTCTATACTGTATCAGTATGAGGAGCAGGGAGTGTGCGACCTCCACCAAAGCTGTTCTTTTGAAAACAGGGGGCTCTCAAAAAGATTTGAGGTAGTAGCTGTTGGGTGTTGGTCAGCCAGAGAGCATGTTCTGCTGGGGGAACACATAGTCCTTCAAACCCAGCTAGAGAACTATAGAGGATCAGACTTCTAGGAAACCAATTGGGGTTTTCAGTTTGGTAGCACAGATTCAACTCAATTTAGCTAAATTAAGCCCTTAATAATAAATTCACTTTTGTCTTCATCTGCATGTTCTTCAAAGGGATGCGCTGGACCAACGTATGGGGGGGCTTCATTACCAGTGGACCCTTGGGTGCAACTGGAATATGAATATGAAAGTTCTGAGAAGTCCTAGTTACCACCCCCAGTGTTATTCACTCTGTCTAGACACATCTAAAACTGATCATAGACCAGGTCCAAGTTTTTCAAATGAATTTTTACCAAAAGTGTTTTTCTTCACATTGTGTCTTTTTGTGGAGAGATTCCAGTTTGAGTTTCTCAAATACAGAAAGGATTTGAAAGCTTTTTTCTTAAGCTTTGAATTAAAGATGTTTCCTATGAGGCAACTAAGTTGAGCAAAAAAAGTAATTTAAAAGAAAAAACGTTTCTTACTTAAAATTGCTAATTTGCTAATTTTAACAGGGTCAATATTCAATTCAGACTAGGTTGCTTGGGTCTTTGACCAGTCAGTTCTTCAAAACCTCTAAGGACATAGACTCCACAACTTCTGAGCTACCTATTCCAGTGATCAATTATCCTCAGCAAAAAGGGCATGCCTCCATCTTCTTGATGGCTTCTACATATGCATTGGAAGACAGGTGTTTGTTCCCCTGACCCTGCTCTTCTCCAGGCTGAAGAAAGCTCAGCTTCCTCAGCTTCTCCTTGTTTTCACCTGTGGTAGTGAATCAAAGCCTCTACATCACTGCAACAGTACTTGATCTCAACCCAATTTGATCAGTAGAGAATCATAGCAAGATCATACTGATAACAGGTCATGCTAACCAACTCAGTTTTTCTCAGAGTGGTGTCTGCACTAACATAGTTTAACAATTTAAAATGTATTTAGGACAGGCAAGGTCTAAGTGACTTCCCTGGACATACTACCATTTGAATGATAACAAAGGTACTATGAATTTGTGATTGGGTTTACACTTGTGTGTAAGGTTATGCTTGGACACCTCATGTGGACTTTCAATCCTATCTCCATTGGCTCAGAGCAGCTTCTTCTGAAGTTATCTTCCCCTACCCATTCAACTCCCAGTTTAAAATGGCACAGATTTCTTCTGAGTATAGAAATACCAGCTCCAGTTACCAGGGATACTATGTTCTATAATGGTTTCCAGGAGGTGTCATCAAGGATGAATCCTTCTCCCGAAGGAGAATAAAGCAGAGAGACCTGGCTTTGTCTAGGAAGGCAAAGGCATGCAGCTACAAATCAGATTTTTCAGAAACATCTCCTAAAATGGGTCTTGATGTTGTGAAAAGACAGAGCACAGTCCTTATCTTAGCTGTACCAGAAAAGGCCCAGAGCCACAGAGCAGATCTTGACCCTCCTCAAACAACACTGTTGATTCTTTCCTCCTTAGCCCCATTCCTCATTACTCAGATGTTGCTAGTAAGAAAATCAGAGGACTGTGCAATGATGCATTCATGTTGTTGGATTGAAAATTTAAAACCTTCCCCATTGGATTAAGTAAATGCAGCAAGTAACATGCAATCAAGGGCCAGAATATGTCTTGGCCTACAGCCCAATAAATGAATCCTTAAGGAGCTGGCATCTCACTTCCACACAAATATAGCTCTCTGCTCATTATCAATCCAGTCTGAAATACTGGGGAAGACTATGGGAAAACAGACACCTGGCAGAGATGCTAAGTTATTTCCCTGCATACTGATTTATGCAGCGATACTTCCTAAATCACTAACAAGGGGAGCACAAGCTGCGCAGTGAACAGTAGCCCCAAGGTGCGATGCGGAGGTGCACAGCAGAGCTCCTACAACAGCCTCGCAATTCCTACAGGTAGAGGTATAACAGCAAGGTCTTCAGTGCAGCAACAGCAACACAGGGCTTTGACTGACATCCACTTTGCAATCATTTGGCAGGGGGTCCTTCCCTGCAGCGTAAAGGTGCAGCAGTTCAGTTTAAGCCTGCTTTCCCTAGGCTGCTTGACATTGAGAGATGGGCCCACAGCAAGGGCAGCTAATGCCCTTACAGGAACCAGGAGCTCCAGCCTAGCTAGCTTTCCTCATCACCTTGGTCATGCCTATAATAAGGCACAGTGACCTGTTTCTGCCTGGGACAGACCACTTCCTTCACAGGCAAATTCACCTTCTTCTACAGTCTGGTGTTACAGTTTCAGCCCACCAGAAGTCAGGAACCCACACACCCCTCATGAGCAAAACTTCAACCTCTGGTGACCCTGGCACCCAAAACCCACATCATCACCGGACATCCATCTTTACAATGCTTCTCCTGCCCCCTTAAACAGCCTTCCTCAGCTTATTTCCCCTTGGAATCAAACTTGGCTTCCACAAGAGAACGGCTGCAATGACAGAAACTGGGACATTTATGGAAACAGTCAGGAATTCATTAAGCATGAAAGCTTCAATAGTCCAATACTTCACTAGTGAGCAGCATTGACTTCCAAAATAGTCTCAACATTTTTCGGGTGCACTCTCTCTCTCACATCGTAACTTTATGTCCATTTGTACAGCACCAAGCACACTACAGCTGACATTCAGGTATGGCATTCCTAGACTCTACAGCTGTAGAAATAAATGTGATATGCCTAATCGGAGGTGTGATCCAGGCTATAAATTATACAGTCCTGTCAAAACTGAATTAATCATGTACCTTTCACCAGCTCAGCTGTACTTTACCCATTAATCCATCTTTACAGAGATGTATTCTAGTGTTACAAATAACTCATCAGTTTCAAAGGCATTTCTCCCCAAACTATCCCCACTCAGGACAGACAAGATTCAGATTCAGCCTTGGCCTTCGGCTAGTGATGCTTTTCTAGGCATAAAAACCCTGTACAACAAAAACCCTCTCATCTTCAATGGCTGATGGTCTTGAAGGGATAGAAATAGGAGCTTCGTGCTATTAGAGAACAGCAATTCCCAGCTGCACAAAGGGGACACATGTCCTGAAAAGACTCAATATTTTAATGCTATGACTTTTTGTGCATAGAAATGCATTTGAGTCATTTTTAAATGGTTGTACAGCCAATTCCCTTTGAGTTCTGCACAGTTGGATTCATTGAAATGGAGGCAGCTTTGTTCACAGTAGTAGTATTGTTATAGTTGTGAAGGCTTTAGGCTGTAGCTGAGACAAAGTTTGTAGGGAAAGGAATTAATTTTTATTAGATCAGCTAAGAGATGGGGGGGGGGATATCAGACAATCTTTTGGGCATGCAAAGCCTTCAAGATTAAAAAAAGTCTCTGGATCTGAACACAAGGGAGCCAAGGAGGAGAGAATTCTTCCAATAAACATTTTAAGCTCACAAAATTATTCCAGGACTTTTTTTTGCAATAGCAGTTGCCATGCAATGGGCTAAAAAGTTATTGGGGCTATTTCAGCATAAATCATATAGACAAGTTTACTTCAGGACACATGAGGAACAACTTCGTCCAGAAAAGCTTATCTGGCCTGCAACTTGCTCTCATCCACACAACACAGCATAGCAAAGACCTTCCCTCTCCAGCCGACACCAGGCACCTGCAGGTCACTCTTAGCCAAGAGAACAAATGGCTATACCCAAAGAAAACCTTTTCTGCTGGAGTTTAGTTAATTTGCTTTGGGATTTTTTTTTTTTTCCTGGCTGTTCCTAAAAAAAGAAATGCAACAAGTGATGACACAAAGGGAAGTATTATGTACTCAAGAAGTTTGAAGAGAAGCTGAAGTTGCAGAACATCACAGCTTCATCTGGGAGCAAGCCAGGATTGCCAGTCCTAATATTTACAGTGGTTGGAAAGTACAAAACATACACAATTTAATGCTTCTCCAAAAGAGGGCAAGCTCAGCACTCCTTAACCCTTTGTGAGAAGCAAAACAGGTTACTTCTTGGGATCAGTAATAGCAGGAAGAGCAACACTTGTTACAGAAATAACATACTTTTAAGAGGGGAAGGCAAGTGGAGCTAACCTGGGAAGACCATGTATTAAGTGTACTCACAGTCAACCTGAGCCAAAAGTTTTTTGGCCTCTTCCAAATGTAAGGTATTAGCAGTCCCTGATAGCTTTGCATCCCTTGGGCTCTATAGGCTTCTCACACCACAAAGAAGGGAGGAAAATATCTCATTCAAAGATCACCTTTTAGCTGAATTAAACTCTAAGAGGCCCACTGGAGACATACAAAGGTAGTGGCAAGAAGTCATCTCCCTCAGTGCTCTAGACACCACAAAACATTTTCAGGCTGACTGGGAAAATGCTGCCCCAACTCAGGGCTCAGACAGGTCTGCAACAGGTTGGTTCAGACTGGTCACCAGTAAGTGCCAAATAGGTACAGTGAAATAAGGCAGAGCAGAGTCTCCACCAGCTAATCCAGAAAGAAAACGCTTACCTGCTCTTTCCAGAAGCAGATGTTGCAATAAAGCTTACCTGGGATAGAGGAACACCAAAGCCCCACCACAAGAGAAAAACCAAGCCTTTTTCTTCTGCTATTTAAGTAGGCCTACTGACACCAGGGGATGACCCAACCCAGCTTCACAGCTGGCCCTGTTTATGTAATAATGACCATCAGCAAAACTGCAAGGGAAGACTTTCGAGGCCCTGTCGCTTGCCTCTATTAATACCATTTCCTCATTTAGCTCTCACAAGTTTCCTAGCAACATCCTTGCATGCACATTAACACATATTAGATCTTGCACAGACACCTGTAGAACAGTCAGGGCTGAAAAACTTTGCTTTCATGTTGACTCTGAGGGGAAATCAATTTGCTTCAAGAAGCAAACCCCTTCAAGGCAGCAAAGGCTACCAACACACTCATGACACGTTTGTGAAACCATGGAGCTCTTGGTGAAGTGAGAACCTGCTGCATCCGATTTCATTATTGGCATTTTCCATGTAAGAAGGCAGTGGGTTATCCTCTCCCTGCAGCTTTCAAAGGAGGAAAATGTCAATACACAGAATAATGCTCTGAGTAACACATAAGAAGCCTAAGTAGCCAGACAGGCAGGCACTGGACACAGGGTCAAAAGGAGCACTTCTACACAACCCGTGTCAAACCCTCCATGTGTCTAATATCTGCCTGCTCTGGCAGCTGGATGCCACCATTATTTCTCACTGCCCGAGACAGTGGCTTTCCTGCCCAAACCAGCTAGCGGATGGGTTCACCTTCCCCAGTACCACCTCAGTGAATCCATCATGGAGGAAGGACTTGTCCCACTCTGCTGGGTGGGTTCAAACTTCACGCTTCATGTACCAACAGTGTCTGCACACCAGGGAGATGAGGATTCACCAAGGGCCCATGGCAAAATCTCAGTAACTAGCAGGAATGGTAAACTCCTCTTTGATAAATCTCACTTGCAGCAGTGACATAGGGATAAATAACACCCTGGGCTGGGGCAGGGCAGAAATCGCACCATGTCCCTCATACCATTAATGTATACCAGGACCTCCCAGGAGTAGCAGATCGGCAGCATTTACCTACCACATTTGCCATGTGAATAACACAGAGCTGCACAACCGGCTTGGACTAAAATCACTTGGAGGCTCATAGACAAACAAGGAGCATTTGGGACACCCCTCAAGGTGATCAAGACAGTCTTGAGGGCTTGGAGGTCACAACACTCCCAGTGCTCCTCACCCTGCGCTCCATTTCCATTCTCTGCAGGAGCAATTTGAATCACAATTTTTCACTTGCCTGGAAAGTGATTCGGAGCATGCTTTGAAGCCCACACGTACCCCACATCTTGCCCTGCTGAAGCTTCATGCAGTAGAGATGTGTATGGTGCAAGAAAATTGCCTTGAGCTGAAATGCACGCTTTAGGGAGAGTGCTTTGCTTTTGAGGCAATGACAGCCTTGTCTTGCCTGTTGCCTAAAAAGGGGATCATGAGAAACATCTCAATTTGCTGCTGCCTTTCAAATGGGGTTTCTAGCCCTGGGAAAGGCTAATGCCAGTGTGTAGGGCTCCACTAGACTTGGGGGGAAGCCGGTGCCTCACAGGGCCGTACCCGGCAGCAGCCAACTGGAGCAAAGCCACCAGTGGGAAGTGTGCGTCTCTCCGATTAATGCTCTCAGGCTGCCTGTTGACAAAAGCAGCAAGAGGATTTGTAATGCCTAAGCTTATCATCATCATGCTTTGAGAAAATCCCTCTCCAAGAAACAGTGTAAATAAGTAAAGTTTTACAAGTTAGCGGACTCTCCTAATTGAGTAACCTTTGTAAATTAATAACATTGAAGCAAATCTGCAAAGACTCTGATGACTTTCTGGAAGATGTCTAATAAGGTTCAGGTTTACTAAAGCGCCAGAGGAGCTGGTCCCGAAACCTTATCGCAATTTGTTGAGACACTAATGATAACTAGCTTCTAGAGGTTTATTCAAGAGCATGGCTATAGGGGCAGAAGAACCATCAGTAGGTCTTCCCTCCTGACCCAGCGAGTTGCTAGTCCTTCCATTCCTACTACTGTGCAGTCCCATAGTGAGTGGGGAGGTCATGTCTCTCCTTCCTTCAAGGAGGTCCTGTGGTACAACAGCGAAAAACCATCCTTGGAGCACCTTTCAGACCCAACGTGGAAAATCTCAGGAGTATCTCTGTGTGTCGCTGTTCCTGCCTGAGAGCTCCACGTCCTCCCACCCTGAGCAAACGCGTTTAATAGTTTAGCATCAATAGGTGAAACGTGAAAAAATGCTTGGATTTTATTGCCATTTTTGTTGCACCTTTTGTTTTGCCTTCCCCCATTCCAGCCATTACCAGCTTGGTCTCCCTCAGGAGAAGCTGTGGTTGGGTGAATAATGCAAAGTGAATACAGTTTTTTTTTTTTTCTTTGGATGAACTTTATCTTTCTTTGCTCATGGACACTGACAGCAGTTCCTGCTACAGCATTTACTGTTTGAATCTATTAGGCCATCCACACTGTATTTATTTTGACTTTAATGGCTGTGAATATTCACATGCCTTTCAGTCACATCGCTCAGAGCTTGCCCACACATAAAACTGTGCTGGTGTTACATGCATTTAGTTGAAGGCCCCCCGCCTTCGCTTGCACTCTATAGGATTGGAAACAGCTTATGATGATCCAAGTTAAGTCTGTAAGGAAATTATGAATTAAAAAGCAGATGTAAGCCACTTTTATACTGACATGAGAGAGCTCAGGGAGGAGATTGCGCTGCTTTAACTAACCCAGGGCACAGCCGTGAGTGAGAAAGGCCTCAGGCAATGGAGAGGTGCCTTCTCTCAGATTCAGCCATGCCAGTGGAAGAGCAGATGTACCTCAGCTTGCTCTCGCTGCCCTTCCAAGGATGGGGGGCCGACACAGCACTGCTGGGAGACCGGTTCACAGGTGCCTTCAAAATCCAAGCCATGGAAAAAACAAATGGATTAGCTGAAGCCATCAAAATGGTTGGCGTGAGTTAAGCTTGAGGATTTTGCACAACTAGGATGAGGGAATGAAACTCACACAGCTTCCCTGGCAGACTGGGCAGGGCTGGCAACTTCCAACAAGGCAGCAGCACCAGCGAGCTGGGGTAGCTGTCTTTTCCATCAGTACAGCTACCTCTGCTCACCTATGGAGGCTTAAGGCAAAGGCAACTGGCATCACCCCCACCCAGACCAAAACCTGTTTGGATGCCAATGCAGCCCACACCACTTGCGGCAGTGGCCTGCTGTGCCCAATGCAACAGCAGTGAAGGGAAAGACAAGGGCTTCCACCATATGCAGTGCCCAGCTCTCGAGCAAAGTAGGCTAGACCAAGGGGTGCAAAGTATGGGACAATGACCCACTGCCTGCTTCACCTCAGCCAAATCATTGAGCCAGGCTGGCTCAGAGGGCATGTAGGACACGGACTTCTAGACATGCAGGTCATGAGAAGAGGAATGCTTCCAAAGGTCCATCAACAGCAGTCGCTCCCCAGAGTCCTGGCCTAGCCTCAGTCCTTCATCCTCAAAGCAGTCAGTCTTGCTGACATGTCTGAGAAGCCCTGAGATAGTGCTGAGTAGCAGAAGGCAGCCCCGGCTCAGGCAGTGGCCTGATGTGTACAGAGAGACACAGGTAGAGGTCATTCCCACCGCACGCAGATTGATCAGCACCACACAAAAGCAATGCCCCATTCACACTGGGCTGCTCTCCATGCTCACAGCTCCTGAAGCTCTCCTGGCAAGGAAATGGATGTTAGGATCCAGGCAACACTGATGCCGACCTGGTTCAGGTCTCTTTCTCTAAATTCATTGGAAACTCATCACCCAGAGGACAGGCAACCCTGCTGTGGCCACAGACAGCAAGTGTTTTGTGCAGCCTGATGGCATTCAACCTAGGAGAGCAGCATCTCTGGAAAAGAGTAGAGTGAATGGATGTGGGATCAGGGACTGGTACCTGAGCTATGTTTCTCATAGCCCCCATATCCCATTCCCTTTGCCCTCTTACACCTTGGATGTGTGCGGTAAGGTTCAGATCAAGCCCAAAGTGAGAGAGGAGGGCTTGTCCCCACAAGCCAGGTCTTCTACAGGACAACAGAGCACCTCTTTTTGCCCTGACCACAAGAAAGGGAAAATAAGCCATGCTGTGATCTTTTGAGGAACATGGAGTGGGATAGGGATGAGGGACACAATGCACAAGACCATGGGACTGCTCTCATGGGGTAAGCAGGAGTGAGACCTCCAACACCTGCAACAGGACACGCAGTCTGTGGGTTTAAAACAGGAGAAATATATTCCTTCTACACTACTAGAAGCCAAACTTACTTTGGAGCTTGGCAAGCCAGAGATACTATGCCATGGCAAGGTCTTGCTCTTAATATTTAAATATGAGTAAAATCCCTTTGGCAAGTAAGTGCCTGTCTGCAGTAAAACAAAGAGACTTTTTTGCCAATGCATCAAGCAGAAGTGAAATTTTACTTGCTTGCATCCCAAGACGCACAGCACAAAATACACTCCTGAACTTTGGGCAATATTTAATTGTCAAAGTCAGTTCTCTGTAAGTGCAATTCTATTCCAGCCTTGTGGCATCTGCAGACTTACAAGCTACATGTCCCACAGGAAAGCACAGAGGAGGAGATGTTCATATAGGGGGAAATATGTATTTACAATGCATCCGCGTTGTGCAGCTGCACTGTGTGTTATTACACCAGCTTCTCATTTTTTTTAAATCAGATCACTGCAGAAAGAGCTCAGATGTGATGGTCTAATGGAACATCAAAATATGAAGGTTGTTTGCTTTAAGAAAAAAAAAGCATGAAAGCTGCTCATAAATCCAACAAAATTGATTGGTGTATGAAATCATTCCAGTCAATAGATACAAAGGTGAAGGAAGTGGCGAGAAACAGCAGCTGAAGGTGCTCATAGATAGAATAAAGGAAGATAAAGAAGCAACTCAGCAGTGTTTCTCTCCTACCCGAGGAGCTGAACTAAGCTCCTCGCAGCCTTACACTTCAGGGAAGCAGGACCCTAAGCCAAGCTGAATCCCAGGGCTGTCGTGGCTCTCACAAAAGCCCAGCCATGCCAGTTGCTGCTGGCTAGATCTCCTGCTGGGCTTGTTTGGGGAACAGTTCCTCCTCGTCCCCTCGGTGGATCTCGGTGCAAGGGGAATGTGCCAAGACCAGTTGACACAGGTCAGCCTCTTCTGCTCACAGCCTTCCAGTCCCCCACTGCCCCCACCAGCAAAGCAAATCAAACTTCTCCAGGAAAGTGAGGCACTGTGCAGTCCCGGCTTCCCTGGTTTTCATGCTACCAGCTGGTCTAATTTCTCTTGACATTTCTTCCGTAACAGCAACTGCAACGTGTCAGGATTAATTAAGCCAAACAGTGGGTGAGTCTCAGAGGAGAACACACATCTGCCGTGATCTGCCCCCACTTAAAAGCCAAGGAGCCTTTCCTGGCACGAGGAGGGGAAAAGGGAGAAGGAAGCAGGAGTGGTGAGGCATCTTCCAGCGGAAGGAGCACAGTGAGCAGCATTGAGCTGGCAGGGTTCAGATGAACACCAGCACAGCCACAGCTCTCCAGCCTGACAGCAAGCGCCTTGTGCCTTGTTATTTAGCCCTTCAGATAGACTCCAGTAGTTTTTGCAAGGCAAGCATTAGAGGCCTAGAAGGCAATTAAGACCACTTCTCCCCAGATCTGAGCATGGAACAGAGTTTCTTGGAAGATTCCCAGTGAGAGGGTCAGAGATCGATGCGTGTCTGTGCTCCAGAGACAGGGTCGACCCTCCATGTGCAGCCCAAACAGTGGCCTGTTGCTGAGGAGCACAGCTATGTTCCCCAGTCTCAGGCTGGGAAGGAAAGCAGATCCCAAATACAACTAAGAACCAACACAACCGGAGATGACAACACAAGATGCTAAGCACATAGCAGCTGCTTTTTGTGAAGTCACTTTTCCCCTTCCTGACTGTGGCCAGGAGAGGTGTTTGCACAAGAGCGTGTGCAGCGGTAAAGGATGCTCATACCTCCTGGTAGCTGCAATAGCCAAATGGCGGCACAGTATCCAGCCATTTTCCTTGGGCGCCCTTCCCAGCTAGAAGGTGAGACTTGGATCAGCCCCTCAGCTTAGCAGGTCTTGGTGGCACTCGGTGCAGAGGCACCTGCAGAAACACAGGTCGAAACAGGAGAAAGGGTATTCAGTGATCTCGCAGTATTTGGTCACTAACACAAGAAGATGACCCTTGGAAATGCCTGGGATGTTCTCCCTTCCCCTTCCTCTTTTCAGTTGCTTCTCTCAGTTCCAGCCCTGCTGCCAAACCTTTCATCCTTCCAGCAGTCAGATGAGGAGCCATGGGTAGTCTCCTCTGTGCTTCCAGTTCAGCCTTAATTCACACAAGTTGAGCCCTGTCACTTTTACCAAGGCGGCATGTGGCTCAGTAATAAAAGAAATTCCCACAATTGTCGTAATGTTTTAAGGCAGGAAAGGTATATTTTAGTAATAAAAAGAAGCTGTCGCAGTAACCAGTAATACATGTAGGATAGACATGTCAAAACATCCTGTACAGACATAATTACCTAAATACTAGTGTTGGTTGATTATCAAAAATCCTGATCCATGAATCAGCCCTCTGCTTGACTCACTCTGCGTGATGTCGTTGTATGTCAGTATCTGGACAACCGCAGAAATGCTAGGCTGAATGTCTTCTAATTTTAGCAAAGATTTACATTTGTCCAAAAGACTTCACCAACAGTGTATTTATTATCATGCTCTTAAAATTAATCCTCTCATCAGAGATCACAGACAGAGATCGCTGCATAACCAAAGAGGCCAACTACAGACAGAATGACAAATAACTCACAGCAAAACCTGTAACTTATTAGTCAAAACTGTTTATTAATAACTTTTGAGAAAACCTACTGGGAGAAAAACAGGATTGAGACACAATTCATGCACAGAAAAAAGAGTGTTACATAAGCACTGAGCAATTGAGCCCACTTTACTTGGTAGTAGTACTAGAACAACAATCTCTAAGCTTTGTTGTACAGATGTTACAATACAGGGTGTTAAAGGGTTTGACCTTATTTGTCATACTCTGCATTCTTCAAGCACTAAGACAAAGTCTCAGAAGAGACATCCAGCCATATTTCTGCTCCCATTCTATCAAAATAACTGTTGCTATTTGGCAGCAGGTACACCAATCAAGCCAGGCTGGGTACAGAAGAGGATGCAGGATGCTTAGAGGTCTGTGTTTTTTTCTATACATGACGTTCTTGCAAACACACAGAGTTGTGGATTCTCTCCCTGGCACAATCTTGGTACATATTGGTCTATGTATTATGCATACAGATATAATGGTGTATACAACCGATTACAGTAAATCTCTTGTGCTCAGCCATCTCTAGATATACCTGGATCTTAAAATTCAAGCCTGACTTCATACCCAAGTCCTTCCTTGCCCCAACACTGATTAAGAGCTCCATCTCTGTCAGGGTCCATAATGAAGAGGCACTATGTCTCCAGAGACACGGCATACAATTCTCAAGGTCACTGTATGTCCTTAGGCATACTCCATCTGCATCCACGCCCCACAGCTTATTGCACTTTAAGCCTGTCCACATGGTAAGTGGTTTTCTAATACCAGCCATAATTTTGCACCCAGTTGGCATGTGGAAGGCTATATTAAGCCCAGACGATTAATGCCGTCTTTGCTGAGAAGCAAGAAAATAGTCTCTGTGCTATTATACTCCGTCAGCTTTCCCAAACACTTCAGGCTACTAATTCTGAGGACTTTTTGACTGAATTGACATAAAATGCTTCCTTCCCCTCTTGTTGCTTTTTAAATGCTTTAGGTTATTTTTATACTGCAGTCTCAGAGGTCGTTGGCAAGAGCATGTTCTGCTTCCCACCAGGCACTCGAGGAAATTTATGAAGACAGTCAGGTCCCATTTGTTCTGGTCACCCTCGGTGGGTTTACATGTCAGCATAACATGAATGAGCATCAAATTGTTGTTTGTCATCAGAAGCCTCCTGGGTCTGTCCATGGGGAGGTGTTTTGGAACAGATACAGTGGTTACTGCTTTCAATAGATACAGGAAGAAAATGTGGTCATCGGTAGATGTGAAACTGGAGAGACGCCACCTGGAAAGAATTAAGAAAGTTCTAGGAAGTCCATCAGAGTAAAACTGGGAGAAGAAGTCGTTTATAAGATAGGCAAGGTGGGTGAAAGTTTTGAGAAAAATACATATTTAAATATTCTTGACTTCTGGGACCGAATGTTTTGTGAACACATCATTCAGAAGACACTCCAGCTCAGGACTCAGTTTCCAGATACTTTCTACCTCTTCGTAGTGTGAAATGAAGTGGAAGGACTGGTCTTAAATACTAGGCTGATATTCCCAGAGAATGAGAGATTACGCTTTGGTAATCACTTTTTGCAGGAGCTTGCTATTGCTATTGACTGACAAGGCACACACCGAGGTGAGCTTTGAAGTTCTGGAGTGAGTTAAACTGTGTGCAGATACAGCCAGTGTGAGATGTAGGTGCCTGGACTGTAGGTACCTACATGTGAACTAGGGGCCAAACGTCTGCTTACAGTCAACGAAAACGCGGTCGATGCAGGCTGCGGAGTCTGGAGAGACATTCAGCCAACCAACTGTGCCTGCTTCAGCAAGAGCAGCACAGGTCTCCAAACTGCATCGCCTGCATTGACTGGATCTGTGCTGACTGCAACGTCAGAACTTTCCACACACCCACATTTAAGCAATGGAGTTTGGAGCTAAATCCTGCTGTCAGTAAGAGGCTTTCGAAATTCCCTCACTGTCAGAGGCCAAGGTGAAACAGGCTTCAGTCACTGTGTGTCCAGCTGGCCTTGCCTTACCATTGTGTCCTGGTTTTTTTGTAGCGTGCTCTGACTAATATTAGGTATTTGCCTTTCAAGTGCCAATTGCAAACACAGTGTGCCCTGGTATCAAATACATAGGTTATTCTTTGGTTGCTTTATAACATCATAATCAGTGAGACTTTAATTTCTCTGACTCATGTCATCCAGGTAATGGGACTTCAGCAATTTTGAACAAAAATCAGTCTGAGGGCAATCAATCAGACCATTGATTTGTATGCACAAAATGAGATGCTGCTCAACTGCTACATTTTGACATCCACTAAACAGGAGCTACAGTAGTACAGGAGCGAGAACTGGATGTTTAAAGTCCCCACTGTAGATAAATTGCCTCAGCAGCCTTTCTCCTGTCCACAGAGCTGCCATCCCTTAACCAAGAAGCACTTTCTGTATGGATGCTGTATTTTGCTGGCTGTCTTCCCATGAGCTTTGTGAACAGGCAGTTCCAGCGATGCAAGCTCCTCACTTGGAACAGAGAGGGTGTTGATGAAAGCTGCTTTCAAGTCAGTTCAATCCCTCTTGGATCAAATGATGTTTGGGAGACAGAGGACCTTCTGTTGCAGCAGTTAGAACAAAGTTATTTGTTTTACTGTGGTTTACGATGTCAGCGCAGTCACGTGCAGAACACAGCCGACACAAAGGCCTGTACCGCTGCTCTTGTGCACCACCATTTCAGCGGGAATCCTAAAATCTGGGTTAGTTCCTTGGTGTCTGACCTTTAAAAAGGCCACAGAATAGGGTGTTTAAATCTGCTATCTCTGCGTCTGCTCACAAGATTTTTTTCTTATGGAGAGAGCTAGCAGCATACTTTCTACAGCTTCCAAGTGGCTAAATTTTCCAGTCCTGGGCAATGTAATTTCTGATAAGGCTAGGTTGCCCATGCAGAAAATAAGAAAAGAGCAGTAAACATATTATTCTCCTGCCGTCCAAGATGTCCTAACATCAGAAGTAATCATGTACTCAATCTTTCTCATTCCTGACAAATTCTGAATTGGCAAAGTCCATGGCCCGATCCTCCACTCTTGGTGGACTGCAGGGTCACCTTCTCAGCGCAGGAGCTTACTGGTGGAAGCTCCTGGGGGATCACGTATTTTATGTCTGAAGAGTATTGCCTTTACCATTCTTATAAATAACACAATAGAAACTTCAGTATGATAGATTGCATCTTTTTTTTCAGGCAGAAGATCACACCCAGTTTTGTGATTTATACAAATGCAGACTAGCCATTTGCCTTCTAAGACAGATGAACATTATGGAGATCTTTTCTCGCATGTTGTTGGAAAGCTGAAAGACAGTCTATTACAAAATCGATACTAAGGCTTCGGCGAAGAGGGAGGAAATAATCTGTCCTCCATATCCTGGCTGGATAGGACAATATACTGACGAGGTGGATAATGACAATGAAACACTGGAATAGTTGCTCAGTTTGGGGAGTGCAGAGCCTCTACCGCTCAGATGTGCTGAGCACAGGTTATACAGCTGGCAGGAAGGACACCAGAGAAGCTGCTCCTGCCTTTTGGAGGGGAATTGATTAGGATAACTTCTCAAAGTCTGTTAAGGCCTACAGTTCAGTAAAAACTACAGGATCTGGTCAGGATCAAAGCCCCACAAGCACACATCAGTAACCCAGGCCAGACAGGACAGTGGATGCATTAGTATGAGACCTGTGTCCCACGCTGCACTGACTTCTGCATTCCAAACCATCTGCTGGAGACAGCAGGAGTTTGGATGTGCGGGAAAGGAGGACTGGTCCTTGATATTCAAACAGTGAGAAGCTCATAGGATATGGGCTGCAAAGAGCTCTCTGCCTCATGCAAAAACATTGCAAAACCCTTCACTTGAGTTACTTGATGCAAAATATCGCTGCTTATTGGTGCTGGAGCTGCTAAATTAAATGTGTTACTTTCTATAAATCCTTCCTGTTGTCAGTGGGTTGCCTCTTACTTATGGCCATTGTCCCTTTTGTTGCTACCAAGGAAAGAAACATAGCAGAGAGCTTTTGTGTAATGAGCCATCACATTTAAACATCATTTGTCTCAGTTGTTTTCCTTTTCTCATCTACCTTTGCTCATTAAACTCCACCCTGCTTGGCTGTTAACAGCATAATCACGGGGAGCAATAGCATCACGAGATTCCTTGTACCAGCATGATGCTGCTACCCCTGCTGCTTTCCCCCTATTCAGCAGCTCTGATGGGTCTGTGCTTGCTTAGCATTAAAGCCAGGGTAGCAGCAGCTTCAGAGCCAGCTTACTCCGAAGGCCAAACAGCTGGAACTGTGCTTCCCCATATGGAGCAGGGTTTCGGATGGATTTTCTTGGTGCTGCCTGTGACGTTCACCTTGTCCTTTTGCACGTCTGTTGCAGTCATTCGCCAGCCCCTTGCCTCCACAGAGGGCGTGGGGTGAGGGAGAGAGCCATCAGTCTGTTCTGTACAGATGGCACATCAGCTGTGGCAGCACTCAGTGGGGACAGGGGACAAATACAGAAGAAGTGAGGTAGAGGAGTGGTGTTTGTGCCCTTCTGCAGAGGTGCTGCAGGAGATCCTAGCATAAGGGTTCTCCTGTGCTTCCTTTCCTGGCTAGGAGCTGCAGCAGTACCCAGCAGTACCTGTTGCTTGCTGTGTTATCTGAGTGAAGGAACACGTGTGAGCAGTTCAGCCTGCAGTTCGCAGCAGCCGAGTAAGTCAGGGCGCCAGTGGTGGGAGATGCTGACTGTGGAGCTGTCACTCTTCTGGCTCATGGGCAAACAGCTGAGTCTGGAAAAGCCACAAGTGGGCCAGTGATCCTACGGTGCTAACGGGGGCCTTGTTAACCCTGTTAGAAAGGCAGGTCCTCAAAGGAAGTGGCCATGTCCTCCCATCTGCACCACCATTAGCTGGTTCTGTGTGTTTCTCACCTATACTGGTCAGATTGAGGGTTTGTGTGGGATCTCATCAGAGGATAAATCAAAGACCCTAAGTTCAATAAAATCAAAGACCCTAAGTTCATAAAACAGGGAAGACTAGCCATGAGGAAGACATTTCTGAGAACATATTGTAGCCGCAAATCCCTGTAGAGATGGTCAAATTTGAGGCTTCCTCCCAGACCACTAGGAATACTCAGCAGACACCATGACCTGCCACCAGTGGGGAGGTTAACATCAACCTCAAATAAAGTCCATCTGCCATTTCTCCAGTCTCTCAACCTTCCTGTGAGCTGAAGGCAACGAGGTCAGAAGATATGCACACATTTAGGGTGTGCATATGCTCACTCTTTGCTAACCTACCGTGTGGCAACTCTGCTTTGACCCACAGGCAACCCTAAACATCTCTTCTTGGGCTTAACCGACCATCACAACTACAAGGCTCACAAGCAAAAGTATTCCTCTGGCAGAATGAGGAGCCAAGAAGCAGCACTTTTCGAATGGGTGGCAAGTGTGCTTCTTTGTCACCACCCAAACTACCCCTGCCCACATGCACACACAGCGCTGAGCCCATCTTTCCCAAGGCAGACAGGCTGTGGCTTCTTTCTGCAGACAGTTCAGCCTCAGAAAGTCAGAGCTGAACATCTACTTACCCAAGGCTTAACCCAGTGAGCTCTATGAGTGGGGTTCAACCTCTTCCATAGTGCAACCCTACTCCAGTCTTACAGAAGGGCAGAAGAGTTGCAGCTCCCCCATGCTCACTACATGTTCCTCATCTTCATCTCCCCTTTTTCCACCCACCCAGGTTGGAAAACGCTCTTCCAGCCTTGCTAATTATTCTGTGTACCTTTCCTTCACAGGGAAAAAGGGCACTTTCATAACATGTCTGACACTGGCACAACAGAGCTGATTCCTCTTTTATGAAGGGCTTGATCCAGAGCCAGGGAAGTCTCTCTTGCTCCTCTTTGATTCTTGTTGTCCAGATCCAACTTATCCTTTTAAAGCTACACTCTTTATTCAGCAATACCCTCTAGATTTTGTCAGTGTAAGGAAATTTTACCAGTGTAAACTAGGTTATGAGATTGAAAACTAAGTAGTTTTAGTAGTTTTATTACTGGCAAATATATGGATAGAAATTCCTTTCCCCCTTTGTTTTAGTGATGTTTTGGAAGAGGCTTAAATTAAACCAAAAAGTCATTTATTCTAAAAGAATGCCTGCAGGGGACATAAACCAATAGTGCCTTAATTATGCTTGTATGCTCATTGTGATTGCTTTAATGTTTCTAATTACAGTGGTAACACTTCTCCTGTTTGACAAGCCGGGAAGACAATTTGGCTCAACCAAGGAGGCTGGAGCATGGGTTATGGGAGATGTACATCACCTTCCAAAATGTCTTGCTCCTGCCAGCTTGGAAAGAAAGGATGCTCTCATTGGCATTCTGTTATTTCAGCCTGTTCTTCCTCTGGGGCACTGATGGGGTAGCGTTTTCAATGACAATGCAGTGGCAATGAAAATGCTGCTGTTGCCACTTTTGGCAAGAAAACTTTGCAGAATCATATATGCAGAATCATATATGCAGAATCGTAGAAAATAAAGTTGAAAGAAACCACACAGAATGATCTCTGCTTTCCTTCTGGGAGAAGACAAGATCATTTCAGTGTGTTCATCCAAACTTCTCTACAGGCAGAAGGCCCCGAGCCATTTATTCCTGTGCTTTATTACTGCACCATTAGTAAAGGCTTCTTAATGCCTAACCAGATCTTCCTTCTGTTTAAGCCAATTACATATTGTCCTGTCCCCCAGGAGACGCAGCGCCGATTATTACTTCAAAGCAGGTTAAGGCCCATACAAATTTAACAGTAAACACTGGACTGTGAGTGAGGTATCTCAAGACTGACACTTATGTATGTCTGGATGGAAGCCACAGCCTGGACAATTCTGAAGGGGTCTCCATAGACAGTATAAAGTGCTAAAAAACTTCACTGCAGAAAATTTTAATCCAATTTGCTTAGATGGAAGAGAAGGCTGGGAGCTTTTTCCTAATGCCTACAAAAATGCGTTTCTCTTACATCCAGAAGAATGTTAATTCAGATCCCTTAATAACATAGTCTGAACTATAATTTAATTGGTAAGCAATAGATGATATTTATATCTCAGTAAATTTAATCCTAAGTATCTGACTCCATTTGAATGCTAGAAATCTTTGAGTCCAGTGCTACCTAGCATCCTCCAGCAATATCCCGAGGAGCCAAATGACCTCTATTGGTGTGTGTTTCCAGCACACCCCATGAAATGGTACCTCCAGTCTCCAAGGAGAAGGTCAATGGGAAGAGGTTACTCCCAGAGCTAACAGCACTCCAACTACTCCTAATTCAAGAGCTGGGCTGGGGCTAACAAACTAGAGTACTGCTCCATGCCATTCGTGGTGAAGTAGGTAGGACCTTCCAAACTGACCCATTTCCAAAAGTCAGCCTCTGAAAAGCCAGCATCTTCTCCAGCTGGCAATCCTATTTCTGCCTCTCTGTCCCCTATGCCACAGGTACCGCTCCTGTGTACTAAATTTGTGTATTTCGTATGTCCCCACACACATTCCTCCCCATTACATTAATTCTACCCCGAGGACTGTAGAACTGTTCACACCGTTCAGGAACACGTATTTGGTGAAGAGCAGAATATGGCTGTACTTCCCTCCTATGCCCCCCCCCAGCCTCCACCAATTTGTGAGAAACAACTTGAACCAGAGCTAGCATCTTCATATTTAAAAAGACTTCAGTGGATTGACTTCCAGGAACTGGATGTGGGAAGAGTTTCTAGTGTCTCAGCTCCAAGAGAGCAGTGCCCAAGATTTAGGCACATCTTCATGGCCAGACAAGCGTTTTGGCACCATGTTATTCACTGCCAAGCCAAGACGGCCCAATTAAAACCACAACAAGGGCAAAAGAAGGGAAAAAAAGAAAGAAGTCAACTGAGTAATGCTTTGAATAAGTGTATCACTCTGATTGTAAGCAGCTCAATCCCATTTTTAGTCTTAGACCCAGACCCTGTATGTGCTTGGGTCCAAACATGGAAACCTGAGAGTATTTCCTTCCTGAAAACACTGAACCCATGTCTTTAAAGGTCAGTGGACAAACTCCTTGTCAGTGCTCTCTTTTCCTGGTTCATTCTCTAATGCTCTCTTTGATGGCATCCCAAGAAATTTCCCAGTGTCCATCCTGCCCCGTTCCACCCACCATCATAGAAGATCATCCCTTCCTAGCCACCAGCCCCCTCTGCTCCCAGGATAGCACATCGGGTCTGATTTCTATAGGCACCAGACCGCTCCTAGTTCTGCAGAGAACAGTAGTTACTCAGAGCCAGGTGGAACACACACTTGTCCAAGCCCTGCAGGTTAGGACATTCATGAAAGTTAAGGTAAATTAAACCAAAGATGTGAAATGAATGCATATGAATTAAAGCATGTTAAGCCTTGCATGGACATTCGGGGATAAAGTGACCTTGCTTTGCTTTTGTTTAATTGCCACCATAGTGAAGCGAGGCCATTTTCCTTCTGCATCAGAGCACCCACACAGAGGTTTAATGCACTTCGACTTCTGCGCATTAACTCACACCTCACACTAATTTGTCTTAACTCCCCATGTAAACAAGCCCTCGGAGGACTGGTTTTTTCCTCTCTCATGTGACAGTTCACTTTATCACAAAGTGAAATGTGTTGGAGAAAACTATTTGCAGTGAATTTTCCCTCAGTTGCGCCTGCAGTGACATCTTTGTTGTGAATTGCTGCAGAACTTCTCCCTCTGCCTAAGCTTGTCTGCTTTTTTCCTCTTTAGAACACCTATATTGGAACAGCTTATAATTAGTAAAGCGGCATCCCTCTACCAGGCAGATAGGGAACTTTTGGCCTGGTCTACAGGTGGGGTATGGAGGTGATCCAGGGAGATTAACTGCTGGGCTCTGGGTCACACAGGATAGCTGCAGCTAAGCATAGAAATTATCTAAACCCAGGCCTCTTTTGCCCCTGGAAACATCTTTTCTCCTCCCCTCAGTGGGTTTTTCATCAAAAATAGTCGACGAGCTTCTTCAAACCTCAGTATCATGCCAGTTGTGTGGGAAAGAAAAAGAGAAAAATTACTGCCATCTGCATGACTCCCATGCAGGGACAAATCTTTCCCTCTCCCTCTCCTCCTTTTTTTCCATCCCCCCCTTTTTACTTAAGAGCAGTGGGAGACCTTCACATTAAGATACTGAAACCATCACAGTTGGAACAGACAAAACCAGAGTGAGGAGGGAGGTGATGGAGGCTGAGACAATGTATTTTTAGTCATTTCGATGAATTATGGAGACGTGAAGTTGATAATTTATTGAAGAAGAGAAACAGGGGACTCTATGTAAATGTTTTCAGATGAATAATTAATGTGGCTTTCTAGCATCAGGGGGTCTTTAATTAAAGCCTCTGTTAAACAAGGCAAGGCAGACGGGCCCAGCTCCTTGCAGCAGCTAATTGCACCTTTCCCATGTACAGCTACAATTCAGAGATGAAGCATCATTTGCATCAATAAAGACAGACAGATCCTACCTAGGGTGAGTGGCGGGAGGCTGTGGAGACCAGCTCAGTGACCCCAGGGCTGAGGTGGTTTGCATCACATTTTAAATTAGGTTGGCATACAGGTCAAATGAGGGGGTGTGGGGAAGCGAGGACGGAGGGGGCACTCTGGCCGCAGGGCTTTGAGGAATGCAGAAAGCCACTCACAACCCTCCCTGGACTACAGCCTCTTCAAGAAGGACCTATTGATAGAGTTATCCAGCATCTTGCTGTCGCTGTGTGATACATTTGCTTTCCAAAAGCCTGTCCCATGCATGCCTGCCTCCCTGTCCCATGGCGAAAGATGGGTTCCCAGCAGAGGGGAGCACAGCAATAAGGCAGCATTCGCAGGGTGGAGTGAAGAGCAAACCTGTGTCTTCCCACTACCCAGCTGCTATCCTTATCCCCAGCATCCTCCGCAAGCACCTCTCCCTCAGGTGAACATCACGCCTGGACTCTCCCTTCCTTCAGGGATTTCACAGCTGATGCAGAGAGGATGGGATGAAGGTTCACTGTGGATGTCAGTCAGAACAGAGCATCCGCACCCTCTGGTGCCACATGAGGGTGAGACAAAACTGAAGCCTTCTCCCTCACGAGGACTGGGCCTCCCAGAAGGTCTAGGAATATTTCCCAAGAGAATGTGTAAAACCCTGATAGTTTCAGGAATTAGAATGGGACAACTAAGGAATGACAGAAGCTGCCCCAGTTAACACCACTGAGGAGCTTCCAGTATAATCCCAAATTTTTCCAAACAGGGGACAAAGTCTTGTTTTCCTGGAGAATGTTCCCTAAATTAGACACAGATTAATTAGTTTTGACACCTTGGCAAAGAAGCAGTGTCTCACATTTTTTCATTCATTTTTATCACCAATAACATTCATGATAACATTATAAAGTGAGGAGAGAACAAGAAAGAGACAGCCGAAACTTCATTTTTAATACAAAGGGTTAAATCTAAAGTAGGGTAAACAGGGTCCCAGAGCAAATATTTCCAAACACAGAAGATAATAACATGTTTCTTTCCTGCATTGCCAAAGACTGGGCTGAAGGAGACCTCAGGGGGTTACCTAGTCCATGCCAGTCATCTCTGAAAGAGGTTTGCCTAACCTGGTACAGGTATCTCCCCACTTTCTGAAGCCATACTTGGGGCACTCCCTTTTGGCACTGAGCACAAAGACAACCTGGAGAGCATCCCCTCAAGAAAGGTCTCTCTATTCTGCACGAACATGTTGGTTTTCAGGAAAGCACCAAATCTTCAGGATTGCAGGCATGCATTTTCCATTTGCCCACACCAAGGCTATTGACAGGTCTCACATGCGCCTGCGAGCTCAGTGAAGGTTTACTGCTGGCTTTTGTGGAGGCAAACACTGCAAGAAAGTCTTGGAGGATGCACTCGGTGCCCCTGCGAGCAGCTACGAGGCTCTGCTGCTCTCTGCTGGGAAACGCGGACAGAGCCCTAGCAAGAGGCTGTACCAGAAGAGCTGGATTTGCCAGCATGCTCTGGCTTGGTCTCTGCACACAAACACTCAGAGCCACCTGTACAAAATCAGACACCCGGGTGCAGTCTCCTCCTCAGTGTCGCTGTCGGAAGCGGGCCCACATCAAAGGCTGCTGGTGCAGGAGCAGTCTGGGTGCAAGCCAGCAGCCCCAGCCTGCCTCTCCCCCTCGCATCTCAGCCCTCTCTACCTCACGCAGGAGGTGGCTTTCTCCACATCGCTCTCTTGCACTTACACCTGCTCTCCTCCCAGCCTGCAATTCAGTTACTTTCTCAACAACCCTCTGGACGGAGGGCAGAGCAATTACCCCACCATACAGGCAAGGAATCAACGTGCGGGGCAACCGTGCGACCTGCCCAGAGTCACAGGTTGGCACGTGGATGAGCAGGGATGTCTCTCCGAAGACCCCTGCTTCTTCCTCACAGCCTGTTTTTTTGATCATTGCTCCGTGCCACAAAGCTGCTCGTTGCTCTCCAGACCTCAGGAAGGCTTTAACCATGGCTGGCTGCAACTGTGCAAAACCACAGGTCAGAAAGTCTTGGAGCCACAGCATGCAGGGAGGCACGAGGCCATGGCCTCGGGTATCGTCTGGGCTGCGGCAGCCTCGTGGATCGCACAGCCGGTCAGCTCGCCACTCTGGCCAGTAACCTCAGTCTGGGAGAAAGCCTGAGCCCCAACAGTGGCTCCAGCACAAAGGAAGGGGACGAATTCCCCAGCCTGGGGCTGACCAGGGCCCTCTGCCCCTTTAAGCAATGACATTTAATTTTCCGATGGGTTTCATCTCATGAATCCCATTATGATTTTCAAGTACCAGATGAGGTGACAGGAGTTTAAAACGGGCATTTTCAGGATTTGGCTATTATATATATATTTACAGCTCAATAAAATAAGAAGAAATATTCAAAGTGAACAGACTGTGGAAAGTGATTTGTTCCAACTCTTCACTGCAGACTTGCAAGAAACCAATCAAAGAGGCTCAGGAGTGGTTTGAGCGTAATTTATTAACCCAAAAGGGGCCGCATTGTTAACGAAAATTATTTATAGTGAACAGCTCAACCATCTCTACTGAACAACTGTGTGATACTGCAGGGACAAATGCAATGAGTTACTACACAGATAGGACAAAACCAGCAGCAGATCTTTGTTACAGCTGTTAGAAAAAGTGTCCCCAGGAGACAGACACTGAATCTCTAATGGCTATCTTATTTCTCTGACAATTTATTTAAGTTTTAACTTAACAGCAGGAATGATAGCCACGGTTACACAGTGACTCCCAATAAAGGAGCATATTGCTGATCTGCAGCTGGTGTTTTCTTATTTATTTCAAAGTCTTTAAGTTCCAGACTTAGCATATGGTGCCATATAAATAATGATATAATAATACGTTTTTGCTTTCCATGTGCCTGGATAGAAAAAAACCATGTGATTTATGGTACATGAGCATTGTATTTAAGGCATTATTTTGCTCAGAATTTTTAATGCATTTAAAATGCATCTTCTGCTTTTTGTAATCTGTTCTTTTGAAAGAATAAACAGAGCAGTGATGTTTATTTAATGGAGTCATTCATCTTACTTCCTTGCACAAAATCCTAGCTTTCCAGCCCCAGCAGCCAGATCCCTGCAGTAGGCAGTGGGGTTGGAAATGGAGAGATCTGCTGTTTACCAATGAGGCACAGATGAAAGGAAGACATGGGGCTCAAGATTTACCCACAGCAGGACACTATTTGAAGCCAGCAGGCAGCTGAGTACTGCTTAGTCCCATCCAGAAAAAGGATGGAGAGGAGAAACCCATGGGAGAAGTTCTGCAGGGAGTCATGCTGCGGAGAAAACAGCACTGGGATGGCTCAGCGTACAACTACCCATACACACACAACTGAAAGCAGGTGCCTACTTTAGTTCAAACTGTAACTGCAGTTACTTGAGCAAACACCACCCCCCCCGAAGTATGACAGGGATGTAATGGTTTACAGCTTTCCTTTCAGACCCTCGATAAACTAGCTCTGTGAGCTGTGCAGAAATACCTAGCTACAGGACAGGGAAGATCTCCTAACTCACACCTCGACTGTTTCTGGACGTTGCTGTCTTAGTTTCCAGACTGACTGACAGCAAGACCTCATCAAGCAAAAACTTCTTCACAGCTACAAGGGTTGCAAATGCGAGTTTAAACACACACAGATCACTGCAGAATAAGCAGCGTATTTCTATGGGATGTGCAAGACAAACCAGTGAATACTCTGCCTACAAACTTAAGCCTGCTCCATTGGTCCACAGCTCCTGGAGGAAATCTGTCAGCATCCACAAATCAAAGACTGACAATCCCAAGCACCAGGCAGTATACTGTACCCCTTCCCATCATGTGAGGACAGAATAATCAGTGGAGGTTGAAGGAGTCAGATCCTGAAATCTCCCTGAGAGTCCACCCCACCAACTGCCTAAGACCCTTTAACTATTTTACAGATTTTACCCAGCGTCTTTCAAGATCTTTCCAAGTGAACACAGACCAAAAAAACCCCACACTCAAAAAGGCAGCAGGACCATCACAGTCACATGGGAAAATGGGAGAGGCAAGATGTGCTCAAAGGAGTTGAGTAATGACCTGGCATCCCATGAATGCAGACAGCAGTGCTCCAGTGCAAGATGATCTGAGAGGTCAGCGTGGCTGAGGATACAGATATCCTTGTCAAAAGGTTGGTACTGGAGAAGTGGGGAAGCCATTTCTCTTAAAAGGTCAACAGTGTAACCTGAAAAACACACACAAACTGAGCTGCTCCAAATGGAAGTGACATCTGTTAGTTTAGCCCAGGTTTTGAAGTTCTGTATCTCCCTCCCTCTCACCCCCCCATCAACCCCCATGGCGGTTTCAGCCACTCATCTTTCAATCCCAGCTCTTGTCACACTGGAGCATGAACCAGAGTATTTCAGAAGCTCGTTACTGTGGTAACCCAGAGCAGCTTTTATCTTTATTCCTTTCATCTCCTCTTTGGGGGAAACTGGCAATCTGTTTATTTGCTTTTTCTGACGAAGTTCATCACGCAGCACACCAACTGTCAGGATCTGTGTAAAACTGAGGAGAAGAGAGAGTCCCTCTCACATGAATGCGCATGTAAATATTTCTCTCAGCGCTCTACTACCCTACCTCTTGCTTCCCCGCTTCTCTTTACAAGCTATTTGAAGGGGGAAAGGGATAAAACCAGGTTCGCTAGAGATAAGCCTGGGGGCGGCACGCTGATGTTTGAGGGATGGCATGCTAGCAAGGTCCCTCGGTCTGCCATTTCAGTGGAGGCAGAGGATGGAGATCCATGCGGCAACAAAAGACGCAAGGGTTATGATGTGTTAGAAACCATGGAAATGCCTGAGAATGGTCATGTAGGAATTAGGGCTTCTCCCCCACAAAAGGCAGCAGGATCAATAGCCCAACTGAAGTGCATCTACACCAATGCACGCAGCATGGGCAACAAACAGGAGGAGCTGGAAGCCATTGTGCAGACAGAAAACTATGATATAGTTGCCGTCACGGAAACAGGGTGGGACGACTCGCACAACCGGAGTGCTGCAATGGATGGCTATGAACTCTTCAGAAGGGATAGGCAAGGAGGGGGAGGCGGTGGCATAGCCCTGTATGTTAGGGAATGTTTTGACTGCCTAGAGCTTGATGATGGTGATGATAGGGTTGAGTGTTTGTGTGTAAGAATCAGGGGAAAGGCCAGCAAGGCAGATATCATGGGAGTCTGTTATAGACCACCCAACCAGGATGAAGAGGTATATGAAGTATTCTGTAAGCAGCTGGGAGAAGTCTCACAATCATCAGCCCTTGTTCTCATGAGGGACTTCAACTCACCAGATGTCTGCTGGAAATAAAATACAGCAGAGAGGAAACAGTCTAGGAGGTTCCTGGAGTGTGTGAAAGATAACTTGCTGACACAGCTGGTGAGGCAGCCAGCTAGGGAAGGCACCCACTGGACCTCTTGTTTGTGAACAGAGAAGGCCTGGTGGGTGATGTAACGGTTAGAGGCCGTCTTGGGCATAGCGATCACGAAATGACAGGATTTTCAGTTCTTGGAGAAGTAAGGAGGGTGGTCAGCAGAACTGCTACCTTGGGCTTCCGGAGGGCAGGCTGTGGCCTGTTTGGGAGCCGGGTTGACAGAGTCCCTTGGGAGGCAGTCCTGAAGGGCAAAGGAGTCCAGGAAGGATGGACATTCTTCAAGAAGGAAATCCTAAAGGCACAGGAGCAGGCCGTCCCCATGTGCCAAAAGATGAGCCAGCAGGGAAGAAGACCAGCCTGGCTGAACAGAGAGCTTTGGCTGGAACTCAGGAAAAAAAGGGAGAGTTTATGACCTTTGGAAGAAGGGGCAGGCAACTCAGGAGGACTACAAGGATGTCGTGAGGCTATGCAGGGAGAAAATTAGAAGGGCCAAAGCCCAACTAGAACTTAATCTGGCTGCTGCCATAAAAGACAATAAAAAAAACGTTTCTATAAATACATTAGCAACAAAAGGAGGGCTAAGGAGAATCTCCATCCTTTATTGGATGTGGGGTGGGGAGAACATAGTGACAGAGGACAAGGAAAAGGCTGAGGTATTTAATGCCTTCTTTGCCTCAGTCTTTAATAGTCAGACTAGTTTTTCTCAGGGCACCCAGCCCCCTGAGCCGGAAGACAGGGACAGGGAGCAGAATAAAGCCCCCATAATCCAAGGGGAAATGGTTACTGACCTGCTGCACCACGTAGACACACACAGGTTTATGGGGCTGGGTGGGATCCACCCAAGGGCACTGAGGGGGCTGGCGGAGGGGCTCACCAAGCCACTTTCCATCATCTATCAGCAGTCCTGGCTCACCAGGGAGGTTCCAGTTGACTGGAGGTTAGCAAATGTGACGCCCATCTACAAGAAGGGCTGGAAGGAGGATCCGGGGAACTGCAGGCCTGTCAGCCTGACCTTGGTGCTGGGGAAGGTTATGGAGCAGATCATCTTGAGTGCCATCATGCAGCACATACGGGACAACCAGGTGATCAGCCCCAGTCAGCATGGGTTTATGAAAGGCAGGTGCTGCTTGACCAACCTGATCTCCTTCTATGACAAGGTGACCCGCTTGGTGGGTGAGAGAAAGGCTGTGGATGTTGTCTACCTGGGCTTTAGTAAAGCCTTTGACACAGTTTCTCACAGCATTCTCCTGAAGAAATTGGCTGCTCATGGCTTAGATGAGTATACTCTTCACTGGGTGAAAAACTGGCTGGATGGCTGGGCCCAAAGAGTTGTGGTGAATGGAGTTAAATCTAGTTGGTGGCCAGTCATGAGTGGTGTCCCTCAGGGCTCAGTATTGGGGCCAGTTCTGTTTAACATCTTTATCAATGATCCGGATGAAGGGATCGAGTGCACCCTCAGTAAGTTTGCAGACAACACCAAGTTGGGCAGGAGTGTTGATCTGCTGGAGGGTAGGAAGGCCCTACAGGGGGATCTGGACAGGCTGGACCAATGGGCCGAGGCCAACTGTATGTGGTTCAACAAGGCTCAGTGCCGGATCCTGCACTGGGGTCACAACAACCCCATGCAACGCTACAGGTTTGGGGAAGAGTGGCTGGAGAGCTGCCCAGTGGAAAAAGACCTGGGGGTGTTGGTCGACAGCCAGCTGAATATGAGCCAGCAGTGTGCTCAGGTGGCCAAGAAGGCCAACAGCATCCTGGCTTGTATCAGAAATAGTGTGGCCAGCAGGACCAGGGCAGTGATCATCCCCCTGTACTCAGCACTGGTGAGGCTGCACCTCGAATCTTGTGTTCAGTTTTGGGCCCCTCGCTACAAGGACATTGAGGTGCTGGAGTGTGTCCAAAGAAGGGCAACGAAGGTGGTGAAGGGTCTAGAGCACAAGTCTGGTGAGGAGCAGCTGAGGGAGCTGGGATTGTTTGGCTTGGAGAAGAGGAGGCTGAGGGGAGACCTCTACAACTGCCAGAAAGGAGGCTGTAGCAAGGTGGAGGTCGGTCTCTTCTCCCTAGTAACAAGTGATAGGATGAGAGGAAATGGCCTCAAGCTGCGCCAGGGCAGGTTTAGGTTGGATATTAGGAAAAACTTCTTCACTGAAAGAGTAGTCAGGCACTGGCACAGGCTGCCCAGGGAAGTGGTTGAGTCCCCATCCCTGGAAGTATTTAAAAGACGGGTAGATGTGGCGCTTAGGGACATGGTCTAGTGGTGGACTTGGCAGTGCTGGGTTAATGGTTGGACTTGATGATCTTAAAGGTCTTTTCCAACACAAACGGTTCTATGATTCTATGATTCTATTTGCCATGTCCTTTTACATCCAACCCTCCACGTACAGCTTGTCTCTGTCCTTCTCCTCCAGGCCTCCTCTCTACCATGGTACTTACTATCAGGGCCAAAAAGAGCAAATCGGTTCCCTGGGCTTTCTTGCATCCTTTATAGGAGCATGGTAAAGCTGAAAGGGCACAACTGGACCACGTTTTGCCGAAAGGACACTGGAATTCACAGTGAAGTGATTCAGCTCCCTGCAAAACGAAGGGCCGGCAGCAGGCCGGGCTACAGGCGACCCCCACACCCTTCCCTCTGCCAAGGGACCCCTCGCTTCCACCAGGCCACAGGCAGCCGGAGGCCCCCACAGAGGGCTCGCTGGCTGCTGACATGCACCAAGAGACCTCTCTAGCTGCTCTGGGGGGGAGAATAGCGCAGGGGAGGGGGCGGCCACCAGGACGAGGCCCGTGACCAGGCCCAGGCCCGGCGCTTCCGCCCTAACCCATGATGGCCGCGCTGCGCTCGCTGCCCACGTGACCCGCCGGCACCGCCTACCGAGGCAAAGCGGTGGCGGTTTCCCTGGCAACCGCTCCGGCGTCTTCCGCCCCCTCTCCCACCTACGGCGAGCGACGAGCGGCAGAAGAGGCCGGCGCCGGGCAGAGGCGAAGCGCGACCCTGCCACGCCATGGAGAGACGGGGGCTGGTGAGGGAGGGAGGGAGGGAGGACGGGCGGCGGCCCCGGGCTCGGAGACCCCTTCCCCCGCGCACAGCCGGCCCCGGCCCCCCCCCCCCCCACGCCCTCTCTGTCTGCACCACCTGTGCTGCACCCCGAGCACCGCTTCCCGGCCTCCTGCGCCCCCAGGCCCTCGACCCCCAAGGCCTGCTGCTCCCCGCAATGAAGCGTCCTGTACCCCCTGCCCCCAGGAACAACACCCCCCTTCCCAATGACAGGGGTGGGTGCAGATCCTGACCCCCTCCTGCCTCCCCCCCAGCACCCTGCTTCAGACAACGCAGCTGCAAACCCCAAAAGTGGGGAGCAGCCATCATGGCTTCCGCCTCCTCTGCCCCAGGCGGCTTTGGGATGAGGGGGAGAAACGGGGCAGGACTCCACCTGAACTCAGTCACAGGACTGGGAATGGGAGCGTGGGGCATGGATAAAGCATAGTTCACAGCCAGCTGCTCAAGGGGGAGATGGGTGAAGCCTACCCAGATTTCAGCTGCTTGCTATCAGGGAGCAAGAGAAGAAGGACATTGAGGTGCTGGAGCGCACCAGAGAGGGGCAACGAAGCTGGTGAAGGGTCTGGAGCACAAGGCTGGTGAGGGGCGGCTGAGGGAGCTGGGGGTGCTCAGCCTGGAGAAGAGGAGGCTGAGGGGAGACCTCATTGCTCTCTACAACTGCCTGAAAGGAGGCTGGAGCCAGGTGGGGGTCGGTCTCTTCTCCCTAGTAACAAGTGATAGGACGAGAGGAAACAGCCTCCAGTTGCGCCAGGGGTGGTTTAGGTTGGATATCAGGAAAAACTTCTTCACTGAAAGAGTAGTCAGGCCCTGGCACAGGCTGCCCAGGGAAGGGGTTGAGTCCCCATCCCTGGTGGTATTTAAAAGACAGGTAGATGTAATGCTTAGGGACATGGTTTAGTGGTGGACTTGGCAGTGCTGGGTTAATGGCTGGACTTGATGATCTTAAAGGTCTTTTCCAACCCAAGCGATTGTATGATTCTATAAGAACAGGGCTGTGCCTAGCAGGAAGACAAGCCAGGAGCATAAGGCAACCACAGCACAGGCAGGGCAGTGCCCTTAACCAACAGTGCGCAGGCCCACACAGCACTTGGGCAGGGTGCTGATAAGAGGGCTCAGCAACAGTCCCAGACAAGGCAAGGTAATGAGTCGGGTCTGGGATCCATCCAAGGGACTTCCATCCAGAGACAAAACTACCTACAACTCTACCTATACTTAGAGTCCCCCTAGGAAAACCAGTCAGTAAGTGAGGTCCAGGCACAGGTACACCTACTGCATAGCCCAGACTAGGTCTGAAGGCTTGGGCCTGATCTTAAATGGATTTCTTGGGCTCATGGGAAGGAGGTGTGAGTGGGACCAGTCACAGAAATTAAAGCCTTTTCGTGCACGCTCTAAGAGGGGCTGCAACATATTTGCAGAAGGATGCAGTAATGTGATGTCTCTGGTCTGCAGGGCTACATGTTTAAAATGCTCTTTGTTCTTTATTTGCTAAATATTTTAGCAAGACCCCAATGATCATTCAGAATCTGAAGTGGAGGAAACTAGCATACCACCAGCTGCTGAGGACCAGATACCTATAGTTGAATCCCCACCATCGCTGGATGACTTACCTGGGGTTGAAACACCAGCATCTGCAGACCAGCCATCTGTAGTGGAATTGACAGTGTCTGCAGATCAGCTGGTTGCTGAGAAACCACCAGGTTCTGAGGACCAGTTACCTGTCATTGAATTTCCCACATCCAGGGTAAACTCACATGACATCAGATCACCTGTGGGTGAACTGCCAGGTTTCAAAGGCAAGATGTACGTGTCTGACTCCACACAGGCTGGCAGTAAAACACCCGAGGCTGGGTCATCAGCAGCTGTAGTCAAGCCAACAGAGACTACATGTGAAATATTGAAGCAGCCAATGGTGTACGAAGACCCCTTTGAAGTCTCCGTTAAGTACATGGAGAAACATAATATTCTGCAGATATTTCAGGTAAAATATTTCTTTCCCTTCTCCCTCCAGAGGCTTGCTTGAGAAGCTGGGCCTAAAGTTAGCTTGGACCAAATTATCTCTTCCCCAGATCCCTCCTTGTCCTATGCTTTCTTAAGCGTAAACTTAAGAAAAGCAGTAGAAAAGGACCCTTGATCATATTTGGGGATTGAAAGAGATGCTTGCTTTTTAAAATGTAGCTAGTGTTGGAGCAGAAAGTGCAGCCACCCGTCTGCCCAAGGATCAATGCTTCTTTCCTTTTGTCTGTCTCTGTCTCAGAATATCACAGAAAAACTGGTGTACGAGAAGCCAGATGACCCCTTGCAGTTCATGTTGCTGCAGGTATGGCGTCTTGCTGGGGCTCAGCGGGGACTGTCTGTTATGGCCACAGCAGAAAGCCAGCTTTGCTGAGCACACCAGAAACATGGTCAACCCATGACTATTTCTCTCACTGTGTGTCTGCTGACCTGGGAGAAGGAGAAGCATGGAGCAGAGTGCCCGGGGTGCAAGGGCCCACATGTGCTCTAAAAGGAGAGGGAGGAGAGGTATGGGAGCATGGGTATGTGGAACTGCAGGGGGGGACAGGGGGAGAATGGGGTCAATGTGCCTGGGAGACTGTTATCTGAGAGGTGAGGGAAGCTTAGGGTCAGAGATAGAGCCCCTGTGTGTCCCTGTGACCCTTCTCCAGCTCCCTCTGTCCCGCACTGGGAGAGAACACTTTTCCTGCCCACACACCCCTATGCAGGAGAGCTCTCTCTGCTGATCCTGCAGGGTTTTAAAACACAGGAAATTCAAAGTCAATGGAGTGAACGATGGTTTGGGAGTGAGTTAGGAGGATTGCCAGGAGCTCCTTGGGGAAAGGAGGAGGTTAGAGGAAAGAGAGCAGACAGAGAAAGAGAGAGGGTCCTTGCCTTCACTGCCCTCTAGTCTGTCAGGGGAAGCACCACCTTTGTGATTCGCTGCTGGGTTCATGCCGTACTGAATGCAGAACCTGCAGAGGAATGGCAAGGTCAGTTCTGGGCACCAGTGGTGAGGAAGTAGGCTCCCGAGTGACCTTTTTCCTTTTGTCCAGGTGCAGACTATGATGAATGCCAGGCAAGCAGAAATGGAGGGAACGTTGGAGGAAAACAAAGATGCGGAGGTGTTTCTGGAAGAGGTCCTGTGCACTCCTTTTAGCCCCTACTGACCAGGCTATTGTGATATTACATGCGGCCTTCACAGCACCATGCTTTTGAGGTCACTGGCAGTAATTTGGAACAGGTCTGCTTGTATCTCTGTTTCCTGATTTTTCTGTCCTGTATGCTCGTGCTTCCCCTTGAGTTTAAATCCTGCAACCAAGTATTGGTTTGGAGGCACAAACTCAACATATGCATGGACCTGCATGCACATAGGACACATCTTGAAGAGGCAGGTCTGCTGAACTCCTATGTGGTCTGTGCATACAAATGCATAAATCTCACATTTAGGCCACCCCTAGACTCTGCTTTTCTGTGCAGAGAAACCTCGCAGCTCAGACAATGCAAGTGCAAAAGCAAGTAGAATTAAAAAGCATCCCTGGACAACCCACAGTCCTCTCTTTTTTTGTGCTGCATTGGTGGATTACTGTCCCCAGCTATGCAGCAGTGCCAATGCCCATCTAATACTTTGAGAGGCTGGGTCTGTGGCTTTCCCGCTGCCCCCAGAGCTCCTGTGATGCAAGAAGCTGTGTCTCTGCCTCTTCCACACACTGGGCACATCTGTCTCACCCTTAACCATCCCTGCTGGGTTCCGATCACTCTGCTTTTTGGGGTTGCCCTGCTTGTATTGTTGCAAGTACAGTGTATATTTTAGTAAATAGAACAGTAAAGCAACAGTTGCACGCACCCTCTGTGGCTTCAGAGGACATTGTCACTCAGGAATGTGGGAGGTGAATAAAACTAAACAAACGAAAAACAAGCACTGGTAGCCCAGGAAATTCGGAGTCAAGGTACACTTTGCAAACACGTCATTTGAACTGCTCTTGATTCTCAAAACGCTTACAGTCCTCATTTTCATACTGTCCAAGTGTCTGTTTCCACCCTGTAAAGAAAGTTTGTCTTTCTTTTTCTTGTCTCTTGCCTGAAGATTGTTGAAAACGTGCAACAGAGCATACTGTTATTTTGGCTTCATTTCATGTGTATGTGCAGTAGGTGCCAGAAAGTTTTTTGTCACTACAGACTTTTCTCTTTTTTAGGCAAGTGCTCTAATTTCATGACGGATGGTAGCGTATTCCCAAATGACTGTCTCTATGGCTATGAAAAGAGCACCATAGAAACTTATCTTCCATCTATCTATTTTCAGCTAAAAGTCTGATGATTAGGTTTTGTGATACTCCGCAGCAGAGCTTGGGCCCAAAAAGCTTGGGAATAACAGAGGCAAGTATTTGGCATACAAATTCTGTGTCTGAGAAGAGTTGCCTTTCTATCCAAGGTTCTCAAAAAAGATCAGTTAACTCGTGTGTTTCCAGGTTAAAGGCAGGTAAGCACCCCTGTCATTCATAGGGCAGGAAGGTTTTCAAGGTTGTTGTGAGCCTAAAGATGGCTCAAGATTCAGTTAAAATCTTCATGGGTTTTATAAGAGGTTTGATATAGACTTAGGCATCTAGGTCCCACTGAAGCAGTGAGCTGCTTTGAAATCCCTACTTATCTTCAGCAACTGGAAGAATTGGACACTTAATGAAACAGAGAGAGTGATTGTTTTTCAGCCTGATATATTTTTGATCAAGAATTTTTAAGTGGCCCTGTACACACTGTGAATGCAAGGGAAGTGCTAATGCACCTCTGTGAAAGAAGAAATGCATGGAAGATGAAAATACTAGCTGAAGCCTTTTCATCTCTATGGTCACTTGTCAGCATGTTTTCCCAAGAGATGGAGATGTTGGCATGTCTTTGAATTTTGTTGTAGAACAGGATTAGGGTGCTTTTGGGTACAGCTTTAGCTGTGAATTTCCTGTTTCTATCATTTGTGTATTGTATTTTGTTGTTCTCTTTTACTTATGAAAAACTTGTAATATGTTCTCGGACTATAGGTGTGTGCCCTCAACTTCATGTCAGCATTAAGGGAGTTATGCAAGGAAAGATCCTTAATTTCTCTTTCAGATAAGTTGAAGTGAGCTGGAACATAGTCTTCTTACAGATGACAAAAGTTTTGCAAGAGAGGCCCTACCCAGAGTTCCCCAGCAATATCAAGGCCAAAATTTTCCTTTGGTGGCCTGGCCACATTATCTCATGCTACCAAAGTTGCTGCATGGTAGCAAGAAGTCCTCCCCAGGTGCATGTAAGAGATGGCAGCTGTCTGCTGTTTCTTAGGATCAAGGTCCCTCTCCTTTGAGGAGAAGCACTTGTACAGAAATGAATGCAGCTGCACTCAGGATGGCTGTGTGGGCCTGCAATTGGCTTGTGTAGATGGCAAGAGACTGTGGAAGGCAGTAGGCCAAGGACAACCCTTCAGCTTTCACAGACTTAGGGTGGAGTTGAACAGCTCTGAGCAAGGGCTTTGACCAGAAATATTGGGGAACCCATCATGAGCTGTCTGAGGACAAATGTCACTTGCTTCTCCTCAAGCCTCTCAGATGATTGGATTGTATTTTGAACTGCATTTATTGACGAAAAAAATCCAGGAACTTAGTTTTATGAAAGCAAAAGAACATCCTCCAGAAGGTGTGCAGATTATTATGTTTAGGCTAATGCAACACAGCTGTCCTTTTTGATTTGCTTCAGAGTTTTGCTGAAAAATAAATCTTAGCTCTAGAAAAATTCTACCTCACATTAAGGCACTAATGCACCACTGCTGTTTGTGTCTGTGAAGGCTTTTCTGTGGTGAAGAAAAGGGGAAAAGTTAGATTTAAAATTGAAACATTTATTGTAGTCTTAATTCCAGAGTGACCGTCCCTTTTCCATAATTTCTTTCCCAAACCATTGGATGGGTGTTTCTTCTTCATAAGTGGACATTTATCAACATGACATTAAACTGTCATTAAATTTCTTGCCTTGGGTGCTCTAAAGGAATTAATGGTTCATTGTGTGTAACCAAAACTATTCCATATAAGTCCTTATAGCACGCTAGTCACAGTATATTTGAATACCCTCCAGTAGTGTGCTAAGCAACATGACTAATATCTGTTGTTTGTTCTTTCTCCGCTCCACAAGGGAGACGTCTGTGCACTGAAGTGCATTCTTTTTAAAAGGGTGTTTTGGTTTTTTACCCACACCTGTGTACCGCTGTGTGCTTCTAATGGATAGGTCATGGAGTGGAAGGTGGGGAGGTTGGAGATAGTTTGTAGTTCCCAAGGGTGTTTCCTCTGTAGTTTGAGCTGGGCACCGAGACAACACAGTATTTTCACAGATGAGATTTTTTTTGTCACTCCATGGACTGGCATGGAAGCATGACATCCAGTACAGCTGCCAAATAGCATGGTCTTATGGTGTGCAGACCGTTTCTGTTGTGAAACTTGTACTCTTCCAGAAGCAGGATGCATAGGGGCCAACCAGAATGGAAGCATACTCACCACGGTGAAATCTTGGTCTTGAAGTCCTGGATCAAAATGTGTTTCTTTTTCTGCCATCTCTGCACAGAACTTAAAATGATTCAGATGCCCCAAGCAATATTAAAGTTGCCTGTGTACTGCCTCTAACCAATTAAAAAAAAATAAATAATGTTGTAATTGCTGATTAAAGATCCTTTGAAAAGTTCACACAGACTCTGCTCTGCTTCTTAGTTAGATGGAGGGCACAAGCAGGATAGCTGTTCAATGGCCAGCTACTTACAGAATGACACATTTCATTGTGACTCACTGGATATGAATCATTGCTACATAACAGCAATTTTAAGCTAGTTGAGTGCCATTGATTTCAAAATTTCACAATCATGTGAAACTCGAAGTAGGCAGCAGCAACTATTCAGGGGTTGCATGTCTGAAATGGAAGAAATTAACCTCTGGGTAAAGCCCAGCAAAGAGCTTAGCTCAAGAGAGCCCTCAAGCTGAAGACTGGAGAATGTGGGAGTGCTTAGAAAGGGAATATACCAGGGCAAATTGATCAAACCCTACCTGACATGCCTTCAGATTGTACTCAAGGGAAAGCTTCTCTTGACCATTCTTTCAGCCAGATGAAATGCAGAAGAAAAAGAATAAACATTCCCTTAAGGTCAAGCATCAATATCTATGGCTGCATTCCTTTTTTGGGACTGCCTTCATGGACAACATTGATGTAGCAGCATTTCCAGAAGTTCATGGCCAAGCCTCAACGTACACAAATGAAAAGGGGAACTTCGAGTTGTTGAGGTGACATGGGTTGGATGAACAGTCACTTGCCACCTTCTCCTGGGGAAAGGTGGTGGGCTGGAATGTCACTGCAGAACAGCTGAAGATGGGCAAAGCAATCTGAACAGATTTCTATACACATAATTCAAGACTGGAAACTGACTGCAGATGCTGTGGTACTTGGTCTGTATTAGAAATGCCTGGTATGAATGAATGAAGTGGCTCTTTCTCCCTCAAGGCTATCATCCCAATTCACCATGCAACTCATCTCCCAGGTGGGAAGAGCTCACCCTCCTTTGCTGGTGTCATTTCATAAACTGCAGTGAAATAATACCAGGGAAGAAACAAGTGACAAAATTACTTGCTTTGAGACCAAAATTAACCTCTTCTTCGTTGTTACTCATTAAAGTGGCAAGAGGTGGAGGAACACAGGGCTACACAGAGCTGGACTGTGCTGGAGGTGCTCAGCTATCCAGTACAGTTGGCAAAGTAAAAAGGTAGTCAAGGGAGTGCAACACCCAGCTTACACTGGCTGTGACAACTTCACTAGTAACTTACCAGCCTCCGGCAAATGTCTTATTTGGAATCACCTGGTCCAACACTGAAAAATTCTTCTTATAAACTAGGAGCCAGGATCTATATTAGGGTTAGGAAGTTTGTAAGAACAAGAGGTGACCTCTGTCCTTCCTCCTTCCCGTCCCTCAACTTATCTTCTAGTATAAAACAGGAAACTGAGGTGAATAAAAACATGTGGAATAGCACATTTGTTTGTTAATGGTAAAAACGCATGTCATACCAGCCCTTGAAGAAAAGCAGTTCCCACCTTGAGGAGCTTTTGGTGTTTGGGCAGATGAGTAGACATTAGGGAGAAGGTTATATTAAAATGCAAGCAAGTGGTCAGAGAGCCAAAGATTTTAACAGGGACTCAAAGTTGCATAAACACCACGAACACCACGGGAGTCCCTTTGAAGAGCAGAGCGATGCCTGCTCTAATCCTCTGTTCTTTAAGCATCCCCTTGGGTCTAGCATAGTATCCTGCCTCTTTGCAAGGAGATTCAGGGAAGGGCAGCGTTGCCAGTTTGCTGAAACCCCACAGTATTGACAGCAAGTACTGCTCATCAGAGAACCCAGCTTTTGGCCCTGTTGTTTGAATCCTTGGTAGTATAACTGAGCTCTCTTGAGAGACTCTTTGACCGTGGTATGACGCCATGTTGGTGATATATGTTTGACATGGCAGATAGGAGTGCATATGGGAGAAGCTCAGTCTGTTGGGAGCAACAGCTCCCTACTTTTTGCCCTATTAGATGTCTAAACATTTCCAAATGAAGAGCAAAGCTCTTAAGAAAGGTAAGAGCTGGGCAGAGTGCAGCACAGCTATAGATAATATTACTTTTAGTACTTACCTTTCAGAGATCTCTTAGAAGTTGTTCATAAACCTTTTGGGCTTTTCAGAAATCGTGTGTTAAAAACCAGCGCTTGAGTAGCAGGTTAAAAAGCATCTTGAAGAAAACGAAGGGTGAAGCTTACCCTTTCCTATGTGCGCCCATGAGAGGGCAGCACAGACCGGCTCAGCCTTCGCTGAAGGCGATGAATAGGCAGGGAGACTAACTCAAGAGCTATGTCCAGCCGTGGAGCAGCTACAAGTAGAGGAGAAAAGGTCCACATAAAAGGGCTCGATGGCCCAAAGCACAGCTCCATCCATCGCCCACCTGAAACTAAAACCCAGGTAGATCTGGGTACAAGGTTGAACTGGGTCAAACCCCAGGTGCATGACAGCGTCTGAGTCTCACAGACTTCTCAGGGAAGTTTCCAGTTAGTTACTTAAACCTTAATATAGAGTTTCAGAGGAAGAATATTGGACAGCGTGTACAGTTCTGTCAAAGCAAGGAGTCGGTGTGAGACATCAACCACGCCCTTGCCAAGGCAGAGGCTGTCACCCCAGGAGTGCCATAAATTCGCCCAAGGCACGTGTGCTATTTGTTTCCATCTCAATGCTCCTAAGCACAGCACCAGCCAACACCCCTCTGCTCTTCCCCTTTCCTCGTGCTGCTGAGACTCTTGCGATGCAACTTTAACTTGACTGTCCTCTCTCTTTCTCTTGGGTGCTGCAGCCTTCTGGCAAGGTGGATGGTGGAGATGCTGAGATAAATCAGACATACGCTTGCAGCACTTGGCTTAGAGCAAGCGTGTGGGAAACTGGATAGTGACAGGCAACCGTATGTAGATGGCAGTGCTCCACTGCCAGCCCGTTAAAGCCTCCCAGATCAGAAGCAACTAACGCAGAGGAGGCAAGCAGGATGGATTTGGGAGGAATGAGGTATCCCCAAACACCCTTCCATAATGAGCTGGAACAATTAATGTGAACAAATTTCTTCAGCCCCTTGCAAGCAAGCAGCAAAGGTCCCCAGACAAGACATCTTATTTCTACCATGTTGTGGCTTGTGACTGACATGCAGGATTTTGGAGGAGGGGTTTTCAACCATCAGCAAGAGCAATGCAGTCACTGGGTCCAAACAGAGCAGCTTGTTTCCAGTCTGTTAGATGAAACAACTGAACCACTAGCACCAAAGGACCATCACAGTGCCAAGGTAATTTGGGAGCTGGGACCACATCCTAATAGATATATCCACACTGGCATCTGCAGTCTTTCAGAGGCCAGAAAGCCCTCAAATTCACAACCAAGAACAATACGGAGACACTTTCTAGCAGACCTTCCCTGGACATTGTCAGCCTTTTAAAAGAGCTATCTAAAACACAAGCAGAAAATTTCTGTCTTCTCAAAAGTCTTTTCTCCTGCTATGTATATTGCAAGATCCCAGGCAATCCTTTGCCCAGGCACAGTAAGATTTCTAGCCTCCCTGAGGTCAGGCTCCTCTTCAGAGTGAGCTGGCTTGCCCTCATCTGAAGATGAGATTCAAGATGCAGCCACGTCCCATTTACTCACCTGACCCTTCTACGCCATCAAGGGTTTTGGCTGGGGTGTGCCACTCTTGCAGGGCTTGGAGAAACTGCCGCCGGTGGGAGTGGAGCCAGGGCAGGGCTTGACCTCATGGCTCCCCCAGGCTCCTACGTGCTTCTTTTATCTTCTGGTCTCTGCATGTACAAAAATGTGACCTGTAGGTTGCTGAAAGACCTAGGCGAGATCAGCAGCTCTAAGATGCAGGTATTTCGGTCTGGGTTTTCCTTTGCAGAAATTAGCCTCAGGCTTGTGATGAGGCTCTCCTATGAGTTTCCTTCGTAGCCAGCAGAGTAAAACAGGCATCCTTAGGGGGAGATTTAGAGCCCAAATCTCTCTCAAGGTGTACAAGAAGACACCCTGAGGGTCTTCTTTATCAACAGTACTAGCAGCCAATAGAGACTAGCCTTTATAAATACCCACTATTTTTGTAAGTTTTTGGGTTGAGACCACTGAGGAAGGGAGGCACAGCAGCTGGCCTAATTGTTAGCAGTGGGGTACCAATATTTAATTTGTTACTGCCTTTACCCACATGTTCAAATTTCACTATGAGCACTAGTCCAAAACTCCCTGGGAAAGCAGTTCCCTGCCTGAACCCAGTTCTTTACCAGACAGAGCAGCTTCCTCCAAGTTGTTTGTCCTTTATGCCTGCTCACTTGTCAGAAGGCGAAGAAACGGTCTCTTCTGAAAGGCTGAAAGTACAGATTTTCATGCAATCACATGATACCAGTAGCTTGGGCTTTATGCAAACACCCAAAATTTCAAGTCTAAACAACATCAAAATATAGCCATGGTTATAAGCTCATGAATAAAACTGCCCTTCAAAATTAGAAAAATAAGGTATATCCCTCTCCTTTCCCAAAATATTAAGAAACCCCAATCCTTGAGAGTGTGCTTTATAGCACTCTTCTTAGGAATGACTGCAATATGCAATGCCATATTCATGGGTGGATTATGCATTGCCAAATGCAAAATACCAGGATTACCAGCATCACAAAGATGCCTGTATCTGGATTTTTTGTAACGCCCTTCACCAAGGTATCTGAGGTTTTAGAAAGAAGTTACTTGCTGCATTCCACATTATACTAAATATATACATACAGTTCTGCTTTTCAGTCTATATGTTTGCAGGCTTAGCTGGAGCGGCTAGCCCAGCGACCCAGTGGTTTATCCTAACCCACTATAATTAGCTCATGGTTGTTGCTAACGGTATGCCATTTGTCTCCCCACACTCAGCACTGTTTGGTAAACATTTTCAGGGGCAGAGTTGCTCTCCCCTGATCTCCCTAGGTGGTGTTCACTTATTCATTCTCCGCACCCTGCAGTTATTTCTCCGTCTTGAGGTTGAGAGGTATAGAAGTGACAAAAAAAGGGCAAAAACGTTGCAGAAAGGGGGAGGCAGCCATACCAAAAGCCACAGCCTAGCTGGGGAGCCAGGAGGCAAGGCTGGCGTGGGGCCAGGCCAGCTGCAAACTCAAGGGGCGCAGCGGACATCTGTCCCCCACGGCCCACATCCTCGCCCCCCACACGGATGCACCAAGATGGGAGAGGAGGCGGCCATGAGGAATTCCCTTCTCCTCCCAGGAGGAGCTGGCTCCCGGCCACGGCACATGGAGGGCTTGGGCAGCAGGCGCAAGCCTCAAACCCAAATCTGGCCGAGGGAAGGAAGGTCGAACGGCGGACCGGGAAGCAGCTGTTCACAGCCCTCCTGGGAATGCAGGAGCAAAGCCAGGCAGCAGGAATTGGGGCTGGGGCTGCTGGCAGCGATGCCCTCAAGGGGAGGTTGTTGACCCGGCCGGTGAGGTGGGGACTCTGCCGGGAAAGGCGGCAGCCCCTCCGCTTACGGGCAGCGCCTTTGCAGCACACTGAAGCAGGGATGCTCGGCCTCACCCCCGGCAGTGCTGCTGTGCTCTGCTGCCATGCGCTGGAGGGATGTTCATCAAAAAAGTCCCCCTCTCTGGGACAAAAAAATTGTGCGTGTCAAGCTGAACCTGTGCATGGGTGCATGGGCTTGGCCAACACTGCAGCCACACTGCTAGGGATGTGGGATTTCCTGAGCCCTCTCCCTTAACTGTGGGATTTAGTCTTCCCATGCGACATTGCAAATACAGTTGGGAGCCTCCTGTTCATGGATGGGAGCAGTTCCTTCATGACGCTGGCATGAGGTGGTCACAGAAATGACTCCTGGGACCCTGCTGCTTTGGCCATAACCTCCTTTTCCTACCTGTGTGCTCCCTCCGTCTCTCCCTCCCTAATTCCTCCCTCTCACACTCTGTCTTAAATCACTATTTCCATGCTATGAAGAAAGGAAATTCAAAGGATGCAGGAATGTGAAAGAGTATTCTCAGAGGTCGGGAGCAAGGCCAGCACATTGGAATTACCTACAGCATCTAATCAGCCCTTTTCAGCATCTTTATTCTCTCTTTGGGCATCCTCCAGCATCCCTCCCATGCCAATTTTGAAAAGCCACAGCACACTTAGTGACAGACATGTTCTCACGTTGCCCTGTCACCCATAAAGCACATTGCTATAGTCAAGTGATAGATGTCCTGAGAAATTTCATTTTCCACCTCCATCTGAAAATGGGCCAGCCTGTGGCCTCAGCATCTGACTGTGTCTCCAGATGAAACCCCAAGCCAGCACTTTGTCTTTCACCTACATGCCACAGAGGTGTGCACATTTGTGGACCTACATCTGGATATATGTGAAGAAAGCACATGCATGTGTGGATTTGTACATGTGCATATACATGTATGCATACATATGGCTCTGTGGGCACTCGCGAGTCTGTAGCTTTCGCAAACGCAAGAGCTTGCACAAATGTATAGGTCTGACTATATAGCAGCATTGGCATGTTCTCGTCTGAAGTATGTCGGCTCAGAGGCAGACCTACAGGGGAGGCTAAAGCAGCTGCAGGCACCTGGCTGGCAGTACCCATGGTGGCACCTGGGCTTCCCACCACATGGTTTGTCAGCCCCACGGCACTCCCTTGCTCAGGCGAGGTCTCTGGCTGACCCTCTGCTCTGCACACAAATTCATGCCTTAATAACACATGCCAAAAAAAGTCCAAACAAAAGCCCCATCCCAACTCTCTCCTTCCCAATACCAAATTTGTCTCCAGATATCACCAAAAAATATTCTTACCCACTAAACCAGATCAACAACAAGCTGTTAGCAGACAAATGGTGATGGCAGCTTGGGATTGAATACCACCCTCCCTGGCCTTACCCACTCTTCCAGCCCAAACGAGGATTCACGTTAATGCCCGTTTGCAGCTTCCTGGACAGAGCTATGGAGCAGCAGGAGCTCAGCCACACCAGGGCTCTCTCCCAACAGCGGCTCTCAGTGCTGGTGACTGGCAAGACCATAGACTTCACTGTCAGCTTCCCCTCCCCTCTCTCCTCTTTCCTCATTTTCTTTTCCCAAAAAAGCATTTCCCCACTTGCTGCCTCTTCTCTTCTCTCAGCTGAAATGTGGTGGAATGTCTTACCATGGCAGGGCTTGTGTCTAACCACTGCCCCATCACTGGCCAGGCTGTGATACTCAGGACATGTGCTGCTCTCAATGTCTGGCAGTGATGACGGGAATCCCAGCACACCAGTTGGCATGAAATGCGTGGTCCTCCCAGCACTGCCGAAAGACGGGGCAGCGACTGCACCCAGCCAGACTTGATATCCTGTAGGGAACACAAATAATGGGCAAGCGGCTCCAAGTTATTTAGGTCTAGACAAATCTGCATCTCTACTCTAGAGCACCCAAGTGACAAATTTCTTGTCCCTGTCTACTTGATCAGGCTGGCTGCAATGGCTGGGTCTTCTTTTGCTTATCGCTGTGATACCTCAAGGAGCTGGAAATGCCGAAAGCACTCTCCCTTCCTCAGGGTGAAATCTCATGGGGATCTCATGGGAGAGCTGCATCTCTCTTTAGTTGTCTCCAAGTATAAAGGGGATCCATAAAATGTTAAAGCTATTGCAGTTCTCACTAATTTCCCACAAGATATTTGCAAGGATGGCTACCAAGAAGATATATATATATTCTTTTGATGTTCGCTTTTGACTTGTGAAAGGCTCTAAAAACATGAAGCTCCCATCACCCTTCCCAAGCCCATTGTTCATTTGGCTGTTTTTTGCACCAGCAGATGAAGAACACCAAGCACAAGCACCTGCGCTTTTGCCAGAGACTTGCTCAAGGCTCCAGTAAGGGGAATCATGACTTTTGGCAGACTTGTACTGGAATGGATGAGGGAGAGGAAGGTGAGAGACATTCCTTTTCTGCTGTGCTCCTCAGCCTCAGCCCCTCTCAGTTCATCACAGGCCAACTAATATATACATGCGTGCTTGACTTTGCTCAGTCTTAATAAGACTGAATGTGTTAAAAATCCAGAGGGCCCAAGGAAACGCAATAGTCTTCCCACTTTTCATGTTATCCACAGTGTCTTGCATAGTAGCCAACACCTACACTTCTGGTTCCAAAAAAAATCCCAAGCTAAATAAAATGAAAACAGATCCAACCCAAACCACTGGATTTTCCCCATGCAACGTAATTAAATGAAGATATTAAAATTCATTTACTCTCTTTTTCTAGTCAGTACATTCTTCTTATAAGCATGTTCAAACAGCAGTCCAGCAATCCTAATATTTATATTTACGTCTTTGCAACTTGCCTATTCTCTTTAAAGTTCAAGTATCTCGTACAAGTGAGTCATTCATCCACCCTTTTGAGAGCAGAATAATAGAAATTCTTTAAAGCTTTGTGTTTTCAGCACAACGGCATTCCGATACGATCTAAGAATCACAGAGACACCCTCTGGTCCCATGGAGGACCGGGGAACAGGTTTGGCTAGAAAAAAGTTTTCCTCATGTGATGGGCACCCTACCAATCACACAGCACTCTCCTCAAGCAACCTGGGCTCTTTAAAGCCCAGCGGAGGTGAGAGAAAGGGGCTTTTTCGGCTTTGCAGGTGCGTCGGGATTTCTGCTGGGACGCATCAAGAAGGAAGGGGTGAGTGCCTTGCTTTGGTCATCGTCTTCGACGAGGTACATGAGCGATAAGTGTCTGTTAGGAGAAAAGGAAGCTTTTATGTTTAATGGTTTTTATTTTAGTCCCTGGGCTGTATTTAGTATGTGGGAGCCTGGTACCTGGATAAGGTTAACTGCAGAAGATTATTAAGTATTTCATTTTTCTTACCTCAGGCTGTATCTTCTCTATGGCTGTTTTAATTTGTTTCATATTTTTTCTCCTAAAGACTGGGGAGGAGGGAACGGGAAAATTAAATCTGTTGCAAATATATCTGAGTGAAAAAAAAAAGAAGAAAAACTGTTGGAGAGAAAGATGAATCCTGTAATTCCCCCACACTTGTGAAAATAGGAAAGGCAAAAAAAAAAAAATCCTCTTGTTTTGGCTGTGCTGAACTAATGAGAGAGAGAGGAAAAACCTACCTCCCAGCTCTATTTCCGAGGTAATTATGCCTGATGATGATTTACCAGCCACTCCACTGTTCACACAGGCTTCATTTCATAGCAATCTCTCTCGAAAGGAAACTTAATTAGTCTCTGACCCCTGCTTGATGTTGAGCTTTGGTTTTGCTTTATTTTTTTCTCCTTTGGTAGCACAAAATAACTGGCTGGCTCTTCCTTTTCTGAGTGTGGTTGATTCCTGGCGCACAAGCTGTTCTCTGTCAGAGGCGGCTGCATTTTGGGGCAGGTAGAGCGATGGGGAAAGTCCAGCAGGGCAGGAGGAGTGTGTGGTTTTGTGTGCGCTGGAGGTGTTTGCTTTAAAATAAGTAAACAAATGATGAATTCACACTTATTTACAAGCATTTGGCATCTTACAGCAGAGTCCAAGTGACTCATCAATAACATATTTAATTGCGTCCTCTTAAAAACTATGTAACTCTGAAGATGTCCCAAGCACTTAGAAACTACCTTCTTTTTAAGCCCCTTGGGGGCTAAATTTTCCACTAAAGTCAACTGAAAAAAAAAAAAAAAAAAAGTAGGTTTATTGCTGTCTGGACCCTCAAGCCTCGATGCATCAGAGACCGCAGCAGGTCAGGGTGTGGGCAGGTCTGTGGCCCACGGAGAACTAATGGCACGGCATCTCCGGCAGCAGTTCCACCCCGCTGGCTCCCCTCCGTCAGCACCCCAGCCCCAGCCCAGGCATCTCACTCCTGCCTGTAGAGACATGCTCTCCAGCCGGGGCTGGGTGAGCACAAGGGGCAGGAGGTGTGGTGCCTGGGCTTCTGCGCCGGAGGGGGTTACCGGCAAGGACCAGGTTTCTGCCATTGCACGGCTGAGTTTGTTTAGTTGTGCTTGAGTGGCTTGGAGCCCTTCAGCCAAGGCGTGTGGAGGCTGCAGAGCCCGTGAATAATAAAAGAAATGTGTCCCTTGTCTCTTCCTCCTTACACCAGGGGATGAGAATGCAAAGCCCTGCGCAGGGACACTGAAGCGAAGTGTGGTAGCAAGGGGTGAGGTGAAGCCCCTGTAAGCCCCACCGCTGCACTGAGACACCTCCAAGAGCAGGGTGTAGAAACAAGTGATGTTCACAGGGGACATCCCTTGGTCACAGTGCCATGACTCCACCATGACAACTGGCACAAAAGGCAAGGCAATCAAAAGGGGAGCCACTACTGCATGGGGCAATGCCAAACCAATTCTTATCCATTGGCTTTTTTTGGTTACAGATGGAGTAGGACTAGGCTAAGCAGAGGGCATTCATCTGTAGGGCTACTGAAATCCTGTCCCAATCTATAGAAGGAGGGTGTGGAGGCTTCAGAAGATCAGACAGCCCAATGTGTGTAAGGGACTGAATCCTGCCTGAATCCAGGCACTGCTGCAAGCAGGGCTTCCTTTGAAAGCCTGCATGGGGTTGATCACCGAAAATACAAGGGCAGAAGCCAGCCTCTGCAGAAAGGAGTTTCCATTTTGGCTGCCACAGTCGTGCTGCAGGTCTTGCAGAGCCCCTGTGAGTAGAGGAAGGGAGGAGAGGTCAAGGAAGCTCTAAGGGCATGGAAATAAGAAGTCTGTGGGCAGTCTGTGGAGGGGAGGCAGGGCTACCACAGCTCCTGGGCTCTGACAGGCTCAGCTGGACCCCCATGAGTGGCAGGAGTGTTTTGGGGGTGTGAGGGGAGAGGAGAGGGGAGAAATTTCAGTCTGGGTTGTGACCAGGGTGTAAGAAAGAACAAGGAGGATGTGCTTCAGGAGGGGTGTAGGTTTTTGTGGTAAAATGGGAGCGACAGACACCTTTGCAAAGCTGCTTGCAGCATGGAGCAAAGTCTGTGGAACTGATAATTGAATACCTCGGACCTAGATGGGTCACAGCTAAACTGCAAGGTGCCCGGGATGTGCTGAGGAACACCAGGTCCATGCAAGCTCAAGGCTGAAATCCCAGGACCTGGCCGCCTTCTTGTACGGAGGTTTTGGATAACGGTTGCAGCTGAAGCTCCAGTTTCCTCAGGAGTTTCCCTGAAGCCCCAGAAAACTGTATTTGGGTTGTAAAACTAATCTTAACCATCCCGTGCAGACGGCTCCTCTATCTCCAAACTGATTTGTGTCCTCAGGCACAAGCTGCTGGCGGCTGTCTCTCTGGGGGCTGGGAGGAGGACTGCCTACCAGTGTCACACCCCATGGGTGGTTGTGAGTCATACCGGCATGCAGCTTGCCTTGGGCAAGCCGGCCAAGGTTTGCCTCATGCCTGTGTAGTCATGCACCTGGGCCAAGTGCTGTACAAGTTGTTCTTGCTTAACGCAGCTTACCCCTGGGGCGTGAGGAGCAGGCAGCAGGTGGAAAGCCCCACATCTCCTGTGGCTTCTCCTCTGGGGCGTCTTGGAGGGTTGGCTCTCCAGCTGCCCAGATGTTGTCTCAGCCTTGGAGCACCTCCCCAGTCTCTCATCCACAGTGCTGATACTAGACCCTCTATGACAGAGAAGGCGCCAGACAAGGGGTTGCCACATGTGGCACAGGGGAACAAAGTGGCCACCAAGAAACAGACTCCCTCAGTGTCGACCACTTGGAGGCAGAGGGAGAATTCATACTAATCTGGCAACATCATGGCACTTGTTCATTTATTCGTCTATAGTAAAGGCTCTTCCTTCCTTTTTTCCTCTTCCTGATCTCTCTGCTTCCTCTCACTCTGAAATCCCATTGGACTTAGGTACTGGAGACCCTTAAGTTGCCCAGAAGTTTGCCACTCTCCAGTTGATATCTGTGTGGTGGTGACCATGTCCAGCTTTCGTCCCAGCTACATTATCCTTGGAGATGAGCTTGCCCCAGGAGGAGAGGCTTGCTTTCTCTGGCTGGCATGCCTGCAATAATACCTGCCCAAGGAGAGGGAAAAGCAAGCTAGGTCCTGCCTGCTGAGGAGGAGAAGAAAGCCAGCTTGTGGGGAGGCAAGCACATGGGCTGGGTGGACAACCCACCTACAAGGTGTAAGTGCTGTCGTTACACTGCAGGGGGGTCTGTAGGAGAGAAAAGGAAGGAGAAAGAGGTTCCTGCGATGTTAAGGAAAGGATTGTGACTTTGTTAATCTCGCTTGGTGCGATCTGTCATGCTAGCCCCATGGCACACTCAACCCTGCTATCTACATGGCAGCTGGAGCAGACCTGCTTCTCCATGTAGCAGTCAGAGTTCACGTGCCTGCATTTCAGCAGGGAAGATTTCCTTGCTTTTTGAACTGCCCCCTGACTTGTGATGCCTTTTAGCTGGCAATAACTAAAGGCTTTTTGAAAATCTCTGGAGTTTGCAGCATGAAGATCCATGAGCCAGGCAGTGGTCTCCACAGCTTTCAGATGAGTAGAGGACCAGTGTCAGTCTCAGGTTTGGCAGACTCTGCAGTGTTGTACTGCAGACCACATGTAGCCAAACATTGCCCAGACCCAGATCTGGCCTTATGTGGCCCCTGGGCATGCTGGTTGGTCAACAAGTTTGGTAGGGACAGAGCTTCAGGTTGACCTCATGAGCCTGCCATTTTCGAGTACAGAGCCGTACAGCTTCAGGTGTATTGGGCTGGCCTCCAACAACCCGGATGAGAAAAAAAATGGCTTCTTGCCTTGGAAATAATGGCCATCCCGACTCACACTCTCATGCAAAAATACTTATGTGCTCTGCTGCTGGTATAATGGTGAGAGCACTGGAGATCTCTCCATGCCTAACCCTCAAACCACTGCAGAAATGGTGGCAGGAAATTCCAGTTTTCCCTCTGTCACTGTTGGAAGTCCTGCCTACCCTAAAAGGGCAGCTGCTGAGGAAGCTGAAGGTGGCATTGTTAGAGAGGTCCCACAATGCTCCGTTCCCCAAGAAACTCCCCTTCACTGACAGCTGTGTCTGCTCTTATTTTCCAACAGCTTCTTTGAAGAAACCCAGAGTCAGTAACCCTAGCAAGAGAAGGCACTAGTGCAGGTACTCTAGCAGAAGAGGGGTGTTCAAGCTGCTTTTCCTGTTGTCTGCTCAAGTTGGGCCCACTTCAGCCTTTCTTTCACAGCTTATATTTTCTTAACCACCCAGCAAATGCAGCTGTCTTGGGGTTGGGTTTTTTTCTCCCTCGCCCTCCCCCTGCACACACGCGCTCTGTCCCTTTGAAAGAAGGACTTAGTTGGCGCTGGCATCTGGGCTTGTTTCTCCAAGAGGTCTCACACCTCTGACTAGTGCCTTTATGCCGCTCTCTCTGGAAGGGGATGAATTCAATGCGGGGCGCCTGGCCCCAGCCTGCAGGATATAGCACTCTCAGGAATTTGGTGGGAACGCTACTTGGCTCGGCTCCCATGAGCCAGCTGCAGCCTGAGCAGTTCCCTCCCTCCCTCCCTCACACCTGACTGGGAACAGGGGGCCCAGCTCCAGTCCTGGCATGGGGGGAGATGGGGCTACCCTTAGAAAGGTGCTGCCAAGCCATCAGCCGTAGGTATGAACGTGGGATACAGCTAAAACGCTGTGGTTACCGGTTCAGTTCCATGGCAGTGCTGCCCAAGAGGAAAGGTCCAGTAGGGTGGATAGCATACTCTGGGGTAAAGCTGGCTCCTTTGGAAGATGACCAAGATGAGGGCACTAAACTTGTCCCCTGTCTGTCAGGGTGTAGCTGGTGTTTCTAGCCAGGTGGAAATGCAACACTTTGAGCTGAGGTTTGCATGGGTACCGTTGTGATGATGAAAACCCTACCCAAAAGGGAGCCAAAAACACTGACTGCCCCCAGATTGGTCTCAATCTTCTGTAGCTCAAGTATCAGGGACAGTTTGAGTTACCAGGCTCAGACCTGGGGAAGTTTCTCCTCTGAAACTACTATGAAGCAAGGGGTGGGAGGTGTACAGACAGGCTGGCAGGTTCTGCCTATCCTTCTCCTCAGGGATAATTTCTCTTTCTGAGTGAAGCCTATTGTTCTGGTCTAATTGAAGACTGTCTTTCATTCTTCCCAGGTTGCATGAAGAATTAAAGATGGCAAAAAGTGACGATGGCATACACATCTTGCAGGGTCTATTAGTCTTTGGGAATGTGGTCATTGGGGTAAGTGAAGTGGGACAAGTATGGGTGGAGGCTTCCTTCCAGTATCACACTTCTTAAAACAGCAGTTCACAGCCATGAAATCCCTCTTCACATGTGAAGTCCACATATAAATAGACCAGTAAAGCATGAGAGGAGGAGTAAAGGAGAGCTGTGCTAGCTGATCAGTTGGGTGGGGAGGGGACAGCAAGGGACAGCAGGGGCAGATCCACAAGACCAACATGAGTTCTAGGGGAAGAGCCCTTCCTGCTGACCAACATCTTTCCAGCCACCTCCCTCCATATAGTGATGGGAAAGGTTCTGTTAATTCTTTCTTAACCTCCTCAAGTCCTAGGCCTGACCTCTCAGGTCTAGGCTGGGTGAGTTTTGCCTGCCATTCTTCTGTGAAGGCACAATACAAGAGGTGGTAGAGTTGGACAGAGGAGGAGTTGAGTAGCTCCTGTTTGGCAGGAAGCTGAATGAAAGGAAAGTGGTCTCCATCTTTTTCTGTTTCTGCTATTTCTTTGAGGAAGCTTGATCTAATGGATTTCCCAAACTTGCGCTTCTCAGATGTGCGGCATTGCCCTGACAGCAGAGTGCATCTTCTTTGTGTCCGATCCCCATGGTCTCTACCCTCTGCTGGAAGCCACAGAAAACGATGACATCTATGCTGCCGCTTGGATTGGCATCTTTGTTGGCTTTGCACTCTTTGCTCTGTCTATCCTTGGCATCATTGGAGTCCTTAAGTCCAACAGGACCTTGCTGCTGGTGGTAAGTATAGCAAAGTTTGCCCACCCATTGCTGCCAAACTGAAAAATATGCCACCTTAGTTTCCCTGCTCACCTTGATAATCACCCACTGAGCAAAGACAGCTTTTATTAGTGATGAGGAGCCAAAGGTTCTTCTTGACCATGGCTGTGGTCTCCCACAAGGTGAGGCCTGTGAGGACACATGCATGAGAATCTCCTTAACCAGGATGAGGGAATTAATCGTGATAGCAACAGTGGAGGTTTAAGCTGACTGACTGGACTCTGACCTTGCCCTGAAGCAATGCAGAAGCATTTGTGCAATCAGATGCAGCTGGGATGTGGTTTAGATCCTTGTTTCTCCCCACCCCTTACTGCCTTTCAGCTGTCATGTACAATTCAGTTTAGGACCTGATAAGTAACGACTTCTGTACAAGGCATTAGTATGTATTAGTATACCAAATATGGGTGCAATTGAGAACATTAGACATCAGCAGGCAGGCAGAAATTACAGGGGTGGAGACAGAGAGCTTTGGATAAGCCATGGACAATGTTAAGATGTAAACAAATCCCTGTATGATTTCTTACTTAATCCTTCACATTGACAGTGGTGAAACTTAACTGGTACTTCATTAAAGATGAGTTGAACTGAAAACTCTGGAATTGGCTGTCTCTTGGATTAATATGGGATGGCAGGTGCTGTTTTAAACAGCAGACACTTCAAGATCTGAACTCTTGTGCCAGGGAATTCACCAGCAAACAGCTGATGGAAGAGAATTCCCTTAACTCTGAATTTTGGTGTCTTGGCTGAAACCCAAGGCTGTGGTACAGGAGAGAGGAGAGGGTACAAGGGGCAGAAGCTGGGGTAAGAAGAAAACAAATGCCTTGAATCTGAGAACAACACTATAAAATGTGGGAGGAGAAATAGAGGCACAAGAACTGCAAAGGGAATATGGGAAAGGTTAAAGGGGTTGTGCTGAGAAGGGAAGAGAAGCAGTGAAATAGACTATGAGAGGTGATCCTCGGGATCTGTTTTCATGAAGGATCTTTGCTCACAACGTAGGAGTACTGAGCAAATCTGACGATGCAAAATCAAGAGGATCTCAATGACACCCTAAATTGCACCTTCTGTTTCCCCAAAGTACAAGCCCCTCTGCTAGGAGTAAACAGCTTCTTGCTGAAAAGCTTACAGCTGGCAAGTGGAAGTGGAAGGAGGAGACATGGAACAAGCATAAGTTGCCAATGAGATGCAACAAAGAAAACAGTAAATGTTATTCTAGGACGTATCAGGCAAAGTATTTTCCATAGAGGCAGGGTGGTATTAATGCCATGAGGTTCTGAAGAAATCTTGTCTGTGAGATGGAGAACAATTCTGGTCATACACCTTCAAGAAAGCAGACTGCAAACTGAAACAAGCACAGGGAAGGGCTACATGAGGATTCAGGGGAATGGAGAGGACTGAGAAGACGAGGACAGCGTGGCCTCTTTTGCCTTGAGCAGGGTTTCGGGGCTTAATCTCGAAAAATACAGAACTGGAAGAAACTGCTTAGTTGTTTCTCCAAGAGCTAACTCTCCTGTCTTTCTCCCACAGTATATTATTCTGATGCTGATCACTTACGCATTTGAAATGGCTTCTTGCATCACGGCAGCAACTCACCGAGACTTCGTGAGTATTGCTTTCCTCATGTATTCTTGTAACCACGCTGGGGAAGGTTGCAGTCCTAGGGCACGTGGCTGTGCTCTTCAGTGTAAAAGGACTACTGCTGAGTTAGAATAAGACCCCACAAGGAAAGTCTCCAACGTCATTATTCCAATCAAGGAAATAACTTTCTTCTTTTTAACATAGTTTTGTTATTTTTAACATTTTAAAATGTTTACAATCTTGCAGTTAAGGAAATAATAGCGTGGGTTAGCTGAATCATCAACACAGTGTTTAGTCTTTCACCTACAGACTGATTAATCTATCATACACGCAGAAGACAAATCTTCAGCATTGCCCCAGGCAGTGTTACTAGTGAGGGAAAGATTACGTGGGTTATTGGAGATATTGGCAGGGGGGGAAATGACTTGTGGTGGTTTAGTTCCAAGCAACATATCAAATGTAACCTACAGCTTCTGCACATCTCCTGTGATCTGACATCTGGTAGGGCCTGCTTAAGAGCCGTGCTCAAGCTCTACTTCTCTGTTGCTCCTGCCCCTCAAATCCTGCTCTTTAGTCTCTTGTGCGTAAAACTAGGGGAGATGCAGCATTCCTGTTCTCTAGCAGGACACTGAAACAAGCAAACAAACCCACCCCAAATAACCCTATATTTGCCTTACATGGCCACTTATTTACACAGTTACTGCATTCTTCTCTGTTTTTTTTCCTGTAGCTCACTCCAAATCTCTTCCTGAAGCAAATGCTGGAGAGGTATAACAAGTCGGAGACAGTAAATAACAACGACAAATGGATGACTGAAGGGGTCACAAAGACATGGGATAAACTCATGGTTCAGGTAATAATAACACTGAAAACTCGCACTAATTACTAAATGCTCTGCAGCCCTGGAATTTCAAGTCCTCCTTGGGGCCACTTGGTAATAAAGAGGATGGCATCTGCCTTGAACCTTAAAGTCCTGCCACACTCCCCATTTTGCTTGTTTATCAGATGGCAGACTGTCAAAGGCAGGCACTTCAAAAACCTCTCCCATAAATCTGCGGTTAATGCCTAACCAGCCATGTGCAGGGCTGCGACCTGGGCCTGTAAAGACCATTCCCTTCTCTCTCCCCACAGAACCAGTGCTGCGGGGTGCGGGGCCCCTCCGACTGGCAGGAGTACACGTCCTCCTTCCGCATCACACACAGCGACGCTGACTTCCCTTGGCCACGCAATTGCTGTGTCATGGATGCCCGAGGGTCTCCCGTCAACCTTGATGGCTGCAAGCTTGGAGTTCCCGGCTACTATAACAGCAACGTAAGGTCTTCTCCGCTTTCTCCAGTTAACACATGTTGGTCAAAAGCGCCTTGCTGGGAGGGAAGGAAACAGTGAATAGCCTTCCTCCTCCACTGCAAGCTACAGGTGTTCAAAAGCTTTCTGGAGGAGAAGCAATGCCTGTAGGGTCCTGGCCATGTTGCTGAACACAAAATGGGTTGTAATAAAGGCTTTCCTGATGGATAGAGAACTGTTAAGAAAACTCTCCCAATGCCACCAGTGACAACTCCAACATGTAGATGGACAGTAGCTAAATCAAACTTAGCCCAAAGATGAGTGCATACAATATGAGTGAGCAAGTCAGCAGTTCTCCTCCTCAAGGTAGAACTCTTCAGTAGACCAGCTTGTCCTGTTCAAACAGATTGCTGGGCCATGAGCATCAACTTCTGCACTAGCAAGCATTTCCAGAAGGCGTTCAAGCTTTTAAATTTGCCTGCAGCTTCTTGATTCTGGAGGTCAACTCTGTGTTGGCCGTGTTTGGTTATATATGTATACTTGGCAAGTGGATGGCGCAGGAAGTTGTCCTTGAAGTGTCTGAGGTGGGTCTACTTCGTATTTGGAGCTAGAAACAGGTAAGCTATCTGCAAGCTGTCAATAAGCTGTGTAGCTCTGGCTTGTCTTCTTGAGACCCTGTGAGCTACCCAAATTGCAATAGGAGAGGAGCATGCCACTTCAGTCTCTCTCAGAAGTGGATAAGCTTGTTGTCTTGTGGTGCAAGCTCAAAGCTGGTGTTGATTCATTCACGGTTGTCTTACAGGGTTGTTACGATGCTATTTCTGGGCCAATGAACACACATGCCTGGGGTGTTGCCTGGTTTGGTTTTGCCATCCTCTGCTGGACTGTGAGTACTTAATATTTGCCTTTATTTCCTTTCTGTTTTCTTGCTATTCCACACCCAGTTGGGTGGAGATGGATGACAGGACTGATGCATTTAAAATGTAGGTAGATTATAGTTATTCATTCGTCGCCAATCTGCCTGTAGCCTGTTCCACTAACAGGGCTACATTTACAAGTTCCCCTCCATTCTGGCTTCCACAGGCGAGGAGCTAGCTGGCCTTCCAGCCTGCTGTGGCCTGCTGCCATCTCAGCAATACAACACAGCAAACACAGCTTGCAGATACTTGTTTGTGAAGGGTATTGGATCATCTAAACAGTAATCATGACAGATAATTCAGTTTCTAGTTCGAAGACTTTGTATGAGCGTTTTAAGTACTCAGGGTTCAGCAGCTTCATGACAGATAATCCCCAGCAAGCTGAGTGATCCAGTCAAATACTTGTGACTGCACATACCTTCTTTCTTCACTGTGAAGTTTCTGTGCAGATGAAAAGCTTTAAGCTTCCTCTGCCTGAAGGGACTTTGCTTATCAAGAATTTCTGTTGCTCTCTCCTACCAGTAGGACTAAATGGGGCTGGGGGAGAGGTGGGAAGAAGGAAATGGGGAGCAGAGAAACTTAATAGTCTTGTCGTTTCAGTTCTGCGTCCTCCTTGGTACCATGTTCTACTGGAGCAGAATTGAATACTGAAGGCCTGGTGTCCTCAGCGCTGTCCTGAAGCACCGTGTGAAACTGGATTCATTCGTCTCCTGCTCCATTCTCCTTGTGCCATGGAGGATTTGAAATTTTCCCACTACCTCTCCCACATATACTTTTGCCCCTCCAAAAACTTGACACACACAGCTGATGACTCCAGGAAAGAATCTTCTTGTCCCTTCTTTGCCCCTTGTTCTGCAACCTTAATGCCTCCTGGCTGAGGCACAATCCTTCTTTCACTGTGCAAGAAATCCTTGGAGCATAAGATAAGAAGTGATCTGATATGTTCTGTGATGACATCAGAAAGGAAAAGGTCCATATCCACTTGCTCCAGAAAAATCTCTCTCTAAAACTAGGTTGAATGTAAATCATAATGCTAAAGGCTCCAGCAAGGGCTATGTGAGCAAAACTGTAACCTCCTGTGACCAATAAAGACGAATGCTGCAAGGGAGAAGACTGCAGACCTCTCTAATATATCTTATCGTTCAACTTCTGTTCCTGGTCTCTGCCACCCCTTGCCTTAGAATAAGGCAGATTCTCTAAGAGTTTAAGTGTGTCAGCAGTAAAGACATGTCACAGGTAAAAAGTCTGTTGCTAGTGAAGCCCAATAAAAGGCTAGCTCACTCCTCAGCAATATGCTGCCTATATTCAAGCCTACCTCCTGGCACTGATGAAAGTACCGCATGTGCGCCTACCTTCAGAAGTGCCAGTCCAGAAAAAGCTCCTCTTGCTAACAAGCGACTCCTTCAAAAAACTGTTATGTACTTCACACAAGATTTCACACATCTACGGGCTAGAATTTGTGCAGAATACAAGGGGTCCTGCGCTGTAGTTGGCTTTGCAAAAATGGCTGTCCCACGCCCCTAGATTACTATCCCTCTCGCTTCAGCTACCTGCATGTATATGGTCACGTCCCCTGTGTACTCCTCTTCCACATCCCCGGATCACGTAGGACAAATGGCAAATAATGGCAATGAGTAACTCTTGTGAAAAAGGCAAGCAAGGAGCTAACTGAACCAAATCGAGTCCTTGCATCAGCAGTTACAGTTCTCACTCAGTTCAACAGAGGCTGTTTACTTTGGCCCAGACTGATCTGGTGTCTTTCCTAGTGAATACTTCAGCAGTTACATGCATCGTGTGAAATATGCTCCTATAGAGAGTGTTTTAAGGTGAAGCTTCTTCCAAAGGTGCACTGGTTCAGGTTCTGACACTTGCCAGCTGCCTTGATTCTTTGTTTTTGTACATTCACCAAAACACTAATTAAAAAGAAGTGGAAGTGAAATTTTTTTCTTGTTGAAGATTGTGTGTTTGGGAAGGGGAAATGATAAAGCTTTGTATCCAGGACATCTGGGGCAGTGCAAAGGCAGGCTTTCAAGTCCTGAAGATCTGAGTGCAAAAGTACCATGATGCACGGTGCTACAGAAACTCTGCAGCTGAATAGTCCCTCGCTAAGGTACTGGGGGAGAGAAAGAGGCAGCTATGAGGGTGAACAGCTTGAAGGAGAAACAGGTCCCTGAAACACAGAGGGGTTTTGCTGTATGAGTGTGCCTTCAAAAAGGAAAATCCCCATGGATCAGCCACTCCACAGGTTCAGTGGAATGGTGGCTGTCTTGGAGAACCTGAACTCTCAGCAATTTCCATAAGGAAATTAGTCTTCAGCACTTTTTTGTGAGACTCGAGGACATGGATAGCCCATGGGGACTGTGTATGGAAGTGGTCTGGGTTTGGTTTTTAATTATTTGTGTGTGTGTGTTTGCACATATGTTGCTGAAAGCTACAATAATACCTAAATCTAAGAAATACAAAGAGAATCAGTGTCTGCCTAAGTTAGGTAGCAATAGCAAAGACCAGATTCTCTGCTGTGAGCTGCAAATGCCTACCAAGTGCAACAGCAGAGGGGAGAGAAATGGGGGACAAGGGACAGTGTAGGCACGCTGCCTCTGTCCTGGCTTGGCCAAACCCCTCCAATAACTCCTCAGTCATAGCAGCCTCTGTGGATAGCTGCACACTGTGTAAAGGACTCTTGCTTGAGTTATTTCTGGAAGTCAAGTAACTCTGCAAATGGGTGAAATGACTGGCTATGGGACTTTCTAGAGACTAGCAATGCCTTCTGCATACAGATGTGGCTGGAGATATGGCATGTAGAAAACTTAAGAACCACAGAAGCAGGTAATTTCAAATATTATTTTCCCCCTCTGGTCTTTTGCTTCAGACCCAGAGGTCTCTTCCTTCCTGTTACATCTAAATATGGTGTGATTACAGCACAGTGCTCAACATAGAGAAAATGCTGCAGGACTTTGCAGGAGAAGAGGAACTGAGACTACTTTGAATAGACTATTGCAGTATTAACTGCTCCAACCAGATGGAAATTATACCCTTGACCTATTGCGTAAACGGCAGCTTAAGCCAATTAAGTTTGGTTTCTTCAAATTTGCCTTCTGCTTCCTGAGCCTTTCCCTCATGTGGCACATTATGATTTATATTTTACAAAAATAAAAGCTGTGATGAACAAGTGATCTGGGCAATGGTGGATCTCTGCAGAAGTGCCAAGTATGCAACAACGCAACCAGAAAAACCCAGCTTTATCCACCTGAACTAAGGCAGAAGAAGAAGAAGACTGGACTGATGGCAGAATTATGTTGAGCAAGCTTGTGAAAAATCCTGCACAGCTTTTTCTGGTTTTTCACCTTCTGAAGGGTGATTCCAATCTCTGCAAGTTCCCTACCTGGGATGCCAGGGGAGGGTGAGGAAGGGATGGAGTCCGTGAGAGGAATGCTAGTGAACTAGTTCACGTGTTGTCTGAGGCTTGTAAAGAAATCGTGTTCATTCTCAGCTGTTTGGATTGCTGCCTGAAGGTATGGATGCATGTGGTCTTCAGAGCAGGCAATGTGCATAGATGCATAAAAACTGCTGGATTAAGACTGGACGAAGAAAAAAATTCTCCAGGTGGAAGCCGTGTGGTTTGTTTGCAGATTTGCTCTGTGTGTTTCTTCTTTGTAGGTGTGAATATTCGCAGTTCTCTCCTGGCAAAAAAAGCATGTTTCATTTCTCCAACAAATTTGCCAACTGTATTTTTAGATTATTAATTTATTGTAATATTCCCAGCTCTGAGAAATCAGCATCTTGCTGAGAAACATCCTCTGTTCATACTTGACAGAGCAGCATGACCTCCAACCCAACAAGAATCCCAAACCCTCAGCTACTCCCCTCCCGTACACACACAAACATAATCTGATGTCTTTCACATTCTTGAGTGTTTGTGGCTGGCAGCACTGAAGGTCTCTGTTCCTTCAGGCAATGGGGCAATGTGGGCTGCTTTTGTGTACTCTTCCTTGCCCCCATTTTTCCAACAGGCTTTCCTACCGCTTCCTCCTTTCCTCTCACTTCTTCTGCATAAGATCTCTTTGCACAGACTCTCAGGCCCTATTTCTCCTTACCTTGATGGTTCATATACAACATACAATGCCCACTGTGTGCCCTGCTTGCATCTGGCTACCTACCTCACTGCAAAAACCAGCACCAGGCTCTCGGTGGCATTCGCTGTCCTCTGACTCAGATGATTTATTTCCCATCCTGCTCGCTGCCCTAGCATCTTAGTTTTTCATGTTCCTTACAACAGGGACTTGTGCCAAGCCAATGTTTATTGGGACCAAATAAGACTTAAAACTAGCTCATAAATGAAGCCTCCTTCTCCCACCCCTTGGCAGCCCTGCCCTCTTTGGCAACTGGGAAAAGCCTCTGCAACGTGTGGTATGCTGGGAACCTCCTGCAAGAACTCTCCCTGTAATCTCAGGCATCTATCTTTAGGGGATCCTGCCGCGTGAGGAGTTGAGGATGACTGCTGAGGGTTCATCCTCAACAGGAAAAAAAGGTGAGGGTGTTTCTGACTGTGTTAGCTTGCACGCGAGGTGAAATTCCAGCATAGACAAGGTCATCTGCAGTTCTTACACGTTCACGAGTTGAGATAAACTCTGCAAGAGAGCTGAGTGATGAGCAGTGAGCTGCTCTGGCTACCCAGGGCTGTTACTGACTGTGAGTGAGTGCAGGATTGAAAACCTTCCCTCTCTATTTTTCCCAAGGCAACACTCACCTTTAGCAGCGTACTGTGGCTGGCACAGAGGCTGGAGAATGTAAAGCCAAGCCACTTCAAATAATCCCTACAAATATCCAGCCTGGTCTTTTTACATTTCTCTTCTGCCTCCACTGTCTGACCCTCGATGTTTAAAGCAAATTATCTCGCAATACAAAAAAAAAGGTGAGTAGAGCAGTTTGTGAGCACCTATGTTTTCTGATCTAAACTTCTGCCTGACTCTTATGAAGGAGAAGGGAAAGAAATTACCTGATATTTTTCAGGCTGGTTCAACTGTATCTTATGGCTAGATTTGTTTGGTTTTTGTTTTTTTTTTTCCTCTTTCAGGTTTTACTTATCTGTAGACTTTTCCTGTTTAATAACCATCATGTGTGTTATTCTCCTTTCTCCAGCTCTGGTTGTTCCCGTGTTCCTGTTCCTTGTGGTTCATTCTTAAGCAGCTACTAAGTTTTCTTTGAAACCATTTCCTCTCACTGAACTCAAATATTTCCTGGTCTTTTCAGATAAAGGATTTAAACGATAGAGAGATATGTGGTCCCTGTAGCAGATGTGCTATGGGAGAAAACAGGTCCAGTTTTAAGATGTATCTGGAGCCAAACTGCATCACATCATTCCTCTGAATTTTCTAGGTTTGCAAAATGTAGTTCATCTCACACTGCAGTTTGCAAATACAGCATGAGAAAATAGCCACCGGTTTTTTTTTATGTAGTGAACCAAACGTTCTTGTTTTAACACTCATACTGTATCAAACTTTGGGGGCATCAGTACTTGGCCAGGTCTGAGCTTCGCAGCTCCCATTCATTTCTAATCTTTAACTCTGAAACTGTTCATCCTTTACCCTTGTGGTGAGACATGTCCTTTGAAAAGTTTATCCTCCTCATATGGAAAATGAACTCAGAGATCTCACTGCCTTTCTCTATCTTGGTCACTATGATCCCGTTCTTTTTGCTGCAGTTGATGCTTTGTGCCAGCTTGGCCTAAGTCTCCCCCACGGGGCTAAATTTCCTTCCCTGCACTGCCTGCCTTCCCTTTGCTGCCAAAAGGAATTGGCTGAAATTGTGTTCAAGCACTTCCACATGTTTAAGCACATGATTTAGCTCACAGTCCTGAGCGGAGCATGACCAGGTCTGCAGTGTGCCTTTTGCTTGATTTTCATAACCATGGGAATGCTGGGGGGCAGTTTGAGATTCTCCTCTTGTTTTATGGCCAAGTCATTGCTAGACTCTGTGGCACAAAGAACACAAAAATACAAAAGCACTAATAATAATTGGCTATGGCTAACAACAATTCCGGAGTTCAGCAGACGTGGTTTTCTCTCTCACTTTGTGTGCCAGTTGCCATGGAAAGCAGGAAGCACAACCCGGGCATTTTCCTGAAGGGAAATTGAAGTCATGAAGGAGGTAGGAGAGGGACTCAAGCCCTGAGTTCAGCTGCTGAGAAGGAAAAAAAAAGTATTTTATTTAACCTAATGCTTCATCTGCTTTTTAAGGGGAACAAAGAGCAGGCTGAACTGCAGGTGTGCCCACTGAGGCTACAACCACAAGAATCCCTGTCTTTTTTTTCCAGGGTAGAATAACAAACAGATACCAATAATATTCACTTCCCCACTACAGCACAGAGATTGAATCAATGATGGCACTGCAAGAATCCAGAGAACCAGGAAACTTAATTTGTAACTTTTTTAAGTTCTTGCTTGCCCTTTACAAATCAATAGAAGGGCATACACGATGCACCAGAGGCTTCATAATTCTCTTGTTCCAGCTTGGCTTCACCTCTACAAGCACTGGGATCCCAAAGTATTTCCATACTCTATTCTGTATTGCTCTACATTATCAGAGGCAAGGCAGAAATCTGCAGGAGATGTGCTAAATGGGAGGACATGGTTGTGCATCACTGAAACTTCAGCTTGGTAGAACTAGAAATGGTAAGAAAAAAGATTAATTTTACCCTTGGAAATTTAAAAGCATTTAGAATAATGGTAATTCTACAGAAGTCTCCGAGCCTTCACTTCATTTTCAGAGCTGCAGAGCAGCTGCAGCTCTCATAACCTCCAATCAGAAAAGTGTGTGATCAGGCCTTAACCTTCATCCCCGCAGTCAAAACCCAGACAAACACAGCTTAGTGCCCTGGCCACTCACACAAGAAAAGAAGGGCTCAAACTCTGTGTCAGAGGAAGACAAATGCATTTGCACCGCATTCATAAACCAAATCCAGGAAAAAGAAAATGTTTCAAAACATCACTAGGGCACAGGTCTGTTTTTATAAAAACTCCAGTTTAATCTCATGGCTGAGACCTGGCAAAACATCTTTTTTTTTTTGTGGCTGTTGTTTTTCTTTCTTTTTTTAAAGCAATAAGGCACAAAGGCAGGCAAGTCCACACAGAGAACAAAGCTTGACAAAAACACAATCCATCAGAGCTAGCAGGAGAAATAATCACAAACCAGGGCCAGTGGGATGGGGACAGTCCTTTTCACAGTGTCTGACTTCCAGCCCTTCCCTTGACCTGGCAGCAAATAGTATTTCAAAGGGGACCAGTGCCTGCAAATAAGATCTAAGGTCTGGGCTGCTGCATGGAGCCCTCAGGAAGCACTTGCCTCCTGCCATCCTTCCTTTCCAGGGCTGTTAAAGTCATGTTCCATCTTCAGTTAAACTCAGTGGCAAGCTTTCCATTCCTTGCTTGGAGCAGAATTAGTTATCACTGAGCCGTTACGTTGATTAGGAGCAAGCAAAAGCTAAATCAAATTGGGATCAGCTACAGCTTCTCCCCCACCTCTAGAGATATTTTTTTTTCTAGACATGAAGAGAAGCAAAAGGGACATCTGCAAAACTTGGGCATGCGTGAAAGCTAATATATGCTCCAGTAGATTGTTTGCATTTTCAAGCACTGGGGAGAAGCTTGTGGTGGAAAGCTGAATCAGTTCTTGCACTCTGGTCTCCTGTGATCTAATCCCTCTTCTCCCAGGACATGATCCAGCTCGGGAAGGCAGATTCAGGCCTTCTGCCCACCACAGATTAGCCAGAACTAATTAGCTTCTCCTCTGTGGGCAAAAAGCCAGTTGATCTCACACCCTCAGTGCTACAAAAGTTGCAGCAGAAAACAATTCCATGCATCAGCCCAAGTTTGACAGATGTGCAGGATTCTATTTAGGTAATTCCTTCATTTTAATTACATTTCCTTTTTAATATATTTATATAGAATGTTCTTTTATATATATATATATATATATAAATTTAACACAATATTCACCACTACAGGCATTTCAGAATTCATAAAGAAAAAAAGACTTTGATTGCACCATTTGGACTCTGGATGAGGGAAAATGTTGCTGGGCTTTATGGATGCTCTCTAATGCAGACCTAAGTTCTGCTGAAGCTCTAAAGGTGAAAAAAAGAAGTGCTTCACTCTTTCTGAAGTGATAGCATGGGATGGTCAGCCCAGAGTAATGTGGTTTATAAGGTAAAATACAATCCTCATTTCTGTTTAGCCTCTTGCCAATAAGGTAGCTCCCACATGAGCTAACATTGTCCCTCCTTTCCATCAGGGGATTCCCATCTTTGCCAGCCCAACCAGTTCACTCTGAGCTACACTTATCAGAAGCTACACAAACCCCCTGACTACATGGGAAGAATAAGTGAAATTTAGTCACTTGTCTCCCATTGGTAAAAGTGCACAAGCAACACATGCTGGTGATACCATATCACGACTGAGACTGGGGCGATCTGCAAACTTAGGGAGTGGCCTTTACGCTCTTCACAGTCTCAAGGGACTCAAATGTACTGCAGCATCCCAGAAATGATCCTTGCAGAGCTGCAAATGATGTGACAGCCTATTTAGGAAGGTCCTTTCCATAATGCCAAGAACAACCGACTTAGCTCTCCTGTACACAAAACTTCAAATTCTGGGCCAGACCCATCTCCCATAAATATCTGATCTATCCCTCTCCATAATGCTTCACAGGAAAAACCAAACAAACCTAAAAACAAGCAAAACCCCCAAAAGCCTTTCTTAAAGTCTCTAGTGTTGCAGCGCTGTGCTGGAGGGCAGGAGTTTGGTACCCACAATGTACCACTGCAAAACCGCGAACCTCAGAAGAGCTTCCAGTCTCAGGTTCAATCTGCTACAGCAGGGTGGCAGAGGACAACCTAAGGTCTCTGAAGCAAAGATGACATCAGGTCTGACCCTGAAGCTGACCTCAGGAATGGCTTAGTAAAGTTGGATCTCAGGAAGCTCCAACCTCACAGTCAGCACCGCTCAATAGCAGATGGCTTCTGTCTTCTGGATCTACCCAACTATCAAGCCCTGGTCCTTGAAGCTGACTGCAACTGTCAGTATCAACATGGATCCATCATCGAGCATTAGAAACTCTGCAGAAGTCTGGATCTGGATTTGGGAATGGCGATACCTGTGCAATGGCGCACCTTGCAACTAAGCAAGTACTCCCAGCTCTGCAGGACCTGGGGCTTTATCTCAGCTCTTTCAATAGAAGCCCACTTGTGACCACAGAGCTATAGTGATGTGCCTGCATTAAGCCCACTTGGCTAGGCTCTTGGACGTTTGATACATCAGCTGAAGGCTGGAGATGAAATTGTAGATAGAGATGGGATCGAGCTACAAAATAGAGATGTCATTACAGAATCTCTGCTTAATTATAATCCAGGACCTGGATCTGACTTCAAATTCTGAAATACCCTTAAAAAGTATAGTCTGGATACAAATTTTAGTTGAGGCTGATCTTCAACATTAAGTAAAGATTTCTAATAACTTTCTCTTGCAGGAGTTTCACCACTTATGCCAAAAGTGCTATTACTTACTGGAACGCTGCTAAGAGCGGAAACAGTGTATTGTATACAAATTGCCAGACCTCATTTCTTGTTCATAGATCAGCTTATAGGAGAACAAGGAGGGAGGGGGGGAAAGAACAGATTTAAGGTGCCAAGGTTTCATCACATTTTCTTTTTCTTTTGATATATTACTTTGTGAGCTTCGCTGGCTCTGTTCCAGATGCCTTGGCAGTCAAAACTTCTAGGAACTGAGAGAATATAAATCCCTGCCTAAAGTAAACTATTTTGTTGATGCCAAAAAAACCTGGGCATCATTTCTACAACTTTTACTTTCTGTAAAGCCTTACCACAATACCTCGTATCACACCTTTCCAAGTCATTTGCCATTAACCGAGCCAGTGGTGGTTAAAAGCTTTCCCGTGAGGCAGTAAAAAAGGCATTTGGGTGCCATGTAAATGCAGCACAGAGCTGTGCTAGCTATGAGGAGCATGGAGGACTGGGAATCCCCTAGTTTTAATGGGAGGCTGCACAGGCATCTTATGGTCTGGAGGGGGGATAATACAATTATCATGAAGCTGCATATTCTGGACCCACCATCCATGGCTTGCCCAGGTAAAGCATAGGCTGGCATCTGTGAGACAACGTGGACCCAAACAAGAACTCCAGGCCCTCGTCTGGTTTAATATTCTCCCTCAACAAAACGGACAGCACAGACTTAGTTCTCTGCTCTGTTCCCTCTTACATTGCGTTATGCACAAGTAAGGAGTAGAATGGGGAGCTGGTGGCAAGGAAAAGCCCTCTTGCCTTTTCACACTCCCTTTGGATATGGCAGGAGGAAATTCTGCTGAAGATATGTTCCTTGCATTTGTGAGCCCAGAACTTCTCTAAAGTACTCTGTCATCTCTCCCCTTTAGCAATCAAAGAGCGCAGAGAAAGCACTGTACAGACTCTGTGCCCTCCAGCCACAATGACACTAATTAAGTGACACATTCAGTACAGACCAAGAGCTCATGGGTTGAGTTTGCCAGCAGTTTGAAAATGACAGTAGTTCAGAAAAAAAGCCCTAAACATACATCCATTGGGAAATTCTGACTGACACTCATTGTGGTGGCTATAGCACCTCCTACCAGATGCTCAGTTACTGCTTAAACTATAGCCCATAATACCCATCCGAGGGCCTACAGACTCAGACATCTCCATGAATGATGGCCCCTACGAGCACCATTACAGTGACAATCTCAGTGCTGGCAGCAACACCTGTGTTCCCATCTCCTCCGTAGTCACTAGTGACATTTAAATTGCAGAGGCAACACGAGCTGTACCTGACTTGGCAATCGCCCACAGTCACATACCAAGGCAATAGATAAGCCTGTGGTTAATGCAGAGTTAGGGGCTTTATAAAGGAGGCTTTAACTTTATTCCCACAGCAGCTGTTGCTCATATGAACATGTATTTGTCTGTAACAATAACGGCCCTTCAGGAGAGAGTTTAATTCACTTCAAATCCCCCTCTCAGGATATTGTTCATGATCTGTTCTGCAGTCCCACAAATCATCCTCTTTACCATATTCTTAATCAGTCTGGCAGCACTGAGGGCCAGGGAGGTGACAACCAGCCATGCTCTCAAAGAAACAGTGTAAAATCACAAGGAGAGGAAGTTTAAAGGGGGAGGAAGCACCTGGGGACATGCCACACAGTGGCAATGAAAGACCAAGGGTCAAAGATATGTCAGTCAGGGTGCAAGAGGACAATAGCCCAAGGACATGCAGATCAGAAGATCCTCTTGCTTTTCTCTGCTGTTGGCAGTGTGGAGCACAGCTGGAGATAGTTGCAGAGGTGTCATCTGGCTTTAAGCAACGATGAAAATAGTTGATATTTTGTTATCACCTTTTTTATGACCATATCTTTGCTTTCATTGATACCAGCCTGAGAAGTCTTTACCGCTGGACAGTCAGCTACACACTCATTCCCCAGCCACACGAATGTTGTCTGCCCAAGGAAGGTGTGGCTGAGCACAAGAAAACTCATGAGCAGGACTTAGAAGATTAAAAGAACACCTAGGAGTTTCCTGTCCAGCTACTTTCATTGCTTGCACATGCTGGAAAGAGCACATCTTTGATGCAAGAACAGAGCTGGAGGCAGTGCCTTCAGGTTGTATGTTTGTCACTGGAGCATGCTTGGGTGTCTCACACTCCGTATGACTTGCTCATGCCAGCTTCACCTTCCTCTTCAGCTATCCCCAGTCTCTTTGCACTGTTTATTTACACTCTCTAAATCAGACAACAGAAATGGATAGGCATGGTCCTTCACTGGTGGCTGGGAAACAATGGAAGGAGGTCCCAAACATCTGGACTTACCTCCTCAGCAGATGTTGTGCCCCTGTACCCTGGGCTGCAGTGCTTTGGAACAGTGTTTCCCCCCAGCCCTATTTTCTAATTATACCAAGATTTATTTCTCCTTTTTTCCATAGGGAGGATGAGACTTTCACAGGGCTTGTTAGACAATAAGTATGAGGAAATGCAAGTTCCCTGGGACAGGCTTACAAAAAAAAAAGCAGGCAGTGAGGGACTAGGCAGGGGTGAGAAAGGGAAGGAAAAGCAAGACAAAAAGACTATGACCCTCTGTAGCAAAATGCTTTGCAGGAAACTGTAAAGAATTTGGGTCCATCTTGCACAAAATAGTTATAAAAACAGCAAAATGGCAACAGAGTTGGTCTTGGACACTCCCATCCCATCCCAAGGAAAAAGAATAAGAGAAGCAGTTGCTACTCAATCTGCCTCCCACTTCGTCCATCCAGAATCACAGAGCGCCTCTGGGGCTGGTAAAAGCAGCTAGTAGAGGTCTCCAGTCTCTGGCCATTCTTGGGGATGGTCATTTTGTTCCGCAGCGTCACCCCCTCGGGCGTTGTCCGCGAAGTCTCAGACAGATCGCCACAAATGGGGCTCGAAGAGGTGGTCTGAGTGGGGCTCCTTATGGGTGATAACAACACCCTGGAGTCTCCTGAAGAGGAGGGATGGTCCATAATGGGGAAAGGGGGACTGAAGAGAATCAGACTCTGGGGCCTCCCGGGCCTAGATCTATAAGAAGGCTTGGAGAACCCTGATGGTCTCTCCATCTTTGAGGACTGTGGGTTATCTCCAGCTGTCTCCCCCTCAGAGGTGCGCTTTCGGCGCAGAACAGGGGCATCCAGAGCAGGGTGATGACTGGACTGAGATGGCTCCAGCGGAGAGCCAAGGCTGCTGTGCCAAGGGCAGGCTGAGTCCTTTTGAGCTGGGTCACTGTTTTCTTTCTCTGCTTTGGCTTTCTTCTCTGCCAGTGGGCTCTTGGGGGCCTCCATGTGGCTCCATGCCACCCGTTGTGTCTGCCTGGCAGCCTGCTTGGCTTCTGCTTCCTTCTTCTCTGCCGGCGGAGCAGCGTTCTGAGCTTGCAGGGGCTGGGGGATCTGGGTGTACTGAATCTTGGGCGGTATCACAGGCACCGCTTTAGCCTGGCACATCTTAATCATGAAGGAGGTCCTGACCGCTGACACGCTGACAGGGGCAGAGTTACGACGGCCAGTGGTGGCATGGGCCACTGCCAGGTAATCCAAGTCTAGATCCATGTGGGTATTGAAATGAGACCCCCAGGGAACACCTTTACTCGCAGCAGGGCAGGCAGTTGGCAGGGATGGGACAGAATCACTGCTTTTTACTTCCTTCTGCCCACACGAGAGGTTCCCAGGGGCAGAGGGTATGGACAGGCTCTCGAATGTGAAGAAATCTGGGGCTGGAAGGAGCGAATCCAAGTTGAGGGATGATGGCCTAGTCTTCACTTTGCGAGGTGTTTCTTCACCTTTATTACTGAGCTGTGACTCAGTGGCAGAGCACAACTCTTTGGTAACAGTCTCTCCTCCCAGGGAAGTGTCCTGAGACATGGATAACTCCTCCTTTGTGTTCTTCACCTGTGAAGAACTGCCTGGGCTATTTTGGTATGGTAAAGACAGCTCAAGCTTTGAGCTCCAAGAGTTTTCTTTGCTCACATCCACTTTCTTTTCTTCTGGGTCTGAAAGAGGGATTCTGGAGGGTCCTTCTTTCTCAGCTGGTGCTTCCTCCCTGCTGAGGGGGACCTGAGGTTCTTCTGGAGGACTTGTGCCATTCTCATCTTGCTTACCTTTGCCCAAACTAGAAGGGGAGATGGGTTGTGTTTTGGGAAGCTCACAGGTCACTGGCAGAATGTCACTGCATGGTTGCTGCTGGTCAGTGGCATCTATGAAAGAGAATGGTATAGTCCACAGACTCATCACTGTGTCCTTACTGTCCAGGGAGAGGCTGCGACTGAATCGTGGTCTAAGAGAAAGGCCTGTCTCTGCTCTCTGGCTCTGTGGCTGAAACTCCTGTATCATCTTCTCCTGAATGTCCTTAAAGGTGGGGGAATGGAGTGGGCTTGTAACCCACTGGTGATCCTCCCATGGCTCCACAAGTTCTAAGCTCTGCACATTATCTGTCCAGGTATCCTCATCATCCTGGTCACCAACATCATGGGTTCTGCTAACAGCATTGCCCTCCTTCAGCTCCTGGATTCCAGCTCCACTCAGCGGCTTGGAGGAGAATGTGTCCCTGTCACCAGCAGTCATTATCTCAGGCTTCTCCCTCTGAGTCTGGACTCTGACAAGACCATCTTTTTCCCTCTGCTGCTGGCAAGTGGTATCTTTTTCTTTCCCTGACTCTGGACATGTTCCTTTGGAACAAGAAAATTCATCACTTTGGGCAACCTCATTACATTCTGATTGACTATGAAGCTTCCAGTCCAGGGGAGGAGTGAGACATTCATTCCTGCTGTCCACCACTGAGTGATGGTTCTTTGGAGTGGCTGTGCCAGTCGGAAGAGTACCCAGTTTGGGTAGGGCTGAAGCACAGCTCTGCTGTGCAACCACATCAGATTGGCAGTTGTGGAGGCTGTCTTGTCGTTCCATGCCGGTGGCACCAAATAAAGGCACTTGAGTTGTTACCTGTGGTGTTCTGCTTGCAGAATTCTGCTCAGACAGTGTTGGACTCTGCCCTGGGCCGGAGGAAGAACTATCTGTTTGTACTGAAGAAGAGGATTCAGAAATTAGGCCCATCTTGGGGGCAGCTGCTGGCAAGAGCAATAGCTCCTCTTCAGGTTCAATAATTTTCAGTTCCTGATGTATCTCTGGCCACAGCGGTTCCAGAAGGGCATTCGCAGGGTCCTCCTCAGTCTGAAAAACAGAAGAAAAGCCATGACCTGGCAGCTCACACCTTACCAGTAAATACCCCTCCATTTTCCTCAAACAGACCTCTTAGAATAGACATGCTCCTGGATGAGCACACTCACGGGTACAGAAACACAGACACACATACTGCTACCATTTCAAAGAAGGAAATACGTCTATAAACAAGTGGGTTTATGGATGAGAAGATCCAAGGTGCAGCCAAAATGAGGCCTGGACAGATGTACTGAAAGAGTGAGGTGAATGAGCAGCTGGAATGTCTCAGCCTGCTTCTCAGCTCTTCCCATTCAGGCTCGCTTGGCTTTGCCAGAGAATCTGCATTCCCAAATCACACATGAACTGGAATGAATAATCTATTCAAGGAGCTATGCCAACAGCTCTTTAAAAAGCTGTCCAGAGATGAGTATCGCTGTAAGAAACTTGGTGAAAAAGCTCTGCTAGAGATACAGAGGAGGCAAAAATAATAATAAAAAAAAATAGTGTGTAGAGAATGGAAGAAAAAAGGACTGTTCAGGCTGTCCAGGACAAATGGGACAGCAAAAACAGAAGGGAAATTCAGAGACCATGAGTCAAAATGCTCAGACATCCGGACAGTCTCGCATGTGGAGAGTCTCAGAGCAGACAGAATGTACTGACTGCAATCGTATAGTTACAGGACAAGAAGACCAAAAGGGGACAGTAGGTAGTTGTGTAAAGGTAAATCACCACATGGTGATGTGGACAGCAGTGAAATCAGTACATGGTCAATTCTTGACCCTGCTTAGCCTAGGTCATAGGCTGAGTTTTCATGACTACGGACACACAACGAAACTTTAAACAATCTCCCAGTCACCACCATGACATTGTCCCCCATCTTTTTTCTCATGCTTTCTTCCTTACCACATCTCTTAAGCGTGACCCTTCTTCTGTCTTAGCTGTCTCGATCTCCTGCTGGACACAGCTGCCTTCTGAGGAGACATCCTTCATCTTGAGCTGTCCTTGCTCTGCCTTGTCTGCAGGGAGTGGCCCCATACGAACCTCTGAGGCTGGTGTTTGTTCCAAGGTGGGACTCTGCTCTGAAGACTGCCGGGGGCTGCTGGTGCTGCTTGTGCAGCTGCTTTGCTCACATAACGTCTCCTGATTTTCTGCTGCGGGCTGTGGAGTTTCTAAGGACTCGGTTTTCCTGGCTGCCATCTGCTCCTCAGGGTGAGAGCCTGGATCAGAAACACAAATGAATGATGTGACTACTTGGGACTGAAAACATGTGTCCTGAGACAAAGCGGTACTGTTTCAACCCAATGCCGACTAACAAAGCTAAAGAGCTCCCTCCGGGCGCAACAGGACATTGCTGGGAGGCCACCCACCTCCCCAGTCTCATTACTGCAGCAAGCACCAACCTGACCTGCTACAGTCAACCCTGCTACAGCTTGGTCTCTTTCCTAGCGTAAGAGCAGGCTGGAGCAACCTTCATGCCACCAAGCTGCAGGGCACCTCCAGTAGCCCAACAGAGGCTCCACATCCCCCTCCTTAACACACTTTTACCTCTAGATGCTTCCACTGGCAGAGTGGGCCCCGGCTGTTTTTCCTTCCGCTCTGGTGCCTGCTCTGTCCTCATGGGCATCCCAGCTTCCAGGACAGAGGGACTCGTGCTCTCAGCCACCAAGGAAGACAGCTCTTCTAGGCTGGAGAGGGAAAGCTTCTCCTTGGCAGGCACGCGGCAGGGGGTGCTGTTGGTGCTGATGACTGCGGATACCCGGAGAGGGACAGAGACGGCGAAGGGCTCTGAGATGTTCAGGGCTTTCCTCTGGTGACGAGGGGAGGCCTCCAAGGGAAAGAGGCTGCTTGGGAAGCCTGACTTGGAGGCTGTTTCGGAGGTGTAGAACATGCGGCCACCTTTGGGGGAAGTCTGCTCGTTTTCGGCATCCTCTGCTGCCCGGAAGACCTTCAGCTGCTCAGGGGGCGACTTTGTCTGTGGTGTCCGGGGAGGACCTTTCTCCCCACTCAGCTCTGAGCATCCTTTGGCCCCCATGGCAGATCCTTCCCGCTCCCACTCATTGTCCTTGCTGAGGTCATATGAGCTGCCTGTGCCTCCTGTCCGTATCTTCATCACCGGAACAAAAAACCCTCCAGTAGTCACTGTTCGTTTGAATCTGCTCTTTTCGTCCTCCCCTGGAGGTGGGAAGATAGGAAGGAGTCAGTGGGAAGCAAATCACTTGCAAGCAACCTTCGTCTGTGAGGAGCCCTCCTCAGTTGCCCCAGGGATGAGTCCTGCCCTGGTGAACACCCACATTTCCCCAGAGAGGTGGGGACAGCAGGCACTGAAGGTCTTCCAGGCTCCAGCCCTGGGACCTCTTTCAAACTGGGCAGGCAGGGCTGGATAGGATGCCCTCCAGTGGAAATCACCTAAGACTCTTATTAGAGGCCCCTCTCAGTCAGATACAGCCAAGTCTAGGGCTAGCATGCATTGCCCACAAAGACCACAGCACTGGGCTTTGTTGGCTTATTGCAAGCACTTTTCACTGCTTTATTCTTTTCTTTATAAATGGGAATTTTGCACCCAGAATAAACAAGAATGAAATCAAAGCAATCCCACTGCTAATAAAGATGCAGCTGGGCACAGTGGTAACTCTCAGGTGCATGCACCAACATAAAAGACACAGAAAATGGTTAAAAATGTATGCACACAAAGGTGGGGGCACATGTCAGCAGCCATGGCACAAGCATACAAAGATACACAATATGGTGAGGCAGGCAAAGAAACAGGCCACTGCATCCATGCAGGCATGGGGAAGAGCTGAGAATGAAGAGGTACAATCCTTTGCCTTTATGGTATAGGTTATTGATGTCTCACCTTCCACTGGCAGGGAACACAGCGAGTCCATGCTCTTTGCGGGCCGAATAGTTGCTTTTTCTGTGGAAAATGAGTTTTAGAAACAGGCTTCAGATCCTGCAGCTTTGCAGGTTTCAGCCCATAAAGACCAAAGGCTACATATAGACGGGCATGCCAGGCAGACATCAAAGTTATTTTCCATTTCCAAGCATTCCCCCTCTGCATCCGCACCACGCGGCTTATTACCCACAACACATGTCCACACAGCTGGGGATCTGCTAGCACTAACAACAGCTTTGCACCTGCCGGACGCGTGGAGAGCTATACTTAACCCAGCCAGTCAGCACCATCTCCACTGTGAAGCAGTTAAGCATCCCCAAAGCCGTTATGTGCCACTGCCCTCCCCGATCAAGTCACGCTATTGGTTGTGGGGAATTTTTAACTAAACTGACATAAATGCCTTCTCACCTCTCATTCCTGATAGCAAATGTTAGGTTATTTTTACGTTGCACTCCCAGGCTTTTTTGCTGGCATGAGCATACCCTGCCTCCAGCAAGTACTCCAGGAAATTTATGAGGGCAGCAAGCAACCTATTTTCCTGGTCATCCTCGATGGACTTGCTTGTCCAGAAACAAGCTGCCATTTGTCACCAGACACTCTACAGGTCTGTTCCTGAGAGGTTTTGGAAGCGTGTAGCTGTTACTGCTCTGAAAAGGGGAGATGGGAGGAATGTAGCTGGCAAGGAAGACAAGTTAGTCTCTGGCAGCCCAAAAAGGGTCCGTGAAGCTCTGGAAAATGTCTGGGAGCAAAAAGTTTGCTGTTTACAATGTTACACAAAGTAGGTAAGGCAGAAAATGAGCAGGCTTGTTGGATTTAATTTGTTTATATAATTAATGCTTCTGGGACTCACTTTCACATGAGCATAGGAGAACCTCCAGCTACTTTTTGCATTTATATGGAGTCCTGGCTACCTTTTATGTTCATATGGCATGATGTCTTGAGCACTGGCTCCGCTTTCCTGGAGGAACAGAATTCAAGCTGTGGAGCTCGCATTTTATGTGACTTGCAGACTTGTGTGCATGGACACAAACTGTGTTAAAGCACGCGCTGAGTTTCAACAGCAAGTTCCTCTGTTTCCTAACATTAGGTTATAAGCAGAGAGCACACAAAAATACAACACGGCAGCACTAAAGCACTGCTTCTCAAAAGCACTACTTCAGTGCCTAAGTCTCTGCGCATGGTTGTGCATTTGTGTGTCCTGCTGGTGAAAATGTACAGCCTCCTGTCGCTCAGTACTGTGCTTGGAACAAGGCTCGGCCCCTGCGATCACTGGGCTCCAGTCATTCCTGGGCATCCTTGGGTTAGCACTATTTTGGGACAGAGTATTCCTTATCAAAGTGAGAAGGTGATCCCGTGATCAAAATAGGATGGAGAGCTATTCTGAGGTCTGCCATGAGCACCCTATGCGAGGCCATCTGTACATGCAAAACATGGGGGAAGGCAGGGGTCCAAAAAGATCTGGATCCAGCATTTGGCTTCACACTCACTTCTGATCCAAATACAGCCTCTCTTATATGTAGTGGTAAGTAATGTTGCCAACATTAACTATTTTATTTTAAGTCTTGCAATGTTTGGTAGTGTTCCTCCAAACACCAGCTCCTGGAGTCATGAGATTATCTAAAAAAAAATTCCACCTTCATCTTCTTTTTAAAAAGTAAATTTCTTGACTTGGAGATACTAAAAAAATCTAGGACACATAAACCTGAAACACTTCTTCATGAGCTCAGGTAAGAAAGAGTATGCTTTCTTCTAAAAATTGTGATTACTTTGAAGTCAACTTCATGATTTTTAGAACTTGAGTCATCATTTCTGAACACTAGGAATTGGCACTGCCATGTGATTTTTCTAGGAAGCAGAGTGTTTAAGAGATTGCAGCTCACAAGGGGCTAGAACTTGGGATTACAGCCAGGAGAAAAGACAATTTCTCTCTTGTAAATTCTGCAAAAGTAATAGCTTCCCTCAAAGTGCTGAGAGCCAGGAGCCATAGGACCTCCTGGAGCCTTGTATTTCACAAAGACACTGAACACAGTTGGTTCTTTAATGCCCTTTAGTGGAAGGACAGTCTGGATAGACAGCTATTCACCCAGTGCCATGTAAGGAACATTAGGAGCCAGAGGCTGGCTGGGCTGGAAGAGTGGACTAATCCAAACCTACACAGCATTTTCTAGTCCCCAAGCTTGACAGCTGGGCAATGAGAGCCTGTTTATCACATACCAAAATGGAATATTTACTGTAGCTGTCTGGCATAGCCTCCTGAAAGGATGCTTCTCACCATCACGTGAAAATGAGATGTGCATGAAACCAGGCAACAAACATGACCCCATTAGACTATCTCAAGTCTAATGGTATTAGTGTCATGTGCATACAGGTTGGCCCATGCTATCAATATCACAGGAGAAAGCTGCAGAGAGAAATACTTAACTGAAAAGTGTGTTCTTACCAGAGAGCTTCTGTGCCCTTACGAAGACACTCCCGTTTCGACTCAGTTTAGACTTTGATTCTGAGCCAGAACGGCCCAAGTTAAATATCGACTTCCATTTCTTGGACTTGGTAGATAATTTTCTCCTGGAAGGAAAAAGTGCTCAGGAGGTTACTAAACCCTAGAGACTTTTGTCTTTTTAATATCCCGCAAAAGCCTCTGAGCTCTCTCCCCTTAATACTGTGCCTCTTTTCTTCTCACACCTCTTTTAATTCTAAGGCATGCAAGGCATAGCTACAAAACCAGCTCTTGCTTTTCTGTAAGTAAGTGATTTATCTGTATTGCTGATTTAACCATGTCATGGATGGAAAGACACCTAAGCCGACTCTTCAGAGAGTTGGCTCTGGCACCATGCTACAGCAACTGTGATTGACTGAGCAATCAACCATGCTTGTCTCCAGAAAGGAGAGGTTTCCGAGGCTAGAGCTATCTTGCAATATGGTAAAGAAAAATTGCCTTTTTAAAAGGTTTTAATGACAAAATGCAAGATAAATTCCAGAGAATTCATGGAACTGGTACTATCGCTCGCTCCGTGCACAAAGCTATCCTTTAAAGTCCACATGTCTTATCATTTTTATGAATTAGTGAAAATAAAAGGATCCCGTAATACAAACTAGCTATTAATGCTTCTCAGGCTAACATTAATTTAATCATAGGTGTTATATGATCATATGCAAGTATAATGTATCAACCAAAAAGGAGGCGGCTTAAGGGAATTAAATCAGTTTCTCGTAACTGTCAGAGGAAGTGGGACTCCAGTTCCCTGTGTCTCTTTGGAAATCCCAGCAGCTGCTACTCCTGAAGTCAGTTTTCTTCTATGCATATTACTGCATGAAGCTCTGTTTCAGTTCCTTCACATACCCATTCTGACTCCTCCTTCAATCTCCCCTCTTCCAGAGTAAGAACCCTCTTATCTCCCTGTCTTGCTCTCCATAATGAGCTTTCTACCCCCATAGCTCTGCTTTTCTTTCAGATCAGTACTCAGAAGAGCACAAATCTGTCCTACAAAGAGGATTAATATCTTGGGGATAGGAATGTTCTCTTCAAGTGAGAAAGGAAAAAGCACTCCAGAGGGGCAATACACCCTTTTGTCTTAAGCTGGTTATCCTCTTGCCAATACTCTGTTAGATGGCTCCTTTTTGCTTTAATATATCAAGTGCAAATAAATATCTTTGCTCCAGTGCTTTATGGGTCAGTAGATTAATGAGCCTCCTGCTGCAGAGGCTATAATCTCTCAGAACCAGGTAGTAGAGTGGCCATATATTAACAGATAGATAGACCAATAGATAAATACTTATGCTGGGCAGCAGTGCCAACAACTGCAGCGACCTCAGCTGAAATCAGACTCTTCTCCTGGCATAGGCACAGGTGGCATAGGTGCCACTATGTGAATATCTCTCCGTGCTAGGAGTGAAAATTTGCCTTACTGCTTGGCTATGAGTGTAGAGGAACCTGGAGAACGATGAAGCTGAGCAGGTCAATGCCACCAGCCGTGCCGTGGACCAGCCACCAGCAGGTGGAGAGCTGTGTTCAGACCTGCTCCACGTTCAGCCCACGTTTAGCCAAATCCTGAGCTGACACAAGGACGCAAAGACAATTAATTCCTCCTGCAGGAGGTCTACGAGGTTCTGCCCCGATGAAGGGATGAGGACTAATGGAGCTGTGAACCCAGCAACTGCAATGCTTCTCAGGAGCAACTGTGCCTCTTTTGAGAAGGGCACACAATTTTCTCTCAGTGGTGGTTGTAGATTCATGCATGCAGGTGTGGGGGTATCACACTAACAAAAGTCTCATTCCCGATCATGCTGGGGAACCTGCACTTTTTTGTTTGCACTTTACACTCCTCTTGGCACTTACTTGCTGTCGGGGAGGTCAACAACTGTGTGGAAGAGGGACCCAGTTACAGGGACAATTTCAGGCAAGCTGTTCTCTCTTCTCTCCTTCCGAGCAGGGTGGGAAGCAGACAGACTCCGTGCCTGCGCCTCCTCCAGGCTCACCAGTTTCATTGGCAGGGAGGCCGAGGGGAGAGTCAGACTTTTCACAACTGATGTGCTCTCTGAAAAGCAAGAAAATACATTCCCGCCTGGGGTGAGGAGAGACGAGAGCAAGAGCTTCATGTCTTTATTTGACTGGAACATCTCCTGCGGAGCGGGGAAAGGAGCAGCACGTGCAGGGAGAGAGGCTTTTTGTCAGATAAGTCTTCCATCTCCCCAGCAACCTTATCCATCTGAATGCATTCCCAGCAGGGGCCACACTCACCAGCCAAAGGCTGCAGTTGCAGACTTGCTGCCTCTGCTGAAGACGCTTCAGTGTGAAAGAGGCGTCTCTGAAAACCACCAGGATTCACACATTCCCCTTTCTCCTTCTTTCTTCCCTCCCTCCCTCCCCAGATTTTGGAGCAGTCCCTGATCCAAACCTGCTGCCTAATTCTTTCTCTCACTTCCACATCTTTCTCCTTGTCTTATTCCAGGAAAGGGGACTGTTCTAAAAACCAGCATTATTTTACCTTCCTAATGCATTTCAGGACTATGGAAAGGAGTGTGACCAACAGCTCTGGAAACTGAAGTTCTCTGTTTACATGGGCAGAGGCAAAGCCAACTTCCCATATGCTGCCCCACCAACAGCCCTGTCCTAAACAGACCTTCTCAATGTGCACGAAGGAAGCACAGTCTCCTGGACCTAATGGTACTTAGCCCTTCTGCTGAAGCATGGTGCAAGCTCCTGCCTGTGCAGAGGGTCTGGGTGAAGGAGCACTTTCCCACTAAGAAATCAACCAGAACCATCAGCATGTTCCTCTCCCGACTCCACACAGATGTTAAAGGCCAGCAATGTTCAGCACTTACAAAACTTGGGTCAGTTTTGGGCCAGTGACCTGCGGTACAACCAGAAGCCTTGGAATTTACTAGTCAGTGTTTTGCTGCAATGCTTAAGGCAGTACGGGAGCAGTTTCTTACTCCGTGCCTTCTGCCAGGGCATAAAGAAGGGCATAGAAATGTCACCTGCACTGGCAGAGCAGGGATGCTACAGGTCGAGCAGGGCACTGCACTGGAACTGCAGGTTCCAACGACAGAATAGCAGGGAAAGCCACACATTAAGGGAAAGGTGGATGGGACAAGCTGACACAGGGCTGGAAAGCAGAAAGGTTACTCCCTCATTTCTGCAGGTATTATGAGTCTTCCCAGTGTGTAAAACAGAACAATGCATATTTCTGAAATGATGCAAGGTCACTGTGGATCCAAGCCCTCTCACTTCCCAGGCTTAAAAGCATTTTGACAATAAACCTATCATTAAATAACAAAAATCAGCATCTCTCAAGACTGTTGATGTCCCAGGAAAAAACAAATCTCTTTTTATAAAACATCCCCAAGTACAAGACGTAAGTTTTTAAAACACAAGCCTAAGTTTTATCTTGGGAGTGTGGCCTCTGACCTGGGTGGATATGGTGGTTGCAGGGCAGGTATCATTGGTATGAGGAATTATAACTAGGGGAGACTAAAAGAAGAATTTAGACTGTGGTTGATGGGCTTAGAGAGAAAGTTTAGGCCAGGATTGAGAAGCAATCAGGTGGTCTTCCTTTGCGGAAAGGGTTAAGCCAAGTGAGATCATGCAAAAGATGAGCCATAGGGCAATCTGGGAGCACGCTGAAGGAGGCTAGTATTCAAAAAGAAAATGTTGGAGATGGGGATGAAGAGGACAAGAGTAATGAGGGACTGGGCTCAGGTGTGTTTGGGGGAGCCTGTGAGCACGGTAAGGGTTGATGTGCTTGAAATATTAGTGGAAGGGGATACAGTTAGAGCTGGAGTACATGGCAAGTGACATGTAGAGTGGTTCAGGGAGGTTGTTACCGATGTTCTCTGCACAGCTGGCTTTTCTGCTGTTGCTGAAGATCTGATCCACATGATTCAGGATGAACTCGATCACCAGCTGCTGCACTCGCACCTCCAGGAAAGCTGCATCCCCATTGCAGCCAACCGCCTCAATCTCCTTTGACCTGCACCAGAAAAGAGATATACCAGTAGCCAGCATTGCCACACACAGCCCCTGGGAAGGAGAGATCAGCTTTCTTCCTGCAAGACTTGGAACAGGGATGTTTTCCCCACTCTTGCCGCACCTTTTGCTCTCCTTCCCTCACAGGCCCTCATCCTCTCTGCTTTTTCACTCTTTTAAAAACTATTTTCCCTGTTTTCTCTGTCACCTCTGCTGCTTTCTTTACTGCCTGTGTTATTTTCCCTACTTCACTTTTACGTTCTTCACCAGTAAAACTGTGGCTCTCAAACTCCACTCTTCTCCCTTTATGCACCTCTTTTAGCTATTTCAAAGTTGGGCCTGAAAGACGATGCAGGAGCCTTCCAACACTGCTTCCAGATCCCTACTCAATGCTTCAATTATCTCCCAGTGAAATCCCTTAGAACCCTGCTCAGGTCTTCCCCATGCCAATTTTTTCAATGCTTTGCCCGTAGTCTCTTCTCTGCCCCCCTGCACTCCCACATTCTCACTCTTGCTCTCAGCAAAGAAACATTCCTTATCTTGACATGCCAAAGTGTTGCTGAAGAAATTATCTCTGGGCAATGGATCCTTTGTAAAGTTAATGACTGGTGTGTTAGATAATAGCTTGGGGCATTGCCAAGAGGATAACCCTGTAAGGAGACTGCAATTGCATTGCTTGCTCCTTTCTTTTCCTCCCTGGGACTTGCACTTACGAAAGATTGCGAAAGGAAACAGACTTCAGGTTTTTTGACAAGGACACATGCTAGAATGAAAACGTCTCAATAGCAAAGGTCCACTTTGTGATATTCCATAGAGTCAACATCTGATTCATTTTCAGAACCTGCTCTGCCTGTTTTGTGATTTAAAAGGATGAGATAACTCTTTAGAGAATGCTTTTCAGGTCTGTACATCTCCAGCCAATGTCCCTCCCTCCTGTCCTCTGCCACCTCTGCCAGTGCCCCTCTCCTGCCCAGCTGCAGTCCTGCACTCTCCCTGCATAGTTCAGTCCTCTCCATACATGGGTATGGGATGGACAGGAAAGGGAATTTCATCAAGATACAAAATAATTCAATATTTTTTTTCCAGATACTATTTTTTCTTGTTCTGCTTAGCTCTACAACATATCAGTCAAACCTCTGCCTGCATCTTATCCAGGCCTCTTCCCAGCAGAGTGCCAGGCATAGCAAACATGACAAACTAGCTGGTGGTCTTGAGATCTGACACCAGCTGCCATCTTAAGTCCACCAAGCTCATCTCACTTATGCTCAAGCAGATCCGGGCACAGGCCTGTGGTATTATTGCCCTGTTGCCCTCCCTTCCAAGCCTTGCTGTCTCTCACCACCCCACTGCAGAAGCACTGGCACTGTCAGAAATGTCATTTCTGTTCCACAGTGATGAGCTAACTCCTCATTTTTAAATCAATGTGCTCAACTTGCAAATAACAGCTTTCTTTTTTTTATAAGAAACACACAAAACCACAAGCTTCCTTGGATGCTGGCAGTAAGACCTCAGATTATTCAACCTGGAAGAATTTTTTCTCTTTTTAAAAGCTGTTTGCTCTTCTCTGCTGTTCCCTTTAGTTGTTCTGCTTTTCCCTGTTTTTGCATTTCCCTCAAGGGATGGGTCTCCAGGCTCAGGTGCCGGGGCTCCCCTTGGAGCTTAGCATTAGTCTCTGGATTAGAGGACTCTTTACTGTACCTGAGGAGATTGGGAGCCCACACCAAGGCCAGGTTTCTGGTGTGCATGTTGGTCATGTTGCTGAAGGAGGCCAGGTGAGTCAGGTGCTTGATCAGGTATTCCAGCGTTCTGCAGGGGTTTCATATGAAAAGAGAAAAAAGTGTCAAGTGACTGATGCCTGCCCAGGCTCAGACTCAGCCCTGGCCTCAGAGTTGTCCCCTCCTCACGGTAGGCAGTGTCTGCAATGGCACAACAGGTCCTGTAGGACAGAAGGTTTACAGCGCCAGTATTTACACGGGATGGTAGCGAACACCTGAACAACTGTGCTCTGGGGTGGCCAAGGATGGGGCAGGAACCAAACAATCCTTAGCACCATGGTGCAAAGAAGATAGCAGGTGGATGGGAGAAGGAGTGGGATGCTGCAAAGGCTGAGGGCTTTGCTGTTGCTCAAGTGCCTCTAGCAGATCATCTTCTCCTCCTCACCACACCCAGGCCACTGGCCAAGGGTGCCATGGGGGTCGTACCTGGAGAAGGAGGATGATAGACTGCAGCAGGGAGAGCTTGTTCCATCTCTAACAATGGTTTGTTTAATGATAATTAAATGCTAGATAAATTGTTGTCAGATTTGGAAATGAATGAGCTTTTGGGAACTAACTTCTGGAAATTAACTCCAGAGCTGTTTCAGGCAATATTCCCTGATGGCGAGGGTCACCACACTGCTCCTCAGCATCTCGCTGGACACCTTCTCACCTGTAATGCGATGGGGGGAGCTCCTGGATGACATTTTGAATGCGTGCCAACTGCTCGTCCTCAGGGAAGCGTGATACTGCTTCCTGCGGAGATACAAGGAAACAGTCCACCTTGGCAATGGACTCAGGGGAAAAGGAAGAGGGATAAGGAGGGTCACACGAGACAGCCTGTCTCAGAGGGAATACTCTCTTGTTACCTTACAGAGCTATTGGTAGAAGAAGTTGCTTTGCATTCCCAGCACAGCAGAGATTTGCTGCGCTGTTATTTTATGCCTCAGTACATCCTTCCCACACGCTAGGACAGGGTGGTCAATGTTTTGGGGAGAGGGTCATTTAAGGACTGAGGGTTTCAATTAGGAGTTATGTTTCTTTTCTTTTTTTTTTTTTTCTTTTTTTCTTTTTCTCTTTTTTAACTTGTGCAGTGATGGGTGGAATAGAAAGAGAGGGAAAGAGAAAAGTGAAAATAATGAAAAAAAAAAAGTGATACCCTTCCCCCCTGAAACTGTGTTAAAAATAAAACAGATCTTTCAAGCCTTGTGTTATGAAAACAGCTGGGATATACATGTTCCATATTCATCAAAATAAGCAATATTTTTGGCTGTCATATGACAATAGTTATATGGAGTAGTCTGTGTGAGTTTGCATCTTTTATGATGGGAGAAGCCTTAGCAAAATCACTGTCTAGGTAGATGAATAAATTCTTATATTCAGGGTTAGACTAGGTTAGACAGAATCAAGGTTATACATCTTGGTGCTGAGCAAGTCTTTATGGACCAAGAGCTTAGAGAGCCACGATAAGCTTTTGTCTGCATTCCTAGGAGTTTACTGCATTGGTATTCATCTGTTCAGCTATTCCCTTTCAATATTTGTGCTGGAGGAGGACAAACCACCAGCAAATTCAAACAATGCATGACTGTCTGGGAACCTCCTGCCTACCCTACTGCCACTGGCGTTTGGAGCGAGTTCAAAGAAAGATGCTGGGACCCACGCTGCCAGCAGAAGCTTTGCCTACAGACAGACGTCAGCACTGCTAGGAAAGGAAAGGAAGGAAATAACCCGTCCCAAACCACCCGTCGCTTAAACATTATGAACCTGAAATTACCAGCCACAACTAGAGAAGCATCTTCTTGTGGCAGTCACTACAACATCCACACTGATGATGCTGCCATCTCCGTTCTGGTCACTGTCCTTTTCCCAGCAGACCACTTCTCATGTACAACCACCAACAAACCAAACATTGTGAGTTTCAAGGCCAGAGATGAGTATGAATCATGTTTTATTCCCTAACACTGGGAACTGAGACCTATGCCTTCTAGTTTGAACTTACTCACTGGTGTGATGGCAAAGAAAAAGAAGTGAACACACTAGTTTGGTGTACACGAGATGCGGATGCACTTGTTTTGCCCAAATTAAAGGTAGGTTAACTCCTCCTAGTAATTTTTGCCCGTAACCACAGCTCCTTTTTTTTTTTTTTAAAAAAAAAAAAAAGCCTATTACCATTGGACCAGAAATCCTAAGCATAAGAACTCTGTGATCTGAAGTTGAATGGATTTGTCCAAACGTGAAGAAGGAGAGAAATACAAACTTTAACTGGTGCATCTAAACCACTATATTTCAGCTAGATTGTACACAGTATTTTTCTCTCCCAGTGCTGATTTTTATTCCCATATTTAACTTCCAGGTCTCAAAGACCTAATGCTTAGCAAGTGAATACCAGCTTCTCTGAGGTCATGACCTATTCAAACCTCCGAGCCACATTTCTGACCCATACGTGTTGTGCCTTTGAAATCTGAGGCCCCCTCCAAAACTCAGGATTACAGCACCAGAATGTAGAATTCAAGGAAGAACCAGTAACTCCATTTATTACATGCCTGTTAATCATGGTATGAATACATGTAATTTATGATTTTTTTTACTCCACTGGTGATTCTGGGAGTGCACAATTCAGAAGCCCTGGTGTCATGGTTTAACCCCAGCCGGCAACTAAGCACTACACAGCCGCTTGCTCACTCCCCCCGGTGGGATGGGGGAGAGAATCAGAAGAGTAAAAGTTGGAAAACCCATGGGTTGAGATAAAGACAGTTTAATAGATAAAGCAAAAGCCACGCACTCAAGCAAAGCAAAACAAGGAATTCATTCACTGCTTCCCATCGGCAGGCAGGTGTTCAGCCATCCCCAGGAAAGCAGGGCTCCATCACGCGTAACGGTTACTTGGGAAGACAAATGCCATAACTCCGAACGTCCCCCCCTTCCTTCTTTTTCCCCCAGCTTTATATGCTGAGCGTGACGTCATATGGTATGGAATATCCCTTTGATCAGTTGGGGTCAGCTGTCCCAGCCGTGTCCCCTCCCAGCTTCTTGTGCACCCCCAGCCCTCTCGCTGGTGTGGTGGGGTGAGAAGCAGGCCTTGACTCTGTGTAAGCACTGCTCAGCAATAACTAAAACATCCCTGTATTACCAACACTGTTTTCAGCACAAAACCAAAACATAGCCCCATACTAGCTACTATGAAGAAAATTAACTCTATCCCAGCCAAAACCAGCACACCTGGTTACCAAGTGGAATAGAGTCTGGAGAGAGAAGGTAGGTTTGGCCTCCTACAGCTGATTTGCTCTGAGGGAGTACTCAGACCCTCTATGCCCAGGCTAGAACAAGCCAAGCAGAGTCAACTTATCTGTGCAACAAGCATCCATCACCAGAATACAAGATGGCAAACTGAAGAGCGTGACAGGCCATCATTTTGCAAAAGTTGATAGCCAGTGAGGTCATGACTGGGATGTTACATGCGTGAACTTGACATAGTGATGACCAAAAGGCCAACCACTCCCTAGTCATTAAGAATTCAACTGTCCTTAGCCACAAATGTCTGAATCACTCTGGTGACTCAAAGTGGAGCCTATCCCATCTCACAGACAGCTCCGACTGAGTCAGGCTGGGATAAGCATGCATCCTTTACTCCTACCAGTGCTCTTCTGTCACGGCACAGCTGCCACTGTTCCCTGTCCAGACACCTCATGCATACACATGCTCCTAGCAGTTTTTCTGCTCCTTGGGGAATTGGTCTTTTTCTTTCTTTCCTCCTGATATCTGACTGTGCTTCCTGTCAGCTGGGTTACCCATTATAAATCCCTACTGAGTAGAATTAACGTGAATAATGGATTTTGTGGCTGAGCGGACAAACTAAAAAGCCAGAGATTAAAACAAAAAAAAAAAATGCCTTTTAGATCAATCCAAAATGATAACGTTTTGGGGAGCTGGCACAAGATTTTAAAAAACAATTGTTCCAGGTTGACCAAAGCACCACGTTCAACCAAAAGTCAAAGACATTATCATTTAAATTTGGGGCTGTTTAACCCTTTTCTGAAAGATGTTTTATTTACGAGTTTCATGTGTTGATTTAATATTGAAACATTTCCTTTAGAAAGTATTTGTAAAAGAAACATTTAGACAGTCACAGAAGTGCTTTCCCTTTTGTTTTTGAATAAAACTATTTACCAAATGTATCTAATGAAAATCTGCAAGTCATCATCCCAAAACTGCACTTTTCAGCAAACATTCTTTCCTAAAAAAAGTTTCCATCTAAATCTTCATGTTTCCTTTAGAGCATTTTTCTTTCATAAATCAGTACTGACAGTCAGAAAGACACCAGCCGAACAGCTTCAACAAGAGTGAGGCTCATCAGTTACTGTGAATGGTTGAATAATATCCTATATTTTCAAGGTCCTATTCATCCTGACTGCCTCTAGTTTAAAGACCCTATCCTATATCCTCAGGATCCCTAGATCTTCCCACAGCGGGCAACAGGGAGTCTTTGGAGAACATCTTCTTGCGTGGACCCTGCAGGTCTCTCTCAGTGCCTCCTGTGCCATAGCAGCACCACTTGGAAGTGCTTGATTCAGCAGAGAGGCAATGCAGACAGTGACACCTGAAGCTAAGGTTGCTTGTCACTTCCCGTTTCATTTGGACATGATTTTGCAAAACTCTTCTCTGCAACATCTGACATTTTTGGTGATGTCTGTCCCCTTCACCTCCCAGCAAATGGGAAAGAGTAGGATGACAGAAATTCTTAACAAAGGACGGATGTTTCTAACAGTGAGAAAACAATCCTTCCCATCCCCCCACCCCAGTTGTTTTAAAAAGCTGGTGAATGCTTTTAGCTGAAAATTCACACCTCTGGCATGTAAGATTTCAGCCTCAATGACCAGGTTTAAATTTGTTGTTGTCATGAACAACTGAAAGTGGATTTAGAGCGGTAAGAAGCAGGCAACCTTAACAACAAGCATAGCTTGCTGTGCCACCTTTTAATAAAATATTATCTGTCATCAAAATTAGCCAACTCTCTTAAAAATTTAGGCTTTGTGGTCTTATTTTTCTGCTCCCCTGCAGTCTCCTCCTAGGTTCCAACTGTATCCATGTATAATCTATGGTTGTTTTGCAGAATCGAGTTACTACTCTTTGAATTACAGTCCTTTTAAGCGAGGTTAAAGATTTCTGCTTGGCCAGCTGCCACTTTCCTCTGCAATTTGTATTTATGACATAATCATGATGGACCTGATATGCCATAGCTGGCATAACCTGTATCATCATTTGTGCTCTGACAAACTGTGTGAAAAATGCTACAGATGCAGAAAAGTTGGTGCTTTACCCAGGGGCTGAGCGATCAGTTTGTGGAGGTGTCAGGGACTGTCGGAGGGACAGAGAGGAGGAAACCGCACCCTTGTGATTATGATCACAAGCCCCAGGTGACCCAGAAGACTCTCAGTGATGGACAGTAATGAGGAAAAGAAAGAGAATTAGTAATTCTGGGAGGAGGTGCACAGTGGGGAGAAAGAGTAACAGCCAGGAAGCAATGCAGTGAAAAAATGAGCAAGATGAAGGGGAGGAAACAGCAGAGAAACGGAGAGAAATAAACATGAAATGGGGGAAAGAAACAAGGACAGGGAAAGAGAGCCAGTGCAAGATGAGAAGGGAAGAGCACTGGGAAGTGTTTACACAGATAGATGCACCAGAAGCCAGGACATTGGAGTGAATCCCAAAGAGCTGTCATGGAGGAACCTGCAGCACATCCCCACTGCTGGAGAGGAACGACAACAGCAAAGCGTCTCACCGTGAATTTCTTGTAGAGCTCATAAGTGAGGAGAGGGTTGGGCAGTTCCCTGAAGTACAACTTGCAGAGCGACCCCACGCAGTGGATGTCCTGGAGGTAAACTTCCCTTGTCAGATCCGGGCATTGGTCAGAAACAAACTCTTGTCTGAAACAATATGGAGACATAATAATGTAGGAGAATAAGAGCTGTAGCATCCCAGTACTCCACCCTAAGTACTCTCTTACAGCTAGAGAAAAAATCAAACTGGAAAGCAGAGAGGTCTCTGCAGCCTGGCCCAGATTGTCTCCTGGGGATCAGGCCCCGAGGTTTCAATTAGTCTCTGGTTTCCATAACACAGTCCCATGAGTGGACCTTGAACTGATATAAAGAGATTGCTTTGTCTTGAAGTGAGTAAGAACAACTCAGCATTTGTGTTGAGACCCTCCAGGCGTTTCCCATTAACAGACACAGAGGGAGATTTTTTTTTTCTTTGTCATGGACTAATCCCTGAAACGTTGCATTTCCCCGTTACCAGGTTCAGAGGCAGTTTCTCTTCTGCATCAATGTAGAGCTCTATTGGCCCCAGTCTATGCCTGAGGGACTAACAGCAAAAAGGTACCAAGCAGTGTCACCGAATCCCTCTGGCATTCAGACAGATTGCCCTTACCTCAGCTTTTGTATGTTGGATGTCACTCCTGAGAGGCGGTAGATCCCATCCACAATGCCATGAGTCTCAATGAACTCCGCACAGCTCTTCAGCACGTAGGGGACTAGGAGAGGAAAGCAAGGCAAGATGCCCAATGAATACACACAAAGAACTTCCACAAGTCACCACAGAGGAGACAATTTCATGGCTGAAGAGGCTCTCTGCAAATGCAACGAAGGGTACAGCAATGGGAGAAATACAGGGCAAACCAAAAATAAACCCCACAGAGTGGCCATAGCCAATTTGCAGAGTGAGGACATGCTATGGTTGGGCCATGCCATGCCATGCTCATTGCCATGTGACAATGACTGAGCCTGAAGTCACAGAAACATTGAGGGAAGAAAGGTAGCGTTTTTCTCTTTTTCTTTCCTTTCCAGAAAAAGAGGCAATTTCATTCTAATTGAAAGCATGAGGTAAAGCATGAGGTCCTGGAAACCTCCCCCCTCCCCTAGACAGAGCTCCAGTCTCGCTGAATCGTGCCAGAAGGACTGATTGGCTTGGATAAAAATCAGAGAAGCATTCGCACTTCCATATAAGCCTACATACCCACAGTTTAGTGCTCATAAACTCCCACAGAGGGGGTATAAAGTTCAAATATTGACTAGATCAGCACACTGACAAAATTTGACATTGGCTTCAAAGAACTCCATCAACATAACCAGCCAAAGACTTAACCAGCCTTAAAGTTGAGAGGAGCCCAAGGTACAGCATTTACATCCAGATCTGGACCCAAAGCGTATGTTTATTTTTTCCCCATTATATAGGTATAGGAAACCCTCATCCTCTTGGTGAGACCAAGCCTCCCTGTCCCCAGTACTATAACAACCCTAGCTATAACAATAACAGTAAGAGAGCCCTTCCTTATTAGGTGCTAGAAACTGCTGTGTATTTAACGCAATGCTTCACACAGCCATAAGCACAAAAGTCAGTAAATGCAGAAGTTAAACTTCCCCACTGTAATGCTGACTCCGCTGCACTGCACATTCAGAAAGCTGTATGGAAGAAAACAGACTAAGCCGCACATTTGACTAAAAAGCCAGGCATAGAAATTACTGCATCTTTGCAAACACCACAGAGATAATGCCTCTAGCTGCACCTTCCCGGACTTCTGCTTGGAGTTCAGGACCATAATGACATATTAACACGTGCTTCATCAGGCAGCATCCAAAGACAGTGCTCCAAGGACAGCCTGAACAAAAAACAGCTGGCACATTGTTGTATTTCTCATGGGTGCCACTGAGGCCAGAGCCAGCTCATAGGTGGACTTGTTGCTACCAAGCAGCCCAGGACGCAGGCTCTGGTGAGGAAGACTGGTCCTACCTCAGTGAAGCACTATTACTGAGCCCAATCAGTCAGGGAAGTGCTACCTTTCTGCCTTCCAACTCTTACCAAGGGAGGTAAAGCGGTCCTTCTTATGTGTCCCTTCTCTTTTCAGCATGGCCAACCCAAACGGAGGAGTACACAAAGCGCCAGTGATTACTTGGAAACCTGAATGATCCAAAGAGACTAATTCTCCTCAGTTAAAGAAGCCTCTTCAGAACAACAGCCAACATTTGGCTTTATGTTTTTGAGCAGGGACTCATAATGCAGGTACATTAGCCATGCTGTGTCATACTCAAAGCCCTTGGGCTCATTTTTAAGACCCTCAAGTTGTTGGGCTAAGACTAACAGCTGAACTTCTAGCAGGGGCCCTAGCCTACTACAACAACAATTTTCATGGGAAACCATGAAATTGCCAAGAGAACAGGTGAAGTCTACAGAGTCAAAGCTTTGTCCACAGCAGTCACAGAGCTATAGGATTCTCTCCTCAAGGACTTCTGAGGAGAAGGCACATCAGCACCTTCCAGAAGGAACATGGGAAGCATTCCTTCCAGTGCCTACAGCACCCACTTCCTAAGAGGACTGGATGATGTGGAAGGAGACAGAGCAAAAGAAAAGTATGAAATTTCCTTAAAATCCTGCCAAGAAAAGCCTAAGTGACACATCAAGAACAAGGACCTTCCTGTCTCTGAGTAAGACCTGATTATCTGTAACTGCAGTAGGGAACTCAGATCATATGATGATGAGCATGCTAGAAATAAAAAAAAAAAAAAAAACCCAAAGGCAAATGACTTCAGGCCTCTCCTTCATTTCTGTCTGGTCAGGCTGTACTGTCTTTGTAGCAGGAGCTATGCATACATGGCATATTAAGATTTCCTTCTTGGTAGGGGTCTCTGGGAGTAAATCTAACATAAACAACGAAAATGAAAGCTAGGCAGATCCGTGTTCACTTCAGATCCATTTGGATGGGAGAATGGGTGAACCACTCCATGCTACCTGCAAAAAGAAGAATTAATTGAACAGAAAACCTATTTGAGCAGGACAGCCACGTGACAAGGTTTGTTTAAAAAACAAATAGTCTTTCATATAGACAGACTTTGTATGATGGTGCCTAGCTGCTACACAAATGAGGTCTGTGCCCACAGTGCCCTTTATTACATACTTTTTACAACCTCAGTGTGAAGAATAAGCACACCAACTAAAAATGCATATACTGATGTTTATTGTGATTAATTTGACCTCTTGAAAGTAAGACCATTTAAATCACACTTTTTTTTTTTTTTCTGAGCTTTAAGTTTCCTTGGGATAAATTAGGTCAAGAGGCCTCAGGCAGGTAAGCAAACCTCTTATACAAAAAACAGAGAAGGCTAGATCCATCTGTTGAGGACTGGTAAGCAAAAAAAGGGGCCTGAGGGGAATAATCTGTAGCAAACATATAAAATTCAACCCATTTTTAAAAGTGGGTGAAGACTCCACAGCAGACAACCTTATAGACTGCAGATAGACAATATGCACCAAGCTCTGCAGATATCTCTTACTCCAGCCCTACAGTCTTCCCTGCTTTTCCAGCCCTGGGCTTCTCATGTATCTCTGCCAGTGCCCTTCACTCACCATGTACATGATTTCCTGCCCTGCCAGGTCTTTGGCTCATATGACGAGAAACAGCCAGTTATGCCAAAATGTGTGGTGGTTTTGTGATGTCAAAAAAAAAAAAAAAAAAAAAAAAAACCACATAGGACACATTTCACTCGCAACCAAAAATTACAGATTTTGACCTCAGAACCCTGGAGGTGAAGGGACTGCATCAGCTTCCTGCAAAGCAAGCCCCTAAATGCAGCGCTTGTATAAAACTGGAGCACAATAAATGTTTTCTTTGAGCAGAACCTGCAGCTCTGAAATTCCTGAGCAGCTCTGATCTCCTACAAAGCTGAGTCTTTCGGGCACTTGGGGGAGGTGAGGTTAGAGCGGCAGTGAGCAGCTGCCTCCCACTTCCAGCCATCTCTGAGGTGGTTTGATTATTTCGGACATGGTTCCCGATAAACCAAAACAAAGGCTGTGATCAACCCTGAATGCAGGGAGCTACAGACTTTAGCACGCGCTTTACAACGCGACTCTATCAGCATTACAGGGGTAAATCACAGATCTGGGTCTCTCCCGAAGGAAGATCAGACGTGGATGGGGATGTGTAGCAGGGGCTGTGTGTGTGCGTGCAGGCACAGAAAGGGGTGGGTGAGGGGGTGTCCAGTCTTGACACTTCTATAATTAAAACTGTGCTGGAGGCTTAGAAGTTGGAAGAGGCAGCTGGTGTCACACAGACCCCGCTTGTTCTGCCAGACAGCCAAACTGTCCTTATTTAAAACTACAATAGAAACCAGATGGAGGAGGAGAAGAGAGCATGGAGCAAGGCATCAGGCAGAAGGGAAATTGAGTTATAAACATACTGCACACAAAAGACAATACTTCTCTTCCCCTAGACAAAAATAAACCAGAAGGGTAGTGGCAGTAACTCGTTCCACTCTCACTGGATATCACCTTCAAGTTCAGCGTATGCTGACACTCACCTTCACCAGGGTCTTTTCCGTGATCACAGCTCATGCCACCTCCTTTACACATGTGTGACTCCTGCTAGGTCAGGCATCTCCCTGCCCTCCCCTCCCGATGCCACCAGCTTCCAGTGCCAGCGATGTGCGCTGAGCCTCTCACCTCCCAGCGTTGCTGGGAAGGATTCATCTCTCCCTTCTCCCATCCCTTCCCAGCCATGGTGCTACCACCCACCAAACCTCCCCACCGGCGAGCAAGGTGCTCACTCTTTTCCTGCCTGACAAAGGCTTCATCTGACACAGGGCTCAGCATTTTGGATCAAAGCCAACCATCAAACCTTTAAGCATGCACCTAACTAAATCACCAAGCAGTCTTAGTAGGAGGGAACACTAGGAAAAGAGGGAGTCACCCCATCTAACGACCGGTGGGAGGATGGCCTCCTGGTCTCCTACTAAAGCCAGCAAAGAGCGACAAAGACCTTGGTCCAACAGGAGATGCAAGCAATGCCCTGTAGCCTTCAGTGCCGCCTTCCAGAAGAAACTTTTGGTCTCCATGGGCTACAGAAGGACCCTAGGGAGGAGGTTGCTAGGTCAGGCATCCAAACCAGTCAGGATGAATACTGTCCAGTAAGACTGTGCTTAAAGTTAGCTAACCCGGACTCAGTCATGTATTCAGGGTACACGGTACTGAACTGGACTGAATAGCAGCAGGCTTCATTTTTGCCTTTATCCTTCTGTTGTTCTCTCAGAGGGCTCCTTGCAAGGACAAAAGCTAGTGACAGAGCTACTCAGGCCCTCCTTAGTGGTTGGTTTATGCCACATGGAGGAGGTTTCACATCCTCTCTAGTTTTATTTTAATTTTAGTTGAAATACTGGGAGGATAAATGCAGACCTTTCATTTCACCTGAAACATCAACTTTTTGATGTCTGACTTGAAGGAAATAGGTTGGGTTGTTTGGTTTTTTTTAATTTCTCCCAAAAATGAATCCTGTACCATATAAAATGTTGTGAGCATTTTTATTTCAGGATTTTGATTTTGTTACGTATTAGCATTTTTTTAAATTGTCTTCCATTGCCCTCAATAGTAGTGCATGCTTCCTATCATGCTATGTCAATAGCATGACAATAAAGGTCAAAATAGTCTCTTGTTTCAATTTAAATGACTAAATTAGGAAATATTTCCTCCTAAAAAAATAAGTGTTCCAGTCTGTACTAAGCAAGAGCTGTTATTTTGTACAAAAATAACAAAACAGTACACATTTTAGAACATACTAATATATTAACTTGGCGTCCTAATCACAGGAAAGGAACAGCATTGTATAAATGGCAACATACTTGAGAGTCAATATCTCTGATGTGACATTTTTCTGCATTTCCTGATGCTTCCTACTTTAAATCACGAGCTTTAATGCTGATTCACTAGATTTCTTTTTTTCTTTTTCTTGCTGATCTTGCCTGATTTTTACTAGGTATAAGGTTGGCTGAGAAACAGATTCCAGAGGATATCAGACTGTGCTCTCCTCCCTGCAGCTCACCCAAGCCTTGGTACAGCACAGCAGTCACGATTCCAGTTTGCTTCCCAATGCATAGCCCTACCCCGTGGCAGCTAAGGATAAATCCTGCCTTGCCCCTGGTATCATCTCCTTTGCCTTCAACCATCTCTTTTTCAGCAGTGGCCAGGGATGGAAGGGACCACGGCATCCGAAATCACTGCAGAGGATCTCTCCTGCACGGAGATGAAGTTGGCAGAGCTGGGGATGGGTAGGGTTTGCCCTGCCTGGATGTAACTGCTACAAGGACAAACAGAGGGCTTCAGTCTCCAGGATGTCTATGCATACTTTTCACCAGCACTAAATTCATTTTACAGAAGAAGAAAAAATAAACTGTCTCACCATCAAATTCCAGTGTTTAGTTTGGCTGTTAGTGCTGAGCCACCACAACCCGCCCCCCCATGTACACACACACCTGTGTTTGAACAGCATGAGAGAGCTAAACAACGCCAAACAGGCTTAAAAGCAAATCACCTTGTTAGAATCCTCCTCACCTCTTCCCCCTTAGCTGCCATAAACACAGTTAAAAAAAGACGAATAGCTGGCGCCGAGGTGATCCCGTCTGCATGGGCAGCACAACTGAATCACCATACAAGTCACACGCTTCATTTTTTTTTCTCCCTCTACTTCTGTGGGAAATGTCTCTGCAATGTCATGAAGGTTAGCACAACAGTGCCATTCCCTGCGATGAAAGCACCATCCTGAACACAGTTGCGATTCTACTGGGCAAAGACATAGGAAAAACAGATCTCAAATCTGTCAGATGCCATGAGCGGCCCTCCATGGCCTGAGCGGGAAGTGGAAACGCTGAGCGGTGCTTGGGATGCGGCAAGCTGATTTCAAGCAAATGCATTTCAACACAGTCTGCAGGCCCAGTGTGAGTTTGAATGAAGTCCATGGCACCACTACCAAGGGTTTTTTTTTTTCCCATTGATATTATACCCAGCTTACATCTCACATATCTAAATAACTCCTGTAGGAACACCTGATTTTCCAGAGCAGATCTGACAACTGTGATGTTCCAGGCAGAAATGAAAGAGCCCGCGGCAGACCTGGCCAGCTCATCGACAACACACATCAAAGAAAGCCTAAGAGAAAGCACTGCACAAGCAGACGCTGAATGCTGACTCTCAACCCCGGCGGTCACCCTGCCCCTCAGAAATGTGACTAGTACCTTGACATAGCTGGCAGATTCTGTCATGCAGGCACTTTTGAAAGGAGGTTGTACTAAAGACTAGAATAATTTTGTCAGGAAAACATCCTGCTGTGGGTTTCCTGCAAAAAAAGACCAGATAACCGAACAGGATATCTCCACTCCTAACTTTTATGACTCTGTGGTACAGCCACCTCAGAAAACAGAGGCTTAGGTTCTGCAGGGCAGGTCAATGAGCTGTGCACGTCCTCAGCTAACCATTTGAATCGTAACAACTCGGATCCACAGCAGATTAGGGTGGATATTGTACAGCGTTTTTTTCACCACAGCACAAGAAATTGGGGTAATTAATTCTGGAGGTAGGAGTAATGCGACAATTTATGCTGTCTCAGAAAAGGGACTCTGGTATAAGTATAGAAAAGATCAGAACAGTTTTGAAGCTGCATATAATGAATTGACCTCTATCTATAAATGCCTAGATACTATGAGAATAAGCAGGCTGTGAGACAGGAATTCTGCCATTAACGTTGTTTCTGAAAACACATATTAAAAACACTACCAAATCCAAAGGCTGCGTCAGCACTGATGGAGCGCAGGAGTGAGCGGGGTAATGCTGATGCTGCAGCTCAAGGGAGACGGGAGAAGCAGCCTGCAAGGGAAGAGTGCAGGTAAGCGTTGAGCGCTGGGATGGACGGCCGGTGATACAGGCTCCATTTGAAGTCTCTTGAGTGCCTGCTGTCTTTCATCCAGATCAATAGACAAGCTTAGAGACTGCAGGTGTATCATGTTTTCCTTTCTTTCTCCGCTCTCTTCTTAAGCGTGGACACCAATGTAAGCCATGCTAACCTACTTAACTGCTGGCAACAAAGCAAGGAAAATATATGGACTTCATAAGTTTTTTCCTCCTCTGAACAGATTTTGACCTGTATGTTTTTATTTACAAGGGCTTCAGAAGCAAGTTAGAAAACAAACAGTGCACAATCTCCATCTTTTACCTGAGCCTGCTAGCTGATGCAGACTTGCTCGGTTTCTTACAGTCCCAGAATTACTCTAGAGGTGACTTGTAAGCTATTACACCCATGTCTTAACTGTAAAAAGAGTGTAGAAACCAACACGTGGAAACTCTTACACAGGATTCTTAGGATCCCAGAATCTGAAGAAAGGCAATTGAAGGGGATCAACACACTCCATACCTGGCTGTCAGTGTTAGTTTGTTCCTTATGCCTTTTCAACTTGGATTTTTAGTGTGCTAGGCAATAAGGATTCCAAGTTTCTCTTTATAAGGAAGCCTTTGGGGCTGTTTGTTAGAAAGAAATTCTGGGTGCTCAGATCTTGACATGTATCTGAAAAATACCAGCTACTAGTTAAACAGTTTTAAAGTCCTTTGTACTGTGCCTTTCAAAAACACCACCTCCATACACTGAAATCTATAGCTATCTCTATAGGATATAGAATTTGTCTGTAGTTTCTGTGCTGTTCTGTCATGCTGTCTCACTGTTAGACAGATCCTTAGTCCACTTTTGTATCGATGGCATGCTGGTGACGAAGCAACTAATTCCCAAACAGATGCTCTCGGGAGGCTTCAGGAAAAATGATGCTGCTGTTATCCTGCTGGTGAAGAGCCAGAGTGAAGCGAGGAGCTGAGCAGTTGTCTCGTGAACTCTGGTGCTGCAGCAAGGTGAGCTTTTCTGCAGTTCTCTCTGAGGTTCTTTCCCAGGAAATTATTGTTGTCCCTTTGAATGTGCAAGGGTAGGCTGGAGGTCTGTCAGGACTCATGGTTCTCCTTCCACACTTGCTGCACAGCAAGTCATTTACAAGCATATATGACAGCCATTCCCAAGCATTAAAGCGCACATCCAGCTGTGCCAGCTAATGCAGAATGGCAGTGCCAATGAGTTCAGGTGTGTGAAAGGGAGAGCAGGGGCCAACCACCTCACTGAGAGCCCAGGTTAATGTTTGGTATCAAGGTACAAAATAACAGAGAAGTTGGTCGTGGACCAAGCTCTCATATGGATGAAAAATTGCACGGCTGAATCTCACAGCACATATTTATATCTTTTCTTTTTATTTTGCCCTCTGTCACACTGATGGACTGATGCAGACTGACACTAGATTATGCAGCAATGTTCTTTCACTCAGGCCTCTCACTGATCTTGCCTCTAGGGCTCTCCTAGTGAAGAGTGGATATAGCAATTTCTAGAGGTTATTCCAAACGGACTGTTTTATGGATAGTCAACATCTTAGGGCAAAGAGCAGGGAAAATTGCTGAGGATCATTACGTATCACAGACAGACAGATGAGGAGCCTAAATACAAACCCGTAAAGGCTGCAAATGAGAAGTGAAAGGCAAATGAAAACAGACTTTTGAGAAAAAGTAAATAAGGCTTTATGATGTCAATCTGATTGAAAACAAACATGCAAAGGCACTAGCAATAATCAGTCATTATAGTTTGCAGCCAAGCAGCACAAAATCCATTCCATCTTTGCTCAGTTGCTGAGCATATATTTAGATTGAGTGTTTTCAGTGCAAGGCTGTCTGGGTCTGACCCAAAGAACCACGCTCATACAAAAAATCCCATTGAATTCAGCAGTATTTTCCACAAAAGAAAAAAATCTGTTTGTTCTGCTCTCTCTTACCTCTTACCGTGGCATGCAAATGCTAGCAAACGAGGTGAATGACAGAAGCATTTTCACCAGCTTTACAGGAGCATAAAATGATGGTGTGAGGTTCAACACAGAGTGGAGAATTAAGACTGCTGCTGGCAGTGGAAGATCACCTAGAAATGCTTCTCCCAGCCCTGCTCAGAGGAGGTCGAAAACAAGTCAGTCTTTATTGGAAGAGGATTAAGCTGTGGGTGACTGGGACAGCTGATGTTTGTCTGGTGAAACGAGGTGCTGTTCTACCCATCCTAAGTAATGCCCAGGGCATACGATCGCCACAGTCTGTGGGCTCAGTTTCCATGTCCAAGCACCATGGAGAAAATTCTGCCAGAAGCAGCACCTAGTCAGACACACATACCTCTATACATAAATAAATGTATATCTACGTATATATCAACATATATATCTGTGTGCATACATATATATATGCATTTATTTTTACATATAAAATTGTATTCATTTAGGTATGTATATATGTGTGTGTGAGAGGTTTCATGTGCATTACCAGGAAATCCATCTGAGAGAAACAGCTTTTTTTTAATAAGGTGTCCATCAAAGCCTAATACCTAAAGGTGGTATTTACAGAGTCAAAAGCTGCAAAAGTCTTGCTAGGCTGATGTCATAGGTTGGGGGATACATCACTACATGCTGGTGCTCTTGCTTGTTGAAGCTTGCCCAGCCAGAGAACAAGCCATTGCCACAGACATTTTCCATGCTCTCCTGTCCCAGGCAAAGTGCATTTAGCTAGTGCATTGCGCTGCATGTTGCTACTGTGCTGAAGGCCTTTCTGGGTGAAGTACTCTCAGCCAAGGAAAGCTATTGGTTTGGGGGTGGATTCCTTAAGCATGCATAGATTTCTACATCAGCAAGCCCAGAAACAGTCTCAGTGGATGGGTTTCATTCAGTAGCTTAGTTAAGAAGGGTAGCCCATAGAGTGTAGGTCATTTTGGCTACACCTTTTCATGTCCAAAGGCTGTAGTCCTCTAAAGTGTACCTTTACAGCCTTGATCACAGGGATGGTATTTTCCTTTCCATACACCAGGGAGGGTAAAAAGAGCTCTAAAAGAAGCTGCTGAGCAGCCTGGCTTCAACATCTGGATGTGGTGCTGCACCTTCAGGGTTTCTTTCAAAGACAGCAGGGAATACAGCACTGCTCCATCTGCCAGCCTTGTGGCAGATCAACACTTCGCATATGTTGCAAGAGGGCAGCTCGCTCGCCCTCCAAAGCCTGCGACAATCATCAAGGACAGCAGAGGAGGCAGAACAGCATTTGCAGATGGTGTCACACAGCCTCCCAGCCTTCTAGAGGCTGATGCTGGGCTGGGATTGTTTAGAAGAAAATATTTCCTGCCCTGCTGTTGGTGTCCACCTCCACCCCAGGATGTCCGCACGTAACTACTGAGATGCACCCAGCGCGGACGGCATGGTTTCTCCAAGGCTGACCTGCAAGGACTGTACCTCTGCAACTGCCTGGCAGAGGGGTAAGGGTATCAGAAACATAAACTAGTCCTGTCAGAAGGTCAGTGATGAAAGGAGGCATGATATGGCTTTTACAGGCCCTAATAAAAGAAGAAAAGAAATAAAGCTGAATAAAATATTACAGCACGATGCCATCTTCTTATTCTCCAAACAGGCTTCTATCCCCTCACCTAGTAGGGACAAGTCAGAAGAAATATCTATCTACATGCTGCTCTTCTTTTCTGCCCCCAGCAGGAGCGGTTGTCCCCATGACTTTTCTCCCACACAGAAAATCCCTCCGGTTCCACACGGGATACAAGTCTCCCCCTCCCTTCATCTCTCAATAAATGTGCCTGCCAGGGGTTATCAAGCTGAGGGTCATTCTCAGTGCTAACAATGGAAAAAAAAGCAATATCCAGCTGTTACTAAAGTAGTAAATCTAGTCACTTCACAATTACACTCCTCAGTTTCCAAGCCCCCCAACGGATTCCTGATACATTCCATATTTTGCTCTTTATTTTGTTTTCCATTTGGCAAAGGACAGGCTCCAAACCAGTGTGAAGAAAAACAACCTTTCCCCCCTTCCCCCTCCTTTTTTTTCTTTTTTTTTTTTTTTTTTTCCTTTTTTTTCACGGCGCTATCTCTGCTCCAAGTCAGGCCAGGTAGTGCTTATCATTTCCTCTGCACTGCAAACACCAGCGTGCATGCGTTTCCTGCCGGCAAGCCCCAAACCGCAAGCTGACATTGTTTTCAAGGCCCCCCTCGCTTGGAGGCAGGAGCAGCGCTGCCGCACAGCTCTTCCTGTTGATGTCAGGCCCCTCTTCCTCCCAAAGCAAACGGGCTTCCTGCCGGCATCTGTGTCCTTTTCCATGAGGACTAGCAGGAGCCATTTTCCTACACAGCGGCCGGGGTGGGGGGGAGCAGAAAAAAAGGTAGTGGAGAGAGGGAGGAGCGGAGGTGGATGGGTTTTTTTTTTTCTAGCAGTGTTGAAGAACATCTGGGGCTCCTCTCAATGAGGAGGACAGAGAAGAGATAAGAGGTCAAAACAATAGAGCTATGTCTCAGGGATGCCGGTATTTGCAAGTACCAGGGAAAATCACTTATTAGCAGAGAACATCAGAGACTAATTACAGCTGCCGATTTCCTACTGCTAAGGAATGTAAGCTCACAAAAGAAAAGCTACAGCCACGGCCCCCGTGCTCCAGTGGCACTGTCATAAGCTGTGGGAGATGCCAAGACCTTTACACCAGACCATTGCCTTCGTTTTTATTCTTTCAAATGGAGGAATCTCTACCGCTGCCAGCACTGTTTCATCAACAATGGAGAAACTGGACGACGATTGCAGAACATGGCTTATGCCAAGCTGAAGCACTTCAGCTCCGCAGACTGCCATTGCATGAGCCACTGCCCCAGCAGAGAAAGGAAAACCTAACCAGACACCATTTTGGACCTCCCTACAGTCCATGGCATTCAAGGTTTGCATTTGTCCCAATAGAGAAGCTGATGGGCTTGTCCCAGCTCCCACCAGGAGGTTATCAGTTTGCTGCACAGTGGAAGAAACAGCCCGGGAACGTGTGATGGCGTGCTCCGTCGTGGTGGGGACACAGAACATGAGGAGCACGAGGACCACAGCTAGCCGTGGCAGCAGCATTGCCTGCCCTCCACAGCGTTTCAGCCACGCGGCTCCCATGGCTGCCAGCACAGGGCGAGGAGCTGGCTCGCATTAGGACATGTTCCCCTGCAAGCAGATGTTTCCCCTACCTAGGGAATGACTGGGGAAATAAAGTCCCCCAGCATTTTCTATATCACACCTAAAACTACGGCCAAAACGGGTGGAGTGGCGAGGGGGTTTACTAAGGGGTCCCTAGCAATAACCAAACAGGTTATTAGGTCCCCTAGCAATAACCAAAGCAGGACCTGTCCCTTAGAGGCTCAGCTACTGCTCCTAATGGTCCTCTGGGGATGAGTTTCACGTGTATTTCAATATTGTTATAATGTGATTTTCTCCTTCTTTTCCTGTCTGTTGCCTGGTCACCTTCCTGTGTCACTGTAGGAACTAAGGGTTACACTTCATCTCTGGGTGTAAATTGCCACAGAGGCTGACAAAATTACTCCAGCTTTATGCAACTGTAGCCAGCAGCAGATGTGGCCCCAAGTCTGGCAGAGCCAGTGGAGTTGCAAGAGTGAACTGGGGCTTAGTTTTCCTCACAAGCAGAAATTCTTACTCAAGGTGCAATTGCAAAATCTTGACAGCTGGTGCGGGTGTAAGATGCAAAAGAAAAAAGCCCACCGACATTCTCACAGCAGAAGTTGGCCATGGCCACTGAAATTCGCAGCATTTCAGCATTTAGGCAAGCATTCCCGGCCATAGAAGAAGCACCATGCATGGCTAAACTCAGCTGGAGCTGTGCCGCTGCTCGCACATGAGAGCAGGACGGGGGACCGGGAGAGGAGACCTCTTGCACTTTTTAGGGAGCTCCAACCTACACAGTGCCAGTGACTTTTCTAGAAGGTGCTTAGCAGCTGGCAGCACCAGCTAAAACTGTGAGCGCTCTGCAGGATGGGACCCCATTTCCAAAGCTGTCCTGGGAGCAAAACCACACTTTGATGAAGGAGTGTGCAAGAGAAACAGGCTCCACCGAGCTCACATTTTCCTGTCGCGCTCTCCCTCTCTTTTAGTATGGCTTGCTATTCGTGAATGAATTACCTCAATCCCTCTTAAGCAATATGTACTGACCAGGAAAAGGGCGTGGGGATTATTAATGGAAAAATCCTTGAATCTTTTAGCCCTGTAGCATGGCTACAGTTACAAGGAAAACAGGATACCACGCTGCATATGGGGAGGAGGAAGAGAAAAGGAGCAGAAACTCTAATGATCTACAGGGACTGGCTCGTAAGGAAGAACAAAGTGGTGGTGGTAAATAGGCACAGCTGGCCCAGATTACCAGGAGAGAAACGAACGTGCACAATAGCGGTCTACATGCGGTGCAAATACCACCGAGGGAAAGGCCTTGTTCTGGATGATCAAGGGGTTGTAACTAGGAGTGACTGAATGAAATTACGAGGGGAAATTTAGGTTGAATGGTAGGAAAAATCTCCTAAGAGTGAGACACAGTATCATGTTGTAGAATTGCCTTCTCAAGGGAGGGGGTGGGAGCCATGCTGCCTGGATATTTAAAATTAGGCAGGAGATTACTCTGAAGGGAACGGTCCTGCACGGGCTGCTGTGACAAAGACAAAACAATCTTGCCGGCCTTCCCACGTCGTTATCAGGCGATGCCTTTTAAGCCACAGCGAGATCCCCTGGAAGAGCTTGCTGTGTTAAGTATAAAGGAAAGCATACAGTGCCAGCACTCGCTACAACAAGGGACAACCGCAACCAGCAGCTGGAGTTTAAATTGGATACTAAAGCATGCGGGAAGAAAGGCAACTTGAAAATCTTCCAGCAGAATGATTTTCCAGTGGGAAAGTGTGCATTTCACAGAATCAAAATGTTTCACCAGAACGCAGGGATTCAGTTTGATTTTTCAACCAAAGAAACACTCAAATATATTGTTTCTAGAAGGTGAAATATGTTCACTTCCATATCATTATTTCCAACGTGGTATAACCTTTTGGAAAATTTTTATTTAGGGGAAGTTTCTACTTTTTTATTGCGCTTCCAGATGTAAGGAAGTCTTGCGGTAGGGGAAGATGGAGCACAGCACAAAACAGGAACCGGCTCTAATGGATATCAAGTGATATATCATTAATAACTGGCTAGTCTTTGCTCCTCTCTTTATACTTCTGAGGGCAGCAGCACCGTTCCTTGCAAGCTGAAGCCCAGAATACTGTGTGTGTTTCTCATCAATGAACGAGAGAAAAAGGAGGCGAGTGTCCTAGGGTTTGCTTTTCAACCCTCGGGATACAAAAAACCCTCATTTGACATCTTCCTTGTATCTCACGTCCCCCATTGTGAGGATAAAACCCCAGCACAGTCTCACAGAATGTGCTTCGCTTCCATCAGCAAAAATCTAACCCCCTGGCAAGGAGTCATGAATTAACAGAGGATAAGTATCGTTCTCATCCCATAGGTGCAAAAAATGAGAAACAGAAATGAGCTGGCAGCCTGAGGTCATGCAATGAGTTAGTGGAAGAGCTAAGGTTAGAGTCCACAGCTTTGATTCCCACTCTGTAACTAAACACACAGCCAGTTTTCTTGTATCTGAACTCCTGGTAAATAGAAACTTGCCTTCAAAAGTTCAGAAGTTAGTAAAGCACGCAGAGATTGCAACTGGTTTATCAGAATCACTCACCCAGAAAGTCCAGTTGAAAAATCTCACACAGATGGGTTTTTCTGGGAGAGGCTCAATTCTTCTCAGGCTTCTAACAAACCAGAAAGACCCTTCCTACCCAAACTTCTAGCCAAAATCTGGACACACAGGCTAAAACCTCAGAAGATTTGAGTCAGCAATCGCCGATCAGATTCTTGGAGCAACCTTTTGGGTTGGTTGTCTTAAAAGTTAGCCTTGTACCAAAAGACCAGACTTCAGTACCCCTGTGCCTGGGAATGTTTGGAACTGGATCCACGCTTTGTGGCTTGGTCTCACTTCTAATTCTTTTCTTTTTTTTTCCTCTGGAGTGGTTCTCTCATAACTAAATACCACAATAATGGCAAGAAGCTACCCAGAGGCCATCTGGGGAGAAACTGCATTATTTCTGATCATTTCAGGGAAGGGAGGTTGGTGAGGGGTGGGAGGGGAGGCCTGAATTCACTGGAAAAAGTGTCCTGTCTGTTCACAGATCAGTTACACCAAACTTCTTGCATTCCCTGTCTTCTGACTTCTTCCATCTCCTCAACTATCCATTGGTTTCCTTTCTTTCCCTTTCATTTTCATTTCACAGGGCACTCAGTTTTCAGCATAATATTCTTCCCATGGAGACGAAACTCAAGCCCCACCTTTGGGACCTGGACCGAGGTCCAAAATCCCTCCCCAGCAAAAAGGCACTTGGATCTGGCATTTACGATTCAGGCCCATATCTTCCAACTGCATCTCTAAACTGGATCAAAGACTTTTGTTCCTAGCTTTTGTTCCCAGCTTTTGTTCCTTTCTCCGTTCCCTTGAAATGTCAGCAAACATGATGGCTTTGTTGATGCCGTCAGGGTGGTCTGACCGCTTCCCACGCTGGGCATGCAGATTGGGTAGCTGTGGAGCAGTCAGCAATTCACTGGGTGTCTCCTCTTGGATGTTGTTGTTCCTCACACCAAGGCAGTGGCCTGAAGCAGCAACACTGCCATGAAATCAACAGAAAACAAATCCACCTCCAGCTGCCCTGGCTCGCACAAGGACACGCAGACTGTTTGTTCCAAACCAGCAGCTGCCAATGTTGCCAGGAGGACAGGAAACCATGCTGGGAACTCAGGGCTCTCCTTGGATATTGGGATGGGCATCCACCCCTTCAGACATTCCCCACTTTGTCTGGAGGAAGACTCAAAATATATGCGTTACTGCTGCCTCCTGAGCCGACAAACTGCAGGGCTGTCAGAGCTCACAGCCCTCACGGCTGTTCTAGTTCTCTGCTGACTTCCAAGTGGAAATGGTTTCTCTCAAGTCCAAGTAGGGGGACACAGGCATGTCCTACCCCAGACACCTCCTGTTACCTCCCCAGATGCCCTCGGGACCGCTCTGAGATGACCTGGGACCTCCCTGGCTACTGGCTGTTCCTTGGTCACCCTGGCTGCACTGCAGGGTAGGGGCAGACAGCTCTGCCGGCCATCCTGACCCGTGTTGTTCCCTGCAAGGTTATCGGAGAGCCTGTGGGAAGTACCTGCAAAACGTGTCTGCCTGCTGTCACAGCATCATAGGGTGGTTCACAGGAGGGAAGGGGAAAAAGGCTATAAGTCAACTACCAACCACAGGCCACATTTCTCTGCCCCATCACAAGAAACCACTTTTAGCCTGCACTGGCCAGTAAGGGTTGCCTTGGCATCACTCCTCTGCCCACCTGAAGTGTTTGTACTAAGGGAGATCCTCAGGGCTTCCAGGACGTTTGTGCTGCTCTCTCTGCTTTGCCTGCCAATATGCTGCAAAATATCAGCCGTGGCTTCTCAGCTGTTCTGAAATAACGTGCTTGGCTTCAGCCTGGAGACCCTCAGTAGTGCTGCTCTACTGCACTTCCCTGGTAGCCATCACGTTAAGGATGTGATCATATTTAGGAATGAGCTGAGGCTCTTCCTGCTCTCTGCTCTGTACCTCTCCAGTTCAGTCAATCTTTTCCTACTACAATGCTTTTTCCCACTGCTTATTAATAATTCATTTTCTCCAATTACAGCAGAAAAGGGCCCTGGCCAAAGAGGAATTTTGCAGCATGTCTCAAAAAAGATCATATTTGTCTGCAGCTTGGCTTCATTTAAGGAAGGTCATTCTGTGGTCAAGCACTCTCAAAACAGACAATGCCTCGTCTCCAGGTCTCCAGAACCTCCCATCCAGGCACAGTCATCGAAGCTTTCAAATTGAGTGCTCCTCTGATACATATCCAACCTCACCAATACTTTCTTAGCAGTCTGTCCCACAAGAGATTTAGGCCAACACAATCTCCTTCTCTTGGAGTTGATACTACCACCATCTTCAATGCCAACTGCAGTCAAGTACAACAGTGCTGTTGACAAATCACCTAAAATTTGGGTCTTCTTTTCACTATTGACACCAGTTGTATCCTGGTGCATTCCTTGGTCTTCCCTGGAGCTAATTCACAGCTCACTCTGGTGGTAACAGGAAAAGTGTGGGTGTCTCAGAAGCACTTTGTCACAGGGGAGATTTGCAAGTACCCAAGTCACATAGACATTGGTTTTGTTCTGCTGTTTCACCAACCTAAACCAGAAGCTCCTTTACGGCTGGGAACACTTGCTGTATATGCAGGTTTGAAGTACTTCCACACCAGTTGGCTGCAGCATCCCAGATTTATACTAGTGTCACTGAGGTCAGAAGCTGGCCCGATGCCATGCAGCCTGTGCTTCTGGAGGAGCTCAATGGTAAAAGGCAGTATGCTGAAACGGAGGCAAGGTGTCAGAGTCCTGCAAGGTGCTGGAAAAACTTTCCAGAGCCACAGTAACAAAATGAAGACACCCTTTCTCTGCCAGCATGTGAATCCCTTATGCTTTTTGTGTCCCATGTGTTGGAGCACTTGAAAGGACACATGGGGTACCAAGAGCCATATGCTAGGGAAGGCCTGTGGTGCAACACAGCCCTGCACGTTCCCTTCTACTCCATAGCTTCATACACCAGAGGGCAGGTGGGCAGGGGATAGCCAGTCAGGCCAGCCGTGCCTCTGGCCCAGATGAGCGGATCAGGAAAGGGGCTGCAGGGAAACACATCAATACGAATGCATGCAGTGCAGACACAGCTGTCATGGAGTATAGACCAATGGTGCCCTGGGCACAGATGATCCCATGTAGAGTTAGAGCCTGGTTTCACTGCATGCGCAGCACAGACACCTTTGTGCACAGACACACGTGCAGCATTTGGGCCATCCCAGGTTTTAGGATGGCTCTGGGTAGAGATGGGAGTCAGTTGTACGAATCCCACACATAATGCACTATCCTTGATTTGAAATGCTGGGCATAATGGCATGATTTAGCAGCATAGCCTGGTTCACAACTGTCCCCTTGGTTTTGCAGTATGCAAGTAGATATTTGGGTGGATGATGTCTTCTTGGGCTCGGGCTGGAAGGGGAGGTGGCAAAGCGGGTGGGAGTGACAGTCAGGTGTATATCAGCAAGCTTGTCCTGCTCAAAAGAAACAAAGGAAATGTTGCAAAAGATAGTGACGTTCCCAGGGAATCCACTTTTGAATCTGGCTTGCCTGGCCACAGCCTGAGACTCCTTTATAAATCGCATCAGGAAGGCAGCATTGGCCAACAAAACACAGCAGCTAATCATAAAATCCAAAGAATATCCATTATGTGCTCAGCTAGTGACATTTTAAAGCCTATAATTTTTTGCATCTGTAGGCTCCTGGCCTGTAGTATTCACTCTCCCTTCCCTTGGAGCCAAGCTAGAGACAGATTCAGATAAAAACCCTGTAGCTGAACACCCCGGACTTCAGGGAAATTGAACTCAGGCGTCTGTACTTCAAATTCAACCCTGATCAGAGCAATCTGAGAAGAACCAGTTCAAAATGAGCTGGGCTCCAGACAGGCATCTTCGTCTCCCACTTTGGGCAGGAGACAGCAGAGGCCAGTGCTAGACCTCCAGAGTGTAATCCAAGCAGGCTCTTGAGATATGCAAAACTCAGGTGCAACTCAAGTCAGCTTTGTAGACTTGCAGACCTTTGTAGACAACAGATACAAGGTCTTTCTCTTCTGATTCCAGGTTTTGTTGGGGAAATTTCTTAACTTTAATTTGGTAGCACTTGGGTAACCTCAGTCCTCTTTTACACAACAGCCTGGGTACTCCTGACAGGAATCTTTACAGAGGGTTTGAAAAAGAGAATTGGAAAAATATGAATTCGGGAAACAGGAATGTTATAACCTTGCTAGCACAAAGGCAAAAGCTAGCACACAAATTTAGAAGCAGCAACAGCAAAATCCTTTGAAGGAAAACAGCAGTGATTTTTATTATTGCCTTATATGAGTTCAGAATGTTGCAAAGTTAAACAAAGCAATTATAAAGCTGGGTATTTAAAAATACTTAATGTTTCACAGTCTCCTTTGAGATGAATCAGGTATCCAAACATCTGGGGACTGCAAAATCCATCAGGAAACACAGACAGATGAGACACATCAAGACAGGAAGGTTCAGGGCTGCCATCGGAGAGACAAGGAACAGCAGGAGATTCCCGCAGCTTCTTTTGGGTAAGAAATGTTAGTACTACATGAATGTGTACACTAAACAACAAGAGGAAGAAAAAGAGAGGGCTAAAAAAGGTTTTTGCAAGTCTCCTGCTGTTCTGTGTCTTTCTCACTTTGCTCTGATCTCTCTGTACATGTCACTGGCTGGCAGGATGACTGCTTCCTGCTTCATGATTTCATATTTAATTCTTTCTATATAAAAGGAATTTAAAGGAAATTATTACAAACGGTTTGGCCACACTGCATCAAGTCACTGGAAACTATTTCATTACCCCTGACGTTTTCTTTTTTTTTTCCCCCTCCTTTTTTTTTTTCTCCTTTAAGAGAAAAGTTAGACGCTTTCCTAAACGCTTTCCAGACTTGAGTTATTCACAGATTGCATGTGGAAGGCAAACACAGCCCAGGCCTTGAAGAAAGAGGCTCTCACACTGGACACCCCAGTAGCTTGGGGCGTTGCAGGCAGTGTCCTCGGCAGTGTTTCCTTTCAGAGAGCTGTTGCTGCATGAAAATGCTTTGGGTGTAGCAATCCTGTGCTCATCCCACAGGCACTTCATGAAAGAGGCAACTGTTCCATGTTGGGAATTCAGAGAAACCTCTGGCCAGTAGCGGCTGCTGGAGGCGCCCTGATTAAAGCCCCATTGTTTTGCCCTCTCCAGCAGCCCTGCTGAACTGCTCCCTGATGAAGCCCCTGTCTGTCCAGCGGTTTGGGAAGAGGCAAATAAGTAAATACTGTCGTTGCTGGGAATAACAAAGATTGGGGGAAGCAACGAAAGAGGAAGCAACAAAAAAAAAATCCTTTAATGCACTGTTTCTTCAAAGGCAAATGCCAAGGAGTTGGGTATCTGGGCTGTGTTTCTTTTGTCTTTCTGACTCCTGGATCTTGCTGTACTAAGGGCTTTGAGACACTAACAAACACATTGCAAACACAAGAAGGGGTGTTGCAGGAAAAGGGCGTTGAGATCACACTTAATCAAACTTCCTTACATTTTGATAGCTACAGTACTACCGTAGAAGTCAATCATCTCTTTGCCTTTGCAGTTCTCTGCAGCCAACACAGCTGAGCCACACACTTCAGGCCAAGACCAGTATCCTGATGTTAGTACATGGCTGATGGGTTTCAGTGGAAAAAAACGCCAGCTTAAGTTCATCTCTTTGTACAGGTCTATCTCAAAGGTGGACGAACTGCATGATATAAAAGAAGGAACTTATTGGAGACTGTAAAATCAGGGAAGTTTTGATTCACAGCACAGGCTTCCAAAGCAAAGGAAGCTGAGGCACTGCATGCCTTCAGCAGGCAATGAAGCTGAGCACATTTAAAGGTTGAGTATTGCAAGCTTATCCAAGTGAGACAAAGCTGCTCTTGCTCACGCCCATAGACTCTGGAACTGATCAGAGACTGAAGCTCATTTTAACATCAGTTAGGCACCAAAGGGGGAATGAAAAAATGTAGTTAGCTGATGAAAAAATGCATCACTCGCAATGCAGTAACTCAATGGCATCTCCTTGCACTTTCCAAAACCAAGCTTGTTTCAAGGGCTGAAAGGAGCCAGAAATAATTCCTTCACCTCTCGTCCTGGCTCAGTTTTGGGTAAGAATCTGGAAGAGGAGCTTTGGATAACAAGAGTTGCTGGCACCATGAGCATCTTCCTTTATTCTCCACTGTTTCTGATGAACACTATTCTTGTCTATCCTCCAGCTGTCTGTACCCAGAAAAGCATTTCTTCATCTGCTCTACCCTTATAGCCCTCTCTCTTCTACCATTCATTTGGCAGTCTCCAGTTGTTCCAATACAGTCAGTTTTGCTCTCAGACTAGTTTTTCCAACCTTTGCCTCATCCAGTTCAAGCATATTGGGATTTCCTCACATGCTTTCTCCACTCTGCCTTTGCCCTTATTCCCTTTCCCCATTTGTCCCCTCCGGTCTCCTTTTTCATTTATCTGCCACACTTCTTCCCTCCCAGCTGTTTATTTGGATGCATTATCATTAGCTTCTATCAATAACCTAAGGTTGGGCCTGGTCCCAAAACCAGAATCAATTGAAATTGCTGCCGGTGACTTGTAAGGGGCAGTCCATAAGCCAGTAATGAACCATGTCCCATGGCGTGCGAAGAGAAAGCTGTGTTATTGCATATTCTCCCTCCTAAATCAGAGACTATAAAACGAAGATTGCAGTCTTGCAGAAAGTCTTTGTAGCACTTTTCTTCTTTTTTTTTTCTGTTTTTTTTTTTTTTTTGCAACATTAGCAGAACTAAAGACAGCATCCTGGCCAAATTCCAGTTTAGGGTAATCTCTTCTGCTATTTCAGATAGATGTTGCATTGTTTTTCCATTTCCTAGACCCAGAGGTTAGTTGGTAAATGGCTGTCATGTTCTCTTCAAAGCTAAAACATCACGTACGGGGGCAGAGGCCTCACTAACTCAGAAGCAAGAGCTACCAACCTTCCTCTCTAGGTATGTTATGCCACCCTGGTGTACCTTACATCTCCCTCTGAGGCTCTTGGTATGGGGCCTGCCTGAGACAGGCAAGCTGGGCGAGCTCCATCCTTTTCTGCCCTCACTGTCATCCAACGTGGCACTCCCCACAGCTGCAAGAGCCCACTTTTCAGTACTGGGTGATGAAAACACCCAGTTTTACACCCAGAAAACACCCAGAAATAATAAAATATCATAATAATAATAATAAAAGCAATAACAATACTGAGAACTTTGTACCTTCATTTGTGTACAAACAGAGGAATTCAAAGAGAAAAGCAAAAGGTGTGCTTTTAAGCTGCTTACATCTCCGCCAGGTCACCAAACCAGATGGGGGATAGAGGAAGCCAAACTGGGGGTGCAAAAATCTCATTTCACATGTGAATGTCCACATGCCCTTTTAGCCACCAGTCACTGCCTCGGCATAGGACATGGAGTGGACAGCACTGCCTGGGGCACATGTGGAGCTCTTCCCCATATTTCAGACAACTGTGCTGCTGGTAACTCACAAAAGTGCTCAGCCGAAACCGCTGACACGTGTCAGATCCCCCAAGCAGCATTACTGGCCTGGCCAAGGGAGTTTGAGGAGCCATCTGGCCAGGGACGTGGAGCCCACGTGCCAGGGGCCGGCCTCTTGCTCCCCGGGCCGGGATAATTGGACATTGTTCGGCCGCTGAATTGCCGCTCTGTCGGGCTGCGGGCTTGTCTCGTAGGGACAAGCTAATTAACATGCAAACTGCCAAGGGAAAGAGAGGGTCAGAGATGGTCCTCACCCCTTCATCTCCCCCATAATAAACAGGAGGTTTGTGTGCAACCACAACATCCCAACGCAGGGAGGGAAGAACGGGTGGGGAAGGAGAGGGGAAGGGAGAAGCTCCTTGAATACCTCCCATTCAAACCCAAATATGGGAGCCCTCGTCAAACACGGGAGAGGATTTTCCTGCTGTACCCAGCTTTTTGTTTGCAGTCAGTTCCCTGTGAACATGCAAGCAGCGCCCGAAGCCGCCCAGAGACCCCAGCGGCGGGCAGTGCCGCGCTTGCTGCCTTCTCTCCCTTGTCCCGCATCGGCCAAGGCCTCGCTTTCCACCTCCACAGCCCAACCAAAGAGCTGAAAGCACCGCAGAGACAGGACTGCGCTGAATGTCCCAGCCTCCACACTGGTGTCACCATGAGGTAAAGCAAGTAGCACTATTGCTATCAGCCCCTTTTCAAGGAGGCAGAAGTGGGGAAAGGGATAAAAATAAGGCACTTCACAAGCGATAATATCTTTCCTTAAGCACAAGAATTGATGTCAGGTGCACCTGCACTGTCCCCTGAAGCACAACTATACAAAATCCTTTCATATCCTGCAAACATTCTCTGTCAAGAGGCAGGAACATATTTTTCTGATTTTTCTCATTCTCCCAAAGAAAACATGCATGTCTTTTTCCCCTTTTGCTACCAATGCTCACTTAAATTTGCTTCATAGGTAGATAATGTTGCAAAGAAAAGCCTTGCTGTCACCCTTTGTCCGTCTGCTAAATCCTTCCACCATCCTGCAGTGAGTTCAAATCTGTAGTAAGAGATGCATGAAAAATCCCAAGTAGGGAACAATTATTAGGGCAGGAATAAGCCTCCAAAGCCCTCAGGATCCAGAGCTGCAGTTCACGTCTGTCTTTAATGCCCAAGGGCTAACATCAATAATTTAATGAGCGCCTTACATCCTGAAATATTTCACAAACTGCAAAAACAAGACTTACTCCACCCACCTCTTGGCTGGGAGGTGGCAGCCGTTGAGCTGGGCAGAGCAAGGCTACGTGACAGTTTAGGACACTGAGTAAAAAAACAAATCATGGCTCCAGCTGAAATTGCTTCTGGAAAGGGAATGACGCAGGACAGCGTGTACACATGTAAAAAAGTCCCTATCCCCTAGAAACAAAAGATAAACCAGAACTTTTTTTTAAAGGATCGGGGCCCTTGTTTTACACTCTGCCCAAATGGCAACTTTTCCCTAAAGGATGCCAAGTCAATGACTTGACTGAACTGACACTACACTTGCCATCTTCTGAATCACCCACCCCAGTCCTGCAGCAGATTTTCTTGGGCAACTCCCATGCAAGCGCTAACCAGACATAAACCTGCTCCGGGTGTAATTGCTGCAAGAAGGGCTTAAGGCTGAACAGCAGCACGCTTATTGAGCTGCCATGTTTAGGGGCCTAAGTAGTATCCAGTTAATCTTCTCAAATCTCATTATTGCAGCAGAGTGACAGATGGGTATTTTAGCAGGCTAGAAATGAGGACTAATTAGGAATCCTAGCCCTTCTTTGTATTTATTACATTGGTTCCTTCCCTGCCTCTGAAGCATGTCTATGAGCAGTGACGGGCGGCCGCCTCCACCGCTGCGCTCCGGCTGCCACCCCGAGGACAGCGGGTACGGGGCCACCCATGCCTGGCTGATAGAGATGGGGCTGCAGGAGGATGTCACCCCTCATCCAGGTTCTGGGGGACCCCAAATCGAAGCTGTTGGGATCCGGAACTGAATTTCCTGACTCAGATCCTTTTTGTGGCTTTACACAGCAAATCTTGGGCAGCAGTAGGTGACTGGTGCTCGCTACTGAGCCAGGAAGGAAGAATAATGGACTCAATAGATCAAAACCAGCTCTTCCCATTTACAGCTCTTAAGCCCGCCTTTAGGCGCAGATGTATTGACTTTGGCAACATGTGCCTACTGCCATCCTGGCAATAAAGTTATTGCAATGGGGGGGGGGGGGGGGGGGAAGAAACCCCTCCAAAAAATCTAAGTAAGGGGAACTGAAAATACTTAAGAAAAGGCAGAATCGCCCCCTTTGTAATCCTTGAGCCGTCGCCTCAGGCCAAACCCCCACACTCCTTTTAGAGGTTCCAGGACATTTGTTTTAACTTTTTTTGCTGCATTCCTCTACCTTGTCGTACTTCTGTTTTCCAGCCAGGACTGGAAGGGAGAGAACAGGATTATAGAAGGAAGTCTGTTGCTCTATTTTTCTGGCTTGATTAGAAGCAGAAGATGCAATAAATCTCACAAGAGAGTTTGTTCTCATTTAGCCTCTCATGTACCTGAAACTACCTGACCAGAGCAAGGGTAAGGAAAATGCAATACCAAGCGGAGCACACTAGGAAGATAAAAAGAGAAAGAGCAAAACAGTGAAGCTCTTCCCCTCTCTGATTTTGCATAAGGAAAGAAAGCAATTCAGTCCCGCTGACAGCTTATTTATTTCACACAAATTGCAGCGCAGATGCAAGGGATCCAGAAGGAGGCTTACCCTGCCTGATCACACCTCTGAACCTCCTGGGGTGTGACTGCCATCACTACCCACAGCACCATAATGAGAGATGAATAGAAAAACAAGCACTAGTTGCACATCGAGCAAAGGGTTTTCCGCATGCTGGTTGGCCCTGTTGTGCTGCCAAGCTGCCTGTCTGCAACAGGACTGACAGTTGCATTCACTGCTGAGATGGCAAATACAGAATACTAACAGTATAAAAAATATCCCAGCTGAAATATTCAGATCCAAATAAACAAACCCCTCCCTTTTCTCCCACTGTTCTGGGTTTGCTAAATCAGCATTTTTTGATGAGGCAGTGAATATAGGCAGTGAGATCAGGCACAGATCTAGCCGGGATTCTCATCCCTGCATCCCACATGTAGAGAAAGTTTGCGAGCACATCAGCACCTTTCAGGAAAAAAGGCAGTACCAGTGCTGCTGTGTTTGGTGAAAACCACGGTGGTATCCTTTAAATGAAGTTTGTACTGGAGAATCTGACCTGTTCTCCTCTCTAATACTCTGTAGGAAACAAGCTACGCAACTTAGTTACAGCAGGAATGCCTCCTGGCCCTTTGGATGTGCAATCCCTATTTTAGAGATGCAGGTATATCTCCTCTAACCATTTCACCATGTGACAGTATTTAATCGCATTACAAAACCAAATGCACACACGTTCCCAGATGGGAGAAAGCAAAGAAAGGACACGAGATGTGAAGAGAGCTTTGCATTTGGTTTGGGGTTTAGTTTTTGTTCTTTCTTTGACTGTACGGTGCTTTACAGAGCTAAACAAAGCCTCCTGTTCCAGATGATAAATCTTCAAGCTGCTCCTGGCCCCAGAGAGCACAGGAGATAATAGCATTTCCAAAGGCATTTAGTTAGCTGAGCCTTGAGTGGAGAAGAGGGCAGAGAGAGGAGCTGGAGATAAATGGCTATGAACCCAGCTCAGCTGCTCAGGGCATATTTCTGGGAGCAGCAGCCACAGCTGAGAATCCTGCACGGGGATGCATGCTTCCCGGTCCCTGTGCTGGAGAAGGGCATGTAACGCAGGCATCCCGAAAAGAAGAATTCCGGCCACGAGCCCCCGGTTCGGTGCACAGTGCCTTTGGGGTGGGCTGTACAACCCCCACCTGAGAAAGGTGTGCTGCTTCACAGCATTATTTGTAGGCTTTATTAATCCAAGGCCCTGCAAAGCTTTCGTCAGATGCAGCATATCAGCGTATTATATAAAGCATACATTAATTTGTTTGAGCTGGCCAGCAGCAAGACTGCAGAAACCATTAAAGAACAGCAGCTCTTTATAAAGAGACAATTGGTTTTCAGCATTAAGCAGGGCAGAAAGGATGCTTAACGCTGTCCCAATTGCATATTGACTGAAATTGCCAGCCTAGGCTGGGAGACCAAGGCCAACTTCGGATAGAAACTGTATAAATTACTAGGAACATCAGAAGAATTAGGAAGAGTGTTGCCAGCAGGTCGAGTGATGTGATCCTCCCCCTCTGCTCAACACTGGTGAGCCCACACCTGGAGTCCTGTGTCCAGCTCCAGGCTCCCCAGTACAAGAACGACACAGACTTACTGGAGCAAGCCCAGCTCAAGGCCACAATGATGAAGGGACTGGAGCATCTCTCATATGAGGAGAGGCTGAGAGAGCTGAGACTGTTCAGCCTGGAGAAGGGAAGGATCAGAAAGGATCTTATCAATGTGTACAAATACCTGATGGGAAGGAATGAAGAAAAGGGAGCCAGGATCTTCTCAGTGGTGCCCATTGAGAGGACAAGAGGCACAAATTAAAAAACGTGAGATTCCATCTGAACACAACATTTTTTCACTGTGACAGTAGTCAAAGGCTGAAGCAGGTTGCCCAGAGAGGTTGTGGAGTCTCCATCTATGGATATATTCAAAACTCAGCTGGACACAGTCCTGGGCAACCGGCTCTAACTGACCTTGCTTGAGCAGGGAGTTGGTTTAGATAATCTCAAGTCCCTTCTCCTATCAATAATTCTGTGACTCTGTAACATTTTCTGCTGCTGTTAAGGTAACCCTTCCCATATGCACATTAAATTACCTAAGTCCAAGCGGCTCTCCAGTCAACCCAGCACTGCTTGGAACTGGCACCATCACACATAGCATCAGCTGCTGGCACCAGGATGGAGGCAGGCTGGTTTGAGCCTAGGCCAGGTTGCTGCTCCCAAATGGGAGTACAGCAAACTGGGGCAGAGGAACTGAAGGCAAGTGCAAAAATCGTGGGGTTTGCTCTATCCCTTTTTGGTGCACTGTTAAGATCAGAAGTGCCTCCACTGGGCTGAAAATGGGGAATCTAATCCAGCTGCAGGGTCGTGTTCAAGGCAGGAGGGTGAGCCAGGATTGAGACTTCCCTGTCCGCTTAAGTGGTGTGTGCCAAAAGACTTCTAGCATTAGGAACTGAGCTCCTCGCTCTTAAGCACTATGATAGCATTGATCTGGCACTTGAGTGAGGGTGAAGTTTAGTATTGGTGTCTATAACTTCATTATATGCAAGAGCCTAGACATCTGACAACAAGCTAGGTCTCAAGCCCATATTAAGTACTCTTATATCTGTTATCACAGTGGTGCAGAAGACCAGAAAGTCTGCTTGTGGTTTCAGGTAAATATAGAAAACAGAGGGTTACATTAGTGAATTAAGTAGAAAAGTTAGTAATACAGTCAGCACAGTTGCCCCACGTTATTTAATTTAACACTAAATTCAATTTATGTTACACTGTTCTCTGTCTGTGTCCATTGTAAACATGCTGCAGATTTTTTTTTTTGTTGACAATGCAAAACACATTCGCTGAAGTTATCAGCAGAGAAGCTGAAGGCTCTGGCATACGAACAAAAGACAGCTGGGGCTTGAGGCTCTGGGAACGTATGGAAAGTAGACACTAGTAAGCAACTAGCAACAGTAGTTGCCCTTAAAAAAAAGTCAGTGGAGCCAATTAGCAGCCTTTGTATTGTAATAAGGTGTCTGTAGGTTTCCATGTCAAAGCTCTGAGTGCATCTGGCACCCTGTGGTGGTTCGGGACTGGAGGCAGACGCTGGTAGCTCTCCATTCTGTAATCACCCTCCATTTGTATTTCACACTTAGGAAAACTGCACCCAGTGCAGATCAGAGATCCAGTCCGAGCCGTGATGTGGGCAGTCAGTCTGACAGCCACTTCACCCCAGGCCCTTCCGAGCGGGACTGGGTATACCGTTACTGGCAGGCTGTTTTCATTTCCCCTATTGCCGTTAAAGGAGAAACACTGGAACATAAATCTTTGGCACAACCCTGACTGCCAGCAAATGTTGCTGCTGTAGAACTGCATCATATACGCAAAGCCTGAGTTACAGATGCAAGCTTTCTAGTATTTTGTTTGTGTCACGAGCTCTCCAAACTAGAGCCAGGCCTACACCAAAACTTTGGATCCAAACACCGCAGACAATTGAGGATCTCCCAGACTACTTGTTCACCATGTCTGCATCAGCCTATGTTGTACATCCACCCTGTGCAGTGCCAGCATTTCATCCGCAGTGGTTTTTTCCTTGAGCCTTTCAGAGCTGCGATACCACAAGCAGTGAAGTCCCTAGTCCTTGGTTTCCCAAGTTCAGATGAAATCAGCTGTTGCCAACAAAGAGAAAACATTTGCTAAATCAAAATACATTTTCTAATCTAGGATCTGCAGGCAAGACATGCAATTCATGCTGTTCACAGGGTGTGGGGAGAAGGCAGGATCAAAGTGGGGCTTAGTGCATGCAAACGACACGTGTGCCTCCTGCAGTGTTTGGTAAGGGAAATGTAAAGCAGGAGGCAGCATGGAAGAGCTCTCTGCTAATCACACAGCGCTAGCAATGGAAAGTCCATACGGAACGAGGAGCTGAGCTCGCAACGTGAATGTTTAACTGCAGTAACACTGTGCCACAGAGACACAAAAATCCAGCTCCCAGGAACCAGAAACAGATTGAGGAAGTAACACAAACATCATCCAAAACAAGGAGGAACAGAAGCAGACAGATGGCTTCTGCTCCCGTTGTTCCCAGTGTCTTGTTGCTCTCACTTTGTTGCCATAGAGCCTGATATCTGGGACTCATAACATGATGCTCCGCTTGTGAGAGCGGGTGGTGAAAAAGCAACCTTTACATTATTAATAATTTCCCCCTCGCTATCCATTTTGGCAGCAGAGTTTCTCACTCCCCTGTCCGCTGGACATGCCTTGGCAGATTCTGAAAGGCCAAGGAGCTGTTTAGCCCCCCAGGCCCAGCCCCTCCACCTGTCAATTCATGTACTCAGCCCCTCAGGGCCCCTCCGCCACAGCTCTCCTCCACTGTACAATACTACTGTCTCCCTTCTTTTGCCCCCAGACTTCAGAACCCGACTGTCCCTTTTGCTCCCATCACAAAGATGAGGGGACGCAGCCTTAAGTATCCACACAGGCTTCACGACTACAGCCAGGGATAGACCTCACAGGGCGCGGGTCACGGGGCTGCTTAGTATACCAGTAGTGTGAAAATGTAGAGCAGATTGCAGCAGCACGTCGGATAAAAAAAGAGGTCTAATGCTTTTCAAGCCAGCCCGAGAGGCTGTTCTTGTCCCCTTCTCCTCCAAGCCCCTGCTGCTTCCTTCCTTGCAGGAAGAGAAGTGTTTGCATAGGCTCAGAGTGAGGTAGGTCAGGGAAGAGACCTGGATTGAAAGCAATCTGGGCACAAAAAGAGAAAAAGGTTTCTTTGCAGCTTGATCAGTTCTTAAGACAGAAATCCCCAGAGCCACAGTTTCTAATTTTGAGAGCAGGATGAACGCAGCTCTTCATTCTTCTCCAGCAGCTTTAGTAAGCGTGTGGCATTTTCATTTTTCCAAGGGGATTTAAAAAAAAAAAAAGGCCTCATCTTTTTCCTCCTCATATTGCCATTAATGATCTTTCAGCAGTTTTCCCAGGACTTCCTGCATGCATCGCTCACCAAAAGCGCCTACCCAAAAGCATGGGCATGCATTCGCTTTGAAACATCAACACAGGAAAAGCAGCTTAAAAAAAATATACTAAAAGTGGACACAAACGCATCTTTGTATGGTGCACACTTACATGTGCTACAGACTGGCATGCACCCTCACGCACATCCCTGCATGTTCTCGTCCCACAAACACATGCAGCTGCACATGCAAATGTGAGGAAGGAAAGCCACGCGACCCAGAAAAGCTGCTTCACATCTGGGTAGCAGGTTTAACGATTGGCTCCGAAGGCAGCCTGTTCTCGAAGCAAACTACTTTCTTCCTCAGTGGCAGGTCTCGTCATCCATCTGAGCACGGACGAGGCAGCTTCACAATTAAACCCATAGCATCAAACTGGGGCAGATGATAACTTGCTAAGGGACTGTACCAGAACAGCCAAAGAGTATTCAAGGCCACCTTTCCTTTGTACAAAGCATATTACAGCTGAATTATTGTTACTGTTTTCCCTCAGAAATACTTGCCTGTCCTACAGTAAAGTCTTGACCTACTGCAGCTCTCAAAAGTGCTTAAGATCCTGCTTGGGGAGCCAGTGCAAGCCAGAACGACCATGTTTTTATGAGACCGCTAACACTAAATGAAAACTTTCCTTACTCAAATGCAGTTGTGACAAGGCAGAAGCAGTCATTGCACAGTCATGCAGCGTAGAAGAATATCATATTGTGGGCTATCCATACTGTTGTCTCCTTCCCCGTATTACAATCCAGGGGCTTGTAAGGGTTTCCTCACCCATCTCGCTGTTCTGCACTTGCAGACAACAGCTCCCTTTCCCGCCCCGGCCTCAGGGAGTGCTGCCGGGCAGCCCTGCTCTCTGCCACGGCAAGAAGGAGCCTCAGGTGGAGAGCACAAGGGGTTTGGTGGCTCCAAAGCTCCTCAAATGAGGCAGCTGTATTTCTACAGCAAATAACAAACAAAGCCAATAAGCAGCATTAGACAAAGAGACAGAAAGTGCTTGGGGTGCTACAGGCTCAGGATGAGAAGCATTGAGGGAGCTGTGGGGAGTGTGGGAGGGGGTTAAGGGGAAAAGCTGATCTCATTGCATCCCAACCAGACAACATCAGGCAGGAAACAGATGTGCAAGAAACCACAGAGGGGTACAGCAACAGCAGAATTAACTCTCCAGCAAATAGGGGAAGCTAGGACACACAGAGCTGATCAGCACCCTGAGAACAAGGTGTCTAATCTGAGATGTGGCTTTTTGCAGTCCTGGTAGCACCTCCTATCCCAACATCTAGACACCATCATACTAAAAATGAAGGAAATGATTCAGCCTTTCTCCAAGTCTTACCTCACTCTAAGCAAATAAAGCAAAGGTAGGTCTGAATCAGTAGCGCTTCCTATGCAAAAAGCTGGATTCTTTTACTAGCACAATCCAATTTTTATAGATGTTGTGTCTATTTCCATTAAAAAAAATGGAAGTTGTACCTGGTTGTGGACATGAAATCCCAGTCTGAGTCTCCCACAGTTAGAAGTACTGAGAAAATTAAAATCCATTTTGACTTAGTCCCTCTGACTTTAACAGCTTTGAATGTTTCAGCCCCCTCTCACAACATGTCTGTGATATAACTAGAAGCAAGACTAATCTTTGCGACTGTTTTCTTAGGTAGTTCAGACTGTCCTGCCCCAGACTGTCCTGCCCCAACCCTGAGTCTTGTCTTCTCTGCTGGCTCATCCGTCACTAGGAAATTATACTGTTGTTATTACAGGAACTGGGGACCTGACGTGCAGGTCTCGTTGACTTCAGTAGTGGCACTATGTGCTTTTCTCCTCTGGAAATCAGGCCGGTTATCGAGAGACCAAAACATGGCTCTAATGTTAATCCTTCAGGGCTAGTATCTGTTAGCTCCATTGCACCCATACAACACTTTAGTAAAGTTTGACACAGGAAAATGTTTCAATAGAGGAAATTAGTGCTAACTTCCTCCTGCATGGGTGCCTATCCATGCCCAAAGCCTGACACTGCTTTCTAGCAAAGCTCTGACACTCCAAAAGATCCCTTGCCTCCGTGTGTGGATTCAGTGCTGGCAGCGACAGAAAAGGGACTATGTGAAATCAGATGACTTTTACTCAGTGGTTGCCATCCACCATTCTTTTATGTCTTATGAGAGCTTTTCCTCAAATCCACTGCTATTAAAGTCATTGTTTGAGAATTCTAGTGCGAAGGAATAAAAGCTAATTTTTCCCCAAGTTTCTAGCCCTCTTGCCAGTAGAAAGACTTGAAAACGTAACTCAGATGCACACTGAAGTTTCAGAAAACAGAAAGCAGAAAAAGAACCCAGCACTGATTTTTATTTTATCTGATGATTTTTGTGGCCTGAGTCATGATTTTAAATGCTTGGGAGCACTGATAGCAGTCTGCCCCCACAAGGAACATGACCAGTCTCTGTGTAGACTGCCAGCAGGAAAAGGCCAAGTAGGGTCAAATGTGGTAGTGACAGGAACTGACTTGAAATACAGTAAATTCAACAGATCTGACCTTCGAACCAGCCACCAGACAGAAACATCTGTCCATCACCACTGTCCTGGGTCAGATCTGAAGAATCAACTTAGGGCTAACGGCTTTCCATCACATTTTTAGTCTCCTGAGCTACCCCACTATACCTGCTAAAGTCTTTCCATCTACACTGCTTTTAAATACTTGGCAGTTCTGCTGCAGCTTTTATTGTTTTATCATAAATCTCTTTATAACCAAGCCTTAGGTACATCTGTCTGGTAAGGGAGAGAGCAGGATCTTTTCACCCTTCACTGAAATATAGGTATCTCTGAAGCGGACCATAACAAGTTATTAAACAGTTAAAAGACAGGAGAGGAAATGCTGATACCTTAAGCAGAATATCATTCTCTCCACTGGAATTTGGCAACGACACAGGGACTAAGGTCCTTGCAGAAAGCACAAGCTGCTCTTCAACAACTGCAAGTATGTAGGGACTCAAGTTGTGCACCTCCTCCACAAAGCACCGCACAAGTAGTGCAGCACCCCCTAACTGTAATGGACATGTACTAATCCAGAGGGAAAAAAGCCAGACTGAATTGTCTACACTAGCCTTGGCCATCCCCTGTGCTCCCTTTGCCATCCCTAGCACCAGCAAAGCAGATCTCCACTTCTCTTCGCCTGTGTGAGTGTGCAGGACCAGCCACACAAAGCAGCACTGCAGGATGGCCTAAAGCAGACCTGAGTGTGAAAGCACAACCAATCTTCTTCTTTTCCAGTTAACCCTTCTGGGTACCATTTAAAACCTGCTTTCACAAAGGTCCACAACAAAACGTTGTCTGGACAGCAGCCAAAATGCTCTCCCCCTCCTCATCACTCCCAGATACCATGAACAGTCTTACGTCTTCATTGCTTCCAAGTAGGGAACAACCAAACCCTGCATCCCACCAGTTAAACACATAGTACAATCTAAAGCAGAGAGAAAGCTATTGCTTTACTTCTCTACCAAAGCCCCTGCTTGCAGGAGCACTGGCTTGTCGCTGGAAAGAATTCTTAGCAGGACAATTCAACTATCCCCAAATCAACCATCTCTCATACCCTAAACGCTCTTCTAATTTTGCTTCATAGTTACAGGTTGCAAGTTTGTGATGTCCTGGTGACATCCGAACCTTCATTTCTTCCCAAGACATCACTTTGGCATACTTGGCCACTTTCCTATTGATCCTGAGAGCCCTACCAGCAAAAAAATTAGCATCTCTTACTTCTCTCCCTGTCCCCACAAATTGAACTGTACCAATCTAACTTACACCCTTCCCAATAAACCTATAACAATTGAGTCTTTCATTTCTGGATCCCACGGCACTGGGCAACGGGATGTGCTATTCAGCAAATAGCAGTACTGCATAAAGGGAAAGGAACTTCATATTCTCCCCCACTGCTCCTCAGCACGGAGAGATAAGTAGGTTGGAACTGTGAACCATCCCACAAATGAGATTTGAGACAATGTCCTTCTTTCTTGTGCCCAAAAAACTATTTTAAAAAACTATGGGATTTCGGGTAATAAATTTTGCTGTTCTGGCCTAATTTCAACTGCAGTAAGTATGTTTCTCCTTTTAAAATCCCCCTTGCTGCCTCAACTGAATATACTGCCTGTGCCTGCCTTCCCTGTGTTGTTTTTCAGTGTTCCCGTAAACAGCTGCAAATTGTTCCTCCACCGCGGCAGCTCACATTAGCACTGGATGGAATTTATCTATCTGTACCTTGCGCTGGCAAAGTGGTATCAGTTCATTAAGTCTGTTATTTTTGCTGTTTCAATTCAATTGCCGTTAAGGGCTATATAAGTTAAAAGATAAGGTAATTGTTACGGACGGCTCACAATGAAATTGAATCACTGGTTTTCCCCCATACCTAAATAAATGCACATATATAACATTTTAGCTTAGTGATATATGTACTGCCCTCTTTGCTGTGCAATGGAAAGGACTACTGTTATGTAGTCCATTCCTCTGCCAGTGCAGTTCCACACTGTACTTCATCAGCCGTGCTCATCAGCAAATGAAAGACCTGATTGTACAGCCCTCCCCGTACAAAGCTGACATTGCCGCTAGAAGCTTTTTTTGCTCAGAGTAGCCTGACATTGGTAAAAGTTGGTTAATTTAAACTGGAACATAATGCTAAACCTGGAACATAAGGCTCACATCAGGAATGGTAACAGGCGTGTATTTATTTTTCCTCTTGCTAAACTGCAGGTCTTTCCGTATGCCAGACTCTCAGCTGCTTCTCTCGTTATCCAACCCTCTTTAAGAAAAATTGTTCTGCTCCTTCCCTCATCCAGGACTGATCATTTCAAACTCAGGACCCTCTGGCCTTATTGCAGTTACCTTTTGTCTAAGCTACCATATTCTCATCCGATATCTGAGGGCATGGAGGTCAGGGGGAGGAGGAGAGGAGAGAAAGATAACAGGCAGGGTAGTGAAAATATTAGCTCAGCTGCCCCCTGCACCTCACATCCATCCCTGCTCCACCCCAACCCCCAGTCTCTATCCTGTCTCCATCCAGCAGTGAAAGGACAATATGGGAACTGTAGTGGAGTCCAGGAGGGCAGATGGGATGTTCCCAGTTCCTTCCTACAGCCCTGCAACACTCTAGTCTCATGGACTTCAGGAGGATTTCCAAGTCCAGGAGGAGGCAACGCTAAGTGCAGTTCTGATTTCCGAACCTAGCTTGATGAGAGCCTGCTACCCCCTTCCATGGCCAGGCGGATGGGAGAGGGCATCACAACGTACAGCTGGCCGCCTCTGTCCACACTGAGGCAGCCCGAGAGCCCTAGCCCAGTCCTTTCCCCACACGCAGCGCTACTCATGCAAGGGTCATGCAGACGCGTCACCAAAGCAATCTTCCAATTGTTCATTCATTGTGAGTAACTGGGCAGTGACTCCACTTCCCGGGGATAAACCAGCTCCAGGTTGTCTAGCCCTCAGCCTTGGGAAAGATCCGGTTTGCAGTCCTACCGGTAAAAGAGGGGGGACGCGCGCTCTGCTCCTCCGCTACCAGAGTGAGAATAAAGAGGCATTTACCATCCTGCCCAGAGCTCTCCAGATACTCCGTCAGGTCGCAGCCGAACGCGCTTGCGGCTCCCTTCCTCTTGAGTTTCTGCTTGGCTCCCTTGTTCTTCATGAGGTTAGTCCCAAAAGAGGTTCACCCCCCTCCTGCCTTGCCCCCCTCCCCCCGGCCTCACGCTGGGTGACAAAAATCTTGCTCTTCTCAGACCACCGCCCGTGTCCCGCTCCCAGGGAGTAACATCGGGGGTCCCGTACAGCGTCCAGCTGGAGAAGTAAACATTAATCCCCACCAGATGTTGGGCTGCTCCTGTGGCAGAGGAAGGTCAGAGCGAGAGGAGGCTCCCCAGCCGGCAGCAGCAGCGATCATAGCCCGAGCCCGGAAGGGTTCTCATCGGAGGGAAGTGGGTGGTGGACGGGTGCCCACATCGGAGCTGGCAAGTTGGGGGCAGGCGATGGTAGGGGGGGGTGTCTTTCCCTCAGCGCGGTCCTGGGACCCTCCACGGCCACCTTCTGGGTTTCGTCAGCCACGCTGTCGCCACTTCCAGCAGAAAGCGTCCCAGTCTGGTCTTCCTTCTCTTGGCTTTCGGAGGAGACTGGAAGTTCAAACGGACTAATGAAAAGGGACCGGGGAAGAGTCTGCACAAGGCTCGTCTTTGGCTCCCCCCCTTCCCCTCCTCCTGCCTTCGGACAGTTAGAGGAATGAGAAACCAGCTTCCTGTCCTGACTCCTGCTCACTCGCTCTCTCCTTTACCCCGTTTTACAAATCCTAGGATTATCCAGCTCAGAAAAATGCTGAAAGGAAGTTAGCTGAGGAGGGGGGGAGGAGGACGGTTTTTGGCAGTAAAGTGCATGTGTGTGTGTGTGTGTGTGTGTGCGCGCAAGAGGCTGAGGGAAGGCAGGGAGGGGAGTTGGGGGACGGGGATGAGGACGGCGGAGAGGAAGAGGGAAAGCCTGTCCTGACAGTCGACAGATAACGGACTGCCTGGGAGGAAATCACTGCGAGGCGAGGCGAGGCGAGCCGCAGCCCGCGGTGCAGTCAGGCGCTTCCTGCGCTACCAACGCTCCGCTCCGAAAAGGCCCGAGGAGGGGCCGGCAAGGAGGAGAGAGAGAGCAGGAGCCACTCCAGTAAATCTCTGCCTCTGATTGTCGAGTCCTTCATCGCAAGGCGCCTTCCTGCCCTCGAACGTGACTCTGTTGCTTCAGGATTTGCCTTCCCCTACAGAGGCGCAGGCTGGAGCTACCAAAGTGCAAGAAGGGGACAGAAAGTTGGGAAATTAAAGAGGGTGGGGAGGAGGGAAACCTTCAGCTCCCTCTTCCCCAGCTCCCTGGCAAGCAGAAACAGATGCCACCTGGGCATCTAAGTTCACGTACTTTCAAGTCAGCTCCCCAAAAAGGCTCCTTTTGACCAACGAAGGGGTTTAAAGACAAGGAACAGAAATCACCCAGTAGCGGCAAGAAAAGAAATGGGATGGGTCTGCCCTCGGGTCCTGAGTCTTGCCACCCCCACCAACACCTTTCTAGTCTAACCTTCAGTACATGCATATCCCTGCTCCTAAGAGCAGACACTTGCACTTTCTCCACATTTTTTATCCCAGAAAGCCAACCTCTTTACACGACTGGGTATGCTGGTGGGCCGCACGCTTCACCTAGGGAGGCAAACTTAAGTCTGCTAAGGCTTCACCGCCCCCTCTTGCTCTGCGCCAAATGTAACTGTATGGGACCGGGTGAAAAATAAACAAAAAAATGAAAAACAGGAAAATGCAGCTTTTCACCAAAAATCAGACTCAAGACAGGGAGAGTAATTTTGGTTTGGAGGAAAACTGGCCAGGAAACGGGGCAAAGGACTCCCTTCACCCACCTCCCTCCTCAACCCTGGGCTCTGCACCCTCACGCGGCAGAGAAACCCCATCTCCTCCCGCAGACCTCTGCAAACTCACCACCTCACCCCTTTATTTTGACAGAGTCATTTTTCAGAGAAATCAAGCCTCCGACTGTGATCCGAGTGCTGCCAAAAGCAATTCAGGTGCTGTCTGTTGGTATGGTGACTTCTTTTTTTTTTCCTTAAAAGCGTTGGGTGGTATCACTTCACACACAAGAAAAAACACCAAGAGCCCTAGTGAAGGACCTTGAGCATTTATAACTCTTATTGTGCAGTTTATCACCGTAATTATCATCGTTTTACAGCTTGCTGGCTGACAGGTTGAGGGGAAAATGATTTGCAGAAGGGTGCCAGAGATGTCTGGCCTGTCGGCTCCCAGCCTCCTGCTCCGTCTCCCAGGCTAAGGGGGACAACTGAGCTCTCATCACCAGATGAACGGTTGTTCTCAGGGACCCTCAGTGCTCATGAAACACTTAGAGCTTCCTTGAATTTATTCTGGACTTCTCACAGCACCTTGATGTTGAGTCGGCGCACGGGATCCCTCCCTGAACCGGCGTGCCGCCAATCCCATCGCGTGCCGCAGCGCATCCTGCGTGCCTGCCAAGGGGCAGACTTCAAACGGGTGGACAGACAACAGGACGCTTAGACCTGGATATCTCGCCAGGCTGTCCTCCTGCTGCTCGAGGGTGACTGGCTGCCTTCTATAGGAAGAGAAACCCTTTCCTTGCCCCCTCAGAGGCATGTTCTTCTGCACACACCAGCCCTCTCCCATGGGGCTGAGCCCCAGCACCGGACCAGTGGGGGAGAACCACTTCACCGTGGCAAGTAACCACACCGTCTTCTTCAAAGTCCTGAACTGCCCGCTGCAGATACCTCCCTCCCTCCATGAACCAAACAGGACATTTAAACTCCCCGTGCTGGTCTCCTCCATCACCCTACATAAGACGGCATCACTAACAGAGTCTGTGTCCAACAGCCCTCGCTTGTCCTCTCTGCCTGGTGACCTGCTGCACCACACTCCTGCCCTCACCTCCATGCCCTCCCTCATCTTCAGCACAGTTTCCCCTCTCCTCCCTTGCAAGCCTACCCAAACAGGATGTCTTCAATAGAGGATGGCTTCTTTAAAAAAAAAATCAATAAATAAAATCAACCCCTGCATGCATATGGCTTCCTCATGTCACCAGCGAGGGAGCTACGGCCCCAGGCACAGCGGGGAGCACCCTGGCATGGCCACCGTGCAGCATGGGCCCCCTCCCCTCCCTTGCGCAGCCCTGCTCCGAGGGGCATCGGTGGCCCGTGGGCCCAGAGCGCGGGGACTCAGCAGCACTGCTGGGTCAGCCCGTCACCCTCACCCCTTGGTGTTTCTCACGGGCTGGTAGGCATTTTCAGCTGAAAGCACCATTTCTTGGAGTTGGCTCTGCGGCAGTTCCCTGCAGCCGCTGAGGGAGGTGCCATCTTTGAGAGCCACGGTGGTGGGTCCCGCTGGCCGATGAATGCTGCAGGAATCGAGCACTGCCGTCTGATTTTGGTTATCTGGGGGCTGTGCTGCCCTGACCCCGGCTGGGCTGTGGGTGGGTGGTGGCTGCCCAGGGCCAGGCTGCAGAACCACCATCAGCCATTGCCACCAGGGTGCCACAGTGAGGCGGGGAGTGAATGCCATCTCCCTGCCAAGAAAAAACAGTATTTGAAGCACAAATCCGGGGAAGCGGAGCTAGAAACAAAACAGAGAGGATTCCCACTTTATTCATAGAGGCTGTCTACAGGCATTGCAGTTTGCTGCCCTGCTGCCCCGCGCCAGGTACCCCATGGAGGGAAGAGGGAGCCAGAGGAAGGAAATGGCGTGGCAGGCGGGGTGAAAGAGGCGTGCACCATGGCGAGCGAAGGAAGGCACGAGGAGCTCCAGGAGAGCTCTTGCCAGGCAGGCTGGGCTACGGGGGTGGCTTTCCCCGTGCCAGGACAAGGTTCAGCAAAAGGACAGAGGGGAGGTCGCTGCGGGATTGCCCAGGGAGCCCAGGGCCAGGAGAAGGAGGAGAAGGAGGTCAGGCAAGGTGAGCACGAACCAAACAAGGGAAGCTTTACAAACAAAGCGCTTCGTATCGGAGCCTGAAATCAGTGCTGAGCCAGGGGATTTTTCCAAGGGAAAGGGGCGATGTTCGCCTCCATAGAGGAAAAAAATAATATGTCTGGATTTGCACAGCCTGGGAGGCAGGGGAGGTCTCTGCAATAGTTAGGGTGAGCAGCAGGGCTAAGGAGTAAGCCAGTGTCCCTCCAGGAAAAGCTTTCACAGACAAGAACAGGCAAAGCTGGAGAGGAAAAGAGCTCAGGCCAGAAGTACGAAAAGCAAAAAGGAGTTCAAAGCTGAACAGCTGGAAAAGAAGGGGGAATTTCTCTCCCTCCTAAAAAAAAAATAGAAAAAGAAAAAAGTGAGTCTGCAGAATAAGAGCAACACCAAGCCAAGCCAGAGCTCTCACAGAAGCAATCTCTCTGTAGAGATTACTTCCTAGTCCCCGCCACCGTACAAACAGCGTGATGGCCAGCTGCCCCACGGTACCACAGCCCAAATCAGGAAGTCATGGCCCACAACACTTACTTTAATTCCTTCCCTTTGAATCTGTAAAAATAGGCTAAGATTTGAAGTTAGTCACAAAAGGCCTCCCTGTCAGAGAGGGACGCAGGTTCATGCAGGAAGGTGGGGCACCTTCCCATCCTGTTTCACTGCTGATCTGCGATGCCTTGCCCTTTGGCTTGAGAGTCGTATGGCCAGCCAGCGTCTGTGTGTGAATGAACATAAGACGGATAATGACTTTACAGTACTCTCCGTTCTCACAGACAAGGTATCAGTGACCCCAGAAGCAGTCAGAGAGCCTGGAGAACAGCTTTGGCCATTAGGCCTAAGTATTTCTTCCCCTTCTAAGAGCCGGGGGCCGCGGCGGAGGCGTCACACAGGCTATTTCTGGGCACCCATCTCTCCCCTCCCTGCTGCATTTCCTTCATTGTGTTTGAGCTCTTTCCTATCCGTGGCTTTAGAATCTCCACCAATCTGCCAGGCGCCACTCAGCACAAAAGAGCGGGGGGGCCGGGGAGTGGAAGACCTGGGGAGGGGGGGATCTGAACCCCTAAAAATAGCCCTGCCGAGTACGACTGTTTTCCTGACACAGACGGTTCATTGTTAGACCCTGACACGCCAGTTCACCCTCCCTCCCCACCACTCGACATACTCTCTTTCCTCTCCTGCCCCTCTCCAGCCTAGTTTCCTGTCTACTCCCATCCCCGTGGCCAAAGCTGGAGCATATTGTGAAGCCTAAAGCCTGGCCTGGAGGCTTTTGTTTCTCTGGCTGCTCATCAGATGGCAGACAATGGAGCTACCCTTCAGCTTCCCTTGTCACAGGGCAGCCACCCCTCTTGGATCCTAATTTCACCCCATTCCCAGCCACAAGCCCTGTCTCCCCCAGCTCTCACCTCCCTTTCTGCCTTCCAGAGGACCCTCTTGCCCCACATCATGACACTCCTTCTTCTGTGTGTCTATCTGCCCCATGTAAGCCTTTCATTAGCTACTTCGCAGATCCCAGTGCTTCAGCTACAAATGAAGGAGGCACCTCACACTTGCAGGCTACCAAGCCTCCTTACTGCTGGCTGCATACCCATGACACAACGGTGTAACCAGGAGGTACAACAGACCTGTGCCCAGAAGGCTCTAGTTATGAGCTTGCATGATGATGTGAAGTCATCACAGTCATGTCATAGAAGGCAAACAGAAGAGAACAAATGGAGCATCCCTTGTACCAGAAAGGTTATTTTCACTTTACTGGTTAGGGCATAGGGCAAGGATCTATGGCCGGAGGACCCGGTGTAGTCAATGACATATTAGGAGGAGACATACACTCCTGTCCCTTCTACCTCCTTGAGTATCGTCCCAGATGCAGTGAAGTCTGAACTAAATAAGTAGCCTAATATAGCATGATATTCAGTTATTGACTATACAGACCACAACTACAAAACATGCAACTACATTTTTAGCCAGACTGCCTTCTCCCACTGTTCACAGTCATTTCAGAAGTGTCTTGCGTACAGGAAAACAGATGAGGATCATATCTCCCTTCCCTTACTCAGAGCACAAACTTGTCTGGACAGTGACAGTTGCTTAATCCTGTGTTTGTACAGCATCTAGCACAGAGGAACTCTAATTCTTGACTGGGGACTCCAATTGTTCTGTATTTAAACAACATAAAGACCATTGTAGAAAGGGTTTATGTCTCCCAGTGTAAAACTCTATTGATAGCGCAATAATATACGATAGTATTACAAAACAAACATTCAGACAAAAACTCTACCAGACAAGCCACACAGCTAGAAAAAGCTTCCTTCATCTCAGAGGCATGTTCTGAACCTTCTCCAAGCATCTTACCAACGAGATGACCCATCTGGTGAGGCTGGAAGGCCACAAACCTCACACCATGGATCCATTCCAAACTCACACAGGCCTTTTCAAGAGCATCCTGCCAGCAGCTTTTTGGATAACATGGAAGAGGCAGCTGGCAGCCCTGTGCTGAGTACATGCAAGACAGCATGTCATAGAGAGAGAGGTGATTTCCTCAACACATTGCCTCACTGCAAATAACAACAATAAGGATTCCCACCAAACCAGGAAATGTTTTTGCCTCCTTTTCTCCCCCTGATCAGGTAACCAGACACCTACAGAAATTAAAACAACTTGCTTAAAACTGCATTGTGACTCTATAACAAAGCAAAAAGCCAAATCAACAGCACCTATGAACTTGGGAAATGCCTTAACCATAAGCCCATTGCTTCTCATGTCTTACCAGCCTGTGAGCACAAGCAATAACCAGATTCCCAAGTACAGCCAGGATCTCTAGGTGCTGAGAAAACTTAATCAAGGAAGAAAATCCTGAGGAGATCTTTCTATCACTTCAGACAACTGTTGCTTAGTCACTATGTCCAGCAGCTATGCTACCACAGCCTAAAGGAGAGCAGACGACTTTCAGTATCTGTTCCTCCCTCCACATTTGCACTCCACTGGTTTTGTAGCAGTTTCCCCTACCCTTTATCCTATAAACACTGTTCTAGCAGAAATGAGAAATCTGTTGAGCTAGAGGCCTATAATGCAAAAAGAGAAACTACTTAGTCTCTCCTGCTCTCAGTTCTGCCAAACAGCAGCATTGGTAGTATATTATAAAGGACCCCACACGTATAATTTCTGATTAGCCCAGCTCACCACCACTCAGAGGACACTGACACCAAAACCCACTTCACTGCCTGTATTTCCACCTTCAGATGTTCCTCTCTTATTATCCGTTCTGCTAATCATGTTGCCATGGTAGAAGGAAGCTGTGGGTTAACCTGACTGCATAAAAACAGCAGCCCATTGCACTCGCATTATTTTAATGGTGATGCAAGGGTAAGGACTGAGAAAGAAATTACTTTAGGGGTTCACTCAAGCAGTAATCTATTTTGATCACTTTCTATAGAACATAAGGGCTGTTTTGTAAATATCTTATTTGTTAAAAAAAAAAAACATCAAAAAGCTGAGGGGATGCTCACTATTTTAGGAATAAAAGCTAGCCTGTTACAGGTTATTTTTAGAAGTCACTTAAGACCTGACTTCTTTTATTCTGGGGTCTTCCCTTGATCACTTCTGAGAATCATCTTTTCTATGAGAGAGTTATGCCTTGTTTTAGCACAAGCTTTCAACCCAGACTCCTTTTGTCATGTCTGATCGTCTAGCACCACAAGGAAGGGTTCCTATGAAGAATGGCCAGCTATGATGATGGTCTCCAGCTAGGACAGACTGCTACTTCACCCCTCCTCTCTGTCTCTAGCAAGGCAAAGTACGATTTGGTTGCAGGAAAGGGGAAGAGAGGAAATACAAGTTTGCAAAAGCCACATGTTCCCTTTCCAAACACCTCTACAAGAGGGCTGTCAGCTGTGATGGGTAGAGTGCTAGCAGCTGTGGCAGGCAAGGCCAGGTGTTCTTGCAAGCAGCAGGCTCTGGCACATTTGTTGTTTCTGATTTCTACTCGCTGAGCTAAGTCCCTGTAGGGAAAGCACTGGTGGGTCTGCACAAATGATCTCCTATTGTCTTCTCTGCAAGGCTGACCATATCCTCTCTCCCTTCTAGCCTTTCTCTTCCTGCCTTGCACCACATCCCTCTTCGCGGTCAGGCATGTGCCTAGGTTAAGTGGAAAAACAACTTGCCTTTCTACTGTGCTCTCAAATGCTGAAGGTACCGAGCAGGGAAATCAGCTATGCCGGGAGATTCCTTCTGCCTGAGATCTGAGTGCCCCCTCTCTCAGGATGTATAATATTAAAGCTCCCTGTGTACTCCCTCAGGGAAAGCCATGTTTCTCCTTTAACATTTCCTTACCTGCGCCCTGGCTGTTCTAGCAGGAGGTGTTTTCTGTGGGGAAGTTCCAGGTTGTGGAGGATTTTTTAAACTTCTTTGGCACACTTGCTTTTTCTTTTCCTCTGCTTTCAGAAATACCAGCAGCCCTGCGGTGCTGTCAGCAACATTATTTAGGTTGAATCCTACTGAGTCTCAACACCTCCAGGCAAAGGTGGCATGAAGTTATCTTCTTTCCATCACAGGCCAAAAGGGCTTGGCTTGCCTTCACTCCGACACCTCATTGTCTAAATCGGTGGTTCAAATTATTTCCTGACTCATGCTGAAGTTATATTGGCTGTGAATTATAGCAGAAAGTACGTAGAAGACTTCAGGCTGGAACCAATAATATTCTCTCTGTGCTTTGCAATTACTTACACAGCTTAACAGGCTGCTTTCAACTTTTATGGCTAGTGTAGCATCATTGTAGCTGGCCAATATGATCGGGACATCTGGGGAGCCCTCTCCTGTGTGACTGGGGTGGCTACAGCAGGACTGGGGTCTTTTCTGCAGTCTAGCAGAGGGGTTTTGTTATCTTTAGAGTAAGCTTCGGCTCAGGCGGCTGGCTCCCTAATGCTGCCCTGCTATATTTAGACCCTCTTCTGGTGTGCCCACCCAGTGCTGTTCCCCTTGTTTGTTTCCTACCAAACAATGAGACCTGAAAGAATTGCTTGGAAAGGGGCCAACGCTCTTGCAAACGAAACTGTCAGGCGGCCAAGCTTTGCAACCGCCCTTTGCAACGTACTGTACTGGGAAATGGGAAGCAATTGTCCCTCTTGCTTCAACCTCCAGCATGGGCTTTTTCCCCATGCTAAGAGCTCAGTGGTGTGGCCCTGCCCCAGGGACTAGCTTTGAGGAGGTGTCAGAAGACATGGGGGGAATGCCCAAGGGGCAACAAATCAGGGTGGCAAGGAGCAGTGTAAGATCTGCTCTCTGTTCTCCCTCACTTCTAACCCTGTATTCCTGCCAGAGTGTGTTTTAGCAGCAGGTTGTTCCTGGAAAGCCTTTGCTATCTGCCCTGATTGTAGTAGAAGCTGCTGATGTACATATAGGGTTACAGGTGCGGTCAGATGCCCTTCTCGCTCACCCCGTGTTTCTTTTCTGTGCTCTTGTGGTGCTTGGCTACCATTTTCTACAACCTCAGCACTGTAGGGGGAGAAAAAAAAGCAGCCCCAGCCCTACTGGTGAGCAGAACAAGAACCACATTAAGATTACTTTTGCTTGTTTTAAACAAATGGAGCCAAAAGAGAAAACAAAGGAGAAGGAAAAAAAGCCAGACAGGGAGAAGAGAGAGGAGAGATTTCTTTAAGACAGAGGGGTCTGCCTGACCCACAGTAGCCTAAATGATGAGAGCCTGGAAGTTGCAGGTTTGCACCCAAACCGGATTTTGTTCCATTACCTTAGGTTCCAACTTTGTTGCGTCTTTTGGCCTCCTGAGCCAAACCCTCTCTAGCCAGGAAAGGACATGTATCCCTGAGGGAGATTCCAGGAACATCCTTCAGTTGGATCTGCTTTGAGTTTTCCTTTAGGCCCATAAGCATTAGAGAGGTCAGAGCTTGCAAAAAAACAAATAGATGCCAACATTTCTAGCAGGGGAAGAAAGGTGCTGAGTACCAGAATCATAGCAAAATATAGGGCAAGAGAACGATCAGCTAAAAAGGTATTTGCCCAAACCACACAGGCATCTGCTGGTCCTGCCTGAGAAGAGGGGTGTAAATCTCCTGTGAGGAACAGGGGGAGCACATGTGCCCCCAGTGCCAGAATGTCATACTGTCACTCCACTGATCCCCACATACGCACTGTTCTCTGGCAAATTTAAAAGATGCTGGGACGAATCCAATGGTTTGAGTTATAGTTCTGTAGCTTCTTTTTTGTAACAGTACCAAGTATTTGCAACTTGAAAATGGAACCAACTTTTAAGAACGGCTTAGGAGAACACATGCTGGCAGGAAAAATGCAGCTGGGGGAGAAATAAGTAGATAATATTTTGACACCATGGGCACACAGCACCAATTGATGGGCATTCTACAACAGCAGTCTTAGGCAGAAATTGTGTAGATGAGTGGAGAGTACAGGGAGCAGTTCAAGTGTTCCAGCAGGCAAATCAGGTAAAAGGGAGAAATCACTGCAGCAAGGAAAGGCTGCATTCCGGACTGACCCCTAGCAGGCAGTGTCTATAGGATACAGTAAGCAGGACCCTGCACTGTTGCACTTTAACATATCACAAAGACAACTTGAATAACTCAAATGTCACTAAAATAACCGAAAGAGTCAATTGGGGATGGCCCTTGTCATAGGAAATAAGGCAGTTTCCTATGCATCGGGTTTTCTGGGTTGTAATATTATTGTCATACGTAGCAACTGTCTTAAGGTCCTAGGTCCTGGAGTCAGGGGATTTCTTGTAAGGATCTCAGCTTTCAATATAAACCAGTACCAAAAAAAGCTACACCCTTCATTAGTGTACAGGAAAATTTTAAAGATGCCAACCCTAAAAGCTTGGAAAATTTTGGGTGGCGGCCTAAACAACAGAGGCCTGTCTCTATAGCAGCTCCTGATTGGGTGCACACAGGCTGGCCGAGAAATCTCTTGGTTCATGTTGCAGTAATAAAGGGGGTTATTTCATACTTGCTGTTTATTGCAGAACAGAGATCCACTGTGCTCAGTGACTAAAGATCATTTGTGGAGCCTTAATAGTCAACAGGAAATTATATTCTCATTTTGCCAAATCACTTTATCACGATGCCATTATGAAAAGACTGTTCAGCTATTTTAGTGGTTGCTTAGGAGATGCGAGAGGGATTGGCCTGCAGCCACTTCCCTCTTCTGATGCTCCCCAAGATAGCGCTGCAGCCCCTTACCTATAAGAAAGCCACCGGGCACCTGCTTGAACGGCCACGGAGATTTGACACTTGGTCTCCTTTTGTGACCTGTTGTGGCAGCAAGGCCAGGTGGAGGAAGTCCTGAACTCCAGCTGAACGGGAAACAGAAAAGCTTAGCAGCAGGGAGGATCAGGGGAAGAAGGTGGATTAATGACACTCTGAGAAGCTCAGGGATGGCAAAGAAATGGCTGCTGAGATGGTGCTAATTCTCTGAAGAACCCATGGCAAAAACCTGTGTTTGGTGGTTGCATGGTGGGCCCTGTTCTGGGAGGAGCCTCTTGCAGAAACTTTTGTTTAGATGTGAAATGGATTGGGAGGACTGCTGGGGGAGGAATCATAGTTGCCTTTTTTTTTTTTTTCTTTAATTGCACTTTTAGCCTTTAAAAGAAATGGATCTTCCTTTTAGAAAGTGAAGCTGTTTGTTTGAAAAGTGAATGTGAAATTTTAGCACAGTGTATTAAAGGCCTAATCTCACACCAGCAAAGCGAGGCAAGTCACCAGTACAAAGTCTAAGAAAAGTTTGCTGAAGTCAAGAAGTTCCTCTCCCTACAATTTTCAGCCCTTTCTGGAAGTTTTTCAGGTTTTCTGAAATTTATTCATTATTATTATTTTTTTGATTCAGTAACTAATGTTCTGATCTGCACTAAGAAATTCATAGCAAGTTGCAAAACCAAGGAAGACTAAATTTTCTTTTTTGGTCTCAGTATAAATGAGATTTGAAAGGCTGAGATCTATTAGCTCTAAAACCTTGTAAGACATATTGACCAAAAAGAAACAATTCAATTCACTACCTACAGATAATATGTCATTTCCTTGCTTAATCAGTTTTGATCAACTTATCTTGTATATCCTGCACAGCTACTGTGTAGCTTCATTATCTAATAAAAAGCAGAATTAAAATGCTGGCTTTCTGCATGTTAATTGAATTCCAATTCTCATCCAAAAATAGCTTGACACAAATCAAAGTAAAAAAATAATTATCATGTAAATAAGCAAAGCCATTCACTATTTTCTAACATAACTAAATGCAAATTATGGATTTGAATAAATGTGAGCAATTAGATTGTTCTATTTACATGTGCAGAGAGCCCAGGCTAGCAAAAAGTTACCAAATTTAGTGGAAGGGCTATATTTAGTTTCAAATCAGGATGCTTTAATTACCAGCTAACAGGAAACAACCTTTTTAGTTTAGTTTAGTTTTGTTTTCTGGTAATTTTTATGAGGTTTTGGAAATAACTACAAATGTAAAGCATAATTAAAATAGATTGCTCCAATCATCCTGTTTTGCTATCTGATATTTTTAAATCACACCATCTTGAACAGACATTATCACACACCAGTCTTGTGGAAACTTTACAAATGCTTTTCTTAGATATCCCAGTTCATGCCAACTCACAGTTGTCTCCCTTTTAAACTATCCGGGCTACCCACAAATGAGTTTGAGCTGGATCATCCCCTCCTTTGAAGTTAACTTTTGCAAAAAGCAAACGTGTGTTTGCTGGTTTTGCTGGCTGTTCACGGCCAGAGCAGAAGTGAATAGCAGTGGAGACACTTAGTATGTGCTTTGCAGCCTCCAAACGAAAGAAAAAAAAATAACAAAGCAACACCTTTTCTGTTCACTGTAGTCTACCGCTACCTACTACTTATTACAGGCATGCGAAACCACAGTCACTCAATACCTGAGGGTTATAAAAATGTTTTTAACTTGCTGCCTAAGCTTTGAAGTGCCACTACATCTGAGACCAGCTCTTGTGCGTCAGGGGTAGTTAGGCGCCGCATTTCCAGAAGACCTTGGACCCTCTGTCACCCCTATCAGTCCTCTTGCTCTGCCCTTTCCTGGTACAATGCTTCCTGTACTTCAGCTTTTCGTGCCGTCCTTGGGTTCCCAGAGCCCGTTTGTAGGCTGCAGAACAATAGCAATTGCTGAAAATATGAAATGGGAGCAAAGAAAACATCTTGGTAAAACACTCACACATTGGGAGTAGGATATAAAAATAAGAAGTGACAGCTCAGCTCTGGGGCCCCAGGATCTATGGGCTGTGGGTAAAAACTGCTTCTATTTTTCTTCTAGAGTCCTACTTCTTGTTCAGCTTCTGAAAAATGCCAATAAGGAGACAGATCCCCTTTGTCATCGCTCCTAGGAAGTACATTCCTCCAGTGCCAATACCATCATACCTTCCATTACCATAACACATTCTGGATCCTTCTCCCTCCTTTTATTTGGCTCCTAGATCTCAGTGAATAACTTTGCAGTGAATTGTTCATTCAGCAAATCTTGCTTCTTTTCCCATTTTTGGAGTATCCCAGAGCAGATTGCAATTTCTTCAGGTTCTTTATTACCTTATATTATCTGGCAAGTTTTCTGAAGTTTCTTCCTCTCATCCATGGATTGACTGTGAACTTTGAAGGAGATATTTGGCTAGTCGTGGCTTCAGGCATATGGGCCAGTTGTGATGAATGAGACTGCACGACTTGAGAAAAATCAAGAGCATAGTCACGTTCCAATGTTTCACCCCAAGAAGATCATCATTGCTACTTTAAGTTGCTATTACCTTCTACACCTGTATCTTTCACTTAAGGAAAGTGAACGTGAAAGGAGGATGCTGAAGGGAGAATCATTTAAATATAGGACTGCATGTCATCGAAGGGGAATAACTTTTTCATTATATTCAGAGCAGGATATAGCCTCAGATATAAAATTCAGAGTGAGAAATGACGACTGAAAAGTGATATTGTCAAGCTGCCAACAGCCGCTTCATTTCATTGCTATCCTGGGACACCCTGGTGTTTTCCATGTCCCCATTCCCGGCCCCTGCCAATGTGATGTTCGGTTGCAGGAGGCGATTCTGAAGGCAAGCAGAGCAGGTGGTCACACAGGAAAAAAAAAAAAAAAACCATCCTTCCTCTAAACACCCTGTGAGTGTGGGTTGCCATCGTAAGGAAATCCCATGAAAGAGTGTCCCAACGTTGGTATAGGATGAAGGAGGGCCCTTGAAGGGAGGTGCTTGCCTTGGCTGACCTCCAGGCTTGTGTGCTGGCCCCACCTTGCTGTAATGACAGGGTTGGTGGAAGCACAGGTTTGCTGCAGGCTCCTGTCATCCCTGAACTCCTTAATTTACCTTTCCAGTTAGGGAAGGAGAAGCAGGGAGTAAAGAGGAATAGCCACGGTTTCTTTGAACAGGCATTGACTGAGAGCCAGAGTACTTTGGGGAAAAAAGGAGAAAACAAGGGAACTCCACCCTTTTACCACAGAAACGTCTCAACCACATCCCAAACCCTGGCTAGCTACAGAGTCCTTCCTCACATTGAGAAGCAGGCCGGAAAGGGAGCTGGGAGAAGTGGGATGTACAGGGACCCAGAGATATTTTTAAACATGCTGGAGGTCTGGTTGCATAGTTTTGGCCTGGTTTTGTTGGCACAAGGCCCTTTCTTCCCTGGTTTTGATAGATCACACTTGCTGAGAACGCCCTCCTCGTGTGTCAAGATGAAATTTTCTGGCTGACAATATAGCTCCGGGGACGAGTAACCAAGAGCAGCAGCTTTTCTCACCGCTCTTATTCTGCAGCTGGTTTGGTTAAGGAGACTCTCATCTCAGACCTGCTGCTCCGTGCCCAAAAGCAGGACTGCCAAAGAGGACCTGCTGTGGGCCTCCAGATAATGTCCCAGGTTTGACCGAAGGACTTCAGGCCAAAGACAGCCTCTCCCTCCCACACCACTCTTCAGCTGTCAGCTACAGCGGGAAACTCCGTTCCCCGTGGAGGAGGCAGACCACCACCCTTACAGAGCTGTCCCTCAGGGCCTCAGAAGCGGACCACAGGCGGTACTGAGGAGGCACCAATCCAATAAAGGACATGAGCCGTGACTAAACATTCTTTGCACACCCAGGATATGTGGAGCATGGACAGGGAAAGGATGGTGGCTCTATGCAGGGAGGATACTTGGGCACCATTGCTAAACAAGAAGGGCAAAAATGAGGTGATGAAATCCTCCCGATTAGGCTGTGGAGGGAATACACGCCTGTGCTGGCTCTGCACCCAGTGTACCTGGTCACCCTTGATCCACTGGGAGGTGAGGAGGAGGAGGAACTGCAGGCAGGAGGGGCCCAGCCACTTCCCCATGCAAGAGAGGGCTGAGCTGGTCCCAGCCCATGTCATGCTGTGGTGATGTGGTATGTTGTGGTGATGTGGGACATCCTGCGACACAACTTGTGACAAAGCCAAGAAAGATTAAAAGCGCTAGAGAAGAAAAGCCTTGGCGTGTTTATTTTTGGTAGAAACAGGAAGGATGCTGGTGAGGCTAAAAAGAGCCCAAGCAGCGTCCTTTCAGAAGCCTACACCTAACAATGTATTTTCCTACACATGGTAAAGGCAAGATCTCATCCTTTACGTAATAGCTTTCATAGAAGAGGCATTTAGTTAGATGGGAATTTCTTCACCTCCTGCTGAGAAGCAACCCTATCTGGGTGGTAACAGAGCTGTCATTTAACTACAAAAGGTGATGAAAAGAAGCACGCATCTGAGAAATCAAACACGTGGAAGGTGGTGAGTTCAAACCTGGCCAGAGTAACAGCACCATAGACCTTTCCTGAGGAAGGAAACACAGGACTTCTAATAAACAACCTTCATTAGGGGCTTCAGTGTTCAGCTCTTCTGAAAGGGAGCACCATCACCGCCTCCAAACTAAGCCACTCAAATGAATCAGCTGCTCTTGTGGGTTTTGTTGCGTGCAGGGGGATCCTTGATCCAAATGCTGATCACGACTGTTGTGCTTCGCATACAAGTGCTGCTAGAGCTGCAGTCCCAAGCTAAAGGCTCCTCAGCTTTTTCTCTTTACTGATTTTGGCTTTAAAGCAACACAAACTGGCCAAGAGGGAACAAAGAAATAATATAGCCTCTGTTGCTGATAAGTTAACTTTTTCTCTATAGACCTATATTAATTGCTTCTTTCATTAATGGTGTGAGCAGCTAGATTTAATTTTTGAACAAAATCACGGTTAGTAGCTGTTAGTAACACCTGAGCATGCCTCTCTGGGCAAAGTACCCCTTTAGAAATCCCTGCGTCTGCAGCAGCAAAAGCCCTTTAAACATGTCAATCATTTTCCTCTGAAGAAAAACTAAAATCGACCCTAACACTGGTGCTGAGATGGCTGCAGCAGGTACAGCACGTAGCGGCCTCCACCCTTGACGCTGGAGGCGTTTGTGGGATTTGGGACACAGTTTGACATCTAGTGGTAACGTGTGGAATAATCCCAGGGCTCACACTAAAATGTGCAAGGGTCACAGTCCCAGATCAGGCAAGCTGAGGGAGCATCCCTCCATCAGCCAAGTACACCCTTGAATGCTGCATGTACAGCCACACACCTTGGTATTATGCATCTTCTTATCCTGCAGTGACATTTGATTAAGGGAGGAAAAACAGCTAAGAGGTAGGCCCGGGTCATATTTCACCCAGAAAAGCAACATCTTTTAAGATTCGTGTTTTGATCTCTTTGCTTATGAACTCTTAGATCATTATGCATGCTTTTACCATGCTAATGAAGTGATAGCAGGAGAGTCTTAACCCAAGTAAAGCAACAGAAGATGTCCAAAGAGTTAATCCTGAAGTCTGCTAGGAGGGTGAGTTTAAAGAAATTTGGGATATTTCAGATTCAGGTTTGATTGGTGCCATTTATGATTGCAACCAGGAGAGTCTTGTGGAGCTGATCTGCTGCTAGGAACTGAATAATGAATGCACAGGTAGAGCCGTCTTTATTAAAAGAAAATGTAGGGAAGAGCAAAGTGATTCAGGTGACGTGAATAGCAGCCCAACTTAACGCTTCTGGAAGGTTGAATCAAAGAGATTGAAATCTTCCTTATTTTTGTACTTCTCCACATTTCCTACAATCAGAATGGAAAAGTATCATTATCCCTTCAGAAACATGATTTTAGCCCAACCTACACTCAAAACCTCATAGGGAAATCGCATGCTCTCAAAAAGTTTGGCCAGTTTCTAGCTCAAAGAAACTCGGCTTGGACTGCAAGGGTAAGCAGCTCCTCTGAACTTGCAAGAGCTGCTTCTTACCACTAAAATCAACCTGTGCAGATAGACAGTAGTCAGGCAGTTGCTCCATCTGCCTGGAAACATTAGATTAAGTATGTATACAGGGATTAGTAACAATTCACCAGGGATGAATTTGGCCCACTGTGTACAGCTGCTGAAACTAAAAGAATAAATGCTAATTAGAAATTATATTAAGAGTACTGGAGCATTTAGGGCAATTGTTTTCTTTCTATTTATTTTTAGAGAGAGAAAACAAAAATAATGCTTAAATCAGAATAGCAATTATGGGTTAGAGCTGATGAAATCATATACCCTGTCCTTCAGATGTAGGAGACTGCATTCCCCCTCCCTCTCTGGGAAGTAAACCCTTTTTCTGTGTGCATTAAGGCAGGGGGCAGTGCCCAGTCTCTGCAGTATCATTATATGAATGCTACATGCTACAGTGCAAACCATATTCGAAGTCCACTCTCTGGTGCAGTAAAATGATGTTTGCTCCCTGGGGAGCAATTTCTCAGCCTCTGGAGTGCGTTGAAGTGTGCAGTTTTAACTCCCCCCCAGGATGTAGCTCAGCTGGTCACCTGAAAATTGCCTTTTCAGCCTTTTCCTGGTAGAAACAAACCCAAGAGTTGCGAGTGTCCAACAGATACATATGGGGATATTCAACTGAAAAGGCCAAAAGCTTTGGCCTGCTTTGTCAGCCTGCCTGCTTGGAAGTATTCCTCTGGTTAGTAAGTCAGGCAAAGGGCCTGGCTGGCTGAAGAGGCAGGATGGGTTGGTTTCCCCTGGCAGGTGGATGGGAACCAGGCTTCTCCTCTGAGTAAGCCTCCAGGTTGCAGAAGTTTCCAGGTGGAAAGAGGAGGAAAGGAATAAGAAGCGTCAGTGAGCACTGGTTTGTCATAAGAGAAATCTCCTATTTGCCCTCTTCTTGCTCTATCCTATGGACCGTTTACACACCATAAACAGCCACAAGGTCTGAGTGTAAGAGTATCCCAGCCAAGGCTTCAGACTCTGTTCACAGCCCTGTTACACACTTCACAGCCACTTGCTTCCTCAGACAGTCAGATGAGCTGGTACGGGTTCCCTAACGAGACCCTTAATCCTGAGGAGAGAGAGAGAGCATCCCCTCCCAGCGTGGAGCAGAGAAAATCTGCACAGGCAATCCCTAAAAGCCTTGCATTTCACTCTCTTCTCTCTATCATCAGGTTTCTTTTCTTTTCTTTTCTTTTCTTTTCTTTTCTTTTCTTTTCTTTTCTTTTCTTTTCTTTTCTTTTCTTTTCTTTTCTTTTCTTTTCTTTTCTTTTCTTTTCTTTTCTTTTCTTTTCTTTTCTTTTCTTTTCTTTTCTTTTCTTTTTTTCTTTTCTTTTCTTTTCTTTTCTTTTCTTTTCTTTTCTTTTCTTTTCTTTTCTTTTCTTTTCTTTTCTTTTCTTTTCTTTTCTTTTCTTTTCTTTTCTTTTCTTTTCTTTTCTTTTCTTTTCTTTTCTTTTCTTTTCTTTTCTTTTCTTTTCTCTTTTTTTTAACCTAGCTGCAGTCAAGAGCTCCTTAGGGCAGGAACTATCTCTGTCTATCTGCCAGGAGGATGCCACAAACATTTTAGGTACAAGACAAACAAAATAGTAGTGTTGCCTCTAGAAACCAGGCACTACTACAGAAAGAAGAGAAAATCTAGCAGTAACAGGAGATACAGGACAAAAGAATCAGTATCCTGACCAGTGGCAGCTCTAGTGTTTTCTAGCTGGTGGGGATCTTGAAAGAAGATTTTGTAGTAGATATGCTTATGCATGTGTAATGTGATAGAGGTTTAATGGAAGAATATCAGATAAGGACAGTGAAAGATTATTCATAATCAAGATATTACTATCAAGGTGAAAACATATAGGGTTCTTTTGGTGAAAAACAGGGAAAAAAAAGGCCATTACTTCATAAAAGACCTTGTAGCCTTCTCCTACATGTCCCGTCTTTGCAATCAGCCTGTGTTGCTGCACGTCCATCTCCGAGCCTGGGGACAGCCACTGAGGACTACTACACAGGAACACAAATGCAGAAGAACTCTAAAATGTTTAAGCATTATTTAGAAAGTGTATAAATCTATGGGAACTCATTATGAGTACTCTTAACAAGTTTCCATGGATATATTTTTTTAAATAACACTTGAAGACTTTGAGGACTGGCAACTCAGATGAACCCAAAAAAGCCTGTGTAGGAGAAAGTTGTAAAGGTTAGTTGCTCCAAGGTAACGGCCATGTCTTCTGTCTTCCAACATATAACAACAAAATGTTCTTGTCTTGTTAGTATTATCTTGATAGTGATAATGAGCGCTGTTCTTGCTTTTGACAATATTATTCCCTTAAACACCTGTTGCATTGTGCTGTGACTGTACATTGCGTTAAAACAAAATGACAAGGAAAGATTTTAGGGAAATTTATAAAATACTGGTGAGGCTGGATGCTGCTGTCCCCAAGGTAAGAACTGTCCTGCTCTTGGCCTTCAAAACAGGAAGAAGAAACAGGATTTTCATCCTATAGGATGTGATATAGATTTTCACATATATAGGAAATATAGATAGATATAGGGAAATGGGATTTTCACATTATAGAAGCTCTCCCTTCCCCTTTCTCCTCCCACCATGTCTCCTCTAGCAGCCAGATCCTACAGCCCTCTACAGCTGGGAAGGTGACATCCTGAATAATCAGGTGAGTGCTGGTTTCTGCTGTCCAGAGAGGGGATTCTGGTCCTGGTGTTTTACGCTGCAAGTCTCTCAGCCTTAAGGGCATGCTGTAGTGCCTGCACAATATCAGCTCTCTACGCTCTTGTCTCCAGCGATGTAAGGTCACTCTTACATCCTAAAAGGCACAGGAAAACAAGCAACAGTTTATTTGCTATAGAGAAATGGCTGAAGGAAGCTGTGTATCACAGTGTATCAGCAGCTCTGATGCCTTTTGCAGGGACAACAGAGCAGAGGCTTCTGCAACCCATTTCTGGATATTGTTTCTATTTATCACTAAAGCCCCTTCAACTTATAGCTGTGCTGGCTTCCTTTTACTGCCTCAGGCTCCCCAAGCCCACACAGGGAGTGCAAAGCACAGAGCCGGGATGGCCGCGTACGCAGCAGCCGGTGACCACTACTCGTTGTGCTTCCAGCATCCCCCCTGCGATCCCAGCAAGAGCCCCAGCATCACCGCAATTTAAACACGAACCAAATAGCCAGGTTAAACCTGCCTGCGTGTTTCTGGGCAACAGTCTCCTTCATAACCCAGACCTCGGACACTTATTCGCTGCAGCAGCGCCGCTCACGGGCAGAGCCCACGCTGAGGTACTGGAGGAGCAGAGCTTTCCGTGACCTCTGACGGTGCTCTCGTTACGCGATGCCTTGGCAGAGGAAATGCTGTTATTGCGCTGGCTGGAGCCTGTGCCTGCCATGTGCCCGGCGGTCTTTCCCCTGAAGTCCCATCTCACCTCATCTTTAAAGAACTAAACTGCAGCAGCTCCAGGGCTGGAGCTTGAAACGTTTTTCCCGACAGATTTTCAAAGGAGCTGTCAGGGGAGGATTCTTCTACCCCAGCTGTGCGATGCCTACGTCAGAGCTTGTCATCTACAATATCTCTTTTTATGATCAACCGAAAGGAACAGGCACTTGAAGGGCATGGTTCATTTCTTTTTGCTGACTATAAAGGGAGTCCATGATGATGAGCCTAGCTGCAAACGTCTGCATTCAATCAAGCTGAGGGAGATGAATTCCATCCCAGTGCCCAAAATTTTTGGAGGATCTAAACATTTAACCCCATTGCTTAACATTCAGAAATTATTCCACATTTTTTAGGTTGGAAACATTTCTCTTTTTTTCTGGCAAGCACAGTCTCTCCCGTCTTGCATGCTTCAAAAAAAACCAACATCATCTTGGCATCATCTCAGACTAAAACGGTGGATGCTAGTTAATTGTCTAACAAAATTGATTGATTAATTTTTTATCTATCTATTTATAAAACTCTTTTAACACTATGAAGTGCTATAGAAATGTCATGTTGTTGTCAATAATTAATGCAGTAACATCTGGTGGGCACAAAGATGGATCACCATCCCACAAATTAAGGCACACCGTGTTAACTTGAGCACTATTTTTAGGTGAGTTCAGCTCATTACAAGCCTTCACATAACAGTTTTGCTGAAAGAACGGTCCTTGCCTCTGACAGCTTTTATTGTTGTTCTTGCTGTGGCTAAAATAAAATAGTAGCCCAATGCTTTGTTTTCGTCAGGATTATTATAGATACCTTTCTGCTCGTGCCATGCTGCTCAGTTTCTGGAGCCACCCCAGCAACTGGGATACCTGGTCCCCTGCCAGTGCTCCACTGAGCATCTGTCCTGTGTGCCTCTCCAGTACCCTGCCCAAGAGGTAAGTTCTGTGAGTGTGTGTGTGATGGTAATGAGAGCCATGTGGCTTCGTTTGATAAGTCCAGAGAAATGCGTTGTACATTTGGGTTCCAACTGATCCCTCCTTTTCAAGGCTGCAGGAAGTAAATCAGTCATGTTTTAAATGATCCCACACTCCAGCTGCTGCATATTTGGAAATTGTTAATGAATGCTGCTCACAGCGTTATCTGCTTGTGGCCATATGGTTCCATAGGGAGAAACTACCATCCTGAAGTATTCTGCGCACCTTTCCACCGTACTTGCAGCGCCGCTGGAAGGCAACCATCATCAGGCTGGAGGGTGACAAACAAATGGTGTTCAGTAGCCAGCGCATTTCAGCTGGGCATGAGGGAGAATTTTATTTATTTATTTTTACACAGGCTACTGGGGCAATTTTTTGTTTTCTGTGCCAGTGTAGAGCAGACTTTAAAGGCCTTGACTCCTAATGATGTGTGGACAGCATTCTGCTTGGCATACTAATGCTTGAGATGAATCCTTTCTGATCGTATATTCTGACTTGGAAACTCTCTGATTCCCTCTCAAGGTTCAGCAACCTTTGGAACAAATGTCCGTACCTTCTCCCCGTACTCCAGTGCCAAAATCCTATCCCCTGTGTGTGGCTAGTGTGAGGCTTTATCATATTGCTTGAAGACTAATAAAAAAATATGGGTTGAAAAGGACCTCAAGCATTCATTTTATCCATCTTCTGCCCAAAAGAGAATTACCTATATCTGGGCCATTCCTGGCAGATATTTATCTAAATTTACCTTGATGGAAACTCACCCATCCCAGATAATCTACTTCAGTGTGTCTCTAGCCTTACCCATAAAACTTGAATGTCCAGCTTGAATTCCTCTTGCTGCAGTTCACTATGTGTCCTTTCCCCAGCATAGATATGAAAAAAGGATTATTCCCATCCTTTTTGCCGTGGTCTTTTATATGTTGAAGACTGTGCATCACATCCTCCTCCTCAGCCAATGTCATCTTCTCTAGATTAAGCTAGCCCAGTACTTTCTGTCTTTTCTCACAGATCTTGTTTTCTTGACCGTTGACCTTCGTTGGCACCCTCCTCCTAGACTCTGCCTGGTTAATCCACAAATGTTTTGAAGTGTGATGCCAGTTGTCAAGCTGAGTCCGCACCAATACTAGTGCTGAGGGATTACTTCCCAAGTCTTAAGAGGAGTCTAGCCATACTTCTTAGTATGGTCTTACACATTTTCACAACAGTGTGACATTGATGATTCACAGTCTTATTTTGATCTGGTGGAAAGCCTTCCCACCCACCCTCTTCTCAAGTCCCTCTTAGAGGTCTGTTACATAGATGGCAACAAACAGTTGCTTTTCAGTATCTAAGGGACTTGCTTCTCTTTGAAAGTTACTGACTTTCCCCCTGGGAGAGATGAAAAATCCCCTGTGGCTCCCAGATATACCTTAGAAGAGCAATCTCCAGTATCCTTAAAATGATTACACCAATTTGCATAGCTGTTCAAAAATAGGCTTCTCCGTGTGAGGTCCTTTTAACCTCTCTATGAAGTTTTCACCCTGTTTTGACTGACACCAACTGGGTCTTCGCCCTCCCTGGCAGCAGAACGGAGCTCCCTCCAGCCATGGGCAGGTCAGGAAGGGTTTGGCTTAAGCTACGGCATCCCATGAGTATAAAAGAGAGTTTTGTCGCCTTTCCTGCTGGAAGGGAGGACTCGGCATAGTTTAGAGGGAGAACGCTTATGAGAGCCCTTTGTTAGAAAACCGGTGGCACAGTTGGCGTGCTGTATCTTCTCTCGTTGTTTCATCATGAAACGGAGAGCTGCAACGGTCCCTTTAACATTTCACTGCCGCTTCAAGGAAAAGCCCCTTTGAGTGTTGTTCCAAGGGCTTCGGAGCAGGCCAACAAAAACAGGCAGGGATGATTAAACTACAGACCAGCTGAGGTGAGCTTGACACAACTGCTGATGTTCGGGTCAGCCAGCACTTGTCTTCCATCCAGAGGATTTTCCCTTTGACAGAGGAGGGTCCTGCCTCCAGTCGCACAACTTGCTAGGCTGAAACAGGGAGACAGTGCTCAGAGAGGAGCTCCTCAGTGGCCCAGGGGAGGCAGATAACACCCAAAGGGGCTCCTTCCACCATTTTCATGGCTGTTAGTGTGTGTACGTGGCTGGAGATGAGCACTCAGGGGAAGGTCCATAGCAAACGCTGGCTTGATGGCTGTGTGAGGAGGATGTGGCGATGCTCCGCACAAAGCAATAGGTGGGTTATTCTTCATCTCCACAGTATCAGGACACCACCAACAGCTTCCTACCTGCCTGTGGCTGCCTTCCCCGCCTCCTGTTGCTCAGCCAAGTTCTTTGTCCTCTGCGTTCCCTGTTCGGCTGAGAAGAAAACAGCCCTGCAGCAAGGCCGAGGACAACGCAGAATTGTCAGCCTCCACTGCTGGTGTCAGGGTCAGGCCAGCTGGCAGACAAGGAACCATTTGAGCTCGACTCTTTGGCAAGCTACATGAGCGGCGCTGGGATCGATCACACACAGGCCTGTAGATATTCATCATGGGCTAGATGCACTGCTCCCAGAGGGTGGTGCTTCACAGGAGGGGCATCCCTGTCTCAGCCTCTGTAGTTACAGAGCTGGAGTTGGGGAGAAGATCTGAACTGTATGGAGAGACTTTCAGGAAAGTCAATGCCCTACTATGTTTCAAAAAAACCTTTTTTCTCAACAGAAAATCTCTAACTCTTTTAAAATGAAGCGAGTTGCTGATCTAATTCCAAATGCTCTCTGCTTGACTTGAAAGTGATTTCAGCAACACTTTGATCTACACCCAAAAGCCACTGGGAATAGCACCAACTGCTCAAACAGGCCAAAGCCAAGAAAGGAAAGGATCCCTACACTAAAAAAAAAAAAAAACAAACAAAAAAACACCCTGGTTTCTAGACCTCCACCAGGTCCAACCTGTGCCCAGGCAAATTCAGAGACTCTTGGGAGTGCTTCTGTTCAAAAACAACAGTACCCTCTGGAAGGTTGTGTGCTGTGGGGAATGTTTCCCTTCTCTTTCTAGATCACTCTATCCAGCCTTCTAATTACAGCTGGCTAGATTATTTTTACAAATAAATTATCCGACTAATTCAACCCTTTATCCAGCTCATGAATCATTAGCAAACAGACTTTGCTTTTTGTTGCTCTTGGTAATTACTTCATGAATGGTTCATGCAAATAAACTTCAGTCTGTGGGAGGTGTCTGCAGCTTGCTCTCCTCTCCTGTTCAGGCCGTGTAAGTGGCTCCCTCGCTGATGTGCTGTGCTTTACTGCTCTTGAACTGCATGTCAGAATGCTTTTAATTACAAGATTTCTCCTTCCTCATGCAGCAAATACCCCTGCCACAGCTGTGTCCCAAACGTTACACGCCAGGCAGAACCCCATTCACACCCGTCCTCATGAATAAGAAACAAAAGAGAGTGGGGGAGGAGTGGAGATGAGCAGCTGTGCAGAATCTGAATAAATATTCACTGATTCCCTTTTCTGCAGCATCTGCTGTCTAAGTCTCCTTCTCATGTGCAAATAACACATGAAGTGTGTGCAAGGAGCGCTAGGAGATGGTGGTATGCCACATTTTTCTAGGGGCTGACCCACAGAAGTTAACAAGTCCTAATAATGTTTCCAGACAGAAATAAAGATCCTTCTGATTATTATAATCCTCGTTGCTGCCTCATCTTCACACCTTTTGTTTTAGGGAAAACATCCTGTTGGGACAGGGCTCCACCAGCCCCATCTCCCTGGGGCATGCAGCTTGGCATATCCAAAGGAGCCACAGGAATAGCAGAAGTTTTCATGCTAGAGCAGCTCTGTTCACCATCTATCATAGTATCCTCTCCTGAAGAACAATCAGGCAGATGTGTTCAAAGATGTAGTAAAATAGCTGATGACACATCTCATGTTTTCGCATATACTTTGGAAAGAAATGCCTTCCTGACGGTGATCCTCTTAGACCTTGACACATGACAATTGGCAGCCACGGTTGTTTTCACCTACTTCTGAAATTTGCAGGTTACCCTGCAAATTCTGTTCTTTTGCACGGGCTAACCTCTTCCTCTCTCCCTGCCCTTCATTTCTTCCTAATATACCTTGCTGTTCTGTGTTGAATCCACAGCTATTCTGCTGAGTGATGTGTATCCGTTGTGCCCGTGTATTACTGTCCCAACGCAAAAAGAAAATGCTTTCTGCCTTTTACAAAACAAACAAACGAACGAACGAACTTGGAATAATCAAGTCACACTTAGTCTTAAGGCAGTTGTTCACAAGATGCTATGAGCCAGCTCCCTGTGATTCCGTGTTCACATTCTCTGTTTAATGGTGCTCCCCCTTATTTACAACACTTTATCTGCCATGCCTTGAAGGCACTAACAGACCTTGACTGCCCTAGCTGGCTTACCTGGGCCCTCCATCCATGCACCCTCTGCCCATTAGCCCAGACCTGAACTTAAATAAAGGTCCTGGGCTATGCTGCCGGTGTATCTGTGCTCAGCTCTGTCCTGGCTTAATTAATCGTTTTTCTGGAGAGATGGTGGATCCACCTTACAGAAAGCCTTGTCTTGTTCCCTGGAGGGACCCTGGCCTTGACTCATCACGTTGCCTTGCCTGGGGCTGTCAGTGGACCCTGTCTCTATCAGCACCCTGCCTGGTGCTGTGGGACTGCGCCTGGTCAGTGAGGGTACCACCTATGCTGCAATCACCCTTGTCTACCCTCTCGTCCTCCCTTATATTATCCTCCTGGTTGCTTTATGCCATGAACAGCATACTCCAAGGGGCTGTCATTTACTCTCAGTGTTCCACCAGGAGTTCACAGAGCTGAAAAGATACAGAAACCTGCATATACACCAAAACGTGTGAAGCCTCTGACTTCAAAATAATATGACTACCTCAAATCTCTTCCACTCAAAAGCAACCATAAGTGGCTATCATCTAATAATGGCTATCTATCTCTTGTGGATGATCCTGTCCTGCTGCTCTTGAGGAACTGTCCAGGTCACAAAACTGCCACCACAGTCGTCCCCCTTATGCCCAGTCTCATCAGAAGGGATGAGAAGTTGCTGGAGCCTGTCCTACATTTGGAGTCATCTCTCCTGCAGAAGAGGGGGGATTTCAGTCTCCGCAGTTGTCAGGCTGACGTCTTTCAGCAACAATAAACTCGACAAAGAGAGTGAAGGGCACTATTACAGACAATTAACCTGATTTCAGACTATATTTAGCCCCTATATGCATTGCAGCCATTCACAAAGAGATTCCTGCCATGGTATAGGGATTTCTATTGCACAGTAGCCCTAAACTGGAAATGGGAGAGTGTCTTGCAGAAGCAGTGTAGGAGCTTGCTGTGCCAAGTTCATCAGTCCATAAAAAGCCATCACAGGCAGCTATCTGTTTTAAGAGGCTATTTGGCTCTTTTTGCTTCCAGAGGGTTTCATTTATTACTGTGGTTAGAGTGAGCTGCTAATATGTTCATCAAAGCCTTGCCTTTCTTTTTTTTTTCTTGACAAAAACAGAGTTTTCAAAGGAACGGATGCTCATGAGAAATGTTTGTTCCCTTAGAGATTTTAACTCTTCACAACAAAAAAAACCACTCGATTCTTCTCCAATTTTTTGTTTGTTTAGGCTGAGGAAGGGGTATAAAAACAAACAAACATTTTTCAATTGGAACTGAAATAGGATGAAATTGCTTGATACGACTGAAAAAAAGATTGCCCACACGAAATGAAACAGAAATTATGATTTAGTGTTCATTCCTAAATGAAACAAAGTTGGGGGTGGGGAAAACTTTGGAAAAAAATGAAAGCTGTATATTTGTGGGGGGATGTCATGTGTCAAAAACAGCCACCATATTTTGCTAGTCCTAATGAAAGGTAAATGTCTTGGGGTAAAGTGATGGGAGTTTATAGTTACTGTTCATCAGTTTTAGTCTGACCTCTGGTTGTGCATTTCACAGCCACAGACTCCCTGTTGATATTCTTTTTCTAGACCTTTGGCTTCATTGAATGCAGAATGCTTTCAAAGTGTACATTGCAAGGAGTGAAACGAATAGCAAGATTGCAGTCAGCTAAGAAAGCATGCCAGACCGTGAAGATGTTCTGGCATCAGAGCACTGATTTGGGATCCTGGCAACAGGATCTGTCAGATAGCTCTTACTGAGTTGTAGGCTCTTAGGTAATGCAGATTACTCTTGTTCCAAAAAAAAAAAAATCATAGAGTAATTTAATTCAGGTTGAAAGGGATCTCAGGAGGTCATCTGGTCCAGTCTCTTGCTCAAAGCAGGGTCAGCTATGAGAACACACCGCGTTGCTCAGTCTGATCTGGAAAACGTTCAAAGATGGAGACTGCACTTGACCCATCAAACTAATGGTTAATGACCTGAACCATATAATCCTGAACCATATCATCCATTTTATGCATCTGTTTATCTACTCATCTTCCCACCACAGCAATATATCTGATCATAGCAGGAGGATGTGAAGCTAAAAGAGCTGTTCAGAGAAGAACTGTGTCTAGCAGATAACTACCCTGCTGACTGACCACCACTTCCCTGCTGTCTCACTGCAGGATTTGCATACATTCACTGTTAAATATTCAGATTCTTTGGTGATAAACATGAGCAAGATCAAATATCAGACCTAGCAGCTCTCCCCGTCACTTTAAAATGCATCATGTCTAGCAAACACTCTAAGATACTGTTTAATCCACAGGTATTTGCATGAAGTCCTAACCTCCTTAGACATTCCTTTTTTAAACCCATGTCTGTTAATCACCTATGCTGCTTGGTGATAGGTAGGCTGACATCAAATATGTGCTGTGGAAAATTCAGAGGCACAACTGTTCTTAATTCCAAAGATACACTCAGTGTTAAAGGTTCACATTTCATACTTGCAAGTCCATTATAATAGCTAAATGCTTGTTATAAGCACCTGGGGGGGATCTTTGTGTATAGGAGACTTGTCTAACACATATGGTGATACAAGTGAATGGTAAAGTTCTGCAAATTCCTAATGTTCATTTCTGTATACACGGCTATAATGAAGGCTGGGGTTACTCTCCAGGACTGGCTTCTTTCTCCACCAATACCAATAACTTCAGGTGGCTTTCAGTAGCCAAAAAAAGTAAATTAGGTGTGTCACTCTTCACGCAGCTGCCTATTTTTGTTAGGACTAACTCCTGAATCAATTAGTAGGCCATGCAGCATGGCTGTCCAGTGAGAAACTGTAGTATTGGACATTGGAGATGACAATAGATGGACAGGCAGATGCAAAGTCATCTTACTGCCTGTTTCATTACGCACTCTGAGACTGGGCTCCTGGTTGGTGAGGGTGATCCTTGCTGTCTAGAAGACACTCGGTGATAATGACAAGTTACATTTTTCATTTATTTCTTGTCAATTGGCTCTAGCAGACAGCTTCAGCACATAGCCATATACTCTTTTATCTACGCTGGCATATGCCAAGATAGATAGAGTCTAAGTGCCTGTATGTCTAGAAGCTTCATCCTTAAGTCCTTACAGGAGCAGAAAAATCTCAGAGTCAGCAGGAAGGCTGCCAGCACTCCGTCCAAAGCTGCCTGTGAGGGTATCTGCACTGCTGCTTTAGGGACACAAGGAGCCTGCTCCCCCTGCTCTTAAAGTCCAACTGCACCTTTTAGGGATCCAGGAGATGGCAAAGAGCATGGCAAGAGGTGGTCAGAAGGAATCAGTGACTCCTGACTTCCTAAAAGGTCTTGATTTTTATTTTCTCCAGGATACAGGGGGGTGGTTTTCTCCCTCCCTTAAAATGACTTTTTTAGGGCATAACAAACTTTTAGTCTGCTAATGTGTTTTGTCCCTTTTTTTTTTTTTGCCATCATATTTATAAGACATTATATTATGGATGACCCATATAATCTATATGAAAAAAGAATCCTTTGTTAAAACAGTTACTGATGCCTAACGCTAAAATCCACCTACAGAATTGGTTATTGGCAAAGTCCTTTAGCATCCCCTCCTTTAACATATCTCAACACAACAAAAGATATTCCCATTTTCAGCTAACTGAATCCCACCTCTATAAATAACAGACAGGTATTTTGAAAATGTGCAGTAACACAATAAATGCCAACTTTCTTGAAAGTCACACTGAAAGTCAAAAGTTCACCTCTCTGAAAAGCCAAGATGGATGTGCACTTTCTGCAGCACAGAGGGTGTCAGACGTGTTACTTTTCCAGGGGGAAGGAAAAGATTGTACCTGAGATTTTCCATTTTAGTGCATTTGAGAGACATTTTTTATCCATTTATTCTAGCATCAGAAGCAAGAAAGTGTGTATGAAAGAGATTACTGAAAATATAAAGCCATTCAATAAATCAATAGTGTGCTTTCACTTGGAATATTGTCTTTAGTCCTAGTCACCAGCCATCAAGCGGCTGCAGTAGAAATGGAAGAAGTTCAGAGACCACTAACATGAATGATTATCTGCTTGGGAGGCTGCTGTTGAAGAAAGATTGAGAAGGACGCGATCCTTTAGTTTAAAGAAGAAGCAAATAAGAACAGTTAGGTTAGGGAAATATAAAACTGTAAATGGAACAGGAAAAGTAGAGTTAGCATTTCCTGGGACTCTTTCCATTAAGACAAACACTCTGCAAATCCCAGCCTGGATATTTTTGCAAGTGGTTTATTATATATTATTATAATAACTACCATTTAATACAGCATCATTTAAAACTGTGTGCTTTATAGAAAGACTGAAAGACAAGAAGCACCTACTCAGCATTCAGACTTGCCATCCTGCAGGACAGTTGTCGCTACTCCTGGTCAGCACAAGTCACCACAGAATGAAAATTCTGCAAGCACAAACATAAGTTTCAATAAATATTTCTACCAACATGTACAGAAGTGCTGTACCCTTCTTCCTTCCTCTGTCTATTTTCAACTAACACTGCAATGAAGCACAAGTTTTCAATAACCTGGTCATTAGGGACAGCTAATTTAGGTCCTGTAACATTTAGGGCTAAGTGAGATGGTTCCTTTGAATGCATTGGTGTTCAGCAGCTGAACTTTCTCTGCCAGGATGGCAGGTTTTGCCTCTCTTTGTTTAGACGCTTCGAAGTCTTTCATAGTCTTTGACCTTGTATTATGTGGGGTCCAAGGGAGAGAGGGGTCAAGCCACACAGCTACTTAGGACTTGATCAGTTTATAAGAAGCATTGTGGTACAGTTGCTTTTGTTAGCAGGTCCTAGATTAGGTCAGCCTTGGAGAACTCTTGCATTCGTATGTTCCTAAATAATTGCACATCTAGCTGCAGAATTTTCCAGCTGTCTAATTAGTAAAGTGTGTCCACTATGAAACCCTGCAGCATTTTGCCCCATTGCAAGCTAAACTTCTGGTCATACTCCTGGTTCTTTCTGCTGCAGGCTGAACATCTGACCCATAGGACAGTTTACTCATCTTAGTTTCCTTAAGTGCTATCTGCTGTTTCTTTTATTCACAATGAATAATATCTTATTCCCTCAGCTGTCCTGCTGAAATAAAGAGAGCGACTAGTGATGGAGCAAAGTACAGCTACATGCTGGGGGAAGTGGTGGAATTTGTGAGACCTAGTTGAAAATGCAAATTTGTCATATTATCTCAGAGTCTGGTAAAATAAATCCTGACACTTCAGTCCTGAAGGCACGGAGCACATTTGCACAGGGAGGCTTGGGGTGTAAATCATGCTTTGCTCAGAGCTTAGGCACTATGAACTGTGGTGCCCATGTCCTGAGGTGGCTCCCTGCAAGATCACTCTTTAAGCACCACCGAGGCGTGTTGCAGTGCAATGCAATGCCATGATTTTTTTGCCTGTAGTCTTCACTGGGCCATCAGGACCCCACGACTCTGAGGGCCACGAAAGGTAACAGCCACCTGACACCATATCCCCATCAGCCCAGGGTTTCACTCCAGAACCCCCTGCCACCATCAAGGAGCCCCGAGCTTTTGCGACAAATATGTTTCTCTTCAGCCACACTACTGCTAAACCTTTTCGCCTGTAGCGCTGCTGACAATCCAGCCATGATTAATTCTGTTCAGATGGAGCTGAGCTCCTCTTCCATTTTATCACGCAGGCAGCAGTATGAAATGCTGAGGAAACAGCTGATGTGCCCCTTCCTCTGATGTATTCTCTTTTAAATGCTTGACTCAGCTGAGAGGTGACCAAGCATCTCCTGAATGATTTTCATTGGAGCAGGCACCTGAGCTTTTCCTCAGCCCAGAGTGACACAAGTGCTGGTACTTGGTGAGTTGATGCTCACAACGCGTTGAATGCGACAGGGGAAGAGATGAGTCGTAGGCAGGCAAAGGTGATTGCAATTTGGGGCAAAGGAATAAGGTACCTACCCTGACCCATGTTCAATGGCAACAGAAATTCCAGCTTGCAGCAAGCTGGGCAACAATATCCCACATGCTTTTGCATAGAGACTCTGTTGTGAACATACACTGGCATCAGATTTTAGACTAACTGCCATTTTACACACCGCATTTCCCAGATAAACTGCTCATTGCCCTCCTGGGTGTTTCCTGTTGGTTCGTTTATGCTGTACAAGAGCAAGCTGAGGCATATGAGCAAATAAGAACTGTGTCAGGTGTTGCACTTAGTGATAAAAGTGTCAGAGGCTTGTGGCTGAGAGTCTAAACTAATGATAAGCGTGGACCAAGAGCAAGTTTCTGATAAAGGCATGTGTTGTGCTAGGGAGATTTGGTTTTTCTTGCTTTGATTTGTTCCCTGCTAGCCACCGCTGGAGGAACACCAAGCGGTGTAACCAATGAGCCTTTCCCTTACAGAGGAGGTGAGGACACTGGCAGAGTAGGTGCCTGTCTTGCTCCAGGAAGAACCGATGTTGGCTCTCTCGCCGCAGCCGGCTCCAGGAGAACCCAACAAGCCTGCTAGGGGTTGGGAAACCACTTGTCAGTTGAGTCAACTTCTCTTTCCTGGTGAGCCCAAAGATTTGAAACTGATGAGTGTGCATGAGACCTCAACATCTGTGGCATTGGCTCCTTATAAAAAAAAAAAAGAAATTTTTCAAGGGATTATACTGAAATTTTAATCTATATTATCATTCTATCTATATGTGTATGACTACCAGCATTGCACGATCTCCTGTCTCAAATTTATTATTTGGTATTTGGTGTCCTCTGCTGCAAAGATTTTTCTCCCATTTAACTATCTGTCCCCTGCTCAGCAAACAGCCCTTGTAACCGCGGCCCCAGGGAGGCTACAGAGGAGACCTCCTGTTATGATGGACAGTTGCTCATCTGCCTGGGAAGCTCCTGCCTTAATACACTGTCCTCTGAAAACCCTTGGGAAAATGGAGAGTTGTCACTGATTCCCAGTCTATTGCTAAACAACTATGCATGTGACACGGCCAGCACCACTGGCCCAGTTTCAACGAACCCTGCAATATTAACTTAGAGGGAGAGCAACTCAGGCAAGGAAGACATTTAGCTGGAGCACAGAGAGAAATATTCTGACTTGCCTTGTGGCTACTAGCTAAGGGACTTCTTGCCCTTCAGAGCAGTTGCACAGGTTCAGCTGCATCCTGGACTCTATCTCATCATCTTTGGACCAAAGTACAAGAGGTACCTTCTCCACTAACTCCCCACAAACATCCCTGCAGCTGTAAATATGAGAAGCAAAGACATTTTTACCTTCCTTTCTTTAGTATGTCTTGGCATTAAATATCACATCATGAGTTTACTGAAGACAGACAAACTTGACAAGTGCCAAGTTCCAATGGAGTAGTTTTTACGGTTCTTGTAGGCAAAAGAGCAAGCCGTCTCCAAAGCTATCCTCTAGCACTGTTATAAAACAAGGATGCTGATACAATCCTGATACCAGATCACATACTCCACACCCCGAGAGTCGAGCCACAGTGTGCAGGAGTGAAAAACTGACATTGAACTCAGCTCATCGCAAATAAACTGCACTGATGCGGCAGCATATATGGGAAGAACTGTTTCAGCTGCTCATGTTGCAGTGCAAAAAGGCTCTGAAACAAGCAAAAGAAATTAGAAATTCTCATTGATATAATTGGCATTGCTGAAACCTGGTGGGACAATTCCCATGACTTGAATGTTAAAATCCAAGGGTTTAATCAGTTTAGGAATAAGTGAGTAGATAAAAGAAGTGGTGGTGGCAGTCTGCATTAAAGACATCATTACTTGATTTAGAGTTATTGATAATCCAGAACCAAAGGATGTTGAATGCACGCGGATTAATGTGTTACCTAATAAAACCCAGGAGGCATGCTGGTACAGGGGTGTTCCAGACTGCTAAATCAAACCAGAAAATAAGGTGAGTTATTCTTTAAGCACCTATCTCTTTTTCATACCTACTGCAGAAGGAAAAAAATGAAAGCACTGTTTTAAGGAGCTTTGATTGTAAGGATATATGCTGGAGCTGATAGAATTTAAAGGTTTCTAAAATTACAGATGATAATGACTGTGAGATGATTACATTAAATGTGGGCAAACAGAGGACAGTTGCAAAGCGCTAATTTCTCAGCAGTAGAAGAAAAATACAAATGAAATTGATGGGGGAAAAATTAGGCATGAAAGATGAATGAAAATTGGCAGGTTTTACAGAAGAGTTCGTTAGAAAAAAGTATGGCTTTGCAATCAAGAAATGGCATGCTTTGGCTGGGAGCTCATCATCCTTATTCAGCTGCAAAGTCAAAGCAGCAATCAGGAACTGGAAAGACATGTCTGATAAATGGGTTATACTGTATCAAGAAATAGATGGCAGTCAATATAAATTAGAAGTCGTGAATATAGAAAATTGATAAAGGAAACTGAAGACACGTTGAAAATAAGTGGCTGGTACAGCTAAGGACAATAAGGAGAAGTTTAAGTGTGTTAGGAACTAAATAAATTCTATCAATCAGTTGCATGAGTCCCTGACTAATGGAGACAATATTTTATTATATATTGGAAAAAGGAAGACTGACTTAAGTACTTCTTCTGGTCTGTATTAAAAAAACAAACAAACAAAAAAAAACCCAACATCATCATAAAAGGATGAAGAAGTACTTTCCAGTCCATTAGTGTCTGAAAATATTAAACATCACCTACTAAGATTAGGTATTTTAATGTTTCCAGATCTGAATGACTTGTACCAAGAGTCCTAAAGAGTTTGCTGTGTTACCTGTTGATTAGAGACAGTAACCTACAGTAAACAAATCTTGGCATGGAAGGTAAATCTCAGAAGAGTGAGAGAACGCTAATGCTGCGTTAATGTAGCAAAAGATGCAAGCAGCTTGTTCCAAGGAATGGTAGGTCAGATAGCCAGACATCAGCTGCTGACAAAGTAATGAGCAGAACTATAATTAATGCCAATCAACATGTTCTTACTGAAAGAGAACATGTCAAACCTGTTGTGATTTTCTTGGATTCACAAGTTTAGCTGATGAATTTCTGTTCACAGAAATCTACACAGATTTCTGTTCACTTTGTAGCACATGATATTCTGATTAAAAAATAGACCTGTGATGATTTTACAGCATCCATAAAGCACATCATAAACCGATTAAGAATAAACAGCTGTAAGACCTCTAAAAAGAGTTGTCAGGAAGAACAGCTCTTCAAATGGGGATGGTGTCTCACACAGCTCCACAATCAGAACTGGGCCTGATGCCTAATGATCTGGAAGTAAATAAAAAATCACAGCCAGTAAAGTTTATAGAGACATAAAGCTTGGCAGAGTAGTACATGTAAGAAAAAAGACAGTAATGGACCCTGAATTGCATTCAATAGCAGGTGGGTGCTTACAGACAAAATGCATTTTGATGTGGTTCAACATAAAACTAAAAAGAAAGAGCACAAGCTGTTCCTACCAAAAGTGCCTCTGTACACATCGACTCTGAATAGGATGTAGAGGCTATGGCAGACAAGTGATGATCATGTACCATCGTGTGATAAAGGGGGCTAATAAGAGCCTTGAATGCAGAAGAAAAAAATGTTTCTTATTTCTCTGGTGTAGAGAGGTTATTTTATGCTTGTATAACAGTATTAGTGAGACTAAGTCTAGAATAATGTGTTCAGTTCTGGTGTCCATCCCTTAAAGGATGCTGAAAACTCAAAGAGAAAAGAAAACAGCTACTAAGATGTTTAGAGGGCTGGAAAAAGTGTCTTACAATGGGAATCTTAGTGTTTAGTTTGTTTAGCTTATCAAAAAGAAGACTGACAAGTGACTTGATTGCAACATACAAGTACCTTCATGGAAAATGCCAGCTACTAAAGGGGTCTCTAATCTAGCAGAAAAAAACAGAGTAGGAGTCACTGACTGGAAGCTGAAGCTGGACAAATTTGTGCTGGAGACAAAGCATGAATTTCAACAGGGAGGGTGGTTAACGAGGACACGGGCAGTGGCGTAAGATACGGACATCCCACCCCCTGCTGTCCTTAAATCAAGACTAAATACTCATCTGAAAAAAAGATGCTTTCATCAAACACAAGTTCTTCCTGTCATTACAGCGGCGATGGAGTAAGAATGCAAAAGACCCACGGTGCATAAAAGGTCAGACTGCTTGATCAAACTGTGATTCCTTTTAGCCTGCAACTCGGCAGACCCAGGAATTACATTTGCGTTCGCTTGGTCAAATGAGCCGTGCTGTAAAAATCTGATCTCCAAGAAATAAAGAGAGGGTCTGTTCCTGCTGACTGCGAAAGTGTTATTCCCCTTCTACTGACCGTCTGCCGTGGAAGCAGATGGGGAGCTGGGGGAATCACAAGTAACACTGTGCTGCTCCTTCATCTGTCTTCCTTTTTGTTGCCTTTAGAGATTTGGGTAGAAATCCCTAAAAATCAGCAAAACATGAGCACAAGATCATCCACGGCATAGCGTTGTGGAGAGTGTTGAACTCATTTCTCGCATCTGGAAGATTTTCTTTAACCAAAACCCTTTGGTATTACTCAGTAATATTGTGTTGTGCTGTAGTGTAGCAGGGAAAGAATTTGTACAACGCAGGACCAGCTAAAGGCAGCCGCAGAGCCACGAAAGATCTTTAATTCCCAGGAAAAAACAACACTGCAGTCCAAGATAATACTTCCAAAACAGTTTGAGGCTGTTTTAGTCATCGAGTCAGACTGGCTGCATAGCACAGACTGTAGGAGGGTAAGAATTGCCTAGATTTACGGGGGATCTCCACCACTGACAGACCATGTACTCGTGCCCACCAGCCAGAGGGCTCTGCACCTCACCTCCTATTTGAGGTATGAAGGCATGTGTGCTGTTTCTCTGCCTGTCAGCCCGAGGACTGGCTTCTGCAGGTCGAACTGGCTAACGTCTCCCTGCAATCTGAGCAAAGGGAAAAGAATGGAAAAAGCCAAAGGGAAAAACAACTCAACTCCATCTTGCAGCTAATTATTAATCATATGCGGTTTCCCAGCATTTCCAGAGTAGTTCCTTGGTCCCCTTAGGACTATGCCTTAGCCTTATGAATCAGAAAAAGGCCTTTCTTGTTCTCTCTCTTTTGCCACATCTTTTTTCATTCTTTTGCCACTTTTCGCCTCTCCATCATCATACACCTTCCTTCCTTTCTCTGATCCTTCTTTCCCTAGCTCCTACTTTCCAGCTTCTGTTCCCTGTATCTCCTTCTCTTCCATCATCTCTTTTGCTCCATACTATTTTCTCTCATATTGCCTCTCTCATAGCTCTACAACAGCAGTGCCCTGACACAGAAAAAGGGATCTGTTCCTATAAGAATAATACAGCTGCAGCCCCAGCCTGTTTAATGAAAGCCTCGAGTATATGGCAAGAACAGCTTGTGAGTCCCTGAGGTAGAGGTAATATTTTGTATTAATATTTGATATCTTATTTAGGATGCTAAATCAGATGCATGAAATCTCTTGGGAAGAATTGAATGCAGAGTTCTGTTTAAATGATATAGTGCTAAGCCGGGCTGGCGGACCACCCCCTCTTGTCTTCCAGCCAGATCTCTCTGAGCTGCCCTGGTTTTCGCTGGAGCACAACCTGCTGTCAATCTGAGAACCGGGGGAATAGTATTTATGAAGCTCCTATATTGTTTAGGTTAAAAGTCCCTGCAACTGCGCCATCTTCCAACTTTTGTCTTGAGTTATTTCTTTCTCTCGTGGAATGCCTAACCCCAAATGCTGAGTCAGATCCCTTCCCACATACCTTAGATTGAGCAAAGAGGAGGACTGTGTGTTTTTTACTCTCTCTCTGTCTCTCTCACACACATATGCAGAGGGACTTCACCCCCTCTCTGCATCCACATGTATGTGGCAGGGTGGATTAAAAAAACCCTGTCACTCACTCTCTGAAAATGCATAAAGCCGAAGTGATTTGGCCCCTGTTGAAGATGAAGAGTTCCCAACTTTCCCCTCAAAACTTCATCCAATTAATGCTTGTACCCTCCCTCGTGTTACCCCCAAAACCTGTATGAGCACCCTTTGCCTTTCCTGCAAATGATGTGGAGTCCCTCAGCTCCAGAGCAACCTCATTCTTCCAGATCTGCTCCTGCAGCTCCTGGCTGAGCTCTTCTCTCCCCTTCTTGAACCCCTGCATCTCCATGTGGCACTAGCCATAGCCTCTTTCCCTGCCCAAGCCTAAAACAGGGGGTAGCTCCATGCATGTTTTGTTCTCATTGCATTTTTCTGTACTTGGAGGGGTGGAAGGGAAAGTGGATGCATTCTCTATTTGTCTCTCTTCTACCCCTACCTTGAAAAATATCTCCTTCTTTCCTGAGAGAAGATGACAGAGCGGGAGGGAGTAAGGAACAGGGGGCAGAGGCAGAACCTGCCTCTTGCTGGAGCCCTCATTGCCTTTTCTGCCCCAGGAGGCAGGCGAGATTGGGGAAGATCTGTCCTTCATGCCACAGGCATGGCTTGTGTTCAGACAGGCATCAATGCTGCAGGACTTGTAGTCAGACAAGAATCACGAGGCTTGGGAAAAAAATGATTTCTCTGGCCTGGAGTTTTGGTCTCAGGAAGTCGGAGCTATAAGAAGCTATGATCTTTGCGTACCGCTTCTTGAAGATAACGTTCCCATCTACTCTGCCCCCGGGAAGCCCTAGCACAACGACTCCTCACTGCGCATCTACTACCCTTCACCTAGGCACTGTCCAAAACCACCCTGCCTGACAGGGCTCCTTTCTTGAGGATGCCGTATCTCAGCATGAGAGCCACCTCAGCGAAGGGGGCAGCGGGAGAAGGGAGGTTACCTGCCCTGCAAACACCCAGAAGGGCAGTAACAGGAGTAGCAAGGAAAAAACACACTTTTTTTTTTTTTCCTTCTGGGCTTGGGCAGACTGACAGGCACAATAAAATGTGTGGGTGTCTCTTGGCAGGTGTGAATTGTTCAGGCAAGCTACAGTACACAGATTTAGTTGTTTTAAACTGTCTTCATACATCAGACCTCACCACCCCTTACGCAGATTTATTGCCGCAATCTTTCATTGAAAGGATTAATGTCATCCAGACCTGGCTGCTTTGGATATTTGCATCAAGGCTGCCAGCCTGGTAGTCGACATTTCTTCCATGGCCGTTTCTTTCCTGAGTCATTTAGGAGAAGATCAATGCAGGAAAGGGGAAATTCTGGCATCCTTCAGGTGAAGCCGTGTTCTGTGAGTAAAATGACTCTCTGTGGCCCCTCTCTGGTAATATTCAGTGCATTGCTTCGGCTGAGCAGAGAAATCCCACCCAGGGCCTGGGGGCAGGTTTGGAGAGGAGGTCTGAGCACGCATCCAGAAAGTCACACCTTCTTTTGCTAAACTCGGAGGCTGACTCACTGCATGACCCTTGCAGGCAAACCACCTCCCTTTGCTGAGCTTGTTTTCCTGCGCGTGAGTTAGGGCTGATGGTAGTGATGTAGCCAGGTGCAAGATGGGGAGTCTAAACTTGCTACTGTGAGCAAAAAATCATTGTTGATGTTGAGCAACTCGGCGCATGTTTGTGTGTAGTGTTTGGCAGAGTTCGGCTTTAGATCTGGCTTCATACAATCAGAGGATTTTTCTTCCTGAGGAATAGTGATCAGCTTTATCGTATAACTTTCCAGTTCTTCTAATTTCCTCATGAAAGCAACACAAATATTTTCCCACCCCAGAGCTAGCGCTTCCTTCTCTCTCTCATTCACTGCTGGCTACACAGGAGCCGGTGAGCAATTAGCTTTCTTTTATGAGGCGGACTGCCAGGACAGTTAACCTATCAGTTCCTCAGCAGAACCATTACATTTTTGGGGAAGCAAAAAACCACTGCCAGCACGGACAGACAGCCTTGCCTCCCTGGGTCCGTGCAGTGCACAGCACGCAGTTGCTCCCTGTATGCATGGATTACGTCCTCCCCATGGTTAACCATTTTTTCCATGGCTTCTTGTTTGGTTTTCTTCACTTCAGGGTTGCGAAACAGAGTGGCACCTTGTTATATGCGCATCCTTGTCTCTCTGTTTATTTAAGCAAGCCGGAGGATGCTGGCCTCTCGCTACAAGCACAGACCTGAAGGCTCTGCAGAACTGCGTTACTGCCAGACAGCCTCTCTACAGTACTGTACCATGGCTCCCAAGGGCACATTTTCTTCCTGATATAAAATACACTCTTCTTCATGTCCTTCTTTTGGCTGCTGCTCCCAGTCCTATTTTGGTCATATACATTTTTGCTATTAATGGTATCCTAAAATCAGAGCTTATCAACATTGGCTCTGGGCTTCTTTTATTGCATCAAAGGTGCATTGACGATCTTCCATCTAATTTACTTCTCTTCTTTCTGGCTTTTTTTCAGCAAATTGGTCAGAGGGACGTGGCAATAAGCAAAAATTCAAAAATAGAATTCTGATAATAATCTTCTACCCCTAAAATTGTCTTGCTTTTCGGAGCTAGGAATTCAGCACTTCCCCTATGACTCCAACTTCAGAAACTCTTTGGTTTTGATTTTCCCAGTGCCCATCAGATACTTGAGGTATTGGGTCTCTGAACCAGCCAGCGTATGTTTAGCAGGGAAGGTAAAGAAGAAGAAGGCTGGTAGTCATCCCCACCTTGACTATTTAGTTTTTGAACTAATTTCACTCAGGCTGAACATTGCTTCAATCAGTTCTGTAAGGGATCATGTCCACTAACTAGGCTGCCATACCCTCTGCTTGGGACTGTAGAAATAAATCCATGAGATGCTGGAAGGCTGCCTGTGACCCCGGAGTCCAGAGAACAGCCTTTTAGAGGTGGCAAAGCAGGTTTGTATTTTCATCCCTCCCCCAGTGCAATCGGCTATACACACTGGCAAGGTCTAGTGTGGAAATGCATCTGGCTCTGCTTTGCAGATCTAGCAGATCATCTAGGTGAAGGTTTGGAGAACTGTTTGTGGGGAAAAGCACATCTTTTAGGTATCATGTGTTGCCCTGCATTGGTCTGCCTTTGCCTACGTACGAACACGTTGCCAAACTTGTTAAGGCTGTGAGCTCTTCCCGCTAGCTGTCTCTTTGGCTGCCTACCTTCCCTTCCCCCCCATGCCTGTGTGTTTCCACCTACAAAAATTAAAAAAGGGAGGGTCTTTCTTTTTTTTTTTTCCACTTCTGAAGTACAGTTCAGAGCTTCCCGATTTCATTCAGGCCAGAGTCACAGCAAATCAACTCCAAAGATTCTCCTCGAACTGCTCCATCACCTAATCTTCACATCCCCCTTCCCTGCTCAGCCCAAACAGCTCTTGCCATTTTGCCAGTAGTTTATCTTCAGCGGCAGGTAGTAACAACAAAGCTCTTCCTCATTGCCAGCCTGATTAGTTTTATCAGCCAGCCTGCCATGCTGCTTTTGTCTGAGATTTTCCCTTACAAGCTTCTCTCTTATCTATAAACTGTGGTGGAAGTGTTTGGGGTTGAGTTTTGGACTGAGGTCTAGGAGGCTTTAGGCTGTCAGCCATTCAATACATCAAATGGAGAAGGTCCTGCTGAATCCTGCGCAACCTCCCACTGGACAAACAAAATGTAGGACAAAAATCCCCAGAGCTCCATTCACCTGCTTATGTTTCTTCGTAGGGCCTGATTCATCCTCTCTACTAATTCGTCCATCCAGGGATGATCAAAAAACATTCAAATGGCTTTTCTTGGGGGAGGAAAGCCTGGAAGTAGTCCTCTACTCCATCAGAGTTTCTCAGCCTACTCAAAAACGTTTAACCAAGTCTTGCAGAGCTCTTTCTGCTGTAGTGCTGTGTAACGGAGCTCCCTCTGGCCATCAGGTCATATTATCACAGATAATCAGAGCGTATCAGTTTCACACAAAGCTCAGCCAGACGAGCAAGACAAGGCAGTCTCCAATGCACCATGAATCTCTCACTCACATCACACATCATTTTGCTTTCAGCAAGACCATCCTGTCACAGCATATAATGTACAGTACCCATCTTACAGGGCAGCAGTGAAAATCAAGTCATAGCTGTAAAACGTTTTATTGCTAAGGCCTATTTATTCTTTTTATCCTTATTCTGAATCTGAACATCTCAATATCTATGTTTCTATGTTTGTTTTAGGGTTTTTTCAGCATCATGCCTCAAAAACCACCTCCTTCTGCTCAGTAACACCAGACAATAGCATTTTTCAGATTGCAGCAGGGGAGGAACCAGCGTGCTACAGTACAGATGATCATAAGGTAAGGAAATATGACCAGGAACCAACACAGTGTGCAGGAGGTTTCTTGCTCAAAGGAAAGTCACATGGAGGAACATGGTGAACCTGCATCCAGCTTCCTCTCCATCTTTCAGACAGCAGCGAGCAAGGAAGGATCATGTGGGATCACAGAGACGTGGTGAGATGTTACGACTGGGGCCATGGTCATGGATGAGTTACGGGTTGTTTAGGAAGGACAGGCAGGGGAGAAGAGGATAGGGAGTTCAGTCCTATGTAAAGGAGCTCCTTGACTGCACAGAACTGCAACGAAATGGTCAGTCTCTGAATCAAGGTCAGCAGAGAAAGAAACATGGGGGTGTTGTATTGGGGTTCCATCACAAACCACCTGATCAAGAGGAGGAAGTGAATGAGGCTTTCTAAAAACAATAATTGAGTTTCAGATCTAGAGGATGCCTGGGAAGGTAAACAGCATTTAATACTCTGGACTTTCACAGAGCAAACTTTGCCTTTTTTTAGAGACTTTCTCAACAGAATCACTTGAGAAGCTGCCATGAGGGGTTAACATACCCAGGAGGGCTGACTGATTCTTAAAGCAAAATTATTGAGAGCTTAGGAACAATCTTATCAGGCAGGAAGACTGGGTATTTCAGCATAAGGCCCATTTGGATAAGCAAGGAACTTCTAAATGAATTAAAATGCAAAAGGAGAGCATACAGGCAGTGGAGACAAGGATAGACATCAAAGGATGAGTATAGAACCATTTCTTGGATCCTTGGGGATGAAATAATGAAGACCAAAGCAAACAGGGAACAGCGCAAGAGAGATTGGAAACCTCAGCAAGAAATGTCCAGATGGGATTCATTTTAAAAAGTCAAGGCTAAAATATTGCTAGCACTTACTCAGCAAACAGAAGATATGTGAAATGTTTCTGGTAACAGCGTAGGTCCTAGGGAGAGGAAGCACCGACTAAACAGAAGGTTTTAATATAAAAATGTGCTGAAAATGGTCTTTGTTGCTTTGGGCACCTAACAAAGATGGGGAACAATCTGACTCTGGCAAGAGTTTACATCAGCTGTTTACTTGTAGCACTTCTGGCAATTTCTGGAGCAGGAGTTCCGAGAAAAATGATGAGACCAGTCAGAGGGCTAGAAGGTCAAATTTACAGCAAGTATTACAGAAGTTAAATCTATATCTGTGGGATAATAGATGACCAAAAGTGAACACAGCTATTCATCAATAGCTAAAGGGCAAGGCTGCTAAGGAGGCAGGGAGACAAGCTGGCATAAGTAGGAGCAAAAGAGGATATTTCCAACTTGGTGTCAGGAAAGTTATGTGGCCAAAGTTGCACTGGGTCATGGGAAAGTTTCCTGTGGGCAGAGATGGAAGGTCTCTCTACTTCATTTCACTGGTATGGTGGCCTCTGTGCTGGGTAACACAGAGTGATCTGCGCCAGCAGTGGGTGGGAGGTTTTGGAGTCAGGATGTGAGAGGGGCAAGAAGAAAACAGTGTCAGGTCCTAAGAAGGGAACAGTGCCACTACGTTTGATTGCCCTGGGTTTCTGCCCACCATATGCTCTTCCACCTTGACCTGAACCAAAACATCCACCAGGGATTGCTGCAAGAGATCAAGGTTTGGCTCATTTCTCATAATCCTTTTTTTTTTTTTTGTCTCATGGTAACAGAACTGACTTATCTCTACTTAGAATGACACAGCACAGCACGAGCTACAAGCATCTCCCATGGAACCATTGCCTTTCTCCAGGCAAGAGTGTTAGTCAAGTTGCTCAGTTCCTTTGCAGTAAAGTCCCATTTAGTCAGATGAAAGGGACACAAGCAGGATTTGGATTAAGAAGGTGTTGAAAAGGAGTGAGGGAAGGATGCTGGATGTCTGGGAGAAGTGAATCCTTCCTTACCGGGAGACATTTGGGGAGGAAAAATCAAAGTGGGGCCATATAGACGTAGACCCCAGGAGCAAAGATCTGCACGTCTGGGATGAACTGAGTGCTATGTAGGGTAGGGAAAGGCTGCATCATGGTTCCCAATCCTGCCCTCTTTCCCCACCACATACACCCCCTTCCCAAGGGGCTGCCGACTGACTTTTTGCATCCTATCTCCTGGCTTTTTCACACTGGGCCTGGGACTGAGGATTTAACTCTTAACAGACGCTTCAGAGAGAAGTGGCAGCTTGGGGTAATTGCAGTCTGGTCAACTGGAAAGCTGCCCTGTCCACGCAGATGGCAAAAGGCAGACGATTCCCCCATCTCCCCTGGCCAGCTCACACCTTGCGGTGCCCTGACTGAGTGCCGAGCTGCCAAGAGAGGAATCCCTCGCTCGCCCCTGACAGCTGTCGAGCCATTAGAGAGAAGAGCACTTGGTAATGATGTGTATGCTTTGCTCTGTCAACACAAAGATTTGTCCCCCTGCTACCCTCCCCAACCTCACCCTGCGGCTGGATTTCAGCCAGTGGAAGCCCTTTAGAAAATGGAAATGGATGCATCTTTCACAGTCATTAGTGTGGATCGTGCTAATGGGATGTCATGATAAATACTGACAGTTAGCTGAGGGCAGCAGCGTTCACTGTGAGACTCCAAATGAGAGGGCAGCAGATGCTACAACAAGCTCAAAGTGTGCCTGTGGAGGGGGAGGATGCAGGGGGAAGGCAAGGCAAGCTGGCGGGCAGGCGGGCTGGTGACGAGCTAACAGAGCTTGCTGCTTCAAGGTCACCAGCCTGAGAGCAGTCCCGGATGCTAGCAATGCTCCAAACGGAGAGCAAGGGGGGTAAGGCCCTGCAACGGGTGGGGATTTTGCATATTAGAAAGACGAGGTGCTGCTGAAACCTCAGGAGGATCCCATGTTACAACAGATGTTAGCAGGGAGCCCGGGGAGGGGAGAGCAGGGGGCTGCAGGGCAGGAGGGGAGCATGGGCAGGATCACGTAGGTGCTCCTGAGCACCACTAGCAAGGGTAGTTTCAGGGAAGAGATGAGATGCTGGTGTTCAGGGGAGAGGATTACTTGACTTGCATTATCATTTGAGCTCACACACACGAAAAAATGAGCTTAGAGCTTTGGTACCTCAGGGAACTGACCAGCATAACTATAGTCAGATAATTATACCATTAAATCTATGCTAATACTACTAAGGCTGGTGATGAATTTTTTAACAAACCAGTGTTTCATTGGAAAATACCAACTGATTTTATCAAAGATGAAACTTTTCTCAAGGACAAGCACATTTCAACTAAAAAAAAAATATACAATAGGAGTCAGAACACACACTTATTATAGTGAAGTCTTTTCAGGACATTTCTCTCTAAACAGGATTTCCAGGTAAATGCCCAGCCATGAATCAGATAGACAGTCAAGGGACCTCAAATTGTGGATCCTCCACCCATGGCAGGCACTGATCAGCAGGCTGCTAAGGAGCTCTTCCTGGCCTCTCTGATTTATTTTCCCTGAAAAATCTCAAAAGAATTGGATTTTCATTCTGGTGCAGATCAGAAAACAATTTTTGCATCCTAAAGTTTAGTAAGGCAGGAAAAACTAGTTCATTCTCTGCTCTTAGTATAATTCACCCTCAGGGAAATGCTGTTCTAGAATAAAAGCATTTTCTTACTTTGGAGTAATTACTCTTATTCCAGAATAGATTATGCACATGAGGGAGTTAAAATAACATAGCTAGAGCAATAACTGTTATTCTATTGCCACACTGCTCAACTTCCCAGTATATTCAAGTCTTAAAGGATACAAAAGTAAATGTATGCTCTTTTTCTTATTGAGAGTATTAGCTCTCCTTAGGTCAATGTTGCATATAGATGCCCTATTGACAAGATTAGTCCTGCCTGAGAAAATCAGATCAGCAAAGACAGGTGAAGGATGAACCATGGCTCGTTCAAGGAGTTAACATCGACTTGACTTCTTGAGCAGCAGTGGTGTGCCGTACTGGTGTGCACACATGCCCACGTACGGCCACACATGCGTGCACACATACATAGAGCCTTTGTACATTCATGCTTATTTCATGTCCCTGGCCTGATGCTTGGCTGATTCTGAGATGGGAAGCGCAGAATAACAAGGAGGTCTCTCATCACGGATGAGACTGAAATAAGGAGGGGGTACGAGGTGCATGTGGTGTCAGCACATTACATTACATCCACCCATCATTTTTCTCCCAATATTTCTCACTGGAAGTAGCTCTGAAGACATCGCAATAATGACTATTGGCAGGATTTGTGTGGGCGAGGTGCTGAGAGCCAAACAAGCCCAAAGTCTGAATTGCCATTTGAGTCTCCCACGCAGAGTGGCCTCTTCAGCTCTGAGATGAGGTCAACAGATGGAGGAGGATGGAGAGGAAGGGAATTCCATATTGGTGCTCATGAGCTCATCCCATTTCTTTGCACAGAATTTCCACCTGTTTCAGGTTGGGTGGGACTGCCTCTTGTTCTTAAAGGCAGCTCATCAGCAGGAGCACAACCCATGCAGAGGATCGTCTAGGGGTCTGAAGGCTTTCTGAGCCCTTTTACAGCATTGTCACATCACATTGTCCCAGCACCACTTAGTGATGCTCTGTTTAAGGCTGGGAAGAGAGTTTCATGTTGCAAAAATTACTTAACTGGCCATACATTACAAGCACTCAAAAGTGACAGCTTAAAGGTTGAGATGCCTTTAACAAAAAGCCCAGCACAGTGGCCCTTCCATTTGCTAGTGTAGCACAATATAGCAATCACCAAGAGTCCCTAGTACTTCTACAGACCCTTACATTCGCAGGCTGTTGTCCTGTTCAAGTCCTGGTTTTGCCCACGGACACATAGTTCTTCACTGCTGATTGACACGGAAACAGCATGTCTTGGCATCCAGCTCTTTTTTTTTTTTGCCATTTCACTCAGCGCAGCTGTAATCACCTTGGCCTGAACCGTGCTCAGGAGATTTCCAGAAAGCAAGTGAGGAATGTTAAATGCACTGAATCAGTAATGTCCAAGCCATCTCCCAAGCAGAAACTTAAGCAGGACTACATGGGAGTGGTGGAGGCTGTTTATGTTGAGGGAGGGATTGCAGGCTTAGAGAAAGCCACGTTGCAAAGCGAACTGCACACCGTGTACGTCTCTGCCTTGACAAATTCTGCTCTCTCATCAACAGATTCAGACCTCCCATGAGGGAAGGCTCTGCCCAGCCTCAGCTGCCCAGCCTCGCAAGGCTGGTGCCAGTAGTTGACATAGTCAGAGGGAACAAGAAGGTGGGATGAACAAACATCTAAGTGCACACCAGCAAACACCAGCATGCATCTTTCTGTGTGTCCATAACACACAGCAGGAGCCAGATTCTGTTCTAGCAGAGGGCGATCAAAACTTTCTGTCACATTTGTGAGATCTCTTTGCACGCTTGTGTTGGAGGAGGCATGCGGCTGACTCGGAGAATCCATAGGGATTCATGGCTGCCTCTCATATAAAGACCAAAAATCACCACTAGAGCTGTTACCCAGACCAGAGCACCTCCACATCAAGAGAAATTTCCCATCCGACCTCCAAGCGCAGGGCTTTCATACAGGACTTTACAGCTGTGACTCCACCGAAGCGCCGGCATGCCCGCATTCACATCCAAGCGCTAACCCAGGGGGGTATTGCACAGATGCAGCACTGGATGTCGCAGAGGGCAGCACTGCCCTGGCATTTGCCTCCTTCCCCGCTGGGATGTATGGACTCTGCCCCCATGTGTCAGGAAGGGAGCCAGCCTTGGGGGCACGCACAACTGGCCGCGATTGTGTGTCTCCAGGACAAGCCCATACTGTGTGAGGCAGGTTCCAGCCTGTGCAGGCAGTGCTATTTGACCCTTACGCAGACCATTCATTCCCCTCGTACAAAAGGAAGTCTTGTTTAATTCGATGTCGATGAAAGACGTAGAGCGGAGAGAAGCTCGGAAACAGAAGCCACTTTCTCATATAGCGGAGGAGCTGGGTGACAACTGCCCTCTGTTCTCCACCCCCAGCCTCCCTCCGCCTCCCAAAGGGAGCAGACAAAGGACGTGCCATGATCTGCTCTTGGAAAAAAGGAGGACTTGACATTGCTGTCAGTAGGGCGGTTGTGGAAAGCAGGGCCCTTCGCATCCTTCTGGACGTGAGATTAATATTGGCTGTTAGGAATGGCGGCGCAGAGGGATCCGCTGTGGTCGGTGCGTGTCGAGTAGCAGCGTCCCCTCGGCGAGACCGGGGTCTGTACGACAGCGTTTTCAAAAGCTACGCCTGCATCAGTTCAATGTAATGGCACTGAGGATCTGGCTCATGCTTTCAACAGATAGCTCACTTAAGAAGTAGTTTCTTATAAAAGCAGTTACTTACCTTTATGGAAAAGCCTTATCGAATTTAACAGACATGAGACTGACAGAATGGCATAGAAATTATTGTTAAAGCTGACATTTTAATAGCGAGTGACTTTTTTTTTTTTTTAAGCCATCCTATAGAAATCAACCGTCAGGATACAACTCTCTGCTCAACATTAACGGATGGCTCATAAAACGATTGAAAGATAAATACGTATTTTCCCTCTGCAAAACTTTTCCAGAGGGGTGGGATGCTGAAGTGCCATCCCCTGGGTGCACATGGAGCCCCTGCCCAAACAGCTCAATAGCTCAGGGAGACCAGGCGGGCTGGCTGCCTTCAGGTGATGGCCGTGTACCTTCAAGTTTCTCACCTGCTACGGGGGCTAGGGGAAATTCAGTCTGAATTTGCCTCCTCAGCTTGGGTTTCTTTAAACTTCTCCATCAGTACAATGCTCCTTCTCATCTCCCTGCTCCCACCCTGTTCTCGTGGGAATGTTCCCTGCTTTTGGGGTGAGACCTGAGCTTGAGACTTTCTTTTGTGCTGCACATCTTCAGCTGGTGGGCAGGAGTGGTTTAGTTCTGTACGACCTGGAAAAGGCCGTCACTCAGGCTCTCTCTTGCCTTTCGGGATAGACCCCATCCCTCGGGTGCAAGGTACGCGCAGAGGCGGGCAATTGCTTAACCCACGCAGAAGGAGCGTGAAGGCTCTGGCATGCACGCAGCGACCCTTACACACACTGCGTAACTGCAAGCCGATTCCCAGGGGTGTTTTTGCAAGCTCGGAGCCCCTCCGCGGTAACGGTGCCTCACGGGCGGCTAGGAAGGAGGCAGAGAGCCCCGGGAGCGCCGAGCCAAAGCCCTGTCGCAGACGGCGAGCCCAGCCCTCGCAGCAGCTCCTTGCCGCACCTTTGGAGTGGCACCCAAAGAGCTGCCTCCCAGTTGAAGAACAACAGATGCGTTTACCACACATCAATCTGTCTCTGTCTGGGTCCTTACGCGGCCCCCATCATCATCCTATTCAAGAGCCTGCAAAGTATTTAAAAATAGCAATAACACTAACAATCTCTCTTTCTTTCCTCCCCAGCTTGTAGCAGAAATAGCTTGATTAGTGTACAGTTCTGGTGCTTCAAGGGGGAGAGAAATGAAACTGCAGAGCTTGCAGAGCGGCTTTTCAGCGTTCTTCAGGCAGCAATTGCCGGCTGCTTCGCTGAAGCACAGGCTCTTACAAAGGATGGCAGGTTTTAGATCAAGGACTGCTCGTTCTGTCACACATCTTCTGAGGCAGATTTACAGTGAGGAGAGAGGCATTGCCGCAGCTTTGGACCTTGGGAGAGATGCACCTGATCCCCCTCCCCACGTCCTGCTGTCACTCCCTCACAGCATCCAAGAGCTGGGAAGAGAAGGAGTTCGGGGGGGTCTGTCCTGGGGACAGAGGGGTGGCTAGGCAGAAGATAGCTCAAGAGGCTCTCTGAAAATATGACCAGGCTGTTGTCTGACCGAGGGCTTGGCAGGCAAGACCACCGGGGTCTCATCGCGCCCCTCAGACACGGGTTTCAGGGGTGACTTTGAGGGAACCGCCTGTCCCGCAGAAGCGGGGTGCCACCTCCTCAGCTCACACGGACGGTTTCACTCGCTTCAGCGCGTCCTGTGTTTTGTGATTCGTATTTACAGAGGCGGCGTGATGCCGCTCCCTAGCAATGCTTTACGGGCCGTGTCAGCTGGGGGCATGACACTCGACTGACGTTTTCGGTAGGTTTCCCTCCCGCCCCGCCATCCTCTCTCTGCCTTCCTCCAGGGCTGCTGGCGGCTCTTCCTCACCTTTTGTTTGTGAAGTGTTCCACACCAGCCGGGAACCAGCAACTGCTCTGCTTGCTTTCCCCCTGCTTTGAGCGCAATGAAGAGGCAAGTTCTCAGCGCAGCTGCTACCAGATGGGTACCCACAGCACAGCAGAGGACACCATCAAGGTCCCTGCTGCCCCGTAGCCAAATCCCTTGGTAAAAGGGAGGGTGGGAAGCGTGAACAACTCCCTCCCCCAGTCCTATAAGGTGCCTCAGACACTCAGGGTGCCATGCATTGCTCATAGGAGCAGCAGCAGGAGCGGCAAGCCAGGAGAGCGAGGAGCAGCTGCAGCCACTCAGCCCAGATGGGGTAAGACCTCGGGAGGCTCGCAGTGCTGAGGCACAGCTTACTTCTTTGCAGCACGAGTCAGTGAACGTTTTCCACAGCGTTTCCTCTCCTGTGACTTAGCTGCTGCAAGACCCAAGCCTGTGGATGCAGTCCGTGGGTCTGCCTCAAGGCTGACGCAGCGTCAGGCCCCTTAGGGCATGGCAGTGAAAAAGCAAACTGCAGGAAAAAATTGCGTACGGATTGCAACAGTAAGCTACCTTCTCCAGCAGCATCTCTTCCAGGATCTCGAAGCACGCACCGCTTGGGAAGGAGCTTAGCCTTGTGACAACCTCAGGATGGAGCTTCATGGAGGTTTTCACATCATGTTGTGCTTTCAGTGGAGGGAGAGCGGGCAGAGAGAGAGGGGCAGATGGCCTAGGAAGGCACAGCGTGCTGGGGCAGAGCTGCCACCCGAGTGCGGATCGCTGCATTTGTCTGGGCTGGACACAGCCGTGGTGGCGGTGGAAGGAGGAAGGTCTTACCAGTGCAGCAACTCCACTGCCACGTGGCTGGGAACACAGACTGCCCCAGGCAGTGCTTTCAGGAGGGATAACGAAGGTTATGGCACACTGGTTGCCCCACTGTCCCCTCCAATAAATCTACTCTGGCTGCTCTAGCCAAGAGAAATGGCTCTGCACAGATCCACCTGCCCCAGACCTGAGTCTCAATTCAGAAGTGCGCTGCTTGTGCCAGGAGCCAGCTCCGACCAGCGGGGGGGAGCAGATTCCTGCAGTGCTGACCCTCAGCCCCTCCAGTCCAACCATGGGATGCACTGCCTCAACTGTAGCAGTGAAACAGTCCCATCAAAGGCTGTGGACATGAAAAGGGAGAGCCTGGAGCATGAGTAAGCAAAGCCGGAGTGGTTTGGGCTTCCAGAGTTGCCAGCAGTCTTGGATCTGATCTCTTCCTCCTGCCTTTGCACTCGGGAGAGATCCCCAGGAGTGAAAGCCCTTCTTAGCCGACTGATGATTAGCCACAGACATCTTGTGTGGTCTATGAGTTGGACCCGAATCTCGGATGAACACCCTAACCCCAGGACCTCTCTAGGAGAGGTTGGTTATCTCCTCCGCACGTCCCTTCCCCAGCCACAGAAGGAGGATAATGGCTCTGCCCTGTCCCGAGGCGATACGGAGAGACTCAGTGCCTTGCAGGGGGAGGCAATCAATTTGGTGTGGGTTTGCCTAAAACCAAGGTGCTGCAGAGCCGGAGCACCCCAGCTAGCTAATTCTTGGAGCAGGGTAATGCTTCTGCCAGTAGTGCAGGATTAATTCAGGCTTCTGCTGAGCCATCTGTGGGGAAGCGTCTCGCCATTTCCTGACACCCACACGCTGGCTTTCAGCCCTGCACGCACAGGACTCTGCTGGGCCGACCGTACAACCTGGGGACTTTATGCCTCCAACACTGAGGATGGCTGGCTGGGTGGGTGGCTGGACAGATGGCTTCCTCCTGAGTGAGGGCAGCCTGGGATGCCAGGGCAGGATAGTGCCAGCCCTCAAAAAACTCGGTGAAGGAGAGCAGTGATTCATGTCCTTCTCCGGCCGAGGGAGAGGTGCCCGAGGACGCAGCCGGTGGGGTCCGCGCAGCGGCGGCGACCGTGGCAGCGGGTCCTGCCGGGGGCTGAACGCGTCCGGCCCGGAACGTCCCTTTGGCAAGGGGAGGAGCAGGCGAGCGAAGGCACTGGCATGCACACGCCTCCTGCTTTGCCCATGTTGGGTTCACCTCTGTGTTGCACTTCGTAAATGTCATTTGGGCTGTAAAATGTCACTTGATGTCTTTCTTTCTGAGGTGTTTTCAGCAAGGTAAGCTCCAGAAACGTGTCCGAGACCTGCCAGCTAACCCGAGAAGACAGGCTTCTCTTGTTCTTCTCCAAGAGCGCTTTCCAGCCAAGGCTCTCAAAACATTTCACCCTGCTTAGTGCATCCCACAGCAGGAGCTTTGTTACCTGAAGCCAAACTTGATCAGCAAGTCCCCACCTGAGCCTGGGACCGTGCTCCCTTCTGTGCCCCACGGTTTGCTGAAAGCTGTGGCAACCTCTTCAGCAGAAACTCCTGGGATGAGGCAGTCACAACCCTCAGGGGAGTAAGGGGGGGACAGAGGTGTGCTGCCCAGCCCTGTGCAAGGAGGAGAAGGCTGGGAAGACGTCTCCTGGAGCAGGGCTGAGGTGTGCCAGCCCTCACTTCTCCTTCTGCCCTCTGTGCAGAAGGCTGAGAGGTTGAAGAGTTGCTTCACACACCCCCCTTCAAGCAGCATGGTGGCTTTGCAGCTGGGAGACGCAGCTCGTAAGGGAGGCAGCCAGGGGAAAAACGAAAGCGGGCCTGTCTTCTGCTCCCACGTAACCTGCTCCTAGGCAGAGGCTGCCGTTCAAAGTGTTGGCTGGCTCATGTGGCCAACGCAAGAAATCACCCAGCAGCCGCTGCGGTGCGAAGTGGTTGCGCTAACACTCCTGGCCTGCCTCAGAGCTAGAAGGGAAACTGAGGCACGCAGCAGCAATGCGGGGATACTAAAGCCCAGAGGCATCGCGTTCCCCAAGCTTCTGGCCGTGCCCCCGTAGGCTGCCTTATCGTTAGGCGACCCTCACGGTCTGTAGCGGTGCTGGGTGGCTCCTGCTTGGAGCGAGAAATGAATCCAGCACCCGGTTAGCAGCAAAGCGAGCCCCCCGGGACGGACACAACAATCCCACCCCCTCGCCTGCAGCGGGGAGAGCCCCGGCCGGGCCCCGGGAAGGGAAACCGCCCCCTTCGAGGGAAAGGGCCCCTGCCCGGCCGCCGACCCTGGCCCCGCGTCGGGCGGCGCGGCGCTCCCGGGCGCGGCGCTCCGGGCGGCGGGGGCAGCGCTGCGGCGGGGCCGGGCCCCGCTCGCCTCCCCCCGCCCCGTCCCCCGTCCCCCGTCCCCCGCCCCGGCTCGGGTCGCCTTCTCGCCGCTCCTTTCCCCCCACCCTGGGCCGGCTCCGCTCTCGCCCCTTCCCCGCTTAAGGTGGCCCCGCGGGATGCGCGGCGCGCAGGAGCCGGCTGCGGGCGGCCCTCGGCGCTCCCCCCACCCCCGGCACAGGGTGGCCTTAAATCGGTTCCGCGCCGCTCGTAGCCGCATCGCCGGCGCCGTCTGAAGGCGGTCGCCGCCATCCGCCGGTAGCGCCGACGGGCCGGTCCCGGTGCCGGTCCCGGTGCCGGTCCCGGTGCCAGGGCGGCCGGTAGGATACAGCTCCGCCCGGCGGCGGGCGATGCTCCCCTGGCAGCCCCCGGCTCGGTGCCGCCCCGCGTTCGGAGCCCCGGCATCTCCGCCGTGACCGGCGCATCTCGCCAGGTAAGGGGGACCCCCCCTTCCATCACCACCACCACCCCGGGCATCGGGGTTTTGGGGGGTAGGGGTGAAGAGCCGGGGACGCAGGGGTGACCTTGCGGTCCCCCGGGTGCTTGGGGCTGGGAGGGGTACCCTGCCCCGCCACCGGGTCCCCAAACTTCATCCGTGCTCAGCGCCCGAACCGGCTCCGCGCTTCACGGGGAGCCCCTGTCCTTTCACCGCCACCCCCCAAACCCTGGGGCACCTTCTCTGGAGCAACATCCCACTCCCAGACTGGAATTTTCCAGCTGTGGGGAGATGCCCCCACTCCTGGTGTTTGTCCACCCGTGGCTGCAGCAGCCGCTGAGTCAATGCCGCCGGCATCTCCAGCCAGGTTACCCAAACGCGGGTCCCGGGCACGCCGTTACCCCCCGAGAGGTTTTATTGCGCCTTTTCGTGACAGGTACCGGGGGAAACCAAAGTACCGAGGGGCGACGGGGTCTGCGTGCAGCCCCGGTGGGAACCGAGCCCGAGTGGGCATCCCCGCGGGGATGGGGGACTGGGAGAGGGCAGGAGCGGGAGGGCTGGGAAAGGTCTCTGGCCCATTTCACCCCTGCCTGGCACACGGGTGTCTGCCGGGGGATGCATTTGCTGGTTTTCTGGAGCAGAGTTTGGGGTGGATGTTCCTGGGTGAGTTGGAAAGTACTTTTTTTTTTTTTTCACCCTCCTGCCACTCGCCCATCCAGCCCGGGGACAGGGGTAGGCTCAGCAGCTTGTGCATGGGAGGGAGAAACCCCCAGGTGCTGCAAATCTGGAGAGAAGCAGCTGGTTCCTCACTAACTCCTTAGGCAAACCTGCCGAGGGGCAATTTCTGTCCGCGCTTGGGAGAAGGGGCGTTCGGGTCAGCGGGGCAGCACCAAGCATCTCCGTAGCAGAGCAGTAATGACAAGCAATAAATACCCATCCGGCAACTTGAAGGCTGCACAGCTCAGCGAGCGAGCGGGGAACGATGCAGCCTCTGCAGGTGCTTTCAGCTCCTTTCCTGGACCCAGAGGAGGCCTCCTTGTGCAAAGCACGTATGCAGAGAGCGTAGCAGGGTACAGCGGCTTCACACGCGAGTCTGATCCCCCACCTCTGGTCGGGCTCAAATCTCGTCTGGTGCAAAAGGGAAAAAGGGATGGTGAGGTTCACACCCTGTACCCCTGGACCACCAAACAGCCGTCTGTCCCTGCAGGAGAGCCTCAGACAGGGCTAGGAACGGCAGCCACGTAGCAAGTTGGGAGATGGGTGCACAGAGACAGCAGGACAGGACCCTCGCAGAAGGCAGGCCGTCGTTAGTCCGAAGTGGGATACCTTGGTAGGAGATTATGGGGAGATCAGACTCAGGTAATAGAGAGGGTTACAGGGCAGGAGGGGGGCCCTGGCAGAGCTGCGTGCGACAGCCTGTGTCACATCTGTCTGCAGCTGCGCACGCTGCCAATCCCCTTCTCTCCGTGCCTTGAAGCAGGATGCGGGGGCCGGGATCACTTTCGGTCGGTGCCTGCTCCATGGTTTCCTGGAAGCTATCTGTTAGCAGGCACACCTGGGACACAGACCGTACGTGAGCACCGGCGGCCAAACACGGGCTGTGCCAGCCCCATGCGAGGTCGGCAGCCCGGTGGCTGTGATTCCCCCCCTCCCTCCCTCCCAGGAGCGACTTTGGTGCCGCTTTCAGGGCAATTCTGCGCAGAATTAAGGCTCCGCGGGGCAGTTAATGTACAGAGGTAGATGCGCTGAGCAGCTAACATGTAGTATCGGATATTTCAGGCATCGGATGAGATCAAATTAGACCCCTTGGCTTCTTTGACATTTTCAGTGTAGTAGTAATAATTACAATAATTGATAAACCATTGAGGCAACCTTGCAATCCCAAAGCAATTCAACCGGCTGACACAGAGCACAGCTGAGACGCGACCACCCTTACAGCGAAGGGCCTCCGCCTGACTTGCAAGACGCTTTGCAGCCACAGGATGGAAAGAAAAGCAGTTGGGCTGAGAACACCTGCTCCCATGGCAAAGATTTTTAATGAGCGAGGGTCCCGCACCTCTGGGCTTTGTTACGGTGTCATTTGGGAAGACTGTTGCCTAGGGAGCTGTAGAGAGCTATAGAGCAGCTAAATGTATGCAAGAGGGAATATACTTCTACGATGTACAGCCCTTAAATTCACATTGTTTCCATGGTTTGGGAACATCTTTGTGACTAGCGCGTGTGCCATTTAATGGCACCTTCCTTGCGGAGTGTCTGAGGTGGTACTGGGCAGTCAAGGCTGTGTCTCCTCTGCACCCAGCATCCTTTCTTCTTGCCTGTGAAGCATCAGTAGAGGTGCTTTCTGGCAGGGAACTTCCCTCTGCTTCAGTGGCAGGCCAGGAGATGTCCTTAGTGTCTGAGAGCAAAGTCATACCTAGCAGGCAGCTTGCTGGCGGGAGCCTGGAGTGGATTCACTCCAGCCGTACCCTCGGGTGGCTTTCCTCCCCTCTTAACCACAGTAATCACCTGCCGGTGGCACTGCCCCCGTTTCTCACTGCCTTCGTAGCTCTACCCCCCGCTGCCCCTCTCCCTTGGGGTGCCGGTGCTGCAGGCACAGTCACCTCTGGCTTCCCACCAAAGGTGGGTCTGGGCCACCCCACAACCCCATCCACCTCCCAGAGCTTCTTTCAAGGCCTCTTCTTCCTCCTCTTCAGCACTCTCAGTTGTCTTTCCTATTCCCAATATTTGGGAGCAATAAAGAGATCTCCTGACGTATGCTGCAAGCCTTCATATGTATGCTTACGAGGGATGAGGTATTTGATAGGCTCCAAAGATGCCCTTTACTGAGCATGCAAAATTGCTCTGGGAAAGCTCTGCAATTATTCTGCAGGATGTACACAGGGAAGATGAGATCTGTCCCCTTCCTCCTTGTATTTAATTGTTCCTAATAAAAGCAGAAGCCTAAAAAGGTGGTAATAATCCAGATTGGAAGCCGGGTCCCACATACCTGCAGGGCCCTGGAGAAGTCTAGAATGGCTCTGCCCTTTTTGCTCCTGGCCTTTCTGTCTAATAATAAGCATTATGTTCGTCCACACCGCTTCCCATCCCGAGATCTCAAAGTACTCCGCATACGTGATTAAGAGCACTCCCTGCCCACATACAGAGCTGTTTGTCAGGATGACTACCCCCACTTTACAAGGGAGACACTGCAGCTGATAGCGTCAGAGCTGAGACAGCCCCAGATCGTCTGTCTCCCAGGCAAGGCCCCTGCATCTCTGAGAAGCACTTGCTGGGAAGCAGCTCAGCCTAACAGGACTGCGATTTAAAACCTACCGGTACCATAAGAGAGTAATAAATCCAGCGCACGGATGAGACCTGTGGCTATCATCACCTTCTTCTCGGGCGCAGGCATGACCGCCTAAAGCCCGCTCTCCGACAGGGACACCGGTCAGACCCCACCGGTTCCTCCAGGCTGCTGTATGCCTCCGAACTGCATCCCGACCCATGCTCAGCACACTTAACAAAAACTTGGTCCTTTATCCTTTCATGCTGTTTTGAGCTGTGCAGGCTCATAATTAAGAGCTTGAAATCTCTTCTAGCTCGCTCTCATGTGACATTAGTGCTCCCGAAGGTCTTTCCTTAAAAGCTCGAATTTATCTACTTTGCCAATGTTCCCAAGTGTTCAATCAGCTGCCTTGTTGGCTTCCTCCGCCACGCAGTGCGGGGGGCTGTCTGAGATCCTTCTCCCTGAGTTAAAACCATTGCACTCTGCAAATTCCTCAAATTTATAAAATGCAAGCTAAGTTTCCTCAGGAGACGCGGCTTCCCGGAGCTGTGACACAGAGCTGGGATCCGCAGCTCTGGCGCAGGGACCTTTAGATTTCGCTTGCCGTTCATCCCGCTTCTGAGCAGGTAATCCCACTAATGCCCGGTGCATGTAGAGAGATTCGTTAAGATGGGGCTAGTTAACTCATGGAGACAAATGAGGAGGGACATCGGGGTGAAAAACAAAGCAATCATCAACATAGAACAGGGAGAATAAATGCTTCTGCATCATTTTTCTTAGTAGAGAAACTGGATTGCGTTCAGGAAAAGGTGAAAGGTAGCAATTTGATGATAACAATAAGTATTTTCCCATGCTGTGCAGAGTGGCATATGGAACTCGCTGCTACAAGATACTGCTGGTGCTGAGTGTAGGATTCAGGAAAAGAGGAGACATTTTGATGGATAGTAGATCATTCATCACTGGACAGGACAGTCCATTTGAAATAGATCTAAATCTTCAGGCTTCAACCTCTCACAATTGTCTAGCATAGGATTTCTTGTACCTTCCGAAACCCACAACATTGATCAATGTAGGAGACAAAGGACAAAAGGAGACAGACATGCTTTAGTGAAGATCACTGGGGCATATTTTCATTTCCATGCAGAAGCAAAAAATACGTGTTTTCCAGCCTGCATGCTGACACTTAGCTCTCACAGGTTTGGGTTGTGTCAGCTGGAGCGAGTTCAGGTTAAGTTCTGATGAGATTTGAGCTGGTCCAGCAGTGCTTACGCTGACGCTTCCCCTGCCTGTGCTGTTGATTTTAATAGCCTGCCAGCGTCCTGGCAACTTTGTGTGGTGCTGGTTTATGAATAATGCTGCATTATAAAAGAAAATGGTATTGTCCTATTCTTTGGATGTTACCCCTTGGCAATGAGAGCAAGGGCATTTATTCCCAGTACAGCCAGCCTCTAGCCAAGCGAAGTGCAGGGATTACTTGGAGCTGAACAGGGTTCGCAGTCAGACAACCTCGACTCTGGATAAAAGATTTTAGAGCAGCAATGTTGTCTCGTTCTGTAAGTTCACGGTGGGTTTGTGTGTGGGAGTACAGGGCACATGGGAACTGCGTTTTGCTAGCAAAGCAGGATCGCTCCTAGGCAGTCCTTGTGTGGGAGAACTTGGATGAAAAGCCAAGGAGCAGGCAGAGAGCTGTAGCTGGCAGACCCTGCTTCCCCTGGGGTGATGCTCCCCATGCAGTGTTGCAGGGCAGCCTGGCTCCTGAAGACACTGTCTCTAAGGGCAGGGGTAGAGATGTGGTTTTAGCAAGGTCCTCTGTGTCTGACAGAAATCTCCTGGTGCCCCTTGCTAGGAAACAGCACAGCTGATCCTTGCCTGGCAGGAGCAGAGGTTGCTGGCTCCTCTCCCCCTCCATGCCCCAGTCGTTAAAGTAGGATGGTTAATATTCATCTCGCCCTGAGCCTTCCTCATTCTGAAAGCATGCTAAAAAACAGCTGTAAGGGGATATTTCTCCTACGACGAGCAGATTTAATTTATTACTATGGTTATGTCCATAGCTACGAGTCAGGCAACAGCGCTGGGCTTCCTGAAAGCCCTGGCTGTGAGCAGAGCAACAGGAGCGCCGTTCTTTGGGAAAACTGCGCAAGGTGCCAGCTCGGAGGCCCGTGCTGGGCCAGCCTGCGTGGCAGCAAGGGATCTCGTCCGCCCTGCAGCGCTGGGGTGTCTTCCTCACTGGAGGTGGTCCAGCCTCGTGCATTCCTCAGGTCCCCCCTCCCTTCCACTTTACCCCACGTGGACCCAGGGTGATCTTAGCTTTCTCCCTCCTGATACCCCATCCTCTGGATCCTTCCCTCCCCGCGGCCCTTCCCCCAGCCCAGACCCCCACAAAGGTGAAAAGGAAAGGAGGCGCCGATGACTTTCCTGTATCTGCCAGCTTCCCTCTCCACCTCTGACGTGAATGAGGCCCTTCATGTGCTCCTCTTGAGCAAACACAGATGCTTTTGTTTTATGGGCTGGTGGGATGGGATGGAATTAATAAATCAGAGCGCCAGTGCTGTGCTGCCACATTCCTGCAATTTTAAGGCAAGATCACACACAAAAAAAGGCAGAAGCAAAATAGGCAATCTCTTGAGAGAGCTCAGATGCTTTGACTGTGCCTCCTGCTTGCTGTCCCACTTGGTCTCCTGCTCCCTCGCCCTTGTTCATTCCTCCTCTTCTTTCTCCCGCTCTCTCATCCCCATTAACCTCAGCTCTTCTCCTGTTCCCTCTCCTTCCTTCAGGAACCAGGTTCAGTCACACCTTAATATCTCATCTACACCCATTTTTCTTCCCTCGCCTTCCCTTCGTCTGCGTTTCCCTTACCCCCACCCCACACTAAGGTCTGCCCAAGGCTTGTGCGTTCAGGTATGACGTTCAATGTCCCTTGTGCAAGCCCAAGAGCCAGGAACGCCTCGGCTCTTATACTGTGGACCAAAATGTCTCCTTTTATACCTGCTACCTCCTCCTTGCCTCAGTTTCTCTTCATAAGGAGAATGGTGCTGCCTGAGTGGTTCAGTGAATGACTCTGGGGATAAAAACCCACTAAGTATCACTGTCCTCCTCTCAGACGTGGTACTTAACAGTGTTCCCATGAGCAAAATTAGATCCTGCCCCAGAACTGGCGGGCCCTCTTTCTCCTTCAAGCATAACCAGAAATACTTTGCCAGGCTTTGCCTAAAATTAATTATTTTAAGCCAGTAACAAGTTTTTAACATCTCTACTTGGCTACCATCAGGTGGTAAGGGGCTAGGAGAAAATCTTTTTTCTCACATATAATTAGCTAACTGTATGTCAGGCTCCAGGAGGGCAATGCGAACCGTGGGCTGAGACACTTTTTATTCACTGCAAGGGTTGTTTTTTTCTCTAATGAGCTTAGGCACTTGAAAGTCATTTCCCCAGAGCGCTTATACATTGTTGTGCTTATCTTACCTGTGGGGGAACTGAGGCACTGAAGCAGGTGAAATGATTTGCCCAGATCCACATACTTACGCATAGTTGAAGCCAGAAAAAGAACCAAGAAATCTTGTTTCACAGTTGAGTGCTTTATCCTCTGGCCTCGGAGGAGGCCAGCAAAGACCTTTATCTTGTTTAGATGAGTGGATAGTCATTCCAAGAGGATGCTGGGGCAAGGCTATCTTTCTGTACTAATACGTGTCTTAATGAGTCCTGTTGTTAAGCGGCTTCGGTGATAGATCATGCATCTTCTTCACTAAGCATTGAAATAATTTTTTAATCATTAAAGCTAATATAGAATCCTCAGAAACATCCAAATCTCACAGCAGGGGCTCAAATTAGCCAGCAAACAGAAACCAAATCCTGATTATCCCTGTGCACCTCTACAAAGCCCACAGGCAGCATCTGCTGAAGTCAAACACGAGCCCGGCGGAGCTGGATGTCAGGGCTGGGCAGGGCAGTCAGAGGCAAGCTGGCAGCTCCTACTGCTCCAAGGTCCACAGCAAGTTTCTTTCCTCCCTCAGACATGCGTGCCAGCTCCTTGTCTCTGTGGAGCAATAGGAAAGGCAGCAGGGGCATGAACCACTGACTCCAGGTAGCTGAGATATCCCCTGGCAGATCTTTAGAAAGGAGAAATTATTTGCATTTTGGCAAGTGCTATCAAGTGGCAGATCTCAGCCTGGCCAGCATTTCTCCCCCACCCCATTTTTTTTTTTTCCCCTTGGAAGCGCCTCCTCCGTCCTACTTCCATCAACCTCTTGCAGCCTCTGTTTTGTCAACAACTAGGTATTTCAAGTGTCCTCTCCAATCCAGCCCCTGACACTGCCTTCATTCACATGTCTGCCCTCCACTGTGGGGTACCAACACCTCTTGCACTGTAGCAGCCCACAACCTTCTCCATAGCTCCTCCAGTAATCCCAGTGCGTTTCCCGTTCTGGTTAGGAACTCTCATGCTGTTTCCTGTTTTCCTCAAACTTACCGTGCTCAGCAGCATGTTATCGAGTGATAACAGGACCTTTCTTTACAGCAGAAGTGATGTTTCTAACTTCCATGTTAGAACAGGACTCTTGGAGCATTGAGGAAAACACAACAAATCTCTTACTACTGGATATGGATCAGCAGCTCCATTACAAGGGAAGGCACAGGACACTGCTAAGCACTTCGCTAAGATCTAATCATCGCCACTGACCTCTATGCTAAGAAGACTTTTGTGGGTGAATATAGTTTACCCTAAAGGATTCTTTAGGAAAGGATAATTAAAAATTGCTCCTACCGCCTCCAAGAGCCTTCGTGCATGGCGCTCCCTTCTCTTGTCACCCTCTTGAGAACAAATCCAGTACCGTTTGTGTATCATGACCAGTCTCCCCACTTGCGCTCCCAGTCACAACACCAGCCTGTTAGACAACCTCCGCACACTTCATCCCGCCTAACAGCCTCTTCTGGAGGTGCTGCAGAGGTCCCCCATGGCTCTCCTGTCAACATCTACTCCCATTCAGCGGTAGATAAGCTGCCATCAGCAAGTTTTGTTCATAGTCCAGCGAGCCAAGCCACTCTTGGATTGCAGCTCTGTGGAAGTCAAACCAAGTCCTGTACCTGGTGCAAAATAGTCACTAGGCATGATTTCTGCTCTTTTGTACACCCTTCTGCATCGCACTTACCAGACAGATAAAATCGGATACTAGATATTTCTCTCCTAACCCCAACGTGGGTCCTGACCTGAGCATCAGGACAAACACAGATGGCCTAGAAATTAGTTACAGCAGCAGAACCAGGAGGCCAGTTTCTTCCTTCTTCCTCCCCAAGAGGTTTTGGGATGTTTCCCCTGCCTAGGAACTGCTGCTGACCCTTCAGGGGTGATTTTTGCAGAGCTGCTGAGGGCTGGAAGTATGCACTTTCAAGTTTGCATGTGGGAAGCTGGGAATGCCTCACCTGGCTTGTTGACCTTCACAAATGTCCTCGCAGAGAACTGCTTTTGGCCTCACCCTGCTGTAGCTCAGAAACACCAAGGTGTTTGTCACGGTAAGGACACACGTACAAGACAACGGTTGACAGAAGACCGGCAGCCAGGCACCAGCTAGAGGTGCGGGGTGTGCGCACGCTGGCAGGGCTTTGGGGAAGAAGCGGATGGGAGCAACCTTAGTAACATCATCCTAAGGTTAGCCCAATTTGGGTAACACCAGCATCCCTCTGCTGGGAGAGAGTTAGTAAGTTGAAGAAGGAGTCTTTACTGCAGAAAGAGAGAAAAGGCTGTTCCCCAGTCACATAATATACAGAATCTGGTTAAGGACAAAGACTGTGAAAAGCAACCCTGGTGCTGCAGGGGCAGGAGATCATTGTCCAGCAAGAACAAATCAGACCCCTGTTCTAAGCCATTCCTGAGTTTCTAGAGACCCAGTTTCTAGTTCTGCAGCTGCCACTTTTACCAGCATTGCTGTCTGTGGGGAGACTACGCACCGACCCAATCCTCAGAAAGCTTTTAGATAACCAGAGGATGCTTTCCTCCCCCCAACACAAGGAGAGATCCAGATTCACCCCCAGAATCAGGAGAGATTCAGATCCACCTCTAAGACTTACGGCAGCAGCCCATTTCTTGTTTCAACGAGACTGCTTTTTGTCTGCCCTGATGTTTCAGGCTAACCTGATCTGCCTTTGAAGTGAGCTCAAAGAGCTCTCAAAGCGCAGAGAAGGGTTCAAAAAAAACCCACCTCGTTCGTCTCTCCCCTCCAACCAGAAGTATCTGTTCGTCCGTTATTCTGCCCAAGGCCAACTGGCAGCCCATGCATGTGGAAAGGAGGTAGGAAGGACAGCGCTAACCAGCAGCCCTGAGCGCAGAGATGTAAGAGCCAGGGAGAGGCATCTCCCGGTATTTTCTTGCTGGTATTTGTGCAAAGATCACACTCCAAGCTCAAGGGACAGACAGAGCAGACACCAGCTTGGAGGTAACCAACCGCTTACTGCATCAACCCCTTACTGCATCCAGGTCTTGAGCAGCCTGAAGCACACAAATTCACGGATAAGCCCATGAGTACAATACAGCACAGGCTGACCTCCCTCCCAAGAGGTTTATAAACACCACGTGCAAAGACCAGCTTCAGCCTAGGTTACTTTCACGTGCAATTAAGGAGCACAGCAGAGAGCAAGCCCTGTGCGCTCTAAGAGAGCAGAGTTTGTTTCTTGTGCTATGAGCTTGTCTGCCCTCAATCCCCTCACAGCCTTCCTTGCCTTCCCAACAGACGAGCCTCTTCCATTTTAACAGTAGAAGACCTGGAAAAACAGAAACCAAACCCTACACCTTTTCTTTCTGGTAGGACTGGATTGTTGTCAGAAAGGGGCATTTGGCTTTTGCTACTCCTCAGCTCCCTCAATTTGCCCAAATGCAGCCACCGCACACTTTTTCTACAAAGAAAAACTTCTTTCTGTGATGATGTAGGGTTATCTTCTGGCAGCTGCTGCCAGTGCCCAAGCTAGATATTTTGACTATTGCGCTGACTGCTCCCCCGGCATTCCCAGAAGGTGGGAATCACATATAGGTCTCTTGATTTCAGATGCCCTGGCACCTCATCTGGATGTGGCCTGCCTGTGGTCCAGAGTCAACAGCTTCCCTGTTAGGAGAGGGAAGGACAGCAGGACAGCCTCAGCAGGACACTGGCCATCGCCTTCCTGCCCCTTCGTGACTGTGCTCCCTTCCTCCCTTTTCATTTCACATGCAGAGGGCAGGAGAATAAACACTGTGGTCTTCTGACTCTCTAATTTTCATTCTGGTGTTTCTTTTAATTGAGCCCAGGCTATACAGATCAGCTGTGGCATTTAAGGTACAAATCAAGCAGTGGACCATAACGTATATCTATTGCAAAAGACAATTCTCTAGGTGCCACTTTATTTCTCCCTTCTACATTTGTTTTTAAAAGTGTCTGCACGACACTTGGATGCCGCACAGCAAGTGGCAAATCTAATGAGTGCTGATGATTTATTCGGAGGAAGAAATCAGAATTAGCATTTTGGACCATCTCAGCTAGTGACAGAGCGAGCCTATTTCACACAGCTCAGACAGCTGCAACAGCAAAAATGTCCATCAAGGAGACCGAAGTGGTGTTTCTCCTCTTTCCGCTTCTCACTTAACCAACGCCTACGTGATGTGGTGGCAACTCATCAGTGCTGGCCCGCGTCCGTTCCGTGTTAATCTATGGAGCGGCCACCCACGAAAACATTCTGCCCAAATTTTCTGTTTGCATGATGCTTTCATTGATCACATAATTCAGGCAGCTTTCCCAAATAAAAACTCTGGGGGATTGTTGCCCGTACGCCGCACACATCCTCTGCCCACAGTTGTTTCCGTGCAATAAGGGCTCTTCTTCAGGGTGCCAGCACACACATGTAACCATTGAAATGTCAGAATTTCCACAGATTTTGGTAAGACAGTAGACGTCTTTAGCTATGTCTATGTTTTAAATGGCATAATTGCTGTTCCACTCATTTGCAGTGTGATTTAATCCAGAGCAGCTTCTCCTTCGGTTTCTTTTGCCCTCCCTAGGAGTAACCGGGAAGTCCAGCAGGGAAGAGCATTTCGACATTGCCTTTGAAAGCAGGAGGAAAACAAGCTGTCTAAATCAATCAAGAGTGTGCATTAGTGATAGCATGTTCCTCTGGAGGTCTGCATTTGATGTCATATTGACACATAGCTAAGATCAAAGCCCATCTCTGCATCCTGGCTGCTACCAGAGGAACAGCGTTGGCCTTTGGGGCCCATATCTTTAGAAGGAGCTTGTGATCAACGTGATATTTTTTTTTTCCCCAAACAAGCACCTGTGAAATGTAGTTATCCATCAAATAATGCCTAATGCCTTTTTCTCTGAAAAAGTAATTCCTCTCTGTCTTTGAAAATGTTCTGGAAGCAAACACTATGGGTTTTTCCTTTCTGCTTTTGTAAGAAACCTGTAAAATGACAGCTCCCACTCCTGCTGAACAGGCATCAGCTGTTAACTCAGTAGGGAAAGCTCTGGATGAAATGTAAAGATACCTTGGAACAATCCAGTATTGGTTTTGCTTCCTTAGAATTATTTTGCCTCCTCGGAAAAAAAGAAAGCTTTTTTTTTGGATAATGCAGATATTGGGCTGATTCACGCTGATACGTTTGGAATGATTATTCTGTAATAGTCATCAGCGCCTAAAAAGGACCTCAGTTCTGCCAGAGCTCGGCAGCAGGGGAGAGAAGTCGACATTTGAATAAGCCCCCGACTTTCCTTTCAAGAGAGGGTAACTCCAAGCAGAAAGGTCTTTCAGGAGAGCGCTGGCTTTCTCAGGAGACATCTGGTACCTCCTGCTTCTCTTTGGGCCTGAGCTGCCAATCTTTCTGCGGGTATTTCTGGCACCCCTGGATTACGGCTCTGCAGCAGAGGGAAATTGGGATGGGGTGGAGGGCTGTGTCCCTGCGAGTCACAGCCCACCCTCGCCAAAGCGCAGGGGGATGGGAAGGCGGTGACAGGTAGCATGGGTCGATCATGAAGGACGTTTGGGTCCAGGCTGATTAAAAATAGCCTGGTTTAGACCTCCTTTTGCAGGCTCCGGAAGGCTCCCTGCATAGCTGGTCTTTGCAGCCAAGTTCAAGGTCTAGTCTATATCCGAACTGGGTTATCTTCGTTCCTGCTGATAGCCCAGATAGCGCCTGGATACCCTTGATCTACCTGGGGATAGCAGGCTGAGCCACGCGCTGTCTCAAAAGTATTGGCTCCTGCGGGACCTAGCCAGCAGATTTAATTAGCTTCGTCAATGTTTCTTTTTTGTTTTCTGGTGGGTTTTTTTTTGCTTTTTTTTTTTAAGCTTGGGAACAAAGCCCTGTATAAAGCATCATCCTCCCCCACTCTGTGCTCCTCAGACACAAGCCACACACCTGGGATAAGGATGCTCTCGGGAAAGGCACCGTACCGAGCTGTTTACAGACGAAGGTTGGAGGAAGATGCTTGACTTGGGTTCGCGCGGGCAGTGGAGGGATGGGGATGTGGAGGGTGCACGGCGCGTTCCCCAAGGATGAGCGTGGTTTCTAGGCTGAAGGAACTGCAGTCCCATATGGCAAAGGGATTGGAGCTGGCAGGGAGAGGATGAAGCCTTTCTTTACATCTCAGGAAGAAGCGTGGGGGCTTGGGAAGGGCAGCTGTTTCGCTGGGAGTGACTCACTTCCCAGGGAAGTTGTCCCCGCAGGAGCCCGCGCAGCGAGTGACAGAGCATAGATGGGGCCGAGCCTTGAAACCCCCCAGCTGCTGGTAGCTCCGCTGTTCCTGCCCTGGGGAAGGACCTGGCCATCCTTCCCCGTATTGTTTTATTATTTGTAGTTCTCTGTTTTTTGTCTCTCCAGCAGGCTCAGTTAATTTTGCTTCACCCTCTGTCCCCATGAGTGGTAGGGATCATTCAGATGGCAGGCGTCACTGGCCCAGAGCCTTTCACAAGGTCTGCAGCAGAGGAACGATTAAAACCCCCAAGCACCTTCGGACAGGACCGCAGTGGCCTGTGTTGCCTGTGCTACTGGGACATCAAGATCCCAGTTGTGGGTTTAGGAAAGAACCTTTCCTTTCCCTGTTCCATCGTTAAAATTTCCCTTCCTAGAAAAAAAAAACTCTTCCTTTTTTTTTTTTTTCCTTTTGCTTTTCAGCCACCCAGTTCCAGCGGAGTTTAGGGGAGAAATTGCTACTTACTGAGCAGAAAACCACATCTCCCTTTTCACCTTCTGTTTCCCACCCCCACAAAAAATACAGCTGGATGTGAACCCTCAGGCACCGTCCTTTAGATTTAGCCTGTCCTTTCTGTCCTACATCGACGCCGTTCCTGCAGACCTGTCTCGGGGTCAGAGAAGCCCCGTTGTTGAGAAATGTCCTGTTGTGGCTGTGTTTGCACAGTAATTACCCCTGCTTTTCCCAGAGCAATAACCCATTCCACCCACTTCTCTAGTGCCTCGAATCCGTCCTCCCCCTTTATTGTGCACATCTCGAACAGGCGGGAGGCTGCCCGGTGAGGGGAAGCGCTGCGGCATCTTGGCGTGTCTCAATTTTAAACAGTATTGAAGTTTCGGCTGAAGGCTCTGATGGGCCCAAGGGAACGGGGGGAGAGGGGACAGCAGCTTCCTGTGGATTTCAGCAAAGCAGAGACAGAGCCGTTGCTGATCACCGCAAATACCGGCGCTGCCATGAATTATGCATTCCTTGTTTAAAGAGAGGTCGCTCTCATCAATAATTGAAAGCTCCCTGCTCTGCCTTCAGCATCACATCTCCCACACCGGGAGTTAGGCAACTCATGAAATCTGCATGGACTTCCTCAAGGTGGCTAGGGGTTGATGGAGAGAGGCAGCAAAACGCAGGCAAAACAAACCAAAAACCCTGCTGACAGTTTCGGTGCATGCAATTAAGAGTCATCTGCATCTGCCAGCAGCTCTGCTGCAATTCTGCCCTTCTCCTCTCCCCACACCCCTCTCTCCTATGCCTCTCTCCATGCACAGAACAGCAGGCTTGCAAACATGGTACAAACCAAGGTTAGGGGGTGTTTCTTGAAGCTTTTGGCTCTGTTAGCTGAGACTAGTTTGCTTTGGGTGCTTGCCTAGAAAAGTCTTTACACTGGATGGCGGGATGTTCCCGGAGGACAGTTTGAACTGTGAAATTTGTCCCTCTGGGGAGATAATGATCTTTAGAGTCTGTGTCTCAGCCTACAGACATACAGTCCTGGGGCTGGGGTTGGTCCAACATTCAGGGTCTTGTAAGCCTGGCTCAGACTGGCTGCCCTGAACCAGAGGCTGCAAAATCATCTTTCTTGCAGAGCAAACTTTTCGAAAGGTGTGATTCTCGTGCTGCATGAGGCAAGCAGAGGGCAGAACTGCAACCTCAGAACAGAACTACCAAAGCCTGCGTGATCCTAACCATTTCAGAGTTATCAAAGAGGACGTAATTTGAACAGCTTTTCAACAGGGCTGTAGGAAAATCGCAGGCACCTGAACTCACCCGTCAGCCTTATAAACTCCGGTCAGCTGGGCCTCTCCCTAACTTTCACCTTTCTCTACCCAACAGGTCCTTTCAAACTGCTCTGCAACGCAGGGAGAAAGTCGCATATGTGACCTCTTAAAGTTGTATCTGAACAGTGAGGCTGCCTGGGTTGTTCTCCAGCCTGGGAATCTTTATTCCTCTCCCAACATCTGAGCTGCCGTGCCTGTAGCAAATTGTACCCTGTGTTGGTGATTAGTCAGTGGCAGATGAAGGGATCGGTCACACATGATGCTCTGAGCCTCAGCCAGATCTTCATCGTCGATCTGGGACATCCGAGCTGGGGCTGGGCTCTTCCCCTGTGTGCTTTTCTCATTCTCTTCTCCCAAATCCTTTCAGAGTAATGCCCCCTGCATCAGGACATGAGCCTGAACGGAGACTGGATGCTGTGGCGTCCCAGGAATTGAGAAGTCTGACAAAGCAGCGCGAAGCCAGAGTAGTACGAGAAACATTTTGTCCCTATCACACTCAGCTTTGTGCTTTGTGTGTGTGTGTTTATTTTTTAATGGAGAACAGAAGATTGATGGATGAAATTAAGAAGAGGGATGTGTAATTGGAAAACAGCTCGAGAAGGCTACAGGCAGCATATTGAAGGCATCCATCAAACATCCAGCTAACGTTGTTAAGGGTGTGTAACACAAACAAGGGCTGCAGGAGACACTAGGAAAAAAAGTAGAGGGAGGAGAAGAAAAAAGTAGAGGGAGGAGAAGAGGGAATAGGCAGGACAGGGGAAACAGCAAGGGAGGAGAAGAGCCAGCAAGAGAGTACAATCAATAATATTTGTATTGCAGTCGCATCCAAAGGCTCCTGTTGGGATCTGTAGGATCTACACGACTGTACAAGCACATTAAGAGACAGTCCCTGCCCACTACAGCTTAAACCCAGGACTTACGGGGTGATCGCTGGAGATGGGTTTAGATGATCACAAAATTTTCTTCTGATCTTGAATCTCGTTTAATAGGATCTGCTCTGTATGGGTTTAAAGGGAGAAGGAAGGCAGCTGATTGTGCCAAGAATACACACAGTAATGCCTGCCAGCCAGGCATGCAATTAATCTGAGCCGCTTAGGGGACTTTGTTTTTAATTACAAAAAGTAGGTAAAAATATGTGCAGTAAACCTCCGTAAGCCCCACCGGGGCCATCAGCAGGCTGCCCAGAGGCATTGCCATGTGACCGGGTTTTGATGCCGTGTTTTCAGGAGGATGGGCTGACGCTTTAATGGACCACTTTGTGGGAAATATTCCATGCGGGGTCAACATTAAGAAAATGCAAAGGGCCTTTGTGTGGGGAAGGAGAGAAGACAAAGGCTAAAATTATTAGTAGGCCAGGGGATTCCTCTAGTCCTGGAAACAGGGAAGAAGAGAGACTCTTAAGGACTGAGAAAAGGCAGGTGAAAGATGTAAAGGAACAGAGAAGAGCACAAGCATGATGGATGCAGGGGGCGGCAGTGGGGGAGAGAAGGTAAGGTTTTAAAGAGAAAATAAAGTATTCCAAGACAGATTTTCTGAAAACAGCGTTGAAGTCAGACTCCTCTGCAAGGTTCACAAGTGACCTGGTGCTTTATGCAGGGTTTAACAACTTCAGCATTGCACGCTTTGGAAAAGGAATAGAGAGAAGGTGCATGTGGAAAGAAATGAGCAAGGAGCACCAGGGGAGCTGCACACACAGACAGCATCTCCGCCTGTTTGCAGTGTTTGGGAAGCATGAACAGGGCTGGCTGTGAGGAGGAGGAGAAAGAACTAGAAAGGGAATTCGTTAAAGCTCTTCTAACTCTGATCTGCTCTCCTCTGTGCTCTCTTGGTAACACAGCTGCCACCGCCACCTCCTCTTCTCCTTCCCTCCAGAAGCGACCTGAGTTTGCAGCAGTGGCAGGCCCGCTGCATAGAAACTGTGCCTGTATAATTAAGGGCTTTTATTAAAGGGAAAAAACACTGGCTGCCTGACTCTAGTGCAAGGATGTTTGTAAGTGCAAGCATCCCAGAGGAAGCAAGGAGCTGTGATGACCCCGAGCCAGGGCCTGGGTGGACCTAGGTGTTTGCTGCCGTTACAGGGCAGTGCAGAGCCCTCCTTGGATTTCTTTGGTGGCTCTGTCTGTTTTCACAGCCCTGAGAGATGGGAAGCTTTGCTCTGTGCTGCTACGCTGGGAAGGAAAGGGATTTCCTGGAGGGAAAGCAGTCTCTGGGTAGGTAACACCATCCTGCCCTGTGTCCAGCCTAGATCTGTAGCTTACCAAACACCTACACCTTTGGCACTAAAGCTTGAAAGAGACTCTTGTACCTACCCTGGACCCAGCCATCAGAGAGCAACAAAGCTGTGCAGAGCCAGCACGTTTGCTGCACAAGGCTCCTGCTGGCACCACCAAAACACTCCAGTCTGCCCCTGGCCACACAGGTTCTTGGTCCATTTTCCATAGCTTGGAAGTAGAGGAACGCCCACCATGGTCTTCCCTGAGTGAGGAGGTAAGAAGCATTAGAGACTATTACCACGATCAGTTGGTTTGGGGATCAGTGGAGACAGGCTCCCTAGAGGGATTGCTCCAGTGTGGTACTGTTCCTAACAAGGAATGAGCTCATGTTGCAGCAATTTCCGTAATAGGGCTTGTGAGTATCTACTTGCCTGCCAGAAGATTTGCTGAGACATGCTAGTCTTCTGTCAGATTTGGCTGAAATGGGTTTGATGGTTATTGGCGGCAGGGCACTGATGAGCCCTGCGATCGCATAATCCTTGTTTTGTCAGGAGACCAAGGTAAATTGTCAGGGAAAAAAAATTAAAGACAGGTCCCAAGAGGGTCCCAGAGGATGACTTTCAAATAGCATCCCCTGGTACTTTCCAGGAGTACCGTGTGGCTGCTGTCACTGCAAAGCAGAGCCCTTTTGGACCAGTTGTCCTGTTTCTTCTCAGATGATTCGCTAAGGCTGAAGCAGGGCAATCCTTCATCCCCTTTGGACAGATGAGGAGCTGCTGGGCCCAGATCCTGGGAAAGGAGTTTTCTTTGCACTCAATGTGCCTATGTGCCTTTGAGGACCTTGGTTTTGGACGACTGGCTTTCAGTACACTCAGGAAATCCTTGGCAGAGCAGGAATTTAAAGCCAACCAATTTGAACCTGCTTTCCATCCTTTGTATCAGTCTGATGCCATCGCCCTCTTCCCTCAAACTGCCTTCAGCCTAGGAGAGCAAGAGGGGCTGGCGGGGCTGTGCCGTTCGGCAGCTCTCCAGTTCCCAGGCAGGTGGCTGTAGTTTCCCAACAGAAACCTCTCTGTAGGAGGCTTATGCTCCCTTTAACCTGCCAGTGAGCATCGCTCTGGTAGCGAGGAAGTCCACCAGGAGATGTATTTGGCGTCAGAAAGGTAATCCCAGAGAAAACAGATTACAGATGTTACCAGGAGGGAGAGGGAAATAAAATCCAGCTATCAAACATCAGGCAACCTGCTTAGAGTGATAGCAGAAAGTCCTCAGATGGGAACAAGTAGCTTTGCTCTGTACCCTTCAGTGTTTCCGTGGGCTGCGGCTCTCCAGTGGATCCCTCTTTCTGGAGCACGGCTTTTGTTGCTGGTGTGTAAGAACAGCATCAGGAGATACCCAGAGAGGGTCCAAAGCAGAAGCTAGAAGTTGGAGGAAAATGTTCCTGAGAGTGTGCCAGAGCCGTACAGAAGGCAGCACACGCACTAGGCAAGCCCGTTTGGTGTTGGAATTCCAGAAGTCATCTCTGGGATCTCATGCTGGTATGACTTACTGCACACGGGCTGTTATGGGTCTTTCAAACAGGTGAGCCAGGGCTGGGACCTCATCACACCATGACTATACACAGGGCTGAGTTATGTCCCTGAACAAGTGGCCTGCAACAGACATCCAGGTACTTCACTCTGCATTTTCCAAACCGGTCATTAATGTGGGATACTTTGTTGAAGGCATGGCTGCCTTGAGAAGCCAAGGATCTGATTCCCAGACAGACTGACTGCTCGTTAATCATATTAACTAGTGGGACCTGAAGGTGCTCAACAATTGTGAAAAATCAAGTACAGGACTACTGTAGCTTGGACCATCTATAAATAAGCCACCCCCTGTTCTTGATTATTCTTGATAGTTTTGTCCTTTATTTCTCTTTATTTTCTTTTAGCTCCTTTCACCTTATAGAAAGAGTTTCGAATGTTACGATTCCTCAGATCTCATGATCATGTACGTTAGAGAAATGCTAAGAAAGAAATTAAAGTATTCTGAAGTCTGCGATTTAAACTAAATGCTGCAGTAGCCAGCCACTGCAAGCCAGGAGTAGAAAGGGATGTGGAATAATTAAACTTTTAGCAGGTGTCACCAGCATTGTGGAATGACTGAGGCAGGGATTTCGTGGAAAACTTAGGAGGTGATAGCGTGCATCACTGCTTGCCTCAATGCATCTGCATAAGGAGGATGAATTAAAACTGCAGGAGTGAAGGAGATGCTGGCTGTCTTGAGGATCCTTGATGTCTTCTGTTTTGTCCACTTGCATACGCAGGAACACAAATCTTGCACACAAGTTTTAAAAAATTCTACAAAAGAAGCAAATTAAATGGTCGCCACAAGCTCAGGAATGAATACCAGCCCCGGAGAAGGGGCAAGTAACAGTCTTCTCTGGCTTCAGAATCAGCAACTTGAACAACCCTAAGTCAAGGACAGTGGGTGCATCATGGGGCAGCGGGAGGTTCTTTATAGCAATATAAATAGATAAAAGCTTCTATTCAATAGCACGTGAATGGGCCAGGGCAGCTGGTTAATGGTTCAGGCCTGCAATGTTGTTAATGGGGTTCCTTGTAAACTTATACTTAGACAAACGCTTTGCTGGATCAGGGCCCAACATTCATCACGCCTCCCTCCAAGCAAGACAAAAGTCTATTCCTTTGGCCTCTAGCCTCACTGTCCTAGCATTTGTGGTGTCTGATATTTTGGAGGCTTTACTCTTTTCTCTGCTCTGAAAGGTAGAGAGATGCCTGGGCACTGGAAGCTCTCTGCAGTATGCTGAGGAGACGTAACCTTCTTACCACGCTCCTGATCGCCTTGCCATGGGCTCTTCTCCTAACCTTGTGGCACCAGTACCCAACCACCCGCTACCTCAGCCTACTGAGAAGTAAGTGCAAGAGTTCTGCTGTCGGCGTGCTGGTGGTTGTGATGATTGCTGGTGCAAACCCTCGGCAGGAGATGCTCTCTGGTGGAATGGGTTAAACAAAGACAAACTTGCCTGAAGGCCCCCTCAGGGTTTGCCTACAGCAGGCACACAAACTGTTCTTAGGCACATGTTAAACATGCACCTTAGGCTGGCTTTGGGGAGAGGATGCTGATGTGCTGAGCACTGACTCCAGACAGATGTGGCCCCAGCACTCCCTGGAGAGGAGGCAGCCCAGCAGTGGTTAGTTCTCTAACATCTTTTTTCTTCTTCTTCCTTCCTTTCTTTTGTCCCAGAAGAGACAGATGAGAACATCACCTCTAAAGCTCTCCTCAATGGTACATCTGCACTGAGAGAGGAAGGCCTCCCATCATGCATTCGGCAACAGCAAAGCATAGGGGCAAGGCCTAAAGTCATCCAGAATTATGTGTACTCCAGGCCTCCCCCATGGTCAGACACCCTGCCAACCATCTTCGTTATCACCCCTACCTACACCCGGCCAGTGCAAAAAGCTGAGCTGACCCGTCTGGCCAACACCTTCCTACATGTACAGAACCTGCACTGGGTGGTGGTGGAGGACTCGCCCCGGAGGACCAACCTGGTGTCCAACCTGCTGGAGAAGGCAGGGCTCAACTTCACCCACCTCAATGTGGAGACACCCAAGAGTCTGAAGCTGGGGCTGTCCTGGATCCCATCCCACACCCCAAGGGGGACACTACAGAGGAACCTGGGGCTGCACTGGCTGAGGGACAGCTTCAGCAACACCGCACCACCAGAAGGGGTAGTGTATTTTGCCGATGATGATAACACCTACAGCCTGGAGCTCTTTGAAGAGGTAAGAGATGTAAAATGACATGGGACAGAAAAGCAGGATACAGCTGCAAAGCCTCTTAAGGCCAGCTGCACTTGCAAAGACCTCTAAGATAGGGCTACCATGTGGACTTCTAGCATCAACTGGGAGACAAGGGCTCTGGCATGTTGCCTAGAGCCCTCCTCTCCCTCCCCACACTCAGTGGGAGCTGGGTATAGGGCAGATGGAAACCTATAGCTATGCAAACCCAGTAGCCATGCCCTAGAAGGCTGAAAGAGCAAAGAGAATAGCTGCCATGGTGTAGGCTGCAGATGTGAATAGCCACTCGCACAACGTTGCACCAGCCAGAGCCCCTTTGGCGGGCGACCAGAGGATACATACTCCAGAATTTATACCTCTTCTCAGGCAGAGTTGACCTGATTTAAATAAGCACCGAAGACAAACTTCTGGCAAAGCATAAATCTGCACTGTTGTAGGGGTGTGATGGGTAGGGGATGTTAGAAAAGTTGACTGACTTCCTAATCCACCTTTTCTCCTTGGCTGCCTTTCTGTACTCTGAGTGCCAGCCACCACAACAGGGCTGTGCCCCTGGGGTCACAGAAGCTTGCCCAGACTTCTGCTGGAAACTTGGCTTTTGTGAGATGCCAAGTCTATTACAAACTTGCAAAAATGATTATTCAGTAAACTCCCTTGTCACCAATTTAAGCCAAACTGTACTATACCACTTGAAATAGAGTTATGCATCAGAACACATTTCCAGTTTTCTGAATTTTCTCTGTTAAGCTCATCCTTTCTTATTTCTTTCCAGGTCCTTTCTGACAATTTCAGTTAGGCAGTAGCCATGGATGGAAGAACAAGGGTGGGGGGAATTTGCAGTAAATGAGGACAAAGATGCATCAGCTGGGGAGGGAGATTAGTTGCATGAGGGTGAAGTTGGAGTGGAGTTGATAATACGGAGCTAGAGGCCTGGCAGAAATTGTGTTTGGCATTTACAAGAATGATAAAATTTTGCAAAAAATGATACAAGTTCAGATGAGATCAGAAAACCAAAGGTTTTCTTTCTTCTGCGGGACTGAAGGTGGGCACGGAAAAGCCATGCGTTTGGTGTTCAGAGCATGTGCTAAACCAGCCTTGTGGCTTTGCAAGCTGTAGCTCTTCAAGCAGTAGCACAGGTGAACAAGAACTTGTGCTGCCTAGAGCGATGCGATTGCGTGGGAGGTCAACGGGGGAGGACAGGTGCCAGTGGAAGCAGAGGAGGGCATACTAACGGGGTGGGAGAAACGTTGCAGGGTTGAATTCTCACAGCACTGCTTCTTTCTGGCACACAGATGCGCTACACAAGGAGGGTGTCCGTCTGGCCGGTGGCTTTCGTTGGGGGACTGCGATACGAATCTCCAAAAGTGAGCCCAGCAGGGAAGGTGGTGGGTTGGAAAACCGTCTTTGACCCTAACCGGCCCTTTGCGATTGACATGGCTGGATTTGCTATCAGCATCAAGCTGATCTTGGAGAAGCCTCAGGCCAGTTTCAAGCTGGAGGGAGTTAAAGGAGGCTACCAGGAAACCAGTCTGCTGAAGGATCTAGTGACTATGGATGGGCTGGAGCCCAAAGCAGCCAACTGTACAAAGGTGAGCAGGACAAGAGACCTTGAAAATACATTCTCCTTGCTGGGTCCTGGCTGCTTTTGCAGCCTCCTGCCGTGCTCCTCCACCTTCCGCTGTGCCTGGCCTGCGCTGGCGCACGTCAGCGCCAAACGGTGCTGGGACAGACAGGCAGAGCCTGCCAAATTCTTCATGGATGCGAAGCTTGGGGAGCGCTGAGGAACAGTTAGCGCTGTGCACTCTAACTGTGTTAATAAAGAGCCTCAGCCGTACAATTCGCACTCAGATTGCTTCTCCAAAATCCAGGAGGATTGGCAGAGGGTTGAATCTGGGGTTTCGGTCCAGAACGATCCCTCCTCCTTCTCACTGTTTCACGTGCCTGTGAAGTCTCTCCTAGGTTCAACCCCTTTGAATCACATCCTTCAAACAGCTGCGAGCCCCGGGTGACTCAGGATCCCACTCGATGGATGCGCTGCTCTCGGCGTTTCCATGGCATCCAGAGCCCCTGAACTCTTTGTGATTCCCTCTAGGTGTTGGTCTGGCACACAAGAACCGAGAGGCCCACGCTGGTTAATGAAGGCAAGCGTGGATTTACAGACCCCAGAGTAGAGGTGTAAGCAGAGAGCCAGCTCCAGGGTGTGAGTACCCTTGTCTTTGTTGTTTTTGGCAAGGCGAATAATCTGTACCTGTTTCCTTATTTATGCTGTTATTTCCTCAAAGACTGCATATATGATTGTCCCAGTAACTCCCTTACCATGCCACCCTTTGCACAAGAAGTAGATCCTCATCTTTACCCACTTAGGGTCTGCATTTCATACTCATTCAAGCCTCCTTGCAGTCCACACGGAAGCTTTGCCTGCATACAGACAGAGAGAAAAGTGGCAGAAGAATCCCATGCTTTCACTCAGTCATAATGACAAGTCAAATTCTTTGCTCCCCTATTTCTGCCAGCTCCAAACTCTCTTTAATGTGGGAGTTGCCCTACAGCGTGTGGAAAGAGATCACACTCTTGCAGATGAGCTTTTCCCCAGCAGCCCTGCCACCTCTGCAGTGCTCCATGCGTCCACCGTCAGCTTTTATCCTGCATGAAGGACTGTGGTGTGGATGCTGCAGGGAAAGGCTGGTGGGACACTGAGAGGACCTCAAAACAGGAACCAGCAAAGAGCAACCTACACAGACTCTTAAAGAGTTTGAGGGGCTCGGTACCAACGTTACCAGAGCTAGGAATAGACCTGCTGCTGAGGAGAAATAGTGAAGGCGCTAGGAGTGACTTTGTGGTCCACAGAGCCAGGTTCAGCAGCAGGAGGAGGGATTATGGCAACCACCACAGGTGAGGGCAGGAATGTATCAGAGATCAGTGATGTGTTCTTAGAAGCAGAGACTGATGAAGAACAGGCTTCAGAGAAGCTATGACCTTCTCTGCCAGCTGCCATGCCCTCTGATCCCAATGTCTGCCCTTGGCAGATTCCTAGCCCAAAAGTCCCGAAAGAATAAAGGTATTCAGTTTGGGAGTACCCAGCTCTTTCTGGAATGACTCATATCTGTGGCAAGATACAGGATGCTGAATGATTTACTCCTACTTTGGAAAATATTCCAGGGCTGCTTTCAGTCCTGACCCCAATATACACCTCAGCTCAGCTCTACCAGCGGAAATATAACTGACAGCTTGTATCCAGGCAGTCATGAGTATTTCAGCTTCTGCACTGATCTGCTGTGTGCATTACTACTGGCTGCATACAGCATTTCCACATCATCTCATCATCTCTGAGTGACAGCCGTACAAAGTGCAAAGCAATCCCAGCGCCTGCACACCCAGCAGCAGACGAGAGGCACAGGAGTCAGTCGCCTAAACATAGACAACTTGTGCCGCCAAAAGGACCCTGGGGTAGCCTGCCTGGTCCTCCTGTAGGACACAAACTCTGTACCTTATCTGCCAGCTTTTCATTAATATCTCAGATATCCTAGCGATCCGTAAATGATGCTAGACACCTGTGCTTAGGCAGCAGCCCCTCTTTTAACCTGTGCTTCTGTGGAATCTACTAGCAGCGACAAGCTCATTTTACATACCCACCCACGCTGGGTCTGCAGTAGGCTAAAGCTACAATTGCCCAAATTCAGCTCATAAGGACTCAGAATCCAGTTAACTGGTCTGGAGGTACCATTTACTTTGTAAAGGATGAGCATGTTTATAAAACCTCAGACAGATTAGACCTGCCTTGCCTACTTGGCAGAGGAGGGGTTGACTGCTCCACTACGGATACAGAGTGTGGGTGTGACGTTTTCATAAATGTGCCATTTATGTATCTGCTTTTTTGTCCTCACCTTCTCTCCCCGGCCAAACACTTAGCCGTCCTCCATGAGAAATGCCACACACCTGCTGTGGATTCTCATGGGAATGGCTCCCCGTAAGTCATTTGTTGTGGGAAAGGGAAGCGACCAGTCTGAGAGAGGGAGACACTGCCACCCATCCACCAGGAGGGCTTGCACCCTTGTCCAGAGCCATCCTCTCAGGGTGCTTTCAAGCCAGAGTCTCGGCTGGGCCAGCTCTACAGATATTGAAGGAACTTTCCCACTTGCATTAGCAGAGAATGAGAGTGACCACAATCCCTTCTACGCCAATGTCTGCCACGTGGGGCAGCTACTCTGACCTGCCAAGCGGGCAGGTGGCATCCACTGCAGGAGACACCTGCAAGGTAAATTGCTTGACTGGGCAGTCAAGCAAAATCATTAGATTCCCCCCTTTAAAGTTTTAAATTGAGATCTCTGCTGATGGCTACGGCGTTTTGGAGGTCCTTACTATCAAGGCTGCTGAGCTTCAGAACCTTGACAGACGTGATCTAGATAAGCCACAGCGCTGAGAAAAAAAAAGAGGTAAAATTGCTCCCCTGAGGATGTTCTGTTCTTAGACACAATAGGGAGAATATTTCTGTCTTTTCCTCCTGGCAATTAGTCCTCGCTGAGAATCAGATCAAGCCAGTCAAGTCCCAGACCTCCCAGAGGCCTCTTTCCCCTTTAACGCCTACAGATGTGAGCCGGGCGGACATTGCTGGGTGCGGGATTTGGTGCTCTGTTAACCTCTAGTTGGACCACTGGCATGGCTGCTTGGCACGTGTGCCGACTTGGTGGATGGCCACAGACATGGTGTAAAGGGACCTGCTGATGACGTGAACGGCGAAGATCAGGCTTCAACGGGTGCTGCATAAATAGCAGTTATTTTGTCCCAGCTGGAGTCCGCTCTCTTCCTTGCCCGCATTCCCACCACCCTTAGCTGTGCCCAGCTGAATCACGGCAGTTCCTGTGAGTCTGGAGGAGAAAACACCATGCACCAAATCAGAGCCAATCTGCAGAGGGGGAGCAATAAGACACATCAGGGTTTTGCTTTTCACAAGAGACAACGAAAAGAAAAAGAAAAGCTTAACGTTTAAAAAAAGGAAAGTGTTTTTCTTCTCTGCACTAGAAATTCTCCTTTTTCTTGCTGCCCTGAGAACCATTAGGCAGGATCTGAGATGTGCTGGGATTGAGGATCAGGGGTGAGATCCTCAGCTACGTCCCCAGCCACTTTGTGCACAGCGGAGGAGCAGGAGGGACAAAAAGGGGATCTCTGAGCCTGTCTTCAGCTGGAGAAAGGCTTTCACTGTGGAGATATTGTAAAAAATGGCCGTAAGCCTGGTCTCTGAGAAACACTGTGGGATCATGCAGAGTAGGAAGGGGAATGAGAAAGATGGGGGAAATCTTTGGGATTGTCTGTATTGCAAGAGGGGCCACAGAGCAACCAAAAGCTATCACAGCACATGTCCCTGCCGACTGTTTTGAAACCCCCTCAAAACACAGGCTTTGGCTTCGGAGAGCAGGAGGTGGAAATTAATTTTGCTTCGTATTTTTCTTTGTTAAAGCCCTGAAAATTATGACTCAAGACCGGTGTTATAAAAACTACCTATTCTTATTGCTAACGTCTATTTACAGGCATCTGAGAGAGAAGAGTTTGCTTAGGTTAGTATAGGACTCCTGCTGCCTTGTGATATTTGGAAACAGGGAAAGAAAGAAGTTCATCTGCATTTCAGGGCTTCCAGACAGACTGAAGAGGGATCCTCAGATCTCATCCTCCTGCTCTTTCTTTAAAAAAAATACCAGAGAGGTGAAAATAATGATTTTATGGGGAGCAAAAAAAAAAAATCCTTCAAAACCTTTTTATAATTCATAAATAAAATATTCCAGCTAGGACTCTATCCCAGCTAGGACTTCTATCCAGTGCGGATAGAACAAGCAGCTCTTCAGCCACATCCCCAGCCCAAAGCTGTGTGTTGCATGGCTGAGGAACCTGGTTACTGTTGGCTGCCTCGTGTCTACCTGAGTCAGGGGACAACCCTCTTGGGAATGCGTCCCCTGCTCTGTTGTACTGCATGTGGTATTGACAGCTTTTATCTCCTTCTTACCTCATCTTGTGTTTGTTTTGACAGAGGCAGCGGGCAGTGATTGTTCCCGAAATTTGTCAGCAACCACAGCAGCTGCGTGCATCGCCTGTTCTGCCCGGCCCTCTGCTCCACCGCTGGAGGATGATAAACACCCCCAAACGCAGCCACGCTGATCAGCTCCCGCTGCCCCCAAGGTGGTAACAGGCAGGGATGGAGCTGATGCGGTGCCCTGCGATCCTACAGCTCTTCACCTTTGACTTTGTGCCCTGGCTCCCGTTCCCCACCTGGGAGAGGAGAGCTTCCCTTCCCCTGCGGGCTCTGTGTTTTCAACCATTCGTTAAAATTTATTAGATGCAATCTCCGTTCTTGGCTGTGCCAGCACAGAGGCTGAAATCCGGGATGGGTGCGCGTGCCTCTGAAGATCCCTCCTGGCATATCGTCAAACCTGAGCTTCAGTACGGCAGCTGCGAGCTGCAGTGGTTCAAGGACAGAAGTTGTCCCAAAAGCACAAACGTGGACCTGTCGGCCTGAGATTGGTATGCTCTCAAAAGAGCTTTAAAGCAAAGCTAGCCTGAGAGAGGCTCTCCCTCTGAAGGATGCACTCGGATACAGACATGGATCAGCCTTCAGTGTCGGGGAGGGAGCTGTGCTGGAGCCCCTGATTTTGGGTTTGAGAGTTCAGAAGGGATCTGGTGCCTACGCCTCAGCTGAGACCTTGAACTGCCCTCGCTTAAGGTTGGTTTGGAAAATGTCATCCCAGATCCCCAGGCCCAGAGCCCTCTGGATAAAGATCCTCTCCTGCTCAGGGAGACCCGGCAGGTACTGTACCTCAAAGGCCATGCCTCCATGTCTCGCTGCAGAGACCAGAAAGCAGGAGCAAAGATGGGTGGACTTAAAAGTGTTGCTCCTAGCCTGGATTCCTGCTGCAGCACTGTCAGGCACTTCAGTAGCCTCGGATCACGCATATGGACTTGCTTCCTAGACCTCCAGAGAGGAAGACACCTCTCTGGGGTGGAGGTGGGTGAGAAGTGCTCAGAGAAGAGGAACCCTCAGCCTGCACTCACCTCCTGTGAGAACGTCAAGGAATGTGGAGAGACATCGTCAGGAAACATATCTTGAGCACGTAGATGACAACTGAAATAGCAAACGTAACAAGGCTTTGCAGCTGAACTTTGAAAGGCACGTGTGGCCCTGTGAAGAGAGAGGAGACAGCATTGTGTGGAAGGGCTTCCCTTTCCCTCAATAAAGCAGGAAGACAGCCAGGTGGAAGGCAGCCCACAGAGCAGGAGGTGGCAAGTGAGGACCGAAGGAAGGATGCACTGGATTAAAAGCACAAGTGTTGGTACCATGTGTGTGCGTGGGGAGTGGCGTCGCTGCGACTTTTCCAGGAAGATTCCTTGAATGACCCAGAAACCCCTCTGAGCACATCCTGAAAACCATCTTCACTCAGGCCAGGAGAAACAAGGCTTTAGGCACTCAAAACACATCGGGGATTTCGCAGCGGGGGGGAAAGTTACGAGCAATTGAATCGTCCCCCGCCCAAGAAATTCTGGGCTGGCAGGAGACTTATTTATTTGTTGATTTATTTATACTAGAATTCTTCTTTGCCTATTTCTTGTTTAGGTTTTTTTTTAGCTTAGATCACCTGGCACATTCATGAAGAAAGAATATTTCCCCCCTCGCCACAGACTCTCACAGAGGAACAGTGGAACTTGGTGTTCACCGACGAATGTCGTATGTTCTGCGCTCCCTGGGGTTTCTTTACAATGATGTCTTAAACTGGCAAAATAATCAGAAACACAGCAAGGAGGGGAGTACAGCGAAGGGAATTACAGTGCCTTTATGCAAGAGATGTGGGTGGCACTAAGTTTCTGGCTCCCAAGCAATCATAGCGTGGTAAAAACATGTGCAAAGGAGTGCCTCACTCAGCAGATAGTCCCCATGGGATCTCAGGAAGCCTCCGTGAAGGGGACTCTTCGAAGGGTGTCTGAGAGAGGGAGTCAGTCCGTGTTCCCTCATGGAGAACAAGCAGCCGTGCATCCTGCTACGGGAAGGGGGCTAAAGTCCAGGAGGGGGCAAAGGGGGTGAGATGCCTCCTTTCAGAGAGGAAGGCAGGAGAAATCAAAGAATAGGCAGCAAATAGAGAAACGGAGGCTGCGTTTAGTGAGGCCAGGGTCTAACACCCAGCACTACAAGGCCACCCTGCCCTGAAGGAATACTGAATGGGCCATGGAAGCGGTGTCTTCTCTGGGCCCTAGAAAGGTCCTTACAGAGCAAGGGTCTGGCATACTGGCACTGGATAGCATGAAGGAAGCCTGGCATCTACAAAACCCTCTTCATTCTCCATTTGTCAGAGCTTTGTGTCCTGTCCTCCGAAGGAGGTAACAGGCCTTGCGCTCCTGTGGGCTTTGCCAACCCATCCCTGCCACCAGGCAGGTGGGCTCAATGCTTCCACCCAGCATTAAACCAAGATTAAGTCCCCTTCTTTGTGGTTTTGATGAGTGAGCAAGAGCGAGGGAATAAAGGATTTACAATCCTCCATTTTCCCCTCCAAGATGGGCAGGGTTTCTGCCCGTATGAACAGGAGGGGATATGGCGATGAATTCCCTGGCCTTTAATCTCACGCAGGTCCTACGCAGGGTTTTGGCACTGCCGGGGTGTGTTTGTAGCAAGGGTCTGTTCCCATTGCAAAGGATGCCCTCCACACACATGTTTTTAGAGAGAGGTCCCCTCTGCATCCCTGTAAGAAAGCAAAATTATTATTCCTGTTTTTCCCACTGGGGACCTGGATTCCGGTGACAGGAGCTGCTCTCACAACCAGCCCTATCGCACCATCTCCATTCTCACCCCAGCCTGGCCCTGTGGAATAGTATTTCCGTGAATAAGGGAATTCTGTCAGTCACTAAATCATGCAGGACCAAGACCTTGGATGGACAGCGTGGATGTAGCCAGCTGATACTCCAGGCTAGCAGCCATTTGGACCTGTTCAGCACAAATAATACTTCTTTTCTCTGTCGAGCAGCCTAAGGAGGGCAAGGACTGCTGCCAGCCGAGGTGTATCAGCTGAGGGTAGGTGAGTAAGAGACACCACAAGCTAAGACGGCTGCTTGTTTGTTAGCAGAGCTGGGTGGGAGCCCAGCAGTGGAGCAGCGGTCAGAGTCACAGGCTTCAGGGAAAGCGAATGCAGTGAATGCAAGAAGGAGGGAAGCTGCAGATCCAGCCTGAAGTGTTTAAAGAAGAGAAGGCATCCCAGCGCCTGTTTTTTACTAGCATATTAGTATCTGATATTCACGTTCTCTGAGATCCATCCAATTAACCAACCAATGAATATTACTAACATTTCCTGTTGCAGAAAATACTATTGACAAAGGAAAGAGAATGTCAAGAAAATAATTTTTAATGGTTATTTATTTATATTGAATGGTACTAGAGCGTTATTAAATATGATGTGAATAGTACAATATTGCACCAGCCTTGTCTTGCAGCGTAAGTGCTTACTTATTTTCCAGGAAAACACAGCGGACGCCGTAATCGAGAATGTATCATCAGTTTTAGTTGTTCTCGTTTCAAGGGTACTCCCTTCAGTCTTTATCTGACCCAAATGCCACAAGAGAAATTCAAGCAAAACCACTTCAGGTCCCTGAGGCTGGTGCCTGCATTATGGAGATGAAGGAAGGGAGACAGGAAAGAGACAGGAAAATATAGCCGGAACTCCATAGTCTTACGGCATCTCTAGCAGCAAGCTGTCATTTTGGTGACGTGGTGACAGTCCCTACTGAGATTGCCCTCTAAAAGTGCTGACCACAACTCTGAAGTGCGTGGTGGTCAGAACATGGGGCAGGCAGGCAGTTCTCCATCACAAGGGAGAGGGGAAAGGTGCCACAAACCTTCTTAGTGCAATCGTAAGCCTAAACAAGGCTGCTGCTGGCAGTGAGCAGGCTGCCTGAGTTCCGTGGAGGTCTACTGGGTGATGTTATGAGGTCTAGTGGGTGACGTTATGAGGTCTACTCTGCAGGGTGCACCGTATCTGCTCCAGCCCTGTTGGGCCAGCCAGCTCCTGCACGCTGCCCTGCCCTCTGGGAAGAGCCAGGACAAGCTCTCCTGGCAGCAGTACGGTAAGACCCGGGGGATCTCCTGCAGGAATGTGGTGACACATCACATCTCAGGTGTCAGCAAAAATTGATCCAAGGTCATAATATCCATTTGGCCTGCCTGCTCTGTGAAAAGTCTCTCCCAAGTAGCTCTGGAGGCCATGAAACCTCTCAAGAGATTTTCAACTTCCTTCCTCCTGGAGGAGGACCAGCTGCTCAGGACAGGAATCGATGGGAAGAAGGCGAGGGCAGTAGCTTGTGGCCCTCTGCAGTACAGCCCGCCGCATCTCCTGGGGTAAGGGGGAGACACCCAGGAGCAGCACCAATGGGGTAAGGAAGCACAGGCTAAGGCATTGCAAGGCTTAGTCTTCCTAACCAACTGCGCACTGTTTCGGTCCCTGCTTCTGCCAGTCGCTGTAAGCTACAACCCACTGGGAAAAATGTATGAACTCCCTAGCACTCCCTGAGCACTACATCAGTCCAGTGGGATCAGGTAGGGAAACGACTCCAGTCGCTTGGTTCCTCCTTTGCTTTCCAGACTGGAGGAGAATGGATTGGCCTGTTTGGCAGGAGCCCACTGTTGGCTAATCCACAAGCCTGGGAAAAGCTAGGAGACCCAGGTCCTGTTTCTAATGTTCTCACTGATTTACTCTGTCATTTGGCCAAGGTATGTCACATCAGCTATCTGTAACTTCGGGATTTTTAACAAGAGACCCACCTGCCAGAAACACGGAAGCAATTTAAGACTCTTTTGAGAAAGCATTGCTAAAAATTTAGCATACTTGAGTACAAGCCAAATCCATCCCCGTGTAATAAAACAAAAATCACATTCACAAAGGTGTTGCTTAAAGTGCAATGTGAAGTTCACGAGCCAAGATCGTGCGCAAGGCTGAGAAAGAACTGCCATGGCCAAAAGTACCTGAAACGTCCACCCCACTAGAAAACACTGTCACCCTCAAAAAAGAGGGACAGCTCTGCTTGGCTACAGTGGCTGAAAGGCTCTACAATGCCTGTACAAGGATTAATGCTACCTTCCTCTTCCCTAGGCAGAATCCCCAGGGATCGGGAGGGCAGTGGATGGGACACATTGCCTGACACTGCCTGAGCACCCTGCTTGGTAGCGCTGTGTTACACCAGCGCATTGTTCCTCCCCTCCTTGGGCCCTGCCTTTTCGAGGCCAAGCTTCCCAGCCACTCTGCTGCATTTTCAACAGGGATCTGGTGCAGGCCCCAGGAGACAAAGCAGGGAGGAGAAAGGGAAAGAGCAAGCAAGAATGAATCTTATTAAATGGAGCGAGGTACTTCTCTCAGTCTCTCATCACGTTCAGGGCTGATTGGAGGTGAAATTACACTTGGAGGAGGGGAAGCCCCCTCCCCTGGGACAATTCAGAGGCTCCCGCACAAACTTAATTTCAAGCTCTGTTGAAGATGGTGTTTGTCTTTTTTTTTTTTTTTTTTTTTGTATGCATTCAATTTAATTTCTCAGGCAGACGTGTGAAAATGAGAAAGGCAGACCTTTGACTGTGAAGACAGCTCGGTGCCTACTTCTAACAGATCCAGTCTCACGTTGTTTTCCTCCATCACTGCCCTCAATAAATCTGTGCGCAGGGGTTGCTAAAATGCCCACCACCTCCCTTCCACGCTGCGGTGGAGACGGTTAAATTATTTTTTTTTTTGCATTTAAGCAATCCAATTCATTTTTAATTCAAAAAAAACCCCAGTTTTTGACAGCTCTGCTTGAAACAGGAGCACTGTGACCTTGAAAAGGCTCGGACCTGCTGGCACCATGAAGTTCTGATCTGTACTCTGCTCTCCAGTCCGTACTTGCTCTCTTGTGAGAAAAAGGCTCGTGGTGGTTTCTGATCCACCCGTTTCAGTGACAATGGCTGAAAGGGAAGGAGAGGAACTGCATTTGGTTTTGGAAGGCTCCTGGGGGAGAGGTTCCTGGAGATTCAGCTCTCCCGGCCTGCACAGAAACACACACTGCTCAGCTCCTCTGCAGGCAGTTGATCTGGCTAGTTGCACATTAGTTTTCCGATCTTGAGAGCATACATACACACAGGTTAAAATACAGCTTGGGGTAGGCTGTTGCCTTTCCAGCTGCCCCGCTTCTTGTGCCCAGGAACAGACAGACGGTGATGATTTTTAAAATCAATGATTTTTAGCAGAGTTGCTGACACAGGACAGTTCCAGCGGGTCTGGCTTCTCCCTGCCTCCGAGACAGACGGAGGCAGACAGGCCTTGCCCGAGTCGTTCCTACATTGCCATTTCCCACTGTGACCCAAGGGAGGACGGCAAGCAAAGCATGAAGCACAGAGCAGTACCAGGCTCTCAAATAATTTCTGTCTGCAACCCCAGGCAGGCGGAGTGAAACACAGCCCCGTAAGCCCCATCTCGTTAAGAAATCAGCCACTAAAGAGATGGGTGTAAAAGCCAAAATTGTTATGGGCAGCGAGGCCGTGACAGGACGCCCCTTGCTGTGGAGGCTCTCCTGACCTTCAGGTGTAGGTAGAGCCGTGTATGCATTTCAGTTTATCTCTCTCTGCTCAGTTCAATAAGCAATCCGGGACAGCGGCTGTGGGTTGAAAAAGGAGAAGAGCCGCGGTGCAGCCCACCGGCCGCCCCCACCCCTCTCCCCTCCGCCACACAGCGCCTGAGGGCCGTGACGGCGCCAGGCGCCGAGGGAGGCCGGGGACTACATCTCCCAGCATGCAAAGCGGAGCAGGGCGGAGCCCGGCGGGGCTGTGCCGCCGCGGTGCATGCTGGGAGCTGTAGTCTCGTTGGGGCGCGGGCGCTGCTGCCTGACGGTTGGGCGGAAACGTCCGCCCCGCCGCTGCCGTCGTCGTCGTCGTCCGCCCTCCGTGAGGGCGCTGGGGCGGAGCGGGGGAAGGCCGGGCTGCCGGGAGCCTCGGGGGTGGGGGTTACAGCCCAGCCTGCCCCTCCGCCCCGCCTGGGCCGTCCCGTCCCGTCCCGTCCCGTCCCGTCCCCTCCCGCCGCGCCGGCCGTGTGCCGCTCTGCCCGCGGGCGCGCTTCCCGCCCTTGCCGCTGCCTCAGGGCGGCTGTCCCGCGGGGGCAGGCGTGAGGGCGGGCGGGCGGCCGCCGCGCCTGTGCCGCTGCCCCCGTGGGTCTTACGCTCTTGAACGGCTTTTTCTCTCCTTCAGGCCGGCTTGCGGAGCCCTTGTAGCGGGAAGGGGTGGTTTGGCTCGCAGCGTCCTGAGGAAGCCGTGCTAGAAGAGCAGGCTGCCGCCTCAGAAAGTTTGAAGAGGAGGAGGAGGTGGAGGTCTTCCCTGCACGGCCGTGTAGCCCTGGACGTAGAACAGCAGCTCAGCTCCTCACCGGTCCGATTCCAGAGCATGGGCTAAAAGCTATGTCCCTCTCCCGTGTCGAAAATCCTTGTTTTCTGCTGTTTCTGTTTGTCTTCCAAGCAATATTTATCCTGATACTCTACCGAGGTGGACCCTCAAATGTGTTTCGTGGGTTTTTAGACTCGCGTCAGATTCTGGATTACTCAAAAACTCATGATGTGTACACAAACCTCAGCTTGTTTACCCAAGCTCCTAATGAAGAAACCATGCCGTACTGCTCAGTGCAGTCACCAATATTCGGTAGGTATTAACCGGTCGTGTTTTTGAAATAGCTGCTTTGGTACGTGATAACACTGAACGCTTTGTAAATGTAAGTTGTATATTTTTTCAAACTTTTCCACTTTAAAAGTTGTATACTGGTGCAATACTTACACTGACAGAACTTTCTTGTGTTAATTAACTCCTTTGTATTGGTTATGTGATGAAAAGTATTTTACTGATCTAAAAACTTCCAGTATTAAGGATTTGGCTACATAGAGGTTGTAGAACAAGAGTGAAAACAGTGCATGGTGTTAATACCAAGTTAGTAACACTTTTTTTTTCTTGGCTGTCCTGCATAAAATGTGCCAACGATTGTACTTTGGTAACTGCCTAATTTTGACCTCTTACTCACTGTGACTCCTGGGTTCTTTGTCTCAGCCTTATATCAAGCCTGTAGTTCAATATAAATTGATTCAGTTGGTTTTAAATATCGTTTGTAGGAGAATGTAGCTTGGCACCTTGCTCTTCATGGTGATCTTTTTGGCCTGTGATTGCTACGCATCCTTTAGACGTAGAAACTTCTCCTTTAGACTTACAAGTATGGTCACAGGTTAATTTGTATTTGCACTAAGACCAAATTAGAGCTGATCCTAGAGACAGCATTAATCCAGCAACTGCACTGCTAAAACAGTTGAGAAACTTTAAGTAAATAAAAAGTCAAACCCGTAAAACAAGTTTGTTGAAGTGGTGCGTCTCTGCTAATAGCGAATCTGTTCCACTCAGCCAGCCAAGAATGGGTGAGTTCTGTAAGCGTACACTTACAGCTGGTTTGGGGATGCCTGCTTCTTAGAGTACGGTGTAGTAAGTTACCCTCTTCTGGTTTTCCGTACTGCACAGGTATCTATCTGCATGTCTAAATCTTGCATATAATAAGCACTACTTAGTCGTTGCCCTGCTGTTGTAGGAAAGCTGGTAGCTGCACGTGGAGCACAGCGAGAGCAAATGGCTGACCTCGGTTCACAGCTGGAAGTACTGTGAAAAGCCAGTGCTGTGGTTACTCTTGTGTCAAGGTGCTTACTGAGGTTAGAGAACTCTGCTGGAACGCTTCGGATGAGCCTTTTTAGACTGCAGGCTTCATCATGGTGCTTGTTCTTTTGGGGAGTTTTCTTCCTTCCTCTGTTGCTGAAGTTCAATGAAGTACATACTGTACGTATGATGAAATTATATGATAACTTTTGGGTATATACTGCAGCATTTCCCTTGGAAACAGCTCTACTAAGTAAATACTGAAATACTAATAGTACAGAGCCTTTTTGCACAGGTGCCAGTCATAGTGGTCTTAGTGCAGTCTCTGTTCATCACTAGCTGCAGCCTATCAGTTCTTTTGGGAAGCTACAATTCTATGTTTCCAGCCTAATCGTTTTATTTGAAAAAGCACAGCAGGAGTGTGCCTGCACCTTGCTTGCTTGCACTACTGACAAGAATCTGCTGTCCTGAAAAGAGTCAAATGAGGAAGCTTTGGTCTCAAAGAAAAACAAACCTAGGTGCAGTTCTGTGCAGTTTGCCTACAAACCATCAGATAAGCAAGAGTAGTGATGCATTTGTAGGAGGCAGAGTAAAATTATACTAATCAATGCTCTTAGACCTGTGAAATCTTTTTAAGACCTCTTCTGCCCATCCCTGAGAGAGCTGAGAACAGAGGGGATTGGCCTGCACGTAGTACTTAAGAGCTAAAATGAAAGCACAATGTTCGTTATAGACAGAAACGAACAGTAAAGTTGACTGGGAGGAAAAAAAAATATGAGGCAAAGTAATTGTGGAAGTTTTGCTGCATAAAAAATTGGAGGTGAATGTATGAAGCATTGTTGCTGTGAAACAAATAATTTGGAGCATTGATACAGATTCAGCTTAAGAAAAATGAGCGCTCTGCTACAGCTTAACTTGGTGATATTTCCCTTTAAATATAAGAAGTAGATTATTCCTTCTGGTATTACTATATGCCAGCCTCTTCCGGGTGTTTTTGGTTTCCCCCGAGAAATGCATGCTGCTCTGCAAGGTGCTTTGCCCTTTGTTTTGTATGTAATGGGCACATAGGAATAGATATATAAATACTTTATAAAATGTCTTGATTGGTTGTTACCATCTTCTCTCATGGGGCTGATGTCTCTTGGAAGTGTTACATCAGAGAGAATGATGCCTTTTAATATTAATTTCATAAACTCCATTAAATGAGATTTTGAATCAATTGTTGAGGACTCCAGTCTCCAATTCAGAGCTGGTAATAAGTCACTGTGTCCACTCCAAAGCGTGTTAAAGTAACTGGAGGAATGCCAAATGGCCTGAATGGTTTCTGCATCAGGGCTTTTATGAAGTGTAACACTTTTCCCACTTACGTATATAGTAGATCATTTCAATAACTGCTTGAATGTAAGATCAGCTTGCAGCTCATCGGTCTTTTTCCTGCCTCCTGAGTCTACAGCATCTTGGTTCTTCCGGGGCGGTGGAATAAGAATTACAGTATAATTGCTAAACATCTCTGTCTTGGAGGAATTAGGCTCTTTCTGACTAACGTTACTTTTTTAGCACTTAGTGGTGTCCATTGGACCTGTTGTGACAGACAACTTGAAAAGCATTGTACTAGATATTCAGTGTCTTCATTAATATTGTGAATAAATTACTAAAGTTCCCTTAAAGGTTAAAGTTTCCACTTAAATAACCAGTTGTCTGTTTCCTCCTTCTTTGTTTTTGGAAAAAGCAAAGTGTTTATATGCTAGAGTTGTGCTTATTCAAACTTAATGAAGTAGCTTTTAAATTCAAAATCTGACTTGCTCACGTTGCATGCAAGATGTGTTGTTTGTTTCGGTTCATCTTTTCCTCTTACCAGGAAGAAGCTTGATGCTGGAAGACTCAGGTTTTTATTTTTTTTTTAAAGAGGTAACTTACTTCATGCATGGTTTGTGCTCAACAAGTTGGTTTAGCCCTTGAGGACTTTAATAGTTGAAAGTTCTGTCTGTAACTCTGCTGTTTTACATAAGCTCGTGCTATGGAAGAATTTTTTTCCAAGCCCTTCTTACTGCCTTTCACTCCCATCTGTCGTAACCTTTTCATGAGTGTGACCATCTGTCGTGGTAACGAGTAGCTCCTGCTGCATTTCCTAATGGATGCTCTCCTACTAGAGTTTCTTCTCTTGGATTTAAAGAGAAGTAAAAAGGTGGTAATACTGAGATTTATTTTCAGCTGCCGTTGAGGCAGCCTTGTATTCTGTTGTTAGAAACGGGTGCTTAAATTAAGGCTGTTGGTCTGCCTTTTTTTTTTTTTTTTTTTTCTTTCATTCAAACAGTGGTAGAATTATACAAAAATGACTCTGTTAGTGTGTGGTGCTGCACTTTCTCAGTGAGGTATTCATCCATGCTCCTGTTCCTGTTTATTTAGCTTGTGCAAGTTCTGCTTATTCTGGCTGAACTCAGTAATTATAGCTGCTAACTCGAAATGTGTAGCAAGGGGTTTAGAAATCATGTAGTTCCTTTCTTCAGATAGGATAGATCTGGTCAAAATCAATAGATCCCCCTGATCGTCAAATGTGTTGCCTAGAAAGTAAAGCAAGCAGGGAGTATGCTGTCACTGGCACCAGCTAACAATACAGACAGGGAATTACGAGTTTTCAGTCTATCCACCGAAGTTTCACATTAATTGAACACCTTCCGTGTGATGGTACAGGCATGGAAAGAGCTTAGGAACCAAGCTACGGAGAAATTGCTTGGATGCTTCAGGGTGTTGATTCTGTACCTTGTCTGAATTGGGTTCCTGTGCTTTCTAGCATGTCGGAAGATGGGCTTTTTCTCCTTTCCCAAAGCGGTGCTTCAGCAGTTTTATTTTTCCCTATTTTGTCCAGCCTGCAACTGCTCTGTTCACATCTGGGATTTAATTGGATTACAGTGCATTAACCTTTTGTTAGTTGGGCAGGAAGGAGACCTGAGAGCCAGAATTTAGTTTATAGCCAAGGAGCGTACGGCAGCCAGAGGTTTTGGGGATATAAGTCACAGACTAACTTCTTTTTCTCTGTGTTTCCTTTGCATATACTAGATTGAGTTTCTGAGCTGAGTTGTTCGAGGTATGGAGCCAGGCAGCTCAGGAGAACACGACATCATGAAAAACCTGAAAAATGCAGCTATTACCCTCATGAATCATATGCTTGGGTATGGAAGGAGACAACAGGAATGAAACTATTGCACATTATCTTACTCATACCCTTATGTCCAAATTTAGATTTGATTTTTTTTTAATTTAAGGATTATCGCTACAGAATCTTACTTTGCAATGCAAAGAGCCCCGATTATATTACAGGAAAAAAAAAAAAAAACCACAACAAAAAAACCCAAAACACCCTGCCTTTGTGTGAGAAGAAAAGGGATTAATTCCCTTTCTTATATTTTCCTTGGAGCAATGATCTGGAGTTGAAATCCAATCTGAATATAACATTTCTTTAGCAAGCCCCAGTTGTCACCAAATCAGTGGTTAATGGGGCTTTAGTTAAAAGAGCTGATAATCAGGGAGTTCATAAATCTAAAAAGCAACATAAATTACAGGTTAAAACCAATGTTGGACTGAAATGTGGTGATCTTAAAGGCAGAACAGGAAACTGTCTGCGTAGAAGTAGGTAATAACATCGTAAAATCTTAACAATAAATGTGACCTAGGCTCATGGGCCCACAGCATGATTCTCTGAAGAGCTGCTCTTCTGTTTCAGGTACAAAGGTACAGCAACGTACTCCAGTTTCCTACTGAGGGTAACGCAGTCAAAATCAAATTACCTCTGTGTTTTAGATACTTAGGGAAGGATTGAAAAGTGATAATTAAAAGTCGGCTCTTGCAAGATCTTGCTGACAAGCAAAATTCAGGTTTTCCTTTTAAAAACAAACCAACCAACCAACAAAAACAAACCATGAAGCGGGATTCGCAGCGACTAGACCTTTTTGACAGCGTGAGGAATGGGATCAGTGGCTGTTCAGACCAACCTTCAGGAAATGCCGTTATGTGTGTTCCTTGAGGAGGAGAAGGAGACACTCACCGGGTATAGGTTTGCCCATCAGAAATGTGAGGTATACCAACTTCCACATACTAGCAAAATGGTTCCCAGTTCTGGATGGGCAGCTTGAATCTTATGCCAAACTTAGTCCCTCAGCCTTGTTAGTGCTCAAAAACCCCCCGAACAAAACAGCGGAGGGATGTTGCTTCCTTCGGTGTCAGTTAAACAGGATGTGGGTGAGCCCAGGCTCGATTTGTTTCGTTAGAATTGTAGCAGAGACTTGAGCGTAGGATGGGCTGGAAGAAGTGTCTTCTGGACTCACCTGCTTTAAGACTTAATTAGACTTAAAACACACCTGTAGCTTTCCCTGCTCAACTGAAAGCTACTAAAAACCAGGCCTAAAGATTTCTCTCTTTCTCTCTCAGGCTTCACTTTCAGAAGTTTTTTGAGAGAATAATTTATTTCAGTGGTTTAAGAGGGAGTCTGACTTACAAGATACTGAAAACTTGCTTTAAGCCAGCCATAGGATTAACTGTGAGCTTGGAAGGAAAAGAAAAACTTATTTATAGCTATTTAAAAAAAAAACAAAACCCAACAACTTGCCTCACAGGCTTCTGGTGCAGAAGAATATTTTGTCTGTGGGTAGCACGGCCTGCAGAGAATTGTTGGTCCTACTTAAAGCTGTCATTTGAAATTATCAGCTTTTAACTGTGATTTAGGTAAAGATTTCTTCCTAGTTGATTTAAGTGAGAGATTTCAATCTTGTTCTGCATTTGTGCTTTATTTCCTTAAAAGTTGATAGTGGTTGGAAACTATGAAGACACACTGATTTGTGTATAAATATAACTCTTCTGCTACTTCTGGGACTTTTTCTCACTACCCAGAAGGACAGGCATTTAAATAATTGTAGAATTTGTTTGTTGATATTGTTATGAGACTTGTGTTAAAATGGTGATGGATGCTTTATATTGATTGTTTCTTACTTGTGACTTGTCAAGCTTTTTTCATCTGAAGAATGGAAGAATTCAGATAAAAATGTAGAATTATTTTTTTTTTAATTAGGTAAAAACTATTAAACATACTGGATATGTTTTGCATTTAAAATCGAGGTACCGAGTAGCAGAACTATCGTATGTAGTTTGTTTTGCTACCCTGCGCCTGCTCCTGAAGATAAGTAACATCTCTCTTCTTCCCTCTCAGTTCTGTCAACTGCTTCTCCCAAAATGTTGAAGTACTGCCTGTTTATCGCTGTGTATCACATGCCCTTGTGGCATGTGATTCTAACATCAAATTGAACTTGAAACTTTTTTTACGATAAAGCTAACATTTCCTAAAGCATTTGTATTCATCCAGGCTTTAAACTGTTTCTCCCCCAACCTGCTGAATATCCTTTTGGACGTTTTTGCCCTTGAATCTCCTCTGAAAGAGGCTTAGAGACTTTTTCCGTATGGGTAGCAAAAGCAGATACGTCTGTTCATCTTGATTCATTTTCAACGCTGTTCTTACAGTGAATACGTTTATTCAAGGATCCCATCAAAGCAACACAAGACAGAAGGTTTGCTTGTGTAGCAGGGAGCCAATACCAGGAAAGAGCAAGCTGTGCAGGAGCCCGGTGAGGCTTGCTGGCTGTGCCGGGACTCGGGGTGCCTCTCTAGCAGGTCGCCTGCTGGCCTGGCGCTGTGCCCAGCACCCCTCGGTGTGGAGCCGTGGGGAGGTGACCAGCAGGCAGTGGTGGACTTCATCACGTGGGCACACCTGCATGGCGTTGTAGGTAGGGCTGGCGTCTTAAGGAGTAAACATATGTAGCTAATCTGGTAGGTTTGAATGAAGGCTGAGAAGCATCACTGATCTTACTTTTTTTTTTTTTTTTCTTTTTTTCTGTCTCTCCTTACAGTTGGTCCATTAACCATCACCTTCAGGGTGCTCCCTAGTGAGAGAACGATCATCAGAAAAAATCCTTTTGTTCAGCCCGGTGGCCGCTACAGGCCACCTCACTGCTTGGCCCGCTACAAATCAGCCATCCTCGTAGCCTACAGGAACCAGGAGAAGTACCTTCACCACCTTCTCTACTACATTCATCCTTTCTTGCAGCGCCAGCAGCTCAGTTACAGTATCTACTTGATTCAGCAGGTAAATCTAAATCAGATGTGCCTGGTGGTGCAGCTCAGCTTCCCAGTTAAGGGTTAACTTCTGACCAAGAGATGTGAATCTTCTAAGGTGGAAATACAGTTTTATGCATGGGTTTAGAGCAGGTCAGTTACATGCTGTCCCATCTCCATGGCTGCTAATGATAGAAATATTATACCACTTGTCAAGACTATCATTCTGCTATTGATTGGTTCTGCTTTTTTTTTTCTTCTAGAGGGATAAAGTTGTCATTAAGTGGTAACCTGTATTTTCAGCTATTCAAGAGTTGAATGTGGTTTGTCTGTAGCTTGTCAGTGTGGCTACTGAGCAAAACTGTTGAGACTAAATGCTAAAGTGAAGTTGGATGTTTTTAGTCTGTATCAAATAAAAACATCTGGCTCGACCCTGCTGTGGGGCAGCCTGTGCAGGTCAAACAGCCATTTTTAACTAACATGGAGAGGCGTGGCAAAAGATAAGTGGTGAGAGAACAAGTTTTGGATTCATTACTTAAAACTGATAGTTGATGGGGAGAGAAAAGCAGCTTTTTTCTTTGACCGAGATCTTTTTTTTTTTTTTTTCTCATTTCTAAGCTTTAATAAGCCATAGTCAGGGCAAAAGTGTTGATATGCAGATGTACACCTGAGGATTGACTTACCGGTCTCTTAAAAGTCAGCCTTCTTCAGGTGCCCACAGTGCCCAGCACCTGTGCCCCTGACACAGCAAAGCTTACAATTGCTGAGAATTTTGTGAAGAGAATGGGTGAAATTTTCAGAGTTTGGGGCATGAAATTTGGAGCCAGTATTGATTTACTCCAGTGTCATTCAACTGAACAAGGCCTTTTTACTAACATAAATTTTAATTGAGTTATCGTCTTTGTTGTTTTGGTGAAGAAATGTAGGTTTTCTTTTCCAGGTGGGGAATGGTACATTTAACCGAGCAAAGCTGCTTAATGTTGGTGTCCGGGAAGCCCTGAAGGATGAAGACTGGGACTGCCTTCTCCTGCACGACGTCAACCTAGTACCTGAGAACGATTACAATCTGTATGTTTGCGATGAGTACTATCCCAAGCATATGGCTAGTGCTATGGATAAGTTTCAGTACACGTAAGTGCCTCTGTTTGCTTTGGATGTGTGTGTTCTAACTGGTTCACTTTTTGCATAGAAAGGATGAATGGGGGCAGCGAAAGATAGAGCCTCTAAGAGGTTTTCTGTTTGTTAGTTTTGCAGTAGTGACTTCCCCAGAAAAGGGTATTCCTGACCTGAGCGTGCAATCTTGAACCGTTCCTTGCCTGCGGTTCCCTGTTCCACTGTTAGTTCAGCTTGGCAAATGACTGGCAGATTTCTTTTTGCCTTTCCTTCCAGAATAAAAGGATAGGGTGGGAATTACTGGATCCTGTGGAAGATGGGTGATAGGATGACCCAAGATGTCAATTTGAAAACCAGCTTTGCTTTGGTCTACTGGGGAGGAATGTTGGGGGGGGGGGGGGGGTTGGAACATGATAGGAATGACAGTGGTTTAGCTATTTTGGTTTTGGCATTGTAATGACAGTGTCTGTAAGGTATGCAATTAATATACGTGTGACTTGGATCACGTTGTTGATTTGTGGACTGGTATTAGCCCTCAATATTGATGCTTTTATTTTTTTTTTTTTTTTCCCCTCTTAGTCTGCCATACAAGTCCTTTTTTGGGGGTGTATCTGCTCTGACTCCAGAACATTACATGAAGATGAATGGGTTTCCAAACACATACTGGGGCAGCGGTGGTGAAAATGACGACATTGCTACAAGGTACTAATGCACAGGGCAGGCTTAAAATAGAACCAAGCTGGCTAGTGAAACCTGTAGCATTACCCTAAGAAAGGAACTAAGATGTTGGTCCTGAACGCACTTGCAGTATCATAACCCAAAATGCTGCTGGCATCGGGAATGGTTAATGTCAGAAGATGCTCAGAATCTATGAATCCAGTCATTGTGTGGTGGGAGGACAAAGCTTTCCTCAGACTCTGGAGGGCAGAGTGTTACTTCATGTCCTTGGGCCTGCAGTCGCTCTGGCGTGCGTCCAAGGGGTCATAACCACCAGCAGTTGACAAGTGACTCCATTGACATTAATGGCCACAAGGGAAGGAAGGGCTCTGCAAGCTTGACAAATAAGAAAACCAAGAAGGTACTTCTTAATTCTCAGACAGTTGGGAATTTAAGTTACGTTAAGTGCATCTAGGTCGCTCCAAGTATTACCTAATCACCAATGCTTGGAATTAAGGAACACAAGGAATTCTGTCTTCAGCGCTGGGTGATGGAGAAGCCTTGTACTATTATGAGTCACCGACAGCAAGATCTGATGTTTTTTCTTGTACTTTAGTTGCCATGGCAGCAGCGTGCTATAGAAGTGAATACAACGAGTTAATTTCCAGGTACGCTGCCTAATGCGAATTCTTCAAGTACAAAATCATGGCTGCAGCTTCTTTATTCAGCTTTGTAGCTGCACTGCGCACCTTCATCATCCTGCACTGAGGCAAGCTCACAGGGAGTTTATAAAACTAAACTGACAATAAAGGCCTTGTGCGTTTTTTGGTCTTGCACAGTGTGACAAGTTACACGGTTTTGGTGGAATGTTCTGTTCGAGGACTGCAGGAGTTTTTACAAAGCAGTATTCTTCTGGGAATTGAAAGTCAGATTTTCTAACATAGAATTCCTCCTTTTCCTTTCAGAGAAAGCTAACTAAAAGGGTGTATGATTGTTTAGAGATTCAGCATTTACTAAAGGAATGGAATGCTAGGAGAATAAATCTTTAAATCAAACACTATGATGCTGGGTTTGTTCAGCTGTTCTCAGTACAGCCTAGGCATCTAAAGTGGTTTTCAGTACGAGTGGTATAGAGTCGTGCCAGCTATGCGTAAGAGTGCGCTACAGAAACCTCTTCAGGTTATGGAGATTCAAAAATAGCCCTTTCTTGAAAGGTACGTAAAGTGGTGTTTCTCTGAAAACTAATACTAATGATTGGCAATGATGTTCTGGCCCATAGGTACATGGAGGCCACCAACAGCGCCTGTTAATGATTTATTCACATACCGAAGTCTCAACCTGCAGAAGTTAGGAATGAGCTGGCTGGTTTTGAATGGCCAGCTTGATGTACCTCCTGGGATTTGGATTTTAGGAGGTGCTCAAGCACTTCTTACCATGTAGCAACAAAATTAGTTAGCATTTGAAATTGGACATTGAAATGTTAAAAAAAGAAAAAAAGTCGTGTAAAGATTTTTTTGCTGGGATACTTATGTGTTTTAGTTAAAAAAACATGCTGGCTGCTGCTTATAGTTGGCAGACTGCAGTACTCTAAAATATCAGTCCTAGCTAACACCAGGATCTACCTTTTATTAGAAGAAAACACTAATTGGAACCGCTTCCATGTTAACATTATCAACTACAGGAAACTCTGTTGGGTTCTTCTTAACAGTAAATGAATGTCTTAACTGTTTCCTATTACGGTTTTAGTTTAATCTTGCAATGCAAAACTGTAACAGCAAAGCTAGTTTAGTGTTCTTGCTTTTCTTGTCTTTTTGATGGAATATGTAATCAGCTTATGTTCAGAAAACAAGAAAGCTTGTCTAAAACTCAATCTGAAATAATAGTATGTCATACTGTCAGTGTAGTGTTGTAATCATTTGATGGCTCTAGACTAACAAATATGTTCAGTTCTGTAGCCTCTTTCAGCTTTATAACATTCCTGCTTCAGTGCAGCGTGCTGCTGTACCAGATCTCACTGGAAGGGAATCCCGTGTTGCAAACACGCCGGTTAGATAACCTCAACTGAGCAAACACTCATTCTTACATTCACAGGAATTTTCTCTGTGCAAGAGCTGCCCTGGGATAACGCAGGTTGCTAGCCCTAGCGCTATGACAGGCACTTTTTGTTGGTAAACCACCATAGATGCCATCAGCAATGGGTTGCTTGAAAGTCACCCAAAATGCTCTTTTTAGGAGCTCTGTTCCGGAATTCTGAGCTTTTAGTTCACTTTGTTCTTACCTAACTGTCCTGCAGCTGAGCAGCTCACATTTATTTGGCCCGTGCCTGCATTTATCACTAATCTTTTATGAAGCCGGTCCTCTGATCAGGCCATCTGAATGAACGGCACTTCTCAAAGAACAGAGAGAGGCTTAATCTGGATCTGAAACTCAGGACTGGCTTCCTTTCAGAAACTGCAAGTTTGGGTGGGGTTTTTTTAAGTTTAGGTGATGGCCCTCGAGGCACTAAGAGCTCTGCTCGTACGAGGAAGTGAAAATAATGCTCCGTATGCTGTTGTTCATTCCCTGCTTGCTATAATCCTCTTTGTACCCTGTCGGAGCGCACTGCAGCTGGCAGCTTTCTAGCCCAAGCCTGGTTAGAACCTGCTAAAGACCGTGTGGCGCTGTGGTGTTAAACTCGCTCCCTTCAGTTTCTCCGTTTTGCTTTGGTTGCATTAACACTGAAAAACCATCCCTGACTTTGAACTTGCCTATAACTAAGCCTAGAAATGGCATCTTTATGCCTAAGCAAACATTTTGTTTGTTGTTTTCAAGGATTCAGTTAGCAGGAATGAAAATAGTCCGGACATCACCTCACCTTGGACGCTACAAAGTGATGGACTACAATGAAGAGGCAGAGACAGGAGAGCCTTGGAGAAGGTAACTGCTTGGGGGCAGGGGGCAGTTAGGAGGCTACTCTCTGCCTTGTTACCATCATCTTCCTCAGAACAGGCAGTAAGGATACCTAATGCCACTGCTTGTTTTTCTGCTTTAATGTGAAGCATTAATTTAAAGAAGGCTCCCAGTCAGTTTCAACTGACTCATTCTGCTCCTCTCTCTGCATTTGAAGGGTTTCTCCTGGTTTCCTACTTTTTTCCTATTGTTAAGGACAGGTGCTAGCTCAGAAGCTAACACATATCAGACTTAAGCATCGAATTATTCAGGGAATAAAACTTTAAAAAAAAAATACTGCCCGTCTTGTAAATAGGGAGAGTTCAGGTTGAAGAGGCACTTTGTTACAACTTCCCTGTCATAAAAACTTGCCCTTCAATCTGTGTGGATTTACAGCGTGCCACTAAAACAGCAGAAAGCAGCATTCTCGTTTGAAGACATGAGGAAAGTGCTATGGGAGACCTGAGCAAAGACCCAGTTTTACATAAAAGAGCTGGAGAAGGGTGTTGGGTCAAGTGTGGTGGAGGCTTCTCATCCCAACAGCGCAGACTTCCCTCTATCATCTCAAAACTCAGGTTTCCGTAACAACCCTGTCTTTAAACCTACCTAGAGCAGCCTGCGTACACCATTGCTGCACCCACTGTGTTGCGCTCCCAGGTCACTCTAAGCTGCTGCCAGTTTCTTGGGTTTTCTGCAGACTGGAGTTGCCACCTCACTGGTTTCCCTGTCTGACTCAGTTCCAGTCCAAATTGCCCTCCTCGTTTAGAATACGCAATATGAACTTACTCCAATCGGTTTAGTCTTGCAAAATGCCTTCTCTCTCTAGCCTGTATTATGTGAGAAGAATTTTCTTGGGGCTTTTGTGCTAGCAGCTTCCATCTGCTAAGCCCTTGCCCCCTCTGGATGTCTGTTTGTTCTGCAGCTTCAGCTGCAAACATCACCTTTGTTCTTCTGTCTAACTGCAGGTATTTTTCCTTCTTCAGGCCCACTTCCCGACACAACACCAAAAAAACATGGAAGGATGATGGAATGAATTCATTAGAGTTCAAGCTCCTTTCCAGGACAAAGCATCCTCTGTATACCAACATCACTGTGGACATTGGATATGTTCCCCCATTTTCTTAAGCGAACGAAAACAAAAGCAGAGTTTGGGCTCAGCATGGCAGCACGCAGATGGGCATTCAGCCTCTGCCTCCCGTTGCTGTGTGGAGCCTGCACCACCTGAGCCTTTTGCCTTTCATGCATTTCAGTTTTCTTCTGACTGTTTGAGACTTGGCAGAAAAGGCTTCAGGAATAGGATATGATAGCCAATAATTGTCAAAGCACTGTAAAACCAGCTCCTGAGCCAGACCCACCTCCGAGGTCTCTCTGGCAGCAAGCTGGCCCAAGTTTTCTGGAAGTTTGCTCCATAGGTGTATAGCTCTGTCCTGCTTCATACTTAGTGTTAATTGGGGCGCAAGCCATTCTGAAATGCTGTATTTTGAGAAAGCGTTGAAGCCGGTTACAGTTCTGTAAATATATCTTTTGTGAATTTGAGTAAAATAAATTATGTGTTTGGGTTAAGCTCTTCTAGAATATTTAATGAGTGTAATAAAGGAGAAAGTTGCCCTGATTACTAGACAAAACCAGAGCTTAAGTCCTTGTTTTTTTCTGGCCTGATCCATCAGTGTTTAAATGTTTCTATTGTAGCTGTAAGTAATTCAGGCTGAATGGGACCTGAGGCTGTCACCTAGTCTGACCTCCTGCTCCAAGTAGGGCAAAAAGCCTAGTATTTCCACTGTTGCTCAATTATTATTTTTCAAGGCTGATCTGTCTTCAACATAAAATGCTTCCAAGAAATGAAACAGTAGAGGAAAAAACTGAAAGTCAAACATGCCAGCAGCGGAGCTGTGACCTTGGCAGGAACGCCTTTGTACGTACCTGGCTGTGAGACTGACACCTCTGACTCCCCTTTCTGTAAATCTTTCTTCATCCGTAAAGTCAGGCGGTAGCTCTGCCTACCACATCCAATTATTTTGCAAGCATGACACAATGTATTTTTGCTTGTTACTTGTAGATACTGAAATACCCTGTTCACTGAAAAGCTGCATCTATCCCAATACACCTAAGAACTTAAAGCTTCAGCCTTCTCTAGAGTTGGAATAATGTGTCAACCAGCTAGAGAACCGTTCTTCAATATTATAGCAAGCAGAAGTTGCTTTTTGTCTTGTAATTCTTAATATATTGTGTCCTAAAAGACACTCTCCCACCCCCGGCTTCATATCTACCTGCTAGGGCTGCAGATCCAACGAGCAGGCGTAAGGAGTTCGGTATAATGCAGAAAGGAAAGCGCTGTGATCAAGATTTTAGCAGAAATCCCGCAGCGTACTGCAACAGTCAGTTAACCACAGACTTCCACCAGGCTTCTAAAACAAGAATCCCAAATAATAATGGCCGGGGTACGCATACAAATATGCACTCTGCTAACAGCACAGCCCAAAGCATTAAAAAAAACAAACACGGACAGCAATTTCTTTCCATCTGACATAGCTGGCCACTGCCTTTCCTTCCCGATCTCTCCAGAATAACACACGGCCTGCTGTAGAACCGAGGCTTTTGTTTTGCCAGAGGACGCTTCAGCAGTCCCACGGCAGGGTGAGCTGAGCTCGTGAAGGACAAGAGAAGCCTTTTGAATTCAATGGAGTGTATTTATTGAGAGATTTTTAACATCTCCTCACCTATTATCATTACTGCCCTTCCCTCACACATAAGCAGTTTTTCCTCAGGCTGGAAAAAATTAGCTTTTCTCAGCAAGTTTGTAGTTGGTGAAGAATTGTTGTGCTTTTAATGAAAAAAGCCTGGCCTGTTCCTTTTGAAGTCCTGGCAGCGTTGACAGTGCAAGGCCACCTTCCCCCTACAACAAATAAGAAGTTTGCAAGAATAAAATGTTCTTTTCCGGAGACCGAAGTTCAAGTCCTTCCCCTGGACCAGCCCAAACGAGGACACTTTTGCAGATGTCCCAGCAGGAAGTGCACAGAAGAACAGGAGGACCTGTCCCTCAGGTCAGTCCGTAGCTCCAGTCCTCACAAAAGGAAATTCTCAACCGATCAAATTAGATGCTGCGAAGAAAAAAAACTTTCTTCTGTGCTACTGAAGTACTCCTGCAAGCAGAGGGCTGGGAGTCATCTACTGAAACAGCAGCCACAAACGCGATCTGTCGCCGTTGCCTGTGACCTGTGTAGTGTTTGCCCTTACGAGATCTTCGGCTCCGTGCTGAAATCCACCGTGATGTTGACGTATAAAGGGTTATGTTCCACTGAGAGCAGTTTATATGAACAGGAGTTCAGCCCATCTGTTTTCCACGTTCTGGATACCTGACGTAGAAGCTTCATCCTGAGGACAAAAAGGAGAAAATCTTCGTTGACGTGCATAGGAGAGGAGTTTTGAGCTCTTCCCCCTACTACAGAGAGTACAGCCGTTCTGTATCTACTGGGAACGTAAAGTCCTGCTTTTCCTGTCCTTGGCACGGACAATCAGACACGGGGGAAGGAGTCCTTTGGTTTAATCTCTGAACTCATATGCTCACATCATATCCACGTACCTGTAACTCGAAGTTTCTACGGAACATCGCCCAGTTGATTCTCAGCAGATCTCATGTACAGAACAACAGCCGCCAGCTGTGAACAGGGGTGTCCCAGGGGTGTCCCCCAGAGCCTCTGGGTACCACAAAACGCCTCTTTGGCCTAGAGCAAGGAACTTGGCCCCCAGGTGCCTGGCTCCTGGCCACATGCCAAGACAATGCAAGGTGGAATGTTGTTCTTGACTCACCTCTCTCTGTTCTCTTCGTTACCGTGGTCTCGTTTGTGGAAGATCATTGTGTACCTGGCTACATCAGCAGATGGCCTCACCACTCTCATCTTCTGCATCTCAACCCTGGAAGAAACAATAGTGCCATGAGCAAGAAGTCACCTATAAACAAGTTCTTAAGGGAAAAAAAACCCAACATTTGGTGACTTTATGTCTTGTATATGCCATTGAAGCAAGCACAGAGCACTGTAGAAACTCATTTTTGTCTCTTCCACAACGCATTTTGCCAGAGAAATGGGGCTCAGAGTTGTGTTTCTGGAGAACAGGTCAGTAGGGTGACAGATACCCCTTTCTTTTGAAGGGAAGCAGGTAGCTACTACGGTAGAGATCACGTCGAGCTTTAAGCACAAGTTATACAACAGAGTACCTTTAAATTACTATTGTCTGGTCTGGTGTGTGCTGCCCCGTATTAAACCTCGGAGGTCTGTAGCAAGATTCCACACATTCTGCAACAAGTTCATCTCAACTCCTGCAATAAAGCCCCTATACTTGATAGTTCTCCACTTAAAAAAAAAAAAAAAAAAAAAGCTTGTTTTCTTTTTTAATAGTTGGCAGACAGCTGCAAAATTTTTATTTGTTGACATGAAGAAAATTTTCTTTCTGAGAATAGTGCCAGAAACAGTGAGCCCCATGCATGGATTTAAGTGTCTGACATCAGGCACTTGATTGAAGCTTTTGGCCGTTAACATCGGTGGAGCGTAACAATTTTGCTCTGTCAGCAGAAAGGGTTAACTTCGTGACAGTGGAATTAAGGAATAGCCCAGGTCTTCGCTAATCAGCAGCTGAAAGTGATAGGAAACCAAGAACTGAAGAAGCTGAGCCCGTACAGCTTTCCAATGACTGTTTGGAGCACTAAGTTACCAAACAAATACAACAAACAATCGGAAAAGTCTTTGTGATGCAGACCTCGGGAAGGGGCCCAAAAGAGACCATCACATTCAGCACAGAGGCAAAACAGCAGGACCGAAAAGCCTCCAGCCCCGAGTTCTTGGAGATGCTGAAGGGGATATGCTGCCATCTGCTGTCTTCGCACAGGAAGGCTGCAAGGATCAGAGAATGCTCTGGGATGGAAGGGACCTTTAAAGGCCATCCAGTCCAACCCCCTGCAATGGGCAGGGACACCTACAACCAGATCAGGTTGCTCAGAGCCCCATCCAGCCTGGCCTTGAATGTTTCCAAGGATGGGGCATCTACCACCTCTCTGGGCAACCCCTTCCAGTGTTTCACCACCCTCATTGTAAAAAAATTTCTTCCTTATACCTAGTCTGAATCTACCCTCTTTTAGTTTAAAACCATTACCCCTTGTCCTATCGCTGTTGGCCTGGCTAAAAAGTCTGTCCCCATCTTTCTTATAAGCACCCTTTAAGTACTGAAAGGCTGCAATAAGGTCTCCCCGCGGCCTTCTCTTCTCCAGGCTGAACAACCCCAGCTCTTTCAGCCTTTCCTCATAGCAGAGGTGTTCCAGCCCTCTGATCATTTTTGTGGCCCTAAATCTCTCTGTACAACAACCCTCTGAGGCAGCAAGCTTCCCATCACCTGCCCGCTGCCAACTCTGTCACCAGCCTGGTCCACGATCTACTCAAAAGGAAAGGCGTGAGACAAGCCCAGTTGCAGTTGCGCTCTGGGCCATACGATTTGGTTTCCACACCCAGACCACAACAGCTGCAAAGTTAGGAGGTGCCACACACAAGCAAGCATCGCTTTTGATTCCAACCCCTTGCCAACGTTGTGGAGACCCTCAGTAAATCCTGCTGATCCGCTGCGCGTCCGGTTCTCTGCTGCCCATGGGAACGCTTGAAAGAACACCAGTATCACCTTTGTTCGCTCATCAACCGTGACACTTCTCAGGAAGCTGGGGAATAAGACGGTACCAAGCCATCCCTGGCCGCTGTAAAAGCCAGCTCCCGAGAGGTAACAGAAGAAGTTGGCTCATCTAGCTCGGGGTAGAGAGGAAAAAAGTTGTGATTAAGACGGGACAGAAATCTGTGTCACCAGCAGACCTTTCAGATTTCTTGAGATACAGCTGGCCGATCTGCTGAACTAACACAGAGAAAAAAAACTTTCATTGGGAAGTTCCTAACTTTTTACACGCTTGATTTCACCAGTTATTTAATATTAAGATATCAATTATTTAATATCACAAGGGGTATGAATTTTATGTCCTCCAAACATCTGTTTGCGTATTTAAACAACTGAAAAGGATAAACACGTAAGGGTGACAGAGTATACCCCGGTTACAAATTGACAGGCTCTGCCAGCAGAGCTTGCGGGGTTGTAGGGTTTTGTTGTTGGGGTTTTTTTTTCTCCTTCCTTCACTAACAGCAGTGCAGGATGAGAGGTTTCCTCCTAGGCAAAGGGCAGAAGATCGACATAAAAGTTTTCTTGACTTCTTTGTCCCACTAAACCTCTCAAACTAACAAGTTTCTCCTACTTTGACAGGCATGTCTGCAAAACTAGTTTTAACAAGAAAGGGCATATGCATATACATGCAGTCTTTCTAAAATTCAAGTTATTCACTATCTTAACTATCATCAACACCACCCACATACCAACTAAGCCCTGCTTGGAGTAAATCACGATAGTCAATGAATGTAAAAACACCCGTCCCACCAAAACCAAAACACTCCCATGCTCTTGCAAAGTATTGGAACTCAACACGTTTGTGTCTCTTTGGCAAATCACACTCCAGACTTCAGTCTTATTATTTTGGTTATAACCGATTTCCAAATACTGCGTGGTGGAGACAAAAACCAGAACAAAACAACCAGAAAAACCCCAAAACACCACAACTCCCCACGCAACCAACAACGCTGTCAGGAGGAGGACTGGGTCTCAGGCAGGCCTAACCTTTTCCAAGGGGAAACCGTTCACACAACTGCATCTCGCGCTCCAAACCCCCGCCGCAATACTGTTTTGTACGAGGACTGCTGCAGTGTTCCACCTTTGGAGGCTGGGTGTGAAGTCACACCATTTTTTTTATTTTTCAAATCAATGCCTCCCCCTCTCACACCCATTTCCCTCTAGCCTTTCATTTATTTATTACCTGATTCGAAGGTCGTCATCTTCTCCACCCCAACCCCAGTAGTTGTTAGAGAATCCATTCACCTTGGAAAACTGATCTCTTGTTAGAGCGGTTACACCTCCAAAATATCCCTGGTACCGTAACCTAGAAGTACACAAGAAGAGAGAACGAAGAATTAAAAGGCAAGTTCTACCAACAGCAAAAATACCACCCTGAAACTCCAGATGTAGACCTGTCTTTCACAGAGTTAAGGGTGCCCAAATCCTCATCCTCTTCTCACAAAAAGACGGTGTTTTGCTTTAGGCCAGAACTCGCCAACTGAGAGAACGCAGCCTTCTTCAATAGCTTCTCTCTCTTTACACGACTCCCCTTGCCAGCCAAAAAGCCACTTCACCTCAAGGACTCAGATGAGTAGAAAAGGAACAGAGCTACACACTAACACAGCAGAAGCTTCGCAATAACGATAGCAAGCCGTCAGCTATCGCAGAGTTGAATCTGAAAAACGTGGAAGGAAATGGGATCACAGCGAGGGGATGTGCGCTATGGGATACCGCAGGACCAATTCCACGGGAAGGTACAGCGCAAGTTAACTTTGTAACCTAATGTAATGGGGCTCTGCTCCGAAGGAGATTCATTTCTACCTTCCTTCTCCTGGAAACTGCTTTAAAAAGGTATTTACATACCATGCTTATTTATCTTCTTACACCATTTTGCTAATTGCTTTTGATGATACCCTCCTGTTTCTTGACCCTTCAGGTAAGCATTACAACACAGCCTCTGCTACATTGCCACTGCCGCCTTCAGAGGTGAGGGGCACATGGCTGCAGATTGCATTTGCATTTCTAGATGCATGTAAATCTAAACAGGTGAATGAGAGGAAACAGCCTCAAGTTGCACCAGGGCAGGTTTAGGTCAGATATTAGGAAAAACCTTCTTCACCGAAAGGGCTGTCAGGCCCTGGCACAGGCTGCCCAGGGCAGTAGTGGAGTCTCCATCCCTGGAGGGATTTAAAAGCCGGGTGGACGTGGCGCTTAGGGACATGGTTTAGTGGTGGGCTTGGCAGTGCTGGGTTAACGGTTGGACTCGATGATCTTAAGGGTCTTTTCCAACCTTAACGATTCTATGATTCTATGAAATTGCCTGGACTAGGAAGTATCCATTATGGCAATTTACATGCCAGCCAAGCAGAGGTGCAAGGCTTATTATTCTTTCTGGTTTAACATCAATCTAATTTAAAAACACCAAAAAAACCCACCACACACAACCTCCCTCAGGCTATTTTTCCTGGCTGATCACAGGAGAATCGTGGAGGCTGGAGCCCCTGGAGATCAGCTAGTCCAACCCCTCTGCTCAGAGCGCGGTCTGCTAGAGCAAGTGGCTGAGGACCATTTCCATTCAGGTTCTGAGCATCTCCAGGGATGGAGACTCCACAACCTCTCTGGGCAGCCTGTTCCAGTATTTCATCACCCTCACAGTGAAAAAAGAAAAAAAAGAAAAAAAAAAAAAGCTTTTTTGTATGTTTAAATGGAATTTCCTGTATTTCAGTTTGTGCCCATTGCCTTTTCCTTTCACTGAGAAGGGTCTGGCTCCACCTTCTTCACTCCCGTCCATCAGGTACATATACGCATCGACAAGACCCCCCCTGCCTTCTCTGCCCCAGGCTGAGCAGTGCCAGCACCCCCAGCCTCTCGTCACGTGTCAGAGGCTGCAATCCCTTCATCATCTTCACAGCTCTTCTCCGGACTCACTCCAGTACGTCCCTGTTTTTATTGTGCTGGGGAACCCAGAACCGGACACAGCACTCCAGGTACTGCCTCAGCGGTGCCGAGTAGAAGGAAACCATCACCTCCCTCGGCCTGCGGACAAGACCCCTCCTAGCGCAGGCCAAGATGCTACTGGCCTCTGTCATGAGGGCACACCGCTGGCCCAGATCCTTTTCTGCAAAGCTGCTTTCCAGACAGTCGGCCTCCACCACCCGCTGGTGCACGGAGTTGTTCCTCTCCAGGTGCAGGACTCTGCATTTCCCTTTGTTGAACTTCTTTAGATTCCTCTCAGCCACATTCTGCAGCCGGACAAAGTCCCTGGTACATCAACCACGCCTCCAAGATGTCAATCTTCTGAAAACTTGCTGAGGCTGCAATCCGCCCTATCATCCAGATTACTAGTGAAGATGTCAACCACTACCAGCCCCAGTATCAAGCTCTGGAGCAGACCACTAGTGACTGGCCTAGAGCTGGACTTTGCTCCAGTGATGAGAACCCTTTGAGCCCAGCAGTTCTGCCAGTTTTCAGTCCATCCTTCATCACTTTGTCAATGGGGCTGTTATGGGAGACAGTGTCGAAAGCCTTCTTAAGTCAAGATAAACATTATCCACTAACTCCTCCCTCATCCACCAAGCTAGTCAAATCAGAGAAGGCTGTCAGGTTGGTCAGGCAGGACCTGTGAACAGATTTCCTTCATCACCTTCCCAGGGATTAAAAGGTGAGGCTGACCAGCCTGTAGTTCTTCAAATCCTCCTTCTTGCCCGTCCTGAAGACGGAAGTGACATTTGTTTTCTTCCAGTCCTCAGGCACCTCCCCCAATCATCGTGACCTTTCAAAGATAACCGAACGGCCTCGCAATGACAGCAACCAGTTCCCTTGGCACTCACGGATACCTCCCATCAGGTCACATGATTTTATGGTGTATGACCAGTTTGAGTATTCCTGAACTTGATCCTCCTCCACCAAGAGTAAGTCTGTGTATGTCCAGACTTTTCCACTGGTATCAGAAGCCTGGGAATCCCGAAGGCAAATCTTGCCAGTAAGGACCAAGGCAGAGAAGGCATTGAGTATCCTGGCCTTTTTCTTTTGTCACCAAGTCCCCTGCCACACAGCAGGGACACATTTTCCCTACTCTTCCCAGCAGCTGATGTACCTGCAGAAGCCCTTCATGTTACCCTTCGTGCTGCTTGCGAGATGCAACACCAGAGGGGCTTTGGTTTTCCTAACCCCATCCCTGCATGCTTCGACAGCATCTTGTGTGTCCTCACAAGTCTCCTGACTGCCTCTGCCTCTTTCATGCTTCTTTTTTCTGTTCCGAGTTTTCTCAGGAGCTCCTTGTTCATCCATGCAGGCCTCTGTCCACCTTTGCTTGACTTCCTGCACATAGGAATGGACTTTGAGCATGAAGGAGGCAACCCCTGAAGATCTACCAGCTCTCCTGAACCCCGCTTCTCTCCAGGGGCATCTCCCAAGTGATTCTTCCAAGCAGATCCCTGAACAGGAAAGCAGGATCACAACCCTGGACATTTGCCTCGTTCCCTCCTTGTCTCTGACCTCCACATCCCTGACCAGTTCTTCTTTGTGTTTCTGTATAAAGGTCAGCAGAACACCTCCCTTTATCAGCTCTGATCACCTGTCTCAGGAAGTTACCATCAATTCACTTCAGAAATCTCCTGGATTACTTGTGCCCTGTTGCGTGGCCCTTCCAGCGGATACCAGGATGATTAAAGTCTTCCACGAGGACCAGGGCCTGTACACATGAGGCTTCTTCCAGTTGTCTGAAAAAAGCTTCAACTCATTTGCTGGGACTGTGATATACTTCCCAAAAAGATGATGTTATCTATATAAACATACAAAAAAAAAAAAAAAAAAAAAGGACTGTTCTAAGCAGATGCAGTCTCTCATGCACTCTACCTGCATTTTTTTCTGCCTCTGGAATTTTTACTCCTCCTTACTCTCTCCCCTTTATCTCCTCTCCTAGAGGCGACCAACCACAAGGCAGCAGAGGCCCTATGAAGTTTTAATTAGGCATCACCACCTTGAGGCTTCTGCTATGGGCGCTCTAGAGAAATCCAGTGAACAGGGGGAAGGGACAGCAAGGAGGTCCCATGAACAGCAACAGCAGGGAAGAGCCCTCCCCAGCCAGGCCTTCAGGCTGCGCTGCCAGTCCCAACAGCCCCGCGTCCCCCCATTCCAGCAGCCTGGTAGGGTTTGGGAAGCGACTGCCCACCCACACATCCGTATATGCGCCCCACTGCTTGCTTATGCACCCCATAACTCCCCGATGCCACCGGAGAGGCGGACACCGAGGGAGCCAGAGCTGTAACCAGGACGGCGCTGCTCACCCAACCCTCCCCAGGCAGCGCAGAACCTGCAGGGCCCGGGCACATCCTGCTCCTACGAGACATCATCTGCAAAAAAGCACCTCGAACAGTGTCCAGCCACCTCTTCCCTGAGGACAAGAGAACATCAGCTCCTTGGGGATTTTAAAAATTGGACTGAAGAAACCATACTGTAGAAATTGTCATTAGGAAAGGGTGTTGTGCTGGTCTTGAGGAAACAGCTTAGCTGCGCTAGCAAAGTTTTTCCTACCCTTACCTTCGAAGTTTGAGTACAGAAACCTTTTCCTAAAGAATCTAAACCCAAGTTGTAGTTTCTAGAACTAAACATAGGGTACTTGCTCTCCAGAGGAGCACAGCTGCTAAGATTAGCATAGAGATTATCCCCCTGGAAGAAAAAAACAAACAAACAAAAAACCCTAAGAAAACCAGAGAAAATCCACATTCCTGCCCAGGGTATTTTGTGTTAACGCAGACCACGTACGACTTCACTTTCCTCGATCCCATCTGAGCGACACGTCTCGGTACGCTCACCTCAGCCTAAGCAAAACACTGAGGTCACCCAACTGGGATTTCAACCTGTGGTCTCAGCTCAGTTTAGGTCTCATTCTTGAGCTCAGGATCTGAATTCCTTCAGACGTACCCAGGAATTCCCTAGGAAGTAGAGCATGATTATCCCCACTTCACAGATGTGTAAACAGAGGCAGTGACACAAAAGAAAGTATGAATCTAATTCAAACCATCAGTATCCTCGTGAATACTGGCACAGGGTATTCACAACAAAAACATTTTGTCAGTGTAAGGCTCTTTAAAGCCAGTGTAAGGGTCTGACAAAGCCTTAAAGCTGACCCATAACTAACAGCTCCTTCCCACAACAGGAGAAACCTGAGGAAATTAATAGTAAGAAGACACCTTAGTAAAGGAAAAAAAAAAATATCCATCTGCATGCTTAGCGAAGCTAGACACTTGCATTAAGATACAGTAACATACCCCAGGAGGTTAAGTAAAGCACCCCAAGCTGTGGGCCATGTTATTAGCCTGGGTTCTACATGCCTGTCAATTAACCAAAGCAACGTTTCTGTTGCTTTGGTGCACAACCACCCTGTAGCCCTCAGCATTCCCTCTGCAAGGTGCAGTGCTCCAAAAACTTGTCACAATCTTCGTTCATTTGTGCTTGTTCACGTTTTCACTGAATAACTGGAAAGTGAATATTATTCTGTATAAGAATTTGCACATCCCAGCTCCTTCTCATACGTTTAACAAAGGAAACCCAGAAGCGAAGCAGAGCTTTACTTCAAAGTACTCCGAGATCAGCTTTTGAAAAAGCCCACTTCTAATTAATATTTAGAGTGACATGACATAAGAGGTGACTCTTGAAAGAAACACATTCAATGAAACCACTCTAGTCGTTAAATTCACCAAGCACAGGAGCCTTTTTTCTCTGAGGTGGACTGAACCTGACTTTTCTCTTTAAATTATTTATATCACACTATCACTTAGGGCACCCATTTAAAAGTCCAAATGATCCTGTATTAGACGCTGTACAGCCAAATAATTAACGGACAACCCTATCCCTCGGCAAATTCTCACCCTTGAGCTCTCAATATTAGAAGTTACCTCTTCAACAGCAAAAGCTAAGTGGCAAGTTTTATTAGCACAATAGTAAGATCACACTGTCAAATCACAGGATCAGGGGACTGCAAATGTATTTCTAGCTTTGACAGAGGTTGTGTGAAGACCTTCTGTCACATTGCTTTCCTCTCAACATGCCCTTTACCTCACCCCAGAAACCAGAACGATGACAACGATCATTTGTACAGGTGACCACGGAGCTGACTTCAGAGATGTCCGCACAGTTACCTTTCGTCAGAAGGCGCTCCACACGGGGAGCGTTACCACCAGAGACCTGGTGTCAGAAGGAAGGGTAGATACCAGCATACAGCTCCGTCAGAATAGGGACATTAGCAGTAACTTGGTATTTCCCAGTTGGTATTCTTTCCATATTCCTGGTTTCCTACCTGTATCCAGTATTGTTCCTGCCAACTACAAGGTGCTTTGGTTGTCTGTCACACATGTAAATGTTAAAGTCATTTTCTGGCACCAGATCCACATCATGGAAAATGAAACAGTCCCAGTTTGCTTCTTTTAGGGCCTCTAGGTATCCTACATTCAGCAGTTTAGCTCGATTAAATTTGGTGTTGCCAGCCTGTGGAAGAGAACGGAAAAAAGAAAAACCTCTGAAGAAGGTGTCAGACCTTTTGAACCAGAACCGCTTCTGGGCATTTGTTCTAACCACGTAGTTCACAACCCCGTGTGTGCATCACAGCCTTTACAGCAGGAGCTACACAAGGAGCTACCCCGTAACATTAGACACAGCATCAAAGTGTTTCTTCAGTCTCTACTTGTCATGAACAAAAAACAGCCAGGTGAGGGGAGCCTACGCTTATCTGGGCACCAGAAGCACGCATGCTGCATGATGCGATTTCATGGCTCCTGTATGCTGTTCCTGTCCTGGAGTTCCCATCAGAAGATGGGAACAGAAGAGACATCAGTAAACAGTTTAGAAACCGGCACTCCATACAACTGCATCAGTAAGGCTTGTGGAAGTTTTTAAAACAAACAAAAAAAAACCCAAACAAAAAAAAACCAAACACCAAAACCAAACCAAAACACCAAAACATTACTCCCATACCCACTGGTTTATAGATGTCAGCACCTGCCACAGATGATTTATGCTTGCCCACTCAGTTTAGAGGATAGCAGTGCTTAAAGAGTTCACTGTATTTCCTTAGGTCCCACAGTAGGTGGCAGAGTGGGAAATAAAAAGCAGGTCTCTTCGTTTTTAACTCCTGTCTATAACCTAATTATGCTGCACTAGGGACTCCCCTAGCACAGAGCTTCACTTGACATTTAGTCATCTGTTTGCTTTTGCTCTAAGTTAGTGCATCTTCGCTTTTCAAACACATCATTTTTCACCTTTGAGGTATACATATATATACATGCACATACGGAGCAGCAGTTTTTAAGCTTACCAAGTCACCCTTCACTCCGGAGCAAGAGGTATGCTTAACTTGCTATTTATTTTTTACTGGGCTGTACACACATGCCAGCCTGTAGAAGGCTTTCTGCTCCTGAGGACAAGGTGGTGAGCTGCCTCGCGTTTCCACCTGGGAGACAGAGGGCCAAGCCCTGTATTCCCAGAAACTTTCCAGAGCTAAACACCTGATCTACTTGAAAGAATTAAAAAAAAAAAAAAAAAAAAAAGCAATTTTTCAAGAGAAAGGGGTCATTTGCTAGAAGGTGCCTGGACTGGAAGAGGCTCCATGGAAGATGAGAAAGAAGCTGGCCTCCCCCAACTGAGAGAATGTTAGCTGTAGGGAAAAGCAACTATATACAAAGCAGGTTTTATCAGTCTAAAAAGTAATGCTTTGCTCTGAAGAAGCGATTTGTTCACCATCACTAATAGCCATCTGCTCCTGCACAAAGATTGATGGGATTTATGGCTCCATACCTGCAGTTCGGGAAATACCGCCCAGTGCCCGCTCTGAGAAACTGAGAGGGATAATCAATTGCTTCCACTCTCAGTAAGGGAAGGAACGCACTTTCCAAGAAAAACTTAGATACAATTCACCCAACATCTACGATGTCAAATTCCTGTATGTGAAAATACCTGTCAGAAAATCTTCTCCTGATGATGAAAGCACAGGTTATTGAGTGAACAGAACAATTCACATGACTGGTAAAGAACACACAGAGAACGTCACTTGTGTTGTGTACCAAACCCAGCCTAGTTCAGCAGCAACACTGACCATCTGCCGCTCTTCTGTCTCCCCCATCAGTACAGTCAGCCACCACAGCCCGCTTGCCGCACCAAAGGCAACCAAACGACAGCTAAAATTGCTTTCCAGGAAGGGCAGTTAGACCACATACAGAACAAACAGCAAAGTTTACTCTCACCTTTTACTGATGACAGATTTGTCCTCCTTCTGTTTCTATGAAAGAAGAACACTGACCACAAGACAAACTTAGGTTAGGAAAGAAATTAATTATTCACCCTTCAGGGATTACAAACTCACTTTTTTTTTTTCCAGCATTGTGCTCACGTATGCACATATTTCTGCAAAGAAACACGACTTTCAAGATGTTACAAGTAGCCCATAAAGAGGAGATCTGGAGTATACCCCTCAATGGCTCACAGAGAAAAATATAACAGGCCCATTTCTTAATCTTCCTCCAAAGTAAACTCTGTGTATTTTAATAGTTAAATCCCATTTTTAAGTATCTTTTGAGGAAATAAATAGTTAAACCAAGTAATGACTTCACAAATGGAGAGTGAAAATGGATTTGCCATAAGAAAGAGTTTTGTTAGACCCACTTTCCAGTCTTTGGGTATGCCTATCTACATGGAAAGCCTAAGCAAAAGCTTCCAATCTTCCAAGTAAAAGCTCTGATAGAACAAGTCCAGATTCGACATTGCTGCTCACGTCAGACAAACCTTTCCGACTTCTGTATTACTTTTTGCTAGCAGACACCAGCCGTTCTCCACCTCACGTATTTCAATAAATAGAGAACGTATGTCCATTCTCCCAATGATTTATTGCTAACCACTGCCTGCTAGCTGGAGCGAGCCATTATATGTACGATTACAGTACATACTAATGCAGAAAAAAGCCTCAGTTTTTCCACTCTACGGGCCACATGACTCTAAACAACGAAAGAACAGTCTATTCCAAGTGAAAGTATGTATCCTGCCATGACTTTTGTTGCTGTTCTGCTGTGCCATTGAGCAGAAGTGTAAGCTTTCACCTAGAATGCACTGCCTCATACTGGTTTATTATTGACTCTAGCTTCTTTAAACAGAAGGGAGGAGAAACTACATTAATTTATCACCTTTTGCTCCTGCTGTCTGAAAAATCTGTTTAGAGTCAAAGCAGAACATGTAAGCAAATGATAGTAAAAGAAAGCAAACAAACAAAAAACAAACAATCAAGAAAAAGACAACACATTACAAAAGATAAATCTCTACTGCTTTTAGCTCGTGTGACCAGAACATAGGCACCTTAGCTGAAAGACCACGTGGCACAAGTCTGTGTGTTCAAATTTCAGCTGCTGACTCAGCAGAGCTAGAGAAAAGGCAAATAAAGAAATTAATAAATCTTTGAGTAACTAAATGCTCTGCCGTGACTACTTCTTCCCACAGCCCTTGCTGGGCAAGTAAAGCACCTACAAGCAGTAGCTGACGTGTTTAGTTTGAGACAGCAGAAGTACGTACAACCACACGATACATGCAGCTTAGTAAGCATGACAGCCAGCAAGCAGATGGGAGAGAAGAGCTCGATACAAACTGAGGCCTTTGATCCAAACAACTCCAAATTTAAAGGCAGAAAACATGTCAGCCTAGTTACATGTGTGGATACTAATGCAACTCACTTCTCTTGCAGAAATGCAAAAGATGCTTACCTTGAATGCTAACTCAGAAACAGTATGTTACTTAGACTGAGAAATGGACACCAGTTAAAGACGCTGTGTGTTAACGCTTCCCAGCTTTGCTAACAGCAGCTGAGATCCTGCAGCGCTACCAGCAACGGCTGCATGCACCGCTGCACCCCTCAACAAGCCTGTTTGAAGCAGGCTTGGAGGACTGACGTCCCACAGCAGAGGCAGCAGCATGCCTCTCCTCGGGCTGCAGAGCACTGACACCATCCCCACCCAAGGTTGCCTCACCTGGTGAATCACGTAGATGCCATAGTCCAGCTGCTGCCTCTGTAGGAAGGGGTGGAGGTGCTCCAGGAGGTACAGCAGATGCTTCTCTCGGTTGCGGTGTGGGATGAGGATGGCCACATGCTGCAATGCCGAGCACTCCGTAGGGTGATACCGGCCCTTGGCTACCTGAGGGTTCTCCTTTTGCACCTCTTCTAGCGTGAGAGATGCTTTGAAGGTGAGTTTGCTGGCACCTCCTGTAGGAGAAGCACAAGAAGCTTTCCCGAGCTGTTTCTGGTTGTGGCTAGTGCAGTCACCTAATCGAGGTACTCCATAACCAGCATAAGAAACCCAGGTTCAAGCCCCAGTTGGTTACCCTGCCTTTCCAAGAGAAAAGTAATGCTACAAGGGCATTACGCGGGCAGTGGAAGGAGAGGGTATCAAGCATTTTGTTGCTTAAATTGATTATAAAGTAATGATGATTTTTAAAAAAAAAATAAAAAAAAAAGCCAAGAGCAGTTCCACCCTACTCCAGGAGGACTGGCCCCGAACGGCTGCCAGGGCAAAGCAGAGGAGAGGAAAGTGGAAAGAGACACAAGGACTGTGGCTGTGAGAAGTCATCTGAACAAAAGCATCAAAGGCTTAAGGTTATAAGTTTGTAAGATAAAATGTACCAAGGCTCTCTGTAGCCAAATGCAATTTCCATCACTCCTCTCGCACCAAGCTATCGCTCCAGCCCCTCCGGACTCGGCAAACCCATGAAACAGCTACAGCCACAGTGTGTTTATTTAAGCAAATAGGTCCTGGGGGCAGGGGTGGGGCGTGTAGCTAGACAGCAGCTTGTTGGACTACATAGGGGAGCAGGGAAGAATCCAGCTTCCCAAACAAATCCCTTAGTCAGGTTCACAAAAAGGAAGACGACAGTGACATGGCACTGCAAAGCAGAAGCCTGGTGCTGCAGACAATACCAAGGCAAAAAAAAGCAGACTAATAAAAATTGCCAAACCAAGGAAACAGTCACCTATTTGAACCTTCACCATAAGTAGTGCTAACCCCAACGCAGCTGTGAAGTCCTTCAATTGTCAACAGAGAGAGATAAAAGTACATCTAATAATGAAAAGCCAAAATATTGAGGGAAGGTGAAAAGACTTGTGGTTGAGATCATTTAACAAAAAAAAAAAAAAAAAGCAAAAGATGCACATGCGAGCAATGCAAAAAGAAAAATTCATTCATTACTTCATAGAATCACAGAATCGTTTAGGTTGGAAAAGCCCTTTAAGACCATCGAGTCCAACCGTTAACCCAGCACTGCCAAGCCCACCACTAAACCATGTCCCTAAGCACCACATCCACCCGGCTTTTAAATACCCCCAGGGATGGGGACTCCACCACTGCCCTGGGCAGCCTGTGCCAGGGCCTCACTGCCCTTTTGGTGAAGAAATTGTTCCTAATATCCAACCTAAACTTCCTCTGGCGCAGCTTGAGGCCGTTTCCTCTTGCCCTACTGCTTGTTACTTGGGAGAAGAGACCGACCCCCACCTGGCTCCAGCCTCCTTTCAGGCAGTTGTAGAGAGCGATAAGGTCTCCCCTCACCCTCCTCTTCTCCAGGCTGAGCACCCCCAGCTCCCTCAGCCGCCCCTCACCAGCCTTGTGTGCTCCAGACCCTTCCCCAGCCTCGTTGCCCTTCTCTGGCCACGCTCCAGCCCCTCCATGGACTTCTTGGGGTGAGGGGCCCAAAGCTGAACACAGGATTCGAGGCACAGCCTCACCAGTGCCCAGTACAGGGGGACGATCCCTGCCCTGGTCCTGCTGGCCACACTATTTCTGTTACAAGCCAGGATGCTGTTGGCCTTCTTGGCCGCCTGGGCACACTGCTGGCTCATGTTCAGGCAGCTGTCAAGCAGCACCCCCAGGTCCTTTTCAGCCAGGCAGCTCTCCAGCCACTCCTCCCCAAGTCTGTAGCGTTGGCCTGTGTGGTCATATGGTATGGAATGGAATATCCCTTTGGTCAGCTGGAGTCAACTGTCCCAGCTGTGTCTACTCCCAACCTCTTGCCCACCCCCAGCCTACCAGATTTTAGGGTGCCAGGGAAGAGAGACAAAGCCTCAATGGTGCGCAAACACTGTTCAGCAGTAGCCAAGTCCCCGGTGCGTTACCAAAGCTCTTTTAGCCACCAATGCAAAGCCCAGCACCATACGGGCTGCCATCCCAGCCAGACCCAGCACAGGCACCCTGTGCCACCAGTCGCTTCCTCACCCAGCAGTACTTACTGCAACTGGTTGTATTTGTTTCACAGGAAAGGTCTCTAACTGTAAAACAGCTAGGAAGAAAACCAAGTCAGCAGTACCAAAGCAGATATAACTTGTCAGAAAGGAGAGGAAAGCACCATCACTTACGCAGGTACGGAGACAGAGCTGGGCAGTGACCTTGAAATGACTTCACCGTGGGAACTTTCACAATTGATTGAATCTTCTCTTCCTTTTGACTGTCCTCCAGGCTAGTTACCTTTCTGAAATCCTCCACCATGCTCTTAGCTTTAGAAATTTCCTGTCTGGAGTCCACCAAGTAACTGAATGTGGCCCATAGCACCATCAAACACAAACTGACAAGCACCAACACTTTGAACTTATAGAAGAGGTGAAAGACATACGAGCTCAAGGCCATGGCTCTCCCTGACCCACAAACTGCCTCCTCTGCTCTGACGCCGAGGCAGGCCACTGCGCACCCAGTGGGGACGAAACCGAAGGTCCTGAGAAGAACGTCACAGTAAGGATGCAAAGCTGGAGGTAGGGAGGGCTGCCACACTTCCTGCAGTTTTGCAATTCATGGAGCCATGGTGCTGTTTACTCTTCAAATGTCAGAAAATACGGCTTAACCTGGACAAAAAAAAAAAAAAAAAAAAAAAAGGAAGGAGAGCATTAGTTTCTACCACCCTCCACTGCTGTACCTTCACAGACTTCATGAAAAGAGCTTACGACAAAACATGAAAGAAACAGCAAGTATGAACTACTGGTCAGAAACTAAGACACTGAACTTTGGTCCTAGCTTAGCAACAAACCAGCTGCATGATTTTAGGCAAATCACCTTCCTGCTTTGTTCTCCACTCCCAATCTTTCCCCCGCCTCCCCCCCAGATCAGAAAGTGCAACCACTACCCCATGTTATGTCCTTGTACAGTGCCTGGCAACACACAGGATTTACTACTTCTATTCCTACCAAAATTAACGACAGCAGCAAGGCAAGGGATCTGCTGGCTATGAGTAAAGTCAGCTTCCCCTGCCAAAATTAAAACCACATGAATCTCAGCAGAATTAAACTGTTTTCTTCTGAAAGATAGTACTATTGATGCTACGTTGCTCTGCACACCGCAGTGTGAATGCTGCGACACTTGACTGGCATCAGAAATCATTCCTCCGTATCTGCTGCCTGCCAGTACCACCTTGTGGGTCTTTGCCCAGTATTCCCCTCTCACATGCTGCTGCAAGAGGGAAATCTTCCTGCTTTTCAAGGGAAAGGTTCAGTTTTTCAGTGTTAGGCCTGTGAGGATCCAATCCTTTGTTCTGCTTCCTGCCCTCTTTCAAGAGCTCCGTTTTCATACAGCCTTTCATTGCCATCATACTATAAAGTTACCATGCTAATACTTTTGTCTGCTATTATCATCTCATAGCAGAGAAAGAATGAAATTTTAATAAAAAGAGAACTTTGATATGGAAAACACACAAGAAAATTGCCACCTGTGAGAACAAGGACCGAGGCTAAGTGAAGCAAAGGCAGTGATTAAAGACAATGCGCACGAACCAAGCTGGATCAAAGAGAAGAAACACAAAAACATGGAAAGTTATTTCATACCAGCTTTCAAAATATACATGAGACCCTGGAGAGATATTGCAGGCAGAAGGAATATAGTAACTCTACATTCCCACCAGTTTAGCCCAGGTGTCTTCTGTTGAAGTTTGCTGATTCACGTGGCGGGACGTAGGTGGGAGCCAGGCCTAGGACTGAGGAGATGAGCTACTCGAGGCACTGCCCGAGGTTCTCGGGGTTGGCCGGGAATGCCCAGCTGCTGTCCCTCCCGGCAGGCACCGCACGGAGCAGCTAACCTGCTCTCCCCAGCCACGTGCACCGTGCAGTGCTGCTCTAAGGAAGCGATGGAAGAGTTTTCTGTGACCTTACCGTTAACGGTGAAGGATCTCCACATCCACTTCAACCACAAACAGAAGGCAGAAAGAAGAAGGAGGAAAAAAAGAAAGAAAAAAGAGAGAGAAGAGAATATTACTTACAAGGAAAGGAGGGGAAAAAAAGAAAAAAAAAGAAAGAAAAAGGAAGAGAGGGGAGGGAGAGGTCCTCAAGGGGAAAAAAAAAAGCCATGTAGTCATACTAATAACCACAGGGTTTTTGGGGGGGGGCGGGGGGTGCTGTTTTTTTTTTTTTTTTCCACTTCTGGTCTTCAAGAACACAAGGACAGAATCACCGAAACAAACAAAAAGGGAAGCCCGAGTTCCTCTTAGTCCTCCCCTGCCCATCTCCTAGCCCTTGAGGCCACATTTTCCAATGAATTCTTTCTGTTCGTAGGTAAATTACACTGGAGACCACCTGGGTCTCTGCCTCATTGCTTTAAAAGACACAGAAAAATGAGCTCGGTGCTCTCATTTACATCCTTTCCCTGATTTTCCACAGGGGAAATCATCGGAATAGCCTGTAAGGTGTTGACAGCATGGGTCTCTGCCACTCTCCAAAGGCAACCTGAGAATGAACAGAACCAGTTTTCCTGCTGTTGATACCCATTCGCTCTGTCATCAGAACAGGAAAGAAAACACCAGCTGCAGAGCAACATGCAACACCTAACATCCAACTGACCTATAGAACAAGGAAATCTACACAGTTCAGGACAGCTATATACATCTGAAAAAAAACAAACCAAACCCAAGAGTATCAGCAAATCTAAGCTACATGCTGATAGCACACTACTTTCTACTGTCAGCTTGTAATTAACAACTGGAAAGCAACTTTAGGGGCAGCCAGTAACACATTTCACAGATACGGAAAGCTCGACTACTTGTTTCTGAAGATAATTCATTCGATAATGAGGAGTAAAACATTCAATAATGAGGAGTAAAACAGTATCGAGCTTCTGTGCTGTCCAACAGAACAAGTACAGACTGCAGAGCCACGTGCAAACAAATCCCAGGCCTCAGTTATAAAAATCTTCACGCTCACTTAGCACACCTCCTTGGTATATTTACTTACATGCGGTGGTAAAACCATACCTCCATCACTTCTCTCTCCTACGCAGCCAACATTAACAACAAAAGAGCGAACCAGAAACCTTTTTCTCCTTCTGCATCATCAGAGCTGTTCAATGAACTCTTATTACAGAATTAGCTGGCAGAGGTCTCGCACACCCCTAGAAGGGCACTGCTCTCACTGCTGACAGCTACCCCAACAAGCCACACTTCTGCAAACACTCAATACTCCTTTCGCCACAACCCTGGGACAAGCAACATTCAGCCTCGACATCAGGCTACGTACCACCACCACTCTGGCAGGCACAACACAGTCTTGTATTAAAAATACACACACGAAACAGTAATGTCTCAGAACCACCACGCACGCCCCCGAGGAAGCCCACCCCAAGAATTTCAGGGCATGCTTTCCGACGGTCTGCTCCAAACACCAGACGATGTTAACCCTAAGCAGCGTGCGTATGAGCCTGTCTGCACCGGCTCACTTGGCAGCCCCATTCCCTTTCTGGTACCAGTCACACCGCTTTTGTTACTTACAGCACAGGGTCCGACACACGCTGGCTGAGCGCCGGAGAGGGTACCGCTACCACTGCGAAACCAATTCTCCCGTCTCTGATCTTTCTGCAGCGCTCAGCAACTTTATCCTGAGTATTACAAACAAATCCGGACTGGAATGAAATCAGATGCAGAGATCAACAGGGATTAATACAGTCACGTAGACATCCCAAAGCCTGGAGATCAATGCAAAAACAGCAAGGATTTGTCCCCCTTATTTCCCACCCCCGAAAGGGCGACTTCAAACACACAAACCTTCTTTTGACCTGCTAACCTTCTTACTGGTTCTGTGAACAGCTGTCCTAGCACAGCCTTGGTGATATTCAGAACAGAATTCATCAATCCGGAGAGATGAGGGAGATGGCAGCGATGGAGGGGGATTCTCCAGCTTCTGCACCCCTCAAGGGGGAGATCCGACAGATCTGTTTTACAAAAGCTTCGACACCTTTTTTAAAAAGCGTGGTGGTCCTGCGTATTTTAACACCAGAGGTTGAAATGGACCCCTCACTCCACTGCTTTCTATACTGAGACCAACTACAGATAATCATTATCTCTAGGGTCCTGCAAGATCAGAATCTCCATAAGCCTCAAATACGAGCTTGTTTTAACCACTTTTTTTTTTTTTTAAAGTACTCCTGCAGTTGCTGTCAGTAACCAGTACTAGTTATTCTGACAGTCTGTATTCTGCTTTTCCTCGTAACAGCTGTAGGCTATAGCTGAAGTACTGAAACAATATGCAAAACACACTATGGGGAATGCGAGCAGATGGGGGCAAGGGGACTAAGATATGAAAACCCAACAGGAAAAGACAGGAGAAGAAAATCTCAATTAAGGAGAAAGAAAAAGCACAGGGGCGGGGGGATTTACTTTCCAGCAAACAGGACACTCTAGTTTGCCCAGGAAAATAGATGAGAGTAATCACTGTTTTACAGTTAAAAGTTAATAAAAAAATCTGAAGTGGGCTCAAGCAGAAAATGGATTAAACCCATTGAAACATCTCCCCGTGTTTCTAGAGTCTTAATTCAACCAGCCTCCGCAACAGGTGTGGAGGGAAAGCTCCCTAACTAAACAGGAAAATAAAAGTTACGTAGAAGGAAATTAAATGGGAAAACTACGCGAATGGAAGGGAAGACAAAAATGCTGAGACTTTCAGTGAATATATTTTGTTTCAGCAATGAATTTTTATTTCTTACATTTGGCTGAGTCTTGCTGGCAGGCATGCCATAATAATATAAATTAGCAGCCGTGGTGCTGTAAGTGACAGCAGCTTTGAGTTAAATAGTTCCAGTTTTTAGCTCAACTAATGAGCAATAAGAAGGATAACATTTGCTTTTTACTATGGCCAGCTGAAACATCAGTGCATGCCTCTCGGCCCAGCACTGCTTCCCAGTTAGCTGTCGTTACTGTCATACCAGGGAAGGACTTTTGCAGGACCGAAGTGATTCTGAACCACAGCTTAGTTCAAATTTCAGTTCTGTTGCTTAGGACTCCGATTCACAACTGCAGCAACCGAGGAAATAATGGACCAAAATGCTTTACCCTATTATCCCACTGCGTACCATCAGCGGAACAATAGGGATTCAAATGAAAGAGAAAATGTCCACCACCCCCCTGCAGTTTATACGCTGCAATAGCTGCGTACAAAAAAATCAGTGATAAGCTGTATGAACGATCGGAGAACAGTAAACACTGCGGACCCTGTGGGTAATATTAGCCGGTAATTATTATATCAAAGACCTCATAATTTTCTCATTTAAACTCTACTTGCAAGTTTCCATGGAATAATCTAAATTTCTGCCTTTTATAACCTCTCAGCTACTGTGCCATGGTCAGCAGGTGAAGCACTTCCCCCACGGAGGGTAATCTCTCCACAATAAACCAAGCGTAATGCTGTACAAAGTGCGTGCATGAGGAAGGAACTTCCCTCTCCACCACCCAACCCAAACGTCTTCCAGATTCACCTGGGCTGAAAGCACAACATAAAGTTAAGATGCTGAACTTAACATGCAGGGAATGACTGTCAACAGGTATTTGCTAAAAATCAATTTATTAAACTCATAGCCTGCCACTTTATCGGAAGCGGACTGCATTCTTAAAAAAAGGTAAGACAGTTGCTTACCTCTGATGCACAGACTCGTGCAAATGGGCTGTCCCCCCAAGAAATTATTTTTTTCCACAAATAAAAAATTAATTTTTAATTATCCATGGAAAAAAACATCATGAAACATCAGGAAGCAATCAGCAGTATTAGTCAGAAGAACAAGCTTCTGAAATACATTTTTTTGTTAAATATCAGGAGGAGCACACCAGTATAAAATTGCTCAGGTACGAGGATGTTAAATTATGAACATAAGCTCTGAACTTACTGCACCAATCTTATTTATACTCTCCTCTCCTCCTATTCAGTTAGGTGAAATCTCACACACACCAGTCTCCTTTGTCAGCTTTGCAAGGCTCCTTTATAAGCAGGTGTTACTAAAAGTTCACAGTACTTGCCTCTGACAAATATTCAGACCGTACTACTGTCAGTGTGAATTATGTCACATAACTAAAACTACACCTTAACCGAGTTCTCCGGCAGCGACAGAATGTTGCTCTTGCTTAAAATATACTTGAGCCCTTCAACAGAGGAGCATAAATATGCATGCACAATCACAACAATTAGCCACTTTCAACTCATCACAACACACAGGCAGAAGGGCATAATTCATATTTCATAAACTTGCAGCTTGGTATTTTTACGTTTTCTATGGAGAATATAGTATGTATTTCAAAATGTGGAAAGCCTGGAGATATTTTGGGTATTTTATGTGTAAAAACATACCTGAATCAATTTACCCATCAATTTACCTTACATTATTACTTCATAGGTTAAAAGGTATTAGCGTTGTTTCCCCCCCGAGACACAAGAATGGCACGTGCACAGAAAGGCCTATCTGATTCTACTAACAAACGATAAAGAACTGGACCCTTATGAACGAAGGTGACTGAGAAAGACAGTGAAGAGCTGGCACTTTTATGACTCCCACCAAAGACAGAGAACTCATGAACTTAAGAGGACAGTAACTGGAAATAAAAGGACAAGCAAGAGGTTAAGCCTCAGTAAAAACTTCCCTGTCAGAGAAACGAAAGGAAAACTTGATCATTGCCCCCCTGGAGGATGTTGCTTTACTATTTCACACTACAGACTCTTCACTTGAAAAAGCGATCTTTCACCAGCAAGCTTAAAATACCTGGGTTGATAAGTCAGGCAGCTAAGCCAGAGTCAAGAACACCAGAGTCTGGACCTTGTTAAAGAAAAAAAAAAAGTTAGGCCCAGGGCCCGCTGTTAGAAAGCCACACCCAGAGAAGTAGTATAAAAACCAGAGCAGTCACACATCCATAAAATCATTATTAATGGAACAGCCTCAATAAAATACTGACGAGAATAGTCATGCAGTATCTACTCCAACCTTAATAAAGCCCAACAGTCATTCTGCAATTCACATGAAATAATGGAGCAGATGCTTCACAACTTGCAATGAGATAAAAATTAAACCTTTACCAATTAAGTACGGGTTGAGGATACGCAAATCACAACCACAGGATGGCTGAGGTTGGCAGGGACCTCTAAGAGGTCATCTGGTCCAACCCCCCTGCTCAAGCAGGGCCACCTAGAGCCAGTTGCCCAGGACCATGTCTAGATGGCTTCTGGATCTCTCCAAAGACAGAGACTCCACAGCCTCCCTGGTCAGCCTGTGCCAGGGCTGTGATTCTCACAGTAAAATAAGTGTTTCCTGATGTTCACATGGAATCTCCTGTGTTTCAGTTGTGCCTATTGCTTCTGGTCCTGTTACTGGGCACCACTGAGAAGAGCTTGGCTCCATCGTCTTTGTACCCTCCCTTCAGGTATTTATGCACATTGGGAAGTTCCTCCCTGAGCCTTCTCTTCTCCAGGCTGAGGAGTCCCAGCTCTCTCAGCCTTTCCTCATAGGAGAGATGCTCCAGTCCCTTCATCATGGCCCTTCGTTGGGCTCTCTTCAGTATGTCCATGTCTCTCTTGTACTGTGGAGACCAGAAATGGACACAGGACTCCAGGTGTGGCCTCACCAGTGCTGAGTAGAAGGGAAGGATCACCTCCCTCGACCTGCTGGCAATACTTTGCCTAATGTAGCCCAGGATACCACATGCCTTCTTTGCCACAAGGGCACATTGCTGGCTCACATTCAGCTTGGTGCCACCAACCTAGGTCTTTTTCAGCCAAGGTGCTTTCCAGCTGGGTGGTCCCCAGCATGCAATGGTGACTGGGGTTGTTCCTCCCTCTGGATGGCAGCACAACCCTCTGGTGTATCTGCCACTCTTCAGAATTTGGTCTGGTCTGCAAACTCACTGAGGGTACAGTCTGCCTCATCATCTAGATCATTAATGAAGATGTTAAACAGGACTGGACGGAGTATTGACCCCTGGGGTACACCACTAGTTACTGGCTTCCAACTAGACTTCATGCTCCTGATAACCACCCTCTGGGCCCAGCTGCTCGGCCAGTTTTCAATCCACTGCACTGTCTGCTTATCCAGCCTACACATCAACAGCTTCTCCATGAGGATCTTATGGGAGTCAGCATCAAAGGCCTTCCTGAAGTCCAGGCAGACAATATCCACTGCTCTCCCCTCATCTACCAGGCCAGTTATTTCATCCTAGAAGGTTATCAAGTTGGTTAAGCATGACTTCCCGTTGGTGAATCCATGCTGACTACTCCTGATGATTTTTTCTTGTCCTTCATATGCCTCGAAATGGTCAGCTGCTCCATCATCTTCTGAGGTATGGAGGTGAGGCTGACCAGCCTATAGTTGCCTGGGTCGTACTCCTTGCCCTTTCTGAAGACAGCAGTAACATCTGTTTTCCTCCAGTCTTCGGCCACTTCTCCCAGTCACCATGATTGATCAAAGATTATCGAGAGCAGCCTTCCAATGACATCAGCCAGCTCCCTCAGCACTCATGGGTGCATCCTATTGTGGCGCATGGACCTATGTACGTCCAGTTTGCTTAAATATTCCCTGACCTCTTAAGTAATCCTCTTCCACCAAGGGTACATCCTTCTTCATCCAGCCTTTCCTCCTGGTCTCTGGGACCTGGGATTCCTGAATCACAGTCTTGCTAGTAAAGACTGAGGCAAAGAAGGCATTCAGTAGCTCAGCCTTTTCCATGTCCTGCGTAACCATGTCCCCCATCCCATCGAGCAACGGGCCCACTCTTTCCCTTGTCTTCCTTTGGTTACCTAGGTACTTATAGAAGCCCTTCTTGTCATCTTTGATATCCCTAAATCGTGGCTGATATATTGGTTGGGGAGTGAAAACAGACCACCCCATCAGATATTAAAACATGTGCAAACAATAATGCAATCAAAAATTCAATACTAAACAAATCCTGCTATAAAAAAATATAATCCCCAAGATGCTGGAAATGTGGTTCTTCCTTCTTCTATACTTTGCAACTCAGGGTGACTATCCCTCAGATATGGGTGGGAAAACATCTGTGGTGCACTAAACTGTTCTCATAGCTCTCAAACCTGTCTCTAGCTAGATCTGACCTTCATCAAATGTACCAAGAAACTTTCATTGGTACATAAACTGCAACTCTTCTTGCGAAATAAATTCTCGGTGAAGCATAACCAAATCTAGTTTAGAAAGTTACAGCTTACTACAAGGGCACAGCACTTCAGGCCACAAGGTTAAAAACACCACGGTACCCATTTCAGAATTCCATGAAAAAAATTAAACAGAAAAAATCATGGTTATCCAAATATGACATCTGCCAGAGATCCAAAAATCAATGAAAAATGAGAAAGGTCTCCATCTATATGTGGACATACTCATATCTAGACAGACGCTACAAACACACTTCTAAACATATCCATGATCATATCGAGGCACATAAATACTGCATGATCTGCGTTCCCCAACATCATATCTGTACTGGTAACTGTCCCTGTGCTCTGCAGCTTGTCTGCCAACTCAAGTTCTATAGCCTGCTACGTTTTTCAAAACATATGCCAAACCCTACTTGCTTGCTCCAAGGTTCCTAGCACTGTTCAGAACAGGCTACCTGTAGGAACCGATCAGAAATGCGGTGCTATAGGACTCACCCCACAAACAGGGGGGGGTCGGTTCTGATCCTTCAGCCTGTTGGCATGAACACAAAGCCCTAACTTGCTCTCCATCCGGGCAGACCAAAACAGCAAGCAAGGTTCCAGCATGGACAAGACTTCTTCCTAAGCAAACTAGAAAGATCAGAGCCATTCATTTTCACTCAGGGTTTTCCCCAACAGAAATACAGATGCATCGGAGTCCAACAGGCTGTGCAAGCACAGAGCAAGTGAGCAACGTATGTGCAAGCTGGTTCCCCATGCAAGGGCTGCGGGGTTGATCTACCCGTACGCAGTGGGCACTTGCCTAGCAGCCTGACTGAAGCCACTAGCATTACGAAGCTCAGATACCCAGAAATTCTGGACTAAAGGCTGTTCTTTTTCATCTAGGCAAAATCACTAGGTAGACAAAGACAGTCTCAGCAGGAAGATGGATTACTGGTAGCCCTGATATTAGTGAAGAAAAGTAATCTTATTAAACAAAATTTGTTATGTAATTGGAGTTGATAAAACCTCATTATTTTCCAAACATTTTTCCCTGATACATTTTTAGATAAAAATTGTCATTATGATAACTGTGCTAAAGCCTGGAGTCACATGATTACTTATCAAAAAAGTTATGTTTCACAGTATAAATAATCAGTGAGAACTGCCTAGATTTTATTTTTCATGTGTTTGTATTTAAAATAATTCACCCTGTATGGAACATCTGCAGAACAGCTCCAGAGAGACACCTTCGTTTGATGCATGGAAAATTAGTTTTTAATTTACACAAACGAACTTTCTGACTCTACCTGTTTTGCACTGCCCAGTAAGGACAGGTTTCCTATCATGCAGGATTTTCCAGGAGCCCCTGCAACCTCCTCAAGCTCACACACAAATTCACAGATGGCAGAACAGGTTTAGCAGCAAAAAAAGGATTCCTTTCAATCTAACTTTAAAAACCCTCATAAGTTCAAGCAGGAAATGAAGCATGAAAGCGTTCCTTGGGACTGCATTTATCAGCTCTGCACTACACAGACTATTACTTAGTATTTTATCTAGGCCAAAGTCAAAAGTAGAAATAAGTTAGCTCTGGGACTATCATGAAGCTGTACAGCAATCTTCTTCATTAAACCCTCCAAGAAAATTAAATTCTTTCCAATTGACAAGGTAGAAAGATCACTGCACAGCATAAGCTTTTCTAAGCAAGCCAGTTCAAGTCCTCAAGTTTTACAGGAGTCTAAACCTACTTCTTTCACAGGTGTTTCCTTCTTTTCAGAAGATTAGGTTTTTAGTAGGGCATTAAGCTAATAGTTTTTAATACCTCTTTTATACAACAGTTTTATAATCCTATTACCTCTTCCTAGTAAAAAAACCACCAACTGCACTGAGAAATGAAGTCATGGGCTATTTAAAAAAAAAAAAAAACCAAACAAAAAACCAAACAAAAGAAATCCAATCCTCAGACAAATACCTGTTCCACTTCTCCAGATTTCAAGCCAAATGAAGCAAACGCGTTAAACCACTCGCTGCTGCTGCCACATCCCTCCTGCCTGCGGAGCAGTCACTCCGCGAAGCATGGAGAGCGCTACGCACGCAGCGGACGCTTTTCATCCAGGAAACCCCACACCATAAAGAGACCTCTGTTACCTCTCACATGCTGCAGGGAAGAGTCGGCTCAAACCTTGCAGGATGACTGTAAAAAAAAAAAAAAAAGAGCAAAAAGCCAACATAATATCCCACTTTTCCCCAGCCCTAAGAGGCTTCCTCGTGCTGTCCTACGCGCCCCTCCCTCGGCTCGCGTCCCAGCCTGGGATGGCAGGCAGCCTCTCTCCTTTCCTCCCAGCGCAGCAGAACCAGCACGGGGGCACTCAGGCAGATCTTGGCAGAGCACTGTGCCAGAAGCAATACTGCATACAAATAATTACTATAACAAACCATTCCATTAGAAACAAAGGCTCAAGCCTTTGCTCCTAAAAGCAAACCACAATTTCTATTGGAGCCTTTTCTGGTATCTGCTCCATTTGGAGATTTTTAACGTTAGCAATGCCATTCTTCTTACGCAGATCAAGCTGCCCACCCTCTTGTCCATACCTGTGGAGAAGTCCAGGTGCTGCTCTCTGTTATCGCCCAGACATCCTTGCCAGTGACATTACCACCACAGACAGAAGCGCGTACTTTATGCAAGGGTCTTTCAATCAGTCTTTTCACAAAAGGTAACTTATTATTACAAGGTTGTCCCTCCCTGGTGCTTCTTCCACCACTTTGCCCCGTAACACTCCTCTAGCAACCTCGCCAAATCAGCAGGATGCAAACAACAGAGGTGTCTTTGCCATCTTGCCCATCTGGGGCTCTCTGAGGCTACCAGGGCAGCAGCACCGCAATGTTAGCCATGCTGGCCGAGCTCCAGTCTGGCACACAGCTGCCAGGAAGAGTTTTGTTGCCAACCTCCCTAAGGCTCCTCCCTAGCTGCTATATGTTCAGCTGACAAACACGCTTCCTTCAGTAGAGCTGCACCTACATTAGAGGAATTTATGAGCTTACCTTAGGGTGTCAGGTAAGGGGTGGGATTTTCTCATGCTTCCAGTCCACATAGAGATAATGACAAAACATATAGAAAGGATGAGGCCTGAGTACATACAGGGTACACAGCTAAGACTGATTGTATCAGAGGTGGTGAGAGAAAGGATAGGTGCAGCCTCAGGACAAGTCTTAATCTCCTGTAACTCAAACCTGTTTGAACTTTGTATGATACATACATTCCAAGCAGGTAGATATTTCGAAGCTTCCCCAGTAAGCCTCCTCCTCTATGCCACAAAGGTCTTATCATTAGGACTGCACAAGAGTTTTGGGGAAAAACTTCCTCGTTTCAGACACTTAGTAGCATCTGAAAAAACCTTCAGGACTACTGTGCGTTTTAACTAGTCAGCCACAAAGTCAGCCCAGCCTAGATCTCAACTGTCACCGCCTCGCCTTCCTCTCCGCTCCAGTCCCCAACCCACACCTTCTCTACACCGGCACGGGCTCTCACGCTAACAGGGGGTTAGCTGGCTCAGGAGGCAAGCAGCATTTCCAGCAGCCTTCTGTGATCCTCTGTCTACCCTTCCCACTGAAGAAGGTCAGAAGACCTGGTACAACTACCAGCAGAAAAACAGTAGCTCAGCTTTCAGTTGAATAGGAATGGTTGTTTTAGGAGGACGATAATACGCATTTCCAGGCAGTAACTGGTAACATTCTACAAACTGCCTCGAACCAGACAATTTTAAAGAGGAAACGTACAAGTTAAAAAGAAACAGACCAAGGTGCATTTGTGGGGCCTGATTAGAATAACAGCCACTGCCAGCTAAAACATTCCAGTTGTGTGGAGAACAGAAACAGATGTGCTGCCTCCGCGCTCTTTCCTTTCTATTTATTACTTGTTAACTGCTTGATACACAATGCAAAAGAACAGCAGCTCCAACTCCCTGAATTACAGATAAAGAATACATAACACACCAGGAAATAGCCTAGATATTTACCTTATATAACTTATTGTCTCCAGGCCTGTGGGCATCATGGAAGCAGCAATTGCAACAGATGTAAATGAGGAAAGGCTTGGCAGGCAAATACAATAAATCCATTTCGTATAAAAGCACTGAAAGAGGACTCCCCATACATCTTTAACTCTGACATGAAGGACGGAAAAGAAAATAGGAGCGTCTCAGTATCTCACCTATCCCTAACAGGGACGCCGTTGTTCTTCCACCCAACATTACCCCAAAGGAGGAACGCTATTCCTGCGTCCCAGCCTGCTCTGGTTTATGATCAAAGAGCTGAATAACTTGCTCCAGTGATTGCACTGGACAGAAGCAGCAGTCCCTGAGCACTGGTACGTGTGAAGTCCGTTGTCCTTTGAACACGTGTCACTGATTTTCTGGCTGCCAGACACCCACCCGGCTGCTCCCTCACTTCCCCCCTCCCCAGGCGGACAGGGGGAGACAGTAAGATGAAAAAGCTCATGGGTCGAGATAAAGACAGGGAGATCACTTATCAATTACTGTCACCGGAAAGACAGACTCGACTTGAGGTAAATTAATCTCTTGCCAATTAAAAATAGAGTAGGATGGCGATAGACAGAAACTACAACATATTCCATCCACTCCTTCCCAGGCTCAACTTCACTCCTTCATTCCCACCTCCTCTACTCCTCATCCCACAACAGTGCAGGGGGTTGGGGAATGGGGGTCCGTCCATAACAGCTCCTCTCTGCCACTCCTTCCTCTTCACATTTCCCCCTGATCCAGTGCGGGTCCTTCCCACAGGGTACAGCCCTTCACAAACTGCTCCAGCACGGCTACCTTCCACCAGCTACAGCTCCTGCCAGAAAGCCTGCTCCTGCGTGGGCTCCCCTCCAAAGGCTGCAGTCCCTGCCAGGAGCCTGCTCCGGCATGGGCTCTCCGCGGGCTGCAGCTCCCTTCAGGATGTGCCCGTCTGCTGCAGCAGGGTGGGTATCAGCTCCGGCGTGGTCCCCTCCACGGGCAGCAGGGCGGGTATCGGCTCCACACCAGGACTGCCTCCTCCTCATCGCCTCCTTCTTTGATCTTGGTGTTCACAGAGCTGTTTCTCACTTTTTTTGTGGGTTTTTTTTGTTGTTGTTTTTTGTTTTGTTTTTTTTTTCCTTTTCTCTTTTCCATCTCTCTCAGTCTCTCCTCACTCCTCTCTCAGAGCTGCTGCGCAGCATTTTGCCCGTTCTTAAATACATTTTCCCCAAGGCACCACCAGCTTGGCTGGTGGGCTCAGCCTTGGCCAGCAGTGGGTCCATTTTGGGGCTGGCTAGAACTGGCTGTGTTCAGCGCAGGTGCAGCCCCTGGCCTCTTCTCACAGAGGCCACCCCTCTACCACCACCTCGCCACCTACACCTGACACAGCACTTTGAAGTGAAATACTGACTTAAAAGTGGTTTAAAAGACCCAGCACGTTGTTTGAGATGTATGGCTTCTTAATGATTACTCACACCTATCTACCCAGAACGTGTACCATTTTCTAACCACTAGTACACTCAGGCGAGAGTCCTCTCCACCCTGTACCTCCAGGCACAGCACGCACCTGCTAGCTTCACTGTCCTCTACTGATGTCCAGAACAGTAACTACACACTTCTACCACCTCAGATTAACCGACTGACCCTTTTTGACTATTCATCTAGACAGTCGTTGCTCCATGGCATAACTATTCTGCCATAGCTATGCAAATCTATCTTCAGGTAGACAAACTTGAGGCAACAATTTCACCAATGCAGAAAAAATTTCAGTTGACATCTTCGCTTAACCCAGGACCCTAGAGGAATCTTGGCTTTGGCATCACTCTTGTTCGAGCGCTTTACATCTATCTCAAACATTAGATAGTGGATATACAGCTACTTTTAACATTTCCAGACAATTTGGTGAGCAAGCAGCAGACATTTTTATACAGTCATGTTTCACTTATAAAACAGAGGCCCAACTCTTGGCAAATACTCAGCACCTAGAACATCACATTAAGATTTCTGAGGTTACCAAAGAAAAAGCTTATGCCTTCTTTACTAAGCAAGTACAGAGCCTTTGCTGCAAATGACCCAACATTATTATCAAGCACGGGCCAACTGAGCGGGTGCTGCTCCAAGACTCCAGTACAGTTTTTACTTTCCTAAGATGTAATGAACTCTGATTTTATGCTAGGAAATGCAATCTAACATCTCCAGGCCAAGAAACACATTTATGAATGGCCTCTCTTGTTACACAACTACAGCTGAGCCACTGACCTCACTGTAAAAGACATGGCGCTGTCAGACTGAATGCAGTCAAAGAGACGGAGCAAGACATACAGCAAACAGTACTGGCACACCCTCCAACTACCTAACTGCTTACCACAGAAGTATCTTTTAAAAAAATACAGTATAATTTAAAAACACCTTCCCACCAAGGTCAGCAGAATGTCCTGAAAAAGCACATGGTAAAACACATTTCTGTGAACACAGGAATCCCACGTATAACGGAAGGTTAAGGTCATGATTCAGCTCAGCAATACCCTATCTTTTTCTGACACCTGCTGCCTTGCTGGAGTGGATGCCAGAGACCTTGCCACTTCAAAAAAAAAAAAAGCCAAACAAAAAAAAAAACCCTCAACACATTTCTGGCCAAATTCCTCACTCACTTCTCTCCTGCACAAAAAAAATAACATCCGAGAAAAACACTATATTAAGACACTGCACATTCTTATTTTAGCTTTAAGTACTTCACAATGAATTTTCTAAATCAAAATGTCAACCTCAGATAGCTAAAGCAATACATGATATAAGTTGAGGTAGAGGTATAGACCTGTGGCTACTTAACACATTTATCATTTTCAGTTTACAAGCATCTATGAACAAATTTGTAAAAAAAAATGAAAACTAATAAAGTTGTACATGTATTATGAATGCATAACTAAGAAGAGAAACCCATTATTTGTTTCTCATGGAGGTATTTCAGCATAAGAACTGCACCAAAGACATTCCAGTTGAAGATTCCTTAGGCATGAACAGATTTTACTTTTTTTTATTTTTACAGTCTGATCTCAGTAAGGATTATGAATTGTCAGTGCCTACTGCAAAGACACCTATCAAGAAACTATGTAGATGGCATAACTTTGTTAAGCTATTAAATGTACACGTTAGAACACAATTTACATCTATGCCAGTTTTCAAACAATCTGCAGATGGATACTTATGCAGGAGAAAAGTTTCAAACATACAATTTAAAAGCTCTAACTCACATCCTTTGGAAGTGTTATGGCCTAGAACAGCATTTGACAGAATTCAAAACTGTTCCAACAAATCTAGCTCAACCCAGCAACACGCAGTTTTACTCAAATGCTTGTGGAAGTAAGTCTAAAAACATACCCCCCCTCAAGAATCAAGAAACTATTAAACCTTTTGGACAAGCAGCTCAGTAAAGTTTCAGGCAGTGGGAGATAGTGTCTCTCTCTTCCTCCCGCTCGGTTGCTAATCTCTTTTCCCCATCTCCCTGGATCTTGCTGGAGAGTCTGGAGAACGAAAGGCGAGATGTGATATGGGCTCCTCTTCTCCTACTCCTTCAGGGTTAAAGAGCTCCTGTCCCTCTAGAACCCTCCTCCTCCTCACCCAAGCAGCATCGGGGCTCTAGCTCCTTCCAGCAACAAGAGAGAAGGTCGAGGGGGAGGATACTTAACTCAGAAGTGAGGTAGGGGTAAGTGGCTCCTTTCCAACCCTTCACTGCTCATTACTGTGCAGGTATTACCCCTCCCCATCCCACAGACGAACTCTGGCAGCTAATTTTGTTCATAAGTCAGCGACAGGACTGAAGACTGAGGGGGACACACGATTAGTGCTGCAGATGCCCCAGCAACATTAGATCCAAAAATTTTTCTATTATTTAGAATCGCATACATTTAGAATCATTATGATATCAGTTTAAAAGGATTATCTGAATTATAAGGCATGATAACTTTATCCCACAATTCACTGCCTGACAAATAAAAATTATCCAGTTGTTGTTCTCAGGAGCAGCACAACATATATGCTAAAAAAATATTTAAGGACACCAAGATGACACAATCATAGCTGTAAGACACCTTACTTGTACATATGCCAAAGCACTTCCAACAGAAAAAAAAAAAAAGCACAGAGACACAATACTTACAAAACCCCCTAGATGTGTTAAAAACTATTACGAAAAAAGTGATGGAAGCCCTCTCCCATTGTTTTACAAAATTTTCAAGGTCCCCTTTTGTCATGGTTTAACCCCAGTTGGCAACCAAGCACCACACAGCCACTCGCTCACCTCCCCCCCCCCCCCCCCCCCGTGGTACAGGGGAGAGAATCGGAAGGGCAAAAGTCAAAAAAAAAAAAACAAACAACCAAACTCGTGGGTTGAGATAAGAACAGTTTAATGACTGAAAAAAAATAATAAATTGTAATGAGAAGGAAAATAACAAAAAGAGAGAGAAACAAAGCCCAGGAAAAACTAGTGACACCCACCGATCGATGCACAGCCCATCCCCAAGCAGTGACCGCTGCCCCCCAGACAACTTCCTCCAGTTTCTATACTGGGCATGACGTCATATGCTATGGAATACCCCTCTGGCCAGTCTGGGTCAGCTGTCCTGGCTGTGCCCCCTCCCAGCTTCTTGTGCACCTCCTCACTGGCAGGGCATGGGAAGCTGAAAAGTCCTGGACTTCGTGTAAGCACTGCTCAGCAACAACAAAACACCAGTGTGTTACCAACATTATTCTCATCCTAAATCCAAAACACGGCACTATACCAGCTACTAGGAGGAAAACTAACTCTATCCCAGCCGAAACCAGGACACATTTATACACAGTGCAAAAACCACCAGCCTCTGAAACAAAAAACGGTTAGCCCAGTTGCACACCTGCTGGGAGATTTCTGGACTACGTATTTGCCTAAACAAGCTGGTTTTTAACTGAACTCTTGCATCAAAGCAGGCAGTCATTTGACCAGGCTTCAGAATCGTCAGGCACACCACCTCTGAACTAGAAAAACCCAAGTTCACCAAGCTCATTCAGGCAACTTAGATTTAGGATCATAGAATAAAAACCAGAAGTCGAGCACCTCTCAGCTTCTATTTTTTCTACATATTATTTAAAAGAGAAGAATGTGGCAACTCAAACCACAGAGAAACATAAAAACCCAAGCCTTCCAAAGTTGAAGTAACAAATTTCTTACTTCTAACTTAAATGTATTTGTGAAAATGAAATACAGTTGTTACAAAAATGACAAGGAAATACCTACATAAATCTAAAACAAGATCAATCATACTTAAAGAAAGTGTTTATCAAGAAAACTCATTTACAGTAACAATATCTTGCATGAAAGGTGATATACTTCACAGCGTTAAAGAAACATTCATGAAACGTTATCTAAGTTGAATAATGACACAGAACAATACAAAACTCCAAAGCCACGCTTTTCAATATTCTAATCTAATCAGAGTATTTGTAATTAACAACAGAAGACTTACAGAATCATCACCGAGTTAGCGAAAAAGAAAAAAAAAATCTTTAGAGAAAGACCATCTCACGTAACTACCAACCTTACTGATAAAAAGTGTAAATATTTAAAGAATGTGAACAGCTCCTAAAGTTCGTTTGTTTGGTTTTTTTTTTTAGTGTTAGCCATCTCAATGACATCAAACTTTCACCTTCCTTTTCTCTGATCTTCCTTGTTGAAAACTGAGCTCTTCTAAACTGACTCAGCTGTCCCTTGGGAACTTCCATAGCTGTTAAGTGACAGGGCAGAAAGAATGTTAAATCAACAAGAGATCTTCACTGTTAACTCTTTGAGACAAGCAGGTATTAGTAAAAAATTGAATACATGTATTCTCCTTTTTGACTATTACTACCATTGTGCTGTGAAAATCTTAAGTCTACAAGGTTTCTAATCATATCAGAGCTATACTTTAAAAGTGTTTGTATTACGACTCAGAAACCAAACCTTCTCAAATACTCCCACTAGTAGTCCCAGTTCTGCTTTCCCTCAAGATCTACAAACACATTTCCATCACCACTAGCCCATCTAGGGCATTTTCGTCAAACGAGGGCTCTCACGAACCTGTGCAAGTCTCCCCTCAAGCCCTCTGATCACTGTTCCGGCACCTCCAAAATAACATCTAGAGCAACAAGTGAAGTTTATGCCTCATCGGTGAGAAAATTTTAGTAAACAGCATCCCTTGCCTGCGACGCAGTGTCTCCACGTGTGAAATGGAGAAAATAATACTGAGTCCTGAATTTATTTTACCACAAAACCGTTCAAAAGCTTTAGTTAAAATAAAAACACCAGCGCGCTACATCCATCCTCCTCTCCGAGCCCGATGCAGCACGTACTTCCACCTGGTACATAATTTTTAGATACACAACTGTTCCCAATGATATCAGCCACGCTACACCGCGATGAAATTATGTACCGGATTATGTATTTGCAGGACGAGCATCCCCAAGCCCTGCCCTTGCTGCTCCCCAGGGATCGCTGCAGAGGCCAGGGACAGCCCGGGAGCGACGGGCTGCAGCAGGCCAGCCAAAGTTTCCTCAGACGCTCCAAGTACGAGGCACAATTAAGCAAACCCTCTTTCGCTAAGGATTTTAAAAACCGAAAACACCCTCCGGAAATTCGTTATCCCCACCGCTCACTGCCACCTTTTTACACCTCCCTCGCAACTTCACGCGCTCCCAGCACCCCGCTCCCTCTCGCCGCCCGCCGCCGCTGGGGTCAGGCCCGCCCTCGCGGCAGGCAGCTCCCCACCCCGCTCCCCCGCTTTTTTAACCCAAACCCCTACTCACCGGGCCCGCCCCTGAGGGCGCCCAGGGGCCGGACGCGCCGCTCGCCCCCGGGCCCGCAGGGACCCGCAGCCCCGTTCCCGCCGCGGCCGCGCGCCCCCGGCCAACCGACCGCCACCCCCGCGCGCGCAGGCGCCCTGCTGCGCGCGCGCGCGCCCCCTCCTCTCCCCTCCCCGCCGCCTGCCGGGGGCGGGGCGCGCGCGTGCCCAACGGCTGCCGGTGGGACCCGGCCGCCGCGGCGGCTGAGGGGGCGAGGGGCGGGATGGCGGTGAGGCGGCGCGGCCGGCCGGCCTGCCTGCCTTCCCTTCTTCCTCCTTTCCTTCCCTCCTTCCTCCTTTCCTTCCCTCCTTCCTTCCCTTCTTCCTCCTTTCCTTCCTTCCTTCCCTTCTTCCTCCTCTCCTCCTCCTTTCCCCCCTTCCCCCTTCCCTTCTTCCCTCCCTCCTTCCTCTTTTCCTTCCCTCCTTTCCTCCCTTCCCTCCCTCCTTCCTCCTTTCCTCCCTTCCCTCCCTCCTTCCTCCTTTCCTTCCCTCCTTTCCTCCCTTCCCTCCCTCCCTCCTTCGTTCCCTCCTTTCCTCCCTCCCTCCCTTCCTCCTTTCCTTCCCTCCTTCCTTCCGTTCTTCCTCCTTTCCTCCCTCCTTCCCTCCCTTGCTCCCTTCCCTCCCTCCTTCCTTCCCTCCCTCCTTTCCTTCCCAAAGGGAATGGATCCCTACCCACCTCCGCACCACGGCAGCACCACCATCGACCCATCGTTATTCCAGCACCGCCATCGACCCATCGTTATTCCCTCAGCCATGGCAGCTCCTCGGCGGGGCTGGGAGTAGCGGGCTGTGCGGGCCTTATCCGCTTGTTTGCTTTAGAATTTCAGAGCAAACTCGGGAGGCATAACGTTATCGGCACAGGTGAGACGGTGCCGGCGGCTCGGCACGCCCGGCGTGTTTGTGGCTGGGTGCCACAACCCTGCCAGGTCTTGCCATTCGCGGGAATGCCAACGCGCCTGGGGTTTGTGAAGTTGCAGGGGAGCTTTGAGGGCCGTGGGCATCGCAGCATTTGCATTGCTGGTACTCGTGAAAGGTCAGACGTCGAGAGTTTTGCTTCTTCTCAAAATGTATCATATTTAGCACTTCTTTACAGTGAAATTAGGTGGGGCTTGGCAGGAGTTATTAGAATCTCAGAAATCAGAACTTAAGATACCTGCTTCCAAACCCTAATTGCTCAGGAAAGAGAAAGGTGTTCCCCTTCCTAAATCTTAAGTGCAATCACAAAAGGGCTTTTTGTGTTGAACGCTAACAGAGTGCAGACAAAACCCCTTCCAGTGTGCACACCCACGGGCAGACGGCTGCAAGCGTTTATCTGTTCATGGCCAGTTTTCTTAGTATTTGGAAAAAAGCCTCAAAGGTATTTTTGTCTGCAGTACAAATCAGATCACCCTAAGGATTAGCCAAAATTCATATTGCTAGAATCATAGAATCGTTGAGGTTGGAAAGGACCTTTACGATCATCGAGTCCAACCGTTAACCCAGCACTGCCAAGCCCACCACTAAACCATGTCCCTAAGCGCCACATCCACCCGGCTTTTAAATACCCCCAGGGATGGGGACTCCACCACTGCCCTGGGCAGCCTGCGCCAGGGCCTGACAGCCCTTTTGGTGAAGAAATTGTTCCTAATATCCAACCTAAACCTGCCCTGGCACAACCTGAGGCCATTTCCTCTTGTCCTATCGCTTGTTACTTGGGAGAAGAGACCGACCCCCACCTGGCTCCAGCCTCCTTTCAGGCAGTTGCAGAGAGCGATAAGGTCTCCCCTCAGCCTCCTCTTCTCCAGGCTAAACAACCCCAGCTCCCTCAGCCGCTCCTCACTGGACTTGTGCTCCAGACCCTTCACAATAATACAACGTTTGTTGTTTCTCCATGCAAAACTTTCCAGCATAACTGCCCCCACCCGCAGAAAATGAACGATTATTTTAAATTATTTGGTCAAAATATCAAAGCGGTTTCACTGACAATGGCAAGAAAAGCAGAAGGGGAGCAGTAGGGTTGACCACGGTGCTGCCCTGCTGAGTCCGCCTGGCTCTCGGGTAGGCCTGCGGACGTGCCCGTCAGGAGCTGGAATATTCCACCCAGACCTCATAAAGTTGCACCCAAGAGGAATCTGCTGTCAAGCGCTAAAAAAGCCCTTCAAGAAAAAGGCAAAATTTATTTTCTTTTGTGGTGAGAAATTACTTCTGTTGAAAGAACCAGAAAGGAGAAAAATTCTGTTTAAAAGTGTAAGAAATTAAATGAAGCAAGATGTTGCAAATGTTTTTGCAAGAAAAAAAAAAAACAACACTGAAACTGTCAGAAATTAGGTCTGAGGCAGAACGAAGGCTAGTCTTAAATTCTTTCGGTTTGTAAATAGTGAAGGATGTTGATAATCCAAAAATAAAAGATGTATGAGTAGTTGTCCACTAAAAACTGTATGAGTGACCCCATTTCTGATGGTATCAGTCACACCTATGGACAGTTTTAGTCGGATTTTATAAGATTATGTAATTTTCAAATCCAGATGCTACTTGCTGGTTGTAATTAAATCTGTCAAAGCGGCATCGGTCCCAAAGACGTGAAGTTTCTGTTAACGCTGCGAGAATGAGAGCTGCAGATACAGAAGACGCTCCGCTGAGAGAGTGACAGAGAGCGTTAGTTGTCATTTGACCCGGCGAGAGTGCATTGGCATTATCCGGCTTGTCTGTCCCCACGGATTTAATCAGCGGGTTCCTTAAGTCCCAACGCACGCAGCAAATCACATCCCCGCTCGTCCTGCAGGCCAACACAGATAGGTAAGCGAACGGCGAGACGTGAAGCTCTTACGGCGCGGTGGTCTCACGGGACAGATAAGGGAGGAGAAGGGGTGGCCAAAGGTGTGCGTGAAGACGCCAGAAGCAAATCGGGATGTGCAGAGGATCCGCAAGTGTTGCGTGGACTTGGAGGTATCGGGGATACTGTGTTACGGGGGTATAAAGGATCTGTGGGAAACCTGGGCCGTTGCAGTGACGGCACTGTGGGGGATGTGGGAACGAAATGCGCCGAGAACAGCAATTAACTCCATTTATGGCCCATAGAACGCTGTGTTAAACTGATACAAGCACTTCTACGGCTACGCTTTTCTCAAAGTCCCTCTGCGTGTTTTCCTCCACAAGTGTCCTTATCTGGCAAATTTAACATTTGCCAAACTTTCTTTAATTGGGTTTCTTTCCTCTGGACTAAATGTTAACACTTGTTCTAAAAAATAAAACCCTCTTGTGGATCTCACGGGAACAGAGTCTGTATTGAGAAGGGTCCTGAGTCTGAAGTCTCCTTCAGTGATCTATCTTTAATTTTTTCTTAAGCAAAACCTTACATTTTCCCCTACCTCAAAATTTGAGATTGCCCTAGATGAGATCTTTAGCTGTTAATTTTAATCTCACTTGTAGAATATGGTAAGAACTGAACTTAGGCTACCCAGCATATCAGCCATCTATCAGTGGGCCCCACGCCACACGCAAATGCGGTACAAGCTATTTTTTCCCCAAATGCCCCAGTGACTCAAAGTTTTCAAAGTCTAAAATGATATTTTTGAAATCCTTGAAAAAGACCAAAGATCATTAGTTGTGGAAACAATGCCATCCAATAAATAATCATCGGTAAACTTAGTAGTAGGCATTTCAGTGGAATCTCCAGTTCGGAGAAGGACATACAGTATATGGCATGTCGAGTAACTTTATTATGTTGAGGTGACGAACGGACTTTTTTTTTCCTGTCTGGGAAGAGGCAATGATATCAGACAGAAAACCTGATACCTCACCAGTTTCCTTAGCACAGCATAAAGAGTTTCCCTCAGAAATCAAATCCAGACCAGCAAGTTCTCAGTGCTACTAAAAAATGACCGATGAAGCGATCCTGGATGTAGTTTATCTCAACACAGCAACATAGAAATAGCGGAATTTCTGAGCAAACGGAATCAGAACATGGGTCGTTTGGGTCTGTTTCTCTTAGCGTTGCTATTTGCTGAGCAGGAGCAGATTTTAAAGCCCTGCCAGTTAGTTTCCTATTCACACAGACATCAGTGACCTGAAGTAAAACTGCTCCATAACACGACGTGTAGAAGATGTACGGAAGCACCGTTTTCTTGGATGCAGATACAAGGCCCACATCAGACGCTCTTGACTGCAGCGAGTGTGAAAGCAGCCTTTCTTTTCGCCTCTATTCTTCAATCTCACAGCTTAAACACAGGCCTTTTACCTGATCATCTTTTGGATGAAAGCTGTTTGCCTGATGCGGTGTGGCCTCGAAAGGTGAACAGCAGCAGCGACCCGTTCTTGCATGCAGATGTGAGACCGAGGAACCTTTGGAAGGGAGATCTGACTTCCCAGGCAGTGTCTCGCGCACAAAATCCAAGCGGTGTTTGTGTGGGCACAAGAGGAAGTTCCGCCTCGAGTGTTGAGTGACTCGCGATCCCCGTGACACCTGTATTTTCTGGAAGAGCGTTAAGATAGTTGCGTTAAATCCAGAGGTCTGTGCTCCTATTTTAACTGTGTCTTTTTCAGCTACACCCTATTTTAAACCTTGGAGCCCAATCCTAGCAGGCAAACACTCTGCAGCACAAAATAACTTCCACGGAAATACGCCCTGGCGGTGATGACCCGCGGCCACAGCTGTACAAGTCAGCACAGCAGAGATCGCTTTAACAAGGGGCAGGTTAAGTTATAGATAACAGCGTGATGTCAGTAGCAAGGAGTTTAGAACGGGCTTCAAAAGTCATCCCAGCGACTGGTGGACGTTCAAGCAATTGGTTCATGCTGAATTTCATGTCGCTACAGCTACGCTGTTAGTGGTACCCAACCTCCTCTGGATACAGGTAGACGAGACGGAAATGATGTCTTTGCTTTGTCAAGGTAAGGCTTTGGCTCCCTGCCTGAAATAACAGTTGTATCCCAGGGAAAAGTTACAGGACTGTTCAGGGTGACACCCATTTATGTCCCACAGATTGGGGGGCAATAGCCCGGGAGTAAAGGGATAGAGGGGATGTTTGATAAAATGAAAAAGGGGTTAAATCAGGAAGACTGGAAAGGGATTTGAAACAAGAGGGAGAGTGACTGACAAAGAAAAAGGGGTTAGGTCTTCTAAGGGACAGCAGAAAACAGCCACAAAGCATAGCAGAAGCGAGAAGCAAATGAAAAGGGAATTAACCTGAAATACTACAGAAGAAATGAGAGTTAGAAGAAAACAGGAACAGAGGTAAAGATAGGCAAAATCAGTGTGCTGCTGGCTGAGAGCATGAGAAGTTTTATTCCGTTGGTGTTTGCTGGTGTACAGGCCAGTGGGGAAAGCGGCGGTACGGTGACTCAGCGTGAGTGTTTTATCAAAGTCCCTGTAGCAGCTAAACATTTAATCAGAGAGGAAGGGTCTTTTTGAACATGGGCTTCTGTACTTTCCTGGGCTTCTCACTGATGTAATCCCGTGTTTCACATGATCCAAGTCCCATGCGAGGGTCAGTTAAAACACTAGGGAGACTTCACAAAATGTAACGAGGATAGTCTCATCTTTCACATTCTGCCTGAGCTGCTCCTGCTTCCTCAGTCCTTGTTTCCTTAGCTCAGTCTGGATTACAGTTTCCTTGCAAATACGGGGAGAGCAAGGACCCAGAGGTTCACACATCTCTCTGGTGAATTCAGTGATAAATGCCAACGGATTGGCCACAAGGACCCTGGCAGATAAAGGCAAGTTATTCCTGAACTAGCATTATCAAGGATAGATGGGAATAAATTGTCACTCCGCCGTTTTCCCAGGCTCATGCTGCTTCCCTGTGAGAATGAGAACGGAAAGGACGAGGCACCCAAGCCTCCATACGATTTCATTGAATTCCGTATGCATAACCGTTAATAAGTAGTATGCTACGGAGGAGGGTGCATAAACCTTAAAACATCCAGCCCGAGTTGTTGTCAGGTTATTAGCCTAACTTCTACAAATAACACGAAGTTACTTCTTTGAGTCAAAATGCATAGCAGCTGTCAGATTCTTCTGCATGTATCCAGACTTAAACTGGTGTTCAGATTTGCAACTGAGTATGAATTTTCCCCCTGTGGAATTAGCACAGACCTCGGTCTCCTGCCTGACTGTGCCCTGCTGCACAGCTCCATCAGCTAAAATCTCCTGGGCATATTTTACACCAAGAGCAGCTTTCTCGTGGAGCAGGGGCCTCAGGCTTTAGGGACACCAGGACTGAGGTTAACAACAATTTATTTTTTGAAAGATTTCACATTTTAGTTTGGGGTTTTTTTCCAGCTGATCTGGAACAACAGAACGCTTTGGCAGATTTCCTAATACAAGGTGTGTATTCCAGAGATGCAGACACAGGGACTACGGCCACAGCCTGCTGGTACAGCTGGGATGTCACTGGTCATTTTTGTGGCTACAGGGAGAAGGGTGAGCCAAGCCAAGGTGCGAGGGCAGTGAGGCAGGGATGTGCGGTCTGTTCAGAGTACGGCAGCTGTGGTCCAGTTTGTAGACATGAAAATTACCTGAAGATGCTGCTGAGGCTGGAGGAAGGAAAGTGAATGCATGAGGGACAGACCCTGATCAGGGTCAGGGCAGGGAATGAGGAGGGAGAATTCTGTATCGGAAAGCAGCCCAACCACACTAATAAGCCAATGAGACTTTTTCGGAGCCCCTTCCAGACCATCGTTTTAAAAGTAAAACAGAGTAGAGGGGAGGGTTAGTCAGGCCAGCTCTATGCCATTTATCATAGACTTGCCTGGCCTGAGTTACCAGGTTCTCAGGGTAAAACTTTTAAGCTGTGCATCCCCATGCAGAATTGTCTATTGCTCACACGCAAGATTATTTCTTTCCTCCAATATTTCCTCTTGCTCCCTGGGAGAGTTTTCTTGTTGTGGTTGTGAAAGCTACTCATTCAAAGAGATACCTTTCCACCAGTACAGCTCCCCAGCTTTGGGCTGGCACCTACAAGCTGGCCCAGAAGTCACTTGCTGCTCCAGCCTTGGGTTGGTTTTGTGTCAACCACCGCCAACCTTTGATTATTTGCTGCCGCTTGGTGGCTATTGCAGATACTACCCGACGTCCCTTCCCCACTGCTTGCTCTTCACTGGGTCTGCTGTGGATACACATCTCCTACAACCCGATGGCAGGGATCTGAATGCGCCCTGCTTTGAAAAAGCAGCCTCCCCTGGAGGTCCATGCTGCCAAATGCTGAGACACCCAGAGGGCTATAGTTGTGAGAATGGGGGGAAATCAAGAGTATTTTGGGATGCGGATAATTAAATCGGTTGGGCTTGATGATCTTAAAGATCTTTTCCAACCTAAAGGATACAACGATTCTATGATTCCCGTACCCAAGGCTGTCCCGAGTACCTCTGCGTGAGTCTACCTTCTAACATGTTCCAGTGGCCCAGGCCTTCTCCAGTCACGGCATCTTCATCGCAGCTCAGCCGAGGGTGGCAGTGGCCACAGGACTTTTCAGCTGTTGATGTTCAGCCATGGGATAAATAGATTTTGCTGGCTGCAATGAAGCAGTTAATTACGATTTCATTTTTTTTGGCATCTCATGATGGAAAATGTGGTGCTTTCTGGGTTTATTATTACTTAGAATCATAGAATCGTTAAGGTTGGAAAAGACCCTTAAGATCATTGAGTCCAACCGTTAACCCAGCACTGCCAAGCCCACCACTAAACCATGTCCCTAAGCACCACGTCCACCGGGCTTTTAAATACCCCCAGGGATGGAGACTCAGCCACTTCCCTGGGCAGCCTGTTCCAATCCTTTAGGTTGGAAAAGAGTTTTAAGACCATCAAGGTTAACGGTGGGACTCGATGATTTTAAGGGTCTTTTCTAATCTTAACGACTCTATGATTCTATAAGTCCAACCATTAACCCAGCACTGCCAAACCCACCACTAAACCGTGTCCCTAAGCACCTCATCTCCCCAGCTTTTAAATACCTCCAGGGATGGGGACTCAACCACTTCCCTGGGCAGCCTGTGCCAGGGCCTGACAGCCCTTTCAGTGAAGAATTCTTTCCTAATATCCAACCTAAACCTCCCCTGGTACAGCTTGAGGCCGTTTCCTCTCGTCCTATGTTACTTGGGAGAAGAGACCGACCCCCACCTCGCCACAACCTCCTTTCAGGTAGTTGTAATGAGGTCTCCCCTCAGCCTCCTCTTCTCCAGGCTGAGCACCCCCAGCTCCCTCAGCCGCTCCTCACAGGACTTGTGCTGCAGACCCTTCCCCAGCCTCATTGCCCTGCTCTGGCCACGCTGCAGCACCTCAGTCCTTCTTGGATCTTACTTACTTGTGATTCTAGAGCAAGAAAAATGTTCTTGGCGCAGCAAGGAGCAAATAAGGAGTCGGAGCATCTCCGCTGGAGGCTAGCCAACGTGCCGGTGAGGTGCGGGTTTTAAAAAAAAACAAAAAAAAACAAAAAAAAAAACAACCAGCAAAAAGGACAAGGCGGCGGCAGCGCGGAGGCCGCTGAGGCAGTTCACCCGCCCGCCCGCCGGGCTGCTGCCACCACCAAGATGGCGGCGCGGCGCGGCCGTCCCGCCCCCGCGGCGCCCTTCCCTCCCTGGGCCGGCCGCGGCCGCCGGCCGCCGCGGTGGCTGCTGCTGCCGCCGCCGCCTGTCGCCCTGTGATGAGAGCATCAGCCCTCACTGCCACGTCTCCCGGGCAGCTGCGGCGGCAGTGCGGGCAGCCGGCGGTGTGCAGGGCCGCGCCGGGGCGCCGAGGCCGGGCCCGCCCGCCTCCTCCTCTTCCCTTCCCTTCCTTTCCCTGCGGCCGCCCGCCTCTGCTCCTGCCCCGCCGGCGGGCAGCGGCGAGGTGGGTCTGCCCGGCGGGAGGAGAGGCAGCCGCCGCCGCCGACCGCAGCCTCGTCCCCCCGCTGGCGGTCCGGGGCGGGGGGGGGGCTGCGGGGGTCGGGGCTCCCCGCCGGGCCGCTGCCGTCGGAAGGGGACCCCGCTGATGTCCGAGCCGCGCCGCCGCCGCCCGCGCTTGGATGTGTGAGTACCGGCCCCGCCGCTCCCCGCGGGCAGCTCCGCGCCGGGGAAACCCGAGAGACCGAAGCGGGTGGCGGGCTCCCAAGGGCCCGGCGGGACCCTGCTCCGGCGGGACCCGGGCCCGGCGGCCGGAGCCCCCGCGGGCCGCCCCGGCCGCCCCAAACTCGGTGCCTGTGCGTGTCTCTGTGTGCGGTGGGGAGGCTCCTGCCCGCTTTGTTTCGTCCTGCTGGCAAAGCGACGGCGCTGGGTGCCCGGCCTCCGGTCTTGGCCGTTTCCCGCTGTCTCTGGGTTAAAGCGGGAGGTCGGAGCGGGCTGCGGAGCTCCCTGGTAGGGAGGGCTGGGGGCGAAAGGCGAGGAGGTCGGTCTGGGGTCACGGGTGGGTTTGCTTCGGGCTTTTAAAACGCTGTCCCTACGCAATCAGTGCTACAGAGGAGGCAGGAGAGAGCACCGTCCTGTGGAAGGGGAAGAGCTACGGCCATCTCTCTAAGTCGAGGCAAATCTAACCCGCCGTAAGGTACTGTTTCCAGCACGGACGTGGGTGCACATCTCCATGGCTGTTCTTTTTGGTACCGCTAAGAAAACGGTGTATCAGCCACCCTCCGTGATATAGGACAGCAGCTAGGCCGATGGTTTCCCCTGTTACCCGAGGTGGCTCTTTCGCTACTCCAGCATTGTTTTAACGTGTGAACGTGTGGCCGAAACAGAGGCAGCTTTGTTTGCAGTTTACGATCGCTCCCGTGCATGCCTTTTTGTCGTGAATCACAGGCCCCTCGCGTCGCTGGCATCTGTTATGACTGTAAGTGAAGGAATGAGATGCCTATATTCCAAAGCGATGAGTCGTAAAGTTTATGGAGACTAGGCATCCCTGCTGTAACCAGCTCAGGTCTGTTAGCTCGCTGTGATCAGAAGGGATTTTCTGGGAGAGGGATACGGTGGGATGGGGATGGGGATGGGACTGGAATGGCTCAGCTGCAGGATGTCAAGAGCAGAGCGGGACCCCAGCCCTTGAACCCGCAGTCTGCTCCTTCGCTCACCTCCTGGCGCTCCTGTTGTCGGAGCGGCTTTGTTTCTGACGCTCGTTTCTCCTTCCAGCCGCTCCTCTGGAGCGCCGGCTCCGTCAGCCGAGGCGCTTGGTGTCGCGGTGGGATGGTGCTCTGCTCGTAAAACCTGGGCCCACTGGAGCCAAAGTGGTAGCGAGGCGATGTTGACCTCTCTGGGAGTTGGGCTGAAGCTTTACCCGCTCCTTGTTGTCCCTTATTGGACTGGAAGTTCTTCAGGTGTGGATACAGCTACTCCTTGTTTCTGTTCTTGAGCATCTTTGGCGTTTTGCAGTGCAAACCAGCACGTAGGGTGGGAATGCTGTCTGGGTCGGGTCTATTTGGAAGGACAGAGGAGCTCAGGTAGTATCGCTTCCCCAGTTAACTGTGTCCAATGTGCTGTGTACTCCTAATCTCAAGACCACAGAGGTCTGCACGCCTCCTGTGCAGCTCATTCCCGGCTCTCTCTTTCCAGACCTAGTGACTTGCAGGCATTTAAGACCTGATTTTCAGCAGGTCCGGGTATCCACACTCCTGCTGATAAAGGTGTCTATATTGCGTCAACCTGAGCATTCAAAATCATTGATAAGTTAGAAAAGGCCGGCCTTTTATTTTTTTACTTTACTTTACTTTCATTTTTTACAGTCTTTCTGGCTGTAAAATGGCGATAACACATTTCGCTTCCTACTTTTGCAGAGTATGTTTCCATTTTGCTTGTAAGAAGATAAATTCTTTTAAAAACTTCTTGCGATGTACAGGTTAGCACCTTGCTGAATTACTCTTTTTACAGAGACGCTAATGGCATCCTGCAGTAGCTAAAGAAATAAAGCGTATTCTCATCTTAGTGGCCCGCCTATATTAACGATATTTGTGCTGATGTAGCCTTGCCAATAGAGTTATGTATTAGTCAAAAGCAGACAGGCCTAATCGCTTTTTCTTCAGACACTGCTTTTTGGTCTGAAATTTTAGAGGGAGAATCAAATTATGTATGTAGTATTTGACGGGAAAAAATGCACACCTTTCTGCTCTTTTTAGAATTGAGCAGCACTGAACGTATTGCAAATTGACTGTATTGCAAATTGACTTGGGCAACTCAAGTCTGGATATCATAAAACTAACATTTTTTTTCTTCTGCAGGCATCAAATCTGGATGAGAATACAGCAAGAGCATATATGCTAAATGTTTGTTAAGGTGGCTTCCAATTTCCATGAGCATTCAGTTCAGAAGCCAGTCGGGCCGCTCAGTACAACTCTGTATTACAGCTCCTAAAGATGGATATGGTGCAAAGCAACAAGATAGTACTGATTCTGAGACCGCCCTACTCCTCAATCTCAGTGCTTTCCCTGTGCCTCAGTATCATGAAATCCTGGAAAAAAAAGTTTTCTTCTGGCAGTTACAAGCATGTGGTTCAGTTTTAGTTTATGGATGTGAAACTCCTGAGTTGAAGGGGTTGGATTCATACTCTGGATTTAAAGAAAAGATATTTTGTCAATACAAAGACGTATGTGCTTTTTAGCACGGGTGAAAATCAATTAGGGATTTCGCTGCATTTGTTTACTATTAGAACGTTTGGTCTTAAAAATATTACCAATTTCTGACCATTCTTTTGTTTGTCCGTTGTGAAATGTTATGTCCTGGCACATTCATGGACTGAGAAATACAGAGAAAGGTTGAATTTGGCTTGCAGAATCTGCTTAAATGCTTGGGATCTTTACACTTTAGTATTACTTGATCTGTTGTACTTAATTGTGCAGTATGATATTCCATTACACATGTTTTCCTTTTTGAGGCCCAATTTTTGTTCTCCTTGCACTGCCATTCAATTGGAGAACTGATACAGTTTGATGACAGTACCGCAGTGCTAGCTTATGCACAAAAAAACGTAAGGAAGATACGAAATTATGACAGCCGACCTTCCTCTTCTTTCGGTGATCCCTTCCCTCTGCCATCTCCTTAATCCGCTCTCTGGCTGCAGAGTTTGGGCTGTCGCGGTAACGGACGGTGCCATGAAGTTAGCTCTCTCCTCTCCTTTTTTCACCTTGCAGCAGGTCTCTTGTGCTGATGGTTACTTTAGTCCATTTATTTCTGACTGTACCGCAGTCAGATAAGCGATACAGCTTTTAGCAGGTAGATTTTTACAATCAGAGGTAAATCTCTAGTAGCTCATGAGCTATCACAAATTCTCCTGAAAGATTTCCTGCCATTCTTCGTGGGGTGTAGTCACTGGAGAGTCATTTCCAACCTTTTTTTTTGACTTCTTGGGCTGAACGTGTTGCAAGCGGAAAATGAGACTTCTGGTGGGAAGTGAGTATTATGCAAGCTTGTCAGAGAAGTCGTGCTGGCTAACGTGGTGCAGCGGGATCCACGTATGCTGGGGGGTTTGAAATGGTTGGTTTAAAGCAAAATTGTCAGTAGACATCTGTGGCCCAGAAATATTTATAAGGGAGCATGTATGCAGATTCAGACAGATAAATTATTCTTGGTATAATTAATTATACCAGGAATTAATGTATACTATTGCATTTTCCCAATCTGCTAGATTAGTTGCTCTGTAAATGGTTGTACGAGGTTCTGAGTGCCGCCTACCAGAGTAATGGAAGTTGAATCGAAGACCCTTACTGTTTTGCAGGGAACTTGTATGTTACCTGTACCTGTTATTTAAGAGGTAAGTAGAGGGGAGTTGATATATTCTTATATGTGTTTTATATTTTAATGCAGATTTATGATTTATGCAAATTACAATTTATTTAGAATTCCCTGCAATAATTTTGCTTTTTCACGGTGTCAGGGATATGCAAATCGTTGTTGCACTGATACTTTCCGATATGAATCCCAGTGCGATGACATGGGGTAAGGCTCAAGGCAGTGTTTTTCCCTTGTGTTTTACTCCATGACTTCAAACTCGTTGCTGCAGATGGCAGATGCCTGCCTTATTTTTAGCTATGCAAGGACAAAATAGAAAAATCCTAGTGACTCCCCATGATTTGTCATCATGCCTGATCTCCATTAAATTAAACACAGGGATTGGCAGAGGAGCAAAAACAGCAGGAAAGCTGCTTCTGTTTGTTTTAAAAAAAGCTTGTCTAAAGCACTAAAATAATACTGTAAAAAATATTCACTACTACATACAGAGACCCCTGGGAGGAGAAATACTTACCGAACAGTTTATCCGGTTTGTGATAAGGAAATTGAGGTCTAAATCAGTAAAACAACTTCCCTGGAAGGCAGTTGAAGAGGAGAGATTAAAAAGCAAGAGAGTTCCTGGCTTGCACTCCTGTACTCAGGCCATTAGACCATGTGTATGTGTTCAGGGTTGGGAGGAGAATGCATATTTTGGTGGCTTGCTTAGCTGAAAATTATAGGATGGGCTCTTAAGGCAAGAGCATCTTTTCTTTTTCATTATTTTTTTTTTCTTTTCCTCTCTCTCAGTAGTGATCTGTTTTGCTGTGCATTTGCCCTGATAAGTTGGAAAAGAAAATCTCAGGGGCTATAGCCAAAATTCCCCTCCTTTCCCAGTCGCTGTGCGTTGCGTGATGTAACGGAGGGCGATGGGTGGCTGCGTTTCAGCAGTGCCGTGCCTGTGCCCGGTGTTTACTGAAGAGCTTTGGTGCAAGATGTGCTTAGGAGCGTGTGTTGATAAATTGTATTAACGGCCAGCTTTGATAGCTTTGCCCGTGTTAATACATCGTCCTCGTGATTTAGCGTTACTCCCCGACCAGTGTCCCTTTCTAAAGTGAACTTGTGTTTCTGTCTGTAGCAGGCACGTGGAGTTGGAGCTTAAAACTTTTGTGTTGTTACGTATCCAAATCCTGTTTTGGATCTGAAGTTGAAACGCTCCCGAGCTTTCAGACGACAGTGCAGGTTGTATTTGAGAACTGAGCTCAGTGATTCCTGCCAGCATTTTGGTTTCACCCTCTTCCTCTGGATGAGGCTGGACTTGCTGTCCCTTTCCCCACACGATTTAGAAGCATGGGAACTGCAGGACCAAAATAGACCATGACCCAACTGGTCAGGCCTGCATTTCCCTCCACTGCTGGAAAAGTTCAACTTTGCAACTCTGTCTTGTTCTCACACAAGAACAAACCAACGTTTTCTTTATTCCTCGATCCAGTATTTGGCTGTGAGCGTTGCTGTATACATCAGAAGAAGCCAAAGAAAACGTTAATGCCTTGCTAACTGTGTGATACTGTTGTCTTGGTGAGAAGTGCGTGATTGGCCACTTGTAGCCGATGAGCCCTGAGGACCTTGCGTTGTGGGGGTTTTTTTTGGTTTTTTTTGAACATAATTTCACTTGTTTTCATTCATAAAATTATTCTAGTCATTCATTAAACTCTTACTAAGCTGTTTGCTTTGACCTCCTGCGGCAGTTAGTTGCACAAGGTAATTATACGGTTATGAGGTATTACTTTTATTACTCCAGGAATCGCGGCTTTGTTCTTGTACTCGCCAGAGGTTCATTAAAAGCAGTCGGTGTGTGTATCTTCTTTTCCTCCAATTCACAAAGACTTGAACTCATATGTATTCTGAAGAGGACCGTATCTCCTGCATACCTCTGGAAGTCTCTTCCTTGCACCCCCTGAAGTAAGGTCTTTGAGGGGATTTTTCAGGAATGTATAGGATTTGGGTTGGAAATCCCTCTCCGCTTTTAAAAATTGCTTTTTCAATCTCTTGGATAATTTTCTTGGTCTAGAGTACTAAGAACTTACATCTGTGTTCTGTCCTTAAAGAGCATGTCTGCAAAAGGAGCTGAACTGAGCTTACTGCACGTCAACCTGGAGAGGCTTTTCCTGGAGAGCTTTTCTTTCCTGCTCCCATTTTTGTCAGTGGGTATTTGAAGTACTGTGGCGGCTACAAACGGCAAGCGCTGCCTTGCCTTTGTCTTCAGCTAGAACTTTTATCTTCCCCGCTTATCTATCTGCTCAGCTCTAGCCCTCCTCGCTGAAAATGCCTGAAATGAATCATATGGCATATATGCCGTTTGTGAAATCTTGCCTTTTTCTTGCTACTTTCACCCTTCGGTTTTGGCACTTGTGTAGAGGACTGAGAGATGGAACCCCTTCAGCCAGAGTTGTGCTCTATCAGCCTACGCTGACTTGGTCTTGCTGGGTTGGTTTTGTTATTACAGAGGAGGTTCTTGGTTCTTAGTCACCGAGCAAAAATTAGTCTTGCTGGTGCATCACCTGATGGCGGTGATTCACCGCCCGGCTCTTGGCCTCCTCGCCCGACCCTGGGCTGCGCTTCGGCGGGGTTTCTATCTCTCTCCGCGCCGTATCTGCTTCTTAGTCCCTCGCTCTGTATGGCGTGAGGACTTGGAAAATGTGCTGACTTGGGAGACCTCCCTCCTAACCGGTTTTGCCTCCCAGCCCAGGGCCAGGGCTGAGCTCTGGGCCAGGTGGCGGCTGTGGGCCTTTGGAGCCAGCCTGAGTTGAAAGGTTGTGTTGACTTAGCACTGGGGGAGCTCTGTGCAAGCCAAATATTTAGCTTTCCAGCTGATAACCTGTGGTTGTTTCCTCCCTCGCAACAACCACATGCTTTTTTTTTTTTTTTTTTTTTTTTATTCCCAAACCAAGTTAGGGCTTCCACCGAAGTTTCGCAGCGTCTCGGCTTTCGGCATGGCAGATGTGAGGGGGCTGGCGAGGTGGCCTCCCGACCCAGGCACGGGTGCAGCCGTCGCTGTTCCTAGGCTCGCTTCTCGATTTTTTTGGCGCTGCGTTGCGTGAATCGGTTACCAGCTTTGTGTCTCAAGTTTTTCCAGCCAGCAAAATGTTTTTATTTAAATAAATAAACAAAAGGCTCACACTAAAAGGAAGTAAAAATGAGCCACAGTAACTAGGACTCACAGCAGTTCAAAAGAAACCTTGGCTGTAAGGTGGATTTGCTGATAATTTGCAGAGACATTAGGCTTGCTGGACAAATGCAAGTTTGGGATTAGGTTGACCAGCTACAGTGACATGAAGTGAGGATGTTAGTAACGAAGAGACCTTTTTACATTGCTTGTTTCAGTTTCTGAGACTGACGGGGAAGGGAGGAAGAGGAGAAAGAGCTGCTTGTCTCCCAGCTGAAAGCCACAACTGTTAGAGTATATATTTAATCCCAAAGGTTAGAGAACCCTACCCTATTTTCCTCCTCCCATCCTTCCAGAAATGGTTTCACCAGGGGCTAGTAAGTGTCTTTTGCAGCCTTGCAAACAAGGTTTTATAAATAAGCCACCCGTCAGGGACACAGTGAGTCGTTGTCACCTGTGGCGTTGCTTACAGGCATTGCTCATTAGCATCCCCAGAAGCTGTACCGGTGCTGGCTGTGCTGGTCAGTGGCAGCCCTGGGGACAGAGTCTTTAACTCAGGCCGGGGTGAACTAGCAAGGTCTTCAGTGGTCTGGGAACTCACGTCTCGGAGCTTATCCAGACGGTCCAGTTCCAGGATATATGTTCCTTTTTGAAGGAAGATGACCTAGAAGCCAGTGCTCCTGACAGCAGGGGGACCGGTGGCTGCTGTAGCTGGGGGAGGAATTGGCAGATCCCTGGGTGCAGGAGTGCTCTGGAGATGGGCAGTGCTGCTTGCCGTGGCACTGGATGGCTGCTTCTCGCACTGCTGCTTGTATTTTCCCTGCGCCGTTCCCAGTTATCCTTTTATCCCGTGCTTGCCGCTAGCTGCGGTTCAGGGTGTTACCACTAGCACCCGGAGGAGCTGGAAACGTCAGCGGTGTTTTGTAGTTCCCCCTGCTTCGTGTCAGTGGTCTGCGGCCGTGTCGCGGGGGTGGCCTGCTGCGTTTCCCCGCGAGGGAGCGCCGCGCAGATGGCAGGTGTGTTTCCGTGCCTGCGTTGCCATAAAGCACGGGCACCCCGAATGGAAAGTTTTGCTAGCAACCCAGACAACACTGGGAGCTTCTGTGTTGCTGAGGAGGAGGAGGAGGCAGGCAGAGCTCCCTCGCTAACGGCCAGAGAGGCAAGGTGTTGCTTCACCCCACGACACCACGTGCTCGCTCGGCAGGAAGAAGGCGGCTTTGATCAAGACGGAGGGTTGCAGCTACAGACCTGTGGTCTCCTCAGGCCATGTTGCTGTAAGTGAGGATGGCCACATTTCCCCTTCTGCTCTTGAAAGTATCTGGTTGCAGGACTTGTGGAGCCAAGGAGAGCCTCTTGAGTGTTTTCCAAGCTCTGAGAGTTCTCACGCCTTGGTGCAGCGAGCTTCCCGGGAGGATTTGAGGCTCGGAGTTTTCTCCAATTAAAAAACGTTAACACCATCAAAATAACTGGCTGAGCATTGTGGCATTTCCAGCAAAGAGATGGGGAACCAGGCAGGCTTTTCATTCTGATGAGTCACTGACTCTCTCCTGATTTGCCTCTCGTAAGTGCTGTTTGGGCAGCTGCTGATGCAGGAACATGATTCTGAGCGATGGTCCCTGCGGAGCAGGACGGGGCCGCGTGCTGCTTCACCTCTGAACTGGTGGATAGTTCGTCTGCCTAGCTTTTCATCAGTAAAGCCTTGCTTGCAGCTGTGGTTCTTGATCCTGCCTCATCAGGATAGCGGGGGAGCTGATGCGGAGGAGGAGTGTTGGTGCAGAGAAACAAAATGCCCAAGTGATTTCCGTAGCCCTAAAAGCACGAATGGGTAATCAGAGGGTCTGATGCCTCACGTTTCTGGATCTTCTTATAACCATGTCACAGCTGAAGGTGTCGTCTCCATCCCAAAGAAAGAGCGCAGTCCCTCTCCAGGACCCAAGAGCTGTTCGTGCCCATATCCGTTCCCTGTGCGTGGACAGGAGCACTGTCCGCTCTTCTGTAGCTGGTCCCCAGATCCTTCTTGTGCGTTTTCATGATGCCCACATCTGCCTGAGAGAGGAGATCTTGGAAGCCAGGCGGTTTCTGTTCTGGGGATGTTGAGGATGAAGGGACTACAAGTATGTGACTTACTTTTGAGGGAAATTATAGGTGAACTGGGAAGAACAACGTGGAATCACATTAATGGACTAGAGTGTCTAAGGAAAAGCTTTTATCTTCCATTACTCACGTTTCGTGCCTGTGACTCTATATAAAATAAGATTGCTGATGGGGTGGGGACTCTGCAAACAGAGAGAGGAGCCTGGTAGACTCCCAGCTCGCTCTGCGGGCTCTTTATTAATACTTAACATGACTTGGATGCACATAGGAATCTTATCTGTTGGAGTAAAAGGTCATGGACATTTTTTTTTTCTTGTTAGCATATTTTTCACAGTAGAATCATGCCTTTGTTTATTAATTGAGAACTATAAAAAAGCTTTTTCCCATGTGTCTCTTCTCAAAAAGGAGGGCTGTTGATTGGTTCAAGGCCAAAAAAAGCAGACTTAGAGTCAAGCTGATCTGTAATCTCGCTGCTTTGTTTAACTTTATCTGGGGAGCTTCAAGTTTTGTGTGGCTAGTTTTACAAAACAAAAGCAAACAAAAAGAAGAATGGTTCTTAGGCAGATTTTGCTCTAACAGACACCTACCTCATTTGATCCGACTCCAGTGAAGTAAAGTTATTTAAAGCTTGCCTTGAGGAACTGCCCAGTCTATATGTTCATGGATCACTGTGAAAGGGCTTATTCAAGTGCATTTAAAATAGGGTGCACTGACGTTGAGGAGGGCTCCTTTCCACAGGCGTTCTTTTTTACTGGTAGCAACCTGCCTTTTACTGGTTTGCAAAACCAGAGGGTGAAAGTGCAATTACGCAGTGTCCGAGTGTCTATACTGGCGAGCATGTGAAGCATACTAATGGGATAATACTAATGAGAGCTGTTAAATTATTTACATGAATTATTGAATGTGGCAGAAAATGCCTTCCACTGTTAATACCCCTAATTAGACCACCAACGTATTGCATCCATTATCATAAATATCCTGTAGGTTGAATCAGACCAATTGTTTTAGCTTCCGCAGTCCCTCTAATAGTTTAATTTGGCTTAAAATGGCTTTCAAAGTTGCTCGTTTAGAGGTTTTTCTCATTTTTTTTCTTCACCTTAGCTGCTTATGTAAAGTGTCTGGATGCCCTCAGTGAATTCTGCAGTGTCTGTTGCTGCCCCTGCTCGCTTTGTGCATGCAGGAGAACTTTCTTCTGCTCATACTTAATTCCTGAAATACAAATATTCCCAAAGAAAACTCCAGAACATTCTAGAGGAAGTTCTCTGAAAGCTTTAGAGTCTTGACTAGAAAGGTAAGGAAGGCTTCAGTTCTCTTGTGTTGTCGTTGGAATTACAGTGAGAGTTTTGAAGTCTGCCAAAACACATTATTTTCCTCCAAACCCAAATTGTCCAATGTTTGCCCTCTCCTTTCATGCAATTTCACAACTCCTTTTTTGTTTTTTTCCCTTCCCCTCCTTCAGGATCTCTGGTTTACTACTTTTTTTTTTTTTTTGCAAGTGACCTTCATGTGGAAAGAATTTGCCTTTTGAAATGTCTTGATATTTCGTTGAAATTTTGCGAATCGGTTATTGGAATAGAGACGAGGGATGAGAAATTTTAATACAAAGGATGATTCTTTGAGGGAGTATTTTAGGCTAGGTCTCCCGCACACCGTGTTCGTGGTGACAGTGGGGTGACTCATTGAGCAAACTTCCTGGCATTTCTGCCAGCTGTGATTTCTCAGGATTTTAAAGGAGGTGATAACTGAATTATAAATAGACGATAGGTTCCATCTGTAAATTTTGTAGCTAGATCCAGAGTTTCCCAGAAGGTGGGGGTGCTTTTTTGGACCCTGGGTTGCTTCTGGCTATGATATTTTGCCAAAAGGGCGGCTGAGGAGTCCTCAGACACGCAGGCACACCGGAGTCCTTGAAGCGAGATGCTCGCTCAGTGTCTTGATTCTGTACAGCGCGCGCACGCTTGGAACGACTGCCAGATTCGCGCTCCCATTCAGCCCCTGACTCTCTCATGTCTGCTAGCCATCAGAACCTTACCTGACTGCCGAAATCCTTGCAGTGTCATCCGGGAGACCAACGAAATAAAAGCAAAAGCCTATGGGAAGGGATAAAGCCTGTGCCAGAGAATTCACCTTTGTTACTGATATTCTGAGTTGCCCAGCCTCTCTCATGCTAGTTCGTTTTAAGGAACTGATGGATTTAAATGTGTCATTTTAAAAAAAAAATCAATATTTACAGGCTTACTTTTTAAATTTTGTTTTGTTTTGAGGGCTGGGATGTGTGATTACCGATATGTGTGTTTGAAGTACATGCATACATGTGTGTTTTGCAGCACTACTCTGCTAACTAGAACCATTTTTAAATGGATGGACCTCCTGCCATCGCATCAGTCACAGAATCATAATCACAGAATCATAGAATACCAGGTTGGAAGGGACCTCAAGGATCACCTGGTCCAACCTTTCTAGGCAAGAGCACAGTCTAGATGAGACGGCCCAGCACCCTGTCCAGCTGGGTCTTAAATGTGTTCAGTGTAGCAGAGTCAACCACTTCCCTGGGGAGATTATTGCAATGATTGACTGTTCTCATTGTGAAAAATTTTCCTCTTGTGTCCAATCGGAATCTCCCTGGCAGTAACTTGCACCCGTTACCCCTTGTCCTCACCATCTGACTCCTTGTAAAAAGGGAGTCTCCATCGTCTTTGTAGCTCTCCTTTAAGTACTGGTACATGGTGATGAGATCACCTCTAAGCCTCCTTTTCTCAAGGCCGAACAAACCCAGCTCTCTCAGCCTATCCTCATACGGCAGGCTGCCCAGACCCTTGATCACCTCCGTGGCCCTTCTCTGGACCCCCTGTCGACATCTTTTTTGTATAGCGGGGACCAGAACTGTACGCAGTATTCCAGGTGTGGCCTGACAAACGCTGAGCAGAGAGGGATAATGACTTCTTTGACTCTGCTGGTGATGCCCTTTTTGATGCAACCCAACCTCCTGTTGGCCTTCTTGGCCGCAGCAGCACCCTGTTCACTCATGTTGAGCTTCCTGCCCACCAGGACCCCCAGGTCCCTTTCCACAGAGCTGCTCTCCAGCCAGGTGGATCCCAGTCTGAGCTGCACTCCTGGATTATGTTTTCCCAGGTGCAAGACCTTACTCTTGTCCTTGTTAAACTTCATAAGGTTCTTGTTAGCCCACTCTTCCAGCCTATGCAGATCTTCCTGCAGGGTGGCTCTCCCTTCCAGAGCGTCTACTTCCCCACTCAATTTGGTGTCACCTGCGAACTTCAGGCTACACTTGATCTCGTTATCCAGATCGCTTATGAAGATATTGAATAGCGTTGGGCCCAGTATCGATCCCTGGGGGACCCCACTTGTGACGGGTTGCCAGTTTGAAAAAGAGCCATTCACCACCACCCTTTGGGTGCGGCCCATCAGCCAATTCCTCACCCACCGCACAGACCACTTGTCCAGGCCATAACGCGTCGGTTTCTCCAGGAGGAGGCTGCGGGGAACCGTCGGCCTTGCTTAGCACAGAAGGGAGCTGAACCCTGCAGTTAACTTCATGGAGCCCATGGACATTTGTCTGTTCAGAGCTCTGGCAGAGGGGGTCCAAATTACCTACCAGCATCAGGGCCTGTCAAGTGATGCGGTGGGTGGTTAAAAAGACCTGCGAAGCTCTAGTAGCGCCTTGCACCAGAACAGGGAGAGGGTTCTTCCCAGGCTGGTGTTTGAAACGAGGCAGGCAGCGGTGCGGTCCCCAGCACTGGAGATGCGTGGTGGTGCTTTCCAGCCGACGGGAAGTGCTCGCAGTCGCTGATGGCTAATTTAAGCAGCTGCTTTTTAAAGACGCACTGTCAGTAGCATCCGTTCTGTGTATGCAAGCAGAGGCTGCTCTGGTGCGGTTGAAATGGCACAGCGTTTTAGGGTCATTATGGGTCTCCATGGAGAGTGGTTTCCTTTTGCATGAAGTTGCTTGGCTGGGGTGTGAACTAGCTGACCAGCAGTTTGCAGCTTAAGTGATGTTTCTGCCTCCTTTGCAGACCTGGGAAGGCTTCGGGATCGTTGTCTGGGTCTCAGGGCACAGCCTGCTGGAGGCACTGGAAGTGGACTGGTTCCTGGTCATGCCCGGTGGAAGGAGGGGACCCAGCCGGCAGCAGCTAAGCCGTTCAGCTTTGCCTTCTCTCCAGACGCTGGTTGGCGGGAGCTGCGGAAACGGTACCGGTTTGAGAAACAGGTGAGGACAAAGGTAGGGTTGTTGAGACACCTGCGGCTAGGATAGCTGTAAAAGCTAAGAGCCTTGATCCACTCTGACCTCTGCACGGGAGTGCGGCTTCGTGGTTACAGTGAGGAACTGGGAGCTGGGAACCTCGAGCCCTCTGCTGTGGCATTAGGAGATGGCCCATCCGAGAGGGAATGTGCCCTGCATGACAAACCTCTTCCAGCTTCTCTTCTCAGCTCTGCTGTGGCACGTGCTTCCCTCTGCGCCCCCTCTCTTGACTTCATGCATTAAAATCAGCCCCGTGGGGAGGATTGTGGAAGTGGTCTCAGCCACCCTTCACCATGGTCACAACGGCTGGGGTGGAAATCACACAGTGCTCCATTTGTCTTTCCCTGCAGCAGGTCCCAGAGCAGTGAGTCCTAACAGATGATGAGTCCTTGTCTCTCTCGCTCACTTGCCTGCAATGCCATAGTGTGACATGTCAGAGCTCAGCCGTGAGTCCCCCTCCTACGTGATAGAAAGGCAGGGCAGGAGGATGCCTATATTCTGTTTTAGCCCTGCTGGCTGCAGATGAAAGTAATTCTCACAGTTGGCACAGCTTATCTCTATTTTCTGGGGAAGTTGGGGGCTGAAAAAGGAACACGCGGCGACATTTAGATCTCTACATTTGGCATAAAGACTAAAAATGCCCAGTGTTACTTCCTTCCATACAGAAGTTAGCAGATGAGAGAAGCTGTTTGCTGCATGTTGAGGCCCTGATCTATGTGCTATAGGTTCATCCTTACAGAGTAGTGAGATCCGAGCCATTTAGCTTTGGCCTTTAAAGACTTCTCTGGCTGGAAGAGAGGGATGGATGGCACTGTCCTAGATTCTTGAGGAACAAGTGACTGCGTTGAGACCATGGAGTCAGTGCCCCGAGGTCCTGGGGAAGGGTTGCTTATCCTGGTTTCAGTCAGACATGGCATAGTTCATGTCTGAACTTCCTCCATCAGTTTAGTCTGCCGGAGCTTTTAGTTGTCCTAGCCTCCTCTGAAGGCTAGGAAAGAAGGAAGTGGGAGAACACTTGAGAGGTCAGCCTCCAGGAAGTGGCTGAACTCCTCCGTTGCATTTTTAGTTACCTCTCTTCTAAAAAGAGAGGAACTGTGAGCAGAAAGATGATGGGTACTTTGCAATACTGGAGAAGGAGGCTGGGTGCTACTGTAATGCCCTAGTGATGGGTGGAAGGAGCCAACATTAAGCGCTTGGTCTGGCACAGAGTCCTCGATGATTTTTGCTTGGAGTTGCTTCCTCACTCTGTACCTCTGTTCCTCCATCTGCAAGTTCACTGAAATATTGCTGGGCATGTCGGAGCACCTCTGGTAGAGGTCTAGAGGTCTCCGTTGTCTAGAGAAAATGCTGGATAAGGGTTTTGTCTGAGCTAAGAAGATGATGAAGCTCACCACCAGTCTTGCGACAGAAATATGAATGCGAGACTGCTGCCATCTCTGCAATACCCAGTCCCAAATTCACAACCCCAAGCGCTCCGTGTCCTGGAAAATGGTAGAGATGATGTAGACTTTTTACCAAGTGAGTGATATCTGTCTGCTTCAGGAATGGTAGCGCCATCAGCCTCTCCGCGCCTCCGATCACAGCGTTGATTACTCCAGAGCCTGTACGTCACTGCCGGATTCCTGAACTGCCATTGGATGGGAGCCTTCTCTTTGAATTCCTGTTCTTCATCTACCTGCTGGTAGCCCTCTTCATTCAGTACATCAACATCTACAAGACTGTCTGGTGGTACCCATACAATCACCCTGCTTCCTGCACCTCACTGGTGAGTTCCCCAGCAAATGTCATCACTCGTGCTTTGTCATTACACAGCTTCCTTCCATGCTTCTTCAGTCCAGGAATCACCAAGCATTTGACATTAAGGGGGAGAAGGAGAGTTCACATGCACCCCCATCAGCCAAGGCCATGTCATCCCCATTTTACAGGGGAGAAAATACGTGGAAGGTGAGAAAGAGGTGTCAGCAGGGCCCCATCAGTGGAAATTTCTTGCAGGTACTTGCGTGGCCTGGCTAGCCCCTAGGGTTTGAAATGGAGTTGAGACTCCAGGAGCCTGCTGCGGGTGCCCCTTCCCAGTAGAAACAACAGAGCCTGAGAGAAGGGAGATGATGCAAGTTTTCATTAGGATCTCGCAGCGGGTCAGCAGCAGAGGAGTTGGGGAGGGAGTCACACTCATCATATGTAAACTTTCCAATATCTCCTCGGTTTCAGTCTTCTTCCTGGCCCAGTAAGCTGCACAACGTGGCAGTGACCTGTACCTGACTCAGCAAACCTCATCTGAGTGAAGCTAGCCTCTGAAGTGGTCCTTCGATTTATATTGTGTCCTTGCTGCGTGGAAGCATGAGGTGGTTCCTTAGTTAACTATACCGACAGGTGGTGCTGGTGTTCCAGTTATCCAGCTATTAGTTTCAAGTTCAGACATGCGATGCTGGACACAGCTTTCTTTGAAGACAAAGTATTCTGGTTTAGGCTCCCTACCCGAAAGGATTTAATGGTCATTTTGTTTGTTCCCATCAGAAGTCAAGCATTCTTTTTCATCCAAAATGTCCTTGAAGTCCCAGACAGCGGTACGCAGTCTGCTAACTGTTCTAGCCAGAACACATTTGATGGCTTCACTGAAAAATCATAAGGGGTCCAAGACCTGTATCTAACCTGATGCAGCTGGAGCCACCATTAACTTCTAATGCAGATCTATGGCCTGTGAAGATGACATGTCCCAGATCAACTTGATTATCAGGGAGCACTGGTCACTACAGACCATTTCTGAGACCGAGAGCTGAAGTGAGCTGGTGTGCTCTGGACTCCATTTCGGCTGCCCTTGCTCTGGTTGCTCAGTGGCTTTTCCCGGGAGAACTTGCAAGCTGTTCTCCACAGCAGGATCCTGGTCCTAGATGTCCCTTTGACCCCAAAGGGTCAAAAGACGCAAAAATACCTGCCTGAAGGGTGGGGTTTTTTTGTTTGCCTTGGAAATCTCTCCATGGGAAGGAACCTCCATGTGGGGAAGACCTTGCTTCTTCTGGAGACATTCCTGTGTTACTGAAGTTTATCCTTTCTCCCTCATCCCTAATAGATTTGGGGAATGCTTGCACAAGGTCCTAATGTGCTCAGAGCAGAGAGCTTTCCAGTCCCACCCCAGCTGGGTGGTTTCAGAGTCCCTTCCCCTGGTGAAGACATTTTCTCTTTCCTCCTTCAGAATTTTCACCTCATTGACTACCACCTGGCGGCGTTCATCACAGTGATGCTGGCGCGGAGGCTGGTGTGGGCCCTCATCTCTGAGGTAACATTCCCACTGTTCCCTCTCCTGCCTGTAGTACCGATTGCGGAGCATGACCATCCATGGCCTGAGAAAGTTCTGCGAGTTTGATAGCTGGAGGGTTTCTTCCCCCAGAACAAGTCTGGCTGTGAAGGACTAAGATTTTGGGGATGCCTTTTCTGCCTTGGAGTTTTCTCCTTGAGCCCATTCATGTCCTGCAGTACTGGGTAGCTCTGTTGCCTCTGCAGCTAGAAGGAGATAAAATTGTCCCACTTGCTTCTGTGTCCTTGCAGGTGCAATACTGTACCTCACTATCTTGTGCCAGAGAAGTGGCCGAGATAATTGCAAGTCAGGTAGCAGAAAGGCAAATAGGGAGGTTAGCCAAGACGGGAAGAATGAACAGGAGATGAGAGGGGAAGGGTCAGGAGGAGGACGTCTGAGTACGCTAAAGTGAAATAGGAATAGCTGGTAGAACTGCTTTTCCAGTCCTGGTTACTCAATAACTCTGAGGGTCTGGTCATGTCACCTCAGATTTTGAGACCCCCCCCTTCTGTGTTTGTGAGAGCAGAACCAGGCCAAATACATGTTTGAGAAAGGTCATTTTGAGGAAAATGGAAGTTCTGCCCACTGAAATGGTTAATACAACTCCAGGCTAACTAACTAAGCAATAAGTTTAAAAATAAATAAATAAATAAAATAAAGGAATAGTTCTGTCCTGATGAATAGGTGAATGTAGAAGATGGGATCTCTGAAATTCTCTTTTCATCTCTGATTCCTGCCATTTTCATTTATGTTCACATCCTCCGTAAAACCTCCCATAGACTGAAATTTCTGCATTGAAACCTTCCATGCAAGTTCTTGCACATCCCATCTATTGGCTCTAACCCTGAAGAATCTTTTCATAGTTCGGTTGTCTTCTTCCCTCTGGAAGCTTTCTGGACTGGAACAAGCTTTCTTGCTGTCCTCGTGAAGGTGGTGCCTCCTCACTAGGCTGCAGCCTGTACATCCAGTCGAGATGAGTGGTGGAAATCTAGTTTTGGGATTGCCAAGGTGCACCATCTTCTCTTCCCGTAGCTGAGAACTGTGACATTCCAGTTCTTAAGGAAAATGAATGGTGAGACCTGATCCTTCTAAAGGGAAGAGCAAGAGGAAATGTGTTTCAGGCTATCCTGGACTATCATCAGAGCTATACGGGACTTTGCAGCTCTGATTTTTAAAAGGCCCTGTTTCAGTCCTGCCCAACAACTTGTGCTCATTTGAAACTTTTGGATTCTACCAATCATGAATAAAATCAAAGGTGTTCATCTTTGTAAGAGAGTCAGTCTCCTACTCCTGGGAGGAAGAGGGCAGCCATCCCTCTTGCAGTGCCTGCTGGCACCCCTCTCCCGGGTCCTCCTCCTCAGGCACCCCCTGTGCTCATGTTCTAGCACTACCGTCACGGGGATGCTGAATGTTTCTTCTCCATTTGCAGGCCTCTCAAGTGGGTGCGACATCAGTGATTCACTACATGGTGCGCCTGGTGCTGCTCACCCTCTGCGGATGGGTGCTCTGCTGGACTTTGGTCAACCTATTCCGCACCCATTCCGTTCTCAACCTTCTCTTCCTGGGCTACCCGTGAGTGACACCACCTTGTACCTTCAGGGTGAGGGGAGCGCAGTCGCTTGGGGTGGCACGAGCCACCATGGGAAGCAGAGCTGTTGGCTGTAATCTGCCCTTAAAAGACATGCAGACAAAAGTCCCTTCATCGTATGATTAAAGGGGAAGTAGGAATGGCTGGGGACGATGCAAAGAGGTGGCGCTGAGCTTATGAAACAAACTGCCTGCAGCGTGCTGTTTGTCTGAGGGGCCTTTACCATGGCTGAAGACTGAGCCACAGGGATCACTGGTTCCACAAATGGGATTTAAAGAAGCTTCTCTGCATAACTGACTCACAGGAGTTTTCTCTGCTAGCCTCTTAGTGGGGAGAAGAGTTGGCCACTAGCTTCTGGAGTGAGGGTTCCTCTGTGGTGTCCCTCTCGTAAGGGCCAATATCTGTTGAGAAGGTGCCCCCTGCTTCATGTTGGGATGGCTGTCATCTCAGCTCTTTTTTTCTTTCTCTCCCTGCAGGTTTGGTGTCTACGTTCCTCTGTGCTGCTTCCACCAGGACAGCAGAGCACAGCCCCTACCTGCGGACTGTGGTTACTTGGTACAGGACCAGATGGTGGATGATGGGGCTTCAGCTGTCAGCAGCCTGGTCAAACCCAAAGATTTCCTCTCGCTTCTGTGGGAATCCCTGAGAGAACAGTTCAATAATCCTACGTCTATCCCCACCCACAGCTGCCCCCTCTCCCCAGATCTCATCCGCAATGAGGTGGAGTGCCTAAAAGCAGATTTCAACCGCAGGATCAAGGAAGTGCTCTTCAACTCTCTCTTCAGTGCCTACTATGTGGCATTCCTGCCACTGTGTTTTGTGAAGGTAGCTCTTGCCTGGCTCTCTCTGTGCCCCTGCCCGCCGTCTCCTTCTGAATGTTGTGTGAATTGCTGCCAGGCCAGATTCCTGGTTAATTCCCCTTTTCTCTGTCTCCCCTTTGGCAGCCCGGATAGCGGAGCATGGCTGCATCCGGAGTGCACTAGTACTGCTCCTGGTTGGCGGATAGGTATTGCCGTAAATGTGATGCACCTCTAGTCCCATCACCCCACTTACTAACTCCCCTTCTCCCACCCCTGTCCTAGGCAGATGGATAGCTGTGTTCTTCCTGGCAAAGAACAGGGAACCTGTTGCTACCTGTCTCAGATCCAACATCCCGGCGTTCGAGTGCTTGGATCAGAGGCTTTGGTGTTCAGCCTGTTAGAAAACAGAGCCAACTAGGATGCTTGGCAAGCTAAATCCAAGAAACTCTTGTCAATATGTGGGGGTTGTATTTTTTAATCTGTCTTTTTTCTAACTTGAACGAGCTCCAGTTGGTGTAGTGAAATGGGCAGGGCTCCACAATACGGGTAGCAGTCTTGGTGCAATTGGTGCTCCTGGGGCAGTTCTGAGGCAAGCAGACCCCCGTGTTACCTGCTGCTGGAGGAGGAGATGCACCAGCTGCAGCAGGATCCCCCTGCCCTTTCTCCTTCAGGTCAAGGAGAAGGGAGTCTTGAGCGTTTCCTAAGCTGTAACCCTCTGAAATCACCGGTCCAAAAGCGCATGCCTGTGATGTGTGGTGTGGGTCTGCTGGATGCACACGCAGTACGTCCCTTGTCATTCCCCTCCTCTGTTTTGTGACAGCGGTGCCAAGTTCTGGTCTGGTCTCTTTGCAGAGCACCCAGTACTACGACATGCGCTGGTCCTGTGAGCACCTCATCATGGTGTGGATCAATGCCTTTGTCATGCTCACGACTCAGCTGCTGCCTCCCAAGTACTGTGACCTGCTCCACAGATCAGCTGCCCACCTCGGCAAGTGGCAGAAACTAGAACACGGTTCCTACAGCAACGCTCCACAGCACATGTGAGTGTGGGGATGGGGAAGGGCTGGCAGGCCCAGCAAGGGGCTGAGAAGACATTCTAGTAGCTAAGCAAGTATCAGCAACGCTTATCCACTGAGGGAGCTTTGCCCTTCACCACCATGCCGGGGGTCACAGGTGCAACTCCGCTGGTCTTTCTGTTCCCTCGAAATAGAAATATCTGCTCTAGAGAGCTGTCTGAGCTCCTGAGGCCACTGGTGGTTCCTTCCCAGGAAAAAAAAAATGCTGAGATCTTCTTGGCCACTGGAGAAGTAGCTTGTGCAGGGGCGGGGGTGGCCCCCTCCAATGCAGCGGGCTAGGTTCTTGCGCTGGGAGCCGTTTGTTCACATTACTCCGTCAGAGTCCGTCCGGTGGACTTGTGATCACCTCTCTGTGCTTGTCCAGTGGGAGCTGGGACGTGTCCTTGTGGCAGAGGCTTTGGAATTTTTTCCAGACGCAGTCTGTTCCTGTGAACCCACGTTCAGGGAGCTGGGAGCGCAGATGCTAACGCTCGGGCATTCTTTCCCCGCAGCTGGTCAGAAAACACAATATGGCCACAGGGAGTTCTGGTGCGACGTAGCCGATGCCTGTATAAAGCAGTTGGGCCTTACAACGTAGCAGTGCCTTCAGATGTGTCCCACGCCCGCTTTTATGCAAGTATCTCTTCTCTCGCTTGACGCGTTACGATTGTGGGAGGGAGGCGAGGCTCAAAGCTAGCTGCAGCGGGGCCGATTGTGCGGAACGGAGCTCGGTGCTGTGCAACAGCCTGTCGCTGCTAAACAAAATACCTGTTAGCAGACGGGCTTTCCCGTTGCAGCGTTACAGTGATGTCTGGGCGAGATAGAAGCCACGGCTGCCTTGTCAGTGCTTCCTCGTCACGGTGACGCAGCTCTCCCATCAAGCAGTGGCATATTCTTAAGAGGGTTCTAGTTCACGTCTTCCAAGGAAATGGGAAAATATGTCAGCTGGCCCATAGGTTATTTAACCCGGCCTCCCCTTCTCAAGCAAAACAACACTTTTACGTGCCTTGGTTCTTTTAATGCTGCTTTCCCTACGTAGCAGCTCGCGGTGGTTGGAGCACAAACCTTTTCTTCTGCCCAGCACAGTGGTTGCTAGCTCAGTGATGCCCGACAGCATTACGCAATGTTAAAGCTGGGAGGGGTATGCGCAACAAATTATACAATCTGCCCTTTTTAACTGTTTCCCTGCAGTTCCTTTTTCACCGTCCATTACGGCTGCTCAACCTGCTGATTCTCATCGAAGGCAGCGTGGTCTGCTACCAGCTCTACTCACTGCTGCGCTCAGAGAAGTGGAACCATACCCTCTCCATGGCCCTCATCCTTTTCTGCAATTATTATGTCTTATTTAAGCTCCTCCGGGACCGGATAGTATTAGGCAGGGCATATTCCTACCCACTTAACAACTATGGACTCAAGGCACACTAGGCTGGCCAAACGTGTACCCCTTCTCTTTCCCTTCCCACAGGGCAGGGAGGGAACCTCAGAAAAAAAAAAATATTTTCGTACAGTTCTATTTTTTTCTTGCGGCGTTTATAAATATTTAAAATATTTTATATTTTGTATACTATTGTTTTCGTGGGGCGGGAAGGGAACCAGTGGCAATTAAATGTCGCTTTATAAACAAGGTGTTATTTTATATATATAAAAAAAAAAAATCAATGTGTATATACCGTATATCTATACCCATACATATATCTATGTGAAGCAACAGGATTGTGTGTGTGGTCACTGTGTCCGCTTTGCTCACACAACGGCCTCGCTATTGCGTACTGCGGGGACAGAACTGGGCTGCTGTGGAACCCGACTAAGCCAACAGCCAGGGGAAGAAGGAAACACAGGGGCCTTCCACCAGGACGGCTGGCGTTCAGCTCAGTAGCCTCAGGACCAGGGAAGTCTCGCGCTGCAAACCTGCACTGATGTGCTCCCAGTTTAGGGAAAGGGAGGAAGCAGTGTGTGGAAAGACAAAGTTACTGCCAGTCAGTAAAAGCTCTCAGTTCTTATTCCCGCTGTTAGCAAGATCCAAGTATTGTTTTTAAAAAATAGCAAACTTTACGGTAGGACTCGATGATCTTAAAGGTCTTTTCCAACCTAAACAATTCTATGATTCGCTTTAGCTCCTATCTGTCTTCCTAGTAACTTGTGTTCCCTCCCTCTACCTAGAGAATGAACTAAATATTGAAATTATAATTTCAGGGTAGTGTATCATCTAGGAAGGTATTTGAAATAAATAGCTTCATCTAGTAGGATGGTAATTGATTATTTTAAACATCCATCTCTAATCCCTTGAGTAATAGCATTAAATTAGGGAATATTCAGCCATTTCCTTCAAGCAGTTATGTTCCCGGCAGAAATTTATTCTTGTCAAACACTTATCAACTCCCTTATTGCTATACAATGCATCTCAGCAGTGTTTCACTCTAAGGTATGTTGCTAGTGTTTAATAACTTATCATTAATAATAGAGGAAATACTTTGCTTTTAAACTCTTCTTCATAAAGCTTAACTATACTAGAATCTAGTGAAAAAAAAAATAGTTGTGGCAGTATCACATAGAGGAAGTGAAGATGAAAGGCAATATTGACCATATAATTAATTTAGCTGTGGATGCTGGTGACAGCTGATGGTAGCAGCTGATGCTTTAACTCAGGTAATTCAGGAGGAGACGGCAATGCAATGTTCTTCCATTCAGATGCCATCTGACTTTTACCTTCAGCCGTTAGTAAAGTGCTAGCTCTGTTCAAAGAGTGGATATGTATGGGGGGAAAAAACCCAAACTGTACTGAGGTTGGGAGAAACTGCAACTACTTTCTGTTCCTTCTTTCCTTCCAAGCGAAGAATACAGCCATCCTCTCCGCTCCCGTCTGTAGGACAGCTTCTCCAGCAGCCTGCTCACAAGCCCAGGATACCTGATGAGGCAGGCAACGGGAGATGCCTCCGAGCATTAACCCCAAACTCCAAAACGCACACAAATGCTTAGCCTTGGTTACTCCTAGGCCTCTTCTTATCTTTCACGTGGCCCTAGCGCTGCTGGCAGGACACGGGTACTTGGGAGTTTACAGTCTGGGGCCTCTCAGGGAACCACAGGACTGTGGCTTAGAGCCATGTCATCCTTTACGTAGTATAGCCTCATGTTTAATCCAGCTCTTAATTCTACCTTGATTACTTCAGGAGGGTACAGCTGGGATGAGAGGGAGTTGGCTTCTTACCTAGAGCAAGCTCTTTGCTGCACGTGGCTTTGTGCAACCCCTTTCTTGCACCCGGCTTTGACTCTTGCCGGTAGCTCAGCAGCGTTTCCTACTTTCAGTACCACACAAATTTCACCTGTTTGTAACAGCTGGCTCAGCACCCCTTAAGCAGTATTTCACAGCATGACCAACTAGTTTCTTCCATTTGGACACCTAAATGATGTAAGCTTATACTTAAGCAACCAGTGGGAGAAAAGAGGTTCTCCAAGGCTTAGTTTGGGAAATAGAGATGTGCAACAGAAAGCCAGAACCCTGAACCGGGGCTTTGGGTCACGGAGGGGATGAGGGTTCGTGCTCTGCTTTTTCCTCCCCGTGCTTGTAAGGCTGAAGGCAGGTAGGGCTGCTCGCGCAGTGAGTGCAGCCGTGCTTTCTGCAACAGTCAGACTGACCTTACGCCGTTTGCAACGTAAGGCACAGAAGCAGAGTGACACTTCTGTAGCGACAGGCTTTTTATTTTGCTCTGAGGGACTAAGTAAGGGGCCACGACACACACTACCTAATTGCAGGTATGTTAAGATCCTCCTCATTCCAAGGGAGCTAGGAATTATTTCTTGAGGGAAGCTGCCTCTCCCCCTCAAACCAGTACCTTTGTTCTCTCCTGGAGCTGGAGGAGTTCTGCGAGAAGGCTTAAGGTCTAGGGATTGTACTTTTCCGTGCACAGTAGTGTGAACTGCCCGCACGCAGTCCTGTACCTGCAACTGTCTTCCGTCTTTACACAGGACGCCTATGTGGAAAGAAGGTGCAGAAGATAGTTGCAGCTTCCCCTTTTGGCAAAAACACAGCAAGGAACTAGCTAGCACAGTTGGTCTCCCCAGCACAAACTGGACCATCCGATAACAAACAGGGAGCAGAAATGATGCCTGCTCAGCATCAGTGCCTGCTGAGATCAGTGTTCCTCCCCATTCCTCAAACGGGCCTGCTCCTAAGCCTTATTCTGATGAAAGCTGAAAACAAGTCCACTCTAATACTTAGTCAGGTCAGACTAGGAAAAGAAAGACACATTCCCCATCTTGGTCACTCCGTCATGCGAGGATGTCGTAATAAATGGATGGTTTTTTAGTCTGGTAACGAAACTGCTCTAGCTTCAGGCCAATCCTCAGAAGAACAGCTTCATCCCACCATTTTGCCATGACCTGGGAGAAGATGAAAGGCAGAGAGAGAAAGGAGAAGGAGGGGAAAAAAAAATAGCATCATCACATACAGATGCTCTTGAAAGCCCTGCAAAACATAACTTTTTTCCTCAACAGCACCAAAAGGACACATGCTTTTCCCTTCTACCCCTGTAAGTATGGCATCACTGCATTTGGGATAAAGGCAGTTGTGCGACTTTGGACATTTACCTTTCATTTAAAAGAGAGCCATTTCAAGAGGGAAAGGAGTAAGGAAGGACTTAAAGAATTACAGAACTGAGAAATAAGGAAAAGAGAGGGAAGAGTAGTGACAAATAGCGGGTACTGATGCAAGTAGACAGGGAGAGAGAGAAATCTACCTCCCAGATACCTGCAGAGTCCCTCTGCCATTCAGGAGTGAGTTACTCTGAGGCAAGTCTCTTCACCCGCAAGTTAAAACTTGACTACCAGTACCTGCGAACTCCTCAAGTGTGCTGTGTGGAACAGCAGGAACCTGGCTGTAGTGGTTCAGGACAAAGCCAGCTGGGGATTTTGTGAGCCAGCATTCACAAAGAGCCAATGCTCACCTGGAGGCTGATGGGAAGCCCAGCAGTAGAGTATCCAATGGGGACCACAAGGCCTGGAATCCCAGTGAAGTTACCAAGCTGCATGAACCTGGGGGAAAAGCTGTTGTTAGCATTCCTGCCTTGGGACAGCAGCAAAGCCATCCTTTTTTGGGAGAGGCAGCTAGGATCGCTCTCTCCTGCTTTACAGCCTGAGCTCCTTCAGTTAGTGCAGCGAGTCTCCAGCTGTTCCCAAACTTTTGCTTCTGTAGCGCAAGCAGCGCTCTTCTTACCTCATGGACCGGGCTGTGAAGGACAAATCGCTGCTGCCAGTCAGGAGGTCAGATTCATAGATTCTTGGGGCAGTGCAAGCAACAGCTGTGGAGGAATCACAGAATGACTGAGACTGAAAGGGACCTCAGGAGGTCATCTTGTCTAGCCTTCTGTCTCAAGGACGGTCAGCTAGAGCAGGTTGCCCAGGACCATGTCCGAATGGCTTTTGAATATCCCCAGGGATGGAGATTCCACAGCCTCTCTGGGCAACCTGATCCAGTGCTTAAAGAGCAAAGGAAGAAACAGGCAGTGCGCAATCTTCCAAGGAACAGCTCGGTTCATTAAAGCCACATGTTTGATATACATTGGTGATGCAAACTCATGCCCCTGGAATGCAATCAAGTCACTGGGATTTATGAATTAAGCAGTTAGTTTCTGTTTAGAGCAAGAACATTTGCATACATAAGCAGATGTCCAGTCCCTCCTGTGTAAACGTGCTGGCTCTGTCACTCCTGTTTCAAGTACCAAGAAAGAGTTTCTCACTGCCATGGATATAAGCAGTAAGTCTAGAAATACACAGCAAATCTAGAAAAGCACAGCAGTCTTTCTAACCAGGCTGCATTATCTTCTAAAGGCCTGAGGCACAGCAAAGTCTTTGCACAAAAGTCATGCTCTTAAAATTGGGGAGGGAAAGTTAATGGAGTAACTGTTCTTAAAATGCACCACACAGCTGCCGGGGACCAGCTCTTTGGGCAAGGCTGCCGATACCTGGTGTAAGGATACAGTTCACAGTGGTGAAGATCTCTCGCAAAAATCTCATGCTCCGAGTTCTCTGTCGATTTGCCTGCAAGCAGAGAGACTACTGTCTGACCGGGCCCTCTTGGTTCATGAGGCTCATGTTTGATGATGACAGACTCTGCCCATCAGAGCCTACGCCTTTGCAAAAGAAGACACCATTCCTGCAATTTGGAATCGACAGGCAGGACACCAATCCACGGTCCTCTGTGGTGCCCCACCATTCAGTACGCTTTCACAGCGGAGGGCAGTACAGCTGGGTGATATCTTTCCACGTGTACGGGGAGGTTAAGAGAATCCTCTACCCCACCTTTACCGTTTCACTAGGTGCCTCCCTTCAGCCTTCACCACAGTATGTTCCTTACCGTAATATAATCCAGAGCGGTGAACTGGGAAGCCAAGGCCAGGTTAGCCCGAGTGTCCAAATTCTGAAAGAGAAAACACCGATCATGGCTCTGCTTGCAAAAATCTGAACATGACAGCCCAGGAGTTCTCTTGCAGGTCTCCTCTCCTGTACCAGCAGTCATCCAACAAGTGGTTTGTCATAGAAAAAGCAGGAGAGCCTCAGGTTTCTCGTTGACATGACATTTGTTCTGTATTAGCCGGGACAACTACTGCCACTGATCCAAGCTGCTGCTACTTACCATGTCCTGGTAATGTTTATTGAAGTCAGGTTGCAGGAAATCCCTCATCTCACTGAGAATGCAGATGACATGGGCTACTCGCACTTCCTCCATCTCTGGAAGAGACACTGCAACCACGCTGGCTCCCAAACTCTGCAGGTGCTCCACAGCTGAGTACAGAACAGGTGAAGCACAGAGAGCATCCGTGAGTTCACCAAATGTCACAGAAGGGCTGTGAATCCCCACCCCCTCGAGAAGTTAGAGACCCCACCGGCCGTTAGGAGGCAAGCATCTTCAGTGCATCACGTGGCACGCAGACTGCTGCAGCCGCTTCTCGTAGGTAAAAGCCTTCAGCCTAACTAGATCTCAATATTCCCACAGGGCAGGGGCAGGGGCTTGCAGACAGGTTCCTAACTTAGCCGCTACATTTCGGGCAAGTTCATCTCCTCCCTCTAGCCCCCCAGTTAACCCAAAGAGTAAAGGTGCCTGCCAATGCTTCCCCGAGCACTTGACATGACTGGTATTTTACCAGCCTAAAGTGATTATTTAGCACCATGAGATTCCCATTCAAAGCCTCTTCTCAACCATAATGGTAGAGGAACCTGGGGGACACTCAAGAGACCAGGTCAACAGTACAGGTTCACTAAATCCTGATGCACTTTAGCAAGGCTGAACACCAGGACTTCGGGAAAAGTGAATCTTTTGCAGCCTAAAAAAAAAAAATCCCCTTCTTTCTTTGACCCCAACTTCTTCGTAAATACCCAAGCGTGCCTATTTCACTGGCTTGTGGCGCATCTCTCCTAAGAAAACTCTACACATGTGAGGGTCTATGGAAATAAGGAGGCTGAAGAAAATGCAGGCAAACAAAGCCTGAATACTGTGAGCTGTCTCAGCTCCGATGCATAGAAGGCCAACTACTACACCAGGCATTGTAGAGTCTTTCTCCCCCACTCCCCCAAGTACTCACCAGGGTCAATTTTGCTTAGTCTAAAATCTGACAAAGCCACCCTAAAGGCACCATTTGGTTGATTTCAAGGAAATACCAGAAGACTGGATACATCACAAAGACCTAGCCCTGTCTCCCCTACTGAACATTATGTTGTGAAACGAGTCCCCCCCTTAAAAGTCTTTTACCATTGAAGCTTGCAGAGTAAGTGTTACTGAGCACAGATCTGTCTTTATACAGACAGAGGCTCAGCACACTGGATTGCATTCTTCCATTGTAACCCGACAATGGAAAAATGGAAAAGCTGCCGAGCTTTTTAACCCTCAGCAGTCAGGAGGGCTTCCCTAATACAAAGCTACTGTTGTTTGTCCAGCCAGACCTCTTTAAGCATCTGCCTTTACGGACTTCAGGTGAGATCTTTTTAATGCACACATAAGAGGAGCACCAAGTGATACCATGACATCAGGCAGAATAAGAGACTTACAAACTTTTCCTCTTTACCTTTCTCACAGATGGACAGGACTTCAGCATCACATGCCTGGACAAAAAGAGGAAAGAACTAAGCAGACTTTAGTCACTGCCCTCCTTTCCTTGGTGAGCACACTCACCAGGTCTTCGGTCCTCATGGAGCTTTCCGTGTTCCTGTCCCTAACAGTAGTGAAACACAGCCCTCCAGGACTGCCTTAGGCCACCTGCTCCAAGAAAACAGCTTGCAGGTCATACCCCTATGGAGGAGGAAAGGTCATCTTTTCCAGAGGAGAGGATGTTCCTCTTCCGCACTGGAGCAGAGCCAGAAAGAGCCCTTGTTTTCATCCATGGAAGAAATCCTGAGCACATTTGTGGGGTTGCATTACAATTGCCAAGCGCTACTAGCTTGCAAGTCCAGTTTCTACACTGGAATGATGAAATACCATTCAGCAGCTACAGCGTTGTCACAAATGGATACACCTATTTTCCTCATTTGATTTTAAACTAACTGCCTTTTGTAATCAGTTCAGAAGCATTGCTTCCAATAGAAGCAGAAGTATGAGGAAGCATACTGCCATCAACTGTACAGTCGTTACCTTTCCTCATGCCTTCAACAGACTGTTACTCAAAAGGCTGCCTTAGGAAAAAATCCATCCCTGTCGATGTTTTCACCCAGGCTATATTTTCTTCCAATTATAGGACTAAATATGAGAAGCTCTAATGATGACAGGCAAGAGAACAGTGAATGCACTGAACTCCTTCAAAATCTCATTTTGCAAAGCAGCAGAAAGAGAGAGGTAGAACAGGCACCTTAAAAAACGTCCAGTCCACTCCCAGTTTTAAGCCTTTCAGGTCAGGAGCACACATATCAGATAGGGTTGCTTTGGGCTGTTTCAGTCCTGCAGGGAACAAACAAGAGTTCCTTCTTTTATCTAGGATGCCTCTAGGAAGGCAGAGCACCTGGGCTCAGGGAGGGAGAGGACTCACCTACCATACGGATAGAGTGGATCCGGCTCAGCCAGGATACTGTAAACAATGGCTGCATCTGCCACCGAGGTACAGATAGGGCCTGTAAAAGAGACCAGTTATAAAAATGTGACAAGGGGTAAATAGTACCTTCCTCCCAAGATCTTTTGTAGGCACAGATTGCCTCCCCTGTGAGAACACCACACAGCAAGGTCCCTGAAGTGCAGCACAAATCCTCTTACCTACGCTGACTGTGGAGTAGGAGAGTGGCAAGCTGCCATGAGAACTGATGCGCCCAAACGTACCTAGAGAAAAAGAAATGGGCAGTTACCTAGACACCAGCAGTCGCTGGTAAGATCTGACCTAGATGGCTCTGGTACACCCAGTCGGTAAGCAACACATGCCTGCCAGTCACTTTCACGTCTGCCTCTTCAGAGCCCAGTCACTCATCTTTCAATACCCTGTTCTGCTCGCCATGATCTGTCTCATCAGTGAAACAGATGCGTTCAACAAATAGTGAAACTGTTTTCCCCCGTAAGAAATTATTTACTTGAGGGGAAATACGTGCAGGGACATTTTGAAATACATGCATTTAAATATGCAGAAGCAGCATCTACGGTATGGAGGATGGACAGGCAGGAGCAGGATTATCAACAGCAGGAGATACCACACCCTGGGAGATCTCACGCGCTTCACCAGTGAGACTTCGTGCCTCACACCAGCTGACATCTGTGAGTACTCGTATCGCCTTTCTGACCAGTTACATTTTTGTCATCGTCATCATTATCTTCCTCAGATTAATCAAGATGAATCAAGTTGATCACATGTGAAGGATGGAAAAACAGAGTAATGGCTGAGTATCTGGTCTCAGATGAAGCAGCCAAGATCCTTCAGAATGATAAACCATTCCAAAAAGCTGGCATCTCTTCCAAGTGACAACCCTGCCTCACCACCTCCCATGCTGTAGACACTGCCCTGTGCATTTCTTATGTCTTCTGCACATTCCCCTTGATTACATTAATTCTTACTGCAAAAACGGCATTGCTGCTTCTTGTAACACTGAGGTAAGAGGGAATGGCTACATCCTGGTTTCATACAAGCCTATTACCAGGTTTAACTTACCAGATACAAGTCTGAGCAGCATCAGCCTCTCCATATAATTGGGCTTATGGCAAACCATCGTGGGTGGAGATGCTTTTCACCAGCTCACTACAGATACCCAACTATGTTGGGAACACCTCCCAGCAGAGAAGGAAGATTGGAGAGGGACGAGTGGGTAGAAAGAAAAGCAGCAAGCATGTTTTGTTTAGCATTTGACTCAAATAAGTTAGGTTTTTTTGAACATCCGTTCAACAGCCAGTACTGAGAAGACTTCCACTCTGCCAGTCCAACCCACGTGACTCTCAGTGTTATACTCCAGAGTTTCTCCGGTTGAGTTTTACTTGACCGGAATTAATGGACCGTGCCTGACTTGTTTGTGGCATTCTATCTGATACAGCAAACACGACACACACCCCCTCCATGATTAAAGGGCTCTACCTTTCAGCCCCACCACACCGCATAACGAAGCAGGAATCCTCACAGAGCCGCCTCCATCTGTGCCAATAGCCACCGGGCAGAGACCTACAAAAAAACCCCACACATTGGCCTGTGATCAGAGAGGCATTGTGTTGCCCTGTCCATTCTACCAGCAGCTGTAGCCAAGACAGCACACAGAGCTCTCTGTTCAGCTAGGAGTTCCCTCCAGCTTCTAAACCCACTCATAAAAACTAAATGCCTGAGGTACTTTGGCTCAGGACCTTCCTCCCACCACCCCTGAACTCCGTTTAGGACCACCTACCTGCTGCTACAGCTGCTGCTGACCCACTGGAGCTCCCACCTGTGAAGTGGTTAGGCTTGTAGGGATTCCTAGGGATCTTGTGGTACCTGAGGCAGACAAATAGTGTTCAATCTTTTCCTAGGAAGGACTGCGTGTACTACAGGGCAGGAAAAGATCCAGAAACACAGCTCAGGGATTCTGATCTCTTAGTAAAGAGATACCATTGCATCCCAGGTAGTGCTATGTCCCTAGAAAACAAGACGCAAAAAAGACTTCTGTCTCAGAGTCCAATCTCTTCTTACCATAAGCAGCCTGTCCACAAGAGACAGACTCAAAGCAAGAGAAAGGATGCCGCTCCAGCTCTCCTGTCTGCGACAGCACTGTCCCATTACTGCATGCCACAGTGCATTATGCAGTTCCAAAAGGTGGAGAAATTGGTGGCCAGCAATTCTTACAGACAAGCAAGTCAGCATCCCCAGCTCTGCCTTTTACTCCAGAGCAGCAGCTCCCAAAGTTTCCAGTCTGACCACAGTCCCCAGACACCAAGGAGACCTGCCAGGCGGCGGGGGATCCAGCTGACCTCACGCAGTGAGGAAATGCCCTGGCACATTGTCGCAGCTGAGGGGGAGCCCCAGTTCCGTCCAGCTGCACACGCACAAAGCGTGGCTCTGCACATGGCTTATCAAGGCTGTGAGGACCATCGCTCTGCATTCCCAGCTTGGCTGTAGCTGGAGAATTCACAACAGTAAAGCAAATTCCAATGAACCTGTTTTAGCTAGGAAATAAGAACACTGCATTCTCCTGAGATGACTGTGCCTTTTCCCACTGTTCTGGGCCTTTAGCCATTACTGTGACTGAGCATTAGATTACTATTTATTTGTTTTATGTCACTGCTTTTGTCTACCACTCATCCTGTAAACATTCACACCTCCAGGCGTGTAAGGCCTGGCAAACCAAGTTCCTTACTCAGCAGACACCACTTGGATCCTCTCCTTCCTTTGGTTTCAGGAGCCTTCAGGCTTCCATAGCTACTCTGACCCTCAAATCTACAATGCTGGGTTTTCATACGCCCGGGATTCTCCCTGCACAAGGTGCTTCCGTCAGTTTTATTCTCACATGCTTGCCCTATTTTTGTGCCCTTCCCTGTCAGTTCTGGACAGACTTTTAGGTCTTTCTAGACCCAGAGGAAGAGAGGGGAAAGGGATTTTTACCTATTAGGGTTGCATCCAGTTGTTCCAGTCCCTAGTTCATGCATGTTTGAGACCCCAATAATGATAGCCCCAGCCTCTCGCAGCTTCTTGACCACAGTAGCATCTTCTGTTTCGGGCTCTGTCCCAAGATACACTGTTCCCACTCGGTGATGATAAGGTACCTTAGCAAGAAGACACCTTATTATTCATCCTCAAACCCTGGCAAGGTAGGCAGGCACACGTGCATGCTTCACATGCACACTTCAACTCCACAACAGATCCCAGACACGAGGACCCACAGAGGTAAGTAAGGGCTAGGAAGCTTCACCCTTCAACTTGTCCTGTGTTGGTTTCTGTTAGGAGAGACACGTAACCCTTCAGTATTTGGTGCTTCTCCCTTGCAGAGGAGTCCTTTTAATACCATGATACAGAAAAGCAGAAACATGTAGATGGCCAAAAGTCTGCCTCCCTGCTGCGATGCAATTGCTATGCCCAGAGGCTGCAGAACAGTCACCTTGGCCCCAGAGCACACAGGAGCTCTATTTTCCATTTTTCTACAGACAGAGCTGCAGTGTTTCAGATCTGCAGCGCTTTGAAGCAAGGCATCAAGATTAGATGGATGCCAAAATACCAGATGGACTCATTTTCAGGGTATGCTAAGTACTCTTCACTTCAATGCAGCAATGGCAGAATCTGTACATAAACAGACTCCCACCCTATGGGTAGGTCTCTGCAGAGCCTACGACAGCTTGATGGCACTGCCAGGAGTATTTAATGGTAACTGTTGTTAGGCCACAGGCAAAACTCCTTGTGAGTGGGAATTTTCAAAGTAACTTGCATAGTTCCGACACAAGTACATCCTTTAAGGTACGGAGAGAGGGATGGTTTGCCAGTGGAGCAGTCAGTGCCTGAGAAACAGACAGTTACACCCACCACTACAGATGCTTTCATACATTCTCATTTCATCCTAAGAGGGACTGTTCCCACCCTCACCCTCTACTCCCCATGGATTAGAGAGATCAGTACAAGATACGGAACACGTCTGCTGGCAAAACTTGTTAATCCTACTCATTACAAACCCACATACTGCCCCTTATTACAAGCATATTCTCAGGCTTCTGCCGAGGCGTTGGCCTTAAAACCGTGTCACAGTGAGTTGTCCAGGTTGACCACCTGCAGCATGAACGGACAGCTAGACAAGGAAACTCACCACTTTGAACTCTTCTTTCACACACACTGGGATGCCATCCAGATAAGACAGGGTACATTTATTCCTGTAACGAGCAGTGGAAGCCTCAGCCATCTGCACAGAGAAAAAAACCCTATACGTTATATATATTTAGTCGAGCTGAAGGTCATTACCAGTATCAGAACAGATACCAAAAATGGCACTCTCAGGCTTCTACTAAGCCAAACCATAAAAGTTTCTTTCTTCTTCCACCATATGCTGATGGGAAGCTACTACTTGGAAGCATCTATGCTAACGGATGCCACATAAGTAGAGAAGTCCTGTTTTAAACATAGCTGTCCAGCAGGAAACAGATTGCTTTAATGCCACCTCTCTTTGCAGGAAGGAAAGCAAACTTGTTTGTAGTCCTCTACACAAGGAGGTAGGAAAAATGTACATATTTATCCGTGCAATATATCAGCAGAAGAGCCTCTGCCCCTTCTAATGGATGCTACTGCTCTTGGGGTGGCAGAGGCCCCTTTCCTACCAGAGGCAGACATTACCAGCATTATTTGCTCCTGGTCCCATTGCACTATCGCTCTGAGTGGGGGCGTGGATTTGTCGCAGTCCTCCAGCATGGCAATGATGTTCTTTGCTACCTGAGACGGTGTCAGCTTCCCACTCCTACAGGACAGGAGAAATTGGGACCTTGTTACAAGACCCCCACACCCACACACAGGGTTTGTCTCTCATGTAGCAAGACGGCAGCTGTCACAGCTGTAAGCAAGAACTATGTAAGAATCTGCGTGTGGTGATGATTTCAACACAGCTGACGCCATCAAGAGAGGAGACTCCCTTCCTTAAGGGGAGAATTTGCCTACACAGCACGCCCCCAACCCTTAGAGTAGGGGCAGGAGCTAGGAGAGTTACCTAGATATTCCTGAACCACCAGATAAACAGGGAAGGACAGCTGACAGCTTTACAGAGAGTCCTCAAGCTCCTGAAAGCCTAAGGCTATGAAATTCCCAGTAGCATGAGCTAGGACCAAGAGGCCAGCCACCTTTATACTGGCCTCCCGTTACAGAGAAGGGGCTCCCAGCAGTACTGCCATAAACCACCTTTACCAGCCAGGGCTTCCCTCCCACCACAAACACATCTATCTGGCTGACACGAAAGCCTCACAGTCAGGATGCACCTCTAACTCCAGACTGCAGCGTCAGCCTTTTGCTCCAAGGCCGCAGTCTACTGGCAGAGTTGGCCCTTGAGGAACACGTGCCCAGAGTGCAAGAGGATTTATCTGCGCGCTCCACATCCAGCACATGTCCCAGAGGCAACCAGGAGTTACCGAGCAGTCAACAGCTCGCAGAACCTCAGAGCTAGGGATGTGCTTCCAGCTGTTCCCGAGCTGGACATATTTACTTGGTGAAAGCAGTCAAACTGCTCACAGGAGCACAAGCAGCTGGGGAACCAAAGGATACTTCAGAGACCCACAGTATGTGCAACTCGCAACATCTAGATGAACCTTGATCTCCTTCTCACTTGTGTTTGGGCAAACAAGGTATGTAGAAATCTCCCCCAGAGAAGACTGACAATAAGTCAAGGAAAACAGCATTTAAACATCCTTGCAGGCTTGTAAAAGTTGCGCCAGCTCCCCAAGTTGGCTTTCCTTCATTATTTTACTAAAGGGAAAGGATTGCAAAGGGCGATGCTAAACAGTGGTACCTCAAGGACAACCCTAACAAAGAGATGCCTGACAGCTTGTGGAACAGTAGCAGCCCACAGCAGGGAAACATGCGAGACAGGTTGTTCCCAGACCACAATTTCACCTACCGGTAGCAGTCCAGGTAGTCTTTAATCCCTTTGAAGCTAAACCCATTGCTAGCAGAATCAGACCTGCAAAGAAAGGGTTAAAGAGGCAACTGTGAACCATCAAAGCCACCTCTGTTTAGACCTGCAGACTTCAGTACCACAGTCCAATGCAGGCTGGGCATCACCCACTTCCAGTAAACCTGCTGGTCACCGTTCGGACCGCTAGCCTATGCATTTCAGCTCACACTCTGTCAGACTCCTTGCACACACACAAGACACCAGGTACACTAAGGGTGTCACAAAAATACGGGGTCAGTCTTGCTGACACATTCTAGATGCTTCGTATTTCTGCTGCAATACAGCAGTTGCTAAACTGTTCAAAATCTATGCCAGGTTTACATTTGCTACTCACCACTGGAGCATTACAGAATAGCTAGAAAATACTGGTCAACCTACTCCCAGGCTCTCTGTCCCAAGTTTGATCCGGATAGCCAGCAGCACATACAGCGTGTGGTGCGGGAGTGGGAAGAGACATTATGCAGCACACACAAAGATTCACATCAGCAAACTGCTTAAAAATGAAATTGATGGCACTAGCACTTAAGAAATAGACCATTTCTCATCACAACAGGATGAATGTAAGATCATCTGAAGAGCCAGCTACAATTACTACTCCTGTGATGTCTCCATATCATTACCCAGACCAGAAGCCATATCCTGGAATAGGACAGCGTATGGCACTGTAATGTGCCGTGCAGGGAAGAGGCAAGGCTCCAGTAAGTAATACTCAATATATCACTGGTGGAGCTGGAGAGACAAGAACCAGAAGGCTGCACTTGCCCTGACCAATGCCTGTAGGAAATACATCCCTTCCTCTAAGGTCCCTTCCTCTAAAGTGAAGGAGCTGAAAGTTTTTCCTTGCTTTAGCTTAAGAACTCAAGCAGGGAGCAAGCTTAGTCTTGCTAAAAGCAGAGGTACATACAGAGAACCCACTCTCTGAGATGCTGATGAAGTGCAGCTCATAGACATCTTCAGTAACTACTGGACAGGCCCCCAACTAAGAAGAAAACCAGCTGGGGAGAACATTCACAGCAGCCCAGCTGCTCCCACCTCAGCAAGACAAGTGAGCCTGAGTAACGTTTTGCCTGGAATCTAGTGGGATTTAATCAAGTACAGACTGCAATCAAGAAGCTGAACAGGCTTTTAACCAAGCAATCTAACTAACAAAGCCTAATTTGTGGTGGATCGTTTTCTTTATACTCTATGTTCCTTCTCTCCTCCAAGCAACCCCTGTGTTTTCTTTGAGATTCCTTGCAGGCAAGAAACAGCTCACCTGCAAACTCACTTAAAGGGATGTATGTGCTGACTAGCCAACCACGAAGTGCATCTGCTCTAACAGTGCAACCACAGCCCTGGCAAGGGCGGAATTTGGTCTCTCCCCAGTAAGCAGACTCCCTGAGGCTTGTAGAAACTTCATATCGCTCGTAACTACTGGTGATTTATAAGTTACAAAAGGAAAGACAACTGACAGCACAATTTGTTTTGCAAAGTAGCCAGGCGTGGAAAAAGATTTTAATCCAACGACAGCTTCCCACTAATATAATAGTGCCCGCACGTGTGTTCTTCCACTCCACGCTTACACATCACATACTGACCTTGCATCTATCAGCTGCTCGATAATATCCGAAGTCCTTTTAGCCTCAGACTTGTCTTCCATAACCTCCGCAGCAACCTCCGGGATAAACGTGGGATCTTCGTGAATGTCAAGTGAACGCATGAGCGATAAGTTGTTCAGCCTGAAAGAGAGAGAGTCACTGCTAGAGTTCGCAAGCTCTACCATGACTAATTTTTCAGACTGCTCAGAGGTACCCTTACCCAAGAACATTTTGTCTTAGCAGTCTGCTCCCACAGCAGGGAGTTGCAACAGTTACAAGATAATCTCTCTCACACCTTTCCTAAAGGCAGCATCAAATCTATTCTGCTTGCTTAACAAAGCCTCTTACTTCTTGACATAAGGCCAGACAGCCTCTGTCAACCCAAGCTGGGAAAGAACTGGTGAAAGTTTTCGATTCACTTTAATTGGACATATCACCCACAGACCAATGAAGACAGGAATGGAGAGGAAAAGAAAAGGAGAAAGTAGTATAAGCCATACATTCAAGCACTAATTCTGTTAAAACAAGCACCTCTTCAGCCTTTTCCATGACCTGCTTCAACACAGTTCGTTCACAACCAAACGCAACAGGGATTGCAGCACGAGTCCAGGGCTTGGAACACGGAATGAAGCAAGGAAATCAAGACCCTGTCACAGATGTCAAGGAATGATCTGCTGTATAACAGCAGTGACACTTGTCTGCGTTTGATTCACTCAAAAAGCCCATGCCCCAAGTAAAAATTCAGGGGTACCAATTGTGTACGTAATACATTTCTCAGCGTCCTGATGACCCATCAAATGACGGGCAAACTATGTGAGCCACGTGTGAGCTTGCGGTTCCTGACACCTCTAACCTGGGTGGCTCTTAGTGCAATGTACACTTGAAAGCACAGTTTCTAAACAAAAACATAAATGAGAGAGAAGGAGAAAAGGCTGATCTAAAATAGTTAATTAAAAAAAACACGTCCGGCCTCATTTCCCCATGACTACTATTCTTTTACCACTGCTGGTGATAAACACAGCAGATTTGCACATCACCAAGCTTTGAAAGAAAGACTGCTCTTAGCAAAAGTACAGAAAGGCAAAGAGGTAAGCTGGCGAATTTCTATACGCTTGTCTGAGTGTGAAGAAAGGTTAATTTCTTCTGATAGAGACCCACTCCAACCAGAGTAGTTAAAAAAAATAACCTAGTAAACAACATCTGTGACATAAACTTGCTTACTCTCCCATCAAGTTATGCAGCTTCCCTCACAGATAACCTGCAAGTGGTGTGCAATGCAAATACCTTTAAAAAAAAAGAAACTTGGAGGGGGAGAAAACTCCCCACTCTTACCGTATGAAGAATGGCAGTAAGCAGATCTGTCCAAAAGCCTAGAAGAAAGTAAGCAGAAACACTGGTTTGCAGTAACTTTGACCTGAACACCTTCCTCGCTAGACAAGGAATGCTGAATGTGCTCACAATTGCTGCAGTCTCAGAGCACCCTAGAGAGCATGCAATGCTATGTAGTAAAAAAATAGCACAAATACTTTTATTTCAGGCCACAAAATTGGCCCAAAATGCTTTCCCCCCACCTCTCGTTTATATAAAGAGTGTACTCTTTTGGCTCTCCTGCCTTTGTCCTTCCCTGACTTGGCCTGGAAAGCCAGCAGCAGGAGGCTGCAACACTGTTAAGAGGCATATATATAGCTCCCATCTGTTACTTTCTTCATGTTCTGCAAATTATGCAAACATTGGATAAGGTAGAAGCTTATTATTTTTTTATCCCACTGTTAGGATCTTTCCTATCACTCAACCAGCTCCTGCAGTAAACGGAGTCAACTTGGAAAACCATGAGAAATTTAGAGACTCCATAGCAGCAGGCAGCTGAAAACACTCTTTCAATACCTTGGTTCCCAGTGTAGCAATGCCAGCGGTCCCAAGGAGACCAGCCTTGTTCTAGCCTGTCTTAATAGCTCAACAGCAGACTTCAAAAACCTGTTAAGGGATGTACAAATACAGTAGAAGTCTGAAACAAGGCTCACACTCCTAGATCCATGAAGTGATACGTTGCCTCACACATCACATAGGAATTACAATCTCTTTTTGAAAATACACTGCTCCTAATCTACATCTAATCTAAGACAGCACAATCCTGTAGGAGATTGAGTCTCTTGCGTCCCCCCTCCAAGGGGGATGTCAAGAAAGGAAACAAGCCCAGGGCCACGCACAGAAGCGGCCACAAAGCAAAGGATAAATAGGTATTCTGGTTGTTATATCCTGGAAAAAAGCCACTTGCAAGGCATTCTCATGAATAAACACACCCCATCGCTAGCTTTCGCTCCAGGCCCAACCAGCTGCCAAGCTCCGTAACAGGTCACACTGTTGAAACGAGACTTTCATGCCTAACCTTGACACTGGGTCCAAAGGCCCAGCAGCAACAAAATCCACCGGCTTTTGGGTGGATGGTGCCGCAAGGCGCTCGCTGCCAAGGGGACACAGGCTTTTCTCCCCCCAGCCCCCTGCCACATGGTGCCTCCTCCGCAAGGGCCTCGGCGGGAATCGACCACGCCAAAGCCCAAGGAAGAGCGCTGGGGGCACAGCCACCTCCACCGCCTTCTCGAAAACCCCGCTCAGGGGGCTTGAAGGACCTGACCCCCTTCCCGTCCGAGCAAAGCTGGCGGGGGCTGTATTCTGAGTCTGATGGCGGCTTCGGGCTCTCCACACCCTCCCACGACACCCTCACCCCAGAGGCCAGCTCTCTCTCCCCACAGCATCCCACCTGGGGGACAGGGTGAACCCAAAACTACACAGAGAAGCCGCAACCTCCCTACAGTTTCCCAACAAACGCGACTTTTACCTTCCCACCGAGACTCCCTCCCTCCGAAACCCCCAGCAACCTCGGGGTTTGCTGCCTTGTTTACCCGCCTGCCGCAACTCACCGTGTTGGCCACATGGACGAAGAGGCGCAGCCCGGAGCCGCACAGCCGCGGCGCCCACTGAGGAGAGGAGGCGAGAGGTGAGCGCCGGACCCCGCTCCCCGCCGCCGCCGCCGCCCCCCGCCCGCCCGCTCCCTCCCCGGCGCTCACGGTGTCCCGCGGCGGGCTGCGGCCCCGCGTCTCGGCCCGGCCCGGCTCCCGGCGGCGAAGCACGGCCCCCGCGTTGCCCGTGTGCCGCCGCACGCAGCACAGGTAGGCGGCGGCCGGCAGCAGCGAGAGGAGCAGCAGCAGCAGCAACGGCGCCATCACCGTCCTTCCTCCGAGCCCGGCGGCGGCGGCGAGGCCTCCGGCTGCCGGGGCGGTGCTCGGGCCTCGCCCCGCCTGCGGGCCGGCCCTGCCCGCGCAGCGAGGGCGCCTGCGCCCCGCACGGAGCCGGGGGGAAACGGCGGGAGCAGCGCGGTGGCTGCCGGTGCCCGACGGGCCGGGGCGAGGCGGACCGGGCTTCCCCCGCCGCCCGCCATGTCCCGCTTCTTCCAGGCGCTTCGCCGCGCCGCCAGTTCCCGGGCGGGGGGCCCGGGCGTGGAGGAGGCGGACGTTTACCGGTGGGGTCTGACAGGTCAGCGGGCCGCCGCTTGCAGCCGGGCAGGCCCCGGGCTGCCCGGGGGAAGGGGTGGCGAGGGAGCGGTAAGGCGCGTTGAGGGGCCGGTTTCTGTGAGGGGACCGCGGGAGGCGGCGGAGGGGCCCTGCGGCTGCCCGCCGCTGTGCAGCTGTGGTCGGCTGGGCTCTGTGATAACAACCCCCAGGCCTGAAATGAATAAAAGTGTAACTAAAGTTGGCTCCCGGGCCTGTAAAAGCGAGCCACGGTATTGCTGCCGTGCTTGCCGCTCCGTGCAAACCTTCCCCGGCTGCGCCGGTCACGCTTTCCTCGGCTTTGCGGTTTGGTGGGTGGTTAGGCCGGGAGCTTGGCTCCCTGAGCCCTGCTTTTCCCACTCCAGCGTCTCAGCCCAGCCTTCGACAGCTCTGTGCCCCAGGAGTAGGTGAGCAGGGCAACCTTCACCAGCCTCAAAGCAGGTCGATGTTGAGCGTGAATGCTTTAAAGCGCTTTCCGCTGCCTGAAGGGTCTGACCCCTGGGCTCTCCAGCCTGCTCGAGCCTTTCCCTTGGCTGTGGGGAGCCTGTATTTCAGTCCCTGTGCTAGTCTGGGTTTCTGTTGCGCTGGTGAGTTACTTCACTAACTATCTAAATGCTAACCCTAACCTAAGCCTGCACCTTTCCCCGAGGAGGAGAGGGCGGCAATGGCGCAGCGTTATTAATGATACACAGCACCTGAGTCCAGGTACAAGGAAAGATCTTGAGAACTCCTGCTTGTCTTGTTTTGTGTTCATTTTGATGTATTGTGCTCCATAGTAAGGATCGCAATGGTGGTAGTAGCTAGTGACCTACGCTTGAGGTTTGTCCCCGCTTAAGCGTAGGAAAGCTGGAAAACATCTTGTTGAGAAATGATTATTATACAATAGTAGAATGCTACAGACATTTTCGGTAGCCTAAAGCGTGTCCCTGGATGTAGTACTTACGTATTTAAAAAAGTGGCTGGAGCTGAAAATCAAGCCATCTTTTAGGAATGCGAAGTAGTGGCTTAATTATCAGATTAGGTTCCTTGTACAGGCCTCTGTAATGACTCGGGGCATTTTTGCGTGTACAAGTTCCTGAATATGGTTTAATTTAATGAGTTTGCTGTAACAGTAGCGTCTCTGCTCTCCGGCAGGGTAAACCAGCTTTGCTGACAGCTGTTGTGCTTTTCCTGCAAGGCGGTTGTTTGGGATGGCCTGGTTGTGCAGGACCTGTTTCTGGTGGCTTCAAGGTGTAACTGTGTATAGGGTGTCTTGGATGACTGTGTAAATGTAACAAATTGCTTTTATTCCCAGGCATTAAGCTTCGTCCCTATCAAATAGAAGGTGTAAACTGGCTGGTGCAATGCTACGAAGTTCATCGTGGCTGTATCCTGGGCGATGAGATGGGTCTTGGGAAGACTTGTCAGGTGCGTTGTCGTCGTTGTCTTCTTCTGGAAAATGATCTTTGCCTAATTTAGCCCAATGTTTCTGTAGAATGAAAAGAAAATCACCCTAATGACTGGTCAGTTAGGCAGCCTCACCCTGAAGTCCATACTCAAAAGAGAGAGCTCATCATTTCTTTCATTCCTTAATCACTTAAAACCCCTGTTAGGTCCTGAGTGACGCTCCAAAAATGTTCCAGGGTTTTGTAAAAAGCCGAGTGGTCATTTTACACAGACATCTGGATGTGTAATTCATAGTGCGCAGAGATGAAGGGACAATACACAGCCAGTACAGAAAGGATGATGTCATTTTGATGCACCTGCAGCAAGATGATTTTTGGGTTTGTCAACACATGGATTAAAATTTATAGGTGTAAATGCTGCTTTTGGGTTTTTTGGTAAGTTTTTAAATGGGTTTCAGTTTTGTTGGAAAATGAATGTTTGTGCTTTGATTCAGCTGGTGGTATTCAGTGGGTCTTAAATAACAAACGGGTAGTTTTAGAAAGTGACATGTGGTAGATCTTTTTTGTGACTGTGGCGAAAGGCCTTTGGAAAGGGGCTCCAGATATCGAGGTCGTATTTTGGGATCTAAGCTTTTTTGTCATTGATGGTGGATCTCACGTGACGTTCTCTTAGGTCTGCTTTGTGCTAGAGAACCTGTGGGAACCAGCTACAAAGCTCAAGAGGTAGACAGTTTATGTAGGTTCAGGCTATTGCCTTTTCTTATTATAAAAAAAATTATTTTTCTTGCCTTCTAGACTATTTCTTTACTTCTTTATTTGACAAAAAAATTAATGAACAAAGAGAGATTTCTGATACTTTGTCCTCTGTCCGTTCTGAGCAACTGGAAGGAGGAACTGGAGAGGTAAGTTTCAACAGTTGTCCAGCTCATTGTATTCTTGTACAGCAAGTAACAAAGATTCTCTTCAAATGGGGTCAGTCCAACAGTTTTCGTCCTTTCAAAAGGGGAAAAAAGTAAAATGGGAAGCTACCGAAACTACAAATCAATGCAAACACCACTTGCAGTTAATGTGTAGTCTGTACAATGCAGTGGTACACGTGAACTCATCCAACTTATAGTCTTGGCTGACTTTCAGTACAAATGCCCCCCACTAGCTCCTTGCTTTTTATTGTCTTGTAACCCTCCATGCTCAGCCTCTCTTAGGCCAAATCTGCTGAAGACAGCCAGGATTCTGTATGAGGAAAGGTAAGACCCAAACTGAATAGTATCATTCTTGGCATGCTCACATATGCATGCAAAATACATCTGTGCATGCAACCTGTCTTCACTGGGGTGCAGTGACTGTGCTGATGGCACATTTGCTGTGCCCAGAATGTATACATTTTTAAGCTGGAGCCTAAACATTCCTTTTAAGAGGAAGGGCAGAAAGTTAAAGATTAGAACAGAAGTCTGTCTATGTGGCTGTCGCGCAATGCTGTCTCTCAGCATCTGAAGTCATCCAGGTTACGTTCTGAAGTGAGCTGGCCTGATTTGGGTAGACTTGCAGTTGGAATAGTTGGGGGAAAGTGCATCCCTTCATAGATCAGCAGTGAACAGCTATCCAGGAGGAACTTTAGGCAAATATCAGTGGTGGGACTAAATGAGGAAGAATTTTATGGTCCCAAGTCTTCCTCCATGGAACTGGTTTTATCTGCTTTTTGATGAAGAGGGTAGATTTTTGAAGCCCTGACTTGGACCTGTTTGCTGCAGACATTGTTTGCCTTTATTTTTGCATGATTTAGGCCAATTCTTTGGTCCCAACTGGACAAACTGTATTCATCCACCTGCTTCTCATGAGCTTTTTCAGTTCAGAATGGCAGATGGGCCATGAGACTGGTTTTCAATCATCTGCCTGGGACCTTTAGACCTAGGAGAATGCAGTTTATTTGGGACTTGTCCAAACCAGAACCAGGAGCTGAGGTGCCAGCCTGAGATGCAAATTAATCAGGAAGGGGTTAGATTCAGAAGCTGAGATCCAGCCACATCTCACAGGAGGGCAGGGTGTTTGGATAGGAGGTTCTCGTTACCTCTGCAGTAGCTATGTTTGATAGTGGGGTCCAGGGTCATAAACACGTGAAAGACTTAGCTTGGCTCACTGTTTTTTCTATATCTTTCTCTTGACAACAGGTTTGCTCCAGGTCTTTCCTTTGTGACATACATAGGCAGCAAGGAGGAACGACCCAAACTGCAGCAGAACCTGAAAGAGCAATCTCGCTTCCATGCGCTCTTGACAACATATGAGGTACGTGATGTCTCTGTCACTGGAAAAGAGGGCTCACGTCCTTCCTCGCCTTCTCCATTCCTCTGTGCCACCCAGCTCATGCCTTCTCCTCTGTACTCTTCTCTGACCTTCCTCAGTGATTTTCTGCTCTCTAACCCATTTCACCAACTGATCTACGTTGCTGCAGTTTTTGTGTCGCTAAGATAACCTACTTTAACCCCAGCTTTACCGCACAGCTGTATCACACCTTGAGTAAAGAAAACAGACACATGTCCACCCTTAACTAATGCTAAATGGTACTGCAGTGCCTTTGTATGGTGCCTTACAGACCTTTAACTTTTAATAGAAGCATACATGTGTGATGTTTAATAAGATTCTATTAATCAGGCAATGAAAGAACACTCAGAAAGAGCTTGCCTTTTTTGTGCCCTCTTCGACATGCCCTCCTCAGACAAAACTCTCATTCCTGGACTGCAAAATGGTGAGGTTCCTGTTATAATTGATAGGACTTTGGGCTGAATCTGATCTAAGCTCTCTTGAGAAGGTCCTGTCCTGTTGTAAATGGAACCAGCCAAAACATGGTTGCTTCCTTGGTCACTGCTTTGGACTTTGCATGATCTGGTGCTTAGTTATCTGGAGTGGGAAAAAGCCCTTATTTTTCTCTTAGGAGTCAGCCCCACTTGGGTGTTACTTCATATCAGCACTTTGATTATATTTTAACAATCTCTTCACAAACACATCAACTTGAAATTAGATGCAAAGCATCTCTTACAGCTCCTTCCCTCCCTGGTCTCCCTTTCCCTTTGCCCTTTTGCTTTCCCTCTCTTCAAGTATTTTCCTGTCTCTTCCCGCTGGGAGCTGTGTGACCGGTGCTGAGCACTCTGAGCCTGAATCTTTTTCCACGGTGCACAAGCAGGAGTCGGTAGCAGTGATAATGCTTGTCCTGACTGTGATAAATGGAGATGCTCATACTGAAACAAGTCCAAGAAAGCGATCAACTGTATTGAGATATTCACTTGGCTAGGATTTTTCTTGTCTCTGTTGCTTTTGGTGATAAAATTCGGTGCTTTTTAAGGATTTCTCTTGAGTGACCTGATTTTTTCTTCCTCTGAATCTGAAGATGGGCAAGCAATGTCTACACTTTAGGATACTATCAGGTCATTGTAATAGCTTAGATTAATCCACTGAAGCATGTGTTTGGTTAGAGTGAAAAAGATTGTGATGCTGAAGGTGTGTGGTGTTTCTTACTGAGTGAGAAAGATACGAAACACTTTACAGAGCTGAAGAGCATTTACGGTGTTTGTAAATTTCCATTAATTCTCTGAGGTTCTACTGCTGGTGTTTTGCCAGACGAGTTAAAATGCAGGATCACAATAGCCTTTGGTTACAATAGCTGTCATGTTACTTTCCTCAGGTAATAAGTGGCTTCATTCCACTCTCCTCCATTCCACCATAGTTTGCAAGTAGACAAAAAGATGTTCTGTTTCTTACCTGGTGTATTAACTTAAATCATAAATCATGGTTCATTTCTTTTCATTGCAGATTTGCCTGAAAGATGCAGCATTTCTAAAACTGTGAGTCTGGTTTTAGCTTTTTCAAATTTAATTCTGCGTGTCTGTCAACGATTTCTTAAGCGTGTGTTTGTATGTATGTGAGATCCCGTGCTTGTTTCTCAAGAGCCAAGCATGTTCTTTGCTTGTGATTAGAGCTTTGCCTTTACCAACTTTCAGTGAAGAATCTTTAACGTCAGCTAAGATGTACGTGAACTTCCCCCAAGGACCGTTTTCAAGCCAGTTAACTCAAAATAATACGATACCTAATGGCTTATAGCAGTACACTAAATATCAGTCCAGAAGATGGATATTTAAAACAGGAGAACTTCAAAAGCTTCAGATTATAAAGGTATTAGATGCAAAATTTGCTGAAATTGACGTGCATTATACTGTGGTGATCATGGGCTAACACCATAACCTGAAGTTTATTGCCTCCTGCCACCAGTCAGAACTGTGGAGGGTTTATGGAGCATTTTGCTTTCTAGCAAGGCTGATTATACAGCTGAAGTTCAGCCTGTAGGAAGTATTGTCATGGCCATGCAGGATTTTACAGAAGCCTACACTTGAAATGGGGAGGAATTTTCCTATTTTTTTAGTAATAGCGCCAATGCCTTGCAGTAGTAGTAAGTGCTGTGACAAATGCTGGGGGCAGCCAGATACCGTGAATGGCTCAGGATCTTTGCAGGAGCAGAAACCCAGTGGCCCCCACTGACCCAATTTTGGATCTCCCAGAACTAGTCAGGCCCACTGTGGGCACCCTGTTGTCTTTCTGCAAAGCACCTGCCCTTAGCCTCTGGTGGAAACAGCAGGTTGTGCTGGATGAACGCATCGTGGTAGAAGCCAGGGCTTATGAAAGGTAGCCATGGCCATACTGTCCTTATGGTTTCATATCTGCACTGCCGCCTGTGATTCTGCTTACTTTGCAGCTCAGCCCTGGGATGTAATACCCAGGGAGAGCAAGTGACTAGCCCTAGTATCACAGAAATGTCAGCTCCAGTGCAATTTTCTACTTTTAAGGCTAGCACATAACCTCAAAGCCATGTCACTCAAGGGTTTTTTTTCCCTCTGGTATTCCTTCTGAAAAAAAGTGTCTGCTAATCATTTGTACCTTGTCCTGTGTAGGACTACTTGGGGCACTTTGTAAAGGTGGGTCAGAGTTATCAGATGTCTCACCGCCACCGCTCCTTACAAGCAGTGTAACAACATGGATGAGTTGAGCAAGAGCCCTGTTCTAAAGTAATGTGGATAGATTCAGTTGCTGAGCCTGTAGAATAAGAATGTTGACATTTCACTGGCAGTGGAGAACCACTCTTAAATAGCAAAGAGGGGAATCAAGGGACACAGAAGAGCTGTAGGGAGATTGTAGGTCCCTGTGATTCCAGCCCTTGTATTCCACTGAGAAGAGAAGCGTGTGGGTAAGAAAAGCTGGAGGGTCATGCTTTCCCTCCTCTGCCTACCCATCAGCCAGACCTTACTATGTGGAAGTCACTCTGTGATGTGGGAGTTGAAACCCCAGTGGTAAGGAGGCACAAACACTGAGGGCTGATAAGGTCTGGAGTTTGTATTAAGCCCATCGATGATTCTGCAGCCTACTTGATGAGACACTGCATATAGCTGTATTAAGCCCAGAACAAGCTGAAGCTGCCGTCTTGGGTGATTTGCAAAAGGCTTGTAATCACTCTGCCATCATGACCCGATCATAGTTGTTGGGTTTTTGCACAGGTGCGAGGGCCTAGTTTCATGTTGCTTTTGTTCCAAATTGTAGACCTCCTTGAACATTTCACTAACTTGTGCTTATGTCATTTTCTCCATAGAAATGGGGGTGGAGAGAGAAGCAACAAATTCAAGTGAATTTACTTAGTTTTAATTTCAGAAAAACTCATCCAGGCTATAGTTAAGAAGCTGCATTGGCCCTTGAAAACCAGTACTTGTGAATTCTTCCCACCCTGCTTGTGATGTTTGCTTGTAGTTCACAGGGTAGGACCATCTCAAGTTCAGCCAAGCAGAGCCACTACTTATTTCAGTCTTTTTGTACTGACAAGAATGAATTGTCTTCCCCTAACTGAAGATGCTGTTTTTTTCAGCTTTAACTGGGCTGCTTTGGTTGTAGATGAAGCTCACAGACTGAAAAATCAAAGTTCTCTGCTTTACAAGACGCTTTCTGAGGTAAAATAACTCATCCATCTTTTAGTGTCTAAAGCCTTTCTTCTCTTCAGTATAGCATAGAGATTCTCTGTTCCTCTGAGTATTTATTAAGCTCTGGGCCACAACCAGTTTCCATCAGAGTTGGTGAACGTATTCCCATATGTAGTGGCAGACAGATGAAGGCCTACCTGGTTGGCTTTGCATGGAATTGGACAGTATTTGGAGTTTATCTCTCATTCTGACTCATGTTTGGGCTTGACACCTTGGAGGAATTTGAGAGACCAGAAAATGTGAAGCAGCCAAACATAGTGCTGAACCACAGAGGTGCTACTGAAGTGGTAGAAGTCTGACTGACCTGAGACAATATAAAGTGACAAGAGGCTATCTCCAGCTCTGGGAGGGTGAAGGAACCCTTCCCTAGTTCATGGGACCTCGAGTCATGAACTATTGACTTCCATTGTCCCATTTAAGGGAGGCACCCTTTTTTATTGAAATTAATAGAATTGCTCCGGTTTCCAAAGCGCCCTGCCAGAGTATAATGGATGCCTGAGTGCAGGATACACTTGTCATGGCAGTGAAACACGGGCATTAGGTCTGAGCTGGCATCAGCAACAATGAACTACAGTACCTCGAAAAATAATTTTTTTATTAAATTCCTGAAAGTCTTTTGTCTTCTGAACATATTGTCTGTGATGTCTGTATTTCAGGATCTTTGGTTGTAGTGACAAAGAAATAGGCATGGTTTACCTTAGCTCTCCTCCTAATGTATTTTTTATTACCAAACTTGAGAGAAGACTTGTATTTTTTCAAAGGTAACCATATTCCCCAAGTCTCTTTATAAGGATTACTGTAAGCAATTTGGACCAGATGATGTTGCTGTGTTTGTCAGGTAGCCAGCAAATAGAAATGGAACATAGTCTTTCGCAGTTTCATTTCACTGTCCTATTCTGACAGCATTTTCCAGTCATCTGTCATTACCTAACACTGAGTATGCAGTATTGGACCGTAGAGTGCATGGATCTGACAATTCTAACGGTGTCGGTTTTGCATTTTGTTCTTACTTTGCTTACACTCTCTTCCTTGCATTGGTGCCATCCTAGTTGGTTTGGTGGAGCTGTTTGACTGTCACACCATACCTTATGTGGGATGGTTTTGGCAGACATTCGCCGCATTCTGCAGGTAGTTCTGTGCCACTGGTCATCTTTAAGTTAAGCTTAAGAGTGGCACGGGTGGAGTTGTATATTAAGTAACTTTTCATTCCAGGTATTTTCTCCTCATAATTTTGTTTTGTTGCTGGTTCTTTCAGTTCTCAGTAGGCTTCAGCCTGCTACTCACAGGCACTCCAATCCAGAACAGCCTCCAGGAACTGTACTCCTTACTCAGCCTTATTGAGCCTGACATCTTTCCTAGGGAACAAGTGAAAGAGTTTGTGGAGTATTACCAAGCGATTGAAAAGGAGAGTGAGCCAGGTCAGTAATAAGCAATGTTGTACTTCAATCAGAACCGGCTGTTATCTTGACTAGGAAGCAGACATATTCTGTCCCCTTTATGTGCCTTTTTTTAATGATGACTAGCTTTAAAACAAAGCCACTAAAAGTAATGATTACTTACCTTAATGTAGCTCTTGCATATTTAAGGTATGCAGCTATGTTTTGGTTTCTCTGTTTGTAAAATTGGCTTGAATCATTTCACTAATAGATGTAAATTTCCTTATACGTTTATTTTGAAAGTATAGTTGTGAAGGTACTGTATAAATTCCTTACCTTTAATACAGTAATCTCTTTTTTTTCCCCTGCCTCTGCATAGCCAAAGAATTGCACAATCTTCTGCAGCCATTTTTGCTTCGAAGAGTCAAGTCTGAGGTGGCTGCAGAGCTGCCAAAGAAGGTGGAAGTGGTTCTGTACCATGGAATGTCAGCTCTGCAAAGGAAGTACTACAAGGCCATTTTGACGAAAGATCTAGGTAACTGAGGGGTTTGAATCCTATCAGCTAATTTTAAAATCAAAAGTAATTCCTTTTGTAAATCCACACTCTGTTGTAGTGAAGGAGAAGATACTTTGGCCTGCAGAATATGCATAAAATAAGCATGCCAAATTCAGTGCTTTGGGCTGCTTGATTTGTGGTTTTAGCTTGTGATAAAATAAGAGACATAAGAGTCGAGAGCTGAGCTTTTGCAGAGCTGGGGAGGGTCAGCTTCAAGATTCTGCTTTGGGCCATCCTGTAATTAAAAATACTTATCACCAGGTAAGCCTGCTCCTATCCCATGTTTTTGAGTTCAGACAAAAGGGTGGTACAGGAAATTTTGGATCTGTGGATCTCTACAAATTTTCCAGTAGTAGTACAGGTGCCATACAGCAAATATAAATGTACTGGATGTAGATATGAGTTTCTTCGGAAACCACAGGGCCATATAGACAATGCAGCCACAGTGTCTTACCATAATAGCTCACTCCTTGTCACTTCACATATCAACTAACTGTAACAAAGCATCCTGAGGTATGAGAGAGAAAGTATTTGCTTCTCTCTGAATTCCTCCTCTTCCGTCTATGCATACCACATCATATGTGCTTATGTATTGTAGGGAAAGTAAAACTAGGGGGATGGGGATGCTTTGTTCTTCTAGGGCTAATGCCTGGTGCATCAGGGAGCTAATGGCACTTTGCGTGCACATCACCAGGCAGGCTGAACCTTCTTCTTCTAAAGTCAGCATATGTGCACGTATCTTCTTTTTCTCCTCACAAAAATGCCACCCTTCTTAACTTCCTGGTTGCCCAGTAGATCTTGACTCTGCTGCATTACTTTTTTTATTGAAAAATTCAAAGGAACTGCACCAAATTTCTTTCATTTTTTTTGATGATTTCTAGATCTATAATTCACTCTTAGAAAAATGGCAGTGACCCTTTCCAGGGAGCCCAGAAAGTTCCAGGGAGTTTGACAAGGCAGAGTATTTTTCATCAGGGTCTTTTTCTAAAGGGTTGTCCAAAAAATGTGAGGAAAATTTTGTTTGGTCCGTGAAAACAGATGTATTAGTCTTGAGATGGAAATTCAAATGCAGATGTGATATGCAGAGAGATACCCCAGTGCTGAAGCACTGCAGAGCAGCACCCAGACATTCCCAGTCACACCCACTGGTGGAGCATGGGCCTTCCTGCTCAGTTCCTTTTCTGTGCTCTCTGTTCCAGATGCTTTTGAAAGTGAAACAGGAAGGAAGGTTACACTTCAGAATGTCTTAATTCAGCTTCGGAAGTGTGTTGCCCACCCGTACCTTTTCAATGGTAAGAAAGCACTCCTCTCTCTTGAAAGAGAAGTTTCTTGATTTACACAATGGTTTTCTATTATTGCTTGGCAGTGTAATGCTTAGAAGAAGCAAGTAATAAACAATGTTGTACTTGAATCAGAACCAGCTGTGAGTGTGTGACCAGTTCCAACATCTGACAGTTCATCAATAATGAGGAACAAAGTAGGGGACTGTGTGAAGTCTTGAGTTTCCTACCGCAGCTCTCCACTTGTTTTCTCATCAGTGCATCTACTCTCACCTAAACAATGAAATCGCAATGCTTTGTGAACTATTGAGGGTGTTCTTCAGAGACTGAGAAGGACCATCACTTCTCAAGCAAGCGGCATGGGGGTCTGGTTGGCGATAGCTGGCAGTGCAGACACACTGAGGCTGACCATTGAGTTGTTACTAGCACAGTATTAGGTCTGCTTCTGAAACTCCTTTCTGTTCCAGGTGTTGAGCCAGAACCCTTTGAGATTGGAGACCACATTATTGAAGCCAGTGGCAAGCTGTGTTTGTTGGATAAACTCCTTTCATTCTTGTATGCTGGGTATGTCATGTTGGGGTGAGGAAGATAGGGTGGGGTTGACATAGGGAGAGGTAAGCTGGGGAGGCAAACTACCTTATTTAGCCATAGATTGAGCAGATATTCATCACAACGCAAGCACTGCACATTACTGACTACCTGAAAGAAGTAATTTCAGTATAATAGCTGCATTAGAGATGGTAGAGGAACCTCAAAGATTTTTGTAGCTTCTGTTTAAACATTTCTCAAAACACTTTGCTAACTCTCTCACATGTTCTCATGCTTGCCATATTTGGGAACCTGGGAGAATAACCATCTGACATGGTGTTCAGCATATCTGGTTTGACCGTGGGTTTCCTGAGAGTAGCTTCCATTTGAGTTCCTTTGTGCTACCATGTCTGTGTTAGCCTGGGAGGCAGAATGAATAGCAAATGTGAAAAAGAAATTTGACTGGACCAAAAACCAAGAATAAACTGAAACTTCAGCTTTGGGAATGGCATTCAGAACGCCTGGTGCTGGGCTCTGGTGACTTCAGAACCTGGAACCCAAGGACCTTGGGTATTTACCTCCAGCTCTCAGATGGGATGCAAATCAAACTGCGGTTTGCATTCTTGTGCAGTCTGTGAAGCACTGCCTCCTGCATGACACAAATTCTACCTTCTCTCTTAATGGGGCTGTGATTTCCCTTTGACTGCTTCCAAAGGACAGAGCTTCAACAGACTTTGGGAAGTTCTGATGTGGTTGTGGAGGACTTTGTCCTTCTGCTGTATAGCACCTTGTGAGTGGGTGCCTCTCCCTCGAATGTCTTTGCCACGGGACCAGCCCTGTGCAAATTCTGGACTTGAAAATGTCTGTGTTCTGCTCTACAGTGAAATCTGATTTAAACAGAGCACTGAGGCCTAGAGCTGGGAGGGAGGAGAGTTGATTTCTCACTTACACAGGATTGTAGGCAGAGTTTGATCTTTGAGGGTCGTTTGCCGGAGGAGGAAATGCTCTACTGTCACAGAGATGCTGATATTACATTTTCCCAGCATTTAAGATGCTTTGTAGTGTGTGATTTGAGAGCAGTCTGGTGTGGCAGGTCATGTGGTGAGGAAGACCTTGTGATGCTAGGTTGAAGCTGAGGATCCTTTTAGACAGGCTCGTTTGGATCCTCAGCAGGCTGCCGCCAGCCAGCAGCTGAGCTGTGCCGCAGCTTTGTTACCTCTCTGTGACTCCACACTCTAGACACGGCAACTGATGATGGCAGATAAGGCTGACTGGTTGCCTCTGGATGTGGGGCCGAAAATGCGGTGAGGGAATGGGCCGTGACTCTGTGAGGCTTAGCGTACAGAGGCGATGAGGCCTTGCTATGTAAGAGTGACTGGTGAAGCTATTGTAACCCCTCTACCTCTCTGTGAAATGCTGTCACAGTATGTTGAGGCTCATGGTGTCTCATGTTCTTCTTCCAGTGGCCACCGTGTCTTGCTCTTCTCTCAGATGACTCAACTGCTTGATATCCTGCAAGACTACATGGACTATAGAGGTATGTTCTGCACACTTTGGCAGCAGAGGGCTTATCCTAATGTTCTCTGCCATATATTTTTCCTCTGGTTTTGGTTCATCTGCCTGGGACAGAGAAGGAACTGTGATGGGGATTTATTGCTGCTTAGTAGATAGAAACCATATTGTTGTAGTGGCGCTGTGAGTTGGAGGGTCTTGAGTTCAGCTCTTTGCTGTGCTACCACCTGCCTGAAATGAGCTGGCACTTAAACGTTGTTCTTCAAAGTAGTTTCAGCTTCGGTTCTGCAATAAAATGGAGCTAACAGTCGGCAGGGTAGCAATGTTTCATTATATACCTGTGTTCAATTATATACCTGAGTCCTGAAGTAATTGCACTAAAGGCAACAGGCTTGCTCTGGATTCAGTTTGTCCAGCACAAAACGCAAATTGGGCCACATTCATACCAGGAAATTAATTTTTGATTAAAACAGTTGTTGGCAGTGGGGCCCCAACGTGTCTGCGAGGGCAGGCTGGATCAGACCATTTTTGGCAAGGTTACTAAAGTGTTCTTGGGACATTTTCTTTTGTTTCGATTCACATGGCTCCATGCCTACTTAGGATTTCCCCTGAAAGAGGCTTTTGTTCGGTGTTCATGGTTTTGGACAGCTAATAACACAGGATAAAGCCACATGTAGGGCCATATCCCATACTGCTTGCTCACAGGAAAGCACACATTGAAGGCTGTGGGAGTTTGCGTAAGGAGGATCCAATGGTTGTTGGCCTGTTTTGTGGGACCAACAGCCAGCACAGCATAGTCTGAAATGGGACTGTGTGCTAACGTTCTTTTACTTTGGCTCTGAATTTTCCTGTTGTGTTTCCAAGCAGTAAATTAAATGCTAAGAGTCTCTGCTTCAGACTCAGCTAAACTACCCTTTGCCGACAGTCAATCTGGAACTCAGGATCACTACTTCAGTTTATATGAGGTTTAACTGGGAAAGAAGGAAGGAGTTGAAGGCAATAAAATGAGAATCAAGCCAGGAGGATTTGGCATAAAAAGATTCAGGACAGCAGTGAGACAATAGAGAATGAGGTAAGAGGGTAAGAGCACAGACAGAATTTCAGAAACATACATGTTGCTTGTTTGAAAAGGCTACAGCTACGAGCGGCTGGATGGTTCTGTTCGGGGTGAAGAGAGACACCTTGCCATTAAGAACTTTGGTCAACAGCCCATCTTTATCTTCCTGCTGAGCACCAGAGCAGGTAAGTAAGGCAAGGAGAGACAAACAACCCATCTTGCTTCCGCGCTCTTCTTTTGCTGTCTCTGGAAAGATTTCAGGGAGTTCTGAATCCTGCAGAGCCTGTTCATGTGGGGGATTTTTGAGGGAGACAAGACATATCCTGAACTTGGGTCTCTCAGCTAGGACATCTGGTTTCTGTGCTTTCCTTTCGGCAGCTGATGCCAAGATACTTTTCATATTGCAGCCACTTGAGTTGCTTTTTTTATTCCAAGGCCCATAATGCCTGTCCCTGTGCCAGGTTGAGCTTAAGGAATCTCACTAGCATTTTATTCCTGCAAGCACCAGACTTTAGGTGGGAACAGACTTCCTTTAAGTAAGCTGGTGGAATTGTTTCTCAAGTTCGCTGAACATGGACATGCTCTCTCTAGCTGGCAGACAGACTCAGATGAGAGCCTTTTACTGTCCCGAGACTGCAAAGAACACCGTGGGACTGCTATCTGTCCTTCTTCCCCTCTTAGCTCTTCAGGCAGATCCGTGTCTTCTACACAGTTTCAGAGGGGATCCAGACTGCTTGATCTCAAGCATCAAACTTGAACTAAGTTTTCCTTTGGGCTTCTGGTCAGACTTTCCTGGATGAGCCTGGCTGCAATGACACTGCAGCGCATTGAGGGGAATATGTAGAGAGACTGAAGAGAAGTGCCTAATGCTAGATGGTAGGAGTAAGTGTGTCTCTCGCCACGATGCCTGAACTCTCCCTGCCCATGTCAGCCAGACTTAGAGTTGTTTTTTGCTGCACATTGCTATATCTGGCCAAAGCATCTTGTATTCAGCTGGGAATGGGTGTGCTAACAGCATTTCCATCACTGTTATGGACAGAGATTTTCAGATGCATGACTGTCTCCACATGGAGGGATGGTCTGATTACTGTGAAGAGGTGCTTGGCATGAGCTGGAAGAAATGTAAGGCAGCAGGCTCCCCCCTCCTTAACTACAGTATGTAGTCACAGTAGTGGGTATGAAAAAATACAGTTAACTGTATTTTTTTTCTTTTCATTCCATGAGAGCCCAAACTCTAACCTCAAAAACTTTAAGTCATATAAATACCTAAGCTCTGGTTATTGTATAATTGGGCCTGGTGTTTTCCACTGTTTCAGCAGTGTATTTACCTGTTGCTTCTTTGCTGCAGCCAAGTCATGGCTTGGGCAGTCCCTTGTAGCCTCAGTGAAGCCAGTCCTTGCTGGGTTAATCTGCCTGCCAGCGGGAGAATATGTCTGTGTTCATCAGTCTTGACAACCAGTCCCCTTTGCATTGGTTCGCTTGCACCCTATCTTCTTTGACTACGTTGCACAGTACAGCTTGGTTTTGGGCTGTTGCAGAAAGCTGGAAGCTGGAAATGGAAGGCTTACCCATCTTTTTAGATCCTTACAAGACTTAGATTTGGGGTTGAGAGATGGATTGAATTAGATACAGTTGATCAGATCTGACAGAACCTTGAATAGCATAAATTCTCCAGCTTCTCCTTTATTTTCTGCTGGTGACATTTTTTGTGACATTCTTTGTTCATAGGTGGAGTTGGCATGAACCTGACAGCAGCAGATACAGTTATTTTTACTGACAGTGATTTTAACCCGCAAAACGACTTGCAAGCAATAGCAAGAGCTCACCGGATTGGGCAGCACAAGTGAGAAATGTTGCTCCTCCTGGTCTGGTTGCTGACTCTCCTGGTCTCTCAGTATTGCTTTCCCTATCCACAGGCAATGGAGGGTTAAAGTACAATAGACTGAAGATCAAAGAAGGAGAGCAGAGAGGATTCTATGTCTTTGTTTTTCTGTTGCAGCCTCGTGCAGTCTTGTCCTTGTCATGTGTCTAGGGTGGGAGCTTTGTTGATTTGGAGGAGGAGAAGGAATCTGGAGGTTTGCCTGCACTTTTGCAGTGAGCATTTCTCCTGTGTCAAGAAGCAGTTGTATCAGCATTACATTTCTGCTGATTATTTTTGTTGATTTTGTTCTTGCCTTTTTTTCCCTACCAAAGGAGTGGGTGAGGGGATAGTGCTCCATGCAAGGAAACAGCTTTAATGCACCTCAAAAAAGAAAATAATAAGAATTTTCTTAAACTTTTCAAGGCCTGTAAAAATTATCCGCTTGATTGGGAGAGACACAGTTGAAGAAATAATCTACCGAAGAGCTGCTTCTAAGCTCCGGCTGACAAATGCCATTGTAGAAGGAGGTCAGTTTGCTCTGGGAGCACCCAAGGCTCAGGGAGCAGCAGAGTTACAGGTAAAACAGAGCTATATCCTCAATTTGACTCCAGTAACGTCTTTAGAAATGTCCCAGAGTGTTTCTGGATTTATGTCTGATATGAACCTAGCCAGACACTTACGTTTTGGGAGAGATGTGCATTGACATGACAGCTTTTGCATGTCTTAGGAACCAAAATGACTTCCCAGGTCCAGACAAGATCTGACGTTTGAAAACAGTTTTTACAATTTTGAGGCGCATCCATTGTTGAAAAAGGGTGTGTTTTCTTTGGAGAAGAGGGGAAGGCAGAACCTCTCCATGTTTTACTTGTTTATTTTTAATTATAACAGGTCTAAAGTGGAAGCTGACTCATTGTTTCTAGAACTTATCTGTCTCTGGTGCTTTTCTCTCGCAAACAGAGCTGATGATAAGTACTTAGTCAGCTTTTGGTTGCTCGTCTGAAACTCAGTCAACCTTCTGTTGACCTCTTGGCAAATATAGCATCTCAGGAGACAGGGCATGATTTATAATTCTGACCTGAAAGCTGGGGTTTGTGCTGAGAACTTGGGTTGAAAACCTCAAGCAAAGTGACATTTAGGGGAATGTATCCCCTGTGTGCAGCTAAACCTGGAGACGTTTGGAATTAGTGTATCCTCTCCCCTCCCCGCCCCGTGAGCATGTATCTCAGCAATTATAGTTTCCATGGGAGAAGTGGAACTGAGCCCATAGGAAATTCCATGCTGATATTTTTCTCCCCATGGATTTTTGTGGTATTTAAGCTTTTGTTTTAAAGGAGTTGGGGGCAAAAACAAGCCCGGTCTTTCTGGCTATGAAGAAAGCTGCTTGGATGCAGTCAGTACAATGCTGTTTTGTCATTTAGCCCTGGAGAAAAATGACTGTTCAAGTCTGGATGAGTTATGTTTGAGGGAGATAGGTTGTAGGGGCCTGTCCCATCAGGTGTTGGGACAACTAAGCATGTTAAAGCGTAAGTATTTTGACAGGTAACATTGAGGCTGAGATTTCTCCACTCATACATCCTTTGCCTTTAAGTCTAAGCTCGAGACACTGGGATTGGCATGGAATTAGGAGATATTAATACTGAACTTGCCCTTCTCTTTGTTGAAGCTGAGTGAAATCTTGAAATTTGGCTTGGATAAATTGCTCGCCTCTGAGGGGAGTACTGTACAGGATGTGGAGCTAGAAAACATCCTTGGAGAGACAAAAGGAGGGAAGTGGGTAATGGATGTGGTGCTGCCACGCAAAGAAGAGAGCGAAGAGGAGGACACAGAGAGTAAGTTAAGAATCTAAATACCTATGAAATGCATGACACTTGGGTGCTCTTAGAGCAAGCTTCCTGGGCAGGGGTGGCATTTTTCAGGCAACAAGAAGAAAAGTGGACTTGCAATTGGGTGACTTGGATTTTGTTTGTGGCCTATCCACAAACTTTATTTCTGAGCTTTTACTGGTCATCGTCTTCTTTTTGTGTCCTTATTTGCCTATTTGTAAGATAATAGTAACAATATTTGCCCAGTTTGGTGGCTGAGGGGCGGAATTCCTTCACGTGCTTCAAATATTTTGAGACCTCAGATGAAATTCACAAGAAAAGGGGAAATATTCAAATTGCAGATGCTATTTTTCCCACAGAGAACCATTAAGGTAGATCTACAGTTTTAGAGATATAACAGTAACTTAAGGAAAGGCTATATAACAGCTGTTTTATATTTATCTCCAAACAAAAGATTATTGGCCATGAAAAACACAAGGTAAAATGACCTTAAAAATTCCAAAATGTGAGATAAGAAATGCAGAGTCATGGAGTCTAAACAACTAGAACAAACCTACTCTGTCTTCAGTACTCTTCCTTCCAGTCCGGATGTCACACAATTGTGGTTAGTTTTTCATAGCCCCATACTATACGGGAATAAATTCTAAGGATACTTTCCCTCTTCTAGTGTCATGGTGAGAAAGACTGAATTTCTGTTTTGAATAAACAGTAGCACTTAAATATAGATCTGTGACTGAAGCAGAAATGTGGCCCTGCAGGTTAGGTATTTTCCGTCCTGCAGCAGTTGCCAGCAACAAGTAATTATTTGCTGAGAGTTAGCAAAGAGTGGTATTTTCTGTTGGTAAGTTAAAGAGGAGCAGTGATACCACACTGTGTAATGGTTATTGGGAAAATAGCTCACCTGGTGAGCAGTAACTCTGGGCTGCCAGAGTTCTGTGTTTTTATTTTGTGTATATGTATAAATGACTTAAATGAAAAGCTTTTGCCTGAGGAAGCAAATCTTGATTCTCTTGTTTCTACATGATGCTGACTCTCGTCATACAAAAAAATGATGAGACTGAACATCATTTTCTGCTCAGGGTAGAACGGTGTTACAGAGAAGCCAGATTTCTTTCAGTCTCTCTGTACAGTTTAGGTGTTAGTGGCTTTCAGTTCCTTTTTACACTTTTTAATTATTTTTTTAAAGATCACATGTACGTGTACGAAGGCAAAGATTATTCAAAAGAACCCAGCAGAGAAGACAAAAAAGCATTTGATCAGCTTTTGGATCTTCAGAAAGCCTTGACTGAAGAGACCAGTAAGGAAGGGAGAGCTCTCCGGAACAAAGCAAACGTAAGACAAAAGACATGACGAAGCACATGATGCTCTTTCATTTGCTTGTGGAAAATGAGGCTGACCGTTTTCTCTCTTTACCTACAGCTTGCAGAAGGCATGTTAAAAGCTTTGGATGTCAATATAGTAAAGTTGGCTCTTGAATCTGAGGGCTTGACAAGTCAGCAATGCTGATAACATATCAGAGATATGCAGAGATGTGCAGGGCACTCACATCAACTTAGGTCATAAAACCACATTTATGTGAGAATTGGGATCTGATGATTAAGACCTGTGGACAAGTAGACAAATGGGAAAGGAGCGTAAGTTAAGGTGGGCACTAGACATGGCTTTAAGCTGAGCAGTTTGTTTCCATGATACTTCTTTCTTTCTCCAGGCCCTTCTCACAGGCCTCCAGGAACAGTCAACCAGGAGGAAGCACTTGCTGAGCGCAGAGGAGCTGGAGGCTAGGAGGAAGAAGCGCCAAGAAGCAGCAGCAAAGAGAGCAAGGCTCATGGAGGAAAAGAAGAAGGCAAAAGCAGAGGCAGAACACAAGAAAAAGTATGGTTTGTACTGCATGTACTACTTGTAAGCTGGTGTCTGCTATACTCTAGAAATGTGTGTCTTATTGATGAAATGAAGTTGTGCTCTGTATCCACTCTGGCAGGTGGGGCTGGGGATGAGGGAAGAAGATGACAAATTGGCTGCAGGCCACCCTCATGAGAGAGTTAACTTCATACATCAGGATGTTTCTGTGTGTGCTCAAACTGCATAACGTAGGGATGTGAAGGTGGAAAAATGGCTTGAGCCCCTAGCAAGGGTTCTTTTCCCCTGAATACATTGCCTGACTTCACATCTAATTTAATTCATAGACTGGCCTGAATAAGACCCCCATATCTGAATGTACAGTGAGCTTTTGGGAGAAGCTTTCTGAAATGTCCCAGTTGGCCCCTGTGTATTGATCTGACATCTGTGACTCTGGCATGTGTCTTAACTTTCTTCTCCTTGTTTCCTAGATGTTCTTCCTTTTCACCACTCTAAGTAGCTCATTGCCCTTTGTCATATGCTCCCTTTTTCCATGCCTGCAAATTGGCTTATTGCACTGGCACGTGGCTCTTAATATCACAGATAACAACTGTGGTAAACTTTGTTCTGGTCTAAAATAGGGGAGGGGAGCAGAGGGAATGCAGGTCTGGGTCTCCTGTGTTTCACTGCAATGATTTAAAGCAAGGTGTGTGCCCCCCACCTTTGATTTTCATTGAACATCATCTGCTCTTGCTTTGTTTCAGGATGGCCTGGTGGGAGGCAAATCATTACACATCTACCTGCCTTCCTTCAGAGGAAAGTGACTCTGAGGAAGAGTTTGCGGAGGATGAGGCTGGGCTAAATGTGGATTTAGATTATGAAGATGCAGACATGAACTGTATCAAGTACGTCATGGGAGATGTCACCTACCCCAAAGCAGAAGAGGAGGATGCCATCATTGTCCACTGCCTAGGTGGGACTTATGACAACAGGAATGTTGTTGGGTGAGGTGGACAAGGGGGCTGAATTGTCCCTACTAGTTCAATAGCTTCTAATTCCAAGCCAGACTGAAATAATTGGGATTTGAGTTCTGACTTAATCTTGAGCGGTGCAGAGGCAATACAGCCTCTACTCCACCATGTATAACCCGCACAAGTACTAGCCAGGTGTACCTGGGTCTTTTCATGCCCTCTCTGGATTTATGGGTGAGCCTCTTGAAAGGTGCCTGTATGGCTTGAAGCTTTATGTCTGTGGCCAAGTGGGGACAGTTCCTCCTGAGAGCAGGGCCTTTTGTTCATCCCATGGAAGCTGTAGGGATTGAACTGAGATATTGAAAATCATCTCCCTTATACAGTCAGCAGAGAGAGACAGGCACTTCCAGAGGCTGAGGTCCAAGTTTCTCTGTCTCGGTGCTTGTCTCTCAACACTGACAGTACAGAGGCTCTAGGCTAGTCTCCTAATTTAAGGACTGTTTCTAAGTTAATTTCTTTTAAGACACTAAAGCTGAGGGAGAGAAACTCACATAAAGAGTTCCTCCTGAATTAGTGTCGGAGCTGCTCTCTGACCAGGGCTATAGCAGAACATTATAATCTGCTTTGCCTTATGTTAAACTCATCATGAAAACTCATGTTTAAAGTGGAAAAGCCAAGTAAAAGTGAAAGCCCACAAATAACAAACATGTAGTTGTGGGAAGCCCAAGGCACCAATCTGGGGACATACTAGGTGCATGCTCTATGCACCTATATGCATATATGTGAGGATACCAACAGGTTTATATGCTCAATGCCATGGTTAGTGCTTGTTTGAGCATCCTCAGTGGACAGTAAGAAGGAATTCTTCCTGCAGAGTTTTTCAGGGAACTGTGACAAGTCTGTTTTTCTCAAGGCCTGAGGTTTATCCTCTAGGATGGTCCCTTGACTTCAGTTCATGTGTGGTTCCCATGTCTGGTTTTGATAATCATTCATTGCATTTGTACAGAGTAGGTCCCTTTCCTGCAGGGGTGGTCTTCAACCTCACTTTCTAAAAGGAGTCTAACTTGTTATTTCATTCTAGATGACTCCGGCCGCTGGGGAAGGGGTGGTTTATTTACAGCTCTGGAGGCTCGTTCTGATCAGCCAAGGAAAATATATGAGATGGCAGGAAAGATGAAAGGTAAGAGATTAAAAAGATATTAAAACATGACCTTAGGGCAAGATACTTGAAAGAGCTTAAATCCCACTGATGTTGCAGGAGTGAGGTGCCGGGGTACCTTTATACTCATGTTTTTACTTCTTTCTCTAGGTACGTGCGTCCCTAGCTCTGAAAGTAGTAATACAGCAGGTGCTTTGACTTGGCTTGTTTGGAGTGGGAGAACTCTGCATAGGGGTTGGTCATTCTCATCCATGCTATAAATCATAAAAAAGAGAAAAAAGAAAAAACCCGAACTTGTTCATTATTCACGGAATGTTTTTCACTATATAAGACAGAGCCCTGTATCTTCTGTCAAAGTGCTTTTAAGAAGGATGAAAGCCACCTCAGGCAGTACTCAGTTGAGCCTTTCGTTCCCTCCAAGCACTAATCTTCTCCTAAGCACATAGTAGCAGTTTTGAGCTACCTGCAGCTGGTGAGGAGTGCACATCTGGCTGTAAGGTGGACCTGTTGTTTTTTCTAATTTCCTGGGAGATGCTTTCTTCTTGTTCCAGTGTCTCCCTTTCCATTTGTGGTCTTTAACTGGGATGTGTGTGTGTCTGTGTGTCTTGGACGGGGTAACATCTGTCTTTCTTCCCTGGGCAAAGGGACTGACTCTGCTGAAACCATAATGAGGAGATAAAGAAAGCCAAGGAGAATAATACAGAACATGACAGTGAAATCACTGCTTCATTGACTCACCGTTGACTCTTCATGACTGATTTTTTTGTTGTTCTGTTCTTGTTTTCTGGACAGACCTGGAGTTAGGAGGAACCCTGTTATTCCCCATTGATGATAAAAAATCCAGGAAAAAAGGACAAGACTTGGTGAGAATGAGAAGTTGCTTTTTGTGTTGCTCTGTCCACGTGTTTTTGAAGCCGTGTGAAATGAACGTTCTGTCTTTTTCCCAATAATAATGGCACTGAATACTGAACATGGCTAAGTTGCAGTTAAACATTAGAGAAAAGGAGATCTTTTTCTCATTTATGAAAGCTAATAGTTAGTAATTCAGTTTTCCAGCAGCTATCACTGTGTCTCTTAGTGCTGTATATAGACTCCATTTCATGTTTTTGTGTGTTTTCTCCTTAGTTGGCCTTGATTGTAGCTCAGCACCGTGATCGGTCCAACAACTTGTCTGGCATTAAGCTGTCTGCTTTGGAAAAGGGCCTGAAGAAGATTTATTTAGCAGCCAAGAAAAGGAATGGTAAGTGTTTGTGCAGTAGAACAGTGAATCTTTACATGTGTGATTGCACATAAAGATGATGACCAGTTTCCACCTCTCCTGTACTGTTTTTTCTGAAGTGAAGTAAGAGTGAGATCTCCATGGCAGATACATCGTGTTCCAAAATGTTTCTTCTGTTCTTGTTGGGTAGCTTGAAGTCCTTATCTAGACTGCTTTCTATACGTGCATCTTGTCCTAAAGAGCGTGCACTCTCTGTTCCCTCCTTCTCAGCAACAGTGCATCTTCCACGTATTGGGTATGCAACAAAAGGTTTCAACTGGTATGGTACCGAGCGGCTCATCCGAAAATATTTGGCAACACGGGGTATCCCCACTCTTATGTATCCTTTTGGAGTATGTTTTATTTGATTCACAATCTAATACTGAAATGATACCCTAAATATCTTGGTGGATGCAAAGCAAGAAAGCAAGGCAAGGCACAGATGCCACAGTCCAGCTAAAAACTTGGTTTATCTGATTTTGCTCTCATCCAGCTACTCATTCCACAGTGAGGACTTACCATCTTAGGTGATAATGACAGATTAGTGTGATTCAGTATGCCTGTCAGAATTTGTTGCAACTAGGTGCTAGTCTTCTGTTGACAGCCATCAACTTACCTGTATGTGCCACATCTGTGGGGGAGATGCCTGGAATTTCAGAATAACGGAAATGACTCAGAAAGTAGCAAAAGCGAGGACGTGAAAAAAACATTACAATGCTTCACGCAAGTGATAACCTGCCTCCTTGGCTGAACATGGTGGAGTTGGTGTGTGTTAGGACAAGCTCTTATAAAAAAACTGCTCATTGCTTTCACTGTCCAGGAAAAGAAACGGAGGTTTACAAGGAGGCTCTCTTTTGTCATTTCTCTAGAAAGACATGCGTTTGCTGTACTGCCACTATCAGCAATTCTGTGAAACTGAAAACCTGAAACAAAGGCAATAGTATTCAGAGCATTCTGCCTCCTTCCTTGGTGAATCTGTTAGTGGACATGTTGTCTGGCATTCCTTGACACTTAACAGCATTTCCTTGACACTTCTTATTAGATACTACTTCCCTAGGAATAAAGGCTCTTCCTCTGCTTCACAACCGTATTCATCTTCAATAACAGTCTGAAAGCCATGACGATGCAGTAATTTCATTGAGAAACATGCGCAAAAAGTCAAGGATCTTTTCACCATCACGCAGATAGTCTGTATGCATTCGCTTCAGAAACATGGCTTACACAGCTATTATTCGCTCTGGTCTCTCTCTGCCTGTATTGGCCAGAATGTTTACGTGTTGTCAGTGGCTCTGGAGAGGAATGAGACTGCCTCTGAGTTCAAAGAGTCTTCGGATAAGGATGTTGGCTCAATCCCAGATCTGTTTTGGAGATGGAAAATTAAACTTTCACTGATGGTCAGTTGTTGTCCCTTATATTAAGTTATCGCTAAAGCTTGGAATACAGTATTGTTTGGCCGTGGTTTTTCCCCTCTTCAAATTTCATCCCTTGTCTCACTACACCTCTTTTCAATCAGCTTTTTAGTGGTTACCTGGGACTGTGCGTACATGCCCACATAGACGTCTCAGTGGAAAGGAAGCTGTCAACCACATGACAACCACACAGCATCAACTGTTTATACTGTTCCAGTTCCCCAGAAGTCCATCTGACTTGCATTTGTTCAAATATAAAGTTTAGCCACATAATCACGTGCTTACAATCTAGCAAAATCCTGACCGGTATTCTTGGCAAAGGCGTGCAAGGCTGCCAAAATTTGAGCCTGGCTTTATAAATGACACCTTTCCTTCTCGCACAACTGCTTTTTCATTACGCGGTTCTTTGTTGCAGCTATTGGGCAAAACCAGTTCCTTACTGCTGTCCAAAAAGCTGCGCGAAAGGTTCCACAACCCTTTGATTCACTTTAAGGAAATCTAAATGCAGAGTTTGTGATGTTGGCTTTACTCCATCGCAACAGAACTTTCCTGTTTTTTGCATTGTTGTCACTGTTGGCTTCAGGATATTTTTTAGGGTTTTTTTAGTTACAACTAGGCAAGAGTAGCTCTCCTAATAAGTGTTTTGACCAGGGAGACTGTGAGCTGCCAAACTTAATTCAATTTAAAGTTCAGCTTCCAATAGGAAATCACCCCACAAGCAGTGGAAAGTATGTCTTTAAGTATCTCATTGCCAACACACATCTCATGGGCTGCATTTACACCGCCTCTGTAGCAGCAGCTGGTTACTTAATAATTTCAGGCCTGATTCTGACACGGCTCATCACACTGGTGCACTGCACACTAGAAGAAGCCTTCTTCTGGTTGGATACTCTGTCGTGCACTCTTAGCTGTACCAGAAAACCCCAAGTGATTTCTTACCTCCTTTGACCCTGCTGAAGCGTAGGTAAGCCAGTGCTGCATAGCACCTGTGTGGGTAAGATCTTTCTTGCAGCTGCTTGCAGGAACAGCCCCTTTGTGTTTGGCAAAGGGCTTGCAGGATCAGAGTCTGACTGTGGAGACCTTCTGGGGTGAAAGGTGGTGAGCAGAGGTACGCTACCTTGTTTTCCCCATCACACAAACTGGCACTCTTCCAGCAGGCCGGCTGGTGGCACTGTTAAATCAGCTGCAGCAGCACATGTTGCTCTTCAGCCTCCTTTCAGAGAGCAGGGCAGTGATCTCCAGCCTGGAAAAACACTCCGTTTGCCAGAATTAAAACATCAATTATGCTTTTCTCTTTGCCAGCTTGACTGAACATGTAATTTCAGTCTGCAGACTCAAGGCTCTGTTCCTCCACCTATTCTTTTCCTGTATATTTGTTACCCTTCTTTAAAAGGTTTCATTCCCAAGTGTTCCAGTGTGTGCAGTCTTGTTCCTCAGCTTCACACACACCTATGGCCAAATCCAAGCCCACCTGCAGGCTCTCTGGCCACCATGCACTTACGCAGGGACAGGATTTGTCTCGTGGTTGAGTCCCCCAGAATAGATTGAAGTAGTGCGTCTACCACGGCTGTGGTAGGTATTCCTATTTGAGGCCTCATGCTTTCCTTTGTTTCTACAAGAAGACGGGGCTCTGCCTCTGTCCTGTGCCCCCCACCCTGCTATAACGCTGATTACAGTTATAAAGGAGAGGAGGGCATGACTACCTGCCTGTTAATGTCCCTTACCCTCTAAGATAAGGCCCACGGGGGGGCTGCAAGGTTCCTGGCACACACAGAGGAAAAGTCATGATACACAATAGATTCTAGCCCTCTAACTTAGGGGCAAGTCAGACAAAAGATGTTCTCTTTTCCCCCTCTAGTCCTCGTGCCCTGTACAGATGAAATCTACCTTTTTGTTTTCCCTTTAAATTTACTTAGGAGAGTGTGGGGGTTTTGTTGGGTTTGTTTTGGTTTTTTTTTTTCATTTTTAAACAATATTTGTAATATTCTTTAAATCTGCTGAACCCAAAGAAAAGTCCCACCTCTATCTGCTTTGAAATGGAAGTGAGATTTCAACTGAATCCTGAACTGCGTTTTGCAGAATCTCAGCCAAATGAAGTTTTTCTAGGGTTTGCTACCCCCCACCATTTCTCTTTATTTGGGCAGAAATCATGTATTTTGGATAATTAATTCCATAAAGGGCTCAGTAGCTTTTATGCAAGTTGCTATTCAAAATAAATGTGTCATGTTGTTTCTTCAGCTGGGCAGTACTATGCATTTTCCCTTTCTAAATAGCAACCACCCCAAAAGGGAAGGAAGGTGTGCTTTTGTAGCCATGTCCCTCTGGCCTCTCTCTTCCTCTAAACAAGATTTTCTGCAGCGTAAGAGCTGAAATGTGGTTCCTTGTGCATATCTGTCATTGCACATTTACTTCGACGTTAGATGTATGCTGCTAGATTGAGGTCAGCGGCACCGAGCAAGATCACGCGCAGTTCAGACTGGCTTTACAAGCAGTTTGATCAGATAGGATCTATGAAGTGGCACCCAGCCTCAGTGAAAAACTTTCCCCTCCACCCCATGCTGGAGGCTCCAGCTGATGCCATATAAGAGTGGGCAGTAATTCAGAACGATGTTTATACTTGTGCTGGCTCAGCTCATGCTTATGTTTCTATCTTGACGTGACACTGCCTGTGATTCTCAAAGGGTTGTGCAGACAAATTCTGTCTTTGGTGAGGCAGCTCTATGGCCTGTAACTTAAGAATGATCTTTTTATCCTACTCAGGAAACAGTAAAAAAAATGGAGAAACCAATCGGGTTTTATGGACACGTGTAGATTTGTGATTTTGTCACTGAACTGTCACAGACAAAAATTATCTGGATATGTCACTGTTTGTTGGGGAGGGTGGAGTCTGGATTTTGGGGAAAGAAAGAGGAAGACTGGTTCCCGAGGTGATGGAGAAAATCTACAGCAAATTCAGCCTTGGTTTCTTAACAAAAATATTGTATGTATGTGTCTCTAAACAAGGCAGAATCTGGCCCACAAAAATGATCAGTAGAAAAATATAAGGATAAGTAGTTGGATTTATTTTAAAACAAGTGAATCTAATGGTTCTGGAGGAAAAAAAGAAAGAAAACCTTTGAGCAAAGAGATGACTTAAAAGTGTAACCTACATGTCAAGTCGTGTGAAAACTCCCACCACTTTACAGTAGATGATCTAGAAGAGACAGCATAGACCTTTATTTCACTAATTTGACTGGATAGCCAGTTGGTCCTGCACTGTGATCAGCAAATCAAAATGTAAGATGGATTTATTCAAAATCTTGGCTGTGGTCAGATGGTATTGCATTTGTGGGAAGACACCTAGAACCTTCTGAAAATGTGATGAGGATAATAATTGTCTGGATCCTCATGTTTCAACCAGAAAAAGAATGTTCCTGCTTGCACTTCCGAGCATTTTCTTGAGTATTTCTTCAAAGTTATGGATAGGAACAGTGCCCTCAAGGAACTACACGAGGTGAGAATGTCAGTCATGTTTCTATTGGAAAAACAAACCAAAGGAGTGTTAAGGGAAGCCAGAAGCTGCTTTTTGTAAGATCTGGAAAAAGTCTCAGTTTTTGCTGCCTTGAGCAGAAAAGCATTATTTTATTAACTTATTTATTGAAGTCAGTGCAGGGCATCTACTACCCTTCCTCTGCTACTTCCAGTGAACCTGAGGTCGTAGCATCGGCATTCACGTGATAAGGGGTTTTTTTTTTTTTTTCCAAATAGGAGAAGAGAGACAAGTTAAGAGCGAATCAAAGGTATTTATGATCTCATGCAAGTCCGCTGTGGAAAGGGATGAAGAACCTGAGATCATATCCCTTTTCTGTGTGCCACATCATGAAACAGGCCCAGTTTGGGCCTGGCTTCGTATGAGTGTCCTACCTCTTCATCTGTCGATCTGTGTGTGCCTCTAAGAGCATGCCATACAACACTGCCAGTCCATGTACTTGACCACTTACAGATCCTGCCTAAAAGATCCCCCTGCCACTACGCCAGCAGGAACGGGAAAAGATCAAAACAGAAGGGAACTGAACAGTGAAGGTGTCTTGCAGTACGTACAGACAGAGCACGCTCTGGACCAGAGACCATCTTTGTTTGACAGGGACATACTGGAGTGAGTCCAGCACAGGTCCACTAAAATAATTCAGGGACTGGAGCATCTGATGTACCAGGAAAGGCTGGGAGAGCTAGGATATTTTAGCCTTGAAAAGAGAGGTTTCAGAGTGGAATCAATGCGTATAAATACCTGATGGAAGGGAGTGAAAAAATGGAGGCAGGCTCTTCTCAGTGGTATCCAGTGAAAGGAAAAGAGGGAATGGGCGCAAACTGAAATACATGAAATTCCATTTAAACGTGAGAAAAAAAAAAAAAACAAACAACGTTTTTACTGTGAGGATGTTCAAACACTGGAACCGGTTGCGGAAGGGGGTTGTGGACTCTCCATCCTTGGAGATGCTCAAAACCCGACTTGGCAACAGCCCCGAGCAACCTGCTCTAGTTGACTTTGTTCTGAGTGGGCAGACTGGACTGGATGATCTCCAGAAGTCCATTCCAGCTTAAACGATTCTCCTGTGAATCTATGAGAGCTGTTCTGGGTAATCTAAAAAACCCTCAAATCTTACCTATTCGGTAGCGTCCAGGAGCATAGCACTTTACAAATTTCTGAACCATGACCCTACCGCACCAGTAGCTCAACTCAGGTGAAACATTTCCTCGCGTCTCAGTGGTTTAAACAGATGATGAGAGATAAGCACGTAGCAGCGTCTCAGCATCTGCCCCGAGCCCATCTTCGGCGTATTCCTCCTTTGCCAATATTCTGTGTGACAGCTTGACGTAGTTGGCTGCAAGTGGGCCTCGCTGCCAGGTCTAACCGGTCTTGAAGACCTTTGAAAAAGTCCCCTTTCCCTTCTTGAAGTTCTTTCCCCTGAGTTTCTGTAGCCTTTAAGGCAGGGCAGCATCCCCCCTTGTCCTCTTCCCCACTCGGCACAGGTAAAACCTTGCTCCTCGCCCCGAGTCTCTCCCCTGCGCCAGATGTGTGGCCTGCGTAAATGCCAGCCTGTTGCCTTCTGTCGCGTTTCCCCCACCTCTGAGCGGGGAGGAAGAAAGCCCGGTTGCGATAGTGGAGCCCTGGGGAGCCATTCGCAGGCGGTGAGGCTGAGGCAGGCTTTCAGCAGGGTGGCAGGCGCTTTCCAGGGCAGGGCCGTTGCCTGGAATGCGGCGGAGCACTCGGGCCTTGGGCAAGTTTAGGCACATGTTGATGCATGATACAAGATGGAGCCTATCACTTGATATCGGCCTCTTCCAGTCAGTCACGGGGTAAGCAAGTACGCCATGCAAAACGGGAGGTAACGTAACTACCAAGTCAGAGTGGTATGGAAGCTTTTCTGCTAATTCCCGGTTGACTGTTCTGTTGTCAAGTCATTCCACGTTGTGCGGATGTTGAGTAGGGGGCAAGCACCACAAATAAAACCGTGGCATTATTTTGGAAAAAGCGAGTGAGGGGAAATAGGAGGGGAGAAATAAAAGATGCAACCCACAGAAGCCCCAATAATGCAACACAGAAACTATCTGATAGGAATAACTTCAGTATCTTCTGCATTTGTTCCCTTTGTAGACTGGATTGTTCTTAAGTAGTTGAAAACGCAGGACTGGAATCCAGGAGGTCTAGATTTTCTTCATGCATTTCCAGCTGCTGGTTCATTGTACGGCCTGAAACTTAACTCTTTTTAAAGGGTAAGACAACCCAAAGGTGAAATGAAAAAGGAGCACCGTTTGAATTCAGAAAAGGTGACTTGCACGGCACGCAGAACTCTGCCTGTTTCCTTCCCAGCTGCCCAGGGCAAGCGGCGTAAGGAATTTGGTGCCCAAGGCAGGCTTTTGGAGCCTGCTAGAGGCTTCGGGCAAACCAGGCCCTTCTCCCTGGCGGCAGGAGGTCCTGCCTCACTGCAGACCTCTTGTGACCAGGGGCAAAGCGCACTGCAGCTGCAGGCTATGGTTGGAGGACCGGACCAAGCAGTCCCATTACAGTGCCCAGCAATACGTGTGGCCTCGGAGGGGAAACCCAGGCGCATGGCTGTCCGGGATGGGCGAGCTCAAAGGGACGAGCGGTCCCCATTCTGCTGGAGGAGAGCGTGATGGTGCGAGAAGAGGTGAGGGGCGAGGCTGGGTGGAGGGGAGCTGCAGAGCAGGGAGGGCTCAGCCCCGGAGGGGCTGCGGGGCTCAGGAGCTGGGCACCCCGGAGCAGGGTCGGTCTCGGAAAGAGAGGCGGCGGCGGGAGGTGCGATGGGGCCGAGATGCCGAGGAGGGAGAGGTTCCCAGGGTGAAACCAGGCTGGCGGCGGGGGAGCGGGGTGCCGGGGGGAGGCAGGGCGCCGCGGCCCGGGCAGGGCAGCCTGGCGGGGGGCGGCGGCGACCGGGGCGGTGCGGCCGAAGCGGGGGAGGGCCGGGGGAGCGGGGCGGTGCCGGGCACAGGAAGCGGAAAGCGGCGGCGGCAGCGACGGCGGCCGCCGCCGGGGGAAGGCGGCGGGTCGGTGCCGGGAGCGGCATGGGGCGGCCGCGGGAGGGAGGTGAGTCCGTCCGTCGGTCGGTCGGTCTGTCTGTTTGCCTGGCTGCGTGTGCGGGGTCGGGCGCGGTGCGGGGGGCGGCGGCGCTGCCCTCCACCACGCCCTCCCGCCGTCGGGACCCCGCCGCCGCTCTGCCGCGGGGTGCCGGGGCCGGGGCCGGGGCGGCGGCAGCAGCAGCGGTGGGGCAGCTTCCTCGGCTGCCCGCGGTCGGGGTGTGTGTGTGTGTGTCCGTCCCGCAGTCGGTACCACAGTACCCCCGCCGGGTCCCCGCTCCCCCTGCCCGGCGCTCTCCGGGGCGGCCGGTTCCCGTGGCCGGGCGGAGGGGGAAGGCGGGCGGGGGCGGCCGCCGGGCCTCCCTCCCTCCCTCCCTCCCTGCCTGCCGCCGGCCCGGGCTCTGCCGGGCAGCCTTGGCGCTGCCCTCGCCCGCCCTGAGGCTGCCGGGGCTCCGGTGCCGAGGGCGGGAGAAGTCTCAACTCCCCGGGTGAAACCCTCCCGTGCTGGCGAGGGCCGTAGCTGTAGCCCCTCACGGCGGGCGGCGCTCTCCCTGCCCAGCCTTGCTTTGACGGGAACGCCGCGCTGCTAACGCCCCAGCACGAGTGAATTCACGCCGGTGCGAAGGCTCTGCTAATGCTTCCCATGCCCAGGTCGTGTAAAACAAGGTGCTTTATGCCTCGGCTCATCCCCCCGGGCAGCAAGGGGGTCACTGCCAGGGGGAGGGAGGGAGGGAGGACGCGATCGCGCTTCTCTGCTTCGAAGCCGCTTTGGTCGCCAAAGCGATGCCCAAAGCCATGGGCTCGCAGGACCGAACGGTTGTTTCCGTCCAGCAAGTTACGGCGTGGGGGGAAGCTCGCGTGGCCGGAGATAAATCTGCTCCCACGACAGCCGAGGAGAGGATAGTCTTCTTCTGCGCCTTGGCCGCGCTGGCCTGGGATGGGTACCTGAACGCTTCTGAGCGCGCCCAACAGAGGGCAAAGCTATTGCGTCCGCTGTTCGGTTTCGGTAACGGCACGCGTCGGGGAGCCGCTGCGAAACAACGTTGTGTTCTTATTTAAAAGGCTGTCAGGATTGTAAACTTAACTCTCTCATGCCAAAGGCTGAACTCTTTGACTGTTGGGTCTATGAAAGCATAAATGATTTGATGGCAGGGTTTTTGGTCTGGCGAGGCGGACTTAGCAATTCTATCACTGTGTGAAGCAGTGGGGTTTTTTGGCCCTGGGTTTGTCAATAATGACTTGCCCACAAGGTCTTTGCAGCTATAAAAAGTTAAAAAGTTAAGAAGTTAACTCACGCTGGCTGGAAGAGCAAATTAGGATGTTGCGGGGTGTATTCTGTGGTAGCATTGCCTATGAGCCCATCACCGGGGCATCCTGACTTTGAGGAAAAGAGAGCTTCAGCAATGCTTTGCAGTCTTTGAAGAGCTTCGTTTTGACCATGCTTGGCTCTTTTCCTCTGCTGGGGTTTGGCCGTGTAGAGGGCCGCAACTATGGGACCAGCATTGGCTCTGTGATCGTTTCAGTTGTTAATTTTGAAAAATAAATGGTGAATAGAGCCTTACAGAAAGCCTCCCTTAAGAATGCTCTGTACGAGCTGAAATTTTGGAAGGATTCCAGCCTGTGTTGGAACCACCCAGGCAAGTGTCTCACTGCCCACGGTTATTGGCCAGCAGCTCCTGTGGCCACTACTGGCCTTTTGGTTTTGATTAGTAGTCGCAGTGTTCTCAGTGGCCCTTATCTTATGAATATGTGCACCTCAAGAGGGCTTAATGTCACTGGGAGACCGGGATACTGTACTAGGAAAATGCTACCAAGATAACTGCAGTTGTCCTAGCAAAACTTCATGTCGTACCGTTGCGGTAACCTGCCTGCCTTCCACCCCCACCTCTGACAACCAAAATGAAGAATGGTATCAGAGACGTGGCTTTGGTGCTATAAGGCGTGTTGTGCTGCGTAGGGACCCGAGAGGCGGACCCGAGTGGAGAAGCGCGATGTCCAGTTCTCCTGGTGGGAAACAGTAATTGTAAAAGCACAAGCAGTGTCGTGCTCCTCCATCTCTGGTGCCGTCACTGGGGATATTTGGCAGAAGGGGAAAAAGTTTTCACAAGGGTTCAATCTTACAACTTCTTTAAATTTCTTATTAGCCTTTACTTTGGAATTATCTGATTTGGGTCAAATTAGTGGTTATTTCCTCAGGAGTCAACACCCTTGGCCTTTCTCCTTGCAAGGTCAGAATGGCGTTGGCTTTGTACAGGGTTGAGCAGGAGGAGGGAGACGGCGGGGAGACTCCACTGTGTTGTGTACTGGGGAGCTGATCAGGATCTGTAGACTTCTTTTTCTTTCTAAATTCAAATAGAAAATGCAGGAAGACATGCAGTATCCTAAAGGAGGGGGTGCACTTTCAGTAGAGAAACCTTTTGTAGTTTATAGCCTTTAATGCTATCTCGGTATCGAAGTGCTAGGGCTAAAAGTAAACTTTGAAAATAAGGTACAGGTAGTGCCTGCTTGGATAGGCAGAGTCTGAAAAGTCTTACAAAAGTCTTTCCCCTGCTTGTTTCAGTAAGGCTGTAGGGCTTTAAATGTCAGTATGGAAAATTGTGTTTCTGTGGACAGTCCCAGGTGCTCTTGTATCATGAGGGTGAGGCCCCAATACCTTCTACCATGTTGCATGACTCTGAGGTTAAGAGGAGCACTTGAAGGTTTAGCAACACGGGAGACATACGGGCGAGGAAGCACAAGCTTTCACCAGTCCGACAGGATGGCAGCTAAGGTATAATTTGCATGGTAGACTTGAACGCGGGTTGTGCTTTGCAAACCCGGACGGCACAGATGTGGTTCTTGGAGTGGGCAAAGGACATCCTCCAGGGAGGTATTTCACCAGTGGGTCCCATGCAGAGAGCTTCCCAACTTCTACCTGTGTAACAGGGAGGCAAGAGGCTGGGGCTTACCACTTGGAAACGCCGCTTGCTTGGGCGGTGGTTCTGGCCGGGCATTTCTGTTGTCAATTGAAACGGCCTTGCTATGTTTTCAGACCTGCGTTGTTGCATGTTCTGATTAAACATGCAGGTGGATTGCTTCAGTAAACCAAGTGACTTTTCTTTTTTGAAATATCCATGTCATGGACTAATGGTTTTCAGCCTAGGGGGTGGAAGTCCCCAGGGGTCTATGAAATCTTTCTAAGAAGCCTCTGAGAAGCAAAAGAAAAGAGGAAACTATTGCTAGAGGGCTTGAATTTGCTGACTACTAAACCTTTTTTTAGGGTGAGGGGCTTGCAAATCAAGACCCACCGCCATAGAGTAAAAGTCCTAATTTATATATATATATATATTTTCAAGGCCAAAATTAACCTTACTTAATGACATGTAAAAATAAATAGAAAGCTTTTGGAAAAAAACTTGTTTCCCAAAGCTCGTTGGCCATTAAAACTGAAAGCCTTACCTCCGCGAGTAGATTAGCACGGGTGAACTTCTTTGCTTACAGATCAAGTTGCTGGCTTGGGGCCTCCTCAGGAAATTCGAAAGCAAAAGGTTCCTGTGGCATTGCTCATAGGTCTTATTATATATGCAATTGAACGTAGCAAGTTAGGTAACTTCTCGTTTTTCTGAAGTGGATAATAGGGGTATGCTGCAGCCATACCATCCAGCCAAGCTAATGCCAGAGCTGGAAGGCTTCCTGACTGCCTAGCCATCTTTTAATTATTTTTACTCTTGAACCCTAATGCTATCCCGTAGCTTAGCTCTTGGGGTTCTGCGTGTTTAATTTGTAAAGCTCTTCGTTTCACTAAACGAAGAAAAAAAGACTTCTCGGCGCGATAGCTTGTGGGCATCCGCTACCCTGTCGACAGCTGGTGCTGTTTAACAAGCGAGGCCGACGGCGTGCGGAGCTGAATGTGCGCACATCCTCGCGGACACTTGTGGCTGCTTGTGCTCCAGATGGCACTTCCAAATATATGTAACTTCATGAACCGACTGGTAAATCAGCTCTAATTGATTGCAAGTTTTAAACGGAGAAAGATTGAAACTGTACAGACAAGGATTTCAAAGCTGAGCTGCTTTGGAGTTATTTGCCTGGACTTCACAGGGGAAAATCCACTGGGAAAGCATGGGATGTAAAAGAGCGCTCTTGTTTGCGTTTGCCCACTTTGATTTAAAGATGTAACTTGCTCTTTTAAATTTTCCTTGGGCTGGGAGCCAAACTGTGTTCCCTTGAAGAGGATCACAAAGCGAACTTCATTGGAAATGGGATTGGGCTCCCAGCGTGGAAAATAGTGATTCAAAAGAACTCTTTTTGGAGATTTATGAGCATATGAAAAGAGGGGGTTACAATGAGTGGCGTAGCTGCGTAGAAACTAATTACAGCGATCTCCGCGGCATTCAGGGGTAACTACAGGATGCGGCCATCCTTCTTGCCGGAATAGGGTCCCAAAATTTCCTTTGGGGCGTCCTTCGCATTGTTTTCCATCTAATGCTTGGCATCCTTCTGTCGTCGGTGAGTAAAGGAAAGGCAAAGTGAGAGCGCCGGCCCTACTGGGAGCAAAGTGCTTGGTGTGTGCAGTTAGACGGTTGTTGGAGCGGAGGAGGCATTCCTGTCTCCCCTCTAGCTGTTCGCTTGCGCTGCTGTTCTCCCTGGTGTTGGTTTTGCTGTTTGGGGCTGTGCTGTGAACGAGGTCACGGAACGGATCCAAGACAAAAGTGCGGTGAGGGGGGAGAAAAGGGACTTGTATGTTGTTTTGTTTTCCAGCGGTGCCGTTTGCTTGCTGGGAATTGTGTTGACACAACCAAGAGTGGTGAACCATGGTGTGGAGGTGGAAGCTACTTACAGCGGCTTTCTTGTCAATGCTGAAATACAGTGCAGCTGTACCCTCGGGCCGAAGGAGCTTTCTTTCACACAGGGCCAGAAGCTCTGCAAACAGACCATGCCTTCAGCGGCGTCCTGCGAGATGTAATGATCTTTTGTGAAGCCGTTTCAATTGGCTAAATTGGGCTCTCAATTCACACTTGTTTGTGGAGGGATGAGGCCCCAAATGATGGGGCTGCTTCTTCACGCAGCACAGTTGTCCTTGTCCGGAGGGGTAGGGTAAGAATCGTCATTAATAGTGATTTAGTAGTGGAGGTGTTTAAAGACTGTGCTTAGTTTGGATACGATTGTGTGATGTAGGATACACGTACAGCTTGTCTTCTCTAGCTTTGCTCAGGCTCTAGTGGCGGGCACTGTTGGGGTGGTGGCTAATCCAGGGTTGGCTTCTGTCTATGCCATTGAAAGAGCTCCAACCCGAAGATGTAGTTTAGCATGTTAGTTGTCTTTTGGTCCCCTCCCTATCTCTTCCCCAGTAGTTCTAGAAGCTTTTCTGGGGTAGGGCTGGTTCCCTTCCTGCTTTGAGATAGGCTAGGAGGTAGGTAACCTGCTTGGCTTGGCTATGAGGAGTGTGTGTTTGGACTGTGCTCCTCCCTCCTTGGCTTCTTCATTTCGTCCTGCTCAGACTGGGAGTGGTGCGTAGCTAGCAGCCCAGGCTATCTGTTGTTGGCCAAATCTAGGAAGCCTCGTTGACGATCAGCCTCTGTTAGGCACCAGGCAAAGCCAGTGGTCTTCTGCTTTTTCCAGCTAAAGTTGGGCAGATATATTTTATTCCCAGCAGCCCTGTAACTGCCTTGGCAGGAAGATCTATTTAGCCACCGGCGTGTCCTGCAGCTGGGGCCAGGAGGTGGTGCAGAGTCCCCAGGTTCGTTGTATTGCTTTTCACAACAATCCAGGAGGATTAACGTTTTTGGGGGCTTTCTTGTTGACTTTTCACAGAGCTGTGTCAAAACCGTTGTTCTTGTTTACACAGAAAACGAAAGTTGGCATGATCCAGCCTGCCCCGATGTTCCTGCGTTGGTCTTCCCATGAGTCTGCTTTCTCTGCCTGGTGCCCAGCACTGCCTTGCTTCACCCACCATCAAATGGGCACTGCTCGCTCATGGTTCCTGTCTAGGTAGCCTGTGCATTTCCACAGCAGCCTCTACCTGCTGAAATGTTCTCCGACATCTCCAGGGAAGCGTGACCCTGTGCTGCTGGGGCTGAGAGGGGGCAGAAGAGGGGCTCTGCTCCCAGTCCCTGTCTCAGCTCCGATTCTTCAGTCTGGGAGTTTGGGGAAAAAAATCTGTTATGTGGTTAGAGGAAAAGGCTGAGGGTTGATATTTTCCCAGAAGCCAAGGAAAAATGCGTAATCCCTACTGATGTACGCCGGCAGCCCTCCGTGCTTTCCCTATTCCTGTAATGCGGTGGTATGTATTTGTTGACAGTGGTTGTTCTCAAAGGGACTCCAGTAACATCACAGTCAGTGGTTTAAGCCCATAATACTTGTTACCACCTTTCATACAACTGAGGGCGTTCCTGATTTGTAATGGCCAATGTTTCCAAGGTCCTGTGTAGCCATCTCCTCTATGGGTATCATCGTGCTTTTTGAAGGCAGGGGGGTGGTAGCCTCACCCCCATTTGTCAAAGGACAGACACAGGGGCAGGGTTTTTCCAAGGCTGAGTAGCAGGACAGAGGTAGAAATCAGATTTAATGAGTCCCAGCCTATTGCTGGATCCATAAGCTACAGGCTGTGTGCAAGTCTAGGGAGTTAATGAGTGTTACATCATGTGTCCCACACTGGGGAATTTTTATTCCTGTTACAGTAATGATGCCATATTCCAAACTGTGGCGTGCCTTGGCTTTATGTCTTGCTGCGTTTAAATTCATCCTTGTTCCTCCCCTCCCCAAACCAGGCCTTTCATTCCCATCCTGATTTGTCCTCCCTAGATTCTGTGCTGCCTTGCAGGAGCTTTCTCTAGGCACGATATGCCCTTAGAGCTTGGGGATTCCTGTACACAAAAGGTGTCACGCCGTTCCGTCCACCCCACTGCCTTCTCCTTTCCAAGAGCCCTGGCAAGCCTACATGTTGTGCAAATACCTGCAGGTCCTGATGCAGCAGGAACGCTTCTTTGCAGATTGCACTGCCAGCCAAGGAACCCTGTGGGGAAGAGGCTTCGTTTTTTTGGCACGGCTTGCGTGTGGTAGAGCTCTCCGCTCGCTTACGAGCTTTTCTGGAGGTGTTAGTGGAAGAATCTTATGGCTGGAAAGAAGAGTTGGCCAAGTATAAAGCCCGATTTCTGTTGTTGTCCCTCTGTGTTTGGGGAGGGAGAGGGCTGAAAGCAGTGGTTGACTCTTTTATTGCTAACAGCTTTGAAAACTGCTGCAAGCAGAAAATAACAGAGGGATCTAATTTAATTTTAAAGCGGTCTTTTGCCTGCTCTGAAGGTACGGCATGGCTGTAGGCCTGTGTTGGCTGGAGGCAGCAGTCGTCTGGGCAGGAGGCACGTGAGAGCGCTCCTTCATGCCAAGGTACCTCCATCCGTGGCTGCAACCCCTCCGTCTGCACCTCTTCACCGTTCGCGTGCATTTCCCCAAACCGGTGACTAACTTCCCTCCTTTCCATTTCTCTTCTCACCTACCGCAGGTTGTGGGTTTGGAAAGCGGGATGGTATCTGCTCTTCTTCCCCACAGGGTTCAGGGTTTTTGACATGTCGCTGTTGGGAATTGTTCTGATGTCACCCTGCTCCTGTTCCAAAAAACATGACCCTCTTCTGCCCTTTACGGATGGGACTTAAGCTTCTGTTCCAAATGGAAGTACGTTGTAAGAAGTGATGGCCCATATAAGCTAGATGTGATCTCTAATCAACTCTCCCCAGTGTTACTAGTATGTGTATATATAGAGACAATTTTTAATAAAATTCAATCCTACAAGGCCCAAATTAGCTTCTGGAGGCAAAGGTTACAACGAAAGGGAGGTGATCATAGTGCCATTGATTGTAGAGTAACTAATGCTTGCAAAACGGGCACACCTTGCAGTTGTGAAAACAGAGCAGGTTCAGACACGGTGGTCTGATCCTCTCCTGCATTCCTCCTGGGGAAGTCACTCTCACCCCCCACCCCTTCCCCCTATACATAGGCTATAATGCTGCCGTTCTGAATCTGGGGGTGTTTGGGCTGTGCGTTACACGGGTGAAGAGATGGGCATGCTGAAGTCAAGCCCAGTGCTTTTTCTGGGGGTGAATGCTGTATCTAGGCTGCTGAGCCTTCTCCAGTCACTGCCTTTTCCAGGTGACTTACGCTGTTTCTTCTGGATTTTTAGATGAATGGGCAAAACAGAGATATGTTATCAGCTTATTTAAAGCTCTACAATTGCATGTGTTTCTTTAGACTGGAAAGAGAGATATCAGCCAGGATGAGCTTGCAAATTGGGCACAGTATGATGGGCTGTGGTGTGGCCAGGGTGAGGGACTTGCTGCAGTAGGAATGCTGTTTTGCTTTGCTCAGAGTGCACTTCCATGCCCATTTGTCTTCCCTTAGGTCAATCGTAAGGACTTGAGCACCCTCCCCTCCCTCCCCTCTGATCGGATTCCTTGTAAATGAAGCTCACTCGCTCCCTGAGGACCAGATTTCACTGATGACTGGGAAGCAACAAGTACCCAGAAAAGCACTTTTACCACGGACTCCACCTCAGGAGCACCAGGAGGTCGTCTTCTAAGTAAAACCTGTGCCCCTTCCGTGCAGACCCAATGTCTGCTGCAATGGATACAGAATCGACGTATTCGGGATACTCCCACTACTCAGGTCACTCCAAAAAAGCCCACAGACAAGGGTAAGGAAATGTTTATTTTTAATTACTTGCCGCTCTAAGCTAGGACATGTCCCATGGAAAAAAAAATTGTAAGCTAGGTTGAAACCAGTGGGGCCACAGCTCTGGAGGAGATAAATGTGGAGAGTCCTCGTTAGGAACCCAGTGAGGAGACTGGAAGCAATAATGCTGTTAATTTAATGATATTCAACTTGTTGGATGCATGCTGAGGTCATGTATGACCGGAAAGATTGGGAAAGCGCCGGCAGAAGGAATAGATCACTTAATTCATCCCTCATACTTTAAGAGCAGAGCAGAGTCTCTGGGGAGAAGTGTCAGACTTCCTAAACTGGTAATTGCCAGTTGTTTTCTCTTCTGATGCCATTCCTCTATTGTGTAACAACAAGGTTTCCTATCTCTCCCCACCATCCTCCTGGCTACTCTGTTGCTGGTGTGTTGGGTTTTTTTAATAGCATTTGAGTGGTACTTGAGTCTACAACAAGTCCTTTATCAGCATTGATTGGATTAGAAGTCAGGCTTTTCTGGACTTGAATAGCAAGTCCTCTTTGTTGGGGTAGTTCAGCAGCCTCAAAAACCATCTTGCTCTAAAACTTCTGATTACTTGGAAACATTATCTTTTTTTTTCCTGCATCATCATTAGTTTTGCATGCAAAACGTGTGCCACTTACAGTCTTTGCAACTTAGAACTGAGCTGGTCCAAAATAACTTTGCATTTCAGAAGCAATTATACTGTGTGGTTGGAAAAAGAATTCTTCCATTAAATGAAGTCTCTTTGCTCGCAGTCCAGTTATTGAGTAAAACATCTCTTGTTTGCTTTTTCTCCCTTCTTTAACCCCCCCCACCCCCAATATGGATTGCCCTTTGAAGCTTAGAGTGCAATGTGGGAAGAGCCTTCAAAGTTCCCAAAACAACATACAAAATCCTAGAGCCCCTTACTGTGAACAGGAAAAAGTCTCATCCCATGAAACCTTTGGGCTTTGGTAACTCCAAGAGAGATGCAATGGAGAGAGCAGAGCTGGGACACTGGATGCTCCTCGGCTTTAAGCCGGTCCCTGAGCACAGTGAGGGTCTCTGGTGCAAAGGCTGCTTTCCTGTCCAGGTAGGAAGGGGAGGAAAACATTGGTGAGCAGATTGGTGGGGCTTAGCTCCTCTGGAGACATTCTCAGATGAGAAGCCAGGAGGTCTACAAGGGTGCTCTGGAAGTAAGCACTACCTTAGTACCCTTGATGTTCTTGCTCACTTGGTAAGAGGTTAACTGTGGTTGATTAACCAGTAGAAATAAACTCCACCAGTTGTCCTACAGTGTTAAAGTCCTAGTTGACAAGACTACATTGCAGGAACTAAAGCTGTCTTGATTAATCCCGGGTGTTAACAAGTCCCTGTGAGACACTTTCTGCTGGTGGAGAGCTGTGTAGACCAGTTAATCCCAAATGGAGTTGCCAGTGGTTTGGGAAATGCAAGCTTCCCTTTCAAGCACAGCGCTGGCAGAAGCTGTTTTAAGAGAAGCTGAGGTGGTGGGGATGTACCCCTGACCCCTTTGCTCCCCTCTTGAATTGCTGAGAGGGTAGACTGTCCCAGCCACCAGGCTGTAGGCTGCTCTGGGCAAGGTCCCTTTCTACCTCTTCCGAAGCTTGTTTTGTCACAGATTGAGTCAATATTGATCAAGAGATGGGCAAGCATGACAGAGGTGTAGCAGATTCCAGGCCCTGCTCCAGAAACTATCTGATAATGTTGTTCTCCTCTTGCTCTGTTTGGAAAAGGAGTCGGGACAGGCACAAATCACCACGAAGCAAAGATGGCAGTCGGTCTGAGAAGTCCGTCACTATCCAGACGCCTCCTGCAGAGCCGCTTCTGGGGAACGATGCCTCTCGGGCAGAGGAGGGACAGGTAAGGAGGGAGTGAAAACAAACATGGAGTGTGGTTTCTGGAACAGGGCGTATGACTTACCAGCACGTGAGTAGAAAAAAAAGCATTGCTCACATGGTGTTAGTAAAGAATCACGACTTACGGGTATCCTTATTCATGCATGAAGCCAAGGTCTCAGTCAGTTTTGTCTTTTTCTGAGAGCATTATTTTTGACAGCAGCAGTACTGATGCGACTACTCCTGGGGCGCTAATTTGCCTCTGTCTTCAGAGCATCATCTGCCAAGCTCTATAGAAACATCTTGTTTCCATCATCTCGCTGTGCGTCATTCAGGTCAATCCTTTCACCTGTATGTGCACTTTTGTTTTTAAGCAGGATTTGCTCTGGGTAATAGTGTAAAGCACATTAGGACCAGGATCCCAGTAGGGAAAGGAGGCAAGATATGTAAAACTAATGTGAAATAGCTGGAAAGGAGAGTGAACTCGGTGAAAGCTAGTATATCAACGCTGGGTTAAATAAAGAATGGAATAATGCTGGCTTTAGATTGCACCTAGGATGGATCCAGTACTCTCTCAGCTCTAGCAGCTGGTGTGAAGGTGCATGTTCATTTTCAAAGAATGGCTGATGCTGCAAGACATAGAATGCAGGATGGTTCAGTGCCTCCTGGGTTGGATTTGGGGTGTGTTAATCCTTGGCTGTGGGGCTCCACCTCTGCCCTTGCAAAAAAAAAAAAAAAATTATGCCCAGTTTCCACCCAAATTGTGTATGGTAGTACTTGTAATAGTATTCATGTAGCTACAGGTGGGCCTACCATATGGTATTTTGTAATCAGATGCTTGTTTTCGTAAGTCCCAGATATTACTTCAATTAGATCTAAAGGTGCTGGTGAATTCTTAAGCCCTTGTTTTTGTGCAGACCTCCTCAGTGTGAATTAAATCAAAATAAGTCGATGAACAAGACTTTTCTTCTAGGGAGCAGGGTGCCCAGGGTTGGGTCCAACAACTTTGTACCACTGGAGATTTAGACTCATATTTCCATATAACTGCATGACTTTTTGGACTAGGCTTGCCTGTTGTCTTCTGGGCTGCTGTGGTGTTTCTGTCCCTTCTCTCTTCTGCAAAGTTTCTCAGTCCATCAAGTGGAGGAAACTATGCAGAGCTATTTCATGCACAAACATAAAATAGTTGAAATGCTTCAATTGCTTTACTGGAGACACTGGTAAAGAGGGAAATGTGATAGAATTATGCTGCTTTTCAGGACATACTACAATGCAGATATCTCTTCTGGGGCCTCTGTTTTGGTGAGAAGTGACTCAAAAACCCCTCATTAATTCAAGATGCTGACTGTTTGTGGTTGGTCTGTCTCAAAACCCTGCTGCTCTAGGCATGGGAGGTATTCATGTCTTGGAGTGCATTACAAGTTAAATCCCTGGAGTTGTTCAAAGTAGTCGTGCTGCCTGTCTACTCCTTTCCCAAAGGTTCTTGAAGACTCTTTCCTCTAACTCTTTTAAAGAAGTGAATAAAGGTTTAAAATGATGTCCGTTTCTTTAAAACTAAAAGCTTTGATCAGCATGCGTAGCTGCAGAAGTCTGGGGGAAAGTGTAAATCCTATTAGTGACGGAGGCTGCAGGAAGATAGACTCAGGAGGGTAGGAAGAAGAGCAAAACATGTGCTTCTGAATGAGCGTTGCAGCTACGAAGGTGTCAGGTGCTGAGCAACAAAGCGCTTGCACTGCCACTGTTTGGTGGGTATTTGTGGGAGGCATCCGGAGTCTTGATGTGCGTGAGTCACTCCAGCAGCAGCCGTGAGTCAAATCCATACACGTCAGCGTAACTCTTTGGCCGTGCCAGCACCAGGAAGGAGCAATTTGGAGGCATCGTGGGATGGGAGAAATACTTGCAGAAGTCCTCTGATGTTAGCTAGGGAAGAAACGAGACTTTCAGAAAACGTAATGTAATTTGAAGCTTGACTATATGGCAGCTGTATTTCAGGTAAGCTTCTTTGTGGCTGAGTGGCTTCTGACAATGTCCTGGACTCTTAACACCAGAGCTGCTTCGTAGTCTAGGATCCTCTAAATTTAAAGCCCCATACCTGAAAATGTCCTCTGTGACTGCTTGTGATTTGTTGGTTTAACTAAACTTTTATTAGAATATGTCAGCTATTGAGGGCTGTGCTACTGTAGAGAAGAATAAAAGAAAACAAAGTGGAGGAACTTGTTGGAAGTGTGGTTGCTTCTGTTACCGATGGAAAAAAGAATGTGTGAACATGTTTTTGATTGTGTAACAACAACTGGCTTGAAACACTGAAATGAAAGTTTCCCTTCCAGGTGCTTCTGTGGTGCACTTGCACCACAGAGTTTGTGGGCTGGAAGAGTGCTAGTCCTTGCCGTGCACATGGGAACTGATGATTACTGCAGTTTCCAGGAGTTATGTGATACTACTCGTTAAGTGTGCTGGAAGAGGAACCTCTGGGGTGCAGTGGGTGGCACAGCAAGTTGAGCTACCTGCTCTACAGTTACAGGTTTTTAACACCTAACGTTTATAGTCACTGGTTTGGACAAGTTGCTGTTGTTTCCAAACCTTTGTTAATTTTCAGGGCTGATTATTCAATACATTGAAGATGTTGCTCTTGCTGTATTTTTTTTTTTTTTCTGGGACTTAAGTCTGTTGTAGCAATCTTTTTCCAGGCAAGAAAAACAGACGACCTGGAAGGAATAACCTGATTATTTCAGTATTATTTTTCTTTATCTCTTCCTCCCTCAGGATGACAACTGGGGTGAGACCACGACAGCAATCACAGGCACCTCTGAGCACAGCATTTCCCAGGAGGACATTGCCCGGATCAGTAAGGATCTGGAGGACAGCGTTGGGTTGGACTGCAAACGTTACCTGGGCTTAACAGTGGCAGCTGTTCTCGGACTCCTTGTCTTCCTTACCCCCATCGCCTTCATTCTGTTACCCCAGATCCTGTGGCGGGATGATCTGGAGCCGTGTGGTACTGTCTGTGAGGGACTGTTCATCTCTGTGGCGTTTAAACTCCTCATTCTTCTGATTGGGACCTGGGCTCTGTTCTTCCGCCAGCCTAAGGCAGATATACCAAGGGTGTTTGTGTTTCGGGCCCTTCTGTTGGTCCTCATATTCCTGTTTGTGTTTTCCTACTGGCTTTTTTACGGCGTTCGCATCTTGGACTCGAAGGACACCAACTACCAAGGCATAGTGCAGTACGCGGTGTCTCTGGTGGATGCTCTGCTCTTCATTCACTACCTGGCCATTGTGCTGCTGGAGCTGCGGCAGCTGCAGCCCATGTTCGCTGTCAAGGTAGTTCGGTCAACAGATGGAGAGTCGCGATACTACAGCTTGGGGCACCTGAGGTAGGTACAAGCCCTTGAAGTCCAGCGGTGTAGATAAATGTGGCTATGCTGTAGCACGAAGCATCAACTGCTTTTGTACAGGTGATATCGCTGGTTTCTGAATCTTCCCCCAGAGGAGTCCTAGAGTATCTCCAAAGTTACCAGACTGACTGTCTCTTCCCCTCTGCGAGTGTGGGAGAGGTGGTCCCTGCTTCAGAGGAGTCCTGTGCATTTCTGTAAATGAAAAGAGCTGATGACACAACTTTAGGCTGGTCGTTGGGCTAAGCCTGATGAGATCTTTAAGATCCTTCTCTGGGTTTCTTGCCCTGTCTCCCTACTGGAAGAAAAAGGAGAGGCCTCCTTGTGTAGCCAGGGCTGGCTTGTGCTGTTTGGCTGTATGGGACAGGTGCCACGTTGAGAGCAGCCCTTCAGGCCGTGCAGAGCAACGCTCCTTGGAGCCTCCTGACAGCAGACCAGTCCACGTGGCAGGGGCTGAAGGAAGAAGTTAAGTGGCCCTGTGTGAGAAAGCATTCAGAAACCTAACGTGCTGTTGAAAACGTCCGTTTGTCCTCATTGCGCTGTGCAGCCAAGAGTTGTGCGAGGAACCTGAATAAACATCGCTCGGGTTGGATCGAGCACTGTCGTTTGGATCCTCTGCGCGCCTTTTGCGGCCAGTTGAGATGCTTGTGTTCAGGTGTTTGTGCTCCGAAGCCCGTTCCTGTGACGGGCTGGGGCTGCCTCGAAGGGCTTAGCCAGAGAGCTACACCGTGGGATCTGCAGGCTGCTTTTACTGACTGTGGACTCTTGCCTTGTTTCTTGTTTCAGCAGTTTTGTGTTGGCTTGAGGTTTAGTCCTGCTGAAGCAGTTGCCTTGATGCAGCCAAAATCTCCCAGCAGTTCAGGCATTTAGGAATAATATTTTTAATGAGTACTGGGGCACATGTAGGTGCTTTTTTTGACAGTGCTATGGTGCTCCTGGTTCGGTTTTGTAGCATGATGTTCTTTTTGTCATAGGTATGGATCAGTTTGCTGGGTCAGATGTATCTGAGTGTTTGGGAACTGTGCGATATCCATAAGTATGACATATGGATGCCTGCTTCCACCTTCCCGCTGGGGTTAATGTTTCCCTCAGCAAAGGTACAAGAAAGGACAGATGTCTCAATCTCCTTAGTTCCCGTGTCCTGTGAAGCTCTCTAGAAATCTCTTAGTTCCTGTGGCCTGTGAAGCCAGCAGCTGAGCTCTGAGCATGATTCCCCAGACTGTATGTGCACTTAAACATCTGTTCTGCTTATCCTGTCCAGACCCCTATGGCATGCGTATCTATTGCAGATGGAGAGATTAGTGTCTGCTGGTTTAAGTGGATGTAGGACCAGTCTCCTACAGCCATTAGCTTAGCAGTGGAATTGCTTTGAAGCGGATTTAGTGGTTGAAGCTCAAGTCTGGGAGTTGACTCCTGGATGTTGTTTCTGCCTTAATGGAAGAACTCAAGGCCTTTTGAGTGAACTAGGTCTGGACTCTGCTGTATTTTCCTTCTCTGTAAAATGTGTAGGATAGCCCCTCTTCTGTAAGGGATGTGCTCCTGTTGACTTAATGAAAGGTCACCTTCAGCGTTTAAAAAAAATGAACTAATCTCTGGTTTTCTTGTTAAACCAATTTTTTTTTTTTTAAACTTAAAAATTCCTCTGTGGGAAGTGACAGATCCAGCGTAACCTCTAAGACTAGGGAGATGGAGAGATGACTACCAAAGAGTTCCCCTGTGCCACAGCTTTGTGCCTTGAGGTGTGCCAGGGCAGTTCTCTCGTAAGCAAATTGTGCACAGAAAGTTCAGTACGTGTATGTATATACCTATATACACACACAGTGTGCAGGTTCGGTTGGAGAGAGTTTGCTGGTTGCTTGGTCGTAGATTGTGGGTTTGCGTTCAGAGGAATTAAGATCCCACGCCTGCCAAAGTCTGCATGCCTGGCTTTAACCATGTAAGTAATCTTGCCATTGGAGGCAAAGAATTTGCTCGAGAATCAAGGCCTAAATATTTAATAGCACATGTGTTAGAAACAGCGTTCTCTCCAATTCTCTCTTTGCAGCGAGGTTTTGAAATGCCTTGGGTGATGCAAGGGCAGCAAAGAGTTGTAAAACCTAGGGTGAAATCTGAGATGTATGAAAAATTAATAACTTCTCATTTGTTGGCAATCTGATTGCAGTTTTGTTTGGCGTATTGAATCCAAACCACGCAGCATGTAGATGCTTCAGTGTCCTGTGGTACGAGAGAGTCCTTTCAAGCGTGTCTAATAATGGTAAACTAGTGTTGCTTTTCCTTTTGTTTCTGACAGATGTGTATAATGTGTGCTGACGCATGTTCTGCAGCCTGTATGTCTTTCCATCTTTACTAACGTAAAGGTAGAAGGTTTGATCGGTGGCCAAGTGTCTCCCAGCTAAGGGGGAGTTCATTTTCTCTCTCTCACTACAAGCAACAGGGAGAGAGGTACTTGTGTGTAAGCGGTAAGAGCTGCTGGTCTTGGCCAGAGCGTGGCCCCAACGTCATAAACACTGTAAGAAGTGAATGCCGTTGGTATCTCCTTCAACATCTAAAGGCTTAGGATTGCGAGATGTTTATGCAGACCATGAGAAATTTGGGAACTTTTGCACGCTTTTGCAGCATAATTTTGCAAAGTTTCCATAAAAGTCTTGACACGCGTGTGGGTGAAGTGGCAGTCGGGGTCAGAAGGGGCTGCCTTCTGGCTGAGGCACAAGGCTGGAATGGGAGGCCTGTTGATGGGAAAATGTGCAGATAGGCAAGGACAGTTTGGATTATTCAGGAAGACTGGAGTAGCTAGCAGCCTTGTGGGTGTACTGGAGAGGTTGTAGCTACGATGGAGTATACATAAACTATTTGTTACTGCCTCTGGGCTCTCCATTTGCCACCACGCATGCTTGCCTCACCCCAGTGCTTTTAAAGGGGTCTTAGATAGGTTGTGGGCTGCCACCTGGAAGGAGGAAGCATGCTTTAACAGGTAGAGCAATCTGACTGCCTCCTGAAATCAAAACCTTGCTGCCTCAGTCTAGCCTTTTGTACTCTTCATGCTCCCAAACATCTTAAAAGTTTTGCTCCCCGGCTGTTCATGGAGTCTGTCTTCCTCAATAGCCCGGCGTGCTCCGGAGAAGCTGGTGGCAAGAAGGCTCTTGAGGCATCTTATCTTGTTCAGTGTTGCGTCTTGGAGTCTCTCTGGATTTTCCACAGGAAAATAGTTGATATCAACCTTTTTAATCCAAGGTGGAAGCTTTCAAATTCTAGGTCTTTTCTCATGTGGCAGAGGGAGCTGCTATGTAAGTACGAGGAAAACAGGCTTTCTGGGGGAGAAGGGAAGAAAACAATGGCTCAGCCACCCTTCTGCAAAACCATGTTTTTGCCAGGCAGCGTACAGACAGGATTTGCCACCCTCCCTGACTCCAAACATAGCAAAGAAGCTGAAAGTGCTGAGTTAGGTATTCTACTCCACCCCTGAGGGCCCTAGGTCCAGGAGGGTAAGCATATTTGGGAGTAGTTCCCCAAATTCATATTATAATCAACCTATTAATAGGCTGGCGTGGTCCCACCCCCAGCACTTTGGCTGTAACTTTTCTTCTGGGAGATTTGACTGCCAAAACGAGTGTTCCCTTTGGCATCAATTCAGGAGCTCGGGGGGGAGGTAAAAATTAAATTGGAGTCTCAATGAATGTGGTGCCAAGTCTCAGCTCGCTGACTGCTCTGCTGCTCCTGGTAGTAAGGGTTGCCACGCGGGGGGAATGCTTTATGGTGGTACGTATGGGTGAAGAGTGGGGAATAGAGTAGATGCAAGAAAGGTCAAGCCTGGGAAAATGCGAGAGAGGTTGGGTGGGGATGCTGGCGAGACTTTTGAAAGCAACAACAAAGGGAAACAAAGGTGGGGGAGAGCAACAGTAGATAGCTTTTCTGTTGAAAGGCTGATAGTTTTGTGAGCTGAGGCTTGGATTTGCAGCCGAGGCTTTGGTTTGTCCCTACGGATAGGGACACTGATGGCACCTGTCACCCACAGCTCAGTTCCTTCTGGGTGGCTCAGAAACTGTGTAGGAAGGTTGTTCCTTCTGGATGGCTCAGAAACTATGCAGGAAGGATGCTGCTGGAGAAAACCTTCCTTTTCTGTAGTTAGGATGTTAAACATATTCCCTTCCTCTCCAGTGAGTACTTTTTCCCCACCCTAGAGCTTTGCTAGTCTAGACAGCTCAAGAAAATGAATGGCTTCAAACACGTAGTAATTACTGATCTTACACATAGACTGAATGTTGGGCTCCGGTATAGTCTTGCTTTTCTCAGGTTAGAAATGTCTGAGAGTGGGTCTTGCTCCTCCCTTTTGCTCATCCTTGCAGTAGGGATATGAGGAGCAGGGCCATGATAGTTTGTCATGTGTCGAGCTGTATGAAGTACAGAGACCTTCAGTCTGCTTTTCTGTCCTTCCTAACATGGGCTTTCCTTTATGAACCAGCTGGCTGGGAAGCTAGTGGGGAGGCCTCTGTATGCCTTTGGAAACAGGCTACGGCTTTTGCAGATGGCTGGGAGCTGGTAGATGTTCTCTGTCCAGCTAATCAAGAAAAGCTTAGTACTCAGAAATAGCAGCTGTGTATGGAAAAAGTCTGTTAGAGCATTGCCTGTACCCGTGTTACCCATCTGCATTTGGATGGATGTTTGCTGAACTGTGGTTTAAAAATCCAAGAAGGGAGCAGCTGCTTCTTCCAAACAGGTCCCGGTTTCTGAAGAGCCTGCACCTTCCCTGCAGGAACTATCAGTATCTTACGGAGAGGTCTGGTGGCTTGCACATGCTCACAAAACAAAGCAGATGCATACATGTTTTGTGGAAGGGGAGAACGTTCAGCCTGTCTCCCAGCTGAACTGGAGGCGGCAGAGCAGCTGTTTCTTAGGTGCTGTGTGAGCCCTTACCTTTAATACAAACCAGAGCTGAAGCAGAATTGCATGGTGGAAGCCGATGCCAGTTTTGACCCAGCTGCTTTGGGTTGGCAGTCTCGTATCTATTGAACCTGTTGCTTATAAAGCTGATCTCTAGGCTGTCAGTATTTACTGATCTGATCTGACGAGCACTCTCTTGTCTGTGTCCCTTGCTGCTGCTGGGGCCACGTTCCCTAGTGAGGGAGTGTGCAGGGGGCTAAGGAGCGGGAATAAGCTGCTTCATACTCCAGCCTGCATGTGTAAGCCTCGCACGTCTGACCTTTCAACAACGAGGTGTTGCTCAGATAGGCCTCCCCTTATCAAGGGTGAAATTTTTCTAATGGAGAACACCTGGCCAACAATTGAACTATACAGAGCGCTCTTGCCTGGAGTTGTGTCAACACTTCTCTCTAGGTTATGCTGTCCTAAAATCTCCCTACCCCCAAAAGGAAAGCTTCCATGGCATATAGACACCCTTGTTTCTGTTTCTAGCGTGGTGAAATATATCAGCTTAACCATGGGTTTAGGAAGCTCAATCTCTTGCCTGAGGCAAGAGCCACTGAAATCTTGCTGTTTTCTGCTGAAGGAACTTCATAACGTGTGTCTAATTGCATTGATGGTTCCTCGTGTGACTGATCTCGTACACTTGTGGGCTATTTCTGTTCCCAGTCGGGCGGTCAGAAGTGGGGCTGCAGAACAAGCACTGCTGCAACGCTGTACCTGCCCAGCTAAATCCTGCTGGAGGCACTCTGGGCTTGGACGCTCTTCCTTCTACCCTGCCTGCAGTTTGCTTGGTCTGCGTTCCCAGGGACCAGAGGAATTACACTGACCCTCCCTGGGGTTTCTTCAACCCTCGCCGTCTTCCATAGCGATAAACACTGTGATGAAAGAGATTGAGCTGATGAGTTTTTATCTTGTTCTGTAGCAAAACATCTTATTAACTGTCCTGCTGCCTTGATTACAGGAGCTTCCTAGAACAGCAGGCTCCACAGACCAGCGACTTTGCAGAGCAGCTCTGTCGCCAGAGGCTCGAGCCGGGGTGAAATTAGCCTTGTTCCTGAATGCATTTTTTTCTGTCCTGAAATCTGTACAAGGCACTCTGATGAGCGTTTGTGTGACTGTCCCTCCCCCCTGCCCATCACCAGACCTGATGAGCACCAGCATTAAATAGTCTCTCCTCCCAAGAAGTTCTGGGATAGCCAGCTAAATGGGTGTTAATTGCATCTGCAAGTGTGAAGCTCCTGCAGAAGCTGAGCTGTCTGCTCCAGAGCAGCTTCTTTAGCACTAACTGAGAGGTGTCAGACTTGTGACCTCCGAGGCAATATCCTTCCAGCAGCACTTCACATAACTGGGTGTTTACAACCACCTTTTCGCAACTCATCATCTCCGCAGCTGGGCTGCTTCTCCATGCTCCCATTCCTGAGCTTGCAGAACTCTCCTGTCCACAGTTGTGTGGCATGGGCAGCTGAGCATTAACACCCTTCAGACACCCCATGCCACGGAGCAGGGAAGGAAGCTCTGACTTGGGGCTGAACTAACAATGACTTAATGGGAAAAGACTCCCAACTGCATTCCTAGTCATTCTTAGTCACGGGCCATACCTTTCCCCGCTCCCGCCTGCATCTGCTGCCACGACTCCAGGAGGATGGTGCCACAGAGAGCCATTCCGCTGATTGCTCTTGCTGTGAGGGTACCCGTGGAATTGCAGAAGGGAATTCTCCAGCAGCCTCTGAAAAAATGTGTGCCGTTGCCTGCTGAGCAGGGAGCAGTCTCCTTTGATGCTCCAGACGAGTTACGGGAACGGTGCCTTGTTCTGTTTTATGAGGGTCTGTCTGATGGTGCATGGGGTGTGTTGTCAGCGAAGACCAGATAGGACATCTTACTTGGGTCAGAGCAACACCTCATTAAGAGGATGTTTGTTTGTGACAGTGGTGAACAGCAGACTCCAGGAGTGCCAGGTGCTTCTCATTAGAGGGGAATGGAAAGTTGAGGATGGACCATCAGTATCTGACTGCATGCACAACTCATCTGGGAGTTTCTGATGTGGTAAAGCCTGTCTCCAAAGCCTGGGAGGGCTTTGCTTTTCTGAAAGGAGCATGTTTTCCTAGCCTCTTGCCTTTCTGCATATTCTTTTCTTGATCTTTGATCACCCCAGCCGCCCCTGGTGCACACACCACCTCTCCTCTCCTCCTCACCAGGAGGAGCATGGAGTTGAGCGTGCTAAACCACAGCCCAGGGACCAGTTGTGTGGTGCTCCTGCAAATGCACCGGGCAGCCTTGGCGAGTGGTGCGGGGCGATTGTTGTACCCTGGAGCAGTCTCACATTTTTTGAATACTTAATACTTTAAAAAGTTTACAAGCCTACTTTATAATGAAGGGCCTGCTGTCAATTATTAATCCCCCTGGCTAGTATGGTATTACTTGCTCCCTGATGGGGAGCTGCTAGGCTTCGGTCCTTCTGAAAGAGATGGTGTGGAGGAAATGCCATTGGTTTCATCTGCAGGGGTTCTCCTTCTTGTTGGTTAGTCTTTCAGAATCAACACTGCCCAGAAGTACAAGAACAGCATGCACTCTAGCCTACCCTCTACTTACAGGGTTTGTCAGCTAATTTCTTTTCCCCTGCTGTCGGTGCCCTCCAAATCCCCTGTGTGTACCACCCACAGAGACAGATGGTCTCCCTAAGCTGCTGAACAAATTTTGTGGCTGTGAAGATACTTTTATCTTCAAATGCTGGGGGAAAAAAAAAAAAAATAATCCGCCCCCTCAACCTTTGACATCCATTTTTTTGTGGTGAATGATGAAATGCAAATATTCTGCGAAGGAGCGAGCTGTGTGCCCTTTCAGGGCAAGGAGGAGGCTCACTTTTTGTTAAGAGTGCAAGAAATCATAAATTTACAGTTCTCGTACAGCGCGATCAAGTAATATGTCCAAGAAAATTGGAAGCTAATTCCTGACCCTACCCTGAAGGAATAAGGACGAGTTAATACAGAGCTGGGTGGTAGTAAAAGAATTTTTTTGTTTCTCTTTGCCACAAAACTGAGGGCAATATTTTCACTTATAACTTGATTCCCCTTCCAGCACTCGCTCCCCTTAAATGAACCTCTGTGCTTAAATTCCCCTTGTGCAATTTAGGTCAACTGGGGACCTCAGCTGACAGTTTGGGGAGGGCTATTCCCCAGTTGTCAGCAAAACTGGCTCCCGGCACAGCAGTGAGGACCTTGGCTGCGGTTTGGGGGCTGATGACTCTGGCTTGCGCTCCCGAAATCCTGTCAGAGGGTCGTCTGCATCCTTGTCGGGGCTGGATTTTTTGATGCTCAGCTCGGAACCGCAGGCCGTGTCCCTGCAGCCCCAGCGTTGTTTGTAGGGTTGCTGGGTGCTGGCTTTAAAATGAGGCGGCTCTTGCTTGTGCGAAGCCTGCTGGGGGGGAGCTGGGGTGTGGGATGCCCTGTGGTGGAGGGATGCTGTGCAGGGAGCGCTGGGCCGTAGTTAGAGAGCCCATATTCCTCTGTGTGCAAGGATCTGCTGGCAGGTGGCATCAATCCTGCATTTTCAGGCCTTTCCGTCTGGGCTTGCAGGGAAATAATGCTCTGAGGTGTTGTGAGAGGAATCCTAGAAGTTGAAGCTGTTGTATTGACTCAAATGACAAACTTCATTCAAAGTGTGGCCACGTTAATCCTGTCCTCTGCTGGGGGTCAAGTAAGAGGTGGTCCTCTTTCCTGAGAGAGCACCCTGCCAGGCTGCCGTTGGAACCAGAGCTGAATACTGCTGTTTCATGGCAGCAGCGCCTAAATGTGAAGTCCTGTTACAGCACTGAAGTTTTGCTGCCAGTAGAAGCTTTGAACGCTTTCTTTCTGTTCTTTCCTTGGAGTTAAAGTTGCATTTCTTAGCCTTCACTTAAAACCCCCACCGCACCCTTAGTTACTTCATAACTATTAATGTAACTTGAAGATTTCCTTGTCTGAAGACTCTGGCCTTATTTGATGCATGGTCAGGCTTTAAATTATCTTTTGAAAATGTAGACTCTTGGAAATTTCTTGCCATACCTGCCAGTTCCTGCATATTTTTTTTTTTTCTTTTGAGGCTCAGACTAATCAGAGGCATAGCATACATGTATGTTGGGAAGAAGAAACGCATCACTGTCACGGATTATGCTACTCCCAAGGACTGGAAGTGGTAATCCAGGGTACCATGTATTGCCAGCTGCTGCAAGGTTCCTAGGTGCTTGAGTTGGAAGCTAATGGGTGCCCTGGAGCTCAGGGCTCGGGGGAGTCTGGTATTTCATCCCTTACCTGTCTGCACTAAGTGCCTGTTTCACTCTTGCATGCAGGGTAAGCTCTTGGTCTTGCTCCCAACTCCTGTGTTCAGAAGGTAAAGCACACCTTGGTGCCGTCCTGTCCCCCCAACTTGTTTGAAACTCCTTAAATCCTAAATATAACCTCAAGTGCATAGAAACTCATGAAAGAGGTTAAGCCTCCCTCAGAAATACTCGGTACACCCCTCAATTACATAAATGTTTGATCATAGTTTCACATCGCTTCTTAAACTGATGCTGCTGCAAAAAAATATCCTGTCAACTGTCTGATCCTCCCTCACCGCCCCCAAAGAAATCTTGTCTGGTTGCACAGGGATCTGAATGGTGGAACTGGTAATTTGTATGTCTGTATTACCTATGTAGCGTTATAGTTTGTGTGTGTATCTTTCTCCCTGGATTATTTAGCCCAGCTCAAATTCTGCAGTCTTTTTAACTGCCCTTCTGGTGCTTAAGGGTTACGAAGGCTTGTGGTGGCAGAAGAAAGGTGTGATGGGGCAGAGGGAAAGAGGCAGGACAGCATCCTCTCATGGCGGCAATGGTTTCACTGAAAGCGGTCCCGCCGCTGCCTGCGTGAGGAGACAGGTTGTGCGCGTGTGTTGCTGCAGCCTGCGTGGCTCTGTCCGCAAAGGTGTGCTCCTCTGCTGAGCTTGGGGAAAGGAGAGCAGCCAAGTCCTTGCTTCTCCTCCCCTACCCAGCAGGCCTACAGGGAACCAGCTGTGGCCCAAACGTGAGGGACAGGTCTCATGTCCCAAGCCACATCCCTTAAGGTGCAGAGCCGGACGCGGTGTACCTCATGGCAGCTTATTGTTGTGGGATCGGTGTAGAGTCAGATCATCAGCTGTGAGACGGGACTAAATTATTGTCTTGAGTATGCGGGTCTCCTTCCACAGGGCTCATTGGCCTCAATAGCCTGCTCAGCTGTGGAGATGTTAACCGTAAGATCGACTTCAGCAGTGTCCCTGACTGTCCCAAATTGGTCGTGGGACTGTGTCAAATTGGGCGCAGACAAGCGGAGCCTGCTCGGGGTGCTGGCAGCTGGGTGCAACACCCGCAGGTGCCTGGGGAAGCCGGCTTGCCCCTTCTCTGTCGGCACCTGCGTCTGTCTGGTGTGCCTGTATCTGCCACGCCGGGCAGGTCCATGGGGACAGCTCGGCAGCAGCTTCCTCCCATCATCTTTTCACTGAAGTTGTCCCCTTTGTGCTCTTCTCTCACTGCCTTCCTTCCCAACCTGGCAATTTGCTCAATAGATAAAGGAAGCCTTTCACAGCTTTGGTTTTGCTTCAGTGTGAGCAGACGGCAGTTGGCTTTTTTTTTTTCCCCCCCCTCTCATAAATAAGCAAGTTAGTATTCTCACTAGCTCCTTTGAGGATACCCCACCGCTTTGCAAAACTGTGGCATGGAGGCAGACTGCTTGGTGTGCCGGCAGGGCGCTTGGAAAACCCATTTGTGAGCTCTAGCACGTGGATCCGGTAGCTCCTGCTCTCCAGATCCGATTGAACTACTACTGGCTCCTGAGGGTGCTGGGTTGAGCTTGTGGTGTGGGTGTCTTGGCCAGGTGTTGGTTCGGTTCACCGTGGGTGTCTGGGACGTGACGGATACATGGCCGGGCACAGGCAGCTCCTTTGCTCTCATCTTTTTTTCTCCGCGTTGCAGCAGTCCCTGGGGCAATGAGGTGCTGGTAGCAAGGGCTCGCTCTCTGCTTGATGAGAAGGTAGCACCTTCGCCTGTTTGAATGTGTTATGTGTGATCAAAGGGAGGTGGATGTCTCTAGTTTGAGAGCCGTTGGGGCATCTGCATGTGGTTATTGGTGTCTGAGGAACTGGTTGAAATCCAGCCCAAGCTGTTAGTGCCTGAAAGCTGGTGTTGTCCACCGGCTAATCCATGAGCTATACCGTTTGGATTTAGTGGTTCTGCTAGGTATCTGCATGGTGAGTAAGGGCTTGAAAACAACCCCCCCACACACGCTGTTCGTCTTGGAGAGGCGGTCTTGGCACAGAAGGATGCGAGTGGTTTGCTTTGGAGCCCGCTCCCTGGCAGCTGGCTTCCTCAGCCTTCTGGGGGAGCGGTTTGTCGTGCTGCGCGCTCAGCCTTTCACAAGCTGCTCTTTGAGATGCAGCCCCTGAAGCTGCTCTTGTCGTACCCTCACGTACCCGTCCCCACGGATGGGCTGAGGTAATCGCTGCAATGTACCTTTGCCGCATGCTAACAAACTCCCCTTTGCTGTTCTCCGAGAGGGCGGGAAGACAGCCTTTCTGGTTACCTAGGCTGACCCCCTTGCAATAAGGCATCCTGGAATTGCATACAGCGAACCTGGGAAGAAGCTTAGGCTCAGCGAGGGCTTAAGTCTTTCCTTTCTTGTGAAAAAGAGTCCCCTGCCTCCCGTAGGAAGCTCTTCTGGTGCTCCAGCACTTCCATTGCTTCTAAAACTCACGTTAGGCTTTTGCAGCTTATTTCTGATTTCATTTTCTATCTGTTGAATATGATGTTGGAGGTAACGAGTGTCCCTATGATCTTTGCCTCCCTTGGCACCGTATACCGTGAAATGAGATGTTCACTGTGTTACTGAGGAAGAGAAGTGTGGTGCTGTCACAATATCTGACCTCAACACAGGGACTGTCTTTTCCTGGTAAATCGTATTATTGGACGTTTTGGACCACTCTTCGAGTGAGAGGATTGCGCTCTCCTCCTCCTCATGATATATCACTGCTAGTGTCTTGGGTTTTTGTCCTAGCTAATTATACTAGCTGCCACCTTCAGCTGTGGGAAGTGGAAGCAAGGGCAGTGTGGCTGTTGGGAAAGCATTCATCGAAATTTGAAGTTCTAGCAATAAAGGTGACTGGGAAAAACATTCAGCCTGTGTGCTGGTACCCTGAAGACCAGTTAACTTCCCGAAGTATCAGGCTGGAAAGTTTCTCAGAAGGAGAACTGCAGTGGGAGCGTGCCTGTGGGTTTACTGGGGTTTTATAGCTGCTTGCTAAAATTTAGCACTCTCTACTTCTGTAGCAGCATCTTCTTAGTACTGGCCTGGGAATACTTTTATAGGGTTCTTCAGGGAGGCTTAAATAAGCAGCTTGTTTGGGTTGTATGACATAAAGGAGTAGATTCCCCCCCCCCCTAAGTTTGGTCATACCTTCCTGTAAAATCCTCTGTTTTAAAAGCTCCTGTTTCCAGCTTCTCTTCCAAATAAAAAGATTAGAACATAACATAAAAAAAACCCCAACCTGAAAATGAATCCTACTCTCCCCTTCTCATTCAGAAAATCTGTACGTTGAAAACCCTTCTGCATCAGCAGTGAACTACTGTATTGCTTAGCTGGTGTCTTGATTCTGTTTTTTTGTCTCACAAAACATGAGACTTGGCGTAGAGAGTGTGTGTGTGTGTTGGAGAGCACCGTGTCTTGGACCATGCAGGGCAGAAAAGGGGAGATCTGCGACTAGAAACGGGGCTGGTGCTCTCCTTAAACTTACAGTGTTCATGTGACGGTTGTTCAGATGCCCAGTGTTGTGGGGTATGGGCACACACTTAAATTCCTGTTCTTTTTTTTTTTTTTCTTTTTTTTTTTTTAAAGGCTGGGAGGGGAGAGAACAGATGGGGACTGGTTGCTGCCAAACTGTGGGACAAACCCTGTGTGTGTGTTTGGGCTCTATATAAATTGCACCATTAATGGATGGGTGTTCACTTCTTGGGGGGCAGCAGCTGTGCGACCATCACAGTGACAACCTGTTACTATGCTGAGGTTTCCTTCCCTTCCCCAATAACGGCCTGACCTTGCAAATTTTCTTCCTTGCCTGACCAAATGCCAGAAGTCAGGTATCTAAAACAAACTCGCTGTGTCTTGGTCGCCTGGTGCCGGGGAGGGTGAGGATTGCACTTGCCTGCCTTAGCTGCATGGAGACTTCAGTTGTGGTTGTCTGACAAGAAAATGTGGTTTTCCTGTTCCTAGGGGCTGTGGTCTTGTTCTCTTGACTCTACCAGACTGAAATGCCATTGTAGTTACGACGATCAAAAGGCATTTTTCTACTCTGCTTGTTTGGCCGCAGCTGCAGAAGGAGTTCCTTGTCTTGGCATCTCTGCCGAGATCTGACTCCGTCTCTGTTTACTGGAGAGGACAAAACTGTAGCTAAGGCACCGGTGCTGCTGCCGGCGCTGCGAAGCGCTTCTGCATAGCCTTGGTCCTCTTGGCCTTGCTTCAAGGTGCTGCTTGGGAAGGATAGCGAGTACCAAATCCCTCGCGCTCTGCCAGCTCGTGGGAGATGGCCCCGGCGTGGCAGTGCTGCCCAGGGAGCATCTGTCCAGGCAGCCTACGCTGGCCTTGCCCCTAGCTGTGGTAGACAAAGCAGGGTAGCAAGTCTGTGTAGAGGATGGTGGAAATACCTTCTATAACTGTTTACAGCAGGGATGTTGGTGTGGGAAGCGTTTTAATTTCAGTTGTCTATTTCCAGTTTTATTTCCAAGGCTTTGGTCCTGGTGACTTTCCTTTGGAAGAGTAGCCAGGCGTGGTGAAGGACCAGGAACTCGAGCCCCGGCTCTGCGCCTAGCAAAAGGGTATGTGAAGGAAAGGGGTTTTCCAGGAGGGAGATGTGACTGTAGAATCATAGAATTGTTTAGGTTGGAAAAGACCTTTAACATCATCGAGTCCAACCATTAACCCAGCACTGCCAAGTCCACCACTAAACCATGTCCCTAAGCACCACATCCACCCAGCTTTTAAATACCTCTGGGGATGGGGACTCAACCACTTCCCTGGGCAGCCTGTGCCAATGCCTGACAACCCTTTCAGTGAAGAAATTGTTCCTAATATCCAACCTAACCCTCCCCTGGCGCAGCTTGAGGCCATTTCCTCTTGCCCTACTGCTTGTTACTTGGGAGAAGAGACCGACCCCCACCCGGCTCCAGCCTCCTTTCAGGCAGTTGTAGAGAGCGATAAGGTCTCCCCTCAGCCTCCTCTTCTCCAGGCTGAGCACCCCCAGCTCCCTCAGCCGCTCCTCCCCAGCCTTGTGCTCCAGACCCTTCACCAGCCTCGTTGCCCTTCTCTGGCCACGCTCCAGCACCTCCATGTCCTTCTTGGGGCGAGGGGCCCAAAGCTGAACACAGGATTCGAGGCACAGCCTCACCAGTGCCCAGTACAAGGAGACAATCACTGCCCTAGTCCTGCTGGCCACACTATTCCTGATATAGATAGAACCATAGAATCGTGTAGGGTGCTTCTGGGAAGGCACAGAAGTTTTCCGAGCCTGTTGGGTGTGAGCTGACAGCACTGCCAGAGAGTAAGAAGTGTTGTGGATGAGTAGCTGAGCACTTCAGGAGACCTCAGCATCTCTTGCAGTGGATAAGCTTGATGCAGACGTATGCTGGAGACAGCCGGTAAGGCCAAGCCAGCTCTGCATGGAAGGTTGCTTTGTGCAATCCTTGCTCAGCTTCACTTTGAGGTGCCAAAGCTTCCCAATGGGCTGTGGCATGTATTTCATGTGCCCAGAGACTTTGGCTTGTTTTGATGCTGTGTCTGTTTTGGAGAACATAGAAAAACGTTGTTTGAAGGAGAGAAGTCTATGTTGGGAACTGTTTGATTAAATAACCCTGGGCTTCCTCAGCCCTCAATTAGCACAGCAGTGATCAGGCCTCTCTGAGTATCCCTGTGGATTTTAGGTGCGTGACTCGCCCTAAACTCCAATGCTACAGGATTTGCACCCATAGCAAGGTAGGGAAGTAGGTGCTCTGGTAGCAAGCAGCTCTTCCTGGATGTGCATTTATATCTGTCTCTGTCGCAAAAGTGATGATTAGCAGTCTCTACCTGATGGTCGGTATAGTATCGTGACAGGCTACATTTCTAGCTTAGCAGGAAAGCGCAAAACTGCTAAAACCAGGTGAGCGATGGCTGCTGCAGCCTGCTGGGTTTGACCCTAGTGTGTCCAATGGCAACTTTGAGCATAGGGGTGCAGCTTCAATCTTTTTTTTTTCCCCCCTCCTTATTTTCTTTTTCACTAACCCTTTCCCACCACTTCAGAAGATTCAAAGCCTTATTCTAGAAACCGGCAGGGCCCAAAGCTAGTATTTTGATTATATAAACAGGCTTCTTCCCTTGTGCTTTGCTTCAGTATGGCACTGGCTTGTTTTCCTGGAAATCCTCTGAAAAAGCCAATTTTAGTATTGGTGTAGCTACGTCACAGAATGCAAATACAAAGCCAAAATGGCCTCTGAGCCACAGAATATGGCAAGACCTCAGATATCAAAATCCCGTGTAGCAGCAAGTATTCAGGCAAAACTGCTCCTGACTTACCTTTTGAGAGAAAAAAATTGGCGATAGTTGCTGCTTTTGTGTCACGTAGTCCCCTCCTCCACTTCCTTGGATGCCCTGTAAAAGTTAATTCATTACTGTTTGTGAAGGACTGTGTTTCTCTGCTGCCAAATGCCGCTGAGGTACCCTGTGCTTCTTTTGGGTCTGCTTGTTTGCTTTCCTTGTTGGCAGTGTGCTGTGACATGGCCGCCTTCAGGGTAGTAATAATTTAAAAAAAAAAAAAACCAAACACAAAGCAACCCTCCAACCACACAAAATGCAAAGCAACAAAATGTAGAGCCTTACCGATATTGCCTACAAGGAAGACTGGGTTTCTAGTAGGTCACTGGCCTGTGCAAGTGGTTTTTTGTTTTTGTTTTTGTTTTTCTCATGTCATAGGTTTTCTGAGTCTGAACTGTTGCATGAAAATGGTTTTTGTGTCCTGATAAGCTTTTCTGTGTTCTGGTAGTTTGTTACAATGCCTGAAACATATTGAGCTGCCAGATGTGCTTTGTAGGACATGAGGAAGATCCTCACTCTGACCCTCTCCAAACAGGCAGTTAAGTATTGAAACTTTCTGTTCATTTTCTTCCTGCCCCTCCCCATTCTTTTAAAATTGTAAAGGCAAGGAAAGCCTCGGTTTGCTGAAGTGCGAGTGAATGCAGTGACCGACGTGGTGCTGAACTCCTCCCGAGACACTTCTGCAAGGAAACAGCCTCTGAAAGCGGGCTCCGGGAAGACTGCCAGTTTCCATTCCCATCGGAGCTGGCGTGTGGGTGGAGAAGAGGCTTGCTGCAGCCACTTCACCTTGCTCGCAAGGCAGCAGAGGGTCTGCCCTGCAGTGGAAAGTCCCAAAAAACTGAATTTTTGTTGTGAGGCAGCAGGCTTCTATAGCGTTTTGCTCTGCTCCTACGTGCTCCTCAGGGCTGCTCTGGATGCTTATTTGCTCGCGGTTACCCTCCTCCTTGCACGTTGTGTTGCACAAGCGCGTTGGGTCCCTTTCTGCTGGGCTTGTGACGGCTGTGCCTGTTTCGGGGGGGTTCTCGTCGCTGTGCAGCTCCCCTGTGGGGCAGGGCTGGCTGTCCTGCGCTGTGCAGGGTGAGGCTTCCCCTTGATGTGGGTGAAGAGGTTGAGCAACGCAGCCCAGAAGGCTCTGATTCAGCCTTCTCCTTGCTCTTGCTAGTTATTGTGACCCTTCTAATTTTCTTGTCTGCAGCATCTTCTCTTTAATTCTTTTTTTTTTTTTTTTTTTTTTTTCCCCCCTCTTCTTCTTTAAAAGAGAATTTGAAGAGTTGCAGTCCAGCTGTCTTCCTAACCTGCCATGCTTAGAACGGGACACATGGTAGACAAAAATGGGCTGGTAGAAATTTAGGAAACTGATGTTTAATTACGGTTGTCTCCCTAGAGAGCAGACCCTCTGTGTGACTGGGGTATCTCATATGTGGGACTGATCCCGTACTGGATTTGCATCAGCAAAAAATAGCTAGTTTTCAGGACGATGATGACTGCTTATTGCAACGTAAAAGCTTTATTGTGTTTGGATTTCAGGTGCGTGTGCCAGTGAATTGGTGGGGCAGGTTATTTAGTGAGGGGATGGAAGGGGTAGTGGGTGGGGAAAGCTGGCATCCTGATGATAACGTTCTCTGTGGGGTCCAGGGAAAATGTGTATGGATTAAAATAAATTATTCTCTCCTGTGATGCATTGTGCTTTGTCCTAGTAGAGCTAGTTGGTCAACGGAGCACCTCCCAGACATTTCCCACTGCTGGGATGGAAGTCCCCACGCTGCCTGAAATGAGCGCGGTGTATTAGCAGAGTATAACTCTATTTTTACCTTCTCGTTTTTAGTTGATCCCAGTCTTCCAAATGTTGCATTTTGAGATGAAACTCTATGGAGTTTTACCTTTCTGGGAAGCGGACATGGAAAAACTCGGTCATGTTTGAATGCAGTCAGAAGGGGGAATATGTGCTGCTGCCGCGTGACTTCTTTTTATGAAATTTTGTTTTTAACCTGCAGCGAATTCACAGTAGAAATCAGAAGTTTGGCAGGGAGAAATAAACCGGCTTTCACTTCTTCTGTGTCAGCGCCTACGTGTGTGTGGCAGGGGTCAGTCTGTACTGCTTCATTAAAGGAAGATTATTTACTTGATTAAATAGTGGCTTTTTATTCCGTATCAGTAGCTGAGTGCTTAAATGGAGTTGCTTTTAACAAACCTGATACATGGAAATATGAAGGACTGGCACCTGAAAAGTAAAGCTTCTTTAAGATGCTCTAGCTGGATGCAAAAGACCCCACCAAACAGTCCTAAAGATGGAATTTGCTTCAAAAAGCTAAATTCATCATTTTAAAGGTTCACGGCTAATGAAATATGTGGCGCTGTACCATAATACTGACTGATGAAGGTACATGGTGAACCAGTCTGGGTTTGTTCTTCTTTCTGAGAATCTCGTGAATGGGCTGGCATCTATGCTTAATTCACTGATCGGTGGGGGGGGCAGCTGGAGAATGAGGATGGCAGAGGGAGGGTGTGTGTTTAAATTACTGGGGCGTGATGCAAAAGTTTAATATTAGCATAAGGCAGAGGAAAATTTAAATTGCTCCTCTGGGAGCACGCGTTGAATCAGTGGTAGTGCCGAGAATTGAATTTAGGTCTTAATTTGTTCATGTCTTATTTTCCCACGTTACCATCCGTGTAATGTTTTCTTCCTATGTTGTAACATGTGTGAGAATACTTGGTTGCTTTCCTTAGGAGAGGCTTTGTTGGTAAGTGTGAACTTTACAATTAACTGGCAACAAATGTGTTGGCAGTTCCCTTACAATTTTTGTGGGTTCAAAATGAAATTAAGTGTGGGTTCTTGGCAAACTCCAGCTGGCTGAATCGGTGATCTTGCTGAGAATACTGTTGCCAGCCGGACGCCACGCTGGGGCATGGAGCCAGGGCAATATGGAGAGAGCTACGTCCTAGATCCTGCGTGTCTGTTGGCTTTGTTTTTAAACACCATAGCTCTGGCTTGTTTTGAAATACTATCCTATTTGTTAGCAGCAGTGCCTACAGACATCTCTCTGTTGTTGAAGTGATTGCAAAGGAAGATACCTCTGGGTTGAGCCTTTCCCGCTGCTGGCGTGTGTGCTGTTTTGCTCCCGTGTGTCATCATTTTATGTAGAGGCATCCCTTCAAAGGGAGGGAGGGAGTGTCACTGCTCCTTATTCTGTCCCTTGCCTGGGATTTAACAAGCAATACTGAGGTAATCCCTTCTCCGGCAGCTGTAGTCCTCAGGCAGCGATCTTATCTTGCTGTGAAAGCTGAAGAGATTGGGCTCTTGTCAGTGCTGGGATGGAGGAGATCTGAGGAGCTGCGAGGCGCGGCTGAAAATGACTCAAAGGGAAAAGCATCCATCCTGAGCTGGTCCCTCCATCTGCGCTGGCTGGCTACAGCAAAACCAGCCCGGTGCTCTCATCTTCAGCCCGGGCAAGGTCTCTGTGTCGCCGCTGCCCCGCTGCTGAGGCGGGCTGAGCTCTTGCTCTGTATTTTCCCATATTGCAGGCAGCCTCGTGCTTCAGTTTATGTGCTGCCCTTGTGTAGGGATCTCTTGTCATCCTCCTATAAAGGTGAGGGCAGAGACATTTATCTTGTTCTCAAATGAAATTTCAGGTCCTAGAGAGAGTAATTAATATTCTCCGTATTGCACAGTTCTGTGGGCGTGACAACCCTGTTCCAAATAATGTGGCTATTTCTTCTTTTTCTTTTAAGGAAACAAAAGAACTTGTTGCATTTTGGGGGGTTTTGTCTTGTTTTGTTGTTTTTTTTTCTTTTTACCCTAGCATCCAGCGAGCTGCACTGGTGGTTCTGGAGAATTACTACAAAGATTTCACAGTCTACAACCCAGCCTTGTTGACAGCCTCCAAATCCCGCGCAGCCAAGCACATGGCTGGCCTGAAAGTCTACAACGTTGACGGTAGGTGAGGTGAAATGTAGTCTCTGAGACTGGGTGGGATGGGGAAGGGCTGGGTTGGCTTTCTGCTTTGTTATGCACACATTCTCACCTTTTTGCTTTGCCAAATCCTTGTCTCCTGCTGGAAATCTTCCTAACAGTGCTGAGTTGGCCGGTTCCAGATGACTTTACAGATGCATTTAGCCCACAATAAGGCTTTTGTCTTTGCCAGGTGAAACGGCCAAGTTTTGGATCAGGCTTAATTATTATGTGGCTTGACAAGCGTTTCGGCACCACTGCTTGTTTTAGGCAGCTTCTGCTTTTTGTCACCCTTGGGTCATCTCCTTGGTTGTGCTAGTACAATAAACACAACCTTTAACCTAAACGAGTTCCTCAGTCGTTTACCATGCCACTTCCACAGGCAGCCTTCAGGAAAGTGAAGGAGGTTGATACCAATGTGGGAAGAAGCAGCAGCCTTAGCAATAAATGAGCTATACCTGGCTTACGCGTGGTCTTGCTCCCAAATCATTATGATGCTAAGCAGTTCATGGAAATTCAGAGACAGATAACTATCCCTCTTGAGCTTTGCCGTTCTACAAACCTGTTTCAAACTTTTGGGCTTTAAAGAGGCTTGTGGGAGGATGGATGAGTGGATCACTGTGGACACTCAAAGCAGTGAAAACTGGACTTAATCATTTGACACTCTTAAACGCTATCAGTGAAAGCTAGGCTTGATAAGCAGGGTGTGCCTAGCCATCACAGCCTTAGTAACAGTGTGCGTTCCTTTGATGGAAGAGCTGAAGTTGTCTAGGGAAGCTTTTATGGTGAAGGATGGATGAAGCCCTGTGACAGGGTGTGGTAAGGTACCTCCTGCCCATGAATTCATTAGTACTGAAAGGGTTTGAGAGCTGGAAGGGAGGAGGGGCTGAAGGAAAGGTGGCTCTGCGTGCAGGGTGTGGAGACCAAAATATGAAGAATATCTGTCACATGGGAAAACGTGAGACGTGGTTGTTTTACCTTCAGCAAAGCTTCAGGGCCTTATGGGGTTTTAATTTTTTTTTTTTTTTTTAATTTTTTTTGCATTTTTGGTGACTTCAGAAGTTTCAAAGACCTTATTCTAAATGTTTCCCCAAATCTGATGCAGCACTTCTGAGTCTGTAAAATTAATTAGAGGTTTAAATCCTTCCAGTGAGATGTCCCCATCCTGACAGAGGAAGGGTGAAGGGAAGCAGCGGGGAGGGAGATGGGCAGGCTTGCTCATCGTGTGTCCCCTGCTGCCTGGAGTGAAGAAGCTCTCAGGTGGGGGAGAACAAGTTGAGTTGGAGAGCAAACAGACTTGCTCTGCACTTTTCTAGAGGTGAAATCTTTCATTCCAGCTGCTCACTCTCGATGAGACCTGGTGTGTGGAAAGTGAGGGCTTCCCAATCCCACAGGTGTCTGCACACCATTCCCCCCGAACGGCCCGCCAGGGCGGCTGCCAGGACGTGCCATTCTGGTTACTAGCTGGCATGTCTTCTGCGCTGCAGCATCTCTTCAGGACGTGGCAGGGTCTCTGTTCCTGCGGTACCTGCTGGGACATGGGGACTCCCAAGCTCGGAGGAAAAACTGCCGGTCTAGTAGCATTAGTAGCTTGGGAGCTGCAAGCTCGCAAAACTTTGTTGGAAGAGAAGGAACCAGAAGCAAGCTCCAGATGTGGCTGGCAGGCCTTTCCGAGTGTCAAGCTCATGAGCCTGCCAGGGCCTGAAAACTCGTGCCTTCCCTTCTGGGGCAGTGCCGGTTCCCTGGGCTGTTCCTTGTGCAATGCCGCTGCCGTTGCGGACGCGGAGATCTCGGGCTGAGAGGCATGTCCTTAGGAAGACTCTCATCCGTTTCACAAAGCAGAGCGTAGTTCTGGCTGCAGCTTACCGTGGCATCCTGACAGTCTCTTACACCCTCCATGTGAAAAGACGGTAATGCTATTAAGGCAGACTAATTTGTTGGCAGCTTTTGTATTTGATACTGGAGCAGCCAGGAAGGAAAAAACATCTTACTGTAATCTCTCTTATACAGAGTGGGGTGGCTCACCTTCAAAACCAGGATTTTCATCGCCAGGCATAATCAACGAGGCAAATTACAGTTCTAACCCAAATTTGGGAGCTAGTGTCTCCCTTGAGTCATATCCTCCATTTCAGGGCTGTCAAACAAAGTCTGAAGTGTTTAGACTCTTAAGAAGCTGTCTGTGAATGCTCGTCCTTCCCACTACTGAGCTTCAGGCTTCTCTGTTGGAATCTGGTTTGTGCTTTTTAGGAAAAAATTTAAAAGTTGCCCTTGCATGAGCAGAACAGTTTTAAGCATGTCTGTGCAATTGATTGGCCTTAACCACTGCCAGTTGAAAGTGTGGGCTTTCAGAGCAGTTAGTCAGCAAAGCGGCTCTTGGTGGTTTGGAGACTGTCCTAGATTTCTCCTTTTTCCCTCTGGGTAGACCCACCTCTATCCTTTATCTAGAGAAAAGGGTTGGTAGACTCTTCTGGGGCAACAATTTTTCCCGCCCCTCTCTGCCCAAACAGCCAGAGCTGCGAGCTCTGGCTCACATGAGGCAGAGGGAACTGCAGAACCTGGTACTGCATTTTAAGGTGGCTAGTTAGGGTCCTGTAGTAGACAGTCTGTCGCTTAGAATCATAGAATCAATTGTTCAGGTTGGAAAAGACCCTTAAGATCATCGAGTCCAACCGGTAACCTATCACTGCCAAGCCCACCACTAAACCATGTCCCTAAGCACCACATCTACTCTTCTTTTAAACACCTCCAGGGATGGGGACTCAACTGCTTCCCTGGGCAGCCTGTGCCAGTGCCTGACAGCCCTTTTGGTGAAGAAATTTTTCCTAATGCTTGCCTGGGTGTTAGAGCAGACTGCAGCTTCCCTGTTCCTGTAGCTGTGTAGGATCTGTTAACAGCAACAGAAGCGCTAATGGCAGGTGCTGCTCTGAGAGCCTCGAGGAGCTACTATGCCTATAGACCCCAGCCTACCCTATTGCAGGACTGCTGTGCTGACAGCATCTGCCCTTCTGGAAAACCCCATGCTTTGTCTAGAGGTGACCCTGCTGCCTCTGCATCCCATTTATCATCCTTGCATGTAACTGCCTGGAGTTTGGCTTTCGTTCGTTCATCTCCATGTCTCTTGATGTTCTTGTTTGTCTTTCTCCTCTTTGCATCTCCTCGCTTCTTGGTACTCTCACTCTGTCTTGTTGCTGAAATGTGGTGTGTTCCAGCTGCCCTTGCCTTCAAACTGAAAACATATATAATGGGTGGTAAGTTGCATCCTTGGCATGTGCACCTCACCTTCGCTTTTGTGTACGTTGCGTGAGATCCTTCATCCCAACTAACTTCCCTCGTCCGCAAGCCAAAGCCGCCTCTGTAAGCCTGCGCTGTCTAGCGGGGTTTCTAGCAGAGCTCTGAGGACCGGGGAAGGGTTTATAGCTTTGGCTGCGAAGGCTGCAGCCACAGAGCACTTGTGACAGACGCTGTGGGGTGCCGGTCTTTCCCAGCCCCAGTCCTGTGGCAGTAACACCGCCTTTCTTGTTTCCTTTTTGCTCGTCCTTTGCCTCACCAAGGCCCAGGTAACAACGCCTCGGGGCAGTCCCGTGCCATGATTGCAGCCGCGGCCCGTCGCCGGGACTCCAGTCACAACGAGCTCTACTACGAAGAGGCCGACCATGAGCGCCGAGTCAAAAAACGTCGTGCGAGGTAAAGCTGTCCCTGCCTGGGTGCCGCTCCTCAGCGCGGCCAGGCTCAGTTGCGTGGGGCTTGCTGAGCCTGACGAGACGGGGGGACCCGTGATTAAGGGCTGGGGGTTGGTCGTAAATCTGCCACAGCGAAGAAGCGTGTGAAAGCCAGATGCACAAGGGACGGTGACAGCTTGCAACTGGAATTATCTGAAGAACATGCATAAAGCAGAGCTCACATTTATTATGCCAGATAAGCTAAAGCAATGTCACGGATTAGGAAACAGTCCAGTGCTTGACAAATCTGTAGTTACTTGCTGTAGGAAATCCTATTATTTGCCCCATGCCCAGGCTTGTCGTCTCAGCTCAAGTAACCCAGGGACAGGATCGGTGGAGCACTTGGTGTTGCCTGTTTGTGGGCGAGGAGAATATTTGTGTTTGCAGACTACTAAAAGGGGCAGTTTGCCATTCTCAATGAGTCAGGGAGCAAAGATGTGACCAGAACTGGTGGCATTTTATTTTGGAACATAGATATGTTTTCTGCCAGTCACACTTAGGCTGCAGAGTTGATGCTTTGTTGAGGTGACCTGAGATAGTGCCTCTATTTGCTCTGGAGCCTAATTACAGTTTGTAGTTAACAGTTTGAGGCGAGTGGCTTACGGACAGGCACCCCTGAACTGAGCTGTGTTTGGAAGGAATGTGCCATAACTGGAAGGAGCTGGCTTGTTTTGTGTTTTCTTTTGGCAGTTTATATTTCATTGGGAAAGTGCTGGCACAGTGTCCCCCGCTAGCCCGCTTCGGTCTGACCTGTGCTCCATAGCTGCTGTCTTTTGGGCTCTCTTCCAGCCTCAGCGCAATAGGAACTTAAACTTTCCTTTTCGTGCAGTGTAGCATCCTAACTCAGACACATCTCCCTTGCTTGCTGAGTTTGGTCAGAACAGCTGCTTAGAGGAAAACCATCGGTCACTAGAAGATCAGGCCAGATGTTTCAAAGGAGGAAGGTCAGAGCTGCAACAAAAAGACATGAGGAGATTAGAAACTGATTTCCACCCCCCACCTCGCCCAAGTCAAATTAAACAAAATGGGCAGGGGTCAGGGCTTCTCGTGCTGTTCCTTATATATGCTGAATGTGGTATGCTGTACCGCTGCTTGTCATGAGGCAGCTTCCCCTGGCTTTAAGATGCTTTGGGTATTGAAGGCAGTGTGGACAGTACTTCTTGACTTGAGTGGAAATCTAGTGCGAAACAAGCCCTGTCCGGAGGGGCAAAAGAGTTTTTGTTGGGTCGCTCTTCCATTATCGTTACTTTTTCCTCACTAACTGCAGTGTAGCTCCTTACTTGTTACTTGGTACTGGGCAAACTTGCAAGTGTCATACAGCATCTGTTTGCTTTTTTTATGGTGTGGTCTTGGTGTTTGCTCACCTGTGCCAACACAGGAATGGTTTGCAGAGGATGTCTCTAGCTGCAGGGTTAGGAGTGAAGATGGAGGGGTGCAGAACAATCATTCGGCAGCACAAAGTCTGTATCCAGTTGATGTCAATCGGAGCAGACTGCGGCTTGTGAGCACAGAGTCACGGCGCAGCCTGCGTTCTGGGTCATGCTAGTGTATAGCCAGCCCCTTCCTGACTGCTTGCCCATCCTTACGCTTCACGCCGCGGTACTGTACGCTGGAGCCATTGTCTTCACAAAGACATGCATTAAACGCAAGGGCAGCTGTGTGTTGTTTGAGTCATGTAGCTGATGTTTATGCTGTGTTGGCAGAACCAAGTACGACACTCAAGCTTTCAAAGTCTTAATTCTGGTTTATGACCCTCAGTTGCTGGATGGCTTGAGCAAGGAAAGAAAAGCTGCTGTCTACCCCTCAGACTGTCAGTAGAGAAGACTTTATGTAAATCGTCTGATGGCGGTCAGTGGCAGAGATGGGAATAGGAGCTTGTAAATCCTGACTCCCAGGCTCTGCATTAACCACAGACCCATCCTGCTTCCCTTGTTGTGACTCTTACTGTCCTGATTTTCCTTCTGCAGGCTTGTGGTTGCCGTAGAGGAGGCTTTCACTCACATCAAATGCCTGCAGGCAGAGGAACAGCAGAAAGCTCCAGGAGAGATGATGGACCCCCGAGAAGCAGCCCAGGCAATCTTCCCCTCCATGGCAAGAGCTCTGCAGAAGTACCTTCGCACCACCCGCCAGCAGCAGTACCACAGCATGGAGAGCATCTTGCAACACTTGTCCTTCTGCATCACCAATAACATGACACCAAAGGTAATGCTTTCTCTAGCATTGGTGCAGGGAGGAGGGAGAAAGGGATGGCACGTCTGTGTGTGCATGTGGAACAGAAAATTGTCGGGGGAGGCGAGTGGAGGTTTTCATCGTCGCTGTCTGTGATGTGATCAGTGCATTGTAGGCTGCATCAGGTCTTAAAGGGAAGTAATGTTTCTTCTACAGATCATCTCTCTCTTTTTATCTGAAAGTGCCTATGAGATAATGGTTCTCGTGTCCAGTTTGGCAAAGGGAGTACCAAAGAAGTGTCCGAGACAGTGGCTTTGAGTCACAGGGTATTCTCCCAGCTGGCTCATGGTAGCAGCAGGATGCAGGTAGCAACCTGCAAGGAACCATTTATTTTTTTTGTCCCCTCTGCAGTGCTGCATTTTGGACCACTTCTAATTATCGCTTAAATCCCTGTCTATCTGACAGTGTTTCTAATTCGTGGGCCGCTTGGTCAAATGTCAGTTTGCTGTTTCACACCCTGGCTGTGACTGTCGACTTGCAGACACAGGGAGGGACTGAATGATGAGGGAAACAAGTCACACAACCCTCCTCCCACTCTCCACCTTCCCCTCTAAAAACACCCCGCAATCCTAGAGAAGGGCTAGAAATGCGAGGATTTACTCCTGGGCATTTACCCAGGACTCACTACGCTAAGAGCAGAAATGCTGTCAAGAGATGGGGTTAGCACCCTCTCACTGGGATCCACCTGGGACTTCACCCAGGTATGCAAGGGGGAGTTCTGCTGCCGTTAAGATTGCAAAGAAGACTTTAAAACACAAATGACCTCAAATGGCTGTTCCCTGTTCTGCTTTCAGTTTTGCAGCCTCAGTCAGGCTGCAAATATGGAAACCTTTTCTTTCTACCTTAGCTTGGCCTGAAGAAGGGAGGAGGGCCAGCTATCCCATCTGCCTGTCTGGGGCTGCAATTTTGGGATGGGTTATGGGGCTGGTAGGGGAGAAGTGACCTCTGCTTGACTGAACTGCTGCTGGACGGCAGTGCTGACAGTGGAAGTCGGGGCTATAACTTCGCACGCTTGCTGGGAAGGACTGAAAGGGGATCTCCTGGTGGTTGTCTCTGCTGCTAGGGTCTGAATGGCTGGGAGGAACTGGGAAGAGATGTCTCCTGAAGTGCAGAAGCTGAAACCATTTGCAGCATGGCAAGCCTGTGCTCGCGGAGCTGTAGCTGGGGATGGGAAGAGAGCATCGATGCAGAGCAAGCTGCGGAGCTGGCGCTAACGTGTGTGTCCCTCTCTCGGCAGGCATTCCTGGAGCGTTACCTCAACCCGGGCCCAACCCTCCAGTACGACAGGGATCACTGGTTCTCCAAGCAGTGGACGCTTGTCAGCGAGGAAGCGGTCACAAGCGGGTTACAGGACGGCATTGTTTTTGTCCTTAAGTGCTTGGACTTCAGCCTTGTTGTTAATGTGAAGAAAATCCCCTTCATCAAACTCTCGGAAGAGTTCATAGACCCTAAATCTCATAAATTTGTCCTCCGCTTACAGTCTGAGACTTCAGTCTAAGGGATTTTGAGGGTGGGTTGTTTGGGGATTTTTTTTTTTTTTTTCAATATTGTGCTTTTGGGTTTAATTTCCCCAATGCTGACTGAAACTGGCAGATGATGGACCAGTAATATTTGACCATCTGCACTTTATTTGGAAAGGGGAGGGGGGAGTTGGGATATCTTATCTAGAAAGAAATATCTTAAGAGGCAACAGGGTGACTTGGCTCGGTTAGCTCAGCCTTGGAGACAGAACAGATTTTTTTCTTTCCCCCCCCTCTTTCCAGGCATACTGTAAATCTCACGCTCTCTCTACGCACGATTGCAACGTCGGTATTTTTGTTGGAGCGCTGCCTTACGCCGTGCGCATGCCTCATGTCTCTGCTTTTGCTACCTGTAGCTGTTTCTGAGACCATGTTGCTCACCTCTCCGCTATGGAAGCCTGCTTGCACGGGGGGTTGCAGTCCCTGTTTACTCGGAAAGGAGAGGGTATCAAAGGGTGGGTGTGAGAGGGCTGCTTCTGTGAGCCGCCTGATCTGGAGACTGAAGACTTATTCTTTTCCTCCTCTCCATGTGTCCTCTTGTGTCAGTGCTGGGCCTGTACGAGCACAGTGGGATGGTTTTGCTCTCTGTGTCTCCAAAGTTGCTTGTCTTGAACTGGATCAGCCCATCTTGTAGCTCTTCAGGGTTTTTTTTGTTTGTTTTTTTTCTTTTTTACCAGTGCTTGTTAGTGAAACTGTTCTGCATGACACGGCTCCCTGTTATCTCTCACCTGCTTCCCTCTCTCCTGCTTGCCTGCATCTGTTGGGCACTCCCAAGGCTCCCCGTTTCTGTCCCCTTCTGTCTGGCTTTCCAAATGTGTTTCTCCAGCCACAGTCCCCTCGGGGTCTGCCTTACCGCTGCTTCCTTTTGCACCTGCATGGGCTGCGTATTTGCACTGGCACAGGGTAGGTAAGTAGCTGGCTCCTCCTCAGATAAATCACAGACCCTCCCTGTGTCTGACAGCCTCTTGGAGGGGAAGGGGGGTGCAGGCAGGAATGTGCCTCTCCCTCTCCAGCAGGCTTCAGGTGTGTCTGGAGGAAAGATGGACAAAAGCACTTCCCTCCTCGAGGAGAGGAGCCAGGGAAGGGCTGACCTCTGCCACATGCACTTGCTTTGGAGCACTGCTGTGCTCTGGAAACACTGCAGTGTGTCCTTCCCCACCGTACGCCTTCAGCTATAGCTAAGAAATACCAAACTATGTCTGAATGTTGAAAATCTGCCTGCCTTTCTTGGCCTTTCTGTACTGCAGGAGTTTCTGCTCAATGCTGGGATCTACTCCTGCGAGAGCTGTGTAGCTCTTAAAATGCAGTTTGGTTCGTAAGGCCACCTTTGCCCATCAGTGCAACTGTTGTGTGTGACTTCTGTCATCTGAGATTTGCGGAGTTTTGAAAAGTTTGCTTTTAACGATGAGCCTAAACTGGTGTCTGAAGTCTCATTGCCAGCACAGGGCATCGTGTGACTCTGGAGCCAGCTCCGAGGCCGGCAGTGACCTGCCTTCAGTCAGGTCCCTCCGAGACCCCCCCCAGCTCTGTGGCAGTGGATTTGTATGTATGAACGTAAATGCTGGATTCATTCTGCCCAGTCTTTTGCCATGCAAATATCTCTATCAGGCAGGAGCTGACCTGCCCTTCATACCGATGTCTTAATGCAGAGGGCCCCGGTTCAGCAAGGTACATAAGCCAGTGCCTTTCGCTCCCAGGGTGCATCATCTTCCGAGGGGGCCTCTGACAGCCCTTCCCGTCCCCAGGCCATCCCTGGGTTCCTTCACCAGCTCGTGGGGCTGCCCCCAGCTCCCACCAGCATGAGGTGGCCCAGCTAAGGCCAGGGAGTGGGTCTCTGCCAGTCCTGCGTGGGCTGGCCAGTGACCACCACAAGCTGATGGGAGGGAGCAGCTGCCTTAAGCAGGGGGTCCAGCTTTTCCAGCTTCAGCAGCAATGGAGCTGTGTGTTGAGCAGCACCTGTGGATAGTCCTCTTGGGATCAAGGGAACACCCTGGTGAGCAAGGGTCCAAAGTGGCGATTCCCCATCCAAGTGACACCTGCAGTCTCCTGCACCTTTCTTACAAGTGCACGGTCGTCACCTGGATCCTGTCTTCTCCATGTAACGTGCCAGATGTGGGTGTGAAGCAACTAGGTGGCACAGTACGTGACGGGATCAGGCCCATGTCCCTTAAAGGATGGGAAGCAGATAGAGTTTTCCCTTCTCTAAACTTAGTCTTTGGGTTTCTTTCTAGCTCAGGCTTTCTGGTAGTCTGTACGGGGACTCCTTTATTGACTGTGGCCTTCACAGTATTGTATTTTGAAAAAACAGATTATTTTATTCCTTCCTTTAAAAAAAAAAAAAGGAACAGCAGCACATAGTGTCTCACACCTTGGCTCTCCTAAAGATGCCTGTATCTGGCTTTTATGATGTGCATAACCAGCAAGGTGGGAGAGACTGGGAGAAGCTTGGGAGACTATGGAGCACTTATGCCTGTGTGGAGGCTACTGCCTGTGGCTGAATTGGCTCATTTCTGTGAAGCCCGAACAAGAACCACCTTGCCGGGGGCTTGGGTGTGCCGTGTGCATGAGAGCACCTTGGCTCAGGCACCTCTGCAAAACTTTATTACTTTCCCAGGATTTCCTTCCCCTTTCCTTCCCCCCCCCCCCCCCAGCGAGGGGGGTTGTCTGACAGTACCTGCTCAGGAAACTCATGTCTTAATTGCGTTAAATCCTGGAACGCACGGAGAAGCAGACGGAAGTGGCGTGTGCTCGCTCCGGGTCTGCTTCTTCATCTGTGTGCTGTGGTTCGGCGCTGCCTTTTCTGCCTGCTGCCAAAAAGGACGCTGCCAACGGGGGCCAACTCCTGCATTAAACGCTCTTCCCCGCATCAGCAGCGTGAGTGCTTTGCCTGATGAAATCTGAAGGAGAGGGCTTGGCGTCTCGAACGGTCTCTTTAGTGATGCAACCTGCTTAGGGGTAAGGACAGGCTAAGAGGGGAATCATGACTCCTGACTATTCCCTGGTTTTGTTTTGGGTTTTTTGGGTTTTTTTAATGACATTTTATTTTTCAGGGTCTCTTGTTTCCCCTCTCCTTGCAAAATCAGGGGACCACTGTCATACCTACCTCACTGGGGTGTCGTGAGGCTAAACTCGTCATCAAGTGCTTTGAGATCCCCAGATGGATCTGCAGCATCTATACGAATTCAGACTCTATAAAAATACTGAGCGGTGAGAGCAGACTGGTTTGTTTAACTCTGTTTATAGCCAGCTAATGAGTAAGAACCGAGTCACAGGGAATGAAGCTCTGATCCAAATCCTGCAGTCCTTGCTTCTGCAGAGCTTGCCAAGAGCTGAGCTTGTAGGGTTTGCCAGCCAAGCGCAGGCTGTTTTCCTCCGAATGCCTCTCCTATCCTGCATTGTCTCCTTGCACATATTCTCCCTCCTTTCTCCCAACCTGGATGCTCGTACCTGGCTGGGAATTGGTTTTTTTTGTTGGGTTTTTTTGGGGTTTGGTTTTTGTTTGTTTTGGGGTTTTTTTGTTTGTTTTTTTGTTTTTTTGTTTTTTTTTTTTTTTAAGAGTTCAAGTGGTTTCTAAGACAACCTTGTTTGTGGTAAAGCGGACAATGTTCCTTGCACTGGACATCCTTCCCTAAAGGCTGAACCATTCAATCGGGTGCCGTGTTGCCTAGCCGGGAGCGGTGTTACCCCACTCCTCCCTTCCATGTTGGTGTTTTTCCTGTGACTCTCAAGTATGCTGCTCAGATGCTTTTAAGGCTTTGGTTTTGCTCTCAGGCTTGTTACAGCCTAAATCCAAAACCGTGCTGAGATCTTCCGAAACCAGACGCAGCTAAGACTTTCAACTGGTGCAAAGCGGATGGAAATGGCCGTAGGTTTCCACGAAGGCTGGCTTTCTCTTTCATGGCTAAAGAGTGAAAGATTCGGATTTATTGCAGCTTCTAGGAGTGTAGGGGCAGGTATTAGACCCCCTTGCCAGTCCTGTATCTGGGCTTGGGCAAAGGTTGCTAGCCCATCTGTTAGTCTCTCATTGCCGTGTGGCCGCAGCCATCCTTGTGCAGGCTCTGTGGGGCTGCCCTGGGTCTCGGACTCCTCTCCCGCTCACGGGAACGGAGCAGGCAGCGCTCTCGGCAGTGTAAGCGTTTTAGCACTCCCCTCCATAGCGTACCAGTCCCTGACCGAGCCCCTGTGGTCAGACTGGGGAGGTGTGGGACGGCTGCTTGCGACTACCAGTTTTCACCCTGTGGAGGGGAGATGTTGCCACCCGCATGCCCCTGTCAGCGGCCGGGAATCTGGGGTGGGATGCACCGAGCATGAAGGAGTGGTGCGATGCTGCTTGCTCGCAGAGCAAGGCCAGCTCCTGCTTCTGGGGTTGTCCTGGGTGCCTTCAAGAGCAATCCCCCTTGACTAGGATATTGGAGAGAAAGGCAGATCTGATTTCAGCCTCTCAAAATTTTCCTGCCAGCAACTTCAGTCACTCCAGCTCCCATCCTCCCCTCCCTGTGTTTTTCCCAAAGTTCCCTAGTGAGGCAGAACAAGGATCCACTGGGATGGGAGGTGCTGGGGCTGCAGCTCGGAGCTTGGGGGCAGCTCATGGTAAGGCGCAAGTTGGGGGGAGGTCGGAACAAATCCCAGCCCTCGTGGAGCCTCTTAACCTTTTTCTTTGGGATGGGGATCTCCACGCAAAGCCTCGGGAATCGGCTGTTGCCAAGTGTGCCAAAAGCTGCGGGGAAGCAATTTCTGAAGCTGGCCCTGCATAAGTAGCCTTTAAAAGTCTTGTTGGAGATGTGCTCGTTTCCAACACGTGCTGCTGAAGAAACTGGAAAGATCCATGCTGTGCTAAACGCGGAAACCTATTCAAGCCAATTTCATCTTGCTTACCAAAACTTGTAAATCTGCCCTTTTCAAAAGTAAAACGAAAATCTTGCAGTCTTTTGCAAGAATGCTGTAGTCTGGCCCCAGACTCTGCTATTCCGTTGCGCTCGGTTCTGCCTTGTTCACAAGATGTGTGCGCAGATGTCTGTTTTCTCATTCAGCTTGCGTGTTTGTGTGCTTTTTCCCTTATAGGTGTGTGCATTATACGTGTCTAAAGCCTCAAGCCAGGCTTGGTGGTTCAGTGTTTAAACTGTGTTAAGAAGGAAGCGCTCTTGGGATTGACCTGTTGGTTTTTTTAAAAAAAAAAAAAAAAAAAATTAACCCACCCAAAAGCCCCCAAATTTCTGTTCTCCTAAAAGAGATGGCTTTGGGCCATGAAGTCTGCTACAGGAATATGCATCCTCCTGTGTTCAGGCTGCTGCCTCCGATAGATGATGACCAAAAGTTGCCGTTTCCGACAGCTGCTCTGTGACCGGTGCGGATCGCTTTGGGATACTCCCGAGCCGGGTCCCCGCAGCACCAGCCATACGGCTGGTGTTATCCGCCCCTCTGCATCCCTCCAAGAGACTCTGGTTTTTATCCCTGCAACACACTGAAGCCCTGCGGGCAGCCAGCCCTGCCCTGTGTGTGCTCTGCCGAGAGAGGGAATCCGTCCCTCCGGCTGCTTCCCGGGCACCTCTCACCAGCGCTAAGGATGCTTGGGGGCATCTCCTGCGTGCCCGGGGGGATGCCGTGGCTCGCTACCTGCACAGATATAACTGTGAAGGAATCTTACACTCTTCTGTGCCTGTTTTCTTTGATTCAGCATTATCGTGTCTTGGGAAAGGGGGTGGGAGCAAATGCCCTTCCCTCGCCCTCTTTTGATCACTGTGTAATACTCTTTTTCTACACAAACTGTGTATAGTAAGATGGGTTTTGCCAAGGTTTTCTAATTAATAGACACTAACCAGCATTTCTTTCTTTTTTTTTTTCTGTCCTCTTTGCACATGTGACTTTAACTGCAATGGTACATGGTCTTTCTGTTCTTTTCTAATCGTGAACTTAAGCAAATTCCTGGTGTCTGTGACATTAATGCACTGTGGGTCTAGCCTAGTAAAATGTTCTGTTCCAAGCTGGGTTCTCTTAAGTTATAGCTCGATGGGGTTTTGTTGTTTTTAAACTGAAACATAAAACCGTTTTACACTTTGCATATTTTGTACAGTAAAATTCTGGAAATAAACTGAAACCAGATTCGATTGTCCCACTCCTTCCTCTTCTCCTTTCAGACAAAAAAAAAAAAAAGAAAAGCAAGCTTTTCTGGCCTTCAAGCATTCCTTAGCTGCGCTGGGAGGGGCCCTGCAAACATGCGGTTTAACCTTTTTGAGGCTGTCTTTTTGTCACCCTCCTTCTAGACCCTTCTGATCCACCCCGCCACAGTAAAATGCAAACTCATTTATCACTTGTGAAGAAAGACTGGTAGGTGAGTGCTTTGAACACCTGAAATCTCAAATGATGGGGAGCAAATGCAGCTGGGGGGGGACGTGACTGGAGTGGGAACAGGTTTTTCTGCCTTCTGTCTTCTCTCCTAGTTTGCACACGAATTATGAAGTGCAGGACTCATTGCCGAGTTCCTTATTTGGACCTGGCGAGGAGGAGGAGTGGCGAGAGGAGGAAAAGCCAGTGCTCCTCGTTTGCGTGGATGCGAGCCCGTGCCCTGCTGAAACACCGCGCAGGGATCTCGCCTCGACAGCACCTGTGGGTGCGGCTCTCCCCACCTCCAGTTTCCATCACCAGCGTGCCGAGAGCTCGGAAAGAGCGAGCGGCCGTGCCCGAGGAAATGGGGGAGCAGCCTTCTATACCCAATCTTTGGTATCTGCTCTTCAGGAAAGAGCCTTCTCACGGCGAGTACCTGGCCTCACGGCTGATCTCTGTGGCCTCGACTGCTGGAAAAGTCCACAGGATGCTGCTGTGCGGTGAAAAAATAGACTGCAACAGTTGTGGAGATAAGCAGCACATGTGTAAACGCTGGTGGAGAGAAACATCCAAATGGGTAATTTTCTGCTTGGGGGGAGATGGATGTATTTAGGCTACAAAGCACTGAACTTTAGCTCAGCCCAGGAGGAAGCAGGAAGGGTGGGATGGGTCCTGCCTCCTGCCCTCCCTTGATCTCAGCTTTTGATCTGTCCCCCTCATCCTGCTGGGCCCAGCCCTGGGCTGTTGGCAGTGCAGCTCCTGGAGGTGGGCAGGGAAAGGAAACAAGGCTGCTACCGCCCTGCAGAGCCTGCCATGGGTGTGCGGCCATTGCGGGGCCCTTCCCGCCCCTCAGAGGGAGCTCTGACTTTGGTGGACTGGAGCTGCGTAGGTAAATACAGCGTAAGGTGTGGCCGTGAGAAGGTGTAAGAAGCAGGAATTTGGCACAAAAAAGATAATCTGCTTGTCAGCCTCGTCCTAGGCTCTTAGCCTTGAGAGTTGTACATGCTCTGTTTCATTTGTGGCTTAGTGCTGATACCGAATCAACACCCGATTGCTGCCGTTCGTGGCACTTTCCCTCCTGCTGTGGGTTGTGGAAGCTGATGGAAGGAACAGGCTTTGCTAGAGGGACCAGTTCCCTTGGCCTTCACCCAGAGCTCGGCTACCTGAATCACGAGGGGCTGTGGTGCGTAGCTCAGCAGAAATTAGAGCTGAGGGTGCTGTTCTGGTTTGGCCAAGTCCTTCACTGAAGTTGCAGGGGTCTTTGAGGTGTGAGGGAGCCTCGGGTGCAATGTTGGGTTAAGTATTGCTGACCCAAACCTCTGAGAGAAAGGGGATGGAGGCTTTCACTGGCAAGCAATGCCTGGGGGGACCTGGCGTGCTGGACAAGAGGTGAGCACCTTCTGCCTGAGGGAGATACCAGACTGGGGTCACTTGGGAAGGAGATGACTGTCCTGCAGTGCCATTCTTGGCCGTGAAGCCATGAGGCTGTGGCTACCCTGAGACAGCACAGCAACAGCCGCTGGGGTAGAGTATTGGGTGGCTGAGGAGTGACTTAATACGTACGAAGATCGATTGACCCCAGCAGGTGACGGGACCAGGCCTCACGCAGTCATGGATGGCCAGAAAACATCAGCTTTGGGGAATTCAGTGGGGAGGTATGGGGCAAAGGGGCGGCACGCAGTCAGGGAATAACAAATGGGTTAAGAAACGGATTTGTCACCTTAGGCAACTGGCTCCAGAGCCTTGCATGAAGCATTAGCAACACCTCACTGTACAATATTGTGAGCTAAATTAATAGTTCAGTGAAACATCTAGCTGTAGAGGTGGGCAGGGCTTCAAACCCCAGAAGAGCTTCTCCCGGTGCTACGTACTGGCTCTGCCATTCCAGCCCCAGCTCCGAACTCCCGGGAGGTACGGGGAGGGATTGATCTCGAGGGCTTCCAGGGAAGGCACGTGCAGCGAGCCGGGGGCCCCGGCGCTCGGGGCAGCGGGGTGGGAAGGGGATCTCTCGGCCGGACGTGGCGGCTCACAACAGCAGGCAGGAGGGGAAGGCGCGCTGGGAGCTGGCCAAGCGGAGCGCTTTGATTTGTCTTTCACCACCCCTCCTGAGTTTATGTTGGACTGGGAAGGTGATGGGTTTAGGTTACAGTCCTTTCCGGTGCTGACAGATAAATCCACTGGGGCAGGGGTGTCCGTCCCCTTTTCATGTGTGCATCCATGCACTGCTGGGTCAGGAGGTGCTGAGAGGAGAGAGAGCACTGAGCATAACATGTCTGCCGATGTCGGTAGGGTGGCGTAGTGGGGTGAGTGCATACACGTAAATCACTCTCTACGAACAAGGTTACCCGAGTTGCTTTGCAATGCGGTAAGAGGTTTTACAGCCCTGCTGTGAGCATGTGTGTTGGTTTATGCTGACATGTTGCTAGTAAAATGGAGAGGACCTCAAGCGGGAAGAAAGCTGTTTTTCTCCCCATCTCCCTGTCCCCCTCCATAATGAACTTGGAAAAGGTTTGGGTTTAGTTTGTTTGTTTGTTTCCCCCTGGTTACTGCTTATACAGTGGTCTGTGATCAGGTTGGGGGCCACTGCAAGAGTGCCAGCCTACTCCAAAGCCCTGAGCTGATCTTCCTTCCCCCAAAATCTGGGCAGTTGAATAGGATGAAGATGGCCACTTCTGTATGTGACCTGGGGCTTGCTCTGGTTCCAGCTCAGCTAATGCAAATAAACTGGGGATGCCAAGAGCCCTCACTGCTGCTTGCCGGCCTCCCAAAGCCCGTGGGTCCTGCCCACGGCAGGAGCAGAACAGTTGTTTGCTGGTGGGGCCACGGCCAAGACGAAGGGAACAAGCAGTCTTTGGGCTCCGTGTGGGCAGCACTCAATACAATTTAGAAGAGGAAGAACAGAGATAACTTCTACCTTGTGGATGTACATTTGGGATAGCTCAGTGCGTCCACCTTGCTTACGTATCAAAATATGGAGGAAGCAGCAAAACCTCAAGAGAGACAGTGAGACAAGGAGGCGATGATGTGAAGTCAGTGGGAGAGACCTTGGAGAAGAGGCTGTGGTTTTTCCCTCCAGCACCCTTAGAAACATGAAGGTACAAAGATTTTAAAACCAAAGACACCACAAATTGCTCTAGGCGTGAAGCTACTCTGTAAATTGAAACATTTTAAGTCTCTTCCAAAGGCAAAAATCCAGCTTCCAAATGCTTAGACATCTACAGTCTTGGTTGTCCTTTTTTTTTTTTTTTTTTTTTCCCCTTTTTTCCTTACAACTTGAAAAGGCAGCATGAATGACAAGTGGATGCATGGGAGGAGGGAGTTCTTGATAACACACATTTGATTCAGCCTCTCTGGAAGTTTTAAGAGACACACTGAACTTTTTAGCTCTTTGGACCTCTCTTCAGCACAAGTCAGATGCTGTGGGCATGCTTTAAAAGAGGGAATGAGAAGGAGCTGATTATATCTGGGCTGCAGATGTGAAACAGATCTGCAAACCTTTTAGCTTCTATTTTGTAAAAGCTCATTCTTGAGTACTCATAATACCAGATCCTACAGTTGATTATAATTTTGCTTTGTAAGTGGTTGGGAGAAACTGGTTTAGTAATTCAGTAACTAGACTGTGGGAAGCTGTGCAAATTCCTTCAGCGATTTAATTTTGCAGGGACCAAAATGTTCTTCAAACATTTAGTTAGTTTTGTCATTTCTTTGTCGCTAGCAGGAGCAGGGCTTTGACATGGTGGATTGAATTTTAAAGCAAAAAAATCTAACACCAGGCAAATTTCAGGGCTGCTCTCTGGTCAAACAGCATTTTATTTTTACCTGTGTTACTGAGGGAGGGACCTGATTCAAGCTGGGCTTCCTCCAAATCCAAAAGCAGAGGATGAGGTTACCCATGGCTATTTAAGTCACTTGCCACCCACGACTGAAGGAGGACTCAGTCAGGGCAACTACTGGTCTTCCTGAGCAGGTAGCTGGCTTTCTGGCTGCTGTTGAAGTATGGGATAACCCTCCAGCAAACTCAGTTCGTTTAACTCTGGAGGCTTATTTCTCGTGTGTGAAGTCCTCTGCTCAGGCAGGGTAGTGGTGTGATTGCCCGTGGTCTCTTCCCGCAGCGGCAGCCAAGACGGCCCAACCTCTCCCCATGCAGTTGAAGGGGGATGGTTCCTCACCTGGATTTTGGGACAATGGGAAAAAGTACCCACCCCCCAAAAAAATCCTGTTTTTTCTGCAGTGCTGGTGAAACAGCTTTGCCTTGAGCGTGTCCCACCTGTCCCCCCCGCAAAAGGAAAGCCGAAAGGCTGAGGCCTTGTCTGGTCGGCTTTCTCCTCGGGAAGGAAACGTCCCTCCCCGTGTTCACAGCCACGGCCCGTGGCACGGAGGCCACCATAGCCGGTTCCTGGCAGTGGCCCGAGGCAGGCTGCTGTCTCCCGGGGCTGTGGGTGAGCTCAAGCAAGCAGGGGCAGGGGAGGGCCTTGTCCTTAAGCGACCCTCAGTACCATATGCTGTGGGGGTGAGCTGAGGAGAGGAGGAAGGCAGGCTAGATGGAAAGGGAGAGAGCAAAAAAATTAGGGGAGCCAGTGAAGACGAGAAGAGTAATGAAGTCAAGAGGGATGAAAAGAAGGTGAAAAAGCTGTGTTTTCTTCTTGTTGCCCATATCATTAGGGACAATACCAGAAGTCCTTCGAGTGCTTTGCTGATGCACTTCATCACCGGGGCTCAGCGAGAGAAGGCGCGAGGGGGGAGCGGAAAGGGGGGGCGAGGCGCCGGAAGGATCTTTGCTTCCATCCCAAAAGCTGCCTGTAATCTGACTCCAGAAATGGGTCTTCAAGCTGCAAGGAAGCTCTGTAGCTTCCCCCCCCTCCCTTAAATAGTTTAGCACCTTTTAAACCTGGCAGGGAGCGTTCTAGGAGCAGGGCCAAGAGGGCTGGCTCTGCCCTGACCCCTGCCCCATGGTCCGTGTCGTCATTAGACATCTTCTTCTGCCAAACGGGTGTGAGAGCCATCCCACCGCTGGCCCCGGGGGCTACTGGCTGTTGAAGGGCTGCTTTGCCCAGATGGTGGTGGTACCAGGGAACGGGGCAAAGGCAGGGGATGCTGCAGCGCAGCGGGGTGCTGCACAGTCTTGGGTCTGGGGTAGGACACAGTCCTGCTGGCGCAGGCTCTTTACCGAGGTAAATTACCCTCCTGCTGTGCTCTGCTGCTTCCAGTTTCTAGCAGGTGGCATTGCACTGCACAGCGTAGACATATCTGAGGTGTAAAAGTAGACAGGAGGGAGTTTGCTTTGCTCTGGAGGGCCTTGGTGCTTGTCGCTGTTCTCCCTTTTCAGCCCCCCCAAGTCCAAGCATCAGTGTGCAGCTGGCTTTGTGTGGGGCTTCCCCAAAGTCAAAGCTTTGCTGGGGCAGAGAGGAATCCAGATGCAATCCTGGCCTGTCTTCACAGCACTGCAAGTCAGCGGCAGCTGGGAAGTGCTATGTTCCTGTCTAATTAATTATTTCTCTGGGAATAAAAGGCAATGTTTTTTGTTTGGTCTCGGTAATGAATCAATCATTTCTGAGGTATGATGTGTGGACAGACACGGAGAAGCAGCCAGTGTCCTCAGCTGTGCGTTCATGTTGGCATCTGGCTCAGCAGCTCTGTTCTGGGATGGGAAGCAGCTGAGATCTCTGGTTTCACTATGGGGCCGTTCTTCTCCCAAGGGCAGCACAGGAGGCTCTCAGCACTCCTCAGAAACAGCACAAGCACTCCTGACCCTGAAAATATGGAGTAATCTGCCACTTCCAGCCTGCCTCCCTTGTCCTCTCCTTCTGGAGCTCTTTCCCAAAGGGGTGACGTTAGCTCAGAGTGGTTTCTGGTTCACAGTGCCTCTCCGTCAGTGTCCTTGGGTCTGCTGCAAAGGCAGAAGCTTTCTCCTCCGTGCTTCTGCATGATAGCTGTAGCACGTGGCTCTTGATAGTTTTCCCTCAAGGGGTGGCCTGCGGTACAGCACACCGAACAAACCCCTCTTCCGTGGCCCCCGGCCCCGTGTCTGGGGACTGGAAGGAGGTGGCGTACGAATTTGTGTTCTTGCTGTGGATCACTTGTGAGGGGGGGTCCTCACCATCGCTGGGGGCTGGTAAGGCTAGGGTTTGTGGCTACTTTGAAGTAACTGATCAGCTTGAAGCACTCGCAATTGGATGAAGGCAAAGTATGATTCCTCATCTGTCTTTATGTGTACAAGGCCCATTTAATATGAATGTCTAATTAACACTTTGGAGAAAAAGAACTATTTGCTAAGAGAGGGACACTCTTAACAGACTTGCCTGCAGAAACACTCAGTGCTGCCCATGTGCGTGCATTTTTTTTTTAAATAAAGAAGTTTTTTTGCTGGTTCCTCATCCGAATGTACTGACCTTTTGCTTTTGAGTGCATAGTTGGCAGGGTTAGGCTGACTTTGCTCCTTAGGATCACTTGTGCCTTTCATGTGCCAGTTGTGCCTGCTTCTGACAGAGGAGCCCAGGAGCACCTGTGCATGGGGTCCTGTGTGTGATACCTCCACGTGCCAGTATCTTACCTGTCCCTGCAAGGAAGACACTCAAATTCAAGCCACCACCTTCTTCACAAGAGGTATTACCTCATTCAGTGGTTCAGTCACTATGAACTCGGGGCAGAAAAGGTGTTATGGGTGAATGGGAGAGGCTTTGCTGCCTGCTCTTCTTCCTTGCTGCAATCCTTCCTCTGCCGCAACGTTTTCTTAACTTTTTATGTGTTTATCCTGTAAGCTGAAGATAAGAAGTTCCCATTCGTGGGCAAAGAGAAACATGAAAACCGTAATGGGAGGATGAGGGAAGAGGGAAAGGGTGGCCCCATCAAGGACTGCGCTGGCACCGTGAAGGAGTGGCAGCCGTAGGAGTAGCCCTTTCTCTCATAACTCAAGGGAAACTTTCCATAAGCTACTGACACCAGCCCCAGTACGAGCTCAGCCTCACTGGCCTCTCCGTAAGCCGAAGCACCACTACATTAATTATTTTTTTTCCCTTGGAGCTCTGTCGCTTGATGCACTAAAATGTGTACATGCCTGTGAAACACCTGTGTGCTTGCACAGGTCCGTAGTGCCGTTTGCAGGGTCTGCCTGCTCTGCCTGTGTAAGCGGTGCATCTCAGAGCACCTAGAGAGGGGCACACCAGAACAGATGGGCATCCACAGCGGGAGGGGAGGTTCATGGAGAGTACCCAGGCAATCGGGATGACTGGAGACAGTGCCAGTTGGGAAAGGCAACTTTTCATTTGTTCTTCATGTTTATAGAAGGTCGTGGCACTTTGCGGTGACTGATCAGGAGCTGCAGGGCCTGTGCAGGCTGTTACCTCATGCACGGTGAAACTGTGCGTGTTTTACTCCTGGGAATAGCCCCAGGGTAAAGATAAACGAGTACTTTGCTGAGGTGAGTAACATAAGCAGTGTTTGTCCCTTAATCACAGACTAGGAGACTACTAAACTGCTAGTTTTGCCTGTTCTTGCTCCTTACCAATGCGCATCAATGAGACCGTGAGTCCCGCTTGCTCCCTCTCGCCCCGAGCCAGCGTCCTCCAGCAAACCTCTTGAGGAAACAGCTGAAAGGGAAGAGCAGAAGGAGGGCGCTGGGCACCCCTCCAGCCAGGAGAGAGGGGGGCGAAGGAGAGGAGGGGAGTTCCAGGCTGAGAGCACTCTGCATTTTGAGCCTTCTGAAAGTCTCCACCAGGTCGTCTGGGATGGGGCTGAGTTGTTCATAACCCCAGTTGTTCATAACCGGGCGGGTGGTCTCCCCAAACTCACTTGGTTCAAGTCTTCCAGGCAGTGCTTGTCCATCATAAAGAAGCAAGAAAGGGCAAGTATATAAAAGACAATAGTTGACCTAGGGGCTTTGCTGTCCTGTCTATTCTTCTAATAAGCTGTGCCTGAAAAGCATGGGTTGAGTGTTTGATGTTCAATGAGGAGCTAACGTGGCCTACAGTCATATACCATACCAGCACAGTATTCATTCATATACACAGAGATATACAGATATCCAGCTGTTCACGCTGGCACGTTCCACCAAGGGGATACGGCACACATAGGAATATATCAGTACTTCAGCTTTTTTATACCAGTAGTTTCAAATTTCTATTTCTGCTAACGTAGAGAGAGAGTCAAAGAGACTGATCAACAGGCAGGAAAAAAAAAAAATCTATAAAATCTTGCTTTGCAGTTCATCTGATAAAGGAAATATATAGTGTGTAAACGTTGTTTCTCATCAGGCTGATTCGCATTCATATAACGAGCTCTGATTCTCCTGTCCCTCACACTCTTATTTCCCCTAACATCACTTACCTCTGGCGTAAGCCAGTACGAGAAAGGTCAGAACAATGTTTTTCATCAGTAGCAAGAGAGGACGTGTGTACCCTACCTACGCTAACAAGTCTGAACGACTGGAGAACATATTTATAAATGTATTCATAAAGATAAAACTGTCTCCAAACTCTCCATTCATTGCACTATTGTTAAACCTAATAAGCTAAGACAATTGAAATCTGCCGGCATGGGAAGGCAGGGAGACCTAACACTGTTGCAGTGACCTGCACATGGATGGTGCTGCACTCGCCAGGACAGAGTTGCTGACCCTTTGCTTTGCGAGTGACCCCCTTGGCTGCAAACTGGAGCCCTGAGCTCCTTCTCGGTCTGCAGTCAAAAGAGGCTTCTCATGGGCTACCATGGGACATCTGAGTCTCTAAGCAGGGAGTAACAACTGAATACTTAAAAGCCTAAAAGCCAAACAGCCTGAATCCTTTCACTGCTCATTGCCCAACTCTCATTATCCAGCATCTAATACGGTTGGATGGATGTGTTCCCTCCCAACATCTTGGTCATGGGAAAAGATGCTATGTAGGCTTTGGATTAAAAGTCAGCTAAAGCTGGAAAGGTTGTGGGGAATAGGAGGGCTTCAGGGTGGGCCCCTATGAATGTTTCCACTGGCAGGAGTATGCTATCTCATGTGCACCACCTTCAATCCCGCTGAGGTTCCCCTGAAAGGCAAGGTAGGCCCTGGCTGCAGATGTTGGGAACTGGCCTGCGGTCTGCTCTGGTGTTTCTTTGGGGTTAAGACTAACAGTTTGGTGCCATGATCTTCAGCCTCAGGAGTCTGGGCTCAGACCTGGATCAGCCTTTGCAGCAGTTCAGGAACTCGCAAGCTTTGATGTCGCATATCAGACCACCTGCACTTACCCTATCTTTGGCCTGAGCTTTCAAGAAGAAAGAGGTTCAGACAGGGACCGTGGTATTTGGTTTTGCACTGCGCTGCTAGACAAGAATATCCTGTTGTTGTATGGAATCACTGAAACCTTAAATAGCATCCCTAAAGCCTTCCTCCCCTCCCAAAGCTTTTTGCTTCTCCTAGCATGTTAATAAGTAGCTACAGACCCCCGCAGCAGAACTTGCAGGATTGAGTGGTCTTGGCAGAGTAGCTGCAAAGGGCATTGTATTTTATAAAAGGACTAAACTTTATAGTGACCTTCCCTATGTCTTGAAGTGAGATTTGGTCTTTGGATGTTAAGTGCTGGGCCGATGAGCATGGAAAATACAAATTGGCTCCCTGTGTCCCTCTGGCAGCGAGCGGGCAGGCCCTTTCCTCCTGCCCTTGGGGGACTGGAGGCAGATTCCCTGCAGATTCCTATTGTCCTTACTAAGGAGGCATGATTTACAGCGGTGCTGGGTGCCTGCAGGCGCCGCCCGCCGCAGGGGCAGTCCCGGTGGCTCAGCACCGCTGAGAATCAGGCCGGGGGGTCCCAGCAAGGGCAGGGGCAGGGGGAGTGGGGCAAGGGGGAAAGAGGAGCAGCGGTGCTTGCTGACGCTTAAACGCAGGTCTTCCGATGGAGGGACCTGCCGCAGGGGGAGGCCTCTCAGCCCCCACAAGTCAAACTGCACAGAGTCACAGTTAGTCGTCGTCGTCATCATCATCATCGTCGTCGTCATCATCGTCGTCGTCGTCATCATCATCATTGTCATCATCATCATCATCGTCGTCATCATCTTCGGTATTTATCTTCCCAGAAAGCACGTCCTCTATCCAGTCCTCCAGCTCCTCGGCTGTGGGCAGGTCATCGTCATCTCTGATCTCCATCCAGACGCTGTCGGCCTGCAGGGACAGGTGATGGCGGATTAGCCACCCTCAGAGACACAGGGAAAAGATCGCTTTCGCTGCTGTTGTGGGGGTAAGGGCTGGACCACGGGTGGGGTGCAGGGGTGGTGGTGGCATTGGCTCCCTCTCTGCCGCAGCCTGTGGACAGGCTGGACCGCGGTGTCTCTCTGCCCACACGCTGGGATGACCACTTCCCCCTGAAGTCCTGTTGCTTCTGGCTGGGGGCAGTGGGACTGGCCAATGGGTTTACATGAGTGTGTGGTACTGTTTGCCTTGGGTTAGATGTGTGCCTGCTGCCCGTTCCTCTCCAGCAGTGCCTACACTTGTGAGCAAGAGCATTGTCCACCTGGTGCATTGTCCTCACCCGCTCTGGCCAGTTCTGTAGACTCCAAGTCTACCCAAAGAGAACATAAAGAAACCCATGCCAGCTCCACCTGCATTGCCCCAGTTCACAGGACATCACGGCGTTTCCCTCTTTCCTTCCAGAGCCCTTCTGGGACCTCTTCCTTTGACCCTTTACACCCTGCTCTCAGCACCCCTTCTCCCCAGCCTCTTTTACCATCACCTTTGCCTCAGGATGTTGCTCTGGACTCTCCACATGTGATAGCGGTTGCTGCTCTTGGGAGAGCCTTTTCTCAGATCATCTCAACCATGCTCCAGCTGAAGAATGGTGAAAAACACCAATGCCCTGGACTACAGGTGCCCCCTGCTCTTTCTCTCCAGCTGTCTGCATTAATTCCATAAACTGGAGGGGATGGAGGGATTCAGTAAGAAAATGCTGTCTGAATTGCAGTGAGAAGATGCTGTCTAAATTGCAGCTATTAGCCAGGGACAGGACGCATAGCTTCGACGATCTCTGAGACCTGGAAATGAAAGGTTTTCTCCCTGCTTTGCTATAGGTTCCTTGGGTAAATGCCTGGGTAAGCCCCTTTCCCTTCACTGTCTCCCCTCCGTAAAATAGGATCAGCCTCCTATTTTGCAGAGGTGCTGTGAGGTTATCTTCTTCAGCGTTTGATGTTGCAGAAGCAAGTGGTTTTCATATGTCAGAAGATAACTACCGGCTTTTGCGAATGCGCCCCTAATGGTACCTAATTCTCCTTGTTGTATGGCTTGCTAAAAAGCCAGACCAATTTCTGCTCAGGGAAAGCTGTTCCTCCCTTATGATATTTTCCTCCTAAAACACCAAAACTGTAATAAAAAAGAGCCACAGAGAGGCATGTAGCTCTTCCTTCATGCAAATGATCTTGCATCCAACCTCAGGACTGTTCGTGCAGCAAAAAGTGACACCTTTAAATAAGGGAAACAGGAGTGGGCCCCTTGCACCTAGAGAAGATACTGTGCAAATAAAGCAGCAATATTTTGTAGCTCGTCGTGGCCCTAGTCCTGAGCCACTACGATGTGACGGGCCAGTGGGGGCCACTGGTCGCTCTGGTGTTTGTATTGGCAGGTTTTTAGAGAAGCGATGGGGTCACGGGGGTTATGTCCACCAAAGCCAACAGCAGTGTTTATTTTTACTCTGTTGTGTAAGCCCCACTTTGTACTTGTGTAACTTGGCTGAAAGCAGTGATGTAACACTGAAATAACGAAATGAGCTCAGTGTTTGTTTTAGATATCACCCGCCAACCTAGAACTTTCTTAAATCTCTCTCTTGAGGAACAGAAAACAGACTTAAGAGTAATGAAATAAAAACTTCAAATACTGTAATCAACAACCTGAAACATTTACTTTATCAAAGCTAGATAATGCATGAGTTTCTACAGGTCTCTGAGTGACTGTTGGATAATAAGGCATATGTTCCTGCCTAATACTGCTTTCTATATGATTCTCTTGCCACTGACAATCCTATTTCCATGAATTTTCATTGATAGCTGTTTAATGTAGCTTTGATATGACTTAAACATGGCCAGCTGCAGTAAATATAATGAAGAAAGATACTGCGGGGTAATAATAAGGGCAAAAGCCTGGAAGACTTGGGCTCTATTTGTGGCTTGCCTGTTCATTTCTCTCATGATTTTAGGTGACAGATGCTATCTTGGCCCTCCTCCCTTTTGTCTCTCCCTTAACAATTCTGATAACAAGACTTAACCCACTGGGTCCCCACTCTCTAGGTGTCTGTCCCATGGTCTAGTGGATGCTGCTCTATTACAGGTAAAGTACTGCTCACATCCAGCCAGCACCGCATCTACTCCGTAACTCCCAAGCCAGCCTGTGAGCTTCCCTCTCCTTCCCCTCAATGGGACGGGCAAGATCCAGGGCCTCCACTTTCTTCATAACACCATTGCTTTGCCTCCCCTACCACGTCTCCCATCTTATGGTCTTGCAGGATTTGTTATAACAGGAGGCACAATCACCTAGTACTTCCTCGCCATCCCTCTTTTTCTGGGGAGGTACAGGAGAGAGGACGTGGGAGCTGGGAGCAAAGTCGGTGGTGGAGCCAGGACCAGCACCCAGCCCCGGACTGTTGTCGCGGACTGTTCTCCCAACTCTAAGTCCCTCTCTGCTCTCTTCTAATGAAATATCAGACTCCCATACAGCTGAAATTTCAAACACGAAGTCAAGCACCAAATTACAAACATTTCTGCAGTGGAGAGATTTCTTCTTCCAGAGACACTTACATACCCACACAGGTTCATTTTAAATAGCTTAAAACACCCATCACTTAACCATCAAAAATAAAGTCAGGTAATAAGCAAGCCAGGCTGGAGCGCGCCGCGTTACGTGCTCTCTGATCGTCTGGACTGTTATTGTCAGAAAGAGGAAAAATGGTTTCTCTCCGTTGCCACGTCAGGGCCGTGACGCACGCTACATTGCACTCAGCAGCTCTCCCCAGATCTCTGCTGGTGGGGGTCGGATGGGTCCCTCTCCCACCGGCCTTAAAAGCTCACAGTGTGAGGGCAACCTGACATCAGTCCCATGGTTTGCTGGCTTGAAGGCAACCTTGATGAAAACAGTAGCTGCTAGAAAGCTGGCCTGATAGCACAGCTGTGGGTGCTGTGGGTGCCACCACCACCGCAGCCGTGCCAAAGCAGCGCCTGCCTGTGCAGCTCTCCCTCTCCAGCACTGCCGGCTGCGGGACGGTGTGGAAACCCTTCGTTGCCACCGGGCATGGGGTGGACATGTCTCCTCTTCCCACCCAAATCCCTCCAGCATCACCCGCACAGCAGTGGCTGAGGAGGAGGAGGGCCTGGATGAACCCCAGTATACCCTCTTTGCCCCAGCAGGATCCCTCCGTTACCAGTTTATGTCATACTTTTATTAAGGCTGTGTATTTATTTGTTTTTTTTTCAAGCTGTGCAGTTTCTCCCTGTCATCTGCTGGGGACCATCTTTCCCTCCTACACTCAAGCTGGGCCATTCTGCTTCTGCTGAAAAAACACCCTCCTTTTTCTCCTCTTCTCCTCCCCTAAGCACGGCTTGTTTTCCCCCTCCATACACACATATTTTCCCCCACAAACCCACCCAGGTTCGGTCGGAGCAGGGCGCAACGGTGCATGCTGTGGGTTGGGGTGGAAATGTGAGACCTTGAAAACAAAACCAGCAAAGCCCTGAAGCTCAGACCACAGGGGCTGGTCCTGTCCTCAGCAGACGTAGTTTGTGTGTGACTCAGCAGCAGAAACTCGCTCAGACCAAAGCCCTGAAGCCCTACACTGACAGTGTTATGAACCCAGCTGCGTGTAGGAATGGTGAGGTCTTTACAATTTTTCCTGGAGAAAAAGCCTGGTCTACTTCCACGTAACAGCAGAAATCCCACTGATTCCAGCAGACCTCTTATCCCATCCTTTCTAGCGCCCTAATCTTGGGATCGCTGGATTTTCTGGGCACGTGCTACTCACGTCTGTGACGTTCACCACCCCGATCTGTGGTCTGAACAGGTCAATCTTGAAGGTCTTCTCCCAGTAAGTGATCAGCTGCAGGAGAGAGAAACAAAGCTCAAACAAGGGCATTTGCAATACCCCATCGCATTAATTCAGCCAACTGGGCTGTGGTGCAGGGAGCGTGCATCGATGAGTGGACGGGAGGGAAGAGAGGCTGAAGGCAAGCTTGGGCCGTCGCACACGGCAAAGGAAAAGTGCGGGCTCTGGAGGTGTTCCCAAGACACCACCTTCATGGGAGGCAGCCCCGAATGAGCAGCTCTCAGGGATCACTCGCATTCCCATTTCCCATCCTTTATAACCTGTGCGTGCCCTGGGGCAATTCCTGTGCTCGTGCATACACACACACACACACATCCATGAATTAAACCAAGAAAGGCAAGGAGCCCCTGCCACTCACCAGAGGAAAGTCGTCGGGGTCAATCCAGACAATGCTCAGGTCGGGATTATCGGTGTTGTCCCTGGCAACCTGCTTCAGGATTTCCAGGAACTCAAAACCATCTGAAATGATACATAAACCGCTGCAGCCCTCGCCTGCAAACACGCAGGCACTTCTTGCTTGCGGGGTTTTCAACTTCCCTCACCCCCCTGTGCACACAGGAGTTGTTTATAGTTCTCATTAAAATGCTGTCTCCCAGCTCTTTCTGCTGATAATAAGGCTTTTAATTTCGAGCATCCTCCCCGGGTATTGAAATTAGTTACACATGAATTAAGTCTCGTAATCCTTCCATGGAGTGGAACAATGTCGCTATTTTCTTGTGGCGAGGGAGGAACTGAGCCCCCGAGAGGCCGAAGGGTTTTGGCATGCTGATGGTGCTGAGAAGCGCCGATGCCACGGCTTTTTGGGAGCTGATGCCCACGGGTTTCCTGTATGCACATCACACACCCAGCCCTCAGCACTTTCCCGGAGCCTCACAGCAAGATGGACGCAGAGTTAGGGAGCAAATCCTGGTGCTGGGGTGGAGGCAATGACTATTTTTTCCCAGCTGACCATCCATTTATACCCAGAATTTGAATCCCGGCTAGCACACCTGCTAGCATAAACTCCCAGAAGCATCCCGGTTCCCCATCCCGGCAGGCTGGGGGTCCCCGTCTCAGCTGGGGCGTGGAGCTCCACAATGCAAACAAAAGCACATGAAACTACACCATCTTGAGCGGCGGAGAATCACACAAGGAGGAAAACGGCCTCCTACCTGGGTCGTCTTCTTCGGCGAAGGCCACAATGTGGATTCCCTCCATGTCGTCCTCCTGGAAACAACAAAACTGTTACTGATGGGGCAGGGAGGGAAGACAGAGCCCAGGCGGTTGCTGGAGGTGAGGAGCAGTGGGATGCCTTCAAAGGAACAGGACGATTGCAAAGGGAGGCTTAACTGGAGCCCCACCGAGACACCAGAAATGGGACCTGAGGTGAGGCCGAGTCATGGAGGTAATAGGTGCTGAAGCAGGTAGTTTGGGTGGCGTTGCTGAAACCCTTCAGCTAAAAATGAGGTGGGCATCACGATGGCAAAGGCAAGGGAGCTTCTGATGGTGTGGGGCAAAACCTTACCTGCAGAGAAAGGCAAGGGCTCTCTAGCATGGGAATATGGGCTCACCCTCCATGCCCGAGGCCACCTACTCTCATACATTTGCAGCTGCCAGGGGATGGTTTGCGGGGAAACAAATATCTGCCACCATGCTCAGATGCCAAACATGCTCCTTTGGGGCCAGCAAAGGAGGTTTCCTCACAAGACGAGAGGCGAGGTGGCTCACTTGGACACCTTTCAGGAGGTGAAGGGTCTCTGCTCTAGGTGAGAGTCTCCATGAGCAGCAAGGGGAATTGAGTGGGAGGCTCATTTTGGGGCTCCAGTGAGCAGAGGACAGAAATTACAACGTGGTGGACTGCTTTTCTCCATGAGACACATGAGTAATGGGTAATGATATTGGCAAAGGCCAATGGATCTGCCGGCCGGTTCATCATCCGCCTGCTATGAATGTCATCTCTGAATTATCCCGCGGATCAGCTTCGCCTTCCTCACTCGCTGCCGGTCCCGGTTTCCATTTCAATTGGTTTTAATGTGAGAAAAAATTCCCATCTAAATGCTAATTTCTTTTCCCTTCTGAGCCCAGAGGTGACAAAGCCACCATCAAAAACTGAAAGGAAAAAAACCCCTGTAAGATTAAGTGGAAAACATTATCTTTAAAAACAATAGCAGACGCTGGGCCTTTGCTGGCATCTTTGGGGAATACATTTTCACCAAGGCATTCTAGGCAGATTTACTTGGGATTCAGACCACTTACAGCTGACAAAATCTACACTGTTGCTTTTTCTCCATACTTTCCCACAGCATTGTCGGACAGCCAAATGAAAAAACCCATACATATATGCAATATATAATTATATATGTAGCTATATAATATAGCTATATTCTGACCTCCAAGGCAGCAAACAAAACTGGAGTAACTCCAGTGAAGGCATTGGGGATGTTCTGAACGTGCAGCGAGATCAGAATCCGGCACGTTGTCACCTGTAGGTACGAGTCCCCTGCTCATAGCAGAGGCAAGCTCTATGTTCCCAGGCTGCTGGTAAAGCAAACATCCCATCGCTGACAATTCACACTTCTCCGGAGACTATTTTAGAATATAGTCAGTATAAAAGCAAAACCACTGCATATGAAATTTGGGTCCCACTGAAGCCCCATGAAAAAACTTGGAGGGACTTCAGTGGCTCTGGGAAGCTATCTTCTATACAGAATCTGCATTTCAAAATAAAATGAAAAGCTATCATGCCTAAGCGACTCATAACTCCTGATTCAGTTTTATTACCTCTTGCCTTGTTGTATTAAAGACTCCCAAGGTTTTTGGTGCTTTGGAGTCCTGCAGCGTTTCATGTTACACAGCCAAGCAAGGAGGCAACTGAACGCTGTTATAAATGTGCCAAGCTTTCTGGAGGAATGACTGCATCTTCCTTAGTGTCTGTAAAGCACCTGTTCAGCTTTGTTTTTCAGCACTCAGCTGGCACTTGAAGGTCCCTGACTGGCTATTAGCATGGTACTCATTCACAGCAAAGGGATAATTTATTAGACACGATTTTTCTTTCATTTTCACCCTTCCCCTTTTCCCCCACACTTGCAGACCGCTGGTTAGTTCTTCACAATCACTGACTTGGAGCTTGCTCACACCGTGAGAAGGGCAATCAATGCACGGTTTGCTCCGTAATCTATATAATTAACTGAACTGCCTGCCTTTGCTTGCATTTTGAATTGTACAACTGCTCTGGTACAATTTCCATGAGTCATCCATTTGGTACAACCCCTGTAGCTCACCCAGCGAGCGGGCCACTGAAGTCACCCCACCACCAGCACCGATGTCCGTTAGATAAGACAGAGCATCCTTGGGAAGGATGCTCTCCATAGCTATATCATGGCCACTACAGAGGTTCAACGCCTGCCTGGCACACTTGGTTAGCTTTCCCTGTTCTCTCTGTGGAGCAAACAGGACCCAGCTCAGCTGTCCACCGCTGTTGAGCAAAGCGTTTGAGCACACCGTTTGAACTCAGGCACTGGGTATCATAGCCAAGGCTTTTCCTTCTTCCCAGAGGAGGGAAAGTGGCTTTGCAAGGAAGGAAAGATATTGTTTAGCTCAGCCAGAGGCTAAAGCTTTTGAGCTGTGGTTTCTTGTTGGAAGCTCTCAGGGGACGCAAGGCTTCCCACCCGCACGTGCTTACCCACGTCTCAAACATGTCCTCTGGGCGCAGTTTCCTCAAGGTGGCCCTGAAAGGAAGACAGAAACGCTCTTTGAGGATGCATCCAGCACCACCACACATGACGCTGCTGGTGTCTCGGAAAAGGTCAACATGGCACATTTGGTTGGTTGCTGGAGTCAGCGCCGTTGGCCACCACGTTTTGAATGCAAGCTTGGGGGCACAGTAGGTCAACTTATGCTTTTATTTATGGTGATAAAACCCTGCCCTTGCCCCAGCTGGAGTCACTGCAGACGCTATTTGTACATGGGAAGATGAGATGCCTCTCTGTGCTGGGGTATACTGGTGAATTAGTCCCACACATGGCAGATTGTTCTGTCCGTGCTGAGAGCACGAGGTGACCCATTCACTTATGTATTGCAGTCCCTGCGACATTCCTACTGGGCTTTGTTCCCCTTTTCTCCTGGTTTTACCCCAGCATAATTCCACCATAAAAATCCTTCCAAACTCTGCTGAAGCAAAGAAGACAGAATAACCTCTGGCAAGAAAATTTAGATCATAATAACTGCTGGCAAGAAAATTTAAACCGTAAGACTGGCCAAACAAATTTTTTTTGAGAAGTAGTTCATAAAGGACAAAAAAAAAAAAAAAGAATAATAAATGTTTTCAGACACATCCATAGCAGGAAGCCTGTCAGAGAGCCTGGCAGGCTGAGAGGTGACTGGGGTGTTAAAAGGGCACCCAAGGAACACAAGGCCGTAGCAGACAAGCACAAGTAATCCTATGCACCTTCGTTTGCTCTGGCATCAGGTGTTCAGGGAGGTTCCCCCAGCAGAGAGGTTCTCCCTGGAAGACCAGCCCTAGGAGCTGTTGTGAAGAGAAGCGTTGGTCAATGAGGTCCTAGAATAAATTGGCAAAGGGAGTAGCAGCATGTTGCCAGGACCAGGTGGCATCAATGAGATGTGTAACCTGTTGCTTCGGGTTTGCATTGCTACCAGAGCGGTGGAAACAAGGAGCATTTTTTAGAAGTTCCTACAGGACCTGAGGAGCCACAGATCTGGAAGAGTGACTCCCTTATGGGCATGATGCTACCAGCAAAAGCAGAGTTAACAGACATTTGAAGGAATATGATGTGATAGGACAAGAGCTGTATGGTCTTTAAGAAGAAAATGATGGCCATGGATCTGGTGGAGTTCCCAGAGCAAGTCAACGAGTGGGCAAAGGTATGCTGGTCAATGCAGTGAACTTCCTTCAGAGGACCATTGGACAAGGGCTCTTACTAAAGGGTCTCAGAGAAACTAAGCTGAGTTAGATCAGAGGAGACATCCTCCTGTGGATTAATGACATTGGAAGACGAAGGGTCAAGATGAATGGTCAGTTTTCACGACAGAGGTAATTAACCAATTAAGATTCATAGCAGATGCTTTAGCATGATCATATGCATAACATATTCTCACATAATCTGAAAAAGATGGCAAATAGGAATATGGCAGCATTTCCTTATCGTATCCAGTTCTTCAGATGCCCAACACAGGCCTCACTATGAGGAGATACAGAGGGATTTCCTGCGACTTGAGTGTCTGCATGATAGACATAGGAAGTAATGCACTTGCAGAAAACCAGCCCTGATTACACAGGTGCAACAATGGGTTCTAAATTAGTCACAATTAATTATTGTCTCTCAGGAAAGGGTCCCAGGTGTCACAAATTGAGAAAGCACCAGCTCCAAAGGCAAAAGGCAAAAAGAAGGTTACAAACAGGTGGGAAAACACATCATGCCATTACAGCAATGGACAAATACACTATGCACCTCCACAGTGAATGTATTTGTGGTTCTGGTCATCTCATCACAGAAATGGTACAGGACAACTGAAAAAAGGACATGGAAACATGGCTGTGGTGAATGAAGATATGGAAAGACCTCTGTTTGGGGGACATTAAATATATAAGAACTCTTTATCTTGTAGAAGAGTTGAACAAAGACGATATTGGCAGGGGGTCTAAAAAAAAAAAGTGAAACAGGGAATGGCTAGTCATTCTTCCTCATAACACAAGAACTAGTAGGCACACAGTGAAATTATTAGGTAGCAGGTACAAGCTGAACAAATACGAATGTTCTTTTGATGGAATGCATCATTCAGCCACTGAACTCATTACAATTGGATACTTTCATCATCAAAATAGAAATGAGGTAAAAAATGACTATAGAAATTGAAGAAATAGCCACTAAGCACAAGATCAGGGATAGATTTTTTGACCCAGCAAGTCTCCTCACTGCTGATTGTCAGAAAATGGAGACTGTATCAGGTGAATGCATATTACGTACTTGTACCTGGCTTTCAAGATGCTTTACCTAGCTGTTTTCTGGGGGCAGCTCTTGGAGAAAGGAAACTCGGTGGGAAAGATTTGATCACGCCCACGTGTACCGATTGTTGCAGAGTTACTCAAGATTTTCTCTGGTTAATCCCCAGTGTTGGAGGGAGCGAGGTAAGTGGGGTTTAGGTGAATAAGAGGGAGCAGAATTCAGCCCCCACACCACAATTACAGAGAACAGGGCGGGGGGGAGGTCCACCCCCAGCATTTTGCATGCGAAACAGGCATAAACCCAGAGGCCTCTTGCTGCAGGCAGAGAAACTACCACGTAATTTGTATTTGTGCAACTGAGAGCAAAATCTGGGCTGAGACCTCGGAGTTGTGGTGCCCAGCCACCATCCCCAGCCGGACACCTTGGATGAGTCACCCCACTATGCAGAACAGCAATTTCCTGACCTGCTCCGGAGAGGATGGACTTTCCCACTACTGCCCACAGCTGCCCAGGGAAGCATCGGCTGGGAGGCTGCGTATGGGCTCCTCCTGGGCACCCACTTCAGCTCCTGTCTTGAAGCTGCAGTGAGAGCTCAGCAAATCCTGATTTCATAGAATCATAGAATCGTTAACGTTGGAAAAGACCCTTAAGATCATCGAGTCCAACCATTAACCCAGCACTGCCAAGTCCACCCCTAAACCATGTCCTTGAGCACCACGTCTACCCGTCTTTTAAATACCTCCAGGGATGGAGACTCAACCACTTCCCTGGGCAGCCTGTTCCAGTGCCTGACTACCCTTTCGGGTAGTTTTTCCTAATATCCAACATAAACCTCCCCTGGAGCAGCTTGAGGCCGTTTCCACACAGGGTTGGAGGAAGAGGAGGTGAAGCCCACCTGGGCACAGCAGCAGGGAGGCCTTTTTGGAAGAGCTGTGTAAAGCATGCTAAAGAGCCTGCAGACTGCTGAGCACTGGGAGCTTTCCCCAGTGATGTGACGATGGGGCTCCTTCTGCAGGATGGAGAGGTGGCAGCGAGGCTTTGCACCTCAGCAGAGGGATAGCCCATGCCTGCCAGCTGCAGTGAACTGAGAGAGTCTGCTATGTGATGGGGAGGAGGCAAGTGGTCCTTTACACTTTCTTGAAGAGCAGAAGATCCTGCCAAGTTGTCTACAGGGAACCAGCACGTGGCAGCTGCTGAGGTCGCTTTGTTTTTCTCTACAGGCCTGATCATCGGTGTGCCTGGTGAATTCTACTTCCAGCCTTTGGCTTTAGGTCCTTCGCTGGTGGCAAGGCACTTCTGCTCCGAGCGACTTAGTATTAACTGCTGGGAACATATCACTGCCACCCCAGGGTTTTTCCCCTGCCATGGCAGCACCTTGGCAGGTTTGGGATTTCAGGCATCTGATTTCATGAGATTCCTTCTAATTCCCTTCTAAGCCTTGGCACTTGCAAAATATATGGTCTAACTTCTTGTTCCTACCAAGCACAACATAGCATCTTAAAATATGAAAGACTTCAGGGGTTCCAACTGCAATTTTCTGCTGATGGAGAGCTTGCCTTATTAGGCTAGCACTTAGCTGACTGTGTTTAATCAGCCTCCTGAGGCAGCTGCCTGTCAGAAAGAGCTTGGAAAGAAAAATGGGAAGGACTGAGGTCAGGAAGTCTGGGAGGTCAGCAAAGTGACCTGCGAGTACATGTGAGATAGAGGACCCCTTCATATTTCAGAAAAAGCAGAGATTTGTTTCTGTGTCCGGTGACTTGCAGACTCTGGAGATGATCTCCTGTCTCTGAACCCTCTGTGTGTGAGCACAAACCTCCAGCTCAGCCCGATTTGGGTTCTCCCAACTATATCAATGGCCCTGCTTTTCTTGAACTCTTTTCTGGTCCCTTGAATGTCTGCTGGGAAATGCAGTTGCAGGAGCAGCAGATAGCCTGCGTGACTATCCTGCGCTGTATTTTTAAGAGTGTAAAAATACAGCACCTCATAGGTAGTTGTGCCCTTATATTTAACCCTGTGTTTTTACATGGGATCAGCCTTTCCAGTTGCTTTCAGACCGTTGGTGGCCAAGTCCCTAAACAACTGTGCAATAAACCTGATCGCAGAAAGCAAGGAGCATCCACAGCTCCCGCTGACCTGATCAAACGTTGTAGGTGCTCAGCCCCTTTGCAGGTGAGGACTAAAAGACAGCCATAACAGCAGTGGCTTTTCCTCTGTGCCTGTGGTCAGCAGGAGCCTCTTAGTCTATCACAGTTTGTCCGAGCTTGGTCTGAGCTCACAATCTGCCTACAGACATATCTGACATCAGAAGAGGGATATACCTATTAGTGAAGTGTTTTGAGGAAGGAGGGGACTGGACAGAATTTGGTTTTAGCTTGAGAGGCCTTGGAGAAGATCATCTTCTGTACAGACCTAAATTAAAAGCACGGGCAAGTAGGGCAAGCTTTCTGCTCTCCACTGCTTGCAAGCCTCCCTGTTCTTTGAGGGAGGACTATCCAGGGAGGAGGAGGAGGGAAGCTGTGTTGTTACAGCCCCATGGTGGTGGGCTCTGATTGTGGCACAGATACTTGCACCTCTGGGAGAAGGAAAAGACCATTCAAAATCTCAAACCTGGATCAGAAAATTGCCAAAAAGTGGCCGTTATCCTAATTTTTACTGAGAGGGATGCCTTAGAGGGGCAAGCCTGTGATGGCAGATACCTTTACCCGCTTCCCATCGCCAGGAGTGTCCTGTACGCTACATACCTTTTGTGCTCCTTCACAAATTCAACCAGCTCCTCTTCTGTGTAAGGCTTGTCGGGGATGTGAACAGGCTCATCCATAAACGGTTCATAGAAGTCCACCTCGTTCATCTTCAGACCTAGCTTCTTGGCAACCTGTTGCAGTGCAGATGGTCAGAGGTGAGTGAGCCTGATGTGCCTCTTTGCCTACCCAGAGTCTCTCCCGGTGGCAGAGCTGAGGTCAAGGTGCTTGCTCTTTTTCAGAGCATGCACTCTTAGCGGTGGCCAACAAAATATGAATGGATCTTTCCTTGGTTAAAAAAAACACCGATGCTCTCTACACTACTGGTCTCAAGCACCGGGGCAGAGCAAGGCCAGAGTCAAGGTCCCGCAAACCTGATGGGATGGTTTCCAAACCCAGACCAGGACCTGCCTCCATGCTGCAGCAACGGCCTTGTATCTTGTGACAGGGCCAAATCCAAACACGGACACCAATACCACAAATTACAGGAATGCTGAAAATGAGAAGCTGGAGCCAGATATTAAATCTGGGAGCATCCTGAGCTTCTGGAAAACAGGTGGTGGAGGCTGTGAGATCCCACGGTGAGGTCCGTGGATGCTTACCCCTTTGTCGAAGGTGGCAAAGAACTTGATGTATGGCTGGAAGTGTTCGGCGGCTTCTTCAAATGCCTTGTAATCTGGAAGGAGAAAAGGGGAATGAAGAAGAGATTTCACAGGCAGCTGTCCACGCTCTGATCAGCACAGAAGGCACTAGGGAAGAACAAATATAAATTACTGCAAAATACATCCGATGATGGCACCGTTTCTTCCACCCTTCCAGGGTTTACAAACAAGGACCACTTCATGTGGAACAAATAGGACATGTTGTGTAACCCCACAGTGCTCAGGAAAACTACAGATCCTGGCATGCCATGCTTTGCTTAACTGGGGCTGAAATCAGCAGCCCTGTCAAGAAGGTCCGGGAGTTACAATTCCAGCCTGTTGATAAGGGTGTTTGCAGCTGCCCTCTTGCACAAGCAGTACTTCAGCCTGGGAAATGCATGGAGTTGCTCCAGCATTAATGATTGCTGCCATCCCTAAACAGTCACCAAGCGTGATTAGGCACGCTCCTCCTGCTGCAGGAGGAGGGGGCAGGAACAAGGTACGGTTTTACTGTTACTGGTATCAGGTCCTCAGCTGGGGTCAGGAAGGATGCTCTCAGCCTGGCAGGAGCTCTTTATAGCAGGTATTTCCCACCTTTCTTCAAAACACTTATTACTGAACAGCATTAGGGGCACAGCCCTGTCCGAGCTGCCCTGCAGCCCATTTGGAGCAGGTGAGAAAGCTGAAGGGAGAGGAGGATGGGCTGTTGTGGTGCAGCACACCTGGTGATACATTGCTCGTTCAGGTCAGAACACCTGTCTTTTTACAAAAGGCAAGCCTTTCAAGCATGGGGTGCGCGCTGCCAGCACCGCACGGAGAGCAGGGGGAGCACTCGGGGCTGGCAGAGGAGACTGCTGGGGCGAGTCTTGGGTGAGGGCTTCTCAAGACTCCTGAAAGCTGATGGTTTTGCCTAGAATGGTCCCTGAGTTGCACATCCCTCAGGGCATGGGACCAGCCTCTTCTCAGTCCTGGGGTCCAGCGAGGAGAAACAGGTCAGTGCCTCTGCCAGGCTGCCCTACTGTGTCCTGCTTACTGCTGCTGTATGTTTGCCAAGTTAGTACTTAATGTGTGTCCCTCTCTTTCCCTTTGCCTCCCTCGCTCTTTGTTTGACCTTTTGGGCTCACTGCTCATAAGAAGGGGAGCTTTGCTCCCTTTAGATGCTCACCCAGTGTAACTGTAACCTCAGCTGATTTTGGGTGAGGTAGACTTACTTCACTTCAGGAGTCCCCAGATTATCAACACCTTGCAGAAGGGTCACCGCTGTTAGTGTAGGAATGAGCTCGTGCATAGCAACAGCAGAAACTGGCCTGCAACCCCACCTCATCCTCCAGCAATTTTGGCACTGTCACAGCCTGCCTTAACACCTAACACCCTTAATGTTCATGCAGAAGAACAAATGCCTGACCTCAGCACCCCCAGCCAGGCTCCAAGCCCCACAAGGAACACATTCATCTTACGTTCAGAGTCTTCTCCTTTGAAGTAGCCAATGAGTTTGATTTCCTCATCGATTTGGTCAAAGGCCTGAAGCTCCAGCTTGCTGTTTATGATCTCCACAGGGTCTTCTAGCAGCTGCCATGACAAATGCAATTGATAACACAACGATTTGCAGCACCAACCTGTGCCTGTCAGGGTGTGTCACTAGTAGCCTGAGTGGGGAGAAAGAGGTCACCCAATTTCTCTGCTGCTGGAAACCTTACTTCGTGCTCTCTGCCTTAATGCGAGGAACTAAGAGATGCAGGTCACCTTCAGAGGGAGCCATTAGTAGGTTCACTGCACAGGTTGAAGCATCAAGAGGGAAGCTAAGAGAGGTCTGAGTAACCCAAATAGATGCTGAGGGATCTGCTGTGATGTGATATAAGCGGTAGCAATTGCAACTGGCTTTGGAGTGGCTGAGAAAAAGGTAGAGCAGTTGAAAGGGGCTGGTATGGAGACTGTGAGCGTCTGTGAATGATGCCTATATTTGTTTTTCACTGTAATTTGCTGGAAGAGGTTACTGCAAAGAACTTGCTTTCGGAAAACATTAAAACCAGCACGCTCAAGTGAAGCCAAACAATGTTTCGGAGCAGTGGAAAGTCTGGATGTGATTTTTCCTGGCTGATCCTCCTATGCAGAGTGGGTTAAACCCATGCTTTGGCCCCAGACACATCAGTGTTGATGAGGAAGTTGGAAGACCTATCTGCCGCTTCAGTCTGTCATTAGCCTAAACTTTGTTTCTGCTTTCTTAACTAGCCACTGCTGGTGAAAAGATTTGGTCTGATCGTTCTGCCCAGCAATACTGGGGTAAATCAGCTGTGGTTTCACTAGAAAAAAAAATGCAGGCAGGCAACTGTACAGTCTACAGAGTAGTAGAGGACCTCTGGGTTTGTTTTCCTTTGAGAGCAGGCTGCCGAGGCACCACAGATGTGTTTGTTTTTATTTCCCTGCTTTGCTGGGTATTTTCCCTCTTGAGTGGAAAACACACAAACAGAAATCCTTGCTCTCTTCCTTTGTTCACAGAACGTGATTTTTTTCAGCAGCGTACCACAGCAAACTAAACCTCACAAAGTGCCTCACGAGTGATGCTCCGGTGTGTGGCTGTGCCTCTGCTGCGTCCAGAGCAGTGTGGGCAGCTCCCTGCTGCCGTAGTGTCCTGAGCCACAAGAACCGGGCATCCCACCACTGCTGGGGTGACAGCAAAGCCCTGCCCTGCCTCTGGCCCTCCTGGGTGGGCAAGACGCCCGCTTCTGTCCCTGAAGCCACTTACATGTGTTTTGGCCACAGTACCTGATGCATGCAGCCACATTGCTGTAGGAGAGCTGAGGTCCTAAGGAGCTCTTCCCCAGACGTGCTTTTCGCTACTGGCACTCCTGCACCACAGGTCACCATTTAGGCAACCTGCCACCCTGGGAAATAAACCCTGCCGGCTCCACTGTTCGCCTTACCTCCCTTATCTGCATTATTGCATGGCTGCTCATAAAGGGAGCCTCATTTCAAAGGAAAGCCAAGCGACTGCAAAATGTTTTCACTACAAAGCAAAGACCATGTTTCTAGGCCATCGCAATAAAATGCAAAGAAAAGTGTAGCACGTTGATGAGGGAGTCAGTGTCTCATTTGCATTTAGGTGCAAGGGTGAGTATATTTGTGTGCCCGTGCACAAAATGACCTGAGAGCACGAAGTCCTAGGCTCTTCTCTAATTCATGGCAGTGCAATTTGGTAAGTCCACTGAAGAGACAGTAGTACACTACGTTGTTTGTGCGGTTGTGTCTAGAAATGGGCAAATAGTTTGTAGCATATACCTTTTTCAATGAATTGAGCTGTTTTTAGTTGCTCTATGGGAATGCTACTAGGATTTTTTTTTTTAATAACTCTTCTTTTTTTAAAAAAAAAGAGTGAAAGATTTTACAAATGGCAAAGTGTTTGCACACCAGCTTGCTAACTGAGGTGGGTGACTAGCAGTTAGTTATGTGGGATTGTTGCTTGCTTCCAATCAAATACTCCATAACCAGGAAAGAGCAGAACAGCTTTAAGATATAAGTGGTTGGTGGCACATAAAGGTACCAGTTTTCCTGGGAACTCATGGTCAGGCAAGTATTTGGGAAGCTGGCAAATGTCATCTCTACCAGTGTGTAGCAAACAGGGATGGAATTTCAAGTAAAGATAAACGTGGGGGTTTTTTTTAGCAAAGTGAGTATTTGTAAGGTCTTCTCTGAGAGGCTTTATCTAGCTCTGAGCTTATCTGTGCTTACATCCAAGAGGAATTCCACCAAGACATCCGTGGCCAGTTCTCCGTCAAATTCAATCAACCGCTCCTCCTTAAAGACATAGAGACTTCCCTCTTCAACCAAGCCTGAAAGAAGGAGACAGGAAACATAATGTGGTCAACGAATCACTAAAAGCATTTTTACTACAGAGTATCTTGCTTGTTATTCTAACAACACCTCCTGGGAAAACGCAATTGCCAATTCACTGAGTTGGTCCAATTAGAAACAACCCGAGCAATCTCCTGACTGATGTTTCATGGCACGAGGGTCAGACCTCAGCCAGAACTTGTGCTAGCTTCTTCCCAAATGTTGAACTTCTTCATTCAGGTCACAGTTTGGCCTCACTTGGAAAAATTCTGTACCAGGAACTTGTTTTAGCTTGGCTATCTGTGTTGCAGTAAATAGTTCTGGGCTCTAACTGACATCCCAAATTTGAACAACCTGACACTAGGTGGAAAATGGATTTTGATGTGGGCTGTGCTCTCTGCCCGGAGAAGGCTGAACTATGTGAACATAAACAGTCAGCTGGAAGCCAAAGCGAGCTTCAAACTCTCTGCAGCTTAGCTAGCCTTGGCAAAAGGGTTAGAAACCCTTAGAATCCCTATGGTAGGGATGCCACAGATGGCAGGCTGGCATATTTGAATGGTATATCACTGGATCGAGGACTCGGTGCCACAGCGTCTCGGTGGAGGCTCCAAAATCAGCAGCACTAAGGTCCTGAAATGCATGATGACAGGGTACCACAGGTCAAGGTGGTTGGTAGTTTGTTCCTTCTTGGAGAGGCAGAAGCTCTCAGCTTTAGTTTAGCTTCCACCAGCACACTTAGCCTTTAATTTAGGAAAGAAAATTAGAGTCCAGCATGTAGCCCAGCATGCTTAAACAGTCTGACCTTAAGTCTAGTGGTATATTTATGTGCTGTTGTATTTATGGGCTATAGTATTTCCATATTCCTTTGTGGGCTAAAATATGAAGGAATCGCCAGTCCCTGGAAGGCAGCTGTTTCCAGGGGTGGGCAATGCAGCAGCCTTTCACCTTTACAGTAGGTTTCCTCTTCTGCTCTGGGGATCAAGTCAGGAAGGGTTGGCACCTGGCTGCCAAACCACTGCAAGGCTGTGGCTCCCCCATTAGTGGCTGAGGGTCACTCTGCCATGGGGCTGGTGACCTTGGGGGGCCTATGTGATGTTGCTGTAGGTTTTGGTTCTGCACCACCGCGTCAGACCTGTCTCTGTGCAGGAAGAACACGGAGTTACTCCATGCCACCTATTTACAGTTTCTGCTCAGCAAGCTGTGAGCTTTCACCCTGTCATCACTATGGCATGAATTGGCTTTCTTTTTCACTTGGTTTGATTTTATTTTTGCTCTCTCATCCAGGAAGCTTTTTGCTGGAAGGGTATCAGCTCACTCCTCTCATCCTCACCTCCCAGCTTGATCCTGCCCATGTTGGAGTGGGCAGCTGGTCAGTATGCAATTGCCACCATCACCCTTCTCATCCTAGTGACAAGGATTTGGCTGTTCTCTCCAGGGCTGCCTGTTGACCATCAGTCCCACACTCTCTCCAGGCTGTTCCAGAGATATCAGACATGGGACTCACCTAGCTTTTTGGCAAGTTTGGCATCCTTCTTGGAGTCCACCATCCCAAAGCCGATGCTCCTGGGCTCCAGGACCTGAGCCGCCAGCTGTGGGAGGAACCAGAGAGCCCAACATTAGCGGCATTAACACCACAGGGTAGCTAAAGGGCATCATGCCTTGCTAGCACGGCACGACAGACACCAGTGACCCATATTCTACTTTCAGGCAGCACCAATGGGTGGGATGCATCACATGCTGCCTCCCCGCTGAGATAACACTGCCCGGAGGTCACAAGGGTTGGATTTCTTCCCACTGTGTCGCAGCACCGAGTTTGCTGGTGATGCCACGTGCTGCTACCTGCTGTTTGACACTTGGGCATCAGGAGAGGGCTCCCGGCCGAACTGGGGACACCAAAGAAATGGGCATGGCTGGGAGAAAGACCTGTGCCACTGACACAAAGCAAAAGCTGTATCCTTCCTCATGCCTCAGTGGCCTCCTAGGGGCGAGCATGATGTGTGGACACCGCGGATATTTTAACTCTGGAAGTACTTGGTGCCAGGCAGCAGTGGCTGCAAACTGGAGGGGATGCAGGGCACTGCAGCATCGTGTTTCCTTTGTACATGTGATGGGATGGCCAAAGCAGGCTCCCAGCAAAATAAGGTAGAGGAACTCCTGGCTTTGCAATAGCGGTCCCTTCTCCTATGAAATGCTTTAAGTCATGTCTCCTGTCCAGGCTTCAGTCACGCCCCAGTTCCTGGTCCCCTCTTTTTCCTACAGAAATGAGTCTAACCCCAGCCACGCTCATGCTTGCGTCCTCACAGCTTTGGAAACCACTGCCCCCTGTTCCCACCATTTTTGATGAAGGGGCCTCTTGAAGATATCGAGTTCCTGCCTGTTTTGTGAAAATAGATATGTGAGGAAAGGAGAGACGCTCTGCAAGTGCCTCATGGTGGAAGCTGCCCGGGGTGAGACCCTGTGAATTCCAGATGGGCTCTGTAGAGATGCAGTGATCCTGGGAAATGAGTCTGCTTACTCACCAGATGACTGAGTGAGCCCACCACAAGCACACCAGAGACCCTACGAGGTGGTAGGATGCGCTGAGACCACCAAGCAGCTGTAAGAGCCCCCTCTTCCTCCCTCTCCCTCCCTGCTCCACAAATGCCTCCGATGCTGACGGTCTTCTTGCTGTCCCCCCTCCCAACCCTGCCAGAAGGGGGGGTGATGGGGACAACGGGTCAGGGGCCTCTGGGACAGGAATGTCCCTATTAGGGCACAGTTGCTTGCACTTGGCGGTGGGAGGCTGGAGGGGGGCAGAAGAAAAGCCACGGCCAGAGGGATGGCGGGCTGATTTATGAGGAACGTCCTCCCCCAGGACCCATTTTGGCACCCCCCCCCCCGGCCTCAAAGCCGGTTTGAATGTCACCCAGCAGCACTGCCCCCACGGCCGCACGTCCCCTTGGCTCCCCGCTATAAATAACCTCCGCCTGTGCCCGGCTGCTGCAAGAGCAAGTGGTGATTAAAGGCATCAGGGAGCAAAAGCAGTGGGGCAGCCCCCTCGCCTGTGCCCCGGGGTGTCACAGGGCCAGCCAGCTCCCCATGCTGGCAGTGCCCAGCCCTTCCCCAAAATCCTGGGGGAGACTGCAGCCACCCTGGGGATCAGGGTTCAGGGACCTTGCTTGGGCAAAGGAGAGTGTTGGAGAACATGATTGTCTTCTCCCTTCCACCAAAGACACGTCCCCAGGCCTGTCCTGAAGCCCTCCAGAAGGATGTATTCTCCACTAATCATCACTGCATCACTGCAACCTTGATCCCCCTGCGGCTACTGGCCTGTTGTCTTTAGGGAGAAATACTGCCATGCGAGGCAAAAGGGGTGCTCAGCGTTATGCAGAAAACACACAGTCTCACTGCTCTTTCCTTGCTCTCTGCCAGTGCTTTGAAATAAAGATGAGGCTGCAGATTTAGGGCTAGTGCTTACAAGGGATACCACCTGAATGGGGAAGAGCACTGGGCCGTATTTGCACAACCATTGAAAAGGCATCTGAGCAGTGGTCTGAGTCATCTGGCATCTCATCTCCCGGCTCAGGCCACGGCCATCCACGTTAGAGCACCTGAGAGCAGCTGATACCCAATAACACAGGGAGAGATGGACACCTCTTGTGGGCTCCCTAGACATCTGCAAGCGGGCAGTGGTGGAAGAAGCTGTTTTCTGTTCCCCATTACAGGGATCTGCCTTTACTGGACAAAGGATGGAGCCTGTAGGGCCATCAGCTTTAGGGGACGTTGTCAGCAAGTCCCCACTTGTTGGCAGTTGTGTAGACCAGCAAGAGGTTCCTCAGAGTCAACACTTGAGGCTCTGGCTGCACTGTGACCAGAGGTAAAACACAGAAAGCCCAAGGGAAGAAGACTGTCCAGTCACACCCAGTCCATACTTGATCTAGCTACTTACTTACTTACAGATATGTTAGCCATGTGCCAGACGAAGTCAAGGCAGTTTAAGCCCAATAGTTCTTAACTCCTGCACACAGGAGATGGTTAGGGTTTCTTGGGGGTGTTTGAAGAAGCTCAGAAATGTGCCTTCATCCTGTGAGGTTGCAACACCTGCTACAGACTAGTAGCTGGGTGTGAGCGGGGACGTTTGCGAGAGAGGAGGCGTTGATCAGGAGTAACGTATGTGAGCATGCAGCATATGCAAGGTAGCTCTTTGGAGGAGTGTGGGTGCAGTCGTGTAGCTGTGAGCATGGGAGCTTGCTGGGAAAGAGCAAACATGCCTAGAAAATGTGGGTGATGGGATGAAAGCCTCTTTGTGTGAGGTTGTGGGAGTGTGCACTTTGTTAGGGCTCAGGAGGCAAAAAAGGTCACAGTAATGCTGGAGGTGTGCCTGTTGGTGTGGCAGGGCTTGTGTGGCTGTGTCTCGCAAGACTGTCTCTAGTAGGAGCATGTACCGTGGGTACAAGTGTTTGGAGATGTTCCTCTGGAGAGGCTTGTCCCAAGAGAAGATGTGCAACAGTGCATGTATATAGCAGAGCGTGTGTGTACAGCGTGTGTGTGTGTGTCTGTGGGGACGGAGCTGAGACCTATGCGGGCAGCCTGCCTCCTTCACTGGGACTGTCACACTAATGAGGTAATGAGGTGAGCGTTGCAACCTGTGCCCATCTGCAGAGCACTGGGGTCCTGCACCAGGGGAATCTTCATGCAACACGAGACTCTTGGGAGCTCTTTCCACTGTGGCAGTGCCCGGAGGCAGGAGACCTTTGCAGGCTGTCAGTACCTATGGTGGCCTTTTCAAGTGCCAGCTATGCAGGGGTTGGACATTGCTCCTGCCCTTGCTTTCCCTGCTTTTCACTGAAGCAGTTGAGTCTGACCAGTGCTTAGGTGAGGACGTATTCCCACACCTATATTTGAATCCCATAAGGCAGCAAATATAGAGTATGCCAGCAGCACAGCAGCTTGGCTAGTTGCCCCCTGCTCATTACAGTATCAAGCATTTATATATCCCCTTACAGTATTTTCTGATTCCATAATGCTAGTGGGATTTGAATGCAGATAATGTTTCTAATCTTCACAATCCTCTTGGCTCGGGACCTTGGGACAGAGGCAGCTGTAATGGAAGAACACAGCCGCTCCTCCTCCCCCTCCTCCTCCTCCTCCTCCTCCTTTTAAATTCATATCGCTTGAAGTCTTGGCCAGCCAGAGCCCTTGTCTTCGTGTCAGCCTCTATAGCGAGTAATTTAGCTTCAACAGCTGCACGGGGAGATGGAGGGGAGAAATTGCCCTGGAAGAACTGGACCTAGCTGGTCATGCAGTCCCTGAGGTACAGCAGGAGCTCTGGACAGGCAGAGCTGGCTTAGACTGTGAGCAAAGACCACCGTCGCTTATAAGCTCAAATCCCACACATAGTTTGCCATCTTCCTCTCATGTGCTTGAAGCCTTTGCAATGCACACTTTCTAGCCACAGGATCACAAGCTGTGTCCTGTGCAACCTTGGGAAAACGAGGTGCAAATTTGGGAGCACTCCTCCTTTTTCCCACTTCCCTCAGCTAATAGCCATGCTTGGATTTGGGTAAGCGTGAGGGAGTGCATGGCTCTCTGGGATGTGTGAGAGGTGCCAGCCCAAAGTGAAGCTTGAGTACCACCAAGTAAGCAAGCACCACCTCATCTTGGATGGTGTCAACAGTCACAAGCAATCTGAATAATGGGGATGGAAAGAAACAACTCCCTGCCAGAACATCTCCGTTTCACACCTACCATACCCATCTGAACTTAGGTGTGATGCTGGGAGGCTTTCAGGAGATTTAAGAAGTACCACAGGGTCGTTCTGCAATCCTAGGCTATAGAGCAGCAGAAGTGTCACCAGTATAAAGGCGATAGCCCAGCCACGATCCTATTCCAGCTGCGAATAACAGTGATTGTGCTGAACCTTGCATTTGGTGTCAGTTTTGCTGCTAAATGGCAGACAAAATCCAGCAGAGTGGGTTACAGATGTGGGGTGGGAGGGGTGCATGGTCAGTTTTTCATTGTGAGGTGACATTATGGCTTTGTGGCCTGGATTTTCTTCGCCCTTCTCTAACACCTGCCTGGAGCTCCCACAGACAGTAAGGCTCATCTTCCCCAGCCGCTCAGGCTGGGAGGCAGGGACTGGGGACATTTGGGTCTCTATGAGAGACGTCATGAGTAAACTTCTCTTAAGCATGGGGAGTTTTCTGTTTCCCTAGCTGCCAGTGGTGGAAGAACAAAACTCAAGCAATGCAAGGAGGAGAGCAACAAGAGATGATGAGGGAACATCCCTCAAGCAATCTACGCTTCTCTGCTGTTTCTCTCCTACTCTCTTTAAAGTTGCAGTTTACGTTGATGGTCAGAACCTGGTTGATGTAATGATGATGATCTTACATCCCAAAATGTTAGGTTTTTATTTTCAGAAACAGCAAGAGGAGATGGCAAAAGTCTAAGGTATTCCCCAAAAGCTTTGAATCCTTATGCAGGACTCCTGCCTTCATTCTATATCTGGCTTCTCTGTTGTTCGAGCTGGTGGGCAGTTTGTTTGGGAGCAGAGGGGATAGTTCACCTTCCTAATGCTGTGCTGTCTCCTCTAGCATCCCCTTGCATACCCCACCAGCAATGTTTTGGGTTTGTCCTGGTTTCAGCTGGGATGACAGGGTTCTTGAGTAATTCAGGCTGGTGAATTACAGGTCCTGAAGCACAGAGGTGGTCAACGGGAAGGGACAGAAGCCTGCTGAGCAGCTGCCACTAGCGGAGCCACTCTTCTGGCAGCGGGACCGGGGGAGAGCACATTGGTCCCACCTTCCTGCCCTTTTCCACCACCTGAGCTGCCCAGAGAGGCTGTTTATTGCTGAACTTGCCCTCCCAGGGGGTCGCTGCTGCTTGGACTAAAAGGCAAGTCCCCAAATATGGAACACCCAAAGGTCACTCCCGCGGAGGTGGCTTTCACAGGTAATGCTCCAAGAACGCCGCCCCGGGGCTTTAATTGCCGCGCAGCCACTCAGCCCAGTCAGACATATGATGTGCTCTTTGGCTGCCTCCCTATAGGTTTCGCATAGTTAGTATTTTTATCTGCACTGGGCATCCCTAATTTTAGCGAGCTGTAAGCCAAAGTGCAGCCTCCTCAGCCGTGAGCTAACTGGGGCCAATGCCCGTGCCACCGAGCACCCACGGGTGCAGGGGCCAGCTGCCACTGCTCCTGGCCAGTCCTTGCTGGCTCTGCATCACAGATGTTTTGCTGACTCAGCTGGGCAGCTTGCACGCCAAGGACATCCCGGGGCATGCATGTGTATGTGCATGCATGCATGTGCTGACCCAGGCTGTGGGGTCTGGGATGGTGCCCAGGAACCACCCCGCTAAGCTCTCCTTCGACAAAACGGAGACCGGAGGCACAATTTGGGTCCTCAACAAAAGTGAGGCCATTGCTGCCTTGTCTTTCTGGCCTCAGAGAGGCTGCTTTGAAGCAGAAGGCTGAATGCCACCGTGAAGTGCACGCAGGGCACAAGCTGGCTCCTTTCAGTAGGTGCTGGAGGAGGGAAGCATGCTTGCTATTCAGCCCCTTCACCTCCGCAGACCATTGCCCATGTCATTCCTACGCCTCCAGCTCCCAGGAACAAGCCAGATTCCTCGAGTTTCTGACCGAGTGGGTGTGAGCCAGCGCCTCTGAAACCCTGGAGAGCCCGGGATGCTGCAGGCGGGAGCCGGGAGCTCCCACCCTGCGTCCACGGGAAGGATCAGCAAGGGGGGGCCCTGGGGGAATGGAAGGGTCCTTGAGAAGAGAAAGGACTTTTAGCCAAGGAGTGAGTGGAAAGAAATAAGAACGGAGGAAAGCTTTAAAAACACGCAGTCCCCTTTGTGCAGGGTTTGAGCTGTCAGAGCTGACAGCGGTCTGTCTCCTGCCAGGGCCAGACAGGGTTCCCAGAAAAAGGACGTATCATGTACAGCAGCTGGCCTTTGCCAAAGCTGTGCCAGAAAGTGCATAGGAATGAGCACCATCAGCACTGCTTAGGAGGGAGCGCTGGCCGTCCCGGGGCACCGAGGAGGGGAGGAGAGAACGCCTGCTCTGCGGCCCCCCGGGAACTGAGTCCTTCGCTGGTGCTGCTCGTTCTATTTCCTCGGGCAAGGGTTTGTCTCATGTATGTAGGTAAATCCCAATGTGCAAAGTAAAATAAAAAAGGAGAACTTGGACCTTGTTAAGTCACTTGTTTCCCAGGCCATGGATTTCTTGCCTGGGTGCCTGTTATTTAGGGACAGAGGCTGCAAAAGGACATCTTTGGTCATCAAACCCAGGACCATGTCATTCAAGCTTTGTCACAACCTGGTCAATGTCCATTTAAAACTCACTGGGCTGTTCTCCCTCTGAGGTCTTCCTCCTCTGGTGATTAGGGGCTTCCTAGTTTCCAGACTTGGTTTATTCATAGCCCATTTGTCCTTAGGCTTTGTGCTTAAATAGCTCTTCTCCCTCTTGGGTGTTTAAAGAGAATTATTGTATCCCCTTTCCATTCTCCCCGCAAATGAAGCTCAGGCATGAAGGGAGGGCAGTCACAGGCTTTGATTAGCTTGGTTTTAGATGAAGGGCACTGGCAGACCAAGCTCTGGAATAAGGTCACAGTGGGGGCGCATGGCATGGCCCACCGTACCCGGTCTGCCTCGTAGAGCAACAGCTGCCCCAGCCCGCAGGCAGGCTCCTGAGAAATGTCAAGGTCTGGTGTGGAGAACATGCAATGGTAACGATAAACACCACACATGTCCACTGAGTAGGCGAGTGTGAGCTCAAGCTAGTCCTCTTGATGTCCCCCCACTCAGGATGGGGCAAAGGCACCTCATTAAGTGAGAGTGAGACCCAGCCTCCCGGGAACCAGCCCAGCAGGAAGGCACTGGGAACCCTCGCTGGCACTTTTTTGGGAAGCTGACTAGTGGGGCAGGATGGCCGAGACCTAAGAGGATGAGCTTTTCAACGTTTTTGCTCAATTGCATTTCTGAAGGGAGGAGTGACACAGGAGGAATGACACAGAAGGAGTCTCCATGCGGCTTAAGGTCTTGCAGGCAACCTACAGAGGCTGTCTGCAACAGCTGGACGGTGAGAAGACCTCCTTGCTTCAGGGCCAAGAAAGTCTGCAAAGCTTAAGCAGACTTCGCCTTGCACTGTGTCAGCAAGCTCACAGGGGTCTGCCGTGTCTGCAGGTGACATTTGCATAAAAGCTGGGTCTCTGGATGAAACCAGTTTGATTCTGTTTAGATCTTGGGATTACAGCTGGTCTCTGCTCTGAGAACTGCGGTCAGTACACCTTTCTGCGCTCATACTTTAGCAGCTAAGAAAGGTGCTATGGCATTGAAAGCAGGGTCTTATGCTAGATGCTGCTCATGCAGCCAGTTCGAACTCACTGCTGGGAACAGACAGAGGGACTTCAAAGAAAGAAACAGGGCAATAACGGGTAAAGCAGCCTTGGAAATTGTTTCTGCCACTGTTATACAGAAAGGCCAAATCACATACTTGTCCCTGGATGTCAATGTGCCCATCTCTGGAACTCGTTTTTGTGACTGGCATGTCAGTGAGTGAAATCCTCCTAGGTGCTACTGCTAAACATCAGTGCTCCGCTGGCTGTCGATGAATTGAGACCTACTTACATGATCTCACAGGGCAAAGTAATCAGCGCACACTTTTTCCTTTTTTGTTTCCCTTCCTTCCTTATTTTTCCATTAACTTATCTGCAGTGGAAGCCACTGCTTTAGTAGCCATGGAAACCAGAACACCTCTTTTATCACAGGTATGTACAAGGCACTTGCACTGTAGGCTTCTGCACGTACCTACCCAGCCAGGTGTGCTTCATCTCTCACCCTGAGGACTTGTTCTGTAGGGACCCAAAGACCTGACAGTTTCTGTGACACTCAGGGAACGTCTTGTATAACGTGTCTACCCAACTCAGGAAATTGTGTTGAGGCACTGTCTCATGAACATGCCCATTTTCAAAGGAAAAGACTGAAATCTGAGTCTGTGAAACAAAAAGAGAAGGGTGCCTAAAGAAAGGGCTTGGTTTTAAATTTATATTTATAATAATAATAATATTTATATTTATTTATATTTATATATTTATATTTTTATATTTATATATTTATATTTATGTTTATATTTATATTTATTTATATTATTTATATTTATACTCTACCTAGAGATGGGAATAAACTAGAATCTCTTCTCCTTGTTCCTATGGATTTCTGGGATAAACCACACAGACCTAAACATGTAAACCTTTTTTCTGTGTTTCATCAGAAGCAGAAAAGTACTTTTTGCTATATATGACATGGCTCTGAACTCTCATGGGAACATCTGCTCTCAAGAGATTTGAAGACCATGTGGGTGGAACTGCCCCAAAACCAGCTGATCTTGCACCAGTTTTTCCATCCTGAGCTGGAAGCTGCAATAGTTTCAACACTTGAAAATAAATCCTTGCTCTTGAGTGAACTGGGAGGTAGACCTTACATCCAGTTTAACCCTTGCCTTTTACTGGATTCAAAATCTGTCTTTTCCTCTCACACCACAGGCAGCTACTGGCTGTGGCTGGGCACTGGGAGGATCACATGCAATGTAGTCTCATGGACTTAATTCCCAGGTTTGTAGGAGAAATTTTCCCTTGTGTTACAGAATTGGCCAAATATGTTAAGGAGTTGCACTTTGTTCTGCCATTTATTGCTAGAGGCCGGGCTGATCCTAGACCTCATTTGGAAAAAGGAGTACCACATCCCTTTCTCTTTCCCCTAATCAGACTGGTTTGTGCTAGGGCAGTTCTCCATGAATTTTCAGCCCAGGGACACGGCGGCAGTGAAGGGCCTAAAATATTTGGGCTTGACGAACCCCTTTTTTTTAAGGATATCACACATGCACACAGATGACAAGGGAAGAATGACAGGGGAGCCAGGACTGAGCGAGTTTCAGCAGGGGAGAGGGTAAGGGAGATGATGGTCTGCCATTGCAGGCAGCCTGCCATGGTAGTGAGACAGTCCCAGTTGCTGGAGAGAGCTGCTCAAGTGCAAAAGGAAAGCCCCTAACCACACTGCTCATTATTCTTGTTACGTGATGCCTAGAGACAGGGCCTGGCCCACTGGAAGGTGAAACTATCCCAATATTTAGGAGATTCAGAGATGAGAGGGAGAGGGGAGAAGGTCTGAGAAGTGGTGGTATGAGACAGGACAAAATATGGCAGGGGAGCTGTGGAGGAGAAGAAAAGCAGAACAGATATTTCTCAGCTTCAGTGCTTTGGTCTTGTCCTCTTTTGCCCCTTCTTCATTAAAGCTGAGACCTTTTAAGACAAGTAGCTTTTTTCCTAACTTGCCTGTTAAATAGTTATCGTGAAGCCTTGTGTCCGGCTGTTTTATCTGCTTCTTCACTGTGCTCACCTCACGGGGCATGCAGGGCTCTTGTAAACATCACCACTGAGTAGGAATAGCTACTGTTAGCTCCCGGACTGCCTGGTTCAACCTCTGGCATTGCCCTGTATGGAGATTTTTCCCCATTCAAGCTGCAGGTGCTTTTCAGTAGTCAGTGGTGCAGAGTGGAGTCACAGGAGAAAGGCAAGCGAAGGAGAAGAGCCCTTTAACCTGAGCTATGAAGCAGCCTGTGCTCATTCTGTCTCTGCCCCGGGTGGTCTTATTACAATCCTTCCCCAACCCTTTTCCACCCTAACCAGAAAGCAGTAGGCAGCTGCATCGCCAACCACTGCTTTGACTGTTTTCCTGACAGACTAACCCAACAGCCCCCAGCTTTCCCACCCCAACCTGAGAAGCTGGCACTGCCATCCTGGGAGCTGTTGCCATGCACAAAGGATGGTCCGAAGAAGCTGCTGTTGCTCCCAGATGGGCTCGGTCGTCCCCAGACCCTGTCCTCACCACGTAGCACCCAGCAGTGTAGGTGGCAGGAGCTGTCAGGAACGCTTCATGATGGTCTTCACCTTCATTCTCTTTCTAAACTGGAAAGGGACCCTGGGCTGCATGGCAATCTGGTCACAGCTCCCAGTACGCCTGGGTGCGGGCAGCTGAAGACCCCGTGGGCTGTCCCACTGTAATTTCCGCTTAACGATGGCATCGTTACGATGATGGCTGGTGTGCACCCTGAGCTTTTGACACTGTCAGTCAGTCCTGGATGCTGGGTTCTTGTCCTGGGAAGGAAATTTGTCCCATCATATCACTTTCTTCTCAGTCTCCTGTTTGCAGTTATGTTTGGTAAAGTCCTTAAATACGTGCTTAAATATACTCACGTGCTGTCAGGTTATCAGCTTGATTTCCTAAGGATATGAGACCCTTGAGATTCTCCTCTCTCTCCTACCAGGTCTGTCTGTCAGCTGTCTCCCCTAACAATTTTTCTAGCTATTGGCCCTTTCCAGCCAAATTTTCCAGAGACAGGGATCTCAGATATAATAAAGCTATTGCAAGCTTCCTGAAGAGCAGGGACTTGGAAGGAAAGAGACTGAAGTGCCCTGAAAGAAGGAAATGTCACCACACGAGCTCAACCCCCGTTAGACACCAAAGGACCCAGGTGAGAGGGAGCCTCATGGACACCTCACTAATGGGAGAAGCCCCAGTTAGAGCTTGTTACTGACCACGAGCTACATATTTCAAGGAAATCATGCTCATGGTCAAAGGACAATTCATTCCTGGGTCAGAGGAGAGTTTGTCTACACTCATCTTGCCCTTGAGCGCTTTGTAACTGTGGCTTTTTTTCACGTGCTGAAGCCTAAAGCAGGGTCTGGATCTAGAGTCAAGAAGGAACCGTGATTTTTGTTTGCTTCAGCAACATGCCATGCCATCTACTACCTGGCCATATCTGGGACTTTCTCCCAGCGAATTTGTCGGAACCTGGGCATTGGATCTCTCCTGTTCTTTTCTTGGTGTCTAAGATATTTCTTCAGGTCTTTGGTCTTTGGAATGATAAATTTCATATAAGGTGCACGTGGGACAAACAGAAAGGTTGGCCTATTTGGGGGTTTTCTAGACTTAACATCCATTAAGCCCATTCCCCCCCATGTGCACACACACTCGTGTTCATCAGGCAATAGGACATAACCACACAGCTCAGATCTTTGCTTAGCTCCACACCTGCCTGTGTTTTGGATGAAGGCTCCCCATGATTCCTAATGATGGAGACCAGAGCCATTTTATGGAAGGGGGCCTAAAGTCATGATGTTTTCCAGGCTGTGGGAGCAGCACGTCTTGTTGTGAGTCAGCAGGTAAATTCTCAGTACAGTAAGATGGAAAAACATGAGGTGCTCCAGGAAGGTATCTTACCACAGGCAGCACCCTACACCAGGAACCCCTCAAGCTGGCAGGCAGGCAAAACCGAGTACTGGAGTGTTTTCCTCTTATATACCTTATTTCAGGCATGAAGGACCTTCAGTACTCAGAGCCTTGAACCCTCTACTGAAATTAGATACATAAAGCCTTCCTGAGTGAACTTTTCCCAGGTTTGGCTGGAAGGAGAGGCTCTGTTACTGCTCCTGTGCCTACCCAGCAGCTCGCTCCTCCGAGTATTTGCTCAAATTACAGGAGAGCTGGGTTCAGCTGCTGACTGCCTCCAGGGAGACCGATCCCAGGCCGTTCATCTCCCAGGTGAATGGCTCCACATCTCAGCCACGGAGGCACTGCAGCCATTTGTTTCCCCCTCCCTGGCCCGGTGAACATGTGGTGAAGTCCCACAGCTGGATGAGCTCTGGCAGGGGAGATTGAGAGTGACCCCCACAACACCTTATGGCTTGAGGTGAGGGAGGTGCATGCTGTCACAAGAGGCAGCAGATTAAAACCTGCTTTTTCCTTTCACGAGTGCTCCCATGGTTGATTTAGTACAGAAATTGGGAGCACCAGCACCTTGCTGGGCTGTGTCCTATGCAGGATACTGTCTCTTGCCTTCTAAGACCTTCTCCCCATTTAATTCCCTCAGGAATGTAACTCCCTCAAAGGAGTGCTCAATCTGCAGACTGCTCTTGTGCTTGGGCTGTCAGATTGCTGCTGCTGCAGTTCCCAGTCCAGGGGAGGGACTGTGAAACTTCGAGACATGCACTGAATCAGCATTGCAAGTGCTTGGGAAATTTTGAGGTCAAAGCCACAAGAGCCGGTTGCTGCACGACACAGTTAGCAGGTAGCATTAGCGGACTGGAGCACTACAATTATGTAAAGTCTGCTGCGGATCTAATCCTCAATCTCTTGCCCAAGGTCACATAAGAAGTCCATGGCAGAGAGGCAATTGGAAACCAAATCACCAAAGTCCTAAGCTAATGTACTCACTGCTGAATCAAACCCTGCAAAAAAATCTGCTTTAAGCCAGATTGTATTGTAGCCGTCGCACCCTTGATATGGCTGATTGTTAACGTGGGTATAGATGTCATGGGGACTAAAACTGATAGTACCCAACAGATACCTGCTTCTGTCAGGTTTCTATAAATATATATCTAGTAAGGGCTTGCCATCTATCGAGCACGAAATAGCTATCCTATTAAATAACAATGCAATTATACTACTAACAATAAACATTTCAACTGGAGTTCCAGCGTTATTTTTTCTTTTCTTTGCCAAATGTTATTTGATTGCTCACCTGGAGCAAGTAACTGTTTCCTGACAGGTGAGTAAAATCTGGTTAGTTTTTGAATATTTCTTGTTGTCAGGCTTGCTGAGGAGGTCAGTAGACTTTGAATTTGACATTGGACTTTTGCAGGTCCTAGCCGTCAGCAATCATATTTTCTAATTCACATTTGCTATACTTCTAGGAGTGCAATGCATTTTCTCTCTGGATCTGATAAATAAAGCTTATGTGTTTCTTGTGCACTTCTCACTTTCTTTCCAAATGTGTCTTTTAGTTAAGAGGGAATATTTGTAAGCCCCTGGTAGGAAACAAGCACCTAACAATCCAGGCTGTATGATTCCCTAGATTACAGCTACACTACAAGAAAGAATGCTATGAATCTATTTTGTAATTTTTACCATGATTTATTTTACTGAGGATTAATTAATCATTCTTTCACCAAAGAATTAACAGCACTCTTTTGTCCAGCACAAAAGTGAATTGTTGCATTAACAAGCAGCTACAGACTGATTCCAAGCAGGCAACCTAGTGTCAGAAAAGCAAAAAGGGATTTAATGCTGCACCAATGGGGAGCTTTTGAAATGGGGAGCTAGGACACCCATTTGCAGCACAGTTTGGTAAGGCTTCTTGGCTGACTGGTCCTAGTGGTACAGAAAATGGGACTGAATCCAGAATACAAGGGGGATACTGGCTTGCACAGAATGAGAAAGGGTCTAAAAATTTCAAGCTACAGACTCAGGTCTGTGCTGAGATTCGGGAAAGCTCGGCTGAGCTGAGTTCACGTTGCTGAGGTTTGCAAGGTTACTCGCTATTGCCTGGGTTCCCGACGCACAATCCAGAAATTCTATTTCTCAGCAAACAACTCAGAAAACCACACAAGAAGCTTTTTCCTGGGCTTCACTGAACTCGGGGGGTTACTCAAATCCAAGCAAACAAACCCAAACTTTTGAGTGCTCAACCCCGCCTGCACAAGACCCTTTGACTGTCCCATCCCGTGGCTTCTCTCAGCAGCTCCAAACGCTGCGGTATTGACCCCTGCTGGGACAAGCAGCGGTGCTTACCTCCAGGACCATCTCTGTCATCTGGAACTGCTTCTGGGAGACCTTGTCAGAGCTCACGGGCTCGTGGAAGAGCAGGCAGAGCATGTCGTACTTCTTCAGGGCCTGCTTGTAGTTCTTCTCATTCAGGTCGATCACTCGGTCTTTCCCATCGTAAGTGGGGAAATTCAGTCCCTCTTCTGCTTTGCAGCAGAAAAGCAGGTAAAAACCTGCCAGGATCCAGCAAGTCACCTTCATTGGGGAGCCCTTGGAGTGCAGCAGAGGGCAAGTAAACGTCCCTCTCCTTCTTAATTTGGGAAGAGGGGGAGACCAAAGGCTCCAGGTGAAGTTTGAACCGAGTTTCTCTTTCTCCTGCCTTGCTAGTGATCAGTCCAAACTCTGCAAGGCTGGTGGGGAGCAGCAAACTCTGCTGTCCTGGGCTCACAACACAGAGACAGACAGGAGAAGCTGTCAGGCCAAGCCCTGGATACCTTACATAGCTGTGTCCAGCTCCCGTGTCATTAGGAACTCCATTTTTAGGAAGCAGTTGTTTCAGGCTAAAAATAAACCCTGCAATGAATAAAAAGGACAGATATGACACCATTGAGGGACTTGCTGGCACTCTGCATCATCTGAGAGAGAGGCAGCGAGCAAGAGGGAGGGAGTGGAAGATGTCGATGCTGGGAATATGCAGGCAGGGTTTGTGAAGGGACAGACTTCACTGGTACAGGGAACCAAGGCACAGCCTGTCCTACTAGGGCTTAACAAAAATAGAAGGTATTTACTGCATTTTTTAATAAGGGTGTCTCTCTTTATAACCCCTTGGGATTCACAGTGATTAGGCTTTGGATAACAGATCTTGAATTAAACAGTTTCAGACTCTGCACCGCTAGAGGAAAAGTCCCGTTTCCTCAGCAGCAAAGGAGGTGAGCGCTCGTGGGACTCCCTCCTCCTCCTCCTCCTGCCTGGGGCATCGGCTGGAGCTGCCGGCTGACATTCAAGCACTTTTCTGAAGCACCTTCTCTTCTTGTGGGGTACCAGGAGAATTGCTGGCCCTTGGACCTGTAATCTCAAAGCAGAGGGCAGCTCACGTCTCAGCCTTCCATGTCCACAGCAGTTACTGAGCCCCATACACTGCTGGCGAGTGGTTAAAACCTTATCGTACTAAGGGGGATGAAGGGCAGGAGGCATGTGCCCAGGCCGGTGTCTTGGGCAGGAGGCAGGGCTCTTCTCAAGATGATGGACAGATGCCACCACCACTGCTGGCCTCCCTTCCTGGGACCTGCCTGTTGGCCCAGAGCAGGTTTTTCACATAACCCTGTTGCATTTCCCAGCAAGCAGTCCTTCCTCTTCATTTCCCAGGAACGGCAACCGGTTCCCCCTTCCCCGGGAGCTCAGCGCCAGCTGCCACTTTGCTGCATCGCCTGCACCATGCTGCTGGGGGAGAACAGTTCGTGGCACAGTCTTTCATCTCTTTCCCTCCTCTGACCGGGGTGTCACCGCTGCCCCATGACTGGCAGCGACAGGCAGGCGGAGGCAGGCCAGGTGGCCGCAAGCCAGCACTGGGGCTGATGCGGATCCACTGGAGAAGGCACACTGAGGGGCTGGCAGAGAAGAGATTGACAGGGGGCAAGATGTGCAGACAAGTGGCCTTATCAGGCCTCCTCCTTGCATGCTGCTCCATCACAGCCTTGCTCCATCCACACTGCGGAGGAGATGATGTCCCTTCTTGGTACATGCAACTTTCGCCCCAACCAGCTGTTCCCATTGTATGGCTGGGATATTTCAATATTTGGGGCGAAAGGCAAGCATTACTTAGCAGTTATACCCATCTCCTGGGTGACTTAGGAGCACATGTCCCCGTCAGCTTTCACTTTCAACCTGAACAGCCCACGACATACTGACTGAAACCCTGTGGGCAATAGTTTCCAAGTCTGTCTTATTTCCAAAGCCTCCTCTTAGTTTCTGCTCATGCCTTTTCAGAAGTTCAACATTTGCCTGGAACTTGAAGTCCTAATGATGAAGTGTGAGGAATGTGGGTAGAAGCCAGAGCAAGACAGCCTCAGAAATACACTCCCTACTGAGACACCCTTCAGGGGTGGTCATTTCTAGAGGGAGATGTGACAAACCTGGATACATCTCATTGTTTTTAGTGGGAGATGCAAGACTTTGGTGTGGCAATGGCTGGCTAGGCCTTTGCTGAATGTTAGGCTATAAAACATCAAACTGAGCTGTAGGATGACCAGGCATACATCAGTCTGGTTGGCTGCCTTTGAAGGACCCCATGGGTTTGGTGTGCAAGAGCAGGCTTCCACTGGCCTCAGAGTATGTTTTAAAGCAGGCACACATCAGATAGGGCTGTAAAAATGAAATGGTCACAGATACTTCAAAATTGGCTTCCCAGGCTCCTGCCCTCCTTTTATTCTTGTAGATCTTCAGCAATTGCTCCACTTTCATATCGCTCAAGCTATTTTTGAGGCGCATTCTCTCTAGTCTGAATAACTTTTTAATCCACCTAAAAATAGACACAATCCAATTTTCATTTTCTCCTCTTTTTGCTATCAAAAAGGAGTAAAAAGGCTTTTTATTCACAAAAAGTGTTGCCTTGTTAGCCCCAGACACATCTATTTTATCTGCTTGTGGCGTGCGTAGCAAAGATCTGTGACTGTTAGGCTTCTCTTCTGCTCTGAAGAGAATTCCTCTGGCAGACTGACACTGGATGTCATGGCCACCGGAGTCCATCTCTTTGTCTCTCCACTCAAAACTTCAGTGGGACCGTTAGTGCTAAATCCAGTAGACATTTTCTGTGGTCTTTTAGATCTAGTTGCATCTATCTGAAATTCAAGATACCTTGTGCACTAAGTCAGAAGTGGTTTAAATGTCTGTATGCTTCCCAGGAGGCAGAATTTGTGTGTTTGACTTAGAAAGGGATGAACCCATGGAGACAGTCAGGATGAATTCCTCAAAATCTGAACAACTGCCTCAATCAGCTGAATTTCTTAATTCTAATGAACTTTAGTCAAAGCAGATGTTCTCCTCGTAACCCTGCTGATACAGATCTGAAATCCTGGATTCACATGTTTTGGGATGCTCAGAAGTACTTGAGTCTGATATAGAGTTGCTTTTTTCCCTGGGGGCCTGTGGGGTGCCAATAGCAGAGCTGGGACTAAAACAGACTCTCCCACACCCTGACAAAGGCCCTAAGTATTTTGTCTTTTTCTTCATCATCTCTCTGGGTCCCTATAGCAGCACACGTTTCAGTGTGTGAATGCCATGCCCATCTCGGCCCCAGGAGCAAATCTCCTCGAGAGTTCAAAGCTGTCCATCCACACTCAGATGATGTTTTAAATTGGGAATTTTGGAGCAGACTCACTGGCAAGAGAAAGCTGGCATGTAGACCTCATGGATTTGTGGAACCTGAGTTTTGCTGAAGGCCCATTTCTATGGGACACCAACAAAAGGTTTCTCTGTATGCCAGATCCTCCCCCATAGGGTAGAAGCAACAGCAGTTCCCCATAGGAGGGGAGGATGAGGGGGACAGCTTCTCTATGAAATCTTAGATTTTGCATTCACAGGTTCACTACAAATACTTTGTGCTATCTTTCTGCCTAGTCCAAGGTCTTCCTGGTCCCATTTAGCTGCCCGTGGTTGCAACACATCTCTTTCTGTGGCCAGTGCCATGCAAGGGAATGGTATGGTCAGCACTGTGCCCTGGGACTTTTGCCCCCAAGCTCAAATAGCTCATTCCTTGGCAAAGCTGGCATCTGTTAGTCTCTGATATAAGTTGACTGCAAGGCTCAACCTTCCAACTCTGACTCCTTAACCATTGACTCCTTCAGCCATTCTGCTACTGCATCTCTTAGTCCTCCCTCAAGAAACCTGGCTAATCATCCCAGAGCTGTCCAGCTGAAAGCTCTCAGAGAAGTGAGGTGATAGGGCTCAATGCCAACCCACCTGGTCAGGTGCCCATGTTGTTCAAACCACCTTCAGAATTGGCCCCAAAACTTCATGTGAAGAAAGAGACAATTAAGGAAAAAGCTTGCTGTGGTTTTATCCACCATTCTAGGCCCTTTGGGGTATATTCATTGAGCAAAACCCTGGCTCCAGGGGATTAGGTTGCAAAACCACCCCTGACATGCATTGAAGTAGGATTTTACTTTGTTTCTTTGACTTTTGTGAGGATAAGTAGCCAGAGACAGTCATGCAAGTGCTCAGAACTGTACAATCTCAGCCTTTCACTTCAGGCTTGCAGAAACCCAGGGTGGGGATGTAGGATAAGTAAAAATCTCCTTCTCATTGATTTTTCTTCCTACTTGTATTAGAAATTAGGGATACACACTTGCTGCTCCTCCCTCATGGCCGCTGCAGCCTCACTCCATGCTGCTGTTCTCACCTTCCTTGTCCTTTCTATCTCACGTGGTAAAAGAGGTCCCCAGCCATCACTGATCCAAATGCTTCAGTGAGCCTTTTTTCCAGGGCTTCAGGATTTAAGGTTCTGCTTTAGCTAATCTCTTTTCAAGCCTCTAAGACCTTGTATGTTTTGCAAGATAGGAGTATTCAGAAAATATGCCTTTTGCCAGCAGCTAGCCAAGCAAGGTCACAGCTCATAATAATTTGCAGCCTACTGCTGTCATTAGGATGGGAGCCTCAGAGATGCACTGAAGGAGACCGAGGGGATCCCTATCATCTCGAGGAAAGCTCTGCAGTGCAAGAAAACCTTTCTCCCTTCCCTTCAGCCCTGAAAGGTGACAAGTCCTTCATGGTGCTTTACATTGCCTGTACAGTGATGGCAAGTACGAGGCAGAGAAGTTCTATCATTCGCACTCCCTCCCTTTTTTTCCTATTTTAAAACGCCCGAGATCTTTGCAGCACCTGATGACACTTTGTATATTTTGACTGAGGTGTCTTGAGACCTGCTGTGTGATAAGATGCTTATACCCTCCCATTTTCTGACACGCAGACACTGTTTTTCATGAGGAAAATAAAACACATCACAGACAAAAGCACTTACATGAAATTTTACAGAAGTTGTAAAGGGAAGGTCAATGAGATGACTCGGGAGTCCTGACTCATTCTCAGCCACACGGACATTTCAAAAAATCTTGGGTTTGGACATCATGTCCTCCCCCGAGCAAAGTTGCTCTATGCCACCTTATGGGGATCATTGCATCTCTGTCTTTGGGAGCTGGTCTGGCACCTGTGTCTTATACAGGTCAGAAAGTACTTTAGAAGGTCAAAACCAGGACTGCCCCAGAAGGACTGGGATAGTTACCTTCTAATGGGCTTATAAACCCTACAGAGCAAGGAAGGATTTAACTCAGACATCACTTGGGGCCAAATGGAAATGGGCCCATTGGCATGGATGGAAATGGGTGGGAAGGAGAGCCATAAAGTGAATCATAGAATCATAGAATTTTTAAGGTTGGAAAAGACGTTTAAGATCATCAAGTCCAACCATTAACCCAGCACTGCCAAGTCCACCACTAAACCATGTCCTCAAGCACCACATCTACCTGGCTTTTAAATACCTCCAGGGATGGAGACTCAACCACTTCCCTGGGCAGCCTGTCCCAGTGGCTGACTACCTTTTCAGTGAAGAAGTTTTTCCTAATATCCAACCTAAACTTCCCCTGGTTCAGCCTGAGGTCGTTTCCTCTTGTCCTGTCACTTGTTACTTGGGAGAAGAGACCGACCCCCACCTCGCTACAGCCTCCTGAAAATGAAAAGCATAAGGAGAAATGCTGGAAGCAGACAAGGCTGCTTCTTCATGCAGAAGTCTGACAAGGGACATCTGAAGGCAACCTGCTGCGGTGGCTGGAGGACCCATCAGGTGGGCTGGAAAAGGCTGCAGCTTGCCTGCAGCAGGACACAGAGGCAGCGACCTGCCTACCTCTCCCGGCTGGGCTGGGAGCTCTGCCAGCAGGGCATGACTTACCCACACACAACCCACCCTGGAAAGCGTGGAGGGGCTCCCCTGGGGGGATTCCTGCAGGTAGCACTGGGATGGGAGGATTTTTCTGTATCATTTCTGTTGCTTATACAGGAGCCAGCAAACAGATGCTACCTCTAATACACCCAGAGAGTTTCAAAGAAAGACGACCTTAAAATTGGCATTATATGAAGCCTAGCTGGGGCAACAGCTTTGCACCTGGCCATACTGGCATTGTGTTAGACATGTTAGAAAAAGCCTGGATTCTACTAAGGAGTGGGCAGAGAGATGGTAAAGAAAGCCCTGACCTGAAAATATTCCAGGAAAGACCAGAAAAGCCAAAGCTGCAGGCCCCGATCCCATTGGGTAAGCATTCAGGGCTACGCTTAGGTGTCCCATCGCTCCCTGTGCTTTTGCCTGCAAAAACTCCTCTCTCCTAGGACGGAGTAACTGGCACCCTGTCTACAGAAGCCCAGACCCGGGTTTATTCACTGAGCCTCTAATGGGAGCCCATGCCCGCAGTTTGCAGGACGTTGCCTCTGCGGGGCCGGGCACAGGGGAGCTCTGCTTGTGGCTGTTTGGGTCCGATAAGCAATGCCTTTTCGGAGCCATGGGAAGGCAGCCTTGTTTGGGCAAATAATTAGTGTCTGGAAGAGACTTTTGAGCAAGTATCTGGCTCTATCTAACCTGAAAACAGGGAGGTGTGACTTAGCCATAGCCTGGTTAATAAAATCTTCTCCTTGTCAGTAATCACAATGAGCGAGGGTCCTACAGACGTGCCCCAGAGCTCTGCTGATCACACTGCACAAAGCAGCCCGAGTGGAGACGCTGCCCACCTTCTCTTCTGCAGGACCTGGGAGCAAGGAGGGGGTGTGACATGCATTTGGCGCTGCGGCTTTCAACCTTTTTTTGACGTACAAACTCCTAAAATCATTCTGGTGTCAGTGCAGATCCCTGCATAACAATTTTAAGCTGACTGGTGAGAGTTCCTTTTTTCCCAGCTACCTCTAACACACCCTACTTCAGAAAAACTCCAGTGCCACACGCTGAAAAACTCTCCCCTAGGACAAATCCCATGGCATGTCACTGCCATCTTGCCCCGTTCTATGTCACCTTTCCTGTGCTGTGATGGCACAACTGATGCGTTAAAACAGTTGCCCCTGAGATGGGGTCATAATCTCCACTCTGGGGGAAAGGTGCGGACAGGTGCTTCAGGAGGGACAGGAGGTGGCTGGGGATAGGAGATGGACATTGGAGTTTTCCACTGCCACAGGCTTCTCATGGGGCTTCGGAAAAATCCCTCCATGTCTCAGTTCTCCATCTGAACCGTAACAGTGGGGTCCAGGGAACATATGACATTGCAAGATGCTTAGACACTAGACTGACGGGGGTTAGTGTTTTAGGCAGGCAGAGAGCATGGGCCAAGTCTGGGCTCCTGAAGGTTTTGGCATGCTGAAGAGCTGGAGAAGGGGACACCACTGCTGCTGGCTGAATTTTCAGGAGAGCTGGTTCAGAGACCTGGCCAGGCATGTTCCCCTGAGGGATGCTGAGAGCTGAGGTCTGGGCAATCTCCATGAAAACCTGGTGATCCAGAGCCAAGCCCTGAGCTGGTGTGGCTCAGTGCTGGTCCCCTGAGAGCCAGGATGTGAATGGGCGCAGATTGAGCTCTGGTCCAGGCACCCCAGCAATCACTAATAATATAGTAATAATATAATTACTAATAATAAAGTAAAAGAAATAAACCACATGGTCTGACACAGTGCATTCCCTTCTGGAAACCCTTGGGGCATATACAGTCTGGCCATGTCCATCGGTCCCCTGCCTTTTTCTTGGAGGAGGTGGGATCACTGGACTCCTCCCTAACTTTGGCCATGCTCGGTATGTCCGAGCATATGTCTATGTCTCTGCCTGCATGCACCCATGCAGTCATTAACCACCATCGCTGCTTCCACCCAGCCCTCCGGGGCCAGGGTCTAAAACAAGGATCCTGCACCAGGCAGGGTTGGGGTGCCTAGGTCTGGGGTGCCCCTTGCACCTCGGGTTTCTCCTAGCCATGAAAGCACCAGCGTATTTAATAACATCTTGACGATTGGAGGGGTGTTTAATTTAGCGGCGTGGCGCCGGCTGCTGCTGACGGAGCTGTGCCCAGCAGATTTACACCTGTTGCACTGGAGTGGCAGCTCAGCTCTCCTTTGCTCCCGTCCTCCTGCGCTGCCTCTCAAAACCTTCCCCCCTCTGCCCGCAGCGGCCCCGGACCGTGACGCCTGCCGGGGTGCAGCTGGCAGGGCCGGGAAGGGCTGGGGTGAGCTCACTGTGCCACTGGGAACATCATTCCTTTCGGATGATGAGCTGGACAAGCTTAGCACACTCCTTAATTTTGTAAAGGGACAGAAAGGATTTGCTGCTCTTGAATTTCTGCTCCATTTTGACCTCCCTCTTCTCTAATGGGAATTTGTACAGTCTGGGCTGGCCTTGAATATCTAAAAATCTGTTGGCACCCATCAGGCACACACATTTCCAGGGTGAATAGCTTTCCAGGCAGTACCAATGCCTTACAAGCAGTCCTTTATGCATGCTTTGGGCATGTCTTTTTTTTTTTTTTTTTTTTTAATGTCAGGTAATTTTTAAATTCAAATTCTTCTATGTGAACAAGCCCTACTGGCAGCAAACCCACCATGGGTATCGGTATGTAGTTGGAGTACGGTTACACAACGTTCCCAAGTATTCAGAAGTAATGACTCAGGTATCCCCTTCCCTCAGATCGTTAGGTCAGCCTAGAAACCGGGAGATCTGAGAAGTGTCTTGCTTGTGATATTTTTCCCCAGCATGGCAGCTTCTGGGTGCCTGCGCTCAAGCTTTTACCTGCAGCCGCAAAAGAGGAAAAAGCTTCTTTATTAAAGCTTCTCTGTTTAAAAATGGAAGCTCAAATGCTTGAGTAATAGCATGAAACCTGCTGTCAAAAGCCACAGGAGGACCTGAAAACCACAAACTCTATGATGATATGGTGGAAGTTAGCAAAGAGATGGAAACCTCTCCTCACTCCTTAGGGATGGCTGAAAACTGCTGTTGCAGCTGGTGGTGGGAAGAAGCATGTCTCTGCCTCACTGAAAATGAGCTGCTACCCGCAATTAAGGGTGGCTGGCAGCTTTTTGGCCAGAGGAAACATTTCACAGCTCCTTTTGAATCTTTTTGCACCTCTCCTTAGAAATTGTCACCCATGCTTGAAGAGACACTGGCCTGCGTTGCTGAAGAGTCTCCTCATCCCTGAGCACTTCTGAGCCTCGTGGTGGGAGGCTGGGAAGTGGAGGCTGAGGCTCAACCTGCTGAGGCTGAATGCTCAGAGGAGCCCTGCTAGAAGGAAGAGACCCCAGCGGCAGCCTCCTGCACCAGCCCTGCCCTGGGACACTCACAAAAAAAAACCCAACACACCCAAAAACCTGCAGCCAGCACTTTCCTGGAGAAAAGGCAGTAGCTGCGTCTCTCCAAGCCTGCGGCCAGCAGGGTGTTGTGCCAGAGCATGGCTTTGCTTTCCTTTCCGACATGAGATTTCTAGCTAAGCACCACCTGGCAGCACCCCCGGGCTGCAGCCTGGGCCATGTCTTCCATAAAGGGCTGCTGGGTTCGCTCGTATTTATAACGCTTGCCTCTGCTGCGGCGTGCCAGCTTGCAGAGGTCAGCTCTCCCCTGGGCACGGGGAGCCATTCCACAGGGTGTGCTCCTGTTTCCATCCCTGCCTGCCAAGGGGCCACCCACCCACCGGCAGATGGGAGCCGGGGGTGGCCGGGTGGGGGCACGGCAGAACCGTCCTGGGGGGGAAAGGGGACAGGGCAAAGAGGGTGCGTAGGAGATACGGTGCCTGGTTTCTAGTCTAAGTTCTGGGAGGTGTGTGGCTTTCTCTAGTGGTGCAGGGGAAGTGTGAGCCACTTACATCCTCATGGGAGACAGGCTGTCTCCAGGCAGGTGAAGAATTTTCTTCTGCAGGTGCATTTTAGTTGGCACTGCTGGTAAGGAGGATCTCAAAAACTAGGGCATGGCTCCTGCACTGGGTATGGCTTGGACCCTTCTCCTCTGAGTTCATCAAAGATGCCTTTGGACTTACTTGTTCAGCTGCCAGCTGTACCACATGGTACACTCCAAGCGGAGTTGTACCAAAGAGAAGATTAGACCATCAGATGCCAGCCTGTGGCCAACGTTCAGATATTCCTCATGGTTTGACAGGGAGAGCAAACTAGGACATTGCTCTCAGCAGGTCCCTTACTGAGTGCTGTGGCCCTAGTGAAGGCTGGAGCCCCCTGAATGGAAGGTATTTTGGTGGACGGTCAGCTCGGAGGATGTGGCAGGTTTTAGGTAAGAAGCGAGGTTGGATGTTGATGGTGTTCTTCGTCCTCTTCTGTCTCACAGCACATGCGCCGTGTCGGGAACCAGCACTGCAAACCCGTCTCTTCCGCCTCTCGGGAGCTGCGCGTCAGGGCTGTGTGTAGCATCCGCACGCTGAAGGCTGCAACTAAGCTCCTACAAAGCTCCCCAGATTAGCAGGTGTGGATATACGGGGCAGGGATGGAGTAATTTGAGCTGGAGCTGCTGGTAGTTAGCGCAGTTAGGCAAATGTCATATGTGAAAAGAGGATCTGAAATGATCTAGCGCAGCAGTTTGCGCTCAGTTCTTACCGGCCAGTAGGAGGAAACAAAGGTAGCTTTAAATTAGTAAATATAACCATTCTTCCTTGGTCAAGACCTTTTTCTTGTCTTTTTTTTCCTCTTCCTTTTTTTCTGTGTGTTTTTTTTATTTTATTTTTTATTTCTTTCCATTTCAACCTAGTACAGAGGGAAACCTTCCCAGGAGGATTACGGAGCTTTCCTTATGCTATCTGGGACTTTTTGACAAAGATACAAATGCCCATCTTGCCATAAAGTGACATTTTCTGGACTACTCATATTACTATTTTGTCTGAGTTACAGCCTGCAGATTTATGAACACAGTGCCCTTTTAAAGAGCAATTTCATGCTGCAGTCATTTCTGGATCACTATTTCATTTGCAAATAGCAGACTTTCAGGGCTTAAACAGACAATTAGATATTTAAGGCTAGTCCTGTGAAGATGAGAAACTTTTATGTTTTTGTTGCTCCTACAGTTTGTTCCGATTACTGTTTGTCCAGATTACACCCACAAGGCAGAGATTTAGGCAGCTAAATGACTCAGGACAGGGTCTGATTCAATGGTTCATTTAATATTTTTCAAATCTCCTGAAGACCCCAAGTACTTAAGACTTAAGTAAGGCCCCTTGACTTCCATGTGTTGTGAACGTACACAGAAGTATGTGGCTGAGGAGCATCACGCTGACAGCGTGAACCCATAGAACCGCACAAGCCAAAAAGGGGAAGACTACCTAAGAATCATCTCAGGCAGACCCTCAATGACATTAACTGAAGTGACAATTGAAAAATATGCGGCTAAAACTCTCCAGTGGCAGAAAGCACAGATCCTATAACACAAAGGACTTTACAATTATGCTTTCATTTGACAGAACTGTTCAGGTAAAACAGTGAAAATATTTCTTTTGACATTTTTAATTGCAATATTTTTATTTTTATCCAAAATTTCCTTTCTGTACTTAATCTGTGTCTCAGATGAGAGCTGGGAGACCAGTGCTTGAGTATCAGGCCCTAAACTCCCCCCATCCGCTGGGAATATTGTGAAGGAGACCAGGTGAGCCTGGTACCCAGGGAGAGGGTGCAGGAGCATGCGAACCTGCCCATGGTCCTCAGGCCCTGAGAGACTTCGCTTATTGAACTCTAGTGAACCAAACAAGATGACCAGCTACTATCTATAGCTACCCAGTGACAGTAGGTTGGCTTTTTTTGCCTGTAAATTACTGGACACAGATGGGGAATTTATTAGCACCAGTAAAATTAGGAAGCAGCACTCCATCCATCTCCATGCTGATGCTGACATGCTGCAAGATGTTGACCTTCTCTGAGGTGTTAGCCTGTATAGCCCCGAACCCAGCGAAAACACTTAGGCCTGTGCTTAATTTTGCATCCCATTAGGTCTGCCCTTGTGCTAGAAGTTAAGCATGTGGGTCACTGTTTTCCTGGATCAGAGCCCAACTCCTGAAGGTCCTTCAAGATTTAGCTAGATAGAGCTTGTCAAATGATACAGTGCAATTAATATAATGGGATTCTGCTCTGTTTTCCTTTAGTGGCTGATTTGTGATGGGTAGGCTGGTCTGGTCAGAAGTATACATCCAGTCATCAACAGTTTTTCACAAACTATCAGGTATATACACACTGGCGATTTCTAATTAATGAAGTCTCTTCTGGGGTGCCTTTTTGCAGCTGATCAAGGCTGTACCTTCTCACAGAGCCAGTGCCCACTCGCAGAGGTCTGCATTAGGACCCAAACTCTGAAGCTCAAAAGTGACTCTGCTTCAGTTGTCAGAAGCTGGTGGCTCTCCGGTCTCCGAGGTGGTGGGATATAAGCCCCCTGTGCCACCTGCATGGTGGTATGCCTGCCACTGCAGGAGACAGAGACTGATCTCTCCATCTCCTCCGACACAGGCAAAGTAGGTGATGGGGTGACCACCTCCTCCAAGCGAGGTTGCCCTCTTGCTCCCCGCAGCCTGCTGTCCTTGACTTCTCTGCCCTTGACCTGTTCCTAAAGTCACCCATAGGGTTTTCTTCTTTAAAGAGGAAAACAGCAAACAAGCCTCACTTGCATTCCCAGAGCACAGAGGAGCCTGGGTCGGAGAGCAGACAGCCGTGGCACCGGGTGTTGCACAAGCACAGGACAGAGAGAGTTGCTGCCTTACTCAGTTGCCGCAGTAGATGGTGAGGGACACACATGAGGACGCAGAAGTGGTGTTCCTGGTCACCATAGACATAGAGATTGATTTCTCACGGGGAAATGTAGACAAAACCCTGCTTCGTGAAGATGTCTGTCTAGGTGCATGTTTTGGAGAGGACGACATCACCTCAAATAAGGGCTGAGCTCACAGAGCGGCTCAGTAACGGGCAATAACACAGCTTCTACCTCTGCCCAGCCACCTTTCCTCACAAAGCCTGTAGGCATTATTTCACATTTTTGAGACCCTCCCCATTTCATCAATTTTAGATAAAATTGTCCAATGATTCAAAAGTTATTCGGACATCCACATAGCGACAGCAACACAAATCACAGAATCATAGGATCATATCATAGAATGCTTTGGGATGGAAGGGACCTTTAAAGGCCATCTAGTCCATCCCCCCTGCATAGGCAGGGACACCTACAACCAGATCAGGTTGCTCAGAGCCCCATCCAGCCTGGCCTTGAATGTTTCCAAGGATGGGGCATCTACCACCTCTCTGGGCAACCCCTTCCAGTGTTTCACCACCCTCATCATGAAAAATTTCTTCCTTGTATCTAGTCTGAATCTACCCTCTTTTAGTTTAAAACCATTATACCCTGTCCTATTGCTGTTGGCCCTGCTAAAAAGTCTGTCCCCATCTTTCTTATAAGCGCCCTTTAAGTACTGAAAGGCTGCAATAAGGTCTCCCCGCGGCCTTCTCTTCTCCAGGCTGAACAACCCCAGCTCTTTCATCCTTTCCTCATAGCAGAGGTGTTCCAGCCCTCTGATCATTTTTGTGGCCTCCTCTGGACCCTCTCCAACAGCTCCATGTCCTTCCTGTGCTGAGGACCCCAGAGCTGGATGCAGGGCTCCACGTGGGGTCTCACCAGAGCGGAGCAGAGGGGCAGAATCCCCTCCCTCGCCCTGCTGGCCACGCTGCTTTTGATGCAGCCCAGGATACGGGTGGCCTTCTGGGCTGCGAGAGCACATTGCCGGCTCATGTCCAGCTTTTTGTCTGTCAGCACCCCCAAGTCCTTCTCCTCAGGGCTGCACTCGATCCCTTCATCCCCCAGCCTGTACTGATACTGGGGGTTGCCCCGACCCAGGTGCAGGACCTTGCACTTGTCCTTGTTGAACCTCATTCGGTTCACACAGGACCACCTCTCCAGCCTGCCCAGCTCCCTTTCGCTGAGGAAATCGCTGCTAAACAAAGCGACGCCATCAATTATTTTTTTTCTCCCTCCTTTCCGGCAGCGTGAGGGCTTTGTCCCGCCGCCCCGGTGCCCCCTGCGTCCCCCCAGCCGCCCCCCGCCTGCGGGGCAGCCCCTGCCCGCGGTTGCGGGACCCCCATACCGCGGTTGCGGGACCCCCATCCCGGCCACCGGCGCCGCCGCCGCCGCCGGCCGCCAGGTGGCGCTGCCGCCCCGCGCGTGGCGCTGCCCGCTGCCCGCGCGCGCTGCCCGCTCCGCCACCGCCCTCCGTGGAGGTGCGTCGAGGGCCAACAGGTAAACCCGTGCCTGGAAGAGGTAGCGGCGATGCGGCATTGCATTATCTTCCTCACCCGCCTCGCCAGCTCGGAGCCTCCCGACCCATAAACGCTCCCTCAGCTGTGCCAGCAACTTTTCGTGGGGCTAAACCACAGCCCGGATCAGAGACCGGGTCCAGTTCAAGAAGGACCATCTCTTTGGTTCGTTGGGGGGTGTTTTAACCAGAACCATGCTCCAGCATGGTCGCCACAAACAGAGTTTGCACAGCCAACAGATTGGCTGCGATGTAAGAAGTGGCTGAGAGTCAGCGGACCTTGGAGGTGACTGCCAGTGTGAAATTCGGATCTCTGCTTTCCGTTGTTAAAACCTAGGGTTTTCTCCAGCCCCAGCGGTTGCAGAGGGCAGCTTGAAGTCAAGATCCATGGTAGGGCTTTAAAGGCTCAGAAACCAGAGTATAAAAAAGCTCGCCGCCCCCCCACCCCCAGCCAAACACACACACAAAATTCTGTTCTTTTAATTTAAATCTTGCGCGTTAAAGATGATCATGTAACTTCGATTGCTATGATTTTTGAACAGGTAGGGATGGGTCTAGTGGGGTTTAAAGCCTTCCCCCAAGGTTGAATCCAGCAGCGAGGCAGACCCTTACCTTTCCCACGGTGGGATATTGCACACTCTTCCGGCACTGATGGAAACAAGGTTACTCGGCCAGTTGGACTCAGGTTTAGCCCAGTCTGCTGGGCTGACATTTCATGCTGACTCAGGCAGCCTGGCATCACTCCCCCTTTTTGTAGAGAGAGAACCAGAGAGAGGAGAAAGTCAGGGCCTTCAGGCAGCTCTCCGTGAGCGCTCGCAGGCGCAGATGGCGTTATTTCCCCCCCAAGGGCCGCAGGGTGCCTGCAGCTATGCTGGTGTGCAGCTGAGCAGGGTGCTGGGGATTTGCATGTGCCCTTTGCTCACCAGCGCCAGCTATTTGAATGACAATGGGGCGAGGGGCAGGTTAGGTGGAAAGATGTTTCTCGGTCTGCTTGGGCTGCTGCTGGCAGCTGCCGTCCAGCAGCCATCCTCTCCTACCCTATCAATATCCTTTCCCCTGAGCTGGAAGGACTAAGGGATAATTTAGTCTTTATGCTAGTTTGGACTTTGCCTGATTACCAGCTGAGCCTGATTACACAGGCCTTGCTGTCCCTTCTGGGAAATAGTCCAGACAGCACGGAGGGGCTGCTGCTCCTCTTGCCAGTGCTGCCACTGCTGAGCCTTCTTATTTCATTTTGGTTTGCAAGATGGGCTCCTTGTTCTCTCTGCTGTCCTCCCTGTGCACCTGAGACCAAAGGACCAAGTTTTTCTTGAGGACCCTAAATCACATTCACATGCAAGGCTTGAACATACAGCTGTAGAGGCAGCTGCTGGGGAGCTGAGCTCTTGTGACTACTGATGGCATGGGGTTGGGCTCCGGAGCAAGGAGCGAGGTGGAGCCCATCTTCATCTGGTCTTCCTTACCCACCCCAGTTTCCCCTTTGTTTCACAGCTTGGCACCTAAGCCCCAATCTGTGCCAGCCCGTGTCAGAGCTACACTGGATGCCTTGGTTTTCCATGTAACTGGGAGCAAGAGTGAGCTGTCAGGTAGAAACTGGTTCAAGCAGCAAAGCTGAAGGTCCATTCAAGTTGAACATCCCAGCTTCAGCTAATTCAGTGACAACAGAGCGAGTGGCAGGCTGGGCACAGTTGAAGTACTGGGAACTGGCAGCGGCTAGCAGTTGCAGTCCAGCAGCCAGCCCATCTTCCCCATCAATAGGGAATTGCCACTTCAGAGCACTTGGATCAGCCGGACACAAGATTCAGATCTCCATCCATATCAGCAGTTCTGCAGAGTTCAGATGAAGGGAAGTTTTGGCTTTGGACTTGTGCAGTTTTCAAAGCTAATTAACATATGGTGTTTTACTTGCTGTCTCCAGCCCCTTTGTATTACCTGTGATCCAAATTTAAAAACTGTAGATGGATTAGGATGGTCCTGGTGCCACATTCATTTGGAGAGGAATTATGCAGGGAGATGGAGGGAAATAATACAAAACTAGAGCCAGGACCGCTTTAAAAGCATCCCTGCACAGCTGAGATATTTCTGGAGCAGCCTCTGTTGCACAGAGGAGTTATCTCAACTTCTGAAGCTCAATGAAAACACTTGACCCTTGACTTGAACTGAGACCTCTGGCTATTGATCCCAGGAAAACTTAGGAGAGAGAGCAGTCGCATTCTGCCTGCTGCAGCTCTGGCTCCTGAATGGCTCCACCTGTTCTTAGGAGCCGTGGCATTGAACTCTCCCTCCAGCCTCTCCGCATCGTCTCCCCATCCTGTGGGCGACTAGGGCTGTATGAGAGTTTGTCTCCGTCATCTCTGGAGCTTCCTTTGAAATAAGTGTAGGCTACTATTATATTGCCTAGTAGTGTCTCTTCACCAGAGTACAAGCCCATCTCCTATAACTTTTTCTCACAGATTATGTGCTCCAAGCCCCTCACCATCTCAGTTGACTCTGCCAAGTTTTTCGACATCACTCTGGAACTGGAGGGCTCCAAACAGGACAAAATATCTCGGTGTAGCCTCACCAGCACTGAGCAGATTGGGATAATAACTTCTCTTGATCTGCTGGCCACCTTCCTCCTAATGTAGTCCAGAATGTGGATGGCATTATTTGCCATGAGGGCACTCTGCTTGGCCTCCACGTGTAACCCCTTGGTCCTTTTCAGCTGGGTATAAACAGGTATATCTACACTGACAGATCATACAGGCCCAAGGAGCGCTCCTGGTGGCATTGGTGGGCCCGCCACTGCTGGCTGGCATTTGGGGTTTGGCCCCCTGAGCCCACTGGTGGCAGCACCCTGGGTGTTTGTTCATTTTCTGTTCGAGGCATCTGAAATTATATGAGAGCTGGGGTACAGCAGGGCTCATCCAGCCATTGACAGCTGCCAACCCAAGCAAGTGTCAAAGGATGGAGCTCAAGCAGTTGTTTTCTGGTGGCACCAGGACACAGCCTGGCACAGGCTGATCTCTCCCGTGGCATTGCGAGCTCTGGTAGCACAGTGCTACCCTCTGCTCTGAGGCACAGATGGTCTGAAAGAGACTCTTGTACATGACGGAGCAAGACATCATATGCAATTTTGTGACAACTTTATTGGACCGAAGAGCTGTCCTTCAGCATCCTGTTTCCAAGCTTGGCTAGTAGCAGCTGCGTAGGGAAATGGTATAGGTACCAGGAGTAGGATAGCTTTGTACTTATTGGGGTCACCTTCATAGCTTTGGGACATCTTGGAAATACCCACAGAGAGGAGTTTGACCAATCTTCCTATGACACAGCATAACTGAAGCAGGACGACTCACAGCCCGAGCTGTTTGCCATCTTTGCAGCTGCACTGTGAGCTCCTTTTGATCCTACACAGGCACTGTTCCCCTCACAGGTAATTTAAAGGTGGAACATCTCCAAGTGACTGAAATGTTCTGATTCAATATTTCATCTTCAAGCAGCTTGTCACTTAGGGTTTTTTTTTTTAAGGTGAAGCAAAATATTTTCATTGATCTGAAACTCATTTCTTTGCAAAGGGTTTTTGTTAGATGTGAAACTTCAAATTCCAGGCTGCTTTTCTGGTATGGCGTGAAAGCAAAGGTTGAACAGGTAGAACTGCCTCTGCCAAAAAGACAGAGGAAAACTAAGGAACCTCAGTACTCCTAGACTTCAACTGACTGTTGGTCACCTTCTGACTGTTAAGGTTTGATTTTCTGGATTGTTCAGGTTTTAAAATTTTCTTCCCTTGTAAACAGGTTGTAATGGTCTGGCTGAAAGTATTGCCATTCCTCGCTGGAAAGAGTGAAAGCTGCTGAGCCATGTCATGTTTGCTGAGCCCAAACTTCAAGTGTTTTTCTTCAGAAAGCTTGGGGGCCTGTGTTCCTTGGTTGGTTGGTTGGGGTTTTAAGAGCAGGATCTATTTTCTCTTCCTGGTGCCATGCAGATGTGCTAATAGGCAAAGCGCCAGCCTAGTGATAGCGATGTTGTTCTTACAGGCTCCTGAAAACAGTGGTTGGTGGTTTGCTCTCTTCTGCTAACCATTGCCTGTCTAAAGCACTGTGTGATTAAAACTGATGTTCATTGCTTGTGAGGTGCGGGCAGACCTGAGTGGCAACGTTGCTAACTGCAGGTATTGGTGCACTGCCGCCCCAGTCCTGGGCTGGGAGCACTGGGAGGTTTGCTGCAGAGTCAGACAGGGGTTTCTCCTGGACACTGTTTTGTACCAAGGGATGTGTCCTGGCCCTGGCTCCTTTCGCGGTGCTACTTGCACTGCCTTCACTGACTGTGAAGGAGTGCTGTGCTACGCCTGCTTGCTGCCAGTTCGGGCCCATCAAGGTTTATTAGCTGTGCTCTGCACCACGCTGAAGTGACTCTGCTGCTTCAGGACACAAGCTGTGCTTCAGCTAATAAGAGCAGGTGGGCCTGAGGTGGCTTGCCATGGAGCTAGCACAGGGGCCTCCACCTTCATGGTGTAGCTCACGTGCAACCTGGACCCACTGCCCGCAGAGCTGCCTGTAAGCCTTTAGCTCACTCTGTGCAAGTTGGGTAGCAGGGGGACTGCATTTGGGCTCTGCCCCTGCTGCTCTTGTTTGTGGAAACTGGGCAAGCATGCATGGAAAAAAGTCGGCAGAGGGTGCCTTGCCAGCCACTCGTCTGCTGGCAATAACCTGAAGCACACGTGTCAGTGTGATGATGTTCAAAGGATGTATGCGGCTATGGAAACCTGCCTCTGCATGCCCACAGAGCACATGAGAGCTTGCGAGCAGAGGCACTAATGCTCCTCCACCTTGGGCCCCCCTGTGATCTTTCTGCAAACAGCCCTGCGGGGAGAACCATTTCATTTTCTGGTCTGTGTTCCCTATGCTCGCAATACCTGGGGAAAAAATGACAGCTCTTTTTTCTTGAGACTACATGTCAAATGCCTGGGGCTGTAATGAAATATAGATCTACCTGATGCTGGACATAATACGCGGGTGTTTCCTTATACACTTGAGGAAAGAGCCTGCCATGTCTCCAGCTCACAGCAGCCTACTGTGGCTGGAAGACAGCCACTCTCGAGCTTCACTCACCTTGTTACCCAACAGCTCAATAAAGACATGATATTCGTTAGGGTATAGCGAGGCTCCTGGGGAAATATGATCAAATACAAAGATTAGTCAGGGGCTTTAACCAAGGACCCTTTCTGGGGGATTGGTTCCTGACTTTACTCTTTTTCGACGGTGCTTGTTTCAGAGCCACCAAGTGCCCATCATGCTTCTGACCTGGGGGATCCTTGTTAGGCAGCTTCACACGTCTGGCACGTCTTCCCTTCAGGCCTGACCCTGTTAGAGCTGAGGAGGGCAGGTGAGCACAAACGGAGCTAGGAGCTGACCTGGAGAGGAAGGAAGAGGCGGCAAAACCCAAGTTGTCCAAAAACCCTTCCAGCACTGCAGTGAGGGTTGCCACTTGGGAAGAGAAGAAGGAGAAGCTCTGTATCTGGAGGAGCTTGCTGTGCTCGGGCAGAGACCCACTCTGCCGTGACTCTGAACGCTGTCTGAGCCCAGTGCGTGGCTGCAGTACGGAGGCTTAATGAGTTGCCATGTGCCAGCCGCGCCACGGTAGCCATCTGTGTGTGCCCTGCATCCGTGATGGATGTGTGGTTTGCAGTGGGGTGTTGAGGAACCTGCCTTACCTCCTTGGCTTTGCAAGCCAAGCTAATTCAAGCGGCTTTGCATTTGTCATGGGCTGCGGAGTGGTGAGCCACCAGGCTGCAGAGCTTGGGGCTGCTTGTCCGTCTCCAAAGTGAGGAGTCAAGCTTTGCTGGAAGGAGATGTTTCCCCACATGCTGCCCATGCAGACATTCACGGCCACAGGAGATCACTGAGGCCAATGACCATGCACAATTCAAAAAAAGCATCAAATATTTGATTAAATGGTGCTTCCAAGAGCTCCATCAGTAAATACGGAAAAATATGCAAGAGCCATGATGGAAACAGAACAACTCAGCTTTGAAGTGTTGCAGCCTACCCTGGCTGTAGAGTTTGTGAGGAGAAGTTCTCAAAGGACAGGTAGTCCATCATGGCCAACAACAGGTCTTTGAGCACCTTTTCCAGAAGCAGCAGCTTTGGCCCTTGCCAGGAGGTTGGGTGGGATGAACCTTGTCCCTGGTCTGGCAGGTTCAGCCTGAAACCTCTTCACATAGCTCACGTCAGACCAAGACACAACAAATGCTCCCAGCTCAGGTTTTAGGTTGATTTGATGACAATCCTTCTTTTAAAACAGCCTCAACGCCACATTGGTTGAAGGTTATTTTTTACATTGTGCAGCTGCATAAAAAGGAAATGACCTATGAGGGCTTTTGAAAAAAGAATTTTTTAATTAGTTGGTGAGGAGTCATCCTTGGTAAATGGCTAGTAGCTGGCTCGATGTGGGTCTTCTGTCTGCCTTTGTGTGCGGGTACATATGGTCTCAGTGGATGTGTATGGAGTGGAAGCAGTCCTGTTCTGTAGGTCCCCTGTGCTCAGGTTTGTGTTTGTGTACTGGGAGAGTTAATGAGAACAGACTGCCTTTCTTTCCCTTCGTTCCCCAATCCCATCTGTTCAAACAAAAGGCTGAAAGGGAGAGAGAGCCGAGACCCTGCTGGTCAAGAGGGGATGGATAATAACACATATCCTTGGGCTACATTTCAGCACATGCAACCCTTTCAAGCTGTGCTAAAGCTTTTATTCAGGCAAGAGAAAGAACAACCAATATAAAATAAGTTTTTTTTCTTCTTTTTAAAAAAGCTGCATCAGGCCTGAAAGATGCTACATTCCATTCTATCCCTCTAACGTTTTATAAAGCTGGATTATCAAAAAATAGTCTAAAATAGCACTGATTATATATTTGCCTGTGTACAGACAGAGAACAGTATTGGGCTGGAGCGAGCGACATATGCAGAGGGGCCAGGGATGGCTTAGAAAGTCAATTTTCACTGTGTTTGCACATGGTAACAGTTCCAGATTCGTGTAATTAACTATACATCAAAAGGGTGTGAAGGAAGATATATTCCTCTCCACCTTGGGGATTTCATGGGTACTTTGCAATTCATGGTTAACCCCCCATTCACGTATTTGTCATTATGGTCGTGCCAAACAACTCATCTGAAGATCAAAACAGCTTTCTCGGGGACTGTTACAGCGAGAGCAGCACGAGAGATGGCACCTCAAATCCCAAAGCGGGTACCGAGCAGCAGAGAGGGATGCAGCCCTGGATGGCGGCGCTGGTGCTCAGCCCTCTGCCAGCCGTTCCAGGGACGTCGTAATGGTTTACGGGAGAAAAATGGTCTCAAATGCCATTAGTTTAATGCTTCATAATGTCGTTGTGTCTGTTTTAAATGCAATCACGGAGCTCAGGGGACACCGAGGACTAAAATAAAAAGGAGGAAAAGAGCTTCCAGAAATGTAACGATGGAAAGGGAGGCAGGGGAATCTTTGGTGAGTGAAGAAATGAGATGCACTGATTCTTTTCCATTGAGCAGGTAGTGCACGAGTAATCGGTGTGGGACTGTTAAAGGGATATTCACCATGAGAACCGATTGTGCCCAAGTTGCAATAAATGCAGGAAAGTAATAGAATCAGTCTTGGGGAGGAGAAGAGAGAGTTTTGCAAAACACAGAATCTGGTCCTGGACAAAATTTTCAGAAACAGTAATTTCAAGTGAGATTTCAAGTGCTGTGTTAGTGGCTCTGCCTCGTTTTCAGAAGTGACACACAACAGATCCCACCAAATGTGTCCATCATCCCCTACCGATGCAGCAAGTTTATTGACGTGTGTGCGGGTGCCTAACTGCGGGGTGCCTGACTCCCACTGGCTCAAAGAGAGGGAGCCAGAAAAAATGAAACAGATCAAAAACAGCAAACAAGCTGAAGCTGACCTGTTCACGCCAATAGAAATGCAAATAAATACATTTAAAAAACAATGAGTACCAGCAGTGGTTATGCTCATGTAAGCTTTAGAAAGCTTTCTAAGTGTCTCACATCTTGGTTCAATCACACAGGTGGAGCTGTTTCCTTATGGATGAAATCCTCCCGTGGTTGGTATCTCCGGCTCCAAGAGAGGCAGGTACGTGCTCCTTTCAGACAGCAGGTGTTCTGTTCCAGCGGTCATCGGTTATTCTTCTCCAGGGCAGAATTAAACAAGGTGTGGGGATCGTAGGACTGGTCAGCACTGTTCCCTTGTGTCCCTTTCCTTTTGAATCCTAGCAATCGGGAGCAACCTGCTTTTGTGCCTCAATGCCAGGGGCTAATCCAACGTAGACAATTTGCATGAGCAGCACAGCCCCTCTCCTCTCTACACCTCTTCTCACAGGGGATCCACCTCACACGTAGAGTGCACGCTATGGCCACTCTCTTGTCTATCATTCGAAAGCAGACCCCTTGAGCCTGGCCTGACGGCGCAATAGTGATATATTAGCGGGACGTGCCTCTGCTGGATTCATCCGTCAGGCAACCGCAAGAGGTGATTTCGAGGGCTTAATGCGCTGGTGGGTGTATGCAGAGGTTGAAAGGAGAAGGGATCACAGTAGTAGCTGGTTTACTGAAAAAACAGAAAAATGAATGTGGCAGAAATAAGGCTCTTAGCATTGCAGATAGGTACAGATGAATAGGGAGTTGTTTCAGCTCCTCTATTTGCTTTCTGCAGCAGCTATTTGTAGAAATCAAGAAAACACAGCTTTTGACAACGCTTTCTACAAGGCTGGTTGCATTATAAGAATCTGTTCCCAATGTCTTACAACCTAGCCCTTGAGGCTGAGATCCACCGTGGTGGATGTCTCTGGTGGTTTGGATTGGGGGAGCTGAGTTTAATCTGAAGCAGTTCAAAAGCAGTTTCTCGGAATGAGGCTAAAGAAAAAGAAACAGATGTATCTGTAGTTTAAAATTGACTCGCAGTGCCTTTCTTTGAGAAGATCTAAAGCTTCTGTGGAGCAGAGACTAGAAATTTGGCTTGAAAGGGCCTCCACTGCGGGGGATATGATTTCTGTCATATCCTGAAAAACTGTCCCAGTTTGGCCAGATTGTGAGCCTCCAAAGAAAACTAGAGTAAATCTCATTTTCACTTGCCCAGTAGTTTTGTCAGAGTTTAACAGCCAAACTGTCTGTCCATCCTTGGCATGCACGACCACAGTGCATGACCCATCCCTACGGAGCGAAGGAGTGGGCAGCCCTGAGCTGCGTTTGCCTTGCAATGTGCTTAACCATGGGGGGCTGCTTTGGTGCTGGGTACCACAAGAGAGAGTGTGAAGCACAGATTGTGGGAATACAGCTGAGAGGCGCACACAGGAAAGTTTCTTTTGCATTTCACCAATGGCCAAAAGTACAGCTGGACAGACTTACAGCATCAGAAGTCACTGAGCACGGAGAAAAGTCAATTAAGTAGATATTTGCTGTCATAGGTGAAATGGATAAAAATCTTCCTTTAGTTCCTGATGTGAAACAAATAAATTAAAGGGAATATTTTTCACTGCAGGCCACCAGAGACATTTTTTGTGATCCCCAAATACATTACTTGAACGTGATATATCAGCAGGCTTCCGGCACAAGGCTTTAGCAAAACAGAGTGCTCGTTGGTGTGTGTTCAACACCCTTTCTAGGAAACATCTCTTCCTTTGACTGTCATTCAGACTGTGTTTCTCATCTTACCCCTCTCCCAGGAAAACAGCAGCAAAGGCTGGTGGTATAAAGATACTTAGGTCCGCAGAGGTGATATTTGGATATGGGGAAGAACAGATGAATAGCAAGGTGGCTTGGAGCAACTTTGGACAAAGCTGGAGTTTCCAACTGCACAAGCAAAGCTGTATATTTCTTATGATGGAAATGATGTGCCTGAAAGAGAAGTTAACACAGGCAGGTAGGCAAGAAAAATATGTTCAAAGGGATACATCAAAGGTATTCAGGAACTGAAAAAAATCAAAGAGAAGAGCCAAAGGTGTTTCATGCTGGCATCAGAAGGCCAGTGGCACCAAGGAAGCTGATGAAGCTTGTCAAATATCCAGAAATAAGTAACAGAAATAATATGGTTACCAGGAGTGAAATAGTAAGATTACCGCGAATGAAATATGAAGAGAAATATGGGTCTGTGTGAAACCACAATGAGAAAAAACAGAGCAAGGGTGGAAAGGCTGATCTGTATTGAGCATCAAGGGTATGATTGACAGCAATCAAACTTGTAGACATTGAGGAAGATGCTGTTTATGTCAGGCCTGGACTTCAATGGGGTCCCAGCGCAGATATCGCCTCAACAGATATGGGCTCTGATAAACAGGAGGATGGCAGCAAGGTTATAGCACGCTGAATGTGACGTTGATCTTCGTGTTATCCCAAAAGGAAGGCAGGCAAATAACCATGAGATGCCCAAAACAAGACATCAGAGGTCTTGGGTGCCAACCGTGCCTAAGGTTTATGGTGGCTGAAGTGAACAAGACTCTGAAGCAAAAATTAATTCTGTAAATACTGCTGACTCTGAAAAGGTATAAAGGACCCATTCCAAAACCAGTTAATTGTCAGCAAGCAGGAGGATGCCTTATGCATGGAAGCAATTTTTCCTGGATGCAATATACCTGATACCAAAATATCTGTACTCCCCAATCTATGGGATTGGCTACTAAAGTACTTACTGAAGAAAGTTACAGACCCAGATTTGGATGGATGCTCAGCACTGTTACAGTTCAGAGTGATACCACAACTGTGTGGGTTGTCACATGGCCAATAGGAAACTGAAGAAGAAGAAAAATCCTGACAAAAGCACTGCAAATCAGAGTCCCTGGGGACTCTAACATAAAAAAAGCCAAGATATAACAAATAATATGTGATTCAGGGACCCAGGAGTTGCTATTATGCATCCTTATGACAGGAGGCAAAGTTGCAAATGGTGGCATTAGCCCTACCACCACGGAAGACTGTTGTCAAATAGATTTGTCAGATAGATGCATACCGTGAAGAAATAAGGAGTACTTTCTCACAACACCAGTAAAAATGAAGCTGGAATGAGGCAGCCATCTTTTTTGGAAGGGCCTCAGACAAAGAGAGCAGAATCATGATGAGACGGTTGATGTAATATGACCACAATGAGCAGACTTAATGCTGCTTACCAGCCATGCTGTTGCTCATTCAAAGGAGACATTAAGACACAATAGACTCAGCATTGTTGGACCAGCTAATCTAGAGACTAACTGGATATTTCTACTTTTTTGTAAGTATTTATTCAAAGTTTGTGCTGCAGGGATGCCAAGCGGGGATCCTGTTATATGGTGAACTGTATCAGTAACTGGTTTTGGGGACAAGCAGGCAAGAACAGCTGTGGTGCAGCATGTATGGAGACTCATGTCGTACTGTACCATCCACTCCAGGAGTGGATGACGGTGACCTCCTTGCTTCTGAGTGCTTGCTGAAGGGTGCAACCTTTTAGTCACACTCAGTAACTAGAGGGAGTTCCTGCTCTCATAACGCAGTGGCCAGCAATAAAGCAGAGGCTAACCCACAGCTCTGGATCAAAACAACCTGGGATGTTGAACTGCTTGAGAGCTGGCTCCCAGTTTGGTGGATGGATCTAATAACGCCTTAACAAGCTGGCTGACTACAGATGGGCAAACGCAGTCCTGCTCAGCTCCCCTTCTCTGCTTTAGATGTCACTGCTAGAAAGTGATTAGATCCCCATGCGACTACTCTCAAAAAGTAAGAGCCAGTTCTTTTTTCTCCAGAGGCACATACCAGAGTAGCTCAGTCACCTCATGGGACTGAGCAAGCACCTGTGTTAGCCAAGGGTTAATATACCTCTCATGGTGGGATGGAGCTAGGTGGGACTGGTCAGCTTCGGAGACAGGGTGGGATTGGGCAGGTTGTGAATTCTCCTGCTGGGTGGGTGAGGTCCTTATACTGCTGACAGAGCATTTGCAGTCTAAACACGTAAAGGGTGGAAAAGGGAAGCATATGTTGTCTCCCAGGAGGATGTGAGACACGGAGAAATACCAGACTGGCTGTGAGATTCAGAGATTCAGAGAAATGGCTTTGCTGGTGTCAGTCAAGCCAGAAGCTGCAACTCTTAGAGAAACTCAAGGAGCCACCATGCAAAGTAAGAAGGAGCCAATCTGGTGTGGACACTTCTCTGAGCGTGACAGTGGTATAACTTTCACTTGACAAAAATTGCCCTGCTGAAGATGCTATTGTTTTGAATGCAATTATCTTTTACAAGGTTCTTCCAATCCACCTAATCATCTTTATCTTAATGTGCTTTTCCTTTCTACATTGTCACGTAAAATCCATTTCCTTTCAATTTACTTCAGATCTATCTGCATCCAGATTACTGCAACTTGGACGCACGGTAATTAAATGCGGTTTGTCTGAGTAGAAAGGCAATGAATGCTATTATGGCTTGTTTATGCTAGCAAGCGATGCAGGTTTCTCTGCACCATCCCGCCAGCATGGCTTAACCCGACCCTAGAGAGACCGTGTTTTAGGCCATATGCAAGCTTCACCATGTATTTAGTCCTTGGGCCGTCTTCTGAGATTGCTGATGAATGCCCCTTGGCTTTCAGATTCTGAGACTTCGAAATATTCATCCCACTGGGATCTGCCTCAATAGCTCATGCTGTGCTAGCTCTCACCTGAACCTCTATTTCTGATGGAAATATTTAAGAGACTACTGACACCATCTGCATGGTTAAAAAGGTTACAAGGGGGTTCTACCCTCTGGCTACAACGCAGCCTTGTGCTAGAATCCCTCTGTGACTGACGGGACTTGACCCTGGCCTTGGCGCCTCATAACACTATGCAGTCTGGGAGCTTGTAAATCTGTGCTCTGAATCCTGTTTCATGTAATACTTTCACCTTTTTGGCAAGTTGTTTGGTAGCAAGAGTCCTGGATGTTTTGAAATGATACAGAGGAGGTATTATGTGTGTCTGTAGGTCAAGCATGCACTGTAAACCCACCATTGAGAGCTGCTTTCAGAGTGATTCAAGAAAAGGTCAAGTGAGGTAAATTCACCTTTCACAGAGTAAGATTCAAATCTTGGATGCTGTTACAGGGTGAATGGAGTAGGGAAGTCCTGCACTGATTTACTTTGTACATTGTCTGAAGCTACTTCATGGGTCAAGAAATCTGGTAGTTCTTCTCCAGAAGTCCTTTGGCACTGATGAATTTTGTGTGGGAAGCCCCGGACTGGGAGAGCCAGGGGGGCTGTTCTGCAGTTTTTTTAAGATACTTTCTTTGAAAGCCATGCTTTCTCTGATATAGGCTGAACTAGAGAGTGTAGATGTTGAGACAGTCATATGACTACGTACAGGAAAGTGATTTTTGCCTTTAAAGATAATTTCTGAATCTCTGGATCCTTTTTATGTTCTGTTTCCTCATCAAGAAATCAGGGATGAGCATCCCCAAACCACTTTCGGAGACTCCACACGTAGCTGAGCAGCAAGACCTGGCTCATACTGGAGATGGCCTCTGGCCACAAAATTTAGGCTGTTCTGTTTACACTGGGCTTGTTTGAAAAACACATATGGTGTCTGAGACTGCTTGTCTGTCTGAGACACCTTTGAATACCTAAGAAGCCCCAATGGGATGAGCTTAGAAGATGATTGACCGTTCCCCCCATAGTTCATGTACTCCCCTGTTCTCACTGTTCCTCTTTATGTCACCATTTTAACCTCCCTTTCCTTTTCTTCTTTGTTTCTTTCTCCTTTCTGCAGCTTGAATCTAAAGTATGTCAAATTTTGGTAGGTTTTGATGACCAGGATGGCTGAATCTAAACTCTCAAGTCTCTCATCAGTCCTTTCTTCCTTTAAACACTTCACTAGATTAATTTGATTTAAGGTCTCCTGAGCTTAGGTTTGCTTGGGGCAATTCAAGCAAGGTTAAGAACTTGTGACCTTGACTAATAGGACCTACCTGTTCAGAAGGTAGTCCTGTCCAAGTAAGGACTGAAAAAAATGTCAGGACAAGAAGATCGGGACCAAATTCAAGGCAGGATCCCATCCTGCATTTGACCATCCTACTGTACCATGATTGTCTTCTGGATCCTTCTTAGGATTGTTACTCTGGTGACAATCACATGTAACTCCGTGGAACTGCTGTGGGTTTACCTTTATGTGTCTGACATCAATCCTTTGACTTTCAGCAAAACTGCATTTGTTTTGCTTATTGCCCAGGGAACAAGTCCTCCTCCCTCCCTATCTAAAATACCGTATTTATCTTGTCACACACCCACTGGGTACTCACCATACGGAGAGCTTTTGTATTCGGGTCCAAAGAGACTGAGGCTTGAAAGAAGTTGGCATCTGTTAAAGATCCATTTCCTTCAGGTCACGAAGATGTCCGTAAGAGCAGTTGCACTGAGCCAGGCTGAACATCCATCTAGCCCAGCATCCCAGTTCAAATGGGGGCCAAAACCAGATGCCCGGGGAATACCACAAAAGTGGAGGTATAGATGATAATTCCTGCTAGAAGTCTGCTGGCCTTCAGCCATTTATGGCTTGAGGAGAGCTTGAGTTGGAAGCAACTTATACACGTTTAAAAATCCTCAGCAGATTTCTCTTCCGTGAGCTTCTGTCCTTGAACTTCAATAACATTTTTGCTTTCACAACATCCCGAGGAAGGAGCTCCACAGCTTTACTGCACATGGTGTGACGAGACACCTCCTTTTGTTTGTTTTGAACCTGGCACCCGACAGTTTCATTTGATGCCTCCTGCTATCAAATTATGTTGGAAGAGACAGGGAACAACTGGTCCCTTTCCACCATCCCCTTCTTAACTGGGATATGATGGCTTTCTGTAAACTCACACCTGACTCAGTCCTTTTCACTTAGTCATTCCTTGTACGGAAGCTATTCCATGCTTTGGGTTATCCTTGCTGCCATTCTCAGATGCTTTTGGACTTTTACTCTATTCTTACTGAAAGGCTGGAAGACCAGAGCTGCACATGATATTCAGGATATAGACTTACTTCGGTTTTATTCAATGTCATGATGATGCTCTCTGCCTTGTTCTCTACCTGTTCTGTTCTTGCTACAAAGATAACAATATCTAACATTTCATTTTCTTTTTCCAGTCCACCAAGAACCAAGCTGATGTTATCATGAAACAATATATCATAACAACAAGACCTTGTTTCTATGGTTGGCTCAGGACCTATCACTTACATGTGAAGTTAGAAATGTTTTTCCCTGCGTACATCACCTTATCACTTTATTTAGACTGAATTTCTTGTGCTGTTTTATCAGTCTTGCACAGTCCTGCAATTTTTCATGGTCAGTCTTTGTCTTTATTGTCTGGAATAACAAAAGTCCAATACAGGTTTGTGGCTTTATCCTATAGGGGTCATTTCTGGGAAAGTCTTGAAGCCTGTCTTAAATCTTGAAATTGCTTAAATGGGCAGAAGACCCTTGATGTTGGGAATATTGAGTCTGAGATGTGGGAAAGTGTTGTCTTTGAATGTTGTATCTGCACACAGTCGAATTCTGCTCTCTTCTGCTCTGCTCTGCTCTGCTCTACTTTTCTTTTCTTTCTTTGTGTTTTTGTCTGTGAGCCCGTGATGGCTCTAGCCCTGGGGCTTCCAAATCTTCCTGCCACTTCCATGCGCAGAATAGTTTTGAGCAAGGAGAAAGACAGAGGACTTCTCTGGAGGATAGATATTATATGACAAACCCCTTGTCTTTTGGTCCTTGAAAAAATGTTCCTGTGCCAGTCCATCCCTCTGGCCATGATTAAAGTTGTGGTGATCTCTCCTCAGTAGTCATTAATGACTTCTTCCAGCTCCCTGCCTGCCTGGTGCCTGTCTGTTCCTGGATTAAACTCTCTTCTAATCCCCCAAACGAGCTGCTACCTCTGGCTCGCCTGAGCGTCTTCTCCCATCTTCCCATACTAACAGCTCTACCCAGCCGCTCGTATCCTTCCCCTTCCTCACACTTGCTGCTGCCATCTTTTCTCATGTTTCTGGCCTGTCTTTTCACCTGCTTTTTTTCTCATTGCTCCACCTGCATGTGCCCCAGGTTGACTTGTACACCCCACCACCCTCATGCAAAATCCCTCGTGTTATGCCCAGTCCGTGATTGATGTGGGCCCTCTACCTATGTAGAGGCTTCTTCTGCTTTTCTCTCTTTACCCTGCGCTGCTTTTGCTTTGCTTTAAGCACTTCTAATAACACCTGTTTTCATGCCTTCTCCCAGGTCTCCTCTGAATTCTCCCCAGAGCAGCTTTCTCTTCTCTGATCATCACATTTCGGTGAGGAACAGCAGAACAACTGTCACCTGTTGCTTTCCAAGCCACTCTGTGCTCTGCCACTCCGAGAGCTATCATTGCGCACACAAATCTGTGTGTGTAGGAAAGCTTGTGAGGAAAAAGCACTGAAAGCAAAGGGGATTTTTTGTATTAAATTTCTAAGAATGCCTGAAGCAGCCAGGTAGGTGTGAGAAGAGTGTACCTCCTGTAACATCACCCGCTCTCTCAGGCCAATTCGGTAAAAGTCTGCACAGATTAGGGGGGAAGCGAGAGCCCAGCCCTCTCACTTTGCCCCTGCGCTGGAGCACCAAGCAGCTCCCCACGGGAGCGAGGACCGGCCGCACTGCAGGGCACGGGCTGGCAGTGGTGGAGGAGCAGGACCTCTCTGCAGTCCTGCAGCTCCCGGGGGCCTGGAAGGGCAGGGTGGCTGTGGGGAGGCCAGGAGGAGCGGCTGGCGGGAGGCGAGGCAGGAGGGGAGGCGAGGAGCTGCTTGCGGAGCTGGGCTGCGAGGAGCTGGTGGCGAGCGGTGGCGGGCAGAGGAAGGAGCCTGCTCTGGGGGGACAGAGGGGAGGCATCAAAGCGCGCAGCAGGGAGCTGAGAAAAAAGCGGCGTTGGCTGGCCCAACTTTGTGCCTGCGCTTGTGTGTCTGAAACTAGACGGGGTCTGAGCTCTCTTTCATTTTAAGCCTGAGTTATTCCAGCCCAGTGACTCAATTTATTTCTGTCTCTGCTCTTGACATTTCTCTTTCAGGTGGCTGCTGCCTGGTTTTGGGTGGGGCTGTGGGCTGGGGTGACTCATGTTTTCAAGCTCTTATCGGCTTCAGTATGATGTTCTGCTTTTCTTTTCTGTCATACGGCATCCCGCTCCCCTCCCCTTCTTCCCCTCCCTCCGCCGGCTCCCAGAGGAGGCGACAGACGGTCCTGTAATTTGGTTCCATTCGCTCGACTGGAGCAACACCTGCCCCCCTCTCTGGGGACGGGAGGGTCTCATCCCAAACCGTGCAAGGAGCCAAAGACGAATCTGAAGCCCACATGCAAATAGAGCCCAAGATAAAACAACACGGCCATTCTGGGCAGGAAAGGCAAAATCCATCACCAGGGGAAGAGGCAGGAAAAACAAAATCGCCTCTGAAGAAATAAATAAGAAGTGCCAAGAGATTGCCTTTTCCTTTTGGGTCGGTTGCTATTGTGGTTATTGATCTGTCCCACCCTAGAGAATAAACTGAGAGTACTGAAAAATAATGGCGATATTAGAACACATTTATTCACCCTAAAAGGGCTGGGTTAATTGGGTTACAGGATGGCTAGACGGATAGATACGAGAATAGATAGATAGAATGTCACTGGTATTTCTTCATGGCTCTATAATGGAAAAGATTCATTTCTTTGTTGAATTTCATATACAGTGTCCTCTTCAGCTGCCCCCCCCCAATCTCTCTCTCTCTCATATGCGCGCACACACTCTTCACTAGAAATACAGCAAAGAGATCAAATCACATCCAAGACCCGCAGAATTTCTCTGCTGTAAGTAGCAGTTGTAATATCCTACCTGGCTCACCCCCTTTCTAATGCAAGCAATAAGGCACTATTTTGTGGCCAGTGAGTGGTGAGATCCTGAAAGCGCATGTACCATGCAATTTTCGGGTGAGTGATGGTCTGTATTTAGAAATCCTTCCTTTTATATATGCATATCTAATAGCAGCATAACTGCAAGTCTATGTTTTGGAATATTTTGTGTTCTAGATCCTTTAATCTCTTAGGAAAGTATATGATACTCATAGAAACAGTTCCCCCTTAGCTGTACAGTCCCGTGGAAATCAGTACGCATATGTTTAGAAGTTGCTTTTGGCTTGCTTTCTGTCCTCGTTCGCTGTATCAGGGTCAGGATCTGTTTCTAGGGTTCAGATGAATGCATTAGATGCCCTGTTTCCCAATGACAGCGATGTGAATGCGTATTGCGCCCCATGTCTGTGCACATTCATACAGGTCTGCAAATGTGCCATAAGAGGTGCTATCACCTTATGCTAAGGGCGTGCTGGATGTCCCTCGTACTGGGATATTCTATATCTATCCATTGGGAGTACTTCCTCTCTGTGAATGCTGGAGGTTTCCATGCCGTGTTTTATATGTTGGGCTGAGTCAGGCTTAAAGCACCTCTTTTAGCCTCAGCTAAAGCTCCAGAGGTAGTGCTCTGCCTTCGCTGTCTTTAAGCATGCTTTCTTTCATGGTTTGTAGGATGAGCTCCTCTTTATGTGAAAGAAAGGTATCTGAATGTGGCTTTAATCTTAGCTTTAGTCCCTAAAAAAACAGGAAATGTTAACTCTGTGTTTCTTCCCTGCCAAATGTTGTATTGGCTGCGTATGATATAAACTTCCATTGAGCAGTTCCACACCATTCTTCCTATAATATTGTCATTCAAGGTCATTCATTCCTGCATCACTGAGGGAACGTAGACGTAGGCAACATAACTTTGATTATATAATTAGACTTTATTGCTACCTAACGCAGACTTGCAATGAGGTGAAGTTAAAGTTGTTTATCCGTTCTTCATAAATCCAGACTTTTGAGCATTTAGCCATGCAGCCTTTTTATTGCATTGGCCTTGTAGCTTGTACAGACTACTCAGATCTTTCTCAAGAACAAAAAAAGGGGTGGGATGAAAACAAAACCTACGTTTTGTTTTCAAGAGTCATCAACTGCTAGATGAGAATGCTTTTGCTTCTTGATGCCAGCAGGAAAAACAGAAGTGGTTGGGCTGATGTCATGGTGGTGCGATGATACAAGCAAGGAAGTGAGACAGGGCTTGTAGAGAGAAGCAATTTCTTCCATCAGATAACCTTTGAAAGAAAAGGACACACCTTCAGGTCAAGTGCCCTGACCCTTCTGCAGGTTAACCTTGAGACCCAATCCTGTGGATGCCACCAAAAGCAAAGCCCTTCCTGCCCTCTCTCTGAGCGCAAGCAGCCTCTCCGGTGTCCCAGGGGATGGTAGGAATGGGTTGACCCAGGGAAGATTCTTAATTCCAAACCTGAGCTCTTCCCAGACATCTCCACGCTACGCTCTCCTATGCTCACAACACAGGGGGCTCACCAGCTCATCACTTGGGCACAGGGTCCCGTGGCTAGGGCCTCGAGACACTGGGCTAATAACCGCTGCCACGCCTGCAGCAAACTTCCCTGCAGGGACCTAGCTTGAGCGTCCCTCAACCGGTGACCTGATGTGTTTGCAACACCCCCAGTGTGGGCAGGGGGGACACTGGGTTTTCACACCTCCTTGTCCCATACTCCGTGGGCTTGAATCAACCGCCAGCGACTGCAGACACCGTACTTTACAGTAAGGTAATGCAGAGCACTCTCTTCCCTAAAATGTGCCTTCCACATTTGAGAAGGAATTAATATGTTAAGCTTTTTATTAACTAAGTCCTCCCGAATGTTGGTGGCACAAAGGCTCGCTGGATGGCAGGATTTATAATATCACTCAGGCAATTAGCCTCAAACTTGACCCAGCGTCCAGATGTTGACAGAAGCTAAGAAACAAGCCTGTCCCAAAGAAAACCAGCTCCAAAGTTGGTGGAGTTATTTCAGCCTCAAAAGATGCGGGATTTGAAAGCTGTGCATCGATCAGCCAAACCTGCCTGTGCTCCCTTGGGACGCGGGAAGCGTGCATTGGTAGAAAGTGGAATTAACAGCCTCTCTGACAGGTTTTCTGCATGGAGCTTTTCAGCTGGTCAAGCCCACACTTAATTAAACCACTGTGCAAAGTGTCAGCCATAAAAATGGGAGGGGGGGAAGGGTTTTATCTCTCCAGCAAGTAACAATGGACCAGGCAGCCTCCCGAGTCAATGGCGATATTCAAATTATAGGTAAAATTAACCCCTTGCGGTAAACAAGAAAAGGATTTAATAAATGAGATGGCACAGAGTTCTCACGTTACTCAGGTAATAACTGTCTGTTATTGAGTCCGTATCAGTGCCGTGCTTCAAATGACAAGGTTTGGCAGTGAAGCCTTATGTAAAGGAGCATGGTTGAGGTTTTCAAAAATAAGGAAAGGGCGCAAGATTTTTACTTGGTTTCAGTAGAACTGGACCTGGCCAGAGAGGGATCAAAACTGGATTTAAACAAGAGAAAGAAAATCCAGTGCACTCAGGCAGGACGAAACACGTACGTTTTGGTGGCAAAGTCGGCCGTAGCGAGGAACGATGTGGCAAAAGAGGTGCTTGCGAGCACGGGATTTGATTTTACAGCCTGAACTTTGAAATGGGCGACCAGATGCCAGTCGTGACCGGGAGAAAGCGAAAGCACCGGTTCTGTGCCCCCTGCGCGTCTGGGCGGCGCGGCCAGCTGCAAACAGCTGGAGCGGGGAGCTGCGGTGGCGGGGCTGCGGGCTGAGCCTCCCGAGGTAACCTGTTGAAGCTTTCCCACGCACGGCTCGAGAAGGCTTTGCAATCCTTATTCGTAAGGGCATCGCATCTCCATCTTATAGAAAGACCAACAGGGAAAAATAATTAGGAAATAACAGCATTTATTTGATACTTTTATTTATATGCAAAACAGCTCACCATTCATGAGAGATATGAAAAACGCATCAGATAGAAACCAGATTTATCTATTTTCACTACAAAATATTGCATTATATAAAGCAACAGAGACACACAAAAAAACCCTGAAAAAGACTAAAATCTTTGGATAGCAGATGTGTTTTTTCTCTTTTTCTCTTTCGTCCCTAAAATGCGCTTCTTGTTTTAAGAGATTCACAGCAAAGAACATGAAACATTTTCAGGTTATAGAATTTTTTTGGTTGTCACGAAGGAAAGCAGTCCTGGATTTACTTTTCTTTCTTTTTTTTTTTTTTTTTTTTTAGGAAAAATGTCCTTTCCTAAAAATATACCACACACATACACGCCCAGGCTCACTCCCACACACATGCATGTATACACACACGCACATATACACCCACAAAGAAACTACTTCCCTTATAAACGATTTGCAAAGTACTTTTCAGACATAACTATAGATCAGAATAACAACAAGTTTTAAAAAAACTCTCCTAGTTAAGTGCTAGTGGTTGTCGATCCCACATGAAAAAAAAAAAAGAAAGAAAGAAAAAGGGTCAAGAACAAATGCCTTGATATATATATATAAAATATGCTTATAAACAGGGAGGAAGGGGGGGTTTGTCGTGCACAAGTGCAATATAATCAGAGGGAAAAAATAAATTAAAGAAAAAAAAAGGGGGGCAAAGGAACACTGTATCGATCCCAACAAACACTCATAAAGTTAAACATAATATTCCACAGGAGAAAGTGTAAACACCCGACTATAGAAACCAATTGGCACAAAGTATCCAAAGTAAAATTGCCACCACTCTGAAAAATAAATAAATCTTGAAAAAAATAAATTGTCAACTCCTTCTACCATAAATAAAAAATAGTTATTTTTAACTGCACCCATGGGTCACACGTTTAAGGTCACAAGTAGATGTTTTTTGGATATATATAAAGGGGCACTTGACAGCCTGAAGAAACAATCCGGTTTTACACTTCTCTCCGAAAAACGGCCTCTGGGCCAGCCTGCGGGAGCAGCCCCGGAGCGGGGCCCGCCTGCGGGGAGGCCCCCACCCGGAGCGGGGGCTCCGGGGCGGCGGGGGGCGGTCGGGGCGGCCGGCGGCTCCCTGGCTCGCTACACGTCCAGGACGTGGTTGAGATAGGAGATGTAGCAGATGGCCAGGCGCAGGATCTCGATCTTGGAGAGCTTCTTGTCGGGGGGCAGGGTGGGCAGCAGCTTGCGCAGCTCGGCGAAGGCCAGGTTGAAGGCTTCCACGCGGATCCGTTCACGCGTGGCGTGGGCCGAGCGGTATTTCGCCGTGGCGCGTCTCCGCCGTCGCTTCTCCTCCCGGCTGAGCGGCGGGGGGTGCAGCCCGGGCCGGCCCCCGCCCCGGCCCTCCCCGCCGCCGCCGCCGCCGCCGCCGCCGCCGCCGCCCCGGCCCTCGCCGCCGCCGCCGCCGCCCTCGGCGGGCTCCGGGTCGGAGACGCAGCAGCTGAGCGCCTGGGCGTCCGCGGCGCCCAGGGACTCCGGGTCGGAGGGCGCCGAGGAGGGGTGGTCGGAGTCGGCAGCTTGGTCCGGGCTGAGCATCATCTTGGCGGGGGGCGGAGGAGCCTTCCCGGGACAGAGAAGCAGAGAGAGGGGGGTCAGCGCCCCGGCCCCGCCGCCACCGGCACCGGCGGGGAGGCAGAGGGGCAGGGGCAGCGACATCCCGGTCCCCCCGCCCCGTCCCCGCCGCCGGTGGCCGCCACAGCCCCGCTCCGCCCGGCCGGGGCCGCGGAGAGCGGGGGCGGCAGCGGGGGCGGGGGGGTCCCTGCCCCTTCGGGGAGCGACAACGAGAGCCGCAGCGGGGACAAACCCCGCCGTTCACCGCCCCGCTCCCGGCGCTGGGCGGCAGCTTCGGCGGAAAACACTTCTCCCGTTATTCCCCGTGCTTGCTGGGCTGTAGGAACAGGCCCGGAAAGCAAGAAAAGAATATTTTTTTTTTTCCAAACAACCTACTATCCAGTGGCTCAATATCAGGTCGGGTTTTTTTTTCCCCCTCCCCAATTTTAATATCGCATTTCCTCGCCGGCCAAGCTCTGCTTAACCATTTCTCTGTCGGTAACGCTCCGTGGGATGCGGGCTACGGACACGATGTTTCTAAACACACAGCTCAAGGCTCCCCAAACACAACAAGGCCAGTGGGGCAATCGATTTCCCCAATCAAGACTACGGGATCTGGGCTCTCCCCCCGCTCTTTTCTCTGCGCTCTTTCTTTTTTCCTGCTCTTTCTCGTGATTTTTGTCCCTTTCCTGCACCTATTTGTGCGGAGCGCAGCTCGCCGGCGATCAAATGGGGATTTTCGCAGAGTCGCCGGTTTTTAAGCGTGGGATTCAAAAAGAAACAAAACCCCAAAGCAGCGGCCGAACTTTTCCATTCCTTTAAATTTTCCCTCCTCTCCCCTCCCTGCGCGAAAGGGGATGGGGGGGGGGGGGGGGGGGGGGAGGAAGAGAGGCTAAATAAATAAATAAGCGCGGACGTGCCTTTCAAAAGAAAATTGAATCGTATCTCCTTGCGGCCTCCCAGAGCACCATCTGTCATGTAGACAGCAACACAAACCCGAGCGCGTCCGTGGACATGCCGGCATGTCATAAAACAATACATCAGGCGAGCGGTGAATAACCTTGGACACGAATGGGTGGGTGGGTGCGCGGCTGGGGTGCGGAGCGAGGTGGGGGAGCCAGCCGGAGGGAGGGGGTGCCTCGCCTCCTCCCTGCCCCCCCCCTTCAGATAGCGCCAAGTATTTCCATGTAAAGTTTGCAGGCAAAGTCCCTCCTTGGGTCTCAGACCCGGTTGGGAAAAAGCAGAAGGAATTCAAGGCGATAATAGTAGTAGTAATAATAATAATAATAATAATAATAATAATAATAATAATAATAATAATAATAATAATAACAACAACAACAATAATAATAATACATTAAACGATGGGCAGGAGGAATAGTTCCTGGGCTGGGGCTCAGAAAGGCCTGGAGAGGGGGAGAGAGAGGGGGAGAGAGAGGAGAGGAGAGGAGAGGAGAGGAGAGGAGAGGAGAGGAGAGGAGAGGAGAGGAGAGGAGAGGAGAGGAGAGGAGAGGAGAGGAGAGGAGAGGAGAGGAGAGGAGAGGAGAGGAGAGGAGAGGAGAGGAGAGGAGAGGAGAGGAGAGGAGAGGAGAGGAGAGGAGAGGGCTTGCTTCCCTGGGAAAGGGCCACCGCTTGCCAGGGCCATGGGAAACGCTTCCTCTTCTATTTTTAATAAGGAGCGTTCCTCAGGCCCGCAAGGCAGGGGTAGGGAATAAACCCGGCCAGCGCGCAGGTCAGGTATCACCCATTTCTTGGGAAAAAATAAAAAGGAAAGGCTTAAAAAATCACCTTTCAGCTGAGATCCAAGCGAGGGGGGTTATGCGAAAGCTGGCTAGCAGAGGGAGGATTTGCAGGGCGGCTGCACGAAAAGGGCAATTACAGAGGTGGCTGCTGGAGAAAGTTGCTTAAAGGTTTCTCTGCGGTGCGCGTTGAATTTTCCCGTTTGGTTTGGGTTTTGGGGGGGTTTTGGCGAGCCGAGCCGGAAAGAGGCCTTTTTTTTTAAAATTATTATTTTTTTAATTATTATTTTAGTAAACCCATTCCCGTGCTACCTGGAAAAGGGATATATTGTTAAGGCTGCTTACCTCGGCGGAGTCGTTCGGACAGCCTCTCTCTCCAGGTCCCCTCGCCCCCTCGGCGATTCCTTTACAGTTCAAATGACCCTCCGGGAGCGGAGCATGGAAAAATTAAAAAAATCAAAATCAAATCAAATGAATTACGAGCGGAAAAGTGTCCTGCTCGGCTGGGGAAAGGCAGCTCTCATCCCTCGCCGCGGCCTCCAGCGCTCCAGAGATGGGAGATGTTATCGCCGTGTTTGTTTGCGGAGTATAAATAACAACTTAAGTTAGTTAGGATGCATCAGGGGAGAAAAAGCGTTTTCCCCGTCAAAGTCTGCCTCCGCCCGTTAATTCGGGGCAGCGGGCTGCATCGCCCCGGCAGCTGCTGCTCGGTTTTGGGGTGGGGGGAATCGCTCTGGAAGGTGCCGTCTCCCCCGCTCTTCTTCCTCCGATCGCGATAAATAACAAAAGGGATGCGGCGATAGCACCAAGCCGGGGCTAGTCCCCTCTCCCCCGCCCCCTCGGCCTCTCCTTCCCCGCGGCGGCCCCGCCGAAGCCGCCGCCCGCCCCCGCGGCCTCGCCGCTGCTCCCGGGCCGGGCCGGGCGCGGAGCCCCGGGGCGCGGAGCCCGGCGCCCGCTGCGCGCAGCGCGGAGCCCGGCGCGGCCCCGCCGGCTTTGTTCCGCCGCGGCCCGGCGCGCAGGCACGGGCAACAATGCGTCGCTCCCTCCTTTCTTCTCTCTTATTTCTCTTTTTTTTTCCCCCCTCTTTTTTTTTTTTTTTTTTTTTTTTTTTTTTGGCGGGGGTGTAACGTGCGGTTTTGTTAATTCACCGGTCCGGCGGAGAGGGGCAGGAGGAGGGGGGGAGAGGCCGTCAGAAAATAAATGTTTGGTTTAGTTTTTCTTCTGGTCCTTCAAGAGCTGGCGAGGGGGGGGGAAAAAAGGATAAACGAAACCCCCATCCGTCCCTGAGCTTCCTAACTCCTCCTGCATGTCTCGACTGAGAAGAAAGAAAGAAATGCGAACGCTGAAAAGAAAAACAAAACAAAACCAAAAAACCAAAATAAACGAAAAATCTCGGCGTGGGTTCAGAGCGGCTGCGGGAGAGGACGGCGGTGCAGAAAAAGGTACGCTCACACGCACAAAAAGAAAGTGCAGTTCCTCCTCCCACCCCTCCCGGCGTGGCAAAGGAGCCAAGGAGGGGTGCGGAAGGTGGCAGGGGCGAGACAGACAGACAGACAGCGTGCGGATCCGCTCCTGGTACCGCAGGGTTTAGCCTAGAGATGGTGGGAAGGGATAAAGGCTCGGAGAAAAGGGGACGGCATTTTTTCCCTCTTAAATTGATATTTAATGGGAAAGCCTATTGGACAGAAACCTGGACACGAGTCACTTAATTGGACTTGACATCTGTCACAGTGTGGGAGTTTTCACAGCCCAAATATTTTCAGCAGATCAGATTCTCGCTGAATCTGTGCCACAAATTATAACAGTTGAAAGCAGCCCATGATATAAACCCTAGCCTCTGGATATACAGTCTCTAGCCACGCTCGCTCCCACCGCCGTTGCGGCCCCCCCCAAAAAAAAATATTGGATACCCACTGATCTAGAAAAACACCACTGGCATTTCGCATGCAAGCTAATAAATAAGCTTTAAACATCAATCCGCATCATGTACACCGAGCGTGTGGAGAATCGACAGACTGTTTTTCTAGTGCATTTATTTTTGCGGTCCCCCTGCCTTGTCTCCCACCCACCCCTAATCCTAATGTACGGCCTTGCCGGAGCCAGGGGGGCAGAGAGGACCCCCCCTCCCCCCCGGGTCCCTCTGCCCCCCGCCTCCCCGCTCCGGCACACAGACAATGAGGCGAGGGAGCCGGCCACGGGTCTGTGGCTTTTCTGCTCACGAGAGGCTGGATGGAGCCAGGCCCCTTCGCGCTGGAGCCGGGGGATGCCTGTGACCCAGGGGACTCTTCTTGCTGCCACCTTGCCCCAGCCCCCCTTCTCCACCCTGATCCCCTTTTCTCCCATCTCCCTCCCCACAGATCCCATCAAATGGGGGCCACTTTTCTCAGTGTAATCATCTTCCTCCCTGGGGACTTTTCTCCGCTGGGAGCCTGCACTGACAGGCTCTCTCCAGAGCCCCCAAAAAGGGGCAGTGGGAAGGGGGGGTGAGGTAGGGGTCACCGGCAGCGCTGTGGGTGCTTGGCCTCGCCAGAGCCACTTCTCTCCCTGGGTCCCATCAGTAGGGGGGCTGGGGGCGAGGTGGCTGGAAAACACTTGCAGGCATCCCCATGGCTCATCCAGTAACGTATGCAACAGGCGGGGAGATTTCTGAATGGGGAGAGGTTCTGCTCTTGATATGATTTACAGGACCTTAACAAAAATGAGTAACATGCCTGAATAATTTTGGGTTTTGTCAATTTTTTTTGAAAATTATAGAGACTCTGGCAGAGAATACAATCCCCCTGCATGTCACCTGGTCCACTAGCAAAAGAAATGCCTGCAAGAGGATCCTTGTGAACGTTTCTTCCAGGGAAATGTGGGAATTTCTCTCCCTTCCCCTGCCCACAACAGGTCTCCAAGGCAGCAGGAGGCTGTCACTTGTTTAGGAGCTCTGACTGGATTCATGGATATCCAATACAGCCCCAGCGGAGCTTCTGGAGATGCTTGGCTAGGTGATGCTTGGCTGCCATGGGACATGCTTGTCACAGACCCACCATGGAAGGTGGAGTGTAGAAATGCAGTGCAGCCTCTGGCTGGGAGGGTGCCAAAGGCACGGGCCCTCAGCCCGCCTCCGCCAGTCCTGACAAGGGGCTTCCCAAATCTGCAGAAAGCCACCTGAAAGCTTGAAGAGAGCAGGGAGGCATTGCTCTGAGGTACCCGGTTTGCATGGAAAGGGGGGTTACATCAGTGCTTGGAGGGGTGTTTGAGCTCCTAGGCACAGGAACACAGCAAACCCCTTTGCCACTGTGAAGAGAAGTAACTAAAACCTCAGCTACCCCGCCAGGAAGATTCAGATGCAAGTCGCCGAGGCTGTGGCACATCCCCATTCAGTTCAGCTCTCAGTTAACCCTCACACGTGCTCTTTGGAGATCAGGATCTGAGCAGTTCAAGGTCACTGTGCTCCACATTGCAAGACCCGAGGTCCCATTCCACCAAATGACTACTGTCCCACGCTTCAAGGAGGAAGATGTGAAGGAGACCTTCTCCAGATCTTACTTGTCTGTGGCTTAGGACTGGGGGCTTTGGCTTGCAGTACTCCTCAAGGCGTAAGTCTGAGGCCTCAGCCCACAGAAGCTGCAGCTGATGGAACAAGTAGATGGCTAAGGCTGCCATAGATAACAGCCAGCAAGCTGCTAATTCATGCAAGCCACCCTGCTCTCTGCTGCAGATGCTGTCATCACATGGCTTGCTTTTTATTTTTGATTTCCAGGAAAAGACCGAGCAGTTGCTTCTCGATACCCTTCAGTTATGAGCGGACATTTCTGACCCCTCATAAAGCACTGTTTACTGCCACTGGGATCTGATTACCCCACTGCTCTGCTCCCAGACGTGTTAAATCTAGAGGTTCCCGCCCTCCCCTGGGCATGCCAGGCCTGCAGCATCTACCCAAACAGCCCTGCTGCGACATCACCAACCTTCTCACACCAACCGCAAGAGCCAGGGTGTAGCTTCTGTATCTTTAGCCCTAAAAAGCCAGACAGAAATGCTGGAGCTGACGGTCTGGCTCTTCTCTGAGCAGAGAAAACCACAAAGCCCAGAGGCAGGGCCACATTCTCCCAGTGGAGAGCTCTCCTGCCTCCCACAAGTCAAGCTTGGAGGAAGAGTCTGATTTAGGGAGGTGATAGTGCCCCTGTACTCAGCACTGGTGAGGCTGCACCTCGAGTACTGTGTTCAGCTTTGGGCCCCTCACTACAAGAAGGACATGGAGGTGCTGGAGCAAGGCCAGAGAAGGGCAACAAAGCTGGTGAAGGGTCTGGAGCACAAGTCTGGTGAGGAGCGGCTGAGGGAGCTGGGGTTGTTTAGCCTGGAGAAGAGGAGGCTGAGGGGAGACCTTATCACTCTCTACAACTGCCTGAAAGGAGGCTGTAGCCAGGTGGGGGTCGGTCTCTTCTCCCTAGTGTTAGGACGAGAGGAAACAGCCTCAAGCTTCACCAGGGCAGGTTTAGGTTGGATATTAGGAAAAACTTCTTCACTGAAAGGTTATTCAAGCACTGGAACAAGCTGCCCCGGGAAGTGGTTGAGTCTCCATCCCTGAAGGTATTTAAAAGACGGGTAGACATGGTGCTTGAAGGCATGGTTTAGTGGTGGGCTTGGCAGTGATAGGTTAACGGTTGGACTCGATGATCTTAAGGGTCTTTTCCAACCTTAACAATTCCATGATTGTATGACTCCAGAGCTCGACTGGCCCAGATGTGGAGGTCGTCAGAAATGATCAGAAATTCTGAGGCAAAAATGCAGCTGATGGAAACTAAACCAGTTCCATTTTGGCGAAGGAGGGATGACTAAGTTCTTCCTCAAGGTCTCTGCATCTTTTTTATTAGAATATAGCCTGATGCAAGTGGAGACCTGCATGTTGGGAATCAGTACGGTCCCAATGGAAGCTGCATAAATGCAAGGCCACCTTATGACTTGTATCCTCAAATACAGTCGTGGCAAGTGTAAGCCCATGGTTGGTCTCTTCACTAAGCAAGTACCTCAACGACACCAAGACTAGCTGAAATTCCCAAATGGTATCAAAGGTGATCTCAATGGTATGAATAGCATTGGTTTGGCTTCTCCATAAAAGGTGAAACCACAGTCTCTGAGCTGCACCTGACAAAGGGAAAGTGAATAGGAAAAACTGAGGCATAACAAGGGTCTCCAGTTTGTCCAGTGGATGTCCAGGGGCATTTTATGGCTGTGGCCTTACTGCAGACTAAATCCATGATACCGAATCTTGAAGCACAAGTGGACAGGCATCTCCTGGAGGAGAATCTGGGATTACCTTCTGCCACACTGGAGGGCTGTAAGGGAGGCACGAGTATCTATTCTTCTTTACCTCACAGGGCTAGAGGCATAGGAGAAGTGGAGCTGATTTCTTGTGGAAGGGATTGCAGCTCACACAACTCCCATCTCCTTCCCAGCAACTTCAGAAGTTTAATGAGAATGAAAGGTGGCCAGAGAAAGGTTCAGTAACAAAACCACCACATCCCACCTTTGTAGGAACCATCTCACTGAAAAGCAAGAAGAAAATCACTCTGTTTTGACTTCCAGGGCTCACTGACAAGCCAATAAAACCAGAACTGCTCACTAGATAAAACCTAGCATGTGACTAATATTAGCTAATTCATTAATGATAGCTAATAAAAGCTGCCCACTGCTATGAGACTTACAGCAAAGCGTCACAGGCCACCAAACAATATTAAGTGATAGGTAATGCTGAATCTGCAACAGAGACTCACAATCCAGGATTTTTCAGGGGCCGGTGGGATCGGGCTTGGAAAGGCAAGATTCAGAAGAGGATTGTCTTCAGGGTGTAGTCAGAAGAGACAAGACTGAAAACAGCGCTGCCGTGTGATGGTATTTTGTGGAAAGGGGGCACTTGCTTGTGTGAACATCTCAGATTCATGTGACACGATCATTTGAAGGTAATGTCATTTGTGAGAATAGACTGGGTTGGCACGTACCCACTGGAAGTCTGCAAGGGTGCAGCACTAACACCCTGGAGTAGCCATTTGCCCAAGAAGATGTCCTTCTGGCCTGGCAAAGCAGAAGAACAAAAGAACACAGCTGGCCTCTCCAGTGCTGGGCCAGGTATTAGGAAAATCGTTTTTCGCTTGCAGCCTGAGCAAATCTCACAGGGCCGCCATGGGGAGACATCAAACACGGGAACCCACAACGCCGCTTTTATGGTGTTGCTTGTCAGAGCAGAGCTGTACTTCCATTACCGACATGTCCTCTATCTGTCGAAAGGACAGCTTTCCAGGAGGCTTGAGAACATCCATTCTCTTTTATAGCATACACCATTCACGTTGCTGGCATATGCTGCCCATTGAAATAAATGGAGCTTGTCACTCTTGGATGTGTTCCTTGGAAATAAACGGTCAAACAAATTAGAACGCTGAGCCATGAAAATCCTTGTCCTTTTGAAAAATCTGTGCTGGATATAGCTCAGTGCCTCTGCTCGTGGTTTGCTTGGACGTTTGGATGATATTTTTTGTTTTCCGCTGGTCATGTTTGCTTTCTCTAGGCAGTGGGATTGAGGCTGTTTTAATAATGGGTTGGGAGCTTTGAGGCTGCTGGCAGGAACAGCCTTCAACTGGGGAAGGTGAAAAAAGAGTTTCCCTTCTCGGCCACGAACAGAGGGACCAGGGCTAGCAGGTCTGGATGCGAGGCCACCCTGGCTGAGGTCTGCGAGCATTTGCTGGCCCTCTCAGCTGCTCTCTTGCAAGTGTGAGCGTGACTGTCTCTGGGACCGGCTGCGATGCTTAAATCAGTAGTCTCCAGGCTAGCTAATGGTTGAAATCTATGGCTTTTGGGCAAAATCCTAATTCTTCTTACCTAGTTGCAGCCTTTGGCTCATGCCCCTTGGTTTCTGTTTTCAGTCCAGTCTTTTCCTTTGCCTGTTGGACTAGACGAGCCTGTGACATTAAGATCAAGCTCTAGCTGCTACTGTAAAGAGCCAGGTGCCACCATCAGGGTGTTTAGGACCCTTCACTGCCATACTGTTTTGACATCTCCAAAGATCATCCTTGCAACATTAGTTAATATTCACAGCTCTCTTGAGGATAGGGTGTCTCGGGAGATGAAGGATGATGCGGAGTTTTTAAAGGCAGAAGGGACCACTGTGAGCATCTCTCGGCAGGTTAAAGGCCACAGGCCTTCCCCGTTTGTTCCCTGTATGAATGAGCATGCATTTTTCAGAAATAATATTCGTGCTTGGTCTAAACACTGCTGGTGGTAGAGGATTCACCATGATCCTTGGTAAGTTACTCCACCAGCCATTTCTCCCCACTGTTGAAAACACCGATATGGAAAATGAGCATGCACACCTTCAGCATCCAGCTGTGGGATTTTGTTATATCGTGGCCCCCTGGATTAAGAGTTCTCTGCTATCATATTATCAGGTTTAGGTTAGGGATTTTGTAAACAGCTGTGCATGCATGTGTGCTGTACAGCTGATATGCCTGCGTGCACCAGTTATTAGCTTGGACTTCCCCGTCATGCAGAGCCTAGCTACAGCTATTGCTGCTGCTCCGACCAGACGTCTGGAAATTTTGGACAAATGGGAAAATTCCACCTGGGCAAACATTTCTAGCAGAAAGAGAAGACATGCCTGAGTAAATCCAGACATCTGTCAGTCCTTCCTAGGTCAGTATTCATTAGTAGCGCCCATATCAATTCTGCAGCCTTCTTTTTGTTAAACTGAACAGGTTTGAATGCCTTGTCATCATGCAAAAGAGACTAAGCCTGCTTTACTTTTAAGGTGGTTCTGCTCTGGGATATTTCCCATTATTCCTGTCCATAATCCTAGCCCAGAAATGAGATGCTTAGCATGCCAAGCTCTGAATGTAGAACAAGAAATACATATCATGCTTTTCAATGGGTCTATAAGATTCTAATGCAGCCTGGATCCTCCTGGGACAGGTGTATTAGAAATCATAAATGACAGAAAACACATATAAGAGCCCAAGAATGGCCACAGTGGGTTAGACCAAAGGTATCTTGTTTTCAGCAGCGACCAGAAGAGCATGCCTGGGAAACCTGTGAGAACAACATAAAGCTACAGTGATATTTCCTCCAAATATTCTCCTGACGTCCAGTTAATTGCAGTTTAATGCATTGGATCAACTTTTCTTCTATGAATTTGTCAAGCTGCTTTTTGAATTCACGCAAACTTTCAGGATCCATAATTTCCCATGGCAAGGAGTTCTCTGTAAGCCATGCAATTTAAGTAAATGTGTAAAGAGATGCTTGTAAGCATGTTTGCAAACAAATTAAGCAAGTTTGTTGTATTACTGTGGCTTCTACTGCTGATGAGTACATGAAGAGTAGTGTTGAGTATGTGGGCAGTAGTGCCTTATGTTTTCAATGAATGCATTTCGTTGAAAGTATAAATGGTGGATTATAGCCAGTTAGGGAAAAGAGGAGGAATTTCCTACTGCCTGAGTGGGGGGAAGGTAGCAAGACCAAGGCCTGGCTCCTTGAAAGTGGCTGATCACCTTACATTGACCTGGGCCAGGGTCTGCAAATAGGACCAGTCATGCACATGCGCACACATTTGTTATATAGCTTGGAGCCATGGGAAGCGGCTGTGTGGAGCAGGCACTAAAGCAGTTAACAAAACAAGCCAGGAACAGAGATGTGAACGGTAACCTTTGCAAGGCGCTAACAAGTCACGCACACAAATGACTAGTGAGTAGTTTGTGAATTAAGCAGGACAAGTAGGGGGAACTTGGTGATTTTGATACATGCCTGGCGTACTAAATAGGGTGCGTGGGCTTATGCAGCTCCCAAACACACATGGCTGGGGTGCAGCAGTCAGTGAATTGAGGGGGAGACAGACACAGTGTGCTTTGCCACCGAGGACCTTACCTGTGCACATGTGTGCGACTGCTGGCTGCCAGGGTGAGGAAAGAAAAAGTGGATGTCAAGTCTAGCTGGCAGCCAATGCATCTGTCTTCTGTCTTTCACTCCCCCACAGTCGAGGTGGAACTTGGCTATTTTAAAATCTGATGTCTGTGTGTGTAGCCATGGGGAATGCTCTTTCTTGTGAAAAAGGAGAAAAAGAAAGGAGATTTTGAAGCCACCTGCATTCCATAAGCAGATATTTCTCCCTCCATTGATGCCGCGTACCCCAGCCCCCAGGGCTCTTTTCTTCACTTGGAAGAAGTAGAACTTGTAAAACAAAACCCAGTGATCACAACTGCACAGCTTAGGCCAGCTGCCCAGGGAAGAAAAACCCTGCCAAGTGATATATGCAGTGTAAGGACTGCCTCACTGGAGGATCCAGGTCCTCCACCCAGTTCAGTGTCCATTCCCCAGCCATGGCCAGTATTGGGCATCTCACAGATGGGTGCACTGAGCCCTCTGGAAGATGCTGATGCGAATGTCTAGTGTTGCAACCTGAAAATAAGATATGCCAATACGAAACGGAGTTCAGAGTTTAAGATCATGTCTGTAGGAGTGACACAACGGGCATCGAGCAACCAGGCAGTCATAAATGTCATTTTAAGGCTTACCTCATACTGCAAGTGGCCTATGGTAACCAGGTAAGCACTCTTCAGAAGCAGTTTAATCAGACAGGCAGGTGGAAGAACAGCTACTCGCTAGCCTAAAGACACCTGAGTGTCCCTGTTGTGCCATGCCAAAGAGCTGTCTTGCCCTATTTTGACGCTGGTTTGTAAGAGAGGCTTAGAGGAGGAGGGTGAGAACAAGGTGAGTAACATCACCAGGCATGGTCTCCTGTCTTCTAGCAAACTGTGACTTGTTTATTTCCTGGGGTCAGAAGTGGTTCGAGGGGTTTAACAATCCCTGAAGGATGTGTTTTCCATTAATTTGGTCAAATTTTTTTTTTTAAATCATACACACACACACACACACACACAGAGACCCCATTCCTTTTGTTTGTTCTGAACATGCTGTGTTTCATTTGCCTCCTACTTCTTGATTTCTAGGAACAATAAACAACCATTCTCAGCTCTTCTCTTCCCATGCATTAGCTTTTCCACTCTTCCTGCTTTTGTACACCCCATCATATCTTTCTCCCCAGCGGTCTCTTTTCCAGACACAAAATTCCCAAGTCCATGTAGTTACAAGCTACTTTATCCATGTAGTAACTTGCATGGGAGTAGCTGCATATCTTTGTCCATCTTTGTTGCCCTTCCTTTACTACGACAAGTTCTGCTATGTCATTTGGGGTGGGGATAGGACCAGAATGTACACTTCAAGATGTGGATGCATCATAGATTCATACGGTGACATAATGGTGCTTTTCGTTATGTCACGTATCCCCTTTCTTTCCATGCTTGGCACAGTCAGCTCCCAAAGTGGCTGCTTGTTCACCCTTCCTTCCCAGTAGTTTTGTGCCTGGATGGGAGGTCCAGAGGTGTCTGGGGGTGATACTGGAGGAAGAGGAAGCCGGGACTTCTTTGGTTAGAAGAAGCGTTTCTTAGAAGGCCGTTCTTGGGTCCAGACCCACAACGGAGTCAGAAAGTGGTCTCAAACAAACAATTTCACCTCTCCATGCCTCAGCTCTGTTCTCAGGAAGGGGGAGTTTCCTAACCTAACCCAGAAGAAACAGTGTGAAGCAAGGTGAGTGTGTCTGAGATCCCTGGATGAATGCTGCTGGGAAAAGGAAGGACAGTGTTAATTAGGATCAGCCCTAATTATGTTCGCACAGAGGAAGTTGTAAAGCTCTTCCTCGCATCCGTCTCTGGCTTGTTTCACTCCCTGTGTTCTCACTGCCTTGTAAACAGGGACTAAAATCAACTGATTAATAATGAAAAAGCATAATGAAAATTCAAACAACTTTAATGCCTGGAACAAGCAGCAAGGATATCGCTAGCATGCAGAGCATTCAGGTGTGCAGACTGACCAATTGATTTCCCCTTGCATAGCTTGGGCCAGCTGTAACTGGCTTTACACTGGCTCCTGTGAGTTGTATGGTCATTCCTGGCAAAGGAGGCAAATTGATTTACTCCAAGAAGTCACTCAGGCCTAACAATTTGTTTTTCCTAACAAAATATTTCCGGGGAACACAATCAGGTGTTGAAAAAGCCATTCCCTTCCCATAGAGGTTCACACCATATCCTAGGCTCCATCTCTGTGCATGCTTTAACCTCCTCTGTACTCCAGCAGCTGCTTCTCCCTCAGCCTCCAGACCTCTGGCTCTCTAGTCCTGAGCATATGGAAGGTGGTGTTGGGTCTTCTGCATTCTCAGTCATCTCCATTGACCACCTGCCCCCATCCCACTGAGGCTATGTAGCACTGCCCTCCTGATTTTTGAGATCCTCTTTGAACTTAAACCTGCTGTGTCACCAACTGTTGGATGTTCCTCTCCTTGTATTCCTGTAATTTTGACCTCTGTCTCCTGCTGTAGGCTCTAGACTTGTTTATGCATTCTCTTCTTGAATGTGTTTCCTCATATCTTTCTCCATATGAAATGTCGGTTGCCCACAGTTATCTTTCCTGCCTGCACCCTCTGTTTTCTCCTTTGTTTTCCCATGCTGTTATTTGTTACTCTTCATCGTAAATGATTCTCAAACCCCTTGGCTGGGTGGTCTCTTGTTTGAAGGGAAGACTTACCAAGAAGACTGGCTGGTCAGGGCTCAGTCCAAGCCAAGAACACAGCCTCCCTGTAGGATAAAATAACCTCCATTATCTTTTCAGGATTTCCTCGTGAACTCAGACCATTCCTATTTGTATCTAGGACAATGTCTGATGTTTATAGGAACTCTACTGAAGCCTCCTAGGGCAATAATTCTTTATATATATATATATATATGCATAGTTATGCATTCAGATAGGCATATTTGTGAGGCTGCTTCTTTAGAATCCTCTCAGGCTCCATTTTTTCTGATTGTCTTCTCAAGAACACTCTTACATATAAAGAAGGAGGAAAAAAAGCAGAAAAAATTGCATGCCTATGAAATTGCACGTCATAATTCACATTATCATTTACTCCTTCTTCTGTTGCCTATGTGTTAATTTCTGCAGGGTTAGGATAAGCCTTATCTCTTGTTAGGGAGTCTGGAGTTCTTCTGGAGTCATGATTACGTAAAATTACAGCATTCCCTTTAAAAAGTGCTTCTAGCCCTCCTCATTTTCAGATGAATTTTTAAATATGTCTGGAGGGTGTTAGATGCAGAGAAGTCTGAATGTGTATGTGGTGTTCTGAGGTCAAAACTCTATGAGATATGTATCTTTTTGATGGGGTGTAATTTCATTGTGCACATTTACTCACAAGATTTTTAACAAGACTAGAGGTCATAGTAGGACCCTGTAAAGCACTTAAAAACCCACATGGCTTAGCAAGCTTACGCATTTCCAGGTGGTGAAGAGTGCCTGATGTTGAAGGCTGAGGGGGAGAAGGTGTTTCCATTTCTGCAGATTGTAGTTAAATGTTCAGCCTCGCATAGCTCCACTTCAACTGCCTTTCTTACCCCTGTCAGGGCTGCACCCAAGAAACTCTTGTTGAATGACTTCAGTGTAATACCACCTGCTCACAGAGAAGATTTCTACCCATTGATCTCAACGTGGTTTTAAAAGGTGAATAGCTTCACTTTATGGGCAAGGGAAGATGGGGTATGGGTGAGTTACAGGCACAGAAGAAATCTGGTAGAGGACAGATGGGAACATGATCCAATCCTCTCTCCACCAAGGCTCAGATGTCAGGAGTTTGTATCCAGGAGGAGAACAGGCCCCTGCCCACCTCCGTGAGCTGGCTTAGGACAGAGCAGTAACTATTGGTGCTCTGCTAAACCAAACGGGATCATGCTCCCAGGTCTGCCGATGCTGTCGTTCACTGGCCTCAGTGTTTGGGGAACATTCCCAAGGGAATTCATCCACAGGCTGGTGGTAGCCGTAGTCTCAGTAGGGGCATTTATGCAGCACAGCATCCCCAAGTCCTCAGCTCCACAAAATGAAACCTCCGAGCTGGTTTTAGACGGTAATGACTCTAGCTTGCTATCAGCCATAGTTTGTTTGTATACCGGGTCTAGGCTTAAAGAAATAAAGTTATATGTTAGGCCATCTTGAAGTCCTCTTCTCTGCTCCCACACAGTCTCTCCTCTGCTCACTTTCTCCATAGTCTCTTAAAATGAGGACTGAGTTGTAAGTTGCCCCGCTGTGCGTACTGGGTAGGATCTTCCTGACAACTGCTGCTCTGCAGTATTGAGCAGAAGCTAATGCAGTTTGATTCACCGCTCACTTAGGGTTGACAGATGAGCTGGCAAGTCTTTTTGTGGCAGTTTAGGCTACTTTCATATCCAGCTGTCTGCCTCGTCCATCAGCCACAAGTTATTGCCCCTGTGACAGAAAGTCTCAGCAGCTCCAGTTCATCATCTGGTGTCTCAGTGCTTTTAAGCTAATGCACCAGACTCCACCATGGCAGAGCCACGGGAGGACACACATTCCCATCTGCCGAATCTGCAAAGGGAGTAATGGGAGGAAGGTCACCAGGAAGTTCTTAAACTGCTGCTGTGGGGTTTGTCGTAGCTCATCTGTCAGAGCAGTTGGGTGAATCAAGTTACTGGTAATTGGGATCGGTATCATTGCTCTATGCCTGAGCAGACTCCAGCTCACAGGAGTTATGGAGGCTCCAGCCCAGCCCTGGGTCCTTAGAGCCTTACGTCCTAAGAGGAGAAGTCTCTGCTTTCTTGATGGATTTGGGATTTCATGCCCATATCCATATTTTATATTCTATAGCTGGAAAATGAGGACACATTTCATTCCTAGCTTGTCATCTCAAGAACAATTACAGGATGGGTCACAGGAGGAAGGAAATTATGGGCTGCAGCTAATAAATAGCCATTTACCAGGGCTGCAAAGACTTGGGAGATGGAGGGTCTCCCAAGGCCGTGGTTTCACAAACAACATTAACATCACTGCATGGAGCTTGACAAGTGTATTCAGGTTTTTATGCAAGTCCTTTGAGAGAAAAGACATCTTCCTGTCTGTGGGATGGGGAAGCATGGGGAGGCAGCTGGGGAGAAGAGGAAGATGAAAGGCTACAGGTTGAGTCAGGCAAGACGTGGTTTCCTCCCTTCTCAGAAGGTTTGGAGGGAGAATACTCTAAGGACTGCGAGCATGATCTTGCTCTGGAAATGTGTATTTCCAAAGAGCTCAGCTTTGCTCGTGGCCCCTCTGCAGGAAAGCTGGAGGTGGGCATGCACCCTCTGCAAGCCTCGAGTGCGGGCACCAATGTGGCAGCTGGCTCTGGCCCCCCTTACGGCTGCTCGGGCATCTCCCCCGTGGCATCTCCCTGCAAAACCCAGGGACCTCCTGGAGCCTCAGCAGAGGCTGAGACTTTGCCATGGTGCAGACTGATGCTGGCCTCCTCCTCACCAGCCGGACTGCTCTTCCAGCAGCTGGGAAAAGCAATCATTGGCAAAGGTAATGAGATGGTGTCGGGCTCTCTATGTAAATATCGTTTGGGCTACATTCATAATCCCACACCATGAGCCGCGTTTCCATGAGAGAGGCAGTCTGGCCCCCTTGGATAATCTTAATCGTTTCTGACATGAAGGCTTCTTCTCCTATTTCATGACTTATTTCCCCAGTATCATTTAAATGTATTAAAACACTGTTAGCGTAGAAAGTAGGCATCATGTTAGCATAATATCTAATCAGAACTAGCCTGCCTGTCCCCGCAGGGTTTCTTTCTGTATTTATTTTGTGTCTGTTTGTGCTGTTTTCTTGTTAGATTGGAGAGCCCTTCCTTGACATACTCATTTGTTCTGCTGTGTAATAGAATAGGATCCTTCGGAGCTGCTGACATCTGCTTTATTCTTGAGATCTGCAACTCTCAGCCCACAAAGCAACAATGATAATAATAATAGCAATAATAATAATTATAGTGCTAGGAAGGCTGAGAAGTGAAGTTAAGCATGAAGAGGAGAAGACAAAAAATAGAAGAGGAAAAAAATGGGCTGGCAAAGAGTGTTTCGATCACTGTGAGTATATTTTTACTGGCCCCGATTCTCCACTCATTTACCCGTGGTTTATGATTGCACTGCCCTGTGGACTACAATTAATTTCCTCATGACTTGTAATATTGCAAGGGAGAGGGGATCAGGCACCGTGGTGTACGTGATCAGGACACTTGTTCACAGGTATATTCAGCTCTGTTCTCGCTCAAGTACATTGCTTTGATTCCTCAACGGCATCGCAGTATTGATTTTGAAGGGAATTAGTTTCTTCAGTGCTTCTGAAGATCCGGCCAGTGTGATTTCTCAGGGACTTATTCCACCTCCTCCCCCACAACTTTATCCTCACATGTCACAGCTGAAATAATTGGCATTGCACTATATCAAACTGGTGGGATGCAGTCCTGAAGGCTGGGGAGAATCAAATCCAGAGCAGCCTTGACAAAAAGCTGCATGAGGAAAAGAGCTGTTGGGCTAAGCACTGTCTGAAAGAGGTCTGGGAGCTGTGAGCACCCACTCCGGGTCATCTTTTCTGAATCCTGCTCTGTTGAGATAAAACAGGGCTTTGCACTAACTAAGGGCAAGGCAAGATGACAGTGTACTGCAAAGAGGGAAGAAGGGAAAAGATGGGAAAAGTTAGGAAAAGGAAGGAAAGAAGAAAGGAGTAGGAAAAGAGGAAGGAGAAGGTAAAAAAAAAAAAAAAAAAAGGAAAAAAGAAAAAAGAGTTCCTAGCAGTAAGATCAAGTCATGTTGAGCTTCGAGCATCCTTGAGGGGGGAAACTTATCTGAGTGTGTTAATCTAACTGGCTGTCACACCATCCCCTAATATAAATTATTCACACTTAGGAATTCTGCATGATTTTTGACTTGAGATGGAAACAAAACTTGGGACTTGTGGTATTGAAATGTAAGGCTCTAAAGATGAGTTTCATGGCTGGTCTCAATGATTGTGGCCAGCCAACTGGCAAACAAACCTAGAAGGGCTTGAAATTAGTGAATTTGGCCCATCCTGAGCAGCTGGGAGTAAGTGGCCCTGGTTGCTCTTTAGCCTAAGGCCTTTTGTCATAAAAACAGGGTAGCTGAGCAAGTACAGAGACCTGGTAAAACTAACTAGTTTCTTAACAAAAACACAAAACCACCCAGACCCAGAAGCAAAACTCGTGTCTGTTGTCCTGCCCCTTTCAGAAGGACAGCCCAAGCTGAAGACTCTTGCTCATAATGTAGGTTTCCCAAGCCCTGTTTCTTCTGGCCCAGAACCTGGGTCTCCTCAGAGCCAGTATTACTATTATTGGTGTTATTATTTCTTTAACCAGACATAGGCATAAGTGACATTTTACAAATACTAGTAGGGTCATCCTTCTGCTTACGTATATAGCATGCAGGCATGGGGCAATACAAAATAGAAAAGGGGCTCATGAGAACTAGAGGTGGAAAAGATTTATGGGGTCCCATCTGTTCCCTTTTCCTCCTGGCATATGCTTATAAACAAAAGTACCTTTACTAGTGTTTTGCCTAGTTATAAATACTCTAGCCAGCAGGACTTCCATGTCCCATGGGAGCCTTTTCCATCAAACAGTGCCTCTCACACCCTCAAAACTTGGAATTGCAGACAGGTGCCTCAAGAGATCTTCTCCAGCACCCTACCTGGTGTCAGACCTGAAGAGGGCATACATGCTCGAAAGTTTGTCTGATTTGTTACTACTATATCAGCCTGATAAAAGGCCATAGCATCACTCAGACACTCAGAAGCATTTCAGTACTGTTCCATTCGATGCAGGTGATTATTTTCTTTCAGGGAGTGTTAGCAGGAGTGGTTTTCCCAGGAAGCTAATGGATTCTTACACCCCTCATTAGTAACACCGTGCCACCACGCTACGTGGGCCACCAGGGTCCTCCACTGACATCAGGCTGTGCCCGCCACTCTTTCGCACATGGTGATTCAGGTTTGTGTGCCTGGCCACCCACTCGTTGGCAAACTCTATCTTTAAGAGTCCAGTTCAGATTTTCTTACTGCTATGTCCTGTATGCTTTCTTGTTTTGTTCCTTACTGCACCCCCACAATATTTTCCTTGTACTTGTGAATACTTGCAGGCTGTGCTCTCCCTTGGTCGCTGCCTAGCCAAGCTAGGTACTCTTCCCACACATAGTCTTTCCTCAAAATAAAACCCTCTTGCCCCTATCTAGGGTTATTGCTATTGCTTTTCACTTTCTCCCTTATAGTTTGTTCTTGTCTCTGTGGAAATCAGGTATTTACAATGAGTTCACTAGGCAAAAAGGCTATTTTGGAGATCTTTAAATTGAATCTGTCCTTGTCCTCCTTTGTGAGCTGGTGCCGCTAAGTTCAAGAGCCTGGGGATGAAGTAAGGATATTTTTCTTGCCTTGTTGGTTAAATAAGACTTGGAAAAGCTCTGAGAAAATATTTGAAGGAGGGGTGGCTTTTGGCATAGAGGAGGCTGGAATGGTCACAGTCTTTTGGGATAGCTGGGCTAAGTGTGCAGGTGGAAAATGAGATGCAGGATGAGGAGGCAGAGTCGTGGGAAAACATCGAGTTTGGATGAAAACAGAAAAAAAAAAAAAAAGGTGGAGGGTGCATTCCACATAGTTGCTGAAGCCTTATGGCTCACAGACCGGCTGGTTGGGCTTTTGGAAATGAGGATAGGTGAAAACAAGCTGTAGGGAAGTACTTTCTTGTGAGGCAAATCTGCCTCCTCTCCCAGTTAAGCCAGTGGGAAAAGAACCATTATCTAAAGAGCAAGAACAATGAGCTCTGCCTGATGAACGTCCATCATGGGTGTCATTTCAAGAGGAATCCCCACAAGCACTGTTTGTTACCTATGCCAGCACAGTGGCTTATATTCTTACACCTGAGTGAATAAAATTAATCTCTCAGATCCTACCTTCTAAATAAAAATGTCATTTATTTTCCACAGCAGCTAACGTTAGAGGGCTTATGGATGTGCAGGAGCTCTGAAGATGAGGCCATATTTGTTTCAGTGCCTCTTGATTTTTGGGAACCTAACTATGGTCACCCAAAACAAAGTGTTCTGCGCTCTGTTCCTGAGGATATGGTCATGTAATCCACAGCAATTAAGACAAAACAGAGAAATCAACCACTCAGAATCTGTCACGCACACCAAACATGCCAGTTTTCTTGTACTCCTGTGTAACATCATTATGGGATATTGATTTCCATTATTGTGTATTTCAGAAAATTCCCTGGGTAACGCTCTGGTGATTTGCTCCAAACTGGGCATTCCAGTCATCTTTTGGCAGGCAGGAGAAAGAAACACATCTTCCTTGTCAAGCAAAACCCTGTCAACTTAACGGTCCAAATTCAGCTCATTGCCAGTTCCTGTTCCTCTTGCAGTCTCCCTGAGGTGGAATTGAGCCTGTATTTGTATTTGTTTACTAATCAGGTGGGATTTTGAATCATTTGCTTAAAAATACTGTATCACATGCTGCCATCTCTTGACATGGTAGCCTGGTGACAAAACACTGCAGCAATAATGTTGTCCTCTGACCCTGAGGATAATGAATACTCAGTTCTGCTGGGAGATAGATGCATTGGTAATTACCAAATGTTTGAACATGCTTCCACCCTGCCAACCTATACCCAACTTGATGTCAATTTAAAAACAATATCCTTCTCACTAGGGCATACACCTGTCCCTGCTGCTGGTGAGGTGCCCTGAAGCATCTCTCACTGTGGTGATCAATGTTGGTAAAGCCACGGTCCCTCTCTTAGGCTCCATCAATTGGTACAACCTGGGAAAGGCTGTGGAGAGCAGGGAAGTTTGTTATCAGCCCCTGGTGGACTCTTAACAGAACCAGAACCATCGATTCTGTCATCTCTCTGTGAAGCCAGAAATTACTTAGGAGGCTTTGGGCTTGTCATCCCAGAAAAAAGTTACAGGAGGTGGTCATGAGTACTGAAGTTGCTTAAACCACCAAACACTGATCAATCTCTTCCCTCTGCAAGAGAACAGGAAGACAAGCACCTCAAGACAGGCTGGGTCAGTGCCATGCATTTATGGATAACATGGGCCATATCCCTTATTTCCCCATTACCCATCTGCTAGGAAAATCCAGGGAGGAAAATCTGAACCACAGAACAACTGGCTCTTGATTTCAAGGGAGCAGAATTTTACTCCCAGGCTGAGAAGTGGACTGGGACACCGATGTTTTGGGGCTTTTTTGTCCTGTGTAATACAGATCGTAAAACATTCCTTGGCTCTTTCTGATTTTAATATAGTACTCTACTTAATTAAACAAACTTGATCTGAAACAGCACTGATCTTTAGAAATGGCACTGCTCTAGCAGTCCTGGAACTCAGCCCTTTCTGGATGCCTGATCCATTTCCCATTCATTTCAAGAATCACGCATATCATGGCTAGATTCTTAGCCTTCTTAGAGCAATTTCATTCCTCGGTTAGTGACACTAACCCATTGCCACTGGGTTACACTCAGAGAAGTGCAGGACACTTTCCTGATGACGGACTAAGGTTGAATAACCAGTGTGGTCAAGTGGCTTACATTAGACTTGATCAGACTGCTGTGAGATGACTTGTCATGCTACCTTTTCAGTTTCTTCATTGCAAATCAAGAGTAACTTTTTGGCTGCAGAAATATTTAATGTGACTTTTCAGAGGGGCAGCCGAGAACAGAAGATGACTTTGTGCCTTCATCTTCCTTGAAGGTATCTAGGGAAAAATGCTTTCATGGGTGCAGTTCACCATCAGCAACCTCTTCTTGGCTTCCTGATTCATTTCCCTTCTATGCTTACTTGGGGATAGGCAGATGAAGCTTTCTTTTAATAGCAGTGATTCAGAGAAGAAAATGGGAAAATTGACAATTCTGAAAATAAGGATTTGGGCTGTAGACCATCCTGGGGATCTGCAGAACTGTTCTTTGAATTCACTAATGTTCATGGTTAGTGTTCTTCACTCAAGTTTGGATTGCTCTCTCAACTAGGGTAAATGTCAATTTAAGAAGCAACCTTAGATATCAGTGTAGGTAATATCCTGTTTTGCACATTTCAGGAAACCCCAGGAAAGGAGGAACATACATTTGACTAATCTCTAGGTAGCATGAATACAGATCTGGTCCTCTTCACCCACTCCCTAAAGTGCAGGTGAGTTAGCACCTTCTTGAGAGCTGGTCTCAAAGAAGCCCCACTTCAGACAATCATCAGCCCCCTGCCCTCCACACCCCACCCAACACCAGACAGGTACCATCTTCAGAAGAGGACAATCCTCCTTTCCCCATTTAAACTAGATATGGTTAACTTTAGTGAATAGGTGCTGTCAGTTACTGAATTTTCAAGGTGTCCACTGTTCCTGAGACCAATTTTCAAACTCACCTGAGTCAACATGTTTTGAACATGAACCATTTTCCTCGCCTGGCAATGTCTTCACAGTGAAGGTATCATCCACACGGTGCCCACCATTCTTGACAGCATCCTGGGAAGGTACCCCTAGGGACCAGCTCCTGTCTGCTGAGATGTGATTGCACATGTGTCTGTAAAGGGATGATGGTAAGGAGAAAGATGAGTTATTTAGCAGCAGTCTTGGTGCCACTGAAACACCTGAAGTGGGATTTGTCTCAGTTAATGTCCCCGCTTCATCTGAGATAGTTCCTCCTGGCTCCCTTTACACCCACTGGAGAAAAGAAGGCACTACGATGGTGTGACTCATCTAGCCTATTTTAGACATTTGTGGTAGGGTGAGGTGAAGTGCCCACCAGAAGGACCTGTTTCTCCCCATTAAAGGGAGCCCAGACCGATGACTGCAGATGGAGATGCTCAGCACTGATCACATAAATCCCAGCCCTGGCTTCCAGAAGAGGCCCGTGAGTCATATATGTAGGTCTGGCCTTCTCCTCAGATGAGCTTCTGCTCCTTGCACCCTCGCTTCTCTGCTCTCAGCCTGCTCATTTTCAAATCAGTTCATATTAAAAAAGCATTTCCACTTCTTCTCCAACAGCAGCAGAAAAACGGACCCCAGGACCCTTGCTGTGAGACTTCAGAGAGGCTCTAACCTGCCTCGTTTTGGTATCTCCCCACAGAGTGACGGTCAAAGCCCTAATTTTTTTGCCAGATGCTGTTGAGATTTCAGTCCAATCACTTGTCCTACAATTCCAAGGTCCCTTTATGATTTATTTGGTTATTTGGCATTTCCACAAGAGCCTCCAGCAGGTGGAGGGACCCAGTCGTTCTAGGTGTTGCACAGACATAGGAGTTCCTTCGGTGAAGGCTTTCAGGCAGTTTTACTCCTGCCAGTCACCTCCAGACTAGTGAGAGCATGTCTGGTCAGACCACCCACGGGTCCTCAGAGGCAAGGTGGCTCCTCTGGCTCCATCCCAGTGTGCAGACCCCAGGTGGGGTGACCAGAGCGTAGCAGCAGTCCTCTTTGTGGCACGGACCTAGTGCAGGAGCTCTCAGATTATACCCACTCTGGCCTCGGTGGGGTGGGGAGCTCTGATCTGTTTGGACCCCTTCTCACATCCTTAGAGAGAGACCTGTTTGGCCTGACCGCTTGCAGAGGGGGTTAGCTGTTGCAGAGGCAGAAGCGCGCAACGGTGCATTTATTGCACTTCCATGGGCTTTCCCTTGGATTTGACCTGGTATTTTTATACTTTTCTCCTCTTCCCCGATCTCTCTCAGCCTCACTCTCCACCCTCGAAGCAAGCCAGACTTGCAGGCAGTGTAAATGATCGCTGCTCCACCCAAACAGGTCCCCCAGAAATCTCACCAGCTGAGGACCCCCTCCCATCTCTCCCTCTTTCCTTTCTCTCCCTTGATCTCTCTGCTTCTTTGTCTCCCCCGCTCCCCACCTTTTCTTTCTTTGTCTTTTTTTCCCTTTCCCTCATGATCTCTCTCCGCCTGCGTCTCTCAGTCCCTCTCCCCGGCTCGCTCTCTCTGGAGACAGGTCTAGTGGCCTGGTTGCCATCTGCTGCCTGTTTTCTTTTTTTTTGTGAGTGCGTGCGCGTATGCGCGCGCGCGGGTGCACGTGGGTTTTTTTTTTATGAGGTTGAGATCAGATGGCATCTAATCGATCGTCATGGTCTCCATGGTTACCCGGGTGACAGAGTAGTTGGGAGAGACACATACTCCAGCCTGGGGCTGTCAGACCATTCCTGAGAGAGAAATAATAAAAAAAGAAAGGGGGGGGGGGGGGGGGAAATCCAACCTCTTCCATCACATTTTACGCATTTACATCTTCCTTGGATCTAGGAAAACGTAGCTCATGCCTCTGTTTTACACTGTTGCCCTTTGACTTGGCTCCAGGAGGAACAAAGCAGACTGGTTTTCCTCTCTGTGCAGCGCAGGCACAAAGGTGAAGCACATCTTTGGGAAAGCAGGAGAAGATCCCCTTTCCCGTTCTCCTTCTCAGAAAGGTTTGATTTTTTACTTTTTCCGCCCGCTCCCCCACCCCCAGTCACTGTTGTAACTATAATGATTATTTTTATTCTTCTAAATTGGATGGTTAGTCTCTTGAATTGGCTAAAGGCAATGATATCCTCTGGGAAAAGAATTGCAATCTATTAGTATGAGCAGCGTCTTTTTCTCCCTGGCCTCAGCCCCTAATACTAGACCGTCTTTAGCCTTCATTGTGACAGATCAATCAATCTGTCTATGATTCCTGTTTGGAAGCAAGTGGAGTGTGATGCTAAGGATGAATTATGGAATTAGGTGAGTTTTTTGTCTTTAAAAGCAGATTGAGTTGGGCAAGGCAACATCTCTGACCAAGGCAATTAGCATGTCAGAAGCATGGGAACTGAAACCATGCAGTGCAGAATATGATCCTGCAGGAATCGAGGGAGGAGGAGGAGGCTGCATTTCAGGCAATATCATTGTGGCAGCCCCCCCCCACCCAATAATCCAGAAATTTCACAAGGTTTGCCTACAGTGCACCACGCGGGTACACAGAGCCCTGCCTGATTCCCTGCCAGCCGTATCCTGGCTGGGCAGACATGAATTAGTCTTTGGTTTGACCTCAGCATGGCCCCCAAAAGGCAATCAGGCTACGTCTTCTGTCTTCTGGCTGCAGCCACAGCGTTAACGCTCATCAAAGCTCGTCCATTGTAGCACTGTGGTTGGTGCTTCCCTGGCCACGTTCCTGCCCATGGGAGCACACAGGGCTTTGGAAATGTCAAGTGTAAACACAGGAAAAGGGAGCTAATAGCACTAATGCACATGGCTGCCATGGGCTGAGAGGCTGGTGACCCCGCAGAGCTCGCCAGAGACCTAGAAGTGCTGACTTACAGCCACTATGAAATGCGTCAGATCAAAGCATCCCTGGACAAGTAGAGATCTCATGGAGCTACACATGGTTTGAGAGCTGGATACGCCTTCACATGTCTTTTCTCTTCCCCAGTTCTGAATTAAACTGATTTTCAGTCAGAGCCTGTGGTCTTGCTTTGCTCTTTTGTCTTCCTAGTAAAAGCATAAGGTGCCCAAGCTGGGCTGCTCATTTCAGGCTGCAAATATGCACTGAGGGTGGGATTAAATTGTCTAAACGGTGTCATTGCATGTGCCATCCTATCCACCCTACATGCACTGCCCCAAAAAAGGCACAGTCTTCCACTAGCCATACATATGATCTGCCAGACCCCTTTGAATGCTATAGGGGTTTAAAAGACCGCTAGACATGCATGCAGCTGAGCCCCAACCTGACTCTTGGAGCAAAACATCATCCTGAATTGGTGCAAATGTCCAAGAGGTGCAAGGATGCGACCACTTCCACCTCCTGCAAGGAAGGGTGAGGCTGGGTGTGAGATGATGAAGCAGAAAATGTGATGGGGCAGGAGGAGGCAGGGTGGGATGTCCAGGATTCTCCTCACCTTTGGAGAGGGGACCAGCTTGCAGGGGGCTGTTTCAGCTCGCACCAGCTCAGAGCTCCGCACTAGCCGGCTGCTTAGGCTCTGAGAGAAGCAAGGGATTGTGAAGACAGGCTTTGTAGCCATATCAGGTACTTCTTCCTCCCACAGGGACAGCAAACAGAGCTTTTGGTGTGGAAGGATGTGGTGTTTGTACCACAAACGTCCTTTCCCCATTCTTTGAAAAATATGTCACACGATCCCCCTCCGCCCCAGTAAAAACTGTCTTGATTAGAACTATTTCCTCATTTGTAGGCAACCAGGGGTGATGTTTCAGTGGATCTTACTTAAAAAAATCTGTGATCCCATCTATTTGAATTCTGATTCTACTCCATCCCAGCAGCATAACATCCCGCTTTCTAACAGGCAGGGTGGGAAATCCTCTGCTCTTCAATATTCCCTAACGTTAAATACCATGGGCCTCCTAGATTTTCATACTGTACAAACACAAACTAATTAAAGTCGTACAAATACATCCCAGGCAGAGAATGAGAATCTGTTCACTTGAGGGACGACCACTGGCTTCCACGTCCCAGGGAAAGCTCCCTTGCAGTTTACATTGTTCTTTTTGCAAGGGATAATTTACGGTAAAGCCGGCTTCCACTGAAACAGCAGACGTGCGCACGGAGAGGAAAAAAAAAAATGTAAACACAACAGCATCTTTGTGAATGCAGCAAGGTGCTGGTGCCTGCCTCTCTGTGCTCCATAATATATTAATACGCACTGGCTGGCCAATCCCACTGGAGCATTCAATCATGCCATATTATAATAGAATTTAATGGAGTTGACAGCTAAGACCTAGTTGCTGGAGACATGCGAAAGACCTTTGCAATGACGATCTACAATTAATAAAGGAAAGGGCCATAGATTTTTGGAGAACCTCATAAAAAAGTAAAATACCGACATTGATCACGGCATGCAAGGATATTAGACACGTAAATCTAGCTATTGCCTTTATTTATTTATTTGCACATCTTTAATATTATAGGCACAGGTTTCCCCGAGGCCAAAATGCAATTTCTCTCTCCATTTCTCAGCAGGAGCTTTTCGTCTCCCTATTCACCAGGTTTTGAATTGCACATTTAATAAGCGATAAAGAATTCCTGTCTCTTTTCCTTGGGCTTTTAGCCCACAGTTTTTCCCTCCGTTCCGTTTTGTGATGTAAACAACGATCCTCTTTACCTGGCAGTGGGTTCCTCAGGGATGAGGAGGCGGTGCAAGAGGGGATCTGGAGCCCACAGGGAGCGTCTGGACTTCAGTGTCTGCTGATGTGCTTTGTGTGCCAGGATGCGCTGGGGAAGGCAAAGAGTGCGTGGGACTAGCATAAAAAGAGGGAGAAAGGGTCTACGACACTGTAAACCAGCTTCTCCCAGTCCCCCACACCAGAAGTTTTTGGCAGGAGGAAGAGCTTATGGCTTCACTGCCCTCATCCCGCTGTCTGGGAAGAGAAGTCTTCACCCTTCGTGGAATATTTGCAGTCATTTTAAAGACTCAGTCCTGCGGTTAAACTGCATCCACCTCCATCCTCTCCCCTGGTGGATGTGGCAAAAAACTTGTCACCCTCCAGCTAGGAGCATTGCTGGGCTCCAACAGGCTCAAATCTCTCCGTATTTTCCTGGCTACGTGCAGTTAGCATGCTCCTGAATCAGGGCTAGTCCTTGGCTCCCGGCCTCGGAGGAGTTCAGAATCAGATTTCCAAAAGTATTTAGGTGTGAACTGGTACCTGGTGGGTTATTCAGAAACACCTGGCCTCCTCACTGCCCATGGGTGCTGCAGCACTCAAGCACCTGATGCTTACAGTCCCCGCATCTGTAAATGTCCACGTAGCGCTGAAAAGCTTCCCTGGAAGACCGATAGGCTTGAGCTCCTTCTGACTTCAGTTTTACACCACTGCAAGCCCACTCATCTCACTGGGCTTCCTCCTAACTTATACCGATGGGCCATGAGGTCAGGATCAGACCCCAGTGAGCCCAAGCCCCTGGTAATGTAAAGGTCTGGCTTCCAGCCATGCAGCCTCAGGAGCTGGAGCTTGTGGCATTCAGCTCATGTCAAAGCTGTTTTAAGCAGACAGGAAAAAATTTGAGGGGCCAAATCCATCCCTGGTTTAGGACCGTAGAGATTGATGGGGTTATAAGAGGGGTGACTTTAGCGTCATGTTTAGAAATGAAAAGCAACTGAATGGGTATCTTGTAAGCAGGTGAGGTACAACAGTAAAAAAGGGACTGAATAATGAGATATTTCAGTTTTAAGACCAGCTGCGGTAGGTTACTTTCTTGTCAGGTAAATCAACCTTGTTTTTCTTTCACTTACCTATGTAGAGACACGTTTCCGCAGGATAGGTGATGTCTTGTTTGGAACAAAAGATGCCATTTGTCCATATCACAGCAACGGCGACTGCATGGTGTCATCTCATGGTCTCCTCCAGTAAATTGAGTTTGTCAGTGCTCAGCCACACAGCTGAGTGGAGTGCTGCGTGATGCCTCACCTCTCCTGGGAGGGAGAAGTTGGCATAAGCCATATCGTAATGGGATCCAGAAACAAAGAAGCGTGAATGAAGTGCTAATTGCATTCATAAAGACATTAACAAAGGAATTAAAATGGCAGAAGCTTCCTTTCCCCCTCAAGATTCATATAAACAACCAAAAATATATTAATAATCACTGAGGTTTACACTGTTTTGAAGAGATTATACAGAGACATGACACCAGGGCTTGGAAAGACCATTTCAGTGGTCTTTTTTCTTGGATTCTGCATCAGAGATGAGACACTTTACTGATTCTGCTTATCCATACTTGCTCTTTTCTTTCTGTCTTTTCTCCTATCCTTGTGCTTCCTTCAAAGAACAAGAAGATTGCTCCTCATTTTCCCCTGAAACTTGTAACATGAGATAAAAATAATAAAGCCTTGTTAAAAAGTGCAAATTTTCCTTAAAAGACAAAACCAAACCAAACAAAATGACTCCAGAAGTTTGGCTAGTGACACAATGGAAATTTCCTGTGTAAAATAGCCTGAAACATCCTGCCTGATTTTTTTCATCTCATTCTGTTCTGCTTAACTTTCCATGGAAAAAAAGAAAAAAAGACAGGCTTTCTGTTTTTTTCTCAGTCAGTTTCTACACAATTTCATCCTTCCATTACCAAACTCTAGCACCGTGCTGTTATTTGCGTTGCTAATACTGAGAGAAAACATTTCCCTGTTAAAAATCTCTCCAATCAATGGGGTCTTTTTTTTCCCCCATGGGAATATTGCTATTAGTCTTGAGCTTAGAAAGAGCTTGTTTCACAGACCCTAAATTTTGAGGCTACTTTAACTTGCTCGTATCAGCAAAATGGTAGCTCTTTGCTTTGTAGACTACTTGGCTGTATTTATTACACCTCCCTGTCTCTTGCGCTCGCCTTCTTTCTGCCTGCTGATGTGGGTGTCGTGCTAGCGACAGCTACAGCTAAAGCCAGCTAAACATTTTTGTTCCATTCGCCAATTTTCAGTCACTCATAACTTTCAGAAATTGTTCATTCTGGGGACTGCAACCTGCCAGTTCCTCGTGACCACTCAAAGGCGGATTTATCTGGGAAAGATGAGCCCAAGCCATTCAGCAGTTCTGTCCAAGGAGATATTTCCATCGCCTCGGGGGACGAGGCTGAGAAGTGGCAGAAAGGCATCCCTCAGGGAGAAGAGGACCCTTAACTGACGTGGGGAGGTTGCCAGCCTCCTGGCCCCGGGCTTGCTCCATCCCCACGCTGCAGCTCAGGACTCAGTGGGTGCCAGGATCGGTGTCTCTAGCTCTGCAGGCAGAAGACAGGGAGATGGGATGTGCCACAAATACCCGAAGGGATGAGGCTCAGATCTTCATGCATGTGGGAGGTGTGTGGTAGCATGGGGATGGTGTTCAGGATGGGGTTGTGACAGGAGGGTGGGGAAGGCATGGACCAACGGGGAAGGGTTGTGTAAGGTGGAACAGGGTAGGCTGAGAGGGGAGAGAGGCACAATCCCTCCAGCACACTCCTGCCATCAGGAAGAGGGTCTTCTCCAAGTGATGTTGGGACAGGAGCAAACAAGGGAAGCCTTACCTGGAAACATTTTGAAAGAAGGAAGAGAAGAAAGCAAAGCCCTTTGTTCTGCATGGAGTATGGAGGGAGGGACTCCACACCTGCCTAATACCCCAGCCCCTCTGAAAGAGCTGAAACACCCAGGGAAGCGACCTTGGTTCAAGAGCACACATCAGCTCTTTCCAGGAAAGCCAGATTTGGGTTCACTAGGACGACAAGGAATATCAGAGCTTGTGCGCTCACAATAGCGGGGCAGTTGGTATTAAGCCTTATTCCCAAGGTGGATTCAGAGCCTGTAGACCCTCCCACACTCATGTGACATCTCCCAGTCCTCACTTCCCTGCCTTTGCTTCCCTTCTTTACTCCCAAGCACACCAAGATCTTCCAGACATCCACCTACAGCCTGTCCTTTCCCTTTGCCCCTGCTCTGTCCCCCACGGCGTCCTGCAAGCACCTCGGTGTGAGCCCCGTCCCTGGCGCTCCCCTGGCACTACTGCACCACCCCAAGAGCTCCTGAGGCTGGGAGCTAAAAGCATCATGGAAGGAGTGATGAAAAGCGACAGTGCTGGGAGGAAGACTGAGCAATGCTCCTGCATTAGATGCAAAAATTAAAATTAAAGCAGTATTCCATGTTACAGACAGCTATGGGAAAACTGGTTACCAGTTAGCAGCAGTAGGACTTTTCAGGGGATGCTGGGAGTGAGCATGGGGCTCAGCTATCCTTCTCGTCTCAGTATCCCCAGCTCAGGAAGGAAACACTCCCCGGCTGTCACTTAAGTGCAGGTGAACAAAGAGCAAGGGCAGCCTCAGCCCAGGTCTTGTTTCTGAATAAATGAAATGTGTATCTTCCATGTGGTCAGCTGGGAGGGAGAAGCCTATCTCAGGAGTGATGGCAGGTGCTGCTGAGCTATTTCCATTTTCCAGCTCTGCAACCTCAGGAACCTCTTTAATCCAAACCACCCGCCAAGCTCCATTCACTGGCACTGAAGATCAGCCAGTGTTTTTGGATTCATTTTTAAGGCTGTCTTTAATTTTTTGAAGTATCTTGCTGGCGGATTTTTGGTCCCACCTGTGACTCAAGAAGAGATTTGCAAATTTCATTCTCACTTTTTCAGTCATTTAAAGGGACACATCACACCAAGAATTTAGGCTCCGCTTTTAATAGAGGGAACATGGGGGTAAAGGGATATGAAAAGAAAACCAGGAGGTACAGAACTGCTTTGGCTGATTTGTTAGAAATGAAAACATTCTTTATTTGATTTCTGCATTCACTGGGGCAGGGAGAGGAACCCGTATGCAATTGCATTGAAGTAATGTATGAGAATCAGAGAGTGAATTTGACAAGCAGCTTCTCCAAACTCACCTAGAAGCTCAGCAAAGCGCAAAAAAATAAACCTAGGAGAGTAAAGAGTGGCGCAACTGGGGGCAGGATTTCAGTTGCCATGTTTTAAGGCATTAGTAACAGGAATAGAGCTAGGAAAATCACAGAAGATACACCCCAGCGTGATTTTACTTGGGGCTTATGTTCCACAGTGTTGAGAGCTATTGATAGATGTCAAAGGTAGATAGTTATTTTTTAGTCAATCATGCTTTTAGTCAATCGTGCAATTTTTTTAGTCAATATGTGCTTCACAAGCACCTATGCACACATGCACACGCAGACGCGCGTGCGCGGCTGCTGGTCCAAGTGCTTTCTGGTGTCTAGCTTGCTGAAATGCTTTCAGTTAGGGTTTGGAAAAGGTTGACTCAGTCAGTCTATGTGACACTTGCCAAAGACAAAATTAGTTTTAGTCGCTGCTGTTTTCCTTCCAAAAAAACAAAGCCCCACTCTCCCTTTCTCTCTTTCCCTTATATTAAGTGGAGAGTATTTCTCAGATAGGTTCTTAGCTGATTTTTAATGTCAAGGAAACTTCATCTGCAAATTCGTTAGAAACTCTTTAGTAAAGCAGCCTAGTAAAACAGATGATTAATATTGGTAAGCTCCTCATTTGCATATTAATTAGTCTCTGTACTCAACTAATTAAAACAGGGCTGCCTGTTTGTAGACTTTCTGAATTCCAGATTGTTGCTATTGCTCCCATGTAAGTGCATTTAGCACAGCTAAGACAGGCCATTGATGTTACAAACCAGCCACCCCAAGCAGCAGTAGCAACATTTTAAGGCATTTGAGGCTATAAGGGAGGTACTTTCAAGCATTTTCTTTGAAAAAACAAGACTGATGCTTGAAATGGCAGGATGTAATGACTAAGCTGTGCTCCTGCTTCCCTGTGATGCTCTCGGGGAGCAGGACAACTGCAGAAAGCAGTCAAATCCAAGGCCAGAGGGAGAAGAACATTGCAGGGCACAAACAAGCCCAGGCTGAGCTGCCCTTAAGCCTTGTGGTACTTGCTTTTGTCCAGAGATGCAGCCTAAAATCAAAGCTCAGCCTGATGACTCAAGACATGAAAATTCAAGGTTAATTCTGACCTGTGTTGCTCTGGCAGAGCTCTATTCAGCCTTCCCCCAGGCTGGGGGTGGCACTGGGACACGGAGTTCCCTGCACGTCAGCCAGAGTTGCACTTGCAAGCCCACCTGATGGCCCCACGTGCTCTGCAGAGATGCCACGGAGGCCAGGCACTGGCTGAATTTTCACAGGTAAGGAGCTGCACTTCCCCTAGCCCTCGTTTCCCTGCTAGCGCTGGCTGGGTAGAGGGATTACAAAGAAACTCCTCTGTTGATTCCTTGCCTTTAAGCTTTAGCACTCAAAATGCAGCCCTCCCATCACCCACAAAGACCTCCTCAATCACAGAGCCAGCCAGCGCTAGCCTCCCCGACAGAATCCTGCCTCCTCCTCCCTGTGCCTGGCTGAGGACGCACCATTGCCCCCTCTTCCATCCCGGCCATGAGGCAGCCCCCTCATGTACTTCTCAGCCAACAGACCTGTTGGTGGCCATGACTCTCCTCTGTCCACCTACCAGCCCTTCTTGCCTCCTCCTGCTCTTCTTGCTTCTGGACCTGCTCCTTGGCTCTTTTTCCTTCTCCTTCCCCTCCCCATGCACCTGTCTTTTGTTCCTCCCAGCTGTTAGCATTCCCCACTTTGCCATCCCCACAGTAGTGCAGGATTCCTGTAGAAATTCAGGAACTGAGGATAAAACACCTTAGGCTGAGAGGCACTTTATGAATATATATTTACTGCTGGAAAATATTTTGCATGGCAGTGACAAGTAGGTTTTCTCAAACTGTCTGCGCGCAGAGAGTTTTTCCTCACCCTAGCTGCCAATAGCAGTTTGACAGGTTTTATTATACTCCATTATTCACAACAAGCCAGGTCGCTGTGCCATATGCTGTCCAGTCCTGCTAAAGCTAACCATGTGCCCATGTTGGCTGCAAACCAAGGCTGGTTAAAACCTGCTCCTTTTTTGCATGCTATTTGTTTTGAAAGAATTGGAGGCAGGGGCTTCGGGTCAGGCGTTCCAGTGTGTCTTATTGCACGGCTTTGCTCACCCTCAGCAGCCCAAAAGCCAATTTAATTGGAAAATCAGGGGTCCTGGAATGGTTTGGACATGAGGTTCTTCTAGAAACCTGCCCTGTCCCGGGGCTGATGTGGTTTGAGGCAGGAGGAGAGCCTTAAATCTCTCTGGGGCCACTGGCAGTGAATTCAACCTGGAGTACGGCTTTTGAGATGATTTCATGCACTGCTTAGTAGGACACACAGCAACAAACAGTGCAATGTTTCTAAGACTAAACCTCTGCTTCACTGGCAACAGCTGTTTCAGAGGCACTGCAGCTACAGCAGGCGTTGTACCTGCATGTGGCCAGACAGACTTCCCAGGGCATCCTCCAAACTCTAGCCTCCTCCAAGCCTGTGCTCACTGCTCCATGGCCCATGCAGCTTGCTATTACCTCCCTTTTACTGGCTTCTGTTGCTCTCTTCTGTTTGAATGTTTGCTGACTTGCCATACCCTGTGGTTATCAGTGCACAGCCCCGTCTAGAAAGAACATTTACTACTGCCTTCAAGTTTGCCAGACTTTGAATCCCTCTCTTACCCATTGTTTGCACCGCTGCTGTTCTCAGGGACACAATTTCCTTCCTCTTGCTGCATCCACTTTGCCGATCCTTCTTGCTGCTCCCACAGCTTTTTCTTCCCAACTCTCCTATGCCAAGCAAGCTGATGGCAGAGGCTACTTATAAGTGCTCCCATTTCTGGACATGGCTCTTGTTTCTTTGGGTGTGCTGTCTGCTGCTTCTCTTCCATTGCCTTTGGTTGGTGTTTACCCCTCTGTCCTGAGACTACAGCTACCTCAGCACTTACACCTCACTATACCTCAAATTGCTGCCTGCCGCACACCCGTTGTGTGACTACTTGGTAGCTGGAGCAGACCTACTCCCGAGCACAGTCTCAGACTCTTTTGCTGTAATGCTGGCCTGCCTATCTTGATAGCCCTTTCAACAGTTCTGCATCCCACATGTCATTCCTGACATGGGTTGCAGGAGACTACTTTTCAGGTGAAGAAGTGTTGCCCTCCTGGCCACTAAGTCTTTACACTGGCCAATTCTGTTATGCAGGGAGGTTGTCCTGTGATGGTCTGGCTTGGCATGCATCCCTTTCTACTCCATTTGCTTTCATCATCTGTTGCTTGGCTGCTTTCACTACTGACTCTACCTTCCCAAAGATTGCTGTGTTCAAAAGTGACAGAATCTGGAGCAGAGGTTCCCAATTAGTGCTAATTAGTCATGTCTTGCAGTGCCTTCTGATCCATTGTGTAAGCAAGGTGGGTCTGGTATGCCAGCCATTGCAAAATTCACTGTCAACTTCCTGATCACCATCCTTGCTTGAATAACTTTTCATGATCCTGCCAATGAACAGTGAACAGCCCCTCTGGCCCTTTCTAGAGGTGGGTTGGGTTTTTCAAGCCCATGTAGAATGTCTCTCTGTTACTAGTTGTTACACTCTTCACTCAGTTCACACATCTCACAAGCATGGCCATCCTGGATCAGATGAAATGTACTCCAAGCCCAGCGTCCTGCCTCCAGCAGTGGCCAGCAGCAGCTGGCTAGGGAAGAGTGTAAAAACCAAGACAAACAGAGAGGGATCGCTTCCAGCGTCACTATTCTAGGGATCTCTTAAATAAAAGTCCCAGAAATCATAGCATTTCAAGTTTGATTCCTTTCACATGATTTCCTTTCAAAAGTCTTTTTGCAGCTCCCTGACTTGCTGCTTCACTGGTTATGCCTATGTACTTTCAGGAAATGAGCAAAAACTGTGGTGCATTCCCCTCACCATGCTCCATGCATGTACATCACCAGCCTGTGACTCCTCTGATCGTGCTGCTATAAGGACATTCCAGCCTTGGGCTGCCTCCGAATCCCAGGGGCCCTTGTGGCATGTGGCACTGTAAGGACCAAACAGAGGTCTTGTCTGCCCAATGCTGTCCATGTGGTATCACTGTGATGGTACATATGAATCATGGTGGCAGCCTCAGGCTGGAAACAGCGTGTCTCCCATTGCCCACACTGAAGGCAGATGCTGCTTAGGTGTGTGCTGATGACATGAGGTAAGCTTCATTTTAAGTGTATATCCAGATTCGCCCTTGAAATACAGTAGATGTACCCACAGTGTGTGGCCCGATTCAGGGGCTTGTAGACTTCTCAGTGGTGTAGGCAGAATCTGTTCATCTCTTCTCATAAGTTCCTGGATTCCCATCACATCCTTAATGTATCTCAGTTTCTAAAGGTCCAGTCATTCATGGAAATTATCATTTTTAATGCTGTGTATGGTCATGAACTCTAGGCATGTCTGTGGCAGACCGCATACTCCATTTTTGCTATACGACCAGGGCTTGTCTTGCCACTGGCTTTTCCTCTTCATGTTGGCATAAGAAGTCTAGAGATGGCTATAGATGTGGATCTGTTCTTTGTTGTTTGCTGGCTTGACAGTCACAGCCAGCAGAACTCTACACTTCAGTAGTCTCACAGGTGGCACAAAGGGGTCCATATCTAACTTCATCTTAGCCTTGCAGGGCTTTCACCTTCTTGAAATATTTTGCTACAGTGCTGGGCAAGATTTACAGTAACCTCTTCATCCTTACACGTGGTGAGGATGTTCTGGCATTCCGCCATGGTCCTATATCATAAACTAAGCAATAGCGTCTCATTTCCCTGAGGTTTTCAAACTGAAAGTTTGAAATACTCACTGCTTGAAAAGGGTGTTTCTGTGTGCTATTAGGACCCTGAGAGCACCAATTAACTTTAATTGCCCTGCCCAACCCTCATTAGGCTCTCCACCAACACACCCTCTGCCCATAGGCCCAAGGACTTTGTATAAACTCAGGGCACAGGTGCCCAGATCTACCCTGAGCTGTGTCCTAGGGATACCTCTGTCTTGTCCTCCTTTACTGGCTGGTTTTCAAGGTTGCGCACCAGACTTCTGTTGTAAGCAGCTTTGTTCCAAGTCCTGGCTCTGGCCTCGTGTCCTGCTGCTCCTGGTTGGGCTCCCTGGCCTGAATCATCACTTCACCTTCTCTGGGATTGTCACCGCTCTGCCCTGCTCAGGTACTGTGGGACTGTGCTGTCTTGGTGAGGGTGCTGCCCTGCCTGTGCTGAGGTGACCCTCAGCTCCATGCCTGCCCTCCCTTGAAGAGTAGCCTTTATTGTGCTGCTCCTGGACAGGTGTCACGTTGGTGCTGTCAGATATGTCCTGCCTGGTCAACTCCATGACAATAAAAGGCAGTCAACTTTCTGGTTCTTGTTGGAAGAAATGGCTGAACATTGCTGTGATAGATCCAGAGAGGCAAGGAAGTCATCATGCCTGTAACCTTCAGGGAGATGTTGGCATGCAGATAAGCTTGCTTTAGTACACTGCACACATCAATACTGAAATTCTTCCCACTCTTGTGGTTTTGCTCCTGACTTTTCAGAGGCATGGTTTTGGCTTCCTTTGAATCCTTCCTGAGAGCAGGATGTGTTTAACTGTTTCAAGCACATAATAGGTTGCTGTTTCTTGTACAGAATAATGCATTTCCTACTACAAATTGCATTTGCCCTGCACTGGCCAATGCATATCATCAGCATGGATATATTTCTCCCAGCTCATTTTCCTGCTTATTATTTTTGTTAGTATTACATGGCAGCTGGGTCTGCAGTCCAGCAGAAATCAAATTGGTCATTGATCTCAGAGCAGAGTTACTACAATGGTAGCTGAATGGCTAGCAGTCTTCAGAGATGTGCCTAGCATGTGTGAATCTCCCTGGCTCTGTTATCATGCTACAGATATCATTTTTACTGGAAGTCTGTGTCATGTACCTTACTATCCATTACACAGCTATGCTTTCATTCTGCAGAAGAGAACCCACTGAGAGGTGAAATGGTGCAGTTTCTCCAACATCTTCCACAGCTGTTTGTGACCTGTATGTTATCTTCCTTGTCTCTTGAATTGTTTCTGTGAGGTGTGCACTGGACTATGATTTATTAGTTGGCCTTCCTGCTTCATGAAAACTGTTAGCTCTGGCAAATATACTTGTTCTCCTGCAGCAGCCGTTGTTTTGATGCTGTCTTTGGTTCAGTTCGGAAGCCCTTGCTACTCTTTCCCTAGGCCTGGGTCTGTGTCTCTGGACAAACTGAGGTTCCCTCAGTTCAGAGGTGGGCTCACTTGCAGGATCTTTAGTGAGTCTCAATGCCAGTTTTGTTGTTGCTCTAAGTATATGTTTCTTCTGTGTACGTTTCTTCTGCATTATATGTTTGTATAAGCATTAACACATTGTAACTTCCCCAAAAGCAGCTCTCTGAACTCTCATTTCCCTGGGGTCACTGTACTCACCAAATACATCGCAGGCTTCCCTGTATCATGTGGGGGTGTTTACTCACAACAAGCATATCTCACTCACTACTTAACGTTTTCCTCCAGCGAGATGTGAAAGGGGTAGCTTTAACTTTTGTGTCCATGCGCCCCTTGACCAACAGCGTTAGCACCAAAGCAGGAACATTGCCTTGCAGGCTTGGGCACATGGTTTTGAGACTGGAAGCAGACTATCCCTGCACTATTTCTGCAAGCTACTTTCTTTCCATGTAGTCTCATTCTTGCTGTGGATCTCGCAGGACTGCAGGCAATTATCCTCTTCAATGTTGCCACATGCTCACTGGGTAAGAATCAGAAAGGGCTCCATTTATAAAAGAGAGGTCTCCTTAGGGATGAAGATGTCTTTTTAGAGTGATATGGCAGCCAGCATTAAAATACACATGCATAGACCAACTTACCAGTTCCCCCAATATTTCCTTCCCGCTCCAACACAGACTGCTACAATCAGAAAATACGCCTTTTGCTGGATCCTCAAAATCACTGCGAATGAGGTCCAAGGAACTGTGAGCCCCGAGCCCCAGACAATAGATGGGTAGGTTTCAAAGGCTGGAGTCTCCACTTTGTTTGCTAGTTACTTTGTTAGTGCCAAGCAGATGTGTGTGCGAATCCCTCCTGTTGGAGGCAATGTCTTTGATCCCTGGTAGCTAAACTATTAGTCTGTGGAAGGAGTCAACAGCCCAGGTCTAATAAATTATTGGTACCCACTCCTTCCTCACTCCCTGGGTCCTCTCTGAGATGAAGCGATGGCTTTGGTATATTACTTGACAGACAGAAATAAGATGTTGGCAGCTTCTTGAACATGTCCTAGGCTACAGAAACTGAAGTCTTTAATACCTGTCCCTCAAAGACAACCCCTGAAGATGAATGCTGCAGCGCACTTTTGTAACAGGATCTGAAGATGAACTTGCTGATTAACAGATCATAGGAATATGCCCTGAAACCTACTGATTCCGGACTTTTACCTGGCCATACATGCTGTTCCTGTTGCCCATCCCTAGGAAGCAGCGTGTGAGAAGCAGTGTGATTGACTTTCCCTGCCTACCCATGGGACATGGTGTACTTGCACAAGTGGCACTGATGAAAGCTAGCGGGATTCTCTGCATGTGGCACCTCTTCTAGGCCAGAAAGAAACATCTGTCATGGCTGGTGTGACTCCAGAGTGGCAATTCAGACTCGGGGGCTATACCTCTGTCCTGCTTTGACAGGCAACATTACAGGGTGTATGATCCAAAGAGCTAGCTGAGTCTCACGTATAGGTCAGTGCCTTTGTTTAGACATTCAATGCACTTCTTCCAACCGCCTGGCAAAAGGAATGTGTTTGGAGGTGTAAATGATTTTGACAATTCAAGTGCTGTGTGTTAATACACTGATCAAAATGCTGAGAATTTTCAGGTCAGGGCACATCTGTTCATCTCGGCGATCTTGTTAAGAGGTAAACCCTTATAGCCTGGGAGACACTGAGGAAACGTTGCAGGATTTTTCCATCTGGCAGGATTCTTTTCCAGTTTTAACTAGTGCTGGTTCTTCACTACAGAAAGGCTCCTGTCAGGGTCTTGAACACTAACCAGAGACCTCAGCAGATCAGTGTTAAACCAAATGGGACCTAAAAGGCCAGAAGTGCCTCCACACTGTTTCCCAGCATCAGCATTGACGAATGGCCAAAGCCGACAATCATTCATCAACATGACTAAACGAATGCAAGGAGTTTAGACAATGCTAAAAGAAGGAGCGGAGTCATGGGGTCAATCTGCAGAGCTACTGTCAGTCATGAGGTTTGGGTCAGTTCCTTGCCTGTGCTACCAGTTCATTAGATAAATCTGGGCACTTCTGAGGCTAATGGGAGGTTTCCTGTTGTCTGCTAGGAGCTTGGCTTTAAAGTGTCAATGCCTTTTCTTCCTTACTTAGGAAATAAGGATAGTTCTGCTCACCAGGAAAGCTCCCTCCAGGCTTGCACTGCCTATGATGTAACAAAAAGCTAGGTGTCCTGTGGCCATTAAATTTCCTAGGGTGTTAGCCCCACTGCCTGGGTGCAATGCATCTTGTCTATCAAGAAATGTCCCTGGGAATAAACACTTTTGGTGAGTTTCTACACTTCATTCCTAACAAAGCAGAACAATTTGCATTACAAGTCAGTTGTTTTAGAAGACAATGGGTGAAATCTGGAGCTCTACACTTGGCTTTCACTCAGTCTGTCTTGTATGGGAATATTGCCAGCCAAAGAACCTACTGAAGAGAGCATAAGACACGCTAGTACTAACACAGTGCATTTCTACGGTGCTATTTGTCCAAAGACTTCAGAGTACATTTATTAACCAAGGTAAAGCCCAGGGAAATCAGTTGAAATCTTTGCATTGACCTTAAGCAGCTTTTGGATCAGTGCCAAAATAAGGAAATATGCAGGTTCTGGAAAATCCTGGCATGTAGGCAAGAAGAATAATCTGTTTCCTCTTGGGGGAGGATGGGGGAAAATGGAGGCACTGAGGTGAATGTCTGGTGCTGCTTGGATAATCTGAGACTGACACTAGGAAAAGTACATATTTTAGGAAGTATTGACCATGGGATGAGGATGTTCAGTTGATGTGAAATGGGCTAAACTTCAAAGTGCAAATTCAAATCGCTTCAAGAAACTTTTCAGTTTAAAAAAATCCCAAAGCCTCATATGGATTTGGTATAGCATGAATTAAGGACAAACAACTTCTAACTGAATCCAAAAAGCTCCCTTGACTATTCTCTTTTCCGTTTCTGCCTTCCCCCTCCTTTGGTGTCTGTGTAGCTGTTATGTTTTATTTACAGATAATTGGAAACGCAATATAAACTCATTCAATGAGCCCAACTGGAACTCCGAAGAAATCAGCAATTAATGAGCGTATACTTAAAACAGTCTTGCTTAGAGGCAATAATGATGGACGGATGGGGTGGCGGCAGGTACATTCTGGCACATGGGGTGAAAATACCTTAGACTATCCAAATCCAGCCCCAGCTTTTCCTGGCTTAGGGAAAGCCTTGATCCCCCAACATAAAACCTAGGAACTGACTTTCTCAGGTGCTGTGGTTTCTGCATGGGACTGACCTCGCTATGCTCACAGCTCTCAGCTGACTCAATTGACAAGTCTCTATTGACTTTCAAATAGCTGAAAAACTAGATCCCATCTGAATTATAGAGTGGGGTTCCTCTTTTTGTATTAGGAATATAACTAGTGGTCAAGATGGGCCAGAACATGCCAGAGGGGAACACAGGACTACTAAAATCACAGCAGGTTTTGAAGAAGGGGCTGTTCAGTTCTACCTCCGGTGTTGCATTCGCTTTCCCAGGAGCTGTATCATCCCTGCTGGCTGATGGCTAGTTCTTCTCTCCTCCCCATGGTCAAATCTGAGGCTCCCACCTCTTGACTGTTTGCTTGTAAGTCTAGCAGCGCATGCCTGCCAGAAATACTCTCCATTTCGACTTTTTCCCTTTCAGTCTACATAGACATATATGCAATTTTTTCACTTAACTTCTTTATTAGCAAATATTAAACTATAGAGATGTTTGGGTTGCAGTCCATATGACACAAATGATGAAGATAAAGTGGCACTAATCACTTCCCAACTATTCTTCACTCATGAGAAGCAAAGGCAGTTTTGCCTGTATTCTTCGCAAATCTTTCCTTGCTTTTATTGGCAATGCTTCTGTTTTGGCAGCAACCTGTCAAGTTTAGAGCTGGCAACACGGTTTTTCTTCGCATTCTCAGATTAAATGTAGGCAACATGTTTTCTGTGAAAACACCTTTCCTACTCTTCATTAGTACTTCCAATGTTATTGTTCTTGGTACAGAAAGCAAACATTGGTAGCTTTCCCTCTCCCACCACTGTAACTTCAACTGAACAGGGCTGAGCTGACATGGAGTTTTTGACTAGGAAAAAAGGCCTAGTGAAGAAAGAACAAGCAAAGTCCCTCTCAGCAAGTCCAGAATGGCTGAGTCTGTTAGACAAGTGGATGTCAAGGTTAAGAGTTGTAAGCTGGTTTTGAATGAGCTAGTAGGTCCATACTGTGCCATGCAGAAATACTTGATTCGGGGTACTGGAAATGCTATAATGTGTTAGCATCACTGCACCATGCTCTGTTCATGTCCCATGCATCTCTTTCAGCTCCACAAACTGCTCCTTAAAACACGTTACAATCATAGAATCGTTAAGGTTGGAAAAGACCCTTAAGACCATCCAGTCCAACCGTTAACCCAGCACGGCCAAGTCCACCACTAAACCATGTCCTCGAGCACCACGTCTACCCTTCTTTTAAGGACCTCCAGGGATGGAGACTCAACCAGTTCCCTGGGCAACCTGTTCCAGTGCCTGACTAACCTTTCGGTGAAGAAGTTTTTCCTAATATCCAACCTAAACTTCCCCTGGCGCAGCTTGAGGCCGTTTCCTCTTGTCCTAAACATAGGAACATAGGAAGCAAAGTAAGTCAAGTCCAAGAAGTCGGGTTTCTTTTTTCACTCAGTATAAAAAACACGGCATGCATCTGAGGCATCAACCGGATCAGGATTCTCTCTGCTTGAGCAACAAGCTTGTCCCTGCAATCCCTGTTTAAAACCCTTCTGGCTTCCTGTGCACCTCACAAATTATTTAAAATCCAAATCCCTGTAGCAACCTTATTTTATCCTCCTAGATGTCCTACTGCGTCTACCCTTATTGGGAGTTTTCTACTGTTGCCCCCCCTCCTGCAGGAAGGTTGCTGGCCCAGACCATGCTATGCTCTGGTTCTTCCTCATCAAATGTAATATCTGTTTCTGTTTGCTACGCTTTCTCACTTTGCAACAAGACCAGGGATAGTGGCAGTCCACTTCACAGCTACCTGTGGAAAAAGACCTCTTCACATCTTCCAGCACTGTTGTTGACTCCCTGTGCATCTCACGAAGCTTACGAAATCAATTTAGCTCATGGCCTTCATTTCCCTAAGCCTCCTACACTGATTTCTGAATTCTTGCTCTACTCTACCCCTTGGGGGATCTGGTAATTTAGGGTGGGATTCAGTTCCCAATACCCACACACGAGGATCTTAAAAATAAACTGTGAGGCAGTGAGGAAGTTAATCTCTGCTGAGAAGCTTGGAGCCCTTTCTCTTGCCCACCCTGGGGTTAGGATGGATATCCCAGCCCCAGTGAAGAGTAACGCAGCTGTTCACACTTGTGCTTCCTTTATCCCTCCTAATGGAGCCTCTGCCCCCTTGACACAACTCACTTCAGTGACTGCAATCATTAAAGGCGTTGGAAATAGGGTCTGAGACTTATGCAAACTCCTGCCTCGGGTGTCATGACCAATGAACCGGTCAAAAACGCCAGCTCCTCTTAGAGTGCCATCCCTGAATTCATACCCGATGGCAGATCTGTCACACAGTAGCCAAACATGTTAATACAGCTGAAGCCTTTAGGTGCACTTGTACCCTCAAAACTCAGTGGAGTTGCTGTCATCCTCCAACTGTTCAGTGGCCTAGATGAAATTAGTTAGAAGTCTAAATGCAGCTGCTAATAAAGATACTGTCTTTCTGCCTCAGAAAAAGCACCAGCTCCCTTTGCTGCCAGATGTCCTCTTTGGCAGTTCGAGTCAATGAGGAGCTAAGTGATGAAGAATGAACCTGGCCTCCAAGAGGAGGCCTCAGGCCCCGAGTGTCAGCAGTGGAAACAGCAGAAGGGGAGTTCTGTGCTGCTGCTGCCTACTGGGGCTTGGAGTTGATGTCAGCTCCTACTAATGTTGCTTGTCACCAGAATCCAACAGAGCCGCTTGTGTGAACTGTCTCCTGCTCGGGAAACTTCTTCCCTTGGCTCCACACAGGTCTCCTGGAGATAGGTCTCGGGGTCGATGGGCAGAGCAATCCCAGGGACAACTGCAGGGTCTGGGGCCAGCTGACAACTCCAGCTTGTGGATGTCCAGATTTTTTGGGGGAGGAATGCATATCCTACCTTCTCTACCTGCTTGCTACTATCAGATAGAATTAGACTGGGAAACCAGTCTCTGTTGGATGGACTATTCTCACAATCCAGCACTCCCAGAAGGAGGAAATGGAGCAGGAGCACTGCCTGCAACCTTCGCTGAGAAGTCTGTAGACATGAAGGCTATGCATAGCTTGAATTCAGCACCACCACCACCTCTGGCAGTAAAAGTGCTCTCCAGCTTTCATTTTATTTATAAACCAGATTGCTCTAAATGGCCAGCTCTGGACTGAGCAAAGTGGTTTGGGAGCTGGTCACAGAAAATCATGCATCTGAGAACCTTACTTTCTCCCAGCATTTCCAGCTAAGGACCTTTCCCCAGGAAGTTCTTCCTCTGTGCACTGTCCCAGAAGAACAGCGGGAGATCTAATGGTGCCCACCAAAGTTTATAGAACTACAAGTGGCATGAAGGATGTGAAGTCTCCTCCATTTCACCAAATGAAGAACATGGCATTGGCAGGTGGCGGGTCCCAGGATAACAAAAGGAGGTCCTCTTTCACAGAATATGCAATTACACAGCAGAAATCCTTGCCACAGGACACAGTGAACAAGAGTTGGCAGGACTTCCGAAGGGGATGGAGCAATGGAAGAAAACCTGTCCAGACCTACTAAGCATAAAGGCATCAGCTGTGGTTGAACCAGCCACACACTGCAATAAGAGAGGGAAAGGGGGCTGGGAAGCCTTGAGGTATGCTTTCCCTCTTCCCTATACTCTCCCCTTGATATCTGCAACTGGTCAGTGGTGGAGATCTTGGGTCAGATCCAGTACAGCTACTTTTAGAGGAAGTACATACCAGTGATACTGGGAAAGGTGAATGGGACTAGGTAGGTCCTAGAAGGAGCTCATTTCAAAGTCAGATAGCCCACCCTGGCTGACATGGGCAGGGTATGCCTTCCCTGTGGCCATAAGGCATTCAGAGGAACAGAAGCACAGGCATTCATGGCTTTTGACTCTGGATTGAGGGGGACATCCAAACTCACTCCCATGGAGCTGCATAAGAACTTTTACTGAAATTCACCCAGAAGAGCAGTGCTAAGTTTCGGAGAGACCATCCACGTTTTCAACAGACCTACAGGGAACAGAATCTGGTCTGCAATGCATGCAGCAGAGTCACCACGATTGTTCAGGGAATCACCCACAATTTTCCAGGATAAAAACATTAGCAGAATTAAGATCTCCCTTTCCTTTATCATAGAAATCCAGAAAGACCAGAAATTTGGTTGCCTCTTGCTGAAAGTATTTTAAGTTCTTCTACAGTGCATTGTACCAGAAAAGCATATATTTTTAATGCGGAGATATTCTTCTCCCTTTGGAGGACAAAGGTGACTCTCTCAGATTTCAGCATCATCCATATTTGCTTTTTGCTTTTTAAGTCTTTGAATTTGCTGCACAAGACTTGGATTCCTCCATTTCAGTTTTCTGGAAGGATTTCTCCCATTCAGCCGAAGCTAACTCAAAGACGACAAATTTGCTTCTGTGTGATAGCCCAGAGGCTTAAATAGGTTTAAAAACACAGCATGCATTTACCTCCAGGAATTCCACTATGTGATTTAGACTTGGAATGGCCACATTCCACAAGCATCTCTCTCTGCCCCTTTCCTAGGTTTTGCCACCCTAAACAAATTTTGCAGCTATTCTGTAGCTGTTATGGTAATTTAATACTCCCCAGCAGTCTGGAAAATGTGACCATCGCAGCCAAGTGACCAATATGCTGGTAAGCTTGGTACTTGGCATTCCTGTGTCAAGTAAGTCAATCCTCTACAGAGCAGCTGCTTCTCTCACCTCTGGTAGAAAAGTGTTCTTTGGCTTTTGTTGTACATATCTCTATGCCTATATAGCGTGGTACGGGGATGGGCACAGTGATTGATAGTAATACAGATTAAGAACTAGGTCTTTACAAGTCTGAATGGCAAATTTGCCTATCTTTTGCTAGAAACATCTGATGAGACTGCCATCATATTCGGACAAAGATTAATCCAGGCTACAGCATTCAAACCCAGATTGCAGACACGCCAGCGCAGTCATGTTTAAATAGTGTATTTAAGCAGCAAGATGTGAAAGTTGTTGCAATGCCCTATGCGACTCCTGCTTCAGGAGACACGCCAAGAGGACCGGTGCTTGAATACCACTGCGCGTCAGCAGCTTGCAACCGACGCTCGTGCGGCCGCGGAACAAATTTGCAGCGATGAAATAAAATGCCCAGTGGACTGGAGTTCCTCCTTGCGTTTTCCGAAGTTGAGGGCTGAACTCAAGGACCAGCAGAAAACCGGCCCCAACGCCGCGGGGAGATGGACGCCCACGGTCCCGAGGCCCCGCCCACGGCCCCGCCCACGGCCCCGCCCACGGCGCGGCGGCGGCAGCGCTCGGCCGCCCCCTGCCGGCCGCGGCGGGCGCCGCAGGCGCTCTTTGTTCCCGGCGCGGAGGGAAGCGATCCCAGCGCTTTTTTAATTTTTCTTTTCTTTTTCACTGAAAAGTGATTTAGGCATCTTCCTCGGCTCCTCGGGGCGGCCTTTTTGCTGGTGGGAGGACTCCACCCTCCCGCGTTTGTTTCATCTGCCTCGGGCAAGCGTTGGGGCTCGGAGGGAGCCTTGCCCCCACCTGAGCGGGGCACCCTTTGCTTTCCGCCCACCCAGTTCTTTTTCCAGAAGTGCAAATTGCTGAGGGTGCCGAGCAGGAACATGACAAACTGTGCCCTGTACAAAAATTTATGCTAATCCAGCCCAGCTGAGTCACAAAGCCCTGATCTTGGGCCTATCTTAGGGATTACTTCAACGCTTATGCTCAACTTTGGCCACTTCTCGGCCTTTTGGCTAAGATCAAGTGTAGTATCTGTTCTTATCAGTTTAATATCTGTAATTTGTTCAGCCTGGAGAAGAGAAGGCCGCGGGGAGACCTTATTGCAGCCTTTCAGTACTTAAAGGGTGCTTATAAGAAAGATGGGGACAGACTTTTTAGCAGGGCCAACAGCGATAGGACAAGGGGTAATGGTTTTAAACTAAAAGAGGGTAGATTCAGACTAGGTATAAGGAAGACATTTTTTACAATGAGGGTGGTGAAACACTGGAAGGGGTTGCCCAGAGAGGTGGTAGATGCCCCATCCTTGGAAACATTCAAGGCCAGGCTGGATGGGGCTCTGAGCAACCTGATCTGGTTGTAGATGTCCCTGCCCATTGCAGGGGGTTGGAGTAGGTGACCTTTAAAGGTCCCTTCCATCCCAAAGCATTCTATGACTCTCTGATTTAAGCTTGTGTTAAAGCTGGTTGTAACTGCATAGTAAACAAGAGGCGAGACTGAAGTGCTTTGAATCCAGAAGTTCCCTCCCAGACTCACCAAACAGCTAACGTGCAGACTGTGAGCAGCGGGACAGCCAGATCTGACCTTCTCCAAAACTGAGACGCAGCCATGTCGTTCCTTTGTACAGCCAGCTGAACGTTTTGACCCCGGCTGGATGTCCATCCTGTTGCAGTGGTTTGCGCGTTGTCCTGAACCAAATGTACAGGAAGGTCCCAGCTTGAAACCTCCCGTTTCCTTGGGTAATGGGAAGCACCTGAAATTCTCCTTTTCCACTGCCTAGCTGCACAAACTTCAAAAGCATTCTTTGCTGCAAAACCCTGATTGTGTGCACTGTCCCTTCCTGGTATTACGGAGTGAGGGTCTTCCCTTGCAGACGTCTGTTGTGGATGCTCCTACATGATCTCAAGATGACTTTGAGAACTACAGCTCTTTGGAGAAACGAAGTCCACAAGACCTTTGCGTCTTGGGAACTCCCCCAAGGTGCAAACCTGTTTGCTGGAGAAATGCCCTACTACTGCCTATAGAAAACCTCTCTGTAGCATCCTAATTACTGGCGTAATGAGTATCCCCTACTTCTCATGTCTAGAGCTAAAAATGCAGAATCCCATCACCCACGGATGCTTTCTCTTTTTGTGCAGAAGCCTGAGTTATGTCTACACAGTTCAGCCGATCGTACTTTGGATAGCCCTGAGCTAGCGTCAGCCAGTGCCTGGCAGTCCACATAGCGCAGCTGGTGCAAACCCATCAGGTCAGGCACGTAGGGCCTCGTGAGGCTTTCCATGTCACTGCCACAGTGCTCTTAGGTCCCCAAACTTCTGCTAATTTTGACTGTGAGCTTCTACCTGACGCTTAGCAGCACCTGTCTGATGTCTGGCTGTCTTTACACCTTCATTTCTGAGGGGTTTTCCTAAGTTATCTCACTTCTTTTGCAAGGGCAGGACAGGACCAAAAGCCTTATTTTTGCAGTTTGGAGTTGCTGTTGAAGGACAAGTTACTCTTGTGATAACCTGCAGCAGTGGTGATTAAGAAACGTAATGGGGGCCAAACATACTGAGCAGAGTACCGGTACTGCACTATGTGGCACAGCTGGGGCAGGAAGAGCTGCTGAAATCCATGTGATTGTCCTTGCTAAGGGCTTTTTGCATTTTGAGGGCATTTTGAGGAAGCTACCATCTGCCAAGTGCCCTCTCTGCCTCCAAATCCAGAGTGCCGTTGCTTCTGCCAGACGAACCACTCTTAGGACGACATTGTTGTTCTTTTTATTTAGTATGTTTTTGTTAGCACAAAAGTGTGGTTCGTAAACTCCTTTGCTCAGCCTGAAAGCCCTGGAGGTGTTTGTGGTGAAACCAGAGCTCCCACCCCAGGGTGGACACTGCAGGTAATGTCTAAGTGATGGCAAACTGAGCAGGATCGGGACAGTAGTTACAGATGCCATTGGCCAAGAAGGGTGTTGGACGCAGATGTGCACCTTGGGACATGACCAGGGGAGACGTCTTGAGAGCAACTGTCCACTGCCAGGGATATGTGATGTGTGAGGAAGCTCAGGTCTCTCTGGAACCTGAACGGGAGCTGGTTTGCAACAGACAACTGTCCATCTAGCAAGGGACTGGGAATCAGCTTGTAACATCATTCACAGCACAGCCAGAAATTCAGCATCCCCAAGCCTCATCTAAAATTGAAAAGTGCCTCCAAAGGAATCGTTTGTTGCTTTGTTTGCAAAAAGTGCAAACGGCACATCAGAGAAGCAAAAACGCTTTGGTGGATTGTTTGGCTGAACACTTAGTCAGGGTATATTGTAATGAGCCATATGCTAGCTTTTCAGAGTATTATGGGGTAAGCCAGCTGCAACGTGCAGCTGATTAGTCTGGATGGAAAAATCTTCATTTTCCGTAACAGGAGGCCAGCAAAGGCAAGCATTCTGGCAGGTACCATCAACCCCTCGGACCGCTCCCGTCATCTTGATGTGGATCAGGTGAAGCTAGGAGAGCAAGAGAACCTCTGCTTTATTTTCGGCCTAAAGGAGGGACCCTCCTTTAGCCCTAGGCTTGTTTAATAGTAACTGGTTTTATGAACCATAACCCTTTTATTTTCTTACGGAAGAGGTTTCTACTACCTCTTCCCACAGCTGCCATTCTCATTGCTTCAGTCAGAGCTCAGTCATTCAGCGTTCAGCTCAGCTGATGCGGTGGAAGCCTCCTGTGAGGTAAGGGGATGGAGGTCAGGAGGGGATGGGAACCTGATGAAGTGCGAGATCACAACAGTGGTTGCGCAGCATGGGAGCAAAGGTCCTTTTTGCCCCAAATCCCATCTCCTGCTGGGGCCAAAAGCCAATGCCTAGGCAAGAGTATAAGAAGAGAGGATAAGTATTTCCTCCAGTATCGGCTTTGAACAGTTTGTGTCTCAGGGATGTTTTGGAGCCAGAGGTGTTTCCTCTTTGCATTTAATAAGCCTCAGTGGACCTTCCTTCTGCGTACTTGTCCAGCCTTCATTTGAACCCACTTGATCTTCCGGCATCCACAGCAGCCTGGGCGAAGGAGTTTCACAGCCTAGTCACAACGTCCACTGATGGACGAGCAGAAACTTCCTCCATGGGGAACAGGTCTTCAGATGTCATCTGTGCTAGGTGCTGAATCAATGATTTGTGTGGCCACCCTTTGATTGGGTGAGAAATCCCCACCTAGAAGGTGGGAACTTCAATAGTTAAGATTTTTTTTTTCAGGCTATTATTGGTTGTGTTTTCAAGGCAAAATGAACAGCCGTGTCAGAATCTACTACAAATGAATACAACAAATCTGGAAACACAATGCCAATGAACCAGAATGAGTTTTTAGCTCTAAGATATCTGATTTAACTTTTTTTTGAGAGAGAGAAACTTAGCTTAGGGTTATCCCTTTGCATTTACATATATCTAGTGCTTTGAATGCTCTGGGTCACCGTTACATACAGACAGAAAGGGGCTGAACATGAATGGAACTATTATTTCAGAAAGGCTGAAAAAGAAGTCATGCAGCTGTCTCAGTTTTGGGGTGCCCATGTGAATTTGACACGTAAGCCTCTAAAGAGCAACAAAACCATGAAGCAGTGGTAACAGAGGGGGGGTTGGGAGTGACGTGGGAAAACCTAGGGGATACCATTTTTATGTCTGAGTAAGAAGCCTGAATCACTCTCATTAAAAGAAAAATTCCCCGCAGACAGGATTGTTAAGACCATTCTTATCCGACATGGTTATTAATGAGGAGGAGGGGGGAGCAAATTGCACATTAATGAACTTCACAGACAATAATACTCGGGGAAGGTCTGAGGGCTCCAGTGAGGAGATGTCATTGGCCAAGTGGAGAGCAGCGCTATCATTATGTCGACAAAATGCTGAAACCTCTGAACGTTGCATCCAATCCTTTCCAAAACCATCAGCCTCGTGGGGCAGACACCTTTCATTGTCACTGAAAATCAGGAAGATGAAAAAGCCTGTTTTCCTCTAAATTCACCCTATGGTCATTGCAGAACGTGACATGAGGTGACCTGCACGTTTGGGGTTAGGGTGATGGTTAATGGGTATTTTACTTCACCCAGCCAGTTCTTCCTCTCCTCCCCCTGCACTCCACCTGGGCTCCTTGCTTCATACCTCTGGTCAGCGTCCCATGGATAAGCACTTTGCAGCCATTCCTGCCAAGTCCCATCCTTCAGGCTGACCCGGAAACACCACCTTTCTGCCAACACTCAGGTTTTACTGCAAGTAAAAATGAAAAGTCAAATCCCTACTAAAATCAGGCGGCTTTGGTGGGGTGACCAAAATCTGTAAGGTTTAGAATGAAGTGGAAATATGAGAGGCTCAGTCATAGCTGGGACGTGCTAGCTGCTGAATCACCACGTGCTCAAGGTTGGAAGCGACCTCTGGAGATCATCTAGTCCAACCCCCCTGCTCAAGCAGGGTCAGCTGGAGCCGGTTGTCCAGGACCGTGTCCAGTTGGGTGTTGAATATCTCCACAGACAGAGACTCCATAACCTCTCTGGGCAACCTGCTCCAGTGTTTGATCACCCTCACAGTAAAAAACCAACCAAAACCAAACAAATGAAACATGTAAAAATTATTGTATTCAGACTGAGTTTAATGTTTTTTTTAACTTGTGCCCATTGCATCTTGTCCTGTCAGTAGACACCACTAAGAAGAGCCTGCCCTCCTCCTCTTCATTCCCTCCCATCAGGTATTTATACACATTGGGGAATTCCTCCCTGAGCCTTCTCTGCTCCAGGCTGAACAGTCCCAGCTCTGTCAGCCTCTCCCCTCATGACAGATGCTCCAGTCCCTTCATCATCTTCATGGTCCTCTGCTGGACTCCGTTTGGGAACCACCCACACAAGAACAGCAGGGGTGCTTGAGATCCCAAGTGAGAGAGAGAAGAGGAGAAGTGCCTGGAGGCTGAAGGGAGCACAGCGATTTGGGAGGCAGTACCCTCCTGATGGGGGCGAGTACCATCACCCTGACTCTGCTCACCTTGACCCCAGAGTCGAGGAGGGGCTGAGAGCCAATGGCAAAGGCAACAGCCCTCCCTGGTGCTGGGCAAGCTGGAGTAAAGCTGCGGTTGCCCTGGAGTGCGTCTGAACTGACTGGGAGGGCGGGAAGGGTGCAGGGGAGAGGAACGTAGAGCGTCATGAGCACCGGGACGCCTCCTCTGCATCTTAGCCGAGTAATAAAACAAGACAAGTGCGGTTGGATGAACACCAGAAAGGTCCTGACATTTCAGAAATCCTTTGCTGTTTTGCCTTTAATCAATCTGTACTAAGCCTCAAATATGAAAAGAAGTGCTTAGGGCAAAGGTGACTTTCATATTAAGAGTAAATTGCTTCCATGCTTGTCAATTTGCCAAGATTTTTACAGCAAGGAAATGGTATTATTTCCCAGGCTCCTGGCATGGTCCTAAAGGTCACATCTCGCGACACAACTCTCTTCCTTTTTCTCCAGCTGTTGTTCATACCATAAAAGCCACAAGCATAAAGATGCTGCTGCTCCTTTTTGGTACCACCAGGTAAGAAAGTCTCAACAATCTAAGCTGTTTCATGTTCTTGGAGCTTTATTGTAAAGGTGGAATGAAAATGGACTGAGAAGTTCATGGCCACTTTGCATGAATATTATTATTTCGCAGATGTATTTATCTCCCTTCCCACTCAGTAGAGTTCAAGTTCCTTCACAAGCCAGCCTCATTACTTCTAAGTGAGAACTTCTACCGCACGTTCACAATGAGGGGTCTCTCAAAAAATGGCAAATACTTTTCATAAAACACATGACGAGCATAAAACACACGACGAGTTTTATGAAGACAGCTGTAAGAGAAGTATGTCCTCACTAGGGATTAAATCAAGAACAGCAAGATTTGTGTAGGTCCAGAACTGAACTCTAGTGGCAGCTACATAATAGTCTTATGCCAAATTTGTTTTTTTCACTGCCAGCAGGTACGCTATGAAGTATAATCACAGAATATTCCACAGCTGAGGTATGTCAGGATTTAGGGGTCCTGCATGAATTTACAGAACTTAAGCAGTGTGCACTATGTGGGTACAGAAACAAGGCTAACACTGTTCAATGAAGGTGCAAACTCACTGAGCGCAGGCTGTAACTTAGCTGTGCTCTTATGATGATGATGTGATCTCACGATGATCAGAGCTAAGCTGCTGCATGGAGAATGGCCATAAAACCCAGAACCACCTCACTAGCATGGACCCAGAGCAGCCTTCTTGCCAAGCCCGCAGTGCCAGTGCACTGCCTTGGTCTAACCAAGGGCCCAGGGGTAATGCCTCTCTACCCCTAGCCTGCTAAACACCTATGACCAGAGCTGCTCCGCCTCATGAGGACACCACCCCCCTCTGCCTAGCACCCATCTCCCCAGTCTGGTGCCCGCTTGCTGTAAGCAACCCAGCTGCTCAAGGCACCACCATGCTGCCGCCCTGACACCCCTCACAAACCCCTCACAGTCCTCTCACAAATGCCCTCACACCCCTCACAAACCCCTCGCAAACCCCCTCAGTCCTGTCATACACCCCCTCACACCCCTCACAGATCTCTCACAAACCCCCTCAGACCCCTCGCGCCCATCCCAGACCTCTCACACTCCCCTCACTCCTCTCACAAACCCCCTCAGACCTCTCATACCCCCTCAGACCCCTTGCAGTCCTCTCACAAACCCGCTCGCACCCCTCACAAGCTCCTTGCAAACCCCCTCCGTCCTCTCACAAACCAGCTCGCACCCCTCAGTCCTCTCACAAACCCCCTCAGACCTCTCATACCCCTTCAGACCCCTCGCAGTCCTCTCACAAACCTGCTCGCACACCCCACAAGCCCCTCGCAAACCCCCTCAGTCCTCTCACAAGCCCTCTCGCACCCCTCACAGTTCTCTCACACCCCCTCAGACCCCTCGCAGTCCTCTCACACACCCCCTCGCCCCCCCCCGACCTCCCACGCCCCCTCAGACCCCCACCCCACCTCACGCCCCCCTCGCTGCCCTCTCCCGCCCCGCCCTCTCTCCCCGCTGGCGGCCAACGGCAGCCGGAGGAGCGCGCGAGCCTCCCGACTCCCCCGCCCAACCCCCTTTAAATCAGGAGCGTGCGCGCGCCTGTGCGTTAACGCCCGTAATGGTAGGGCGGCGGCCGTTGTGTTTCCGCTTCCCTGGCGGGCGCCGGGGCAGGACGGCGGCTGCGCGCGCGTCCCGGGGCGGGCCGCTTCCTAGCCGCTCTCCCCGGCGCCTGCGCCTGAGCGCCGCCTCGCGCCTCCCGCCCTTTCCTCCTCCTCCGCGAAGGCCCGGCCGTTGCTCCGCGCCCCGCCCCGGGCCGGGGATGCGCTGCTCGGCGGCCGTTCGTAGGCGCTGCGCGGCGGGCGGGGAGCGGGATGGAGGTGGAGGAGGCGTTCCCGCTGGTGGGGCAGATGGGGCCCTACCAGGTGTACCTGTGCGTCCTGCTGGCTGTGCTCCTCCAGGTGAGCGGTCGCCTCCCCTCCCGCCCCTTTCCCAAGGGTGAAGCGCCCTGACTGGCGTGGGAGCACCCCTGGGGAGGCAGCGCCGGGAGGGGGGTGCCCCCACCCGCCCGGTGTGGGTGCTGCGGGCAGTGTCCCTCTCGAGTGGGCTGGGTGGATGTGCCTGTGGTGAGCACTGCCTGGGGCGAAGGCTGGTGTTGGAGGTCTTCTGCTGAGGGCTGCTGGTGGCAGTAACTGCACTTCTCCACTGGATTTAGCCTGCAGCAGTTTGCTGTGCTTCTGAGGCAAAGGTGACCTCTGCCCAAAGGCAGGGTGAACTTCTGTAGAGTGAATTTGGGGCACACGGCTGATCCTATCTGTGCCGCCTTGCCTGAGGAGTTACGCCTTGTGTCACCTGATGAGCAAATTGGGAGTACGCAGTTTGTCAGGCGAAGGGCTGGTTGAAGTGAAATTAAACTGATGTTTCCATGAGCTAGCCTTGAAGACAGCGAGTTCTGTCAGACTTTGGGGTTCCTACATAACCTAGAGTTAATGGCCTAGGCTACTGATTCCTAGGTGGCATGTGGCTTGTTTGTGGTGGAAATGTTTGGAAAGCTGCAGGTGGTCACTGATACCTCTGTGTGCAGAAGCTCTCATCTAATCAGCTGTGACTGCTTATCGTACTTTGACTTGTCTTGACTTAACTCTTAGAATGTAGAGGGAGTGTCTTGGCATTAGGGAGTTGGATGAGGCTCTGTGCTTTTGGCTAGTCAGGTTTGTATTCTGTACGATACAAAACTGGAACTCTCTTAAGTTTTGTGATAAAAACGGAGTCCAAAGTAACAGTGGAGTGCTATAACATCATTCAGAGACTTCAAGACCAAGTGATGTGCTCTGCAACCCGGTTTGTTGTCTTTACTGGCTGCTTTGCTTCATCTTTGTGCCTATTCCTGTGGGGAGGGAAGATGAGGATATGTGCACCTTCATAGCCAGGCCTAGGCATAAGATATAGTTTGAATGTGACAGAAGTTTGGGTTACTCCATGTTAACTCTTCAAAAACTTAATTGTGGTGAATTCAGCTAGGCTGACAAATGCTGGGTTACTGCCACTGTGGGAACTTATTGGCTGCAGGAAAGAGGAGAGGAGCTGAAGTGTCCCCCTGGCCTCTGCTGACCAGTATTTTGTAGTGATCAAGAACTTCCAGTCATGAGCTGTGAGACTGAAGATGTCCTCTCCTGGCGGCTAGAGGACTGACAGAAGTGTTAAGAAGACCAAAGAAAATTCAAGATGCCAATTCAATCCTGTCAGTTGGGAACTCTGTACTTGGTTGCAAAGCTATGATGATGAACAGCAAAAGCTTTGTATGTTTCTGTTTCCTTGTACTGTTTCTCTTTTTTTTTTCCAGTTTAGCTGATTAAACCTTCAAAATTAGACATTGCTTAGAGCTTGTTCTGCTGGCTGACTAGCTGGAAAATTTGTATGCTCGCTGAAGATTAGGGATTAAGGAAGTAGGTTATTTTTTCTTCCAGTGCTGGTCATGTTTTGGAACAAACTGCAACCATGACAAGTGCTCTGTATTCCCAGAGTTTTAAGTAGTATGGGTCAGATGTTCTGTAGTGCGTTTGTTTGTTTTCTTTTTAATGGATTAACTTGCATTTCTCATGGGAGAAGTAAACAGAAATATCTTTACAAATCCTGGAACTTATTCAGAATAACTCAAGAAAAAAAGATAGCAGGTTTGCAGGTCTTTTTTTCTTCGTATGTTATCTTTAATTCTTGAACTTTACCAATGGGGATCATCCCCTGACTGACACATTTTCTTTGCTTCAGATCATGCAAGCGTAGGAGTTTGTAAGGGATTTAGATGTGAAGCTTGTTGTCTTTCAGTCCGTGGATAGATTTCAACTTATACAGCTGGTTCCTGCTTGGGTGGTTGATTGCTTTCTGTGTTCCTTTATTGGTGCCGAGTTACGCAATGGGGCACTGGGATGTGCAAGAGGAAGATTGAGAGCAGGTGCCAGGATTGGTGTTAGCCTTTTGTCTGGTTTATCGTCAGTCTTTGGAGGATGGACCCAAAGGTAAGTAGTGAATCTGGTGTGTGTGATGTAGATGTAGGTAATCATGGGCTCCTTTAGTGGATTAGATGCAGCATCTGGCTGCAGAATGAGAACTCCTGTTAGTCTGTGTCACTGGCTCTGCCATGGACTGATTATTCCACTTTATTGCTTGTTTCCCTGTCCCTTCCCATGTGTCAATACAGTTGGCTTATATTTTCACATTGGCCTATTGGTATAAAAAAAAAATTTCTATATGCTTAAAGATAATACCACAGGGGTGAAAACTATTCTTGTCTTTGTGTCCAGTCCCTTCATCTCTGATGCTGTGGTACTGAGCTTAAACTCTTTGCTTTCCCTGCCCCTTAAGATTCCCAGCAGATGTGCTTGCTTTCCTTGTAGGCTTTTGTGCTTTTTCATCTATGCATGTTTCTGATCTCTTGAGTTTTTGATCTCTTCAGTTTTATACTTTGTAGGTATTTTCCCTCATCTTAGTGTTTTTCTTCTCATATAAATTTCTATAGTAAACTACTTCTACCATGTAGCTGTACTGATATGCCAATGTATCGGCTCTCTGAATTCTAATTCCAAACATAGTTTAGCTCACAGAACTTTTCAGGCGAGTTGTACCAAACGCTTATGTCTAATGGGTGAGACTTTCCGCATGATAGTCAGTCTTCGTGTGGCCTTGAGGGAACTGGTATTCCACCTGTGGAATGACCTTACTGATACTCTGGCAAAAAACTTCCAGGTTGCTTGGAGTTGGAAAAATGTTTTTGTATGTCATCAGTATGAAACTAGATTAAGTCTTGTGGGCTGCTGCTTTCACCTTCTTTACTTCTTCACTGATTTCTATTATTCCTCTGCTACCCGCTGCTGTTACTCATTAACTTGGTGAGCTGTTACTGTGTTAAGGTATGCCTGGCTTATTCACTACCAACTTAACAGGACTTTGGAAGATTTTTAGGGATGTTCTGTAGCAATGGTTGCTAACTTTAGAATGGAGTGAAGGCAGCTAATGTAGAGAAACATTTTTTCCAAAATATATGGAATTACCCAAAGACCGAACTTACCTGAAGAATGTGGGGATAGACTAATGAGGTGGATTTGAGGCTGGGTTAGTCTTGCCTTTCCAGTGTATCTTTAAGAGAGTAAGGGAGGAATAAAGGGAGCTGATAACTCTTAAAATACTTGGGACTTTACTTTGAACTAAGAGTAATTGCTTGACACCTATTGATTACTAGAAAGGTGCTCACTACCTTTTGAAGAAATTATATTGAAGCATTATTAAAGACTGTCTTTTGGTGTTTGTTCAGTGTGTGTGGCAACGTTAGACGGAATCTCACATCTTGATCAGATGCTTGAGAGTGTACAAACATATTAGAAGTTTCTTGGTCTCTTGTGACTCAACATACGCAGTTGAAAGAGGTTTGCCTTTGCCAGTGAATCTCAGCTACAGGATTGCCCAAGTCCAAGCTGAACCTGCAGAAAGCTGAGAATGGAAATGTGTTCCTACTATATCTCTATTAAAAGGCTTTTTGAAATGCGTTAGAGTTTAAAAGGGAGGCTTTGTTAGCACAGCTGAAAAAGGCTTTGCCTAAAGTTGGGTAATGTGCATTGCATAGCAGTATGGATAATTACCAAGGGTGGTGTTTCCCTCCCTCTTAGGGACTTATTACTGACTGAAGGGAAGATGGAAAAACAGTTAACATAGTAACATCAAGTTCCTTAAATAATGGTTTGTTTCAAGGCCAAGGCATTCTTCATGCAGTGCAGTTGAAATGAGCGGTGCTGCTAACATCTCTTTGCTGTTGGCAGTAAGATCATGTGTGACTTCTATCATTAGAATATCCCAATGCAGAAAGCTGCTCTTTAATCAGCCCATCTGCACACATGTTTTGAGGGAAAGTAGATTCTGGGCCATGTGGCTTAAGTAAGGCAGGCCCATCCCAAGTCCTTAGAAGTAATTCAAAAGAAGTAGTGTCTGTCTTCAGAGAGGATACAGATGTGATCCCATACATAGCCTTGTTTAACTCTGTTTCTTGACATTTCTTATCTGCCCCCCCCGTATATATTCTACCTCTTTAATGGCATGAGACATCACTCTCTGGTTGTAATGACAGTAATGAAATACGTTGTCAGTGAATCTTCTTCTAATACTTAGGCTTGCTTGAGTCTATTAAGCTGTTCTTTGAACAAGCCAGATTTCATCATAAATTGGACAGCTTACTCCCAGTCCTTGATGAGATATGCTGTTAGGACTTGATCTGTATTGAAATGCTAAACAAATCCGAAATGTAGTGAACAATTTAAAATGAAAGATAGATGGGTATTACACAAATTGCATTACAGTTGCTAGTATAGGGTGCTGAAGGTGTTCCAGGGGCTTCGTGACAGGTATGCTGTTTACCCAAAGTTACTTGCACTGTAACTTAGACATAGTTCAACTATAAGTGTCTGTAAGGTATGTAAGCAAGGTGGCAGATACAGAAAGGATTTACAGACTTGCCGTGGAATGTTCCTTCAGTTTGATTACCTCACTGTTTGGCTTTTTTCTTTGTCTATGGAGAAGTAGGAGTTTTAAGTCCCTCTGATTATCAAGAAAGCAGTTGCAGAATGTGCCAAACATGTGCAGCCACTTACATGGAGGGGTGGTTTCAAATGTGGCATCAATACAAACATTAAAAGTAGGGGCCCAAATTTTTATTTCTCAAGGTAAGCTTCTTATTCCCACATCTTTTTGTGCATTGTATCTTACTCAGAAGATGCTTATGCTAAAGGATGGTGTTGCTTTCCATGTAGAAGTGATGAAGGCTTTTAGAGTAGTTGCATTACTGAATATAATTCCTTGTTCTGGAATAGCTTGCTCCTGCTTGGGAAGAAAAACTAGGTGGGTGTCAGTATGTAAACTAATCACACAAAGATATGATGCTACTCATTTAGCTAAGAATATTTCAACCTGAAAGTTGGTGGAACTTCTAAGTGAAGACCAACCCTACTGTTTGCTTCAGTTGGGTAGAGGGAATCTTTAAGGAAAAAAAAGTAATTCTTTGGTCCATGTTACATTTCATTTCAATGATTTAGCTGCTAACCAAAACTCCTTGGTCCTTTAGTGGCCTTCTGTAAATAAAACATAGCTTCCAGAAGAATCAGAAATGTAGTCAAGACCCAGTGTGGTCTGTCTTTCTGTAATTATTTCTTTCAGATCCTTAACTGTTCCTTAAAAGACAATCACTTATCTTTTCTGATATTATAGTTATAACCTTAAAAACATGAATGCAGCTGATGCAGACATTGTGCTGTGTTCTGCAGAACATCTGAAATAATAATGCTGAGTTGTGATGTGCTTCATTAGCAGTGGGGTCCTTAACTCTCAGATATAATGCAGAAGTCTAAATTCTAATAACTGCTTACTTGCAGATTAAATAGATAACTTGCTATCATTTTTTCCAAAAATAATCCTGAGTGGAGGGGAGTCATGAATACCTTATCAGCTGCCTATATCTCCATCTTCCCTCAAAATTACGTTGTGTCTTAATCCAAACCAGTGCATCATCCATACAGCTAAGCTTTAAATTTATGCTTGTATGCAGGGGAAAAGTATGGTCAGAGCAAGCTTGAAGTATAGAAGAAACAAGAGCCGTAGCTTTGAGATCTTCCCTTCTTTAGCTGCATCTGAACTGCAAAGCACACGAAATTGAGCTCATATTTAGGTAGTTCTAAGTGTCATTCACAATTTCTGGGTCATCTTGCTCTTCTAATGATGACTGCATTCACTCTGACACTGAAACCGCATGTTTTATGTGTATGTATAAACACATCTAGTCAGCTTTTGCAATTTAACTTACAAGGCTGACTTCAGGTTCTGTGCAGTTCAGTCCTAGAAGATGGTTCTACAGTGTGCTGTTGTAAAAACCTTAACAGAATTATTGCTGATGAGCGTAGCAAGAAGCATGAGTTTTGGGAGAAGCACGGAGAAGTAAACATTCTGAAGGCCTAGCAACAGAGGGAAGGAAGCAGATTGTTCTGCCTATTAAAAAAAAAATTAAACTTTTTTAAAAAGTGAAGGTGATGTGCTGTGTAAAGAGTGAAGTTGTCAGAAGGAGCTCACTCTGTCACTCTTTACTCCAGCTGTGGCTGCATGCCTTGCTTTTGCCATGTCTTTTTTACAACTGGGAACGGAAGGTGCTTGGGAGGCACTGTGTCAGTGGTGACTGGCATCTTTATATGGAGTGTGGGTAAAACATATGGGGAGATGTTTTCAGAGTATTAACAACAAAGTTGTTGTCACATAGAATACTTTGTGCCATGGGATGGTATTTGGATTCAGTGGGATCTGAAGCAATCCCATCTTCTGCTATGAATCCAGATGGCTTTCAGCCTGGCAGACTCTGAAACAATCCATCTAGCCAGTCTGTCCTCTGAGCACCCTCAGAAGATGAGCCTGGGAGTTAACAGGCATAATTCTACTGGATAGCAAAGACATAAAGATTAAAAGTATTTGTATTATGACACGTTATCTCCCTTTCCTTCTTCCCTGCCCATGTGTGCACACAGTCTCTAACTTCCCATATTTTGTAGGCAATAAATTACCTGTATTTTTCCACTGGCAAGCCACATCAGGGTTCTCCTCACTGACACTTCCTCCATTTTAGAGACTAATTTTCTCTTGGGTGATAGAACTGGTAGGTGTGTAATTGAATAACTCAGAACAATTGTTTACAACTTGCACATGATTGTTGCTCTTTATTTCTGACCCAAATAAAGTTTTGTGCTCTCATGCTTTGTTTTAACTGGAGTGGTTAATATTCTGTTTATAGGTAATGTAGTGTTCCGTGTGCATTGTTTGCATTAAGTAAAACCTCTGCTTGCTTTTTGCAAGTACCAGCCCAGTGGGACTGGAGTCCCTCTGGAGCAATAGCATCTGTTTTTGAGGTCTTGTCTGTTTACAACATGATCTCTGACTAAGTTTGGGACTTAACCTGGTTAAACATTGTATTTGTGTTCACCTGGTCATTTTCCTAATCCTGGTGGGCTTGGGGGAAAGGGTGTTAAGAATTTGCCTTGCAAGGCACAACGAAGCGTTTGAGATCCTCAGGTAAGGAAAGCTGAACAGAGTTGTATGTATAACTTATTCCAGCTTTCTGTTTGTGGTATGCGGATCAGTTATTGGTGTCTTAAAATATATAGAGAAAGACCAGAGCTCTTCAATCTCTTTTAATTTGCAGACCCCCTACAGACTTCCCACTGAAGATGTTAAATCCTTGTACAATAAATTTAAGACTGCTGACAGCTTTGTGTTTCTTAATTATTTTTCCCAGGACTTTAAGAAGTAATTTAGGCACTTCTGAGGCCTGTAGGTGCTAAGTTGAAAAATCACTGGTTTAGCAAGTTCCACCACAAAATTGGAAAAAAATGTTCTTTCAATTCTGGAGCATCATGTTGCTCTGAAATAGCAGTAAACCCAAGACTTTTGATTTTTTTTTAAAAAAAACAAACCCAAACAACAAAACACAAGTAGATCCAATTGCTTATTCTCAGGCAAGTGCTTAAAAGTAATAAATGAGTGAAAGCCACTTACACAAATGCCAGCTTTTAGTCTGGATACTTAAACAGCAGAAACTTCTGAAGTAATCAGTGTGTGCTTTTATTACATCTTTTTACCAAGTCAAATGCTTTAGTCACTTGGTAGCTAGCAAGTCCAGGTACAGCCGAGAATGTACTCTTCTCAGTCTTAGCAGAACTCCCTCTGTGAGACCAAGATGCTCACCCAATATTCTTTGGCAGCATCCCAAAACAGCGTGCTAAGGTGCAAACTTTCATCTCTTACGATACTGGCTGTGACTCAGATATGTTGATAGCCAAAGCAGGCTGGAAGACATGGAGAGAAAGAGGGACAAAGAAATGCAGGCAAAAGAATAATCCTGCTTGTGGAAGCAGGACTAAACTCTGCCTGATACTTGTCAGCCCACAATTCCTGATTTTTTTTTTTTTTACCAGCAGTTGCTGACTTTTTTTCTTCATGTTATTCTACAATGCCATTGAGACGGTTCACTCCTCGGCTGGTTTGTAGTATGCTCATAAACTGGCATAGGAGCTTCTGGCACTTTTTTGCTTTATTCTCCTCTAAGTCCTTCTTTATGTAAGAAGAGTGGAGTGGCACTTCTGACGTGGTATTGATGAAACTGTATGGCTGGTGGTCAACTGAGGAGTCTTGGCACTTGGTTGCACATTAAAGTAATTTAATTTTCTTGAATATTCCTGTTCAAGCAGAGGTAGCACTTACAGTGCTTTTCATAATTTTGGTTTTTGTTTATTGGCTGGATTCTCTAACTTACCAGTGTGTGAGCATTTTTGGCAGAGGAACTGGAAGTTTATGTGTAGATATTTTAATAAGGCACCTAAGCTTTCTTTCTGCCTTTTGTTTTTAAAGGCAGAAAAATAATACTTCCAACTTCTTTATTCATGTTCAGAGGCCTGTCAACCTATGATGTGAGGGTGACTTTATTTCTCTTGCTCAGGATGATCCAGTTGTAGCAGTGGCAAGTCCTGTCCCAGCCCTTTGAGATGCAGTATATGAGTCCGTGCTAAATAAGTATATTTGCCTTTCTTAAGTGTTGTTGCATGTAGTCCAGCATACTACAAAAATGCAAATGCTTTAGGCTATACTGCCTGAAGCAGTTCTAGACTCATGTTTTCAGTCTACCAGCATGCAGTTGGCTGCTGTGCTAATGGTTTAAACATATAGTAAAACTTCTGTTAATTTCTGTCACTGAACTTGATGCTTTGTAGGGCAAGGCTGTGAGGTTTTTTTTTTAGGGTGGTGTACTTCGTAATGTGCCAGAAACATTATAGCACCTGCTTCTCCATTCTATGTCTTTAGCAAATTCCAGGTCCCCTTAGCATCATGTGCATTGCCTGTACCTCCTATGTTATTTTGAAGAAAAAAATGTATTTATGGTCATTTTTAATATTTCTGTGGTAGATAGTATACTAGGTGCTAATTTATTCAAGAGACTGATACACCACAGTAGAGGAATCCTATTGAGCTTTTTTCAATCCTGTAAGTTGTTTCATCTGTCCCAGAGGAAACCATATAGATAATTGTCTTGCAAGATTTTGCTTCAGTACAAGACTGACAGCTGACTTCTTAACAGCAGACTCATTATCTGTATTTATAGCACTGTGGAGAAATCCAGCTTGCAGGAAGTAATAGCAACCTGTCTCTTGATGGTAAGTTTTATTTGTTTGTTCCAGTGTTTAGGAGAATGGGGTGGTGGAAGGGGTAGAGGAATCTAATGCTACTGGCACAATTTCATGAAGTATGCATATTCAGAGTTAAATTCACCCATGTGATCTTGTGTGAAGAATATTTTGTTCTTGGAGAACCCTTTGTGGAACTTTGTTTTGACTTGCCTTTGTCACCGTCTGCATTCCACCCTCTGTTTTGCTCTCCAGTTATAAGCAGATTCTGACATACCCTCTGTCTTGGGTTCATTGACAATAACTGAGAAATCTCAAATGGTATCAATTTACCTAGAAATACTGGATCTCTAGAATGGCACTGGTGAAGAAAATGCAGAGCTGAAAGTACTTCACTAAATTTTGCTTGTAAAGATCACTTCTGCATGTTGGCAGAAAAAGGGTAGATTCATTTTCTTGTGATAGACTACAAAATAACTATTAAAGCAACTTGAGCTGAGGAGGTGAGAGCCTAGGTATGTGTCCTGCAGTCCTATCACCAGTGCTGTAACCGGTTTTGTCATCGTTAGGTAGGCAGGAGTACAGGTACAAGATGTGTGCAGTGTTCCCATGGCCCTGTCAGGCAAAGGTATGTACACAGGAGTCGGCTACTACTTGGACTATCTTTGCAGAAAGCTTGTACAGTGAAGTTATTTGCTGACGAGACTCAAATGTTTGCCTGTGCTGCTGGGAAGGAAAGCAGGCCTTGTCTGTGCGTGTGCTGTTTGGTGGCAGCAGGTACCTGACTACTCAGCACATGTGCTGGCTGGAAGCCTGAGCAGGAAGAGCACCAAACCCCTACTGCTGCCGTTGCCCACCAAAATGATGCTGAGCATGAAACAGAGTGGAGATGTGTGTGTTGTGGATGTTTGCAACGGAGAAGGGGAAGGTAAGAGGACATTTTCCACAAACCTGTAAGAAACAAGGCTCTGTGAGTTGTGGTTTGTTGTACAATGTTAGATTTCGATGTAGGTGTTAAAGAATGTCTAGAATAAAGTTATGTAGGGGTTTGGACAGACTTTGGACTTTTTTCTGTGGATTCTGGAGGCCTACATTTTAAGGTTGAAAAACTCTAAATTGGGTTGACTTTCTCAGTTTCTCTAAAGAAACCCTAAGTTCTTCCAAAGGCTGTAGTGCCTCTGGTTATTACTTCTGAAGCACTGGGTTGAGCTAAGTTCTTGTACTTTGATTCTTTTCTTCAGAAATATGTGATCAGTAGTGTATATAATGTTTTCTTAAACAGTTTTAAGTATAGAACAAAAGTAGAAGGCAAAAAGTATTTTTAAAGTAACTAGTAGCCTGCAAGCCTATTTGTTGTTCCTAAGCATCATATCTAGATAGATACAACTTCATCTACCAAGTGTGTCCAGAGAAGGGCAACGAAGCTGGTGAAGGGTCTGGAGCACAAGTCCAGTGAGGAGCGGCTGAGGGAGCTGGGGGTGCTCAGCCTGGAGAAGAGGAGGCTGAGGGGAGACCTTATCGCTATCTACAACTGCCTGAAAGGAGGCTGGAGCCAGGTGGGGGTCGGTCTCTTCTCCCAAGTAACAAGCGATAGGACAGGAGGCAATGGCCTCAGGTTGTGCCAGGGCAGGTTTAGGTTGGATACTAGGAAAAATTTCTTCACCAAAAGTGTTGTCAGGCCCTGGCACAGGCTGCCCAGGGACGTGGTTGAGTCCCCATCCCTGGAGGTATTTAAAAGTTGGGTAGATGTGGTGCTTAGAGATGTGGTTTGGTGGTGGACTTGGCAGTGCTGGGTTAACAGTTGCACTTCTTAGTGCAATTTAAGTGCAATTTTAGTGCAATTTAAGTCTTGTTTTTTTAAGTCTTGCTTTTATTTTTCATTTGTGCTTCATAATGGATAAATTATGAGGTCTAAAAGAGTTTCTTAAATTATTTTTGTGTGTTTTCATTATACACAAAGGAAACTATTTAAGTTCTTCTTCCCCCTCCCTTGCTAGTCTTATTAGAGATTCTACATTTTTCTTGGAAGTAATTTGTTATGGAAATGAACACCAAGAAAGCTGGTCAAGACATTCCAGGCGTTTCTGTTAATATTAATTTCAGAATGTTAATTTTAAGTTAATTTCAAAACCTGTTAATGAAATAGCTATAAATGGCTCACTAAAATTCCTTCTACTTAGCAGAGAAAGTAAAGGTTTACAGGTTACTAAGGTGTTGCCTTTAATAAATCTTATACCATAAACTTCTAATCTAGATGGACTATAAAATTTTAACTTACAGAGAATATAAACAAACAGGAGAAACTTAAACCAAACTAACAAAACTCTCAGCATGTCATCGTCAGTGACTATGAGCTGCTGCCTCCTCCTTCTCCTGTGCTTGGTATTCATCTTGATTAATACAGATCAGTGCAGGGGATTCGGTAGGGAACCATTAACATCCACATAGAGCCAATTAGAATGTTTTATGAATAGAAGGTATACATTAAACGACATAAATTTGACTTGGGTTATAGAACAAATGAAAAATTAAGAGCTTTGTTTGCCACAGTGCATATAATGTAGCCATTTTATACCTTATAAAGTTGTTACCTAGTATTTCTATTTGATTTGATAACATTTTATATTGATCACTGGTCTGCACAACTATGTTACTGCTAAGTGCAAGCATTTAGAATTCTTAAGGGGGGGAATCTCCAGATTCGTTAACAAACTTCTGCCTCTTACTTGAATGATAAAAACTGTATTTTGAATTTCTTTAAGTTTTTAGAGTTTGCTTCGTCATGTTTTTAAGACAACATCTAGAAAATGTTTCTGGTCTTCAGAATTGTAAATGAATTTTGGGGAGTGTTTTGTGAGTTTTGGTTTTGTTTTATTTTTGCAATGAAATGAAGAGGTTTACCATCCTGTTACCCAAAGTACAAGGCAGATGATCACTAGGAAAGTCTTGTGTCAGCAGTGACTCCAGTGAACTTGATTATAGGACAATGCTATTTGATAACATCAAAACATACCTCCGTCTTCATACATTTTTCTGATTCAACAGATCAATTGAAAGTGTTTCTATCTTTGTTATGTCCTTGCTTACTGCAGCCACTAGGATGCTTAAGGCTGAATTTTTTTATTGAAAAAATATCTGTAGCATTTCTTTGTGTGCCTGCAATCACTTATTTTTTGATTTAGTTTCCTGTAGCTGGGGTGGGTTTCACCTAGAGCAAAAATGAAAAGCATTATGCTTTCTTTCTCTAAACCAAATGCCTTGAGGATTTCATTTCCTGAACCGCTTCAAAAATATGTTTATTTCACAAGACAAAAGCAAGAATGTTATCACTTAGTCCTGACACAAAATTGTCTGAGCAAGTCAGAGTACAGGGATGCACCACAGATCATGACCTACAATTCTCATTTCTCAGTAATTTCAAACTGTTCTTGAGTACTGTATCCACACATCCTTAGGAACATGGCCACTCAGCTTTTTAACACCTCTTTCCCCATGTAATCTTGGTCATTGCCACCTTTGCCAGGTGAGGTCTTTTACTTTTCATTGTTGTCTATCTAGAAGTTGTTCTTTAGCTTAAATAATCACATAGTTAACAGATTGTGGTTTTTCTTCCAAATTCCTTTGATATTCAATAATTTTATATTAAAAAATGGAAAGAGGATGATTTTTAAAAATATTTATTTACCTCATGCCAGTACAGTAGCAGTTTATCATGTAGAATGCAAAGGAGCTGATGGAAAGAAAATGCCTTCAGGTAATAACTCAGGGGTCTGTGTGTTAATTAGTAGTAATTCTCATTTAGATCTGGGTGTAACTCCAACTGCTCAGCTGTCGTACAGAGCAGAACAGGATTACCTGGTGTTGCTTGCATCAAAATTCAGAGGTCCTCAGACTTCTTTTTGTGCCTGTCTATGTTCTGAGAATTATTTGTGTAGCAGCCTTCTGAGAACACGCTTCCTTGCAGGTACGTTCTTCCCAAGAACAGATGGAGGAGATGCTGGGAGCAGAGCAAGAGCTGTAGTTGGGAGGTGAATGAAGCGGGGTTTGAGGAATGGAGTGGCATGGCTGAGCTGGGTTTTTTTATGGAGGAAGTAGTAGGCAGGAGAAGCAACAGGATCCTTTTTTTTTTTTTTGTCAGGAGCTACTGTGCTGAGTTACTGTTCCTCAGTGAGGGCTTTGAGACAAGAGCCAGTTTTATTTGGAGGGTGGGGGTGTCTTTGTTACCAGCAACTCCTTTGGTCTGTCAGAAGACTTTATTGTCTGTCTTCTGTTGCAGAACTCGTGGCACTTCTATGTTCAAACAGGTCTAAAAACACTGGGTTTTAAGATGGAGTTGTAATGCAGACTGTTAAAGCAGTGGCCTGTGGATGTCTGAGCAAGCAGCAGTGACCCAGCTCTAGACCAGGTTTGAAATGTCTGGGTTTCCAGTGGTCTTATTTATTCTTACCTAAACAAAGCCAGTTGTTAGTCACTCTGTTTAGACCTTGTGTGTCTGTATAAATGTGTAGATATATAAAAAATGCATATGTATGTTCACATGTGTGCCTCTTTAAGAGTAAAACACGTTTGCAGAAGATTAAAAAACAGGAAAGAACTAATTTTGGTAAAACTGGGGAAGATTAGATATGAAATAGTGAGGAGATGTTCATTTCTCTGCTTTGACATTTGGAATACAACACAGGTGGAAGGAGAGGATATAATAGAGTAATAGATTTGCATTAAAGAATAGTTTTATTTTGTCTCCTTAGTACTGCTAACAACTTCTCATGCATCCAGGAGATGTACTTGCTATGTGTGAGAGGTGGGGGCCTCTGACTGAGGGAAGGGTGTCAGGAGGGGAACTTCTTTTCTCTCATAATCAACAGATAAAAAGTGCAAGAACCAGCGTGTTGAAGTCGTGGTTCTTTAGTGTGTGATATTTGGTAGATGGAGGCTATACATGGCATCTTGTAGTGGTAGAAGGCGAATATAAAATAGGAATATTTTCTAATACTGATTTGATCCAACTGCAGAGGAAGCATCGCTTGGATGTATGTTTAGCATCTTTGTTTTTTTGTCTTTCATGCCAGCTCTATGTGGCCACTGAAGCCATCCTCATTGCATTGGTAGGTGCAACTCCTCCCTACCAGTGGGACCTCCAAGAGCTCTCAGCTAATCAGAGCCACAGCAACCAGTCAGTGAGCGAGCAGAGAGCTTTTGGGGAATGGCTTCTGACCGCCAATGGCAGCGAGGTGCATAAGCATGTACACTTCAGCAGCAGCTTCACATCAATAGTCTCTGAGGTAAGTCTGAAATGTGTTTTGCTGCCTCGTCTGTGAGTAGTAAATCTTATTGGGTCAGTTGTGGGGGGCTGGGTGTACTCCTTCTTTCTTCCATACTAATGCATGTTTTGATTAGCAAATGAAATGGGTGCTACCTCCAGGTAGAGAACAGGTAATCTATTCATATCTTTACTGGCAACAAGAACTAGCTTTATTTTGCTATGCAGATCTTGACCACAGTTCTGTTCCAAAGGTTCCCACCTTTTCCATGTGGAAGTTATGTATTGGATCCTGTAGCCTGGTTCCACAATTGAGCTGGAATCATGTCATTTGTTGTACTAACATGCTCAAAACCCTTTATGGACCCTGAGCTCTTTCTGGCCACCTCCTGTGATTCCCTTGCTAAGGTCAAATGTGTGTAGTGCATCCATCATGCAGTTAGCAAGCAGTGGAGGAACGGGAGAGAAAGTAGCTTCTGCAGTCGTTGCAACTCCAGATGTGAGGGAAGGCATGAGCGGTGGGGAGACAGGTGGACAAAGCAACTCCCCCCATTCTATTGCAAAATAAGCTTTAGCTTTATTGGTGTGTCTTCTATCATGGTCCAGCCACAGCCCCTATAGAAATGATTCTAGACTCTGCGCTGATGTGTGCAACACCTGCCCTTCCTGGGGCCTTCAGTGTCTGTTAATGTCAAATTGTTCTGTGCACGAGCCCTATCCGAGTGCATCTGTTACAAGACCTGAATTTAGAGCTATACAGTTGAGTCAAGTGTCGTACCACTTGATTCATGGCTATTGTCATCTGACTTAGTCCTGTAAAGCACTTAACTTCATTGGTTATGAGCATATTAATAAAAACTGCCAGCTTTGGAATAGTACCAAGCAGTTGTGTACAACAGGCATTGCTGCTGCTTCTGGTAATAAAGAGGATATGAGTACTTACACCACTATTTAAATTGAAATCCTAATGGATGGTGGATTTTTTTAAGCATTATTAAAAGCTCAGTAAGGTTTTCAAACTTTCTCTGGGCTTTTTCTTTTTTGCTTTTTAATTTATCCAAGAATCTTTTATTCTCTTAAACTTGACAAGTCAGACATGTTTGTAGATCCTAGCAGTGTTTTAGGACCAAGTTTGTAAAGATTCTTATGCATTTTAGTTGCATAGATAAGAAATGCAGATAAAGAATGAAGCTTACTTGAAAAATACAAAATTAAAAAAAGGCAGCCTGTGTAGATTCTACTTTGAAGTTCTTTAACATACTTCTCAGTAAAGGTCCATGTGTATAAAATCTTGTTGCCTCTCCTCTTTCCCACTGTTAAAATACATTTTTTCAAAATTTGTTAGCTGAATGTGTCATACATTTGGAAGTGTGGAATACAAAGATTTTAGTGATATCACACTTACTTGGGGAATATCTGTCACTATCTAGTTTCATTACTGATGTATAAAGAAGCTTTTTCTGCATTTGAGGAGGATGTTTTTCATGCTTATCTTGTGGCATCACTAATAACATGACCATTGCAGATTCACACTAAAAAATATTTTGATGTAAAAAAACTTGATTTACGAATATCAGGCATATATATATATAACATGCTTTATGTAAAAGAGAAAAGCCTTGAGCCCTTTAAAGGGCTTCTTAGCTGTTGAGATTAATTTGCAGAACAAATTTTGCTTCTCAACTAAATTATCCCTTAATCCCTGAATGATACAGAAACCATCTAATGTCACTGAGTTTCAGTGTTGGCAGCTCTTTTAATTTTTGTACCAGAAGTTAGGGCATGATTCTTGTAGGTCTTATAAAACAAACTGACCATGTTATTTCAAGGTAAAATTAATCTCATGTGCTATTATACAGATGTATTTTTCTGGGAATTGTTTTTAAATTCTAGAGAAGCTTCAAAAGCTGATTTGTGGTCACATGGACCACAAAATTGAATTTTCTCAATCTTGATGCTTTATGGGCACATTACCTATCGTATCAGTAAACACCTCACCATTAAAGTGACAATTCAAAATGAAGCATATACTGAGAGTAAGCAAGTTATTTTCTTGGAGATTCTGAATGACTTTGTTTCGTTAGCTCCCTGATCTTGGTGAGGTTTAATTGCATGGCTCTGTTCTCATGGGGAAGTAGTTTATAACTGAGCTTTGAAATAATATAAGCTTTGCTAGAAAGGATATTTAATGGGGTTTTGGTAGAGGAAGAGAAGATTATGAGGAGAAGATTAGAGTGTTATTGCAGGGATAATGACATAATCACCAGCTTATCAGCAGAGGAAGAAAAGTTGGGTGTCACTAAGAGGAAATAGTATTTCAAGATGCAAGAGGAGTAGAAAAAGAAAAGAATACAAGATGTAGAGTTTTTAGAATACAAAAAGAAATAACTTTTGAACAGTGAGAGCATGGTGTATTTTCATTCTACAGTTTTGGGGGAGAAAGAATTTCCTGTCAGATTCAACCTGAGACATTAAGTCTGTAAGAATCAAACATATGAAGATCAGGTTTGTATTTGGAATTGAGAAGAGCTGGAAATGACACAAAGTCGACTGCAAAAAAATGAGCATTTGAAATACCAGAAAACCTGTCTAATGCTACCAAAGTGTTTCTCAGTGACAAGACAGTTCATAAGGAGGAGCATATGCAGGATTATCTTTGGACATAAACCTGTGGTTTATTTTTATTTTTGCATAGTATGTGTTGTGGTTTAACCCCAGCCAGCAACTATGCACCACACAGCCACTTGCTCACTTCCCCCCGGTGGGATGGGGGAGAGAATCGGAAGAGTAAAAGTGAGAAAACTCACGGGCTGAGATACAGACAGTTTAGTAGGTAAAGCAAAAGCCACACACACGAGCAAAGCAAAACAAGGAATTCATTCACTACTTCCCATCGGCAGGCAGGTGTTCAGCCATCGCCAGGAAAGCAGGGCTCCATCATGTGTAACGGTTACTTGGGAAGACAAACACCATCGTGCCCAGTGTCCCCCCCTTCCTTCTTCTTCCCCTAGCTTATATACTGAGCATGATGTCATATGGTATGGAATAGCCCTTTGGCCAGTCTGGGTCAGCTGTCCTAGCTATGCTCCCTCCCAGCTTCTTATGCACCTGGCAGAGCATGAGAAGCTGAAAAGTCCTTGACTAGTGTAAACTCTGCTCAGCAAGAACCAAAACATCAGTGTGTTATCAACATTATTCTCATCCTAAATCCAAAACACAGCACTCTACTAGCTACTAAGAAGAAAACTAACTCTATCCCAGCTGAAACCAGGACAGTATGCCTACACGCTGCAGCGTCAAGAGGTAGGGCTGAGTCTATTTAAGCTAATAGATTTATGTGAGAAAAGGCAATAAAAGGCAGAATGGGAGAAGGCTGCAAGAATTACAATGTTCTATGAGGGATCTGTCCTTGATTTTTAGAATCAAAGACTGCGTGTGATTTGAGGGAGCTGTGCCATTTGTTAGTACCAGCCGGTGAGTCTGGGAGTCAGCAGTTGTGTGTTGGTGACTATCTGACTGCCTGAATGTGATGCTTAGGAGATTTATGCAGAGTTTGATCTTCCTTAAAGCATGTGTCATCCCCCTGCAGCTATTAGCTTTTGGTGAACTGCTTGGGTTCTGTTAACTCTCCTCTTTTTCTTTTTTCCCTCCATCCAGTGGTTTTTAATTGGCAACACATCGTACAAAGTCAGTGCTGCCAGTTCTTTCTACTTCAGTGGTGTGTTTGTTGGAGCAATCTCCTTTGGCCAGTTGTCAGATCGCTTTGGGAGGAAGAAAGTCTATCTCACAGGTAACCTCTGCCACCTAACACCTCTACTTCATTTTGTTGTGTCTCTGAAGATCAGTGACAAGAGCCTAGTTTCTGCTGGCAGCTTGATACACAGCAGTGAATAACGTGCTGTGATTTTGTGTTTGTCCTTCCAGTATACTTCAAGAATATAAGTAGGGGCAAGAAATTAATATTTGACTGTTCAATGAAGGTATTCTGGATTTAGGAATCATACCGTAAGGGCTTACGCTCATGCATGTCATGCTCATGGGATCTCCACAGGTTGCAGTTAATACATTCTAGTAATTTGTTAGCAATGTTCTTGCATGTATAACCTGCTAGGAATTTGTTGCACCTTTTATCTCCAGTCTGCATGATTTCATTTTTATGTGTTTGTGATCCTTATTGTGTTTTAAAGCTCATGGGGTTTTTTACTGTCCCCAGATCAAACAACGTTTGGATCTTATGTTTTGTGTATGTATTTATAAAGTTGTGTCAATGGATGAGCGTGTAGAATTAAAAAAATGAATTATTTTTTTAAAGGAACAACCTCACTCAAAGCAGATAAAGGTGGGCCTGCTATGCAGTGCAAACTCCCCATGTGCTGTCCCCAGTAACATTTTTCTAGTTTGTATGGACTACTTTCCAAGAATGAGGGGAGATATTTGGTCATATATTTAATCTGTGGCTTCTGTATGGGGTTAAATATCAAGCCATCTTAACTGGAGCCAGACAGCAGTTATGAATATGTGAAAAAATTGTCTGCTGTGAAAGGAATTTGAAAGTTTAGTACTGCAAATTGTGTGTCAGAAACCACTCCTTTTGTGTGTGTCGTCCCCCCCCCCCCCTTATGATAGTGACTTTAGGTACTTAAATTTCTGCCCAAACTGTGGTATGTAGCAGTGTTCTAGTTGTTGACTGTGATTACTTAAGACAGATGCCACTGAACATCAAGTAAAGATACTGATAAATGCTTTTGTTTTTCTTTAGGTACTCTTCTGAAATTAAACCTTTTGCCTTGTTTTCCAGGTTTTGCCCTGGACATCTTGTTTGCCATTGCAAATGGATTCTCACCCTCATATGAGTTCTTTGCCATCTCTCGCTTCTTGGTAGGGATGATGAATGGTGGGATGTCACTGGTGGCCTTTGTTCTACTGAATGAGTGTGTGGGTACTGCCTACTGGGCATTAGCAGGTAAAGTTTAAGTGTCAGTGTCTTTATTGTCAGAATTTATAGATTTCAGTCTCACACACAACTTGAGAGACACCAAAGATAACACCGTAGCAGCTGCAAATTTAACTCTGCTTGAGGATCTTTGTGACCATGGTCTTTGAGCCCTGCTTTGTTTAATATGAATCTTAGACAAGCACCGTAGATGACTTGGGGCCATTCAGATTGCTGCATCACTCAAGTTGACAAAGGTCCAGTTGAAACATCCCCAGCAAATGTTACACAGCCAAATACTCATCCAAGGTTTGTGATAGCTGAGCTCTATCCATCAGAATTTTGGACTCTGTTAAACAGAGCTTAGTGTTTGTACGCTAAATAGCAATTCTTTTATTCCTGGCAGTTCTCAAAAAGAAATCAGAAGTGTTTTTATAGAATCATAGAATCATAGAATGGTTTAGGTTGGAAAAGACCTTCAAGATAAGTCCAACTGTTAACCCAGCACTTCCAAGTCCACCACTAAACCATGTCCCTAAGCGCCACATCTACATGTCTCTTAAATACCTCCAGGGATGGGGACCCCACCACTTTCCTGGGCAGCCTGTTCCTGTGCCTGACTAACCTGGCAGTGAAGAAATTTTTCCTAGTATCCAACCTAAACCTGCCTTGGTGCAACTTGAGGCCGTTTCCTCTTGTCCCATCGCTTGTTACTTGGGAGAAGAGACTGACCCCTACCCTGCTACAACCTCCTTTCAGGCAGTTGTAGAGTGATGAGGTGTCCCCTCAGCCTCCTTTTCTCCAGGCTAAACAATCCCAGCTCCCTCAGCTGCTCCTCCTAAGACTTGTGCTCTAGACCCTTCACCAGCTTTGTTGCCCTTCTTTGGATACACTCCAGCACCTCCATGTCCTTCTTGTAGTGAGGGGCCCAAAACTGAACACAGGATTTGAGATGTGGCCTCACCAGTGCTGAGTACAGGGGGACGATCACTTCCCTGGTCCTGCTGGCCACACTATTCCTGATACAAGCCAGGATGCTGTTGGCTGCCTTGGCCACCTGGGCACACTGCTGGGAATATAATGGGAAGATGAGACAACTATTGTTTATATGTAAAAAAAAAAGTTGTCCCATGTGGTGATCAACCTTATAACTTAGAACAAAAGACACAGACACCCTTAACTGTCTCGGTTGCTAGTGTTGAAGCTGTCCTTCAGATATGCGTATAAATTGTACTGTTACAGCTCTGGGGCCTGACTTACCCAGCCTGTGACAAGTGCCAAAAGTGCTGTGCTGATCCTGTTTCAAAACAGGAGATCTTAAAAATGATGAGAGCTACAAATGAATACTATGTATTCCTAAGAATACCAGTTTTCCAATGGTTTGTAGTATTTATTTTTACACATAGAAAGCTGAAGCATACTTACATTTGGAATTACAAGACTTGATTGTTCATGGGCCTTTGGGTGAGGAGGATGTAGAATGGTGCTTTTTGGACTTGTATTGATCTTTGCGATTAGCTATAATACTTCTGCCCTGCATGGGTGAAGGACAGAATGTTCTTTGGTCAAATAGCTGTGGTTTTGCCTATTTTATTGAGTAGATTTTTCTTAATGAATTGTTAGTTTCTGTCTGATCCCATGTGTTGGGAGTTAATAATGTTCCTTAAAGGAGTGATAATGTTTTGGTTTTAATTGTATTTTAGGGTCTATTGGTGGCTTGTTCTTTGCTGTGGGAATTGCCCAGTATGCTTTATTAGGCTACTTCATTCGTTCCTGGAGGACTCTGGCTGTTGTGGTTAACCTGGAAGGAACAGTCGTCTTTCTTCTCTCTCTGTAAGTTATTTTTCAAACTGAGTTTCATCAAGAAAGATGTCAATAAGAAATGAAAAAAAAAAAAAAAAAAACCAAAACAAAGAAGAAACAACCAACAAACCAAACGGCTAAGTCAAGGTGCTTTTTTAGGATGGTATGAAATGGTGTAACTAAGGTATTTCTCTCAACCTCTACCACCCCATGTTCTGTGCCTTCTTTAAATAGCAGTGCTGCAGTATTTGAAAATGTAAGTGTACATTTTATTGTATATGCATTGTTACTGTAGATGGGAACAGTCTCTAGAGTGGTGTAGAAGCACATTCTGTTCTTTAACAGGTGTATGTAGATGATCTAAACTGTTGTCTGGTGTGGTACAAGACACCATATATACATGCTAAAAGATACAGAAATGTTTTTTGCGGTTACGTGATAACATGATGTTTCTCTTACAATCGCACTTGCACAGAAGGAACAGCATCAAAATTGCTTGCACATACATCTTAAAGGTGACATGCAAAAGGAAAAATAGGCAGCTTCCTTTTATTTTTCAAATGTGATTAGAAAAGAATAGGAAGAAGGCTTCATTATTAAGATAATAGGGGTTTTGTGTTTGTGGACTTCAGCACTGAAAGCCATATGATGCAGTGTTCTTTTCTTATATACTTCCTGATAGCAAAATCTCAGTAACTGAAAGAAAATAACTTTAGCTGCCGTTTAAACTTAAGGTTTTTTTCTTCCAGCATCTATTTAACTTCAGTAACTAACTTTTTGAATAAAGCTCTTTGCTAAAGAGTCAACACACCCTTTCAAAGGAAGCATCAGAAGTCAAGGAAAGGTCTTAGAGGCTGTTCATGAAGTGAAAAGCAGAGATGACAGTTCTGATATTTCAAAACTTAGTGCTGTTTGGGACCTTTGGAAAAAATTAACTTTATGTGCAATTTTTTGAAGTGCTTTATGCTTGGGCCTTCAGAGCTGTGCTCAAAGGCCTATCTTACTGTAAGAAAGGATTTTTTTTATTCCATATTTCACACTGCCTCCCTCCCACATTGCTTAAAAATTACACTGCAGAAAATGCTATCAGATTTTTTTATTATGGGGAAGAAAGCATGTTCCTTTCTAAGCTCTTTTCTTTTATAAAAGCACAGAATCACTTTCCTTTAAATTTAAAGGAAAAATGTTACTTCTGGTCAGAGGCAAAAATCTTAAAGCTTCTGGCAAAAGACCTAAAGTTTAAACTAGTTTTGGGAGTCTGAAAGTAACAGAAGAAGATTTGTTTTGTAGGCTCTGTTGGAGTTATAGACCTAGCAAGTGAACAGTGCACATGGGGAGCAAGAGCATGACCTCTGCACAGCCTCTGCCTTCCTGTCTACAGGAGAGAGTTTGGGAAAAAGTGGGAAAATGTGGAGCAGAAGACAACTAGTTAGTGTTACAAAAACATCCTGTGGTTACTTGTAATGTGGTGCCTCCTTAATTCTGAATTCTCGGAAGAGTCCTAATGATACTGTAATTTGTAGTATTGTGTGTATATGTGTGTGTGTATATATGCATATACTCAAAGCAATTGCTTGGTATCTAAATTACATAACTTATGTTCCCTTTCCTTTCAACGTGCTTTGTCTCTGTTTCAATAAGTGAATTCTATACCTGAAGGGTGTTTTGAAAAATTCTTTGTTATACTGAAATGTATTTCAGCCTTATTTCCATAGACAAGTCCAGCCTTGTAGAAGCAAAAAGCCCTAAAGCTGTGTATGTATGTGTGTTTCAGATTCATTCCAGAGTCCCCTCGCTGGCTCTATTCACAAGGCCGGCTGAATGAAGCAGAAGATGCCCTCTACCTCATTGCGAAGAGGAACCGCAAGCAGAAGTGCACTTTTTCATTAAAACTCCCAGCAGAGAGGAGCTCCAGAGAGGCTGGCAGCTTCTTGGATCTGTTCCGATATAAGATTCTCTTGGGACGCACCTTGATCATGATGTTTACCTGGTACTTGAAATTCTTTGTAGGCCCAGCTATGCTACTGTTCCCTCTTTGTCTTTGAGAGAACACGTTGCTGAGAATTGGCTTATCCTGCAGACTGTGCTTAGTTTCAGCCTGTATTATTAGGGACACTGTACCTAAAAAGGATCCTTATATTGTAGTATTTCTGTAGTGCATTTCTAATGTGAAACCATTTTTACGATCTAGTTCTGAGGTGTTTTATCTTTGCATTTCTGTCATTCTTTTTGAGTCTCAAAATAGTTGAGAACTCTCTCTTCCTTTCTGACCTTCAAGGGCTGCTGAGATTAGTCATGCTGTCTTCCTCTTTGGCCCAGTGCTGTGTGTCAGTATGTTCAGTTGCATGGATTATTCTTTGTTTTGTGTGTAAGGAGCCCATTAGCAGGTGGGTGGCCTACCTTGTCTAATGAGTGTTTATTTTCTTAAGAGAAAGTGCTGCCAGTGCTAGCAGTTGCTGTAGTAAGGAGCAGGAATCCATGATGGGAACATGGAGCAGGAACTCCCTCTAGTCACCAGCAGAAATTTAACTCTCCAAAAGTGCCTATTTTGTTGCAGATAGCTCTGCTAGCCCTGAGGCCTTTTGCTGCCACTTTGAAATAAACCTTGTGTATGACATGGTATGCGAGTCCTCTGGCATCACTGTTCATACAGTTGCTTTTATAACGCATATATTTGGGGAAGATGTGTTGATTAAGGAGAAACCGAATAGCATTATTTTGTCAGCAGACAACACAAAGCTGTCTTCCTGTTGCTTTTCCAAATGCTTACTGCAGAATAGTTGATTTTTCTGTTCCTTAAATGACAGTTGCTGATTTCCTGCAGAATGAATTAGTGACCTGTTCCCTTCCTCTCTGTAAAGAAGACAGCCAGTCAGGGTTACAAAAGAAAAGTAAAAAATCAGAATTGGAGGCTGAATAAAACTGGACTAGGGTGTAGAAATTAAAAGAAGGCAAAAGTGTTGTCTGAACTGTTTGAGAAAGGGTTTACACACAATTGGAAAAGTATGGACTAAAGTGACACCTGATAAAAACAAAAAGGACAAAGACATTTCTCAAGTCAAATAATATAATCACGATCATATTTTAACTTTATTCTGGTTTATGCACATTCTTAAGTGTAGTCTTAAGTTTAACTGAGTACTAAGTCAGGAATTGGGTTTGTGCAGAGACAAAATGGTTTCTTTACCTAGAAAGCATCACCCAGTTGTAGAGAAACATTTTAGGCCTATCTTCTGAAACACTAAATATAGTTTATAGTGTATTGTGCCAGACCAGTGCTTTGACATGGCAGGCAAAGCAGCAGCTCTGATTTTACTCTTCTTCTGTCTTTCGCAGGTTTGTGTGCAGCTTGGTTTACTATGGTCTTACCCTTAACGTGGGTGACTTAGGTGGAAGTATTTATGCCAATTTAGCCCTTTCAGGGTTGATAGAAATCCCAGCATACCCAATTTGTATTTACTTGATTAATCAAAAATGGTAAGTATGAAATTTATTAACCTATTCAGGGTTTGTTTTATAATTTTTCTCAAAGATAGGTTTCCTGTATATTGCATTGACTTGCTTAATTTGTTGTGTGGGGCTTCCTGTGTCAGTGTTACTATTTCATTATATTCTCCTGGGAAATGCGTTTTTATTTGAAAGTGCCATTAGTATATCTTTACTTCAAATAACAACAGTTTAACTTGTTCTCAGTAGCTCACTTATTAATGAGCCGTCTAAATTTGGCTCAGAGGTGAGGCTGATCTGCATCAGTCGAACCTAGCTGTGCTGACTCCGTGCTAACACAAGATGGCATTCTTCCCACCTCTGCCTTGTAATCCCCATTCTCACTGTTATGTCAAAGCTATTGAACTAAACTGAAGCTATCGTGGTTTTGTGTAACAGCTGCTGTGTGCACTAGTATGAGAGCAGAGCTGTTGATTCAGATATCTAGCCTTTTTCTGAGCCATGATATTCTGGACAATGTCTTTTACTTTTTGTAGAATTCGCCTCCCAATCTCTTCTCTGCATGTCTCCTGAGGAGCTTTACAAATGTGCACACACAGTGGGAAGCAAATCAAAATCCTAGAAATTGTCAGCCCCTTCATAAAGACTTCTTGATGCTCATTTTGTTAAGAGTGCAGTAGAAGCTTGTTTAAAAACAATGTGAGAGGAAATGTTTGAGAGATGGCATTCAGAATTTCCAACTGCAAATAAAGAGGCAATGTGAATTTAGAGGACTCGTTGCTCTGCAAACTACAGATCTAATGTAGAATAAAGCTTTGTTATCCTTGCACATCAGGTTTGGTCGGAAGCGAACACTGAGTGCGTTTCTGTTCCTGGGAGGACTGGCTTGTCTTATTGTCATGTTTCTTCCTAAAAAGAAAGGTAAATATTTCCTTTTATTTCTGGAGTATGTGATAAGAAGTTGTAAACACATCATCCTACAGCCTAAGAATTTGATGGTTGCCAGTAGATTAGGCTCGTACCACATGTGAGTCTCAATTTTTGAAGCCAGAGAAGCTAACTTACAAAAAGGATAAGCAGCAACCTTCCTAAGACCTTAAGGAAAGCTTGTTAGAAAGGCTTGGATTTGAACTGTTGTCTTTGGATTCTGTCCTTCTGATCACATCAGTCACTCCTTTCCAGTGTTTGACTTATATAATCATAGAATCATCAAGGTTGGAAAAGACCCTTAACATCATTGAGTCCAACTGTTAACCTAGCATTGCCAAGTCCACCACTAAACCATGTCTTCAAGCACCATGTCTACCTGTCCAGGGATGAGGACTCAACTACTGTCCCTGGGCAGCCTGTGCCAGTGCCTGACAACCCTTTCAGTGAAGAAATTTTTCCTAATATCCAACCTAAACCTGCCCTGGTGCAACTGGAGGCCATTTCCTCTTGTCCTATTGCTTGTTACTTGGGAGAAGAGACTGACCCCCACCTGGCTCCAGCCTCCTTTCAGGCAGTTGTAGAGAGCGATAAGGTCTCCCCTCAGCCTCCTCTTCTCCAAGCTAAACAACCCCAGCTCCCTCAGCTGCTCCTCATAGGACTTGTGCTCCAGACCCTTCACCAGCCTTGCTGCCCTTCTCTGGCCACGCTCCAGCACCTCCATGTCCTTCTTGTAGTGAGGGGCCCAAAACTGAACACAGTACTCGAGGTGTGGCCTCACCAGTGCCGAGTACAGGGGGACGATCACTTCCCTGGTCCTGCTGGCCACACTACTCCTGATACAGGCCAGGATGCCATTGGCACTCTTGGCTACCTGGGCACACTGCCGGTTCATGTTCAGCTGGCTGTCAGCCAACACCCCTAGGGCCTTTTCCGCCAGACAGCGCTCCAGCCACTCCTCCCCAAGCCTGTAGCGTTGCATGGGGTTAATACCAAAGAATGATGTTTCTTGGGGTATCTCCATTAGCCAAATGATTGGTCAGTGTAAGTAGTACCCATGCAACTTGTGTGTATCTCTCCAAGTTAGACCAATGTCAAAAGATCCTAAGAATTGAATCTTGTGGCAAGTTTCCATCTTTTCCTCACTGCTCTGTAATGTTCAAGACGGGCGTGACTGTGATATTAGTAATGTGGCCATGTAACTTATAGCTCAGAGCATTCTGAAAATCTTCTGAAGTAAGGGGTCTTTAAGAAATGTGAAATGAAGTGTGTTTTTTTTGTAAAGACGCACTAATGTTCATTTCTTCATTTTCAGACCTTTTTCAAGAATGATAGAAATAAAATTCCACAGTGAGGAATTTTTGCTTTGAAAACTAGGTACATAAATTCATCTCTGCTTGTAAGATTTGTGCATGTATAACACCTGTCATAAGGAGAGAAAATGCTTCAAACATTTGAAGCATGATACAAAAAGATTAAACATTTATGATGAGAGTATGCATAAGTTGCTCTAGATGGCAATGAATGTAATAGGTAAGACTCTTCTAAAGGGATGCAACTGAAGTTTCCAGAAGTATTCCAGGTGCTAGAGCCCAGACACTCGGAGATATTCTCGTTAGGCTGGTACCAGTCATCAAGTAGTGTTTGCATATCAGTCCAAGTATAACATGTGAAAAAGATTTTTTCCGAGGATAGAACTGAGACCCCAGGAAATCAGCTGTGTGCTGAACTGCCAAAGTCAGCCAGGAGCAAAGTACCTTAGCAAGTGAAATGGCTAACTGGCCAGAAGCAAGCACCTGCCCCTACTGAGCGCGATTTGTTCAAAGCAGTAATGATTTATGCTGTAGCCTTCCTTGGTAGGCATTCAGCATGTGTTCTGATGTGCCTGGTATAAACGAATAAGCACTGGCTGTTCTGACAGAACCGAGCTGGATGGGATATTTGGTATAGTTCTTTACAGCACCTTCCTGTCTTTTGTTTTTCTTCTAAAGTAATAATGTTAAAAACATGTTATACTATGAAATTGACACTGAATAGGATTCTCATTACTAAAAAAAACTTGCTCACTTTTGAAAAATGTACCCATTATTCTTTTCTTATGTGTTACTTAAGAAGTAATAACTTACTGACAGAACTAGATTAGTATTTTATTAGTGGTAGACTCAAAATGTTGAGTTTTAGTTTCAGCTTTTACTATGTTTATAGGATTTTTATCTTGCATTTCTAAAATTTGATGTTCTAGTGAAGCCTTAATGCAGGATTTTAATTCTTTAAGGATGTCACTTATTGTAACACTGAGGGCAAGGAAAGGAAAACTCAGTTTCTCTTTTTTCTGATATTGAGCAATACTTCCATTCTGTAGTCTCTGTGACTGTTCAGTCATTTAACTCAGTCTTTTTCTGTTGGATTATATTAAAGAGAATGGAAACAATTCTGGGCTAGTAACAAGTCTGCCATGAATTTAAAAATCCTTTTTTCAGTTATTTTTTGTGTTACATGGAGAGTTTTTTCCTCTTTGTACAAATTTGATTGCACAGATAAAGGTAATAAATCTGTAGACACAGAATATAAATTGTTAGATGACTTCTGCCGTTGCTGCCTAAAAGAAGGCTCCTTGGATTCTCTTGAGTTTTTGAGAGTTCTCCTGAAGATCATCTCTGACAAATACTGTCCTTTAACAGAAAAATGCTTGGCTGTCATAGCAGATTCTTAATAAGATTCCTTTTCACTCCATACTGTTGTGTGACTGAAATGATTACGGAGATGTATTTGAGTGCTCGAAAGCCTTACAAGGGTCACATTTTCTCTACCAGATACTGGAGTGTTTGCTGTGGTGAATAGTCGCTCTCTGTCTTTGCTGGGGAAACTGACAATCAGTGCTGCATTTAACATTGTCTACATCTACACATCGGAACTTTATCCCACAGTGATCAGGTAACACAAGCTAATTTTAAGGTCTTCATTTTCTGGTTCTCTTACCTGATCACCTTTTACTTCTATATTAGTTTTTTCTGTGAACTATACCTTTTCATTTGAGATTTGCAGTTACATATAATGATCATCTGTAGTTTTATATGCTGAATTTCTTCCTTTATCCTCATCTCACTTCCTCTTCCCTCAAATTTGCAGTGTTCTTTTCAGACTAACCATATTCTTTGTGTAACAGTAAAATAGTCCTTTGGCTGCTTGGTATGCTCACAGGTCTCTCCACCAAGGAGGATAACAATAGTATTGCAGATATTTCTTTAATGAGTGATATCTGTAACTTTTTCAGTGCTTTACAAACCAGACAACTCTATTAAACATTCATACTTACTTAACCAGCAATACTGAAGATGACTGGTCAATAAGCTTTGTAAAAGTAACTTGGTGCTTCATAGGCCATATGTAAGCAACAGTAAGGTTTCACTCACTAGAGGCAAAAGTACCCTGTGCTTGTGCTGACAGAGGAGACAAAAGCATCTATCATATGGGTGCAATTTTTAATAGATATTTTAACCAGGTATTATTGTTGATGATCAGCCACCAGTGAAACTATACTGTGGTGTTTTTCATGGGTGGGCAAATCTGCTAATAAATAGGATTTGGGTGAAGGAATTTAGCCAAAGTTTCAGGCAGAGACAAGGTGCATTAACTGAAATAGCACTTTTTTTGCCTCTCTGTGTGCATGTATGTTAGAATTCTGAATGTGCAGGGGGGTTTTGCTTCTCTTGAAGCACCAAGCATGTTTTAATTCCTGTCTTGGGATGCTTTCAGTTGCTTTTGACTTTTCTTTGCCAGTTGATGTGGTCAGGGTCATGACTGAGATTTTTTTTCCTTGCTCAATGGCACTTTTCAGAAGTCATAACTTCTCTATGCAAATGTCACTGATTAATGGTTTTTGTTTTCTTAGGAATGTTGGAATGGGTGCCTGCTCCATGTTTTCCCGTGTTGGTGGAATCATTGCTCCTTTCGTCCCTTCATTGGTTTGTCTGAACTGCTCACTGTTATGTATATTTTTGTTTTGTGGCTCTGATGTATCAGAGGCTTAGAAGTGGGAATATTTTGGATAAATTATGCATATGAACTAAGATATGTAAATTGCATGTCTTAACAGTATTGTGGTAGGCCAAAGGCATTACGATATAATCTGTGTGATTGGACAAAAACTCAACATTATTTATTTCAGAAGGTGTTTTAGCCCTGTAAGAATTTTGGGACTTAGCTAGTGGACTTTGGCAATACAGTAGTTTCAAAATACCAAGATGGTGATACCCAATTTTAAACCCAAAGCAAGTAAGAGAAAAAAAAAACCCACATAGTTAAAAGATGTACAGCATCAAGATAAAGCATATGGGCTCAATAACTCATATTTCTGAGAATAAATTAGTTTTATTGTCAGTGCACTTCGTTGAATATCCATGGATTATAATTATCAGGAAAGTGGTTTATCTTTCAATGAATGAAGATGATGTGGAGACTTGATATACTGGCAAGGCTTTTGAGCACAAACTTCACAGCAGTCTGTCAAGGCAAAGAAAAATTCTGAAGAATGAAACATAGGGATGATACCGTTATTTTCCTCTGTGTTCATAATCTTATGTGTATGCAGGTAAAAGTGTGTGCCATTTTTTCACACAAACTGAGGTCAAGTGACAATTCCTTTAATGTGACAGACTTCATCCGGCATAACTGTCCTCTCTGCCATTTGCCATCTTGTTACGTCAGCAGAGGGCTGGCAAAAGGGTAGATGAACACAGTGAGCCTTTTAATCTGCAGAATGAAACATTGGGTAGGTGAGAGTGCAAGCACCTCCGGGGTACAACAGGCAAAGCCAAGGCTGGTGCAAATCTCCCAGGTGGATTTAATAGGCAGCTTTTATGTGGCAGTTGGGGCGTCCATTATGTTGTATCTAGCAGAGATTTTGCACTGCAGGAGACTCAAATCTTGGATCATCATGTTTGAGAAGGTCCTATGAAAGTGAAAATAGCTCTGTTTAAATAACAAATGAACATTGATTTAAGGAAAGAATTAAGTATTTTTGTGTTTTGGAATCTTGTCAACTATTTTTATGCATTTTTCAGTATCTTTTGTCAGGGGATCTTATAAAAAGAGTGGGAATGGGAAAGTTAATTGCTGCAATAAGAGATTAAATGTTGCTGTTGTATTTGATCACAGCCTGTTATTTTCTCAATTTAGAATTGCTCTTTACTATACAAAGTGAGTTTTTGAAACAGCTAAACTCTTCCTTTTTTTTTTTTTTTCCAAATGAGCATGCTTTACTGGTCGTCTGAAAGTGAATGTACACATTTTGGAGCTATATTTTAGATGACTCGTATTTTTGCACACACCTTTCCCCAGTGTATTTTTGCTTGTAACAAACCATGTTAAAACAGGGACAGGCATCAAAGGAGGAGTATAAACATTGCTTAGGCTGTCAGAGGTGATGACAGGAAGGCCAAAGCTCAGTTGAAGCTAAGACTAGCAAGGAGTATAAATAGGGATTCCATCAGCTAAAGGAAATTTAGATAACATGTGTTTAACCTGTTGTTGAATGGGATGGACATCCTGTTGGTGGATGAGATGGAATAAGCTGAAATACTTAACACTTTTGCTTTAGCCTTCATAGGCAAAGGCTGATGCTAAGACTCTGTGCATATCAGCACAGTTGAGGAAGCAGAGGTCCAGCAAACAGTGGAGGAGCAATAGGTTCAAAACACTTAAAGCTGAAAGCTTTCCATTCCATGGGATAGGATTCCCTAAGAGGTGGTGGAAGAGCTGGCTGTGGTAGTGAGGCAAGTGTCCATCATCTGTGACAAACCATTGTTGGTAGAGAAGGGTCACTGATAACTATGGGAAAAAAAAGCTAATGCTATATGCATCTTTAAGATGAGAAAGTGGATCCAGGGAGTTAGAGGCTGAGCAGCTCAAACTCAGTCTCTGGGAAGATCATGGGACATGACCTCCGAGTCTTTTTCTGAGCATGTGAAAGCCAAGAAGGCAATCGGGATCAGTGAACATGGATTTACTAAGGACAATTCATTCTCAGCCAGTTTGATTGGATAGTCAGCCATTTCATTACAGAAGGTAACATGCATGAGGAAAGGGAGGAGAGCAGGAAAGGCTTTTGTAAGGCTTTTGACACTGTCCCACAGCATTCTTGTTTGGAAGCTGAGGAAGTGTGTCCTGGATGAAAGGAATATTAGATTTGAATGTTGCATGGACCACCAGGCTCAAAGAGATAGTGACAGGCTCAGTATTTGGTGGCTGGTGACAAGTGGAAGATAAGACAGAATACATCCTCCTCTGATTTTTAGAGGATGCAAAATAAGGAGGAGTGATTGACACACCAAATGGTAGATCTTGAGTCCAGTGGGACCTTTTGGACCAACAGAAATCTGTGAAGGCCAACAAGAATGAAAATCTGTTTCTGACGTGGACTAATTACATGGTCAGTACAGGCTGGGAACCAACTGGCTGAGTAGCAGCCTTGCTGGAAGAGATGTGCATATGATAATGGATGACAAGTTAAATGAGAGCTAGCAGTGTCCTCTCATCACAAACAGGCAAACTTCACAGTGAGTTACATCAGGCCAAATTCAGTATGTGGCCCACAGATTAAGCTCTCCCAGTTCTAGAGGGATGTTGAAAAATCTGGGGAGGGTCCAGTGCAGGGTAACTGAGATGGTCAGGGGCCTAGAGCACAGGCTTCAGATGAAAGCTTGAGGGAATTTTGATCTTCCCAGCAGTGTGGAACAGTTCAGCAGGGGTCAATGGCCACAAGTTTTGGCTTGGGGGTTAGATAAGAAATTTGGAAAACATTCTTTTTGAGAAGCTTAATGCAGCCCTGAAACAGTCTACTCAGAGGGGGAATCTCCATCCTTGGAGTTCTTTCAATACTTCGTTACACAAAGCTGTGATTGACTTGGTCTAGTGTTGGCTGTAGTCATGCTTAGAGTAGGTGGTTGGCCTAGATGACCTGAAGAGATCTCTTCCAACCAGCATGTCTGTGATTCTGTGATCTCTCTTCCCTACTTCAAAGTGATGTTGCATTTGTTAAAAACTGCATATGTTATGGACAAGAATTGACTATAAATTCAGCAGGCATTTTTCTTAAAGTCCATCCCAAGATCTGTGTGGATCTTTTAGTATTGCTAAGATACAATTGACAATATTGGCTAAAAAAAACCAAAAACAGTAGGATTGGTAATTTTTATGCTAAATATGAACACTTGCCATATAGTATGGTTGTAAAGGTTAAGTGCTTTAATATGCATATGAACTAGAGGAAACCAATCTCAACCTAACTATCTCTGTTCTTTTTTCCAGAAATCTGTACAGTGGTCTCTGCCTTACATTGTGTTTGGAGCGACTGGTCTTTTGTCTGGGCTCTTAAGTTTATTGTTGCCAGAGACCTTAAACAGTCCTTTGCTAGAAACTATTTCAGACCTGCAGGTATGCTCGTACTGGAGGCTGGGTGATGAAGCCATGTCATTGCAAGCCCTAGATGGCTCACAGGTATATTCATTTTTTTCCTAGTACTTTTCTGTTGTGTTTATTTCAGCTGTCAGCTTGAATATGCCACTCTAAATAGATTAGGGTAGTGATTCTTGGCCTGTGGAGGATAGGCCCCAAGGAGATACAGAAGATAGTTTAGTAACTTTACCATCATGTCTGAAATGTTGTCTGGAAATGCAGGCTGAAACATGGCTGGGTTAATTCATCCCTTCAAAGCCAAAAACTTCCAATCTTTTCCTTTGGGATAAAGGACTTGGTGTCTGTGCCTCTCTGATCTCTAAGATGGATTGCTGCAGTATGCTTCATGCAAAGTTGCTTTATGCATTGAAGTTTGAGAAGCCTTAGATGTTAAAGAAAACAGAAGCCTGTTTGTGAAGGGCTGTTCTCAAAGGCAGCACACTGTACTTCTGCCCTGACCTGCACTGCCTGTTCTGCAATGTCAATTTGTTAGGTCTATCCTAGAGAGTCTTGAAATGGATTAAAGCTAGACTAACCTCTGAGATCTGTCCCACTGTTGATTCTGGGAAATGAGATTTGTTGAAAACGCTGGAACTACAAAACTCCCAGGCATAAGCATAAATAAATGTTCGCAGCAGGATGTTTTACAGTGAGGTTTCCTTCAATGTTGTTTTTCATATCACTTCATACTACATTTTGTCAAACTCCTGGACACCTCTTGAGGTGTGTACATCTTCCAGTCGTGTGGAGGGTTTTTTACATGGCTGCTGCTCTGTGAATGGAGTAGAGAAGTAGCTAGAGAGCTCAAAGTGGGTGTTTGAATTTGGGTAAGGTTTTAATGCTTAAATCCTGGTCCCAAACTTTTAAGTATCGATGGACTAATAAAAATTGAGTAAGTGCTCAGACTTGAAGGGCAACTCATAATAAAAACTGTTAGTTGTCCCATTAGGCTGAGATGAGAGAGGATCTTATAACACCTTTTACTTTCCTTTGATTAATTTTTGGTCAAGCAGTCTGAGATTCACAGGTAGTCATAAAATTGTTTTCACAGGAATTATGAAAGAGGCAGCCCTGTAACAATTAATACTTTAGCTATTTTACATGCACCTTTTATAAATATTTTTAACCGTACTGGAGAATGTGTTATGGCACCACATTCTTGCTGGCTACAGAAATCCATCATATGTTATTTTGGTAATTACATCATTATTACATCTTACCTGTGCAGATGGCTTACTAACAAAAAATTTTAGCAAACAGTGCAGGGATTACAACTTAGAGGGGGAAAAGTCACATTTTATTCTCCTTTCTATCCAAGTAATGTCAGTATTGCCCTTTGGGATGGTAAGTATTGTCTGTCTATCAGTATTTGCACAACTTGGTTCACTTATGTCAAGCAGTCTTCTCCGGTTTAAATCTTCCCTGCTTGCACTTCTGCAGGCTTAAAAATCCCAATCTGAACAGGATCCACAAAAGAAAAATTAATGTTCTTCAGGAACACTTTTCCCCAGATGGATTAAAATTATTGAATCCAAATGAAAGAAGTCATTGGTTCAGGCCTGAAGTAATCCTGTAACTTCAGTGAAGTTATATCTGGAATGTCACATTAGGGGTTTATTGTAAAGCTCTCAAAGTGCTGATAAAATGGAAAGCTGTTAAACATGAACCCTATTTGACAAGGCCATGGAAAGGTCTTATGAAGCTGCTGTAAGAAAGATGTAGAATTTATTTGGCATACCCAGAATTCCCCCTGTGGAATCCATTGTCCTTTTGTACCACTTCCAGGATAACACGTGTTCTAGTTGCCAGAACGGAGGTTTTGTCCCTGTTAACATACATGAATGTGATATTGAAGTGGGACAGCATCCAGTGATAGCCTGACTTTCCTCAAAATTTTAGAAATCCAGAAAAAAAGCATAACATGATTCCCTTTATATCTTCTGACAGGTCTTAGTGCTCAAACTATTTGAAATTCCTTTGCAGTTAGCGCACATTGCTGTAGCAAAACTCCTCTGAAGACAGATATAAAGCTACAGATTTTGCTTGTATGGTACTGTCAGTCAGAGCGCGATTTCCATTTCTCTATTTTTCACCCTCTCTCTCACCCTTCTTCGCATATGACTAGGCAGGCAGAAGTCTTAGGGTGGATGCAAGCGTACTGGAAAAAAAAAAATCCTAAATACTCAAACTAGATGGAGTTTATGCTAGCAAGAGAATCTTTTTAACTGGAATAGTTGTATCAGTTCCATGGAAGAATGCTACACTGGCCAAATAAAAATCAATTAGCTGTAATAGCTGACTCTGGTTTGGGTCTATGATATAAATTTTGTTGTTAAAAGGACTGGCTGGAGTAGGTATACCTGTAATAGGGAGTTTACTTTCTGAACATAGGAAGTGGCACTGTTCTTTTTCCCTTTTCCATAACACCTTTAGTTAGTATTGCAGGGGGATCTTTTTAATTAAAAACTTGCGTAGGAAAATGCCCATGCTATGCATGGAGAAGTAATAATTCAGGATGCAGAAGCTTTTACCTAATCAAGTAATCTGTGTTCTGAGCCTCTGTTTCCAGTAGCTCACCACAGAGTAGGGACCTCAGACTTAATTTAAGAAAGCTGAGTAGATTATCACTTCAGAACCATTCTAGCTGGTCTCTCTCCTGCATGTATTCTCTAGTGTACTGATGGAGCAAAGAAAGTCCATCCACTAGAAGCCCCTCTCTCAAGGATTTTTGAAGAACCACCAAGGACACAAAGAAGTATTAATTCACATAATGTCTTTCACAAAGTTTTAATACAGTGATTTGACCTGTTTCTTCTTACTTTTTCTCTATCAGCATTCCAACAGAGGTGTAATGGTTCATGCCTACGTATTTCGAGATTTGATTTAATGGCATCTGCACTAACCAATGACTTCATTTTTGTTTCTAGTCTGGAGACAAAGACAGTTCTGCAGGGAGTGGAAGTGAAGATGAGGAGTTTTATGATGCTGATGAAGAGACTCATATGATCAAGTAATGAAAAGAAGAAACACCGGCCTATTTTATGCCTTTTCTTACTTGTCCAGTCAGTCCAGCTGTACGACGAGTATTGGGGACCTTGCCTGGGGACCTTGCCCAATGTAATTGGGCAAGTGCCTGTGTTTTTTTTCCTGACTAGGAGAGGGGTTTGAGTACTGTTCAGACTAATTACACTACTGATGCTCTCCATATGAGACAGCTGTTCAAGTTGTTGTGGTTCAGAACAACAGTACATGGACTGCATTTGAAGCTAGGTGAGACAGCGAGGGTGGGATCATGTATTTCTGAAGCCTAGGAAATTACCTAGGCTTAGACAGATTTGGACAGATCACTAATGCACATGTCTGTGGTTTATTTTCAAGGTAGTTGATTTTGATTCAGTATAAATTGATAAACTTGAAAACATCCACTGGTTTTTTTCTGTAGCATGAAAGTAGTCACAGAACGTGCTCTGTGCTACTCCAATAGAAACAAATTCCTGAAACTGTATGTTAAAATGGCTTCTGCATATTGAATAGGGGAGAGGCAACTGTGAACATAAGGTTTCTCTCTCTGCACACAGACACCTGTATAGAGTTACAGGGTGCGGCTGGTTAGTCATGAGCTGTGCATTAACTTAGTGATAATGGAAGGCCAGGAGGAAGGACTACAGAAAAGAGCAACCATAAAGCTTGCAGACATAAAGGACACTACAGATTTTACAGATTTTTTTTTTCCCCTGATTTTCATCCACTGAGCACTTTCTTGGGCTGTCTTATGCATACATTAGCCACATGTTCCCCACATCTCAGCACTGCTGTTTATAGCTTTGCCTACTTTTACCTTGTCCTCACTTTGCCATAAATATTGAAGCTCAGCAACTTCTGTGCAGTGAAATAATTCTGTGAAGGATATAATTTCATGGGTGGGACATAGGTGAGGTATTTATCACATACTGTGTGTGAGGTATGTGTTAGAATATATAGCTCATTTTTGTGGACCTGTCTGTCTTTATTTCTGGAAGAAACTTAACTCTGAAGTAGTAAGAGGAACTATGGGTTGCTGTTACATTTTGGGGATTATTGCCAGGAAGCTGCTGGTATTTATTTAAAATTCTTGTGTGTAGATAAAGTTCTCATTTAAAAAAAAAAAATAGCAAACCTCTTTGAGACAACATTTGGTTACTTGATATTGTTTCTTAACCAGGTGCTTGCTCAAGCACTTGGTTACTTGACCTTGCTGAGGAGGACAACTTCACTCTCGTGTTTACGCTGAACTTTCTGTAAGTGCTTCACTAGAGGGATATGGAATCTTGAAATACAAAACACTAACATATGAAATGTTCCAACTACAAAGATGAGGCCTTACGAAGATTCAGTTTTCTTGATTATATTGTCATCTTCATCCTCTAACCTGTGGCTTTCTATTTATTAAGATTGACTTCCATAAAATGTTTGTTAGTCTTTATATTTGGTGTTCCTAGCAAAGTGCTACACAATGGCAGCAAGTATATTGTCAGGCTTGCTAGCCATTTTTGTGGATGTTAAACTAAAAAACCTCAAAGCTGCTGAATATTTCCAGGTTAAACTGGGAAGCTCCTTTACTCTGAAAGGAAGTGAAAGTAACCAGCATCTGCAGTTTGCAGCTAGCTGCTTGTACTTTGTTCACTGGGAACTGTAATGCTGAGCAAAGTGTGACTACACTGGCTGGTGCAGAGGGCAGCCCAGAGACTGGAGACTCACGCAGGCAGTACTCCCCCTTGGCCTGAACTTGACTGTGAACAAAGTGGAGAACTTCAGTCCATATGGACAATGTGTCGGTATTGTTGTGATTTTTGCTTGTGTTATGAGCTTTGCTAGAAGAATTCCAGCCTGCAGTCTTTGCTTTATTTTTTCCAGGCTGTTGAATAGTTGTTGTAGATGTGGCAGGGCACTTTTAAACCCAGCTGGATAGTCTTTCTGCCTTATTTGGCCCTTTTGTATGCAAGAAAATTGCTCCAAATAAGGTACTCGGAAATACTTGGAAATGTGGAATCTATTTGTTCAAATATTTTTTTTTAGTTTTGCATTCACATTTTAAATTATGGACAGCTGGAAAAACAACTTTCTGTTTTGTTGCTGATGGCTTCTAAATAAATAAAACCTACTTACTTAGAAGCAAACAGTGGGAAGCCTGGTGGTATTAACATGCTGCCAAGACCCAACAGGTTTTTTTTAGGTGTTTGCTGCCTCTGTCCCTCTTTGGACGGTAGGTGGAGTAAGTCACTTGAGAGGCAGACAGGAACTGTTAGCCTTCCTCCCTCTCTAGTTTTACTGTCGTTATCTGCTTCTGGCAACCCTGGTCATGCCATGGGACACCTCAACATAATTTTTCATTAGAACAGTAGGATGCTGTAATGGTTCAGGTGGAGGAGATCACTCTTTGCAGGACCTGAGCTGGATTTTGTGACAGTCCTCAACTTACTAAATTTGCCTCTCCACTCATGCACTTTGATATCATAAGTATAAATATGTAAAACTGCAAAAACAAGAGCGAAGAAAACATCAGCAATTTTATTCCATAGAAGTTGCTGCTCTTTTTTTTAACCTTAAATCTGTTCCATGTTTGCACCTTCAGAATTTTAAAGGGCAGCATCTTATTTTGTGTCAAGCATAGGAACTCCCTATTGTTATTCCCTGGCCAGTTAATTCAGAAGTTTTATAGGAAAGAATCCCTCCAGCAGGAGCCCAGCAATATAGTATCAGGCTGCTTACAAGTACTTGCTCTCCCCCTTTGTGTTCTGAAGTCCAAATCCGTTATGTGCATTTAGTTTTTTCAGAGAGGTTTGTTTTGTAAGAACTGGCTTTCTGGTACAGAAACCTGTCGGATCATTTTTTGTCTTACCCATAGAGTGTAATGCTTTACGATACTGAGATACTTGCACTGTATGTAGCATTCACTGGGGAGAGATGCTGCACAGTGGTTTGTAGCCTGTGTGGTCAGCATTTTCCATATCTACATGGAGCATTATTGCTAAGCAGAAGTTCTTCAGTTGATCAGTGCCTGCTGTTATGGGTCTCACAACCATGTTACTTGACAGCCCAAATCAGAAGGTGAGAGAGAACACTTTAAAGGTGTATGTATGCAGTCTGCATAGGCCCAATTAATAAATCTGTGTTTGCCCTGAGGAGCTACTGGAGAGCAGAGGCTGATACAGCACTAGATACATCCGTTTATGACACATTGTAATGCCAAAAGTCTGAGACCCAGTATCGTTGCTATAGTTGAGTGAAGTATGGCAACCTTATCCCACATTTTTTGCTAGAGTAGCTTTGTATACTAAGCAGCCTGCACTGTTAACTGGTTCTTGTCTTATGCAGGCACTAGGGTACCTACCCCCAAGATGGGAATTCCTTCCCTGGATTCCTTTGGTTTTGTAGCTGTCACTTTTTTTTTCAGCCAGCTCGCTTAGCGGGATTATGCTAGAGATGAGAGAGGCTTTCCCATGGTGCTGATTAGTCAGATCTTCGTCCTGTCTCAGATGAGGTATGTTTAGGATTCTGCTATCTGGGGACCTCACAAGTGATACTTTAATACAGCTAAGAGTGAAGGAGAGTGACAGGTCATGTGAGACAGCATGGAGGAGAATTAGCTGGAGGGACTTGAAAGAATAGAGGATTCAACAGAAACACTTCAGGGCAAGGGTGAGTGAAAGCACAAGATAATAGCCGTTGGGTGGAAATACCCTTCTTGCTGCTTGTGTTGACTTGAAGCTTCTTTCAGAGCTAGCATTCATTCCAGGTTGTCTGTTGGGGACACTAGTTTCATCATTTCCTTTTTAATGTCAACTTTGTTCAGCACTGCTATTTTAGTGATGAAACATTTCTTTTGATCAATATAAAATGTGGCATGCTTCAGTTTTCTTTTGGACTCAGCTTTTCTATGAAATGGCATGTCACTAAAATCATTAAAGTTTGTAAAACCCTCTTTTGGAGAATGCTGTATAACTGGTCATCGCTTCATTTGCCAGCTTCCCTTTAGAAAGATGGGAAGATTAGAATTTGATGCATTTTTGTCACAGAACTTCTTGTGAAGTGATACTTCAGCCTTCTGAAAGGGTTTTACTACCTAGCTATTTTTGATAGGCTGAAGAGAGTAGAATAGGGAAGTGATTTGACAAGTTTATTTTTTTAAACTGTCGCCTGAAAAAGAAGCTAGTGCTCTCCATTTAGGGATTGGGAAAGTGCTGTTCAGAGACTCCCTGACGCACCAGAACCTTAGAAGCTCCACGATAAAGGAGGGCCGCAGGTGACTCTGTGTACAGGTCAGGGTGCTGAGTGAAGAACTTGTCCACACCTGTCCAGAGACGCCTAATGAACATGGAGCAAGTTGTAGCTAGTTGCCACCTTTGTTACAGTCAAGGCTTTAAGGTTTGCAGCCGTGTGCACTGTGAGCAGAGGAGCATAATCCATGCCAGGGTTTCCAGACTCTATGGATGTACTGAGGTTAGCAGAATATCCTTTGCAGAACCACGGGGAATGCAGTTGAGCTGTACGTTTTCCAGCCTATTTCACCTAAGCATATAAAAACAGTTTGCAAGAGAATATTTGTTGTACTGAGGAAAACGGGGAAAGTGAGGAACAAACTGACTCTTCCTAGAGTGTGTTAATGGAAACATTTGAGCTAAAACTCTTGTTCCTGAGTCTTCTGCACAATCACTGAATGCAGATTTGGTTGGTATTATTTTGTTTTACCTGAAGGATGGTGTGCTATGTATACCTTTTCCCACCCTGTTAGAGCTTCTTTGATCATGCTCTTTGGCACAGCTGAATCTAGGCATCTGTGCATGCAGGTTGTGAGCCTTGCAGTAAATATGTCAGAAAAGCCCAAGAGCAGCACTAGCCACTTGAAGGTGAAAGTTAGTCTGGCCTGATGTACTTAACGCCTGTGTCAGAAATGTCTATGTTCAGCTGTTTACCAAACAGGAGACTTAAGGTATAGCTGTATTTTGAGTCTCATTGCTTGTATCTTACTACAAGATGTATTAAGTGGAAGAGAGATACCTACGGAAGAAAACCTATGTGACAGCTCGAACTGTAGAATTGGAGGGTGAACAAATTTATACAGAATTTTTGCATGCTATGTATTTTTAATGCCTTGTCCAGTCTATTGTAGCCTTCAGGTTTTCCAGGTGCTACTGTTATTTAAGTTCAGTAGAGCTGGGTAACACTTTCACCCTGACAGTCTGAATTTATGGAACTCTCATCTTATTTTTCGGTACTACTTGCTGTTTCTGTCATTCTCAAAAAAGCTCCTGTGTTGCCTAATGGGGAGCAGATTTGTTCTGTTGAAGTGTTCTAATTTGAAGTGCCTGTTTTATAAAAGTCGTCTTTAATTTCCTCAGTCAACTTGATATGGGACTGTGTGTAAAATAACATCATAGAATTGGATTATATAAGTGCCAAAGATGGTTTTTGCTGGAAAGCAATGGTCCAAAACTAGTTCTAGCTGCATTCATTTGGAATTCTTCCACGCAGCCTGCTAAAACTGGTATTTACAAGCATCTCCAGAGCTTTAGGGGACAGAAAGAGTGTTACCTTTGTTTGCTTGTCTTTCATTGCTAGTTGACTTAAGTAGCTTTTGTTTCTGAGAAACCAAAGAAATTAAATGAAGGATTTAAGATAAAGTGTAGGGTTCGTAGAACATGCAGTATTTATACCATGTAGCCATTATAGAGAAATCTGCAGAGCCTGCTTGCTTCTGAGTTGCAAATGTCAAAGCTTACTCTAAGACTGATAAAACCTGGTTAAAAACTGCACATTGGAATTTGTTAGTTCATTCATCAGCCTTACAAGTTAGCATTGCTAATAACAGCTTGCCTTGGAGCTTCCTAGGATCTAGCAGATTTCTATAAAATGCACAGTCTGTTTGAGGCATTGCTAAATAATAATGCCTAGAGTTTAAATCCCTATTACAACTAAAACTCACTGCAAGTCAGCCCTATCATAGCTGCTCGTTTGCCAGTAAATAGGCAGGTGGCTAAAAGTTTGTGCAGCAAGAGCTGGCTGCCCCTAGAAGAATGGTTAAAAGAAATAATCTGCTTTCTCCAGTGTGTATGCAGAATGAAGCGGGACCATGGGCTGTCAGGGTCCTCTCGTATACAACAAGCTTATAGAATTGAGTATGTTTAAGTACTTGCCCACCCTCATGTACAAAAGGTTTGTAGAGGAAACAGGTCTTTAGCACGCATGTTACTGCTTCCCACCAGCACATCTGAGGTGCTCATACTAGATCTACTTTATCAGGAGGCAGGCAAAAAGTATGGCACTAAGAAAACCTTTGCCAATATTGAAAGTTAGAGTTGCTTAAAGATGTCCCATGAGAGGTATCTGGCACATCTGTGTTCAAACAAAATGTTTTTAGATGATGGAAACTCGGTTGGGAGACAGGCATTCTGATGTTAGTTTGTAGGGGGGAAAAAAAAATCAGTGTCTATAACACTGAAAATTGTTACAGAGCAGACAACTGCTGGGTGATTTGTGATAAAAGACTTTATTGTGGTTGCTGTGATTTTGAGTATGCCTCTAAAAGACTCTTTTCAAGTGTTTAATCCTTGTCACTCCCCAAAGTCTAACCCAAATTTTATTTTGTTCTTGTTTAAAATTAAGTCACGTAGACATTGGAAGTATATTTTTCATATGGGTACTCTTATTGCACTACCTTTCTTTCCTGAAACTAATAATACTTTGATTTTTTTAAACTACCTCTTTATGTTGAGCTTTTTGTCTATTTTGTATTTAATTGATTTTTAGGAAACTACAAAATATTTCCTTTATTTATGTGGGAATTCATGACTTAAAGACCACAAGTCCTTCTGCTTAAAGTTTTTCTTAAAGGTCTTTTAAATTTAGTTAGACTTAAGCTTTTGAAGGACCAGAATAATTATACACTTGGAACATGGGTTCTCCTGTGTGTACTGTTTGCTTTTAGAAGGGCCAGGAGGCCCTTGATTTTGTACTAACCTCAGTTGAGGACATGACTTTTCAGGGGCAATAAGTTTTTGAGTTGGGAAGTTTTAATCTATTTAATTTATTGCCAATTAAGAGCTTTTAGTTACTGGTTTTGGTGTTGAAAGAAAAAATAAATAAAACACTTAGGGAAAACACTGCTGCTTTCTTCCAGGCACCAGTCTTCCCTCTCTCCCTCCATTCCATACCCCACCCCACAGTGGTCTCCAGTTCCTTGGCTGCATGTCATGCTCAGTCCCTTCAGCAAGGCAACAGGCAGCCCAGGAGGTTGGGATCAGTCTGTTGTGCTTGCTGTGCTTTCACTGCTCCTTGTTTCTTACTCACCTGCTCTTGTGTGGGTTTCTTCACCAGCCGCAGTCCCTTCAGAGTCGTAGCTCCTTCTGAGTCTACTCTCAGCCTCTGCTCAGGCTATGATTTTTCCTTTGGCATGTCTCCTGCTCAGCTGTCTCTCCTTCCAGCTCCTCTTGTGCTGGCATGGTCTTATCCTTTTTTCCTCCTACTGCTATAGCACTATAATCTTTTTCTTGGCACTTACTGCCCTTTCTTAAACATGCTTTTGCAGAAGTGCCAGAAACTCCTCTGGAGTGTTGGAGTGCAGTGAGCCAGTGCCCACTGTGCCCAAGAGGCAAGGGACACTAGCTGAAACACAGGAGGGTCCATCTGAACGTAGGGAAGCCCTTCTTTACTGTGAAGGGTGATGGGAGCACTGGCACAGGTTGCCTGGAGAGGTGGTGGAGTCTCCATGCGTGGCGATATTCAAAAGCTATCTGGCCATAGTCCTAGGTAGCCTGCTTTAGTAGGTGGCCCTGCTTTGAGCAGGGGGCTTGGACCAGATGACCTCCAGAGGTCCCTTCCAACCTCAGCCATCCTGTGATTTCTGTGCTGCCTGTTGCTGAGCTGGCTGGGACCAGCACAGGGCGGTCCCTGGTCTCTTCCCACACAAGGCACCCTGCACCCCCCTCACTACCAAAACCCTGATGGTTATGCTTAATACATGACTGTACAGGGTTTTCTTGCAAATTAAGTCCTTACAGTTTGGGCTGGCAGTTTTTCTGAGTGGTAGTTGATACTGTATTCCCTTTCTGTGTTACTGTTATCTTAGGTCAAGTAAATAAAACTCCTAAGGATATAATCAGACACTTATAGCCAAATTCTGTGTCTGGTTACATTTGCATCCCTGCTGATTTCAGAAGACAGAACTTAGATCTCCACTTGACCAGAGGAGCAGCCAAAGGGGTAAACCACTTTCTGCTCAACCCTTCATCATCATGAAAACAAATCTTTGTATAGTCTCTATATCCTGTAGACTTTGTATTGTTTCCTCATGCCAGTTTAATTTGAACCAACAATCAAAAGTCCTTGCCAGTTGAGAGTTGAGTAACAGGAAAGTGGCAATGAGGGCAGGGAGGGAATAGATTCACTGCTTCAAACAAAAATCACGTTGTATATAGTTGGTGTGTGTATTTCTAAATATTTAATTTGGATTACTTGAATACTGAGTGTTATGAGCCTTCCCATGTTAAAATGAGGACTGATATATTTCAGAATTACATTCCCTCCTTTAGCTGTATTAGTGTGCTGTTGTTAACTCAGAGTTGTACTGCTGAAAAGTCTGGTTTTAGAATACTTGATCTGAGAAGTCACAACTAAAGACAGCATAAGCTTTTCCACAAGAGACCTTTTATGGTGGTATATTCATATGTTCTGTGAACAGCTGTTGGATCCATCTTTTTAAGATGTTCTTTGCCATAGGTGAGGGGCCATAATAAATGTTAAAATATTTGGAATAATTGCACTTATCTGTTCTGTTTCCTTAATGTATTTCCTATGCATACTGCCTTACCTATATGTACTGTACTTCACTGGAGGTACAAAAGGTAAATATCAGGTTCTTAATTTATAAAATGTAAATGAGTTTTAAAAATAATTCTGTACTACTGCGTATTTTCCAGTGATAACTATCTTCTAAGAGAAGGTGATGGTGGTAAGCCCAGGTGAATTTAGTCAAAAGTTAATATTGGTGGTCTTCACATTCTCACTTAATTTCTGAATGATTTTGATCATTTGAAATATATTTTTTTCTTTTAAGATTTTTGTAGAGGCTAACCTATGTTAGTAAGCCAACTTTTAGGTGATTTGTAACAGCTCTGATACTGCCTCTGACTTGTACGGTTCATATAATGTCTTTAACTTATTTTGTGCCTTTTCTTCCCCTGACACAAAATCTCTCAATAAAAACAAGCTCTTTTGCAACACTGCAAACCTATTTTATTGTACTGATTTTTTTTTACTTGCCTGACCCTTTTGTTTTGTTTTCTGGAGGGGACTGAAGCTCTTGTAATAGAATAGATATTTATAACAGACTCTGCAGAAGAAAATTGACAAGGTGGAAAGCAGGTCATTTTGGAATGGCAGTGCTACAAAGCGCCTGGGAAACTGGGACTGTCAGTACTAATCAATATATTCCACCGTATCTATCACAAATCATTTCTAACAAAAACGGGCACCAGTGGAATGTGAGAATCAATTTACTACTGGCTTCAGTTGTGCTGATTGATGTTGAAAGACTGGAAACACTTTGGGGGGTTTAGCATGGCAAAATGTCTGTGGTGGTGTTACTAACATTTGTACTGAGGGAGTTCCCATGAACGCTGGTTGGCACTTAACACCCCTTCTTTAAAGCGCTATGCAAATGGACAAAAACATGCCTAACATCTGCCTAAACATCTTGGCAGGGAATGGCAGAATTTTGATATTTGTCTTCATTACCTGGAAATGAGGGGATAAAGAGCTTGACTGCATTTCCCATCCTCTGTCCGGTGACAAAGAAAATATTGTCTGATTCTGAAAAAAGTGACTGTGGGAAATAGGGATCAGTGCTCTATTTTAAACTGCTGGGTACTTTCATCCCTCTGTATATGCTTCAAAAAAACCCCAAGTATTGTAAATACTCTCCTTGAATCCTCAGTCCCTTGAGCAGATGCCAAAGCACTTCATCTATCAGTATTTTAAAGTGTACATACTGAAGACAGGTGGTCTATGTGATAGATAATATTACCAGACCTTGTGTTATGTTGCATTTTACTCTTCCTCGACAGGGAGCCAAGAACGATCATCCAGCCAGACTCCTATTCACGCTTCCTGGGCACAGACCGCTGCAGAAATCATCCTTTGCTCTTGTATTGTGTACTGCAAAAGAAAAATGCAACCATTTTTGAGTATCTTTTCTGATTAATCTGTCGTATGCTTTCTATAATCTCCTGATGCTTTAAACAAGGTATTTTGAAGTCTTGTGAACTCCAGGTGTTTTCATCAGCAGCCTTTCTAGAATGAGTAATTAGAATATATGAAGCATACACCAGCATCCAAAAGCACTTGTATTGTTCATCCCTTGATCTAAAGTTACCAGGCAAAGGCCATCTTCTGTTCTTGTTATTTCTGATTCTTGTGAGCCTTACTCTTATTTCTGGTACTTGAGATAATGAGGATTTTACTTTAGTTTTCACTTTTGCTGCTGTTTCACCATGGAGGTAATGACTGAAGGCCCAGTTTTTCAGATGTGTCTAGTGAAGTACTTGGCATAATTCCACCCATTGCCATTCAAATTTGTTTTTCCCTCCTCTCTAATATGTTTCAGCTATGTGCTGCAGGGAACTACTGGCCTGAAAGACTTTGTGGGTTGTCATCTGCATGAGGATAAGGAGTGCTCCTGTGGGCAGCCGCTGATTTACATTGACACACCTTTATTTTGAAACTGTGTTAACTTGGGCTGCTCTTAAATGCAGCTTTGCTTGCCGATGCTTTGTCTGGGAACTGGCTGTATCTTGCTGTAACTGGGACCTGTTTGGCTACCAAGCCATTGCCTTGTACTCTTTGTTGGGCCAAGATAAGGAAAAACAGGGTGAGACACCAAGAATGGGGGAAGGACCCAGAAATTACATCTGGGAAGGACTGTGGTTTATGTGGCTGTGAGATTTTTTTTTTAGTCAGTGTAGCTCTAATCTTTGCTTTGTTGTGATGCTTCTGCTGTCAGTAATTTTTCACTCTGACAAGAGCAAGACACCTCTGGAAGTCATCAAATGGGAGGTGTGGAACTAAAGTGCCATCCCTTGAAAGCAGGGACGTTTTGAGAAATGTGCTTGTCCCTTGCTAATAACAGCCAGTGCTGGTGTTGAGATGGCAGTAGTAAGTGTTGCCTACCAGCTGCCGAGCAGCTATCAGGCAAAATTACTTGCTTCTTCCAAACTGCACCAGGCTCATATTTAACTAATGTTACCTTATTTATTATTTTTGTAGGGTGGTTGTTAGCTCTCAGATGCTGCATCTTGCAGTATGAGACTCCTGATCCCTAACCTGTCTTCCAGCTGCTCCGCTTACCAGCAATGCCAGGACAAGGTGATGCCTTTGCTAATGTCAGGATGGAGCTGTCCACTGGGCGGGCTCAACATAAGCAGAGGAACAAGCATGAGCAGCATGCAGGTGCTTTGTGCAAGTAAAAGCTACTAATAAAGTTATTCAGAGTAGGGTAATTCCTCTCTTGATCAACCTCTGCTTCTTCCAAGAGCTCCTGCAAAACTTTGTCACCTCCCAAAGCTATTAGTAGCACTTGGATTTGGTAGAAATCCTCTACCTCATTTTGGATGGTGGATGCACCAAATGGTAGAGACTACCTCTGCCCAAGTCCTAGCAATTGACTGACAGTTTCTCCCTCTTCCCCAAATATGCGGTGCTGTCTTCCAAACTCTGGGCTCAAGTAAAAGTAAAGCTGGTAGAGGAAGTATTCTGTCCACAGTTACACCAAGGAGCCAAATGCGGAGCCGTGCAGAGCTCCCTTATGTGACAGGAGGGCAGCAGGGCTCCATCCTTCAGCAAGCCTGTGCTGCCCTTTGTGAAGATCTGCCCTGCCAGCTTCAGCCTGCAACGCTGCATTTTTTTTATGGTGCTTGTTTCCTGCTCTGCAGTCACCCTTATTTTTCTGCAATAGTGGAAGTAGCTACTTGTACTTCACATAGTGGTTTTTTTTTTCCTCTGATTTTAAACCTGCATCAAGGCACCTCACCAGCTGCGTTGCACATCCTGACCCATGGATACATTTGCGGTGGGTACCAAATACCCACTCTGCTGTCTATTGGTTCTTAAATAGCGGTGGGGATCTTGCACTTGCACAGACCCTATTCTGTTCAGGTCAAGCTCTCTTTCTGGTTGGTTTGATATTCAGTTTGAAATGTTTGATTAATACCCTGTTAAAGGAAAGGGGGGAAAAATCCTCTCAAGCCTCTGCAAGCCCTGTCAACGCATATGCTACCAATGCAACAATTAGGACAGAACCTTTGAATACTACAGCTGAAATTGGCACTGGCTCTGGGTAAGTCACTTTTTCTCAATGAAGTTTGTTGCTTTCTTGAACCCTCCACTCCTGCTCCCATCTATAAAATGGAGCCAGCGTGAGTTCACCAGGTCATGGGTTATGTTCAGTCAGTGTTTATAACGATGATGCTGGGTAGGGTGCATCTCTGTTAAAGTTGGCATGAAGATGTCAGAGAAACTGAAAATTCCTAGGAAACTAATTTTTAATGCTTTGATCCTTGCATGGTACATGGGGAGGGTGAGCTTTTGGGGTGGCGTGGCTTTCAGAAACAGAATACACAAGGGCAGGAGAAAGCAGTGCTTGCACAGTGGCCTTTTCTCTAGGGATGTTTGAATTGACGGTCCATTGTCTTCTCTAAAACTTCAAATTACAGCTGTGGCCGTTTCGGCTTTTTCTCTGCTAGCCGTTGGTTTGTTAGAGAGCAGTGAATGGAGTAGAAGCTCACTCAGCTGACATCTTTGTTGTCCCTGATCCCAGGAACTGGACTGAATGACCCTGTGCTCCTACGAATGCTGTTCTGCTTCCCTCCTGACCCAAACTCAGCAGGGGGGAGAAGCAGTCCTGCCCTCTCCTACCAGATGACTTGTAGCTTTATTCACCGTGTTTCCCCTGCTAAACATACACACACACATGCATCTGCTTGCCCTCCCCTCCCTCCATGAAAGCCCAAGGAGCAAAGAGATGGCTTGCTCCTTCCTAGCCTGGCCGAGCAATGTCTTCTGCATATTCCCAGTGCTTTTATTCCGGGATTGTTTCTCCTCCCCCACTCCTGCTTTCAGTGCCCCGAATCTGCATCTAACTAGTTCTAGCCCTAACTATCTACCCTGTGTCCTATCACTGCCTGCAGCAGAAGCAGTGCAAATGATTGACCCTCTCCCTTTGGCAATTTGGCTTTGACTGCACAAAACAACCAATAAAGTGGAAAGGGCTGGGCAGCTGATGACGGGGATTAGCTTGAAGCTGTATAGTTTTATGGTCTCAGATAGAGGAGGAAGTGTTTGCTTGAAGAATGCAATTGCATTCCTCCTCCTTTCTCCTGCTGCCTGCTCTTGATGATAAGTTTTTAGAAGTTGTCGACGAAAAGAACAGCGTACGTATTTGCCAGACAGCTTGGACTGGAGGCTGTTAGCTCACTTTCCAGTGTCTGAAGCTGGAGCGTGTAGCAACGCAGGTCATGATCTGATCTGTCTAGAAATTCTCTGAAAAGACTTGACTGAAGCCTGTGCTGAGATTCTCTCTCAGACAAGGCTGGTTCTCACTGGTTTGTCTGCTGAATCTCTTGATCTGCTTTGTGGTACATATATCATACTTCTAATAAAGAGCATCTCTTTTTTCACTTCTGCTGGTGCTCTCATTCTCGTCTGTGCCGTAATTGTTCCCTCATGGCAATTTTCTCCCTCAGGGCCCTCAGACTATAGGGTCTTAATGATTCTCTCCTCCCCTCCTTTCTTCCCACCCAAAGCATGCAGTTGTCTGGCCCTTTCCCTGTGCTTTTCTTGAGATGTTTCTACAGGTTTACTGACAAAATCTTCCTTCATCCTGATTGTTTCTTCAGCTTCTCCTTTCCATCCTCTCCTCAATGCCGCATTACACAACGCAATGTCCAAATTGACATGTCCTTGGGATCACCTATTCGTTGTGAGTTTGATATGTTACCTGTGTGTGTGAGATGGCACAAGCTGAGAAGTTTGATCAGACAGCTTTTACAGTAGATTGGCCATACCGCTAACCAAGATCGTTCAAAACCATAGCTGCTTTAACATGGTTCAAGCTCTTGCAGAATGTGATTATCCAGCCCTCTTCACTCTGTTTTTGTGGGTTTTTTTTTTAATCCCACGCCGCTCCCGTACCAATGTATCTCCCGGCACTCAGAAGTAGCTCCCAAGGACCAGGCTCTTTGGGTCTGGAGACCCCTCTCAACTGCTTGCTGAAGCTGACCTGTTTGTCCTGTAATTATTACATTTCCGTCAAGAGAAAGCAATAGATCTTATGGGTGTGTAGCTGTCACTGGCTTGTGAGATATGAGACCTAGTTTCTAGTTCTGGCTCCAATGAACACTTGTACATTTTTTACTAGTCAGTCACTGGATGAAGCACATAAACAGCGACTCCAGTCTGAGACTTCTCTCTCCCAAGTGAGCTTGTGTTGGAGTGAGTGACTGTTCTCACTTAGCACTGGTGATTTATTCAATTTGCTTCAAACTGTCATAGACTCAAGCAATAAGTTCTGAATCGGGTCAGTTTGGACACGACAGCGTGAAAATAATACAAGCTAACATTGTTTGTGCTCTGGAGGGCAGCCACGGAAAAAATACCAGCTCCTGGAAATGCTGTGGTCCGGTCTCATTCAGCCCCACATATAGACAGAGCATCACTGCAAGTGTGCTCCTGGTTTTGGCTCTTGTAAGTCTCGGCTGTGGTCTCTCTGTCCCAGAGTTATCGTGCCTCTAGATTTCAAGTCCTTTTTCTTGACAGCTGAAAATAATCAGCAAGCCTATGCTGACACCAAAAATGAGGCAGCTTTTTCTCACCTGCCAAGACTTCCAGTGATAAATGTTTTTTCCAGTTGCACTGTGCTCTGCCAAACATCATGTTTTCTCCAGATGCTGTTCTTCTAACCATGTGTTTAAATCAGTGAGAGCTTCTTGGTATTGAGAATTTCCTTTTTGGCATTCAGGCCGTTTACCTAGGTGTATAATAAAAGTACTGGAAGGCTCCTGTTTTTATGAATGTTGGCCACAGGTAGGTTTTCAAGATGGTGGGACATCCTGATTGAAATAATACATCAGTAGTTGTAGTTTAGTGATGGATAAAACATAGTGGTAGATGAAAAATACCCTTTGCAGATGTTTGGAAATTGTCTAATGAAATATTTTATGTTTAAATCATGATGCACTGGACTTGTACTATTTCAGTGAACTTCCAGAGGACAATACCTGGCCCAACATCTTTTCCTGGCCCAACATCTCAGTCAGCTCTCCTGGGAGCCCCAGAGCTGACGCAGCCCCAGGTTCCTGCCCCGCTCTGAGCTGACCACTATGAACTTGGAAATCTCCAGGCTCTCTGAACAGCTCACCGTGCTGGGTGCCAGTGATCTTGGCAATACTAGAAGCCTAGCTACATGATTTATGTTTGCTACCTAGTGGCTTGCTTCTTAACAACAGCTGCAAAACTGACTGGATTCTTGTGCGTTTGCTAGTTGAAGCTGGTCAGTGGTGGGTCATCAGAATCTTGGCATTTTTCAGAATTTCCTGCATCCTCAGCTACTGATAATGGAGTGATCACTTTCTTTGGAAATGCTACGCTGCAGCCTGAAAAGATTCCAGTTGTAAATAATTTTGGATTTCAAAACTCTTCCTAGGTTGAGAGAACTCGTTTCTAGCAAAAGCTTTCTACCTTTTTCTGACGTGTCCGGTGTGGCCACAAATGGAAAAAAGATATCAGGCTTGATAAACCACTGGACATGATCCAATGCTATGCTTAGTTTGGAAAGGATGTAAACCTTTAAATTGATATGAAGTGCAGGCCCAAGGCTAATGTGAGAACGTGTGGCAGTGAGAACAAGCAGCATAGGCATTTGGAGCATTTTTGAGCCTGCCAAGTATTGACTGGTGAGGGGTGGGAACAAGTGGAGAAGCATTTCAATTTGGCATCCGTATGTGATTCTGATGCTGTCACAGTGAATTAGCAGCACTTTCTTTTCCCTGTAGTCCATCCCAGGCTTTTGTCATTGAAACATCCCCTTTGCCCGTATCTACTTGTTAAAACACAAAGTGAAAAAAACCCAATAAATTCATAGAACTTGTACCCCCAAAAAGCCTGCTTATGTTATGCTGGTATCCTCTGAATGGAGACTCTGAACAGTACTGAACCATCACTGCTAAAGTCTGTTACAGCGTAAATGTCTTAGGGGACTCAAGCTACAATTACTCATTTTGTACAGTCGCTTGATCCACTAATGGGGAGAAATGGGGCAACAGTTTAAGAAGGCAAGAGAACTGTCAGAGATGATTAAATCTACTGGGATGATTTGTTTTGGTAGTCTCTCTTGACCCAAGTACATGCTTCAGCTAATGCAAAAGACTTAATGCCTCTGGTAATTAGAGCAAGAAGGGATGGGTCATCATTAGCAACTGCAAATTAAGGGTTGTATTTCATCTGGAAGGCAGCATCTTCAACTGGGCTTATTTGTTGCCACTGCAGATCATCTGTGAGTCACAAGTGGTACATTGGACTGACTCATTTGTGTGATTTACTGGAGGCTTTTTAATACATGCTTACTGTTCCGTACGAGTAGTTTTTCTAAATAGTTGCCAAACAGAAAATGCCACAATATTGGACTTCCCCATACAGTTAATGCTACTGCTCTTATTTACATGGTGTTGGTCATTTTTTAATTGTTGTACAGTTCACAGTCTAGATGATTTTTGATCGTAGGTTTGAAATACATTTGTCATATTTATGAAGCTGAAGGGTGAAGAAAGGAAAACCAGGCAAGCATGGAAAGCATCAGTAATTGGCAGCTTCGGAAGATACAAGAGCCAATCTAATACCATTCAAGGTATATATTTACAGAACACTTTTATGTGGGTTTCACAGGTCCGCAACCATATTCAGTTCTGGATATTGCCAAGGGCATGAATGAAGAGGATGTATCATAGTATTTTTGCAGACACTAGGAAATCCCTAAATCCTCCTAGAAGAATGCCGATAAGCAAATGAAGACACAGGTACAAAGGAAATTAGCCACAAACTGAACTCCATTACAAGGTGGGCGCTGAAATAAAACAAATGGGGGGATGTAATATAGCTGAATCATTTCAGATGAACTTACGCAGATCAGCAGGCAGAAAACTATGACTTGAGAAGACCAAGATATTGAAGCGTGGCTTGAAAATTCTTGAGAACAGCTGGCTAAATCAACGGATGCCCATCAAGCAGAATTTGGGGGAGTGTCTGTTGTCAGCTAACTATGTAAGTGATGCTGATAACCTCCTGAGGGACGCAAAAGAGGGAAGGAAGGTTGCAGTGCCCTGAGCAAAAACTGTCTGAGGGTGAGCCTCCCTTTCAGAAACATGCGCAGACCCCAATGGGGGCTGAAGGCTCTTGCAAAAATCAAGAGAAAAGAAAGGGATTCAGAGGTGTCAGGAAGGTAGCCATTCTCAGTACAGATGGGAATCTTCTTAGAAACGAGTATACTTGGGGAATTTACTTCATTAAATTAACAAAGCTCAAAAGCTCTTTACAGGGCTCAGATCCATGATATCTGATGGATTGTGAGCTAACTAGGACTGAAGAGGCCTTGTCGGTTTGCCTCTTCGTGGTTTTGCCTGGCTTCAGTGGGGTGCTTTGTATCTCCATGAAGCAGTTGTGAGCTTTTCCCATCTGTTCAGTCCATGGCTGGCTCGGCCATCAGGCTGACGCTTGGGAGAGCTGGATGGGAACACACGGCCCTGGCTGATAGTCTGTGAAGACGCATTTCTGCAGCAGGCTGCGGCCTCCCCTGCTCAGGGAGTGTTAGCAGTGCGTGAGCTGCTCAAAAAGTTAGCAGACATTCTCCTTCAAGGAACAAAATGTGTCTGGCCCTGGAGAAAGGAGGGGAGTCTAAGTGACAAGAGGGGTGTTCTTTCCTTCTGCACTTCTTGAAGAGTGCGAAACAAGAAATAGCCTTTCTTCACTCCCTCGTGCTGGTGTGCCTGGGGCATTAAGTTGTTGGAGGTTCCAAGGAGATTGTGTTTATTAGGCTTCAGAGCTTGGGTCCGTCTTGGGTTTTCTCCATTTGTAATCTTACTTTCCTATATGAGCACTGTCAGGATAGATGCTCCCTGAGAAGGACCAAGGACCAACCTGGAGAATGGGTTTCCTTCTGTAGTTTTGGTGGTTAATGGGAGGAAAAAAAAAAAAAAGTCAAGCTAGAAATCCAGAGCTTTGCATGGGGTGAGCTGCAAAAGCCATGACTACTGGCTGAAGATAGATGAAGGTTTCACTGCAACAACACTGCATCAGTTCAGCAGATCTCACTGGAGGAGCCTGGATTCTTCCCACTTTGGGTCTACGTCCTCTTTTACCTCTGCAGATGTTTCTCTCCCTGCACTCCCCTTTCTCTTTCTCCCTTCTGCTGCAGGTTTTTCCCACAGTAATATTCCCTCCTCACACATGGACATCTGCTTCTGCTTTTCTCCTGTGTTCTGTGCTATCTGGTCCTCATATAACAAATGAGAGTCCTTGTGATGTCTGTTTTCCTCAGTGAGTTGGAGACTGGCTCCTGTCTCCCATACCACCATGCTGCTTTTCCCTTTACAGAAGGTCCTGTTGCTACTCTAACCTGTACTGTATTTTGCTGTTGGTGTAAGGGCCTTTATCGGTTGCAGTACTTTCTGTCAGTCAAATAGCACTCATCCTATAAGTAGTATAATAAAATCTATAGGCGTTCAGTGCAAGTTGTCCATCTGCTATGATCTCCTGCATCCAATTCTTGTAACTGCTCTTCTCCTTCTTTCTTTCTTTGGATTCATTGAAGCCCAAGGAAATTATGAAGCAGCAAACTCTTACAGCTGGAGCAAGGAGGTTTTGGAGTTGAGAAAAATCTGTGTGTGATGTTACATTTGATACTGGATTTCTTGTTGCTTTTTCCTCAGCCATCTTCCCTTGTACCTCCTTAACAGGGGACAGTAAGGGAGAGTTATTTATTCTCTTCAGATGGCAGGAGCAGGCAGGAACTGTTGCTCAGATCCTTGGACTTCAGCGTAAACTTGGACTTAAATATGCTCTAACATAAAGATAGCCGTTGTCCTAGACTTTATGCCACCTTCCCTCCCTACGAGGAAGGGGAGCCGGGGACATCCAGACCCTCTTGGAGAAGTGCTTCCCAATACAAAAAGGGTTATAAACATAACGTGTGGTACTGTATACAAGAAAAAAGACCAAAACCACATTCTTCATCTGTTTCCCAGCCCCTGTGACTCTGGACAGCTGTCATGAGGAGCCACATTACACGTGCAAGAAGGTGAGACCCTTAATCTCCCCTTGCTTCCTAATACACATCTGAGGTTCTGGGTATTAAAGTAATGTATGCTAGTGTTAAGGAAGTTGTCGTCTTTATGTACAGCTAGCTGCCTGAGGGGGCACAAGGGAGTTAATGTTTTGGGGACGCACTTTTAACGGAATCTGACCATTTAAACGGCTCATTCTCCTCCCTTGCACACTCTGCTTGGACTTAATCCCATCCAACCCGCCCCTACAAGTCCTTCCTAACCTATTGTTCCTCTCACCTTCTTTCAGATCCTGCCTTTTGTCTGGCTTCCCCAGGAGAGCTCACATGCACTGAAAGATAGACAGTAAGTCTCGAAGTGAGCAAGGATGAGGTATGGTTCCCTAAAAATTGAGGGGGCTCATCTTTTGCAGTGCACAACTTCCATGGAAGCTGGTTTGGCAAGTAAATGCCTACATGTCTTTGTGAAGGAGTCCCCAGATCCCTCAGCAAAAAGACGAAGCAGATGCCTGGCAGGCACAGAGAAAGGTTTGGTTTGTAGATTCTGGGGAATCAGATGTCCTGCAGGTATTGGTACTTCATTAATGTACTTAGTATTTGACTGTTAACAAGGAACATCATGAAGGATAACTAGCAACAACAGTGCTGCCCTGAGGTAGCACCCAGCGCCTACTGAAGTGCTGCCTTTTGCTGGCTGCTGTAGAGGTAATAAATCAGTCAAGGGACATCAAAGTTCAGTTTCCAGGGGGAAATAATGATTTTACTCAAAAGTGGAGTGTGCCTTCCTTAATAAGGGACACTTAGCAGCATGGGATCTCATCTCTATACTCCGTCACTCCCTTCCATGTGCTGATGTACCCTTTTTTCTAAAAGCCACCAACCCTCACTGGATCAATGAGGCCTGATCAATTGTTTTTCCCTCTGAATTATCCATATGGGGTTGTTAGCTGAGCTGCTGGCAGAAAACGAGAGACAGCTTTCTGTCTGTTTACTGTAAAGAAAGCAAAGCAAACTGCAGGAGGGGACAGGCTGCAGGATATTTACTGTCAATACAGCCGGAGAGAGAGAGGAGATATAAGGAGAGGGGAAGAGAGGGGAGCAGCGGCTGCAGACTGCAACCCAAATGAATGATCGGAGTGTAAAAATACCCACGCAGTTTCAGATGGAAAGTGGGCGGATTGAAGTCAACAAGGGATAGCTGAGAGTGTTTAACAAATGGTTTAGCGAAGGGCTAGTGAAGCAGGGAAGTACTTGTGGCACACGGAATAATAATGCTGTGCACGAGCGTACTGAATCTGCAGTGCAATTTGAAAGGCGCTTCCAGATCTGCCCTGAGACAGAGCAGTAGCTGGGACATTTGTGTGTGTGTCCGCATGCAAGACCCACCGTTTAAAAGTAATACGATGAATAATAATGACTGAACTTAGAAAATAATAATTGGAGCTAGTTTTCTGAAGCAGCTGGATGTCGCCGTTGTAACTCAGACCAGAAAATGATTTTTTAAAAACAGGCATACTTCCTTGCTTCTCTCTCCTCTTCTTCATCCACAGAGGAATTAGATGACCTGAGCTCCACAGGGCAAGAAGGCTCTGAGCAGCTCGCTCTGAGTGTCCCTCTACTTCCAGAGGCAGGGGAACGAGTGAAGAGCGAATTCACACTTTAGAGAGCAGCGAAGACCATCTTGCCATGAAACCATTCACAGATGAAGATGTAGAAATCTACATCCAGACCAAGGTAAGGCTTTATCTGTCCAGATTTTCTGTCTCCCACACTAGGTGTTGATTCTGAAGGGTGCCAAACTTGACAGCTAGTTGCTTGCCTGCTGTCTTCATTTCTGAGACAAGACTGGGTGAAGTTTCATGAGAACTGTATTTCTAATGAGATTTCTAGGTTTCTGTTGCAGAATGTTATCAGGGATCTCAGCTGGTAGCCTAATTTTTCAAGGTGCTTGCCCTCTTCCTCTTCAGATGTCCTGAACTTTTGCTTCTGATCTGGATTTCCAGATGTGAGACTAGCTATAATTGCCAGCATTTAATCTAAGGAAAGGGCCTTGCCTCTCTCCTTGTCCAGTGGTCTTGGCTTGACAGAAACAAGACTGAAACTACACCAGGCGTTGCCTCGAAGAAAGATGCATGTAAGAACTAGGGAGAGAGACAGATATTGTTAGAATTCACCCATCGGTCTGTCACCTCAGCTAAGGATGCTTCTCTATATATCATGATTAAAATAACATGCCTCTTTAGCACATGCAGGCTGGAACCACGTTTTCTATTTTGAGATATTCCAGCACTTGATTTTTTTTTTCCCATTATGAAATGAAGTAAAACAGAATAAAATCATCAATGAAACAATACTGTTTAATAAAAGTAACTCTAAGTGAGCCATAACATTTTTAAAGCTGACATGTTTTATCACAGTACTTAGCTAGTTCCTATTTTATAGTCTGCTTTCCCCAACAAAATGAAAGACACCAAAGTGAAAAATCATTTCAAAATGGAAAATTGTAAGGCTTTCTTTTCTGTAAAGGATGAAATATTCTCGTACCATGAAGGGGCTGGTAAGAAAGGTTTGTTTTCTCTATGGAAATGTTTTGGTGACAAGTAGGTGTATTTCTGTGAGAACTTTCATTTTCAGCCATGCAGTGTTATGCACTGGAAAATCATTCCATCAGAATTTTTTCAGTGAGCTACAAAAGCGAACACTTCTCTGACGATGTATAAAACAGAGCTACAAAGGAGGGAAGAGAGGGAAGCCATGCACAGGAAGATGCTCATATGACTGCCGTAAGTACAGGGAACAGAAGCAGAGTGTAGTTAAGTGAGGCTCATAGTTGCCAATATTTTAGGTTCTACCAAAAGCCTGTTTTCTAGCAGCCCTCCAGCTCTGATGGATTCCTAGTTTCTGCCTGCTCCTGAGTCTCCTGTCCAAGTGAGGCTGCCTAACCTTCAGGCAGCCACAGTTCTGCCGGTAAAATGCTGCCTGTTTTCAAAAATAGGTCAACCACCTGGTGCAATGAATCTCTATGATACCAAAGATTTCTTCCTTAAGCCACTCAACAATGGAAAAACTCAAGGGCGTATGGAGTGGATGTGACTGGGTAAATAAGAACAAACCTAAATGTTCTTAACGATCCCCAGTAAATCTCAGTCCTGTTTCCTTCCTCTGTAATAAAACCTTAATCAACCTTGTTGTTCTGGTTTTGTGCATTTGTTTTGGCATGATTTCCAAAGTTAAGACCTGGTAAGGGGAATGCCAGTAGGTGGTAGAAGGTGGCCATCCAACAAAGAGCTTATTCTGTCTCTTCTCACATGTCCATGCTGGTGCTAAAGACATCTTAAATAAATGCCTTGGCTCTTCAGAAGCTGCTTTTACCCACTCAAGTTCTGTCTTCTGATTTTTATGCCTTCCCTTCTGTAGGAAGGTTATATCTTCCAATGGCACAATTAGGGAGCTAACTGAAGTTAGCAACAGTGAGCACCATCTGTAACGTGCCCTCTGTTCTTTTATCCCTGCCCCAGTGATGAGGAGTACATGCAGAAAGAGGTGTTTAGTGATACCCCCCTTAATAGGTTTTTTGAGAATCTGTACTCTCTTAAAGATTTCATGACCATTGCTATAGCCTAGCCAACAGGTGATGAGGGACAATTAAATGAGGCCAGGCTGGGTTGGATGGATTCTCCCAGGATACTGGAGATGGCAGAAAGTGTTTCTGGCAGGTGTCCCTTAGAAAGAACATAGCATAAGCAATGTGTCCAGAGGCACCTTTAGACCTCCATTTGAGCTGACCCACAGTGATTGTATACTTTCAACAGAAAGTCTGGGTTTTGTGTCTAGTTTTTGTGTCTCTTACAGGCGGACAACTTTCTCTACCACTCATACTATTTGCTTGTTGGAGCAACCATTAGGTGTCTTGTTGAGCAAATCAAGCTTATTGGACTGCTCTAAGGAGTTCTTCTGGATGAGCAAAAACATGACAGAGAAAATAGCTATAGCTACAGATGGAGAAGTGCCATAAATGAAAGCTGAGACAAGGAGGTGAAAATGAACATGGGCTAAAATTTTTCAGTATAAATTTTCTCAGAGAACAAGGATGAATTGGAATGAGGGAGAGGATGAATTACTAGGGATACTAAAGGATATTATATAAATATAAGGAACTATGTGTTGTTAACCTAGCAAAGAATCAGGATGTCAAGGGTAGATGAGAGCTCAGTGAAGGGAATATGATACTGCTGCCTGTTGTGTTTTCCACTTGCAAAAACTATTCAGGCTTAGTAAAAATACTGTTAACTTTGTTGGCTGGCAGGGAGGTATTCAAAGCCTGCTCAAACCTTCAAGTTCAGTGTTAGTCAATTGGTCTTCATTGGTTAATTGACCTTAGGCAAGCACTAGTCCTTTTTAGTCCATCGTATGGCCCGTTGTTGTGAAGGAGTGCAGCTATTTGTCACCTCCCAGGGCTTGGGGACACATTTCAACACACTTGAGTGTTTCGTCTGACAGTTCAGTATTTGACAAAAAGGTGTCCAAATGGACTTTTGATGAAGTGCTTGTCAGTGGTAGTTTTTAAAAGGGAGAAGAGTGTTGCTTAGATGTTGATGCAGATGCTAAGCAAGCAGGACACAGGAGTTTTAGAACAGAATCACAGAATGGTTTGGGTTGGAAGGGACCTTTAAAGATCACCTAGTCCAACCCCCTGTGCCGTGGGCAGGGACCTCTTTCACTAGATCAGATTGCTCAGAGCCCCGTCCAATCTGACTTTGAACACTTGCAGGGATGGGGCATCCACAACTTCCCAGGGCAACCTGTTCCAGTGCCTCACCACCCTCATTGCAAAAAGTTTCTTATGCTTTTGCTTCCTTTTCCTTTGGTCTGTGATAATAACAAAAGACTGTAGCAGTTATATTTGACTGGCAAATATGCTTGATCATTCACCTTAGCCAAGCTGTTAATGATCTAAACACTCTTGTTTCATGCCTGCAAATAGCCCAGCTGGGGTTTTAGTTCTAGCTTCACGTAGGTTTTCATTTTCTGATCTGGTCCTTTCAAACCTCTCATCTGTTTCTGAATTTTGTTCTCGCCTCCAAACCAAGTGAGATTTAGTAGAATATGAGAAAAAAGAAAAAGCAAGAAGAAATTAAAGCAAGGATTTCAACCAAATGAGATAAAGCATTAGTATGCAAAAAAGCACAGTAAACGGTCTTCATATCTCACCCTGTATAAGTAATTCTGGATGAATAAGTAATGAGGAATATTTTCATGAACATCATTAACAGTAGTTGAGTCTCCTCCTCACTTTGGTAACTGTGTAAGGATCTTTGGGAAATATTTAAATGTCTTTTACTAACATAGTTCCTCCATGTTCCTCCTGTTGAATTTTCTTGTTCAGATTTTGACCATCCCCGTACGCTCTCTTAATTTTTAGGAGTATGTGAAGGTTCAGGTTCATCTGTTTTTCTGAGCTGTCCATACTTCATCTCAATCCTTCCAAGACTCAGACCTTCCATTGAAATAATTTCTAATAAATAATTATGCTACTACTGCTCGAATTGAAGGACTATCCATCAAGTCACACAAACATCTAGTCCCCAGTGGGATTACCTGTGGAAAGATACTTTCTCACCATCTAGGAATGGTTTCTCATCTGTACTTCAGATATGAAGACAGTATGGATACTTTTAACATATTATGTAGGCATCTAAATGCTAATGCACAGGGTATCTGTAATTCTTGAAGTCTTGTCAGCTCTTCAAATGAAACATAACCTGGCTCTGGGAATGGCAAGTATATGCAGGGGAATAGCTGGGTATTCTGCATCAAAATGGGTAAAGAATGAGACTGTAGCTTGTTCACAGCAAATTTATTCATGAAATGAACTCCTTCCCTTCCATCTAATGGTATTGGCATGGAAATATCAATTAATGCTCAGCCGTCTTGAGTATTGGCCCTTCGGTGTTCACAAGCAAGAGCTCTGTTTCATGGTAAATTGATTGTAACATACAGGGAACGATTAGTTTTATTCCCAGCGCAGCACAGGCACAAATGTTTCAGGATGCTTTAAGTCAATGATCTGTTTTCCGCTGGAGATGAAGAGTGTGGTTACCTATAATCTGAGGTGTCTTTCTTGGAACCAACAGGTGGAACGGCGACATTATCTGGTTGCCAAAGCAGTGGAGGAGGTACAGAAAATCATCCAGCAACTGACTGTGGAAATCAGCTATAAGGCCACACGATTCCAGGCTATCTCCAACTCTGGCATTCACAATGAGAATATTAAGGTATGAACAAGAGCTCTAGTATACTCTCTGGCAGCTTGTAGGCGGTCAGTAAGTGATTTCTCCATTGTATAAGTGTCTGTATGGACAGGTACCTCACCCAAAGCACCACAAACAACGTGTTGATGCTTCACCGTGGAAGTTCTAGTGACTGACTGGGTGGTAGGGACTGACTCGTGGACGTCTTACAACTAGAGGAGCATCAGAGAGGGCCGGGTAAATCATGCAGAGCCTCTTTTTACAGCTGCTGCTTTTACGAAGAGCGTCTATTGCCAGAGCTGTCAATCTGCAAGCAGAAGCCAAAGTTCTTTGGGAGACAGAAAGAAAAACTTGTAGAGCAGTAACATAAGAAGAAAAAAAATGCTCATGCCTTCATGAGCTATGACTCATATTTTTCACAGGTGGAAAACCTGTCAACTCACTAAAGAAAGAAAAAAAAATCAAAAATCCTTCTTCTGCTATGAACATTAGAAAGTTCCTTCAGAAAAATATCTTTTTTCTTGGTCACGGATTGGAACTTCTTTTTTACTGGGAAGAAATGTGCTCATTGGTGGGAGAAGTTAAATGTTTCCCCATTTTAGACCATCAAATACCAAAATAATAATGTTCTATCCCAGCTGTGACAGGAAAAGACTGGTTATTTCCTGTGACTACTTAACACAAGAATAACCAGCGTAAGGATATAAGAAACAATCATAGCAATGGCAACTTCAGATGAAAATGATCTTTTTCATCTGAAGTAGTGTACGTACTCTGGCGATGTCAACCCTTACACTAAAAGGGAGCCAGTTATGGATCAAAACAAACCAAACATGTAAAAGCATGAGGCAACTTTTACAGCTGTCTCAGATTGAAAGGGGAGAACTGTGTGTGCATCAAGCTGCTGAAAGGATATGGAGGTGGAGGCAGGATATAATCATCCAGCCTGAAATGTGGCTATTGCTCTGGGGAAAACAACATTCGGATTTATATCTTTTCAGGAATTTCATGTATCTCGGGGCATGTCACCTTACTAGTAGGAATGACCACAGTGATGTAAAACGGTGCCACATCCTGGTCCACGTGTTCCTTAGTGCCATAGTCTGCCATCCACCTCTCATGCTGGAACAAACCTGCTTGGTTAATGAAGTCTGACCAGACCAGGGGCAGAGTAAAATTGCTGTTCTGGAGAACAAAGCAGAACAAAACTAAGGCAATCTGTTCTGAGCAGTAATTTGGTATTACGGTAGGCTGATCTGAACAACCTATCCTTAAAAGGAATCCCCCAAATTTATTTTCTTAAAAGTTAGCAGGTTTGTTATTCATACTTAACTGAACCCAGTGCTATAAATCTGTGGTAGTCACACTAGGAGGGCCTGGCTAACCGTCCTGTAGGTATGGGGCAGCAAAGAATGAGTTAATAATAACAACTTTTTTTTGGCTTGGGCTGTTCTGCTTCTGAAAAATAGAATCTTTAATATCACTGCTGACACATCTCAACAAAGAGGAGACTTGTGTTAAGGGAAAGCCAATGTATTAACCATTCTGTGTTTAATTTTGCAACATCTTTTTTTCCTGTCAATTAAATTTACAGGAACTTTTCAGAACTTTCAGCTTCTGATTAAAAGGACTTAATTTAACATGGCGAGGGGTCTAGATTTGTTGAGAAGCTGCAAGCCTCCTTCTAAATATGCAGGGCTGGGGGGGAATATGAAAAAAAAGTCTTTAGATATTCAATATTTTTCCATAACCCAGGGGACAAAAAGTCAAAATCTTTATCAAAAAAATCAAAATAAAATTCAGATGGACAAAACGGAATATTTTTTTTTTTTTAATTTTAAACACTAAAAGGGTTTGGTTTTAGTTGTGGCCCACCATTTTTGCAGCTGTCAGCTGTGCAGGGCTGATGCAAAGGCTGTGGAGGCTTCAGTAAGGCGTCATGAGCAGGTTAGCGTCCAGGGTAATTACTAGTACAGCACTGCCCGACAGCATTGCCAAGTGCTTAACTCTGTAATCATGGTGGGGATTTTCCTTTAACAAATAGGCTCGAAGGAAGCTTGCGGCTTTGCTCTGTGAATGAATGACCTGGCACATGCTTTCTCTCTGTTCTGTGTACTTCTTGTTTTCCTTTCTGCTTCTCTCAGGATCAGCCAGCTTTACTGGCCAAGTGGTCAGCTATGCTTCGGGGGAAGCGCCCGTTCCACCCATCCATCCAGGTACAAAGCCGTCCTGCCACCTGGTGCCTGCCGGTCCCTGTGCCTGCTTCCTCCTCGCCCACCCTCTTCTTCAGACAACATCACCCACCTAACCAGTCCTCCCGTGACTATTCCATCCTCTCCGCAAGAGACTTGCTTTTTTCCTCAAAGCATAAATATTTTATTTCTAACCTAATGCTTCTGTCTCCCTGGGATATCCTGGCCAGGATCACAAGAATGAGGCTGCATTTAATTTGCCCAGCATACCGCAGGCAGGTTTTTAGTAGAGCAGAATTGGCCATAAATTACACAACCCAGAATTTGAGGCTCTCGTTCAAGCTTGTGACTTGGTGGGGCCCGTGGTCTGCATATGGCGCGTAAGACCATCGTGTGACAGAGCATAGGTGTGGGACTGGGATTTGTTTAGGCCAAGAGGACACCAGCTGCCCAGCTTTACAGTGCCATCCCCAGCCTTGCGATTTCTGGTGTTTCCTGGTGAGCCCCAAGTGGAGGAGCCCTGTGACTTGTATTTGAAGGCACTTACATAATACCTGCAGCTCTTCCATTTAAAATCTGTTGGGTGCCAGTGCGTACAAGTCAGCACCTTGGTATGGGAAGGAATGGTTGTTTACCTGCAAATGTGGCCGAGACAGTGAGATGAGCAGTAACTGCATGACAGCCATTGTATTTTTTCCTTATGGAGCCTAGCACTTTGTTCCTGAGCTGCTCACAGGATTTCTTAGCCTCATCAAACCTGACTTGTGCAGGTCATCTTGGTCTGCAACGTCATCTTCCAGTATCCTCCTACCTTTAGGTGGTTTATATTTGACAAAAGAAGGGTTTTCTGGTGTTTCCTTTGCCATTTGTATGCTTCTTGCCGGCCATCTTTTGTATTTCAAATCTCGTGCCAGGGAGCAGAGAAGACCGGCTGCTCCCTGTGGGAAAGGGAGCCAGGAGGTGAGCATGACAACATGGCAGCACCTGCTCCGTGGTCTCCGAGCGAGGCAGACCTAGGGAGGGCAGCTGGGGTCAGCCAAGGGTCTGGATCATCAGGCAATCTGTGCTGGTAAGGCAGGTCTGAGGTCAAGCCAGGAGCACTCATCGGCGTCAGGATCAGGCCCAATGACAGTAACCAGGGTCAGATGAAGCCTATTGATTGCCAGGCAAGTCCATAGCGGCCAGGTAGGTCTGAGGTCAGGCTGGGAAGGCAGTCTGCAGGTAGGACAACAAGGTTTATGGCCAGGCGGAGGCACAGCTGTCACACAGCTGGAGACCAGCACTCCTACGACACAGCCCAGTGCTGAGCCAAAATGGGGGTCCCAGGCCCATGGGCAGAAGGTGTTGGCAGAAGCCCCAGAAAGGCTTATTAATCCAAATGTAAGTTAGGCTTGGTAGCAAGTGGAGTTGAAAAGCTTCTGAGTCAACACGGTAAAAGTCTGAAGGAGTTTGAATGCCTTCTCTGAATACCTGGAGCCATGATTGCCAAATGCTTCCAAACTAGTGTTTGAAGATGTCTGGCTATGCCCTGGGCCAGCATGAGGTTTCATGGTATTTGTGTCACCTTATTTACTCTTTGCAAATACTGATTCAGCACTGGTTTTATTGGAAAATGGTCATTCCCATGGTGAGGCCAATTAATTGGCTTGCAAACAAGCCTGTTCGAGGGTTTGTTGTCCTTTCGTTACCGTTTCCATCCTTACACTGTTTCTGGCTTCTGCTCAGCTGGAGATGCAGGTTCATACAGTACAGCTGGCCAAGACCTGGGTTTATTTCTGAGAGTGCCACCGCCTGTGTCGGTCAGACATGTCACTTGCCTCACGTCTCTGACTCTTAAAGGACAGTCATGCAGACTGAAACACTTGTAAAATGAATGGGCCATAGCCTTACTTTACTAATGTCTGTAGCGAACTTTGAAAGAGGTCAGAAAGTGTACTTTTTGCCATAGTTATTACTACTATTGAACTCTAGGCTTGTCTCTAGTAACAATTCTGAGGTAATAACTTGCACTATTGTGTTTCCCTTTGCTGGATCTCAAAACGTGCTCTCTGATGTTTTCCTGCTCCTTGGAAGCTGCTAGTTAATACATCTCATGCAATTGCAGAGTAGAAATGACAAGGAATGGGGGAAACCATGGCAGGTGTGGTGGCAAATCAGTCAGTGCACTCTTGTCTTCTATGAGCCATGGCTGTCACATCAGACTCCTAAGACAATTTCCTTTTAGTCTGCATACCTCCAAAGCAACCCGCAGACAGGCATGGGACAGGTCCTGGCTGTAATTAATAGCTCCCATCATACCATGGCTTTTCCTTCTCTCCAAAGCCCCCAATTTTACCTATTACTTCCTTAACCCTTACTCCAGGCTCATGGATCTGCCCTTCTCTCCTCTCTCAATCTCTCTGCACTCTCCTAGGTCTTAGCACCCAGCCAATTCCTCATCACCGTCCCTCTGCGCGGCCTGAGCGGGTACAGGGAATGCCAGCTACGGCACTGGCGTTATTACACCGTGCATGGAGCCAAGCTCCTCTCCTCTGTGCGGGACCCTGAGGAACTGCATCAATGGCTAGAAGTGGAGCAGTTCTCAAAAAGCCTTCAGCAGTGGCATGAAACGGATGTGAACATCGAAGGTGATCTGGTTCCAGCCAAAGTCCTTATCGTCTTCCGGGAGCTGGTGGAGAAGTCGATTATCTCCTGTAACCTCTCCAGTGAGTCTAGTGGGGACAGGTATAAGGGGAACTGGCTGTCTTCTGCAGCTGATAGAGGGGAAACCATCACACACACAAAGTATTTGGTTGACATGGTCAAAGTTAGAGAGCAATAAGCCCCTCTAAAATCAGGGAGCCTTTAGCCCATTTCAGTGATGCATGTAGACCTGCATCGAGGATAGAATTAAGTAGTTCTTGGTCTCTTCATACCCAAGATGTTGCTCCTTTCTTAGGAATTTGGGTAGGGTCTCCAGCAACATCACCCTTACAGTTCAGCCAAGATGCAACACAGATTTTCAGAACATTTAGGAATTTGTTTGGGAAAAATCTTTTTTCTACTACAGCAGCCGCAATATATCTACACTAGCAAGGGAGATGTTATAGGAAAACTGGATACAGGGAAGGTGCATAAGTCAGAGGAGAAAGTGCTTGAAGATGTTTATAGGGCAGATAATGCTCTGGGGAAACCTTAGCTGCCCATAGCTTTCCAGCATGGGGTGGTGGGAACTAAGTAGAAGGACTTCTACTTAAGCAAAGTCTGTTGGACAAGTACTCTTTTCCCCAGCACCCAGGCTACTCCAGTCCTGTTCAGCAGAACTGGACTCAGGAATTTTGCTTTCAGTTGTGATGCTGATCCCTCTGTGAGCAATCCGAAGTGCCTGTTCCTTTCCTGGGGCTATTTATACTGGAAGTGCTGATCACGGACATAATGCAATCAGTGGTGCATGCAACGTGCCTTCATAGCTGCAACATCTGTAGCAAGATGCTGCCTGAACGCTGATCCTCATGCTTAATTCCTAGCATCCTAGAGGCGTGGTATAGACTTCAGCTAATGAACACTTGACTTGGTCCAAGCTAAATAGTCTATGTCCATCTTTTCACATTAAGACACTGTGACATGGTCAAATCTAGACTGTGGCGCCTCTTCTCATAGCGTGTTTCCAGGATGACTTTACTCATCAGCAGCCTGATATGGGTCTTCTGTATTCCAGAGAAACAGGAGCCATTTCCACTCATCCGATTGCACTCTGAATTTTAGTCACAGGAGAAAACATGTTAAAGTCAAGCTCCGCTAGATCATTGCGTTCTTCCAGGAGATATTTGTTATTATAGAGATGGAAATGTTGATGGGAATGAAATTTCACCATTGAGGCTCACAGACAAGACCAGATGGAATGGGCTTGCATCAGAGGCTTCACTTATGTGAAAGTCATTGTGTTGAAGTGAAAACCTGCCATTGTGTCTAGCAGCAGTGCATCGAGTTGTTGAGCCAGGAGAGGTACTTCCAAGGGATGCAGGGAGTGATGATTCTGATGCCTTTTTTTGTAAGGCCAGCTGGGAGGAGACTGACACAGAGGAGATGAGCTAAGATGAAGTCAGGAGGAGTAATTACTATTTGTGTGTGTTTCTGTGAAGAATTAACTTCCTTCATCCCACATTACAACTACAGTTACAGAAAAATTTCCCTGAATTCATTGCTTCCCTGTTTTTTAATTCTTTGTGCACCAGCAAAACCAGGTTTTGAGGTGTCTCAGTTTTCATCGGTGGAAAAATAGGTAGCGCAATTGCAATGCTTTTGGAAATACTGTGAATGTATTTACATGCTGACACAGGGGTTGCTCTAATGCTTTTCAGCTGCTAGGGATCCCTGCTGAGGGCTCGGGAGCAGCGCGGTTCCTGTTTTGGTGCCGGGCTTGGCTCAGCAGGGAAATAAGACGCAGATTTTACTGAAGGTTATAAAGTTCTGGTTGGGATGGACTCCACTATTTGCAGGGTAATTCACCCCTGCGCTTCCTGGAGGAGGTGCTAAATTACCATTGGGAGTAGGCAGATATTTTCTCTGTGAGGGCACATGATGTTCATCTCCGTCCCTTCAAGTCTGTTCTGCGGGCTCCTTGTGGAATTGCTCCTAAGCCCATGCTAGTCAAAATGAGGTGGGTTAACACAATACTGTTTAACCTGCTTATGGTAATCCGCCCCGTCTTTTACTTCAGTAGGTTAGAGCATGATCATGCAATTGGCTCAAATGGCAAAGTTGAAGGGACAGTGATCCCGCCAGTGACAGGGAAAGCTGGGGACAGAAACTTCGTGCATGAACACAGCTGGATCAACACGAAACGTCTCACTAAGTCCATTAGTTGCAGCTTTCATTCCTCTGGGGATGAGCCGCTCTTCTTTCACTGAAGAAACTTTTTTCATAGAATCATAGAATCATGGAATACCAGGTTGGAAGGGACCTCAAGGATCATCTGGTCCAACCTTTCAACCTTTTTTTCCTCCAAATCACCACGGAACTAACTCTTTGACACTCAGCAGTCCCAGTGAGTCAAGCAGTTAGCCCTTTTTGTATGGCTGTTCTTCACAACAGGCCATAAATTCTGGCATTGTCTCCTGTGCAAATGCATCTCCAGAAACAAAACTTACGGATACCCCACAAAACATTCTGAATGACCGGCGAGGGTAAGTCGTTTGGTCTGATCATGGGTTCTCTGAAGGAATAAGGAGATCTTTAGAGATGAAGTGTTCATTTTGTCCCCTCTAATCTGCAGTGGTCTCCTTGTACTGTACCATTAGAAATGTTAGGTTGCAGCAGTTCTCTATCTGTATTTTTAAGGAGCTGGTCCTGGGATTTAAGAGGACCCACAAAGGAAAACAAAAGCAAGGTAACTGAGTGTAAAATTGAGAATTTAGCTGTTCCTTCATCTTCTTCCTGTTCTCATTCCCTAGGGTAGAATGAGATGATAACTTTTTTCTTGTATTCTGCTCGTGGCACTGAAGAGAAAATGTTAAGGCAGAAAAATAGAACTGCAAAGCCCTAGACAGCCCTTTGCTTGGCTTGTGGAAAAGGACCTTTTCCTCTTTATTATCTTCTCTTGCTGTTCCTTCACAGGTAAAGTGACGGTGCTGGAGAGCTTCAGCTCAGTGGTCCGGGTGGCTGTGGAGACGTCAGAATCCCAGGTCGAGGTAGAGCTGGTCCCTGCTGTGGAGATTCCAACTTGCTGGCCCGAGAAAGCCCGGTGGCCTCGTTGCCTTAAGCGTTGGCCTTCCCAGGAAAAAGTGCAGTGCATCAAGGTGAACAGTGTAAAAAGCACTACTAACTCTGTGCCAGAATTTACCTCACAGGTGTCTGACAGTGCTGGCAGCGGTTTCCCAACTGAAGGACTGCATGGCAGGCAACAGGATCGTTGGAAGGTGTATTCTCTAGAGAAGTGATATTTCATAGTATTCTGTCAGATTTTATTGGGATTTTTTCCCCCCCCTTACAGTGGTGAATTCTATGGAAGAAAAACTGAGTTAACTGTGTATTGCAGGAGTCTCTCGCACACAGCTCTGCCTGTGTAGCTCAGTGCTGACGTGCATCATTCTTGCTGTTCTGCTCTGCCTCATGTAAGCCTTCTGCAAATGGGCTGCTATCTTGCAGTTTTCCCTCCGGCCTAATCCCATCTTTCCCTACAAAGCTCATGGCTGGATTCTGGCACTCCAGCTCAGCCCCAGCTGCCGTGTTCCTGCAGGTCCAGTTACGCCTTCCAGTCCTGCTCCCCTCTCATGCACGACCTGCTGCTCCACGGCAAAGTGCCTGCAGAGCTGTGCCTCTGCTTTAGCAGCACTGCTGGTACTGCACCTGGTGGCTCTAGAGCTGGATCTCCTGGGAGTAACTGATGTCAGCACGTGAGGAAACAAAACAAATTGCACAGTCATTTGGCTAGGAATTAGGATGGGAGCATCACCCATGTCTGCTGCCTCTGCTAACCCTGTTTAGAGTACACTTTGAGAGATGTCACGCATCCTTTTAGTAACATTTCTCTGTGTTGCTCAGAGAAGTTTGCCTCTGATCTGGTGTCACGCTTCCACTTTTGCCCACAGTCGCTTGGTTTCGACCTTTTGGCCCGCTCCAATTATCACTGGCAGCTGTGCTTCTCCCGTGCTGAGCATATACTCATGGAAGGACTTGATGAAGATGGTGGTTGTCGCATGAAGTGCTTCAGGGTCATGAGGCAGATGAAGGAAGATGTCTGGTGTGCTGGAAATAAGCCTGTCATCACAGCTTATCACCTTCAGGTAGGCATCACCATGATACCAAGATACGGTCTCAGTATCTGCTGCAGGGTCTTCCATCCAGTAATGTCAAAATATCATGGCATAAATCACTGTTGCGTCTATATAAGTTCTAAGGTAACTGTCAAAGCTGCAGTACCATTTCATTCGTTTACAGTGGCGAGAAGTTCAGTAAATATATGTTCCAGACTTCAACAAGAAACTAAAGCCTGTAGGAACATTATGATTGCAGCAACATACATAATGTTAGAGTTGAGGCTCCTGCTCTGTTTTGACTTCACATAGGCATTGTATTACTGTCTTTAATTGCATGGTTACCTCCTGCTTTTGGTCTATCCCAGCCATCCTTATCCATCTATCTGTCTGGAGGAAAACTGTGCATTTGTCTTTGTGAAAGTGCACCAAACAAAACTCTCTGAGGTGAGCATTATTTCATGAATGAAGTGCAAACTAACAGTTCTGGTGGTGTTTCACCTGGGGTGGGAAGGGAAGAAAGAGGTAAAGGGGTGGTAGCATCCTCCCTGCACGTACTTCAGGGTTCAAGATGGCTTCAAACAACATTTGTGAAGAAGAGACAGAGGACTCTGCTATGACTCTGTCCTCACATTTGACAGCTGCAGACGCTGATAGACCACAGGCAGCACCATTTATCAGACAGTAGAGCAATCCTGTTTTCTGGGCCTCCATCCTCCTGGAGCTGCCAGGGAGAGGCTGTTCTTCTCCCACCTTGAAGCCACAAGCCACCAGGCTTCCAGAGTAGTTACTGATCTTCTGGTGTCCAAAACCAGATGCAATGCCAAGATTTCTCCTAATAGAAAGGCTGCAACCATCAAATGCTATTAGAGTCATGGGACTAATCTGAGTCAAGATGGAGTCAAAAAAGAGTTGACAAGGCTGGTTATAGCTTAGCAGAATGCATGACTGTCAGAACAACCTGGTAGAAAAACTGTCATAGGTAGGAGAAAGTGGAAAATCATTTAACCATTAGTAATGATCTCTTTCTCTGGCTGAAGGAGAAGAGGTGCAGCAAGTGCTGCTGCATGGACTCTCGATCAAAATAAAAAGCTCTTTAGAACCTCTTCAGTCCTTTACTGTAACTGTACTTCAGGCTTTTACTGCAAGAGAGGATTGGTTTACTAGACAGAAGGAATGCTTCAACGTTACTTACATTAAAAAAAAAAAAAAAAAAAAAAAGAAAAGCAAGAGAGAGAAACAGTCACTGGATAAACCAGCAGTTGAGCAGAGGCTTAGTGATAGGTTTCTTCACATTATCACGTTTTCCTTGTCAGAGATGTCCAACAACTATTATTAAACAAGACTCCATATAAAAAAGGCCCTCTATGACGGAGAAAATCCTTCCCCCAGAAGCTGTGAAAGCCTTAGAGGACCGAGTAAGCGCACTCATTATGTTTACCTCCATAGGAATGAAGTTCAAGATCGAGAAGTCCAAAAAAACCTAGGTACATTTTGAAAGCCAACTCTATGCCTCCGGTAGACAGCTGGCAGTTAGGGATGGTTCGGTAAATGCTGGGGACGGATCACCTGTTTGTCACCTGACTGGAAGAGCAGCTCTGTTTTCCTTGCCTCCAGAAATTTCATCGCAACTGCTGCCCATGGATCTTGCTGAAGTAGTTTTAGTGTGACGAAAGGTAACTGCTCTGCAAGTCTCCAAGGAGCAGCTCTCACAGGGTTACAGCTTGAATTCCTCACTACATCTTTTGTTCTCTGGCAACATTAAAAAAAAAAAGTCTTTGTGGTTATTGCAGCTGTGAACAAAAAATTGTTCACATTTGAAAAGCTGTCTGAGAAGAAATTTGTAAGCAATACAGCTATTGCAAGTCCTGCTGGAGGAAAAAACTAACCAGGCAATCCAGAAGAGTGTGGCTTATTTTGATGAAATTCTACCTCTTGAAGAAAAAGAGGAGTTGAAGGCTGTAGTTTGGCCACGTCTCACAGCGTCTGTGGGTCTCTTTTTGGGTCGCTGAATCTGCAAAATAAAATTGGGATTCAGAGGACAGTAAGGAACTTAGCAGAATTATTGAACTCAAGATGGGTGACTTTGTACTTTAAAAACTGATTTCAGGTTGACCAAGGCAGTCAGTACGGCTTTTTTGGTACAGTAAGTGTAAGTACCTCGACAAAATTCTTCTAAGTCATAGGAAAGTCTGAAAAATGCAACATGGGCAACGTAAGAATAATAGTCTAAGAGCAATGATCATATGCATTTTGTTATTTTAACTACGGATTTCTCAAATGTAAAATCACATAAAATAAACTTGGGGGAATAGAACATCATAGCACATGCTGTAAGTATCACGTGTCAGAAAAAAACAGGCTGTACTTGACCAGACAGCATGCCCTGCACCTGCAATAGTTGCTTGGAATCTCAGTCTGTTTGGGATGCAGATCTGTGTGCATCTTCAGCACAAATACAGCTGAAGCTAACAAATAATTATGTTAATCTGATTATTCTTCTTGCACCTACTGGCTTCTACACTTGTATAATAGGCCATTCTCTACAGCCTAAAATGCCTGGCATTTCTACAGAGGCTCCTGCTGGAAGATGGCAAATAGGCTAAGGTTATTTTAGCAAGACCATTTTCCTTGGGCTCCTTGCCCAGTCAATGGAGAGGGGCTCCTCTGCGGAGAGATCCTAACCAGGCACATCAGAGTTGCTCTGCCTGATCCCCAGAGGAGGCTTTAGTTGTGATCCCTCCATCGCAGAAATGTTAACACAGGGAGATAGCAGTATGAACCTCTCTGATTTCTAAGGCTGTCAGCCATTTACCAGCACTAAAACTGCCTTGGTAAGCTGTGTGAGCCCTCGACAGAACCTCTAACACCTCTTCTCTCCCATCTGCTTCTTGCAGACAGTGCTATTCTGGACGTGTGAAAAATACCCACGCACCAAGGATTGGCGCTGCTTCCCTGAAGCCTTTCTGAGGCTGGTGCAGAAGCTGCACAAGTGTGTAAGCCAGCACTTCCTCAAGCATTACTTTGTCAAGAACACCAATCTGCTCAAATACGCCAACACCAGTGACCTGGACCTGGTGGCCAGCAAGCTCGCAGTCTTCTTGGAGAACCCTGTCTTCTGTCTGGACTAAGGCAGGAAAAGGTCTCCTCACCCCAAACCTGAGCCAATCCCCCGCCTCCTCTCCCCACCTGTGGTTGTTCTTCGTGTCCTTCCAGTAGATGTTGCAGCTGGCTTTGTAAGACAGTTGGCACATGCAGCATGAAAGAGAAGTGTCAAGCTGGCAGCAGTGGGTGGTGAAAACTGATGGGAGGTATCGCTTGATGCCCAGCTGATCTAATTTGCTTTCAACAGTGACAGCCTGCCTGGAAACTACAGCCAGTGAAACCCAACTTTTTGCGTCAGTCAGAGCAGGCAACTGCCTTGTTCTCCATCTCTAGTCTTGTGGCACCTATGCAGAAAGATGGCGCAAAGAAGTCTCGCTCTGCTGCCTACGGGCTGCGTAACGTAGCACATATATTGTTGCTGCCTCCCCCTTTCTCACAAGGACAGCGGGTTTAATTCCCTGCTTGCCTCACAGGCCAGCTCTGCAGAAGAGCAGGGGAATATTTCTGAAGTGTACTGAAGCTGGAAGCTTTCTCAGAGGCACTTTGATGCCTCCATCTCCAATTAAATGGGAGCCTGCTCCAGTACAAAGACAACCATGCTGCTAGTGTTGAATAGCTCAAGGGAAGCAAGAGGGGGAACGGTGGTTTTTGCCTCCTCGTTTTTCTCTCCTCTGTTTCCATTTTTCTTCCAGTTGCTTCAAATACGTTTTCTTCATGTTTGCCTTTGCCAGTTGTGTTAGTGCCATACAACCAGGGGGCTTTGCCAGAGCAGATTTCACTCCCACCCCTGGCTCCATCCAGCAGGCTGGAGGAGGAGCAGGTCTTTCCCTAGTTGTTAGCACCCGCATATTTTTGGGTGGTGTACAGAAGGAGAATAATTTTCAAAGGCTGTTAGCTCCAAAACCCCCTTCGCTTTTAATATTAAGGATGTTTAAAAAGAAAATTGGTTTTAGTGTTTCAAAAGAACAGAGTTCTAGAATGAGTATAAAGAATGTTGGGTTTAATGTTATTAAATCGCTGAAACTAAACAAAAGTGGGCTTCCCCCCCCCCCCCAACACCTGCGCGGGAAAGTAAATAACTATCTCCTTTGCCAAGGGAGGTGGCAGAGATAGTATTTGCAGCCCCTACTCCAGGGAGCTGCTGCAGTGGATGGCCTGCAAGATGACCATCCGTGGCAGAGCATCTCCCCCTTGTGTCAAATTGTGGTCTAACCAGCCTCTGCTTTCTGGCTTGATTTTGTATGCGAGAGTATGTTCACCAGACCATGGGGCCTGATGAGATTCACTCCAGAGTACTGAAGGAGATAGTAGATGTTACAGCAGGACTGCTCTCGATCATCTACCAAAGGCCTCGAGGGTCTGGGGAGATCCCTGCTAGCTGGTGTTATTCCAATCTACAAAGAGGGTGTGAGGGAAGAACCCAAGGAACTACAGACCTGTTTGTTAGTCTAACCTCAGTTCCTGGAAAAATTATAGAGAAGATTATGCTGGGTACTGTTGAAAGGCATTTAAAGAATAATGCAATCATCAGGCACAGTCAACATGGGTTCACAAAGGGAAAGTCCTCTTTAACTAATTTGATATCCTTCTATGATAAGGTCACCCACCTAGTGGCTAAAGGGAAGGCGGTGGATGTAGTCTTCCTGGATTTTAGTAAGGCTTTTGATACTGTCCCTCAGAGCATCCTTCTGCACAAGTTGTCCAGCTGTGGGATGAGTGGGTTCACGGTGTGCTGGGTGAAGAACTGGCTGAAGGGCAGAGCTCAAAGGGTTGTAAGTGAATGGGGCTACATCTGGCTGGCGACCGGTCACCAGTGGTGACATCAGGGTTCAATTCTAGGACCAGTTCTGTTCAGTATATTCATCAATGATCCGGATGCAGGAGTTGAATGCGCCATCATCATGCTGATGATATCAAACTGGGAGGTGCTGGTGACTTTCTTGAGGGTCAAGAGGCCTTGTAGAGGGGTCTAGATAGATTGGAGCACTGGGCAATGATTAATGGGATGAAATTTAACAAGTCCAAATGCTGGATTCTGCACCTGGGATGGAGTAACACCAAGCACAAGCATAAATGAGGAGAGGAGTGGCTGGGGAGCAGCGCTGCAGAAAGGGATCTGGGGGTGCTGGCTGACAGCAGGCTCAGTATGAGTCAGCAGGGTGTCCTGGCAGCCAAGAGGGCAAACCGCATCCTGGGCTGCATCAACCACAGCGTAACCAGCCGGTCAAAAGAGGTGATTATCTTGCTGTATTCAGCGTTGGTGCAGCCTCAGCTCAAGTGCTGTGTGCAGTTCTGGGCCCCACCGTTTAGGAAGGATGTGAAGGTCCTTGAATGCCTCCAGAGGAGGGCAACAAAGCTGGTGAAAGGGCTGGAAGTCATGTCCTGTGAGGAGCGGCTAAGGACTTTGGGCTTGTCTGGTTTGGAGAAGAGGAGGCTGAAGGGAGACCTCGTAGCTCTCTACAGCTTCTTGAGGAAGGGGATGTGGAGAGGGAGGTGCTGAGCTCTTCTCCCTGGTATCCAGTGCCAGGACTCATGGGAATGGTTCAAAACTGTGCTGGGGAGGTTCAGACTGGACATTAGGAAGAATTTCTTTACTAGAAGGGTGGTCAGACACTGGAACAGGCTTCCTAGAGAGGTGGTCAATGCCCCAAGCCTGTCAGTGTTTAAGAGGCATTTGGACAACGCCCTTAATAACATGCTTTAACTTGGTCAGCCCTGAAGTGCTCAGGAAGGTGGACTAGATGATTGTTGTAGATCCCTTCCAACTGAAATTATTCTATTCTATTCTATTCTATTCTATTCTATTCTATTCTATTCTATTCTATTTGCTTCCTTATCCTTCACCCAAGTATAGGAGGAGGCTTTCTTCTACAGTTAATTCTTTTGCAGAGAAGATATAGCTCAGGCAGGATCCCAGCTTCGTGGTCGCTCTTGCACTGGTCTCCTGCATTAGATCCCACTGTGTGCAGACCCTACTGTGAAACCAGCACCATCTTTTCTCAGACCCTGGGAATACCCCCTGAGTCACCTTTCTGCATGGGTAACCGCATTGTGTGGAACTGTTTTGACCAGGTAACTTCTCTTGCTAAACCTTTGTTCTCTGGGCTCATTTTTAAATGGGGCACAAGTGGCAGTTTCGTGATGCATCAGCTAGCATATGCTGCCACAGGAAATATCATCGTGACGATGTAACATTAAAGATCTACCCTGGAAGGTACGTTGCTACTGACCACAAAGGCACAGGAACCATCCTCAGCTTTTTCTCCAGAACAGCCAAACATGATACAGCTGGCCACTAGCAAAGGGTGAGAGACAAGGCTTTGAAGGAAGAACTTACATCTTCATTGAAGCGGTTCAATACAAGAAATTATTCCCTCTCAGAGACTGGGGCGGGGGGTATACTACATACTATCTTATATCATTTGGTGCAGGTCTGGTTGGGTGTGGGGGGGTTTTTTGTGAGGCAGCTTTTTGTGGTGGTGGGAGAGTTGTGCAGGAGGTCTCTGATAAAAAACCTTGCCAAATGTACCTGTTGCATTTCTCATCACGGTAAACTTTCTGCAAATAGCTTTTCGCTTACACATCCAGCCTGATTGCAAAATCATGCCCTTGTCCCAAGGTTTTCCTCCAAAAAAAGGACATCATATTGTGTTTTGGCTACAGAAAAAGGTTTTACATTTCATATTTTTAGTTTTTCTTTAAAAAAAATGAGCATCTTGACAAATACAGACTTTCCTGAAGTTAAATTTAATCAAAAGCTCTATCTCTGTTCAGAGCATCTGGAAGGAATGACCATCGTTCTCCCTCTCTTTTTAATTGCTTTCATGAGTATTTGCTCTATCAGGGAAGGAAGGAGAATTCTTGACTTTCATCATTTCTTTATGGTTGGCTGTGACTTTTTGCTTACCTCTCAGTTTTACTTTCTCTCCTTAACTGAATTATTGGCTTTAAAACAAGAAAGGGGCAAGTAGTGGCCAAAAGTCTTGCATGCACGTGAAGCACAGCACTCAAGAACAACAGACGTTCCCAAAGCATTCACATAAGCAAAAGAGGGAGAAATTAAAATACATCTTTGTGACAAGACACGGGGTGCAATGACAGTTTACAGAAATTGTCTCTTCAGGAGACACGAAACAGCAGCTATGAAAGAATTTCAACTGACTCATGGCTGAGCTCTTGGCCACCGTTGCCTTTGCACAAGGTGATGGCACTCAGGCTGAGTGCTAATGGAGGGTGTTTTTCAAGGTACCCTCAGCTTGTTGCTAGCTGCTGGCTGGGCAGGAGAGGTGTGTGTGATCCTCGCTGTCCTGTCATGTGCTGGAGCCTTACCTGGGACTAGGGATGCTTTCTGAGATGGCTCATGGTGGGTGCTAAGGGCCACCTTACAGCTATAGGGTATTCCTCACCCCAGACACCATTACTCCATCTATCAGAAACTTTAATTTGAAATGTGTTCCTCTGTTACCATATAAAACCCTACAAAACTCCTGATGTTCTAGTACTTTTATACTGTCTGCCTTTAAGTCACTAGAGGGCAATGTCTCTCTCAAACAAGCACACCGATCCAGGATCTCGCTTGCTCTTAAAATCAGCGTCTCGTTAGTTGTCATTGAACTGAGACAAATGAACTCGATTAATTTAACACTAAATTCTATTGCCAAAAAGGAAAGAAGGAAAAAGACCATGGGACAGCTTTCTAATAAATAGCAAGACTCGGGTAAAAAGTCTCTAAATGCTGGGAACCACTCCAAGAGCCAGATTATGGATTTATTGCTTTCTGCAGCAAAAGATGGGCTTGCAGTAATTCCCAACAGCCTTGTTTTGGGGAGAGCACCGACAAGCAAAGTGCAGGCAGGGTTCTGGGAAGGAGGGAACTTGCGGGACTAGCCACCACCCTGCTTCATCAGAGCACGGGTCCTGCCCTCTCTCCATGGGGTTGGGCCATGGGCCCCGTGAGAAGGCAACCATGGCTCCCACGTATGCCTACCTCCCAAGCACCTCTGTATCCCTCTTTTTCTCCTTCTCTCCCCCCCCCCCCCCCTCCCCCCTGACAGATTTTTCTCTGAACAGGTTTTCTGATGCCACACCGTTGGCTGTGGTGGGAATGGTCATTTCTGAGTGCACATCATCTCTTCTTTATGCCATGGGACCCAGGTGTACAGGGAGGCCATTACAGACCATCTATCCCCCCTCTTATGCTCCATCTTTAGTTTGGAGTGATGCCCAGCAGTGGAGTTTGAGCACGTTGCAAACTACATTCCCAATAGGAGCAGCCTGGCCTCTCTGAGCAAAACCGGGGCATGGACAGTGATAGATGAGATAACGGGCTAATTTTGCCTTCACACTAAATGTTTCTCTCCCTACCAATGCTAGGATTGGTGTTTTTAAAGCAGTAGTAGTAGTATTTCGCCCTAGGACTCTCATCCGAGGCCCTTGCAATGTCACATGAGACAGTGACACACCACCAGTGTTCAAAACATGGTGAGATCCCACTTGCCCTATTAGGGCAACCTCTGCCACGTGTGTGTGCAACTCCCCGGCATTGCCACAGGACGTGTGTGGGTGCCTTTGATCTCTTTGGGGTCTGACTTCTCTGGCTGGAGGAAGACGTGCAGTTGCAAAGCAAATTAAACAGCTCCAGGTAGCAAATGTATTTTAGCCTTTGTGTTGCAGCATAAAGAAATGGAGAACGCTTTTCTCATCACACAGGAATTTGTCATTTCTGCTCCAAGCAACGCCTTTGGTCTGAAAGAAAGGAACAGGATCAGAGCCTGGTTTTGAAAGCATCTCCTGGATGGGTGATGAGGAATGCACAGATGCTACCAGAGACCAGGCCTGTGGAGAGTGCAGGATGTGTTTTCCACAGGAAAGATTCTCTAATTTACTCTTAGCATCCTCATAAATAGAAATTACAAGGAAATGCATCAAGGAAAGAATTAATCAGATTGAAAGGCTTTGTAGTAATTAGAAAAAAGAATGGCATCTTCTCAGGCTCCCCTGGGTGCTGGTAATTACCAGCTGCACAAGCGTAGTTTGTGCAACTTAAAGTTTTCTGGATTAAAAAGCTCAACATCTTCTTGTTTCCTTTCTTAGAGAAGCCACTCTTGGAATCAGGCAGCTACACAGGCCAACAGCTCAGAGAAACGTGCATCGAGCCTCCTTCAGCCTGGCAGGGCACCACTTTACATGCGGGGTGGTCCAGAGCCTGATCCCAAGCCATGGCCCAGTTGCATCTGGCCTATCAGTTTTTGCTGTTGTCTTGGAAAGATGGGTACCATTTGTTATCCAGCAACCTAAACAGCCAAACCCCGTCTGCCGCAACTGCAGGCAGCCTTAGACCCATCTGCTTCTGCACCGCATCCCAGCAGCAAAGGCCAGGTCATAGCCTCTTCTGATGCTGGTACTGTCACTGACACGGCTGGGGGGGCCTGAGGGGCAAGGTTGCATGCACTGTAACTCAGGGGGGCTAGGTAACGCTTTCCAGGGAAGGAGTTTTATTAATTCAAGAGAGCTTATGAAAGTCCTGTTCCAAAAAAACACAACTCAGGGGAAATAAATAAAAAAAATTCCTCACAAAAAGAATTTTTAAGGAAATTAACATCAAGTGGTGAATGCCTGTGATCCCCTTTTAAAAGGGTAAGGACACAGGGCTGGGATGGACCTCATCAGCCACCAAATCCTTCCATGTCTATGGGGCTGGATGGGATCCACCCAAGGGTACCGAGGGAGCTGGTAGAAGTGCTCACCAAGCCACTTTCCATCATCGATCAGCAGTCCTGGCTCACCAGGGAGGTCCCGGTTGACTGGAGGTTAGCAAATGTGACACCCATCTACAAGAAGGGCTGGAAGGAGGATCCGGGGAACTGCAGGCCTGTCAGCCTGACCCCGGTACCGGGGAAGGCTACGGAGCAGATCACCCTGAGCACCATCATGCGGCATGTACGGGACAACCAGGGGATCAGCCCCAGTCAGCATGGGTTTATGAAAGGCAGGTCCTGCTTGACCAACCTAATCTCCTTCTATGACAAGGTGACCCCCTTCGTGGATGAGGGGAAGGCTGTGGATGTTGTCTACCTGGATTTTAGTAAAGCCTTTGACACGGTTTCCCACAGCATTCTCCTGGAGAAACTGGCTGCTCATGGCTTGGATGAGTGTACTCTTTGCTGGGTAAAAACTGGCTGGATGGCCGGGCCCAAAGAGTTGTAGCGAATGGAGTCAAATTCAGTTGGCGGCCAGTCACAAGTGGTGTTCCCCAGGGCTCAGTACTGGGGCCAGTTCTGTTTAATGTCTTTATCAACGATCTGGACGAGGGGATCAAGTGCACCCTGAGTAAGTTTGCAGATGACACCAAGTTGGGTGGGAGTGTTGACCTGCTGGGAGGATCAAAAGGCTCTACAGAGGGATCTGGACAGGCTGGATTGATGGGCCAAGGCCAACTGTATGAGATTTAACAAGACTGTGCTGGGTCCTGCACTTGGGTCACAACAACCCCATGCAACGCTACAGGCTTGGGGAGGAGTGGCTGGAGAGCTGCCTGGCGGAAAAGGACCTGGGGGTGTTGGTCACAAGCCGGCTGAATATGAGCCAGCAGTGTGCTCAGGTGGCCAAGAAGACAATTGGCATCCTGACTTGTAACAGAAACAGTGTGGCCAGCAGGACCAGGGCAGGGATCGTCCCCCTGTACTCGGCACTGGTGAGGCCGCACCTCGAATCCTGTGTTCAGTTTTGGGCCCCTCGCTACAAGAAGGACATGGAGGTGCTGGAGCGTGGCCAGAGAAGGGCAGCGAGACTGGGGAAGGGTCTGGAGCACAAGGCTGGGGAGGGGCGGCTGAGGGAACTGAGGTTGTTTATTCTGGAGAAGAGGAGGCTGAGGGGAGACCTTATCGCTCTCTACAACTACCTGAAAGGAGGCTGGAGCCAGGTGGGGGTCGGTCTGTTCTCCCACGTAACAAGCGATGGGATGAGAGGAGATGGCCTCAAGCTGCGCCAGGGGAGGTTTAGGTTGGATATTAGGAACAATTTCTTCACCAAAAGTGTTGTCAGGCATTGGAACAGGCTGCCCAGGGAAGTGGTTGAGTCCCCATCCCTGGAGGTATTTAAAAGCCGGGTAGACGTGGCGCTTAGGGACATGGTTTAGTGGTGGGCTTGGTAGTGCTGGGTTAATAGTTGGACTTGATGGTCTTAAAGGTCTTTTCCAACCTTAACAATTCTATGATTCTATGGATTTCCAAGTGTAATTCATTTCAGCATGGATAATCAGGGTGGTCTGCAGCATTCCAGATGGGGTCTCAGCAGTATCTCCTGTAACAGCATGTCACATAGATAGTACTAATCCATGCAGCACACCCCCTGTGCTGAAGAGGAAAGAACACCCAAGGGTCAAGTTTCCTTAAAAAATAACTGCAACTTCAAAGGAGGAGCAACTATCGTCAATGATTTCCTTTGGCAAACCAGATTAGGCTGGTTGAAAGGCTTGCCATGGTCCGGTTGTCTTGGAAGTGAACCGAATTCCCAAGACTGTGAGCCAACAGATTCATCACCTGAGCTCAGGCCAGAATCAGTCTGTTTCAGTGTGTTCCTCTGCCCTCCACAGTCGACAGCTTTCTTTGGGCTGTGTTTCTCCCTCACTTCTTCCCCTCGAGTCAGTGGTAGACACTGTCCCTCCTTGTAACACAAATCCAGATTTTTACCACTAAGCTGAAGAGTTTGGCTGTTTTCTAGCTGTGTCATTAAAATACCATAGACTGGAGAGGCAACAGATCAGTGACCAGAGCTAATAGCAGCAAAAAGGATTAAATGAACAATAGGTCTTGAGCGTAATTTATGAATGCCATTAGCGGCTGAGAGGGAATTACATTATGGCTGCAGTTCTGAGGGGGAAGGGTGGGTCTTATCTAGGCAGGAAGAAAAAAAAAGGGTCTGATTGCATTTGGATTAACAAACAATTATATTGATTCACAATGTGATATGTCTCGGGCTCTTATGTTTAGATCAGATGTAATAACATCTGAACAAAGACAAACTGCATTTTCTGTATTTTGCGTTCAGACCCCCATGGCCAGCAAACGTGTTCGTATCTCAGGGCTGTTGGTCACACAGCATCCACCAGCCCTACCTGGTAAAGCACAGTTCTCCGTCAAAACTCTTGCAGAAAGGCAGGTTTTCTTCCTTTCCCAGGTGCGGTGGTCTCTAAGAGGCACAACATCAGCTGTGTGAGCGTTTCTTTGCAGCCTGTGCACCATGTTGCAGGGATGGGGCTGAGCAAGCAATGCCTTTGTTTTCAGTATCTCCTCCACCTTTTGTTTGATAGCCAACACGGTATCTCATTAAACTGCTTAGCTTGGCAGCTGGGGCCATTTGTTACAGTGTGATATGAAGGATCGTAATCAGATTAAACCTCAGGATCATATTGTGGAGGGAGAGATTAGCCTGGAGAATAAAGAGAAATTTTAATTTTGTGTGACAGTGCAGAGTTGCCTCTACTTGGGTGGCGAGGGAGGTAGAAAGCGATTGCGGAGGTTCGAGCCGGGGAGGATTTGTTCGCTGGCTCCCTGCTCAGTTTTGAGCAGAAGGGTTTTAGCACCCACTTTGAAATATGGGGTAGCTCTGCAGCCACCAGCCCCTCGCAGGGTTGGTTCACTCTGCTTTGCTTCCCAAATGAGGGCTTGAACAGAGGGCTCGCAACGGGGAAGGAAAACCCAGGGAGTGTAAATGATGCCAGAAGCCAAAGCTGCATGTGCACTGAAGCACGGCACTTCTGGGAGGGGGATGCCCTTGGCACTAGCCACTTAATTCTCATTATCTCTGTGCTGGAGGCCCAGGTCCTTGAGCTGAACTGCTGTTCCCCAGCTCCTTCCCACTCCGGTGCATTTAGCACAGTGTCCTATGAGTCCTCCAGCAGTCTGGGGACAGGAGACATCCTCCAAAAGTCAGCAGGAGCCCCACAGTGCGAATATACAGCTAGGAGGTCTTCTGTGAGCTCCGCTGAGATGATTTGGTTAGTATTAAAAGTAGCAATAAGAGAAAAGTTGGCAGGCTGGGAAAGGCAGCGTGCGGATGAATTTCTGGCATGTGTGCCACCAGAGAGAAAAGTGATTGTGGGTCAGAGCAGCTCTGGTCTCTGTCCTGCGCCCATTTAACAGGCAGGTCTCTTGGAAAGACCCCACCTACCACAACTTCAGAAACAAACTCAGATCTCTGCAGCTCTCTCCATGGGCATTACAGTGGGCAGAAGGTATCCCAAACCCTGCCAAAAGGATTTTTTAAAATGTTGGCTGCCATAGCGCAGCTTGGGGATCTCTGTCCTGTTTTTCACCTTAGTCAGCGGGCAGTTAAAGCCAAAGAGGGGACAAAATCTGTACAGAGAACTCCTTCAGCTCAGGGAAGCTCCAGGTTCAGAGGAGGTGCGTGCACCCGTATAATCACATGCACATCCCATCATCACCAGTGAAACCAGTGGGAACATATAAATATACCCACTTTCAATAAATGGGGCTAGGCTGAGTCCTATCCCAAAAGAAATAAACAGCTGTCAAAAAAGTAGAGATAAAAATGGGTATATAATTTTTTTAAAACTGTACCTAAGACCATTGTAAGCTCTGTTCCCACACTCCCTCTGTTACTTGTCCTGGAGATACACTTAATGAATAATATATTCTCTCATCAGCTTGATGTATTGCTCAGGTATTGTACCCTCTTCCTTCTCCTTTGTCTGCTCTCCATTCCCTAGAGACTAAGTACTTTAGGGCAGGAGCCTGGCATAGAAAGATCTTCAGTTTCATTGTGCTTCCTGAAATTTAACACAATGCAAACCCCTAGCAAAACCTCAGAGTAACGGAGGAGACCCTGATCTAAACAGCTGGAAAGCCGCCAGAGCCTTTCCAGACACCCAAGAGGACTTCTGGGGTGATGAGGAGGCACTTGGGGAGGGACCACATGGACGAGAAACTTGCACCTCGCTCTGCCTGAGTGCTACAGCCATGCAGGTCGCTAACGACGTCCTCTGGTTTGGGATGATGAAGTGCCAGCACACAGGGGATGGCAGTGCCAGATGCTCAGTATATGGCTTCGGGGAACTCGCATCCAACATTAATGACCAAAAAAAGACAGCAACAGACTGTCTTCCCCTCCTGATGCCTGACAGAAACTGAGAAAGGGCACCCGCACAACGGGAAAGCATAAATTTAGCCGTGATACTCTTTAACCTTGCAGCAGGACGGAAGGATGCTTGCTGCTCCCCCTGGGCCAGCTGCAGTCCTGGGCTGTCCCCGGGACCTCCATGCAGCATGTTGAGTTTGGGCAAGCTCCAGGCCCCATGAGGAGCTGAGGAAGCTTGCTCCGGAGGCAGAGCCCCTCGGCAGCGCTTGGAGGCCTTTCTGCTCAGCCCACAGCAATGGTGGGAGTGGAGCAGGGGCAGAAATCCTGCTCTGGCTGGCTGAGCCTGCCTTGGGTGCAGTGGTGGTCTGAGCCAGTGCTGCATGGGGGTGAAAGCAGATACGTGCCCTCAGGAGCTTCTCCCTCTGTGGCACCGCACACTCCCGAAAGCATCCCTGCTGATGAAAGAGGTTGCTCTCAGCAAAGGCATCACTTTAATAAGTGATGATGATCATATGCAATATGGATACGATATACATTATATAGCATATGTACCAATCCAGCCAGACCTAGGCTGTATTTTCCTCTAGCACTCTCTGTAGGTACACAGGCAACATGTATTAGGGGCAGAGCCCAAGCTCTCTCTGCCTGCGTGCCCAGCTGGAACCGAAGGCGGCTGCCACCAAGTCTGGTGCAAAGCACGCTGCTGAGGGGATGAGACTGACCCCATCAAACGTTGTCCTCCGGTTGCCCTGGTGACTTTGTCAGATAAGGTAGCCTGTGCCCAGGTGCTGTCTGTTCTTGTATTAAAGGCTTTTAAAGGCAGTGATCCTGCTAAAGCCCCCATGCAGAGAGGCCCCAGTCTTTATTATGCCTCTCGGAGCTGCTGCAACACAAAGACTAATTTGAAAATGGCTTCAGTTAGGTTCCACCAGGCACGGTCCCCTCAGAAAGGGGAATCTGAGGCACAGCAATCAGACATCAGAGGCGGTGAAGTCAAACCCCATGATACACACAGACTTGGGGCCTCTAAAATGGGGACAGCAACACCTAAAAATATGGGTATCAGCCTTCCCACAAATAAAGTTCTTCAAGAGTTGTTAAAAAGACTCCAAAACAGGAGCAAAGACCTGAGATGATCCCTGCTTTGCCTGCTGCGTGTTCAACAGCCACGTGGCGGGCTGGATTGACAGAGGTTGGGATGTGAAGGTGGTCGGGATGCGAGGGCAGTTGGGATGAGAAGGCGGTCGGGATGTGAAGGAGGTTGGGATGCGAGGGCAGTTGGGATGAGAAGGCGGTCGGGATGCGAGGGCAGTTGGGATGAGAAGGGGGTCGGGATGTGAAGGTGGTTGGGATGTGAGGGCAGTTGGGATGAGAAGGGGGTCGGGATGTGAAGGAGGTTGGGATGCGAGGGCAGTTGGGATGAGAAGGGGGTCGGGATGTGAAGGCGGTCGGGATGAGAAGGGGGTCGGGATGTGAAGGAGGTTGGGATGCGAGGGCAGTTGGGATGAGAAGGGGGTCGGGATGTGAAGGCGGTCGGGATGTGAGGGCAGTTGGGATGAGAAGGGGGTCGGGATGTGAAGGCGGTTGGGATGCGAGGGCAGTTGGGATGAGAAGGGGGTCGGGATGTGAAGGAGGTTGGGATGTGGAGGTGGCAGCAACCTCATCAGGCAGCCTGGGCAAAGCCATTAACGTGACTGCAGCATGGAGAAGCTGTAGCAACTGATTGCTTTCATCTGCTAGGATTTAACGAGAGCAGAGGTTTTCCGGGCAAAGTGGAGGAGCACATCCCACAGTATATAACTTTCCTCTTTTACTTAGGAAACCACAGCAAAGGCCACTCTTGGTGTTCTCACATTGAATCTCTTTGAACCTTTAGCCTACAATCAAAACAAGAAAACAGAAAACAATGCTTCAACAAATAGTCACTGTTTACTTCCAAAATACATGTAATTTATGAAAAACATGCTAGCATCCAAACCCAGTGTCTGCTCACTGAGCTCTGCATAACACGTGGTTAGTGAACAGGAGGGCACTGGGGTCCGGGTGTGTTTTTCTGAACAGGAAAGATCTCAAAAAACAAACAGAAATTTTGGCAATACTCAGTCGTCAAAATACAGCCTAAAGCACTCTGGGAGAGCCCTAATACATTTCTGTTTTACCCTATGTCACGGGCATTGCAGGCATCGCTCTTTGAGAGGCTGGTTGGGCACCCACACACTTGCTGTGCCAAGCCTACACTGAAATTTCACACAAAACTCAGAGGCATGACCAGGCGTATCCATTTCTTGGTTCACAGAGAGACTGATCTGGTCTGTGACCAATAATAAAGGAAAACTATAATGTGTGTCAAATTCTGTGGCTTAATAGACAGTAATGTCTGCCCAGCAAAAGTCTTGAAATGCTGATAGCAGAGCTATGGGGGAAGAATATAATGATTCTTACACTAGACAACAGTTCAATCTAAATATCGCTCTATAAGAGGCTGCAATTCAAACTTAGCTTTTATTGATTTTTTTTTTTTTCTCCCAGTGGTCTGCTCTTATGAGCTGGAAAAGCCCTTTAACAAAACCCTGGTCAAATGAAATGCAGGTGCTGGAGTCTCATTTGAAACACCTGTGATGTAAGGCACATGGTAGTGCTTTGAAGGAAGATGGCCATTAAAATCACCTGGTCCCCCTCTTTTTCTTCCTTCCATTTCCCTTCAATTTATTGCCAGAACATCCCCAAAAGTATCCTCAGACTTTCTGCTCTCCTTTTCCTAGCCTGGGCAAGACATGAATGCACTGTAAGCATCAGCCCACCTCCAAGAGCCTGCCAAGACAGGGTAAGACTTGAACTGGGTGCTGAATCCAGTTAAGGGAGGTGAGGGAGCTGTGGTTTCTCCCTCCAAGCACAGCCATTTGGCACAGGTAGCACTGTGCATCATTTTGGGAAGGGGGAGGGAGGTGCAACTGCGGTGTTGCATATTCTAGGCTTCTCCTCGCTTGTATCAGCGCGTGGGGTGAAAGGATGGCCGGTGGCTTGTCCAAGGTGGTGCAGCAGAGGGTGGGAGGCAGACCTGGACCCAGCTTTCCCAGGCCTCTGGCCTGACTCCTTAGCCTGTGCTGAGCTGAGAAAGTCACCTGTGACTGTACAGCTGCTCCTGTGTACAGAAAAGCTGCTGCTGTTAGTGATGCTGTGCTGGTTTTTTTTCTCTCTGTTGTTATTTGATGCTCTTAATGGTATGGTTTCCTTTCTGTTTGTTTATTTGTTTAAATCCTTCTTGGCAATTACAGAGCCACCTCTTGCCAAATTGCAGTGCTCTGTCTGCAACATTTCTTGTGCCTTGGCTGTAATAGCTTTCATTAGTTTTGATAGTTTCTGGCTGTAAATGCAAGATTGTCATGAGGAGAGCATTATATATGCTGCTGCCCTGGCCTCTGTTTAAAAGGCGGCCCTGCAACAGGGCAGAGTGACTGCAAAGATGATATTTCTCAGACAGACCAGAAATAGCAGTATTTGCAGTAATTCTGTTTCTCTAGCCTGGGCAGGAAGCTATAAGAGTATCTGACCAGTGTCACTAGCTGCCCAGAAACGCATTGGCAGCATGTGAATGGATGCTATCGCGCTTACCTGCTGCAGGACGGCAATACTTCTCTGCCCTGCTCCTGCGACCCGAGCTGGTCAGCTTGGGTGAGAGCCCTGCCGTGGGCTGCCTGTGCCTCAGCCCCACAAAAACATTGGGGGCCTAATGTTATATTTGGGGGCAGTTTCTGCACTATGGCTACATCTCCCTGTATTTATTTCTCCCCCATCAGGGGCAGGGCATTGCTCTGGCCCTGCTGCTGGCAGCTGGGTGCTCTGGTGTCCATCAGGGTGACAGTGGGCGTGCAGCTCTGCCCATGGTCTCCCAGAAAGAGCCCTCCCTTCTCACTGCCTCTGCTCCCTGAGCCTGGGGTCTGGTGTGTACGAGGTGGGGAGAGGGCAGGTAGGCCATCCCTCTGACGCCCTACAGCCTGCCTGTGCCCGCTTGTGATCTCCGGAGTGCCGCAGTGCGATCCCCCCGCCTATTCCCCTTGGAGAGCCGTGAGCGCTGGGGAGAAGGGTCTGGTGGGACTTCAGGTTACCTCGGTTTTGTTCTCCCTCGTCTCGCCTGTCTCTTTGGGAGTGGGGAAGAAGGTGCTGTCAAGGGTCCTGCTCCATTTACTCTTATGTGCACACACACGTGCCCTTGTCCACTGCGAGCAGCCCCTGGTTCCCCAAACCTTGCGCCCATGGTCCTTGTACAAGCCCTTTCTTAGGCTACAGACCTGTACCGTGTTGCTGGAGGCTGGGGTGGAGGGGGAACAGGATCATGGGAGAAGTTTTCTGGCACCAAAGTGACCTTAATACTGGAAAGGTTTTTCTGAGAGAGAGGCGTAGGTGGTGCACAGAAAGGCACGGGGAGGGCTGCAGGCAGGCGCTGGGGGCTCTTGCAGCGGGGAGGCCTGTGAGGATGCTCCAAGGGATGCAGAGGGAGTCCGCTTCCCCCCGTGGGGCTGCCTGTACAGGGCACCCGGGGGCCTCAGTTTGCGGGGAGAGCAGCGGCTGCTGGGGTGCCCTGCAGCCCCGCCATCCACCCCGCCGGGCAGGGGCTGGCCCTGGGCACCTGCCGTGGGGCTGTGATTGCAGGCAGTGAGGTCCCACGGCATCTTCACTCCCTCCGGGAGCCATCAGGATGGCTGAGGGCTGCTTGGGTCTATAGCAGTCCATGCACACGTAAACCTCCTTCTTTCCCCCCATAACGTCCTTCTATTCCTCTAAAACCTGATATGGGGAATGTGATCCTCTGGAAAGTGTACCGTTAGGAATAAGCTCCACTTGTGGGGAGTGGCAGAAGGCGCCAGGGCAGGTAGAGCTGATCCCCCATCCCGCTCCCTGTACGTTAAGCTGAGGGCTCCTGGATTCAGGGTAATCCAGCACCAGAGCCGTCCCTGCCAGGGCAGTAGGGTAACTGCCCAAAGTAAAACCTGCCCTCCCTGGGCAGAAGCCACAGCTGAGCACGTCTGCACCCCTGGGCTGAATCTGTTGTTGCAGTCAGGCAATGGGAACAGTGTTGCTTCAGACTTGGGCAGCTCCACAAAAAAAACCTCCTGAAAAGTGTCTCATGCGTTTTAATTTCATCCAAAGATGCATGTGTTTTTTTCCCCTACCTGCCCTGATCCAAGCCTAAATTTTCCTCTGCTTTAGCCCTGCCAGCATGAGCGAGCAGGCTCTCCCTGGGCGGCAAACGCGTCCGTTGCCCTGTGCCCGCTCCGTTGCCCTGTGCCCCTCCTCAGCCCCAGCTTGGGCCAAGAACATCATGTACCTGCTGGTGGGTGGTGCACGTCAGCGCCTCCGCTGCGCTGTTATATTCCTCAAGCCAACACCAAAAGTTGTCCTTTTTCTCTCTTTTTTTTTTTTTTTTTCTCTTAAATGAGTGTGCTAGATTTATTGGGCAATGGAAACTTTCCATTCCAAATGACTCAAGTTACGCTGCAAACTGAAATATTTAAATATTACTCAGCAGCCGTTTACACAGCTCCCTCTTGCTCCTTTTCTCCAGAAGAGCTTTTAAACCCATGGATAAGCTGCGGGGGGGCCACTCATTGCCTCACCCCTTCCCAGACCCTGGTGCAGGCTCCAGGTTGCTGAGCACTGCAGCCCCCCTGGCTGGGCGCGAGGCATCCTCGGCCAGCGCCGGCTCCGGACGCAGCCAGGCACTTTGGATGCAATCGCTAGTCCTAACGCCAGACTTTCTTTCGGCTTGCTAGCGCTGCGATGGTGGCGTGTGCCTCCTTAACAGCAGCGCTGTGCGTTGGTAACCAGATCCACTGGGTCCAAATTCCTTCCCACCCTCCCAGATACCAGCTCAGGGAGGCAGCTGGTGCTGTGCCAGACTGAAGGAAAGTCCATGTGCGAGGGTAGCTGGCGTGGGGGGGACCCTGCGTTACTTAGCACAGTGCTTCTGCCCTCCTGCTCTGATTTGGGGTGCCCCTGGGCTCCCCTGATCCCATGTAGCAGTCCAACAAAGTCGAGGTGATGCTGTGTGGAAACTGTAGGCAGTACCTTGGTATCTGCTTTGAGTCTCGTCCATCTCAAAGAGCTTGTCTATAAATGGAGTTATTTCAGAGCAGGGGAAAAGCACTCACTCTTTACTCCACACATGGTGTTACTTAGAGTAATTAACATGCAAATGCTACTTGCATCCAAATTAATTGCTGAGCAAGGGCATGCCCTGTGTCAGCAAGTCAGCCCAACCCTGGGTGATGTGACTTTTGAAGGCAGCACTCGCCGGAGCGCAAAGAGCAGCGGGCTGTTGGTGTGGCTCCCTGCTGGCACTCGACGCAGTTTGGCTCAGCCCTGGGGATGGTGCCTGGGCTGCTGCTCCCCTGTAGTGTGCCTTGTCAGCAGCCCCCCTCCTGCCATCAGCCCCAAAACCTGCAGCTGGGTGCAGCTGAGAAAAGGGGGGACCCCAGGAGGGATACCTCTCCTCCCGCATGCCCTTGCAGCAGAGCAGCCAGCCCTGCCCAGTGTGCAAGGTGATGGGGTGTGGGAAATATGATGTCGGGGGGGACCCGGCTCAAAGGTGCCCCCCACTCAAAGGAGTCACAGTAAAAAGCCTGCTGCGGCTGGCTGCTGGTGGGGAGACGGGTACCTCTGGTGAGCGTGGGACACACGTCTCCTGTCCCACGAGGTAGATGTGTCCCCGTGGCACGGCCAGGTGACTCCAGCTCCAGGCACGGGGACCGCAGAGGATGAGCGTGGCCCTGTTGCAGCCAGCGGGGCGAGGACGGTCTGCGCAGCGCTGGCAGCTGGCCAAAGCGTTTGGCTTCGGGCTGGTGTGACCAAATGACTCATGTCACCCTGGTTTTCCGAAGAATAACAGGCGTCATCAGCAAGCCAGGGTGAGGCTGAGTCATTCTGGGTATATGCAAAGTGCAGGGGGCCATTTCGGATCTGTCCGCAGTGGGAGCGCTGCCGTAGTCAAATCCGTATGGCCATGGGCTGGGTGGGACCAGGAGCAGGGGCTGCAGCCACGCCGCAGCAGTAACAGCATCGGAGCAGCGTGCTGCCTGTTGCAGCGCAGCTGGAGACTTGGCTCTGAGCGAGAGGTTAAAATAATCCCTCCCTCTCCTTCGGGGGGGTTGGATTTCCACTATGAGAAACATCAGCTTGGACGGGAGATCTCTGCACTGCTTTGCCGCAGTTTTGCGGGGCGATGGAGAGAGCAAGTCATGCCTATTTTTTAATTTCCCCCCCCCCCCCTTCCCAGCTCTAGCACTGTACATACAGTTTGCTTTCTTCCCCTTAGTCTGCACCCAGACCTTCTGCATCCCGCTGGGGTTTTGTTTGTGTTACCTACAAGGAAACTTTTAAATCTGGGTAGTTTCCCTCTTGATAGTGATAATGTAAAACAAACAAACCAACCAACCAAACAAACAAAAAAACCCCCAAAAAAACCCTAAACCAGCCCTTTTCATTTTGTACATCAAACCTGTATCAACAACCACAATTATTTGTGAATCATTTCTATGGTTTTCATATTAAATATTACTTCTCAAAGCCCTAAAGAGAAGATGAGAGACCTCGATCTTCATCTTAAATGTGATTGGAAGCCTCGAGATTTCTGTGCAGGTGGCTGCACTGAGCAGCGCTGACAAGCACTCACAGTTAGTAGTTACTCCAGTAAAGCTCTGGAGCTCGGAGCCATAAAAACACCACATTTTCATTTAAAAATAATAAAGGATCTTTCCAGGCTTGGGGGGTGTGTGGGAGAAGTGTGAAAAATGAGCCTACAAAGCCTCACATTTCTCAAACTAAGCAGCAAATAAAAACCCTACAGATTCCTTTTTAAAAAAAAAAAATAAAAAAATCTTGGCTTTTTTTAGCCATCTTCATGACACTTGAAAGCCTCACTTTTTTTTTTTTTTTTTTTTTTATTACTTCCCCCACCCCCCTGAAAGCTGAGGAGCTGGCAATAATAAGGCAGCCATTAATCCACCCATCAAGTGGTTCTGAAAATACAACCTGTGGCAACGTAGCTGAGATGGATGGTGGTGCCGGGCTGGCTGTGTACATAGCCAGGGAGGAGCCTTCTATATTTAAAAGGCTAATATGGTGGTTAGAGCAGAAAATAAGACGAATCCGTTAATTAGGAATAGAAAGCCTCAGTTACTGCAGCTCTGGTACACATCACGCTTTCCTCCAGCCCTTGGCTTCCTCTCCACCGGGGTTATTTCATCTTTCTTGTTCATCTTATATTTGATTATAAGGTCCTGGAGCAAAGCCTTTCTTGTCCCAGCGCAACAGGGCAGTCAGCTGTAACGTCCTTTCCTACTCCTCAGGTCTCTAAAAGCGTTACTCAATGATCCCCATAATAAGTGGCAATCGCTCTCACACGTTCTCAATGTTAGGTGAGATGCCTTTGACCTCAGGGTGTGATTTAATAGCAAAGGATCACCTGGTGCCAGTGTTAGCAACCAGAAGATGACGTTTCTTTGAGGTATTGACTTCCAAAATTTTCCTGTACCCAGTGTCATAACAATGTTCTACTTGAGCAGCCTCGAAAAAGCCAAAATATTTGACCTTCAAGATTTCAAAATCAATGCGTTTTGTAACTTGTGGCTCTGTGTGGGACTAAAGAAGTCATACCAAAATTTCAGAGAGCGAGCACTGCTGTGTTGTTTTTGGCCTGGTATTCGCAGCAGGAAGTGCCCGAGGTCTCAGGAAGCCAGTTTCCACAAATCCAGCCTAATTTTGGCAAATTCAGGAGGCTTGGAAATGACAACCAGCTCTTACATGACCTTAATCACGTGGAAACGGGCGGGTGGGAAGAAGTCTGATTCCAGGGTATTTGAGGGTTCTGTCATTGCTGACAAACAGCCCAAGTTTTACAGAACAAACGCTGCACACATCTGTCCCACACATCTGGTCAGAGATGGTAAGCCTCGGGCTCCACACGTGGTACCCGCTTGGACCTCTGCTGCGTGTTTGCCCATGCCTCCGTGTCAGGTATTGCTGGTTGGCCTCACCTAGTGCTCAGAAAAGTTTTTTCTTTGTAGGCTAGCAAGGCCTGTTTCCCTGCTCTGGTGAGACAGGGAAAGGCTGTTTTGGGCTCCTTCAGCAAAAGCAAAGGCTGGTGGATATTCTTAGAAAACAGAGTTGGAGGGGGTATCTCCCCATCACATGCTCACTGTAATGCTCTGAAAGGCTGCGACGGACTACCAAACCCAGCAATTCCCCAGGGCAATGATGATCTGTACCACGCTCACTCTGGCTGCTTTGTGTTGCTCCACAGCTGAGAAACCATCCTGCAGCAATCAGGTAGTTTTCCATCAGAGGTCCATTACATTTAATACCAGCCATCTGTAAAGCTCTCTGTTCCACCTGCAGCCTTACGATATCTCTTCTCCTTAATAATTCCGTGCCTTTAGATATGTACATTAAAGATTTGGCTCCTTTCAGTGGGGATTTTGCCTCCCAAGAAGCAAGCAGAGGTCTCTCGGTGTGGTAGCGGTGCCCTTTCCCTCCAGGGAATCTCCTCCTTGGCAGACACCGGAGGCAGAAATGCAGTTTTCCCCTCGGTGCTGGAGACCTGCCATCCCCACCTGAACCTCCCTGAAAAAGCCAGTTTTAGCAAAGCTGTAGCTCTCCAGATTTGCTCTCCTGTTGCAATTGCTGGTGGAATCCAATGTGGGGCATCCTGGGGCTTCCCAACAACAGCTGATGTGGGGCTGCCCCATCAGTATGGGGCTGGTGGGGTGGCCCCACAACCCTGGCAGCTTCCTATGGCTGGTGGTGCTGAGCTGATTTATCGTCTGTGGTTCCCTCTGTCCCGCAACTGCTGCTGGCTGTGCCAGCGCCCAGAGTGAAAGAGCCTGTTGTTCCCCGCGAGGGGTATAGTCTTGCCAGGTATATCATGTCCTCATTAAGGGAGGGCTGCTTATCTCCTGACCTGTGGTGGAGATTGCAATGTGCCCTTGGCTATGTCTCTGTCCAACTGCAGAAAGCAGCCGAGGCCGGAGGCTGGACACGGGGAGCATGGGGGTGCACACACACCCCCCTGCTCCTTCCCTGCGGCTGGCCGAGGATTGGGTGACCTGCGCACCCCCCGCACCAGCCTTCTGCCCTGAAACACGGTCATCTGAGGAAATTTAATTAGATAGCAAGAAACAAGCAGAAGGCACGGGAAGTTAAATGTGTGATTAAGGGAAAGAAATGTAGTGAGATTTTTTTTTTTAGCCTTCCCCCGTGGGCAGTGAAGATGCCCCCTCTTGCTGCTGTACCTGAGAGCGCTCGCAGCTGCAAGCATCCCTCTCTTTACCCTTGGCTGCACTGATTTCTTAAATTTCTCTTAAATTAACTGCTAGTCATATGTGAGGAAAGGCCAGAAATAAGGTGAAAATCCAAGCTGCCCACCAGCTGAGGTGTCCAGCGTGAGCAGGAGCCTGGGACAGGGCTGCTCTCCGCTGGTGGGAGGGGAGCCAGGCACCGCTGCAAGGCCCTTCATGTGGCTTCACTGCTTTTACTGAATCCCCATGAGCATCAGGAGTGCTGCAGGAGGGGGAGGAAAAAAACAACCACCCTTAAATTAGCATGCCAACCGAAGGAAAAAAGCCAAACGCTGCTGCTAGTGGGCCTCGCAGGCTGGTCTGCAGGCAGGCACCCCTGCGGGAGGGTGGGATGTCACAGCCGAGGACACAGATGTGCATCTCGGGGTACCTGAGCAGAGGAGCCCGCTGCTCCTGGGTGAGCTGGCCCCAGCTGCGGGGGACAAGGGACACCTGGAAAACCACACAGGGAGGGGGGTGGCCGGCATGCACCGGGTCTGGGTCCGGCATCACCGGGTCTGAGCAGCGCCCGGCGGCACGGCCCCTCTGCCGGGCATCACAGCCGGTCTCACCAGCTCTCTCGCCTGCCCAGTGTGCAGCCACATTTGTGACTTCTGCTGCAGTAGTTTTCCATTGGGGAACATGTGCGAGGCTGGGTGTTTTCCAGAAAGTGAGACAGAAACATTGACATCTTCCAGGACCCCCCCTAGTCATCAGCTGGTACAGCTGACTCATTTTTATCCTGTTTTGAGGGCTGTGCCTGCCTCTGTACCTATTCCTCTCTCCCCACCCCTGCGTCTCATGCTGGCACAGCTGCTGCCTTGCCTCCCTGCACATGTGAATGCCACCGGCATTACCAGCACCCCAGGGTGGCTCTGACCACTTGTGTGGCATGTGCCACACAGGAGGCGAGAGCCAGCCTGCTCCATCCCTCCCCCCAGCTACATCTCCAGAAATCCTGCCAGTCCCTCCTCCCCCAGGGTTTCTCACCTGGCTTCTCTGCATCCTCTAATTTGGCCCATCAGGGTCCTCTGCACTGTCCAAGCTGCCCGCAGCTGCCACAGCTCCCCTGCCCTTTGCTAGTGCATTTGGATGCTTAGTCCTGCCATGCCTCCGCTGCAGCATCCTTCTTCCTCATCCTCCCCCCTGCCCCACCACGCCTGCGGGCCAGGCGAGGAAGCCCCCCACCGCAGGTGGCAATTCAGCTGGCGCATGATGTGACGGCCAGCATCGTCGTGTGGGGGACAAAGTTTTAACCAAGGCTCTGCGGAGGTATTTACAAGCTAGTTCATGTGGTCTCAGCTGCCCTTTCGCTGCGAGGGATGTAATATTACTCCTATTTTAAACAGCCTTAATTGCTCACCCCGTATTTTTTTCTGAAATTGGAGTATTTTTGCCTTGCGTCTGCCTTTTCCAACCCCCTGCAGCCCCCCCGCCCCGCTTTCAGCCAAGCTCTGGTGCACATCTGTGCCCCCCACTCTTGACCCCCAGTAGCCCCAGAGAGGCGGCAGCCTCAGGATGCCCTCGCCCTTTCTTGTCTCAGAGGGTGAACGAGAGCTGCGGCGCTTCTCCAGCTTGGTGGCTTGCAGCTCCACGGGCACCACGTCATTATCTTAACGAGCAGGTTTATCTCAGGATCTTTCCCATGAGAGCAGTGCATAGGCAGCAAGAAGGCGGGCTGTCCCCTGGGCCTGTTCCAATAGCCCTTTCGCTCCCCTTCGCATTCCCCTTCCTCCTCCCCATCCCTCCATCTCAGCTCTCAGCGGGCGCGATTCCAGCCGGCTTCTGCGCACATGGTTTGGATGCACATGTGTCTGTCCTGTTTACCACGATAAAAAGAGTCAGTGGAGGGAGATGTACAAATGCAAGCAGAGATGCAGGCAGGTGCTGGAAGGCAGACGTGGGGAGAGGCACACGAGCATAACCGAGCAGAAAAATACAGATGTACGTAGATGTGCATGTAGCCACTAGGCAACCTGAGCAATTAAAAGCAAGACGCGCTGGGGCTAAAGGACACACGCAAACGTGGGTGCACGTGCAGGCAGGTACATGGGGACGGGGCATCTGCAAATGCCTAGGAAGAGACAGACATAGCCAGGCAGAGAAATAGCAGGCAGGTAAAGAGGGACAAGGATGGGAAGAGTTGCAGAAGCACGTGGTGAGGGAGAGCGGGCAGGAGCTGCTGGGCAGGCTGCACGCACAGGCGTGTGCCATGGCCCCTTTTCCCAAGGGAAGGGGCAAGCGGCTAGACGAGTCCAGCCTTCTCCCTCCTCGCTGGCCGGATCCAGGCCGTCGACAGCAGCTGCTTTCAGCGCCAGGACCCACCCGGAGCAGTTGCGCACATTTATAGACAGTTTCCTGCCCTTGGCTGCCTTACAAAACCTTGCAGTGAAAATTATGGTGAAAGAAGGTTTTTGAACGTTAAATGCTGACCTGCACAAGTCCAAACCTGATGGCCCAGAAATGTGGGCTCATTAATGCCTCTTGCATGAGGAGAGAAAGTAAAATCCTTACTTGGTCGGGAAATTTTGAGGCCGTCTCCTGGCTGGAGTACTTGCTTGGCAGCTCCAGCCTCTTCCTATAGACTTGACCCAACTAATCCTTTTCCTCTTGGCTCCTTGATCTTTCCAACCCCTCTCCTCTCCCTCCCTCCCCCAAGAAGGAGACGGATCAAGTCCTGGTCTCCAACAAGAATGTTTATGGAGTTCCCTTGTAATGGGAACTCCAGACCGCAGGAGAGCTGCGAACAGGGCTGCCCAGAGGTTCCCTGCCCAGAGCTCGCCTCGCACACCTCCTCCTCTTGCTCGTCTGGCTCTGCGGATGGGAAACCAAATCCCTGTCGCTCACTCTGAGCCTCTGGGTCTGCTCATGGTCACTTCCTGGAGACACTGGCTTTATTCCTTGGACCAGTGGATGGCTTTTGGCACGGGAGCCAAATCGGTGAATGGAAACATCCTCCCTGCAAGCTGCAGTGACATCCTGCTATTGTTGGCACCCCTTGGCAGGTTTGTTCAGCTGCTTTGTACCAGTTGACATCTCCGGGCTTTCATCAGTGCATCGGTATCGCCATAAGGCATATGGGCTTCCTGACCTAGTGCCCAAGGAAAGCCCTCTTCTCCTGTTTACGGTCAGGATGCGAAAGTAAAGGAAGTTGAAATGCTACTCAGGAATCCACTCCAGGCTTTAATCACTACTGTCACTCCTAGAAGACATGGGGAATGTTGAAAAATAATCACCGTGCTGTGTAATAGGATGCAGATGTTCAGGTTGCGATCTATCCAGACACTGTGACCTCCTGGCTACTGGAAGACAAGCCCTAATGAAAACTCTGGAGCTGAAAAAAGTTGCTCCCACAAGCCTCTAAGAAATCGGGAAGAGCTTTGTGTGTGATTAGTAGATGCACAGTAGTTCTGGCTAGGACTTTGGTTGCAGCAGGACAGGTCTCCCTGTCGACAGCACGGGAGGTGGCCTCTCCTTGTTGTGGCATTGCTGCCTGGGGGGACAGGAGCGAATCACTGCCCCATGCTGGGGTTCACCCCCGACCTCAGCCATAAACATGCACTGACGCTGTTTAGGAGATACGGGGGAATCTGTTTGCGTGCTGCTGGGGCGTCCCCGGTCACAAACCAAGGGCTGGAGGTGACATTCCCGCAGTGGCAGCAACTTTTTCCCCCACGCCGTCCACCTCCAGGCACAGCATAGGGCAGCCCGCATCAACCACGGCTGGAGCTGGTTTGGAAAGGCCCCTGGCAAGACAAGAAAATTAAAATTATGAGTTTCTTGTAAGCTGTAGGGTATTAAGGTACATACACGCACGCACATACATACACATAGGCGTACACCCACGCTTCCCTGTGGAGGGGAGTGGGTTCCTTTCCATGCGTGGCGGCTGCGTTCATCCCGTGCTGCTCTTTCCCACGCTGGAGCTGGCTGGCTGGAAGTCACCAGGGCAGCCTTGGGAAGAACAGAGGAGGAAACTGCCTTGTCCTACGGACCATTGCGGTCCTGCCATGCCCCTGGAAGGCGAAGTCGTGCAGACCTCCTTGAGCCACTGCAGTGACCCTTCCCGCAGCCACGAGAGAGCTGGGGTGGGGAGAGGAGGTCGGGACGGCACCTCCGCAGCTGGTCGTGCTGTCTTACCTGTCCTCTTTCTCCCCTCTCCTCCAGCCCTCAGCACTCCCAACGGCGTCTGCGCCGAATGTCTCAGATGCGGACTACCGAGCCGTCGCGGGCAGATGGGCAGGGAGGGCAGCGCTCCTCCCCGAGGAGGAAGAGGAGGCAGAGAGATGGGGGATCGGGGCTCCCTTCTGCATCTTCCAGCAGTACCTGAGCCTTGCTGAAGCTCCCGGTAATGACTGATGCACTGGCCAAAAATACCAGCCAAGCAGCACACTCTCCCCTCCATACACACATCATCAGCACAGACAGCTATGGCAAATCCAAAAATAGCAAGGTTAGATAAATACAGAGAAAAGAGTTTACAAATTTCCAAGAGGGTGGCAAAGAGCAGTGCTCGCTAAGGAGGGAAGCTTTTTTTAACCAGAAGGCTTTTTCTTTCTGCAGATTCTTTCCCCACACAGAATAAAACATAATTTACTTTTAAAGCAAAGTGACGTGAAACTTGAAGACTGTTCGACTGACAGAAAGTGATGCTGGGGGCTCTGCAGCAGCAGAGAGAAAATTTGTAGCAAATACATGCCTGCAAGACAGAAAAGAGCCTGAGCCTCAAGTTTTCTGTTTCACAGCTCCATCACTTTCTGCCTGCTGAAAGCCTGAGTGAGTAGCTATTTAGGAAGCATATAGGAAAAGAAATATGTCATCTAACTGGAGCAGGGAACTGAGATGCCTGCATTTTCTCCCAGCTCTGCTGAAAGCTTCCTGCGTGAGCTGGATAAATCACCTTGCTTTGACGTACCTGCATAGATACAGATCATGGTATCCACTTCACTGGAGTCAGCGAGGCACGTTCACCTGCTATTTAAAGTCAGCAGCACCTGGAAAACCTTCAAACACTGCAAACAGACTATTTTTAAACAGTATTTTTGGTCATATCTGATCCTCGTGCAGTACTTGATGAGGATGAGGGAAACGCACAGCTGTACCTTACCTGCTGGGGATGCACCATCCTCTGCCGGTGCTCCCAGAAGGTGCAGGGGTGAAGCTGAGGTTGGGGCGAGGGGAGAGAGGGGCTGGACCCCATCCTCATTTTACTGACAAATAGGCACTGGGTGCTTGCAAACTCCCCGGCGGAGAAGCCAAAACTCCTTCCCGAGCTCCTGTGCTTTTGGTGGCTGGGACAGCCAGGTGCTGCACCGTGTACAGGGCAGCCCTGGGGATGCTCGCCCGGCTGAGCCGTGGCTTTCAAACCAGACCGGGCACACTGGGTGTACCGGAGACCCTGCCGGTGCCCCTTTCTGAAAGGAGCATTGTTATTCCACGGAAATGACCTTTGGAGTCCAAATGTCTTTATTTAAAATGAAACAAAACCAACCCTAACCACTCTTTAAGCAAAAACAAATTAGCTGTTATTGCTGCACAGCTCTAAATACGCCGCAGTAATCTTCCACGCTTCTCTCTCTGAGAAGCCGGTCAATACACGGTGCTGCCTTAACTCATTGCTACCACCGCTCCCACGCAGGTGAGAATGGCAGGGAAACCGGCAGGTCTCCTCCCTCGCCTCGTATTTATTTTTCTCTCAGAAAAAAGATCTTAAAATGACCAGAAGAGGAGGAAAACAGCTGTGTTGGTTTCACGCTGTTGAGCAGGAAGCAAAAACCACTGCAAGTCTGAAGTATATTATTTTATATTTTAAAAAACCCACTGTTGTCTCACTAGGGCTCTCCTCTTTCTTCTTTTCCTGCCAGGAGTTTCTGGCTCTTTTCAAGCATCCCTCTTTGCTGTCAATCCTGCGGAAGATCACGGGAGCTGTGCTTCATCTGCTTCTTGTCTGGGCAGTGGAAATGAACTGTAAAATTTGGAAATCCGTCGGTCTGGCTGCGTTGCTTGTTTGCTTTCTTTTTAAGGCATCTAATTCTTCGCTTGAACCTTTATGTCCAGAGAGAGCGAAGCACAAAGAGTTTCCCAGCCAAGCTTTGCGGCAGCAAAGAAGGTGTGTGCTCCTGTCCCTTCTCTGCCTCCCTCCTGTTGTACAGCCCCGGCCAAACGCAGTTCGCGTTAAAAGTTTATGACCCTTACACAGTATTTTTTGAGCCTTTCCAAGCCAAACCCAGAGACCTTGTTTCCAAACAAACTTGAATTTTCCACTGGGGGCTGGATAATCACAGTGCAGAGGACACTAAAACCAGAGCTTGTGCTTCGGAGTCGCATACATCTGTAGCATGCCTCATCTGGGAAAATCCCCAAAGCCTGCTGAAGGGCGCATTGCCGGCCGCGAGAGGCAGGTGGTCGAGCAACCTGCTTGCCTTGAGGATGTTGGTATTTGAGCAGCTATCTTGGGAGGCAGGAGGGGGCTGCCCAGGGCAGCCAGGAGAGGAGGGCTGACCTGGGGAGGGGGCTCTGGCGTGGCCGTGCAGCCGTAACGGTGGGCACAAAGCATCACCGGACACCTCATCCAGGAGCTGGAGAGCAAAGACCTCTGCACCTCGGAGGGAATCTCTGCAGGTACCACCAGCACCTGCCGTCAGGGATTTTGGCCCCCTCAGGGTGCGAGTCGAAAGGGGGCTGTGCGGAGGGGCACGGAGCAGGCGGCACATTTATGCACCAGCCCCTGCGTCTGTGGCAGAGACTTCCCAGCTCCAGCAGACACGCTGTCTCCTCTCTCTAATTGCAGCCTTGCGCAGGGCTCGCGTGTCCCAGAGCGGGAGCTGGCTCCTTCCCCTCCATCGCATTGTCTCTTCCCACAGCCTGGCTCCCGTGGGGCTCACAGCTTTTCCTCTCCGGCTCCCAGCCCGGCTCTGCCTCGCTGGCTCTGTCTCACCCCTTGCATCTCAGTGTCTTCTCCTCTCCTTTCCCCCTCCTCTTCCTTTGGCTTTTCCTTTTTTTCAGCCCCCACCCTTGCACAGAAGTCCAAAAAGCAGCAGGGCTGCACAGGGAAGGCGCAAAAGTGGGCTGTCCACTCCGGAGGTTTGCCTCCATCCCCTTCACCTTGTCATCTGTGCTGCTGGGCCGTGGAGGTCCCAACCGCGCCTGCCTGGTGGGGATGAGAGGCGCCTTGTGCGGCCCCGGAGCCCGTCTGGACAATAGCAGCACTGTGCTGGAGAATGCAGCTCTGTCCAGCTGCCACCACGCTCCACATCCGCCGAGCACGTGGGCAGGGAAGGGTGTCCCTCTGCTCCCCTGTGTGCTGCTCGCTGGGCAAAATCAGGGAGAAGATGGAGGGATCAAAGCCCAAGACTGGTATCACCTCGCTGCCCCGTGCGTTGTGAAGGCTGGTGCCGCTTTGCAGGGGTTAGGGTGGCTCTGTGTTCACCAGGCACTGGCTGGGTCAGAGCTTGGACCTTCGCTCTGCTACAGATTCCCTAGGGAACCTCGGGCAGGTCCCTTGGGCCATGCTGGTGCTTTGTGATCCCTGCAAGGCATTGAGGCTGCCCAGGCCAGCTGCACAGCTGGGTCCCTGCAGGTCCACACCTGAGGTAGGGGTAAGGTAGCCCGCACACGGAGCCACGCTGGCATGCCCCAGCCCTGGACCGCCACCGTGCACAAGGCCATGAGATTCACCAGCTCGGGGGTCTCTGAGGCACCCTCATGCTGTGCAGGGCAGGGGGACCCACAGACTGTCCCTGTGTCCTTTGCCCAGGTGGCAGTGGAGGGGACAGCAGCACAGCTCCACTTCATGGGGGCCATTAGACAGACCTTCTCCAGATCCTGGCTGCACTTCTGACATCTCTGCTGGGCTGCTATAAAAGGTGGCTCTCTCAGCCCTCTCCTCATCCGTTAGCACCTCACAAAGCAATGAGTTACCGCAAAGGAGTGATCGCAGCATCAAAGTAATATTGCTGCCACTTGCAAAGCTGTGGTTGCACCCAAGGCCCCTGAAGAGGGCAGGAGGAGGGAGCCTCCTGCTGCAAGCCCAGGAGCAGAGCTGCTAGTCACAACGCGATGGCAGAGCTGGGTGGGTGGCAGGGGCTGGCTGCTTTGCTCCATGGCCTTGCGGCAGCCCTGGGACGGACAGGAATCGGGAGTGATGTGGGGGTTTGCCCACATGCAGGCATTCCCAGCTGTGTGCCTCACCTAGAGAACGAAAAGGCAGCTCTTTCCAGGCTCACTGGTACGGTACCTGGAATTGTCACACAGAAGAAATCACAACTTGCTTCCTCCTGAGCTGTCCCTAAAGTGTAGTTTGTGCTGAGGCAGAGGCAACCTTGAAAAGAGACTTTACCATCAGAGCCATGAACTCCCTTCAAACCTTGACTCTGAAAACACTCAGATTTCTTTTCCTTCCCCTAAGGTTTCCATTGTAAAAAACGCTTGCGGAGCTCACTGCTTCACAGCTAGGGACTGTAACATGGTATGGGCATTTTAGACTCACGAGGGTTGGTGCCACGCTTTGTTAAGCTGGGGCCCTTCCTAAGCGCTGGCTGTCTCGCTCTGGCTTGGCCAGGAAAGCAGTGGGTTGGTTTGATGGCATCTGGGAGAAGATATGCTCCTCGGTTAATTGTAGGGCAGCTTGAGATCCGGCAGACGGCTGACCTGTGGGTGCAGGTCTATTATTGCAGGCTTGCTCTCGAGCGTTGGTGTGTGCCCACTTGTTTAGTGTGTGACAGTGATGGTCTGATGATGGCTGAATCACTGATACTGATCTTCCACATCTTCCTCTTTCCTTCCCACCTCCTGCAGGCCACCGCAAGTGTCTTTTGGAGAAGGAGGAAACACAAAGGGCTCCGCAAGCCCACGGCAAGGAGCGCAGGGTCTGTTTGGGTTTCCCTGCATGCCCTGACTCCTTCCATGCACATGTGTGCACATGCATGCCATGGGGCACCATCCCTATTAAAAAGCCTCCTCTGCAAGCTTGCTTTTAGCTCTTAGCAAAAGAGGACATCTCCTTCGCTTCAATTCATGCATTGAATTGAAACTGGATCTTCCTGCTTCTCCCCTGCAGGGACTAGAAGACCAGGCTGGGAGTCAGGGACCAGCAGGAAGGGGTGTCCCATCCCATCCCTGGGGCTGCGGTGGAGCCAGCCCCTTGCAGCCGCAGGCATGCGGGGAAGCTCGCTCACACGGGGCCAGCACGGCTCATATTCGGACACCCCGGGGCCAGTCCTTCCTACATCCTCATCAAATGGGTCCAAATCCAGTTGGCTTCCCAGCAGCAGAGCTAGGAAGGGCCTGAGCAACCGTCAGGCTGTAAGCCAGTCACTTTGTGACTGTGCGACACCTGCAAAGCTGGGTTCCTCAGCTCCAGCGAGCCCTCCGTCTGGGACAAAAGCCCCGAAACAATGGCCTGGCTTCCCAGCAGCCGGTGACCCCATGGCCACGTGCTGAGGCAGTCAAGCACGCAAGGATCAATGACAGCGAGAGGAAGCTGCGCTCCGGCCGCGCTGCCGTGGGACTTGGGGATACAATAGCCAGAAGGAGCACGCGGGCTCCTCGGCTTTTTCTCAGGGCCTAGGTAAATAATCCCCTTCCATGGGAGCCATATGGATTCCCATAAAGCTGAATAGCGAAAGCAGTTCCCAGGCTTATGGGTAATAATCATTGTTTCCCAGGCCACGTAATTATTATTTTGACTGTCAGGAACTTGGGAGAGAGAGTGCAGGCACAATATTTTCCCGATCAGCTCATGGAGAGCAATTTATTTCCGCTTGAAAGGAGCCAGCTGTGAAGCAGTAAGCACACCTCAGCCCTCCGGAGAGGAGCACGGCCGGTGCCCGTGCCTGCTGCAGCCCCTGCAGCCCCACTGCCCCCCGCGCTAGTGAGGACTCAGGGACAACGGCACGTGATGGAAACCACATCTCCACATCTTATGAATTTGTCTCCAGGTCTCGGATGCCACAAAAATGCTTTGGAAATTGCTGCAGGGCGAAGCAAAGCGGGGAGGGAGGAAGGAATGTGCTCAACCCGGCAGGGGAAAGCACGGCAGCTTATGTGCAAGGGCTAGGAAGAGGCAGGGTGCGGGGCTTTCTGCAGCCAAGGCCCAAATATTTTGCATGGCACACGCAGGAGAAAGCAGCTGATGGGCTTTCATTGGCAAGTGAGCTGGGTCTCTCCTGGCAGCTACGTGAAGCTGGCAGCTCAGGCCTTTGAGCGGGAAGAAAAGGAGGACAGGAATACCAGCAGCTCCGACATGTGTAGATGGTGCAGAGCACCGGTTAGATCACGCTTCTTGATTACCAGCAAATTAATTTGCATGGCTGGAGAAAAACGATGCTGTGGGCAAAATCCTGCCTTTACAGGTCAGAGCAATTCTCCCGGCAGCAGGGGTGCGACCAGCCTCAAGCAGACGGGGCGGCTGGAGCCCGTACAGTCCCACCGCACAGCGGTGCACATGCCGGCGAGCCCGTGCAAAGAAACAGGATACATGCCCTGCTGCTCACACGTGCCAGAGCCAGCCTGCCGCGGCCAAACCCTGCCCTTGGGAGCAGTGGGGCTCCGGCTGGCGGAGGAGCCGGCTCTGTGGCACAGCATGGCATGGCATGGCACGGCACGCTACACTTGCTGGGGCAGTGCATGGTGAGGTTTGCAGGCTGCACATCGCCTTCCCCGCTGTGCCTGGGGGACCTCCTGCATTTGCACACTCCCCCAGCTGGGGTGCCATCGGGAGAGAAAAGACACAATCCAATCCGGTGAACACATGGCTGACTTGACAGCTTTGGACACCAAAGGGTGACGCTTGAAACACGCACAGGATAAACAGCATCTGTGCAGGTCTCCTGTCTGGTGTCTTTTTGGACTTGGACAGGTCTGGCTTGCCCCATTTACTTGCAGTGCTGTCACCTTGTTGTCCAGACCTGTCCATGCTTCATGGCAGAGATGGTTTGGGAGAGCAAGAGCCAGGAGGGAGACAGTCGCTCGAGTGGATCCATCCATCTCCTCTCTCCCGGGCTCCTCAAGGGACATGTGGGTGTTCGCCCCAGAGATCAGAGCCTCCCACCTGTATCTCCTTTCCAAAAGGCTTTCACCTCCCGGATATTGTGTAACTGCTTTCCAGTGCCAGCACCAATTTTGGCTGCTCAGGTTACAGGAGGATTGCAAGAACCATTTGAAATACAGGAGCAGCATTTAAAGGGGCACGGCCGCAGCCCCAGAGGGTCTGCTTATAGCAGCACAGCTGCACAATCTGCCGGCTAAATGCAAAGACTGCTATGTGCTGGGTTTGCAGAGGAATCCACGTTCTTGGAGAGTTAAAGCAAGATCAGGAAAGGCTACTTTTAGCAGGTTTGAGGAACAGGCAACCAAGGCAGAGACTTGCCTGAGGTTACACACTGCAGCAGGGTGTAAACACAGCCTCCTCCCCAGCATTAGGACTGGTGCGCTTTTGGCTGCAGTCCAGTTTCAAGGCAGTTCGTGGTGGCTGTTGTTCTCAGAGCCATGCTACGGAGGGAAGAAATGTTGGCTTTTCTGCTTCCAGGTCTGGGTAAAGGTTCTCCAGCTTCAAGACTTTTCTTGCAAGCAAGCACATGATTGCTCTGAGGTTTGTGGGAGCTGCGATTCCCTCAGGCCCTACAGCTCTGCCAGCGAAGAGGGAGCCAAGTTCAGGGGTCTGCCTTGTGCCCATTGCCAGGACGGTAACATTGCCAGTCAAATGTAGAAAAATAAATGCCTTTTCCCTGGACCCAGTTCTAGGGCAGATCGGTCGTCATGTGTCCTTTGGGTGAGATTCTGGCTCAAAAGGGAATCCTCTCCAAATAGACCTTCTCCAGGGACTTTCCTGGCATCGTGTCCTCTGCAAACCTTTCTCTGCGGACTGTGACACTGTCATGGAAATGGGCAGTAGAAGTTGCTGGACTGTTGAAGCAGAGCATTGACAACCTGTCTGGACAGGACCTGTCTGGACCGCTCACTCCTTGGCCATTCAGCTGAACCGGCCAGAAGAGGGGCCACATTGGACCGCTTGGCAAGGGTCGAGTTTCTTTAGGGGAGATAGATGCCAATGACATTCAGCTTCTGCCAAAGACGGTTTGGAGGTGGTGCTGCAGGAGACGGGTGCCTTCTATACAGTTTGAGCTTTGAGCAATGGGCTTGTCGATGCTTCACAAAGATGCCCAGCCCCTCTGAGCAGCCAGAAGCTGCTCCCAGAAACACAGATGACAATAACATTCCTGTTGCCCTCAATTGCTGTCGTATTTGAGCCATTGTATCTGTTGACAATATGCTGTGGGGAGAGCTGAGGCGCTTCCAAAAATGTCTCTTCAGAGCCAGCCTGTGAGTAATATCATTCTTTCGTACCCTGGTGAGGCACCAGTGCAAACATCAGCTCAGCGCCCTGAGTAGCAGCAGTGGTGGGATGCTGGAGAGAAAGGGAGTCCGGGGGGGATGAAAGACAGAAGAGGGGGTGAGTGGAAGGATGGAGACTATAACCCAGACCCTCTTGCTTTCCTCTCTCTGACAGTGCTCCCCTCCTGGAGTACTCATGGTGAGAGAACCTGTTTGTATTTTGTTTCTGTTCTGTTTCTCTCTTTGGGCTTGATAGGAAAAAAAGCAGCAGATGCAATGGAAAAATGAAGTGAGAACAGCAATGCTCCTAGGTCACCCTCTTTTTCCTTTCCACTGCGCTTGCCAAGCACAACCCACTTCAGTCCGTCTCTGCTAACAGTGCTCCATGCGGCACTGCAGCGTGCTCCAGCCCCCAGGGCATGAGCTGAAACAGAAACTCCTGGCAGCCTCCGGGGAAATGCAGCGGCGAGGAACTCTCCACCAGGCTTTTATCCTGAGTCCAACGCTGTGGGGTGTCACCGCCGTGAGATACGCGTGTACTTTGTAAGGGTTGCAAATGGCCCAGGAAGACACCACGTCCAGCATCTGAGCAAACGGCCAGCTACATCTCTGGCTGTGAGAGAAACGGTGTGGCAGCTATGAGGAGGTTGCTGATGAGCCCCGGGGGGTTTATAGACCAGTCCGTCATTGTTAATCAAAAAGATATTTTTTTTCCCTCTGCCTGTCCACAGTCCTCTTGACTCTGAACTGCTTGCTTTTTGGTCTATCCCAAAGAAGAGCTTCAAAATTTAAATTGCTTCTTTGGGGCGTAATCCAAGGTAGAGCCCCAGGCAATATCACGTTCAGAGGCCTGATCCCTTGCACTTGGTTTTAAAGAGCTTAAACCTGAACTCACCTCAACAAAGCGACCTTTGGCCTGTGGTCTGCAGACCCCTTATTTCTGAAAGGTCCGTGAAAGGTAATTGAGGAGAGCAAGCTTTTTGCTGGCCAGTTTAAATTCACCATCTGGGGCTTGTGTCTTCGAAGAGAGAAAATCTTGCAAAGATCTGTAATCAGAAAGGATGAAAGCCACTGGTCCAAGAAACTGGAGGCACTGACGGAAGAGATGGCTGTGCTGGCTGTGGTGTATCTTTTTGTTCCCAAAGGAGAAGTTTTGCCCGCTTTTAGAAAGCACTGCAGGACCTGGTTCCTCTCACAGTCCTCCCTTAAGCATTGGCTATGGAGTAAATGGAGGATGTTTTCCTTTCCTGAATATCTGTTTCCTTCCTAAATAAACCATGGGTGAGTCTGTTGGGTTTTTTTTATGGAAGAAACACAAACCAGTAAGGATCTTACAAAGCTTTTAATAGCTGCATTTGGTCCCTGGGTACTATAAGGATTGGTGAAATCACTGAACGCAGAATAGGAAAGGACCGTGGGATCGGCTAACCCATCCTCCTCTCCAAGGCAGGATTAACTAAACCTAGCCCATGCCTGACAGATGTTTTTTGACATGCCTTTAACAGCCCTCCAATCCTCCAGCCTACTCAGGAAGTGATTCACTCACCTTATTATTTAGAGATGGTTCATGGTATGGACCTGGATCTTCTCACTGTGTTTTAGGCACGTGAGTTTGACTTTTCCCCAGCGGGAAAAGAGAACGGGTTATTCCCTTCCCTTCTGCAGTGACCTTTCACATGTTTGAAGCCTATTACTGCGGCTCCTCTCAGTCTCCTGCAGATTGGATGAAAACACAAGCCATGCTTTCTAGACCTCCCATTGCAGTCGGGGGGGGCTGTGATGGGAAAGCAGCTGGGCAACCCTTTGTGCAATTCTTCCACTGTCTGTGATGGTGATGATACAGAGGGAGTGGATAAAACTAGGATAGGTCGAATGCCACCCATGCTCCGTACTCACAGAGCTCAGCTGAGAGCAATTCACGTGCATCAGCACCAAGATGCCTTTTTGCAAACCATCCAAAGGCCTGAAGCTATGATTCTGCAAACCTCCCCTTGTCCTCATGAGTTCCAGGATAAAGGAGCTGCTGGATTTGGACTCTGTTACCTGGTCTGTACCCTCTACTGATATGAACCCTGTGATCTCTTCTGCTCTGACTCTTACCTCTTACACCACTGAGCTTCCAGGAAGGGTTGGACTGAGACCCAAACACCCGCTCTGCGTGGGCAAGTTCAGACACAGGTTTTTGCAAGCAGGTCTTTGCTTCACCCATGGACAATTTTCATCGGGGTGGTTTGCCTCCAGCCCCATCTGTTGTTGTGGCTTCACACATACAGCTCGTGGCTTGTTCTTGCCTCCTACTCCTTGGCCTGCCAAAGTCCCATCCCTGTTGCAAATACCATAGCCCTGAAGCAGCCAGATACAGTGCTCCTTATCATGTTACAGGAAAATCGATCCTTTTCATTGACAGAGAACTAAAACTGCATTTAACTGTTCTCCGAGTCAGCGCCACTCTTGAAGCTAATGGAATGTCAGGATTTGGTCCATGGATTCTGCAAGGCTGTGATATGGTAAACCTAGGCTGATCCCTTTTACGTAGGTGAGGCCAAACTTTGTTTACGACAGGACATTGCTCCACATCTAGCCTATTGCACGGACACACTTTCTATCTCTAGTGTTATTGTCTAACCCTCCCACACTTAAGACCCAGTGTCACCCCATCAATATTGCAGTGGGGTGCAATATTGTCTCACTGTATTCAGCAAAACACAATCATGTTTGCAGCTAACATTTCAACAGCTCTCCTTAGCCAGGCTGAAGCATGGGGCATGTTTAAGGTGTTTGGTTGACTAAGTGCAGATAGCTTCATTCTGGCATGCTGACAGGACCTTACACTGTGGCCCCATCCCCCAAAGGTTTCCCCTTAGCTGCAGTGCAGCATCACAGCATCCTTTCTGCAGCCACACTGACATACCTAATGGCATGCCTCGCACTTCGCCCGCGGCCAGGACCATGGCCTGTATCATCCTCTTCATGCACTCAGGAGGAGCCTCTGACCCACCAACAGTGCGTTAATTAAATGGTGGGTTTGGTCATACAGGTGGCCTGGGAAATGCCCAGCTATAGGGTTCCCTCTGCCAGGTGTTCCTTGCCTTTACCAGAAAAGATTTTGCCAGTGCAGCTAGACATGGCATCCATGCTAGCATGGAAGTGCTGCTGCTGGGGAGGTTCTGCTTGTAGAAGGCCCTGCAGAGCCAGTAGAAGCCCCTGCGCTGGGGCTTCTGCTGGGATACGGTTGTCATTGCACAGTGGACCTTTTTAATTCCCACCAGTATGTACTGGTGCAAGCTTTCAAGAGCAGAAAAGTGCTTTTCACAACCAGAGCAATTGCGTGCGGTGAATCAGGGTGTACTTCATGGTGGTGGTTGGGTGCCCCCTCCCAATGGCAGTTTTTGGTTGGTGACTGACACACGTGGGGACCACGCCATGTCCTCGGCAACCAGCACAGCAGTGCCTCTGACAGCTCGGCCTCGCTGTGCTCAGTGCTGAACGGCTTTGCCTCTGTTCCCAGAGTAGCTGTTTCACCGGCCTTGGAGCTTTGGTCGACTTCACAGGTCCCCACTCAGTTTGCATGGAAAAGAAACATCCTTGAAACCGTAAATGATCACGTATTACTTCTATTGAGGGCACAACTGCGAGTCCCTGCCCTGAGACAAGAGTTTTCCAGTGGAGATCTGTGCAAACAGACATGCTCTGTGCAAGCTCCTATACTGGTCTGCTTTCCACCTGGGGTCTGAACAAGTCACATCTCTACCATGGAAATGCAGTTGGAAATACAAACTCTCCTGATGCATGCAGACCAAACGCTGCCTGTCTTTTTGGGTTCCCAACTCCAAATGATGACTTTTGAAGTTCCTGGCAAAATTTATTCTGAATTCATATTCTAAAAGGGCAGAAACAGTTCATGCATTTCCTTGTTTCGCTTTGATGGCGACCTACCCTTTAACATGCTGCTTTTGTTCAGAGGGTTTCTTACACTGAAAGCCAGGTCTGATGCTTGCTTAGCTGCTCGGAGCAGTGTGAAAACGGCGTATTATGTGGTTGTCGGAAAACCATGATGAGGCTTGTCCACTTGGGAAATTTTACTGACATAACTTCTTTGACTGTATGAATTATGCTGGCGTAGCTAAACAGATGATAGATATGACCACATATTATATGTCATTCCTTAGCTAACAATACCGTGCAAAGAACATGTTGTGGGCAATACCCTGTTTTGATGTCTCTGGCCTGCATAGACAGTGGCTTCCTCAGACTGTAATCAATTCCCAAGATTGCACAAAGGTTATGGACTGCCTCCAAGCTTCTAGTTGGGGACCACTCTTGTGTATAGGGGTAGAGTAATAGCTAAACTGTATAATTACTTCTGATCACATTCATATCAGGGACTTTAGAACCAGGCCTTCATTACATCTGCTATCAGTTAAGGACGCATGATCTTTTGCTTACTGAGCTGTGTCAGCAAGTCCCTGCTGTCTTGTACACGGAGGAGTTAAAATAAACTACAACTGGTAGTTAGCGTAAAGCCCCATGCGTTTTGCTGTGCAATATAGCAGTGAGCTACCTTGCGAAGGAGTTTCTTCATACAGCCAGCCAAGAGTTTTGCAGCTAGCAGCCTGAAATCAGCCTCACCAAGCACCTGCATGAAGAAAGGAAAAGGGTTTTGTGATCTGAAGGGCAGGAGAAGCAGGTCCCAAAGCAACTGAGTCCTGCAAAGTCCAAGCAGGGCTCAGATCCCTGCAGTGAGCTGTCTGATAGCAAAGCCAAACAACTCTTCGCGTCCTGCCTGGTCCTCCCTGCCCATGGACACCTTGCCAGCTTCACCGGCCGATGGGGTAAGCGGGCTCCTAGCACAGAGAAGTGAGATGATAGCCCTCTTCTACACCGCTCAGTCCCAGGTCACTTAGCCTGACCAGCTCCATCTGGACACTGTCAGCTCCAGAGAGAGGCAAGACAGAAACACAACTAAAGTAGAAATGTAAGACATCTTTTTTTGTTGCAAGGAACAAGTAGACTCTGGTCTTTTACATTCCCTTATGCAAGAGGGCTGATTAGGAAAGGGCAGAGCTGGAAGGCTGGGCACCCCGGGTGTAACGGAGATCCGTGTTATGCTAACGAGGAGCTTTGCTACACACGGCGCCATTTGTTATGCCGCTGTTTGGCCAGGCTCCTGCTGCTCAGCCGGTCACGCAACAACCTCTCGCTCTCATTAATGCCAGATTGGGTTCCTGCCGCCGCTCTCCCACTGCCTTTAATCATGTGGCCACTGGCCAAGGACTGCTGGGGAAAACCCGACCCCTTAGGCTGGGTGTCAGCTGATCCTAACTAAACCACAGAGCTCTCAGGGTGGCAGGGCATAAAGGAAAACAGCCGAAATGGGGACAATTCATGGGAGGAAAAGGTTGAAGGTCAGAGAGTTAAAAGTCCAAGAACAGAGAGCCAGGAGGGGACACAGAGCAGAGCCCCACCATTTGTGCCCTCCTCTCCCTGCAAGCATCTGAAGTGCAGGGAGAGAAATAGTCACTGTGGTCCCCCCTCTTCATCCTTCTCCTCTTGGAGCTGTGTGTGGTCAGCCTGACCAAGGCCAAGAGAAGGATGCCAAGGTCTTGTGACATGGTGGGGCCACAGGTGGAGAGAGTGTGAGTAGAAAGGTGGGGAGAAAACCACTTAGCCCTTGGGGGAGCTGGGAGAGGGTCCGAGGCCTGCCAGGTGCATGTGTGCCAGGGTCTCGCTCATGCTGCAGAAGGGATTTGTGTCCAGGGACCCCATAAACCATGCTGTGACCATGCCTGTGCCTGCTGCCTCTGCAGGGTGTGGAGTTGGCTCATGGAGCAAGCAGTCCTGCTGGTGTCCTCCCACATCTTCTGAGGGTAAGGGCTGACTCCATTTAGGGGCTGGAAAAAAGGAAGCAAGTGGAGTCCAACCACTCGTAGTCCAGAAAGGCTCTGATTTTGGTGACACCTGCCAGGACTGTCCTCTGGAGCACTAGGGTCTCTCTGCCATCTGCACACAAGAGGTGGAGGATACACAGTGGGGACTCACCAAGGACATCCCTCTCTCCCCCTTGGTGGTTGCAGGAGACCTGGTTGCTCTGAGATGTTCACTCTGGGCTGGAGAGGAATCCATGGCAGAGGCAGGCCTGGGCAGAGCATGGAGCTGGTGTCCCCAGGGATGGCAGAGAGCACAGGCGAAGAGACCCATGTAGCTGGTGCTCTTAGCCCCACTGATGGGGGAGGACGACCAGACAGTCTCCATGTGCATCAGGTCTTCTGCATGAGGAGGAATGCTCTTCAGCACGTGCCATGAGAAACACCTACAAGCCCAGCTCTCAGCACAGCCCCCTCGCCTCGCTGTGCAGAGAGACAGGGGTCGCTGGCGATTTAGAAGGTCCAGCCTGGCAAGGCCAACCCAGAGGCATTTGCTGTATGGGGATGCTGCTGTAGCTGTGGTGGTATTTTTAGGGGCAATGACACTTGTGTTCCCAGGCATACAGACACAAGGTCAGTACGCATAGTGGTTGCTTGGGAAGACAAATGCCATAACCACGAACACCCCTCCTTCCTTCTTTTCCTGAGCTTTTATAGCTGAGCACGGTATATGGTATAGTCATAGGTATAGAATGTCCCTTTGGTCAGTTTGGGTCAGCTGTCCCAGCTGTCTCCTTCCAAACTCTTGTCTACCCCCAACCTACTTACTTGTGGGGTGCAGGGAGGAGAGAGACAAAGCCTTGACACTGTGCAAGCGTTATTCAGCAGCAGCCAAAACACTTGTGTGTTATCAACGCTGTTTTAGCCACAAATGCAAAGCACAGCACCATACGGGCTGCTGTGAAGAAAGTTAACTTCCTGACTCCATCCCAGACAGTAGGCATGTCTTGTCTCTTTTGTACACACACTTGCAATCGCTCACCTTTTTTTTTGCACACTGTTGCCATCTCACTTGGACCTGGGTCTGCCTCCCCAGTGATGATACCCATTTCTCAAATCGTGTCAGCTCTGTCATGTATACAATGAACCATTCTCTGATGTCCTCAACAACCTCAGGAGTGCTCCCACTCAAAGATGCCCATCTCCCTCATGCATGCTACCACGAACACCTGCAAATGAGCCATTACACACATATGTGCTCATACACACCCATTTGTTCCTACCGCAAACACAGCTCGAACACAAATCTGAACCTCTGCGCTGGCAAGCCACTTAGCAACCTGAACTCTTAACATAAACTAGACTGACTGCACTGGTGAGCAGCACTTACAATAAAAATCACATTAGCTTCCCTTCTGGCTTCCCATCCAGACAACGTGGCAGCCTGGGAGTCACGTTAGGTCAAGAGATGTAGAAGTCTGAACTAGCTGCAGCTGCCTCAAACAGCTCTGGAAGGATCGTTGTCTTTGTTCAGTTTTGATCCTGCTTTAATAGGCAAGAGTAACTGGTTTGAGGCAGCAGGCAGAGTCCCTGGGAAACCCACTGCTAGAGCAGACGCTTGGCTTTGTCCAGCGCCTGGGCACCTCATGCAGAATGGGGACTTTGTGTTTGCTTTTAGAAGATAACTAATTCATATAGGAGGTTCATGAATATTCAGCTTGTGCTTAGGGTTGGGGAGAACAATCCCTAAAACAAAGAGGCAAATTCTTTTACCCTTCATTTTGGGGAATGCAGTTCTCAGCCTACGGCCTGCGAGTAGCCTGCGGTCCCTGTCTGTCACAGTAGGAACCATTAATGACCCGTGTTTTTCCAAGCCTGAGCATGCATCGCTTGTGAAAAACAGACGCAGTCAGAGAGGGCTTGGAGTTAATGTTTCTGGATGAAGGAGAGTTTAGAAGCGAGTCCAAGAGCATAAGGATCCAGGCTGAAGTTGGTCAATCTAGCTGTTGTAGCCTCTCTGGCTTTGTCCCCTTTCTGTGGCTGTACCTGTCCTGGGAAGCTGTAGTAGAGAAGTCTGCCAGCAGTGTGGATGTGGCTTTTTCTGCATGGCTGCTGTAGCTATTCCTCTGTGCAATGAAAAACAACCGGTGAAGACTTTGTCTTCACCAAAGAGGTTCGTCAGTACCATGCGATTCCCAAAGATGTATATGGCCTCCTCCCCCATTTTCCAGCACACATTTTAAAGCTTAGACACACTGTCAAGGTATTGATGGTAACAAACTACTAATAAATAACAATCGTGCCTTGTTTGTCTATGTTCAATGACCCTGCATGTGTTGTGAATTCAGACACTCCTTCCCAGGCAATATGCAGCTGATGAGTAGGAGTTTGCTACACCACAGCGACCTGGGTGCATATCTAGGCTCTGGTACACATACTTCTCCATACAAAGCAGTTGTTGACATTGTTTGCAGGAATTTCCAAGTGAAATAAGCTTTCCTGGTAAAAGTGCTGTTTTGCAGCATAACTGTACCTACACTTGGTACACTACTGCTCTGACAAAGTGCTGTCTTCCTTCCTCTTCCCAGCCTTCCAAAATGATTACACTTTGAAGTAAAGCCTCGTTTTCCTTGTCTTCACCCTCACAGGAACTCGCCAGGCTCCTGTAACTGTTCCATGTTGTCCAACCAAAGCGTCAGAACAAGTTGGGTGACCACTGTGTGACTGACCGCCACCCTGCAGCGGGGAAGGCAAATAGTCGGCACTGGAGCTGGGTGCAGTGGGCACTGCTTGCACCAAATGACGGTGGTATTACTTCTGTGGATCTCTGGTCTGGTCCCAAAACTCTGCTCCAGCAGTGGCAGGTGAAGACGGTTGCTAAATGTGTTACCCCCTGGCTGTGCAAGGCACCTGCCCGGAGATGCGTGTGCTGGGAAGGAGGCTCTGTGTGACCTCTCGTCTCTGCTATATTTTCCCACTTGCCAGGAAATGTGTGCAACACCAGCACCCATCACCAGGCCCTACTCCATACTTCCCCCCATTGCCTTTCTTTTGCAAGGGTGTCTGTGTGCTCCTTTCTCCCCTTCCCTCTTTTGCCCCAAGATCCCCACTTTCTCCTTCTGCTCAGCTCCAGCTTTTCCCCCTGCCCCGTACTGCAACCCTCCTTCCCCCTCCATCACCATTCTTCTTTTTGTTTTCCCAGGAGAGGAGCCATTCAGGCTGTCCACCTGCTGACCAAGGAGGAGGAACAGGGATGAAGAAGGAATGTGGTCCGTGGGCAGCAGGACCTGGTGCAGCATAACCGCATGCTGCTTTTGCCCTGCCGATGGGTGATGGAGAGGGCTGTCACACCAGTATTGTTGGGTTGGCATGGCAAAGGTGGGAGGGAGGAGGCAGGGGATGGGAGGGAAAGGACTTGAAACTTCAGCTGCCCCTTTGTCTTTTTACCTCCTCCGGTTTATCTGGTGCCCTGTGGAATTTATGATCCTCCCCTCTGCAAAGGGCCGTTGTATTTCAAGTCACAGAGTGCCTTCCAGCTGGGTGATAGACCTCGCGTAGTTCGGCCAGCTAGCCTGCCCTTTAACAACCTCGAAGGGCTTAATGAGCAATAACAAACTTTCTCCCAGCAACAGATTTGGGAAGACTGATTATCTCTGTTTTACAAGTGGGGAAACGGTGTCGATCCTGTCCAAGTCTCTGTGGCGGAGCTGAGTGATGGATACAGCCCACGATTTCTCATACATTATTCTGAGGCTGCTAACGATCCCTTGTCCTTTCTCCCTCTCCATGCTCAGCTGGATATTTGCCTGGCTTAGGGAGAATAAGGACATTAACTCTTGTCATTTGAAGAGGCAGATAACAGGTAAAGCAGAGGAGAGCGGGAGCAAGTCCAGCAGAAGTCAGCCAGAAAAATCCCATCTCAGCAGCGGGAGTTGTCATCTAGGTATTGCTTTTCAGGTAACCCAGGTGAAGGACCTTAGGAGTGTCAACCTTATCTGTTTCTGGTCTCATTTGCTATAGTGTGTTGCAAAGGGGACAAGAGGCGCGGTTTGAGAGGACGTAGCCCCTGTGACGTGCAATTGGAAAACCACAGCTTCCAGAGCACTTCTGCCAGCAATGGTTTTTACAAACAGAGCAGCCCCTCAGTGAAGTCCCAACGCCAGCAAGCAAGAGGGGCAGCCCCCCACCCTATGACCCCGTGTCAGGTCACTGATCAGGGTCCACCTTCCCCTCTCCTCCAGGCAAGGTCAGGCATAGGGTGGGCCCTGGCAGCAGACTCTTTCAGAGCACCGTGCCTTTTTCTGATTAATGGGACACAGCTGAGAGGCACTGGGAATCAGAGATAAGCCCCAGCACTGGGTGCATGGTGGGAGAGGCAGATGAATGTAGAGATGTGGATTTCATACCCCCTATACAAGGTTTGAGGCATCCCCAGCTCCAGAGGAGGGAGGTGAGCCCTGAGCACCTGGAGATGTGGCAGGCTGACCAGAAGCCCTCTGAGGACATGGGTAGGTGCCAATGCTGGGTGAAGCACCAGGTGCAGGGCTGGAAGGTATCACGTGTTGCTGGTGGCTCCGTGCCCCATGCAAGCTCAGCCGGTGGTGGAAGGACTTGCAGACCTCTGGCAAGCAGGGTGCCTGGCAGGTATGGCTTTCTCTTAGTGTTACCAGCCCAGCCTGCTTTGCCTGGGGATCTGGGGTGACTTTGCTGCACTGGTACAAAATGCAGCTGCACCCTTTCCCTAAGCAGCCTGAGGGCCCCATCAATCCACTCCTCTCTATCTATGCATGTATGGTGCCTTCAGGCTGTAGTAGGTAGCTCTTATAGCTGCTGTTAACTCCTTCCTCCCCATCCCAAGAGGGAAATGCACAGATGCAGTCATGCCAAGCAGAGGTCCCATGCAGCTGAGACTCAGACCGTTGTACTTGAAAGGAGTGGCCTCCTTGATATATCACCTGGCACTCAGATGTGTCAGGCTTCCTCCTGAATGCTAAGTTTCAGAGGTCAAGCTGATACCTGTGAGATTCAGCTCTCTTGCCACTGCTTTCCTACACGTGATCTCTCAGATTCTCGGAGGCAGGGACACATAAGCTGCAAACTTGTTGGGTTTGCGTTCATTTTGCTTTTTATATTCATAAAATGTGAAAGGCCTGTTCTTCAATAATCTCCAATACTGCTGTACTGACATCCTCTTAGTGGGATTTGCAACAGGATAGCTGATGGACTACTTGTTTCTTGGATCGATTTCAGCTTGCCTTCCTCGTGGCTCTGCTACGGCTTCTCTGGTTACCACATGTAGGTGTGCTGAAACCCAGACGAGTAACGCACACCGTGCCTTCTGCTGCCCACGCTTGTGGGAGAGCAAGAAGGAAAGCCACCTGCAAAGGCTCCTACACCTCTGCCTCCACAGAGGAGTCGTGCAAACCTCGGTGCGAAGACCTGGAACTCAATCCATGGGCACGACCTTTTTGGTAAATCAAGCCAAGTGCCCCAAGTTTCTAATTCTCCTGCATTATTAATGTTTTGCTCAGGAATTAATGTGGGTCAGGCTCTGTTTATGGGCCCATGTGTGCGTTTCAAGTGTAAGCTTATCCAGAGTCTGGAGATGGCTAAATGCAGGATTTTTGGCTGTCTGTCTTTTTTAAAAAAGACCCTATGAAGTTATGACCCAGGGAAAAGTATCCTCATAGACAGATGGCACCCATGTTTCAGTTTTGTTTCTATTCCCTCGACATGGAAATTGTTCACTTAGGGCCACAGGGAATTTTATGTTGGGATCAGAATTCAGACTAAGTTTGCATTATATCAGGTTAAAGACTCAGAGAGGTGAGCAAAAACGCTACCCTTTGGATCAAACTTTTCTTTCTCTTTCAGATTTAGGGTAGAAATCTAGTCTCACAGTCAGACTGGTGTAAAGGTCTATTAAGAGTGAGTAAGATCTCAGCTACACAGTGCTAAGCACAAAATTAGGTGCAGTACTTGGATTACCTTTTTTATTACACTACAATCTTCCTTCAAGGCATTCCCTTTTATCATGGCAATAACCCAGTTCATACTCATTAACTTGGGTGGACTGACAGCAAGGAGCTTGGCTTTCCTGCCCCAACCACATCAAACAAACAAAAAAAAAAATCCTGCATCAACAGAGGCACAAGCACTACTTGCCAGCAGGAACCAGAGGTGTAACCTGCATCCACTTGCACGGTTGTTTTCCACCTCAGCCCTCTCTGACCATTACATTTGCTAATGGCGTTGCCTCTGCGATAAAACCTTTGCAATCTACTGCACTGTTCCCGAGCAGAGGAAATGAGGCTCCACATGGCACAACAAGAGAGTGGAAATTTAAAAAGCTAACAGCATGAGGTGGAGTACCAGTTATGCTCAGGTCCCTCTGCAGTCCTGAAGACCTTCAGGTGAAGAAGGGGAGCTGACATCTTTCCACTGAGCTCCAGCTTGCCACAGCTGCCTCGTGACACCCAGCCTGGAGTCCCCATCTCTGATCACACACCGGTCCTTGTTGTGCTGTGATTTTTTTTTTTTTTTTTTTTTTTTTTCCTCTCACCATCTTACAAGCTGATTTCAGGATTACTAGATGGCCATGGATCATGAAGGCACCCGTGTTTTGCTGTCAAGGTCTCTGCAAGCGCTGCTAGAATCTAGCTGACCCCCAATACACTGCTGCCTGTTTTGGCAATAGGGACAAAAAGTATTTCCAAAATTCAAATGCAGAGCAGACTCCCTCTTTGGAAGAGCAATAAGCAAATCTCCCCTCCTCTTTTACCCAAACAATCCTTTTTTTTTTTCTTTTTTTTCTTTCTGTTCCCCCCTACTTCTCAGGTGGTGATGCCATTTTACCACCCTGTCTGTTCTCTGTCGCCTGGGAGAGGGAGAAAGCCCAACATGACAGATCCATCTTTCTTAGGGTGGAAGCTCTCCCAAAAGCTTCAGCATATTCATGAAATCCAATACCTCCGAGAACCACCCACCTCACTCATGCTAAAACCATTTATTGAAAGATCGCATGAAACAGTTTGTTGCGCAACTCTCAGAACATCAAATAACCCCCTTATTTATAGTATATACACTCACAACAATAAACCTCCCTTTTGAACTGCATTGGCCAATATAGATTTAAAAGGCTTTTTCCCTTTTAATCAACATCTCAATTTGTTGTTTAAGCGTTCAGGGCTTTTGGCTCGAGAGGAGCCGGTCCCGTGACTTCCTGTAGGACTAGTTGATTAGGTTTGCAAAACCTTCTGTTTCCTCCACTGTGGTTCTCCGGGAGAAGACGGTACTGCTCCAATTTAGTAATGCCAGCTTCTTGATCAATACGCTCAGCTTGCATCAGGAAGCCTATGTTTTGAGTTTGGAAGTATACCTGGGAAATGTTGCCCCAAAAATGAAGGAAGAGGAAAAAGGATATTTCTTCAAGCTGTTAAGTAAGATTAAAAAATATCTGTAAAATTCAAGAGGCCCTTTCTGCAATAGCTTCAGCCTGTGAAGGCCAGCTGCAGAGCATCAACCGCTTGCCAGCAGTCCCCTCCATGCCCACTGCAGCTCCTTTGGTCAGTCAGCTGAAATAACGTGTTTCTACCAGTGCCCTGGGCACTAAGTCAGGCCCCAGAAGTCACGTATTTCTCTTAGCTCCAAGCTGGTGGCCTTGACCAAGGGCAACTGTCCCTTGGCCAGATGAAGTCCCTCCACGATGGCCAAGAGAGCCAGGCGAGCTCAGGCCGGCTGGCAGGTCCTGGCCAGGCACAGTGCTTGAGCCACCCTGGTCCTGCCGGATCAGCGGCACCCTGAGCCCATCCAAGGGCCAGCGCAGCTGATCAGCTTGGGGTGCACTGAGCCAGGAGTGCCCCACTCCCCGGTCCCGCTGCCCGGCATGGCGGTTTTGGCTTCTCCATCACCCAGCTTCTTCCAGCCCCCTGTTTTTTCAGCTAGGGAAGAGCCAACCCCCTCCAGTTCTTCCCTAGTCTTTTCCATCTCTTCATTGCCAGCGACTTCCTCAGGGCAAGGAAATACTTTCTTTTTCACGTTGGTACAATACTTCGGGAATGATTTGCATGCTTTTATGGGCAGTGCGTGCCCTTGCCTGGAGATGCAGGAAAAGAGGATTGCATGGGCGTGACGTGCATTAGCTCTTCAGAACATACCTTGGGGAGGCTGTCTGGTGAGTTTGGCAATGCCCTTGGAGAGGCTTGTGTGCACACTGGGAGGGTAATAAGCTACTAAGAACGCAGACAAGGCTGATGGTGTTTGTTACTGGCATCTTCCTACTCATCGGGGCATAAATAACAGAGAGGAAGCTCTCACTGTTTATGTAGGAATTAGAAGCAAGGCAAAGCTTTCTCTTCTCTCCATTGGGATAGACGGGAGATGACTCAGGCTGTTTTCCTCACTACCTCTTTGCAATATATATATATATATGTTTACTTCAGGGAGGTCTTATTCTTAAAATTTCCAGGTGTAAGTATTCCAGAGGAGCTATCTCAGCAAACCTTCCTTGTGGGAGTACTGCTTTTACTGTCACAAGAGAGTCCTGGTAGTTTAGCTGATTTCGATAAATGAAACAAAAATGACTATATATTGGCAAAAAGACTTATAATGCTGGATTCAACAGGATTTGCACTAAGGTTTCTGCCATTATGGAAATTTCAACTTCTCTGCCAAAAAAAAAAAAAAAAAAAAAAAACCAACCAAAACAGGGGAGGGAAAAAATGTTCCTTAACAATATTGCTATTCTGGCACAAAAAAAGACTTTTACAGACCTGCCTTAAAATTAGTTTTCCCAGGTATTCTCTCAACTCATGATTAGCCTCTCCCCACTAAACACGTTCAATGTAACTAGAGACCAGGCTTGAAACAAGCTAGTGCATCCAGCAGTCCTCCTCAACGGTCGTATATGGGAACAACATCTGAAACTCTGACATGAGCCCTCAAACCAAAATAAAATCCTCAGGTTCTTCAGAACTGGGAAAATTCAGCTCTGGAAATGCCGGGTCTGGTGTTTTTTGCTTTTATCTGCAACAGAGGAATCTGCTGGATTTGAGCATTAGATTAGAACGTCTTGAGGCTTAAGGGTGGATCTCAGTTAATGCAGCTCAGGTCTATCACTAACCAAAATGGGCTCTCTGCATTGTTTCTTGAGGACATGCCCATGCAGACAATAGCTATGTGCTGGCAAGCCAAGGTCTAAACGTATCTAAACACTATATAATAGTAAAAAAAACCCACACAGGGGGATAGAAAGCTGGGCTGTTGTACTGCATGTACTTGGCAGGTACTGTACAGAGCAATGTCATTGGAGGAGCAAAGCATGGTCTCCTGGGACACGCTATTCCTCCAAGCTGCTGCCCTGGTCTACCGACTCCACTGTAATTGCCACTTGGAGTGCTAGATGTTAAAGCTATGGCCCCAGGGAACGCTGCTTTTTCAGCAGCCTGTGGGAAAGAACAAAGAGGGCAACAGGAGAGCGCCAGGAGCAAAGCACAGTGGTAGGCTCCTTGCTCTTCGTTGGGGAAAAACCCAAGCTCCAAGTCAGCAGATTTACCACAATTTCAAGCACTGCTAAAATTTCATTGCAGTCCTGGTACGAGTACGTGTCACATGAAAGTAAAGCTGCAGTTGCCCAAAAGCAGCCGGTGCCAGAAAGACATTGAAAAGAACCATTAGTGTCCTGGTGAAGAGCTGATATCCACCTAAGCAGAGGCTGGGCTTTCAGGATAGCCTGGAACTGGGATCTCAAGCAGAATATGGGCAGATCTTAGCTCTGCTATGAACTTTCCAGGAAGCTCAGGCAAGACAAGTTTTGGTGTAATTCACTGCCCCTAACTTTAGCTTATTCAAAAGTTTAGGTCTTTAACAGGGCCAACGTTAGTGGAGAAACATGGGGACTTCCAGAGTGACTCACCTCACTCTAGGTTTGGTAGCGGATGTCGGTGGAACGAATTGCTCTTTGGAGAAGTGCTCTCTAGTGAGTATGGAAACATCACGAATCCTACCCTTGCGCCTCTGCGCTGTGTTTCTTTCTGCCTCCTGTACGATGCAGATAATGGGACTACACTTGGAGATACAGTTTGCCAGCTGGGTAAATCCACAAGTGGCTAATGCAGTGCATCAAAGCGGCTATGAGAGCATGAGCGAGCTCTCAGAAGGGTGTACCACGTGCACCTCTTGTTACAGCAAACGAACAGCATCCTCCCCTCAGCAGGCATTGCCTTGGGCAGCCAAGGGAACTGGTGCATTATAAATCCACGTGATCTTCCCCAGCAATAGTGCGTTTCCATGTGCGTAGTCTGCGCTGCTGTCGGCTGCCAGCCTGTACTTCAGACTTCTTCTAATTTGATTAAACCCAGGACCATTTTTTCTTAATCTAGGTGTAATCCCTCAGACAGCGCCTATCACAGCCTTTGGCTGATGTGCAACTCTTTTATCTAGGGCAGCCAGAAGCGCTGCCCAAAAGTGTGATGGCTGCATGATAGTCTGCCCGGTACCATGGGGTGGAGATGCGCAGCCCCCATCGGAAAAAAAGGACCTGCCGCCCTGTTCCCCTCAGCAGCACGGAGGGACCGCCAAGGTGCCTGGCTGGTACAGGGGAGTGCCTGGGGCTGCCCAAAAGTTGTAACTCAGAAGCACATCGGGACAGATAACTCAGAGCGGCCTTTTGGCCATCTCGGAGCAGGGCTGTAAATCCCCTCAGCCTGCCCCAAGGTCAGAGAGGGTGGAGGAAGAAATGGAGCAGCAGCATCCTCAGAGCTTCTGCTCGGCGACTGGCTCTGCCCTGCCAGCAAGGACCGTGTGACTTGCGCGCCTGGAGGAGACAACGCGGGTCCTTCCCTGGTTTGAGTCTGAGCCACCACTGCTCTGCACTAACTTTTAGAAAGACGATGAGCTCCCTGCTGCTCTGGTCTGCAGTCAGACCATGGCTGTGCTCAGCATACGGTCGCGCAGGGGTGCTAGGCTGACAGCGTCCAGGCACGCTCCTTTGGGTATGTGGTATCTCCGTGCCCATTCAAACCCTTTCTTTGCAACACATGCTGAAGCTGATTAAAGTACGAGAGCCTCCGTATCCTCTGGTCTTTACACAGAGTAAGGAGCAACAGAGACAACACTTGCTAGGACTTCACTCTAATTTTCCCGGGTATAAAGAAATTAATCCACGTAAAGGTGAAACTGCAGGTTTATGCAGGTTCTTTCTGAAACTCTAGGGGAACGACATCTCATCCTTCACGTTGCAGTGAGCAGCCATCCCCGGCTTATTTTAAAAACTAAGCAAACGTATATGCGTGTATTTGTGTAAAACTCTGCTGGAAAAAAACCTCAGGGCCAGCACTTGTCCTTGTGGACACCAGAAATCCCAAGTAACACCACTGAAGGAGAGGGGGTTAGGCTGAGCTCTTGTGACAAAGGACAGAATGGATTTCTAAGTATTTGCTTGAAAAGAGATGCTATACTTCTCCACCATGCAGAGGAACCCATCTCAAGATCTCAATTACCGCTAGTTGAGGCTGCTTTTTAGGCTCTCTTCTTTAGGTTCTGAAGACATACACACAAAATTTTTAAAATTACATTTTTGTAAAAGTCAGCAACCTTGTCAACTATGGCTGTCATCTGAATTCTCTCTCTCTCATCAGTTCTCTTCTTGTAATTAATTTCCTTACTTTTTCCATGGGGTAATATTACAGAGTGTTGATAAGCAGCTCTTTTCTTTTGCCCCAGACCAGTGATCGGTGCAAACAGGTAGGTTTTAAAATCCTTGAAGAGAAAGATGTTCTGCAAACAGAACTTGTTGTTACTGAATTAAAATTGTGTTGCAGACAAGGAGGACTCATAAACTTAAAGCAAACATCTATAGCTGGTCAGCGCTTTGCTTGCTCATGCCTCTTTGAGTTGCTCTGGGCAGTAAACACTCTGGGAATACAACACATCCTTGGGCTATATCCCATCTGCATAGAACAATTTTGCTGCTGAATGTGCATTTCTTACTAAGGCTAACTGCTCATCTCAAGGCTATAATGATACTGATGCACTCACGCCATGAACTGCAACCCACTCTTCTGGCAGTTCTCTTGTTTTATTTCCCCGCCGCAAGAGCTGGAATGAATTGTATTTGTTGGTGAAGCTTATTTTTGCTGGCTTTCCATCTCAGGCAGTGGAGGATTTTATGGAGCTATCTTGTCTGTTTCAAAACCTTTTTTTAATCATCCTTTTTCCCAGCAGTTACATTGTCCTGAAATAGCCCTGTATATAAACACCAATCATGCGTATGTGCTTCATGTTTCCCAGGGTACAAAACTCCCTCTACAAACACAGTTTAGGAGAACTACCATGAGCCCACACCTTCTGGCCACTGGGCTGGCTGGCTGCAGCTGATAGAGCTGATATCCTTGCTCTTCCCTAGACTTCTGGTGCATCTCAGCTAAGGAAGACAAGCAATTTCTCTACAGGTAAACTCCAGGAGTCAGGAGTTCTTCTGAGCATCAGGGATTAGGACCATAGTCAGACTGTCCCAAATCCAGACTGGGGTGTTTCCTAGCCCCTTCCCTGGCTCTGTCACTTCTGCAGGATCCCAGGGGCATCCTACTTGAGGCCCTACCTCTGTGTCTCAGGGAGACAAGAACATTTCCTTACTAATTCCAGGCGGGCAGGATGCTTTTCCGAACAGCTGTGAAGCACTTGGCCATTATAGGCTATGGGACCCAAATAGGAACTATACTCGATTACCAGCTATACTCCATTACCAGCAAATGTGGGGGCTCCTGGCTCCCACGCTGTGGTGGCAATGCTGGTTTACGGCAATGCTGCCTTGTGCTGGCACTGCTGTTTGTGCGGATTCGATGTGAGAGCAAATCCCCGAATAAAAGACTCCAAGGAACAAAAATGGGGGATGCTTTCTGCATGTTTGTTTCAAGTGGGATCGGTTCTCCAACCTGTTTCACAGTGTTTGTCCACGGCACTTGGGCCAACACAGCTGCTGGGAGAGATGGGAAGTGCCAGGGCAGCAGAAGGAAGGGACAGGGGATTATGGTGGCGAGGCAAAGCTTTTGCCCTGCTAGTGCTGACGGATGTTTTGGGACATCCAGGCATAGCCCCAGACTCCCGAACGATGAGATTACTCTCCCTCTTTCTTAGGGAAACATCCTTCGCATGTACCTGGGGGATATGCCTTTTTTTCATTTTGGTTTCCTCCTTACCATGTGCTGCTTTTTAGACAATTACATAGAGGAACTACTAAAATGTCCGCTCTGTAGCACTTGCCTTATCACAATACCTGGTTTTGTAGCTTTTTGCAAAAATCTTCATGGGGGCTGCATTATCCCAAAAGTGAACCTGCACAATGACCGACTCCATTTCAGAGCCCAATGCTTTCCACCTTTTCTCTATAATCCTGAGGCTGTATAGAAGAATTTCCCTGGTTCAGGGGGAAAAAAAAACCAAATCAGTACCACTTCTAACCAACAACTAGCTCCTTCCGAAAGCTCATGCACTCCTATGCCAGTTTGACAACTATCAGCTGAAAAATGCGTCTGGGCATTGAGAAGTGAGAGTCTGGGCTTTGAGAACAGGGTCCTAATCCATAACCTATTACTGTGCACAGCACTTGCCAAGAGAGCCCACACAGTGAGGTAAGGTTGCACCATGCTCTCTCCTTCCTTGAATAAAAAATGCCTGCTCTAATGAGAAGCAAGTTCCTGATTCAGCAAACCACTTAAGTGTTTTGATGAACCAGGGCCAGACTGAACATCTTGTGCAGAACTCAGTTGTCTAGCGAACAATATCAAATATTTTATTGATGGATGCAGACTTAAATGAAAATTAAAAACATGGCTATTTAAGGCTGTAGGTGCCCAAACTCATATTGTTCATTTTTTATTGTATTAAAGTAATCATTTGTATGGGAACAGAAGCAGCCACCTCCAGAAAATCCATCCCTGTCATGCTGGGAAGAATATTCTCAGTCCTCCCCCAGTGTCCTGTCAATTTGATGGCTTATGCAGCTTCCTTAGAAACTCGTCACATTCAGGCTATTTCAGATCAATGCATTTCAGCCATATTCTTTCTATTCCTACCAGGAACGCCCAGCTTTAGTACCCCTATTGGCTGCGTAAGGTATGGGGAAGTGAGGCACAGCCTCCTGTAGGCCAGATCAGACGTTAGAAGGTATGATCGACACGGTGGAGCACCACTAGACAGGTCTCAAGATCCTGCCCTCACCCTTACTTGGCCGTCAGTCAACAGGCAGGGCGCTGAGCTCCGCGCTGACCTTGGTCTTTGAGGTTGCAGCCAGCAAGGGTCCCCGTCAGGCTGCTCTCCTCTAACAACTCCAGCCGTCCTGCTAAAAGCAGCTCTTGAACTCAGAGAACATTAATCTTGGAAAACGAAGCATTACGGCAGGTGAAGATAAACCTCAATCTCTTAAAGCTGGCTCCCTCTTGTTCATTGTGCAGCTTTTCACCTGAAATGCTGGATGCAGCAGTGCGTCGTAGCTGCAGGCTGCACCACAGCGCGTGCAGACAGATGGAGAGAGCAGAGGCTGGACTTTGGCACATCTTGACTTCAGAGTGTTTCTCTTTGGAAATGGTGTATTTTTCTAACGCAAATTTTTAATGGAAAGTTATCAGTATCTTTTATATGTTTGCAAACATACCTGTAGCACGGTAAAATGCCAAAAAGTGCGTATCTTTTTCTAGTATGGCAACATATACTTTATTCTCTCTCCTTGTCCACCCAAGGAGCAGCAATCTTCCACTCCCTTTTACTTATCAATAATACACCCTCTTGCCCTCTCAGCCAGGTAAAAAAACAGCACAAGTATGGATTAAAAAAAAAGAAATCTGGCATTTTTCACCAGCTTGTATATACTTAGATGCAATCACCTCGCTGCCATGGAATACAGGCAGGTGCAAATGGGGGGAAAGGAAAAAAAAAAAAGAGGACATGCAGACATTTTTTTTTGGCTCTACCCTATGCTCTTTTAAATATATTCCCATACAGCCACTAGCACTCAAACAATTCGCAGAGAAGGCGTAAGTTACATGGCACTCGGTTTATCTGCTCTGGAATGGCAAAGTGCACACACAGATATACACTGTGGTTCCAGGGAGTCTAGGGATTTCAAAGCTGCTTTATCTCCCAGATAACGCACTGGCAAAGAAGGGCAAATTAAAAACAGCGTCGCTAACTAAAAACAGAATGATAGATTATGATTATGAGCTTTAAAAAAGAAGTGTCACTTAAATACACGTTACAGTTTTGTCCAGAGCAAGAGTTTTAAACCTTTTTTTTTATTATTTGTGGATTCCTAAACATTTTTCCTGGAGAAGTGCAAATCCTTGAATAGTGTATTTGAATCTATTGACGATGGCGTTGCTTTTCTTGTTCTCACAGCATCCCCACCCCCCACCCCAAGTAGTCTTTGAGCATTTGTGAACCAGTAGTAAAATCGGTCTCCTAGCAGTCGGACACGAACCACGCTCTCCTAAATCCCACACGTTGATCTGATTCGCTGCATGACTCTTCTAAGCCTCCACCTCCTCTCTGGTAAAACACAAAAAACCCACAGTTTTTAAGTTCTCGGGCTGAGGCGCTTTGAGCTTACTCTTGAGAAAGGCTGAGCAGCCGAAGTTCCCACCTACGGAAGTGCCAGGCGCCCAGGAATTTGGTACAGGCATAGCGCTGAGGCACTCGAAATGATGGGAATGCTGCGTATTTCTGCCCTTCGCCTCTGCAGCCTGCAACGCCATCCCTCTGAAGGAAGGTAATGCCATTTACGTGCAGTGGCAAAGGCCGGAGTCCTCATTTTCACGGGCCTTTGAGGAGTCTCTGTCGTGTTTTTGAAACAGTATTTGAATGACTGACTTGAAAGGCTTCAGAAAAAATGCAAAATACCGTCAAAAACGCAAAATGTTTCTGTCCCTCAGCCAAGGGGAGGAAAAAAGCGCAGGAAGAAGCTTAGCCAAGCCTGACTGGGTGTAGTGGATCTTGATCTTTGCTCACCGCATAGTTAGGTATTGTAGTCCCCCCTCCCATTTAATGGAGTCACAGCCTTATCTCTTAAAGTGATCTCATTAAAGGCAGGGGACAAGACAGCAGGGGGTGTGAGACCTGTAATTACAGCCGCAAGGTCGATAGAAATACAGTTACATACAATCACCTTGTCTTCTCTGGGTCCCCTCTTAAGGGAATTACCCTTCAAAAAGCACGAATCCCTTTTGACCGCCTTTCTGAACCACACTGATAGAGACCTCATGGTGGAGCGCATCTCACTTTATCCGCACTGCTGCCGCTTTTGTTGCCTGCTTTAGTCCGCTGTAGGTAACCCCATCCTCTGGAGGCTCTTGAGATAAGGTACAAGCGGATGAGGGAAAACAGCTTATTTGGGCCCAGCTCTGTTCTTTTTTTTTTTTTTTTTTTGCTGAGTAAGTGGGAGCCTCTGCTGTGACGGCCACTGTACTGTCCACAGCCAAGCCGCCCCAATGTGCAAATATTAAATGCCACTGAAGAAGCAGCTGTGGCTTTCAAGGTGAAGGCCAAAGCGTGGCTCTTGTAGCAACACCTGCAAAATGCTGGTGGGCGTGGGAGATGTCACAGAAGGAAAAACCAGGTGGGAGATGACATTCTTTCCTATTCCAGGTAGTATCCACTGCTGGGATCTAACATTCCAGTTTTCCCAAGAAATGCAGCCCTAGGCTGTGGCAGTTTCAAAGGGATAAAGAAGATTTGCTTCTCTGTGCGAGCTACATGCAGTCTGTTACTGGAAGCAGGAATATGCCTGAGCAGAAGCTGTCATATCTAGTGGCAAGAGCAAAGGGCTTTCAGACCCTTGGACTCTTACCTACAACCTGCTAAAGCTTTTCTGCATGCCTGCCTTCCCCTTCTGTGACTCCGTTTTCCCGTCCCTAAAATGGCCATAATAAAACTCCCTGCTGTAAAGCACTCTCAGCTTCTCAAAGTAAAAAACACTGGAGAAGGGCCGTGTGATGTCCGCAGCAGCAGGCATTCACATAACGCCCTGCACCGTTTACCGAAGGCCCACCTTTCTCCTTTCATCGCGTCCGGTGCTACCTACCCCTGGAATTCGACTGCTGTTCAGCAGCCCACAACGGCACCGCAAAGAGTGAGGGGTCCGAAGGGAAAAACGATGTATTGCTGCAAATCTGCAAAATAACAATTCGTGATTACTCCCGGGATGGGGACACGCAAGCCAAAGAGCAGGAATTTTCAAGTATTAAAACCTGATTTGGATCTGACCTGCTGGCAGGAGTGAAGTTCCCTGTATGTTATCTCTGCTTCTCAGTTGCCCTGCCAAGGTATCGAAAAGAGTTTGTAATTGCTTGTAGATAGTGAAAACAGAGCTCTCCTGATTTTTCTTAAGCTAATCTCTCTGATACCTATTACGGGAGGAGAACACAAGTACTCTACCCTCCCTGCCTGGTTTGACATAATAAAATTTCCTTTGACCCGCATGGATTTGCTTTCTGTTTAAATCACTGACAGTAACAGAACTGAGACGCGTTTTTCTCCTGAAGGAGACACTAGGTCTGAGTTTACAGCACCGCAATTGCACGCTACAGTTCCATGTTGTGAAGAAATGACAGCGCGTCAACTACCCCAAGGCAAAAGATGGATCAAACCAATAGCGTGCCAACTCAACTACACTGTTTAGGTGGCACTTCAAGGGGAAACGTGGCTCAGAAGTTGTCTGGAGGTCTTCTTTTGTCGTCCTATTGATGGTGCTTCACTGCCACATAGGAAGAAACCCAAGTTCGGTACGGTGGATTGCTCTTAAAGAGTGAAATGCTGTTAAGGAGGGAAAATGAAATGAGTAGGTGATTTCAGGCTCTGAAATTTCTGCTCTGTTCCTAATGCCTATCCCCTTCTCCCCGCCCGCTGGCAAGAGCCACACCTCTCATGGGGAGTCTTAAAAGAAAACCTCAAAAATGAGTAATGAGAGCTAACTGAGAGTGCTGCCTCGGGGTCAAGACGGTGCAGCCTGGCAGGCAGACGGCTGCCCAGGTGCCGTGTATTTTCTAGGTAAACCAAAAACTTCAGTCTCCAAGTCTGTCAACACAGTGCCAGACCCATTGAAGACCATCAGAGGCACAAAATGGAGCTTATGCAGAAGACTAAAAAAGTGTCTCTGAAATGCTGGCCTGCTGTCTAAAATTGCATCTGAGCTCAGTGCTGGTTTTAAATTTAAAAAGTTCACTATGTTCAGTCCCAGTAAGCACCTCAGTACTGAGCGGGTTGAGCCATTTGTAAGTCCAGCTGGAATCCCAAAGATGGAGCGTTCTGCATGTCCACAGGTGCCAGATCCATCGGAACCTCTAAAAGCAGCTCTAGGGCTCAGTGACAGGACCAAGCTCTGCCAGTGGTTGCCTCCACCACCTTTTAAAATACTGTGGTGGTTGTAGTGTCATCCCTTCACCTCACATACATGGGCCTGTGGGCAAACAGTTTGAAAAGCAAGCTCTTGTCCAGGATAAGGCCTGAATTCAGTTCTCTTTTCCTGCGGAGGGGAGTTTCAAGCCCTGCTTAACAGGGAAGTCCCATAACTACGTTCCTCCTCCACAATAAAGCTCCCAGCTAATTTTTGGGGCCCTTGGCAGGTGAAGCCTCCTGCGGGGAAGAGGCTGCTGAAACGCTTTTTCATTTCCAAGCTCCTACACAGGAGGTAGGTCCTGGAGGTTCTACTAAGCTGTCAAGAATGAAAAAGAGCAGGAGCTGATTTTCTTTGCCAGAGGACCTAGACAGAAGTAAAAAGCAAAGTGATCAAACACAACTTCTGCGCCCGTCTTTCCCAGAATTTGAAGCGTAAGGGGAGGATGACGGTCCCCTAACCAGGCTCCCTGAGCAGCAGAGGGCACAGAAAGATGCCCTGTAACTCTTCACCGAGTCATTGATCACCAAGTGTAGCGATCTGGAACAGATCAGGATCTGGCCAGGCTGGATTGATGGGCCGAGGCCAGCCGTATGAGGTTCAACAAGGCTCAGTGCCGGGTCCTGCACTGGGGTCACAACAACCCCATGCAACGCTACAGGCTTGGGCAGGAGTGGCTGGAGAGCTGTCTGGTGGAAAAGGACCTGGGGGTGCTGGCTGACAGCCAGCTGAACATGAGCCAGCAGTGTGCCCAGGTGGCCAAGAGGGCCAACAGCATCCTGGCTTGTAACAGAAATAGTGTGGCCAGCAGGACCAGGGCAGGGATCGTCCCCCTGTACTCAGCATTGGTGAGGCCGCACGTCAAATCCTGTGTTCAGCTTTGGGCCCCTCACCCCAAGAAGGCCATGGAGGTGCTGGAGCGTGGCCAGAGAAGGGCAGCGAGGCTGGGGAAGGGTCTGGAGCACAAGGCTGGGGAGGAGCGGCTGAGGGAGCTGGGGGTGCTCAGCCTGGAGAAGAGGAGGCTGAGGGGAGACCTTATCGCTCTCTACAACTACCTGAAAGGAGGCTGGAGCTGCGGGGGGTTGGTCTCTTCTCCCAAGTAACAAGCAATAGGACAAGGGGAAATGGCCTCAAGTTGTGCCAAGGGAGGTTTAGGTTGGATATTAGGAACAATTTCTTCACCGAAAGGGCTGTCAGGCCCTGGCACAGGCTGCCCAGGGAAGTGGCTGAGTCCCCATCCCTGGGGGTATTTAAAAGCCGGGTAGACGTGGCGCTTAGGGACATGGTTTAGTGGTGGGCTTGGCAGTGCTGGGTTAACGGTTGGACTTGATGGTCTTAAAGGTCTTCTCCAACCTTATCGATTCTATGATTCTATGATCGCCACGCTTTAAAGCAGTTTCTGGCAAGTACATGCACCTCTCCCAGCGTATGGAGCGCGCTTTAGCCTGGGAAGGTTTGAAGCATGGCGGGCGCCATGCCACCCGCGCCTGCCCCTCACGGCTCACCCACGCAGCGGCACAGGCTCAGGTTTGGGTGGAAAGGGGCCTCCGGGGGTCCTGTGCCCCTCCGTGAGGGCCGGCAAGCCCTGCAGGAGAACCACGGGGCGCCCCGAGGCCCCGGCTCCGGCCGTGCCGGTGGGCGGCGGTCAGGCGGGATGAACCCCCAGACCCCCAGGGGGGCAGCGGGTGGAAGGAGCCCCCGCGCCCCGCCCCGCCTTCCCCCCGGCCCGGCGAGGCGCGGCTGGGGCAGCCGAGGTGAGCTCCGAGGTGCAGCCGGGGCCGGACCGGCGGGCACGGCGCCCGCCCACAGGCCTCCCCGCTCCGTCCTTCCCGCCCCGTCCCGCCCCGTCCCGCCCTCCCGCCCGGCCACCGCCTGAGGGGCGGGCCGGGGCGGGGCCGCGTGGCGAGGACTCTTTATCTGGCGGGAAGCCGGTGGCTTTGGGAGTTCCGGGCGCTTTCGGCGACAGAGAGGAGCGACCCGGGCGGGAGCAGAGGGGGGCGAGGCGAAGGCGAGGAGCCGCCGAGGAGGAAGAGGAAGGCGAGCGGCGGCCGGGGCGCTGCCATTGTTCCGCACCTGCCGCCGGCGGGGACACGTGGCGCCGCTGAGCCCCGCTCCTCGCCCCCAGCCGCCTGACCCGCACGCAGTCGCCCGCCACCATGGGCAAGGGGGTGAGCGGCGGGGCCGGGGCGGAGCGCAGCGCATGGCCGGGGCCGGGGCCGGGGCGGGGGCGTGCGGCCGGGAGTGGGAAATTCAAGGAGCCGGACCGTAGCCGGGTCCTCTCCCCCCCCCCCCCCCCCCGCTCCCGCTCCTTCCCCTCCGGCTGGGGCGGGCGGGGCTTCGTTTTGTGGCGGGCTGGGGGCGGGCGGGCGGCCACGTCGTGTGTGAGGGCGGCGGGACCGGGGCGGGCGGCAGCGGCCGTTGGAGGGCGGCGCCGGTGCCGCCTGCCCCCGAGCAACGTGCCCGGGCGGCCGCCGGGAGAGGAAGTAACGGGCCGTGGGGGAGAGAGAGGCAGGCAGGCAGACATGGCCGCGGGAGGGGGCCCAGCCCCCGCCGCCTTCCCCTTGAGGCCCGTTCCCCCACCCACCCACCCGAAAAGGGGCCTCCCGCCCCCGGGCGTGTGGGGCCCGCAGCCCCCGGGGCTTGGCGTTATCTGATGCCCTTTTGGAGCGGAGCTGCGGAGCCTGGCTGCTCCCCGGTCTCCTGAGAGTACTTCAGACTTGTCGAGACACGAGGGCCCGGGGCGAGGGGGGGAAGGGGAGTTATCAGGATTATTAGGGCTAACTTGCCTATTGGTAGCAGTAGGGGCATGATGGGAGCCGGTGGCAGGAGGGAGGCGATCGCCCCTGGCTTTATCACATCTGCCCTGTTAAATGGGGTGATAAAAGCCTCTCAGAAGGCCCCGCAGCGGTCTCTGCCCTGTGCCGGCGTTGTTTCTACCTTATAGACCACAAGGAGGAGACGTCCTTAATTCGGATCATACCCTTTATAGAAAAGTGTATGTGAAGGCTCTTGAAAACGGGCGTGAAGACTTTCTGAAGCTGGATGTTGTGATCAAACGCCCGTGTGTGGAGCAGAAACACCTCTTGGGTTGCTCCGATTTTATTTCGTGTTGAAAAAGTAAAGACCAGTTTCTGGGCTTTATTGTTTGGGTGTTTGGTTTTTTCCCCTTCAAATACTTCCTTGTGTATCTTGTTGGGGGTGTGTAGACTTTTACTTGCTTTTGTTTTAGACTCCTTCCTGGAAAATTCCCAAATTTCTCCGCTTCTTGAGGAGAGTGTGACGGCGCGGGGCCTTGAGAGGCAGAGGTGGTAGCGTTGTCCCTGCCTACAGGTGTTCTCCGCTTCCCAAGCGCTCTTCAAACATTGACTTGACTTTGCGTTGTCGTCATCGGTGCGGTACAACAGTGGCAGTGTTGACATAACCTCATGAAGAGTAGGGGAGCTGCAAGAACATGGGCTGAATGGATAGTTACTTGGAAAAGGGGGTTGAGGAGTGCATGGGGTGGTTTTTGGGAATTTGTGGTTTTTTTTCTTAGTGAAGCCGGTTTGATGCTTGGCAGCCCAGCGTGATGTTTTTCAGTCAGGTAGGCAACAGGCAGCCTGAATGATATGAGGTCACCTAAATGATAAAACATTGAGGGGAGTTTTGGGGGTGTTGCAGTCTTCTGGATGCTTTAAATCATCAAAGCAGCCTTAGAGTAGTTCATGTGTGTATGACTGCAGTGCAAACGGCTTTGGGGGCTTAGGCTGCCTTGGCTGGAGTAGTGGGAGGTGCAAATGCTTTCTAATATAGAAGGCTGTTGGCTGTCTTGCTTCCATTTCAGATTCCATACATTGCATGGATAATAAAGCAATTGGCCTGAAACTGAAGCGCCGACATGAGAGATAATGCAACAGTGTATGGCTGCCTCAGGCTTTCTGGTAGCAAGTCACAAGATTTGTTCATTTAGCAGTGAGAACATGTGCAGTAATTGGGGACCCCCTGAAAAATGGGGATGTGAGAGAGCAAGGCTGTGAAAAAGGCGGTGTGTGGTTGCAACACTGAACAGCGTGTGCCTCCCCTGAGTTAGGGTGCCCGAAAAGGAAACCCCTTTCCCATGGGATGGAAGAGAAAGTAAGAGTGTAAGTGCAAGAGAACAAGTTCCTTGTCTTTGCGGCTGTGAGGAGAAGCTGAGTGGAGCATCTGTTTTACTTTAAATGGCAACGGGACGAGGGGAGGGCCGTGAGCTGCCTGGGTATGTCGTTCAGCCCAAAAAGCAGATTATCTGAGGGGGTGTGTGTAGTGGAGGAAAGTAGACGGGATTTCATTTCTGTTCGGAGCTGCCTGAAAGCCGTCTGCAGACAGCAGCATGCTTCACTCCATCTGCCTTGCCGCACATGTGTAGCATGCAGTCGTTCGTGCATGCTTCGAGTTGCTTCTGGAGGTCAGTGCTAATGCCTGAACCCCAGTTAAGGGTTTTTTCCCTGTCAGAAGCTAGGAAGGCTTATTGCATAATGGACCAGCTGAGGGGAAATTATGCAAATCAAAGCAATTATCAGGTGCAATTAAGAAATCTTAATATATTACTCTCCCACCTACCTTTTTCATTCCCTCTTTTTATTACTATGGCTAGAGGATACTCCTTTTGCCAAAGAAAGCCCTGGGCCTAGTCAATGCATGTGGTGCAACAGGATGAAGGGTCTCTGGCAAGTGATCTGTACCTGTGGATTGCAATCCCACAACCCAGTAGGATCCCGACCTGCTGAAAACTGCAGAAGGTCATGCTTCACCCAGGCATTTTCAAGGGGTAGCTGAAGTCACCAGCTCCTCTAGGGGAGAACTGTGTCCAGTCTGCTTGTCTTCATGTGCTTGACAACTACTAGAGATTTCTGGATTGAAGATAAAGATGCACTAATAGTCCAGGCAAAAAAGTGTGGGTGATGACACTCCGTAGTTGGCACAGCACCGAAAAACCAGGAGGGGCTGTGCAGTGGCATTTGGAAAGCCAGCTCGGCACTTGGGTCTTCAAGCAGCCCCATGAGAAGTAGAGATGTTTGTCCTAATATCCAGAGAAGACTTAAGGTGTGGGGGTGGTCCCGTTTTTACCCTGATGATGAAAACCCTTGCAAGGCTTAGATCTCTTGTCATGGGAGGAGAGCTTGTCCTTGCATAATTTGGGAAGTGGCAGTCTGCTCACAGTGAGTAATTACTAGCTGTTGAGTAAAAACTGCTTTGTACTGTCTGAGATGCTGAGAGTCTGTTCAGTTGATTAGACTTTTGATTAAAGATCGGAGATTGAACACAGCTCTTGGGAGGGAGTAAGAAGGACCCAGAGAAGGCATTCGCATCCCTTGCTAAGATTACGTAGGGTCATGGAGTGCTGTGTCCAGTCCAATAGGCATAGTCCATATCATGACTCATCTGGTTAATATATTTACTGAAGACTGTCTCATGAGGCAGCAGGACAGTAAATTTTCTGTTTTCTCTGCACAGTTGATTATAATGACATAAGTACTAGAACAGACCAGACCTCCAGAGACTCTGTAATTTATTTTGGCTCTTGCTTGACATTTCTTCTTGGATTAGGTGATGTTAGAACAGGGTACTTCTGAGCTTGTCTGCTGATTTGCACCCCTCCCGTTTCCTGGTCAATCATGGCTTGTGTTGAGAACATCAGTCATGAATGGCTCAATTAGCCTAGAGTGGAAAAACATAAGCTGTATCTGAAAGACAATAGGATGTTCTGGGGGCTGTATAAAACTTCTTACACTGGTGTGTACAAATGTTGTGTTTAAGCCAATGGGGAAAAAAACAAAATCTTGCATGGAAAAAAAAAAGCTGTGTGTTTTGTGTGGCAGATTTGATGAGTCAGAGTTCCTAGCTAAGTCAAGTAACAGGGATGACATTTCTGATGAGACAGACCTTCCTTTGTGTTCAGGCCATGTGATTAATTCCCGATAAGATGTGGCTCTGGAGTACCCTAGGCTGCCTTCTCATTGTACGGCAGGAAAAGGAGGGGAGAGCAGGGAAATCCTACAGCGCTGAGGGGTGGGATGAACCCCTCGTCCCCTTGCAGCCCAGCCAACACAAGCCTTTGTTGAGCAGAAGAGAGGCAGTGGCCCTGAAGGCAGAGAACTGGGGCAGGACTTGGACTCCGGTCTATGGCAAGTTCAAATTTGAATGATGGAGCAGGAAGCACAGACTCTGCATGAAATGATCCTATAGCAAGAGCTGAAACTGATCCTGCTGATGGGTGGGATGTGGTACTAAAGCAACAGAAGGGAAGATATTGTGCTTTTTTTTTTTTTTAAACTGAGGAACTCTGAGCTCCTTAGTAAGATGGACTCAGTTAAGACCCAAACACTTGGGTGCTTAAAGAAGTGAGTAACTCTAGCTGCTTTTTGTCCTGACTGCAACTGATGGCTGGGTTCTTTGGTTTTTTTTTAAGCAAATCATGCTTGAATCAAGGGCAGTGAGGCTTTTCATGTCTGCCCACTTGTAGGTGGTCTCTGCAGCTGAAAGAGCTAAACGCTCTTATATTCTTGGGCTGTTCTCAGCTGCCCCCAATAAGCTATGTAACTGTACTTCTCACCGAAGTTTCAAAGAACCAGGAGGCTTTTAGATCACCTGCAAGAGCTTGGCAAGCTTTTCTGGGTGGAAGGGGTGAAGCTGAAGGTGATGGACTGCCAGTCAAGGCACCAGCTCCTTCACCTTCATTAGAAATCATTTCTCATCTCAAGCAGTAATCAAGAAGTGTGCATTTTGTGCAGGACTGTATTTGAACTTGTCTGCTAGGGCTCTAGCAGAAATCAAAGTTGTTTCCTTCAGAGACTGAAGGAGAGAGAGACCCTTCGTGGTGACTTTTTGTGAATTGCCCCGTGGCAAATTCTTGTGATGCTGGAATGCGAGGACCATGCTGGTTTAAGTTCTGTGGCTTTTGCTTTTTTAAGAAGTGAAGTGGGAGTTTAGGTGCAAGGAAGAGAATGTCAGGAATGCTGACAGTCTGTAGTTCTGTGTCCTTTTCCTGGAAGAGTGCAGGCAAACAGCTTGGCTCTGCTTCACTTTTTAAAAACTGTTTCCAGTGCACAGCTCTGTAGCCGCATGCAAGGATATGGGGGGTGCAAAGCCTGCCTTTACGGAACAGGGCAAGAGAGGGCTTCTGTGCATGTGAAATGTAGGACTATGGCTGCAGAGTGGTGTTCAGAGCAATAAAAACCGTTGTCTAGACGTGACTGACAGGTTCTTTTAGGAAAGTTGGTATTTTTTCCTTTTTTTTTTCCCCCCATATAGTTTCACTTTTGGTTTTGGTTTCTATTCCTCTTGGAGTAAATAGTAAAAATTTCCTGTGCTTGCTGTTCAACAAGACAGTTCTTGGATCCTAACAACGGTTTCTGTGTTCAGATCACTCTCAGGAATCCACTTTGTGATTTGAGGTGCTCATGCAAAGGTCAAGCAAGGCGATGCCTTTGAAACCTTCTCTTAATCTTGTTAACGGTTTGACTCTGGTGCCACTAACTGCTGTTTCATCTCAAAATACTTCTGGGGGGATCTTATTGGGTGAAAATGTCATCGCATAAAACTTGGCAGGGATGTAATAGGTCCCACGCAGAAGAGGAGGGAGGGAAAAGCTGCTATTGGAGGCTTATGAGAGTCTGGAAATGTATGGAGTGCTTAATGGAGGAACTGCACTGCAAGGCTGTAGTGGTGCCTGGTTTTGATACCTTACAGGGTGTCCAAACTTCTTGCGGTTTGGGATTATTTCTGCCTGTAACTCTTCTGTACGTTTTCTGTCTCTCAAGTGATGCTTGTATGTGCTACGTCATGATTTCTTTGTCCTTAGACGCTTCTTTACCCCATCATGACAAGATCTAAATCTTTGCATGATTTCGTGTAGAATTAACCGTAATGAAAGTGAATGAAGATCCATCTGAATAGAGGCTTTAAGCAAATCATCTGCTCTGTGAAGTGTAAGCAGGGCTGAGCACAGATCGAATCTGCAGAAGTGTACTACTGCTTTGTATACCGTTCTCACTGGTCAAACTGCCATAAATTGAAAGCAGATTTCTGTTGCGTAACCAGCCAGCTAGAGTGCCAAACTGAGGATGAAAGTGTCGGAGCTTATCCCCCAGATTCAACCAGTTGGAGATACCACCTCCTATTTATCTTCAGTTGATAGGCTGCTCCTTGCCAGCGGATGTGGAAGACTGAGAGGGGGGGAGGAGGAGAAGTTAGTGCCTTGAAGGGAACATACGTATGCACTCAGGAATTGGCTTCTTCTGCTCTTCGTCACTTTTCAGCTTGAAGTGGGGCTTACACATCAAGACTGACTGAATAGCATATAGCTTGCTTTCCTCCTAGCTAGACTTACAGTGTCTGGCTGTAATCTGTGTATCAGGGATACTGTTGAGCAGACTTGTCTGCTCACGAGCTCATTTTTTTTTATTGAAGTGGTATAACTTTAATAAACTGTAATCGTTTTGTCTGACTGGCAGTCTCACGTGCATAGCTCATGTCTACTGCTGTACAAGTTGACTGTAAGGTGTTTCTTATGGTACTGCATCTTCTCTTGCAGGCTGGAAGAGACAAGTATGAGCCCACTGCTACATCAGAGCATGGCGCCAAGAAGAAGAAGGGGAAGAAGGAGAAGGACATGGATGAACTTAAAAAGGAAGTCTCAATGGTAAGAGTGTAGGGCATGAAAAAAGCAGCTTTAAGAATATTTACTGCCCCCAAAGCCCTGTGCTTCATGTGACTAGAAGAGAAAAGAGCTGGTGTGCTGACAGCATGGTGTGACTGAAGGCGCTGATCTCCCTTCTGGTCCCGTCTGTCTCCAAGGCAGACATGCTGCAAGTGCTTCAGCATCAAGATGATCACGCAGTAGCCCTAAAAACACCACTTCTCAAAAGGCACTTGACACAGAACCCAAGTCTCCGCTTGCCTGCGTTACCCATAGCACAGCATAGCTGCATTTCCTCACCCAGGCAGGCACTGTCTGGACGGCAGCATTGCAGGCTTTATTGTGCTGTCATGTGAGCGAGACTGCTGTTTTCATTCCAGCTGAGGAGTTGAGTCTGTACAGCTCTGTTTACTGCTGGCCTCTGCTCAGACTGACCTCAGTAGTATTATTCCTTCTAATCACGGTTGAGGCTGTGGGGAGTCTCTCCCATCCCTGTCTGTGAATGCTGGATGATGGTGTACATCTGTCTATGCGCATCATCCAGCTTAATCTGTTCTCCTTGATGTTGATACAGGTTTTGCTGCTGTGCTGTGGATTTGAGTCTGGGCTCTCATGTTTTTGGCCCCCTCTGTTAGGGAGAGGGGCTACTAAAGGTTGCTCCAAGATGAGATTTTGTGTTCAGTAGCAAAGCTAAATTAAAGCGTCTGCTCCCTCCCCTCTTTGGGGGAAGAAACACTGCTCAAGCTGGCAGCATTACTTAAAAATGTGTGAAATTACAGGGTTAATCTTCTGTACATTCCTACCTTCCTTCCCAACTCCTTTTTGCCTCCTCCCCACCCCCCACCCCCACCCCCCCCCCCCAAAAAAAAAAAACCAAGCAAAAAACCCACCATTGAGGCTTCACAGAATCTGCTGGGAGCATAAAGAGTGCACTGAGATACAGTCAGAGTTTGTTTAAAAAGCTGTCATGTTGTACCCAAATAGTCACAAGAATACTAAAGATGAGACTGAGGTTTTTGAGTTGCGGAATGAGATTGAGATTCTCTTCACAGAGAAGATGAGCTAGAGTCTTGCTATCTCACCATTATAGATGGGAACTGTAATAGATAGGAAACTTGGGGTGGGGGGTGGAATTGCTGAGCTCTTGCTGATCAGCCTGCAGGGACTGTGATCTCTTCACCCCTAACCATTTCTTGTCTTTCAGGATGACCACAAGCTGAGCCTTGATGAACTTCATCGTAAATATGGAACAGACTTGAGTCGGGTAGGTAGACTTTGTTTTCCATCCCTCCTTGCCGTGATCTGAAAAGGAACAGTCTTGTCTCAGAGCACTTCACAAAGGGAGTTCTGGGTGGTCTGTTGGGTTTTTTCTTTTTTTTTTTTTTTGTTTAATCTGCCCTCTTCCAGTTAAGTTTCCCAGGCTTTGGGAGAATTGTTGCGCTCACAAATACTTCTCTTCATCCTCCCACTGTACAGCCTGGCTGCAATACTTTAGTGACTTTGTTAGAGACAAAGTCACTGTTATCTGCCTCTGAATTGTTCCAAGGTCAACTTGATTCTTGGATTTATGTGTTTTTTTTTTCTTCCCCGAGGAGCTTGTAATAAAGGCAAATGTTTGTTATATTGCAGATGTAGTCTAGTGAGCTAGCACATGCCTGGAGACTTAATGATGACTAGTAGCAGTTAAAATTTTACCCTTTTATAGTAAGAGGTGTGCAAATGTCCTAGCTAACCTCAAAGTCCAGTGCAGCAGCACTGCAGTGGTTTTGCACCTTTGCTCTTGTTTGCTTCGCTTAATGCGTTTTTTGCGTGATTGCATATTCCAGCAAGTCTGCTCTTTATAATAGCACAGAGATTTGCATTTCTGTCAAAGACCTTGGATTCTGAAACCTGAACTTCCTGGAAGGCCAAACCAAAGTGTCATCATCTTTATGGCCCTCAACTTTCACTTGTTCCATAATTTGATAGGACAGATTGCACTGGGCTGTTCCTCAGGGCACAAAGTCTGCTGCTGTAGCCTTCTTGTTGTACCCTTCTTCAGTGTTTGTAGCCCCATGGCCTGCAGGCTCCTCAAGTAGCATCCAGCATCCTGTAGCTCCTCTTTTGGCATGCAGCATTCACATCCTGCAGAGCCCTGGCAGCTGTGGAGATCTCCGTTACCTGTTGGCATCTCTGTGTTACTGTGGCAGGACTTGTCTGCCTTTTTGAGCAGAACATGGACAAATTCGGAGCTACCTTCCCCAGTCAGTCTTGCCACAATGCATATAAAAGGAACCTCTCTTCTAGGGTTTGACTTCTGCACGTGCAGCTGAGATTTTGGCTCGTGATGGTCCAAATTCCCTCACACCCCCACCCACCACTCCTGAATGGGTCAAGTTCTGTCGGCAGCTCTTTGGAGGATTCTCACTCCTGTTGTGGATTGGTGCTATTCTATGTTTTCTGGCTTACGGCATACAAAGTGTGATGGAGGGGGAGCCCAACAATGATAATGTAAGTGAAAATGTCTGTTTTACCTCAAAGGCAGGCTGAGCAGCCTATTTGGCTCAAAGCAGATTAACTTCCTCTAAGTGTTCAGTCCAGAAGCTTTTCCTATAAGCACGGGAAATTCAGTGGGTGAGCTTAACACATCTTGGAGTGCTTCCACATAATGAAATGAACAGCCAACTTCCTTCATGTTGTGTTAACAACACTAGTTTGTGTACAAAATGTACAGAGGCTGCAAGTACCTCTATGCTTTGTAATGGGGCAGTTAAATACCAAGCAATTTATCTGGACAAACTGGAAACCTTTCTGGCAGATTGTCCTCTGACTCGCTTTCTCTGCTCTTTGTAGCTGTACCTGGGTGTTGTGTTGGCAGCTGTGGTTATCATTACTGGCTGTTTCTCTTATTACCAAGAAGCAAAAAGTTCCAAGATCATGGAGTCCTTCAAGAACATGGTGCCTCAGGTATGGAATATCTCATTTCCTTGAGATCTGCCAAGCTGTAGCTTGCTCGAGGTTATGAACTGTTTTAAACATGGGCTTCAATTGCAAAAGGCCTGGCTGTGAATGGTATGTATTGGCCTTTAGCAGACAAGATGTCTCTTGTGCTAAGGTGTTAGTGTGGGTTACTAGCTCCTAATGCTGAGGGGGTCTACAAGACTCCTTCCTCTTTATGCTCCAAGTAACTATGCTAATAGTCCAGGGCAGTTCCTGGCACCCTGTGAGTTCCACCAGCTTATTAACATTCATAGGACACTTTCTTGATAGTCTAGGGAGTTCAGTAACTGGTGTGGTAAGCACTAAAACTCAGATTCCTTCACGGACAGAGTCTGTATTGTACCTAGCCATCTTACTGTCACCTTGACAACAAGGAACTCTTAATATCAAGACAACAAAAATAGCTATTTTTCTTAAATTACATATGTATCGGAGATAAACATCTTGGTACAAGTAGAAACCTTGTAGAACCATAGCACAACTCTTTTAAGATACTCAGATCTCTTAAACCCCTTAAGAGTTGCTTTTGACACAGGTTGTTTCTATACTGTTTTTCAGCAAGCTCTTGTAGTCAGAAATGGTGAGAAGATCAGCATTAATGCTGAAGGTGTTGTAGTTGGAGATCTAGTGGAGGTGAAAGGAGGAGACAGAATTCCAGCTGACCTTCGGATCATCTCTGCACATGGTTGCAAGGTACAGTAGTGACAGGCTGTCTGAAAACTTCATTATGAAGGATGATGAATTAGTCTGGTTTCAAAGAATGTCTTCTATGCTGTGAATGGGTGGTGGAGTGGAAGAGAAGGGTGGGGGAGTGCCTAGTGTTTTTATCTGCTTTCATTGCTGAAGGCATCTGCCTGCTTGTGTATGACAAAGTACTCTCTTCCACACAGGTGGATAACTCCTCGCTTACTGGTGAATCAGAACCTCAGACCAGGTCTCCAGACTTCTCCAATGAGAACCCGCTGGAGACCAGGAACATTGCCTTCTTTTCCACCAACTGTGTGGAAGGTATGCGACTCTCCTACTTCCCTATATTATTAACAATGCTAGGGCTTGAACTGCCTAGATAAGCGATGCAGATGCTGTGTGAGTTTAGTGTATTAGTTGGTAGCCTGCTCCTGCCATGCAAGAGCAGGCTGGAAGTTCCCAGCAAAGGCTTTGCCCATTCCAACTGCGATACTGTACAATGGGCAAAGACGACTCCACAGCACTGTGTTTCTTTCTTGCTCCTCCTAGGGAGCAGCTATGTGGTGTGTCTTTGAGCATGACTGCCTTATTACAGCAGTGTTAAAGTGCAGATAACATAATATGAACCAAGATGGTTAGGCAGAACCATAAAAAAATAACACAGCTGCTGCAAAAACCAGGAATTTCAAACATCTCTGGCAGAACTTTGTGTTGCAGCTCAGAGTATGGTTGTAGGTACAGTTTGTGCTGAAGCCCAGAGCATCTTTTCCATACCCACAGGGTTTGTAACTGTTCAGTGATGGTGGGGATTTCTGCCTCACTCCTGTTGTGTCCTCTGCTGAGGATTCTGAGCAGCAAACTGCCCCCTGCTCTTTTGTTCCCCCCACAAAAACCCAGCCCTGCACTACTGAGGGAAATTCGTGATCTTTCTCAAGAGCCTTGGGGTGAGGAAAGGGGCCTCCCCTGAAAGGAAGGAAGAGGACACTGTCTCCTTCTTGAAGATGGCTTCCTCCAATTCCCTGTGCAATTGGCACTTGATTCCCAGGGGTAGAAGGGAGAGGGCATACAGCTTGGCCAGTCACAGGGGAATCCTGTGCAGTGCACATCTCCATTTATTTCTCATGCTGCTAGAGAGTAAAAAAAGCTGCGGTGGGAGACTTTGACCATTGGAATTGCCTACCTGCATTATCTTGGACAAAGCTTGCTAAACTCTAAGACAAGCTGGACAAACTCAGTTTAGTGTGTTTTGGGAAGGGTTTTTGTTTTCTAAAGCCTGTCTCTCTTCTAGGCACTGCCCGTGGCATTGTCATTAGCACTGGGGATCGTACTGTGATGGGCCGTATTGCCAGTCTGGCTTCTGGACTGGAAGGGGGAAAAACTCCAATTGCCCTGGAGATTGAGCACTTTATCCACCTCATCACTGGAGTGGCTGTGTTCCTGGGTGTCACCTTCTTCATCCTTTCACTCATCCTTGAGTACACATGGCTGGAGGCTGTAATCTTCCTCATCGGGATCATTGTTGCCAATGTCCCTGAGGGGCTGCTTGCAACAGTCACAGTGAGTGAAGTTGGGGAAAAAAGATTGAATGAGTTACGTATGTGTTTTTTAAGGAAGTGGAGTGCTTCATGCTCAGTGCATTCAGAGGTAGACATTAAAGTGATGGAAGGTACTCAGCGTGGTGAGTGTGTAGGGCTAGATTTTATAAACTCAGTGTAGTCAGACTAGTTACCCGAATCAATGTCAAGTTTGCAGCTATTTTTCTAATGAAGATGGGTCTCTAAGCTAGACCTGCACAGAGGCTTGGTGTCGTAGAATTGAAGTGAGCAAGATGAGGAGTTCTGGACTTGTCTTGTCTTTTTCTGTGGCAAGAAGGGGCCTTCCTGTCACAACTGTTCAGGGTTTCTACACCCACGTGCACACCAGCCCTTCCAATCCGAAAGGCTGGCAGAGCATCCAGCAAGCTTCACTCTGGTCCTAGCTTTTCATCTGGGACCTGGCAGAGATTTTTGCAAGTTTGGTTTCCTGAAGAGATGGTGGGAGTATCTAGGTGTGCTCAGCTGTGTACAGCGTGGTGGTGGATGGGGCTAGAGGTGTGCATGCAGCCTTAGGAAGCAGAGCAGCATCTGAGCCCAGGAATGAACAGGTGGCAGCTGGAACTAGACAAGAGCCTCTGGCAAGAAAGGGGCTGCTCGCTTCCTACACCAGTAAGTTGCAGCTCTATCACCAGAGCTGTTTTGGGCCTTCTCATATATGGCCTGCCTCCACCTATTTTGAAAGATACTATGATTAGGGAACTGCAGCTTTAACTAAAATGTTAGTCTAGGGCATGTTATTTCATTCCTAATGCACTGAGAAGTAGAAAACTGAAGCCTTGTGAGTCCTTCTCTGGAGGTTTTATGATGAGGAAAATGTGTGATTTAAACCTAGAAGCTGGACCTAAATGTTGCTTTTTATTTTGCACTGGCAGGGCGAGCATGAAGTTAGGGAATCACTGCAGGCGTGTAAGCTGACTGTCGTTCCATGCCCACAGTGAGTTGGGTAGCGGTGTAGTAGTGCACAAGCGCATCTAACCCGTCATCTTCCTTGTCTCCAGGTATGTCTGACACTAACAGCCAAGCGTATGGCTCGGAAGAACTGCTTGGTGAAGAACCTGGAAGCTGTGGAAACCCTGGGCTCCACATCCACTATCTGTTCTGACAAAACAGGCACTCTGACACAGAATCGCATGACGGTTGCACACATGTGGTTTGACAATCAGATTCATGAGGCTGATACTACAGAGAACCAGAGTGGTAAGACCATCTCTTTGCACTTGAGGCGTCTCATTAAGAAATGGCCTTTTCTGGGGCTTCCTGTACACCTGTATTTCTAAGAACCCATGTTTCTAGCTCTCTGGTCCAAGTGAAGCTTACAGTGCAAGGACTTCTAACATGATCTACAGTGAGCAGTAAAAGACTTGAGGTGACACATAGAAAGCTTTGCACTGTACCACAGTTCTTTTTAATCCTTAAACTCCATATAGGCTGCTTTTGCTCAGAATTACTCTATTGGAATTTGAGCCTCTTGAATGTTCAGCCCCTTATGTTTGTTCTGTACGTAGAAATATGTGCTGCTCTCTACTTCAAAGTACCTGCTTATTTTTGCAAAAATGTATCTGATGAAATTGCCCCATCTTAAGTCTGCTGAAAGTGTGGACAGCAGAGGTGTTGACCTTGATAATAAGTTATTTGAGACTGAACATAGATGGAAATTTCCCACGTTGAACTAGATCTGTCTTTGAAGCAGGGGGTTTCCCAGAACATCCTGGTTGTTTGCCGAGTAGCAATGAGTGAAGTGACTGTCAGACTTCAGCAGGAAGTTTCTTATAGATATTCGTAAGAATCTGAAGTCTCGGTGTGCTGTGCAATTGAGAGAGGTGCTTATCTCTCCAGAACTGTTCAGTACAACGAAATTTGGGAGTTTCCTAGCTGTCATCTACCTTGTGAAATCTTGTGCTTGCAACACATTATTAGCATGAACTACTTCCAGTGGCACTGCTGCACCCTGCTCCCAACCACTCCAAAACATTGTGCTTGACTGAACCACTTAAAAAAGCTGCTTTACTGTTCTTGGTCTTTAACACTAGTGCAAAGTAACAGGCTATAAATAAAGTGTTATTTGGAAGCACTCTGTTTTGGCCTGGCAACGGTTGGCTTGGCTGCAGTAGAAATAAACCTAGAAGATTTCACTTCATGGAAAGTACATTAGCTTATCAGTTAACTGTCTGTTCAATTCATCTCCCTTGAAGCCAACTTAAGAGCCAGCATGGGAGAAGCAGTATCTTTCTTTTATTTAAGCATTGTTCCTTCGGGAGCTATTTCATCCAGTTCCTGGGTGATGGATAAAGTGAGACAACCTGGAGGTGGAACCCAGCATCCCTTACTCAAGCCCCTCTGAAAGAATGTTATCTGTCCAGAATTCCTTGGCTTTGTCAGCATGGCCTCCGCTGCTGCTGGATGCAGCCGTTACTGGAATCTTGAAAGCAGAGATGTTCTCTAGCACTGTTGCTATTTCACCCTTGGGTCTTAAAATAATCAGCTGCTCATCAAGTACCTGGGAAGGGAGGAGGACTGAAAAAGGTAGTGTGCTAACAGGCTCTAAGTGTTTCCTGTTTCTGAGGTAAAGGCTTCTTGCTCTTAAGCCTGTAGGATTTTGGGCTTATGTGGTTTTTTGGGGGGGGGCTTTTTGACATTCTTCCTCTGCTTTCAGGTGCTTCCTTTGACAAGAGCTCAGCTACTTGGAGTGCTTTGTCCAGAGTTGCAGGTCTCTGCAACCGTGCTGTGTTTCAGGCCAACCAGGAAAATGTACCAATTCTTAAGGTGAGTTCCTAAAAGAAAGGTTTGCCCTGTTCCCCACCACTGCCCTCCTGTAATGGTAGTGAGATTATGTCCTGTGGGTCACAGGAACCTGCAAAGTAGAGGTATCTGCCACTCTTAATCTTTTCTGCGGTTTGACACTCTTAGAGGAGACGTGTTACGGGCAGAGGAGATGGGACTGGGAAGACACTTCCCACAGCAGACTCCCTGCCATCCACTAGCATCTACAGTCTGTTTGGGAGGTCAGATACTTCAGACGGGGCTGGAAAAGACCAGAAAGCTTTCCTAGGCATTTCCCAATGTCTGACTGTTCCAAGAATCCGGCATTTGTACATTTAAAAGCTACAAACACCCAGTTCTGGGAGCTGGGGGAAGTAGACACCAGAGCTGGGGGAGCAGCAGTCGTGGAAGACTTTGTCTTTAGCCAGTCTGTTCTCACTGACAAGTCTTGGCTTTTTAAGCTTTTGCTGGTTCAGCGCTGATGCAAATGCCGGCATAGCATCAATTCAGATTCCTGCTTCTGAACCGTGACCCAGCCAGGGCTGAAATTAACTGTACAGTGCTTATAATCTGTCAATTATTAGTCATGTTCCTTAGTAAACTTCTTCCCAAGGATGTTCTGATGCTGTAATAATAGAAATAATGGAACAAACTATTTTTCCCTAGCACTCCTCTGACTATGACTTCAGGTCATGTTTTTTAGACCTAAGATAAAGAGCTGGAGTTATTCCCATCTAAGGAAGACTTGGGAGGGAGGAGTTTTAGAAAGTCTTTAGATACCAAAAAGCAGTATAAAAATGAAAAAAAAAATTCTCATGGACAAAGACCAGAAGGGCAAGAAATATTTGGTTTAAATTGCAGCAAAGGAAAATCAAGCAGGACATCGAGCACACACAGATCTCCAGGGCTGAGAACCTCCATCTACAATCTCTACCAGTGCTAACTTTATGGGGGAGGAGGCAAGGATTAAATCTTCTCTGCCAGAGGCTTGATAAGCTGATCTTACATTGGGGTGGGAGAGCACATAGAAGTGCATGTCATCAGTCTTCATCTCACATTTGCTGTTCTTCATGGCAAGCAACTTACAGCAGTTCTTCTCAAAGTTTACCCTCCAGCCTCTCTCTCTGACTGCCCTTTAAAAGTGCTTCTTGACTTTGGCACCAGAAGACTGCTGTTCTCTCAGGCTGGGAGGCCTGGCATTCTGAAATGCAGTATTTGTCAGTACTAGACAATAGAATTATTTATTCTTTGCTCTCATATCATGTTATGTGGAAGCTGGGACTGGGCTGAGATGAATACACCTTTTTCTTTTTAAATGTCTGATCTTCTGTGGTGAGTCCACTGGGATGTACGCTATGATAGTTGTCTCTTCCCTCAGAGAGCAGTGGCAGGAGACGCCTCTGAGTCTGCACTTCTGAAATGCATTGAATTGTGCTGTGGTTCTGTCAAGGAGATGAGAGAAAGGTATCCCAAAGTGGTGGAAATACCATTTAACTCTACCAACAAGTACCAGGTGAGCATGCGTCCTCTTGAGGGAGAGCCGCTGTGTGAAGCAGTTATGTAAATCTGCACGCAGTGTGCCTCAAAACTTGTTTTGGCACCAAAATCTTGTCTAGCCATGACTTGTAGACTGCTCAAGACTATAAATTTAAGTTAACGGACCATACTTAGTTACACTGTGTAAGCTTTTGGAGCTGCCTTGACACTAAGGTGTCAGCTGCTGAGAAAAGACCAGACACGCTTCCTGCCTGTGCAGCAGTAGTGCATGGAGAATGGAAGAACTCACATCTGGGAATAGGAATGAAATGCTGGGAAATGTCCTTAACAGATGGAACTTGGATACCAAAAAGGCCATTGCAACATCTGTGGTTATGTGTTAATGTTAAAGAATACGTAGTAATTCCTTAGTTTGTGAACCTTTTGAATGTGCGGGTAAATGAAAACCAGAGTAGAATATCACAAACTGTCCTGAGCTACCATAGTCACCATCACTGGTGATTTACTCATGACCTTCATAGTACGTGTCTATAAATGGTTTAACTTCTTCTGCCCTAGCTGTCTATCCACAAAAATGCAAATCCATCAGAATCCCGTTACTTGCTGGTGATGAAGGGAGCTCCAGAGAGGATCTTGGATCGCTGCAGCACCATTCTTATTCATGGCAAAGAGCAACCACTGGATGAGGAAATGAAAGATGCTTTTCAGAATGCATACCTTGAGTTGGGAGGCCTTGGAGAGAGAGTGTTAGGTAAGGAAAAGCAGCCTTAATAAATTGGAAAAGATTTGTCCTTCATGCTCCTGTGCAGAGTCCCCACAGATTAAGTGGAGGGTTGTACTCTGTTCCTGCAGTGTAACCATAGTGTTGAGCCAAGGTCACTTCAGCAATTCATATAGGAACAGTCCTGCCTTTAGCCTTTAATCTAAAAGGCAGCCTGCAGGGCCTTGTCTTGCCCAGCAGCTGGGTTGCCTAGATCAAAATGAAGCAAAGTATTTGGACCTTCAGTCTCCATGGGGCCACATGGTATTAGATTTGCTCCATTGCATGTGAACCAAGCTGCGTCTGGGCACCTAGCAACAGCTACTAGTTATCAGAATATGAACATGACTCCTGCCTCAATAGCCCTGGCTAAACCCCTGATGATGCCCTGTTATTCTTGTGTAGCTGTTTGCAGAAGCAATAGGCGTTCGCCCTTTCTGCCTCCTGATATGTAGGAACAGAGTAAATACAAGTTTGTGTTACAGGATTCTGTCACTTGGCTCTGCCTGATGATCAGTTCCCCGAAGGCTTCCAGTTTGATACAGACGACGTGAACTTTCCTGTAGACAAACTCTGCTTTGTAGGACTGATGTCCATGATTGACCCTCCTCGTGCTGCTGTGCCAGATGCTGTTGGCAAATGCAGAAGTGCTGGGATCAAGGTAGTTTATTCTTGGGTTGAAAATCGCCTTGCTCTATACCTGTGGATATAAAGGGCTTCCCTTACTCTGTGTTTTCTGTACTGTGAGTGAGTGAAGTATTGATCAGGATTTAACTAGTACCACTTCAGGCTTCATTTCTGAGTTAAATACAAATGATTGTATGTTAATGGACTGAAAAAGGAATTAGACGCCGAACTGCTAGGGCACTGTCGGGTGCCGATGGCATGGTGTCCAGAGCATGTGATTTGGCTCAGGTGTGTTCTGCATGTCCCACAGTACTGACTGAGATGAAAGAGCAAAGCATAGGCTGGAGACGGAACTGCATCTATTGACTCAGATTAACAATTTTCTTTGTCTTCCACCCGCCTCGATCCCTTGCATACTGGTAACAGGTTACTGCCTGTTACCTCAGGCTTGCTCTGTGCCAGGGCTTGCTGGTAGAACAAAAGCCACGTGGCCTTTTCAGTCTCAAGGGACCCTGCCTCTTGAGCAGTGTTGCTTTGCAGTATAGGCAAGGGTTTCACAGCAGTCTGTTTGCATTTCAGGTTATCATGGTTACTGGAGATCATCCGATCACAGCCAAAGCCATTGCCAAGGGTGTCGGCATCATCTCTGAGGGCAATGAAACAGTAGAAGATATTGCTGCTCGACTCAACATTCCTGTCAGCCAGGTCAACCCTAGGTACTGACTGGTGGGGAAGGCCAGAACTGTTCAAAGAATTAAGCGTTTGCCTCTCTCTTTGCCTTGGATAATCTCTCAGCATCTCTCCCTACACATGAAAAGCTTGGCATCTGCTTAGCTTAGCATGTTGTGGCTCTTCAATCTGTATCATGAGTTATGTGAGGAATGCACAAGGCTGTCTCAAATGTGTGTGTTCCTTGTGCGTGGGAAGTAGTTAGGATGAAGCCCTATACAGAAAACTCAGGCAGTTTCTTCTGTCCTTTCTCTGCCCCGTAGCCGCCTGTCCTGGCGGTCTGTCCGCACACTGGGAGAAAGAAGCAGCTGGCTGGGTGGAATCTCTCGGGGACTAACTTTTTCCCCTTGAGCTGAGCGTTTGCCCTGCCTGGCTCATGTCACTGCACAAGTACCGTGTACTGGCCCAATGTAGCAGGCAGGAAAACGTATCCAAAGCGGCATGGGGGAGGGAGGTGGCTGTTTGAGGACTCTTTGGGCAATGCTGCTGCAGAGCCTAAAACTGCGCACTCCTGTGATTCCAGGTCTTTAAACATATACTTAGTCAAGCTTATTTTGTGAGATAACTTCATGGGGAAGCTTTGTAAGATAAGTTCATGGGAAAACTTGGGTAAAAATAAAATGCTTAGTTTGTTAGTCACAGTCCAGACTGAATGGGCTACCTAAAGTAAACTCTGTTTAACTGTTTTATACTGTTTGGAGAAAAGAGCTGAAATGCCACCTACAAAATTGATCAGTCAAAGCCCAGCTCTGTCCCTCTTGCTCTCAGACTCTCTTCTGGGTCTGGTTGCAGGTGGGCAAAGGGAGCAGGACTTAGGCTGGGTAGAGGAAGGGACACTAGGCAGTAGCTACCAGTAGAATAAATGTGAAAATGGAACTCCTCCCTCTTAGGGGTTAAAGTGTGCCTTCATAGCCTAGTGCAGAACTGAGGCATCCTCAGAAAATGTGCTTTGGCAATAAGTGAGCTGTTTGCAGAATGGCTGGGCTGTCTGCACTGCTTAGCTTGAACCAGCCTGTGTTTGGGCTGGAGGGTAGCCATGTAGCTTATGAACTGTGAATAGAGACGCCCTGTGGAATGAATTGCTTGGGGAAGACAAGTATTGTGGATGAATTCTTCTCTTTTTTTTTTGAGGGTAACTTCACAACCTATCAATGCAGGCTGGGGATCGCTGGGCTGTGTGACTGAGCAGGCCAGCAGCTGGCTGTAAGGGTGGGGAAGGAATTTCCCTGTCTAAACTGAGTGATGTCGTGAGCTGTGCGGGTAGTCTCCTAGACCTATAAGGGATGGTATGCTGGGTTAGAGAGGTGGTATTTTGCTGTAGCATGCAGGGTACCAAACCAGTCTAAATATAACGTTGCATGCTTTTGTTGCTGAAGAGTGTAAAATAGTCTGAACTGGCATAGCATGTGCTCTCTCTGTGAAGAGCCACGTGTAGATCAACAGCCTGTGGCAAAAAGGATTGCCTGCAGAAGACCACAGCATCTCTTGCGATGTTGGAAGCTAACTGCCTGAGCCAGAAGTTCCTCTCTTGCAGAGAGGCCAAGAGCTGTGGAAACAACTAGTTTTTGCCTTGATGCATTTTAAAAAGCCGTAGAAAGAATTAGTCTGCTCGTGGGGCTTTTTGTCTGTTGCTTGGCACTGTCTTGTCTTTTTCTTTGTGTTCCCCATCTACCTTTAAACTTGGAGTGCCAGACTTCGGTGCAGAGGTTGCCTGGAATCAGTATTTATCGCAACAGGAGTTGGTCTTTGCCTGGAGCACTGAAGAGCTGTAGCTTTGTAAGGCAAATACAGCTAATGGGAAACTTAGTTTAACTTGTGAAGTAAAACCTTATATTGTCATTGCAGGGATGCCAAAGCTTGTGTTGTTCATGGCTCAGATTTGAAGGACATGACTAGCGAGCAACTGGATGACATCCTGATGCATCATACAGAAATTGTCTTTGCTAGGACATCTCCTCAGCAGAAGCTTATAATTGTGGAAGGCTGTCAGCGACAGGTAAAGAGAGGGAGTCCAAGGATTTCATATCGGAGAAATCCCCAGACATATATATAAACTACCGACCAGTGCTGCTTTCTGAAGTGGCAGGGCTTAGTCTTCTCAGTGCCCTCAGGTAAAGGGCCGGACTAGATCTCAGTCTGTCAGCAGCCTTCAGCTGCTGATATCATGCCACTCTACAGTACATAAATATAAGGGTCTTGCAGGAAAACATCTTCAGTTTGTACTGAGGCTTTCTTCTGATCCTGGGATGTTTATTAACACAATGCCTAAATGCTCTGGAGGTGCTTGGGAGAGGAGGATTCAACATGTTTATATATTGTCCAGCGTCTCCTTTGGAGAAAGCAGCACGGTTCTCTGATAAGCCTGATCAGAACAGGGAAAGGGGTGAGGGGAGGACAAGAAGAAACTGAGGTCTCTTTACAGTAAAGTGAAATAGTTCTTTATGTTTCATCTCCTGAAAGATAGGAAACAGCTTTTCTGCCCAAAACAACTTGTATGATGATTTCAGTCTTTCTGTCCCTCTCTTTGTGACTAGGGTGCCATTGTGGCAGTCACAGGTGATGGTGTGAACGATTCCCCAGCCCTGAAGAAGGCTGACATTGGTGTTGCTATGGGTATTGCTGGCTCAGATGTCTCCAAGCAGGCAGCTGACATGATTCTGCTGGATGATAACTTTGCCTCCATTGTCACTGGGGTTGAAGAAGGTGAGTTTATAACTTGCACGCAGTGGTGAAGTGGTATGCTTCAGCAATGTTATTTACTGATTCCTCCTGAAACAGAGGTGTCTGGAGGGCTCTCCTTTATTTGGCCTTGTCTCCATGACAGGTGTTTTCAAGGAGGGTGGCACTTTCTTCCTCCCTTCAAAGTCTTCTCCCTTTCCATGGAATCAGCATGGATGGGTAATAGTAGGAAGCAGCTGAGTAACAAAAGCTACTTTGTCCTTTTGCCTAACACTGACCCTACAGTCATCTTTGCCAGCTGAGTCTGACACATTTTCCTCCCTGATGGAGCAATAGCTCTCAGACAGGAGCAGAACAGAGGGTACCTCCAGGGGCCCTTGATATTCAGAAACCAGGGCTTAGTATCCTGCTGCTGTATGCAGTGAACCCTAATCGCTGTGACCAAAAATATTACTTCATAGGTGATGCTGTGCGTGGAGCACACAGTCTCCATGAGAGAGAACTCTTCCATTTGCTGCACTAGCATTTTGCCTTTCAGTGGTACTGCTGAAGCTGCCTATGAGCTACTTGGCTGCCTTCTGCTGATAACTGAGAGTTATGTTGTTCTCTCTTCCTTGCCCCAGGGCGTCTGATCTTTGATAACCTGAAGAAGTCTATTGCTTACACCCTGACCAGTAACATTCCTGAAATCACGCCGTTCCTGATCTTCATCATTGCAAACATACCCCTTCCACTGGGAACAGTCACCATCCTCTGCATTGACTTGGGCACTGACATGGTGAATGTCTTGTTGGGTTTTTTTGTCTCAAGAGGAAATGTGGGTGTTCTTAGGTACCCTAAAGAAAGGACAGGTGGAAGGAAAATGCTTAAATACAATTTTCTCTAGTGTTCTGATTTAAAAGTGACCATTTGATACTCCCTTAATCCACACTCCCTTGTCTCGTGGCTCTCTGGGTCTGAGGATCCTTCAGTTCCATGTAAGGACAAACTGGGGATGGGGAGAGGGTAAGGTCCTTCCCAAATACTACAGCTAGGGCTTTGGGCAGTGCTGTTTCTCAGGCTGGGAGGGCTCTGTACAGTCAAACTGAAACGGTTCTAACAGCTGTCGTACCACCCTCAAAGGTCCCTGCTATCTCCCTGGCATATGAGCAAGCAGAGAGTGACATCATGAAGAGGCAGCCCAGAAATCCAAAAACAGACAAGCTGGTGAATGAACGGCTGATCAGCATGGCCTATGGGCAGATTGGTAAGCTGGTCTGTTTTCTCTGGCACCGATTTGAACTCGGTGGTAGCGGGGGTTATACACCATCGTGAGTTAGTGACTGTTCTCCTTATTTTGGTAGGGTTGAGGTTTAGGATGTGTAAACCAGAACCTCAGACTGTTATGAACTTGCCATGATTCTGCCTCCATGGCACATAGCGGTGGCTTGTGCAGCTTGATCCATTGAATCACTTTCACAGTAATTTTGTTTTAATTGCATAGCGCTGTAAAGGAACTGGCTGACAACCAGGACTCCTCTGGTTCAAACTTGTTCAGCAAGAACATAGATCCCATTGTTAGTTTAATTAGAAGTAAAGGATTCTCTCCAGCATATCCCTAAACACACAGTATTAGGAGCCTTGATTAAAGGTAGCTACAGAGACATGCCCAGTTCACAGGATGGGAGCTCATGCTTAATTGCAGCAGACCTCGGGAACCTTTGTGACTGTATTTTGCAAGGGTTGGGGGTGGGCAGGGCTTAATGGGAATACAAAGGGAGTTTTATCTTGTGTCCTTGAGTACCGTGCCATCGTGGCACAGGGCAGAACAGAAGTAACTCTGTACAAAGTTGGGAGCAGAAGCTGCTCAGCAAAAGGGTTGCAGCTGAGTTTTTGATGTTAGCGTGAACTATTTCTGTAGCTGCTGCTTGGGAGACTGACCCCACAAGGAGTAATTTTTTTAGGTGGTTGGGGTCTCCTGCAAACTACTTTGTAATAATTCCACTGCACAGTAGCTTCATCAGTTTTATCATCCTTTCTTATCTGTTTAGGTATGATCCAGGCCCTTGGAGGTTTCTTCACCTATTTTGTAATCATGGCAGAGAATGGGTTCTGGCCTTCTGGCTTGCTAGGGATCAGAGTTCAGTGGGATGACCGATGGGTTAACGATGTGGAAGACAGCTATGGGCAGCAATGGGTAAGTTTTGAGGCACAGCTTAGAGGCTGCCAGCCTGAATACTAATGCCTGCTGAACTTGGTGTGAGCACCAGAGAGCAAAGGCAGCATGTCTGAACAAATGCACTCTGCTTTGTCTGCTTCCTAGACCTACGAGCAGAGGAAAATAGTGGAGTTCACTTGCCATACAGCCTTCTTCGTCAGCATTGTGGTTGTGCAGTGGGCAGACTTGATCATTTGTAAGACCCGAAGAAACTCTGTTTTCCAGCAGGGGATGAAGTAAGTCAGGCTGTCCATGCAGGATTTAGAATTGGACTTTGTGTATTCTCCAGCACATGGCATTCTAGATCTTCATTCCAGCAGTGTCTGGGCATCTTGGCATAAGTCTTGAAAAGTCTGGTGCCTTGGTAGTGGATAAAACTGGGACTGGGTGCTCTCTTTCTTGTAGTACCTGCTACAGTTGTCAGGCTGAGACAGTGACATGCTGACTTCTGCTGGCATTGTCTGTGGGAGCTAGCCCACCCGACAGGACAGCAACATACTCCAGCACGCAGCCTTGTGCAGCAGCAGAGCAGCTGATGTCTCCAGAGATCTGGTGGCATGAACCCCAGCCTCCTTCTGAATTTGTGATGAAAGCAATTGCTGGTTGACTTAGTTGTGAACTGGAATATCTCTGCCTAGAGACACAAAAGACCCTCGTGACAACTGTGCCATCACTTCAATGGCCTGATAGTCCCCACCTGACGGACTTCTGGGCTAGACCAGAATGTCTGTTTCCATTCACTACATTGTGGCAACTAGGTGTTTTTTAGGATGTCGTCTGTGAAAGTATGTTGTCCCTGACTGCGTTCCTGTTTCTGCTAGGAACAAGATCTTAATATTTGGTCTCTTTGAGGAGACTGCTCTGGCTGCCTTCCTCTCCTACTGCCCTGGGATGGATGTTGCTCTAAGGATGTACCCTCTCAAGTAAGTTGCATCGTGATTTTTGCACAGCATGCTGTACCACAGAACAACAGTGCTTGGGTGGGGAGATGGATAAAAGTAGTTGTGAGCTTGTGGAGCATGAAACCTAGTCTTAACCAAGAAGGGCTCAGGCTAGAGGGGGCAAGTGATCCTTTGCTGTAGTGTGGCATACCAGGGGTTTGCTTTGCGTTACCGTTTATGGGAAGCCTGCAGGTCAGTGCCCCACGAAAAATTCACATCACACCTTCAGTTGTACTAGTGTGCTGTAGTGCAGCTGCTCTTGTACTTACTTGCATGGGGTATTTTTATGGACAGGGGACTGCACCTCCAAAAATAGCCAGTTGAATTGCTCTAAAACGTAGGCCAAGTGACTCTTTACTAAAGAACTGGTGATGACATCTTGTGCCTTTTTCTGCCTTCCAAAGAAATAGCACAAGTAGTAAAGTCTTTTGAAAGAAGCTACGTAGGTGCAGATGACCAGTTGGTGCATAGTAACTTTCCTAACGGTTGGGAGGATGCCAGCATCTTCAGCCTTGCCCAACAGCATTGCAACACTTCATGGCAGGGTTTAGTCTCAAACTTCAAACAGCCCTCTGGCTTAAGTGCCATGATATTTTCATGGCCAGAAAAAATCCCGGTACGTCTTGCATTCTATTCAGAAGTGTTGTCTGGAGTTTGGTGCTGAAGTGTGAGCATTTCCTAACAAAAAAGCTGGCATCTGCCCAATGCCTGCAGCAGCTAGATGTTAGCATGTGTAAATAACAAGGGAAACCAGTGCAGTTCAAGTGAGCAAGGCTGTGGGCACAAAGGTGGTGTGTACTTAGAGGAAATAGTGCTAGATGAATAGGTGGAGAGGTGCTGGTACAGAGATGATGTGTGCTGTGACACACCTTGTGTTGGAATTAATATCCAAAGTGGATTAACCTATTGCAGTAGAAAACTTGGTGGTAATTCTTGGCTTGGAGGATTCTCAGCTGAACCACAGCCTCGTGGGAGCCGGTCCGCTGGCAAGCTGGGACACGCCAGCCTTCCTGCGCTCTTCTGTGCCATCGAGTCAGAGCTCTGCTAGGCAAAAAGCATCTCTGCTGCCTGTGTTCTCACTGTCTCCTCTCCCAAACAGGCCGACCTGGTGGTTCTGTGCTTTCCCGTACTCCCTCCTCATATTCCTGTACGATGAAGTCAGAAAGCTCATTATCAGACGCAACCCTGGTGGTAAGAATATGCTGCTGATCTGTGTGTTTCCTTCCCCACCTCTTCCTGCAGCTGAGCGCTGCAGAAGCTCTGGCAATGCTCAGGGACCCCCAGTGCCAAGCACTATGCAGGGGCGTGTTTTGCTGTGTTTTCCCTTCCTCAATGTTAATAGTGCAATTAGTTCAAATTAAGGACTTTCTCTGTCCCTCTCCCTGCATTCTACTGCAGTATATGAAAGTACCAATGCACTGAAGTAGATGGAAAAGACCGATTAATGCTTGGGTAGTTCCAGAAAGCTGGAACAGGGCCTGTAAACAGCAGCACATCAACAATTTGGCAAGATTTTTGCATTGTGATGGGTCATTTACTAGCTCAGGTGCTACTGTGCAAGTTTTCAGAGCCTGAAAGGAGCTCTCACGAACATCATACCTGGTCTGCCTTCAGACTAACTGTTTTTTCTCTCTCCTTTTCCTTTAGGTTGGGTGGAAAAAGAGACCTACTACTAAAAAGCGCCTGCAAAACATTTCACGCACAGCCCGAGCTGCCTCTCCACCATCTCCCCTGTGTGCGTACTTCATCTTTGCAAGCGCAGAACCGTGTCTGGGCAGGAGTGAGCTGAAACTAATGGCAACATGAAGAAACATGGACTGGAGGAGAAAGCAAGGGGGAGGTTGGGGTGCGGGGAGTGTCCAACCATCAGTCCATGGGGATAAGAGTTTGAATAGTTTTATGTGCCTTTTTGTTTTTGTAAAAGGAAACTGAAGATTTTATATTTGGATTTTTACAAATAAAGATGGATTATAAGAGGATGCCCCCACATGGTCTTAGGTGGATGTTTTTCCTCAAGGCAAAAACCGGTTCAGGGCAGCCTCCCCTCCCCGCTTAGGGTGTGGTGGTGACAGCATGGGTTAGCCCCCGGCTTCCCATTTTTGTAGCAGGGAAGCAGAGCTGCTTGACCTGGAGGTAACAGATATGCAGTTTTTAAAAGCCCTTCTAGCGTTGAGCGGAGAGAAGAGCTGGTGGCTGGATGTCTGCTCTGGCCTGCTTTACGAGGCTGTGACTTGCTTGCTGGGTTCAGAATGAGAACAGGCTTCCACTGAAGGGCGCTTGGATCCAAGCAGCCTTGTTCCCAAAATTCTGACACCGATTTTCCTGCTTGCTTTGCCAAGCAAGGGATAGTGTTTCCTAGTGTCCTCTGTGCGTGCACACAGTTGTTCCAGCGTGGCCCTTGCCCCATCCTGATACTGGCTGGTGCCTGTGCTGGAGTGAGGGCAGGGGCTGATCGTGGGTATGGGATCCTACATCTTCCACTTCTGAGGAAGGCATCGCTGGGCTGAAGTGGGTGATGCTGCTTCCCTCTGACTATCTAGCCCTTTTCTGTACGTTTTGATTGACTGTTTAATGCTTGCACGGTGCACTTCTGAGACCTCAAGGGGAGAGCTGGCCTTTAGCATGTGGACATGGTCACCATGAAGTCCTAACTTTGTGCTCCTAGTGCTGTTGTGCTAAAGCCACCTGGAGATGCTTCAGGCCCTCGGTCCTATTCCTGAACTGCTGGTCTGGGTCCATCTTAGATACGTGTTTACCTCTGCAAAGGATCCCTCTAAACAGCAGCTCTAAAGGATCTGCAGTTAAAACTCCGTCCTTCCTCATTACCTTTTTTTTTTAGGTGTTATTTTTAAAGCCAGGTCACTTCTCTCATGTACTGAACAATATAAACTCAAATAGCAAAGAGGCTGAGGGTGGTGACTGATTTAACTGGTCTTGGATGCTAATGTGGAACCCCCAGCTGGAGATCATTAAAAAATAATAAAGTCTTCCACTGGTTGGAGTCTGCCCATGCTCACAGCTGAGTTGGTGCAACTGGGCTTGAGGTGATCCTAGCTGGGAAGGGGAGATGAGGAGCTGCGCTAAGGGAGGAAGGAAGAAGGTGGGATGAATGTTGCTGGATCCGATGACGATGGAGCAGTGATGCAGAAATGACACTTGTTCCACCCAGGTGTGACACTTGCTTCAACTTTCTGACTAGTCCCTCAGCCTTCCTTGGTCCTGCTGCCATGAAGTTGCAAAATCAGCCTTGCTTTGTCTAATGCAGGCAAAAAAAAAAAAGGAACCTGTTCTTCCCTCTGGCATTTCAGCTTTAAACAGCCTTAGCAGTGGGCCTCTCGCTAGAATAAAAGATGTAGGGGAGAAGCCTGAAGGTCCAACCGCCTGCTCAAAGCACAGCCGTTTTCAAAGCGTGGTCAGGTTGCTGATCATAGAATCATAGAATCGTTAAGGTTGGAAAAGACCCTTAGGATCATCGAGTCCAACCGTTAACCCAGCACTGCCAAGTCCACCACTAAACCATATCCTCGAATGGCCTTGTTGAGCTGAGATCAGAATATCTGCAGGGAGGACGGGGGTCCCACACCTCTGAGCACCCGGGCCGGAGCTGAACTCGTGCCCTGCAAGCCCGCAGGCTTCCTCGCTAGGCTGTCCTTGTGCTGCGACGGAGCTGAGGCTCCTTTGCAGCCGGTTCCAAGCCACGTCCTGCAGGAACGCTTCTTGGCCATGCTTGCTGCTCGGGAGCATCGCAGGATGTCCTCACCTGGACGTCTCACACCAGTCCAGGAGCATCTTTTGCATTTCGTGCTGTTGCTCGACAGTCTCAGTGCGATCTCCTGTAAGAAAACTACTCTGAAGCCAAGCCTGGAGCAAGCATTGGCTAATGTTAAAGGAAAGCTTCACCCCGCTGTGACCGCTTTAACATCCTTGCCTGGATAAGGGACTGAGGGAACTGTGACTGGGGCAAACTGGGCTTGGGGAAGGGAGCAGGTAACCAGGGCCAGGGTGGTGGTGAAGGCAGCACAAGATGTTTTATATTGGCCCTAGATGTTGGTCAATATTTACAAGCTAAGCTGTACCTAGTAATTAGAGACTGAAATTCTTAAATGGCACCAAAAGTGGAGTACAAGGTTTGAGCTAAAAGAGGTAGAGGTTTTTGTAATAAGCAACCTGTACGCACTCCTCACACCACTTTGGAGAGCTGGTCCTGGGAGGTCACGAGCAAGGCCAGGCAAAACTTCCTTCCCGTCACGGTACAGAAGTGGAACGACTATTTGAATGCAAGTTCATTTCAGCAGAGCTTTCCTGGTGCTGAGACCGCCATGGTAACAGTATTTGCTCTGTTCTGCTCGCGTTTATAGAGCCAGCATCGATTGCACGGGACTGCGTAGCCGCTGCCGAGCCGCAGGCAGAGGTACAGCGCTGCGCTGTACTGAGCGGAGCAGCTTCAGGGCTTGCACTCGCCTGTCCCCCTGCTCCAAGGGTTTCATGTCACTGGGACGTTCAAGCTCCCAGCGCCAGGTTCTTAAAGCCTTTAGAAAGGCTTCCTGACCAGGATCGGTTTAGACAAAGAATGAATGAAGTGAAGAGCGTGATGGTGATTTCACGCCATGGATGGTGGATCTTCAGGCTTTTGGCCATCTGATGCCTAGATGGTGTTGCTCCTGCAGAAGAGTGCACTAACTTTGCTCCCGTGCCGAGCCCACGCTGCTTCCCTTCAGCCCAGCCACAGAGGGACCGAGGCTCAGACCCACCTTTGTGGGGGCCTTTGGTTCGTGATGTTGAAGCTACTGTGGATGGGACAGGTCTGGTTAGAGCCCGGCGCCAGCCAGAGCGGCAGGCACGAACAGTCAGCTAGACTTATGGTCATGAAGGTGACGAGCCCAGGGGTCTGGGCACAGCTTGGAGAGCACCCAGGCACTGTGCTTGCTGTTGCCTTGCAATCCAGATGCAGAGAGCAAGAGTAGCGAGTCAGCTACTTCAGACCTGCAGGGGTGGGAGCGTGGTGCTGTGGCTGCACTGTCCCCACCACTTGGCCCATGGTCATGGTTGAACCAAGCCGCTCTCCGCCTCCATCGCTGCTGCTGGATTTGGAGCACCAGAGGACACCGTGTCAGCTGGCTTCTGCCAGAGCGCGGCATGGCACAGCCTCCCAGCCGGAGCGTATTTCCACTTTGCTTGGTCACCCCACACAGAGGTGGACGGGTGGTGAGATGCTTTGACTCAGTGGCCTGTGATGGAGGGGCTCAGCACCCGCCTCCGGGTGTCTTCAGGGGTGATGGTGGCACCCAGTCACCACCCTCCCGTGTGCCCCTGGCAAAGATGCTGCATGCCCCTCCTGCCTGCAGGCTGAGGCATCGCCTGCAAAGCCTGGCTCAAGCCTTGCAGCCCTCCTGCTTTATTTGGGAAGCCAGCTTGGCCGCCCCACGGCACGTGGAGGTGCAGGGCCAGCCACATCTGTGGCAACAGCACGCTCCTCCTTCGCTGGCAGAAGGGAGATGAAAAAGCCCAACTGGAAACCAACCACCTGAATTTGCTGCACCGGTGCCAGGCGTGGAGGTTTAATCGCTGCCCCACGGGCTTGGCAGCCGGGCCAAGCCTGAGCAGCAGGCGCCTTGCACAAACAGCACAGAGGAAAAGCTGGAGCTGCTTTGCTCCCCTGACCTTGGCTTCGGCAAGAGGCTCCGTCCCCAGGCTGGATGAGTTTGGCTTCGAGGGCAGCCCTTTTTGTGAGAGGTTGTATGCAACCCCCCGATGGAGGGTCCTCGCTGGGTCCCTTGGCAGCCCCGGCAGGGAGGGGAGGCAGGGCTGAGTCGTGGGCTGCAGGACGGCCGGGGCGGCTGGGGGTGAGCTGGCGCAAGGACGGTTTTGAATAACAGGAAGGTCGCGTCTGCTGTGATTAAACGCCACTGGACCCTGAGCGTCTGTCGCCAGTCGGCTGGGCGTCATCGCACCGCCAGCGTTGTTTTGCCTGTGGTTTTGTCGCCTTGCCGGGAAGAGCACGTGCAAGCAGCCCTGAAGGCAGCCTGGGTTTTCTTCTGCCCCTTTTCAAGCAACTTATGGGCTCTAAGGCTCTGGGCTCCTTTTTTTTTTTCCCACCCAGGACCTGAGAGCTTTCTGAGACCCTCTCCGTGTTGTCTCCTCTGAGAGGCTTGCAGAATAAGCGTTGCAGTGGTTTTCTAGAGGAACGAAGGCTTTTTTAGAGACCAGTTTGGAAACTACCTCATGTGGCACACCGAAGAGCTCAGACCCATCCTCGACCTTGCAAGCCCAAAGGTCTTTTAAAGCAAACATCTGTTCGGCAAGCCTTGAGCTCGGGAGGCCCAAAGTGGTGGAACAGTCCCATGGCTATGCCACAGCCCCACAAAAAGCACTTTATGCGCGGGTCTGGCAGGAGGGGCAGCATTTACAGCAGCTTCCCCTTAGCGCAATGGGCTCTTGCCACACGGCTGAGCTCATCCTCCTGACTCTTCTTCCACCCTCAGAGGGTGGGATGTGCTTCTGGTGGCAATAGCATCTCCTTTAACCTAAAACAAGGAAGACTTTGCATGAGATGCCCATGACTCACCCTTTCCCAGCCAGCAAAGGGACCTGAAATAGCAACAGTCCCTGAGCAGACGGGTGCAGAAAGGCTCCCAGAAGACAAAGTTCACGGGGGACAGAGGGACAGCGGAGGCGTGTGCCTGACCCACACCTCTCCTTTGCTCGAGGTGGGGCCCCGAGGCAGAAGTGTGAGGGCAGGGCATGGGGCCAGCCAGGGACGGTGCCCACCAGGATTTGGGAGCCTCAGCAGACCCCTACAGAGCAGTTACCTCGCTTAGTGCCAGGCTGAGATGGATTTTTTTCCCCAGTAATCCTTCGTTTCCACAAGACCCACCAATTAGCAAGAAGAAAGGCGCGAGTCCCTCCCGGGGACATGCTCCGCAGCACCATTCCTCACGGGATAAAGCACTTTTCCACCAGACCTGACACCAGGCAGCTCTGAGCCCCTTCACAGCGGTCGCTCTCCCCTGACTCCAGGGCCTGAAAACAGGAGGAGGGCGAAACACCCCCCTCCAACCTATTAGGCCTCTGAACCAGCAGATTAGCCAAAACACAAAGCAGATTAACCCCAATTAGGTGGAAATGTATAAACAAACATATTCATCAAAGCCTTTTGGATAGGCTCCCCAGGAGCCTGGCTTTGAACACACCTCCCAGAGACCTCCCATAGCTCCCACTCGCAGCTTCATACTCCATCAGCTCCCAAACGGTACCGATGCTTGCGGCCCCTTCTGTGCTCTCCCACAGCTCCCTGCTGCAGGCTTGCTCAGACCCAGACCCTACCTGCACTTGCTTCAGATGTTGCTGTGTTCCTCCTCTCCTCTCCTCTCCTCTCCTCTCCTCTCCTCTCCTCTCCTCTCCTCTCCTCTCCTCTCCTCTCCTCTCCTCTCCTCTCCTCTCCTCTCCTCTCCTCTCCTCTCCTCTCCTCTCCTCTCCTCTCCTCTCCTCTCCTCTCCTCTCCTCTCCTCTCCTCTCCTCTCCTCTCCTCTCCTCTCCTCTCCTCTCTCCTCTCCTCCTCTCTCCATCACCTCCAGCCTCCGCAGCCCTCCTCCTTCTCTCTTCCCCTTACTCCATGTGCCACCCCAAGAGACTCTGGACCCCTGGGCTTTGCTGATGAAGAGTATGGCAGAGGGTCTGTATCTATACAAAGTTTTACTTTCCACAGGGAGGGATAGAAATCCTTCTCATCACGCTCATCCTTCCTCCCATGAAATCATCTGTCTCCCCACTTCTTTCATCTGGCTTCCCAAACACGGTAACATCTTCACTTGCATGAACCTTTGAGCACTCTGACTCTTCAGAAGACTGGGAAGCAAATAGCCAGTTTGTCCAGTTCTGGTAACAGCAGCAATGGGATCTTGCATTTCTATGCTTCCTTTCACTTTAAAAGGCCCCAAATTTCCTGCACGGTACACAAAAAATTCCCTCTGCCTCCCGGAGGCTTCTGCTGCTGTCAGGCAAACAGCCAGTTCAAACAGCCCAGAGGGGAGATCTGATCGGGAGATACCGAAAAACCTCTCCAGTGAAATGCCACAAGAACTTTCCTACTACAGCTGGAAAAAAGCTGTGCTTCCTAAGGAGCACGGGGCTCAGGTCCCCATGCCTGGGAAAGTTGGCATGACCACCCCAGAGGTTTGCCCAGCCGGCACCCCCATGTCCAGTGCGCTTCCCAAACTGGCTCCCCGATGCACAAAAACAAGCCAGAAAGTGAGGGATGGGTTGAAAACCATCAGCTGTGAGGAATGGGAAACCTCTCCGCAGGCAGAGCAGCTCAGTTCTTCCCCGTACTGCTGCAGAGAGGAGGCTGAACGGCCAGCAGAAAAAAAATCACAGTAGTTTTTTAAATGTTAAAGGAAACAAAAAAAAAAAAGGATTCTTGACAGCATGTCATGTGCATGGACTGGGACCCACAGCTGACTGGAATCAGGGTTAAAAATAGACATCGGCGCTAACGGGCTTAGAGCAGCCCTTGGTGAATGAGTCCCAAGGTGAATCATGAAATCTAATACGCATTCTCTCCCTAACAAGTGTGGTTTCTATTGAGGGTTATTTACCTTGGTCTTCATACCTGCTGGACATAAGATACTACTCTCAGGTTTCACAACTAAACAGATCTGGGCCTGATGGGGAGACAGCCAAGAAGTTGACAGAAGCACCGTTATGGAGGATGCAGCTCCACACAGCTGCTCAGCAACAGCACCGGCCAAAGGAGCTTCTGGTTGTGGATCCTCATCCAGAAACACTGACCCAGCCAAGCTGTGATGCCACTTGGTGAACCTGGCTTTCAAATAACCCCTTGAAACCCTTCATTTGTACAACACCTACCTCTCTATCCATGCATATATTTGGTGATATGCATTAGGTGGTGAGGATCTGATTGTTTACATCCAACTGATGCCTGCCTGCACTACCCATCCCTATAAATCTGGTCTGGCTGACACACGGTAACAGGGCTGAGTTTCTGTCGAATGAGCCAGAGCATTGCATGGCGCTCGTGGTGGCTTCGTCCCGCATGTGGGAGGACAGGCAGCACCTGATCCAGAAAAAAACCACAGCAGCACAGGCATGAAGCCCGGCTGTGCAAGAATTAGTGTCTCAAAAATTCACAAAAGATTTTGAACCAACAAGTTTATACTCATCTGCCCTGTGCATGGCATGGCCAGGGTGTGTTTGATCTGATGTCAGTCAGGTTTACCACATCGTCAAGCTACAACCTGAAATGGCTGGGAAGCGTCTCCCCGCAGCTCGGTGCTGCCCCGGCACCCAAAGCCAGGCCCATGGGCAGAGGAGAGGGGGACAAGGCTTAGCAGGCAGTTGGATTTTCTTTTTCCCACTTGGGCTATTTCCCCCTGTTGTTTTCAGTTGTAACTACAGCTAATCACCCGGGCACTTTTTTCCTGTTCCTTTTTTTTTTTTTTTTTTTCCCTTCAAAAAATACTTTCTAAAAGCAAATCAGTGCAACAGCCAGTCTGAAACGTGGTTGTCCGCAGCCTCCTCTTTCTCACACATGCTCGCTCACACGCTCTTACTTCTCTGCTCTCCCAGTTTTTTTAGGAGGCGATTCATCCCCAGAGAGATTAAAATAGAAATGAAAAGAGTTTTTCCTTGGAGAGAAGAATATTTCCGAGTGACCTGCTTTCTCCTCCTCAGTGAAAAATGACCATCTTGGATGAATTGCTCCTAAAGCAACAGATACCACTTGCAGGGTTTGAGCAAAGTCTTCTCATTACTGTAGACCAGGGGTCAGGAACAGCTCAGCTGCACTGCTGGCACCCAGCACAAGCTGGTGGAAAGAGTGTGATCACCTGGAAATATGAAGGTATGATAGGAAAGAAAACTTAATACTGGGATAAGCACCCTCAGGATCTGCTGGGGAAGATCTATTTTGGTCTCAGACAAAGTAGTCAAGGCAGGATCCTCACTACCTCCTCTGGAAGCAGTCAGATAGCTATGGTCCAAGCCTTCCTCTTTTTCGTTCCGGATTTCAGCGTGGTTTTTTAATCAGCTGTCTGAACTCATCAACATCTTTAAACACCCATTGTGTCATTACTGGCATCAAGGAACTTGCACTGGTGTCAGCAGGGTCCTTTTTCATGCCCTCGTGACGTAGCTGGTTTCATTTTATCAATGAGGTTGTGTGAAATCCCCAAATTACTACCAAATTTGGAAGAAGCACTAAGCATCTCTTCCTCCTTTCTGTGCCTCATCCTCGAGTTAGCCCCTCGCATGAAGCTCTCCACTCGCACTGCTGCGTGCACGTGGCCTGCTGGATCCTCAGCCAACGCACGTGAACCCACCTCCCCAAAACACACACGTGGTATGTAACAACCATGCTATAGGAGGACTTTTCTGTTCGTATTATCCTTAAGGATTGCCCAGTCTTCACTCACATCGGTGGAATATTAAGACCTGAACACTCAGGCAAGATCTAGTTGTTTAAATACAGGACCACAGATGTCTTGCAGCTACAACTGTATAAATACAGCTACATAAATACTCTTTTGCCTGACGACCTTTCAGGCTTCAATAGACTTGTCCCACTATCTAGGGAGAGCACAGCAATGCTACTGCTCCTAGGGTATCAGTGGGGCCTGACCCCCAGCTCAGCACCCCAGCCGTGCCCGAAAGGAGAGCAGAGACTTGGCTCCGGATACCCTCCAGCAGCAGCCTGGGTAGGTGCAGCACCTCCCAGGGACAGAGCTTGCACCCTCTGCTCAAAACCACAGGGAGAGGCACGTATTTTCCCAAAGGCTTCATGGAAATTAACTGAATTGCCAGCAGTCCTGGGGAGCAGCTTCGGATGTGTCTTGTGGGGCAATAAGTATGTGATGGCTCACAAGGGATGGGGGGAAGCAAAGCCTCCCAAGCCAGGTTTGAGAAAGGCACCCTGCTAAAGGCAAGCTTGAAGAAGGAAGGAGCACAGAAAAGCCTTTTCTTTCACAGCCTCACTCATACCAAGCCTTGAGCAGGAAAAGGGAGGTCAGTCCCTCTCTGAATTTTGGGCTAACATCTGTGATCCAGCCCTAACAAGGCCTGTCCCACCTTGCTGAGGGACAAAAGTGTCCTCGGATGCCACGTGTTGTGTTCCTGTTAGACAGAAGGCTCTTCACACATCCGTGGGATGAGTTTCTGCGCTCACTGAGTACGGTGGGGACGCAACCCTCCAGTCCCACAGAGGCGAGGCGGGAGTCGGGCGCTCCCAGGAGGGCAGAGTCAGAGGGGTAGGTTTGATGGAAGGGGATGTGGCACGGGCAGGAGAAGAAAAGCCCTTGATCCCCGCAGCAGTCGCATAAGGGAGTGCACGGTGTGTCCCACCTCGGCCCACTGGTTCCCCTTGAAGCTGTTCCTCTTCCTGGTGCCTGTCTCTGACAACCAAAAAAAGTGAGAAGGGGGTTTTTTGCTTTCCTTCATTGTAAAGCATTCGGGAGCAGACAGATTTTGCTATAAATGGCAACTTTTTGCTGCTCTGTGGAGCAAACTATGTCACCCTTGGCCTAGGAGTGCAGAGCTAGCCAAATTAGAGGTATTCCTCTGTACTCACATCATTCCCAGCTCCCTAAACTTCCCATCACCAGCCAAGGCTATGCATTAGGGAACACAGGATGGAGGGTGAGATGTAGGAGGAGAAGGGGTTCTTAGGAGAAGATCAAATCTCAAAACATCATATTTGCACTCATTAGGGGGCAGTGAAGAAGCTAGGCAGGCAGGACAATTAGAAATAAGGGCGAGTAACACGCTGTTCCCAGCCCAATGTCCTGCCTGCTGGTAAAAGTGGGGGTGCAGCCCAATGCATTCTTGACATTTTGTTCTCTCAACTGATGCCAGCTCAGTTCTTATCAGATATCTCCACGGCCAATGATTTTTCACAGTGGATAACACCACTGAACTGCATAGGAAAAAAATCATAAACCTCTGTCCTAGGCAACTAAGCAGAATGTTCCCTTCCCAGCCTTCATATGGGGGTATTTGTGGCTTTACCTTTTCCACTCTTCTTTACTTAACCGCTTTCCTGCCCTGCACTTTTATGGCTCTGACCCACCTTGAGTTGCAAGAAGGTGAGGAACCTCAGACCAGATCCTTGCTCCACTCTCCTGGGCCAGTCTGACCTCCTCTTCCACAAACAACCCAGACTCACTCCCCCTTTTCTATAAGATCGAACACGCTCTTTGATCATAGAATCATAGAATCATAGAATCGTTAAGGTTGGAAAAGACCCTTAAGATCATCAAGTCCAACTGTTAACGTAGCACTGCCAAGTCCACCACTAAACCATGTCCCTAAGCACCACATCTACCTGGCTTTTAAATACCCCCAGGGATGGAGACTCAACCACTGCCCTGGGCAGCCTGTGCCAGGGCCTGACAGCCCTTACCGTGAAGAAATTGTTCCTAATATCCAACCTAAACCTCCCCTGGCGCAGCTTGAGGCCATCTCCTCTTGTCCTATCACTTGTTACTTGGGAGAAGAGACCGACCCCCACCTGGCTCCAGCCTCCTTTCAGGTAGTTGTAGAGAGCAATAAGGTCTCCCCTCAGCCTCCTCTTCTCCAGGCTAAACAACCCCAGCTCCCTCAGCCGCTCCTCGTAAGACTTGGTCTCTAGACCCTTCCCCAGCTTCGTCGCCCTCCTCTGGACACGCTCCAGCACCTCAATGTCCTTCTTGTAGTGAGGGGCCCAAAACTGAACACAGTACTCGAGGTGCGGCCTCACCAGTGCCGAGTACAGGGGCACTATCACCTCCCTGGTCCTGCTGGCCACACTATTCCTGGTACAAGCCAGGATACCATTGGTCTTCTTGGCCACCTGGGCACACTGCTGGCTCACGTTCAGCTGGCTGTCAGCCAGCACCCCCAGGTCCTTTTCCACCAGGCAGCTCTCCAGCCACTCCTCCCCCAGCCTGTAGCATTGCATGGGGTTGTTGTGACCCCAGTGCAGGACCCAGCACTGAGCCTTGTTGAATCTCATGCAGTTGGCCCTGGCCCATCCATCCAGCCTGTCCAGGTCCCTCTGTAGGGCCTTCCTACCCTCCAGCAGATCAACACTTCCACCCAACTTGGTGTCGTCTGCAAACTTGCTGAGGGTGCACTCGATCCCCTCATCCAGATCATCAATGAAGATGTTGAACAGGACTGGCCCCAGCACTGAGCCCTGGGGAACACCACTCGTGACCAGCCGCCAACTGGATTTGAGTCCATTCACCACCACTCTCTGGGCTCGGCCATCCGGCCAGTTTTTAACCCAGCGCAGAGTGCACTTATCCAAGCCGTGAGGAGCCAGCTTCTCCAGGAGAATGTTGTGGGAGACAGTGTCAAAGGCCTTACTAAAGTCCAAGTAGACAACATCCACAACCTTCCCCTCATCCACTAAGTGGGTCACCTTGTCATAGAAGGAGACCAGGTTAGTGAAGCAGGACCTCCCTTTCATAAACCCATGCTGGCTGAGCCTGATCCCTGAGTTGTTCCCTGCTGGTCAAGCCAACCTTAAATTGCAGGGCCAGCACGGTCAGTGCGCAGGCTCGGAGCTGGGGCAGGAGGGCACAGCCAGAGCAGGGCTGCCATCAGGGACCAGCATGGCAGCAGGGAGAGGCTGTGCCTCCCTCCAGACCCCCCGACTCCCCGCAGCAGGAGAACACCCCTGTCCGCCCTCCCCACTGAGCAAAGCCATTCCCATGCTTGAGGACGCTGCCAGCTTTATAGTTTCCATCAGGACGCTGTGTCCACACTCTTGGTGGTGCCGGCCGAGGTGGAGGTGCGCCAGCTGCCCACCACCATTTCAGGCTTAACATGGGAATCGCCTTGCAGCCAACGGAGCCGCCTCTGACAGGAATCTGACCTTGTGCACGCCGGCCTGACCTCCCAGCAGAAGTAGCACCTGAAGCTCCCTCCTGAGTGGATTTTGGCCAAATCTCAAGGATGCTTTTGCTGCTGTTCTTCCTTTATGCTGAACTATGGGCTTGGTGTCACTGTGCTGTGTGAGAGAGACACCCTCCCTGTTCTGCTCTGTGTCCAACTCTCTGCTAAAGCAATATTTGAGAAGCTCAGTTGTGTGTGCCAAAGCCAGGGGAGCTGGGGATGCAATCCAATTGCTTCCCTTTAGATTCTGTGCTCCAGGATAAGAAAGCTTTCCAGTAAATGATCACACCCTGGTGATAACGGTGACAAAAGCACACCGTTGCCTGGGGTAACACGTGATGGTACTGTTAACACAAGCAAGGTGCTGCTCTGCCCTCCACCCGAGCATACAACAGCTTGAGGCTTTTTCAGGACTCCCTGGGATGGGTCCTCACAAGATTAGGCAACAAGGAGCATGTTAATTTTGGCCAGGCAGCGCTGGCTTCAGCCTACCCTGGGCTGAGCTGCCCTCAGCTACGCACCCCAGGGGCTCCCCTTCTGCAGCACCCTCACCCCGGGGCACTGGGCATGTCCCTCTGGGGCTTTCGGTAGTCCTGGGGCTGCTCAGGGCCTCAGGCTCTTTGCAAGAGATCTGCCTTTTTCTGTGACACAACTGGCACTGCAGCTTGCCTGAACCACCGCCATGCCCAGTCCCACATCTTTCTTTTCAGATCAAAGTGGGAGAACAGCAGCAGAGTTCGTTAGTGTAGGGCATCACTATAAACAGCCAGAAAGCGATGCCTGACAGCTGCTGCAGGACCCACCGCCATCGTTCAGACTTGCAGGATTCTTCCAGGACATTAGCAACTGCCACCAGGAGCAGACATTTTCCTCGGCTGGGTGTTTCATAGCCCCTGCAGGACTCAGGGATCTCGTTCTGCTGTAGCACTTTCCCTAACTTCAGATCCTGGGGGGTGTTTGTTGTTTCATCTCCCTTGTCGCTTTGTACTGCTTCAAATCCCCCATGTCTCGGGCAGCAGGGTCTTTCTCTTCAGGTTTCTGTTGAAAGTGATATCAGCAGGCAGAAACACGCTCTTCATTAAGTGCTCTATTGTAACATATATATATATTATAACATATATAATATGTATACTGTATGTACGTTGCCAGTGAGTGTGTGTATATATCCATACATATACAAACATACACACGTATACACAGACATACCTATATCTCTAATCCATGTCTATATTTACACACGCAACTCCATACACACACTACTAGTTGCTCTGCAGCGCTTTGCAATGGAAGTGCAAACTGTGATAGCAGGGTATCCGGGTGATGAGCTCCGTGGCAAGTTTCTGAGCCAGTTTACACCCTTCTTTGGGTCTTTTTCAAAATAAGCAGGGCTGTTTTCCATTTTGTCCATTCCGCCATTGTGTTGACAATGATAGGCATCAGCAGCCACCAGTCTGAATCTCTTCTGTGCAGACTGCTCTACCACAGACCCACTGAACTGTAGCCAGTCTCACGCATTATCATATTACAGCATCAGATACCAGCTATATCCAGCCACGTTCATATTTTCATGGCTTGCCCAGGGCCCGCAGGTTTGTGTGCAGTCATCCTTGACCCACACACCTTGCTCTGCAGGTCCTAACTCCCTTTCTTGCAGTGCTGTGGATTCCCAGCTCTACAGACAGTTTCAGGACCCTATTTGCCCACCCATAACCATGCTTTTGGGGAGGATGTGCTGTGTTGCTTGGCACAGCTGGGGTTAGTTCTGGCTCTCCAGCAGTCCTTCTTGTTTTCGGTTCCAGCCACGGGCTGGTCTCCTCTAAGGGAGTTGGCTATGATCCTCTTTTCCTTTCTCCTCCCCTAAAACTACCAAACCTATCAAGCACATCAGAGCCAGCCGGTGTAAGAACTAAGACTGTATCTTGAGGCCTTTTTATTCCCTTGCACCTTGTGCAGGCACAGAGTGAAACAGTCTTTGACCTTCCTCTGCTGCTTCCCACGGCCCCAGAGCTCCAGTGGAGCTTTAAGCGCTCCACCCTTCTGCTCTGATGTTTTCTCTGTATGTCTGGCACTGTGTGATCATCAGAGATTACCCAATAATTCGAGTATTAATTTGCAGGACAGGGGCCTGCCTGTGGTCAATAAGGAGGTGCCTTTCTGTTTATTACGTGCAAACCCTGCCCCTTCTCTGTAACAAGAAATGCTTCCCAGCACCTATAACTGGTGGAAACCCTTCAGTACAAAAGCCTGGAAGCCACAGGACTGCCAGTTCCCACCTCCTTGTAATAGCAGGACTATATCTTCCAGGTGAAATCCTAGGGGACCAAATCACATCCCCACAATTCTTCCTTACCTGACCAGAACAAAGATTTTTTTTTTTCCTGGTTTGGATCCGGACACTGGTTTACCCTTAAATATGTGAACGAGACACACCAGGGAGATCTTCAGGAGGTTTCCCAGCTCAACCTGAACACATACCAGCTGGTTTCTCTATCTGTGGCCAATCTCTAGCACTTCAGATAGTCAGCCAGAACTGTCCTGATTTTACAGGAATATGTAGCAATATGGGGAGCAGTTAAGCAAGTGGCTTGCAGACAGAGACAAAATCTAGCCAGACAGCATGCCTTCCTCCTGACCATTCAGACCGTAAGCGCATCTGTGATGGAGAAGGAAACTTTAGAGAGTGCTCTTTTGCACCTGGATCGCAGCTCAAGAGAAAAGAGAAGGCTGTAGCTCAGCGGCTGCTTCTGGGCACCCAGTGTGCACTGCTACAGGCGCCACAAGGTGCGAGGACAGCAGCAGTCAGATCACCCAGCGACCTGTCCCCTCTCTCCCTCACCCCACCCGCTGCGCGGGGCCCTGCGAGCACCTGGTGGGTGCCGCATGGTCAGGACTGCCTTTTTCAGCAGATGGGGGACGGCACCCTTTCGCCAAGGGCGGATGGGTGGCGAGGGTGAGGACAGCTCACCTGGGCTAGCTGCTGCCCACAGAACTCCCAGCTGGCTCTTGTTCCAGGGGTTATCTGGACACAAGGTCGTCAGCCAGCAGCCAAGCTACGTCGCTCGAGACCCATTCAATGTCCGTACGTCAGCATCCAACGTCACAGCCTTGCTTCCTCAATGGTGTTCCCTGCCCAGAGACCAGCCCCCAGCAGGGACCGGCTGTGGCCTCTCTCCCAGAGGAAACTTACTGGAAGACCCTGGTTCAGTGTCTACCCAAGCCCCCAGCAAAGGCAGCCCGAAGGAGCACGACGCACTGCCCCACGCCTTTGGGTGGCCGTGACGCCGTTGGTGCACGCTGATGCTAATTTCAGTGGTTAACTTTGCTTCTCTGAGGGCGGCGTTGGCAAAAACATTTGATCTCCCTAGCAATATAAACGCACAGCTGCTTCCTCCAAAATAAGGGGTAAATGGAAGCAAGTGAGTGTGTGCGCATTTGTGATGCTCGTGCTACAGAGGAAATGAGTTTTGGTGCAAAATAGAGGAAGTGGGAGAAAAACAACACAAAGCACACGCTGCATCCATTGAACGGGACTTGAATTGGTATCTTGGCTGCTGTTGGACTAACGTATGGTATCACTAAATCCCATTCTCCTCGCAGGGAAAGAAACCCTGCAACTGTGCATTGTCAGCGTGACGGAAGAAACAACGGCAGCTGATGCTGGTTGGGTCAGTATTACTCTCGGTCTCATAGACAGGCCTTTGTTCCCGGAGTGGTGACAAAGGGCTCCCTTCTTTCCTTTACCTCCCTCGAGTTGTTCATAGGCGTGCTGGAACAGTGCATGTTTTAAGACTATATTGGCTATGGGTGTCATGCTTTAGCTGGCTCCCATCAGGACCACCACCACCCCTGCCCCTTGGGAGGTGCTCCTCTCGTGCACGGGTGCCCTCCGTGGAGGCCACAGGCAAAGGTTCATGTCCTTATCGCTTGATGGAGCTGTGTGCTCCCAGGAGCCCATTGGTACGAAGCACGACCACAGGCAGATCACAAGCCCTGAACCGGCAGGTCCCCAGAGGACCAGGAGCATGCACAGTGCTCATATCACTTTCTGGTTCATCTCTCTGGTTACCCTCAGCGCTCCTAAACTTGTTCACTTGGGCACTCTGCTCTCTTGCCTCTCCTGGCAGATGAGCGCAGGGGAAAGGGTAAGTGTTGGTGAGTCTTGGCTGGCGTTGATCAGGGTGACCTCCTTCTCCCCCCGCGTGGAAGTAAAGACTTCAGAAGCTTTTGCCAGCACCTGAGAAGGGGCAAGTTACCGCTGCTGGTGTAATCCCAGCCTGTAGTGCATGCTTTTCCAAGAAGAGGCAGCGTCTCAGCCGGTGATCTCTGGCAAGCAGCTGTGCCCATCATCTGGCAGAGGGAAATAGTCTGCAGGACATTGTGGTGGGTGGCAGAGCTCTTCCAGACAAGGGACTTGGCTGGAAGATGTTTCCCACGTTCAGCCGTCATCTGACTGGACAGTCCGACCTCTGAAGGTCTCCCCTCCTGGTGTCTGTGTGTTGTACATGGCGAGCACACGCAGCAGGGCAATATCTGAAGATCCGAGAGTGTAGCTGCAAGCCCATTTGATGTGATCCCGGTATTCCCAGTCTGTGCACTCTGCACAGCTCTGGTCTGAGCTATCAGTCTGACGGGATTATTCCAGCCACGTTTCTAGTGCTCTTTAACTTGGTGGCAAAAGTTCACCTTCATTACATTTCTCATGTTCTTGGTATAGAGGGATGAACCTGCACAGAGAGATGCAGAGACACAAAATAGGGGCCATGCCCTGATGCACACAGGCCCTAACGTACAAGAAGACACATTTGGAGGCATATACACAGAAACCCACTTGCAAAATAAGGATCTTGCATGGACAAGCAGAACAGTACGTGGAGATAACGACAGACAGATATCTTCTAGTGCTTTACAAGAAATCCTAAATGTCATTGCCGCCATTGGACAAAAGCAGCACAGTACATTAGATCTGAAGGTGAGGTTTCAGTGTCTCCCTTTCAGAAAACAGGAAAATAATTTTTAACTTCTGAAAGCAGCAAACAGCAGTATATGGAAGAACCAACACAGGTGCCACAGCCTCTGCTATAGTTCTGACACATGAAAAGACCTCAGCAGGAACATCCCATGCTGGCCACCATGTCTGCACACAGGTCACACCACTGGGAGATGCCTGCTGTCAAGTGATCCCAAATCTGTCTTCGGAAGTTGTGTCTCCATGCCACATTTGTACAGGGTAGCGCAACTACAAGGAGTCGCCTTCCTTGAACAAAAGATGAACATTTCTGAATGGAAGTTAAACAGGTGGAGCTGACCACATCAGTCAAAACAAGAGGCTCATGACTAATGTTCTCCTCTTCTCTCCTTCCTCAGGAGCTAATTTTTCCCCTTTGGGCTGTCTGATGCCAGGCAACACGACTCACATGAAGCCTAGCAGGCACTGGTGCACACAAAGGAGGACCTGCCACTGTCCTGAGGCCTCCACAGGCAGCCCAGGAACACAGCTCAGGCTCTCCTCTGGCGTTTGGGTCCTGGATTGTTGGGTTTTTAGAGTAGGGATGGGCCAGGTGACTCCACATAAGGGTAAGTTCAGGAGAAAAATGAAAAGGGAAGATAAAAGATTCTTTGTGGTGCAAGATATCTTGCTTAACCCATGTCTTTATTTCCCTTACCTTGTGGGCTACTGTCCAGAGCACCATGAGGAGCTGTGGTAACATGTCCACTTGTATCAGAGCATGCACAAGGCTGTGCCAAATATGTGCATTTTGGGGAGGTCAGCAAAGAAGTTTCTTTTTTATGCTACTAGCAGCCACCCATGCATCCAGATACCAGGAGCAATGAGACCAGGGGCTGTACTTCATGGCTCAAGTGAAGCTGGGCAAAACCACAAGCCCTTGAATCTATAACATTTGGGGGGGACTGACCTCCTGCAGCAGGAATTACGAGTTACCTACAGCATGGCTCAGCTAATGTTTCCCACAACAGAGCAGGGGGAAAGGGCTTAAGCTTATTTGAGATTGGTCAAGAGAGAGGGAGTTTGTCTCCAGAGCTGTTTTTTATGGCACACATCTGAAAACAGTTTACATGTGGCTAGAAGGAAGCCTCTACAATATTGTGGTTAAAATGACCTCTTAGTGTCTAGCCTCTATTTTAAGTAGGTGATGCATATATGTTCTCATGCCAGTACTCTTCAGGCTTTTAGCTGAAATAGCAGTTCTCTTTCACTGGGATTTACCCATCTGATGTATTAAGAGGCAGCAATCATATGCCCTCTTAACATTCCTTTTGCTAGGCTAAAAAAAGCAGATGCCTACCATCATCTCTCTCTTTTTCGCCCGATCACTCTAGTGCCATTCTTTGCACTTGTTACAATTTTCTCTTTCCTTTTCCAGCTCTTCTGGAAGGTACTTTTCTCCTCCTCAGTCCTGGCAATGCCCCCTTGTTTCGTCTCTTAAGCCAACATCTACATTTTTCTCCAAGGTCATCAGTGAAGATATGAAATTAACTGGTGCCAAAACCAGTCCCTAAGGAATTTCATTAGCAATTGCCTACTACTTTATGTTTCAGAGTCTCTTCATTAAGCAATTTGTTACCCACTTTTCAGTTCAAGTGTGAATCCCTGTACTCCCCTGCTTTCACAACTTCCCAACCACCTTCTGTGAAACTTAGCTACATTTCATATATTCATCAGTTATGTGTAACTGATGTTTAAAACATGACCTATTCTCCCCCCCAAGCATAAAAATAATCAAAAATACTCTACCTTTCATACAGCCATTTTGAATTTTGTCCCATTGTCTATGCACTTCAATAACTTTAATCATTCCTACTTTGTTCTAGGATAAAACGAAAAGTTGTTCTAAGCCCTTGGGTCTCTAAGTAACCACAGCACTTTTTTGTTCCTTAACTAGATTTAGGTAAAATTGTTGATACTGTGCAACTGTGTGGTCCCCATCCAACCTTCAGTTGAACAGGTTGATTGAACATCGCTGCTATTGGATTTACTACTTGATGTGTCTCTGGGAACCTTCTGATCTGAATAAACCTTGTGAGTTTTGCCTTGACCACTGATGGGACTGTTTCTATTTCCAGACACTTTTAGCCATCAACTTGTAATCCCCTTCTTCTACACCGTCTTTCCTGCAAAGTGAGGCAAAACTTTTGGTTTCTGAGGCATGTGTTGATCTTAGCCGTATTGCACAGAGGTCTGATCTCTTGCCTTGTCCTTTCTAACCTTAGAAAGAACTTTCAGCAACTCATAGCTTCCTCTGCCAGGTCTATCTCACCTTGATTTCTGCCGACTGACGTGTCTTTTTCCCTAAACTTTGTGACCTCTGGAATGTAGATTTCTTTGCTGACCACTCCCATCCCTCACTGGGGAAACTTCTTCTCCAGAGAGAGACACCGTTTCTATATGCTCTCCCTCCACTCAGTTGCTCAGGAAAGCAAGTTACCTTTTGCAGTGCTGAGCCTGAATGTCTTCCACATACAAGTACTTGTGACTTTTAGCTGAAATAATTGCTTCATCACTTCAGTCCCATAGCTTCTCTGATCACTCCTGTTTTGAGGCTGAAAAATCTTAGCTGTGGCCCCATGATATTTACTCTTCCATTTAATTTAAACAGAATCAGTCTGTGCCCAGTCAAGGTTAAAAGTTACCTTCTGCCACATTGTTCTATAATATCTCACTGGTTACCAAGACCAGGTCAAACACAACAGAAGCTCTGATTAGTTTGCTGCCTCTTAGTGAAGAAATACATCAAACAGCGCATCCAGGAATACCTGGGCCCAGCCTATGCTAGTAGTAATTATTCTTCACATAAGAAGTTAAAGCCTGTAGTAATGACAATCCCTGGTACTGCATATCTTTCTAAAAACATTAGAGACCTTCATCAATATCCTGATGCAACCTTGGATAACTGCAGCAGAACTACAGTTGTCTTTCCTCGAGGTGATTTAAACCCAAACAGATTCAGCTTTATCACCTCTGCTGCTTCTTGTTTCTTCGCACTCAACAATACCATGAACAGACAATACTACCCCACACCCCACTTTTCTTTGCTCTTCTGAGCAGCACAAATCCTTCGGTCTCAGTGGTCCAGCCATGCCAGCTGCCCATCCTGCCTCCAAAAGCCCTGGCATACAGAGTTTCATACTCTAGTTCTGGATTCACCTATATGTTGCTCATGAGCTCCTTGTCTTAGCGCTCAGGCACTTCCAGTGTTTCTCCCCATTTCCCATATGTACTGGCTATATAATCTTGGATGGAGTATCAGTTTCCTGCTCAACTTAGTATTGTACTCCTACTCTCATATGTTCTTTTAGTCACCGCTGTATCTTAATATCTATGCTCTTCCTTCAACTACACATCAAAAGCAGGCATGGAAACTGCACAAATCCCAACTGAAAAGCGTGCGCAAAATCCGGCGTCCTCTTCACCATGTCTTAGTCTAAACCCTGTCTCGGCCACCTCGCTCCCAGCGGGCTGGGTTCCTCCACATGCACACTCAAGGTGCCAAAGAGAGCCCTCTTTCTGTGGATGCCTTCAAAGAAACAACACATTGCTGGCAGCACTTCCCAAGGAATCTATAATGTCTGGGCCATGGATTTGCCCTTCTTCTCTTAGGACCTGTTTCACTGAGGTATTCTTCCATTTCAGTGGGAATCTGGCTCCTTCCTTTGTCTCAACATGAAGGGAATCACTGGATTATTCTCTCTTCCCATCAGGTTCCTTTTCAGTTCCAGATCCCCTTTGTAACAGGCTGATGATTTACCTTAGAGCATCCCCACTCACACAGACCTGTCTTTCCTGCTGCTCCAGCTTCATTTCGTCCCTTCCCCTTGCAGCCCCTCCTGCAGCCTCTCCTCTTTTGCAGGTTCCTGGACTCATGCCTCCCTGGCCTCTAACCTCGAGCCATCCCCGTCTCCTCTTTTCATTCTCTCCTGGGTTTAATTTTTCCTTTCCCCTTGTTGTTTTTCCTCTCCATTCTCAGTCTGCAAGCTTTTTCTTGAACTTCAAATGACGCAGTAGCAGGGAAGAACTTGCTAACGTGCCTGATATAAGCTCTTCGGATGTTTGCTCAGAAGGTGCCGTAGGGATGACCTGAGTGCATCCCTCTCTACACAGAAAACCTGAACTCCCAAAAAGGGCTGGGAGATTTCAGCAGCACAGAAGCTGTAATCTGAATTTAGCCTTACCCAGATCCCAGCTCTGAAGTGGCATGCTGACCTAAAGCAGCTGACCTAAAGTAGTACAAGGCCAGAACTTACAACTGCCTTTACCTAGAGACAGCAATTCCTGTTACAAGTTTGAGTTGGGAATCTCATCCCCAGGAGGTAGGCAGCTGCTACTACACACATCTACATCACGGTGACAGAAGGAGCTGCCAGTGGGTTGGAGGACGCAGATTATGTGTCTCTGTTGTAGGCATCTCCACCTGACTGTGTTGCCTCGACTCCCTGGTCCTAGACAATTAACTCAGGTGGAGGCAGAAATAATGGACACATCTTCAGCACCCTATTCCAAGTGTCCTACGTCCCGCTCCCATCTGCTAACGCCCGAACCACAGTCCTTCCCACAGCTCCCCTGCCTCTTTCTCCTGGGCACCGCACTCTTCAGCACGGCGCTGCTGGGTAGCATGGCTCAGGTGGAGCACGCGTGTTTCCTCCGTTAAGTTTCCATCCCAGACAGGGCTGCATTGTCCGGGGCGAGTGACGTGATGCTCCCGCTTGCTCGGCTGAGAAGCAAACTGCCATGGCACAGCAAAGCACAAGCAGCAGCGTCACAGGGACGTCTCCCCTTGCCTCCTGTTGGCCTTGCTCAAGGTCACGCCGCGTGGCAGCGACAGGAATAGAGCTCACGAATGCCAACTCCTTATCCCGCTTGTCCCAGGGCCAGGCCCAGCTGGGAAAAAGCAATATCCGTCCAAATGCGGCAGCAATGCCCGGGTGTTGTTGTGAAGCTCAAGAACAGGTTAACATTCATGCTGAAACCCCTGTCACACACACACAATAGGCAGCGAGAGGTGCCAGCTCTGGAGGCCTGGGGACGCATTGTGCTGGAAACGCTGGGGCCCCATCCAGCTGCACCAGCACTCCCTCGCCTGTGGGACTTTGAGTTCCTCCCCGGGAAAGGAGCAACGCCCAGCTGATTGCGCTCCAGCCTGGGCAGGAAAACACCGGTTTACGGACAATGCCCAGGCGGGGTGATTAAGCAGCCCGTTCAGCAACGCGCTGGCCAACGCATGAGCTGTGCGTGTGCCGCAGTGCACACCTGCACTCCGGGCTGTATTTTGTGCTTCTTTTTTGCAAAGGTCTGTGCGTTAGGGATGCTTTCCCCCAGAGGGACAAGGAAGCAGCAGGGCATTTTCCCCCCACCTGCCAGGCAGCTTCAGCTCTGCCCCAGAGGCATCCTGGAGGAGACCGGGGTGGTGTTCACCCTCACTGAGACAGCTATCAAATCTGTTAGCACGGGCCCTCGAAAGCTTAAGGGATTTGGGCACCCAACCGCTAGGGAGTAAAATGTGCTGCTTTGACTTCAGTGGAAAAGGTCACGCATCACAGGCTACTGCCAGCTAATGAGAAATGAGTCTGGACAATTAATCAATACACAATCTCCTCCGCTAATTATATTGATGGAAGATGAGCTCCATCCCCCAGGAAGGGCAAAGGCCATTGAGCTAAGCCATTTAGCGGCATTTATTTATATCCTCAGTGGTTCAATAATTTGAGTCTTGCCTGATAGCATCAGGCCCCCGAGGGCTAGGCAATATTGTGCAGCTGGACAAAAAAAAAAAAAAAAAAACACAACAGGTATTACTTAAGAGAAAAATAGTGTTTAAATGGAAAGGAAAACTTTTAAAGGCAAATGCATTCCTTTCCTCTAAATTTTCAACCACATACGTGTGCACACAGAGAACTTCTGAAATATTCTATGCAAGTGGTCAAAACAATGTCATTTTCTTAGGGGAATACTCAAAAAAATATTGGCAAGGTCTCAGGGCATTTATTACTCTCAGTTGCACCAGAGTGCCCTGCTCCAGAAGTCTGCCATGAAGCATTACAAGGGAATGTGTCCCTCACTCATTCATCCTAAAACCATGCCTTTCCTCCAGCAGGCACAAACGGCTTTGTAAGAAACCTGGCCCTCTAGGTAAGGTGAGTTCACGCTTGTGTAATTAAAGCCAATGTTGAAACACATATGCACCAAGGGACAAAGATGATGTCATGGCACAGCTGTTTCTGCAACACAGCTGGTTTCCTGGCTCCCTGATACAAGTCCTGCTCTTGCTGAGCTGCAGTGAAGCGGGTGGTGAAACTGTCAATTGGTAGTTGCAGATTGTGCCTGCCTGTTGCGTGCGGTGCTTAGGCCGTCCCTGCAAAAGCTAGCAGAGCCTTTCCGTTGCACCCTCCACCAGACAACGTAACCTGTGGAGAAAGGCACTGGTACTTGCAAAGAAGCTGTTTACTTACGCAGTTGCCTGCTGGGGCTTATTTACAGAGTACTACTGCGAGCCACCAGATCTGCTTGTATAGCTCTGGAGACAGTTCAAATCCTCTGTTCCCAGACCAGTGATTAATGCTGTATGGCGAGAAGTTAGGACTGAGGATAAAACAGCTTTCAAAACAGGAGCCTCTGATCTCCAACTGAACAAACATTTCCCCTTGCCTGTGTCAGCCACTTTGATTTCCAATAAAAGGGCAGATTGCTTTGGAAACCGCAGCCACGCCAGAGCGAGCTCCCTCAAGCACCCTGTCCTGCTGTCTCAGTCAAGTCGCAGGCTGAGCAAACTCTGCAAGCAGCTTGTGCAAAGTAAGCTCAGAGGTAAGTAAGTCTCCCAGCTCAGACCTTGGCAGGAACAAGACTACACTCTTTAGAGCCCCACCTCCTCATTAACCCTTAATTATAAACAGCCATAGGGCCAACGTGTGCTCAGAAGGTGCACCTGATCCTGCCGGCAGCAGATCTGAACACAAAGGCGTCAACACAACAGCTAAACGCGCCCTTTGAAAAGACTAGAGAAGCCAGAACAGGATTTTCTCACAGTTTTAAAGCATCTCTGGACAGGAAAGACTTAATTGCATTGGCAAAGATGTGCTCCATGCAAACAGGGTCTGTGGCAGTAACACACAGAGAGCTGTGATAGCAACAGCGCAGGGAACAGTGTCTGGATAGCCTGGTCCTCCGTAAGATAGGACTGTCCTCCCCCACTGCCCTGTCCCCCATACACAGGATATATGAAACGTGGTGGATGATTATTAACAGCTCTTAAAGTCTGTGGCTTTTAGTCTACAGGTACAGAAAATGCATGCAAGTATAGACATATATATGTGCATGCACACACCATCGTTCATATACTCATGCTGTGGAAAGCCCATCCAACCCGCAGTCGTTGCCTCGGGTACTGCCCATAACTGATGAGATCTTGCTGAAAAGTGCTCTAAGCCTGCCTGCGCTCAGGTTTAACTTTGTGCGAGCCTTTCCCAGCCGAGTCCAAAGAGAACGCCGCTATTGCGAGGGCCAGAGCCTTTCTGCCATGCCAGCACACACAAAGGCTGACGTTTCATAAGCTGCCTGCCATCAGGAGGACAAAGTCCCGTTGAGTGGGCATTGGCTTCCCCTTCCCTCGCAGATAGCAAGGGATCAGCTGAACGCAAGTTTGGCAGCCTCCCAGGGCATGGCACAAGGCTCGCCAAGCATGTGAGGCAGAGTCATTATCAGTGCCCTGTTCCTAATGAAGTGAAGACATTCCCTTTCATCTCAAACTAATATTTGTCCCTGCTCTTTCCAAGCAGAGGAAAAAAGATGCACACCGTGCCAGATCCCCTGCTGTGATATGTATCTCCTAATCTGTAGCTTGTACGGTTACCAGGAGGCTGCAGGCATGGGAAAACACTTTAACATCCAAATTCAGAAATAACCTCCTGTCAAGGTGTAAAGTAGAAACAATAAATAAGGGCTCTTTGGGAAGGAGGAAAGACAAAATTACTTAATTCCGTGTGTTCTCCCATCACAACGGCTAAGGAAGCTAAGGTTTGCAAGGGGCAAGCGAAGAAGGCTTGTCCCTTCGCCTTTGGAAGAAAGAAGGTGCTGGCTGCCCCGAGCCAGTATCCAGAGCCCTGGTGTCTCCTCAGTCACCTTTAACACCAGAGGCAGGAAAGATGAAGCTCTAGGACTTCTCTCAGCATTTTAGTCCTGGTTTAGGGCACAGACCAGTCAGCCTCAGGAGTTAGCCAAGATCCTGAGCACCTGAAGGGACTTCTTTCTGCTGGGAGTAATCCTAATTCTGCTTCACATTTGTGTATTTTCTTTGTAACTTGACTCCATCCATGAAGCAGATTCACTTGCATTTCTAAGTAAACAAAATCCATCTGTAAACAGTGACTTATGGCTAAGCTGAGCCTAAGTGATATGACACATAGTGGAGACACCCTGCTCCTGCTGGGACGCTGAATATTTTATGCAGAGCTGTTCTGGGAAACTGCTTGCATGCCTACTGGCCATGAAGTAGCGGAGATGCTGAGAGTCCACGAAGCACTGAGTTGCAAGGTCCTGGTCCTAGGCAGGCAAGACAGGCTGTCCGGTTACAGAGGGGAACCTGTTCCTCTGCAAGGGTTAGACCGTGATCCAGTCCAGAATGACCTGAGAGCGACCAGCCTGCCCTCGTATCCTCAGGCAGCTGAACTCTCAAGTGACCCCGGTGGGGAAGGCACCAGAAGGGACTTTGCCATGTGTACTTGCTGCTTTCTGGGTCAGCCGATTTTGGAAATAGAGGACCAACATGCATTTAACACATTTTGCAATTAGCTCCTGTCCAGAGCCGGCTGGTCACACACAGCCTCTGAGCCGCTCAGAGGGAGACAGAGAGGAAAAAGAGAGAAAAGCTCCCTTATGGCTCATGCCAGCAGTAAGCATATCGAAGTGGAAAGCATGTGGACTACAGACATTGAGAGGCAAGGTACAACAACACAGCCACGGGTTTCCTGCACCTATGTCTCCCCTGAACTGGAGCTATTTCGCATCCAGCCAACTCAGAGCACAGGCAAGGAGATGGGCTTTGTCCCCCCTCCCTGTGGAGACGTCCCCTTGCTTGCTTCAGTGAGGAACGAAACAGTGCAGTGACCCTGAAGCGGGTCAGCCTCGCAGCCCTGCCTTTTATTCACGTCCAGGCTTTCCCCAGTCTTTGCAGATATGGGCCCCTTCTACCATCTCCCCGTGATGCTGTCTGCAGAAGGGGATGGGGGAGCAGAGTGAAGGAGAGTCGGTGATAAAACGGACAACACAACCCTGGAGTGCCAGGTGTCAACCCCTTTTCTCACCAGCTTTCTTTTCCTTTAGCAGCCTGCTGAACATTCTTTCCAGGTTACTGCAGACCTCTCACACAGCATCTGCGTCCCTGAAGCAGAGGTGGTGTACGGCCGGGTGGGTCTGGCGGCGTGAGCCATCGGTGAAGCGGGTGCCTCCTCACAGGGGCTGCACTGGGCATGCAGCGATACCCAGCACCACACAGGGGACGATGCCCAACATCATGGCCAAGAGGCTGCAGTGCAGGCTGGGCAGCCATGTGCAGCCCGTGGGGTCGCAGGTGAGGAAGGCGGCCACAGCGCAGCGCTGCAGAGGTGTGTGATACGTGCAAGGACTGGGGCAGGACCTCACTGAGTGCCTCATATTCAGCCACGGCTGGGGATTAGCAGTCTGCAAGCACAGCTAGCCAGCCTGTAGCCAGCCCTGGAGTGTGCAGATTTTGATTCCTCAGTCTGCTCCAGACACTCCTTCTGCATCCAGGGGACGACCAGGGTCGCTGCAGTCCTTTCACAAGATGCCAGTGAAGCAACAGGGAGAGCCAAGAGAAGCTCTTCAAGTAAAGCAAGAGCCACCACAAACACACCTGACTGAGCCAGCAGGAGCAAGCGTGTGCTCGGGGTTGTCCCATTGAACAACATTCAGGGAAGCAATGTGAGCCAGCAGCTGGCTCCCTGGAGTCAGGACTCCTGGCTTCCATGGCCAGTCTTGCCAGTAACCTTGCTTTTTGGCTTTGCCTAGGCCATGGGACCTTTGTGTTTCTGTTTCCCTGCTATTACAGCATGTGGCAAAGGGGAGGACTCCTTCCACAAGATGTCTGTTTCAAGAAGCAAAAGACCAACTCAGCTTAGCATCGGCCAGCAAAGACAGACAGAGCATAACGCCCATGTCATGGAGAGAGGCTGCGTGCCAAAGTCCTTGGAGCACAAATCCTCAGGAAGTAAATCCCCAGGGAAATAGATGACGTTGGCCATCTGTTTCCTACCAGCCACGCTGCAGTGCTCTGCCTCCATGGGGCTGCTCTGCCAGGCAGTGAAAGGCAGAGGCTCAGGTATCATGTCTCTGCTCAGTAGTTTCAGCACCTGAACACCACATTATGGACGTGAGCCAAACATCTAAGCAACACCTGAGTCCCTTGACCTGACCCACCCGGCTGCCAGCATCTCAGCTGCCTACCCCCCAGCCAGGGCCCTCCTGCAGCCCGGGGGCACGCCGGAGCTCCGCAGGGGTCCCAGCCCACGCACCCTTCCTGCCCCGGCACATGCGCTTCCCGGGCCTCCCACCCCTGCCAGGCTTAGCAGCCACAGAGGAGAGAACCTTCCCACTCTGTGCAAAAGAAGGAGCTTCAGAGAGGCTTCACAGCAGAGAAACCAGACTGGCTTGCTGCTATCCCCTCCCAGAGCTAAGGTGAGCAGCTATTTCGGCAAAGGGGACCCCTTCCTGGGTGGCTGGCATCTGTGGAGCTCGCCTGTAAGCCTTTGGTTTTTCCCGTGTGTTTCCAGTCACAGATGGATTTTAAAGTACTGGATGCAATCTCACCATCTCTGTCCCAGAGTCTGTCTCCTCATTTGTACTGCTGCTTGACAGCTGGCTGGGGCCTCTGCACCTCATCCAGGAGTTAATATTTTATCTTTATTTTATTTATTATTTTATGTCCAGGGAAGCTGGGTGGAAATTGTGCCAGCCTTGAAATGCCAAAGGGAACTTTAAAATATTTCCTTCTGGACTCTGAAATGTTGCTAGTAGAAACGTATTCTCTGATAAGAAAATGGCTCTGGACCCAGGCTAACAGCTGGGGAGATTAGTCATGGAAATCAGTGCCACGAGTCTCTGTATCACTTTCATCTGTTTTTCCCAAATCCCACCTTTATGGAGACCAAGCGCATCACTCTTCTAGCTCCAGAGATGTGAAGTGGGAGCAGCTCTCCAGCAGAGGAAAGTCTGCTCATCCTGCAAAGGTTTCTGTATTCTCATTGCACAGGATCATTTTTCTACTGTGCAGCAGATTTATGTGAGGAACAGTGGTGGCACAAGGAATAATGACTCCATTTTGTTTAATAATTAACTCACACGGTCGCCTGGTGCCACACGTTCCAGCAGACGCTGCAAGGCAGTCAGGCTGCGCTGACTGGAGAGCTAAGCACGAGGTGGGCAGTAAGGAAAAACTGATTTCTCCTTCTTCTGCTCACTGATGTTGTGCCCTGACCTGCCCGTGCTTGGCTCTTCCTACCTGCAGCGCTCGGTGCCGACAGCTCTTTGAACTCTGCGGACTCTCCATGCTCTAAGTATTTTACAGAAACAACTGACACCGTGGTGTATTATTTCGATGGGGGGGCATATAACAACTATTTCAAAGAGCGAAGCCGAACTGTGTAGCAAGAGTAAGAAAGGAAGCCAAGAGAAATTAATATCTCATTGAGGTCTCCAGCTGCCATCAAGAAGCTCTGTCTTGCAACCTGTCACTGCTTGGTTTGCAAACTGTCAAGAGCGGCTTTACAGCTCGAAGACACAGGTTTCAGGAGAATTTGCTGGAAACGTTTTGCCAAACTTTTCTCAAATTTTAATGCTGGTTCCTCACAATTAAACCATTTCTGGGGAAGAGCTGCTTTCAAAGAACTTCTCAGCTTGAAATATTGCTGAGGGGATCCCATTTCTAAGTGTCATAACATTTAGACATTTTTAAAGCAAAAAAAAAAAAAATCCGGTGCATATTTAAAACACTTAGTTGTTAAAAATCAGAAGAAAACATTTTAAAGTTACTGAAATAAAATATTTCAAAAATGGCTTTTTTTTTTTCTAGCAAAATATGCATTCTTTGAAAAGTTAGAGTTTTTAACTTTTTCTCCCAATTTAAGATACATATTTTTCCTCAATACCTCAAATCTTTGGGAGAGGGGGAATCTATTTCCCATTCGACTTGGCTTTTAGAGAAGCAGACAACAATAAAACAGAAAGGAATTGGGCTGGAAAAAAAAAAATCTCAACCAGAATCCTTTACTTGAGTGAAGATGACCCTAGGGCTACCAGTGGCACTTGCAGCCAAGGTTGAGGCAGCCGTAGTTTTTAGCAGCATTTGCCACCATGAACACACGCCTGAGATGCCAGCAAGTCCACGCTGCCTGGGACCTGAACTCTGTTCCTATCTCTCTGTCTATTTTAAGGCATATCCCGTACGCGGTCCTTTCAGCTCCTCACGGTCAGGAATGTGGCTCCTCCTGGAAACCATCTGCTCCGGGAGACAGCTGGGCTTTTACTGAGGGCTGAATCTGCACCCTGCAATGCAGCCCCTCCCGGGTGGGTTAGGATGCCCTGAGTCAGGGTGAGCACCTCCTTGCAGCAGGCTTCCAGGGTTTCACAACCTCAGCACTCGGGGCAGACCAGTGAACATGGGAGGGACTTTGTTTTACACAATTCCCACTTATTCCCAGTCTTCAGTCATCAAACAACGCTTTGGATACACCCCAACACCCACACCCTCCCTACCTGCCCCACACAAGTTCCCTTTCCAGGCCTCCACCACCCTCTGCCACGAGTCCTGCTGATAGCTTGTGCCAGGCGACTGCTGCTCCATGTCCCGCGGAGGCTGCCAGCCAAGCTTTGCTGGCCTGCTCTTCCAATGGTCTGAAATGACCTTCAAGAGACTGGCTGCAAGGTGAAAGCACACAGCAGATTGAAGCTGGTTATTCAGCATCCAGGGATTAGAGCAAACAAGAGAAAACAAAGCTGGTTTGATTGTCTTCTGCAAGACGTCATTGTCTAAAAGTCAGATCTGCAAGCCTCAAAGCAGAAGCTGAGAAGAGCCAAGGGCCAAGGTAACCCAAACTCAGGGGACTGGAGGACTCCTGGCTGGGCTCCCAGGAGAGAGGACAAGAGCCAGTGAGAAGCAAGAGAATATTATTCCAGACCACATCTAACGGGGTACCGAGGTGTGGATCCCAATCTGTGCCCTGTCTTCTCCGCTTCCGGCAGTCAGCCCAAGGGAAATTCTCTGTGATGGGTGTCATCTTTGAGTCAAAGTTGGAGAGACAACACTTCCAAACTAGGCACAAACTGGGAAAAGGCAAGTTTCAGAAAAGATCCTTGAAAATCCTCCCCCGACTAAAGGTCCTAGTAATGTCCTAGTGGTTCCTGAGAGCCCTAATGCAGATTTTATCTGCCCCGTGACCGCTGAATCGTACTATGTTCTTTTACTTACCCCCTGAGTGTTTCCAGAGCGGACCGTCCGGGAGGACGCACAACAGCACAATTACACCCCAAAATCATCAGGTGGTTGCTTAAGCCCTTCAGAGGAGGGGTGAGTGATCTGGGAAGGGGAAGATGAGGGGGCTTTCAACAGATCTCAGCCCCCAGCTTTTGCTTAGTACCACCACATGCCTTCTGCGATGCCTAGTCTGTAAAGGTGGTGCCCAAGCTCAGGGAGTAATGAGGATTCACAGCTAAAATTCTCCCTCTTCAGTCCTTGAACAAGCAAAGGATGGCTCCACATTTCTCCCCAGTCCCATTAAGCTTGATGATGTGTGACTAACTCTTTCATTGACCAAAGCCCAACCACTTCCCTCACGTGACCTTACATAACTGCTCATCTATTTCGTTAATGAATGGAGCTTGAGAAAATTTCCATTGCCCAAGGCCCTTGGGGGAAAATGCGTGAGCGCCATCTCCACCTTTTGTGTGCCAGTGTGGGATTTTCCTATGGATTAACTTAGTAGGGTGGTATTGTTTTTTTGGTTGCTGTCATTGGTGCCTGAAATGGTAAGCTAACAGCCGGGTGCCACAGAGATGGGGAGAAAAAAAAAAAGGAGTCCAGGAGTCCCTGCCTGAGCCAGAGGAAACAGGAGGCTCCCTCTGCCAGGAGGAACGGCAGGGACATCACTGCAGTGGCCAGGGACTGCGCCTGCTCCCAGGCAAAAGCTGCTGTGTTTGCTCATCCCTGTGCAGAGCCAAAACAAGTCCCGGCCTCTCTTCTCTCCCCACCACAGACCCAGTAGCTGCTGGTGTTCTGGGGGCCAGACCCAGTCCTGGGGCTGGCCAGCGGCTCTCTCTGCCCTGCCACAGTCAGGACAGAGCAGCCAGGAGGACAGTCCCCATGGACAGGGCTGTCGGGGGTGCTCCGTAAGCTCAGGGACTTCCTCCACGTGCTCTTCAGCTTTTTCTCTGCTCGTAGGGAAGGAGTCAGTGCTCCAGAGCAGCTGTGGGAGCCCGGTCTGTTCTTCTCCCTCTGAATGCAGTGTAAATCCCTGACTCCCACTCTGATGCTGGGCAGCAGTGGAGGAGGGTGATTGATAGGTACCTGTTGGCTACATCAGCATGTTGAAGGTACACACACCAGCATTTACAGCAGGCAGGAGCTGGAGGGAAGATGGGGATATCCCAGTGTTTCTAAAAGCCCATACTGATGCTTCAGATTTTCCCATTTTAACCACTTCAGTGTGGTGCTGCCTAAGATAGAAATTGCTTTCACCATAAAAGTCCTTCCACCAGTGGAAGGCTGGGGAGGGGGGAGCTCTATGTCTCCCAAAGTAACGTCATGCAAAGACGTTTGTAAGTGCTAGAGACACGTGATTTTCAGAAATGTGATTTATGCTCTTCTCTGAGGGTGTACTTTGGAACTAAGGTATTTGTTGGGTGTGCAATGTGGGCTCCCCATGGCGTGAGCTACAAATCTCATGGCTATAGGGTTTAGGAATGCTGCTGAAGCTAACAGGATAGCTAGGTTGAACTGGGCATGACTGGACTACCATGAAGGATGGAAGTGGCAGCACTGAAATACTGGAGGATGCTCCTTTCTCTTTCAATTCATGGGGAGAAAATGCAAATGCAGGCCTAGCCTCTGTAATGCCTGGTCCATGTGCAGTGGCGAGTAAATATTTAACTGCAGGAAGAACATTCCCTTGCAGGAAGAACATTCCCTCCCAGAGATCGAAGCAGCCGAGTTAATCAGTTCCAGATTATAATCAAGTTATGGGTGTCAAGAGGACAATACAAGTTCAAAACCTTGAGGATGTTCAAAGTCTTCTACTATGCCTGGGCAGTTGCCATGTCTCCCCTGGGATGCTAAAAATAAAAACTAAGATCTTTTCACCTGCTGAGAAAGCAGGATGATTAACTCACTCAAGGACATGCTTCACAGAGACGGGGAAGGGCTGGAGATGTGGCAAACAGGGAGTTTGAAGATCCTCCTGTTGTATCCGGATGGTGCTTCTGAAGCTTGGGAGCAGAGGCTGCTGCAGCAGCTGGGCTGGGCTAGGAAAGCCCTCAGGCAGGTCTGGAGATGTTTCCTGGCCTGACAGCACACTGGATGTTCACCTGCAGGGCTGATGACAGAAGTTGTCACTGGCAGTAGTTCTCAGGCTTTGGAAGATGCTCAGTTCCTGCCAGGCCCTCCTCTTACACAACAACATATTTCCAGCTATTCTTTTACCCCAGTATAGTTAGTGTGCCCTCATCTGTCCCTCCATCACAAAGCCAGTCTGTTCCCTTCAGAGATTATGCAGTGGAGAGAAAGTTGTTAGTACTCATCTCTATAATAGAACAAGCTCCTCCAGACATGATGTAGTTCATGTTTTCTTATAATGTTTGTAGGGCTCGCACTACGCTCCTGGAGCCTTGGAAAGAGACTTAGCTATCAGCATACTTTCTCCCACCTGCATCACGGCTGACCAGCTGATAAACTGTGGACTTGGTTGCTCTTGGCTGCTTATTCATCTCTGACTTTTGCTCGTGCTTCATAGAGATGTCTCTCTATGGAGAAAAAAACACTCCAAGAATATGTTTATCTTTAGGCCCATCTGTCCTCCGGTGCCTCCCCCACAAGACCCCCTGAGGTTCAAGGTAGATGTTTCTAGTCCCCTGCACCAAACACTACTCTTTTCTCTAGAGCCCATTTTCCTTGAAAGGACATCATGTAAAGTTGGGACGAGAAAGGAAGGAAGTGATTCAGTGTCCAAGTCCATTTGGATGACTGAGCACCTCTTAAGTGCTTCAGCCAAAGTACTCAACATTTACTATTTGGGGTATTTTTTTTCTTAACAGTCAAAAAAGTCAAATATTTTACCATGCAATTGAAACTTTTGTGCATTATTCCAAGCTCAGCTCCTCCTAGAGGAATGACAAATCAGAAGCTGTAAACTGAGTAAACTCAGGTAAACTGAGTCCTGGCTACAAAATAAAAAAGCAAAAGTCTGTGTTGCTATTTTTCACTTTGGATTTAAATCCTCTGGACTGAACAGCCCTCACCAGGCACTGTGTAAAGTTTTTTCCTAAAATAAGATGACAGGGGTCAGGGGCCCAAGCTAAGCTGATTAGCACAGCTAAAGCTGTATCACATTGCCACAGTGGGGTCATATGATTGATCACTGGGGTAAATATTTAGGAAGCTTCCCAGGGAAGGGGAATAGATGGGAAGGACCAGAGAAGCCAGGGAAAATGGGCATCTGGGGTGTAGCTAAGGGAGGGTCTGATACCATTCGCCTGTCGCAATGCAAATCAAAAAAGCAGGGGTTGCTTTGCTTTGAGTTACATCTCCCACCGGCTTCCCCTCTGAACGTGTGTTCTGCACCACTGACCCAGGCCTCCGGATCACCTTTCGCTGCAAGGTAGCGTTTTCAGCAGGCAAGACAAGGACACATCAAAGCAGTCCGTGTCACTCTGCAACTACATGACACCGTCCCGCCAGGCCCTGCTGGCACCAGTCAGCCCTGCTCCCCTCTCCCGGCAGCTAGGGACAGCACAGCGCCCACTGCAGAAGGGCAACACGCTCATCAGTGGGTCAAATGGGCTCTCCATGGGCTTCGATTTTCCCGTAGGCAGCACGAGACCCTCTGTCAAGGGCAGGCAGGCCAGGAAGTTTTGTAGCAGCTCTGAGCAGCTCTTGAGCCCCAACAGCATGGGACCGGCGTGGTGGCAATCAGTACCAGCCAGGCTCCGGCTCCCTGCCCCTATCCTCTGCCACCGCACCTCCTTCTGGGGGAGTAAAGGTGGAGAGAAAACAAGCTGTGCTAAAGTAAACGCTCATTTGTATCTAAGCCAGCACCTCCTGGTGTAACCTGGGGGAGTTTTCTTCCTTTCCTACCTCCAGTGTAGGTGCTTGAGGAGCTAAACCCCGCTCTCAGAGCAGTACCCAGCTCACCTCAGCCTCTGAGTCCTCCTCTAGGATGCGCCCCTCGCTCTGCTGAGGCTCTGTGGGGTGGCCTCAGCAGCTTGGCCCTGTCCACAGCTACAGCAGCGGTCCCCACAGGGCCTTCCCCCACTGGTGGGGTCTGCAGGATGGCTGCCCTTCTTCATGGGTGGACCACAAAGCTCATGGAGACCCCCTTCCCTGCCAGGCCCCACCGAGGCACCACCTCAGGACCAAGGGGAGCACCACAAGATGGTGCCTGCCCTGAGATGGCACCGGTTGGCAGGCCCAGGAGGGAGAAGCAGCACCCAATCATCCTCCGCTGCCCCACGGTTCAGCGGGGACCAGAGAGGCCTCCGTGTCCCTCCTTCTCCCACAAATGAGGGGCAACATCCTGGGCTTGAACCCAGCCCTTCGTAAGCACAGCCAGGGCCTGGCTCAGCTGCCAACCCACTCACCACGAGGCACCCAGAGCCACGATGTGAAGAGTTTCCTCAGCTCCCTCCATAATTAACGGCAGCCAAAATGGGAGCTGGGAGGGTTGAGGGGCAGGCAGGAGGGAGGCACTGCCCGGTGACCACCTTGGGACCCCGCTGCAGCACCCGGGGGCCTCCTTCGTCCCGAAAGGCATGGGAGCGAAGGCAAGGCCCAAGGATTTAAAAGGATAAACATGAAGACAAGGAGGCTGTGAGTGATGGGAAGCAAGCACGCGGCCGTCCTGAATAACCTGTATTATTAAACAGGTGCAAGTGCCAGCTGCCCTGGGAGGGGGTGGCTTTCCACACACGCAGGGCTTTTATACACTTTTCCTGCTGTCAAACTCGGTGGTTAAAAAGGAAGCCACTAGACATTAACCTTCTCCTTTAACCGCAGTTTTACCAGCTCTCATTTCTTCGCCGTTTGTCTTTCCTGCCCTATTGCAGCCCGAGGTCGTTTGCCAGAAAATAAAGACAAAGGCTCGTTGCTGCCAGAATCTGCCCTCCAACAACAAGGAATGGCAGTAAGTGGGCAAGTAGGGACACACAGAGCTGCACAGAGAGAGGAAGAGAATAGCTCCTATTATTTTGGTAAGTTGCTGTTGACTTTGAGGCAGGACTCTCAGGGAAAGGTAACAGCTGGTGTTAGACAAATGATACAGCTAAAAAAAACAGAGGAGCTTTTAGACACACAAATCCTTCTTCCAAGCTGCAGCAAAAGGCTGTAAACGTCAGCCTAAGCACGGACTGGAAAAGCTTCCTCTGAGTCTCTCTCTTCTTTCTTCAGGGAAAAATGAGGCTCCATGGGGAAAGAACTTGCCCCTCAGCATGCAGGAAAACAGAGGCATGACTGGATCCCTGATCCCAGCTTTTCTGTGATGAGACCATAGAATCATAGAGTCATTAAGGTTGGAAGGGACCTCTGAGGTCATGGAGAGATGGTGCTTCCCCACCTGTAGAAGCCATTGCTGTTGCTGCGTCCACCAAACAAAACCTGTTACAGTACTGCAGTAACACCCTCAGTACCTGTGAAGCACCGGCAGATGCTTTGCCACACTGCATCACTGCACACAAGTGGTCTGCAAGTGCAACTCAGACCCAGCCTTGTAATGTTGAGCTGTGATTTACACCGACTCCAGAGATTTCACCTCATGCAACTGCTCCAACTCAGTCTTCACTGAAAAGATTCATGGCATTTTACAAAAAAAGGAGCAGTTTGCAGGCCTTGAGGAGAGGTACCGGGGTTGAGCAGAGCTCAGGAACTGCATCAGCACTAAAAGAAGCAGGAGAGTTAGAGGAGGCACAGCACAAAGACACTGTTGAGCTGTGACTTGACGATGGTAGTGAAGCAAACTATGCTTTGCCAGGTTACAGGGTCAAGCAGCAGTAGTATATTGATTAACGATGTCGAAGTCGCCAGAGGGCCTGTCTTAGATGCAGCAGACAGTTCACATTGCGTTCTGGGATCCGTATGTCTGCTTTAGGCCGGCACTCTCGATTTGAACTGCAGCGCCATTTGCCCTTAGGCAGACGTCTTGGCTTTGATATTGCACAATGGGATTTGCACAGGAGACTGCATTCAAGTATAATTGCATTGAGTGTCACAGGAGAAACCCAGCCTATAGGCGGCAAACTCTGTCCCTGTGACTGGTGCTCAGCTATGCAATTTCCTATTGCACAGCGTGGACATTTTCTGACTTGCAGTTTCAGGCCTGCCTCACCCTCTGCTTTCCCTCTGTTACAAAGCTCTAGAGATGCTTCCCCAGCAACAATGCTATTTTGTTCAGGAGAGAAAAACCCAGGACTGATCAACCCTGCTATCAACAAGCAGGTGTCTCAGATAGCAACAAAAGAACCAGCATCAATAATGGAGAGGGTAGAGAGAGCGAGAGATGCAATGAAGTGGAGAGAGGGAAGCCAATCAACTTAATGAAATAAGGCGCAAGGTTAGCGAAGGGCTATTTATAGACTCCAACTGGTTCAGCCCTGTGCACTTAGAGGCTGGTTCAAACTGGCTCCTTAACAGCAGTAATAATCATTACAGAAAAGAAAGAGAAAAAAAGTGAAAGCTTGGAAAATTCACTGCCGGAGGTAAAGCTTTAGAGCCAGGGCTGGCTGGACTCAGAAGTAACTGCATTACTGAGAGACTGAAAGGTTAATAGGAAACCAGCTGACACTGAAAGGGAACAATTAGAGAGGTTAAGGGGTTTAATATTAGATTAATGGTTGCCTGGAGGAGCAAATGCAGAGATTTCAAGAAAATAGGAGAATGGTGTGCAGAAGGCTGTTTTTTCATGGACGGAGAGCCCCAGGTCTGCTCCTGCCGCTCCTCAGATAAACTGGAAGAAGGTGGCTCTGCCATTCCTTGCCACTCTTGCTCAGTCTCCTGTTTCCATCTCTCTTCCTCCTCTCCCATCTGTTTGCCTCTGAAGTCCCTTTGGGTTTGCGCTCCCCACTTAAGCGCTGTCTGTGTGGTCTTGTCTTAGTGTCTTCCTTGTGTTCCTCCTCCATCCTCCCACTGTCTCCTTAAAGGTCATAATAATAAAATGATGCTTAGCATTCCCATGGCCCTTTCATTCCTCTTCAGCGAACTGCTCTCCAGAGGCAGGCGTGGTGGGGATGGACACTTTTATCCACATTACCCGTAACCAGGAGTCAAAGCTTCAAAGAGAAAAAAAGAAAAAGAGTTGACAAAGATCAGATGACAAGTCTGTTCGCCAGCAAATCCACCCCAACTAGATGGACAATACTGACACTGGTGAGGTCCCGGACTACCAGTAGTCATTTTAAAAGGCTTTTTAGCAGGAAGATATTGGACATACTGCAGAGAGTACTGATTCAGCAAGATCGGAACTTATGGCATGGATCAATGGCATCTCCAAACCCAAAAGGGGTGTTGAAGATACTAAGGAGGGGACATTCAGCACAAGGAACACCGTCCTACCAGATGAAGGGCCATAGACATGCTGCTGCTGTGCGGTGGGCTGAGCACTGTATGGACAGAAAGTTAAAACATGCCTCTTACAGGAAGACAACAGAGAAAGGGGGATGTTCTGTAGCTCAGAGATGCTGGATGTTCTCCCGAAACCTTGTGCTGCAGAGGGAAGGAGATAAGCTGTTCTCCCTTCCCCCACAGCATGGGATGAGTAGCAAAGTATTTGGGATGGACTCACTGCATCCGTACAGTGCAGACTCCCCAGCATAACCGACCTGGCCTGTTTCCCCATGATCACTGCAGTTGCTGACATACTCATCAGGCCCCTGAGAGTCCCTGTACCTCGGTGCCAGAAGAGCCTTGTCACAGAGCACCACTAGCTGCTGCTTAGGATGATGCTGGGAGCATTGGGCTGCTCCCTGCACCACCCCGAGGGACTCCTGAGACGCAGGGAGAAATTCTCCCCTCCTGCACCACCTGCGGCTGCTGCGCTCGCGGATCCTTCCCAACGCACGTGCTCCTCCCATGGGACAGGGAGAACTTTCCCTGAGTGCCTGACCCTTGGCGGCTGCTTGTGGACTCAAACAAGCGCGAGCTGGCTGGATCCATCCATATCTTACACCGCTTCCCACAGCACAGCCTCCCCTCTGAAAATCTCCCTGGCAAGATTAGAAAGCGATGCACTCAGCACTTCCTTCTAGGGCTGTAAAAGCCAGGCTGGGACTCCGACGCCGCGCAGGCACCTGACAGAAAAGTTTCCTCGCTTGTGATAATGACAGTGAATGTCCCAGCCTAGACCGAGTTGTGGTCGTTTGCGGCATATTAGCTCCAAAGCACCTGAAAGGCAGTGCTCTGGCTTGATGCAAGACCTATGGAGGTCACCCATGGGTTCCAGAGGGGAAAAGACCAAGGAGGCTCTGGCTGGTATCAGAAGGCAATTCAAGCTGTTTTCTTCTTATATGCATGGCAGCTGAGCACTGACTTCTTCTTACCAGCTGGGACACTGCTGATTGATAGGAGGATGGCTAGAGAAGCATTCACTGGATGTGTTATTCCTCAGGTCTCTCTTCCATGCAGCCACGTCTCCTGAACAACAAGGAGCCTGAAGGGACAGGCTCTCCCTCCCACCTTCCCATCCTACACAGGAGCGTTTCCCAGGTCTAACATAAACCTCCCCTTGCCTCTGGCCAGCCACATCCCTGGAGCTGCATCTCTGCTTGAAAAGAGCCGATATCCTTCCAGTGACCCACCCATCACCTCCAGTCCGCAGTGTCCCAGAGTTAAAAGCACGTTTCAGCTAAGGATCTCCAAGTGCTGTACAAAAAGCTATTAATCCTCAAGCCACCCCTAGGAGCCAGGCCTGTAATTATTTGGCTTGCCATTTATCTCTGGAACTCACTGTGCCATTCCACCAGCCCCGGGATGAAGGAAGGTAAAACAATACCTACCATTTCGTAACAAATTGCAAATTAAATCGACTGCAGCTCAGCCGTTAAGGGAAATGTTACCTTTTCCATAATCACCCCCTGCAGGCAAGAGCCTGAGAAAATGTAGCAACAGCTATTCTTTAACAGTTAGGTAAACTTTGACACAAAATTTAAGTGACAGGCTCCCAGCGAGACAGCCAACAAGTGTCAGAAGATTTCCGAGAAAAGAAATCAGGAATCCTAGCTCTTGGTTTCTTGTTTTATCAACTGAACTGTCTCTCCTCCACACATACCCCCCCTCCTTAAAGATGACCATCAAAGGAAAAGAAATGCCACTTATGCCCTTTATGTGCCTTTGTAATAGATTAAGGAGCCTGTAGGATTTCAGTCCAAGGGAAAAAGATTAAGTGGTTTTCCACTTGTTCTCTTACATTAGAAATGCAGGTCTTTGGGAGCCTAAACGTCTCCAGTCTGTCTAGCCTAGATCATGACAAAACCAGGAACAAATGAAAGACAAGAGAGCAAGAACGGGGCAGAGAGGGGAGGGGAAATTGAGTCAAACCCACAAAGTGCTGCTTGCAAGCAACAACTGCATAAACACAGTCACACAATGACGCACAAAATATCAGTGAGAAATTACGTGCTGTTTAAGAGTTGACTCTCCCGCAGCTCCAGCCAGGGTGTGAGAACCCACAGAGGTCAAACCCTGAGTACCCCAGGAGATCTGCATGGGAAGAAGAAAAGGGAAAAAGAAAAGTATCCTCATATCTTCTTGTCAAACAGAAGCTGTAAAGTGGCATGAGATCTCAAATAAGACAGACCCAACCTACAGGAACGGGAAGGACTGGGCAACAAAAGCCGAGCAATGGCTGTCCTTCTTATGCCTCCTGTGTTGGCGAGGTTCATGCAGAGGACTCCCTGGAGAGGAGATGCTGAAGGGAAGGAGCATGGGGATGGGTGGGGTAAACCAACAATGCAAAAGGCAATTACAAAATGAAGAAAGCAGTAGAAGGACAGGGCTGGAGCAAACGTCAGCACACAGAGGAAACTGCCCCGCTTCAGTCCAGAGAGCTAAAAGGTCACTCAATCGGTGTCTAGCTGACAAAGCTGTCCCTTTTACAGTCTTTCTCTGCCCTCTTCCTACAGCTCCTTCCCCTGCCTGTTCCAGGCAGGCAGCAGGACCCCCCACTCTGGTCTAAGCAAAGAAAAATTTCAGTCACTTCCAGCTGTACCTGTTTAAACTACTTCTGCGGCTGGGAGATTTAATTACAGCCAGTCTGCAATACGCAGGCTTTGAACTGCTTTAACAGTCTGGGATAGAAACCTGCGCAACCAGAGCACGGAGGGAAGGGCAGGGGAGGTTGCAGCTGTATTGAGAGACGCGCACTGGAACGGGTCGTGTCTGGATGTGGATGAGGGGTACGCAAACTGTGCGTGCACAAGGGTACCTGGTTGCAAGTCACCGGACACTCTGAGGGCTAAAACCCAATTCAGTAAGCAAAAGCCTTTCCTTAGGAAATCTGTTTTCCCAGTTCTTTGAAAATCCACTTAGGTAGCTCCTCCAGAAACCTCCAAGCACAGAGCATTAAATAATAGTCTGTTAAAATTACCTCCCTCCTGACCAACTACCTGCCAGTAACGCTTCATTGCTACATCGAGGTGTACTGACACCCAGGAGAAGCCCAAGAACTTCAGTAACCAAGCGCAAATCTTGTGGAAAGCCCTTCCCTGTGTCAGGAAGCAGGTAAATACACTCACAGCCCCCTCGGTGCGTGCCTGAGCTCCCCACGCCAAACTGGTGCCTTGAGCCACACCATTCCCCTGTAAAAGGGAGCTGGAAGGGACTGCGAGGAGCCCTTCCCAAACAGATGCAGCCAAGCAATTGCTGATGCTAGAGCGGTGCCTGCTGGCCAGTCCTATCAGAAGCACTGGGAAATGTTTCCACAGAGGATGAACTTGCAGTCAAGGTCAGGAAAACATTTCTAGGGAAGAGCTGCGTGTCCAGCTCCGCCGTGTTTCTGCCGGAGAGCTGGCATCAGATGTCCCAGTTTTGTGAATCAGTCTGGTGATTATTTCTGTCGTGCCTCCAGCCCCGCACTGTTTCTCGTCTTTCTTTACTCTTTAAGGTTTTATGATTTTTCAGCCAATCCCAAGGTAACAGACGACTTTTATTACTTTGGTATAACTGATGCAGTTTCAATAATGCAACTCCCTGTGAAAGTTCAGATTCGGGACAGTGTCATCTCAGCAAGCTCCTTAACCTGTCTAATGTTGGATGCTAAGAAGGTAAGGCACCTCAAATCACCGAGAGCTTTTGAAAGGTCTGACATTTTACATGCCTTTTACATACAGAAACATGCTCAAAATGCCAGTAATGCCACTGTTACGCAAACTGGGTGGAACAGGTGCCAAAACCACTGTCCTTTCGCTGTCCTTATGATGTGCTGGGAGAGAGAAATGATGCTACAGGTGAAACAGCTCTCGTCACAGAGGCAGTGTCTTGGATGCTCGCAAAATGCTGAATACAAAAAAAGATGAAATCCCAGAGAAATAATCTTCAGAGATATCATTCTTATGCCATGCTTCAGAGATAGCATTCTTATGCCATCTGCACAGATGTATAACAATGTATTATACTGGATTTGGTCCTCAGCCCAAGGATTTGGAGACAATTTAGATGTGAACGAAAGGAAATAGGTAGTGTATCATGTAGTTCTTGAATTTTCAGTATGAAAGAAAACAGAGTTCTATCCGAACATTGGGATTACATCCCCCTGAGCCTACAGCTCTTCTAGGTAACAACACACACCTATCCATACACACACACGCGCGCCTGCTCCTAAGGCAGGAGTTTAAAATGGATAAGACTGGTAATGGCAAAGGGATGCATCCATCTTCGTGGGTCTGCCAGGGGCTGAAACTGTACAGCAAACTCTCTCTTGGACACTCACAGACCCATGTTTTCTCCCTGATGGCAGGTGGTGCCATGTTAGGCAGCCTCAGCTGGAGATTTCCCATTATTCACATTTGTTCGCTATTTTGCCACACTTGAACTGTCAGGCTGACATTTTACACCCTCAGCATAAACAGGGCAGATGTAGGTGGGAGGTGGGCAGGCAGGCAGACAGAAACAACATAAAGCTGTTAAATGCCTTTCTGAAGAACTGGATGTTATCTGTACCGCTGTCTGAACTCCCCCATGCTCTACGTAAACCAAAACATTCAGTTGAATACCTATTTAAGGCAGACACTGGCCAAACGTCTGTGTTGGGCCAGCAGTTGCACAGATTTTAACCACCCTACTGTTTCAGCAGACGAAAGCACCCCTTCTCCCCACACCCACTCCAGCACAATTCAGTGGAGACACTGCTCCATCTAGGAAGAACGGACCCCAAAGAGTTCACAGCCCCGCACAAGCACTGATCTACTAGGAAATACTGTAGTGACTTAAACCTTTCTACTCTAAAAGCTCCAGTGCACTAAGAGGCTGATAATTTACCTCTTCAGCACACTTCCCTCCCCTGTACGAGCAGTGCACAGTACACAGGTGCACACACATTCACGCATGTATACAGAACACAAACATTTGCACACACACGAAGAACAAGATTTCCACGCATCATTGGTCTTCCCTTAACAAGTCAAAGCACCAGCTTGTACAGCTCATTTATAAACAACTTTTCTTCTGAATGCACCGTTTCTCTTTCTAGCAGAAGGGGAGGACAAGAGCACAGGGAACCCCATCGTCTCTGCTGGGAGTCTCACCCAAACAGAATTCATACATGGATTGCCATGCTAAAGCTGTTTGTGCATTCCCTGTTTCCCCACGTGTGCAACAGAAGATCTTGCTAGCAGCTTGTAGCTGCAACTGAAGGTGGACGGAGCTCTACCTTAACCATATGAAGGCCCCGAGACTATGCAAGCATGCAGGAAAGCCAAGACTTAGTCATGTATGCTCCCTAATCAGTGAACACATCTCACAGACTTGGTCGTAGTTTCACTGTCTGTCAGTTTGCCCATCTGTAAAAAGGGCACCGTACCACCACCTGTCTTAGACGGTAGAAAATTTGTTTGTGGAATGGTCAGATGCTATGGTGTGAACATTATAACTCAAAAACATCTGAAAGAAAGTGAATTACTCTAAAGTGTATCTTGGATTATGCCTAAAAGAGAAAGCCAGGGGGCTACACAAAGTTAATGCAAAAAATCAAATGAAATGTTGAAGCAGGATCCATTTACTACCAGCCACGGGAATTTGTTGAAAATACCAGTCTATTTTCAGAGTGCATTAAGTACAGGGGGAATAAGGGAAGCTTGTGCAGAAAATCTTGAATTCAGCATTCTCTAATCTTTCAGTGTTTGATTTTGCCACTGCAATGAACTTCTGTCATAATTTATTTGGCTCCAGAAATAGAGAATTGAAAAACAACCAGATATAATAAATAATTACTGATATGGAGCACATTACTTATGATCACAATGTTTCAATTCACCTTATACTTGTTTTACCAATGTGATGCCACAGCGATTAGAAAAAGCATATTAAATGAGTTCTGGCTGATATACTGCAGAGTTGAACCCGAGGACTTTCATGTTCAACCGGTGCTGTTGAGCAAAACTCATGATTCAGAGCCATGACGGAGCCAAAGAACAGTAAATAGTCTGGCTGCGTTCCATGCGCTGACATACTTGAGGATCATGTAACAGTGGTCCCAAATTAGGTATTATTTCCCATGACCTTTTTTCCTGATAGATTGGCCACAGGAACCAACCAGGTCCACACCCACTGGAAGCCAGCGCAGCTTTTCTCAGGACGCTGGCATGCTTCAGAGCAGATGTAATTTAGCAATTGTGCAAGGACATTGAGCAATAAAACTCTGCGTGGAACCCGCTCCGCTCCTCAGTGGTAAAATTCTGCTGCCCTGGTAAAATTTTTCTCCTCCTGCTGTTGAGGGGGGAAAGAAAAGTGGTGGATATGTTAAGTAGAAGGGTTCCCAGAGCCCAGCACACCAGCACAGGACACCAGCAGTCTATGTGTAATGGGAAATGGGATCCACAGCATCCCTGGGTCACAACATATTTTTACGAGGAACAAGTCCCCCACCCCCATGGGCCGGCCCTCAGCCATAAAGGCCTTCAACCTCAAAGTCCCACAGCAAGTTTCTCATAGTTTTCTTCTTCTCAAATCCAGACTTTGGCCCATCCTGTCTGCTGGCCCTGCATTACCCTAAATCACGATGCTGCTGCTGAGATCATTTCCCTCAAGGGTCCAGGCCCCTCTTTCTGATGTCCTAAAGGTAATAAAAAACATCGCATGATTTTGCCAATTTCTAATTCTTCTAGACAAAAAAAATTATTGGCCCTTGAAAACATCTGCAACAAACCATCCCACCGGGTAAGCCACCCCCTCACCCACCAAATGCCCTTTGTCTGAGTAAGTGGGCAGCAACCTGCCTCCTACAGCTCTTAATGCAAAACAACTAACCCATGGGTGATTCATCTTCAGGAGCCCTTTTCTCTCCCCCCAGATCAATGGCCTTCCCTAGAAACCCTCCCTCTCCACACAGCAGAAGGAACCTGGGAAAAACCCTCCACACTGCCGGGTCCTGCCCTGGCAGAGCAACAGCGGGACACACAGAGCTTCAGGCTGCCACTCCAGCACCTACAGCTTCTCACCTCTTCTTCAAATGTTGTCTCCCTGGGACAGTCCTCTGGCTTGAGTGACAGACACTATCCCCACCAAGGACTTTCCTTGATTAGTTTAGTTAAATTAATTATTTAGGTTAGCTTAACATTCACTTAAAACTGAGAACTCGCAACTGGAAGTGAAACCTCTGAACATGTAATTCTCAACCAGAACTAGCAGGGAAATGCTGATATCAATGGAAAGGCACAGCTCCTCCGTTGCCGGGACTGCAAGACACAGCCTATTGCAGCACAAGACAAGCATTTCAAGAGATGATTCTGGGATAAATTTACCCTTGGAGCCCTAAAAAACCACTCGGTTTTGCAGTACTGTACACAGACTTTCTGGACCTTATTTGCACTTACCTCCACCTACCATTCATCACTCAGTTCCCCTCTGTTCCATCTTCCTGGTCCAACTCTCCACTCTCTTTTCCCCCCTCTCCCCCAGGAACCAAACAAGGATCAAAAATGCATACTCGAAGAGCACTGAATCCCCCAAGGAAGAAGAATGGCAAACAAGCACAACTGCATATGACAGAAGAGAAAAACACAGTCTAAATGGGAAAGAAACTTGAGATTTGTAAGGCTAGGAATGATTTTTTCTAAGTAGAGAGACACAGTTTGTTTCTCTAACTGCTAGAAAAAATTGACAAGTTTTGGGACTCACAGGACTGTCCTCAGATATCCAACCGGGATGAAGCAGAAGCTGCATTATACCCAAGGTTTATATTTGAGTCATACAAAACTTGACAAAGTAGAAACTTAGATATGTCCTTGGGCACAGGATACACTGATTTCTCCCATGAATGAACTAGTTAAGCCCACATGTGCCCCATGGTCAACTCTACTCACCACCTTTTAAGAAGGAAAGTCCCCTTGAGGTTGACCCTAAGGCAAAGCTCCTCAGAATTTTGTTCACATGCTCATTAGGGTCCGTAGAAATGTTTCATGTCCTTGTACCTACACCACAGTTCAAACTGCACCCAGAGACAGTGGGAGCACACAAGCTCACCTCCCCTTTGCTGCTTTGGCTGTTAGCAAATTAACCTGCTGCTGCTCGAAGAGCACTGTGTTCCAGCGGCAGCGTGCCACATATGGTGTGCATCGCCTCCTTGCAGTCTGCCAGCTGCTATCAGCCCCTGGTTTTAAGGCATAGATACAAACCTGCTCAAAAGACAACCGTGCCGCCTGTTGGTGTTCCTGCTGTCCCTAGCTTTTGCTGCAATCCTGCTCCTGGAAGCCAGTCCTCACAACTCTGCCTGTGGATCTCCACATGAAGTCGGCTCTTGGGCACTGACAAAGGCTCTTTCAACTCACATGACTGCTTTCACACTGTAATCTATTAGAGAGCGCTCCCAACAGTTGCACAGCCACTGATAAAGTGAGGACGGTGTAACTTTTCAACCAGCACAGCTAGATCCAGGAAAGGGTGTTTGCAAACAACTGAAAGCTAGCCTGTGCACCTCAGCACAACACAAAGCTGCCTTGACAACTGTGGTTTGAGTTTGATGCCCAAAATCCATAAAATCACTACATGAGCACTCAAGCTCTGATCTCATTTATTCTGGGATAAATGAGGAGCAACATCTCCCGCAGGCACTGCTTCCGGAGGTTAAAGCTAGTATAAAGAAAAGGAGAGTCAGGACCAAGTCCCGACCAAGTCAAAAGGAGAGTCAGGACCAACTGGGATGTGTTTTGTGAGTGCAAGTACTTAGCAGCAGCTTCTACTCACTGTGAGTTTCCGTTATTAGCAATTATCAGGTCTCAACATCAGCCTGAGCCGGGATGCCGGGGTGGCAGAGGGCAGGCTTGCTTCCTGGAATACAGTCAGCATTTCCTGGAATCAAGTTGTACACGAGCCAGAAGTAACCGTTGGCACCTCGAGTGAGCTTCTGCTCTTTGCTATCGAAAACTGCCTAGTTTTGTATTCATTGCAAGATAAGATTGGACTCAAATTTTTCACAGAAAAAAATGTTTATTCTTCTTTAGGTGTTGTGCAGGTGACATTTGGAGAGAAGGACGTGGGGAAGGGCACTGCAAATGCTGTCACCAAAACTAGCAGGAAGTTAGGTCAATTTATTCTCCCAAATGTCTGGCTTCACATCCCCATGGGAAAAAAAAAATCTACCCATCATCATAACCAAAGAAACACCACCACTAGTAAAAAAAGCCCTGAGCTTCACTCTTGCTTTGAAAACCACGAAGTCTATACTTCTACCATGGGTGGAAGTTTCTCATGCACAGCGGACGCTGCAAAGTGAGTGAGTGAAAGCAGGCAGTGAGATACTGTAGAGCCTGTAGTTCTTGGTCCGATGTCAGCCTGCCATACAAGTCGGGTTTTCTACTTCTGATAAAGCTCCAAAGTGCCAGGAATTATGCTGAAGTCTTTCAGCAACTGTGGTTAACTAACCACAACTGCTTAACATTTTTGACGGCTGTTGCTTTTTGCTTTGGAAACGAAGTCAATGCTATCAGGTGTCAAGGGATTTTCAAAACCACACCCTATGTGAGACTTTTGCGTGATGTTTAGTATTAATTGCACAGGATGAATGCAGTGTATTAGATGAACTGCTGTCGTTTCTGGAAACAATTTCAGTCAGCTCCTCCAAACAATTATTTTTTGGACCGTTATTTCTCATATTAGTAACAGAAAGCAAGCCTTTGTCCAAGCAAGAAAACAAGCTACAGGTTTACCCTTACCACAATACACGTGACAAAGGACATCCTTGTGTGGAAACTTGTTAAAAAGTTCCTAAGAAGTAGACAGCATCATCCTGATAAACCTGGTGAAGGTGCAATGGAGAAGGACACTTGGCTCAGGAGCTGTGACTTAAACATAGATATATATATAAATAAATCACTTTGGGTTAAAGATTATTTTGGGGATCAGTTACTGGCTTTTAAGGTTAAATAAAAAGTGTAGGTGTGTATTAGAAAAAGACATGACAAAGTTTTTTACATCTTAACAATTTTTTTAATAAATTATGAGCAAGTATTTACAGATGGCAGTAGAGGTAAGGTGGTCTAGCTCTAACAAAAGATCCTGTTGAACGCTCCTGCAGTGCAGCTGCAAAGCGCAGAAGAAATTGTGGGAGTGGAAATAAAGATCTAACTAGTACATGTAGCAATAAGGAAAGATCTCAAGTTTTCTGTAGAGTCTGTACTTCCTACAACAGGACAGGGCATGGGCATAAGTTACCTGTGATACTTCTCATACTGTTAGTAACTGCTAGTTAAGTTTCGCTACCAGAAAAAGCACACAGGAGTAACTTAAGTGCCCTACAGAGCTGCCTAATGTAAAATCGTTGTCAACAGGCTGGCCAAGCTCATGAAGAAAGCTCTGAAGTAGGAATGATGGGAAGGGAGATCACAACCCACAGTTAAGTAGTAGTGGACAGGGGTCCAAAGCAAAAGGTACAGGGTGACAGGAAAAAAATAGACCTCAGAAGCAAAAAAAAAAAAAAAAAAAAAAAAAAATTGGCAGAAGCAGGCATGAAGGTACACACACAAATGGCTAGTGCTGTAGAAAACAACAAAAAACGTTTCTATAAATACATTAGCAACAAAAGGAGAGCTAAAGAGACTCTCCATCCTTTATTTGATGCAGGGGGGGGTGGGTGGAACATAGTGACAGAGGACAAGGAAAAGGCTGAGGTACTTAATGCCTTCTTTGACTCAGTCTTTAAGAGTCAGACCAGTTGTTCTCGGGGTACCCAGCCCCCTGAGCTGGAAGACAGGGACAGGGAGCAGAATGAAGCCCCCATAATCCAAGGAGAAATGGTTACTGACCTGCTGCACCATGTAAACACACACGTCTATGGGACCAGGTGGGATCCACCCAAGGGTACCGAGAGAGCTGGTAGAAGTGCTCACCAAGCCACTTTCCATCATCGATCAGCAGTCCTGGCTCACCAGGGAGGTCCCGGTTGACTGGAGGTTAGCAAATGTGACACCCATCTACAAGAAGGGCTGGAAGGAGCATCTGGGGAACTGCAGGCCTGTCAGCCTGACCCCGGTACCGGGGAAGGCTACGGAGCAGATCACCCTGAGCACCATCATGCGGCATGTACAGGACAACCAGGGGATCAGCCCCAGTCAGCATGGGTTTATGAAAGGCAGGTCCTGCTTGACCAACCTAATCTCCTTCTATGACAAGGTGACCCCCTTCGTGGATGAGGGGAAGGCTGTGGATGTTGTCTACCTGGATTTTAGTAAAGCCTTTGACACGGTTTCCCACAGCATTCTCCTGGAGAAACTGGCTGCTCATGGCTTGGACGAGCGTACTCTTTGCTGGGTGAAAAACTGGCTGGATGGCCAGGCGCAAAGAGTTGTAGTGAATGGAGTTAAATCCAGCTGGCAACCCGTTACAAGTGGTGTTCCCCAGGGCTCAGTATTGGGGCCAGTTCTGTTTAATGTCTTTATCAATGATCTGGACGAGGGGATCGAGTGCACCCTGAGTAAGTTTGCAGACAACACCAAGTTGGCTGGGAGTGTTGATCTGCTGGAGGGTAGGAAGGCCCTACAGAGGGACCTGGACAGGCTGGATCGATGGGCCAGGGCCAACTGTATGAGGTTCAACAAGGCTCAGTGCCGGGTCCTGCACTTGGGTCACAACAACCCCATGCAACGCTACAGGCTGGGGGAGGAGTGGCTGGAGAGCTGCCTGGTGGAAAAGGACCTGGGGGTGTTGGTCACAAGCCGGCTGAATATGAGCCAGCAGTGTGCTCAGGTGGCCAAGAAGACAATTGGCATCCTGACTCGTAACAGAAACAGTGTGGCCAGCAGGACCAGGGCAGGGATCGTCCCCCTGTACTCGGCACTGGTGAGGCCGCACCTCGAATCCTGTGTTCAGTTTTGGGCCCCTTGCTACAAGAAGGACATGGAGGTGCTGAAATACTTAGATTTATGGATGAGGGGAAAGTCGTAGTTTTATATGTTGCCTTAAGAAAGGCTTTGATACCATCTCCCACAATATTTCTGCATCTGGATTAGAACATTATGGCTTGAACGGATTAACTAGATGGACTGTTGGATGGATAAGGAATTGAGTGGATGGCCACATCCAAACAATTACAGTCAATGGCTCAGTGTTCAAGTGGAAACCAGTAATGAGTGGTGTCCCTCAAGGGTCTGCACTGGGACTAATACTATTTAATATCTTCATCAATGACATAGATAGTGGGATTGAGTGCACCCTCAGCAAGTTTGCAGGTGACACCAAGTGCATCTTGGTGTGATCAGTGGTGCAGTTGATACACTTGAGGGAAAGGATGCCATCCAGAGGGAACTTGACAGGCTTGAAAAGTGAGCCCACATGCACCTTATGAAGTCCAATAAGGCCAAGTGGGAGGTGCTGCACATGGGTCAGAGCAACTCCCACTATCAATACAGGGTGGGGGATGAAAGGATTGAGACCAGTCCTGTGGAAAAGGACTTGGATATACTGGTGTACAAAAAATTAGATATGAGCTGGCAATGTGCACTTGCAGCCCAGAAAGCCAATTGTATTCTGGGCTGCATCAAAAGAAGCATGGCTGGCAGGTCAAGGGAGGTGATTCTCTTCCTTGACTGCACTCTTGTGAGACTTCACCTGGAGTACTGTCCCCAGCACAAGACAGACATGGACCTGTTAGAGCAGGTTCCTGAAGATGATCAGAGGGCTGGAATATCTCTCCTGTGAAGGAAGACTGAAAGAGTTCGGGTTGTTTAGCTTGGAGAAAAGAAGGCTTCAGGAAGACCTTACTGTGGCCTTTCAATACATAAAGGAGGCTTATAAGAAAGACAGAGAAAGACTTTTTACCAAGGCCTGTAATGACAGGACAAGCGGCAACGGTTTTAAACTGAAAGAGAGTAGATTTACGTTGGATATAAGGAAGACATTTTTTACAATGAGGGTGGTGAGACGCTGGAACAGGTTGCCCAGAGAGGTTGTGGATGCCCTATCATCGGGAGTGTTCAAGGCCAGGCTGGATGGGGCTTTGAGCAACCTGATCTAGTGAAAGATGTCCCTGCCCACAGCAGGGGGGTTGGACTAGATGACCTTTAAAGGTCCGTTCCAACCCAAACCATTCTATGATTCTATAAGCAGGTAAAGAACTGGTTGGATGATTGGGCTCAGGTGGTAGTGGCTAACAGGTCATACTCCACCTGGGTGGCTGAGACAAGTGGAGTACTAACAAGTGTCTATGCTGGAACTGGTCCCATTTAACATCTTCATCAGTGGGGTCTGGAGGAGGGGATAAAGTGCAGTCTTGTCAAGTTTGCATATGACACCAAATTGGGGAGAATCAGTCAACATGCTAAAGGGCTGGGCTGTCAGAGAGACCTAGACAGGTTAAAATTAAAAAGGGACGAATGTAAAGCTCTGGGAAGGAGGAACCACTTGCAAAGATACGAGCTAGCGTCTAGCTGGCAGGGGAGCAGTTCTGCTGAAAAGAAGCAGGGGGATCTCAGTAAGCAGCAAGCCGAACAGGAGCCAGCAGTGTCCCCTGGCAGCAAAGGCAGCCCAACAGCATCCTGGGCTGTATGAACAGGAGCTTAGCCAGTAGATTGAGGGTAGTGATTATCCCCCTCTACTCAGCATGCATTAGACTGCATTCACAATAATGTACCCAGTTTTGGACCCCTTCAAGAAGTCAGACATCAGTAAAATTGGAGCAAGTTCAGTGGAGGGCTACCAAGATGGTCAGAGCACTTGTACTATGAGGAGAAGCTGAAGGCACTATGCTTGTTCAAGCCTGGAGAAGAGTAGGCTTTTGGAGGGTACCTAACAGCAGCCTTCCAGTACCTACAAGCTGATCATTGAGAAGACGGAGACGTGTTCTTCATAGTAGTGCCTCATGGAAGAAAAAGAGATAATGAGCATAAGTTGGAACAAGAGGGAAGATGAAGGGGGAGTTTCTGATCTCTGGTTATCCTTGTCAAACCTTCATGATTCTTTACATGTACCAAGTTCAAAATGAACTGAAATGGCTTTCAGCTTTCATTAACAATCAGCATGCAGAAGTCATGAAACACGCTCCATAGCTTGATGTTTTGAAAACATTAATACATGGTATTCTTTTCTCTTTGATTCTTTTTGAGCTTCAGTGTATACATGACCTCAAATTTCAAGTTTTCTTTCCAGTCACAAGCAACCTAAAAACATACTATTATTCTTTAGAAATGGGTAGGTTTACATTCTCTTAGAATAATGTGAAGCAGAAGCTAAGACATAAAGAAGAACCCTAAAAGTGCAAAAATATCAAAAGTTCAAGGAAAAAAAAACCAAATACTGCTAATAGCAGTAGCTTTGTTCCAGTGCAATAACAAATTGCATTGTAGCTTTATCACAAAGTCAATCACCATCAGGAGATGATCGGTTTGCCAGTCTTCTGCCAGTTCCAGGAGACAGCCACCATCTTGGAGAACATTTGTCTGGAGCACTGAGTTCCTGCTGGAGAACTGAGACTAGCAAATGCAAACTTCCATCCATCTGGAAGTGCTGAAGGATGAACCATCTTTCTTCTGACTGTAAAAAGGTACTGAACCAAAACTGTACAGAAAGCTGACTAGTTTTTGATTTATCCACATTCATGCAAATGGATATGACTTTGTTAACCTCTAAATACCAATTATTAAAAAGGCCTTAGCTCTTACATTTTGTGTTAGTAGAGCACTGTTTGTTAAAAATGGATACAAAAAAATACAGAAGATTTTGTCCATGATTCGGCCTACTTATCTTCACGCAGTGATACTACAAAAGGAGGCTGTCCCTTCTGAGAAAAGAAAAATAGGCACTGGAAAAAACTCAGCTACTCTTCAAAGCACTTCTTTATGGATGACTTCAGTGCTGGTGGAAAACCTTCAAGACAAAATATAGCAGCTCCTTCATTGTTGAATTCTACTGCTTCTCTTCCGTTGTTGTTTGGTCCACAAAGCAGTTATTTGCTTCTGATTTAAGATCTCAAGCAAAAGAAAAAAAAGAAAAGCACACAGGTAAATTATTATGTCTTCTCTTCTAGAAATTGAACTAGTTATACAAGAATACCGCAGGTTTTAAATACTAATAAAGTGTGAAGATGAATTAAGACATTGTCACATGATCTAAAACAATCCAATTGCAGCAGCTACGCGACCCATGGTATCTGATAGCCACTAGCTGTTTTACCCAAATTACCTGCTTATGGTTAGACACTTTCCTCTGCAACTGGAGCAGGTTAAGGACATTTATCACTTACTGCCAGCCACCTCCTAAGCTCCTAAGCCACCTCCTAATCTGTGAGGCTGTTCTGACTCCGTGACTTTGGATCACATAACTAGGCACTTAAGATACCACTTTTATGCAAAGGTTCAGGTCTATAATCTTGGTATCAGCTGTGCACCACACAAGTGTGATGCTGCTGCTATTGCTTCCACACAGTAACACCAGGTGCTTTTGGAGTTTTCTCTTTTGAGGACTGCAAAAACAGCTCTTACTTGACAAGCAAAGAAACTGAAGGCAAAGGGAGTTACAGCGCAGAAAGGTAGAATCCAGCAAGCTCAAGACTACGTGCCCAACCTAACTCACTGCATGCAACATGCATCAACCTCTAACCAGGCTGATTTCCAATAAAGCATACACAAGGCCCACTTACATCGGTCTTGGTGCACACAGAGCAACAGTATAAGGGGAATCAACTGGATGTGCCAAGGCACTGCCTCATTCAGTCTTTGCTCCTATTTTGATAGCACTGCCCTGCCTTTCCACTAGTCTCTAGCTCAGCATCACTCCAACCTAGGATAAGACGCCAGGAGACAGTCTAGGAGAGCAGCACATGGTGACACATGGTACTCATCTCTGTAGACAATGAGAAAAAGAAAGATGTCCCTACTCTGGTTCTCACAAGGTTCCTGCATAGGCCTCAAGTATTTTTATGATTTGTATCCTTAAAATCCAAGCAGGTTTACTGCTTTACCTATGGCTGACTTATGCCAGCTTGATGACAAGACTAAAGAACGTGATGAAGAAGCCAGCCTAGGGGGGGGGCCTGCTATTTGCTTGTGTCTATGCAGTGAAAGGGCCTGAATATGAAATTAGTGTTCTCCTCTCGCTTTATAGCTGTGGTGATAAGCATCAGGTTGAACACCCCCCACAGAACATGCAGAATGTTCTGTCCCCACACAGCTTGCAAACAGCACCAAAGAAAGCACAGCTACATCTGACATCTTGACGTGACAGAACCACATAACTATTTCAGATGCTGAACCTTTAAGCGTGACGTAGGAGCACAGTTTAACCAAGTAAGTAGCCCTTGCAAAGCAGCATATCACGTAGGCCATGCAGAACACTGACTGACTTTGTTTGGTTTTCAGTATTACTCCTTGGCAAGTAACAGGATCTGACTCAGTTATGACAAGATACCACAGCTTCCTCTCCACCGATACAGCCCTGTTTCAAGCCTGTTTCCTTGTTTCATTACAGTTTCATTGGCAGTTTTGTCTGCATCACAGAGTCAGGTTTCTTATACTCAGTCCTAACTCCCTCCCACCCTTCCATTCATCCATGTTTTCTCACATTCGGACATTTTTTCCCCTCTTTTCAACATTGTCTTCAGCAAATATTTGAATGTGATTGCTTAGTTGGTAATTCAACAGAAGAATCAAACGTGGCAGAACAGAAAAATTTGCAGCAGTAAGGTGCCACTATGCGTCCTGGACATTATGAGAATCTTTAAACGGATTCTCTGCATCAGTGGTCTCCAAAGTGGGGTGTGCATAAGGCAATCCATTGTGGTGCAGGAAGAAAATATTTTTGCACCATTAATAAAATCTAAAAATAAAAAAATTTTAAAAAAGATTAAAATAAAAATTCAAAAGCAAAAATAAAACTTAAAAAGGAAAAATTAAAAAATAAAAAATTAAAATACTATTTACTTCATCCTTATCCTTTTTTAATTTCTATTTTTGTGCATGTTTTATAATGTACATAGTACTCAAGTATGGTAGCACATGTATATAATTTATAAAGAAATATACATAAATTGGGTGTGTATGTTCAAAATATTTTACTGATAGAGTGCACAATCAAATCAGTTTGAAGACTGCTGATCTACAACACAACAAGCAGAAACCAGTATGAAATGCCCATAGTTACACCATTTAGCTAAAGGCTATATGACAGACAAAACAACGTTTTTCCTTTTCTTTTGAGGAAAGGAAAATTGTTTTCAGTCAATCTGAAAACTTCATTTCTTACCAAACAAAAATGCTTTGACGCACACTGGCTTATAGTACACATTTTCTAAAAGCATTTTAAATTGTCTTTTTAAACATTGAAGTCAGATAAAAAATTTCAAAACAAGAAGTTTCTGGTAACTCAGTTAATAAATTTGCAAACAAAACCTTTCATAGAATCATGGAATATCTCAAGTTGGACGCGACCCATAAGGATCATCAAGTCCAACTCCTCACTCCTCGCAGGACTACCTAAATCTAAACCATATGACTAAGACCATCATCCAGACACTCCCTGAACTCTGACAGGCTTCATGCCATGACCACTTCCCTGCGGAGCCTGCTCCAGTGACCGACCACCCTCTCAGAGAAGAACCTGCTCCGAAGGTCCAGCCTGGACTTCCCCTGACGCAGCTTCCATGTCCTCCTGTCCGATCGCTGGTCACCAGAGAGAGGAGATCGGCGCCTCCCCCTCCGCTGCCCCCCTGGAGGAACTCGTAAACTCTGAGGAGGTCACCCCTTCCATTTCACAAATAGCAAAACAATTCCTTCCTTCCATTCCTGTCTTCCCTCACCCGCTTTATTTCCTATAGCTGACCTAATTTCACATCCCTCCAAAACCTGGTTTCTTCACAGATGTTTTATTTGCCAAGTACTTTTTCACTAGCTATGTTCTATGGGAAACCAGCTCTTGCCCTCTTCCACCAGGCTCATTCTCAGTTAAACTACAGCGGCTCTACAGCATGCTCAAAGTGCAGCAAAGCTTAATGGAGAAAGTAACAGCTTCATGCAACACATATTGCGCACACACATCTCAGCCTGCCCTGCATTCACTGCAACAGCCCCCCCCAGCCCCTCTCCCTGTCTCCTGCCCTTCCTTCTCCTTTGCAATCCTCTGCTGACCAGCAAGCATCCCATCCCCTCCAGCATGGCAGCCCAGTGCTCACCAAGGCCCTTTATGATCACATTTAACCTATCAGTCCAGCAAAAGACCACCCAGATTTTTCTGCTAGCTCAGTTTCCTGCTACATGAGGTAGTCAAACTGGCTCACAGAGGGGTGCGATGAACATCAGAGCTGGCCCAAAGAGCAAGACCTCCACTTTCAGTGACAGTACGTGGCCAGATTGGCTCAAGCCATCCTACCAATTACAGTCGATGTGGAACAATTTTCACCCATCCACAGGAAAGACAGAGCTCCCTAGAGTCAGAACTACAGTAAATTACAGCAAGGCTCTCAAACCCCGATACGTTCATTGCCCTCGTCAGATGGATCCAAAGTTCAGCAACACTTCTCAGTATCACCTTAATCTGTGTAAGCTCTGCAGACACACCAGCAATGAGAAAGTTTTATTACATATTTACCTACAGTTTTACTTTTGAAAATCTTACACAACTCCAGTGAAATTCTTTCTAAGCAGGTCAGGCACTTCAACTATATCCCTGGGGAAGCAAGAAATTCACGATTACTGATGGCAGCTGATTTCACTTCTCCATGCTGCCAGTGAATCTGCCAGGTTGGGGAAATGACTTCTACCTCCCCCACCTGGCTGTCATGAAGACCAAAGACTTTGAGATACAGCACTATGCTACGCCTTCAACTATTCTGCCTGATTCATGGATAGGAACTTTGGATTTTCTACAGATAAGTGCTCAGCATCATTTTCTGCAATACTACCAGGTGATTTGGAAGCCAAACTTAGAGTGTAGCAATTGTTCTCTTGGTGAGGGCTTGACCTTTGCGTGTTCTTTGCCAGGTTTAGATGTCTCAGTAAGACTTTTCACTAGAAACTGACGGTCAATGACCTCAGCTCCAAACCTATGATCTTTAATACTTCTTGGGAATCACAGTGTGAAACTAATTAGTAACAAGAGTAAAACCCGTTAGCATTCCATAGGCTTTCTCTACTCTAGAAAGATTCTACAGAAACAGTATTCTGGTCTGGATGGATGACAGACCAATGTAAGCCCTTGCCTGTGCAGTTTATTAAAGGACAGCCCTTATATCCTTCTGTTATCAGAGTTGGGACAGGACTAATCTGAGTTTTTATATTCTCCATGTTGACATACTCTAAGAAGCAGCTGCGCGACCTCACAGGTGCATAGAAAACAGATTGGGAGGGCAAAACATCTTTGGAGATAAGTAAATGGAGGCCTGTTATGCCCCCATAGTAAATGCGGCATACAGAACTGATGACTGAGTAAAGGTTCTACCTAATGCATGGAATATGAAACAATTGTTGAGAAATATTGCATCTTTGCAGCCTGAGTTTCACTAATATCCATAAGATGTAGTGTTAATCAACTGTTCTCCCATACAGAATAATAATCAGTTTTCTCATTCCACGTGTCAGTCCTCAGGCCCACTGCTCTATTTATTTAGAAGAGCTTTCCCACCAGGTCCATGTAGGTTTAAAAAACATCAACAAACCACAAGAAAAACACAAATTAAGTCAACTGTATTCTTTGTGACCAAAGAAAACACAGTTGCACACCTAAACAATAAAAAAAAACTTTCAGTGTTCCACAATATCTCTCTACTTTGATATGATCTTCAACAGCATTCATAACTAACATGGCAGAATTGCAGTTCAGGAATCTACTGACAAAAACTACTGCCTTACTGACACCTCAGCCGCTAGAAGCCTTTATCACTCGGTAAGGCATGGAATAAAGTAAAAGTGCAAGCATGAGCAAGAGGTGTGTTATTAATGAATGCCATTAACATTTAATCCTGCATGTTTTAGACTGGCTAAATTGGCCAGTCTCCTCAACACTTCCCTCACAAACACCTGATTCCCTAGCACACGTCACGCAATCATGTGCCCACCACACATGTGCCCCTTCCCAATCCTGGACCTCACAACACTCTGCTTCCCCAACCAGATGTAATCTGACTGAGACCGGGGACATTTCTTTGGCATCAGTAATAGCCCTGACCAACATCCCCTGCCCCCATGTGCCATCATACCTCCCCCTCTCTCCTCCATACCCAACGCCACACTGTCCTCATGCTCCCTTCCAGGCCCCGCAAAGCCCAAGCACAAAAGGCACTCAGCACCCATGGTGCCACCCATAACTTCACATCAAGAAGCCACAGGCAAAAGTCACAACCGACAAAGACCACACCACAGCACACGCACTTACCTCCCTCATTTGCGCGTTGGTCATCTGTATGATTGACCAGCAAGCTGCTGTTCTCCGTCTTACAGATGTCTGAAGAGAGATCAGAAGACAACTACAGTCCCCCGCCTTGCTCAGCTTCAAGACAGCTCCCCACCACAGAAAGAACAGGCACTCACCTTCCTCACTTGCACCATTGTCAGCTCCACACTTGGACGCCAGGGTGCTGTTCTGCTTGGTAGAGAGCTCTGAAAAGAGATTACAGGACACCTACATCCCACTGCTTAACTTCACAGTGGTATCAGTTCTTACTTACTACAATTCTTATGAATTGTAATAACCATTCAGGTTTGCTCCGGGCGGGGAATCCAGGAGGTCTCTAACCCAACCCCCTCCTCAGAGAAAGGTCCACACTCATGTCCAGACAGGTTGCTCAGGAATTTCTCCAGTCAGCTCTTAAAGACCTCCAAGGGTAGAGACTCCAGGATGACTCCGTGCAGCCTGTCCTAGTGATTAGTCGTGCTTAGAAGGCAAAAATCTTTCTCTTGTATCCACACAATCTCCCCTGCTTCAGTTTAGGACCATCACCTTGATATCCTGCTATACACCTCAGGAAACAGCCTGGCTTGGTCTTCTTCTCAATAGCCTCATAGGTATTGGCAGCTGCTCTTAGGTACCCCGAAAGCCTGCTCTTCTTGGGGCTTGAACAAGCCTGGTTTCTTCAGCGTCTCCACAGATGAATTGTGCTCCAGCCCCTGACCACGTTGGTGCCACTCTGCTGAACTTGCTCAAATTTATCAGCACTTTTGCAGCACTGGGTGGGCCAAACTCGATGTAGTACTCTATGTGTCATCTAACGAGTGCCAAGTAATGGAAAATAACCACTTCCTTCAACGGACTGGCTTAAGCACTCCTTAAAACAGCCTTTGCTGCCAGGGAGCACTGTTGACTCATAGCGTACTGTCCATGAGGACGCCCACCTACCTTGTCCAGGTCACCAGAAAAACAGACCTCTGCAGTACTACACTTGTCACCAGCATCCATGGGGAGTACAACCCGTTAACCACTACCTGCAGGCCTGACAATCTAGCAAGTTTTGTACCCACGTAGATAGACAGACATTTATCCAGACTAGGACATCCCAACTTAGGACTCCAAATATGCTGTGGGACACTGCAGAAAAAGCCTTGCTAAAGGCAAGGTATACGACACCCATTGTTCTCCCTTCATCCGCAGATCTAGCCATTTCATCCAAAAAAGGTTGTCAAGTCGGTGAGCTGTGATTTACGCTGGGTAAAACCATCCTGCTTACTCCCAGTGACCATCTTTCTCCTGTGACCAGAAACATGTTCAGTTTTCAGTCCACCTCACTGTCTGCTTATCTAGCCTATACTTCATCAGCATCAGCTGTCACTAAATCAATTCCCTGTTCAGCAACAGGCCCACATGCTCTTTCCTCATTCTTGTAGAATCATAGAATCATGGAATCATAGAATCATTAAGGTTGGAAAAGACCCTTAAGATCATCGAGTCCAACCTAGCACTGCCAAGTCCACCACTAAACCATGTCCTTAAGCACAATGTCTACACAGATAACCTAGCAGCAGAAGCTGCTCTCATTGTCCTGGTCATCCCATAGTGGTTTCAAGCCTCCCTGAGCCCTGGCTTTCCTGACACCAGCCTTAACCTGTCCGGGCAGTCTTCCTAAATTCCTCCATTGTAGCCTATCCCTGCCTCCACATCTAGGATAAGCACTTTTGGCACTGAAGCTACGGCAGGAGTTCCCTGCTTAGCCAAGCCGATCTTCTCATTTACCTGCCTCTTCTCCTGACTGTGGGGATGGCCGGTGCTCATGCTTGGAGAAAGTCCTCCTTAAAGGCCTGAGGGCTCTCTTGAGCCCCATTGCTCTTCGGAACAGTCTCCCATGAGATCCTGCCTACCATCTTCCCGAAGAAGTGGAAATTTGCTCTCTGAAAGCACAGGGCCTGCACTCGGATGCTCCTCACTCCTCTCAGGATCTGGAGCTGTTTCTTGGTTGCTGCAGCCAAGGCAGCCATTCCTGACCACATCCTCAGCCAGTCCTTCCCTGTTAGTGAGCAGCAGATACAGCTGCACAGCAGCCCTTGCTGGTGTACCCGGTAGCCTAGGTGAAGAAGTTGTCCCTGGTGCTGCCCAGAAATCTTCCTGACTGCTGGAATTCCCGTGTTGCCTTCCCAGCAGATGTCAGCGAGGTTAAAGACAGACACACACGCAGCACCCTCTTCCACCAGAGACAATGACGGACAGCCTGGCTCTGTTTCACAAACTACCAGTCTCTCCAAATCCAGACAGAAGCTGGCAAAGCTTCTTCTTGGTCACATCAACTCTTGCTCCTCACTTAAGTGCTTCATGTTCACACAGTGGGGGACTGGAGGCCCCCTTGCAGACATCTCCCAACAGGCAGTGTTAACCAGAAGACCAGAAGCCACCACTTCAGCAGGGCTGCCACTTGACTATTCTCACCTCAGTCTGACTGGGATTTTTTTTTTTTTTTTCAAACCCCACTGATCTCCAGAGCACGCCTCCTTCAAGCCTGTATGCTCTGCTGGGGTTATTACCAGGGGTGGAAAAAACACAAGACTCGCTCTGCCCTAGCAGAACGTAAACCAGCAGCTCTTGACTACGGCCTGAAAGCTGCTTGAGTGCTCCTGAAACTCCTGCACAGAGGACAGGTGTTCAGCACTGATGGCACAATCCCCCCAACACCACCACTGAGAGCCATTACACAGAAGTTGCTCTGAGACTTCAACTCTAAGGGACCCTGCCCAGTTTGCCCACTGGGTCATTAGCCCCGACCGCTCCATAGAACAGACACTTACCTTCCTGATTTGCACCACTGTTAACTGTCTGCTTGTCTTTCAGGGCACCGTCCTCCTTGTTCAACTCTTTATCTGAAAAGAGATCAGAGAAGAGCTACAGTCCCTCAGGAGCACACTCCATTGCTTCTTCCCCACACCAGGCTCTGCGCTATCTGGAGCTCCGCAGCACACCTTCTCCTCTGCAACTGTTACGTACTGCTGGGCTACCAGCAGAAGCCCTATCTAGAATTCCTTTGTACACACATTTCAGAGAACATCATCGCCTTGCCTGCTGTTGATCATCTGTGCAGCAGCGACTGCATGCTACCTAGGTGCTGCAGGGCATACTGCACAAAGGTGCACTGACTCCCCCTCCTGATGTTCCCACTCCATACTGCAACAAAAAGTATTTTAGTTTGTTCCTCTAGTGTCCAGACAACCTTTATCTGTGGACCTGATTCTCTTTTGCCTGAACTGTACGTTTCCCTCCTTTCTTCCATAAGACAGGCAGTAAAGAAACCTCCTTCTCCTATATCCATCTCTATGTATGTGGAAAGAGTTACACAAGTGATAAGACAATCCCACAGTGCACCACACCTTCACCATCAGCTGCACAACCTCTGTTTCTTCAGATGAGGAAAGCTGTTCTACGCCCATTACAATTCATGCAGGAAGAATAAGCAGCAAAACCCAGGGGCTTCTGGGTTTTCTTTGCCTTAGTCTGATCATTAGTGATCTGTCCCTTCATCAGGAAAAACTTCTGCCGCCTTCAGCCCCCTTATTATCAGCTACTTGTGGAAAATAGTGGAAGAGTTAGTGAGTGAATGAATAACCACTGCAACAGCCTGGGGAAAAAAAACATTTTTTTGCTGACTTGAACTATAATGTTCATATTTCAGTATCCCTCTGGAGTAAAAAGAACTTTCCTACAGCATAAAGCAAGTGGAAGATATTGCATCCAGAAATGGTGCTTCCCGAAGGAAAGAAGCCTGCTGTATCTCCCAAATTAGCATTTTGCAAGCTTGTAAGCATCCCATCTTCTAAATCGCTGTGTTGAGGCTCACATCTATTTGCCATCACTACAAACAAAGCTTTGAAGTCACAGGATTTTATTCTCTTAGGTCCTGCTTGAGGGTTTCTTTCTAGCAGAAAGCAAAGATTACCTACCCATGACGACAAACTATAAAAATATCCTTGCACTCTTTTGCATGCAAATAAAAGGTAACATTAGACAAAAGGGTAATTTGCTTATTTACTATAAAAAGGTGTTCCCTCATACATGCTTAGTTCTTCTTTCCACAGATGGCAAAGTGATTTACAAACACAGCACGCAGCTTCATTCTCATCATATCCAGAGGGAAGCTGAAGCCCCAAGAAGGCATTTGCTCATCGCTGCTTAACAAGCACAAGGATCCAGGTCTTTCTCACTTCTCATCAAGTGATCTGCCCATCCACATTTACTGTTCCTAAGGCAACAGGTCTTTCTAGGCCAACAGGGGAATGGCACGCTCTACGCCGAGAGCACGGTAGTACGTTTTGGATTGCAAAAAGCCATGTGAAAAACTAATTCCCCCTTCATGTTCCCCTGGCTTAGGGCACCACCCCACTTGTTACCCGCTTCAGGCTTTTCATTCTCACAATCAACGGCTTGTGAAGATGTAGCTGCAAGCAAACAGAAATCCTTTTTAGAAATGTGTATGGAGGTAACACAACAGTCTGCAAAACTGAGCTGGGGGTGCTCAGCCTGGAGAAGAGGAGGCTGAGGGGAGACCTTATCGCTCTCTACAATTGCCTGAAAGGAGGCTGGAGCTGGGTGGGGATCGGTCTCTTCTCCCAAGTAACAAGTGATAGGACAAGAGGAAACGGCCTCAAGCTGCGCCAGGGCAGGGTTAGGTTGGATATTAGGAACAATTTCTTCACCGAAAGGGTTGTCAGGCACTGGAACAGGCTGCCCAGGGAAGTGGTTGAGTTTCCATCCCTGGAGGTATTTAAAAGACGGGTAGACATGGTGCTTAAGGACATGGTTTAGTGATGGACTTGGCAGTGGTAGGTTAACAGTTGGACTCGATGATCTTAAGGGTCTTTTCCAACCTTAACAATTCTATGATTCTATGATTCCTCCACTGACTGTCTCCTTCCCTCATCTGGACTGTTACAAGGAGAAGACAGGCCTGCAAAATGGAGTAAGAGTGAATCGAAAGGTGCTGCTAACAGATTTTTTCCTGAAATAACTGAAAGGGGTTAGAGACAGAAAAGGAGACAATTGCAGCTTGACCCACAGGATGTAAGCATGCACCAGAGTCATGCACCAAAAGCAAGGACCAGAATTCTGCACACCAGACTAGCAACGTGCCTGTCTTCACCAGTCTTGGACGGATTTTCAAGATAGGACCAAGGTGAAGTAACAGTGAACTGCCTGTCTGATGTGGCAATACCTTCAGCAGTCATCATTAAATCTACTGCTACATGCACAGCATCAACCCCCACCTGCTGGAACCACCAGCTGTCCGAGTCAAATTCAACGCACAGAGGAAAAGGCTAGCTGCCCAATTTCCAAGATAGGCCAGCAAGAAATTGCCATGGGGAACACTGGGAATGAGCAGTGTCTGACATTCATGCTCAGTCCTAAGCACTTGACATGAATACTGGGTTTAGAAAAATAATCAACCAAACATCTGAAAGAGGTATATATAAATGGGACAGGCAGGTAAGATTAAAAGAGATAGAAGAAATATTAACCTCATTTCAGCATGGAAACCAGCCCTAACCAAACAGGTAAAGAGCAAGTTCTCCAACAGACAGACTGCCCTATATCCAGCCCTCACCCTGAGGCCAGCCCCCATTCTCCATTGTCAGAAGCGGAATTCACCTCCAAAGAGAGCTGCTGACCAGGCACATCTCAGGCCATTCACTATTTCAATATTAGTCAGTAATTCTGCCAGCCCCACTAACACATCCACTAAGTGCAGGTCCCTATGATTATCCATTATTGGACCTCAACTGAGACTTTGAGGCCGCATGTGCACACACTGAAAATCAACTCAAAAGCTTACACCCTGCAAAAAAGGAAAGAGCAGGCCAGACTCCTTGCTCCAACCAACAGCAGATGTTTAAAAACACCTATAACCCAACACAGGTTTCTTACCTCTGTCTGAGTTAGACCGTTCTTGGCTGTCTCCAGGGAAAAATAGCTCATCTTCTCCTATAACAAAATTTATTTATTTTAGAAAGTATATATTAATGACCTGGAAAGAATAACTACACTCTGTAAAACAACTAAGGCCTGAAAGAAAACTTACTCCTCTGCCTCTCCAATGAAAGACTATACTGCCACAGAGAAAAAATGTACAAGTCTAGACCAAATTAAAGCAATAGTCTGATTTCCACACATTTGTGACACACTGGCTCTCTTACCTGAGGCACATACTGGACGGTTCATCTGAGCAGCTCCTCTTGTGCCACGTTTAATTGCAGCTGCACCAAAACAAATAGAATATCTGGAGAAATTACTCAGAAATAACATTTTGTGCCTTTGGAAACTAGCTGACAGCCTCTACCCATTCCCCACACCCCCAACTCAAATAAAAAAATTAACTGAGGACATACAACTGAATACTTGACTTGGGGAAAGAAGAAACAGTGAAATGTTGTTTTGGGGCAAAGACAATCAGTGAGAGATCAACAAAATGAGCCTCCTGCAACAACAAGAAGTCAGAACACATCTAACCAAATCTAAAGCAGAGTTTAGGATTTCATGACTCTAAGTCGTGTTCTTAAATCAGCAAATCACACCTTCTGTTTGATTATACCTATGCAGCGCTTATTCTACTGAGGTATAACAAGTGTATTTTCTAGCATGGTCAAACCTTTGCTGTTTCAAGAGAAGAAGTTGAATTGTTTTGAGTTTAACTGATGGCCAGTTATGAGTGACATTCTTCATGTGTTGATACCAAGCACAGTGTTGTTCAACATCACCAACATGGACAAGGGCACAGAAGGCACCCTCAGAAAGTCTGCAGATGACATCAAACTGAGGAGAGTAGGGGATATGCTGGAGGGCAAGGCTGCCACTCAGAGGGAGTTCCACAACCTGGAATAACGTGCTGGCAGAAAAGACGTCATGTTCAAAGGCAAACGTAAAGTCCTGCACCTTTTAAAATCACCCCACGGAGCAGTACAGGATGAGCTCTGCCTGGCTAGAAAATAGCTCTGCAGAAAAGGACCTGGAAGCCCTGGTGGACGACGAGTTGAACATTAGTCAGAAATGAGCCCTTGTAGTAGAAGCCTACCAAATACTGGGCTCCGTTAGCAGAAGTCTACTCAGTCCATCGACAGAAATAATTCTTCCCCTCTATTCAGTATTTGTGACACCACATGTGGTGTACTGTGTCTAGTTTTAGGCTCACAATTCATGAAAAAACACTGACACTCCAAAGCTAGTCCAGCCAATGTCCACCAAGACGTTTAGGGGGCAGGAGCTCTGCACAGAGGTGCTGAGAGAATTGGGTTTGTTCAGCCTGAGAAAAAAAGAAGGCTAAGAGGATGGCTAATTGCAGTCTACAACGAGCTTACATAGAAAACAAAGGAAACTCCTCTCAGAAGTACAGGACAAAAAGACAGGAGGCAATGGATACGAGTTGCAAAAAGAAAATCCCTAACAGAAATAAGGAAAATATCCTTCCCCACAAAGGTGATTCAGCGCTTGAACACATGCTGAAAGAGGCTGGAGAACTTCCATCCTTGGAATTATTCAGTGTTTGACTGGACAAGGCCCTGAGCAACCTGACCTAGCTTTGAATTTGGTCCTGCTTTGAGCAGCAAGTTGGATGAAACCTCCAGAGATTCCTTCCCACCTAGTTTATTTTACGATTCCATGCCAACAGAAACTAAATGGAGAACGATCAGGAAAGCATAAGGTCGACATGCAATATACATCTATGTATGCTCTGATCAGAGCCTCCCTCCAGAATATCATCAATTAGTCCTTCCCAGACAGAAGACGCATCCCATGCGCTTCACCCTGCAGCCACCCCCAAGTGGTTACCCCACCTGGAAGCCAACAGGCATTTTCCATGCAGAGCACTCTTAGGATGAAGTAACGTATTCCTGTTTGGGACTCTCTCAAACACAAAAAGAAGAGATGGTGTGCACCGATTTTTCAAGTCAGAATACAATATCTGACACATTAACCTAAAAAGGTGGCAGCAAGAGATACACAGTGATAGCCTACAACTACCATTTCTGAATAAGCTGTCAGATTTACAAAATGACACTTGAATTCAGGGTAGGGATGGATCAAGAAACAAATCTAGAACTGCAAGATGATGGCAATATAGGCTGACAGGAGGCACCGAAGTCCCTATGTATCAGTTGAGCACACCGAGTTGCCAGATTAGACTCAGCATAAGGTATTCAACAGGCCCTGCTATGAGCCAGTCCCAACAATAAATCTCATCTTGAGGGCAGCTTTATGATGCTCTCAAAAAAGGCAGTGAAAGCACACTCAGGTAGGAATGGGAGAGGCCATAGACACTTGGTAAGTAGAAACGCACAGTAAATGAAACACCCAGTCTGAAGGAGAAATATGCAAATACAAACTACAGCGTTTCCCGGTACACATAGCCCAGTGTCTGAGTGCACGGGAGTTCAGTATATTATTTCCTTCAAATCTATTAGCCTTTGCCTAAGTTGTACTTGTTTCTACTACTGTATTTACAATACATCCTACAGTCAGAAAATTTCATACATTCTACAGAACCTTAGATCAGCATAATCTTGAAGCACGTTAAGCTCAATTAGGAAATTCTATACATACCTCTCACGCATAGGAATGCTGTGATTACTGTAATTAAACCGAAAATAAAAGCCACAATAAGACCAACTCTGCTTCTTTTGTGATAGCTGTGTCCTTTAAAAAAATAAAATAAATAATGACTGATTAGTTAAAAAGCAACTGTGTGATACACTACTTCAGTAGAAATACAACCCCGAGTATGTTTTATAGGTATTTGTTTTTAAAAAAGTAACCTCAAGAAAATAATGCATCTGAGTCCGTTATTAGCAAAACCCTATGCCAGCTCCAGGAAAGTTACACGGTAAGTACCTTAGTTCCGCAAAGGCACATCACTGCTTGAAAGGTGCTGGCTATTCCATTTTTTGGCCTATGAAAGGCTGAGCCAGATCTCAGCTAAATGAATTTCAGCAAATATCTTGTATTGGGTTTGCATGGCAAGGTTTTGGTAGCGGGGAGGCTGCAGGGGTGGCTTCTGTGAGAAGCTGCCGGAAGCTGCCCTCATGTTGGACAGAGCCAATGCCAACCGGCTCCAAGACGGACCCACCACTGGCCAAAGCTGAGCCCATCGGCAACAACGGTAGCACCTCTGCGATAACATATTTAAGAAAGGGTGAAAACCGCTGTGCAACCACAGCTGGGAGAGAGGAGTGAGAATATATGAGAGGAACAACCCTGCAGACACCAAGGTCAGTGAAGAAGGAGGGGAGGAGGTGCTCCAGGTGCTGGAGCAGAGATTCCCCTGCAGCCCATGGCGAAGACCATGGTGAGGCAGGCTGTGCCCCTGCAGCCCGTGGAGGTTAACAGTGGAGCTGATATCCACCTGCAGCCCATGGAAGACCCCACAGCAGAGCAGGTGGATGCCTGAAGGAGGCTGTGACCCCGTGGGAAGCCTGTGCTGGAGCAAGCTCCTGGCAGGACCTGTGGACCTATTGAGAGAGAAGCCCAGGCTGGAGCAGGTTTGCTGGCAGGACTTGTGACCCCGCGGGGGACCCACACTGGAGCAGTTCCTGAAGGACTGCACTCCATGGAAAGGACCCACGCTGGAGCAGTTTGCGAAGAACTGCAGCCCGTGGGAAGGATCCACGTTGGAGTTCATGGAGAACTGTCTCCCATGTGTGGGACCCAACGATGGAGCAGGGGAAGAGCGTGAGGAGGAAGGAGCGGCAGAGACAACGTGTAATGAGCTGACCGCAACCCCCATTCCCCGTCCCCCTGCGCTGCTCGAGGGGAGGAGATAGAGAAATCGGGAGTGAAGTCGAGTCCGGGAAGAAGGGAGGGGTGGGGGGAAGGTGTTTTAGATTTGTTCTTGTTGCTTATTATCCTACTCTGATGTTGATTAGCAATAAATTAAATTAATTTTCCCAAAGTCAAGTCTGTTTTGCCCATGACACTAATTGCTGAGTAATCTCCCTGCCCTTATCTCAACCCATGAGGCTTTTGTCATATTTTCTCCCCACTGTCCCATTGGGAAGGGGAAGCGATAGGGCAACTTGACGAGCACTTGACAGCCAACCAAGGTCAACCCACCACACACTTCATTTCTAACAAGTCTCTAACACATAATTCCAGTGAAGGAAGAAGAATTCTATACTGGTAAACCATGAAAATTACTTTTGCACAGAAGTAGGAAATTTTGTCAGTTAGGGACTGCCTTACACACCCTACAAACCAGATGGTTCCAAATGTGTTCTCATCCTGTGTTTGGGGGGAGGGGGAAAAGGCAAGCCTCAAGCTGACGTGAGGCTGTCCCAAAGCATTAAGCAACAGCAGGAAAACTCTCTTTTCTCCTTTTTATATGTCTGTGAAGGAGAAAAAGAAGTATGCTCACCGACTCATGCATACGCTACATGAGAAATTATTTACCTAACGGGTGCTAGATTACTCACTTAAAATGACTGAATAGTTTCATTTCAGTTCATGGAAAGGAGTACAAAGAGCACAACAGTCATTAGCATTAGTTACACAAGGCCAGAAGGTTCAGAAGAGATCTTCTAAGTGTGCCTCCCTCTTTATTATTACTCATTTCAAGTCACAGCTAAAGGTTTTATTCTGTTGAGATCCCTGCAAAAAGTATCTTTCTTGGAGGATCAAACTGTCAACCTCATACCTTTCACCAACCTTTAAACACACTTTCAGCAGACAAATCACTTCTGATGTTTTTTACTCTTTAAATCCAACTTCCTGAAAAGTCAGTAGAAATCTTACAGTCAAAGTCCATGCTGCTTCCCAATCTAGCCTCTCCGATTTGCATATACAACCTGACCCATTCATTACCTGTGTTATCTGGAAAGCATTGAGTGAAAGAGATTTCAGAGCTCTTTTCCGTTTGAGAGAAATTAATGAAACACGAAGCTTTCTTGGAAGCATCAACAATCGCCTTAGAGATTACAACTTCCTGGGTCTGCTGAGTGATTGACTTGCTACCTAACTTCCAAGTGTAACGTAGAGGCTGCTGGAAATCTGCTGTACATTTTAACAGGATGTCATCACCACTGATGTTGCAACTTATTTCAGGTTCTGAAGGGGGATCTAAAAGGAGAGAAAATATTCTGTATTACTTTGGTTATAAACTGCCTTGAATTTTAGCACGGGACAAAGGCTGGAGCAACAAAAGCAGCAGGAGAGTGCATAGATAAAAGTGTATGTGTAAGGTCTGCATGTGTACGTGCGCGTGCATGTGCGTGATAGAGAAATGTATTTTTAAAAGCGGCCCTGTTCATGGTTCTTCAGTGCCTAGTTTAAGACTCCTCATGGTTCATTGCCAATAGGACTAATAGACACACAGGTCAAATATATTTCCCAAAGACTACTAGTGAAGCTGCGCAGATCTCCACCGGATGATGCCACAGATATTCAAGCACGTATAATATGCCTGCAGGAGCATCTTTAGTAGATACATAATGCCTGGGATAACTTGGTCAGCTTGCTCAATGAGTTTGGTTATCTACCTGGAAGTATACAGTATGCCATCTACACACATTCTAGAAGTCATTCTAAGGTGAGTAATGATGGGCACACAAATTAGATGCCACCTTTAAAAATTTGTTTAAAGTGCCTAAGCAACTTAACAATAGAGTCAAAGAACAGCCCCCCTCTCTTTCTGTTTGCTTCCCTGACAAATAAACAATCCCCTTTCCAGCCTTCTTAAAGTGAATAAAGTGGTACAAATCCTTTATGCAGTTCTTCCGCTACTTACCTAACACAGCAAGTGTGAAGGTTAAGTCATAATTTTTCTTCCCAGAATCGAAGTAGTCTAACACATATGTGCCAGCATCACCGTTCTCCAAGTTAAATATAGTCAAGGACCCATAATCCTTGTTAAGCAAGCCTCTGTTACGGAGAGAAGTAAAATATGTCGGGTTGGTTTGCCCTTCCCATTCAGCCACTTTATCCTTGTTTTTCGTCCAAATAATTTCCGTTATTTTTTGGTCTATTTTTACTGGAAAAGTAAAATTTTCTCCCACGATGCCAAACACGTCCTCACAGTGGATATGTGCTACAGGGGAAAAAAAGAAAAAAAAGCTACTTCAACAATTGTTTTATAAACTATTGCTTGACTAATGCTGTATGCATTATCAGATACGTTCAAATTCAGGTTAGAAGCACATCACAATGTTGCAAAGTAAGGCATGTGTCAGCTAAGACATTACCCAAACCCAGCCTGTCTGCACAATCATGTGGCAGGCACTGCAAAGGGATCCAGTTTCTACATTCTGGTCCCAGGTAGAATCATTGTCCTGATCTTCTTTCCTATCCTAAGCTCCTCTATCCTCATACTTTCCCTCCGTTCACTTGAATTAGGCCTCCTGCCCGTGGTCTGGTGAAAAAGATGAAATGAACAATTGCTGTCACCAGCAAAATCTCTCAGCATCTTGTTGCAGAATGCCCAGACTGAAGATCCTGCTGAGCAAATAAACTGCAATTTTTCCAGCATGAATATTCACAGAGTTAGTAAAAAGTACACTTCTGACACAAAATTGCTAGTCAGTTCAAAGCACCTGCTCTGAAATCATGGGGATACTAGGGATCTCCTTTGGAAATGTCACTTAAGCCAGTTTATTTCAAAGCCAACGTATGTGAAACTGCACCCCAATCTCCGAGATCCAGCAGAGCTGCAAGCAAGAAATGGGAGCTGTCCAGAAACCCTAACTGCTATCGGTTTCGAATCAATCATATTCTGCTAAAAAAGGCCCAGACATTCAATATACATAAACAAACAACAACAAAAAAGAATAGGGATAAGAAATTTTCTTTAGTTTTTATTAAAAACAGCTACATGTGCGAAAAAAGAAAATCTACTGATGAGACCAAATTGTGCTGTGGGGAAGGGATACTGTAAACCATTAGCATCTCTGTGTCCCCGCTTCAGTCTTCAGCAATCATCTCCTACTTCCAAATACCTCTAAATGACTAAAAAAAATCACAAGACCGCTGCCGTGGCAGACGTGCACGTAGACATAGACAAAAACACGTCAATACTGAGTTCAAGTTACACTTGCACTAAGGACTCAATTCCGCTCCATGGTAGCTGGTAACTTTTTACTACTAAGTTGAAGGAAGGGCATGATTAAGATATAAATGAGGCCTCATATTAAGGCAAGATTCCCAATATGTGCCACGGAAAACTTCCCTTTAAACAGTAACTGTGCATGGTGAAAGAGAAATATTTCAGAAGCCTGCTCCTCAAGCCAACTGCTCCCAAGTGAGAGCTACTATTTTGTGTTTGTTTTGGTTTTGATTTTTTTTTTGCTTCCTAAATGGCATCAAGTCATGAACCCACCACAATATCTATACCATTCTGTGCTTCTCTTGCTTCTCAAGTCATCATCGTATGAAAACTTACTACTGTTCATGAATTAATGCAGATATATAGCTTTATCACATCAAAACAACAAGTCACTTCCCTTTACTGTATATGAGTCCAGAAAACAAACTATAGCCCATCTTGCTCCACATCCTATCTCCTGTCCATATGAAAGCAAGCCAGGAGGTCAGCCAGGCCAGTCGTTAGGAAGATTAGGTTCCCCATCGGCAAAGAACATCATCAGCATACTAAGTGTCCTGCTGTTCTGCCTGGTGCCACACCACAGAAACAAAGACTTTCTCAGGCAGGAGACTGAAGGCAAGCAATGGGAAACACGCTCCTCTGTGCTTGGGTACAGAACTGCACACACAGAAGGTCTTCTCCATGCCTTACTTCTCATGGACTATCCAATTTCTTTGCAATTTACCCATGAAAGTACTCTTCTCGTGCCATTACAGTTTCTAGTTCTTGTTGCCTGCAGTTATGTTGTGGCCTTTTCCAGGCACAGGAACTGGAAAAGTAAACAGGGTAGAGAGGGCTCAGCTATCACTCCCGCATCTTTTCAACACAACCCACCTGCCTTTCTTTGTCTTCTATCCTGTTCAAACAGCTTTAAACATCTCACTTGCTCCTGCTGCTGCAATATGAGCGTCTCTTTCCACCCATCTCAATTATCAATTTCCAGAAAAGATAAGAACCCAGGAGCGCCAACATTTGTGTTTGGAGACCACCAGAGGGCAGGATGCTAGGCAAGATGAAACACTGTTCTGATCTGATGAAGCTTTGAGTCTTGTTAGAGGCTTTTGTTTCATAAAGACAATTTCTAGGAGTGCATTTTCCTCAAGAAGCCACCTCTCACTGCCTAGGGACCTACAGTATTCCTAGCATGGAGAAAAACTCCCTGCTTTACCTCTCAGTAACTTCGGCTCACAGACACAATCAAGCTGTGGTGGCTTAATGTCACCATGCACCATCCCGTCACAAGTGGGTTCCCCCAGGGATCGATACTGGGCCCAACGCTATTCAATATCTTCATAAGCGATCTGGATAACGAGATCAAGTGTAGCCTGAAGTTCGCAGGTGACACCAAATTGAGTGGGGAAGTAGACACTCTGGAAGGGAGAGCCACCCTGCAGGAAGATCTGGATAGGCTGGAAGAGTGGGCTAACAAGAACCTTATGAAGTTTAACAAGGACAAGAGTAAGGTTTTGCACCTGGGAAAACATAATCCAGGAGTGCAGCTCAGACTGGGATCCACCTGGCTGGAGAGCAGCTCTGTGGAAAGGGACCTGGGGCTCCTGGTGGGCAGGAAGCTCAACATGAGTGAACAGGGTGCTGCTGCGGCCAAGAAGGCCAACAGGAGGTTGGGTTGCATCAAAAAGGGCATCACCAGCAGAGACAAAGAAGTCATTATCCCTCTCTGCTCAGCGCTTGTCAGGCCACACCTGGAATACTGCGTACAGTTCTGGTCCCCGTTATACAAAAAAGATGTGGACAGGGGGTCCAGAGAAGGGCCACCGAGGTGATCAAGGGTGATCAAGGTGATCAAGCCTGCCGTATGAGGATAGGCTGAGAGAGCTGGGTTTGTTCAGCCTTGAGAAAAGGAGGCTTAGAGGTGATCTCATCACCATGTACCAGTACTTAAAGGAGAGCTACAAAGACGATGGAGACTCCCTTTTTACAAGGAGTCAGATGGTGAGGACAAGGGGTAACGGGTACAAGTTACTGCCAGGGAGATTCCGATTGGACACAAGAGGAAAATTTTTCACAATGAGAACAGTCAATCATTGCAATAATCTCCCCAGGGAAGTGGTTGACTCTGCTACACTGAACACATTTAAGACCCAGCTGGACAGGGTGCTGGGCCGTCTCATCTAGACTGTGCTCTTGCCTAGAAAGGTTGGACCAGATGATCCTTGAGGTCCCTTCCAACCTGGTATTCTATGATAAGCCAAGCCACAGTGGCTGCTGACAAGAGCAAAGTAATGCAACTCCCTTCTAAGAGGAAAGCAGCCATTTGCTGGGGACTAAGAACATGAGCAAGGACAGCCACCACTGCTCAGTCAACCACTAATGACTTCCAAGGCTGGGTGTTGATGCATGTAAACTCTCCATGACTTTGCTCCCTTTCAATTAGTCACAAGAGCTAGGCTGGAGTTATGAGGGCAAGCTTGTTTCTTCTTCAAGCCCAGAAATTAAACTGGAAGAAAGCAGAGCTGAAAAGAAAAGACATTTTCCCTCCACAGCTTCTGCTAGGCAGAGGGAGCACTGCCCTCTTTCAGCGCACTCTCTTCTTGCTGGCTGGTGAAACAAAGGCTTGGCAGCAAGGAGCTGAAGAGTTCCTGCCCAAGGACACTCAGGGCTCCCAGGAGCAAGACAAGGAAAAGGTTATCCTTTCAGGGTAACGATCATCTCTTCCTGTCTAAAACCAGGGATCGGACACTTTTACTTCCCTGCTTCACTGCTCTAGTGAAAATTGAAGAAACCTCCAACTCAATGCTGTCAGCTTCCTTTTTTCAAGGAAATTATTCATCATACAGAAATGTGGTGTAAGGTCTCTACCACCTATCTTTGAGCTTCTAAAGAAAGCATGTGTCACCATATGTTTTCTAAATTTCCAAGGAACCCTTCCCCTTCTTTTCTACTTCATTTAATATGGAGACAGATTTCCCATTCCACAGCAGTTAACTTCTCCACTGTGAGCAAAGAGGAAGAAGTAACAGCCAAACACTTTCTCATACACTCTTTTTGGAAGGCTAGAAATAAGTATGTTTCTCTGCTTTCTCCCTCTCTCCTTACGGTAGCCTATTATTCCCAGGTAAAGTTCACAGAACAAAGTAGTGCTCGCTAAGGCCTTCAGTAGCCTCTACAGAAACCGTCAGACTACCTGCTCCTGCATCTCCTTCAACCCACTCCAAATTCCCCCTTATGCCATGTCTTTGTGTTCTATCCTTCCAAACAAATCACATAATGAAAGTGTTACTGATAAAGAGATGTTAACATTGTGTGAGCCTCTTCTGCAAACCCACCACCTCATCTCGTCTTCTGTTCCCACTTCTCCAGCAGCCAGGTACCTTTGCCTACGCGGCCTTCTCGTCCTACCCAGGACTCAGAGCCACGGTCGAGCGTTCTGCCTACTTCGCGTCAGCTGAACCACAACAACAGCACGGATGCACAGATTTGGCCTGCAGCAAACAGCAAGCCATGAATCTTAGCCGGGTTTGCAGTGAAAACATTTCAGATTTTCTCACGTTTGACAACAACTCAGCTAACACACGTAACCTGGAACTCCATGCTAACCGAATCATGCCTCTGAATGCAGAGTTTGGATTGCAGCCTATGTACGACAAGGCACAATCCTCCACTCACAGAGTAACAGGTCGCCCATACAACCTAGTGTGCTATACTCGAGTTTTTATATTCACCTGAATAATTCTGACTCTTTAAGCATTTAAGCAGGCTAAAGGTATCCACATGTTCTGTTCAGACTGAGTAAGTGGAAGTTAATATTCCATTTATCATCAATAAATGCTTCATTACTATATTTGTCTTCCTGATTTGATTCTCTTCACTACTTGTCTTGGAGCTGATGTAAGACTTAGTTATTCCAGGGAACTTCTGTAAACTAATTCCTTTTTTAGTTTTAATGCTATCATTATAATCTTTTTTGGTCTCAAGTACCTATTTGAAATGCATATATATATATATATATATTAGGTCTACATAAGCAGCAGTTAGGCTCCCATTCACCATTAAGACATTAACGTTCCACCTGCTGAAGCTGGCTGGAAAAGTCCTTACTGATTAGCTTACAGCAGGGAACAGCCTGCCTCAGGAGCTGGGCTTTTTAAATTGTGGATTTTTGTTCTATGTTTTGTAACTTCCCAACTACCCCTTTTTTAGGCCTTTTTTTTTTTATAAATTGTGAATTTCCCCTGCAACTGTAAGCAGCAGAGAGTTATGTTCCCTCCTAACCCTCAGAACCACCAGCTGCAGAGAACCCTGAAATAAATGTTCAGTCCAGAAGGACTATCAGAATATTCACCCATAGACCTCCTAATTCCCCCACAGGCCACAAACACGACCCACTTCCCAAAATCCAGTAGGAAAGCACTTAGACCCATGGTATATAGGGATGGGCAAAAGTTACAGCCAGGAAAGAGAGAATGCGGATGACAGTAAGCCGTAGTAGAGTCCCAGGCTGTTGCAAGAGAAAATCAAATTCGTGCAGGAATGAGTGCAAATCTTACATGTAACATCAAAAGCTGAGTTTTTCACTTGCCTACTGCAGCAAGTTCACAGAGGTATGTGCTGCTACTCCTGGACAATATGGGGCTGCCTGCATTTACAGAGCTCTACACATCAGCAAAGGCAGGACCCAAGGGTCGCACCCACTAACAAGCCTGGGTCCCTCCCCACCACAAAATCCATACCTTCGGTTATATCCCTCAGCACAGGCCTAACAACAGGCAGCATCCCCATGCAAAGGTTACCCAGTCATTTTAAAACTATGCTGTTGACGAAAAGTGTAGGGATGACCTACCCATTCCTCCCTCTCCTTTGTTTTTGTCTGCCTTTTCCCTCAATGAAATAGTCACGCAGAGAGTACAATCCACCGAAAGTTAACCTGACACACGCCCCCACTCCAAAAAAAAAAACCACCGCCAAAACCCACAGAAGGATTGTAGGTCCCGGATGTGACTCACTCTGGCAACACTGGTGCTTGTGCATGGGATGGAGCGGAAACAAAAGTGAACCGGGAAAGAACATGAGTAAGACAGTCCCTTTGGCCAGCAGCACGGGCTTGGCTCGGAGCGCGGTGACTGCACTCATGCCCCGGCACAGAATTCCTAAATTAGCTACCAGGAAACAATGAGGATTGAGCTGCATCCTAAATCCAACCCCTCGCGTTTACCCACTTCACTGAGGGCGCTTGCCTCTCTCTACTCTGGGTTCACAGCCCTAAACCTTCCTAGGACAGAGGTAAAGCCTTCCAAAATGCTGTCAAAGATGGAGATGCTGCTTCCCTTTTCTCCAGTAACTCACTAGTCAGACCACATGTTCAAGACATTTTCCTGTATTAAAGAGATAAAATGCATGGTCAGCTGAAGAAGAGCCTAAAAACTTCTCACTAGTATCCTGACCAGACCAGACCCTCACGGGCCCAGCTGCGTTATAATTCCCTCGTGCACACTGGCACAGCCTGAAGAGAAGGAAGAAAGAGCAGGCTCCGCTGCACAGCTCAGGGCAGCCTATGGTAGGGTTAGCAAAGCCTCAGTACGTGACTCTCGGAAGGACTCAGCGGATCCCAGCAGAGCTTAGGTAGAAGCAAGATGCAGAAAAGCTTGGCTATGACAAGGACTAGGCAATCCTGGATACTTCCATGGAAAGAATCATAGAATCGTTAAGGTTGGAAAAGACCCTTAAGATCATCGAGTCCAACCGTTAACCCAGCACTGCCAAGTCCACCAATAAACCATGTCCTCGAGCACCACATCTACCCGGCTTTTAAATACCTCCAGGGATGGAGACTCAACCACTTCCCTGGGCAGCCTGACAGCCCTTTCAGCGAAGAAGTTTTTTCTAATATCCAACCTAAACCTCCCCTGGCGCAGCTTGATGCTGTTTCCTCTCGTCCTATCAGTTGAGGAATGGGGAAAACAGAGGACCAAGACATGAGCTACACAGGAATAAAGGTGCCACCAGGGTCAGACACCAGCTGCCTTCGCCACCAGAATTGAGAGGACGGTGCGAATCTCCAACAACTTTTCTAAGTTTAGCTCCTGCGGAGGCGGAGCGAGCGACGGGGTTGGGCTTCACAACTTGTTTCCAGACCTCTACCCACCTCTGACACTCCTGTGAGCCAGCAGGATCTGGTTCACAACAGTGCACCTGAAATCCTGGTGCTTTTGCCTTTAAACTAAGGACAGAATCTGTGCAATCCAAAATTTTGGAGCTCAGGCCTGTTTCTTCAAAGATCTGAAATGGAAGCTCTTGAGTCCAGTGCAGCGCACAGCTCAACATGGATACTGGTTGTGCAGCTCTGGCAAATTTTCTTGAGCTTTAAAACTTTTGATATAAAAGCAGCTCTGAGGAGATGCCTCTAAATAAACTTCATATTAGTAGTATTATTGGGCTATATTTCCAAGTTGGAAAGGATACTCCTCTCTGTCCTGGCTTTGGCTGGGATAGAGTTAATTTTCTCCCTAGTAGCTGGTATAGTGCTGTGGTTTGGATTTAGTATGAGAGTAATGTTGATAACACACTGATGTTTTAGTTCTTGATAAGTAGTGCTTATACTAAGTCAAGGACTTTTCAGCTTCCCATGCTCTGCCAGCTGCACAAGAAGCTGGGAGGGAGCACAGCCAGAACAGCTCACCCACAATGACCAAAGGGATATTCCATACCGTATGATGTCATTCCCAGTATACAAACTGGGGGGGAGTTGGCCAGGGAGCAGTGACCACTGCTCGGGGACTGGCAGGGCAGGCATCAGTTGGCAGGTGCTGAGCAATTGCACCGTGCATCACTTGCTTTGTGTATTTTTTTATTATTATTATTTTACTTTATTTCAGTTATTAAACTGTTCTTAACCTATGCGTTTTCTCACTTTTACTCTTCCGATTCTCTCCCCCATCCCACCGGTGGGGGGGAGTGAGCGAGCGGCTGCCTGGTGCTTCGTTGCTGGCTGGGGTTAAACCATGACACTCTCTCTCTGAAAGTAAACACGCGGGCTCTTGTTTTTGTGGCAGCTTGGGTGTTTTGTGTTTGCCAAAGCATTGCTTTAGGTTAGTTCCTGGTAAGTCTATTCATTTCACAGTAAACAAACATCAACAAAAAAATATTCCATCTCTAGCAAATCTGCCCGTTCATACACCAGGATAAAGGTATGTGTACAGTGTCACCAGGGCCACGCTAAAGGTAGCAGCAAGACAAAAAGCTTGGTATTTTTATGATCAAAGAAAACATAGAAAGGAGCATATGTTTCTGTGTGTACAGAAAAAAAGGGAGAAAATAAAAAAAGTAACAAAGTTACTGGTATTTTAGCTAGCATAGCATCTCTACCCTTCAAGTACCGTCAACCTGCACTCGCACCTCTCTCATACTTGGTTACGTTGCGCCCCGTTAACAGCAAGGGGAAATTTCTGATATAATGGCCTAGATACACACATTCTTCGCAAACTTCACCTCATCATCACCCTGGATTAAGTAGAGAGTTTTCGCTTCTGCTAAGCAAACCACATGCAGTTTGTCATGCTGCTTCTTACTACCCGTCTAGCACAAACCTGACTTCACATCCATCGTTCCTATCACGCAGACAGTACTGCAGCCTTACAACCCAAGGATTTTAGCTTTGTATAGTCCTTCTACCTCCCGAGCCTCAGTCCCCAGAAACTACCTCTGAGCAGCATTATGACTTTATTAATAATTATTCAGAGTTATTCTGATCATTGATTTAACCCATCTTACTATAAAAGGCTATGGAAGTGCAAGACATTCTCTAGGAAGCAAAAAAAGACGGATCCCTGCCCTACAAGAGTCTTTCTTATGTGCTGCTCTAGAGCAGGGAAGGTCATCTGTTGTCCACTAACAGAGCAGTACTCCAGGGAATTCACCATACAGAGGAGGGGTTACTGCAGGACCATGGTTTCCAAATCATTTTTTGCCATGAGGGGGACTGTATGGTGGGAAGAGAGCACATAAAATCATACTTGTATGTTCTGTAGTTATAGCATGACATGCTTTGCATATACAAACTTAGGATAACCTAATCACTTAACTCCAGCTTCAGAAGGGTTTATATCGTAGACTATTACTGCCTGTACTTTGACACAACCTAGATTCAGCTAGTTCTCCTGTGGAGAACATAACCAACGAGGCTCTTCTTGAGGTCACACATAGGAGCAGGCTGCAAATGTCAGAACTCCTGTTTGCCCTGCCCCGGAAAATTTATTAGCTCAGGGCAATTAAGCAAACACCTGAGCCCACTCATGGGGGGTAGCTGTGTGTGGCCATCCCTCTCTCCTTCCCCTCCACCTACTTCTGCCCTCCTTTTTGCAGTCTCAGGGTCCTGCTCCATTGGCATGCTCCCTGGACTGAGCCAACACCATTCATTAACTTTATAGGTTTTTTTGACAAATTACACTGCCATTAACGCAATGAGCTAAATCCAGTGAATGCCCAGGCCAACACATGGCAGCGTGAGGCGAGGGAGCGAGGGGGAGACCTGGGAATCCCCATTTTGGCAATGAACTATGCTGTGCCCTGTAGGATGCTATTTATTTTTGATCTCTGGGCTTTGCTTAACGACAGAGCTGACTTGCATTTAAGCCTACCCTGAACTGCCAGAAAAAAGCAGTTCAAATCATCTGGCCACTTACCCCCAACATCCAGACAGCACTTCTATGCTGTACTAGCACAGTCTTTATGTAGCTATATGATCAATAGGACTGAGAAAATAATCTGTCTCAATAACTTTTTTCCTTCAACCGAGTTCATTTTCAGCCAAATCATCTTTGCAGTTCTGTGGGTAAAGAACAGCACAAACAGATGCCACAGAGAGGAACTGTTCGTCTCCTGCGGCAACATCAGCTTAAATGTACTCCAAACTACAACCTATGTCTCTTCCAAACCCTCTACCACCCAGACAGCCTACAGCCGTACCACACTGAACATGGCCAATATGGTCTCATGAGACTGCACACTCATAGGAGGACCATTCAAAAAAAAAAAAATTAAAAAAAGACAAACCCATATACACGATCAAACCTTTTTTTTTGTTGGCAAACACCTTTAACCACACTGTTAGCTCTCAAGATCAAAGGAGTCTTGCATATAATCCAGAGATGACCCTGGCCTTCCAAGGACTAAGACCATTAATCACATTAAGCCAAGAAAGTATCAGTAACATTTTTCACTCTGTTCATCCTGTAGCGTTAAATACCAATGGCAAAAAAATATTTGTTTCTTTTTGGTTTTAATATGATATAAGCTCTGGAGGAAATGATTTATCAACAGTTTTTAAGCAGGGGGCAGAGTATTTTTTTTTTTCCTTTCTCCCCCCCCCCCCCCCCGCCCCCCCCCTTGTGAGAAATTCAGAACTTCCTCTGTTTACTCAGGACGATTCCAGAGTAAGCGAACAGGACAACGCAATCAGGGGTCAGCTTCATACAGCTGATGACTAGAAAAGATTTTTCCATTCATGCCATTTAAAACTGTGGTTAACATTTCTATTAGCAACCTACCGAACTTCACACATTCTACAAGCAACCTGAATTTGTTAGGAGTCCAGATTTCCCCCCATTCACGCCTACGCCTTGTAACGTAGGTTCCCCTGACATCTCTCACGGAGCGGAAAGACACAGGAAAAAACATTGAGCAATCCTGGTATTTTTATGATCAAAGAAAATGTAGAAAGGAGCATACATTTCTGTGTGTAGAGAAAAAGGAGAAAATTAAAAAAAAAAAATTCTCAAACTGCCTTATGGGAAAGAAACAAAAAGCCACATTAAGGTAACTTTGGTTTCTGTGTTGGTCATTTTCAGAAGTCAGAAAGAAAACATGAGAGTTCCTAACAAATATCTTTCTGTCTGCCCATGCTCAATATTGTATATGGTAACTTCTGCTCTTAGGTGAACCAGGTTGTCTCCCCTTAACTTTTATCAAAGAAGTTGAACTGGGAAATGAAGCATCAAGGAACCCAGCAAAATATGTGAGAACCAGGCAGCAATAGTGCTTCAAAATGAGTTGATGCTCAGACGACTGAAAGAGTTCCCTGGCTTTCAGATGAGCCTCGCTACAGGTGCAGAATGCCTGCAGGTGCTGTAGTTCACTAATCCAGCTTACCTCCCTTATCCCCTCTGCTTTTGGGGGGAAGTCCTGACTTTAGCAAAGTCACTAGAAGTTTGGTTGCCATCTGCAGTGCAGCAGAACATCCCCGCCCGTGTGGCTGGCACCGCAATCCTCCTGCTGGTGTGGTAGCCACCAATTTATTTGCCTCACATAGGGAAGGTGCAAAGATGTCTCTGTGCGTTCCTTCAACAAACATATATAATATGCCACATATAATACAATGACTTTTTTTTCCACCCACATACAATCATCTCCAGGATCCCAAAATTGAACAGAGTTTTGTCTTGAATTTCCACTGACTGAAGGAGCGTCATCTTAGTAGGTCTAAAATAAAAGTCCTTCACGGCCTCAATGTGGCCTTTATGCTTTAAGCATTGTATTTGCAAGCCTGAAGTTTTAGACAAAAGCCTGCCGTGGCAGGGTGTTGTGAAAAGCAGTAATCCCTACACGGCAAGCAGGGATTCTGAAGCGTCAAAGCTATACTGCAGCTTCTGTATGTCACAGGTTCCCACAGGAGAACGAAGAAGCGCATCTTCAGGATGGATTACGCTATGTGCTTCTCTCTCCCCCCCCCATTTCCAGATGTTCAGCGACATGAGACTGGGATAGGTGCAGTGCTTTGAATTCGGGTGGAGAAGCAGGGAGGCTGGGAAGGCAGGGATTCAAGGAGGGGAAGGCTGACAGAGGATGAAGATCTACCAACAGCATCCTGGTGTTTACCACAGGTGTTTGCAAGGCTAGAAACTTGCATGCCAAGCCCAACTGCTACCGATTTACTTATGCACTAGGGCAGACCAGTCTGACTTTCAGAGTCTTGATTTTCTCATACGGAGATGACGTATTAGTTTACCTTGATAAAATCAACACAAGAACATTTACACATAGGCAACAACACACATAATAGCAATAATGCAAGCATACAAACAAGAAGAGGATGTGAAGTCTTGCTGATTTGGTTTAGTGAACAAGAGCAAGGAGTTTGTATTTGCACTCCTGATCTCCTACCTTAATCAACCACTGCAGAATCAAAGTTTTATAGAGAGGAAAAGACAACAGAGCTAGTTAATTTTTTCATTAAAGGATATTATGATGCTTGCAGCAACAATTACCCTCTCCAGTTGCCCAATTACCATTGTCTCTCCCATATGTCGTTTAGAACCTGGAATCTCATTGCCTGGATAAATCTACAGCACCTGGACTCAGTTGCTCAGAGTAGCAGCATGCCAACTTAAGTAATGTACACACAAAAAGTTACAAGAGGGTACCAAATCATGCATTACTAGCGCTCATATAGAACTATCTGCAAAAGCACTGCAGGTGAGACGAAGAAATTGCGCCTAAGGCTGAATACAGGCAGACTGACTTACACAGGTATGCAGAGTCCTAGCTTCTCCACTGGTCCTCCGCAAACACCTCGTCCCAAAGCTCTCTTACAGCCTTGGCTGCAGAACAGGATCTCACAATCTTAATTAAATAACACAAGCTGAAGACTTCTGGAACAGTACGAGAGGAAATCTCAGGGAGTGGTTCTGAACACTCAGTAGCAGAACTAGCTCCTTAAAGCCTTCAGGAAAAGCAAAAGTTCTTTTTTTAAAAAAGGGATGCAATAAGTCCTGTTTCAGGCATATCCAGGAAACTCCCAAAGCAAAGGAAAAGCCACTGAGAAATCCCTATGACTAGAGGAATGAGAAAAAGATCTACATACAGCAAGCCATGCTGCTTGGCTTATCCAGCAGTAACAGCTACTTCGGATGACCATCAGAGGGTTTGTAGGTCTGCCTTCGATTTAAAAAATGATCGAGTTTTGTTTGTACTTCCCATGTTCATAGCCCTATGCAAGGGCTATGGACATGAGGGCTATGCTCCTCAGGCACACAGGCGGAATTTGGATTAAGAAGGCCTTTGTTTAGTATTTCACCAGAAGTGAGTATTAATAGTTACTTCTACAAAAGAAAAAGCCCCACCCATTTTAAAAAAAAAATTTGAGAACTTTGATGATTTTTCCTTGAGCAAGAAGTAACACAGAATACAAAATAAACAGCATTTTCATATACAGGGATGACAAGAATATTTTTACAAAAAAAGTTAGTTTCTTAACTCCTTAACACCCCAGGAACCGGGGGCAAACGTGCTTTGGGAGTACAAGGCTCCCAGGAAATTAACTGTACCACAAAACCACACACATTTCCCACTGTAACCTTCCCATTTACACACGTGTGAGACAAACAGGGTGCAAGGATTACCTGTGCCAAGAGCGGGGAGGGGGGGGGATCCTAAACATACTGATCGGTGATATTAAGAAATTCCAGTGTTAAATGGGGGGGAAGGCAGCTATTTGGTTCTGCCTGCTACCACCGAGATGCCCCTGGGCAGGGCCGTGCTGCCGGGAGGTGTCTGCAGGGCAGAGCCAAGCGCGCAGCGGGCGAGATGGGGTTCTGTGGGCGACGGCAGGAGGAGACGTGGGGACAGAGAAGCGGATCCCAGCAGGGACGGCTCCAGGCAGCGGAGACGCGGGCAGGGAGTGAGACGGAACTACAAGCAAGCGCTGAGGGAGGCTGCGTTCAGGCAGCTCTCTTCTGGTCTTTGCGGCAGATCTCCAAAGAAGGGCAACGAGGCTGGTGAAGGGTCTGGAGCACAAGGCTGGTGAGGAGCGGCTGAGGGAGCTGGGGGTGCTCAGCCTGGAGAAGAGGAGGCTGAGGGGAGACCTTATCGCTCTCTACAACTGCCTGAAAGGAGGCTGGAGCCAGGTGCGGGTCGGTCTCCCAAGTAACAAGTGATAGAAAAAGAGGAAACGGCCTCAAGCTGCGCCAGGGGAGGTTTAGGTTGGATATTAGGAAAAACTTGTTCACCGAAAGGGCTGTCAGGCACTGGCACCGGCTGCCCAGGGAAGGGGTTGACTCCCCATCCCTGGGGGTATTGAAAAGACGGGTAGACGTGGCACTTAGGGACATGGTTTAGTGGTGGGCTGGGCAGTGCTGGGTTAACGGTTGGACTCGATGATCTTAAGGGTCTTTTCCAACCTCAACGATTCCGTGATTCTATGACTAAGAAGGACAGAACGGCCAGGGACAGCACCCCTCCAGCACCAGCCACAGCCCCGGAGCTCGGGGCGGGGGCCCGGCCGGGCTCCCCGCGGCCGGGGCGGGGACGGCCGAAGCCGGGGGCACGGCCGCGGACACCTCCCCGGGTCGGAACCCCCCGGCAGCCGCCAAACCTCAACCGCGACTGCGAAGCCGCCGCCCTCGCCTCACGGCGGCCCCGCAGCCCCGGGCGGCACCGGCCCGCCCGGCAGAGGGACGGTGGGGTGTGCCCCGCTCTCCGACCGCCGCCGCTAACGCTCTTTGCCCGCCCTGCTCCCGCGCCCCGCTCCCTCCGCCACGACACCGGCGAGAGGAGCCGGGCGGCAGGGAGCGGGGGGAGTGAAAAGCAGAGGCGCTCGGGAAGGGTCCCCGCCGCCCCCCTCACGACTTACCCAGCAGGGAGCCCAAGAAGAGGAGCGGCCCCAGCCCAGCCAGCAGCCTCATCGCTGCTCGCCTCGGCAACGCCCGAACAGAAAACGAAAGAGGGCCGCTGATACCCGCCCCTCGCCTCGTCACGGCCGCCGGCCCACCCGGCTCTCCCCGCCCCTGCGCCGCCGCAGGGCCCGCCGCTGGGGTGCTGAGTAACCGGCGTTCCGCTGGAAACTCCGGGCCTCCGTTAGGGAAGGGGATTTCAGCCCCTCAGTTGCTTCCGCTGCGTCTTGGCGGGTTGCGGCTGCCAGCGAGGGGCTGCGGTGCGAGGCGATGCCGCCAAGGGGGTTTCTGGTTCTTGGGGCGCAACTGCCGCCAGCGCTGGCGGCAGAAATTGTCGTGTCGCTCTTACAGCAGGGAAGTTTCAGCTCCGCTAATTGAAAACCTGAAATTAAATCGATTTAACGTGGAGCGGGAGTCGCGCAGGTTAGGGGGAGAACACGTTTCAGCAGGTAACGTGCCGCTCGCCGCCTCAGAGTGTGATGGTCATCTAAACCTCGTACTCCCTGGAGCCTGGTGCTTGGCACCAGTGCTCCCCAAAATGCCCACCGTCCTCTTTGGGGGACACCTGGCAATGCCTCCGTTTGAGGGGTGGGCTCAAGGCTAGGCCTGGCCATGCCCACTGGTGTCAGCCAAGGCTGAGTTGGCCTCTGCGGCTGTGACCCTTCTGCCTAAGCAAAGGGAACAAATAAAACAAAAACCAGCTCTGACTTCTAGGGGTTTCCTTTGACACCAGCTGCTCAGAAGCCCATTCACAAAACTAAAACAGAATTACATTCCCTTTCGTGGGTGACTGGCCTCTTGACACTACAGTGTTTTTTGTGGAAGAAAGGGAAAGTACCGCAACAGTTTGGGAAACATAAATACTCCGCAGCTATTGAAAAACTGCTACTCTGCCAAATACTCCCAGTGGCAGCTGCGAGCTTTCCTCCCAGCTTTCCTCCCATGGCAGCAGTTGCTGCGAGCGGTTACATCAGCTTCCTTCGCCTGCCTCCCACTCGCAAGCGCGTTATCCCGGCTGAGAAGAATCCAGCTGCCGGCAGGTCCGGCCACAGACCTTACAGCCTCAGAGCATGCTCAGTTCCCAGAAGCTCAACTGCCTGTCCCGGGGGAGAGCAGCACAGCGCTAGGGCTGGATGGGAAGGCTGTCACCGCAGATTCAGCCCTCGGCTGGCTCTCTCCCGGTGTGCTCAGCCCACACAGTCACTGCCGAGCAGCTATTTACTGACACTTGGAGTGACCTCAGCTCGGCTCTTCACGCAACAGTGCCCATAGCGGGTCAGGAAAAAGAAAAAAATGGGCAACCGTGGAGATCTCTAACCAGAGGACCTTCCAAAATCAGCACTGAAGATGTTCCAACGCTAAGTGGGTTTTTTCCCTCCTTCTAGGAGTTGCTGTAAGCTCCCTTACCTCATCACTGCAGGCTGCAGAGGAACTAGAATGACACTGCACCTTGGGCTGAGCAATGCTGTCTCGTCCTGTTCTTACAAAATCAGACTACTACTGATCTATTCTCCATAGCTATGTTGGAATGACATGGCACATAACTGTCTTCCAGTTGCAGTCAGGCCCATCCCGTAAATTCCTTTTGCTCCGTGACAGAAACCCACAACAAGCCTCTCTGTCCCTCCGTTCCCTTTTCCCCTCCCTTCTCAATCTCTTTCTGGTGTCAAAGGGAGCTCCTGACCCTGTAAAGGCTCCAAGTCGCAGTGTTTACACCAGAACTGTAATGTGGCCATCTTCCTGGTGGCAGGAGCAGCTGTTCTCTGCTGCTAATTAGTACTCTTATCAGGTAAAATGTCATTCCAAGATGTCAGAGACTTTGGATTGAACCTTGTTGCTGGATGCCACCTCCCACCTTGCACACTACAACTTTCCTGTCAGTTATGACATCTTTGGGGTTAGCAGAGAGAAATCTGAAGCAGGGACTGACACTTTCACTTAGATTATTTTAGGGTGGAAGGAACCACAAGAGGTCACCCACATGTACTCAAAGCAGGGCTAAGTTCTTCCTACTGAGCTGCTCCACGTTGTAGAGGATGATTAGGGCTTCACGGGGCAGAGAAAGTGAGAGAGAAACTTGGGCCTGGTAGCTGGTGCCCTCACCTAGGTTCCTCTATTTTTGGGAGACTACAGCGATACGTGGCAAGGATGCATTCTCCCTTCTTGTGCATACTTACACAGTCATACTAGGTAGAAGGTCCATAAAGTACTCATGAAAGACTCAAGAAAATGACTGGTTTTCCTCCTTTCCTGACTGAGTACCCAGTTGTTTGCCCATGTTGCCCATGTTTCCCCTTCCTCAATTGCCAAGTGAACCTTTAAAGTTTTCTTCCTACTGTCTCATAGTTAGGACCCTTCTGAAAGTCAGGAGTTTGAATCGCTTTTTGTTGAGGTGAGAACTAAACCCAGTTCCTCCGTTAAATCCTGGGAACAACACATAGGAGCCTAGGTGCTTAACATAAAGCCATGGTTTCTACTCCATGGGCAAAGGACAGAAACTACAGGAGCTGTGATACCAAGTATTCCAGCAGTAGGGTGGATCCAGGCCATAATGTACAGTGAGCTAAGCTCTGCATGTATTTCATGCCCTTCCTCGACTGCAAAGACCACAGGGAGTGGTTTTAAATAGTCGTCATTTGCTTAATTCACACTTGGTTTCCCCCAGGCTCCCGCGTCGCTCCCCCAACTGCATTGTTTCCGGTATCGATGAACAGTTTTCCAGTCTTAAGTGAAGTTTCCTGTGATCAGATTTGCACTTGACTACTGGGCATTCGCAGTGCTCATATGCCTCTGCCAGTGTTGCTTTGTGGGTGGGGAGACAACATTTTCAGCTGAGTTGGGCACTTTCAGCATTTGCTAGAATGCGCAGACAGTGCCTTTTTTTATTATTTTTTTTTTTTAATGAACAGAATATGTGCATAAAACCAAATTTGTTTGCTTTCATTATCTCTGACAGATCCTCAAATGAATCACACCGTGCATTGTGATTGTACTTTGTAAGGAACTGTTAAATCTGATGTGGTTTGCAAGTCTTCGCAACAGTGTTCCCATTGCCATTATAATCACTCCCATTGGGAAGTAAAGGAAGTGGCACCAACATTACGTTTCTGAGCTAATATAACCGTAGTTACTGAGTAATTAAGTTCACAAACAAAAAAGAGAAAAGCCTTCATACCAAAATAGTTTTACTGGTAAAAGCATTTTAAGCACAGAGGAACTGAGTGGCTTTCGCTGTTTGCATAAGGGACCACCACAGTGTGCTGACTGAATCAAAAATTTCCTGGAATTACTAAATATGAGATTACAGAAAAAAAAACTGCTCAGGAAACATAATTTTCAACGTCATGAAGAAGCATTTTTTTTTTTTTTAGCATGCCAGGATGTTGTATAACAACTCTGCAAATACACACTGCAGCGCAAAACTAAATCGTATCTGCACATCTTGGCTGCAGGTTTGTTTTACTCTAAGGCTGTAATACCGGTGAAGCCATATATTACGTGGCATTTCAAAACTTCCATAGAACTTGGCAAAGAGTAACATTTGCATCCTGCTGCAAAGAGTAGAGCCCATTGCCATAATTTTAAATAAAAAATGGAAAGAAGTGTTTGCTGGTTTTCTTTAGGTGCTCCGATTTGTTTTAGTCTAAGAAATTTGTCATTTTCTCAATTACGCTGTTGCTCTGGAGGCTTGTATGGAAACGTCACTGCCTACTGGTATGATTTCACAAGTTTATTTTCTTCTTTCTTGATTGAGAGATTATCCAGATCAGTGGAATTTGTGGGTGCAATGAAGCAGGAGTTGCCCTGTTGCAGTCTATGGGCTTTTGTCTTACAATCTGTGAATCAACGTGAGTCTCGTGCTGGGGTTGGAAAGTTGAAGAGCGAGCTGGAAGCCAGGAGTTGGCTATTCGTATTGCAGCTTTCAATCTTGGAAAATTGATTGGGTTGACAAACTCAATTGCATATTTGAAGAGACACTAAGAACCTACTTCTTTGACAATAAGCCAGCTTGATCGTGGAGCCAAGTATTTCAGGATCAGAATGTGTCTGTATTTATGCATCTCTGGGAGGATGCAGATTGGGCAGGGCTTCCGCAGCCCTCCAGGCCAGGCAGCTGATGCTGCCTAACTTCCCTGTGAGAACCAGAGATATTTCTTTCAGGAGTGACCTGGAAATAAAAAAGATCTTCTGCCTAAAACAGCCCCAGAGCCTTTGGCTGGAGCAAACTGGGGTAAGGAAATGACTGCTATTGCCAATAACTGTAAAGGAAGATGATGTCTGATGCTTTTGGAAAGGTAGTCATCTTTCTGATTAGACTGAAGCAACAACACGCACCAATGAGACTTAAGAAACAGGCGTGCCCTTACCTGAAAGTCTAACGCAGCCAGGGAGATGGTACCACCACCTCATGAATGTCGTGTGACGGACTCCTAGGTACGCGTTTGGTTGTGCGCTTATGCTTCTTCATCTGTTTACACCAAAGCAGTCAAGTTTTTTGTATGCCAAGATCTGTTTGCTTTCTGACGATACTGGTGCATTACTGACATCATCCTTTTATTTCCTGTAGTATCCGAAACGCAGTCTCCAATGGAAGAGTGTCCCTGCCCTCAGAAACATGCAGCCTGAGTGTATCACAGCAACATGGCCACTGTACGGACACTATATTTTTAGCCTCTTTCCCTCAATTTCAGAAGCAATCTGTTGCTTTGCCTTCTTTGGCAGTTACAGGAATCTGACCAAAAGCAGAAATACAGGAAAGAGACAGCAATGCAATAGGAAAATACACGGATGCAAGGCTGGTATGAATCTTCCTGGCATGGACCTACTGTGAAGCCTTCTGACGAATCAGTGTCCCCAGTCCGAATTTGGCAGGCAGGTCTAGGTGGCAAGGATAAAGCACTGTAACTCTGGCGCTTGCTGGGACTGGTTTCACTAGCTGATTTCTGAAGTGAGAAGGAAAGAGAGGTAGGGAGGAAAAGGGTGTCAGCATCTTTTTTAATCAAAAAGTCAGCGAAGCCCTCTGTTGACACAGACTTTGGCTGATGGTCAAATAAGAGCAGAGGTGATTGCCCCTACCCTTTTTTCCCAAAAGAGCACAGGGTGGTTGATCATTAACAGAGTCAAGCTGATCGAGAAACCCACCACGGCTGTTTTGCCGTGTACGATCCTTGTACTTGTAGTGGACTAACAGGAAGATGGTTGAGGATCCAAAGAGAAAGCCGCTCGTTGTTCTTGCTGTCCTCTTGCTGCTCAGCTCAGCGCAAACAGGTAAGAAAAATATGAGTGCCTGGCAAGGGATTGAAGGTTTTACATAGAAGGATCTGAATTCGGTTCTCCCTAAACAACCTGTGTGTCAAGAGATCCTTGCTATAATCTAGCTAGGTGCCAGGAGAAAGGGTAGTGCAAGAATGATCCTTTTTTCTCCCACGCTTTGATTCAATCAGTCTCAGCGATTTAATTCCACTAACCTGATTTAAAAGAATGATCTGGGTTTATCCTGGAGTGTAAGGAAGTGGAAAAGGGACCGCTTGATCTCTGGCACCGGCACCTCCTGCTTTGAGAGCTTAGCAAGTGTAATCTGCAGTAGCTGAGAGAAAATAAACAGATGCCACACTTCCATTTCTTCCTTTAATTGTACCGTCAGTGAAGCTGCTTTTGTGACCGTCACTACAGTCCCACATCACCTTCACAGCAGCACACCTCCTGCCTTACCTTTACCGACGATCCCCCTCGTCTTCCACCATTTCTGACATGCACTGTGCTCGCACTGAACCTGCCCTTTCTTGTTAAGCTGGCTCACGAGCTGCGGTTTTTCTGAACTGATCTCAGAGAACAGCTCTTTCTCTCTTGCCTTCAGTACACAGGAAGACCAAAATAAGCAACCGTGAGGGACAATCACATCCCACAGGAGGGAATCTGACTATTGAATCTCACTTCCTTGTGCTGACCCTTAGGCCATGTTCAGCCTAGCTACTGTAAACTATCTTCTATGGGAACAGCCAGCAGTTACAAAGCTGGTTGTTTGATTTTTTTAATTTTTTTATTTTTCTTTTATTGTACATGCAGATTCAAGGCTGTTTCACTTCCTCCAGTCCAGAAAGGGAAGGTGCATGCATTGTCGTTGCAGCAGGATGCAACTACGCCAGTTCATGAAGTAACATTTTTTAGGTCAGAAGGGATCATTTAATCAATTATTTGGCTTCCTGCTCATCGCAGGTTAATAAATTTCACCTTCAGTCCTTCGGTAAATCCAACAATTTACCTTAGCCTTCCAAAATAGCAGCCAGTCCTCTGAAATGACAAAAGATGAAGAATCCAGCTCTTCTGTGGGTAACCTAGCTACACATTCTGCTAGCCATACATACCCCTAAACTTCTATGCTTGCTTTCTAGCCTAAATTTGCTCAGTTTTTTACTAGCTACCAGTTTTAGATTTTTTTTTTGATGTCTAGAACAATGTGCCTTCCAGTAGCTGCCTTTTCCTTCCCCTAAAGCATTTTCATGCAGTAAATGAATCAATTATGAAATTATCATTGACACATTTTGTCATCAGCATTCTCATATTCTGTCATCAGCATTCTCGTATTTATTTCTGGATTTTTGATACAGTTGTCAATTAGACTTGTACCTTCTATTAAGCCTACCAGAATTTGAACAGAAATATCCCCATTCAGTGGTGACTACCTGTTGGCAACCATTTTTTTCAAGATCTAATGGCCAGCTCATAAATGTACTTAGTAACTGGCGTGTGTGGCCGATTTGGAAAAAAAAAACAACAGAATGTCATTCACGTCTCAGTAAAACAACCCTCAGAAGTCACCGCTACCACGACATCCGTGGTTATCTTCCCCAGCCAGTGCTGGAATTCCATCAAAGGACAGAAACAACTTTATCAGATAAATAAAGCTTACAGAATAGGCTGATTTTAATTTATGTTCTATCCTTTTCATCTTTATCAATAGAAGCAAGATTGCTACCTTCATTTTCCTAATTAATTAGAATGAGCTTCTTTTTCCCATTGCACGGACGCAGACTAAACGCGTTACTCACTCCCTCTCGTTGCAGGGAATACAGGCAGACTCTCAGGGCATCACTGCACTGACTTCCAGAGAGCAAATTTCCTACGGGGCAGTAAACTTAAGGTCCAGTTTCTTCTATTCACCTCCTCAAGCCCCAGCTGTGGCGAGCTGATTTTAGCTGATGATAGCATCAAGAACTCCAGCTTCAACAGCAGCCTGGAAACCAAAATCATAATCCATGGCTTCAGGTGAGAGAAGAGCACTGCAACTAAGTTTTTCCTGGTAAATTAAACACTTCTGGGGCATTCCCAAGCACTGGGTGGGGCTGGCACAGAAACACCCTGCTCGTTTGACCTTCTTAGTCTCCCCAGCAGAGTGGCTGCATTGCAAAACACCTGCTAAGAACAAAGTCTGGAGTGCTCAGCCCCAAACTGGACCTGGGAATTCTCTGGGAGACTGTTGGTGGGCCGGGGCCAGAGGCAGGGAAAATGGTGCTGACAACCCTCATTAGAAGTCGTTTCTTCAAGGTTCTTGTCCCTTTAAATTGTCCCCTTGGAGCTCATGTCCTGATTTCTCAACAGCCTGGATTAGTCAGCCATTTAGGAGCCCTGCCAGACACATTATACTTCTATTCTTGAAATTGTAGGGATTTGAGCTGGTTTTTTTTAAAGCTAGCACCATTCTGCAAGCTTATTTTACTGTGCCATTTTTCAGCCAGGTGCGACCATATAGCAATTATTTGTTTTGATGTGCAAAAGCCTGAATGGAAAGTGCATAGAAGACCAGGATGAAACCACAGAAGCTGTTGCAGGGCCTTTTCAGAAAACCAACTGTTGCCTTCATGTGGCATAGCACAGCCCCCACCAGGTGGTAGTAGGGGAATTGGGTAGGACACAGACTCCTCAGTTTTCCTTGAATTCTTGGGTATAGAATTTCTTTTTTAATTGTCAACAGATGAGGAAATGTAGGAGTGAAAGACTAGGTGATTTGACCAAGGACTTCCTGCCAGTTGGTAGCAGAGCAGGATCCGGGTGTTCCTGGTCAGATGGGCTCTGTGGTGGCTAACTGAAACACCACAGCAAGACTGAGATCTCAGCCTGAGCCCTGCAGATGTTCTCATTCATTAAAATACCTGGTTCCCTTCTGAATCAGCCCATTCTGGAAAGTGTTACTACATGACAGCAAAGAAATGCCAGGTGTGGGTGTCTGGCACCAGAAAAAACTTTCAGTAACTGTCTGGCAGCCTCCTCTGAGACATGTGAAACTCCAGGACCAGTGAACAACATATTGGCATATGCCCTGCTTTGGAAGACACCTAACATACTTGTTTCTGATGACTCCACAGAGCTTTGGGTACCAAACCTTCCTGGATTGAAGGGCTTGTCCATGCCATACTGCACACAAGTCAGGTGAACGTGATCGCAGTAGACTGGGTTTATGGGTCTACAGGAGCCTATACCTCCGCAGTGGAAAATGCCACATGGCTGGCCCTCTCCATCTCACAATTCATCAGCAAGCTCCTGGTAAGCCACTGTGCATTTCCAGTGGGGGGAGCATGGCCAGAGAACATCATTCATGCAAACAATCCAGAGAACTGATCCCAACCTGCTGTCTCCAGGAGCTGGACAAGCAGGCTCTTTATTCCAGAGTGAGTGCTGTGTAGCACTGAAGAGATTTCTTTCTTCCCTCTCTCTCAGTCCAGGCTTGAGCATGCCACTGTTTTTCTTCTTTCTTTCCTTGAGTTTTGACATTTTCTGGAAAAACATCCCACTTGTCAGCTGCCTCTCCAGCCTGGAACAAACCTGAAAGATGCCTTGGGTTTTCTCAGGTCCATGCTTCACTGGACAGTCTTCTTCTGCCTGGAAATTTTGTCTGGGGAGCTGGAGGGGTTGCGATTTGAGGGTATTTTATATTTGCTTTGGGCTTCAGAGATACTTCCCAGTAGCTGGAAATCCCCACATGTCCCAGTTCGCTTGTGCACAGCACAGCTGAACACCACTTATGCAATGAGGGTGGTACATCTTTGGGTTAACCAGCTACGCATAAACTCTCCGTGTAACATTTGCACCACAGACCCGGGCTGCATAGCCTGGGAGCTCCTGGGTATGCACCACGTTGTGCACAGTCACACATTTCTATCCAGAAATACGGCAACCCTTGGAGCCTCTGTGTCATTAGAAGGATGGGGGCTGGGGAGGAGGGGGAGAGGACTGTCACCCCTCATTGCTGATTAGGTCACACAGTGAACAAATGACTGAGCTGGACAGTGTCCCCACCACTCATTCCGTTTCTGTGCTGAGCTCTAGTCCAGCTGCTTAAGGACTTTTTCTGTCCAGCCTCTCCTGCAGCACAACACCACAGAAAACTATATTCTTTTCTCATAAGCCTCAGTACTGCTTCAGGATATGGCCTCATACATGTCAAAGTCAGGATTTTTCATCCTGCCCCCACGCTCTCGTGCACCATATGCTCTCCCATTGTATGGTACTGCATCATGCAATCCAGCCTGCAGGCAGCTGAATTCCTGTGGATGGGGTCATCTCACGTCAGGTCTAAGTGGCTATGCTCTACTTGGCAGTTTAGCCCACGGATAAATCCTTACCCTGTGAAAATATGATCTTAAAATAGTAATCAGGATATCGGTACAATGGTGGTATAAAAGTGAAAAAAAATTTCCTCTGCTTTACTGAGAAAAAGATTATTCACATGGTGAACGTGGGTCACTCTGCTGAGAGAGGGAAATTCAGTCTGAAGCAAGCTGTGGAAAGAGAAGCTACAGGCTATGTAGTTATGAACAAGAGCATCTGACCGACCTTTGCATCTGTGGACCTGAAGAAAGACTCTGAAAAACAGAAAGGGCAGTACCCATCATTCCTACATCTATTTAGTTCTCCATCATACACCTCAAAAGCAATCCTATATTAGAAGAGTTACAGAGCTGCTGTGTGGGCTGGGACAAGGTATTTCACCTTTTTGCTACAGAAACATTGATTTGTATTATCATCAATCTGCAGGCCCTGGGAGTCTCAGGGACATCCATCCACATCATTGGGGTAAGCCTCGGTGCACATGTCGGAGGCCTGGTGGGGCACTTCCACGGCGGTCAGCTGGGACGGATAACAGGTATCCTAAAACTGAGTCTTGAGTCCTCACCTGCTCTTCAAGGAAGAGGGTGAAAGAGCAAGGAAGGGGAGTCATCCATAGTGGTCTTTTAATTGTATAAGGGCTCATTAGATCCAAGCTTATGGGCTTCTTCCTAGCTTCAGAAGAGCCTGACAATGCCTTTCCAGCCATCAGTCCCCTCCACACCACCAAAAGAATGCATGTATTTGCAAAAGGGTCCTTCCACCTCTGCTCCGCTCTTCAAATTGGTGGCAGCTTAAAAGAATACAAGGCCTCGTGTCTAATGAAAACTCACAACACCCACATGCTTTGCTTCCACTTTATAGCATGTTTACCTCTGTGGTTCTTAAAATTGAAGCCACAATGCATGTCGTTGTGGGGGAGCAGCAAGAGTGAGCTGCTCTGCAGGAAAATGTGAGCTGAGAGCCAAGGGGACAGCAAGGTAGGCAGGGGCAGTGGCCTTCACTGACAAGGGATACAGTCCTATCGTATGTGAGCAAGAAGAGAAGGAACCAGCGTCATCCACAGTCCAGTGATGACCAGGCAAGTCTGTAGTGATGAGGCAAGCCCAAGGTCGAGCCAGGAAGTCAAGTCAGCAAGATAAAAGTAGGAACAGCAAGACACAGGGCTGGGCACGGCATCCCTACAACACAGCTCAGGCAAGGACCAAAGCCAAGAGCCCAAGCCAATGTTGGGAGGCCCCAGATGAGTCTTCTTGCTGTTCTCTCTCACAAGTCGGCTGTTTTCACAGTAAACTGCTCTAAGGCCACCTAGTTGTACCAAATCAGAGCTGACCTTAAACACAGAGAGCCAGACTCCTGGGTGTGAAGAAGAGGTTACAGTGTGGGAATTACAGAGAAAGATGGTTTGAGGCTGATCATGGCATTTGGTTCACTCAGGGCCTTGTCAGCCTTTAGGTATGGAGTGTGAATAGAGTCACAGAATGATTTAGGTAAGAAGGGGCCTTGGAAGGTCTCTAGTCCACCCTCCCACCCCCCCTCAAAGCAGGCCTGCCTTCTAAGTCAGATCAGGTTGTTGAGGGTCTTGTCAAGTTCTGGGAATCCTAGGGATGGAAATTCATTTTGACAGGAGGGAAAAATGCCACCAAGAAGGAACAAACATAAAGGCTCCAGTAGAGTGACCACAGCTCCCAGTCTGCCTCAGCCCATGCTGGTCTGTCTCAGAGAGGTATCCTCAAGGAGGGTCTCACTGCACACTCAGCAGGGCAGTCCAGAGAAACATTGGTTCAGCCTTCACATGTCACAGCTACCCACACTGCATGAAATACAGGCATTTCTTAACAGGAGCTGGGCTTAACACCGGGCCCTTTTTTAAGCTGTGAATCCAAGTTTACATTAGGAGGGACTTGGAGTAACCACTCTCCTGCACCAGGATTTTATGATCAGCAACATCTTCAGCTGAGCAGAAGCAGGCACTTGCCTAGTAAACCATGGTGATTAATTAACTTCAGAGTCAGAGACTCCTCCTCTTTATGTTGTCTACATGTAATAAAAGCTCCATTAATTTTTAACTCTGCTAGAAGACAACCCTTTTTCTACACTCCCGATTGTCCTATGATTTCATAGGCACACTGGGCATTGAGGGTTCCAGTTCAGATTTAGGAGCCTGAAGACAGGTGGAATTAGACCCAAGATATGTCTGATCTCATCTCCTGCCTCCTCACACGCATGCATACATGCACAGAGCAATGCGATCCCAGAGCCATAATTTGCTGAAGTGTTTTCAGTCACCTAAAAAGAGCTGTGGGGCGAGTGAGTCTTGGAGATCAGAGCACAGCCTTTATTTTTGTGAAGTGAGTTTCTTTAACCCATGCCTGTTCCTGTGGATATCTCCCTGTGCAGGAAAGCAAATGGTACAGGAACTGGAATGAACAGCCCATATTCAAAATTGCTGAAGAGCAATTTGTTTCAGTACTTGCAGAGGAAATGAAAAAGCCTGAAGGAATTCCATTGCATTCAGTATAGCTTCAGTGAATAGTTTTCTTAGCCGCTGAGGATGTACATCGCAATGGAGTTTATGCAGCTTGTGCTTGGAGGAGGTAGGCATAGGGAACAGAGGATAGAAACGTGCTTGCCGTGGAGCTGTGCTAGAATTGACTGCGGCTTATATTAGGTGTTTCTCCCTCCTCACGAAGAACTTTAAGCTCTACCAAATAACACTTTTCAGTATCTCTTAAAGCCTTTAAATAGAACGTGGTCTGTAGAAGTGGGTGGGGAACCTCTCAGCTTTTTGTATGTGTCAAGATTAAAGAACACTGAAGAAAAATTAAAGCAGTAAATTCTTCTGACCGCTTGTCCCACTATTAGCTTTTATTTATAGAAAGAATAGAATTTTTTTTCTTCTTTCCCTTTTCCTCCTTCCCTCCCCTCTCACAAATGCAGACACGTCCGTTTGTATATTGTTGATATTGCCTTCTCCGTAGGGAATTAATGGGACTGAGTCCAAGGCAGTGCAACTGGCCAGCTCTGAGGCTAAAAGTGGCACATGGAGCAGAGCTGCTTCTTAAACTATTGTTGTTGCCTGGGGAGTGAAAAAAAATCTTGTGAGATTACTTTTCTATGAAAAGTGAACAGGATAAACTTCAGCCAGAACAAAAAAAAAAAAAAAAAAAAAAGATCTTTAACCTGTTCCTTGGTATTCCCAAGGATAATTTTCTGTATTCCTTTGACTCCCCAGAAGTTGCTCTAGGAGCAAGTTTTAGGCAAAAATGTAGATGGCTGCTTAAGGACTCGATTTTATTTGTGGGGAGAGGGCTCAGAAGCCTCTTTGTTTTAAGGATGTTTGATGATAGTATCAAACCTTTGTGATGCTTGGATTGGTTAATGCCTGGGATGCTGAATTCATCACCTAACTGATGATCTTCAGTGACATTTCTCAAACTGTACAGATGACAGTACAATTAGGGAAGGTGTTACGAGTTTGATTCTCTTTCACTGAAAATCCAAAAGACACTCTGCACCCACTCTGTCAGAGCTATTTGTAGCTCAGTCATGGCTTTACAGCCTAGAAACTTGAGGTACAAGACTGCTAAAGGGGAGCAGAACAGTGGACGACAAGGTAAGGAAGCTGTAGTGGAAGACAGTGGAGGCAGAAGCCATTCTGGAGCATAATCAGTGCAACCTGGGATTTATCGCTTCTGCCTAGCAACATTTTTAAAGTTTTGGATAAAATAACTGGTCCAGAAATAAGAAAGAGAGGGGCTGAAGAGCACTTGTTGTTGAGGCGTTTGATTTTGTTACAGGCCTGGATCCCGCAGGCCCTAAGTATACCAGAGCCAGCCCTGAGGAACGCCTGGATCCTGGGGATGCCCTCTTCGTGGAAGCCATTCATACCGATGCTGACAGTAAGCTGGCTTCCATCTTCTTCGGCCCGTGCTTCTCTTCCTCCTGCCGTCATTGCTAAGGAGTGTGTAGGTCATTGTCCCTTTTTTGCCAGATTACCATGAGTTCAGGTTCACTCTGAGGAAATTTCTTGATTAGATAGGCTTTAATGATGGATTCATTGGCAGATATCCACTCCCCTGAGCACTTCAAGCAACAGACAGGTGGAGATTAGACAGAGGGCAATCTTCCAGCAAATATTACTTCCTTAACCCTGCCACGGAAGAGTGAGTTTATGCAGAACCAGCTCAGCATGGCTTTTACCGCCTGGAAGGAATTTACATGTCTAGTCTCACTTTGCTTTTTCCCACCTGACGTAAGAAAGGTGCCACTGCAAGTGCCGGTGGAAAGTAACAGAGTCAAACCAACAGCTGGTGCAACAACAGGGTAACTTTTCTAAAGCACTTAGGGCCTACGTAGGCAGAACATGTGGTGAAGAATAATGTGGTGCCTTTGAGTCACACCTCTTACCTGGAGATCACAAAAATCCCTACCAACATAACTCTCAATCATGCCTCATAATCCCCCATTAAGGTTGTGGTCCGTTTTGTTCTCCTTTGCACAGAATCAAGAACGTGAGTCACGGAGGTGGTGATTAAGCCGCAGTTCCCAATCATTTTGATGGCAGGGCCCGGAGCACCCTCTGCTCCGTGCAGCAAACCTGCACAATGCAGGCACATAGGAACAGGAAACCTGTCCTTGCTGTCTCCAGCGCTGGAGCTGGGTCCAGCACTACTAATGTTCAACCAGTTATTGGGGCCTGTCATACACCATGTAGGGTGAAGCCTATAGAAGAGCCAAGTGTAAGAATGAAGTGGCATTTCACCTCCTTTCAGATTTCGGGATCCGGATTCCTGTAGGCCATATTGATTATTTCGTCAATGGAGGCAAAGATCAGCCAGGATGCCCCCGATTCATCTCCTCAGGTGAGAACACTCTGTGGTCAAGCAAAGGGCTTTCATGGCCATTTAGCAGCCTGTGAAAACGCTGTTTGGCAACCAGCTCCTGCTACAAACAGGGCAGACATCAAAGTGAGACAACATGTGTTCGTAAAGACGTATGGCAGCAGCCGTTCGTGGCCCACATCTTCTCTCATCAGTACAACAAGCAGCTGAAATTGAAATCACATACAGGTCAAGTGTCTTGGCAGCACCGCTGTCAAGAGATGTGCTTTTGGTGATACTTCTCTGTGAGCCAAAACCCTAGCATCAGTAGAGTTTGTATCAACAAAGAAAACTTTTTTGCTAGGAAGACTCTTAGGTACTACTAGCAAAAGCTGCTTTTTGGTTTCATGCTGCAAGCTGTGTCTATACTTAGAGAGATAGCTTGTATGATTACTGCCCTACTGAGAATAGGACTTTACACTGTAAATAGTGTGGATAAATATTCAAATATATTCTGGATGAACCAGCTGCATTGAGGATCAGGTTACAGGGGACTCTGATGGTACCTCGCTTCCCATAGCTGGGCTCACAGTGCAGGTGGGAGTCAAAGCTATTGTACCCCCTTGCAGAGAGCTTGGAGCCTCATCGATGGTACGCTGATGGAGACATGGCAGCCCTGTGGTCCACCTCTTCTGAGGGACTCTGTTAGTCTGGGAGATACACTTCTAACTTCCTGCATAACTTCTCTTGCAGTGGGATCTGGGCTTGTCATCACAGAGATGCTGTGCAAAATGTTATTAATGGGAAGGGGAACGCTGCAGAATCAGTAGAAGTGTTTCTTGACTCTCAGTTGCTTGGGAACATGCAAAGAGGCTGAAGCCAACAGAAAGGCTCATGGCTGCTTTTCTCTGGGTGCATTGTTTCTTGCAGGCTATAAATATTTGATCTGTGATCACATGAGGGCAGTGCATCTCTATGTCAGTGCCTTGAAACATTCCTGTCCGATCATGGCGTTCCCCTGCGCAAGTCATCAAGATTTTTTAAACGGTCATTGCCTGGATTGTGTTGACCCCTTCCTGTTCTCCTGTCCCAGAATAGGTACAGTACCAGCATGATACCTTCCTGGAGCAGATGACAATACATTCCTGATGGGTGCCAGTGCAGAGCACAGTACGCGGTTCAGATTTCTCTGAGCAGGATTTGCTTTGGATCTCTTTGGGGATAGTGAGAAGCTGTTTCGTTTTCAGGTTTCTATAGAGACACTCTAAAAGCTCATCTATTGCCCAAGGTAGAACACCAACATCTTGAACATTTCTGATCTTTAAACATGTCATAAGGCCCACAAATGTCAGTCTCCAGAATCACCTGCCCACAAGTGAGCAATTAGCTCAAAAAGTGTCTTGTTTAGAGAAGCAGCTGGAAATTTTCGCCCAAGCCTGAAGTCCCATTCTTCTACAAACCACTCACTGCTGCTGTGTCACCTCCTTCTCATAAATTCCTGCCATGGTCACCCCAAAGATGAACCCCCTGGACTGGGAGAACGTAACAGTTGCCTCTTACAGGCTTCTGAAACTGGGCTGTGGCACAAGGAGAGGAAGTGTGCTTTTTGCGGTCTGGTACCAGATGAATATAAAGAGAGGTCTCTTTGGGTATAGGTGCTTTCAGATCAGCCACCCCTTCCCTGTCTCACCAAGCCACGTTGTCAGCTAGTCAGTCATGCAAGCCTCAAGTTACGGTGGCCTTCTCACTTGACCAAGAAATTCAATTTCCCAGCACCTTGTGTTTGTATTGTCATTTACATCTGCACTAAGTTTCCTGACTTGGTAGTTTTTAGTCTCGCTCGTTTTGCTAACACAGAGGAATGAAACAAAGCTGCCATGAGGTGCTCTGATGATGATTACCAGGGATAGCCAGAATAGGTTTTCTGAGGAAATGTTAACCTGTCGAACAGACACTACAAGCCTGTACTTGCTCTGATTTGCACTGGTACAAAAAAGGGTCTGTCCTCTGAGACAGCGGAGCTGGGCGGGGTGAGTGGAGGTGAATCAGGACCAATTCTATTTCTGTTCTGGGTCATTCATGGCTTTCCCTGCACTGGCTTTTTTTCCCCCTGCAGGCCTGCTGGAGCAGGCAGGTGTCAACATGAGAAAGCTGCCCAAGGAAGTGAAAGTATATTTAATGACCAGTCCCTCAGCCCCATTCTGTGGTAAGTAGCAATGACAAAAAATGAGTCGGAAGGGTGTTGATCAAGTGAGGCAGATCCTCCAGGGAGGCCAGGTAGTTACAACCCACCATCCCCATCAGAATCAGCTGCTGTGTCCCAGATGGTCTGAGACACACAGCTGAAGAGCAATAACCTTGCACATGTCCCCCATAAAGCCCTTTCCAATGGGTTTATTAGTGTGGACACAGCCCTGGACTAAGACAGCCAGCTGGCTTCAGGGCTGAAGTAAAGGGTAGTGAAAATGCCTGTCTGTTTACACTGGACTATGCAGACCTGCCCACTTGGCCTCTCACACCACAGAGACTAGTTTCTTTCTTATGTCTTTAATCTTCTTTCTGCTGGTGGGGCCAGGGAATGAATGCTAGGGGCCTTCTTTTGGCAGGGGTAGGTCCAACTGATAGTACCTGCCCTCACTCACACATCCTTTGCCTCTTGCTCAGTCCATCACAGCCTGGTTGAGTTCCACTTGCAGAAGAAAAGAAACACAGTCACCAGCATTGAGATCACTTTCTGCAGCAACAGCACCGAGGACACAGCAAAGATCACCATGTGAGTGGCAGTACATGCTTCTGGCCCATTTTATCCCAGCTCCGTGCATAAGGATGTTCATACCAATCTGGGAAAGGCACAATGATAGCTAATCTCCCTGAGTGCAGTCACTGTGTGATGAACCACAACTTTTCTTCTTGAGTCCCTCCACATTTACCTTAAATGCTCCCAAGAATCAGGCATGTGCTACCATTACTGGGTAACCCTGGCTAGGTCCACGTCATCCCTGAGTGCACAAAGCAGTAGGTATACTCTGGGATCCCCAGATTTGTATATTTTTGTGTTGCTATGCTTGTTCCTTTTCTACACCATATCATTGCCTGGTGCCAATTCAAACCGCAATCGCTGTCAGATAGTTACTAGCTCTACTCTACCAGACAGAGAGGGCTAGAGCAAGACTCCATCCACCAGAGGTTCCAGACTGATGGACTTGGTGGCTTAGACATTTCTCTTGATGCCCAATAGGACAGCAGTTGCAAAGAGGAGACAAGTGCATCTCTGCACAGTCAGAAATGTGTTCAGTAGCTTGTTGCCACTGCAGGAATGCAGCAAAGCTCTCAGGCTCCCGTTGCAGGGAAAAGTCCAGGGAGCAGGTGACCAAGACCACACGTGTAGACAGACAGATCTCTCTTGAAAGCACCACTCTCCTCCAAACTGTATCTGAATTAAAGAACCAGACTCAGACTCCTGTTCCACAGCTCTTGCCTCAGGGAGATCTCCCCACCACAGAGAAGTTCCCCAAAAGAAGTCTTCCTCATTTCTTCCTACACCCTCCTGCCCACTGCCGTGGGCTGGGAACCACAGTGTAGACAAGTGTCTATCACATGCTGCTGGCTGCCTCGGGAAACAGGAGAACAGTCTGCTAAGGAGCCCCAGCCAGCTCTCCTGGGATCAGAGGGGTTCCAGCCCTGGCTCCCACACAGTCCTAAGCCAAAACATTGTGACCTGAAGCTAACTGTGTTGCTGCTTCAGTCCTGGGCACCAGGAGGTAGAGATGAGAACCAGGGAAGGGAAAGCCACACTCCAGGGTGCTTCCAGCATGACACAGCTGCTCAGTGACAGATTTCCAGCCAGGAACTGCAATTTGGAGTTTATACTCCAGCCTGGTGGAGCTCAGTCTGTTCGACCCCTCCCCGGCTTGGAAGCCAAATCTGCCTTTTCCAAAAATGCAGGAGGGAGGAAATCATTAACACCCAGGTCAAGGCAGGACCCGTGATTTGCTCAGGAAGAAATGCAGCACTCCCTTTTGCAGTGTCGGACACAGGGTTTGATAGGTGCCCAGCAAAAGGCATGTAAGCACTGGCGGGAAAGGCTGCCTGGGGAAGTGAGACAGGCAGGCAATCCCAAGGCTTTGCTGTACCCTCAAGTTTTAATGAGTTATAGCAGGGTAACCTATCCAGAGATACCTTTACCCTGGGAGAACAGCAGCTGTGTTTTATTTAAGTGCCTTACTAAGAAGCATAAGGCTAAACCGAAAAATTTGCTTACAGCAATAAACCTACAGATTTGAGAGTATAAAATTGAAGATATCCCTTTAATTCACACTGTAGCAAAGAGCAAAGAAACTTCCTCGCTCTAGGCAAAGCTCAACCCTCCAGTGCAGTCAAGCTCAGCGTGTCGAACAGGCATCTAAACATCCATTCTCACATCGCAGTTCAGACAGTGATCGATCACTGACTGACTTCAGGTGATCTGACATGCATGTCATCCTGCAGTTCCCCAGAAGTGCACAGGGACTTGGGAGTGTTCAGCCAGTCTCATCCCTTCCGCGAGTGACTCGCACGGTTGCGTCTTGCCTCACATTGCCCTTCTCTTCTCCTCTCCCAAACATCAATTCCAGTCTCCTCGGGTTGCCGTTGCCCCGCACGTTGCTCAGAGAGCCCCAAGAGACACGTCCCCAAGCCCCATAGCTGCCATGGGGCTGGCAGGGTAAGGAGTTTGTTACACAGCACACTTCCCAGCTGCACTGCCATTGCTTACACATCACACGACATCATCCCCCATATCCAAGCAAATATACTTCTGAAGCCAGCCAAGAGTCCTACATTCATCCGATGTATGGCCCAAGTACATTGGACATTTGGTTGGACCAAATGTCAGTCCCAGGAACGACTTTCTTCAACCTGCTTAACCTTACTGTGTTCCTCTCTCCTAGGGCAGGGCTGGATCCTGCCCATGGACATTATGCAGTAGCGAGATGGCCTCCTCTCTGTTTTCCATTTGCTAGCCATTATTCACCTTTATAACCACAATTTTATGATGCTTCCTATTTTTGGCAGCTTCAAGCCAGACACCGTCAGACATAGTCAGACACACAAAACCTCCAGCATCTACCACTTCAGTCTAAGGGAGGGAGGGGCGGTACTGGTTTGGATTGGCCACTGTGGCCTAGGAGGATGCTGAGTGCAGCTCTCAGCCTGCTCCCGGGACCAACTTTGGTTAGCAGAATTGTAGGTGCTTCCTGACACTTTTGTCACCTCTCCTCTTTCCCTACCATCACGTTTCTGATCAGGCAGTCGCCCAGGTGCTTCTGGGATTGCGCTGAGTCAGCTACATACATATTCTTCATGAGCACAAGGAAATCGATGATCTCCGGCTCTTAGAGGTGCCAAGTAGATCATAGAATCATAGAATTGTCTAGGTTGGAAAGGACCCTTAAGATCATCGAGTCCAACCATTAACCCAGCACTACCAAGTCCACCACTAAACCATGTCCTCAAGCACCACGTCTACCCGTCTTTTAAATACCTCCAGGGATGGGGACTCAACCGCTTCCCTGGGCAGCCTGTGCCAGTGCCTGACTGCCCTTTCAGTGAAGAAGTTTTTCCTAATATCCAACCTAAACCGGCCCTGGCGCAGCTTGAGGCCGTTTCCTCTCATCCTATCACTTGTTACTTGGGAGAAGAGACAGACCCCCACCTGGCTACAGCCTCCTTTCAGGCAGTTGTAGAGAGCAATAAGGTCTCCTTTCAGCCTCCTCTTCTCCAGGCTGAGCACGCCCAGCTCCCTCAGCCGCTCCTCATATGACTTGTTCTCTAGACCCTTGATCTAGAGATCTAGATCAAGCATAAGAAGGCCCACTGGATGGACTCCACAGAAGGGAGGTGGCCCACCTACGTAAAATGGCTGGGCAGCCCCCCTTCGTAGCACACGACCAACAAGGCTCTGATCATTGACTGTTTACCCAACTTCTGGCATTTCTCAGTTCACGTTACCTAGGTAAGAGCATGGGGACAGACAAATGTCTCTCTAACCAAGCATGCCACCTTCCATGTGGTCAAAAGCAAATACGTAGAGAAGAGTATAAAAAAACACAGTGTAAGCCTGTAGCAATACTTCCCCCAAATAGTTTCCCAGTGTCTGACTAATTACATCTCAGGGACTTTCAGAGCCAAAGGTGAGATCTTTGTCCCTATTAGCTCCCAGTGCTTTTGTCTTCCACGAACTTGTCCAGTCCCCCTCTCATGACTTGTACAGTCATGTAAACTTTCTAGCATCCACAACATCCCACAGCAAGGATTTTAACAGCTTAAAAGGAGTGGTACTCTGTGCAGTGTGCCATCTTTTTGAGCCTGCCACCTGTCAGCTTTCTTTGATGACCCCTAGTTCCTGCACTGGAAGAAATGGTGAACAACCGGTCCCTATCCATGCCATTCGTGATTTCATAGATGTTGACCTTATCTACCACTTACCAATCTGTAGCAATCTGAGAAGTGTTTCAATCTATATGCAATAGCAAGAAGAGTTGTTGTAGTTGTGTGATGGAAGGAAGGATATTTGCACAGAGATTTTCCTGACTTTAGAGATAAAACATGGAGAGACAGTCAATAAGACTCTCATGCAATGTCCTGTTTTGACAGATGAGTCTTCTCACTCCATTTTAGCATGTGAGGGCTTCACGATAATACCCCAGGTTCCTCCAGTGTTTCAACACATCTGCATACAGCCTGCATCTGCAGGTTGATTGAACGTTCTCCCTCACATCTCTCACCCTGCCTTGCAGACCTAAGCACCAGGAGGTGGGCAAACAGCTGCTGGCCCACAGAGTTCCCCTCTGCCAGATAAACAGCGTGACACTGAAGTATCTCTCCAAGAATCACTTTTGGAGGAAGGATGAGTCATCCATTGTCGGCAAGTTCTGTGCAGCCCCGCTGCCTCTTGATAGCAAGTAAGTCACAGGAATATCTTATGGGGATCCACTGAGCCTGTGGATGCAGCCTGTGGTTTGAAACAGTGCATTCTCTCTCCTGTTTAGATAAACATGTAAAAAGGTCTCTCCCATCCCCTCTGTGTCCCTATGTAAATCATTTTCTACCCGAGAGAAAAACTTCCAAGGTGGTTTTCTAGGAGTTTTCTGTGATTCTTCCCCCAGGATAAAAGCGTTGTGCCATGGAAGGAGAACAGCTGCAACTCACATCACCTTGTGACCTAAGTCACAAACCATGGCAAAAGCTTGTACTAACTGGAATCTGTTCCTTTTGTCCTTGCTTGCTCTCTCCATCTTCCCCCTGTTTACAACGGGTCCCCATTTGAAATACGACAGACACACATTTTTCAGGATGAGACAACAGAAGACCAGTAATACATTTCTGCCTCTTATACTGCACAAGTTTATGAAGCATTAAGGCTAAAGACAACCACTTTGGCATTTTGTGGGCCGGGCATTGTAGAGTGTATGCCTTCAGCCATAATTACCTTACCCAGAGCAGAAGCACCCAAGTCCTTCTCGTTCCGAGAGAGATAATGGTCTTCTCCATAATACAATATTCTTGCCAGAGTTCTTGCAGGCAGGGAAAAATAGCTGTGTCTATACTGACACCTTAAACTCTGTCCACGTTGCTTCTGAGTTGACTCTTATGCTGGCTCCAGGCTGAAGCAAGCTAGTGGGTACTCCGAAGCAGGGAAAACCAGAAGCAGAAGGGAGATTGGGCTCACATCCAAATTCTGTTCTGATGGGCAGTAAGGAGACTCAAGCACAAGGCAGTAAAAATGTATCTAGCACGCCCAGACAAGGAAAAAAAGAGGCGTTCCTATGTAAATACCAGGCACTCCCTTCATCATAAGGAGTATTGCGTAGTAGCATGCTTTGCAGAGCAAAGCACTCCAAAGTTGTGATGGATGTGCAGATGCATGGCTTTTTATCACTTATGAATGGGACAGCGTGGCACATTGCCTTAAAGGCGTGCTAACCTGCACCCCTGCAAGCACTGGACTTGGCTGTGGTTCAGGTAGAAAGCTGTAGTGTCGCACAGGTTTGCAACTACGCTGTTACCTCTAAACTGGGAGCACTCAGAGCAACAGTGGTACTGCTAGGAGGAGGCAGTGGAAATGTAAAGGACACAACCCCGTATGCACCCCTCCAGCCAATTCATCCCAGCCAGGGCATAGCACCCTGTTCATCATACCCTTGCAAAGCAGCACAAGGTCCACCTGTAGCTTGCTTGCCTCTGCGTTAGGATAGCAACCTCCGCCTGTTAACGCACAGCCTGACTTCCCTGTGCTTTTCCCACAGCAGGACAATGTTGTGCCTGCCCTGGAACCTCACCCTCCCCGGCAACACAGACATCTCTTACAAGCTGCCTGCTGCTTGTGCCTAGCACTGCCTTTGGAGCACGCAGGCATACCGAAAACCAGAAAGGAGCCCTAAACCTATTGCTGCGCTCTGCTCACGGATGATACTTCCACCATAAACCTGGATGGATTTTGTACTTCCCGCATTAGGCACAGGATGTCAAGGAAAAGAGGTGTGAGCAGATCGGCGAGTGCAAGGGTGACTGGTTACATCAAGACCTCTCAGTTAAAAAACCTGGATTGGGACTTCTTATGGATTCTGTACCCAGCTCTGAAAGTGAGACGGGCAAGTCATTTAATCTCAGGGTTCAGATCTGTATGAAAGAAGAAGATAATATCACTCTTCCTACAACCGGAGTATTGGGATGATTCATTTGTGTTTTATATTAAAGTGTCCTGAGAACTTCATATTAAAGATGAGAGGTATTATTTTTCCTTATCAAGGGGAAACTGTGTGGTTTCCCACACAGGAAGGAGTGACTCAGGAAGGAGTCATTCTTGGCCAACGCTCCAATGGGAAACTCACTAGTCCTACCTACAAGACACTTTCAGAGTAAGACCCTCTTGATTTCATGTTAGTGCTCCTGCTAAATAATCAGAATGAATCTCCTTGCCGTGGCAGGCCTGGAGCAGCTCTTCTGGCTGTTGGCTTGTTCTGTTTGAAGCTCGCATGAAGTGAAACAGACACCAGGAGCACGGCAGTGCTCTTGCGTCCAATTTTGCACTGCTTTGAACAACTGCCCAGAATAGAAGGTGATAGAAGGAGATCGGAGCATCGTAGCTACAGGGCCACCTAACATTAATTAGTCCCAGGAACTCAGCACAGCCTTTAAGACCCAGAAGAATAGCCGAGATTTAGAAACAATTGGTGAAAGATTACAATATGAGAGGCGTACATAGAAACAGCCCTCACCCATCCACACCTTTTCGACCACCTTGATGCACATGCAAATTAAAGAGGAGAAAGTCTTACATCACTTCTGCCCACAAACCACATCTTCTGTAGACCATTTGCTCTGGCTCCCTGAACTGGTTTCACTGGGTGATAGAGAAGTGCACCAGGAACACCATGGTCAGGAGAGAGGGACATGCTAAAGGCACTTCTGCCATGAGGAAGCCTCAGTCATTTGGCATGAGCTGTCACTACTGCTCCACCAGACAGCATCACTGCAGAGTTAGCTCCTGCTCTCAGCTCACGTCCAAGGTTTTGGTCCCTGCCATGTGGCTGTTTGGAAGGCCAGCTAACAAACACCATCTCCAGCATACACTCAGGAGAGGGTTAGAGCTGGGCTCTGACAACCTGACAGAGATCCAGGTTAGCTGGTGCCATGACTGAAGGGTTTCCAGGGAGCTTCTTGTTGAAGACTGGAATATAACCTCAGCAGGCACCTGCGAAGGGCAGCGTGTAATTCAGCCCAGTGCGGTCCACTACTTCAGGGAGGTGTATAAGGCACCACAACGGACTCAGTTTCATTGTGCATTTTGGTTCCTTTGCAGAAGGGACCCCAGCAACTCTTCTGTTAATTTGCTGGAGCCATTTCCTAGCTGTGAAGGGCAATGGGGTCAGGCTGAAGCAAGAATGCAGCAACAGAGCATGGTGACAACCATTAGCAGGATGATCCCCAGGCCTGGGGCAGCCCCATTTTCCTGCCTTGGGGTGACACCAAAGGCCAGCAACGTGAGGAGCAACGTACGCCATGGATCCAACATACCCACCGCTTCAGAGGCCTCTCCAGACCTCAGCAAGAGTGCCAGATCCCAAGGGCGCGTCTCTCGCCCAGCCAAGACTTGCAAGACACGCCAAACCGGTCTCTGGGCCATAGTCCCTGTGTGAGCAGCGCAAGGCAGACAGGGCTGCCTCCACCAGCCGGGGCTGACACAGAGCCAGCCCAACACGCAGGATGGCCGTGCCCCTGCGTGTCTGTGCCAAGAGGCACTGAAGAACGCCCTGCCCTGTGCATGCAGATGGGAGAGACTGACGTTCCTTGCTCCTCCCCTGGATATCTGCCCTGGAGACGCTGCTACCCTCACCGCCCAGCTTGGTTGCACCAGGCTCTGTGGAACAGAGGATTCCTCCACTGCGACCGCCATCTCCGATTCCCTGACAGAGGAAACGGCTGGGGAAACTTGTCAGCCTGTTGCAACTGAACTTGGAAGAGGCCATCCATCTCCACACTATTTTCATCTAAGACATTGCATTTCTTCCTACCAGTGGCTGGTCTCCACAGAGGTGTTTTGTACTCACTCATTTCTCCCCTTGGTGTGTGTACCCTGAGGTCATCGAGCACAAAAAAAAAAGGGTTCAGGCTCTCAGTCTTGCCTACACCTGGCCCCAGTCCCAATTCATCCCCTTTCTTATTCCAAATGAATCAACTCAAACAAACAACCTTTCACCAGAAGTCAGTAACTTCTTTGAGAAGTGGTGCTTGTCATAAGTGAGAAATCCTAACCCCTGGAAAAGGAATTTCTGGTCTTATGACAGTGGATGCCCAGTGGGATGCATCGTATCAAATCTCCATATCACAGTCTCCATTACAAGCCCATTACCAAAGCCATCAGGCAGCCCATTTCCCCCCTGTCCTTTCCCCCCTGTGCCTTGAGATCACCTCAAGCCTTGCAAACGATGTTCTCTCACTCTCCAAATCCTCAAACACCAGTAGCTTCATCTCCGACTTTAATGGGAATCATTAAATCAAAGGGAACACAGATTCCGCGAGCAGGCTGGTATCGTTTGCAGCGATATCAGTGTACCTTGGTATCAGAGCTGCCAACACACCTCAGAAAGGCAGGACTAGAAAACAAACCGGGGAAGCACACTGGGGCAGGCAGCTCTGGTGAACAGCCGTGGGGTGGGAGGTGCTGGAGTGTCACACCGCAGTCTCACGCGTGTGCTTCACGTGCTCCCGAGTGTACACGTCTGCAGGCAGACGTCTCAGTGCTTGCTAAAGAGTGTCTCTCTGGTCAGAAACCTATGTGAGCTTACGCTCCCTCCCTCGGAGGGGCTTCGGGATCAAAACAGCCTGTTGTTCCCTAGAGTTCGGGGGTCTGAGTGGGAGCCAGAGGGGCTCGTCCTTTGCAGAGAGGGTGGGGGGAACTCCGGAGAAGGCTTCCAGAGGCTGCAGGAGGAAAATGAGAGCAGGGAGAGAGAGAGAAAGAAAGAGAGCACCATTATTATCACAGGAATAATTCTTCCTTACAAACTTCCCCAAGACACAAACCCCAAGGAGCCTGCTGTTACCTGTCCTTCTCCCCTCCCCTCCTGAATTAGCATGCAAAACCATGCAGTTGTTCAACATGTGATAATTCAGAAAATGGAGTTACCTACCCATCCTGAGGCAGCAAAAACAAAGCCCTCCAAAGCACCTTCTGTAATATCAGTTAAAAGCCCACAGCTCCTTTGATTTTGCTCTCAAAGTGGGTATAAATCAATTCCTACTAACTTAGAGACCAAGCTACAGGCCATCAAGCACCCATCCATCCACCTCACCCACCAGACAGAAAGCCAGCCCCCAGATGTAACTGTACAAAACTCAGCAGCAGCAGCTCCACATCTTGCAAGCACTTGATAGCAATGAACTAGAGCAAATGCAATATGAAAAGGGGAAAAAAGCAGGTGGCTTTTGGTTGTTTGAATTCTCATGCAAGGAATAAAGCTTAGTTTGCTACGGAGCGTGGAGCTATACAGCAGTACACCGTTAAAGCAAGTTTTGAACTGAACCTTTGAACCTGCCTCTTTTAAACAGGCAGCCTGTAAGTTACTGAAGTATCTCTCCTCCTCAGAGAAAAAATGTGCTCATTAGTGGATATCACAGTCTGTCTTGCTTGTAAGCAGACTAGAAACTCTTTCAAGGAACTAGATGATAAGACTAGTAGGCCAATATATCTCCCAGGAATATTTTCTTCTGCATGATCTTTGCGGCCCTTTGGGCATTCAAGAATTGCCCCCCTGCACTGTGGCACTGCAAGGCGGCCGTTGCAGCGACAGAAAATGAGAAGGAAGGTGATCCGTAGAAGCACTTTGGCAGGGGGAATTTAGAGAGCTGGAAGGTGATTACCCAGGTTGGAAGCTGCTGGGGAAGGAGATGAGAGCACAGACCCGGGGAAGCCTCACGGGAGCTCTGATCTCTGGGACCACAGCTATCCTTACTTTCAACAATGACACTGCAGGGAACATCCCTGTTTACTAACGATGTTTTCACACCTTCTAAGGGCAAAGTTATGAAATTACTTTCCCTGGGCCATGGCAGACCTGCTGAGATCATCCGCTGAGCTGTGACAAATGCCTGGCCAGAAGGGAAAACTGCAGTCCCTCTGTGTCACTAATTTTTGTGGTTAGGCACTCAAGTCGCTGTGGAATACTGTCCAGATGTGACAACTGCTGTTGTGCTGCTGGGACGTGATGTGGTTAGGATGCCCCGGTGGTGAGCAGAGTAGCAAGGAAGCGCTCGTTCCACCGCTACGGATGCACTAAACAGAGTTTGTGTTTCCTTGTCTAAGTACCTTAGAAATTAAAATACCACACCGGTTATTGTCTCCAGACTGAGAGACATGGAAGATCATCCTCCTCTCCCACCCCAAATACTGGCCTCTGAAATATGTGGGCTCTTATCGCAGGTCTCTAATGCAAGCATCAGCACACCTGCCTCATTCACAAGATCTAGAAAGGCAAAAGCTTCCAGCTTCCAACATGTTTTAAAAGAATTGTGTGAAAGAAAGAATAGCTTTGTGCTGTGTAGCACAAGCTTTCCCCAACACACACATACGTGCACACCTCTCGTGTGTATGTTTACAGTATTGACTCATTACCAAAACCGAGTGGAAACGATTCAAAAAAAGCTACGGTGTTCCTTGCCTCCTTCCTTTTTTAATTTCATTTGAAATTCTGATTTTATTGAGCTTGATCAACCAGGACAATTCTGCCAATGACCTGACAATAGATATCCTTCTGCTGAGAAGACAAAATACAGGCAAAGCATGGACAAAGTGACTTCACCACGTTTACAACACTAACTGCATTCATTTTTGATTGCCTCTATTCAACAAACGTGCCTGACAGTTAGGAGGATGGCTGTCTCATAAATGACTCAGTATTCCTGCTTCTCCAAGTAAGGACTGAAAAAGCTGCAAATTCGTATCTCCAGCAGTCTACCAGCAAAACCAGAGACTTCACATTCCTGGGACTTCTAAGCTAGACATAAAATAAGGACTTTTTTTTCTTTTTCTCTCTGTCTCCTTTAAAAAAAAAAAACAAAACAAAACAAAACAAACACTAAGCAAAACTCTTGCTGACTTTTTAACTGATGCAAGCAAACCCATATATACTTGTTCCTTCCCTGGCCAGTTCCTTCATATCCCAGATTTTAAGTTTGGAGGCATGGAAGCAGTACAGGAACGGGTACGTGACTCAACTCAAAGCAGAACTGTACAAAACAGGAAGATCTTCCTGTTCCACTGTTTCAAAAACTGTTCCACTCTTTTCAAAAACTAAAAACAGCAAATGGATGAAATGGCAAAAAAGGCCTCTTCCACCAGAGGCCTACTGCAAACAGCAAGTGCTGTCTGACCCAGACATTTTCATTTAGGGCACCTAGGAGGGACGGTCCCCTTGCCGTCACAGCAGTGAGGCTTGTGCTCAAGCACTGCAGGGTAGGGAAGGTTACTGCAGACTTGTCAGGGCTCATGCCAGGAGTCACTGCGTCCTGCTTCATGCTCCCTGCCAGCAAGTCCACAGCCCAAGCATTTGCAGCCCAGAAGCAGGGTGCAGGGAAGACCTGGGTGTGATGGTGCACCGTGTTCAAGGATGCCTGCTGGAAGATAACAAGCGATAGGACAAGAGGAAACGGCCTCAAGTTGCACCAGGGGAGGTTTAGGTTGGATATTAGGAAAAACTTCTTCACTGAAAGGGCTGTCAAGCACTGGCACAGGCTGCCCAGGGCAGGGGTTGAGACCCCATCCCTGGGGGTATTTAAAAGATGGGGAGATGTGGCACTTAGGGACATGGTTTAGTGGTGGCCTTGGCAGTGCTGGGTTAACAGTTGCACTTGATGATCTTAAGAGTGTTCTCCAACCTCAGCGGTTCTATGGTTCTAAGATGGTCTCCCCAGCTGCAGCCCAGCCCTGCGAATTCCTCCCTGCCACACAGACCCAGGTGGGACACACGCAGTGGCCGCTTCTAGGACAGAAATCCCAGTCCCAGGCTTGGTGTCTGGCAGCTGGATGCAGGAAAGCAGCTGTTATGGGGCAGTGGCAGGAATGCATATTTCGGGGTCTGCAGCTGGCGTGCAGCAGCCGGCGTGCAGCGGCTGGCTAAAAGTAGCTCAGTGTGGAATTTCTCTCTTGGCCACTTGGATCTGAATTTCAAGCACAAGCCACCCTCCCGTCTATTTCTGTTCGCCTACATTGCTCCTCTGCCTCAATATCCACGAAGCACAGGAATTTTTCCCTTGCAGGGTAAAGAGTTTGCATTTTGGAAGAGAGTATCTCGTTGCCACTCAGCAGAAAGCAGAGTTTGGAGTGTGTTAAAACAATGTTTAGCCTGTCCGTCCCCCTAGGGTCATTGGAGAGAAGAGCCATACCACACAGGGCAGCCTGTTCAATACCATACTGATCTGGCTGAGCCGAAGCTCAGCAGCAAAAAGAAGGATAGAGCAAATGCTGGGAGGAGCTGTGGTGGGCAGGGGGAGGAAGGACTCTCAGCTTTCTGCCCCCTGCCCAGATTGAGCACTTGCAAGGTGAACAGCAACTTCCCACTATCAATCCGCTGTAAGCCCTGGAGCTGTTCCTACCCCTGTCAGCATCTCCGGGGTTGTCTGCTCTCTCACATGCAGATGCCTTCCTCAGCTCAATCCTGGAGTATCTCCAGGCACAGCTCTACCTCGTGGTGAGCCAGGTAGAGTCTCTTGGGGTCCCTGCGGGCACTCGTGTACCACCCGCCAGCCTGGACACCGTTTCAGTTTTTCTGCCTCCCCTGAGGGATGGAAAGAGGACAGGGCAGGGAAGAGCTTCCTACAGCCGGGTTACTGGCCCTTCCACCCCCAGGGCAGCTGATGCCTGGAGTCAAGCCTCTACCCTGCTGCTTTTCCTTAAGAAAATCACACAGCTGGAGCCCACCTCCCGGGATTTCTTAGGGCAGCAGGCAAAAAAATGCTGTGGAGAAGCAAACCCATAGCAAACGAGCACGAGAGGCTGGGGGCTGCCGCTCTGCCCGGGTGGTTGCATTGCAGGAAGGACTGGCTTCCGCAAGCGGGTACTTACGCGGGGGTCCCACACAGGGTGAGGCGTGCCCGTGCCAGGAGTGCCCTCACTTCATATACTCCCCTTCGCTCACATAGTCCATAAAAGACCCCGGCAACTCAGCAAAATCTTCCAAGACAAGACTGGTGGAGTCCTCACCCAGCAGGTCGCTGTCAGGCCGGGATGCCCGGGGGCGCGGAGCCGGCTGCGGTGGCGGTGGTGGTGGCTGCGGAGGGGGCTCGGAGGCACCAGCCTGGCCAGAGGCAGGTGGTGGCTCCTCACAGTCCTCTGGCTCCCCCTCGGAGGAGGTTGGCCCGAGGACGTGGTAGAGGCTGGGCAAGCGGATGTCGAAGCGAAGGCCGAACTTGGCGAAGAGCTTCTCGTTGAGGGAGTAGAGCTTCTCCGAGATGTCGTATCCCAGGTGGGAGGAGAAGAGCCGGGCAACGTAGCGGTCCTTCCTCAGGAGGAGATACAGCTTCTTCCTCGGCCAGGTGATGAAGCTGCAGTCGGTCTCCGCTGTCAGCGTGACCTGTGGGGCAGGGAGGGAGCAAAGTAAGCGCTACCACCCAGGGGCTGTGTGCCTCTCTCCACTGAAGGACCCCAGCCCCTTTGATGCCTGCTCTCCTTGGAGACGGCCGGGCTGGAGAGCCAGATCACCCAAACCAAATGATGGGATAAATCCTGACCCACCTCTGCTTCCTCTCCCCAAGGAGCCAGAGACCAGGTTTTCCTATGCAATTAGCAGCATGCCCTTGCTTAATCTAGCCACGTGACTAGCTACGCTTCAGCCTCTCCCTTTCAGATGATGCTCCCTGTTGACACCTAAGCAATGCAGCTGAAATGAGCGGGGTGGCACAGATGGCCTTATCCCTCTACAGAAACGTTATGCAGGGAAGTGTTTCTGTGTGCCCAGCTGGCCCAAGTCACCAGTGGGTAGCCCTGCAGCAGGCTACCATCCTGTCCTGCAGCTGGGTCGCACACCCCCTGCTCCCAGAAGGCCCTGGGTATGGGAAGGGCCACCGGGAAGGCTTGCCTGGTCACCCTGCGCCAGAGGGACATCCCGTCTCCTCGGCTCTGCCAGGCAATGTAGGGCTGAGTGGCCTTGAAGGATGCACAGCACAGCTCAGCGAGAGAGTATATACATGAGTATATATACTGTAATATATAAATTTAATAATAATAATAAAAGTTAAGAAGCACAGGAAGGATCAAACTGCTTTGGGCCAAAGAAGAACATCCGAGTGTAATGGAGACACCGGCATGTGAACAAGTGCCAGAGCCAAAATATCCCGGGGGCTCCCTTTCACTCTATATCCAGGGGTCTCCTTGGCCAGCCACCATGGCAGAGAGCCACTGGGAAGCTGAACACGGCTTGTCTGCATGTGTGTGTCCTTGGTTTGATATTTAATGCCACTGCCATGCAAGCAGCTGCTTTATGAAAGAAATATAGGAGATAAAACCTGAGAACTTTCCCAGGCCGAGGTGAGCGAGAGGAAGGGTCACACAGAAACTGAAATGACCAGAATCTCATTTTCCTAACCGATTTCTGGCATGGCAATCAAAAGCCTCCACTTCTCATGAGGGATTAAGTGAGATGTAATAAGGAAACCTGCCTCCTAACCAGAGCAGCAGGACAGATTTCAGTCATGAATCCCCCTGGCACAAGTGCTCCGGCATCAGCAGAGCCCCATAATTCAGCCTTCTGGGGGAAAGTGCCAGCCCTGAAACCCAACTCCTTCAGGCACTGGGAGCCAGCAGTCCTGTGGGAAGAAGACACAGCCAAAGCAGAAAGCTCAAGGAAACCAGCTCACCTTGTAGACTGAGATGTGCTTCTGCCATTTTTCTGTGGGCTCAGGATTGAAACTGCTCAATCCAGAGAGCCATGGGGAAAACTTGGGCAAGAAAAACCTTCCATGTCCTCCTCCAGCAAAGTCCCAGAGTCAAACATGCACTTTTTTAACCAAATGATTGTGATGCTAGGAATAAGGTTGAGTTATGCCACAGAGTTTTATTAACTACTCAGGGACTAGTGGGTTAAACAGCTGCCAAAGGCAACACATCACCCTGGCTAAGCACGGCCACCACGAGTAATGTCCTGCCAGCAGCATGGACCGGTCAAGTCTCACCTGCTGAATGCTGGTCTCACACAGGCTGCTACTTCTTCATGCTCCTCAGTAAGCAGACGAGGGTTTTGGGCATTTCCAGCGCATGGCTGCAGCCTTTCCCCACCTGGGGACTCCACCTCCCCATCCCGGTGCCAGGCGCGGCCGACCTCCCTGACCAGCCGTCTCGCAGAGCAGGAGAGGGGCCAAGAGCGTGGTGCTGGCAGGGCTGGTGCAGCCTGGCACCAGTTTGTTCCCGAGCTGTCTCACGCACCACAGATAAAGACACTCAGGAGATCTGGGAACATTCAGTTCCACAGAAATTAGCTCAGAAAACGCTGCAGACGCCTTTGCAGGTTGCATGCCATCCAGAAGCCCATTTCCCCGCCAGGAGCACTGGGCTGCTGTCGTTCTCTCTGCTCGATTCTTGGGCAAATACAGTCCAGGAGCTAGCAGCAACCTGCTGCTGGATTGAAGCCCTGTGCAAAACATGAAATACCCCCACCCCTAGCACAGCCATGCTGTTGCTGCCTTCTCTACCCCATTATCTTGGCCCGACATCTCTATTTCTGCTCAAGAGCTGTAGCCCTGTGCCAGTCACACGGTCAGCCCTCTCCTGCAACCGTTCCTCTTGCAAGGCCGTAATCACTGGCGATGGCATAGCTTTCAGGAGCGACTGCCATGATCCTTTCCCACATGGGCCAAATTCAGACCTGAGGAAAGCAGATTCAGAGAGCTGCCCTGGTTTAACCAAGTCTGAACGTGGCTGCCCTCATGAGAAAGCATCATCATTCCCTCATGACTGTCCCACGCTCCCAAAGGATTAGCAAAATCCCTCCTCATATGCCCTAACTGACATATTCTAGATTGACATCCTGACAGGCATCAGCCTGTCCTGGGATGTGAGTTAAAGGCAGAGAGATGTGGGCTTAAGTAACCTCCTCCAGAAGGAAAGCCAAACAAATATTGTGGGGTGTTGACAGCAAGAGCAAAATCCTTTCAGTTGCTGCAAATAAGAATTGGTCTGGCCTGCCTCTCAGCAAGGGATTCTTCTGCTCAGAAAGGACCATATTCGGGTGTGAATCATCCTTTCTGCTTCTCCACCCCAAACACGTCACCATCAGAAACTTCTCTGAGGAACAGGATATTTATGGATTTACGTCACTGCTGCGTATTGCCATGGCTGCCATCCTGATGCTGGAACGACGCACCCTTCTAGCAGCGTGGAGGGCAAATGCATCGATACAGGTACTAGGGAACACTGTAATGGAAGAGAGCCAGCAATCCGATACCTCATCTCCCTGCTAAACTGGAAGGAGTACCACGCTCCACCCTCCCTGCTATCAGCTGATCGTAGGAACACGCTCTGAGGTCTTCAGAGGAAGGTTGGAAAAATGATAACACAGCTGATCGCACCATCCTGTGCTGGCTAAACCATGAGGAAGGGGAGGAAAGTATTCCTGGTTAGCTTTGAAGGGCATAATAAGCCCCCTCCATCCCCTTCTCAGACATGCAACGAAGCAGCAAGGAGCGGAGCTGGGCTGCTGCGGGGCCGCGCGGGGTTACCTGGAAAGTTCCTTCCTCAGAGGGTCGCAGCGATTCCCATTCTGGAGAGTCCAGGAACTGGTACGGAAAGACATAGTGAAGGAATTGTCCGTCCTGGCTCACGCGGACCCTGCGGAGAGGACAGGTGAGGCGCACAGGCTTAGGCCACAAAACAGATGTCCCACAAACCTGATCAGCTCACACAACGTGCAGGCAGCCGGTCCCACCAGGGAGGAAAGGACTTCTCCTCATCTCACACGTGTCTCATACCCTCTCTGGCACAGCTGCAGATGCTCCAGTCTATGGGGCTGGCCCTCCTTTCTCTGTGGGAAACGATATTTGCTGCCACTTCCCCGTATTCCATCTGTTTTCTGCTTCCTGCTACAAAGCCAGCCCTCGCAGGTGCAATGCTTGGTCCTAAACCAGGACTTCTCAGCCCGCAAGACTGCTGCTGCTTTTCAGGCACTTCCTAGCCAGCCCGTGGCTCTTTGTACTTCCATCTTCTTCCTGTCCCCAGGGTTGCACGAGGGCATTCCCTGCCTCGAAGCTGGGAAGCTGTTACACCCAGAACACCCCAAAATCGCATTGGCCATCGTTCCTGACACACCATGCCGCGAGCGCATAGTTTGCTGCACGTTACCATTCAATCTCTCTTGGCCTCCCAGGTATCCCTTTCCCCTACTTTTGCTGCAATTGCCTACCAGTGTCAAGGTTGACCTTGCACCCAGCTCTGCTGTGGGAGCAGAGAAGGAGAGCTGCGCAGGCAGGGCACTCTGGAGCTCTACTCATAGCTCTGCACCACCAGATTTGGGGCCTCTTGCCTCCCTGTCGCCATGTTCCCCCTTTGTACAACGCACAAAGGCAATTCTTGCTTTCAGGAGTTACACGGTTGGCTTCCAGTCAGCTGGGAGTGCTGCCTGGAAGGGTCAGGGATCGCAAGGCAGGTTTCCTGATCCAGGCACATTCTGCATTTCCAACCCCACCTTGTCTGGCTATGGTTCAGTTTAAGAGGGGGCACGGTAATAGTAGCAATGCTCCTCTGGGTCAGCAAGGACCTCACCAGGCAACACAGGGGGTACCAGGAAATACAAATCCAAATCCCATCTCCATAATGCATCCTGTACCAGCCAAGATGCCTGCTTCCCACTGCAAAAGAGAGCAAAACAACTACCCCACCAGTACTGGCTTACTGTCCATTGCAGCACTTTCATGCCCACAGAGCAGCAACAGATTATCCAGTGCAGGGCACGACAGCACAGGCTCTTCCCCGCTAACATTATTTGCAGATACGGTAAAGTTCAGAGCAAGCTGCTCAGCACAGACGTTTGGTAAGGGGAAAGAGACCTAATGGAAACACACGTACCCAATTTCCTCCCAGTGCTGTGCCATTCAGCACTGGTCAGTGGTCCCAGGATGCTCTTAACACATCCTAGAAAAGGGACAAACACCAAGAAAAGGCCAGCCCTTCTTTACACCAGAGAGGATGGACCACCGCAGTAAAACAACACGAGCCCCAGATGATGCTGGGTTTGTCTTCCCAAAGGAAAATCCTTGTGAGACAGCTCACAAGCTCCAACAGCTCAGCACTGCTCCCGTTTACAGGTCTCCTTCCTTTCCCGCTCTCACTTGGCATTAGCAGCTGGGAAGCCAACATCATCACTATTTGTATGCATTTGGGGTTTGCAAATCATTAAAGAGATATGCTCATAAAGGCATGCCACAGGATCTCAGGTGAACAAATGCCAGTACTGCAGCAGCACAGTTCACTCAGTCATCAAATCCCCAGTGCGACTATCTAGAGGTCCCCGAGGTCCTCCTTGGCGGTCCGGAGGAAGGAACATCACCAATGCATGACAGCACAGGGAAAGAAAGAGGCCTGATGAGGCGGGATCCACCACAGGAGAGCTCTCTCTCTTTTGACCTAATAACCCTCAAAGTAAAAAATTTCAGAGCCTTGAGGGTTGAGGTGTTGGGAACAGGGGTGGAACCTCTCCCTGAACACCGCTGGCCAGGGGGAGCAAGTGAACAGAGGACTCGGTGTCCTCAGTGCACGGCCGTTCACATCACAGAGGTGTATCTGCTACCTCCAGAGACCACCAGACACACCGCCTTCCTGCCTTGAGAAACACTCTCTCACGGCTGGTCTGCTCCCATCAGAAATTAGATCACTTTAAAATGACAGAGAAAGAGTTAAGGATCCCCCAACAGTATCACAGGCAAGGCTGAGCTGGCAGCTTCACTGCACATAGCTTGATTCTGCAAATTGTTCCCTGAAATATTCTGATTTAGAAAACCAGAACAAAAACAACTCCCAAAAGCAAATTACCCCCCTCCCAGCAAACAGATGCATATCTCAAAGCCCTTTCAGAAGAAGGAAACAGTCCTCACCCCAGTTTCTACAGAGGGTGAAAATACAACAGTAAGCCACAGTGCTTTGCTGTCAGACTTTGTTCGGAAACAGGAGAGCCTTTACCTGCCAGACAGCAGCAACGAGAGGCGGTCAATGGGCGTCTTGCCCTCCACCGCATAATTCTGGTCTCTGACTAGCGACTGGACTTGCTCTTCACAGCACTTCACGATTTCTTTGTAGACTTCCAGGGGCACCTGCAAGGGCAGGTACATGGTCTTGTAGAGGAGGTCAAACTCTTCTGGGATGGTGTCCCTGCGGAGCCGGTAAGCCAGGTGAGCCAGCTGAAGCAAGCAGGCAAGGACGAGCAGCATGTTCCAGACGAAGATGTCCAGCCCGCAGGCGCTCAGCCAGCCCCACAGAGCATAGCAGAAGTAGCCTGGGGCCAGGACGCCAAAGATATAGAGGGACCCAAAGATGCCGCTTCCCCCCATGTAACCCAGGGCGACGATGCAGCTGGCCAGCTGGTAGGCTGCTCCCTCCATAATGTCCTTCCAGGCATCACACACCGGAGGCTGGAGAAGAGCCTGGTCCCAAGAGAGGCCGCTTGCGCTCATCCTTCCCCACTCCCCACCCTCCCCGGCCGTCCTGCGCTCAAAACGAATTGTCATACACAAAAGGTGCCGCAGAGGTCTGAAACCAGAGCTGCTGGGTAGCTGTTCCTCCTCCTCCTCTTGAGCACCGGCCGGTCCCACAGCAGCGCGCTTCAGAGCGACATGTTAAAGGGCCGCCAAAAGTTTTCGTGCCCGACAAATCCCCAAAGGGCTTGTTTCTCCTCTTCGTGGCTCACAAACCGGCAGCTGGGCCCCTCCTTAGCCACGCCAGTGAGAAAAGGAACAGGCAAATATGAGGCCAAAAGAGCTCAAAGAAAGAGTAGAGGCCATTAGCTGGAAAACTCGCAGACCGGACAGAGATCTCGTTGCACTGCCTCTCGCCTGCCCTCCGGCACTGGAAATAGCGACCGTGAGAGAGCAGCGGAGGGAGCTGGTGTTGAGTGTGGAATGTGTATCACTTGGCAGCAGAAAGGAGAGAGACCCCAAATGGATAACCATGTTTGGAATTGAAATCCAAGGAGCAAAAGCAGCGAGGAGAACAGAGAGCAGGCACGCACCCGCTACTTAACATAACTCAGGCGCCCAGATAAGCCCGGCACAGCGCGAGGAGGGAAAAGGAGAGGGGAAAACAACCAGCTTATCGCAGCGAGCTGCAGCCACGCATGGGGCTCCACACCGCTCTGCGCTCCTGCAAGAGAGTGACTTTCACCCAGCACAAAAAAGGAAAAAGGTCAGCCCCTTCTCCCGCTGTGGCTCGTAGCAGCGGCGGGGATTTAGCAAAAGATGAGAGGCTGGTTCTTGAGAAACGCTTTGCAGGTGCTGCAGCACAGCCTCCCCTTGCTCCAGGGAGCTCCATCTCGTGGGGCGTTTTAGACCGAGGGGCACAAGGTGAAGCCCTGCATGGACTGACAATTGGGATTGCAAGGGATAAAGCTAGAGTAAATGAGCCGTTGGGACCCAGCTTCATCTATCACGAAGAGGAGACTATCCTGCCTAAAACTTTGGGAGTGTAACACTTGGAAGCCTGTTTTGCAGGGAAGTCCTAGTTGAGAGAGGATGCTCCCACCCCACAGATAACAGGCTCTGTTGGGAAGCATCCTTGGGAAACGTCATCATTCACTTTCTTATAGCTATTTAAACCCCCCCAGATCTTCGTTTGGCACAAAGAGAAAAGCCAACGCTTTACACTCAGGTAGCCCAGGACACAGGCCTGAGAGGGACCCACCGAGTACAGTCCTCCGCGGTCAGCCACAGAAAAGATGCATAAATGCAATTTCTCCCTTGCTTCGAGTAACACGTTATCAGTCACGCAGGCAGGATCTGCCCCGCTGCCAGGAAGCCGTTACATTTCAGGCATTGACGCAACCCGCACGGTCAGTCAACAGCATGAAGTCAGCCCGCATGGGTCAGTGGAGTAGAGATAGGGTTTCAAGGGTGGTCGTGTTTCAGGCCGAGCTTGCAGCTGCCCTGCCTAACATGCCATTCCCATTGGCACCATTCACTTAAAGACACACTAATCGCCTCTTCTACTAATAGCGCTCTGGAATAACGCTGCCTACCGGGCGAGGCTTTATGGCAACCTTAAAGAATTCATCATGGTCTTGGACAGTACAATCTATCTGTACAACGATCAGCCCACGTGCAACACGGAGCGGTACGACTCCTAAAAGCAGCAAAGGCTGCGCCATCTTGACAGCTTGCCACGGGGGAAGGAAACAGGACAAATGAAGCTTTGCGCAGGCGGCGAGTATGATCCACTCCGAAAGATGCCTTCTGTTAAGGGTGAAGTGAAACAGGGAACCTTGTCTCCAGTCGTCCCTTATTTAAGTGAAGAAAGAAATCCTACCGACTGAAGCAGAACAAGGCTCTGCTGCAAGAGGTATAAGGAAATGAACTTCATTTCTCTTGACCTTCTCTGCAAAGAGGGAAGGATGATCTTAGAGCCAAAGCACTACAATAAAAACCTTGGGAGCCAAGTTCCGTTTTTCATACCATTGCCATGTACTTGCTAGATGATTCCAAAAACAACTTGTCTACCTTTAGGCCTCTGCAAAAAATCAATATTATAAGGGGCCCTCTTTCCAAGTTAGGCTGACGTTTGATATAATGGGGAGCTGGGATATCAAGACTGGGAATACTTATGAGAAAGATACTTTACCTAAGATCTGTGAGGCAAAACTGAACTGCTATGAATAGCAATGTAGAACTACGTTAGAGGAAGCAATCTGAAAAGCAACATTGCAATTTCTCCCACCTTTCCGTACTACCAAAAAACTTGTCTGGCAACATCAAAGAAAATGACAAAAAAAAAATAGTTATTAATTTCACTCCCGAGTTAGGTAAATTCCTGAGCTAGAAAATACTCTGGAACACAACGTTAACGACTCGTTAGGACAAAGAAGGTGCTTCCTCTGGCATCTTCCAGAACACAGACAGCGGCGTTGCGGTAACGCCAGAGGCGTGCGCTGGGGTCACAGCGCTGCCGGGGCCAGCGCCGTGGGCGAGGACGCCCGGTGTGACTTCCCTGCGGAAGGCGGACAGGAAGGTTTAAACCCACAGCAGTCACAGCACAATGCTCTCATTAGAAACAATACAACTTTTCTGAACGTGACATTGTAGAGCGAATGATATAGCCTTTGAAAAGGTAGATCTCTGAGCACACGCTAGAGATTAATTTAGGTGTTTCCAGGCCCAGTTTTTTAAAAGGAAGATTTTTAAAGTGGTTGAACCACCGAGGCTTAAATCTTCCTTTCTCTCTTGAGAGCACTGTGGCCATACAGACCATCTTCACGGTTTTTCCACCCAGCAAGAGTTCAAAAAGCTCTTAGTTTTCCAAAAAGAAATTTTATTTCCATGCCTTGTCTTGAATTAGACTACATGCCCTCCATCCAAGGATGCTGGGGTTCATCCGAGGTGAGCGTTCAAAAGCCAATACTGATTCAAGGGGAAAGCCACCCAAGTATTAAAAGGGAGATACCAAGGCCCAAAACAATTTGGGATCAAGAGAGCAAGTGCATAGAAACCACCTGAGCAGCATTAAGATTATTCCCTGGAAGAAGGCACATAGGCATTACAACAAAATGAGTCTGTGAAGAAGAAAAATAGACACGCCAAGCTTTTCAGCACTGAAACTGGCAGTGTGTAAACAGGTACTGCACCGATTCCCCCGCCTGAATTCAACCAGTAGCAGTTAATATCTAGCCCCATGCTAGATATATGCTAGATATAACATGCAATCCAGGTGCAGCCTGCACTGTGTTTGGTAAATAAATGCTCTCTCTTCCGGAGGAGCACCGCACCGAGAGAGCATCAGTCCCAAATCTCACAGCAGCTGTTTTGCCCATCCTCAGGAATTCTACAGGTTCACTACTGATCCCATCAGCTGGGAACTGGTCCAATCACCTGTGTTGAGGACACCAAGACCTTGGTGGTTTCAAGTCAGAGAAGGCATAATCAGACATCTCCTGTTTGATTTATTATATAGCGCATCGCTGGCATTAGTCTCCAAAACCGTTACTTACGCACTAGTAAAGCCTGTAGCTCCAAAACGTCCACCTGGTGTTTCAAGTCACGTTCGACTTACAACTGTTGGGAAAGGTCTAAAGCCTGCTGCAGACAAGCTCATGGTGAATCCAAGTGACAAAGATGGCATCTACTGTATTTCGTTGTACTGCTGTATAGTTTAGTCAAGTTTCCTGCTGCTGCCACGTTTCACGCCCTCGCAGGTACGCCGAACACCCTGTGCCGGGCAGCGTCTGTCACCAGCTCCATCGATAGGTAATAACACAGTGCCAGTAACTCCCACTCCCGAATCAAGCCTCAAATCCACTCCACAGGAATCCTGTCGTAACAAATGAAGCTGCTCAGTAAGAAATGCAATTTGACCACAAGGTTTTTCCGTTGTTGCTTAAGGATAGAGTTGCGCAGTATCCTTTCTGTACCTGTTGCACACAGGTATCGCAGCATCCCACTCATCATCTTCCTTCCAAAGACTTTATCTAAATTATCTACCATGCTTTTACCTTCATGCAGGCCTAAAGGTCCTGTTTCTTAAGTTTATACAATTTGTGTAAAATTGTACGGGGACCCATTTTTTCTTTTCTTGACCTGATTTAAATAGCACTCCATTCTCACCTGACCACTGCCAACCCCTGCCCTGCTCTTTACTCTGTGGCACCGTTTCCACAGTTGACCTAGAGTGGACATGCTACCACAAAGCCGGTGCTCATCCACCTTTTAACGTTCTCTTCAGTTCAAGCTCCGACACGCGTCGATTCAGCAATAAATGACCATATTCAAGTTTCTACCTCAAGACAACAACAAACGCCAAGAGGAGCACCAGGTCCTGCTCCCCAGCTGGCTACAGCACCGCAGAAGCATTTGAACGCTTTTTGCCAGAACTACACCCGCGTCCCCTCTCTCCGGCTGGAAGCCAACACGGGCACAACTCTAAGAGGAGTCAGGACAGGACTCGGGACGGGAGACTAGACAAGCAGCGTAGAGCTAAGTCTAACTGCCCAGCTCGTCCCCTGCAAGCATTTCAGAGTACGTTTCCGCAGACTGCAAGACTTTCATGAAACATTCCTGGAAGCAGAGTCTCAACTCTCCTCGCACAACTTGTGAGTCTCGGCAGAGATGGCACCGAGCGTCACAGACCAGGCGTTCACAGCCTATTCATCGCTAGCTCAGAATACGCGGGGCCCAGCAGGCAGACAAATCACCATGACCGCACCCATCCCTCCAACGTGATCAAAGCCAAGAGAAGAATCAGGACAAAGCACAGATTTCGTATCTTCAACTTCCAAAAACTCAGCAGGAGAGGAAGCAATCGGTGATGCCATCTTAAGCAACTCACCGAAGGAAGAACAACATTAGGGTTGCACAGCGACATAGCGTGAAACCAAAAAAGTCCCACACGTGTAACCAACTGCACTTTTTTTTTTTTTGCTCTAGATTGAAAGAAGGAATCAAAGGCCACAATCACCTTCCCACAGTCACGTCACACAGGTCAGAAAAAAGCCAGAAAACAAAAGCCCATGCACACCTAGCACAAGACCAACACAACAAAAAATGGGCATAAAAGCAAAAAAGAAAAAGCTTTTCTTTCAGGCAAGTGACCTGTACGTGCACCTGCGGTCCTCTGCTCCCTTTGCCTTGAAGAACTACTGGCTCGAGAGTTTGAGTTCAATATGGAAAGTACTTAATCCTTCATTATAAAGAACGAAGCTTGAATCCTAGGGTAAAGCTATTAAAAAAAAAAAAAAAAAGCTGGAAGAATCCTAACAGGGAAAAGCAAATCCAGTTTTGACTCTAAGGAAAGTTCATTTCATAAGGCTGTTGTCGTCTTTGTGCAAATATAGTTACGCCTGCTGTCACAAATGGCACAAGCTTCAGCATGACTTTGCTGAAAGCAGTAACAGGGCAGCGTTACTAGCGTGATTTCTCAATTTGCGCGAGCGGGAAAACCCACGAAAGGCCCATCTGTTCAACCACAGCAGCAGAGTAATCAAACGTTCTCATGTCAATCAGTCAGCAGGCTTTTCTCATTCTCTCCGTTCCTATAGCACAGTGTTTTCAATGAGGAGGGCACTGTCATCTCTTTACTTAAAAGGAACAGAAGTGAGGAACAGTGGTCATTTTCAGACTTTTATTAAGAGGAAAAAATATATTTTCTATAGCAGCGGTCAAAAGCTAACAGTGGAAAAGCCACAGACGTGATGCACAGTCTACCATCAGAGCCTCATTTATAAATAGATTCTTGGTTTATATTTGTTCTTTGAAGCAACTTGCAGAAATAATTTATTTTGCAGCTTTCCAGAACACAGTCACACCACAGACATCATCTAGAAGAGAGAAGAAAGACAGCTTCACAAAACACGGATTTCCACTGGATATTGGATATTCAACAATCAACAAAAAAGCCCCAGCAACAAACCCACAAAAACCAACCCCCACCCTGCCCTACCATTAGAAATCAAAGTTGAAGTTCGGATCTATTGGAAGACAACAGAGGCAGAACCAAACTCTACTGCTCTCAAAGGCTGTATGCTGCCAGAAGCCTTCACCACCCTCACGAGGACAGCAGTGCTTACTCTAGTGTAAACGAGGATTACTTTGCTTTGCCTTCCCTCCCCTATGGAAGATACCTTTCCCATCAGGAACAGGACTCTGGGCCTTCCACTGGCACCAGCTGAGATGCCAGGGCACTTCAGAGGCAGAGGTCCTGACAGCTGTACTCACCACACTCACAGTCCTGCTCATCTCGCTCATATCTTGAAGCCCAGCGCTCTCATACACTCCTTGTGAGCTTCAATTAGGTGCCCGCAATTTTCTTCCCCCTTCTCAATGATGCTACAAAACAAAAAGATTTCCAAGGTTCAACAACAAAATGTTTGCTCACTGTTCATTACAGCCACAGAACTGACAAGCTCTTGGGGACAATCAGAAATCCCTGTTAGGCTCCAGAGATCTTTTTGCCTATCCTGTCTAGGGTCGCACTGTTTTGGAAAGTATAATACTATCTGAAAAAGGTGCCCGGGTCTGGAGCTGTGCGCTTAAAACTCTGATGAAACACGTAACAGAATTTCCTATTAACAGGCCAGTGTCTATTCTGGGCAAGTCTAGACGGGGATTTGTTATACAACGCAAGGCTGTCACATCACTTCATCAAGTATGCTGATCTCGTCAACAACCAGGAAAATCATTCAGTACGGATCAACAAAATTTCTGCAGTAAGACCAATACAGAATAGGTTGACCAGTAAATGATGTTTTAGTCCAGCTTCAGTTGGTATTTAGGTAACCTGAAGCAAAAAAAACCTGTCCAGCTACTCTTAAAAACATGATTTACCACATATGGTAACTTTTGATGTCACTCATCCATCCAAGTGGCTAATACACATTCAAATGGTGGTAAGAGCCACTGTCGTTGGTGCATCGCGTATACCGCAAAAGCGGTTCAGACTCGCCCTCTGATTGACTGGCGGAGCGCTTTCTGTCCCGGGAGCCGGGGATTCCACCGCAGAGAGCGGGTCACTGGTCTCATCAACCCTCATCTGCCACGTTATGCTGTTCTTGCTGCCAAAGGAAGAAACTACCAAATTGCGAATAACTAAAATATCTTATTTTCTTAATCATTTAAGTTTTATTACAATAAGTATGGATGCGTCTGCTGGCCGCCCAGGGCAACTCCATCTGATCCGGGGCTTGCATCCTACCACCCTTTTCTTAGAGGGTCCTGGACTCACCATCACTTCGGCACATAACTAGACACCCCCCCCTAATTTTAGCAAAAATACAGTGTCCAGTTTTATGTCACCTACTGAAAACCATCTGTACCACCTGTGCCACCTGTCAGGCAAAAAAAAGACAGTTTGGTTGCCAGAATAAAGTAATTTACTGTCATAGACAAAGGAACTCTATTTGGGGGTGCATTTCATGCTATTTGATAGGTCCTATGATCATGACTAAGCCTGTAATTACCAATGCAGCTATATACATCATTGTCAAATTTTGCACCTCTGTGAGAAATGTCATCCTCTGAGACCTAAAAAGCAAAGTTGGGGGTTTTTTTATTTAAAAAAGAACAGCGTTTATAATCAATTACACAATAAAAATGTTACTACCTGATGGTACTTGTTGCTTCGGTGAACAGCAGTGAAAATTTGTAAGCAGCATTAAAAGCTAATCTCTGACACCTGTTTTAAACTAGGGCTATGACACATTAAACTTCTCATTTCCTATTTATCCTTTTAAGACATTTCCTCCTCCTCCTCCACACTCCTCTCCCACCCCTCTCGGATGCCCCAGCACCCTCGGCCCGGGGGGGTGGGGAGGGCTCCCCAAATCACCCCGGCAGGGGCAGGAACCCCGGGAAGGTAGCGCGGAGCGGGGCAGGGAGGGAGGCCCCGCCGGCCCGGCCGGCAGCGGGCGGGGGACGGGTTAAACCGCCCCAGCAGCTCGACGACGGGCCCAGCCCGCGAAGGGGAACGGTGGGGGGGGCCCCCAGAGGCCGCCCCCCGCGGCGGGAGCCGCCGCCAGGGCCCTCACCAGGCGTCCCGCGCTTTCTTGGTCTCGGGGCAGGCGCAGCAGGGCTTCAGCGGCTTCTTCTCCTCCCGCGCCTCCCCCGCGCCCTTGGCGTCGCAGCTGGCGGCGGCAACCGTCGACATGGCGGGCGGCTTCGGCGGCGGCCACAGCCTGCGGGGGGGGAACGGGGCGGGAGCGGCCGTTAGAGCGGAGAGACACCGAGAGGCCCGCGGCCGTCGGGGCCCTGTGGGTTCCGGGTAACCTTGCCCGCCGCCCGCCCCGCCTGCGCCTGCGCCCGAGGCCCGCGGCATGCTGGGAGCTGTAGTCCGCCCGCCCGCCTCTTCCCGCGGCATGCTGGGAGCTGTAGTCCGCCCGCCCGCCTCTTCCCGCGGCATGCTGGGAGCTGTAGCCCGCCCGCCCGCCCGCCTCTTCCCGCGCCTCAGCCTCCGCCCCGCCGCCCTTCCCTCAGCCGGCGGCGTCGTGCGTTCTCCCAGCGCGGGGAACGACGGTGGTAACACGAAGGGATCCCCGCTCTGTAACGATCAGTGTCGAAACGCACGTTCTGCGGGAACACCCGGTACTTCACCAGCCAGAAAGAAAAGGAAAGGAGGGAGCGGGCAGGAGGATGAAAAATGGCGTCGGTGGCTGAGAGGACCTGCCGCCTGCTGCCTTCTTGGCAAGAGCAGCCGCTGACAGGATTTCAGTTCTGCCAGAGCCAGGCTCCGTGATCAGAAAGTTGCAGCCAGCTACCTAAAGCTCTTTTTTTCCTACTGAAGTGGTGGGGAAAACGGGGGCTCAGTTCTTTATCGCAGTTGTGCACAGAAAACTGGAGGTTTGTGCGAGCGAAGAACAATGGGGCTGTGCAGGTACTGCACGTAGGCCCATAGCCACCATCACTGGCAACATGCAGTGTTGCTGGTTCGTGGCTGGGGGCCAGCCTGGCCGGTCCCTGCCATGGCCAGCAAGGGAAAAGCTACAGAGCTGCTTTTCCTTTGTAGTCTGCCCCAAACCAGGCATCAGCACCCACTCTTGCCTTCAAGCTCTCTGCTATATACAAAACAGCTTGGCTCTTCTGCGACAGTCTGTCAGCTCCCTAAGGCAGCCGCGTGCTATGCTTGCGCCTGCGACCAGCCCTGGTGATGACAGGGTTATACCTGCACTTGTATAGACGGACAGGCACGTTGCAGAGCAAAGGGACACCCCACACCCGTAATGTGGGAAGGGCTGCACATCAGTGGGTGCGACACTGCTGACAGCTGGGAAGGGGAAAAGGAGAATATGCCCACTGGGATGCAGCTGCTGTGCCTTTTAACACGGTGCAGCAAGAGTCAAAGAAGAACTGGCCGCTTGCATCAGGTACTAAGAGGATGCAAAATTGTAGGAGCACTGACAAGAAGATTTGGAGGGACAGAAAGCCTGTATTTTAGGTATTTAATTAATTTCTGACTTTTAGGATGAGTTTTTTTACACTTGGGGCAGATTCTCCCATACTTGCAAATCACAGAGGTATTTATTTTGGTCTGTGGTGAAGAGTAAATAGCAGGAGCTCCTATAAAACAGGTTACATGCTCTTAGCAAAACTTAGCTCAAAATATCTGCTAGGGATCTGAACAGTCCTGTCAGGTAAAAGGCTGAAAAGGGTCCTGCCCTATACAAGGCATGAAATATCAAGCAACCCCATTGTTTTCAAGAGCCCTGGGCAAGACAGAGAGAATTATTTTCATTATTTTCAGTATTTACCCTTCCAATAAGCTAGGCCAGAAGTGCGATCATTCTCTGTTGAGTGATTTTGCTCTTCTGTTTCTCTGGATCACCAAGGTGAATGCCACCACCACTGACTCGTGCTACCTGAATGAGTAAAAGATAGGAGAGGATTCTTTTTTGACGCCCTCATTCTCACAGAGAGACGAGAAGTAGAACCTAGCTCTTTTCCAGACGTCCAAAGCTCCACATTTTCATCACACGGGTAGATGAGGCTCTCCCGTTTTCACCATCGAGGCACCTCTGTGGCACCCTGACCATGCGACTCCTTGAAATGCAGCCTTCTGAGGAGATTGCCTATGCCTTGCCATCCTACCTCTGAAACGGTGTCATGTAACACTCACTCACCTCATCAGCCACCTACTTAATTGTCCATGAATCTCAGCTCAGTAGCCTGCCCCCAGCTATCCCATTTGGCTGGGAAGGTTGTTCAGACTGACTTATACCCACGCAGCCTCCTGGTTCAGCACGCACACGTTGCGAGGCCCTGCAGCCAGGCACGATGAACTGGAAGATGCACAGGTTGCATACGTTGACCAAAATATGCTTTTCCCAAATGCACGCAGACATGCTGCAAGGTGGAGCTGAGACTGAAATGCCTATCGAAAGCATGCATCAGCTCTCCAAAGCACTGCCTTGTTATTCTTTTTTAACATATGAAGCATGTTTTCCTTTCAAATTAACTAGCTTCGTCTTTTCTTCCTAAAGCTTTATCTGCTGGCCACTATCCAAAGGCCTCGATAGAGCTGGTGACAGCAATACAAACTCTGAGGGAAAGCCTATGGTAAAAAAACCTCAGAGGGGGTTTCCCAAGTCTGCAAGTGAACAGTATCTTTTATTTATAAAAAAAAAAGAGTTTGTGTGAGATTGATTTGGCCTGTAGAAACCAGGAAAAGACCAAACCAAACACATTTTGTACTCTTGCCGGAGTTACAGAATACCAAGGGCAGAGGGAGGTTAAAATTTAGTCATCTTGGGAGGGGTCATCTTCAGAGGGGTTTGCACAAAGGTACGGTCTGTGGAGATGAAACATCTCTGCAAGCAGCACTCCATTTTAACTAGCAGGTTTTCAAATAGATTAAGGAGGAGCACTGCTATTTTGGCCATGCTGCCTGCATGGTAAGAGTTTGTAACAGAATCACCCTGGAAGAAGGAATCACTTCTTGGTGGGATGAAGGGGCAGGGAGGGAGGAGAAGGAAGGGAGTTGCCATTAAAGCACAGTTAAGGTGTTTTTATACTGATTGCACCCATCTGGAGTACAGTGCAGAGGGGAGATCACAGCCTTTTCTCTTCTGACATTACATTGTGCGTAAGGATCGATTGTGAACTTGGTGCTTTTTGTTTTCCATTTGCCCTCTGCCGGCTGACAGTGGCAGAAGAATTATGTTCTGTGCGTGTCAGGATGAACAGACTTACCTACCAGTCAAAGAGGAACAGCTAAGGGCGGGCTACTGAGACCGCTGGAAAACTGTCAGATCCAGTACCCAGGAAAGGAGATTCAGTGAAAATCTCAGAGTCTCTGAAAGAGAGAATGAAAAAAGTCCCCCCCTCAGTTGACCATGTCACTTGGCAGCCTGGTGCCACATGTGAGAGCACAGGGGGCTACAGATAGCACTGGACATTTACAGCTCTGGGTTTAGAGGAGTAACAGGAGAAATAGGGGCAGACTGCCTGGTTGCCATGGGGTTCCAAATTATTTTCCCTGTACAGCCCTTCATCAGAATTGAAGAACATACAGCAGTGGCTCGTGATGTGTTAACATCACAGTAGCACTGCAGTCATTGCCGTTGCCTTCTTGTATCGTTTCAGCCCACTAAAAGAACAGTTGTCCAAAAAAAGAGTACTTGTCTGTTAGAGAGACTAAAATGGACAGCCTTTTCAAGGAACCTCAAAACTATATTTACATTCATTGTTACTGTTAGGTAGGGTAAGCCCCTACCAATGTCAGTTGAAAGTAGCTGTCTGGGGTAGTCTGGGGTTTTCCAGATTTTTCACACTTCTGATATACATGACAGAAGGTAAATTTAGCTGGGGAAAATCTGTGTGGCGAAACAGAGCTAAAGGCATTTTGATATTTTCCACATAGTGCCTATTCTGGGAACCACTAACCCTTTACCATCTTGAAAAAAGACACCTGTTCAATATTGGTCTAGAGCAATATTTTTGTCTTTGACTTACATGAGACTGCCACTGCCCCAGCAGCCCAGTCAACCATATGCTGTGTCTGATTGTCAAAGAAGTTGGCTGTGGTTTTGGTCAACCCTTAGGTACACACAGGAAAAAAAGGACTTCAAACCTCTGAGCAAGATGACTTGCCAGGGCCCCCTTGCCTATTATATTAGCTGCCCAAGTACAGGGTAGAGTCTCTCTTTTTGATCAGAGTTGCAGACCTGCAACTACCAAATACTATCGGCTCAGCAGCGTGACCTGAGAGAGAATGAACGCTGGGATAGAAGGATCTTTGCTCTGGTCTAGTACAACGGAAGAGTCTCTAGAGTGATTAATTACATCCCCTCTAAGCTTCAAACTCCATCTTCAGGTGAAGGCAAGTGGCTCACTGGACTAAAATCACCTCAAGAAGTGATGCGCCAGTCCTTTCCCAGGCTGAAGAGGCAAATCCCCGTGTTTCAGGACTACGGCATGAATTCTGTATGCGGGGATGCTGTACCACAGGACTGAACCATCCCCTCCTGGGAGATCACCACGGAAGGCTGTATGGAGAGAGTCTCCTGCCATACTGGCAACTCCTTAAAGAAACAAGAGTAGAATCAAGATTATTTTTAAGGCATTTCTGTCTCTTCGAATGCCTTACAAGCTGGTACTGTAACAGATCATCTCTTACCAGAAATTTGGCCAAAGCTTCAGAGCGTCAGAGGCTGGAGGTGGAAGGCAGTTTGCAAGATTGCAGTCATTTTCCACTTCAGAACCAGAACTGCTGTCTCTGACATTTGCAGGACTCGGCCCACAGCATCCCAGAAATTCTGGGGTCTTAAGCTGGGACCAGGACTCTGTGGCCTAGCCCTCCACAGTACAGAAGATAGCGACCCTCCTACAACAACAGGCAGAGCAGAAACTCTTGTCCTGATCAAAATTGGCAGCAAAACTAATTTCAAAAATTGCCACCACTACTTGCTTTTGCTAAGAAACCAATGTCTTTATAGTACAGTCGAGACACTGTTTTCAGCGACGCATGACTTTTCCAGTGAAATCTGGCTGTTTATGCGGGGCGGGGGGAAGACATCAGTGGTTGGTTTTGGTATAAACTTAAAGGATCTTAATGTCTTTTTCATGTTTTTTTTCTGCACATCTCTCCCCAGTTTGTGCGAAGATTATGACTATCATCACTTTCATGCCTATGCCTCTTCTTTTCACTGCCCATTGAAAGCATATCCAAACATATTAGTAAAGATTGAATTTGCTATGCAGGCGACACTGCAAAAGCCAGCTCAGCAAATTCAGCATGCAATCTCCCTGGTAACGTGGCAAAAGAAGGAAGCTGGCATTTGGTACCATGCCACAAAGTAGCCTGCCTGTTCCACATGCACTGGGGGCAAGAACAACGGAGCTTCTGGCAACACGGCAGCTTTTCCACATTGCGGATTTGCAACAGCTGATGTTGGATGCGCATTTCAAGCCTGGTCAGGCTTACTTCAGGGCTTGCTGGGATGACTGATCAGCTGCTCCCTTTTGTGGAGGGAACACTCATGAAAATCCAGGCATTCTGGAGTAGATCCCATTGCACAGAGTGGTGGGAAGGGAAGGCCAAGTGTTTGCACTCAAATGGCTGCATGTGCTACCGACACAACACAAGAGCATGGCCGAGGAAGACAAGTGTGTATTGTCTAACAGTCTCTCTGCTTAGTAACTTAGAAAATCCTAACCCATATTTGGAAACATCACTAATCCTCCAAAAGACATGAATCTGCAAAGGTCTGTCCCTCCGCTGCAGTCAGACTCTCTGTTTTCAGTTAAAAATCAGAATAAAATAGAATCATAGGATCATAGAATCGTTACGGTTGGAAAAGACCCTTAAGATCATCGAGTCCAATCATTAACCTAGCACGGCCAAGGCCACCACTAAACCATGTCCTTAAGCGCCACGTCTACCCGGCTTTTAAATACCTCCAGGGATGGAGACTCAACCACTTCCCTGGGCAGCCTGTGCCAGGGCCTGACAGCCCTTTCCGTGAAGAAGTTTTTTCCAATATCCAACCTAACCCTGGCCTGGCGCAGCTTGAGGCCGTTTCTTCTCGTCCTATCTCTTGTTACTTGGGAGAAGAGACCGACCCCCACCTTGCTACAACCTCCTTTCAGGCAGTTGTAGAGAGCAATAAGGTCTTCCCTCAGCCTCCTCTTCTCCAGACTAAACAACCCCAGCAGCCCAGGTTTAAACGTGTTTAGGCATGAAGACGACACACACTAGTCACTCGGGGAAGTTTTGCTAACCTCAGATATTTCCTTTTCCTCCACTGCAGAGTTAACCAAGACAGCTGTCTATATAGTTCTTTACAAACAGGAAATCTCTTTAATTCTCACTTCTCATGACTTGAAAGAGTAAGGCTTTCAAACTTCTGCGTAACCCCTACGTGAATTGTCAGAACTGATCAGAAGGTGACCCCAAGCAATCAGGCAGCTGAGCCACTGTTAAGATACAGCACTGCATGCATGCATGGGTGGTCTCTGATTAGTTACCCCACAAAAATCAAATGCTGCCTAAGGTCTGTGCTTATGCATTACAGGAAATCTCATTCAGAACCCAAGTCCACTTGCGTGTGTATTGAAGAAAAATGCCTCACTGTAGTTCCATAAAACACTCATCAACTGAAACTACTAAACTACTGATCAACAGAAAATATTGATCAACTGAGAAGCAGCAGTACTGTAGGTCTGCTTCTTTTCCACTGCACACATTCCAGTCATCCTTTTTTTCTCCTAAGTATTGCTGCTATTAATTTTATTCTGCTTGGTGGCATGCCACTTTGATGTCTGTGTCGGTAGCAAAGCTGGCTTGTTTGAATCTATTCAAGTCTCTCTTGATCATGTTTTATGAAATGTGAAGCTCCACTATAGCAAATAGTGTAACATTCACAACAAACTGCGGGAGCTAACTGGAAGCCTGGAAGGAATCATTAGTATTTACAAATACACGAGCCATTCCATTTTTGAGATGTCACTGATTGCAGCTGCATACTTCTATGTACTCACATCCCAGCATCTCGCTCCTTTTCAATATTGCATCGAGACATATGCTGTACAGTGCTGCAAGCTGCTTGTAAAGAGCCTGCAACATTACGTATCTTCTGAATCCATTTTGAATCCCCACAGCCGTTACTTGCAAAGTTACAAAATAATGTAGAAAATTCAGTCACTCAAGCCATTTCTTTCACACCAGTGGTCAAGCTACACTTTGACTTTAATCAGTTAATTCTCTTGCACTTGTTTTCTTCTGCTTTTCTTATCGTTGATCCAGGAGAAGAATTTCTAAGTGAGCACAACGAGCATTATTGGCACTTCTGAAAGATCTTTAGAATCCTTATTCCCACCAAAAATCAATTGGACTTGAATATCAAGTGCTTAATGGTCAGGTTTTAAGAAGCGTTCAGGCATCTCCATATGCAGGTGGAGGGATTCTCAAGAGAGCCTATTTACATTGACATCTTCCTAAATACATTATGTAGCTGGAGTATAATTATTTTTTAAAAAGTGACATGGGAACATAAGTCATCTACATGGCAGAAAATTTCATCTAAACCTTCAGCTCAAGCCCATCTCCTGACTATTTTGCCCCGTTTTTCAATATGCTGTACAGTATGCTGTGCAGTATTTTCTCCAAGTACCGAGTGTCTTGGGTTGGTACTTACTGTGTGTAACAAACACTAAATTTTACTCAACACATCCTGTCTGGACTGGCACATCATTAACTTCAACTACCCCAGTCCCTTATTTAAAACCCAGAATGGATTCTTCCAGGTCCAATACTCCTAGGGGTTCACCCAAAGACTTACTCAGGATCAAAGAGAGGATGTTTCCAGATCAACACGCTAGATGCTGAGTTCCTAGCATGCTCTCACAGTTGACATCTCAAGACACCAGTGATGTGTGCTAGATCCTGTACTGTGTCCTGTTCCGTCTCCACCATTTGAGACTGGGAAGTGATGTGGGAAGGGCTGTGTGGGTGCAGGCAAAGACAGAGGGGAAAGATAGGGGAACTTTCAAGACTGAAGAGAGCACAGGCTTTGTTTTCTTACACGAGGGAAGTGATACTTATGCATCCTTCCCCAATCCTTGAAAGGGCTCTGTTCAGGCCCCATCCGATTCCGGCTTTTTTCTTCCCGTGGCCTGAGTGTCCTGTCATTGCTCTCTCATTCTTTTATTTCTGGTAGGCCTCCCCCAGGCTGCTGGATGTGTGCTAGCCCCCAGCTGACCTCCATCCACTGACTGCAATTAAAGGATGATAAGTAAATATTTTTTTTAAAGGTTTAATAGACAGGATTAAGATCATGTTGCACTAATTGTTTAAGAGGAAATAAGAGTGTAGAGTATGAAAGAGTTCTATTGTATTATAATAACAAGCTGAAATGAGACTCCATAGCACTTCTGTCCAGCTATTTAGTTTCCATGAAGAGAGTGGCTAAAATGGTCGTGGAAAATCAACAGTGCCTGATGCTCCCCCTTCAGATCAGGCAAGCACAAACATTCACTCCCTGGAAAAGTTTTCCAACTAGTTGGAAGCCAGACTTGACCGAGCACCTTGGCAAACAATAGGAGGAAGAGCAAGGAGAGCAGAAATGCTGCAGAGGTCAGCAAGGTCCTCCATTTCATAGTTTTTGATACATCAGATAATTACATACCACATGTTTCCCTGTCTGCTGAACTGTTAAGCTGCCCTGTGCTACTGTGGGCTTTAGTACAAACCATCCATCAAGCAGCCAGCAAGAATCTAGCTACGGAACTCCTGAGCTTCTGGGTAGAGAGACCTCCTTGGCTCAAGGAGACAACCTTCTCCCTACAGCCCTTGACATTCGTAGGGAGTCACCACCCCTCTTAGTCATGCCGGCCCCCTGCCTAGTCAGGGGAGAGCAGAGTCGGGAAGCGCGATCAATTGGCCAGGTCAGGATGGTCCTTGCTCCCTGCATCCCTGCAGGCTGAGCAGGCACCACCAGTCAAGTGTTCGGGAGATCAGTACTTCAGTAGGGCCGCTCCTCAGGCTTGGCTGAGTAAAACAGGGCAATTCACATCTGTCCCATCCAGACTATTAACAGGCTTCAAATGGTTTTTAGGATTGCACTTTTAGAGAAAGACCTGTCCTCTCTCAGCTCAGCACAGAGCTGACAGAAATGGATATTACCAGAACGAGAACTCGGTGGTGGCTGGAACCCCTGCCACTCTCTGAAACATCTCCCATCCCTCCTCAAGCTCCTTCTAGTTACAGCTGCCTGCCTTCCCTCCCTCCCTGCACTTGGACTCCCTTTTCCTAGTCAGGGGGTTTTCTCTCTTCCCCCCAGCTCAACAGGCAGCTACCAGCAAATACAGTTGTTAACTTACTTATTTTTTAAATTGACAAACAGATGATAAGGCTGGAGCTAAACCCTCATAAAAAGCAGATATGGAATCTGGTCACAACCCAGCTATAAGCACATTTCTCATCCAGGTCTCCAGAAGCAAGAAGCAGTTGGATTGCTTTGAAGCTACAAGCTCATCCCAACTTCTAAGCCAGAAATATGGGATGAAATCCTTTCTGTTACGTCAGTGTAATATTCCCCTTCCATCAAATTGTTCCTCTGGTTGTTCTCTTACCTCTTGAGCTCTGACTAAGATGTAGCATCTCCTCTGCTCATTTAACCACTGATTGGGGCAGCAAGAAACAGAGGGAATCTAAGGTTTAATTTTGAAAAGAAACGTCTTAACACACTGGAACTTGAAAGCTGCAAGCTAACAGGTTAGTATTGCCATTTATTCCTCTGAGTATTGCATGGGAGGAGTGAGAACACTGGGAATTCACTAGTTCCCTAAGGAGTTCAGTCCAAGATCCTTTTCCTACTGAGGTGAGACAACAACATTCCTGACTTGAGCCCAGCAAATCATCCACATGTCATCCCTGTTCATTAAGAATCTCATCCAAAGCTCATCCAAGTGAAATTAAGTAAATGAATGTCCTTCAGAGGATGCCTGAACTATTGGCAAACTTGGGATTTTGTCACAAATTGGACTTCTCTGAACCATGGGCTGAAAAAGTCCTTAATTCTACCTTCCCCCCCTTTTTTTTTTCCTAAAGTGCTAATCAAAACCATTACAGAAGTCTTGCAGCAGGCTTTGAAGTGAATCCCTGAACTGTGATCACAAAGTACTCCTACTTCATTTTCTTTACTTTTCTCATCTGTAGATTGCTTTTAGTACAGGAAATGTGCCAACAGTCATACTAAGAAAAGAAAAGCAAGAGAGAACAGGTCTCCTACAAAGACTTCTGTCTGTTTTTTCCGTTTCAGTAATAGTATCTCGAGATAGGCCTGTTTTAGCAGAGTGCTTAGTAAAAACAGCACAAAGAAACCAAAGACTTCACCTTGGCAAAGCTCCATTTACCATAATCGATACTCCAAGGCCATTTTTACAAAAGATGTCACAAGTTTCAAGTGCCGTATTCCACTATGGATATAATGCCTTACTGTAGCCAAAAGCCAGCAGAGAGGCAAGGCCTAGCTCCACAAAACATCAGATTTTACAGCATCTGTCTTCTCACATCTTTTTGAGACTTACCTCTGCTTCCTGCTGGGAATAGTGACCACGTCTTCCTCCTCCTCCTCTTCTCCTCACTCTCCTTCACCCTCTCTTCTGGTGGGCTGGGAGGAAGGCCCCCTTCTCCTGGATTAAAAACCTAGCAACCACATCGACTGCAGCCTCATGCTGCTGCTTTCCTGCTCCTTCTGGATCATCCATCTGCAAAGAGGTGTTTATTATACACAGTTAGTAAACCATGTGGCGATCAGACAGGGAGTGGAAATGAGGGCTTACCTCGGATGGGTCCAAGGGTCAAATTCATTTTATATCATGTCACATTTAATAGAAGTGGTGAACTGGCACCACCCAGGTTAGAGACTGGGATGGACCATACATGGAGAAATTCTGACATCCTGTGGCAAGAATGGGAAATGGCACGCTAACGGCGACTAATTTTAATTTTGGCATTTCCTGCCATCAAAGCTTCAACAGTGCTTTTAATGCTAGAACTTTGTTGCCTGTAACTTAGATTTTTTTTTTTTAGATCACATGCACCCAGCACCACAACAGTGCTGTCATTTAACAACTGCTAACAAACAGAGAGCAGAAGGGGACCATCTACATAATTTAAGCTTAAAGCCAGATGGATGACATCTTGCCAGGGGTTTCACAGATCCTCAGGGATTGCAGGGGAAAAGTCACATTCAAGAAACCCAGTTCCCTCCCAGGCTTTGGAGGACAGAAGGAGGACAGAGGAGAGAGACTCATCATCTGTTTAGCTCAACTTTGTTGCCTTCCCACCCCCCCAGTCCTGCCTTTCCACACCCTTCCCTACTTTTCCAGCTCCTCATCTAGGTCTCCATTTTCTTGCCCATTTTCACTTCAGTGCTGCTCACCCTGTCTCAGCCTCCTCCCCCTGCACACTGGTTTTCTACCACCCCACTCTCCTACTAATTTTTCTTTGCTCAGCCAGCCAAGTTTCTCCTCTAAAAACCACACTTTCACGTCCAATCCATCTTTTCTTTGTCCAGCTACTATCCTGCTCTCAACTAATGCCTAATTCCACCCTCCTTATCTAAATTTTCCACTTCTCTTTGATTTTACAGTTCAAACGCATCAGCAAGTCATCACAGCATAACAAGTCCACCAACAGAATAGCAGTAATTCATCTTGCAGTAAATTACACCATCTTATCTCAAGGTTAACCTGAGGTAAAATGCATTTGGCTCAGCCTCTTTCACAGGCAGGTAAACCAGTGCGCTTTACCACAGTCTTGCAACATGCTAAGCGTTGGCACGGAGTTAGTGCACTTAGTCACTGCACAGTAATTCACAAAGGGTGTGGACAGTTTCCTCATACATCTGAGCACCTGGTGTCCCCTCAGAGCCAAGGGGCTATAAATAAAATCATCAGATAGACAGCACCCCAGCTCAGCTCCACAGTCGTGTTCTGGAAAAGCTATTACTGAAAAAAAAACCCACCCACCCCAACCCAAAAAATCATGCTCTGGCCCGCAGCTCTGAGGAGAAAGCCCATCAGTGACGTTCTTTGAAAACTGTAGCTAAGAAACAGGAATCTTTTTTGGTTGCTTACAGTTTAGTTGCCTTCAGCTCACTTTCACCAGAGCGACAGGATGCGTCCTTGACACGGACAGACGGATCTGCCAGATAAGCTCTGAGTCCCTTTTCCAAAGTGCTAGTCAGAGACAAGGTTGCCAGAGTTTACTGCCTGGGATCAAACCAGAGCCTTTTGTGTTTTGGGATCTTTTTCTTTGGAAATGGCTGCTCTGCATTAAAAAAAAAAAAAAAAAAAAAGACCAATTCAGACCAAACCTCCCGCTTTGCCATTTCAGTCTACGCCACAGCACACACCAGTGTGCCAGGGGCCCTGGCCAGGTTTCACTCCAGCCGCAGGTCCACAGGATTATGAAGACTTCAGGCAAAGAACATTCAAGACAGTAATAATCAACACATCTTTTCAACACTTGTAAGGCTGTTCACTGTCCACATCTGTAATTCACAGAGACTTCTCAGAAATGTTAGTTAAAAATAAGCCAGTATTTCACACACACACCTGCTAATCTAACCTAAGCAAGCTCCAGGAACCTGAACCTTGAGCTTTTTAGCTCAGCCACATATACCTGTCACCTCCCGTGAGCGAGTACTCGTCTTCAGGCAGCTATGCGGTGGCCTGTAAACTTTTATTTTCTGACAGGTTACTTTGCAGCCACGAGTCTCCTGAGCTGGTTCCCCACATAGTCTTTCAGCTGCCAACACCAGCAGATCAGAAGCAGCGGGGCCAGGCAGCTCGTGGTGAACAAAGAACGTGGAAACATCTTACATTTAGTCCAGTTTAACATGGTTAAAGTTAATAGTGGGACTGCACCTTTTTGATCTTCCACAACTCCAGAGAGCACTCATCTGTTAGGCTATGCCCTGGCATTTTGTTGTACTCTGTCACGAACTCGCGTAACTGTTCCATTGCTCCTTTTCTACCTGGTTTCCATCTGGTTCCTTTCCTCATCAGAAAAACAGAAGTCCAGGCCACCTGTATCCAGTCATCTCTGAAAACCTTAAAGTGGAAAAACATGAGAGGGTGGAGCTGACAATAATTTTTTGGCCAACATACAGTTTACACACCTCGTTACCTCAAGGCAGATGTCCAGCATGGAAAATTTCACTGTGGAAATTATGCAGTTCCAATGAAATGAGATATAAAAAAGGCAAACTGAACTTGGTCATGAGAAATGTTGGGCAACTCTATTAACAAGCGACCTTTGCTGCCCCTGTCAGTAATTATAAGGGATCACTTTGTAAAGCTCTTTAGTAAAATGGGGGCCTTTACAGCCTGCTGGGTATCTTTAGGGATATCTTAGGGATTGATCTTTAGGATCAATCCATCGTGGAAAGTAGTATCCTCCAGATGTCAGTCAGCAACAGAGCTGTGACAGCATTGCTTAGTTCAGACCCACATCCAAGTCTTCCATCAACCCATTTTGATCAACTACCCTAAGAAAGAAATTGCTTCAAATAAGTGACGGGCCTTTAGGAAAGTAAACCAGCATTCAAAGTTGAATTAAATGTCTACGTGCAAGTTGGCAGAGCCAAGGAATTGGGAACCACAGTCCTAATGCTGCTCTCCTGTGATGAAGCACTGAGGGGCCAAATTTTTGTCAGACGCGGCAAGGTGTGAACAATTCTTTGATACACACGGTTTTATACAAAAAATAACTAACACGAGGGACCTGCTTCAAGATTTTAGGCAGAAGAGAGGGCCCGTTTGCCATTCCGCTGCTTTTTATGTCCTATTCCAAAGGTCTCGACAGCATGAAGGCTGACAAAAGCATCGGCCCTGCCTCTTTAACAGCGTGAAGAGGCTTCCAACGTCGGTCCTCACAGAAGGTGATGGCCTCCGCCTTGCCAAAACAGCAACGCGTCTCATCCACGGCGTCCTGTTTATTTGTAATGCTTTATGCAGGTCTCCCCGGATGCTTCACAAATGCAAAAATACCTGCCGCCTCTCTGGGAGGTAGATACCAAGCCTATTTTCACCACTTTATGGCAGCAAAAGTCCTAAGCAGTAACAGAGCCAGGAATGAGAATATCCAGGCTTGAATCCAGTCCCCGCTGTCATTGCTAAACCGGTTTCCTTAAGCACTAAGTGAGGGCGCAGGGGGAGCGGCGAGCATCACCTAAAATAACTCGAGCAAGAGCTGGTGAAAAGCAAAATACCCGGGCCCGGCGTCCCCGCAGTCGGTGGCTCCCCGCCCTCCTCAAGCCCCTCACACGGGCTCTCCGCGGCGCCTGGCCCCGGGGCTGCCCTCCCACCCCGCGCAGCGGGCCCGGAGGGGGCGGCGGGGAAGGGGGAAGGGCCCGCAGGCCTCCCCGGCCCCCTCGCCACCTCAGCTTCCCGCCATCGCCACCGCCCAGCGGGCGGGCGGGCCTCGCCGCCTCGCAGGCCTCGGGGCTCCCCGGGCAGCCGGGCCCGCCGGGGAGAGGCGACTCCCGGCCACGGGGAGTTGGGGCGGGAAAACCCGGCGCCGCGACCGCACCCGGGGAAAGGCGCGGGAAACCCCCGCCGCCCCCCGCAGTAACGGACGGGCGCAGGGGGGCGTGGCCTGCCCTGGCCCCGGCCCCGCCCGCCGGCGGTCGCCATGGAAACGGCAGCCGGCGGCGCCATGAGCCGCAGGGCGAGGGCTCCGCTCCCCGGGGAGGGCCGCGCCGGCCGGACCCCCGACTGCCTCCACGGTACCGGGCCCGCCCGGGAGGGGCAACGTCCTCCCTGCAGCCCCCGGGGCGGGGGGCACCGGTGCAGCCAGGCCCGGCACCCGCTGCGGGGAGGGAGGCCGCGTCCAGCGGGACGGCCGGGCCCGGGGCGGGGAGTCCGGTGCTGGGGGGGCCGGTGTTCGGGTCGTGAAGTGGTTAGGCTGCCCGAGCAGGCCCCCCCCCCCGCCGCCGCCGTGCAAGACGAGGTGCGGGGCCATAGCTGGCCCAGGGACGGGCGAGTGGCTTGGCGGGGAAGGCAGGTTTGGAGCCGGGAAGACGGGGGTGCCGCCCCAGCAGCCGGGCAGAGCCTCACGGGGGTAAAGCGTTAGGGTTGGCAGCAGTAACGGAGCCATCAGTAGCGAGGAGAGGCTTGGGACTAGGAAACATTTGCGACCTGGAGGAAAGCCAGGGCTAGTTCGACATCCCAGAGGGAAGCGTCACGTACAGTATGATACTTCCACTGATTACCATTGCACCATGCGTGCTTTTTGCCGTTTCATTTCTTCGTTTTCTTTTTAAGTTGGCAGTGCTTCCAGAGAAAGTAGATTTTTCTTCAGTCACGTGCATGTTCCACAGAACAGTAGTATTTCAGCTCGGAGGCTCGTTTGTGTGATGGTGGAGTTTCTTTAATATGGAGACCTGCATTTCAGGTTTTTTCTTTCCTAGTTTGTTTCATACTCTCTTATGGACAGACTTTTAAAGAGGGGGGTGGAGCCTGACTGACGATTCATGCCGATTTCATAGAATGCCCTGAGGTGGAAGGGACCCACAAGGGTCATCGAGTCCGACTTGCGTATATTTGTCAAATATGTAACTAGTTCCATATGTTCACTTGTCTTTCAGACCCTCTGTACACACTATCAAGTGAGAAGGACCATTCAAAGTCAAATGTCCGTGTTCAGCTTGTCGGTGATAAAGTGGTAGGTGTTGGGCAAAGGTAGCTCACATGTGCACCTTGCGTTTCTGTGTGTGTGTGCATACCCATGGGTAGAAACTCTGTCTCAGTTCTAAGCTGCTCCCTTAAAACCGCAAAATACAAAGCAAAGGAAGCAGTTTTATCTAAAACAAGACGTAACAGGGAATAACCATGATTGCTGGCCTAGGGTGACTCTGTAGCAGCAGCCTAGAAATGCCCAGTTTCATGTCTTGCATGATTTCCTAAATTGTGTGCCAGTATTTTTAATAGAATATCTCCAAATGCTGTTAACAATAGATTGTATATGTTATTAAGATCTAATAAAAGAACTGGACAGTTGTTGGGCTGTTGTTCAAGCAGAGCTGTTAAAGTGTGTTATTTCCACGGTGCCCCCTCGCTTACCTTGGGGTATGCTTACGCTACAGCTCAAGGTAGCACACTTAGTTTAAAATGAACTAAGTAGCAACAGCTCAGCAGCCTGGAAAGATTGCAAACCCATCCTGATTCTTCATACTCGGTTAGCGCAATTTAACTTCCTAGCTAAGCCCTTAGCTAGTTAGCCCATGCTTAGCTCCCTACTGCGTTTGCTCCCCTGCTATCAGTTGTTCACCCTAGCTAGTTTAAAACCAGCTAGAGCATGTCTGTGGGAGCTGCAGTCACACCTTTAGACAGCAGCGATTGACGGCTGGACAGGCTGCATATAGGTAGAATGCCAAAGGAAAACGGACTTGGTACAACTGTACAAATGAATTGGATTTTAAACAGAGTCCTCCTGAAGCTGTGCACTTGACTGAGCCTGCAAGGCAGATATTCTGAACTCTGAAACTCCATTGCTGTACAGCGAGGAGAAAATCCCTGAGCAGCTTTCCAACAACGGAATCAAGAAACATTTTTTTGAAGAACATTTCTGGATATCTCTTACCCCATTATCTGACTCTTCCTTATATCTACATGAAAAAAATGTGTGTTTGTCTGCCTCTCTGTAGAGAGACATACACGTGGAGCTGGAAAATTACCTGTCATCCTAAGAGATCCTTGCAACAATACGGCTATGTTAACAGTTCAGGCCAGACAAAGTAAGCAGGCAGTGTCACTAATGTTGTCGCGTCATAGGTGTAACGTTGCGGATGGGTATGGTGACAGGCTATGACTTGCATAGGACATGTTTTAAGCATATGAATCAGCAAGTGCATAATGTGCAATTCAAAACAATACAAGTTTGAATTCTTAACCTGTAGCATCACAAAATGGGGTGGACAGGGGTTGTGATAATATTATAGGGTTTTCCAAACTCTCAAAAGCTGAATTCCCTTTGAAGAGAAATGAAACAAAAATGCAGTCTCGTGCACAGCAAGCAGCTACTCATAGTAGACTGCCTAGATCTTCATCATCTGACACTCTCTTACACTCCGGTGAGTTAGTGTACTTGAGATGTTACCGCTACCCTATTGAGTTAGCACCCGCTGAAATGAAAGGGGCGACCCACAATTCAAATCTGATTTCAGGCTTTACAGAAGCTCAAGCCAATATAGCGACATCACTTATACTTGAGTCACGGTTGCAAAAATTTATTGGCAACCGTAAACTTGGTGATTTAAGGCAGATCTACCCAGGGAAATTAGTGCTTAGAAGGAAGGGTGTGGATTTTTAATGTGATTTTTGTGTGCTAAATCCTGTCGAGATATTTTTAACACATGCTAAAACTGTTACAGTATAAAATAATGTAACTTCACTCTGTAAGTGGAATATGTTACTTCATTTCTAGAGCACACGTAATAGGAGGGAGTTACATGGGGTAATGTGCTAGAAGTTCACGTTACTGCACATTCACAGTTACTGCGCACTGACTTCTTTATGTAACGAACCATTAGACCCTTTGATTTTAAGTATAAGTTTAGACACTGGAAAACAGCCAGAAGACATATCTGTGCATCTGCTGCTAGTCTGGTATGCTCCACATCTTGAGAAGTACCACCTAACCAGCTGCCATCATTAGCATATGTATGCCTTCTTTCCCCATCCCAAATGTGCAGTCCTGTAAATCACAGCGAGCTGAAATTCTGATCTCCGTAACACTACTTGAAATCGCTAAATCACTGCCTCTCTTCTTTGTGTCCACACAAACACTAGGTAAAGGCACCAATGTTCAGGAGTATGTTTAGTAGCTTGATCTGTTTCCCGGGCTACAGTCCGTGCTTGGAGGGCAAAGACCTACTCCCTCCATTTATTGACCGAAGATGGAGAGGGAGGGCTCAGCAGCGCCTGGAGGCTCTTCAGCAGCTTGCTGCGTAAGTGTTCTATGGCTGGATAATTTAAAACAAACATACAAACAAAACCAACAAAACCCCATGCACACTGAAGTGGAGATGGCTGCAATTTGCTCCTACTTACATTTCCCTTGAAATTAAGAGATTGCAGCTGTTGTGGAGTATGGTTGCCCATCTGTTTCTTACAGGGTGGATGCTGCACATTCCTTCATCCCTGTGCTATCTGCTTTGCACCGGTTGTCGGGAAAGAAGAGAGTTATTTCCATCTCCTATAGATCAGATAAGTTATGAAGACTTCAGTGACTCATGTGTGTTACTTCAGCGGGAGCTGTTTCCTTTTAGTCCCGTGCAGCTGGTTAGATTGCCTTTGCTGCTCATTCAGGGGTGTATGGGGCCTGAAGCAGGGCACCACGTTTTTAGTGCAGGGGTTTCTTAGTTGAACTTTCTCCTGGCATCACAATTTGGGCTTCTGATTCAGCACATATTTAAAAAAACATTGCTGTGTTTTGCCACACCATGCGTTTTTTGGAGTCCTCTTGTAGCTGTAGTCAAGACTGCAGGCATCAGCCTAGGTAGTTGTTTTCAGAGGGTTTTGCTGCATTAACAAGCAAACTAAAGACCATGGGCTTTTCAGATGATGCATGCTCTGGGGTTGCTGGTAACTGAGTTCCACCACATGCCAGACAGTAATCAAAGATGTTTAAGTGTGATACAGTGGATTTCACACCTCGGTTTGTTCGGTTTCAAAAGCATATTCTTCTCATTTCCACAATAAAATAAGAATTGCAGAGCCCTTTTTTTTTTTTTTTCCTTCTTATTTTCAGCAGTTCAAACTGTCCTCAGCACATGAAAACCTCACTGGCTTCTTATATCTTGCCTGATATTCTGTAACAAGAACTTATTTGATGCCTGCGCTGCTTTAAAGTTGATTTACCTTTCAACAACATGTATTTGCAGAGAGTCTTACAATTAACAAAAAAATGAGATATACATCCCCTCTGTTTCAGCCTGCACTGATTGACAGTGTTGCTGATACAGATGACAGAATATTTCCCAGCTGTCTTTTCAGTAGTTGCATTGCCTCTGCAAGGTTACCAGGAATAAATGCTCATTTATTTCAGCAAAGTCAGCAAATATAAGTCAAGGACATGCAAGAGGCAGGATCTGTGCAATAAAAGGGACTATTTCACTGCGTTCCCATTGTGCCTATAACTATACCATAATAGGATGAACAGCTTATGCTAATAAAGTTAAATCATAAGAATAAGTGCCCACCTGTGCTAAATGAAACACAAATCCATCTGGATGGAGCAACAGTCTGATGCGTAAAGAGTCAGCTAGTGGAACTAGCCATCAGCTCAATTAACTCATTTGAATTACAAACACAACTTCACAATACTAGGTTGATTAGTGCTGAGCAAGTATCTCAGGTTACCGCACTGCATCTCAAAACCTTCCCCTCTCTTTTGTTATGTGATATGACTGAAAGCACTGGGAAGAGATGACTTTAAACTTACCTTTGCAGTAAACTGTATGTCACAGGAGGTTAATGAAGCATCTCTCTGTAGGCTTTGCTGTAGTGGGTAGCCATACTGTGGCTCCCCGAGTTCCACAGCGCAGCTCGCAGGGCTTAGATGGGGTCTTTGAAGACAACAGGTCTCAGTGCGCAAGCCTTTGTTTCGATCCCAGCTGTTGAGCGGTGTTATGCGTTGTTGACCATATCTCTGTAAATACGCCTCTGTATTTAAAATCAGGCAGCAGCAACCAACTCCAGCACCCACAATCCCATGCACCTGAGGTCAGGATTCTTACAGGTTGCCAAAAATGGTCTTATGAAAAACACAACCTTCCGAACATGCCATATATATAGGTTAAGGAAATGACTTACCTTAATGGCTGGGGTTTTTTTGTTTGTTTGTTTGTTTTTAAAGAACTTCTGGTTCTTATCTTGTCCAAAGTAAGACTGGAGTATAAAGTGGTTATGAAATCAAATAGCAATCCTGATGCATAGCTTTCAAAGGACTCAATTCCACCTATTCTCTCACTGACTGCCTTAATGAGGTCTACCTCATGGTCTTCCAAAGCTTTAAAATAAAGAAAACCCTCCAAGATGTTATAGTGAAAAATTTAAACAGTCTGCCTACTTTAAATTCAAAATGAGGGAAAAAATGAAGCAAGACTGTTCTTACAAAAGATATGCTTGTTCCAGCATAGAATTTCAAACATTCACACGGTCAGCCTAATTTTTCTCCTCTATTGGAGAATTCAAATTGAAATTGCTGAATCTAAAATTTTCCACATTTGCTCAAAATCTCTTTAGCTGTTTTTGAAGGGCAGAAAGTGGTAGTCTTCCCCTTTGTTCCTCATACTCCTTTACACATAATTTCTGCTATGGAAAGTTTTTCACTCTTAAGGAAATGAGGTTGTTCCCCCCACTCTCGATAAAAGTAGTTTACTTTACAAGGTCAAGCATTTACAAGTGGCCAATTCTTTTAATGACAAGCACATAAGAAAGTTTTATTAAAGGCAGCAAATGACCATTTCTTGCCCACACATAGTGGGGAATACACATAAAGTATCAAACTGTCTTGCTATGTATATAAGTATGAAAAAAGCAAAATATAATTGCTGGTATAAGTATGGGGATTTTGTGGACTTTGGAAAAAAAGGGAAAAAAAAGCATAAGAAAAAAAAAGGTCAGAACTTCTCTGAATGTACTTCTTAAATGATAGTAAGGAATCCTGTATTTTGGCTTTTAGAGCTCAACCTTCTCTTCAAATACCTCAAATTATGTATGAAGATCCTGAAGTTAGTGGAAGGAATCGCTACAAATATTTTGCACGGTAAGGAATGAACTGATTTGAAACAGAGTTCAGAAGCTTGCTTTTGTGCAGTTTAAAGAGCACATAAATATATGCCAGAGCCTTTTTTTTTTTTGTCTTTTCTGTTGCTTCTTTGATCACTGCTGTAGAAAATCTAAATAGTAACCAAATTTTAAATCACAAGGTCTTTTAAAATTCACACTATGCCAGAATTTTCAGGTAATGAGTTACCGTATAAGCAAATGTACCAGGCATTCTGTACTCAATAATTATTTGTAGAAAGCTTTGGGCTGTAGATCCTCCTACACAAAGGAAGAAGATGCTCACAAAGCCACTGTCGTTCTCCAGACTCCTGGAAAGGCGCCTTCTTGACTTGAGGAACCTTTTAACTCCCAGTTCCTGCCTAGAGCAGAAAGGGAGCAAAGGGAATCCTTGGTGAACTTTTCATCAATGCTGTCCTCTGCTGCAGGACTACTCTGCTCCTTCCAGAATGACACTGCAGGTCAGCAATGGACTCCAGATCTGAACCAACAGCTGGCATACAAACATTCTCAACTTAGTCATATATACTTTGAATTACATTCACTATTGTAGTCAGCAGCTATTGGCCAATATGTCCACTTTAAATAGAAAAAAAATCGCCAAGTTTAATAAATTGAAGTTCTTTATGGCTCCTTTAACAACAACAAAAAAAGGACAACGATGATGTTATCCTCTGCAATACGAAATTAAGATTTAAAGTCGCTCAAAGGCTAAGGGAAATTGATAGTGAACTGCAATATGCAAACTATAGGAGTGCCTAAGAAGGAATTATTAATATGTCGTTGAGCCCATATCACTTTCAAAATACTGCATAAAATACTGCAAAAAAGAAAACAATCAAATTAGATAACTCCAAACCAGCTTACCTTACCAACTGATTGTAGGAATTCATTTCAGGATTTCAAGTTATTAAAAAAAAACCTCTCAAAGCGAAAAAAGTAAACTAATTAGTGAAACACAAAATGTTGTGAGCACACTCAAAACTAACTTTTTTTAATTATTGTCTTGTTTTGCAATTCCACTTTCTGCTTTGACAGAAGAATAACACTTGCTCCTACTGGTGAAACTTTCTCGGTTGCTCCTTAGCTAAGAAAGAATTATTTAATATTCAGGCGCAATTCTTAAACATGCAACTACAGAACCCGAGTTGTGGAAAATCAGTGTAACTCCACTGAAATTAGTAGAATGCAGTTTTTCTAAACTGTAATGACCTTTTACGCTCATGGTTGTTGTCTTACATCTGCATTCTCTCTTTTCAGACCTCTCGTCCCTTCTAATAAGCTGCTTCCACTAAATGTTGCTTACACAATGGCAAAGTAAGTAGTGAGTTCTGGAACATTACTGTTGTAGTGGGTCATATCTCATCAGAAAAAGGTTGGGTAACTATTTAGCTGGTGACCAATATTTTTCATAATGAACCAACAGGAAAAACTGAAGAGGTAAGGGTTTGTTCACCACTGAGAATTCCTGAGGAAACAGGCGACTGACTGTTTCAGAATTTGCTTGCAGTATCTAAGTAGTGCTTTGTGGGTAAAGGACATGTGCCTCAAGTGTGTTATGATTATGAGGCCTGAAACAGAATGCTAAGTGTCTCTGAATCCTAGAAGAGATACCGAAGCAAAGAAGATTCTCCAATACAGCAATATTGTTAGAAAATCTTCTGATATTTTATTACAACCTCTGTGATAGCTGCAATACTGTTCAGTGGTGTAGAGCATCCATGAAGTAGTTTAGTGTGGTTTTCAGTGGGGATCAAATTTTGAGGGGACATAAGAAGATTCAATTCCTAGTAGAGTCAATGGAAGTTGCACATGCTTACATCAGAATTGAATTTTTGTTCTGGAAATGTTGGAAAGACAAACATGTAAGCTAAACTGAAGCAGTCCTACTTCATTTTACACTCAGCCATTAGTTACTTTTTGTGCCCATTAAAAGCAATGCTTTATAATGGATACTTAGGGAAGATTTTCATGTAATAACTTGTGAGAGCTGAAACCAGAAGATTTCTCGACTGCTTACCTAAGGAGGGAGGTTTCAGAGGACTCAGTGTAGCCTCAGTATGCTTTTACTAAAGATAATGGAGTTAACATCGATGGGAACAATGTTAAGATAAAACAAAACACATTTGGATATCCTACCTCTGACCTAGTGTTGTGTTTATTTTTATTTTTTTTTTAATGAACATGACAAATGTTCTTCCATCTTGTATCTCTTTTTAGGACAGAGCCCTGTGTCCGTTCACCTACAAGAGACAGCAAGGTCTTTGGTCCCAAGTTACGAACTCTGGGCACACAGACAGACTACAGGGATGGTGAAGCCCAGACGGATCCCTATTCCCCTGAATATGTAGTTCCCAGTGGCTCAATCCCTGAACTTCTGACACTTGCTACACTCACTTGGGGTGAGTTGTGAAATCAAGATAAATTCTAATAATCATGTCCCCTCTTTAGCAGGAGGTTCTTTTTTTTCAATGTCAGGTTTCGAGTCTGTTGCCAGCTTTGGCAGCCCTTTGTCATCTTCCTTTGGGGCACATTATTCTATGTATTTCTAAAATAGGTATGATATTTACCAACTTAATAGCACTGTTCTGGGGCATTTCATAAAGAGTTTTGAGATCATTCAATATAAAAAGGACACATGCTTTACAAATACAAACTAGTAGTTGTTTTTCCATTTACCTACTGTTCTTCAGCTGTTCTGAGTTAGACAACAGTAAAAAAACAGTACGAACACCGCTGCCCCATAATACACCTATGATCTTAATCTCCCAGTGTCACACCTGCACTAGTGATGGACACTGGACGTGCCAAAGAAAGTGCTCATTCTTAGAAAGTGTCTTCTTGGAAAGTTTTTTCTCCTTTGCAGCCTGCAGTAGAGGAATGAAGTGCTAGTGTTAATGTCAACTAAGCTATAGCAACTGAAGGTCCTACCATTCCTCATACTGTAGAATTTTACTGGCCTTAGAAGTATTTACTTCTGGCTATTGACGGTTCTGCTTGCGTTCAACACGTGGGCTTGTGCCCATCCAGCCCTCTAATACTTTTTCGTGGTGGTTATTTGCTGGACTCACCATTCTTCTAAAGAGCTACTGCTTCTTCTCCCTGTAAGGTCGGGGGCTACCCGCAGGACTAGCCGAGGTGGAGATGATTGAACGTGCCCGGGAAAAACGTGCATGGGAAGCAACTCTTCCAGCCATGGACAATGCCTCACAAATTGCGAAGAGGAGGAAAATGATGGATGATATGGAGAGGAAGGAGTGGGCCTTTAGAGAACAGGAAATAGAAAAGTAGGGGTTCAATTATACTCTTTATTTCTTTTAAATATTGGCTGAATAGAGAAGGAACAAGAAGGTGTAGGGAATTGGCTGAAGGGTACAAGCCTTTTATTTCTGTGAAACCCCCCTGATTTTGGGAAGGGATATTTTTGTTAAATTTAATATAAGAGACTGCCACCACAATACTTTCCACCAGTGCTAAACTCACTTTTTAAAATGAAAAATTAAATACGAGATATGCAATATGAACTATGTGTAAAGTAGTCAGTTGGTATGTAGGATTTGATGATGACAGCACTGCACAGAACACTGCAGAGTGCAGTAGGTCATACCTGGCCTTTTCTTTCCTTGCAGGTTGCAGGAGGTTCGACTGGAAGTCTTAAAGAAGCTGCTGTGGAGGCGAGAGAAGAATCAGAGTGAGCTGGATGCCAAGCGCTTGGATGACCACTGGCAAAATCATCAGAAGGCTAAAGAAGAGAAAATAAAAAAGATTCAGCATGACTGTGCACTGAGTAAGTTTGAAAGACAAGGAGAGAGCAGTATGAGACTTCGTTCTCAGACAAGCCATTTCTATTTTCACAAGGTTGCAGTCTTTATTCAAGATGAAACAGGTTGCATCCACAATATAGGTATGCGTGGCCAGCATTCGTTCTGGTCAAACAGGTCATGTTTTTATATTAACCAGCAAAAGCTCTTGTGAATTTCCAAAGATATGGCTTTTTTAGAACTATTTGCATGGGGAACCTTCTCACATTTGTATTTCCTTTTCAGTGCTCAGGAAACTGATAGCTAAGAGGAAGAATGTGATGGGGAAGCTGGAGAGACGAGATATCATCAAAGAGTATACTGACTTTGCGTCACAAACATACGCTCCTTTGTCAAGAATTGGCTATTTCCCAGACAACCATTCTGAACGCTATGTGGTAAAAAACTTCTATCTTAACACCTTTGCAGGTAAGGCATTTTGGAAGATTTAGGTTGTATGAGATACTTACTTAAAATACTAACAAAACTCAAATTTCTCTCCCCACCACTCCATTACTTAATTGTTGTTTGTATTTCTTAGGACTGTGTGAACTGGAAGCATCTCTTCCAGATTCTGTCACCCAGGTCAAGATTAAAGCACCGAAACCTAAGTACACTACCACTAAGACTGGCTTTATTAAAAGATCAGCAAGGCTAGAGGTGGAGCTGGCACAGGTTCACCAGGTATGGAGCTGCATCCAGCAGCACGTCAGTTCCGCTTAGATTTGAACTGCTCAGAAATGCAATCGGAAAGACACATGTATAAGCTTTCTCCCAATTTCCTGTGCTAAATTCCTATTTTCTGTACGACAACTTCAAGGACAGAATGGATCAGACATTCAGACTGTTGTAGGCATGACCTGGAACTCAGTCTGTCAGTACTCTCTCTCTCCCTGACATCTGTCCTGCTCCAACCCTATAGAAAACAAGCATAGCTGCTTCTGTCTTCCTACAGATCAGGCACTTGAATCGGAACATATTATGTCAGTTAGAAATTCTCTGCTGCCATTTGCTCATTCTCATTTCTTCCTTGCTTTTATAATGCATAAGTGGCAAGCCTGCTCGTTACACTGTCAAACTACTAATAATTAAGTAAACCAAATCTGGATTCATATTTTAAAAATTCTGTATGGTTTTAAAAAAATTGTAAAAACCCCTGCAGCAAAGCATGATTAAAATGACCCCACTCATAAGATCGGATCAGAACGGTGGATGCACATACCTGTTGTTCCCTAACAACAGCATCTGATTTGCAAACATGCTAATAGTGTTTTGCATATCTTAATTTATCACAACTGCTCATGCAGATGAGGTGTCCATATATGCAATTAACCACTGAGGAAAGAAGTGCCTCATTTGCATCTGCAATCACAATATTTGTAAATTACATGTACTTTTAAATACCCTTCTTGTGATGATGTTGAGGGTTACCTTTTTTTAAAATCAGGCATATTCTTGGCTGGCTGCTGTACCTCTGAAAAATACTGAATTTCATTTGTAAAGCTTGGCAACTTTCACTTATGCTTTATTTAGTGAAGAAATATTTCATAATTGGCAATTATGTGTATAGCTTTCTTGTTTCAGTGTAATTTAATAGTACCCTCAATGCAGACAGTAACTTTCTACTAATGAATTTTAAATTGAAATCTTGTTCTGAAAAATCAATCCTATTATCTCAAATTTAAATTCCACTGGATCTTGTAAAAGATGAAAAATTGCATCTGATTATTATTCAGAAGGAAAAATTTCAAAGAAAATCTTGAGTGCTACAGGGATTGTTCAAGAACTAAGGACATTAATTCACTACGGTTTCAGAGAAGACAACACAGCCTTATTGAAGGGGTTTGAGTTTGGGTGCTTTTTGCATAAAATTCAAGTGACTCTGTATAATCTGGATCATAACACGGTTCTCATAGGCAGCAGAATGTTAGCCCAAGCTTTCAGAGCTGAATTCCAATTACAGCAATTGTATTCTGTTTGTTCAAAATACTTCTCGTGGTTTGAAATACTGCAGTGGAGTGTCTAAGCTGTAGTCACGGAGAAGTATGTCCTAATGCTGACTGCTCACACAATAATTAATCTCTTCAAAGAAAAATTGGTGGCCAAAGGGAGATGAAATGCAGAAAAAAAGCAGACAATTCTGCCTATTTGCTTTCTTAAATCAATGTAGATCACTTGGTCTATATTGATTTATACCAACTGAGGGGCTAAAATAACTAATACTCATTTCACCACCACAAAAAGGCAAAATGTATATTCTTTTAAAATCACAAAGCATTTCCTTTGCAGGCAAAGATAAATCCACTATGTAAAATTTAACTGCTGCTTTTAAATATACAGAAGTAGACACCAGACTGGTTGGTGCAGACAAGCAGAAAGTACTGACACTGTGAAACACCCAGCCTGCCTCAGCCACCGTTAGATTTAAACAAACTTTCTGTTCAGAGCAACAAGAAATTACTGCCCTGATTAGCACTTGAGCTCTGTGGTGCTGTTACCAGTCACTTCTCCCATCAGCGGCTTTTGCTTCTTAAGTTTGGTGGCTATAGCATGTTCTGGCTTAGCAGGGCCTCTCTGACAGGTCCACCTCACAAGCTACTGGAGCTGTCAAGAAGAGGTGCAGAGTACTTAACAGAATTTAGCTTGAGAGGACAGCTGTCTGGCCACTTGGCATAAGCAGTCCCAATCCTGCCAACAACCTCCCTCACACACACTATGGAAGAGGTTTAAAGCAGGCAATTAGGGATCATCTCAGAAGGGCACTGTGTCGCCTTGCGTTATTTCTATAGCTGAGCAGCTAGACCAGTTTTCTCTTCAAAAGCCTCTTTTCAGTGCTGTCCTAGCACACTTAATCGATAAATTTTCTCCCGTAATCTTAGAAATAAAGCAGAACTCTAGAAAATTCAGGGAGTACACAGTGATCTAGCTCTAGAATGAGTTTCTTTCATTTTCCCTGGATAATCTGTGGAAGGAGGTGGCAAATAGAGAAGGAATGCTAGATTTTGGCCTCAGAAGTAATTAATTTTAATAAAGGAAGTTTCCAAGGCTTGCTTCTCTGGCCAAACAAGTGGCAAGATGGACTAGTCCTCCTCATTATGTTCCTCTTGGTTTGCCATATTGAGGGTTTTCCTAAGCTTAAAGCTTGTAAGAAGGGACAAGCAATTATTCAAGGAACTACAAAAAGGATCCGTTTCCTCTTGACAATAAGAGCAGCTTCTTCCAGACTTGAAACTAAGCCAAAAAGAAGTGATTTTAGAAGCAGACTTTTTGAGGAGCATCCTGAAACCTTTTGCAGGAGTATTATGTACGCTCAGTATTCTTTGAATAATTCTCTAAAACAAGAGAACATGGCAGAAACAGGAGTGACCCAGGATTTACAGTAAAAACAGTGATCTGTATCTTAAGCCAGATCTGTAAAAGGACAAGGAAAGCTAGTTCCTAGCCAGCGCAGATGAAAGTGCTTTAAGGAATGTAAGTGAGCCATTATATGGACAGCCTTGTGTGAAAATCCAGGGCATTAAGGAGACAGCATACTGATATAGCTAATTACTGTAGGAAAGAAATGCAACTAGGTAACTGAATACACTGAGGAACGGAGGAGCTGCTAGAAGAAATCCCAGTGCAGAACAATGCACGACTTTAGGCTGACCCTGTATGCTCTGGTGGCTCAAGAGGGGTGAAGTGTCAGGTAGTTTCAAAGTGCTGGATCAAGATGATGTCAGAACAAAGAATCTCTCACCTCAGCATTAAGTGCAACTCTCATCACGTCTGTTTTCCTTTATCCGGTTGCTGGAAGGAGGTGGAGAAGTAGGGGGCCAAGAATGTCTCTGGAGAAAATCTCTGCCAACTTCAAAGCATAGGAAAACCTGTTCAAGCAGTTATTTCATCAAGAACAGATCTCCAACACAGTGTTAGTTGGCTCATGCTCAGACAAGCTCTAAGAGCTATTATGTCAGTCTTGATCAGCCAAGATGCAGCAGCCATGCTGCACTGCAAAGTAGGTAGTCAGTTCGTCCTTGATGATCTCACCTTCTTCATTCGCGGGCAAAAAGGAAGAAAGAGAAACACGACTGTATACCCTGTGCTGTACAGGAAAATAAAATATACCTAGTGTCTTGTGAAAAGGAGAGGATCACAGAGAAGATAAGGAAGGAATCTAAAGAATGATTTCTGTGAACGGAGAGTTGTTTCTCAAGCCACTATCCTGTCAAGAGTTCTGCTTCTATCAGAAGCTCGCAAAGAAGCTAAAGCGTATGGCCAAAAGCATGGGCGCCATTTGGTGTTCACTGCATTTTCCAGGAAAATGAAAAGGAGATGAACTGGGTGGTCCTTCACTGTCCAATCCAACCAGATTATACCATGACTCTGAACTTACTACCTGAAAGAAGTAACATAGTCGCTCTCAGAAAAATTAGGGTGTGATATGTAGGCAGTAACATTTGAAGTATGTTGTTCAGAAATTTAGCACTTTTTTGTTTTTAAAGAAAGTATTTTACAGCGATTCTTGGGCCCTTGTCTCCCTATTTCAAAAAATGGTAACTTGTTAAATTAGGCAGAACCAGTTAATGCAAAAAACATATTTTCTTCTTCTTTTCTTACATTAAAGTCTTAAAATAACTTAAAACCTCAGATTAGAGAAAGCAAATGGTAAGCATTTTTGACTTAGTAAAGATAGCAAAGCAGGCACTAGACTGTGCTGACATGAAAACGTAAAACCACTTCTGGGAATTGCAGTATTTCTCAAATCTACTCTAATAAGAATTCCCTCTTGTCAGAAGTGCTTGTAGATTTTTCTGTCTTTAAAAGTTGTTATTCTGGTTGGCAAGAAATATTTTTGGAGGCTAAGGTTTTTATTAGAAAAATTCTCATGAATGCAACATTGCACTAATAAGCATAGGAGCCATTGTTTTCAAAAGAATCACAATTACAGCAGCTTTTTTCTTTCAGCCCCCTGCCCCGCATCATGCAAAACACCTTATAAATCATAGCAAGCACTGTTATAATCTTCATGCCAGAGAGCTCTAAGGTCATCAAATACAAGAAACAGTTCAGAAAATCTCTCAGCATTTTTGAGCTATAACCATTTCACGTGGCTTATAAGCAGTTCATAGGCCTTGATTCTTGCGTTATTAACATGGTCCATTTCAGAAGTTTTCAATAATAAAGCATTTTATCCCCTCCACCTAGAAACCTCTCTCCTTTTCTGGAGCAATTAATTATCCTGGCCTGAAAGGTCAGATCCAATATGCAAGAAAAGTTTTGTACAATGACCACTGGAGTTTCAAAACTTCATTAATTTCACGATTAAATTCCGTGCAAGTGCCATCAATTTCCTGTTACTGGAGAGAAAAATTCAGCATGGGATTTTTTTCTTAAGTTTTTCTTTGGTTTCCCTCCCTAGTGAAATACTGTACTTGAACATTTGAAAGAGAGAGAGCGAGAAAAGAAAAAGGCACACTTTTCCTTGCTGGAATATGTGTGCTCTTTCAGTAATAAAGACTACAGATCCAACCCATACAGTAGTAGGATTATAATTTTGAAGGAGCTTTAAATGTGCATACTCTCTTCCCTTTTCTTTGCGAGCTGAAGTGTGATGTCCTACAGGAGGCAAACATTGCCATGCAGTTGGAAATGATTATCTGAATATCTTGTTCTAAGTTGCGATGGGAAGTTGGGAGGACTTTGGCTCTCTAAACAGTTTGAAAATGTCTTGAAAGAGTGAAGGCTGTGGTGCGTTTCCACTCCTAGTCTGCTTTGGCTGACAAGGTTTGGCATCTGCCACCAAACAGCTGCGAGCAAGAGAAAACCCACTCTTAATGGGCTCGTGGATTTTCTTGGTAGAAGGAAGTTCTCAGGCAAGTTAGTTTCCCTTTCTCCGTTAGTCCACTGGTACAGTTGCTGTGGATGCCCCTGGGCTGCTGGGCAGTTGCAGATGAGCAGAGAAGCGTTTCAAAACACATTTTGCAAGGAAGGGGTTCTGGGTCATTCGGTTCAGCCCTGCACAGTAACAGGACAAAGACATTTCACTGAGGAAGGGCCACAGAACAGTGACAATTCACTCAAGTGACCCCCTTCATAAAATCTCCTGACTGCATAACATTTCTAACCCGCAGTAACAAGCATTATACCTATAGTTAAAGGCAGAGAGTTATAACTATTTTGTAGTGATATGTAAACTGTAATTAAATTGTGATATTCCTATCCATTTTTCATGCTTTGAAAGAATCTTACCTCTATCTTATAGGAAAATAATTAACGTTTTTGTCATTGCGTAAGGAAAGTAACACACGCAACTGCCTCTGCTTGCATATGGGTCAGTGTTTAATTGGTTCAATGAGATTCCTATTTTAAAATGAAAAAAATAAATCTGAAATATGCTTTTACTTGAGAATGTATTATATTAGAGATGAAGTTCATAGCAATTTTAGATTAATTTTAGGTGACTCGCCCTATGCAATTGCTGATAACTTACTTGTAAATATAGTAAAATAACTCTCACTTCCTTCTTACATATGATTTTGAAGTTCCCATCAGTATCTTCTGACCAACCAACAGCCTCATCTACTGACCATATTCAGTTTTTCAGTTGATGTGCAGTAAGAAATAGAAGCCACAAGCCTGCAAAGCGCAAAATACTTTCAGCTCCCTGTAGTCAGCGTGATCAGCAACAGTCAGCATCTAGAGGACTGGCCTTATTGTGTTGTTCTATCTAGCCCACCTCTGATTAAATTGTATGTCTATTCCAGGCACTAATGGAGAAGAAGAATAAAGTCAAGGAGCCGAAGAAGCCCCTCCGTTTCCTTGAAAAAGTAGAAAAGCCTGTTCCTCGGCCACCCACTCCAGTCCTGGAAAAACCATCAATTGTAAGTGGGCTGGGTTTAGCACTTTTTTCTCTGTTGATCCTAGATTGTTTCCTACATGGTAGTTAAAGGAATTCCCAGAGAAGGAAAGAAGTGAGCTTTATCTTTTTTGTGTGTATTCATGTTAGAAATAGCCATCACTATTTCTTAAGACTCTCGTCTCTATTCTATAAAGATGAAGCTGAAGAATTTAAAATCTTTTACAATATCTGTTGGCCAAATCCTTAACTAAACTTTATTTTATAAAGACATAAATTAGTAGACATGTTATTCCCTTGTTCTTGGGGAACAAAAAGGCAGAATCATATTGTTGTTGTTGTTGTTGTTATTATTATTCTTATTCAGTGTCTTCCAACCTTCTGATCCGACAACACTATCACAATCCAGCAGAGCAATTAAGTTTAGTCCCATTGAAGTCATAGAATGCTTTGGGATGGAAGGGACCTTTAAAAGTCACCTAGTCCAACCCCCTGCAATGGGCAGGCACACCTACAACCAGATCAGGTTGCTCAGAGCCCCGTCCAGCCTGGCCTTGAATGTTTCCAAGGATGGCGCATCTACCACCTCTCTGGGCAACCTGTTCCAGTGTTTCACCACCCTCATCGTAAAAAATTTCTTCCTTATATCTAGTCTGTGAGACTTTGGGTGCGTAGCACTGAGCATGCACTTCATTAATTTGCTGGAGTGAAGCTCTTGTCATCATGCAGGATGCAGTCTTTGATGAGCATGCTCCAGTTCACAGAAAATGATTCTTCTGCAGAGATTGAAATAGCAGTAATGATGTGTCATGGGGGATGTGATATGCTGCAGGAAAAAACAACCTTTTAGGGGAGCTGCAACTTCTTTTCCTTTCTTAAAGTAACATACTTAAGAGGTAGCTGCCCCAGTGGATTGCTTTGTCTGCTTATTAACACCATTTTCATGATGTAGTAAGAATCAGACACAATTACCATTTAAACTTGTGAAATTAAGGGAGTCACACAACCATGAAAGTGAGAAAGTCTTTTTAGATCATCCATGCTGTCTTCCTTTGTGCAGTATGATGTCCTATGTTTTATAAAGTCTATTTTAAGATGACTGAAACAAGAATATCTCCTTGGGAAGAGCTTTCCACAGCTTTACTAACTCCTAGGTATTAGATATTGTATTGCAGTGGTGGATTTACACTATTTAGATTTACCAGTTTAGCACATTTTTAAGTACTTCCAGGTAACATGGAAAGAAATCAGAAAAATTTATTCCCCCAGTTGTAGTCATTCTTGAACGTGTTTACAGATTATAGGGTTTTTTTAAAGAGTTCCAATACAATAGAATTCTACCTAAGTGAATTCTGTCAACATTTGGTTTATTTTCAAGTATCTTTATACGTGAACACATAAAAGAGTGGAGCTCTCCAGTGAAGCTCCATCTGCAAAATCAGGCCACTTCAGCCACTGAAGAGCAGCACTAACCTCTCCTGCCTTGCAGAATCCACGTAAGGTTTCTCCTACCAGCTGGCTGCAAGGAGCGCTGAAAGCAAGGCTCTCCTCTGTCGTTCATGCTTCTCTTCCTGCCATACACAGATACAAGTACCAACTGCTAAGTGCACCAGCCTCTTCCCACTGGAGTTGAGGATCTCAAAAGGAAAGCCTGCCAGAGTGACAGGCGGGTGATATGGACCACAAGGGATATAAAAGAAAGCGGAGAGAATGGAGGCACTACTGCAGGCCTCCTCAACTCCTCTCCGCCAGTCATTTCTCATGGACTTACTAGCCACAACAAGCTCACAGAGTGCCTCTGAATTCCTTCACTGGTTTATCACTTTCTCCCAGCCCCCTCTAGTTTTCAGCCTGCTCCTAGATCCTTCTATATCCTTCATTCCTTTTTTTTTTCCCCTGCAGGGCATGATAGGCTTTCCATCTCCCCTCATTCTTTCCTGCTCATCTGTAGCAGGCAGATGGAGAAGTTGATGATTATTACCCTTGCTAAGGCATCATTTGCAACACTGAACAACAGAAGTACAGAAAAATGCATCCCACAAAAATTTAAACCAAATCTTAGTTTACATCAAACCAAGCAGTTCGGCTTCCCTGTCCAGTATATGTGCCATCTCCATTTCCAAAACTCTGTCCTGAAGGGCTTTCGCACTGTAGCCAGGTGATAGGGTACAGTTTAGCTCTCTAATTGGACTGGAAATTCAACCCTTCTTTCCAGAGAAAAAGAACATACCAAATCATAAGGCCATCCTTTGGCTAGTTCTGCTTTGCTCCTCCTGGGTGGTGCTGTGGAAAGGCAGGAACGCTTCCTTTTGCTTTTGGAAAACTTAATCTTCAACACCTAGGAAAAAACAGATACTAAGATTCAAGCCCACACCACTTCTCTCATCCCACGCTCTTCCCTGTTTTTCCGGCACTTCTAAAATACCACATTTCAATGCAGACCTCATAGGCTCTTTATTAAAAAAAAAACTTCCTTGCAATTTTTAGATTTCTTTTTATCTTTCCCAGGCACCCAATGGGCTTCTTCCTTCTGCTACTGTCAACTCCAGACTAGAAGACCCCTCAGCAAGAAAAAATGCTGCCAGCTGTGCTTCCTCTATTTAAAATAAGCTTCCCCCCCCATGGTCACTTTCCCACGTTCCCACTACGCTCCATCATTCTTCCAAGTTGGTATCAGTCATACAATGCTCGGCCAGTAGAGTTCTCAAAGAGACAAATCACAATATAATGTAATTAATTTTACTTCCAAACTATCACTTTCTGAGTCTTAAATTTACTGAGTTACTCTGATAAAGGTCACCACTGGAATAAATATCAAAAGAAAAATTGTATATGTTCCCTTTTAATTTAATCCCTTTATTTATGGTTAAAACAGCTCTCTTGCATCTCCTTCAATAATAATTCTATCCCCTTAGTGTCTTGACCTGTTAAATTAATGTAGCTGACGCTCACTTTACAAACTCAGATTCAGTCAAGCTACAAATAGTACTTCTAATGCATACAGTAATTTTCTCCATCAGCATCTCCTTATCATTAAATACTCGTCTCTAAAGACCCTCTAAAATCTCAAATAGAATCTAATTATACAGCCTTTCTCCCCCATCTCTTGTAAACCATCGAAGTACGTGCTATTCTGACTCACCGTCCTTTCCCTAGAAATTAGAAGAATGGTGTTCAGAAACAACTGAGAAAAAGCGGGGTATGAGTTAGACTTTTTGATAGCTAGATGGATAATCTGTAGAAATCTCAGTCTCCAAAGAATAACTCATTATTGTGTGGATATTTGTTGTATTTCGGCAGGAGGAAGAGGAAACAGAACTGGCAGTGATCTGTCTGCAGAAGGTGCTCCGCGGCAGGGCTATTCAGAACATGGTATTCTGTGTCTTTGTTTATGTCTCTCTTCAGAGGGATGGTGGGAATGATTGAAAGCGTGTTTGCAGTCTTTCTTCCACAGCACTAACCAGGGGTAATAGGGCTTCTGCAGCATATCCTCCTGTATGTTATATGGAGTCCTTCAGGGCTGAAGTCTTTGCTCTCCAGCCCAAATTTCTTACAGGAACTTCCAGGTTCTTACACGTCTGTGAGTGTCTCCCTGTTCCTGCCATCCCCTACACTCAGCTGTTTAATTAGATGCTTCATAGCAGAATTAATCAAATGGCAAATTCTAGACTAGATCTGGACCATGAGTACATTTTGCCTTGATTATGCCAAGATCCTAGGCACAAGAAACCTCCCACATCCCAGCAGGGCAGCTTGTATTTCATACTATCCTTCCAGTTCCCTGTGACGGTAAGCTGAACCTTAGACGAGGAGCAACCGAAGCACACCACCATGATTTCCAGCAAGCGCAGGACCCATCATTCTGCTTTCAGTGGAGCAGAAGTGGGTGTAGGTAAAAATTGAGTAGCCATGCCTTGTGGGCTTTATATTAAGCAAGTCTATAACTTTTGATCAGACCCGTCCAGGAGGTTTGTTTTCATGCCTGCTGAGAATATAATTGATATTCTCTCTTGCACTATTTAATGTTTGTGATGTGTTCCCATGTGGGACCCCGACCTGAGCTTTAGCAAACAATGCAATACTGTGAAAGTGGCTTGAGGTGGAATATGGACTTCCCAAGTCTTCTCCAGTTCTGTGGTGATCTACGAGAAGGATGTTTGATGTCATTGCAGGACTGTTGACTTTCACATCATGAAATATCCCATCATTTTAGGAATCTCCTTCCAGCTACTACTGGATCAGAAATACATGACTCAGTTGGAGAATAACATGAGCAGGGTTGAGTGATGTTTTGTTGTTGTTGTAAGTCCTGCTGGAAGAGAGGGGGAATGAAAATAAGAAAGTGATGGGGAAGGGCTGGGCCACATAACCCCATAACAGGGACAGCAGCAGTTCCAACAACATCCCCACCAATTTATTGCTTTGAGCTGTTGCTGGACTCCCTCAAAATGAAGGTCAGACAAGAGTAGATGTTGAAACAGGAGACATCTAACCCTGGACTGAGGAAAAGGGGCAATGCTCACACTGGGAAGCTTTGACATTGAGGCTGATATAACAGGATATCGAGAAGGCTATTGCCCATTTCACTTGACATTGGTGTTGCTGGTTCCACATTCCAGTGGTTTGAGTTCTGGGTGAAGCCAAACAGAATTAAAAAAAAAAAAATTTTATAATAAATTAGCAAGAAATCATCTATACTCCGCAGCAGAAGGTCTTAACTTTCATCTTCTATGCAGGAGGGTTTAGGCAAGATTTATCTGAAAGCTGTAGTGTTTGCCTAAATGCTGCCACAAATTTGTTACAGAGAACTAGGTCTTGGAAACAGCTGACCTTGCAGCTTGGAGAAAAAGGGTACGCCCTGCTGGCAAAACATGTTGATCTATATTCTCCATTTAATATGCTGGGTTGTTTAATTTTATTTTAAAGATGTTTGAAGGGAAGGAGAAGCGGCTGGAACTGATCCAAGAGCTGCGCACCACTCATGCGCTCCAGGAGGACGGACAGCTGCTTTTGAAGGCAGAGGAGCAAATGACACTGGCTCTACAGCAACAGCATGACTTGCAAATGCACAAGGTTTGCCTGCATAGAGTGCAACGCTGATTCACAACACTGTCCTGACCAGGCATTCTGTGCCTGCAGTACCACCAACACTCTCGCATTTAATTTCTTCATGTTTTCTATTATCCACAGCACAGAAAGCACCCCAAGTAACAAAAATGCTTTCCTAGCACAGGCCAAGCATTGAATGCCTGAAGGGCTAGAATTGCTCTCTCACTGCTGTGGGGGCTCTGGGGAATCTCAGAAACAGACTGAGGCGCCCTGACCACAGCTGCTACCCAGGCTGCGCTTGCTTTGTTTGCAGGCAGAGCACTTATTTATATTTACAGGGCTTTGAACAAACTGCACTGTCAGACAAACCTCAGTTTTCCCATATTTCAATCCATTTGACTGGTGCTGTGACCTGGCATCACAGTCCACGCTTGTCACTCACATCTGTCAGATGTTTTACTGAATATGTGTTCCTGCTCTGTCATTTCCCCGTTCCTTTTCTAGCTTGGCACACTCTCAGGTTCCTCCTCAGCATAAAATACCACAAAAGAAGCCAAAGCGGACTTACTTTGTAAATTTTGCTGGGCTCGAGACTTCTAGGACCTTAGCAATGGTGTCACATTGTTGTATTTGCCACTGTTATGGAGAGCAGAGAAATTTTGTGCTCCATCTTCTGCCAAGAATCTAGTGAGAGCTGGGGATGCAAATTCCCATCCCATTTCCTTGCAGGGCCACAGCCTTCCAGAGCAAAGTGAATCAAATGGCAGATGCTGGTCTGAAATAAATCATAAAGAAATTTTGTCCAGACTTCACTGCATCTCAGATATACAGTATCTCCCACATTCCTGCAGATTTTCCTATAGTTTTTACTACTCTCCTGTTTTTTCAGTGACGAGCTGTGAGGCAATTCTGCAGGTTCCAGATGATGATAACAGCATCCGCTGGCCAGCTGGCCTGGCAGAGGTGAAGCCAGACCACTGCTTCCTGCTGGGTGGGCAGCAACAAAATTTCTCCTCAGATCCCAGTAAAAATTGAACCGGGTGACTGTGTTTCACTGTTTATGATTTCCAGATGCTCTCTCATACACAGGGAGCCCAGGTGTGGAATGCAGGAATACAGAATTCTTCTACTGAGGAATTAAGAGAAAAATAAAAGCCTTAGGCATTAGGAACTTGAAATGCTCCTTCTCTTCTGGAAGCCCAGGTGAGAGTGAAGGAGAAAGCCGTTCAGACACCATAATGACATTCATGGAGAAGGAAAGAGAGCAAATGGTAAAGATGCTGACCTCTGATCTCAGAATTTCCTTTTGGGAGAGCCACTATCCCCCTCTGCTGGTGTCAGCCTCCTCTACTCTTGCATTTTTTTTCACTGTCTGAAGGCACAGGGTCCAAGGCTCAGGTCTTCAAACATTTTGAAATTTAAAACTCTCTGGATTGCATATGCAGGAGTTTTCTATGTGTGTGGCTATTTTAGAAAGTCACTGATGACTCACAGTTCTTTAGTTTTTGGTGGTCACAGTTTTTTTCAGGTTTTTGACCTTTCAGTAAAAGAGGCTTTTTTCAAGAAATGCTTCCTGCAGAAAGAGGACAGAAACTCCAGATAAAGTGGTCAAAGATGAGGGGTTGAAAATTTCCAACCTCATATATAACAAAAGTCTAAAACAGGAGTATTCCTGGGTTGTTTTCCGCCGTTTCACACCAGTTTTAGACAGAGCACGTGCAGCAATAAAGAGGAAGCAGCACGTCAGTTCCATGTTACCATATTATCCCTCCCAGTGGACTGGTGCAGTTTTTCCATTGCCGTCCTCCATCTTAAAACACCCATGGGCTAAGCACTGTCACTTCTCGGTGTGTGCAACACTGACAATCCCACTTTCTTTGAAACACTGCATGAGCAAATGGCACAGCAGTATAAGAAAGCTGATTTGTTACTACTTGTCTGGGATAATTCAGTTCCATTTTGAGTTTTACATTCAGGTCTATTCTGTTATTGCCTGTTTATTCCAACAGAGACACAGCACCCCAGCCAGGTCCAGACATTCCCTCCTGCCAAGGACTGTGCTTCATAGTCCATACTGGAGATAATGAACTTACCATAGGTCTTGTCCCTTTCTGAAGTGCAATCACATGTACCCAACCCATAAAACATGATGTGCCTGGAACAAGGAGTGAATGGCACAGTAACACTGAACACTTGGAATCTAGTCTCAGCTCCGTCACAGACTTTCTGATTTTCCATTACCTGGAATTTTGAGGTCTCGTTTGCACTTCTGCAAACACAATATAATTACTGCTGATTTGAATTTGTTAGCAGTTAGTAACTTGTCCTTGTAGGGACTCATGGTTGCTGTATTATCTCAGCAAGTTGAATCACTTCAGTCGCATCATGAATGTCCAGCCAAAGACGTACCATTTCACTGAGGTGGCTTTGAACTCTAGCAAACATTTTGCATCCTTAGGAGAGGATAAAAATGTGGCTGTACTCACAATTGCACAGTTTCCTAAACCTTTACTCAAGCTTCCTACTCATAAAGATTGAGGGTTTATTTTCCAAATGCTAGAAAGAAGCTTCATTTGCAACTTTTGATCCTATTTTTCTGTTCTGGTCTAGCTAAGCTTAGCACAGAAAGATGGAGGGTATGCAGCCGAAGTCATTTCATTGTCACTTTTATACCTCCCCTTTCTTGGTCTGGGCAGCGGAGTGCTCCCCAGTAGCAAGCAGATGGCCTCAAGACCTATTCTGGTTACACGCACAGCCACAAAAGCAGTTCATAATACCTGAATACAGCATGTCTAGTGCTTTATCTCCTCCCACCCAAACAAGCATAGGGGCTGCTTCTCCTAGTGTGACAGTATCATCGGGACTATTCTCACCCCGACAAGTTTTGCCATCTTTTAGGCTCTTTATGCCATCACAGTTTATATACAGGAATGTTACGTTATGCAGAATCCAGGCCAGCATATGTAAAACAAGAAGAATGCAAAACTCCTAGGGTTGTCCCACAGCTGGTCTGAGTGGATGTTGCAGAGCCATTTCACATGCCTGTGGTAGTCCTGGGACTTTGAACAACATTCCTGGGGTTTGTAACACAATTCTTTTCATTTTTTTTTTTTTTTTTAAAGCTGTCATTGGTGGAAAAGCACTTGGCCAGGGAAGAAGGAAGGGTACTGGCGAACATACTTGATTTCCTGTCCAAAGAGCTGGTGAGGCTGCAAGAAGAACGGAAGATCCACGCCTTTGTCATGCTGGCCGAGAGGCAGAGGCGGATGCGGGAAGCAGAGGAGAGCGGGCGTCGTCAGGTGGAAGAGAGGCGGCGTCGGGAAGAAGATGAGATTTTCAAACAGGCAAGAGAGGGAGACTGGTGAGGCTGCGGGCAGTTCGTAGGAACTGCCTTTTTGTGGGAAGGTCCCGATGGAAGGGAGGTGCTTCAGTGCTGACTTTGGTGATGGCTAGTTTTAAAATTGAGGGGGAAGGCTTAGTGAAGAGAGGGTGATTCCTTCCTAAAAGAGTCATGTCCATTAAATGAAGGATGATCTGAATACCCCTACAGACAGTCCTGTTAAGCATATCATGAATGGATGTAGGTTTCTACATTTCCACAACAAACACCTATGGAGAACAGATGTACCTAGATCATCTTTAGGAATAATGTTTTGTCAGCACTTGGTCTGTCATGCAGAACTATTAGGTGCTCTCCCAGGAAGGATGCCTTTAAGCAAGGTTCTGGAAAGATTTTGCCCGCCAAAAGTAGACTACAAATAACAAGAGGTACAAAAATTATTTTGAAGTAATGATAATGGATAACATAACCTTGAAATCCAGAAACCAAAATCCTGAATTACCATATTCCATAACTATTCTATAGTCCTATTCCTATTCCCTAGCTCCTGACTGCACGAAGCATATTTCTCCCAGTTGAAAGGAATGAGTGGGAGCCTAATCGACTAAACCAACAATTTTCAAACTTTGTGGGAGGAGGTTAATGCCAAGAGAGTCTGGCATCATGTTTATTTTTCTTTTAATTTTAGCTTCTCTTCTTATCTTTTCTGCATCTCTGAGGCAAGGAGGGTCAAAGTGCCATAAGCTTATGCCCTTCAGACTAGCAGAAGGAAAACACCCATTTCTAGAATCTCTGCTCTACAACCATTATAAGGAAACCAATAATTTTATCTTGGTTTTATCCATGTTACGTTGACTGGCTTGATGGAACCTTTTCCTTCAGGATTTGCTTGAATGAAAGCTGATTAATTTACTGAAGTCAATACTGATGATTATTATTTGGCAGCTGTTGCTCAGGGGACCATGAGAACTGAGGAAGCAACTGCCATTGCATTCACAGAACTAACCTGCTGCAGCAGAACTGGATCTGCAGATAAGTTTTTCTTCCACCACTGGTTCTTTCCTGCACTTGTTTCTGTTCAATTAGTTCTCAGAAAAAATTATTAGAAAATAAAGTTTTACGGAAGTTATTCTTCCCAGAAAGCACCTCTGAAACCAAATCTCAGGCTGGCCTGCCTGAAATGAAGAGTCTGGTGAAAATCTGTTGGTTTTGCTTCTTTGGAAATCTGCTTCCACCACGCCTGTGGCACAGCAGTAGGCAGAAGAACAATATCTTAGTGTTTTGTTCCAGGTGGTGAAAGTGCACCAGAGCACTATCGACTCCTACTTGGAAGACATTATCCTGAGTAGCATGGAGAACACAGCTGAAGAACAAGCCAGGGAAGAGATTCAGAGAATGGCTGTAGAAATCAATGACGTTGCTTACGAAATGGAGAGTCGGTACGTTATTAAACGGCACATTAGAGGCTGTTCACAGCAGTTTAGAACTTGCCTGACCATCTGCATCTGTGGTTACGTGTATAATCTTAAGACATGGGAAGGGCAGAGCAATACTATCCATGATCGCTTCATTAGTGTGACTGCTGTATGGGAACCACACTGTTACTACCTGGTACACACATATAAATCCATCAGAGTCTTATTTCTATACAGCATGTGCCAGATTCCCTTTGCAAATCACTTGTGGGATCTGTGAATCACCCTTTTTAGACTTCTCCATGCCAATGTGATGCTGTGACTGAGCTTTAAGTGAATCTGGGAACTGCCTAAAGCAATAGCCATTCATACTGGTCTTTTCATTTATTTACACTACTACAGAAAATCCATTTGAAAGACATGCTAAAAGATACAGCTCTACAGCAGCCTTTCATTCTGGGGTGGCTGTTCTTTAAGAAACTTCCAGCTTCCATGGGGGTCAGTCATACTGATGGCTGCCTGACAAGGCACTTTGAGTAGAGCAAGTTGTTGAGAACACCACAGTCTTGTGTTTGGCTGGGGCACCAGCAGTGAATACTTTTTAGGACCTGCCAAACCTCCAGTTCAGTTTCTGTGCTCTTTTTTTGGAATTGAGCCATAAAAATCCCAATGACACAGTGACTCTCCTATGGTACAGCAGCTGTGTATTTTGTAACCAGATGAATACAACCAGAATGTTGAAATCCTTGGGGAGAATGAAGCGTAGATAATGCATGCAGCCCCTGGGCCAATTGGGAACCCACCAAACACTGGCATGGAAAAGAGCAGGGGGACCAGCCAAATGCAGAGTCACAAAAGGGAAGAATTTAGCAAACTAAGCAATGGGCCAAAGACTAAATTGACAAAGACGCAAATCCTCAGAGGTGTCTGCGTGTCTGACTCAGTTTGTCATCAGTGAGAACTGGGCTCCTAAATACCTTTGAGGATAAGGAGTCTAGGGTGATCTCCTCCCTGGAAATATTGCTTTCCAGTGCAGTATTGAACACATTGGCAGTGCAGTGCGAAGGGGAATAGTCACACTGTCACCTATTTGTAGGGTAAAGAGAGACCCAGCTGACAATTACTGCCATGACAATAAACTCCCCTGAAAATAGTGAGAATATTTACAAGGGAGTATTGTGTTCGCAGAGGTGATCTGGAAAGAAAATTAAAATACTAATACCACTCTGCATCTGTTCTGTAGCCGAACTCGCCTACAGTCAGAAGAAATTGTAGCAGAGCTGGTTTATGATTTTCTGATTCCAGAAGCTGACAAAATGTCTACCAGAGAAAAAGGTAAGGAGACAAGTAACTTTATTCTCTTTGTGAACTGATTCACCCTCCTCACTCTAGCTCACTGAAAGGAAAGCTGCAGTGCCAAGAGTTGTCTCAGTTCTCTGAGATTCCTCTTTTGCACTCTGCAGGTAGAAAGTTAAGCCCTCTGACCCTTTTTCACCCATTTCTCATGAGATTTAGTCTTTTCAAAATGGTGGCCTGAATTCAGACCTGATATAAATTTGGTGTATAAAACTACACAAAAAGAAGCAGCCCATTGCACCTCCAAACACAAACTGGGAGCAGTCTAAGTAGCATGGCTGTGAATTGTCTATTATATGGCAATTTCTAAAAACTGTAGAAATCTTTAACAGGCAGATTACTTAAATATATGCCATATGTGGAAGGACGATTATATGCTTTCTGACGCCTTCCCCCTCCCCCACCAATTGCTTGAGAGCTAGAAACAAAGATAAGATTTTAGGGTTGGCTGTAGTGACATCATGTTTTAAGTAGATAATCTTGCAGTTGTAAAGGATGCTTCTGTTTAGCCAAAATGGAATGGTATCTGTCAAAATACAGAGGGGAAGGCCCTGGAAACCTGCGTATTACATTGAGTATCATGAATGTTCTTAACTGGGATGTTTCCACTGACCAGCACACTCAGAAGACCGTGACTAAACCAGCCACCCACAGAAAGTGGCTATAGCCTAAGAAAAGCAATTGTATCACAATAGAGCCTGAAGTGGTCCTTGCCGCAGTGTACTTCTCTGACTTGAGAACAAAGGCACTTAATTCATTGCTTTTTCTGTTGCTTTGTGAATGAGAACACAAACCCTGCAAACACATTTTGCGGTCTCTGAATTGTGAAAATTTTTTTCTTCCTAGTTTGTGTATTTGTCACAACAACAGTATCTATTCAGCAGCTGGCAATTGTGCCTAAGCTTAAATCAGCTCCCTTCTTAGCCCTGCTTCTGCAAGCCTACCAAAGCAGGTGATGTAATTCCAGTCAATGAAGCCTGCAGCTCAGGCACTAACGCACACAGGTTAGCCTGTCTCAGAAAAGAGAACAGAAAGAGAAGACCTGGAGATGGCCTAGGATTCTGGACATACAGAGGTACCAGCAAGGAAGAAAATATGTACTGGGCTTAAATGCAACAGCAGCTAATGAACAAAGCACCTCAGAAGCACTCCCAAGCAACAGAAGAAAAAAAAAAAAAATCTTCAAAATCTGTGATAGCTACAGTGGGTTTGCCTGGAAAGCAGAGCTAGACCCAGACAAAAATTAAAGCGGATGCTGGTGGAAGAGCTAGAGCAACAGGTGATAAAATACAAGAGCTCCTTCAAACGTGATCAGGTGAAATTTGCCGCAATATTCTTGTGGCAGCAGACATCAAATGTCAGGAAGAGACCTGGCTCGTACTCTCTTCTGCTATTGCTGCATGGGGCGGAGGGGACTCTGTACATTTAAGAGGTAGCTGAATTCTACCAAATGTACGCTCTGATGAGCACGCCCTACCGTAAACCTCCTGCACAGTGAGGAAACTTCAAGGAAGCAGAATCAGTAACTATTCCATGTAAATCCACAGGAAATAGTATCAAAGAATGGCATTAGCTCTCATGAGCACATCAGTGTATTGTGTTTCTGTGGCAGCTTTTAAAGCTTTCCCTATAGAGGAGCCAGATGATTATTCATTACAAAACTGTGTTTTAGCAACCTGGCACACGCTTGAGCATACACCTTCCATGACACTAGTGGGAAGCGATCCAAGTACGGTTGTCTGGCCTGCCAGAGGAGCAAGTCCATTTGTAGAACAAAGATTTGAGGGCCTGCAAGTTCAGTCTTTGCTTACACTTTAGCTTCCTCTTAAACATCTCATTTTGCGATTACCTAGTCTTTTCTTCTCTTTTTTTTTTCCCCCCTCCTCTTTTTGTCACATTCCTATGCATAAAAGCAGGGATTATCCAATACTGGCTCATCCTGAAACCCCTCTGCACCTCATTTCTGAACCCTCCCTCATGGAAGTAGAAGTCAATGTGCTGATATGAAAAAACTTGCTTTTAAAAGGACAATCACTCACCAATTTGAGCCTGCTTTCTTTTGATGGAATTCACTATGGATGGAGGAAGGGACTGCAGCAATACCGGGAGAGTATTCCTGGTATAGTTGATGCAGTTCATGCATACAGGCTTGAAGCCAAAATGCCTTGGGTAGAGAAAGCTCCCCTGGGAAACTGCGAGCTGGCTGGTGAAGGTCAGCTTTTCGAATGCAAGTGAGATCCAGTTGCATTCATTGTCAACAAAATGGACCTGGGAGATGGATAAACATAAACAGGGTGGGTTTGTAACATTGGGCGACTGAGTCCGGGACGGTATGCAGAACTATATGACAGCACGCAAGACACCAGTGGTTCAGGTTCACAGTTAAAGCACAGCTCAGCCTTACAACAGAAACAGACCAAAGCAACAGGGAAGGCTTGGACTTCTGCACGGAAGTGACACAACGAGAGCCACAGCTCGTTCCTGCAACATTCCCCGCACCCTCTTTACAGCCACGCAGTATTTCAACCCCCTTGATTGTTTGCCAGTATTATAAGTCTGGAGAGAGAAAGAAGGAACGAAGACTAGCGAAGAGCAACAAAGAGAATTGTAGGGTGAATGATTTGGCTTGGGTCATAATTTCCCAAGAGGTGGGCTGCAAATATATACAAATGAGATTGGATGAAAACTGTAGAACACAATAAAGAACAACCCTGCAGTAGCAAAAGGCAGATGATAAGGTAGGTGACTTAATGTGTCTATACTGTCTCCAAGTCTTACTTTGAACTCAGTAAGAGTTTCTCGGTCCAGGCAAAATCAGAACACGGGAGAGGGCAGATTTCAGCTCCAGTCTTCCAGAGACCTGCTGCAATTAACAGCCATTCTCAGGAGAAGTTATTTTAAGGCCTGATAACATGTCCCGGGCAGTTATGCCCTAAGCTGGAAAGGAAAACATTTTGGCTGTGCTTCCCACTGTGGGGACTGGTCTTCAAAGTGAAATGCAAAGTTGGTTGCTGCTATTAGGTGGCAGTAGAACACTTCCAGCCAAAGTTAGCAGGGCGTGATTTTTTTTTCCTGAGATAGGCTTTTCCACAGCTGCAGGAAGGCTAAAAGCTATCCCTCCCTTCTCCCCTATGGAGAACACTGCTGTACATTTCCAAGTAAAAGCCTTACCTCTTTTTATGCACAGTGAGGCAGTCCCAAAGAAAACACATCTATGCTGCTCATCAGATCATCCACAGGGGCATAGAGAAGGTAGTAGCTGATCTGGCACCACATCGGGAGACATCTGCCGGCAAGATAAAGGGAGATCCTCCTGCTGGGACAGCTAGCGCTGCTTTGAGTGGGGCAGCTGCTGGACCAAGTGCAGCTGACAGCACTTACCCTGCCCCGGTTGCACATGAACTAGCTGAGCTTCCGTGTGAAGAAAGCCCAGGAGAGACAGCAGCGAACCCTTCTGATGGATCAGACAAGGATCCCACGGCCTCCTAGAGACAGAAGATGAGCCAGGTGAGTTTCCCTTCCCCTCTCTGATTTCAGCTCAGAGCATGGTGGAGGAGAGGGAAGCACATTATATTTACTTTTTTTCAGGGCACCCAGAATGGAAAATCCTCTCCCTCCCTTGGGCTGTCCCCCCTGCTGCCTGCCAGCAATGTTGTCCTGGAACCACTCTGTATACATTTTGGTGTGGCAGCCCCAGACCAGCCCCCTCCGCCCCCTCCCCAACTAGCTTTGGACCTCATTAACTAATTTGCCTCTTCTAATTATTAAGAGAAGCTTGAGTGAGAAAGCAGTGTTAGCGTTCCTTGTTTGTTTTCCTGGCACAGACCAATAAAGATCTGCACCTGGGCTTTTGATGGTGTTTCCTTGCATCAATAACATTAAATGAAAAAGTATTCCAGCAATGGGAAATTTTGAGTTGAGACCATACGCAGAGTCTTTTCTCAAGCATGTCCCACTGATTTCCTTAGCGGAGTAAAGCAAAGAGTGGCTTCCTGCATTAGCACTGCTATTAATAAAGGGTTGAAGTTGAATGAAAACAGTCAGATCTTGCATCATCTTTTCACATAATTAGTCCTTGCATAAAGAAAAGGCACCCTTGACCTCAGCAAAGTGGTTCCTGCCAACCAGGCAGCGTCTGGCACTAATAACAAAAGCTAGGTGATAGCAGAATGACACGGCAGGGGCTGATGTAGCTTGTGCAAAGAACCCATTAGCCAGAGCTTATGGCTTTTCCAGAAACGTTACTCTTTGGGCTGACCTCTTCTTGCTTTTTGTCATCCCAAAGGAGAACGATTCTGGAAAGAATCTTATTTTTCTTAGAACAGTGTTAGTCACTCTGGCTTTCCAGCTCCAGGGGACTGTGCAGAAAGGCTTTGCCTTGTTTGCAAGCACGGGGGTGCTCCAGCTCAGGATGTCAGAAATCAGCAGGCTGCAGACAGGCGCAGTGCATCTGATCAGAGAGCTGTCAGGGACTTGCTCAGCTCTCCAGCACTCACCTGTCAAAATTCCTGTCGGTTTAGTGTCGGAAAGGTACATTTACACCGATACCAACATCAAGCGCACCAGCTTTTGGAGGAGCAGGCACAGCCACACCACCACACCCAAAATGCTTACTCATGGATGGCTACAACTTCTGGAACAAACAGCAGCGTTAGCTCTCGGTGCTAATGTGAGAATGCGCTGAGCTCTGTGCACTTCCATCATTTCTCTGGAACTGGTAGCCCGTTCGTTATGCCGGGTCTGTAAAGCCTCAGGTATGGTCGAGCTAACCAATCCTGGACGTAGCGCTGCTCCTCCAAAACACAAACCAGCAGCTGGTCAAAAATTCGGGCTCATTAGTGCATTCCTGGAAAAATTTTGCGTCAGGTTTCTGGTTTGTGGATTGGGTTGGGGGGACAGGAGGCAGGGAGGGGAGAGAGAGAGGAGGCAAAAAAGTCTGAATACCCCGTATTCCACTGAGCTGTGAATAAGAACTGGAGAGAGGAAAAGGGGAGCTGCACCAAGAAACCATTGCTGGTCTCCAGATCCCTGAACCAGCGGCAGGAGGTGACTGGTGGCTCAGGCAGCCTCTGTAAGCACTGCAACGTCTGGCAGGAGTCCGAGATGGGTAATGCGTTTTGGTTAGGACTCTGTGAGGGCGATCCCGTTAGGCTTTGGGGATTTGGGAAAATTCTCATAGCGTACACAGCTGGTCAGGAAAAGAGAAGGTAGCAAATGCAAAAACATAGAAAAGAAACACTCTGCACAGTGTGGGAGGAGAAGCTGTGCGGGGATCGGCTCTTTTGCCTCAGGCCACCTTGGACGAATTTAGCCTGGTTGAAAGAGGGGGGATAACACAAATCACACGATCCAATGTAATAAGAGAGACATGGAAAACTTGATGCAGCGCAACAGTAGAACAGGACGACCGATCCATTGAGGCATTTACTGTATTTCTGAGGTGGTATGTCGACATAAACGTTCTTCGTGTGGCTCGTTGTACAATTTGACGTCGTTTTAAAAAGAGAGGAAGTATTCCGACAGGTGTAGGAATGGATGTAGGTTGCAGCGCTCTGGTCCTCTGCTAGGATAGAGCCCTCTGCACGACAACGAGGGGGCAGGGGACTCCAGATGCTACGCACAGGCTGACCTGGAAACGTCTTGGCTTCTGTTACGATTTAAGGGACACGGTCTGGGTAAAGCCATGTTTTCCACGTGACATTGCCTCACATGTAAACTGAAGGCCACGTCAGGATTCCTGCAGGAGAGTCTGCTCTAGAAACTGCTTTCAATGGTCATGTGCGGGGGTTTTTTTCAAGCTTTGCAGAATGTGCTTTGAGAAAGAAAACGAGCGCAGTGAGAGGGAATTGGGATCATAAATCAACAGCACAAGAATGCACCATTCCCTCTCCTAGCAGAAGTCAGAACAACCCTGGGGAGGAGCCGGGACCCGAAACAAACACAGCAGATGCCTCCAGGGCTGCACCGATACAGTGGCACCACTGGGGAAATTCTGCTTGTCCCGCTTTCCTTTCCCCAGCTGCCCGCCGGGAGGGAGCCTGGCTGTGCCGCTCCGCCGCCTTCGGCATCCTGACAGGTGCGGGAGACGGGCTGAACCGAATCAGCCTTCGGGGTCACTGCGCTGCAAGAACGGTGAAAAATCGGTCTCTTTGCAGTAAATAAAGGAATGCAAATTGTCTCAGGTTTTCCCTGCCGATACGGATCTTGCAGTGGGGAAGGAGGAAATCTATTGTGATAACTACAGTTCAGGCCAGCAAAAAGGACTTTCGGTAGGACAACTGGAAGCCAACGCACCTTTTTCTCTGGACACTTACTATATCTACATTTTTGTCAAAACCACAACAAACCCATGCTCTGCCATCTCGCCTGCCTCCCTTAATAGCAGCATGCCCATCACAAAAGTTGCTGCTGCAGACCTGGCTGTGGGGCTGTTGAAAGAGTTCCTGCCACTTTCTAGGCGCTGCTGTTTTCGCTGCTCCTGCTCTGGCAAGCGCACAGGATCTGCCTGCTGCTTTGCTGGGCTCAGTTCAGCCCTCACACAACTTCAGGGGGGAGGATAACCCTACGAGTATGGTCCTCACATGCCAAAGGCTTTTAACAAGCTCCAATTGCACTCACTTCACCTCCTCCCAGTCCAGTCTCCCTGCTTCCACCAGAATCCTGTTCATGAAGCTTTTCCTGCGTTTTTCTGGCTGGGAAGTCAGTATCTTCTCGGCATCCACCAGCCTCCTCGCCCCAGTGCCCTCCAGAGTCGGACCTGGCCTTGGAAGAGGAGCCATTGTTTCATACCCACCTCCGCTCTCCACCCCACCAGAGGCAGGAATCATTTTGAACATCTGCCAAAACTGCCAACTCCCCGAGACGTTAACGTGTAAGCCCAGACTAATAAATTCAATTTGCCTGGGACCGCTCTGGACCGAGGCCCCCAGCTCTCACAGCCACTGCCGGGAGCAGACACGGCAGGGAAAGCACCTCAACAGACACCGTTGGCAGGAGAGAGAAAACCCCAGCGGGCCGATGGGACGGGTGCACGCTGAGTCCCGGGGAGGAGAGGCAGCTCTGGCTCTCTGCTCCGACCGTATCATTCGTTCCCTCTCGTTCTTCCTTTTCTCCCACACGCTGCGGCAACGCCACGTACCTCTTCCTCCACCTCCCGCGGCTGGAGTCCAGGCCATGGCTCTTGGCCTTTTCCCAGGTGCCAGAGCCCAATCCTTCACGTTGCGCTCAGGAGGGATGTCCCCTTCCTGATTCCTTCCTGGGCTGCTCACCTGTCTCCACTTCTTACTGCGGGCTAGAGCCCTCCCTGGCCAGCCAGGCGCAGCACACCATCCCCAACAGACCCGAGAGCTGCGACTGCCCCTGCAAACGCTCACCATTGCGGCTGGCCGCTAGTCCATGGCTCGCTGGACCTGTTGCACAGCCCAGCCCGTGCCCGACCGCCTGAGGTTTATCACATCTCTTCCCCAACGGGGAGCTTTCGTAGTAACCTGCGCTCCTTGCCCATCCCGGAGCTCCTCGGTCGGTGCTGGGCGCGGGGACACTCATCCTCTGCTTTGGGGCAGCGGCTGGAAGCGTGCGGTGCTACCTGCAATGCAAATTGCAGTGAGCTAATTGCAGCTGCGCAGCAAGGACCCAATGCTGTTGCTCTTGGTGACGTCAACGCTGAGCGTGACAACACCAGTGCTCTGAATACAGATGCAGCAAGAAGCCTGAAAGATGTAACCAGTGCTCTTACGTAGCCCCTAAACTGAGAGCACACTAAACCTTCTCCTAAATACCCTTCTCGGCCAGCACCATCTTGCTCACCATTTTACATCGCTAGCATTTGGAAAGCAGCCGCGCCCGCCAGCGTTACGGAGGCTGAAAAGCTGCATTCACTCCTCTCTCCTGAACTTGCTGCAGGACTGATCCTAAGAACGAATCTCCCTTTTGTTTGTTACCGAGCCAGTAATAGCCAGCCCTTCCCTTCAAAGCCTCTTGCAAACACCATGTTGGTTCCTTACCTATGGAAGCCTTTCTCCACTCGCCCACATAATTTTTCTGCCTCCAGCCAAATGCAAACCATTTTTCATTGCTGTGCAGGCCCCAAATTTGTTGTCTCCAGCAGAAACAGCTTCCGTCGACCAGCACATTCCTAAGCCTGGTGCCATGAAACAAAAATCTTGCAAGAGGGATGAGGTGTCACTGAGATGGTCCAAAGACTCCCCAGCTGGGTAGCGCCCTTCATTTCCCGAGGCTGCTAACAAATGACTGCATCCCAAACAACATCGGTGATCTCCGTGAGCAAAAACACCCTGGGTTTTGCCAGCACTCACCATCCGCCTCCCGAGCGCTCTTGCCTGGCAAAGGATTTGGTTACAGGAACGAGCTGCAGAAGGGAGGAGGGGGACACGCCTGCTCTTATGCTGTAGGAAACATAGAATCACGGAATCGTTGAGGTTGGAAAGGACCTTTACGATCATCGAGTCCAACCGTTAACCCAGCACTGCCCAGCCCACCACTAAACCATGTCCCTAAGCGCCACGTCTACCCATCTTTTCAATACTCCCAGGGATGGGGAGTCAACCCCTGCCCTGGGCAGCCTGTGCCAGGGCCTGACAGCCCTTTCGGTGAAGAAATTGTTCCTAATATCCAACCTAACCCTCCCCTGGCGCAGCTTGAGGCCGTTTCCTCTCGTCCTATCGCTTGTTACTGGGGAGAAGAGACCGACCCCCACCTGGCTCCAGCCTCCTTTCAGGCCGTTGCAGAGAGCGATAGTGGGGTAGCCGATGGGCTGGTGAGAGGAGGACGAGTGCCTCCTGCCTCCTCTCAAGTTCACGCGCCGTTCCCACTGCACGTCTGACCCTGCCTCGCTCCCTGCAGCCCCGGCCTCCCCCGGCAAGCCCGGCCACGCGCCCCTGTGTCAGCGGCAGGCGTCTGGACCCCACGAACGCTCACCACACGGAGGTGGCATAAAGCACAGGGCGTTCAAGCAGCCAGCTAAGATGAACAGTCCTGTTCTAACTCCTGGATTCCACCAGTTTTTAAAAACTTTGCTTATGGAAAAAAACCCAACCAAAGAACCAACCCCTTAGCAATCCATTGCGTACCCAGACCCCAGGGCCCTGCCACCGTACGCAGGGCCCGCGGCTCCTCTGCTTGGAAGGGGCTGCGCTCGGCCAGGCAGCTCTGCCTGGGGACAAGGTTGCATTTGCCCACAGCCACATTTTCTCACTCTGCGGCAAGTGAGGGGGCTCTGCAGGATGCCCTGGACTCGGGCAGGCTGCCCTGCCGCAGCTCTCCCAACAGAGCACCCCGGTCACAACCACTCTGCTGCAGCCACTCACGCGCTTCCACGAGGGAAGAGGTTGGTTGTTCTCCACCTACCTTGTCCTGGAGGACCCAGCCTTGCCTCTGGAGAGCACGAGCAGAGACGGGCGATGCAGAGAGCGGGGAATCCCTGGAAGAGAAAGCTTTAGCTCCGCTGACCACGTGGGAGAGCGACCCGGCTGAATGCCGACTCTCAGGGGGCAGTAGGATATACCAAGAAGAAAACACCTGTGCCAGCACATCAGGAGTTAGCTGGGCATGCAGCAAGATCCAGGACTGCATTCCCGCATCGACCAAAGGCACGCGGTTGCTGTGAAAGTCCAGCTCTCCCTTACAGCCCTGACCGCTGCCACCTGCGCTGTCTCCTGCGATCAGCACCAGCAGGAGTTTGTTTGGGGGACCAGCCTCTGCTCCAGAGCCTCAGCAGCTGTATGACATTCGCACCAAGACGTGAGCCTGGGCTTCCCGCTGTGCCCCGTGCGGTGTTGCTACCTTCACGCCTTCCCTTCCCACCAGAGCTCGGCTTTGGCAGCGTCGGGCCTGGCCCTGCAGCCCTTGGGCACAAATGGTTTAGCAAAGCCAGCAAAGACGGAGCAGCCCTGCCCTCGCCGGGAAGGCCACCCCTGAAGCTAGCGAGGGAGGACGGGATGGCGACCCAGCCAAGCCCCTCCCAGAGCCGAGGGCGGGAAGGGAGGTTGAAGACTGGCTAACGAGGTCCTGTACCATCTGCTGGGCTCGCCACCTCCAAGCAACTGGACTTGGTGCTTCAGACACAAACGGCAGCGCTCCCACTTTCCCCTCCGCATTTTGCGGCTTGCTTCCCTCCTCCTTTGTGGCTCCTCTTCTCCCACAGAAAGCGACTTGGACCTTGCCACCAGCAGCCTGAAAGCTGCCACCTTCCAGATAACAAACAGGGCCAGTAGCCTTGATGCCGACTTTTAATTCCAACCCAGATGGCTGGAAGTTCGGTCGGTAAAGACAGAGCACGTGAGCGGAGCAGACTTCTGTACCACATTCAGCTCGGTGCCACTTTGAGTTTGGATTAGCATTTTAGATCATTCAAAGGCACCAGTGACCGACAACAAAGTGGATTTGAACCTGGCTTACAGACAGGTCTCGAAAAGCATTGTCACATGGGGAAGGGTGACAGAACGACTGTTCCCTGGAAGGCTGTGCGGGGACTGGCTCTTGATGCTAAGGTGTTTCGTTTTATCTTTTAAAAGGGTGATTGGGATGGAACTATGAGAGTCCCATTGATAACGTTTGCAGGAATTACAAGGGGAGGGAGCGATGGATAAACTGGGCAATGGCAGCCTCCACACAGGAGGGCGAATGCAACCCTCGGGTGAGGAGAGAGAGGCACCAGCTGCAAGATGCTCTCTAGTGCCTTGATTTGACACTGGGGACCGCTGTAGGAAACCTCTGGCTGGTTTCGGTACCCACCGCTTAAGGAGGGTGTTAAAAACAATTGTAGAGGAGATAGAATTGGAAAGACTAGAAAGGTGTGAAGGAGCTGAAGGTCCCCTTCCAGTGAGGCGACTGGGTCCCAGTGCAGGGGCTCCGGCATTCAGAAGAGAGACCCGAGACTGGAGCAGAGGGCTCCCGTGCAAAGGCAGGGCAGAGCGAGCCCACAGCTCGCGTTCGCGGCGAGAGAAGTTCAGAAGAGACGGAAGGCCCCAGCGCATCTGTGTGTAGAACAGAAAAGCGCCCAAGGATAATTAACCACCACCCCAAATTACTGAGGATTGTGATGAGCTCCCCATCAGCAGCAAACTTTAAATCAATAAACTCACCTACCGAGGTGCTGCAGTTGAGGCAGCGATGCCTTTGCAGGTGTAACTGGCCACCCTCGATGCACTGGTGGAGCAGAGCAGCCCTGGTCTCGGCACACCGGTGCGATGCAGCCCGAACGCGGGTGATGCTGCGGGACCGACGTAAGCGAAGGGACAGCGGCCGGCCGCCTGCGTTGCTTCTGGGGCGGCCGGGCTGCAGGCAGCTGCCTGCCCCTGGGATCCCAGCGCCTGCCAGAGCCGCGGAGGCTGAACACGGCACGACCCGGCCCCCAGCAGCGCACCCCGGCCCCAGTCGGGAGACCCCTTCCCGCCCCGCTCCCACCCCTCCTGGAGCAGCCGCGGAGCCCAGGCTCCAGCCCAGAGCCCAGCAGAGGGGGTTTCACGGGGACGACGGCGGCTGGTGGCACCCGAACAAACCAAGAGGAGCCTCTTTGCAATATAAATTTGTTTTTATTGAAGCAGCAGTCACATGACCTCGCATCTAGCCTTTAGGATAGCGACAGAATGGATTCGGCCAGGTTCAGCCAGCCCAAAAAAGGATTTATTTTTTTTTTTTTCTCTTTTTTCTTTTGCGCTAATAGACATGTCATGTTTAATACATACATTATCCAGTACCGGAAACCCAACTCAGAGATAGCTACGTGCTGATTTGCTGGAGGAACGGTCCACTGGACGTGGTCTCGACAAACTTTACAGATCACCACCAAATAACATTACTAATGGGATCAAATGATTAAAAAAAAAAAAAACAAAAACCAAAACAAACCCAAACAACCATGAGTGCAGGATTCAAAGCCAGCAGTTTACACAGGTTCTTAAGTTCGTATCTATAGGTGGACGGTAAAGGAAGATCAGTTGGTTTTAATTTGCAATATTTATGTCCCAGGGTTCCTCTCTCCATCAAATCAAACGGTATCATAGACAAGCTGGCATCTCTTGAAAAATAGCATGGAATTACACAGCTCATTTAAGAAAACATGCTTATTTCTCGTGGTTTTTCTTTTCATTATTATTACAAAGACTCACGTCCACCTGTTCTTGCGGCGTGGAAAGAGGCGGGAGGGCGAGGAACAGGGGCAGAGAAGGGAGAGGGGGAGGAGGAAAGAAAGGGGCAAGTTTTTGAAATAAAGACCACACACTTGGTAGTTTTTAAATTTCATTTCCAGGCTAACCTACTTTTTATTTAATGCAAATTACAGTACCAGTTAACTATTTCCGAACCGAGTCACACAGAACAAAACGTATTTACAAGGGGGATGGGGCGGGGGAAATAATAAAACATTAAGCATACTTTCCACAAAAAAAGTTTATATTTAAAATGAAAAAAAAAAAAAAATCAGTCACAGAGGCATTCAAGTAGTAATAATGTTATACAGGTTTTGCTTTTCCTTTAAATCAAGACAGATTTGCACAAGTGTATGCAATAGTTTGTATACAACCCACAGTCCTTAATATATATATATATATTTTTAGATTTCTGTTTTTAAGATGGAAGTGGTCACGCTAATTGGTGTGTACAGGCCCAAGTGATCCATCAGCAACACATTAATGAACGCAAATTTTACAGGCAAGCAAATTATATATATATAAATATATTTTTTATATATATATATATTAAAAATAAATTGAGAAAGACCAACACAAGGAAGCTACTTTTCTCGAGCTAACCCCTTAGGTACTGCTTTCCTTCCCTGTCGTTTTGCCGTTATTGCAGTGTTGCAAAACGAAGCCAACTACGACCAGAACCGGCTGAGCGCCCCGTGGAAATCAGCGGCCACCCCAGGGGTACCCGCGGGCCGTCTCCGGGAGGCAGAGCCCGGAGCCAGGACCCTACTGTGCTTTTCCTCATCGGCTTTTCCTTTTTCTCCGCGGTCGCTGAGGTTCCTCGTACAGGAGTACGAGTCTGACAGGCTGCTCGACTTCTACTTTGCCAAGTACTGAAAACCAGGGGGGAAACTTAAGTTGCAAGTCGCAGGCACCTGCCGTTATTTGAAGTAAAGCTTGGCTTCGAAATAAGGGGACAAAGTGTTCGGGGATCTTCTACCAGCCAATTTTCTTTTGCAGGTTTTTTTTTTTTTTTTTTCCCTAGCAAGGTAGATAAGTTTCGTATTAGACAACACCAGCGTCTTGACCGGGTGTCCATCGGGGCAGACGGACTGCGATCGAGTCCGGCTCAGAGACCCACGCCACAGCAGGGCTGACGTAAAGGACAGATCAAGACCAGACTGGGTTAAAAACAAGCCCGAAAGAGAGTAAAAGAAGAGAGGGACAACAGCTCTGAGCGGACTGTTGCCAACAGCTTGGCATCACTGACCTTCGTGTCACCAGAAAGAAAGTGCAGCCTCTGCTTCACTGGAATGAACACGAGATGCTTCGAAATAAAACAGCAACCTTTGGTTTGGTAAAGAGTTAAGTGTTTTCCCATTCAAGACAATCTTATGTGGAATACTAACAAGGTAGTAAAACACAAGCAAACTAGTTTTAGAAACAAGGCCTTCGTGCTGGGCACAAGAAATCAAGAGTCATGTTAAACTTATCATCTCAAGAAAAGAAAAGCGACTTTAGGGGAAAAACAGGGAGAAGAGAAAGGGAGCAGAAAGTCCCCCCGGCCGAAAAAACCACCGCGGTCTCCTACAGCGATGCCCCCGCTCCTCCGGGGCCGGAGGGCTCCGAGCGCAGCGGGGCGCGGGGGTTTCCCCTCGCCGGGGTCCTTTCCGCCCGCCGGCCCGGCCGCAGCCCCCGGCACAGCCGCAGGGAGGGTGGAAAGGCCGAGCCTCCTGGAAGCTGCTGCCGCCCAGACAACTTCTGGGCGCAGGACTGGGGGGGGAGACGAGCAAAGTCTCCGTGAGCTGCTAGGGCAAGTGTCCGAACGAAACCGGTCGCTGCTAGCGGGAGGAGGAGAGGGCAGGGTGGGCAACTTGGAGACATCCAGACCAAAGCCACGGCTCCAATGAAATGAACGACGGTGGAGACGGTTTCCTTTCGTTCCGCTGCTGATCAGGGTATCACCGAAACCTTACAGCACTCAGAGAGTTACAAAGCGGGGGGGAGGGAGCAAAGATGCGGGTTTGGGGTGGGAGACGTCGTTAATAAAGGGGGGAGGGGGGGGAGGGAAATAAAATTCAAAAAATCATGGAAGCGAAGGCACTCCAAACTATATAGATACACTATACATCGCTAGAGTTATTGTTACAATAATACAGGCCGGTACCTACTGTACAGAGTTAAAACTATATGGCTTTAAAAAGCTCGTCTACATTTTGTCTGATTATTAAACAGAATCACTGCCCTGAACGGTAACTTTTTGCTCATTAATAACAGTTCCTGGGTCCACATATTTACATACAAAACAATAAAACTCAAAATTCAAAAAACAACCAAAAATAATAATGTACAAGCTTGAATTTGGTGAGGAGCTTTGTTTTTTTTCGTTGTTGTTGTTGTTTTTTTTTTTTTTTTTTTTCTTCTTATTTACAAAAAAGGTTATTCAAAGACCTGGATCTAACTTGTATAAAAGAGTGTGTGATCCTGCCATGATCCTTGGGAAAAAAAAAAAAAAAAAAAAAAAAAAGACATAAAACCAGAGGGGCACCCCCGACCCTCCCCCAGCTAACGCACACACAAGACGCACACGGACGCCGGCACAGTCACAAAACCAGAGAGAAAAGCTCTGAACTCCCCTCCGCCAGTCTTCAACGAAAAGATAGAACGAAAAAGAAGAAAAGCCACGTTTACCTGGCACAAGCAGCAATTTTTCTTCGTTATTTTTATTACTTTTTTTTTTTTTTTTTTTTTAGAAGACTCGGTAATTTACTGCCTCCAAATAACAGTGTCTGTGGCCAATGCTGCAGCGGTCTCGCCTATACAGCAGATCCATACCCTGCCGCTGTCCTACTTTTTGAGTCTCCTGCGCCTATGTGGATCCCTGGGTCAGCCAAGCCCCTTCACTTACCTTGCGGGGGACTGACGAGCTGAGCTCGTGCATTAAGATGCTCTTCAGCCCTTGCTATTAAAAGTTGCACGTAAGCATTTGGAAAGCCTTCTGTTTCTAAACGTGGGTGTGCTTTCCTTTGCAGCCAGCCAGAATTTAATGACAGCTAAAAGCTTTAAAGCTTTTTTTTTTGTGTGTGTGTGTGTGCCCGACGGCAAATCGCCGAGGGGGGTAACACGAGGGTTTATCGGTTTCACGGTAGGTGGTCACTCACCTCTTGAAACGGCTCCTGCCTCCCCGAAACCCGCTGCGTGTCAGGCAGGAGGGAGAGGGCAGGGCTTTTATCAGTTCCAGGGCTGCTAACAGACAGACAGTTTCCAAAAAAATCCCACGTCAACAGGATAAAAGGTACAAGAAGAAACGCACTGAGCTCGTGAGCAAAACCCCTGCCACCCCCGCGGCGGCCGCGCTTGCCGAAGCCGCTACTGCCGGCTACCCCCGGGGCCGCGCGAAGGCCCACGCGTTCCCGAAAAGCAACCGCTTGCCTTAGAGATCCGCAGGTCGAATAACAGCTCGGGAAGCACCGAAGGCGACTACAGTTTCTCCGAAGGAGGATAAGGCCGGAGCGGACACCAACCGCAAGCCTACGGACAAGATTGGGTCTGCGAAAGTCTCGTTTCTACGCCGCGGCTGCGTCCGGCCGCTCCCCTGACCCTTTCCCGAGGAATATTGCTTTGACTTCAGGAAGAGAGACGTGGATGCTCACACCACGCGCCGTCGCGGGGAGGAAACCCGGACCCTGAACGGATGGACTAGAACAAGCATTCACCTCACGCTTCAGTCAGACTGTTTCAAGATCGTAGACAAAATAAAAAAAGCAGTATTGTATCTATGTATACATGTATATATTTATATAATATATATACACACACACTCATATATAGCCAGCTTTCCTACAAGTCAGCAGGTACAAATTACTGTCGAGAGCACTCGGATGTGTATTTTATTAATATTCTACCAATGTAAAAACATAATGGCGACGTGGCAACACGCATCAATAAATAGAGATCAAAAAAAGCAAGAGGTTAAAAAAGATGAAATTAAATACAGATTCTAGCTGTGGATTTAAAATCAGAACTATCGTAGAATGTGGCATCCTGCAAGTTAAAACTGCAGTTAAAAAAAAAAATATTACAAAATAAACCAGTAGACTGTTACAGTTCACATTATAAACCCTGGTGTCCTGTTCCTGTACGCACCTTGGGAAAGGGAAGCCTGTTCAAATCGAGAGCTGGAGGTGGCGGAAAAATAAAAAACAAACAAACAAACAAACCCTAAGCTTTCACAGTGGCCACTTTCCAAAAAGTCCCTTAACATCCCGGGCTGGGCCCCCGCCCCCTCCGAGGATTTTGTTCGTCCGCTCTTCTCTGCTGAAGCCGGGAGCCGAGCGGCCGCCTGCGCCGGCCGTTCTGCCCTGCACCGGCCCGCGACACGGCGGGCGGGAGCTCCGGCTGGGCAAAGGAGCTGCTTCGGTAAAGCTAACCGCTCGTGGTGGTGCATGTGTGTGTATTATATTATATTATATAGAACCCGCTCGGGCAAGACTTTTCCCATAGTGAAGCTGCAGGTTTCTTCATCGCTAGCACTGATTTTTAAAAGGAAAGGCTTCCACTAGCGGTTCGAGCCTTGGACACACGGCAAACCCTCCCCCCCACCCCATGGCAACCTATTTTCCTACCACGTCACCCACTCCCCAGACCGAGCCGGGGCAGTTCTTCAGACAACCTGGGATATGGATTCGCTGACGAGAAACGCTGAGCTCTGTTGAATGACCCCTGCTAAGCTCCCGACCAAATTCAAGCTGTGCACTACATCAAAGTCCGAAACTTCACTTAAAAAGAAAATAAAAAAAGAGGTTAAAAAAAAAAAAAAAAAAAACGAACTTCAGCAGAGAATGAGGTTTGGGGTTTTTTTTGTTTTGTTTTGTTTTGTTTTCCTTCCTTCTGTTGTGGGAGGGGGCATGAGGCAAGAGTCCTGGTTCTGAAGTACACAACAGCAAACTTCCAACATGAAGAGATTGTCACGAGGGGAGAGACATTGGTGTGTTGTATTGCTCCGCTTTCCCTCCTCCCCCCACCTAGTCCCCTGCCCCGGACACCCTGCAGAGTGAGAATACAATGAAACTGATTTGTATTTATAGATATTTTACAAGGTTAAATAAGAACAACAATAATAATAATAAAAAATTGAACACTAAAATGAACAGGTTGGTTGGTTTGTTGGTTGTTTTTTTTTTTTTTTTTTTTTTTCTCTCCTCTTTTTAATTTTCTTTCCAAATGTGACCAGTGTTGCTGAGCAAGACTCAAATTACTGGTGATTTTTCCTGTGCAGCTGGCTGCTTGGTACCGGTTCAGGTGGAGTTGGAGGCTGATGCTGTAGCTACACTATTGGTCTGAACTCGTTCTCCCGCGTTAACATCTGCAAACAACAGGCGAGAGGAAGGGAAGAGAGAAAAACAACCAGTATTACCTCCAAAATACAAACACGTTTGGAACAACAGCTACGACATTCTCCGCACTGGGAAACCCACGACTCCCACCGAGGTGCCGTTTGGTTAGGATGATCTCCTGGCTTCAGGGGGTGCAGATGGAGCAGTTTGGTCTCGGGAGAGGGTGGGAAGACGCTCTTTAAGCGGGACAAAGGCAACCTCGAGGGCTGAGGGTCGCAGGCCGGCAGGCGAACACCCAGCTGGGCTCTAGCAGATTTTGCAGGACGTAACATGGCTCACGCAGCGGTAAGTGGCCCACGTTACATTCCAGTAACTCTAACGGCAAGACGCTAGCAGCGCCAAAGCTAGCGAATCAAGTACCCGTGGCCACTACAAGGTTTCACGTCGGTGCTGAGGTTTCATCTCGTTAGGCCTTCTTGTAACAAAGGCGTCTGTTAGTTGTGTGAATGAGCGCAGACAATGAATGCGACGAGCCTGCTTCCCTGGCAGAAACAGCTTGTCTGTTAATGTGTAATTCATGCACTTGTTGCCTCAGAAAACGTCTTTCAAGCCTACTGCCTTATTCTATGTTGCTCAACCAAAGTTGGATCTGCCACCCTCTGAACTGCTGAAGCAGATTAACATCGAGGCCTGAAGCCAGCAACGAGGTTTACGCAAGCGTACGACACTGTCAGAGGACTGGGTCTCTGCAGTAAACGGCCTCCAACACCTTCTCTTCTCTGGGAGGGACAGTGCTCCACAGAGAGACAAGTCACAGGATCATGGGCCTGTGTCGAAGCGCATTCCAAGAAAACACAGGGTTTGCAAAGAAATACCAAAAGGAAATTCACTGTAACTGTGTTTTCATAGGTATTTTCTCTAAAAAATTGTTCTTAGTATTAGAAGAGTTGGTAGGGGAAAAAAAAAAAAATGCACCGACTTCATCTGGAGCCATCCTATGCAGTATCTAATTAGCACACTCACAAAAAGGAAAGTGGGTGAATGTTAAACACGTCAAATACTCAGCACAATAATATCTTTTTCCCATCCCGTATTTAAGTGAGGTTTTCTACAAGAAACCATTGTGCATTTCTCCCACTTAATTTATTAACTAAGGTTAGTAACTGCAAAGCTATCAATACTGCAACAGGAAAAAAAAAAAAGACTTATTATCTCAGTACAGAAGAGGGCAGACTGGGCAAACAGTGCATTCGAAAGACACGGAGAAAAGGGCTTATAAGAAGAAAGAATAGATTTACTGACCTCAGACTGAAGGACAGTATGACTAGCATAAATAACAGACACGACAAAATACAACTGGCGGGCAGCGGGGGTGCGGTAACGCCTCTCCAGCACCGCAGAGCTCGCGAGGCAACGCAGCCGGGCGATGCTCTACGGTCACCTGTTACCGAAACCCCTCTCCTCTCCTGCCACATCGACCTGGCCAGAGCTGGAAGAGCAGCCGCGAGCAAAGGCAACAAAATGAATGAGTCTCGAGATGGGCAGCACTTGCCGAGTGACAAATTACGTACCGTACACGGACAACGGCAACAAAAATAGGAAGTCAAACAAACAGCAGCATCCAGCAATACAAGGACAAGTGGGAACAGAAGACGATGCCTATTTGAAAAGGAAATGCTGCGAGGAGCCTGTGGGGAGAAAGGGAAATCCTCCTGTGGGCAGAGGATGCCAGACGACTGCTCTGGGAGTTTCCCATTCCCTTTCCTCTCACCCCAAATTAATTGCAACCCCTCCCTCAGAAAGGAATGACCACCATGATAAAAAAAAGCTCATGCAGTTAAAGCACCAAGGCAGTTAAAGCACCAAGGCAGCATGGTGACAGTACCAATGCTATTTGGAAAGCCAGCCTTGCACACGAGAGATGCCCTCCCACATGGAAAATTACCCTGAGGGAGCAATTCCCAAACCCCACATGCATGCAGACCAACGATGACCATGGAAATCAAGTGATCCATCCAGCCAGGTAGTCGTTTCCACACTTTAAACTCTCACTGTGCCTGTTCTAGATTAATTTTCAGGTATGGATGAACTCCAGTTAATGCAACATCTGCCATGCCTGATGCAAGCAGTCCAGCTGGAGTCTGTACTGTTGGCAGATGACTTCTCTGTATGTGTACAAAAAGTGCTTGTATTTCATTTGCTGAAATGAAATGTGACTTTTGATCTCCTGTTTCCGAAGACAGCAGAGGCTGAAATCGTTATCGTTACATTGCTACTGAGCAGAGATAAAGAAAGGAGGGGATGGAGCTACTTCATGTAACATATGTAACATATGCTCCTTTTCTATCATCACTCTAATGGGGGAGTTCCTGAGAAATACATATGCCGCATGTTAAAAAGGAAATAAATCAGGTGATGCAGCCCAAGGCCATTTACAGGGGGCTTTTCACAACAATATATACAAGTCCACCTAGGCTGGGACAGAGCACAGAGCCTGCTCAAGGCTGTACTGGCTCCAAACCTGCAAGAACATCATAGAATACCAGGTTGGAAGGGACCTCAATGATCACCTGGTCCAACCTTTCTAATTTCTAATCTTTCTAATTTCTTTTCTAAAATGCAGGACTTTGACATTCCAGCTCGTTCTTTGACTCCGCATCAACGGGACATTTGGGGAACAAAGAGGGGCTTGTCCCAGCATCTCTTTGCTAAAGCGCCAGAAAAAGAGCACGACTGGAGCAGGAGGGTCTCTGGACATTCACTGACCCCTCCTCACCGTGAGAAAACAGTATTTGGGCAAAATCTAGGCCTTCAGCAATGTTGCTAAAACATTTGCTTTGCGAAGCAGTGGCCTGCGCCACCGTGGAAGCCCTATGGGGAGCAAAGCTAGGAGCCGACGCGCAGCTTTCTGGTATGGGACGGATGACGACGCGGCAGGCTGCGGCTTGAGGTCAGGGCAGCCTCTCTGCCCTCGAGTACCGACCTGACACCTCTGCCTACGCGGGCAAAGAAACCACATTACGGCTTAAGTGTCAGCCGCTTCCAAAACTTCTTCCAAACAGAAGGCAGAAGTACCTCTCATTAACATAGAGCACCTCCTCCAAGCCAGCTTTTCCCTCTGAGGAATGCCTCAGCTTTCTTGGAGGGTACGTGACACTCCTTAGAAACCTCCCGGAAAGGAAAGATGGGGCTACAGTTCAGAGAAAGACAGAGACGCCAACTCAGTCTGAGAAAGCCCATTAGCACTAATGATGGCATTAGCTGGTTGGATTTGTAATGCTGACAGACCGTGCTGCTCATCTGCAAAGATACAGAAACAAAACTACCACCAGCCTGGGAGTCCTCACATGGCAGCTGAGGAGACAAGCGAAAGGAGGAGAAAAGCCTGGTTTTCCTATTGTGCCTGCCTATGGATGTCGAAATCCAGGGCTCAGAGCAAAACCGACAAGCCTAAAATGCGCAAGTTTTACTCCTCTATCTGTCACGGACTCACCCCTGTGCTGAGCTTGCAGAAGCCTGAGGAAATTGCTTGTCCCTCTTCTGGTTAAGGAATTAAAGTTTTCTAAAATTCCTTCAATGGGAATACCGTAAATGCACTAAATGTTTGTTTTATGGAGCGCTGTGGTCTTTTTCAACTGCCGCGCATTGGCAGGTAACACCAGCTCTAATCTGTTTTGTTGCTGGAAGTTCAGGCACACCATCGCATTTGGGATTACACGGGATCAACACAGCAGGATGCCGAAGACGACGACCCCAGCATCCCTGCTGGCACGACTCCCCTGCAGATGGCAATTATGCTCTTCCCATCTTGACGCTGACTAACAGAGAGGTAACTACTGCTGCTGGCTAATCCAGGAAGAAAAACACGTAGTCACACGAGCAGATACGCTTTCGGCTTGGTGTGCGTGCTCCCCTCTCAGGTGCTGTGCCTGCATGGCTATGAAACCATCCTCCTCCTCCTCCTCCTCCTCCAGCTAGATCAAGTCAGCATCCACACGAATAAAGCTGCACTGGCATTTTTAACCAATGGACAGCGTAATTCACAGAGAGCTAGCTCACCATTTTAAGCAGGGGCCAATAACTCCCATCTTCCTTTTCCTCCGCTTTGCTTTAGACATGCCACTAATGTCACAGGGAATTTCTCATAAACGTTTAGGTGAATTTACTAACGGCAGCGCAGCAAGGCTGCGTACTCCCACTGCAAAGCGAGGTTCCATGAGTACAGGGAGTCCGGCTTCACGCCTCAAGAGAAGAGGAAATTTACAACAAAGACATTTTTTTAACCCTCAAAAGTTACCTACAATAATTCCCCTGCATTTAAGATCACGATCCCAGGATTACTGTTGCATTGGGCTGTTGAAATCACCACTGTGAATCTATCTGTTAACAAAAATTACTCATTTTGGGTAACTTTTAAAAATGCAGAAGTGTCACATCGGTTAGCAGAAGGGCTAGTATCGCTGGCTTGATGCAACCTGCACTGTTAACATGCTACGTTGAAAAGCCAATCTTTCCATCTCTTAACACCACACCACTGCTAAGTCTCCTGGCAAACACCACCTTGCTAGACTTCAGACAAATAGATCTCATTTTTCTACTTATTCTCTAACCATGACCCTGCCCTGGTGCATGATAAAAAGCAGTGCTTTACACCCGATCAAACAGCTGAGATTCTGACATGGCTGCGTACCAACATGACAGCTAGGAAAACGGAGTAACTGTCCGCGAGCAGGTAACCACAGCTCAGCTGGAGTATCTACGGCGATGAACTAGTACACTGCGTTTCCAGGTACGTGCACCTATGCACCAGGCTTACGGAGCAGGCAACTACGCTGGACATAACAGCGGACACTTGAACCTGAGTGTCAGTTCTGCTTGCTAGAGGGAGAAAAGAATTACACCTTAATAATGTGAATTACAGTTACATATAACTTGCTTTCCCCTTTGAATTGCCTGGAGAGCTACGTTTTGTAGCATCATCACCACTCAAAAAAGTAGTTTCTGGACTTGTGCTGCTCAGTCACATGAGCAAACATTTGCAGAAAAGCCTCCTGCCTATTGGGATGCCCTGGGCAAGGTGGGAGAGTTGCTCCCACGCTGCTTTAGCAGTTACTGAAGAACTGGAAATGTACTGGGGGCATAGGGAAAGAAGGGAGCCCTTCCATGAAAATCTCTTACTAAGTGCAGCATCAGCATGCAAAGCACAACAGATTAATGTAACCTCATACAGGACCTAATCCTAAAAATCACAACTCTGATGAAATTCCCACTGCCTGTTGTGACAACCCCATGTGAGTAAGAAACTATAAACCAGCTGTGCTGCAGAAACCCAAAGCTGCGTGTTGCCCAATACTGGACTTAATTTCACAATTTCTTTCCAAGCTGCAAGGATTTTTTTTTTTTTTTGGTTTTTGAACTACAAATGAGAGGTCCTATCCCAGCTCAGTGCAGTGCTTGCAAACAGGAGGTTTAAAAATGTTGACATCAGTAAGGTGGGGTTGGTGTTGGCTTTTCTTTTAGTATACATCACATTTAGGACATATTTAGGACTCAGACTAATGCATTTTGCCCCCACATGAACTCTTGGAAAATGCTGGGTGAAAACAGACTTCTTAATTCCTCAAGACTTGTATCTTGGCAAAGAGAACTCCTTAAAAGGCATGAAAGGGACATTAAATGAAACAGTATTTTTCAGAAGGGCTTTAAATAATTTTCCATGTTTGTATTTTGTAGTTTTTCAGTCACTTTTACTACTTTATCTGCTTTTTTTCTCACTCATTGTTGGGCAACAGATGCACATAAAAGGGAAACAGAGAACATGACTATTTGCAAAATACTGCCAAGTGTATGAAACAAACATACTAAATTTGAAAATAGCAATTTTGCTTTCTCCTAAATTCAGAGCACGTAAATTGTACAGGCTGTAGCTTTTATCTACTGCTACTACATTTTCAGAGAGAAGCCTCATCTTTCAAATCTGGGTGCGTCTGTCTGTCCTCGAGTATGAAAATGCTTTCTATAGAGCACTGGCTGGACCAAGCACATCGGAGATCAGGTAACTGTCCGGCACATCAACTCGCAAGCGCTTTCCTGCACGTTTCAAGAATACCTTTTTAATTAGGGCTTCTCCTTATCAGCTGCCTTACACCGATTAAGCCCCCTGCGCCTCAAAAGGGGGTGACAGCCCTTGTCGAATGGGACTGACGTGCATGCGGGATACGTGTGGAAGCACACCCATTTTGCAGCCTGCCTTCGGCTGCCCAAGCCCCGAGAGAGCCGGCTGGCGTGCTGACTCAGGGCTGACGCAGAGGAAGAGTGCCGCGTACTGAATCACCTCTGCCACATCCTGCAGCACCTAGGATTTTCTCTGGGAGTCTCCCAACTGGTATTACCCAGCTTTTAGGAAACAGAATACAATATGGAGTGGCTACAGGCCAAACAGTGAGCTTTTAAAAGGTTTCTGACAGAAAACTGAGAGCGTGCGAGAGAGGCAAAAAAAGAAATTCACTCCGTGCTGGCCAAAACCCAAAAGCATCTGCCTTGTGCCCAAAGATGACACAAATGAACTCAGGAAGAAGCAACTGCAACTACTTAGATGAGGCAGTGAGCACACTGACTGAGCTCCCTAACCAGACTTTTAAGTGCTACTGCCTTTGGGGAAAAATCCTCTCCATCCACGCCCCACGGAGGCCGCATGTACTGAAGCTAGCTGTTTCTTCTCTTCCTAGGCATGACAAACTCATGCCCCAAGTCAGTATTAGTTTCAGACTGTCTGAGAGCTCAGAATTAGGTGCAAACCAATCCACATGGATTGCTAAAAAGCAGGGGAGGTAATGATGGTTTTAATAGCGGAAATCTGAGTGAGAGGAACCAACAAATGAAACAGTCAAACGTGGAGTCTAAGTGCCCTGGGTTAGGATTTGGGTTGGCGACCACCGCTGGCACCCAAATGACCACCTACCAAGAGCAAGTTTCAGGAGATGCTCGAACAAACCCTTCCTCCCCATTCAGCCCGAGGGCCGAGGTGGCTCACAGACCACAGCACAGGGAAGGCGGCTGGGCAGGGGGAGCGAGGGTGGGGAGGGAGGCAGGCAGGCACACGTTCTCACCTGAGGCCGCTGTAGCATTTGTAGGGGTTGAAGCAGCTGCTTGGTTCCGGGCATGAGCAGGGATGAGGATCGAAGCCAGAGATGGGTTACTTGACAGTTCTGGAGGGGAGGTGGAACAAACAGAGTTAGCTCATCATCCATGAAGAGCCCCGCATGCAGGCTCAGCTCCTCGGGTTTACCCCCCGTAACCACAACCTTGGGTGAAACGCACGCCCTTACAGCCCAAGGTTGCGTTACGTTTTCTTCTTCACCAACCAGCGAGAGGAAACCACAGCCGTATTCGGCAAGGCAGTCTCCAGAGCAAGACTGTCAAAACTACAAGTAGTGGTGCAAAGGAGTTATTTCCTAGAGAAAGACAGCAGCTTGGGAGTTAGCAAAGAACCAGCCAAGCCTGTTCCTTATCGACAGCCCGATAACGCTGTTTCCTTCTGAGCACTGGAAGGATTCCTTTCACAAACCCACTTGCAATCAGTCTCAAGGAGACGGCTGATAACAGTGGTGCTGCTTTGGGCACTGGTTCAGCAAGCAAGCAGCTGCCACAGTTGCTCCAAGAGCTTCAGGGATTCAGTTCTTTGGCTCACTCAAGCATCACTTTCTCAAGGACCCAGGAACCCAAGACCAATCTCTCAGAGCAGTCTCCTTGAGCGAGGCCAAGAAGAGGTGACATCTCCTTTAAAAGCACAGGGAAAGGCAAAGGGAATTGGTCTGTTGGGCAATTTAAATGGACAACAAAATGATGCAACCATTCCTTCTGAAGACATTAACCAAGGAAAAAAATAGTCATGTCTTTTAGGCTTCAAATCTAATATAGCCTCAATGTGTATCAGAATGAGAAATAGGCATCTTACAGCCACAACTGTGGGAGGATTAAGGGCAACACGTTGCCAACAAATGACAACCTTCTGGCACCCTTTCAAGAGAATCTAGTGCCTCACAGAAGGTGGGACAGAGCCGAGACAAGACAGGTCCTGTTTGTTTCAGAAACAGGAGTGACTGACTGTCTCTTGAGAAAGCAACATCCGGTGAAAAGGATGTGAACAGTCACCTCACGGAAGGAGACTGGTGACTTTTGGAGCTCCAGGAGGTTTATCTGGAGGAGAAATGAGAATAGACAGCTTTTTACATAAGACCTCCAGATAGCAAGGGCTGTACAGAAACCAGTCCAAATCATGCCACGGGTTCAGTAAGGTGGTTTGGTATACAGTCTTAAATTATTTGGGCTCATTTTTAAGAGCCTATTGCTTTTCTTTAATGCAAACTTTAAACTTAGGGCCTAAAGGGATCAGTAGTCTACTTGGAAATTTTTTTCTCTCCATGAAGCTACATCAAGTTTCTTTACTGCTGGGAGGGCAAGATGCAGAAGACTCTCACCTGCTTACAAGCCTCTTACTACTACGTGTTTTGAGGCTGCGTTTCAGCACTTATGAACACAAGGTCCAGTCTAGAACCAAACAGAAGTTACTACACTACCTGTAACCCAACCAATCTACCCTGTAATACTGCATTCAGGTCTAAGCAGGCCCAGCTACTCCTTCTACAAAGCTTCAATACTCGCAGCATTTGTACAAATACTAATCCCCAAAGACACGTGGGAATAATTCAGAATTCATATATTGATCATATAATTCAGAGTTAATAAGTCTCCATTTTAAACGGAAAAACAAACTGAAGAAACATGAATCCTCAAGTTTCAAAGCTGAACGCCAGTGATAAACCTATACTTCAGTACTAATTTGGGTATTAGCTGCTCTGTGCTAGAAGATGGTGCTCCTTTAGTATTTTTTTTCCAAAGCTCTTTCTCAAATCGGTTATTACTGGGAATCTGCTGTTTACCTCGCTCTTTTAAAAGCTTCTATCATCCCCGCATTACTTTCTGCTCATCACCGGCAGCAATACGGGGCTGTGACCCAAACAAAAAGCAGATGTAAAACGTCAAGGAAAGCGAATGACATTTGCTACCTTCTGGTTCTCAGTGGTGCCTCGAGGATGCAGCTATAGACTGCCTGCATCGCTGTAGCCGAAGGACCAGCTGATCCGACCGAATAGCAAGTGCCTTGCAACAGCACTTCGACCCCATTCTCATTCCTCCCATACGTTCATCTAATGCTGTCAGAACAGCTCCTTTCGCAACACCAGTTATGGCAAGTATACTGGTTTTTGTTGTTTTTAAGGCAAGTGCAACTATTTCTCTGAAGCTACCTTAAAGAACTTGCATAAAGACTAGAAGACTGATCTTGTTCCCTTCTCAAACCCCACGTTATCTTTCTTGGTATGAAGTTTCTTAAATTTAGCATGCTCTGAACGCCTTGAGACTTCACTGAGAGGAGCAGCTCAATTCAGACAAGAAATAACCAAAGTAAATTGAACTCTTTTGGCTGAAGTTTAATAGCAGCTTTGCTTGAGAACTTGTTTGAATTTTTGTTCTGCCATATTTTTGCAGCTATCCCATCTGGAAGGCTGAGACATAACAATACTGGGGAAAAAGCTTGACCTGTGGTATCTGCAGTCTACCAAGTACTGAGAACCTCTGCTCTCAGTGATTTCCAACACAGTATTTGGACAAGCTGTTGAACTGTAGCCTGCTTATCTAAACCAAACTTGCAATTCAAGGTTGGGCTACTTACAATCAATACTGCTGCAAGAAGGTATTGTGATCGAGTCAGTGCGGACGAAGTTTTCAATACCACGATGTGATCGGAGCAGCTATCCCAATCCATTTATGAGAGCCAACTCCCATTCACATCAGCTGGGAGAACACCTTCGGCTTTCTCCTGATCAAATCGTGCCATTTGCAGCCAGTTTACATCTCCAATAAGGAACAGGAATGAAAATGTCCAGTTTTATTAGAACACCAGATCATCTTCATTCCCCAAATACAAGAACATGCTTGGTGTTGGGAAATAGTGCAGTGCTCCTTTTCAGTATCATTACGTTTGATATATCAACACTCCCAGAATCCCCTGGAAAAATTAGTCTCCTATCATGTTTGCTTTGTCACAATAACAAACTTTCCATGTAACTGAAGTTATTCTATCAGTTTCTCCTCAACCTAGAAGAGTGCTGGAAGCAGCACAAGTTTCATCGTTTTCCTTTCTTTCCCCCCTCCACATGCCCTGAGCAGAAATACTGTCCAAAAAACCCAGATGGCACTGAAATGGTCACACTAAGGATTTCTGGTCACATTGAAACAGTTTGGTTAGAAATGAAGGGGTTATCTATCTATCTTTTTTTAAAGATAATGAGCCAGGCTCATTTAAAAAACCAAAACAAACCACAAACCCCCCACACTTTAGCAAAAAAGTCATTTGCCATCGAGAAGCATGATAACCATTCCTAAGTGCTGAAGGAATTTTACAGAAGAATTTTACAGTCTTTAACAGCCAACATGGAGTGACAGTAACATTTGTGACCCAGCACAATCACCAACATGTTACATGAAGTTTAGGAAATGGTAGTCATTTCACAGATTGTTTGAAAATTCAGCCTCTGAGAGAAAAAATGCTTTCTGTGCTTTCTGTCTTGCAGGTCTAACAGCCACTGAACTGCAGCTCTGTGGCTAGTGGAGATACCTCCCTAGCCAAAATAATTTTTTCAAACCCCAATTAGCATCTAACATTTGTTTAAATACTAAGAGAAACTTAAAGGCAAGACATTAAAAATGACCAGATAAAGCTCTCTTCGACAGATCTCATCTCTACAATAAAGTAAGCACCTACTTGCCTACAACTGCTACTGGCAGCCAAAGACCATGATCTTTATCTTCCATATCTCCTCACTGCTTTTTTTCTAGACTATATCTGAGCAGCATCAGTGCCCAAGATCAGCAGACTTGGTATGATGCTTAGGTTCTTTCTGAAAATCAATCCAATGCATTAATGGTCAGATTTATATTGTTATTTCTAACAGTTTTGCCTTCAAGCCTTCGGCAGCTACCTCCTACTGCATGGGTTTCAGGCAACTGGATATAGCCAAATAAAACACTTCTAAAACTTAACGTTGTCTGTTGAAAACAAATGGCGTTCAAAACAAAAGGATGTCTTTCATTACTTTTTAAATTACCACAGATGACTTAACATGAGTCATCACCTGATTTCCAATGCGCTGATCTATTTCCCAGTTGGGATTTCTGCTCTGGACTAGCCAATTTGACGGGACCTTGCACAGTCCGGCTAAAGATCGAAGACTGCACAGTGGCCACAGGAGGAGCAAAAGCTTCTTGTGTATCTTGTGGTCGTAATCAGGACTGCTGCTACATGAGACCCACTGCTGCACATTTATTAATTCCGAAGGTCTTAAAATCACTGTGCTAAGCAATGTATTTATTTTTTTTCAAAACCTCTGGTTATTTTTTGTGGTTGGCTGGTCACCTGCAACAGAGCTTATTTGGAAACGCGTTAATGACCAGCCTCTGTCCTGCCTTCCCTTTTTAGATGGTAAAACTGGCACCTGTCGATGACAGAAACCTGCTTTTTTGAATCTTAAGGAAATCGCTCCACTGGAACTGATTTCTCTTGCCATTCCAATGAGCCACTGTGCAAGGGCAGAGCACCTGAGCTCCTCAGGACGGCAAAAGAGGAGCTTTAAATTTGCTTGAGCATTAAGGTAGCTTACCCAGTTCCCACACTGCCTGGGGGGAAACCAGGGACACATTCCCAATACTTGCATTCATTTTTCCCCTAACGATTTTTAAAAAGACTCACTGTAAGAGCTTTCTGACCCTCTTTAAAATCCTTGTTTTCAAGTAGTAGATAAGCCCAATCTTAACATCATTAAGAAACAATTAATAAGAAATACTTTCAAAAAGAACAGGGGTGAAGCTGTATTAAGATACTGGGATCAAAGCTATCTTAGCCACTGAAGATGGCCTCAGAGTGGGAAGAAAAGGCAATTCATGAGTACTGTAACAAGGAAGGACCTGTAACATAACTACTAAATCCGTAACAACAGATGAAGGAATCAGCACAGAGGACAGTGACCTGGAAGCACAACCTATTTTCTTGAACGCTTTAAGGTGTTCATACTTTGGAAATGTTTTAGTCTATTCAATATATTTACCTTCTGCAAGGCAGTCACTCAAAGCAAGTTAAAAGTTTATTTCCAGGCAGCTTAAAATACTACTTTGTATAGACACAAAGCTTTTTGCCCCTCCCCCCCCCTTTTTTTCTTTTTAAATAAAAGGGCTCTACATGTTGAAGGCGAGGGCTCTGTTTCACATTTTGGCAGATGGGCATTGTATGCACTAAAGAGTTTGAAAAATTACATTGATGCTAACTGAGCTAAAAGGTGTTTTAGACTTTCAACAGAAAATGCACACAGATCTAGTCTTGCTCAAAGGGTGAGAATTGGCAGTTAATCACTTAAAAAAATAAAAGTGCTGCAAAATTAATTACTAGCATATTTGTATGCCATAATTCTCACATTCTTTGTCTTGGCAGGCAAAACTGTTCTCGGGGGGATATCAGTTTTACATTCTGACTTCTGTGGAAAAAAATACATGAATGGTTTTAAAATTTGATACCAGTCTGGCTTCAAATAAAAAAGTTAGTTGTCTGTCATTTTTACAGTTTCTAAATGACTGAGTCAATGTAATGCCAGATGAACTGCACAGCACAAAATCTAGACACTAAAGCCTCTGTATTTATCTCGCATCCAGAACCAAAATGGGCAGCAACACTACAAACCTCCCTGACAAACCTAATATGCATTACTCCTTGCTACGGCGTTTCAGGTATGAAGGAGCAGGATCGTCTCCAAAACGATAATCAAATCTCCACGGTCCACTGACTGATATTTCACACAAAACCATCAGCTAGGTTGCAGACATTGAACTGCAAATGTAAGCTTTCTTGATGCAATCCGATAGTAACAACCCTCGGTCCCCTGCACTAAATTTGAATCGAAGGCACCAGGCATCTGAAAATCTTGTAAACCCATTTCTCCAAGTCTCTCTCCTCTCTTTTTGAAATGGACAGCTGTTTGTGCAACCGCTTAATAATCTCAGTGCTGCTCAGAGATTTTTTTACTTTTGAGGGAGTGACATCTGCATTACAGCCAACATTTATCCCAATGCTTCTTCCTAAAGAAGGGATCCTGCAACGCTCACAGGCTACCTTGAGTGGTGAAATTGAAGAGTGCAGGTTTCTCTCGCCCATTTGGTAACTTGACATTTGGGTCCCGTAGTTCATCGAAGAAAGAGTGCGCACAGGCCTCCAGGGGAGTCAGGCGGGAAGTGGGGGTGTACTCCAACAGACGGCTACATAGCGCGATTGCTTCTGGTGGAGTGCGGGGCCGGAAGACCTAAAACAAGAAACAAAAAACAAGCAAGGAGAAACAGGTTGTCTGGGTATGTTTCTCTTCTTTGCTGACCAGAAGCAAGTCAGAGCAATTAAACCTCTCATTGCCCAACAAGCTGGAACAAACTTGTGGTTTGTGCTAAAGTCCTCCAGTAAGGATGGGAAAATCCAGTTCCTGGGGTTGAGAAAGGGTTAATTGCAACGTCTTGCACTAAAGTGAAGGTGCAATGCCAGCAAGAGACTTCATGAGAGCGCACTCAGAAAAACAACTTTGAGAATGGAGGGGAAACTCATTCAAAAATCATGACAAACACACACGGGTGCTACCAGCCATGCATATGGGGTGGAGTGAAGGTGGGGAGGAGGGTTCAAATGAGCAGGATTCACTGAACGTAAAAATTGAATAAGGCCCCGCTATGGTTTTGGGTTGGTTTTTTTTGGCTAGTGAATGAAGTCTTACTAACATGGACTTTTGCAGGCAGGCAGGTCAGACTGTTGCTATGGAGGCTGCCGTTCAACTTTGGAGAACAACAAGGAAAGCACGGGTGGGGTGCAGGAAACGTCTAGCTCTAATTTGCAAGTTACTCCTTCCGTGACCTTATTCTGGCAAGTCATTCCCGTAAGTTTATTGGGCTAATTCCTGCACATTTGGTATTCGTAAGGACAGCTGGAAGTTGCATCAAGAGAACCAACTATTTTACTCTAACAGATTTTTACCTTGAGTGATTACAAAAAGGAGCTCTTCACTGCAGCTTTGTTTTAAACCTCTAAGAACGGTTCTACCCACAGCTAGTCACACCCCCATCCTCCTTTCTTATTACGTCAAAAGCAAAATATGAGTTAATCATGTACATGGCCTGGATGGCCTCCTCAAGCACTTGTCTCTCACTATGTTGCAGGTGATACGCAGGCTGGGGAAAAGGGAGTGGGGTGGGTGCGAGCGTTAAGTTCTGATGCCAGCATTTTTGGTAAAAATTGAGCTAGTCCAAAATGCTTTTGCACCAGTGCAGGTGAACCCAAGCCACACAGCACCAAGGGGGGGGGGGGGGGGGGCGGATTGAAATCAGTGCACGACATGCTAGTTAATCGCAAATGAGGAACTTGCACAGGCACTCCTTAAGTACGTTTTAAACCAAAGACATATGCTCTCGTGAATGAGAATCAAACACAAATGCTAAGTCCTCCAGGGACTGAAATTTTATCCCCTTGGTGCCCAGCTGGCTCAGGAGCACCCGGGTTTGCTGCAGTGCGTGCTGTGCTAACTCGTGTGGCCGGGAGTTCTGACTCGGGGAGTCAAAGAGCCAGGTACCGACAGAGCAGAATTTATTTCTGCTACTGGGTTATTGCAAAACAAACCAAAAAAGTTCTTGCAGGAGGCCTATAATGACAAAAGGAAAGGCTTTAGCTTAACGCTGCCAGCTGAGAATCCTGCTGACCTCCGTGTGGTGAACACACGGTTACGGGGAGGGGCAGCAGCAGCTCTTCGGCGCCGAGACCGGTTGCCCGCAGCGCTGGGATCGCTGACCACAGTGCAAAGTGGATGCAAGTATCACTCCCAAGTCACGGCCTGACCAGAATAAAGTCTAAAACTGCCTCTGATTTAAAAAAAAAAAAAAACAAAAACAAAACAAAACCAAACAATTTTTTTTTTTTTTTACCCCATGGTAAGTAGCACAAATGAGTCTGTCTTGAGGTAAATCCACAGAAGTGAAGTCGCTTGGTATTTAAAATGAGGTAAAACCACTGACGTCTCCCTCATCCACCTTCTCACTGATGTTTTAACAGGTTTGATTTACCACAGCTTGAAACTGCAGTACTTCACTCTTAGCTGTGTTTTTCCTTCAGGACAGCTCGCATTATCAGCTACTATACAGATCTTAAAAAGAAAAAAATAATTTTTTTTCCTTAAGGCAAAGACAACAAGCCCTTATCTTGAGCAAATCAGTAGGCAAACAGTCGCAAATCTGCTATCTGTAAAAGGAGTGCTCGTTTGTTCACTCTTCAACTCCTCGTTTTCAAGTCAGTGAAACCCTAACATCTGTTTCCTACACCCTGTTGAGAACTGCTCAGCCTGCCTTTGGATCAGAAATCAGTCACTTAGGGCAGGCAGTTTCCAAAGTCTGCCCTAACTGCTTCAAACCAGGGAGGGGAAAAAAAAAATAAAAAAAAATTAGAAGGCCTCACACGGCCTCCTCCTGCAACAAGTGGTGACTAAGCCATGACGTGAGTTAAAGGTCTGTGCCCATCTCATTTCTATCACCTTGTGTTACAACATTCGCCTGGCTGCTGCCTCAAGGATGCAGTCTGAACTCAAATATTCCACTTCTAGCATTTCTCTCCTTTTTTTCAAGGCTAGGCCTAGTAATTTGAAAAAATGTTTAAGTACATACCCGTACTCCTGAGGTGAAATGTCCTGTTCCTGACGAGTCCTAAAGATGATAATGCAGTGAAATAATCCAAACAGGGGGAGTCAATCCAAAAGAGAATAGTCCAGCAAGGAAAAATATAGCCAATATTATAAGAAATCCATGGTGTGGGGGACATAGAAAATGTTTATACAATTAGAAACTTTAAACATCAGTCTCCATAGCAGCAAGTCCAACTTCACCACAGTGTATGCCAAAAAATCGATTGTGCAATGGTGAGGCATAGTATAGAAACATTTCTATATTAAATTTATGTTCCAATGCCAGTGCATTTACTAAAAAAATAAAAAAAATTGAAATCAAAACTCTAACTCGAACTAAAAGGGTAATTGAAATTCCCATCATAAAGAATTTTCAGTCCTTGGTCCTGGATATAAACGTCCACAGACAATGGGGCCAGATTAGTTTGTCCCCAAAGGTGCATCCCACTTGTAAATCTGTCCCAGAGACACAATGTAAACTTTTGGGTTGTTTTGGTTTGTTTCCCCACCCCCCCCCCAAAAAAAACCCCAAACCCCTAGCAATTTATAATTTGTGCTGAAGAGAAAGTAAAAATCCGAGATCTGTACTTTGAATTTGGATGCTTTTAATTTGCGTGAGCTACGAGTGCCTCAGGCCGCCGCGGATTATTCTCCATTTTGGATTGACTTCCCCCGCCACTGGATTTTGTTTGCTGGCGTTATCTCTTTAGGATTCTTCAGGAACTGGACGTACCACCTCAGGAATGCGGGTATGGACTGAATTTCTCTCTATTGCGGGTTTATTCCCCCTCATACCCGTCGCACCCGTTACTTAAGAAATTTTTTTTCCCCTCAATTTGTCCCCTCCCGCCTCCCTTTTTGAGTAACGCCCTAAGAAATAAAAGCAAAACCCCCTGCGGTCTTTTAGCTCTTCCCATTCAACACAGTTCCACCGGGAAAGCTGCCCAATTCGCCCACCGAGAACTACACGAGCGGCTGCCGCCCACGGCAATGGGTACGCCAGCACTTCCATGCCGCGGGGCGCCGACGCCAAGGCAATGCTGGGCCGGCGCTCCGTGGTGGGAAGGGGCGGGAGGGCGGACAGACGGTGGGACTCGTGAGCCGTGAAGCCCCTCGCGCATACGGCTCAGCGGGAGATGAAGGTCTCTGTAGTTCTCAGTGAGGGAATCGATTTAGTAAATAATCCGCGGATTATTTTTAGTCTGCGGACTAAAATTTAGTGCACGGACTAAAATCCGGCCCATCGGAGCAAAGTCTGTCTCGGTCTAAAATACATCTGGGTGAAAGCAAAAGAAAAAAAAAATTAAAAAAAAGGAAGAAAAAAGGAGAAAGGAAAAAAAAAAAAAGGAAAAAAGCTAAGTGCACAAAGTAAAGTGTTTGGGCGGACTAACATTTAGTATGCAGACTAAATATGGCCGGGCAAAAGGCACAGCAAGTCCACAAACGAAAAACAAAAATAAAACACTGACAGGAACTTTTAAAGCAATCAAATACTACCCCACCGGCGCAGCAATTCATTTTTCTAAAATGAAACAAGACCTTGTGTAAGGCTATTTGTCCACAGGAGGGACCGAAGGCTCAAGTTTTCATTTTAAAAAATGAACCTGTTTTGGAGATAAACAAATGCAAAAAAAAAAAAGGCTTTACATACAATATTCTTCAAGGAAAATTTGCACTTGCATAACTCAAAACCTCTTGTTTCTGCAAAGCAAATGAGTTTCAGGCTGAGACCAGGTCGCTGGTTTTTTTATTTGGTTGGTGGTTTTCTTGGTTTTTTTTTTTTTTTTTTGGATGAGTTACAAAAATCTCTGAATGATCATGTCAAATGGAAATGCTGACTCATCCAAAACCACAGCTTTTGGTGCTTTTGGGTTCCCCCCACCCACCCCTTCCGATCCCAATAAATCTATACCCCACCAAAAAGCTGAGGGACCAGTGCAAGTTCTTGCTTTGTTCAGGCATGCTGGTGATGCTCAAACGCTGACAGACGATAAGAGCTAGGCAGCAAGGCTCCTTTCTAAGCTATGCTGCTATCAATGCAATTTTTTTTTATGTTACTCCCCCTTCATTTTTCTGGAACTACCACCATCTTCAACATTTCAAAAACGATTGCCAGGCTTAAATGCCCCGGGTGCACTATGCGGCTCTCATCCCCAAGTGACTTCAATTTAGATGAAGCCTTTGTGCACTAGCAGAGCAGTCACATTTTATCTTACTAATTTGAAGTAGTTCCTACCAGTGTAGCGGAGTTCATGCCTCTTCTGAATTTTATTTATTTTAATTTTTTTGTGCGCATGGAAAGATGAAAGCAAAAGGATGGAAAGCACAGGATTCTCCTATTTCGCTTCACTCACATCAGCATTCAGCTCTCAAATAAAACCACATGGGGCAAGAGCTAAGTATTGTTTTAACAGAATGGTTGCTCTGACTTTCAGTTCATTGACATTCTCCAAACAGACTTTCCATGCACAACACGGAGCTCCGTCGTCTTGGTCTAATTAAGCCCCAAAGCCAAAGCTTCACAATGTTACACCAAGGTGCTCTTCGAGCCAGCGTGTATTAAAAGACATGACTTCATACCATCAACCCCTGTGTGTTTTGCATGCAGACTGTGAATACCGCTCGCATGCTGCGCTCCCGAAGAGAGCAGAGGCTTATGCGAATGGCATCTGTTGCTAACGCATCAAGTTTGTGACACCACAGTTAAAAAAAAAAAAATAAATTTCCTCACTAGCTTCAGAGACTCATAGGCTTTGCCAAGAACCACCCACACCACCGATCCAGGCTGACAGTCTGTGCACATCTCCTTTCGGTTTGTAAGCACATTTTTGATGGCACATGAACATTAGGTAAGAGAGAAAGCTCCTCCCTTCAACAAAAAGCTTGTACTGTTTACAAGCCATCAAAGTCATCAGATGTAGGACACGACCCTCAAATCAACTTTTAAAAAATGCAATCGCACAATACGATTACCACGACTTTATGACATGAAGCGGTATTTCGGGCAGGCAAGTTTACCTTAATAAGCCTTATGATAAACACGACACATTCATAAACACAAAAGGAGAGGGAAGAGAGACACGCGAGAGCGCAATGTTTGCGCTGAGCTCCACCTGACGAAGGAAACCCAAAGCTGCGGCCGAAGCTCTGCCCTTAGGACCGGTCTTGTTCCACGGGCCCGAGAATTTCACAACGGGATTTCTGAAATACACCATTTGCCTATTTGGAAATGCGTAAAACTCATGTGATGCAAACGAAGACTAAAAAGTCCACCAAAGAGGCACTGGTGTTGGAAGTTATTTTAAAATATATATAAGCCCCTCAACTTCCTTCTCTGATTAAATCCCCCTATGTTTTTTCTAAAAAGTAGCTCACAAATAGCAAAGGTCTTATTAGTCAAAAATCCCTGTCAGGTGGCACGTCCACAGACAGGGCAAAACAAAATAAAACCAGAAGGGTTAAGTGGCTTAGAAATGAGCCAACGCAGAACTGGGAACAGGACCAGGAACCTGTCTCCAAAGCTACTTCTTGTTGAGACCACACACTTGTTACGGGGCTCCTTCCATTGAGGACCCGGCAGGGACAGAACGAGCTGGTGTTTGTTACCCAGCGCATGTGCTCTGCTTCTATCAAGCGCTAAAGGAAAGCAACAAAGCTAAGCAGAACCGGCTCCCCTTCTCAGAGAGAACCCCCAAAAATCATCGACCCATGGAAGTGCGCTCAGCCTCAATGGGTCAGCCGCTACGAACAGCCTAGACAGATGTGTTGCGATGGGACGGCTGAACAGATGCTACATTGCAGAAGACACGTTAAACTTAGCATGTGATCTCCGTGGTTGCACTGATGCAAATCATGTCTTAATGTTACATTAGTACTCGCTCATTTATTGTTAAGCAGTACCTACTTTACTGCATACAAATTGGGCAGAGGCAGGGTAATTTACCACCTGACAAACCTGGCTGCTTTTCTCATGCTTTAGATGGAGATAAGAGGTTTACACTGTCAAAAATCATTGCTCCTATAAAAGGAGCTGGGAAACATGAACTTGCTGGAAAAACTTGGGTTTTTTCTTTTAAGTTAGTCTCCAGCAGAGCTGTTTTCAGTCTTTGCTTGGAAAGTCATTACACACCAAGTGAAAAACAGAACCGTACCCTTCCAGAAAGAGGTCAGGGGACGGTTTCACAACGGGCACAAATCACCTCCAGTTCACGCTGGAAGAGACAGCTCTGCCCTTCTCCTGACCACGCAGGTCTGCCCTGTTCCCCTGTCCCAGCACTTGCAGGCGGGGCTGAATGATCAGCCAGGTAAGAAGGGTGATCCAAATCCTGAACGTTCGTGTTATTCAAGAGGTTTTTGCTACTATACAAACAGTAATGCAGAAGGGAGGCATCAAGAATATGCAGGTGGGAGGCGAAGAACTGACCCTGCTCCATGACGAACCTATGCCAATTACGAAACGGCACCCAAAGAAACATCTCATCTCCACTGTACCTTTGTAGCTCTACAAAAGATCAGACCCCAATCTCGGAAAGAAGAGTTTGCATTTTCAGCTTTAATTCAAATGCAAGTCCACTTACAAGATTCCTGACAAAAGAATTTTCACTTCCTTTTGTCATCAGTTCTAATTAGAAGTGACAAAACGAGCTGTCTATTTATCCATTGTACCATTCGGTATTCTTCCTTGAATCTACAGTATGAGCAGTCACTTTGGAAGCATTACAAGCAAAACAATCTGCTTAAAAACCAGACAAGAACCAGGAGAGCAGGAGTAGGACAGGGTGAAGACATGAAACTGATTCTGGAGGGTGGAAAAATATGCTCATGAGAGAGACCAGACTCTTTATGTCCCAGTCCCAGAGTGCAGGAAAGATGACAGGACGGCCTGCTACAAGCACAGAAAAATTCAATATTCAAAGTAAAGTGATTAGTATGGTAAAAAGTATACAAAGACTATAGCGCGATACTCAAGACTAAAATATCTGCCAAGTATTTTATAATGTTAGCAGAAATTATTTCATAATATAGGCAGAAATATGGGTCCTAAAGTCAACATCCAAAGCTACTCTACAATACAACCAACCGTGGTTCTGCGCAGCTTCAGCTGCAGCCAGGAGTGGCCACTTGCTTTGGAAAAGTGCCAGAAGGGATGAGCTAGAGCCTGAAGTTTCATCTTGGACACTATTTTCCTCTGCTATAATAATTTGGCTTGAAGACACAGACAGAAGAGCGCTCTGAACAGTACAAATAATGAAGGGGGAAAAAAAAAAAAAAAAAAAGGAAGTGCTTATGAAGTTGGGAAGGACCCTGCCCTAGTCTGCTGCAATTTTACTGTGACAGCAAAGTGCTGCAGAGAGACGTCCTCGTGTATTCATCCACAAGAGTGCACTGCAGAAGGGCAGAGATGCTCAAAACCGATCTAGACACGAGTTTTTCTCTCTCTGCCTTCCACTGTTAAACAAATGACTCCTGTATTTTTCCATCTCAACACTGACTTGGAAACTATGATTCAGACACCAGCTAGCTATAGATTTGGGGATGGTGAATGAAGCCATTCTTTTGAGTACACTCAAACTTATCTCACCAACTGGATATTTAAAAAGTGCTTGCATGTGTGAACAATCTTGCAAGTACCTTCACAACAGGAGACACAAAGGCCATGAAACTACAGCACGCTGAAGAGATGCACTGTCCATTTTAAATTGCTGCCCGCAGTGGAAACCGCTTCCACATCTGTACAATGGAGACAAGGCGGAGGTTCTGATTTGACTAAAGAAAACAGCCTTTGCTGATATAACCTGTTGTGTTGTTCTGCCACCACGAACCACGGGCATGCTTGCAGCTCAGTAGCTAAGTCAGTTCATAAAGCCATTACTGGCAAACATATGGAAGTATCCTTGGGTGGGGAAAAAAATCCAAACGAGTCATCTCCCCCATGCAGAAGAGGCCTAAACTACATAATTATATTACATTTACTACGATCTTACTCAAATGAGATCCTTTACTAGCTGGATGCAAGGGGAAAGGCGGGCTGTCACAGATGGACATTTTTCCTATTTCTGGAAGTAATCACAGCACTGTCTTTGTTTTTCATAACCCAAAGGATTTGAGATCTGAAGGTAGCATCTGAGTAATGCTAGGATAAAGGCCAGCTGTAGTGGGGCCATGGTAAACAACGCCTATCTAACACAAGCTTATGAAGCATGCGTGTAGACCTTTTGTCAGCCACCCCGCTGTCCCTGCCCCGCTCCAAAACGGCCAAAAGCATCAGAGAAAGCTCATCGCCAAAGCTGAACTTCAACAGCCCTGTGAAGTACAGTCTTGCACTTGATCCCAGATTTTCTTCTTGGCTTTCCAGTCACAGTTATAAAGTATAGATAAAGCTTAGTCAGAAGAAGAGAAACAAGTATAAAGATCAGTAGCAGAGATCAGACCACACTTCCATGAAGAAAGAAGGCTCAAGGAGTTGAGGTGGCTGAAAGACACAGAAGGAAAGTTCTGACCTAGTAAAAACAGCAGCAGCAAAGCCTTCAAGAAAGGGCAGTAAATTTTATTTGCTGAGCTGATACAACTGGAAAAAATGGACAGGTTTTCCAACCCAAGATAAACCTGAAGACATGATTGTGTGTCTAAAAGCCTACCCATTTTTTTCCGACTGTATCAGTCAGTCAAAAGATATTCCCATCCCTGCAAAAACTTGCTTCTCTTATAACTTAATGCTACTTACTCGCAGACCAAGGCAGACAAGCAGTAGGATGCACCTCCATGAATACAAAATGTTCTCTACTAAGTGAAAACAAAGGGAGGTCTGGATGAAAAGAACAGCTACGTTACTAAATTAAGCACTCCGGTATTCTGAAGAGGACCCCCCCGAGGAACCAAAATGTCCCAGATTCCTCCTTTTGGGGCTGGGGTTGTGGGAGTGGGGTGCCAGAGGGGAGGAAGAGAGAAGTCCTGTTTTGGAAGAACTGTTTCAAAGATTCCTGGAAAGTTCAGATTCTCTTTTCTTTTGCTAGCCAGGGACACACTGAACTCCCATCATCATCTGCATCATGCACGTAACTGGTATAAAAACACGCACGTGCTTGGGCAACGCAGAACTATATTGGAGAGAAGAGAGAGGCCTCTGTACTTTTTATAATGAGAGATTCCAGCTCTTAAGTTACAGAAGTACTTCAATCTAAAATTGTCAACAGATTGAAAAACCAGTCTGAGAACAGTTTGCACTGTAAACTCACATTATTGCTGCAGCATAGAAAAAAGCTTTTTTTAGAGTGTTTGCTTGACTTCTCTCCTAATCTATGAAGAAAGACCCTCGTTAGTGGATACCAATCCATTTCTCCTGAAAAGTCTAAGATACATCTATGAAGGCAGACTTCAAATTTCCATAAAACTTGTGCTCCAAATTCCAATTTCAGCCTGAAACTGAATGAATCTGAGAAACAATATTCCTTCGTGGACTCATCCTTATTCAGTCTCAAACAATTTCTCTGGTTCTTTAAAAGAACCACAGAACCTATTTCATTCTCCTAGAGCACCAGTCAGTGTTGTTCACCTAGTAGGTAACAGCAAATGTAGCAAATGACACCACCACAGTGATACTGAGTAGGAAAATAACGTTATCTATGCCTGCCAGAAATACCTAGAGAGCAGGCCAGAACCCGGTACATTAGAAGTCCGCACCACAGAATTTCAGATGCAACCTACAGGTACTACAACTTCCAAAGAAAATTCTTAATTACCACCTACACACACTTTTGCAGACCAAGAAAGTTCCCTGAAAACAAGAGCAAACCATGGGCCTTACTTCTGTATAGATTACTGGCCTGGATACAACCAGTTCCAGACTGCATAGAAAAGGTTAAACGTCCAGACAGTAGCTAAACATGCACCTTCACCGGGCATCTCCACTGCATGAAATTAACTCCAATAGGACCTACAAAACCCTCAACTTTGAAAAATACCCATGTTGTATTAAACACCACAAAGCAACAAGGAGAGTGCCCTTGTGTCAAAGGGTTTATACCAGGGAGTGACTATTCTCAGTAATTCTCTCTCAAACATGCTGAAAACTAGCTGCCTGGAAGTTCTTCCACACAAACCCCCCTTAACTTCTGTCTCCTGAGTCACAGGATCATAGAATGGCTTGGGCTGGAAGGGACCTTAAGGATCATCTAACTCCAGCCCCCCTGCCATGGGCAGGGATGCCACCCACGAGACCAGGTTGCTCAGGGCCCCATCCAACCCGGCCTTGAACACTGCCAGGGACGGGGTGTCCACAGCCTCTCTGGGCAACCTGTCCCAGTGCCTCACCACCCTCTGAGTAAGGAATTTTTTCCTAACATCTAATCTAAATCTCCCCTCTTTCAGTTTGAAACCGTTCCCCCTTGTCCTGTCGCTATCTGCCCTTACAAAGAGTCTCTCCCCCTCTTTTATATAAGCCCCCTTTAAGTATTGGAAGGCCACTATAAGGTCTCCCCGCAGCCTTCTCTTCTCCAGGCTGAACAACCCCAACTCTTTCAGCCTGACTTCACAGCAGAGGTGCTCCAGCCCTCTCATCATCTTTGTGGCCCTCCTCTGGATTTGTTCTAAAAGGTCCACGTCTTTCTTGTGCTGAGGGCTCCGGAGTTGGACGCAGGGCTCCAGGTGGGGTCTCACAAGGGCAGAGTAGAGGGGCAGAATCCCCTCCCTCGCCCTGCTGGCCACATCTCTTCTGATGCAGCCCAGGATACGGTTGGCTTTCTGGGCTGCGAGAGCACATTGCTGGCTCATATCCAGCTTTCGTCCACCAGGACCCCCAAGTCCTTTTCTGCGTGGCTGCTCTCAATGAGTTCTTCTCCCAGTCTGTACTCATGTCTGGGACTGCCTCGACCCATGTGCAGGACCTTAGACTTGGACTTGTTGAACCTCATTCGGTTCATATGGGCCCACTTCTCAAGCTTGCCCAGGTCCCCCTGGATGGCATCCCATCCTTCAGGTGTGTCAACTGCACCACTCAGCTTCGTGTCATCCTCAAACTTGCTGAGGGTGCACTCCATCCCACTGTCTATGTCATTGACAAAGATATTGAAAAGTCCTCTGGTCATAACTAGTCCACAAAAATAACAACCTTCTAACTACTGTAATCTTCACTAATTCTTTAGCTTAGATGGCAAAGGTTTGTGCTTTTGAGGCTGAAACTTAAAGTTCAAGTCCAGCTGGCAACTACCTGTAGCACTCTAGTTACATACATAGTTACAACAAAAATCACGTCCACTTTCACTTCTCCAGTCATTCCTTTTCTGTTCATTAGACAGCCAGAGTTCAGAAGTGCTTTTTCTCCTACGCTTTTCAATTCTAAGATACAGAAGCTCCAAGAGGATGCACATACCCACTGCTGTGCCATCGGATGTTACACCAATACAGCTGGGTAAGGAAGACCAGTTCTACACGATACTACCACTTAAATCTTTCAGAGCTCAACATGCTCAAAACGTTGAAAAGAAAGGATCTTTATAAGTAACACACTGAGAGGATGAGCATCATTACCAACACCATGCTGGATAATCCATTTTGTTAATTTAGCATTTTTTAAATAAGAAAAGTACAGATCTCATAAATGAAGTATCATGTAACCCAACTGTAATAAACTGGTTTAAATCCTATTCTACACGCAGCCGATGTCAGGAAGAGTTGTGTGCAGAATGACTCGAGAATTAGAAGCCATGTTGCAAGCACAGCTCTCCAAAACTATGTCCTAATGTAGAATGCAGATTTGATCTTCTGGCAAACTCCTCTCAGTTCTTTATAATCGCCTTGATTTCACTTGTGATCCTTTAGAACGACCAAAAAACATTCGTATAAAGAGAAGGAAGTCTCAGGTTTTTTCTTGAAGCTTCCATTTGCCAAAAGATCTCTGTTGTGTCCTACAAACCATCAAGTGCGTACAGATGATTCTTAAGACTATTCAGGCAGAAGAGCAGCTGCATAGCTAGCTTAGATGCTCAACTGTGTGTCCTACAGTACATCTCTGCACTTCTACTCCACTGCATATTAATTTAACCCCCCCTAATCCAAACACCTTCGCTGCAGGAATTCAGATACAGCCCTAGTATTCAATGCTACAAGGCTTTTGGACTTAATTCTTACAACTTCCACCATGATGCAATTTGAAACTGAAGAGACCAACTCCCAGGGATTTCATTTGCCCTAATATTTTTTTCCTCTGTTAACATAAGGTATTAAAAAGCCTCGCTGGATTTACTGACCTCTCACGCTATGATAAATCACTTCACCAACCCACAGAAATAAACTTGGATATGGAAATGCAAATCAGAGATTACTGGGGAAAGGGAGAATTCAGGCGGTACACAACTTGTTGGAGAACCTATCACGAAGACAGTGACTTGCAGTACTTGGTCTGGCACGTACCGTGGCCTGCTATCACCCTCAACTAGTTCTAGCCAGTGTTTCAGAGTTTCTATCATCACAGAGCATTTGGCCCAAAAGAGTCTGACCTGGACGTGTGCTCAGCTAGGAGTGCAGCCCTTCCATGCACACACACTACTTTTTTAGCAGAAGGAAACCTGAACTGTCAAGATTGATGACAATACACCACAACTATATCAGATATTTCTCAAGCAGCAAAAAGAAAACATTAACTACCAAGACTTCAATTGCTTAAGACTTAATATTTCACTTATTTCACACCCAAGGGCTAATTAAATGATTGTGACCCTGTCCCGTGCCAAAGAGCCATCATTCCTCAACATGTGGAAGACAGCTTAATTGTGTGGCAATGCATTTGTTCCAATGCTAGCAGTTTCCTCTTTGATCATCGAGGTTATAATATTGTCTGCATGTACTGCAATAGTGTCTCCTTGTGAAAACTAGATAACAAGTAGTCTCAAGAAAAAACACCTCCCCTCAAACAGCACACCTATGAGTACCAATATAGCAATAGCTATGAGAGAACCAGTTAAGAAAGTGACTGTCAGCCCTCAACACATTATGTAACAGCATTACAGAAGTGTCACACGGATCACTGGAACACTTTCTCAGTTGTAGGTGACTTTTGTGCACATCAAATTTATAGCATGACAGGATTTAGCTATATTGCAATCTGCTATAAACACACACACCATTGTTAAAAAAAAACAACACCTGTAGGCAATCTGAAAAAACCCCGACCCATAAATATTATAGCACACTGCTTCAATACCTTCTTTTCTTTATCTACATCAAAAATTACTGGGTCCCCAGCTTAGTTAAAGGCACCCGGTTTAGACTGAAGGCCACCAAGACACTAAAACTGAACTCCTTGAATTTTTACTTTCAGCCCACATGTCTTTATTATTCAGTTCATATAGACTCACCTTAGTCCATGGATGTGCCTTAATCTGAGGGAATTTGAATTCAGTATAGTTTGGATTCATTTCTCTAATTTGCTCCCTTGTAGGAGTTCCCAGAACCTAGAAAGGAGAGAGAAAAAAAGGCAAATTTAGATGTGCTTCAGATTCACGTGGTAATGAAGAGCGCAGTAAAACCTATTAAACATTGAGACAACTTAACTGAAGTCAATCTGTGTAACTAGTAAGTGAATATAGTGTTGAGAACAAAACAACAAAACTTTTGCAGAACCTTTTCAGTTGGAAGGGACCTCCTCTCCTGGGAGCTTCTGATCCAACCCCCCTGCCCAAGCAGGGGCAGCTGGAGCAGGTTGCCCAAGACCATGTCTAGCTAGGTTTTTAGCTTCTCCACACAAGGAGACTTCACAACCTGTCTGGGCAACCTGCTGGTGGTCTTTGACCATCCTCAGAGTACAAAAAAGTGTTTTCTTGCATTCAAATGGAGTTTTATGTCTTTTACTTTGTGCTGCTGCCTCTTGTCCAGTCAGTGGGCACCACTGAGAAGGGTCTGGCGGCTGCTGCTGCTTCACTCCCTCCCACCAGGTATTTATACACATGGATGAGATCCCTCTGAGCCTTCTCTGCTCCAGGCTGAACAGTCCCAGCTCTTGCAGCCTCTCCTCATATGACAGATGCTCCAGTCCCTTCATCATCTTTGTGGCCCTTGCTCCAACTTCAGTAGTCTCTTGCTAGCAATTCAGTTCACGCTCCAAGCCCAGTGTCCAAAATCTAATTATCTTCTACAGCTTTTCCCCAAAATTCAAGCATCTTTCTCAAACTTAGTGATATTTCAATGGGGAAGAGTTTGCTCTAATTAGACTGTTATAAAACAGTATTGCTGAAGACATTTAGGGATTGCAGCTCACTGCATATGGCTGATTAAGGATCAGTAGCAGAGACTGCATTTTACAAGTCAGGTCTGTTGTCCGTTCCCGCCCCCCCGCCAAACTGTGGGGGCTTTGGCGGTGGTTCCCCACCCCAATATTTCCACATGGAAGATAATCTTAGTTTAAACCTAACCTGGAAGCATCTAAAATGCATACCACCCCTGCTTTACTTTTACAAATGTTTATTTCTTGTTCCCAGAATCTGCGCGATGTTATTAATACATGCAAATCAGTAGCTGCATGAGAAATAACACACAATCACACATCTCTTTGGAGGGGTGGATAGATTTTGAAAGGATTCTGGAAATCCCTTCAGGAAATACGCTGGACAATACGGCAGTAGTGTTTTCTATTCAGTTAGCACTAAGCGTGAGAGAGCCATTGCCTTCTACCTATATATAAAAACTGCAAAGCACGTTCAAGGAATCCTGTTGTTTTCTGCTTGCACCCCATTGCTGGGTGTTGTTCTGTTCTGCAGAGAGAAGCGAAGAGGGCAGAAGGCAGAGGAACCGCTCCTCTACGCTGAGTTCAGGTTCGCCTTCCTATAGCAACCCTGTAGCCACGCTTCTCTCGCCCCGTGACACATCTCTCACCATACAGATGAGCATCATGTTGTCACCTCATCTCATGAGACTGCACTGTCACCATCAGGAAACAACTGATCTACAACATGACGTTAGCACTCTACCTTACTGCTTGATAAAGAAACACTTGGTTAATTCTGGTATCCATGAACATTTTCATTCTGTTAGAGGAGTGGAAATTACACAAATGCACTCTAAAGAGTCAGGTAAAGGGCTAAAAGAGCAAGTTAATTGCTTTTCAATTAATTTGTGCAACAGAGAAACTATCATCAGGTATTATAAAAGGAACTTGGTATCTCTTTATTATTTAAAATACAAGCTGTACGACACAAACTGAAATACCTACCCAAAAGCAATCTTTTAAATAAACAGCAGCAGCAGAGGTTCAGACAGTTGTTTCTTGGATAACAGAGTTAACTGACAAGTTGTACAAAACGAATGATCACGTAACTCCTACCTTCCCGCTGCTAACCAGGATTTAAATCCCACCTACTCCAAAAGCCAAGGGTTACCTTCAGAACTGACAGAAGAATTTTCTGTGCATGTCTGAAAACACGAGGTTTTGCTGAGGTGGTAGAAAAGAGGGTGTTTACAGGATTCCATACATTTTGTTCAACTTGCAAAGCAAAATAGGGTTGACAGAAAAAACTTGCCCCTTCCCTGCTGGTCTTCCAGCTGGCTCCCCCCAGAGCACCGGCCACCCAGCTGCCAGCCTGCCAGGATGGCACCGCTCTCAAAGCTTGGATGACCGCTGCTCACAAAGCTTTCCAATTCTATAAGATGATGCAAATATTATTTTCATCCCAGTTCACGAAAAAAGCCATTTCCAAAACCTTGGAAGTTTCCTGAATTAGTTAAATTGACTTCCTGAAAAATTAGGGATAACTTGTATTGCTATCCCACCATTTCTAAAGGCTGAGTTTTCAGGCCTTCCTAGTATGAACAGGACTTGTTTATTAAGCACATTTACCTTCTTTCCCCTTCTCCCCCTCAAAAAATTCTTTTAATAGCCTTCCTAGGAGGAGACAAGGACTAGATTTTTTTTTCTATAGCCAAAATTCAGGAAACTGGCTCAGTTCCCAAAGCTGCTCAGAACAGGAGCCTACACAGTTGCAAGTATCTTTATTTAAAGACTGCCTACAGCATCAGAGAGAATTCAGGTTAGATAGGCAAGGGCAATTTCATGGAAGGACTCATGGACCATGCCTGCCCATACATTTCACTAAAAACACAGCTGTAACTCCAGATGCTGGGAGGGAGCATCTCCTAAGCTGAAGCGCAGTCATCTCAGCAACAGTGCTTAAGGTCTCGTGAATGCTTAGAAAAGAAGGTCCTGAAGAGGGATCAGGCCAGCTGAAAGAAGGGATCACCTGGTCTCTCAGTTACATAGCAGCCTCTGACACGCAAAATAACTGTGCAAAAGGAAAAGTGACTTACATTAGCCACTCAGTGTATTTACACTGTTCCCTCTGGATTGTAAAGCCAGGTTGTGCTTTCAATTTGTACTGAAGGCAGATTAAGGCAAGGGGAAAAAAAAAGAAAACCAAGAAGAGGAAAGGAACATAGATAGGAAGAATCATAGAATGCTTTGGGATGGAAGGGACCTTTAAAGGCCATCTAGTCCATCCCCCCTGCATAGGCAGGGACATCTACAACCAGATCAGGTTGCTCAGAGCCCCATCCAGCCTGGCCTTGAATGTTTCCAAGGATGGCGCATCTACCACCTCTCTGGGCAACCCCTTCCAGTGTTTCACCACCCTCATCATGAAAAATTTCTTCCTTGTATCTAGTCTGAATCTACCCTCTTTTAGTTTAAAACCATTACACCCTGTCCTATTGCAACAGGCCCTGCTAAAAAGTCTGTCCCCATCTTTCTTATAAGTGCCCTTTAAGTACTGAAAGGCTGCAATAAGGTCTCCCCACGGCCTTCTCTTCTCCAGGCTGAACAGCCTCAGCTCTCTCAGCCTTTCCTCATAGCAGAGGTGCTCCATCCCTCTGATCATTTTTGTGGCCTCCTCTGGACCCTCTCCAACAGCTCCATGTCCTTCCCATGCTGAGGACCCCAGAGCTGGACGCAGGGCTCTGGGGGTCTCACCAGAGCGGAGCAGAGGGGCAGAATCCCCTCCCTCGCCCTGCTGGCCACGCTGCTTTTGATGCAGCCCAGGATACGGGTGGCCTTCTGGGCTGCGAGAGCACATTGCCGGCTCATGTCCAGCTTTTCGTCTGTCAGCACCCCCAAGTCCTTCTCCTCAGGGCTGCTCTCAATCCCTTCACCCCCCAGCCTGTACTGATACTGGGGGTTGCCCCGACCCAGGTGCAGGACCTTGCACTTGTCCTTGTTGAACCTCATTCGGTTCAAACAGGACCACCTCTCCAGCCTGCCCAGGTCCCTCTGGACGGCATCCCGTCCCTCAGGCACATCAACTGTACCACTCAGCTTGGTGTCATCTGCGAACTTGCTGAGGGTGCACTTGATGGAAGAATGGAAGCTTTAAAGACGGTGTCAAATTCAAATCACAATCCAGAAGAAAAGTGTGGGATGAATAAAGTGATAGGCTATGAAATTGTACCAGTACTTGACATATCTGGAAGAGGTCCTGTGGTGGACCTCTCCCCACCCCCCAACACACCAACACTGTTTGCTACATGATTTTGAAATTGTACCTCACTGATTCACACTGAGTTTTCAGTATATTAGGAATACATCCGAGTAACCTTGGTGAGCAACAGCAATCATTTAAACTATTGCAAAAATTGGGCAAACCTCTTATTTTTAAAAAAGTCACATATGTGACGGCTCTTTCTGTTTGAAATGCAAAGGAGAAGCATAAATTACTTTGCACAGTTTTGGCAGAGTTACTCCATGAAACAGCTGCTCTTGCTATACCAACTCTGAAAATACTACAGAGCAGATGTTCCTTGGAGAGAGGTTTAACAGAGTGGTTGAGGTCAGAAGGGACCTCTGGAGGTCATCTGGTCCAACTCCCCTGCTCACGCAGGGCCAGCGAGAGCTGGTTGCCCAAGACCATGTCCAGCCAGCTTCTGAATATGTCCAAGGATGGAAACTCCACCACCTCTCTGGACAACATGTTCCAGTGTTTAACCACCCTCACAATAAAAACTGGTTTTCTTGTGTTCAGCTTGAGTTTCACGTATTTTGATTTGTGCCTATCGCCTCTTGTCCTGTCACGGGATGCCGCAGAAAAGAGCCTGGCTTCCTCTTCTTTGCACCTTCCCTTCAGATACTTCCATACGCTGATAAGATCCCCCCGACCTTGCAAAGGGTCCAATACTGAAATATTCAAGTCTACGCACATTAGCACATACTATTCTACTTCTTGTGGACAGTCTTATGAAAGGTGATATTGTTCAGGCAAAAATTGATTTTTTTTTTTTAAATTGGGCTTTTTTTTTTTTTTTAAAAAAAAAAAAAAAGAACCAAAGCAGAGTAAATACTAGAATAATAAAAATGTAGTCGTCCGATGAAATCAACTGTATCTGGAATGAAGACTAAACTTTTGAATGAATGAAGGGGGTCTACGTGAGACAAGGGATCTTCCTGCACAGGAAGACAAGAGGTCAATAGCCTTGTTCTTCATTCCCTATTGTCATCATCATCTCTTAAATAAGAATAAATAAAAAGAAACATTACCTACTAAGATTAACTAAAGAATACACTTGCTGAGAAGTCAGATACTGCTCTGATTCTCTTAGGAGAAAAATTGAACACAACAGGTTTCACAAGTATTTTCTGGAAAGTTTTTCCTTGACATTAATCTATAATAGATGAAGCTCCCCAAATAATTTTTATTCCAGGAACAGGGCTTGTGAAGGTAGGGTAATGGTACATATCTCAAGCCATTAAAGAAAAGCTACAGGCTCCCAATAATGTCATCCTTAACAAACATGAAGAAGTGATTTCTGAACGTGGAATAAGCCCTGCATCTGATTACGAATGCATAAAGATTTTATGTCCTTGCAATCAGATTTTCATAGGAGAAAAAGACGGATGATGTCAGCTCTAAGAGACACCTTAGTTACACCCCAATACTGAAAACAGCTGCTGTCCACACCTGGCTTCACTGTGAAAAACCACGCAGAGCTATTTATGACCAAACCCACAGCGTTGCAACACCAGAGGAAGAGGAAACTGCAAGGGTCTTCACAAACCCCAGAGGAACAGACGGCCTTTCCGACAACCACCGTTACTGCTAAACCTTTGCCAAAATGTAAAAATCGGCTAAGAGCACAGGGACACCGAGGGTTCAGAAGCTCTGGCTGGTAATGGCTGAACTAGAGAGGGGAGAAGGTGGTTATTTCAATCAGAAACCTCTAGAAAGCCACGGTTATAGCAGTATAGTGCCTTCCCCAGGAAAACCATGCAAGTTTATGAGGAAATGTGCTCCAGAAGGTCTGGTGTGTATGGCTTACCAGATGGCATAATTAATATTTCTGCAAACATGTCTGCACCTCTTCAGAAAGTTGTGAGAGGTGTGCCAAATAGTTATTTAAAAAATTGATGGTGCAGGCATCTCAAGCAGTAAACATGGGTCAGCTTTGAAATAATAATTCAAGAGGTCTGTGGTAGAAAATAAACTTACCCATTTTATATACACTTCCTTTCAAAACCATACTCTTGTCAAACAAAATGAAAGCCAGCTAAATATAGAGATTTTTTTTCTATTCGCAAACACGAGGGCAGCTATACATCAGGAATAGGAAGAAACACATTGTCACCACTGACATGAATATAATTGCTCATCAACTTTTTTTACGCTGCCTGCCTGCAAGCACTGGAAGCGATGAGTTACGCGAGGCACAGGAACAGCCAAGTTGTGATGTGGAGGGACATCAGAACAAAATGCCAGGAGACTTCCCTTAGGGGCGAAGAGAGAGGACCCACGTGAAAGGCCGTGTCAGATGCAGGCAGGTCCTCGGCACAGGACCACATCCATGAAGAAGTAACACGCTCTCCTACTGCTTATTCTGCCGGAAGAGACGGCTCCTCTCTCCCCATTAACTACTGTGACTGAATTTATTTTATTTCAAAAACTGAGCCCAAAATAGTACCTTGACATTTGAGCATGAGCCACATACTGTAATTGCAGTCTATACTTAGAATTCGGCTCAGTAAAACTGTCAGAGACCAAAAAGTTACACATGGATAGGATTCCTGATACTATAGAGCTTGTCTTAATACACTTTTTCTCCTTGCCTCATTCCTAACCCAGCTAACTATGGGAAGAAGATTTTATTATTTTTCCTAAGTTACCATGAAATGCCAGTTTTGATGCAAGGAATACTCACACAGTCCAGCAGGAACCAAAAAAACCAAAACAAACACACACGCACACACAACCCTTTCCTACAGCTTTCACAAGTTCATTGATGCATCTCATACTCTAGGTTGCAGCATATGGAAAAAATATTTCTGGTAAAGACAAGGCAAGGCAGATTGGCAGATCCTGTCCTCCCCGTGTCCCAGGGCTGCTCAGGCAATTATTGCTGCTTCATTCTTCTGACAGAGACGATTTTTTTTCCTTCTCCATTTTCGAGGGGAGTAGGGGGAAGGTACTAAACAGAACCTTTCAGAAGATAATTATTATCTTAGAAACAAAACCATTACGCTGCTGAGATTCCCTTTTTGCAAGGGGAATAAAGAGTAACCACGGTCCGTGGGAAGTGTGGTTGAAGATGTTTTAGTTTGGCGGGGTGGGGGGTATCCCAACCAGTTTTCCCTCGATGGTTTCGGGGTGCTGCAGAGCTGGGGTAGGCAGGGATCCCCCACCTCCCAAGCTTTTGCAGGGGGCACAGCAGTCCTGCAAACACCGCTGCTGCATTGCAACCCGTGCCTGCAAGGATTTATGGAGGAGTCCGCCCTGATTTTATATTAAAAAAAAAAAAATCCCTCTTGTGGTCTGAAAGCTCCTTCTTTCGAGCTGTATTCAGCCGCATCCCACTTGTACAGTGGATTTTAAATAGGGAAGTGGCAACTGCAACCCTCCTGGGGAAAGAGGGGGGTTCACCCTTCCATCGGGGACAGGACTGTGTGACCGCTCTCGGAGGTGTAACGCTTGCTTATATGTAATTTCTTCACGTGACCACTGACGAAACCCGCACTGCCACTGTCCCTGCTTCAGAAACTGAGTGCATTTCTGAAGGAGATGTCACTTGGAAGCAGTAGGATAACCTAACATTTGGAACAGCTAGCAAGAGCTAAAAATAAGGAGGAAGAGTCACCATTCAAGATCAAACTTTGGAAAAAGCACAGCACATAACTTCTCTCCTGTAATAGTGTAAGTATTCAAGAGGAATGTACTGGGGTTAAATTATTTCTTCAGATGGAGCTCCAAGACAGTATTTCCCCATATCAAGTATCATTTTGTCAGGGGTAAGTGGTCAAAGATCTCTCTCCCCCAGCCAGACTGAGAACATCTGGAAAGACCGTCTTTAAAGAAATAGGAAAAAGAGAAAAAGAAGCTAAAAAGAAGAGGACTGTCTTCTGATTCACACGAACGTGATGCTGTGGTTCTAGAGGGGCACAGTTCTTTTGAGCAGTCTGCAAATACGCGATAGGCCTGGAGAAACTCCAGATGCAACTGGACGGAGAAAATCTTGCAAGACTGCTTGAAATGAAAGTACGTGAAGACTGCTGAAAGTGAATCCAAACCTGACAAAAGCCAAAAATGTTTCTGCTGTAGCAAGGGACTGAAGATGTTGGGCATGCAGCCTGCAGGAAAGACAAGCTGTGCCGCACTGACATATCACAGAAACTTCACGAACACAGCTACTGAGGGGATGGCATCAAAGAACTGCATGAGAAGGGAGGACTGGTTTAATGCGATGGCATTTTGAAGTCATTCTCCAGCCTAACGCAAAAACTTCATACCCAGGTGTAGCATTCGATTGCTGTGTTGTGAAATGAATTCTGAATAATCAAAGCTGAGTAAGCAACTGAAGAGACAACTGAAATATTTATCTTGTAGGTCAAAAAATGCTACAAGAGTGACTGTGACTCAGTCATCCTGAATTGATAGGAACCAGCAGAAAAGCTTCTAAACTGACCTCTCTTGCAAGGCGAATCAAGTAAATTTAAGGCATGAAAGTCAGATGCATTTCCAAATGTGTGGATAAATATTTTTTTACTATAGCCCTTTTTGGGAGTTTAAAATACCCCATTTTCTCTGCCCCTGAATTTCAGACATACAGTTCCAAGGAACCTATTTGAAAAGCATGACTGCAAGACAGACAAACAGCCGCTCACATGTCCTAACCTGCAACCTCCTACAAAGCTCACCGCCGTTCTACAGCTCACAGACCCCACAGCTCTGCTTCTCCTGCAGCCAGTTAGCATTTAAATAAGTCTGTGTTACTGTGAAAGCTTTCAATAGTAGCATTCCATGGCAGCAAATGGAAGAGGTGGACATCATCTGTAAAGAGATTTTTTAAAATGAATCCTATTCTGAATGAAATCTTATACAACCTAACGTATCGTGCCCAAGACTTAACATTTCTGGTAATTTTTGTGCTGCAGAATTGCACGTGTCTTCAACTGTACTGAGGCTGCAGAACCCAAGCTCGCTCAATAAACAGAGGCTGCAGTTTTTATGCTAACATTTCAAATCCAAGTTGAATTTAAGCATTGTGCTGGGAGTGGAGAAGAGCAGAATGTTTCGTGACTTCTTTGCAGATTTGTTTTTCAAATCTGCTGAATTTGATTATTGGTCACTTAAGGGATACATAGTAGATGGGACAGATCCTTGCCAACAGCTGGCAGAATGGAAAATTGAGGACCTCACTTTCTACTTTTTCCTCATTCTCAAAAAGTGAGGAAAAATTACTTGAAATTTGAAGTAAACATGCTGTTCTCCCTCTGTTCCCGCTATGAGAAATACTTGTTGGTGGGTATGGCATTACAAGGGAAGCACCTCATTGCCCGGTTCATGCACTTTCCTAGACAATTTCTCACGGCTGCTGATTTTGAATGCAATATTCTCAATTTTAACTCTCTCTGTATTCTCACCTTAGCCTTCTGACAGGGCTTTTCTGAATAGTTTATACAAAACTTCACAACACAAGATTTGGTAGACAAGGGCATTGAAAAACTTCTGCAGTTTGCACTCATTTTCTCTTCCAATGTTGCCTTGAGAGTATATGCTGCCTCAGTAACAAATATACAGGCAGAAAAATATTCATGGCACCCACCCATTTGGGCTCACATTTTCCATCATACTTCCTTAACAATTCAGTGAACATCCTTTTTTGTCACTACTACTGTAAGATTTACAGCGTTTGCTCTCTCAGACTTTCCTAAAACATACTGTCTCAGTGCTGTAACCTTTCAATTTAAGAGACCAGGCTTACTATAAAATTGAGTTATCCCTACATCTGTTTCACTTATTTTCTACACATACGGGGCTACATATCTAACAGAAGATGAGAAAACCCCAGCGCAACACAGGTGTGGAGGATCATTCAGTGTCCCCCTTTCTACATTTAAAGAAACGATTCAGAAATTTGTTTCTGCGGAGGCAAAAAATCATAATCTCAAGCTATAGTTTCCTGAAGTTCAAGCCTTTACCCTCCTTTGGCTGTCATGAGAAATAACATTAGTTTGCCAGTACTATGTATTCAGCTATGAATTGGTCAATAAAAAGTTATCACACTACTCATGGTAGTGGCATTTAAAGGAACCACAGATGGTACACAGGCTATCAGCAATTTTATTCAAGTACCCCTCTGCTTCAATACAACTTAACTTGGCAAGCATGTTAATAATGTGAGGACATCTATTTCCCGATTGTTTTACTTCCACATTGTGACGGTCAAAGCAAGGGTAAGACTATGGTTTTGCTGATAAGGCTTCTCTATGCTCAGATTTCTGATCGAGCCACAGAAGGACTTACAGGACTGTCACTGTGATATAAACAGTTGTATTTACAAAAACTCATTAGATATAGTTTCTCAGGATTACACACATTAACCAAGAAACAAAACAGGACTTTCTGAAAACATCCAAAGGCAAATGCCACAGGCTATTGCACAAACTCCCGAGGAACTCTGGCCGTCTGGGGTGGTCACAGGGACCACTTCACACCTCACAAAAGCAGTGTAGCAGAAAGCAGTGCACCGCTGTAGGACACTTCTCAAAAGGGGAAAACTTGTGCCATCCTCAGCCCTGCTTCTGACAGCAACTCTACTTTTCCACTGGTGTTTCTTATGTAAACTGACCCAACTTGGACACGCTGAGCTTGAAACACACTGGGCAGAAAGGCAATAGTAAGAAACCAAGAAAGTCATAGGAGAAGTAGGTGCAAGACACGGAGCCTCCAGAGGAAAGGAGCTGACTGGAGGATTTCCAGCAAGACAGACAGAAACCCACTGTAACAGAAGCTAGGTTTACATGGTCAAAGGCTGGAGGAGACGTGGTGAGAGGTTAGAAAGGTCAGAGCATACCCCATTGTGACCGTAGAGCAGGCCACAGAAACACTGAGCCTCACCAGCCCATGTCCTCCACCCCCGAGTGTCAATTTGGTGTTGGTTGGTGTCATACACTCTGTTAGGACAGGGACAAAGACACCAGCAGCTATTCTAGTGAATAACAGATGGAAGTAGGAAGTTCTACTCTTCCACACACGCATTTTGGTTTTGAGGGGGTTTTCACATGCATGCCACACAAATATACATGTATCAAGGTAGCAGTTAAGTGGCAAAACCAAGGAGGAAATTCTCTTAATACACTCCCCTTGTGGTGATGAAATCAAAGCTGAACAGTGTGTGCACACATCCTCTATAATACTTCCATCTTATTAAGTGTACAGTATAGATTCAGAGGAAAAATATACTGCTCTCTCTAGAAGTCTTGCTTCCTTCATTGCAGAAGTTGAAGGAGGCATGGGAGACTAGGGTGCTGGGAAGTCAGACACCAATCTTTTAAGCTATGAATTATTCTTCCATGCCTCTAATTTGAGAATCACGGAATATTCACAGCTTACCAAATTACATCAATCAAGATGTGTTTGAACGTAAGTGATCTATAAATGTTATGTATTCTGAAACATGAGGTCTTTTTCACTTGAAAACCAAGACTCTTCAGGTGGAAGGTATCTTTGCCCTACATTTCCCGATTCTCCATCTGCAAAAAGGAGTGCCCTTTCTCACCTTTCACCTCAAAGAGCTGGAAGGAAGGAAGAAGAGAAGGCGGCTACATATGTGAAGGATCTGGCACAAGGAAATTTAACAACACTGTTTTCAAAGCCAAGTACTAATTGCATGCAACAAAGGAAGAAGCGCCAGATTCTTCAAGAATGAGAATCACACATTAATAAATATTGGCTCAGTATGTAAGCACTATTTCCAAGCACGCTGAAAGTGCAATCCTTGGGGGGGGAGACACCTATATAATTAAAAGATGATACATCATTATGCGTGACTGCAAGAGGGGCATAAAGATCATAAAATTCTAAAAAAAGACCAATAAGTGTTTTCAAAAACACGGTTTACATGCAACAACCTTTACAATGGTGACAGAATATATATGTTGACAAGGTTATAACAATGCACATTTTCATGCTGATTCCCAAGGAATAAAAACACTTAAAATTCCATACCTTGATTATTTCCACCAACTGATCCACACCACTGTCACCTGGAAAGATTGGTTGTCCTAGTAACAGTTCAGCCAATACACAGCCTGCTGACCACACATCTAAAAAGGGGAAGTGGAAGACAGGGAAAGGTATCAGTAAAAGGTACGTGTTAGGCCATTAAAACCAGCAGTTTTAAGCTACTTACTTTCTCCTTTGCCATGTTTAATACTGTATATAACACAGCTAAAGAAAACGCAGATACCTGGCATAAAGCAACGGTGGGCACACCGTCTTAGAAGTCAAACCATGAGACAATGAGAACTGGGAAATAATGCTAAACACCATAATAGATTGACATTAAAAGTTACACATGTAGGGAAAAGACCTGAGAACATTCGCCATCTGAAAATTAGTAACTTCCCAAAACCCTGTATTGTTTTTAAGTCACATTGATCACGAACTGTGCATAGGCATCATCTACCACAGCGGCTGATGTTTTTACTGTTTCTGAATGTTGAATAGACTCAATTTTTCATCCATATATTGAAAGCATATACACGCTAGCAGATGAACCACTACTGCAAGTATGACTTGTATCCTGCAGTACATGATGATTAAGGGATCTGGGAGACAGCCTCTCTAACTCAAGTCACGTCAAGACCTAATCTTTACGCCAATTCCATTTGCAAACTTGGCTGGACAACAGAACTGCAAGTCATAGGTCAGGTCAACAGCATCCATCGAAGAAGCCATCAACTAATTTTCATATATAGACCAAAAGCCACAAGTAGCAGCTACTCCCCTACATGAAGAAAATTTTCATAATCTATTACAGGTATATCGTCTTACATATAAATAAGACAATTCGATACTACAACAGCAACTTAAGAATGTATCTAAGTGTACTACAGAATATAACATTCTATTTTTGAAACATAGTTAATTTGAATGAAAAATCTAACGAAGCAAATGCAGTGAACACTGCATAGCAGACGTTTGTGAGAATTTGCTGTAACTGCACACCAAATACTGAAGTTTAAGCTGCTCAACACACTAAAAGTATTGCACCGAGATGCAGAGATAACCATTTCCTAAAAAATAGATTGACTCTAAGGTTTTCCAGAAAGTCACCATTTGTTCCATGTATGTCTGAAACCTTCCACTAAAATCTAACCTCAAACAAGCAAATGGTGCTGGAGCGTGTCCAAAGAAGGGCAACGAGGCTGGTGAAGGGTCTAGAGAACAAGTCTTACAAGGAGTAGCTGAGGGAGCTGGGGGTGCTCAGCCTGGAGAAGAGGAGGCTGAGGGGAGACCTTATCGCTCTCTACAACTGCCTGAAAGGAGGCTGGAGCCAGGTGCGGGTCGGTCTCTTCTCCCAAGTAACAAGTGATAGGACGAGAGGAAACGACCTCAAGTTGCACCAGGGGAGGTTTAGGTTGGATATTAGGAAAAACTTCTTCACCAAAAGGGTAGTCAGGCACTGGCACAGGCTGCCCAGGGACGTGGTTGAGTCCCCATCCCTGGAGGTATTTAAAAGACGGGTAGATGTGGTGCTTAGGGACATGGTTTAGTGGTGGACTTGGCAGTGCTGGGTTAACGGTTGGACTCGATGATCTTAAGGGTCTTTTCCAACCTTAACGATTCTATGATAATCAGTAATGGAAGATCTGTAAAGCCTACAATACTGTAATGCCCAAAAGGGAAAAGAACAAAACCAGTCCCTCTCCACCCATCTTTCTTTGAACTCTCGCCTCCTTTTACAAGCTAACCTTCTCCCATGAAATAAACAGTAGCACCACCATAACTCAAAACCCAGAGAATTTACCTCCTGAGGCCTGTTCCAAACTGAAATAACCCACGCTACGACAGAGATCCTTATTCCCCTACTGTATTTAAAACTCTGCCATTGGGAAGCAGCATACACACAACACTGTTGGTTATGGCTAAAGGTCTGGGTAAGGAAAACGTCTCTGACGGTTCTCTAAACAGTCTGTTATCACAACCACTAGAGACCAAGGCAAAAAAAAAACAACCCTAAAAAACCACATTCAGGAATTCAAGATTGATAACAAAATAATCTACAAGCGAGAACAGACTTTTCCTTCCCCCATTTCTAAATGAAAGAGAAGGGCTACGCAAAAATACTTCCCCCTCTTCTCAAGAAAGGTATGGTTCAGTTGTAACATATAGTAGACAAAAAGCACTGCTCATCACTGCAGCTTTCAAAGTCATTCACCTCTAAGTCGAATGGAGGCATTTTTACATAACGCCTTAGTACAAACATCACATCAGGGTTCATCCTAAAAAGTAACTACTTACAATACAAACAGCAACCAGAAATAATCTGAAGTTTGAGTCTTGAATTCCAACAAGCAAACAAACCAGATTATGCTTTTTGATCTTTTAGTCATATTTAATAAAAGCCGATATGGCCACCAAGGTGCTAAGGTCTCTTTTGGACAACAAATGAAGGCGGCATCACATAAAGAACATTTAATTGCATACGACTGCTAAACAATGTCTCTCTCCGATAGCTCCTGCTGTTGGTCCAAAACATACAACAAAAAGATGATGCAAAGAATCACTTCTTATGTCGTCCCATGCATACTGGGTTTATAGGACATTACACCATGGTTCAACAGATAGCATACATTTCTTCAGCAGTACTGAAGAAACAGATGAAATGCACTAAGCAGCCAAAGTACCGTAACTTCAAAGTCCATTCAAAGGCACCTTAAAGGGGTTTGAAAAAGCTGAGTCCTTTACACTGAGTATGCAAAACAAGTGGTACCTCAAAGCTATAATTGTTATTTACAACTTCAATCCTTATTTTGCACTGAAAAAGAAACAATATATGGGGAGGAAAAGTATTTGACAGAACATACACAAACCCAAAGCTGACATGAGAGTAAGTCAGCATTCACAACTCATTGCCTTTTAAAATTCTGAAACTACACTAGCGTGATTTTTTTCGAATTAGACTGTGGCTTTTTAAAACTGTTTCAAGTAACCTTCTGGTCTGGCTGCTCCTCGAGGTTGGCTTTGTGCTGTTTTGTCCTTTCCCAGCCTCCCTAAATGCCTTTGCACTCCACCAGCCAACTTCAGCCAAGTCTGAAAGGCAGAAGTCTCGAGTCCATGGCAGAAGTTTTGTAAAAGCAGTGGGGAGAGCAGGCGTCGGCGTCGCTGCTGAGGAGAAGCGGGCTCGGTCCCTGCGGGACGCGCTGGGCTTGCCCCCGCCCCGCTAAACTGCGGCTGCAAACAAGCTGAAGGATGTGCGGGTCCTTGCTCAAGCAAGAAGGCCAAGGAGAAACGGCAGAGGATACATGAGAAAGCTGAGGGCATCGCAGCGGGGGAGAGGAGAAAAAGGAAGGATGTAGGTCATGAGGAAATAGCTGGGGAAGTCTGAGGAATACTTGCTGTATTCGTGATGGGTTTAATCCATCAAACACACAACAAATTCATTGGAAACCTATGAAGCTGTTCCTTGTGCAGCGAAATCTTCCAAATCGGGTGATTTAATGTCTTGTTAAAAGTCTATTCAGTTTTCCTTGATTTTACTTGCTAACACTTGAAACACGCACTGAAATAAGCTACAGGCATTCCAAAATCCCCAACTTTTTTCCAGGAGTGCAATTTCACCGACTTCCAAATTAGGACTTGGGCAACGTTCCCCGGGCGAGGAAGTGAACAAACCCTTGAAGCATCCTCAACGAACGCCAGAGAGCGGCGGCTAACTTCAGCAGCTCCAAGCAGGGATGGCACCAAAACACAATTTACATAGGTGTTTATACAAGGCTGGTGAGCAACGTACAATAAGGAAGAAACTGGGAAATTTCAGCTCTGCTGAAACTCGACGGAATTTATGCCATCGACTTTAACAGGACTAAAATTTGGCTCTGGGATAGTTTGCCTTCCCCCCCGCCGCTTTGAATCTGGCATTTTAAAATTTATCTTCCAAATGTGGATGGTAACCTTTTTCATAAGCCTGAAGTAAAGAATGTACTAAATTCTATATAGAAAGACATGTTACTTAAGAGAAGCGATAAGGTAGGCAATACTAGTTTTTGATAGCTCCTTCTCAGACCCTTTTCTGCCACAGCACAGTCACAGCTAACTGTAATAGGTTAATAATCTTTCAGAGTAAGTTTGCGGTGTAACTACCCACTCCCATGGGAGGAGAAGCATTTTATGAACTATTTCTTTTTAATATGTGCCATTTAATTAAGGTGAAATACGACTATCATTCACATCACATAATAAACAAGGTAAGAGAGAACCTTAACAGAAAACAAGAATCAAGTCAACAAATCATCCTTAAGCCAAACTAGTTGGGACAATGTGAAATTTTAGGAGAAAATACTGAAAGCTATTAATTTTAAAGTAGAAGAAAGTAGACACGGCTACTTTCTTCATACCTTCGGTGAAATGTAGTCTAAACAATATGGACAGTAAATGCAACGGCCAGGCAAAAGCAACCTTCAAATAAGTTTACTGAAGATAGCTTTCACGCATTATAATAGTACCTAATGCCCTATCTTTTGTAGAGCACTTAAATACCATTATCACATGAACTACCTGCGCTAATTTAAGCACACAAAAATTCATATACTGCAAAACTTTTCTTAATTTAAGTTTCTATTACTTTATTGATCTTCGCAGTTGTTAGTGGACATTAACTTGTCTAATAATATCATCTGTATAATTCCCTTGCTTTTGAATGCCATTCCAGCATTAGAGAAGGTAAGAAAAGGAAAAATTTCTCGAGTTCAGGAGGAGGCACCAGCAGAACAACCTCTAGCTTTAACCGTACAAGCGGGCAATGGCCATTTCCAGCTCTCTGCGACAGAACACCCTGTCCACGAATTTCATTTTTGTGATCTCAAACTCTGCCTTTCCAAGCTGAGAAGCTGGCCCTCTTCTTCAGGGCATGAGCACCACTCATCGTATTACGCTCCAGCTCCTCTAACTTGTTATTTGGAGGACATGAAGGAAAAAAAAAAAAAAAAAAAGAGGTGAGCCTGCTCTCACACATTTAGTACAAATTAAGAACTTTCCTTTATCTGACACTTTATGGGGTACATATACTTTTCTACTTCCCCCCCCCATCTATTCATCTCTGCCCCTTGATCTTGATGGACTTCTTCCATCTTGGAGGTGACTCAAAATTACTGCTCTGGAAACTCTGGAAACAAACGAGCAGGGAAGCAACCAGGAGTCAGAAAAGCAGCCCTAGGAAGTCGTAAAATCAGCAGCTTCTAGTTGCCAAACGCCAGAGCACAAAGTGCTTTTCGTTGCTGCTTGTTTGGAACACTCTTTGGGATGTCAGAACGCGAGGAAAATTCTGGATTACGGGCACGCATGCTACGTCGGTGCAAGTTTTGCACATCAAGCCACCACAGATCCACAGATTATGGAGACAGAATAAGGCTGAAACCTGAAATGCTTGGAAATCCATGCTTGTTCCAGTACTTGGAACAAAAGCTAAACACAGGTATTTCTATTTTTCTGCAACAAAGAGATGAAACTACAATGACAGGTGATAGAATATTTCAGTAAATTGATGCCCATGCTTATTTTCAGCTTTGGAAGTTGCCATCTGAGATACAGAGGCAAGTACTTTTCACTGTTTGGCAACAGGTTTGGGACACACCTTGTGATGGTTCTTCCCCAGGAAACTCGGAGACAGCCCAACTACACACGCCTCCAGAGGAGCTCCTGCTCCAGACTGCTGAGGTGAAATACGCTCTCCTTCTGTCTTAGTGCTCGCTAGGGAAGTGAATGAATAACTTTGTGATACTTATTTTTGGACACCCCAAGAGAAGCCAGCGATACAGCCACGCAGATCAATCTTTCCCTGCCAGTGGCTATAAATGTTCCCTCTGGAACGCTGTCAATTCCTGCCAGCGCAGTGATGGAGAAAACGCACCGAGACCAGCAGACCCTTATCCAGAAGCATCGCCACGTTCCGGTGAGCTCTCCATTGCCCCATTACCTAACCTAGTAAAAAAACGTGTGTTCTGGGGGTAAAGCTTAACTGCACAGCTTCTTTCTGTAGAAGAGGATCACATGGCAACAGAAATGTCTGCACCCACCCCTGCTCCAGCGCCTATGTTTGTCCCAGGACGTTGTAGGGGAACGTGGGCAGCCATCCCACGGTTTTTCAGCAGGCAGCGGCACCCAGATGACCGGCGCAGCCAGCAGCATGCTGGCAACATGCTCTGGGGTGGCGTAACCCACAGAGACCTGCAAGGAAGAAGCTTCGTCCAAAACACTGTCAAAGGATAGCCGAAGGGCTCGGTTTGCAAAAAAAACGAACTACCTACAAATCAGCTGCAGGAACAAAATGACATGCCATCCCCAGGAAGCCTTAGGGACATGCACGCGCTTGCAGAATTCACAGCCAAAGGTGCACAAAGGCCCGAACCGTACAAGCTATCAAGGCACCCAAGGGACATGAATGCTTGTGAAAAAATTGAAAAAAATCCCTTAAAGTTGTAACACAGGCAGACGACAGAGCTATTATGGGCCTGGATTTGTAGCTATTTGGCAACAGGGATTATTTAAAACTTGAATAGGTCATTTCCCAGGTCATTATTTTAATAATAGTCCGAGGTCTGCTCGATGACACACACAGACGCAGTAACGGCAGTAAATGTGTTTTGATGCTACCCTTACTATCTTATATATTTATATATAGCACTAATGCAGTACTTTACAAAAGTGAACAAACAATACCTCTGGTACCTTTTGGGTTAGAATTTAAGTCATTGATGAAATTTGGCGCTTCGATGAAATAATCGAGATCCTGGAAGTTAAAAGCCAGTTTACAGTTCTGTTGTGGCATCCAGGGTGAAAAGACACATCCTGGAACCAACTTCAGTTTCTGACACACTGAAGAGCAAGTAACATCGCAAGGACAAATTAATGTGTTAAAAGACAACCTAGATGAAGCCGGACAGCCTAATGCAACTCCTGGTTACAGTGCTGAACAAGATGACTACCTACTGAAATGGTCATGATGCAGGTTAGCTGTACTGTCAGTCTTGGGCCACCAGTGTCATTGCCTAGGGTTAAAAAGCACTTCTTGCTCAGAAATACTTCCAATAATTACTATATTGCAGCGTGTCATAATCGTTAAGCCTTGCCGTAATGTTAGCAAACAAAAAACCTCATGAAAACAGCTGGATGCCTCGCAGATAACGTACGGAAGAGTTCTACTTAGAACACTTTTTGGCTTCACATTCTTCTCTGATTTTATTTTTAATGTAGTTTTAACATAGCATATTTAAGCAGAAGAGTGAAGATCCCTACATCACATTTAAGCTCAGTTTTTGTTACCCCCCACTACCCTCATGTGAATTCTTATATAGAGAAAAAGACTATAGCAGGAAAAGACTGTTGGGCTAATAATTCAGAAGAAAACAAGAACTAGAAAACACAAGCATGTCCACATTAAAAAAAAAAGGTTTAAAATGCAGCATTACAATACTAAAGCATCTCATGGTTTCCTGTAGTTTGAGTTATGGATAAATTACTGGTAATTAAATGTTCTTTCCCCTCCCTCTCTTTTAAGAAACCTATCTGGTTGGTATTCAAACGCTGCTGGTTGAGTTTGGACGAGTAATCCTGTGTGAAATAGGGAAGAGTTCTCGCTAAGCACTGCTGCTGCCTATCAAGCAAGAGCTAAGGAATACCATGGTGTTTAACATCATCGCAAAACTAAACCCCTAAAGTTTCTAACATATTGCAGAATACTGGGAAACTGCAAAGTGTATAAAAGCATTTTATTACTTCCCAGCTCCCAAATACAAAGATTTTGTTGATAAGGAAGTGGAGGGAGGAAAGGGTAGGAAGGAAGGAGTATTTGCTGAACTTAATTTCCAAGCTATTCTGTGCAAGTTTCATTTAGATTGATTTGTTCAGAAAAGGGGCTTGGGGCGACAAGGGTTTTTGGGGGGCATGAGAAAGTCTGAACCACAACAATTGAAATTAATGATGTTTTTGGTAAGTGGAAAAATGGAGTCCTCACTTTAAAATGACCAATTTATTAGAACTGTTTTAAAGACCAGCAGATAAGAAAACAAAAAAGGAAAGAGCAACTTTTAAAAAGGTTCTGCCAAAAAGTGCAAGATTAAAGTCATTATACAATTGGAGCAAGAGACATTTCACAGACTTATCTACAAAGCAGTCTCTTCTGGTGACACCTACAATATTTGTTTTATGCAGTTATCCTCTGAAACAAGTTGTCTCGGCACCCTCTGATAACGCAGCTGAGCCAATCTACCAGCTCTCAGCTGGCAAAAAGATGTCAGCCACCATCAGCCTCCTTCCTCTCCCTCACGAGTTCCCGCCACTTTGCTTCTACCTGGGCTCTGCTGCTTATCGGACTACGCAGTAATGTTGATTCAACTCACTAATGTAGCAGAAAGTTAACCTAACCAAAATGAAAGTCTCTTGTCAATTGAAGCCAAATCGGCGTATTAAACAGTAAACCATGAGAGCCAGGGTATCCAAGGGCAAGAAGGAGTAAGGCTAGGGCTGCCATTTTTGGCAGGGGCCAACCATTAAGTAAGTTCTGCCTTTTTATCTTTATTGTGCCCTTACTTTCCCCAGACTTCTTATGGGTCTGCCCTTTTTTTTTTATAGCAGGGGAGATACGCGAGTGTTGCTATAATACATACTGAAGAATAACTAATGGAAAAAAAATGAGCATGAGCAGGTAAGTCTTCAGAAACACTTCTATTTTCAAAGAACTACAGAGTTGAAATGAGCCAGCCAACCAACGAGTTTAATACCAAATAGAAGACACTAACTTTAAACACACTTTAACGGGTTATAAACATATTATGCCAGGACTTGACCGTGATCTCCAAATCCTTTTGAACATACTAAACCTTGCCTAAGCAACTCAAGTCCATAAGCAAGGGAAAGGCTTAGCACAAGAGTGGGAAGCCCGAGAGCCAATTCTCGTCTCTTTAGCACCAGGCTTCAGAAAGGGCCCAGGGAGTACTTGACTAAAAAACTGAAGAAGTTACCCATAACCAGCCAACATATTGCTGTTCATTTTGCTGTTCATTTTTACGATTCCACTGTATGAAAATCTGGCTATTCCCTGTCCTCTGCCAAAACTTCCAGCTTCCCTAACGTTTCCACGACACAGCTACATGCCAGGTATTAGAAAGAAGTCGTCTTCATGGTCAAAATTAATGACTAAAGGACAGCAAAAGTTAACAGAGTAAGTTGAATGAGAAAGACTAGTGTATGCAACATGTTAAAACTGTCAAGAGAGTTTAAAGCCAATCATCAGGCCACATTTTCTCTCCCACTAAAACCACTTTACTAAAAACCAAGTAAATAACTGACAGAAATATTCATGTCTGAATCATAGCATATCAGATGCAGTAGTTGATATTTCTACAATACCCTCTTTACAGTTATTTTAAGTCATCAAATGCTTTTTTGGCTTGAGAGCTCATACCTACTTTGAAACTAAATAGCAACATTACCTGGAGAGCTGGAAAACGTTTTGTTTGAAACCAGATTTCCCCACACACATTAAAAAAAGCCCCTTTCCAAATGCTATTGACACCGAAATCTCAAAGGGCACAGAAATCACAGCAGCCATCTACAAAATCTGTGTATTACGTTAAGAAGTGGTACTTGACCATTTACAATAAAATTCTGTGTCTCGGGATCATATCTGAGATCTCTGGAAACCTATATACTTAACTACAGAATAAAAACACATGCAGCCGGTATAGATTTCAACAAATACACGTACATACCTATACTGGAGGTATAATCGGTGGCTCCAAAGATCAACTCTGGTGCCCTATAGTACCGAGAGCAGATGTATGAGACATTAGGTTCTCCACGAACCAGCTGTTTTGCACTGAAAAGGAAACAAAATAATCTTTCAGTAAAGAATAGTTTTATGATATTGCCGTGCAGACCAACATTAAGCCTTGGCACTCTTCACTCACCCCCAAATCCTAAATGCTGAAGTACCATGTTCTTCTAAGCTGATGCAAGCCACAAATTCAATGATTTACCATGAAATCAGTCCAATCCATCAAGCAGCTACCTTGTACTGGACACAGCAAAGGAAATTCTGACTACAATCTAGGTGATAAATAGGGTCAGATTTTTGGCTGGCAGTTGTCTTTTGCCAGGTACAAAGGTTTGTTTACAAAGAAAAAGAGGACAGAATACAGTTCAGTCAAATGTAGTTACCTTTTAAGGTTCAAAAGCCCTGGATATTCACCAGAACTGAGAGGGTTTGGGGTTTTTTGAGGGTTTTTTTGGGAGGTGGGTGGTGGTGGTGGCGTAGTGGGTTTTTCTGAACTTCCATCAGAATATTCTGGCTTTTTATTGTTTAAGGGAGTGTGGTATGAGGAGACAAAGGAATAAAAAACTTTGCCAGTGTAATCACATGTTAATGGTCTACGATTAACTTGAAGGCTTCATTTACACTGCAAGACATCAGTCACAAAGGATCTAATCTACAGTAACCACTACCTTTGGAAGCATCTAAGAAAACAGAGGAACACGAGAGCACCTTACTTTTGGAACATGAGTCTATGAACATCTTATACTTTTCTTAATTAACACCAAGTGTTAGATGGAAAGGAGCTGGAGGACAAAACTGCCCTTTTAGAAATATGACACTCAACTAAGTAGCACCAAACCCAGCAGAGTGGCTAGCCAGCCAAATCCAACATCCAGCCTTCCAGACACTCCTCTTGGCCTTCAGGGAAGGACATCCACCACCCATTAGTCTGTTTTCTATATAGAAACTACAATTAACAGATTCCCACTGTTAACACAGAGGAATTACCACCATTTAATGCATTGTTACTTTTGAGTGTCAGTGTGATTCCTATTTTGCTCCAACACCGGTGAGGCGGAGCTGAGGAAGAGATTCCCGAGCCACGAGGCATGACGATGCACTGCTTGAATAACCACCCTCTGACATTCCCACTCACTATGCGCAAGCGAATTTAGCAACAGCAGCTTCGGTGACCGCTCACACATATGCCCTAACTATTTTAGTCTGCAAAGTTATAGCACAATCTAAAGACTGAACTTTCCCAGAGAGAAATCTGTCTCCCGTCTCAGTGTGGATTCCCAGAATTTCTGGAGCAGTTTTAAGACGAGGGCTGGACTCTAAAGGTAGAGTCACTTGAATCGATACTGGAAATAAATGTGCCACTGGAACCTAGGATATAGACATCCACTATGTTAGAGCTTCAATTACAAGTGTTGCTTCTGATCTTGAGCCTCTACAGCATTTGAAATATTAAGTAACTTTGTGTACATACAAATAAACTAATAAAGTGTAACGTTAGCCTTTTCAGGTTACTATACCACTGAGCCTGTCCTCTCTTCCCCAAACACATTTCACCCTAACATTTGGTTGTATTTTTCCATGGCACAGTATTATCCCTATGCAATGGCATATTTATTTTATTTTTTGACTACCTGCACAAATAACAGCCTTGAATTTTATTTCGCTCCATATTGATTTGTAGTTTCAAAACTACAAATGAAGACCTTTGGAAGAACATGGAGGGTTTCTCTGCAGAGAATTGCACCCAGGTTCACTTTCACCAGGCTTCAGGCCACAGACGTGCTTACCTTCCAAAGTCGCAGAGTTTTAGAACAGCTGTATCAGGGTCCAGCAAGAGGTTCTGTGGTTTTATATCCCGGTGGCAGATCCCAAAGGAATGGATATAGGCTAAACTCCGGAACAGCTGATACATGTACAACTGGAAGATGGAAACATTGCATAAGGCACGCTTTCCCAGTCAAAACAGGGTAAACAATTCATTTAGCACAAATTCCTATTAGATGAAAACCAGAACCACTCAAAAAAGACCCTACTGAATGCATCTTAGTGCTATGAAGATGGGCAAGGTATTTGCATACCTTCCCCACCACCCTTTGCTACCTACCCACACATACAGCTTAAATTTGTTCATTCGTCCTTCCAAAAAGGACCACAATTCCAAAATAATAATTGTGCCAGCTTTCCAACATCTATAAATGACGGTAGTCATAAAAAACATAGGCAAAATAAAGGTGTTTCAGTTTGCTTTATAAATCAGCCTCTTCATAGAAATGAAGTATTCCAGGTTATGTAAAGGGGAAAAAAAACCCAACACCCCCCTCCCCCCCAAAAAAAACACAACAAAGAAAACCCTTCAGTTGATGAAGTTATTAACAACATATTAAATGTTGCCCAAGGACTATGGTAGTGTCTCAGCCTGTCACTTGAATGAATGTCCCCCGTTTCCCTTGGTGAGGGGACAGACTCATTTTAATTTCAAATCTCTGGACAAAAAGAGTGGGCAGATAAAAAACAACTTTTCAGGATAATTTTATGCAAGGCACAGCAAAAAAGCATGCTGAGGGAGGGTTTGCTCTGCCCTCTGTTCAAGGCTAACCAGCCCCTTAGCGAGGAGGAACACAGCAAGGGGAGGTGTTATCAAGCCAAGAGCTTCACAGGGCAAGATCACAGGGCAAGGGGAGGATGCCCAGCTGCTGGAGCTACCTGCTTTATGGAGAATGAAGAGCTGCTGGACATAATTAGGACTGTATAACATATAGAGTCATAAAGGCATGGGAAGCCCTGTTTCAAGGTTGACAACGCTTTCCTTTTCTGAGTTCATTCTCCATAGTTCACCTTTAATGGTCTGTAAAACCGGGTGCAATTGCTAGATACTGTTATCAGGTCATGTTTGCCTCACTTTCACCACTATCTTTGTCTTTTGCTCTCTCTCTCTCCCTTGTTTTTTGTTTGTTTGGTGGGGAAGGTAGGAGCAGGAAGAGTCGCCTGCGTTTTGGCTCTAGGTCTTTAGTTTTCATATTTGTTTCTCAAAACCACAACTCTGCACAAAGAAGAGGAAACAAACATGTTTTCTGAAGTGCCTGTTCTAGCCACGTTAAGTACGTGTTGTGCAAGCGTATTGCAAAATAATCCAAAAGATTGCTCTAACTTGAGAAGTCAAGTCAACACATGTGGGATTTAGAAAGTATGCCTTTCATCTCCAGACAGCAAACCCAAAATTTCTAAGAATTTCTTACAGCACGTTAGAAGTTACAAATAAAAATTAGCAAAAAGATTGCTAGAAAAGTTCTTTAACAGTTTCTTTGTTACCCAGGGAAAAGCAGCTCTCTGCCTGCCTAGGTATCAATCAGAAGTGAACAAATAGGTATGATCTGGCCTTTGTGTAGCCAAGATGTCTGAAAAATTGCAAAAGCTTTAATGACATCAAGGTAACATGATCCTTTTCAATACAGGATTATGAGAAAGGCTTGCCTTGCCAGAAAAATAAGAACAGTCTTCCAGGCTACCTGGAACGAGAAGTCCCAAGTATCCAGCAAGATGAAAGAGTCGAAGCAGAATTTTCTCTCAAAAGGTAAGTAAGGACAATTTTTTCCCAAATGCCCATAATGAAGCACAATTAGGGGAAGAGTACTGACAAAAGCTATAGAAATAATTTATCAAAAGCTAAGCTAACAAATTTTGGGGAGCATATAACCTGAAGACATGCTCTTCCACCAACAGACCAAAAAGAGTAACCTTGCAGTAGAAATTCTTATTGCTGGCTGATAAGATTCTGTGCTTTCTTAAAAACAGGCACGTGGAGACATGCCATTTACAATTTATGCATACGCAGTTACGCAACAACACTTTGTTACTGGAATAATTACTATTTGTAACTTTCATCATCTTTCAATCAAATTAAAGCTTTTTTTCTTAAGCCCATCCTCATGTTAAAGCATTACACTTTTAAAGAGAAGTCTGGAGAAATTAATACAAATCAGGAATATTTGTTGCTAATTTTCATGTCACCTGGATGCCATGTTAACAAGTTAATGCCATGTGAAAACATGATCGTTCACTAGCGTGTGGACTGTGGGCACAATATATGAAATGGAACTATGAGACCCAGACGGGTCCTATGTTTGCCAAAAAAAATGAGATTTTATTCATTTGAACCACTTTGCAGAAGATGACAAAAGATGCAGACAACTTAAGAGATGTCGTGAGCCTACAACGTGCATACAGATTCTTACCCCACATAGCTCTTCAAGACAAGAGCCACTTGGCTTCCCACAAGGGAAGGGGACAAAAATATGCCTTTCATGCCCACAACAGAAGCGCATGAACTCCTACTCATATGCCAGGGAAGGGGGAAGATAACAGATAAGAGAGCACTATTCTTCCTGACATCCTCTTTCAGTTCCTGACCTTTGTACTATTGTGTCTTCATCATCCCAGGAAACTGAGGCTGCTAATCCGGCTGGTGTCAGTCTCTATCTAAGCTGCTTAACAACCAAAACATTCCCCCCACACTCAGTCTCTCCCACCCATTCCAAGATTTTTGTAAAATGAGAAATCAGGAGTGCTTCCTTTAAGCCTCTCGCCTCTATTCTTCCTTCACCATAACAAATAATCATTTTAATCTTTCTTTTTTCTTCCTTGCCTCAAGATGTATGCGCTCCTAAAAATTTCAGAAAACTAGTTATGTCAGAAAAGAGGTATCCGCAGAGTCTATTCCTATAATATCCTTCTTCATCTAACCACATCTATCAGTTACCTACCTTGACATAAATCATAGGGAGTGTCTGTTTGGCCCGACTATAATGTCTGGCAACTCTGTATACTGTTTCAGGAACATAGTCCAGCACCAAGTTGAGGTACACCTCATCTTTCTGAAAGAGAATAGAGAAGAAGAAAAAAAAAATCAGCAATAGATTTGAAGCATGAAGTACAATTAAAGCATTCAGAGAAGCCAACAGGATGAGAAAGCTGTGGACATTTTAAGTACGTGTCTTTAGTGGTAGTGTGAGCTGCTGCCAAACAGTTTTTCCTTTCAGCTTTGCACTTGTGCACCAATACTTAAGTCAAACTTACATTCAAGGTCACATTAATTAATATGGTCTCCAACATAAGGCATTTTCTGATTATAAATGTGGACAAGAATATAATTGTTCTGCCCATTCAATATTTTCATTAGCAGACATTTCACAGTGACACTTGCATCATTATTTAAAGCAGTCTATTAACCCAGTAGTCCCTTCCCCGCCAAAACCCAAGAAGTGCAAACTTAAAAGTCCCAAACTCACATCCCACAACTACACATCAAAAAAAAAGTTCCTGCATTTTTTAGAAATGTTCCTTTGATCTTACTGAATTTCTAACTATTAAGGGATTAATAATACATATTAACCATTCACACACAGTAGGCTAGTGTTAACATTTGTAACCATTTTGTTTACATACAGTTATCTCCAACTTAAACATATGAACTTATTCATGGCAAAACAGAACAAGACAAAAACAAAGACTTGAGTATTACTTGTAGTATCTAGGATCAGGTTAGAGGTCTGTGTGAATATAACACAGAGAAACAACAAATGGAGAAACAACAAACGTAGCTTTATAATAAGGTGCTTCGTTAGAGAATACATTAGCAAAGGACAGAAGGAACAAAGAGGAATTAAATGACAAAGTACTATAATCACATAGTGCCTAATTGCGGAACTGAGAATTTTCAGCCGTAAAACAGGTCTTAAAAAGACTTCTGATATTTTAATGCAGTCTTCTGTGGAACTCCTATCAAGACTGTGACTACATTTAATGTTGGGGGGTGGGTCTAATTAATTATATCAACCTGAAAAATTATTTTTGAAAGCTAGGTGAATTAACCAGAAGTATCCTCTCCTGCACTTGCTGTGTTAACAGCTGGATCTTTCTATAGAGAAAGATGATGCACAGAGACTTTACGTGGATGGAAACAGCACAGAATGCCCAAGTCTTCAACTGAAGTCCCTTGTCAGCAGGTCCGCTGGCTGCGTATCTGAACACCCAAAACCAAACCTCATTTATCTATAGCAATTTAACAGTATTACTGTGCCTTAACACATCACTCAGAGCACAGAGTGTGGCGAGTTAACTCTCACAGTGCTCCGTTTTCTTTACCGGTCTCCATCCTGCCTCAGCACAGAGCAGCAGTCTGCAATGAGTAACGAAATGGTACGTGGTAACACACACAGAAACACACAACTTGAATACACGATATGCGAAGAACTGCTGCTTTTGTGTGTTATTAAAGACTCGGAATTCAATATCTCTGTTCACCATTATTTGACAATAGATGCTTGTATTTTCAGGACATTTTAATAGCTCTTACTGATACCTCCTAATAGGCCAAGTCACCTTGCAAAGCCCTGCCTACATCACTCTTCCCTACAAAAAAAGATGTTCTTTTTTTAATATCATTGCTGAAATGACAGCAGCAACAGCACCAGCACTAAGCAAATGCCAACGGCCCACTAACTTGTATCTGCTCTTATGGTAATTCTGCAACAGAGATAGAGAGCAGCAGCCTCCCAGACCGTGCCTGCGCTCGTGCCTCTCCCAGTGCCATCCCAGGAACTGGGTACCAAGGTGAAGGAATCTGAGGACCAGGCTGGAGAAAAAAAACTTTTTGAAATGGATAAGGAGGGACACCTACCAGCAGTGCAGAGGGAATACCAGATGGCTCTGGAAGTCCACGGATGTGCAAATGTATGCAAGAAAATGATGTGCTTGTATTTTAGCACTTTCCCTTCTGCAACAAGAGAAGTTCTTCCTTCCCTGACTCTCACTTCAAGCCAATAAAAATCCACCACCACCTCTTCTTACGTCAGAGCCTTCAAGGTATTAATTATAAAATACAGAAAATAAATGTCCTGACAAATCAAAGTTAACTCATGCCTGGTAAGGCAACCTGTACATGAAGAGAAGAAACAGCCTCATGAATATGAATTCTGTTTGATTCGGTGTAGATACAATGTGATGAATATGTTTAATGCTTGCCTCCTCTTGGAGAGTGGGAAAGTCTTACTGGTAGCAAGTCACTGCACAAAGTACCACGTTACTGAGGCTGATTACTTTCATTCAGAGGATTCACATTCCATGTATGAAAAAAAAGGACATGAGCAATTAGAGAGACAGAAAAAAATGAGTAGAAATGGAATTACAGGGATTTCATTATCCTCTCATAGTACAAGTAAAAGGAGACATGTCAACCAGTAAGACCCATCTATAGGTCCCATAGATGCTATGTTTGCCAAACATACCCCACCTACGCTACTTCACAACAGTAAGTTTTGAGAATTACAGAACTCTTTAGTTGACACCACCTTTGTTTTACTTTTCTCTCCTCCATTTTGATTTTTATTTCATGTTCTGTTGGAAGCTACATGGGTTTCGCACGGCATTGCTCCTGTGTAAACACGTATTGCACATTATCACCTAGAAGATGCGAAGGCACAAACGCCTTTCCCCCAACCAACAACCAAGTTTTGATGTACCATTTGATGTACCCGGAACTTTAATATACAACTACAAAGGCAAGGCTTATGGTGTTGGCTATATAAGTAGCAGCACACTCCACTCCTGCCACAAGCAACTGACACTTCAGAAGTGCCCTATATGACTACTTTCATGAATTAAAGATGATTCAAGTGTTCTGACCTACTTCCTCCTGACGTAACCTGGCACAAATCTGATAAACGCTCAGAATTCAGTTTTCAAGAGCCCTCACCCTTCTCTGTGAGCATGAACTGGATGAAAATAACATCCGAGTTACCTGGATTCCCCTGAACAACATTCAGTATGAGCTAGAAAGCAGTCATGGCCCGACAAGCTCTGAGGATGATGTAACCTGGTTTGCCTACCTCATGCATTCCTCCTAAACACATATTTTTCCAGTGACCCAGATGTATTGCAATAGGAAACAGCGTTAGCTCAAAGAGCTTGCCAAATGAGGGCAACTGCTTGAGGATCAAGCGGGAGGATCAAGGCTTATCTTTCCATTACAGGAAGCCTTTTTCAAACCTCGCCACGTATTCCACACGTGACTCGTTTCCACGCTGCTGTTTCAAAATGGCTGGGCTGGGAACCTCCCAAGGTAAATTAACCATCAGGAGCACCTCTGATATGCCTCTACAGAGAAGAGAAAGGTCCAGACGAGACTGCATTGTATAAACGACAGAAAGCAAACACAAAGTGTCATTTAATAACTCACTCCTCTCTACAGACATTGGGATTGAATAGTTTATTAGCTTTCCTCAGCAGGTCAAACGTTTATGTGCATCCCTGTTCTCCTGTGCTTGCTGCTAAGGTTATGACCATGGACTCTTGAAAATGATAAAGGGGGGAAGGGCAGGGAGGCAGATCCTGAAATATCAACGTACTTCATAAGGATTTTGATTTTAGCAATGCGGCTCGTGTACCTGCAATCGCCTCAAGTGTTAGAAGCTGCTTTTTTGTCACTTGGCTGATAAATGCTCAGTTGACAAACACTGCTCTGAAACAAGCCAGAGCAAAATCACCACGGCCTTGCCATTGAACCACTCTGCACCGCTCAAGAACCGACAATTCAGGCACCATTTCACTTTGGCTGGAAACACTTCATGTAAGTAGATACCAATACTGAATATGACATAATAAAAGGCATGAGAAAGACTAGGACATGAAAGCCAAAACATTCCAGCAACTTAGTTTTTTTCTTTGTATCAGAAATTGGAGATAAACCAGGCTGCAAATACAGCTACTCCAGCACATGAGCCTTACGCATTACATGGCTTAAGATGGAGCAAAATTGAAAACGTTACCCTACCGACATAGGAAAGGCTACGTGGAGGTCTCAAATTCCACTTCTGAAACTCTTCTGTCCTTCAGTCCACACAAGTAACCTGTTTTAAGCACCAACTTAACTGTGGCCAGCCTAAAGCAGCAGCTATTGAATTCAAAGATTCACTCTTCTGGATTGTTCCTTGCAGGGAAAGCACAAATGTTCAATCTCTGTGATCCTTCCCCACCTCAACAAACCCCAAATTAATCCTGAGTGGTTTCCACCAGCTTTCATCATTTTTTTTTTTTCATATATCACTCACACTACATTTCCAATGTGCATGCGTAACACTGCAATCAACATTAGTCAGCCACGGTCCAACTGTTGCCCCTATTTACCACCAATACGATGAGGTATTGAGCCAGGGAGGTCATACATGCCGAAGGCCAGACTGAGGGCAAAAGCAAAAATCACAGGGCATACTCTGAAGAATATGTCAGTAAGATGCTAGAAGTTCTCCTGAACTGGAACCTAAGGAAAATTTCTCTAAGCATCAAGTAATAGGATAAAAAGGTTAAGAAACTATTCTGGGTGCTTTTTCTTCTCGGGTGACTAAATTTACTGGTCAGCATTTGGAAAGAATGATGAATAGGCTCATTTTGATTTTCATCTCCTGGCAGATCAGTAACAGTGGTGGTGGTTCTGGTGTGGTTTGCAGGTGGCTTGCTTTCATTCTTTTTTGTTTGTTTGTTTGTTTTTAATCTCAGATCATTTAATTGAGCTAGTTTTCAGACGGACTCCACGTGATCAGCTATATGAGCACAACTGAGAGGAGATGACCAACACAGGAGTTTCTGAAACTCACTTTGCATTTGGTCAGATAAATGTGGAACTACATTCTGAAGAAATGCGCTTTACCTGCCTATTCAAGCTAAAAAGCACACAGATAAGAGATAAACCTAAAATTAAGGAATACGCCTCCAGAATGCACTTATTGCAATTATCCCAAAGCATCAGGACCGGGGCTATACGAGGTAAATAAGCCAGTCAGTTTACTCAAGGAGATCATGTTTTCTTTACCGTGTGACAGCACCCCACCGATGCTGTTTCGGGGGTAGGTGCTCCGTACGGAGCTGTTACGGACAGGATGGCGGCTACACAAGGGTTCTGTCAAAAAGTGTTAAGGATTTAACTTGGGAGTCGGAAAGCAAGAAAATGGATTTCAGCATTTCACGTGGATTATACCTTCTTTCTGAGTGCATTATTTAAACATCGGAGAGTATCAGCGTGAGGTAAGATATGCCCTTCACCCTGACTTAGCCATCTAGATTTAGACAACATACAAGGTTCAAAGTCACACAGGTTTTGCCCTAGATTCAAAAAAAGGCTATTTTTCTTAAAGCTACAACCAGCATGCACTTCACACACCCTTATCAAGCACCATGAGATCCACCTTCCTTCTCTTATCTTGAAGGCTGACATAGTACGCTAAGATACAAAGACTTTGGAACTGCTTTCAAAGACAAAGTGAGAATTTGCAGCCTTCCTACTCTAACTACTGAGTAGCCACGATACACTGGAAAAATTTGAAAATGCAAAAAATGTTGTAGCTGACCTTATTTGTATGAAGGAATGGTGACATCCAGTGGCCACGTGTGCCTGTTTTTACTAGCAGTTTACAAACACATCTATGTCAGAACTGCTATGGCTGTCACCAAAGTAAGGGAACCGTAAGCCTAGACGTATAGCTGCAGTTTCACGCAGATAACTCCAGGGGCATAAGAGCAGTTGAAGACTCAACTTCAGTGTTCAGAAAGATACCAATGCTTTCTATTAGTACTGCAAATGTTGAGTAGAATATCTCCTTTCCTATTCCCTCGCTGTTCATGACTGAGTTTGAGAACTGAGATCTGTCCCAGGACTTCTGTTCCTATACTTACTTGTCAAAACTTATCAAATTGTTCTGTAATGCTCATTACTCTTCAACATAACACGGTCTGATGTAAGGAGGAACTGCCAGCTGGGTCAGCTGTGATGGCAGCACAAGGGCTAAAGTCAAGCTTCCCAATATAATTCAGATTTAAGAACTTTCCTGGGTCTTGTTCGAAGACTGTTGGTTTGCATTGTCTACCTTTGACAACTGAAAGAGTCTAGGTTCTTAGGTGATGCACTAAGCCTTTTCCCATCATTTAAAAAAAAAAAAAAAAAAAGACATTTTCTGCCATAGTTTTCCCCTCTAAAGAAAGACTATAGTAAAGAAAAGGTCACTCATGAAGACAATTTGGGACTCCCTACTGATTCTTGTTTATTTTATGCCCTGTGAATTCTTTAAAACTTTTAGCTGTACTTCCAAGGAGAAAATATTTCTATGAAGTAGGAAACAGCTGCCCAACATCTAAAAGGTGGGAGTGGTTTGTGATCTGTGGATATCTGAACCACAGCTCCCAAGCAGGGACTGTGCCATGAGCTGGCAGTAGCGCTGCTGGAAGATGAAAATTAACAGATAATGTTGGGATCACTGGGCTGTCCTGCATAGCTTACCATGAAAACAGAGTCTTTGGAGATCCACTGTTTTCTTGCCTGTACGCTGCCTTCCAGACTGAGGGGAAATTTCTGAATTGGGATATATCCATGACAGCAAACTAGGCAAGATAATAAGCAGTAATGGTTCAAGCTATATGCCTCCTCAGGACAAGCAATACAAGCTGCTTTCCTAACGGCCATCCAACATGGGAAGATGACAGCAGTGGCTAGAGCTGGTAGAGGAATGACTTGAGAGCAGAAGAGCGACTAACCAGGCGTACCAGATGGTCCCGCTGGTCTAGAGAGAAATCACGGAGCTTCCTATTTCCACTGCACACATCTACTACACTGAGGATCCAGCCACCGCTGCCTCCTCCACTCTTGCAAAGCCCTACCGCAGGCAGACAAAACTGCTATTTCTATTAACACAACCTACTCAAAACCAGAGACTGCTCATAACTACAACTAAGGAAATTCCCAGCATGTTGCGAGCCCTAACAGCAGTAACTGATAGTCATTATCTGATGACTGGTGCGCTTTTTGAAATGAGCTTGGCAGGCCTCAGGCAAGGACTACGGAGATACCAACATCACAAAACTCCTCATAATTGGCATTAATTGCTCCTTTGTTGACAGCACAGCAGATCTGCCAAGGATTAAATGGATCGTAGTGACTAAATTCATCTCTAGTGGTGGCCCTTCAGCACATTACTAGGCTGGTGCAAAACATTCACACAGGCTCTGTCAATTCAAAATTGGGTTCAAGGCTTTGTTAATTGAACTTTTTGTGCAAGATTTTTTTTTTTTTTTTAAAAAAAACAAGTTCAATTAAGAAACCAAATGGTTCAACTACAAGTACTCCATTTTAACAGGGAACAGAACAGATGGTCCTTACGTGAGGACTCATCTGAACACTCCCGCAAGAAAGGATGGTGATGTTCAAGTCTCTTTGAAGGTGGAGGATATATCTCTTCCTAACAGGGATATGAACCTGGAGAAACACCAACTGTTCAGCAAAGCCCAAACTTGCAAATCACCCACTTCCTCCCTTCTTCCAAATGTCTTGATTAATACAAGTTTAATTAGATTAATACAGTTTAATACACTGCTGCCAAAGCGCACGTGAGAGAGGGCACAGCAGCTTATAGATGCAGCTCAGCATGTATCTCCTGCATGTTTATTTTAAACCTCACTCTAAGTCTATGGGAGTAAATTTCCATCCTGAGTCTGCATGGACTTTTGGCTGCATGCCCTTACAGCTAAGGCTAAATAAGACAAGAAATCAATGACAGCATGCAGAAGGGCCAGCTCAGCCTCCAAAAAAGAGTCAGCATATTGCCTATTTGTGATCTCTGTGCTTCCATATATGCTTTCTTCGACTTCTCTGAATACCAAGCCACCTTAAGGGGGGAAAAAAAAAGTTACATAAAACCAGAGATGCAATTACTCAACAAAAACTACATTTACTTTACTTTTATATGGTTTGATACAGGAACAAATCTCTCCAGTGACTCCTCTTCCTCTTTTGGGCACACATACGGATTGATCAGACTATTAAACACTCAAAAACACCCACACAAGAAAACCCAACAGTTATGAAATACCACAAAGAAAGATCTAAACCACAAATAGAGAATAAAAAAAAAGCGGGGGGATTAGGAACTCATTTCAGGTTTTACAAAGCTGAATAATTTTACCCAGCAGCCACTGATTTAAGAAGTTAGGTCGTGCTATAAACCACTGGGGAACACTCTCGGCAAAGGAGCCAGAGGGACTATTCGGTATGTCCATGTCCGCCCTCCCTTAGAGCACAGCTCAAAAGGTTCTCAGCAGAATTAGGCTAAAAAGGACAGGCAGCAAGACCACGTCCCCCTGCTTCAGTAAACCAACATTTACATTTATATATCATGCTACATGCAAGGCAGTCCCTAAAATTAAGGAAAAGTAGGAAAAATCAAACCAGAAATGTATGCCTTCCTAATACTGGCTGACCTCCCAGTGGCAAGCTGACGGGCAAACCAGGCACCTTATCCTAAGGCAGAATACCAAAACTATCAACCATAGCAGAGTTGGCTAGCCCCATAATCCTGCCCATTTTCTCCAAGGATTACCTAGAAAACCACAAATCACAGAAATACAGCATGGAAAAGACTTGTGACTACTTCCACCAAGAGAACCTTCCATACACAACCCAGCCCATTATTTGGTTGTTCTTCCTTCCCCTCTGGTTCATTCCACCAGTTACAATTACAGGTTTTGGACTACTGAAAAGCACATTACAGCTACAAAAGTCAGTGCCCTGCTATCAGATATCTCATACAGCCTCAGGAAAAAAAAAAATAAATGAAGAAATCAGAATCTACTCTGGCAAATTCATGAAGGAAAAGTCTTTTGAAAGAACTGGGTTATCCAACAGGTCTGACAAATGTCTGCAAACTTACAGAAGCAAAGAACCAACAAGGAAATAGTTTATAGAAGCAACCTGAATGCCAAGCCTGTCAACTGTCATATTAATATATATTACGTGCTCTCTTTGAGCTCTCTTAAACTAGAAATTATTAGTCAAACATGATTAATACGTAGTCAGTACTCAAAACAACTTTTATATATATACACACACATAAAGGTATAAATATATATGGGCAAGTGCATGTATGTGTGCATATATATATATACCCCCCCACTCCTATATAGGGTATACCTATATAAAGGCAATACAAATTCAAAGATGCTCAGACAAGACGGAGTCACCCAGCCACAGAAAACAAGGGAGAAGAAACCAGTCAAAGCCATGTTTGGTACAAGATCTCCATGCTGCTAATGCTGGATTGCTTCTGGCAAAAGCAGGAAGGAATTTTAAGTCAATGGGAGACATAAAAAGGAGAGTTCATCAAAGGAAAAAGAAAAGATAGGGAGCTCAAACACTTTAACCAGTTCCACGGATAGCCCTTCGAAAAAGTGAACAGAGAGCTCCAAATCTCTACAAACTGGCTACAACTTTGATGCAGCTAAGGAACAGTCTTACTAGCAAGTGTTATTTAGAATTGTTTTTCTATTTGATGCTATTTTCTGTTGTTCCCAGTTTTCGAATCAAGAATTAAACCCTCTGTTTTGCTAGAATAAAGCTGGTTTTAAGGTTGCCCAGTGCCTAAAAATGCCTAGCGATTAACAGGAACTAAAGTGACCATTAGGCACATGGCTTTCAAAGACTGCCAGTCTGACTGGATTTGAAGAAATCCTTTGAGGTACCTCTAAATCGAGACAGATTTAAGCTTCTCAGATATTGGCCAAAAAACAAAAAAAGAAAAGTCTCTGGGCTTAGAGACACTGGTGTTAAGCACCAGGGAAGAAAGGAGAAGTCCAAGGAACACTCTGGCCAGAACAAACAGGTAGAGCGATCATGGCAGCATGAAAATCTTTATGCAAGAGAATGCTTGATATGTAGGTATCAAAATTAAGTTCATTGGTGAACTATTTCATTAAAAGGATCAGCAGTGTAATAGTTACGGCTGAAATTCTCCCATCACTGCTAGACTTGAGTTAATTAACAGTCCACTGCCATTAATCTGTGTTTATGCTAAGTTCTTCATGAAGAAGACAGAGAACAATTGCAAGCCCCACTCATCATTATGCTACTGCATTTTCTGCTATACTTTCCTTGGATTTTTACATTACTTTTCCCATTGGACTTGGCTTCAAGCATCACTTCATACAAAGCTCTGGGTACCTAGCATCTAAATCTGCAACTCCTTCCTCCACGTCCTTCCTGGTTACCAGACGGGACCTTATGCTTTTCACCCTTTTCCTCCACTCTCCAAAGAGCCAGCTTGACTACGAGGGTAATATGAAGGAAAAGATGTTATTGCTTCCCAAACTGACAAAACCACAAGAAGAAACGTTATTCTTCTTTCCCGATGAGCTTCAGAACACCAACTTGCTGCTCTCTAGAGCTTTTCCCAAACAGCAGCCAACAAACTCATACACGGTTATCCCCACACGCTGCCACCTACATGGAAAATACTTGCAAGCCAATTATGTATAATTTTGTACTGAACTGCAAAGAGACCTTGCAACCTGAACTGCAACATTACTGCTGCTGATGGTCTGCTGGGTCCACCTTTGCCCTAGGGACCGGTTCACATTTGTCCCATTTTGCAGCAGGGGAGCAGTGGAAATCTCAAAGGCAGAGGCATGAAGAGAGAAGAGCAGAAAGGAATTTGAAAGAAAACTTCTCACTGAAGCATTAAGATTTGCTGGTCATGGATAGAGACCGCATTTGTAAAAACAAAACTAGCGTTGCTGATAATCAGCCACGTGGAGTTGAAACAGCAAAGTGGAAAATCCAGTCTCAAGCTCAACATCAAGTTAAAGATTTCCAAAGAGTTTTACTCAAGTTACTGTTATACAAAGGCTCCTGGAACAGTGTTCTGAGAAGTTTTAACGTTTCTACTGTTGGCACGAAATTTCTGAAAGCCATTAGATAAGGCAGTTGTTTTCTGCTTGTCCCATGAAATTCTACTTCGCTTTGGCCAAGTTACAAGCTGGTTAAAAAAGCAAACAAAAAAATCCAAGACCAAGTCCTCCTTCACAGTATTTCCCTTCTTGTACTCATGCTGCTCAAGGAATTTCTGGTTATATGCTATATGAGCACAATATAGTTTAAAAAAACTACACTGCCCTACCAACAAAACAGCAACGGCCATATAACACTGGAAATGCTTGCTACCACCAGGCAAGGGGAAGGAAGGAAGGACTGATCAAAAAAAAAAAAAAAAAAAAAAAATTTAAATCACATTTCTCCTTGATTCCTGGAAAGTGGTTTTGCAAGCTTGCCATAGGCACAGGGCCAGGTCCCCGCCAAGCACCTCCCAGAGAGATAACAACGGGGCTCCTCCAATTACCCCTCCATGCACTGCACGAGCCTGCAGCGACCTGCCACCAACAACTTATCCTGGAGATGTCAGCTCCTTCTCTAGCTCCTAAGACCATGAAGTGGGTGGGCTGCCTCTCCCATTCTGCTGGCCCACTTCATGGCAACAGCAGTTAATAGCCTTCCAGTAGCTATCAGCTCTCATATACAGTCCTTTACAGCATTGCGGACACATGTATACCGGCATCTGAAGACAACTAAGGATGTAATCTGCTTTAGAAAATGAAAAATTATAACATTTATATCAATTATTACATAGCATATAAATATTTATGCCTATATATAAAAAGATCAGAGGAAGTTCAGAAGGCCATCTAGCCCATTTCGCCCCCTCATGGCTTACATTAACTCCCACATGGGACAGAAAGATTTTTTTTTTTTTTTGACTTCATGGATGACCCTATTTTAAGCAATAGGTTGGACCAGATGCCATCTTGAGGTCCATTTCATCCTGCATTCTCCTATGATTCCTAAAATGCTGATACATACATAGACAAGAAAGCTGTTATAGCTTCACACTAAAACAAAACCTTGCAACCCCTTTTTAAAAAAAACAAGGAACTTTTATACCTAGACTGAAAGAAAACACAGATGGCAATGTCTACTTCTTGAGATTTATTAAATCCATCTATTTGCTCCTTCTTCTGGAGCATAAGCGATTTGACAAATGCTACAATCACACAATCATACATTATTCTTTCCTCCGGGCTTTGAAATTCAGCCTGTATATGGAACAGATGCACAAGGAAGGGGGACAGAAGCATACAGAGACCGTGTCTGGGAAAAGTCACGTAAGTGCTTTAAATCTAGAGTGCTTAACACTGAATCCTAGGAAACATATCTGCACGTATGGAAAGTAGTGCTAAAATGTGCAAATGAAGCCCAGTTGTGCTCCACTAAATTAAAAAAAGAGGTTGTGTGTATCCAAATCTGTTACGCTATTGTTGTGCTATACTAATAACACTACTCCTCATGGACCACACACTGCCATACTGAAAAAGATCTGCTCCAACATGATCTGTTGGGCACCACTATAGCATTTTCTCAATGTTATCACATGTACTACCTTCACACTCCTGTCTCTAGAAATTCAGAGTTCAGTTGTACCCCAGATGGTTACCAGGAGGCACTGCCTTGTTTTTCATTCTTACCTTCTCTCCACTAGAGTAGAAGAAGTAACGCAATCGGACAATGTTACAATGATCCAACTTTCTCATAATCTGGAGCTCTCGGTTCTGAAAGAAGAGAAAAGCAAACAATTAGAAAAACTCTTTTCTCACAAAGTTAGAGTACTGTAATGAACACCTTAATATACAGACACAGGAGCTGACAAAACTAAGGAACCAAAGAACAACTAAAGTTGGAAAGAGGCAACAGCTTTCACACTTTTATTAGTCTTTCTTCCAATTACTTTATCACTGAGAATATCTACATCTTTGAGTACATTTTCCCTCTAAGATAAAGGTCCACAAATCCATCACAAAATCCAAGATTTACCTACTTACATTACCAAAGTTTCAGTGGTAAAAGGCAAGAAATTAACTTTGCAATTTTTGATCTTACAATAAGACAATATATCAGCCAGAATGGTTGGCAGCCTATCCCCCTTGAATACTATAAAAATAATATAAACAACGTAAAAGCAAATGGAATATTTCCACCTACACGCCTGCCCTCCTCCCCACTGCCAAAGAGGTCTGTGCTGGAAGACGATTTCCCATACCACTCTCTTTGCAATACCAAAAAAAAGCACCTGAAAGTGAGTAGGCAACTCAGTTCCCGCTTTAGTTCAACCAAGGTTTAACCAGGTTTAGGCAGACAGAATAACAGTGTTATTTTCTCATTTTGTATCAACCTGAAAAAGCTGTTACAATAGGAACGGTTCATTACATGGATGATAAACTGGGGACTTTACTGCAAAATCCATTGTAACTGAGCCCTAAATAAATGAGGGATCTCCTAGCCTAACAGATACAAATGAGTGAAATGTTGAAGTGCAGGTATGAATAAAAACAAGCAAGCAAAATTAGCACAGCTATGTTTGTTATACTTCATTTCACAGCTGTTGCTACAATACTCCTTTACACATTTAATACACATTTACACATCACTGTTTTTCCTTCCTCAATTACTATACAATCTGCAGCTTCAAAAATAGAAGGTATTCCAATTTTTACTTGGATCACGGGGTTGCTAATCATGCATCCTAACACGCTAGGACCAGTACGCTAGACTAACACACTGGTCCTGCTGGCATCATTAACTCTGGCCCACTTCAGGACTATTTGGGAAGAAAATTCTTTAGCCACCACACATTTTCATACTTAAATACACAAAGCTAACACCTGCTTTGTGTGGAGCTGCTGTCGAAATAAGGATTTCATATTCTATGTATCAGAGGGTCACGTAGGGTGCCTATCACTACGATTAAAGCTTAAGGAACTCTGCAAGAACCGCTCAGAGCTTCTAATATGAACGTGGCTATGAACTATGCTTTTAATTCCTCTAAGCCACGTAGCCTTAAAAGAAAGAGGTGTTAGATAGGATGCAGTATCATTAATCCTATCATCCCTGCCACCCGCTGACTGAAAAAATACTTCAGTATTAGCCAGCTCTTTACAAACACGAGGGACATCTCACACAATTATCAGTTGGCAATTATCCAGCTAGTAGTTAAGGAGAAAGCAAGTCCTTCCCTGAGCCTGCCTGGCTTCCGAACAGATTAAAGCCTAAGTCCATTAGGTACACACCAAGACAGGCCTATTCTATCCTGAAGGAGGAAGAAAAAGAAAGAGAAAGCAGGGAGAGACCTTTGAGGCTTTCATGTATCTCCTGAAATCCCATGGAGTGAATTTGTGAACGAGGAAAACAGGCTTCATCACATAACCTTGTCAACACGCCTCGCATCCCACACAGAAAAGCTTTCTCCTGGTAGGAACAGGAGCTCAATCAAATATTCACCACTTATTCATTTTTTATTAAATGCCATGAAAAAGAAGTCAATTTTGAGAGTCACGGCTGGGGTTCCTGTGACGCACGGCACAGTTCAGACTTCAGACCAACAGAAGGACCTTATCCTCGTCTTGTCCGAACCCCACACCACTGCTGGCTCGGTGGCTTCTCCCTGGACCTTACAACCCAGGGCAGATTTCAACTAGCGAGCCGAAGTAAGGATGGCTCTAGATCCCGTCGGTCACTGAAACACCAACTATGGCAAGAGATTAATTTCTCCAGTTGGCTTCTACAGCGCTTGATGGTGTTACTACAGGACTGAGCCTAACACTCCAAGTCCCAGCACCTCAACTAAATTCCACCAGCAATTCATAGCACAATGTAAGGTAAGTAATTTCTTCCTCCCTTTTTCCCATTGGCTGTGAGATGGGAATAATACTTTTTATCTCATGGAATTCCTGGAAGAAACAGGAATGCACTAAGCATGAATGTGCAGATACTATTTTGGCAATATCTCTACTAGCTCCTTAAAATACACATACGTACTCTTAAGTCAGGTTACCACTTCATGTTCTTTAGATAGTATGTATATGCTGACTGGATACACGGGGCGGGGGGGAATCAGAAGTTATTCTAACACTAGGCTGAAGTTTTATTTATACTCTGGTATCTCCTCCTAGCACAAGCACAGCCTGTGCCCACTTCGGTGCCTTCCACTCGGACCCACTGCCTTCAGCTCCATCCTGACCATCTGCTGCAGCTGCACAAACAGTGCTTCAAGAGCTGCTAATACCGGGGATAACTCACAAACCCATTACACAGTAACCTGTATCTCCCATCCTGTGACCAGACAGAAGGAAAGAAATTTAAACTGTCATCTTAGTCAAATAGGCACCTCGGCCACCTTAAACCCAAGCTGACTTCTAATCACCACTCCCTGGTGGAGTTAAAACTAGAAATACTCGAACAGTTGCAAAGCTCAGACTGGATGTGGCGGGGGAACAGCTACTGATGTTCATGTAACACACCGATGCTTGAAAGGACTCATTTCTTCCCAGATGATTACTTCAAGTAGGCTCACTTTACCATGTATTTCCCTGTATACATCTTACATAAATAACAGCTTTTTCGCATTATAACGTGGGCTATTAATGACCAGTGCACAAATGCATGGGGAGGGGAAGGATATCAGATTATAAGCAGGGAACCTTTAGTGAAGTGAACGGTGAACCTTTAGTGAAGTACAAGAGAGAAAACGCATGTCTAAATATAATGCAAACTAAAACCATTTCAAAACGCGCTGATGAGAAAGGCTGACAGTGCACGATCAAAATACAGGGTGGAGGAAAACACAAAGCTCGTGCTTATCCTTAACTCATCATTTTTGTCTTCTAAGAGACATGGATGCAAAGTCGAAGACTCAAAGAGGAAATTATTCGTCTTTCCCCCATGCAGATGAAGAGAAGGGTTTAGTTTTCTTACTGCGAGTACCAGGCCTGGTGAGCCCCGAGGAAAGCAATACCCCTCCGCGCCAGCCCTGCCGCGAGAGAGGGCCCGGCAGACTTCGGTTCACGCCGAAACACAGAGCTCCTGCGGCACGCGTTCCTTCGAGAAGCCGCAAACCGACGGGACTATGAACAGATTACGCAGCAAATTTCTGTTGCATTTTGATTTCTTTCTCTAAAATCTGTTTCTTTATCCAGAAGGCTGCTGACGCACAGCTCCAGAAGATTGCTTTACAACCAGTGCATCTGAGCCCTTCGCTAATGACTGAAGCAAACCCAACGGGACAAAACCCTGTTCGTCACTTCTGAAGACAACTTTCCTAGCCCAGACTGCCTGTAACTGTTCATTACATTGAAGAAATCCATTTGCTCATCACGGTTAAAGATATGGTTAAAGATTGCCAGGACAACATCAGACTTGTAGCTTCAAAGCATAGCCAGTAAAGCTCATGTATGAAGACTGATGCCTTCTCTCCAAAGTTACAACCCCAGTTCCTCCTAACTGTGCGAATGCTGCAGTTGATATAAAACCACCAAAGCAAGATCATTTCTGCCTCACTAATCTAATCTGCTATTACAGACTAGAATAACCATCACCCCCCCACACACACACTCCCTTCCCTCCCCATCCAGACATTTCTAGAGCTTTGCCAGTTTGCATTCATCACCCCAACCTGGATCTTTGCCTGCTCTCTTTTCTCCCGCCCCCCCCGCCTTTTTACAACAGGGGATAAAATGACTGGATCGTCAGCGCTGATGCCTTATGGACTTGCAACTTCTTGAATCGGACCAGAGCAAATGAAGGTGGAAGGTCTTGTACAGCTCATGTCAGCACAACATTATCAATACATACCAATGAAGTGTAGAAATATCACTTGGATCCAGTTCAGAAGAGAATTCCTCAGAGCTTCCTTAGCTAAAGGGTATACTGGGTTTTGCTCTTTTTTTTTTTCCCCCCCTTCCAAAATGCCTGTTTAAAGCCTCAGCAACGTTCTTTGAGGATTATGTTCAAAGCAGATGAAGTGGGAGAAATTAGAAATGTGTGGTTTTGCCTTGTGTCACACCAAGGACGTGACCTGGTTCTTGTGAACAGATAAGATTGTGTATGTCTTGTACTTCCAAGAGAGAATATCTTTTTGATGGAAAGGCCGGGATAAGCAACCAATCTATTTCAACAAGCAACCTCAGCAACAGTCTTCTCGCTTAAAACAAGTAACGCCAGCAACTACAGTTAATTCTCATTTTTGCACTTTTTTAAGCTAATTTTTATTCTTTGCAGGGTAATACCTTCAAATGCTGAAGCTCAGTATCTCACATTCTTCTATCAGGTCAGAAAACCAGAAAATGGAGGGTAATTGTCACGTGAACTCTGGCATTACAGATGGATGGAAGCAGCACGGATAGATGCAAATTTCTCAGTATACACAGTCTTCCTCCTCTTGCACGTCATGTTTACAGTTTCCTCCTTTCTCCTGCTTCCATCATAATTTTCTCCATTCTACCACATTTCTTATTCTTCAGTAAAAGTTTTCCCCACAGTGAAGAGCCGGAGCAGGGAGCCACAGGCAAAGTTGGGGAAGAAACCAGTTTGCAGTGGGAGGCATGAAGGCAGCGATAAAGCAGCAGGGCTTCCCTTTTTTTTTTTTTCCCCCTGCTTCCTTCCACTTGAACCACCCAAATGACAAGTCACCTGCACTCACCTTCACCCGCTGGGCTGCCGAGCCTGCCCAGGAAACAGGCTGAGACCCTGAGAGATGTAAAGCGTTGTCATACAGCAGACAACTCTTTATCCTGACCATCTCCCACCCCAAGAACAAGGCTGGACTCCCAAGCACAGGGCAAGCAGGCGCATGCTGACAGAGGTCTTTCAGTGTGATCCTAGCCAGCTAAGCTCAATGCCTTGCAGAGATAACTGCTTGCACAACCCTTGAGCCATACCTCCTAGGCTGAGCTTTGTAAAATGCACCGAAACAAAACACTCCAGACCACAGGGGAAGCCATCGCGCTCACCATAGGCTGCCTGGGGTACAGAAATAGCCCCTGACAGGTTACCAAGGGGTAGCTGCCTCACAGAGATCAGCATATTTTCACTAATATCATTACTAAAGCTCCAGTCCTAGTATGTCTGGTTTATCCTAAGCTTAGTGGGACAGACTGCAAAATAAAAGCTGTACCACATCTTCTCTAAAAATTCCTGAAGCTGCCTGACCCATTCCTCCAAAGGCGGATTTCAAACACCATCACTCACAAGGCTACTTTTAACACTGTTTTACTATCAGCAAAAATATTACAGAAATTATTCTATGGCTTACAGAACTGTCTTTCACAGATATATGATAATTGAGTCATTTTACAGAATAAAGGCTAATTCCTACATTCTTCTGTATTTGCCCCAAGCTGTCACTGAAATAAATCAGTGCTTGGAGGAGAAAGTGGTACAAAAGAGGCTTAACTACAGAGGCCTGGGCTGGGAATCTGCCCATGCCAGTCATCAATAGCTAGCCACCCATGAAAAGTCCATTTTGTAGGCAAGCAATTTCAAGCAGAGATAAATGTCAACAGGGATCACAGTTTTCCTCATTTACATTTGAGGCGCAGATTACGACAAAGCCCCAGCCTCCCCCTCCTACCAGTCACGGCATGTTTCCCACACCAGCAGATCTAAGTTGGGAAGCTCTCCATTTTTAGCATACCTGTTCGTCTCAAACTCATACAATCACAACCTTTAATCCAGAAATACAGAACGATACCAACAAATGAATACTGTTTCTTAATTATTTGTATCTATGACACACCAAGAGCTGTAATGCCGCAACAACTACCACCCAGTTAGTGCTGGTCCATCGACGATTGTTAAATACTTGCAGCCCAGCAGGCCTAACGCACAGGTCACGAAGTCCAGATACCGTGTCCTGCTCCGACCTCTACTAATGTGTAACCCCTGCATGTACACAGAAGCAGCTTTGAGGGTTAGCATTTATAAAAGCACTTTGACTTCTAGCATCCAAAAAATCCTAGAGACATAAATGCAATACCAATTAGTATACTGTTAACGTTCGGGGCTTCCCTAAGGAAAAAACAGAAATCAATGATAGCCATCAGCAGTTTACAGCGTAAATACAAACTTGCTGCTTTAAATACCTCCCCCCGCTCCCCCTTCCTCGCACCTCCTCCTGCCTGCCATTGATAGGAATCCCAACCCTCATACAAGGGAAAACCCAACTGCCAAGTGCCTGTACAACACGAGAATAAGGAGTTCGCGTGCGCTGTGCCACGCAAGCGGGGTTAACTGGAGGAAGCTGGCGGGGGGTCCGAGATACAGAACGCTTGTGCGTGCATTTCTGTGCAACCCGGTGAAGCGCAGCTGCATCGTGCTCTGTTTTACTACAAAAGTAAAAGCAACGAAAAGGCTCCAAACCCAGCTTCATTTCGCTACCGAGTTCCACAACGCTGCCAAACTTTCCACTATTTGCCCTCATGTAAAAATCTGATAATTAAGATCCTGAAGCAACAAACGATGGAGACGCACAGCAGGGTTGCACCGCGAAACGTTTCTGAAACCCTGGCCTGTGAACACCCAGAAAGGCAGAGGCGCAAAACGCGTGCGTCAGCTGTATTCTAGCCAAAATTTATTACCGAGCACAGCGACCTTCAGCCCTGGCATGGGTACAGATCAGGGCAAAAAGCGTCGGCTCCGAATGCGGCAGCAGGCAGGACCTGCCTGAAGAGGCCGGTGGGCAGACCGTGCTGGGCTGGAGCTGGGGCCAGGCCAGGGCAAGCCGAAGGCGCGGGGTTCAGGCAAGCGTAGGTGGGGCCACCAGCATGCTCCCAACCTGCAAACCCATGATTTATTACAGCCCGACTGAAATTAAAGAGCCGACGGGGAAGCAAGAGGAGAAAACGTGCTTGAAACTAAAGCTCTAGAATAGCGAGTGAAGCAAAAAGTCACACAGCCACCGCGAATGCGGACTGGATTTCCTTAACCCCTTAAGAACGAGATAGATTTGAACCCCAACCATGCAGTAGGGAGCGAGCTGACAGAAAGGCGTACTGGATAAAAATCTGAGATACCAACACACACCTTGTTTCCACCCTGTCAATTCTTTTTATTGTGTTACTGCCTCCAATGAACTCAACTTGGGCATTACAACCCTTCTCGTAAAGGGACGACGTGCTTTGACCTTCCTAACTCTTCCCCTCGGCAGTCAGCAATGGCAAGTGCCACGTTATGCCATCTCCAGCCTGCTCTTGCCAACGCGGGACACAGTCCCTAAGCAGAAAACTTCAGCTTCGTACAGCTATATAGTTTCCTATGACTGGAGACAGAAATGGGTTATTTGTGCTCGTAAGAGAACACAGAGCAAGCCTCAAACTCTTGGGAGAACAGAAGAACAATTCTGACTCTTCTTTCATTTCTGCCCTGTACCTCAGCAGTTAATTGAAGGGTGGAAGCCAAATTCTTCGGTAGCTCATTGCTGCCTCTTTGAATCGAAGCGGAGTTTGAGAACCTCTCAGAGACTTAATACCATCTCTAAATTCCTGCCAGCTCAGGAAGCTCGAGACTAAACTTGGAACGCAAACTGATTTCCAGCATTATGTCACTTCTAGACCACAACCTGAAATTCACTTAATCATTTTCAAGGGGTTGTTTTAAACATTGTGACCTGATGAACAGCTCAGTTGTACATTTCAGTCCTACAGCATCCACTGTGCTCTGCCAGCAGCGAGTCCAGACGCACTAGGAATTACAGCGTACCCAAGACAAAAGGCAGAAAAACAGAACTAGGTCTGAAGCTCAGAGAGATGGTTCAAGTCTATTACAACACTGAAATAAAGTGCAGGAAGGAGAATAATTGAAAGGAAAAGTATTTGCTAAAAGGCAGCCCTATGCTTTCAGAGATAATAGCCATTCTTTTTCAGAGGTAGCACAGAGAATCTCTGTTGAAACTCTTACAGCAAAAATAATTTTCCTTCCACAGAAACAGCAGACAGATTTTTTTCCCTCATGTTTTGATTTTTAACTCTTCAACTAGGAAGAAGAAAGTGAGTATAAGTATGCCTGTAACATCAGTCCTCAGGGAGTCTGCAACATCCACAGAAACTTACACCTGCAATCACAACCAGAACAGGTTGCAATTAATCTATTAATCAAATAAGTCCCAATCTCCCACGGGCATAAGACATTTGCTGGGTTGCTAATCACTATGTTATTAAACATTAATGAAATGCTTTATTACTCTTGGCCTTCTCTTCTTACATATGATGCAGCAGATGTTTCATGCAGACAGATTTCAAAGGACTTACAAAACAAAAACAACTTCTCCTCACCCTCAAAAAAAATTTATTTATTTATTTAGGGAACAGGTAAGTGCTGGCTCCACTGTTTATTCTTCCTTTGTCTCAGGACTATTGCTACATGACAAGAAGACGGCTGATGCTAGAAGTCGTTAGGGGCTTTGACTTCAATCCAAATGAAAATTTCTGACTCCCTAAGACCTTAGAAGAAGCATCCAAATTAGAAGGGAAATGACAGGTGAAGACTGAGCAGGGAGCAAAGGGGGAGTGGAACTGGCAAGTGGAATTAGCTGCCTGCAGATGACTATTTGCCAAGCACAATTAAATCTTTCAGAAGTATGAGTCTTAATAATGAGCTCCCAGATGACCGAGCTTTTAAAAGGTTAAGCATTCCCCACTGAATTCAGAGGGAGACTGGGCAGCTCCTCCTCTGGGGGTGCGGGAACGGGAGGGGAAATCGGCTCAACTCCAGCAGTGAAGTTAAAGTAAGGACTTGCACTCCTTGCCTTATGCAGATATACAATAAGCCCTTCTCCCAAAATTCCTGACGGGTCCCCCACCCCCTGGTTTGGAAAGTTTGTCATGAGCAAATATCATCATTTATTAGTTACTGCCATAATTTAAAATCACCACATGTGAATATTGGGTCTGAGATAAGCCTAAGATAAGAAATACCCTACCAATTTTCAGATGATAGCCACACGTGTATAAGAACATTTCAACACTTTTCTTCATAGTTTTATACATAAAAACAATTTAAGCTTCCCCAGATACAGATCTTCGTATTAAAAGGCAGCAGCACATTCTTCCGGTAGCTGCAAAATAATTTTACCAGTTGACCTTTGCTACATAGAAGAAATCTATCATACACTTGAAAGGGAAAGCCAACTATGCCAAAGTACAAATCCACTGTAAGCTACTAGAAGAGTTAGTGTTCGAGTTTGATAAAACAGGTTATCAGGCTTCTTGCTTGATGTTTTCTTCCTTAGTCAGCACTAGTGCTTTTCGAACACTGTCCCATTTTTCAAGAAATCATTTCCTTAGGCTAAAGGGTGTCACAGCACTGAAATGAAAAGATTAGGAAATCTTCACATTCACTTCTAGCCTAAATTGCCCCAAAGGGAATGAATAGAGAGAAGAAGAGTAAGTCTTAGAAGTTTTAGTAACTATTTGCATAGTAAAGCACGTTTTAATGACAAATTTTAAACGCAGAGACACAGCACTATGCTTAAATTCATCACTTGATCAGGCTAAAAAGTAATAGGGATCTCCAAAAGAAAGAAAGAAAGAAGCAGAGAGGAATGATTTCATATGTCAGGTGAGCACCATGAATTTCAAGTGGCACATGTTAACCACATTTCAAAAGGCTACACTACCACCTCACGGGCCTCCAAGCTCAGTTTCCCAAGGGCCAGGTCCAGCTGGACCAACACAGGGCAGGGACAACCTAACCCCTGTGAAGCTCAGCCCTTCATCCCCAGTATCTGCACAGATCCAGGAATGCTGTCGACTCAGTTGATCCCTTTTCCCTCTGGGGTAAGACAGCTCTGAATTTAAGCCCACCCCAGGGTGGGCAGCTGGCTGTGGAGGGCTACCTCTGCCCTGGGAGTTTAAGCTGCTGCTGTTCATGAATCAGGGCCTGGAGGCTGACTCTCATTGCAACATACTCTAAGACACTGGTTGTGACATTTAGCCTGGGGTAGGCTTAAATGCAGAGCTGTCTTGCTGCAGGGGCGGCGAGTGCAATAGCCATCCCATCTGCCACCACCCACAAGTCCTCTCTCTTCAGCTCTTTCAAGCGTCCACTCGCTGGCTTCACTGTCAGATACCTGGGCACATCTACAGAGTTGATGCTAGACCGGCAAGTTTTCAGAAAAGGAAAAACAAAAAGCTGAAGTTATAGCTGGGAACTTGGGCAGTAGTGACACTGCAACTGTCGAAGAGCGGGGTAGCTTCGGGAGCATCCTGGCTTCCACCTTGCTTCCAGGGTAAAATGAGAACTTGCACATAACCCTGTAGCAAGCGAGCAGAAGGAGCACTGGTGAAACCAAGCGACTGAGGGAACACAGACGACTTGGTCAGACCAATCGCCTTGGCACCACATCACGAACAGTTCAACAGGAGCCATCACCACATGCTTCCAAGGAAGGCTCAAAAAAGCTTAGATCCTACTCAGCTGGGACCCTAAAACCTGAAGACATGGACGTTAAAACCTCTTTTACTGAACTTGTGAGCAATTTTCAAAAATGCATTTGTAAAACATAAGAGACTCAACGACTTTGTGACGCTGTGTGCAAGTCAATCACATAAATTATGTCGGAAAGCGCTTCCTACATCACCTACCACCTTTTCAATGCACTACACATTCTTTTGCATTTAACCTATGGTACTAGAGGAGATTCTCATAAGGTAACTTCATTAAAACACCGACTGTTGCTAGTAATGCAAGTTGCAAAACCTTTCACTGACCTTGCTGTGTACTTTCCACTACAAGATCTTATCTTCCATAGTTTAAGGAGGTCTCTCACCGCATACATCACACAGGAACAGACATGCCGTGGGGATGAACTGGAGTTGAGTAATGAAAGGAGATTTGTTTTTTAGGACCCTTCCCTCATTTGTTACAAAAGGGAAAAGCTCTGCAGTGGATAAGGTAAGGAACTGCAGAAAAGGCAAGAACGGTCTTCTCTCGGTCACTGCACTTTATAATGCTGTAGTGTGAAAAATGGACTTGAATCTCCCACTAGTACATAGAATAACCCACGTTAACATGTTTATCCAGGAAGCTGTTACATCTGTTTTACTCTGCCCAGCTCAGCATTCTGAAATATTGAGCGATCAACTATACATGAGAGAGATCAATAGGACCACTGATGTTCACACCTGTCAAAACCCCAAAACTGGCCTCTTCTGTCCTGTATCCACTACATAAACAGATAAAAAAACCTCCCAATATCTGCACTTTAGAATTCACATCAGGAGACAGAATGTGAGATAAGCAAGAGAGACAGGGCACCTGTCCTGGCCCAAAGTATCTTGCAAACACCACCGGCAGCGAGGTGAGATTGGCTTGTCCCAGCAAGCCCAGAGTCCCCTGCATGCTAGCCTATTTCTCACCAGTCGCCCTGCTTGTCCTCCCCCAGTGTGAAATTTTATTCGCACTAAATTCAAACTACGCACAATCATGTAGAAAACATGCGGTTTTGACTGGATGGAAGAAGTTGTTAAATATTTCTGCTCTGTGTTCGAAAAGCTAGATATACTCAGAGGTACAAAGAACATGGAAATTGGTGGCATCCAGCCGCCAAACAAGATAGGCGCATCGTTACCCCCAGGTTAAATTTCTGAAGGACCCTAAGCCCGTGAAAAAGTTATCGAGTATCTCCTGAACACTTGGTAGCTTTGGGTGAAATCAAAAGCCTTTTAAGGACTGTTACACCACCTTCAAGATCACAGTGCTCCATGCGGGAGGGACAGCGATTCACTCCACAGGGGAGCCCTTGCTGTTGTAGCAATGGTAAGGTATACCTTTGACAAAATTTATTCATAAAAAGGAGGACTTGAAAGACTAAACACAAAGTTTTTAAACCACCAATCTACTGCTACCTAAAGCAATCAAGGTAATCACAAATAACAATTTCCAGACCCAAATACAATAGTGTATCTCTACACTAAGGCTTTTTTCCCCTCAAGACTTTAATTCTCTGCTTGATAGGTTCTCTTTCCTGCCCCGACATTGAAGGGTATGAAAACCAGCAACCCCTGTCTCTTCCCATCATTTGCTTGGGTTGTGAGAAACATACATTAGAACAACCAAGGCATTAACATTTAGATTAGTAACAGCAAAATTTAGTTTATGGCCCCTTGAAGCAAACAAGACCTACCTCTCACCTTTATCAAACACAGCACCCTTCACTGGACTAGAAGTTAGGGCCTACCTCGTTCTGCAGCACCTCTTAAAGCTAGGGATTAGGCATTATTTAATACTTCCATGAGAAATCACAGCAAAGGCACCAAATTCAATTTGAATCAGCGCCTCCCCTGAGTTACCTGTCTATGGCAAGTCTTTACTGGATACAGAAAATGCTGTGCAGCTTTCCTAAGCAGTAGAGCACCAAAGAGGACGTGCACAAGTTTCAACACTTCCCTAAAAACCAGCTACCTTCAAAAGCAGCCTAAAACACCTATCCAGGTGAAGTGACGGAACCTGCACGAGACCGTCTCATTATATTCTCCTCCTCCTCAGCTCAGGAGTATCCCAGCTTTATTCCACAGCCAGAGAGAATCGAGCGGGGCTGCTGCACAGGAAGGCAAACCCAGTGGGTCAAAGCTTGTGTGAATCACGATGGGTTCTAGGCTGTTTCTGAGAGGCTGAAATTTTCCCTGTGTTAAAAAAAACAGCTTAAAAGACAAGTTAAACACAAGTGCTCTACTACTCATTTCCATATAGAATGCTTTCTGTTGCCGGTTTTATGAGCTTGAAAAACTAAACTTGCTCCATAATGTTTTATGTGTATTCTTCCTGAACATTTTAAAACATAATTCTGAACTTTTTCTCTTCACATTGAAAAAAATTACAGAATCGACCCTCCAAAAATGAATACAAGCCACTGGAAACGTGACTGGTCTCAATATCCCTTTAAGGTTTTGTATTATTACATTTCATGGACTATTTATAATTGTGTATTTTAGAAGCGAGGAAGGAAGAGATGAAACCTGTTATCCCAGTAAGCAATAATTTAATCCAGTTTTAAGCAACTGAAGGTATCTTGTACTTCACGGTACCTTATCTCATAGGAACTGCAGCTGCTAGAAGCTAGCGCTCAAGAAAGAGGAGGCTATAGAAGAGTTGCTGGTTATCAGAAGTGAAGAGACCGAGGATCGAATGCCAGCACCCTCATCTCTCGCCAGAGTTAGTCTCTACAGATCAACAGTCACAGGAGCAAGGTTTGCAATATTGCCCTTCCTAGCCAGAGCAGATACAGCTTTTAGCAGGAAAGTTCTTAGGATAGCCCCTACTGACAGGAGCATTAAGCAGCAACGTACTGAAAATGCAACAAAATACCATCAGCTGCCTCCTGTTTCCACAGGATTGTGCCTTCTGAGTCGAACTCATTTCCTCGCCCCACCCCTCAACAGTGAACAATGCTTTTCCACATTTTGTTGAAATCGAGCTCTGTGCAACGGGTGCCGAGACCCTTCTGTATTCAAAATCCCAACAGCATGAAATCGTGAAGAGTTACTTCCCACTGAGGACATGGTACTGTCTGCTTACCTGGGCAAGACAGTATCGATCCCCACACGTTCTAGTGTTTACTGCACACAAGGTTAGATTCAGACAGGGCCACCGTATCTTGAGTTATATTTACATTCAGGAAAATTTAATTCAAATAAATTTTAAAGGTGAATCAGTTAAAACTTCTGACAGAGTTTAGTTGGACAGCCGAATTCAGAAGGGTCTCGGCCAAATTTCATTCCCTTTGAAAGCACGTAATCTACTCAAGAAGTCACATACAGATTCATTACCCACAAGCAGATCCATGCGGACAAGCCAGTAGGACAGGATGCCACAGCTCAGTGCTCCACCGGGAAGGGACTTTCTACTACCACCTGCACACAGCACCGCGCAGCCGCGCTGGGTGCAGGCTGTTCCCACCAGCAAGGCGGACCCCTTCCAGGAGATACTCATCAGGTTAGCTCCCAACAAGAGTCCTTGCGCTGTTTATCCTTCCTGGTAATTGATGGCCTTCGTGCTGCCACAGAAATTGCTCAATGAGTACACAGGCTCTGTTATGCCTCCAACACTCCAGGCAACCCTCAACCTGCCCTAGTTTTCCTATGTCTCATACTACTTTCTTGTCCTACTACATCTGTTAGCCCTATGTGAAAGTAGATAACCTTTGTATCTGTTAAGCACAGTTACAGAAGCAGAGCCATTGCCTATTGGGAAATCCATTATATTATCTGCAAACCATGTCCTTTTTCACCCTTTCCCAAGTTATGTTGACTTTTCAGAAAAAAAATATAGAAGTATGCATTGTAAAAAGTTCTTGACTATTTGCTCTGGCTCTTCAAATGCTGACTCCAATCACCTACTGCGGTTTCCAGCACACCAGGGAAAGAACATTTCTGTTTCATATGCTCTCATGCTGCTGCTTTTTGCAGGTATCTAAATGACAAGTGGATAGTGTTAATAACCCCAGTGTAAGCAAGGAAGCCCCAGGTCTCACAGACAGGCAACTCTAGTACAGTTTACTGTGATGTTGCACTAACAGAAGAATCTAACCTAGAAAGAACATAGCACTACTTTTTAAAAAACTGGAGCTTCTAATGTCATTGCCTCAACTAAAAGTTATCAGCTCTTACCATCTTCTAATTTTATAACTTGGAATTGCTCACTATTTATAAAGTATGTCCACAAAGAAAAACATAAGCATTTATCCTTATTTCTAGGAATTCTTCAGATATCTGTGCTCACCTCTGATCTCCTGCTCCACAGCCTGTGTCTCCCTGTCAGACTTCAGCTCAAGCGGGCTCACAGAGCTGCTCAAGGTCGGAAAGCAAAACAAGCACATCCGTGTAAGACACCGAACTGAATCTTCCTACAGTTCCTTAGCCCATGCGCTACATTTTGGAACAGCAAACTCCAAAGTGCTCATTTCCACACTTGCACTTACTACTAATTCCCATGATAAAAGAAATTAGCAACACATCTTTTTAAAGCCTTTTTTTTTTTTTTTAACCAGTAAACCCAAACTTTTCCGCTAAGGTGCCTTACTGGGTTCACAAAGGCAACATGAACGTCCACTATGAACGTTTACTTTAAAAAAAAAAAAAAAAAAAAAAAAAGAGAGAGAGAGAGAGAGAGAGAGAAAAAAGAGAAAAATCCTTCTCCCTACACTTGCAGTGAGAGCAATGTGACTGGTGGACAACGGAGCTGGGGAGCTCAGAAGAAGTATGCATGTCCCACCGCAACACCCAGATAAGTTGCACTATCCCATTTCAGGGACTAAGTAGCCTGCAACAAATGATTTCATTTATAATCAATCAACATTCTTGCACTGTTACACTCATCTGGTATAAATGAGATGCCTGTTTTCAAGCCCAAAAATCTTGGTACAACCTTTATGACTCATGTGTCTGGTGACATTAAACCAAGATGAATACACAAGGGCCTGCACACTCAGTCTGATAAGCAGATCCTGGGACAAGTCTTCAAATGAACAACACTGAAGCAGATGGATCTTTGAAAGACATCAAGTCACATTTTTATCAAATGAGGATGAAGACAGAATTTAGGGAGGAAAACAAGGGAAATACACTCTAGCTCTCTGTGACAGAGTGTCTCTTGAATAAAACAAAATAATCAGAATTAGATCCAGCTGTTCTTTTACATATGCATTGTTATGCTTCAATGATTCAGACTGGATGTTTGTATTTTGACTAGTTAGCCATGATGATTAGACTGCTTAGTCCTGAGCCAGGCTTTCAAAGGAACATCACAAAGAAAGAGGTAGAATGAGCACCTTTGTTGGGCCTGAAACAATCAGAGCAGGCTTCAGATTTTGGAAGAACTAGAGAATATAGATGTATATAGTCTGGGTATTTGCATCATGACACACAGGAGCCTTGATTACTCATCCCAGTTCACTATATCAGGCACTACATAAGCAAAAACCCACCCTGAAGAAAGCAGACTGCATTCTATTTAGTTAAAAGTTTGTAACCTGTATTTAAAAATATGATGAACACCACACCTCACATCTCACCCTAAAGAAGAACTGGGTTTTGAGTGGGTCTCTTCACTTACCTTACTCAAAAGACCTTACTCAAAAGACCTTACTCAAAAGACCTTACTCAAAAGACCTTACTCAAAAGACCTTACTCAAAAGACCTTACTCAAAAGACCTTACTCAAAAGACCTTACTCAAAAGACCTTACTCAAAAGACCTTACTCAAAAGACCTTACTCAAAAGACCTTACTCAAAAGACCTTACTCAAAAGACCTTACTCAAAAGACCTTACTCAAAAGACCTTACTCAAAAGACCTTACTCAAAAGACCTTACTCAAAAGACCTTACTCAAAAGACCTTACTCATGCATGAAGACCTTTTTATTGGCATCACTCTTTATATTTTAAAACAAGTATCAAGACAATACCAAAGCATCAAGCACGGTAATTAGAATTTTCCTTAATGAGTAAGTTTCTCATTACCTTTCCAGAAAGATTTCTTATTTTGGGTTATTACATGATACATCTCTTACAAAGCAACTCAAAGAAACTCAGATTCAGTTTTACTTCCTGCAGTAGATCATACAGGAGTCAAGGTCATCCAACAAAACCTCACTGTCTCCACTATCCTTTAAATTTAGTCTTGGGCACCAGATGACAAATTTCACTGCATAACACAGACGGAAAATGTGAGGGGAAAAACCAAAGTGGGATATAAAGCCATAATGAGCTTTTCTCAAAAATGTGCAATTCAAAGTAGCAGGAAAGTAATTCCTTGTATTGTGTAGGCTAAAAATAATTGTGTTTGTCACTCACATCTCACCTTCTCAGCTGTCCCAGGGACCAGGAAGCATCCAAGTCACAGGAAAAACCGGCAGCTTTGTTCATTCTAGAATATGCCCAACAGTCTGAAGTGCCTCTGTCTCTGCACTACAGATGCTTCACAAAACATTTAAAATAGCTTCCTTTCATTATTTTCCCATGTCTTGGTACTACTTTTCAGAGCAGCAATGGGCAGTGCATATTGCCTTTAGCAGCAAAGGAAACAATCATCAATTATACGGCTCTCAAGGCTTTGAAACCTTCCCAGAAGGAGCATGCCAGTTGGTTCTTAAATGTCAGGTCTACTCAAGAAAACAAAGTGGCAATCAAAAATTATTCCCATTTCCACGTTTCCTTAAACCTTCCTGATTTTGTTTGCTGCGTTTAAGTTACCCCTCTTCAAGCAGGAACCAGTAATAAAAAAAAACAACTCCTTTACAACGTTTTAAACAAAGCTGAAAGGGCTGAACTACAAGACAGTGCCGGCAGGCACAGCTCAGCTGTCCTGGTGACACAGGAATTAAAAGGTCTGTCCCCCCCCTCTGCTTCAGGAAGCCTCCGTTGAGCAGCACAGGGATCTATTCTGTCCCTCCCGTCTCGCATTTCATCAGTTATCCTTTCTTTCCCCTCAAGTGTATATTTACCACAGCAGAATATTTGAATAAATAACAAATACTGAGTTCAAAAAGGACACACGGTTTGCCACTGCCTGATTTAGCAGCCAAGTATTTTAAAGATAAAAATCTGTGTTCACTGGCAAAAATCGAAGCCAACTCATTTGATGACATATTCCAATCACACTCTAAGAAGGGCACGTTGCACCAAAGACAATTTAACCACGAAAGCATGAAGTAAGCAAGTGAGAGCCACAGGTATGTAATGTTGCTAGATGTAAAAAGTGTTTATGCTAAATCTTCTGTAGCCAGGCAATCTCATGCTGTGGGACTTCTAAAAGAGAATACACAACGGTACAACAAAAAACCTTGAAGCAATGCATGCACCAAACATCCAAGGAGTCTCAAAAGCACCATTTCTGTCGCAATAAGCATCAGCTAATCTTCTATTTATACACTGCGCAGTACTTTCCTCCCTAACTGGGAGACAGGTGTAGAAGGTTCCCACTGGGAACCATTTCCACCCAACATCCTCTTTAATACCCAAGCTCTATACAGCAGCAGTGTTATCCAGCTCTCAAGAGCATTAGACGTGCCTACTCTCTGCCTGTTCGTCTTAGCTAGAACTGAAAGGTAGAAAAAAAAAAAATAAATCTAGCTTAGAATTTATGTACAACCTTGCGCGGCAGTGTATCCCTAAATCCCCGAGTTTCAGAAGGACTTCAGGAATTTTACTGTGACTTTTCTCTTTTTAATGGCCAAGTTCAGGCTGCCTTCACAAGACAAAGAGCAGCCCTCGATTCGCCGCTTCGGACAGGTTGTGCGCTTAGGAAGGCTACTCTGCTGCCACACTAAAAGGGTACCAGTGGCAGCCATTAAATAATTTATTTTTAAATGAGAATGAGGAAAGCAAAATCCACTCCACCAGCCTGTAATCTGCCAATCTGAGAGATGCATATCCAATGTGAGGATATATTCTCAGGCAAGCAAAGATACATAGTCTTCACGGTAATGCTCCTGAAAGGCTATCACAGATCTTTCCATAAAACACCACGTCCACACTTTTCACAACTGCTTTTGAACACCAGCATGGCACCCCAAAAAACCAAGAATATGTTCAAGTCAGCTTTCACCTTGGTTACACAGACCTACGAATACATGCCACAAATAAGGCTCCCTCTGAGCAGAAGGCACGACCCAAAAGTAAAACTTCAATTTACAAATGCAAACAATAAAGAGGTTACATCCCTACTGCACGCAGAATTATTGGTTTTCTATGCCAGTTCCTTCTCAGGCACTTAAGCAACAAAACTGGAAGGTCAAAGGAAAGGAAAATGTCTTTTAAAAATGGAGCTTAATGTGACTAGGATCAGGAATTCTGCAGCATCTTCAACTATACTCGCACAGCTATAGCACGCTGTCGGTACGTGGCAGAGTTACTGCTATTTATGTGCTTTAAACTACATATTTCCATACCTTAACGTGTTTGGAAGTCTTTTAAACTATAATCTTCACTCTGAATGTCATGATTTCAGAATAGCATCCCTACAATGTTATTCTTTAACCTCTGTGTCTCAAAGCGGTCTCCAGCTTAATTTAGGAATACATATATATATATACACACAGTGTGTGTGTGTGTATATATATATATTTCATGGAATGTATATAAATATATGTATTTCATGAACATCAGACATATGAACTCACTTCCTTTAGTAAACATGAGAGACAATAGGAAGTAAACCACATCATTATTACAGCAGCTATATGAATTATCTGGACCAGTGGAGCAAAAGACTTTTTATATATTTAATATATCTTAAGTTTCTTTTTGTTGGTCAGCAGATACACATAGGACAACTAGGATTTTTAAAACAAGATAGGCGTTTACGGTCAACTTTCTCTCTTCTCCTCCACTTCTAGTGCATAACTGGAGACTAAAATGAAACCTATCTGTGGTCCTAGTCTAGGGAGTACCATAGAAAAAAACCTCATGGAAACACAAAAGCCCAAAATCCAATATAAATGCAATACTTGAACTGCAGCACATATCTACACAGATGCCTCATGCTAGCATCCACAGGGGGGGGAAGCCCTCAAGGGCTCTTTTGATGCCTCCTTTTTCAGATAATACATTCTTATGGCAGATATTTCCCTTCTAACGTGTGGGTTTCCACATGGCAACCTATGGAAACACATTTCTACATGCGCACACAGCCACGGCTGTGGATGAAGAGCCCTTCCTCCTCTTTCCCAGGCCAACTGCAGCTGGATGATGCTGCATTCCCCTGGCAGGAATTTTCAATCCAACTTCCCAGCTAAAAAAGAAAACTGAAGTCAATGCCCTTAATACAAACTCTAATTCATCTTCAAGTGCCAAACTGAAGACCTATTTTGCATTAACACCTCCTACGCATCCAATTCATTTGTCAGATTAGAAAACATCCGTAGAAATAGTCATAACGCAACTACAAATGACTTTATTATATAGACTTTAACATAATACAAACTGAAGAAGATACTTCTTAGCCCTCTTAGATCTCTTCTAGGCCACAGAAGTACATCCAGGGAGGTTTGAGCTGACATAACGAACAGTACGCTGCTTACTTCAAAGACTGCCAAAAGCAAGGGTACAAACAGATTTTTGGTTCACCAGCAAACCTCAGTGTTTGTGAAAACTGGAAAACGGAATGAAATACAAGGTTTTGAGTGAGAATTCAGGTATCTACCCAGCCTCTTTGGTGTGCTGTGATCAGACAGGCACTGCAACTGCAATTACAGCCAAATGACAGAATTGGCTCTCATAAGCTAGCTTCCAGGAGACAGATCAAGTACTGCTATAAGAAGTGCTATTGTCTTGGGAAACATCTCTGATAATCTGGCTAAGCTAAGCTGGACCAGAGCTACAAATCTGGCCTCTGTACAAGAGTTAAAGCACAGACTTGAAGAAACTCTCTGGAACTGACCAGCTCTTCAGAAGATGGAAAAATATCCTGAACACATGCCCAGACATCTCCCATTCCACAAACTGTGTCTGATAGCCCCAGTCTTTAAGAAGGACTGCATTCCCTCCGACAGGGATAGGTAGGACCAGAGGGATAGTTTTGGAAAGAAAGACTTTGAGTCAAGCTCAGTTACCCTCCTTCTGCTAGTTTTACAAAAGTCTGTAATATTTGCTAATGTTGCTGGAAATATTTTGAGCCTTCCTTCCCCACTTGCGATACAAAAACAAGCCATCACATTAAAGTAGTCAGAAGACAGATCTGTTGTTCTGGGTGTCCTTTGTAGCTATTTAACAACAAAATTAAGGCATCCTTTTAAAAGTGCCACCTCCATAATGGTCTTATGAACAGTGATTCACTATTCCTCAGATCTTCAAAGCAGCTAAGATGTACAAGTCTTCAAAGACTTATAAGAAAGGTGCTTAAATGTTATTATTTCTCATCGCCATGTCTTTCCTTTGTGACTTTTTATCCCATGGGTGCTTCCAACTCAATTGGGAAGTCCCTGGAGATGAGACAGGGTAAATAAAAAATAAAAATTCTTTTGAGAGAAGGCCTTACAGATTAACTTTTGAATCTTCAACAGTCCTTAGATGGAGATATGAGAGTGCTCGGGTAGCTCACGCACAGAGATTAAATTAACAAAGAGTGCAGTCTTTAGTTCGGTAGAAACCTGTGCGGATGACAAGAGGTCACAGAGAAAGATGATCATGAATACACCAGAGCAGGTCCAACCTCTACATTGTATTCAAGACTTAAAACGCTGACTTAAGATGAAGACAGTGTTCATTCTAAACCTCTGTGACAACTTCCAATTCCTTCTCTAGAAAGGGGTGAAGTACTTCACTTGGCCACTCTGTGCTTGAACGGGTCTACAGCTCAGGCACATACAGACAGGGGAAGTCAGAGTTCTGCGTGGTACCTCAAGTTTCAGCAGCAACGATGACTTCTTTTCAACTATACCTTTCACATTCTCATGGCAAAGCTAAAATACATAGGAACAGGAGCCTGGAAGATGGATTTGCTAAGATATTAAGAGGCAAGATGCTTCTTGCATCCTGTCTGAACCTGGCGAAGGGAGACCAAACCTGCCCTGAAGAGACAGCGATACCTTTTCCCTCAAAGCTTTCCAGCTGTGTCCCCCAACACGTATCAAGAGGCCGGGTGCCAAACTCCTGTTTGTTTGTCAGTCTATAGACACAATTATCTGTAGCCCAAGCTTAGACTGCAAAGACAACTTGTTTTAACTTTTATTTCTATCAGGTTACTAGGTACATCCCTCCTCAAAACAGATCAGCTACACTAACAGTGACTTTGGTAGACTGAAGCCCCCTGAAAATGCAGCCTTTTTTTCAATATAATGCTACTATCTGCTGTGTCTTAAGTGGCCAAGGATAACCGAGAGCCAAGAAATAAGCCAGGGATGGTCAGCCAAGAGTCAAACTAATTCAACCTGATTTGAAGTCGGACTCTCACAATGATCTGTTAACCACTGAGATCCTGAGAGCAAAAGATACGTATCTCATTAGTCAACAGGTTCACACTTCTTGCACACGCATGTTTACAGAACAACACCTTCATCCACAAGGAGAGACACACAACCTATTAGAAAAAAAAACAGGTCAACTTTAGATTGTTGAATGCTTTAAACAGAAAAGTCTCTTGAAAAGTTCACAGAACTTAAGAACCTAAACGCCTAGTCATTTTTCAACGGGAATTCTTCCTTGTGGTTTTACATTTTTCATGTGAACTGCTACGATCAAAGTTGCTGTAATTAAGTTAACACAAACAGTGGATACGGGCTACTTTGTAAAAGGATCTTTTTATACTTAGCAGCTTGATATATTCGAGGCAGGAACTGAAGGAAAGCTGTTGCCCTTTCAGAAGCATTTCAAATAGCTCACAAAAGTACACACACCCAGCAGAGAAAGAGAGAAACCAGAACCTCAACATAGACCTATTTTTCCACCCTGCTGCTTTATTGGGTTTTAAGGCTCAGATTAACACTGAGATCTTACATATTAAAAAAAAAGATCATGCAAATAGTCACAACGTATATTCCTCCATAGGCAAAAATAGGAAAGAGCACTGCCTACTATTCAGTGGCCTCAGCTTTATCAATGCAGGGCTTCATGTTTATGGACCACCAGGGCCCTAGTTTGGCATTCTCTCACACTCCAGAAGATCTGCCTGTTTGAATAATTCAGGCAACTAAGCCATGGGCACACACAGCTGGAGCGCTAAACCTAGGCAGTCCCTGAACGATTTGACAGCCTGGATGGCATGAGTGGTTCTCCTTACAGAATTTGGCTTTCTCTTGCTGCACACTTCAGGTCTATGTGAGCCATTAACAAGAAATGTGATGCCCAATCTAGATTGCCTGAAAAGGTGCAGGATTATTATGAACACTCTTCATCATTTAGATGGCGACAGCCTAGCACTAAAGTAGAACCATTAAGTACTGCAATTCAGATACGAAGAATTTAAGTATTTATTCTCAGTCAGCTGAGAAATATTCCTAGCGATTCACGCATTCATTCCAACAGGATTTCTTACGAATGGGCATGGAATGACAGAAGTCACAAAAACTAGACGGAGAATTTCCTATTTGTGCTAACATACCTGCTTGCTTATTATTGCTTTCTGCAGAACCAGACAGCAACATGACTGACTCTTAATCTGAATAATATTCCAATGAACACGCCAACAAAAGCAGTGCAAGAAAATTTATGCTACCAGTATTTTCTCTTCAAGCATCATAATTAGGCTGTGTCAGTTAAGGGCCTGCACAGACATGTGGATCAAAATAATTGAAAATATTATAAATAATTTAACTGCACCTATCTGTATCAATGTTTTGCACAAGGACCTATTCTTATGCATCTGTGGGATACAAGCAGAAACACAATACAGATCTAGGAAAGCTGGGACACAGTCTTTAGGAGATTTTGCCATTTGAATGGATTTTGGCCCCAAAAGCTTGTGAATAGCTGTCTTACACCATTTTTCAGAGAGAAACATCTCTCTCTTACCCTTGTTAAACTTTTAACTGAAAAAAACCCAAAGAAAATATGGCCCTCCATACTGACTAGAGACAATTTCAATGGTCCCACAGGTGAACGATAAACAGCATGTAGTTTGTGAACTACTCACCTAAGTACCACGTAATTGTCCAAAATTACATTACTTCGGTTCCTCACGCTTAATTTGGAGATCTAGCTTAATGAAGGCAGAAGAACTGCAAACCAAAATTAAGCATAAATATCTATATTTTATTTTATTTATTCCCCTCAGCCATTTGTCTCCATCCCTAGTGTACTGATGCTATTGCTCTAGGTTACGCTGAACTCTAGACGTACTCATTTTAAAACCCAGAGCACTTCAGAGACCCTGTTTAAAACACAGCCGTGCAGGAGCTGCGCTGCCGCGCCCAAGAACCACTGAACTGCAACGAGGGGGTAGAAAGAAGTAGGAGCATTGCAAACTACCTTTACTATCACAGAAACTGTAATAGTCAACTTTTTAGCAAAGATTTTACACTCGCTTTGTTCTGGCGTAGACCAATGCTGCTTCCACTACAGTGGAGGCTGCCGAGAAAGTTGTCATCGTAACGGAAAAGGAAAAAAAGAAAAAAGACACACACACCCCCCCCCGTTAATTCCAGCTTTCAAGCTAGCTTTAGACCTGGATAAAAGTATCTCAGCTTCCTGACAGAGATCTAAAAATTGGCAACTGTGGTGCATTTTCCACGTCTCCACAATAAACTCCTTCCACATTCACAAAATGCAGGAGCCTCGGAGTTACACTCTGCTGGGACTTCCTAAGTTTCTGAATCATGCCCTTTAAGACTTCTTGCTGGCTTTTCTAAAAGCCTTGTTTTAAGAGCTACATCACAACAAAGGAATTATATGGTGTGTACCAAGATAAATCCATCAGGATATAGAGATAAGCAGGCACCAGCTTGAAGCATACTGCTGACAATTTTGTTGATGATCTGCACTTCAGGAAGCAACTCCCATGCATCGCTTTCCTTTTATTGCCTTTCCACCACTGGTGGAGACTGGACTGGTGCAGAAAGGTGTTTCCAAAGTGCTCCCTCTCTTCCCCCAGAAGTTGATAAAGTTGATTTAAATCAAACAAGCTACCGCCACCTTTGGCTGTCTACGATACGGTTTTCCTCATCATTGCCAAAGCAGGGGTGTACGTTAATGAGAGGGAAGAAGTGGCAGATTTCTTACGAACTCCACTCACCGGGGCTTGGATCGGGACTCGGGCAGCCGTGAGGGGGTGGCTACAGCCCAGCTGAGCTGCACACCACAGCTCAGCTCCCTAAACAGAAGGGCTGGTCCGCTCCTACACTGCAACCAAACTGTTTGGCCAACAGACATTCAAAGTTCCCTGTTTAACTGGTAAAAATATCTGGTCCCGCATTTACAACCTACATCAGACGTTCCCAAAGAGTAGGCATACCCTGAAGTAATTGTACGCTATTCTTGATATAAGATACATGTCCCTAGCTTCCAAATCAGTCCGGGCAGAGGCTTTCATCCAGCCTGCAGGAATTTACACCTCCTGCCAACAGAACATACGCTTCCAGATCAGAATGTGAAAAGAAAGGGAGAACTAAACTGATGAATGATGGGAAAAAACAGGGAGCTGAGACGAAAGGTAGATGATGTTGAGCAGCTGGGACATACGTTTGGGATAAGAACATGAAAAAATGCATAACTTGGGTACCACAGCAGATGTGACCCATGCAAATTACGAAGTTAAAAAAAATATTTTTAAATTAATGCTATCTATCTGTAAATCTACACATGCACTTACCATTAATTCCAGCTAGTTTAGGGGTATGAAAGCCTCCAGATACTGGATGGTCTCAGCTTATGTCATCATACATGGGCAATTAGTTCAGAGTCCAGATTGGAAACACCCTACTTAGCTTTTTAGCTTTTGGGGTTTTTTCCTTAAACACAAAGAGGGATAATATTCAAAAGGTATCATGTTTTTTCTAATCACTAAAAGAAACACTCCAAAATAAAGAAATATATAGTTAGATAACAAAATGCCACTGAATGAACTACTGAAAGAAAAACAAAGACCTACATTTTATTCTAGATGCCCAATACAGATTTATCTAAAAAACAAACCAACAAACAAAAAAAACCCACCAAAAACCAAAACAAAGCAAAACATTAAGGTATTACAAACTACTAGGATCTGATGGGAAGGAACTAAAATGCTCGGCCAAGTTTTCATTTTGACACCCTAGACAACCTCAAAGTCATGAGACTACAGAAATCAAAGATTTTGGTCCAAAGTACTAGCTGACATCCACCAAGCATGACATGGTAAGGGAAATGTCCTGGCCTTCCTCCTAAAACTATGCAATGGGAAGAGATCAAAGAGCTCTTCTAAGTATGACTAGGTTTAGAGCTTGTGTTATTCCTCTACCTCTTTCATTCTTCTAAAATAATCCACTCTTGCATCATATTGCATGCTTCCCCAGCACTCACGGCCTTCAACACATAATACAGTCCTGAAATAACTCAGATGTAAGAACAATGTAAGAACTTCACACGCCTATCTCAATTAGAAGTTAAACAATGCTGCATGATTACATTAATTTAAACATATCTTTCCTTTTCCATTCTTCGTCTAATGCATCTGTGATATGCTGATGACAGCATCAATTTCAAGACTCAAGGAAAAGGTATACACCAGTTCCTTCAAAACACTTTAAAAGAATGGTTTTGCTACCAAAACAGGACACAAGTTACAAACATTACCAGTGAAGCTAGCTGTGCATGAAGTCTTACTGAAAAAATGAGGAAACTGAGGAGGAAATGATAAAATTTCTCATCCAATAGCCTCTAGAAGTCTTTCTAAAACTAACACTAAGTATCAAACTGTAAGAAAGAAGCTTCAAGTTGCTAATTTTCCTTAAATATGCTTCAACTATTTTTAAGGTCAGTAGTTTTTGTATCTAGACCATGCCAACAAGATTATCCCTGGCACCTTCTCTATGTATTGTCCTTATGCTTCTATAGTCATGAAAGCTGTGGCCTTCAGATGCTAAAACCCACACCATTAATTTCAGATGCTAAAACCCGTACCTTTGCTATCATTCACTGCTTGCAGAAGTTTAGCTGCAGGCCACTTGACTATACAGGAAAGCAGTCAAGCACACCAAGCAGAGGACTAACAGCAGTGATGAGGTCGCTGATGGTCCTTAGCTTTTATTTGGTTTAAATATCACCAGATAAAAATATAGCTTTTTGGAAGGCTACTTGTTGAATAAAGAATCACTAGTCCATTAAAACCACCAGAGTAGATTACGTTTATAAATCAGATAACGAAGGGAAATAACTTGCCTTCAGTCCAAACTGACCTGGGCTCAGTATTTGTTATTTTCTTGCTTGGCCTGGGGACTTTCCGAATTACTCAAATACAGCCTCCCACTTTGTAGGTGCAACAACCAAGAACAAAGCCCAAAGGCTTCTGTCCCTTCCAGCAGCTTAATTACTAATGACTGGAGAAGAGTCTATGCTAGAAAAAAAGACAAGTTTTTCCTTTGTTTCCCCAGCTCATTGCCTGAAAAATCTAGTCTGCGACCTGGAAAGAGCACCACAACATCAAATCAAGATTTTTAGCTTCCTGTTTTGCACTAATCCAAACAATCATAACAACAGTGACTCACTGATTTTCAAGTATCCCTTTATCACAAACCATCTCTTTAATCTTCAGTCTTGGAAATTTTTATGTGCATTTAAAAACAAAAATCAAAAACATTGCCATCAAAGACATGGAAAATGAGATAACATGCATTAAAACATTCTCAACTTATACATAGGCTCACCTTAAATCTTTTATCCTGCAGGACTTTCTTAATGGCCACAAGCTCTCCTGAATCACAGAGTTTGGCTTGATACACAACACCAAAAGATCCATTTCCAATCACCTTGGTGTCTGTGTAGCTAACTTCTTGTGGTCGGTCCGGACCTTGTCCAGGAGTTGCCACTACTGTAGTCACTTTGCTGCCATCTTTGTCTCCTGGGAAGCAAGAGATACACAAATAATCAAAACACATGCGTAAACAAGATGATCAACAAGACCGAAACAGAAGAAGGTAAAGATTTAAATCAGCATGTGTATTTCAATATTAGAGAGAAAAATAAAAAACCCTGACAAAATTAAAAAAAAAAAAAAAACCAAAAAAAACCACCAAAACACTGAGCATATTTTTTTACTGAAATATATTAAGTGGTGACTATTTTTCCTCTAGATTATTGCTAACAAAAATATTCCCTTTCCAGGAGCAAACAGCTTAGCAAGAAAAGGTGACGTATGACCAAGAAAAGTACTTATTTCTACATCTGATTAACATAAGTGGGATTAAACAGTGTCGTTTGTATTACCAAAATGAAGCACTTCCTCATATTTTCATGTAACTGAAGAAACCAAACTGTCAGTATAGCCTGCAGAGCAGCACTCTGTCCTTTATAGGCATACATCTGGCAATAAAAACCAGAAGCACTGACAAAGTTTGTTACAAACCCACCTACATGTAAAGCTTCAGCTTGCAAAACCTTTGTCAAAGCTGGCTGTGTGCACCTGAAGTGCACAGGTTGCATCGTACGGCGCAGTCCTGCTCCTCCCTTCTTCCATGCCTGACCTCCTTGCAAAGAAGGGGGGCACTCACTGGGGCAGGGGGAGGAAGGGGGAGAAGGATGATGATGGCCCGCACTTAGCTCACATCTTGCCACGAGCCAGAGCGCAGACAGGGACGTGCGCTCAGGATGCAAGACGACGGTGGACGCTGCACAGGGGCACGTGCTTTGGTGCAGATGCAGCGGCTCTGGGTTTCAGCAGCCCGCAGCCAACCACACGTGCGCTCACAGTAAAGCGGCCACTCTCCCATCAAAAGACAAAGCCGCCGTTACCTACTCTTAGCACCGCTGCTATCAAGGGTGCTTCCTCTCGTTCAAAGTCTGATTTTGTTTGTAACAGAACCAAAGTTTTAGGCATTTTGCAAGCAGACACTGGGCATGTACTGCCCTTCAATTACAATGGCTCAGGTTACAAAATCAAATAGGGCTGTAAGAAAAAACAGAAGCAATCTGCTGTTCCACAGCAATCACTCTGCAACTCCACAGAAACTGCACTCAAGAGATGCTCGTCACATCTGCTTATTAAGAAACCTTCCTTCCACAGCTTCCCCAGGGCGTCTCTCCCAGTCCTTCACTACTCATGCATTTAGGATTTTTCCAACAGGTAGCTCAGATCACCTTTAGTGCAGTTTAAGCAAATACCTCCTTGTCCCGCTCCCAGAAGGCATGGAAAACTGCGCAGCTCCCCCCACCCTCCTTCCTCCCACTACCCCCTTCAAATACGTGAGGGGCTGTCGCAAAGAAAGTTACCATGACGGAGAAGTTATGTCTCTTTGGGGGACCTCTCCCTCTTCTCTCTCCCTCCCTGCTAAAAAAATCTCTCGGGTACGGTACCCAAAACTAGACCCAGGGTGCTGGTGGCTTCTTGTGCCCAACTTACAACACCCTTGTTTGTACAGCCCAGCTCAATGTTTGCAGCTTGTGCAATGCTGCAGCAACCCGCTTGACTCGTGGTCAGTTTGTGTATCAAGCTCTCCTCTGAAGAGGTGCCGCCTGCCCAATCCTCGTCCACTTTCCACTTACACACCTGATTACTCTTATCAAAGCCCAATATTCTGCATTTGTCCTGACTGAACCACATCCAAGGTTGCTTAACGCTCTTTTGCCAGCTTGTCACATCCTTCAAGCACAGAGTCACCACCAGAGAGAGATCCATTTCACGACGTGACATTAAGTTTATCTAACAAATCTGTGAAAAGCAGTGAATCCTGTGAGAATGCCTAAAGAGTCTGCAAAAACCCATTAAATATCTCATCCTAATTTTATCTTGAACCTCTTGTTATGCTCAAACAAAACAACTAAACCAGTTTGTAAGCCTTTCAGGGGATTTCCAGTAGGTCCACTGTTTTCTTAGGCTTCTCATGAGAAAATTAGTGCATGTCTTGACTCTCAAGTTTTCAAACATCTACTACTACTTCTTCCTGTAAGATCCAGAAGGAAAGTAGGTTGGCTTGGCATGATTTGCTCCTGCAAAATCCACATTAACTGTTACTCATCTCTTATGTTACCTTTTAGGTCCTTACAACTTGTTTGCTTTTATGCATCCAACTGCTCCGTGAAACAAAGGAACAAATTAAAAATAAATATAGCACATTAGTGCAAAGGGTGCCAAATTACTTGCCAAGCAATACACAGCAGGTATAGCTGTTCCCCAAAATGTTCACGAGAAGGTGAGATGCAGATTTACACATTTGAAGAGAAAACAGAGAAACAACAAAAAAAAAGGCGGGGGGGGACTGGGACTGAAAGAGATGAATGTCTGCTCAGAGGGAGAGAGAGGAGCAGAAATAGAAGCAGACTAAAGCTGCATGGAAAATTCACCCTCCTTGTTGATAACTGTAAGAAATAAATGGAAGGAAGCCAGGAAAAGAAACAAACCCTTTTTTTGGTAAACAAGTTGAAAGTGTAATTCTGATAGCAGCCCTGCATTTTATTTGCCCAACTATTCTATGATTAGCTTTCTAACTCAGCACATATAAAACAGGCAACATCTGCTTTACTGCAACAACCCTCATCATTTAAAAGGTAATCCCTTACTTCCCCATTTTTTTGTGTGTGTTTTTTTTGGGTTTATTTTGGGTTTTTTTGGTTGTTTTGTTTTGGTTTGGTTTTTTTGCCTTGATCACAAGACCAGAGTATCTGTCATTGCTGTTAATGAGGCTTGTTTCCCATTTTCCCAAAAATCAAGACAACTGAAGTCTTAGAGGGGGAAAAAAATGTCCTTGGCAATACTGGTGGAGATTTGAAAAACTTGGTATCAAGAGATCTGCTCTAAGGACACTCTTCAGAGCTGCAAGTCGCTTAGGGGTCTCCTCAACTGCAAAAGCAAACCCTGAATTTCAGACTACGTCAGGTGGTTCTTCCCAACGTGGTGCAGCAGGGACCTGGGCAACTTCTCCAGAGCTCAACTGAGAAGCCAGTCAGCTTTACACAATTTCCTTTAAGTCCATGGAAAAACAGCTCCTAACTAAACTTGTTAAAGTCTTAACTAATTAGCTACACCAAGAATTCTGTTTGTTTCTTTACCAGAAGTTACAGAGCATTAAGTCTCCTAGATGTTTCTCCCAGTTTGCTTCTTTCAATAAACAGCTGCTCTTGAAAATTCGTCCACAAAAGACACCATAAAGACTCCTCTTACGAGTTTCAGTTATATTCCATGACAGAATAGTTGAACCTGAGGGACTGTAGGGGTAAAATTCACCTTGCACCTTTGACAGCTTTGATCTCAAAGAGTAAAACATGTCACTGCTTTTCAAAACATACAAATAATACGTATTTGTACCACAGCAGCATCCAGGGGTCCCAAGCCTGTTTGGCCCCTCGTTCCACTACATAGATGTATGTACTGTTCAGAAGACCACACATAGTTCAGAATGGCTATCCCAGTTTTTACTGTCTGGATAGCAGGAGTTGACTTGCCAGCCACACAGCATATAAAGGAGTTCACTAAACAGCTCTGAGAAATACCAGTTTTAGCCTCAGCGTGACAGAAGATAGAGAGCAAACGCCTTTTTCCAGCAATCTTCACTACCTCCACGTTGGGACTCCGAACAGCAAACACCAAGAAGCATTACACCACAGCAAGCCTCAATGGGAAGCCTAGACAGTTTCCATCTCATCCCTTCCACCTCCTGTTTCGGACTGTCAGACTTAGTGGCCCCAGTGCATTGTCAAATACACAATACTCTCAATACCTTCAATTGTAGGTCTACAATAGAACTAAAACATTAAATCGAAAAACTAAGGAAGGAAGGACCAAACACCAAAATACTAAACAGCTCTTACAGCACAGCTCACATCAGAAGAGTCACTGCGATTTGTCCAAAAGAAGCTGCTTTCTGGTGCCGACAGCAATATGACCTAGCTTTACTGTAACAAAAAAGCAGATTCAGGTGACTGTAGAACCAACACCTAGGCAAACTGCTTTTTTAACCTCCAGGACAGAAGAACAAATACAAATAAATAGCTACCACTCTGTAATACACTTGTATTTGCACTTAGCACGTTTCATGCAAACCCCTAAAGCATTTCGCCCCACTTCTGATGTTTAACATCCATTATGTGGCATTTGGGAGGCATTTTTTGACGAAGAGGTTATTCCAGAAGTCTGATGTGCAACTGAAACCAAAGTCCAGACGTTTTAATTCCTAAGCGTTCTGATCTTTCTACCTCACTTTCCACCTTTAGCACATGATAACCATATGGGACGAACCACAAGCATTAGGTGTAGTCAGTGGTTTGAAAGCAGAGAACACTCATCAGTTTGTGGGAAGAAGGGAACTTACTCCGCTTACAAGACGACGGTTTACTAGAGCATCAGTGCATGCTCTAGCTCTATTTTCCAGTATCTTGGCATAACTTTGGAAAGGCTCATGTCATCATTTTACCTAATGCAAATGGCCACTTACCCTTTCAAGCTGAGTATTAATCAATTTTCTACACTCAAAAAAAGCTGAATATATTCAATTCTGTCTTGTGTTTATACAATTCACAAATTAAACCAAAATGAATATGGATCAGTATTATTTTAATGAAATCCTTGTATGGTTTGGGAACAAGAGGCATGCATCCCCCCCCAAAAATGGTGGCAGAGGTTTACCCAGGTGATACAAGATATTCTGCTACCGGACAAGCATTTCGTCACATAAACACCCCACCAGCTCCAGATTTCTACTGCTAGCTCAAAGTTGACCATTCTACAAGTGTACTGCAGGTATCCTTTTTGCCAGTGCCTAAACGTAGCTTGTCAGTCAATAAAATTCACTTCAGCCCTCAGAGACCATGAAAGATGTCCTTCGCTCTTAATCGGAACTCCCCCCATGCCTTCTATTGAAGGGGCCTGGAGAAAGTCCAAAATTACATCTGCCCTGCAGCCCTTCAGCTGTTTAGTTCCTGACTGAGCAGTACAAATGCACGTTAATGTACATGTAGGTCAGAAATCTACGATTCTTTTTTCTTTTAACTACATATACACCCTCTTCCTCCTCTTTTATGTTTTGAAGTTGAAGGGAAGAAACAACAAATTAGTAGGATGTTTACAGCTGCTTTCTTCCTACTTCAAATGCAACCTCACTCCTTTGCACTGTCTATAGACTCCTCCTTTTCCTCTTTCTTTTGACTTTACCTATCTCCTCTTGCTTCCCTCCTCCAGTTGCTCCACTCCTCCTTGCTGGCATGCGCAGAGGTCCTCCCATTAGATATTACTTAGGTTGTTTTTAAGTCCTAAAAGAAAACCTCACAGACCTACACCACACTCTCTACAATGTCCGAGATCACGTAACTGTCTGTCTCCACTTAATTCAAATATCTTCATTGATCTGTTTTCATTCTCGGTGTCACCTCCCTATTAAGATATGGCTCAATATTAAGTCAATATTGACTACTTCTCCCCTTCCCAAGTCTAAGGCTTCTCCACACTCTTTCATCTTAATTTGCTCAATGTTCAATACAGTCAACCAGTCACTTCCGCAGAAACCCTACACTGCTGAATCTAGGCCCTGCCAATCTGAATACGTTACAACCAGCAGCTGACACAACTAGAGAAACCAGCGACCAGGAGGGGATGGAAGTCTACCACAACTGCATTGGCTTTTCAGTCATTGATAACTGAGAAGGTCAAAAGACCTGAATACTTTGTGAAACAAATGTCTTAATAGAAAGCACAAGAAAAGTTATCTGCTAGGCTCTGATGCCGACCGTCAGATTAGGTATGAAATAAAACACCTGGCTTCTTAGGTATCTGGTCATGGCATGTGAAGGAAGGAGGTCATCAGCTGCTCCAAGGGTCTTCAGTGTGAGCAACACATGCTTGAGGCAATATGCTGTCAGCAGTAGAAATCACAGTGCTAGACGACATTTTTGTAACTATTTTCCCTACTACTTTTTTTTTTTAAAAGGTTAATCTTATACAGAGCTAATAATTATGGGCCAGTACTGGGGAGAAAGTATAAAAATAGTATTGATGAACTGTTTTACTAGACAGCTTCCTTTCTTCATCAGTGAACTGTTACCTAGCAGGAGACAGCAGAAGATAGAAATGAACATTCAAGGACCAAATCAGAAAAACTCAGGGCATCGAAGAAATGAGTTAACAAAACACAATGTGTTTTGGTTTTTAAATTTACCCCGAACAAAAGGAGTCCTTGAAATTTCAAAAATAGCTAAGGTCAAACACTGAACAAAAACCTGTGTGTGTGTCAATCATCATCCAGAGAAGGCAGTAGCATTCACTTAAAAAAAAAGAAATATATATGTGTGTGTATATATATATATATACACACACACACACACAGACACTTGTTTTAGCACAGGAAATGTCATCTGACTTCTTTACTCTAACTGAATACTGCAATAAGAGCGGCCATCAGACGTTACTTAAGATCATAAGAATCTCATGATTTGTATCCAAGGATTTTGGAAGAGCTAAAAAGTCTGAGAAGTGATGTTCATTTTTGAAAGAAATCAGAACACTCTCAGAACTTCAAAGGTGGACGGGATGATCCATATGATCCTGTAAGTTTGACAACAATTTCAGATAAAGTACCATATCAGCTACTTTGATAATGAATAAAGAAGCAGTAATGGGTTTTATAGAGACTGGGTTCTTGGACTCCATATTGTTAATGAGATTACAGGTTCATTCGGAAAAGAGAGGGGGGAAAAAAGCATTGTGACTTTTGTAGGGTTTCAGACTTGCTATCATATCCTAAATTAAAGAAGAAACATGTACACAGAAAGAAACAGTATTATTAATCAAATTGTAATACACTAGCCCATAAGTTTCAACATAATTATGATCTAATAAAATACAGTAGGAGGGCCCACCAGCATTGATTTTTGGCCTCACACTTACTGCTTTTATCAACAACGTGGAAGAAAAGCTATGACGTTCTCAGACACGAGATTTAGAGAGTTATGGACAGGGTAGAGATCAATGAAAAAGCAGCTAGCCTCCCTTCGTCACCCAGGCACAAATTAAGCGGAGGGATCCAGGACCCAAGGTAACAGGCCACGCAGCCAAACCAAGTAAACCTACTCAAAGAGTGGAGTCGTCAACTCTGACTTGCAAGGCATCCTGGCACAGACAGAAGTGCCTAAGCGCAAGATTGCTACTGAGATCTAAAGCAATCCTTAGATGTATAAGCAGGGGAATGTCAGCCAGGAAGCTAGTTCGTTTTCCCATTTGGCATCCATGCAAGAGTTACTTGGAATGCTGTGCTCACTCCTGATAACTAAAATTCAGGAGTGATGATTTAAAACCCTAGAGATTCAGGAAGAAGCCACAGACATTATAGGGTCAGAAAAATACATTACTTTGAGACTTTAAGAGCTCAAACAATTTAAGTCAAAGAGCAAAAAGCTGGAGGATTCTATCTAAAAGCTACCCATTTAAGGAACAGACGTTTCAGAGAGGGCTCTGATCTGCAGGTGGAGAAGATATTGCACATAAGGACTAGAAATAGAAACTGCAAACATTTGGGACAGAACTGTGGGCGGACAAAATTAATAAGGAAATTATATTTTCTAAAAAACTCTGCAAGTTAAGGCGATTTTTGCAACACAGATTTTTATTTTAGACTGGAATCTTTTCTAAAGCATACAATACAGCTGAGACACAACCGCTAGGCTTGAAATAAGAAAGCCTGCACAGGATGAACGTAATGACTCTCTGGGTCTTAAGAAGGTCAGAAAGGTTCAATACCTACATAAACCCATTTTTTTCCTACCCAGCACTAATGCAATGGTGTCATAGCTCAAAACCAAATATGCTGCTTTCCACAACAGTCAAAATCTGCATTCAATTTAAACAAAAACATAGTAAAATGATAAATGATGAAAAGGTGAAGCAGTCATTCTTTGGTTTTATTGTTAATGATCAAATTATAGTCAAGGTCAATTATGTGTCAGTTCACTTCTGTTCCATTCAATCCAGAGACAAATAATCAGGACAAATTTCAGCAACAACTGCCAAGCCAAAGACCACTAAGGTAAAAAGCTTTTAAAACACTCCACTCTGAAATCAAAGTTGCCTTTGCCTCTAGCTGGACATAAAGAAAGGGGGGGAAAAAAAGGAAATATTCATTCCACCTGCACCAAACGACGGTAATACTTTAAGTGTCAATCAATTTCAAAACCTTCCAGGCAGCAAAACCTGTAACCCCAAAAATTGTTGGTACCTCTAGATTTTGCTCATCAGCTTCTAAAATGGCAATACAAATTCAAAGTACTAAGTGCTAAGTTTATGCACCAGACAACTGGAAAATGGAGTAAAAAAAGTAAACACTAGACGGAAGTCAATCACTGCTATTGTAAATCAAACTATACCATCACTACAAAATAAGCAGTAACAGCTCAGAAGGGCAACATCATTTTATTATAAAAAGAGTGTGTAACTCAACTGACCTCTGTCTTCATGCCTTTTTGAGGTCAGTATGTCACAAGGAAAGAGAAACTAAATATATTTCCAGGAAAGTGTGACAGATAATGATGTGCCTCATATGCCTATATTCGATATAATGAACACACAAAATTACATCAAGACGCAGGGACATTTTTTTCCTTTTATTTCCTGTTGGGAAAAAGCCCTAAATTTTAAGTAAAGGAACAGCATCTAGATTTACCGCATCTCAGTTCAGTCATTCCAAATGCCATTGGAGCTTTAAGTCTCCCTTTAGAGGTTATCATAGTTTTTTGGAGGGGGCATTCAATTCACTCTCTTTGAAAGCTTAATACTAAAGACTGTAAACAAACCTTTAAAAAACAAACAGGGTACTTCGCAGGTCCCAGAACATCGACATGATAGGCTTGCTAAAACGTCCACTACAAAGTCACACGAAGCTCTAAGGCATTGACTTCCTACAGGTTTTCAGATCTTAACTATGGAAGCCAAAGCAAGCGCAGCACATTGACCATGCGGTTGTGCTAGTCTATCCCAGCATAAGCTTGACTCTGAACAATTTAAAAAACAAAACGGAACAAAAACACAAGAGGAAAAAGGATGGGAAGAGCCCTGTTGATCTAGCCCGGATGCCTATCACATTGGCCATCAGATGACCTCCTCTAGATCCAGCTGTGGCAGATGGGATTCCAACAGCCAGCTGCTTAAATCGGCCACCACAAAATCCCAGCAGGTTACCATCCCACTGACTTCTAAACCAAGCAGCTGAATCCAAAAGGGATGTTTACTTGCAGCATCTGAAGAAGAGATTCATCTTACTAAGGCCTTCCTTCCCACCATTGCGTAAAGGTGGTGCCCACCCCTTTCTGAGGCACATCTAAGGCTTGTGCTAACCATCTCGCCCATTAACATAACGCTTGCTTCGAGTACTCTTTCTGTCATGGCAAACAGACCAACACAGTAAATTTCTAAGCAACGGAGCTTTCTCAAGTTGCAGTTAACACTGAGGTGGGGGGAAAACCCTGCCATATTATCTTAGGAAGCAGCACTAAAAGAAATTTTTTTTCCTGTGACTAAACAAAATATCCACCAGAATGCTTATACTTAAATTTCTCCTTTGGGAAAAAAAAATACAGAAAAATACAATTAAGGTAATCTAAACACTGGCTGCCGGTGGGGTTTCATAAGCAGTCTCATGCTCATTAACAACTTATTTTTAGTAGGCACTCTTTCTGTTCTCCTCTCTCCCCACCCACCTCATACACACACATGCAGACGAACCCACCCCACAAAAGTTATTTAGCTATATAAATCACCTTTAAATTTAGATAAGGTGATTCCACAGATTAGGAAGCAAGTACTGAAGCGATCATAACAGCACTTGTTTTTATAATCTCAGGTCAGGACATTCCTGCCCCAAAGAGCTTACAGATTAAATGCAGCACAAGAGACGCGGACAGACACAGGGGCGAGCAGAAACAGTACGACAACATTGTTTTATCATGAGACTGTGGCCTCAACAGTATCCCCCTTTGCTATACAGCTCCGAGTTAACTGCTAGCTGAGGAATTCAGCCTATACAGTACCAGGATTGCTTATTTGAAGTTTCCTTTAGTTGTTCCTCCCTCTTACGTCATCAGGGAACACGATTTAGCAAACATTTGCCAAAGACAACTATAGCAGTTCAGCTGACACGTAATAACTTATAAAACCCCTGTAACTGAGCCCTGACAGGGCACCAGAGAACCCCAAGTTACAAGCAGATCGTATTTACCCACTTGTTCTTGCCATTCAACAGTTGACCCTCAGCGAGTCTATCGGCGTCTTCTAGCAAGGATGATACAGGGAATCCATCACCGGGCCCCTACTGACGTGCCTACTTTAAGAGCGCTGTCAGAGACTCCAAATCTCCCTGCCCTCGAAGACTAACAAATGTTAAACAGCACATTTGGGGAATTCCTAGAAGGCCTACAATCTTCCCATCAAAATAGCCGGTATGACCTGTAACCCTTTCACTAAAGTAGTTTCTTGTAAACCGCTTACGGAGGACACCGTCTGCTTGCTGGAGGCCTCCCTGGCTCAGTTTTAACTGCATTTGTTATAGCTTTTGAATCCAGTTAGATGTACGTAAGTCACCTAGCCAAGTACACCGCTGATCCCTGAGAACAGAGATCATCGCTGTTTTTTCCTTTTCCTTCCCTCTCTTCATCCACTAAGAGGTTTCTAACGCACAAGACCGTACCATCAAGCAAAACCCATGGAAGAGCCACCTGCAGTAGCTGCAAGCTGCCAAGACCCTCCCTACTACACACTTGCATGAATTAAGAACATCTTAATACATCTTAGAGGGAGTCTCCGTTCTTCTGCTGGGGTTTAAACAAGAAATCTTTCAATCGTGTTTGTTACAGCAGTGCTTAAGTACCAAATGTGAATAGGACCCCACTGTGCTAGGCACAGCACCGGGAATAAGAGAGAGCTCCTGCCCCGGCGTGCCTGCAGCCCAGCCTGAAGAGCAGACAGACCTAGGCTGAGACAGTACAGCCCACAGAGGAAACGGTATAATGGCCAGTTGTTTCAGGCAACTGCCACGGTTATTGGAGAAGGAAGGAAGGAAGGAACGAAGAAAGAAAAGACCTCAAAGGATACAGGCTAAAAAAAGGAAGAAAAAAGTGAAGGTAAGGAACAGCAAAGAGACAGGAAAGAAATCCAAAATACCCCAAAAAAACCAAGAACAACATCAGAACCATACTAAAAAGAGAAAAAGCAGAGAGAAGGAGAAGCAAGAGCAGAGATTCAAGGAGAGAAGAGGATTTGGAGCAGGACTGTTATCAAATTAACACTGGAGAGAGAGACCCCCCCAGACGAGTTCCCCGAGCGCACAAAGCACTTGCTGTCACCACCACCGCAGGCAGCCCGGGCGGCCGGAGCCTCCGGCCAGGTCTCTGTGGTCTCTGCAGCCCCGGCCAGGCCGTGGAGCTGTGGAGGGAGGAGAGGGCAAGAAGCGTGTCATTCCCCATCTGCCGGAGTCTCCTCAGCAGGGTCCCTCTTATTACACCACTGCAGTTATCTGCCACAGCATCCGATCTTTGTCAAAACGCTGCATCCTCAAACAACTTTTTAGCCTAAAAAAAGAGCAATTTCTCTATTTATCAATAACATAGGCGGCCTTGAAAACCCCGGAGAAATGAGAAGTAACACCTGCTTGAACTTGTGGAGTTTTCCTGGGGGTGCAGAGGAGCAAGCTCTCCCCGCCAGCCAGAGCCCTGGCTTCCCATACATTCTTCTCCTCTCCAGGATGTCAGAGGACTCCACTTTTTGCTTTGCAGCTTCTCCCTTCTGCCAGGTACCCCACAAATAGTTTCTGCCCTGCTAGGACTTGATATGTTTTCTTATCCTCCAACTGCACTGAAAACTGGACAGGAATACGGCATGTGCTTGTCATGCTATTCACTGTAAGACCAGGAAACAGCATCACAGACCCAGAGTCCAGCCCAAAGAGTAAATTAGACCGAGGGTGAAATCACAGTGAGAAACACATTGTCTGGAATCTGATAGAGCAGCCAAAATCCAAAGAGAAAGACAGATGAAGCTAGTTATGAAAAGGCATTCATTTGATGCCTATCTTTTAATGCTGGAGGAGGAGTAAGAAAATTGCCAGCTGTTAGAAGCAACATCCACCTTGGGTGGGAAGTACAGTGGAAAAAAAAAAAAGGTCAAAAAGTAGAGTGAGTCGTAGCTAATCCGAATCCCTGTGTTGAACTGTGACCTGTGGTTGAACGCTATTCTAAGAGTGCACGGGGCATCACAGCCAGCTCTGCAGAGAGCAAAATCAAGTTGCGCTGCACTGTCCAGGTCACGCTGCAGAACGCAGACCAGCCCTAAAGAGACTACACAGACTCTGCGTCCGTCCCACGTTACTGCTTTAGATTATGCCACAGAAATGCACAGAAAGGGAACACGTCAGTTCAGGTTAAAGACGGTTTTGAATTCAAGAAGAGCATTATCTCAATTAACATTAAGAAACTGTAAGCATGCCATCAACGTAATGTAGATATTCTCCACGGCAGAAATAGCTATGTTGGTGAAGGAGCTCTTATTACAGATGAGACAGCATTTTAGAAGCTAAATGCATAAGCTTTTCATCATTGGCAAGTCTTTTTTTTTTTTTTTTAATAATAAAAACAGTAGGACAAGAAAGGCAAGAGAATTAAGTGTTGGACATCTCTAAAACTATTTCAGGTAACCGGAGAAACTACAGCTTATTTTCACATTATACATAGTTTGATCAAAGTGAGGGCTACTGCCAAAAGGGATGGTCGTATTTCTCACCTTCACGCTCCCGCCGTGGCAAATCTGGCAATCTTGTAGCCTGAGGATGAGTCAGTTTAGCTTACCGATTTGACAAACTAATCCATCTCCAAAATAAAACAAGCCTCAAGTCAGTAGGTTGAATCGATTCATCTTGAGGCCAGGCAGTTGTTAGATCTGACAAGGTGAGGAGCAGAGAACAAGACTGTTCCTTACTGCCTATGCTCCCAGATAAGCCACGCCAAGCGTAACATAAAAGGACGCCCTTCAACTCAACGCCACGGCAAAGCTGCACCCTGCAAAGGAGGCTGCCTTCAGAAGGGCACTGCTGGCCCTCCCATCCCTCCTCGTGCCCCGACACCGCTTTGCGCTGGTACCAAACAGCCGCTATCGGCCAGTGAGCTGGAGCAGAACCGCTTCGGGAGGAACCAAACCCCCGGCCCCGATTCACCCCACAGCAAGGCGAGCGCTCGGACTGGCCGAGGAAGGAGATGGAAGCAGGCAACGCGGCCGGAGCCGTTCCTCGTGGTGACGTCCCGCGTCAAACCACAGGCTCGGGCGAACCGAAGCGAGAGCGCTTGGGCACCACATCCACTGCTTTCTCAAAGCAAAGCACAAGCTCAGACTGTCAAACAACTGAATCATACTTCAACTATGGTTAAAAATAAAGTGTTACATTACACCAGTACAGGCATTTATTCTGGACAGTAACTATCCTGCCTTAAAATGCATACTTTAGCTAATAGTAAGTATTATTTTCTCCTAAGGCTTCTTAAACCTAATAATAAGTTTGTTTCTGAGAGAGGAAAAATAAACAATACACCTACTTCAATAAGATTTTTTTCCCCGGTGAAAGGACGACAATGTAATTCAAACTACAGAAGATGTTTCCAAATACTTTATTGCACTATACAGATTTTACTAGAACAAAATCCGACGCAATGGGAATCGGTTTTCTCCGCAAAGAAGAACATGAACAAAAGGAATATTTCTCCTCGTAAGAATGAGCCCAGGCATCTGGGGTTTCAACTCCCTTCTGCCAGCACACGAGCAGACTCAGGCTTTCAGGGACAATCTCTACACATATAGCCAAAATAATTCTCAAAACTGTTCCTGTAATTGTTTGTTAAGGAAGACTGCTGGAGCTTGAAATCCTAAAATAGAGACAGGTATCTGGAAACAGGGAGAGGCGAGCAGCACTGTTTTAGCAAAACTTCCTCTCAATTATGCAGGCAAGAAGGAAAATAACCAGCAAAACCAGACCTTTCCCAGATTCTGCCAGTTTCCATGCCAGACAAAAAGAGTATCGCTTTTGAAGATATGACAAACCAGAAAACAAGTGATACTAAGCAGAAGATAAGCCTAAAAAAAACTCATGAGAGCAAGTTTTGAGAAATTATTATATATATGTCTGCAAAAGCTGCATACCTACCCAGAAATGAAGGTTTTTCAAAGGCTGCTGTTCCAAATCTTCGTAGGTTTTGAAAGCACCTGAGGCTTTCTTGCCAGCAGTACAGCAAGTTTTCTTAATTAGAAGCTTTATTGTCTTTAAATGAAGAGAAAACAGACTTTAAGTCTCAACAACGCTAGCTCTTCCTTCTCTTCTTACATATGCCCCTCATCCTAGGAATCGCAAGCAAGATAAACCAGGTGTTATTAAGCCAAGACTGTGGGTACATGCAAAAGATCTCCATTTCTAGGGGAGACAGTGGAGCCTATCGTTTCTCTAGCGCTGCTAGGACTGAAGAATAATGGCAATGCTTTATTGCTTTACCTATAGGTAAGCAGGCTACTTTCAACGCAACAATACAGACACCCACCTCCAAGGGGAGTAAAGACGAGAAGAGCATGTTCTTCTGCAGACAAGGGTTTATTTAACTAGCTCAGAAGACAGCAACTAATATGAACAAATGAAGCACTTTGAAGAATACAATTCCTTTATTAGAAAAGCTCAGACAGAGACAAAGGTACTCAAATATGATATCTATCAAGATACGTAAGAGACAAAGCACAGGTTCATCTATCCCAGTTTCCCATCTCTTACAGCAGCAAACAGTAAATGTTGAAGGAAAAACAGGACAAGCTTGCAGGGACAGCTATCCCAGCACACTCTCCCAACCCCCAGCGACGGGTGGCTTGGGAACTTCCCAAGCCAGAGGCAGTGTCTCTGGATTTTTCTTTCTCACTTTGCAAACCCAGCCCAAGATCTGAAGATACTACATGCAATAAGCCGACCAACTGTTTCTGAACAGATATAAGGAGAAGCGACATCTCTAAAGCATATCAGTGTCAGGACTATCTAGTAGAAAGCTGAAGTTTTATCTTAACATATACAGTAACGAGTAGTGACAATTTCTGTTCAAAGTCCAGGATGGCTAAGGCATGTGCATACTAGGCAGCATCCAGGCAGTTTTTATTACGCAGGATTAGTCTTCAGCTTGTTCAGAAATTCATCTTTCATCTTGGGATTGGACAGAAATAATATAATGTAAAACTGACTGACGTCTTTAAATAAGATCAGAAACACTTAGATGAGTTTAGGAACAGAAGATCACAATAACATAAGATAAAGATCAAGTAATGTTGACTTACGAGTTGAAAAGACAGTAACTCTCACTAAAGCAAGACTGGAAAGGAGCGTATAGAATATGCTTAAACGCTTGCGTTTTGGCTGAGACAGGAAGCAAAGTCTTGAACAGAAGTTATTTTCCACTGTAGCAGCCACTCACCCACAAACCCACAGTGAAATGACATTAAGACATTACAGCCTGACACTGTAGCAGAGATAATGAATGCATAAATCAAACTTATCACAGAAGGATTTTGGCAAAGGCAAGATGAGACTCATCATCTTAGAAAGCTATGGCAAAAACACCAACAAAAAAAGCAGAAAAATTTGCTCATGTTTCAGTTTAGATAAAGTTATTACAAAATACACTGTTTTTTCTTCCTTCAGTAAAAGCATTCTTCTGAATAAACATGTTTTTCTAACAATCAAATCAGTAATTGTTCTTTATCTGCCAAGAAATGAACCTGGGATGCTGTTTTTCTTTACACTTGCATATAAGAAAACATCTAATATTTCACTTTAGATCCTTGATAAATCAAACAGCACTGCAATTCAGCGTGCAATTAAGGAGAAACAACTCTTTTGCCAGCATTTTCTTTGAAACAGTGACATGTAATTGAGTTGGTACACAATTTTGGAATTAGTGATAATTTTTTCAAAAGACTTACTTCCTCTGTAAGATAACCTGAAAATACAATCTACTTTTTAATCCAATTATTGCCCCTTTCAGTTTGTCACACCCGAAGAGTCTGACAGCCGATTCGGCAGATATGAACTACGGAAAGTAACGCATGCTGCCTGCATCACAAATGAAGGAACAAAGAAAAACCTTTAGATATTTTTATATAAAAATATCAGAGGGGGTTAATGTGTGGGTTCATCAAAATTAGATGGCTGGGAAATAGTCAGACTCAAACTCATCCCCTTTCCAACACCAAAGATTATGGCAATACTGAAATTACTCAAAGACAGGTCTTTTAGTTTACTGATTGACAGCCAGCTATCCTGATGACGGATCTTCATCTACCTTTACTCTTAGCTCATTTGCCAAGGCAGCAGAATTATTCCTCAAAAACTTAGAATCAGATGAAGGAACAGACGGGAGGCATCATACTTGTACAGGATGAATTGGTTTCCTCCATAATTCCAAGTATTTCAGAAGGTCTCTTCATCACTAGAGAATCTAGACACAAAATTATGCCTCAAGAGTGGAAAGCTAGGGCATTTTATTACAGCATTAGAAATCGTATCCTGAGGAGAAAATGCTCTCGGTCGTTACATGTACCTGTGGCCTTTAAGACTTGGAAGCAGAAAGTTGCTTATGCAACAAGAGAGCACTGTCAAATTAACGATACTGTCATTTCTTAAAACCGAGAAGTTCATTATTTCCTTGATATATTAAAACAGAAAGATCTACAGCTAAGATAAAGAACACGCTCCCCAAATAGAGGCTTTGCAAACTGACTGTGAACAAAAACATAAAGCATCTTAGGTCTTCGCACTAATCCAAGAAACGTCACTAGGTAAAACATTAGTCACCAGAACTAACAGGGTTAACATTCACAGGTTTTACACAATTAAAAAAAAAAGGCATCCTAAGAATACCACTTCAGTGGTTTTAAACATAAGAAATAAATTATATACGCACTGGTTTTTAATAGTCATAAGTTATTCCTTTCAATTTCACAATCCATCCTCCTACCGTTTGCCCCATCAGATACAGAAGTCCCCAAAGAAGCCACACAGGACAGACCAATGCAACATCGTCTGCAAAAGGCACTCAGATTGACAGAAAAACCTGTAGCCATGTTCAACACAAAATATTAACTCAGACAATCCATCTTTCAAAAAAAACACCCTGAGCCAGTCTGATTATGAGGAACAAAACATTTAACAGGATTTTTCCCTTACAACAAGGATTGTTTAATATACAGATGCTTGTAAGCTTCCAAGAGCCAAGCTGAGCTCCAGGGTTTTACAGCCATCATTCCCATCTCCAACGTGATGGCTCTGCTTCAGCACTAGCACATCCCTTGCAAGTATGCAGTCACACGCTGGTTCAATGTATTTCAGTTTTACAAGCACACGTTCTTTAACTTTCCATTATTTCAGTTTTGGCATCAACAGGGACAATCTGAATGTAACATAAAGGTTATTTCAAGCAGAAAAGCAATTTGCTATCTTCCGTATTTACTATCAGGATTCAATAATGACTGACTGTCACCAACGCAAGTCTTTCTAGATCAAAGCAATGCTACAGGAGTTCAATATTCTGTTACTGTACCCTATGGCCACAAGTCAACATTTACTGCGCATTACGTATTTGCGCTTAAACAATGACACCGTACCAAGAAAAGGCAGCGGTGAGCTTCACACAAGTAACATCACAATCATCCCAGCAGCCACAATTGCAAAGTATTTTTGTATGAAAAATACGGCTAGGTCTCCTGACTTACTGGTTTTACATACAGTTGATTGTGCAGTTGCACGTTGCTTTTCCCTGGTAGCTAAGTCAGATTAAGAAGTCTCCCACACAGCGTGGCAGCTTATTCCTCTCCCTACTACCATAATTCATCACGCACTAAATCATGCTGATGAAGCTGTTTGTGTAGCTATGCTATAAACATCACTGAAGTAATCTGGGAAGGAAACCAAGCTATGTTTTTTATTAAAAAAAAAAAAAAAAAAAACGTACACTTGCAAGCCTGGATCACCTCACTGATTGGGTTCATAGCACAGCTGTGGAAGAAACTGGAGTGGAGGACTGAACAGGTCAGGGTCAGGCAGGAAAATAAAACCAGCCTTCCCACTAGGAAAACTGGTGTAAATCTGTACTAAAAAAAAAAGGCGCATCAAGGGGTAAGAGGTTCGTCAGCCTTAACACAGGTAACTGCCACTATCAGAACAGACTTACCTTTAACCCAAGTGCTAGGAGCAGATCAGCATTCACTTTTAAAAAAAAAAAAAACACAAACAACAAAAAAAAACATTTTATGCAGTATTAACTTCACAGAACCGTAAGTCATATAAACATTTCCATGAAGCCATGTGCCTAATTTGGGTCTAATATACCACATAACATAGTACAGTTAAAGTCCGCAGGAATGCTCTAGTTATAATTGAGTCTTCACTTCACACTATCCAAACCTGTGCTTTTGGGCATACTGGGTCAGGAGAGGAAACTTCTCATTACTTGTAGGTTTCTTTCAAGTTCTTTGATAATTGGCCTGGTGGGCTCTCCAGAAAAAAGAAAAAATACTCCAGTGGGAACCTTAAGAGCTACAGACTGGTAAATGTGATCTCCATTCACGGCAAGATTGCAGATGTAAGGACATCACAAACAACCTGCTGGGATAAGTTGAATATGGTTTGGCAAAGAGAAACCCTGCTGGCATTCCAAGCAAACAGGTAAAGGGGATCCAAGGAAAACACATACTTGGACTTTCAAAAAGCCGAGGCTGCTTCTTTAACAGTCTATGGCAAGAAGTCAAGCTGCTTGGTTATAGAGGAAAGGTCCATTTATGGGCAGAAAGCTGGCTAAAGACAAGGAAGCAAGGCTAAGACTTAATAGTCAGCTTTCCACTATGAAGAAGAGTCAATAGCGGAGCTGACCTGGCAGCACTGCTAGGACTTACGCTATTCAACATCTTCAGTGACCTGGATAGAAGCGCACAGTGAAATTCTCCAAGTCTGCAGATAAGGCTAAGCTTTTTCAGGTCAGCCAGCTGCAATGGCAATGACTATGAACTCTGGAAGGACCTCACTAAACTGAATAAGCAAAGTGTGGTAGATGAGCTTCAATGCAGACAGATCTAAGACGATACATATGGGGGGGGGGGGTGGAAAAAATCTAAGTTGTACGTCCATGCTGAATTTGTAGCTGGAATTTACAATTCAAAAAAGAGATATTTGAGTCATCATTGACAGTCCTCTGAAATTACTGGCTCAGTGTGCAACATTCACTGAAAATGTCATCTAGATATTGGACATCAACAGGAAGGAACTGAGAACAAGGCAGAAAGTAATTTTGCTGCTATGTAAAGGGTGCACTGCAATCGTAAGAACCAAGACGTGGAGACAAGAACAGCATACAAGCAGGGCAGAGCAGAATTCAGAAAGGTCTAGAAAAGGACAATTAAGGGATTAAAGAGACAGCAGCTGCCTTGGGAGAAAAGACTGAAGAGGCTGCGGTTCTTCAATTTGGATGCAAGGTGATGAGGGGTGGAAGGGTGTAATATATTCAAAGCTTATAAAAACCTGATGGCAGTAGAGAAGGTCAACATTGCTGGCAAGGAACTTTGGGAATCTGTTACTTCAGGATCGTGAGAAGATACTAAAGGGAACAGACAAGGATGTAGCCTCTAACACTGCCAGTCTGATGGCTGGATGCTAGAAGAGTAGGAGGACAGTGAGTCCTAGAGTGGCCATGCTCACACGTTGTCCCTAAATAGCAATGTCACTGCCACTGTTGAAGACCACATATTTGGCTGCACTAACTACTGACCTGACCCAGTATGCTATTTCTCATCTTCTAAATCAAAAGTGCAGAGGAAAGTGTTAATGTGAAATACTTCAAACTGACTCAATACCAGGAAAACTTCTTAAAATACAACTGAATCGTCTAATTTCCATTATACTCTTACAAGAAGACCCACTTTGGAGAAGAGAAGTACAGATGCTAAGTTAGACGCGGTGAGGAGCTTGGCTTTCAGGATGGAGGAGAATAAACAGGAAGAAGACAAGATTAGATATCTCAGTTATCCATTACTCCGGGCAGTTACAGTCAGGAAAAGCTTGCTTCCAAAACAGCTACACACCTCTGTGCCACAGGCTCCATCTCTGAAAACTTCTATGTCAGCAAAGGCAGCCCAGGTTAGAAGTGGGCTGCCTGCCCCCAGCTGCGTGACCAACCGTAATTACAGTTCCTTGATGTCATCTCAAGGGAATTCCACCCAGAGTAAAACACACCTTTAAAAGGCAACATCTATTTCTCCATGAAGGCCCATCCTCTCCAGGCAAATCTTAAATTAGGAGGGACAGAAAAACAAGCTTAAAACAACTGAGTCACTGCCTAGTATCTCAGCCACAGAAGTTTCTTCAAAAGAGACAAGGCCACGTTAAGCATTTGTACACGGCTGGTTTCAAATACTAGCAAATACAGCAGTCTCACTGGTATTCCCCTCTGCCTTGGAAATGCCATGGAAGCAGGGAGGTAGTGAGGCTCTCATCCTAACTTCTGCTGCTGAACAGGCCTACAGCCTGCTCTTCTGACCCAGACCTCTCGAGTACCTAAGACGCAGGTGGCTTCGTTTTCCTCAACGCAGTCACCTGCTCTGCTCCACTGCTTCCTGCTCCTACCACAGGGGATGGCAGAAGAAAAGCAGGCTCTGAAAGCACTGGCACTGACACAATCCCTGGAGAAATATCTTAAGGTGACGACAGATGTGCTTTTTTTATTACTGGGTCCTCCACAGCTGGGCAGAGCTGTTTCCTCCTTGGGCTGAGCTTGGAGGCAGTGGTGGGGAGGTGTCTCAGTACAGCGCTAGTACTGGGGAATACACCTTAATATTGCTTTGGTCCCTTGTTCCTTACAAGGTCGTCTGGAAACAGCTTTCGATACTATGTGAGATTGCGATGGACAACTTGTAAGATAGGCCTAGAGCACGCCAGCTCTTCTTACCTTGAGACAGGAGCTGCATAGAAGAAAACTCTTTTATCCAGTGCTCAAGAGTCTGAATCACAGCTGAGGCAAAATGGCTCAGGAGCGCTGGACTGAGCTGAGACCTGGCAACACAAACAGACCCTGAACTGGTATCTGCTCTGATCAGCCACGCTGGATGTGAAAACAGTGGTGCACGCAGGACCAAGGGATCCAGTGCAACTCTGGCCTTGGGTTGACACCCTGAGCCCCACTGCCAATGGAGCTTGGTGACACCTTCCAGGGCCCTGGGAGGCTGTGGGGTGACCAAACAGGCCACCAGTAGAACCTGCTGCAAGACCATGCCCTCTCTCCCTCCATTTACAGGCCTTGAGGAACCAGCATCCATAGCAATACTAGAAGAACTGTAAGAAAAATTACTTGGGGCTTTTCCATGTCTTCAGATCCCGGTTAAAGAAAATGACCCATTTAAGTGGCAACAAAGAGAAGATAGGCAGCCTGAGGCACTATAACCACGAAGAGCCACCTGAAGCGTTCTTATCTACAACAGCACTTGATCAATCATGTATACAGCAGCGTGAATACCCTGAGCCCTACAAAAGCATTAAAAAGACCAATGGCTTCGTTTCCATTTAAACATTTCAATTGTCACTTCAAGCAGTTAAGAACACATCCTCATAGCTTGCAACAAGCGGGTATAAAAGCAACAAGTTTTGTTTTACTGACAAATTAAAATAAATTCAAGAAGAGTATTTTTTTAATTATCAGTCAGTTTCTGCCCATGTATTTAAACTAAGGTGTCTTAGTTGACTTTTAAGTCAACACTTCTCAGATATTGCACTTCATATAACTAAGACAAATATATTTTTAAATGTCTTCGCTCAGCTTGTACTTGGGTTGGAAAAAAAGAAAAAAAAAACACCAAACCAAAAATAAGAAAAAGTCAAGCTGACCCTATAGAAGACAAATCGTAAATGACACTCCACCAAAATTAAGATATACTAAGTGGTATCGCTTTTTTTTGTTATGTCCCAACACTCTGCTGCAAAATTTAGATTTAAAGCTTTTTGGAAGAGTATTTTAAATCCAAGCATAAAAAGAATACCAGCCATGTTCGGAGTCTCATGGAGCAGGACCCAGCCTTCCCACCTCCTTCACAAGGATGCGGATGAAATCACCATGTTGCAGAAGACAGCAATGAAAAGAATACACTGTCCAAAGCCCAATCTGTACTCATTAAATGCATACAATTTAGATCCGTATCATCGCTCACAATAAAAGCACCATGAAAAATTATGCATTTTTGTTTTCTCTACAAGTTATGCAGTTCTTCAGATTCACAGGCTGTTAAAACGTCAGTGTGTTGGTGGATGAGTGTTGAGAACAATGTTAAGGCCATGTTTTTTGCAGTGTATCCTGGTCTTTTTAAGTATGCATTACATTAGCACAGAATTTTCCATATACTAACACTAAATGCTGTCCTGTTAATGCTTTACTACACCTGCTGCACTTTTTTGTTCTTAAAATGTAAGCAGTTTCCTGAAAATAATGTTTACAATATCACAACACTGAAGTCACTGAACCCTTTCCCAGAGGCCACCTACATCTTATGCTTGCATGACTTCAGATCATGTTTTATTTTGTCTTGGGTTACTGTTGCCTGACCACATACCCTTTAACAGTTTAACAGCATAACTTTTCTCATTACCTCCAACATTAAATCAAGTACTTTTTCTAATAAATTGAGATGGAGTATCAAGAATATTACAACTCCAAATGAAACAGTAGTTTGTTCTATGACATGAGGCACCAACAGTCTTCCAGTTACTTGCCAGTGAACAGAGAGCGGTAAGATCATCTATTTCAGCAGTATTTTTAACTCCACATATTCAACTGGAGGAACTGGGAAGGAAGGGTTGTTTTACTTGTGTGGCAATCTATCTATAGAGTCCTGATTTTAGTAAAGTTCACTGTATTGTTTGGGGAACTTTTGGAACTTGCGATCTGGGGGCTTTTTCGAACAGAAATCAAAGGAGCAGAAATAGAAAGGAAAACACTAGGAATTATTTACCGTCGTATTGGGCAGAGACAACAGAACAGCAGAGGCGTCCAGGAAGTAACATGAACACTGAATTTCTGTCAATTAACTAACACAGCTAAGGGAAAAAAAAGGTGATAAAATCCCCTCAAAGTTAAAAAGGCTACAAGCCATATGTTTATTACTACTACCGTGAATAGGCAGTATTCTTTTTATAGAGCCTGGAGTCATTTGATCATACAATAAACTCAGCTCTCCTTAAAAGCAACCCATATTTCTCACCTTCTCGTTAAGCAGGAACCCTGGGGAATATGAAGAGGCATAACCCAAAAGACAAAAACTTCTTTCTCCCACCTCAAGCTAGAGGAGTGTCGTAATTCTGGGCAGCACTGTTTGTGAACAGTTGACAATTACAAAATTAGGTACAACAGGCAGTTTTTGTTTGTTTTAATGCAAAACATAGCCAACTAGAGCTCAGCACATTTTCGTTTACTCAGAGGGCAAGCGCACGTTCAAATTCTTATAAAACTGCAGTACGTACACTTCACAAATCTGGTGGAGTTATTGAACTTAAACTAAAATTAATTCTCCAAACATGCTTGCACAGTGTTCCAGACAGGTTGCTTCTATCTGCAAGAACCATATTTTACCTGGTTTCATTATATCTCTTCCTTAATCTGTATTCCCATACCCTTTCACTCTTTACTCCCATTGCCTCTTCAGATTTATTTTGCTCATTTCAGCTCTTCTCCTGTCCTGCTTCTTCCTCGTCCATGACTCAGAATTACAGTACGAACCTCCTGTTTGCCCCCTTCAATTCCCTCAAATGGGAGGAGTATCTCTCCTCATACCGCAACATCTATTCAAACCTGCCTGAAGAGGTGAGTGACAAAGTCACTGGCATTACCTCAGCCATCCTTGCAGCTATACAGCCTCCCTGTGATTAAAAGCAAAGCTGAATTTGTGTACAAATCATCACTGTCCAGATGTATGCACAGCGAAATGCTGGTCTAGGTAGTGTTTATCCAGCAGCTGGGGAAGAACCGATGACAACTCATATTCCCGTACTTCTGCACGCAGGTGCACAAACAGCATGATCCTTTTCCTAGAAGGATTACTGAACATCTACTGAACACCTAAATTTTCAGCTTTACTGAAAATTAATCAAGCAATCACAAATAGTCTGTGGTGTGGGGATGCCAATTACTCAGTTTAGGCTTTAAATTCTCCCAGAATTTAAACTCATCCCACCTAAAGGCTGGGGTGTGGAAAATCAATTCCCAAACTGCAGAGCACACACAGGAAAAATGAAAGGATGGCCGAAGAGGCTCCAAGCACTGGCCATCCCAGGTGGCTGAGCAACCCCTGATAATAAGAACTGCCTCACTCACACCCCACCCTGATAACAGCTCAGCCTTGAACGAAAAAAACACACACACGTGTGCAAGGCCCCTCACCTGGTCCAGCACTCCTGAAACAGAAGAGCCAGAGATAACAGACCATGCCTGCAGTAACCAGTCTGATACCAGGACTGCACAGAGGGCCACCAGCTAGCAAGCCAGCAACTGCTTTCATAAAGTTAATTATTAGCCTGCCATTACATTCAAATCCAAGTCAACCCACTGAAAAGAGCTGGACTCAATTTCAGCTTCTGGCTACCTTTTAAAAGGTGCTTCCAACCACCAAAGGCAAACAACCTGAGAGCCAACAACCCATTCATACTGGTGAGACTGGTGTCCTCTCCAAACGGTGGTATCTCCAGGTACATCACCCACGGTGTCACTTCGGTATTTGCACGTGTTTACTGCTCAAGAGAATGCCGCTTTTTTTTTTTCTTTTTTTTTTTTTGCAATGTATTCTTCCTTCAGAGGTTGAGCGAGTGCTTGTAAAGTTTCCAGAACTCATAGGACACTTAAAAGCTCCTAATCCAAGTTTATGGAAGCAATTACAGCAGCTTTCAAATCTCATTTTGATTGCCTTCAGCATATATGCTTTTTGAAAGGATGGACTAGGAAGCATTGAGTAAACTGTGTTTCTCTACATAAGCAGCAGACTGAAAGCAACTCAAAACATTTCTTATTCTACTATAGCAAAACACATTATCTTCTCCCAAAAGGGATACTAAATTCTAGAACTATTTACCTGAAGTACCTCTGTACTCATACACACTTTTCACTTTGTCCTGTAATTCACACGCCTGTTTAAAATGTCTTTATAATACAGATGAGGTTTTAGAAAAAGACAGGCTCAAACGCCACAGTATCATATCACAACTGCAGATCTCCTTTCCACTCATCACAGCATTCAACATGTAAAATATATAAACGTGCATTTTGCAAACCTAAAAATGCCGCGAGAATGTATTTAAAAGGCTTTTTTTTTAAACTGTTTGGGTGGAAGTCGAAACTCGCACAGTGTGAGGGGAGAGCTCGGACCTGTGCCCAAGCAGTGCAGAGCTCTCAGTCAAACCAACTGATTTCATGCTGGAAGTTTTCTGTAGGCAGCATCAAGAAACTGCCTCAAAACAGCATCACCCTGCATTGACAAACTCTCCCCTCTCTAACCACTCGCACAGAACAAACGCTGCTGCTACTTACAGAAAACACACTTAACTTTCATGCTTGCCTCTAAATTAAGACAGCTTTGCACTTTTAATTGGATTCCCACATATCCGAATGCCAATTTGGAACAGAGAAGCTGTTTACTTCGATGATAGCAAACAGCAGAACTTATTGTGCATAATTTTTGGAACTGCTTGTTTAATTTCAGAAATCGGCTTCTTTCAAATGATTTTTCCAAGCTGAGCATAGTTACAAGAAACACTAGAACACTACTAGCACAGGCTGAAGAATATGAGCTTTAAGAAAGGTAGGCTTCCCAATTCCTCCCTTTAAGTACAAGTTTCAGCGGATGAGGTGAACCCCTCATCCACATGCAATTACTTTAAATGCTAACTTACTCCACGAGGCTACATGTCCACCTCGCAAAGGAAAAGCTGAAAATCTGAAATACCTGTAAGCACCAAAACCACTTCCTCCATAAAAATGACTCCCAAAAATTATCTGCAGCTATAAAAAGAATTAACTTAATATTGCTGCACCAAAAGTCTACCAAACTTTAAAATGTTAATTTCACCTTTAAACTAGTCACAAGTATACACAAAATATGAACCACATATTATTCTCATTCCATATATACAGACGGCAGTATCTGACTAGCCATCATCATGCCTGTATTTAAGACAGTCCCTAAATACAGAACCTGAGCAGAAGTTTCGACACTCAACAAGTCAATTGGTATACCAGAATACTACTTCTTCCAAGCAAACTCCATGTACAAGTAACCAGCTGCCAAGTACAGCTCCCCACATCCCAGGGCTTGTCTGAAGCTCGTTTACCTATTCCATTATCTTAAAAAGCAATGTCGAGGCCAACAGAGATCTGTAGGTACTGCCAGTATTTCTTTAGCAAGTACACACATCTCCCATCCCCCTCCTTTCCTTATATTTGACGCAATCTGCAATTCAAGCGCAGGGTTCATAGGTACCCGAGATAAGCGCCTCACCCTTTACAGCTTTTTGTTTGTCTGTTTGTGGAGGAGAGAGGGAAGGAAAGAGCACATCCCAAAAAAAAGAAAGTGTCGTTAACTGAACGAAGCTGAAGCCTTGCTGTTTTGAAGTCATAACTCTGCACTTTCACTTGCAAAAAAAACACTCTTTGCTGTCTTAGGTTTTGTTCAATTAGCTACCAGTAGGAACGCAATAGTGAAAAACCGTTTCAGTAGTGTTTCCAGCCACTGTCACGATAAGCCTGAATTCTGAGCACAGAAAGTTTCAACCTGCTCTCTCCACCTTATGACGCCGGCCGTCTGCACACAGACCTGCATCCGAAACATCTGACTGCAGGTTTCCATCTAAGGAAGGAAACTGCTGCTCAAGGAAGGATGCCTGCCAGCCGCCCAGGACAAACATGTGAGTGCCTTTAGTCTTTAACTATGTTGTTACGGGTGTGGTTAGACAAGGCTGCTAAGGTGACCTAATACTTAATACTTGGCTGTCATCAAAAGGGACACTCCTCTCTGCCCCCCCACTCCCCCCAGCCATACAGTCCGTCCCATCCCTTGTCATCATAACTTCAAAATAAGCCAATTCAACTCCCTACCCTGGCAGAAAACTGTTTACTCTCCTGTTGAGTTAACTTTCTGATGAACAAGCAAGTTCAGCTGGCTCGCTGTGTGGTCACGTAAGCGCCACGGAGACCACGTATAGGAACTAGCAGGAATACGGTCAGTAGTGGAACCCCATTTCGATAGCAACAAGACAGTTCTGCTGAACTAACAGCTGAATGCGCTCCAACGTTAAAAGAAATGATATTCAAGAGAAGCATCAAATTAGATTACAACCTAGGACTTTCAAGCAAAAACCAAGACTTGCCAAATACATATAAATGTATGTATGCACAGACACTATACAAGGGTGCAAATATAAATGTATCATATACATAAATATACGTCAGTTACTTCAAAGAGTTCAAACACATGTAAAGGCAATTCTTGACCTCACATACAAGTTACTGCCACTATCTGTTGTTTGTAAAAAATCATTAAACAGAAAATGAGGAAGGTGATTCAATATCTGTCACAGAATTTCCTTGATGTAGAAGACTTATTTGAGTTTGCCCCTAAAAGTAAGCCCTGACCCAAGTAATTCTGTTAAAGTAATTTCTAGGGCTAAAATACACTGGAGGTGTGAACTCTACGAGTGGAAAAAACATTAAGGCAATACAGTTTTCTAATTCCAATGCCCTCTTGAGGGCATCCACTTATTTGGTCAACACTTCTCAAAAAAAAAAAAAAAAGAAAAAAAAAAAGGCTGAGAAAAATAACCTGCTGGCTCTGTCCTCTCTTGTGAGCAAGGTGCTGACAGAGAAAACTGGCTAATTATTTTGTTGTTGTAACTTATTTCATTGTAATTCACTGATTCCTGTGGGATCCGGCTCATCAAAACTGACTTCATCAGAAGTTTCACATCAGGTGTTTTGTTACAGATATTATGACCAAAAATCCATTACTTCAAGTGACGAAAAACCGTCTTTATGTTAGGTATGACTCATCCTCAAGTCAGGATAGACACCATTTCTCATAATCTTGACTTGCAGTGGTAAACACGTAGCAACAAAACCAGAAATTACAGCCCATGTATCACAACACAGACTGCCCTGTAAGAAGGGCATCCCACACACTGTACAAATAGAAACAAGAAAGGAAACTTCATTAGTATCAATATAAGCTGACGTGTGAGATGACAAGTCAACAAGGGAAAGCTGAGTAGCCGCAGAAGCGGAGGATACCTGAAGAGTGATACTGAATAAAGGAAAGAGTGTTATCCACCCTGAGAGGGAAAGAAGAACGTGTTTTGTGGAAGGCAGGTGGAGAACAATAAAGGAAAACAAAGAGAGTTAATGTGCCGAAAAGGAAAATTAACGGATGGTTACAGAAGGAAAAGGAGAAAAATAAAATGCCACATCCTTTACTAGAGTTTTAAAGTACATAAATGAAATTACTTCCAATCAACTGCTGAGAAAGGGTCACTTAGACAAGGAAGTGGTATCATATGTGAAAATAGGAAGGCAAAAAGTTTATAATCTCATCTTTTGCAGAGCACGTTACTGATTGGTTTTGCATGCTTTGGTTCACAGCAATCGCAATCCCAAAAAGCACCCTCCTGCCTCAAAAAAAAAAAAAAAAAAATTACCATGTTTGGCAAGACTGAAAACATGGAACAGATCAAAGGGGCTGAGCAGTCAGGCTGTGAGTTCAGATGCTTTCTATTGGCAAATCTGAGTAGGCAGGACCTTTGGCTTGAAAGGAAATCACCCAAACTTCTCAGAAGTACACTCAAAAGATTTCTTCTCTTCCATAAACAGATTAAAAATAACAAGTGTGGGAGAGAGAAGGGGAGGAGACCACAGACACAGAATATGAAGTAATTGTACTCAGCAGGGATTCAGGAGCAGGGGGAGGAAGAGGATGTTTAGTCAGTACCTCCCAGAAGTACCGAGATGAAGCTGCCCTACCTCTTCCTACCTAAATGACTTCAAACTTGTATAAAACAATGCGTATTGGGTTACAGTGTCTCAGTACTTAATTAAAGAGACCAAAACCTGTTATCACATTCATATTATTTATAAACTATTTGCCAGCTACATAATGACCTTTAGAAAAAGTAGGTGTGTATGTATTTTAAGCAACCCTTGGTGGCATCCCCTTGGCTGTACAGAGAAGCCCTATACAGCTATGCATGCTGCAACCAATACCTCTGCGCTCGAGGGGAGGGAGGAATCGGAGCACGGCCCCGGAAAGGAGCATAGGCTGGGAAGTATCAGCGGTGCTACAGTGCCCTGTTCCCCTCTAGGTATGAGAGACCCCCTCCTCCCCACACGCTTGCTACCACTGAAACTAGGTCCTTATTTATAAAACACTTGTAATCCACTGCTACACTCCCCTTCCCAAAGCCTTGCAAAGGAACAGGCTCGGGTGGACTGTGACTCTTTCCCTCACAACATGGACACGCAAACAAGCCACCGCGTGGCAAATACATGATTGAACTTACTACGGAATAATTAGCGCGTTACAGCTTTCCATCTGCACAATCACCCTGGGGTAGTTTCACTGCAGTTTATTTTCCTTGCATAGGCTCTATCAGAAAGTAGAGTTTCACCCAGTTGATCTGCAATGATTGCTCCTGTGTCCATACCCTTGGGTCCCTATTACTGTAATACACAAGGGCTTCATCATCTGCAACTGCTCTCAGAGTATCTGATAAGACAGGAAAAGGCCGTTAATCACATTTTTGAGCTGGGGCACTGCACAAAGCAGTATTTGCCTACATCAGACAGCTGTATTGACTGAACAGTAAAAACCCTACCATGGACATAATCACGGGGTTATAAAGGCATTTTTACCTTGGTATAGCTACTTCCACACGGAATAAGAATTGCATGTGATGATATAAAGTTTCTCTATACTGGCACAATCCGACCACACCAGAGCTTTCAAGAGAATAAGCACTGCTTCTTAAAAACTCAGAGCCAGCAGGAAGGCAGGCAGGCATACGCAGCTTGCTCAGGACCTCAGGACAGCAGCAGGAGGAGGCAACTCAACCTGGACCTCCCAGCTCCCACATTTCCTTCACCTGTAAGACACTGCTGATGCTCTTCACCCTCTTCTTTTTATTCTGCCCCCTGCCAGTACTGACAGAACCAAAGCTTGCAGGAGCTCTGCAACCAAACGCTCATTTAAAGTTCATTTCACACAAGGCATTGTAATACAGGAGTACCGGGACAAGCCAACTCTTTGTCTTTCTGCTATTAATGAAGAAGTGTCCCGTGACTGAAGTAGAGCAAGACTAAAACTGCGATAAACCGAGGGACTGAACTGAAAGCCTCATACAGTGGACAAGTCTTTCTGGCTGACGGTTTCTTTAGGAGGCAGCGCTCCATGGTAGTTGCATTAGGCAATGCTTGCAAGGCACTCAGTGTAATGACAGGGATTAAAATATGACTTGCAAATTGGTATGTTGAGTAAAAAAATTAAACTTTTGCCTGAAGGGACAAATTATAAGCAAAGTTCATCTCTGCTTCTCTCTGTTTTGTATTCTATTCTCTTTCCTCTGTACATTCTCTATCTTGGCTACCGCTGCTTTTAAACTGGTTCCCTGAGCTAGTTAGGCTTACGTGGTCACTAGTTTGTCCATCTGTTTTAACTCTTCACCGCCAAAAGACCTGGACCTCATTGACCATTATCAGCCCAGTCTGAAAGAGCAGAAACCTCAGAGACATTTTGGACCCCCTACCAAACCAGCGGGCCAGGTAACGCTCCCCCAGCTCTCTTACTCCAGCTGGCAGCGGGAAGCCAACTGATCAGCATGCACATCCCTGGCACCAGCAAAAACATGCTCTGCTACGGACGAGTCAAAATCCATGCCTTCTCTGCCTGTGAGAGGAAGAAACCAAGGCCACTGAGTTACAGCATATGAATAAATAAAATTGGACAAATCCTTAAGAAAGGAGGCATCATTAGTTCCACTGCTCAGAAGTCTGTGCCATACGTGTCCACAAACTCCTCAGCCTTTGCTTTAAAGCATTCCAGGGCTCTGCTTCCACCTACATTTGACCTGATTTCTTTACCCACCCTGTCTCACCCAACCTGCTTTAAAATCTTGACAACACACCCTTAGGAAACTTGTAATAGCGAGAGCTACATCTTTTGGAGTAAGGTCACTCTGTGTTTACACCTATGTATTTGTGCGTGAAGTAGATACTTTATTTGTACTACGGATATTCAGGCTGCAAACTGAATTATAACCACAGCCCACGTGTGCTTTTGTTACACCAGCGGGCATCTCTGCCACCAGTTATTACCTACGTAGAATCCATACATGACAGGCCATAATAAAAGTGGTGACAGATAAAAATATTACAAAACTTTCCAAGCTGTAGATAAGGCCCAAAAGTCTGATTAACAGGGAGAATATCGGTTCTGGAGTAAATATAATTCTAAGGTGCAAGGTAAATATAATTCTAACATGAGAATTTATTTCCAAACCATAGCCTGTAACGTGGTAATCTTTGCTTTTTAAAAAATTTTTGGCACAACCTGGTAACAGCTTAAAGCAGACCCATCCACACTGATGAGATACATGATAAATCTACCTCAATTCTATACCCTATGGAGAATTCAAAACTCAGCTGCCAAGGGCTGAGTACTTCCATTTTCTTAATGCTGCTGCCATCTAACAGGCTTCAACAGCAAAGCCGCTCACCCACCAATGCTCACGCTTTTCTGGGAGAAGTACTTCAGAGACAGGCAGAGACCAACCCACACGCAGCTTGGGAAATTAGCATTCACACACCATCCAGCTGAACGCCACTAGACAGGAAACAGCTCTAAATGAGAGAAGGAAGTCTTTAGCAACAAATATAAAAAAAAAAATTAAATTCCTCCTAATCAAGAAGACAACAAGCAGAACAAGTAATTTCCTAACCTTTACATTTAGAACAGACTGCTGCTTTAAGCGCACAAAAGCTAAGCCAACGTGTTTTAAAAGTGTTCGAGATCTGCAGAACTGACGATTTGGTTTTCTATTTCTGTCTGCTTACCCTGCTGCTCCTGCCTGTAAACATTTTGTAGGAGGATGTGAAATTCAACAGAGAGGACTCTGAACCATGAATGACTGCACAGCGGCGCATTCTTAGAAGTGCGTGGTGGTGCCTATGAGCTCACTCACACATGCTAACGTCACCGGTCAGGGTCGATGCAAGGCAGCTACAGCTCTACTTGGTTACAGCTGAATGCCAGTTCATTAATGGGAAAGTGCCCTTTCCCCACCTCTAGTGGTAATTTGAAGACCGAAAGAAGGAGGAAAAAAAAAAAAGGAAAAAATATGTCAGTGTTTTAGGGAAATTAGGTTAACAGGACATCTGGTAATACCTTCAATTCTTTGCTAGTTTTTAACTTCTAGTAAAAACATGCACTGAACACTGACTTCTTATCTCATTAGGCCTAATCATTTCATTTACCATACTCATTTCGTCCAACCTGATGACTTGAAAACCTCTGTACATGTTGCATAATTTACTCTGAATGCTTTCATTCTGGATTCCTCACGTGTGAGGCTCCTATGCAATAGCTAGGACAGCATGTCCCGTTTGCTCCCTGGTCTGTATTAAAACCAAAAGCAGCTACCTGAGCTAGTAAAACATAATATAAAAATCATCCTAAGGGCTTATCTACACAGGGCTGAGGAAAACGTAAATTAGATAAGATTAAAGTGAGACATGTTACACACAGGTATTCTTACTTCAAATTAGGTATGCACAACTCACCTTTAATATACCTCGACCTGATCAACCAAGGTCAATGCAACTCCTTTATTTCCACAACACGGAAAAGGTTGACTTTATAATCACAGTTAAAAGACAGAATGTATCTTAATAGTTGAGCAGAACATTGTCTAAACATATCAGAGCAACTACTCATTTCATAAACACATTGTTAAAGAACTTCTCATTACTTCTTCAAATCAAAATCTTAACTGATTCGGTCATTCAGCTGTATCATATCTAAGACTTCTATCAGACGAACTTATGGCGCACCATATCATTAAGTGTCTGAGAAAAAGGATAGACGTAGGTTTCTCCACTACCATGGTTTTCCATCAGTTAAAGGCAATGTAGAGGGCTGCCCGTCGCAGAACACAAACTGTAATAACAAGGGACTTGGAACCTCAACATCCCAAAAGGTGGTAAAATTGCATCTTCCATTTTATAGAAGGACATGTGAACAGATGGAGGAAAAAAATTATTGTAAGCCAAAAAAGGAACCAACATCTGCTTTTAAACAAAGATGCAGTTTTACCCAACATGTTGCCATTTTCAGTCAAATAAGCCTCATTTAACTAACGCAGGGAAAAAAAGACCATCACCTAATCTTTTAATTCTAAATATGACCGTTGTAACAACTTCAGTGTGCCTTGAGGTTGGGAAAAGACATCTAAACCCCACATCTTTGTACACCATTTATATAAAACCAATATAAAAATGTACACCACCTAGCATAAAAAGACAAAACGCAGTACAAAACCCAGCATCTCAGAAAACCTTGCTGTCTTTTGCTCATCAGAAATGTACATGCTTAGGCAGGGAAGCTGAAAACTCTGATGTTCCCCATCTATAAATCGAAACCAAGCTACGTAAGAAGCTATCACAACACCACAAGGTGATTTTACCACAAACTCAGGCAAGACACCGGATGGTCGTTCCCCCCATCACCACAAGGCAAAAAATGATTAACCGTGCAGGGGTTTACTGGAGCTGGAACCTGCCCAGTGTACAGCACTCTGCCAACCACAGATCAATCCACCTGGAGACCCAAATTCAGGACCAACTAGTTTAGGCTAAACATCTCCAAGTCCAACCACTTTTCCCCTGCCTGTAGCAGGGCTCGACAGAGATGAAATAACACTGTCACTGCTGAAGTAAAGCACATTTATATGCAAAAAAATACAGGAGACCAGAGCCTCTTCAAAAGAGAATACTTTCCACTACTCATGAATAAGGTGTTTGCTGTCTACACAGCTTCCACCTTTTATAAACTCTACTTGCAGCCTCAAAATATGTCCTACCACAGTGAAGTAACACTAACTTCTGCCAAAAGAGAGCGCATTCCCACCAGCTCCATGGCAGCGAGCAACACATTCGACTCCAGTGTCATCGGAAGGCTTGCAGCTACTGTACAGCAACCCTAGGGACGAAAACTAGGTTTTGCATTAAAGACTCACCATGCTATAGGACGACTCTTTGAAGAAAAGTTATGTATTTTACCTTCTTTTGACCTCAGTCGTCCACATACAGAGAACTAAATAAATCACAAGACAGCGACTCAACAAGGCACAAACTTGAATGGAAGTCAAGATTTTATCAACCATTACATTCGGTATGTAAGTTCCCATACAGAGGCTGAAAGAAAATTGTGCAATACTCTGACAACTCCAAAAGCAACATCTTTAGAGCCGTTACCACAACGCAAGAAACAACTCTTAAAAAGCAATACATACTTTCACAACTCTTTCCATAGTAGAAAATTAAATGCGTCATTATTTCAATATTCCAAACATAACAGAAACTCACCATGTTTATTGCTGGAATAAAGCTTCCTAAGGACAAGCTAAATATGCTGAACATATTTTTAAAGTTTAGCGAAGCAACATTTGTTATTCCACACGTTTAAATTAAGTATATAGCCAAACTTTTACCATTAAAGCAAGGACTCAACCACCCTGCTGCGTAAACAAACTAGTGCTGCCTCAACAAATTAACAGCGGCTTTCCCTAAGCACACTGTGTGATCTGAGAATTTGCAAGAGGATATATTATACATACGAAAGCAAGAGAGTCCTCTGAGGGCCCTCAAAAAGCCTAATACCCCATATCAGCCAGAGATCCCAACTATCTTGGCTCTTTAAGAGAGTTTATGAAGTTCAAATATACTCATGTTCTTTGCTAGTTACACTGAAAGACCTGAAACCCTTCACACCCTCCGAGTAGTAATTATGGCCATCATTTTAGACATCAACATTTCAAACAAAAAATCTCTCTATAGGGAACTCTGCAGATAATTATTGACTTTCAAAATGACTCTTTTTCCCAGTAAATTAAAAGCTACCACGAAGAGGAATGCCAAGGACCAACACATAGCATCTGATGGCAATCTAACCGTACTTCCTTTGGGAAGAGAGGAAACTGGGACATTTTGAAAGCAGGCATTTTCATTTAAGGACAGTATCAGCCTCGCATTCAGAGCAACGGATGGCAGCCATATGGTATTTCAAGGGATTCTGTGTAGAAAAATGTTATTTTTCTGCAAAACAGTAAATTCTGAGCCCTGAATCACAGCCAAAAGTAACAACTGTAACTCGGGTGTGTACTGGGGGACATACGGGGGCAAAACAGGAGAGTTTGAACACACACGGAGAAATATGAAAGCCAAGATCTGGAGGTAGAGGGACACACGGTCCATATACTCTGTTTCCAACCAAGATAAAGCAGCTAGCTCTTACTGCAAATCATTCAAAAATAAAATGTTTCTCAAATATTTTATATTTTAAAATATCAACCGATAATATTAGAGTTTATGTTTCTTTAACTACATTTTTTTTACATAAAAATTAGCCTGGTTTGTCAGCAAATAAAGGACAAAGCATATTTACAAAAACTAGGCCAAAATAAGTATTTCCATTCATTGAGTGTAGATGAACATTTAATTTGAATTCAAATTTTCAAGACAGATACAGGTAAAACAACCTCAATTCCTCTTTCTGGACCCACCAGCAGAAAACGTGCTAGCAGTTAGAATAAACCAAGGAGAGCCATCGTTGGCCACGCACAGAATTCACATACAACGTTTTACACCTTCGTTATAACTGTGGTTATTTTATGGCCTCACTACAAGGTTGAGCATCACCCTCCAATATATGCAGCAACTTACATGTCTTAGCACCTCAGATTCCACCTGCAGGTCTGGGGAACTAACTCGCACTCAAGTTCAAAACCAGACGGTTCTACATCAAAAAGGCTAAGCACTTTGGTTTCACAAAAAAACATAAAAACCCACAACAAACAAAGAAGTCTTTAAGCCAGGGTTTAGAAGTTCAAGCCTGTTTACACGCGTTTATAAACTGTATGTATGTGACAGCACTGGAAGAGGCTAACACCTCATAGCCGGAAGACACGACTTGCCAGGCTTTCGAGAAGTTGTTGCAGGGTTATGCCAAGACTTGAGCACGCTTCTTGCAAACCCTGAAGTGATCAAGCTACTAAATAGCGAGGAAGCAACTCCAAATGACTAAGCGGTTACTTTGTAAATACAATTAATTTCACTGCCCACTGCTTTAAAGCTTCACAATAACCAAAAGCAGCAGAAATGCCCTCAAAGAGCATGTTAAACTGGTACTTCATTTTTACGTATCACAATTTCTTTTTATCTGTTACAAAGTGCACACACAGTCTGGACTACTTGATAGGAACAAGAAAGCATGCTATTTTCATGGAACAGACACACATCTTCAGCAAGAGTTCAGTGTGCTGATGGTAGGTCTTCCCAATGCTGTTTATCTGGTAGCATCCCGTAGGATCAGAGGCATGGCTCTGTTTCAGCAACAAGCAACACTGTCACCAGACTGGTTAAGGCATAAAGCTCAACTGTCCAAGGACAATACACTCTATGTTCCTTCAGTAACATGATAGCAACCAAAAAAGAAATTCCCTGTAATGATTCCTTTAAAGCTGTGCTTACAAGATGTCAGTTGGAGAGGGAGGGGGAAAAAAAAAAAAAAAAGAGACAAGAGTTTAGCCAAAATGTTCAATGCAGAAGACCATGATGGAAGAGCCAACAGGGAGAGGAAGAGATACTTTAAGAAGAACCGGCACACCTCAACAGTACATTAAAAATAAGTAAACTATGATAAGCAGACACTTGCATGCACTTTTATCAAAGTCCAACAGGACTTGAAGTAAAGAAAAGTTTAGAAAGTCATGATCCAAATAAAAGCTCATCAAGGCTACCTGTGCTTGGAACCACAGCACAAACTGTACTGATGTTTTACTACTTGATTATATTTAACTCCCTGCCAAAACACAGGGTTTTTTGATCCTGTTTGGGCATACATGATGCTGAACCTCCTCACTTGCAGAAGCATTAGAGAACAGAATTTTCACAATCAAACCACATTCAACACTGACAGTCCTAATTTGTCCAAGATTTTTGCCTGACATCTTGAAATAAAAAGCTCTCAAGAAGAGGTTTTGCTGTTAGTAGGTCAGGGACTCGAGAACAGTAAGTGGAAATAGGTGTGGCATTCTGACCAAAACCAGTTTTGTTTTCAATTTTTTTTTTTTTTCATAAAAGCCTTTGAGAAAAGAGGTCAAGAAGATCAGAGAAAGAACTCTTCTACCCACACCTAAAATACAACGGTTTCGCTAAAAGCAAAAAGAGGCACTTAAAAAATTATTATTAAAAAAAAAAACACAAATGGAAAAGAAAACTGCATGGAGAGGTAACACCACACTTAAAACAGAACTCAAGTAAGTGTATCTAGCTGTCCTTATAAGGTTTATGATTTTGTTAAGGATCTTCTGTACAAAACCTGACATGTACTTTTTCCCTATTCAAAAAAAGAAAAATCCTAAACATGACTTAAGTAGTTATCCCACTTTCTTCTCCAATCTATTGGCTTTATACGTAAATACTGTAAAACACTGAATTTAAATATCCACACTGATGACTTACAGAAGACTGTTCTAACAGTCTAATCCCATTCCTCTCCAGAACTCCCCAGAAATTTAACTGTACCTTAAGTTTCAGAAGGTAAGGCACATCTACAGTATTTTCAAATCAACTTGGTTTCCACTACATCTTAACATGTAGTACTAGCTAGTGCATTTTCTCATGCCACATAACTACATCCAACTCCCCTCTAAATGTCAAACAATCCAACTTCAAACCAGGCCGCACAAATGGTGACGGCTAAAAGCAGTTTAGCCGTCAAGTGAGACATAATGCATTGCGTAATACTCATGTAGTCCACGAGCTTGGATTACAACCAGAACATTGGTAGTTCTGAACTTTAAAATGAGAAGGGGATTCCCCTGAACAGTCTGCGAGCATTCCTAATATGCTAAAGGCAACACCAAAAAAATATTAATGCCCTCTTAAAGAATGGCAGAAAACTTGGACAGACCAGACAAATTCAATACAGGGTAGAATTTTTTTTACTTCTTTTTCTCCTCACAGAAAACATTCAGGAGAAGTGTTGATGTTATCTACACAAAATGCTTTTTTGTACCAGTCTCAAATCTTAAACAGGAGAGAAACTGGAAAACAAGTCTGCTGGTATAGAAAGTTCCTAAACCCAATGCAAGTCAAGACAGCTCAACATCTGATAAAGTTACATGGCTGTTCTAGTTACTACTAGCCACAAAGAAATGTTCCATACACGTTCATGAACAACTAAATTAGTATGTTTCTATTTATTCATTTTAGCTTTTTTCCAGCCACTTTAGTGGTCTGAAGGCACACAACTGTTCTTTAAAAAGAACAACGAAGGCTGTCTCTTCAAGCCACAACAAAGGATGTCTCCATATATGCCAGAACATCCCTCTCAGCATGGCTGAAGTTGGTTTTTTGAGGGTTTTGTTGGTGGTGTTTTAAAATCAAAGCCTCTCAGCTTTAACGTCTTATATCTTATATCTTATAATAAGCAGAAAAATGAAAAGGATCTCTTAGATCCCCAAGTCCAACTTATTCCTACTACACTGTGTAGCCCTGAGCATGTACTCAATCAAGGTAAGTCTTTAAGGTGCTTACCTTTTCTTGAGGAAAGCTATTCTAAAAATCTCTTTTCCTTTGGGTGGGGAGAACAGAAAATAGAGATTTTTAAGACAGAAGATACATCCTTTTATAACTTCAGCATCCTTGTTTTTACACAAGCGTTGTACTTGAGGAAAGTAAATGCAATAATAAAACTAATGTTTGCTCACTCTGCCCACAAAGCATTTACAGAGGAAAAGAATACAATCAACATCCTCTCTGACTGTTTTGCTAAATTTAAGACAAATATCATCAGCGTCACTTCCAGGTTTGCCTTCCCCCTGATAATCCTGGCTTGTGCTTCAGACTGAATTCCCCTTTTGTGGAGCCCAAGTGATCAGGCAGGCACGCAGTACCCCACACGCGGCCTCAGCAGCAGCAACGGCAGCTCTGCTCATTTTCCTCTCTCCACTGGAGTACGTTACCCAGAATCACTCACCACATTTCCAGCTGTATTGTTCAGATGTCCCTGTCATACCAACGTCCTTGTGCAAAACCTTGTCCGTGCACGTCTCCAAATGGTAGGCTTTCAACATATGAGCTCTCCACGCATGCTATTTCTAAGACACCTGTATTCATGGCCACTGAAGTATTCCTGTACATTATTGTACTCTCATATTAGTGAAAGTAAGACTTTGTCCCACATTAAAGAGTGTTTAAGAGTAGAAAAGGCAAGATGCACCGAAATAAGAAGAGTATAAATTTTAGTGCTGTTACTCAGATTCTCTTGAATGACTTTAGACTTCATATTCTCTTCCCACTGGCAGAGGTTTGAAGGGTGGCACAATAAAGTATTTCTCCTGCGCTCACAGCCAGGGCAACTGTTCTTCTCCCCTATAACCAAGCAGTGCTTCTGGGTACATCGCATGACTTAATTAGCAAGCTCAATTAAAAACTTCCCAGCTGGATCCACTGATCCGCACATCAATTTTAGTCCAAATCTAGAAACTTAGCCCATTTGTGTATGCTTCTACCACCCATCTCTATAGAACTCTCAAAGCCAGTAGCAAAAACGTTCTGAAACATTTAAAAAAAAGAAAGCCATATTTAAGGTATTAGTAGGATCTGAAACAGCAAATTATCATTGCTTTCTTTTTTAATCTAAAGGTGCATCTCTGTGTTCTTTAAACCAGACCCATTTTCAAGTTTGCCATTCCACTTACTCTTTTCCCCTCAAAAAACGTTTTTATATATGTAAGACATATTTGCGTAAAACAAACCCACAAAAAAAACCCTGAAACCTGTGAGGGTAACATCAGCTAAACTCTGGCATTACAAACAATAAACTCAATATTTCCTAGAGATAACTCCATTCAAGAGCCGTGGTTCCATGTGGTTTTAAGCACAAATACTGACTACAACAAAGGTAAAAGAGCAAGAAAGTGAGATGTGACAATTTAAACCAAAAGAGTCTTTAGACATGAAGAGAGTTATATTTTGACAAATATGGAAGAGAAGGAACAAGTACTTCTCTCCAATTTTTCTTTTCCACAATAATGTTACTTCAATAATAATATCTGCATTAACTTGCAATTTCAGTTAGCATACCAAGTGTCTCATACTCATTTAATGCATCCTGAACTCAAAAACAAGCTCAGGGAAGAGCAAGGGATTGTGTGTATGTGTTTGTTTTTTAACCTTGTCTGTTTTCAGAAAACTCAATTCATCTGAATGATGCCAATAAGGCAAAAAGACCACTTGGTTAGGCTCTACCTTTCTTCTTTCCTAGCAGCCATTTCTGATGCCAGGTTATTCTGTTGACTTCTTGTCACCATCACAGCACTGAAGCTGAAGAATGTCAACAGAAGCGCCCCAGTCTCTCACAGCTATCAACAGCTAAGAGGAACAAGTTTTCCACAATACCTAAGTTGTAAACTCTTCCATCATTCAGATGATGACAGCTGCAGACAAAAAAAGAACTGTACGCCCTGACTGTCTAAGCCATCTAAGAGATGGACTATTTTGTGCATGTCAAAGTCAGAGCAAACGCTAAGCACAGCCTTAAGCAAAGCGCTGCCTAGAAATGAAGTGCGATGGTCTCCAGCAAGAGCCTCTCTTGCAGCTGATGGTCTAATCCTTTCATCAGCCAAAGATTTAAAAGGGAAAGAATAAAAGGCATTCTGGAGTGTTATTGTACCTTAGGAGGACTTTGACATAAGGCTTCAGGGTTATTATTTCTTCTCTCTCATTTGAGCAGATTAGAAGGAAAAAAATTTTTTTACATCAATCTGTTTCTGCATATTCAAAATCACTTGGAATATGGAAGCAAGGCATCAACGGAATTTTACAAAACCAAATTATAATTTTAAAAGAAGTTATATTAACAGTAGTTCAGGATTCCAGCCTTCCACAGTAACCTCATATGTACACTAAATAAGACTGTAGTTTTGAGAAGCACAGGGGGGGGAAAAAAAGAAAAAAAATTTAGTTCTACTCAGAAGTTTCCACACCAAATGGGAAACCACGTACCAGTACAGAAGATCATTTTTGCTCTACCATATCTTTATAGTTTCTCATATGACAACCCCAGACTTAACAGTTTCGCACATCCCTCTTACTTGTATGTCAAAAAGCTAGGTATAAATCAACTAAAATCCCTAAAAATCGTAGGGAATAAAGAAGCGACAAAAAGGCAGCACTTAGATTTTCAAGGTCCACATCAAATTTTTGACCTTTGAACCAGAGCATTAATAAAATAAAAAAGAATATACCTATCTACACCCCTTAGATGTGCAAGACCAAGAGTTTATTTTCTTCCTTGGCTCATATTCTATGCAACATCTGATTGCTACAGACAATCTTCAGACACTTGCCCATTTATTAAATAAAAACTAAAGTGACTACTGTGAATAGACAGTTTTGTAGTAAAGGATGCATATTCTTCACGCACTGGCATTATACACCAAAATAATTCACTTATACTGTAAGCTCTTTTGGGCACACACCCCCAATCATAAGCTTGGTACTTACACAGCTACTGCAATGTGGTCCCGGTCTACGCTTGAAGCTCTGAGCGGTTCTCATGTGCGCGAAATTCTTTTGTGTTGAAGTAAGAACCATGGGATCAAAAACTGAAGGAAAGCATTGGTTTTCTCAAGATGCACATGAAGCAAGCTCTAGAGATCCCCCCCAGAAAGTCTGCGGTTCTCAACTGCAGTACAGGATTACCAAACTAGAGCAAGCTTTCATTTGAACAGCTCTTATATCAAAAAACAAAATTCAGAGCTGATTTAAACCTCTAACTAAAAATACAGACCGCTCAACCAGATTAAACTTTTCCAAATACAGTACATTTACCTAAGTTCCAAGGCTACGGAAGTTCTTTCAGGCTAGATATAAGGATGAAATTTTTTACGTTGAGGGTGGTAAAACACTGGAAAACGTTGCCCAGAGAGGTGGTACATGCCCCATCCCTGGAAATATTCAAGGTAAGCTTGGACTGGGCTCTGAGCAACCTGATCTAGTTAAAGATGTCCCTGCTCATTGCAGGAAGGTTGGACTAGATGACCTTTAAAGGTCCCTTCCAACCCAAACCATTCTATGATTCTTTCAAAATCAGAGCTACATGCCAAAGCAAGGACAAACCATTGCAGATGCTAAATTCCCAGACCAAAGTTAGCCTCTCTCAGATAATCTACCCAGCCTTTAAGTGTTAAAGCTGTGGCCAGTTCCACAGATCCTCATCGTCACATCCGCTACCTGCCAGCAAGCTGCCAGTAGCACAAGGCTACTTCATCCCAAGGGGAGAAGGAACAGGATCAGCGCACTATAACTGAAATTCATCCCAAGACCATGCAGAAATAACCCGAATGACAGAAAATAAGACCGTAAGTGACCACAGGCTGTCTTAATTGAAACCTCTCCAAACTTCTACATCTCGACTACCTGGAAAACATCTTCATTTTTAAAATAGCCACTGCCAGGAATCTGACAGCCTTCCTAATCTATTCCAGCGCTACCCTTGTTCTTAGAAGTTGACTCAACTAACTTAAAGCATGCTTGCTGCAGTTTAAGCCCACATCTTGTTTCATCTCCAGTGGAGAAGACAACAGCTTAGTCTCTTCTTTCCAACTATCTTTAACGTATTTGGAGAACGTTATCAAAAGAAATCTCCCTTCTGTCTCCTCCAAAAGAAATCATACAAACTGCCTTCAGCTTTCCCTTAGAGCACATTTTCTAGAGCTCTGATCATTCCCCTTTGCCTGCAGACTATTCTTCCCCCAGTACAATACCAGAACTAGGTGTTGCGCTTCAACTTCGGTTTATTCACATGTTGAGAAGTGAGAAGGCTAACTCCATGTATTTTACGTGACATTAATGGCACCACACATAGGAAAAAAAAAATTGCTCTTTTGCAACATGTGTTGATTGATGGCCACTGTGCAAACATCTGACTCCAGGTTCTTCTCTGCAGATCTCCTGCCTTCCCAGTTATCCCCCCCCCTTGTTATCTGCATGGCCAAGTCTTAAAGACTAACAGACTGCATCTACCTCTGCTAAACTGAATCCTACTTAGGTACCACTGCTTTGTCAAGCTTGTTTTGAACACATGCCCTTTAGTCCTTGGAGCGCCTCTGAAGGGAATGCAATCCACAAGTCTAGAAAGTTTACTCAGATCAGCTGCAAAAAAACTTACTACTACACTTAAGAAAACTCTACAGAACCCCCTTGACCCACCCTTGTAGTTTGACCACAAGTCCTGATTAACTTCAAAGGAACATTTATTTTATAATGGCTGCAGACCCTTCTTAGACAAACAAAAGCCTGAGTTTCTGCCAGGATATACAAAATAGTTAACAGTGTGAAAGTGAGCACAGACAATATAAAGACATTTCATTTGTAAGAACAGACATACTGGGTCAGATCAAGGCGTTGCCTAATCCACTTTCCTGTCTTCGAGAGCAGCCATAAGCAAACACCCAAAGAATAATACCGCAGCAATTAACAGGAGGTATGCATATATGCCTTAAATTATATATACACATATGCCATACATTTTAAGCACATTCAGTAGCTTTACCTAACAATAAATGACATTGTTCCCATAAACTGATGTTGGACATGGGCAACAAGATGCAGTGCTGGAGAACAAAGAGCTCTCAGCTGCATAAAGCCAAAAAAATGAAAATGATGCTGTGACTGAATTACTGGAGGAAAAAATTAACAGTATTCCATAAAAGTACACATTTGAAGTTTTTAGTGGATGATGTGTTTTTAAACAAGCACTTTCATGCCACACAGTTGACTCCATTTACCAGCACGTTCCATGGCTGATCTCCTTTTAAGATGTTTCAGTTATGTAGTCTACCTATCCTTTTCTTCAAAGAACAGCCACGGCGTGGGTCACTTTGTAAGAATCTGAAGAGTAGCATATTTTTTAGAAGGGCAGTTTCAAATTACTTCTACAGGATTTCAGCTATTTCTCTTTTAGTAGCACAAAGGAGTATTTTTTTCTTAATACTATGCCAAGATGAAGTGAAAGTGATTCATAACTGCACCAGCCTGCCTTCCTGCATTCTACAGAAGAAAATGCACTCTTGAACTTTCAGTAGCAGCACTGACTCTCAAGTCAGATCGTCCAACTTCCAATATGTCAGTATAGTTCAGCTCCATTTTTCACATCATGTGAAGAGTTACGTATTACATAGTCTATCTCAGGACATCCAAAGAGGTACACTTTACAAAGGAGAACACTTCATATATAATTTACAAATCTGGGAGAATGCTAGTATTATTGCATTAGCTCTTTGTATTTTAATTTAAAAACGAGGGAAGGGTACTATGAGGTAGTTGTATCTAATGTTTAATGACTTACCTTCCAAGCAAGCACAAAAACTAGTAATAAATACGGCAGAGCTGATTCCACACACAGAATAATTCCATACAGTAGTGCTGAAGAAAGTGGTAAGAAACCATGGCCAAATAATCACTACCTGACTCGCTGCATGTTTTTTAAGTATGAGTGGATTTCATATCAATACAGACAGAATGAGAAATCAAAGTAAAACAGCACAAGAGATGCCCAGAGCAATTCAAGGGATTTCAACAAACAAATCTCCAGGAGTTCAGTAACATCTGCTCTCTTCAGTGTCAGATGAAAGCTCATTATTCCTCTTCATCTGCAAACAAATTCCCCACCCCTTTATTAACTATTTTTCCTGACAAAATCCTGGACATTATTTGAATTTTTAGAAATACTTGCCTTTGTTCTCCACTATACTTCGAAAAAACAGGTCTTTCAAATATACTACAGTCATAAAAAAACTGCATCTATAATCTCAAAGCAAAACTGTGATACGCTATGTACAGCAGTCTTCTAGAAAGTCTAGTCCTCAGCACCGACACTTTGTTCTCCTTACTGCATAAACACCCTGCATCAGTTCTACAATCTAATGGACTACCGATACATTTTTCATACGCTTCTTCCTCATATTTCCCAGAAAAATATGTGGCAGACTAACACACCAGACAGAGATGTCACTCCTACCAGCCTTTTTTTTTTTCCCCCCTGCCAGAACTGCTTACTCCATTCATGCAGACTCAGGCATACCTGCAAAGTACTAGGTGAGGGCTGCTCACCCCCGCAGATGAATCCGTACCCCAGCAAAGCCCGGCGCACCACAACTTTGGGACTTCACTAGAAGCGCAGCAGTACACAAGAACGCTGGGAGAGATGAAAGCGCCACAGTACAGAAGACACTGGGCTGCACAGTAAGCGTGAACAGCCAAAATAAACAAGTTAAAACCTACATGTTACCAGTCTTCCCAGATACTCGAACAAGAATACCATGAGCAGCTTTGAAAGCAAATATAAACTTTTGTACTCATACATTAAGGCGCCAAATCAACCTACCCAAAATTTAGAACAAGAAAAGGCCACAGGTTTGCAGCATTTCTGTGACAGTATATGCTACATTAGCACAAACTTAGCTTGAAATATCAACAGCATTGTCAAATCCCCATACTTTTTCCATATATTAGTCATAGCAATGCTACAGTAAGAATGGTTCAATGTAATGCTTGAATCACCTAGTCAAAAAAAGTGACAGAGAGACTATAATTTCCTTAAAAAAAAGACAGATGTACACCTACTACAGCTGCAGGGTTATAATTGGTTTGGGGGTTTTGGTGTTTGTTTTTTTTCGCTTTTGCAATAATATCCTGAAAAATCCACGGGTATTGAATCCCAGCGTTCAGTACAGATTGTTATAGGTTCAATAACTAGCGCTGCAAACACTTGCAAAACTTTTAAGTGTGTCTCAAGCCTCCCACTATACCAAAAACTTTAAAACTCATTGAAAAGTCTTATTTTAAAGTCACATAGTGACTACGTCCTTACTTGAAAACTAATTTCCTATGAGTTTTAAAAATACTCCATTTTATAGGCACATACACACAAAAATCCTGACAATTTATCAAAGTCAGAAATCCCATTTCCTACCTTACCAGTACGTTCTTTAACAATTGGCTTGCTGACAACCTAAACGCAAAATTTGCGACCAGGAGAGAAGTCTCCCATAGTCAGAACGCTCAAAGGGAAAAAGGCATTTAGAGCAACAGAAGACGACACATTAGGTTGCAATGAAGCTTCTTTCAGAGCTCCCTTAGCAGCATCAAAATTAAATGGTAATGCTAGTGGGATAAGACATTACCAAGTCACAGAACGTATCGTGCGAAGTCAAATGAAAACAGGTTCGCTATTTCTGACAAAACAATTATTGTTCAAGTATTAAAACATTACTCCCAAGTTTGGTCTGCAGAAATGTAATTAGTCAACCCAGATTTGGCAGAACATTTTAAAGCAGTCTGTAAAGGTTTTAAAGCAGAAGCTCTAAAGCAAAGCCTTCACACATGGTCTAGGTTTAAATTCCAGTTCCCAGAAACCTAGATCATCTCCTCCCTGCCATATCATATTTCTGACAATGCACGCGTGTCTGTCTCTCTCTGCACCCACAAATACATGTAAAAAGTAACAGAGTGAAAGGAGCTGCTAGAGGACACTTTATCATGATTTTTTTTCTCATCTGGAATCTACTGATTTTGACCTGGTCTGCCAGGAACCCCTTCCTGATTCCAGTTGCTCTTCAAAAAACAAAACAAATCAAACCAAACAAGAACAAAACAAAAAAACCCACCCAAAACAACATCCCCACAATGTCCGAATAAACCAAAAGGTGTATGTAGCTATCACATGTTCTAAAGTAACTCTAGAAGAACTTTACACTTTGTAATTATGCCACCAGGTAAGAATGAAAATTAGGCTTTCACCAGATATTTTGAAATGCAGGCAGTATCATTGTCTCAATATGAGTATTTCTGAAGTATCATAATTATGAAAAGTTATGGACATAGGATAAACATCTCTGCACTACTCCCGTTTTACAGTTAGCCCACTATAACCAAAATTTACAGTCAATCATGAACTACTCAAACATTACCATTGAAAAAATAATCTAGTGTATTATAAAAAAAAAAAAACAAACAAAACCACACAGGCTATTGCATAAGGCCAAAGCATTGACACCAAACAGAAAATGTTGTTTGCTGCCTCATGAATATCTATACCTGTCTGCAAAATCCCACAGGCATTTCAAATGTGCCTCCTGGGAAAACAGCCGCCATTCTTCTGCTGTCAGAGATCCCAGCAAAGCCCTTGTCAGCTTCCATGGACACTGAAAGCCAGTAACTCCAGCCGAAGAGAAGCTTCAGTCCATTGAAATTAAGCCTATCGTGAAATAGAAGAGACTTGCAGATTTGGTAGTATTCATTCACTACGAAGATCTTCAGTTAAGCCAACTACATTTCTAAAACACGCTCCGATTGAACAACATTCAGGGAATTTGCTGGTGAACTTTATCACTCAGACACGTAAAGAGTCCAACAAACATACCCAACTGCCATTCACATGTCACTCGCATAATAAAAATCTATATACACAATCCCAAACTAACTCATGCCTACTGCACTGATCGAGGAAGAGCAAGCTCAAAGTTGAGCTCAATCTAAAAAAAGCCAGTACCTTCCCTTCTGGAAGCTGCAATCAAAGCTCTCCCTGCCCTCCCACTGACAAATATCTTCTGAAGTTCGGGCCCAAAATTTCTGGAACAGTAAAGTTCTCCCACTCTGCTCAAACCTCATGCTTTTGTCTCTAGTACATTCACTGGTTGATCCACCAGAAAAGAAAACCAGAGAAATTAAAAAAAACCACCTAGCTTTCCATGGGCCTTTAAAGCATTTCCCCAAGACTCAAATCAACTCTGCAGTCCGTTGTGGTTACTAAAATATGTAAACCAAATTAACAATTTTTGTAAACCTATTTCAAAGTCTCTAAAACTGAAATTTGGTTAGTAAGGTTTCTCTGTTCTCTGAGGAACACAGAAAAAAATGTTAACTTGCAACTACTGCACTGCATTACACTATACATACCCACGGCTCCCAAGCCAGTACATATAATCATGAGTAAGATTGCAAGATTAGAAGTGAAATGGTCAACAGATACGATCTCCTCAAGGACAACATTATTTTCCGCTTCTTTAGGTTTCAATTGAGCAATTGTACATACAAAGAAAAACCATTCCAGAAGCCTTACGTCTACTCACCTGCAAAAAGTACGCCCTGCCAGAAAGCTTTTATTCTCTCAGCAAGGCACAAAACATTCTTTCTGATGCTGATACTCAACCTCCCACAAATGTGGGGAAATTCATTTATGGCTGTGGACTTCATTCACAGGGATGCAGATCTGTGCCAAACGATTCACGTTTACTTGGCCAACAACCAAATATTCTGTTTATTTAGGCTGATGAATTTGTGTCCCCTTCCTCCCTCAAGGAAACCCACTCATACAGGTCAATTCATTGTGTTACTTTTTTTTTTTTTTTATAGATACTTAAAACAAATGAAGCACATGAGAGATGGGATACAAATAATACAGGTTCTATGTAACTGCAGCAGGGTGTGAATCAAGGAAACCAAACAGATCGGCACTACCAACTGCAACTAAATAGGTTTTTCCTCATTCTACACCACAAGAAAAATCAAATTTTTCTTTGCAGCAACAGTCACATTTTAGTTTATCTTTCTGCAAAACATATTCTTGGCCTGTCTGAAAATTAAACAATTGCCTGCATTCCTGGCAAAAGATATTTCTTTGAACTACAGGGCTTGTAGCCGACAAGAATTATATTCCTACTAAAAAAGTCAAAACAGACGATGTTCTACAGTTGTGGCTGTAAGAAGTCTGTCTTGGTTGGAAAAATTCAGCTGCTGCTTCCCTTCTGGTTATAACTTCAGAGCCAACACCCAACTTCTCTCCTTCTAAGTGCTCTGATCCAAAAGCCTGTGGCAACTTTTGCCGCTACACTCAAACGCTTATCTTCATGCATGCACAGCAGCCCAGTATTTTAAGTCCCATACACCCTCTACAGCATTACTTATCCCGTGGTATCAACCAGGAACATCTTCCCTTCCTCTTCTCAAAGGCAGGTCTCTTCTTATGATCATCTACTGTCAGGCACTTGGACAGGGTTCTTCAAATCCGCCCAACTGAAGAGATACATCAAGCAATGTAACTATACCACTACACATTCCTGGGATGCATTATGTCTAAGAGACACTTTGCAGACTCCAAAATAAAATCAAGAGAAGCTACCTAGACAAAGGAAAAATACTAGCAGCTATCTCGAAATAATTCAACTCAACCTTATTGTAATACCAGCACAACAGTCATTCACTACTTTCAACATGACTACGTTGGTCATTATAACCTACAAAGCAAAAGACACTCGGCCCTATTCAGTCCTATTACAAAGTTATGAAACTGTATTTTTCTTAGCTCTAAGTTCTTACTTACAAGCAAGCTAAAGTGAATTTCCTATGGCAGGCACCAAGGCCCTCTGCAACCCCACAGCACTATTTCTTCAGCTAAATTGACCCCACATTACGTTACTGATGCAGAAACCTTGCAAATCATCAAGAAATTAATCACGTGGAAGATACTTGGCGACTCGCTTTCGCCCAGTTAATATCAACTCACTAGTCAAGTGCACGTGCAGGAAGCACCGGCACCGATATTAAGTTAACAGCCCTTCAGCTGATAAGGCTAAGCCAGAAAATACCAGGTCCACAACTATGGAGAAGTGGCAATACTCTTGGCAAGGACCTGTGCCATCCCTTCAGAAGGAGCTGTTGCTGTACGGCTTTTGTTTAAAATAAAAAAAAGCCCTCAGTGCTTGACATTGACAAGCTATCTTACCACTCTCCTTTCTTCCATTATAAGACAGACTAGGTGAGAACACAAATTGCCTTAAATGCTTAGATCTACTTCCCGTCTGCAAGAGATAAAAGCGCAGAATGAACTGCTTTGCTTTCTTTCCTTTTCTGAACAACAGAGAAGCCATCTGTGGCAAGAGCACCTAATGAAAAGATTCTTTGATAGCACTGATCATACAAGAAAAATCACTGTCCACTTCTTTTAGAGGGACATCAGTACGACTTCTGGGCATCCGCATTTTTGACAGTTCTCAGAGGGTGATATACAAATGCTTTCAGTAAGGTCTCCAACATGGATTTCTGTTGAAATCATCTCATCTCTCCTACTGTACAGACAGAACAGCACACAGCCGCACTGTTAGAGGATACAGGATTGAGTCGAACACGTGCTGTCTCGTAGACTACACCTAGATAACTGACCATCTCTCTGCGACACGGTAAGCCACTACCAATGGGGGCAGGAGGGACGCTGAAGATTTGGTGAAGGCAGTTCTTCTACCTGTAGTGGTTATTCAAATTGAGTTTCCAAAAACTTCAGGTAGAGCTTCATTTTAGGCTTCTGTTTAATGAGCTACAGCAGTGCTGACCAGGAACACCTCATCTGAGCATGACTATGATGTGATAGCCATTTCTCACAGAGGTGTATCTTGCTACCACGTCTCACACCTTTCTCACCTGAAGACCAGATTGCTGCAATGCATTCGCTATACGGCTACGCTTTAAATCAATTCAAAAAATATAAAGTGGCATATACCATCATGCCTCCAAACTTACATCTTCCCCAATGGCAGTAGGCAGCACTTTGGCAACAATCTCCATCAGATGAGAAGTGCCAAGGGCGTTCCTGGTTTTGCACCTGAAGAGAGGGGGTTTGACCTGTATAGCACTCTGTGGGTTTGAGCCTTTATGTCTGAGGGAGTATCTTTTCTTGCCACATTGTAAAAGCTGTAATTAGCATTTATTTTCAACATACATAAATAAAAGACCATCTATTTGTGCAGCTTACTGAAGGAAGTGCTGACAAGAGAAGATTTTAGATTTTATATGGACTTGGGTCAAAGAAAAATGAGGAGAGCTGTTCTGCGAGGCATTTCAACTTTCTATAAGCTCCTTTTCATAGCTGCTTGACTTTAAGTTTTGTTCGTCTTTCAAGGCTGCACTGGGCTGATGCTCATTAAATTCAGAAAGCAGCCAAGTAACTCCACCAGCCATAGAGCTTCTGCAGGAGACAGCCACTTTAGCACTTCCCACACTAGCTATGGGTGACTAAAAGTCCTCAGAGTAAAGTTAAATTTTAACAAAAACAAAAGGGAGAGAACTCCAGAAAAATGTTCAAGTCTATGGAAATTTCTGGAAACTCAAAGGTAACAGACCTTCCAGTTTAAAACAGGACTCATCAAGTCATTCAAAACACTCCAAAAGCTTGAACCAACAGACTGCAAGTGTTCTCCAACCACCTCGCATATTATTAGCTAATGTGTCCAAATAACTAAGGGGTTTAGCATTAACTCATTTCAGAAAATGCTAGAGCTGGTCACAGCACAAAGCTTTAACTGCAGGCTTTTTGCAGACACAGATACCCTATGGGCTTTCAGAACCTTCTTCACATCACTCATCCATCCAGTTCAAGAAAGAGCATGGGGTGAGGGAACAGCAACAGCCAATATCCCACCGATCTGTGTCATTACGAAGACGTGCAACGAGTAAACTAGGCACCAATATTGGAAAAATCCTTTATCTTCTATCTAAAATAGCGCTTAAAGACATAATACATCAAAATTAAAGAACTCTTGGGGCAGTAGAGGGAAACCCTTCAGCCTGTGGGGTAGTCTTCAGCAATATATGCCAAAGAACTACTTCTTTTCTTATCCCCCAAGAAAAAGATCAGAATACATAAACCACCACCACTCCGTGCTACCTACAAGGCCCTAGCAAGTTAACAGATGAAGCGATACAACAACTTCCAGAGCCAGGATGTATACAGGCAAGGAACATACTCCATAAGCCATACGGGTTTCCACAGCTGCGTAAACAGGTGAACAAGATGGTTAAAATATTGCTAAGAAAGACAAAAGGTGAATCAAGTGATAATACAATAGGGGATCACCTCCAGAAGCAGTGAAGGGAAGAGGACACGTGCAGAACAGTGACGGAACGAGAAGAAAAGGTTGAGGATAAACCCCAATATGTCTTACAAGAAAAAAAAAACAAAACAACACACCAACCAAACCACCAACCCACAGAAATAAGATGTGGGGGACACAGCAGAATAATTAGTCAAAATATCATCTGACAGGTTCCACTGGCAGGCCTCACTTTTTTATTAGTTATTTTTCTGCTCAACTATCCCTAATGACATGAATAAAGAGAAAATAGTTTGGCAGTGTTAGAATTAAGTACAGCAGACAGCTGTTTTATTCCTTTTCAGACTGCAAGGCATGACTGTGAGGCACTATAGCATGAGGCACTTTTCACTGTAGCGCACGTGGTCATTAACTGACCCCGTTAGTGCAATTTTTTCAAGTTTCGGCATGAGGAAAGCTGTTCACCCAGCAGCAGTCAGAAAGCTGGACAGGGCTAGGATCTGCAACGACCAGACACAACGCTCAGCAGGCTTCTGGAAGGGAGTGATCTTCCGCTCTCCAGCAAGGAGAGCAGGATGGGCGGCTTCCAGCTGCAGAAACCAATTAGGCAGAAACTGCTATCAAAGCAATAGAGAGGGCCCTACCCTAACTGGGTTGAGAAACAGAAGGTGGCATTATCTCAGTCGTTTTGCCAGTTTCAACAGCCCCACTCATTCCTTCTCGCTGAAGTTGCCCAGAGTGCTCTTTTCCAAGGCTCCTTCTACACACCTACCTGGACATCGCACAGTATTAAAATTAAACCATCACCTAGACGCCACATGCTGCCTAAAAAGCAGCCACTTTTATGTCCTGGCTTGTGGAGTGGCTACTGACAGAGCACCAAACTCCTAGACTTTATTCCTTCATGAACCACTTTTTAAAGAGCCCGTTACACTAATGAAAGATGCATCACGCTCAAATGCCAGCAGTAGTACCACGTGTGAACAGTACACAGCAATCGGTTTAGCAAGCTATTGTGCTTTCGGGAGATTAGACGGTACAAAAAACAGTGACTCTAAGAAGAAAAGAAAAACTTTAACAAAAACCAAGTTTGGCACCACTGTAGCATTCTTCCAGAGAGTCCAAAATGAATTATTACAAGATTGTCCTTTAGATTTTGCAACCAAGAGCGTGTGTACAACATCAGAATTAGCTAAAGCAAATAAAATTGCCTTCCTCACCCTCCAAGTTAACAAATTCTGCATAACCAATTACAGAGCCATGACACCCGCACATGGAGCAAGAAACTCTTTATGGTAGGCATTAGCCACATTATTTACTGCAGACCAACAAGATAATTGGCTACAGTTACAGTAAGTACTGCTGCCTACAAAGACTTGGTGTTACTTGAAACACTTATTTTCCAGAAGCTCAGGGAAGGGGGGGAAAATAAAAAAAAAAAAAAAAAAAAAAAATCAATTCCACAGTCATTAGATGAAAATTCTCAAACTGCAAACTTCAAGACTTCTATTTTTATACAGATATTTTTGGTCATGTGTTGCATGACTACCCTTTATATTTCAGGATTATTTTTGTCCCATTTGGGAAACAACGTACATCTGGAAGCAATGCAAGAACAACTAGGTGAAGAACAAAAGAAAGCTTCAAGCTCATACCTCTTCTCTTATACTATAACCAGCAGGTTGATAGTATGAGCAAGTGGAAAATTGGAAGCTCAGCTCCCTCCTGTTGAGGGGCACGCACTTTTTTGTGCGGGGAAAGCCTACAAACCCAGCAATACAGACCTGCACAAAGAATAACCTCCTTAAGAATTACTTCAATGTAGAAATCTATATGGTGGGGTGGAAAGGATGGTGGAGTGATTTCAAAACCACCGAAATATAGAGAAACAAAAAATAGTCAGATTTCAGAAGGTACTCTTGGTTCTGGTATGGCTTGAAAGAGATACAAGAAGACCACAGGGTTCCTACTCTTGCAGAGATGTTAAAACTCTTGTAATGTCTATTACAGAGCGATGAGAGCAGCACACATGAGAAGTCACCTTTCCCAACAGCCAGCGGAGAAGCAGCTGTTGGTCATCTCCCATCCTTTCATTCAAGGCTCAGGCTTTCTTACCAACTTCTGAGAACAAAGTCTCATAAATTAAGTCTAATAAATTACGCAGGGGAGAGACGAAAAATCCTTGCTCACTCTTTCTCCTCCATATACCTTGGAGAGAAGAGCCATCACCGTACAGTTCTAGTACTGCTCCTCCCAGGTAACACAAGGATCAGTGAGCCCTCCTCCACGACTTTATCAATCCTTTCCTCATCGCTTGGATCCATCCTTCCTAGATAACTGTTGCAGTGCTCAGTCAGGAGCAGCAATAGCTGCAGAGCCACCAGAGCAAGAGTGACTTCATCATTTAATTTCGCCGCTACTCTGAGCTTACAAGTAAAAGCAAAGAGGTTGACATCAAACAAGTCACGTTTTGTTCCCTAATGACTCGGAAAAGAGCTGCATCAAGACAGAGGTACTAAAGATGTCTGAGAGACTCTGAAGATACCAATCCATCAATTTTCACCTACCCCACAAGGACTCTTTTGTCCCAGCTTTCACTGAAAAGGGCTCAGAATGTAACTAAGTATCAGTCTGTAAATATACAGCAAATTGAAAGAGCCGAAGGGTTCACCACACAAGTGATTTTTTTTCCCCCCCCAAGCACTCAACACTGGTAATAGATAACTTGCTACATCATGCCATAAGATGCTACCAAAACTCATGAGAACCAGAAAAATATAACCCTTTTTGACACCTAGGAATTTTTCTCTCTTACAAAGCAAAAAAAAAAAAAAAAAAAAAGTTAACCTCCTAGGCTGTCTTACATGGATGGATTAACTGAAAATATAAACTGCATTTCCCACAGAGTCCTTGTACGTGGCTCTCTTGCTTTGTTCTGACATTTTTTTCCAGACAGCAGAAGGACCAGGAGCACATGACTAGAGCGACTGGGGGGGTTATCACAAGTGCGTGTGCTTTATGCTACGGCCTTTGTTTCTCCCTCAGTGTTATACACTTGGGATTCAATCATATTTGCAAACTTGTTAGTCTGCATCAGTTAGCACCCTCTTCACAGGCAAGCATCTGTCTAGTCTTTGACCTCAAATAAACGGGAAAGGAGCATCAATGACCTTTCAAGAATCAAGCTGTAGCGCTTGAATAAGACAAATTTAGTTGCTGAGCACGACGGGTCTAGGTCTTGCTTGGTTTAGACAGCCACCTGCAGAAATACTGATCAACAAGACCTGCTTCCTATTCCACACGCGCATAAAGTAAATCAATAAATTAAAATGGAGTCGCCCACAGTTTTTCCCCGTACAAATCAAGAATCCTGGAAAAATGCTAATGCTGGACCTGATCAAACATATGCTCTTACGCTGCTAATATATGCACCCCTGTTTTTTGAAGTGCTGCAGGCACGCTGATCATGCAGATACAAGGTAGACTACGGACCCCAAGCCAAATGCTTTCTTCAAGGCTTCGACCGCAGCGGAAGACATTTCTGTGCAGAAAAACGCCAGACTTTCTGATCTGTCAAAAAGCTCACAATCTCATATCGCTTTGGCATGAAACGCATAAAATGATGTGAGAGAGAGAGAGGCACGCATGCACACAGAGAGCCATGTCAGGTGTGGCTGTATGCAAGTATCAAATAGATCAATTGAATGGTAACGCATATCAAGCATTCCGGGTCCCATAAAGATGCCACCCTGCGTTTCCGTAAGAAAAAGGAAAATATCTCTGAAAACTACGCTATTAACGTGAACCTGGAAGAGCGATTTAGTTGTTAATAAGAACATATTCAAATCAGGGGTTAAGAAATTCCTTATTATAAGCATATAGCCAATCTTTAGCAACTCAGAACAGGGCCTTTTTCCGTTCGCACTGTGCATTTGTTCAGATTTAATACATTTTTTTAATTTACATAAACCAGCTAATCCCATAAGCTAGAGTATGAAGGATGGGCGCATATTAAACACAATTTCCAACATGCCTGTGCAGAATAAAGCACAGGCCTCATTCTTAAAAATATTCCTCTGATCAGAAAACTGGAAAAGGCATGCCAAGCTTGAAATAACTACTCCACAGGCTCACACGTCAAAATAACCATTTTCTTATCCCCTCTATTGAGCGTTTTACTACAGCCTGGAGGATATTAGAGAGAGACAGCTTTTGTAAGCCCCCCTCCCTTTTTTTTTTTTTTTTTTTTTAATGGGCTGGACTAAAAGGTGCTCACACCCGATCTACGGGGGCATGGAAAAATCTTCCAAGCTCTCTCCTTCAGAAACAGGAGTGCTTAAAAACACATAATGAACCTGAATGTCACGGCCATACCTGCGTGCCCGCAATTTGCTTCCTCCTTTCGGGGTGGGGGGGGATAAAAAGGAAATACAGGCTATGGAGCGCCCAATCCGTTTCACAAAGGGGAGAAAAAAAAAAAAAAAAAAAAAAAGGGCTTTTTAATTAGCCGGAGAGGCCGCTTACAACGCTGGCAGCGATCAGAGGCTGGGGACAAACCCACCGGGGTTTTTTTTTTGTCCGGCAGGCCCCAAACGAAGCGGCGGCGTGCGCCTATTCAAGGTTAATGGTGGGGGGGAAGGGGAGAGAAAGGAGCTGCCTCAGCCGGGGCCGCTCGATCCCTCGGCCTGGGCGAAGGCAGGCGGGGGGGAAGCCCCGGCAGGGCCAGACAGACAGACAGACACCCCCCCCACCCCCCCGCGCCGGGCGGCGGGATACTCACGGCTAACTTTCATGCTGCCGAAGGCCGAGGGCTGCTGCACCGGCTTGCAGCTCTCCGCGAAGGAGGTGGTCCTGGGCCGCCCGGACATGGTCTCCCGCTCCTGCTCTGCCCCGATCACCTCTCTCTTCCTGCCTTTCCCCTCCGCCTCGCCCCGGCGGCTCGGCGGGCCCGCCTGCCGCTCCCTCGCTCGCTCAGCTGGAGGAGACGGGCGGGACGCGCCACATGAAACGCCGGGCCCCCCCCTTCCCCCCCCCGGGGAAGCCCCCTCCCCTCTCGGTCTCTGTCGCGCTCTTCGCCCGGCGGCGGCGGCGGCTGCTGCTGCTGTTTCTTCCTCCTCCTCCTCCTCACGCCGCCCGGTTCTCACAAAACCATCCTTCCCGGCAGCGCCGGTGGGTCCGAGAGACGCCTCCGCCCAGTCCGCAGCCCCCCCGGCGCCGCTCCCGCTCCCGGCCCCGAGCGAGGGGGGTTTGCTAGGCCTCGCTGCCCCCACCCTGGGCGCCAGTCACATGGGGCGGAGGCTCAGGGCCCGGCTCCTCCGATCCCGCCGCCGGGCTTCTCTTTTTTTATTTTTCCTTTTTTTTTTTTCTTCTTTTTCTTCCTCCTCTGCCTTCCCCCTCCCCTCTCCTCTCCTTCCCCCTCGCCTCTGAGGGAGGCGGCAGAGAACGGGACTATTTTTTCCTCGGCGGAGGGATCTCGGGGCTCCCGGATCCGCCGACAGGAGGTGATGCGACGGCTCGCAAGGGGATCCGGCAGGGGCGGTGGGATCCGCGGCGGGCGGAGTAGAGGTGAAGCGGCCCGGGCGGCCTCGCTCGCTCGCTCGCTGAGGCGTCTCAGTGCGGCGCTGAGGCGGCGGCTCCGGCGCGGCTCCTCATTGCGCCCGCAGGGGCAGCTGGCGGCGGCTCAGGCTGGGGACGCTGCACTGCGGGCGGCGGCCGGCGGTGGCGGCGCAGGCCATGACGGCGGCGGCTCCCCGGCTCCTCCTCAGCCGGCTTCAGAGCGCTGGCGGCGGCGGTTGCTGCTGCTTCCCCGGGCGTCCAAGGCACATGGGACTCGCCCGCCCGGCTGAAGCCTCCTGCCGCTCCCTCCCGGCGCCGGCTGCCTCTCGCCGGGCCCCCCTCCCCGTTTCTGCCGATCGGTCCCTTTGTCCCCGCTGCTGCCTCCGCTGCGTGCCGGGCTCCTGCTGCTGCGCTCTGTGTGTGCGCCAAAGCCGCGCAGCCGCCTATGCCCGTCGCCGCCCTACGCTGCGGAACGGCCCTAAGCACCTTCTGTGAATACCCAGCCGACGAGCCCGACGCACTCGCTAGCCCCCAGCCCGAGGCCCTTACGGAAACATCCGAGCCGCCTCGGGACCAATCCCGAGGCCGATAGGGAAATGCCCGTAACGGGTCGTAACCAATCACGGGCGCAGACGAGTCTCCCCGAAGCGAAACGGCGACCCAATCGGAAAACGCCGCCGCCGCCCTAGCAGCGCGGTCGGGGAGCCAATCGGGAGGAACGCTCTCTTCCGGATATTTCCGGGCCAACCCGAAGGGAGCCGAAGCGGGAGAGCCAATCAGACGGCGCGCTGCCGCCGTCACACAGCCCTGGGACGGTTTCAAGCCGCAGCCCGAGGCGGAGAACGAGCGCGGGCTGCGATTGGCTGGCGGCGATGAGGCGGCCCGAAGACGCAATCCAGCTCTCCGCCACGGACCAATCCCGAAACTCGGAGCCGCGGGCAGCGCCCGCTCCCGTTGGGCCACGGCCGCTCACCTTTATGACCTCACCGGGCGCATGCTCAGTGCGGCGCGAAGGGCGGGCCCGAGGGCACAGGGCGGCGGCCGCCGCCCTGTGCCCTCGGGCCCGCCCTTCGCGCCTGAGGGGAGGCTCCGAGGCCTGGCCCAGCCTGGAGCAAGGTCACTTGAGCAGTGCAGAGCCGAGAAAGAAACCCTGCCCGAACGCCCCAAAATAACGAGTTTTATGCCTAAAACCGTCAGGGACTAAGTTCCCGTGGGCCTGCCCACGGTCCCTCGTCAAGCTGTGGAAGACAATGACGTAGAACTGGCCGTTGCTACCGCGTGCAGTGTCGTCTGTGGGCCTTTAGTGGGAAAAGTCGGACGCTGTGGGAAAGGGGTAGCGACGTGGTGAGGTGACTTGGTAAAGAAATGCGACAGTGGGATGCTGGAAGTCGCAGAGGTGGCACGTGAAGTGATGGTGAACCTATTTTACAGAAACATGAGCTGAGCAAGGGGGAAAGAAAATGAAGACTCTATTAGAAAGTTCTCCCAATTCAGCTGTTACCAGCAAGGCCTTCTTACAGAAAACACAATTTGTATTAAAGCCACCAAAACGGCCCTCGTATCCACATCTCGGTGCGACCGCGAGTGGATTTTGCTTGGCCCTGGCCAGAGTCCCAGGCGCTGTTCTGGAAGAGCCCATACTTCTTCAGGGCTCTGAAGCATCCCTGAGGGCATCAGTTCCCAGCCCTGGCAAAGCAGGCGCTGGAGTACCGCTCCCTGCTGTGACCTCAGTAAAATTACTCGGCAGACCTCAGCAAAAATTGAGCACCACTTGCTAATGCCATTAAAAAAAAAAAAAAAAAGTGTTCTTGCCGGAATAGTTTATACCACAAACAAAATAACTTGGACTACCAGAAGCACTTTTTGCCAGTGTTAGAGTCTAACTAAGAGCTGCTGCTTTCTTTTCAAGGCATCAAAATATTGCCAGATTTTTTTTTTTTTAAACTTTTTTTTTTTCGCCCCAGTCCCATTCTGAACCACATTTCTATGTGAGCAAAGACCTGGCCAAAGGCAGCTAAAATTTATCCTTTACAAGAGCTGTTTTCCAAAGCAGAAAACAAACCCAGTCTCTCAAAATGGTCCTGTTCAGCAGTTCGCTCGCCCCGGGGTGGTTGGTTTGCTGGAAATCTTTTTTCCTGTCTGATAAATGAAGAATGGTTTTACCTGCTACAAAGGAGCTGGGATTGTTTAAGGTTTGATTCATCATGAGCTACCTGTGCAGCTCTGTACAGCTGGAAACCTGACAGCCGAGAGTGGTGTGCCCTAACAAGGACTAAAAGAGACAGTCTGAAATCCCAGTACTGGAGTGGTACTGCAGCCACCCCAAACCGCCCTACCGTACTCATCATTCCAGCCCCGCTCCGAGACACCACTGTGTTGAACGTTGCTGAGGCACGGTCTCAGTAAGCTGCCAACCATGAAAATGACATTTTCTCTCCTGTTCTGGTAGAGCTGTTGACCCCAGCCATGACTGTTTGTCAAAAGTTAGGGCTACAGATTGGATTCGTTCCCTGAAGAGCACTCTTACATAAAAAGAAAAAGTAAATATGCAACTAGGCAGTGTCCAGCTCTCCCCTACCTGAAATGCAGCACCAGACATTCCAGTCATGAGCCTGAAATGATTTTTTTGGCCTTAAGCACCAAAATGCCAACGCAAATCGCATTTTCGTATTTTCTGACAAAGTTCTTTCCAAAGACTACGCAAACAGGAGAACAGACTTCAGAGAGACAGTCAAGCCTTGTTAGTTGAAAAAGTTGGCTGTCTGAAAAATAGCAGGTAGGGGAGGGTGAGCTCTTTGCTTTAGCGTTGGTTGGTACTCATAATAGGAGTCAATAAAAATCGGACCAATGCATAATACACACTGACAGTGTCCGTTTGAAAAACGTCCCTTAAAGCTTTGTGGCGAGTCTGCAACCTGATAATACAAATGGGAAACCAACTTCATTCCCTTACAGAGAACAAGGCTACCTCAGGAAAACGGCTTTATGCTTGTCCTCCTGTATATGGTATAGCCCTTCCCTAAAATCACCCCGTTTCCTCTTCAGTACCAAAACAATCCATATCAAACCCAAAACTCTCGGTTACTGCTAATCTCGCTTTTGTGAATGCCAAGCCCATCCATCCACTGGGGGAATGCACACTACAGAAATGCCAGCTGCTCTATTTCCTATTAGGCAATCCTGCCCACACTTCCAAGTAATAATTAACCAACCAACTCTCCAAAGCCTGTCCGTTCATGTCGTAGTGTCTTCCCATCTACCAGGAAACCACGCAAGTGTGCTTAAAGGAGGATTATTATTTATTTGAAGGGATGGGAAGCTATAAAGTGTCTCGAATTTCTGTTAGTCTTTTCATAGATTCTTTCTTTAGCTAAGACTGCTCTCAGAAAAACCCTAAACACACGATAAGGGCATCTGTTAAGCTTTCATCCTCGATTTCAAAAATGGACTGACAATTAAAATCGTCTGGGAGAATCATGAGTGAGCTAGTTGCTTTTTTAGACTGAAAGATTCTCTTCTGACAACATTGCAAAGTTCATATTTATTTTTGGCCCCTTGGCTGATGAAATGACCTCCCTTTAGAATCTGCCAATATAAATAGAATTGACTTTTTAATGATCAGTTTTCACAAGCAAGAATAATCCAGTGTCTCAGGCATTAATATTCTTCCAGATCTGGGTGCAAGGGGCAGTTTTACAGCTGCTGTGTTTCTGTAACATCCAAGTTCCCAGGGAGGCTGCCTGAAAATACAAAGCATCCGATAGAAATTACCGAAGTGTTCTCTCTCTGAAATGCCATAAGGTGGCAGTGAATTGGAAAATTGGTACTATTCCGGGGTAGAACAAAGCTTTAAGGAGCTCAGTAGAAGGGGAGGGGAGGCTTTTTTGTTTGTTTAGAGATTTTCATTTGTCTATTTGCATTTCATGTATCACCATAAACTTCAAATCCAGTCATCTTAATCAGACGCTGAATAGGTCTGCTCCACCATGCACCAGTAGACATGTTCCTGCACAGGGAACTCCCGCTTTTCCTTTCTCCTTTGCTTCGTTTTCAGGAGATCAGCAGGAAGATTTTCTGTTTGCTTACCTTGCAGCTCTTCCTGGGTTATTCCACCAGAACCCGCGGTGAGAGGGCTGCCTCCGCTAGCCTGATAAGGTTGCAATCCGTCAAGGCTGTTTTGAACTTTGTTACGCTAGTGAATCAAAACGATATTAATGGATCAACCAGTCTTGCATCTAATTCCTTAATATTGCCAAGGGAATTATCCATGGAACAATTGAGTGAGATATTGTAATGGCTTGTCTCTTGTTTGATTGGCATGGGCAAACGCAATGGTTATGGTTGAACTTTAACTTTTCTTTTTTTTTCCAGTGGAAAATCAGAGATTGTAAGAGTAACAAATTTACTGACTGCTCGGGCGTTAATGATTGGACAATAAATCCTGAAAAGTGGTTTTGATTTTTGTCCCAGAACAAAATCCAAAGAAATCTATCTTTAGAATGTACCAGTTGCATTTATTTTTCTAAGCAGGACAGAAGTTTTTAATCCTGAGAACCCGGCATTTTGCAATGATTTCCTGTCACAAAACATGTCATCACTCACAATTGCTTCAGAGAACAGCTGATGTTTTGCTGATCTGGATGTGCGTGGGTGCACCTAGGCCTTGCAAGACTCCAGGTAAGTTCGCCAAAGCCAATAGAGCCAAGTGGTCCAAACAGTTTAATGTAACAGGAGCTATGGACATCTTCTGTTTCCCAATTTTGCAGCGCAGTCAAACAAGCAGAGACGCCGAATACAGGTTCATGGCAACATTGCGACACACGGAAAACATCAGTGACTCACTAAGCAGGCAAATGCGTCCTGCTGTGGAAGTCCTCCCCGCTGATGTGCTGCACAGGTTTAAGGTTGGTCTTATCCACTGGCTCTTGAAAGAGGCATCAGGTTTCCCGCTGTGCCGGGAGAACGTCTTGTTCAGTTGGACAGTCTCCCTTGCTCCAGCATTTGTCTGACCACACCTTCTTCATAAATAACCCTGGAAAACCAGTGTCCAGAGCCAGAGAAGCTCCGTCAGTCTAATGAGCCTCTGACAAGTCCTCCAGACATTTGTTTTCTGGAAAGCAAAAATTATGCCCATTTCCTCAGGAGTTTGAAAGGGTTCAAATCTCGAAAATTATTGGGCTCTTCTGTGTGTATCATCTCCCTCACATTAGATTCAGTCAAGCAGCCCAAGACTGATGGCCATTTGCTTTCTATTTGTATTTTCCCGTGCTGTCAGCAGGTCGGTCTGTTCCTGAAAAAGGCATACCAAGGAGCAGAAGGGTCATTCTTACGGCAGGAAATTAAAACGACCCCGTTCCCCAGAGTTTACTGGGGCTCTCGTACTGCAGTTTTGGTGGATGGGCCCATAAATGTCCCATGCTCACTATTTCCCTGCCTCCCCAATTGACTTCCAAACTGGCCGTTGAGGAGACTTTCTAAATAAGCAGAGTTAAAGCCAGCCTGATCCCTGAGGCCTTCAGTGCATTCAAGAATATCTTGTAGGGCTAGGAAGCCTTAGCACTGCTCTTTAGCTGGGTCTTGGTAGACATATGGGAGAGGCGTGGGCAGGGGAGAAGACCCAGGCTGGGTTTCCAAGCTGTCACAGTGACCTAGAAGTTGTACAGGGAGCCAAGCACAACAGCCAGCAGAGAAGATTTTTCTCCACTTCTTCCTTCAGACAGCTGGGGGATGTTGCACCAGGATGATGAGGTTTACTGTGCCTTCTCACAAATACAGGAAGAGGATTCGCTAGTTCCTGTTGAAATAGTTTTCTGAAAGAAAGCATTGCATGCAGTGCAAGGTGCCAACAGAAGGAGAAAGGGCCGTTGGGAATAGATGTCTGCCTCATCAAAGAAGCAAAGAAAGCAACGACACGCCTGGTGGAGCCTGCCTGGGATGCTGTCCTCGCCGCAAGAGCTCCCCTCAGACCGAAATTACCATCCTTAGCTGCAACGAAATGCTCATCCAGCTCTTGCTGCTGCAGCTGCTTTTACCCTGACTGAAAATAACTGCATGGGTACAGGTCTCCCCAGGACAGCCAGCTCCCTGGGGGAGAAAGGGGACAATAGTGCTTGGTGGGTTAGAGCCATTCTTGATATCCACAAGGCAAACTGGGGAGGGTGGGGGGGGGGGGGTATAATACACTCCTGTCTGCAGAGAGGAATGATTGCTCTGCAATATGCAACGTATAGCAAAATGGTTGAATAGAGCTATGAAACCTTGGTCTTTCTACATACGTCAGCCACAGTAGTGCACTTGCACTGTCGTATGTCTTACCTATGAAATGGGGGTCTTTAGTTTGCAGCCCAGAATTAAAGGCGGTGATTCTCCTCAGAACCTGGGAGAAAAGGCACAGTTAATTATGAAGTGGCCAAAAATGTTACAGGATTTTCATTTTGTTCATTGGGTTTTTGCCAAGCACTCTAATTGATTTAATGATCCCTATCCCTGGCTGCTCACTAATCACCATCGCAGGCTACTTCCCTCATCTTTGGCTTGCAAATGGTTACTAATTGTTGCAGCATCTTGCATTGTACATCTGGTGTTGACAGCTGTCGTTCCCTGAGATGGAGAGACAGCTGTTTTTAAAAGGAGAGCTCTCTCCCAAATCTCTAAAACATCTGGGAAAATGTGGCATTGAAACTGAGTTATCAAATATAACAATTTAGCAAATATGTGGACAGGCTAGAGGGCCTGCAAACACAAAGCTTAAAAACAGGCACAGGAATCGGAACAGAAAAGATTCACAGCTGTGCCTTTAAAACACGAGTCCTGGGTGTTTCCCATTAAAAATGCCTATTTCCCCTAATTCCCTGTTGACTGCTTGACATGGCAAAATCTTTTACACTCTGCACAACAGAGCACACCTCCTAATTTGATCAGACTAACAAGCCATGTTGCTTTTGCTTCAGCCTATTAGATGTAATTCAAAAGCCTTTCTATAAGGCAGGATTCAGGATCAGGCAGCAAGATCTAACTGGCTGGAGACAAGAAACCAGTAGCATGAAAGCACCAAAAAGCCCTAGAAATCAATGGAAACAATTGCATTCCTTAAAAAAAAAAAAAATCTTTTCCAGAATCTCATTTCCTCCAGAACATTTTGTGACCGTGATTGTTACAAGCAACCTATTATTTTTTTCCTCCCTGTTTATTTTGTGTATTTAACAGCACTGAGCGTACAGTCCATTGTTTTGCTAATGGTCAGCAAAGCTTATCTCATGATCTCGCCCAGCCGCTATCGCTAACATGCTGTTCTGCAAGACTTGGATGAGCACTCGTCTCTGACCCTACGAGAGGCTGCAAGCCAGCAGCAAGAGCAAAGCTGAACTCAACAGGCAACAATGAGTAGGCATGCAAGGACGCAGAAAGGAAATGGGTGAGCTCAAACAAGGTTAGCGTGACTGGAGCAGCAGTCACTCCAAAAGACCCCTGAGAAAAGAGCCTACAAGCAGAAAAAGCCTGGTAGGATTAACAACGGCTTTTTATAAAGGAGTCATTTCAGGACATCTGACTTAAGGGAAGTGCTACATTTATTTATTTTTAATTGGACTGGATTTAAGCCATATCAAGCTGATGATGCCATTCTGAGTTCAAAGTTATATTCTCTTTGCCTCATAGCGCGGGAGCAAAGGGACAATGCAATTAACGGGAAAGGTGGCACTTTCAAAAGCAGTAGAAGGAAGTATTTTTAAATTAAACAGTTATTGCATATGCCGGGTTCTTAAAGTAGGAGTTTTTTTCTAGTCACTGGAAGGTGAGAGACTTCTCCAGGAGATGATTCAAGTTCTCAAGTGGGGTTGCTCTTAAACTTCACCTAGAGGAGCCTCTCTTTTCTCCACACCTATGGAAGGACCCCAGAAATACCTGCCTAGTGAGGGGGCCCAGGGATAAGAAGCCTCCCACTAGGTGACAGGAAGATAGTTATATTTCTAACTGGACTCTGAAAGTCACTGGTGCAGTGTATCACTGATGGGCAAATACCTGGATAATACTGACCACTGAAGTAGGTAGTACTAACCCCCCTTTTTTTTTTCATACGAAGCATGCTGTTTGAATTCAAATTGCTCTCTGTCTCTATAGAGATGGATACGTAGCCACCTGCCAAGTATGGAAAGGCTTATAAAACACTCTGAAATATCTCGCCCTGACCACCATCAGGAACAAGATATTGGACCTAGAAACCAGGGGCTGAGCTGTTTGATATTCAAGGATCGTATCCTCCAAGCTCAAGAGTGTTCATCCTGTCAAGAAGAAAATCAAGCAAAGGTGGCAGGAGGCACGCATGGATGAACAAGGAGGTCCTGACTAAACTCTGACATAAAAAGGAAATGTACAAAAGGTGGAAGCAGAGGTAGGTGACCCAGGAGGAATCCTTACTGGTAAGAGTGTCCTTCAGCAATCCCAGGGCCCTGAGCAGGGGCCCCAAAAATGCTGAAGGAGCTGGCTAATGTCGTTGCAAAGCCACTCTTTGAAAGATCATGGCAATCAGGAAAGGTTCCTGAGACCTAGAAGAAAGCAAATGTCATTCCTATCTTGAAGAAGGGCAAGAAGGAGGATCTGGGAAACTACAGTCCAGTCGGTCTCACCTCAATCTCCGAAAAGGCGATGGAACAAGAAATCATGGAAACCATTTCCAGACACATGAAGAACAAGAAGGTGGTTGGGTCTAGTCAGCATGGGTTTACAAAGGGGGAATCAGGCTTAACCAACCTGACAGCCTTCCACAGCGAGATGACTGGCTTGGTGAATGAGAGGAGAGCAGCGGATGTCTTTTGCCTTGACTTTAGTAAGGCTTTTGACACTGTCTCCCATAACATCCCCATAGACAAGCTGACAAAATATGGGTTAGATAAGTGGACAGTGAGGTGGATCAAAAAATGGCCAAATGGCCGGACCCAGAGCATCGTGGGCAGTGGCACAAAGTCCAGCTAGAGGCCAGTCACTAGTGGGATATCCTGTTACTAGGACTTGTCCTGTTTAACATCTTCATTAATGATCTGGATGATGAGGCAGAGTACACCTTTGGCAAATTTACTGATTATACAAAGCTGGGAGGAGCTGATACACCAGACAGTGTGCTGCCATCTGGAGCAACCTGGACAGGCTGGGGAATTGGGCAGAGAGGAATCTCATGAAGTTCAACAAAGGGAAATGCAAATTCCTGCACCTGGGGAGGAATAACCCCATGCACCAGTACATGCTGAGGGCTCTGCAGAGAAGGACCTGAGGGGTTCTGGTGGACATCAAGCTGGCCATGAGCCAGCAGTGTGCCCTCGCAGCGAAGGTGGCCAGCAACATCCTGGGCTGCATTAGGAAAAGCGTTGTCAGCAGGTCAAGGGAAGTGATCTTTCCCCTCTACTCAGCACTGGTGAGGCCACACCTGGAGTCCTGTGCCCTGTTCTGGGCTCCCCAGTACAAGACAGACGTGGACTTACCAGAGTCAGTGCAGCAAACGGCCACAAAGATGATTAAGGGACTGGAGCATCTCTCGTGTGAGAGAAGTCACAGAGCTGGCGCTGTTCAGCCGAGAGAAGAGAAGGCTCAGGGGGATCTCATCAATATGTATAAATACCTGGTGGGATGGAATGAAGAAGAAGGAGATGGGCCCTTCTCCTTGGTAACCACTGACAGGACAAGAAGGAGTAGGCACTATTTAAAACACATGAAACTCCACCTGAACACAAGAAAACACTTTTTTTACTGCGGGGGTGATCAAAGACTGGAGTAGATTGGCCAAAGAGGTTATGGAGTCTCCATCTCTGGAAATATTCAACAGCCAACTGGACACGGTCCTGGACAACCGGCTCCAGCTGACCCTCCTTGAGCAAGGGGGGTTGGACTAGATGATCTCCAGAGGTCCCTTCCATCCTCCACAATCCTGTGATGATTCTGTGACCTGCTACAGCAGTTCATGGTGTCCTATATGCTGTCAGTTCTTAGGCATTTCACTGATTTTTTTTCCTTGAGGTAATTATAGACATTACTGGTGTAATTAATTACACTGAATGCATATACCTCTGAGGATGAGGTGGTTATGGAGATACCTGAACTTAATAAAATAGACAGAGGAATTGTCCACAAACAAAATACAGGAACTGGGAATCATCATTCGTGACTCTGAGGTCCTTATTCAGCAGAATAAGCAAGGTGCAGGGAGATGGAGGCTGACAGAGTGCACAGGGCAGGGGTGGATGAGAAGTGGGAGATGAGTGACTTATGACAGCCACTGCTGAGCACGGTGCATAAGAATTTCAGTTTTATTTCCCAGTCTATGGCAACCAATACAGCATGGGCTGGGCTGTTTGCGTGGTGGTCGTAAAATTAAAGCCCTAACACTGTATCAAAACACGGCGCCAAGCAGGGACAATTAAATCAGAGGCAGTATTTTCAAGCTGAGCACCCAGAAAATGGAGAAAACACAATGACTGCCTGGGAAAAGTCTGATTTAAATGAGCACCCAAGAACTCTGAAGCAGATGCAGTTCTCCAGGACAGCAGTCCACAGGCTGAACCATGAGCGTGTCCTTTCTCCAGCCGTGTTCCCAGTCTCTTCCACAGCATGGTCCTGGTATATTTTATGCATTGAGGCAGGATCCCAGTAAGAAAAAGTACACAATCATGTCATTAACGTCTGTCTTGCAAGAGAAGATTAGAGAAACATTTGTCAAGAATGGTCTAGGAATAATTGATCCTGCTTTGGGACAAAGAGTTTTCCACAAAGTCATACATGCCAAAATTAAGCCAAATTAAATTTGCACAAATTGTTTTCATTCCAGCCTTCCCTAACTTCTGAATGCTTGATTTCAGAGCCTTTTTGGCACAGATTACAGTGTGCTGCTTTTTAGCATCCTGGTTGATTTCTTTTAAAGCCAACTCAACCTAGCAAGGATACCATGATATGCATATCCACAAGGTTCATCAACAACCTTGTAACAGGTCCCCCACAGGGACATCTTCCAGGGACTGGCACGGGCAACCCCGGTGACTGTGCCCTCTCCCACTAATCAAGGTAAGGGTGGCAGTAGCAACAGATCACTGTGCTGCTGGCCCACATCAGAGGCTTGCCTTTCAAATCCACATACTGGCAGCAGATGAGATGAGAGTCTCAGGACACCTGGGTTCCCTTCCAAGCTGTGGAGAGCAATGTGTGCCACCAGGAGCTTTTTGCTTGTTTCCATCCATGTTCTCTCCAGCCCTGTTTTTTCCAGACCCTTGAAAACAAACAGCTCTTTCACCATCTCCTCTGCTCCCTGCCCCACCATTGTCAAGTCAGGATCTCTCCTCTCCCGCCTCCTGCCTTCACTAATTGCATCCCACCTCAAGTCACACCCTTACCCTACCTCTGTCCCCCTCCCAGTCACCTGGCTTGTCCTGCCATCACACCTTTTTCACCTCTGCTCTCTCCTCTACTCCCTTGCCTTATTTTTTGCCCAACAGCTGCTCCCAGACCCTGAATCCTTGGTGGTTTAATCCTTTTCTCTATCCACATTCCTATTCTTTGTTGGTTCAGAAAATAAAGCTCCCCATCATCCCTCCTCTGCCCCGGTCACACCATCTTTTCCTCTTCCACCACCTCTTTCCCCAGCTATTCCAGCCCCAGTCACAGCAGGTTTTTCAACCAGATTTACAGCTTTTCTCCCATGACTGGCTCTCACAACTGCTTCTTCTGCCATGCTGCTTCATTGCCAGTATGGTGGTCATCACCTTTATGAGAGAAACCCTGCTTTGCTCTCAGCTCAGTGCACCCTCCTGCAATGGTAGCTGCAACGACTCGCAGGTGGGGTGGGCTTGGCCACCACCTGTGGACAGCCCAGGTGCAGGGTGCTCTAGCAGCCACAAGGAGATGGAGCATACTCAGCCAGGGGGGAGTCTCCAGGGGTGATTTGGGGATGGCTTTTTGTCCACTATATGCTAAGAAGCCTCCACAGATCTGTGTGGCCTGTGATTTTTTGAAGTCCAGTTTGGATGGGTTTTGTCAAGACCCATAGAAGCTAGAGTTCCAGTTTGTATGGTGTGAGGGAGATGAAGTGTCTCAGACAAAAAACTAACAGACATACTTGAAATGGGGAAAATGCATTTTTGTTAGCCTTGTTCTGGAAAATTACCTGAATCACTTTCATTTTAACTTTCCAGAACACTCAGCATGAAAATTTCGGTATACTGCTTAAGCTTTAAGAAAATGATAAGCAAGTGAGTCCAAGATATTTTTATGGGACGTGCTGTCCAGTCTTAATATGTGGGGGATATTATCCATCCCTGTGCAGAGGGATGTTAACTGTTAGATAATGCAATCATAAAGTATTTCACTTTCATTTTTGTTTTTCTCCTTTCCATTCTCACCAATTATCAAAATCGGATAATTGCTGCATACTCTGGGCCTCTAGCATTTTACTCTTCGTTGGAGACCTTTTTGCTGCAGGACAAACTCCTCATTATCTTGAACATCCGCTGAATTAACTGATTCCATTGGCTACTGCCGAGTTATTAAAATAGTGGTATTAAACTGGAGACTTAAGTCATAAGCAGTGTTAAAGGAGCAATCTGCTCGAGCAGCTGAATTAGTCCAAGCAACATCCTTCCCAGCACAGTGTCGTGGACTTCTCTTACACTGATCACTTTGTTTTGCAAAGATGATATTCAGGTTTATTAAACGAATTAATGGTATCTTGGGCTTGGGCATGCTTGCTGAGTTGCTGAAAAATGCCACAAGGTTTATGTTACAGGTGGAAGTCACTGTGCTCTTTCCAACGGACACAGCCATCAGTGGGACAGCTACTGCTGCCCAAATGGCATGAACAAATCAAGGTCTTTTATCTGTTTTGGTCAGCCCAGCATTTCCTTTATACTCTGCAGGTAGGTTGCAAACTTGCAAAAACCAATGAGACAGCGGAAATTTCACTGTCATGAAAGCACGTCTCTCAACACTCCTAGGCATGTTGTGGCAGAACAAAGCTGTGACCTGTTCTTTCATCTGCCACCCTAAGGGTAGGAAGATCCTTAAAAGTCAATGGTGTCTCATGTATGACTGTGCATTAGAACAGCCTAAACTGGTCACGGAGGGAAATTATTTTATAATAATCCTGTAAAAGGAGAGACAAAAAAAAAATCTCGGTTGCTCTGCTGTTAGCGGCACGGAGCTTGGCACCAATCTTGAAACCCGATGAATAATTTTTGAAACAGTATTGTTCCTAGATTTCCAGTTGTACCGGAAGGTAGGTGGTCAGCGCAAACCCTACCTTACCTCCCACTGCTGCTGCAAGATTGATGCTGTCTGGATCAGGGGGAGGATAGCCCAATTCTGCAAAATAAATAGGCCCCTGCTGTGTCCAGCATAGAGGCGTTGTCTCTCCTTGTAGGACTGTGGCCTCTTGCAGCCCAGGGTCTGATTGCGCAGCAGGGCACTCATTTTTCCCAAGGGAAAGCTGCAAGAGGAATTTTTTTATTTAAGCGCTTTACCAGACGTATCTCACATGCTTGTGGGGTTGTTTCTAATGCTGTCATTATCTAGAAAAATCTCCACTTAGTGGTAGAAATCTCGTACTTGCTTCAGCAGATGCTGGAATTGCTGATGGTGAGCGGGGTTCTTGGCTCTTTCTAATCTATGATTGTCAAATTCCAATTATTCCAGACCAGTGGGGTGATCCTGAGAAACTGGGATGTTTCCCCTTTGTGTAAGGACACAAATATATGCAAGAGCACGCACAGAAATATGATTCGATTCACTAAAACCAGCTGTTGTGAACAAACAATCCACATACAGCAAATACTGATTACCAGACAGCGAAAACATCGGTCTCCACTGTTGGTATCCCAGTTTGTTGCCTGAACTCCTTCCTCGGCCTCTCACTTACTTTTTCTGGAGTATGTTTTGGATTCTCACTGAGGTCCAAGACTGACTGGCTGCAGAAGTTATGAGGGCCCAGCTGGGACCATCAGCTCTCTTTCTCCTGTTCTTTGATGGGTTGACCTGTCTCGCAGGTCTTCCTGGTGAAGCCTTTTTTTGCAAACATATATTGAAGAAGCCGTGATGTATCTCAGGGAGGTGGCCTTGTCTTCACTTGAATGAGAGATGCCAGTGAGACAGAGAAGAGACTGTGGTTTTCCGCTTGGAGATGAGCACAACAGTCAGTAGAAGAGAGAAGGCTCTTGACTCCCAAGTCTTCTTGAGTAAATTAGACCCCGCATCATCCTTGGGTACTCTGTTGTTGGGTTTGTCTGCTTTAAAGGCTAAATTCAGATGCCCTCAAGCAGCTGTTGCTGAAGGCAGTGGGGGCTGAGAGCTTTTTTCTATCAGAGGGTGGAATTTAGCCCAAAGTTGTCATACTGTGGCACAGCAGGGACGCAGTAATGCCGGGCTTCCAGGAACGGGAGAGCCTGCCTCCCCCATTGGCTGCAGCACGCTGATATCAGGTATTAGGAGAACTAGGAGAAAGACCTTGCCATTGGAGAGTTGTGAAGAATGGATTGCAGAAGCAGGAGAGCACTAAATGTGGTTTTGTTACTGGTATGAAAAAGGCTGTAATTGTGAGAAAATGAGCTGATATTTGCAAAAGCATAATCCACCATCAAATGAAAGATTCACCTGTCAGAGGAAAGGAAGTCTTTATCCAGCACCTGTATTGGGGAAATTGTTAAAAATAACCAACCAAAGACCAGCTGCTTTCAAACAAGGGCTTGAATTTGCTGTAATCATGTACAGAGTATCCCACTGTTCATGGCTCTGCCTAGCACTGCTGTAAATTCAAGGTGCGATTGCATCAGCTAATATTATTCCAGCAGTTCTCTTTGGTTTGAAATATCGTCCAAGTCATTTGGGTTAGATACGAGATGTAATTGCCTGGAAACCAGCACGCAACTCCAGAAGGGTGCCCTGCTAGTTATAGTCACCTTGTCCAACAAAATGCCCATGCTATTCCTGTGTCGGATAATGTCATCAGGACACTGCGCAGGGCGTGCCTTCATTTTCCCTTCCTATGGGCCCCTTGAGAGGTACCAGGGGCTTCCTAAGGAACTCGGGTCCTTACGGATTTCCTAAGCCATGGGAAGCTCCAAGAAGCAAAAGGTCTTCAGGGTTTCTGCACCTGCCAGGTGCAGATGCACCTCTCAGCACTTGCAGGAGGTGTGTTGGGAGGCAACATGGATGGACAGGCCCTACTCTGTGAGTATATTAAGATACTGCTGTTAAACCTAGCACCCAATGGGTGCTGGGAACCCCATGTCCATTGCAAACTTGTAGAGAAAATGTCGAGTTCCTGCTGACCCACAGGAAATTTGCCTACTTCTGGCCTGCCTTTCTGATGTCCTAACTACTAACAAGTATTTCTTCTCATGCGCTTTTCAAAAGGTGAGCACGACCCTGTTCTAGCATCTCGCCGAACTCTTTACAGCCTCCTCTGCAGCTGGAGGCAGGGAGCAGCGCATACAGCCGTCCTCCCATTGCTGCAAGGGGAAGAATATGACCTGGTAGCGATGAAACCAGGGCTCTCCCTCAATGCCTCCCTGCAGACTGAAAGAGGGGCAGGTATGAGCAGCTAGAGCAAACTGAAATTAGACAGTCTTTTCTCTGAGTAGACCAGGGATCCTGGGAAGAAAAGGCCACATTCTTCACTGGCATGTAAGAAGACAGTAGGTTAGAGAATGAGGAGGAAGAACAGCTACTAACTAGAAGACAGCATTGGCATGAGAACAAGTAGATAAAAATAGGCTATGAAAAAATGTGGGCTGCAAATCAGAAACAAGTTTCCTTCTGTCAGAGTGAGGTTCTGGAATAACCTGCCAAGAAAATTCCCAATGACTCTTAAGACGGACTGTGATAAATTAACAAGAGGGACTTTATGACTCAGTGCTTGTCATAGCTAGGGAATATGATGATGACTAGGAGATCCCTTCTAGCCCTGCATTCCTGTTGGTATGATAACAGAGGAATCCGTGTAGGGCGCAGTAAATGCTGAATCACTGAGTGCTTTATATAGCTGCCTGGCAGGACAAAGTCCCTCGCACCCATCCTGTCTGCAAGAAGCTCCAGGACAAAAAAAAAAAAAATAAAAATCCTTATGTAAATGATTGTGCTCTGGCAGCACAAAGCATAAAGCTACAGATGCCTGAGTTAGAAGAAAACCAGCTGGTTTTCAGGCTCCTCTACACAGGGGAAAGGTGGTGGCGTGGGCATGAAAGCAAGAGACCTCACTGTAAATACTGAGAGGTACACGCTCTGAGGTGAACGCACTCCAGCAGCTTTGATACACCATTTTAATGTGGGAAAGAAACTCAGTGCTTGGAACCATGCGGAGGTATCCCATGCACTAGCTCAGCCAGGTGCGTGCAGGGATCGTTTCCACAGGGCATGATCGTAGAATGTAGCAGAAAGGTCCTGCAATTACCATCAACTGCTAAAACATCCAGAGTTCTCCTGCCAGCCCAGGATCCACAACTCTTTTGATGGTGTTTTCTCCTTTCTCCTAGGAGTCCCCCAAGGATGAGATCACTTTCTGCAGCACAAGGCCAGCAATTTGGATGCAGCTTACACTGATGCGTTTGATGCCTTGCAGCTGGACATCTACAGCTCTGCTGCCCTGGCTCTAAGAGCAGAGCTTGGGGTAACAGCAGCAGCTGCAGTTTCAGTAGTACATAGCTAGAGGTAGAGGCCGAGTAGAAGGCACACATGAAAAACTGGATAAGGTAAGAGACAGGCCTGGTTTCTGGGCTCAGGAGAGTAACATTGCTCAGGAGGGGAGCACTTCTTCACAGCCCTCATGGCTGTTGAACTTGAGGAAGGCTTTTCTGGAGCTTCTTCCAGAGCTGTGGAGGTCATGTACAGCTGTGGATGCTCCCTCACCACCTCAAAACCTGCTGCACAGGCTACTTGGAGACCTAGGGCCCCTGACTGCTGCGCCCCACTGTGCCACAAGAATGTCCCTGCACAGATGTGGTACCACTGTACAGCCACCATCTCCACGGGTCGCACAGTCTGGTTACTTGGGCCAAGGGCATCTCTGGGTTTTCCCTCTTGCAGTACTTTCAAATAGTCATTATTTCTAATAACTGCCCCTGGTACCAAAGCTCAGAGTGAGAGGTTCCCCGCAGAGCACCGCTGCTAACACCAACACAAGGCAGTGGGGAAACTTCCACAACAACAGTCAGCACTCTTCTCCCAGAGAGCCTGGCTTAATCCTCCTCTGCCGTAGCTAACAAAGCTCTTTTTTATTTTCCCTTTTATTTTTTTTTTTAAACCAGGCTGCTGAATAACAATCAAGATCAATTTTGTTATTTCCTAAACAGTGGCAAGCTGACAGGGTAACAGAGGCAGGCTGAGCGATGGCAGGTGGTTGTGGCACAAGAGCCTCAAGGCTCCCTGCCTTCCTGGCTCTTGCCAAGGCCCAGCAACCAGGCATATGGAGACATGTCACACCAGCTCTGACGTGACCCTTTCTAAACAGCCATCAGCAAGGAAAGGGCACAGAGGTGCTGGTGCACCGCTGGGGTCAGGGGGAGCAGGCAGAGGCTGCAGAGCTTTTGAACAGAAGAGCAGGATCTGTAAATGAGCCCGCGGGCAGGGAAAGGCCACTCAGTGGAGCATCTCCTACCGCACTGGGTATAGCAGGGCTCAAGAATGCTGGCTGAGGTGGACTCGTCATCTCTTCCTATGGTTTGCAGACAGCAGCAGGAGTCACGGAGCTGGAGCCTGCAGAGGTGCACTGACAGCAGGGGAAGGAAGGCTTGGAAACGTGGTTCAGGAAGCTAAAAACATTCAAAGGACCTCATCAGCATTAACTGCTGTGGCTGCCCCGTGTGTCATTGGAAGAGGCAACCTCTCTGCTGGCAAATAGTGCCTGGATGGGGACAGGGTGCTGGGATAAGGTGTACAGGATTGCCAAGGGCTGCTCTGTTGCTCCTGGGTCACAGGAGTCTCTCGCATGTCTTGAAGTGCCCTGAGTACCTCACCTGGGAGCAGGCAGGGGACCTTCTTCCAGTCACTTACCTTTCATTTCAATTTCTGTAAGATGAAACTTTCACAGAATCATAGAATCATTCAGGTTGGAAAAGACCCTTAAGATCATCGAGTCCAACCGTTAACCCAGCACTGCCCAGCCCACCACTAAACCATGTCCCTAAGCACCACATCCACCCATCTTTTAAATACCTCCAGGGATGGGGACTCAACCACGTCCCTGGGCAGCCTGTGCCAGTGCCTGACAGCCCTTTCAGTGAAGAAGTTTTTCCTAATATCCAACCTAAACTTCCCCTGGTGCAACTTGAGGCCGTTTCCTCTTGTCCTATCGCTTGTTACTTGGGAGAAGAGACCGACCCCCACCTGGCTACAGCCTCCTTTCAGGCAGTTGCGGAGAGCAATAAGGTCTCCCCTCAGCCTCCTCTTCTCCAGGCTGAGCACCCCCAGCTCCCTCAGCCGCTCCTCATCAGACTTGTGCTCCAGACCCTTCACCAGCTTCATTGCCCTACTCTGGAGATCTGCAGCACATCCATGCCCTTCTTGGAGTGAGGGGCCCAAACTGAACACAGTACTCGAGGCGCGGCCTCACCAGTGCTGAGTACAGGGGGATGATCCCTGCCCTGGTCCTGCTGGCCACACTATTCCTGATACAAGCCAGGATGCTGTTGGCCACCTTAGTAGGTGCATCCACATGATGTGCAGTTTTCAGTTCGTGGCTGCTGGCCACCGGACAGAAAAGCAATTGCCCCCAATTCCAACGACGAGTTTCCAAACAAACCATAGGTTCAAAGTCCTCTGGAGGGTTTTTCTGCATTCACTAGTGGATTTTAAGTTAATTTTTATATCAGCTGCTTCCAGGTGGCTTCATGGTTGATTGTTTCCTATGCCCGTGCTGCAATATTTCCTAGCCCCAAAGTGCTACTCTAAACATGCTGGGGAGAAACCAGCCCCGATTTGGAAAAGTGGCTTTGCCCCATATTTAACAGGGTGTCCCAGCCACCCCCCCGTCCCACCCGTTGTCCCAGCGTGGGGATGCCGTGGGACGCGCTGCCCGGGGCACTCGAGGTTTGGTGCGCACCCGATGTGGCAGCAGCAGCCCCTGCTGCGAGCTCTGCAAAACTGCAGGCGCCTTCTCCCCAGCCCCGGGGAGGGAAGGCGGTGGGGAAAGACCCACCCGAGTCCCCCCTGCAGGACCCCCTACCCCGTGGGGTCTCCCCGCTGGCACCCCCGCTCCGCCGACACGCTCCGGCCCGTTGAATGAATGATGGCTATAAATAAATCACCGGCCGCTGCGTGCTCGCAGGGTGCTCCCGCTCCCCTGGGGCCAGGCCGTAGGGTGCTGCTTCAGTCTGGCACAGGATGGATTCAGATTATAAAAACCGCTTTTTGGGGATGCCCAAGAAAGTCATGCGGAGGGGCACGCTGCCGCATCCCTGTGCTGACCTCCCCCTGCGCCGCCCCTACCCACCTCCTGCTTCTTCAGCATCCCTCCACGCCAGCAAGGGCTGCGCTGGCAGCCTTCCCCTCCGCTGCGACCTCAGGAGACTTTCCACATTTGCACCCTGTCTGGGCTTCTCTGCCTCCAGCCCCCACTGCGGATTTGCCCCGCAGCAGTAGAAGACACCCAGTCAATGCATTTCACCCAGGCCAGAGCTGTGACGTGCTCAGCTGTAAAAGAAAAACTGAAGAAAACTGGTTTCTGTTAGCTAAAGGTAACAAAAAAAAATAATTGGGATCGCCCTCTGGGGTGTTTCCATTTTAGGGGCGAAGAGGGGCTATGGGAATATTGTTCCCCATAAGATTATCGGCTTTGGTGATTTGCCCTAGAAATTCAGCAAGCTTGGAAAACAGTGGCGGCAATGGGGAAAAAAAAAGGTGACGCTGGTGAAGGGACACAGCAGTGCGGGATTTCACCATAACGGAGCGGGCAGTGCTAACGTACATCGTTCAAAACCGGGTGTGGGATTCCTCTGTCACCTGCCCTTTTAACGAAGCCTTTCTCCAGAGGGTTGTTCAATGCACCGGGTGCCAGGTCTCAGCACCCCTGACTCCTCCTGTGGAGGCAACGACACGCTGAAACGCCTTCATGAAAAAGCAGGCACGCCAGCTTTACTGTTCTTGATATTTCTAAGATAGAAATTAAACAGACCACATTAATTTAAACAAACCTCATTTCAGACTACGTCATCCATACAAAGGCATGCAGAAGGGCACAAGCCCCAGAAAAAACAAGGCAAAAAAAGAAAAGAAAAACCTTTTCAGATCCTCTTTTGCGATTGCTAGCTTGTCTTTCCCTTCGGCTCTGACCCGAGTCTCACCTATGACCATGAAACTGAACTACACAAAACGCAAGGACACCTCCAGGGATGTCACCTTTGGACTCCATTTTCTCACTCAGACACTACCAAAAAAAAAAAAACCTGCCCCAAAAGTCTCCTGCGCGCATCCCACTCCGAGGTCCTTGCTTTGCTGGGGGAGCAGCATCCCCAGGCGAGCGGCAGCCTGCAAGTGCTCCTGGCGTCCGACTCTCTCCCATCTCCAGCTGGGTGCGATGCTGGTGGGAGGCTCAGCATCGGCAGCCTCGGGGAAGGAGCCCTCTGATTAATTTTGGGCTCTTGCAGGCCACTCTGCCCCAGTCTTTCCACTGCTGTCAGCAAGATGGACAGAGGTGCCAGCTATCTGCGGGGTCCAGGCAGCTGCCCAGAGCAGCTGGGACAAAACCACCGCCACCTCCCCGAGTCCTGCCAACCACCTCTCAGGCAAACATGGTCTGCAGTCACCACTGACCAGGCTGGGGCTGAAAGGGCAACCCAAAGCAGGGCAAGACTTATTCCCGACCCCCAGATGCCAGAGCAAGACGCATCCCTCGGAGGAACGTGTGGCTTTAGCATCACTGAAAACACCCAGCGTTTTGGGGGCGGAAGGGCACGTGCCTTTGGTGCAGGGGTGCTCCCAGTCACACAAAGGTGGGCTTCAGATCTTCTTTGAAATTCACTACGGGCTGGAGGCCGCTGTGGTGCTCTGTCCGGTGGCCCGTGTGCCTGCTGGGCTCTGTGTCCGTGTCCGTGCTACTGCTGGCCAGGGAGCCGCGCGGGCTCTGGAAGCAGACCTTGCAGCAGGGCCGGTGGCAGCCGTGAAATATCTCCTCGGAGCTGCTGCTGCTGGAGTCGGAGTCCGGGTAATAGTACAGTGAGCGCAGGGAGGCCTCAGCGGGTCCCCTCGGGGCACCCTGCTGCCGCTGCTCCCACGGGATGCACAGGGAAGCACCCTGGGACTCCGGCCATCCCGGCCATCCCTCTGGCTCTAAGCAGCCCTCCCCAGGGATGGCTGGAGGGGACGGTGCTGGTGGGTGAAGGAGCCCTCCGCCAGCCATCTCCCCTTCCCTCCCCAGGGAGATATGTGCCAACTCCCCACGGCCCCAGCTGCCCGCCTCCTTCACCCCACGGCCAGCACGGGGGGACAGGTGCCCGGGGAAGCGGGTGGAGGCAGGGGTTAGCAGGATCCTCCGCCGCCGCCTTGCCAGGCAGGGGCTGAGGGGCGTGTGGATGCCCAGGTAGCCCTCCTGGGCTCCCCATGCTCCTCCCTGCTCGCCTGGGGGGCCCTGGCTGCCGTGTGAGGTCCCGCCAGGTAAGGCCGAGCTGTAGGTTTTGCCATCCAGGCTCAGCTCCTGCAAGATTTCCCGCAGCTTCTCACTGCTGACGTAGCTGACTTTGGGGGACGACTCCCAGGCCACGCCAGCTGAGATGTCCTGGCCTGGCAGCTGCTCTGGAGGCTGCCCTTGCCCCGCAGGCATCCCGTGCTCCTGGGTGTCTTTCAGGCCACGTTCAAGGCCGTCCCCCATGTCAAAAAGCAGTGTCCGAGAGCAAACAGGCTCATGGCTCACATCTTTCTGGAGGTCCTGAGCATCACTGCAAAGAGGTGATGTACCCAGCAAGCGGGGAGGCTGCCACCCATCCCGCTCCGGATCTGGGGGGCAGCGGTCCCCCAGCGCATCCCCACGCTGCCCCGCACTCCGGGTGCAGGGAGCTGCCGGAGGTGCATGGGGGTTGCAGCTGCTCTCCGCAGACATCAGCCTCATCAGCTTCTCCTTGGCGCTGCTCACTTGCTCCTGCAGGCTTTCAATCACGGCATTTTTCTGCATCAAACAAATAAGCCTGTCAAGCGTGGGGCGGGCACAGGGTACAAAAACGCTGCTGATTTGGAAGCAGGCACTGCCAGAAAATGAATCGCCCCTCTCCGCACCGAGAGGTGCTCTGAGGCAGCACAGTGGCAGGTTTAGCAGGTTTGGCCTGCAAGAGCCACACGGGCAGCGTGTGTGACCTCTTCCTCCCCCGGAGCCCCCCAGAGCCCCCGAGATGCCGGTTTGGGAAGGGGGGTACCGGGGCAGGCGGCTCTCTGAGCTGGGATGCTCCCACCCATGCAGTGCAGGTGAGGGAGCAGGAGGCTGGGGGCTTTCCCAAGACAGAGCATCTCCCCTCTAAATTAACCATGTTTGACTGGGCTGTGGAAACCAGGCTCTCCTGCTCTTCTCCCTCCATGTTTTTTTGAAACCCTCCAGATTATGCCTGAATTTTGGTGCTTTGGGGTGCAGAGTGATGTGACAAAACAAAGCGGCTCTTCCCCTCCAGAGGGAAGAGGCCGGAGGGGGAGCACCAGTGAGGACCCGGGTGTGAGGGAGGGCTTCCCACCCTGCAAAGCCTTCAGCCCACTAAAGGGAAGGGGAGAAGCCAGCAGGGCCAAGCGGGGCTGGCAGAGCCCCGTACCTCGGTGAGCAGCCGCTTCATGGAGTTTTTCTCCCCTATCAGCTGGTAGAGCTGCTCCTCACTGTACACCGAGCGGCAGCTCCTGCTCGGGCTGGTGAAATATTTTGCCATGTGGCTCACGGTTTGGCTTTCTTCTTCAAAGGCTTTCCACTGCTTGAGCTGGGGAGTAGAAGAGGGCGTTATCGGCGCGGTACGCGCAGCCCCTGCCGACGCGGCGGGAGGCAGGCGCAGCTCCAGCGCGAAGGAGACAAAGGGATGAAGAGGGGAGACAAAGGCAGGGTGTGACGGAGGAGCAGAGACGGGCGGCGAGAGACGGCTGGGCGAGGGGCTGCAGGGTCGCTTGGAGCCTCCCACCCATCTGAGCCCTACCCTGTCCCTGGCTCCAGCTTTTAATGCAGAGACGGTTGGTGCCTGCCTGCGCTGCAACCTCTAAGCGTGCCGTAAAAGCCCCTGCCCCCTTCTCCCCAGTCCCCGACTCTGCAACAGACAAAGAGAGTGTCACGCATGCCTCCTTATCCCTGAATCACTGGTGACAAGCTGAAAAACAGCAACGCTTAGTATCCATTTTCTTGTCTCGTGCCTGTGTGGAAGCCTTGTGCAGCCCAGCTCCAACTGCTTATTGATCTCGGATGAGCAATAGAAGAGCAAGCCCATTAGGAAAAACAAGTTGATGAATTAAAAGATCCAAGTTAAATAAAATGTTCAAGGCCCCTAGGCTACAGCAGAAAAAATGGTACAGGCAGAGTGCAAGTACAGCTCATCAGCTCCTCTGCCCTCACTCCAAGAGACCTCACGCTTGGCAGAGCATCCCCAGCAGGCTCGGTGCTTGTCAGAGGAGGTTTGGATCCTGCTCCCATGGGCTGGTCATCTAGTGAGTTGGGACTCTGCAGTTATTCTGCATCGACTGAGGTGGGAATGGACCTCTGGAGATCATCTAGTCCAACCACCCTGCTCAAGCAAGGTCACCTGGAGCAGGCTGCCCAGGACCGTGTCCAGCTGGGTTTTAAATATCCTCAAGCATGGAGACTCCACCACCTCTCTGGGCAACCTGCTCCAGTGCTTTACAACTTTCACAGAAAAAAGCCCCAACCTTTTCCTGATGTTTAAACGGAATTTCCTGCGTTTCAGTTTGTGCCCATTGTCCCCTGTCCGGTCAGTGGACACTGCTGAGAGAGCCTGGCTCCCCCCTCCCTACTCCACCCCCACAGGTATTTATGCACATCATTGGTGAGATCCCCCGAGACCTCTCTTGCACAGATCTGCTCTTTCTTCAGCTTCACCTCTTCCTCCCTTTCTCACCTCATTTCCTTGAGCCCAAACATCCCTCCAAACATCACACTGAGTAAACAACTGTTTCCTCTCCCTGTAACAATGGGAGCATTTTTCCCACTAACGTCCTGACCAGGCTGCTCCTGGAGGACACACCAAGCAGAAGAGCCTCGCCTTGCCACAAAAGGCTTCCTCAAACCATCTCCGCGTCCTCCCCCTCGCTTGCAACAAAGCCCAGCTTCCTCCTCCGAGAGCGCAGAGGAGGACAGCCTCCCCTGGGGACCGCCGGCAGCCACGAAGCCTCTGAGCCTGGCAAGGCCATCTGGATTGCCTGAGCCCACCTCCATCCCTGCCGTGGGCAGAAACCCTTGGTGGGAGCAGGCACGTGGGGTATGAGGAGAGGACAAAGGCATGAAAGACTGATCCCACCACCCACGTGGAGGAGGAGGAGGAGGAGGGTGGCAGCCGCCTCGCCTCCATGCATGCCCTCTGTGTGGCTGCCACCCACAGCACGCTCTTGCAGGAGGGTTTCCGAGCAGTAGCTCTGCAACGCGCCGGCACTCCCTGGAGACTCAGGGGACTTGCCTGGGGAAGCAGAGCCATTGGGGCTTGGAGGATGAGCTGTGCAGCTGAGCCCGAACATTTGGGGAAAGAAGCAGGAAAATAAGTGCTTTGGCCCACATAGCTGCTGTTGTTAAACTCCGAAAATGTGCCCGTTTCCAGCCAGGTGGCGGGACAGAGGTGGCAGCATACCTGTGGGACAAAGATGAAGCAGTTGATTGTGGTTGTACACACGAAGATGCCTCCAGAGGTAAAACCAAACAGCAAGTTGTGCCAAGTCCGGAAGAAACGGTGGACTAAGCAGACAGTGCCAGCAGCCAGGAAAACGAGGTTGACCCCGACAATGAGCGTCAAGGACTGGTTGACTGGCGGGGAGCTGACATTGTCGGTCAGACCGGCCAAGTAGGTCCCATACAGCAGGAGGATACTCTGGAAGCAGAAAAAAGAGGTTTCCAGAGTGTGGAAAATTACAGCCTGATGGTGTCAACCCCCACCTCATACCGAGCCTGGTGAGCTCAGATACACTCAGTGCAATCCTAATTAATGCTCTTTGATCTATAACGCAGACCTTCAGCGCGCACTGGTGACACCGCAGCAGACGCCCAGCACGCTGCTGCAGGTCAGAAGCGCGGCTGGGGAGGGAGGGCAGGAGCGAAGGCACTGGCGGGCCATGGGGGTCCCGACCAAGGGGTGCGAGGAGCTGAGGGTCAGGTCGGCAGGCGATGCCACGGAGCAGGGCACGGCCGGGAGAGGCAAGATGTGAAAACCTCCCCTTGGGCAGCCTGGAACAGGAGCAGCAAAGACGGACAGACAGGAGATGGAGGTCCCTGCAGGGATGCAGCGGTGGGGTGCCATCAAGGAGCAACGACCTACCTCTGAAGGAGCGGGAAGGAGATTCAGAAGGACATTCAGAAGGAAAAAGCAAGGCAGAAGAGGTGGAGGTTTAGACTGGAGGGAAGAGGATGTATTTGGTGCCTCTTTAAATAGAAATCCAGGAAACTGCCAGGTGCAATTCTTCTCCCTTCCCTTCGCCGTTTCCTGCCTGACCCTAGCAGCGGCGAAAGGGGCTTAGAGAAGTGCTCTGTGCACAGAGGCCCTCCCTCCCCCAGAGCAGGTCGGCTGTTTCGGAGCAAGCTTCTCACGCTGCCCCTCAAGCATCCCACGCGTGCATCTTTCCAGTGTGCTCAGTATTAAACTACCCAGCAGGCTGAATCCTGCCTTCCCTAGGGCACACCAGCAGGAAACACCAAGTATTTTTTGCCTGCCTCCATAGGCCTGGGCATGGTCTGCCTTCAGGATCATTTGGAAATACCATCTAACAAAATCCCTGCTCCTGCAAGGACCCAGAATTCCAGGAATGTGACTCCTACATTATTCCTGTGCTATACAGTAAGGGCAACTGTTGACCTTTTACTAAGAGATATTAAACTGTTACTTGGGCATCAAGGAGTACTTTGTGACCTGTGGTGCAGATGTTCTGTAGACCCTTCTGGACCCCTCCATGCTGTGGCTGCTTGATGACCATGAAGGCCACTGCCAGAGTTAAGGTCTGGAATGACACTCTCATAGGCAAGAGAGGTTCACGTCCACGGCCTTTGGCGAGACTCCCAACTTCAGAGCACCATGAATTCTCAAGGAGGGGTTGTAATAGTGAGACCTGCCTCACTGGGAATTAGGCTGATGCCCAACCCTGCTTTATAGGATCTGCACTGGATCATAACCACGTTCACCAAGGGGCATCTCCAAATACGCGGCTCAAAGGCAAGCCAACTCCTAATCCCTGAGCAAGAAAAAAAAAAAAAAAACAACACCAAAGTCCCATTTAAAATTCCTATAGTCCATCTGGGACACAGACAACAGCACTGCCATCGGGTAAACTAGGACCTTCAGTAAGCACAGGACTACGTTTTTTGTTTGTTTGTTTGTTTGTTTTAATCTTGAGCAGGGGACTTTGGTCCTGATTCCAGGCATGTCCTCGGCAAGTCCTTTCTGCTCATTGCTCTGTGCCAATAAAACCAAGATAACACACCGAGCGGCTTCACAAAGGGCTGAGCACATTAATGCCATGGAAGATAAGCAGTGCGCCCAGAGATAGAGCCTACTGTCACATTAGTGTAAATCCAGATAAACTCCAGAGGAACCACTAAAGAACGAACTCCATGACCCCCAGTAGGCAGATAGGATCAGGGTCAGGTTCAACGCAACGCTAACGAAGAGTACCTGGGACTAGTACTGGGGATGTTTTATTCCAAAAAGCAGTTTGTAGGGGCTGTAGGCAAAAGCATTACCTGTCTAAACCCTAACACAAACTGCGGACAAAATCAGAGGTGGAGACACAGCACCGAAAGCCCAGGGAACGCCTGCAATCCCTAGCACCAAAGGACTTTTAAGGACAGCCTAGACTAATGTCTTTAAAATGAAGTATAGGGGGGAGAAGGACTTGGCCGTGTCGTGAGGTCTCTTCCTGCTCTTTTTCCTACGATTTTGGGTAGATGGCCAATGAGTATTGTATTACAGTGAGTCAGAAAGGAACTGCCTGTACTGCACGCAGAGATGGAGCCATTCCCGCAGCAAGGCTGTGATCTCACAAGCTTCATCAACATCAGCTTTCTGAACTGCGTCCAGCCTCTGCCAACCCAGAGACACATGAGACCACAGATAATTACAGTGATAATTATACCTCCATAGTTACATCAGTATAACTAACTCTTCTGGAATAAGAATGGCCACGTGCAAGCTACGCCAGTGAAAGTGTACCTCGGTGGTATAATTAAGCTGATACGCATCCTGCAGAGGTAGGCACCAAGCACTTGTCATCAGCACCTCCCCGCTCTGGGGTCAGAGGACTCGGGCTGAGCTGCAAAGTGCATCACTGCAGTGGATGGTCATCTGAGGCTTTATGGAAAAAGTGTGCTTCAGAAAACAGTAAGACGCAAGTTTTAAGAAGGGAGATAGATGAGGCATGGGGGGTTGCAGGGAGAGAACTAGAGAGACAGTATGTACACGGTGTACGTAAAAGAGATGGTCAGGCAGGGGACAAGTGGATAACAGCTTTTACAAGGGAATGCAAGAAAACATCAAGATAGGAAGGACTGGAGATGGGAGGGCTTTCAAGATGAACAGGAGTAGCTGGAATCTCATCGTAGCTTGGGAGGGCAGCAAAACTACGAATGCTGCTAGGCAGTTAGGCTGTGAGACTGGGAGGCGAGATACAATGCAAAAATGAATAAGGAGGTTACGTACCTTAAACCCTAAAATGAGAACGAGCCAAAGATCAGAATAAAGAGATGCACAGGACTGCACCCGGCTCACCGAGCAGCTCATGCCTTTCTCTGTCGCCTAGGAGGCAAGCAGAAGGCAGAAGTGAAGGCTGCTGCCCGGGAGCAGGCACGGACTGATGGGCAGGCAGGTCTACACATTTGAGCAGATCTCCTCTATAAATTCCTAAAAGGAAAGGCCGAAGCTGGTGCTGCCAGGGGCAGAGGGTTAAAGCGAGGAAGATGTTGGCACTCTGCTGCCAACAGGGCTGGTTAAACCTTTCTCTAAAGCATCTGCAGATGCCACGGACCTCTCCTGTGTCACCCAGGTGACCTGCACGGGCTGGCGAAGATCATCCACCAGGCCCCACTGCTTGGCAAACCAAAGCCCTGCAACCAGCTGTCCCTTGCCAGGTTTGGCTGCACAAACCGGGAAATTCTGGAGCGGAACCTTGCCTCTGTAATTGGCCAGACAGAAACCCAACCCGGAGCACCCAGAAGGCTTTCTGGCTTGTTTTTCTTTCTATGTTTTTAAACAGTACCTGTTTAAGCCTGACCACCCACCAACTTTGTCCACAGAGATCAGACAGGACACGGTGCAACGCTCCACCACCCCTCCTCATCCCTTTACCCGCAGTGAGACGCTGAGGCTTCGGAAGCACTGGACTGGATCAGAGAATACCCATGTCAACAGCAACACGGCATCCGCCAGCACCAACGCTGCCACCATCGCCAGCAACTGCAGGTCTTTGATAATCTGCAAACACGCAAGAAGTAAGCGTTACCATGGGGGGCAAATGGACACCAATAACCTCTGTCTCCTGGGTCTCTTTCTGGTTGTTTCTTCCAAGGGGCATGTCCATCCTAATACCTCCCCCAGAGTGGAGTCCAGTGGCTCACCTACATCCAAGTTGGCCGCAGGATCTCTGTCTCCAGCTCCCAAACTCTTGGAGACCTGATCAGGCTTGGGGCCAGGTATAAACCCTCCCTGATGGTGCAGCTAGCTGGTAAATGCTACGACAGAAAACACCTCTTCCAAAACAAGAGTATCCCTTATGCCCATATCACAAGCAGAGACCAAAAGGGGGGGTTGGGGGGGTGGGGGGGGAGGGGTGGTGAGAAAAAGCTGGTAGGATTATAATTTTACAAGTTTAACACAGATCCCGGTCTCTCAGGAATAGGAGTCCTTGCTGGCACCCGGTTCCCCTGCAAACCCTCTCGTCTCACCTTTGAGACCTACTATTTTCACAGTTGGAAAGAGGCCACTGAAAGCTGCAAGTGCACTGTTATATGCACAGATTTGTATAGGTAGCTCCCATTTCCCTCTCAGCTGCTGTATCCCCTTCCTTCAGTGCTGCAGAGGAGCTCCCTTCAAGAGGAGATGAGATGCATCTGCGGGCAGCCCTACATCAGATGCCCTTGAGGGTACCTGGCTTATTTTCATCCCACAAAAACAATCAGTCCAGACCTGGACACAAACAAACACTGGCGTGTAGCGTAATGAAGGCACACAGCTGATGTAAAATGAGAACGAGACCTCACTCGGTGATGGGGCTGGGGAACAGGCAGCCTGGCAGGGCACGCACTTGCCTGTAGAGTGGAAAAGCTCCTGCCTCATTGTGCAGGAATAAATGAGGGGCCCATGCCCAGCTAGGTGTGAAAGCAGACCTGTGACTGTGCCGCCCACCCCTGTCACGTGCTGGTTTTATCTGCTATCCCGCACCGGTTTGGGACTCGCTAGTGTTCACCCCGCTTGGGGACTTTGCCTCCCCCCCCCGGGTGCTGTGTACTCACCACCCGCTTGTCCGGCACCCGCTGGGTGAACACCTTGTAGAGCCGCCAGCTTTTCCCCAGGATGGGGCCAAACACCAGGGAGGTCCCCACGCACAGCAGGCAGAGCCGCACCTGCCGGGGGGCAGAGCCAGGGGGCTGAAGGGGCAGCCGCGGGCACCGCGGGGACACCCCGCGCCCTCCCACCCAGGGACGCGGTAAAGATGGACGGGGATGTGTCTATGGCCTTCTGGCTTCTGGAGGGTCATATCGGATACCAGAAAGCTGACTGCAGGGTGAAATAAATTAAAAGGCATGTATTCCTCTGCAGGCATGCCTGCTGCCTGCCTTTTCCTCTCCACCCTGAGAGGCTGTCGTCGGAGGAGCAGGCAGGGAGAGCCAGGCAGCTTGCGAGCAGCAGGGGCACGGAGGGTCCCAGCACCAATAAATCACTCGCTGGCACCTCCGTTAATTATCCTCAGCCCAGCAGCTGAGCAGGACGGCAGAGCGTGCTCTCTCCCACGTCCCACTCTGCCACGCGGGTGCATGCCCAGTCCCTGGTCTGGCAGGGCGGCTGCCCCAGGTCAGGACACGGGGGTTCATCACACGGGCCAGTGTTTTGATGAAGATCTGCTTTGCAGCCAAAAAAAAAAACTCGCCTGCAATCTCGCAGCACCTGTGCCATGTCGGGCAGCGGCTGTGTGGAGGATCCCATCTCCCTTCAGGCTCACCTCTCCCAACTGCACTTTTACAAGGCCAGCAGCCTGCCTGCCTGCCTCTCCCCTGGGGACCTGCCTTGCCTTGTCGTCCCCCCCCGGTGCGGCTGTGGTTTGCACAAACAGCGAAAGCCATTCAGACGGAGAGCATCTGGTTGCGTTTTGGGTATGTGGAAACCACAGCCCGGCCAAACGCGCCCAGCAGCGAGGTGGCGACAGGCTGCAGCTGAGAGCGAGCACGTACAAACACGCATACACATGCACGTGTGTGGATGTGTGAAGGCACCCGTCCCAGCAAACCCCCCCCGCTCACCTGAATAAGCTTTTCCAAGTCTCCAGATGGCAGGCTCTGCTCTGGAATCCCAAAGAGGTAAGCACTAGTGTAAGTCAAGCCACTGCCCAGCAGGGTCACAATGTTCAGATTGGGGCTGGACATCTTCACGATCCTCCAGGAAACAAAGCAGGGAAGGCGGTGACAGTTACTGAGCGTTAGGACCTGGCAGCACAGGGGCAAGGTCCCCTTACAGGGATGATGACGGCCACAAGGAATGCTGACACACTGTCCCCCGCCCCCAGCCCCGGCTTTTCTCAGCTCTTCCTAAAGCTCAGCCATTGCTCCATGGTGCATACCCCATCCTCTCCATGGTGCATACCCCGTCCTCTCCCCTGTATTGCTGGAGTGCTTCACTCTCCTTAAAGTGTTCGTTCTGCCCTACCCCGGCACTCCTGTGGGACAGCGAGATCCCTTCTCCCCAAAACAGATGGGTACCAGGCTTGCCCCATGGCACCTCTACCCCCTACATGGATCTGCACCACAGAAAAGCATCCCTCAGGCAGCGTCAGCCAGTGTCTTTATGGACAAAACTGTGGGAAGCCATGGGCTTTTAGCAGCAAAGCAGACAGGGTCACCACAGGCCGGTCTCTGCTACCAGTACCTGTGCCAGGCACGCAAAGGCGTGCAGTGGTGCCAGCATGTGCTGTGGCCACACATCCCCACAGTCACGCAGGTGGCACGCAGCACAGCGCCCAGCTCAGCCCCCCAGGTTCAAGGCCAACATCTTCCTCCACTGTCCTCTGCTGTAAAGGGGCAGAAGTGGAAAACCTCGCCAACGCAGCCCGGGGTGACTGTCCCCAGCAGCAAGCTTTGGGCACAGCAGCTACAAATGACTCCAGGAACAGGCTCTTCCCACTGCTCCTCCCTTTGAGGAGATACCTCCGCCCTCGGCACAGTCTCAACTTCAGGAAGCTGCCAGCAACGTTCAGGTTACAGCTTCCCCTCTGTAATTTCACCCCATCGCTCATAATCCCGTAGCTGTATTCAGGGAGGGGAGAATCGACCCACCGATCTCTCCCGACCTGTCACCCTTCTCCAGCAAGCCCATCAAGTGAAAGCCGTAGCTCCTGCCATCCCCCCGCGTAGCTCTGTCCCTTCAATCTGCTGCTAAGTCATTGCATTTCTCTACCCTTGAGCTCCTTCCCGGCTTGCTGCCTCGCAGACGCAGAGCCTGGGATTCAACCTGGCTCTCTCCCTCCCTGCCTTCCTCGCCATGCCTCAGCCCCCGGGGAAAGATATTCATCAGCTCAGCCTCGCAGCTGCACGCTGAAAAAGGTCTCCTTTGCCCTCCCAGGTTCAGTAGGCAGACCCGTATTTATTTGCTGCAGTGCAAATAAAAAAAACGCACAACCCCTACAGCGTTGCTCTGAGAATATCTTCAGGGGCCGAAACAATTTGGTAAGCAATTAAGGTGGCCACCGAACTCAACACCACTCTGCTTCAGTAAATCAAGTGCTTGAGACCGGGGTGCAGGTCATGCAGCTACTGCACCGCAGCAGGCGCAGGGCTCAAGACAAACCCTTAGGAGCAGGACCCTCCTGGCTGCACGGCGGTTATAAGAAGCGTTAACTTAACACAACCAGAGCGCTGGAACAGCAGCAGCCTGGGCTGCACACAGATGCACCTCTACAAACCAACAGCACATGGAGCACAAAGGCTTTGGCAGGTGAAGCTTGGGAGAGGGATGGATCTCTATGGGGGAAGCAGTTGAGAGACCAATGAAGCCGAGGAGGAGGTGGCAAGGAGGTAGGTGAGACATCCAGAATCGCTGAAGAAGGCTAAGAGCTGGCTGAGACAGTTTGAGCTATGAGGAATCACTGAGCCTTTTGCTTGATTTATGCTGCATTCAGGGGAGCAGGACTTTTTACAGCCTCTGTGCAGACTGAACAGCACCAAAGAAAGCCTGCACTTCACCAGCTTCTCTCACCAATGGAGATCATGTTCCCCACCAACATGGACAACCACCAAGATCAAAAAAAGGTTAGCAATATCTTCAAACTACAAGTGGCCCAGCAGCAGGAACCAGTGTGCACACTGTGGAGAACGTGACGGCTTTGCTCGTGGAGCTATGCTGCTCAAAGTCATGCTGTCAAGACTGCGGAGCGGAGAAGGAGATCAGCTCTCTTCCCGCTCACTCCTGTTGATGGTTTTATTGAATAGCACCTTCAGGATGAGACCATGCACCGCTGCCTGTGCTACGTTGGAGGGCATCCACGCTCTTGTCCTGTTCACAGCTCCCTGACTTGGGGAGGAAGGGAGCGGTCCAAGCAGGACTGTCTCCACCAGTGATCAACACTGGGTGTGATAGAGAAAGCTGCAATATCCCTGGCATTGCCCTTGCTTGCCCTGTACTGCCCCTTCAGGCTTGTACCCTGAAGGAGCCCGACCCCACTGCGCCAGCTCGGGGGAGGTCTCACCGCAGAAAAGGGAAGCCCTTACCTGTTTTTCCTGAAACGAATTGTAAAGACAAGAAAGAAGAGCGCTAGCAGGACTCCTCCGGTCAGGAACGTCCACACAACTCCCAGGAGAGCAGCAGAGAAGGACGGGGAGCTCTTCCCACTGCGGTCAGATGTCTGGGGGAGGCAAAAGGGATGAGAAGGAAGAGGACGTTGCTGGCACGGTCACTCCCACGAGTGCTGCTGCTCAGCCAGAAAGGACTCAAAACCACATCTCCCAAACCCCTCCTCATGAGCAGACACCTGGCAGTAGACCGAGACCCGCTGGCAGGGCTAAGGAGATGTGTGTAGAGAGGACACACACTCTGCCACTTGCTGAGTGCCCAGGAAGAGAGGGCAGTACAGGAGCGCTCTTCTTACGGCCAACTGGCCAAATACGTAATGAAACCGTACAAGTGACTCATAAACCTCAGGCAGCCCTGGTCGTGGGAGAGATTCCCCACTGTCCTTCTCTGGAAAGAAGGACCTTCTCTGGAGAAAGATCTTGTGGTACCCCAGTTTGTAGCGTGCTTCTTTGGAAAGTTGGGTAGGGCATCCTTGGCTCCCACCCTTACCCCTGCACGCAGCAGATAACCAGCCAGCCGGCTGACGTGACTGGGAGCCAGCAGCAGAGCTACCAGTCGGTGCAAAAAAACACAGAAAAGGGAGTGGGACAGCATTTTTCAGACGCGTTACGCAGTGACACACCGAGCTGGGTTCCACCCATCTCCCAGCTGACTGGAAACTAACTTGGTCCAAGGTAGACATCAGCTGAGAACTGGCTTTTGAGGGACACTCCCAAAGCGGGTATGATGGAGGCACCTCTCTCCTTGCACACAAGCGACCTCATGGTTTCAAATCTCCATTTAAAAGTATTCTCTACTATCTCCCTATTAACATAGGATGCATAAAATGATCCTATGTGAAACAAGAAACCTATTTCCACTCTGGATCTAAAATAGTCCAGCGTTTTTAACAGGGTGTGCATGTGTGGGTTTGTTCACACATACTCTGTGTGCATGTTACTGACATCTTTTTTGCTTTAAAAAAAGCATTACTTTTATTTAACTACTGGCGCATCCCCTTTAAGGAGAAGGAGGAGGACGGGGACTGAGCTGGGATCGCACACCTCCTCACTGACTCCCCTGGTGCTAAGCCCTTTCTCAGGTATTCCAGTTCACCTGCACACAATTTCTACGGCAGAAGACTATTTTCCTGACAGCTGCCACTGCCCCAAACTCCCAATTCTTCCTTCAACGCCTGAGCTGTTTCTGCTTCCAGCCTTGCTAGAAATGAATCTGCAGAGAGAAGTAAGGCAGTCGTTTCAAGCCGATGCCTTGTCTCCTTCTTCCCCAGCGGGGCTCCATCTCCTCTGGGCGAGCAAGAACAAGGCACAGCTTGGAGAATTAGAGCCAACACATAATTCTTAAAACAAAAATGTGTCACCGCCACACGAGCACAGCTGATCCGCAGGCTCCTGGCAGCTCACACGCGGGTGCCACGCTGGTCACAGGGCTGCTGGGTAAGGCAAACCCCTGGCTGGGAGAGACAGCCAGCCGAGAGCCGCCGCCGCTGCTGCGTTATGCTGGGATACAGCTGCGTGCACAGCTCAGCCCCGCTTTGCAGCGGCGGGGAGGGATCCCTGGGGAGATATTCATCTCCCTCCTGCAAACTGCTCCCCACCTCCTCTTCCGTCTCCCCATTCCCTGGGGGAGTCTTTTGGCTCTCTGGGAAATGAAGACCACACCAGACTGTGGAGATGGTCAGCCACGTCGGTTCCCCTTCCCATACACCAGGACTCGCTGTGCAAAAACCCCATCATTCAGCATGAATCGGGGCCATCTTCCCCCCTGCCTGGAGCTCAGAGGGGCTGATGGGGCTGCTCGGGGCCCGTACGAGGCTGTAACGCCATCCTATTTCTGCATTGAGCCCGAGGGCAACACCTGGCTTTTGCCAGTAAGGTGAGCAGGGTGGACTCAGCATCCCGGGGCTCCCACACTCCGCTCCCAGCTGCATCCACCAGCATTATCTTTCCACCTCTGGCTGCTGCCAAAAGCGTTACTGCACCCTCTTCCCAGTAACCACCCAGGGATCAGAAACATCCCTGTGGTCGCCACCTTTCCTTTCCCAACACCTCCCCACCCCGATCGCTGTTTCCCTGGATGTTGATGCTACTTGAAGTTGATGGAGCGCTTCATTTGCCGCTGAGCGGAGTAAATCCTGGCCCTAGCAGGGGGAATATTAATTGTAAGGCAGCTGCCAGAGCCAGAGGAGCCAAGCAGCTTATGGTCTTCTAATTAAAGGCCCATGGTTGTGCAGGCCGTGGTGGAGAGCTGAGCGGGCCAAGCCTCGCTGGTCCATCCAGCAGCCTTATGCAGAGCCAACTGCAACTAAGTGCATCCTGGTGTCATTTCCACTGGCTTAGTGGTGGGGGGGAGGTACCATTTATTACAGATGATGACTTTTAATTAAATCCTGCTCTACTCATATTTGAAAAGCACTTTGAAGTTCCAGGGGATGGGAAAGGTCAAGGGCAGAGGAGGCCATCCCAGGCCACTCCTAAGCGGCTGTCACACCAGCTGACACACGGGAGGGCTGCTTGACACGACTTGGCTGTCGTGGCTGCTTCCTCACCGTCTGCCTAACTGCTGGGTGTCACCTAGGCAAGGCTGGTCTTGGAGGCCATCCCAGGAGGTGACAGCATGCAGCCTCCGGCTGGATCGGGATTGCTTGGTGGCTGCACCCCTGTGCCCCCCTCTGCATCCCTCCACCCAAATTCTGCGGAGCAAACCTCATGCCCCAGGGCGCTCCCCCGCCTCTGTACGTACCACCGTGACAGTGCAGAGCTCCTGCAGCGCCCGCTGCTGCTGCTCCTGGCTGCCAAAACCGGAGCTGCCATCACAGAGCTCAGAGCAGTTGAATCCCAGCTCCATAGCACATCCTCAGCCGTCATCCAGCCGTACCTTTGCCCCTGCCAGAAGGATGAGGGTCGGCTTTCTCCAGCGAGAAGAAGCCTTTGGCATATGCCGGATCTCCCCCGTGTCAGCAGGGCGTAGGGAAGGTGTCTGGCAGCCCAAGGCTGAGCTTACCCAAAGCGATGCGGTGCACATCCAGAGCCAGGATGGGGAGCGCCCACCTCCCGGTGTCCCTCGGGGCGTCCTCTGCGGCGAGGTGAGTCAGCACAGGCTGCGAGTCCCCGCGTAGCACGGTGGCATCCCAAGCCCTGCTACGCCACCCTGCAAACCAACACACGCTGGGGTCACGGCGGCCCCCGGCCCCTACACCCCCATTGCAGAGCCGAAACTGGGTGCTGTGCTGGTCTGTGCCGGAGCATGGCACCCCGGCACCCCGAGGTTGCCGCAGCTTTCCTCTGCCAATGCGTTTTTCCCACACTGCTGCAATTTCAGGGCGTATCTTTGCAGGCCCCGCTCTGGCCCCGGCAGCCACTGCTGGTTTTCTGGCACGGTCCCTTCTTCCAGCAAAGAACCAGCAAGTGAAGACAACAACAAACAGCAACAAGTGTTGCCATCGCCTAATGGGACCTAAACCCCGGCCCGGGCAAGCAGGGGAGGAACACGCTTGAATGACACGTGTACCAAAGTGTTTTGGCTGGCTCGGCCCCAGCGGCAGCCCGGCTCGCTGTGGAGCGGGCTGTTTATTAAGGAGATTTAAAAGCCTGGCACCTCCGTGCTCCCCATCCCTCCCGGCGCTCTGGCTGCCAGGTATCGTCCCCGCCTGCGCCCGCTCCCCTCGCACCACCTTTGCCTCTGTTCCCTCTTTCATTTCTCTTTTTGGTGGAGATTTTAATAGGCCTCATTACCATTTTAGACATGAGGTCATACTTATCCTCAAGCATCCTTACTCAATTACCATTGTCACTGGTTTTAATTAGCTTCCAGTGCACGACCATAAGCAAGTCTCCCGTCGTTAGCAGCTGGGGAGGAAGCGCAATAGCTCACTCCCTATTTGCTCCTAACAACAGGTGGGAGGAAAAAAAATTATCCATATCATGCTCCTCGGAGCTGCTCCCCAGCCGAGCATCCCCTGCGCTCGCACCCCATGCCTGGCCGGTGCTCCATCCTTCCCTGCCGCTACTCCCGATGCTTTGATCCCCTCTCCTCACCAAGCCTTTCTTTGGAAAAACTCCCATCATTGCACGAGCAAAGAAAGAGTAAATTTAAAATGAAGTGTGGTCACCAGGACCTGGTCTGAAGCTTGCTGTTCTTTACAGGGAATAATTAGGATTCAACTGCCAGAAAAGCCACGGGCATCGTTCTCATCTTGTGTAAACTGATTTTCAGCTTCAGAGAAGTCACAAGTCCAGCCCGAACACATCAGGGTCAGCGGGCCACTCATCCAAAACTAGCAAAGCCACCTCTGGAGCAACAACCGCAACTCTCCTGCTGGCAGAAGCCCCGATGTACCGTGGGTCCGGACACCGTCCTGCCTGCGCCAGGACTGACCCCAGCGCGAGATCAGCTCACCGCATCCTACAAACACAATATCACACATTAGCCAGACTTACAATTTTACATGCACGATAGAGGTTTTTTTCAAGACCGCTGGTGCAAGCCAGCTCCATCAAGCCTCCCTCTCTCACTAGCTTGTAGCAAACCGCGGTGGTGTTTCCCCGCCGGCAGGACCACCCTCTGGAGGTTTCCATGCCCTTCCTCTCTCAGGCTGAGCAATCGGACAGGGGGTACGGCTGCAGGAGATATCCAGCTGCTGCAGCGAACACCAGGTATTGCAACAATGGTAGAAGGGCAGTGGAGAGGAGGAGACAGGCCCCAGGGGAACAGTTCAGGGATAACACTGGTAAATGAGACAGCGTGTGGAGGGGCTGCGTGCAGTGCCTGGGGATGGAGGTAGGAGAGGGGCACTGAACCTTTGACGCCGAGAAGACCTGCAGACGAGCACTGCCCAGCCCCGCAAAGGGCTCAACTCCTCCCCATGCCCCCCGGCGTGTTTAAGGACAAGGGGGTCTCCCTATAACCCCCTGTAACCTCCTGCCACGTCAGAGATGGAGCTCACCTGCCAGGTGGACCACTACCAAGGCTGGCATGAGGCCAGCAGGCACGGCCCTCCCATGGCTCACAAATGGAGACGTTTCCACAGGGAGCATCAGTTCAGCCCCCATCCCTCTGAGAAGCCACCCCTTAGCAGAGGGCAGGAGCCCCTTGGGGTCTCCCCAGCCCCCACACCACTATTCCGCAAATGGCTCCCGCGCAACGTTGATAACAAGCCGAGGCCAATTAGCGCTCATTAGTATGCAACAAAGCAAGAACAGGCATTTCCAGCCCGTCTCCCGTCTCCCGTGAGAGCCAGCAAAAATGCTGCTCCATGGCCTGGAGAGCATCCGAGGGGGACCGGTGCTGCAGGGGGTCACTGCCCTTCAGGGTGAGGTTGGGCGATGGTTGGGGAGACAGACAGCAACACAGGTAAGAAAACACATCCTTAAAATTCAAGGGTCTCTTGAGGGCAGAGACTTGTGGATTTTTGGGGGGTTGGGGTTTTTTTTAAGGCCAAAATGCCCAACAATTCTGGTGGATCACTTCTGGAGCAGAATCACAGAACGGTTTGGGTTGGAAGCGACTTTCAAAGATCATCTAGCTCAACCCCCCTGGTGTGGGCAGGGGCATCTTTCACTAGATTGGGTTGCTCAAATCCCTGTCCAACCTGACCTTGAACGCTCCTAGGGATGGGGCATCCAGAACTTCTCCAGGCAACCTGTTCCAGCACCTCATCACCCTCACTGTAAAAAACTTCTTCCTTATGTCCAACCCAAATCTACCCTCTTTCAGTTTAAAACTGTCGCCTCTTGTCCTGTCACGATAGGTCTTGGGAAAAAAGCCTTTCTCTGTCTTTCTTATAAGCCCCCTTTAAGTATCGAAAGGCTGCAATAAGGTCTCCCTGGAGCCTCCTCTTCTCCAGGCTGAACAACCCCAACTCTGTCAGTCCTTCCTCACAGCAGAGGTGTTCCAGCCCTCTGATCATTCCTGTGGCCTCCTCTGGACCTGCTCCAACAGCTCCATGTCCTTCCTCTGCCGAGGACCCCAGAGCTGGACGCAGGGCTCCAGGTGGGGTCTCACCAGAGCGGAGCAGAGGGGAGAACCACCTCCCTCGACCTGCTGGCCATGCTGTCTTTGATGCAGCCCAGGAACAGTTGGCTTTCTGGGCTGCAAGTGCACATTGCCGGCTCACATCCAAATTTTCGTCCACCAGTATCCCCAAGACCTTCTGCACAGGGCTGCTCTCAATCCCTTCATCACCCAAGAGGAGGTAGCTCTCATTTTCTGTATTTGTCACTCCAGAAACATTAGGCTCCCATTTGGGTAATTTCAGAAGAAAATTCAGCTCCTAGAAAGAGGAAGGGAAAGGCTGAGGGCATTAACACCTCCTTGTGCTCCTGTTAGCCTGAACATCACGAGGGAAAAGGGAAGGCAAAGAGCGATGCCGACTGTAAGTGGAATTTACTGTCATTTGATTTTCAAACAACAGATGTGAGGGAACACCACGAGAGCAGTTTCCGACAGCCCACACACCCTGTGGAAGCAGTCACAGCATCAGGTAAAGCAAAGCCCTTGCTCGGCCTGCTGGCTCTGCTTGCCTTGTTCTCCTCCCCTTGCTGCCCTCGGTCTCTGTGGTATTACATCTGCCAGCTGGCTGGGTCATAGCGGCTAATATTTGGCCTTGGCTGAGCATCGGTTTGCAGGTGGACATGATCCAACAAGCCTGAAGTTGATAGGAAACAAGTGACTGGACCACATGAAAAACATTAGCACCATCATCTTCTAACGTAAAAAGGAAGCACTGACTCAAGAACAACATTCGGATAAAAGCAATTTGCGGTCATCTCAATGGTTGATCTTCAGGGCTGGAAAACCTGTTTCTTTAGACCCTTCAAGACCCAAGATTACTTATCTACCAATGCTCAGCAACTACAGACTAATGCATAAATATCCCTCAAAAAAGACGCAGTTGATGACGTCTAAACGCACATCTTGACTCTCTCAAAAGTTTCCTTCTTCCCTTCAAAACCTTTCTTTTGAAAAAGCAGAAGGAAAAAACTTAGAGAAGCTGAAAAATTGATGCAGCATGTATGGGCCCAGCACAGGCAGAATGAATGTTTCACCCCAACCGGTTTCTTTTGATCGAGCCTTGAAAGGGAGACTTCTTCCCAAAGAACAAAGCGATGTCACGGCTCAGTGAATCAAAAAGTGGAAAACTGAAGATGTCAAATCGCAGACATCAGGACAATTGCATTCAGAAATGTGCCAGTTTTCATTAGCTCTGCAATCCTGTCCAGTCATATCAGGCCCGACAGAGAAATGGTACATGTACGGCTCTGCAAGGGAAGAGCAGAGCACATCTGGAGAAGCACATCTGCTGGGAAGAACCTCTTGGGAAGACGTCTGTGTGGCCAGCTGCAACCCGCGGCTTTCCTGCGTGCTAGAGAGACAAAGAACAACCGGGGGGAAGGAGCGACGTGCAGAGAGCAGAGGCGCTCCTGCCGCCGCGGGAGGGGAGCAGGAGGACCTCAGCTCACCCACAGTGGGTCTGTGCTGCTCCTACCACTGCTGATGGGAGATGGAGGTCTGCTGGTGGGGACCAGCCCCAGCTAGACAGGATGCTGGGCCGCACACTTAAGATGGCAAGTCATCCGGATAACTGTTCCAGCGAGATGAACGACACGAGGTGGGGTTTTGCAATTCAGAAAACGCTGGCACTTGAGACAGGCTCCTGCTTTTTCCTTCTGCTCTTCTTGTCCAACAAGATCCCTTCTTGTTTGACCTGAGAAACCTGCAATATTGCCAACCCCAAGGCGATCAAAAAAATCACAAGCTAGACTTACTACAACACCCCCACAACGGAGCTAGTTAAAAATCGTGAGTTAAAATGCACAGCATATCTGAAGCTTATTTTTAATTTATATTTAAAACTTCAGCATCTAAGTTTTCACACTTTCCCCTACAAACACAAAAGGAAAAAGAAAGAAAACCAAGAAACTCTGCTCATCACGTAATCCTAAAACCTGGATTACAAAGCCCCAGTCCCCAGGAACACCAGGGAGCTGCAAAGCCATCACCCTGCTTCTCAGGGATCGCACCACACTCTTTCTCCATCCCGTTCTTGCCCCTGGGATTTCCAGAGGCACCTCCAGGCCTCTCGGATATCTTCATCCCTGGCAGACTCCCTGAACAGCCATGCCATGCGTCACGACACAAGACCCAAATCAGGTCATCTTCCCACGCAGGCGGTGTCCCCGGCTACGCTCCCGCTCTGTGACCCACGCCAGGTTACGGGTGATAACCACCAGGAGCTGCAGGACCTTGCTACGCGCAAAGGCAGGAGATGCAGGACAAGCTGCTTCTGTCTCCCAACACACAGGGAGCTCACTGGGTGACTCTGAAACCTGAAATTCTGTGTTGACTGAAGATAGCTGCGATTTTGAAGCCTCCTATCCGCTTCTGACAGCATCTCCCATGATCATGAAGGCAATCGCTTCTGAACACCGATCTTACTGGTCACCCCAGCGCTGCATGTCTGTCCACTGCCGGTCCTGCAGCTCCAGGTGCGGATGGCACCAGGCTGGCATCTTTAGCTCTGTGTCTAGTCTTTTTAACTTTTTAAATGCAGGTTAAATACCCACCCAGCTCTTTTCAGTTCTGCGGTTTATGTTTTGAATTTAAAGAAACCTCCATGCAAAAAAAGTCATTACTTTTTTGAACCACCACACGGTCCTGCAAGGAGTCAACTCACCAATCTCCCACGAGGGAGCTGATAAGGCTTTTAACTCTCTAATTGCTATACCATGATAGGCATGTGAGAAATAGAGACAGACTAGATTGGAGATGCTCAAAGGAAGGAAAACCGTGAGGAAATACTGAAAGCCCAGGGGATCTTGCTGCAGATGGGACCAACATGACCAGAGCTGATAGGGAGGTAAGCCGAGTGCCGGGAGCTGCCGCTGAGCAACCCTGTGCCGCATGAAGACCCGAGCCCTCCCACGTGCCCGGCAGTAGCAGCGGCTGAGCAGCACGTGGATGAAATGAGTGTAAACCTCCAGGTTTCTGCCTCCCCGAAGGGGCTGGGAGCCCAGGGGCTGGGCTGAACCCCATCGTGCTGAGCTCATCCCCGCTTGCGCTGGGCGGCTCGGCAGGGCGCCCCATGCAGTGCCCAGCCACAGCAGGAAACAGTCAGAAACCCCTCAGAAAGCTCCTTCCCACCAACTTCATCAATCATTTCATTTATTAGTGGGAGACCGCACCCATAAGTGCTGTTCTGCCTCCACGGGGCAACCTCCCCATTTGTCCCCAAGCCCCGGGCCAGGAGGGTCCCCATCCCAAGCACTGGGCACATGGTGGATGACCTGAAAGTGGGGTGGCAGGGGCTGCCCTTCCAAAAACACACGGCCATTTCCATGCTGAACCACACCTTCATCGGGAACAGCCCCGGCTGGTTGCAGGACCAGACTGTGCGGCCACCGTGCCCTGTGCCCACAGAAACACGGCTCCTGCCCACCAGGCTGCCTGGCACACCCAAGAAGACGAAACGTTGGAGGCATGCAAGAATCCCCAAGCATTTGCTTTGCGTTTTGCCGTCCCTGCAGCCACTGCGGGGCAAGCAGCGAGCCCCCCATCTGCGGGGCTGGCCAATCCTGGATCCCTGCCAGGGATCACTCCCGCATCCCTGCCCCACGGAGGCTGGCACCTTGCCACAGGACGAGGATGCTGCAGGACAGCCCGCTGTGGCTGCGTGACGCTGGCACTTGCCCACTGGGACGCTGACTCAAGGCACCATGACAGCATCCCAGCGCGGCTTCGCCAGGTCTCAGCGCTCAGAGCCTGGGGTCCCTGCCTATCCACGTTGCCTCCGTTGCCTATACGGTCCTCTCCTGCTTCCCTCCAGCCGTGGACACGACCTCCTTCAGAAAACTGCCTTTTCCCAGGCCATTCCTATCAAATGCCACTGCTTTCTGCGGGGCACGGCTCAGCCCTGAGCACCACTGGCAGCTCCAGCATCTCTCGCGCCGTCAGCTCCCCCGTCTTCAGGGTGTTTGCACCAGCCTCATGAACTGCAACGGGCTAAAGAGCTTTACGGGAAGGTGTAGCCTGCAATTTTTTCCTCTCTTAACTGTACCATCTTTAGAGAGCCGCCATGAATAAGAGGTAAAAAAGCCTGATGATTTAGTATTTTGATTTACAAGAGAGATCTACCTTTGTGGTTGAGGTGTGTATGACTTAATTAAAAAGCAGAGGCTCACCCCCACTGAAGCTGTTTGCTGCTGAGCTATCAGATGCAGAGGAGGAAGAGGCCGCAGAGGGGATATTTTCATAAAGTTACATTTCAGATCAAGTCTATGCCCTCAAGAGCTCTCCGTTTCACAGGCTGGCAGAAAGGCACAGTTCATGCAATCAGACACCGGCCCCTTGCAGCCTTCGCAGCACCAGCTTGTGTTTTCACGAGCAGGGCTAGGATGGCCGGGTTGCAAAGCCGCAAGCATGGGGACAGCTGCTAACCCTAACAAGCTCAGCATCTTTTTTCTTTCTTTTTTGTCTTTTAAATTTGGCAAGATTTTGGAAATCGAGTGACGTATGGTATGCCTGAAAGAGGAGGCAGAATGGAGCGCCACAGCTCTTTCGCCTTGCCCCTGCTGACCGAGCAGCAGGGAATATTTCCCCCTAGGAACCAGATTTAATTCAAGGCTCTGAAAGCCAGAGATGTCCACGGCTCATCTGTCTCACCTCCCAGGTACCACAGGCTGCCGAGCTTCACCCGGTGGGCCCTCACTCAGGCTTCTTGTCCCTTTGCTGGGCAAAGCAACCGCCCCGTCAAGGGACAGGGCCACGTCAAGGTTTCCATGAGGTCCACCGGCCGGGGCTCTCCGCAGACGGCGGAGAGGCTCGCTCAGGGCTTGAGAGGTGCAGCTCCAGAACTGGAGGCGCAACCGAATCCGGGTGGAAAGCGCTGCTTGTAAACTGTGCAAGCACAGGGGTCTGCAACAAGAGAGGGGGACGCAATGCCCCGGCACCAGGCGGGTGAGGCGATGCGGCAGCTACATCACGGATACATATGAAACGCCAGCTGCAACTCAACACTTAATACTCCTGGTTGCCAGGGATCCAGTTTCCTCGGCCTCCTCGCTGTCCCTCTCAGGCTGCAGAGCACCTGTGGGGCAGTGGAAAATCCAGGTCTGGGTGAGGGCTCCGTGAGCCGCCCGCCTCGAGACGTGCCCGAGCCCCGGGGTGCTGCGTGATGCTCAACTCCAGCAGCCGAGGAGGAGCAAACGCACGGGATGCCGGCGTGCTCCCCGGGGGGCTCTCACCCCCAGCAAGCAGGGGCAGGACCCAGCACTGAAGGGGCACACGGGTCCCTCTCTCTCCGTCTCCCCAGGGAGGCGGGTTGCACCGTGGGGTTGGTTACAACCTTTCTTCCCCCCAAATTAAACCCTGCCACGCACGCAGCTCGCCCAGGCAGCGGCAGTTTTGTTAGAACAAACGAACCAGCGCTGCAACTTCGCATCTTTGCCTCCTGCAAGACGGCCCTTCTGCACTGCGGAGCGCCGGCAGGCTGCCGCTGCCACCGCCTCCCCCCGCAGCGCTGCTCGGGGCGTTCGGGACGGGGATTCCGCTCTCTCGAGCTACCGAACACCGGCACCGTTTCGGGCTCAGGGGGTGCGCGCTGGGCACCGCCAAGCCAGCGAACGGCAACGGAGGAGCGCTCCAGCCCCAAAAATACGACCCTAACCCCGGCCTGCCGGCCGCCACCGGCCCCCTGCGGCGGAGCGGGAGCCCCCGGGTGCTGCCACCTTCCTCCCTTCGGCAGCCGCTGCGGGGGCTCGCAGGGCTGCCCCCACCGCACCCCGCGCGCCGCGGGGCAGGGGGCCCGGGCAGCGAAAGACTCCAAAGCGAAGAGTTTCGGGGTAGCAAAGCAACTCGGGAGGTAAGCGGCACCCCTCGTCTCGGCCACCCCGCTCTGCTACCACCCATCCACCGCTGCCGGCCTCCCTCTCCTCAGCCCCCCCCCCCCCCCCCCCCGCACCCCGGAGACCCCGACCCACCTGCGGGGACGGCGCCCGGGCCCCGGGCTGCAGCCCTGCGGGGCTGGCTGCGAGCGGAGCGGGCGGCTGGTGAGCCCTCGCCGGCCGGGCTGGGCTGGGGCGGGCCGGGCCGGGGCGGGGAGCAGCCCCCGCCGCCGGGGGACGCGGAGCTCCCCGCCCGCTGCCGCCCCGCAGCGCCCCGGAGGAGGGGAGGGAGGGGAGGGGAGGGGAGGGGAGGGGAGGGGAGGGGCCGGGCCGCCGCGCTCCTCCCCGCCCGCCCCGGCGGGGCTCCGCGCCCCGGGCCGCCCGACCCGGGGCAAAACTCCTCTTCAGCCGCCAGAAACCCGGGAGCCGCGGCTGGAGCCCGCTTCACGCCGGCCGCCGTCTCCCCCAGGCCGTCATCGCGCCCGCTTCACCCAGCAGCAGCGTCACCCCCTCCCAAAAAACAACCCCCCCCCCCCCGTGCCCAGAGCCTGGGTACCAGCGATCCCCACCAGCACAGCCCGTCACCCCTCCGGCCCCGCCTGACCTGACCCCACGCCGCGTCCCGTTAGCCCCACGGTCCGTCCCGCTGCCCCACGGCAATGCCCATCTCCTGTCCCTGCCCCACCGCTGCGGGTGGGGACGCGGCCCAGCCGGTCAGCGGCCGTCTCGCTCGGGTGCTGGCAGCAGCTGAGGCAGCACAAAAACCCCACGTTTGTGGCAAAACCGGCCGGAGAAGGTGAGTAAATGCGAGGGTGGCCAGCCTTGCGCTCCGTGACCTGCTTGTGCAGCCCCATGGCTAGTAGTAGCCAACGTGACTACTGCAATAGGTATGTCTGCATGAGCAACACTCAGTGTCATGTGGACAGACCCACCACCTCTCTCAGCATCCCCGTGCCGCCCGTTTCCCTCTCCTGCCTCCCACAGCCCCGATGCCTTCATTAACTTCTTGCTCTCTCCCCACAAGACATCCACTCAGTTTTCCTGGATTTTCTTCCCCAGCTCCAAAAGCCGAAAGCTCGTCTCTCCTGCAAGCATCAAAGTTTCTCTCCCAGCCTGCAGCGAAGTGCCAGGCACTACTGGAAAGAGCGGTTTGCAGAAAGGCACACGGCCGTGCAGGTGTTCTCTCTTTATACACTTCTGTTTACCTCATTATCTGACTCTGCCAGGCCTTGGCGTGAAAGGTGCTCGTTTTTCACTCCTTCCCGTTCCCAAACCTTCAGAGCCACGGACCAGACACAGCCTTGGTCCGAACGGGAGCGGGGAGGTTTGCGCGGCCCTGTTAGGCACGCTGTGCCAGGCTGCGCTGTCATAAACACACAGACCCGTTAGTTCCCCAGCCCGATAAAAGCATCCAGTTGGCGGCCACCGGTTCTGGCAGCAGCTCCCACCCCCTTTTACTAGATTCGACGGACGTCCCAGGTGAGAAAGCGGGGAAGCCGCAGTAGGATCGCTCGACTCCCTTCTCCCACTCACTTCTGAAGGAAAATGGAGGGATGGGCCCTTTCCCAGCGAGTCTAACACATCGCCCTCTGGAAAGCGTTTTCCAGCCTGGGCACCGATGGGTGACGAAGGCAGATGTGTTGGGGGTCAGTCCTGCACCTGGAGCTGCTGGTGGGGCAGAGGGTCATGTCCGGAGCAGGTGAAGGAGCTAGGAGTCGTCTTCTGCCACGTTCAAAGGAGAATGAAAAAGCCCCTTGGAAAGCCTTGAGAGGCCAAGAGCCAGCCCTGGTGGCCAGCAGTCTGAAAGCGGGAGGCCCTAACATGGATTAAATCTGCATTTTGGCACTAGAAGCAGCACCTCGATTTGCAGAGGCACAGAGCATCTGCAGCTCACAGTGGCTGTGATGAAGGTCCCCCATATCTCGATATCACTGGAAATCCAATCTCTTTTAAAACATGCAGGCTCTTAGACTGGACTTACCAATCTGGTCTCCGCCTCTGTAAACCCAGGATCGTAAACCGAAATGTCTCACAGCGGGAAGGGAGGGGAGAGGAGCGGGAACCTGACTGTTCACACAGAAACAGGAGCTAGGTGCCTGATTTCTGGTTCCTCCCAATGCCAACAGAAAGCGCTCGTGGTGCCCCACTGACTCATGCTTCTTGTAAACAGCAATAACAAGAAATCACCGCTTTGTCTGTGCTTGGGTTTTGCTCCTGGGTTTAGCTCTCAAAAAAAAAAAAAATCAAAGCTCGGAGGGTATTGACATTTCTGCGGTGACTGTTCCAGACGCGGGCACGTGTGTCACCTCTTATTCCTCAGCCAGCAGAAGCGGGACCGCGACCTCATCCCGACAAGGTCTGCAGCCCTCCGAGGGCTGGGGCATCCCTCCGGTTGTCCCTTGGCCTCATCAAACAACACACGGCTGCAGCCAGGGTGTTAGGCACTCCGGGAAAATGCCCAGGTGTTTTGTCTGGAGGCAGGAAAGCGTGCGCTGCGCTCCAGGTACACACCGAGGAAGGATTTGTGCTGCTGGGCAGGCAGGAACAGGAGTCTGGAGAGGCATGGGTGAGGGCAGAAAGCCCATAGTTAAGGTGAGTTGTCTTATTATCTCGGCAGGGATGAGGCCCCTTTCATCCCAAAGGATCCTGCTGTGCCTAGAGAGCCATCAGCAACCCCGTGTTGGGAACACATCACCCCACGCCAGGGTATAACGAGCCCAGCAGCAGCGGGGTTGGGTCCTAGGAAGGGAAAGCAAAAGCTGAACTCAGTTGAAATTGCCGGGGGAGGCGAGATGCGGTTTTCTCCAGCTGTTTTCCACAGCTCAGCTTGGCTCAGTCCCCGCTCTTTTTAAACACCTTGTTGAAAAGTTAGACTGCAGAGCTACCCAGAGGGGTTCAGTGTCCATCACAACACTGCCCGATAGGAAGGATAAACCACCTCTTCACTGCTCCTCTGGCTCTTCATCCCCAGCACCTCGTTCATCCTGCGCGGAGCCATTTACGCGTTATGCCTGCTGGATCCTCCTTGGGAGCTGTGGCCACCTGAGACACAGCACCTCCTTTTGGAGGTTTGGCCCGTGTCATTTGCTCCAAGATGCATGCAACAATTTTACACTTATTTCAAGTTTACTGCTGAAAAAAGTGGGCTTGGAGCTGATTTTTGTGGGATGAGACCCCCTATTTGCCAGTCATTAGCAGTAACGCCTCTCTTCTGGGGTCAACACATACACGTTGTCCATACTCAAGAGTTCATGTTCAACCAGAGTGTCGCACAGAGCAACGTCAAAACTGGCCTCTATTTTAACTGCGGCTTTTGGTCATCTGCTGAACTTAAGCAACTCACTTTTCAGTCAAATTTCACTAAATTTGTCTAAGTTTTCTTCAGGTTGAACTGCAATTTGTATTTTCTTCAGTTTGGAGAAAACTAGCCTCTTCTTGAAAATCCAAATTCATCTATGACTACCTACGATTGTCCTGACTTTGCTCACGTTGATGGTGGGGAGGCAACTAACTGCTGGTAGCTCAGTGACAAATTCTTCTTTACTCATCACCATGAATCTGAAAGGGAGACAGCGTGTGCTGGATGGATTCATCCTCCGCTGGGAAATTATCATCCAGCACACTTAGAAACTCTCATGAGACTTGGCTGTGGCCTGCAGGCAATCTCCACAGATGCGTCCTAGAATTAAATTCTCTATGCAAATATAGTTTTCTTTTCACACGTTGCAAATAAGCCTGTAGAGAGACATCCGTCCTGGGCCTTGGTTGATGAGGTAGTCAGTTATGCACACAGGCGTGCACACAGTACTCCCTCTTGGGCTTTGCTAATTAGCGCATTGATCTACATACGGTCTGCTCCGAGGTACCCCTGATTCTAAAAGAGGTAATGTTGCCATTAGCATAAAGCACCACCCTTATCTCTTTCACTCACTATCTCCTTGCTCAGCATGCGGTAGCCAGCAGTCGTAACATCGCCGTTAAAGAAAGCATCTGTCCACACTTAGGCAATACCAGTTTGGTCCAATTCATTCTTAAAAGTGAAACTTCTTCCTCTTATTGACAAAGTTGCTTATTCTGGAACTTAAACAACTGATTGTTTCCTTCTTTTCACATACCCACTTAATCCATGGTCCCTTGAGCTATATTGTTGAAGTTTTTGCCCATTTGAAGATTCTCTTTGCAGGGTTCATTGAAAATGTCCTGCTTTTTCCAGCCCCTTTCCAGGCCGTGAGGCTGGACTCTGGGCTTTGGACAGGCAGGACAGCCCGTAGCACCACTCCGTCCCCACGGACCAAGGCTGAGTGCCCCACACAACGCAGCCTCTCAGCAAACACCAGCTGCTGCTTCAACCTCCAGGAGCTTCTATCGTCTCCTCCAGCTCGCAGGAACAGGACCTTTGAGGTGACCACTTGGACGTTCTACTTTTTTGAGGTTCCTGAAGTCTTGCGTCATCTTTTGCTATTCCCACACCACCCTGTCAGCTTTGTGACGCTTCCTGAATGGCCTCTTCTTAACTCCTCTTCATTCTCCTTAACGGAAGCTGTCCATTATAATTGCTTGCTTTGTTAAGGCAACTGGGGGACACGTGTGGGCCACCCTTGCAAACTGAGCCAAAAAGAGCTGCACTCAGGGAGGTTCCCGCTGCTCGCTCCATTCCTCCCAATATATCCTGGAAGACTGTTCATTCAGATGGTGAAATCCCTGCCAGGAGAAGTTAGGTGTAGCTGAGGACAGCAGTATGGACCAGCTCACATTCCCTTTCAAGCCTGTTTTCTATGCTTCCATGCTTTAGGATAACTTTGTAACTCACTCCTGCCACAGCAAATTATTAGGCTTTGTAGTGCTGCTCCATCCAGGGCAAGGGAAAAAAAAAAAAAAGTAGCTTTCTTTGTAACACACAGTCCTGCATCTTCCCAGATTTGAAATAATCTCTCAGAAAGATAATCATACAATCTTTGTATGGTTGATGTGGACCCCACTGTTGTTAGGTGGACAAGCCAAGATCTTAGGAGCGACCCAGCCAAGGACAGGAATAGGAAAATGTGGGGAGAACCAGAGGAATACAAGCAAAGACTTTAAGAATATGGTGGAAGCACCTGCTAGTGGCATGAGACCCACATCCCCTTGTAAGCAAAAACCATGGCACTTCGAACACGCCTAGGGCAGTAACATCAGCTCCAGCATGGTTTCCACCATGCCTAGAGCTTAAGCTCACTCCCACCGGTGCAAACTGGTTTGCTAGCAACACCCAACTCATCCCGCCCGTCTCTTATGCAAAATAAGGCTAATCCAAGATTCACCTGGCAGGGGGTCAGGTCAGAAAGTCACAGAAGGCTTGGGCCTGAGACATGACCTCCTTCCAGCCACCGTTTGGCTGGTTCCCTGTAAGAAAGGAGCTGGTGCTCGCTGCCGGCGGAAAGGCTGGTCTGCTTCAACTCTGCCTAATCCTTTCTGCTCCACCCGTTAAGGAGATCCATGGGGTGTTAAAAACTCTCTGTGAAGACTTTCTGCACCCCACCAGTGGCACAACGCTGGGTGGGGATCAGTCCGCCTGCAGACGGGGCAGGGAGGCTGGATCTGCCGCAAGAGCAAGGCAGCAAATCCTCTGTCGGATGTGGGAGAGAGGTTGCCAACATTTTGTAAGTTGGTTTCCCACATGCTTTCTAATTATTATTTTTTCGGGATGGCATCAAGGGGAAAACATGAGGTTATAAATTAGGTACTGCGTCAAGGAAAAGGGGGCCAGGGTAGGGCTGCTGAGAAAGCAGCAGACTGACCCTATGCCACAACGTGTAGCCAGTGCGTAAGGGAACCGAGGGAGGCTGTGACCAAGCTTTCTGGTAGAGGAGCCACCAAGCACTCATCTGGCTCTGGAAAACACGGATGTTCATCCAGATTTGGTGCCAGGACTCCGAGACAAACGATTGCCTCGTCTTTCATGAGATCCTCTCCAACCAGTTAGGACGATTCCCAGTTTGAGAGTGATATCCTAAGGGAGCAAGGCTTATTCAGTGCACGCGTTTGTCTGTCCAGCGTCCCCTCTTCACCAACAATTTTTACACCACCTGGGAAATTGCAACAAATTTAACAGTGAGCTGGGAGTCTCAAAGCTGTTAAGTTTCTACAGGTTGCAGTGGCTGGACAGGGAGAGAGAAACCTGGTGAATCGTTCCCTCTCCCACTCCAACGTGGAGAAGGAGCACGTGCACAGCTTTTATTAGACACCGGCGAATCCCTCTCACAGGGATGGGATCAGGCAGAATCACAACTTATGGCAAACCAGAGGGTCTGCTGGTGGGATGACAGGGCATCCTCGACTGAGCCACCCACAGAATGGTGTTTTCCTTGCCATAAATGGGGAAAACCCCAAAGAACCAAGTGGTTTTCTGCTTGTTGTTTTTTTACTTGTATTTTCCATTGGAAACTTGGTTTTCATCGGTCCCCATTTTTTGGTGAGTGGATGACTAATGTCCACCAAGGTTAGATAGTGCTTCAGTGAAAGACCATGCCTGGGTGCCACGCTTCAGAGAAGACTGCAGAGGACTGAACTCCCGAGGGACCAGCCAGGGTTTGCCCGAGTGCATGCTGACACAAGATACCAGGAGTTTAGCTAATTTTAGGTAAGGGACTGGTCATGCCAGATGCAGTCAATAAACCTGCCCGCTCCTTCCTTTTATACCGAGTCTCCGTGTAGGATTTTTATTAAAGGTTTAGCATGACCTGGAACCCAGGGGAAGCATTCAGCCTCTTTGATGCTAATCTGAACCACCAAACCTTTCAAGGTTTACTTAGTGCTGCCAGCAACACCCAAGCCCAGCAGCGATTAGTGGTCTCCTGGGAGGTATCTCAGCCTCTTAGGGTTTGACAGGGAAACAATAAAGTCTGCAGTGGAGCCGAGTTTCAGCTGTGCCCGTCTGCTAAATAACAGGTGGTAAATGATAGTTTCCTTCAATTGTAGCAGTTCGTGACTACTCATGAAGTCATATAATGATCTCACCTCAGTTATTCACCACGTTCTTTCTTCTACCTGGCACGGTGAAGATGTTTTTCTTTCTAACAATAAAGAATAAAAACAAAAACAAACCCCTTTCGATTAATGCAGATCTGATGCACATGCAGTGCACAACAGAAGCATCCCTTGTTTCTGGCTCTAGCTGCTACATCTGAAGCAGTTTTCCTTAGAAGAGTTGGAAAGACAGGCCACCCCCTTTCTTTTAAGGTGGTCCCTTGTCACAGCAGGGGCCTGGGACTTGTCTCCCTGGCTGCTAAGCAATCTGCTGCCAGGCAAGGACAGCACATCCCTGTTTCTGGATCCTCACAGTCAAGGAAAACCCTTGCTCGTGGCAATCCTTAGAGACAAAGACTTCAGTCTGAGCTTGAGGCTGACAACAATGAGGAGCAGAGGGTGGTGGTGGGAGATGTTCATCACTCAATGTTTGTTCCTGAGGCTGGTGGGAGCGTGTTGAACGAGGAGGTTCCCATGTCCATCCCAAATGAGCCATCCTGGAGCAGAGACCAGCTGGCTGCATCCTTACCCATCCCCATGAGGACAGCTAGGGCATGCTGGGGGCCAGCGGTGGAAGAAGGTGTTTCTGGGCTCAGTAGGAGGAAGAAGAGGAGGCATGAAGAAGTAAGGACAGAAGGACGAAAGGCCACCAACCACTTGCACAAGCACTGTGGAAATGCACGTCCATGAAAATGGGGATCCTTGGCAGAGTGGACGTATGTGCTGGCTGCCAGAGAAGGGACTGCAGTGTGAGGAACGGAAGGGAAAAGGAGTACAATGGGGTCATGGAAAAATCCTTATGCAAAAGAGAGAACAATGAGAGAAGAAAGGGGTGCTGTGTGGAGGCGAAAGGGAGTAAAGATAGGCCAGAAAAGCTGGATCAATCTGCTAAATCAATGTGAAACCTCAACTTTCACAAGGACAGCACTGCTGACTTCAGAGACAAAGGCAGAACGGGTTATGAGAAACAGGGTCAAGAAATGGAAGTTACCACCATCCACGTTTTGATATCTGTAATATTAAGAATAATTTAGTAAACTTCAATTCAAGGAAGGAACCAGAACAGGTGGGAAGGTGAAAAGAGGACTAGTATCTCTGAAGGAACTGACACGTGCCCCTGGCAACAAATATCTCTAAGAAATCTGCCACGTCAGGAGACCAGTATGTCCAAAGAGCAGCAAGTGAAGAGACGGTGAGTAGCATGGAGAGGGAAAGGCAGCTGAAGGGAGGGCTGCTGTGGAGTTCCTCCATGCCCAGGATGTAATATTAATTTATGGCATCAACACAAGATGTTGGACAATGAACTTACCTGGTGGGGAGGACAAGCACATCCTGCAGAAGGAATAGGTTGAGCTTTAGGACTTGAGTAACAGTGGCTGAACATTAAACACTACTGGTTTTAAGTGTTTTTTTGGGTGTACTTTAAGATAGGCCACAACGTTGCTGTGAGCCAGGAGTTCGTCAGCTGAAGGTAACAGAGAAAGTGGAGCAGGAAGAGGAGGAGGAGGAGCGATGACTGAGAAACAGCAAGGCAAATGCGAGCCTGGCATGCAAGGAAACAATTATTTCTTACTCCTTGTAAAAGCTGGTACAAATAAATTTTAAAAGCAGAACCATTGCTTCAAATGCGGCTTTGCAGCAGCTTTCTGTGGATGCGCAACGCCCAGTTTAACAACTGCTTAAGTACATCTTATCCTGGATGGGCACTGATCTAAATATGCCCACATTTTACACCTAAAATACAAGTCAGGTGATAGATTTTCCATGGCCTTTAAAGTTATTTTGAGCCAAGGACATGTACCTCAAAAATCACAGATCTCTAGTACAGAATTTTTAACTCAGCTTTAAAGCACTTTGATAAATAAGCTCACCGCTTTGTTGCCGCTAAAAGAAACTCAAAGCAGCGACCGCAGATTGCTTTACCCCAACATTTAGAAACTGAGATGGGAAAATATTTTACAACCCTCAACAGTTTTTGCTTGCTGTCATTTAAAAGCGTTATAATCACAGACTTCATAGAGCGACACACACCAGCCCTGACGTTGTGAACTCCTCAGTCTCTCTGAAGGCTTTGAAAGCCATTAATCGTGGGCTGCTTTAAAAATAAAAGAAACACACCTTTCTTTTCTTAAAAAAAAAAAAAAAAAGGATGCCTTTCAAAAAGTTTATGACTAGATGTTTACCAATGAAATTTGCATAGAGAAGACACTTATTACTGAATAAAAGATCATAACGACAAGATATTTGTCAGCTTTCTTCACCCTGGAGAATTATGAAAAAAGTTCACGACAAAAGCAACAGGACTTTCAAGTTTGAAAAGGTTGTTTCTGTAAAAGGAAAGGGGAGAGGAGAAGAGAAAGTCTTTGCTGAAATGGTTGGGCTGCCACGTAAAATTCAACAGTCAGGTGGAAACCTCTCAGATCTGGGACGTTCAGGCGCGTTATGACCAGGAGAAAACATGGGCAATGGAGGATTTTTTTTAATCGCCCTAACCATCAGTGACAGCATTGACACCTTCTCATAAAACACCAGCTCAGCTTCTGCAACGATTAGTTAAACCCACGGGTCTACCAGGTTTCTGGGAAGTAGGCTTGGGAAAATACATTATCCTGGCACTTGGAGCAGTAGCAAAAGATGACTGGAACAGTCTTTTCAAATGCCGTTTCAGCCTTTCTGTTGCCAGGCCATTACTCTGGACTTCAGGAATTAATGCACTGCATGAACAAAGTTACCGCGGACTCCTGTCCGCCTCCTGCCGTTGCCTGGACCAGGACTACCACCGTTACAGTTGTCTGGAGAGCCTTTGGAAGGATGAAAAGGTTTTCCGTTGGTGATGAACCAGCCATCTTCTTAAGGATTTGCTGGGTCACGAGAACCATGAACCTCCTCATCATCCCTGATATTACAGGAGGATTCATCTGTCGGTGCATTAGTATGATCAATGTGAAATAACTATTTGTGAGGCATATTTCCATATTTCCAACTTGCTACATCCCTATCCATGGAAAAAGCAACATCTGTTACCTTTACACATGAAGTATGTTCTGCCTCTATCCATAGGCCCTGTATCACACCACCATTGCTATTTAAGTAATGTCAAACCAGGGCAGATATGCCTCATTTTGTCATGCCAACGTATCATTAGACTTCACCTTTGTCCCCAGAAAGCTGGGGACAACACTATGATGGTTTAAAAAAAGCATCAGGTGAGACTTACCCTCACTAGACACTTGTGATGGATGGGATGGGATGGGATGGGATAGAAGGCATATTCCATAAATTTGTTGAAAAGCTATGGCTTGTCTGAAGAGGGACTGGAGTTCAGGAAATACCATGTTCCCTCCTCACTCACCTGTTAGAGAGGCCACCTTCAGGCCCCCGTGACAAATGGCACAGATCACCACCTTGCGTTGTACTTTTGCCAGGAGACCACAAGGAAGGTGTCCTCTGTCGGGAGACCCTTGGTTCGGAAGCTGGTATTGGGTTTGAGGCATTATCCAGGGGTTTATGTTCCTTCAACCATAAGAGAACCCCCCCCCAAAACTTAGGTAACTGGTAGCGTGACACAGCAGTGACACTTCTGCCAGCCGTTTTCAATACGCTGATCAAAGGTAGTCACCTTGGAGGGGCAGATCTGTGACGGTGGGCGCAGAGCCCCTGAGCAGAAGGATGCAGCCGCTGGGGAACCTCTTTCTTCAAGAGAAATGACCTTTTGGATGCAAAAGCTCAACTGCATCATGGCAAAAGCACCTGCCATTTCCTAAGCCTAGGAGGCACCTCACACGAGCCTCTCTTGTTTTTGCGCGCAGGCCAGGGCCGTGCCTCCCCCAAACCACATAGGGATTGTGTGTTTTTAACATCCTTGCTAGCAGCCCAGCCAGCTCTCAGGAGAGCTTGTTTCTGGGACAGCCACCCACGCTGTCAGCAGTAATTACAGTAGGTCCCCCTCCCCTTCCACATTGCACATGCATTTTTCCATGTTGATGGAAGACAAACCCCGCTAATCCCCTACTGTGCAAACGGCATTGCGTGGGGGCATTTACGTGCAACTGGTGCAAGTAAACAAGCACAAGCTCAGGCTCCTCCTTGCCATGGGAACATGCTGGCCCTGGGAGACGGCCTGCCTGCCTTTGCCCTCTTTCCTGGGGGGAATTTATTAGCCGCAATCCCCTGCTTGAAGTGGGGAACACAGGAGCAGGAATACACCCCATCAGGGCTTTGCCAGCCACTATTAAAGCAGGCCAAATTTATAGCAATAAACCAGAGCAGACACATACTTTTAAACTCCACATGAAGACGGTAAGATGCCCACAGCCCTTTATCAAGAGATGGAGAAGATGCTCCTGGACATGCTTCACAGCAGTTTTCTTCCTCGTGGCCCACAGTCGTAGAGCGCTCAGGGTGCAGGGATGAAAATGCCTGCTCCTGCGAGGAGCGTGGCGTATGCCAGTTGGCACCATTCGATCAAGGAAAGCTTTTGCCTCCTAAGGCCATACTTCTCCCCTCCACATACACACCAAACAAAATTTGCTTTCCTAAAAGCACTACGAAGTGTTTTAGGCAGGATGCTTGGAGGGCTGTGCTTGGGACCGGGGACGAGCCGTGGGCAGGTGCCCAGGCTTTCGGGGTGGGCTTTCCTAACAAACCGTGGCAAAGGGTCATCTCTGAACAGGTTTTCAAAGTGCAAGGCAGCCAGATGGGGTTGCAAGTTGTGAAAGACCAACATAAAGTTTCAGACATTCCTGGACCGTTTCAAAACGTGTTTCGACGAGCCCAGTCACATGGGGTTTTCTTGCAAGGCCTTTTATGATTATATCTCTCAGTAGAAGACTCGCGACTGCTTTAAAGAAAGAAAGAAAAACAAACAAAAAGATGCAATTTAACTCCAAATATCTGAAGAGAGCACCTAGGGAACCCAACTTTGGAAAACACACCGCAGTGTTTATTTGAAGATAAAAAACCACTGCTGCAAGCCACTCAGGTCTGATTTAGATTATAAAGGGTGTTCGGTTATATAAATGCAAGGGATGTTTTAAAATCTTCCAGCGAGTCCCTTTTGGCAGCCCTGCGCACAACAGAAGCGGAGCGCCGGGTTCCGCCAGCACTTTCCGCATCCCCCTCCGCCTGCGGGGAGGTTTTATGAGCAGGGGGTTGAGCGCAGGGAGCCCCGCGGGCCCCCCGGCCCGGAGCAGGGCAATACGCGGGGAAACGCAGCACTGCCCTGAGCGGCTCAGAGGATCCTCCAAGGAGGTAGGAGGGTTGCAGTGACCCGTTTACCTGACGCAAAGGACGTTCCCCAAAGGCCAGACTTCTCCCACCTCCAAAAAAATACCCGGTGTGTTTGAAGCAGAGGGCTATTGTTAAGGGAAATACAAATCCCTTACTTCTAGCGTCCAGCTCTGTGTCCATACTCCTCCCATTCCCATGATCTGCCAGTTTGGTGAAGGCTTGTTCGGTGCCATCCTGCTCGCAAGCAGGATCCATTAAGTCATCTACACCAACCACGCGGCTGTTGCTCCCGAGGAACAGCGGGGCTGCCCTCCCCAGAGTCAATAAAACAGCATTTGCAAAGCAAGGCTTTGGAGATCCACCACATAACGTTGTCTGGCACAAAGGACAACGTTTGCTCAATATTACGCATGTTTGTTATAAAGTCACTTTTACTGTGGATGCCAGGACCCCCAGGAATTACGGAAAAACGTTTTTCCGCAATGGCATTTTCCTTTCCTATCCATTTCCAAAGCCCTAAGGCTGAAATTTACTCTTTCAGGGAGAACCAGCAAACAAGACAATCCCACACCTTCCACACAGGTCCTTTCCCCAGCAGTAGATGTTTGTGTCCTTGCTGATGTAAAGGGTGATATGCCGACCTGCTGGGCTTCAGCCTGTGACCCCCCGTCCCGACCCAAACCATCACCCAGATGAAGGGTTTGTTTGCCCTCCCAGCTTACCAGTTCCCCGGCGTCCGTGTCGCAGCGCAGGCAAGGACCCCGTAATACTCCTGGTCTGTCCCGTTCCCTTACACAAGTAACAACGCAGCTTGGCGAAATCGTTCGTTTGCCAACACGCCCGCAATGATCTTCGGAGGTGTGTAAATGGCCGCCAGCCTTGCGGGGCTTTGGCACTCTGATCAAAGTGTAATATTGAGGATAACCGTACAACTTGCTCATCGGTACTGACTTCAGGTCCTGCTTTTTCCAGAGTCAAGAAGGGGTTACAGAGAGGGCGTTTGGACAACGCTCTGACGGTACGTTAATCCTTTGCCAGTCTGATAGCAAGCTTTGAGCTGCCACCGTTAAGTCCCAGGCCAGGACAAAGAGAAGGGTCCTGGGCGTTCCCTGGGTGACCAGTCCTCGAACCAACACCAGGCGAGCTGCGCCCTCACCTCGCCACAAAAGACCAGTTGGAAGCAGGACCTGGGCTCTGCTATGGATTACCTTCCCCTCCATCCTAAAAGGACCTTGGCTGCTGTTAAACCTCGTCAAAACTCTCCGCTTCGTTGACTGGCAAGAGGGGAGACCGCAGCAGGCTGTGTGGACCACTACAAGAACATACGCTCTCAACCCTCCTCTGATAAGGCACCGTAGAGCAGTGGCTATCGGAAAGGGAAGAGACACTCGAACATGACTAAGGGTGCAGATGACCCTGGCCTTCTTCAGTGCAGCACTGGGACTAACTTTCATCCTATAATTTTTTTTTTTAAATGGTTGGCAACTGCAACTCACAACCTTAATGCCATGGAAAAGGTGGATACATTCAGCTCTAGCTGTCTTGACCACCTAAGGCAGCCCGTCTCAGTAGGAAATGTATAGCTCTACTTTACAAAGAGCACTTCCAAAGCATTGACATAGCGCTCCCTTTTAGATCTGTGCAATTCTGCATGAGCCTAAAATGTCAATTTGACATTCTGAGTATCTGCTTCAGGCATCTACGTAACTCATGTTGCATTTACACTCTTCTCATTGCATTAGTGCTAAAAGCAGAGAAGAAAGTTTGAGAGCCAAGATTTGCTCCTTGAGATTAGAAGATGGGCAACTAATGTCAGGAAGACGTTGGACATTTGGAGAGACTTCTGCACGAATTATAGCACCAGAGGCAGAGAGATTGTGGACTCTTCATCCTTGGGAGGTTTCTAAGAGCCAGACAAACCCACAGCGACCTGAACTAGTGCTGGCAATAGTCCTGCTTAAATGAAGAGGCCGGACTAGAGACCACCAGAGATTCCTATGAACCAGCACTTCTATGATTTTGTTTCCAAATATAAGAAAGGTTTTCAGAAGGCACAGAAAAGGGTATCTTTAAATTAGCTAACGAAAAGAGGCAAGAATATTCTCAGTCTGGTTATTGCAGGCAAGGTCACTGCATTCCTCAGTATTTTATATTATTGGAAATGGGGCTGCTACGTAATTTGAGAGGTTTTTCATTACATAGGAAGTTGAACCACCTCTGAAATAGTTCCTGCTGAAGTTAATATCACGTAATTCTCGTTTCCCACTGTCCCATTTTCCAATACACCACATTTCTGCACTGACAACTGGTAATTGCACGGCAGGATCTGAAACATTTTGGCAATAGATCACAAAAACTCTTCAGGATGTAGGAGGAAACATGAGATTACACGAGAAAAGGGAACACATTAGCCAGTTAACATGATCAGAAAATTAACATTCAAGAAGTCATTCACAGGTTTCAGAGTTAGTGTATTAAGTGGGAAACAATTCAAGTAGTTTAGAACTGTTGTTTCATATTGCTGGAAAACTCAGCCATGACACTGCCTTCTCTTGTTTGTACATTTACCTTGCCCGTGAGTTACTTCTACCTTTAAACTGTGGAGCAAATTTCTGCAATGCTGTACCAGAAGCAGAACAGGGTCTGGGCTGTAACGCTCTCTGGTCTGTCGCAAGTGGGCCCCAAAAGCCAAGAGTTTCGGCAGTCCCTTTGGAAGTCTCACCTGCTCTTGGTTTTATATGGCACAGGTCGAACCTCATCTGTTCCCCCACCAGGCATAGCCCCATTTTTAAAGTTTACAATTCTGCAAGGGTTCTGCCTGCAGCAATACCAGAATCGAGATGCCGGCAAATAACGGACAGACAACTGTAGAAATAACATTTTTGGTTTAGTGTTTGCAATTTGTTTTACAGCTCATAATGAAATACTGTTAGAGATATTCTACATTCATACATTTCTAGCAAAATACACTTTTAAAAACATAAGGCACTTTAAGACTTCCTAAAACAAATGTTCATGATAAAAATTCAACAAGAGGGCTGGATGAGAACCCTTGCTACCCTTAACGTTCAGGTCGGTAAAAGATCAATCCTCTAGTCAGGCAGGCAAATGAAATAATCAATAGAAAGGTTTCCAAGATAGAGTTACTGCTGTATTAGTGTGCATTCTGAAGTAGTCTATTTGAAGTATCTTCAGCTGGGGGGGGAGGGCATGGTGTGAATAAGATGCATTAAAATAGTTCTTTGAACTGGGTAACAAAGACACATTGCAGGGATTAAATTTCGTTACTTTCATTGGATTAAATTCCTTCCATTCATTATTGCCAACAAGAGTAAGGAACAAAAAGGAGCTGGTTCTCCCCTCCCTCCCCCCCTACTCCCATTATAATTCAACACAAGATTTCAAAGACTTAAAATGACCAGGACAGAAGCCCATGAAAAACTGCATCTGGCCACTTCAGAGTATGTTTAAATATTCATTACTGACTTCCTCGAGTCTCACCTCTTATTGAAGAAAGAGAAACATAAAAGAATTGGCAACTGTATAAGTTGCCTCCAGTCAAATTGATATTTTGCTTCTTTTTAACACGGCCCCACTGTTCACATTAAGCACCTGCATTCAGAAACGCACCAGCAGCTCCCCTCGGCAGAGAGACGGCGGGGCAGAGGATGAATGCAGGCAGGGCCCCGGACCCCGCGGGGAAGAGGGAATGAGCAACTTCGCTTCACACACTTGGGTCTCGCCTTAAGAACGGTTTCAAAAGCCAGACGTGCTGGGCTGCTGTAGCAACAAGGGGATTGATACCAAAACACTGACTGAAGACTTCACTCGGAAACGCATCTGTAAGAACTGAAATCCGCTCTCTAAAACCGACAGAGAGAGCTGTAATGCTGGCAAAACCACTGTCTACTTCTCAGGGCCCCTGAGAAGGGGCCATCCAACAACCATCCAACAGCGTATCTTCAAGTTTTGTCTTACCTACTTTATTGCCCAGTACATTTTCCAGTATTTGGGGGCTAACAATTGCTGGAAAAACTTGACTCCCGCTCAGTACATTAGGCACTACAGTACGAACCTGCATCCCTAGTCCTCTCAAATCCACCTCTGAGGGGAAAAAACCCCACAACCAACCCACGATTTGTCTTTCTTACAAGTCCTTGATTGTTTTAAATTCTGACTTACTTGAATTGCACTTTAAAGCCCAGCAGCAAAAAGAAAAATGGGTAGCTATATTCGGGAATATATATAAATTTTTGAGAGACAAGACATTTTATCAAGTCTAAAAACGTATAGAGATATCAACTGCATAAGCTGTCAAGTTTCGAACTGGCTACAGTAAAGATTAGCCTATTAGCCCTATCAGAATGGGGGCAGAAATGGGATGCCTGTTCAGTTAGGAAAGAAAACGCAGTCAAGGACTGAGCTAAATTAGAACCAGCCACCACTGGTCTTAACCCGTCACACACAGAGGTGCTACCATGCAAACAGGAACCGTGGTGAAATCTAACTTTGGGAAGTGAAAAAATGCATGCCTTCAAGATAGCTGCTGCTAAAGAGAAGAAAGGAAGGTGGTACCTCATGGCCCCGAGCTCAAAAGATCTTGAGATCTCAATTTGTGTGGCTCACTCTCACTGGCAGAAGAGCCAAGTTCCAGATCACTCAGTTGCTCACTACTGTTACACTAGCAGCCAATTTAAAATTCCAGCCCTGCAATCAGTGTACTGCCCTTCAGCATTGGTGTGACGATATTCACTTGGGACAGGAAGAAGTATCTGAAAGAGGAGATGAAGAACAAAACAGAGGCCACTCACTGATCCCGACTGAACTAACAGCATGCAGTCCGTTTCTCTCAAAATCTGTAGGTTCTTCTTCCCAAGCAAACCCCACAGAATTTGCCGAAGTGACACCCAGTTGCTTTGCACATGTACCATATTGTGTCTGAAAAATATACTTTAAAAAAATTACTTGGAAAGGCACAGAGCACGTGCAGTTTAGTTCCTTGTGGATCTGTGCGTGTGTGTAATCTTCAGACTAAGTCGCAATGATTGATAATGGACGGGGTGCTACTTTACAACCAGATAATTTCTTTCAAATTCCAGTTCTCTCCAAAGGAAACTGGGGAAATGAGCAGTGCTGTCAAGGAAATGCAAGGCAAGAAGTTCAACCTGCACACCGAGACAGACTGGAACGTACAAAGTTTCACAGACCTTATTCTTCAGGTCACATTAAAGGAAAAATTGTAGTCTAATAAAAAAAAATATCACTAAAGCTAGTTACAAAGAGGAGAATTATCAAAGTGCTTTAATATATAAAGTGTCAAATATAATTAAACAGGACCATTAACACAGAGCTGCCATGAGATATTCCAATAGTTTCACGTGTTTTCCGAATGCAGGAGAGGAGCACAGGTTTTTAATTTCCCCCGTAGGACCAAAGTGGGTTAAGAAAAGTTTTTCTTGTTCATTTAGCTTCTTAACACAATGTATTTGCTCTGCTCGCGCATTCAAAGGCGCCGTTGGGCTTGCTCTATCTGAAACTGCATCAAAAGGACCATCTGCCATGAAATATTAATAAAGGGGCAGCACTCACTGAGCAAAACACACAACAGTCCCATACAGTAGATTTATCGATACCTGTCAATTTGTACTATTAATTTGTATAAGCTATTTATTGATACTTAAAAATTCTGCGCTATTTTCTGCGGCTTTCCTTTAAACGTAGCGTAAGATAACTGAACGTGTTATTTGAACAATCCCACAGACTGCCAAAGCTATTATAACAAGGGCAAATGCAAACAAATAAATAAGGAAGAGGTTTCAAAACCACCTCGTGCAAGATGCTCAGACAACGCGCCTTAGCCTCCCTACCGGCTTCTCCTCTCATGTTATGAATAAGAAAAACCCCATTCTCCACGGCACTTCTCTCAGTACTTCCAATTCATTAAGCTGCTGCCTACTTTAAGCAGATGACCTTAAAGACGGACATTAACTCTGTACCAAGCATAGCAGAGCTAGCTGCGGCAGGGGGACATGGTGGTTTAGAAACAAGAAATGCCAATCAAGACCTTTCCTGCAATTCACAGATCTAAAAGCAGATTTGCTCCCGTAAGCTGAGACTCAAAAACATGATACAGAGCATCGCATCTGGTCCCTTGCACAGGCATGTACAAGTCTGAAGTAATACCAAGTCTCAATAGAACAACTCGTCTGTTTTCTGAAGGCACCATAAAGACAGCAACACTCCCGGTGAAATGGGAAGAGGCAGAGGGAGGAAAGATAACGAATACAGTTAGGAGGAAACACTAAAAGCAGCTTGGTATAACAAGGGAGAAGAAAGGTGGCTCAGTTCTATGATGGCTGTAACATCTGTAACAGCACAGAGACCCTACGTCTCTAGGCAGAGTAACCAGAGTTTGGAAAAATCTACTCCTGAACAAAAGAAACCCCAACTCCCATTTTTAGTGGATGGGTGTAAAATCTGTAACTGAAATCAAAGGATACAGCAAAGAATCAAAACGCTATATAAGATCTTGGGGTCCATACATACTCACATGGCATCATTAGCCTGTTTCTGATTTACCACAGCGTTAAAAGGTCTGGACAGTCTCCTTTGCTCTGCAGGACGACTGAAGTCCAGTGAAGTGTCATATATTAAAACCCTTCTCAATCCGCCAGTGAGAACAAATCCCCCTCCCCAGCCCGTACGAGGGAAGGGGGGGTGTCTCCCAGACAGGAGATGTTTCTAACAACCCCAGGCACCCTACAGGCAGCATGCCACTGAGTTAGCTCTCCTAAGTAGCACTGCACCAAGCAAGCCTAGGCTTGCTAAGATGTTCTGCCCCTTACGTGGACTTGAGGACAGTTTCTCGTGAGCCCTTCAGGCCAGAGGCTCATGCTTCGCTGTTCCGTTATCGCTTTTCAAATACGTTTTCCTTCCCGTCTTCCCATCGCTCCCTGTTATCCCAGAAGGACTTTCTGCATCCTGCGCGCAGCGACGCTGGCTTCATCCTCAGAGTCAGACTCGCTCTGGGAAGTAGAGCTCTGGGAGGCAGAGCTGCAGGGAGAGGAGCACTCTGGGGAGCACAGGTAGTGCATCAGCGGGAGGCGATACTTCCCACAGAAGTCAACAAACTTGATTTGTCTGACGCAGCTGTCAAAGTAGACACCTGTAAGGGCAGAGGGAACAGTAACAACACGTGAGACCCCACGCGGAGAAATCTGTAAGCTCTGCAAGGCTGTTGTGGCTGTTACAAATGCCTCAAATTAGGATTTAATTGACAATCCACTGAACGCAGAAGCACAAGGGATACTGGAGGAAGAGAAGGGACCAGGACAGCTACGGAAATGTGAAATTTCTTTTCTTAGTAAAAACAAAACAAAACAAACAAACCTGTAAAACTGTATTTGGTAGGTGATTCAGAATGGCATGCTCTACATGAAGAGACACACGGCAGCTGCTTCCAAAGAATCTGGCGATTTCTTCTAACCATTAGGGAGAAATCTCAGGCTGGGAATTTGCAAACTTCCTAAATGTCAAATTAATTCATTCACCCTATTTTCAAACCTGTATAACCTCTTCTACCAGCTAGCAAAAATGTCTTCACAAATAGACCTTCATAGCTCTACTTTTCTTCTGCTTGAGTGAAGTCACCATGCTGAGTTTGGATGCTACTTTCCATGGCAACAGCGTTGCTGTAACACACAATTACCTTCTCCTCCTGTCACAGCAGGTGATTTTAGACAGTGACATTTTCAGAAGTTTCCAGCTGTGTTTTAAGTCCAAGCTGGTCTGGAGTAAGCTTTTCTCCTGCAGTGTTAGAGCAATGCTGCAGTGCTCTGCTAGTTCATAAGGAAAAGTGAACAAGAGCAAACCCAATCCACTGTTATCCAAGCTGTGCAAAGCTCTAAAAAAAAAGAAACGTTTCTCTCCCTTCCAACACAAGTTCCAGCCCTTCCGTCTTTGCTTACGGAGCGCGCTTTGATATTGTCGGGTAAGGAGATAAGGTAATATACTGCATTATGACTCCAGGGTAGATACTAATTAATGATTTTTTTCCCTTAATCTTCTAAAAGCCGAATGCACAGATCATTTACTCTGGATAAAGATTAAGCATTAAGCCAAATTAAGCCCAAGCATTCCAGGCTTCTCTATGAAGTCCTCTCCTTCCAGGAACTACATGCTAGTAGTCCCAAGCAAGAGCTAAACAAGTTGCTCTTGGTAACTACCAAGCACTACAGCCTCCCTCCTCTTTTCCATCCAGAAGTGAAGCTTGCTGTTCAGCAAGAGTGCTTGCAAAAGTTCTCCTGCCCATTACTTAGTCTGAGCTATTTCAGGGCAGACGGATCGGAAACTTCAGACCATAAAAGCGTAGTGGAGTCCTGGGATGAGCTGCAAAGACTCTGACAGAAACACCGCCTCACATTCCCATGCAAATACAGTAAACCAGCACGACAACTTTGAACGTCGCTCCTAAGCGAACAAGGCTCCTTAAAGACAAATTTGCAGGAGACCCGGAGCCAATGAAATACAGCTGGAATTTGGATGCAACAACACATCTAACCTGACTGAGCTACTGAAGTCGTGGCAAGTCAGAGGGAAAGAAAACCCCCAGGGTAAAAGCAGGGAGCAGAGCAGTTAAGGAGAACTTACCCCCGCATTTAGGATTGGGACAGTTGCTGGCCAAGCTCAGATATCGGACAAGATTCTCCGGGAGATCGCTGGGAGCGTAGGGAACATTGCGAGTTTTAATTGTGCGTCCAGCCAGTTCCTGAAGGCTCGGGGGATTGTAGGTCAGGTCACGGACAAACCGAACGACCAGTGGGTTCCCACGCAAGCTCAGCTCTTCCAGGTGAACCAGGTTAAGGATCTCTCGAGGAAGGTAAGTCAGCAGGTTATTGTGCAGGCTCAGGGAACGCAGGGAATGCAGCCTGAGGATGGAGATGGAAACCCAGTCAAGATGTGCAAGCAAAATCATTCCACAATTGCCTTACACGCAGACCTGATTACTCTCCTCTCTCCCAACAATTTCTTTTCCTTTGGCTTTTCTTCCTTTTAAAGCATAAATTCGTGCTAAAAGAGCTGCTGTTACTCCAGCACACACAATGCCCTAGAAAACTTGGCTCAGCTCCAGAATGCCTGTTAAAGAAACAGTCTTAAATATGCTGCAGTCCCTCTCAGTATTCCCCACACATACACCCCAGAAAAGGCAGCACAGAACAAAAGTATACAAACTGAGCGCTTTCGGGGGAGATAATGTTTCCTTGTATCCAGTGCATGCATCGAGAACGGTTCCATGCAATACTTTGAATAAGTCACCTGCTTTCGCTCATGCATTAAAGATGATTGCTGGTAGGCAGCCAGCCCTGGAAAACCCCATGTTTTCATTGCTTGCGGCTGCATCACCTTGCGCTGTGATACTACCAGATCTCAAAAGCTAAGCAAGGTCAGGCCAGGCTAGCATCGGCACAGGTGACAAGCAGTTTTTTGGCTCTTGGAAGAAGCGTTCTCCTCTCTCAGGAAGCACAAAGCAACGCTCCAGCACAGCATCCAGGGATGCTCTCAAACCAGTACAAGTTACAAGACAACTGGACATTGTACATCAAGAATAATCCCACTACACCATCAAATTCCAACTCTGAAAACTCTGTGCTGCCATTCAGTTGCTTTTGGGGTTACAGCTACACACTGAATTCTTCACCTGCCATCTTAGGCTGCCCGTACAGAGTTTGCAGTGTCCTCCTTCCCCCATTATGAAACAGAAAAGCAGTAACTTATCCTCTAGGGCTGTGCTGTAGGATTTAACGAACACTAAACCATTCTGAGACCCTAGGGTAAGAAATGCCAAGGGAACACAGGGGATGGTACAACACAAAAGCACGCACAAAAAGGCTTTGGGTGAAGGACAAAACAGACCAAGCATTCATCGCTAAGAATACGGTAGCATGGCAGTTTATCTTTTCTGAGTTGCCCAGGTACTTCTCAGGGCTCCCTGTACAAATCTATTAATTCACCTTACAGTGTATACTCGGTGACATTTTTTTTTTTTTTTACCGTGACCCTTTGAGATTTCCATATTATATATTCATGGTCTGCCTGCAGTGCACCATGCTAAGGATCTTCTTGTTCAAGTCTAGTCACATTAACAAACTGAAGGACAAATAGGTCCTCCTAGGTGCTTTTATCCACGCAGGCAGAAGAAAAAGCTCAAAGAGTTAATTACAGCTGGTGGCTGATGACAGTAAATACTCACTGTGCCAGCTGAGGTGGAATGCTCTGGATCTTGTTGTCACACAGAACTAGATAGCTCAGAGAAGGCAGGTTTGCTAATTCAGGTGGAATTGAAGTAATGAAATTCCCTCCAAGGTATAGAAACTCTAAACTGAAAAAGAGAAGAGAAAACACTGCGTTATTTCATTAAGGTCATTTCCAGTTTCATTTAACACTAGGTCTTCTCATTTCCTGCATTTCTTAAAGAAAAATACAGATGACTATGTATGAGATAATTTGCTGAGGGGAAAAAAAAAAAAAAGCCGAGTCGCACATCAAAATTACAACAGGGCTGCTGTTTCACAACAGATAACGTTGAGATTTACCTCCAGCCTCCTGCAGGCACCATTACATCTGCAGGTAGGCACCAGACAACTATGTGTTCCTACACCAACCCCTCACGCAAAGCTCCTGCTCCTATTTCCAAGGAAGAGCAGCCTGCGCACGTGGGGTCTGCGGCACTGACGCAGCTCTCGCTGCAGCCAGCAGTTCTCAGTTTCAGCAGGAGCAAAGCAGGAGAGCAGCGGCTCTCCCTGAAAATCCTGGCCCTGCACAAGCGCTAGTCGCTCTTTATGGCATCATTTGACTCCTCGGTGACTAACTGCAACCTTTCAGCAGAAGTCAGAGGCAGCCAGTCCCACTTTGATACAATTCACACACCGATAACACCACAGCTTCAACAGCACAGAGTGCATCTAAGTCACACAAGTACATGCACGCAATTTCTCAGGTAGACTGATTTCAGTATACCGAAGTCATGGAGCCCAAAGTTACAAAAAACATTAGCTGGGCTTAACTGCCGTTTCGGCCTAAATAAAAAGAATAAATTCCCTGGACATCCCGTGAAAACTGACTGGATGGGAGACAGGAACAAAGAGAGGCACTAAAACCCTTCTGCCAGGTGGAGTATCCACCATGTGCTGTGCATCTCTGTCCTTCTAGGAAAAACAGTTGGCAAGCACTTCTCTTCAACATACTAGCTTCAATTCCCCATTTCACAGAGCCAAATAGTTTTCCTCCTCTGTCCTCAGACCTTGCCTGGAAGAACAAAGGCGAGTTCAGTTTGGGTACTTCTGGCTGGGAAGAGACACCATTGCTCATCACGGTCTAGACAACACTTCTTCCCAGGCCTGAAACAGGTGGATCTCACGGTCCTGTCCGCAGGTGTCTGTGGTACTCATGCTGGTTCAATATCTCCGGTACATACTTGGGTTAGCTGCCTAACTACAGTGTACATGGCCCCTCTGATCTACCAAGCGTTCCCCGCAGGTCAGAAAGGAGAAGTCATCCAGGCTCCGTCAGCCATTCTTGGAATAGGAGGCACCTCCACCTCACCGCAGCACCTCAGAGAGGCTGCAGGTACAGCTGGCAAAGGAACACAGGACCAAACCACCCAAAGGACATGGTGCTCAACCCAGAGAAGGCCTAAACCTGCAACTGTGCCACAGCATGTGTGGTGCACCAGAGAAGCTTCCCCTGGAATGGAGCAGAAGAACAGAAGAGCAGAAGAGACTATTTTGTTGAGTTCTTGCAAGACGTTTCCCCTGGAATGGAGCAGACGAGGCTATTTTGTTGAGGTCTTGCAAGACGTTTCCCCTGGAATGGAGCAGAAGAGGCTATTTTGTTGAGGTCTTGCAAGACGTTTCCCCTGGAATGGAGCAGAAGAGGCTATTTTGTTGAGTTCTTGCAAGAAACTTGAACCCCAAAGATCCAACGGCAGCATCTGCTTGGGCTAGAGAGGCCACCAACACAGCGTAGAGGTCCACCTGCCCATCAGCAAAGAACAGAACAGCAGAACCACTGCAACACACAAGGAGACGCTCACGGAGCTTAACTTCCCCTGGATTTGCTTACCTTTTTGGAGTACGTCAGAGGAAAGCTAAATACCTGAGATTTGACAAAGTGGGCACAGAATTAAGCCATTTCTAAGCCTTAGATTTAAACTGAATTTGACTATATGAAAGGAAGTAACTATACTTGCTTCAGCTGAGAGATCAAGCGGGACAGCACATTTGGAGGTTATTCTGAACACGCAAGAAAGTACACAGGAAAAAAACCACCACCAAACCCCCACTGTTCAAAAGTAGCCTCTCTTCCACAGACAACCTGTAGGTGAGGAGTGGGGGCAGGAGGAAGGTTGCTCTGCAGACACCACATCAAGGGGAGATTATTTTTAATTAAATTTTGATCCCCTAACAAAGCCCTGAGTTTTAACCAAAATTCCTCCTTCAACCTCCATTGTTTCCCAAGGTAGATTTAGGCTGCTTGGCTCTCATTAGGGACTTAACTGCTGATCATACAATTCCTCAGCATATTTTAACTCCGCGCCATTGCTGGAGCCCACGCTGAAAACTGTTGGGCGAGGGAATTCTAGCAACGTGGATTTCAATGTTTAAACAAGGTTTAGACGTGTACAAGATTCCACTTCCTAGGAAAAGTCAATAATTAACTCTTCATTCTCTGTGTTTGAAGACAATAATGCCCATAAAGCCATGCTGTGTAAAAACACATACTACCGGGGAAGAGGAAGAGGGGTGCAAAATATATAGTAAAAAATGGTTTCAAAGTTCATTTCTAGGCGTGAAATGCATAGAGTTTCAAGAGCAGCTTACTGCACAAACTAAGCATGCAAAACCTCTGCCTACAAACTACTTACAGCTTTCAAATCCAGTCTGTGTAATGAGAACCCTCAGTTATACTAGCTAGGATATAAAGCCCCAAGATCAGACTACAAACTGCCTCTAACTAAAAATCCACTAAATAACTCCTTCAGTGGCAACAAAGAGCTTCTTAAAAATTGTTTTCTTTTTACCTATCGTCTGAATCACCTTTTTGAGGTCCGTAAACTAACAATTCACTGGGCTCAGCCTACTACAGCAAATTCAGAATTTCCAACGTCAACTTAAGATATGAATTAGGTGGTAAATTTATTAAAAAAGCACAGGGAGGACGTTTTGAAACTATAAAGAAACTTATTTTAAACACAACAAAGATATTCTTATAGCTTCCACTGAAGCACCGCTCAGTAGGCAAAAGAAATCTATAACTCCCGCCCCCCAAAATACAATTTACTAGAAAGAAGGATCTAGCCTAGTCTCGGCTGAGCAAGATGCAGAAATTAACAGTCATTTCTGCATCAAATTAACGTGTCAAGAATTGTTTGAGCAGAGCTAATCATGACACAGGCAAGGATTTCCAAGAGACCCAACCCTTTTGTAGCGAGCACTGATGATCCCACTGGGGCCACAGTTCGTTCCCAGCTCTTCTACTCCTGGCTTGATTTTCGTGCCGTACTAAGCCCGTACCGTACCTAGAGGCCAAGGCAATGCTGGCTCTGGAGCTGTCCTGCTTGGGGGACAGTTTGCTGCTCGGTAAGACGAGCAAGAGCACTGCTGAGCTCTGCCCTCCTCACAGAAGAACCCCTCTAACGAGACAACATTCGCCATAGTTTTTCATGGGAGGACCGTAACAGAAGCAGGAGCGAGCTTAGTGAATACTTCTAACTAACCTTTCACACTCAGGCCTAGTTTTTCTGACAATCATTAATCTGCATAGTCATTTGGACCAGCCAGCTGAGGTCTCCTGCATCGCTGTGTACACAGAGGGAGAGCTGGAATTTTTCTGTACTTTCAAGTCAGTCCAGGAACTCAGAAAAGCCAGAGCGCAACCAGCCTCAAACGAACGTAAGCTCAATTCCTATTTGTGAAGCTAGAATAAATGATGTACTTCCAACCTGCAACCCAGGATCTGGCTGAACAAGTTTCAAGAGGGGACAAACACTAACAAAATCCATCTCAACAAAAACTGAAAAAAAAAAAAAACCAAACACAACCATTTGACAGAGTAAGTAATGGGGGCTGACACTTTCTCTCCTGCCTTTTAGCAATGTTTACAAATAGACTACTAAAAGGCCAGAGTCCCTTTCAGCCTCATACCCAGCAGGCCCCTCGCTCAGCACTAGTACTAATTGCTGCCAAGCAGCCGCTGGCACACCAAGCCCGTCGTGTGTCGCTCCTCTCTGGCAGGGGATTTCGTACCACCGGGCTGTAGGGCGGTTGTGTAAATCCTTATACATATGGGAAGGGAGTGGGGAAACGCTCAAACAACTACGAATTGTTTCAGGTGGTGGCAGAGTTTAACACACCGAGAGACTGTACGTTCTTGCTTGAGTACGTCCTTGAGGTTTCCAGGTCATCATACAGCACAAAACAAATGAAAAAGCCCCAAAACAGTAAGTAAGAAGAGCCCACTCTGAGCATCAGAGGTATTTTTGATACCCTATCAATTACCATGACACTTTCATGAAACACCATGTTTCAAGGGGAGAATGTCTTCTGGCATAGAGGATACTCAAATTTTCAATCCACCCCGTTTCCCCACAGACACTTCTTTGGATAAATTTTAACAGCTGACATCAAACGGATGCATCTAAATAGGTAATCTAAAAATGAAATAATGAGCCTGAGATAGCTCCAGGTCTTTTTAAGATAAACTTTTTAGCAAGAAATTTCCAGGGCAGTTTTGAGGCTCATGCAAGGGAGGAATTTAAAAGCAGCCCACAATACACTCCTGTTAACCCTGTTCTACGATTTGCTAATTCCTGAGAGAACTGCATAGCCTTTGCTGACACGCAAATTTAAGATCAAACGGTCGACTGAAAACTATTTGCAAAACGTTTGAAGAGGGGAAGAAAAAGGGAGGCAGCAAGCAGATTTCCTAATGCTGTATCTTTATCAAAGCTTCGCTTGCCGTTTTTCCCACACTGTAACACCCGTTCTTAAGCGTATGCTTGTCAAACGTGCTTAATACTACCCACGAATAAAAGCAAATACTCTGGTTTTCATTGCATCTAAGCCTTTACACAAAACTTGGATGAATCCAGTTAGGCATTTGAGGCCTTTGATCCCAGTCCTTGCAGAACTGGGCTTTACTAGAGGAATCCAAGCGAGAAGGGAAGGAGCACGCATGGCAGATGCCTGGAAAGAGCCTGGCTCTTTTCCAACCTCTTTCCGCCTGCTCCGGGCACTCTACTAAGCGCTAGAGTATTAACTAGAAGAGTAAGACTAAACTTGAAATTCACATCAGAAGATTCAAGGTATCGATTGCCTTTTGCTAAGCTCTTGAGAAATCTTCCCTTTACAGGTCGCTTGCAAGACATTTCCCCAAGCGTGCACACTGATGAGGGCAATCCGTGTACCCTTAAGCCAAAAGCCACAGTGGAACAGTGAAGATCAGAGCTGTATTTTACCAGACTTGCCCAACAAATTTTGTCCAGAACGGGCACAAGCAGATGACCACGCTTCTAGCTCACCAGCTCTAATATACGATGCCCCTTATCGCATCCCCAGCTGGATCAGCAGAGGAAGGACACGCACAAGCAATGCAGCAGCGGGATGTCCATGCAGATGACAGTTCAGGAGCTGCTGGAGGCTGTGAATCGAGTCTGAGAGAGAGTGACTGACCATAACATCTCACACCGAAAACAGAGCAAGGTCAAGGCTGGAGGGAGAACTACAGAAAAGATGACGCTTACGTCTACCTATGCTAAGCTCATCTTTTATCTGGCAACAAACAGGAAAGCAATGCAAAGAGGGCTGCTCTCCTCCATCTGGTCCATTTTCTACTCTAAATTCACAGCAACAGCCAATGCTGCAATTCAGGCCTTGCACTGTACTGACACTGCTAGCTGACAGTAACTGGGGTGGTGGGCATGCAGGAGCCTCAACACGGTTAAAAAAAGCCCTCAGCAGGGCCCACACTTACCTTCTTTCTCAGAAACTTAAGAGGCTGTTGCAGGTCACCATAGACACTTATGGTGGAATTAGGAGGAAAGAGCACTGCATTTTCCACAATGCTTCCCTACTGGAAAACATGAAGCAACGGCTATTCATCCTTGGTGCCAGCACGCTATGACCAGCATCACCCTGCTGCCATCGCCAGAGGAACCATGATCATCCACCTGTGAAGCCATTTGAAGGAAGCTTCAAGCATTAGGACATCTACAGGTGGTCCCTTCTACAACAGCCTAGGAGGCAATGGATAATCAGGTGAAGGGCACATATGTTCTGCAGGATCTCACGCTGCACACAAAGATTTCCGTGGGCAAGGATGGAGCAGATGGCCAAAGCTGGAAGGAGTCAGACAAGACAGCAGCAGGACTGGCTGTGGTTCTTATCGCTGTTCATTGACTTGCCAAATCACTAGGAACGTGCTAAGAAAAGTTTTTGCACAAAATGCCTGACCCTAGCTTGCTGCAAAGTTGTGGCTTTATCATCTTCGTGTAAGTAACAACACATGGCGCACGCCCCTCATTCCAGGGCCTTTGCATTTGTAGTTGCCAGCATCACTTTGGCAGATCAAACCCATCAGCTTTCTATTCTTTCAACTTCACCATGTAGACTCCTTACCTGCTGTATTCCTGGCCTTCATTAAAACGGACGTCCTACCCCTTCAAAAACCACAACGAGAAACTGTGTGGGGTGCAGAGGAAAGACGTGAGGCTTAGTTATCACGAATTTTTTAAAAAAAAATCTCATCAGAGCTCAGACATTCCCTGGGAACACAAGTAGTACTCTGCAACTCTGCCCAGCTCTATAATCAGTGACTGGAGCAAATGGGAAGCTGCCAGGGTCACGGGAAGAAGAGAACTGCTGGCCTCAGGAACTCTAGTACCAGCAGGAGGAACGTGTCTGGTCAAAGTGCTGCCTGCATTCCTCTGTGGCGTCACAGACCATGAGACACGAGAAAAATTTCTTTTATGGGAAGCTGCATATGGAAAAAGGCTCTAAGTCTTGGCTTGCCAGCAACAGCGAGATGGACACTTGCAGCTTGAGCTGTGAGGTTAACAGAAGCCCCAACACCTACACCAGGTCCCACCTCCTCTCCCAGAGTTCAGAAACAAACAGATGCCTCCATGTTGCCCTGCCACAACAGCTGGCTCTGCTCTGTCCTTGCTCAGGTTCATTTTACCCACTTCAACACTATGCACGCTCACGATACGGACACCTCTTTTGTTGGCAGGCGGGAGGAGGGTCTGGCAGCAGCTCCTCTCCAGTACTTATCTACTGTCTTTTTGGCAAGGGTGTCAGGTCACTGGTTATCTGGCTCCCAATGAGCAGATTCAGGATTCCCTCTGGAGGAATACTGGATCATAAAGTATTGTTTTCTCCCAGCTCTGGCAAGCAAGTGTGCTGCTGCTTCCCTTTGTTACTTAAGCAGTCCCAGATACAGAAGGGTCACTGGTGGCATAGTGGTAAAGAAGCTGACAATCATGGTGGAGCGCGGATTCGCTATCTTGAGCTGGAGTCCAACTATATTATGGTGACACATTAGCAGAAGTTCAATGAGTTAGCAGTGATTACGCGGGCAGCAGACACAAGCTGGGTCTCGTCTAGTTTTTCTACCTGACACATCACTTTGTAACGATAAACAGTTCAATAGCCTTGTCCGCATTTGCCCTCTCAGAGTTGTCATTCTAGGGTTCAAGCACGACCAGCCCAAGAAAAGCTGCAGGACAGGACAAACAGGAGGCCTGCTTCAGGGCAGGCCAGAGGAAGAAGGTAGAGTGACCATGCAGCCGCAGTCTGACAGCGGTACAGCATGGACCACAGCACGCAGCCCACTGGGGCACCACGTGCAGCGCTACGCAGCCCAGTACCTTCCCGGGGTCAGCAGCATAACATAAAGCAGGACTGAGGTTTGTCTTCTTCAGGGGGGGAAAAAAAAAAGAAAAAAGAAAAGAGAGTGAAACCACAACCACAGATGAGAGCACGTAAGCAGCAGCAGGGAGCCTCTGCCTCAGAGGTGGGCGCAACAAGTGGATCCCAAACACATCCTGGGTGCTACCAGGCATGCTATGGAGGCAACGTGGATCATCTCCCCCGCACGACTGCCGCCCTCCATTGGCCTTCTCTCCCATGACGCTGGTGCCACTGTCCTCATCTCCTGCCGTTATCCCTGAAGCAACTGCTTCTGAACAGAGCGAAAGCTGAGGTTCTTCCTCCTCACAGCAGCCCCAGCCTAGGACGCAGCCCAACTGCTGAGAAGGGCACAAGCATTCTCTAGCACTCAAAATGCCTCATAGGATCTCTCAAACTTAGCTTAACCCAGCATTGCTCCAGATCCTCAAACAGGTGCATGCCGTGCCATCTGGGCAAAAGACGCACACCCAGTTGTATAATACTGCAGTGGACAAAGCCATTTCCCGCCAGCACTCAAGCAGTCCTCGTACCTCCAACCTAGGACCGTGGGAGACAGCACCCCACATACAGCATCCCATGATTCCACTGGATGCAGCTCTGCTGAGCCATCGGGGCGAATCCAGCTACTTAGGGTCAAGGTTGCTGGAATGTGCATGAGAGAGGCTGCCTCTGGCAAGTCCCTTGGCAAAGAGCTGGGGTGAAGAAAGTTCAGACCCAAATTCTTAGCACAGAGCCACACAGGGGCTAGTCTGAGGCTTGAGAAACCAGCAGAACGCACCGAGGTGCCCGCGTGTAACACGCGAGTCAGAACACGGTCCCCGGCTTGCCCAGGAGGATGATGACCTTCATAAGTACGCATCCCAGGTCAATGCGGGCAGTTAATACCCAGTCCTACCCAAGATCTGTTCCCACCCCACCAATGTTCCCAACTGCGGTGATTCAGCCGCGGGTTTCTGTGTCATCGGCCTGCGGTGGTTTGATCCAGCCCCAGAGCCAGACGTACCACTGCACCTGGGCACGGCCTAGGGCTCTACACTTCGGAAGACCCATCAGCCGATCTGACAGATCTACATGGGCTGGATGAGCGGAGAGAAATACAACAAAAACCAAACCATGCCAGCAAGCACCCTGATGAGACTGGAGCTGTACCAGCAGAAAGGCCCTATTGTTTGCATAAGCCACAACCAGATCTTTATTCTCCTGTGCTGTCCATCGTGCACAGCCGTGAGCTGCGTCAGACCGGGGGGTTTATTTTGCTGTCACCCAGAGATCTGTATTAAAGCAAAGCCACGGAGCGCCTTCTGCACGTCAACACTCATACCAACCACGCTGTCATTAGGGGAGCCTCCCCTGCACCCAGGCAGCCCGAGGACGAGGAGAACCCGAGCGAGATGCCCATTTTGCGAGCGCAGAAGGCCCGTCGTCTGCCTGAAGAGCGGCTTTGAGCTTGGGTAACTCAACCTGACGAAGGGGAAAAGCCACGTTAGCGGCAGCGGTGCTTGGAGACATCTGAGGCTGGACAAAACTCGCTCCCCGAGCAGGAGCGAGACACGAGGCGTGCTGCCGGCGGCGGCCCGCTTCGCGGCGAGGAAATCCGGCTGGGTTTGCCGGGCGGCCGCCGGGACTCTCCTCGTCCCCCCCCGGGCGGAGGCCCGGCCCCGGGGCCGCGGGGGGCCCGTCCCGCCCGGCGCCCTGCCCTCACCTGCGGAGCTCCTGGATGTCGGGCGGGATGCCGTGGAGGCGGTTGCCGCCGAGGCTGAGGCTCTGCAGCCCGCGGAGCCCCAGCAGGGCGGGCGGCACCTCGGCGAAGCGGTTCCCGCTGAGGTTGAGGACGCGGAGGGAGCGGCCGAGCGGGGCCTGCCCCAGCCCCTTGGGCAGCGAGCCGGGCCCGCCCAGCCGGTTGTTCTTGGCCAGGAGCGTGTGGAGGCGCGGCAGGGCCAGCAGCTCCGCTCCCAGCTCCGCCAGCCCCGTCCCGCTCACGTCCAGCACCTCCAGCGCCGGGAACCACTGCGACAGCCCGGCGGGCAGCGGGCCCGACAGCCGCCGCGGCGACAGCACCAACCGCCGCGCCTCCGCGCTGCGCCGCGCCGCCAGCTCCGCCGCCAGCTCCAGCTCCAGCTCCGCCGCCGCCGCCTCCGCCTCCGCCTCCTCCTCCTCCTGCTCCTCCTCGCCCTCCGCCGGGCCGCGCCGCGCCGGCTCCGGCGCCGGCGACAGCTCCGGGGCCGGGCCGCCCGCCGCCGCCGCCATCCCGCTCGCCCCGACCGACGTCCCCGCGCGGCGCCGCCGCCCTTGCGTCACCCCGGGGGCTCCCACGCCTCGCCCCGCCCCGCCCCGCCCCGGAACCTGAATAGCCCCGCCGCCCCCCCCCACCTCGCGGCCCCATGCTCGATCCCGGGCGCGCCGCCCGCCGAGGCCAGAGCGGCCCCCGCGGCCGGAGAGGGGCGAGCGCTCTTATGCAGGTTGCGGGGCGGCCGTGGGTTGGCGGTGGGGAGAGAGCGAGCCCCGCCGCGGCCCCGGAACGAGCATACGGGGGGGGCAGCGTCTGTGGGAAGGGGGCCAGCAGCCCCCGCAGCGGCGGGGGAGGTGGCCGTTACTGCCCCGGGACCGTTACTCACCGCCGGGGTCACCGTTACAGCCCGCTCCCGGCGGGCCTGGCCAGCCGGGCTGTGGAGAACCGCCGGGTGCCCGCGGGGGGGCCTGGGAATGGCACCTGCTGCCTTCAAAGGGTTGTACGCCAGGCCCGGGCCGCGCTACAGCTCTGAGTCCCTCTGACTGAAAAATTAAAAAAACAACCTTCCTCCTGGCCTTCTCCCTCATCCTCAGCCCCCGAGGGAAAGGCGCGCTCTGGGCCACCGGTGCCCAGGGCCTCCCGCTGCTGGCAGCGGGGCCTGGCCCGCGGCGGCCGATGGTCTGCCCAGGGTTCTCGTCTGCTTTGGTGCTTGCAGTCCCGCTGCTGGCCGGGCACCGAAAGAGAGACGCCTGCCCAGAAGCACCTCGGTGTATCTCCTTGTCCGGGTGTGAAAAGACAGCCTGGATCCTGAGCGTTGGCAGGAGTTAATCTACACCACCTAAGTCTGTCAGGCGAAGAGGCCTGATGCGGGTTATGGACGGATACGGAGCTGCTCCTGGTTGTACCATACACAAACAGGCAACTTGAGATTGGTGATTTTGATTCATCGCCCTTCGGACGCGGGTTCACAGCGGTGTAATCAGTAATCACCCACGGGAAGAAGCAGCAGCCATGTGTGATGACAATGAGAAGAGGAAGAGCCCAAGGGAACTTTTGCCCTGACAAAGTCCGGGCTTAAGAAACAGACTTGCTTCCTTGCGATGCACAGAGGAACCAAAAAGAAGGGAGCGGCAATCTCCCACCTGCTTAAAACACTTCATATATGCAAAAGTCTTTGTCATCTTAGCGTGGAAGAAACACAAACAAACCACGGTTGGCTTGTGCCAGCCAAGAGTTTAAAAACAATGCATGAAGGAGTAATGATGGTGAGTTCGAAGGTGTCCAGGGTAGTGTGGACGAAACCCACGGTCCACTTGTCCTTCCTTTGGCGCTCCTATGAGCTCTGGATTTTACCACTACAAATATTCCGAAGCGACAGCTCACGCTCCCAAGAGCAGGGAGTTGTCAGGGCTGTGCCCAGCCTTCAAGAAAGGGTGTGCCGTAGTGGGTGGGAATGAACAGGCCACCTTCCGTTGGACTTGCTTCATTTGTTTTGTAAGTCTCCATGGATTCACAGATGCAACCCCTGATGTGAACCCAGAGACAGCTGTGTAAGAGTGGCCACTGTACCAGTATAGTTATTTCTTTCAGTATAGTTATTTCTTTTCAGTATAATTTTGCCCACTCTATAAGGGTTGTGCTGTTTCAGCTGGATCAGGATAGTTTGTGGGAGTGCTTAAAGTGCTTCTGCAGTGCTTTAAGCCCATGTTCTCCGAAAGTTGTGTCCTGTGAACTGGTTCAGTTTTTTTCAGGAACCAAGTCTTATTACAGATCAATTTTCTCCCATCTTCAGAATTAAAATTAAATACCTTACAAATGCAGTTCAGTCTTGATCAACCACGTAAATAGCCTGTTTCTCAGTTTGAAGCTTAACAGTGCTGGAGAATTGTGAAGTGATTAAGTGTATGTCGCTATAGCGCAGCAACTCGCTCACACTCGCGTGTGCTTAACTCCATAAACAGACCGGTCACAGGCTTTGCCAGGCCTGTGCTAGCAGTGGGCAACAGACTTTTTGCCCTTCCTCTCTCCCACCCCAAAATAATTTCGCTTCATTAAGTATGCATGATGCACAAGGCAAAGTATAGTGCCATCTAGTTAAATTTGTGGCTGACGCTTCCTTTCATTCCTTCTTAAAATCCTGGGAAATTCTAGCAGTAGAAATTCAAGTAATAAAGCAGTCCCACTTTGCAGTTGAGCAGTGAACGGGCAGGGAATGCCAGAGTTAAGAGTGCAGACGCAGCAGCTGGTACGTGCCAAAGAGGCCATTTGGTGTGAAAAGTAACAGGTAAGAGGCAGTGTTGAACGGTAAGACGTGATCCTCCTGTTATACGACACCCTTAAAGGCCATTTCATCGTTCAGTTCAGCAAAGGTGGCATCAGCCAGTCAGCCCTGTCTTCACAAGGTCACATCAGAACGAGAAGGGACCTCGGGAAGGTCACCAGCCTGTTCTCCCATCTTAGGGTAGGACCAGCTTGGTCCGTTCCTGATAGCTGTTATGCTAGTCTGTGCTTAAAATCTACACAGGGAGGAAGTCTGTGAAATTGTCAAGGAAGCGTCTCCCAGTACTTTGCTAACCTTGGCATTCAGGAGCATTCCCTGATGTCTCATCTGGATCTGCCCTGACTGCCGCACCTGAAGCTAGCGTCCCATCCGCCACCGCGAGGTGGGTACATTCATCTCGGTAGCAGTCTCCACCTGAAGACAAACATTTAGAGCTTTCCTTCTTAACTGTGCCTAAGGCTTCCGATCTGTCCTCCCAAGTCACGTCTTCAAAGCCTTTAGTTACTATTTTTACTTGCCTCCGGGTTCCTTCCACCCGATCCACCCGTTTGTGAACGGCTCTGCCCCAACCAGAAGGGACTCGGCCGAGGCTGCCCCGACGCCACACGGGACAGAGCGATGGCCCCATACTCCACTACCTGCGTCCCTCTGCATTCTTCCTCTTCTGCAACGGTTTGCCTTTCTATCGGCAGCATGACCCTAACTCACGTTCATCTTGCGACGGCATCGCACACGGGGAGCTGCTAGGTTTTTCTTTCCCGACGGCACAGGCGGGGCGCGTGCTGGGGGAGCCAATGGGGGATACCAAAAGGACTGTGGAGCAATCTCATCATTGAAAGCTGGAGGCAGGAGTCACGGCTGCCGGCTGCACCGGCTGCACCTCTGCTGCTGGCTCGCCACGTGATTGCAGCGTTCCACTTCTCTCTGCCGTTCCTCAGTTTCCCCTCAGCTATAAAACAGAGACAGTGGTGTCTCACGTTTGTCAAGCGCATTGAGATCTGGGTATAAATGTGCAAAAAGACAGCTGATTTTTTTTTTTTTTTTAAACAAGGAATGTGGCTTGTGAGAAATAAAACAAAACGTGTTATATTTTTTAAATTTTGTTTCATTTATTTGGCAGTAATATCCAAACCCCCCGCTTCAAAAAAAATTACAAAATCAAGTAAAATAAGTGCACTAAGGAAACCTACAGAATACTGATAAATTTCACACACGTACAGGAGGGAATATAGAGGGAGGAGTGGGACTTTTTTGTTTGTTGCTTAAATTTGGCTTTTTGGAAAAAAAAAAAAATGCCTTCCCTGCCCCTTGCAGTCTGTACAGCGATTGTCCCAGAGGGAACGGCTGGAATTCAGCGCTTCCTTCCCCAGCAGCCAGCTCACCCTGCAGAAGTTAGCGGCCGCCCAGCCTGCTGCAGGGTACAGAGCCGCTTGCTGCTCCCTCGGTGCGGGGAGGCGAGATGTCTCGGTCCCCTTCGGGCACCGCAGCCCTTCGAACTGGCATCGCTCTCCACAGCTGCGCTTCCCTCCCAGGGCGCAAGGAGGAACAGGCTCCGGAGGCGGCAGCCCTTTCCGTGGAAGCGTGTTGCTGCGCTCCCACCCCGCTGCCCCAGGATACGTTGTATGGCTTGTCAGAGAGCTCGGCTGAGACAGCAGCCCATCCCTTGGCCTTCGGTGCAAGCGCCAGCTCTGTAAACCTCAACCGCCAGCGCCCACCTCTCCAGCTGTCCCCGGCAGCTGTCCTCGTAGGCCGCAGGTCCACAGGAGACCGGAGGGGGACTAGAGAACCTACCGCATAATGCAGCCTACAGAAGCCCTTCAGGTGTGGATCAGCCTCCCCTTCCTGCACATGCTCTGCTTCTCCCCGTTGGAGATTTTCCCGACTGGACAATAAGATGTTACCCCCTTCCAGGGAAAGCCTTTAAGGCAAGCTGTTGCGTTTTTTCTAAGGCACTTTAATGATCCAAGCTGGAAGGAAGTGAGCTGGGAGGCACGAACCACCTTTCAGAGCAGGGTCGGAATGAAGCAGAACATTGTTAATCAATATTCCTGTGACTCCAGATCCAGCACGTGAACTCCAGTTCCGCTCATGCTGTTGGGGAGGAGCGAGGGTATGTCTAATGGGTGCTGCTGGTCCACCAACGGCTTCCCCCAGTGCCACCAGAACACAAAGAATGACTCCATCCCAGTGTAGCATTGCCCACGTTACCCTCAGCTCCTATGGACTCATCCCCCTCACCTTCACAGGTGACAGCTTCTCACATCCAGACCCTCATGGGAAAAGAACCAGCCCCCTTCTATATTTGTTACGCCAAAACCTCCGAGCATGGCGGGGCAGATGATGACTCTCACTGGAAATGCGGCGCTGTGCCAAAGTCAATGGAAGTCCTCTGGGTTCACATCAGGAAAACGGCTCCAAGGCCAGACAGCCTTTAGCAAATCTGGCTCATGGGCGAGACCACAGGAGGGACCAAGCTTTTTTCTTTGCCTACGCTTGCTAGGTACCAGCTCGTTCTTCCTCTCCAAGGAAAGCACTGTGCAAAAAGGGGAAGGTTGGGACAAAAGCCCTGCTGATCTTCACTCAAACCAAACATGCTTTTGCAAATGCAAGTGGAGTTTCGCTTGAGTAAGCACTAGGGACTGCGAGACAGCTGGCAGCAACTGCTGAAGTTGCTCAGAAACAGGAGGATGGAAGTCACAAGCAGTCGTCTCGACTCAGGGGATGTGCAACTGCTTGGGATGCACAGCAGGGGCACGAAGGGAATGTGGAAGCAGGATGTTCAGGTGTGTGAGCGTATGGAGTACACTTGACAGCTGCAGGAGAAAATCAGCTGGGCTTGAGGCTACAGAGGTGACTGTCAACAGAAGAGCATTTCATCTGTATCTAGGACCAATGCTCTGAGAAACGGGACGAAAATGACCCATGAAGGGATGTGAGGGTGGTCAAAGACGGTCTGATCAAAGACACCGTGAAATGCATCCGCAATGAGGCTTCCAGCCCTGACTCCAAACTCAGACCCGGAATCAAAGACTAATGCTGCTGCCTCACCCCAGAGGGAGACGGAAAGCCCAGGATGATGGCTAACAGCCCAGACTCCAACTGAACAGTTTCCTATGTAGTCAAGCCTTTTAAGATACCCTCCTAATGGGATTGCCTGGTCCCTCTGTCTCTAGACTACCTGGCACTTCCCTCTGGGCATTTCAGAGAGGCACGAGCACGGACTTTGAGCACATGGTCAATGCTAGCGAAGGGAGCAAGAGCTACAGAGAGCTGCAGTGTCAATCCGTGCCTGGTGAAACTGATTACATCCAGCCCTGTCTCTTCTTCCCATGAGGACATTGCTGTCCCCAGTTGAGAAATACCCTGTAGTGCCGGGCTCACAAGTTGCTTGTGGTGTTTGCGGTGGCCGAGCGCAGTGTGATACAAACTGTGCATGGGCATTACAGCACTGTCAGTAACAAAAACCCACAGGCTGCGTTTTCTTGAAAGATCTAGAGCTACGAAACATACAAAAGTTGAATTACTACCATAGGAAATAAAGTAATAAAAAAAAAAAAAAAGAACAAAACAAAAGGGGGAGTCAGCATGTGAATGTGATAAGAAAAAATATGAGAGCACCTCTAAGGAGGGGGCAGGGAGAGTGAGAGTGAGATGAGGTCAAAAGGAACCATGTTGTGTTGGAGCCCACAATGTACTGGAGGAGCTGCTGGGGACGGTCTGGTGGAAAGCAAGGAGGAACGTGCTGGACTCAGGCCAGCAGCATGGCACCACAACTTCCAGGTGTCACACCAGGCTGCCCAGCTTTGAGGAGCTCGAACCAAAGGGGAGGGTAAGCAGGGCAAGGTCCTTGGCTAGCGATGCCCTGCAGCACACGTGCTAAGCCACAAAACTGCCGGGCCTGTATTTCTGCAGCCAAGGCCGGTGCTGACAATTATATCAATCGAAGACCCCCTTTTCTATCCAGCACTGACCTCCGTCCTTTCCCCAGATCCAGGGGAACAAGAAATCCCTGTGAGCTCTTGGAGGGATCAGCTCTCTGCCTTGGGAAGGGGTCCCAGAGGCTGCTGTAAGTCCCTCCCCGCCTTCCAAGGCCCCAGCAACGAAGCTCCCTGAACAGGTGGGCTCTGCTCCCCTCCCCTGGCCCCATTCTCTGTGTATTACAAAACAAATAACCCATCGCTATACAATGTAAATATCTGTGACTGGGCAACTGTAGCAGACACTTGTGCATACTGAGATCAGCACTGGAGGACAGGGCGGCAGGTTGGGCCCATCCTCCTGGGCTCCCCCGGTGTGGAGGCCCCTTACATCTCCTTGGTGCTCATTCTCTTGGTCTTCTCGGCCGTCTCCTAGAGAAAGAGAGCACAAAAGTGAAGCTCTGCGCTGACACAGGAGCTGGCACGGCCCTGAAGCCTGTGGTCCATCCACAAGCAGTGCCAGCACTGGCTTAATACGTCAAAGCCCCACACCTGTGTTTGTCCCCACAGGTAACAGGGATCCCCCTTTGCTGTGCTCCCCCTCCTACCAGAAATCTCCAAGTGACAGAAGCGGAGGGAACCCCTCTAGCAAGGAGGGACTTAGCGCGAGCAGACCTTCCCAACCTCGCGCTAACCTGATGCTTCTGCAGTTCCTGCACGTATCTAGCCAGCTCCTCCTCAGTCAAGTCTTGATCAGGTCGCTGTCTCTGAGCAGGCACCTTGTCATTCTTCCCTGCAAGCAGAAATGGAGCTCAGCATTATCACAAATGGGGGATGCCAATTTCAGAGGCCGAACCACAGAGAACAAGAAGAGGCAGGTCGGCCACGGCACACCTCAACCTTAGGAAAGTTTTGCTGGAGGAAGGTATGGGCTGGCTTCTCAGAAAGAGAACGGGCCTTGCGGCTGCCTGGGACTTCAGAACCTGGGTATCCAGTCTGTCCCTGTCTCTCCCTCCCACGTGATAAATAATAAAACCACACGGAAGAGGCCGCGTATTGTTTAAAAGAAGCACCTATAATTAGTTCAAACGTCTTGGCCTCTTGTAGGGAACAAATGGAAGCTCAGTGCTATCCAAGCACAATAACTGATGCTTAATGAAGAGGTAATTTCACTCAGTGGAGATGCAACTTGCTGATGTATCTGATCCGATTCTTTAGTTTCATTATCCCTCTAACCCCTCTGCTGCTCTGACATGGTCAAGGAATTGTCCCATTGCATGCTTCTGCCATGGATGCAGGGAACAAAGCAGGCAGCAAGACTGGGTGTTGCATAGCAACTTTGAAGCTTTTTCCTGGGGGGGCAGCAAAGAGAGTCTCTCACTCGGTTGCTTAACCTCTGAGACCTACCCACAGCTCCTCTGGCAGCTCTAGGAGTATTACAGTTATCTTTTCTGAGGCAAGTTCCTGCTGCCACAGCAAAATCTGAACTGAGGTGATCCTGAAGCCTCTGCTGCAGAAGGCCAGGCAAACGTGGAAGAAACTCTAGACATACTTGTTGCTGTTCCCCTCTCTCCTTCATCTGCCCAAGGTACTGGCTGTAGATCTGAACTAACGTACTGCTGACAGCTGCCGCGCAGCACTGAAAACTAAGCTCACGCAGAGGCCTTGTTTCTAGGGAAGAAGGCCAGAAAAATGCAGTGCAGTGCTGGGAGGGTGGATGGGGCTCCTTGAAAAGGACCCGTACATTTTCCAAGGCAGGGGAAAGCTGGCTTTCCACTGGCCCTGGAGCATCTGTAAGAAGGCAAAGCAGAGAGCTGCTGTTCACAACCCCACCATGACTTCCCACAGTTGTAACATGGACCTTCCAGAGGAAGAACAGACAGACCAACAACCCTGCCTTACTATGAACACCACCTCCCTTCATCTCCATCACCATTATTTTCTTTTACTTCTACAGTTCTTATGGCAAGAAGCTGAAGTGCTTTCTTGACGTTACTAGAAGAAGTCTCCTATCTCCTTCCTGGGGGCAAGACAAGACCCTAGCTCCTGCTTTACAGATACCGTAAACGCAGATACAGTGAGGACACGGACATGCATACAGGAAAGCTGACTTGCTCGCACCTACACATATGGTTGTAGACAGTGACCTATTTGGTCTGTGCATGCCCCAAGCCAGCTGGACGCAGAGCAGCTCTGCTCTGGAAGGTTTGGTGCTGAACTTTCATGACACCAAATCCGAACTACAAACCCCAGCAGCATTGCCCCCAACCCAGTTACACACTTTCTGACCTCTAAAACAAAACTGGCTTGGGTTTGGCCAACATGGAGCACGGGAGGGTGATGCAGAAGCCACCCATAGAGAAGTTGAGGAAGAGCTGGAGAGAGAAGAAATCTGGATAGCTGGTGGAAAGATAGAAAGAAAGATAGAAAGACAGAAAGCAAAACCCCCTTTTGTACAAAACCAAGTACAGTAACTGTCTGGAGAGCATACGGACCCTCGCATGTCATTGCCGTGCACACCCAGTTCCCGCAGGCACAGACGCAGCGGTTGCACTCCACCTGGGTCTCTGCTCCGTCCTCATAGGTTTCATCTTCCAGGGCACACTCTAGAGAGGCACAAAACAAGGGCAGTGGTTGTGAGATAGCGAGCAGGCTAAAGACAACATACTTTGGAGACGCCTAGAGAGAGAAGAGGTACACGGTTTTGGAGGAGGCCTTCCTTCCCCTAACCACCAAAGTTTCATAATGACTAAAACATTCACGCTGAATTTGGTGTGTGAAATCAGCCAAAAAATAATTTGGGAAAGGCAAACATGTCATTTTCCTTCCTCAAAAGAACACACTTCAATTTCTCAATTCCAAATGAAATCTCAATATTGGATTGTATTTGCTGTTGTCCTGAGAAAGAAAGAAAAAAAAAAAAAAGGTTTCTCATGTCAGCTCGCATTTCTTCTCACAGATCTATTATATGTTTAAGTCAAGGCCCCCAAAGAAGTCAAGGGCCTGTATGGTGTTAAGTGAAAACCAGCTGATGCTGTTTTCTGGGGGAGGTGCAGCATCCCTAGCTTCCCACTGAAACAGGCAACAGAGAGTTCAACTTAATATTCCTTAAGAAGCATAGTCTCTGGCTGCTCCTTGGTGCCACCACAGTGGGACGTAAATCCGGCACCTTTGGACCAGCACCCCCTGAGGAGGCAATTAGATGAATGGCTAGGCACGCCTGGTCAGCAGAACACGAAGCTGCTTCCATGTGAACTGTAGCAGTAAGCACAATTTGGAAGGATAGTGAACTTTGAGATGTTCATCAGGGAGGCTCGCTGCAGAGCATAGCAGGACTTTGGTCTGGTCCGACTTTCCTAAGTTATCCAGACACGAAATCCTCACATGATTTATCTCCGCACTGTTAAATACATGCCTTGACCTTCTAAGCATACCATATCCATTCAACCTATGCCCTTACTTGCTTCTAAAATCCAAACCTTTTTCATCGCAAGAGCTGTGGGACAGAAAAAGCAGTATTTTCGACAATGCAGGGACAAGGGGTCCGGTCGGATGGGAGGCAGGCGCATATCAACATTATCTCTGGGAGCAGAGTTAACAGCATCCGATGTCTGGCCCAAAGCTGGTCTCTTTTCTTTCCTCCCTTCCCAGGACCCCTCTGGTTCCCCAATATAAGTGAGGAGTTCCTACTTTTCTCTGGTGGGTTGAACGATGGGCTGAGGCACTTGAGAAATTCATTGAAGCTGAGCTTCCAGTCAGCATTTTCATCTGACAGCTCAATGAGGGCATCTACGCAGAGTCCCCTGAAAGGAAAGACAGAGGCATGTTCTGCACAGGGCTGTACCAGGCAGGTCCCTGCTCTACTGGCTTCGGAGTACAGATGAGTAAAACCAGTAATATCTCGGAAGGCTCTGAGATGCCTGGCAGAAGTGGCTTCTCTAAGGAAACTTCACTGCATATAGACAAAAGAAAAACAGACGCAAAATACTCCCTTGGCTGGCGAAGGGCTGGGAACTGAGGAGGTGCTCAGAAGAGCAGGAATAGGACCCTGTTGACATCTGCGTGCTGTCACATGAGTAGAGACACAAGCACAGCCTAACCACAAGCAGCCTGTTCTCCTCAGTCACACACACAGAAAAATGGAAACCTCTCAAACTACATTTTCATGCGATGCTTGCACCAGCTCTCACTGCAGGCTGCCCATGAGCTGTGTTTTCCCACCATCTTCCTTGCACTGGGTCTAGCTACCAGGCAAAAGGTGAGTAAAGTCCGCTGGAAAGCTAATTTATTAGGAAATAAAAAAGACAACACATTTTCTGTCGCCCGACTCACCTTCTGGCTGCACACCTACTAGATTTAAGGCAAAAGAGGGTTGGAATATATGCCTAACGTGAAGGGTAGGGGTGGGACTGCTCCTTTTGGTGGTATTCACACCTAATTAAGTGAGAAGCCACTTCATACACAGTTATCTTTGTTAGTCCAAGCCCTAACTGATATTTTCCATGAGTGGATTTTCATGCCGCCTTCTGCAATGTCTGGCCCCCTGGCCCTCCTTCTGGCCTCCTGCCCACTGCCCACCTGAGCAGCTTGTTGGTCTCCTGGTCCATGTAGGTGGTGATGTTGACGGCAGTCTCATTCTGCTCCACAAACTTCAGGAATTCAGTGGAGTCCAAGCGAGAATCGCCATCGTCAAAGCTCTGTAGGGAAAGATGGGAAGATGCGAGAGAGTCTGATTTATCAGTTCAGGGTAGCCCTTCTTTCTCCCTCGTCCATACGTACTTAGCATTTTTGAAGCTTTAGCAAAAGACGTTGCATCAGCCCTGTTTTGCACAAAGAACAGAGGCTCAGAGAAAAGCAGCAACATATCCATAGTAGCATCAGAACCGGGAGACATGATCCTAGCCTTGTTCTCACCGATAAGCTACACTGCCTCTCATTCACCTCCTGCTGCTTGATTTATGGCTCTAACCCCATTTCTTCTCTTTGTCCCAGCCAGCTCTTAGCCTTCTTCTATACCGCCTGCCTTAAAGCAGACCAGTTGCATTCAAGGAGGTTTCCAATATGTGTAAATCCAAAGCTGTGCCTGGACTGTGACAGTGACAACAGGGAAAATCACAGGAAGCCATCTTCTGCCCATCCCAAAGAAGGAGCAATTTAATGCGATGGCACAACGCCTCACCACCAACTTCTTAAGGTCCTGACAGGACTCCTGGCATTGAAGAGCAGGATTTTTAGCCCTAAAATCCTGGCTGTACTCCCGAAGAAGTAATTGCATTTTGCCTTCCTGTTTGGAGATGTCATATCACAGTGCCGGGCACTCAGCAGGAGCTGCCGGGCCCCCTCAGAGACAGCTGCATTGCAGGGAGGGGAAAATGAATTCTGCACACAGACTGCTGCCGGCTCATTTTTGCTGTGTGACTTGGGGCAGGTCACTGTGTCTCCTCGTGCAGTGCTTCCAGGAATGCTGGAAGAGACACTGCCTGTTGTTACCTCTATGTGGTTCAGGAGAAACCTGTAGGGCTAGGAGAGTTACTCTGCACGCTGTAGCCTGTGTGTAACTGCTCTACTAACATGTTTCAACTTCTACTAGACTTTGAAGCCTCTCGTCCCGCTATTTCTTGTGAAAGTGGCTGCAGTTCCCTTAATAACCGAGACTCAGTTAAGCTAGTTTTCTTGCTTTTTAATGCTACGGTATGCATTTACGTGTTCCCCCAGAGACCTTCCAAAACAGAGCAGCTTCCCACTACTGGCCTCACTCCTCTTGAAATAACATCCTCCAAGGTCAAGGCCTGCCTGCCGTACAGCCCACATCCCAGTGATCCACACAAGTCAGGCTTCCAGGAGGGAAACAGCTTAATGCCACATCTACAAACCTCCCCACCAAGGAGAAAAGGAAAAAGCTTCATGTCATCTTTGTCTCCCGTGTTTATTACCTGCAGGGCAGGAATCAGGCCATTCGAAGGGCAGAGTGAGGAGCCCTGGGGCTGGGCACGGCAAAATTCCTCCAGCTACAGCAGAGCCTCATTGGTGAAACAGATTTGTGTGTGTTTGAACCCATTTAGTTTGCTTTGCTTGTGTTTGTCCCACATTGCTCCAAGCTCTGAATTCTGCTTTAGAAGTATTTCAAAGCTGTAAGGGTTGTTGACATGGGGTACTACCACCTGACAGAGAAGGAAATTCCCCCTCTGGTCCCATATGGCTTTGTCATGGAAACTTTCACCCACTTGTGCCTGGGATCAGTGCTCCAGAAAAAAGGGGACAATACAAAGAGCACCAGGCCGTCTGCCTCTGAGCTGCGGCCACGGGATTTCACCAGCCCCCAACAGGCCTGGGGCTGACGGGGCTGCGCGGTGGCAGTGGAGCAAGCCTGTGGCTAGCTCATGCATTTCAGCAAAGCCCATGGCCTGGGGAGATTCTGCAAAGGCGGCTGGGGACAGCACGCTTGCAGGGGGAGGGACGGCGCAGCTCCCCTCTGCAGGACGCCGCAGCTTTCGGGTGCTGGCAGGCGCCGGCGGGGGTGCCCGAGGCAGTGGGTCACAAGTGGGTTTCCACAGACGGAGCAGCATTAATGGCTACAAAGGTGAAGATGCTCTCTGGAGCGCGGGGACCAGCTCCTCTGTCTCACCAGGGGGTGCCATTGCCATGGCAAATTTGCTTGCAGCGCTAACTCCTGTCAGGCACCATTAATCTCTCGCTGTCAACAGCTTATGATTTAAACACTCTCCCCCTTTCCCCACCTGCTCCTCCAGCTCCATCCTGAATGCTTTGAAGTCTTTATCAGGAGCTGGGTGTGAGGGTGAGGGATGCAGCAGCGCATGTGGCAGGAGCATGGGAGAAGCCTGTGATCCGCTGGTTACCAAAGGGGGTGGGGATGGGCTGAAGGACAGACTGACAGGGAGGAGGGAAGAGGAATGGGATTATTGCAGGGCCCGAGACTCACGGCGGTTCCTCTCTCTCTGCAGAGCACTAGGGAACTGCCAGCTCTCAGTCACAACTGGGCCATACTCCTTGCAAGCAAATATCCACCTTGAAGCCCCCAAGTGTCCCCTGTCCCCATCTCAACGTGGCCTTGGGACTGTCTGGCACAAAGGATCAGCAGCCCCTGCCTGGGCTTCCTGCGTTTCCAGCACTTTCACCCACCTTTTCTCCTCTGGCTATCTTTTGTCTCCCAAGATCAGTTCTCTCCCCTGCCACAGGCACACTCAGCCTGCCCTCCTCCTTTTCCCCAGGGCAGGTCAGATCCCCAGGGATGCTCCAGGTCTGGGCTGTCATGTAGCCGTGCCGATGGCTCTGTCAGCAGCTGCTGCAGGCAGCACGTAACGCATCGCGCTGTGGGACATATCAGACCTCTCTGGCCCCCAGTTTGACAGGCCCATCACACACCGGAGCCTCTCGGGTTAGGGCATGGCAGCTGCTTTGCAGTGACAGGGCAAGAAGCGTTCTCTGGCTTCTGAGGCAGGCGCTGCTCTACTTGCCTTGAAATACTTGTCCAGGACTTCACTGTAGTTGCTGCCCTTGGAAAACCAGCCGTCGGGGATAATCTCAGCTTCCAGCCACTGGATGACGCGGCGACGAAGCTCATCCCTGTCCGACTGGTAGCAGACCACTGTAATGGGAGGTGTAGCAGAAGAAAAAGCAAGGATGAGAGAAATGAAGGTGGCAAGGAGACCACAGAGAGACGACTGGAAATAAAAGCCGGCCGGCCAGCCCTGACGGCAGTTTGCAGGCCCCTCCGGCATGCTCCACTGCCAGATCCCAGCAGAGGTGCCACAGCTGATGGGCTGTGGGTGACACCATGTGGCAAGGCCAGAAAACGACACTCCTGCCAAAGCTCTTCTGCCTTCCCGTCCCTGAAGGTTGTGGAAGAGCAACCCAGAGCTGACTCATCTTGGTGTGAGGAGTCCCCCGACCGAGGGAGGAAGGTGACTGACCGTGTCCCCAGGCTTCCCGATGCTGTGCAGAACAGACATTCGACCGTCAACCCGTACAAAGAAGTACCAAAACTTCTATCCTCTGCAAGGGTGAAGACTAGACTGAGCAAGCCTTTCCACCATGCTGTCCCCAAGACCTGAATTTTAGGGCCTACTGTCTCAGGAGATTTTGTTTTTTCAAAGCCCTGACTTGTCCACTCTGATTGGAAATGAGAGGGGGTCAAGTTGGGCTTGTTTGCAGTGCTCTCCACAGTCACAGGTTTCTCTAGGTGGACATCTCTTTGTGTGCTAGTACCAAACCATGCATTTAGAAGCAGAACTGAAAGCCTAGATCTTCTGTCTTCTGTGAGTTGTCACACCCGCCCAGAGGTCAATGGAGCCAGAAGGGGAATCAGTGTGCATTCATGTCATTTACACACACTAAGGATCTCCTTCTGAATCCAGTGACTACAATCACAATGAGACATACAAAGGAAAAAAAAAAAAAAAACAAAACATAAAGATTCTGCATGTTTAATTTTGAACTTCCTTAAAACCGCTTTACGGTGGTGGCCGTGCCCTGACATGGTCCTTTCCCTTAAGCTTGTACGAGGGTTTGCTCTCATCTGTCCTAGGAAGCTGAAGTCGATGATTATACAGCTCCAGTACGTAGAGGCCATGGATGGGAGAAGGGTCCCCTGATGAAGCACAGGCCGCGGCCCCAAAATCCATAGTCTAAGTACACAAGGCAATGCGTAAGGGGAGAAACCAGGCACAGGGAATCAAAGAGACCCCAGGGGCAAGCTGGGTTTCATTGCACCTTGTACGTGCTCAGAGTCCCTGAGACATCCCAGCACAGTGAAGAGCCCAGGAGATGTATAAGCTCTGAAGGGTTACCCAGGAGTAAAGAGCTGGGCAATCATATTTCAGCTGATTTATCAACTCAGACTCTGCTACAGCCAGTGCAGAGGTATGACCCTTACACAGAGCTGTGCAACTTCCCCCGCAGACCTTCCTCCCCATCTCCTTTCCCAAATTCACACAGAGGCCCCAGCCAGAAAGGAGATGGCTTCTTACCTGGACTTGCAGCTGGTTTCTCAGACTTCTTCTCTGTTAATGGAAAGACAGAAGAGGACATTTCTGATGCAACATGAAGCAATACGAACCTCTTCCCACCCTGGGAGCCACTTGGGCAAGAGCAGAGGAACCTGGGAGTCTTTGGAAACATGAGGGCCACGTATATGATTAAGGGACTGGAACATCTGTCGCCCCAAGGGGAGACTGAGGACTGTTTAGCCTGGAGAAGGCTCAGGGGCAATCTCATCAATGTTTATAAATCTGATGGGAGAGAATGAAGCAGACTGAGCCAGACTCTTCTCTGCAGTGTCCAGTGACAGGGCAAGAGGCAGCGGGCACATACTTAAACACATGAAATTCTGTCTGAACATAAGGAAACACTTTTCTACTGTGCGGCTGGTGTGGGGGTGAGTTAAACAGCCCCACTGCTGAGGCAAAATCCTTGCTCCTAAAGTTCTTGAGGTCCCTCATGAACATGGATGGTAGTATGGGCTTTGGGGGTTTATCCTGACCTTTCCCCAGCAGGCAGACTGGGAGACCTGCCTGGCTGAATCCAGAGAGAGGCAGGCAGGAGCAAGACGTTGCCGTGCTCTCCTGAGTGCCCCCCTTCCAGCAACCCAGAGAGACAACAGCTCCAAGATCCCACCGCAGCCAAGGTGTCAGGGTCCTGAGTGGACTAATGAGGGCCTTAATGGCCCTGCCAAGCTCACCTAGGGCCTCCATTCACACTCCCTACCCATGAGCTCCATTTCAGCTGATGTCTCAGCCCCTAATCCTTGCCTGGGATTATGTTGTAGGTATGCCTGTCTCCCGCTCTGTTGCAACCATTCCCGTACCTGCCATAGACCCTGTTGATCTAGGCCCTGACCTGGTGACTGTCTTCCCACCTTGATCTCAGACCTGCTATAGACTGCATCACTATGGCCTTGTCTGGCAATTATTGGCCTGTGCCTGATCCTGGTCACCATCACCAGAACTGATGCTGACCTGATTTCATGACTTGACTTCAGGCCTACTTCATCACCACAAACTCACCTGGTGATCTGGACTCTTGGTTGAACCTGGCTATCATTCCCAGGCTTCCCCTGGTTACCCGGCTCTGCAACCATAGTACAGGGTCCTGGCCAGCGAGACCTCTGCCTTGCCTTGCTATCACACTTGGCTCCCTCCCTTAGAGAGCAGCCAGCCCTCATCGCTCCCTGACACAGGGTTACCTTTACAGTGGCCATCGTAATCCACCTGGATCTTGGAGCCAGTGAGGCAGGCATCACGGTGCAGCTCACAGTGGTTCAGGTACGTCTTGCCATTGCTACCGCACACAGGCCTCTTGTGAGGTTTGCATTGCTGTGAGAGAGCCAGAGAAGACAGCATTTTGCCTGCCTCTTCAGGACAGCTAGCGGGAGGCAGGTGAGTCCCAGCATCAGCCCAACTCAACAGAAGCTCTTGGCACAGCCCCTTTGGCCCAAAAGGTGTTTGGAGCAGGCTGAACACTCCCATCGCCACCCCAAAAAAACCCACACAGAGAAGCTCGTGGGTGTGGGTTCAAAGGCTTCACTTTATCCCAGCCTTTGTCACCGCCACCACCACAAGAGCCTTCCTGAAAGCAGAGCCCAGCAGAGAAATTGGTGCCCAGCATAAATACTGAGTGCAATCCTGCAAGTGCTGCTCTGTATGCCATGGATGTGCCTGTCCAGAGGTGTTTCTGTGAATCTGTTTTGTGCACCTCTGCTTGCTCAGCTCTGTTGCATCTCTTTGTAGACTCTGCTCCACCCTTCTGCAACCGAATGTAGAATAAGCCATCAGCCACAAGCAAAGAGCACACCCTACAGCAGAGGGAGAGTTCACCAGTGCCACTGTTCAGGCTGTGGGCTTCTTTCTTGTGTCCCTTTCAGTCTGGCCAAGCCTAGCCAGAATGACAGACTCTCTTCCTGCTAACAGGGCATTTCGCTCTCCAGTGCCCAGGCTGGCCGCATCGGAGCTGCGGGCTCTGAGGGAAGTGGGAACAAAGAGCCTCACACCCATTCCCAGGAGCCAGGCAGGAATGGTTTGAAAGCACGAGGCAGAGCGGAGTAGGGAGACACTGTGTCTCTACAGCTGGGAAAGGCTCTTCTGATCATCTCCAGCTCCCTGCTGGATGGAGCTATTCATCCTCACAGCACTCTACTGCAATTATTTCCGTTTTACAAAAGCTAATTTTTAGTAGGGTGCTTGTAACCTCCTCAAACAAGACACCAGTGAGGGCAGGCTGTCTTGGAGCTCACAGACCTCTCCCTACAGTGCCCTCCAAGGCCAGCTGCATATCAGTACCCTACTGGGCTTTCCCAACAAAAGACCTCCAGCCAAGTCTCCTGTGCGTGTAAAGACCCTACGCACTTGTGTGAGTAGCACAGCTGCAAGCTCCAGACAGTATCTACGCTACAGGGCTCTTCTCCCACACCACTCTGGGAAACACCCTGCTGTCTGAAGAGCCACTGTGAATTTGCAGCTGCTCCAAAACAGCCGCAGCCTCATCCCATCATGGGATCCTTCCAGCAACCGAAACCCGGACGGGGGGTGGTGGCGGTGTGACACCCATCCCAGACGGAGAAGCTGTGCCGCCCTCCTACCTCAATGCAGAGGCAGGTTGGTTCCCCCTTCTCTGTCATTGCACACTCCCGCCCAGCTCCGCAGAAAACATTGGCACAGATCTTGGATTTGCTCCTTGGCTCTTCCTGCAAGACACAAAGTAAAAGATACAAAATACGTCAAGTTACCCAGAAAAGCAGCAACACAGCTTTAAAAGATAACACATTTAACTTCTAGGCTGGACCAAAGAGCAGCAAGGCAGTAAGGCACAGGTTACAGAACACGAGAGACATGACTGCAATAGGTGAACAGCTCAGACAGTAACCAGGAGCAGACACAAGAGCTAGGGCTACAGCCCCAGCAAGAGAGGGCTTCCTTAAGGTCATTCCCGGAAAATCACCTAGGAGAACTGAGCAAACACGAGCAAGAGAAAATCTAGCACGAATGGCAAGAATAATTCGCTCATGTCAAGGACTGCCATCTTCAAAACCTTCTTCAGGGAGGGCAGGGAGCAGAAATGTCTTTGCTCGAGACACTTAAGCAGATGAACATAACCCTGGAGAAAGGTGTGATACCAAACAGGCAGAAGAAATCACCATCAGGCACCAGAAAATGCCCCTGTCACAAAAAACCTTCACAAAACTACATGACCCGTTATCTTGCCTCCACTGGTCAAGATTAAACACTTCAAAGGAGGAAACACTGTCATAGATAATTATACTGTAACCTTCTCACAGAGAAAATCTCTTCCTGGTCCCTGACAGCCAGCAGTTGACTCATGCCCTGCAGCACAATTTATACGGTTTACAGTCTTCTCCTATCCAAAGTCATCACAAGTATTCTTACTGTTCATGTAACTGTCAAATCTTTTTTTTTTTTTTTGAGTCCCACTGTGTTGCCAAACTGGTGACACCTAGCAGGGAAGATTTCCACAGGTTAATCATGTTTTCAATAAAACCACCATTTACTTTTATCAGTTTAATGTCTTTTTTTTCTTAGACTTTAAGAGAAGACTGTTCCAGAGGTTCAGACTTTGGAGACCCTGGTTTAACTCCCTGCTTTGTCATTAATTTCCTTTGTGACTCTCATTTCATCTAACATTTTCCACCTGGAAGGTAAATATCTGGTTCAGGCTAACCAACTGCCTTCCTCAACAGTTTGGTATCAGAGACAGAAGATGGAGGAATATAAAATAATCAGTGGGAGAGGTCAACCACATCGGCTGTGACTCTTCTCTCTAACACACAAAGGTTTTTTTACCTTCTTATCTGAGTATTATTCTTAACCTCTGCCCATTTGTGGTATCTTTGTACCTCCATCATACACTTTTGAAAGCAAGTGATTCAAAAAGGAGCAGAATTTGCCTGAGGAGCAAGCATTATTGATACATTTAATGACAAATGCTGAGCACATTTTTTCTGCTATTGCTTCTCTACCCTAATTTTCTTTTTTTTGTTTTGCTTTTAAACCACAATTTCACAGCGAGTTGTTGTCTTTTCTAAACAGCCCACAGCGACAGCCAGATCATTTTCTGAATGACCTTGCCCTGGTCTTCAGAATATTTTGTCTGCTGGCCTACTGCATGGTCATCAAGCCCAAGAAGGTCTTTTCAAAGCGTTGCAGGATTCCCTCCAGGTTCACATAGCGACAAACACCTTTCCTACTCTCTGCAAATGTTCCTGCCTCGCTGCTTATCCTGTAAAATGAAAATATAGTATTCAGACGCACCAGTCTTAGCTCAGAAATGTACAGTGTCCCAGGCCTGCTCACCCCACGAAGACAGCCTGTTATCCTCCCTCTGCCCCTTCGTCCTCCTTTCACGCGTCGTTTCTGAGCTGTAAAAGACACGCTGCCCCGTCTGCTGCAGCCACCTCTCCCTAGTTGCCTTCTGGTGGAGGGCTGGGGTGAAAGCTCTAGGCGCTTCTGGGGTGGGATGGAGCAACACGAGTGCTTCACCGCACAAAGCAACCTCACGCAACTTAGGGCGGGAAAGGAAGAATAACTCATTTTGCAAAAAAGCACAAAGAAAAAACAAATTCTCCCAGGCTGGAGTCTGGCTAGGGCGCTCCCACACCTCAAATGCACCGTAGGCACCTAAGCGCTGATCGATTTAAAGGGTTTCGAACAACGTGCCCACGCCTTCGCCGAACCAAAGACCAGGAAAAAAAGAACCAGACAGGGCTTTGAATGGCCACCCACCAAAGTCTGTAATCCAGGTGCCTGGCAATAGATGGCAGTGCTCTGCCTCTCCTCACCATGGCCAGGCAGGGCTGCCAGCAGCAGCCTCACCGCCGTGCCCACCGATGCCAAACCTGGCTCTTGCCTCCTGGGCTGAGATGGCACCGCTGCAACCGCAGCCGGCCCCGGCAGGCATCCGCAGGGACCGACCTTGGGTTGCGAGACTCCTCTCCCCTCGCCAGCTCGCTGGAAACCGGGCCCGCGACACGGCTGTCCTGGCCACAGCTCCCTCCCCTGTAGCGCTGGAGCCCAGGAGCCATCCCACAGCTCTCCCCCTGGGACCAGGGGTGGGGATGCTGGCAGGGTGACACCGCCAGAACAGCCTCTGAGGACAACCTGCCTCCTGCCAGGCTAGAAAGCCATGGTATTCTGATTTTTCTTACTAATCAAAGCAAGACGGTTTGGTGGTTGCTTCTTTGTTGTTTTCAGCTGTGCTAGGCTGGCAGCGGGTCAGAGCTGGTTGCCATGTCCCGGCACGGCTGTCTCCTCCCCAGGGATTTGCTAGAGAAAGAAAAGAAGCAAGCTACTTTGCCTGCCTGCCCTCTCACTCTGGCACAGGGTTTCACAGACTCAGCTTGCTCATCCTCCCTCCTGGCAGCAGCGGCCCTGGCAGGAGCTACCAGGCTGGGTGCTGGCTCCACCGTTAGTGGAAGCAGCTCTCAGCTTCCAGTCCAGTTCCCAGAGCAGTAACTCAGCCCCCTGTGCCCCCCATCCTTGCAATGCTCAGCCCACAAACCATACTTTCTCCATCGACAACCTACAAACCATAGCCTCTCCTACTCGTACGCCCCCCTCCCCAAATCCCCAAGACCCTCACCTCCTTCCTTCACCAGACATCCCCTCTCCTACCCTACATCCACCCACCTTGCACCTGCAACGTGGCCCACTGCGGCTGCTTTGCAGCTCAAGGTGCGCTCCTCTGCCGGGTGTTAGGATCTGCTGCTGCAGATCCCGTCTTCACCTCCTGCAAGAGCCAGAAAACGCTTTCCTCTGCCAGCTTGCCCACAGATGAAGTTTAGGCGTTGCCACCGCTACCGCTCGGTACGACCACAGGGCTCTGAGGGGGTTCACAGCATACTGCAGGGTGGGAGCTCTCTCTAGCAGCTCCCGGCCGCCTTCCCAGCAAATGCCTGAGTCTCCTGTGCGTAACTGGGAATATAACGGAGACGGCGGTGGATGAATGGATGAGTACGGTGTGGGGTCTGCAAACGAGCCTTTATAATATTCACTCCTGATTCTCTGGCAACCTCCCAGATGCTACCAGCCCAACTAGTTTCTTGTGACAGACATTCTGATCTTACCTTGGACCTTGTCATGTTTGTTCTTTATAAAGCTCCGTCTGCTGGAGTCATGTGAGTAAGCGGGGATGGCAGCTGCCACTTCCATACTAAATAGCTCATCTTTGCACCTACCATTTAAAAGCTGGAGAATGTGAACTGCAAAAGTTTAAATGCCAGGTCACCAAAAAAAAAAAAAAAAAAAAAAAGACTCCACAGTGTATTCATCATCCTTAAATGAATTTCAGGATTTGGGGGCTGGAATCGCATTTTTTACACTGCCATTGCCTTTTCTGTCACTGTGGGATTGGGAAGTGCCACTCGGTCCGGTGCACAGCACGCTCAGGCAGGTGGAAGGGAAAGGGCAGAGAGTCGTTATTAATTAACTGCTGCACGGTGGCATTTACACCGCAAGCCGTGACAAGGTGGTTTCCATCTTCCGCTTCAGGTGAGATGTCCAAGCTCTCTACGTCTGGGCAATGCTTTTAATTACTCCTGTGCTGCCTAGAGAGCAAGTGGGAAGGCGTAAAAGCGGCGGGCATGAAGCCAGGGCAGGAGCGCCTGCACTCCGAGCATCCGCCACGGCACAGGGGCACTCCTGCCTCTTCACCCCGCGGCCTCCGCAGGGGCACAACCTCAGACATCTTCCTGGGCAAAGACCGTGGAGAAAGCGGTTTGCTACGGCTCACGGGCCAGAAACTCAGGGCAGCGTCACAAATGCATAGCCCACACTGTTTGCTGAATGGGGATGGGATGGGATGGGATGGGATGGGATGGGATGGAGCATGCTGCTTTCAGGGGGGCTGGGAAGTGTAACCCCGTGGATGAAGGGTTCTCGCATGCAAACAGGCAAGCGCCAAGCAGAAGACATGAACTGACAGTGCAGTGAGCCATATTCAATGCTTCTGCCTCAGCTGTTGCCTTCTGGGGAGCAAGGAGGAAAAAGAGACATTTCCAAGGTACCCGCGGGCGAGAGAAAGCCGGCGGCAGTGCCGGCGGTGAGGGATCACCATGGCAACCGGCAATGCGGGGCCTCAAGGTGGAGAGCTAAAATTAGGCAGTGGGAAGGACTGTTTCTCATCTCTAGCAGCAACCAGCACTGAGGAGTCAGACCCCCGACACAGCGTAAGCACAGATGTCGGGAGCATTTCCGAGCGCCTGCCTGAGCCTGGATGTCCGGGACCGAGCGCGGTCCCATGCGCCGACACACGCTGCCACGCGCGGGTCTGCATGGGGTCCCAAGGTCCTACAAGCGGCCGTGCCCGCTCCGCACTGGTGGGCCTGCGTGAAAACAGTGCGGTGTCTGCAGCAAGATATGAGTGACCACAGGCACGAAGGAAAAGAGGCGGCGTGGCTCCTTGGCTTTGCAAGGGAGCCTGCTCGCTGCAGCTCTCCCGTGGCCCATGCTGAGCCACAACTGCCTGGCGTCACTTGGTGGAAACAGGGACTTTCCTAACCAACCTGTGAAAGCTGAAGCCATTAACAATTCAGTGACAAAACACCTCTGTAAGGAAGAACGAGCTTCCACCTGCAGAGAAGAGCCGTGCAAGCAGCTGCATGTCCACAGTGCCCCGCTGCCCAAAGGGAGCAGCAGGGATTTCTGCCATTACGCATGCTCTGGGAAACCAGCACGGAGACTGCCTTGCTATGAGTTAACGTGCTTGAAAACAACTGCTTTTTGCTTTCTGCACATCCTTCCACACAAAATCTCCTCTTGGAGATCTCAAAAGTCTTTTTCTCAGCAGCCCACGCTGCACTGGAGAAATACTACCTGCCATTCTGCTCCTACTGACATGAGTAAAAAGCTTTTCTGCTATCAGCAGCAATTGCAGGTCTTTTTCCTCTTTTGGCATCAGTTTGTGGAAATCTGTAAAATTACTTGACCCGTGATATAATGCTCTGTGCTGTTTGCTGTAAAATCAAGGCTTTGCATTTTTGCCCTGCCTGATGTGCAAGGAAATCAAAGTGCTCTAGAGCTGTAGAACTGAAAGCTCCTCCGGGAGGCCATCCCATGTATTATACAAACTTGAGTACCACACAGATAAGGCAAAACTAAAGGGCACCAAAATAACGTCTGGGGTTGCAGGGCTTGCACAGATTCTCACGCCTCAGGGAAGGCAGCAGCAAAAGCTGGGAGGAAAATTTTCAGGTATAAGCAGATATACAATTCACAATATACTCCCTCCACGCAGACAGGGAAAAATGAGCTTTGCAGCTAGGTATTTCAGCGAGTCCACATCCCTTTTGCCTGTTCCCTGCCACGACCGACACAGGAGTAGGGATACAAGGGGTCTCCGAACGCACTAAGGTGCCACCTGTAAACAGCGCTGCCTGCACAATTTCTAAACCAACTCAGCATCCAGCCACGAAATCTAGCGCTTCGTTCAGCTGTTGTCTTGGCAATGTTTTCTCCTCAACGCAGAAAGATTCGGAGACACAATGTGTGAGGTCAACGATGCAGAAAGCTAAGACAAGAAGCCACGTCTCCTGGCTCCCAAACCTCCCTTCTCCCCTGGCGTGGGGCTGGGAGGGAGAGGCGCTGCGTTGTGCTGTGATATCCAAAGAAAGGGCTCGGCAGCAGAGCAGCTCGGGGCAGTCGGGAAAACTTAGCAACTCCTGTACAGCAATGGCACCGAGAAAGCATTTGGCTCCTGCATTTCAACCCGTTACCCAAGCGTGGCTCCGGGCAAAACAGCTCTTTCGGCAGCATGCCCTCCTGCAGAGCTCCAGGGAGAGCAGATCCCGCGTTCGCTGGAGGGCACGCAGGGCAGGCGGCCTGTCACCTCTGGCCATTTGTCTTGTTGTTCTGGTTTGCGACTAACAAGCAAAGAGCCCGTCCCTCCCCTCAAACCTGACCTAATTCCTGCGGCAGCTCCCTGGATCCTCTAACACTCTGGTGTGATGAGGCGGAAATTTGGCAGCAGCGTAAACTGAGCAGATTAGCGTGAAACAAGCAGGCACCCCCGACGGTGGGTTTGCCATAAATAGATAAGTAAGGCGAACATTGCAATTTCTTTTCCCTAGGGCTATTGCCTCAGGACATCTGCAGACTCTGGAAGAAACCCCATACAAACTACCTTTAAGTCCGACTTGGAAGGTTTGATTTTCAGTTGTCATAGGTAAGATGGAGATAAACCCAGCGTGTCGGGATTGAACCATGCCTGATTCCCAGTTCAGCTCTCCAATAAAACCTGCCTCCCAGGACATCATCACTGTTAGGATGGCATGGTGGGCTGCGTAGTGATCCATATCCTCTACTCTGGAAGGAAAGCTGCCATCAGAGGCTGCTGAACCCACTGGCACAGGGTCACCAGCTGCACCCTTCCTCAGATCTGCTGTTATCCAGTCCCAAAGTGGGATCCCCTCTGGAGCCACCCCCCCGCAGGAGGTCCCCCTCCCCTTGCCCCTGGGAGGCACAGGGTACATGTCCTGGGGCTCAGGTCAGCAAAGGTCTTGATGGGCAGCTTACAAGGCTCGAAAACAGGCTGTCCCCAAACTAGTTAGTTAAAAAGGAAAAGAAAAGATGTTTGTGAGGCAAAGTCTGGACCAGTGCTGGATTGATTCCCCAGAGCACTGCGACCAGACACATTTGACAATATGCTAACAATATCCTCTTTGAAGGGTGTCAGTGTGAGGTCTGTGCTGGATGCAAAGGGGTCCAGCACCATTAAAACTTCAGGATTCCTCCCTCCCCCAAATCCTAAAGCCATCCGCATGCAGCAGAACTAATGAAGCCCCGTTTCCAACAGCTCTCTCTGCGTGGCCTGTCTGTCAGCTAGTTACAGGGCGGCGTATGGACTCCTTCCTCAGAGGGGGTCTTCGCAGGCCCCTCTCATTAAGCCAGTCACCTAGAGTCACAAAACCAGCTGGATCCCATTATCTCAGAGGCCTCCACCGCTTTATCAGCTGTGGCGGAAACAGGCCGATAGATTCAAGACTCACTGGAGGCAAGAGACAGACAGGCACAGACAGCCTGCTGACATGGCTTTGCTTCCTGAGGGAACCAGGCTGTAATTCCTTTGCAGAGCCCTGTGAAACACTCCTCTCGCTCAGCCTCTTGTCTCGACAGACTCAACACCGCCGCCGCTTGCAGCCCTGGGGGCAGGGTCCTCACCCCAGCCCCCCCGCCGCGACTCCAGTCCTCCTTCAGTCTCTCCCATGCTGACCCCTGTGCTCCCTCCCCAGCGTTTTCCCTGCGCTGGAGGACAGACCCCATCTCTCTTCTGCTTTCATCTGTCCCTCGGAGCTTCCACCACCAAGGTGTTTCAGCCAGCTGCAACCCAGGGCTGCAAACAGCCGTCCATACAGAGCGCTGGGAGCTGCGGCACTCCCTGCGGGATGCCTGCCATGGAGGAGCACATGCCCCGATCCAGTCCCCACTCACCACCCCCCTTCCCAAATCTCTCCCTCCACCTATTCTCAGCTGACATCCAGGACTGGCTTGCTGCAAATACATCACACAACAAAATGCAACCCCTTAAAGGCTTTTGAATGCTTAATAGATGAATATTTAATGATAGCTGACTTTCGCTAGTGGGAAACAAGCCAGAGCATAATCTCTGCCCATGCTGGGAACTGGGGTGTGTTTCCAGAAAACTTGGATTCAGAGACAAGGAGCCAAGAGAGGAAGGGACCTCCAACTCCCAGAGCTCAGAGGAGGTTCCCTCTCTGCAAAAACTGTACCTCACCCATTTGCGTGCGACCCATCCTGCCTTGCTGGCCGCTCAGTCCGTGATCCGTGAACCAGCCACGTCCATCGTATCAGCACATGGAGCGGGAGAGCAGTGAGGCTCTAACAGCTCTGTGATCAGAGGGGCCCATCAGGCCGGTGACCTCTGCATGAGGCCGTGGAAGAACAACATTGCCTGTGGCAGCCTGCTTGTGGGTATTTGTCCGTGGCTCTGTCAGGGAGATGAAGACATCTGATGCCACTGCTGCTACACAAAGGACTGCCTTGGCAGTACTGCCTTGCAGAGATCGGCAGGGTGGGTAGAGAGAGCTCCACCTCCCCACTGACCCCAGTGGGCATATGGCCTGGCCCCCTGACACGACTGCAGCCCTAACACACCAGCCACGGCCATCTCATGTCCCACAGCAAGCCGGCAGGAGCTGGTGCCTGCAAGGAAAGGGAAGCAGGAGTTGGGAGGAAGAAGGCTTTTCTCCCCACAACCTAATCAAGAGGAGAAAGGCATCTGCCAAACAGCTGATTTCTCTTACAGCGCGATGCTGCTAAGAGTTACGGAGCCAGGCACACCTCTCTCGGGGACTCCACTGCGTGAGGACTCTGTTTTCCCTTTTAAACTGGAAGGAATGTCTGTGCTCTGGCCCCCACAACCTCATATTTTCCACCACAAGGCAATGACCGGTGAGGCCCCATAAGGGGAACAATGACATGAGAGTCTGGGGAAGAGGAAATCTCTACCGCAAACAAGTCTGGAAAATGGCTGCTAGAAGGAAGGGAGCTTGTTTCTGGCAGCGCTCTCCCTGCTGCAGCCTCGCTCTGCCGCTCACCCTAAAACCCCCCTCGCAGTCACAGCTTCAAAAATGTGATGGCCCAAAACTGTGCTGTCTCTCAGCACTCTTCCCTCCACCCATCCCTGCAGCACTTTTGGAAGAAGGGGCTGGATTCCCTCCTGCCACATCACGCAGCGAAACTGCCAGCTCCTCTGCAGCCACCGGGAACTTTCTTGCTCGCGCTGGTTGCCGGCAAGGCATGGAGGCAGGAGATCAGAGACTGATTGGCACAAGCCAACCCAGCTGGAGAGGCTTTGGCTGGGAGCAGGGCAGAGTCAGTCCCACGGGAGGAGAGGAGGTGCTGCTGCTGCACCGCGGTTCTCAGGGGGGAGGAATCCAGTTAATCACTTCGTATTTGGATAAGAAAATAACCCTCCTGCACAGGGAAGGATCTCAGTGCACATGAAACATCCTAAATGAAGTTAGTCCCACAGGACCTGCGGGATGAGATTGGTATCATCCTCCTCATGTGACAGACTGGAAAAGAAAGGCCCAAGGGAGGGGACTTGCTCAAGAATGACCAGAAGGCAGCGGCTCAGCCCCCTCTGCTCCCTGGTCCCGGGCCAGGACCACTTCGCAATCTGACACACAAGTCATACTCCCCGTTGGGGTACGACCATCCTTCCCAGACACTGAGTGCCCTGGGCCAGGCTCTGTTTTGCCATGGCTGGGCTTCTGGGAACCGCAATTCTCCATCCTGTTTTGTTTAAAACATGAAAATAAAAGCAAGACCAGCATTGACTCCTGAATTTCAACAGGAGGGGTCTGTTCTGTATGCGGGTAGCACATGAGACAAGTCACAGCACCTTAGGAGCAGTCAGAGGAAGCCCTTGCTGACAGGAGGGTGTGAAGGAGGAGGACGAGGAGGACGAGGAGGACGAGGAGGACGAGGAGGACGAGGAGGACGAGGAGGACGAGGAGGACGAGGAGGACGAGGAGGACGAGGAGGACGAGGAGGACGAGGAGGACGAGGAGTTCCTCCTCAGGGCAGGCAGGCAGAGGTGGAGCACTGTCCCAGCCTCCAGACCCGAGCAGAGCTGTGGATCACAGACTCCTCCTAGCTATTAAACACAGACCCCATCACCTCTCATTCTCCAAGCACACCCAGGCTCAGCAGTAAAAGGAAGGTTTCTCCGCTACCCAGCATTTTCCCAAAGGCATGCTCCTTCCCCTGCAGGACAGAAGTCGTCCAAGTCCACAGAGCCCAGCACCAGAGCCCTGAGACCATCTGCCCCATCTTGAGGTGCACTTGCTCAGCAGCACACACACCCCCAATCTGAGGCGGTTTTTGTACCATATACAACCCCAAATGTTCCCTTTCAACCCCTAAATTTGTGGTGACCCACAGCTCTTTCTGTGTCATGGCAGTCCCTCTTTTTCCATCCTTCGTCCCCCTAATTTCCCACACTCAGAATTCCTGCAGGTTTTACTGGTCCTGCCAGTAAGTCTTGTTGCCTCTTTTTCTGACCAGCTGGGATGATTTATTTCTGAACGGGATCCAAATCTGGCACATTTCTCAGCCATTACCTGGCTCCAACAGAGGGAAGGGAAGAACGAGCTGAGCAGTTGGAGGCAAGTTAGGATTTACAACCCTATGGCATCTCCTCACCTCTTCCAGTAACTGGATACGCAAGAGGAACGTGGAGTGCAGGAAATGCTGAGGTTTACCAGCAGCCTCCGGCCTTTTGCGCAAGAGACCTCAGTAGTTTTGTTCCCATCACTAATGCAATGGATTTGATGATCCCTCTTCCCAGCTCTGCGCCTTGGTCCTTCTTTACCCGCTTTCTACCACAGCACATTGCAAAAAAGCAATGGAAATCGCCGTGCGATCAGAGGGAAGCCCCGAGTCGGCCTCAGTGTTGGGGGGGGGAGAATGAGAACAGAATTGGAAATGAGCCAGTTTTGCACTTCCCATCTTCTAGCCTTGGCCAAGTCGTTAAAGCAGAGCAGCTTCAGGGCTGCTCCACTCTATGGCTCTGCTGGAGAAGGCTCTCCAAGAGCGAATCCCCAGGGGACAGTGCTCTCTGCCACAGTCATTTCTCGCCTTTGAAGCTTCTTTACCACGTGAAAAGTCATGAGGTCCCCTTTACACAGTGGGAACAGTGAAGAAGGGTCAGAATAAACCCCATTATTAGGCATTATTTTGTGTAGACAACTTTTCTTGGCCCGTGGTCTTGACAGAGCATCCCCTTCCTGAAACCATACAGTCAGGAATAGTTATCAGACTAATGGGAAAATCTGAAAATACAAGCTGGGTTAAACAAACCTGCAAGAGGGGAGAAGTTTGGGAAGGCTGGGGAACTAACCTGGAGTCTACTTACCAGTGGTACCTCTGCCAAAAAGGCACGGCTCCGTCAAAGGTTAAACTGTGTCCCTGTAGCCAGAGGGAGCTGAAGGCAAGTCTGCCAAAGCTTTGCCACATTACAACCTTCAAAATGCAAACTAGGATTTCAGGAGGTGGGCAGATGCAAAGAAAGCTCACTAGGTTCTTGTAACTTCAGCTTTCACTACTGAAGACCTGACAACTGGCAGAAGGCTGCGTGCACCTACTCATTTGTATTGAAAAGAGGAGAGGAAAAACACTGCTGTAAAAACTAAGTGAAAATCCTTGCTGCGAGAGGAACACGGGGAGGGCTGCACAAGCATACAAACTACAGGGATAGACGTGTATGTGGTTTTCCCTGCTCTCAGAAACATCACATCAGCAACAAGCAAATCCCATTAAACTGCAAAGGCAGCTACCCCGCAGCCCCACACCGGAGCCACAGAGCAGCGGTGTTGGGCCATCTGGGACCCAGTGCAAGGGGAACTGTGACCCCTGAGTTACGACCAGCTCCTTCTTTTCAACTCCTGCTGCCCCTACTATCCCCCAGAAAGCCGCCAGCCCTGAAACCGTCCCTGTGCAGAGCTAACACCATTCCACACCTATCGTGAAGAGGCTTCCCTCTGCGATAGGGAAAGCGCTGTAAGTCTCTCTGACTTGCGCTTAATGGCTGACCTCTTTACTGAGGCAGCCAAGAGGAAGCTCTGATAAGGCGAGAAGGCCATGAGAAAATTGGTAGCATCGCTACGAAATACACTATAAAATCCAGTCACTATGGTAACTGCCACAGCTGGGAGGAAAGAAGAAAACTTCCAAAGTCTGAGGGTTTCCAGCCTTCCCATGGATGCCCCAAGGACGGGTATTGCACCGGGCCATCGACGCCACAGCTGCCCGCAGCCTCTCTGCCCCCGCACCGCTCCCCCCCGCAGCTCACGCCGAACCCGCTCTCGCTCAAGATGCGTGGCCAAACGCCGAGGCTTTTTCTTCAGCAAGCTGCTTCTGCTTACGCTGGTGTGTCCTCGTGGTCCCCCTTCGTGGGACCCAGCATAAACAGAGGGGGAACGGGAGATAAACTACGCTGTGCGGGCTACCAGTGAGGAAGACAGATGGTATTTCCCCAACACCCGCCTGACCTGTTAGCTTACAATCTGTTGCTCTCATGATATACCTGTTACAACTATGTTCCCTCTCACAGCAGCGGAGCGGTATATAAAACGAAAGGTAAACGTAACTGAGCAGTGAATAACCTCTGCCGTGCTCACTGGAAGTGGCAGGCCCCGTACCCACGCGTGTAGTCTCAGGGAAGGAGACTCAGCCACCCCCACGTCTCCCAGAGCAGAGCTCCCCTTAGCACCCCACGGCCTCTGTGCCAGGCTGACAGCACAGTCTCGCCAGGCTTTGCAGCCTGAAGGCAATTCTGTGATTAACAAAAGTGATTATTGATTTCCTATAATTCCTAAATAAGGCCGGGTAACATTCTTCAGAGAGCTAATTCACTAGAAAATGCAATCTGAGGTTGACAAAAACTATTTGGAAATTTGTGCCTCGTTCAGAGAACAGCTTTGATTCCAAAATTATTTCTAAGATGAAGTGAACTATTTTATTTGGAAATAAAATAGTTCACTTTTTTATTTGGAAATATCTTTCATGAAGCGTTGTATGTAAACTTATAGTCAAAGAGAGCAAAATAAAAACATGTTTTGATAAGCTTAGCAACTTTTTTTTTTGGTCAGTCCTTTTTTTCTGTTGAGAATAAAAAATGAATTTCAGCTGACCCGCAATGAAATTTTTGGTTTGAGTCTCTGATTCAGCTAGGGAATTAAAAAAAAAAAAAAAAATTATTCCCGTGGCTTTATTCCTAAAACATCGTTATTTGGTGTCTAAAGCAATCTATTCTTCTCATTCTTTCATCTCCTTCCATCTGGCTCTTCGTGACCGTGTCTGGAAATAACGAAGAACTGTTGCAGACATCTCTCTCCCCCTCTCTCTGCCATCACGGAATTTTTTCCTGTCTAGTTGGGAAGACTGTTGATGCTGACTCCCATGGCTTGACTTTAAAAACCAAAGAAACAGAAAAATAAAGCCGCAGCTCCATTTGGTGGTTATGATAACCTAGATAGATGTTGCTTCAGGAAAGCATCCTCTCCTCTGAGTCACTCCGGCAAAGCAAACTTAATGAGGCAGCTCCCAGTCCGAATCGTACCGGGACTGGGTGGGGAGCGGGTACCTGGGTCCTCTTCCCAGCTCTCATTCTCCGATGGGTGACTTCAGGAGACTTGCTGTCATTGCCTATACACACACCCAGATGTGACTCAACTTGCAGAGACGTAAAGGACTTGAGCGCATCACTGCAGTCACTTAAAAACGGGGCTTTTGAACTTCAGTAGCCTATCTGGCCCCGAACCAGTAAGGGCAGGCAACCAGTGCCAGCCAGATGCAATGACAAAGACCCAAGCGCTTGCCCGTCTCTCTTTTCTCACTGCTCTGGAGACAGCGACAAGGCGTTAGGGACTTGCTATGAACTTTGGTACTGCCCTGGGCTAGAAGGAGAGGGCTCCAAGCCCTGCTAGTGACCCTGAGGCTCTCCACACCTCCCGCGGCCTGCGTTCCTAGAAGAGGGATCACTGCTTGAATCGCCTCCAAAAGCATAAACTATTCTCTAATACGTCTTGAGCTCTTCCCAGGATGTTTTGCTTTCTGCCCTGTGGCCTGGCCGGGCCGCATTTCAGAGATGAAAGGCCATGAGCGCGCACAGACGCCGGCATCCTCACACATTCCTGGCTCGCAGGCTTTCCTCGAAGCAGCTGCGGGCCCGCTGCCGGGGAGGAGGAGCTGCCTCCCAGGCTGCAGAGAGGGCTGCCGCTCTGCTGGCTGGCAAACCTGTGCTCGCCAGGTATGCTGCAAGGTCCCGGCACAAACCCCTCTGCTTTGGGGCCAGCAGCCACCTGCCGGAGCCCCCAACCAGCCCAGCAGAAAACAAAGCAGCTCCTCTGCTTCCCCTAAGGGCTATGATGGCCTTAAGGAGACATGGTACAAAATGTTGAGAGCATGATCCTATCAGCACACAAACCTCCTTAATAACAACACGTGTTTCTCATCTTTTCTGTCCCTACGGCTCCCAGAGCACATCACAGACCGAGCATGTGAAGCATCGCTGCCCACCTCTCGGTGATGTGTGCTATGGGGAGGAAACCCAAAGAGCACTTGAGATCTTGGGCAGAAACTTCAGGATTTGTGCAACACCAGAGCGGCCAGCAGGAGCTTGGGGGGCTGCAGTGCAGCCATCTGCGTGCACCCCATCTCCCCTGCACAAGCCAAACCAGATTCCCAACCCCAAACACTGGAGGGAAGCTCGCTCGCGGTCTTGGCATGCAGCTTGGCCCCACGGTGGTGTTAAAGGGAGAGTCTGCCAGTGGTCTGGCAGGATTTCAGCCCAACATACTGTCCCCACCAGCGGTTACCACTTAAATTCTGGCACCGATGCAGAAGCTCAGCCTCAGCCCTCACAACCAGCAAGAAAAGGGGCTGCCCTGCGCCCCTCGAAACCCACCCCTTCCCTCTGGCAGGGCGAAGCTGGCACAGCTCAGGAGAGCCGAAGGCAGCTCTCGAGGATCACACCAGCCTGCGGCACAGGCTGCTAGCAGAGATAAGCTCAGAGCCTGGCTGGCAGCTGCGGCCCTCGCTCCCTCATACGCCGAGACAAGGAATTATAAACACTTCCCCCTTCAAAAAAAAAAACAACCACCAGAGAGTGTGGAAGAGAAACCACCAAACCAGCTGGATCCAAAGGGAAAAATCTCAGCCTCATTGAAACGAGAGATGAAACTCCCCCTGTCTTGGGGGGCTCTTGATGCCCTCATTGCTTCGTGCCAGCAAACCAGAGGCACGCCAGCAGACCCGGGGAGGGGACCGCTTTGAAAGCCGTGGGACTCCCTTAGCTGGCCACTCTGCCCATTTCTTCGTGCAAGGGAGCCCCTGTTGCTGGGGCTGGCCTGTTCCTGGGGTGAATGCTCTGAAAAGCGATGTCCTTGCAGTCTGTGTGTTATCATATGGTTTGAGGCAAGCACTCTCCTATTTCCCTCCACCGTCACAACTCAGAGGTGGGCTGAACTAATGGTATGCACTTTCTCTGTAAGTGTATCAACTGCACCGCTGCCATACGCACACAAGACAGATTACAGTCAGTAAAGGAAGACGGAGCAAAGAAGTGGCTCTTGTTAGGTATTGTCTTTGGATGGGTCCTTTCCCCCGTGCCTCCCTGAGGCAATCATTGTTCTTGTTTCCCATCACAGGGACAGTCAAACGGCCCCCTTCCCCACCGCCTCACAGAAATCGCAGTGAAGAGAAGGTGGCTTTGCATCACCCGCCTGAACACAACCGATGGCTGCTGGAGGAGCTGTGGCTGGCACAGCTCTGTCCCTGCATCCCTGCGCTGCTGAGCCTCGGGTCCCCCTGGCACCATCCTTCTCAGCCCCAGCCTTGACCCGGAGGAGGGAGCCCCGGGCAGGAGCAGCAAAGCCACCAGCCCAGAGGGGAAATTTATTGTGTTCCCTTCACACCACTGCTGTGGCATGGTGTTTTCAGCAAAGATGGTCCTGGTCACAAACTCAGTCCTCTGCGGTGTCTCTCTGCTGCACAACCTTTCCTGCTGTCCACTGGCTGTTTAATTCCTCTCTCGAGTGCCAGACCTTCTGTTTGCTAGCGCTGAACCTCCTCCAGCTGCTGGCAGCTCTCCTTGCCCTGTGTTGTCAAACTGAAGACTGCTTTTCCCCCCTCTTGATTGATTTTTACTCCTGTAACTTTGTACTGGTGGAGCCTTCAGTTTCCTCAAGGGCATTCGGTCGGTCGTGGTCTTTGAATCCTTTCTAATGCTTTGGCGTAAGAATTTGAGTTTTGGCTCTTTTGGTCAAAAGGAAACTTAAACTGGATCTCCCCTTTTTTTTTTTTTTAGCAATGATCGCTTGGACATCATGCCTGCATTCTCTCAAAGAGGTCAGAAATAAAAGCTTTCATCTTGTTTGTTGTCCAGGAGTCTCCCTGGAGACTGAGAAAAGATCTTCACAAGACCCGAGGGGCAGGACTCGCTGGTGAAACGCAAGCCACGGAGACAGGTCCGATCGTGTCCTGCCTCCCCGCCAAGCTCTGGCTCCCCACTCCCTGCCTGTCCGGATGACTTTCCTCGTCCCCTTTCCCAAGACACTGGGTCCCACTGCCTTCCAGCAACACCCTCCATCACAAATGCCTGCCCTTGAGCGACGGACTCACTGCAAAGCTCCTGGTGGGATCACAGACAGGTAGGAAGCACACGGGGCTGGGAGGCACCTCTTGAGTCACCAAGACCTTCTCCACACTACCAGTGCCCCCTCTGCGTACAACTCCGTTTACATGATACTGATTCAAGGATGCTATTTTTCGCCTGTCTCACACCCATTGAAAGCCTGGTCTCAAAACCCTCTTACAGCTATGAGCCTTCTCCTAACGTCAAGACTGACTGTATTCATGGCCAATTCACACCTATTTATTCGTATTGGCATATGAGTAAGTTCTACGCTTTAACTTAACTTAAAGCATATGAATTCTATACTTTAACTTAAACAGCACATTTCCCTCCCTGGCATTTCATTCCTTCATCCTGCCCAGCATAAGGGAGGAAAAGAGATAGCAATAACAGATGTCTGTCTTAATAAATAATGCTCTTTTATAAAAGTAATCTCCATTTTGATTGTTATCAACCACACTTTTAAAGAAGCACAGGATCCAAAAATCTTCCATTGCAGCGGAAATCTGGGGGACAGGCCAAATCAGGGGTGAAAATATGCAGTTTAACACCATTTTACGGCCAGAAGAGGGCAAAGAAAAATTTCAAAACTGACTTTAATATTTTTGCTACAGTGCAAGCTTAGCCAAGATTATAATCAGGATAATAAGTCATGACCACCAAATTCCTGTTCCTTCCAGGAAAAAAGAATCCTCCGTACAACAAGACATGACATGCAAGATTAGGGATGGAGACAGAAAGAAGGGATTTGCTCTGGATTGCATTAGCCTAGGAACGAACAGAACAACAGCTCCTAACGCGAGGCAGCTTTAGTTGTGTTTCAGAGAGGGAGCAGCCCCCTCCAGAACTGAGTCCCCTCCTTGTTTTGGAGCTGATATCCATTACTTGCCATGCTGTTATCTCAGTGGGCAGCTGAAAGGCAAAAGGCAGCATTTTCCCCACATTGTAAACCTGCTCCGATAAACCAGGGCTACGTATCCTGCAATTAAAACCACCACGATACAGGCAACCATTGCTGCGGAGGCTTGGGATCTCTTCACATACCTGAGTGCCCGTGCCCCCCCAGACGGAGCATGTGAAGGGCTCAGGAACAATCCCTGGGAGATAGGGAGGAGGAGGAGGGTAGGGATGCTGCCACAGACCGGCTCACATCTGGCTCTCCCACTTTGTTCCCCTAGCTTTAACTCCCATGGAAAGAAACAATTCTTTTTGTGCAGCCTTTTGCAAAATCCCTTCAGCGGGACCACACGCTCATCCTCCTCCTTGTTCCTCGAACGGCCCTTGTGACCCCGCTTCCAAGAAGGCTGGTTAAGCACAGATGGGTTCAGACACCCACGCCAGCCCTTTGCCTCCCGCAGCCCGGGAAGGCGTCCCACGCTCCTGCCCACCACGGGGACCTGACCCTGAGGAGCCAGAGGCCTCCAGCAAATCCTCTGTCTCTGCTGGCATCTCCAACAGAAGGCAGCAGACCACACAGACTTAGTTGTCCTCTCCCTGATGGAGAATGATCCCTTCAGGACAAACTTGAGGCTCATTTTGGGAATGCAGGAGGGATGCAGAGGATGGAGTAAAGAGAAAGGGACGGGGGGAGGCTGCATTGTCGTCTCTCCGTTCTTGGCTGCTCTTTGGGTAAATAATGGACTTCTATCTCCAGGCTGCTAATCAGCTCTAAATGCCCTCAAAGAAAGCAAACAACAGCACAATAGGAAAGCCCAGAAATAAATCCATTTCATTATAAATTCATTTTGTTTTCATTCCATTTTTCTCGCTAGTAAAAAATTTAGGTTAAGCTAAGCACTTTCTTTTCCCAGCTATCTCTGCTGGCTGTCGGCTAATGCAACAGAAAGTCAAGCTTTTGACAGTATAATGGCTTTGTTACGGAAAAAATACAATTATATTATTTCCCAAGACAAATTCTACAGTCTTAACCATCTCAGCAATGCAGCATTGTCCTTGAAGCTGTTGGTGAAGGAATTTTACATGGAGAGATAGGAGGACACGAGCAGCTTTCATGGGAGATGTATTTTACTGCATAGATCTCCATTGCTCCGAAATACTGAAGACATTTTGTAGCATGGACACAACCCGTACGCCGGATAACTGACTTATGGAAGCTTTTGCCTCTACGCTACTTGCAGTTGGGTCACCGATACTTCGAAATTGTAACCATCTGAAGGCTCCTCCGTGGCGTACATCAAACTACGTCAATTCATCAGCGTCAGTTCATCTCCATACTGGTGTTTCTAACAAACTCATTAGCGATAGCTAAGACTACTAAGCCAGGGGTAAGGAGAAGGAGTTTAGAGTACTAAATGGAGTGAATTCATAACAGATATCACAGATATTCTAGTAATCCTCCACGTCTAGGCTAATCCCAGCAAAGCCGCTTGTAGTTCAGCCAGTGACAGAATACCCCCAGGCAGCAGAAGCCACGAAGAGCTGACTGAGAGCCCCCCAGCAAACACCACGCAGAAAAGGAAAATCGAGGGAACTGGGTAGTTCTAGGATGGGCACAGAGCACCGAGGCTCGGAGCCTGCGCTTACCCTGGGAAATTCAAGAGGGCCAGACGCTAGCAGGAAAATCCCAGGCACCCAAGCTCAAACACCCGGGCTGTCAAACCGTGAGCAGGGCCACCAGTGTGGTCTGCAAGTTCTCAGACACGGTTTAGGGGTTAGCCCAGACCACTGGTAACCAAGAGGTAATTCACATGCAGCCACCCTAATTAGGAGATAAGACAGCACAGATGTGGACCATTCTGTCTCACATGGCCTCATAGTCAGCAAACAGCCCTGTGCATGTTTAATTTCTTAATGCAGACATTGCCAAAGCCATGGCAGAATCTCAGCCACAACCTGCGAGAAGTCAAGCACCACGACGGGAAATCTAGTAACAGCCAAGAAAAAGGCGTCGTTTTCCATGCATCTGGTATTTGCAAGATGTACTTGTGGCTGGAAAAAAACAAGGCACGCCGAGCTGCGTATCTGAAACAGCAGCTCTGATCCACCTCGAACCTCGCTTGGGTTTGTACTTCACGGCCTGACCTCCTCTGAAGGTCCTCAGAGGAATGGAGAGCAGTTGAGCTGGCTGATCCACAGAAGTCAAGGTGTCACCACACGTTACGGGTGGAATGGGCAGCAAACCAACGCTTAAAAGCAGCCTGACTCTTCCCCTTACGAAACCATCTTTTCTGTCGCTGAGAAGTTTGCCAGCACTGAACTGCTCAGGCTGAAATTTTCCACGCCAGGTGTTTGCCTCAGGCTGACTTTTCCTTTTTAAAGTGTCAACAGAAAAAGGTCAGTGGTTTCTGAGAACAAGATTAAGTAAGTTGTCGTGTCCGTGTTTGAGGAACTGTTAAAGCTGTTGTGCTCAGAACACAGAACAGCCCTCAGCACCTCTGCAGGAGCTTGAATCTGGTAGCAGAGTCACCCTGGTGCCTCCTGCTTGTGGGGAGCTATCCGCATCTCTCAAAGACTGTAGCAAGCGTGTGTGAGTGTGTGTTTGTGGAAATCACCGCTTTACATGCAGTCAGTGACCTTTCTAGCATCTGATTACTTCTGAAACTGCAGTCCCTGCTAAGAACAATCCTCCTTACGGCTGACAGATCCTGAGGACGTTGCCCAAGCACTAGCTGAACACGATGACCAAAGAAGCGCTCTTCTGGATTTCACAGGCAGCTGCTGCTTGGGGTACAGCACGGAGCGATGAAATGAAAGGCAGGGACTACATCTCCCTTTGCAGGTCACCAGCCATTACAGCCAGCAGGGCTGATGCCAGAAAAAAACAGTAATTTAGGACAAATAGTACAAGGGTGGAGAACTGAATCAGCAGATGCTTTGCATAGAAGAGGCGGGCTCAGGACATGACTGAGACTAGAGGGAAGAGGGCAGGGCCGGTAGGACGTGACCACCCCCTGGAGCTAGAGCCTGGTGTGGGACCTGGATCCCCTGGCAGCAGGTCCCACTCGTGTTTTACGTTCCCTCATCAAGCCAGCCGCGTGGTGGGATCCAGCTCAGAGCCTGAACGAGTACCAGCACCAGTCTGAATGTGCAGGTACTACAAACCCTTTGCTGCTCCACTGATGAAATCGCTGTCCCTCTCAGTCACTCGGTAAGCAAGCGCTGTGGATCCAAGAGCCAAGGACATGGGCGCCTCACACCTCATCTCTGACCTTCAACTGTTTTCTTCTTTATATTTTCTCCAAAGACAAGCACAGCCCTGTGCTCTAGGTGGTATGGAGTCAGCGGTTGCCGCCACATCTCCAGACAGAGCATGAAGACCACCTGAGGTGATGGCGTCATTTGCTTGTTTTTGTCTGCAGTGACGGAGATGTAGTAACAGCCTACCTTACAGAGGTTTGATGTAGGCTTAAGTAATTAACCAGCAAATGCTCTAATGGGCTGAAATAGATGATGCAGCAGACGGCAAAATATAATTACAAATGCTCTGTACCACAGAGGCAAACAGCGTTGAGGAACGCCAAACCGACTGCAGCCAGAGCTCAGCACTACAGGTCCCAGATCTCCTCCTCCCCAATGGCACCTCCCTACGGCACTCACTCCTGGCAGGGCCAGGGTCTTGCCCACTCAAGGCACGGCCTCCAAGTGCCATTTGCCCTGATCACCCAAGCGGCAGCCACCCAAGCAGCACGTATCTCCCAACACAAATGAACTTTTCATGGCAGCTGGAGCTGCAGTTCAGTGGATTTATGCCCTGGAGCTCAGGAACATGGGATGGGGGACATCCACGGCAAAACAAAGGTGGTAGAGCAAGATAAATGACAAGGCAGTGGCTCACGCAGAAGTAAACGGTACCTGCACAGCAGCCATTCCTGCCTGAGCAGTGAAGGTGACTGTGCCAGACCTTGGGAAACGTCCCAGAAACCTGAAAGTTTACAGCAGCAGTGGAAGCCAAGATCTCTGCACACACAACAGATCTCCAATTACCCAAGCCAGCTCAGTTGGCTTAGGGACAGGTTATTTCCATGGGGTTTTTTTGCTTGCTCATTTAATGATTACATTTTTTGTGTGTATCTGTTTTCCCATATAACAGCAAGAAGCCAGACATCAGGAATTTTTGCTAGGCCTCCCTAATCAGAGGGAGTATCTGTGATGCAACTTGCAAACACAACCCCACCAATGCTTTCAACCACTGGGGTTCCCATGGGTTCTCCTTGAATTGGAGGTGACCCCTCTGATCAGATGAGGTTGGCTTCTCAGCCTCTTGGGAACCGTGCTGCAGAAGACTGATGTTCTCCTATTTACCTTTTGTATCCACACCTCCCTCTAACCTCCTTGAAGAGAAAAAAAAAAAAAAAAAAATCATCAGAACTACTCTAGTTCTTCTGCCAGGGCAGAGTTTTCCCCCCAAACAGCTTGATGTTCACAGATGCTGGAAACGCTTAGTGATAGGGAAGGGAAACAAAAGCCTTCAGCCTCGCTGGAAACCCAGCCCACAGCACCAGCCGAACACTGCCCGAAAAATATCCTCTCCGACCTGGCGTGCTCAGCTCCGCAAAGAGAGGGCAGCGGCCACGCTCTCCCTTTGCTAGCCATGATGTAGAAATGGCAGAGTTAATGTTTCTCTACAAATCCCCTTGTTTGTGGAACTGTATAGACGCCACAGAGACATCTGTGGCAGGCTGAAACTTGGTGTTTTATATGCTTTATGTCAAAATCAAATCAAAGACAGGGGGAGCACACTGAGTTTGGACACATTTTAAGTTAAACATGCATAAAATATTTGGCAAGTTTCCCTCGCTTAATGCAGTATAAACAAATTTGGTATTCGACAGAGAAAATTCCCTATTTAATGAACGTGGCAAGTAACTAAAAAGAAGGTCACGCTATTTTTGCGGTTTCAATTAAGCTCAGGACAGCCCCAGCTTCTGCTGCACCATTAGCAAAATCCGTGTGCGAAGTTAAGCGGCTCTTTTGCAGCCGGGGCTGCGCTGGGGAGACGAGAGGAGATTCTCCTGTGGGACAGCAGCTTCTCCTGTGGGACAGCAGCTTCTCCTGCAGCACCCAGTGAAGGCAAGCAGATTTTTGCCATTACTTTCAGAGGGGAAAAAATGAACTCCAATAGACATAAAACTGAAGCAGACTAAGGATTTCAGAAGGCAGCCTCTGGCAAATCCAGCCACAGCAGTTTAAGACATTAGCTTGCACAGCTGTCTGCCAGCCTTGGCTGTCCACCTTGTCGGCCAGCCAGAATTTATTGCTCTTCTAATAAAGTCAGCAGAAAGAAATACATGCTTGTGCCTCAGCCACTACAGCTCGCAGCCCGGTGTATTAGACTGAACTGCTGACGATCGTTGGTTTTCAGTAAGATCGCAGACTTGCAGCTGTATATCCGAGGAGGGGAAGAGCAGACAAGAACAGAGCAAAATGTCTCCCTCGCTGGGACAGGCTTAGAAGAGATTTGAAAGAAAATGGGCAAGTAAAGGGGCTAATGAACTAATGCAAGATGTTCACTCTACAGAAATTGCCACAGCACCTCTCTTCTGCATCCTTTGCTGTTGGCAAGACTGGTTTGGCTACCTGCTGCTCGCCCCAGGGGGAAGGGAGCTGTAGGGGCAGAAGGTAACGCCAGGTCTGCAGGGCTTGCAACCACCACTCATGCCCCCACTAGCCCAGAGCCCACTGTCGGAGTAGGAGCATCCTCCGTCGCCTCCGGAGTAGGAGCATCCTCCATTGCCTCTGGCTGGAACCAGGTATAATGAAGCCGAGAGCTCTCCTGACCCCAAGGCTTGCACTTCTGACACCGCCCACCCCTCTCCAGGGCTCGGCTCCAGGAATGACAGCGCCTGAATGTATAAGCGGTCTATTTTCACAATCCCTAAAGCAACCAGACCCTCTTCTCCTATGCAGAGGAGAGATTTCAGCTGTAAAATGGTGTGCGTTGAAAGAAATTAAGATAGGAAACTCAGAAGGGACAATAGGTTTTCTTTTTCAACAAAGATTTAAAACCCAGGAAATTCACACACCCAAAGCATTTATTAAAACATGTTCCTAGAGCTGGCTTTGACTCAACACACCAGGAAACCAGTGGGAGCCTTTTGAATACTGAGAACAAATTGCTAAAGTACATATCATTGTGTATGTGTAGACATTATTCTCACGTACTGGATATCACACTCGCCATGCTGAACAAAGTTATACTAGATGCTACCTGTACAAACGTGCAGGCTGTAGGAAATAACTATAACACGATCTGTTTCACCCCACATGGTTTTAGAAATAACATGTGATATTATAACAACGTACAGAGCCACAATAACTAGACGTAGGGTGCTGCAGGCCACCTTGAGGGTTTGCAATTATTGAAAGACTAATATCGTGCAATGAAAGGTTCGGTAACACATCGCACTTCAGTTTTTGAGTAAACCCTCTTGGTCTGTTTTCCAAAGAAAACACACCTTACTTTTCAGCTCCCTAATAATTTGGGTTAGCTCAGTTTGAAATAAATTAAAAAAACCCAAAAAACAAAAAACAACCCACCCACTCAAACAACCAAAAAAAACCCCACTTCCAAAGAAGCCCCAAAAGCTCCTTGCTGCAGGTCTGACAGCCCTGCGAGGATAAAACTTGCAAAGCTTGCCCCAGTCTTTCCCTGCCAAATGCCCAGACCCTGCGAGGGTGTAGAGACTTCAGGTCAGACCCACACATAAGACACCAGCTCTAGAAAGTTATCCCGCTGAGCTGAAGGAACAGTACGCGTGTGCTCCTTTAGCCTATGGAAAAAGTAAGATAAGGAGAATAATCCTAGCCTGCAATGAAAGATTTACTGGAATCACAACATCTTACACCTTGATCACAGCCTACGCAAAGCCAGCTGCTGGCTGCGTGTCCCTCCTTGCACTGTAAGTGCTCTAGCACGTATGACCTGGGTCATTTCAGTGGGCTAACTCAGAAGAAAACAGCCCGGACCAAAGAGAGACTAAGTATCTCAGAGCGAACGCGACTGGCTATCACCTCTGTGATGATGATCTGTGAGAGGTTTTCACTCATGGGGACTTGACGCTGATTCTCACTTACTGTACGAACCACAAATCCTTGCCCATGCAAGCATTACTTGCTCTTGCACTTGGTACCCTTGACTGTGAAACCTGTCCATAAACACAGCTGAGCAGCACAGCACAGTCCCAGCAGCGATCATTTATATGAGAAGCCTTTACCGTTGCCGTCAGCAGCATCAAGTCCAGGGTGCAGCACCAGATGAAGATCAAGTATCTACAAGAGGCATGGCTTGTGTCCCCCGTGAGCAATTCGCGACATGCCTTGTGACCTGCCCAGTCATCCCTGCTGCCTGATGGTCATGGAAGCACTTCAGCTGCCCGGGTTTAATCCTCCAACTCCTTTGTTATAACAGAACACAATTTACTTTCCTGAGCCTCCTATCCTCCAAAACACCAGGACGTCAGCACAGCCCTGCCAGGGGGACCCTGTTCCTTCAGTCCCATCAATGTAATTTCTTCCCCTGCTCATATGTCATCAAACACACTAAGCAACAGTCCATGAGACAATTGCTGTACTTCTGCACGCTCCATGCGTGGACTTTACTGTGTTTCTCCATCTTACCCGAGTTTCGTATCTTCATCTGAGCCAAGACATTGTAATTTCCCCCCTCCCTGTCGGAAACCATGCAACTGCAGGGAGATCAGACTACACTAACACTGGGACAGCAGCCAGCAGTACGCCGTGTGCCTGGCTTTTAACAGCTAAATCCTATCAAAAATAATGATGCAAATACGGGCATTCCTCCCCAAGACATCCCAATGCTTTCAACAACCTCTTAGGAACACATAATGCTGCTGGATGGGACAGAGGCCGAAAGGAACAAATTTGGGACTCTGGTACTTACTGTTTGAACACCTGCTGGCTAAACGAACAGCCCTACATCTGAAAGTAGAGATAGCTGTACGCACGTTCTTCAGCTGATTCCTGAGGGCAGGCATGAACTGCACCACATCATCACCTGAACACAGCCATGAGGTGGAAAGCTCTCCTTCAGGAATCTCATGCACTGATGTAGGACCAGGGATCCTACCAAAGCATTCACCTTGAAGTAGCTGGTCCCAGAGCCATATCACCATTTAAGACACGAACTCCCTTGCTCTTTGTAAACATTAGATATATTATTTCTCTTCAGCGCCCTGGGTTTCAGAAGCTTATCCGGTACCACATAGGAAGTCTGTGGGAAGCAAAACTGGGCCTTACAAGCCCTGCCAGGTAAGCACATCCCCACCCCTCCACCAACAACTGCAGTCGGTCCATGACAGTACCCTGCCCACACACTGCATGAGTACCAGCAAGGACACAAAGCCTCCCTCACGCAGAATTAAGCTGACGGATGCAGAAACGTCCATCCTTCAGTCCTGGTATCCTTAAGTACATCACCTAGTGCTCTCTGGGGTCCATCTCTGCAATAAATGAGCGCTTGACAACTCCCCTGTCCCAGCAAGGGAAGCACCCCGTGGGCGGACGGCCCCTTGGGGAGGTGGAAATCGCCCCCCTGCTGCTGTATGCTGCTGGAGGCCGTGAAGGAGAGGCCGCGCCAGGCCCTGCCGCAGCCCCAGCCAAGGGCTCTGGCAGCCTCTCACCCTGCTGACCGCGGGGAAGCGCGGCAGGGACGGGCGAGCAATCCTGGGCTGTGTCCAGCACAAGCTGCGGCACGGCTCCAGGCCACGCCGGCCGCACTCCTCGCCTCCCCCGCCAGACCCCAGCACCCGCTGGCCAGGCTCTTTCCTCGGAGCTGCCAAAGCTGCTGAAACCTTCCCAAGCCCGTTCCCCTCGAGCCACCACGCTCTCCCCAGCAGGGTGGCCACTGGTGCAGAAGCCCACCTAGCCACGCTCCTCCACCCTGGCAACACATGGTGACTCCCACGGGTTTTGTACAAGAGGAACGATGTGGACAGGCCACAGCTTCTCTGAGCAAGAATTAATGCTCTTCTGCATCCAAAAAAAACGAGCAGCCAGCAAAGGTGCCTCTCTCATGGGGGGCTGTGGTCAGCAGCAGGGGACGGGACGGGGCAGAGAGGGAGGCACCTCCTTTCCCCTCCCTGCGCTCTGCTTTCCCACGTTTTCTCTCACGCCTGTGCAAAGACAAAAAATGAAAAGCTATGTACCCCCTCCTCCCCACCAACTGAAGTTTTTTGGGGCAGAGCTCAGTATTCAGCTATGCAGGGGCAGGGGCAGAAGCAGAGGGAGCATGCAGGAAAAGCGGCAGGGGCGGCGCTCACCCTTCTCCGTGGCAGCTCACGGGCAGAGCGGCTCGCACCCGCTGCAAAACCGCTCCTTTCCATGTCGGTTGCAAAAAAGTTTGGCTCCAAGTTTAAAAAAAAAAAAAAAAAAATCACAGCCCCGAGGAACACAGGGCTTTGTTGCCTCTTGCCAGACTTTTATTAAAAAAATGGCTTTTGAGCTCACGGCAGAACGCAGGGTGAAAACATCGCCTCAGGAGCGGGAACCACCTCCTCTCACCTCTCATCAGTGACCAAAGAAAAAAGGACTTCCAACTAGCTTGCCCACAGAAAAAGTGCATGAGCTTTCTTTATTTGAATGCCTCTGCTACCCAATGAAGGCTGCCTTGCAGGAAGATGCCCTAAAGCTATGAAAGCACAAACCTTCAGCCCACTCAGTCTTCCCGAGGTGTGAACTGGAAGGGACTCGAGAACAAGAAATGCAGATAGTTTTCTACTTTCTCTGAGAGGAGGAAAAACCCCCAGACATCTGTATTTAAACACAAAGTTGGAAACGGAAAGAGAAACAAAAAAGGGGTATTTTAATAACCCCTGAATCTTTATTACGCATTTTTAGTCCAGAAGCTTCCCAAGGTCCAAGTCAAGATCCAGCCCAGTCTGTGACAAGCTCTGTACAAACACATCTCAGAAGAGAGCCCATGCCCCTGGGACAGCAAGCAAGCATGATTTGCTCTTGGAAAAAAATCTTGTATTGTTACTTGGTTAGAAATGGATCGTTTGAGAAGGGTGGAGTGAACAGCAAGAGAGCTGGCTCGGCCTCCATCTCTCTAACCGTATCCAATGTGGGTCAGACTGGTGGGTGATGGCCTGCGTGCTCTTCATGCCCCCCTCAGTCCCAGGACCGACGCCTGCGTGTAAAACAAACCAAGTCGCACCTAGTAACAGATCCAGCCTCCAACATCAGAGAGAGCCCTCCCTCCCGAGACAGCCTCGTTCACCCACCAGTCGCTGCCGTGAGAAAAGGAATACAAATCAGAGCAATAGCAGTATGTGCTAGTGCTCACATGGGACTCCACAGCGCACAGAGACATGCTCAATGTCAGCAATGCAGCTTTTCACAGCTCTCAGGCCCCGGTTCTGCAAGCCATCACTGCTTGGTTTAGATACCTTAAGTGTAGGCATGCAAGAGAGCACGCTACTGTGCCAAATGCATTAGCAGACGATGCTAGCTGCTCTCCCCGCCCCAGGAGCCTGTGAGCTCAAACTGGCCCACGAGCCCATCGGCCAACTGGTCTGATGTCAAGGGTCCTGCGACAGAAGAGACACCGTGCTCGGGGCACTGGCTGGGGAGCGTATGAGCTCTAGCAGGGCTCGACCGAAGCCGCCTGCCAGAGGACAGGCTCCAGCTGGCCACAGTGCTGCGATGTGGCCCTTTGCTCACTGCATGGCGTGAGCTGCGCTGAGCACGCATCCCCCGGCCCCCGGCCCAGTCACATCTCACCTGTGGGGTCAAGAGGGTCGAGAAGCCTCTAAATATTGAGCTTTAACTTAAGCGTGTATTATAGGAAACTCAAAACCAAGGTTTTAGCCAGTAATGACAGTGGCACATTTGCATACTGGGGGAAGACTCCTATTATGAAAACCTCGCCAGCTTCCTGATGGTGTGTGCGTTAATGTATATGAACTCCCTGCCATTAAATTAGGGCTCATACTGTTTTTTTCTCTCTTCTTTTTACAGTTTATATTGCCCAAGGCTGTCCGGATTCCCAGTAACACCACATGGAGATGCCCTGTCACCACGTGGCAAGGGAGCGCTAACAGACTGGGAAAGGGGATGCAATGCACGGAGACCCAGTATTGAGCAAGGGACCAGGAGACGTACCTTACCAGGGTCGGCTGGAGGAGCTCGGACTGCTTAGTTTGCCAAAGATAAGCCTAGGAGCGGTCCTTGTCGCAGACCACAGCTACAATGGTGGGGAACAGACATACGGTACTAAAGGCCTCTTCTGCTTAGCGGATTAAACACAAGATTCAGCATCCGGAGATCAAAACTAGACAAATGCAAGCCAGAAATGAGGTGTAACAGCATGTGGGTAATTAAACACTGCAGCAACATACCAAACTCAGTGGTATTTTCCATTTGTGGTAATTACTTAATCAAGACTAGATGTTTTTTAAGACACGCTTTAGAGTCCAGAGCAAATGGAATTAATAAAAAAAGCTGGATATATGAACTGTATTATGCAAGAGGGCAGACGTAAAGCACAACAGCTCCTTCTGGCCTCACCATCTACTAACCTGTGGGGAAAATTGCCCCTTTTAGTGTCAGTGGAGTTGGCAAACAGCCATATTTTTACTGACAAGACATGCTGATGTTTATATGACACAGTAATACATTGTGTTTCACCCACACCTCTAATCTGAAATTCTCCAAGCTCTTTACCGTCACTGTGTCAGTAAGCCTGACAACTCACTGGCTGATTGGCAGTTATAATAATTGGCATTATCATCCCCCTTCCATCCTGCTTGAACTTTTTCAGAGTAGCTAATCCTCTGCTTACCATTTACATGGGCAACAGTACACTCGGGCTACCTGTCATCTTGGGCACCTACTTTTAGGCTTCTTGGTGAGAGAACATTCATGCAGGCGCCTTGCAGAAGGTCGTGGGGTGGGAAGCGGCTCAGCACACAGAACTGGCCAGCAGCTGCATTCTCTGGATGCCTATGCTCAGTACACACTTTACAGCGCTAAAAAACTCAGTATAACCTCCCGAGAAAAATTCTGGTAACAATGTACTTTGTAAGACCAGAAGTCAGCGGTTAAAATGTTTAAAAAAAAAAAAAAAAAAAAAGAGAATGCCTCCTAGTTGTTTTAACAAACATCTTCATATACAACAGACAGGCAAGGGGGGAAAAAAAAAAAAAAAAAAAGAGTAATTTCCATTAGTTACCATGACAACCAATGGAAATCACTAACCCATCTTCTCTCCCTTGTCAACCTTTGGCAGACCTGTCAGGGAAAGCAAGCGACTATGCCCCGCGTAGGATTCTCTACTGAACTAGAACATATAGCTCACAGGGAAATCTGCTTTGCCACAATGTCAAGTGCTCCCCTTACAGCACATCTCCGGTTTGTCTCCTCTGAGATACAAACAGGTGGAGAGATGCTTGCTGCTCCCCTCCGAGGGCAAACACACGCCAGAAATGCAATCCCCGCTGCGAGACACCCCGGCTCTCCCACCTTACGCCCTTCCTCTCTCTCTCCGGCTCCATAAAAACATTCAACCATCTCTGCCCTCCCATCTGTGGGCCATCAGCTCACAGCTTAAACCTGGCCCATACAAGCCCTTTTTGCACACCTTTACTGCCTGGCAAGAAATTGCTGTATCACACAGCAATCCCGGTCCACATTTTATTGCCGTTTTCCTTATTATTATTATCGTTGTTGATAAGGATAATGACCCTCTGCAATGCCTGCTGCACCTTCTACGTGAGAGCTTTTAAACTTTTCTTAACAGCAATGCATTCAGCTTCATAAACGCTTCTGAGAGGCACAGCACCATCATTACCCTTATTTTACAGAGGTGAACACCGCAGCTTAGAGGAATTCGGTGCCTTGCCCGAAGCGTACAGACAAATCATGGCATGATGCTAAGAGCGAGAACAAATAGGTCTGGAAAGAAGAGTCTGTTTGCATTTTCTCAATGCCTACAGGCTCTGAAGTCGTTTGAACCACATATGCTCAGAGTCCCCTTTATCCCTCCACCCTGCCAAAACCCAAAGCTAAGAAATACAACCAACACTTGTCTCTGTTTAATGCTGCTTTACTGTTGACCTTGCATCTGCAGCCAGGACGGCCTAACTCACCCCAGCGTCCGGACGTGTGCTGCTGCACTGCAGAAGAGCTTGGCAGTGATTTGCGAGGCGATATTAACGCCCAGCTGTTCTCCTGTTTCTTTTGCTTTTCACGTGCACAAAGTTAGGAGTGGCCTAGGCACTGCACTGACACCGTGCGGTTTCAGGTTATTCATATACCGCAGCGAGATTCAGCGCTCACCCAGTAGGATCCAAAATCCCCAAATAATCCGCATCGATTGGAAATTTTGCTGCGCTCCCTTCTGCTCCCCCGTCCCAGGCCTGGGTTGCGGGAGTTACCGGTAAGTTACTCCCTAATGGGGCTGAGTAAGGCGACTCTGTGCGTGTGTCTGTACGTTCACACGACAGGTAACAAACGTTTTGCCCCATGATTAAGCACTCTTTGGCTCAGTTGCCTCCACGACAGCCTCCTGGGGGACTGCACACAGCTCTGGGCGCCCAGGAGGGAAGGACAAACCACAAAGCGCGAAGCCAAGCAACAACAAGGTGTTCTACAAGCTGCTTCCCACAGATTCCTGTCTCGAGGCTGATTGCATTTGGTGGCCACGAAGGTATGAATTACGCTCAAAGGCGAATACTCACAAAACGCTTCTCTGGTCTGTAGTAAAAGCTGATCTTACGCTGGAACTTTCCCCTCAGTGTCCTGGTTTTGGCTGGAATAGAGTTAATTTTCTTTCTAGTAGCTGGCATAGTGCTGTGTTCTGGAGTTAGGATGAGAATAATGTTGATAACACACTGTTGTTTTAGTTGTTGCTGAGCAGTGCTTACACTAAGCCAAGGACTCTTCATCTTCCCCTGCTCTGCCAGGTGCACAAGAATCTGGGAGGGGGCACAGCCGGGACAGCTGACCCCAACTGGCCCAAGGGCTACCAAATGATGTCACGCTCAGCATATAAAGCTGGGAGAAGAAGAATGAAGGGGGGGACGTTAAGACTTACGGCATTTTGTCTTCCCAAGTAACGATTACACATGATGGAGCCCTGCTTTCCTGGGGATGGCTGAACACCTGCCTGCCGATGGGAAGTAGTGAATGAATTCCTTGTTTTGCTTTGCTCGCGTGTGCAGCTTTTGCTTTACCTATTAAACTGTCTGTATCTCAGCCCATGGGTTTTCTCACTTTTACTTTTCCGATTCTCTCCCCCATCCCACTGGCAGGGGGGAGTGAGCGAGCAGCTCCGTGGTGCTTCGTTGCCGGCTGGGGTTAAACCATGACACTCAGGTAGGGCAGTAACTACTGTACCACACTGTCTATTTTTACAAAACTTAGAGGAACGTAGTATCTTGTAGGAAATTAATATGCTTCGCTAAACATGGCTGAAACTGACTGTTGAGTTTAAAAGTTATTTGAGGAGGTTCAAAGGTACCAACAAACAGAGAATAAGATCACATCAAGCTCTCTTTCTTTAGGCAGCCAGGGAAAAATGTTCTGCTTTGACAGGAGGAAGGGAGCTACAAGGAGATTAAAAGAGGTGGGTGAAGCACGTTGCTGAGGGGCCCCATAAACCAGCTACGTGTACAAGGTGGAAATAACTGCACTGATTATCACTGAACACAGGGGCGTAATTAGGACCATTGGGACAGAATAAAAAGATTAATGGTCTGCTTGGTCATAGAAGAGGACCATGAAGATAAACTTACTGACTGAGATACTCCAGAGCATGGTATCGTTTTTCACAGAACAGGAAAGGGGCATCACTTATCGGGGATGTGTAAAACTGGATTTGACAAGACACTAATGGCTACGATTTGTACAAGCAGCTACTAATCCCAGGGCATGCATCTGATACCTTGTAGAAGAAACAGCCTGTTTTTCTAAAGGAGGATGCTTCGAATGATTTTGAAAAGCATTATCACATTTGTCACCAGCCGCTCTGAAAAGCCTGGTGAAACACGTGGGCTGCAAGCGTGCACATGTCTTCCCACATACACTTCTCAGGTGAACAAAGGCCCGACGGCATGCCTCTCACCCTCCTGAAAGTGCTCCTTCCAGCTAGACAGGGCTGGTCACACCACCCCATCTGTAGCTCGGCAGGTGATGTGACCAAGGAGGCACCGCGAGCAGCCACTGATGCGTGCCACCGGCCACACCGCAGCAGGTCAAACATGGGGATGCTCCTTGCCAGGGACAGCAGGGGCCACCTGCCCAGCCCTGGCCATGGGAAGGGCAATGTGCTGCTTGCTGAGCAAAGCTCAGTGCATGAGCAAGCCCAGACGCCAAGGCTTGCTCTTTATCTGCACACTGGGTATAAATCAGGCAGTTAAAGTAAAAGAAAAAAATTTTTAAAAGTACTCCCTCCTTACCCTTACACATCATCCTCTACCAACGGGTCTGGAACCCAGTCCTGAGGACATGAGAAATGGAGCCTCTGTTGCAACCTGACTTCTCAGCCGTCTGCCCCCAGGGCAACTTTAGAAGGGCAGTGCCACCTGAAGAAGATTAGGCGCACACTACTTGCGCGGCATTCATTGTCTAGGGGCCGGAATACCCCAGAGCTTGCATCACACGGAGCAAACACGCTGTCCTCAGACGGGAATACCACGGCTTTTCCGCCAAGCTGAAAGCAATGCCTTCGACGTGAATGCTTGGTCCCCTGCCACCTTAATCTTCCAGAGCCCTGGGTTTGAATGCACGAGCTGCAGACTGGAGCTGGGTCACAACCTTTTTGGTTATCCCTGAAGAATTTTACTCACCCAGACAACGAAACGATCCAGACATAGCAAAAATTCCCTGAGGAAATCTCTTCCTCCTACATATAGGAAACGAGACAACAGTTCCAATCCCTCATACTTAAGCTTCCTCAAACATAAACATGAAAAAGTGGCCAAAACACAGGAGGGAAAGAAAGTCCCAGAGCAGCAAGGAGTGCATACGCAAAGAATTACGTTATGCAGAAAGAAAGCTCTTGGCTTCAGGCTACAATTACCAGCACTTAAATGGCAGGGGCCACTCTAGCGTGGAGGGGGGGGCCCCCAGGCACCGTCCTCCAGATCGATTCATCGTCGGGAAAACTCCGCCATCAAAACCATCCCCAGACAGCGCGGCGCTGGAGGGCCAACCTGGCACCTCGCCAGCGCCTGCCGAATGCTCCCTCTTCCATCCGTCCTGGCAGATGGACAGAAACTCCTTGTTCTGCCCCACTGACGCTCAAGCCCCAAAATGCCTCACCCTGGCAGCGGGGTGACGAGGAAAGAGTGGCCAAGGGCAGCGTTTCTGACGGCAGGAGGCACACCCAGCCCATGGGCTCCTGCGTTAGAAGAAGGTTCACCAGTACCTCTCTCCATCAGAGGCAGCCCACCCCTGTCACCCCACTCTTGTTTCCCTGTTATCCAAGATTTTAATGCCCTCTTCTCCCCTCCCCTGACTTGGAAAGCTTCAGAAGACCATTTCAGGCTTGAGTCTTACTCCTGCCACAGCTACCTCTGCAGCGAGTCCTTCCACTATCTCCCTAGGTCTCCTCACAGATAAAGAAACAAAGAAGTTGTTTCTGGCTATAGATAATCTTTGACGCTATCACTATTTCTTGAAAACTTTCGTTGTGGGGAAGAGCTGATTGAGCATGCAAAGCTCCACCAGCATCCATATTCCCAAAGCCTCTTGATCCTGTATCAGGACTGAGCTAGTAGCAGGGATGGGATCAGGAGGAACATATACTGGCTAGGGACAACCAGCACCGGGTGACAAATAGCCATCCAACCGGTCCTTCTGCTCTTCAGAGCCCAGCGCTACCCTGGTTTGGAGCATAAGTTGTGCAAATCCTCTCCTCCTACCACTGAAACCCAGCTGCTCTGACTTGGTGTTTTTATCTGTTTCTCTCTATTGCTCCCTCAAGCTGGTTTGTTGCTCTTTCCATTGCAAGGCCCTCTACAGAGATATGATAAAGAGAAAAAAAAAAACCAACACAAATTCATATGCTTACGGCTTTAGTGCTGTGTAACAGAGCTGCAAAATGAAATGAGGGAAGGATAAAGGAGAAGGAGCAACAAGAAAAGCTGGTTACTATGGGGTCCATCACATAGTGTTACAGTATTTGGAGAAAGTGGTTAGAGGTCCCTCTCTGAGACAGCAGCTGACAGGGTACAGCCAAGGGCACCGGAGCCGTCCTGCAATGCCCATACAGAGACAAATGAGATAGGAAAGACTTGTTAGAACCTCTCAACCTCCTGGTTCTTCTGGTGCACTGGGTATCTTCCTCAGAAGCACGGGAGAACTGGCACCCTCTCCCCCGTGAGACAAAAAACAGATTCCAGTCTTCAAGCAATGTTTAGTTTCTTCTGCCAAAATATTTGCTTAGCTGTCAAACTGTGGAAATGTGGGATCCACCTGCAGCTGAGCTAATGAGATACCAAATCCCTCCCCGATCATCCACCCTAAACCCCTTGTTCTTTCCAAATGTGCTGGTCCAAGAGGAGCCTCCAAATTGTTTCCAGGTTATGACCCTTGACATGCTCCAAACAAGGTGCGGGTGTCTCAATAAATTCCACATATGCAGACTGGAGCATGAGCTTGCTTTTCTTCATCATCTCTCACAGGCAGCCTACATCTAATCTACTGCCCCAAGCAACCACAGGCCCGATGTCAAAACCGAGAGGTACAGCGTAATACGTGAGAGAGCTAAGGCATAGAGCAAGTAGTAAGATTTCATAGAAACTTATATGAACTTCACTTCTGGGTGGCTGGTTGGCATGGCCGAGAAGGGACATAGTCACTCATTACTGCCAGCCGGTGTCTTCAGCCCAGACCACAACTGGCGCACACTTGAGAGCAGGTAGTACGAAAATGCCGTGCAGTTGCTGCTCGTGCTACAGTTATCTGTGCTTTAATACAGCACTGAAGCCTCCAGGCCTGTTTATCTGCCATTTGTTTATTTACTGCTGCAATGCCTAGGAATTGCAATCTGAGTCCCACAGCGCAAGAAGAAATAAGCCCCTGCTCTAACCAGCTCACATCTAACTTAGCACACTAGCTGTGGCAAAATCTACAACCTCTGGGAGAGTCGAGAGGTACGTATCCCCGTGTCTGCCGCCCAGACGCAGGTCTGGAAGGAGGTACGCCTCACAGCGTAACAGCAGGCTGCTCTTTTCTTTCGCTAAGCTCGGAGACAACATTGTGAGGGATAAATCTCTCCGAAGAAGTGCTGGCTATTCACAGAATAGCTTAGGCATCACAGGACAGCAGAAGCTGACCCCCCTGCAAAGTCATATACAACCCAGCTAAATAAGGCATTTCTGGGAACCAATCTCATCCAGCTCACACAGGATATGTGGCAAAAACACAGCCTGGTTAATATGAGTCTCACGAGCCCGGAAAGACACATCTGGCTGAGATTTGTGACAAACTCTCTTCTGTACAAAGAGAAACATTCCCCAGCTCATGTAACACCACACAAGAAAGATCAAAGGTGCCCCGGTGCCTCCTGATGGGTAAGCAGCTGTACCAATAACAGCAGCTGGAAAATGCAACAGGAGACTCTCGGGCAGTCCCTTCCTCCCGTGCGGGGAGCGGAGCTGCCCCCCAGGCAGCCCCCAGCAGCAGCCCCCCTGTTAATTACCGGCAAGGAATTTGCACTCCGGCAGATAAAGTCATTCCCTCAGCTACGGCGAATTTGCACGAAGCAGCTGGGATCTGACAGCGGCTCCATCCGAGTAGCAGCATCAGGGTGCCACGCGCACCTACGTGCTACGCGACACCTCTTCGGCTGCAGAGCTGGCACCACGCGCGCTGCTGCTCGGGGGTTGTGGTCCCGTCAAAGCAGCTGGGGAGGCGATTTAAACGCTTGCAGACGGGGCATTCGGCCAGTGACTTCAGCATGGTATGAGGTACCTCAGACAGAACCACCCGGTTCGTCTCCCAGACTCTGATCCCTGGGCCCATCCGCAGCACAGCAGCTGCCCGACGGCACAGCACGTGCCTTAAAAATCAGGCTTTGCACAGATGAGCCTTTGCTGTGTGCCCAGGATAGAATCACTTTTTCCCTGCCTCCTCATTTAAAATATGCTTATCGCCTTGAGGCACAACTCCAGCAATGCCTGGTCTGGCACTCAAGGGCAGGATTTGAAGGAGGAAGATGCCTATCACTCCAAAACCAGCTGGAGGAGAAAAACAGATGCAATTTTTCCTTCCACTGATGACTGAAGATGTGCCTGCTAGACTCGACCTGGGAAGCTAGTTTTATTACATTAGTGGGTTACATGTGACTGCTGGGTTTTATTGCACAAAGCTTGTGCATATTAAAAACAGCCCAAGTTACTCACGTGATAGGCACTACAGTGTCTTTTCCTTCCCCTGCGTCGACAAAATATCAGCGAGAGAAGGACTGAACTACCTACAAAGTCTCTATCGCTAAATTTCAAAGGCAAATGGACCCTTCTTAAAACGATGGCTTCAGGGCCAAATACAGCTACGCAACCACATCAGGATCTCAACTTTCATTTATCCAGTTTAATTTATTAAGACAGCAGTTTTTAGTCTTCACCATCGCAAAAACGTGGGAAAAGCTTAACCAAAGCAAGCTGACGATGGGAGGAAGCGCACCAGGCTTTATGAAGACCAGCTGGACTCCCAGCTCCACCTCCCCCAGGGCACACGAGCACTCTGCTGGCAAAAGGGGCACAGGACTTGGACGAGGTCGAGTGTTGCCCTCCCTACGTGCAAAAGCAGTCACGTCGGATCGAGAGGAAGCGCTCAGGTGAGTTCAGCAAACAGAACTTAGCAGAAACCTTTGTCTTTTCTCTCCCCCGTAACATCCCCTTTTCGGCTTTTCACATGGAAAAATTACACTGAGGGAAGAGGAGGTGTGGTGAAAAAAACTAATCCCAGGGTTACAACAGATGTAGACACTGCAAACACGGTGCTATTAGAAAAGGTTATAAATCTGCCTCCAGATGCTTGTTATCGCCGTGCTGCTCGGGGGTTATAGCCCCCTCAGATGTGTCAGTAGATCTCCTTGCAAGAGGAAGGTCTCTAGCCCTCCTCCCCTAGCCCTCTTTAGCCAAAATGAGACAAATCAGACCGAACTGTTTACATAACTCTTTCCAAAGGCTGGCTCATTTGGCCAGAAATGGGTTAAGGATAGCTCAGGAGAACAGCTACAGGTCCCAGAGATTAATCTGAATGGCCAGAAAACTGGCAAGGAGCAGAGGGCAGGCCAGGGCAGTGACCTCCCCTCTTGGCAAGGCTGGATTCAGGAAAGGACTTCTGTCCACAGTCCGCACCCATGTACTCATGCTGGCATAAGCCTCTTTGCTAACATCTAAAGTTCACGGTGAAAATAACTTTCTTGATGATTCTGCATCAGGTTTAAGCCAAAATGAAAAAAACCAGAAACCCTCACTCTTATTCTGAAAGAAGTATCCTGGTGGGACACACAGCGATGCTGGTTTAGAGTGGTACCAGCAGTGGAAGTGCTCCCGCACGCCATCCCTTCAGAGCCCATGGACAGAGTCAAACAGCGACCGGCCTCCTCCCCAGTGTTAACCAGGGAACTTACTCCAGCAGGATACGAACAACTGATGAACTTTTAATACATCCATCAGACATTTCCAGCCTCTCCCTTTTCCTCTATCGCGAGGGATGCTTCCCAAAAATCACTCCATCTGCTTCAGAGAGCTCCAGCTGAGAGCACGAGCAACTTCGCCTCCGTAGCGTCCCTGTTAATACTAGCGAAGGGCCGCCTCATTGAGGCTCCGACCCAGGAAGAAAGAGATAAAAAGGGCCGTCTGAAGCTGGTGGCTGGCTTCCATCCGAGGAGTACAGTTCACCGTCTATTGCTCTTGTGACTATTACTGAAACAGGCCAAGAAAAGCTCCCAAGTTTTGGCACGTCTCAGATTTTCCAGTCTGCACAAAATCATGCCAGGAACATTTACTGAAGCAATTTCTTTCTTTCTTTAAAGACTCTAATTATGCACCTAACAATGTTGTAGAAATGAGCGTTGTACAAAAACCCCAGTACAGTTCAGATACAGTTTTGCCGACAAAAGGATTAGAAGCTTAAAGCTCAGTGTTAATATTCTGAACATACTGAAAGGCACAAAGTGCAAACTGCAGCAGAAACAGAAGAAATAGAGAGGTTATCACTTCCAAAATCTGAAAGAGGGAAAACCACACAGGAAAATGCCATGCTAATCTTACTAAGTGATACAGGCGGTAACAAGGGGGCATTTAGAAGAGGGCAACCATCAAAGCCGTCTTTGAAATGCAAGCAGCTCACCTGCAAGCACAGCCCACTCCCTAGAAAACGAGAAGGTCTAGATACCCCCAAGGGTGGGATACTACCTGTGAGTGAACTGATGGTCACCACTTGGCAGCTACCAGCAACAAGGAATCAAACCGAACCCCAAAACAAAAGTTGTCCGAGGTGTCAATTTTCCCTGAAACCAGACCCAAACCTCACTCATCACTCTCAAGTTTTGCTGAACTTAGACTGGCGTCGAACCAAGACAGTCACTGGTTTGACACCTGGACCACTACCCCTGAAAACAGTCAAATCATTCATTTATCCACTCAAGCACGAACTGGCCTTTAAAACCAAGTTTTGAACACGATGGCTGTACATTTTTCTTACTTTCAGTTTGCAGATGAGGCACAGAGACATGACAGTACTTACACTTGGGAAGCCATCCAGGTACTCCAAATTAGAGTACAGGAGGCAAAAGCCAGGATTTAGCACTTTGACCGCGTCAACATAATGTTAGCCGCACCAGCGAAATCAGAAATCAAGGGCCAAACACATCTTGGCTACGTCTCTCCTGGTGACTGACTCCAGGAGGCTTTACTCAGACCACTGCCGTCACTATTTAGCTGTTATTATCATCCATCTTACGGATGCACTGCCGTGCGCTTCCTTCCTACAGAGGTTTTGCTGTACATTGACCCGAACTGGTTAAGGTTTATTTAGGGTTCCTAAGAAAATGAGTAAAACCAATCTGGCTTTTTCAGGACAGCATTGGAGAGGATGCGTGCAAACGCTGACTACATAAGTGTGTCATGCCTTGGGAAGAAAGTGTTTTACAATATTACCATGTACAGGCAGATGTGAAACGCTAGCCCGTACTACAGCTCCGTCCCGCTCCCCTTGGTTTTCACGACAGCCGCGACGAGAGCTGTACCGCGACAGTGTCGGCTGGCAGCCGCCCTGTCTCACCTCCGCTCTTCACGTGCCCCAGCGTTTGCATTGTTCGTCCCTTCAGCGAGCGGCTGGCAGTTGCGGGGAGTTCGCCGAAGAGCTTTGCTTACGGGGACGGAGCGACAGCGACGGGTTTCGCCCTAAAACCCCCCTCTTTGCCATCACCCGGGCAGCGCGGTCCACGGGCGGGAGGCAGAAAAAGAGGGAACCGTTTGTGGGAAGTCGGGCGCGTTTATGCATTTTTTTGCGCGGAGCCAAACGGCGATGCTCCAGGGTGGGGCTGGCCATCTGGGAGAAATATGTAGGGAGAAAAAATGCAGGCGGGGAGGACGAGCCGCCCCTCGAGCGGGACCGCTTCCCTCCGAAAGCAGGCTCGGCCTCCCTCCCCTGCCCAGCTTGAGTTCATTTTCCTCAAATCACTTCCACATTTCCCCTGCCGTAATTATAAAATATTTTGTTTCTGACCTCACTTTTACGGAGGCCGCCGCAAGCGGGAATTCGGGCAGCGTTTATTTTCTGTCAACAGAGCCGGGGAGGTTGCGAGTGGGGGGCTCTCGATGTCATCGCGGTATAAGGAGGGAAGGGAAGAAAGCGGGAGAGAAAGAGCGGGAGGGGAAGGGGGCTGCCCAGAGGCGGGCGGGGGGCGGCCCGGCCCGGGCGGGGACGCGGCCCCCTCGCAGGGGTCCGGCGGCCCCACAACTTCCCTCCCGCCCCGGCTGCTACTTTCCCCGGTCCCGGCAGCTCCCCCTCCCCGCCCCGGGCGGCGCCGGGGAAGGGGACCGCGGCGGAAAAGGCCAGAAAGTGACCCCCCGCTCCGCACCCCGGCCCCCCGCTCCGCACCCCGGCCCCCCGCTCCGCTCCCCGGCCCCCCGCGCCTACCTCGGCTCGCAGGCGGGCGACGGCCAGCAGGGCGCAGAACAGCGGGAGAGTTTTCCAGATCTGCAAGAGAGGGAGCGGGGGGGGCGGTGAGGGCCGGGCCGGGCCGGGGCGAGCGGGGCCGGGGCCGCCGCCGCCAAACTTCCCGCCGGGCGGCCCCGCTCACCATCCTGCGGGCGGCTGGCGGCACCGGCGGGGCAGGAGGAGTTGCGGAGGCGCCTTCCCCGTGCTCCGGCTCGCTCGGCAAGGGAAGGGGAGGGCTCCCCCTCACCCCGACCCGCCAGCCCGCGGCTCCACCCCCGGCCCGACCCCCGCCGCCTCCCCCCGCCCCGGGGCCGGCTCCTCCCCGGCCCGCCGTGAGGGGGCGGCCCCCGCCCCCCGCCCCCCCGGACCCCGCCGCCCCTCGGCGGTGCCCCCGGCCTTCCCGCCCCCGGGCCCCACGGGGGAGCTCGGCGGCCCCTGACGGCTGAGGGGCGGCCGGGGGCCTGGCTGGGGCCCGCCGGCCCAGCGAGTGCCCGAGGCGGGGGTTCCCGCCCCGCAGCGCCGGGCCTCCCCGCCTCGGCCGGGCAGGAGATGGGTCCGGGGAGGCCGCCCCAGCCCTGCACTGACGGGGGGCAGGAGGAGCGGGGGGGCACAGCCCTGCCAGGGCGCGGCCCGGCGGGGGGGCGGCAGCCGCCCCCTCGTTGTCACGGAAGGGGGAAACTGAGGCACGGGGTGGCTTCTCCGCTTCGCTTCCGTGCTGTGGGAACCCGCTGCCCGCCCGCTCCCGCCGCGGGGCCACGCCGCGGCGACGGGTGCCATTCGCGGCGGGACGCAGCGAGGTTTGAAGTACGGGTTCAAGCCCGAATGGCGCTGGCTGAGCGGCACAGGCAGCCGGGGTGTTGTGCCAGGCACGGGGGGCCGAAATCCCACCTGGAATGGCTGGTGGTGCTCGTTTGGGTATAAACAGCTGCGATCCTCCTGTTTAATCTCTTCATCTCTGAATTTCAGGAGCCTCTGGTAGCTAGAAGGCAGGATCAGACAACGCAGAGAGACTGGGCACATACAGAAATCCCTGTTACAGCAAGCAACACCATGACACCAGTTGTCAAGGGCTTCTCCTCGAGTTTTGAGGTGGGTTGTAACCAAAAATGACACCACTGGCTTTGAAATCCTGCCTTGCTCCGTAAGCGAGCGTCCCCATCACCCGCCTGTCTCCTTGCCCTGCTTTACTCTGTGCCCTCAACACAAGCGGGCGCCATGGGAGGTGCTGGGGTGTGCCCCCTCATCGTGCACCAAGACCAAAGATTATTTTAGCATCCTGCTGGAAGGAGTAAACTCTGGAACAGAGCTCTCCTGGATCAGCCCACATCTGGACTGTTCACGGCAGCTGTGCCCTTTAGCTGTGCCTCCTCAGGCTCTGCTCCCTCACTCTGCTTTGTTTTTAGGATTACTGATACTAATTTTGCATTTATAAAGCATCCTCCCCAGCAAGTTCTGCTTCTGTCTGTGAGTGGTACTAGCCTATAAATCTGTCCTGAAGAGAAGTCTAATTATTTCACTGCTGATGCTAAGCAATGTGGTTTTCATTGTCTTTCTTTTTTTTTTTTTTTTTTTTTGTTAAACTCACCTTTCACAATGTACCTCTTTGTTTTGTAGTCATTGATTGCCTCGCCTGATGGTACAGCTCAGGCAGAGTTATGGCTGAACTCAGCTGGCCTCTAGCTTGTGGAAGCATCATAGGATCAGGCTCACCCTGAGTCACCCCGATGCGAGTGCCACGACATGAAAAAAACGAGTGGCAAATGATAAATACGTTTTAAAAGATTCATCGATTTCTGGCCTCTTGACGCCCGGCTCTGCGCAAGCGGTGCTACACGAGGAGGCTCTCTGTTTCCAGAGGGTAAGAGTGACTCGTGCCACCCTTGGGAACAGAGCACTAGCAGGTGTCTCCCAGCTCCCGCGCTCCCTCCCGGTACCGGGGCAGTCACCTCACCTACGTGTGATTAGCCGCTGTGCTGGATTATATAGGTTGCCATGAGCATGGGTTTTTTTCTGTGTAATCAAAGGACTGAATGTGAAACACAAAGTAAAACTCTCCATTCTACACTGGCATTCAGGTACATGAAAGCGTATTTCTTCAAGTTAGTTTTTATCATGTGGAAATGGGTAGAGGTGAAAACCAAACAGCATGTCTAATGCTAGCATCCGTGTGTTCCCACAGGAGGAGAGGAGCCCACGAGGGGAGACAGGCGTTTGTACAGGTACCCCCTGAAATCAGATAACACTTGTGTGTGCAGACGAGGCCTGAGGATCTCTGGTAGACTGGGGGGGAACCGGCTTTAGCGCTTGGCTGGAAAGATGACGACGGTGATAGAGCCGGAGTTGTTTGTGGGAGCGTGGAGGTCTGTCATGTCAGGAAACTTGGCGAGGCAGGGAAGAGGTGTGTTATCTCTCTTCCGTCACAGGCAGCACAAAACAGTCTCAGCACAGACACCGGAGCCTTAACGCCGTGTACAAAGGCACACATTTCGTAACCAAATACACGATATCTGACAAACTGTTCCCATTTATTCCAAACTTTCACCATTTAAACCCGTAAACTGCAAAGGAGCAGTGTGTACTACCTGAGTGCGTAAGAAATAAATCTGCCAGGAATCTTTGCTCTTTCGTGATGGACCCATAACAAGGAGCTTGAATCAGAAGCACTAGAATAAGGGGAAAGCAAATGCATTTACAGCTGTGGTTTCAAGCTGTGGCCGTAATGGATATGGTAGTTCATCATCGCTGGCTACGCAACCAAAGTAGTATCATAAAAACGCTTTCAGCTAAAAGCTTCATCATAAGGGTGAACGATGCTTGCCTGAAATTTTGAAGGTTGCAGTGCTCTGGTGGGCCAAAGAAATTGGGAATCATTGCTCTACAGGGAAGATGTTATTCTATTACATACATCAATATTTCATTTCTGCTGATGCTTACTTTCCAGCCACCGCTACTTCTAAAACAAACATTTTGTTATACACATGGGATCACAAATTCTGATACACACACATATGCCCCAGTGTCCACACAACCGAAACTCAGTAACAAGCTGTTGCCTGAGAAGCAGCGCCAACGAAGCCTGGACTCACGCAAGTGTACATCTCATGGGTGGATACGCTCTCCTGTGTTTAATAAAGCGCAGGCTCCGACTGACGCTTTCTCCATTCTTGGGGCACCGTCAGCATCACTCCCCTGGACTCTCTGGTGTCTCACGAGGGTTACTCTCATGCCGCAGCCTCTCCCTTATTACAGCATGTGCACACGTACACACCCAAAGTGATTGTGCAAGCCTCATTTCCTAGGGAAACTAAGCTAAACATGTGCCAACAAATTACTTCTTAAGCCCTCACCCAGCCCTTGTGGCTATACCATGATATCACCCTCTCCACATTACCTCACTCCCATCTACCACCCACACCCTTCACGTCTCCTTCTGTCGCCCCTGCCGTACGAAATATCAGCCCTGAAGGATGGGGTTGTGATTGCAGCCTTGTGCTGAAGTCAGCGACTGCCCTGCCTGCGCTGCATTTTAGGTGGCAACTCAAGAAACCAAGTTGTTTGGCAAGTGGCCTTCATGATGGAGCAGTAGCCTATCTCGCTGACGAGTAAGAGATTTGCAGCAGGCTTAGTTGGCAGAATTAGGAAGCGGGGTATTACTTTTGAATAGCGGGTTTGTAAGGTTGTAGCTGAGAAGGCTCAGCTCGTGTGGGACGGGAGGCATCTGCGTCGTCTTGACCTACGTCAGCGGTGCCTCCTCATGGACCAGGCTGCAGCTCTGCACCGGAGCCCGAGCTAGGGCCAAGGGACACCTGGGATTTTCCAGCAGGAACAGGCCAGGGCTTCGAGACATGAGGGGGAAAGCCTGGAGCGGGGTTACACAAGCAAAGGTGCAGGCGTCAGACCTGAGCGAATGCTGGGGTGACCGTGAGGTTGGCGCGAGAGTCCCCAGGCTGTCACGCGTGGATCGCGCGGACACCTCGCCGCCTCGAGTGAGCACTCGAGTCTGCAGCAACCTTTCCCGGGTGTCCTGACGTGGCGGTGCTGGCTTCTCATCACCCCCAAAGCGTGCCGTGTCCTGGCTCCCCCGAGGAGCTCTACCTTGCTCTCAGCCTGTGAGCGGGGAGCAGCGGGTTGGGGGGAGTGAATGGTGCCTAAGTAAGGAGGCAGCTTCCTACCCTGAATTTTTGGAAGATGCTGGATGACTCTCATTATCCCAGCTTCCCACCTGCAGCGCACGACCCAAACTCTTAAGCTGAAATAGGATGGGCCTCTAGCATACGTACCCAGCCGGGTGAGCTAACTCGGGTCTCAGGCTTCCCTGGCTCAGGGAGAGTCACTCAGGGAGTTACTTTTCTAACCAAAATTCAAACACAGGTAAGAGGGAACTGTGATTAACCGTGATGTGAGGATACACACACGACACGCAGATAGCTTAAATCTCCTTTTTTTACAGCACAGTTATTTCTCGCATCCATATCACTTTCCTGTAGTTTGGTCACCTTCCAGCCTGCGCTTTGTTAAATACAGTTATTTTTTTATCTTCTCCTAGCTTTGCTTTTTGCTTCATTTCCCTTCTCTCGTAATTTTCTTCCTCACTGTAGTTTCTCCATTCCTTGCTCCTGCTCCAGCTGCAGCATTTGTACTAATCACGATTGCTTAAAGCTCTATTTCAGACCTGATGTAGTAAAGTGCTGTACCGTCCCTTTTCCCCCCTAGCAGATGTCTTTATTTTGCAGGTTTTACTGGGGATATTGATGTCTTTATTTTGCAGGTTTTACTGGGGACATTGCTAACCAAAGGGCAACAAGTCTGGCGCTAGCAGGCTATGTGGTTTGTCTAAAATGCATTCTCTAATGGTTAATGCATTTGATGGGCTTTTGGATATTCCATTAGCTAGAGCTGTAAAATGCCTAAATACCTTTGACAGCCTGGCCCTTAAACTTTACCCTTGGTATCCCTTATTCAAGGTGAGATTTTTGGTTTTTTCTAACCGAAGACAAGTTTCCAAGGCGTCATTTCCTCACAGACTTCATCCAGCACCCAGGTGTGATCACCTAGGTAAGCCGTGCTCACCAGCAGCACCCAAAGCCCAGAACCGCACCCGTGTCCAGCCTGCGTAACCACATCCACTTTGCATTTACCACAGCCCGGCCAAGGGTGGCTTGCCATGGTCTCGTAGCCTTGAACTACACTCAGATCCACGTCGTGGTGCAAGAAAGGAAAATCTATCTCAAAACCTGAGTGTGGGAACAGTCCCTCTGTCCTGAATAGCATAACGTGCTTCTGTCTCAGCGTGTTCCTCCTGCCAGTTCACTGCAGCTGCTGCCAGGGCCATGATGCAGGTAAGTGAAATGCCCCTGCTTTTGACCCTGCTATTGCACATGCCCTTTGTAAAGAGGCTGAGGGCACTGGGCTTGTTCAGCCTGGAGAAGAGACCCTGTTTGGAGCAGAAGGATGGACTACAGACTTCCTGAGGTCACTTGCAACCTGAATTATCCAATGAACCTGTTTGATCCTACAAGTTTGCTACAGCCTTCAAACTAAAAGCACTCTCACAAGAGAAATCCTACCCAGCCAGAAGCAGATTGGTACCATCCCCTGAAAGAGCTCCCTAGGATGCTCCTAGCCCATGGCCAAACAGCTCAAGAGTTAGCAAACCCATTAGCTGTGCTCGGGGGATACGGTCCTGTCAGAATTCCTGTGATTCCTTACCCACAATGAACGCGGCTTGTGCATCTGGAGCAATAGCTGGCATGAAGGAAACAGGGGTCCTGGGCAGCCCCCATGGCCCCTACTGGCACCTACAGGGCCGCCCTCCACCCTCATATGGAATAAGGGCCATCCCAGCTCCTCCGTTGTCTAGATGCCGGTTGGACACAGAGATTGGTTCACAGAAACTGCCTGGCACGTCTACGCTGGTGCAGAGGAGACGTGGCTTATTGGCTCAGACAAGCAAGAACCTTATTCCATCCAAACAAGGCAGTCGCTAGGAAGGCACCTGTACCCACATTTGTTTTGTGGCGTCCTTGCTGATGTGCTACTGCCACAGCTCGTTGGAGTTTGACCTCAGAAAAGCCCCTCAGAGAGGTCTGGTAATGCAACGGGCAGCTGCAGGAGTCTGGCAAAATAAGCCTTGGGACCGGCATCAAGGTAAGGTGAGTTTGTACAGGCAGTTGAATGGGCCCATACGGTTCATAAGATGGATTGTCTAGTGTGGATTTTCTAGTTTTTCTAACACTACATCACAAACCAGCACGCAGGTACATACTGCCATGGTGATACACTTCTAGGTGGAGTCCTGACTCGCCTCCACACCTCCTAATGTTGCATGCACTTCACAGCACATACTGTTAAATATGACATTATTCTCCTCTGTAAGCGAGGAAACAATCATCACTTCTTTGCGCTTCCTTCCCCACTATCTATCTCCCTCATTTTGCAGATACGTTCACCGAGAAGTTGCTAAGGTCACTTCTGGTAGAGCACAGAGTCAAACCCAAGACTTTCCTGTGGCAGGCTGAAATTTCAGCTACCTTGTTTTTCTGCATCCTTGAGCTACAGTGATGCACTTGCCTCTGCCATGTTCCATACAATAAGCCCAGGCACCCCAACCCGCTGTTACTGTGGAGCAAGTGGTTGTCCGCCACCGGCAAATCCCGATTCACACAATTAAGAGCACTTTCTCCATTAGCTGAAACAGTAGGGGGTTTGTGCTCATGAATGTAGCAGGAAATGAACCCAGGATGTCTTGAGCTCAGGCACAGGCCATTATAACCTATCAATTATATTGCAACTTGCAACAAAACACAAGTGTTCCGCATGCCACTCACTTGTCTCACCTCTCAATCGCTGCCGTCACGCAGGGGCAAGCTTAACGTTCGACTGAAATACCCAGCAACATTCCCCAGGAGGGTGCTAACGCCTGCCATCCTGCTGTAAAGAAGCAGGCTCGCTCTCTCTTCGCCAACCAACGGTCATCACTTGCGGCTTGGCTGTGGGACCCACAGCTCTTGACTACCGAGTCAGAGAGCCAGTGCCAGAAGAGCCAGAGGGCTTTTCAAGGGGATGTGTTGATTAGCCCCCTTCCCACGCTCTCTCAGCTGTGCCCTTCTCCCCTCCCTGCAGCATTTGAACCCTCCTCAAGCACTGCTTGCAGCCAAAGCTGAAGAATTGTTCCAGCGCTGGGCAGAGGAGGTGCTGTGGAAGAGCCCCTGGAGGAGGATGCTTCAGAGCACTGCTGAAAAAGTGTCTGCTGGTGGGGGCAGATTGGTCGGGGAAATCAGCTTCTTCAAACGAAGGATGCTGGCAATAAAGGTCTGTCGGATCTCCCACAGCTGAGGCAAAAGGGCTGGGTTGTACCTGGATTAATAGGAGCACCACAGGAGATTCTGGGGTATACGGAGCCAGCCCCTTTTTGGGAAGGGAGGGCATGGACACAGAGCTAATGAGCCTGGTGAGATGGGTGGATGTCGTGTAGAGGCTTTTGTGTGCCTCAGCACCATGCAATCCACCTATGACAGATGGGAGCTCAGAGACCTCTGAGGTGACCCTCTGCGGAGCAGCTCTGTCTGGGGATGTCTCCTAACTTGCATAATCATAGAACCATAGAGTCATAGAATGGTTTGGGTTGGAAGGAACCTTAAAGATCATCTGGTTCCAACCCCCCTGCCATGGGCAGGGACACCTTCCACTAGATCAAATTGCTCAGGGCCCCATCCAACCTGGCCTTGAACACTTCCAGGGATGGGGCATCCGCAGCTTCTCTGGGCAACCTGTTCCCATGCCTCACCACCCTCATAGTGAAGAACCTCTTCCTTATATCTAATCTAAATCTACCCTCTTTCAGTTTAAAGCCATTACCCCTTGTCCTATCACTACATGCCCTTGTAAAGTCCCTCTCCAGCTTTCCTGTAGGCCCCCTTCAGGTACTGGAAGGCTGCTATAAGGTCTTCTGTCTCCTCTCCTCTCCTCTCCTCTCCTCTCCTCTCCTCTCCTCTCCTCTCCTCTCCTCTCCTCTCCTCTCCTCTCCTCTCCTCTCCTCTCCTCTCCTCTCCTCTCCTCTCCTCTCCTCTCCTCTCAACAGGTCCATGTACTTCTCATGTTGGGGGCCCCAGAGCTGAACGCAGTGCTCCAGCTGGGGTCTCACAAGAGCGGAGCAGAAGGGCAGAATCACCTCCCTTCACCTGCTGGCCATGCTTCTTTTGATGCAGCCCAGGACACAGTTGGCTTTCTGGGCTGCAAATGCATGTTGCCGGGTCATGTTGAGCTTCTCATCAACCAACACCGCCAAGTCCTTCTCCTCAGGGCTGCTCGCAATCCATTCTCTGCCCCGCCTGTATTTGTGCTTGGGATTGCCCCGACCCATGTGCAGGACCTCACACTTGGCCTTGTTGAATTTCATGAGGTAACGTGTCCACAGCTGTGCGATGATGGAAACTGAGTGCACCTCAAGATGCCACCAATTCATGCAAGCAATTGCCGCAGCAGATCCTGGCTCCCAACGCTGTTACAGGACTGTCAGAGTGCATCTCAAACTCACTTCCCATAGCTACCGACTCCTTGCCCTTACATTATATATACACAAAACCCTCTCATGGACTGTGCAGGTCAGGCGTATGGCTCAGAGGACAGAAGTTCCTGGGTTCTCCCACCCACACTGAATAATTTTGCTAGCTATTTCTCATCCTCTGCTAGCAGAGAACATGCTCAGACACACTCAGCTGTTTGTCCCAGCCCTTGGCAGAGCCTGGGATGCTTGCTAGAAGGCGTTCAGGAATTTTGCTGCCCAAAATTTGAGTTGTTTGAGTCGTGCCTGGGTCAGTGGGGGCTGGGTGTGGAACAGCAGCTCTGTGAGTCACCAGGGGTCTGTGAGAACAGGAGGAGAGGTCCACACAGCCTTATTTAACAGACTGTTGCGATGTTCAGTACGCAAATTCGGTGTTCTGGTGGTCTATGAGAAAGCTTGGGAGTTGGCAATGTAAGTTTGGACAGCTGATCTAGGACACAAACATTAGCTCAGGGACTCTTATAAAATGAGAAACTGCGCTGTTAAGCAAAAAAATGTGCAATGTATTAGTAAACATAGCTCACCCTAGAGACTAGCTCTTGTCATTGCTTAGCAATGCTATGAAATCATAGGTTCCCCTCCCAGCCCTGGGCTAGGCGATGGAAACCAAGGGCTTTTAGTTTTCCCCCATACAGGAGTGCAATGCCTGTCTTCAGCCAGAGCTATCATTCCCTAGGAGATGCTAAGCACCCTCAGCTCCACCACAGAGGCTGGCAAATGCCATTGCTGAGCTCCTGCAAATCAGGCTGTTGCATTAGGTGCTAAGTATGGAGAAAGTGTCTGACCTTAGACATCCATATTTGAACATGTTGGCCTTTAATTGCTGCAGCCAAGCTGCCCCAGTGGGTCAGGATTTATGCCAGACTTTTCACATGTGAGAAGAGGATAAATAGCTGTAAGCAAAGCCAATCCAAAGGAAAAGGTCACAGCTTTCAACCTCTGTGAGAGAAAGCTTCTGGATTGGAAATGTTAGTGACAGGAGGTGAAGTGGATAGGAAGCTGTGATTGCAAACTGGACGAGTTGGCCCAGCAGAATGGAAACTGGAAGAGCGGCGCTGGGGAGCTCGGATGTTGTACTCACTACTCTGGGCCAGCGCTGTGCTGCAGAGACCACTGAACTACCTTAGATGGCAAGGCAAGGGAGGCGAGAGGCACATTTCTGGTAGCACAACAGACTGGAAGAGATGAGCAAAGCAAGCCATGAGCAGAAGGAAAGGATGAAAGCAACGTGAGAGGGCTTGGAAAGGGGGACAGGCAGGTTCCAGCTGAATGGCACAGATTCGGAGGGGCCTGCCCGGCGCTGGGAGACTGAGGGAGGGGACAGATTCGCGGTGGAAGTGTGGCATCTCCTTCTCAAATCCCAGCTGGACAACTAAGGCTCGCAAGATCATTGACTTTAACACTAGAGCAGTCCCACCTTTAGAAACGGAGTCTGTTTACTGGATCTGAACCTTTGACTCCGTTTAAATGTCTGTGTCCATGAATTCGCATAGCAAAAGGTGAAGCTCTTGGCTCTGTTAGAGCCCAAAATGCTGAATAAAATCTCTCCACTGAACCCAGACATTCAGTATCTTTCACAAGCTTGCATCTAGCTCCATTTAGCCAGGTATGAGGTCACCTGCTCCAGACAAAACACGTGGCATGGCAGTTTTGGCTCCTGTTGGTACCTGTCCTGGTTCTGAGTCCCAGTTTGGTGGGAGATGCTTGACAGGCAGGTGACACAGCAGGTCTGGATGGAGCCACGCTTTGGAACTCTGTCCCCACGCAAAGCTATACGTGCACACAAGATCTGGCCAGAAGCACTGGGGCGGGGGTGATAGAGGCCTCTCCCACCATCCCACTCCCCAGGAAATGCAACCCTGGCAATGGCCTGGCTCTGAGTTAGTGTCGAGCCTGGAAATGACAAATTAACATAAGCTGTGAATTTACATACTTTTCAGCCATTTATGGCCTTGTCTGAGCCTAAATAAAAGCCATGGTCCCTGGAAAATTTGGGCCCGTTTGTCAGCAAGACATTCCAGAGAAAACATCACGTGCTCGTTTCATGAAATGAAATAAGATCTTTGTTCTGCATGCTTTTCCCCCCCCGCCCTTTTTCTGAATGAGGCAGTTTTGTCCGGGGATTACAAGCCAATGTTCCAATCCCTCACAGACGTTTCCCATTATCAGAGCTGCCTCTTGTCCTCCAAATCATTTTCCACAGGACTCCTGTAACTTAGGCTGGGAAACGAAGCCAAGAGCTCAGAAGAAAGGACCCTGTTCCAGGCTGTTGACAAGACTGAAAAATGCTGCGGGGTGTTGCTGGGACCACCCAGCCTGCAGCATCCTCAGCAGGGGAGCAGCTGAAAAAGATGCTAGTGGTGGGAGGAGGCTCGCTCTACTGTACAGCCGTTTAAACAGCTTGGTAAATTAACTTTGATGAGGTATAATCATGCTGTGTGGAATTGACTATAGAGACTGGTGGTAGACAACTGTGGCTGATGATTAACTCTGCAGCATACAGCACAAAGGGCCTTTGTGTTGCACCCTTGAGACCTACTCCTATTTTGTTAGATCCCCCTGTCTGGTGATCGAATTGCCCCAAAACTACCAAAGAAGGTTGGGGGAAGGGAAGGAAAACTCAAGTGAGGCTTTCTGTTTGGATTCCTCTTCCCCCCCCTCAAAGCATCATCCTCTGCTGGGGAGAACGACATGTATGGAGCTTGGAGCTGGACCACCTGCTTAGTGCACAGACCCAAGCAACTCCCTTCCTACAAACAGAAGCCAGCTACTGGAAAGGCATCAGGCTCCGCTCTGTAGACTCCCCATCTGGTCAAGCTCAGCTGGAGAGGAGGTCACCAAGCTGGGAGGGCCCAACTGAAGAACCCACAAAGCCCCTGTCTGCATCCTCACATAACTTTGCCATTCTGGTCCTTGGAGTCTTCTGCTGAAGTTTCTCCAAACATCATGATCTCATCTGCCTAGAGAAGGAAAGTCTGCAATGCCTTATTTCATGTTTGCAAGAAAGCTAAGGAGCCACTAGATGAGAACCATCCAGAAGTGAAATTAGGCTCCCTACAGCACTTAGGGCCCCTAACAGCCAACTCAGCTCTAGGAATGGAAATAAAGCTACAGCAGAGATGTGAAACAGATACTCACAGCCACATCTTATGTTGCTGCAGGAAGATTTGCCAGGACTCCTCTGTCAGCACTCTATCCAGGAAGGAGTGGGGCTCTGTTGCTGCATGAGCAAAGGCTGCCCTAGGACAAGGGATGTCTGGGCAGACCTACGCTATTCCCAATGCTATGTTTTCCATTTTATCAGGCTGTTCTGGGAAGCAAAAGGCATAGGCAGGCCTGGTTTCTAGGATCAGAGTTCATGACCCCTACCTTCTGGACCAGACCTCGTTTCAACTGGCTTGATGAGTTTGACGTATCCTCACTCACAAGCCCCATGATTTCAAGAAAAGTGTTGGAAAATTCCTTTTCTCTCCCTTTTCGCCATCCTAAGCCTAGCAGCATGTCTCACAAACTCCAAGTAAACGCTCCAAGCATCTGGTTAGATGGTGAAAGATGGAGCACAACTACTTCCCTGGCAGCTGTTTGCAGAGCTGAACTATCGAAGTGAAGGGGATGTGATCTGAGTACCTCTGCCAGGCTGGGCCTCCGTGGGGATTTGGGTGGTCCTGCAGAATCACAGAAATGCTGGTTTGGAAGGGAGCTCAGTGGCTGTGTAGTTCAGCCTCCTGTCTGAAGCAGGGCTATCGCCAGCACGCATTTGGTTGACCATGCCTCTGTCTAGCCAAATTGTGAAAATCTCTGCAGATGGGGACTCCACCACCTCCCTGGGCACCTGTTCCAGTGCCACCCCACTGTCCCAGTAGAAGCCGTGAGTGTTTTCCTGCCCTCCCTAAGCTTAAACTCAACCCCTCCAGACATGGGGGTTCCTCAACATCTGTAGGGGTCTCCATATGTAGGAGATCAGTAATCTGAAATGGACCTGTTGGCTCATCCGAGAAACTTCCTGGACCTGGATGGATCTTGGCCACAGATGACCTGAGTCGCTGCCAGAGACTCTGCCACTACAGTCTACTCAACATCGGGAATTAGCTTGAATTTAGGCTATGGCTCCAAATTAGGAGTTATGGTCATTCTATAGTTTTGTATTCAGGCATTAATAGTGTAAACTTGCTACACACCTAAAAATAACCTAAAATGCTGACTGGAAATACATAACTACATTCATTCTTTTCTACAAATTCCTCCACTTGCATTTCTTTCATTAATAGTGGGTAAATATGCATTCGACTGCACAGAGCCACCTCCTGCTCCTGTTCATCTGGTCTGATCAGGCATAAGATTGGTTAAAGGCTTCTTTTCTTTTCTTTTCTTTTCTTTTCTTTTCTTTTCTTTTCTTTTCTTTTCTTTTCTTTTCTTTTCTTTTCTTTTCTTTTCTTTTCTTTTCTTTTCTTTTCTTTTCTTTTCTTTTCTTTTCTTTTCTTTTCTTTTCTTTTCTTTTCTTTTCTTTTCTTTTCTAGCACAGATATAGCAACAGTAGGAAAACCTGGTAAATTTAGTTAAGACTAATGGTATGTACTGCTTCGCCTAGCTGAATCACTCCCCCCTTTGGGGGTCATATCTCGTTCTTCCTTTTCTTGCAAATGTAATACTGCGATGGTAAGGTAAACAAAATCAAAACCAACTTAGTTACATTGTTTGGTCAGAGCAAAGATCAGACATTTTCCCCAAAGCAATGGTGATTTTTCCTTGGCTGCCAAGAAATGCTGCCCCAATGAAACCTGTTCTGAACAGATGAGACGCTCTGGTAAGAAGGTGATAGATCATTTGTCAGTTCACGCATGTTTACGGAGAGATACAGGATGCCCCAGGAGAGAGATCAGCTTCTGCAACCGAGAAGCAAGAACAGGCAATAGGGAAAAAAGAGGAAATACTGATGTTTGAAAAAAAAACACGACAGAACTGAGGCAGATAAACTGGGAGAATTCAGCTCTGGGGGGGTGCATCAGAGAGTACGAAGACAGGACAGGTGGTCCTGTAAAAAAATTCACCTGTCCTTCAGTGGGAGGGTGATACCTAGTGAAGTAAGAGGGTAGTTAATAGAACTAGATTACCTGACCCACCTGCATGGGATGTTTTCCTTTTTTAAAAAAAGTGTTTCTTTACATTTCAATGTCTTTTAGTCACCAGTCCATGTGCGAAAGTTCAGGGCTGGGGTCTTGCTGTCCTTTCAGGTTGCACAGTGCATATGCAGGAGAGCCACGCTGATACCGACTGAGCTCCTTAAGGCGTAGCCTGGAGGTACAGCCCCTGCAAAGCCGTTTGCAGAGCACCTTCCACGGCAGCTCTGAGCTAGGAACTGCCTCCCGCATTTCGGGAGGACACCTCTGACAACACATCGCTGAGGCGGTGCAAGGACAGGGCCTCACAAGCGCTTTTGCTTCTGGGCAGAGGCTCAGCTTCTGTAGATCTCAGAAACGCCGGACTACGTGGACAGCAAGACAGCAGAGGGCACACTGCAATCGCTGCAGGTGCGGGTTGGCTGGGGAGCAGCCGGTGGTTAGACACACCGTAAGCACACACAGATGTCTCCTGGTGTACCTGTTCAGGGAAGAAGGTGAGTGTGTCACCCAGAGGCGAACAACATCAGCCCACAAAAAGGGGAGGGAAGAGAAAGGGAAGTGGGAGCAGGGGTGTCCTAGCTGAGGTGACAGCACATGGGCTGGCAGAGGCCACCTGTGGAGCTCCTGAAGAGCAACTGATGCGAGGGGGTCACTTGGGGTTTCACTGCAATGCAAGGCACAATCTGAAATAATCTTCCATGTTCTGACGGTTCAAACCATTTCAACTTGGCAAGACTCTCATTTGTCCCATCTTCCAAAACAACCAAAAAAACCCCCAAACCAACAGCAACAACAACAACCCCCCCACCCTGTGGTATCAGAGGGATACCCACCAAGAACAACAGTGGGGCTGGAGCCTTGACCAACAGGGAGTGGCAGCTTCTGCAAACAGATCAGGAGAAGAGGACGTTGCCTGTGCGCTGCCAGCACGTCCCACCGAGGCTGGTGGGCAGCGGATGGTGACGGTGTGACCCAGCCCTAACTTCCCAGTCTGATTTCTTCATTCCTGCCTTGCCCCGGTCCTTCCTGTACCCAGGGCTGGTTTCTCATCCCAGTCCCCTTTTCCCTCTGGTCACTGCCTCCACTCCTCAGAATCTCTCCCTGCTTGCTTTCTCCACTCGGCCCCCAAAGCGCCTGCCTATCTTCAGCTTTGAGGCTCAGTCTCCTTCCTCTTCTCCCTGGCATACCCCCAAACGTCCAACTCCTGCTCCCAGGCTCCCTCCTCCAGCTCCTTGTCCAGTCACCCACCTCCCAGTCTCTCTCCTCAGGCTCACCACAGCCCCTCCACCTCAGCTGCTTCTGGCTGTGTCTCCCCACTCCCAGTCTGATCCCTCCCAGTAATCCAGATCCTACTGTTCCTGTCCTACATACCCCTGGTCACCCTTTGCCACCACAGTCACTGCCTTCTCCCTGGTTCAGGCCCAGGAGGCTTGTTCCAATACAGATCCTTTTCTTCCCATCTGGTCCTCGCCACTCTGTTCTGCATTGCAGGCCTTTCCTTCTCCAAGCTGCTTGGGCAACTGGCAAAGGCATCAGAAGAGCACAGAAATAACAGGATCCCTGCATCCAGCTGGGAATCAAACAAGCAAAGTCGTCCACCCTGTGAAGAAACTGATGCTGCTTCCCTCACCCAAACCTATGGAGATCAGAGCTGGTAACCATGCACCCACCCAGCGCCTGGGAAGCATGCAGACCATCTCAGTGGCCTTCACCTGATGTGAGGACACGGAGATATGGACATTGTGTTCCTCCTCAGACACAGCTCCATTTTACCTTCTCGTGGTTGATTGATTACCTTTCAAACAAAAGTACTGCTCTGTAGTAGAAATGCTTCATTTTAGTGTTTGCATATGGAAACATAATAAAGCAAAGCCCTCTTAACACAACGAGCTTTGTATCCTTGGGAAAAGCAATATATGACCTGTGGACAAATGTACATCCTTGGGTCATTTCCTGATGGGAGATGGGAAAGGCTGTGAAACCTGGTGGCTGCAGTCTTGTATTCCTAATGATGGTACTTAACAACAACTGACCTTCCTGATGGACAGGTAAGGTTGCACCAAAGCTTCCCATCATTTCACAGCCCTGTAGAGTGCAGAAAACACAGGCTAAAGCCATTTGTTTCCCTTTCCACACTGCTGGCAGGGCTGATCACAGTAAAATAAAGGCAGAAGGAAGTGGGCTGGAGCTGGGAAGGCTGAGTGCAGCAGAAGGGAGAAAAAAATTGTGGCTAAAGAGTTCGGCCAAGGCTGGGACAAGGGAAAGGAAGAGAAGGAGGGGACAGACATTTTGGGGGAACATACTGGACTCCATCTGAAAAAATAACTGCTACTTCTCCACCATAACAGCCTTTTGGAGCATTTTCTGCAAAAGAAAAAAACATTCCAACAGGCACATCTTTTTCTTTCCTTAGAAATCTGACTGTTGGTAGAGCCAACAAGACAACCCCTCTCTTACAGCGTATTACAAAACCCTGTCAGCTCCCGGCTGCCAAACATTCACCGTTTGTTTGTACTGAAATTTTCCATTCTTGCTCTCTGTCTCAGACATGTATTTCCTTTTAAGTTCTTACAGAAATAGCATCCTTGCTTTCCGAAAAGGGGCTTGGGAAAAGAATAGTTTTAACAGTGCAGACTTGTTTTTCTAACCATTCCAGAAAGGAGTAGAAATTCAGAGTGCTGAAGCAAGAACTTTAGACGACAGAGAGGAGCCACCCCCTTCATTTTTTTCTTTCAGATCCTCGGCTGACCATATCAGACCCCTCAGAAAACTGTGTTTGCATTTATCAGCAGAAATACCAGTCTTTCTGGGCTACAGCTAACTGGTTGCTGTGGCCAACTGGTAGAAATAACCAGTGGACCCTAACTAAAAACTGGATCCTGATTCCTTTGATTTTTACAGAGGAGTTCACACTCCTAAATTTTGGCAACCTGGAACATTCCTTAGAGATAAAATAAAAAAGTTCCTCCCCCACCTTTTTGTGACTTTCCTTTTTCTTGCGATACTTGCGGTGTCGCGGCAAGACTATGAAATTTGGCAGGGTACACAAGTCAGGGAGAGAAAGATAACTTTTCTTTTTTTTTTTTAATGTGGTCTCGTGAAAATCTGTTCAGATTTTGGGTTGAAGTACAAAATGTCACAAATTTCCATTTCCCATCTGTGACTGGCATAGCACAGCTTGTGGTTCTGGCCACTTGCCATAACTCCCTGACAGTTTTACTGCCAAGTGCAAGTTCTGGCCCTGTGTCCCGCTCTACCACTTTCCAGAGAGCTTTGGTCCAGCTGATCTATTGCCAGCAGAGAAGATGCAGCCAAACGTGATACAGGAAAACTCTTTGACAGCTGATGTCTAGGTGCATCTGTATTTCTCCCCCATCAAAATTAAGTGTTGGATTACTTGTCGTATCCTTGTAGCCAACATGGGGTGGTATGGACTGGATGAGTGGACTACCAAGTGAGTGAAAAACAGGCTGGAGAGGTGAGCTTGAAGTGTAGAGGTCTACATTGCAAAGTCTAATAGGAAGCCAGTTACAAGTAACATTCCTCAGGGGGTCAATACTGGGACCAATACCATTTGACATCCTCATCTACAGGAGGAAAAGGAGGCAGAGAACACCTGAAAGAGTTCACAGATGATATCAAACTCGGAGAAGTGGTGGGCATGCTGGAGGGCAGCGCTGCCATTCAGAAGGACCTAAGTAAGCTGGAGAAGTGGGCTGGCAGAACCCTCACGAAGTGCAACAATGACAAATGCAAAGTTTTGCGCTGCTTGCAAAGCCCCCATTCCCAGCGCAGGCTGGCTGCTGACTGTCTAGAAAACACCTTTGCAGAAAAAGGCCTTAGGCTCCCAGAAGACTACTGGCTGAACAAGACTCAGAAGTGCACCTCAGCAACCATGTAGGCCAAATGCATACGGGACGGCAGAAGCAAGACAGCAAGCCAGGGGAAGGGATTATTTCCCTTTATTCAACACTAAAGAGGCTGCATCTGGAGCACTGTTTCCAGTTCTGGTCTTCCCAGGGTATGAGTGATATTGATATACTGAACTGGGTCCACCAAGAAGATCAGGGATCTGGGGCACATAATGTATAAGGAGAAGCTGAGGGACCTGGATTTATTCATCCTGGAGAAGAGAAGGTTGTGGGGGGCCTACTTGCTGCCTTTGACTAAAAGGAGGGTTATGAGAGAGTCAGACTCTTCACAGAGGTCCAAGCTGAAAGGCTGAGAGGCAATGGATGTAGGTTGCAGCCGTGGAAATTCCAACCAGATTTAACAAAAAACAAATTCCAATGGATTTTTTTGGCAGGGCAGAGTGGTTCAGCACTGGAATAGGTGCCTACAGAGATTGGGGAATCTCCTCCCTTGGAGATTTTAGGACTCATCTGGCCCTGAGCAAGCTTATCTAACTTTAGAATTAGCCCTGCTGGGAGTGGAGGGTTGGATTAGAGACCTCCAGAGGTCTCCTCCCACCCATGTAGTTCTCTGACTCTGAATATATGCAACTGTAGGACCTCACAAACAACAGGACTGAGATTTGCTTAAACAGAGTTTTATAGCTGAGGTTTGGCCAGAGTGGGAGACTGGCACGTGGCTACAGCTGGGTAATCCATAAGTCAAAGCCACAAAATTTCACTCAGCTCATGCTGTCCTAAGCCTTTAACTTGTATTTGATTAAAGCACCTTGATTTGCAGAAAGTAAATATAGAGCATTTGTTCCTTCTGCTGCTAGTTTGTGCTATGTCCTGGACCAGTGCTGCACTGCACGGTCACCTGTCTGCTGTCAGCAGATCTGGACACTGGGTCTCACGACTATTCTTGCCGGAGGGAGCTGAACAGAGTCATCTCACAGTTTATAACCTGGGGTGGTAAGTGCATGTTCCCAGACTTACCCCCGTTGTGTGACACCCATTCTGGGGATGTGGACCCTCTTGCCCACCAACTTGGTCCCCTAAAACCAGTACCTGAGACATCTGAGCCCTCCCAGTTAAGTAACTCCACTCTCTGGGAGCTCAGCCTGTAGATACCTGTTGGCTAAACCCTTCAAAGACAGTGCAGCAGGACTGAAAGCAACACAAATTTCACAAAGGAATTCCTTAACCTCACTAAACGGCTCACATTCCTCAATGTCCTAAAACACTCAAATTACAGACCTTTGCAAAAACCCCATGAGGCGCTGATATTTTTGGTGAGCCTGGCACTTAGGGATGGGCTAGAACTGACTTGTCCTTTGCAAATGCATATTGGATGTGATGTTGGTTAGCCCACCTCTAAAATAAGCTCTCTTTTCTCCTCCCGCCATGCTCAGGTTTGGAGACTGAGATTGCACAGTCCTGCTGGCCATCTTCCTCCCCTTGCAAAATTGTTGCCTTTCTGTTGAGATGGGCCGAAAATTAGATCACAGCTGGGACCAACACGAAATATCGTTTGGTGTTCAAAGGGAAGATAAAACCCTTACCTCTTTCTTCTGACGCCTGTTGCAGGTGAAGAGCCATTCTTGCTTCAGCGCTTGTTTGTCCCCTCGTGGAGGTGTGGGAAATTTGGGGGCTTCACGTTGGGCTTTCAGAGAAACAGAAGAATTGGCAAAGTTTTTCTTTTGTCTTTTAATCTTTGGTTCTAGCTGGGTGGCATTTTCCATTTTTTGGTCTGAAACCACAGGTTTCTTCTTTGAATTAATGAATTTTAAAATTCATAGAATCATAGAATCATTTAGGTTGGAAAAGACCTTTAAGATCATCAAGTCCAACCATAAATCTAACACTGCCAAGTCCCACTAAACCATGTCCCTAAATTGCAGGAGTCAGTCTCTGACACTTTTGATACCATATCGAACACCCAAAGTCTTGCACTGTCTTAGCTGCAATTGCCCTCAGCAAACACTGATCAGCATTGAATTAAGTCAAGTTTTCAAGCCTTCCTCCCACCCCACGGCTCAGTTCATCTCCACACAGACGCATGTACACTAACAAGAGGAAACAGGATCCCAGAATCACTTGCTGAGTCTCTCTTAAAATTCACCTCCCCATCTTTACATCCCATCTACAAATGGAAAAAAGCCCAGAGCATGACATAGGCTGCCATTTGATTCAAATAAGGGGCAGCTGTAGGAGGTAGCGGACAGAAGAGGAAGAGCTCGCCGTTGCCTTTGAACTCTACTGTGTCATTTAGTGAGCACATCCCTTGTGGTGTAAATGGCCTCCCTGCTGGTGACAACGTTTCTAAGGCCAGCTCAGAAATTGTAGATGATAACAAGTATTAACGGTACAACAACTCTGTGCATGTCTCTGTTGACAGCTGGCTCCCAGCTCCTCATGGCCCCCACATGCGACACATTAATCACACGGACAGCACTTGACGTCCCAGGGACTTCTCCTGAACCATCTCACCCCACTGTCTTTATCTGAAGAACTGCAGGCATCATTGTATACTGTGTGAATATTACCTTCGTGGGATTCGACACAGTGCCGGAAAATTTGTTAGCTAATGGCGTAGCTAAACAAAACCTACCTTCTAACAATAATTTGCAATACGTAGGCTGTGGTATATCTTCTACTGAGTGCATCAATTGTCAGTCACTGCCAAAAACACAAACCATGATTCATCTCTTGCAGTACTGTTTCTGTTTGAGCAACAATGTCCAATATTTCCTTCTACCCGTGCTTTCACACAATGTCAAAAAATTATGTTTTCTTTTACTTTCTTCTTATAAAGCACTATAGCACAATGCCCTTTACCCATCTTTTTTTCAGGTCCTCTGTATCTGTTTTGCTAGGAATCACTGTTTCTCCTTACCTTTCAGCCTTCATCTTTTCTCTGCAGACAATGTTTTTCTCATTCCAAAAGCCTGTGATAGCCAAGGGAGCTTGTTATTCTTGTGCAGGTCACTCTGCTCTCTTCGCTTCTTTCTAAAATCCAGCACATCCCACACTCTGCTTCTCTTGCTATTTCTGAGAACATATTTGTAGACACTGTTAAGTGTTGGACTATCACTATGGATTCCTTCCTCAAACTCTTCCTCCTCCTCTTTTCCTATTCTGCAACAAATTTCAAGAAAGAAGGTATGCTAGAAGAACTTGTCTTCCCTTGATTATATTTTCCCTTTCAATTTGAATCTTTCTAGTTTTAGAATTGCGTGCTAATGACTCGGTGGTACAGGAGTGCGCGGCTTGTGAAGAACATCTCCTAGGGGACTGTGAATTGCTTGCACTGTTAGCCTGTGGTCCAGTATGTGCCAGAGAAAACTCTGACATCCAGACAATGGCAAACAAGTGCTTTTCTAGGAATATAGTTCTGCAGCATTGGCTTCAGTTCATCCATATGCTACCAGAGCTCCTTCCTACTGCTTTAACTGTCTGACGTGGTATTTGCCTTGCTTTTGCTAGTTTAGCCTGATTTCAAAGCAATTGCTTTGGAAGTCTTGTTCAAGGTTTCCTTGCCACTACCCCTTCTTAGTCTTCCTCATTTATACCCTTCCCCAGTTCATAAGCTGCTCATTCATGCTGCTCATGGTATAAATCTTGATAGGTATGTCAATATTCCTTGTGCGGTTGCTGACTTCCAGAGGGAAGCTGCTGTTCATTAGCTGCTTTCTTTATTTTGAATCAAATCTGATGCCTCCTCTTTCTGCAGCGTGGACAAAATAATTCAGTTCCTCTGTGTGGATTTGCATTTTGCTGTGACTCAGTTTTAGGCTGCACTCTCTGCTGCTTGTCGGTAATGCTATTAGGTTTTTTTGATAGGTTTTTCACTGGGGCTGTCATGCATAAGAATGTCATCAAGAGTGACTCCCGCTCTTCATCGGCTTTGTGTTATTTCGTGAATCTTTTGGGGCATATCTCCAGGATAGGCAGTATTTTAAGAGGCAGCCACTTGAAATGCCATCTTCTTAAAGTCATTAACACCCTGCTTTCTTGGCCAGGCCTGAACTGCCAGTGCCCAGCTGGACCATTTAGTACACGGAGTGTATTTGCTGTAGAGAGCAGATAGGTCATCTCATCTTGGGTGTGTAAAGAGCAATGTTTTCTCTTATTGCTTTCTTTGTGTGTCAATAGTCTCTGCAGCTACAGCTTATAATGATGTTTCTCTCTTTCCCTGTGATTATTGTGCAAAATCATTCCAGTGCTTCCTCCACTCGCTCAATTGTCTTTAGCTGCGGCACAGGCTCTGCTCCCCAGTCCTTTCTGAGTCTTGCCGGTGGTGGATGCCATGGTGCGTGTGCATCTGGGTTCATAATTTTAGGCAGCCACTGCTCTCTTGCAGGGAGGGGTTGTGCTGGCAAGGGAATCCCAAGGGAGCCTGGGATGTCATCCTCAATGATTCCTGCCGATTCAATTCCCCTGCAGCAGAAGAGAAATCATCCATCATCCCCTGCCGCAGCACAGCTCCATTGCTGGATAAGTGCCCCTGCCCCAGCCTGGCGGCCGCAATGAAACCATAAGCAGGGAGCAGCAACGCCCAAAGTGACGAGGCAAGTCTGAGGTGCAGCCGCGAAGTCGAGACCCCGCGGCAGGGTCAGGGCTCCCATCAGCAGGGTACCAGCCTGGAATGAACATGGCTGTGGCACAGCTCAGGCGGGGGCCAAGCGTGAGAGAGCCATGGCTTAAAAGCAGTTCCTGGGCTAAGGAGGGGGCATCCCCCACGAAAGCATCTCAGCAGAGTTATGCAGGGGATCCTCCACAAAAGCTTCTTCCAGCTCTTTTTTCCTCACCAGCTCTGACCAGCCAGCTGGTCTGGAGCTGCCAGTGAAAATCCTAGAAGGGGGAGAGTGCACTCAGGGCCCTGACAAACTGTTCCTGAAGCGTATGTTTGCCATGTTCCAAAATCCAGGAAAGCATTTGATTTTCTCTGCTGTGAGGCAGGCTTTAAGATTTTTTATCAGATTTCAGGGACTGAAGGCTTTTGGTCCCAGGACCAGTTTTGCTGGCATTTCTATAGCTCAGAGCTGGAGATATTTGACACGTTGATGTATACCTGCATGAAACTGCATTTCCCTGCTGTGCCAAAGGCAGGTCTCTGCAACCTGCCAGTCTAGCGGTGGTGTTCACGTCGTGACTCGGGCTGTGTTTCTCCTTTACCCTGTCCCACGGTGGCGGCTGGGCTGTGCCCCCATGAGAAGATCCAACGTCACCAGTGTGTCTCCTAGGCCCTGTTACCAGAATTAGAGATGCCTCACCGCTTTTCTCCTGCTCTGTGCCGTGTCAAGAAGAGAGCAATGTCACTGCTGCCGAATTGCTGTCCTCAGAGGTGCTCTGCAGTCACACATGTGGGTAGGGCGAGGTACCTTTCCATCTCCTCAAATGACAAGCTCTCACCTGGATTCCCGAGAGCCAGATCTGCTTGTTGCTTTGCGCAGTGCAATGCATCGCACCGACGTCCTGCTGACGTACCTCTGCTTCATGCTTTGCTTTAATTACTGGATGTAGCTTGGGCCCTCTGCTGCCTCCCTCCTCTCTCAGCAATGCCTATGGCACTCTGCTGTCCCTGGCTCTCCATTTTATGAGGTACCGCCACCCCGCGTACTTCTAGATGCCTGTGCTCTCTGAGCCCTCTCTGTTCAAGTGCTAAATGGCTCTTCATTACTAATTTTCTTCGTGCCCCTTTCTGGTTTGACCCTGCTAAGACCTTCTCCTTCAGCACACCATTCCTGCCTGCCAAAGCAGAGTTTTCCTATAGCCTCAGCTACCCACTCACCACTGGGCTCATCCTGCCCAGTTTTTGGTTTTTTTTCCCCTGGATAATTTGTGTTTGTGCAGAAACGTTTTCCACTGGCGAGCTTCCATATGTGCAGTGCTCCCCTCCAGACCTCTGGTCACACTCTGCTCCCTCCAGAACCCTGCGCTCACCCTCTGACCTTGGAGACCCCCTGTTTGTTCTCCCCCCTCTTCAGGAGCACCCGTCCAAGCTCTCCTCCACTCCAGCCTTGTTCACTACGTGGGAGGGAGCAGCGGGGGCAGCTGGGGAGGGCAGTCAGCAAGTCAGGGTCAGGATCAGGTCTGGGGGCAGTAGCATCTGTTCCCCGCCACATCCCTCTGTTCACAGTTTGTTATGCTCTGGACACCTTCTTTTGCACTTTCCCCCCACCAGACCCCCCCATTGGTGCTTTGCTCCCTTCCAGTCCCTCTCCTTTGAGCTCACTTTATCTCCCATCTGTTTGCCCTGAGCTCCTCACCAGTCCACACCACCCACAAAGCATTCAGCTCCAGCCCACCTCTTCTGCTGTCTTTCCAGAAATCCCCTGTGCCCCTGCTCTGCTCCCCTCTGCTCCTTCCCCTCACCTCCTGCTCCCCTCTCACGTGATGCCTGCATTTCTGCCGACATCAAGGAGGGAGCCAACATCTTACCAACTACTACTTGGAGGACGTTTAAGTGTGGGTTGCCAGCAACCAAAGCCATCCTGCTCCTGCACCTCTCCCCATCATTGCACGGCTGGGCAGCCACTCAGACCAGCACGCTCACCCCACGGACATTTTCCTGGGTTAATTTCCAGCAGAATAAGTGAGCTGATCTGATTCACCCCACAGCCTCTTGTGCCAGGTCCACGTGGGGGGATAAGAGGTGTCCAGAAGCCCCCAGGGGAGCAGGAGAAGAGAAGGGGGATGGCTGCTTTTGTCAGCACTGCAGCATCAAGGTAGCTAAACAGGACCACACACCGCACCCCGGGACAAATCAGCGGCAAGGGGATTGGCTTCTTTGAGCAGCCCGATGACTATCACAGGTCTTCTGCCTTGCAGGGAGATGTTCAGGCATGTTTCTTTCTGAGTAACACTATCAGAGGACCAGCAAATGATGCAGTTTAGAGGTAATTATGCTCAAAAGCACAATCAGAAGAAAAAATGTGTCCTCTGGCTCCGCAGGCATGAAGTCCAGTGTCAGCAACAGTAAATACGATCCCTGAGCCATAATACAAGTAATAAATAACAGCACCAATGAGGTCAGCTTTTCTTTTGTTAATCTGAGGAAACTCTGCTGGGACACTGCCTTGGTAGGGGTATAAAATGGGTGTAAAGTGAGAGCAGAATGAAGCCCTAGGCGTATGGCTCTTACTTCATGCGGGAAAGTCTGTTCAAAAAGAACTCCCTGAAATTAGAGGAAAGTTATTGTATTGCTTGGCACCTGCCCAAAGTGATTTCATTTTCTGTTCAGGATTAAGATGCATTAATAGCCTGAGGGCAGCAGTTTCTTTGCCAAAAAATGCCTTTCTTCTCCCACCACCCCCCAGCTTGTTTTAAATATGAGGGCTTGCAGGTCAGGAGTGAACACCCAGCAAGTATTAATTGAATTATCAAATGAAAGTGCAGCAATATCATTTTCTTTCGAGCAAACACTGAGTTAATTAAAATGTGCACTCTGAACTTGGCAAATTTCACATTATTCATGAGAAAGGCACGGATCTGTCTATTGCAAAGGCAAACTAAAAATAACCAGAGATATAGCACCAGAACGGCAGCTGTTAAGACTAAGCCACACTGAAAGTTTTTCTGGCAAAGCTCTGTCTCTAACAGTGTCATTTACCCTCTCCTGCTCTCTACCCCCAACCAATATAGCAAAGCTGGCAAAAGCCTTCGTGTAAATGTGATTATGCTGGCCAGAAAATCCTTTTGGCCAGAGAGCTGTGCTCTCTTTGGGAAACAGTATAACCTGTATGGACCAAAGCACTTCTGCTGCCCAAATTGTGCCCCAGGAGGGAGCAAGGCTGGTACAGCTAGATGCAGGTGGCATTCAAAGGCTGCAGTGAGAAAAGTTTCCAGCACTCAGAGGCTCAGTCCAGCAGACAAGGGCTACCATGCTTCTGCCACCAGCTCGTGGCCTCCTGTTCTTCCACTAAGTTGCTTTTTCCATAGCAGGGCCACAATAGCAGGAGGCTTTACGCTTCTGTATCACCGTGGGTATCTGCGCAGGTCTCCCTTTGGGTCTCGACAGGGAATCGAGGACCCAGACAGCCAGTATGTGCAGTGGGACTGGACAGACATGAGACAAGAAACCTGGAGTGCTCTGTGCCACCAGAGCTGATGCTGAGCAAAAGTAGCAGCAATTTCCATGTTGACAGAGCCAAAGCAATTTTTTCTTAAGGTTTTGTGCAAAGGACACTGCAAAGGGAGGGGGAGAATAGCACTTCTCTTGAATACCACATTATAAAAGTCTGTACACAAACTGAAGAGATGACTTACCCTTTCTCCCCCTTCCCAAACTCCTTTCTATTGCTTTGCTCTTATAATCTGAGTTCGGTTGATTTGTGTAGTGACATCCCAATATGAAATTTGCCTTCTCTCCACTGCATCTGTCACTCTCCAGCAGATTGATCTGAAAACACAAAGTCAGTTTAGTCATCTGAAAATCCCAGGCAAGATGTTTTCATTCCTACCCGTGTAAATTTGGGACAATCTCATCTGCTTCAATACATTCATTTGATAGCCGATGGAAGCCAAATAGCTATCTGAAAAGTATGTGGGCTGTGAAGGCTGGCTGGCTTGCTGTACATCCAAACCAGTTCAAGAGCAAAGGCTTTTTTGTAAGATGACATGGTCTGATTGCTTAAATTCAGCCCTTATCCCTAGCTTGGAGGAACTGCAGGAATACTTATAAAAGATGCTTAGAGAGGATCTAGTAGGTGGAGGCTGGGTGTTCTTGCAGTAGGTTGTGGCAGAGGCATAGCAAATCTTTGATGAACTATTTTGTCTAGGTTTATGTTAAAGAATAAAATGTCTGCTCACGAGTAACTCTGGGAACGGTAGTTACTTATTCCTAGCTAGGAAAACAGGCTGGCTTACCAACAGATACATTTCCCAATCCTCCATGCAGGTAGAGCAGAAGGGTAGAAATCTCCTGGCAGTAGATGAAAACTGTCCGGAGCAGAGGCAGGTTGGCCAGTGGCACACCGCGTCCATCCCACCGGCACTGCCAAAAGACACCAGGGCTGTAGGAACCATGGAGGGACAGGGGAACTGTTGCTGCACAGATCCTGCACTGCAGAGACTGACTGGAGCTGCAGAAAGTATCTCTGACCTAGGGCTGAGTATAAGAGCATGGACAGGGATTGACAGCAGGTCTACACCAGGAGACAGGCAGGGATCCCTTCCTCATCTTTCCGAGCAGGAGCTCCAGGAGATGGCTTCTGCAATATGGGCTGGGTACCATACAGGTACTGCACAGCCTAGCTACGCCGTCCTGATCTGCTGGGAATCATAGAATTGTCAAGGTTGGAAAAGACCCTTAAGATCATCGAGTCCAACTGTTAACCCAGCACTGCCAAGTCCATCTATACCCTGTCCTCCAGCACCACATCTATCTGTTCTTTAAATACCTCTAGGGATGGAGACTCAACCACTGCCCTGGGCAGCCTGTTCCAATGCTTGACCACCCTCTCAGTGAAGAAGTTTTTCCTAATATCTAACCTAAACCTCCCCTGGCGCAGCTTGAGGCCGTTTCCTCTTGTCCTATCACTCATTACTAGGGAGAAGAGACTGACCCCCACCTCGCTACAACCTCCTTTCAGGTAGTTGTAGAGAGCATTTGTTCATCCCCAAAGAGATGTTCTCTTGCATCTGCCCTTGCTTCCACAAAGGAAACAGGAGCGTGTGGGGAATTTGCTGCATCTGTTCTGTGTTGAGTGAATAGCAGAGCAGTGTTTGTCTCTCATCTGAAGGCATCATCTGCAATAGATGTCACTCTCACAGAAACTCTAAGACTTTAGGAGGTGTGTTGGAAGAAGTGTGGGCATTAAGCAGAATAAAGCATTTTCATTGTAAGGAAGATTTCAACAAAAAGAAAGGCGAACCAATGTCCAGATACAAAATAAAAAAAAAAAAAGGCAAAATATGACTAAGAAAGGAGACATTTTTTTTCTCTAAAGGCATCCAGAAGGAAAGGAATTCAGGTTGTGCACTGAAATCCCCAAAGACTCATACCAGGAACAGATTGGTATAGGTACCCTTGTAAAATGAAAACAAAACAGCTCTCCGAGAGCTTGCTGAAATAACAGGCAGATAATAGCTGTCTTGGGGCACCCAGGTTTTAAGATGATGCTTACCTTGATTGAGAAGGCATCTGGAGGTATGAATGGGCAGAGTGCCATGCTCCTATGGAGGACATCACATCTGATCCTGACAGCCTGGAACTGCTGGAGGCAAGGGAGATAACACTGTGGTTGTAGCTACAACCTTGAAACTCATGGCAAAGCTATGTGCATCTGTGTTTCTATTGCGCAGGTGGAGATCAGACCATCCTGCCATGGGCAGGATGTGAGAGGAGAAGCCAGTAATGCCTCTTGTAGGTGGCAAGGAGTCTTTGAAACACCTCATTTCATAGAAGACAGAGGTAAATAAGCTCTGGTTATATGTCACCAATATCTCAGAAACCCAATTGAGAACCAGGATCCTGGTGGGCTGGATGCTGCCCAGAGGACATAACCCCTGCTATGGGTTTCTGCAGGGAGCAGAGAGCTGACTGCATCCACTCTGTGTCAAGGAAGCCCATGGCCAATGTGTTCAGACGTCGTGGATGTGTAGGAATCCCACCCCATTTCTCGGCAGCTTTGTACCACTTTTTGAGGTGGAACTCTCCCTTCAGCAGCTGTCCCACAGCCTTTTGAGGGCTAATTTTGTGAAGCAATATCAGGCTGCCATAGCGGGGTTTGCTACTGAAAGCTCTGCGAAGAGCAGATGGGACCAGAACAAACGTCAGCCCTGCTCAACCAACAGTAAGTCCGAAAAAGACAGTGGCAGGAGAAAGAGAGAGCCACCTTACAGCAGCAGCTCACCCCCAACTTCCCTCCTGCCTGCCTTTCTGCCGCAGCTGGAGACATCCAACTTCGGTGCTGGGGCTGGCATGCTACTGACTGTGGCACCTGCTTCTCCTCCTTGTCACCTGCCTCTTCTCCAGGCTACGCTATTAAGGGTGTAGGTGAGCTGGGGTCAGTCGATAGCAAGAACATTTGCTGTGCTCGAACCCTCTGCCATCCTCGCAGGCTTGCCCAGTTTAATTTTTCTAGTTGGGTGAAGCAGAGTTGGTTTTCTTAATCTGATCTTCTCCATTTTCCCATTTTTTTCCTTTTTCTCATCGAGAGGCTCAGCAGCCCCTGATGCCTTCAGGGTGAACGTTAATCCTATAACCTCCTGCAGATTTTGTTTGTGTTAAAATCTCACCTATGTGAACTTTTTCCATCCAGGCCATGCAGAGTCTGGTTCATGGAGACTTGCATCTGCACTGGGGAGGCCAAATGGGAACTGAAAAAGAAGTATCTTCCAAAAGCCATCACAAAAGTTGCCAGCCTGGCACTACAGAGTGAAATGAGACTTGCTGAAAGCTGCTGCACTGCAGGCAGGCGAGTCCCCTGCGTTGGCCCCAGTGTGTTGGTGACCAAAGCCCGTTGCCATCCCTCTGTGCATCAGGGGGTTGTACCTCTGGCAGCAGGACTACCTGGAAGGTGTTCTCCTCATCACTGCTCTAGCCAAGCGATGGCCCACTCCATGTCTGGTTGCATCTGTTATTAAATAAAACAGGATGAGAGGTCCAAGGGCTGAGGGGCATGGCATGAGTCATGTTGAGCCACCTAAATTCTCCACCAAAATAGGATGGCTGTGTCCAGACGCCTCTTGCCTGCTGATATGTCTGTAGACCTAGAGATGCTGTCAGACACCAGGAAAGGTGCCACCTGTATTCATGCAATACATTCTTCAGAGCCTTAAAAGTGAATCCTGGGCTTTATCTCAGGCCTGCCCACGGGGCTCTGTCTAACAGAAACTGAGACCAGACTCAGGGTTAATTTCAGGTTTTGCATTCCCACTTGGAAGCAAAAATTAAGTAGAAAAAATATTAAAACAACAAGCCAACAGGTTTTGGCTCTTAACACATTTTGTGAAGACATAAAAAGCCCACGATTGTGCGCTCTGTTCCTGTTTGTGGGACACATTTAAAAATAAATCTCAGTCTACTATTTTATCATTTGAGACCAATCTTCCCAGGTCCCCTGGGTTTAGCAAACTGAGCAGCCTGCTATGCACGGAGTTAGAGAAATAATTTCTCAGCTAACAGACTATTGCATCAGCCTTCCCTGGCAATTAATTTTAGGTGTGACTGACCATATAGTCTTCTGACACGAGCTGTTTTAATTATTTCAAAGACTGCTATACACATACCTAAGCTCTCCTGAGCTCTCCACAACAGAACATCCTAATAATCACTGAAATAAATTATCCAAGCACAGACAGCTCCACTTGATGAGATACCTTTGCAACCACGGCGATGCACTAAGCTTTTCAGGTATCTACGAACATGTTCCATGTCCTTGCAGCATCAGCAAGAAGAGTTACACCAAGCACCAAGCTTGCTTGAGTAGAAAATTGAAACCAAGATACAGAGGACCCATGTGATGAGAGCTGTCCTTGCTCTACTACTCCATAGTACTGAAATGCTGAGGGTGAGGCAGAAAGGGGGAGACTGGGTCGAGTTTTCACTTGGAAAGTCCTTTTAAAGTCAGCAGGTCTACTGTATTCAAACTACAGCTAGCGATAACGTACCACTGTACTGACGAGGAAACAGATTTGGGGACCTGGTGCTCAGGAATTACTTCCCTCTCTATATCTCTTCCTAACTCCCCATATCACCCTCCCTAATCTCACTGGCTCTGGGCATGACCCTGTGGGGTCTGCACCCAACTGTCTGTGCAAGGAAAGATGCAGGAGGGGAGCAGTCAGCAGCTACGGCTTTGCAGCAGAAAGGGTGCTGCGACCTCCTCTAGTGGCAAAGCCAATGGGAACGAAGAGTCCTTTTGGAGGCTCTGTGTCCCTAGGATCAACAATGTCATTTTGTTCGGATTGAAGCAGTCTGCAAACTGAGGATCTCCAAACTTAGGTTGCAAGGTCACGTCAGCAGTAGCGGATGCAACAGCGGTGGCTCCTGCCTGCGCATGATGGAAGGGGATGGTCAGTTGCTCAAGAAACATTCAGATGCTGCGCTGAGGTAGCTCACATGTGATGTTTTTGCCATGTTCCTTTAGGTGAAAGGCAACCATAAGAAACTCATTCTTCAGTGACTTGCAGTTCACACCCAAAGAAGCAAGTGAGGATGAAAGGAAAGCACCTAGGAAAGTGTGAAGCCATGGTCCCATGCGGGACGAGTACCACCAATGCCAGGTACAATGTGGCCACTGTCCAGAAGATTGCTCTGGAAGCATAAAGACATCACGTGTAGGAAACAAAAGCTTCACAGTTTGATAAAGAGCTCACTCACCCTAATCACAGGTGTTGTTACTAAAATCCATTTGGTCTGGGCTCTCCCTGCAAGCAGCAGAACTCTTCTGCTTGCTTGTCACACGCATCTGCGTCCGAGTCAACTAAATCTTTCAGCATGAACTGTTAAAAGCTTCCTAACAGTGCCGTGCAACGGGCTTGTTATAAGGCTCTGAGAGACACAGACAGTATTGAAGTGCTCAAATGCCGATAAGCCTGGCTGCGTACTTCGGAGCTGCGATAGCCGAGCTGGGCAGCGGGGCAGGTTCTCAGTGAGTCGCTGGAGGACTCCTCCGAAATCTGCTGTCGTGGCTGGAAGGTGACGTGCCCAGGACAGGAGAGCCTCTGGCTGCAGCAAGGAAGCCCTGCCTGCAGCAGGAAAGCCCACCGCACGCAGGAGTCACTCGAATTTCAAGGGCAGTACGAACCTAATCAGAGGCCAAATATTTTGGCCGGAGTTGGAGCATACAGATCCTGCCTTGGTGCCCTTGGACGGGAGATCTGCGAAGGTTTTAAGCTTATTTCTCCCCTGTTCTGCCACCAGAGGGCACGGCTCCCTTCCCTGCCAGGGGACGCATCAGCCAGCAAGGGCAGGGGGGTTGCCTGCTGGAGAAGTTTGATGTCCTGTTTCTCCCACCTCCCTCTGTACCTGCTTTTCAGCCTCTTGGCTGGACCTAAAGCCCTGTCTGAGAAGAAGAAAGTACCCGAGAACTTTTGCTGAGGCAAAAGGGAAGGCAACTGGCTGTCACTTTGTGTGGCTTGGGAGAGCATCTGATACGGCTCAATCCTACGTGGACCCCATACGGCTCAATCCTACGTGGACCCCATGGTTTGTGCGGTAATCAGAGCCCTGCCTCAGTGTCTGTGATGTTTCCCAGTGCCGCAGGACAAGCTGTGCAAGCCTGTACTGCCCTGTTTTCAGGGACTGTCCCTTTCTGAGGCAAAGGAGAGATGCCACCCTATGTCTGAAAAGCCTTATTAGAGAAGGATGAAGAATAAAGAGTCCCAGGCAGTGGATCTCCCTCTTTGTCCTCCAGAGCTCTTGGAAATGAGCTTGTACTTAGAAGACAGCATCGGGCACTTTGCAGCTTATTTTCTGCTTGAAGTCATAACCCTCTGCCTCCTCCCCCAGGCCAAACACCCCGCTGTCAGGCAAAGACTGGGGCACGGGCAGGTGAGGCTTGCTGCAGCTCTTGACCTTGTGGGAAGTGAGCTGAGTACCAAACCACATGTTCACTCCTCCTTCACGGCCATTTCAGCACCGTGGCATGCAGGGCAGAGAGTAATAGGACAGTGACCTTTTTCTGCAAAGACCATTTGGTAAACAGCACGTTTTATTTTATTTCTTCTTCAGCAGCCACTGCCAGCACAGTGTGACAACCAGCACATCCTCTGCTTTGAGGTGGCAACAGAAATCCAACCAGAGCAACGATGGATTTGAACCATTTTTGTGTCACTCCTTTTTTTTACCATAAATAAACTATAGGCTAAAATATAGGATGTTAGTGATGCCTTTGGGAAGTCAGAATAAGGTGAGTTCAGGAATACTGACAGTAAAACAAAGAAGAAACGCTGTGTGCATGGTAATTTGTGCTAGCCTGAGGCTCAGTCCCACTCGGGTTACAGTGAGGCTTTCCAAAAGCCACTGGGAAGCAAAAAATTTTAGCTTGCAGCAAAGCTGGCCACCTTTTCACTAACAAATGGATTTCCAAACCAGCATGGGCTTTTTGATGCTGTATGAGGACCCAGAAGTAATTTCCCAGATGTATTTCTCACTGATGAGTGTTCATCCAAGAATTTATGCAAATGCATTTCAGGTTGTGAGGTGCTGGCAAATTGTTCGCTGTTCCTGATAAGACATATGTGACTGGTCTCCAACAGTGGCATCATCATTTTTTTGGCTTGCTGGTTAGAATAATGAAACTTTGTTTTTAAACATGAGAAGTCAGAAGAAACAAAAACTGTATTAGTGAAACTTTTTCGTTTAGTTTGCTGAACTAAGATTTCGTTTATCCTTAATTACTACTAATTTTGATTGCGATGAATACAATTGTTCAGATACAAATGTGTATGGAGTTACAAATAACTGTAATTTTCCATCCATACGAACAAAAATCCATGCAAAATAGGCAAACATGATCTTACCAAAGCAGTCATTTAATAATAAGGAATAACAATAATAAACATTATTTTCAGTTTTTTGCAGATACAATGGATATGAATTGGAATTTAGCAATTTAGTAGTAAAAGCAAAAATAAAAGACACTCTAAGATACTGCTCTGTCCAAGTGCCAGGTATCAGAGCCTGTTGTGCTGGAAAAGATTAGGAGTCTGCAGGCAGTGACTTAGGACATACAGATTTCCCAAGCAACTAAGATTGTATTTCCATGCAAATGATCAAGCTACTAAAAATACCAGGAGATTGAAAAGATCGGCTTTATATAAACAGAAATGTATACAAATCAGCATTTCATGAAGGCTCACCATGAGGCATCAGCAGGTCTTTAATGGGTGTCTTAAACACCTGTTTTCATCCCCTCTCTCTGACAACTTGTCTCTCTACACGCACCAGATGCCTCCGAGGCTGCGGAGCTGCCAGGCAGCCAGCCCTGGAGATTCAGCAAGGGAAAGACAATTATCACCAGCGAAGAGGAGCACAACGCGACTGAGGGGTGCCTTCTCAGGAGACTGGTGGAGTTCATCCCAAAGGAGACGTGAAATGTGGGCACTAAAACTGTGGGCTGCAGAAGTACTGCAAAAGCCCAAGGCACGGCCCCAAGAACATGGTGGGCAGATGTGCACGATGCGATACAGCTGCTACTACTACTTCGTGCCTGAACTCCAGCCTGGGAGCTGTAATCCCACCACCAGAAGCAGTAGCAATGAGAATCCATCATCATCATCATTGTAAAAACCCCTGTGATGTGACCCTTGATTTCTTTCGGTATCTCCTGACCAACTGGAGGCAACTAAAACCATTCACTCTGTCCCCTTTTAAACCTATATCCTCCAGTTGCCAAATGGCTTTTAGTCTTCTCTGCCAACGGCACAATAGAGATGGTACTGAGGGACTTTGTTCTGGCAGCACTGCGGTCCCACTGCATTAATCTTAGATGAAAGTGTCTGGTGCTATAAATGGCTCTCTATGTATTTCCAAATATTAGGTGACGTGAGTAATCTGCAATGTCCCTGGGCAAAACTTCTGAATTAGGAACTCAGAAAAAGCTGGGCTGTCTCCTGACCTCGTGCACTAAGCACCTAGATAACTCAGATGTTGAGTTCTCCTTCTACCCAGCCTTTTAGTCTGGGGGGATCTGCTCTAATGGTCTTTTTGCAGTGACCAGAGGGGATTCTTTATTGAGCTTCCCATGGATAAATTTTTGCTTCAGCTCTTAGACATTGGGCTATGCCTCCCTTGTGGCAGTAGGGTCAAGCCTCAAGATGATAACATAGCAACCATGACACTCCAGATGTACTCCTGGGTTCCTTAGAAAACCGAACACGCCATCTCCATTAAGAAGTTCCAGCATATGGGATGTGGTCTGCTTATAATTCCCAAAACTGTCAATAAAAATGGATAAAAAATATTATTACCACTGTACAGGCAGGGAAACTGAAGCAGGCAAGGGAAGAGATTTCCCAAGGTCAGCAAGAGAGCCAAGAGCAAAATCAGGCCTCCCACTGCTTGCTGTTAGACCCAACCCACCAGGCTGCAGCTGGTAGTAGTGAGGGATAAATGAGCACTTCCCACAAAGGAGATGGACCGCCATCACTGTAAATGCTCATCAGTCACACTGGTTTAATGGGTAAGAACGACAGACATCTCCAAACCTGACTGTCCCACTGATAATGGTGATGGGGACCATGGGCTGGCCTGCACATCACAGGCAAAGCCCATCGTGCAGGTTGGTTAATCCTTCACCATGTACAAAGCCTCGTGGCATTCCCCAGCAGGCAGCAGGGCTGCACAGCCCTGCCCTGTCTCTTTGCCTCAAAGAAACGGTACAGAGCTCCTGCTCACCCTTTTGTAGCATGGTGTGTTGTGCATGGGCCTCTCCAAGCAGCCCTAAGAATGAGTTTTGACCTCATCATCAGATGGCAAGGTGTTTTCACATTTAATAATCCTTTGTGCCTTTTTGCAGGGCCATCGCACCACCTTGTCCTTTCTGGTGAAGAGTCCTCAGCTTCACTGCACTCCCAACGAGATGCCAGCCTCCCCTTGTCACCGATGGCCCCCAAAGCCCTCTGCCAGGGACCCCTCTGGACGGATTCCTGGAGCTCTGTCCCAGCTCAGCTCGCGATCTTATGTATTCAGTGTTGCCTACAGTGAAGAGAGGGCTCTGTGTAAGTGAGGCTCTTGTATTTTCATTTGTCCCCTACGTTGTTTTCTTTGGGAAAGTTAAACAGCAGCTGGAAGAGCTCTATTGCAACCTCAATATTATTTTCTGAACGAGATGCTTATTTTAACGCTGCACACAGAAACAATAGAAAGTTCCTCTGGAAGCGATGGCACTGCAGCTTCTTTAAAGTAATTAGTATTTTGGCAGCAGCTATTTTCTCCCTCAGAAAGCAGCTCAGGGTTAAGAATGAAGGTGTAGAAGAAGCATTACTGATCACAGCTCCAGTCTGGACAGTGCTTCTATTATAAATGTTTATTTTTTTCCCTCTAGGAATTTTTCTTTGGGTTGAAAGCCAGCATACTGGGCAGAATTACTATTGATCCTTATTGCTTTTACTGCTACAGCCGAGACACATCTTGAAAACATATATTAAGTTTTGAATTAGATCAGAGATCCCTTCCTTTTTGAACCCTTCCACTGTTTTACTAGTTTGTGACTGCATTGCTCAAACCTTCTTCCCCATTCAGCTGCGCATAATTGTTGACTACCTAATAGAAAAGTATTCTAGAGCTTAATAAAGAACCGTAATTTTGCTACAAGATGTTTGATGCCACCTATAGGAGTACAGGGCTTGTTTTGACTCTCTTTTGGTCTCTGCAGGGCAGCGCGAACCCTTGCAGAAAAGCTCTCCTTTTGCAGGAAACAGTTTTGCTGCATCACTGCTATTCACCTCTTGCTTTCTGCAGAGCTTCGCTGATTTCATCTCAGGAAAGGCAGCTGAAGTTTCACATCAACAATAATCCTCTTGGAGCCGGACTCAAGCATGCTCCAGCAAACCTGGCCAGGCTGCAGCACACCTACCAGACCAGCGCATGTAGAGTCTCAGGAGGCTTTGATCACTAGTGCAGAAAGGAGCAACCTAAAGTTACATTCTAAAGTGAAGCACCGGTTATGGATAATTGTTGAGAAAATAAATAGGATTTCCTGTTTACCATTGCTTTTCTGCAGTTCTAAAACTGAACCAGGGATGTTTTCAGGAGCCAACATTTTCTGGATGCCTCATGCTAGTCTGCCTTTGCTACACTCAGGGACACACAATGCAGCAGGAATTGATTTGAGGAAGCATGGAGAAGCAACAGCTTTTGCTGAAAGGAGTTTTCTCATATTTTTATCATGATGATATTTCTGGTTTTGGTTGAAAAAATGTATTCAAAATAGCAAAACCTGAATTGTTTTCTTCTCCTTTATCCCTCTCACTTTTCCCTCTTGTTTACTCCTCTGTTTTCCTTAGCAAATGGTATAAGGAGGAGAAAAGGAGGTGAAAAATAAACAAACGAAAATATTTTTTTAATAGAAGGGAGAGAGGGTGCTTCTGTTTCTGCCAAACAAAACAGAAATATTTCATCAAAACAGAAAATCTGTGAAAGTGGTTGTTGGGGGAAATTTTGTCAGACTATTTTTATTGGTATTTTTATCACCATCATCATTAACCCACTATGCTTTCAGCACTTCCTCTCACTGCTAGGAAAGACTGATGATTTCTTCAGAAGTCCTGGAGTGGATCCAAAGACCTCAATTCCTGAGACAGGGTCAGACCATAAAAGCAGGAGGGTGTCAAGCAATGTCACAAGGGCAATTCCAGCTGTGGAGCTGGTGATTCACTGCTCCTGTCCCTGGACTAATGACCACCTCTTCCTCATCACATCTTGATCTTTCACTGCCACAGAGTGCAAACAACAAGCAACTCTCAAGAAAGAAAGTAACCCTTTGCCAGAAGAAGTCACCTCCAAATATCTATGCTCTGATCAACTAATGTTCTGACCAAGGGAGATCTCACCCAATCCCTGAGTTTTCCTCCAGGAACAAGGTATCAGGCAAGGACAAGCCAATGCTAACAACACCATCAGCCCTAAACTGCTAGGGATGTTCCCCTGCAGGAAGCTGGGCTGCATGCAGTGCCCCAAGGTCTCCTTAGGTCAATGGATAAAGCCCAGTATCCTCTGTAGAAAACTGCTTAAACTCAGTACCGATCAAAGCTGTGGCTGTCCAGACTCTAGGACCAAGAAATACTTTTGCACCTTTGCTTCTGAACAAGATCCAGATAACGTGCTGTGACAGCTTCTCCTTCCAAGAGATTCCAGGGAAGAGACCTCTCGCCACAGTATCACATCTTGGAGCTGTGTACCTGTGCATCATGCACAGGGCATCTAAGAAGTTTGTATGAGCAGTAGGCTACGTGACCAGCAAGTCAGAAGAATTTGTCCCAAATCTTCTCACAAATCTAGATGTAGCTGCTGGACAGGTTTACCCAATGTTTGATAAAGCTGGTGCCAGATGCAATATAGGTCCATTCAGACAAGATAGAGATGCTGGTATTTGGAAGAGGTTGTACTGTGAGAAAATATGATAAAAATCCATGAGCTGTCAGCTGAAGTGATTTGCTTGACTACTGTCAGAGGTGGGAGGGTACAGATAGAGGTAACTCTGCTCTGAGACTGCTCTGCAGGCCAGAAAGACCTTTTCCATCATTGCCTGACAAAAGGGCAGCATTGCTGTCAGGAGCAGCTCTCACCCCTGTGACCCATCTGCAAAAACTATGTCTAAGAACAAAGAAGCCAAAGGTTTCAGCTTCATAGTTTCACTGGTCTTAAAAAATACGCAGGAGATTTTTAAGACTAGGGGCTCAGTTTTCCTGCTTTGTCCAAGCTCTTTCTACAGTGAAGTAAAACAAGGAATGGTCAAGGAGTTGATGTAGTGCCACAGGGCAAAGCAAAGGCATGGGAAATGGGGCCTTGCTCTGTGCTGGGGAGGAGTTATACAACTGCAAAGAAAAAGGAGTTTGACTTTGGTGACTGTTGTGCAGAGTGCGTGATTTACCATATTTCAAATTTTCATTTGGATTTGAGACAAACAGATTTTTAGCATATTAGCTTTTCCCATGGGTACATCCCAGACATTCTCAATCCTTGGTGGGAAGGACTATCCTGGAAAGAACTGGGCAGGTTGAGGGTGAGTCACTGCCCTTGTTCCTTCAGCTGATGGGATGTGTTCAGTCAGTCCCCAGGGAAATTATGGAGAAATGCAGGCTCCCTATTAAAGGGTCCAACAGAAGAGGCACCCCGGCCAGCTGTGAAAGACTGATACAGACGTAACAGCATTAGGCTTTGCCATTTCCCTTGGACTCATTCAGTTTGTGACCATGTGCTGTGGGCAGCTCCGGTCACTGCAGTGACTGGTGGGTGATGACATGAGCAAGAGGGAGCCGCCTCCCTGGAGCAGCTTGCAGCAAGACCAACACAGCATCAGAAGGTGGGGATACCATGCCTGTGCCTCAGCAAAGACAAACTCGCTCCTGATGGTACAACGACACACAAAGAAAGGAAGAATTAACCATGCAAAGCATTTGTACAGAGATGGATGGGTCCTTCTCCGTAGCCTTCACCATGTCACTGGTTTGTAAAACTAAAAGGCTAGTTGCAGAAACTGAGTTTGATCAGCCCTCACGTGCTGAGGAGGACCAGCAAGCAGTAGGATGGCCGCTTGCACTTCCCTTGGCTTCAGGCCACAGGAAGACTCTAAAGTAAATGAAAGAGAAGTAGGAAGAACATGAATGCCCCTGCTCCAAATGTGTTGTGTACAGCTTGGTTGACACAGAGACGGTGAGAGGAAACAGACAGCAGAGTGCCACAAGGTTGGCAATTGCTATCTGCTAAGCATTTTGCAAGTGTTTGCCACCACAACTGGAGCTTCTTGTGAAGACGCCTGGAAGAAAAGTGAGTGAGATATGGCCAGGGAAGAGCATGGAGAAAACTGAGCAGCAAGTGAAGGAGGCAGAGGAAGTCAGAGTATGTTCAAAGAGTAAAGAACCCCTTGGCAGTGGTGGGAGTGTGGGAGGAGAGGGTTGGGTAGAGGAATCTGCTGGTGAGTGGGGGGGAAGCAGATGCATGTAAGGGGATGGAGCGAGGGGCAGCAGGAGAGCGGGGAAAGCACTGTGTCTACAGGGCTCTGCAAGGGTCACACCAGAGGTAGAAATCTTTCCTTTAGGGGTTGCAAATCACAATTACATTGCCTGGATTAGGGGGACATGCCACTGTAAACAGAAGTGGTTTATCTGAAGAGCAAACCTCTCTGCTAAGAGGTTATCTAGAGGAGTATGGACACATTAATTTTGGAAGCAATTTTTAACCTTGGCAGCTGCCTTACCCAGTCTCCCCAACAAGGCAGATGAAACCTGATGGATACAGGGTTCTGCAACGCTAAGGGATATTTCTTGTTTAGTTAATGTTCCTGATTTATACAATGATAACAAGAGCCCAAGGAAAGCACTGCTCTGCCATTCTCTCTCTATAGGTCAGAAGTTTAAGGTTTTAGTATTGCCATCATTTTTTTTTAAACATTGAAATACCCAGGCTGGACACTGTATATCTTTCCCACTAGCTGGCATTCTGCAGCAACAGCCTCATTTGTATTCTGTCTTTTACTTGAGCAAAAAAAAACACTCCGCATTGCCACAACTAAGTACTTCCCCACTGCGATACAGAGATTGCCAAACAGTCACACTAAATTCAATATGTCCCTGCTAACATATTTTATTCATACTGATGGTCTGCTTCACAGTGTGTTCCCAAAGACTTGCTTTAAAATTTAAGCTCCAGACTTCCAACAAAAGATGTAAAGCAAAATAAAGTGAGTATCTTTTTCTATGTAGCTGTGCAATGGAGTTGCCTCTCCTTCAAGGCTCATCTATCACAGATTTTAGGCCGGATTTTTTTCTCCACACAGGGCTTGAGTGTCTTGCTGTACAAAGAAGAAATTTGTGACTTCTTAAAGAGTTATTGTCTATAAAGTCCTGCTCCTTTTCCAGTTAAAAATTAATTTTGGGCTGTGGAGAAGTTCTGGACTGGATGATCCCACAAACTGAGGCTTTCTCCAAGATGGTGTTCATGAGTGGACCCCACCAGAACATGCAAAGTCCCTGACACCGAACCAGCCCTTGGGGCACTGTATTTCTTGTCCTGAGGATCAGGAGTGGCCATATCTGTTGGGGATTCAAGCCTCACTGGCCCCTCTTGGTTGGATCTTTGCAGAGTAGCCTTTTCCTCACACTCTGATTTTGTTTGTGAAAGGAAATCCAGCTGAACCCAGGAAGAAACTTCAAGTAAGGCGTTGCAGGGAATCTGACAGCTTTGTGGGCCAGAGCCATTTTTTGTAGGGCTCTCCTTTGCTGTCAGCAAGTCCAGGGCTTCGCCCATGGGTGTGGGCAGAACTTACAGGAGCATCCTCCAGCGACAATAAAGGCTGTGTAACGTTTGGCACTCTGACACACATGGGATACTCCTAGGGCTGGGAAGTATCTGGGCTAAACTAGACTCTTTCCACAGCCCACGGGGAAAGACAGGATCTCCAGGGGATGGCTTACAGACCCTCAGACATGTCTTATGGTAGGAGGACTCACCATCCGGAGCTTCCTCCATCGTGTCAGAGGGATGCAGGCAGAGTTCACAGCAGGCATCACTACTTTTCCGATAGACTGAATAAGGCAGATCCAGCCTTTCTTTTGTGGACAGAGCAAAACACCTGGGGAGAAATGGGGAAAAAAGAAATGTCAGCTGCTGGTGGTGATCTGTGTCAGGAGCAACAGGCCAGAAAAGATGCCTCCCCTTACCCTGCGTGAGACATTTCCTGCAACACCTGAGTTTCCTCTCACTGACTCTTACTGCAACCACATTTTGAATTTTTACTGGCATCAGTACGAGACCACCCTTGGTGCCACATACAATCCCTACGGTCATGAGCTTGAGCATTGCTCCATGAGTGACAGTGCAGTCCAGGGATGGCAAGACTGGGCTGCTGCACGGGGGAAGGTGAGCTGGGAGCCAAACAAGGTGATCAGGGCAGGTCCAGTGGCAATAACCATGATCAGCCACAGTCCAGTGATGTCCAGGCAAGGCCAAAATGGCAAGGAAGGTCTGAGGTCAAGCTGGGAACTCGAGTCACCGCGGTCCAAGGTTAGACGCAACACACACTCCAGACAGCTCAGGCAAGAGCTAAGGCCAAGGCACCGAGCTTCAACGCCGCCTCTGGGCCAGCAGGTGATGGAGGATCCAGAGGAGGCTGGTAGGGGCAATGGCAGCTTGCTGGTGACAGCCATCTTGAGGGGAAGCCTAGGAATAATGTTACCCCTTGACTGGTTAAGCACTTCTAACAATTAGCCAATAACAGGCCTTAATCCTCAGACATCCAGCTTTTTAATTGCCACCATACTTTATTCTATGACCTCTTCTTCTCTCACTCTTCGATGTTACGTGACTATTAATAGCCTCTCCCACAAGGAGCTGGAAGCAGAGGGAGAAAATGAAGAAGAAAATGAATTGCTACAATCGATGCCCCGCAAAGGAGTGGAGAAGAGATGCTCACTGCCAGCTTCTCCTTCTCCCACCGGAGCTTCCCAGGCGGCACCAGCTCCCCGGCTCAGGCAGCTCGGCCACAGCTATGATTCAGTGTGAGTCAAAAAATTTATTTCGGCAGAAAAAGCTGAAACAGCAGAGGACTTCTTGTCACCGTCTCTGGACAAGCCCAGGAGAGGCAGAAATGGTTTGTTTAATGCCGTCTCTCATTATTCTTGGCACTTTATGACTCATTAAATGTCCTAGTTTTGTAACTAACTCCTGCTGAGCTCAACATTTGATACACACTTATGGGTGGCCTGTTGGCTGTAATAACGATTGAACTATTCATAACTCCCCTAACCATGTTAACTCCTTCCTTTGTGTGCCAGGTTTCCTTTAAACAACTAAGATAAAGATACTGGCGACTTCAGCTCTTAACGCAGAATGAATTACATTTATCTGGACAATTTATTAGCATAGCTATATGCTGCAACTAGACACACTTGTCCTGAGCCTAGATAAACTATGCTGTGTCCTAATACCTTTTACACTGCTCCCCTTCTGTACCTACTACGCTTTTTACCAGGGATGTATCCATGCAGATGGATGCCTGATACCGATTCCCCTCAGAAGAAGGTTGGCAGCACACACATCAGCGTTCATTCACTTGTATGGAATGGGAACAGGAGCCAAAAGACCCTTCTCGCCCATTACAGAAGTAAGGGACCTCTGTTAGAGAACCTTCTTGTGACATGAGTGATCTTGTCAGCTTCTGCCCGGTTTTCCAGCTTGCTTTCTTTGCAAAAGGTCAGCGAGAATTCAAAACAGAGCCCAGCAACATGTTGACCCAACCTGACAACTGATGCAAACAGGGCAACCGCAAGCACTCAGCACAAGTTTGACAGACACAAGTATTTTTCGAGATGACAGCACATTTAACCTGTCTCTTCTGAAAGCATCATGCACGAGCACCTCAGAGACTGGTAGACAGGTCTGTGATTTAGGTTAATTTTCCTTTTGTTCACTTGAAGCACAGAGACACTTAGCCTGGCCACTCTGAAAAGATGTGACTTTGTGTCTACCGTCAAACAAATTCAGTTTGTGTGTATTTTGGAGCATGACTGAAAAGTCACCAACAAAATCACACAGGTCTAAAAGGAAAGGTCAGTATCTTGGGTTACTTTAAACTCAAGCTGGAAGTTCTCTGCAGCTTCAGCCAAAAAGTCTGACATAGAAGCGTGCCTGATTTCAGACTTCTAATTTGGAGAAGAACGCTCTCAGAAATTAAGCTGTATGTAGGACAGTATTCAAGATGGCCTTGTACTGGGTCTGGTTGGGATGGAGTTAAATTTCTTCACAGCAGGCTGTATGGTGCTGTGCCTTGCATCTGTGGCTAAAATAGTGTTGGTAACACGCCAACATTTTGGCTGTTGCTGAGCAGTGCTTGCACAGTGTCAAGGCTTTGTCTGCAACACCTCCCCACCACCACCAAGCTCAAAGGTCAGTAGGCTGGAGGTGGGCAAGAGGTTGGGAAGTGACATAGCTGGGACAGCTGACCCAAACAACCAAAGGGATATCCCATATCATATGACGTCATGCTCAGCAATAAAAGCTGAGGGAAGGGAGGATGATGGGGGGACATTCGTGGTTATGTCATTTATCTTCCCAAGAAACTGCTACATGTACTGAGGTCCTGCTTCCCAGGATGTGGCTGGACACCTGCCTGCTGATGGGAAGTAGTGAATGAATTCCTTTTCGCTTTACTTCTGTGCGCAGCCTTTGCTTTTCTTAATAATTGTATTTCTCTCAGCCCATGAGCTTTTCCACCTAATCTTCTCCCCCAGTCCTGTTGAGAAGGGAGAGTGAGAGAGCAGCTGGGTGGGTGTCTGGCAGCCAGTCAAGGTCAACCCACCACAGGATTCTGGACAAAGATTAATTTTCTTGACTGGTTCTCTCCATTTTGGTTACTGCTGATGGCAAAGAAAACAGATGACATAAACTTCAAAGGCATTTTCATATGAGAATTGTCGATTTGATTCAATACTGCCAACCTCAAACATTCAATAGTCAACAGTTCTGATTAAAAAGGAAAAAAAACACTTGGGGCCTTACCTTTGAAGTCTTGGCGTTTGAGCGCACAGGACGTGGTATTATGACCAGCATATTCTAGTTCAAGCCTGTGTTGCCCTACTGAGTGTGGCCCCACTCTCACTAGTGCCTGTTTTATATTCCTGCCGCTTGTCTTAGGTCAACACTAGGAGTCAGGAGGAGAGTCAAATGAGCTTTATGATCTGGCTGGCAAAAACAGGGACAAGAAGGGTCTCGTTCATTCTTGCAAAATCTTTTGTTTCAAAGGTGGTTTGCAGTAGCAGCCAGGCTGTGTTCAGAGTCTGCCATAGGGTGGCCCAGAAGGAGCAGATGACGCGGGAGGTCTGCACAGGAGTCCAGTTTGTCACCGCAGCATTTCTCACTGTGCGCAGCAGTTCCTGTCAGCAGGAAAAAAAACGACCACTGATTTCAGTCAAATGCTTTCACTGCAGTATTTCTGTCTTTGTCCTACATCGTTTTATGCAAGCTTTAGACACTTACTGTTGGTCTCTCGGGCTTTTGCTGTAAGATAGCATTTTAAAGTTAGAGACATGGCTGTTATGAAATGAAGAAAATGCACAAAATCACCTCTGGAGGAGTGAAAACAACAAATTGCAATGCACAGGCTTGAGTGTCAGAGAATACGCTTCTCTGGAAGCAACTTGGTTATTTTCTTACCCCACGAAACAAGTGACATCTCTCAGAAAAGACTCCCTGTAGGGAACTTGATCCTTTGGGAGGGAGGATGACTTAGTGATTAGAGATGAAATGCAAAGGTGCTTTCAGCATAGCGGCTGCTTGCTCGATTTTCTAATACAGTACATTACGTTGTTAATGGAAATGCAGCTTTGCACCTTCTGTTTTTCTCCCAGTAGAATTAATTTCAGCACTGTTTGCATGCCAAGCATGCACACTCACAGCTGTGAGCTCCGGGGAGCAGGAGAAGGCACAGCTTGGACCTGCACAGATAAGATCGCAAAGAGTCTGCAACACGGCTGGAAGCTGAACCTGCTGCCTTTGCCAAGTGACTTCACCACAAGACCATCTTTGCTCCTGCCCGCAGGACCTGTCCCACACCATTACAGACAGACCTCAGAAGCCAACAGATTGGAGGAAAAGCATCTGGCTGTTTCCAAATCCTTTGGGAGATCCACAGGGACAGGAGTTTTCTGTTCCACTCTGTGATGCAGCAAAGGGGAAAAAAAACACCCACCATTTCCCACAGAGCAGCTCTCCTTTCCCAGTATGCTTATCCAACCCGCACCCTCGTTCCTGCCAGGAATCTCTCCATTTCAAGGCGTCATTTATTAAGAAATAAGAGAGAGCAGGGAGGAACAGCTTTTAAAGAAGCAGGCCATGCACGAGCAGGGAAACACAGTGCTAAGTGTTCTGGAATCCTCAGAGATGAAAGTACCACAGGAGTGCCACATGGCAGTGCTGGTGGTATATGTACCATCATGCTGCTAACGTAGCTCTCCACATGCCGGTTGTGGAGAGAGACAATCATGGAGCTGGAGACACAGAGCTCACTAAATCTGATAGTCATGAAACGGGAAAGTAAAGGGAGTGCATTGTTCCATGCAACAGGAGCTGCCGTCCCAAGCTGAAAGCCCTGGGAAACAAAGGAGCAGGGCATGTAAGAAGTACTTCCTTGGGAGCTGACTGCGAATGAAGCGGTGGAAATTTTCACTTGGATTTGCAGATGAGTGTTTGTGAAGAAAATGAGTGTAGAAAAGCTGGAGAAACACCAAGAGAGTTTCTGGGAGGATGGCAGGATTGAACTTGAGGGAGGGAAAAGTAGCTCCTGCTGTGCTGGTGTGCTCAAGGTACACAAACTGCAGGAATATCCAACTTGCAGTTCATCCTGCTGGAAGCAAGTCGCAAAGCCCCGACTCCTAGTTAGCTGCTCAGACCAAGAGGAGATGATCTGTTTGTTTTCCAAGTGCTTAGGTAAAAGCAGAGTGAAATCATAAGATGTGAGGCAGCGCTTCTGCTCTATCACTGTGCCAAAGCACAGCATCTTAAATAAAGTCAGCAATATTATTTTGTATGTGCTTAGGAGCAAACTGTAATCCCTCATCCAACATTTCCTGAGTCTGTAGAGGTACCCCTGTGTAAATGAGGCCATAACTATATATACGCAGCCATTAACTTACTTGGTTCCAATCAGCATAACTGCTATCATTGCTTTGTGTACCAAAAGAAGAAAAAACAGCCAAAAATGTGTTTACTAGCAAGTTTGTTTCCAGAAAGGCGATTTGCATATATTTTTTACAGCTCTGGAGAGCAAAGCTCTTAATACTGACAAGACAGAAACTTCCTGAAGTCAAAACCTTCGGGCCAGAGCTTGCTGTTTGTGCCTCGTGTCAATCAGCAGAGGGTGATCTGCGAACCTGTCAATGAAGTTTATCAGGGCGGCGAGCCACCGCAGGTTAATCCTGAAGGTTATCTGGCGGCTTATCCAACCAGCCCGGCCTCGGTTAAAGAATCAGAGAGACGACTTGAAGTTGAAAATCAATGACGGCGGGATTTGGCAACGTCCAGCCCACCTGCGAGACGCCGCTTGTGTAATATTGAATGTTTTGTTTAAATGTGTGCTGCTGAGGGCTGCGACAGAGAGCGGGGCGGCGACGGCCGCCCTGTTATCCCCTGGGCACGCAACAAATTCGACAGCACAAAAATCCCTTGGGCCTCAGCAATGCCCTGGAGGTCCTTTTTGTCCCAGGGGGAGGGGAAGAGGCCATTTAAGCTGCCGGGACCGCTGTCGACGAGGGTCCCACCTTCCCTCGACGAGACCCCCCCCCCGTCCGCCGGGCCTGAGGCGGGGAGAGGCCGCGCTTCCCGCCGGTCCCGGCGCGAGCCGGCAGGGGGCGCGGCGGGGGCGGGGCTCCCCCGGCGGCGCGAGGCCGGCACCGCCTCCCGCGCCTGCGCGCGGGCAGGGCGGCGCGGCGCCGGGTCTCCAAGATGGCGGCGGGGCCGCCCCCCACCGCCGCCGAGGCGTACCGCCCCAACCGCTTCGTCTCGCTGCCGGCCGAGCTCGACCCCGAGACCTACGACTCGTCGCCGGAGAAGCGCCGTGCCGAAGCCGAGCGCTTGGCCATCCGCGCCCGGCTGAAGCGGCAGTACCAGCTGCAGCTCAACAACCCCAACCCACCGGCCGTCATCGTGAGTGGGGAGCGGGCGGGGGGGCGGCGGCGGGGGCCTGTCCGCCTCGCCCGGTGTCCCGCAGCGGGGCCCGGGCCCGGGCCCGGGTCCCTGCGGGCGGGGCGGGGCGCTGCCCTCCCCGTGACCTTGACGCCCTTCCCGGCGTGGGCCGGGAGGCGGCCGGGGGCTTTCTAGGCCTCAGCCCCGCGGCGGGGGCAAGCGGGGCCCCGCCGAGTCGGGTGGGCCTCGCAGGGCCCCGCCGAGTCGGGTGGGCCTCGCAGGGCCCCGCCGAGTCGGGTGGGCCTCGCAGGGCCCCGCCGAGTCGGGTGGGCCTCGCAGGGCCCCGCCGAGTCGGGTGGGCCTCGCAGGGCCCCGCCGAGTCGGGTGGGCCTCGCAGGGCCCCGCCGAGTCGGGTGGGCCTCGCAGGGCCCCGCCGAGTCGGGTGGGCCTCGCAGGGCCCCGCCGAGTCGGGTGGGCCTCGCAGGGCCCCGCCGAGTCGGGTGGGCCTCGCAGGGCCCCGCCGAGTCGGGTGGGCCTCGCAGGGCCCCGCCGAGTCGGGTGGGCCTCGCAGGGCCCCGCCGAGTCGGGTGGGCCTCGCAGGGCCCCGCCGAGTCGGGTGGGCCTCGCAGGGCCCCGGGTCTGACTGAGGTTTTCTTTCCCACCCAGGAAGATCCTGCCTTGATCCGCTGGGCCTACGCCAGGACGCAGAACGTCTACCCTAATTTCCGCCCGACGCCTAAGACGTCCTTTCTAGGAGCGCTTTTTGCGATAGGCCCTATCCTCTTCTGGGTTGCCGTCTTCAAAACGGACAGGGTAGGGCAACTGAACGCCAGTGAACACCAAATTGTGAAATGTAGATCCGCCTGGAGGCTTCATTGGTGGGATCCTCTTGCACCTAACAATGATTAATACCGTTAAAGTAGCGAGGGAAGGAAGGCTGATACTGAGCCTGCTCTCTCAAAGCCTCATAACTGTTTGCAAAGCCCTGCTGTGCCGAGAGCCCTGTATTGTACCTTTGTGTATGGCCAGTCACAGTTTCCCCGATCAGGATATTTTGCTGTAATAAAGCTCTCTGTAGCACTGACGATGTAAATTAATCATAAAAGACTAGTATTTTCAGCTGTTGACATGTAGTAACTGTGCTTTTTAAAATAAATAAATAAATAGGGAGCGTATGGATGACCGACCTAGCAAGGTCTCTGTGAATTGCTTAACTACTTCTCGAATCTCATGAAGCAAATGGAGAGGAGTACTTACGCTGACTGCAGTGCCTGATCTCGGCTGGACTTTTAAGATTTTGGAAGGTTTATCTTGCTTCTGTTCTAACTCCTGAAATGCAGGCATCAGAATCTGAGCAATGGTAGATCATTCTGAAAATACTCAGCTATATGCATGCATAAGAAAATGCCTGAGAGACTGTGGCTGTTTTTACTAGTGAATTTGTGGCTATTGTAAAACACTTTCATTTCCCTCTTTTGTACAAAAGTAGCATTTTTAGATCAAGTCGTAAACCGGGAAGCACAAACATTAATTAAAACTAATAGAATATTTGTAGAGAATGGTGTTTACTAGCCTGAATCGAAAATACAGGTTTTGGAAAACATGCCGAGCATGTTGTTACAAATGTTTTTGAGACTTCAGCATCTCTGCAGTATTTTGTCGTGCTGGTTTTGTTTTGTACGTAAAGCCACACTTGGGCTTAGCCACCAAGTGTGACTTAGCATGTGAGTGCTCGAAAATAAACCTGCATGAGTGAAATCTAGACATACTTGCCACAGAATATTTAAGCTGAAGTCTTTAGTGTAGTCTCCAGGACAATTTGTTTTCCTTTATTCTAGTTCCCTTACTGATGCTTGGGGATTTTTCTTTGTTTTCTGGTAGCATATAAAGCACAATAACTGTTATACTCTTCTCTGAGGAGTGTTTGTTGCGTGTCTGGGAAAGCAAAATACAAATTGCCAAGTCTTAAGCTAAGTCTTCTGGTTTTATCCGGCAGAAGGAATCTGGGCAATGTTTGCAGTGGCTGTGTACTGTAACGGTGCCTGTCAGAAAGGTACATGACTGCAGAGTGAGATACAAATGGGCTGAAAGTGAATATAGGCGCATCTAGGCAAGTTATTAAGAAGTTTCTCCATAATTAGATCTCTAAACTGGATTATTTAGCCTGAAAGAGGAGGCAGAAACTAAATGTATAAATTAACTGTGACGCAGCTGGTTTGGTGAAAAATACATCACAGGAATTGGTCTCTGCTGGCCTGTGAGAGTGGATGGATGTGCAAAGAGGTCAATCTGAGCACGTCTTCTGTAGCTGGCAGGTGAAGCTAAATGCCTTGTTCTTTTTTTTACTTTTTAACCACAACAGTTGTTACTAGAGTTTGTGCTTATAGAATCATTTAAGTTGGAAAAGACCCTTAAGATCATATGTGGTGCTATCTTCCTATAGTCTGTGCTGAAATACTAGGACTGCTTTTCTCTCATCCCAGGCTGATTGAAACTTCTTCTCTAACAGGATAATGATGAATGTTCTCTTTCTTCCACAGGATCGTAAAGAGAAGCTTATCCAAGAAGGTAAATACAAGCGACCGTTCAGTGTATTTTAAGTTCCTGGAATTGCAGTGCTGTTCACAGGATATGAGTAAAATAAGATGTATTGTGTGCTGACATTTCTCCTTCACAAGAATAAATCTTAATTGCTCGTCAGTTGTCTTGCATCTTTAACAATTATGGAAACTGCAAAAATGCAGGATCTTTGTATCTAACGCAGATTGATACAGAGAGGGTGTCCTGAACTCAACCAGTGTACTCCTGTGGTCCACAGGCAGAGGCTCCTTTTAAACTGGAAGTTGCTGCTGTCAGAGCAGCACAGGCTGAAGTTTAAAATCAGTAGCAGGCTAAAATGTTAAGCAAGCCCAATGTGGTTTCCTAAGGAACTACTGCTTGCCTACTAGGTATTTCTTCCTGGCGTCGGTTTGACTGTGTAGTTTGCCCTAATCGGATAATAGGCAAGTTCTGCGATACATTTTTAGTAACTTCAGGAGCCTGCCTGACTGCTCGCAGTAAGTTGAGTTAATTTTTCTTTTCCTTAATAAAGTACAAGCCTAAACCGTGCATTTGTTTATTGCAAAAAACTTCTGGATAAAATTACCCTACCAGACTTGGAAATAGTGGGCTGAACACTGTCATGCTGTATGTGACTAGCATTTCCACTAATTCTGTGATTCCTGTGAGTGAGAGACAAGAAGTAAAAAGATAAGGATTTTTATTTTTGACACTGATTCCCTTACAGTATAGGAGAATTCCATCTCACCCCTGCAAATGGGCCATGATTAAAAAAAAAACCTCACGAAGCATAACTGAATCTTGTGCCTGCAAAGATGTCTGCTCCGCTTATTATAAGAACCTAAGTCTTTTCTGCCCAGGTCAGCTGGTATAGGGGGCTCTGGAATTGTTACTGCCAAAGTACTGAAATGTGAGTGCAAGGAAAAGATTTTTAATTCAGACTTGAATTTCCACATGGTCTGTAGGTGCCATCATGGTCCAAACAACCCTCGTTCTTGAGACGTTCTACGTGAGCGATTTCTTCCCAAATGTTGAGGTCAATGCCAAAACCTCCGTCTGATGTAAAAGTTGAGAACGTCCCTCTGCCTGCTGGGAAACTTCGCTGTGTTCTTGACAGTGAAGTCAGCAACAGCAGCTCTGCTAAATCCCTTTCCTGCATGATTAGGATGTAAGTATGGGCCATTTCTAGTCTCTCTTCATCATAGTGAGTTGATGAGATTTTTCACAGAATCGGAGAGTGGCTGAGGTTGGAAAGGAGCTCTGGAGGTCATCTGGTCACCTCGAGCAGGCTGCCCAGGACTGTGTCTGCGTGGCTTGGTCCGCGCTCCAAGGATGGAGATTCCACAGCCTCTCTGGGCAACCTGTGCTAGTGCTCAGTCGCTCGCACAGTAAAAATGTGTTTCCTGATTATTTTTTATTTTTTTAAAGTGTTTGCTATCGTAGCTCTTCCCTTTCCTGTCTGGGTCATGAAATGTTGAGGCAGCGGGGGCTTGGCCCTCACGCTGTGTGCAGCAGCTGTGTAAGGCCGTGGCCTGCTTTTGCAATCCCCTATGTGCTCTCAACAACCCTCTTGCACCTGTCTCTGCGGCTTGTTCTTCTGCTAGCTTAGCTAAAGCTAACCCAGATCATTCTCTCTGCAGAACAGCTTCTAAAAGACTGTCACAAATGATATTACAAGGTACAGTGGTGGGTCAGTGCAGAGAGAGAGGCATCAGTGCATGGAGAAAGTGGTAGTTAGGGAAAGAAATAATTGCTTGTCTGGGCACGCTAAATTAACTCTCTTCTTGCTGCCACAAACTAATTTGATCTCCCAGGACCCATTTCCTCAGCTAATTGGAACTTGAGTTGCCACATATGTAAATTCTCCCTTGCAGCTGTATTTGTTTCGGGCCAGTTGAGCAAGTGGTTCGGGACGGGTTGTGGATGAGTGCCGTGCCTCTACTCTTTTAGGCCAGCCCTGGATTGATGCTCACAGCACCTGCCACAGCCCTTTCCTTTGCAGATGAGAGTGCCTGATGCTACGTCCCTGCAGATTTGAGCGTGGTGCTTGGGGGAAGGCTGCCCTACTTTTCTCTCTCGTTATTTGCGGAACTCCCCAAGCTGTTTTCTTGCAAGGAACGAGCGCTGGAGGTGGGGTTGGTGGTTTGAGGCAGTGGTGCTGGGTGCGTAGAGGAAGGAAAGGAGGGTTTCCCTTCAGAAATGTAGGGCGAGGACAGGAGAATGAATGTGCCTCGTGGAATTTCACCCTTGACTGATGTGTTACCACCTGTGTCTGCTTCAGTGATGAGTCTATAGCAAGAGAAACTCAAGCCTGCAGGTCACTGAATGATAATTTAGGTCCCAAACAAAAAACAAGCTTTTCCCCTCTGCCTGTGAAAGATTTAGACCTCATTTATCCCTGGATCGGTCTGATTAAATCAGCTTCTCTGGCAAATTGATTCTCCTGAACGTCCTTTTCTGAGCTGCCTATTTTAGAGTAAACATCTCCCTGTGGATTTTATAATGTAATACTTTGCTCAAAGCTGATGCTTTTTTTTTCACCAAGGATCTGGTGCAGATCCAAAACCGATGATGGATGTAACTGTCTGAAGCTAGGTGTTGCAGCTCTACATTTCCTTCTCTTTTAGAAAATTGAAGATTACTTCTCTTGGGAAGTAAGAAGCGTAGATCCTGATGGCACCAAGCTTAGGAACTGTTTCACATGGGTACGTGCTAAAGCACAGGCCTGAGGTTTGGGGTGCCTGGGCTGTGCTCCTGGTTCCCAGCCTACTCGGGGCTTCGCTTTCTGCCTCCGCCCTGTGGAACTCCCCACCTGGGGGTGAGGCTTGCATACTCCAATGAATTTTGAGGTCCTCCACGTTGTTGTCTGTAATTGAGCTTTCTTCCAGGTACCTTCCCAGGAACAAAGGCCTGGACTGGCCAGACAAGCCCTTTTGCATTTGCTATGCTGCAAATTAGCACTTAACTAGGGAGAGAATTTGTCAAGTGCTGACAAACCGATGTTGAAGAATGGCCAGAGTGTGGGGTTGGAAACTGTCCCTCACTTAACAGTGAAGCGCTTTGGATTCTCCAACCTTTTCTAATTTGCAGTCTACTTCTCTGACAATCAAGTCTTTCCTTGGCAACCCGCCACAGGGCAGCAGGTTGAAATGGCCTGCCCTAATAGGAGGCTTAGGTCTGCTACAGCCTTCGGCTCTGTTTGGAAAGCTCTTCTGCTACAGACAGCATAAAATGCTTTATAGATCCCTAGTTTCTCCCTGTGAAGGATGCACCAGGTCGTGTTTTCAGGAGGCCCTGTGAAGAGGGGCTGGCTGTTACCTCGTATCTGCACCAGGTACAGCATTCACACCAACTACACAGTGAGAGCCACGCAAGTACTTCAGCTTCAGCGTGTCACCAGGAAAGCTTTAATTGGATACTTGAAAGTTAAGAATAATGATGTTTTTTTACTGCATTTCCCAAGTTACATAGGGATGATCATTTCTGTGGCTCGGTGGCTGCTGGAAACACCGTTCTGTGCTGGAGCACTCTGCGTTGTCCGAATCACCACATGTAGGTATGCTGGATTTCCCTGTCTTCATTCGCATATTGCAAGCGAGAAATACTTCTCTTTACTTGCACTTAGGGTTGAAATGGCTTTTCAGAGGTTCCCAGCACTTGTAGTAGTTCTTATCTAGGCGATTGGAGGTCTGGAGGCCCCATTTGGTGACGGCCAGACTGAGGGACGACTCGAACATGAAGGCCTGTTAGGAAGAGTGAAGGTAGATTAGGGCAAGAGTGCGAGTTTACGTCCAGGCCGGGTGGCTCTGCTCTACCACAAACAGGAATTGCACACACGGTCCAGCCCTGCCAAGTTCTGCCTCCGATCAAGCCAGGAGGAGAAAGCTCTTCAGAGCTGGCATTGCAATGCTGGTATTAGCCAGGTCTCAGGAGTGACTTTGGATTCCCTGCATACCCAGGAAGGTGAGGTTGTTCCAAAAGCTCTAGTTCAAGGTCTGTTGATGATCATCATTAGATTTTAGTGGGTGGAGAAAGGAGGACAGTCAGGGGTTTCGTTTCTTTGTCCATAGGCTAAGACAAAAATTAAATTAATCAGCATGAAAATTCCCAGCTTCCTGCTCAGGCAACAATTTATGTGGGCAGATGATCAAAGCTGCCTGGCATCGCCTGTCTCCAGGGGAGCTCCTGGGAGCTGAATGGTGCTGATTGGTAAGGAAGGTGAATGCTGCAGCCCTTTGTTCCAAGGACTTTTCCAACTTGCCAGCAAGCAGCTGGGCTGTACTTTGAGAGTGGCACAGCCGCAGGATGCCGTGCTGTATTCGAAATCTTACTGGCTCCCTTGGCTCCTTACCATGGTCCCTTCTGCAACCCTCTCAGGCTCCAGCTTGGCTTTGCTCGCCTTCTCAAAACAGTCAGCATCTGGCCCATGAGGAGTCATCATGCTGTGCAAGCTGGCCCCTCCGGGCTGGAAGCCTTCCTCCTTTGCTTCGTAGTGGCCTTTGATGAGCCCCATGAACTCACTCATGCAGTTCCCTGCAGGAGACATAGAGAAGAGGTTGCAACGCAGCGTGATTGGAAACATCACAGCTGGGCTGTGAGCTCCTTGAAACCCATGAGCTAAGCTGGGCTGGGCAGTGGGTGGAGTGGAGGTTCCTAAGCAGGACATCGCAAGAGAGGACATCAGGGATCCTGCAGGCAATGCCTGTAAAGCTGTACAGGATGTATCCCACTCTTAATTATCTGGATTCTGAAACTGAGAGCTCCCTAATGAAGGTGCATTGATGTTGGTAGACCTGTGCTTTTCCTACCACCTCAAGCTGTGTAAGTAGTACACCTGCATACGGACTGCATGGTGTAACCTGATATTTACGGACTTGGGTTAGAGATCTTAAAGCACTGGAAATAAAGTTCAATATAATCATCCCTGTGTTGCGGGCACTGAGGCGCAAAGTGCCTGGCCGGCAGTCTGGTGAGAGAGCCTGGTTTGCTGTCCCAGGTTATGAACTTGAAATCATTTTGTTTGATATTCTTCTACCACCTCCAGTCCAGCCAGGCGCTTCAGTATTTTATGCTTTTGATTCATGCATTATTTACTTACTTCTTGAGAGCCACTGTATGGCCAAAGACAAGGAGCCAAATTCATCTTTCCCCAAGGAAGAATACTTTTAAGGAGACCCTCTGAAACCAATGGAGTAATATACCACTAACTTAGGTAAGGATGGCTATCTCTAATCATCCAGTACTTACTGAGTTCTGCTTCCTGTAAGGGAAGTACTTTAACAACTGCCATCCCAAGCTTTCAGCTTTAGTAGACCTGATGAGACTAAACAATATGGCAACTTTCTGCTTAGTGGTCAGTTTTTACGAAATCAGGACACGCTTCTGTAGCTATGTTATATATAGCCCTTTTTAACCACTAGTTCGGTCTTCGTTAAGTACAATCCAGGGTCTGAAATGTTTAACAATAAAACTAATTTAGCTCAAAGCAGAGTTGGCCTATATACGTATGCAAACATTTATTAATTTTCATCCCAAGTTGTCAGTATCTCATGTAAAACCAGATTATTATGGGTTTTTCATTGAACTCGCTCATGGAACAGGCTGCCCAGGGCAGCGGTTGAGTCTCCATCCCTGGAGGTATTTAAAAGCCGGGTAGACGTGGTGCTTGAGGACATGATTTAGTGGTGGACTTGGCAGTGCTAGGTTAATGGTTGGACTCGATGATCTTAAGGGTCTTTTCCAACCTTAATGATTCTATGATTCTGTGATTCTATGTACTCCGCTTAGTGCACTCAGACTGCTGTACAGACCCTAAGAGCTGGATCGCCAACGCGCCTGCAACAGGACTCATACTATTGCCTACGAAGAATGGGCTGGTGAGTAGGAAACCAGGCTAGGACTTATGAGATAAGCTGAGTCCAGTTTCTTACTCATTCACAGATTTCCTACGTCACCCCAAGAACTTAGGCGTGCCTCCGTTCCCTGTCAGTAAAATAGCGTTGTCCTCTACAAGCAGGATGCTGTGAAGTTAAAATCCCTTAGTGGCCATTAGATGTTAGGTCCCACTGTAATGAGAATCACACAAGTACTCTCCCAGACAGATGCAATATATGGTATAAAAGCTCTATCAATCAGACACATTTTTCAGCTTGTGGTCCAAAGACCCTAGGAGTAATTCACAGCCTCCAGGGATGTAGAAAGGTGACCAAGAGAAGTCGGTATTTATGAGCTGCACAGCCACCTTTGTATGTGAAATTGTTACAGTGTCTGGGAGGAAATTTTTGGACCACCATTGCTATATTTATACTTGGGGCAAAGTTAAGGCAAGACGAAAACCATGACTCTGAGTGCACCCGAGTTCTCCAAACAACAGCTTTCCACTGCACCTGAGAAGAGGAGGCAACAGGGGATTTCTGGCAAACAAAGTAGGCTTTTTGTAAAATATTTGGAGAGAGGAGAGTTCAGCAGCACTGACCTTGTGCTACTTTTATCCCAGAGTTGCTCTGTCCCGTTACACCTTTCTAGTGGTATAAGATTCTCATTGCTGCACTAATTTCAGAGGGAACTACCGTGCAGTGTCTTGATAATTGACTATTGCGATATCTGCGTTACCCGCTCAAGCTCTGCCCCTCCATGGCTGGGCTAGAGTAGACAACCAACCTGCTCATCATTAATTTAGCGCTCAAGCCTATGGCCAAGGTACTGTGGTCAAGGTAGTTGTGGTAGTTGTCTGCTAGTAGTACTAGCTGTGGTAGTTGTCTGCATGGGTACTCTTAGTTCACGACACAGATAAGAGAACGAGAATTATCTCAGCCGTCTTCTACCACAGATTAAGCAGGGTTGAACAAGTTCGTCTTGTTCAACACAATGTGTCTGTGGAAAGTTAGCACAGCTCTGCTGATGCGCAGCAACTTAATCGTGGTAAACCGGCTGTGTGTCTCACCTTTTAGGGTCTAATAAAAGAGGTAACTGAGACCTGGCACTATCCCAGCTGGTCAGGAGGCATGTTTCCGTGTCACACTCATTATCGGGAATGAAAGCAGAATGACAGGGCAGGACTTTGCCTGTGGGATTTACTCAGACGGCGGCACATCTGCCTTGCAAGCGCCACTAATTCTGCCAGCCCCCAAGATGCTTGGAAATACGTCTGAGTAGCAGGAGGAGCTGGCCATTAAACTGTGGTTAGTAAGTGTGCAGAAAGCCTCTCAGCACTTCAAAGTGACCATAGTGTGACCTTGATATAGCTTCTGAGATGGGGCCTTGTAGCTGTTGACAGAAGGGGGTGCATGAGCAAGCTTTCCCCCTCAGTCTCATAGAGCAGGTTGCCTCATCCCTACCCTGGAAGGGCGACTGGATTTCTAGCATCCATTCAATGCAATATGTGTCCATGCTCTGCCAAGACAAAACCAAAAAACTGCCAAAAAGAAACCGGCTCTGGTGATGGCAACCGAATCCCCCAAAAATCAACCAACTGCCTGAGAAAGAGCCCAGTTCGTGATCTCTGGCTTCTTAGACGCCAGTGGTACCTCCATCACTCTGCAGGTGGTGACGAAGGGCTCACGAGAGCCAATTCAATCCTTTGCTGTAACTTTGATCTCACCCTGAAAGTGGCCTCGGGCAGCTTTGCTTCTCACCACCTGTGATGTCATATTTTCCTTTCTCCTGTTCTTTATCTATGTACTCTAATGAGATATTAAGCAATTCATGGCTGGTTGACAGGACAATTTCTGATGCATTTGTGCAATGCCAAGTTCAATATGCACCCGGTCTCAGCGGGAGCCCCTTGAGTCCAGATGCATCCATCTATGCAGACACCACCAGCCCGTCATCTCTGAGTTTTCCTGAGATGCTCTAAATAGGAACGTCTTTGGGTTTGTTCATTTTCCAGGGAGGACTGACTGACTCCAAGAAGCTGACTCTAACTGTGCCAAGGGCAACAAATCAGACTGCTTCTTCCCTGCCCGTGCTCTCAAATAAATGGAGGTTTGTTTTTTCCCTGCAGTCCTGTACTCAAGCACAACCAACAAAAGGCAGACGTACGGTGGTAGTATGGTGGACGGAAGGTGTTGTTAGCTACCCCCCATCGCGGGGGGAATATGACAAAGTCAGCAAGTGCCACTCCAGGACGGGTCGACTTGGCTGTCAGGACAGTGAAGATAGAAGGATCCTGAAAAAAGCAAAGCAAAAAGCATGAAACAGAGCAGGGCTCAGAGCTATCTGCTCAGGCCATCCAGCCGGTAAACCTGACTGATACAGCCTCTCCCTTGCCAAAACACTTTTACCACCTGCACCTGGTGGTGTGGGTGAGATTTGTGACCCTGTGTGACAGCATCCAGCATCTCAATCCCGTGCTGAACATGGGAGACAAGTGATGGGACTGGATGGTTTTTCCTTTAGGCAGCCTTGGAGAGCCTTCCCTGCCCCAGCAATGATGCCCTTGGAGCCGACAGCACCCATGCAGGGGAGGGGCAGCCCTGCAAGATGGGGTACTGTAATTCCAGGAGCGGTCTCCAGCACTCCTCCTACCACGAAACCGCACCTCTTCTTCCTTAGCAGGTTACGGAGGACAGGAACATCAGGCTGGAGGCATCTAGCCTCACAGCCCTGTTAGTTTACAAACAGGGAGAACAAAGTGCAGAGAAATTGTGGCTTGCTTCAAGGATTTTTGAAGTCTCTAGTCCAGTAAAGTGATTTTCTGGGCTTCAATCCCAAAACCATCCTTCTCCTGGCAGGTTTTTCTGGAGTTTAAACAATACTTTCTGTTAGTTGTCTCACTAGAAACGCTCCAGTCTCCTTGCACACCCACTTGCAGAAGCAGTGCCAAGAGATGGCATCGCTGCGGGCACCTCTCCCACTGGGCTGGTTTCCTTTTTAGAAGAGCTGCTCACATTAGTTTTGGCTTTAGTTATTTTCCATAAGATCTAGAAATTATTGCAATGAAAGCTGCCAGCTCTTCAAACGAGTATCAGTGCTGGGCTCAGAGGAACCAGGGAAAGGAGTCTGTGCAATTGCAAGAAATAAATCGAGGCAAGAATTTGAAGCAAAAAATCTTTTTGCTGAGTTGCACGGTATGTGTTGGCTTCGGTATTCAGTATATCCTCCAGGGTGCAGAAATTCTATGCTAAGCTGCATAAAGCTGTTTAAGAAGCTGATCAACCTCGAGTTATGTCTTTGTACCACAAAGGAGGTTGTCTTTCTCTACAAGAGCTTGGTTTGGGCCCAGGGAAAGCAGCGCAGGAGATTTCACACTGTTTCTTAGAGCACCACATATTTTTTAACAGGTGCTGAGCCCCTGGAGCTTAGGGTGAGTTTGGATGGTATGCGTGCAGCATTGATCTGCCTTGCCCAGCTCCAGAACTTACCGCATGGTCAAAAGCAACAGCATTAATGACCATGAATTTTTCCAGATGGTATTTATATGGCGTGTAGTTCCCATGCCAGGCTACAACGTTGAAGGGGGAGAAATCCTACCAAGGCAAAGAGACAGAGGGTTACCATACACAGCCTTCCAACTTGCTGCACATATGCAGGGCACTGCTCTTTCCCAAATTAAAAATGGCTTTAGTGCTGGCGAGAGGTGCACCAGCAACCTGGAGCACAAAGCCCTTTAGGCACAGCCTGATGTCGCGAGGACGTGGTTTTCCTCAGCATTTCCACTTGGTGAGCCTCAGCCCTCCCTCTGGGGTTTGGTCTCTAAGGGCTTTCGAGTGCTCAGGCAGTGCTTGGACAAGGCCAGCTGCAACACTGGCTCTCTGGTAAGGAAACCCTGGCTTTTCACAGCAGCCCCAACTCCTCTTTTCTTCTCTGTCACTATAAACGTAAGGAAACACTGAGGCAAAAAGACCGTCGTTGAGTCTTTGGGCAACCAAGTCTTCACAAACACTTTTTTCCAGACTGAGGAGCCTCAACTGGGAAGATGAATGACCCAACAAGGCAAGGGTCCGCTTAGACCAGCAGGAGCTCCTGACACTACGTACACACTACTGAGTTGCATATCCCAGGCCATGCACTGGCAGTTGCTGAGCTTCAGTGTTACCTGTTTTCCCAGGGCATCCTCACCTGCTGGGCTGCAAACAGCTTGCCCTGGTACTTGCTGATCACTGTGTAGCCCCCCGGCACTTGACGGTCCTCGTACCACGCGACGGGCACCAAGAAGTCACGCGGGTTGGCCAGGCCATTGGCTCCTGTGAAAGAAAAAGAGATGTCAGAGCTCTTCGGGCAACCTGCAAGCAAAGTGGCTGGTGCAATTCCCTGGCTTCGTGGTTGTCCTTCTGCATTTTGAATGACCTTACTGCTTCTTGGCCCACCATGAGACCTGAAGTAGTCACGTATTCTTGTGCTCCTATGAGTTGGTAATTGTAATACATCCTAGCATTTAAGTCCACGCTCACCTTATGTGACAGGTCTCCCCTAGTTCCCTTCAGCCTCAAGTAAAGGCATGTAACAACTAGGAATTAAGCAAAAAATGGAGGGTGAATTACTCTCTGTTCCTGGACATCCTGCTGGTTGGACACTTAGCCATGCAGAAGTTACGAGGCACGTCATGAGGGGGCCAAATACATTTCTGAATGCTTGCAAAAAGAGCAATGAAATAGTGATAGTGATACCTACAGACTCTGGGGCTAGCGATACCTCCAGACTCTGGGCATACTGAGGGGTTGGCTAGTGTGAGGAGTGCATTTTCAAAGGGCAAAGCACCATACGGGTGCTGAAGTATTCTTCTTCTTCTCATTAGTATTATTGTTACAAAGTGGTTTTGAATTTCTTGGATAAAAATGCAGACATTACTACCTGCTGCTAAGGTTTAACAGTCAGTGCTTTTCTCCAGCTGTCATTTTTCAAGTGAAAAGTGAAGTTAGAATAAAGTAAGACTGAAATACAAAGGATCTTGGTCTCTGAGGGGAAGGCAGGTAGGTGGTGAGAAGAGGAGCTCTTATAATTACCACCTCCTGAAAAGGTTTACAGGCAAGTGCACTCATTTTCTTTTCTCCAGAAAGTAAACCTTATAATAGATTCCTGCCTTCTGGAAACGTAAAACACACACCCCCCCCCAACCCAGTCCAACAGTGTCTGAAAAACCAGCTAATGGGGAAACTTGTTACAAACAGGCTGGGGCAACAATATCAATAATCAAGTGGAGGAGGCACAGAGCGCAAGAAGTGGGTGACGGCAGGTAACCTCAGCTGGCTGAAAGGAAAGCTGCTGAGAAATCACTGTAGGCTTGATGTGGAAAGAGATGTACCCAGAACATCACAAGGGAGAGGTGCTCGAGCAGGGTCCCATTAAATGGCTGTGAATTGGCTTGGTTCCCCACTGCAAGAACGATCGGCTTCAGTTTCAGTATGGCCATGAGATGTTTGCAAAGGCCCTCTGCATGCAGATGGGCCATGCCAAGCTTGTTACTGACTGATAATACCTAGGCAATTTACTTCAAGCATGGCCAGTCTTTTAGATCTCAGAGAGCTATAAAACAAGCCCAGTCTAGTGGGGAAAAAAACCCAACCCAACCTAAAATGAAAAACAACCAACCCCAAAACCAGTCTGAAAGTGGAGAACTATTGGTACCGGTTTTGTAGTTATTTTAGTTTAGTTTCACTTCCTTTCCCTGAGACAATCTTAGTACAGTAACCAGAAGGTGTTTTTCTCAGCAAGAAAAGTTTGGAGGTGAGTACTCCAGGGATAAGGAAGGTGAAATATCCTGAGCTGAGCACCTCCGGAAAGCTGGCTGGGAAATCACAGCAGGGACGGCAGGGCTTCAGATGCCGTGCACCCTCGCAATGTCTCTGTCACGGCAAGAGGCTGTGCCTCTGCGATCTGTGACATTGCACGGGCCAGGAGGCAGCTGGCAGAGAGGATCTGTGATTTATGGGAGAGCTAGACCTGTGCTCAGTGAAGGCAGATCCGCCCTGGCAGCACAACACAGAGGTGCGAATATGTTGCTGATCCCAGTCCTGTGCTGCTCATTTTACTGATTTTGAATTCTCCAGGGAGAACAGCTTCTGACACTGTGGCACTGCAGGCTCTAGAGCTCTAAGGCACCTCTGTTCACAGAGGTGGGGGGAAAAGCACTTGATTAAATCTAAAATGGGGCTTCAAGAATATCTGTTGCCTCTGAAATCTGCCTTTCCTTTTACCAGGTAAATTATCTCCTATTTACTCCAGTTTATGCCATACCTGTAAGTAAGGGGCATCAGCGATGATGGCCTTTTGGATTTGTTTTGGTAGGAATGGATTCAGAGCCAGCAGATGGGAACTCCCAGATCAGAAGGGAAGAGACAAAGTGGAAAAGGGGGAGAGAAATGGTCCCTTCAGTCCCAGGGAAATCTTGGAACAACCGGGCTGTCACATTTTTTCGGGGGGATGCTTGCTCTGCTGGGGAATAACAGTGCTGGGATGGAAAGCATTTTTGGGAAGAAGCGTGTGCATGGATGTATTACACAGGAGATAAAAGGATGGATTGGGGCTTGTAATTCCTGGCTGTCTCTGTGAAATTCACTGTAGGTTGGATTAGAGATTGTTACCAATGGGTCCCAGGTCAGGCAGCTCGAAGTGTGCCCCGTACACCTCCAGGATGTAGCCTCTGGTCTCTCCAAACACCTCCACACTGAAACGCATTCCTTGCTGGAAAACAAAGGAAGATACTAGGATCCTGCCAGGACTTCCCTGACAAACCATGAACAGATGAATGCAGGAGCTGGCTTGCTCCAACATCAGGCTCTGAGCCACAGGCAAGGTGCAGTCAGCCCTTACCTGGATGACACAGATTTCATTGGGCTCCACTAGCATCTTCCCAAACTCGGTTGTGATGAGGAGTTTCCCTTGCTGGGGCACTGGGGAAACAAAATGCAGGCAGAGGAGCTGAAGCAAGGTGGTGAATGCCTTTCTCTGTCCACCAAGAGCACTTCGGCTCCAGGGAAGAGCAATGGGCCCTTTCTGACCCTGCTTCACAGCAGGATCGGGCTCCTTCTCCCATGCAGAGCCTTGCAGCAGAGATGCCTGCACCGGAGGGAGAGCTTTCAGACCAGCCCCATGGCCCCCATGTCACAGCAGGCGCCTGTGTGAGGTTAAGCCACCCATCACCTCGCGTCCCCTTGACGTCGGGTTTGAGCCACAGATGCTAAGTCCAGATAAATGGGTGCTGATATATCCCAGGCCTTACCTGTCCATATCATGATCTTCATGTAAAATGATGCACGTACCCATCCTTCTCATGACCCTGGCAGTGTGAGAAGTCTGGGAATAGCTAATACTCCCTGCTTCCTCAGGGTAGAAGCAATGCTACACTAACATCTGCATTATTTTCCTGGACTGTCCTGGCACAGGAGAGCTCGCATTTTGACTTGAAAAACTAGCAGATTTACAAAACCTGTCCTAGCACTTTTACTTCACAGTACTGAGGGAGGTGAATGAGAACAATTTAATAGCTATTTTATGGGAGAATTGCTTCTGCTGGTGACCCGAAGGCATTTCTGTCCCTTGGTCAAGAAAGAGACAAGCAAATATCAGGCTTCTGATACCACTCAGAATATTTTTTGGCATGTGCGCACTTTATGTGCCATGCTTACACTCACCGCGGCGGTCTGGTTGCCTGAGGCTGGCAGAGCGCAGGAGTTAAGCTGCCGTGCCAAATACTCTTGGACTGAAGCAACGAAGGCATCTAGCTGTAAACTTTTCAGAAATCCTGAGGCTTATGTTTTCCAGAAAACCTCAGCCTGTGGCGTGCCTAATACCAGTCTGGGAAGCGCTGGGAAAGGATCCCTGAGCAGCACGCCAAGGAAGCTGGGTCACTGCACAAAACCAAAGTTGAGGTCTGGCACAGAGGTTGAGGTCTCTGAGCTGCACGGGAGCGGTGCAACGCGCCCAACAGCCCAGCTGGTGCCAGACCACCAAATCTGGATGGCATGAGGGTGAAGCCAACCCTCCCTTCCAATCTTGGCCGTAGGGCCCAGGCTTTAGAGGAACAAGAGGCAGGCAGGTGGCAACCCAGGCAGACCCTTGTGGGGGAAAGGAAAAGCTGAAGCATCAACTCACCAATTAGGAAGTCGCCATCCGAGTTATAAAGGCATCTAAAGAAAAAGGAGAACAGGAAGGTCAGGGTACTGTAAGTCCCAGGCGCACACCATGACCACATCTGGGGAGTTTTCAGCTGGGAGATTGACGTGGCAGAAGTCTCTCCTTCGGCACCAGAAATGCTGTTTGCAAGTCAGTGAATGCAATATATGGGCCAGTGGAGAGGAGGCAGGGAGGTTTAATGTGCATGGCCTGGAAGCAGGATCTCCTCCGACCTCTGCCAGGTCCCCACCTTTGTGGCCATGGGTGCATCAGGCGTTGTAAACTGGGGAGCAGGGCTGACTTCCCCCATGAGCCGCTGCAGAGGGTAGTGGTGCCCATCAGAGGCTGCATGCGTGTTGACCTCTGAGGAGCAGCTCCAGTCCCTGGGACGAGAGCACCCGGATCCAACACATCCCCTCTTGCCGCATCCCCATGCCCAGCTCCCTCCTTTTCTTGGTGGCTCCCCACCCACTCTCCCAGTACTTGGCCATGGAGCACAACCTGCTTCGCAAACACCTGCCATGGACACCATGAACGTCTTTGCCTGTGCACACAGGAACACAGGGATGTGGAGACAGCACTGCTGGGAGCAGCTGGACTCAAGCACAGCGGCAACAGCCATACGCACACAGGCAGCCAGCCCGGGGCAGCCCGAGCCTCCGGCGTAGCAGTCACTGACCTATCAAGCATGGAGGTGTTGCAGACGAAAATATGGACAGCGATGCCATTGCGTCCTCTGGGCTCACCGGCGCCGCACAAGGTGTGCAGTCCCTGCGGGCAAACCCAAAGCACCGGGAGTGAGCGGCGGGCGGCGGGGCAGAGGCCAGCCCCCTTTCCTCCCCTCATCCCACCCCTTTGCTGGGGCTCACCCCCTCTCCCCGCTTCCCATACTGCTAGCAGCCTGTCCACATATGGTCTTTGGCCAAACATGTTGGGTTTACTTTAATACCTCAAGGTTTCCTTAGCAATCCATGTAAGCTGGTGTTTTCCAGCCCAGGGACTGGGCTTTTTTGAAGAGTTCCTTGAAACGCAATGAAGAAAATCAAGTCTACTGTCAGGTGGTTGAAATCTGGGATCCTCTCCCCTCCCACAGATGCTCTGCAAGCCCAGAAGTGTCAAACCCACTGCTGTTAGCCCAATGCTGAGCATCCCGTGTGCTCTGCTACTCCCCGAGGTGGAGCAGAGATGGAGGATGCCCAGATGCCCTGGTCCCCCAACTTACGCTCACAAAGTCCAGCTTATTCTGAGGGGCTTTCGGGATCTCAAAAGGTTTCCATCGCAGCTAGGTTGCAGCAAACAAAAAGCAAGAAAGCGATGCCAGTGATTATAATGCAAATGGTGGCAATTCAAAAGAAAGCAGACCCCTGTCCCCCCCTCTGCTCCTGAGGTAGCTTTCTCTTTCCTCTTTGCCTTGCTTAATTTGGTTTACAGGTTTCTGTTGATTTATGGAGCTTTTTTCCCTTTTTAATCATAATTTTGTAAAATAATTGGCAGACCTGTGTAGAGCCAAGGTTAAAAAAAACCCACCCTATTTAAAAGCTGTCTCTTCCTCTATCCCTAACAATACTGTTGAGAGCAAAGAAATTCAGATGAGCCGGCTTTGCACAGCTGAATTGTCATGGTCCCGTGCTCCTACGCCGCGCTGGATGATTCACTCCCTCCACGACCCCAGCGTAACACTCCTGTTTGCTCCACCTCATTTTCCCCACATCTGAAGCAGAAATATCTCTACCTGTGTGAGTGGGAGCTGCGAGCAGCACTAATTACCTCTTGCAAAGCCTGTCGAGATCCTCAGGCAGAAGGTGCCAGAGGAGTGTGAAGTATTTATTACTGCTAATGTCATATTAAGGGTCTTTGCAGCTCTTGGGGATGAGGTGCTGTGGCTGAGAGCCTCTCACTGGGGGGGTTCAGTGCAGACCAACCCAAACACCCCAAAATTAGGAGGATGTTGATGTGGCCAGCTGCCAGATATATCCCCTGCATCGATACGCTTGACCCCAGGTGAAAGTGCCTGTGACTCTGGGCATCCATGAGAACATTTTCTTGCTTTTAGCTACCCGACCTGGCAGTTCTTGACATGTTTTTAGGCTGGCGCCCTGAGAAAACAAAGCTTATGGCACTGTGTGCCTGTGCCTGCTGCTCCCCAAAATTTTGAACTATGTGAAATTTCAGCTAAATTTGAAAGGGATACAAAGATATTAAATTCCCCCAAGCCTCATGGAAGTTTTCCAAACCCAAATCAAAATGTGGGTGCCCAGGCAACTTGTCAGGCTCTCCTGGAGAGCCAGCCTCGGGAGGAAACAGGCAACTGCGCCCAGCAAGTACGTCTGTGAGTAAAGCTGAGCGAAGCAGGGGCTCATCACTAATTAATCAGCTGCACCCCAGGCCTGGCCCCACAGCTTGGCCCTCTCCGCTCTGCTCTCCGAAGCCATCTGCTTCCAAAGGGTGTCCCACCGCCACAGCCTTGCAGCAGCCCTGGATTGCCTGGGTTGGATCCGTCCCTCTTCCCTTCCTCCTCCCATCCCGTCCGCTGCTGGGCAGAGGCACGTTTTCCTCCCCAGGAGACCTGGGCAGCTCCGTGCCGGTGCCTGCTCAGGGTGACGTTGCTGGAGTGCCGGGTGGAAGGGAAGAGACTGCTGGAGAAGCTGCGTGTTCTGAAGGCACCGAATGCACCCACCAGCAGATCAGATGTGACCCTTGCGAGGTATTGACACCTCACAGATGAGCCAGTAAGACAGGGCTGAACCTCAGGTTTTGCTTTCGGACTTCTTTAAAGCATGTTTTCCTTTGGTTTCCAAGACAGCCTTCCAGACATGAACCAGGGCCAACACAAAGCATGGTCAAAAGGTGCTCCAGAGCCTGCTGCCACCCCCAGCAGTGGGACCTTCCCCAGCTCCCATTCATTTCATGGCAGCTGTGAAGGCCAGTGGTGGCATCTCAACGTGAACTGTTCCTCTAATGATTGTTTTAAGCCTTCAGGGTTGGGAATTGGGACCCAGTTGACAGAAACCATTGGGAAATACTGACAGAAAGGACGCATGGAGAGACAAAGAGAGAAGACCAGGGGGAGAAAGAGAGAAGGAGGGACAACAGGCAAAAGAAGAGAAAGAAATGCCAGGTATAAAGATGGTCTAAAGGGAAGCAAATTTTCTCACTGAGGAATGTGGAAGATGACAGTACATCTACAGATGAAGTAATAAGTATAGTGCAGTTCCTACATAACAGCTTCAGTTTCACTTTGGTCCCTGTGGACACGTCCACAGTTGTCATTCCTGTGGGACGAGGAGAGCAGGGTATTGGTTTGTCATCCAGCCCGTTGGTCGCAACTGAAAATGGTTTCTGGCCCCTCTCTTCCGCAACGCTTGCAAACTGCAAATCCACTGCCTGGCTCCGCGCGCTGTTCGTCCGCTGCGTCTCTGCTGCATTTGGGTCTCACCAATGCAAGAAGAGAAGAACGAGCGCCCTGAGCCAGAGGAGAAGTCCAAGACAGCCAGTGGCAGCCAGCGCCAGGTGCTTAAAATGGGGAAGCTTTTAGAGCTGTTTCCCTGCTGTGTGATCTGTGAGCCTCCTGAGATATGGCACCTCTGTGCTCACTATTACTTCATAGGTTTTCTCTCTCCAAGGTTTGTCCAATCACTTTCTGAACCCACCTGGATCCTCTGGCAAGAAGTTTCACAGTTTATGCATTCATTTTTTTTTTTAATGTGACATTCGTTATTGGTATTAATTTTCTCCCTGCCTCTCAATCATAGCTTTCCTTGGTCATCTCTGTTCCAGGCTGGAGAGCTTTCTTCTGTTTCACCACTTCTTGCACAGGTGTCACCCCATATTTTTTTCATCACCTTTGTCCCCTTTTCTCTTTTGTCCCCTGTGCCTTTTATGATTCTGCCATTGTCTTTGGGCAACGTTAAAGGATATTTTTTCCCATTGACTTCAATGATCTTTGCATAAGGTACCTCCATATGGCCATCCTTTTAGAGGGATTACAATTGGGAAAGCACCTTAGGTGAGCTGGGCAAAAAACAAAGCACCGCAGGGAAACGTCGGTCTGGTCCAACAAACGGAACCTGGTCTCTGGCTCTGCTTCAGAGAGGATGAGAAACGAAAGCAGGAAGATGGCTCCCACTTACTGCTAGGAAATAACTCCTCTGGGTTTGATGATTGCCATTGAAAGCAGTGAGAGAAAGAGTGGGCAGGAGCTTCGTTGCTGTTCCCTTAGGTAAAGGATGTACTACGCGTAAATGGCTTGAGATGCTTGAGAGCCGGGCATCTTGGAATTACCATAATCATAAACAACCGTAATGGTAGATGTGGGCTACGAAAGGGCTTCAGGGATGGATGAGGTGGTAACAGAAGTCGTTGGAGCTTCATTTGGGAAGGAGCACCAAAGGGACCTAAATGCCAGCCTGTCACTGCTCCTTGGTCAGTGGCTGGAAAACATTCCAGCAGAACTGGGAAAGTATTTAGACATATGGTGAGGCTGCTGGGAGTCTGGAAACTAGCTAATGATAATGCATCAAAGGGCAAAACCTGAGAGGAGTAAAAACCGATGACCATGAGGTGGTGTTGAGAGGAGAATGGCAGGAGGAGAGAGTCAGATTAGCAAAGCCAAACGTTCTGGGTCTGGCAGGGAACAAATCATGATTAAAGACGATGGCAAGGCCATAACAGAGGAAGACAAATGCCGTGTCTCTGCGTGACTCTCCAGAATGAAGCTTGATTTCCCACGAGGCTGCACAGAAACGGGCTGGCAGCCAGCAGCCTCTCCGACAGCACAGGGAAGGAGGGGACGGATGGCAGAGACATGCTGCTGCTCTGCCTGCTGGGCTGGGGCATGGTGAGCCTTTAACGGGGGAAACTGCAGAGGAAGAGAGAGCAGCCTGAGAGGTGGCCAAGAGGAGCCCCCAAGGGAGACGCTAGATAGCACAGACCAAACCCTGTGACACCGCAGCCGTGCTGGGAAGCAGCACAAGCGTCCGTCGAGGTGGGAAGCAACAAGCATCGCATCGAGGGCTGTTCTTCCTTGGATGACCCATAGGTAGGGAACAACGGGTGGCAGTCAGGACCCAGCTCCTGTGTTGGCCAGACCCCCAGGTCCCTACGGCTCTCCTCAGACCTGTTGCAGCTCAGTGCCTTTGCACCCCTGGTTAGCTTAATATTTGACTGACCTCCTGGCAGGACCAGGGCTCTTTCCAGCATGGTTACCTGGTTGGGGTCAGGCTCAACTTCATCCCAGTCGTGTGTCAAGTGGCCCTCCCTGAGAGGTTTGAAGGGTTTGTGGCAGACGGAAGGTAGGATCCGATACAGCCAGCTACAAAGAAGGAAAAGACCTGGATTAGCCTGGGGAAGAGGTTAAACCCCCTGGGTGGCTGCTGGCTGATTGAGCTCCTAAAGGCATGAATAACATTGGTGGCAATTGCACCAAAAGATGTATTAAATATCAAACACCAGCCTCACAGCCAGAGGCTTCCAGAGAGATAGCTTTTGATTATAGGCTCTAAATACAAATATATGCTGTTCTATGTAGGTAGATGTCTATATTTGTGTTTACATATAGTTACATATGTTTATATTCACACACATATATATGTATATAAAAAATAAAAATACACCTTTATCTGTGGCTGAAATAAAGCAATCTCTGAGGTGGAAAAAAAGCCTATTTAAGCACAGCTACAAAGCAGCTCAGACAAGACAGGGGCAAGCACGCTATCTAACTGAAAGTACGGAGGAGCTTTCAGGAGACAGAAGGTCACAGCCAGTATCTGAATTTGGATGGACTACTGACAGTAGCATCCTATGCCTGACTGGCCATGCCCATAGGACCACCGGTGAGCCCATGCCGCCAAGACCAGAGTTTTATGTGGGATGATGCTTCCTACTGCTGTAGGAGGTCCCCCATGCCTCCATCACTGCCTGGGACCATCACTCTCCTTCCTTGCTGCCTGCTGTGTCCATGGCTGCAGCCCTGCCACCCCCACCGCTCCGGTGGCCACGGCCAGCATCCGCACACCGTGCACAGGTGCAGCCAAGCCCGAAGCTGGGCTTTTAATCAGGCAGGAGAGCAGAGGTAATCAGGAAAGCCTGAGCTAGGCAGGGCTGCCAATGCCTTTGATGTGTTAACAGCGGTGGTTGCAGTTTGGGTGGGTAGGAGAGGGGAGGAGGGAGCTCTCCCTTGAGAGCTGGAAAATTTCCATCAAGGACATCTTCGTGCAGCAAACAATGATTCATCCCTTTCCCACGCACACCACGAGCTGGCACCAGCCTGGAGAGCAGAGCTCTGCTAGGCAGCTCAGATGATGCATTCGCCTTTCATTTGAACGAACAACAGAAGGGACAGAAAAGCCGCCGTGGGAGAAGCAAGATGAGAAACCCATCTTCTGCAATCTGGTCATGGCTGGAGCACGATGACCGGGACAGAGCTCTGGGACATTTGCTACCAGTTGGAACAAGCTGTCCCCAGCACTGCTGGGAACGCGGGGTAGTGAGCAGTGTGCTGGGTGCCTGGCGCTGGTCTGAGCCCCTGGCCAGCCCCGAAACGGGTACAGGCTGAGCTGGCGCCTCACCGGCCATAGCCAGCATGCAGGAGCATCCCTTAGGAGGAGGGAAGAGTCCTGCTCAGAGGCTTGTTTTTGACACTTGTCCATCGTGCTTACCCATGCCAGTCGCAGCGGTGATGTTTTCGCAATAGCATCAGGGCTGAGACCCTGAGGTTGTTTCGCACAGCACACAGACCCCTCGAGATCATCAGGCCCCCATGAACATCCCCTCCCCTCCTTGCTCAGAAAACTCTTTTCTTCCCCATACTGACACCCCTTTTCCCCAGCATTTTTGCAACCCACTCACCCCACCGAAGCCTTTCCATTCCCTCTCCCATGGTTTTTTTCAGCACATGGTGGCGGTTTTTCACCCACCCGGGCTCGCAGAAAGCGGTGGTGGCACAGAGGCATCACTGCCCACTGCTTGCCCCACGCGCCCCACATCGCCCACCCACTGCCGGGGCTCACCGTACCTTCGCTTGTTCGTGGGCCGGGGACAGGTGAAGGCAGAGCCCGAGAGCTGTTCAGCGTACAGGCCGTACGGGCAGACTTGTGGGTTATTCTGAATGGGAGGAGAAGGAAAAATAAGGAGTGAGAGGCAGCGGCACGGGATTTAGCTCTGGAGCCCACGGCAGAGCACTGCGGTGGGTGCCCGGTGCCCCGATGCCATGGGGTGGACTGTGCTCCTGAGTCTGTGCATCAGCCCTGGCAGTCATATCTTCTTGCTCCCATGAGGCTGGATGCCCTGCGGGTACCAGCCAGACTCCAAACCCCATTCCTGCATGCAAGAGGCTACAGAAGTGCCCTAAGGAGTCAGCACTGCCATTGAGGCAACACGCCCGCTGCTAGAGCAAGCTGTACGGGGCAGTGCTCAGTAGGGTTGGTGATAGGAGTGTCAGGGAAAAGGGGATTATTCCCAACGCATACAGACTGCAAAGCAGACTGTTGTTATGCACAAATCTTTTTGAGATCAAGTGTTCAGATGGGCAGCGCCAGAGCATCATGTCTGTCTGGCTTTCCAGAGAGCTGACAAAGACTCGCAATGGCTGCACCTTTGCTTTTCCCCTCCTACACACTAAATACCTGCTTCTCCTGCCAGTGGTGTTTGCTGCCCAAGAGTGGCAGTGACCTGTGTGGGAGCCTTTGCTTCTCTGCAGGGCTTCTGCACAGTGACAGCCCTCCTTTGGCGTACAAAGGGGGCACTTTCCCCTTTGCAGAGCCAGGGGTATGACTAGCACAGGTTTAGCAGCCCTTGTGAGTTCATAAGTGAAGGACAGAGTCCTCCCTTTCAGAGAACAGAAACGAAACATTTTGATCTAAGTAGGCCAGCATCTATTTGTCTGAGATCAGCAAGAAGCAAAGGCATCCAAGAACTGCAGGAAATACCCCGGTGGGACAGTCATACACCATTTGCTATCCCATCTCCCTCCTGCAAGGTCTAGTTTAGCATCATCCTGTCATCCTGCTGCGGCTGAGCAGATCAGCCATCCATACGGTACCAAACACTGCCCTGACAGGTGGGCAGAAGGAAGAGGTAAAGCTCTCATAATGCACATAGCTTCCAGCCCTCAAACTCCATCTTCTCAGTATGGGTATGCAGTGAAGCAGGGGGATCAATAGCCCTTGTCATTTTTATCTTAGCCAGCACTACTGCAGATGCCAGTCTTTTATAAATACTGCAGAGGAGAAAGGATCCACCCCTGGGACTGGAGATTTTTTTGTCTAACTCGTTTTCAGATTTTTCTATTAACTCCTTTGACACCGAGTCCAAACTCTGTCCAGATGAGGGTACCTCCACCAGAAGCCGGAGGGTTCTCCTCTCCTGGCAAGGGGTGCTGCTCTGGGAAATCACGAGGAGCACATCCACCACAGCCCACTGCCTGTTCAGGCCAGCAGTCACCACTATTGATCTCCCAGTTTTAAGGTGCCTCTTTCTTACGTCTTTTCTCCACCCGTCTGCTATAGCCTGTCTCAGAAACAAGACAGGGCACCAGCTGAGCCATCAGTCCGATCCAGCACAGCCGTTTTTCTTTCTTGTGGGCACACCATAGGCTGCAATGCAGACCTAGGGGACATATATACGCATTTAAGGTGTTCTAGTGTTGTGTGTTACTATCTACACTGGCACACAACGTGTAAAACGTCAGAACTGGGGAGATCCAGAAAACTCGGGAAAAGCAAAGGGTGAAGTTCCCTGTTTGACCTTAATTCTGCTGGCCCCTTTGCACAGAGGATGAAGAGGAGCTGACTTGCACCAAGGGATGTCATCGACCGAGCGTCAGCTGCTGCCATCCAAGTCCAAGGGTTTACAGGGCATCCAAGGGAGGGCATGGTCAGCCCCAAAATGTGTGCTGGTGTAAAGGAGACCAGCGTAAAGGAGATGAGAGAGCTTTAATTCTTCAGGGTTTCATTCTTGCCTCTGTGGACCGAGTGGCTAGCATCACATGGGTCGTGATTCCTTTCTTTAAACAGAAAGAACCAACATAATTTATTTTAATCTAACATGCTCAGAAGTTAGTTACTTTTAAGAACGAATCTGTCGGTTTATTACTCCAAGTGTTCATGTCCCCTCCCTACGAAGAAGCTGCTCTCCTGCCAAAGGCTTATAAGCCAGCCTCATCGAACCTAATTCCTACAGAAATCCCGAAAGCCGCCTCTCCTGCGTGAGCACATCTCTCTGCCAAGCTTCAAACTTCTGCTCTGGCTTATTCCAGAGCTGATGGCTTCCTTCTCAGTGTGGCTGAGCCACTTCTATTGCAAACTCCTTTTGGAAAAAATGGTGTTGAGTGGAGGTAATTTAGGCAAGTCTTAACCCCCTAGGTGAAACTTGGAAGCTCATGAGTAACTTAAAAACAGAAAGTATGAATGGAAATCTTTAATTCTGATTTTTGCCAGCATCTTATTATTCCAGTCCCGCATAAAGAAGGCTCCTGGAGACTTTTGTGGTGGCAGAGAGAAAGGAAACACATTAAGATGAAAAGAAGCCCAGGGAACCAATATTCGCTGTATTCCATGTCATTTTAACAAAGCACTTTAAAAAAACTCAGTACCTGTCCCTCTGGTAAAGCTCCTGGACAGCGTGGATCCTCAGAAACATGTTCATTTCCAAATCCTGACATGTACTGTAAAATAAACCACACAACTCATCAGTGTTTTGAAAACACAAGCAAAACCTCTCCAGACAACCCATCCACCTCTTCCCGTGCTTTTTTTCCAGTCTCTCTGTATGCATTAAGTCTTTCTCAAGTCATCTACTTGCGTGTTGCCACAGACCATTTTCACAGCTCCTGGGTTCGCTTCGTTAGCTAACCGTGAGGTGGACTGGGAAGCACAGACGGGATTTGCTCTGCTGCTGAATCTGCACGTACATTTTGACCACATTCTGCACCATGCAGGCACTTGAGAAAGAAGCCAAATATCAGACATACAGTCAGACTCAAGAACAACAGGGTCGCAAATAGGAAGAACTGTACACCAACATTATGGAGGTGTGCTAGCACCATCCAAGTGAAATCTGACTTCTCTTGAATTGTGGATGTTCCAAAATCTGCAGACTGCCTTGCAATCCGTGCACTCAGCCATGGCCCTCGGATGCTCAGGGATTGAAACCGGGAGTCGTTTGGTTGTCAGATGCTTGTGACACATCCCCATGACCATCAAGAAAAAGGTCAGGATGTAGTTGGGATGAGGGAGGAAAGGAAACTCAGCTGGCATTTAAACCATGTCACTGGTTTGCCCTAAATGAGTATCGCCCAGTTGGGCGTGAACCATGGTAATAAGCAAGAATTAATCCATTACCAGGTGATAATCTGGTTTTCTAGGGCGATGTGTACCTGAGAAACCCATGGATGGAAGAGACCTTCTCCCATGCCTGCTCTGCCTACAGCTGTTGTGGTCCGAGGGAGAGCGTAGCTAAAGGCCGCAGGACCCCGGAGGATGCGGCTCCCAGCTTTGTGGCACTGAGAAAAGCCGCACAGTAAACCTGAGCCACGCGGGGGAAGCAGGTATAACAGAGACCTTAGCTTTGCACTGACAGAAATGTAAATACAGTCCCTTCAGATGCTATAGAAAGGCATGAAGCAACTCTGTTGAACTCTGCGTGAACACAGAGGTGTTTTGGCAGCGATCAATGGTTCAGCTCCGTGGCCCGGGGAGAGAGTTAAATATTAATGCTCCCCTCTGTCAACTGCAAGAGTAGCCGGGCTCCTGGTCTGCCTCACGCAGCGGCGCTGGGATGGCAAAGCCCAGGAGTCCCAACCCTTGGCTGACACATGCACGCTTGCTGCGACGGGGTGGCTGCGGCGCTGCGATGCAGCTGCCGGGGGCTCCAGTGCTGAGAAGCCCCGGCAAGCGGCAGGCACCCTCCCTCGGTGCGATGCGACACCCCGGGAGGCAGAGGTCTGACACAAAGGCGGAGCGACAAATCCCCCAGACCTGGTTTATTATATTATTATAGCGCCTGGGTTATTTCCTCAAGGGGTTCTCGGCCTTGCCCAATTTGCAGCCCTCCCTAGAAATTTCCCAGTGTAGCAGACACTCACAGATCAAACCTGAAACCTCCTGGGAAACCGTGTGCTTTCCTCAGGCACCTTTCAGCGACCTGTAAGAAAAGCCCATTCCCAGGGGAGCCAGGCTGGCTGGAAGCCCTGCTTAGCCTGAACCTGAAAATCTCGGTTTCTGTTGGTTCAGGGAGGATATTTCTCTCCTCCTTACAAACGAAGAAACGAATGTACATCGCTAGGACTCTGCTCTCCGCTGGGTTCTGCAAGAAGCATATTGATATGCAAAGCAGCAGGTCACCTAAGCAGCCTTGGCAAATGTATTGTACTGGAGCATTTCTTTCTTTTTTTTTTTTTTTTTCCTTTCTTTTTCTTTCCCTCCGCTCTTTTAAATGGAAATGCAGCAATATCTGATGGGACTGCAGCACTTCCAGAATTGACTGAGACCTCCGCACTGCATCCTCCTCTACCAGCAACCTAAAGGTGGTGGAAGCATTTGCCTGCGGGGCAGCCTTGATGGGAAGAGGAGGAAAGGGGGAAGAGGAGTAGAGGGGCATGCTGATTTTCTGGAGGCATAGCCAGCAAGGCCCAGCAGGCTCTGCCATTAGCACAGCAAGGAGAGGGTTAATGCAACGTGCAGGCTGCTTTGCTGAGCATCACCTGCAAAATGCTCGACTTGAAGCTGGTGGAGAGCTGGGAGGGGACAGTCTGTGGTTCTCTGGTGGGTTTGCATATCTGGTAACCAGTGTGTGCTCCCCAGCAGCCCCCTGCCACGCTGCTGGGGTGAAGGGGAAAGGAGGCACAGAGATTTTGCCGTGAGAAATCCATCCCCCATCCTTCAGGCTAAAACGCTGGTGACCTGCGCAGCTGGCCTGCCCATCCACATCCCCCAAAATCCCTTTGCTTCTGCTTGCTGGACCAGGGGAAGGAAAGAAAACCAACTCGGCAGCAAGCATCTCGTGCTGGCAGCTGCTCCGTGCCCACGTTGGTGCTGCACAGCACCTTGCCCGGCCCCACGCGGGCAGCTGGCTCGCGAGTGCAGCGATGCAGGCAGCTTCCCACTGGGCTGGATGGAGAGCTGCTGCCTTCCTCGGCTGCGCATCGCCAGGGGTTGCAGAGCCGCTGCTGGTCGTCGCCCAGCAATGCAGGAGGCTGGGCGTCTGGGCAGGGGAGCTGAGTCGGGGAAGAGGTGGTGTTTGGGGGAGGGTGGCATTGCCCCGCTGCCCTGATAGTGGGGGCAGAAGCTGCTGCATCATTGTTTGGTCAAATCGATTCTGCCTTGCCAAGAAAAAAAAAAAAAAATTAATCCTCAGGTTACTGCATCGAGGGCTGAAAAGACGACGTTGGCAGGACTGCAGCCACGGGAGGGGAGACGTCATCCTACCGGTGATTTATCACCCTGAGTGTGGCTCCAAGGCTTTGCCTGGATGTTCAGCGTGGCTTTTCTCATTCACTCGTTTTATTTCGTCTTTCCCTGTGGCAGACCTCAGAGAGGCTTTTCTCCTCTCCATGCCCTTAGAGGTCAGTGTCAAACACTACTCGGGCTGCCAAAAATAGCTGCGCCACACCAGCTGCCTGGGTGCATCGGAGTCGCCGTGCTCCGGGGCTGTGGAGCACCACGCGGGGACCCTGCCGATGCAGGTCGGCCAGGAGCAGCGGCACAAGGGCCAGGCACACCACGGCCCTTCTCCCTGCCGACCCTCTGAGCCCACCTCCCCGTTTGTGTTGCACAGGGTGGCCCCAAGCCAGGGGAAATGACCCCTTTCTGCCCGGCACCGCACCAGAGCTTCCTTCCTGGGGGAAAAAAATCTGGAAAGATGGAAACCAACCCTTCTCCATGAAATGGCACCATGTTTTTAGTGCAAAGTGACCTCCCTCTAGGTCTCTGCCTGGCCTCCACAGTTGCTAGCCATGTTCTAGGTGTCTTCATGTTGTGTAAGGTTGACGGGCACTATTCTGGTAATTGGGCAGGTGGTTTCTCTGTAAAACAAAAAGTTCTCTGTGGTCCTTTGTTTTCACTTCTGCTTTTAATTACTGTTGTTGTTATTTTGTTTGAGATCCTGTAGCTTTTTATGCAAACAGGATCTTAGGAATTCATCTGACTCCACTTTGGTTTTTGTTTTGTTGTTTTTCAATAAAATGGGAGAGATAAAAGCCCAGCGCAGCATAAAAAATTCAGCAAAGCTCATTGATTGGAATAACTGGGATGCAAAGCAGAGTGCTCGCAATGGGTGTTGTGCTCTGACCTATAAACCATAACCTTTTGTTCACTGGATTAGACAGCAGGCATGGGAAAAACGCATTTGAAGTCTGAACACATAGACTGCAAAATAATTAAGGCCCTTCTTCAAATGCTGCATAATACATTTCTCTATCAGCTCCTGCTGCAGGACACAGGAAAACAACATTCATCTCTAGACAAAAGGCATGGCACTTTGTATCAGCTCAGACCAGTCAACACCAGAGCGTCTAACACAAACCTGCAGAAACAGGGACATGAGCCATCGAGGCAACGAGCAGGACAGGTCTTTCACCCTCTGTGTGGGGCTCAATGGCCTCCTTGCAGGGTAAAACCAAAGCACCCAAACCGGAGCTCTGCCCCGGTGCTGTCCCGGTGCCGCAGGGCCAACGTCTCCAGCAGGAGCTGCCATCTCCCGACATCTCACCAACCCTCTGCTCCAGAAGTGCCGGGGATGGTCCAGGGCCAGACCCTTCCTGAAAGGACCTGCCCAGCTCCAAGGTGGGTCAGGGCACTCAGTGGAGGAGGGAAGAGAAGGATGGATGATGGGAGGAGAGGAGAGGAAGGCTGAAGCAACACTTTTGGAGGAAAGATGCAAGGAGCAGATGGGCTGGGGAGAGGTAATGACGGGGGATGGATGTATATGGCGTCTCAGAAAGGAGGCACTAGCAGAGCGGCCTGTTCCCATGGCCAGCTCTGGGCAGACCTGTGCTCAGCCTGCAGCCACAGTCACACCAGCCAGCAAGGTGTTAGGCGCTGCTAGGAACGAGTTGGAGATGGAGACAGAAGATGCTGTCAGGCCGCTCATCCAAAGTGGTATGGGGGCCAGGCTGCCCTGCTGCTGAAAGAGGATGGTGAGAGCTGGGGGAGTCAGGGACAAGCAAGGAAGGAGCACAGCAAAATTTTACTGTATGAGGAGACAGGACTCTTCAGAGATGAAGAAGACGACTGTAAGAAAGACCACTATGTAGAATAATGAACATCACAGAAGGTGGTGAAGGAACACACACATATATCTCAGGCATATCCAGAGCTAGGAAAGGGCTTAGTAACAATGACAGCCCTGAAGTCTGGGGAGAAACACGGTGGTCCTGCACAAGCTCTTGACACCCGCAGCAGTCCTGGGCTGAGCCCTTGCTGCTCCCACCTGCTGCAGCGTTACTCACGCGCCCCGGTGGCCCCGGAGCGGCTGGCCCCCTCACTGCCACAGCGAGGTGCCGATGGGTTTCGGGGTTGTGATCCTTGAGTTGCTACGCATGAGCCGTAAACCCACCACATCCCACCCTTCTCCCCAAACTTCCCTATGGTCTGGCAAATGGTGGCAGGGAAAGCTCCTGCTGGCTGCCCCGTTGGGGCTCGGAGAGGAGAGCATGGCTGGAGCCCCGGTGTGCCGGCGTGCCCTGTGCAGGGCACTGAGCAACTGCCCTGGGATGGAGCTGCTGCTCCCCTGGGCTGCCAGAGAAGATGGCGGCCAGGGTTGCAACATCTGGGCAGATGTTCCCAGCCAGATTTCATAGGCTGAGGGGGAAACACCCCCCCAGCAGCCGGGGCAGGAGGAGGGGTGCGCGTGGAGGGCGGGGGAAAGACAAATCCCGCGATGAAGAGGTCCTGCGCCTGACCAAGAATGACTTCCAAAGGAGGAGAAGAGGGAGAAAAAGCCTATTTATAGACAAAACACAGAAAAATCCTTTATCCCAAGAGAACTTTAAAAATGCGCCTTGAAACACAAAAGAGGGGCACATTAAAATGAAAGAGATGCCAAAAAGATGATGTCAGCAGAGTGTTCACCACCAGCGGTGGTGGCTTGCGGGCACCCGACCCCTTACCTGCAAGCCCGTCATCCTCCTCCTGGTCCTCCTCTTCCTGGAGCAGACGCAAACCCCAAGCAGGTATCTGGCCAAAGCAGCCTGCCAAGCAAAGCCTGCGAGCTGGTTGACCGAGCTGGGCTGGTGGCAGGCTGACAGTGCTGGAAGTGAGAAAGTCCAAGGGAATTTTCAACCTGTTTGCTCAGCCCAGTCTGTGTTTAACCAAACGCCAGCCCTTCTCCGCAGAATCAACCCCGGGATCGATATGAAGATAACAAATGGGGAGTAAGGGGGACTGGGTTCCCTCACTGCTCCTTTTCCTCCTTAGATGTTAAAAAAGGGGTCATAGTTCCCACATGGGGGGGGGGGGGGGAAGAACAAGGTGTTTAAGGACAAAGAAAAGCCATTTTTGCAATTGTCTTATAAGCCTCTTTCATGAATTATACCTCTACAAACTTTCATATACGACCCTCTAAATGTGTAACAAATAATTGTTCATTATGCTTCTGAGCCATGGTACATTGAGGATAGAAAGGGTCACATCTCTGTCTTGGTGAAGGTAGTGGTATTTGTGAAACACCGTGTGGCAATATTACACAGCAGTTTGGGGCCAAAAGTAGGGGAGGATTTTGTATTCCTGTGATTAGAGCTAGAGAGGGCAACTTATAAATTCTGAAATATTAATATTTTTCAAGAAAGCTGTTGCTGAGGAAGGAGCGGCAGCAAGCATTTAGCTACAGAATACTAATGAAAGTAGCTCTGCATTTCCAGAAGTTGCAGGAAAAAAAAAAATCAATTGATTTTATTTGATTTTTTTTACTTTGAATTCTCATCTCTCCTCAGGAAAAAAAAAAAAAAGAAAAGCAATATTATTTTCCCTGTCCGTGACCTGCTCTACTATAAGTCCTGGCAGGAGGAAGTCTCTGGGAGGCACACACTGACATTCGAACATGACCCTGGTTAACGTCTCCTCCTCTCCTGGAGCATCCTGGAAGCCTTCCCTCCCCAAAGCAGTTACCAGTTCGCGTGGCCCCCACAGCAGCCAGCGAGAGCCTGGGCTGCAGGAGGGACAGGTCTTAATTGCTTTGTCTTCTCTGAAACCAGCACCTCCTTACACCACCCTGAGTAATACATCAGAGCCACCGAGAGCTGCCACTTTTTAAGGTCTGGCACATGAGGCTGGCTGCTACAAGAGAGAAGATGGGGTGTATGAAGAGACAGCAGTTATTGGTGGGGGGAGAGGGAGAGCTAGTTTTCTTTGGCTGTCCCCCGTAGTCTTAGGATCACAGCGTCATAAGATAATTCAGGTTGGAAAGCACTTCAGAAGGTCACTAGTCCAACCTTCAGCTCAAAGCAGGGTCAGCTCTGAGATCAGACCAGGCTGCTCAGGACTTTTTCCAGTCTTGTCTTGAAGAATTCCAAGGATGGAGACTGTACAGCTTCACTGGGCACCTTGTTCTACTGCTTAATGGCCCTCACGGTTAAAAAGCTTTTCTTTATATGCAGCTTGAACTTCCCTTGTTTCGATTGATGGCAGTTGTCTCTCATCCTCCCACCATGCACTGCTGTGAAGAGCCGGGCTCCATCAGCTTGGTAACCTCTCCACAGGTATTGGAAGATGCTGTCTGGTTCCCTCAAAGCCATCTTTTCCCCAAGCTGAACAAGCCCAGTCCCTCGCAAGATGTGGGCTCCAGCCCCCCAGTCAGCATGGCTGGCCACTGCTGAACCTGCTGCAGTTACAATCATAGAATCATAGAAATGTTAAGGTTGCCAAAGACCCTTAAGATCACCGAGTCCAACTGTTAACCCAGCACTGCCAAGTCCACCACTAAACCATGTCCTTAAGCACCACGTCTACCCGTCTTTTAAATACCTCCAGGGATGGGGACTCAACCACGTCCCTGGGCAGCCTGTTCCAGTGCCTGACTGCCCTGTTGGTGAAGAAGTGTTTCCTAATATCTAACCTAAACCTCCCCTGGTGCAGCTTGAGGCCGTGTTGGTCTTTCCCCAAAACCGGACATAGGATCTCCTCTTCCCCTACCACACTTGTCTCCCTAGAGCAGGAGCACCACAGCAGGCCACAACACCTCACCTGCTGCTGCTTTGTTTCTTCGTTCATTTGTCTCCACAGCTGAGGCGTTCTGAGCCAGTTCTGTCGTCATTTTTGCATACTGTTTTGCACATGAGAAACACTGAGCAAACAGCAACAAAGCAAGCACAGATACAGCCCTGGAGACATGGCGTGTGGGGGAATTATTTGGAAATGGAGATAGAGACCTGCAGTTGAAGACTTGTCTGGCAAGTAGGAAGACTTATTTATTGGCAGCACTGGCTGGAGCTGGTGCCTCACGACCAACAGTGTTGTGATGACCGAAGAAAGCAAGTGTCCCATCCTTTCCTAAACTCTACTGGGACTTTTTGCCTGCTTGAGAGCCACCTTGACCCACTGCCTCCAACTCTCCCAGCTTAGGGACAGTTCAGGGGCTGAGTTGGGCTCCTCTGGTTTCATGACACTAATGGTTTTATCACATAGTCATCAGGAACAGACTCAGCTAACCTGGCTGTACAATATTAGGTAATGTTTTCTCTAAAACAGATCAAAATGTAGCCCCATTACAATGTGGGTGCCTGAGGATGAGTACAACTGGGAACTTCCATCATTTTATTACAGCAGTACCTGAAAGTCTTGAACTGGAGACCTGGACTCCCTTGTATTAGGCTCTAGAAGAATATAGACTGAGTGATCTCCAAGTTATAAGTTTTCTTTAGGTCTCCATTACTGCTTGCCATCTTCTCATTTGCCCAGGAAGGCTCTCTCCATATCCTGGCCTCTTCCAGCATAAAAAAAATGCACCAGCAGTGAGGAATTCTCCAGCTGAAGGCAGAGATTGCAAATACGTTAGTTCACCCTGAGCAGTGATTCATCATTGCCAAAGAAATAAAGTACCCAGCATCTGCCACCCACCCTTGAAACTCCTTTCCTACCAGACAATATTTAAGAGTAAAGAGTTCAGCTCACTTGTTTTCTGACAGTGAAGAATTACACGTTTGACTACAGTTTTGGAAACCGAAGTTGCAAAGTTTCAGGGATTTCCAAGATCCCCTTCCCCTGAGCCACGCAGCAGGAGAGCTAACATCACATTTTAGCTTACAGTCTCCTTTGAGAACCTACATTTCCCCTTGCTCACACCTCTTGACAGGCCCTGCTCTCTTGTTTTCTTCTTGTGGGACAGGTAAAAATAAAGGTGTTGCTTTTTAATTATGCGTAGACCTGCCTCCTGCTTGCTCTTTTTTCCTAAGAAAGGACAAAGTATTACTTTACTCACTTGATGGCCATGTAAATGTTTTAAAGCTTATTAGGCTGCCTAACCTTGCTTTTCCATTCCATACAAGGAAAAGCATTATTTAATGAGACACTGTTGAACTGAAACTTGATTTATGGACCTCCAAATTATATGAAATACAGAAAAAAAGATTTTTTTTAACACTTTTGTGATGTTTCTGACCCAGGCCATCCCATGTAAGAGGGAAATCATAAATCCATGCTGACTACTCCCAATCATCTTCATGTCCTTCATGTCTCTGGAAATGCTTTCCAGGATTAGTTGCCCTGAAGCGATGGAGCATCCCTTGGAGGGATGGAGCATGCCTTCTCAGGGATGGAGGTGAGGCTAACTGGTCTGTAGTTCTGTGGACTTTCCTTTTTGCGCTTAAATGTGAATATTAAGGGGTGGTCAAACACTGGAGTAGGTTGCCCAGAGAGGCTGTGTATTCTCCAGCTGTGAAGATATTCCAAACCCAACTGGACATGGTCCTGGGCAACCTGCTCCAGCTGACCCTGCTTGAGCAGGGGGGTTGGACTAGGTGATCTCCAGAGGTCATTTCCAACCTCAGTGATTCCATGGTTCTGTGATTTGCTTAAACAACCCCTTTAGTTAGTTGCAGCAGCTCTTAAATATAGATCTTATAAAACATTAAGTATACATGTACTTCATTAATATTTTAGCAACTGTCTTTGTTATCACATAAATATGATTCAGAAACACAATGAATTGTTATCACATAAACATAAATACAATGAATTAAGTGTGGAAGAACGAGCAGTAAAAGCGTTCAGTGCCTTCTCAGCTATCTTTCTGGGTTTATGACATCTGGCCACTGCATGGTTTCACGTGGCCTTTACCCCAAAGAGATTCCAAATACATAACAAGACACAAAAGAGAGACGTAAAAAAGCAGAAGACATCAATGCAACAGTATTTGCTACCACATGATGTGTATGCAACTGTGTGGTACCTGCGTATCAGCAGCTTATTAGATGTGAATTGTTCTCACAGAGTATGGAGATATGCAAGGAGCTCATCTAAGTCAGAGAGGCAGAACGAGAGAAAGTACCAAGGGGCTTGCTTGAAAATTTAACAGCTTGAAAATGTCATCTAGTGTTCAACATCTCAGTGGTAAATGAAAGATGAGGAGGAGAATGGAGGACGCCTTTCAAATAGAAGGTGAGGCAGCCTATATTTGATCCAATAAACAAAGGGGACTCGAGTAACTCAACTTCATAGCATGCACGTTAGAAGACCTTTCGTTTCCCGCCAAATTGGTTAAAAGTTCAGGTGGTGGGCCATTGCATGGGCGAATGCCCTGGGTTCCTGAGAGAACGGGAGGGAGAGACAAGGGACAGTAGTCCCTTTGCTTCCCTACGCTCTCCATTAGCATTCTCCTATGCAATGCATATTTCATGCCACATGCCAGAGGCCAGGCTGTATATTCTTCCCTGTCCCTTTACCTTAATACTTCTCTATTAAGGTATACACTTTCCAGAGCAGGGCCTACATCTTCATAAACTTCTACTCCGTGCTTAGCACAGTGCTTCCCAGCATGGACTGTAGTCTGCCAGCGCTGCTATGATGAGTACAATTACTGGATCACGGCTCACCATCACTTCTTGTAGCCAGTGGTTGTCCGAGCCCAAAAGTAAAGCTCTTCTGTTCTGTGTCTGTTGATCTGAACGTGTTCACAAGGCTTGGAAAAGGGGACTAGCAGAACAGAACGAGCCAGCCACACATTGACGCAGCAGCACAGAGCGGCACTGGTGGGTTTTGTCACTGGTGAAGGCAACAAGCCCTGCCAGAAAGCCGATGTGACGTCTTCAACTGGATGTCGCAGAATAGTCAGAACCACAACAGACGTCACCCCGGAGTGAATGATTTGAAACGTCTGGGAATTTTACTCTGGTAAACCGCCAGATTCGGCACGCGTGCACAACGTATGTAAGAGGCAACCGAGAGAGACCATGTGTGGTCTGATGGGGCCCTGGACCTGCTGTTGCAGTGGCCCACTGCTTTTCGCAGTATCTCGTTTCTAAAGGACCAACCTTTTCTCCTGCCTATCTTTGTCCAGCTAAAATGCATTCATTGATGTACATATTTATTAATGTATTCATTCACTCCTGTCTCTACAATCTCAGCTTCCCCAACTGGCATTTCTTCTCTGTCGTTAACCCTTTACACACCGCCAAATGGGACAGGAGCTCTCTGGAGCAGCTGTCTTTGTTTATCTGCTAGTGTGCTACTTAGTACCAGGGGATTTAATCTCTTTTTTTGAAGCTTTCGTCATAATATAAGACAATAAAGCAATAATATTTATACTTTTTTATCACTGCCAACAGCTTTGCAGCAAAAAAGGTTCTTTTTAATAACATGTACTTTTTTGTAGAGTGGGTCTTATGAAATACATCCTTGTCATTTTTCTGGGACCATTCAGCAGCAGATGCCAGACAGGTTAATCATTATAATTTATTTGTGCAGGAAAGGTCATAAAAGTTGTCTGCAGTGGAAAGCACCCACTCCCTGTCTCCAAAAAGCAGATGCTGCATGAAAAGAGGCTGGAGAAGCCACCTGCTCACCTTGATGTGATGCTTCTGCTTTCAGGCTAGAAGAACCACTCCTGGGAGTCAGGAGGCAATTCAGTCACCTTGCCTTGTGCTGTCCTTCCCCACTCCCCGGTGCAACGGCTACGGAGGGTGTTCATTTTGGACAGTCACTGAATTTTGCGATCTGACTTTTTATTCATCAAGGGTAGGACAGCCCATCACGGCCACGTAAGCCACAGCAGAACAAGCCTCAGGAAGAGAGGATGGTCTCAGGCAGCAAGATAAAAACTCTGAACGTAGTCCTAGCCTTCAAAGCTACTGGGCCTCCTTGTCCTTTAATAAATCTTTAACCCGAAGCCAGCAGCGTGTTTCCACTTTGTAAACGTTAACTTTCAGGTCAAAGGGAACATAGATGCACACGGGTTAATCACGCACTATTTCACTTCATGCTCCTCCTCCTAGTCAAAAGAAATGACTGAACTTAGAGTCGGAGTGCCCACACAGCCCAGACTTGGATTTGGCTGATCTAGTCAAGAAAGAATGTAGGTTTTTATCGATGAGCTTGCCTTGTATTCCACATCTTTTTGAGAGAAGTCCGTGGTGGTATGCTGCGAAGGAATTTCCCTGTGCAGTTTCAGTAGGTATGGAACCAGAGTTCCTGTGCATTGATAAGCCCAAGGGGGACAACAAGCTGTATCTCAGTGATATAATGCCAAAGCAGGAAAAAGAAAACACATTTCCGTACTTAACAGCATTTGCAGCAGGGGTTGGCTAAGCAGCTAAAGTGCCAAAGCTACATTTCAGTCTCTTTGCTGCCACAGATAGCTCTGATCATCTAAACCAACTGCCTTACAAACATACGGGGGTACTTTTCCTCAAAGCTGTGTTAAAGCATGTCTTTCAGAAAACTACTAACTCTGTCCTGAAAAACGCCAAACAATGGTAAGTCTACTCACTTCCATTAACCAGTTCAGGCATCATCACTCTCACTGTTAGGGAACTGCATCTAATTTCAAGATCCGTTTAGACTCAGGTCCTGAGATCCACGGTTTATTGCAGCTTTCCCTGCACAACTGGAAAGCCCTTACGCTGCCCGTATACCCACGGTTAGCGATGAAGACTCTTCTTCACTTCTTCATTGGGTATTCTCCTGTGTGATAAAAATTTTCCACATTTACTGATCAGATGTTAGAATAAACCCACAGTAGCGCAAGTGGATAATAGTAAGAACAATACTTTTGGCTACGTTATCAGGCCGTCACTAGGTAGGAGAGCTTTGCAGTTGATTGGACGTTGGAAATTAAAGAGGATTGGGACTGATTTTGTTCTCCTTCCCCTCTCCTACCTGACACCTACCTGATGTTTTTTTCCAAAACCAGTGTCTGTCCGAGGACCTAACGCACAGTGCTGCAGCAAAGCGCACCCTAAGGGAAGCTTTACCTCTGAGCGCTTTCTGGTGACTTGCCAGCCAGTGACAGGGTCATCAATAATGATAATGGCTTTTTGTCAAAGAAAACTGCTGCACTAAGCCACAGACTTGCTCAGCCCTGTAAAGGAATCAAAGTAACCGGCGTCCTCATAAGGAAAGTGAGACAGGAACATGACTTCTAATGGGAAGAGCTGACTAAGAAAAGAAATAGAAGGATTAAGTTCCCTTTGCTGAAAAGCAGAAGCAGGTTTTTGATCAGTATAGTCTGTCACCTCTTTATCAACTGAGAAACGAGGATTCAAGCCCCGACTTCACTATACCTCACCGAAAAATCTGTTGATGGCAGGCTACGGCACAGCACTTCATCTCTCATTTGTGATAAATGGAGCATATTGCAGCTGCCTCTGCAAATATTATTATCAATAATGAAAATTTGTATTAAGGTTGCACCCAAACTGCCATTACTGGATAGGTTTCACAGGCTTAAAACCAGTGGCACCTTTGCTAAAGATGGCTGCAAGGAGCACGCAATCCTGCTGCTACAAGAACAAAAACGTATACTCAAGAATTTAAGGTTACTGTACACGTGGGTTTCCTGCTTTTCTGCGTGGAAATCAAGAGGGGCAGATTTGGGGGATTTTTCCATATTTAGGACATATTCATGCCTCTGACTATCCCCTTGGTCATCGAACTGGCCATAAATCAACGAGAAAGCTCTGCCGAGCCCCTTGGGAAGAGGGGAGGCTCACTGTTTATTTGCTATGCATTTCACCCGTGTGTGCATGGGAAGTCTAACCCATCTCAAACGTACCTGCATGAGCCACCTTCACCGACACCTCTGGTATGCAGCATCTGCGCGTGCATTTCTGCCTGGGAAATAAAACGGAGAGATTGAGCAGCTCCAGTTTAAAGCAACTGGGTAAAAGCGCTTTGATGTGAAACGCGTGTGCCTGTGACAGACACCAGAGAGACAGACAGAAGGAGAGATGCAGGAAAACAGAGAGACAGAGACACACACAGAGAGGCGAACAGAGAGACAGAGAGAAATCAAGCCGTACAGCAAGAGAGACAAAGCATGGTGGAGAGAAACAGAGAGAAAAACAGGGGAAGAAAGAGGGAACCAGCGGGGGGAGCACAAAGAGAGGGGTCTTTGCGGCCCCGGGTGAGACGGAGGGGTCAGATGGGTGAGACATGGGAAGCGGGGACAGAAAGGGGGATAGAAATTGGGAGAAAGGGAGCTGGAGGGACAGAGAAAGGGAGCATGGGTGGACACAGGCGAGACAGACAGAAGGGTCACAGAGGGCATGGGGGGAGCGGAGACAAGAAAGGTGAACCATACAGACAGAGGAGTGAAGTGTGGCACAGAGTGTTCGGTGCCACAGCCCCAAAATCGGAGGTGAACCTTTTCTGGGCAGCTGAAACGGGTGAGGCGCAAACAGCAACGCGGCTGACTCCGGCTGCTCACCTACTCCGGGTTCTGACGAGAAGCTAGCATTTCCTTTAAAAATAAATGTAACATCATCAACAAACACAACTCCATTACACATCACCTTGTCCTAAGAGGAAAAATTGTACATAATTGTGGTTACCTGCTGAGATCTAAACAGATAAGGTACTTAGTGTGGACTGGAGACCTATTTGCATTGAAATAGCCAAGATGTTGGATTCACAACGTTACTTTAACACGGGTGTAAGACAACCACTGCATTCAAGCCTGTGATCCGAACACCAAACAGGGTTTGGCTGGACAAGGAATATTTGGGAGAAAGATCAACATAGGCTTTTTTAGTGACAATTTCAAACGGATGTTCAGACATTCTGAGGCAGAAGTAAAGCAGAAGCACGGAAGGGACGGGGCAGTAAGGGTAAAGCCAATGAAGAGAACTGGGGTGGCCATTCCGCATCGCCCGCTGGATCCTGGCATTTGATACACGCCACAGCAGCTGAGAGATATTCTTGCTCCATACACAAAACCAGTATGGGTACAACCACGGTATGGTGCTAAACTGGTGGCACTTGGGTATGGTGCTGCTCTCTCTGATTAAAATAAAGAGAAAGATGCGCCTAATCCCCCACTACACGCAGTCAGCAGGTTAATGGCGCCTGCAACAGCTTCTGCCAATTCCCATCGTTTGTCTTATTTATAATTATCAGTCCATTCTGCCTCTGCGTTACATTTAGGAAAATAGAAGCTACCACTCCAAACAAAAATCGTATGGAGCTACTTCAACAGAGCTACAGTGTGTGCCCGTCACGTAAATGGGAAAACTACAAACAGGGATACTGCAATTACCCAAACTCCAAGCATGGAAAACCCATGAAATTTCAGGATTATATTTAAACATAACTTGAATATGCTAATATCCTTAACTCTGCCCTGGTGTAATACCAGAAGAAAAGTAGGTAAAAATACATGGAAAAACCCACACAGGGGTCTTACAAAGCAATCTATTCCGATCGGGGAACACAAACGCTAAAGCACTGTAACCCTGGGTCTGCAACCATTTTTCAGGGCTACTGATGGGGAACAGCACAGAAATTTAGCCTTTACCCTTTAGAATTATAACCAAATGACAGCTACCTAAAGGATTTCAGTGCATTAAAACTAGCTATTGAAGTTAAACGATTTGTTTCTGTAGGACAGTTAAGGTTGGTGATATTGGAATAAATATCATAATACAAACAGCTTGGAACAACTCTAGTACTCATTTTCTTCAAGCTGAACATCCAGACTAAAATTGAAAAGGGTAAACTCTTTAATTCCCAGTGTACTGAAAGCACTACAAGTTGATAAACAGAGACATCAGAGCCTTGCCTCCAGGGAAGCCTCCTTCATTTTGCAGATGGGACAGTGAGACAGTCCATGAAGTCACCGGTCAGACCACAGAGCAGGTCACTGCCAGAGTGGATGGAGGCAGCCTGGGAGGGGGTTTTTGGCTACAGCTGGATGATGGAGCCCAGACAGACTTAGCTGAGCCTAGAGCAGGAGCCACAGCCTCAAGCAAACTTCTCTCTCAATCTGCTAACCTTCTACCGCTTGCCCACACGCTCTACTTTTCCTCGGTGCTATTCCCTTTATCTTGTCTCCCTCCTATCACAACAGTATCTTTTCCTAATTCGCTCCTAAATCCTGGCTGCCATCACCTTCAGTCCCACTGATGCGTAGAAACGATGCATTCTCTCCTCTTTTTGGAGTGTGAACCGACCTTCACAAGATTTCTCATATGAAAACGTTTCGTCTTTGTGGAGCCTCAGGAGCCAAATGCACAAATGCGGGTAAGCTGCAACTAGGGCTTCGGTCACCCTACAGCATGCTGAGCAATGCTCCTTTTTTGATTAATTGACGAGGGCTACTTAGGATAGTTGCTTCCTCCCAATCAAAGACCTGTACAATCATTGCTTCACGCAGCATCTTAAACTAAACGGCCTCCCTTACTCTACAACACTTCCAATTCTCCGAAAGAAGCCAGAGGGTGAAGGCAGAAATAGCCCTAGCTTGCTTGTTCTGCTCTGCAGTTCCTTGGTAACCAGAGGGAGCCCAGACCTGATTGCCCTAAGACAGCACCTGACCTTTAGTAAATAATTCCAGCTTTCCTTGTCAAAGGAGCAGAAAGAGACATTGGCGCTGTCATGAGCTGCATAGTTCGGACATGGGTTATCTGCTAGGAATATTTTGGTCCCTTATTTTCCCTGGTCATAAAGTAAATGTAGACTAATAACCTATTTCATACAGGCATCTAAAAACTGACTGCACTCATGCTTGCAAACGTGCCGAGACCTTTCTGGAAATGGCCTAAGGAAAAGCAAAGTAACCATATTTTTAATAAGTTTGACTGGTGCACCTAGCTGTCATTTTTGTCCCTGATTAGTGGCAATTGGCAGTTTTCCATTTATTTCCAAGCAGCTGCTAGAGAAGAGCTGCAGGCAGGTGTAATCTGGAGACTGCAGAACTCTGCTCACTGTCAGTTTCACACCGGCATTTTACTTTCTTCTACCCCTATTTATTATTAATCTGTACTTATATCTAACTCCAGCTCTTAGTTAGCCTTTGCCAGAGGCTTAACCATTAGAGGTAACTGTGAGGAAGGAGGGGAAAGAAAAAACTGCCATCAATCAGGCTTTTACCACTCCATCTAATTATGAGGAGGTGAGAAACTGTGCAAAGCTTGGGCTATTTAGGAAGACAACAGCTTGCACAGTAGATCAGACCAGGTCAAGTCTCCTTTATCCTTAGTACTAAATACGAAAAGGAAACATCCCTATCACAGAACCCTCCTTCTAATCATGCTCAGTTCCTACTTTTTACAGGGCTTTATATCCCTTCTAAGTTTCTGTCCATTCTAATTCAGAGGATGTTCTTACATTTCATGTTTTCTGAATCCACTAAGCTCTCAGGCTCAGTAAGACCGTGTCACAGTTGTTCCAAATAAGCACTGTATAAAACCATACTTTTTCCATCAGCTTTCAGTGCATTGCCTTTTAATTTAAGAACAAGACCACACTCAATTATGAAAAAATAAACAGGAGTACATGATTCACTTCATTCTCTCCAAAGTAAATAATTTTAATTTCAGCAGCAGAATTAATACCACTTGTTTTCTACCCATGATTTTCTTTTTAAGGCTTCAAATCTTTTTTCATCTCTTGCCTACTTCTTTTATCCCTTTTGAATAGGGGTGAACAGTGTGTTCCAGGTGAGACACCACCATTCATTGAAGGAAGGCATTCTATTATTTTCCAGACCATTCCTTACCCATCCTTACATTTTGCTCACTTGTTTTGTTCGCTTTACTGTAAGTGAGAAGCCCACTCGGTGTCACCTTTCCTTTAGAAGTAAGATGAATGGAATTCATTGCAAAGACTGTCCCTAAGTTTTCCAAAATGGAGACAAAGATGTCATATATCCATGCTGTGTATGATAAAGTTTCCCACAGCAGTGTGAGAGGCATTGAATTTATTGCACACTTTCCCCAAATGTTCCCATATATCCAGAGAGCCTGCAATCCTAAGAAACACTCTAGGCTTCAGATTAGATTTTTGGAAATTCTTCCCCAAGTCTTTTCCAGCAAAAGTAGCTTCAGCAGTCTACCCAGCCAAAGCGTATCATTTTACTCTGCTTGACATAAGCATTATTGTCTTTAAGCATCCAGTCAGAATGGGAATGTCGTTAGGAACTCGGAGAAGTCATCTTCCGCTTCTTCAGTATTCAATCATAATGAAGGCTCTTCAGTGTTCCTCCTCCAAACCTTTTCCTTTCAGAGAAGCCAGGAATCTAGAGACAGAAAAGAGAAGTCGTCATGTCAGAATCAGCATGAGCTCCCTCTAGCCCACACTCGAGTGCCTGTTACCAAGCCGACTGTAACAGCACCTTCCTCTTCCACGCCGTCTCCAGAATCAGGACTAAAATGCTTCAGCTTACTGCTAGAGAAGCACCATCAATTAAACAAGATGCAAAACTTGAGTATGGCTCATTTGTTCTACGGAGCTCCTGAAGGCTTTTTGGCAAGGGTTACAATGAAAGCCTTAATTTCTTGGGCAAACCCTAAACCAGTTAATTACAGATTTCAAAGTCCGTATTTCCCCCCCAGATTCAAATTCATATGAGAATTTTTAAAACTATTAAATAGTATTACCAAGTTCTATTAAACAGCTGTTGAGACTTTATGCCTTCTAACCTGAGACAGCAGCACTTCACTGGTATTTGAAAGTACAGTTTTATCAATTGCTGAAAGCTTTAAGAAAACCATCAGAATAGAAATGGCTGCAACAATGCAAAGGATTAGCACTCCTGCTTTTGCAGCCAATCTGCAGGCACTGCTTACACCCTGACAATGAGTGCTTACAAAGAAAATCTACTTGAAACCATCAGAAGCTTCTCTGGCTTAAGGGTATTTCAAACAGATTTACAATGCCATGCATCTGTGAATCCCCCAAAAGAAAGCGATGCACTGCTTTCTAATACTGTATGTCTGTCCTATTGGTGGCATCATAAAACTATTTGATTACAGTCCAGAATAACTTAATAGATATCTAACTACACACAAGCAGAAACAGCAGACCCAGTAAACACATCCTCCCAAAACAATTCCATGCTCTCATAGGAAATACGGTATATTAAAATGGAAGGTGCCAACCAAGCACTACAAATCAAGCCAGGAGAATATGGGCACGTATGGATGGCATGGGATGAAAATGTAATTTATAATACAAAGTAGATTGCTTAGGTTACACACTTCATTGGTCAACTGAGAAAGCTAAAGAGCTTACTCAAAATAAAAGTCCACTAAAACCAACACAACTTAAATTTAGTTAGGGTTTTCAGGCCCAAAACTCAAACAGATATGCACGGTATTCATTCAAGAATTGTTTTGTTCATCTCTGAGAAGCAATCATCTCTAAGCGAAAAATCAGGCAGATTTTGCACAAAGGTTCATCTCATTAAAACTGCTTTGGGAATTCAAAAAGGAAAAATGCAATCATTATAACTAAAAAGTAGCAGGACACCATAGCTAAAAATTTATCTGGTTTAGCATTTTTTATATCAAAGTCACTAATTAAAAGTAACAATTATTTATTTATCAGAGATCTGATCAAAGTCATAGCTACAATTTGAAACTTATCATTCTTTTCATCCTGAAGAAGTCTATAATAGAAATACCTCAAAACACGAGTGATCGAAGAGACCTATTGTAGAAAACCCACAAACACATTTGTAAGATTTACATTAAGTAGATCACTTCAAATAACATTAAGAGGCTATAATGAAATCTCCAGTTCCCATTTGGATTTTGTCTCTTTAAATATGACTGTCCACTACTTAAGATTTGTTTTAAGCTTTTGAGCGGTTTTCAGTGAGGCAGATAAAAAGTAGTCATCAGAAGGCTGTAATCTTTGGCACGCGGCCATAAGGAATATAAAGTTAATCCCTGGCTAGCCACGAAAAGTGATCAAGTAAGAGAAATAAAAATCTTGCATCATTCATCAAAGATGACCAGCACACAAGCAGCTTTCTGCATTAAGCTATTATCCCCATGAAAGGGAGACTTCCTTTCACTAGAACGTGGGGAGAGGGGAGGAAAAAAGGCATCACGCAGAACTCAAAGAGGAAAAAGCAAATTTATTTTTAAACGGCATAAAAAAACGCTCATAGAAAGTAAGCATTTTGTAATTTGTGACTATTTTTTCCCCACTCTCCCTAAGGGGCTTGCAGCACAGCTACATCTAACGATACATTCAATTGTGTTTCAGTGGTGCTATTCAGGGTAATTTGCAAGCACCTCACAGATGTAAGTAGAACCTCGCTACTCCCCACATAGCAGACTGCACATGGGAAGGTGGGGGGCACAAAAAGTTGAAGTGGCCTGCCCAAACCAGGAGAGTCATTTTGCTACTTCTTCACCACCTGTACTGAAAACAGTTAATTCAGCCATTTAGGAATGAATTACAAGCTGGTATCATACTGCCATTTTCCTTGTGGCTCCACTGGTTCTATGAAAGCTACCTGTACAAAACAGAAAACGCTAGTCCCAGCTGTGCAAAACAGTCTTTTCATTGACCTTCAGGACAGCATCTCTGGCCTAAATCTGCAACTAAGCAGCCTGAAGCTGAGAGATCTGAAAGAGATCATATCTGCCCATTTTACCTCGCTCTGGCAACTTCTACTATGTTAGCACACTTAATTATTTTGCTGTCAGTCACATTACAGACAAATACTTCAGCTGAGAAAAGTCAGCCATTTTTCTGTCTATCCAAAACAGCTGTGCTCCCACAGATTTAAAAACTCAATTACCAGCATAGATTATCATTTAAGTCACATGAAGCCCATGTTTTAAAGAGGACTCTGTCAGCAGTTCACATTACACAAGGAGAAACAAAACAAAAAAGGAGGAAAAATAACAAACCTGATTGCCATCTCTTAAGAAGTATCTCTTCTCTATGACCTGGGAAAAACAGAGAATGATCTTAGCCAGCACAGCACATGCATGACCTCAGATTCCAACCAACGCTTCGCAGTTGAGCACTGAAACTGATGGCTAACTGGGACAACTGACTCGCTCTCTGAGAATGAGGCACAGTCTGTGCTGAAGGATACCTATGGAGGCAGTACTGTCAATCCAAGAATCAAAAAGTGATTTGTATCACCCTGTACAATCTACACCTTCCTTCAAAGAAAACCCAAATGTCCTCTAAAGCATGATCTGTTACAGGAGGTGATCTGCTCCACTATGATCTCTTTGTCCAGGGGATGCTTAAACCAGAGCAATCCTTCTGTCATTTTCACAGTAGGCCTTGATGCTCTCTTGTGCAGGAAGGGAGAGCAATATGCCAAATTTCTTAATTCCTAAGGTTTGCTTTAACCAGGAGCAACAGAGCTAACCATAGTCCTGTAACTCCCCACAATACTACACTGCAAACTCTCTGGCCTGCCAAAGGACGACAAAAGCATACACAGAGTGTCTTTGCACATTTGTGAGTTCTTTTTCATTGCTCTCTGCAGATCAAGAATCAAACCTTCAAACAGATCAGCTATTTTCTGGAGGTTTCCAAAAGCAGACCAATCTTTGGCCTCCCCACACCTGGCTTGAACCAACTCAAAAAATGGAACATGAAAGGAGCAGCTAATTTGTCCGACGTTCACATCACAGCATTCAATACATAGAACAATAAAACATAATTTAATTGACTTACCTTATCAAAAAACCTGCTTAGCTTGACAGCATTGGATGAACCTGCAGCCAGGTAGCGAGGATTGGTGCAATCCTAGAACGCACAAAAGACACCAACGAACCAAGCACAAGGAAATCAGTGCAAGGAAGCCACACACATGGAAATCAACATACCCTTTCCCCGACACGTGCACATGCAATCGGCTGGGGAAAACGCTGTACACCTGCTGATTTCTGCTCCACAGTCATTTGAGAGAAAAGGCCAACTTCTGTGAATCGAGCGGAGAATTCTAACTGCCCCCCTATGCGCTCCACGTCTTCCTTCTGCCACCAGCTTACAGTCAGCTAATGACTGGTACAGGCTACACAGGAGATTGTGCATTCATCTGTATGCATGTGTGTGTATATACAAGCATTCACACAGAACATGTATATTTGTATATATATACACACACATTATATACACATATATATAAATAAAGTGATCTGGTTCCATTCAGAGATAGTCTGTGTCAGAACTAAGAACAGGGAAGAGAAAATTTAACTCCCAAGCATCAATTCTAAGCTTCAGTGAACTTATCTAACACCTCCTATACCTCCCTATAGTGAAACAAAGACGATCATTTCATCGAGCAAGGGGGATGGCCAATCGAAATGTGCACGACTCCAGCATTACTGAGAAAATCTCCAAAAGCCCAATTTTTGTAACAACATCTTTACTTACTAAAAATTGGAATCACTCCCGTATAAAAGAAAAAACAACACTGGTGACAAGGATACTAACCAAATTTATCTCTTCAGCATTGAAATCCTCAGCCAAGAAAGCTGTTCTGGTCAAAACTTCATTCCGCTTAGTTTCTGGGATCTGATCCAGCTTCGTTCCTATTACCAGCAGTGGAATCTGGTTATCAGCAAACTGTTCACGGTCATAGTCACTGATGAGGGAAACAAATACAATTCTGAATTAAGTGATGGTCATGTAAGTGGGCACAGGGGCGCCATCAGCTCCCCTGTCCCTTTCAAATAAGGGTCATTTATTCATTAAGGGTCATTATTTATCCAAGTGAGAATGTGCTGTATCTGTAAATTAAGGAAGGGCTTTTGCATCTAAGTCACTACACAAGGATTGACAGGAAAGAGAAAAGAAACCGTGAGTTGGATTTCTTCTTGGCATAGATGAACCGCAGAAGAAATGCTAACACAAGCAGGAAAGAAACAGGAATTCCAGTACTGTACCAAGTGTATGCAGCCACCAGAGACAGATCAGGGAGCTGGCATCTCTGAACATCTAAAGTTCCTACATATATACACTTTTTAAGGAGGGACAATGAAATAAATTGCAACTGTGAAACACTACCCCTTTCCACCTTAGATCAACGAGGGTTGCAATAACAATTCTGTAGTGGCAAGCTACTAATTCTTCTACATTTGAGTAAAGGTAGCCACTACAAGCTGAATTCCAACAAGCTTTGATTCAGATATGAATAATGATCAAAGATAGCCTTTTAAAATAAGTAATATTGCAATTAAATGTCGTCACAAATCTAAGCTCCAGTCATTCCCCTCACACTTGTCTTTCATTTTTACCTGAACCAAGATTTCTAGAAAGTAATTTTACAACCAACAGCAACAACTTGACCAAGCAATTGCCAGTGGCTGAGCATCTGTCCCTGACAGAAGTTAAGCTTTTGAAAAGTAAAACAACTGTGAAGAACCTGTATGTGGAAAAACTGGAGAAATTTGCAGTTCATATAGTGCAAACCCTCTTCCCTTCTCCCATGTTTCTACAGAAACACCTGTGTACCAGCACAGGCAGATAAACAATTGATATTCTTCCCACAAAAAGCTACCCCTTATTATTGCTTCCCTGCTCATGTCTGAGGTTTATCAACGATCTTAAAACCTCCCTGACTACATGTATGTAACAGGAGCATGGAGATACAGGAGGAAACTCTTGACAAGATGTTGGAAAGCTAATTATGAACGTGCTGGTTAAGCAGAGTTTTCTAAGCTCTTTTTTAGCCACACTCCTGAAATAATTCCCCCACTGCCCAAAACAAAAAATAAATAAGTGAACTTCCTCAGTCTTGGTGCATCGAGGGAAAGCCTGTTGGAACAGAGACAAGGGCTTTGCACGGCTCAGCACAGACACACAAGTCTTCAGGTATCGGGGACTGGACCCACTCTCACAGAGGCCTCACACAAACGAAGGACACAGTAAACATCTTTCCCCTTAAAGCAAGGCCTCTGCCATACAGTTTGGAATCTACTGGCAGAATGGCCCAATTGGCAGTGCAAAACAAAAAGAACAGCGATTTTCTTTGATACCCCCCATTTTTTTCTTTCTTTCTTAAAAGTCTAGCCACGTCTAATACCATGTGGACTTCAAGTAGCCTTAGGGATGAACAAAGACTTCCACAACAGCTTGGAATTATTGTGCCTTAACCCTGCATGTATGTTTTTCACTCACCCATTTGTCACGAGAACTCCTGTTGGAGCAACATCTCTGTTGAGTGCTTCCAAAGACCAGCGATACAAATTCTGGGATGATTTCTTGTTGGTTAAGTCATGCACTAAAATTATCCCTAAAGTGAAAGAGAAGGCAGCAAGATGCTGTATTTAATGATATATATATTTTTCCTTATCTTACCAAAATGACATCTGCAGGTTCTCAGATATCTGAGAATGAAGAAAGGGAAATATAACCGGTTCAGTTACAGTGAATGAGTAAAGCTGAAAATATCAGGATGCAACAGGTTTTTTAAAGCTGCTTACCAGGAACTGGATAAGAGCTAAGAGAAAAATCTCATGAAAGGAGGAAACAAACAGCCACCTCAGGGTTTAATCTGCAAGAGGCTTGCAGGCATTCCCTGATTGTGCTCTGCCTAGTCCTAATAATACTGAAACTCTGTATTACTGCAGCAGAGAATTTAGCCTTTCTCTGTTTTACCTCATTGGTAAACATAACTATCTTTTTGTCACACCATCTAAGAAATCTAAAGGCTGTTTCTCTGTCTCAAGGAGTTTAGAGAGCACTATTGCTTTCCTGCATTTTCAAGAATTAACGCTACATGCTTGAGGAGGTATCCAAAGGGGAAACAGATTCCGATAAACTTTCACAGTCCACCAAATGGCTGGTAGAAACATGACTTAATAAGATTTCATGTATTTAAGATTAAGCTTCTAGTATTTTTCATTACCATGATCCCTCAAAATGTAAATTCTGAGACAGAAAAACAGCCAGCCAAACTTCCTAGCTGTGCTATTAACAGACACCCACTTCTGATAACCACAGTTCCTAACTCAATTACCAACTCCTGCTGGCAAATTTCTTCTATTTATTCACACCTTCTGCAACCTGTGGAATGTTCCCACTTCCTCCAGACTTCAAACCATCATTAATTCAAGGACAAAATGGAATGATAGCCCTTATCTTCATCAGGATTCGTTCTCAACACACTTCACAGCCCACAGGTGGAGAAAACTTATTAATTTAATCTTTCACCTTAACTCCCAAAGGTGCCACCCACTGCACACACTACAAACAAACCACATTTCCACAAAAATTCTCCACTACCCTACACGACTGCGCATAGACTCTCCCATGAGAGTTCCCAGCATATCACAACCATAGCCCTATTTCAAAGCATTTATCTCAGTAACAGCATAAAAAGACAACTCAACTGCGTGTCCACCCCCAGCGTAGGGAAAAAAAGGCTGAGACAACATAACTTGGCCTACGGCAAGATTCAGAGGCACTGCTGCATCATCTGTGGGAAACACTCTCCACCTCCAGATGCTCTTCCTCAGTTATATTTTTGATGGGTCAGTTCCCTTATCTGCTTCATCAAAAACCTACACAGTTAGTTGCACCAGCAGAAAAAGACTACGTCAACATCAAAAAAGGGCAGGCAGGACCAATGACGACTCAAGGAAATGTTCCTCCCCCGTTACGGCCTGCAAGCCACAGCCTTACTGCCCAGTCTCTGTCCTAGGCTATCACAGTCCACACCCCAGATGCAGGGACAGCAAAGCAGACCTGCAGTCAAACCAAAAGCAAACCGTACCTAACCTTGTCAACAACCAGGTCTCGCTGACAGCCTGCACAGATGCTGCAACAACCAAATATTCACTGTCTTTTGATCTCAGGTTTTCAGACCACTGCAAGCCCAGAAAGCACAAGCAGTCAGGCAGAAGGAACGCATTTGTCTTCTTAAATCAGGTCAAACAGAGGCAATTTGTGAGACAAGCTCTAATGAAGGAATTAATCTAATGAAAGAAACCAGAGCCAAGGCTAACTACCAAAGTCAACAGTTCTCATATGCGATCTGCCTAATGATATCTTTTGGGCAGTAGGGAGATAAATAACTCTATTTTAATAAAGCCATCAATTACAATGCAGACACATAAGTTCAAGATTTCATCTCCTAATGGGCTGTTCTAGGATATTTCCAAGTCTGACCCACACTCACTGGCATACTGTGGATTTGGTGTCAAAAAGAAATACATTTTTTTCATAGACCAAGGAGGCTTGCTTTGAGGGCACAACTCAACTCAAACCTTACTTACAGAGGCTGGGTTAACAATAAAAGCAAGAGGTACCTACACAGAGCTTTCCTCCTGGGAAAGGAGGAGGAAACAACTAGTTAAATAAATCACAGAGCAAAAATGTTTATTGTATGGCTAAACACATTATTGAGAGGCCCTCAAATGACTGGGAACAAGAAATGAGAATCAAACAGAACATTTGAGACAGATTTCAGAAGCAGCTGTTAATCTGGTATACATCTATTTTTAGTGAACTATCCTTGGATGCCAAAAAGTAACAATTGAAATACTGCATTATTAAGTTTATAATCTCTTATTTGCTCTTCTTAGCGGTACAGATGAACTACTAGGCCTTTAAGTTAGTATCTCAACAGAAGGCATAAAATACTACTTTGTATCTAGAGCAAGTTGCAAGATTCAATTATTAAAATTAATTTGGCAAATTAAATGAGCAGAGGCAAGATGGTTATCAGCATATTGCAATTTTATGGGAGAACAGTTCAAATTTGTCAAGGTCGGATATAACTACGAAAGTTCATATAAATTCAAATAATTGTTTCCCTGCTGTAGGTTTTGGAACCGAACAGACAAGAAAATATAAATCATATTTCTGCATGTATATCAGGCCTGGAAAGGTGAAGGCAATCTTTATGCCTGCAAGTGTAGCTGGAAGGGACCCCATCGCAACTTCAAAGACTCCCTGCTGTGCCAGCTGCACAAGACTGAAGTAAAAGGCTGATGAAGCTCATCTGCACAGGTTTGCCTAAAATAGCTTTCCAGTTCAAAACTGAATCCATAAAATTCTGCCTACGAATGGTATCAGGTTTTTTCCTGTATAAATGTACTGGAAGCAGAAAAGAGAACAATATAGCCCTCAGCCAGACTTAAAAGAATCCTGTCCCAGAACCAAGAGACCGCTCACAACAGAAACAGTGATAAAACCAGATTTACACCAAGCAAACTTACCATTCAGCAAGTTATAAAACACTGCTCGTGTGCTTTTCACACTACTGGCACTACCCACTGAACCTCCAACATCCCACAGCTCAATGTAGTAGGTCTTCTCTTCTGGAGTCCCTTCTTTGTAGTCATGGATCTGATGAAAAATTCACATTATACATAACCACAGCACCAGCTCAATTCACATTATACATAACCACAGCACCAGCTCACACGAGTTAATCCACAACACTTACACATTGAGCTGAAAGGATTACTGCACTTGGATAGAAATTTGTAAATTCTCATGTTGATGCCATTTCAAATCTCTCGAGTAGAAGAGAGATGGAATGAGTCAAGCAGTGGTCACTGGATACCATAGCTCTTACATGAGGTGGAGCTTGGTGAGTCAGCAGGGAGTATCCTTTCCATCTCAATATTAACAAACCTAATGCCTCATGATGTGCTTAGAGATAGCATGTTGCTAAAGCAGATGAAAAAGTAAGGTCATGACTTCTTACAGTTGTTAAAACCCACATGGTAGTACTGCAAGAATTTTAACACAGGTGACCACATCAGATTCCAACTGACCACATCTTCTTCCTCTCCAAATTCTCACTGACATCTCAACTGAATTAATCAATCAACAATTTTTGCCCCAGGATCTGCTAGGTAGTTTTGGTCCACAGTCAACTAGGATTGCCACGTTTCTTTCCCCAAATTCTGGAAATATTTTTCAGCATTCTTTGAGATGAAACCCATGGTTAATAAGACAGGATCATTCCTAACCTATGGCAATGCATTTCAAGGAGAATGCAGCAAAGAGCGATGAAGGAAGAAAGCATTTATCACCACCCCATGAGGACTGTAGGCTGGGCCCAAAAACTATTAGATGAATATCATCATCCCTCTAATAGCAGGTCCTGCAATAAGCAGAGAGAAAGAGAAGCAACCCTATGGTCATGCTCAGTACCCTCAAATTAAACAAGGAAATTGTTTTTCCCCAGTATGTTTGGCTGACAATTTAGCTATGCATTAAGTGTTTCTCAGGGAAGCGTGCTTTAAGTTTTGTGCCTTCTGACTTAAACTGGCCGCTCCATGACTTGTAACGCGCCAGTGGCCACTGCAGGAAGGAGAGGCGCCGTGAATGACAAGTATCTTATCTGCTTTTGACAACCCTGTAAGGTCAAAACTTGCTCACCCAAGTGCTCAGCTCATGTTTAATCCTATTTGCTTCAAAAGATAAAGCTCTCAGTAAAACAAAACACTGAAGCACACTTCTTTCTGGGGCAGAAAGTAATGAAAAGAAGAAAAAAAACGTCAAGGCCCTTCCCTTACGCGTTAAGCCAGGGATACCAGGAGGTCGGGCGCGTCACCTACTCGAACATCCACCGAGCAGCCCACTGTCCAGGACGGGTTTCCCAATACCTGGTTTTGGCATAAGAGGTGAACAAGCGAAGATTTTCCGACACCTGCAAGTGCACACAGAGGACAACTCCTGGCAGATCGCGCTAGGGCCGGTGAAAAGGCCAAGCGGTGACGGGCAGAGGCACTGACTACAGGCGGGCGGTGCCGGCAGCAGCGGGTAACGGCCAGCGGCCAACGGCCGGGGCAAAGGGGGAAGCGAGGCAGGGAGCAAAGGACCAGCGGGGACGCCTGCGCTCCGGCCGCAGGGCCCAGGGCCGGAGGCGGGGAGGGGAGCGGGGCTCCCGCCGGGCGGTTTCCAGTCAGGGGGCGGCGGAGGGGCCGGGCGAGGGAGCGGCGCGCATGCGCCGCCCGCCACCTCCGGAGGTGGCCCCGGCCCGGCCTGGCCCGGCCCGACCCGGCTCGGCAGGGGGACAGGGGGACGGGGCCGCCCCTTGCCCGCCGCGGAGCCGGGCGGGGTGCCGGCGGGGGGAGGGACACTCACCGGAGTCGCCCAACACCAGCACCTTCACCCTCTCCAAAGCCGCCATCTTACTCTACCTAGCAACAACCCCGCAGACCACCGCCCTCTCCCGGCGCCGCCAATCGCAGCGCACGCTCCTGCCACTTTCCTCAGCCCATTGGCTGGCTGCCCCAGCTACCGGCATCGCTTTCACTCTTGATTGGTTTAACTCATGGGGGGGGGGGAACGGGACGCTATGAGGACACGATTGGCTCGTTTTCCTGTCGCTCACCGCTCAGTCACAGGGCTCACTGCCCGCCAGGCACGGAGGGGGGCGGTATCGCGCATGCGCAGTACGCGGAGCGCCGTTGGGCCAGGCGCCCGGCGCCCCGCTGACGCCACAAGCGCGCGCGGCTCTGACGTGCCCTCGCGGAGCTGCGGAAAGCGCCGCCTGGAGCGGGGAGAGCGGGGAGCGGCCGCAGGTCAGTGCCGGCCCGGGCGGCGGCCGTGCCGCCCTGCGGCGCCGGAGGGGCCCCGCCGGGGACCCCCCCACGCCGGGCTGCGCCGTCCCGGAGCCAGCGGCCGGCCCGGGCGGCGGCTCGCGCGGTGCCGCGAGGGGAAACGGCCGGGCGCCCCCTCCCCCCGCTCCGCCTCCCGGGGCCCCGCCGCGCTGGGCGGCGGGTACCTGAGGCCCCGACCCGGCTCTCCGGCTCCTCCGTCCTTCTGGGTGCCGCGGAGGGGCCGGGCACGCCGGCATCGCCCGGGGGAGGGCCGTGCTCCCCGCACGGTGTCCGGCTGGGCCGCTGCTCTGGGGCCCTGCTGCGCCTTTGGCTCCAATCCACCGCCTGCCTCTCCTCGTGTGCTGCTTACGGGGGTTTTCTTGTTTGTTGTTTTAGGGATACTGCTGAGCCACTCAGGCCTCTTGTCCCAGAGGAACCTACACAGTCGGATGTTTAAAACTCAGCACATAAAAGCGAGTAGGGAAGAGGAAGCCATGCAAATAGTAGAAGGGGTTCTCTACTTTGCTTGGCTTTAAAGCTTAGGCTGCTACTGTGGCCTAGGAAGCCTGTGCAGTTTGTAATTTGAAGGAAGCTGCAAGATTATGGGAATCAGAGGAGTAATTGACACTAACAAATCTAGGGTGCCGTGAAATGAGGTGGGTGTATCGAGTCAACAGCCTGATGCTGGCCAAAGGGACGTCTTTAAGCTCGTTCCTTTGTGCCACGTTTGGCCATCGGCTTCACAAGCTTGCTGGTTCCCTGAGAAATAGATGAACATCGCATCTCATAATGGCACTAAGCTGTTAAACGGGTCCAACTGTCAAACTTGTATCGTTGCAAGTGGCTCAGAATGAATAAGGAAGATCTGCATTCTGAAAAAGGTGTTCAGCAGTGCACTGTTAAGGTACATTTTCATTAAATATAGGTGGTTTAATATTTTTCAGCCACGAAAAGTGGAGTTTCTTTCATCTTTTCCCCTGCACTGGCATCCTCTCATATCTGCTGGTTCTGTTGCTCATCAGACTTTTCCATTAGCTGATTAAACTCAAAAAAACTAGTAAAAGATTAAAAAAAAAGGTATTTTTCTGCCTTTTAGTGATGCAAATTGGTGCACAGGAATGTCTTGTGAGTGCCAGAGCTGGCATGGGAGAGGGCAGAGCCATGTGCTTGGGAGAGGAGCAAATACCCTTCGGCAGCAATAAGGGATGATGGGAGTTTCACTCCTACCTTCCGTTTCCTTTGAGATACTATTTAACAGCTCGCTTTCACACAGGATGCTTTAGGGAGTTTTTCTAAACAAGGAACTATATGAATTAAAGCTAACCTGGTATCTTGTTATTTAGTTTCTCTGTTTCTTTACTGCTTAGATCCACAGTATATACACTTGTTTGCTACACCCTGATGCACTGAAACTTTTCTGAACCTAATACTTTCATAAATCTTTGTCTTTCTGGAATTCCTGAAATACCGCTTACATCATCTGCCGTGACGAGAAATGTGGTGTTCCAGGTCTCATTGAAGCCAGGATATGAAAAACAATTACTGCTTTCTTCCTGTCAGAAACTTAACAAGCAATGCTGGGGTTAAGCTCACTGTACGTCAGTGTAATCATGAGTTCTTAGGCTTGATATTTGTGAGAAATGCTCTTACTTTTTTTTCCTTTAAAAAAACCCCAAGACATTATGTGAGGGCCAATGATGAGATGTCTCGAAAATAACAGATATTCTTCTGCTGGTACACATTCACATCAAAGTGTAAATTTTAAGTTTCTGATGTCCATGGTTAAAAAGTTCTAGTGGCTTCACATTACAATTGAGTCCATTTAACATCTTTGCCACCACGTGGGGAAAGCTCACTCTTCTACATCCCTAGCCATGCTTTCTTCTCTCTGCTTTGCGTAGGCTCTAGCCTGGTAACATAAATGGTTCAGTTCTTGAACTTTTCCCCCCTTGCCCTCCCTCTAAAATACCCTACTTTTTTTGGCACGTTAGTTTTTCGCTTTTTATCAACTTGATTCACCTTGCTACATGAATAGGCAACTGTCGAAATTAGCACAGAATGGCGAGGGTTGTGGCTGAAGGCTGGGAAGGAAAAGAAAGACTTCTTTATGGGAGGAAGGGTATAATTTGACTTAAGCTGTAACAGGAAACGGTACCTTCACTATTCTTACCACTAAGTTTGGTCTTCCATAAATACTGCACTCCATTTTTTTCTACAGCTACAACTGTCAATAATTTGTTAATGCTAATGTGCGTTTGCAGTATTTCAGAATATTACATCTGTTTGTATACATGCACATACGTAGTCCTTTAATTTACTGACATCTTGCTATTGTTTATGTCAGTTTTAGGTTATGAATGTGACTGAGAATTACATCCTGAGCTTGCATTGTTCAGTTGCTGCCTTGCATGGTCAGACCTTGTGGCCCTATCGTGTGTGGTTCCATATATTTTTACTTGTGAAATTAGGTGAAAATGTCCTAATTTCAGCCAGGCCCTTCAGCTTATCTGTGTGCAGCTGCAACACAACTTTTCATCTTTAGTGAAGAAAACCCTTTGATACCTGTGGCCTCTTGGCTTCAGAATGCCAACAAGAAGGTAGGATTTGAGTGAAAGCAGATTGTTCTTTTGTCCTTTAATACTTCAGGGCAGGTCTTGCAATGAAAATACATGATTTCTCATCAAGATATAGTGCCAGAGGAAGGCTGAGCAGCAGTGTTCCTGAAGTCTCCAGGGAATGGAATTCAGTAAGCTTTTGATAAAATGCCAGAAGACTTTGGGTTTGCAACTGATATGGGATAAAGGCAGTTCTGGATAATAGGGACATGTTGCACTGATCATCCACTCACTAAAGAGAAAGGCAAAAAAAGCAGACTTGGAAGTGGAAAATTCTGTGCCATTTTCTGGAAGGGACAAGTAGTGCCTGAGGTTACATTTTACAGACATTTAAAATCTTGATAGCATGTTTTCCCACTATAGTTCTGAAATTTGTGCTTTCCCTCCTTGTACTCGGGAAGATTCAGTATCGCTCCTCTCAGCTTAACCTCATCATCTTCTGGAAGACAGAATTTTAAATTTTATTAGAGTGAGAGACTACAAAACTAGGATCTGGTGTTTGCTAGTGACTGCTGGAGTGGGATATGGTATACACTGGCTCCCAGAAGCCTGTCGTACTTGCCACATTTACAGGTGAGGGACTCTCTTATTATAATCTGATTTTGCTTTTTCCTGAAGAAGCTGTCAGTGGTGTAAGCAAGTATTTTTTTTTGCCTTTTTTTAAAATCTTACGGCAGCAGCCTGCAGAAACATTTTCCAAACAAATCAGCAAAACCTGGACTCAAAAGATTTAGTGAAAAAGAGCACTAACAATTTAAATTAGATCTGGGGAAAAATAGGAAGCACCTTTCTAAGTGTGAACAGTGCGTCTGATAGACCTAGGTTCCCAGCCAACCCCGCCAAGTTTTCCTCCAAAAGAGATTTGGGGTGTTATAAAGGGTTTGTATACCCAAATGAGTCTGAAGAGCAGTCTGCTTCCTTTTTCAAGATCCCGCTTTCAAAATGTTTACCTTGTCAAATGTATGAACAGTGAGACTTCATTAAATTTTTTTGAGGTAAAATTACTAGTGAAATTAATATAAGCCTCAAAGTTACATGTTAAAACAAGGTGATGTTCATTTGCAGTATTGGGTAAAAATTCAGGTTAATTCACTGGCTGGCTTATGTTTTCATAACTTGTAGCTCTAGTTTCATCTACATTGTGGCTTCTAGGTATCACCTTTTTCGCATTTTTCGTCTTTTGTCTCGGCTTTAGTCAGGAAAAACAGGAAGACAAACAGATCCAACAGCCTTAGCATAATTCCTGTTGGAGTTCGCAAAAGAATTCTTGAAATCTTTGCACATAGAGAAGAAGAGTTCAGTTGCTTTGATGTTACATCAGGAAAGTCCTGACCAGTGGTGATTGCCAAGTTGAATTTCTGGCTTCTATATGGTCTTTGGTTCCATCATACTGAATGTTTCTTTGCGGTCACTTGCTCTCCTCTCGATTTCCTTATTCTGACATCTCTAGTTATGCTCAAGACCTACGCCTCATGCTTTTTACTCAACCTGAGGTATGATCTCCATTTTGCAGACTGTACCCTGAGTTTCTTCACCCAACAGATCTGATTCTATTGTGGAACTGTAGGTCTTTCTTCCCAGTGTTGTCTTTTATAGCCAGTGTTGTCTTTTATATTTGTACATTTAGAGCAATTTTTTTTTTTTTTAAAGTGTATTTAGGTTTGCTGTCCTACTGTGATAACATAGACAGATCTACTTTCCTCCTGTATCCATAATACCGAATTATATTCACGTAATTACCCAGAACATTTCCCCAATAGCTGTCTCTTTTAATAAAGCCCATGTTTAAATTTTGAAATTTTTCTTTTGGGTGTTTCTGAATATCATTCTGTCCAGTGTGCTTTATTATTGGTGCTGTAGGTGCTTACTGCGTAGTGATGTATCTTGGCCATTGTTTTTCTTTTGTTTTTTTTTTTTCCCCTGACAACATCCCTTGATGTTCATACATTATTAAGGTCAGTACAGACATTATGAAACAGATGCACGTCCATTAAAACCTTATTAGGAGATGTTATCATATTTCTTTGCACACGTAATTAATTCAGGCTTGACTTACTGCTTCGATGGAAGATGAAATCACTGCTCAAGGATGTGATGGTAAAGTCCCCTGCTTTTGAATTTAAAACTGTTATTCTTGTGGCACTGGATTGCAACTTGTGAGCTGGATCACTGTCTTTCCTGCCTGGTGAAAGGTAGTAAGGATTTGCAGCTCATAGGCTGTAGCCTGGGATTCTTTGTGAGCCAGATGTCAGCTTCTCCTAGGAAACAATTTGTTAGGCCCTGGCCTGGTGAGTTCTGGCAGTGGTATATGCTTGCTCCTGTGCCATCGTTGTGTCCCATAGCTTACATGAGAACATGGTTATCAAGAATGATGTTGTAAAATGCGTCCTTCATCCAGCGATACAGATCTTGTTTGAGCCCTTGCTTTAGCTCAGTTTGGCATCAGACCTCAATGTAATATAAAAACTGGTGTTTGCTGAACATGTGTCCATGCTCATTTTTAGAGCTGAGTTAGTTGTGTTCAGCATGGTTGACTTTCGTGTAGCAAAGCTTGACAAGGGTGTTCTTTGGTGGTTTTATTTCTTCGTTGTTTTTTTTTCCCCCTTCTTAAAGCTGACCCTTGTCAGTTAGTTGATTGTCTCACCTGAAGGCTGTCTTCTGCAGGATTTAGAATTTAATCTGTGTTAATCAACTTTTTGAAGTGGACATTAATGGGAAAGAATGGTTTGTGGTGTTTTCAGAATGCTTGTGTTTCCATATATCCATGCCTGGAAGAAAACCAGTGTTACACTCAAGATGGCCACTATTACCTGAGGACATAGATTTGGACACCGCTAAAAATCTCTAGTCGAGGAGAAGAAATAATTGTATAAAAACTCCTGGTTCCACTAGATGAAAAAAAATATTTTCTAGTGATTGACACTAGGAAGTATTATTAAATCTCTAACTACTGCTGAAAACCAAGGGAAAAGTATATACTCTTAGAGGTGGTTTTATTTATTGGTCCCTTGTAGGTCTCAGTTTAAGCTGTTTGAGTGCATTATTTGGGAAATTGTACCTTAAACCTGTTTTGAAAGCGGCTGTGGAAATCCACAGCTGTCTTACTGATGAGATCCTTGCAGAGAAAATGCTTTCCATCAGCTCTCAGATGAGGTATCCAGAGCGAGATGCGCTTCTTTAAAAACACTTTTCTCCTTTTTTTGTTACAACTGATGTTCTGAAGGTCGCTGTGCCCAGTACAAGTTGCGTCGCCAAGTTTTTCTGCAAGGAATTTTTAGGGGACAGTGAATTGGTGAGGAAAGAAGGTTTTTTTGTTTGTTTGTTTTTGAGATCAGCACTTAAAAACCTTTTGACTTTCAAAATTCGACTTTTTCAGTCTCTTCTGGGGTGCCAGGTTTTATTTAAAATTGATCTTTACATTAATGTTATACTGTGCTTAAACTCTGAATAAGATTTAATCAATTTGAATACATAAAGGCTTCTGGACAGCTTCTGCATCGACGTTGTTGTATAGTATCAGTATGTTGCTGACAGATTCAATCAACAGCAAGATTTATCTTTATGTGACTGAAAGACTGTAAAAATTCCAATAGAATGAAATTGATTTTCAAGGACAGTGTCCTGTGACGGTATTCAGATTGGGTCTGACTTAGAGATTCGAAAATACTGTATGGCTAACTCACGATGGGGCATCCTTTATTGCTAATGCTTTTACCTTTAATGCAAAGCTCTGTAAAACTGTCCTCTGTGTGAGATAAATCATTATGTATCTGGCATGCAAAAGAAAGCTAACTGACTCTAGAAGTACTTGTTTCGCGGCTAATTCATGACGTGATAAACATAATTTAATTTCCTTGAAGGGAAGCTGGAGCTGGACATCCAAGTATTGTTTTCTGTGAGCTATTCTCAGCCTGCACACCAGCAGTCAAGAGATGTTGTTCAGTTTGTTTCAGTCTGAGCACTGTGAATACTGTTTGGCCCTAAGTTAGAGAAAAAAAAAAAAAAGCTCAAGCAGGGAAGCATTTTAAAAGAAAAGAATGAAGGTGGGGTTTTTTCTTACGCAAAAGGCAGAAAAGACAGGGCAGTCTTCATTTACTTACTGTTAAGCTCTGAAATCCACAGCCTAATTGCTTTGCAGTGGCACTGGCCCTTGAGGGGAACATACCTCAGTTGCAGAAGCGGGTAGGGGTTGGAGAGAAGTAAAGCTTCAATTGGTAATGTTGCTTAAAGTTTTTTGGGAGGGCAGTGTTTCTAATACCAAAAAAAAAAAAAAAATCCAGGCAGGCTACTGTGATAAATGATCCCAGATTTTTGAGTAGTCTTAGCTGGTGGAAGTGAGTCATCAGCTGCTTGGTTACATGTAGAGCCTGCTGATTTCAGGGGGATGTCTTAGTTTAGGGAGTATAGAAAAGTTCTGTAATGTTGTTTTTCAAAAAGGATATTACAGGTTTTATGATAGCGATGAAGAAAATAGGATACCCATCCAGATCCTTTCTTCTGCTGTCACTCTCCTCTTTCCTTTATTTGAGACTTTAGTGCTGGGGAGATACATATACAGTGTGTGAAACATCTAATGGAAGTGAAAACTGAGATTGGCAGAGTTTTACTATTTATGGTATTAGTTCATGGATAAAAATTGCTTAGCAATGACGAACAAACAAATTACGGTGTGGGGGTTTTCTTCAGTTGAAGAAACCTTTTGCCTAAGAAATGGTTATTCATATCCTAAACTAGCACAGAAGTCTCATATTGAAAGAAACGATTCAAAATTTTATTTGAAGTTGACTGGAAGTACAACCCCCTGAATGGGTATTTCAAAAGCCCCTATAATACTTCATACTTATCTTGAACCTTTCATACATGGAAATCCAAGGGCATTATGAGTGGAGGGGAATTTTGCTATTGCCTACAGATGCATAGACTTGAAAGTGTGGAGGGAAAATGTGCAAAACCACCCTGTGAAATGACAGTAAGCCTTTGCTCTGTGCCTTATGGCGTTGCTTCCCTTTTTCTCTTCACTGGACAAAACTGGCTGCTTCAGAAGAATCACTGCTGTTAGTTGTCTGCTGGGGTTTGATTTTTGGCTACGTCTGTGGCAGGGGTGACGATATGAGGAATTCCTTGCATGATACGATCCTATATATGATCCTGTCTATGTCACAGAAGCATGACCGTTGTGCATAATTGACATAATTGTCACGATCATTTGTGCCATTTGATGTTGAAGAAAAATGAAGTGAAAATACAGTACTTCTTTAGAAATTATTGTCTTGTCAAAGACAGCATGGTAAGTCGTGATAAGTAACTCAAAGGATACTTCATGGAATACTTTTTTCTTTTTAAACACGTCGTCTCTTCATGTTTACTAAGCCTTGATTTTTACTTGAGTTATTGTGCTATATTATCCATGGGTTTCTAAGGCCTGAATGTGAGACACTTTAAATGAAGGATTAGTCCTTTGGAAGGGCCTATTTGCTCATCTAAGATCAAGGCTGAAGCAGTCTGTGATGTAGGAGTTGGTCGTGCTAACAGTTTTCATGCTGCAGACGGTTGACTAAGGTCTATTTATCAGAAAGTAAGGAAAAAGTCTGTCTGTTCTCATTGTGCAGCTGGGAGCTTTTGCTTGAGCGCATACCAGTCTGTACTAGCAGGCTGTCCTCATGCAATATCTCTGCCCAGTGACGTCTGAGGAGTAGAAGCAGGCAGGGCTACTTACAGTGTGATCAAGTGACATCAGCTGGGGCCATAAGACTACTCCGCTCTTGGGCTCTCTTAGGACCTTTCTTGCTGTAGCCTTGTTCTGCTTCTCCCAAGCTACAAGTCTCAGCTGATCATGAAGCTGTCGACTGGAGCTCAGCTTCAAGACAGCTTGCTTATTCCAGCTCTGTTGGCTGTGACTGAGTAGAAGTGAAATCTGCCGTATGTTATGGTACTGATTTCTTGTGTGCTTTTTTTAAGTTTTCCATCATTTTATTTTAAATGAGAGGTACCATTTCCTAATTCTACTTCTGTAGCATTGGCATTATTAACACCTAAGGAGACAGTACAGGGCTTGGGAGAGAGAAATAGAAAACCCCATCCTTTTCTTAGCTCTAAGTGAGGTAAATCAAGACTTCTGAAGTCAGAAGACTAGCTAAGAATCCGTCTGCCTTTTTTCTTTGCAGTATACATGAAGCTCAGGATCTGAACCTGCTATGACTGACCCAGACGTCCTCACTGAGGTCCCAGCAGCTCTCAAACGCCTTGCCAAATACGTGGTGCGTGGCTTTTATGGCATTGAACATGCTTTGGCTCTGGACATTCTCATCAGGAACCCCTGCGTGAAGGAAGAGGACATGCTAGAGCTCCTTAAGTTTGATAGGAAGCAGTTGCGGGCTGTCCTCAACACCCTCAAGGGTGACAAGTTCATCAAATGCCGAATGAGGGTAGAGACGGCTCCAGATGGCAAAACCACCCGTCATAACTACTACTTCATCAACTACCGCCTTCTGGTTAACGTGGTGAAGTACAAGCTGGACCACATGAGGAGGAGGATTGAGACGGATGAAAGAGACTCCACCAATCGCGCCTCTTTTAAATGCCCCATTTGCTTCAGCACTTTCACAGACTTGGAGGCCAACCAGCTGTTTGACCCCAGGACAGGTAAGAGTACAGGTAACAGAATGCTCTTTGTAAGTGCTGGACTTTAAGAAAACAGGGTCTTAGGAAAATTCTCTTGAGTTCGGCCAGAGCTAGAGGGCACTCTGTTTCTGCAGGTGGTAAATGTTTGAGCAAAATACAAAAGTAATGTATACAGACTTATACAATCTGTACAGGCAAATAGCAATGTTGGTAAAATGCTTCAGTGACAAACACTAGAGAAATGGAGGTCTTATCGCAGTTGAATTCAAGGGTGAATGAGGCAGCCTGTCCTTGTTAGAAGCTGAAAGTTTTTCAGTATAACCTGGTCTTGCCTGTAAACTGTATGAGTTACTGGTAGTTTGCAGAGAGGGCATATGTATAGTTGACTTTGGTATGCAAAAAATTTTTAATTTAGAGATGGTCATGCAAGGAGTGAGTTGTTAGTGTTTAATTTTCTCCTAGCCAGTTCATTATACTGCACAACCTTGTTTCCCCAGTGTAAAGCAGTCTCACGAAAGTTAAAAGAAATCAATTATAGACTTGTCTGTGGTTGGGAGTAAACAAGATTCTTTTTCAAGTGTGTGCCTCGGTCTCAGTGGAGGTGCATATCCGTCTTATGCATACGAAATAAGAATCTTTTCTGGGTGTCATTGTCTGCAGAGGCAGTGCAAATACTTTGTGCTTCTGTGCCAGGGAAGAAAAGGAAGAACACCTGCACCTGATGAGATCCTATTTTGCTAGTCTAATCTGGGATTATTTTGGGGGGAAGGCAGGGAGCAGGGGTTGGGTGTTAGGCTTCCACCTTCTGCATTAGTTTCTTTACTTTTTAATTTTTCCTTTTGAATTCTTTGTCCTGATCTTACTTTTCTACAAAAATAAAAGAGCAAAAATCAGGAGAGCTCTCAGAAACATTGGAGTGTGGTGCTTTGTGTCAGTTATAATGAGAAACTGTAAAAGTTCACTGTTTAGTCGTATTGAAGCTTTTCATCTAGGGTTACTGATGTCTGATCTGCTTTGGAGAAGGGCAAACACCTAACAGATGTTTCCCTCTTTCCTGCCTCTAAAGATCAAGAACTGTGCAACTGCTTTTACTTGAACAACGATGAAAATGATATTTCGCACTAGAGAAGCAGAATCCACTAAAGCACATAACAGTCGTTGCTGTAATCCAGCACAGCTCTCCGAGGAGAAGTTGCTCCCTCATGGAGCACCCAAACCAGCAGTGCCAGCACAGATTTTCTGTACTGACCACTGAGTATAGAAGCTACACGTGCTCTCCACAGTAATGATCATCTGTGGCAGCTACTGTTGTGGGTGTTGGGCGGAAGGAGGATAGTGCTTCTGCAGTTTGCTTCAGTAAGGAGAGAGTAGAGAACCTGTGCAGAGAACAAACATAGTGGGGAGTGTGAGACGCTCATCCCAAGGGGACCTGTAACACTTGGCAGGTGAATCCTCGTGGCCTGCGTGGGTGGTGAGTTCCAAGAGCAAAGAACCGGCTGTCAAGGAGATGCAGAAGACAATAATGCTGGGGTTCGGCTTTGACAGCAAGGCCTGTGCTCCAGGAACTGATGCGGTCAACCAAGGGTTTGTCTGCAGTACGGGCGCTGGCTGCCTTCACAATGCAAAATCATTCGCTGGCACACGGAGCGTTTTGCAGTTTTGCTGATGGAAGGAAAGGTTGAGTGCTGTTTTCCCAGCAATTCCCAGCAGTTGGTTTCTGTCAGTATTAATGCAAATAACAAGACAGCCAGTTTACCTTCACTTACTTTCAATAAAAACATACCTGTCTAGAATTTATGTGCATTCTGTTTCTCCTTACATAACTTCTAAGTCAATGATAGCTTCATCTAGATAGTGCATGATGATACTGTTGTTTCTCAAGAGCTTTTACATGGAATACCAGTTTGGATAGGGCTCTCCAGTTACTGTTTAAGAAGGTCTCATACTGTCTCCAGACCATGAGATAGATGCTTGTTTCTATTCCTGGTAAATAAGTGGGCAATTTTGTTTGGTTTTTTTTGTGAGAATGGCTGCTGTATATTGCAGTGGATTGTGCAGATGTCTGCATGTTTCCTACTCCTCTGGAATTCCATATTGGGAAAGAACTGAGACACCTTTGGGTCTCTCACAGAGGGAGCTCATGAGGACAAGGCATGCAGAGGAACAAGGTTTATCAGACAGTGAATAGCCATCCTTTTTCAAGGATGTCTTTAGTCCTTATCAGTGCTCTACAAAAACCTCTCCCATTCATTGAAACTCAGGGCAGTACAACTGCTGAAGGGTAGCTCAAAACCACGTGAATTTCAGTCACGGTTGACCTGAGCTGCTCCTGGACTGCAGCCATGTCGATAAAATTTTGTGAATTAAAAGGCCTGCGCGGCCAAAGTCTGTTAGTCCACGGAGCAGGTAGAGCACGGAAGGCGTCCTCTGCACTAGTATAGACCAAGCTGCATTAAACTGGCGATCTGTTGTTAAAAGACATCCTGTTTTATGGTCTGCTTTTTGTAGTTGTCACTCAGAGATGAGGATGGTTTAGATGTCCTGTGTTTTCTTCTGCTTCACTTTCCTCTTCCCTAGTTACAACTCAAATGCAAACTCTGAGCAATTGTTGTAGTATGAAAGGTTTAGAAGAGGAGGTTATTGCTCTTGCCCTTCCTTATCACAGTGGCGGTGAGGAGGTTTCCAGAATCTCTCCGTGACTGTAGTCATTCTATTGCAATTTGTGAATTAAGAGTGCTTCTGAAGAGCCTGTCCATAAGTTGGATCTGGAGTGCTCTTCAATTTTTACCACAACATCTGTGTCTGTCTCTCGGCTTTAGCAGAGGTCTGTTTCGTATAGGTTACCAGCTGTCAGATGGAGGCTTTTTTAGCTCTGTGCTTTACTCCATTTGTGAATAATTTTTTAAATAAACTGAGGTGTTTATTTTTTTCATCAGAAGATGTGATTATTGGTGTTTTTGGACTGTGGAAATATGTCTGCTGAGAGAAAATAATTGATAGTAAGAAGGGTATGTTTTCAGGGCACATAGGTATAGATGTGCTTTGCTTGCTGTTCATCCAGTTAATTTGGAAAAATATTTTTGAATATAGTAACAAGTTTGCCACTGAGGTAATTTTAAATGTAGATTTTAAATGGTATAAATGTTACTTTGAGAGTGTGATCTCTCTCTTTTTAGAATTATTATATATAATTTTTCTCCATCCCTTTTTCTGCCATTAAACATCTTAATCCAAAAAAGCTCCAAAACCTTACTATGCTGTCAAAGGTTGAACAAGTATTGTCTGGTACTTGTAGGAAGTTCAAGGACAGGAATCGTGTAATGTTAAAGAAACTGTCAGATGGTGAAAGTCAAGGTGATGAAAAAACTGGAGTTTTGCTGCTTCTTCAACTCACAAAGGGATCTTTTGAAAAGTGAAAAGAAAGCAGCACGTTGTGTTGGAGGAGTCACTTGGTTGTATGACCAGCGAGTGCCTGCTAGCTGTTTTAGCCCCATCTGTTCTAAGTGAAGAGCTTGAACAGATCTCCAGATACTCCAGATCTCCACACTCTCCCCTCAGTGGCAATTTTTACTGATACTGCTTCTTTGGAGGCAACAGTAACGTCTGCTTTTAGAGGCAAACAGCTTGGACACAGCCTGCTTTTATTTTGCAAAAGTTTGCTGTGGAAATTTGTAGCAAAGTTAAGAAGAACTTTCTCATTCACGAGGTTGCAGATTTGTGGTTTACCTATTGACCTGGCAGTGCCTTTGATGGGAATTGGTGCAGGCTGGGTTGTGACAGTTCTTACCCACTTTTGTGAATGTTTTGAGGCCTACAGGAAAAGACTAATGCTGTATGAATAAGAAGTGTGACTTCTGGCCTTGTGTTTCAGACTGAGAAAGGAAAAGATTGTAGTTTTCCTAGAAGATCCTAATATAAGCACTTGAAATACAGATCATTGCCTTCCACTTGTGGCATCGTCTGCTGTCTACTTGTACCCTGATATTTCATCACTCTTTGTTCTGCGTGCTAGCAATTGCATGCAGCTGCCGTTGTGATGAAGCCTCATGCAGGTGGAAAGCTGCAGCCATTCCCTTAAACAAGGTAAGAGCTGTCTCTGGAGGCAGGGATGTACAAGAAAGAGTTTAATTGAGTAGCGGTAAGACAAGCCAGGTGTTCAATGCATACTGTGAGTAACGCTGCTGAACTCTGTCTGTTCCCCGACCTGGGCTGACAGTGGACACTGACATCAGGGACACTGGATTTTCAGGTGTTTCACCTAGAGATAGGACGTCACTTCATCAGGCTCTTACGCAGACCTGTGGGAAGAATTTTCTTCTCTGTGCTTTTAAATGTAAAAACTATAGAAGTGTGGTTTCTGTAGGCCAGTTCCTGAAATTGCAGAGTGATCTAAACAACTCGATACCATCTTGTGGATTGGATTTTTAAAAAAAAATTCTTGGAGAGTTAAATATGCACACGCCTGCTGTGCAGAGTGTGTGGGAAGGACAAGCGAAGCTGCATTGTCTCACCCAGTAGAGGGAGCTGTCTTCTTTTCTCTATACATACAGGCTTGGGTTGATTAATTTATTGAATGTCAGAAAACTGGAAATTATGTTCATGGATATGCGTTCTGTAGCGTGATTAACTGGGTCTGGTTGGGGACAGTCTCTCTGATGTATCCTGTTCTCATACCCTAATCATATTTGTAAATCTAGTGTGGTGTTGGAGTTGACTGTCAAATTCAAGGTCAATTTGAAAGAAAGTATGTGACTAGAAACTGCAAAAGGCAGAGTGGGGTTGAAGTGAAGGACTGACAGAAATGAGATCCTGCAGTGCATCACACTGTTATTCAGCCCTGGATTTCCTCAGGTATTCTAAACACCAAACTGCATCAGGATACTCACCAGCGTAGCAAGTGAATTTGATGTTAGAAAGAAAATACAAGGCTAGATGAAGTAGTTTTTCCTCTGTTCTCTTCTACCTTTGCAATATAATTTTTATCCAGTCTTATGTTTCTTTCACTTCTGTTACTATGAAGAAAAATCTTGATGTTAACAGTAAATTGTAATTACGGTTGATCTCCCTTACGTACATCTATACATTAAGTGTCCTCACTAACATTCAGTGAGATAAGGCATGAATAATAGTGGAAAGAAAAGGACGAAAGATAAGTGGGTAACGTGAATCAGAAGATGATGCTGTTGGGATGCTCTTAATTGCAGTTGTAATCACTGGAGTCTTTTGTTGTTATTGGAAGTCATAGCAGCTAATTACTTATCTACTCTTTGCCCTCCCACAGTTTGCTCTTGGTTCGGTGAATGATTTTGGATGTAGCTGTTTTACTGTTCCTGAAGATGCACTGTAGCAGTAACATACCGTGTATCTGGATCCCGTTCTTATTCTGTGTGCTGATACGGAATTTAATTTGGGAAGAACAGATTGAAGGTGACAATATCAGTTTTATGGAAGGGAAGACAGCACCTTGAATTTCATTTTAACCCCGCCTGTTTTACTGTCAGCCTCTCACATGTCATTTGTGTACTTCATAACAGAATTGCACGTAACGTGTTGAGAGGCTGGTTTTCTGTACGTGTCACAAGGCACCTTATCTCACGTTCAGGCAGCCTGTAGGCAGGTGAGTGTTTGTATGGTTTGGGCCCTGTTACTGAGGCTGGAAATTTGACTCGTCCTTGATTTTTTTGCTTTGGTCTTATGTGTTGACTTCTAGAGCTACTGCCTTTTCTTCTGAGTGCTCAGCTTCTCGCTTCATCCCCAGTGAGCTATTCAGAACACATCTGTCTTCTCTTCTTGTTTTGAATTTCCACTTCCTCAGGCAAGTTCTACACTAGCTTCAAATCTTCCTCATCTGATTCAAATTCCTTTTGAGCCTGTCCTGTCTGTTTTGTTAATTTTTTCTTATGCTTCCCCTTCTCCCTGTTTTTTGCCTTGCCTTTTCTTGCGGAGCTCTTGTGTCCATTTCTGGTACATCTCTTTTTGTGGTCTGTCCCTTCCAGCCACTGGAAAAAATAAATCACTTAGAGCTATTTATTCTATATATTCACATGATGTAGTCAATCCTATTTGATCTTTATGCTGTTGATTCTTGTCCTTTAGGTTCAATGATTTTCAGAGCAGGCAATCTGGATAGCTTTGTCTACCATGTACTGCTGTGCATGTGCTGTATGATATTACTACTACAACAATTTACAGCTTTTTACCAGCCAGAATCAGGACTTAAAAAGTCTTTTTGTGAATTGGCATGCCAGAGACTTCCCTTGAAAAAGAAAGGATGCAGAGCAGTTCCATTTTGAACAACTTCAAGTTCTGTGAAGATTTTTTTTTTTATTGTTGTTAGCTTTCCAAGTGTATGTAAACCCATCAGTGTGATTTTTCTTGACTTTACAGGCACATTTTGTTTGTCTGTGCTGCCACTGAGAGCTTTTGGCAAACACCAACAGAAGGAACTGCCCATGCTCTGCTTAGTTTCTCTGTTTCTATTCAAATTGCTGGCAAAAGCTCCAAGAGTATTCCTGTCAGCTTTACTCTGCTTCAGCTTGATAAGGCCTGGAGCCACGGGGAAGGGAAAACTGAGAAAAACATATCAGAATTAATGCATGTTTTTCTAAAAGTAAGAATACGCTTCAGAATGACTTAAAAGGGATGTGTAGGTTACATCTGTAACTTGAACTCATTCCCTGCTGGTTGGACACCCTGTCTGAAAGATAACTGTCTAGTCTAGCCATGGGTCTCTCGGCTTGGTGGAGAGAGAGGTGAAGGCAGCGTTAGAGCCTGTGCTATGCAGAATATCAGACCGGAGGATTATAAGTCACTGGAGCAACTCCGAAAAGCTGTTGTAGCCTGTAGAGTGGTGGCTGGTCACTTCCCTGGATTCCACATTGACCTCTGGCTGGTGTGCTGTGTCTCTTAGATTGAAAAAAAGTATCTGATAAACTCATGCCCTGACTTACAGTATTGATACCATTTTTTTTAATCTGCAAAGGACATTTTATTATTAGAAGTGCAGGAAATAATTGCCCTTCAAGTAAAGGTTATCACTTTAACTTTTATCTTGGCTTTGCAAATTGGAATAGATAACAGCAAGGAGATCTCTGTGAAATCTGTGAATATTGCTAAGCTATTTGCAGCGATGAAAGCTGGACTGCAGCATTCCTGTCTTTTACTCTAGTAACTTGCTGTTCTTTTAAAACTGCATCCTTGGTAATACCATCTGCAACGTGTGTCATCCTTTTAGGGATGGGTATCTGTAAGTCAGATCAGGAGCTCACAGAGAGTCCTGTTACTTGTCTTGCAGTCTCTCTGCTGTTGGATGCAATTCGAGGGTATAGTACGTTGGCTCAGTTGGTATTTTGGCGTAGTCATCTTGGTTGACGTTTAAAAAAAAAGTTCTTTACTTCCTAATGAGCCTCCTTTGGATATTCCTTCTGTCCAGTTGTGTCTTTCTCTGCTTACTGTCTGGCTTAATTTATCCACAGTAGGACAGAAGGAAGAACTCTGTCAGCTCAGAGCTGCTGACGTTGTGCATATGAGCTGGAGCAGAAATAGCTCTTACTGAGACGAGGAAAGGATTCCTCTCTCCCAGTTTTATATTGGATAGTTATTAAATCATCTGGCGCTTCTGAATGATCAATAATTTGCTGTATGTCTCATGCAGTCCATTGTTTGAATGTTTCATTTACCTTTTCAAGAGAAATGTCTTTGAATGCTCAAAAATTCTGTTACAGTATTCTTAATTTAGTTGGGCTAAAAATGGTCTGCACACTGAGATGAATGAGCAACTTGGTGTTCCTCTAGATAATATAAAGTGGTTCTGAAGGTGCTTTTTTTTTTTTTATTTTCTTCTTAAGACATAAAATGTTAAATTGCTTCCCTTCCCTAATTGCAAACCCAGGTCAGCAGGAAGGGGAAACTGCAGCACGAAATGTAGATTAATGTTGTTGTGAAAGGCAGAAGCAAATTCGGTTGCTATCTTTTGAATTTCCTGGAGTTTGCTACCTAAACTGTGCCCACGAAATAAATACATAAAGGCAATTCTGCATATACATTTGCAGGCTGTGATCAAGTTGCTGTTTCACAACTGAGTTACAGCACTGCTATGCCGCTGCACACCTCGTTCTCCACTGATAACCTGCTGTGGCCCCCAGCAGAGCTTATTAGCTTGTATCCCATACAGTGCTCTAGAGAAATGTATTTTAAACTGCTGACTGAGCCCCTGGACTGTCTTCGTATAGCCGTACTTGGTCCTTGGCCAGAAAAAGCTAGTGGCTTTTTGTTTTTCAAATTAAGAACGGAATAATACAGCATGGTGTGTTTTCTCCCAAAGAGCTATCAGGGTAGAAGTTAGAGGGCAAAGTGTGTCCACCCTGTACTGAAATACGTCTTCCAGCGCACGCTGCAGGTCAGGCACGGTGCTGATGCGTTGTCAGTCTTGCCTGACGGGTGGCGAGATGGCATAGTCATACTATAATTATGGTGGTCACCAATGGTAAGTCACGATGAAGTAACAGTGAGATGTAATAGTAACAGTGAAATGTAATGTATGAGTCCTTCGTGAGTCTGTAAGTAAGTCTTGTAAGATTGGTGTTAGCAGGGGCTTTCCCATGAAATGCTTCATCAGGTAGATTTCATCAGCTTTACTTCAACTATTCACGAGTTCTAGAGGGTGAAGTGGAAAGGCAAAGTATCTGTGGTCATCTGGTATTTCTTCAAAAGTATTTTACTTAAGGATTCCCCCCCCCCCCCCCGCCCCCGTTTTCTGCATGTACCTCTCAGATGCACCAGAGACGTGTCTTGTCTTTCTGCTGTGTGGAGGTGCACAGCAGAAACTTCTTGCCCATCTGAAGGAGTCTTTTGGGAGCCCTAACCAAAATGTGATTTAAACAAGTCGAGGCAGAAGTCTTGAAAATATTACTAAGCTGTACACAAACTCTAGAAGACAAATGAAAGGTGCCCGGAATGGTTTGCTGAAGCCAGTTCCATGGTTAGAGGAGTTCTGACTTAGTTGGAGTGTTTGGAGCTTTACAGTATTTTTTTGAGGATGAAAGTAGGTCCTCTACAGACAGAAGTAGAAATTGCAGCAACTTGCAAGGTAAGATGTTATACCGTACCTTGCAAGGTAAAATGTTCCAAGTTCAGCTGCTTCTTGTTAAAGGAAGATGCCTTCTCAGGCGGGCCTAATTTTCAGTATGTCTAGTGAAGTCATCTTCTGTTCTTTGATCTTTTTTTCCGATGCCTGAATCTGAGAATAACCTGATGAAAAGCAGTTGTGGCAGAAGAGTGAAATCTCTTACTTTTGAGGGATGGGAAGAACAAGGGAAGAGAGTCCTTCTCTTGCCAGTGCTTTTAGGTTGGGGGGGGGGTGGTTGGTTTTGGGGTGGGTTGTTTTGGGATTTTTTTGGTGGATTGGTTTTGGATTGGTTTTGGTTGGGGTGTGTAGGCTGGCTTTTTTTTTTTTTTTTTTGCATTTAGCTTTTCACACTTCAAAGACATGAATGCATTGTCATGTATTGAAAAGAAGGTCAAAGTTGGTCTCTGTTGCCACTTAATTCTGTACTCAAGAGCTGTACATTTGAACCTTGATCTGTGAGTTTGGACAAATATCCTTTTCCGCTAATCTGTTACATTGTCTGAAAAATTAACGACTTCCCCTCTGGCAACATTCGGGCTGTTTTTTCTGTTGTCATGTCAGTTCAGACTGGTTTCCCAGCTTACCAAGAAATATCAATTGTATGAATGAGTGAGAAACATGGGGTTTCTATAGTGAGCTGATCAGTTGTGCCGCAGGGGCTCCAATGAGGATGGTTTCTGCTAGCCAGTTTTCACAATAGCTGAGTATTGTGAGGACGAAGTTGCTTGCAGGAGCATGCCAAGTGAAGCTGCCGCAGGTGCCCTAATGGAAATGCTTGATAGCTGGCAGTAACGCCATCCCCTTACATGCCAAGCATAGACTTTTTGCAGTTGCCATCTGCACGTGACCTGTTAGTGCACAAAATCTGCTTTCTCTCATTTACAAGAATAATAACTATTTGTGTCCCCGCCAGATTTAATGTGGTTCTTAAATGTGGTGGATGAGTTTGAGGTTACCAACAGCATTCTCGAATTCAAGGCAATATTGAAGTTGATTTTAATAGAAAGTTGTTGGTTCCTTCTATCTTGTGTGACATTTTGGGGCAAGAAATTCGACAGCTGGTTTTCCAAAAGAGTGGCCAACTGCTGTGTGTACATCCATGTTGCAGGTAAAGGTAATGTCAGTATGGTATATGGAGACATGTAGGCACAGCATTTGGGAGACTTGTCCAGAGATCTGAGTGGATTACAAAGTTAGGAAGAGAAGCAAATGTCCCTTGCTTCTGTTAGCCTTCTGTTGAGCTACAAGAGAGCTTGATCTTCTGCTGTGTCTGAAGCTGTTGCATGTGTCAAAAAGGTTAGGTGTACGGATTGGAATATTGTCTCAGAAATACTCTTTCTGAACCTGGACAGATGGCCTACAAGGCAGCCAACCCAAGGGATCTATGCTTTGGTGGTTCTACTGAAACGTGGCCTGATACGCATGCTTGTGGCAAAGTGACTTGAAAAAAGACGGCAGGAGGAACACAAGTGCAAATTCTTCTAGAGAGTCCTTCCTCGCCCACAGACTGTTGGTTGTCATTGTGTTTTTTAATCAGAAGTGCAGACAGCCTGGTGTACGTCTAAAACTTGCACAACCGAAATGGAGAGCCCACAGCGTATGCCAGTGTTGAACAGATTTGTATTTAAAATATTTGAAGGGACAAAAATGTTCCACAAGCAACAAAATGTTGTTCCACAACAACAAGATGTTCCAAGTGCTCATTCTGTTTCTTGCTAACCATGTTTTCTGAGGAATAGGTGCAGCTGGGAATGCATGTAGGTAATATATTTACTGCTTGCTTTTTTTTTTTCTTGAGTTCCATTACAAAATGAAGCCAAAAATAAGGTAAGGTTTGTATCGTTAAGCATGCTGCTAATCAGTTATCGGCTATGAACATTAAAATTTCTGTCTGAATTTGTTGGAAGTTTCTTAGAGTCTGTAAGGTCTTACTGATACTAACCTATCATTGTCAAATAGTATAAAATTCTTAGTTTCTGTTCCTAAAATAAACAACAAAACCCCCTCTGAACTCCACTTCCATCAGTATAGAGTTGCTCAAAAATATTTTCTGTTGATAACATTTGGGCTGAATGTTTATTCTGAATGTTTATTCTGTTAAGATCTCAACAGGTAACAGAAATAGTTAATATTTGAAGAAAGAAATTCTGTTGTGCCATATTGGCCATGCAGATAAGAGAATTAATGATTTCGCTGCTGGAGGATCAAGCTTTTTTGCCATCTAGAGGTAACAAGCTTTTTTGCTTGAAAAATGTGAGATTTGGGGAGGAGGAAAGAGGAAAATGGAAGAGATTAGGGGATCGCAAGTGCAAGACAATATTCATTTTAGAAGATAAGTAAACAGTCCACTGTTCACTGTTCCACCTAACATGTGCTCTTCAGGGAGAGGCAATAATAGCAAGAGGCATGAAACCTACTCGGTGAAGATTTGCATTTCAAAAGGATTGGCACAGCTTTTAATTCCCTCCACCAGGATGGCCAGGAAAGGCATTTCGTCAGAACACAGCATCCTGTCTTCAATGATTAAAGGAAATCTGGGTGTAGGAAGGAAATAGGCAGCTGCTTTGGCAGAACAGGAGAAAGCTCAATAATACAAAATCGCTCTGATAATGCCAGTCTAAAATTGCATCATGGAAGAATTTTCCCTCTCTGCAGTCAAAAATTTTCTTCCCCCTGGGCTGTTTAATAGTTTTATTCTTACTCTCCTGCTTGTGCCTGGGGACTTAACTGTGGCTAATACAAGATCTTTGGTTGTGCTTACAGGTGGAGCTAAGGCAGGCTGTCTTTTCTGGATTACCTTTGCTGTTAGTCTGAAATGGTATGATCCAGCTTACTGAATTCAGGCTGAGAAAAAGGGTAAAGCTACTCTGCTTCTGAAAACAATCTTATTGACAAGTAGATAAATGCATCTAGCGGTTTTACTGCACGACTTGAGTATATAAACTCTTAATGTCTGTGATTATGGAAATACTTGAATACTGTAGTTTAAGTTGTGAAGAGAAGATTAGCAACTTCTGAATGTAATTCACTGGAGTTGAGAGAAGAGAGACCTGCTTTTTAATTTCCATAATAATTGCACTGAGCTGGTGAAACTGATTAAAAAGGGGTTTGCTTGTCTACCGTCAAGCCTAAAAAGAAGCAGATGTAGGATCTTGCAGGGAGTGGAGGACAAGAATGTAACTTGACCATAAAGGACAAAGGATTAGGTGATTTGTGATGCTTCACTCAAGCTGAAATGGAGAGATGGTAGTCTCGGTGATTCTCCCTGCTTTGTGAACAAGATCATAGGAATATATGGTTATTGTTGGGAACAGATCCCATCAATTTTAAAAACAAACAAAACCCCACATTTTTTTCACATGAGAGGTCAATAACAGTCGTAATTAAATTGGCTGATATGTATGTGTGTATAAAAATATTGATGTAAAATCTTAAAAATGTCAGAGAAGCTGATGAAGGAAGAGGTAATAATCCTTACCTGCTATATGTGAAGTTATATCAGCTAAAACTTTGGGCTGGTTCTGTGCTTGACTTGATCCATTTTGGGATTTTAAAGTATTTAACTCGAGGAGATCTGTGTGTGCTCAACACACAGTCGCGCTGCTTATATCACCCAAATATTTTTATGTGATAACTGAACATTGGCTGTCCAGACTGGAATGTTTTTGCCGAGGAATGAGTTCCTCTGTCCTGCCTGTAGTCCTTCCTCTCGGCCAAGGGTCTTGCCTGAATCTGTAGTATACTTTCAGGAATTTGAGTGTTAAGGATTTGCTGCCTTGTATGTTGTCAAGACTGCAGTGGTTACAGTCTCATGCTTCAGTTGTGGAACCAGAGAAGAGGCGGCTAAGCCTGAGCTTGACCCATGCCCACATCAGCATGCAACTTTTGGATCCTCCTAAATGTTCCTTGGGTGACTCTGTCATTTAGATACCATTTAGATACCACAGCAGGCTGACATACTGGGCATGAGCTCCAGAGATCCCCCTTCTACCACATACTTGTATGCCTTTATGACTTACTGCTTAGGTTCTCCATCTTCAAAATGGGAAATGTATAACACCTTTTCTTCACACTTGCTCGATTTGTCTGGTTAGACCGACAGCTTTAGAAGCAGAATTTTTCTTAGCAAGTATTTTTTGCAGGTCTCCAATTCTGTGCAACTCTGAGCCTCTGTATCCCACGTGAGTAGGACTGATGCCTCAGAAATACCAATGAGTCTCTGCTAGTCTTCAGCACTGTTACAAAATTTCATCTTTATAGTTTATATTTAACTAGAAGACAAAATTATAAATAAGTGTGTACAAATTTCTGAGGTTCTGTCTTTCTTCTCTTGGATTTAAAGAGGCTTTGTTACCTTTGGCAAAAATGAATCTTTCATACCCTGCTTTTCCCTCTTCAGAGTACAGGTGACGAGTTATATCACAAATTCAGGTTCATTTGTGCGCTGTTGCTCTTCCACCTGTGAAGGAAAGGAATAAGAGCTTGTTTCTCTTACCCCCTTTTTATTTGAATTTTAATTTATTAGCTCACTTATATCAAATCTGGTAAAATGCAAGTTAAATCTATGCACAATGCATTTCTAACAACAAGATAGCAATTTACCTCGGAGTTGTGCCAATTCCGCTTGCTCCAGTAGAAGCATTTGTGGTACCAAGCATGAGTGCGTACTTAAGGAGAGGGAAAGCAAAAGCAAGTAAACAGCACGGTGGGCCCTCTGTTTGAAACTCCCTGTGAGAGCTGAGAGATTTGCAATTAATGTCCGTATGTTTGTTTATAATCAGTTTTGAAAGGAGCATTAAGACCCTGTAAGCTTCTGAATGCTAAGAGACAGGAAATTGGTTTGGGAAATCTGTGTCTGCGAATTCATTTACGTAGTTGTTTTTTTTCTTCTCAGATCACTGCCTGTATAAGAATTCGTGTGACAAAAAATTTCAAATATGCATTTGCTGATTTTTCTTTTTTCTTTTTTTTTTCTTTTTGGAAGGCTATAGAAAGTCACTTTCTTTAATCTAATGGCAGCGTTTGCTTGCAGGTACGCTATACAATTTCTCAGTGTCAAAACACTGGTTCCTCAACTTGCGATGACTCTTCATTTAGGAACTGCTGTCAGCTGTGATGCAAAATCCTTTAATGTATTTTGTGATACGCTTTTTCTTTTCAGGTTATAGCAGTTAAAGCTTGGAATTGGTATCTTACTCAGAAGTTATCTTGTTTGAGAATATCCCTAGTGGTATAGCCTCAAGCATAGGCACTCCCCTTGATCTTGTCTGTGTAGGTCCTTGTAAGTGCCCTAATATTGCACTGGCTGAACACTGAAGTGATATGAAATCTTGTTTTCATCCCTATTCTGCCAATCCAAAGGTGCCTTATAAGGCTCACAACAGTCTTCTGTAGGCAGTACAGAAGGTAAAGTGCTGGTATGGGTGAACAATATAAAAAACATGATGCTTTGGACTTCAGTAAACATCATCTTGTTGACTGCTGACAATTTCTGTAGTTTTTAAAGACGGTTTTTCATTCCAATTGTGTCTTCTACCAAGGATTTGCCATCTTTTCCAATTTCATCTCCTTAGTACATTGCATATGCATATACAATTCTACAGTCAAAATCTTTAGTAGAAAGTATGAAATAGAAGTGAACCAGGGTAGACCCTTGAAACACCCTCTAAGGCTGACAGTGAACCATGATTTTTTTACTAAAAGTGATGTCCTCCACCAGTTATGCAATCATTTTCTGATGAATTTATCTGGACTACGTTTCTTTGGTTTGCTGATGAGCACACAAAACAGTTGAACATCCTCCTTTCCCCCAATCAAAACAGATTGTTTCTCATCTTTCCCATTATCCTTTAGCTTCTCCAAAACTTAAAATTGGGCTCACTTTTTTTTTTTTCTGTACTAACTCACGTTCCTGCTCGGTTCCCTCCATACTTCCAGTTTTCCTTGAGTGTGTTACGAAGTGTAATCCCTAACAAAATGAGCCGTGAGTTTCAGCAATCCTCCACCCTTCCCCAAGCCCTGAATGCCAGTCGCAGTGCTCATTGCCATCATAGTTGTTTGTCTCTGCATTAGCTCAAGGTAAATGCTGTTTCATTTTTTGTACCATTAATAAAATAAAAAAACTTGTAAACCAGTTTTTCAACTTTAGCTCATCCTATTTCTATTTTTATGTATGTTTTATAATGTACATAATATATTAGTATGGTAGTACATGTATGTAATTTATAAGTAAATATCCTTATATTGAGACTGTGTGCTCAAAAAAACTTTTACTGATGGGGTGTGCAATCTAAAAAGTTTGGAGACCAATGATCTGGAGCTTCAGATTTCCTCTCTTCCCTTCCAAATGTAACTTCCAGTCCCTTGCCCAGTGTCCGGATCTTTGTCTTGGATTTTTTGGATATTTTTTTTTGTTTTTTAATCCAGAGCATTATCCTTTTGTTATTTAAGGGTTAAATCAGACTCTGGATTTGTTTATAAATTTGAAAGGCAGTGTTTTGTGTTCTTCAAGGGACTTGCATGGATTTTAATAGGGTACCTTGATCTCTTGCTGATGGCTTTTCTCAAAAATCTGAACGTTTCTTCGTGCTTCAACTGAAATCTTTTGTCTGGCTTTCCATGACCCTGAAGTAAATCCTTTATAAGTACAGAATACTTTGTTGTGAAATGGAGAGATATTTCTCTTGCATCTTTGACCTCCTGCATCGCCGTGTTTTTGTGAATCTCTTTGGGTGTGCATCAGGCAGACAATGAATGGATTAAATGGGGATGGCTGTGACTTTTACACGATAAACTAGCTGAAAGGTAGTCCTTGGAGCACACAGAAGAGGATGCCGCTAACTTTGTAGTGCTGTTCTTCATCTTGTGCCCAAGGAGAATCGACAGTATTCTGGTTCGGGACTGCAGTGATAACCAGTGATTGCTTTTGTGCCCGCTTCCCGTTAAAAGCTCTGCTTTTCTCAGTGCAGCAAGTGATCGGTGCAGGTGCCAGCAGAGCGAGGTTATGTGGTTTGGGGTTTTGCTTTTGTTTTTATTCTCTGTTCGCCTCATTTAGTTGTAGCTCTAAGGCAAAACATCCCTTGGTCCCTGTGTGTTCAAATGGAACCAGAACAAATTGCTTCATTCCCTAAATTGTTGTGAATGAGGCAGAATTCATTGGGAAATATTTAGGAAAGTCAGAGTTTTTTGTTAAAAGGAAAGCTGATGTAAAAGTGGTAGAGAGGATCTTGGATTGTGTAAATAAGGAAAGACCATTGATCTGAGTGGGAAGAGAAATTTTTGATAGAAACTTGCTCTGTAAAGAAGTATATTTAATACAAGAATAGAGAAGTACTCAGAATACTGTTTCTGTTAGATTTTTCAAAAATGTATACATTCCAAGAGACAAAGCAGAGCAGAGAAAAAAATTTATTGACATCGGACTCTAGAAGTTACTGCAGTGATGGACATGAAAGATTGAAACAGAACGGTACGGGAGCTTTCTGCCTTTGATTGAAAAACAGTGGATAACTGATACTCAAACATCAGTAAATTAGCAATGTTAAGGTAGATGTGCAACTTTATTTCTTACTTCTGTACATATGTATCTGACACAATATGCAAACGCCCTTCTCAAAAGAAATGCAATATATTGTTTTTCTGCAAATGAGTTTACTGCCTTTTATGCTGTATCAGACAGTGTACGCTTGCACTAAGCTGTATTTTCATGATTAATATTAAAATATGTTGGCACTTATTGGCAGCAAAATTAATTTATTAAAAAACCTAATAATTGTGTGAATAATGTTCTTCTCTAATGGCAATAACTGACAGTGTTACAGTGAGGTCTTGCGAAGTTATATACGTATGTAAACATAAGTTGCATGGATATGTATATGATGTGTCCCTAATTGGAAATAACTTGGTGACAAACCTAGGAAGAGACTCTGAGATCCGACTTCCAAACTCTCATCCTCAGAGACAACCTGAAAGGCTTGGGAATTGTTATTTTCTTTCTCAAGTCACAGTTGGAAACTGTAAAATCTTTCATCTGCCTGTGCTGCAAAATATCAAATGTACGGTGGCACTCTTCATTAGTTAGTACTGCTAAAATAAAAACAAAACGCAGGTCAGGAAACTGATGCAGATAACTTTTCTACTCTTTTGAAGACTTTGGAAGGAAGCCAAAATTAGCCTCAACACTGGTTTTGTTTAAAATGTATTTGCAGGACCTTAGAAGATGTTCTAATAACGCAACTGGATAAATGGGAGAGAGGGGGGAGAGAAATTCCTGCCAAACCTGGGCATAGATACCGGACAAGGTATTCATCTTTCCGAACTGAAAGCATTTACAGGCCAGACATGGACACCCGAGGCAGGAGTGGTCTGTAACGGAGCTTCTTTCTCTCCGCTGCCAGTGAAGGGAGCCCCGCTGACCAGTGGCCCCTATGCTCATGTCTGGTTTTAAGTGTCTTAAGTCCAGTGGGAAGAGCCCTCTCTAGCTGTCATGTGCACCATATGAACACCAGTTTCATTCTGTGACTCTGGAAGACCTATTAAACTGGCACGTGTTAAAATTAAGCTCACATATGGTCTGGTGTATGTTAAACCTCTCTTTTGTATAGAACAGTCTAATCCAGGAGAGACATTGAACTGTCCTACAAAAATAATAGGTTTTGGTTTTCATTAAGAAAACTATTCATTAAAAAACCTTTTTATTTATAAAAACAAACTCTGTCACTTGATCTTAAAATAGTTTTTATGCTAGTCATTATTATTCTACTGTGCTTTATTTTGATTTGTTAAAACCACCTATAGCAAACAGATCACAAATATCTTGGCTCAGATTCTGGACAGTGTTTTGAGCGTGAAGGTAGCTTTTGGTAACATTCCTCAGCTGTAAATTTTTGTCTTCACCCTTGAAACTGCTTAAAAGTGCAAAGGATCAAGAATGTTACGGGTTTGTTTTTTTTAGTGGTGATCACTTAAATTCATTCAAGCTGGATTAAGCTCTCTTCCAGCCCACTTTCAAATCAGCAAGTTCACTCTATCCGGAGTCTCCCAAAGGGCGAGTGTGTGCCTTGCAGTGTACTTTGTAAGTGAGCGTGCCAGGAGCAATAGAAAAGAATGTGAGGATCCAGAATTTCTCATAGGAATCAACCTGCAATTTTATGCTCTTCTTTCAGCCTGCATGTGTTGGAGACTGGGAAAACAGGACAAGAGCATCATGAGATGTTGAGTGCCGAGTCAGACGTGAAATACTGTGTTAAAGTAAAAAAACACTGCTGTGATTTTCACTTAAACAGGTCAGCAGATGGTCGGCATCAGTCACGTGTGTAAGGCACTGGTACAAGTGTTTGCTATGACCCCAGTAAGAAAGGCATGCAGACTCTGTGAGGTATTGATTAAAATATCATTTATTGGAACTAACAAGAAGGAAAGGGAGAATGGATCATCTTACGTTCCTTCTGATGCTGGGAATCCCATGTTGTGCAGCATCAGACAGACCTCCAGTCCGGCCACAGCACAATGTGCAGAACCCCGTGCGTGGAGAGGTTCCCCAGCATGACGGTCTTCAGCGTTCTTACAGGAGTTTCTTAGAAGGAAATTTTATTCATAATTTCTGCTGTTGAGCAAAAGAAAGTTTACATGAGAGCATGCTGCTTCACTTGAAGTTAAAGACATGGTGGTGTAATTGCTGGTGTCAGAGCTGCCTCATGCAGAATCAACTTTTCCAAGGAAAGCTGCTGTTAGCAATCTTATTTATTAAAACAGCCCTCGGTGGTGGGAAGGAAGTTCTGTTTGAATTTTTCTTACTTGGTTGTCAATTTTAGGTTTGTTGCAGCTTTAAAAATGTTATCTTTGTTTCTGCTTTGAAAAGTAGGCACAAAGTAGGGAATGAGTATACAGTAAAAGATATCTGCATTTCAGAATATGCTGAAGGCTATTTTCAGATACAGTGCAGGGCTAGAAGAGATAGCCCTTTATTCTGTTCTGAAGCAGGATAAATTTAACCTCCATGGCTAGCATATTCCAGTGCTACTTATCCTCAGTTTTTCTTAATACCCTAACCGAAAGGTTTTTTTTTTACCCCAAATTGAAGCTGTGAGTAATCTTTTGTGTGTATGTGTGAAATTGAAGAACAGTTTGTTACCGTTTTCATTACTGTAACATACTAAATATCCAAAATTTGCTGTTTCCTACCACCACCACCTTAAAACTGAACAAGTCTGTCTTTCCAATTTTTCCCCAATGAAACATGTGTTAAGCTGTGTCATTTTGTTCCTTTGGAATCGTTAACAGTCAGTCCCCACCTTCAAGCATGGGATCTGAAGCTGCACGCGGGTTATCAGCAGAGATAGTCGAGGGGCAGAATAAAGCAGGATGACATACTATTGTCTCATGCTTTGCACGACATAGTTATTAATATACACAGCAGGCAGATTTTCTTTTACTTTTTTTGCAGCGTAACACTGTTGGTTCCCGGTTTTGTCCTCTGTTATAAACCTGAGTTTTTACAGTGAGCTGCCAAAACATTTCTCCCCTTCTGGCAACACCCCCCCCCCCTTTTTTTTAAAAAAAACAACTCCAGTGCAGTATTTTCTGCCTGTCTCTACTGAATTTCATAATTATTCCAGGCATTTCTCCATTTGGAATTGCAGTCCTGTCTCCCAAAGCATTTGTAACCCCTTCTGCCCTCTTAAACTGCGAACTAAATTCACAGAATTTAGTTATTTGCCAGTCACTAGAAAATACAGCTGTCATCAGGGCCTCACTTCATAGGGCTATCCCAGCTGATACCGAATTATTGATACCTACTCATTGAGAATATTTTTCATTTGTGCATCCTCCTTATTGTCAACTCACCTTTAGCCTTTCTCCCTGGTTTGCTTATGAGGATGTTTTGCAGGACAGTCCAGCGTCAGATGGCATGGCATCTAATAGCTGTCACTTACAAGAGACTGCCAGGAAGACAAAGCCAGGATCTTCACAGTGGTGCCTGGTGGGAGGACAAGAGGTGATGGGTATAAATTGAAATGAGGGGTTCCAACCCAATACAAGACCTTTTCACCGTCATGGTGGTCAAGCAAGTGGAGCAGGTTGCCCGGAGAGGTTGTGCAGTCTCCACCCTCAGAAGGTTTCAAGACATGACTGGGTAAAGTCATGAGCAGGTCTGATGGCCCTGGTTTGAGCAGGAGACTGGACTGGAGAACTGCTAAGGTCCCTCTGTGTTTCTACTCTTTCTCAGATCCCTCAGAGCTTCTCTTTTTGCCCTTTGTTTTTGTCCTTCTGAGATTTTGACAATTCTTTATATCCCGGAGACTGCTTTCAACAGTTCCCTGTTTTCTGTGGAGTAATCACCATCAGATCTTGCTGACAGTATAGCAAAGATGTATAGCTCATTTTACCAGCTTACAAAGCTTTAGGCTCCACCTGATTTCTTTCTAAGTCTCTATTACAACGTGACATCCGTTTCCACATATGTCATTGTCCACCTGCAGTTTGCTGGTGCCAGCGGTCCTTCTCAGCAGCGGCATAGCCCCAGTGACACTGTCATGGTCACCTCCTGGACGGTACTGTTGTACCTGAAAGTGAGTGCGAGGGCAGCGAGCAGGGCCATGCAGTTAAAAAACGAACCTCCTCGCTGCCATACGACTTCATCAAGCCTGTGCTCATGTCCTTCCCACGGCTCCCAGCTAGCTTCCCGTGCTGATGTAACATCTTGGTGCTCCTCTTCAAAGGAAGTTAATGAATCAAGTCCATGCTACACCAGGGATGTCACAGCTTCAGACTAACTGGCACAACAGCACAGCTCGCGTGGGGCAGTGGCCGTCTGTGAATGTTGTATAGGTTTAACTTTCAGAGGTGAAGTGATTGAAAGAGCTTTTATGTTGAAATTTTGCATGGGCCTCAGTAAATGGTCAACATACATCACCTCCCCCTACTTCTCCTACCACCTTGGAGCATTTAACATCAAACTTGCCCAAAGAACTGAAAACCAGCAGGCACTCCCTATCTGCTGGAGAACAGACAGTTGCCTGCCCCCGTGGTGAAGAAGCAATTTTTCTTTCCTCTGATCCTGCATTTATCCATCTGTTTCCTATCCACCGTGATGCTCAGGGGCACGCAACTGGCCGTTGCCCCCTGCCACCGCCTCGCAGCGCAACGCTTCCAGGGGGAAGGGTGCCATTCCTGCCACGCTCAGCGCACTGGAGGGAGCGATGACTGGTTAAAAATAAATTTGGGAGCAGATGGCGAGGCAGGTTATTGTTCATCCTAGGGCGATGATGATGATGTGCCAGCTAACTGCTGGTTGTCTATCAGAATTAATCAGGAGCTGTTGTGGCACATGATCAGTGAAGCCGCTGCTCCCCCTGGGAAAAGGGAAGGAAGAGCAGAGAAGCAGCTCTGTAAAATGAGTTACCGGAGAAGCACTTGTTTTTGAAGATATGAGAAGTTTCTGATGGAGAAAAGACTCTATAAAAAGAAAAGCAGGAATGTTTTTAGGGTTTTGGCTTTTTTTTAAATGTACTCACACTCTTTTATGTATCTGCAGGTACGCCTAGCTCCTAAAAAGCAGCTGGGAAAACTTGGTCATTTTCTTCTTGGTTTTGTCTCAGTGTAGATCATCAGAAATAAAAACATTTACGATGTTTATGGGACCTTTACGAGCACTATCTGTATGGATAGTGTGAAACATTATCCATGGATGCGCCTGGTTTGGATTTGTGGTCTGTGTCAGAGGAAAGGACTTGACACTTGAAACACTTCACAAACATTAATTCTCTATACGCTCATAAAACAGATTAGGCAAAAGCTGAAAGGCAGTATCAGAGGTACAACTCCAGAGTTTTGATGCTTTAGCAATCCGAAGACTAGTTTATCCGTGTTACCTTTGTTATTTTTTTTCTGTTTGACTGAAGAGGTTAATGAAATGATGTAAGAATTAGATGTTTTGTTTGATCAAATTAAGAAATAAAATAGGCAGTACATTTTTGGTTATTGTTTTGTAATGGGAGTCAACAATAAATTTCAATCACTTAGTCCACTTAGATAAACTGTCAGTCTATTTTGTTAGCCTAGTACATTTGTTAAAGTACATTCCTTATTTTGTGTCTTCAGCTTTTGTTGTCCAGGCTATCTGTCATGGCATCTCCTTTCAGTGTTCAACCACTCTGATGTCCAAAGATATATTTTGCTGGGGTGTAATTTATGGAAAACTTATGGTTTTGTTTCGGAAGACATTTCAAATGGTACATTAAATACTGATTTATCTAAGAATGTCAGGTCTGTACAGTCTGCCTTAAATAGCACATTCTCCACAAACATACATTGTAAAATACAAAAGGTGGGATGAAATGTGCTATTTCTTCACATTTTTTAACTGCTCTTCTTTTCTTTTATACTTTCTTTTATACTTTTAAATGGTAGTGCTGTTTTAGGTTGTTAAAGAGGTATTTCCTATGGAAAATAATCTGAGGGCTCTGTCTGTATGTAACAGTGAATGGAAGACAAGGCAAGGCTGAATTAAGCTTCTTCAGCTCTTATTTTTCAGGTGATCTAATTTGAGATGTTAGCAGTAAGAAGAAATGAACTTAAAGCAGAAATAAGACAGAATCACATGAAGAGAGGTGGTCCCTCTGGACTCTCAAAATTTGCAGATGTCAAGGAGGCTTTTTATTGCTTTGTCTGGCATTACTATAAGCTTCATCAATACGTCTCTTTAACAGTTCCATGAGTGAGATGGCAAATCATTAGCAGGTCATCTGCAAGAGCAGTAGTCTTTAGGTCAGAAACACTGCTAAAACACTCCTGATGCTAACAAGTCCTTTTCTCCTGCTGGTGTTGCAAATGATGAGAATGGAAATAAATTACTGGCTTATTTCTTGTTATGCATAGGTCAGGCTGAACTGGAAAACTGGTCTTGCTGGCTTTGTTTCTGATCGGTTCTCCGGTGTGCCACTGCAGGAAGGTCAGACTCTTAGTATTTTGCATCTCTAACACCTGAAATGTCCTGTCTTACTTATTTTTTTAATAAGTGAAATAATCTCGGGAACCAGTTTATTTCATTGTCATTGCCCTTCCAAACTGCTTCTTTTGGCATGCAAGTTGCTGGAGTGAGAGAACAGTTTAAAGACAGTTATGTGCACATGGGATGGCTTGCTCTTTAAATCTTTTTAAGTGGTTGGATGCTGGTAAGACAGGGTTATGTACAAACACTGCAGTGCGGAGATGCCTGGCTCCATCGGTGAGCATTTCTCAGTTTTACCATGAAACTTGTGATGAGAGACTGCAGTAGAGAAGGCAAAAATTGCCCTTAGCTGTAGAAGATATTTTTCCTCTAAAAAGAGCAGTAATTGAAAACAGCACCTCCTTTCCAAGCAGGTAGTCGAGGTGAGAGTGCTGGGAATTTGGTCTTTGAAGGGTTGTTAGCAGAAATCTTATTTTTTAACATGTGCCCACGGCACTTGCAACTGTCTCACTAGGCCATGCTGTTGTTTTAGTCCCTCTCACCGACGCAGGCCCATGTGGTTCCCTTTGCACCAGTCAAAAGAAAAGGGGTAGATAAGGTTGTTCTTTGGGAAGGCAGAAAAATAAATCTCCCCTGTTGCTTCTTCGTCTGAGGCAGCGTGGGAGAGAGCTACCCAGACCTCAGTCCCGGCTTCACAAGAGATCCTGTCCAGTATCGTGGGCCAGGATTTGAGCAGCCTCAGCAGTTTCTCCTGCATATTTCACCTAGTGCCCTGTTATTCCCCCCGCCGATTTCTTTTTCCAACATTTTTGTAGGCCTAGTGTGCGTTACCTTCCCTTTCTGTTCCAGGTTACCTCCTGGCATCCGTGCAATTCTGCCACTTAAAAACTGCCAAGTTTTTTCTCTCCACGGCAATTCTGGCACCTTCCCGCAGTTTGGAGCTCAGCTCAGTCCCAGGAAGCCTCTCTTTCCATTTGCTCTCTCTTTTCTACTTAATGAGAAAATGGGGTCCCTCCTGCCAGCCACTGCCTCAGCCGCGAAGCACTGCCCAAGCTTTCAGTGCCGTTCCCATCATTAATGGCTCTGTATGGACACGGAGGGAAGGAGGGTGGTCAGGCACTGAGTGCACCGTCTTTGGAGGAAATTTTGCCATCGCACTTCTTTGACTTCTCTTCGCTCCCTTCTGTCCGGCTCTGGCCACGGCGCTGAGCACCAGGTTAGGTACAGGGGGTTCTCCAGAAGGGATTTGGCTCGGCTGTAATCCTTTCCCAGCTGTGAGAGGTGGCCCTTCACGCAGCATTACCTGGACCGGTTTGGGGTGTCTCATTTGGCATGCCCAGTTTTCCCAAGGAAGGGGGGAAAGGTATTTCCTTTGAGAGTAAAGAAGAAAGAAGAACTTACGCATGAAGGAGTTTTTAAAAGGCATAGCATTAAGGAGAAAGGAGAACGGGGTGGCATGACTGTCCAGAAGAATATCTAAAGGTACAAAAAAACAATACATGGATATTCTGGTTTTCTTGATGGCAGGTAACAAGTGAGGCTTCATGTGATAAAAGGTGAGAAATATAAAAAGAAGCAATAGATTTATAAAAATACTGTGTAAGGCAGCAGTTAAAAAGTGGGACTTCCAGGCAAAGGGTGTGTGCACAAGTCTCAGAAAGGGATCTGCCACCTTTTTTATAGCTGAGAATACAAGTTAGTTGAGTAGAAGATGCTAGCTTGCATCATCCTTCGTAGTCCCAGCAAAAAGTGAATCGCAAAAAGTCAACTGGAGGGCAATACGCGTTCTTATCACATACAATCATATATTTTTTTCAGTGCTGGGGCACCTTTCAAAAACTGCAGGCTCGGAGCATGATTTCTTACGCTTGTAAATAGCTGGCAAGTGTTGCCCATGAGCTATTCCAGACCTTCAGGAAGGCGGGTAACGTGACATCTGTTCTGATAATGGACTGTCTTTGTTCTTAAGTAACCAGCATCTGAAAAACCTACTTTGTTCGTTGTGAAGGGCCTCCAAAGCCTCTCAGAAAACAAAAAGGGAAAAGCAGACTGAAGAGCAGCTTGTCCTCTTGGTGTAGGCCCATTGTGTGATGCCACTGAAAATAAGGCTGGAAACAACGCGCTGGCTCGGAGCTCGCGGCCTTGCTTTCTCTTCCTTGCCGTTGCCAGCTGCTGCCATCCCACAGCCCGCCGCTGCTTGGAGCGCCGGTATGGAAACGCGTGCTTCTGACATTGGCCCTGTTAGCCTTTCAGATACCGCCTCGGGACGATGGTTTAAGGATGTCGTGCTTGCTCTTTGTTCTTAAATAGGTTTCTTGTGTGTACATGAGCGGCTTTGCATGAAATGCAAAGTCTCAGCATCCACGGCGTGTTCCTTTGGGTACCCTTCTTTTTAACTGGAGTTTATTATAATGAGGAGAAAATGACATTTTTTAATTTTTTTATTAATCTGTATTGTACTCTGTTGGCGGCCCTAGTAGCTTTGCGGAGGAAGCCCATGCAGTAGGGAATTTTTCTTGCCACACATTAAGAGAATTTGAAAGTAAAGGGTTTCGGTTGTTTCTGAGCCACCTTCTCTTGAATTTGAAACTCTTTTTGACTAGAAGTAGCATAGTAAGTGTGCCAGAGTTGTAAATCTCTCTTCTCAGGGAATCTGTTATATGTTACTAAAGGGATTCGGTAGTCACAGCAAACATGGAAGGATCGATGTCTTCCAGAAAATCAGAAGTGCTAGCGTGGTTTAACAAATGGATCTCAGGCATGGGAAGTATTTCATGTTTGCCGTTGCCTGAAACAGGGGGATCTGGAGCAAGTCTCTGAATGTTTTTCTACTTCTGTTTCCCTGTCCCTAAATGCTTGAGATGTTGGGGGAAGAAAAATGCTGTCCTTATGTATTCAAAGGTGTTGCCAAGGGTGTCTTACCTCAGCAATTCCTACTTTTATTGTTAACAGCAGGGTTCATTTTGTGCCGAGAGGGTCCAGAACAAGTGCTGGACACTATTCTTGGCCATCTGTAATAACATTCCAGCACCACCATTTTTCCAAATTATGCCTAGGATAATGTAGCTGCCTGAGTAAATCCGCTCTGCAGCTTAACAGAGAGACCTTCTGTTTCCAGGACTGCCAGTCCTCAATTTTTATACATTTACACACTGCTCTCAGGGAGAATAAATAATACATGAACATATGCACTGGCTAAGTGAAATTTCCTTCTGATTATAGTGAGACATCGGTTAATGGCAATTATAAAATATATTTCTTTCACCTTTTGCTAATCATGCTGTGTGTTGAAGAGTACGCCTTTGCCTCTTTTTTTTGTTGTTGTTGTAAGTTGCCGTCTTGTTTTTATTTTTTGAACAAATTGTTTTGATAATTTTTCATATGTTGGCGAGTTGCAGTTTTGAACCTTCTTGAACACATTTCTGGCAGAATTACCTCATCTGAATCAGAAATAGTGCTACTGCATAACTGCCCTTAAATGCTGTGTCTGCTACATCTATATTACAATAATAGAAGCTTTGAAAAGAAAATTGATTGACATTAATCCCAAATGAAATGTTTACTCTCTGTTTAATACCTGGTGGGCAATTCAGCACTCTCAATCTATATTAAACAATAAAAATGTTTAAGAAGCATTATTAAGGCTCGAAATCAGGTACTCAAAAGTCAGAGCTATATCTTGGTGTGCATGTATTATGAAATGGTGTTGAATTGTATGATCAAATACTGGTTTTTGCACTTATTGAATTCATAGAATAAACCTTTCTTGAAGGCTGATTTGGAAGGTAGAAGTATATAAGACTCCTTCCCAAACCTGTTATACGTGTGAATGCTGCTGCTGAGCTGTGTTTTATCCTCCTGCCTCCACCGTAGAGCCCCATATCATGTTGAACAGGCCAGTGAAAACAAGCTGTTTGCAGGTGAATGATCCTTGCTTGTTCTCTAATTCACAGAAAACTGTCTTAAAACCTTATGGTCTGATACTGAGAAGCATCGGTCTCATAGCTGTTGACTCGGTAGGATTGGTACTAGAATATGTACCTACCTGGGAAAAACTGGGTCTAGATTTGGGGCACATAAAGTTAAAAGGAATTTTTTTTGCTTCATTTTAGGTTCTCGATCTCATTTGTAAGCTGTAGATAATAGAACTTTCTTAGGAATTCAGATACCATAGAAAAATTCATAAAGAGATTAAAATCTCTCTTCAGGTGACAGTATTAGTTACTTTATTTGTTCCTAGCCCCATTGCTAGCTGAACTGCTGTGCCTGACATTTTGTAAACGCGCATTCCACACGCTTCCTCACTCATCTGAGGCAGAATTGTGATATAAAAGATGTTTTAGCAAATTTCGGTCTAGGATCTGATAATAGGATGCATCAGGCAGCCTTTAGCATTGGTTATTGCTGTCCTTCCTGCCCATAATCCTAATTGTGTGCACCTGGTAGTACCTCTTCAGGAAAGGCAGTGAAGGAGAGAGGAGATGCTGTACTTTCTTAGCCTGTGACGAAGAGAGGGGTCAGTTCTGGGGGCAGGGTGCTGTATTTAGCAGTCCGAGTTCACGTCTGCGCAGGCCTCATCTGGCGAGTGTCACGATTTGGTTGCAGCGCCGGTGGCAGGGGTGCCGCGTACTCCCCTTCGAACTACAGCCGCTGCATTGACCGTCTCCTCTGGGCAGCGTTGTCCTGTGTGCTTTTCAGTTCTCTGCTTTCAGATATCACCTGCGTGTTCTGGATTTGCTCTGTCACCGTCTCTGCCCAATGTTACACATCTCAGTTGCAATATACCTTATCTTCCCTACGGGTAGAAATTTTAAAGCGAGCCTTTTCAGACTGTTGCGATGAAGCCTGATGCATTTTGGGTTTCAATGGCAAAGCTGGGTGTTTTAGTCCAGAAGTGGGGTTAGCAAATCTTCCCCAAATGCTGACATTTCCTACACGTGGTCCAGTGTTTGTTCTTGTACTGTAAGAAGCTCTGACAACAGCGTCTGCTCTGGACTATCCCAAACAGGACTAATAAAAAAATATGCACTTTCTCTGTCACGTTTCAAGATACAGTACTGCAGCCTTGGGCTGTGGAGCGTCCTCAAGAGCTTGAGATCCAGTGGACCATGAAACCTGTCTCAGAAAGATGAGATGTGGCATTACATTTTACATAACACACTGTGCTCTGTAATTGGCTCTTTTAATGCATGTGTAGAAACACTGAATTACTTGCAAGAGAGAACGGTATTGCCGTGGTGTTCAGGAGGCAGATTTTATTGGTGGGTTTCTCTATTTTTTGCCTAAAGCAACTGGGTTTTTGGAAGTCGAATGTGTATACAAATGTACTTGGGACTATAGGTCTCCAGTACGGGGAGAAAAGAGAGATGGGGCCAGGGAAGGCTACCTGATAAAATCGACAGGAGACTCATCTTTCCTTGGGGCAGGAGCAGTTTCCCACTCAGGCACACTGGGTTGCTTTCTCCTTGAGGTGATAAGGACGGTTTAATGAGGGCTGAGAGGTCTGCTTAAGTCTGGGAATGGCGAAACATCAACCACTCCTACAGTCTAATCTGCATTATCATTAATCCAGTTAACAATCAACTTTTAACAATTAGCTCTGTTACTAGCTCAGTCCATTAAGGTCATTAAAACTCTCTGCTTCAATTTAACCCCTCGGTTGCTACTTCTAGTAGATGAGTATCCTTGTATCCTAATGTGGAGTATGTTATGGTAACTAATGATCCAGGTCTGTTGTAGCCACTCGGCCTACTATTTGTCTCTTTAATGATTCAGGAGAGAAATGCCTTTAGGTGCTGTTGTAAACAGTCCTCTAAATCTTGAAAATCAATGAGAAATGAAAGGAAGTTAATTATAATTTGTACTGACAGCACTGCCTATTACTTAGGTTGCTAAGTATTTCCATTACATGAGCATGGATCGTTTGTGGAGGGCGGGCGTAGGAATTGCTCTGTGTTTTTTGTTCTGTTCAAAACTTTGTCAGACACTTACTTTATGCTGAGTTTTTCCCATTCTACGCATCCAACTAAGTTTAAATTGCTTAGGAAAAGGTATGGCCGTTTTGAAGAATGGGCTGATGAGAAAATGGAAGAGGAGATGGGAGAAATGCATATTTCTTTGCCTGTGTTATATTGTTCTGAATGGCAGGTTGTGCTGTGAAACGGTCATCCATCTCTCTGGCTTGAAACAGGAAATTAGTCTGATAACCGGGGCTCAAATTAAGAAGCAGAATTAGCTGATGAAAGAGCATGGAGCACAGAGGTACGGGAGTGGGGAGAGGCCGGGATTGGAAAAAGCAGCCCAGGAAAAGAAGGATGGATGGGCAAGTGTGAGAAGCCCAGGCTGAGAAAGCAAGACTAGATAGACCAGGACTTGCTAGCAAGGAGAACAGGCCCATCAGAGTGGGGAAAAGCCAGGAACTGGGGTGGGAGCAGATGGGAAGAGCTGGGGAGGAAACCTCAGGCGTGGGGCTAGCAGGTAGGATAGCAGCTTCCCACAAAGGACATCTCATCCGAGAAGACAGAGCAGGACAGAGGGTGTTTCCTTCTCATCCTCCCTTTGTTGCCAGGAGGCGAGCTGGCAGGGCATCCTGCTCCTCCTGCCGCCGGTCTGCGCAGCGCTAGCAGCTTGTCACCTTCTCTGCTATTTCATTCAGCCCAATGGCGGAGGCCTGTGCGGACCCGAGGGCTCCAGGTCTGCAGATTAACCGTGTGGCTGTCGGCACAACATCGCATGGCGGGAGGCGGTTGTCCGGCTTCCTGTTGGTAGGAACCTAGGAAACTCCTGTCCTTTCCTCAGGCTCTTAATACTCTCTTTTTAACATCAAATTAAGCGCTCGGGGTTAGAGAGTGCTGAAATTAAAGTTGCTTATACATCCTGTAGCTTTTTCTCTACCACAATTTTTTTTCCCCACAAAGCGTATGCTTTGCTCAATAAGAGACATGAGCTGTGCGCTTACAATGCGCGTTTTGTCTGGCTTGCTGCAGAAGAAGGAAAAACGTGCAGTGTGAGGGTCAGGGAATTACTTGAAGGAAATGGCTGTAGTAGCCGCAGGAACATGATCTGATCCTCCAGGCCCGCTGAGTTTGTCTGTGGTGTCGGACTAGTCATTTTGAGCCAAACTTTTATCATTAGTTAGGCTATCATTAGCTGCTGTACCTAACTCGTTTGAAGATGCCTGATTCTAGAGCCTGGAAGAAGATTGGTAAAAATACTGCAGGCTCTTTGCTGAAACAGGAGTTTCAGAAACACATTTCTTAGGCATTCGATTCAAGTACTGCTCAAATCAGCAGATACTTCTGAAATTGTGCCATCTGTGCCTTAGCTCACTCTCCATGTAGTGGTAATAATGCTACTTCTAAAAGAAGGTTGTGGGAGATTTTGAAAATAAATTAGCTTAATGTTTTGTGATGCAGTCAAGAATAAAGAATTGGATGAGGATGAAGACGGGAGGAATAAAACAGAGCTGAAAGTATAGTATGAAGTACAGTGTCATGCACCTAGCATCTGATGCAAATGTCTCCTATAAACATGGAGCTCATCAACTGGAAACTACAAAGGAGGAAGAAAGGTCTGGGAGCATTGCTAGATCTTGCGATAATTGAGGCAGCGCTTTCATGATCTGTTACACTGTGATCTTAAAAGGTCTCAGTGGCTCTCAAAGAAGCACTAATGCTGTTGGGCTTTTGGGAAGACTCATCTGGACACTTGTATGTACTTCCAGCTTTACAGCAGAAAGATGAGAGCAAACTGGAGAAAATGCCCAATGAGGCTGATAGCATGGTCGGAGCAATGAGTGGCCAGTTTTAAAAGGCAAAGAAAAACGCGTGGCTTATTGAGCCTTGCGAAATGAAGGTGGAGGGATGAGTAAGACAGCAGTTTGGAAATATACCTGAAGGATTAACAACAAGATGGAAGCTAGCTGAGCTGAGGTACAGTTTTTGGTTTTACAGTAAATAGGTTTGAAATGAATGGAAATAAGTTTAGGTTGAAAATTAAATAGTTTGTCAGTATCAGAGTAGTGAGAGACTGGGGCAGTGTCCCAAAGGGTGGGACGGAGTGGAAGGAAGACACCTTGTTGGGCTGGAGGTGAGGCTCGAGCTCTTTGAGAAGGGTGCGAGCAGGACCTGGACTCGGGCTCAGGAGGCTGTAGCCAGTTAAATGTGTTAATTACAGCAGATGCAGCATGCACACGGACATCAACTGCGCGTGGGCAGTTGACCTTTTCCTTCTCTCAAGTGAAATCAAGTCATTAGGAATTATCTCTAAATATTCTGGCCCTGTACTTCAGAGCTTGAGCTGTTTTAATCTTAGTATGCCTTGGGGAGCCAGATTACCAGGGTATCTGCCCTGGAGAGTCTGGGAGCGGATGAGGAGATCTGTTTCAGATGGCTGGTTTTTAGCGTGCAGCCAGAGAGGTCTGTTGAGTGCCTGAGCATGTGTGGAAAGGAGGGGAGGTATGCGCTCTCCATTAGCATTTCCAAGATGCGGAAAGCCTCATATCTGTTCGCAGGATATCCACTTGTCCTGGTTTATGCAGCATGTTTGAATGGAAAACTATCAGTTGTGTAAGGGCTGAAGGAAGAAATACATCGTTGGAGTGGGAACGTTGCCATTCTCAGCCTTTGGATGGCCTCCACTTCATGTTTGTCACATGCAATTCATATCTGTAAGGAACATGTGTCACTGCTGATGTGATGTGCCATGTCATAAAAGCTCTGGTGACATTTTGTGACCTCTTATAGTCTAACAAAAGAGGTTTGCAACATATAACTGCCATCTGCCATGGCAAAGCAACTTCCCAGTTCTCTAATCACATACGCCTCTTGTGAAATGCTGCATCACCTCGAAAAAAATGAGCATATTAATGGAGGAAGCTTGTCATTTCACTCATTCCCAGATTCTTTACATAATTCATCTATTAACTTTTTTTTTTTTGCTTATTAAGAACCCTGAGGGGTAGAATTTGCAGCAAATCCATGATAGCTTTAGGAGTTCCGTCTCATTAGAGCTGTATTTACTTTCTGATTTTTTGGTACTCTGAATTGGAACCATTCTCCCTACGATCTTAATCTTTTGCAAATACTCATGGGGTTCACAGATGGAAGCGTGAAAAGTCTCAGGAACATGTAACCGGACTTTTGGAGGGGTGTAAAAAGAGGAGAGTTTTCCTCATTAACCTGTGTTTGTTCATTTAGTCCATTATGGGGACTGAGATGTGCTAATTATTTTAAATTGATTCAACTTGTTTGCCAATTTGTCACAGCAATAGCCTCAGATGTGGGATAAGGAGACCAAACTTTGGCTTCAATTTTTGCCAGGCTGACAGCTTATATAATGTACAATTTTTGAATCAGTAGGGGCAATTTTTACAGCCTGAAAAAATAAGCAGAGTGTTTCATGCTTGGATGGGAGAGAAGAGCACTTCATCCACTTATCCTTTACTTTGCATATTGCTGTTGTTGGGTGCTCTAGCTTTTACACGTAGATAAGACAAACTTTCTAAAGAGAGAGTTTATTGCAGGAAATGTGTACATATTAGAGGCCACATATACAACACGCTCGCGTTAATTTATGAGTGACAAGGAGCAAAAGCTACTTCAGATGGTGCCGAGGTAGAAAACTGCATCTCTACAGACCGTGGTGAGAGGCAACAGATCTACCTCCTGTCATAAACAGTGCTTTTGTGTGTTTTCCAAGACGCGTGAAAGCATTGTCTAGCCCTCACAGCCATCAGTGAAGAAGTTGGGTCTGTTTTTATCGCTGTCTTACAGGCAGAGAAAGAGGTACGCTGAAAAATGAAGTGACAAGACTAGCAAATCTGTGTAAGCAGCAAAACAAGATACCAGAAGCCCTGGCTTGCCAGCCTGTCTCATTACATTATGCCCGTGTGCCCTGGGCAAACCCCATTCTTTCGACTGTGTTTGTACATAGCATTGGCGATGTAGCAGGCTTCAGTACTGATTCTAATACTGATTTTTAGACATAAGCTTATCATTTCCCTGGTATGACCTATCCTCAGGCTCCCTATTAGTAAAAAAGTCTTGTCTTTTCTTCATTGGGGCATTGAGAGATGATGCTAGCTGTGTATAGGTGTCACAGAATGGATAAATTAAAAAATCACACAGGGACAAGAGAAATCGAGACGCCTGTGAGCATCGCTCTGGATGCAAGCGTTCTGAGGAGGCAGAGGTACCTTCTCAGTCCAGCACTCGCAAGGATAAGTCATTACACTGTGCTGCTCCCCTCGTACTGGACCATATGGTAAGGTCCCACTGTCCGTCTGCTGCCCTAAAGGTCCTACTCGCAGGTGGAGCGATGAAACTGAAAAGCCTGCTGTGCAGGAGTTCAGTAGGTTTTTTGTAACTGCATTGCCATGCAACCGTTTCACTTGCCTTTATGTTTGACCTGTTTTTATAGATCCTGGTGAGGTCTGTAAAACGAGCTTATTCTTAATTGCCATTCATACAATTCTTATCTTGCCATTCTTAATTTCATGAAGTTAATACGGGGGTTAGATGGGATAAATTTTTGTATTTGCTGCTCTGCAGTAATGACTATTTTGCATGTTTTGGCCCTGAAACAGAAGGAGCAGCCATCTTTCCATCTTTTTTGCATCAGTTGCAGAGTGAAAATGGTTATACTAGCAGTTACTGCGGAATGGTTGGTGCAGTGTAAAACTACACCCTGCTTCATTGTGAAATTAGCCTGTTCGTGTGGCCTGGGAGAGACCAGTGCAAGCACCTGAAACAGACGATATTTGAACTCCTAAGAGTATATCGTGAAGCTTTTTATCACAGCCCAGTTGTAGCTGACATTTAAAATGTGCAGGAAGAAAGAGGGAGTGAGATTAGGAGATGTCTCAGTGGAGGTACTGCAGCCCATCTGGGCTTTTCAGAGCGGGAAGCTGTACCCAACTGGGTATCACTGGATGGCATCAAAATGCCTGCTTTGTTGTCTGCTGAAATAATAACCAGGTACACTGTGTGTGGGAAGGGATTGTCAGGGGGAGAAAAGCTATTTAGTATCAAGCTAAGAAAACAGCAAAGCACTGCTGTTTAAAAGGCCGTATAAAGAGCTGGGCCTGTCGCTTTCCTTCCAATGCTTAGCAATTTTTTCATTTTAGGAACTTTCCGCTGTACTTTCTGTGAGACCGAAGTGGAAGAAGATGAGTCGGCGATGCCCAAAAAGGACGCAAGGACACTCGTGGCAAGATTTAATGAGCAGATTGAGCCCATCTATGCGCTGCTTCGTGAGACGGAAGATGTTAACTTAGCCTATGAAATCCTCGAGCCAGAACCCACAGAGATCCCTGCCCTGAAGCAGAGGTGGGAACGCTCCTGGTCTTCTCTCGCTCCGCTGCTTCCTTGTAGTGCGTTCATCTGCTCTGTGAGGCTTTCCCAAACCTTGTGCAACCTCTGCCTGCATTGAGGACTGACTTGTTCAGCACCAACTATGCAAGCGACTGAAAGATTCCCCAAGGAATGTGTGGTTTACAAGGAGACAAAGGGCCGTAACCATTTTTTACTAACCAAGGCAGATGACTATTCTTCTGGTCAGCCTCCCGCATGTAGTTTTCCGTGGGGTGGGATATTCGAATTACCTGCTGCTTGCTGTGCTGCAGCTGATATGTATACCAAGCCCTTGCCCCAGTATTTAAGAAATGCAAACTGCAGCTGTTTGGCAAAGCTCTGAAGGTGCCATCTACACGGTCTTCTTTCTCTCAAACCCTTACCTTTCATCTATTCCTTTTGCTTCTACCCAGCTTTTGCGTTCTAGTTCAAAGACGTTACTTGTAATAAGGGTATTTTTTACTTCTGATTTTCTCCTACTTGTTACATACCTCTTCTTTTCAGGAGGAGACCATGTTGCAGTCAAAAACTCTTTAAAATGTTCCTACCCATGGGAAATGACACTTTCTTTCAGAACATTCCTAGCTGTACAAAAACAGATGATGTTTAAATAATGCAGAAAGATGTGGGGAGCTGTCAGTTTTGTCAGCTGTGGTGAAATGTGATGCACTTCTCTGTGTTTAAAAAAAATTAATTAAACACACGGGGTGTGGGGGGGAAATGTACCACGAGGGGAAGCATTGCCACAGTGCCTTGGGGTGCTTGGCTTTAGTTAATGGGAGAGCAAGCAGCATACTCTTTTTTTCTCTCAGGCTAACCTTGAGAGGGAATGTTCCTCATATATTCATGCTAGACAGTTTCTAATTAATATAATAAAAAATTCTTTGTCCATTCATAGTCTTTTTCTAGCCAAGAAGGTAGCTAATTTTGCTCATCATTCTGATAGAAAAACAGAAGCAATATAGAGACGGGAAGAGATTTTTCCAAGGTCACTCAACATGTCTTTGGTGATATGGGGAGTCTTTGAAGCCTTTATGCCCAAGCTGAATCACCAGCCTTTGCTTTAAAAACCTTTTTCTGTAGTTTGAGTAGTAGAACTGGGATAACCCCACCAAAAAGAGAGTAATTTCCCAGCCTTCCCCTTCTGTGCACAAGAAATTATCACAGCAGAATCCTGGTGCAGTCCCATGATTAAATAGCGGCACCCACTTACTTGACTCTTAAATACTTAAAAAACATTGTAAATGATTAATTACTTTGTGCAAGGAATGACAAAATAAATAGGCGGCTTTTTAAATGCTTACTTGAACACAACTTGCTTCAGCACATACAATGATTTAATTATTTATTAACTCTTATTAATTCAAAGCAGCTAATTGCATGAAAGCGCTGCTGTGAGATTTATTTTTTTTTTTAAGGTGCCAAACCCTGGGTTATTTATTCCCTCCGTTTTTATGGAGTCTTGAGTGTCTGAAATCATTTGCAAAACTGACATTTGGTGATTCTGAAACAAACAGAAAAGGTCATGAAGTGCCTGCATCGTCTCTTTGCACCGACGCAGGCAACTTCATGTGTTTTCAGGAGAGTTACAGCTCTAAGCGACCACACTGGCATTGTATAACTGTCATTCACCTGCCGTGGGAAACTGGGCAGATCTTCATTTATATCTTTCTAGGAGGCCATTAATTTTCTTAATCTTGGCAGGGCATGAATTAGCCCCACGGGTTTCAAAATAAACCCGCTTCACCTAAGCCCTTCTCTGTGGTTTTCTAAAACAGATGGATTTTAATGTCCCCTCCATTTTCTTATGTCAAAATTGCATGATTTTATATAACAAAAATCTTCACAGAATTAAATTTCTGCGGTCATGCTGTCAAGGACTATGGGTTGTCTGTTGTGAAGTTGGAGCTCTTAAGAGCAGCTAAGTGAAAAAGTGCTTTATTTCAAACACAGCACAAAAGGAGTTATCCCCATTATGCAAGACCTTTTCTTAATAGTCTGGGCAGGATTGAGACGAAAATTTCAAGTTGTTCCCCCATTGCACGGTGTGGTTTCTGTGGGCCACACCTCAGCTATGTCAAGGATTATTTATGTCGCCTTTAAAGGCAGCTAATGGCTCATTAAGGGATTTCCATCAAGGTAAAACAGATGGTAACAGAGCAAATGTAGCCACATCTGGGCCACTGAGTTCCTGGCTGCAGGATGGCCATGCAAAGTCTAGACCTAGGTGGGGAAAAAGCAGATCTTGGATCTAAGAGAGAGATAGATTTAAGAGCGCGCTCCCTTCATCTGCTCTGGACTGCCCATAAGGCAACGCGCGCATCTGGCCTTTTGCTGGTGCCTGATCCATGGTGTTTAATCCTGTACTTTGGAACAGGGTTGCTAAACAGTAAGATCTCTCCTGGCAGTAAGGAGTAGTCCCCCGGTCACGTAGTCGTGAGGGGCTGCTGACTTCTACCAACTCCTCCTGCTGAAGATGCAGTTCCACAAACAAAGAAGTAAATTGAGACACGTTTGCAAAGCTCACCAGGGTCTGAAAGTAGACAGAAAGCGTCTAAGATGGTTCCACCTAAGTGTGGGACATTGCAGTAGATGGCTTAAAGTAATTAGTACTGTAGGTGTCTCTTAGAGTTGTTACTTTCATTTTTGACATGTTCCTGAGGTCATGGAATAAGTGTTTTGCTGCTAAATGATACCGCATAGGAAAAAAAGTCCATTTCAGGCACACTTATGGGGACCTCTGGGCAAAAGTATTATTAGGCAGTTCCTGGCACTACTGAGTATTTAGCTGTCACGCTGCAGTCGTGGGGAGGGAGAGCTGCATTGTGTATCTTGTGAGGAAAGTGGATTACATAAAATCGTCAGGGAAACGCTAGTTAAGAGATTTCTATTGTGTGGGAAGCAGAGTGGTGCTTTTCGCAGAACACACGCCTGTCTTGGGGAGCTGAAAGGTACCAACACTTGAAATAACGCATTGGGAAGAAGGTCTCCGTGTGGTTCCTTAGGTTATGTAAGTAATACATGTGCATGAGTCTTCTCCCCCAAAACTGAAGGCTGCTGTGAAGCTCTCCTAGCCGGGCTGGCTGCAGGAGAGAACTGGTTAGTGTGTGGACACATGCCAACACGGATGCTGTGAAGTATTTTGCTAACAGACCCCAGCAAACTCACTATTGGGAGCCTGTGAGTAGCCCTCAATCCACAGGGTGGCTGAACGCACCAATATTTTTTACCTGGGGGAAGAGAGATGATCACTGACCTGCATATTTTCCCCTCACTGTTTACCCCTAAAACTCCAGCAGAATTAGCTCATCAAGCAGCGGTTAAGTCCTCGCTGAATTAAAAAATTGCATATTACTCAGGTCTTCTCCAGCTGCAACCTTATTTTAAGCTTCTCGGTTGGAGGAAAGGTTGTTGGGTAGATAGCAGTGACTGAACCGTGCTCACTGACAACTTCTGTCAACTCAGCTGGCAGCAGAGCAGGGACACTGTGAGTATCCCTGATGGATTTGCTCTGGACAAGAGGGGGAGTCCAGGCAAGTCTGTTATCTGGGAAAAGCCTTAGGTACCACTGCCAGTCAGATGACTGAAATTATATGGCTGAGGGTGGGCGCAGTCTGCAGTGGATCTGTTCCTCTGAGAAGATGAAATATGATTTTGAAGTAGAGGAACGGTCACGTTTGGCTTTCCCCACCCAGACAGCAGTGAGTTTCCATTCAGCTGCTTTCCCTGATCAATGCATATGTAGCAGCACAGGCCAGAGAGAGTATTTTAGGCTTATTGCCATCTCTATGCAGAAAATGCTCCACCATCAGGTCCTCTTTCCATCAGATCGAAGCAGGAACGTTTCTTTTCTCCATCAGTCTCCTGAGCTAGAAAGGAGCCTGGAGGAAAATGTGCTGGCTGCAGCTTCTCTCAGAAAATAAAGGAGGGCTAGGCTTTGACTGCCATACCCTCCGCGTCAGTCATCGTCTGTCTTTCTCCAGCTTTTCCACGATGAAGACAGTTCTGTCTTCCCTCCTCCCACACACCACCACCACACAAAGCCCTTTGCCCAGCCCTGCTCCTCTGGTTTGAAGGTGCCCTCTCGTCTTCTCTTCTGCCTGGGCTCCCCAGTCCTCCCGAGGCTGTGTCTGTGGATAGCACAGCTCTCCTGTGTAACACAGGAGATGTGACTTACCACGGGCACTGTCGCTCACAATTCAAGCAAAGGTTTGAACTGTGTTTTTCATGGTGAGTTAACTCCTTCAGAGTCCTGTGATTAATAATGGTTTACAGATCTGAGGATGCTCGGTCTCTGGGCCTTGTCATCTGACTTGCTTAAACTTTAGCGCTTTTTTTTAATGCAGTATAGGGTTGCTGTGAAAAGGCCAAAAAGAGACTTTTCCAAATACCAGATTGCTGTTCAGCTACATTTGCTGCTGTGACACTTATTTCAGGGTATTCTGAGATTTTACGGTTGTTTTCAGATGAGTTGCATCAGCAGCTTTAGTGCTGTCTCCTCTTTTCAGTCTCTGTTGTGGAAGTTGCCATGGCCTCATGTAGGGTTTCCCATTAGAGACCCCCAAGTTCCCCAAACCAGCAAGCTGGTGTAGAAATTCTTGGCACCACATGTTAGAAATCAGAATGCAAGTTCTCGGTGCAGATTATGGGAGGTAACTAATCATAGTTTAAGTGTTGCAATGCTGGCTGAGAAAGGGCTTGTTCTGAGTGCTCTGTTTTTATCTCTTTGACTTTTATGTAGCAAGGAGCGTGCAGCTGGTACTGGTTCAGGGACAGCAGCTGGCCTTGCAGGTGGACACCATCGGGAAGCTTGGACTACAAAAGGACCGTCGTATGAGGACTTGTATACCCAGAACGTTGTCATCAGCATGGAGGACCAGGAGGATCTTAACCGGTCTGCGAATGAAGGAAAGCCAGCCAGAGAGAGACCAATTTGGCTACGGGAGAGCACTGTGCAGGGGGCTTATGACCCTGATGAAATCAAAGATGGTAAGAAAATTCACAGAGCAGAAGTACTGCTCTGCTTATGTGATGCTCTTAGAGTGCTGTCAAAAATACGTTGCCCTGCATGTGTACAGCTGCTGCTCGCTGCACTCCAGATTTTTTCTGCTCCCCTCTGCTGTGCAAAGCACCTGTGTGGAGGTAGATGTAAAAAATCCTGGTTTATTAGATCCAGGATTGAAATCTAGGTCAGTAAAGCTGAGTTTCCCACAAAATTGTTTGTGCTTGTAAAATGTTCATTATCTGTTACGTCTTCCACCTTGACGGTTTATTGCTTTTGGACGAAGGCCTTTCAGTCTCATCTAGAAAGCTGCCCCCCTAATAGGTCACTGCTGAAAAATAACATTTATTAACATTTGGTCACTCTGAAACCTACCAAATCTACCAGCAGTGGTTTTGTGCTCCCAGCCACCTTCTTGCCAATTGTTTTTCAAAATGTGTTTTATATGAATAACATGTCAGAAATAAAGCTGCGGGAAGTACAGTAGGAAGGTCTGTCACCACGGCAGGTGAATCTTTATTGCTTTCTGTTTGTTTCTCATTATCTTTACTTTTATTTTCATTCATGTTTGGATCAGGTTGTCCATAGACAATAGTCAAGATGTTGTAACCGCTAGTAGAAACACTCTGCTTTGGTAAGCCTGCTATTTAAACTTCCACACTAAAAATATGAAATAGAAACCTTCTGTATTTTTACAAGAGTGAATCAATAGATGCAATCTTCCAAGTCATTTGAGGATTATAAAATGAAACTGTTGATGCCCTAGGAAGAGAAGATGGCAAAAGGGAACCGCATGTGTAAGCATGAGACCCTGGAACCAGTGCAGTGCTCAGGAGAGGAGTGGAGTATGTAGGTGCAGCAGAAGTGAAGAAAATGGATGTGAAATAATGGTCAGAAGATATCTAATGATCTTGGTTGCGTGTAACGCCTTTCAAGCATACGGATCCCAAACCTTTTTCCAAATAGATTAAACAAAGTAAGGTGATTGAAACAACCTCCTCCTGCAGTCTGTAGCAGATGTCGTTATTACTCACCAGCCATGGTGAGTTCTCACCCTGTTTTTCTGCTAGACATTCAATTCACCTGTAGTTTTAAATTGGCTCCTTGAGATGACTTTTGGTGTACACAGCATAAATGTTTCTCAGATGGCACTGAAGGACATGGAGGGGGAGTATATCTCCTTACAGCACGATGGCATTGCTGCCTAACTTCCACCACTACTGGAGATTGAATAGGGGACTTGTGGACATAGCCTGAAATTGCTGCTGTGACACATTTCTATACCTCTGGGATGACTTAAACAGGGAGGAAGGAAACTTGGGACTGTTGACAGAAAAGATTCACTGCTTGGAACTGTCAGGAACAGTTCCTGCAAGCAAGAGACAGCCCCGCTCCTGCGCCACAAAGTCAGACTTTGTGGAGCTACCCCAGGCTGTGGTCGCTTCACAGCTCTCAATGTGATGAGCTACGATATTCTCTCACAGCGATGCTCTCCAATAGCCTCTTATGCTCCACAGTCCCAAGCAGCAAGCTGAGCACAAGGCTGCCAACAAAACGCCTTCATTCTTCCTTTTCTTTCAAGAATTTTGCCAGTGCATTAATAATAGTAGTTGCAGCCATCGCACATTACTACAACTTCATTTACAATAAAAACATGAGTCCAATGAAGTTAGGGGTGGGTCTTTTGGCCCTTTATTTTACCACAGAAAAGGAGTGAGCACAGACTCCCCTGGCTTTTAGTGCTAAATGCAGAACTTCTTTCCTTAGTTCACCTGTTTCTCAGCATTTTTTTTCATCTCAAGTTGAAAAAAGTAACCAGTGCATTTTTGACCAAGGGGGAAAGCTTGGGCGCCGATTGCCTGGATGTGGTGCTGAAACCATGAGGGTCCAGGTCTTGGAGAAGCAGGCAAGTGGCATTCATGTCTGAATGCAGAATGCCGTCACCTCAGCTCCAGCAATTGTTCATAGGCAGCATCTTTAGGTGCCAGAGAGAGAGTTTGCCATGGGGAGTCTGTCCTACTTTTTAGGCCTTGTTTTTACATAAGGTTCTCTGTATTTCATTTTTTTGTTCTGGGTTTTTTTCTTTTTTTTCCATACTGCCTGTAGGTTTATTGGTGCTGGGTGGACTCACGGTCCTCTCATCAAATGTAGGATTAGGAGAAGCTTTCTGCTGAATGCCACTTTTTTAACAGAATTTTACCTTTTGAATCCGTGAACTGCAGACACGCTGCCTACCCAAGCCATGTCAAACCCTCCCAGCTATTGTACAGCCAAGGTTACTGAAAGAGGAGCACAGGCCGTGTGTCTGTCGGCTGGGAAACTGCAGTCCCCTTCAAATAAGAGGTCCGGGTAGGGAGCCAGAGAGCCTGGCTGGGTTGTGTTTCAGCTTGGAGAGCAGGAGCTGTTTTAACACAGCCTTCCACGCTGCACTGCACAGCTTGGCTGCAGGCTGTAAGCTGCATCTGCTTCACGAGGTAGATCCTGCTCGCTACCACCGTGTTCCAGTAATGAGCTTTTCCCCTTCCTGGCTGGTAGGTGCACCTCTGAGCTTACCAGACACAGCTACTTTGAATGTTGTTTTATAACACATGGTTTCCGCATACTCCCTGTCTGCCTGGATTCATCTGCTTCTCTGTCTTAATCCTTATAGATGGGGAGCTCAACAGGGCAGGGCCTGGTTTTGGGTCTGTGTTTATGGCCTGTGCTGGCAACACCCCGCGGTCTTGGTCATGACGGCGAGTCCTCCAGGCAGTGGTCATACAACCTGGAAACAAAGGGACAAAAAGGAAACAGCCTGTGCTTGTTCACCTGTGAAACAGCACTGCGATACTTGCTGTATCTCTGACAAGTGTCATCATGAGGTGCACAGTCTGGGTATCTGGAAGCCCAGATTTAGGTCCCAAGGACTGCTTTCTGCTCCACAGTAAGGAAGCGCATCAGCCCAGCTGAGGGGCGCCTGAGTTGAACACCTCCGTGGAGGATCTTTTCCAGGTGCCTGCGCATCACGCGTTTGTTGTCTTCTCTTACGATGTGCTCCTGGCCGAGGCTCCCAGCTGGGAGCCACAGTGACTCCAGGCCTCGCAGCTCCTAGGAAATGTCAGTACTTGCTCTGCTGTTATGAGAAAAAAACATAACTATCTCTGCCTTTTAAGGGAGAGGAGGGGCTGACATAGAGAAAGGATGTGACTTGGCCAAGCGTGCTCAGTGGCAGTAACTAATATGGGTCCTGAAAGCCTTCAGGGCCGTCACCCAGATCTCTGTGAGGAAACGATCATTCCCTTGTGTCTCTTTGCAGGGGGCCGGGATCTGGATGCCTTCCAGGACCGTGAGGAGGGCCGGGCAGCTCTGGATGATAATGAGGAGGTGATGCGTGCCCTGCTTATCCACGAGAAGAAGACACCTTCTGCTTCAACAGTCACTGTTGGAGGTGCCGCTCCTCTCTCCGGTGCCAACGCTAGTGACTCCGAGAGCGAGACAAGCGAGTCGGAGGAGGAATCCCCTCCGCGCCCTCCCGCCACAGCCACCACAACATATGGGCTGGAGGATGAGGAGGAGGATGAAGAGTTTGAGGTGGTGGCAGAGGACCCCACCGTCACAGTGGCTGGGCGTCCGCACTCTTACAGCCAAGTGAGCCAGCGCCCTGAGCTGGTGGCCCAGATGACGCCGGAAGAAAAAGAGGTTTACATAGCCATGGGGCGACGCATGTTTGAGGATATGTTTGATTAACTGCTTCCTGCCGTGGCATTTTTTAAAAAGTGACTTTTTATTCCAGAGACTCCCTAGTAAAACAGAAGACTGAAGTGCATCTTTCCTCCCCTGTGCGCAGGGACACTGGGGCTCGGGACTGGTAATCTCAGGCATCTTGCCCACCAGAGAGGGGGAGCAGGAAGGCTGCATGTGCCAAAACAGGTAGGGGAGGACAAACCTCAGAAGTGAGGATGCTTGCAAGGTAAAAATCTGCTTCAGGGTGCCCTGCACAGGCACTACTTTAACCTTGTCCAGGGCCCCAGCAACTGCCTCCTCCCGATTGCTTTGGGTTGATTTTTGTTGCAGACCCCAGTGAAGTCCACATCCCTGCCCTCAGAGGACATAAGGGCTCTGTAGTCTGTTCAGAGCGCTCTGCAGAGGAGCGCGTCAGCAACGTTACAGCTGCCTGTGCTCAGTGAGGGGAAGCAGAGGGAAGCACTCGTCTGCTGGTGGCAAGCTTGGGCAGGGCTCGTAGCTGACCTCCGGCCAGCAGCCACTGGCCTCCGGAGTGGCTATTTCTAAGCGGGCCTGTAGGCAGCAACCTTTTCTTGCTCCCGTTTGCTCCTTACGAGGTCTCAACACCTCAAGGTCAGGTGTAACTCGAAACACGCAGAGTGAAAGCCTTGGCAAACGCACACAGTCACTCTTTGTCAGTGTAACGAAAGCCCTCGACGGATCTGAGCTGTCAGAGCGCTCTGACTTATCAGGATATACCTTCATTTTCCAGTATTGCTGCCTGTTGCTTCTGCCTAGCCCTGTCTGAACCACAGTGTTGCAGACAGTTCGTAGTGGGCAGGGCCGCAGTCAGGCAGCGCCAGAGAAATAGCATAGCTAGTTTTTATTTGCAGTCACACCAGGGCTGTATCATTTTAAGAGGAATTATGCAATTTTGAATTCTGCTTTGGCACACTCTTTTCCCATAGAAGAACATTTATCAGTGCCTACAGAGCAATATCATATTTTTGATGTTTTTCTCTTTCAATTGAAAATGTCGTTTTTTAAAATTGTTGTGTTTTCCTATCTAGTACTACAATAAAACAAAATGATAAAAGAATTTTGTGTTCCAGAGGGTAGGGGCAGTATTACGTGCTGTTCCATTTACAAGGGCAGCATGAATTTGCTGCTTACTGAGACTGTAAATCTGTTTTATACTAACTATGCTTTCTATGTTCTGCTAACCTTGTAATGCCTCCTTTGTGGTTTTATTTTCAGCTTCCTGATATTTTGAATCCCCTCTTTTTTTTTAAATAGTGTTTTAAATTTGCTTTTAAGTCATTTTGAAGAGGAATAAATAAATAGAAGCTTCTCCCCTTTGTCGTCTTCCAGTTTGTCGTGTGCCTAGTTGGGAATGTTGATTGCTTATCATTTTGATTTACTTGATTCAAGAAAAAAAAAAACAATTTGAGGCTCTCCTTTGAGGGAACGGCTATTTGAAATCCCACTGCACATCGTTTCTCCTCCCCAGAGCTTCCTTGAATGCCTCCTGGAATCTCCTGCACTTCCAGGTAGGATGTTTCATTACGCTGGTACTGTGGGAGGCCCTTTTTGATCAGCTCTTCTGTTCCTTTCCTCCTTCCTCGAGGGAAGCGTAGGCTGATGGCGGAGGTCTCACAGACATCGTATTGCTCGTTAAAATGGTACTCTTGTGTAGACACACCTCCAAGATCTGGTACCAAGCTTCTAGATATCAAGCGACAGAGCTGGTAAGTCAGATTCAGTGATCAGCTAACAGAAAAAAAGTGCTGTACCAATTCTGTCTAGATTGAATCTGGTTGAATTCAAGGTTAGCACTGGAGAAAAGCAGGTAGATTTACAAGGAGCCAAAGACAGAAACGGAGAACTAACCCTGACTAGAGTACAACTACTCATGCTCGTAACTCACCAGTAGTTTATAACTAAGCTTTTAGCCTGAAAAATCAAGCTGCAGGTTTATTAAAGCTTAAGTGAAGAAATACTGGGTTTTACTATAAGAGCACTGATATTGCATCTATATCCAGCATAATCATCTATAAAGTAGTGGTTTTACTTAAACATATTTAATTGTGGTTTGCACGGGGGTTGTCACCTTTGTCATTCAGCAAGGCCTGTCCTGCACATGAGGGAATCGGCGCGGTGGTTTGTAGGGCATGCCTCCGTCTCTCATCCACCGCACGCAGCCCTCAGGAGGACTGGCGAGGTCAAGATACAGGAGCAGATGCCGTCATTGTCTCCTGCCCTCACTAACAGCTTCTGGCTCTCAGAAAGGATGGCTGCTCTGCTCTGTTCCAGCCGGTTAGGGCTGTTGTCGAAGGACACCTGTACACGCTGCTGCTGCCCTGTCGTGACAAGCACTGCTTGAACGAACAGGAGCACGTACAATCGATAGCGCCTTTTTTTTCTTTTTGTCCTGCAATCGAAGCAGGGCTCTGCACACATGCCAGAAGAGGAAGACGGGCCGCTGCTGCAAGCAGAGCCAGCCGTCACCAGCAGGTTGGTGCTAATGCAAGGGATAAAGCCATCAATTCTGAGGAAGGCCCCAGCCATTTCCTCTGGCTGCCGGACCACATGTGCTGCATTAACGCTAACCTAATAACACCATGAGCGTGGTCGAGCGCTGAAGCCTTCCTGGGTGAATGCTCTGTCTAACCCCATTCAAACCAGTTTCTCTCTGCTTTCAGCCTAAAGTGCGCTTTGTCTGATGAGTGTGCTTGAGACCAGGGCACCGCAGCTCAGGCTGGAAAGAAAAACGCATTTCTCATGGTGCTCGTACTCCTCTCCCCAAAGGTCAGAGGTGCCGGGTGCCTGTCGCAGCCGTGCGAGAGCCGCCTCTGTCCCTGCTCCCATGGCAGGTCAGGGAAACCGCAGCACAGTGACATCCTCCATGGCCCAGCAGAGAGCAGGCCAGAGCAGATCGGTGAAGCTGCTGATGGAGGGGAAGATGGCTATCAACACTGGAAAACGGGAATCTTTTAATCTTTTCCACTAAGCTCCTGAAAATTGGCTTCCTCCATCAGGGAATCCCTGTCCATCCAACTCTTCTGTTCCTGTGTTGTTGCCTCCTTCAAACAGACTCAGATTAAACAGACAGTTGCTCTGTGAGGTTTGAGGGATTTGAAGACCCCCTGGAGGAAGGGCGGAAAACCAGCATCACCTCCTCCCTGACACATCTGAGGAGCCCTGCCTCGGTGACGCCTGCAGCGCCAGGGCACGCTGTGTGCTTGGGTCTCTGTCTCCCGCTGCGCCCCGTAGGAGGAGAGAGACAGTTGTCTCGGGAATCAAATGCATGACAAAACCTTCATGGCAATGGGAAGTTTAGGAGCAGGTGGAGGGACGTGAGGCCTGAAAGCAGTGGGGCAAGCCAGCGGGCTGTCCAGTATGCTCTTCGGGCTGGGTCGCGGAGGAGAGGTGGCAGCAGCCCCATTCCTCTGCCCTGGTATGCATCGGCATAATGAAGTGAGGCGGTGGGCTCGGTTCCTTGGAGGAGGGGGGTGTCACGCAGTGCTGCAAAAAATCGCTCTGGGCTGCTCCAGGACTGGTATTGCTCTATGCCTTTGGAAGCCCTGGGCAAGGTAACTGTGTCCCTGGCTGGTTCACAGGAGGCTTTGGAGTATTGATCTAATCACGGAGAGCCAAGGATCCCTAAGCATCACGATACACTCCAGTTTGAAGTGTATTGACCATGAGTCAACACAGCCTCTTCTCCAGGAGCGCGGGAGCTGAGGCTGAGGAGTAGCTTCTGTCTGCTGAGCTGCTTCCAGAATAATGATCAATATTTATAAAGTCCAAGGAGATCATCACTCAAACAGTCTTGACAGGAGGCGTAGCCAGATGCTTCAAGCTGTTTAAGATGTGATTGCACAGAGTCATGGAGAGGCTGCTGCCTAAAAGGAGCGGCAGCCCAAAGCGTGGGGAATGATGTCCGACTGCTGGTGCTCCTGGAAAGCTGCCTGCCTGCCTGCCTGCCTGCCTGCCTGCCTGCCTGCTCCCTCCCAGCAGAGAGCAGAGCACCGGCAGCGCCCGGCTGTCCGGGACTACAACCCCGTCACTCTCGATGGCAGAGCTATTTTCTCTCTCCTTCAAAGTTAGCCAGGGACATCTGGCCTTTTGCCTGTTTGGGATACCTAAACGAGCTGCCAGAAGGTGGTTTCTTATTTACCAGCATTAATTAGATTAAGAGAGAGAATGAACCTAATTTATATTTAAACAAAAATCAGATTTTGGAAGTGCCTGCTGTATCATTAAAAAACATATTAAGGACAGTGAGTATTTGTGCAACCGTCCTGGAAGCAGCAGACAGAGAGTCTCTGAACAAGATGCTTTAAATATAATAGGTATTTTTGCTCAAAATATGTTTCTGACCTAAATATAATTTAATTTACATCCCTTTGAACAGTTTGATGCTAATGAACCAGCCAGGGATGGCAGAGAGGAGGCTGAGCCAGCCGCATCGGAAGCGACTCGGCTCCACTGCAGTGCGTTAGCGACCCTGCCTGCGCTTCACCCCGGCTGCACGCAGCGACGAATGCGCAAATCCCGCCGAGAGCTGGCCACAGCAGCAGGAGGAAACCTCGGGCTCCTCAGCCGGAGAAACAGGCAAGGATCCAGCCTGAAAATTAAGGCCGATCAAATATTGTTCCACGAGCATTAATGTCTGTATACAAAAAAAAAGGTATGTCTGGCAAGGAGGAAAAAATCACATTTCATACAGATGTGATTAAAGCCCTGACATACTGCTTCTGCTTATTTTTCACCTGGACTCCATATTGCCAGCCTCTGCCATCCCATCACTTGCTGGAAGGAGGGTGAGCAGTGGTAATTTTGCAGTGAGCTAAAATTGTGCGTAGAGCTGAGAAGCCTGGCTCAGTTCCACCTGGTAAAGGGATCCTCCTATTCTTAAACACTTCTTTTTTTCTGCGCTTCTGACAATGGAAATCTGCCTGATCTAATGCCAAATTTGCCAGGCACTGGTAGAGTCCATGCTTTTCCTGTGTCCTCTTAACATACATTGAGGGGGAAGAAGGAGAGCAGTATGCCAAGCATTATTTAATGGTTGCTACCAGCTGACCGGGGTACGCTTAGGTTGCAGCACCTGAACCAGCCCTGTCCCATATGGGGGAATGATAGGTTGGGTCATTTTGGTCACATTATCCATACCTGCTCTTTGCAGAGGCGCTGGTTGTTCTCCCGACCAGTGCTGATAGGCTTTCATAAACTCAACCCCTCTGCAGTCACACACAGGTGTCCATTTAAAATGCAGTTTCAGTCCTTCTCCACCACCACCACCACCACAAGCAGCTCTGGCTTGTGCCACGTCCGCTCTCGGGGCACGTGGCACTGTCACGCTGAGGCCCGCCGCTGTACCGCGTCCCAGCAGAGAGGCCTAATGAAGGATGGGGTAGGTCTATGCCTTCTCCAGAGATGAGGCTTTGGCTGGGCTCGGGGGCAATGCCTACCAGGCCCCCTAATTTCCTACAGTGGAGAGGGCAGTGGCATCAGCCCCGGGCTGGTCACTCCCTTACATGCAATCTTCGCTGCTTGAACTGGGTGTGATTTGGTAGGACTGGATTTGATCTTTGTTTTATTTTTTTAACCCTTGTACTTTTTGACCCTTAGTAATATTTTAGAGTTGCTGCATTTCTCATGATGTTTCCCTGCTGCTTCTAACAAAAAAATTTCTTTTTTTTTGGAATGCAAATGAGGCTGTAAAATCTTTTTAAGGAGACATATCTGCTCTCCCTGCGCTGTCACCACAATTATTCTTCCTTTGCCATGCAATGCTTTCTTCCAAGTGCTTTCAACGTCTCTCAGCCCTTCTGGTGATGACAGGAGATGAAAACTATCCCCATTACAACGGGGAAGACTGGAGGGAAATGGGGTTAGGGGAAATATGGCCTTTAGAAAATGACACATCTTGAGAGAAAGTTCACCTTCGCACACTCTCCCAGGCCACATGGGTGCTATATCCAAGCAAAGAAAAATGCAATATGCTGAAGAGGGACTTGGCTCATGTTGCATTTATCCTGGTGTATTCCCTTGCCTCAGAGCCCATTAGGAAGGGTAATATTTTCCGAGTGTGCCAACCTCTTGGATGTTATACGAAGGCATCAGGAAGGTCGCAAGTTAGCAATACCAACTTCAGCAGGAGCTGCAGGTCCGTTTGACCGATCTGACTCCTACTTTCACCATGCTGGAAGGTTCGGTGCAAGAATACCTCGCAGCAAGGAGTTGCAAAAATGAGTTCGGTGTCACACTATAAAGTACCTCTTTCTTCCAGTGTTTCATCTGAGTGTGCTGGTATGTCTGTGTATGAGAAACAAGTACATAAAGTCATGTGGGGAGCTTCCGAGCCCTCCTGAAACATGTCTCCCTTTGGGAACGTTAACAGATAAAGAATTTTGTATGGTTTAGGCAGCAGCTGCTGCCAAGAGCAGCAAATAATAGTTTTTGTTATCTAGACAGTCACGTCATTGCAGCCTGTCTGAAGTCCAGAATAAAAGAGCTTATCTCCATAGGCAGCAGACGTGGATTCTTCCAGTTGGAGAGGTGTCGAAATGCCACATTTTCAGCCCTTTCAGTGTTGTTTTGCTTTTTTTTTAACTCTTTGCATTTTTTGCTCCTCATGCAGCAGGCACTAGCATCTTCGGTGCACCAGTGGAGCAGGTGCTCCCGTGAACTAAAGACTCTGGCTTGGCACCGTACTAATGAGCTCCTTGTGGGATTGCTAATTCACATGCTAATGGAGTCTGCCCCGGGAAAGGTGTGAGTGAAGCCATTAGAAATACCGAAAACAAGCCAAATGAATACCGTGTGTGGAAGCACATTTGTTCAGGTGGTCAAAACCAATGAACAGGAGATGAACGGCTCCCTGTTTGCAGAAAATGTCTAGCGCACTTCAAGTCCGCAGTGGACATAAAAACTGCTTCATGTCTATCTCAGTAATAAAAAGAGCATCAACACTGGAAATCCGTGTTGGAAGGGAAACAAATCTAGCATTACTAAGGTTTTATTTGTAATGTTTGTTGAGTAGAAAGGGGCAATGAAACAGGACCTTTCTCTGTCCCATAGGAAACTTGGGGATGTAACAACGAAGCAGAAATGGGAACTGCTCTGACCCCACGGCTGCCGATGGATTGCTCTGACTGGGAAATCCAGCATTTTTCAGTGCTAGAAGGAGCCAAATGTTCAGTGAGACCGGTGCAGTCTGTGCCATAGCAGCGACAGCCGCAGAAGCACGGAGAGCTGCCGTGACTCAGATGTTCGTGCTTGTTCTTTCTGTTTTTTACAGGACCCATGGCCATGCTGCAGGATTCACGGAGCATGTTAGCGGAAAGACCCATACGCAGAGCGCGGTCTGTTGGAGATGGTTACTTCTGTTCCTTCCTGGCCTGGCCACTTCGCCCTCCCTTCCCCCAACCCTCCCTTTGTATTTTGGAAAGGGAAAATACGAAAAATCAAATTTGCCTTTTAAACTGGGAGAACGAAACAGATGATACTCACGCGTATAGCTTAATGGCAAGGAATCAAGGAGAACAGATGGTTGCAGGTGAGTCTTGGTCTGGCTTGCTGGTAACTTTTCCTCACACCAAGGGCTGTAACTATACAAAAATCACAGAATGGCTGAGGTTGGAAGGGACCTCTGGAGGTCATCTGGTCCAACCCCCCTGCTAAAGTAGGGCCACCTCAAGCAGGCTGCATCCAGGACCATGTCCAGATGGCTTTTGAATATCTCCAGTGGTGGAAATGCCACAGCTTCTCTGGGCAACGTGTGCCAGTGCTCAGTCACCCTCACAGTAAAAAAGCATTTCCTGATGTTCAGGTCTCTTGTGTTGCCGTGTGTGCCCATTGCCTCTTGTCCTGTCACTGGAGAAGAGCCTGGGTCCATCCTCTTTACACCCTCCCTTCAGGTATTGATATACATTAATGAGATCCCCCCTGAGCCTTCTCTGCTCCAGGCTGAACAGCCCCAGCTCTTTCAGCCTCTCCTTGTAGGAGAGATGCTCCAGTCCCTTCATCATCTTTGTGGCCCTCCCTTCATTGAACTCTCTCCAGTATGTTCATCTCTCTCTTGTACTGGGAAGCCCAGAACTGGACACAGGACTCCAAGTGTGGCCTCACCAGTGCTGAATAAAGGGGAAGGATCACTTCCCTCAGCCTGCTGGCCATACTTTACCTAATGCAGCCCAGGATACCAGGTGCCTTCCTTGCAGCAAGGGCACACTGATGGCTCATGTTCAACTTGGTGTCAACCAGGATCCCTCAGACCCTTTTCTGCCGAGCTGCTTTCCAGCTGGGTGGCCCCAGTACTGGCGTATGGGATTGTTCATCCCCAGGTGCAGGACTTTGCACTTCCCCTTCTCAAACTTGATGAGGTCCCTGTCAGCCCATTTCTCCAGCTTGTTGAGGTCCCTCTGGATGGCAGCACAACCCTCTGGCGTATCAGCCACTCCTCCCAGTTTGGTGTCATCAGCAAACTTGCTGAGGGTATGCTCTGCCCTGTCGCCCAGATCATTAATGAAGATGTTGAATAGGTTTGCACGCAGCATTGGCCCCTGGGGTACACCGCTGGTTACTGACCTCATACTAGACTTCGTGCCACTGATCACCACCTTCTGGGCCCAGCCCTTCAGCCACTTTTCAATTTACCTCACTGTCTGCTCATCCAGCCTGTACTTCATCCGCTTCTCTATGAGGATCTTATGGGAGACAGTGTCAAAGCCCTTCCTGAAGTCCAGGTAAATATCCACTGCTGTCCCCTCATCTGAGGGGACATCTGATGCCTGAGGGATGGGATGCCATCCAGAGGGACCTGGACAAGCTTGAGGAGCAGGCCTGTTGAACCTCATGAGGTTCAACAAGGCCAAGTGCAAGGTTCTGCACATGGGTCGGGTATCAATACACACTGGGGGATGAAGAGATTGAGTGCAGCCCTGAGGAGAAGCACTTGGGGGTACTGGTAGATGAAAAGCTGATCATGAGCCAGCAATGTGCTCTCGCAGCCCAGAAAGCCAGCCGTATCCTGGGCTGCATCAAAAGCAGCGTGGCCAGCAGGGCGAGGGAGGGGATTCTGCCCCTCTGCTCTGCTCTGGTGAGACCCCCAGAGCCCTGCGTCCAGCTCTGGGGTCCTCAGCATGGGAAGGACATGGAGCTGTTGGAGAGGGTCCAGAGGAGGCCACAAAAATGATCCGAGGGCTGGAACACCTCTGCTATGAGGAAAGGCTGAAAGAGCTGGGGTTGTTCAGCCTGGAGAAAAGGCTGCGGGGAGACCTTATTGCAGCCTTTCAGTACTTAAAGGGGGCCTACAAGAAAGATGGGGATAGTCTTTTTAGCAAGGCCTGCTCTGACAGGACAAGGGGTAATGGTTTTAAACTAAAGGAGGGTAGATTCACGAGGAAAAAATTTTTCACGATGAGGGTGGTGAAACACTGGAAGGGGTTGCCCAGAGAGGTGGTAGATGCCCCATCCTTGGAAACATTCAAGGCCAGGCTGGATGGGGCTCTGAGCAACCTGATCTGGTTGAAGATGTCCCTGCCCATGCAGGGGGGATGGACTAGATGGCCTTTAAAGGTCCCTTCCATCCCAAAGCATTCTATGATTCTATGATCTACCAGGCCAGTCACTTCTTCACAGAAGGTTAAGTTGGTCCAGCATGGCTTCCCCTTGGTGAATCCATGCTGGCTACTCCTGATGATACAGATGTCTGCTCAGAGGTCGGGACGCTTGGAGCAAGGGTTTTGCTCCCAGCTCTGACCCCTTGCTGCCTGGTGGTGTGACCTGTGAAGTTTCCCTCTCTGTGATGAGTGGAACATCTTACTCTGGTGCAGGCACAGGAGAGTGAGAGCTGCATTGCTGGAGCTGGGGGGGTCTCCCCCCTTCAACCCCTCCTGAGGGGACAGGGCAGGGGGGGTCCCATGCGCATTCCGAGGCACTGCACGACTGCCAGGTAAAAACTGCCCATGGAAGTGGAGAGGAAAGTGGAGAAGTATCAGGAGAGCAATAAACAGGGCACTTATCTCCTCCTTAATCACAGCCCAGCCTTCAGGAAGTCTGCAGGGAGAGCTAATGGATTAAATACAGGTATTAAATGAAATCTTGGAAACGTTTCCTTCACCTGGCAGGACTGAGAAGCTGATGATATGAGGGAGCGCTCCCAGTGCATCTGGGCTGTAAGAGGCGGCCAAAGGAGCGAGGCCCAGAGTCACTCGTAGTGGGCTGTAGGATTTAATAACCTGGGTTTGCTCTGTTGGTGCCAAGACCAATCCTGAAATTCCCTGAGTATGTCCTTCAGCAATTCCAGATGGACTCGACAGGGTGCTCCTTCTCATGTTGCTTTTATCCTGCGGAGGAGGTCAGTCTGTGTTTTATTTTGCTACGGGTACTTGCTGCAGTGCTTGGCCACCTCCAGGGCTGGCCCCACGCATGAGGCACATGAGCAAAAAAACGCAGCTCTTTTGCAGCCAAAGACTACAGCAGCACCCTAAGAGATGCCTTGATCAGTTACTGATACCAACTGCACAAAATCATACAGGGCTGTCCTTAAAATGCTTGTTTGTGTCGCTAGGTGCCCTTTACTCAGAAGGAAGGCTCCAAAATCTGTGTCCAAAGATGAAGTGATCTCTGTCCTGGTGCCGTGAGTGGATGGGAGCTCACCAGGAAGGTTTCAGTGAGTAAAAGCACAGATCACAGCTAGGAAGTGGAGGTGGAACAATGTATTGTTAATCATACACCTTAGCGCAATGGGCTTAAATGCTGGCTACATTCCCAGGCCGTAGGATCTCACCTTTGGTGGTGCCTTCACCAAGGATGCAGTAAGCTTTCCTCCTCTTTCCTCTCCTGGGAACTCCTCCTCCTTAAAAACATAAGGAAAAGCAGTGCTTTTCATCATTTCAGGGGTTTATCCAGAATGTGTGAACTAGCCCTGCCCCTCAGGTGCCTGTAGTGCGGCTGGGTACGAGGGGTTATCTGCTTTCTCTTGTACTAAGTGGACGGGATGGTTGGAGCCCCTTTATGGCCAGGTGGCTTGCAAGTGTTCATGGAGAGGGTAGCTCTGCCCATGGCTGAAAGTAACACTGTGAACTCATCTCCAAAAACCAAGCTTCAAGGGCTGTGGGCAAAGCTAACCTGTCTGTTGGGAAAAAGCAACTCACGTTAATAAATGGTATTGTAATTCAAAGTATTTTCTAGATATAAGGCTAAATTAATGTAATACACTTCTTAGGGACAAATCAACAGCAATCAGGCTAATCAAATTGATGTTTAAAATAATCCGACACAAGTAGAAAATCCTATTTTGCTAAGTAATGATGCCAGTCATTTTATTCAGTCACTTTCGGAGCATAAAGAGAATCCTTCATCTTTGAAGTCAGTGACATTATTAGTTTCTCCAGCTCCAGCTCCCTTTCCTAGCACACTTCCCCTGGCTTTCAGAGGGTCACTGGCTACGACGTCTGTCTCCCACAATCCTCATGCCATCACCGCCTAAATAAAACCTCAGCAGAAGTCATGCTTCATTAATACACACCATTAACACCTTCTGGTAGTGTGACACAAGCATTAGGTGCCGAATTGTCATTAGAGGTTGTTTGGGCATCACTGGGAATACAGATCCGCCCACCCCCCCCTACATTTCAGACAAAACCACATTGCGCTCGCTGCTGCCGCTGTTTTGGCAGTGGGGAAAGGCCAGGTCGATGAGGTGTAGCCAAGCACAGGTCAAGATCAGGTCCGCAAGGAGCTGCGCTGGGCAGTTGTGGGACCACGGAGGACAGCGACAGCACAGCAAAGCTGACCCTGCCGGTGGGACCTAATGTCAGAATTCAAGCAACAGTAATTAAAACAAAGCAGCAGGGTACTGTTTGGATAATAAACCCATCTTAAAAGAGCGTCTGCTCTCAGACCCCTGAGCTAACTCAGCCCACTGGTCCCACTGACAAGGCTGGATCAGCACCGTGCCTGCTCAAGAGGCAGCCCCAGGTGAAAATGGGGTGGAAGGAGATAGGCATGGAAGTTAAGAACTAACAGCTAATTCATTCATCAGATACATGCAGGCGTTGCCATGTCCTCATTAGGTTGTAACACACACAGACCCACCATTGTACTCGCTATGCAATTTTAGGTCCTTGGCTTCTTTTGAATTCAAGTAACTTTTAACTCACTACTAATTTGCCTCCTTCCGTCATTTTATTTCTGAAATTAAGAATCATCATTTCCTTCTGTTTGTGCTCTGAGAAGCAGTTATGCCTTTGTACAGCTATGATAGTCAGCATGTGCAAAGGTATATAATTGAGATGCTTAGTGTCATTTTCTTCCTCACCCAGGCTACCGTTCGGGCTTTTTTAACCATCTCACAGTTTTGTGGGTGGGTGATCTACCTGCCTTGACTTCTTAAACCTTCTTCTTCCTGCCCAGGAGTCTCCAGACTCCAAAAATGTTTTTGACCCACTACTTTTGCTCTGTACTGTTTTCATCCCCAGAGCCCCAGCAGGGAATTGGCCCTTTCCTTTGGTCCTTGGCTGTGCCACCACCTCCGCTGCCCTGGTGTCAGGGAGAAGTCCACGGACAGAAAGCTTCTTCAGAAACTCTCCATTGACCTGGGTTGCTCTTCCCCAGCTCTGGAGAGAAATGACAATGAAGTTGCTCATCTGTTATGTGATCTGCCATCTGGAGAGACTATCCCACACACAGAAGGGAGTTAGCATGACCTGAGGGATTCAAGCACATCTCAACAGTTTGAATATGTGTATTAACTTTCAAAGAGTATTAGGTACAGAAAATATTACCATGCCATTCCAGCACTGGATGCACTGAAGATGTAAATTTAAGGATGTAGCCGATGCAACTACATGACCTATGGCTTCCCAGGGACATCAGGTCTCCTCTCTCTTTCCTCAGTCTGGACACTGGAAGACGGATATGTGCAATCAACTCTTTGGTCTCCAAGATCCTGAAGATCATCCAAAGGCTGGGCTACTCAGGTGAACAGAAAAACGTCGATAACATGGAACATAACAGAGAGCAAAGAGCAAAGGTACCACAGGAGCTCTGCAGAGGGGGAGCGTGGACCTGAGAATAATTCTTCCCTATTCCTCTTATAGAATCATAGAATTGTTAAGGTTGAAAAAGACCCTTAAGACCATCGAGTCCAACCATTAACCCAGCACTGCCAAGTCCACCACTAAACCATGTCCTCAACTACCACGTCTACCCATCTTTTAAATACCCCCAGGGATGGGGACTCAACCACTTCCCTGGGCAGCCTGTGCCAGGGCCTGACAGCCCTTTCAGTGAAGAAGTTTTTGCTAACATCCAACCTAAACCTGCCCTGGTGCAGCTTGAGGCCATTTCCACTCATCCTATCGCTTGTTACTTGGGAGAAGAGACTGACCCCCACCTGGCTAAAGCCTCCTTTCAGGGAGTTGTACAGAGCAATAAGGTCTCCCCTCAGCCTCCTCTTCTCCAGGCTAAACAACCCCAGCTCCCTCAGCTGCTCCTCCTAAGACTTGTGCTCTAGACCCTTCACCAACTTCGTTACCCTCCTCTGGACACGCTCCAGCACCTCGATGTCCTTCTTGTAGTGAGGGGCCCAAAACTGAACACAGTACTCGAGGTGCAGCCTCACCAGTGCCGAGTACAGGGGCACTATCACCTCCCTGGTCCTGCTGGCCACACTATTCCTGATACAAGCCAGGATGCCATTGGCCCTCTTGGCCACCTGAGCACACTGCTGGCTCACCTTCAGCCGGCTGTCAACCAACACCCCCGGGTCCTTTTCAGCCAGGCAGCTCTCCAGCCACTCCTCCCCCAGCCTGTAGCGTTGCATGGGGTGGTTGTGACCCCAGTGCAGGACCCAGCACTGAGCCTTGTTGAATCTCATGCAGTTGGCCCTGGCCCAATGATCCAGCCTGGCCAGGTCCCTCTGCAGGGCCTTCCTACTCTCCAGCAGATCGACACTTCCACCCAACTTGGTGTCATCTGCAAATTTACTGAGGGTGCACTCGATCCCCTCATCCAGATCATCAATGAAGCTATTGAACAGGACTGGCCCCAGCACTGAGCCGTGGGGAACACCACTCGTGGTGGGCCGCCAACTGGATTTGACACCATTCACCACCACTCTCTGCGCTTGTTCCCACTGGCTCCTGCACTCCCCAGCTCCCTGTTAGCACAGACCTGTCCCAGTGCCATCACACAGCCCTGCTCCCAGGGCACGAGGCAGTGTGGCACAGGGATACATGGGATGCTCTGGACTAGCAGGAGTGCCATGAAACCAGATGCCTTTGGAGTCCATCTGGCTTTACACAGTGAATTGTTTCACAAATCATCCTCATGTGCATCCTGCGCAGAGCTCGCTGGCCCCATGGTTTAATCGCTGTGGCTCCATACTGTGCAAAAGCTGCCAAAGAGCTTCTGGACTGCAACTGGTAATAGCAGCGATAGCTGGGCTTGCAGAGTAGTACATCCAAACCATGACACCACCATGGACTTGAAATGATACCACAAGAGCGAGCTCCCATGCCTCCATCTGCAGCACAGCAAACCCACAGCCTGGACAAACAACCTGTGAGAAGCTGGGATTTTATTATATTTTCAAGTATGTGTTTCTCCACAACAGTGTCCGGCAACCTGCTGTCCCACTCGGGTGACAGGCACCATGGCACACTCGGTCACCCATCAGGGTGGCACTATCAGCGGGGGAGAGGACTGCTGCAGGCTGCTCCACAGGGACGGCGATGCTGTGAGCTCAGGGGAGGAGTGGGTCCTTAGGGAAGAATGGGAAATCATCGCTCAAAGGTGTTGCGTGAGCCCTGGAGCTGCGCGACCAAGCAAGCCAAACACCCTCCTTGTATTACAGACTTGCTTCTTCGTGCAGCCACCAAGAAGTCTCAGCTGTGATTTTTTTTCCAGCCTATGCTGGTGGCAGACACCTGTGGGGGGACTTTGAACTGAAGGGTTAGCTGCACTGGTCCAAAGCCCCGCTGTAAATGAGGCTGATGTCTGTACCTGCCCTTCGTTCCTACAGCAGCCCTGCCCCCTCTCCCCCTTCTCCTCTCTAATAAAGGCATCCTGGCAAGCATCGCGTTTTTCACGAAGGCTCATAGCCAGTTGCCCTGGCTTTGGCTTTGCGCAGGCCTGGAAAAGAAAAGGCGGCCTCTTCCTCTGCCCCCATTAATTCCCCCGTTAATCAGATCACAATGAAAGGGAAGCGACAGCAAAATCTAATTGTCCTCCGAGCACAGCAAGGTGGAGAAGGATGCTGGCGAGAAGTCCTGCCCATGAGACGGCTTCCGTATTCCCCCGTATTTTACTTTGGGGCCGGGGGTCTCGGCGTTAGCGTCCTCTCTCCAGGTCCCTTCTCACGCTGAACGGGAGTGAACCGCTGAAGTTTGCCATGCTGCATCTTCCCCACATCAGGAGAACGAGAAAATCGAGGCGTCCTCACTCTGTACTGGATGTCGGGGTGGGGGATGGGGATTAATTAGGCAATCGTTGCACAGAGCTCTGAAATATAAAGTGCTTCCTCACCGTGGCTGTCAGGCAGCCCCTGTAACTTGACAGAGCACCGTTGGATCCCATCCTGTCTCCGGCGAGTGGGAGTCGGGGGAGAGGAGGGATGGGGAGCAAGAGATCTGTGTAAGGAGTATTTCCCGCAGAGAGACGAGCTCGTGAACAAAGAGAGCAGGGGCAGCAGCCAGCGTCGCCGCAGCCGATGCAGGTTGTGAAATGGCTCTGGAGCTCGGTTTAAAAGCACTAGGGGCTCAGGCACACAAACAAACCGCCTTGGGTAGGAAGGCACCTCGCATGAGCCAAGCACCGACACCTCTGTGTAACTGTGCTCTCGCCCCCGGGCAAACCCACGGTAACATGGATTACGGTACAATTTTTCCACCAGGGCTTGCAGCTTTGCTGGGATACCTGCTTTCCTACACAGGGTAGTAGGAGGCAGATGGACAGCTACTCTGCTCGGCTGATGCACGGTAACGTGTTTGCTCTCTCGCTTTTCCTTGAGCTTTTCCCTGACGATGGTGTTGGCTCTTTTCTTTCTCTTAACTTCTTTGCATTCCACTAAAGCTTTCCCCAGTTTCTAATCCTTCAGGAAACAGTCACTAACAATTGGGAAATTACATTGAAGCAATGTTGTGCTGGGGAGCTACTAGCTGGTATGGTGGGAAAGCTCAAGAAAGGTGTTGAGCTGGAGTCAAGGGACACTGGGACTTCATTTCCACTTTGATCTCAGGTGAATTTATTCTCAGAGACTCTGACACGTGTGAGCTCATGTACGATAAGGAGATCAGCTGCATGGAGGTGGAGGACACTGCACAGCTCTCCTTGCCCAGATGGCTGGAACAAGATGGGGGAGGAGAGTGGGGCAACCTTGAGCCTCTCTGCAGGAGGTGAGACGAGGGGCTCGGCTCTGTATTCAGCAATGATCCACTGGAAATGAAGCAAACACAGCTGGGGAAGAGGCTTGGCAGAGGGACTCCTGGTCAACATACTGGAAAACCCGCATGGATAGATGGGACCAACCCACCTTGCTATGAGCCACGAAGGAAGGGAGGATAAGCAGGGGTGGTCTGCCATAATGCTGTCAGCCTGTCACTGAGATACCAAAGCCTCCTTCCACTCAGTGTTGGCCTGACTGTCATCCAGCACCTGGTGCCATGGCTGTAGGTGCTGGCTTTCCCATCTGGCCTTGCAGGGAGAAGTGCTCTCCAGTGCTCTCTTGCTCCTCCAGTGCTTCTGCAGCCTTCGCTCTTCTCTGGACGTGGTGTGTAGGGGTCCCCAGCTGGCTGCTGCAAGGGGCTCACGTCGTCCTCCTGCAACCAGGTGAGAGAGGGATAAAGCAATGCTCTGGTTTGGGTAGCTCCACATGGGGCCACAGCTGCCAGACACAGTCCAGCCAGAGAGAGGTTTCAAGGAGAAAGCAGGGGCTACCAGTCCATCCTCAGCTCTCTGGGAGATGCCAGAGGAAGGGTAGTGACTGCTTATAACAGGAGAAGCTTACCTGGCACAGGAGGGAGGCTTGAAAACACGCCAGCACTGAGAAAATGCTGAGGTGGCTCTGCAGGGAAGGATGTGTTGCTGTGCCTGGATGCCTGCTGTACAGCCTCCTGAAGAAAAGGCCTGGAGCTAGAAGGAGCCTGGGGCCTGGCTGTAACACCCCCAAGCAGCACCTGTGGCTAACAGCTCCTAGAGTTTTGATCCACAAACTTGCTACTGCAATCCTGAGCTCCATTCCCCATCTTTCACCTGCTCCCAACCCCCTTGCATAACCAGGCATTCATTCCCCTCTTGCTGGTTGCCCAGCATCTGTTTCCTTATGTCTTCTCGAGTTCATCCCATCATCTTGCTCAGTCTGCCTGTGCTTTTCCAGTCCTAGCCTTCCTCCAGCGACGCCTCACCTCTCGCTGCGGTGGCAGGGAGTGGAAAGCTGCAGCCTCGATTCCCGTGATGAATTGGAAGCAACCGAAAGGCAGTGCCACTCTATTTGCTGCCGTCACCAGGCTTGTCACTAAAAGGGGTCTGCTGTTGATTTATAGGTAACCTGAATTTAGATAGTCACATGCACAATCTGCAGCACCTGCGGGAACCTCTCACTAGCCCTTCAGCTGCTGGCGGACACTAGAGACCATTAGCTGCATGAGGTGGTAGCTACAATTGCAAGCACGTACATTTTCATGGTTTGGGTTGTTCTGTGCTCTCTGCCCTGAAATTCCCAAGCTGGTCTTCAGTTCCTCTTCCCCATCAAGACTGAAAGGTCTTGTGGTAAATATTCGTCTTTCTTCACTTTAAAATGTCTGGAATAGAAAGTGTACATGCTTTTGACTTTCCCTCCAGGTGTCTTGCGATTTAATTAATCCCAAGTCACATTTTAATATCTTCCGAGACAGAGGCATGATACTAAGCCACTTGCATAGGAAAAGGCATATGAAGATAATTGCTTCTGCATCTCCTTTAATATGGGAAGCATGTCTATTGGATGGAGAGTCACTTCCGTGTGTATTTCTGATGAATTACTGTTTTCATTTAAATCCTATAAAATAATGATGTAAGTTGATAGGCTTTTGAGACTTTTGGCCCCTGAATTATTGCTGGATCAGATATTTGCTGCTGGCCAGTGTTCAGCCTACTGCAGGTTGCCTGGCTCTGCAACGTCAGGCTGAGATGGACTGGTAAAGATCTCCCATGTGAAAAGTGGCCCTCACCTGCCTGGATTAGGCTGTACTTCTGACCAAAAGTGGTGGGAAATGCTTTGCAGGAACGTGGCCATTCTGAAATCCTGGCAGAAGTAGATAGGAGCAAGGATGTACCTGGTCCATCAAGTGACTCCATCTGCCATGGGACTGAGCCCCGGTTCCCAGCCCTGTGTCTCCTCAGCAGCCATGTGCTCGTGGCCTCCAGGTCCCCTGCTCCTTGCCAGCCCCTCGGGAGTAATTTTTCCTGGTTTGGAGCTGAATATTCATCTTCCAGCCAGCTCTACTAACTGTTTAATACCCAACCTGTGTCTAAATCAGATTCCAAGTTCAAACACAGTCCTCACCAAGGACACAGCTGCTGAACAGGCAGAATAAGAAAGAGATGCAAACCAGAATGGCAGGCAGACACACTCTGACTTTGACACCTGAGATGTTTATAACCCAGACTATTTACAGTGAGATGTCAAACATCATCTGAAGATGAACAAATAGTCTTGCAACTAAACAAGCAGGAGAAATAACAGCAGCTGAAAACATGCATGAGATGCCTCTGAGCCTGGTCACTTGAAGGATGGCTTAGAAAGGGTGACATCAGTGTGACAAACCCAGTCCCTTCACTTCCCGTGTAGTAAGGAACTGCAATATCAGACAACCTAAAAAATGCAACCTGATTTCTTTTCTGGTGCACATAAGACGAAATCCCATTGCTTGTCCTCCACCTGACCTGCAGGATGTCCTGGTCTGTCACTGCTTCTGATGGGTTTTTCTTATAAGTAAGCTTTGTAGATAACTTGCCACACAGAAGTCCCTGCTGGGAAAAGCTGGATATTGACAGCAATCACCGCAACCTTGAAAGCTTAAGGAGTAGCTCCTTCTGTATATCCTACACGAAGAGAATATCTTTGAGTAGACCAAACTGAAAATACCATGTCTTGTTTTGTTTGTGCTCACAGTGTGTGAACGGCAAATCCCAGGAAAAACACTCTCAAGCTGAAGGTGAGGCTGTAAGTATGTGTGCCTGTGTTTGTGCGCATACACATTTATATAGAGAGGCTATTAAATGACTTGTACCACAAAGAAATGCATGGCTTGCCTCTAACATGGTCTCCTCTGCATGAGAGGAGAGGTGTGGAATACAGCACCCTGACGTGAGGTTGTCTTAGCTCACGTATTTATGTACAACTAAGTTAACTCAAGGCTTACCTGATTTTAAACCTTGTACAAAGCTGTCAGGTGCAATACTACGGCTTTGTAACTGTGACTTGATAGCACTGGAATCTATGTGCCATCTTGAGTCTAAGTAATTTTACTGGGATTTGATGCTAAAATGTACAGTGTTGCTAGTACTTGCTGGTGGAAGGGGTAAATCTATTCTGCATTGAAATATGCACATTTTAATTTCTTGTCCTCATTGCTTGATTAACAGGTGACCTCGGAAGGTGGTCAGAGCATTTCTGTTTGGTGCAGCTCTCTGCCTGCAAAGCCTGAAGGTGGGGAGTAGAAGTGAGCCTGCGATCATGCTGTGGCAATGTAGCACAAACTCACAGCCTGGGTACCACATCAGCAGCAGGAGGCAAGTGTGTCCAATTCCTTTATGTGATTTCCATGCTCATCAGATAGTGGAAACTGGAATAAATAGAATTAATGAGCTCTTGGGACTGTTGTAGACAGTGTCAGTAGATGTCCTTATGCAGAAGCTGCACTTTCCCATTCTAAGTGCTCTTAAAGGAGTCACCAAGTGTGCAAAGAAGGGAAATCCTGCTGGTATCCCACACTTTCTCCAACCATCTCCTATATCAAATGCTTAAAATGAATGAAGGATGAGACTGGAAGCAAAGGTAGGAAGAAAAGTTCAGCTCTGCCACTGGAGAGAGGATGCTCTGGAAATGGATGCACTGCTGAGCCTGGTGCTGCCCCAGGAAGGCTGAACAAAATCCAGAAGTAATCATAAAGGGTCGCAGAAGTCTGGCAATTACCTGGCAAGGAGCAAGGTGCAGAGCAGGACCCTGTAATAGCTGGGTATGCCCATATCTTGGAACAAGGGCTGCCTTCCTCCCAGTTATATCATCCTCAAAGGGATATATTAGCACTATAGGGTGACAAAACCCACAAGACTACTGTCACTTCAGTGTCTTGTATCCCTGATTCTCATGCAGGGACCTGCCCAGTCCGTTTGCAGCCTCCAAAACCAGGGCATTTTAGGGGAGTGGAGTGGTATGTGCTGAGGTCACCCCCGCATCCTTGCTGAGGAGCAGTGATGGAGCTGGGAGGACCCAGACCTGGGTGCTCAGCAGCACTGCCAGAGTTACACAGGGACAAGACAGGCAACGGTCCCTCTATGAGGAGAGACTAAATAGATTACAACTGTTGCCCAGAAAACAAGATGATGAAGCCCCCAGAGGAAGCATTATTCACTGCTTATGTGATTTCACTGGATACCTCTAGTTCTTAGGTTACTGGGCAGCATCTTTGAGACCACCAGGAAGGGCTTTTTCCACAACACACCCCATGCACTGTGGAACTAATAACCGTGGGATGTTGTGAGGGCAGAAACCATAAACATGTTCAAAGAGACTTGAAAAAAAAAAGCAGCAAGTGAAGTCTGGTGTCAGAGAAGATGTAATTTCTGATAAAGCAACTGGCTATTTAGGAATGTCTCCTTCCCCCCAGCCCTGGTTTTTCGCTCCCTCGTAAGCTTCTTCCACTGATTAGACCAGCAGCTGGGCCCAGTGGTCTCTTGCTCTCACACAATATTTTTTAATTTTTTAAGTTTAAAATGAGGAGATACAAGGCTCCATCCTTTCCAGTCTTGTCTTCCTGGGAGCTAGTAAGATCCTCGGCGAGGTAGCTTTGAGCACTGGACTGCTCCTGGGACCATGGACCATGATGTACAACAAGGTCTGTTTTTTCCCAGTGTGAAGGTGGGTATTTTTCCCTGCCAGTTAATGAGCATTTGTAACTCTGACACCACTGTGCCCCTCTCCTCAAGAGCCAAGATGTGGGTCTCATCCTACAAATTCCAACCCTGATTCTGGAAGGACCTGCTACTGAGATGACAGCTATTTACTTATTTCACTTAAAGATCCAGTCTTCACAGCGAAAGAAGGAGCTGGGAAAAAAAAAATTAATTAATGCTACTGATGGTTTATGGAAGAAATGCAGTAAGAAACACCTTTGGTGTGAGACTGATATTAAACCAATTTTAAAATTACTTTTCCTCCTTTGAAAGCAAAAATAATTAACTCTGAAGTGCTGGCAATATAATACCAGCTCTGAGTGGTACTGCATATATTTAGTACTTCAGTTGTCCGGTTCTGAGAGATGCTAGGGAATAGGGTTTATAACAAGTATATTATCTCTACATCAAAGAGGTATTTTTTTCATTTTAGAGGGAGTTCACGGTCACAGAAAAGTCAAGGCATAATTAACAGCAGGGATGACTACTGGGCAAAACAAATCTTTGAAAATGGACAGATGTTTATTTCCCTGGATGTTTAGGAAAAGATTTTTGGGGAGTTACATTTGCTGAGATTAATCCCAAGTTCTTGTCCTGGTGTCAAAGACTCCTGGAGGGAATACTGAGCAAACGGGACTATTTTCCCTGATCAAAAGTCATTAGAAGCATAATCTCACTGTGCTTCAGCTATGTTTTGTCAGTCTCCTCCAGGCTTCAAGGCTCAGTATATTCTGAGATAAAGCTTCTCGCTCTTCAGTGCTTGAGGAAGACTCACTGGATCTCTTATACAATTGATTGTTCCGAGGCAGGTGAAAATGAAGTTTAATTGTGTGACTGTTTGGCAGAGGCAAGCTGTATACCATGCTGTATACCATCCCAGAATGAAGGCTTGGAAAGATGCACAGATCTGCTCACTACAACGGGAAGAAAACAGTTTCCAACCCCTGCTCTGTGCTGATAAAGCCACATCTTCCCAAATCACAGAGAAGAGAAATGGGGTTGGGTTTGGCTAACAGAGGCCACACAGGGGAAGAAAAAGCAGAGCTCAATAAATGAAGTTCACAGAATCACAAGCTAATTGAAGTCAGGCAGGCGCTCCAGAGGCCACCTACTCCAAATCCGTGCTCAAAGCAGGCCCAATTAAAGCAGGTTATTTATGGTTTTGTCCAGCTGAGTTCTGAATATCTGCAAGAAGGGAGATTTCATAACTCCTCTGGGCACCATTTCGATCTTTGGTGACCTTTATGATAAAGAAGCTTTTCCCATAGCACATCCGAATTTCTCACATTCCACCTTGCACCTCTTCTCCTGCTACAGCACATCTCTGAGAAAAGTCTGGCTCAATCTTCTCCATGCATTCCCATTGCAGACAGCAGTATCTCCCCATACCTTCTCATCTTATGGCTGAACAAACCCAATTCTCGCAACCTCTCCCCATATGTCATATGCTGCTGTTCCCTCACCATCTTAGTGACCCGCTGCCAAACTCTGTGTTAATATCTTTCTTTACTGGGGACCCCTAAACTGGACACAATATTCCAGATGCATTATTAGGATGGGTGGAAAAAACTGATTCTGCAACTGGAAATCCCAAATTTAGTGTCGGCAACACGCCCCCAGTCTCAGGATAAGAAGTTTCCATCTCCCTTGCTGGCAATACAGGCCCATAACCAGGCTGGGGATTTTGTGCAGTGGGTATTTCAGCAGGAATGCGGGAAAAAAACACCAAGTTTCAGCAGGCAATGAAAAATAAAAATTGGTTTAGGCGTCAGATCAGCCATGAGTCCAAACTGTCGCAGGTCCAGGCTCCGAATATCCTTCGAAATGCAAGTGTTCCTGCACGCTGTAGCAAGGGCAGCAGTTGAGTGCGAAGTTGAGATGCACCCCGGTTGTGAGCAGTCCTGCCCGCGTAGGAGAACAGCCCCTTCCCTTTCTGCGGGATGGCCACGGTGGCAGCAGACCAGAGGGTGAGAGCAGAAGCGGGTACGGGACTCTGCAGCAACACTCAAGGCAGTAAGGGGTTGCCATGGTTAAAGCTACCCGGAGAAATGAAATCAAATAAGAGCTTAAAGACTATAAATGCACAACCTTTGATGCTCTGCAGCTCTTGCAGGCGGAGGAGGAAGGTATGGGGATGCACGCGGGGAGCCGGGAGCCGCAGGGGATCCGTTTTTTCTCTGGGCTGGTCGCTTGCTCAGCAATTATGGAAGTTCAGCAGATCCTTTCTCTGGTGCCGAGTGGGTGGGTGGGGTGGGAGGGAGGAACGGCGCTAACGTGGTGGGATTTAAGAAGCATCTGCTGAGCGCGCCAGCTTGGAGGCAGAAAGCAGCGCCGAAGGAAAGGCGAGGGACTGCAGAGCCCTCCCTCCCACCCTCCATGCCTCCGTGCTGCTGTTACTGGCAGGCAGCGGTGTAATGTCTTCACGTGGCTTGAAACAGCCTGTTAAATATTGTTAAACAGCTTAAAATTCTCAAGGAGCTTTGGATTAAAGTACAGACTTTCAGTACTTTTACTATTTAGATTTGCAACTGATGTTTTTTTTCCCCTCTGTTATCAGACTGAGACTTTCCGTATATTTCTGTGATAAATCGTTCACCCTAATTATTGTGCCATTTAGAAAAAGGCAAGGGGCTGGCAGTGAGAGAAGGTTTTGCAATATTATGCATGTATATATACATATTCCATTTTATTGTAATGGACTGTTCCAGGCATGTGAGAGGCCCAGGTCACCTAGAGGCAGATGCCGACATAGAAAATGTGTTTTAACAACAAAGCCTGTTGTTAAAGCCAAGTCTCCTGTGTCCAGAAGGCTGAATTATCGGGACCAGTTCCCACCCCACTGCTCACAACATGCGCATGTAGGATGCTTCTCTTCATAGCCATCTTTGTCCTCCCGTATTCACTCACTCAGAGTTATAGCTCTGCCATTTTGCTATGTCAGAAATCCTCCCGAGAAGCTGTTTTCAATGCATGTGGGTGGTTTTAACTTTTGTTTTCAGAAGCAAACAGGCAATTGCCTCAAAAGAGGAGAATGAATAAACCTCACAAAACTCACACGGACCTCACATAACTCATTAATGTTAGAAGACTTTCTGCACCATGCTGCCAGCGTTGTTAAAACGTCACCTGTTATTTATACCGCCGCAGCCAAACATTTCATTTACGACTATGAATGAGCAGCAAGCTTGATGAACCAATGAAGACGCTGAGTCCCACCCCGTGTACCCCAGTGCCTGTCGCTGCCCCTGGGTGTTGCGCTGCTAGTGGCATCCAAGCACGGGGAGACCCGGGCCGTGTTTGCTGCAGGGCTGTGCTTCACGGGAGCTTTCGCACTGCTGCCGCCATCTCATGTTTCATAAAGTTCAGCACTAATTGAAAAGTGCTTACTCTCGTTTAACTCACGTGCTTCATGCTGCTTGTGTGGTTTTTGTAGGGAGGAATAGCCAACAACCCCACTGCTAATGAAGAATTGAAGTTCGAACGTAACGTAGTGATTCACCTTAGGTTGTGTATGAAAAATCCCTTTGCCTGTCCGGAGCTGTTGTATTTCTTCAGCGCACAGGGGATTTTTCTGACACTCCTGAAGCTGAGCTGCCAGCAGGTTATAAACCAAAAGGGATTCAATTAGAGCCTGCCTATTTTTCATCAGAGGTGCCCAGGCTTCCTCGCCCGGCAAGCCGCCTATCAAACCCTCTGTGCAGTGAGAAGCCCCGCGCTGCTCTACCTAAAACTGCTGAGGAGATCCCTGGGAGCTGCTCCCCGCTGCGAAATGACCCCGTCTGCCTACCTCACCTCACCTCCCGGCCCCACCGGCACGTCCAGGCTGGCCGGCGGCGGCTGGGTCTCAGGCTACTTGGGGCTGTTGGACCTGGCAGCCCACCCCTGCAGCTGGGGCTTGCGTGAACCACAAAGTCCCAACAGAGGAGCTGGACGCTAGAGATTTGGAGCCAGCACCAGTGAAACAATCTCATATTTGCTGGGGATGATAGATAGATAGATTTTCTTTTAGAAAGGGTAAAAACGAGTCTCGGAGAGCCAGAAACTGGTGGCTCCCTCATGGAAATGCTGACGAACTCCGCTGCGTGCAGACAGACCAATTCCGAGCCTGCAACAGCCTATTTGGTACTTTCCCAAGACAATTTCCAGAGGTCAGCTACAGTCAAGTAATTGTTACAAGGAAAAATGTTAGCATAAAAATAAGAATATTGTTTTTGAGAAAACCTAATTAGATTTCCCCAAACCCACAACCTGTCATTGTGAGAGGCTTCTTGATTTCAAGTCTGTCTTAGTAAAGACAAGAAGTGAAAGTGGCAACCAATAATGATCATTACAAACCTTATTATAGATAAGAAATGTGAATAGCAGAAAGTCTGATAGCTGTGCAAACAAGTCACCAGCTAGGAAAGAGACAGCTGATGGAAGAAGGTAAAGCATTAATGAAAAAATCCTGGGTTTAAGGATTAAGGGCAAGAAGGCATTATTTAAGTATACTGAGACCTAATGAAATCCTTGCTGTCATACAGGAGAACAGGATTCAAAGGCACCTTTTTGGATCATCAAATCCTCCTGCTATCTGTAGTGCCACACCAAATAATCCTTTTCATTAAAATAATAATCTTAATGTAGTTCTTTTTGTCCTCAGATCCCAAGGGGTGGGGGGGAGTTTAGAAACCATTTTAGAACCCAGTAATTCGGTTGGTTGTAACCTCCCTGTGATTTTCATATTTAAATTTGTTTGTTGGCATTTCATACTCAATTTTTCTGACAAAAAACATCACTCATCAAGTTCAGTAACTTCTCTTCCCTTTGTTAGTCCCTGTAGGTCCAGTGTTAAAGAAGGCAGAGCTGTCAATCGTGATACACAAGAAGAAGAAATATTCATTGAATATTTATGTTCTCTATTTGGAAAGAAATGGGATGTGCTTATTTCTCAGGAAGGAAGAAATACTTTCTATCTCATCAGTAGCAATGCAGGACGTCAAATAGCAACCATTATAGCAATGTACAGTAGCAGTATCAGAAAATCTGCGACCAAGAGTATCGAAAGAAAGAAGTGTCTGAGGAGCTTCCTGAATCACTGGCAGTGATTTGTAAAAATATTGAAAGACAAGCGAAGCTACAAAGGACCAGAAATGTGCTGAAGTTACGCTCTTGATTAAACAGCATGAAGCAGGGTTGCCCTCAGAAATCATGATGTCCTGGGCACTGCTTCCCCGCGCACGCAGAAGACTGAGTTGTATGTCTGTCTGGTCTCTCCTGCAATAGACTGAGCACCCGTGCAGCTAGAACGGCATGTCTGGTGTCATGCAGATCACGTGCTAGCCAGCAGCATGGCAGCCCCTTCAAACTGTGAGTCAGTACTTAAAAATGGTATTGTGATGACTTGGATTTCCCAAGCCCAATTAGTCTGACACCAGTCCAAGGCAAAATTATGGCTAAGCAGATATGGGAGGCGAATAAAGCATTAATGAATGGTAGCACAGTCAATGTCAGCCAATGCCCAAACCTATTTTCTTAAAAGCAATCAATGAAACCTCTTATAAAAATGAGATTTCATATTTATCTGATTAAAGTTATCTTTATAGATTGCTGGAAATCAGAGATGTATATCTGACAGTTTCATGTGTCCTTCTGATTTAAAAAAAAAGCAATAAAGAAATAAGTGTAGCCTGTACTACACTGATGAGATTAAAGACTGGTTCATAGATGTCCAAGTAATTGTCAAAGAGGAAGAGCTCAGTAAGTAATTTTCATGGGAGCCTCAACTTCAGTCCAGAGAAGATCAAAAACTGACTTTGCCTCTGATTAAAATACACGCAAGGGCAACAATTTCTGGCAGTAGATAGCTCTATCATCTATCTAAGCTAGATTTGTAAAAGAGCATAGCTAAGCCCGATGCTACACAAGTTCCAGGTAGGAAGAAGAAAAGATTTTGAACAGGGAGCAGTTGACCAGCAGACCAGCTCATTAGGCAAACAGTGGGTTCACCACTGTGTGAAACCTTTGACTGCTATTTTGCGCAGACAAACTCTGTGCAGGCAACCCCGGTGAGAGCTGGTGGCCAGTGCTAGGCAGCAAGTCTGACTCGGGGGAAGTCTTGTGTGCCTTCCCGTTTTGGAAAGGGGCATGGGTGGCTTTCCATCTTAATTACTGCAGTTTAATTCCACAGCAGTATCAGCTCACACCACAGTACGTGCATCGTTAGGAGCTCCCCAGCTGGTGAGCCCCTCAGTTCCCAGAGGACTGCCGAGTACCTGAAAGAGCATCGCACCGCCGGGCGGTATTTCAGAGCGCCCGTCACTGCGTCTAAGCTTTGTCTGTCTTTTTCTTTGTGGCGTTGGGGGCAGCCAGCGAACCCGGGGGCAGATATAGCAACAAACAGTCATGATCCCTCTTGCGATAGCAATCAGCTGATTGTTGCCTCCATGCACTGTTTTCAAACAGTTGCCTGGGCTATTTTCAAGCAGCTGCTTGCAAACATTGCAGATACACATTTGAATTTCATTATCTGATCTGTTGCATGGGAATCACTCGGCTAGATATTCGAGCTCATATCACATTACTTCCGGCACTGCAATTTCTGTGAAGTTACCTTGGGAAGGGAGGAATCTGCATCACCAGCTCCCTAAGCATCTAATCTCGGTAAAGGACCACTTCTGGGGCAATCTGAAAAGCGTGAAATGACAGGTCAAGGGGTTTAAACTAACAGACAGACTTGGCTGACCAGCAGCACCCACAGGACACCTGACCAAGAACAAATGCTTTCCTGGTAGGAAGATCATCTTGGCACTATCAATGCCATCTGGGATCTCACCGCACTGCATGGTTGCTGCTTAGTGGGTAAGCAGGTCTCTGCTGTTAAAACAAAAAGAGACACACAGGGCAAACTTCGGGTAGTTGTGGCAATGGCATCTCGGTTCTTTACCATAAGCCAGTGGTGAAGTACCCTCAGATCAGACCTGTGGAGTGACACAGTTGGCGTTTGGGGTGGGGGGCAGGAGGCTGATTCAGACTAGCTTTAGTTTGGGCCCACGGGCTGAATCACCGTTACCAGCTGGAGTGTGTTAGGAGTGTTTCTGGAGCACGTCTTTGGCTTCCATTCCACATGAAAGGAATCTGCTTGTGCGCTCCAAGGCTGCTCCACTCCGCAAGCCAGAGCAGGAGATGGGGGACAACCAGGAAAGTCTCATCAAAAGCGCTCACCTAATCCGAACGAAAATGCTGATGTTGAGACACCTGCAGATGCTCACACTGCAGCATGCAGGAGACTAATGGAGAGGAATATTTAGGGTTACCAAACTGTGATAAAAATTGCTACCATTGGCACATCTTTTTCTTACAGGGAAAGCTTTTTTTTCCTTCAAGTCATCACAGATGGTCCTCCAACTTTGTAAGGGTGCCAGACTCTCACGTCTGCTGTTAAAGTGATGGAACTTCCGTTCCTAATCACACCATGGCTGATAATGACATGGGAAGGACAATCTTGCTCATTCTCTTTTTTCCTCACTTAAATGGGTAGCTTGAACAAAATGCATATATATATACTGCATGGCTTCTTTATATGTCATTGGAAGGAAATATAAATGCCATGAGTACATGCTTTCCTGTATAGCTCACCCTCTCTGAAAATGCTGAATCTTAGCATATAGAAGTGTCTGCTTTTAATGCAAAATCCGTGTTGGGCATATTCTGCAGAATCTGATCCAAAGCCTGTTGAAGTCTATGGAAACTTCTTTTTTATCTTTGACAGGGCTCTGAAGAGACTCACAGAGCTGGTTCCCACAATGTGAAGTGAACTGGCTTAGATGTACCACGACAGTAGATTTTTCTAAAATGTCCACAAAATTAAGGCATACAGAGTGAGAGACAGACAGCATGTAGGAGAGATCTACCTACCCGTCCTACATATTTCAGCAAAACAAATCAAAACATCTGTCAAGACGTACAGGGTTGAGTCTACAAAGCTCTAAGCGCTCTTTGAGGTGATGAAAGCTTTTACCTCTCATTGACCTCTTTGGAGAATCAAGCACCGTAAGTGTCAAATCCCAAGGTTTACTGAGGTGGGAAGTCTTTTTTCCTACTCTTTTTCCCCTGGACATCAATGGCTTTGCTTTCCTCTATTCTGTTTTTTCTGAGCAGTGTGTTGCAGGCAGGGAAGGAGAATGACTGCAGTATGCATGCCTAGACATTTTTAGTTGGCTTATGACACAGCATGAATATGCTGTAATGGCAGGAGTTTGTATTTCTCTGCAGAATTTCATTTCAATTCTTGTTCTTCATCTGCCTGCCTTTTCTAATATTCACTGGAGACAAGGAAATGACACTGCAATAGCCATTGATACATTAGGTAGGGGATGGTTACTGGAAAAGTACTGATGATCAAAGGATGACACACTTCTCTTCACATGTATGAAAAGACATTTGAGTTATTCGGAAGCAGCATAGAAAAAAATCTACATCCCAATTAAGGTGTAAACTGTGTGGCTTGCAAGGTGTAGGGAAATGGTTGCAAGTCCCCTCTGCAGAGACTGCTTGAGAAATGGCAGCAATGGGTGCTGTAACAGTAAGCAGAGAGAGAAAACATCACAAATAGGAATGGGATGGGAATAAGTGATACCATCATCACCCATCTGTGTGAGCTTGTCTGGGGCTGTAGGGAATGGCAGTAGTAAAAAGCTCCTAGTTTTTCTGATGCCTGTGAGCATGGATTGCTGCGAACCGTCTGTGTGCACGCCAGGTAGCATGACTATGGCCCCTTGCTGTAGCTGGCTTCCCATGTACTGTGGGGTACAAAGGAAAACTTTGATCCCTCTTCCCACTAGAAGGTTTTTTCCTTACCTAACATCAGCTAGCAGCTTCACGGGCCCTCTCTTCTAGTCGGTCAGTCAGAAGCATCCATCTTCCCCTCCATCTTTTTCTAATCTCAGCTGAAAACATCACTGGTTTGCCTTTCCTACGGTCTCTTAACATCCTTTTTTTGTACACTACTATTTATTATTTAAAGCAGTGCCTGTATTATTTAACTCACTGAGCATTTTTGGGATATGGTTTCCATGAAAGAGGCTGCACAGCATCACTGTCCTGGACTATGAAATACAGCACTGAGGATGCCTCCCTTCTCTGTTGGAATAGCTTTCTACTGCCAAACTGTTACAGGTTTAGAAACACCACCTCTAGTTATTCTCAGGTGTTTTTGAAGTCCATAAACATATACATACATAGGAGTGTGCGTGTATACTGCCATATGTCTATGGTATGCGTCAGGAGGATGCGATAACCTGCCAGATGATCTGTAGGGCCTTTGCTCAGCTGCAGCTTTCTGCACCCTGTGCTGTTCATCATGCATCCTTGGCTGCTCCACCGGCACACCAGGCTATTTCCCAACGAGCTTTGGTCTGTAGCGCTGTGTCTCAGATCCCAGCCATGGCTTTTCTCCCCTCCACACCCAAATTGGCCACTTTCTCCTGGGGATTAAGCTACAGGTTTGTGATAGCATGCCTGTCCAAAGGATGAAACAAACTGGTGAACCATTTCACGAACCCTGCCTCTCTCCTTCAGCCCAAAAGACATTTGTTTTTCTTTATTTTGGGAGGAGACTCTGTTATTTCTACATCCTGACTGTTCTTTCTGCTGGTCCACCACAGGTGTATTTAGTGACTCCAGCTGAATTTTCAGTCTCAGGGATCAAGGGCTGTTGTGTGATTTATTTATTTTTTGCCTATGATTTGTTAGTCTTTCTCTGACTTCTCCCCATGCCACTCCTCTTCCTCTCATTCAGCCACAGGTTTGCAGAGCCTTGGGCTATGCGTGCCCTGTGGATCTGTTTTAGTTCCCTGTCAATTATTCCTCCTTGTTTACGGTAACGGCTCATATCACATTTTATTACTGTGGCTCATGTGCCTTTCACATCATTGCTTTCGAAACACGGAATTTATTCTGAAACGCATCTGGTTTTTAGTCTAGCTCCTCACCGTTTCCTAAACCCAGGGGGATTTTGTCCTTGGTTTTGCATCTTTTTTTGCTGGCTGCAGCTGTGTCTGTGTTCCAGGATTATTGCTCAAGTTTCTGTGAGAAACATGGAAATTTTTTTCCTGCTCTTCTCTGACTTTCAAGCCTTTTAGCCACCTCTGCCCCCACCTTCTCTCCCTTCTGAGCCTTAAGTGCTGTGCTCCCTTGCCGGCCATTGTGTTGAACACAAAGATGAAATGAGCTGGGCGTGTGAAAGCACTTGCAGGCACTTCAATATTATCTTCTCCTGCAGGATATCACGGTTAACCCTGCGTCTCCACTGCCCTTTACAACCGCCTTATTTTCATTTGGAGAGAACTCAGCGCTCGCAGAAGCATGGGATTAATATCCCAGCTGCTGCGTACAGGCAGAGAGCCAGCTTCCCCTCCCATCGCGTCGCCCAAGCGTCTCGCACTTGACCACCTGTATCGCTGCATGATTAAGGGCAGCCTTGAGCTGTTTATCCCTCTTGCAGTTCCTCCAGGTCAGCATCCCCTTCTGCCAGGGCCCGATTTCACCTGTGAAGCTAAATTTTCTAGAGGGCACACACGATAATTTTAGAGAAAATCCTTTACCAGAAGCTTCTGTTTCTGCCTGGCACTTTTTAAAAACCCACTATAGCTGGTCTGGGGCAGGGACTGGGAGCAAAGTACTGTGTTTATAACGTAAACAGGATTTAAGACTTCCCCAGACGCTTATACTTTTGCCGACTACAAATGATAAAAAAGCATGCGTCAGGTCTCAAAACACAAGATTGTCTTTAAAATTCATGATATTTAAGAATATAAATTTTGAATGTTTATTCACCCTCCGCATTCTGGGCCTGGAAGCGTATTTAATAGACCGTTCCTTTTTCTTTAAGAAAGGAAGCTTTTACCTCAAATGCTGGAGCACGGAAAACATGAACTGCCCAGAGAGGTTATAGCTCAGGAATGGCTCAATGCTTCAGTGACTTTGGCAAAACTAAATTTTACTAATCCAGAGTTTAGAGTCTTGGGAAAAGGACAGAGAAAAAAAGATAGGCCTGGATGGAAGAAGTGGAGAAACCCCTGGAGAGATGAGTTTGTTGCTGCTGCAGAGAGAGAGTGGCTACTTCTACCTCCAGGACTCGCTGTCCCCCACCAGTTCCAGGCTCTTCCTTCAGCAGCACCACGTAACTTCGCTTTCCACAGCCTAGGCAAAGCAGGCTGAAAAAAAATTACGATTTTGCTACCCCTAAGAGTCTGTTGTCCTAGGTGACAATGTCTTCCCTACCTCTAGAGCTCCCTCCATCTTATCTCCTGGCAGAAATCTCTCTGGAAAAGGATTTTAAGGAGATCAGGCTACGGGGTGCATCCGTAAGGTGGGGGAGACTGCCAGACCCACCTTTTTTCCTGTGAGTGGCAAAAACAACTAGGAGAAATATGGGGAGCATTTCACCCAAAGTGTGTATCTGGCTACTGCAAGAAGAGAAAGCTTCTTGGGAAGTGAGAGCTCCACTTGACTAGGAGCACAAGCTAGAAGACTGGGAAATAAAGGTGTTTCAAAAGCTCCTTTGTGTTCCTGAAGCTGGAAGGCAGATCCTCATATTTATATGTTGCTGTGCAAAACAGAAAATTAGACATAGACATAAATGAGACAAAAGCGCCACCACTCAGGTGGGCTTAAGTAGGGGCAAAGGAAATCTCGGGGTAGGAGCTTGTGACTGTCATGAATCCTCTGCACAAGAGCAGGTTAATAGATGTGATCTGCTAAGAGCAGATAAGAGATCTCAAAAGGAGGAGTCTGTGACACTTAGCAACAGATCTGCAGACCACTTTCAGCTATACTGAAACAACTGATGGAGCCAGACCAGAACAACCCAAGTTTCCCACCTTAACTGACATAAGGCCTGTTGCATAGCCTCTGCTGCTCCACCAAAAGCATGACACTGGCCTGCAGCTTGGGTTGGAGGGCTTTCTAGTACTCCGCAGGATCTCACCAGTTGTCAGTGTCTTACAGAGCTGAGAAAGCTGACTCCAAGGGGCTTTCGTACTACATATGCCAGTGTGGCCACTCTAAGGCAGGTGTTACAGGTTTCAATCACAGCTTGCAGGACTCAATGAACTTGGAACAATCCTACACCCCTTCTGTGCCCCAGTTTGCCTTTTCTAAGAGATAGCAATGATATTCTCCTATTACAGAGGGGCTGTTGAGAACATATTAGTTCATGTTAATAAAGCAGTCGGATCCTCTTCAGTTACTATAGGAAAGACATGCAGAGTATTTTGTTTTATTCTAGTTGTATGAAGACTGAAACACTTAACTATTTTCCACTGAAAAGCATAATGCCTTTAGAAAGCCTTACCTAATAGCAGGTAGGAAGCAACAAGACAAATCACAAAACAAATCTATGAAGCAACCATTTGAACATGAAGACACAGAAAACTTGAATACAGACTAGTGCTCAACGTAGCACAACAAAATGTAAGCTGGGTAACCAGCTGAATAATCCCAACTGCTGACGATTACTTATGAGCATTCCTGAAAGGGAAGTGTGACCCTAAATGTTATCTGTTAGGAAAGAGTATAAAATAACTTTTCCTTTCAGGAAAAGAGATGTCTTCCTCTCTAGACATGTAATGGAGGACAGGGAACTAGGACACAAAGAACACTACATCAATAGCTAACAAATAGGTAGAGGAATTAATAAAGTAGTTGTTGTGTAAGCAGCTATGGCAAAATAAGGTGATAAATAGCAGGCAACTGGGGCTTATAATGCATCTGGCAAGCCAATTTAATTATATTCTTTGACAGGATAACAAGCCTAGTGGACAAAAAATACTCCACGGTAGCTTTTTGTATAGTTCCCTGAGATGTCTTTATATGTGGATTACTGAAATCTGAATGGTACTTCTCAAACTCCAGCTCTTCCAGTGTGTGCCAAATGCAGGGAAGTGTGTCACGCCAGGCAGTGTTTTGCAGCCAACACACAGGCGTTTTAAACTACACGACTGTTTTAAGGATGTTTTCTTAACCTATAAATCTACGAAAGCCACTGAATGAAAAGTGGATTACACCATATCCTTTTTCATAGGAAGGATTTGAATCTTAAACTTCAATATTCCAGACGGGCTCAAAACCACAGCTATGCAGATGGTTTGCTATTAGAGCAGCCAGTTAAGGTGATGCACATAATCTTGGTTTATTTTGCCATCCAACGGTAGTCAGCAGTTTGTTAGAGGTGGAAAAATTGTTGGAGCTGTGAAGAGACACCCTCTTCCAAATTCATCGTGGCGGCTATTGCCCAAAGGTGCGTTCTTCCCTCCTCCTTGCTGCCCATGATGCCACTTGCCTGCCTGATCTCTCATGCTGGGAGGAGGCATTGTTCATGCACCCTTACTTGTTTCAGCCAGCATGGGAGGAGATCTTTCCCTGTCCACCTCTATAATACACTTTCAGGCAACTAGAAAGGGGATTAGGAGAGGTGTAGAATGGTGTAAATCTAAGTAATGCCATGCCACGCCATGCCAGACGCTCTTGAAGAGGTTATGGAGCTCTGTTTGAAACACTAGCCGTGGTCAGTACATTGGCATTACTACAGTAAAAGGTATTTGTTCCCTCCGTCCTGGTTTTGGGTCCATAAATACCATGGGACCCAGTGGTTAAAAACTGCATAGCTAGCACAAGGACTTTGTTAGCATCACTGCTAGGAGCTAAAAACATGAGCCAGGTGTGTCATGGATGACATGCATCAGATCTGCTAACACAGAGGTACTAGAAAATTCATGAACCTCACTGTGGTCTTGCTACTGGAGGAGGACAAAAAGCCATCTTCTCAGGAGAGGTCACACAAGAACACAATTTGGTCCATTCTTCTGAGAAGGTGTGGAGCAAGTGTTTGAACTCTCTGTCTCCTACTGGCTTCTGCTCTCAGTTGCGCCCTGTATGACTTAGTATTCTGTGAGTCCTCTCTTATCTTTAGTTTGAATGACAAAGAAACAAGTAAAGCTATTTATTCCTTTGGGGGATGACAACAAAATGTCCACTATAGTGGTCAAGTGGGGTGCGAAACTGATGATATGTCTGCCTTGTACAAAGCCTGGTGAAAAATAGCCAAATACCTAGGATAAGTGTTCGCGGTGGAGGATTAAGCAAGGACATCTCCTGTCATGCCCAAGCAAGCCCTCAACTTCAGAACAGACGGCGCAGAGCCTAACCGTACCTGCAGGACAGAAAGATGGAAGCACGTACAGAACTCCAGAGGGTGAGAATACACAAAGTGCAAGCTAGAGGAATGAGCTGAAATCAATACATTGAAGTTCAACCCTGATAAATATAAAGGGAGAGATGAATAAACATGAGTACAGAGAAATGGAGAGATCACAGAAAAGAGTCGTAGGGTTAATGAGAACATAGTCAAGGGGGAATTGCTAGATGTGGCTGGCACAAATGCACAAAATGCTGTATCAAATGGATATTGGGATTAATAGGTGTCATGACTTTAAGCAAGTAACGTAGCTGGAGAGTATTGAAGCGTGTTTTGGCCAGCACAATTCAAAAAATACCTAAGCCAAATGGATAGAATTGAGATGAAAGAATGCAAGAATCAGTGAATCTGGGCCCACTTTGTAAACAAAAACCCCAGCACTCAGTGTAAGGTTTTCTTAATGCTGATATGAGTAAGTCTCCTAACGATGGAGCTTAGAGGAATAGGACCTCAGTTCCCTCCGTGAGGGAAAATGGAATCAGCCATTTCTAATTAGCCACATTTACAGGAATTACAGTTTTGTTTACTTATGGCTTCACATGCCATGTTTTTCTTTATTTATGAACGGAACAACCCCTAACTAATAATATGCTATTGCTGTGACTGTGCCCATTGAAAGGCACAGGGAACATACATAGAGGCTTTAGAGAGAGCGAACCGCAGCTATGCGGTAACTTTCTGGCTGAGGCATAGGGATGCAAAAGTATTAAGAAAGGTGTCCTGGTTTCAGCTGGGATAGAGTTAGTTTTCGTCTTGGTAGCCGGTGTGGGGCTGTGTTTTGGGTTTAGGATGAGAACAATGTCGATGATACACTGATGCTTTGGTTCTTGCTAAGTAGCCTAAGCTGGTGCTAAATAGGTGCTAAGTGGGGCTCACACCGGTCAAAGACCTTTCAGCTTCCCCTGCTCTGCCGGGTGCACAAGAAGCTGGGAGGGGGCACAGCCGGGGGGGGGGCTGACCCAGGCTGGCCCAAGGGCTATTCCATACCATGTGACGTCATGCTCAGTATATAAGCTGGGGGAAGAAGAAGGAAGTGGGGGACGTTGGGTATGGTGGTGTTTGTCTTCCCAAGTAACCGTTATGCGTGATGGAGCCCTGCTTTCCTGGGGATGGCTGAGCACCCGCCTGCCCATGGGAAGCGGTGAATGAATTCCTTGTTTTGCTTTGTTTGCGTGCACGGTTTTTGCTTTGCCGATTTAACTGTTCTAATTTATTTTACTTCAGCTATTAAACTGTCTTATCTCAACCCACGAGTTTTCTCCCTTTTACCCTTCTGATTCTCTCCCCCATGCCACTGGTGGGGAGTGAGCGAGCGGCTGCGTGGTGCTTAGTTGCTGGCTGGGGTTAAACCACGACAGTCCTTTTTGGTGCCCAACGCGGGGCTCGAAGGGTTCGAGATAACGACAGATTTAATTGGAATGCGCTAGATCGAATTTATAGCTGTTATTGCCGTTTAGCTGTTAATCGGCAGGCTTCTGTGCTTGCCGCGGGGCTTGCTTGCCTTACTGTATGTTAGAGTCTAGTGCTGGTTAGTGGCTGCTTTTTGCTTTTGCTGCTTGTTGTACTGCTTATCATCTTACTGTGCTGTGCCTGGGAATATTTTGATAACAGCAATGGCCACGTACCTGGGCTGGCAGATGGCCAGGGCATGGCTGCTGTCTTTCTGTGCTGCTGTACTGGACAGGCTGGAACTCCAGTGTGAACTCGAGTCGAAGGGACTGTGACCTGTGGACGAGTCCCTGTGGGAGCATGATGCCCCAAAGTGTCTGTGGACGTGGATAATCCCATGTCAGAGCAGCCCATGGAAGTTAAGAGTGGAGCAGAGATCCACCTGCAGCCCATGGAGGACCCCATGCTGGAGCAGGTGGATGCCCGAAGGAGACTGTGACCCCATGGGAAGCCTGCGCTGGAGCAGGCTCCTGGCAGGACCTGTGGACCCATGGAGAGAGAAGCCCAGGCTGGAGCAGGTTTGCTGGCAGGACTTGTGACCCCGCGGGGGACCCACGCTGGAGCAGTTCGTGAAGAACTGCAGCCCGTGGGAAGGACTCACGTTAGAGAAGTTCATGGAGGGACTGTGCCGTGGGAGGGACCCCACGCCGGAGCAGGGGCAAGGGGAGGACTCCATTGCAGTGTCAAACCCTATAACCTGGCCCAAAGGGGCCAGGGGTGGAGACTGTAATGGAAATACCTTTAAATTGTTGTGACCCGGGATGTGAGTTGCATGTTATGGGAGTTACTATAGCAGGAGCCCCTCGTGGCTAGCCAGGCTAGGAGCAAGGGGAGGAGTTCATTGCAATGTTAAACCTGTCCCAAAGGGGCCAGGGGTGGAGATTGTGATGGAAATACCTTTAAATTGTTGTAACCCATGATCTGAGTTGCATGCTATAGGAATTACCATAGCAGGAACCACCTGAACCAATGGAGGAGAAGCCTTACAAGAAGCAGTGCAAGTGCAGCAGTGACCTGACCTGAGCTGAGCTGGCTTTGGTGCCCAATAACTCCACGCAACACACCACCTCTCCTGTCCTGAGTGACCACCATCACAGATAGAGCCCAAAGTCATGGACTAAATGAGCTCAATGAACATTTTTGGGACAACAGGGGTGGTGGTTAAAGAGGATGTATTGGATAACGTGGGACCTGAGCATGATGTAAATGGTATGGAATAAGGGGTGGATATTGTCCTGGTTTCAGCTGGGATAGAGTTAATTTTCGTCTTGGTAGCCGGTGTGGGGCTGTGTTTTGGGTTTAGGATGAGAACAATGTCGATGATACACTGATGCTTTGGTTCTTGCTAAGTAGTGCTAAGCTGGTGCTAAATAGGTGCTAAGTGGGGCTCACACCGGTCAAAGACCTTTCAGCTTCCCCTGCTCTGCCGGGTGCACAAGAAGCTGGGAGGGGGCACAGCCGGGGGGGGGATGACCCAGGCTGGCCCAAGGGCTATTCCATACCATGTGACGTCATGCTCAGTATATAAGCTGGGGGAAGAAGAAGGAAGTGGGGGACGTTGGGCATGATGGCGTTTGTCTTCCCAAGTAACCGTTACGCATGATGGAGCCCTGCTTTCCTGGGGATGGCTGAGCACCCGCCTGCCCATGGGAAGCGGTGAATGAATTCCTTGTTTTGCTTTGTTTGCGTGCACGGGTTTTTGCTTTGCCGATTTAACTGTTCTAATTTATTTTACTTCAGCTATTAAACTGTCTTATCTCAACCCACGAGTTTTCTCCCTTTTACCCTTCTGATTCTCTCCCCCATGCCACTGGTGGGGAGTGAGCGAGCGGCTGCGTGGTGCTTAGTTGCTGGCTGGGGTTAAACCACGACAAAAGGGAAGAGAGCTCTGCCTATAAGCCTCTAAATCACTTTCCAGACCCAGACCAAGCCCTGGGATGATCCTTGTGCCTCCCAAGGCTGGCCTGGTGATGGTAAGGTGACTTCTCAGCAAAGACCAAGTCAGACCATTTGCAAAGGTGCACAGGTGATGTGTGTGGTACCTGACTGAACCAGCACCAGTGATGAGAGTTCAGGTTTTCAGCCAGGCGTTGCCAAACTCGGAAGGAGGGCAGACCAAACCAAAAGTGATGAGCCACAGAAGGCACAGACTTATCCGAATCGGAGAAGACAGAGAAAAAGTCTATGTGCCCCTGATACCCCTAACGGTGAGTAAGCAGCAACAACTGTCTCTGTTCTTCCATTTATACAGCAGTAGCTGCTATATGATGTTGAGACACCCACTCCGATTTTAGATTAGGGTGGAGGTGAGCATGGGCTACCACCTTGCCAAGAGACAGAATGGGATGGCAGAGGAAAGAAAAAATCTCAAGGGACAAATAAAGTTAAATAACTTTAAAGTTAAAACATAACCAGGATACCTTACAGGTAAGGATAAATACTGTAAACACGATAGTGAAGTTTTCATCTTTAATTATTTTAAAATTAGCTTGTTACATTGGTCACTGCAGAAAAACCTTCTGAACACAAGCTAAACACAAACCACTGGCTTCTCATTCTGAAACAGATCTAACAGCAACAACCCAAAGCAAAGTTGACTCTGAAAGCAAATTATAACTCTGCTCTGGTTAACTTCAGCTATTGGGAACTTGTTAACTCTATCACTGATGGTAGTTACTGGAGAAACACTTAGTTACCATAGCTGCATCTACATTGTTAAAGGCCACCCACCCTAAGAGATGCTTGCCCTGATTTCCAAGCTGAGTCATGAAGTGGAGCAGTCCCCCTGGTTGGGGCTAGTTCCCTCTAGAGAACGGCCACCTGCTTTCTGCCTCATGCTTGCTCTGGGCATCCTCTGAATTCCCCATGGAGCTCCCGTGGCCCTGAAACACAGCTCTTTCTGGTGTTTTTCTTTCCTTCTCAGTTCAATGTGCATTAAAACAAAAGACCTGTGCTGCAGCCCCAGCTGTTTTTAAGTGGTTACATGCCATAAAGGTTGGTGGAGGTATTTCATTCTCCAGTCCCACCTCTGTTGCCCTAGACAGTGACTCACCTCACATGTTTCAGATCAGCTTCTTTTGAGGAGAGGAGGTGTGATACAGGTCCCACAGCTGTGCAGAAGATGAGAGTCTGTTATGCTTGCAAGACAGGTCTTAATTACTAAGTGCGAATTGTTATTTGGTGTTAAAGTGCTGGGAGAAGATAAATGAAAGCAGAGGAAATATTCAGCAGCTGCTGAAAAGGACCTACAACACCCAGACACAAGGAGATATCTCATTAATTACTTGCTTTAGTCCCCTTTGGGCTCAGAAGACAGCAGCAATTGAATTAGTTTTGTTTGCAGCTGTGGGTTCTGTTTTGACTGAGATATGTGTTTTCTATTTTGATGCATTTCTTTTTGGTATGGGAATTAATTGCCTACAATTTACCTAGAGCCTGTACTTCGATCCACATGTCAATCATTCTCGTTTCACAGTGTCTCGAAGACAGCAGCAGAAGCAAGGACTGCTAAGACCAGAGCAATCCCTTTAGCACAGACCGAGCCATTCAGGACTACAACTGTTAAATGCCGGAACAAGTAGGTATGTGATATTCAGCATTTGAATTCTACCCAAAAAAGTACACTGAAGTAGCAGTACCTGTCGCTGGATTGAATTCCAGAGAAAATCTCTCCTCCTAGAGACCGGCTTTGTCATTCTGTTTCACTTGTCCAATATTTTCTGTTGCAAATCTTGAAGAAATCTCAGAGGAAAAATAATAGAAATTAGTGAGGGACTAAGTTACTAAGAAGTAGTAAAGTAAACTTGTATCTTTTCCACAGGTAAAGCATAACTACTTCAGACTGGCAAGGGGCCCTAACTTGTGGCGTCACCTCCTAACCCCACTCCAAATGCATGACCAGAGCTGTCAGGTGGTGCCTTATGAGAGCAGGGCAGCTGTGAAGTTTGACCTTACGTCTGAATTTCCTGAAATTTGAAAGATACTGTGGGCTTAGGGACTTGCTTCGGAACTGCTCCTTGTTAAATGGAGTTTGTGATGCTCTTAAAAATAGCTTAGCCCTAAGAATCGTTCATATCCGTACCTGTTTGCCAGGGAGGGAGGGTCAGGAGGGAGCATAAGTAATCGCAGCCACTCTTGAGCTAGGACCCAGAATGCAGGTCTGCCTGCACTGTCCTTCTTGCTCCTTCCCACCTTGTCCCCAAAAATAATAGAACACGTGCAAGAGTATTTGGTCACCTCTTCATCGTGCTTTGTCACTGCTACCCATGATCTTGGCAGTTTATATTCCTCCAGGGAGAGAGGAGGCGAAACAAAAAAACAGAAGGAAAGATGGAGGAGTGGATGAGAACCTAATGATTTCTAAAACTGTAAAACCTGGCAGGCCTTGGTTTTTATGGCATCATGGTGGATGGCTGCACAATGAAGAGCTGGCTTCTGTTGTTAGTAATACTATCAGCAATTTCCCATCCAGCTGGGAAAGATTTTTTTTTGTTAATACACATCATGATTTTAATAGCATGTGCGTAGGTGGTAAAGAATTGGATTTTTTTAAACTTTATAATCAAGGTGAGAGGAGGCAGGCATAGTACATGAGAGAAACATGCAGTGTCAAAATACTCTCATCTATTATCCCCCAGGTCACACTGGCAGATTCTTCCCACCTCCCACCTACTGACTGGTCTTAAAGTTGAGAACTGTACCCTTTTCTGAGCACTTGGCTTTTTTGATTTATTTATTGTAAAAACTGAGCTAAAGGTGGAGAAGAAGTACTGCTGAGTATATCTGTTAATTTCAGAGGTTAAAAGTGATGGCTCACACTCTGTATCCAAAACATGTCTATATGCAGACCTCAGTGTAAACTGGGCCTATGGAAGGGAATCTAAACAGTGTTTGCTTAGTACAAGATGAAAAGGAATGTGCAAAAAGGCAAAAGACAAGGCAATTAGTAATTTTACTGTTAATACATGTAAATGCAATAGAAAACTGGAGCTTTGCCCTCTGGTAACTTGGGCTTAAAGCACAGCCAGTCTTGAGCCCTTCACTACAAGGAAATTGAGGTGCTGGAGCATGTCCAAAGAAGGGCAACAAAGCTGGTGAAGGGTCTAGAGAACAAGTCCTGTGAGGAGCAGCTGAGGGAGCTGGGGTTGTTTAGCCTGGAGAAGAGGAGGCTGAGGGGAGACCTCATAGCTCTCTACAGCTGCCTGGCAGGAGGCTGTAGCGAGGTGGGGGTTGGTCTCTTCTCCCAGGTAACAAGTGATAGGATGAGAGGAAACGGCCTCAAGTTGCCCCAGGGGAGGTTTAGATTGGATATTAGGAAAAAACTCTTCAGCAAAAGGGTTATCAAGCACTGGCACAGGCTGCCCAGGGTAGTGGTTGAGTCCCCATCCCTGGGGGTATTTAAAAGCCATGTAGACGTGGCACTTGGGGACCTGGTTTAGTGGTGGAGTTGCCAGTGTTAGGTTTATGGTTGGACTCAATCTTAAAGGTCTTCTCCAACAGAAATGATTCTGTGATCTTCACAAGAATGTTTTTACTCTACCCTAATGACAGGGAGATGGGCTCCAGTGCTGCTTTTTGTTGCATTTTGCCCAGTGGCTGCTGAAAGGGGCTATCATCTCCCCTGTCCCAGCCGTGTGCTCCTGCTACTTTCTTTGCGTTAGCTCTAAGCTCTAGAGGTTGTGCAACTGTGAGTTGAGCTGGGTGAACAAGCTGATCTGTCAGAAAACTGATACAGCCAAAAAGCAAATAGTTTCAGCATGTTGATCTGAGTTACATTTGTGACCTCGCAAGTTCTGATGCGAGGGATGGAGCAGGAGGCAAGGGAGAGATGGCTGGCGTAATGTCAGATTAAGTCAGGCCAGGACTGCCCTACCATCATCAACACAAAGCCCAGCTGAGTGGTCATCCATTACTCAACTTAGAAACACTCAGAGTGGTAGTCTGGGTTTTTTAATTCCTCTTTATAAAGTAAGGGGAAGATTGATTGAAAACTCAGGGGGTTGGCCTGGTGCCACTCCCATAATTAATACAAAAATGTTAGGCCCTGTGCTAAGTTTGCTGGCCCACAGATGTGCTAAGGACTCCTCTGCACTTACCATGGGGAAGGACAGAGATCCATTCATCCTGCTGACTGTCCACCGAACAGAGTGCCGTCTTGAAATACGGCATGGCACCTGCTGTCTCCAAGGATGGCATGGCATCCTGGCCTCTGTGCTTCTGCGGCAGCCACGTTTGGTTAGGATGACATAAACTTTTCAACCCCTCCAATGTGGCTCTTATGTCTGAAATGTTTTGCAGTGGTTCCATAGCCTTGGCCCTAAAACTTTTTTTCCTTCTGCAGGCTCCCTGTAATTTCATCCACAAACACAGATTCAACCACCGTCACTATACTGACAAACACAGTACTGACTGGTGTCAGTCTCCTGTCAAAACTAACATCTCGGCTTTTGTCTGACATAATTTTGGGGCTAGCTAGCTGTCAACTTAAATTCAGTATAGCCAAAACAGAAAGCTGATTTTGCTTTTTCCCCTCCTGTTTTTTTCCTCCCTTCTGTTTTTCCCCCTTCTTCTCTATTACTCCCTCTTCTCTTCCCAAATCAACGTTGAAAACTTATGCTCTCCTTCTAACATCAGAATATCTATTCTGAATCAGCCTTCTCCCAAGTCTCCCACCCAGGTTCTGTTTAAGTCTTGCCGGTTCCCATTATATATTATTCTAAAATCCAGCCTGTCCTGTTCATTGACCCAACTACATCTCTCATATGCTATTGGTTTATCAGCTCCTGCTTCTAATAAGGCAGTGAGAACAGAGATTTTACTACTTCTGGCTATTACATTATTACCATACTAGCATCCTTGTACTTACAGCCAGAGCAGGTTGCATGGCAAAAGAAGAAAGTGAGGCCCAAACAAGATGTTTCAAAAAACATTTGTGATGCAGCCAGAAGAAAGCACAAGAGCATCTTGCTTCATGAATTCTGTATCTGTGAGTTATGCCAGGCAAAAACTGAGACTCAGTATGTTTTTATACTTTTATACTTTGTCAAAGCTTATTTAAAATTAATACAATATTTTTATCTCAGCATGGTAGCAAGGGGTTGTAAATATGGTGTTTTGTACTCAAAAGTGATTTTAATGTAATGTCAGAAAGACTGTGATACAGGGCCTTACCTATTTCCTGGTATTTTATGTGTAATTGTTCTTAGAAGTTGGAAAAACTTCAAAAGCAAGTTGAGGTCAGCTTAATTCAGCTACCTTTCCTGAGGTAAAAGAGCATCTGAATAAAATATAATGACCCCTCTCTTTCAGGAATGATTTTCTGAGGTAGGGTTCTCCAAGAACGCAGCAAAGAGTCTTAGGGGATTTCCTTGCTGGATGAGTCTAGTGTGGAGGCTGTGTGAGCAAATGCCTTAGAGGAAGCTAGGAAAGAATAGCTGCTTAAGAAGATTAATGACTGGATTCCTTAAAAGCTACTTATGGGAGAGGTGATCTCTTATGTGTGAGCCAAAGACAATTAATTAAAATGGGTCAATTAGCCTGTCAAATACAACATGTATCCAGAGTTCAAGCTGTTATGTGTTCACACCAGAAATTGTAAAATAAAGGGAGGGGGAAGACCTACCTGAATCATACAAGGCAGATGAAGAATATGAGTTGGTGAAGAGGTAGAATACTTCCTTCAGTTTCCACAAGTCCCACGCTCGTGAATAGGTAAATGCTGACGTGTTAGGTCCTGTTGTGGGTGTACATCACAGCAACCGTCTGCATCTGCAGTGTCCTTTAGTGTAACAGAGTCAGAACAAACTACGGAGACAGAAAAATGTGCAACCTAACACTGAAACAAAACCATTTATTGAGTGGAGGAGTCATATCCCAACTAACTATGTGAGCAAAGAGGGAATCGTAAGGAACTTGACTGTTTTTTTTCTTCTAAATAAACATAGTGGCATCAGTAGCATCAGAACAGAAAAACCTTAAAACGTTGAGGTTTTTGTCCTAAGGATGCAATGCAGATTGAATTTAAGCACAAGTCCCTAGAAAGAAAAGAGAAACCCACCTAGACAGAATTGGTTTTGGTGAGCCTACACTAAATGCAGTGATCGAAATAGTCAGTTATATGATATATTTTAAAGAACTGACTGATGAGAACTAGAAACCTCCTTTGTTCTATCAGTCACTCGAAATGCATTTCCTTCCAAATGTGTCTAGAATCTGCACAAGCATCAATGTATGTAAATTCAGAGATGAAAGCAATAATTCATACTGGTAGGAAAGCATAATGCATTTCTAGTATGAATGCCAATCATCCTCCATAGGTTATATTGCTGAGCAATGAATAGGAAGTGTACGTGCACCTGATCAAAACTGAACATTTCAGAAGGCACGCAATCCGAAAAATGTCTGGGGATCTTAACGTTCAAAATGAGTGAGAACTCTGGGTTTACAACTTGTCTGTAAGCACACGGCAGATGCAAACCAGGGCTGGAATGCTGTGTTCATGTTAACCAAGAATGGAAAGTTTAGACACGCGCCCCTCTCCCTGATTTTTCAAAAAATGCTGGGCTCGTAAGGAAAAGGTCAGAATCTGTACTGTCTGGGGGACAAGAGGAAGGAGCTTTTGATGAAGCAACTCAACTGCTACAGTTCAAGCACCAGTATGCCAACTTAAATACCAAATAAATTAGTACTTGTATCTGTTATACCTCTTCGCCTTCACACCTGCCAACAGGTGAAACAAATGACTAAAACAAGTGACGAATGAAAGGTAGCGTACTTAGGTTTGGGTGCATGTTATTTAATAACTGCCAGATTTTTAGTGTTATCCTTTAGACCAGGATTTATAGGTTGATTTACTTTACAGAAATGAGAAAATAATTCTCAAAAATGCAGAAAACTGAATTCTATTAGGAAGAAACTATCAAAATGCTCCATATCATTTATCAGTTTGAACACTTTCCTAATGCTGGAGCCAAAGATTAAATGCGATTTTCCTTGTGGATAGAGATGAGAATGATGTGACGTACATGAGTGGGCTACGCAATTATTTGCGAGTCACTTAGTAGAACAATAGAGAGAAAGATTTTTGAATTCTTTTCCTGGGTTTGGGCAATAAAGCATGGCTTTATGACACAGATGGGATAAGCAAGCACATCCCACCTAGAAGGCAGTGGGTCTGCCTGAGAGAGACTTGAACTTGCAATGTGAGAGCATGGTCTCTACCAGATATTTCAGAAAATTCCTCCTGCAGCTTCTTGGGAAACTCATTTCATAGAATCATAGAATCGTTAAGGTTGGAAAAGACCCTTAAGATCATCGAGTCCAACCGTTAACCTATCACTGCCAACTCCACCACTAAACCATGTCCTCAAGCACCACGTCTACCCTTCTTTTAAATACTTTTGGGGATGGAGACTCCACCACTGCCCTGGGCAGCCTGTTCCGATGCCTGACTACCCTTTCGGTGAAGAAGTTTTTTCTGATATCCAACCTAAACTTCTCCTGGCACAACTTGAGGCTGTTTCCTCTCGTCCTATCACTTGTTACTTGGGAGAAGAGACCGACCCCCACCTCGCTACAACCTTCTTTCAGGGAGTTGTAGAGAGCAATGAGGTCTCCCCTCAGCCTCCTCTTCTCCAGGCTAAACAACCCCAGCTCCCTCAGCCGCTGCTCATAAGACTTGTGCTCCAGACCCTTCACCAACTTCGTTGCCCTTCTTTGGACACGCTCCAGCACCTCCATGTCCTTCTTGTAGTGAGGGGCCCAAAACTGAACACGGTACTCGAGGTGCAGCCTCACCAGTGCCGAGTACAGGGGCACTGTCACCTCTTGGTTCAATGGTCATCACACAACGCTTGAGACGTAGGACAGCTGCATTTAATTCTCCACTGACAAAGGCATTCAAACTGGCCAAGGTTAGGATAGACTTTCACTGATAGCCTGGCCAATATTAATCTCTCGCTCACGCACAGACTTGCAAAGCCACTAACTGTAATCCCCCAGCCCAACCAAGTGGCCATAGCTCCTGCCCAAGCTTGAGAACCTGATTCACATCAGGTTCAGAGGTGGAGCTTGGTGACCACCGCTGTCCCTTTCCTGCCACGAGCATGGGACTTTGCCTGTGCTTCAGTTCTGCAAGGCAGCTGCATCTCCCAGGACTTGTTCCGCAGCCCCCTGCTTCTGCTTCCTAGGCTCTGCTTTTCCCTTCTGTCACTCAGGCTGAGGGGCCCTTGTGCTCATCCCGAAACGTCAGTTCAAACAGACCCTTCTTCATGTTCAGATTCAGTCCTGCAGCAGAACCAACGGACCACGTTTCCCTCACTCAATTGTGTGAGTGAGATACATGGTATATATGATAGGCTGATCAGAAGCTATGGGAACAGAAACAAGACGATCACCATAAGCAGGTGAGGCGAGAACAGATATCCTTTCCTATAGCAGAAATTAAAAGCCTTGCTCAGTAAGAAGAAATGGTAACAGCCACCAGTGTGATGAGACAAGGAATCAGGGCATCCTGGCTCTTACTTCGTTTTTCCTTAGAAATTCCAAGGATATTCTCTGGTCATCTCTTGCTTGAGATGCCTTATTTTGGAGTACAGTGGAACAGGGAGCCTGGCACAACTGAGCTGCAGACTGTCCCTCAAAATGTAATAAACCCAAGTTCTCTGGTTTTTTTAAATGAAAGAAGTGAAGCTAGAGCTGAACAGACCTGAGTCACTGGCAAATCCTTTATAAAGGACAGGGTGGAGGTCAGTGACAGATACTTTGGGCTAGTTTGAGTCAACGGGAAGACTGAATGAGTACGTCAGGTTTAGAAGATGGTTCTAGCACAAATAAAATGCAAGCAACATTTTGCAAAAATAATTCTGATATTTTCAAAGCAAACATTTCTTACTTTAATTTACATTTAGAAATTAATTACAGTGTGTTTACAAATATTTTAACACTGTTTTGAGCTTCTGAACTGGAAACCAAATTATTCCTATCACCCTAAATAAAATATATTGATTATAAAACCAGGAAAATTCTGCAGGTTCTGACTGACAGTATAGGAAGTGGAACAGACTTCAGCAGTTTGGAATATAAGTAAAAAAAGAAAGCTTGCATATGTATTTTCAGGAACAGTCTATATATGCTCTCCAGGATGACCCTGCTGACAACCTGGCTTGGATTTTTGGGGAACACCGTGTATTAATTCTCCTTCGAGGAAGGATCACCAAAAATATAAATAAAAATCCCTCGTGGAATGTGCCAAAGCAGAGCTGGATGGAGAAGGGAGATGTCCCTGACCCTGCCTCAGCAGCACAAAAGAAAAGGGTAAGCTGAGATAGTTGCTCCGCAAAGCCAGCTGCAAATACAGCTTCGATTCCCCTGCTGACATGTTAGAGAATATAACGGGTTTATTTCTTAATTGCTCTCTAGAGATGTTAGATCTCTTCATACCAGTGGTTATGGGGCACTACCTGCAGCCAATTCACTATAGCCAACAACACAGATACTCATTTTTTCTTCCTGCAGTACAGGTGGGTCAAAATGCATTGCCCCCCTCAATGGTAATCTAGAAAAAAATAGTCCTTATCATACATGTCCTGTCTGAAAACTTCCTTGGGCAATGGCTAGTTGTTACTAGCGCCATTTGTGGTCAGGAGATCCTGGACCTGAGACAAGATGCATTAGAGGAAATCTGTCACTTCAGTCCTTCTTGTAAATTTTAGACAACAGAGCAGTGGTTGGTTGGGATCCATTGAGACTGAAGCTATACAAGCAGAAGGGCCTGGGCTGAAGAGTTAAGCTCAAATCTGGCCTGAGGTGGATAGCGGGCATTCTCATTTCCTTCAGCACTTGAAGAAATGGACATTTATAGGATTACACACAGCACCCAAATTGCAGAGGGAGGGGCTTTATGTTCAGCATTGTGTTGCAGATCAGCCCTGCACTAACTTCTTAGCTGGAAAAGCACCCCGGAGCTACCCACTACCTGAAGGATGCAGATGGGACAGCAAGGATTCAAAGCCCCTGAGACAACTCAATCCAATCCAATACAGACACTACAAACCAAATTCCTATTTGGTATATCACGTTGGCATTAAGAAAATCCCTGACTGAGAGACAGAACAAGGGCTGAGGAATAATACAGCTGTCGTTCCTGGCATGGAGAAACATTTTTTTAACTTCTAGGCCTGATTGGATTTTCACTGCTAACATTTCTGCCAGACTTCCTTCCAATGAAGCACTGAGACTAGGATGGAATATTTCGTATGATACTTGCAGAGGAGACAGAATGGTCCGATCTGCCTTCAATTTGTTCTTAAATTAAGATTAAAGGGAAAAAAAGGCATGATGGAAGGAGGGGGAAAGGAAGGCACAAGAGCCATTGCAGTGATCAAATTCACCCCCGGACTAGCTCAGCCTGACGTAATCCTTAGGCAGCTGATTAGGTGGTTTGCAGCCCTTCTGCGATGAAGGACCAAGGCATGGCTGTGGTCAGGACGTGGCCCTGGTTCGGGGGATGGTTTGGGGGGATGATGCTATAGACTATTAGCTAGCTTTTCTTTATAGACTTCATTAAAGGGTTGAAAGTCAGACTGCAGGTAGCATTTCTTCCCTGGAGTCTTCTGATGAGGCTGTTTATTATGAAGTATTGCTTAGTCCAGAAGAGACAAGCATATTGGTCTTGCAGGTCAATAGTAATGTATTTACAGAACATCTCAACTGTTAAAAATGAAAGATGCAGACATAAAACTGAATGCTCTTAATGACAGAAGGATTGAAATACTGGAATGTGGGCTCCATTTTCCCTTTGCTCTTCTCCTTTTCTCTCTCTGCCTTCATCTTTCCAACTCTTCTTTTATGCAAATACGTACTATATGAATACGTACGTACCAGTCACCTGCTTTCGGACCGAGGTTATAGCAGGTCTAGACTTTACTATGAAGATTTTTTTTGCACAGAGACCAAGGATGTGACATCTGATGTTTCGTGAACTGACACATTATATTTTTGGTTCCTATGATTCATTGAACTAGTTTGAGTGAATGGACCTTTTTACCCTATAATTTAAACTGAAGGATATTGAAGGGCAGCTGAAATTTTCCCCAGCTAAAAGTCTCTGTTCTGTGAGTATTGGAAGAAACCCTCCCAAAATCCAAACTGTGCTGACGGCTTTTCTATAGAGCAAGTGTAGACTCATTAAACATATTTTTTTCTTCCTAACTCCTTATGTTCTTATTTTATAGTCTCCTGTAAGTGGAATATGAATTCAAAGATTATGTTTCAAACTCGCATGACTGTGTGGGTTTGAAAGCAACCAAGACAAGTAGCCCAGTCCTAACCGAGACCTTTGTTAGTGCAGAATCTAGTAAAATGAACTAACAATTTGGAATACATTAACTGTCACTTCAAATGCCACTGATAATTTGCAAAAAAACGCAGAGCAATAATGGGAAAAGGCATAAAATGTCAAATTTGTAGCAAAGCTGACAACAAAAAGAATATTCACTGTGAATTATGGTCTTCCTGATTTGCTAAAGCTCTTACTGATTCTGCTTTAATAAAGGATCTTGTTCTCTCAAGGGATTTAAATACAGTAGATTATCTAACATGCTCAACTAACACTTTAAGTTCTTTATCTGAAAGCTTATCCTTGACGGCTTGGAAATCTGTGATCTCTTGCTAACGTGTTTGGGAGGGTGACTGCTCAGTTCGGTGATCTGGCTATATATTACCTGCATAGGTACACATTTGGTCAAGAACCACTAGCCTTTCTTGCCATTGAGAACTATCACATTTTCCTAGCTTTTTTAGAAAGCTGTTCCGAGAACTAATAGCAACTGACTTTGAAAAAGGCATCAGTTCCTGCTGTTTTGCAGCCACTACAGAACACGAAAATGTTCAGAATGGAAAAAGCATCAATGAAAATATTTTTGAAAAAACTCAGAAAAGGTACCTATTGATCAAAAGTCAGACATATGTTTGGTGGAAATTAAAACTTCAAGGTAAGAAAATAACAACTTTGCTTTCTAACAATCTGTGCCAGTTACTAAAAATATTCTAACAAACCGTTACACCTTTAGATACGTTGGATGTGCACAGGCTGGATTGCAAACCTGGGTGATGAGAAGTTCAAATAGCCTGGCTCACAGCAGCACCTGGGAAAGCCAGACAGTTTTGTCTAATCCTTACTGAAGGGGTAAGAGGGGAAATAGGTAGCTAAGCTATGTGACAGCTAGTGATCTATAAAATGAAGTGTTAAGAAAACGGCTTAAGAGGAAGAACTAGAAAACTGTGTATGGAATACAATGCAAGCTGGCTGCAGAGAGAAGACCAAAAAGTCAGCCTGAGAGCTACAATAAAGGCTGATGAGAAATCTGCGGCGACAAGGTATGTGGCATATATTAACTACCCGAGCATTTACCCAGCCTCTTAGACCAGTTATGTGTCCCAGACAAGGTCCCACATTGTCATGACCGGAACTCAAGCTATCTCAATCAGACATTTTGGAGTTCTGCATATTTGCTATAGTAAAGATACAGCAAGTAACTGCTGTGCACATAATAATCACTGAGGTTTTAACTCTTCTGTGGTTTCTGTTACAGCCTGTACACCACAATCTGTTAGAAAAAGAGCCCTGCTTCCAGAGCAACCAAATGTAGGTTGAGTCCACCTCAGCCTTCAGAGAACCCTCTGCAAGAAATACATTGCTCTACTGCAACAGGACAGTCTGTAAAAACTAGTCAAAATGTTATGCCCCCGACCGCTGTTTAGGTGGCTTGGGATAGTGCTTCACTGAGATATGCAGCCCTTGCTGGGCAGGCATATATTTAGAATATAACTGAATAGGCCACCATCGCGATGAGGTTCTATGTACGCCTGAGCCGAACTAAGTTTAACAAAAGGGAGACTACCCTCATCTTTCTGTGCAGGCCTGTAGCTCTGCCTGTCTTGCACTGGCTCTGGTGCTTGTCCAACCCTGCGCAGAGCTAATCCAGCTCATTAACCCAAGAGAAAACTATTGACTTTCCTAGTAAATTAATTTATTGCTGAAGGGGCAAAAAACCTAAGGGCTCAAGTGGATGCAGGACCTTCGTTTCAACAGCAACGAGAATGGATCACCTCAAGCTGTAACAGGTAAGTCTATCCATGGGCTATTTTACACCCGTGCTTGGCCCACTGTGCAAAATGGACTTCTTACTACAAAATTACATTCTCAGTTTTGTACAGACACATCCCACCTTGTCACAGCTTCTTCATTAAGAAATCCGGTCTCCGAGCATGCATGAAAGATCTAATTTTTATGGTAAATATTTCTGTCCTGTATTTGTGAAGAAAAAAAGGATAATGTAGTAATATTACATGAGGATGATGAATTATTTTTCTATCCATTGACACCTATGGAGGATGAAAATGGCACTGCTGTTTTTCAAGCAGCAATCCCTGTGGCACCTGAGTATCCAAAGATCCTCAAATAGTAGGAGACTTCCCAGCCTTCTAATGTTAATTTTTAACAGCTCTCCATACAGCTACAAATTCAAAGGGCCAAAGGAAACCTCATGTTATTCCAAGAATCAAGCAGAATGACCCAGGTAATAATAGACCTGGAATCCTCAGTAATCCTAGACAAAACAGTGATGTTATGTGAATTAAAGCAGTCATGCTATGTGTGATTCAACCAATAAGGAGTTAAAGGGTAGGAAAATAATGAAAGCAAGTCCATGGCTTTATGGAAACAAGTCTTGACAAGCAGGCCTGACTTCACTTTTTGATGAGATTACAGGTTTGTTTGATCAAGGTAACCACATGGATGTGATAGACTTGGACCTTCCTAATGAATTTGATTTAGTACTGCTTGACATTTTGATTAAAACATTAGCATTATATAGCCTTAATAAAACACATTAAATAGATTAAGATCTGGCTTAATTGGTAGAGTTCAGCAAGCTGTTCTAACCAGATACTCAGCACTGACTGGTGATATTTTTAGTGGGGCTCTGCAGGCAGGAACACTACGCTTGCTGCCATTTGATGTTCTGGAATTACACAGAAACATGGATAATATTGGCAAATGTCCCGAAGTCTAACGAGGAATGGGCAGCTATGGAAAGTCACAGTTTTGCCTGCATTGGCATAAATGGGTTTCTGGCATTTGATTACGTCCTTTCTCTTCAGTTCTGCACAGGTGCAGAGGTGCTCTTGCAGGGTACAGCTGCAAGGCTGTGGTCTAGTCAGCTGCTGATGGGCATACAATGATTTCTCGCAAGGGTCATTGATATTAACTACTAACTCGTGTATTATCAAAAGGAGTAGTATGAATCATTTAAAAAGTTTAAACTGTGAAACCAGGAGACACCTATGAATGATCTTTGAAAGGCAAAGAAGCCTTCTTGCACACTTCTACATGTCTTTATTTAAACTAGCACCAATATAAGCCTGAGATTAAAATATGTTTGCAGCTTTACAAAGTCAGGAAATTCTAGCCCATGGGCTGAAGCAGAATTTGCTATCAAAAAATAAAACAAGAAAGCCAGTCGAGGTAAGCAAAAATACCCAAAAGAGAATTGACCAGAACGTTAACGATCAGTCATACACAACAGATATACAATCTCTACTACTATCACTTTCTGGTCAGCTGATCGAAGCACATCTTTCCTGATTCTCCATTTTCTTGGCCAGCTCTTGAATCAGACTGAGATTAGATAATGCTGAATTAATATTCGTCTCCTTTGCCGGGTTTGATTCTGACCAATCCTTTGAATATTACTACATGTAGTCACAAGCTTACCTAAGCAAAAATCAAAGTGAGAGGTCATACTAATTTTGATAGTGTAAACTGTTACAAGATGCTCTCTTTCTCAGCAAAATCTTGCTAGCAAACAGTTATAACATTTGGTTTCTGTTTGACCTTGCAGAACGAGATGACTGATAAATGTAAAAGATACTATCCAGAAGAAAACACTGAAGAATATACTCTCTCCCCTTACTATCTAAAATGCAGATTCAGATACATATATCCCACAGTGCATTGGGATCTCTTATTTCATTTGTTATGTATCAAATTGACACCTAAAATCTTTCCACATTATCATTTTACAAACCTATCATTAAAACTCTTGGTGTCAAAACTATGCAACCTCAGAAGTGTCCTACTAAACATCAACACCATCTAAACAGCACAGCAACTGAATGCATCACCTGTCTACTGTTCTTTTCTCCACTAAACAAAAAGCAAATGTCTTTTTCTGTGTCAAAACCAAATTGTTCCTTTTTCCTTCCCCCCCCCCTTTTCTTTTTGACAACAAAACTCCTCACCAGCTAGGCCATTCAATGGGACTCCTTTCTGTGCATGTCATCAGTATTACCGAGTTTTCCTATGCCCTGCACTGTCCTGTCTCCCTCTGCACCACCCCACAACTTCCATTTTCATCGCTCTGTCTCTGCTTCTGGATTTGTGTCCAGCTTAGAGCAAAATTTTCACAAGGGACTGACATGCCTTACATTCACAAGTAGTGAACCAAAGGATTTTTCTCAGTTGGTGTTTTAAACAGGACTGCTCAATGTTTTGTTGGGCAGTATCCATTTGTTTTTTTCCTGCAAGTCTGTTTTCCTAACAGCACATTGGCAGTGTGAGGATCCTTGCCTTTTCAGACACTCTGAGGCAATATCTAATCATCAATACCCGGCTCCTCATACCGATTCTCTGAAAGACAAATGTTGTTCATATTCCAAATATGCATGCATCTTATTCTACTTCCAAAGGCTTTTTATCATTCTTCTGATTTTAGTCCTCCCTTTTCTTCACTTAAAACTAACCATCTTATCTCTGTCCTCCCTAGAACTGTGGGACTATTACATTATCGGATTTTCTTCCTCTAGCACCCCTTGACACCCAGTCTATTCTCTTTTTTGCAAGTCTGTCCGTGACATTTTCTTCATACTAATTACTTAATTTTTAATCTTATCTTTCCCTTTCCTATTTACAATTCACATTGTTATCTTCCTTTTGGGGTTTGTCAGCTTTCTTTTTCTTTTCACTTGCATTGCCTGTAGTGAACATAGTATCAGTAGGACATGGCATTCTTCAAATAGCTTCAACTGAGTTTTGACTTTTCCTTACTCTCCAAAACCCTGCACTTACATCTTTACAGATTTGCTTACTCAGTTCCATCTTCTTTCTCGTCTCCTAGCCATAATGCTCATATATTTTGTTTCCCATACAAAGTTCTGTTCCTTTTTTCCTGGCTACAGAAACCTATCAATCAACCCTTCCAGTTTCATCAGCAATGATGTATCCTTTATTTTCCATGAGGACATAAGTGAAGCTAGAGTTACTCTTTGAACTTCACTGGAATCTTTTTATCGTTCAGGTGGGAAGCACCTGTGAACACACAGGGAGGAGCTGAAGTAAAAAAAAAAAAAAAATGTAAGGAGCTTAGTGTAAGAAGCTGAAATAAACACATATTACCTTGCTTCACAGAACTGTAGTATTTACAAAAAACGGATCAGGTATTAGAGTGAGTATCAGAACTATACTAAGCACTCCTGAAGAAGCTGCAAAAATGAAGCGATCAATGTGCCTTGCTTCTATGATTTTATTATACAAGAGGTGCTATGTATTTAGTACCACACAGAACAAGTTTGTTCCTTACAGTGTTTTATTCAGTTCCACGCTTCAACTACGTGTACAGTGCTGTGCCGTGAGTCACTTTTAATAGCTATCTCATTTGTTTCTGACCTGAAAAACCTTTTTATAGAGTCTTGTGTACAGCCTAACGCTTCTCGTGCCACATCGCGCTTCAGAGGCCGGAGACACCATCCCACGTCGTGTGCTTCGACGACTCCGGAGCGAGCCTCGGGGAATCACCGAACCATCCACGCAAGCGCCTGGAAGGGGAAGCCTGGGTTATTTTATTCCTCTCGGGAAAAAAAGGGGATTTGTACCTGAGGTGCCAGGCAGCATCAGTACATGGGCTGGACATCGACCCGCACAGACCGCCCTGTGCCCCGGCAGAAAATGGAGGCTCCCCCATGCTCCGGGCCTGGCTCTGTCACCGCCGGGACCGTCACCTCCCGTCACGTTTTGGGTTTGTTTGGCCCGAAGCTGACAAACCGGCTTCGGCTCTCTCCGCTGACGCAAGAACTAAAGCGGGCTCCGTCCCGCTCCAGCCCCGCTGCCCCTCAGGCCCCCGCCGCGGGGAGCTCGCGTCCCCTCAGAGCGGCCGCAGCGCCACCCTCCCCGCCACGCCGCGAGCCGCTCCCGCGCCCGCCGCATTGGGGCGTGGCCGGCGGGGGGACGGCCCCGCCCCCGCGCTGCCCGCAGGTTCCCCGCCACGAGCCTGGCCCCGCCTCCGCGCCGGCGCCGCGGAGAGAAGGCGCCTCACGGCTCCGGGGGAGGAGGCGGGAAACCCGCGGTGCGGCCTTTCCCATTGGTGGGAGCGGGTGCCCATCTCCGCAGCGCCCCAATCACATGCCGCGGAGCACAGCGGCGGTCAGCCATGCTGTCCCTACCGTTCCAAGTGTCGCCCTGAGGCTCCGCCTGGAGCCGACCGACCGCCGAACCGTTGAGAGCAGTCCCCGCCCCCCTCCCCTCTCCGCCATTCACACCCACCCAACTCGCCCTCAGCAGCCAATCGCAAGCTGCCGCTGCTGTCAATCACCCACCTTTGCCCCGCTCTCCCTCCCGCTCTCCCCCCCCCCGGTGGAGCTCGGCGCGCGCGCCGAGAGCGGGAAGGGGTGCGGGCGCCCGGTGGCGCGCGCTGGTGCGGCGGGCGGGGCGGGGCGTGGAGGGCGGGCGGGAGGAGGGGGAGGAGGAGGCGGAGGCGGAGGCGGAGGCGGAGGCGGAGGGGGAGGAGGAGGAGGAGGAGGAGGAGGAGCCGCCGCCGCGGCTGCCGCCGCCGCCGGCGGAGGTTTCAGTACCTCGGAGAACGGCTGCGAGCGCGGCGGGCGGGCGGGAGCCGCCGCCGCCCTCCGCTCACCTGCCCCGCTCCTCTCCTGCCCCGCCCCTCCCCGCACGGGCGCCCGCGGGCAGCGCGCGGAGCCGTCGCCTCAGAGCGGGCGGCCGCGCCGGGCGCGTCGCCCCGGTTACCCCCGGCGCTGAGGGAGTCCGGTCCCTCTGGAGCGGCCCCGGGGGCACGGCGACGGCACAGGCTCGGTGACCGGGACGGGCGGGGGAGGGCTGAGGGGGGCCGTCGCCTCAGGGGCGGGACAGGTGGTCAGCCCGGGACGGGCGGGCTGTCTGAGGGGGTCGCTCCTCACCGTCGCTCGGTCCTCACGGAGCGGCGGCCGGGGCGGGTGGCTGGCGAGGGAAGTGAGGGGCTCCCCGCCGGCCGTGGGGCGGCCGCGCACCCTCCTGGCCGGGAGCCCGAGGAGGAGCGGAGGGTCAAGGGCAGCGGCGGCCGGGGTGGGCAGGTAACCGGAGAGCGGGAGCCGCGGCCGCGGGAGGCGAGCGGCGGCGGGGAGAGGGAGTCCGCTGGAGGCAAAGGCACCCCGGCTGGAAGGGTTGTGAGGGGAAGAGGAAATTGAACGTAGCCGAATTCTGGTGGTTTTGTTAAAATAGTGAAGTACGGAAGGCGCACCTTAGGCAGAAAAGATAGAGAGATGGAGCCTACTGTTTTGGATGCCGGCTTGAATTTTTTATTCACTTTTCGGTTTTAACCACTGCTAAACGTGGATTTTGTGAGAGAACCCGATGGCGGTTGTGCCATTGTTCCTTGTTGAAGCGTAAATCTTAGTTTTGCTGCTTGTGGAAATTTTTTTTTTTGTTATTTTTTTGAAAGGATCTTTCCGGGTAGTTTTCCGTCTGACAAAATGAAGCCTTTGTATTTTTCAATCAATCACACCTAATATTGACATTCTGTTTGGTACAAGGGACTAAAGTGCTGCCTCACTCAGAGGACCATTAGAGACTTTTTCTTTCGCTACATGTAGCTGAATGCGTTACAACACATCCTTTCTCCCCCCCGCAATCTTCCGAAAGATTTTTCCAAAATGAAGAAATTTAATTTTCGCAAAGTTTTGGATGGTTTAACTGCCTCATCCCCCAGTGGAAGCAGTGGCGGTGGCAGTGGTGGTGGAAGTGGGGCTGGTGGTGGCTCCGTGCACCCAGGAGGGACTGCGGGAGCTGCGGGGACTCCCAGAGATGAGATCCAGGAGACGCTCACTTCAGATTATTTTCAAATTTGTAAGGTAAGGGCTGTAAATTTTTTCACTATGGAAATAATAAAAGCTACGTTGTGTGTGGGGCCAGTAATATGATACCAATAAGCCTTTTACTTGAGAACTGCAGTGGTTGTATAAGGACTTTGGAATGAAAAGACAGAGGTCTTGTTGATGCTTTTTTCTTCCTGCTGCAGAGTTGGAGTGGTCAGTAAATTCATAAAAATCTCGATTTCAGCATTCAGGGCCAAATCCTAAGTTCACGCTTGGACCCCAAACTACTGACAAGGTTGTGGGCAGGAAAGCAAATCAATTGGTGCTAGTACAGATTACATTTACAAGTCAGTAGAAATTAAAAATTGTATACATCAGCCTCCCCTCCTCACTCTTCGCATCCTCTCTTCCTTTCCTTCCCTTTTTTAAGAAAAAGGCACAAGCTAAAAATAAAAGACAGTGCAGCGATTACTGAACCTAACACTTCAGTTATTTGTGAGGGATTGGATGTAGATTCAGGGTGGTTTTTTTTAGCATTAGTACTGCAGATTATGATTACATGACAATAAACTTAGTGGGACAGCATAAATACCAAAAGTTGCCAGATTTGTTTGGCAAATTGTTTTTTATGCGTTGGTTAGGTCCTTTGGGAGTTTTCTTTGAGTAGAAAGCGTAAGATATCCCTGTCTGTTTTATGTTTTGTATCTGTTTTCTGCAACAGAGCTTTCAGTGGTGTTCTTAAATGCACAAGTAAAATCAGTACAAACTATTTGGTACTTCTGACCAACCCTGGAATACAAAAATCATACGTTTGTAATGAAGACCAAAACCCAAAGGAGATTATATTATGATCCTCTGCTGTTATCTTTAACTTTGACATTAATTCTGTTGGCTTTACTAGAAGTTTTGGTTGCTTATTTGTTTTGCTTAGAAGCTTCAAAACCAGAATTTTAATTAGTGCAATTTACATTATTAGGAGTAAATGAACTTCACTTATTAAGTATACTTTCCTTTTATTAACCAGATACCAATTGATTTGAAATATAGGTTATGGCCAGCTCCAGCACATTCTCATTTTTTTTGTGTTTTGGGAAGAAGGAAGAAATATAAACAACCGAGACAAGCCTGTAAGACAGTTTGTGTGCAGGTCTGGTCCTTGTGAAACACACAGCTTTCCTGATCTCAGATATCATGATTCTAATTCTGTTTGCTTTTCAGCTGCAGCTAGTATCAAAACTCTTACAGAGTTCAGGGGAAGAAGGTACGAGCCCCCGTGACTTAGAGTCAGAGACCTTTGGAATAGGTTCTACATAATTCTAATTTCTGGAGGTTTTATAGTTCTTTGCCATCCTGAACCAAAACAGGTTCAGACCTTTTGAGTGAAATTATTCTGTAGTTTAATAGTGTGTCAGTGATCAGCGCATTAGAATCATACCTGTTTCCCAGGGTTGAATTTGACTCCTTTTGCTTATGCACGCAGTAATTTAGCATTTTGTGAAACTCCAGGTATTCAGTACAGCAATTTCCCATTTTTGTCACTTCAGTAAAAAGATAATGCAAATAATCAGGATACATTAAAATATCATTAGAAGGGCTGACGTTCTGAGACTTCTAAGTAAGGCTAAAACTCAACATGGTTCTTCATGTTTAAGTCATTTGATAGGGCCAAAGATCTGTATTTAGGATGATATATTTTTATTTTGTATGGTATATTTGCAAAAATAGGCAACATAAGATGAAAAGAAATTAATTTTCTGCCAACTCTCTGTTATTTCCCTTCTTTGGCTTGATATTACTTGAAGACAGTTGGTGTTATGTTCTGATAGATCTGCTTGGATATAGATCTACTTGCTGTATGGGAATATGTCATTTTGAGAAGATTTCAGTAGGCAATATTTTCCTGTCTTAGCTCTCAGGTTAAAATGTTCTCAACAAAGTAAATATTTGTATAGGAAGGCTTTTGGTTGCTTGCAGCAGTACTTGCTTATGAATGCACGGTACTGCAGAAGTCTATAGTATAAAAAATACCAGCTTCCTTTTTTCAAGATACAAAAGTATGCTAAAAGCAAACTTCTAAAATACTCAGTGATGATGTGCTCATAAAATACTGCAATTTTATTCAACAGGCTCTACTTAATCAGCTATATTACAGTTCAGTAACGTTACAAGCATGTTGGAGTGAACCAACAAAACCCCACAGGCCCCAGTCCTGCGTTATGTACTATGCAAGTGTACCGAAGGCAGTGGGACTTGACGCAGGAGCAGCTTTCATCCTGCGTGCTTCAGGGTGCAGGATCTGAGCCATAATTTGTACCTCAATCAGTTGGAAGTAAATTAAAAACACAGCAAGACTATAATCCAAGCTTTGTCTTCCCCCAGCTTTTGTTGTGTAGAGCTTCTGGTATTTCAGTTGTGTAGTTTCATGTTAAGTTACGTAAGTTATATAGGCTGCATATTTAAGGATCCGTGATCTGTGATCCTGCTGCACACAGAACTGAGTAAACCTAATGGCAGTTCTGGTTTGTTATGATCTGCAGGATCAAGACAGATGAGCTCACAGTCTAAGTAGCACCCCAAACTGGTTTTCCTTTCTTTGCTGATTATAAAAATCTTCAGTTAGATATGAAACATAAAAGCTGACTCATACTTAAGAATTAAAGGGCCTTACCCTGCAGTTTTTATTTAAATAAATTGCCTTTCTGAAGTTTGTGGGAGGTCTGCTTGACTAAAAATGCAGATCCAATCCTCTACCAGAACACTGCTTTTATTGGTAACACACCTGATTTCATTAGTAACACACCTGAAAGCTCTCTCTCCATTTTGTGACATTTTTAGGATGCTTATTACCACATTGTCTTTTCGAGGTATAGATTAGAACTTAATAAAAGTAAGTCGAATATTTCATTTTACACTGAGATGTTCACAATGAGTTACTTTTGGCATTTATGTTTAAATCATTGATGTAATCTTCCGTATTGAAAGACTAAAAATGATATATTCTTGAAACTGTTACTTATGAAATATCTATGGCCTTGTTTAAGCATGATAAATTTATATGTTGGTAGCTGTATTAATGAATCAGTGGCATCCTTTTGAAAGTATTCAAGTAATGTGAAGTTTAGTCAGAACCGTATTTTGTGACAGAGGAAGCTGAGATATAGTTTATCTTATATCTAGGGCTGCTCTTGGGATTCGGATATCCAAGTGGAAATCATGAAAATACCGATTATAGTTCATGAATTGAATTGAATGTGTGAGATAGCAGCACCATGCCAAAAACTAGGCACGATCCAGTAGAATATGTTAATAAAGTCTAGATTAATTTTAATGGGGATAGACCTAGTTTCCTCGGTTTTCTTCCTTCATATTTCCCCTCTGTATATACGGTTTATTTCTGGCAAGGACTTTTTGGGCTCACCTGTGTTTGTCCATAGCATACAGAAACTAAAATACAGCACTGGGGAGTGCTGTTAATATAGTCCTATTAATATAGGAAGTGAGAAGATCACAGTTAAGATGTTGTAAATCATTTGAGTAGAACTTTGAGGAGAAAGAACATAAAAGGAGGAAACAGGGATTTTATTACTTCTGCAGAAATAATTTTTGATTGTTAGGGGATGACGCAGTTAGGAAAAACTGAATGAAAATGAAGATGTACGTTTTTGAACATAGAGTGGATCTTCTTCATGAAAATAGGTCTCCCATAGAGAACGACTTGAGCTTTTCTTGAAGAACAATCATAGGCTTGAATTTGTAGAGCACGATGTTAATAACTTCATGCAGAAAATGTTTGAAATGAAGACCACAGTTAAGAGCATAGTAACAGTTGCACTTTACTCGATGTACGGTTAATGTAGTTCAGTATGTTTCCTTTAGCTGTAGGCAGCAACCGGATACCCTAGGAAAGGTTCCAGAACTGCCGAATTAATCATCTTCTCACAGAATTATCCCCCAAATGCTGATGGTTATGGACTGGCTTTAAACCCCAAAGCATGAGATTTGTATTCTCTCCAAAACTGGTCTTCAGTGTTATTACTGCATAGTCTTGCTATCTAATAAACATCCCTTTGAATCTTGCTGTATTATTCATATTGATAGTATAGTCATAGTTTCAGTATGCACGTTACCCAGTCTTTATACAAAACCCGTGGAGGCCAAAATAATTTTAGGTTTTTGTTGATGCTGGTATGGAAGCCCATGGCTGATTACAATTGTGCCTTCCTAACCCTACTTATCTCTGACGAAACCAGGCCTTCAAGATGCATCCAATCAGTAGCCAATTTAAATACCTTAATTATCTGGATTTCCTGAATTTTAATTCCCAGAGTTTATAGATAGTAATACTTTATTTTGTTAACCTATGAAGAACATTTAGTCCCTCTGACAGCAGTCAAATAGGTACTTTAACTGCAAATGCAACATGAAGCTACAGTTCAATGATAACAGAGAGAAGACGAATTTTGGAATGGCAGTTTAAGAACAATTCTGCAGTATCACATAGTTCTATTTTTGGTTATGAAGAATAAAAAAAAAAAATCTTTGTTATAAGCTATCCATAGTGCTTTAGTTAGCTTGAGCTGTTTGGTTAATCTGTGTTGTTTCCTTAGTAAGGTCGTTCAGGGGAGGGGAAAAAAGAAAGTGTGTGAAGTGCTACATTTCAGAGAAAACTCATTTTAAAATAAGTGTTAACCCTTACTTGTAAGTGCTCCGAGTTCATTTGGGACTTAAATGGCAAATAAGATAATGTTGGGAAGGATTTTTCCTATATACCAGAGTTTGGATATAATGTTAGGTGCAAAACCCTATTCTGTTTAAAACTACAGAGTCATAAATGGCACTTCTGTAATTAGATGATGGTACTTTTATGAAATGCGTGATGAGCATAATGTATTTTTCTTTTTTAAATGTTTGTTTTAATTAGAAATAGGACTCATCAGTGGTAAAGAGTATATCATGTTAAAAGCTTCCTTTTTAATAAGTTTGAAGATTTTTAAGCTACCTATAGTAGTGTAGCTGAACACTCTTGCTTTGGTTTTTTTTTTTGCAAACACCTATCTTTTTGTGTCACTATGTTTGATTGTTAATCAAATATTAATCCTAAATGCATTAATGCAGACCCTTCATGGCCAACATTACAGCTTCAAAACCATTTTAAGACTTTTAAGGTTGCAAAATGAAGCACTCGCGAGTTCCAAATTTCTTAAATTAAGTTTGCTTCCACATGCAGCCTTTAATTACATGATCTCATATTTTTATATAGGTCTAATTTAGTAAAATGAATAGTGTTTGCTCAATGGAAAGCACTTCAATATTTCTTTGCATACTTAGAACTGAGAGTCATACCTGAATATTAAGTTCCCCATGGACTTTTGCAACAGAAATACTCACCGCTGTAGTTTTGAAAGCTTTATAAACGTTAATGAATTGACCTTCATAATATTTCTGTGAGATGGAGATGATATTATTCCTGTTGTACAGATGAGGGATCGAGGCGCAGAAAATCCCAAATGCCAGGTTGTTTAGCATCCACCGTTTGAGTCTCTAGCTTGACCTGCTTTGAATCTGATTTTTAGCATATTTACCATTTTTATACCACTTATGTCTTCCCATTACGCCTCCCATTGTTTTCACATTCTGTTGCAAGTGTTATGCACACCTCCAGAGTAGTTTTTAGGATAGTTATTCATACTGTCAACTTACATGTCCACTTTAGGTAGTCAGAACGGCTCTGAATTTCCTTCCCCTTTCAAATGACGACAGATGGAATTCTGGCTCCACGCTGGACCTGTGAATTGTACCTAAGATGTATGAATATCATCAACCTCCATTATCTCAAATTGGTCTATCACAAAATGGAAAGATGATTAGCAGACACATGTGAAAAGCTTAATTCATGGCCCTTGGCTTGATCATTTATAAAGCTAGGTGATAAGAGCATTGCTAGAATTTCCTTTCTGCAATTTTCTACCTGAATTGTACCTTGCACCTTACTATTTTGTACTAGACAAGTTTGGCAGACAACAGCTCTTTAATTGTTTACTTTTGGTTTGTCCATAGGACAGACCAGACTGTACTATGCATGGAGTGAGGCAGAAGTTCTATGGCAGAAAAAGATAATTTAATTAATCCCTACAAGAAGGGAACAAATTAATGTTGCATAGATTATCTTAGTTCGTGTATGTTCTGATTTTTCTGCTTTTTGTGGTTGACCTTGCATTTTTAGCAATATAAGAATCATAGACTATCCTGAGTTGGAAGGGACCCACAAGGATCACCAAGTTCAACTCTTGACTCCACGCAGGGCAACCTAAAAGTTAAACTACTTACTGTAATTTTGTGTGCCATTTCAGGTGGGTTTTTTTAGGGTTTGTTTTGTTTTTTAATCCAAGGATTCATTAATTTCAATCACGTGGAGTCCTTGGATAAAGAATTGAAATTCAACATATACTTTTTCCTCATGAGAAAGAGAGAATGTCCCTCCTCACTGAAAGTGTATATTAAAGATAGCTTAATATTCTCTCTATTCAGGGGCTACTTTTTCACAGGCACTTGTTCAGAGGTCAGACCGTCATAACAGAACTCCAGTCTTCCTTCCCTGAGTTGATGATGGGACTGGGAAATCCCTGGATATCCTGGAAACGGTGAAAAAAACCCATGGAACATACTGAGGAATACAGTGTCTTCACATTTACATAGCGCAGGCCTGACCCCTACAAACTGGTGTGGTGATGCCGTCTGTCATCCTGTCATAACTGTTTATAGCTGGGACACAGGGCTTTTCCCACAAAGTTAATTCCCATCCCCAAGTTTTCTTTTGTTGTCTTTCCTTTATTTTGTGTTTCATCATCTTTATCCTCTTAACAGTTATTCCCTGCTAGTGGGAACTGGACACACTGGATATGCTGTACCTCACCTGTGGGCCACCAGTTAGTTAATGAGAAATTTTCTCACTATTGTAGTGGGAAAAGCGATTTTTAATCTCTTCTGGGAGGATGGAGGAAATTCAGCCTGGTTGCCCCATATCTCAGCAAGTGTTTTGATCGTAGAGCTGTCATGTAAAACATTGGTTGTATAAGCAACTTTTTTTTTTTTTCCTACTTGTTTCTGAAAGAAAAAGACATTTACTTCATTTTTTTAAGGAAATGACTGAGAAATAACTTAGAGGTTCACGGATAAAAATGCCAAGTAGTGGGAGATGGTTTTTTTTCCAAGTAGAAATACATATACTATATAAAACACGCAGCTGTACTCTGCAGAGGTGGACTAAATCTAAGACAGACCCCATTCTGACTTGGTTAGTTTAGATGAATCTGCTTTCATATCTGACTCTTATTCTGAGATGTCTGATACTCCCTGATGTATGGCGTATGCCCAAATCCCTTTTTGAGGTCTGTGTGAAAATACTGTGAAAAGTCAGTATTAGTAAGTTCACTTTATAAACAGAGGAAAGGAAGCAATAGAGAAGTGAACTGATATACCCTAAGCTACATGAATGTACTGGTCTGTTAGCTATCCTAAGAAAACGTGTTTATCAAAGTAGCTTATAGAGATATATTAATTTGTCACAATGTATGTTAGAATCGTTATAGGGGAAAGTTAGAGGCCTGTATGATTAGAAGTATAAATAATGTGCATCTGTGGAGAGGAGAGAAAGCAATATTGTTAGGTACAGATGGCTGGTAAATATGCTCAAATGTAATAAGATGTTATCTTTGTGCAGTGCTGTGTCCTAACAGATCACCAGTAAAGACTGAATAGTAAAAAATACTAGAGACAATCTGTCGCCTGTAGCTAGGGTCAAAGTCTGATGAGGTACACTTTTTATGGTTCCTTTGAAGTTAAGTTGTATACAGTACTGAAAAAAAAAATTACCCTTAATATTTAAGGCTTTGAGTTGATGAATGTACGTACCCAAAAGTAGCCTTACTGAATTCAGTGGTGTATGTGCAGATACAGGTGTATATGGTAGCATGTCTTTTTGCAGAATTCGAATCCAATCAATTAAAAAAAATTGCGTATATTTCTTTAAAAAACCTGCTTTATAAGAATGCTGTAAGGTCAAACACTTGGAAGTCAGGTGCCTTATTCAGCTAGTATTCAGTTACGCCAATATGTGTGGCAATCTGGTCTTTATCACATCTTTTTATTTTCTTGAGGTGTCTGCTTATATTTTGTTCCTGTCCTCCATCACTTTTGGTTTGAACAGTACACAACATATGGGAAGGATGGTTGCTATTCTGTGTGTGTTCTTTGCAATGGTTCCTGTGAGAGAATCTCTGCATTATCCACTGGACATCACAAAAAGTCGTATTAAATAAATTATGAATGCTCATCTCGGCTTCGTTCATCCCATTCCACCTATTGTATCCCTTAAGGATGGGTATGTGCTTTCAGTTACACCTGTCCAGCATCAGTTGTATTACAGATACATTCTGTTATAGCTGCGGATAAAAGTTAATTGTAGTGGGTCGAAAGAACCCTAGTTTATTCATTGTTTGTCCCTACATGTATTTTGAAATGCTCACCGAATGAGACAAAGGCAGGAAAACTGGCATGTGGTTATGTAAACAGAGATCTGATTCTTATAATCTTTGGATATAGTGTCTTCACTTGTGTCTGTGAGCTGTGCTCTTGGTAGCATTATGGGCAGTGCAGCAGGGGATAGCAGTGTGCAAGATCTGCTGGATTTCACTGCTGTGAGAGGGCAAAAGCTGCCACAAAACATCTCCATTTCATTTGGAATGTATCTTCGCCGTATGTGAGATGAGATGCTGGCCAGTATCTCCAGATTAAATTCTTGATTCAACATCAGAAAAAAAGTCCTCAAATTGCATACAATATGCATACAGAAAGAAGGTAGGAGAAGATTAATTATGTGTTAGTAATAAATAGTAAACAATGTTGTAAATGCTAGTAATGGAATCTAGTAATAGCATTTGTATACAGGAATGCCCAATTATGTTGCAAAATAAAAGATTTCCACAGGAATACACCAATAACACAGATTATATCAAAGCTGGGTTTTAACACTGTGTTTCTATAGCTTTTAAAAAAACCCAAACCCTAAAAAACCCCTTCAAGAGCTTTATCATAGTAGCAAAATTTTCTTCTGTTGTAGTAGTGTGGAATTTTCTTGCAAATTTTTTTTTAATTCCCCAATATGGCTGATTTTTTTTTTTTTTATTAAAATATTCTGAAAGCAGCAAACAAAACATCTACTTCAGAACAGTAAGCCCAATCAGCCATAACAGAACAGGACATAATCAGCCTAAAGTAGCAAAGTTCCAGAAAATCCAAAAATGAGAAGACATGCAAAATTAATTAGTTATTGCTGTGTTGGTCTGGTGTAACTTTAACAAAAACAGATTTATTTTTTTCTCATTGAAGTTATGAAATTATGTTAGTGTCTGCATCCACAGTCATAGTGAAGACAATATTTTCCTTTCAGGGCTATCAGATACGTTGAATGATTTTACAATTCTTGTAAATACCCATAAAGCATACCTTCATCAGACAGATGATATTCTGAATCAAACTATTTCAAGTTCTAGAGCGATATGGTTAAATGATGCAACAACAACAAAATCAATATGAACTACTATTTTAATTACTTTGACTATAATGATTCTCTGTTTGGACAGAAGTCTTGCTTAAGTAGGAAGGCCAAATTGAGCTTTGAAAGCAGTGGTTTAGGGTTGGGTTTTTTTTTTTTATTATTTTACATTAAAGCCAAGGCCAAATACAGTTTTATTAAAGTTCATGGCATTTTTCTATAGGTTGATGCCCTATTTCTTCTTACCAGTTTAAATGGCAAGAATGGGAAGTCCATTATAGCATATTTACTGAAGAATGGATGTAATTCCTATTGCGTTCTCCATTTTCCTCCCTTTTTGTATATTTGTCTTTTTTTTTTTTTTTAAACTTGGTAGTGTTCTTTTAGAAAGAATGGGAAGGGAAGAGATGAAATAATTTTGCATACAATATCTTCTCTTGAACTTAGGATTTCTCCAAAGGGAATAATACCTACTTTGGGATGATTATATTTGTGTATTACCCTGTAACTTATTTTATTAAGTTACTATGCTGTAACTTGGTGCTGTGGTAGATGTGGCAAGATGGCGTAGTTGTCAAACGGTTGCTTGGCCACAACAACACTGATTTAAATTGATCAAACAAGTAAGATTAAAATCCAACCACTCTGCTTTGAGCAGGGGGGGTTGGACTAGACAGTCTGCAGAGTTCCCTTCCAGCCTCACCTGTGCTGTGAACTGGGAATAATGCAGTTCAGGGATCAATGTCATTTTATTTATTTGTGGATTTTTTGGTCTGAATTATATTAATTTTGTATTTTTGATACACTACAGTGTACTTCAAAGCACAAGCATGAGGAGAATGCTTTTTGAGATTCAGAAGGCCTTATTTTTCCCCTGTGGTTCACTTAACGTGGCCATTTGTATCAATATGAATCATATGCGAATAGGACCATCCTTATTTGATAGTCTTTGACATCCAGTTTGCAAAACTGAAAATGACAGTGGAAAAATACATTTCTGAAGTTTCTGCAGAGATTTTTGTCATGAAAAGAAGAACTTTAGCGAGGACTGCAAGATTTCTTCTTCATTTTAGTTATTTATTTTTTAAACTAATTATCTGAAAGGTGCCTTTGGATGTACTTTCTTTTTCAGGGCCAAGCAATATGAGGAAATTGAAAAATTATGTAATATGTGGTAGAACTAGTACGTTTCAAAAAACAGGCATATAGACTTTTTAAAAATAGTAGAGTGAAAACAATACATATTAAAAATATAGACTTGATACTGTTTTTTGCAACCTTATGTTTCAATTTTTTGAAGTACATTAAGCTGCTTTCAAAGGAAAAAAGGTTTCAGATGTTCATAGTACAAAAATGTATAATGTAGAAGTCAGTTTATTTCAAATACTCCAATATATCTCTCTGTTTTTTTCATACAAATATAATTATCAGCATATAAAATTTGTGAAACTAAACTGTTAAAATTTCAGGTTGTGTTTGAAGTCTACTTTATGCCCAGGACAGAAATTTTCTCAAAACTCTACCATAGTTTATTAAGTGACCTTTTATAACAAAGTAAGTTTTCTAATTTGAAAACGAAAAGATAAAACAAATTTGCCTGTTGCTGAAAGTATTGTTCTTCTATGCCAGAAGTTGTCTACGTAAATATTACGAAACATTTTTACTAATCTGATTTTCCTGTGCATATCTTTTCTTCCTGCCCCCCGTATTCCCTTTTTCAGTAACACTTCTCTTTTTTGCTTGCGTACCTGCATTTTCCATGTTTTTTGTCTAATGTGCCTTTCTCCACCAGTACCGATCTCCTTTTCCTCCCTCTCTCACATGCACTGCTGCTGGTGAAGATAATAAGCTCGTAACAAGTACCCTGCTCGGACAAACCAAAGGTCCATATCGCCCAGCAGTCAGTCTCTGACAGTGGCAGTGGAATATGTCATTTAGGGAGAGTAATAAGTTAAATCACTTTCTGCAGTCCATTCCCTTTCTAATCTCCCATCATCCACCATCACTGGATTGGAGATGTCGGAGTGTGTATCCTTAGCCAGTCCTTTTAGAATCCATTTATCAATAATGTCCATGAATATGTCTAATGCCTTTTTGAACCTGCTGATAACTGTCAGCCTTCACAATCTCCTATGCTGGCAAGCTTCAGAAGTTCATTACCTGTTGTGTAAAAAAAGTGTTTTCTTTTTTTCTGTTTTAAACTAATCTTTCACTTGCTTTGAGTGGCTCTGTGGTTTTGCTGAATAACAGTTCTGCATTTAGCTTACCCACTCTCTTGATTCTGTAAATCACAGTCTCATCCCCCCACAGCCTTCTCCTCTCCAAAATGAAGTTGCAGCACTTTTAGTCTTTCCTGATAAGGCTTGTGTCCATCACCTTGAGCATGAGTTGCCTTCCCTGGATCAGCTCTGACTTGACTATGTCTTCAGGTGTGGAGACCAGAGCTGCATACAGTACTCAAGTGATGGGCTCACAGAAGTTTTATATGATGCCTTTTGTGTTATTCTCTATGCTCTTCCTGATGATGTCCAACATTACTTGTTTTTTTGGGTTGCTGCTGCACATTAAACCGAAGACTTCGTGCCTGCCGTGCCTGCAAAATCACTTTCCTGAGTTGTAAAGCTAGTTCCAAATTCAGCGTTGTGTAAGCCTAGTTAAGATTCTTTTTTTTCCTCTAGATGCCTTAGCTTATGTTTATCCACATTGAAGCTCATTTATCACCTTCTTGCCCATTTATTCAGGCTAATGAGGTCTTTCAGGAGTTGGTCACCATCAGTACTGGATTTCACTGTCCAAAGGAGATTTCAGTGTTCACTACCTTTTATAGATCATTGAAGATGATGAATAAAATTCGTCCAAGCACCCATCCATGGGGTACCCTACTTCTGAGTTTTCTCCGTCGTAAAAATCCATTAGACCCTATCCTTCGTTTCCTGTTATCTAACCAGCTTTCAGTCCACAAAAAAACTTGTCTTCAGTCCCCTGACAACTTTGTCTAATAACATTACTGTGGAATGTTATTGGAAGGCTTTTGGGAAACTTAAATATATTCATATCCCCTTTATTTACATGCATGCTGACAGCTTCATAGAATTAGAGAAAACTAGTCAGACAGGATTTTCCATTGTAGAAACTCTGCTGGCTTCTGCAGGTGATCTTTATCCATCTCCTCAGTTAGTCTTTATTTTACCATCTTGCTGGGGACAGAAATCAGCCTTCCCGGTCTGTAGCTCCAGAGTCCCTTTTGTAGATGGCTTTTTCCATATGACTGTTTCTAGCTTTACACAGAGTAAAAGAACAATCTATGGGTATCTTCATCTAAGAGAAAAAAAAATAGGTAGTTTTTAGAATATCTTGTGAACATACTCAGAAGCCCTGGCTCCTAATGTAGGGTAAGAGCTAAATGGAATCCATGGCTTGAGTTTGAAATTTTGGAAAGTTTTAGCTAAACTGGGATTTTTACAAAAAATATTCCTTTGAAAAATGAAAATTTAACTAATAAAAAATGTGTCACTCCTGTATCGTGTTCTTAGGTTGGAAGCCTACTCATACCTTGTCCTCTTTCCATCTTTCCTGAGCAGGGAGCAGTCTTATCAATCAGAGATTCCAGGCACAGAAGCTTATAAATGAGGGATGTCATGGTCTTATAGTGATATAATGCATGGCAGCTCATCTTTATAAGCACCCATTTTCACCACTACAACCTCGGTGAGAGCTGTAATCATTGACATTTTTTAATGTCTTACATAGCTGAGTAAGAGGCTATATAAGTTTCAGTCAACACTTCATCCTCGATTCCATAAACCAATAAATTACTTGCTTCAGTGAGACTTTTGCATGTGGCATGTTGGCCGCAATTTGGAAGTAGGTTCTACATCTTGAGTCACAGGCTTAGACTACATAGTTCAATTTTAACAGATAGCGATTTTCTCAAAAAATGTTTACCTAAGTAAATTGGTTTTGCTGTCAGATGTTACACAAATAAGGGTACCTGTAAAATATTAGTAGAAAAGCTACAGATTTTATGCTTATGCAAATTAGCAGGAACAGTTTTGACTATATACCCTGTTATTATAATTGATATAGTTTAAAATTGAGTTTAGTCCTGTATTTTCTGGAGTTGTTTAGAGAATATAAAAATCACTTTGAAAAAAATGGTGTCTCTGCAATCTAAAGAAAACTACCATATAACAAAAGTTAAGAAAAAATCTTATACTGAAAAATTGCATTACAGACCACGTGAACAATTATATTGGATATTGCGTATTATTACTAGTGTGGTTTTCTTTTTTCAGCTAATGAAATATATCATGGTATCTTAGACAGCAAGATTGTTATGTTCTGTACAGCATATTAAAATGTTAATTGGTAGAATACTGGCAAGCCCAAATAATCGATTTCCTATATTCATTTAGGTAAATTGGTTGTGTAAAGATTACTTTAATGATATATACATGCAATTCACCACAAGAATATTCACTTAAAATGATGTAAAAGAGAATTTAAAGGAGAATAACAAAGCTGAACAAAGATTTATGTGGAAATTGTAGCTGCATTTGTAATTGTTCTGTTTCCAATAAATTATTTCAAATACTGCACATAAACTGTATGTCCTAGGGAGCACAGACTGCCTCTAGAGACAGCATGCCAGAAAAGAGACATAAAAGAAAGCTGGATAATGTGGAGAAAAGCAGTCCTGGCTCCATCTGCTGTCTGCTTTCTCTCTCTCTCTTTCTCTCTTTTTTTCTTTTTTTCTTTTTTCTTTTTTTTTTTTTTTTTTTGGCACCTTCTTTCTTAGGCCATTCGGGGTAGGTAGGTCCTATATTGAACAGACTGTTGTTTTAGGATACTTTTTTTCTGCTTTTGTCTGCTATTGAGACAGTTTAATTCTGGAAAACAAATCTACTTTGTTTTGTGTTTTCTGCTCACCATTGATAGTTTCGATCTACTAAACACAACTCAGATTAAGTAGGAACATAGGTTTTTTTTTTTTATCTCCCTAGGATCAAGTTAATTTTGTGGCCTTCCCCTCTTCTTCACCTGTATTATGAAATGCTGTAAGGAAGCCCAGGCACAGTTCTAGAATCATTACTCATTCTTACACATATGCTCACACTGGCTTTATCAGTACGAAATTGAAAAATCTACTTTTAATGCTAGCTTTTCATGTTGATTTTTCTCACAGTCCTTGGAAACAGAAGGGTTGTTGGACTGAGGGTGAGGAGAAGAGTCTGGGGGTCTGAAGCGTTACAGCTTGTCCCTGTTCTTCTGTTGAATAGGCTTGATCTTCAGAATCACTTCTGAGGCTGCTCTAATTCGTGCCAAAATCTCAATCATAAAGTTATATTTTTCTGCCTTAACTGTGTACAATATAGCTTGGCTCTCCTTCCAGACTGGTTTTGTCCTTTATTTAGAGTCCTAATAAATACAAATATTTTACTTGAAAATTGTCATTTCCTTGGAGGCTCAATAGACTTCAACAATATTTTTTTATTCTACAAATGGCAGACTTTTGCATTCACAAGAACTTCCCGATTGGAATTAGTGTAACTACTCAAATTTGGAAAATGGCTGCAAAAGAGAAATAACACTTTTCAGTCAGTCCTAGAGTTCAAGAATTTGTACGGAACCATGATCCTGCAAAGATGTACATCACTGTGCTTCTAAAACATAGTTCTGTTTCAGTAACAGGACCAAATTAAAATTTGCAAATGAAAAGTCTGACTGTAGATTGCAGAAATACTGAAAATACAAAGCAGATGCTAAATAGATAGGCAAGAATGTAAATAAGTATTTAAAAATATTGATGTTTACATTCTCAGATCTAAAAAACAGTCCTGAAAGCTCCAGTCATAGCTAAACATCAGAAAAACTTACTGTGACTGGAATTGCTAGAAATTCAAACTTTATTATAGAGAGGATTTCTAAAAATTATTAATAAAAAAGATTATTTGTGAAATATATGGTTTTTTCAGATAGGGATGAACATTTATTCACAAGAATACCTAGAGCTCAAATATAATAGAAAATTAGTCATGCAATTAGGCCAAACATTCAACACACTAGAAAATACTACAATTCATATTTCCTGATGTTTTTGTGACATGAGAGGTAAAACCATTTTTATAGTATGTAAGTCTAGTTCCAGCTTAGATGTTGAAATAAAAAATTTTATATTTGAGTAATCCTACCACTTGAGAAGATGAGAAGGTTAAAAAAAAAAAAAAAACCAAACAAATGGAAGAGTTGTGGAGATCTTTGGTAAATGTCTACATTAACATAAAAAGTGAGTTACTTTTCTACAGCTTACTGAAGTAGCATATGTTTCTGGATTTTTGCAGTCTAGAAACTAATACTTAGACATTCTTTTAAAAGACATCCCTTATCAGCAATAATTAAGATGTGAGATGAGTAAGACTTTTTTTTTAAGGAAAACAGACATTTGGTTGTTCCCAAACTAATTGTGAATATCACTTCAAGTGTTTCCAGCTGTAATGGAAGAGTTGGAGTGATACAGCTGTTGAAATCATCAGCTGCCTTTTACTCAACAGGTCGGCAATTAAGGAATCCCTTTTGTTCAGGTTGTTCCATAGGGACTGCTGAATGCTTCAGCAAACACAGTTCATGAGGAAGAAAAAAATATCTTAAAAAGTTAAATTTCATTCAGTTCAAAGCACTTCCTCTCCAATCCTAACCATATACTAAAAAAAGAGTCAATCCTAGAGTTTAATATGATATTAAATATTATAAAATATTATTATTATTATACTAAAAAAAGATATTATTTGTTACCCAATTTTAGGAAAGCAGTCACACACACAAAATGAATTACAGTTCATTTTTATGTGTATTTGTATAGTCTAGTCTAGTTATTTTCAATCTTTTTCTTATGTTAAAGTTCTCCCTCATCAGATTCTTCCTCATAAGAATCAGGCAGGTCATATTGGTCATAACCTCCAGGTTAAGATAACTTAAAATATTATTTGAGGCAGTCTTCAAACTGAAGGATGCGTTGCGTCATGCTTGGTTCCTTTATTCCCCAAGGTATCTCTGCAAAAATTAGAATTAAAAGCATAGTATTGTAAGTAAAGGTTAAGAAAGGATGAGTGGTTCAGTTGCTCATTTTGAGAACATCTTCTCTGGCATCTTTGGTTTTTTAAATTGATATTAAGGATTTTTACCTCGTAGACTCAGTTCAGTTTATTGGTTTATTGGATCTCTTCCCCTGGACATGTTCCATTTCTTTCTGTTGAGGCTGAGGTTATTTGTGACTGTGTTTTAAAAGCATATTACATGTCTTTTTTTTTTTTTTTCCAATTTACAGTTCAGCTGCCTTGCATATTGAGGTTATCTTTCAGTATACCATATAAGCAATACGTACGAGATGTATATTGGCATATACTTTGCAATCTACTTTGTTACAACAAAACCATTTAAAATATTACTGAGTAAAGAGCGTATCTAGAAATTGGCATGAATGAAATTCACCTCTGTATTCAAAATACTGTGTCTTTTTAAATACTTTTCTTGAAATGTATTGCAAATACTGCAACATATAGAAAAATACAGATTCTCTTCCTATATGCATAACATAAGCAATGTATGCTGTCACCTGTGGTTACAGTGCAGTCACTTTGCTCATTTGTTTTATTTCAGACGGTTCGCCATGGTTTTCCTTACCTACCCACTGCCTTAGCCTTTGACCCAGTTCAGAAAATTCTGGCAATTGGAACAAGAACAGGAGCCATACGAATGTATCCTTTCTCATTCCGAATTTACACCATTTCTATGTATTTGTAATACAGTGATGTGAATCATCTTCTACAAGCACTCAGGTAAGGTTACAGTTTATGTTGTTACATTCTACTTCATTTTGCTTTACTTAGGTGCACTGGAAAAGCATGTGCTGTTGAGGAATTACCATTAGGTCTTCAAGGTGTCCAAAGAAAAATTTTTATTGCGTTTTTGGCGTATGGTTTTGGCATATATTGGTTAATATAAAGCAGAATTAATTTTTGTTTTTTTCAGCATGAAAAGTAGACACTTTTCAGTATGTAAAGGTAGACTACAAAGTGATAATAAGCCAAGTTGTGAACGTTGTGCCAGCAATAAATAGATTCATTGCTGCAATGCAGCTAGCCACCTGTAGACATCTTCACTGTAGATATCTATGTATGAGATACTGTTTAGACTCTTCCAAGTGAATGGTGGGAAATAAGTGATTTTAGGGTAGAATTCATCTCTTCCTGGAGGAGGAGATGAAGCACTCTAAAAGTGCCTGTTTCTCTTCATTAATTATAAAGGTACATCAGTGCCAGCACTTTATGTGTATTTTTATGCAGTAAGAATTTTAAGTTAGAAGTCTACACAGAATAAATTGAATATAAATGTAATGAAAATTTGAGAACTTTGATTTAAAAAAAAAATCTGAGGAGAATATTTAAATGTGGTGTATTTCAAAATGTTTCTCTGCATAATTTTCTTACTTTGTCATGGTTCGAATGTATTCCAGTTTGGTGAAAATACACATAAAGTAAGGAAAAAAAGAAGAAAGAATGTTACAGGAAGGTTTAAAAGTTACAGGATACGGAAGTAATAAACCAATATTTTTTTACAACCTTTTTGTAGCTAAATAAATTCTGGATTTAAATTAGGGGACAATGCTGTATAAAATACCAATCTAATCTTTTTCTGTTTTTTTTCTGCCATTGTTCCCAAAGTAACTATATACCCAATGAACCCAAAGGCAGGTTATAACGTAAAGAAAATTATTCTCCTGGAGAACCAGTCTGTGCTTCATGTAACATGACTAAAACTTTGTTTCCTCCATTTTTGAGTGCTCTTGTTCTGAACAGCTGCATTTTCATAAGCCTCATTTTCTATCTGATCCAGAACTTCTCACAAGACTCAACTAAACCTCTAGTTATGCGACAAGCTTTGCTTTGGTAGTTCTGCTCTTAGTATTTACCTGTATGAAGTAGACTGAATATATTCTCTTCAATTACAAAGAGGAAAATCCTCTTGAATTTGTGCACTTCTCGGAAAGTGCGAGTCTAGTAGTCATGCTTTCTTCTTTTAGGAGGTATGCAAGGTTAGAAAGCTGGAGTTTTGTCTCTGGAAACTTCACTGATACCTTCTATGAGAGGGGGTATTGGGAATTTCGTGGGTAATGTAGATGTAGGAAGAAGACCTTGCAGAAGATTGACTCTTGAGCCCATCTCTTCTTTCCATCTCAGCAACCTGGCTTTTGTAGGAGCAGTGCTGTTACTGGCTAGGCACCCTATACCATTATAAATCCCTCCTTTGAGAAAAATGCAGTTACAGAGCCTGAATTAATACGGGTTCATGTAGAATTAAGTAAAACTTGCATGTCCCCTGCCACAGGAATGCAACATGCAGTGGAAAATCAGCTATATCTCTAACCTTATATAGAACTCTCTATATATCATCTTCTATGGAAATGGATTATAAAGGTTGTTTTTCAAAGCACCCTTCCCTTTAATATCTCTTCTCCAGTTTTGCTAGCAAACCCCTACCTCATTGACAGAAAATTTTCTACTGGTCCTAGTATCTGAATCAAACAAGAGCATCAAGATTAGCAGGGATTTTGATTTTTTTTTTTGAGAGAGAGATGTAATGTCCTAACATAAATCATAGAATCATAAAATCAGAATCGTCAAGGTTGGAAAAGACCCTTAAGATCATCGAGTCCAACCGTTAACTTAACACTGCCAAGTCCATCTATACCATGTCCTCGAGCACCACATCTATCCGTTCTTTAAATACCTCCAGGGATGGAGACTCAACCACTTCCCTGAGCAGCCTGTCCCAATGCTTGACCACCCTCTCGGTGAAGAAGTTTTTCCTAATAGCCAACCTAAACCTCCCCTGGCGCAGCTTGAGGCCATTTCCTCTCGTCCTATCACTCGTTACTAGGGAGAAGACACTGACCCCCACCTTGCTACAACCTCCTTTCAGGCAGTTGTAGAGAGTGATAAGGTCTCCCCTCAGCCTCCTCTTCTCCAGACTAAACCACCCTGGCTCCCTCAGCCGCTCCTCATAAGACTTGTGCTCCAGACCGTTCATCAACTTTGTTGCCCTGCTCTGGCCACGCTCCAGCACCTCGATGTCCTTCTTGTAGTGAGGGGCCCAAAACTGAACACGGTACTCGAGGTGCGGCCTCACCAGTGCCGAGTACAGGGGCACTATCACCTCCCTGGTCCTGCTGGCCACACTATTCCTGATGCAAGCCAGGATGCCATTGGCCCTCTTGGCCACCTGAGCACACTGCTGGCTCACCTTCAGCCGGCTGTCGACCAGCACCCCCGGGTCCTTTTCCGCCAGACAGCTCTCCAGCCACTCCTCCCCCAGCCTGTAGCGTTGCCTGGGGTTGTTGTGACCCCAGTGCAGGACTCAGCACTGAGCCTTGTTGAATCTCACACAGTTGGCCTCGGCCCAACGATCCAGCCTTCTCAGCTTAGGCACACAGAGCCTGGTTTGCTTAATTAAGCACTGAGTTAATAGAAGCTGTGCTTTGAATACAGGGTGCCATAAAAGGAAGTACTACTTTATTCATTTTAACTAAGGCCTCTCCAGTTGGCCTTCAAAGGTTCACAGAACCTATTGCCTAAAAAGCCTCGTTGTGAACTAATAACTTTGCATTTGTACACAAGGCTGAACAGTGATCAGTGAAACAGGGCCTGGGACCACACACGGAACACCACTTATTTAAGCCAGTCTTGCTGCAACCATTTGTAATTGTTGAAATCAAGCAATAAAATTCAAGTCCAAGCTGTAACAGATTTAGTATTACATCTGAAAATACAATTCATAATGGAATTTTTTTAAGCAAACTGAAAAAAGTATAGATTTTGATGGCTCTGAGTCTTACACAGTATCCTGTAAAAATACTTTTTAACAGAGCCACACCGTTTCATTCTGCCATGAATATGTTAGGTAACACATAGAAAGACAGAATTCCTTCCACGCATATGTTGTGTTTGGCTGGTGCATCTAAACAGTACAGTGGATGGAATGAAAGGACAAATTATTTGGCTACCATCAGAGAAATGCACCCAATTATTTATTTGTTTATTTATTGGTAGCACCAAAGGGGCCTAGTTTGGATCATACTCTGTTGTGCTGGGCAACACAAAGGCATAGCATGAGAGGATTTATGTTTAGTATTCACGTAATGATGTAGAACAAGTTTTCCTGTGACCAGTGTAAGTCACATAATGGTCTTGTTGCTTCCCTGTCTTTCTAAGAGATTCACAAAGTGTTTGTATTTCTATTGGTCACAAGTTAACAGGTCTCGAAAGACAAGCTGTTTCCAAAGAAAATGAAGCGTGTGCCTCTGTGTTATGAATTAATGTTTAACATCACGCCTTCAGGTGATCATTTCAAGTGATCCAGCAGCAGTTCTGAAATTGACTATGCTAAATTGGCCTGAAATAGAGTATGGTATTCCTAAGTTGCCATTGGAGTACAGAGATAAATGAAAGTTCATTTTGGTATGACAGCCAATTTGTCTTCTCCTAGATTTCTTTTCAGGCTGCTTTAGGTGCAACTGCTATAGCTTCTATAGCAATGGGAATTGCTGTTGCTATGCTCTACTGGTCCTAGCAGCCTCTGTGGGATTCTCAAGGAACTTGAAACAACAACGTAGGTTTTACCGACACTGATGACGGCTGGATCCTGGATCCTCACAGGGACAGCTGTGCTCCAGCCCACAGAATGAGAGTGTGCTGCAGATCATCAGTGAAAGAGTATCTTCCTATTACCAACACAAGCTAACAAAATCTACAAATAAAGGGCAAAAAATCCACTCTTGAAACAATTGCTATGCCATCTGGTCATTCTTTTCCTTTGTCCTAAACACAGCAAATTTAATTTCCCCTCTGAGCACTTTTTTCCTATTTGAAGCCTGTTCTCAGCTCCCATACCTTTGATCATTGCTCAGATCATTGCTTGATACCACTCTACCTGGACTATCCTTGCTTCAGGCAAACACATTCAGATGAAGAGGGGCTATGAAATTGAATTCCTTTTCTTATAGTTCCCATATCCTTCTTCTCTAGTCCCAGTCTGGAGGACCTTCTGACATTACACACAAGAAAACGACGTGTGCAGTCTCTGGTTACTATCAGAGAAGATTCTGTATCGCCATACAAGGGGGTGAGAAATTAAGAGACTTCATTAGACTTAAGTCTTTTCCTCATTTCAGAGGAAAAAGTCGGGGGGTTTGTCACATTCTCATCTGAATAAATAGATTAAAATCACTGTTGTTAGCCATGATTGTTCCAGTATCAGATCTGAAGAAGTGGCATGTTGGTCTCAGATTTCAGGATGCATATTTCTATATTGTCATTTATTCAGCTCACGAATGCTTGTTAAAATTCATTATAGGTACTTCCTGGAGTCACTGAGTCCTTTCCTTTGGACTTCTTCCATCATATCAAAGATGTGCTTAGCCAGTACAGCCACCTACTTCAAACATATAGAATAGAGCATCTACATATTTTTGTATTGAGCTGCTGATTATTTGGTGGTCAGCTGCAGTAAGAAATTCTGAAAGAGACTCTTTTATAGCTATTATCATCTTTGCTTATTAAGAAATGAGAGAAAGTTTTTGTCTTAAATCCAGTGCAAAGAAAACAACCTACTGGGTCCAGAATGGTCTCCACACCACTGAAAGCTTATCCATCATCAAACGGGCTTAAATTAGTAATATGTCTTTGGACATGTTTTAGTGTTGTCTGTTGTTGTAATTAATTTGTATTCTTTAGACTTATGGGCTTCATGTTGTCATGGATGCAGGTTATGGGGCATGCAAATCTTCATTTTCACTGTTTGTTGCTTGAGCAAAAAAGTAAGCCATCCGCAACACATGCAAGGCCTTTCTAATAGACGTAACAGCTTGCTGTATTCCAGTGTTATCAGACAATATAGTAGCCATTTTATACCTAAGCAAACAAAATTATTCTGACTCACTAGCACATGAAAGTGGAAGTGGTTTCGCTTAGCTGCATGGTCCTGACACTTTCCTTGCTCCGACCCTGATCAGATATTTCTGTAAGCAAGCCAATTCACTAACCTGGCAAAAAACTAGTTATTTTTTACTGTGTTACTTTTTTGTCAGATCAGTGAACTGAATTATCTGGTGTTTACCTCTGGTGCTAGTCAGACTGATGCACAAGGAAGCTGGAAGGAGTGCATAGTGGGGACTGGACAGAGGAGAAATAGAAATTTTGGCAGTATGGAAGAGATTATTAGCTTGACTTGTCTTACTGTGTGAAATTGCATCACAGAAATCCAGCTATGGCAGAATGCAGTTGTCTATTAACTTTGCTACAAAATGTAGAAATAGCCTTTCAATTTTGAGTGGTATGGAAGATAAGCTACCTTTTGCTTACATTTAAAAAATCTTCTTGATGTAAAGCCATCTGCAAATCACAAAAAATTTACAGGCTCTGCTCAGAGAGATTCTGCTTTTGGCTCATATTTGGAATAATTTTTCTGCCCTGTTTTATGTGTTTCTTCCCATGCTTTGATAGCAAGGGTGATTTTTTATTATCAAATACAGTACAGCAATACTTATTTTAATAGGTACATTTTGTAAAAAACAAAACATGGCTTCAAGATGGCCAAGAAGGCCAACAGCATCCTGGCTTGTATCAGAAATAGTGTGGCCAGCAGGACCAAGGAGGTGATAGTGCCCCTGTACTCGGCACTGGTGAGGCCGCACCTTGAATCCTGTGTTCAAGTGTTGGGCCCCTCACCCCAAGAAGGCCATGGAGGTGCTGGAGCGTGGCCAGAGCAGGGCAGCGAGGCTGGGGCAGGGGATGGAGCACAAGGCTGAGGAGGAGCGGCTGAGGGAGCTGGGGGTGCTCAGCCTGGAGAAGAGGAGGCTGAGGGGAGCCCTCATCGCTCTCTGCAACTGCCTGAAAGGAGGCTGTAGCGAGGTGGGGGTCGGTCTCTTCTCCCAAGTAACAAGCGATAGGACGAGAGGAAACGGCCTCAAGCTGCGCCAGGGGAGGTTTAGGTTGGATATTAGGAACAATTTCTTCACCGAAAGGGTTGTCAAGCACTGGCACAGGCTGCCCAGGGCAGTGGTTGAGTCTCCATCCCTGGAGGTATTTAAAAGACGGGTAGACGTGGCGCTTAGCACATGGTTTAGTGGTGGGCTTGGTAATGATAAGCTAATGGTTGGACTCGATGATCTTAAGGGTCTTTTCCAACCTAAATAGTTATATGATTCTGTAAGATTATCTCGGTTCTTCCTGTGAAACAGCCAATAATCATATATTTGATTCCAGAGTTACTATCCCAAGTAAAGGGGAAGGTGAAATCTAAACCCAAGATAGCCCTAGCTATAGCATGGATCCTGAGCAGCTGATGCACACAGAGAGACTGTATTACTGGGAAGTAAAACTGAGGCTGTTTGTGTGCTTTAGAAAAAAATCAGGCAAAGAAAACAAATAGCACTGATTAAGTAATTGCCTGCAGAGTTCTGAGGAGGCATGGAATTTTACAGTAGTTAAAGGAAGTGTGGTAAAGAATGTTTGACATCAGGTTGGATGTACTTTAAAAGAAAAGAAGAGATTATAACTTGAGGTTTTGGTCTGTAAGAAGGATGGCTTAATATCTAAATATAAAGTGTGACAGATTTACTGTCCTTAGAACTGCTGTCTCTTAATCTAAACAAGGTTTCAGTAGATCTTTATCCTTAAAATAAGCCAACTGTGTTCCATGCTGTTTACTCTATGTGATTTATTGGGCAGATGGAATGGGGGAAGCACAGACAAGATCATAAAACCAAAGTTCTGTTATTTGACTTGGAAGAATCATTGATGCATTTCATCTTCATCTCATTGTGGAATATATTTGGGATTTTTCCAGAGCACTTGAGTGATTCAGGAACACAAACCTCACTGAAAGTCAGTACTCCTAACATAAATTCTGTTAAAAATCCCCCTGGGAATCAACACATACATATATGTATTTTTATATGCATAGATGCCTAAATAGGTTATTACAGAAATGAATTTATTGTCAATCTACAAGAAAAAAAATTATAAAAGATGTAAAAATAATCAAATTTACCTGTATGATAAATCTGACAGAACCAGAATTTGGGGAATTTTAAATCTATACTGAGATTACTATGCATCTGGTTACATGTGTACTCATATAGGTATACATATTAGGTCTCTGCATATAATACACGTATGCATAAATTGCGTCCATTGATCTCCCAAGCCTCTTTCATGCTTTTTTAGTAAGCAGGTTAAATATGTTACAGTTAAATGTACTGAGCTTCCTTCACTTTCAGTTGGTGTTTATCCAGGAGGTAAAAATGGAATCTGACATCTGCAAACAAATCTACTAAGAAAAAACAGATTTTCATATATTTGGAGATGCACATAAAAATGGCAGAGAGGTGGATGGATCTGGCAGCATTTTAATTGGAGCTGATGACTGCATTTTGATCACTATCTGAAAAAAATGCTATTTGGATGTTTGTTTCAATAATTTTATTCAGTTTAATAATATAAAAAGCTTACTGTGATATTGAAATGATGACTAGCGGGGATAGTCAACCATTTCAAAGAAGTGATGTGTCTTAATTAGACTTTGTGTGAGCATTAGAGCTTTCCCTACCTTTTTTGATCAAAACCTTGTCATCAACAGAAATGCTGTCATGCAAAGGAAGTAATGCACATCCATTCGCCCTCCCTTTCAGTCTGCTAATTATCTTTTTTAGACAAATATCCATGACCTTAATTTGGCAAGCATCCTTTAAAACACAGAAATTTGTAGTCATACTATGCACTTATTTATTTTGACTCTTGTCTTCTTTTGCTTTTATCTAGTGAATACTCTTCGTGGGAGAGAGAAATTATATTTCTCCAAATAACTTAGGAAAATTACTATCTAGCAAAAAAGCAAACCCAAAGTACATCGGTACATACATAGACTGGGATTCTTTTTGTGTTGTGAAGAGAGACCTATTTCTGTTTAGCTACAGGCTCTCATTCAATTTCAATTCTTGACGACTTCTTAAAGTTAGGTGCCTTTCTTGCACATACGTTCTTTATGGAGGGAGGCCACGGACAAAAGGGAGCTGTGGAGGGTTGAATGCCTGTTATGAGGTAGAAAGGGTACAATGACTATGAATAATTGTCTCTGCATGGGGCATGCCAATGTAGATCTTTGGAAGTTTCTGGAACCAAAGAGATCCGCCTGTGAGGATCTTCCGCAGCAAGGAACGTGAACCACATGTTGGTGGTTCAGTATGAGATGGGACAGACATAGTTGCACACTATTTCAACCAAAAGCTTAGGTGTAGGTATAGGAGAAAGGCATAATTTTTCCTGAGGTCTGAAAAATGGGGAGATGGACAAAACAGAAACTATGATCTCATTCAGGAGAGGGGGAGGGAAAGGTTTCCTTGAAGAGCTTCTTTTCTCTTATCTGATTTCCTTGATGAGGTTCTTTTCCCTCATCCATGGCCAGCTCAGTCTCTCGTTCCCTAACTGTGACCTAGTTTTGCTCCAATTCTCATAGTTCTTATGTTTCTATTCCTCAGCCCTGACCTGTCTTTTCTTAGTAGCAGCGAACAAGCAATATTCTTTCAATCTCCACCTTTCTCCTGACCTGTGCAAAGCAGCCTCTGAATGACATATTTTTCTAAGGAAACTGAGTCAAGAACTAAGATGTTTCCTGAGTGCTTCGGATGTAGCATTCAAAGCCACACATGAGTACAGAAGGAAGAATCAAAAAAGAGCATCACTGAAGAAACCAAGCTTGTCCAAAAGAGGTTGTGGATCAAGAGCTATGAGAAAGTGAATAGCTGAAGAAACCAAGTCTTTGGGGGCATCAAAGAATGTAAGCATAGCATCAATCTCCTCATCCAGAGGGTGCGCAGGGAAAGGAAATGACCTAGAAATTTTAGGAGCCTATTCCTTTTTAGTGTTGGTGTGAAGGAGGTCAAAGTTTAGTTTAGAAATTAGTATGTAGAAGTCATCACCACCTGAGCACATGTCTACCGACTCACTCAGTCCCCTCCTGGACACACAGTAAGTTCATAGCCCTCCTCAATAAGCTTGCAAAGTAGCATGTACGTGAGTACCATCCTCAGTGCCTGCATCATTTGCAGAACGTGGGAGGTAGTGCTTCAAAAAGAACTGGTCCTTACTATTCCTGTCCCAGCAACACGGAGATTATGCAACACCTATTATGGTGTAGACAAGCACCCAAACAGTGTTAAAGATCCTATCGCTGATGGTAAATAAGACATTAGTCTTCATCAGCTCTTAGGCCAGAGTTAGGTAAGGTGCAGACATCATGACTTCTGGTGAAGCCTGTTAAGATGCTTATAAGTCTACAATGGTGGGCTGCCAAGGCTTGCATAGCATGAGGTGGTAGTTCATGAGGTTTGGGTAGTTATAGCAACCCTGAGTTGTGCGTTAGATGGAAACGTGGACTCCATGAACTGGCTCTCCCCTTCATAGTTCAGGAACCCACAGAGATCAAACCTTGGATGATTTTGTTGGTATCTCCTGCTATTACTATTTGAAGGAAGATAGTTTGAAGGATGGTATCTGAGGCAATCGATCACCACTGCTGTATTTACTCTTTGCAAACTGGTTACTAACTAAAAAGTAAGAGTTGGAGCTGCAAGGCTCTGCTGGGTGATTGACACTCTTGAAAACAGTTCTGAAACTACATGAAAGGATGATGAAGTCATGGTACTAGCTTACGGCAGAGGCAGTACGGCCTCTTCAATTCTGCTCCACATCCAAAAGTTTTGCATTAACTGCTGATCATTTCACATCCAGAGGATAATGCTGTCCCACAAATCCAAGCTTGTTCTCTGGGACCAGAACCTCCAGACGGTCATACCTGAAGCAATCATGGTGGCAAGGACTCCCAAAAAATCATTCTGCCTGTCTTCTTCCACAGAAGAGGAGGTATAGGAGGATGGACTTATTAAAATGTACTTCCACCATAGCTTCTGCAGATGCAGGTTTAAATTGCATTCCTCTTTTGAAGCACGTCACAGATTATATCATCCAAACTTGTACTGGGGAGGTAGGCCAGGAAGCAGGTACCATTGTGCTGCTCAGAACTGGTACAAGCAGGAACAAGAAAATAAGAAATAAGAAAGACTTTGTCTGGGCAGTGGTGGCATGGACAATCTCATGGTCAATGAAGTACTAATGTCATCTGTGAGAGAGACACTGAAGCCCAGTGTGGTGCTCCCTAGATACCCTATAAGGCTTAACTTAGTAAGCAAAGGTTTGTGGGATAAGTCCCTCTCAGCCTAATGTTCAAACCAGATGTGGAATTTGAATGAAACCCCCTGGAACAAGTAAACTGAAAATGTGAGAAGTCTCAGCACAAACTTCTGCTCCTATTATAATGTAGATATAAACAATGTTCCTGGAGATTTCTTGTGGAAGGAGCCATGAATGATGCGAGATGGTGAGTCTTATCTACCTATTTTCAATTAAAATCCACTTTACCAGCATGAATGTCTTTCCTAAGGAGATATGTAAATTTTCAGTTGCTAACCAAGAATGATCCTCTGGCCACATCGTAAACAACCAATATTGGTATCCCGTTCCATAATGTCATACAGACATGATCTGTCATGCCAGATTTACCAGTCACCTCTTAAAGTAACGAAGAGACTCTGAAACCAAATCAGAGAGGAAGCATGCCTTCAGTGTGAAATATCAGGAAGGCAGCTTCAGTAGTTTGGGAAAGCAACTTTATTTGTGAAGCACATGGGCAGTTGTATCTTTTCATTTGACGTTTTTGGGAACTTCAGTGTGTCTTTTAATGGGTTAGGTGCATCAGAGGTGATAATATGACAGGGGAGAAATAACTAGAAGCAGGAAGATAACCAACAGTGACGGGCAGAAAGTTACTTATTTTTTCTTGGCAAGGTGAATCCTTTGTGATTAGTCAGTGCTGACTAAAACCAGCAGAAGGTAATGGAAGTGTATGGCCACAGTAGCTGAAATCATATGGCAAAAGACACATGCTTTTCTGCTGAAAAGTGTACCTTTCAAATACTTGCTCTAGCCCCACAGTGTAAGGGAATGCAAATTATGACTGTGACAGGCTTCTGAATTATCTCTGTCTTGTTACAGTAATGTCCTGGGTACCTCTTCTGATTTCGTGTTGATATGCAGAGACGAGTACAATAAAACCATCCATAATAACTACTTTAAAGACTAACTATAAATAAACATAGTGCACGTTAATTAAAGAATGCTCTGTCTGCCATTGTGCTAACATTGTACTAAAATACTTGTAAGCTGAGGTGGACTTAACAAGCCAACTCTCAGTGATGCTGGGTGTTGATAAAAGAGGAGTCCCTTCTTTGTGTTCTGTCCTTCTCACTCTATGAGTGTTTGCTTTATAGGCATGCTGCTTTGGTATTACATCCCAGATTTTGCCATTAGTATCTTTCCTTGATTTTTTCTTGTGGTGGGTTGACCCAGCCAAGAGCTAAGCAGCACACAGCAACTCACTTACTCCCCCCAACAGGATGGGGGAGAGAACTGGAAAAGCAAAAGTGAGAAAACTTATGAGTTCAGATAAAGAGAGTTTAATAAGTGAAGCAAAGCTGTGCCCGCAAGCAAAGCAAAATAAGGAATTCATTCACTACTTCCCATCAGCATGCAGATGTGCAGCCACTTCTGGAAAGCAGGGCCTCAGCACGTGGAACCGTTAGTTACTTGGGAAGACAAATGCCGTATCCACAAACATCCCTGCTTCCTCCTCCTTTCCGTGAGCATCATGCTGAGCATGATGTTGTATGGTATGGAGTATCTCTTTGGTCACTTTGGGTCGGCTGTCCTGGCTCTGTCCCCTCCCAACCTCTTGTGTACCCCAGCCTACTGACGGAGAGGGCAGAGTCGGTAAAACAGAAAAACTCAACGCTGTGCAAGCACTGCTCCACAATAGCAAAATCTCTGGTGTGTTATCGACACTGTTGTAGTCACATATCCAAAACACAACACCATACAGGCCGCCATGGAGAAAATTAGCTCCATCCCAGCCAGACTCAGTACACTTCCCGAAAATTCTGCAGTACTGTTTATTTGAACATTTGTGGTTTTCAAACAATGATGACTGGAAATTGAGTGATCTTAACGTGCTTTCATTGTAAGGCTGCTGACTTGAGCAGAAGCAGGATTTTGCAATCTTGTCTCTAATTATTGATAATAACTGTGATTTCTATTAAACAGTATCTGGGATTTTTGCATTTTACTAAATAGATATTAGCAAGTCTCTGGGTATATTTACATGTTGCTATTCAAAATTAGCTCTAAAAATGCTCACAGATAACATAAGAAGGAAATATTGGAATTTGATTCTTTTGAACTATGGTTGATTTTTTTTTTTTGTGATTGCTCCAAAAAACCTAAAGCCCTAATCACCCATTACACTGCTAGATTTTAAGCAGCTATAGCAGGTGCATTTTAAATGCTAAGACTTCTAGAGGAGTTTGAGTTTCTGTTTTGTTATTTAGCTATATTTTCTGCAATGCAAAATTGATAGCTCTATGACATTTTATTTACATATTTCAGCTGCTTCAGTAAATAAATAAGGGTTGACTGAAGTATCTGGTCTGATCTGAGACACACCAATTTCAAATGCACTGTGCTTTTATTATGAGATGAATTGATGAGATGTGTGGTAGAAGTATACTAATATTTGAGTAAATTCATGTAGCAGGCATGCATGTGAATAATTTTATACAACTATATAGTCTCCGGTAGCCTATGATGAGAATTTACAACCTAGTCTTTCAAAGTAATTATCTTCAATTGTTTTTTTTTTTTTCCTTATTTGCACCATGTAAGTTCACGGGTTCAAATAATTTCTTGATTTCAGTTGTGGATAGATGTTTGCCCCAGTTCCCATTAGATTATAACAGTAGTGCTTTCCTTTTCACAGCAGTTTTATTAATCTTTATTTGTAGAGTTTGAGAGATTTCAATTGAAGTTAAATTCTTAGAGCTAAGGAGTGGCTAACACAATACATCAATGCTTTATCTATTGAAGAACATGATTTAAAATGTGTGATTTGGTTAGGGAAAGTGTCCTATATTCCTTCTACAGACGTCATACATGCTAATCTGTAGATTATTTGCATAGCTTTTTATCTTATTAGCCAAATTCATGAGAGGGACATAATTTTGAAACCCAAGAATGCAGTCTCTTAGATAAAAATTAAATTAAAAATTAAGTTTTATATTGGCTATTTTTAAACAGAAAATGAAGTGCTAGAGTGAAAAGTGTTTAGGTGCCATTCATGAAACCAAGCAAGCAAGGTAATTTTTGTTTCCCTATAGTGTATTGATAAGAGGCTTCTAGAAGACAGGAGCAACTCCAAGGTGATGCAGAGAAGAGATTCTTTATCTATGTCTTATTCCACTGTGGAGAGTAACCTAACCGCCAGTACATAAATAGGGCATAAATAGCACTGTCTTTCTTTCCTGGTTTTTGAGAATTATCCAACAGGTATGAATGGAGCCACTAAACTTCTAATAAATTATGAGTTGTACATGTCAACATTTTTTCCCCAATATTTTCAAGCCAAAATGATTTGACAAATTCACCATTCTTTCACATTTTCATTTTTTCCTTCTATTCCTTGTCCTCTGCAAGGTTTGAGCAATTTCTCATGTTACTTATTCATTAAGACTACAGAATATTTTCTTTGCATTATTCTAATGTTATAGACGACTCGTTTGTTCTCTGATTTCAGTTTAGTGAGGGTTGTTTATCTTCTTCTCATTCAAGGGGAGAGAGTTTGTTTATTTACTCCCTGAAGGAATCAAGTAATCCAAGTTATGTGCGAGATAGTTTTGTTAAGAAATCATGTGAGCACTTGAGAGGTATGAGTATACTCTTAGTGATACATCTGCTTATATGGAGAATTAAGAAGTTAAGGGAGGGAATCTTATAAAACCACTGTTTGGAGATAACAGCACACGAAGCCTTAAGACCTGACTGAGCCCATTGCTTTACTCACAAGAACAGCCCCACTGAAATCTGTAATATCACAAACCGCAGTGGAGCGCCTAAGCAAGATTTAAGTGGAATTCAGGCACTTGAACCTGAAGCTGAACTTCTGAACATCTCTGCTGAGTTTTCTAACCTGGGTAATGCCCAGCCTCTTCAGATGCTTTGAAGTCTTGTTTGTGTAGTGCCTTAGTTTTAAGAGGGTCAGGTAGCTCAGCATCTGTCTCGTGATAGAGCGCTAATATGATTAATCAGCTAGACACATCTCCAGCAACCTGTGTCACAGGATTAAGATCTGGCAGACCTTCTCAGAGCAAGTGTACAAGATCAGATTGAACATAAAATGCACTGGTGGATGCTACTTCTAAGAGTTTGTGTTCGTCCTGTATCCACTGACTTGTGCTGTGGATGTACTGACTTGAGATATGGGAGTGTCAGTTCAATTTTCTCAGCAAAAAGTTTAAACCTACACATCCCATTACACACAACAACATTTTTACTACCAGACCGTATATACCTCTGAGGTATTTTTCACCTTAAAGTGTTCCATTTTGCGGGAATAGCAAGCACAACCGTGTCTTTATAGGCTAATGATTTATTCACATAATTTGAAGTAGGAATCTTGCACTCCAGTCTGTGCTGAAGGACTGTTTGTAAATTTTACTTTGAACAGTGATTAGATGCAATAATTATAACATCTAAAGTTATTTTTGTAGATCATGTTGTCTTAGCAAGACAGATTGAATATCTCATTCATAATAACTTCATGTGTTTGTTTCATGCAAGTTTTTCATAAAATAATACTTTACACTGGAAGATCAAATAGTACCCAATAGATTTGGTAGTGCCAAAGTAGCTCTTAAATTCACACTGCCTGTCTGGGCCCATAGCTCCAAATTTCAATTCAATATTTCTCGTTTTTGCTTTCTCTTCTTCTTCCTTGGTAGGGAGTAGAAAGAACTAATATCATCTGTTCTTCCAGCAATGGTTATAAGGGAAAGTCTGTCCGTATGCTATGAAGCTATGAATGGCTATTATGAATAAAGTTAAGCCTGGTATCAAAGACATAGAAGACCAAGTTTAATCTGCTCATGTAGCTGCTTGTGAAATAATTACCTATCTTGGATGATACCAAAAAAGGTTACCAAAACTAGATAGTTTGAGAATTTGATACTAAGTATTTTCAAGCTGCTTGAAGAATCAGCAGAACCTTTTGGGAGGAGCAGATTCCTGCAAGCATCTTTCATTTTTTAAAAATAGGGAAACCTTTTGGTTCTCACTTACAAACTTCCTTAAATGCATATTTAGAAAATTTCTTATTCATCAACCAACTATGAGAGCAACTACAACCCTATCAAAGTGTTATTTAAGTAAGTATTTTTATACTGTCCATGGAAATGATGCTGTCTTTTTTTTTTTTAGTTCTCGTCAATCTATGGTTATATAATCATAGTACATGTGCCCTGGAGCCTTGTTGTCACTGCTCATTGCAGTTATTATTCAGACGTGATTCTGGAAATTTAGGCAGGTTATTTTTAACAACAGAATCTTGTAAAGTTATCTTTTAAAGAGAAATTGAGCTGTGAATCTTCATGTCAGCTTCAAACTCATAAGCATATAGGATCTCTCATCAACAATCTATATGCAGTTAGTTATAGGGATTCACAGATTTCTTCCTAGAATTCCTGCTGTAAGTTTAGATTCTCCTGATATACATAAGCAACTATACTTATTTTTTCTTCTAGTGGAAATTACGTTAAATTTGTCAACATTGCACATGGCCATCATCTAGCTCTTTCACCAAGTTTGTTTAGGTTTGTTTAAAAATCCTTGCTAAACTCGCTAAACCAAATGACCTTGTCACATGTTTTAACTCTTTAGCTCTTTAACAGATGAAGAAATACATCAAACTTTATCAGATGTACACTGGAATATTGTGACTTCAGCCTAAGTGCCACTGCTTTTGGCGACGTTGTCTTCAGAATGTCAAAACCACTCCTGAAAATGGGCTGTGCTCCCCTATCTCCCACCCATTTTTTAAATGCTTTTCAATTTCTTGAAGATCCCACCGGGAATTTTTGAAGTCTGGTAGAATTCAGTTTTTCAGTTTGTTGACAGTTAATTATACCCTTTTATTTCCTACCGTAATTTTTAATCAATGGAGGCATTTTCTCTCATTCTGTGTCTCTTCAGTTTCTGCATCGTTTCCTGGTTAAGGACACTATCTGCAGCCTTTTGACAACTGTGGAAATTGTTTTCCAGTTTCATGACCTTTTACAAGGCCAAGCAGTACCAAGAGATCAGTATCACATGAACTTTTTGGGAGGAATTATTGTTATTTTTTAGGGAATAACGCTTAGACTAAATTCTTTATTGTTATATTTCTTATTTTAATTTAAACAAATTTGCTAGGTGCCGGTGTAAGATTTACTGATTTGTAATTTCCCAGATCATCTCAAGGATGTATTATCGTCCATGCAGTTTTGGGGGATTTTTCGCTGGCATCCATTCTGCTTTATTCCTTTGTTCTTTCCAAAACATGACATAAATATCGTCTAAACCTACTAGTAATCTACTTAGGACATTGTCTGTTGGTTTCTGAACCTATGTTTCTGATATCCTCATCTCTAATAGTATTACCTAACACACACAAAAAAAAGGAGTGTACGTGAAGGATCCTTCGCCAATACACTGTTAAAAACCGAAGCAAGGAAATAATTAAGTTTTTTAATATTCTTGTTTGATTGCTTCCTTTAGCCCTGGATAACGCAGGAGACTCCTCAGGTTTTGTTGTAGTTATTATTGGTTTGCAAGTTTGCCATTTCCAGTGCGATCAAAACATTTCAGATTTGGTTTTTTCCTTTACTTCTCTTAATACTCGGAACACTAGTGTAAATCTAGAGCAACTCGTCTGAGTTGAATGTGGTTATTCCAGATGGATGTTGTACTTTCCACCTCCACATAGCTTGACTGCATTTTCCCCCAGGTTTTATTCTCCTCATTAAAATAAAATAAAATGTTTGAACAAGAACATATATTTGCTTTTTATGATAATGGGCAAAGAGTTGTATTAAAAATTGGTTTTGCATAAAGAAGTTTGGACTGTTAACCCAGCTACAGTTCTTATAATCAGAAAATCTCCATTGTAAATATTTTCTTTTACCTTCTGCAGGAAAAATGGCATCCATATTGGTTCCATCATGTTTAATAGGTAACGTAGCCTTTACCTGAAGTGAATTTGGGCTTCCAGGGGCTTTTAAAACTAAGAAGATATCTCTTATTAACCAATGCCTATGGGTGTAACACCAAGAAAAGTGCAGGGATCATATAGTCCTGCTGGATCTCAGTCAGTTTTTTTAAAAAGGAAGTTTAAACACTTGAGAAGCATCACATGTAAAGGAAGACAGAATTCATTAGTTTTTAATGCTTCCATTTTGCATTTGCAGGTTTGCACTGACTTGCAAATAGAAAGGTTCTAAATCAATATTTTATAATCTGTGCCGATATGAATTAAAACTGCAAAAAGCAACACTATACAATGGGGGAAAAGCAGCATATCTTAGGGAGACCTTTAATCACCAAGTATCAAAATTATTAAAATGGGTATCGGTAGAGCTATCCCAGTTTTACTGATGAGGAGACTGAGGCACTGAATGGTAAAGTGATTTGACCCAGTCTTTAATGAGGGACGGGTAAAGAGCATAGATTCTTTATTTCTAGGCTGGCACTTCAGCCACAAGCTATTTAATTCAATGGCATTTAACCTGAAAGCTTGTGTGCATGTTTCTGATGATACTTTTGTGTTGTCTTCCAGATCATAAGGAATTCAGGACTGATTCCCATATTCTTTTGCATTGTGCTGCTGTAATCGCAACGTCACAGTGTAATGTGTTAAGGATAAGTCAGGTACATCCTATACCTTATTTTCCCCATATACTTTACTATTGCCGAGGCTTGAGCTGTAGGTTTTAGATTACATATTACAGTCATTGGATGGCATAGGTGGCATACATGAAAAATGTTCTGAGAGTCAGGTTTTGAGCACTCTGCTAGCATACACAGGCATTTGTTTAATGTTCCGCTACATACAGAAACGCTATATAAAATCATGGGATAAATAGATTCAGCATGCACATTCCTCAATATAAGAAGAAGTTGTAAAAATTTCATTGCCCGAATGCACGTCACTGTGTGTTATTTTAGTTCCTATCTGAAGTGAGGCAAAAGGAAACAGTATACACACAAAGAAAAGAAGATATTCTTGGCAGTTGTATACTTCTAGATTGCATTTGCATTTGGGGGGGGGACAGATCTGGGAAAATGCTCTGTAATGTGGCCACCTGTTAGGAAAATCACCACCTGTCTCCAGTCTTGATCTTAATTGTTCAGAACATTAACAGAACAGAAAAATACTGGTATCCCTGTAAGTGAAAACAGTTACTGGGTTGATCTTTTTTAATAGGGTTACAAACTATTTATTACCCAGGTAATAAAAGGCTGAATAATTTGTTTGTATTGTGTATCAGAATATCAGAGTCTCAGGCAGACAGAACTGGCTCTGCCTATCTATCTGTATGTTAGTTTTCAGGCTCTATAAGCCTACTTATTAAAAAGCTCTGTTTAAATTCCTCTTTTATCTCACTAATGCGTCTTTCATTTCAGTCACAGTGGCAAATTTTGAACACTATTGCTTATGGGTTCAAGCAACCACCAACCTTATCATCCATACTGTAGAATCCCATTGTTTGTTTCTCTTACTACCTTTTCCCCAAACAGGGAATGGGAAGCTTCCAGGTTCTCTTTTGTCACTTTTTCTCTGAAGGCTGAGGCAGGGTTAACCATTGAACATTCACCGAAATTATGAATGCATATATGAAGACCTCAGCCTCCAGTAGCACATTGCTGCTACTACTGTAGCCAGTCTAGAGTCCTCAAACTACTCAGTGTGAATCACATCTTAAAGGAAAAGCTTTCACAGGCAAGTCCTCTTCCTCTTTCTCCAGCTGTGTTTTGTTACTAATTCAATCACTTGGGCAAGCTCCTCTGCCACTAAATCACATAAAGCTACCAGGTACTCCACCTCCTACAACCCTGAAATGCTGCTTCTGTTCTGCTATGCTCTCCTGTTCTGCAAAACTTCAGGAAACCAGTAGGTGTTTTTCTGTAGCTCTGCACGTGTAATGTTTGTCTTACCTCCTGGATGGGAAGCCTGGTATTGTCTGTCTGGCTATTGGGATGAGATCTAACAAGGGAAGGTAACCAGGAGAGAGGGAAGCTGAAACAACATCATCTCAGGGTGAGGACACAGTCTTCCCAAAGTCTTCTGCTGTAAAATACTGTCCTACTGTTATAGGAAAATCTAATATTCAGTTCCAGCTTCTTCAGGCTAGTTATTCTCCATATAATGTGGTATTTCTGCTATTTCACAAATGTGCAGTCACTTCCCTGAGTCCTCTCAGTATCAGCAGATGTTCACGTTAAAGCTCTCTTAGCAAACCCAGGAGTCCTTTACTCCTCCCTGCCTCACACTCCCCTGCATGTTATTATGCCTCTGCAAATTTCTCAGCTCTGATAATTGCCTTTTATTCTACAGTGTCTCAGAAGTTCTCAGTATACCCAGTGAGACTTACCCCTTTGTTCATCTGCAAGAGCTGCCAGGTTTTGCACAGAGCTGTGACCTTCCTTTGCTACTGTTTGCAGCAGGATATATTGACCATATACGCTGGTATTTGTAGCTGAACACAAAGTATTTGCGAGTATACAAAATAACTCAATAAATAATTTGTGTTAAATATAGAACTTGAAGTCATAAAGTAAGGGGACAATTTCTTCTTCTATTTGCAATTGAAGAAAATTCCAGTGACAGCTATAGCAATTTCTAACAATGGAACACCAAACAAAAAAAGTACAGTTTTTAACGTCTTTTAATGAAATTGGATCAGTTGAAAGGAGGAGGATAAATAAATATCATCTGACTTGGGCGGTTCTCTGAATTTATCAGCAAGTCTCCAGAGATTGTTCGAATGCTCTTGCACTTTCAAGTATGTTTTTTTCTAGTCTTTATAAGAACTTTGAAACTTCTTGGAGTAGAGCAGCGCTGCAGGCTCCACCAGCTGTGGACATACCGAAGCTAGGTGCTTGGAATACTGTTGTGGTAGGAAAGAACTCGGTGAATGAATTCACGTTCTGTCTGGGGATGTGAGTACATGTTGGGAGGTCGGCCCATACTGATCATCGTGCTGCTGCAGATAATATTATTACAATACTTGAGCTTTGTGAGCTTATTTTGAATTACCTGCCTGAGTTGTAGTCATGTCTTTGCTGACTGTGTGATTGTCTTTTTGTAACTAGAGGCTGTACTCTTCTGATACTTTACAGTAACTCATAAATGTTTGACAGCTTTTGAGCAATTAGTGCTGCTTCTGCTCTAGAAGTTATGAATTTGTAATGTGCAATGATTTTCATATTGTGTCACCTTAATTGATTTCAGTCAGTTTAGCAAAGAAAAGCAGTAAAAACTGAAAACGTGTAAGATTGCAGTTTTCTAGTTGCATGAATAATGTGCAATATGAATTCTAATCTATTTTCATGAAAAAAATACAAATGGCTTATTCTATTCTCAGCCTGGAAACATGCTGACACATCTAATGCATCATAAGAAGTACTTTACATGTGAGTTACCTTCGTTAGCGGCTCACTGGGTCCCCACACTTGTGCTTCCTATTTATGAAGTGGCTTTACACTTGAATGCAATTTGTTTCGTCATGCTTAAAGACAAATAATCCTTTACAGCTATTAAAATGTGAAAAAATGTGTTGGGCTACAAATCTCTTTTTCTGCAAGTGGGTTTTTTTTTCCTTCAAAGATGTAGTCATCGTGTATTTCTTATTTATCCCTTGTGCATGACCTATCAGACTGAAGTGGCTTGCGGACAGGAAAAGCAGTCCCAAGACAAAATAGTACGAGCAGCACTAGAAGAATTCTGATGCAGATTTATTTTTTAAAATCTACATCAAAAAGCCATTTAAGGGAATGAATTCTTGACTTGTGACCATGGGCAAATATTTTTTTTTTCAGAACAAGTTGGAAAATACATCTACTTGTGTATCTGTAATCATTCTTCTCTCAGAATGTGATTGTAGGTACTTGATATACTTCTTGGAAATCTTGAGGATTCATGCCTTAGTGAGCTCTTGGGTTGCAGCTGAGGTTGATTATTTGACCTTCCTAGAGGAGGTCACCTGCCAAGGTTCGGAGCCATCTGGGTAACTGGAAATGGTGAGCTGTGCTGCATGCATGCACTGGATAAGGAAGTACTAAGGAAGCTTGTGCTGCAGTTCCTGGAACTGTCCTTTCCACCACCGCTTTCTCTCATTAGATCATCTCCATTTGCCTCTTTTTATCCTTTTTTTCCCCCTGTATGTGTTGGGGGGAAGCTTGAGAGGGGGTCTCTTTCTAGCACCTCCAGAGGGAAAGTCAGAAAAAAACACTGAAATAATGAAATTGTTTAACTTTAGTAAGAGAATATGCACATCCAGAAAACTGCAAAATTCAATGAGGAACATCTCTGTTTTCAGTAGCTTTTCTTGGGATGTAGGATAGTTATGTTTTAATCAGAATTTTCAAATATAAGGCCTTGTCTTGACAATTTATTTTTTATTTCAGAAGGATATCTATACAAGTAGTACAAAATTCTAAATAGCTTTTTGCCATCGTCTTCAAGAGAGTGATGTCTGCATGAATTACCTAGTTAATTAGTTTTAAATGATACCGTAGTTGTAAGCTTTAACTTTCCCATTCAGATGTTATGGGAGAATGTGACTGTGCCCTTCCTAACTTTGACAGTTATTTATATAAATATTTTTAATCACATTTTTGCTTTTTGTTGTCTTAATGCCATCAGATAATACAGATGATCCAAAAACTCCAATATAACTCTTAATCCATAATTTTAATATTTGCCTGAATCTCTAATTTCCATCCTTCTCTCCCTTTACCCTTTCATTTCCCAGTCCTTTGAGGAATTGTCATGGACATTGAACCATCAACATTTTGCAGTCTTCTAAGAGAAGTGAACTACTGTTGACATGATTCCTCAATTGGTTAAAAGCAGGTTCCCACAGAGCAAATATTGCATGTGTACAAATTGTTTACAGCTTCTGTGTGGTCGGTGACAATAATAGTAGAAAAAAGGTCCTGGGAAGTAAGCCATGCAGGGATTTGCTCTTTAATTTTGACAGTAGATTGGCTGCTGCATGATCTTCACGAAGGCTAGAAATATAAAGTGCAGATCTTTTTAAAAAGAATCACCGTCAGTGGCTGAGACAGATGCTCTTTAGAATGAAATTTAATGATATGCGGCATTTGAGCAGTCAAAATGTTTTTCTCACATGTCAACCTATTCCTTATCTTATTCTATTTAGCTAATTTTGTCAGATCTTATTGTATTACTAACTGATAGCTTGTCTTGGAATAGTGAAGAGTGTTATGACTCTGTCTTTGCTCTGTCCCTTTTTCTTTTCTTTCGCTGTTCTTTATCTCTAAGTGAACACTTTCCTCTTGTGAGCATGATCTTATGCATAACAACCTTTTCTTCATTGAGTGGCTGAGTTTTAAAATGTTTTATAGCATCCAGATATTGCTCCTGGAGCTTCTGTTCCTTTTATTTCCATGTTGCAGTTTCATTATTGCTGATGGAAATCCGAGAGAGAGAGTTCTCCATCAAAATATTTTTTGAATATGCGCATTAACAGTTGTACATTATAAAAAACAATATACATGGAAAAATACACATGGAACGGAGCAAATATTACGAGACCTTTAACTTCCAAATTGGCTTAAATTCAAAAATTCTGTATGTTGAAGCAAAATTCAAGTCTCGGTTCTTAAGCACTAAAAGGTTGCTGAACTCAAATAGGGAAAAGGTATTAAATTACCTATGTTATGCTTATATTTTATGCTTCAAGTGGCTGTGCCAGGGAGCTTGCTGAGTACATACCCTTGCATCCTCAGAACGTAGGGTGCGTGTAGCTAAGGCAGCAGTTTCCTATTGCACGAGCAGAAAAGACCTCAGCCAATTTGTATGTTGGATATTGCCCTCTAGACTGTAAAGACAGAAGAGATATATGGGGGTGAGCCAGAACATGTTCAGGATAGATGTCTGTCAAACTTCAGGGTTTTCCTGGAGCCAGGGAAAGTTTTTGCCATCTATACTTATTTTTGAAAAGCTTGAGCAAGCTACATAGCTCCCCCACTGACCTCTTGCAGTCTTGGAAAAAGATTCCACAGCCCTTAGGTTCTTAAACAATTCTTTTAACATTCCTAGAAGCAAATCCTTCAGGATTCTTTCTTTTTTTTTTTTTTTTTTTTTTTTTTTAAACCTCTAGAGGCAGAGCATTCTTAGCTTGCCATTTTTTTACCATAGTTCATCTTGCTTTTCATCACTCTACAGGCTTTAATAATAAAGCAAAGATTTTAGTTAGCTGGACTTAAGTTCAGGATTTTATGAACAAGATTGTACTTTGCACCTGATTATTTGTTGTCTTTTTTTCCCCAATCACTGTTTATGACAGAATCTCTTCACCTGTTTGAAATTTTCCCCACCTAAATTTTTTTCACTTTTTTTCTTTTTAGTTGTGAGTACTGGTAGCTCAGAGGATGTATGAGCAATGCAAAAGTGTGTTCATCTGAGGGAATGCTTGTTGAACTCCAAGGAATGGAGTATCTTGCCTCAAAACTATTCAGGTCTTTCTGTTTCCTGAGATGTCACCCAGCGTAACGGTTGACCAGGGTCCACTGTGGGCCTAAGATTTTTTTTCTGTTGTTTTCTCTTTTCACTTCAAAGCCTCTGAAATAATGTGAGGGCTGTGTTTCAGCCCTACAGCACAGTGTTTTTACAACACGAGACGAAGGATGTGTCTTACAAGCTCCAGAATATGGTAGGAATGCATGAAGTGGTATTTGAGGATGAAAAACCTTTGGGGATAGAGTTGAAAGACTGTATAGGGCAGAAGAAGCTAAACAAGGCACGGCCTTTTCACATTGTCTAGGGAGAGTGCTCCTTGGAATATTCATCCCTCTGAACCACTCCCTGGTTAGGTCTCAGAGTGAGCTAAATGCATCTCTTCAAAACAGAGCCCGGGAGCTAAGTAACAAGTATGTCACATGGACAATCGGGGAATCTGCTCCTAGCTTTGCTCCTGGGTATTATTTTACTTAGCAGAGTAGATGCAGTACTCTGCCTTCCAAGTGCTCCTTACATTTTGGACTACTTCCATGTTCATCTATTGCATTTATATTCCCTTGGATTTAAACACCAGACGCAAATGCATTTGACAGTTGTCAGAATCGGGCAGTCTGGCTCCTTAAAGGTACCTACCTAATTAATCAGAAGTTATGTCAACTATGGCAAAGCCACTGAGCTATTTTCCTGAGACCAGGCACCTTAGTTAAAGACTGTGTTCCTCTGGCTTGTCAGCCAGCTGCTGTTGTCCAGCATCAACTTTTTATTTTACAGTCATTGAATTAGTAAAGGCACCAATACATTAATTTTAAATATTACACAAGATATCTGTTAAGCATACCTTTCATGATCTTTGGTACCCTTCCTATCTTCCCATGTTATCAATGAAGTATCGTATTAATAAATGAACATACAATACTTTATTAATAATTTACTTATTATTTATGTCTGTGAATATCACAATATTCCATTAGCTCTTTTAACACTGTCTCTGATTTCATTGTCACATATCCAAAGGCCATGGTAGCATTTGGTTTTACAAGTAGTTCATAATGAGTTGCTTATGTGTTGTGATTCCTGAATCCTACTTAGTCACTACTTTTCAGGATTCAGTCCTCCATTTTATTTGCCTGGGCCACAGCCTCTGGAATTCAGCGGGCTGACTTTCCTCCTTTTTATTTTTCCTCAAAGAATACCTTTTGTGTTACTTGCAGATTTTACCAGCACTGGTTTAACTTTCAAGTGACCAGTGAAATGTATGAATAACCTTGACCTACTCAACAACTCTTTGGAGCCTTACTAGAAGCATCATCTCTCTAATGGCAGAAAGGACCTCATGAAATTATCTGGTACCTTTGTTTCTGGCATGTTAGCAATGCATATTAATAAAGGCGTTTTGGGGCCACCCAGTGCTCTCTGAGGAAAGGCCTGTGGCAGCCTTGTCTTACATCTGTTTAGGGAGGTCATCCTCACTGGTGAAAAGATTTGCCGTGTTAGTGATCTGTGTTATGGTTGAGGTATGTTTCTCAATACATGCTGGTGATATGCAACACATCCACTCTAAAGGACTATAAATTCTGCAGTGTGTTCCACTTCTTGGTTTGGAAGGTTCATCCAGTAGTGATCTCCTTAATTTTTAACTACAATCTACCCCCCCCCCCCCCCCCAAATATTTATCTGATGAAATACTGTTGGCTAGTTTTCCATAAGCAAAATTGCAGAGAAACCTCTAGAAGGAAACAAATAATTTGATTGTAGGTGTTTTTTGTTTGAGGAAGTGACTTCATGTTTACGTAGCTATCTACCTTCCATGTCAAAGATTTGCATGACAGCAGGATCTGTGGTTTGGGAAGAGGAAAGAGCCAGTAGGAAGCACGTATTTCTCTGTATCAAGAGAATGATACCATCTTCATGCAAGGCTGTCGTCTAAATGTGGCTTTATAAGGCAGTTCTGCAGCTCAGTGTAAGAATGGAGAATGTACAATCTGCACTGTTGAACAGTGCTTAGTGTTGGCATCTTTAAAGCAATATTCAGTCTCTTTCTAACTTACATATGCCTGTTGAAACAGAATCACAATAATGCAAGAACCACATAACAAAAACCTATGACCTGTATTATGTGAAAGATAAAATTATCTCATTGTAACAATCCCCTTTTGCTTTAAAAGCTCATTATGAATCCCTTTCTTTTTAATGTAATCATTAACAAATCATCACACACGAAATCAGGAAGGCTATTCCATTTTCCAATAATTTGTTCATATACCTTTTGAAGATATTCCAAAGATCCTGCTAGCAAATAATTTGATTAGGTGAAACTGTTTCCTTTGCTGTTTCCGAGCAAGATATTATCAAATTTAACAGCACCAAAAATATACTCCATAACTTGATATTTATAAATTGCCACAGTCCAAAATGAAGCTGGATTATTTTTACTTCTAGTTCCAGAATGGCTTTTTGAGATTCTGTTTAGACCTCTTCTTTTTCTGTAGCCCAGAAAGTTCAGAGTTTAAAACTGGTATCATTCCTTGAGGTTCCTAGATTTTAAGAGTGAAATTTACCGCACAACTGCTGAATGCAAACTTGTAGGCAAGCTGCAATAAATCAGTGCATCACTCAGAATTATACTGACTCGAGGGAACATTTAAAGGTTCTCTCAATGAGTTCATGTACAATGAATTGACCATTGTTCATATATATGTTACCTAATGGTAACTTTTTTTGAATTTCTTTTTAGAGTACTCCTTGTTGTTAGCACAAGCTTGCTGCTCTTGCAATGCTACTGCCTGGCTTCCAACGCATGGCGTGTGGCATGCATTTGGCCTACTTGCAGCCCAAAAAAACTTGGATGAGTTACTGCAGTTTTCGATCTGGGTAGACTTAACTAGCGGTACCTTCTGGCTGATGTTTGGACATCTTAAAAGAGGAGACAAGAAGGGCATTGGTGGCATCTGTTAAAGAATAACGAGTGAAGCGATCGGCTCACGTTCAGGCCAGCATCTGGACAGTAGCCTCCTACCCACTAGGGGGCAAAGGAAGCTGCTAAGTTTCACGTGCATGCCCGTCACGACCCAGTTTGATCTCCCCAGCAGTTATGCTCCATGCAGCCAGCAGAGGAAATGAGGTGAGAGTTTATGCAGAGAAGCAGAACAGCAGTAACTTACATCAGTAGCCACGCACAGCTGTAAAAGAAACCCTGACCCAGACTTTTGACAGCATTATTTTGGGAGAGTGGTAATCTTAATTACTCAGGTATCCCTGAGTTCTTGTCCTGTTCTGTTTGTCTTTTTAATTCAGTAGACATTTGTTTCCTACATTTGTTTCCTTAAATCTCTTTTATTCCCACTTCCCCACTCCACCACCCCCAGTGAGGGGGAAGTATTGCTCCCCCTCACAGTTTCTGAAATCTTTGATCAGGACGTTGCACTAATGCAGTTTCAGTGGTTTTAGTAAGAACTCTTACGAGATCTTCAGACTCCTAATATTGCCAGTTAAATAAGTATGCTGGCTCCCTATAATCTAGTCACTGGATCTCTTCTTTTTTTTAACTCCTGGGAGAAAATAGAAGGAAAAATGGCCGATACACTGATTTTTTGTATACTTTGAGGCCTATTCCAAGAAGTCCTGGTAGCACAGCTCCTGCATGGACCACCTTGTCCAGGAGCTAAGGGGAAGGCACTATCAAGATTTGTATATAAATGAACATTCTTGACTCAAGCATTCTCAAATATTAATGTTTGTAAGGATACGACATGGCATCATGTGCCTGTCTATCCTCCAATCTATTCCATGCAAAACCTCCGTAAATTCAAACTTCTGCATTTTTCATTTTAAAATATAGTTACATGTGCAAAAGGCAACCTGTTATAATATTCTATAATGATGACCTTAACATTTAGATACCCATTTACTGAAAGCGATATCCTAAAAGAATGACAGGGGAAAAAAAAAACATTCAAATGGAAACAACAGCAGAATAGCACTAGCAGAGCTATTTAGAAGTAGCTTCACCTCACTGGAGTGTGAGGATAAGTCATCATTTTGGAAAGGTATGTGGATGAAATTTAAAATGGATATTCTCAGAGTTTTACAAAATGTAGAGCTAGCATTGCATGTTTCTTTTCAAGGCATGAAATTGTTATCACTGGTCTTTCTCCTCAAAGTAGCGAAATGAGAAAGGGCAATGACAGTTCCAAAGATAGGCAACAAGATTAAAAAACACTGACTAATGCTTTATACAAATGCAGAAATGGCAAATGGGCATTTTGACTGCAATGTACTGCCTGAATTATTAAATAGTTGAGGAATGAAAATGAGCAGAATTTTGGCAGGCTGCTTAAAAAGCTCATGCAGAGTTTGCCTTTTCCTTAATTGCTGCTCTTTCTAGGGGAAAAATCCATAGATTTTATTAGTTTGTTTCATCTATTTAGGTTAACTCATTGGTATTATTAGAACGAGTTCTCAAAACGCAACATTTCAGGAATCCTAAAATTTGTAGAACAGTCTGCCCTCTGCTGCTTTCCTTAATAAACCAGAAATCAAGAAGACCTGAATTCTCATCTCCTTTCTTCCTTTGATTTATTCTTATAATTTCCTTATACTTCACAGTCCTAATTTTAGTTGACCAAATTTAATTACCCTGTCGCAAAGATAGGATTGTTGGGGCTTAAAATGTCTGCCTACTGTAGTGTTGTAACGTTGAATCCTTTAGCACACCAGCGACAGAAATGGCTCTATAGACAGTGTTTCCACTTATATTCAGATATTCACATCACCATGGTGAGTATCTCGTCAGTGCTAATGGTGCAGAAGTGTGCCGCTGCAGTATTAGCGGGACAAAACAGGTAACTGTTACTGTTGGAGAAAAAGACATGGTAACATGGAAAAGGAAGATCTTTTTTAAGTTTCCAGAACCTGGAAAGTCTAGAAAATTGAGCTGCTGCTTTTGAATAGTTTCTTTATTTCTTTACTACTTCAAATGGAGAAAAAATGGAAAGCAGACAGATCTCCAAAGAAAATAAGTGGCAGGAACTTACATTTTTATCACTTACAGGTTTTGTAAGTAGGTACTGTCAGGTAGTCAAAGAATTTGATTTTTGGACATCAGTTAGAGCAGCGCAGGATAACAGGATGGACTAGATGATTTTTTAAAGTCTCTTGATTTGTTTTCTCTGAGTTCTATGGGGTTTTTTTTTAATGTTACCAAGAATATCTTGGCTGCATACAATTTGAAAAATTATGTAGAATATATTCTTCTACAATCTTGCATATAAATATGTACTACTTTTCTGTGTAGCCATTTATAATAAAAATCTTACTTTATCTATGTGTGTGGTATTACTACTTTAATGTATTAATTAATTGATACATACTTTAATGCATTTTTCTCTCCTACATGCATGGTGTATGCAATTAGACATTAGAAACTTATGTCTAGCATCAGTATAGTCAGCATTGTTTGTAATATCTTTGCTTTCTAAGTTAAAAAAGAAAAAAAAATCCTCCTATTTTGCAAGCTTTGGGACATTCTACTTAAATAAGGATTTGATACATTTTTTCTGTGTGCATCAAATGATGACTAAATAATAAATGTGGATTAGGATTAAATTCAGGGAACTTGGATTCCTGTTACCTTACATATGCTCAATTTTACGAACTATGGAAGTTATAAGTGTGTCATTTAGGGATGATTTGGTCTATAAATGATTACTGCTGCAAACCCTGAGAACACACAGTTTCTGCATACAGAAATTCTTAGATCAGTAGACAAAGAAAACTAAGCTTGCTTAGCTCTAAAAAATCAGATTACTTTTAAAATTGTCTAGGCACAAAACTTGATGTGTATCACCTTAGGCTCATAATTTGAGAGTTGGGGCAATTCTTGCTTTCTTGGCTTAGCAAAGGACAGAAAAGAAATAAATGTTTCAGCAAGGATTAGTTCATGCTGATACTATTGATCTGGTTCCTCTGTGACCAAAGGTCATGCTGACTGCTAAAAAGAGAAAGCAGTTGAGCAAAAGGCCACTGACTTAGAGCGAGGTTGTTATTAGAGGTGGCTGAGTAAATATTGTCTTTTCAGCTGTAAGCTGAGCTGGGATTTCTGCAGAAATTGTTGCTTCTGTTTTATTTCACTGAGTTCAAGAGGCCAATTCTGAGTGCTGAACCAAATAATATGAGTAACGTAAGCTTTAGTTAGGAAAAGTAGGGATTTCCAGTGTAGCAGTCACATTCTGTCACTTGAATTTTTATATATATATATATAAAAGTGTGCGTATGTATATTCGTGTCTTTATAGATATAGGTATATGTATGTAATTCCCAAGTATTTTGTTTTATTGAAAGGATTTGGCAGCAATTGAAAAGGGATTAAGGAGATATAAAATGAGATCACCTTCCTTCAAAGCTTGTGTTAGTTTATGGTGTGGGATCTGAAAACCAGAACCAGGGCAATATTTGTTTTGTCTGTTTTCTCCAGGCTATCTACACAGCTTAGTTTTTCATAGTTATTGCCTCAGGTTAGTTTCTATCTCCACATGTTGCAAGAGGAAAAAAAAAAAAAGATGAATAGACAATGTTTGCTAGATTCTGATAAAGAAACTATTGTGTGTCCATGAATTCCTTAGAAGCTTTTTGACTTCCTTTCTCCTCCTTTAGGATTTTCTAGTGTCTTCTCTTTGTACTTCCATCTTGTTTCCCAGGTCTCAAGGATGTAAATGGAAGGATTTTCACTGTAAAATTCTTCTATATGCTAGCAACATAGATGTACGTATCCCTTTGATGTGGAGGTTCAGTAGTTCAGAAACAGAATTTCATAAGCTGGATATTGTTTGTCCCTGAAAGTTCTCCAGGTTGGAGTATCTTCCTTTCTTCTTTTCTACGTTCTTTGGTCAGCATTCTGGTCACTGTGCTTTTAACTAGTTCAGGTAAATGCACACTGACTACATAGAGTGCTGCAGTCTACTTTCATGTTATCCCTAATCTTTCTGATTTTTGGCTTGCTTTTTTAAGGACATTTTCTCAGTGTTTTGTGCAGTCCAGCTTTTACCAGAATTTACATTATTGGTTTCCCCACCCATTACTGAGTTCATAGTTCGTAATGAGAGGTGACCATATCAACACTGTAGAGTCGGTTTCGGAATATGGATTCTGCTAGTTAAAGACTGAGTCTCCAGAGCTTTGAAAGTGGTCTCTGAAAAATCCAGTGACTACCGCATCTGCAGAGTGGAGAAGCAGCACTGAAATCTTACTGCAGGGTGAGTCAGATGAAACACAATGAAAGAACATTTTAGGGATTTCTACAATTTCTGCAGTCATTGGGAGTGACATTGATGTTTTTCAAGGTTAACTTTGTGTCTCTCGAGGTTGCCTATACAAGCATTATGCATCATGCAGCCTCAGTTAAGCTCTGTGAAAACTTTAAATGTTCCATGGTCTTCATTTGTCCTCTACAAAAAAATAAATTTCCCTGTGACTGAGGCAGTGTCTTTACTTGTTGAGCAGACATTGACTATGTGCCAAATGCAGCAGTGAACAAGTTGAGTTTGGCTTGCTAACCTGGAGATTTTTTTCCAGGCTGGATGGCTTTTAGTTTGTTTTCAAGAACTGTGGTAGAAACGTCTTCTGAACAGCAATCCATGAGAAAATGAAATGGGGAGGTGTGGGGTCTAGGGTTCACTACCTGTTTTGGAGGAGCAAGTTAGCGTATGAGGTCTCAGCTTGTCAGCTCTGTTTACATGTGGCTCATATAGGGAGTCACGGTGCATGACAGCATCTCTGACAAAACAAGATGCGCCTCTTACATAGACAGAACAGGACCAGAAAGTGGGGAGTGTGCAGTGAGGGCTCTAATTTTGGCAGAATTGTGTGGGCTTATGGCTGAAGAACGGAGCATGCAGGTGCTGTGGTACAAGCAATGGCTAGGAGAAATGAAGGGTGGTCTGGGTGTGGTACCTTTCAGTTAAATGAAGATTTTAGATGTGTGCCTCATAAAATAAATATAAAATACTTCCTTTCTTTATCAAAGCTGCATTTGACATGGTTTCCCACAGCATTCTCCTGGAGGAACTGGCTCCTCATGGCATGGACAGGCATAGTCTTCACTGGGTTAAAAACTGGCTGGACGGCCGAGCCCAGAGAGTGGTGGTGAATGGAGTCAAATCCAGTTGGCGGCCGGTCACGAGTGGTGTTCCCCAGGGCTCAGTGCTGGGGCCGGTCCTGTTCAACATCTTCACTGATGATCTGGATGAGGGGATTGAGTGCATCCTCAGTAAGTTTGCAGATGACACCAAGTTGGGTGGAAGTGTCGATCTGCTGGAGAGTAGGAAGGCCCTGCAGAGGGACCTGGCCAGGCTGGATCATTGGGCCAGGGCCAACTGCATGAGATTCAACAAGGCTCAGTGCCAGGTCCTGCACTTGGGTCACAACAACCCCATGCAACGCTACAGGCTGGGGGAGGAGTGGCTGGAGAGCTGCCTGGCAGAAAAGGACCTGGGGGTGCTGGTCGACAGCCAGCTGAACATGAGCCAGCAGTGTGCCCAGGTGGCCAAGAGGGCCAATGGCATCCTGGCTTGTATCAGGAATAGTGTGGCCAGCAGGACCAAGGAGGTGATAGTGCCCCTGTACTCAGCACTGGTGAGGCCGCACCTCGAGTACTGTGTTCAGTTTTGGGCCCCTCACTACAAGAAGGACATGGAGGTGCTGGAGCGTGGCCAGAGCAGGGCAGCGAGGCTGGGGAAGGGTCTGGAGCACAAGTCTTATGAGGAGCGGCTGAGGGAGCTGGGGGTGCTCAGCCTGGAGAAGAGGAGGCTGAGGGGAGACCTTATCACTCTCTACAACTGCCTGAAAGGAGGCTGTAGGTGGGGGTCAGTGTCTTCTCCCAAGTAACAACTGATAGGACGAGAGGGAACAGCCTCAAGCTGCGCCAGGGGAGGTTTAGGTTGGATATTAGGAAAAATTTCTTTATTTAAAAGATGGGTAGATGTGGTTCTCAGGGACATGGTTCAGTGGTGGACTTGGCAGTGTTACGTTAGCAGTTGGATTCGATGATCTTAAAGTTGTCTTTTCCAACCTAAATGATTCTATGATTCTATAAATAGGATGAAGTGAAAGATATTTTTTCATTAACAACTCAGATACCTGTGTAGTTCATGGATTTTAAATATTTTCAAAAATCTGTTTCTGTATATACAACAGTGTTTTGACTCTTCTGAAAAGATAACCCCCTCATAGACATCAGAACATGATTTTTGCAGTTAAGAAAGGATCATGATCAACAGAATTCTCTCAGACTTTAGCCTAGAGCTGTGGAAAGATACTACAGATTGACTATTTCATAGTTAGCAGGGCTAACGTCTTTAGGGAGGCTAGGTCCAAGGTGAAGCTAGACTGTTTTCTGTTGCTTCTTTCATTATGTGACCTGACTTTGTTCCGTGGGTTCGAATGTCTGAATAGTCTGTTTTCCTCTGTGCTCTACTGCAGCCTTTCCATTTCCCATTTAGGGATCCATGGGAGTTTTCACACAGTGTAAGAATAACTTCTGTTTAATTATCACTTTTTCATTCTGAAGAAATAAGCATAGTGAACTATTTTACTGAAACTCTTAAATAAAAAGGAATTACAAGTTGATAGTGAAAGATAAATTACAGCCTTTGCTATTTTAATAAGTAGTATTTATTCAGTCACAGAACCACATGAATATTTTCTGTGATTATATAAATTACAAGATAATCCACATTTTAAAGTACAAATAGCAATAGTAACAGCCATGTAAAATTTACGACTAATTAACTTATAAATTATTACTGTAGACCGAACTATGAAAGATCAGAACTGATATGTAGCAATAAACAACCACTGTGTTTTCCTTTTATAGATTTACATATCTTTTTGTAAAATAGTCTTAAATTTTCAAAATATTGCTGTTTTTACCACCTTGTGTATGTAACATACTATGTATAGATTTCACGTCTCAGACCTTGTTCTACTGATTTTGGGTACCTCACAGATACCTCAAAGGGAATGAGAGTTTAGCCTTTCATAGGAATCTGGCCACAAGTCATTTGTTGCTGAAAATTGGAGGTTCTAACATATATACACATTATACACGCATATGTGTATGTGTGATTTTATTTAGATGTATTTTGTTTGTGTGTGTGTGTGTGTATATATATATAAGCTCTAATGACCAATAGTGTTCTGCATATAGGGTAAGACATGGTTTGATAGATTGAAAGCTATATGTATGTAAGGACAATTCAAATTCAATAGTTATCTGTAGAATTTGATGAAATCTCTTGTTTTACCTCCAGATATATAATTTGTGAAGGGTAGAAGATAACTTTGTGGGAAAAAAAAACAGCCAGTTGAAAACAAAACCTCAAAATACAGAGGCAGAAAAAAATCCTAGTTTTTAGTAATATAAAATAACTATCTGAGGTATTCAAGGATAAGTATATTTAGTCAACCTGATTCTTTCTGAATCTATGAAATAAAATAATGATATCAAAATAGTACGTTAACAGTGTGTAGCATGCTTTTACACATATTTATATATCCCAAATATTGTGGTGATGGAACTATGTACAGCTGTCTGCAGAGCTTTACTGCATCACTTTTTATTAAAGCCAACCAAAAATAATAAATAGCTATATAGCTGATACATTTTAAAAATAGCTTATTAATCATGGAAATAGTGCGATACCATACAAATATCATGTCACAACAAAAATAACTGTTGGAAAGACTTATTGTATGACATAATTGAAAATATAATAAATACCCTATATGCTTCCCCAAGTTTGTTCCAGATCCCAAATCACAAAAATTATTAATTTCTAACAAGTGCCACATGAGTTTTGGAGAACAGTAAGCGTTGAGTCCCCCATAGATGTAGACGCACCTAATGTGTGAGATCGGTGTATCCAGCTGACAGGCATAGCATGAGCATGGTATGGTCTTCCTCCTCGGGAGCACATTGATCGCTGACACATTCGCCAAGAACAGCGTAGGTGAGTTCTGTTCCCCATATCACTTCTATTAATGACAGCTTCTATTCAGTGTGCAAAATTTGCTGAGACCTCGTACAGGTTCAGGCGAAATAAGCTCATGAAGACTTAGTCTGTATCAGCAGGTCAGAATTTGGAGCAGGTTTTTGTCACAAAAGTATCTTTTGCTTCTCTTTATAGCCTCATGGGGAAAGTACTGACAGATACCAGCACAGCAATGCGTTGTAGCAATGGGCAGGTCATCTAGCTGCACTAGGAGGTAGGGTGCACGTTGGAGGTGCAGTACGTGGAACTGCACTATCCCCAAACTGTTCAGCTCAAATTTTAGAGCATTGTGGGAGCACAGTTCAACAGAGGCCTCTTGGAGTAAAGCAGCAATGCCACAGCCCTTTAGCTGGGGCTGTCTTCCCCAGCAGAATGCTCTAGTTTGCTCGCTCTTTTGATTCTGTTGCACTAGCAATGTCTAAGAGACATCTTTTTATTCCTAAGCCAACAGAAGTAACTCTAACAGATGCCATCACTTTTGCTTGCTTGGTTGTGTTTTGGTAAATGGTTGTGTTGGACAGCTGAAAGAGAGGTCTCCCATTTACCTTGTGGTGGTTCCATCTGCCGCCTTTGCTGGCTGGATCCCTGGGGGGCAGGTTGTATCCCTGGCATGCTGCTGGGTCCTCTCAGCCAGGGGAATTCCAGCTGCGGGGGGAAGAGTGGGGAGTGGGAGACAGCATTCCCAGGAGCTTGATGCACGGGTGGCTCTGATGGATGACAAAGAAGAGATCTTTTGTAGGTGCCAGAGAAGGACTGTATAGGGTTAATGTGCCTACTTTGCAGGTGTATAGTGTGAAAGTTTCTTCTTGTTAACTTGTATTTGGAGCTACCTTACTCCCAACGGGTCTGAGTTTTCTTCCTTTCCGTTGTTTTCATTTGTGCCCTGAGAAGAGCTAATGTCAGCAATTCTGAGCTCTCGGGGAGCTCCGGGGGTCGCCCGCCTGCTTGGGAGGAAAGGAGTAGGCAGCTCTGCTGTAACGTGTGATCACGACAGGGCCAAGGGGCAATGCTTCTCCTGTGTTCAGGATGGGACATTTGCAGGAAGAACAGAGGCAAGACTATGTTGTCTTCTCTCCCTCCACTCTGGAGAAGTGTCTGGAGCAGTGCTTTGTGCTTTCCACAAATGTAAGCCTTTCTTTTCTGCAGTCTTAGGGTAGCTTTGCATGATTTAATGGATCTTCTCCTCCTATTCAGTGGCTACCTTGTGCTCCCTTATCTTCCTGCTAAAGGCAAATGTGGCCTGAAGGATCAGAAGAACTCCTGCTCTTCCTTATCTTTCATGATTACAAAATTGTCTTAAGGCTTGTCCTGAGTTCCCGGCATTTCAGACTTTTAAACAAATTAGTGTCTTAGTCTAGCAGTATTTGTCACCAAGAAGAGTCTTCACAGATTGTGTTGATTTCTGCTTCAGTGACCTTTTTATTATGCACACCTGGAACAGATTCTGTATCATCAGAGACATCAGAGCTTGGAGAACTAATTTGTGTGAGGTGACAAGCTTTCCTACCTGTGTCATTTCAAATGTACTTTTTCATAAGTTATTACAAGGACTACTTACTGGGTTAAGAGTGTTTTACTCTGAAACAAAGTGATCTTTCTTGACCACCACGCTCCTTTTTTTTAAAAAAAAAAATTGAAATGTACACCGTAAAATATGTTTTTCAGTCTCTTCTAAATGCTGTGTTTGTGCTGGTCGACAATCAAATGACATTAACTTGCAGAACGCATACGTGCTTTCAGGCCATATGAGGGGTGATGATAATTAGAAGGACTACAGAAAATACTCTAATTTGAAAATATCAGGCAGATCTTGGATGCTGTTGCTTACCTGACGTGATCTCTGTTATTTTTTTGTCCAGCTGAAATTTTCCTCAGATTTTTTTTTAATAAGACAGCTTATATAGTTAGACAATCAAAAGCATTTTGTCTGAAGTCCAAGAAATTATTTCTCTGTTATTTTATATGTTATCTCAATTTGTTAGTGAAAGCCAGGGAATTAGCAGCACTAGGTGAGAACTCTGTGTCTAATGAAAACTCAATCACAGTTGTTAATGGTTACTAATCTCTCACTTCTTGAAAAATCATGCTGTTGTGCTTGGGAGAGATTTATTTTTTAGTGTATAGCAAAATGTTTATTTTTAAAGGTTTGGGTGCTTTCTTTGACACAAAAGGAATTTTGTGCAGGTCTCTAATGCTACAATAATAATTGTGGGGTTTGCGTGTTTCTTTCTCAGTAATAAGGAAAAAAAAGGGAACTTCTAAGCCACAATCACATTCCTGAACTACATAAAGATGAATGCTCAAAATGAGAGGTGCTATTAGAGCTGAAGAAAAAAATCCCTCAGCTACTTCTTGGTGCTTGACTACACTATAAGGCTAAAAGTATTTTTATTAATGAGTTTTCAGATCGGCCAGGCTTTATAGGTTGAATACAATACCTTGAAGGATGCCATCAAACAATTTAGCAGAAACCCGTAGCTAATAGAGTAATTCTATAGGTAATGAACATACTCTGAGAACCTGCTTTAGGCCTGGGTAACTGTTTTTCATTACTTTTAGTCTGGAGACGATACTGGGATTCTTCTCTAGTTAGAAGTCCAGTTTTGAATAAGTCTGACAGCTGAGGTAACTGCTATTTTGAGCCACAGAGTGCACAAGAGTAGTCTGTAATTTAGAAAGGTCTACCTGTCTTTTAAATCACAGGTTTTAGAAGCCAGGGCAGGGGAGAGGAGGAAGAGGCAGCAAAATAATTAACATGAAGAAATCTGTTACTTGGACAGAAATGTTCCCAGAGTGTCCTAAACATTTATCTGGCGGTCTCTCTCTCCCTGCTGCACACGAGCAGAGACTTTGATTATACCAACTAGCTACAGACCATTACTTTTCTGGCAGCCTTCCTGGTTAGGAAGCACACAAGTCTGATTATAGGTGGCAACCCAAACCATCCCAGAAGCTCCAGTGCTTTTGCGAGTAGCAGCAGCTGTGGTTTACACACTGAAGACTTCATACCTGCTATACCACGTCACAGCTCAGTCTAATCTTTACCTGAAAAGAAGGTGCAAAGAGAAAGAGTTTGTATTTACTTTTTCTGATCTAGGGCATACTCACTGCCCCTGGACTTAATGATGGAAATATTGGGAGATCTCTCTTAAGTGGCTGCAGAAAAAGGTCAGTAGATTACTTCATCTTCAGAGACAAGGCTGCCTTCTCATGAAGCAGTTTGTAATTTAGATAAAGATAAAACTAATAAATTTATTTCCCATGAAGAAGCAGAATGCATGCCTCATCTTCTTGAGAAGTGAATACATGATATACCTCTCCATTTATGGTCCTGTACCTTAATGTAAGGGTTCTTATTTAGAGAATTGGTTTATTGCCTTACCAACAGGAGTGTGTGTTATTGGTACTGAAGTTTTAACGGTTGACTGCTACATTACTAGTTTAATTCTGCATTGGTGGTTGAGATATTTCTTGTAGTGGAGATATAAGTTACCAGCCTGTGAAATCTAGATAAGGGCTATGTAACAGGAAGGCAGTGCTTATTAGGGAAGCTTTCACTGTTTTCTCTTTCTTTTGCTTGTCTTGTCTTTTTGTTTTTGTGAACATGAAAGACAACTGTAGAAATGTCAATAGATTTACAGGGGAGAGACAAAAATGATCTGGCTGGAAGAAGTATGTTATAATGAGAGACTTGAGGGTCTCAGTCTGATTTAGTTTATTAAAAAGAAGACTGAATGATGGTTTTACTGCTTTGCACATGTCCTTTCATGGGAATAAAATGACTACTTAAAAGGTTTTCTAAACTAACAGAGAAATGTATTAGTGGGTTGAAATTAAAGTCTGACAAATGGCCTTAATATTTTTAGCAATATGTGTAGTTAGTCTTTGAAATGAATTATCAAGGAAAGTCATAGGGTCTTCATTTCTTGAAATCTTAAACTTTATTGCCTTTCTGGAAGACAGGCTTCTGTTAAACAAACAGTATTGCGTTTGTTGAGGTAATACAAGAGGTTGGACTACATCTTTTCATGCTCCAACAACCAAGAAAAACTGCTTTTTCTCAATTAACTATCGGAGAACTTTAGTTCTAAAAATTCCATATCAGCCAGAGTAATCTTTTTTTTTTCCTACTTTGTCTAGTGTTTTTTTTTCTTCTTACAGTTTGTTTTAATGCTAATCCAGCAATTCTATTATGATTCGTAAAATTGGACCTGGAAACAGAAGAGAGCTAATGATGAAAGGATGTTATAGTAACAGCTTTGGTTAGACAATCAATAATTCGCTACTCGTACCTTTTATAATAACGTGATATATTACACAGTGATCTGAAATAAATTCAGTGCTAGAAAAAGTGAGAGAATCTTGGCAAATTAAGTACGAATCTAGTTCAAGTTTCATAATCTGTCTTGCAAAGAAAATGTCAAAACGTACCTAAATTAATGCAGGACGCTTTGACATGCAAAGCACCTTGGTGCAGAGCTTGGAATTTGTGGTATCTGAGTCAAGGCTTAAAACAAAGGAGGAGCTGCCCTGATTTATGCTTTGCCACCTCTATTTCTACCAGGCCTTTGCTAGTAAACATGTACAGTAGCTTTGCTCTTCACCTTCATTTGATGACTTTCTTCTCTTCAGCAGGCTGCAGAGCAGTGAAACCAGGGTCCAACTCTAGCACCTGCATTGTGCTAGAGGAGCAGTATTGCTGGGCATATCATTGTGGGACAAATATGACCAGCATCTGCGTATTTTGTATCCAAAGATAATGTCCGTTACAGGAAACGGGGTTTTAAAAACATCACAGTAGAGGGCATTAAAGCTGGTGTCATTGTCCTGGACTCTCTGATAGGTAAAGTCGGATGCATAATGCATTGGTTGTCCACAAGCATGAATATCTTGAAGTTGGCAGAAATGTAGGGTATTACCTGTATTACTTAAAAACAATCCCTCCCCAAACCCACAAGGAACAGCAACAACAAAAAAGCCTTTCCCTGTGAATCTCTAAGTATCAAAAGCTATTTTTCTCTTTCAGCCACCGTAGACTGTAGTAGTAATGGGGCAGAACAGCCAGGATAGAGGAAATATGAAATGCATTTAAAATAGGAAACGAAATATGAAATGAATAAAATTTAAAATAAAATTAATAAAATTTAAAATAAAATAAATATGAAATATGGAATGCATTGTAAATTAATTTCTTACACATTTTTTATCTCTGGATCCTATTCATTAACAAAGAAATATAGCAGGGAAATAATGTGCAACGTGTATATTCAATAAACAGGAGAAGTGCTTGTACTTTCCAGATCAAACAAAGTCACTGTAGTAGTTGGAGTCAGCAGGTAGATTGTATGTACCCTCATTGCAGAGTTGTAATTTGGAAGAAATGAAAGAAAATTACAAGTATTCACTGTCATAAGATAGTAAAGGAAAAGAATAGCTTGACTTGTAACCCTTGATTCTAACGTGCCGTGGATTGCTGGTGCAAAAATTAATCCTCCTAAAGCTGGTAGATGATCTTTTCTATTGTCTGCAGTAAGCTCAACTTTAAATTTTGAGACTTTAATGTTTTACTGTTTTGCAAAATAAAAATATATGAAATCTATAGTATATATTTGAGTTATTAGGTAGATAAACCATTCAGAGACTTTACTTGCTATTTGATAAATATTGTTGAATATATTCTTTTTTGATGTCAGAGGGACCACTGAATTTTTATACTATCACTATCATTTTACAGTACTATTACTCTGTCAGATTATTAGTGAATGAATATGAATGCTGAAGATTAGAACAGGTTGTGGGAAATATAAATGTCTTTGTGAATTAGATTTAAAATCTGCTTTGGTGTGCATGTATTAATTTTTAAAAAAATCATAATTTTGTTATGGGATCATAGAAATCATGTTGAGCAACCAATGCCGTCTAACTCCTTGTAGTCAGGGAAATGCAGGTCATAGTCTGGAAGAGCTTTGGTGTAGTGAATTTACGGTTCTCTTATCCTTGACAGGATCGGCACGGGGAAATCAATCGGCATGGATCGTGCCATTACGCAGCACATGCGGGACAACCGGGGGAATCAGGCTCAGCCAGCATAGGTTTATGAAAGGGAGGTCCTGCTTCACTAACCTGGTCTCCTCCTATGACAAGGTGACCCACTTAGTGGATGAGGGGACGGCTGTGGATGTTGTCTACTTGGACTGTAGTAAGGCCTTTGACACTGTCTCCCACAGCATTCTCCTGGAGAAGCTGGCTGCTCACGGCTTGGATGGGTGCACTCTGCGCTGGGTTAAAAACTGGCTGGACGGCCGAGCCCAGAGAGTGGTGGTGAATGGACTCAAATCCAGTTGGCGGCTGGTCACGAGTGGTGTTCCCCAGGGCTCAGTGCTGGGGCCAGTCCTGTTCAATAGCTTCATTGATGATCTGGATGAGGGGATTGAGTGCACCCTCAGTAAGTTTGCAGATGACACCAAGTTGGGTGGAAGTGTCGATCTGCTGGAGGGTAGGAAGGCCCTGCAGAGGGACCTGGACAGGCTGGATCGTTGGGCCAGGGCCAACTGCATGAGGCTTAACAAGGCTCAGTGCCGGGTCCTGCACTGGGGTCACAACAACCCCATGCAACGCTACAGGCTGGGGGAGGAGTGGCTGGAGAGCTGTCTGGCTGAAAAGGACCTGGGAGTGTTGGTTGACAGCTGCCTGAACATGAGCCAGCAGTGTGCCCAGGTGGCCAAGAGGGCCAATGGCATCCTGGCTTGTATCAGGAATAGTGTGGCCAGTAGGACCAGGGAGGTGATAGTGCCCCTGTACTCAGCACTGGTGAGGCCGCACCTCGAGTACTGTGTTCAGTTTTGGGCCCCTCACTACAAGAAGGACGTGGAGGTGCTGGAGCGTGGCCAGAGCAGGGCAGCGAGGCTGGGGAAGGGTCTGGAGCACAAGTCTTATGAGGAGCGGCTGAGGGAGCTGGGGGTGCTCAGCCTGGAGAAGAGGAGGCTGAGGGGAGACCTTATCACTCTCTACAACTGCCTGAAAGGAGGCTGTAGGTGGGGGTCAGTGTCTTCTCCCAAGTAACAACTGATAGGACGAGAGGAAATGGCCTCAAGCTGCGCCAGGGCAGGTTTAGGTTGGATAGTAGGAAAAACTTCTTCACTGAAAGGGCTTTCAGGCACTGGCACAGGCTGCCCAGGGCAGTGGTTGAGTCCCCATCCCTGGAGGTATTTAAAAGCCGGGTAGACGTGGTAGTTGAGGACATGGTTTAGTGGTGGACTTGGCAGTGTTAGGTTAACGGTTGGACTGGATGATCTTAAGGGTCTTTTCCAACCTTAATGATTCTATGATTCTATGAAATGTTTGTTTAATAGGCTAGAGCTAGGGCTCTTTCTCAGCAGTTGATTGTTTTAAAACAAACAAAATTGAAATCAAGCCACAGGAAAAATGGGACACTGAGTTGGATAGCAAAGGTTCTGGTTTAGGAATTAACCTCTTTTATAGAGCTGAACTCAGGGGAAAGCCAAATCTAGAAAAGAATGTTTCCCTGTGGGGTGCAAGAGCGGAGGACTTTTTGTGAGTTTTTCATGTCCTTGTGGAAAAATGAGTATAGATATTGAATGTACATATTCTACTTAATCATAGCTTAACTTACAGGGAAGTAGGCATTGTAGACACCTATCAGTTTCAAGTTCTGATGCCTGTCGTTGGCAGAGAGGAGGGGGGAGGCCCAGTAAGAATCAACACTTGCCTTTAATCATGGTCAGTTTTACGTCATCCCTTTCAGAGGCATTTCTTCTCTTTCCATTTACTTACTAACCTGTTCAGTTTTTCATGCTACAAATTCAGTGTTATGATGTAAAATATGTAAACTGTGTAACTTTATCTGTGTAACTATGGCCTTACATTTTAATCACACATTATGATGTGAGTATATCTCATCTTCAAGAGAGATCTATCAGCAAATTTGGACAAGAAAGCCTCCAAGCATTGTCAGTAGCTGTGAGTACATCTTGTCAATGCTCGCTCTAATACATCAGTATTCTCAGAAGTCCTTCCTGTACAGCTCCAGCTTTAGCTATACAGATACTGGCATTTCTGTGTGGAAACCTAAACTCTGAATCTGTTTACTTACTCTTTGAAGACTCTGAGTCCTTCTGACGCATAAAAATCTGTGTTGAAGGGAACTGGTTTGGTTTTTTTTTTTGTTTAGGTTTTGGGTTTTTTTTTTCTTTTTTTGTCTGGAGTATGTCAGAAAGTAAACTTTTTGTTCCACTGCCATTCCTTAATTTTGAAATACCTTTTGCAGTACAAAGTTGTGATTGTCCTATGCTGAGTCAGTGACTTTCTGGTAGGAGTGATCTCATTTTTCTGGTAGGAAGGATCTTATTTTTCTGCCTTGTGCAAGCACTGATCAGCTATATCCTTCTTTCCTTGCTATCTTCATATTTCCCCCCCTCTTTTAAACATTTCTCTCTATCTCAGTGTGTTTGCATGTGTGTGTGTGTATGCGCTTGTCTTTTTCAGTCTGATTAAATTTTTTGAGCTGATTTAGCAAATATATTGTGGTCCTGTCCCAAAAAGGCTTCTCAATAAATATATATTCCTTTGGAAAGTTGATAGACTCTTGAGCTTCAAGTATTGGAAATCTCCTTCTTGTTTTGGTAAGTTGAGCCACAGGGTGGGGGGCAACAATTGAAAGTGGGCAGTCGGATTTACAAATCCAGAATCACCGCAGTGTTTTCCTAGACAGACATCCTAGGCAATGTGATGCTTATGTTAAGTGAAATGGAGATAAGTATCCCTTTTCCCCAAGACTTTGCTCCATATCAACCTTATGTATTTACATTCTTTTATCTACCTTAAAATTAATCTATATGCTAGTTTTTATGCTGAATTTGAAACAACAGTGCTAGGAAAAATAAAACATTTTTTCCCATTTAGATTAGTAAATTTGCATTAGTGAAAAAGCAAACCAGGAATGTAGAGGTACAGAAACAGTGTCTGTGCAGAGGTGCTTTTTATACTTTAATCTGTTTTTCAAGTCTTGCAGACAATATAGGATTAAAGAAATGCAATTTTTATGATTATTGTTTGTGGGATGGAATAGGTATAGCTTTTATGTTGCTGAATGTTCGGTAATGTTTGTTAGGGTTTAGCAAAATGAGAGCTAACAGTACCTCTCCATGTTTAACCTCCCAAAGAAGATTTCTGTTTTGACTCCCATGTTGGTGAGCGTCAAAGGCTGTAACTAGTCAGTGGTCACCCTTCCTCATCCTGCCTACAGTTTATATGCTAAAACTTAAGTATGGCTGTGCGAGTAATATCTCCAACTTCTGAAAATCAATGTGGGGAAAAGCTCCCACGGTTGATGCATGTGTACACTGTCAAGCTGGATTTCTCCCTGTTTTGCTCCAGGTTTCTGTTCTCTTTTGCTCATGCTACATGTATGATAGATTGCTCTTAGGATTCTGTTTACACTGTAGAAGCTATCTCTCCCTAGATGAAACCTAGCTTAATAATTAATATTAATATGGGGACTTTGCCAGTAGGCAGTATGGATGGCCTACACCACGTCTTGCTTCCTCTGCCCAGTTTGTTTCCCTGCAGGCTTCCTCCCTCAGATCACACTGCAGAAACAGAAATTAGATGGGCTTAAGGCGTTTTTCTTACTGTCTTGAGACCAGGGCCTTGGTGGTGTTTCATATTGTGCTATGCTGGATCTGCACCTGTTAATGGCAGATCTGCTTCCTGAAGCAGATAACAAAACCTGTAGATCTTGCCAAAGATTATAGCAATGGTAAACCAGGGCTGGACTGATGGTCATCCAGCCTCAACAGTCTTTGCTGGCTCTCTTCATCCTGTAGAGAGGGATTTGGATTATTGGAAGCCACCACCCCCACTAGCACCATCTTGCTGTCAGTTACCTGGCAGAACCGCAGGATGAGAGCTATGCTTCAGCTACGGTAGTGTTTCAGTTCTCTCAAATTCTGCAAAGAATAATCCCTTGGAGGGAGGCAGACCTCTCAGTCTTTTTAATTTGGATTGCCAAGGAAGTGTGAAAGTAGTTTTGATCCCTTTTGATTCTTGTCCAGCAAGATCTAGAATTGGGTTATACTGAAACTAACACTGTATTAGTATGGTAAGTCTGAAACAGTGTCCTGCTTCACTGAAACACACAGACTTTCAGTAATTGGCATGGAAAAACTGGGATCCTGAGAGATTTCTGCTACATCCTGTTTTATTCCCAGAAGTAATCATTCTTTTCGTAAAATGCTAATGCTCTTTGGAAGTTATTCAGTATTCACTAACTCTGCTTTCAAACGTTTATTCATGTTTTAACCCATGTTAACTAATGATTATAAATTTTAATGCAAGTAAAACATAAATGCTTAATACAGCTGGCATCAAACATGAATGTGGTTTGTATAACACAATCTACAAATGTCTGTTTAAAGTGGCAAAATCATAGTTTTTACTCATTTACACCAAAAGGGCTTCCTGAAATACATTTTAACCAGCTGCTGGTTAGCTATTTCATGTAAATTGAATGGAAGGGCTGATTAACTGTGGTCTGTAGTGTACTGTATATTTCAAAATCTGACAGACTAATTATGTGGCTCAGGAGGATTGTAAAAGTGATGAAATGTAGATAACATTTAACATGTATCTTGCACTAGAAAAAAAGTAATGCCTCTTCCATGTAATTTGTTGCTGAAAACTTTTCTTAAAAACACAAGTTTTACAGTCATAGAAGACAAAACAAAAAGTTGACTGTGTGATATTTGGAATGCCTTTTAACATAGGCACATTGATAGTATCATTTATATTGAAGAAAAAAACCCACCAGATGATAGTTCACTGAAATTTTGTCAAACTCTGAATTAAGTTTTCTTAAATTCTTTTTTTTTCATATTTTATTTATTTAAATTTGAATAGCTTCGTTGCCAGTTTTGACTTCTATTGATAACATGTGAGTTCCTGTGTGTTTTACATGTCTATTCTTGCTTAACAAATGAAATTCTAGCTTAACATCTTTCTTTATTAAGTGTCAAAAATAAGAATATTGATTTGCAAAATTGCTGAGTATGAATATAGCTTAACTGAAATTTATAGGAATGTCATTTGTCTGTGTTTCTGGGGCAGGAATTAAATTACTGCCTAATTTAACGTATTGAACCTCCTTTTAATAAGTTTTTGAATGTGAAGTATTTTCTGTGTTGTACCAGAGACCTCCTGGAGTCATCCAATACTAAATACATGATGATAGAGCTGACGCAGTTAATGAATTTGCGGAATTGCTCATAAGCTGACTAACAAGCTGTGAGCAGTTTCCTGTTAAGTAATAAAATTATTTATTATTTTAGGCAGCACTGCTCTGACTAAAAAGAATGTGGTGTATGACCTCAGCATCTGTATTATCTTGTAGTTGGATAAACACTGAAATGTCTGAATGGAAGTCTTTTAAAGTAAGTGTTTCTTTTGGCATATTGATGTTTTAGAGCACAGTCCTTGCAACAATGGAAATGTTCGAACAATCAAGTGAATTAACCTCTAAACCACTTGCCACTTACAAAGCCTGAGTCAAGATCAGGTACTGTCTTTCTCAATGCATTAGTACCTGTGTATTAGTGCATTTTTTTCTGACTAAAGTGCCCTTGCGTAATATATCCAAAGATATGCATAATTATACCTACATCTCTCAGTTAAACAAAAGTGTTCTGTGATGTTATGCATGGAAGTTTTCTGACATATTACTGAATAAGGCACAGGCAGTGGAAGCAGGGACTGGTATCTCGGGAAGGGTGCAGGGACATTGCCCAGTTGTGTAAGGATGGGATCAGGAAGGCCAAGGCTCAGCTGGAGCTGAACCTGACGAGGGATGCAAAGAATAGTAAGAAGGGCTTCTACAGGTACGTCAACCAGAAAAGAAAGGTTAAAGAAAGCGTACCCACTCTGATGAGCAAAACTGGCAAGCTGGTAACAATAGCCGAGGAGAAGGCTGAGGTACTCAACAACATTTTTGCCTCAGTCTTCACTGGCACCCTCTCTCCTCACACCTCCCGAGTCAATGGGCCATTTGACGGGGATTAGGGAGGCAAAGTTCCTCCCACTGTAAATGAAGATCAGGTTCGTGACCACCTGAGGAACCTGAACATACCTAAGTCTATGGGTCCTGATGAGATGCATCCCAGAGTCCTGAGGGAATTGGCTGATGTAGTTGCCACTCGCCATGATATTTGAAAAGTCATGGCAGTCAGGTGAAGTCCCTGAGGACTGGAAAAAGGAAAACATTGCAGCCATTTTTAAAAAGGGTAAAAAGGAGGACCCTGGGAACTACCAACCTGTCAACCTCACTTCTGTGCCTGGTGAGATCATGGAACAGATCCTCCTAGAAGCTATGCTAAGGCACATGGAGGACAGGGAGGTGATTTGAGACAGCCAGCACGGTTTCACCAAGGGCAAGTCCTGCCTGACCAACCTAGTGGCCTTCTGTGATGGAGTGACTGCATCAGCGGACAAGGAAAGAGCTATGGATGTCATCTATCTGGACTTCTGTAAGGCCTTTGACATGGTCCCCTGCAATATCCTTCTCTCTAAATTGGAAGGATATGGATTTGATGGGTGGACTGTTCAGTGGATACCAAACTGGCTGGATGGTCGCATCCAGAGGGTAGTGGTCAATGGCTTGATGTCAGTGCAATACCTGCCATGAAGAATTAGCCAGTACTGTGCAGTACCTGGCATGAAGAATTAGCCAGAAGTAATCAGGGTAACTGTTAATTATTGTAACACCACTGAACAAAGAAGTTTTTCTTTCCCCTATCTGTATTAGCCAAAATAGATAGTGAAACATTTTCAGATAAGGCAACATTATTTAATTAATCTGTTCTCGTCTCCTACAGACTACAGAATTGGCCATAGGACTTTCATCACCTTATTCCTATTCTAGTGATTGGGTCTGGAAGTAGCATTTAGGAAAACATGCGGTCTCGTTTTAAAGATTTCCAGTAATGGCTAATTGCTGTCTCTGTTTAAAAGAGAAATTGCAATGTGTATTCTCAAGCTCTGTCATGACATGGATGAAGGATTAATATATTATTTTAGTTATATAACATTTCCATAGCAACTACAGGAAGAATTAATATTTGGGAAAATGTCTTTTTATTTTTAGATACATTTAGTAAGTCTTTTTAAGAAAAGGTCAAAAGACCTGTCGAACTATGTGATCACTTTTCATTCTGTCTTCTGTTGTCACCAGTTGTTCTTCATAACTGGCAGCTATGAAGAAAAGCAGCACCTTGTGATCACTGTTACAAATTGCTAAAAATTCAGTGACCACTTAAAGAAATCTGTGCTGTAGGAAAATATGAGGAGTCTTAAGTTTTGATCTTATCTGGAGTTTATATAGTGTTCCATTTTTTGCTTGAATAGCACAAACAAAACTTCCTAAAAACTTCTCTAAACCTGTTATCAACAAATTCGGTGGTAGAGTGTACAAGCAGGGATAACACAAATATTAACACAACATTCGCGCTTAACTTTTAAATGCAGTAGGTTTTAGTATAAAATCATTGTAGACTGTTGCATTTGTTATCAGTAACTGTACATGTGGTAACCTGCATGTGTTATGTGTGTTTTGGGTGTACAGATATACATGGAGCAGATACTGTGTTAAATATTAATATCTGAAGGCTGAGAAAAAAGAAATTAAAAATGGCTGAGTTAAAGCTACCTGTATGATTTCTTTTGTAAGAGAGAGTATGTTAGATTGCCATCTGTGCCCAGTGCATACAGATGGCTAGCAAATGGTATAATTTGCGTAGTCCTCTTAAAGGCAGTAAATGGAATAAAATGCAGTTGTGTTATCAGTTTTTTTTATCTGTATTTCTGTATGTTGTTGTTCAGGCTCTTGGTTATGTTAAAGTGACTTTCTGGCTTTAGGATGTTCCAAAATACACAGCCGTCTCATTTGTGGCTCAGTTTAGTTTTCCGTAACCTCCAGTGTACGTCAGGACAAGAGCAGTATTCTCTCCCAGCTTATTCTCTCTGAGGCTTTTTACCAGATGTGTTTGTAAACAAGCTTTACAGATGTGGGAACAGGAGGAGGAGCACATTTGTCATGCCTTTGACTAAACTCGTGTCTGCAGTTATAAATTTCTCTGAAACAACGGCTCCTGTGAATATAATCAGTGCACTCCACACTCAAGTCTACAGATTTCAGTTTTCACTTGTTGTTGCCTTTCTTGTTTTTATCTGTATGTATTGGTGAGCTTGCTGAGGTTTATGAGTACCTGAAAAAAAAGAGGAAGCCCACTGTAAATGCAGACTCTTAATGTTGTTTGTTACTGCTGAAGAAGTACAACCTCAAAATATAGAGCTTTCAGGGCGGCTGCCTGGCAATGTGGAGCTTTTACAGACTAGTAGCTAAATGGCTCCTTTTTTGGAGGTGAATTTAGAGCTAGATGGTTTCTGTTAATTATTATATGTGTGTGTGTATATATATGCATACACAAATGGAAATTGAAAATTATTGATATTCCACAAATGGAATATGAAATTATTCACCGACGTGTTATTTGCGAAACATTGCTAGAGTCATTACCTCCGAGTATCTGCTTTTCACAATTTGGTATTTCAGGTTTAGGGCTGATTGAGTTCAATCACATGGTGACTGTATTTGTATTCCGTTTCTGGAACAGATGATTCCCAAAATGACAAAGATCTTGGAACGTAGTCTCAGAAAGAGATGAAAACATATAGCCCTATGAGTGTTGGTAATGCTTGTGGTATCTGTAGATATTTTGGGACATAAAATAGCTTCTAAATTCATAGGAATAAAAAAATTGTGAATAGTGTTGATGTGAATTTGCATTTTGCTTGAATTAAGTGGTCATATTTTTCATAGCATTCATTCAGCAATCCAACTATAGTCTATATATAGACTTGCCATTAAATACAAGCTATCTGTAAGTGCTTTAATATGGAAGAAATCAAAGTTGCCAAAAGCAAATTTTTCAGCCTGCATGTCATAATGGATATTTAACTGTTCCTGGGATCGACTCTTATGTAATTTGCATGCATGAACAGAGAAATCTATGTCAAGAAAAATAAACAAGATAAAGGTCATTGTAGACCAAAAGCTCACACTTTTGGTGGAAAAGTTTGTATTTATAAAACACAGCACGTTTAGCATCCTAAGAGAGCGGCCAAGCGCAGCAGTATTTCACCTTTTCATAGTGGAGGGGAGAAAAAGAAGAGCTCTTTATTTAAATAACTGAATGAACTCAAAACATAATGAAGCTCATTGTAAAACTGATTCCTTCTATGTTTAAAACAAAAAAACCACTACAAGTTACTGTTTAATGAAGCAGTGTCCAGTGAATCCACAGCAAATAGAAGACTATAAAGCTAGGATTAGGTTGCGTGTCCTTTTTAAGGAATTCGATGAGCTCAACTAAGTGTAGTTAACAGAATGAAACTTGGTAGGGGGGGGTCCTTATTTTTTGCAAAGCAATGGAGAACTCTCAAAACCCACGAACAATATGATTTCCCAATTTGCTAAGGTAATTAAGAGGTGTCACACACACATATCTTAAAAAATATATTGAATTTAAGGAATAATAAAATGCCATATACGTTTTTACATTGTATTAAAGAAACCATTACCAAGACGATGTGTGGCTCTGGTTTTGATACTTGAAAGAGGTTGAGAACAAATTCTAAAACATGTAGAAAAAGACATAAGGAATATTCAAGAGCTAACAAAACTGCTGTGTGACGTGAGAATAAAGGAGCTCAGGGTTTTTTGGTTTTACTTATGCAGAAGATGGGTAAGATACAGCTTGATCGCAGTTTCAAAGCAGGAAATTTCTGCTAATAGAAAGTTATTTAGTTTAGCATAGAAAGGAATAATGAGATCCAAAGGCTTGAAACTGAAGCCAAATGTATTGATTCTACATATAGCATGACATTCTTAATAGTGAGGATAACTAAACGCTGCAGCAATATACTTCAGAAATCATGGGTTCTCTGCTGTTTGAAATGTTTAAATGAAGATAAAATATCTCATGGAAAGAGAAAGAAAACCTCAGTTTGAAGCCCATTTGAAGTACAAAACCTAGGACTCTGGCATTAATTTGTACCAGAATATGCACTTTCCTTAGTAGACAGAAAGTTAATGTCTATGAGACTTACAGAAATTCTGCGAAGGACCTGTAAAACTATGTATTCCAGGAACTGAAAGTAGCTGTGTTCAGAACTGCAGATCTGGGTGATGAAGATGATGTTTTTGTAATTGTTATCTTTTGACAAAATCCATCCTGTGACACAGATACAACTGACTAGCCTGGTTGTTTTAGTTGGTTAGTGGTATGGTTGAATCCTTTGAGCATTCTGTTACTTAATTATTTATTTAAATACATTGCTGCTTTTTAAACTGATAAATCACTCAACTCGGTGGAATAGATCTTCTGTGAGAAAAAGCTGTCCTATATTCAAGTTACACGCTAAATCAATTTTCCAGTTGGTTTATATAACGGAGTAACACCAGCCCACAAGCATCTGCTCTTAGGGTGCTGCATATTCCTACTCAATCATGTACCAGTCAGTGTGGATCAGATGACAGGACTCCTTCTAGCAGCAATGCTACTTCTGCAGCACCCCACAATTCCCAAATGTTTTAAAGGGGAGGCTATAAACGGGGTTGCCCATTTCTATGTGTGTCTTTTAATAAAACAGTGGATGTGAGACCATGGTTTCTGCTTAATAATCATAACCCCTTACTTCAGTGTTCATTTCTGTACATAGATTGTTATTAGTCATGGGAGAAGTTAGTTAAGTAGTCGGAAAAAATTAGAGTTGCTTATTTACATAGCTTGGTGTCATTTTCTTCTACAGAAGAGTTTTGGTTTTGAAAAAGGTGCCATATGTAATGTGACAGTTTTTACTTGACAGGGGATATTTGTTAGCTGCTTGGCATGCCTTGGCAGGAGGTCCTTTATGATACCGTGTCTTCAGTTCCTCTGCCTTGCAAGGAGGAACGAAACAGACTGCAGTCCTGGTTTTCAGATTAAGTCTTTTTGCAATAACACTTGGCTCTGACACTGCTAAAGAATCACCCATCTTAATGAAGAAAAACATGTCTTACCTCTGAACGTTCTGGTCCTAAGAAGTTAAATACCTGCTGCAGGTAACAGTTGGTCTCAACTCCAGGAGCCAGTTCTAAACTATCTGCACTTTTGGTTCTCAGTGAACACACAAGACTTTAAAGCCTTTAATTTCATTAGTACTAGCCTCTGAGAAGAACGAGAGACATCACATCTGTGTGTATCATATATTAAAAATGAGTCATGGAATAAGAAAGTTGTGGGATGCTGTGGAAAGTACGATCATGCTTAGGAGAAGCTTTGCCCATTGATACCTCTCCTGTGTATGTAATTATTCACGGGCAACTTTAGTTTCCAGTAAAACATATATGCATGTGCTCTGACATAAGGCATTCAAGATACAGTGAGTATGGATATAACATGAGAATATCACATAAATACTAACTGATCTTTATACAAGTGACCAGAAGGATTTGGAGAGAAATTCTGAATCAGGTTGTAATATTGGGAAATGGAAATGTTCTTCAACTTGTGATGGAATGGCCCAAGACATGAGAGTGTAAATTCTTTGTGTATAATGTATCTTGGAAGCTGAATTCAAGTACTTAAAATTAGGCATCCTAACAACTGATTTTTTTCTGCCCCCCCCAATAACAATAAGCTTTGGCATAACAGGATGTTGAAATACTCTGTGTAAAACTCTTGCCTACAAGTGAATACTGAGCAAAGTATCCTATTTCACACATACAGATCTTAAAACCAGGATTAAATGTTGGTTTCAGAAAGAACATTTCTCTGTTAGAATGTTATTACTGTCACACTTTCACTGCTTGATGCACATAATTCTGATTCTACTTGTTTCAGCCTGGATCCCAACAGACATCCAGACTTAGTTTTCATCTTTTTCCCTTTTATGTATAAATTAGGATAATCTGGCATGTCTGTGAAGGCCCCTGGGAGATCCAACATTCTGATAAGAGAGAGAAGATAGTGACTGGCTTTTATCCTTGAAACCCATGATGTCTACTTAGATGTATCTGTATTAGTCTGTATTAGTAGATTCAGATGTATCTGTATTAGTCCTCCCTCTTAACATCTTCAGAGATATTCCACTCTCCCTGATAGCAGCGTCATTATTTAATAAAAAAGCAAAAGTAAAATAATAAATGCAGACCAAAGCCTGTACTATAGCTACTTCTGCTGTATGTCCTAGTAGAGTACACTGGTATGAAAAGATTTGATGAGATAAGTTAGTACTCCTCCATGCTTGGCAGCAAAGCACAGAAGTTGCAGAAGACGGGCTGAAGTGCCAAGAACACGTGCCAAGTCATCATATCTCTTCAGCTCCTTCTGCTGGACCTCACCACAGCTCCCAGAATGTTTGAAAACCACCATCAGTCAGTGATAATGCTGCTATTTAAGCATCAGTCCTTACTTCAGGGCAATTGGCCAGACTAAAGCAGATGGCACAATTTCTCTCTCATTTTAGTAATTTGTGAAGTATTTCAGGGTGAACACTTATGCAAATGAATGTGAATTATTGGAGAGTGCTTTGTTTGTTTGGGATACGCCAAATGAAATAATCTACTTTGTTAGGTTGTTTCCTAGAAAACTGACTTAGCATGATACTGGTGCTGAAGGGTGACAGCCGCTTAATCAGGGCGATGCTAGTGTAATTTTCATTAAGGACAATCATTAGCTAGTGCCATGTATTTATACTGAATATAAAGCTCAAGTTAAAGGGAAAACACTTATCTGTTAAAACTTCCGCTTCGTTTGAAATCCCCGGCGGGTTGGTGGGTGGGTTGGTTGGTTTTGGCTCCAGTCTTGCTTCCTCTCACCTTACAACACATAGTGGGGAACAATATAAAGAAAGAGTGCCACGAGCAGTCATTCAAAATGGACCAAAGGATTACCATCAACCCTTAAAATGTATCCTGGCCTACCAGGTATCTTTAGTGTCTATTTAGCGTTTTAAATAGGATTTTTAAATGATGCACAGTTTTTTATTATTTTATTGGTTATGATTGTATTCAGGACTACAGTTTGAGAACAAGTGGCAGAGTTACTTAGTTTTTTTCTCTACCTTGCTGTCCTATGATGTAGTTATGATGGTTTTCTATACAGTTTTTCATCTGTAGATACCAGTACGCTGCGATCACTGTCAAAGGAGATATTGTATTCTTTTGTTAAAACCCTATCTATTTCCAGTTTACAGGTAGGGAAATGAAGGCACAGGGAAGAAAAGATACTTTTTTTTTTTTTCCCCCCCTAAGGTTATCCAGTAGACCAGTTGGCAAAGTCAGAAGTAGAGCTCAGGTCTCTCAAGGTCAGTGGTCTCCATTAAACTGCTTGTTTAACAATTGGAAAAGTAAGTACTTAATACTTTAAAGTTTTAACCCTCAAATTTGCTAATCTATGGACTTCACTTCCCCGAGGCCAATTTTAGAATAGTTTACTGCAACTCTCTTCACCTGTGAAAGGGGAAGTAAAGATTCTGACATTTGCCTGGAGTATAGGGAGACAGTTGGAATATTTGTTCAGGATTGTCAAATATGCTAATATGATCATATATAACAAGTAGGTAGGACTTTATGTTGTAAAATCTTGTTTGTGATCATAATCTTGATGTTTTGAATACATCTGGAGGCGTTTCACCTGTTTCATACAACATGGTTGTTAAGAATATCTTCCATATTCCTCTTTTGTTTTACTTTTTATCTTCAGTAATTTTCTGGAACAGCAGTTTCTTGTTAAAGTCTCTGACTCAGATGGGAAAGGTCACCATCTAAGCTAGGGAGATGGCAATTCAGCGTGCAGAGAAAAAGACCCAAAGAGAACAGACAGAAAGCTACATTCGTGATGTATCTGGACAACAAGATATTGCTGCAAAGCAGCATGTCGATGTGGATTCCAAGTGAACTGGCTGGGTTGACAGAAGCAGTGTAACTGTGGTTTCGCTCAGACTGGGGATTGGGCTAGGGAATGTAGTTCGTAGCTAGACTTGGGTAGCTCTGCATGGCACTGCGTTGTACTTGTGTTGATGAGACAGAGAGCAATAGTTACATGTGAGCTTTTATGTAAGCGTGAAATGACTCACTCTAAAAAGCATTTTCTCAGAATTAAAAGAGAAAGCCTGCTACAGAACTGTGTTACTGACCTTAGTCCTAAATTATTAATTTTATAATCTCTTGATAAGTACAAAAATCTGATACATTCATGTATGATATGAACCAATAATGTATAAAAAGAAATTTAAGACGCATCCTGCTGAATTTTTGTGTTAATTCATGTACTTTATTTCACAGGCAAAAAAACCAGGCAAGAACAGATCGCTCACAATTGCATGTGATTCAGCCTGATGATGTTGGTACTTTAATTAGAACGGTGGAAAGTCAGCATGAATTCTTTTGTTTTACAGAAAGCAAGAAGAATTGAGGTTAATTAAAGGTTAATTAGAGTTTAATTGGTAGTTGTTTGTTTTTTTTTTCCTCTTTACTTCTGGTGATAACAGGAATGTTAGAATCCTTGACTTTGATGGCAACAGATTGGGCAGGCCTGGTGTTGATTGCTACTGCCAACATGAAAGTGGTGCTGCAGTCCTGCAGCTCCAGTTCTTAATCAATGAGGTAAGGACATATTTACTCAGATTCATCCGTATAAATTTAGTTGAATAAGTCAATTTGTATATTGTAATTGAGTGATATGACTTTTCACATTGACAAATTGTGCCAGTAAGTAAATGGCCTACATCCAGAGGACGTTCACCATACAGTCTTTTAAAAGACTATTTATGGGGCTGCACACGGGGAAAAGTATTACCTTCATATACATCAGTATAAAGTACTGAACAAAAGGCAGTCAATATATGAATGTGTGCAGGTAGATGTAAAATCCATTAAATTGCTAAATATGCTGCACAGTCCTGTCTCAAATAGAAATTAATAAATGAGCTAAATCTTTCTATGGAAAGATATTGATGGTTATTGGCTGAAAGCTCAATAGTTGGGGATATGCTACTACTTGAAGCAAGGAAAAGCAGTTGTAGGGGTCATCAATCAAACCAGCATGCTTAGTCTTTGTGAAAGGTTTGTCAAAATCAAGTTTAGATGACATGAAGAAATGGTGACAGATTATAGCTCACTCTGTGCAGATGATCTCTGGAGATGGTAATAGGCAAGAAGACTTTCTGGAGCATATAAATCTGTTTTTTGGTTTTTTTTTTTTTTTTCTAGAACATCATAACTTGGCCAAATTACAAGCTAGTCGTAGTTCAGTTTTAATTAGTTTTCTCCCGTGATATAAGGAAACACTTTTGACAGTTTCAAGTCTTCTTTCTAAGCATGGAGATCTTAGAGCTCCTCGAGGAAAGAGTTTTAGTTTTGTTGTTTTTTAAACCTGGGAAATATTTTTTTTTTTTCCTACACCTGTTTGGAGAAAGTACCTGAACCACAGAAACTGAGGAGGGGGAAATGAAACTTTAGAAACAATCAGTCCCGTGGAATTCTTTAGAGGAAGGCAGGGATGAAAACAGGGAGGCTAAGGTTTGAATCAATGTTCTTTCTTTTCATTAGACGACCAGCAGAACCCCTAATACATAGGATTAATTTGATTTCTGTGGTGGAGATTCTCTCTGACATTGGTCCAAGCTCTTTGGGAGATGAGAATTAAAGCATGGATTACAATGTATTAGAGAAGTCTCACCTTCATAAATTTCATTTGCATATGTCAACATTGAAAAGAACAGTTGCTACCATTAGGAAGGAAATCCAAGAAGCAAAAAGAGAAGTTTATTGGTCAGTCATAGTTGGTATGAAGTGATCTTTCAGTTACATCCTCACCTTTCCTCAAAATAACGCACTGCCTTCTGTTTGGGCAATATCTAGTGCCTCTCTGCCACAGTTATACACAGGGATAGATCCTTTGTACTAGACCTGATCTGAGGTGTAAATGTAGTAAACCACTGCAGCAGCAGTAGAGGGCTTCCTCTGCAGTCCATATTCTCATGGCGTCACTGTTCCATGGTGAGGAGAAAGATAGTAGGAAGGAGGTAGAATAAGTTCACTTCAAGCTGTCCAGGCAGATAGAGGTCTGGACCTTGGAAGATGTCCATTTTTGGGGCACCAGAAGCAGAACTGGTCTTCAGAGTATTTCTGATCTGTGATACTCTGTCCTTTTGTCTACATCTATTAGTACTTCCTAGGTCCTCTCCCCCTGCTACCCGTCCCTACTTTCCTATCTGCGTTTTCTTTTCACAGTTCCGGTTTTGAATTTCATGTTGTTGGTATGACCACTAAACTGTGCTTGGCACTGTCGCTTGTGTGTATGTGTGCGCGCTAATTCCTTTTTCCTTTAGTTATATCCTTCACGCTCACCTTTTTAAGTAAGTGTTGTCTGTCCTCCTTTTCCTTCATCTCTATGCTTATGTGGAAATACATGAGAGTTCACGTGTGTAATCTTTGTACAAAGCTTTAATTTGCATTTTAAATTGATGGAGTTTTAATTTAACTTTGGCTGGTCTTGTACTAATTTAAAATATTTACATTTACCAGATCAATTCAAATTGACTATTATTTATGGTAGAATATATTTTTTCTAGAAGAAATTAACTGTTTTTCATAAACAATATTGTTTTCTACGGGTAGATCATTAACAGTGAGGATCACTTAAGAATAAGACAGAATCCGCAGAAAAGTAATATGTTGTGCTGTATTTTGTGTCTGTTCTAGGGTGCTTTGGTCAGTGCAAGTGCAGATGATGCACTTCATTTGTGGAATCTCCGACAGAAGCGACCAGCTATCCTACATTCTCTGAAATTTAACAGAGAAAGGTAAGACTATATGACACAAAAAAAATCTCATTAAAAAAACCCACCAAACTTACTTTCTGGATTTCTAATAATACATGCTTACTAGTTTGCCTTTCTATAGGGGGATATAGTTTTGCCTTGAAATGTTTTCTTCCATTGTTTGAGTCTTGTGTCCACAGAACAAAAAAATCACTTTCTCTTTCTGCAGGCTTCTCGGAACTAGAATTTTTTTTTTTGTTTTTTGTCAAAATGCTTCTCGTTTTACCTTCTGTTTCCATGAACCAGTGTGAACAGTAGTGTGTTTGTTTTTCTTAAGACCAGACACAAGCACTGTGATCCTTTAGGCTGATGTGTTGTTCAGTACTAGCCAGAGTACCTCAGCTGGCTATATCAGGGAAATAATTCTTTTCTCTAACTTGAAAGGCTTTTATTTTTGTAAAATACTGGAAGTTTAGCAGAAATAAATTGTGAATTTGGGAAACTATGGTAAATGTCAAATGAATCAGAGACTGTTTTTCTAAATTTATCAGTACCAAATTGTAGAAATCCCTACTGAAAATAGATTAAGTGAGTGGTTGTAATTTTCAAACTCAAACAGAAGCTGAGCACTTTACTTGTCTGACTAAATACAGATTAAAACCTGCTACAGTGTTATGGCGCTTGAATGCTACATTTCTATTAGTATTTAGAAGAAGTTCCATGTTTCTATTAAGGAATTAGGTCAGTAGTCAGAAGAACAAGCTTCAGTGCGTAAATGAAGCAGTTGGTTTTTTGTGAGTCCTTGAGCAATGCAGTTATTCTGTACTTCACCTTTGGCATGGATTTTTTTTGAAAGTATAATACATAGTATGGTTTTGACTGGAAGTTTAAGTGATATTGTAATTCTCTTAGTATATACATTCAATGTTTCTGGAGGTGCAGCAACTTCTTTTAGATATTTATATATTTGCTTGTGCAGTGGTGAAAGCTATCAGTATTTTACCAGAGCTATGAAGTAAATAGGCTCATCAAAGCTTTAGGTGCTGCAAATCTGAAAATTATTATGGAAATAGACTTTTTCTTTGTTGTTCATTATTCAGATACATATCATGTTTGCACTTAAATGTCACCAAGTTGCAAGTTTTGTTGTGGGAAGTACTACATATAATATACATCCTAATTCCAAGGAGTTTATAACTTCTAGCAAAAGTATATCAAGTGGTTTGGGACTGCATGAGGGAAGATGAAAAAGAAAAATTATATGTACATTTGCTAGGTGCTTCTGGACAGTAAGTCATCTTTTTACATATGTTGAAATATTTGAATCTTGGTATTCTCATCAAGTAGGTACATTATCCACAATGTGTCAGTGATAAATCTAAATATTGTAGAAGTTGTTCCAGTACATCTAGGTCTAGCTCTCCCAGCCAGCAACCTTCCATACAACCTAAGGAATCAATACTTACAAGAATGCGGCGTCTGTTCACCTGTCATTTCTCTTCAGAGAGACTAGCATGGTATCTTGGTCAGAATTTTATCAGAATTTCTTGATAAAATAAACTCACACACGTGTGGGCTTTGCTAAGAGCAAAACATTTGTCATCACATTTACCTAATTTTGTTTTTTTTGCTTCCGACAGCCTAAAACGTTGGGTAAAATATTTGGAAGCAAGTTTTTTGGAATACTGGAAACCTTTACATAAAAAAAACAACTGTGTAATGACATTTTTGAACTGAGGTTTAAAAAGAATCTGAGGATGTAGTTATTTGTAACAAATGCATAGCTACCTATACTGCCTTTTATCAAAGTCTAGTAAGTTGTGAGTAAAAAAAAATACTGTTAGTTCTTTTATGCCTATTTTAAGTAACTGGTACAATCACTGCCATTTAAATAATTTTTATTAGCACATCAAAGGCTATGAGAAAAACATCCTGATACATTGCTATATAACATTGTCAAAGAAGTAAGTCCAGTTTTAAATTTAAAAAGAGTTTTCAATAAGTGTGAAGAAATGACTTTGTAGGCAGTTCTTTTCTTCTCAGGGTTCTCTAGCACTGCCCTAAGTTTTTGGGTTTTTGTATTCAAGCACTTGGCTCCAGAATGAAATATCTTCATTTTTATTATATTTTCTTTTAACATACATATCAATTAATTTCAAATCATCTAACTTTCAAATTTCTAAGCTTGATTACACATTTAGTATGTAAAATTCAACATAAGCCTCTGGGCAAGTAGCAAAAGGTAAGGCTTTTAGGGTTTTACCCTCATTAACCCTCTCATTAATTTGGAACATTTCTCTGTATACATGCCTAGCAGAGTTAAGTCTGAAAGAGAGCTTCCATTTTTTTTCTGAATATATTTTTTGTGTTAGAGCACAGAAGTTATGAATTATGTGATGCTCAGAGAACCAGCAAATAATGGTTGCCTTAGCTATAAGAAATTTATGGCAAAATGGATATAAGGGGAATTTGGGAGGCTGACAAAGCAATAAGATCAAAATTGATTTTCTTCAAGAAATTGAAAGGTCTGTCTTCCGAAAATTAATGTCTTCTTCACTGTTGGAACAGTTAAAAAAATTTTATTTTCATCCTCTCCTCTCCTCTTGCAGGGGGAGGTTAAGGGGAGGCAAGATTCATACTGAAGAGAGAAAGATTTTTTCTTTCGTCTTGTTTTAAGTTTGTGACCCAATGAATGAGCTTGTTTAGGTATTTCTTAAATGGGGAGAAATGCTTGTTGGCAGAGAGTAGGTTTTAAAATACTGATGTATGTTTTCAGGAAGCAGTAAGGTATTGAAAAAGGCCGTACAGAGAAGCATTTAGACAGTCAAAGGCTAGTTCTTAAAAGAACACTGTTTATAACTTAATTTCATTTTAGATTTAGACAGCTTTTACAGAGCCAAACATGTAATTGTTCAGATGCAGTTTACCTATGAAAACTGAGCATGTTGCTGCTTCAGATTTTCCTATTTGCATGTCTCTCTTGAGGATTTATAAAAATTGTAATTTTATTCATACAGTATATTTGTCTCCTTGATGTGCAGTTTCATTTAGATTTTTTTTTTTCTGAACAATTGGCATATTTACTTCATGAAGTGATGCAATATAAAGCACTTTTACTTAGAATTCTAATATTTCATCTGCTTGACATGAGGAAGATCATTGTATTAGTCCAGATTCTTGATTAATTTGACTTCAATTAATTCACTTTCATGTAGAATGAGTTTATTCTGTGTTTTTAAAATATTTGATGCATGAACCGTACAGCTGTTAGATTCTGTTAGACGGATGAACGCTACTTAAGTCTTTGGCTATTATTTCGTGCGGCAGTCTTCATATTGTTGAACTGTTTAATTTGCAATTTGCTTCTGTTTCTTGACATTTAAGAATGCAGGATAATGGACTAAAATCTGCTCTTAGCAGTGTTTATGAATATGTTTATGCAACTGCTTGAGTCAAATTTCCCCAAGCATATACATATATTCCCTCCCACAAAAGTCAAAACCATGTTTGTCCTTTTCTTCAGATGTTGTTACATAGATGTAAAGAGCAAAGAACTCTTAAATACAAACACAAATCTTGTTTGTAAATAGATTTGCAGCACACTGGTTATCTTTCACTTATGTAGCATTCAGTAATTAAGACACTGAATGGTTTATGAATAATACTTCACTAACAAAATGCACTTTTGTAGCCATTAAGTCATAGTTTGCAACCTCTCTAGATTTATTTTTTTCTTCTTCTGACCTATTGTTAAACTAATTTGCCTTTTGTGAGGGATTTTATATGGTATGTTCTTGGTGACAAGCTGGCTCCTAGAATGTTGTAGCACTGCGCAAATGATTTTGGGATATGCTGATGCAACATTAACAATGTTAACTTGTCTCTGATAATTCACTGCGGCTTTACTAAGTGTCTCTTTGGAGCAAGTGCAGAAGGAACACTGAAGAATGAGACATAATGGCAAACTGATATTTTTGGTCTACAGTGTAATGCCCAGGACTTTTTAGCAAATTATATGTTTTTGCCCTGTATCAAAATATAACATTATCATCTTAAATGTCTATTTTCAGAATTGGAATGTAATACAATGCATTAAGAACCTTCAAGAAAATATAAATGTAAGCAATGTGTTTCAGTGCTTGGCCCCATACCCAGAGCTCGAACGATAACATGGTTACTCAAAGACATGCTTGACAGTAGCTTATGGTTGATAATATACGATTTACTGTTCCATTTACAAAGAGGAAGCACAGGTACAACTTTTTAATCTCTGGAAACACTCCATAAGAATCTCTTCAGTACTTTTGAAGGATAACATTATGGTGATGTTCCTTACGTTAGTCCCTCCTTTTCCTTCTCTGATGTCATAGGAGATGCCAGATTCATCTTCAGTAGACATTTTAGGCAAAATAAATAACTTGGCTACTGGAACTAGACACTGTCTCCATCTGCTGTAAAGAACATTAGGAACAAGCTAAACCACTGAAAGCTATTATAGGCCTTATATATTTTTTTTTTTTTAATATAGTCAGAGCAGACTTAAGCAAGTATAGCTTTAAATATACAACAGCTGTACATAGTTTTCCTGTTTAAGATTAGTGCAACTGGGATAACAAAGCCCAGCAGATTAAAGTGTGAAATCCAGGCCCTTTAAGCCTGCGTGCATTAGTTTCATGTACAAACTCGGTTCATCTCCTGTTACTCTAAAGCTGAGCTAGTTCTGTTGTGCTGACTGACATGGGGGATAGCCCTCCTCCTTTTCTTCTTTTAGCCAGTGGTGACTGGTGTTACACGTGGGCCGACAGCACTACGAGAGTTTATCCACTGACTTATACCTGGCATACGTGAACACAGTGTACCTGTTCTGTTGGGTCTTTAAATCGATCTGCATGCACTGATGCCATAACAGTGCAAAATCTGTATAACTGGCTTTGGGGGCTGTGATCTGTAACACTTTCTTCAGTGTTAAGGGTATGCTGGCACAGAGGAAGAGGAGCCTTTTAAGTGGGTGACCTTTAGAGCAATGATCTCAGTTAGCTCTGACTTACTGTTAATTAGAAACTTGACTCTTACATCTGAGATTTTGCGGTGTTTGAACAAGGTGATTGAGAGCGTTACTGCAATGCTTGGAAGCAAAGAAGAAAAATAGATATTTTTGGATTTGGTGACCTTTCTTTTCTGTATTGGTCTATATTTTTTCCTGAGAGCAGCTATATCTTTGTCTATCTGTCTTGCTATATCTTTGCAGGATTTTGTGTCCTGTGTTGTTGAGAGTTCACCTCATCAAAATGACAGCAAGAGGCTATTGAATGAATGCTGGTACCGGCTGTGAAGTCTCAGCAGTACCTGTATCTGTTTACTTGTGTGTCAGGGACTTGTGAGTTACTAAAATTAGATTATCTCTCTGTATCATTGGCTGTTCAAGGAACTGAATTCCTATGCTAGCTTGCCTGCTCATAAATGAGCCTCCTGGTTAACATTGTATAACTGCAAACTCTGTATTGTTTATGTACTTTCAAATTAGTCAGAGGTCTCTCATCAAGCGTGAAAGTAGTTAATAGGCTCAGTGCAGTTGCACAGCCATGCTATACCACAAAACAGATTCCGATTACATGGTGTGGTGCAGCATTTAGCTGTTCAAAAGAACCACAGAATTCAAATACAAAGCAATATTTCACCATACAATCCTGTTTACGTTTTACAATGAGAGACAGTTTGTGGAAAGGATTTAAACTTTCTCAGGTTGATGATGGAAAAAACTGAGGAAAGCAAAAGAAGCCATTCTGTTGATTGGCATTGGATTCCACTTCTTGAAGAAGTTTTTACAAAACTTTCTTGTGCAGATTCTTTTTTTTTTTGTTGTCTTATGAAGTGTATTACCAGGTGTGAAGACAGCACACACCTCAAACATGTAAGATAAATGTGCGTGGCCTGGTATCGCGTCAGCGTTTGTCACTTTTGAAAGAATGATGCTCAGGGATTTTAGTAACCAATTAATGTTGTTTGCATGCAGATATTGAGCTTGGAAAGATTCCTGAAGCTCATAAAGGACACCTCTGGCCTATAGGGCTGTGCCTCAGTACTGCAGGGCAGGAAAGTGAACTTTGTCAAAATGTCACTTCAGAAAGACAAAAAGACTGTATACAAAGTTTCTCCAGTGAGACTGACCCAAATCACGTTCATGTAGTTACACCTCTGCCTCTCTGTTTAAAAAAAAAAAACAAAAACCAACCTACATTCTTTTTTCAGGTCTTACATCAGATTATGGAAAATTTGGTAGTACACTTGACCTGTAGGATCAATGAGAGCCTTAAGCTTGTCCTGGAAAGGTGGTATGCAACCTAGTTGAAATTATGAATGTCTTGGTCATAAAAAGAAGTCTAGCACAAGCATTTTGGGGTTTTTTTCTTCAACACGCATTAGCTAAACAATCATCAAAGAGCAAAAATGCAAAACATAGAGTAGCTTGTTGGTACCAAGAATCAGCAATTTTGATTTGATAGATTTATGAGATTATGCAGTTCCACTAAAGTAGAATGAAAATATATATGATCCCTAAGATTTTCTTTTTAATAGATCTTCAATATGTGGGCCTTTTGGTGGATTGGAGCTGAAGGGACCTCCTCAGTCTAGTTTTGTCCAGCTGCATACCAGACAACTCATATACCTCCTTTTATACGATGAACAAGCTGACTATGTTTTGCATCAAGAGATGCTGGTCCCTTATGATCCCAGTAAGAAAGGCACTCAGACTCTGTAAGGTATCATTCAAAATGCTATTTATTAATTAGAGCTAGCACTGTAAAGAATGAGAGAATAGTATAGATAATCTTATATCCCTGTAGATGCTGGGAGCCCCAAGTTGTGCATCATCAAACAGGCCTCCAGTCAGCAGGCTGTGCAGACCCCATCCATAAATAGGGTTACACCGGTTTGGTCATTCAAGTTATTATAGAATTTTCTTATAAGAAAACAACTGTATTCATTATTTCTACTATCAAAGAGAAAGGACGTTCACACTAAAACTTCCTGCTGCACTGTTAGATAAAGGCAAGGCTACAGGGGTGGTGCAGTCGCCAAGTGGGAGCTGCCTGCAGGCTGCTCTGTGTGAAGGAGCCGGGAGAGTTTATCCTGCAGGCAAGGAGTACGTGCAGCACAGCACAGCCTGAAGGCCACGCTGTACGTGCGGCCCAGCGCAGCACAGGCTTGCCCCTGCTCAGAGTAACTGCTCTGTGGATCATTAACTCCTCCGGATGCAATGGTCTCCCAGTCAGGGTCGCGACACTGCTATATAACTATTCATGCTTAAGTCCAGTACTCCTTCTATTAGGGAAAATTGTTGCATGCTAATTCCATCCTTCTGATGGCAAGAAACCTTCTGGCTTCAAGACTTAATTTATTTTGATGGCCCTTTTATTCCCATTTATTATGATATTCTGGTATCCACATTGTCATGCATTTAAAATATTTTCTCTCTCTTCTTTGGAGTTAAACAGCTCATTCATATCCATTCACAACCTGCTTTTTTTCTTTTTTTTCTTCACTACAAAAATCAAAATTCTGTGTTTTCCTTAATAAATTTCTGTCTTCATTACCTTTTCTTTTCTTTGGCCTTTCTTCTATCAGTTCTGGCTGAGCTGATGACTAGACAAGGAAGCATATTCTAGATAGGGTCCCATCTGTGCTGTGGACATTGACATTACCATTTTCTTTTGTAATCTCTGCAGGAATATATTTACTGATGCATACTGTAATAACATCTTCCTTTTACATGGCTTCATCTTATCAGTGCTTGTGGTCTTGCTGAGATTGACTAACACACCCATCACACTTCTTCGCTGATGTATATCTATCTAGCCGGGAATGCGCTGCTTTCTAGTGCAATCCTTTAAGAATGGAAGCAAAGCAAGACAAGCGAAATTGAAATTATCTTTTCTATCACTTCTGTATCATGAGTTTCAACCCTAAAACGGAAGTTCTTATTCTTTGAAGTTTGAGGCCTTGCCCTTTGTATTTTAAATTTCACTCCCTTTCTTGTACTCTACTTGTGCAGATTGTCCTTCCTCTCCAGTATTGTGTCCTGAAGAGGTTTCATTAGTATTCGTACCAAGATCGCTTATGAAATTACAAGATCAGCTGTAAAACTATTACTTGAGAATCTCCCAAATATCCAGTAAAATGTTTCCTTTTCAGTAAAATCAAGTGGAAAATAGACATTAAAACCAGAGTTTTATAGCGATGGTTTTTATAAATGCTGTATTTAATTTTGACATATGATAGATTTCCTACAATTGGAATATTCTGGAATAGCCTACCTTTGGTAAACCTACCTTCCCTATTTTACCATAACTTTTCAAAATTTGTCTTTTTGAAACTCAAAACCTTAGTTAGTGTATATTTTTAAGTATATTTGAGCAATTAGTAATAACACTACAGTCATAACAGCATAGAGGACAACATGGCTTAACTTTATTGCTATTGGTTTTAATTTTTTTGTGCTTACATTCTTGGGTGGGATTTATAATGCAGCCTGAGTTGGTGTCACTGCAGAGAAAGTTCTGCAAGAACTTCAGCTAGGTAGTTTAAAACTAGTTTGGTTTCTCTGTGCTTAAATTGCACCAGGATAGATGTTACTCTAAAATAATTACTAGAGAAATCTGTTTGTTGTCATTTCCAGGAATATCTAGACCCTACAATTATTAGCAATACTTGTTTTCTAATCTGAACATGATGCAATAAACTCTCTTCTAATTACAGAAGTCCTGGCCATATTTTTCATTCTAGAATATTAAAAAGATCTCTGTTTATATCCAGATCCAACCTTGAATTTAAGAATCTCTCTTTTGTTTTTAATGGTGACTTTCAGAGTCTTTCCCCGAAGTATTTTTTTAGTCCACCAGGATTCTGCCAATATTATTTTCAGTTTAATTTCAATTAAAAATGTCCTTAAATGCATTGTGCTACCGTATCTGGTTTTATAGCTGTTTGCTAAACAACTTACCTGAAGGCAAATAGAGCTGTTTAAGATATTTAAGATCTAGTTTTACACAGGTCTCTACATAAAAATTTCCATAATGAGACTTTAAAATATGCAATAATAACGTTAGCACAGTATAAAGTAATTTGATTTTTGATAACTACTCAGAAAAGTCTCAGCAAATACAGTTACCACGTTACATTGGTTACATATGTATCTTCATTTTAAAAGCATGTGTCCGGGACTTAAGAAAACACATGACAAAGTATGATAAATAATTTGTCAAATGTTTTTCTATTTCATAGTTATCAATCAACTGCAAATCAATTCATATTTTCCTCACCTTGGTGCCTTAAAAGCAGGTTAACTGAAAATGGCTGATATGCTATATATGAATTATGAAAGACACTTGCAACCAGTCACTTCTATTTTCCCCCTATTACTAAAACTGTACCAGATAGCCTCTACTTCCCCCAATTCACCCCTGAGCTGTTCATTTGACTTATTACTTTATTTAAAGCTTTTTACATAAAATATTTTGGCAAATACATAAGAGTCTTGGGATTTGAGCTGAGACTGTGGAAAGCATATCGAGTGAAGGTTTGTAAACAAGAATTTTCTCAACTCAGAAACACCAAAATCACCGTTTCTAGCTGGTAGTAGGCCAGATGTTGTGGCTCTAAATACAGCATAGTTAAAATGTTGGAAAAGTGAAATTTACTTATAACAGTTAATGAAATAACTTTATAAATTTGCTATATGTATATGTGTGAATGCACATATATGTGTGTGTACATGTGCTTACAGATACACACATATATGAAATCATCTTGACCCATGGAACTGCTGGAGAAAAATCTTTTCCAATTTACCTCTTCCTCTGTGTCACTCTAGCTGTACTGCCTTCTATTATTTGTATGAGAAGACAGGTATCTCTTTGAAATTCCATTTTGCAAAACGTATTTGTGAAGTTTTGGGTTTACTTCAATAGGGAAGAAAAACACGTTCCGAATTATTTAATTTTTTATTTCACCTGGCCACCTCTGATTGTCTGCCTGAGTAACTTGTGTGTTGCTTTCTTCCCTCAGAAAAAAATCCTTTAGCCCTTAGCAGCAGACATAATGTTGCTATATTCTGCAAAACTTTAGCTCATACGCTAAGCGGTGTGCTTGTCGTTTCTAATGCTTTGTAGAAAATAAAGCATGTTTGTCAGTAGATTTCTGCTTTTTTGAGAAAACATGGGGTAACATGTTATGTTGTTTTCACATAGCAGCTGTGTTGCCAAATTGCTCTAAGACCAGGTTTGGATAGCAAAATTTAAAGTATATACGCACAGCCATACTTTGAACAACCATGTTTTGCGGCCTTAGTCATAACAAATGAGAAGTCCAATACAGTAATACAAAAATGCATCATCTGCTTCATATCATACATACTCATATTAGACAAGAGCTAAAAAAGACGTCTTTTAAAATTTAAACACATTCAGACAGCATAAACAGTCTACATTATCAGTGGGAATTTTCAGCTTGCTTCAGTTATAGTACAGTTAGGGGAATTCTGTGGTTATATTTTTTGAAGTTTTCAAATTTTAGTTTTGAGACATCTTTCATAGTCCTGTTCAGATCTATCCTTTGACCTTCATTACATTAGATTTCCAGTCATATATTAAAGCGGTGAAGAACATGCGCCCATTGTGTTGCAGTAAGTCGTTTGGTTCTTGGAAACCACACCACTCCTTTCCTGCCCAGGCACATGGCAGCTTCAAGCAGAATCCAATGCAATGATTTAGGATACTTATCCTTCTGTCACAATAAACTCTGGGCATTATTCCAGTAAATCAGAAATAGAGCTAGTAATGTCAGTGTTGAGATTATCTCATTAAACCGTACATGAGCAGGAAGAGAAGAGAGACTACAGATTGCAGAAAAACAAGGACCGTTAATCACAGAGTCCCTGTCTACTGAAGCATAACAAATGAGAACAGCTGGTCTCCAATAAGTCTACATGATTTTAATTGATGGAAGCTGTTGAGAAAAAAAAGTGTGTGTACATAGAAAAAGTACAGACATGTAAAAATGCAATTTTTTTTTTTACTTTGAAGTCAATTTCAGTGTTTCAGTGTTACCCTGGTAGTAGAGAGTTATTCCAAATAGCTTGATCGATAATGATATAAAATAGGTTTTAAACTCATGGTAAGAAGGTATGATATAAACACAGATTTGTGTATGTTGCAGCAAACAGGATGAAATACTAGCATATCTTTAGTTTACTTTTCTAACAGCTATGTAAAGTTAAGCTGTTTAGCAAAAGACGAGTTTCAACCTTTCATCTTTGAGCTAAGTCCCAATTTATTTTTTGAAACTGAGATTGGGAAGCGAAAACTGTGTTTTGGATTTATAGCTTCAGTGTTCAGTAAACGGATGAGAAAAACTCTACCTTTAGTTGTTTGGTTTTTTGTTTGTTTGTTTTTAAATGCAGCTGCTACAAAATCAATGAAAGAAATAAATCAAAAACTTTCTCTTTTGAAAACATCATCTCCCTATTCCATCCTTGGCTTTTTGGCTTTCTTTTATTGCTAAGAAACTCAGTGGCTATTATTGTGGTCTGTATTGCCCATCACTGTCACTATGCTTGGTATTACAGCTCCATTTTCACTTAACCTTCAAAAAATTAATGGAGAACAAGTGAAGTACTACAAATAAGAAATAGTGATTTCACAAGCCAGTAGACAAGAGAAAAACCATGTACATTGTCTTTCCCCTAAAGATGAAAGCAGGAGTCTGTTTGCCAACCCTGTTTCATTAATTTGCTCACTTCACTGATTTTGTGGAACTTATGTTCTCATTTTTTGCTGTCTAATGACCTTGAGCTGGCGTCAGAAACAAATTGGAAGTCAATGGAAAGTATGCTGGTTTCTTCCAGCATCTTTTTCTTTTTAAGGAAGCAAGTTTCCATGTAATTTCCTTCCTTTTTTTTTCTTGGGTCCAAGCCTGCACGTTACACCTCTTCAATCTACTGCATTACTGTTGTGTAATACTAAAGATGTAGCCAGGGAGAGCAGGCCGCTGTCATTGTCACTGATCCTGTTCCTGCGTGCAAGACGTCCCAATGAATTTATAGTCAAAACCCTAAAGGGCAGTTGATGAAAGAGGGTGTCTCTTTGCTGTGCATTTGTCCAAGAGGAAGGAAAGTAATTTTCTGTCATCCTGAAGATTAAACAAATTATTAGTAGCACAGGCTACAGAAGTTGTCACCCCCTTGCGCACTGGGGTTTCAAGAGTGATTTTGAAGTTGTTCTGGAGCTCCAGTAATGCCAGTTAACATGATGCAGTGCTGCTGCTAAGGCAGATAGCCATTGAGTTACCAAGGGTGTGAATTTAAATGCATTTAAATTTAAATCTTGTATTCTAGGAAGTTATCATGCAGCTGTCTTTTCGTATGTGTTATGGCACATTGAGCAGGCCAGGATGATCTTTTATGGAGTTGTAAGAAGTTTAGTTATAAGAAATAAAACTGGTAAAAACCAAAGGACCTGTTGCATGCTGTGTACTTTGACTGTCCTTGTTAAGTGCTCATGATAACCTCATAAGCTTTTACCTAAATACATAAATTCAGTCTGTATTCAGACTGTTTATTAATCTAATAATATGTAATGCATCTAATATGTTTTTGAACATGCTTTTTCTGATTTGTTCTAGGTTCTTTTGAGCTAACTGCTTGTAAATAATTTATGTTGACGCCCATTATAAACACTCATATAGTTGCTACACTAACGTTTTGTGTGGTCAACATAGGCATTTGTGTCTTAAAACAAGTATTTATGGAATGCTGTAAACTATTAATTACACTTGTGATTGCAAATTCATTCAAAATGGCAAGCTCACAATTCAAGAATGGGTTTAACTTTAGGCTTATGGGGTTATTTCACCTGTCCAGAAGTTTTGCATGGGAACTCGTAGCTTTTGGAGAAGGAGAGGAACAGCCTGCTTTTACTCTCAATTGTTTTAATAGGAAAGAAGGAAAATGAGGAACCAGATATACTATTGATAGTGCTTTGATTTGAATTTTATGTTTTAGTTTTTAGCACTTTAAAGCAGTAATAATCAGTCCCAATTTCTAAAAATCAGGATGCTTCAGAATGTGCCAATAGATCCAAAATAAAAAGAAACCCAGCTATGGACAAAACCAAAACATTTTGAGAACGAAATAGTTTTTGAACTGCATTTCTTAAATTTTAATTTTTTTTTTTTTTCTGCTTCTTGTATTTCTCTTTCTTGTTCTGGTAGCTTGTTTAAGTATAATATTTCAGGTAAGGGACATCATGAAAAATGCATGTATCTTAAACACTTTGAAAGCAGCAGTGGACCACCAGCCAGTTGATGCGTCTAAATAATTTGCAGGAGAATAGATGCTTAAGCTTTTTTCCTTTGTCAAAACAAATAACTATATAAGATATCTATCAGCACTATTTAACCCTGTTTGCCTAAAACGGAACTATAAAGTCAGAATGTTTTCTCAACATTTTTTCCAAGTAGAATTTATAGAAATAGAGAGGAGGGTGTGTCTGTTAATTATATACAGCGCGTTCCCAAATAGCTAGAAGAATACTTTGCTTAGGATATATTTATATTGAAATTATAGTTTAGAGATGGAATCCCGATTTGTTGTACCTCCGCATTCGTAGGGAATCTTCCATCATTGAAATTCTTTCAATCAAGACAGGTATCTTAGTAAACTGGCCTAGTTCAAGTGGTAATTATTTGGAAGAAATCCTGTGGCCCGTGTTAAGTAGAAGAGAGGAGCCCCAAATGTTTATTTCTTATATTACAATCCACAGATTAAATTATCGCTGTTGTACAAATAATGACCGTAATGAATACTTGTAGCTAAAGCGATATAAAATAAAGACAAATAAAACTGGTTTGTGAACTGATTGGGTAAGCTGAATAATCTGAGATACCGAACTTGAAAGGGACGTTGGCAAACAGATGGATAGCACGAGAAATGAACTGTTACCACTGCTTTGACTCTGTATTTCATTCATGTGCCTTTGTAGGGAACATGTGTTGAATTGCCTCTTGTAAAGCAGTTCATTTTACTGTCTCTTTATCTAAAACATTGATCGCTACAGACTACTTTAGGAGAACTAAGCTGAAGTAATGTCTTCACGTGGTGCTACAGTTTGCAAGTATTGACAGTTCAGTCAGGAAACAGGCACAGTAGCATGTGAGCTAAATGATGACTTGTGTCACACTGTTTAATTGTAAATAGTTTGTGACTTTCATTAATAACCTAGAATTTGTTGCTAGAGATGATTCACTGAGTAGTTATAAACAGAATAGACACATTCAGCTCCTGACTAATTTGATGGAAAAATAGAAATAGGTTCTAATTATTACACTGTTCATTAGATATTCTTCACCTACCCAGTCCTGTCATAAACTTTAAGTGTAGTCTATGCACTATAGTCCTAAAACAACAAAGAATATTTGAGCAGTCTGTATAACACTCAACTGGAAAAAATCCAGAGATGGAAATGTTCATGCGGTATTTTGAGAATATGATTTACCTTAATATTCCTCTTGTGTTCAGATATCCCTAAATAACAATGGGGTTTAATATTCCAGTGCCTTTGTTGTGCTGTCACCAGGATCCAATGCAATTTATGTACAATGTATTTTCAGCTCTACTTCGCTTTCTTCTATATAAGTAATTAAAACATAAAATAAGAAGGACCAATTGATTTTAATTCAAAATAAGTGTTGACTGATGATGCTATCAGAAATTATATGTGAAAGAGAAGATTTAAAGCTAAATCACACTTTTAAAGAACAGGCGGACCACAAGAATCCGTCTCAAGGGCATGTTTGGTTCATTCGCTGTCTGCTGGGATCTACATGTGTGGGGCTACAAGAAATTTTTGCAATTATCTGGTGTGGTATGTGGAGAATCTAGTTTGAATAGGAGAAAGTTTTCATGTTGTGATATAGTATCACCAAGACCCGGAAAGGAAAAACTGTCCAGATGCATTGAACTGCTATATATTTCATTTGACTCTTAGTCACGCCAGTTAGTAGTTTAAAGTATTGCCTGTGCTCTTATGTCAGCCCTAGAGACTGTGCATACACTTCAAGTAAATTAAACTACAAGTTTAAGTTAAACATTGGAAATCCTAGTAATGGAGTTCATCTTGGATTTCTGCCCTCCTAGGACTTCCCGGTATATAATCACTCAAACAGTCCGTGTTGCAGGGCAAGCACGGACATCATTGCTATGCGCAGACCCAGCTCACAACCGTGTGGGGAACTGCACAACCATCTGCTGCAAGCACATCACCTGATACGAATGGCAGACTGCATGGATTGCTGCTGTCGCGCATGTCTTTTACATGGCTTACGTAGCTGATGAGCTCCAAATTTATATGTAGTCCAGGGAGAAGACTAAATACCTCCAGAGGCCAAATAGCTCATTATTTGCATCTTTTGTGTGACCTGCTGGAGACAGCTCCTTTTCTTCATTGTCTATAGCCTTAGCCCATGCTTCTATTTCAGCACTTCAGGTCAGCTTCAAATTACTTTGCTTGAATATCTGTCTTGATGTTCTTGTGTGCATTTCATGGCTTAAAGCAATAAACTCAGCTATAACAGCCGCTTGTGAACTGACAGAAAAACAACCCGACACTTTCTGAGAATACTGGCTAGCCAGAAGCTCCCTCAGAAAAGCCAGCCTGCTTTCAGCCGCTGGAGAAGGAGGGGCACTAGATGACTCTGGTCTTCTTTCTATGTCAGTGAGGACTTTTCGTATTACTTTTGTTCAAAAACACCAAAAGGTTAAGGGAGAGGGGAAAATATAAATTTAGTTGCAGTTTTGATGTCAAGGAATGAGCAATTAAATAATTAAATTGGAAAAACTGGTCATCATTTTGAGAAAAATGCAATTTATTCTCCCCCCTTCCGCAGCTCTCCCCACCCTCCACCAGTAACAGTGTTCCAGGAAGTTTTTTCATACTAAAGATAGAAAAACAAAAATAACAAAGCAGAGGCAGAAGGAAATGTTCTCAAAATTATCTTTTGTTTTTCTTAGAACGATATGGTTAGTGTAATAAAGATGATTTTAAGCCCTCTGAGAGTTTTTACTATTATTTCAGAGAATGTAGCAATCTAAATTATTTTAACATTGTAGTAGTCTACTAATATGCAATGATTTCTTTTTTGGTCAGAGTTGTTAGACTGTAGAGTGCTGTGATTTTCTGAAAAATATACCTTTTCAAGATTCAAGTCAGAAGATATTCCTTTCTAAAGTGAGGTTCAATTTTTTGACAATGCCTCTTTAAGTTATTCCATTGTCTCTCTTATATTGCTTACATAATTTTAGAAGTGTTTTCAGGACTTTTGCTAAAGAGTTTTTGCTTGAGAAATTCTGATTTAGGTGTTTTAATTGGCACCTATTGATTTTTTTTAAATTACTTTTTATATCCTGTTTTGTGCTTTGAATACATTGGAAAACTGATACAATATTCCAGACCATTTTGGCAGCATAGGAAAACCTTTTTTGGCATCAGTCCCTGTTTTTTTACTATTTCTTATAATGATCAATGAGATTCATATTGTGGTTTGCTGCTAAGAATGTATAATATCCACATTTCTGGCTGACTTTCTGTAAGTGATCAACGTTGAGCAAATTCTCAGGTCTCCGTTTAATTGGGTTCCATGTTATCTCAATCAGATTGACAATCTGATTAAATTTTGGCAGAAGCACTTCATGCTGGCATAAATCTCTACAACCCCTACCTTCTTAAGAAGAAAAATAGCCTTTCTTTCTGGTTAATTGACTGTTTTTTTAAAGGCATCAAAGGACATCTTAATTTGCTTGTGGGATACCTGACTAACAGAGGGATACCTTTCATCCACAATGAAAACTACAGTATGAGACTTCATTGTTTTCTCTTGAAGAAATCATTATGTAATTTCAGTACTTACTGAAATGGAATATGTTCATTAAAAATCTGAGTCTTGCTTCAAAGCTTTCAAGCCTCAAAGTCACGTTAATATTTTCTGTAAAAGTAAAAAGTCAATAATACATAAAGCAGTTTGCATTTCATTTACATAATGTAAAAGAAAACTACTTCAGAGCAGCGCATACTTTCCTGAGAATATGAAAATCAGATGGCTTTGTTTGGTGAAGCCTTACAATGTATCGTATTAAAACGCCTGGTAATCCCTATGCTCTAATAGGTTTGATACATATCTGGATCTGGATTGTCTTTAAGGGAATAGCATTTTCTTATAAGCTCGTGTATTGTAAAAGGTGCTATTTGATAATGTGTGATAACAGCTTGGGTAAACAATGAAGACTCATAGGGTAGATTTCTTTGTGGAAGAAAGAACGTGCAGAATACTTTCTTATCTGGCTGTCCCATAAATCTATCAAAACAAAATGAAATTATTTAGAGATGAAATAGCTGAGCTTAAGAAAACAGTAAAATTTGTGGTCCTTTTCTTCATTCTTTAGCAACACCTAATTCTCTTCTGGTCCTTCATACTATATATCCAGACGTAGTAGCTACTGGTGCCTGAGATTTCAGATAGGCCAGCAGGAAAATAAGGCTAGTAACGGATGGCCAGTGGTTAGTACTTTAGTCTGATTTTTCTCTTACTGTAGGACCTTGCTCTTGAAACATTATGTTCTTGACATTTTAAACCCAAGGCGGGCAAATGGAGGACATGCGGTAGCTGGGAAATTAGACACCCATTTAGTCTGACGGTTGTTGTGGCATGCTAGAGATCGTAACCCAGAGGCAAATTTCAAAAAGGCAAAAAAGACTAAAGCAGCCTCATATTGTGTCCGAGGTGATTTTGAGACTTTATTCGCAGCTAGAGTATTGGATTCAGTCTCACACTTTGGAGACCAAGTTTTCTGCAGTACACCATACTGGCTTGTGAATGGATTTATCAGAGTACTGAAAATTAATATGGTCCTAGGTGGACTTGAACCTGCTTAGTCTGGTGATACAACGTCAAGAATTTGGAGTAGCAGCATTCAAGTCAACTAGGGTTCACTTTGTAATTCATGAGTGAGTTGTCAGTCACCAGACAGATACACTTTCAACACTTCCAAAGTCACAAGTGTTTTCTCTTCCCGTAATTTAGCAGTTTACAACAAACAAGTGCTGAATGAACATCAGTGTGAAGTGGTTAAGAGGATTTATCAACCAGGGACTAGGGAGGTTTTTGCATGGACTGGGACCTAACAGAGAATGCATATGTTCTGGAGTGCAAGAAAGAAAAGTAGAGCTAGTACAGAAATGCAAGAAATAAAATAAAAAAATAATAATAATAAAAAAAGGACTAAATATGAATCTAACCAGAAGTGTAGGAAATGGTGTGTCTGAAGAGAAAGCAAAAGAAATTGAGTTGTTTAGTTTAAGGAGAAGGATCAGGAAAAATGTGAAAACCAGCTTCGCATTTGTAAAAATACAAAGTGAAAAGGGCAAATTATTCTTTGCATCTGTTATGGACAGAACAATAAAGCTAACAGCTTTAACTCCAGCAAGGAATATGTAGGTGGCATACACCTTCTGCAGTTTTTTCTGTCAGATATTTGTCAATCTGACTGCACCCACAATGTAAGTACTAAGTTGCTGCTGGAAGGCATTTTCAGTTATGCATACTAAACTGTAATTCCCACTCTCAAAGCAATTCTCTTGAAAAACTTTGTTCTCTTTCCACTAAAGCCGGTGGAATTATTGCCAAAATTAGACAACTAATGGTAAAATTTAACCTTGTACAGATGGATAGCACAAAGCCTATATCATACTTAAGTCTCACTTGAATCCACAAAACAAGATTTCTGTGAAGGGTAAGCCTTATTCTGGATTCATGATTCAGTGATAAATTCCCCCATAAATTAGAATGTGAAGACTGCATATTTCAACTGTGTTCAATCCAGTGTGATAAATAAGGCCAAAACCCCGCTTTTGCTCACTTGAATGCATTCAGCGTTAATGTTCTGACACATGATTAGATACTTGGAAAACCGCAGAACTGTCCAAATACTGTATAGAATCTGTTCGGAATCTTGTTGAGAGTATCTTACAGGGAACAATTACAGAAAGTATATGAAATTTGTATAAATATTAAATAATTCCTTTCATTCAAAGGATGGCAAATGTTCTACTCAGAGGACTTTACATGACTGAGAGGGCCAAATAACTGGACAATAGCCAGCAGCCCTCTCACACCTTTATAATTAATTCAGAAAGATTGCTGTACTATAAGAATAAAAAATTGAAATATGTATGTTCTTAAATACTGTTTATACATTTGTGGGGGAGGAAGGTGCTAAGGATAAAAATTATTACATAGCTGTTAAATCAAGTTTGTATATAAAAGCTAGAAATAGCCTGCTTGTGGAACTGAATGATAAATATAACAACGTATGGCATACTAAGCAAAATACCTGCTTTCTGTCAAAATTTCTGAGGCTCTACCATAAGATCAGATTAAGTTTCGGTCTCTGTAGGTAGCATGCATTCCATTATATTTTAGCAGCAAATGGGTTTTTTTAATTCTTATAGATTTAGCTTTGCTTGAATGTATGTAATATCTATACAATAACTATGATATCAAAGAAACCTGAATCTACTTATTCATCATCTGTGAAAACTTTTATATACTATCATGAGAAACTGTCATGACATCTTTCCAAGCTAATACAGCACTGGTTCATCACCCTGTAAGAATGATATGAGTGTAGGATCCAGTGTGTCTAGGATATAAAACTTAACTGCACTCAGTAATGCTCTTATCTAGTGCCCTGCACTCCCCGATAGACAGGAAAGTGAATGTTTTCCTGTGTGAATGATGGTGTTACACTTCTGTTGTACAAAACATTAATCCCGCTGATGTCGATTAAGTTTGTTGAACTGGAAAAAATGCTTATTCTAAGAAAGGAAATAAGAAAGAAAATAAGCAAGCCTAACTTGAGAGTCTTGGACATTATCATAGCACAATTTACATACTCATGGAGATAACATGACTTAGTTCAGTGCTGAAGTGATGTGGCTCTTTTTTCCTGCCCTTAATAGAGGCAGGCAGGCAGGATGGCCCTGTTTTGTTTCATGTTCTTTTTTTATGGTTTTTCTGGAGATGACCCCCAAAACCTGCACATTCTTCAGAATGCTGTGCCTGCTGGGCAGGCTTTTCTCAAGTTATAGAATGGAAAGAACAATTATTTTATCTGCAAAAGTGTTAAAAAATATTGTTGATACGATATTAAGTCACTTTTTTTGTTTTTCCTTTCCAGGATTACTTACTGCCATCTACCTTTCCAGAGTAAATGGCTTTATGTTGGAACAGAGAGGGGAAATACACACATTGTAAATATCGAGTCCTTCATTCTTTCTGGATATGTTATCATGTGGAACAAGGCAATAGAACTGTAAGTGCAGACTTTTTTGCATTTGTGTCTGTGGTCATTTTCGTAGCTGTCGTAAGATTAATTTTTAAGAATCATTTGTTTTTACAAATATTAGCAAATCTTTTGAAAACCTTTTATTTTAATGAATGCATGTGCTATATCAAATGTTTTGTCACAGGACATTAGGAATTCGTATTTATGATAGAGACCATATAATTATATTTCGTATCAAAGAAAAAGTTATTTGGCAATCTGTTTAACTATGAAGTTCCACGAAATACAGATAATCATTAACCTCACAAATTCAGAGTTTGCTATTTTTATGAGGGTAGCTTGATAGTAGTTCTCTATGGAGAACTTTTCTTCTCTAGACCAAGCCTCCTGCTCAACACAGGGCTAATTTCAAAGTTAAATCAGGCTCATCAAAACCTGATGAAGTGATAGGGAAGGTAATGAGTGTCTGTTAAATGACAGTTCTCTGGCAGGCTAACACAGGTGCCTGTGTCGTGGGTATGAAATGGAGGGAGACTTATGTAAAAATCTGACTGGGATAAACCTATGCTTCCTGCAAGTAAAGGCCTGAACAGAAGCGAAAAATTATTTCTCTGCTGTTTCTTCTCTGAAGTTCCAGCAAGAGGAACTGCTGCAGGCAAACTCATAGTATTTCATGCAATTTCTGAGATATCTGCTTCATGTTGTGAGGAACCTGTAACCTCTGGTAGTAAACTGAAATTCAGCAAGCTCAGTGAACCAAGAGGACAGTATCTACGAACAGGGCTACAGGCCTACAGTGGCGGATCTAATTCTCTGTCCCAAGCAGAGATCACATTGATAGCAACCACTTTTCTCCAAAATTCTCCCCTTTCCCTTTTTTTTCCCCCGCTATTATTACTGACTTTCACTAATGACTGTGTCCCCCAGATTGACAAAACTGATGCCTCATTTTCCTTCCTCCCCTTTTGCCCCCACCAAACTTCATAGGCACAGTCATAAAAATTTGATTTTATCATCAAAGGAGATAAAAACAAGGATTCAAATGGTAATCAGGATTCAGACAGTCTGATGGTAAATCTTTCATCCAGTTCTCAATTTTGGAATGTTTGTTTGTCCTGCTTTTGTAAGACTTTGCTCAGCTCTTCTCAGTAGTTTTGGCTGAAAAATTACTGCTGGAAAATGCGGTTTAATCAAAATCAGAATCAATATGTTCATTTTGATGAGTTCTTCAGGTGAGAAGTATCTTAATTATTTTCTCTTTCTCACTTTGTTTTGGTGATGTTGACATATTAGAGGGGTTTTTGATTCCTATATTTTAAAATGTATATATATACTATATTGAGTAGATAACGCCTTTGAGGTTTTGAGGACAACACATTTTCGTTTTATGTGCATTTGGAGTTTTCTTTCCTCCAGACATTTGGATGTTTCTATTCTGTATGGAAATAAATCTGAAAGTTTTTTATGAAATGGAAGCCTTCCACCAAGTTTTACTTCCCAATCCTTTCAAAATTCTTTTGGATAAACCTTTTTTTTTAATGGACACAACAGACCTTTTTCGTGAGAACAGAATAGAATGATGCCTCTCTTCAATGAAAAGTATGTGGGAAATAAGGGCTGCTTACTAGCGAGCTTCAGTACTGAGTTGTTGAGATAGGCTAGATGCTGTGCAAGAAGATACCTCTCTAGAACCTTTTAGTAAACAAGCAGCCTCTCCTAACTGTCTTCTTTGTATTGCCTATGCAAGAGTACACCTAGATTTTCCTAAATTTTTCTTCCATAAGTTGTGAAAGGTAATGACAACATAATACAGATAGGCCTTGTCACATCAAGTACTTGAAGATGCTGTGTGGGTACCATAATAGTTTCTTCTTCTAAAAAGCTAGTTCGCCGTATACTGTTTTGGTAACAGCTGAGCACAGGTATTCGTTCATTACTGCTTCTAGTTGTATCAATCTTACAAGTGTAACTTGATCCCTGTAAGCAATATGCTAGTCTAAGAAGGTTATATCCTCTCCATTCAATCTCATCATGTACTTCTTGATGTGGAATGGAGGAAGTTGTCCTTGCACGTATTACACAGGTAAACAGGGGATCCTGCATGTCTCCGGATTAATTTCTCTGTATTAGAGTAGGAGGCTGGTGGGGATAATGGTGATGTTTGCCACAGCAGCCACCTTTAACAGATGCTATAGCACTGCTCAAGTTGAAACCAGGTGACTTTTCTCAGTAAAGTAATTTGAACTCTCTCTGGAATATGACATAAGATAATGACAAACTATGATGTCTCTTCCAGTATTATTGCTTCCTTGCAGAAAAAATGTAACTTAGATTAGCTTTTAAAGGGAATGTTATTAACTCTAAGTGTGCTTTATAAGAATGGGCTTACGGTGGTAGACTTTCCTTTAGAATTGTACTGAGATGTATTTTTGAGAGAACAATTTTATTTTGAGCCATGGATATGTTCTTATTTGATTAATCTTCACATTATTTTTACACAATCTTCACATAATTTTCACATTTTAGTATTATAGAATTATACCATAGTTCATGTTGGAAGTCCCCTCTGCAATTTTCTAGACCAACTTCCTGCTCGCAGTAAGATCAGCTATGAGACCAGGTTGTTCAGGGCTTTATAGGTTCATAGGGCCTGTTGATGTTAGATACTTTCAAAGATTAAAGAAAATAGGAAAACATATGTATGTAAAACTTCAGGAACAGCTTCAGCCTTACCATGAACGATGGAAGAAGTAATAGTGCTCATAACATTGGTTTTCATTCTGAGATAGATTATATCATTTCAGAGTGCAGAATTAGTTTGAAGATGTTGCTATTCTCTATAAAGCTTGGAAGGAGAGGGTTTACCTTTTGTGCAAGCATATTTGTGTCAAACTTATTGGCAAGGAAAGCCCAGTAAAAGTGATTGCTCTGCTGCTATATTCAAGTCCTCGGTTTAGATGGAGGGTCTATAAATAGAATTTTGAGTGTGTCAGATTTGTGTGTCATCTGCACAAACAAGCCTGAAGGAGAGTTCTTCCCTCTTCATGCAACTCTGATCCGGTTTCTAAAATTGCAGACTAAGTCTACCAACATAACTTGACTTTCTTTCAAAATCCCTCCTCATTTTTTTCACTGACTTGTACATACTTCTAATGAAATCTCCATGAACTTTCATAATGTGGATTTAACTCAGTTGTCATTAAGATTTCAAGGCTTTACAGTGAAAGCCAATAGGAGATTGAACTGACTATTTTTTTTAACACCTGAAATGCTTTCACTTTGGAATGTTAAACTATGTATTACCATACCTAAGTCACTGTAAAGCCAGATTACAGCTTATTTTGTGAGTGTACAAAAAAAAAACCCAAAACCACCAATGAGCTAAAATTCCAGTTCTCTTAGTTTTTTGGAACATGGTTGAAGAGGACCTCCATGTACATTGCTAACACTATGGCCAAGGTAACCTGAAGAGATCAGAATATCTGTGTTGTCATTTCCCCCTTTGGAAAACACCTACAAGTTGTATTCTAGACTTCATCGCGGACTGAGTTTGTCCCTCAAAGGTAATGATGACGTTGCTCAGTAAATAATATAATAAATGGTATTGCATAAGTGAAAAAAATACAGACCATAGAAAACATATTCCAACAATTCATTTTAATCCGTTCATGGATTTACCAAGGTTTCAACCCCACAAAGAGTTTCATCACACTTCTTGAGATTAATTCATTCCAGAGAACATAACTCTCATTTTCAGGAAAAAACCCATTGTTAGTCAGTGAGACCCATCAAATGACTGCAAGAATTTTTCTTCTAACAGCGATTCTGTTGCAGAGAAAGACTGAGGTGAAGAGGCTTAGTAGTTTAAAGAATTGAAGGAGAAACAGGTCTGGATGTAACTTTTTAGGCTTTGCGTATGATGCAAAAAATCCTATCACCTTGTCCTGCATGGCTACTTTGACTTACAAAGTTGGCTTTCGGCTTGTTTTTTGGTGTTTTTTTTTTTTTCTTGAAAGCTTGTTACCATTTGTGCTTTTGTTGCCTACTTTTGTATCAAAATATACTGAGAGATCTGTAGAGTACTATATTTTGGAGTGATAGTGGTTTTCTCATGATCTGTTCTGAAGCATCTAGTAGATACGTGTCAAAAAGATGGCTGCAATACCTGTTTTGTCATAGGGACTGTTGTCTTCTCATACAGGAGAGATCATCCAGCTTGCTTAAACAGTATCTAATATTAGTGGGAAATTAAGGCCTGAATAGACAAATAATGCAAAGGAAACATGAAATTTTTTGTTTGAGACGATTTTCAGTATCGAGGCATAACTGATTCTAGAAGTTACAGGAAAAATTGCTTTATAAATCGTGTGCGCTGTCTAAGTTTCAGTGGACCTGGCCTTGTCCAGATCTGAGAAAGAACATTAGAATATGGGGAGTTTTAGAAACATTTTTTCTAGCAATTCTTGTCTCAGCCATTTCTATCATCTCATGCGTTGTCACTACCTCAGACCACACTGAAGCATCTTTTCAGCTAAGAATGAAGAATAACTCAAAACTTTTTCACTTATCATTTCTCTGTCATGTAGCAGAGCTAGTCCTTTGCCAGAGATGTTTGGGGCTCATGATACTGTTTGGTTTTCTACTCTCTAATAAGCAAACAGTTTCTCTCTTTTCCTTCAAAATATTTGGAAACAGGTCTGGAAGAGAAAAATAGTCAATGAGCCCAGCGTGTCTCCATTTACTCCAACTACAGTGAGATTAATTTTCTCAGCCTATAAGATCATAAATGTATGATCATCTGATCATCATTGGAAGGTCATCTGGTGTTAGGAAGGGAAGGAAGATCTTGATATGAGTCCACTAAACTCCAAAAATGAGAAATCTGCATTGTAAGCCCCCTTCCCAAGCATGCGGATTCCAGTGTTTGAACACCCCGCTAACTAATGAATAAATAACTGAAACTTGTTAAAATTTATGGGATTTGGAATATCAAAGAATTGGGCAAATTGGAACTCAGTTATGACAGAGCCATAACTTGGTCTTTCCTTTCTTAGCCCTTTCCTTGCCCAGCTCCATTTCCTAGATGTGTCTCAGAGCCAGCAGTTCCATGGCGGTGAAGGAAAGCAGCATGCAGGATAAGTAGCAGTCTGGGAGCAACTGCTACCCTCTCTGTGCTTGGACCCAAATGGAAATAGTTTCTAGAATAAAGAAAGTGCAAGTTGCAAGGCATCCTTCTTCTTGACATTTTAGAAATTGTGTCTGAGACTCAGAGTTGCATCTTGAGGTTGAGCTGATTCTTACTTACTCCAATTCCCAGCTTTGATCCACAGTATGTGAATGATGTATCTAAGTTACTATTCTTTCCAGTTTCTCCGTGACTCTACCAATGAAAAGAAAGTCTTAAAATCTCTGGTGCACTGCACCTTTGTGGAAAGCAGAACTGCGGAAGATGTCTGGCTACTGGCACTACGGAAGTATCTGCTTATGCACATGCTTTTCTCAGCACTGTCACATTCAGTCATCTCCAGCTCTGTAACAATGACTAATATAGATGTTTTCCTTTTTTTTTCCTCTCCTAACTCCTTTTACCACTTTCTACCACCAGATTTTCATTCTTCTCAGAAATCATTACAGTGCTTCTGTGATTGTGCACGCTAATTTTTTCAAAAGGAAATTGTTTTCTCTTGATTTGATTCTGTTTTGTCATACATTGCTTTTACCTGCTTTAAAGATTGTCTTGGTATTTGAAGTTCTTACAACAGTAAGTCACTCCATTTCTTAGAATGCATAAAAGTTCATAGAAGGATGGAGGAATACATCATTTATGTACTTTCCACATTTTCCTGAGTCCAAATTATAGCATTGCTGAAGACTTCTTTTTGAGCTTTCTAATTTTAGAATAAAATAATTAAATAAAAGCTTCCATCCTTACAAGTTTTTTGAAGACTCCTGTTTTACAGTGAATGGTTTCTTCATTTCAGCCCTCTTCTTCTGAGTAAGAGTCAAGTCTTACAACATATCAGGTCTCTCATCTCCCAAAATGAACATGCACCAAAAAAATTAATACCTGCTGCTGTCAGGAATAACTTCTGATGAAGCACAAAACAGCTCAAAGTATCACTAGTTTCTTAACAAACTTCTAGTTCCGTACAGCTGTCACAGGAACTCTTTGTTCCATTTTTCAATTCATCTGCAGTCTGTTTTTGTGGGCTTTAAGGTCAATGAAGTCTATGAAAGGTTGCAGTCTTTTGTATCATTAGGTCCTACTTTCTTCTTGCTCAATTGAAGGTAGCTTTTGTTTCAGGAATTTTTTACTGCAAATCATTGTTGGTATTTTTTGGACTTGACCTTCATTTTTTTTTTCTTTCTGCTGTGTATGGACTTGGCTTTGTGTTTTATCCTCCTCATGTCTCTTCAGAGCTTGTATTTTCTCAGTTATTCTCAGCTGTACCTCAGCTAGTATTTGGGAATGAAGAATTCTCTGCTCAAATATTTCACTTATGCGTTATTTTCACCTACTGATTCTTCCTTATTTTCCCCTTTCTCAAGGGATAAGATCTAGTTATTTTTTGCACAGTCTCCTAAAGCCTGCTTGAAGAAAGGCCTGTGCACAAGTATCTGGCATCAACGGTAGCATATTTTGTTCATGATAGCTTCAAATATGGTTGGTTTCCCAGCACCTCTTCATCCTTTCCAGGAGCTGTTGGATCTCTGCTTTTTCTTTTAATGTAATTCAACAGTGTTTTTCTTTCTTTGTAGGCTGTTCCACAATGACAGCATGAAACTTTCCAGTCTCCTTGACAACTCTACTGTAATAGCAATGAAGGAAAACAAAATATTTTATATGTACTAAAGCTACATGAGGCAAAATGTTTTTGTGTGTAGACATTTCCACATGCAGTATAATTTACTGTATAAAAGTAGTAATTACTATATCTGTAGCTCTGATAGTTTCATGAGTTCTGTAAACTAATATTATTGATATAATATAGTTAACTAAATAATTGCTTCATTTAATTCCAGTGGTAGTGCAGCCATGATGTCTACCCTTAGGAAAAATTGACTGTAGAGCCTAATGCCCAGCACTCCTTTTACAAGCAATGCTTCTCTAGGGCTCCAAAACCCATGGCTATTATTTCTATTTATACATACTTTCCTTGAGGCAACGAGAAGATGCAAGTAGTAAGGCACTGATCTGCCTTTGGCAGACTATTCCTGGTCTTCGTGTGGTGCGAAGGACTATCTTTGCATTCCTAGCCACAGACCTGCACTAGGAAGGAGATAACATCACTTTACGAGAAGCAAACAAGATGTATTGCTGGAGAAGTCATGTCTCTCCTTCTGTATCCAGCCATAGGGCAGATTGAGAGCAACAAGCAAAAGACTATGTAGAATGGAGAAAGTGATGACTCTCACACACAGTTTTCTTCCCTGCTCCATCTGAACTGGTATTATTTTGTATCAGTATATTTTCCCCAAAAGATCTCCTCCAACATGGGACTGTGCATGTCCCATCCCAAACCAGACCAAAAGCTTTGTGCTGCACCTTGTGAATGTTCCTTGTTGTTTAGTCCAAAGAGCAGTCAGTTTTGATGCAAATACTTTAGTTGGTATGTATAAAAAACGCAATGTTTCTTGGAGCCCCAGAAAGGCAGTGCAGGAGGACTGCCAGAGAGTAGGCTCTACAATTCCAAAATGCTTCAGGAACATCTGTTGTCATCACCCCAGAAACGATGTGTGTGATCTTATCTGCAATGGCACATCTGAAATGAGTTTTAGGATATACAATTATCTGAAAAAGATCCTTTCTCATTTCCTGACAGAGTTAGTCTTATGACTGCCAAACTTTATAAACTCTCTGTTTCCTCTTACCTATGTATAATCAAAGCTGGCAACCGTTAACTGATGAAGGTATTTGTGGTGGGTGGACCCTGGCTGGTTTTGAGACACTCACCCAGCTGCTCCCTCACTCCCCCTCCTCAACAGGACAGGGAAAGAAAATAAGATGGAAAAGCTCATGGGTCAAGATAAAGAAAGGGAGGTGACTTACCAATTACTGCCAATGGACAAAACAGACTTGACTTGGACAAAATTAATGTCATTTATTACTGGTTAAAATAGAGTAGAATGGTGAGAAACAAAGACAAAAACTAAAACACCTTCCCCTTAAGCCCTGTTTTTCCTAGGCTCAACTTCACTCCTTCATACCCAACTCCTCGACCTCCTCACCTTCCTCCCTGCTGAGCAGTGCAGGAGGATGGGGAATGGTGGTTGTGGTTGGTCCATTACAGCTCCTCTCCGCTGCTCCTTCCTCCTCACGCTTTTCCCCTGCTCCAGCACAGGTCCTTCCATGGGCTGCAGTCCTTCTGGATAAACCTGCTCCGGTGTGGGCTCTCCACAGGCTGCAGTTCCTTCAGGAAATTCCCACCTGCTCCAGCGTGGGGTCTTCCACAGGCTGCAGGGGAAATACCTGCTCTGGCATGGTCCTCTCCCCGAGCAGCAGGGGAATCTCTGCTCCAGTGCTTGGAGCACCTCCTCCCCTCCTCCTTTGCTGACCTTGGTGCTCACAGGGCTGTTTCTCCCACTTTTTTCCTCACTGTTTGTGCAGTATTTTTTGCCCTTTCTTAAATTTGTTTTCCCTGAGGTGCCACCACCTTGGCTGTGTCCGGCACGGGGCAGCCCCATCCTCTCCTCACAAACACCCCCCTGTATCTCCCCACTGCCAACACCTTGACACCTACATCCAATATTTGACATTAAAGAGCTAACAAGAATGGAACCAAAGACTGGTGATGTGCGTGTGAAAGCAAAGCAATGGTTCATTGAGTCTTTTGGTAGAGTGACATACCTGACAGTCTAAAATAATAAAAATGGAAGAAAATGGAAGAAGCCTGACCAAGTCCCTTATAATACAAGACAACTAAACTATTAACATACTGAGGAGTAAGATAATATAAATATTAAGAGAATACTTCTATCAAATATAGAGGAAAAAGAATGAGGAAAAATAAAAGCTCATACATTTAGTGCACAGACTGCTGTGGTTGGTATCAACTTTGCTGATAATGTATATGAAGCTCTTACTCAACAAAACTAAAGAAATAGCTAGGAACCTAATTTAAAAAAAATAATACTCCTAAAAGAAACAAGAAGTACCTAATATCCTGAAAAGCAAAAAGAAGTTTTATTACAGTGTTTCGGGATGCAAACCTCCCAGGATCCTCCAACTATTGTTTACAGTAGATTCAAGACAGAGAAATGGAGGAGGTAGGAAAATGTATTGTATTAGTGAAGGTTACCTCTTTTAGCTGAGGTCTTAGCATGGAAATCTGAGGCTACGCCCCTGCAAGAATATAAGATAAAAATCAGACTGGTAGGAAAAAACGGTTTTGTATGATTTACAGAGGAACAACGAGTTTGTGCAACAATGAAAGTATAATGTAGTTTGATGTAATATAGAGTGACTACAGCTCATGTAAGAGTTTGCTTCTACTCAAAGACAAATGGATACATTCTTTGGTAAGCAATGACATATATATCTTAAAAAGAAAACGTTGTTGCACAGATTTATTAAATTGTTCTTGACTTTTAAAATTGGTAGGTACAAAGAGCAGCCTAGATAGGGTCAACCTTTAGCTTAGAAAGACAGTATGCTCTTTCCCTTTCTCCCTCCATTTTCCCTGATTTTGCCACTATTCCTGGTCAAATACCAATACTGGTATGGCCAAGCGACCCAGCCTGCATACTGGTTGGTTCAGTGGGCTGGGATAACTGGCCAAAACCAGTATGCCTTGTCAGCCTGCGTGTGCTCCTTCCACCATTTTGTCTGTTGCCAGATTAGTCATGCCTGATGTTTGCTTGGCTCTGCTCCCTCTTCTGTCATCTGTCAGTGGTTCTTATCTGGCTAAAAAGTAAAATTTCGTATGCTGCCTCTTCTCTTCACAGTTTTTCCTCTTATCCTTATCCTTCCTCCTTTGTCCATCATGGCATAGGCAGCATGTACCCCAAACAGACCTAGTTCTTTCCATCAGCATACTCTGACCAGTTCAAAAAGGTGAACCTATGTCAGAAACAAAGTTCAAAGCAGGCTAGAACATCTCAAGATGTCATATTCACTCCCTGAGGACAGATCATAGAATCATTAAGGTTGGAAAGGAACTCTGAGATCATCAAGTCAAACCGTTAACCTAACTGCCAGGACCACCTCTAAACCATGTCCCTAAGCACCACATTCACATGTTTTTTGAATACTCCCAGGGACTGTGGTTGCACGACTTCCCTGGGCAGGCTGTTCCAATGCCTAACCACTCTCTCCGTGAAGAAATTTTTCCTAATATCTAATCTAAATCTTCCCTGGCACAACTTCAGGCCATTTCCTCTTGTACTGTTGCTTGCTACCTGGGAGAAGAGACCAACCTCCACCTTGCTACAACCTCCTTTCAGGCAGTTGTAGAGAGCGATAAGGTCTCCCCTCAGCCTCCTCTTCTCCAGACTAAACAACCCCAGTTCCCTCAGCCGCTCCTCACAGGACTTGTGCTCCAGACCCTTCCCCAGCTTCGTTGCCCTCCTCTGGCCACGCTCCAGCACCTCAATGTCCTTCTTGTAGTGAGGGGCCCAAAACTGAACACAGTACTTGAGGTGCAGCCTCACCAGTGCACAGGGGCACGATCATCTCCCTGGTCCTGCTGGCCACGCTATTCCTGATGCAAGCCAGGATGCCATTGGCCCTCTTGGCCACCTGGGCACACTGCTGGCTCATGTTCAGGTGGCTGTCAGCCAGCACCCCCGGGTCCTTTTCTGCCAGACAGCTCTCCAGCCACTCCTCCCCAAGCCTGTAGCGTTGCATGGGGTTGTTGTGACCCCAGTGCAGGACCCAGCACTGAGCCTTGTTGAATCTCACACAGTTGGCCTCAGCCCATTGATCCAGCCTGTCCAGATCCCTCCGTAGGGCCTTCCTACTCTCCAGCAGATCGACACTTCCACCCAACTTGGTGTCATCTGCAAACTTACTGAGGATGCACTCAGTCCCCTCATCCAGATCATCAATGAAGATATTGAACAGGACCGGCCCCAGCACTGAGCCCTGGGGAACACCACTCGTGACTGGCCGCGAACTGGATTTGAGTCCATTCACCACCACTCTCTGGGCTCGGCCATTCATCCAGTTTTTAACCCAGCGGAGAGTGCACTTATCCAAGCTGTGAGCAGCCAGCTTCTCCAGGAGAATGCTGTGGGAGCCAGTGTCAAAGGCCTTACTAAAGTCCAGTGTACAAGTTGTACAAGACGTGTGGGTCTAAGCACTGCTTGCAAATATCCTCATCTCACGCCTCAGTTGCCCATCACTGCCTACCTACCACGCCTGCTCCAAGGTCTGGTGCTGTGGAAATGATTTTTTTTATGCCAGTGCAGGTTACTCAGAAGCAGAAGCTCAGCCAGAGCGGTCCCCTCTGGGGAGTTGGCTTGTATAGAAATGACAGCCAGATCTCCCGCTAACTGCATCTCTGCAAAAATTGTTGTGTGCCATGTCTCAAGCCAAATGGGTAGTTGCTGCTGGCACCATTAAAGACTGTCTGTATAGAATATTACCGGCTGTCCACTGCTTTCCTGCTGATCTCACTTCTGTGCTGGGATATGTTGCAAAATGCTCTTGCAGAAGCCTTGCTCACTGAGACCTCATGTAGAAAAGTAGCATGCTGCAGGTATCTGTGGAAATATGATCTGCCAAAGCTGAAGATGGTGGTATGGGATCATCTCATGGAGAAGGTTCACCAAGGAAGGGGCTTGCCACTTTGCAACTAGCTTTGTGTATGCAGCTAGCAGTAATGTTAAAATACATGTGAAGGGGTGGGGTACGGTCTTGGAAGGTTGTCTGGCCTTTAGGTGGCTTGAAGTTTTCAATCTCTTTGGCCTGGAATAAACTTAGTTTGGAAGGTCTAAGGATGTCTGGAGTAATTTTTCATTGTCTTTAGCTCAGAGGTAAATATCAGACAAGGTCTTTGCCACCCTGCTTTGGCCCAGCTTTGGTGCATGACCAAATAGCTGAAATATTTAAAGCATTCTATGGGCAAAAAATAGAGGCCAGAGGAAAGTGTGCATGCTTTCAAGGCTGTTGGAGCATACTCTTTTGGAAAGGAGGAGACTATGAGGATATGGATTACTCCACAGTATTTTAATGTCTGAGTTGCCTGGGAATTTTTGCATACCACTCTCAATCTTGATTTGGAGTCTGACCTGGTAGAACAGAGGCCAGTTTTGCTATAGTGCAGTATTTGAGCCAAAGGAAGAGGAACACTGTTGATTTAGGAAAATCCTTTGAGCATTTTGGCTGGAGAACCTTGGTTTTGTTTGTTTCTTTAATTCTCTTGCAGATTGTTTTTCAACTTGGAGCCTAGGTAGTTTTAGGTATGGCTTCCAGATGAATTCTTAGCTTTACGGGCTCTGCCAATCTCTGCCATATTTGTTTTCCTGGTGACCTTTGGTGAACCAAGACCAACCATGCATGTCTAGATCCTAAGCTGAACTCCAAGGGACATGTGCGCTGAACCAGAACCTAGATGGAAGAAAGGTCCTGTTCCGTGTAGGCATGCAAAGCTTTGTCGACTGGTGTTTGTCATCTTGCTCTGTATGACTGCCAGGGCCGAAGGGTCTGGTCAGAAGAGATGACAGTTGAAAAAATCTTCATCTGTCCATTCTGTTTCCTATGATTTGCATTTGCTGTCAGGTGCTGGACAGCAATGACCTAAGCAGCAGTCCCTCTACTAAGTTGCATACTATGTTGTTGGTACATGTTACAAAAAGAGAGGGGACAGCAAGAACAATTAGTAATCTTTATAGAGGCTTATGAAGACTTATGGGATGAGTCTTATGGCTGAGGAGCCTCACTGAATATGCATTGTGGGTGTAACTGTATTAGTTGGTCTGAAGATGTCATAAGGCTTTACAAAATAGACAAAGGCAAGATGTTCCATTTTGGAAACCCCACTGCAGTAATGCTAAGAAGCTACCTGGTAGAGCAGTGTAGGTGAGATTACTGAAGCCCTGCTATTAATGAGATTGGAACTTGGTGAGGCTTGTTATCGGTAATTGAAATGAATCCAGTGAAGACTTTGCAAATCCTTGGCAGATTAGCCTTGAAATTGAGCAAGTGAGGAGGGTGGGCAGAAAGAGAGGGAGTCGACAACAAAAAAGGCAAAAAAGCTTTAGAAATGAGAGAAAGAAAAATTACTGTAATAGGAGGAATAGTGAGATTTTAAAAAATAGAAGAAAGGATTCATCAACAAAGGAGAATCTTTGCCTGTAACAGCAAAAAGGAAATGGAGGAGAACATGACAAGATATGGATAACTTTCAGATAGTTATCTTCCCTTGTTGATCTTTTTTAGAATGACTTTCAAACCATTGGAGGTACATGTTAACACACCTAGAAATTAAGGTAAGCATCTAGCTCTTCATACAAAAAACATTCACAGATTTGAATTGATTTTTGTCTTGCAGATCCACAAAGACTCACCCTGGGCCAGTTGTACATTTAAGTGACAGCCCAAGAGATGAGGGAAAAGTGAGTACAACTAATGGTATAAAACATTGCAACATTTCATAGCCTTTCTTTGCCTTGATAGCTCTTTCTTTTTGCTTACTCACTAATTTTATCATCTGCTTGCTTTATATGTTTGCAAGGTCACTTTTACTATTTTACGGTTAAGAAAAAAATTCTCTTTGTACAATTTTAATGAGTAAAAATCTATGATACAGACAACATACTGTACTTTGAAACCTATAGCCAATCAAAATTGTTCCTGATGAAATAAACTTGAGTTTTACTTCAGGAAGAATTGAGTAAAAACTGTATCATGACTTCAGTACTTGGATAAACATGCTATTATGAAGGCATTATAGTAAGTTTTCATAAGATAATAAGTCATTTCTTATACAAGAATAATAATGGTAGTAACCCATGTTTGGAACTTGCTGCTGTTTGTGAACAGAGTTGAGAATAGCAAAGAGCTGTCAACAAGTGGAAGCAAAGCATATAGTCAGAGCATTAGGGTCATGATTTATACCATCGGGAGGCAAAATCTGAGTTGGCTTTATTTGTATGCTAGCTTTTCGAAAATGAAATTTGGTTGCCAGAATACCAGTTTTATTAGAGCTCTTTTATTTATATGTTGCTACTGAATTTTTGAGCTTTTTGCCTGTGTGGAAGGGGCATTTAACTATCTCATCATTTTTGATCACTTTTTCCAATTGCATTTCAGTGTGTATTTATAAAGGACTGCGTCTTACAAATGGTGTATCTGTTTGACAGTATGCCTCACATAGCAGCTGATGATTATTGGAAACTAGCAGCAGTTTGAATTTCTGATACTGATATGGTTGATATTATGCTGAAATTAACATGGGTACCTAGAAGATTACTGATGACTACATCTGAATTTCATTTGCATTATCCATCCTTGGACTTATCCATATTGCAAGGTGAACTATGTGCAAATGATGCACTTGCCAGCTAGCCCTCCAACAAGACTGGATCTCTAAGGCTTTTTGGAAGAATCACAATAGATCAAGCAATTTAGAATACAGCAAATAAAGTAATTAAATGCTATGAAGTGTAGTGTTTTAGCCTCGAACCAGAAGCCATCAAGAAATGCTATTTAACGACCTATGGTAAAATGCCTTATAAAAATAAAGATTTATTGATGAGGCATAGCTCTTGTTCACTGACCACAACAGAAGCTGTTGATGAACTACCTAAAGCACACAGTGTAGGGAAAAAGGATACGATACTAAAAGAAAAAATGGTCTTGTGAGTGAACATCTCTTACAGGAATGGCATGGACCATGTCCAAACAGAAACCTAACATATTTTTGCTTCAGTAAAAGAGAGAAGATGAAAAGGTCTCAGGAAAAGGAGTTAGAGGAGAACTTACTTGGAAGTACAATTGCTTGTTGCTCAGAGGGCACATTGGAGACATCTGGGCACTGATGAAGTACTAGCATACTAACAACAACAGCAACAGCAAAATCAGATGGATCTCTATGAAAAACAAACATTGGAAATTTATGGGGGAAAAGAGTAGAAAATGTAAGCCATAGTGAAACCATCCCAGTGCAGCTGTTTATGTCATTGATAGATTGAGAGTGGCATAAAGAACAAATTGGTGCTAACAAAATACTTGCAGATTTGCAGAATGTGGAATTGATAGTGTTTGATGTTTACAGGAAGATATCAGTAAAAGGTACACGGAGATGTAAGAGAAGATCCAAGCACTAAATCAAAAGACATAGCTCCAGATCAAAAAATCCAAGAGTAGAGAAAAAAATTAAATTTTTCAACTAAGTCTCGTTAAACTTTTGTTGAAAGAATGAAGAATAAGACAATCTTTCTTCAGAGTGGGGAAAAAAATGAAAAAACCCCATACTTCTGGGACTTTTGCTGTTTAGCATAGTCATAAACAACCTAGGAAAGAGAGTAAGCAGTGATGTGATCAGGTTTGCTGGACTTCAGGAGGCTGAGAAACTCAGCAGTAAAATGGCAGGTTAAATACTGTCTTTTGTAAGTATTCAGTGCAAATGATGGAAAGTGATATGTGGGGGGGAAAATATTTCTGACTTTACATATAAAACAATGGGGTCTGAACTGATCATTACTGTTTGGTATCAAGAGTTTAGAGTGATGATTGATAGTTCAATGAAAATGTCAGCTCAATGCTCAGTAGTGACCGATAAAGAAAATCAAAATTAGGCATTATCTGGAGAATAACAGAGAACAAAACAGGGCTATTGCATAAATGCATGGGTGACTTGCCTGCTGAATACTGAGTATAATTTTTGTACTTCTGTCTCAGAAAGGACATAATTGTGCTAAAAGAAATTCAGAGAAGGGGCAAGGTTTTCTATATGAGACACAACTAAGTCAGACAGGACAATTCATTGTGGAAAAGAGCTGATCATGATTCCAAGTTTGAAAATCACAATTGTTATGAAGAGGGTAGAAACAGTTCGTAACCTCTTTCAGTACAAAACCTAAAAGGATATCAAATGAAGCTGACAAAAGTCAGATTCCAAACAAGCCAATTAAGTACTTCTTCGAATGTGCAATGGGTAGAAGCTATAAAATTTTTTCCAAATGGTGCTGTGGGTGCTGAAAATGTATATTGGTCACAAGGGAGACTAGCAAAGTTGACACAAGAGAAATCAGTTCGAGGTTTACTGAAGAGGTTTGCTGGATATTCCTGAAAGGTTATTAAAGATGAGGTTAAATGGAGTCGTGTCTAGTTGAGAAGCTGGCTGCCTTTGAATGAGAAAATTACTTAGGCTGAGAGAATATGTGAGACTATGGTAAGCACTTGCCCTCCTCACATATTGTTCTTTGGTATTTGCTCTTGGCCACTGAAGCAGAAGATACTGTGATAGGCAGACCTTTTATTTAACTTAGTAGATCTGTTCTTAAGTAATAGAGCTGTTTCAAGATAGTTCTACATACTCTGCTTAGCTCCTCAGCTTCAATTTAACCAAAGACCACCAAGAGGTGTTGGTGGGAGAAATCAGACTCCTCACATCACTTCATGGGGGGCAGCAGATGAAAGTGTTTTTTACCTATGCTTCAGGAATTAAATAGTGAGCACAAATCAGTCATAATCTTTGCTCAAAATACAGATATTCTTGTACTTTACGAGTATAAGGGTATTGTATTCTGCAAGGTCCAGTGGTATATCCTTCTCTGGGCTATCACAAAGTTGTTTACAGATCTGGGCATGTTTTGCTGAAGTAAATAAGTAGCATTCTTCTCCGGGCACTGAGTGCCTGAGAGTCCTAAAACACAGATAAAACTTTCCAAATCTAGGACAATCAAGACCTCTTTTTGAAAGCCAGGGAAATTTGTGTCCTGACTTAATCTTTTAAAAATTCTTTAAATTCCTAAAAGTTCCAGTTTATATCAGTGACTGATGACCAGTTTTTCTGTGCCAAAAGAATGAATGTCATTCCAGAAGACTTCTGCCATTCAGAAGTTTTCCAGAGTGCCCCCAGGCAAACTATCAGGGCAGACTTTGGAGACAGTCTCTTTTATGAACTTAGCAAGCTGTGGCTGGAAGACAGACGACAAAGAGAATTTGGGCATTTAATGTGTCACTTAAGAACAATTTGGAGACCTAGTGATTAAGTCCATGAAATATAACGGCGTCTGCCAAATCAATGAATAAGTGTGCATTAGGAACAGACTGAAGTGCACAGACATTTGTAAGTGGCAGATCTGTAGCAAACATGATTTTTCTTGCTGACACAGGAGAAGACATTAACTGCAATGATCTGCAGTTTCCCAGCAACTGGAGAAAGCTTAATAGGAAAAGGTTTAATGTTATTAACTATTAGCTGGTGGACTAAACTTCCTATTTCTGAGTCTGTGTTCTGAGGTCTAATAACACCTAACTACAATGTGCATTTGGCAGGCTTGTTTTTTTCTCCCAGCTGTTTTGTGCTACCAGGACAAGTAAGGGGCTGGCTGGCATGTACCAGGATGCAAATAGTTGATTGTAAAGGAGAAATCTCCCTAAAACACCATCATCAAAAGCATTTCATGAGGAAGGATTTGTTAAGTCAAAATGTGGAGCAACTTCACTAGACAAGGAAGATCTTGCCAGGACTCCTCCCTCCTTCAAATTCCGTCCAGCCTTCTGCATGATTCTTAACCTGGTTAAGCATGAGTAATTAAACAAGGTGCCAGGAAACGCAAGTTGAAGATAAATCTTTGGTTTTTTACTTCCTTGACTCTTTTTACACATATTTTTCTTCTTTGTCTATGTTTTCTCCTCCAACTGCATTTATGGATGTTGTATTTTTGACCTCATTGAATATTACAGACATAGAGCTTGTCCTATAGATATCTCTAGTGCTCACCATGGCCAAGAGGAGTGTGAATATTTGAGTTTCCTATGGTTCAGACAGGTCAGAGTTCAGAGCATCATAAATATACTGGCAATGAGACTAATCACATTCACCCAGCTGGAATTTTGACTTTAGTATCATGCCACAGTGCTAGTAGTTTAGCAGCATGGCTACCATCTGAGCAAAGAGAGAGAGAGAGATTCCTAGCTATGCAGCAAATCTGTTTATCTTTCAACTTCTTTCCTGAAATCACAGCACTTTGTATCTTGCAATTCTGTAGTGCTGTTGTACATTAAGCATTTCAGCAATAGATCAGGTGAAATGCTGTCTCTGATAGGAGGTATTTAACCTTTTAGTAATTACTTGGAGCGTGATATCTTTGCAAAAGAGAGTGATAAAAATCAAAAGACAAACCTGCTTCACCAGGGAAAAAGGCTTATTATGAAACAGGGTCACATACTAAATACATCTCTATTCCTTCACTTTCCTGAATGTATTTGTACAAAAGCTGGGGTGAAAAGAATACTGGTAGATATGAACTGAACTCAACTGGTTTGGTACCCAGCTGTAATGCACTGGTGGAAGTGCTTATTATGATGATAGTAAGGAAGGCACTCAGACTCCATAACATATTGATTAAAATACCATTTATTGGAGTTAATACGAAAAGGAAAAAGAAGATAATCTTACATTCCTTCAGATGGTGGGAACCCCAAGCACACTGTGCTGGTCCCCTCTGTGAAGAGGTTTGCCAGCATTTTGGTCTTTAGAGATTTCAAGAGATTCTTTTTTTTTTTTTTAAATCTATTCATTTCTACTGTCAAGCAGAAGGTTATTCACATAAGAACACACTGCCTTACATTAAGGTCAAGACAGAGACACAAAGGTGCTGTAATTGCCCTTACCAAGTGGGAGCTGCCTACAGACTTCTTTACAATTAGCCAGCTAAGTTTATCTTGTGGCCAAGGAATATGGGCAGCACAGCACAGGCCTGAAAGCCAAGTGCAGGTTAACTGCTGTGTGGATCGCTAACTCCTGGATATACAATTGTCTTCCATTTAGGATCGCTACACTAACAGCGAAAGCAGTTGCAGTAAGACAATTCTTTGTTCACTCTCTCAATGGCAATTTATTATCCCAGAATAACATATGGCATCCTGACACAAGTGCTATCCAGTTAGCTGCGTGCTTTCTGAACAGGATGTCTTTTCACATCTACTCTGCCACAGAATCCCATATGGACCCATCCAGAGCAAAAATGATAAATATTCATCCAGAGCAAAAATGATAAATATTCTGGAATTTCTCCAGGACAGTTTGAATTGTTTTCAGGAGCAGAATTCTTAAGTAATCAGGTATTGTCCATATTCAGGTACTAAATATATTAGCTATAAATCATTCCCAGATTAGGTAATACATCTCCACATAATGAATATTCTCCTGGCAATATAAAGAATTGTATCTAGTAGGATTGAGAGTATTCCCAGACTCTTTTATAGCAGTATTGATGTATCAATTATATTTAACTTGGAAACAAAGTGGTGTTTTGTTTAGCAGTCCAGCTAAAGTTTCGTTTTTATGACTTATGCAAGCTAAAGTGAGTGATAGCAAAGATGCTGGTAAGGCTTCCCAGACTAAGAGATAGTCTTGTCATTCTTCTGCTTAAATTCTTAATACATAAACTGTAAATTCTTGCCTGCATTCTGTGATCCATGTGTTTATGGACAAAGAACAACTGCAGTTATCACTGCCAGTTGTATGAAGTATTCTATAGCAGAAAGGTGTGGGTCTGCCAGTTTGGTCATTCCCAGTCTTCATGTCTAGGATAGATTCTTAGGAAGACAGGCTCTGTGGGAAGCAATTTCTAGAGAGACCTAAGTAGGCTAGACTTCACATCTTCCATGATACCTGAAATTAATTGTGTTCAAATGAAGAGTACTCAATACAGTGCCAGATCAATTCAGTTCTTTTCAATAGAGACAAGGGGAAAGAATTGTGTTCAATCTTATTTTTCTCCTGAGCATTGTTTTTCTTCTCTTTCATCTTTTGACAAACCTTCTTTGTTGGTATTTCTCAGGTGTGTGTGATGATATGACATACCAGTTCTAGAAGAAGTAAAAATTGGCATACCAGTTAATTTATTTTCAATTTCTAGGAAATCAAGCAATTTATTCTCTGCAGGGGGAGTTCTTCAAAATGTTTCAAAGCAATAGAAAGCAGAAATTAAAGGAATGTAAGTAGCTGAATGAGAGTTTAATCTGGTGACTCTTTGGTTTGAAGTTATTTAAGTGACCTCTTAGCTGTCAAACAGTTTTCCCTCCAACCAGGGGCAAGGAAGGTAAGAGCTGACAGGAAAACGCTACGGTCTTATTTTCTCCCCAGATATGCAATTGTGGAGACTGTCCAGGCACATAATCTTGCAGAAAAAAAACTAAGAAAGAGAAAAAGGTATATAAAGCACATTTTTTCTTCCATATCAGATCTTAAATTGCCAGTAATGAGAAGTAATTTATACTGAAAGATAGTTTGAAAGCAGGGCATTATGTGTAGTGCAAACTACAATCTTGAACATCATTTTGGCATTTCTTTTTATAGTGCTTATTTTTTAAAATCTCTTAAAACCATGAAGTTCTTCAATATTTGTACATACTTTTTGAATCTGAAACTATAACTGTGTTTGTTTCCCTCCTCCAGCTATTGATAGGCTATGAAAATGGGACTGTCGTACTCTGGGACTTACGATCTAAAAGAGCTGATTTGAGAGCTTACTATGACGAGGTAAGCAGTTTCCATTAATTCAGAAAAACTGTTCTTCAGCAGTTTGTCGTATGCCTTACCAAGCAGATGGATATTTATCTTAAGGCATTTCTTGTCCTGGAAATACTGTTTGTGCTATGCTTTTGAACAAGTTATTGACAATAGAATTCAGAATCTGACATCTCTAGTTCTAATGCATTAGGCTCTTGTGAGTGTACTACGACACGGAGTCTCTTCCCCTTGATTCTGAGAAGTTCATCAGCTTCTGTGTGGGGATCCTCAGTTGAAGGGAGTGTAGTAATGCGCTGACCTGACATACAGCTGCATTAGGAATTATATAATTATCTTTACTGAGTGTTACTAGAACATTAATTAGAATGGAAGACGAATTACTTTGTAGGGCTATTGGTATTATCTAGTACTCAAGATCTGATTAAAAGGTTTTCAAAATTGTATTCTCATAGTTTTATCAGACAATTGTCTCTTGCCTTTTGTAAGCAGATTGTATCAACCACAGGCACAGTTCTTGTATCAATAAACATGCTGTTTCAATAATAGATATATTCCTAGTTATTATGATTTTAGTACTAGCCCTAGGAAAAAATATGCTTTGTTCTGCCAGTCCTTCTGTACAGTTCACCATGGATGAATGTGAATGCAACTACAACTGAAGGTAGAAAAGGACATTTTCTTTAAAGTGATCCAGGCAGTAACTGGTTTCCTGTAGTTCTCTTTCCTTTTTCATCTTGCCACCTTATTACATGTAAGAAGTATACACAGTTATTTTCACGCCAAAAATTAATCTGAATATATCTGAATCCTGCACTCTTTCAAGCCTGTTTTCACGGACACATTAACACTACACTGAGCTTCAAGGTTAAGATTCCGAGCATCCACATAGCAAACGTTCTCAAAGACAGGGTAATTCGGAGTTTAAACAGGCCAGCACTTAAGCCTCAAGCCATGCCCACTAAATTGTCTCTAAGTGAGAGTCCGCCTGTGTATACACTTGTGAAATTGCTCCTGTTCTATTACTTAAGGCTGGACAACTTTTTCCTTTTACAGGTCTCCTCAGGGTGTGTGTGTATGTGTGTGTGTGTGTGTGTGTGTGTCTGTTCACTCACTGTCCTCTCTTGTGCTCAGAATGAGACTACATAGGACGGGATCTTTATAATACTGTTTCCTTTTTTTTTGCTTGTTAAGACAGAGTGGTTGGGTGCTGAAAATTTCTCCTACAATTTAGTTGTTCCGCATTTTTCAGTACTGTCCTCAGGAACTTTTTTTGGCCTTTTTATCAGCCATGTGCTTTCCTCCTCAGTGGTTAGTTGCTGTGTCATTACTCCACTTTGTGCAATGTGTGATGGCTTGCTATCGTCTACTGAAATAGTTGCAAGATTCTTATTTTGTCTTCAAAAGGATTGTGTGACTAGCCATTGTACTTTATTCCAGACTTTCAGGCTCCAGATTGATAATGTTCCAGATCTGCCAGGATTCCCCTAGGGAGCCCCTAAAAAGGGTTACTTTTTAAATCCTGGGTCATATAGCTTTTGTGAGTCACAAATTATTAGTTCGGCATGTGCCGCTTGGTATTTGGCACCAACCCAAGTTTTCAAACCTAAGCCTCTTCTTACAGATTGGTCACCTAAAATCACCATCCAGAAAACATTGTTCCTGCTCCCCTTCACCGTTCTGTCTGGACTGACACAAGGCCTCTGTGCCCCAAGACGTCTGACCAATCTTTTGGTATCGTTGTTCTGGCACTGAGCCAGCCAGTTGCAATTGCAGGGTATCTGTGAAGTCTCAGGTAAATTACTGTAAATGCTCTGTATCTTCACTGAATACTGAAGTGCCTCTTCGAATGGGGTCTGAATGAGATTAATCCAGCCTCATTTTTCTTACTATCATTATGCTTTCTTTAGCACCACTTTTGAAACTAACGTAGTCACCCTATTTGATGGTGAAAGAACTAGAAATCTCATCTAACTCACCACTTCCTGGCATCTTTAAGGGTCATTGGATGGCATGATCTTTTCTGGCTTATCAGTGGAGCAGATACTTCTGTTTAGCATCAAAAATTCCCCTGGCACCAGACTTCTTCATTGGCACTTGGTGTGTACTGTAAGAAACAGCTTATTTTCTTGTCTTTGATGGACTGTGAGTGTTCATCATGGAGGCAAGTTCTTTCTTCTCTGGAATCTTCTTCAGATCGCTGTCCATCTTGGTAATGTCACTCAAAATAAATGTCAGCGCCTTCAAGACTCCATCCAAATACCCAGCCTTTCACAGGATCAGGCCTCAGCTGGATTTCTCCTTTGTTACCCTTGACGGCATTGGATTTCAGTCTCCCCAGACCAGCTGTTGAGAAGGAGGCTCTCTGTTGTTATTCCGATCTGTAGAACCTGTCACTGTGCAGCACAGGAGCGAGACGTTAACAGCAGATATTTTTTGATACAGAAGAGGAAAGGAGGCTGGTAACTGATTGTCTATCTATGAATCTAAATATTCTTCCTTTTTAAGTTCAAGATGGGGACTATATCTGCTGACATTCAATTATTATAGAGAGGAATAGTTTCATACCTCATGTATTTAAAGATATTTCTTTTCATACAGCCCCAAGAAATGCTTTCATTTCATTGTCAGTGAGAACCATTATTAAAAGGTCTCTTCCATTCAATTTTTTCACTATGTTGAGTGCTGTTTGTTTAACTGAGGTCTTAGAAGTGGTGGACACTCAGCTCAGATGGAATAGGTCCTCTTTATTTGCACACTTGAACAGTTGGCTAACAAATGGATCATCAAGAGATAACAGTTCTCAGTCCACTTGGACATCACCACTGTGAAATCTTGCCTCTAGGCCGCATGGCATTGTCATACCAATGTGATGCTTCACATCACATGAGACTTGCAGACATGGTTGCGAGACGTATGTTGCAGATATCTCCTTAGAATATGAGTAATCTTATGACAGGGAGGTGAGTTATTTCCTGTAATATTAGCAGGATCTGTCCAATACTTGCAGAAGTATGCCCTTTCATTTTCCTTGCCATCCAGATTAGCGTCATGGATATATTGCTCCTAGAATAAACAGCTCACTGAGACAACCCGATAGCTTGTAAGTGCTGGAGCTGAAGACTCTGCCCCCTGTTCACAGACTTGCAATTGCAGCATTTACAGCTGCATTCCTTACTCCATCTTCGTCATGCTATACTTCATGTCTTGAAGACTGGGAACCTTTCATAAATAAAACATGTCTGCTCATTTGAAATGAAAGAGCTTCTCACCAAGGACAGAAAAAGCTGTACAAGTTGCATAATCTGGAACTTCCCTGCTTGGTGTTCTTGTAAGCCTGTATCTTCCCTTTAAAGCTTCTCCCTGATACTTATGGTTTACTCACTGGAGCTAAAAGTAGTCCTGCCTCTCTTTTAGCCCCGCTGATGACCAGTTAGAGGCTGCCTCAGTTCATCAACTTCTGATACAAGGAGTTTCTATGTTTTCTTCTCTACTGTGTCAAAGCTTCTCAAGAGACTAAAATGTTCTCACTTGTGAAACACCTGGTCTCAGAGTGGAGCTTGAACCTGCTGCTAAAGAATCTTGTGTCTGCTCTTCAAGGTGTCAGCTGCAAATTCGTTTTTTTTGTGTGATGATGATTGTCATCTTCTCAGTGGTGATATGTATGAGATATTCAGGCCCTTTCAATCAATGCTCCTATATGATGCCCTCTATAAAAGGCTTTCCTTGCAAGCCCTTTTATAAATTCCTTCAAAAGTTTATTTCCATCAATTGGTATGAAAAGAGAGCACATAAACAAGACAGGTCCTTCAAAGGATTCTCAAGTTATTATTGATAGTCGGCAGACCCAAAAAACCAGCCATCTTCATATGCAGACTGTTTAAAAATTTGACAGGTTGCGTCAACACACATTCAGAGCTTCGTGAAGCATAGTCATTATCTTTCATTAGAACATATCTCCAAAATGAAGCTGCAGAGTTCACAGAGACATTCGCCAAATGACATCTCCTTACCTTTATCAAGCACTATGCCATTATGGAAGTATCAAATCGGATGTGGCCCTTGCTGTAATGGTCCTGCATTAACTAACACAAAGGATTCTTAAGATTCAAGCAATAGGATGACTAGGGTGCTTGTTCAAAATATGGTTAAAAGTGGTCCTAGAGTCCCCCTGAGTACTTCTCAGTGATGAGGTTTGTGGTTGGGAAGGGACTGAAATGGTGTTGGGCATGCTTAATTTTAGTATATGCTGAGTATGAAAGAAGATGGAATATGTATGCAACCACTGTGGGTACTGCAGAAGGAGAAACATACCCAATCTGGAGTGATATGCTTTATGTGCATACACTGTGTGAACATTCACATGAGTCACCCACCGTGATGAACTCCTGTTCTACGCAAATAACTGCTCCTTTTTTGTGTGGATGCTAACAAAGTGGATCAGAATGCTAGCCATATTCTAGCAGAGAGAAAATTAGGGACTTACTCAGTACCACCTTTCAGTATTAGGCGTAACTCCCAGCTGAGACCTCCAAAAGCACTTCTAAGTATTTCTTGCCTGTTTTGGGGCAAAGTCTAACAGGTGAATTCGAGTTGCTGCTATGCCAGCAGTCTGTGACAGGAGCGTTCCGCCTCAGCTCCGCTCAGCAGGAGGTTTGTGCTGGCGGGTGGCACCTAGCAGCTGAGAGGCAGTTTAACAAGCAGCTTGGTACAATTTTCAGCTGCTAGTTACTAGCTCCTGCTCAGACACAGTTAGCGACTGTAACCATGTGAAATGTTTCTATGGGTGATAACACATCAAAAGCAGATTCAAATTTGGCATGATAGCAAGCATGAATGAGCTCATGTCAGAACTGATTTGCATGAGGATAGACATGCCTTCAGTGCAAGTGAAGCAGCGCTCCCCACAGATCTAAGTTCTTACTACCTGAGGGCAATGGCATTGGACTCTGTATGAACCATCTTTCTGTGTTGTCTTGTTGCTTCAGTTATAGTTGTGTCTTCTGGGTCTTTAAGAGGAATTGTGTGCCAACCCCACTCTGGTAGGTAGAAGTTTGAGTGACGCCCATTATGTCACTCGAAAATAAATATCTAGAGTTCATTTTGTGCAGCTCAGTTTGTTGAGTCTTTATTGGCATGACTAGCTTACTGGTGTGTTAGCAAAGCATCCATACACGAGGCACGTCAGATTCCTGTTAAAACATCTGGGTCACCTTAATGCAAAGGCCCCTTTGTAGCTATGCTGTCCAGCCTCAGGAGCTGAGTTAAGTTTTGGGAAAGGGTCACTGTCTTTTCGTTGGTTACTTCTGATATTCCCTCCAGACCATGAGCCATTACCAACCGTAACCATCGATATACTTATTAAAAGAGGAAGACCAACAGGGAGTTTTGAATAGCGACCAGTAGCACTTTGGTTTATTTCTTGTCAGCTTAAGCAAAATTGATATGAACAACTCCAATGCTGACTTATGAATACCCTGGCATGATTTTAAAGTGATTTGAATAAATCAGGTAAATGGCCATGTTGCATTGTAAGTGCATGCAAGGCCTTAGCATTTCCTGGGTTACAAAAATGGAAATTTATTAAACTGTATTTAAAAATAGGTCTCTCTTATTTACATTTACATAAAAACATACTGTGTTTTTTGCTATTTGGCAGCTAACATTTCTGGAAGGGAAATGGATTCAAGGGAATATTCTATGAGTTTGTGCTTCTGAGGGGAGTGTGTGAGAAACTGTGGTATACAATGAAGCAATACTTTGTTTTGCCAGAAAATGGTTTTTGTTAGTTTCCAGCACATACCAGTGAAAATGAAGGACTTACACCATTATCCTTTCAGCTAGTTTGATGTAATTATGGATGTTTTCAGTCAGTTCCACCAATTACGCACGAAATACTAAGAATGGTTTATTAATTTTTGAAGTGTTGCTTTTTGGCATCCACAACATTCATCATGTGGTACTTGCATTGTGTACATAGAAGTGCGATATTCCTCTTCTCTGAAGCAGTATCTGTTCCAAAAGTATCTCGCATCATTTTTTTGCTAATTTCCTATATCAATGAAACAACCTTGCTCTCTTTAGTGGTTTTGTTTTTATATTAAACATCCCAGATTGATGTGTATTTGCTCTGAAACTTAAGTATGCGGGGGGGGGGGGAAATTATTCAAGAACAGTGTACTATTTCTACTTTTCCTAAATAGTCCTCTGGGGAAGACTGCATGTGTTGTATGTTACCTGTAAAACTTGTCACACAGAATTTCCCGTATGTTTGCCAGATGAAATACTTCTAAGGAGAGCTATCAGACATATTATGATTACACTGTGTGTCCCTTGTTCTTATACTTTTACCTCAATACCTTGTTCCTTCAATTTTGGTCTGATTCAGTACAGGCTTTCTTACATTCTTGTGTTATGTTAGCATTTATAATGAATTCTTTTGCTTCACTAGCAGTAGATTACAGCCCTTGGTTACTAAAAAGTGCTGGTAATGGACTTCAGACAAACAAGAACCATTCAACTGTTGACATACCATTAGATTAATATAATCCAAAGTCATACATTAAAGTATCATTAGTGTAAACGCTGTATTCCATTTCAGTCTCAAGTTCTTGTTTCATTTCTCTAGGCTATTCATTCTGTTGCTTGGCATCATGAAGGGAAACAATTCATGTGCAGTCACTCTGATGGCAGCTTGACCCTATGGAACCTGAAAAGTCCTAACAGACCATTCCAGACCACAATTCCACATGGTAATTTTGATAGTTAAAATGTGTAACTAAGAAGCAATACCATATTCTCCATGCTGTTTGTTAATATCTATGTTTATTTCCTTTTTTATTGTAGCCCAAATCCAGAGTTGCTTCTTGCATAAATATTTTAATCTGCAAAGTAGCTGCAAAATATTTAAAAAATCAGAGAGCAATTTTGATCAAACTTTTTTTTAATTGGTGTCGTAAATACCTCCTACTGAGTAATATTGCTCTAATGTCTTCTTTTATACAATTCATCTTAATAGCCTACTGCTAGTCGTTGACACCCTCAGGCTTTGGGATTTTCACATTTCTTTCTTTTATGTTTTGTGCTTATGTGCTTGTATGTGCAATTTTCACAAGAAGTAACACATTTTGTACAAGGTACTGTATTGCTTGTTATAGAGATGGTACAAGGCTTCCCAAGTCACTGCAATGAAGAATTTAAAGGAGCCATATTAAGAAATGGCTGTATCTTTTATGGCTGGGACATTATATGCCATTGCTTCCTATAAATGAGGTTAAAAGGTATTAACTCTATGGCAAATCAATACATTACCAAGAAGCTTGACTGGGTGGAGAGGAAGAAAGAAGGGGAAAGCAAGATCTATGTAGCCCAGAAAAGTTTTAGCATTTTCTTAAATTTCCTAATTCCTTTTATTTTATCATTTTTAGTTGCAGAATTGTGCTTTATGTCTCTCAGAGGTCATCTAGTCTAACCCCCAGCTCAAAACAGGCCTGATCAGATCAGTTAGCTCAGGGCAGTGTCCAGTTGACACTGGACACTTGAACACTTCCAACAACAAATTGCACAACCTCTCTGGGCAATGTCTTCCGATATTTAATGACACTCACGATACAAACATTTTTGCTAATATTTAACCAGAATTCCCCATGTCGCAACTTGAGTCCTTTGTCTCCTGCCATGTCACTGTGCACCTCTGAGAACAGTATGGCTCCATCTACACTGTATCCTCCGTTCAGGTTGTTGTTGAAAACAAGCATAGGCTTTCCAAAGTAACAAAACCAAAATCGTTATTTTTTTGGTTTACAAGTGACTTTTTGCTGACTGGAAGAAAGTACTGAGCCACAATTAACCATGAACCCATGAATTTCAATTGTACGCTTCATTTAATTTTATCACTCAACTAGTTACACTCCAGAGCATGTAACATTTGGTCAACAAAAGGAATTAAGTCAATCTAAGAATGACTTAGGAAAAAATTAAGATGTTTATGGTCATAATGTGTTCAGAAAAAAGGTATACATTTGGTCAAATTCATTAATTATTAGTTAAGTGTCATCCTTCTCAGTAATCTGCATGGTTTTTAGATGTCTTTGAAGTGTGGTCTGTGGTCCTTTGTATGTGGCAGTAAAAACATAAAGCCATAATTAATGTAGACAAATGCATATTTTACAGAAATAGGAGCTAATACTCATTATCTTCTGTAGCTTTGAAGTTCAGTTCTCTTACTGTTTATACAGTTGCTTCGATGTGTATGTTTCAGTTTGATAGTTCTATTATCATGATGTTTTAATACAGTTTTCATCTTCTTTCTTTCCTTAGGAAAAATTCAAAGAGATGGAAAAAAACCTGAATCTTGTAAACCAATTCTTAAAGTAGAGTACAAGACCTGTAAAAACAGGTATGTTTTTAATTCTGTAATTAACTCAATGTTACATTCCTGAGTTAAAGTCCTTTTAGAAACTTTCCCTCTTTCTTTTTGCAAAACTATTTATTATTATTTAAAAGTACTGAAGTTATCATGTAAACTTGTATATACTATGAAAACTTAAAATTACCATGTTGTTTTTTTTAATACAGTGAACCATTTGTGATATTTTCTGGTGGATTGTCATATGATAAGGCTTGCCGAAGACCAAGTTTAACAATCATGCATGGGAAAGCAATTACAGTTCTTGAAATGGATCACCCTATAGTTGACTTTTTAACTCTTTGTGAAACCCCATATCCAAACGGTGAGTTTATTAAGCAAAACACAGTTATGGAAAATATAAATGAAGTGATCTTCTCTCATACCTTAATTCCATTCCAGGGACTTCCATTCTCACAGTTGTCTCCATCTCAAGAAAACCACATCACTGAAAGTAACTGGAACTTGTTCGCATTCTCATATAGGAAGCAAGTAATGAGTGGACAATAAAGCATGCATAAATCTCCAGATATACACTTGAAACACATGGGGTAGTGTGAGGAAATATTGCTATTAATCAAACATATGTGCTCATATTTCTGACAATTTTCATGAGGCTGAAAATCTACAGATTGGTAAATTATTGAAGATTAAACTACCACTTATCTACAAAAAAGTTCTTACACTTCAGCTGAATTGAACTGTTAAAAGTGTTTTGCTGCATATCGTGGGGCTGCCATACTCTGAAGTACATTCACAGAGAACTCCAGAAAGTAAATTCAGAAAACCTGTAAGTCAAAAAGAAACTAAGTTTAGCATTTTAAGTCCTTAAGCAGAAAAGTAAAATAAATCTTATATAAGGAGCTAAATTAAATACATATTAAAAACACTTAGTAAAGATAAAGTGTATATTTGTTTCAATGTCATGCAAAAATTTAATTTTCAGTAATCAGTTAGTTTGGGCCTTCATTTAACTGTATCAAATACAGTGTCACTTCCCAGTACTAAGATTTTGTAGCCCCTTCCCCTGCTCACACACTAATATTTAAAAATTTTGGTTTAACCTGCGTTATTCATAGTCTTGTATAAAAACAGGCCACAGATAATGTGCATTCATAGCTGGCCTGAAAGGAAGGTAAATCAGTTGCTGTCAATTTACTCAGCTTTTTGGCATCAGCCATCTGAAGAGTGTACTCTGAGCTTGCATATGCTGGAATGGTTTGCTACTGTTGAAAAGAGAGTTGTAATTTCACATTTATATTTTTTTAAATAAGTTTTATACTATGTAAACTAATGCACCCTGTGTCTCAAGGGAAGCATTTATTTGTCATTTTAATTGTTTATTTTTGATAAATGAAAAAAGCATTACGTAAAAAACCAAACGATATAGTCTCCTAAAGAGTGTGTGGGAGGAAGGAGCATGTCAGTATCTGAACTGAACACAGCAGACTTACAGGTTTCGTTTGGAACATTCCTTTGGAATCGCTTTGGAAGCGAGGGCATTGTGTATCTTCAAGTGGAGAGGACCAGCTGTTCATGATCTGGTTTTGAAGAATAGTTGTACACAGCAGAAGTATTACTACTGGACAGCAAAAATACATGTTCTGTATAACTGGATTCAGCAATGCAGTAATACACTCAACTTATTCATATTCTATTTCTTTACTTTCAATATACCATCATGCTGGCATGCTATAATATGCCAGTTCTACTTCTGCTATGTATGTTGATCAGCAATACTGCCCAAAAGTCATTTCTCAGTTCCTGTCTAGCCCTAATCTGCCCCTAGTTTGCAGATGTGTCTAGTTTGTGGATATGTCTAGGATTTGTACCTCAAAACTTTCGTTTAATATACTGTGAATGTTTAGAGAACATAAACATGACTTGCTTGTTTAAAATGACTAATAGGAGAACTCCATGTCTTTTATACTTGATTCCTCGCTTACAGAATTTCAAGAACCCTATGCTGTAGTAGTGCTTTTGGAAAAAGACCTCATTGTTGTTGACCTGACACAAAGCAAGTAAGTATGAAGTCTTCTATGAAGTTATTTGTATATCTTAACTCTCCAGCAAATGATGATAAAAATCCAAATGTTATCATGCAATGTCATTTTACTATCCAAAATCATTCACTCTTGGTAATAATTCACAATGTTTACCTCCACTTTAAGAGCTAAGATCAGCCAATCAACAGGAACTTACAATAATATTTGTTCTTAAGTTTGGGAATAAATCTGAATCTGTGGTCCCTTCAGCATAGCCCTCAAACATTCACTCAACATTGAAGTTAAGTCGTACTTGGTCACATGCTGAACTATGACCTGAATGTGTGTTTTGGAAACCAGATTCAGCTGCTACTTATATGCATGCCTAACTTCTCTAGACTCCACAGGGACTACCACTTAAGTATTTACTTAAGTATCATAATAAATAATGGCATTAATTTATAGTGGATCTACAGGATTATTTCATGATCCAGTTGCTGGTTTAAAAGACAAATAGTTCTTTCACATCAGAATCAATGTTCATATCAAAGAGGAACTATACATCACGTAATGCAGAATCCAATTCTTACGTACTTTGTTCTGCCTCCAACACTACCAGTAATGTACATGCACATTCACACTGGTATAACTAGGACCAGATTTTTGCCCTTAATGTCTTGAAATATTTTAAGTGAATCATATTCTGATCTCACTTACTTTCAAGGACAATTCAAATCATCTTAGCAATATAAAATGGATGCAACTGAAATCAGAACCAAATTTGCTACATTTTTGAATTGTCAATAACATCGTGTAATATGCCAGAAGTGAGGCCTTCCTTCTTATCAGACCGTCCAAACTGATGGAAGTGAGAAATAAACCGAGATCTACTTCATCTGTTATTGCAATTGTTCATTGTAGAATCAGCAGTCTGCCAGCCCAATAAACTAAGCTGCTCAATATAAAATCTACAGTTGTATAAGTAGTTCTTAGGTCATAGTATATATTATATCCATGAACCTGAAGCTTCTAGAAAATGTGTCACTTCTGTATAAACAAGATTTTGAGATGTTGGGAAAAATTAGTTCCTAATCCTCATTCACACGAGTAGTCCTATTAGCCTTAGGAACTGTTCACATGAACGGGTATTTATGTTACAAGAAGATTCTTGTCACAGCAGTGGAATTTTTATATCTTTATTTGAGTAACTACACATTATTATTGACATTAAAAACAATACATATGTCTGAATAAATAAGGGAAAATGTACTTTATTAGTAATGATTTCACTTAGATTCTGTTATACACTTTAATATAAGAATTTGTTTTGTTCTATGGCTCAGTGTGTCACAGTGCTTCTAATAAATTGTCTTCCTTGACTAGTTTTCCAATCTTTGAAAATCCATATCCTATTGACATTCATGAGTCACCTGTTACCTGCACAGAATATTTTGCGGACTGTCCTCCAGATTTGATTCCTGTACTCTATTCTGTAGGAGCAAAACATAAAAAGCAAGGATACAGCAATAAGGTAAAGAAAACCAATATTTTTTTCAACAAAGAAAGTAGATGTAGAACCTATGTTTTTGTAACATCTTACCAAATTATTTTCATTTTACTTCTTTAATAATCACTTTCAAGTTGGTCCAAGCAGCAGCTTAGCAGCATGCTTACGGTCTGGTATTTGTCCCTCAGAAACACCATCACTTAAGCACAACCACTAATGACCATTATATAGGACTTAATCATTTGGCTGCTGGAGTCATGCCAGATCAGCCTGAGTTAAAGGAAAGCCATTGGTGTACAATTCAAATTTGTATGGATAAGTTATCTCTATCAAAGAAAAAAGTGAAAACATTATAACTGAAAGAAGATAGCACAAGAGCTTCAGTGAAAGTTGAGGGTTGACAGCACGTCTGTGAGATTTTTATTAAATAGGAATATTAATAATTATTTTACTGAGCTACCAAAGTCTTAACATAATGCTTTTAGAAATAGGACAAGCTGCAGAAATAAAAAGAGGAAATGCAATTATTTTATAAATTTCAAGTATTAATCTGTTTATGTATTGAGTAAAACTAATCCATCATAATAAATAAATTAGAAAAAATATTGGGTAAACAAATCAGACATCATCAGTTTTCTGTTCATATGAACAGAAGTATTCTCCACTAGTAAACACAAGGCAGAGGTGGTGAGTTCACGTGTTCTGTAAAGTGGCATTCCCTTATCTCATATCTCGTGGCATCATGCACAGATATTTGTTTCTGGGCCAGCTTCTTCAGTAGTCTTCATCCTCAAAATAGATTCTCAGTCTATTCAGTGTCCTATAGAAACTCCAAGAGTCAAGCAATCTGAAAAGAATAGCAGAACTGTTTGTCACTCCTTCCTCTAGTTCCTGTTTTGGATTGTTGAGTGTTAGCTGTGCAGAAATACTTTAAAAACATAGAACGTTAATTGATAACATAAAAATGCTATTAAGTTTCCAAAGCCTTAATTGATAATATAAAAATGTTAATAAGCTTTAAAAGCCTTGAATGCCACACATTTTTCTTCCTTTTATGAGTTGTATTGCTTTTTGGAGGAAGATGTTGTCTGCTCCTGAGTTTAAAAATCAACTGAGCAAGATTCATCAGAATGAGTTGTGATCTCTGTCCTCTTGTTTGTTTAGGAGTGGCCTATCAGTGGTGGAGCATGGAACCTTGGAGCTCAGACATATCCCGAAATCATTATTACAGGGTGAGAATGAAACTGAGGATTGGTACTTTTAAAATGCTAGTGTCTACAGCTTTTGATTGTGGGTTAGCTATAGATAAGAGTTGACCCTTCACAGAGCATGCATGTCCTGGCCTCTTCATTTGAGGTACGTAGTTTTTTCCCTTGTGCAGTCACCACAGAAATTCCCATTTGCTGTAGAAGATAGAACTTTGTACTCGGGGATGAACTACCATTAAGAATTACCATTTGAGGCCCCAGTGTTAGACAGCAGGTCTGTATACATGTGAAGGTGGGGTCTTTGGAAAGGAGAATCCATTGCAAGAGACTAGTTTGGCCTTGAAGGACATAGAGAATAGTTTTAAAAAGGGGAGCGGCTGTTCTTCTATAGCTGTCCTTTGCCTTCGGGGGACTTTGTATCTGGGGACAGTTTAGGAATTCATGTTAACACTCCAGCATTAGTGAGGGTGTGGTGCACTGGGATGAGTTTCACCCTGTGAGTGGAGAGACAGCCCCATAGCAAAAAGGCATAGAAAGGCTCAGATTGCAGTAGAAGCCCCATGAGCAATGCCTGATGGATTTTCAAGGGGCCATGCTGTAAAACAGAAGCTATTCAGCTATGATGCACTCTGTGTTTCCCTCTGGTCTCAGCCATGCTGATGATAGCAATATATTTGATAAATTGTTATTATCAATGATAATTAACACCTGTTTTTAAAAATGATGATGATGTGTGCAATAGTACCAATAAGGTGATGACAGGATTATTCTCATTTTAAACAGAAATGTCTCCTTTCTCCAGCTTTACTTCAGGGATGATTATTTTGTTAATAAATAGAACACAGCTGTAAGGTATTAAGCAAAATGAAGTTACCCTCTGTCTTTTCAAAGCTCGTTATACACGGCATTTTTAGAATGCATAGGCTTAATGCTGGCCCACTGCAAAGCCAAAAGTGCTGTAACTTAAACTTGTCATTAGTATGAGAATGAATTTCTTGCTGTTGAGATTTTAAAATTCATTGGGGACTTAGTTCTCTGTAGGAAATGCATGAAAAAGTATTTTATTAACCTAATCAAACTAATAACAAAATATTTTCTTATAGTTAGAATATATATCCTTATATATTGTCAGTAAGGTATGGAGAGTTACCACATGAGCAAAATACAGTTTTTCTGCTTATATTTATCACTCACTGAAAGTAGAAGATGTTTTAGAATTGCATCTTGTTTTAACACATTTAATTTTTATATTTTTTTAAGCCATGCAGATGGATCAGTAAAGTTTTGGGATGCTTCTGCCAGTAAGTTTCTAAAGTTCACTTTTATATAATGCTGACAAATCATACGCACACATATATATATAAAACGTGATATTTAGCAGTATGAGTAGTAATACCTGGGATGATATGATCAGGAATAATAAAGTGAAATTAGGCAAATTTTTATTAAATTAGGAAAAAAAACACTGCTAATGAGATGTATTAGAGAGAAAAGAGTGAAATTCTGTAAGAGGAATAAAAACTCCAGATCCAACATACCAAAACCTGTGAAGGATGAAGTGTTGGTAAAAATTCCCTAGGGCAAAAATTTCCTGTGTGTATAAGAGTGGGCTCAATTAGACCTAATATTCAGTTCCAGTTGTCATGTCTCTCCTATTCTGAGTACAATATAGTCTTTTTTACAGCTAAGTAAAAATAAAATATTAAAATACAATAATACATCTTAATTCATGTCTAAACTGGTGAGGATGGAGAAGACCTAAATCTTTTCTTGTCCAGCCTCAGGTTTCAGGAAATAATTGGGAAGCATTTCCATTCATTCTACCAGGAAAAAGCTTCAGAAACTACTTGTTCCATACATTCTAGCTATAACTACACATAGGAAAACCCAGCATTTTCCCTTACAGAAAATACATATGGTACTTATCAGTAAAATGTATTTATCAAAAATATACATACATTTTGGTTGAAAGCTAAAATATTCTGGTTCAAATAATGTGACTATCCTTCACAAAAATTGCAGTAGAGTTGCCTTGTATTCTGTCTCTCATGTGGTACAGGGATGTCTGGGTAGAATATCTCTTTTACAAGGTACCAGTCTCTTAAAGAGAAGAGAGTGTGAAAGAAACTTCTGTATGAAACGTTAGGCATAGACAGATTTAATTTGACCCTAATAACCAGTCTGTCATGGTCACCAAGAACACAGAGTATGAGATACTTAAACTACCTGCTACGTCCACATTGTGCCACAGAATTGTAATGATAAATACTGCTACCATGTCCAGCCAAATATGGGGAATGTTTACAAGATTTTCATGTCAGCTAAACCTGATGACTTTGTCAGGTAGTTCTCTTTTCGCCTAATACCAAATATTTTCACTCATCAGGTTGGACAAGGAGAAAATGAGTGGTGGACTTGGCAGTGCTGGGTTAACGGTTGGACTCGATGATCTTAAGGGTCTTTTCCAACCTTAACGATTCTATGATTTCCAAAGCCTCAATCACAAAGGAATTTTACATAGGCATGTCAACTGAACACAACTAGGAGTTGGGTTTTTATTATATAATTTGTCTATTTGGAAATGGAGGAAAAACAGATACATGCTGCTTAAAGTTTACATCTTCCAGCATTTTCAAGTTACGATAAACACCAAAAAGAAAAAAATTCTAATGAGCTCAACAGGAGTTTATCTGAAAAGACAGAAGTTTGAGAGTGCTTTAATATGAACAAAAACAGGATAATGACTTTTATTCAAAGAAGTAGTGTGAGGTATTAGACCTTGTCTTGTGCATATTTCATTATATACTTGCGCCCTTGACAAGAGTGTGCAAACACAGGCGTTAAAATTAGGGTGAAACAATACAGACTGTTGCAAGACCCCAAAGCATTTAGTGTATATGCTGCACAGGAATCAGCATGCTAGTCATTTCTTCTATAATTCTGGCAGGAATGGGGAAAGGAAAAAACTTCTCATAGGAAATACAAACATAACCCACTAATCAGTATGTACACGCTGCAACAGGAAATTTTCTTAGAAGTAAAAGCTTAGATGATCATGAATATTCACAATCCCTTCAACAGTAATGCTACTTTCAGTGCATCTCTGATGTCCTGGCCTTAATCCTGCTTTTCAGGGCATGTACTGCATTATTGGTACCATACTTGGTACTTTTTATTTACAAGGTTTTAATTATTACAAATTTTTATTATTTACAAGGTCTTAACTTTTTTAACAGAGTTCAAATTTCATTTGAGATTTCATAGCAAACATAATATCCTACTGGTATTTGAAGGCACAAAATACTTTGCTTTTAGACATATTTTAATTGTGTAATTTTGTATCTGAAAGCACAGATTTGTGGGAGACAGGGAATTGCTAAACCACTGAAGCAGTTTTCCAAATGTATCTTTGTTCAAAAGCCATTGCTGTTTCTTATTTGCCTTGTGCCTAGTAATTCACAGAAGCATAGAGTCTCGCCTTGTGCTTGTGCCCTGTGATTCTGTAATTCTTCCAATCCTAGTATGCATGGACCTGTGATGTCTGATTTGAAGTGCTACTCTAGATTTGCTCCTGGGACTAAGGGCATCCTGAGGCCTCTGCCACCACCACAGAAGGCAGGAAGAATTATGTATTCATTACAGAAGCACTTGCTGTAATTTGTGAAAATTTGGTAGCGTTTTATATGCTAAAACTTTAAAAATATAAAAAATGTTATATGCTTAAACTCCTGGAATATATCTGCACTGCAAAATGAAAATGTAATGTTGCTGTGTTCGTCATCCGGTTACATAACTAAAACACCGTTCTTCCATCTTTTTGTTGCTCTTGTTACACAAGCTAGCTAGTCTGATCTACCACAATTGCACTAACATATGTAACAGCTTTGCCTTTATGTATATACACATCTTTATAGTTGCTGGGCCTGACTGTCTTTTTCTGACCTTTTGCAGTTATTAATTAATGCCACTGATAAATTAATGTTAAAGTAGTAAAAAATAGGGAGGAACGTCAATAAAACAAAATAGGGTTCCTTATAATCCCTCCTTTGCCTCCAGAATTCACTGCAGTGGAGATCTAGTCTTGACAAAGGCTTCTGGATATTAAGGTTTTATATACAGGTATAAATACAGATATACTTATGAGTCAAGAAATTCAAAGCGTTTTAGAACTCATGTTTGTTCATGAAGACTTTGTGTTGCCCAGGCCACCAGAACACTTTCCTAACGCTTTCTCTTGAAGTGCCATACAGTCTTTACATTCTAGCAAGACAATAACCTCAGACAAATGAAATCTTAGTTTCTTATCTCATTAGGAAGGTAGCAGCATTATCAGAGCCTCTCTATAACATTGAGTATAAGCCTAATTATGGACATAATAGTTAACATACACCTTTGACATCCTGTCCCAGAAAGTACGAAGAAGTATTTCACAGACAAATATCCGTTTTGGAAATATTAAATACGTATCCTACCAGTACTGTGTACCAGAATAATATCTGTATTGTATAATACCCATTTTCTTCTCCTCTTAGGCCTCATAAGATTCTTTGTTATGCCACAACTGAAAAGAAAACGGTAACAAAGGAATTTTATAACTGATTTGATTCATGTTAGTCAGTATTTTTATATGTTTTAATATATTCCAGTTACTCTACAGATGTTGTACAAATTAAAAACATCAAAGGTCTTTGAAAAACAGAAACTGGGAGAAGGAAAAGCAACAGCTGAGATTGTAGAAGAAGATCCTTTTGCTGTTCAGATGATGTACTGGTGTCCTGAAAGCCGAATTTTCTGTGTGGCAGGAGTTTCTGCATATGTAGTTGTCTACAGGTTCAGCAAACATGAAGTAAATACTGAAATTGCAGTAAGTCCTCCAGAATTTTACTTTCTTATAAAAGAACATAAATTCTAAATCAAATTGCCTTGCTATGTCTGTGCTTATATACTTGAATAAAATTAATATCAAGCTGTATAAATATAGGTTTTGGGACATTCCATTTTAAACCTTTTGAGTGAAATTTTGATCCTGCTTCAGTTACTGACAAAAATCTGAGGTTTTGGGAGCCAGCTCTGCACTTTTTTTCTTTAATAGTAACATACAGTACAGATTTCAGACACAGTTTGCTTTTAGGACTTTATGATACAGTAAATCTCTGTTGTACTTACCTGCTCTAAAAATACTGGCTGCTGTATATTTTAGCAGATAATGTGCATTCTGTATGTACTTAATAATGCTCTTTTTAACTCAAGTATTTAATCTCTTTAATTTATGTTCGTCGTGTTTGTTCCACAAGGGGACTGAAAATTATCACTGGCTTTAACAAAATAAAGAGTTGATTTTTTTTCTGGCTTATGCTGACTTTGTTTCCCTAAAAATGGACACTATATGAAATGCCAGATTATTAATGGCTAAGCACTTGGTATTTTCCTAAGCTTTCTGTTGCTCTATCCTGTTCAAATACTCCTTTTTCTGTCTTCATGTCTTAAGCAGTCACCTTATTTCAGATAGAATCATACCGTTCATATTCTTTTAATGGCACTGCAGTCGCCTTGTACTTATCGTTGTTGTACAGCAAGTCTGACTTCTTGGTTTAAACCTTGCATTTTTGCACGGGAGCCACAACCACTGCTAACAGTGTGGCTGAACAGCATTTATAATGTAAAATATTCTTTCTTAAGTCTAATAAGTTTAACAGGAGACTACTCTTAAGGCAAAGCCAAACTAAACATGGCTGCCTCTCCTTCATTCTCTGGTGCTGGAGAACAGTTTGCAACTGCAGACACTCTCTTGCCAGAAAGTATTTATTTGTGTCTGCCAGCTCTCAACAAACCCCATGGGCTGACCCAAAATTTCCCTTTCATTTTCCACCTTCCCTGATTACAGTTCTTTTCCTTTTCGCACTATTTTAATGTACTTTAGAAAGTCTATAGTTCTAGCCTGGCAAAAACATGTGTCATTTTTGGCCTGTAGCCATGTGCCATCTGGTAAGGAAATTCATTACCTATAGCCATTCTGTTGTTTTCCTCTCATTTTTTCCCCCCAGAGGCAATTATTAAGCTAGGTGAACGTATCCTTTCAGGAAAGTTTTAAAATTAATGAACAGTAATTTCATGTTACTGACCAGATCATGTATAATGCTGCTAAAATTACTACATTTCCGTATTCTTACATCATTCCATAGCAAATGCACCTTATTTTTTATTACCTATCATTTGATGTCTTTATTTTCATGTCTTCTACTTTTGTGGCTGAATTGCATCAGAACCGGTATTTTCTAAAGTGTTGTAATATGTGCAGTTTAACAGTTTCTTAGATTTCCTCTGTAATTAAGAAGCATTTGTATGAGGAATTGTTCTCTGAAGAGTTGCTTTAATATTACCTAGTCTTGGTGGTATAGTCACTGAGTTCCCTGGGTTTTGTGCATCCCTGAGATGGGCCTCATCTCTTGGTTTCCACATTTTAGCTGCAAGCATTCAAGTCTTCACTCTTAAAATGGCGGGGGGTGATGGTGTTAATAAAAAGTATGGGAGTCTTTGTTGGAGTATGTACCTGGGCTGTCTGGCTTTGTACTGAGACTGAGCTGGTCAGTCTCAGGATTTCTTTCCCGCCTGAGGTGAGCCCAAGTTCTAGCACTTAGTGTCCTCCCTTTTTTAGCAGCCAGCCTGAACTCACCCTGAGTTCAGTCTACAGAACCCAGCATTTTAAGGACCCCATGTTGTTTTGTCTGCCTGACGTCAGTCTTGTAATGTTATTGCTATGGTAAACGGGAAGCGTGGAGGCTACTCAAAGGTTTCTCCATGTAGCAGGGAAGTCTGCTGCTGAATATGCCTTAGAGGCATAGGCTGTGCCTGGGATTTCCTCAGTAGAAGTATTATTTGCATCATTCCATATCAGATTCTGGAGGCAAGTAGTATGCATGAGACAAATTCTGCTTCATTTCCAACCTTGGAGTCATTGCCATGCAGTTATGTAAAAAGCATTTGCTGTTGCTGTTCTTGCTTTTTCATCTGAATCTACTCCGTCCTGTCTCTAAAGGATATCTAGGTGTCTGTTAAACATGATCACTTTCTCAGTGATCAGTCTTTCCTCAGTGAAGCTCCTCCAAAGCTCTTGACAAGAAGCACGGAAAAAAAGTTTACACTAGTTTGAATGTAGAAAGGAAAATCAATGAACCTGGTGATGGGATCCTCCGAAAAGATCTTTACCGTGTGTCAAAATAAATTGGTACAGCAGGTCTGTACCCCTTCCAAGGCCCAGTCAAAGCAGGGACCAAAAAGTAAAAAAAAATTCACAGTCATGTTATTAGCCTAAATTTTTCCTTCACTCTGCAAATGGACAGTAGCTATAGCTTAACAAAATGAATTTTAGTAGAAAAAGGAAGACACAAAGAAAACATCCAAAGAAGAATGATGCACTTCTAACATGTCAAGCAGAAGAACACACTCGTCAACAGTTACTCCAGTCCTGCATGAAGATTAAACAGTATTATAAATTTTTTTGGTCAGCAGCAATTAATTCCAGGAGATTAGATTTTCCTGAACTCAATATTTCACTCATTAGTCTTTGAAGGCGAACGTTGTCCATAGGTTTCTTAGCTGATTCAGGCCAAAAATATCCATGGATTTTGCAAGGAGAAAACAAAAGTGACATTTTGAGAAAGGACTCTTTCTATTCTGATTGAGACAAATCACTTCTTTCTGAAATCTTATGTTTTAACACAATGGTTCAGAAATAGGAGAGTTTTCAGTACTGATCTTTATCTCCCAATTCTTATAAAACTTAGGTATTTTCTTAATACTGTCATCTCTGTTCTGGTGATGATGTCTCAGTGAGAGATCCCTAACTAAGATGGAGTTTGCAGTGTCTAAATCTGCAATTGCTTCTGATCACTTCAAGGTGCCAGCACTGAAATTACTATTCAGTTAGTAATCCCAAGACCTTATCTCTTTGAGGGCTGTACCTTGGTTTTTATTCTTTTTAAAATAGGGATCTCCTTGGACAATTCATGAGGTAGAAAGAATTGCCCAATATTTACTGTGATTCTTTGAGATGATTACCTATATAGATTTGAGCTCCCTGTCCAGTTTCCCCTGTGTTTTGGAGTCCTTCAGTTAAGGTTTCCTGAATTAGTGGAAAGAATTGAAGGGTGTTTGGGCCGGTTGGTCTCCTTTTCCCTATCTAGAGAGCCCTGAAGGAAAGCAAAAGGTAACTGGTTTGAACTTTGCTTTCTAGAATCTGCCAAACTCCTGTTCAGTCTAAGGAACACGGAACTCTCTGTGCTGTTATCTCTGATTTCTTGACCCCCACCTATGGCCAAATTAAGTTCGTTCATCAGTACTACCCACACTGTCCGGCTTCTGCATGCTGGCTAAAACCTGTCTTGTAGAGACTCTGTTATACTAGCAATAAGGAGGCAGAGTTGATGATCATTCTTTTAATAAATTTGCTTAGGAAAAAGATAACAGACAATAGGCGGAAAATTTTCATGGCGTTTATCCTGAATGATGCCTTCTTTTGCCAAAATATTATTTATTTGGGGGTGAGTGATTAACTTCTCTTTTCATAATAAATGCTGGAAAGTTGTGTTCTTGCCTTTCACTTACAATAAAAGGCTTGAATCAAAGTGAGCACTGGAAGAATATACCTATGTATTTCTCCATCAGCACAGGGCAGATGACTAGTTCCTATCTGATGTTGCTGTTAGGCTGCATAAATAACAAATGACAGTATTCTTTGCCTGCAAATGATAATGATAAATGTGGGGGGTTATTTTTTAAAAAGGCTTACTGTTATTTATTTGAAAATAATAGAACTTTCAGCAGCTTTCTTTATTAAATTATAACTTAGCTTTTTATTTATTTAAGTCATTAGAGGTACGACTTCAGTATGAAGTAGAAGATATCATTACTCCTGAACCGGAAATAATTCCTCCATTTCCAGATGCCTCCTCCCAGGTTCCTTCTTTAAAGAGCCTTTCAGGCAGTACCAACACTGTAGCATGTGAAGGAACGATGAAGGATAGTATCCCATGTCTTAGGTAAGTCTATGCCATTGTTCAAAGATTTATCTTTCTAAAAAGCATTCCTATCTTTTGTATTATCAATCAGTTAACTATCAAGAAAAAGAGGTTAATCTTTTTAATCTTCTTAGTGTATGCAACACAAAATGAGAAGAAACCAGAATATGGAACAAACAAAAGAATTAAGGCAAAATAATTAACAAGGGATTTTAAAAGGATAGAAGCCAGTATGGAGAAGATAAACTGTTACAGGAAAGGTTTGACCGTAATTTTCCAGTGTGATCTAGGAGTAAATCTTCGTCTCATACCCACAGTTTTGAGTGCAATAGAAACACCACAGAATAAATTAATGAATTTCTGGGGAACTTTTTTTTTTTTGAGTTCACAAAGAGACTTCCATAAGGCAGACATGTGCAAAGCCTTCCCTCCTTGATTAATTAGTATAACACTAAACTCTTTCTTTTTGAAAGAAGTATATGCATTTTGTGGTGTGCAAGGGATGGAAACTGTGTTCCTACCCATGAAAGAATCTTTAAAATATACAGTTAGGAAACAGTTGCACTGTGTGGAAGTGTCTATATGTTTAATCTTTACAAAGAAGCAAATTTTTGTCTGCTAGAGTACACATTGGCACTGTTTGGAGTAGATTAATATGTTCTTACTAATAAGGCAGATAAATTATGGGTTTGAATAGTTTCAAAACAGAGTTCCATATAAAACTCCATAAACTGTAATTTCCCAGCAACGATAGTTCACTGCTGATAACAATTGCTCTCATTTTAGTGAATTCATTATTATTTCAGTCAAATTATTATTAGACATTTTAAATGCCTCAATTATTTCAAAAGCAGTTTAAATGAACATTGCCTGACTTTGCAGGTACTTCGGGCTGTTGAGCTCCTGAAAATAGCATTAGCATTTAAAAGCAATATCATTACATTGTTCTTGCAAAATTAACAGTATTTTTTGGCATCCTGTTCATTTGTCCACCTCATTCATTCAGGCAGTTGAACCTCAGACCTCAGGTAGTCATTAATATAAACCATGAAAATCAATAGTAAGGCAGAGAGAAGTTATTCAAAAAATCCCAATGTGAAATCTATTTATGCCATTGAAATCAGCAAGAATGCAATTGATTATTTCAGTGGCTAAGATTTTCCCTTAAGGGATTCTTATTTGATTTGGTCTGGGGAGGAGAGGAATTGTTGATCTTGGAGGCAGAAAAGCTGTAATGAACCAGTAGAGGTTCTGCTGGTTAGTTTTTAGGAGTTGGCTTAGTTCCATATAATCTCACATTAAGCTGACCAGCTGATTTTTGTCCCATTTTACACAAAGTAAATGTAAGTTTACTTTGACAGAGAAGTGATTTTTCAAAGTCAAAGTAAGTATACTACTAGAACTGCTGGCATACTCCCTCTTACATTTATGTGAAAGTATACTCTCATCCTTTTCAATACAATATATAATTATCCACACTTTTCCCCCAAACCCTAACTGGGTCCACATTCCTTTTCTGTTAAAAAACTTCTGTTCTAAGCAGAATTATGATGATAAGATGAAAGTAGTGCTGGAAACGCAGAAAACCCAATGGAGACCTGGATGATGCTGTTAATTTTATGTGCAAGTCATTCAGGTGGGCAGCAGTACAGAATCTAAGGTACAGTGATAATAACGTAAAGCTGCAGCCTCTTACACGTGGAGGGTGAGTGCACAACTTGAACTATATTGATAATCACGTAAAATTTTATATACAGACTAGCTTTTAATCTTGGCTCCATTGTGTTTACTTTCATATCTGCTTCTCAACCTTGTTACAGGAAATGGGTGGCACTCCACACTATGTAATTTTTGCTAGTCAGAAGTCAGAATGACTGAATGTGTTTGTGTCTGCGAATAGGTACTACTGAAGGGGCTGAAGTAATGAAAACATCACATTTTTCTGAAATCAAAGACAAATGTTACCAAGAAAGGCAAGCAGCAGTGTGGAATAAATATTGTTCTTGCTTATTTCATAAGATTTTATAATCAAATATGCAGCTATAATAACATAAGAAACTGATGTATTTGTGATTATCCAGATAAATATTTTTGATGTAAATACTGTCATCAAAAAGCTGTACCTAGAATGCAAGTCTTTGTTCCCAGATTTTATCATCCCAAAATTAGGTCAAGCAGGGGTTTTGACAGTAGCTCCAAATAGCTCCAAAATGATAAAGAACTGTCTGCAATTATCTCATGAAGAAAACTAAAAAACAAAACTTGGCAACAACCAAATTCAATGTAGCATAACAAGAACATGTGAAGGAAATCACTGAAATATCTACATTCCTGCTGCGCATACTCCTGCAGTCTGTTTAGGCTTATAGTATAAACACTTCAAAAAAAGCAATCCAAAACAAGGTGAAGAACTAAATATCAACATTACTGTTCAAGCAAGATGGTTAGTGAAACCAGGGAAATGGCTCAAACATCCTTAAAGAGGAAGGTGTGATAGGAACATGGGAATGACAAACTGAGTCTTGAAGTCTGAAACCATTTTACTCCAGTTTTATGGTCTTTCACCAACTACAATTTATTCTATGCTTAGAGAAAATCCCTGTGAAATAACATCCATGTTACCAAAGCAGATGCTCAAATTTGCAGTGAAAAACAGAGAGAGAAACGTGTTTGCCTTTTTTGCTCAGGTAACAACAATCTGAAAGAAAACTTAGCAGCCACTTCAAGTTCTCTGTTTTTTTCAGCATGTGGTTAAAAACACATTGGAAACGTAATATCATAATAAAAACATGTTTTAGAAGATCAGAATTAATTCTGCAGCCATTGTCAGTCTCATTGTAGTTTGTTTAGAAGAAGAAAAGGATAAACACATTGCCTCAACAGATGTTTGTTGGAACTCACCATAGCAGTGTGCTTGACTCTTGTGTTCTCCCACATCAGTTATCCATTAGAAAATATGGATGGAAAGTGTGTCTGCTCAGCTGAAAGGGCATTAGACTTAAGTCTTGCTTCTTGGATCTCATTTACCTGTTTTATATTTTTTATAACATTTTTAAGGGCAGGAGCTGAAAACTGAAAATGGGGTACAAGATGGAAACACACCACCCACCACTAGTATGCCTTTTAACGGCTTATCCACAGACATAAGTGGAAGGGTCCCATCACAAAAGATACTCTGGAGGACTACTTGTATAAAATATTCAGCTTCTGCTTGCTGTGAAGTTTGTTTGAAAAGTGTACATCTTCACTGTGTACAACTCTTGTTTCCCCAGTCTCAAAAGACCCCTCTCCCTTAGCAGCTTGAGTTCACAGATGTTTGTCCCTTTGTTCTCACCACGAATACTCCTGGGTCATCCAGGGCTTCATTAAGCTTATGGATAGTGTCACTTCAGAAATGCTCATGGATATTTATCTTATGAACAAAGGAAAGAGCAAAGCTTTAGTGCCAGCAGACCAGGTAAGAAAGTGCAAAACTTTGAGCAGAGGTTTGCTGTTAATAGAAGACAACAATACAAAGCTATTGCCAGCTGTGGTGGGTTGATCTTGGCCAGCTGCCAGGTGCCCACCCAGCCACTCTGTTACTCCCTCCCCTCAACAGGGGAAGAAAATAAGATGGGTTGAGATAAAGACAGATAAAGACAGAGAGATCACTTACCAATTTCTGTCACAGGCAAAACAGACTCAACTTGGGGAATAGTAATTTAATTTATTGCCAATTAAAATAGAGTTGGATGGTGAGAAACAAAAACAAAAATTAAAACACCTGTCCTCCACCCTGCCTTTTTCCCAGCTTCACTCCTTCATTTCCAACTCCTCTACCTCCTCCACCCCGAGCAGCACAGGGTGGATGGGGAACGGTGGTTGTGGTCAGTCTGTAACAGCTCCTCTCTGCCACTCCTTCCTCCTCACACTTTTCCCTGCTCTGGTGTGGGGTCCCTCCCACGGGGTACAGTCCTTCAGGATAAACCTGCTCCAGCATGGTCTCTCTACAAGCCGGAGTTCTTTCCCCTGCTCCACCACAGGGTCCTCCATGGGCTGCAGTGTGGATATCTGCTCCACCATGGTCCTCTCCACAGGCTGCAGGGAAATCTCTGCTCCTGCACCTGGAGCACCTCCTCTCCTCCTTCTTCTCTCACCTTGGTGCTTGCAGGGCTGTTTCTCACATTTTTTTTCCTCGCGCCTTACTCCCAGGCAGCATTTTCTGCCCTTTCGTAAACATGTTTTCCCGGAGGTGCCACCAGCTTGGCTGAGGGGCTCAGCTGTGTCCTGCTGTGGGTCTGTGGCAGAGCCAGCTGGAACCAGCTAGAATGGGGCTCTGTCCGGCACAGGGCAGCCCCTGGCCTCTCACAGAGGCCACCCCTGCAGCCCCCCACTACCAAAACCTTGCCACACAACTTAGGTACTTCTGCAGTCAGAAAGGGGAAGAGCTAGGAGCAGGTCAGGGTCATGAAGGGGAGAGGAGATGGTTATGTCTTCAAGATCCAAGTGAAGGTCTCATTCCTGATCCTGAAATGCTGCATACATTCTGCTATGATATCCAGATATGTGATACCCAGATATGTGACCCCATATCCTCAGGTATGATAGGTATATTCTGATAGGGCTATGGAGTTTGAGGAGGCTGCAGGACCTGAGAAAGTAGATTAAATTAATTTTCTACAAGTTGAGTCTGTTCTACCTGCAACGGTAATTGGTAGGCGATCTCCCTGTCCTATCTCAACCCATGAGCTTTTTCATCTTATTTTCTTCCCCCTGCCCTGTTGAGGAGGGAGAGTGAGAGGGCAGGTGGGTGGGCACCTGGCAGCCAGCCAAGGTTAACCCACCACAGATACTAAGGTCTTATTAAGAAAATAGGCATTATGCTTTAAGAACTTTTCCAGAAAGTATCTTCAAGTGCTTGTACTGCTAATACCGAGCTGGAGATATTATCTCTTTGTGTTACAAGGTACATCCATGTCCGGTCTTCAGTCTTCTCCAATGCTCTATATCAGACCATAAAAATGTGCAGTCCTCTGTTCTTCATAACTCTGTCAGAATTAGAACACTATTTGCGTTGTACATTGTCAGTTGTGCTAGTGGAGTTATCTCCTTCAGAACTTTTTCCCTGTTGTCATTCTATGGTTATGTTTTACTTCATTTTACTTCAGTTTTCTGCATCTATCTTCAATTTTCCAAGATTGCTCGTAGCCCTATTTGCCACCAAGGCCTCCATCCCAACAGATGCAGTCAGTGTAGCTACCAAAAAACTGATAGCCCTGATTGTTGAATGATAAGTTTGAATATCCTCTCTTGAGAGAAGTGCTTACTTACTTGCTCCTGAATAGAAATTAGTTGGATTTTTTTCCAATCTGATCCGTCATCTTTTCAGGTGTATGGGCCAGGGCTGCTTGGAAAGCTTGCTGAGTCACGTCATAGTCACAGTCAGGAGATAGTCTGCATCATTAAGAGTCATCACAGATCTCTTCTCTAAGATCCAAAACATGGGATAATATTGCTTAAGTTATTTATGGTAGAGATATATGTACAGAGAAGCACTTACAGCAGAAAGCAATATTATGTGCCAAAAATTGCAGTTCTTCAGAATGTGTTGTCCATGTCTGTATTAACTAGCTGCTCTCCTTCTTCTCCTGATTCTTAGTCTTCCTTTGGGTACTGTTTTTCACAGGGATAGAGGATTATATGCGATAGACCGCCCTATTATGGCTGTGTGCAGAGGGGTGAAATATAAGCAGTCTCACCATTTAAAGCTACAGTAAAAATGCACTGGCCAGTGGGCTTTACGTATAAATTACTACCTACAGTGTGAAGGTACTAAGGAATAACATGACTACCTCAAAGTATTGCTATTCTTGCATAGTATCTTCTTTCAGTGTATCGTCAAGTTAAGTTCTAGCAGTCAAGAGCACACATAAAGCAGTCATTGGAAGTGTTCAGTTCTTACACTCCCCCTTGATATGTACACCTTCACTACCTGCTTTGCAAGTCACTGAACTTGCCATACCAGAATATGAAGAGGTGTTAATAATTATATCAGATTTTATGTAGGAAGCATTCATTCATTAAGACCAGATCTCATATTAGGTGATTATACTCCTAAGAGGAAAACAGGACTTGTTTGCGCTAGATGGACAAATAGAATTAATTGTCAAGTCCATAAGTTTTGAATGTGCTGCAGAAATGTACATCTTCTCATCTTCTCTTGCCTCTTTGCATTTTTTGTCGTGCTTTACTTCAGAGCAAGAAAGTTCAAAAAATACAGAAATGTCCTGTTTCAAAGTTTCAGAAGAAAATATTTTAGGTTTTCCATTCAAGTTGATGATTCATGATGATTTTTTAAGTATGCATTGTATAGCATAAGAAAATATTCTGAAAAAGGAAAATCAAAGCAAAATGATTAAGCAAAAAATATTTTTGTTGACCCCCACCTACATCTTCTCCAGAGTTTCTCTTGTAGGGAATGTTGAAGTTTTCAGATTTGTTTCTACAACAGAAATGAAAGTCAAAACCTGGAATTCCTTTCAAAATATCCTTGTTCTGATTGGAATGCCTAGTCTCAATGTAGGGGTATATGCACAGTATGCTACAAGTCCTGGTACTGCTCTGGACTTATTAAGGGATTGTGCTTCACTAGTATTTTCTTAAGAGAAACAGTTGTTATTCATGGCCCAATCTGTCTGTTTGTTTGTTTGTTCTTATTTTGTACCTCCTCTTCTTAGCGTTAAGACTCGACCTGTGCGAATGCCTCCTGGATACCAAGCAGATCTTGTTATTCAGTTGGTGTGGGTGGATGGTGAGCCTCCACAACAGATTACCAGTCTTGCTGTAAACTCTGCTTATGGACTGTAAGTAACTCAAAATGGAGGTTGCATTGCTTTATTGTTTATTGCACTAAATCATGTATTTTCCAGTTACACTTTGAAGTTTCCCGCAGACAATTAAAGCCAGAGTAAAAATAATAAAAAGGTGCTGTAACCCAGATTCTTGGGGAAAAATTATTTGAACTCACATGAAGATTGTAATATGAGATGTTAAACTGCCATTCTTGTCCATATTTTTACTATTCCTATTTAAAAGACTGAATCTTTTCACATTATTCTGTCCATCCTTTCCAATGAAATCTAATTACCTTTCAAATCTGTAATTTTTAAAGTTATTTTGAAAGGATCACCAAGGTGAAATAGATTTCATAGAAAATGGTGATGTGAGTAAGTGTTAAATGTCATTTACCATGACATCATTTCTTAGTTGGAAATTGTCTTCTGAGAACAGCATTTTTATTTCTGTGCTAATCTCTGTTTGCAAGAGGACCAGTGACCTGAAATTGAAAATTGAATAAGGAACATTCAAATGCTAAATTCTGTATGGAAATGCAAGTGAGCGTATCTGTGTGTATTTTTTTCCTCAGGTTCAATTTATTTGACAATGTTTAATGTTTTCTCTCACTGAGAGTCACCCAGATACATTAAAATGGTTTTCCCTGTAGAAGGTGTTACTCCAATAAAAACTATAGGCTGTAATGGGTGTTAGGGGTCTGACTCCTACTGATTTTCAGTAAGTCACTTGACTCTCTTCAAAGACTTTGGAAATTTTCTTTACATTTGTGCAAAAATATTTTTGTCTGGGGGCTGTTTTGTCAAGTCTTTGGCTTGAATTTCCAGCCAGTTTCCTATTCATGAACTCTAGAAGTTTCTTTTGTTTCACCATACCTAGATGCATTTGTCAACTGTGCAAATTGTTGGGTTTTGCCTAATTTGCTCCCTTGCAGGTCTCAGGCCTCAAGACAGCATCTGACTTTCTCTCACTTGTAAACTACTCTGACAGGTTGCAGTTCTCCTAGTGTACTCACAGTGGTTTCCTAAACATACCTGATTCAACCAAATGCTTTAAATTCCTTCCTTTGCTAGGAGCAGTAATAGTTTACAGGACAGCTTCATTTAAAACACCACACTAAGTACATGAGTGTTTCAGAAATAAATGCGTGTATCAATAAAATAGCACAATTACTTAAATTTAACTTTCCTACAAAAGCTACCCAAGAAAGGCCTATTTTTTTAAATCTCTTCTCTTCTCTCACCCTCTCTCTTGTCTCTAAACTTTTTCCTTGGGCCTATGACAAGGTACAATCCTATCTTTCATCAGAATTATTGTTTATTACTTTAGTTTTCTCCTGTTTTCTAGCCTCAATATGGAAAAACTGTGACAGTTCAGCATAAAGCTTGAGCATATGTCATTTTTTGCCATGCTAGTTGTAGAGTTATTTGGGTCATCTTTTGCCTAAATTTTTTTCCTATAATAATCAGTTTAACGAGGAGGAAGGTATAGGATAGTAAGTGTGTTCTGGAGTATCTACTTCCAGTATTCTTTTAATTGTTTTGATTTCTGTAACTATATTACAAATAATAGGAACTTAGTGTCCCTGATGTTACTGCAGCCATGAAACAGAACTAAAGCAAGATATAAAAAAAACTTAATCCCCACCAAAGATAAAAGACTTCAGACATTGTGAAATTTTATTTAATGTATTTTGTTTACTTTTAACAGTACCAAGCTACAAATTAGTTAACACCTGATTTATTTCTGTTGAAATGAATCATCAAAAAACTTCATCAAAAAAAAGAAAGGAAAAATTTACAAAATGCTTCAATTACAACTGAAGATTTACAAGGTTAAATACAAATAACAAATTTGTTTTAAAGTATATTCTGTTGGACTGAAAGCAATCTCCGATAATTTATTACCAGCTCATGTGATAAATATTTTCAGCCAATCTACATACTAATTATCAAGAAATGTTTGATGAGGATTTTATGGCATTTCTGTGAAAGATACCCACAGAATAGAACATCTCCTAGTAACTAGTGCTATTCATCACTCAAAATTGAGAAATTCGTTGTGCTTAGTTTGTATTTGATTTTATAATGACTTGGATATTAGCAATTTATCTTAAGCCTTGTTAATAGTAATGTCTGTCTAGATTTTCTTATCATTCCTCAGAAGAGTTATAATATTAATGAGCAATTTCTGATTTTTCTTGGTAAAATATTTTTTTTTAGGTATCAGAAATATATCCATGGTTGTGTGTGAACTTAGAGAAGTTTAGAAAAATACAGACCAGGAAGTGATGACCCATTTTGTGGATTTGCTGACCACAGAGTGAATGATCACTAGCTCTTCTTGTGACTCATGTTTTCCAAAATTAATAAATCTTAGGTTAATCATTTTCAAAATGCAGATGGCTATAATTTTCGTTGCCTACAGTATTAACAGATGAGATTGACACTCATCATTTTTATTCCTTTATTTTTTTCTCCACCTAGATCACAGGGACTTATGAACACAGGAACTGCTGTCACACTTTACACTAGTAATCTTCTTTACTTCAGTATTCTTTCTCTGACAATGCCTATTAACATATGCTTTAAAGCAAAAGACAAGAATGAAAAAAAACAAGTAGCAAAATAATTTTTTACTCTTCTTTATCAGCCAATTTTTGTCAAGAAACATGAAGACATATAAAACTTTGCACAGAAAGGTCTTCTGGCAAATGTGATGGATAGAGTTCCTTTTTATCCCAGGGAAACTCTGTAAAAATTATTTTGTTCTTCTATTAAGCAAAACAGGCTATAGTAATTTCTGAAACAGATATTACGCTACATTTATAAAACACGGGGTTCATTCCTCAGTGCACCTTATGATCTTTCCACATAAGCACAAAATATTGCCAAATAAAAGTGTATTTATACACACTTTAAGCTGGCGTATATGAGTAGCTGCTTAAGCTACAGATCAGTGAAGAGTCCACGGGGAAAAAGACTATGCTCATAGTATTTCCATAGATGTTGTACCAAAGTCAGTGTTAACTTAAGGGCAGAAAACATGGTGCAGTAACAACCAGTAGAATTTGAGCCACTGTTGTAGATGGTGCCTTAATTTCCCAGTTTGACAAATAAGAAAAACTCACCTCATTTTCACCCTTTACTGTTTCTATTTGCTGTATGGAACCCTCTTTTTTTATAACGGAAGCAGAAGAAGAAAAGGTACAACAGTGGAAAATGTTCTATCTACCCTGCTTCCCCTTCCTCCATCTCATTACTTCTCTCTTTCCCTATTGTTTTTCCACACACAAATTCATATATCTCCTTTAAGATATTTTGGAGCTATATTAAGAAGAGTCAGATGGAGGTGAGGGCACAGCTCACTTTTATTGTGAACTGAGTGCTTAAATATCTTGCAGGGCTTTGAACAGACCACCTTAGTCACTTTTTACATAAAATGACAGAAGTTGATCGCAAATGATTCCTAATCTGATTGAGCATAGTTTGGGATTTTGAGTTTCTTTGTGGCTGTGCCTGTAATCCTTTCAATCTGGAAGTTAAAACTGCAGTCTGATAGAAAAGAAGATGCTTCTGTAGAATAATCGTCAGTATAAAGTATTCCCACTTAAATGAAGTCTCTAACAATGCAGTGCAAAAGTTTGGCATATGAATCCTATGGGTAGTCATATGCTGTGTGAAATTATTTTGCTATTAAATCTTAAATAGGTTTAATGCTGTAGTGAGATTTTTATCTGCTGAGATATATGGGTTTCCATATGCTATGGTTAACTTCAGACTTTCTCCCAGGTCTTACATACAGACGTGTTTACTGTCTTTTTGTTTTCTTCCTTTTGCTTAGATAGACATATTGCCTAATTCCCCCCCTCAACCTCCCCCCCCTTTCCAAGTTGGAGAAGAAGATGAACAGAAAGCAGTTTTATGGGAGAACAGAAAGTGCTGCTGGTCCAGTACAACTTCTTCCCTCTTTCTGAATCTGGTGTCAGAAGGGAATCAGTAGTAGCCATAAAGCAGAATCGGAGCAGAATGCTTCAAAAGGGAGTTTCTAGGCAGCAAAAGAAATAAATTGTTCCACGTCTTTTTCCTTATAACAAGACTGCAGTCCAGATCTTGGGCAATCTCACACCAGCTGAGAGATTTTGCTCATGTTTCAAAGCATCATCAAAATGTCAGTACTGGAAGCATTTCAGAGGGGTAGAAACTGATTCAGCAGGAATCTATAATGTAGCCAAGCTGACAGACTTGGAAAGAAATTTTATAAATATCTTTCAGATTTGGGTATCTCCACAATACAGCTTAATATATTTCATTTATCATTTATATTTAGATTTTTTTAAAAAATTGTAAATGTATTTGTATTTATATTTTAATTTATATTTGTATTTTATATGTATGTATAACCACTTTTTAAGATGTGTCCAGATTTGTAGTCTTAATTTACATCAGTATTACTAGAATTATATTTAGACGTTATTGCAATACATTTGGTGTAAAGGTTAATTAAAATGGGCAGTCTGCTTTCTGGAATGCCAATTGCTGTGTCTCAGGACACAATTTTGTAAATTCAGGATTATAAATCTTAAAAGAATTATGAAAAGTAAGCTTTGAGTAGTTTCTGAAGAAAATGTTTATGCAGAATTCATTATAATAAATAATAATTATTGTTTGCACCACTTGATTACATATTACTAATACCTTGGAGGAACATTTCTTTTCTCAGAGTGGCATTTGGAAACTGCAATGGTTTGGCTGTTGTGGACTTTATGCAGAAGACAGTACTGCTGAGCATGGGAACCCTTGACCTATATGGATCAAGTGATCCATACCAGCGTCAGCCCCGTTCACCTCGCAAAAGCAAGCAGTTTGCTGCAGGTAGGAAATAAATTATTGTGATTATGAGCCTGACATGTTCTTTGGTTTTTTTGCTTGTGGCTTTTTATAGTGCTTTTGAAATGCATGACTATTTGCCGGCCAATGGAGTTTCTATAACTTGACAAAAGAAACCTGACATGTTTTAGGTACTAACACTTTCTCTGAAACAAAATGTTTTATGAAGTTTATTCTTTTGGGATGGAGGTCAGCAAGTAATTTTCTTAGCTGAGTCTCTAAAAAAACTGTAATGAGGAGAGCAGTAATTTGTTTGTCTGGCCGTCACTTGAAGTGTAGTCTGTGTGCTATTTTCTTTCTGGTTTCAATAAGTTCATACCAATAGGTAAGACTTCAATTTAAACTTAATCTTATCTTCTGCCAAGTGCTATTCGTTGGTATTTGAATAGGCACAATTTGATTTGTGTTTGGAGAAATGTCATGTTGTGTAGGTAGCCCAAGTAGCACAAATTAGCCACTTTGTTAGTGAATTGAAGCTCTTGATACAAACTTACTAAATCCAGCTGTACCCCATTTTAAAATTTCATGCCAAGAGGATCACATTTGTAAGTCATAGCTATTATTATGCATTGTATGTTAGAAACATTAGCCCATCAATGTAGCTAAATTTTACCATACATTTTTGGTTATCTAAAAAATTTACTTGTATGAGAAAAGAAGTCAGAAGATCTTCTATGTGTCAAGTCTTTTTGCTCTACATATTCCACAGTAACATACTAGAGTCAGACACGATAATGAAATGTGTTTTACATAGCTGTGAAGTTTTAGAATTTGATTTAAAAATCTGTTTGAAAATGTTGAGTTTTAAATCTAACCATAAAACTATAAAAGCAGCAGATTACAGTGGGTTTACATCAGCATTTTCATCAGCAGACCCTGCCCTAAATCATCAAATCCTATTTCTCCATGGAGTCAGTGGAAACTTTTTTTAATTGGGAATATGTACTCCAAACAGAAAGTAAAATTTAGAGAATGACATGTAAGTCTTCAGGCCTACTTCTGTTCCTGAAAGACCATTTATCTCACTTTCTAGGCATTTAATCATGGCAAGCTTAGTTCTCATCTGTGCCAAGTGTAAAGATGTAAATTTGGCACAGCTGAGGAGAGGAGAGGCAAGCAGCTTTAAGCTGCCTTCAGCTTTTCTGGTTCAGCCAGCCTCACAGCAGCTCCCAAAGTAGTTTGAGCAGTTAGTGACAAGCAACACCCTGCAGAGTCCTGTACAAAAGGTGGAGGGTAGCTGATGTAGAAATAGCTATTATCAGCACGGTACCACATAGGATTTCTCTGTGTCAGTGACAGTCTTTGCCAATCCTTCAAGGCAATGTTTCAGCTATGGAGTGTAGCTAGAATGGAGCCCACTGGGGATGAGTGACCGCTAAGAAGGAATACACTCTTCTAGATTGCTCATAGAAACTGTGCATCTAAAAAAAGCCTCAGCTGCTTTCTCACCATCCATCCCACATCCTTTACTTTTTTGATTATTTTTCTTGTTATATCTCCCAATTGGAAGGTAAGCATCTGCTGAAATTTCTTCACCTTGGCTGTTCTAGATGCTGGTTATGATATCACTTCCTTTCACTTTAGACTGTTTTTTCTCTCTTTCCTCTGCCTGCTGCTGATGCTGGTGTACTGGCATGTTCCAAAGACAACTTTTGCATGCGTGGCCTGTCTAACTTTTATCCAGATTTAACGAAACGGATCCGTACTTCCTATCAGAGTAAGTTCTATAAAGGTTAGGCAAATAGCTTGATCATGATTGGACTATGCCTGAATTAAACCCATGTGTTTGTGCTTTGTAATGTGTTTTTTTAAACACATTCAGCATGCATGCAAACTTATTACATTTTGTGATGTCAACCATGCTTAATTTTGACAATTATCTTTATTATACAGATATTTCAGATCTGTTTTCTTCTTCCAAAAGAGTCAATGAGAAAACCTCAGTGACTTATATGGGGCAGATCGGGCCTTAGAAATGATTTTTCAACAATGTTACGTTCTTGATGACAGTATCTTTCTTTGGTTTTATATTCGTTTCACTGTACACCTACTTATATGAAGCATTTCTTGTTTTGCAATGGCACTGCCTGGTTGTAGTTATTAATTAATTCTTCCCTATTTTCAGAAGAGCAATGTGGCTTAAAAGAGTACCGATTGGATTGGGTGCTGTGAAATTTAAAATTTTAATCTTGGTTTGGTACTTGAATATTTGTCTTTGGGGAACCATCCCATGCCTCTGATCTTTAATGGGGAATGTAAAGTGGGTATAAAAATACATGCATCAAAGAGAGCTATGAAAATTAATGTTTTTAATATCTTTAAATTTTGAATTATAGTGATACGCAATTCAAATATTAGTATTCATCACTGCAGAATGCGATGAACAAAGCTATAATTAATTTTGCAAAAATGACTGTTCAACAGATGAGCTGTATGTATCTTAATTAACTGCAGTGCTTATATGTAATTAGGTCTCCAGGATGCCACTTATTCATCTTTTTAAAGAGTTTTCACAGAACAACTGGATAGGCAATTTTACATTAAATACTCAGTATAGGCAAGATAAAGGGGTGGCAGTTGTTTTATCATCTCACATAAACACAGAGTTGTGTAACTGTTGAAATACATTTGTACACTCGCACAAGAAATTCTGTTCCATCTATCTAGACTGATTACTCAACAACTGATTTCTATGATTTTATTTCATAATACTTCATAAAAGGTGGCCTGTTTAGTTAAAAGACTAGTCCAGTTACAAATCCAGCAGTCCATACAAAGGTTTGGTGTGTAATGTCTTAAAGTTTATTAGTCTGGTCTTGCTGATTTCATGTCTGTAACAGAGAACCTGAGGGACAGGCAGCAGTCAAAGGTTTGGGGGTTTTCCGCCGCTAAAAATTAATAAATTCTAAGGCCAAAATGACCAATGTTTTCATTCAAAATGACAAACACAGACCATAGAGTTTTTCATAGCTGAAAATGTATTATCTTGTTTCCATCGTCAACACCCACATCAGAAAAGTCCGCAAAATCTTTCTGTATACATCATAACTGAAGAGTATGAGTCTGACTCTTGTGCAAGATCATTAACAGCTTCATTTCTTTCCTCAAAAATTATTTGGTTGTTGCTTTTGCCATTCAGTACTTATACAGGAGTATGTACTGTATGATCTGAAAGATGCACCGGGCAATAAGATAAAGAACAGGGCAAGAATGTGTCATGGTCTGTAAAATATCTTGCTAAGTCATTCTCAAGTTATGCTTTTTTATATGTCTTATCTGAGATATGAGTTTTAAAAGGGGTATTGAGAATGGATTTAGGATTTTGCTTACAAGTTTATCTTTTCTCGTAAGGGACGATGATGGGAAAAGAAAAATAAATTATTTTTGGAAAATGTGCAGTTGAAGCTGATATTATTAAGGCAAAAGTAGGAGCAGTTGTGATAACATAAGCATTAGGTCTAAAGTTTTGAGTGTTATATAAATGAAAATGGAAGTTAATGGGAAGACATATCAGGAGTTGATTCAATTAAGTAATGAACCAGGAATATAATTTCATGAGGATCAGTTTGAGAGAATAAGACTTGCAGGCATTGAAGCCAAAGAAGAGATTACCAATGAGGAAGATACTTAGACTTTTGTTGGTCATTTTGGAGGTGATTTGCAGGAAGAAACAGCCTAGTTTAGTATCCAGCCTGAATCTGAGAGTTCAAGTGTGACATTCCAAGGATGAAACTCATGGATTAGAGTATCAGGGAAGACAGTGGTGCTGTTAGCTGTGTTGAAGTAGCGAAGAGAAGACTTCAGCAGAAAACAGAATAGAGTTCATCTTGGCACCGTTAAGTTCATGTCTGGACACTTTTGAGTAAATTTTAGAAAGGCAGGATTACTACTCTAACTTGGATGGAAGGAATCCAATTAGAGATGTGTATTTATGAATCATTAGGGTAAAAAAGGATATTTATTGCCCTGTTTATAGGAGAGAAACTCCTCAAATACTGGGACAGAGAGAGAAAGTAAGTGTTGATGTTTCAGTCTGGGGTGCCTCTCTTCAGAGGGAAAGCGGGGGGGCGAACATCAAACAGGGAAAAGAAGCAATATGTTGGAGAAGAGAGGTTTTCCAAAGGAAAGACATAATCAACCATGGGCATCCAACACGCAAAGCATAGTGGTGGAATAATTGTTTTGAATTTTAGCCAATAAATCTATAGAGAGCTTGATAAGAGTAATGTATACATGTGTAAGCTAGACTCAAAAGCCTCTAGAGTGGCCTTAGAGCATTAAGACAGCACATTCTCTGGTTTGGGAGGTGAGAGTGGGAAGGGAGAAACAAGAAGGGAAGAAATGAGGAGAAATGTAATCAGTTCTAGGCATACAGAATGGAAGAGACTGAAACATAATTGTCCTATCAGGGATAGTAATTTGATGAAAATAAGAGGCTAAGATGAGGGTAAGTGCAGAGCTGGAGGTAGCTTTCTCGTGTTGATGACCTGTTCCATTTGCTATAACATCTTCTGGCAGCCACCTTCCTTTGTGGCAACAACATGTGCCAAGCCAAATAAAATAAACTCTCTCTGCAGTAGTGCAGAACTGTGTTGTTGCTTGTTTGGTGGTTGGTTTGTTTGGTTTTTTTTCAGTTGAAATCAAGTTGTACATGTTATTACCCGGAGGTAGATAACATATATTCAAATATTAAAACAAGTACATTTAGTGCATCTAGAGAGAGAGTGTTTGCAGCAGAATATAAAAATACCAACTTGCAAAAGCAGTTTGCATCTCCTACTAGAAATTCATACCATCTGTTGGTAAAACAAGAAAATAAGTAGTCTTTATGAAGCATCCAAAAAGTCAGCAAGTTCAAAGGATATTGATCCATTGGAAAATAATTTTCAGAATGAGCCTTTTCAGTGAGAATGCCTCGTTCCTCCTTTAGGCCAGTCCCTTGAGAGGATGGGAGCAAAAGTAACCTTGGTCTGACAGGAGGACACAGAAAACTGTGTGTTATGAGTCATTACGTATCAGTAATTGACACTTTAAATCACACCTGACAACACAGTAGGAGCTAATATAGGGTGAGTTTTAAGTCAACAGCTATATTCTGAACTAACTGTCATTTCCAAAGAATGCATCATATTTAAACATAAGGAAAACATAGCATGGTAATTCAGTGTGAAAATGATGGATTAAGATAACGCTGGGCTTATTTATTGGCTTGTGAATATTTATGATAATTTATTTATAATTCATTTATTTATAAGCAAAGATGTGATAGCTTTGGGTGCTTTTAAGTAAATGATCAGTCTGAATCATTTAATCATAGAGATAGAAATATGAAATTTCAAAAATAATTTTAAATTCAATTATGAGTTCATGGAAGTTGTTACTCCGAACTAGACAGTACATTTCTTTTATCCTTTAATAAAGAGGAAATGGGAATCATAGTAAACTTTGAAAAGCATCCGTGGGACATGTCTTTAAAAGTGCTTTCATTCCTTATGTGATATATTTACCTCTTGCACTATTTTCATGTTTGTAATTTGTTCAAACCAAAGCCAATTTCTTTATAATGTCAGTGGGTATATCCTCTCATAGGTGATTGTTTACATTGCCAGTCTCAGTTATTTGCCTTTAGTTTTGTTGTTATGTTCTTCTTGCTCTCCCTGGACTCAAAATTTGCTGGCATGAGTTGGTTTTTTTTTTGGCTAAAAATAGCTAAAATATCTCAGGACACAGATTGGGCCTACAGAACTTCAAAACGAAAAGTGAAAATATTTTTGTAATCTAACTTCAATAGCTGTTGTAGTCTCTCAAACATTCAAGGGAAGCTGAGTTGCATGGAAATACTTATACATGATAAGTTATTGAAAAGATTTAGCTTCGTTTCCTTAAAAAGGAAATAACAGTAGAAAATAAGCAGTAGTACAAAGAAAAGTTTGAGAGCTCGCTCTCTTATCCCAAAGAGAAGCAAAAGGCAACATTTAATGAAAGCAAAGGTAACACATAAAAATTGACAAATGTATGTTTATTCCTTTCAGTGAATGATGATTGTGCAATTCATTGCCATATAACATCTCTGGGATTTAGAATTTAGTAAGATTAAAAGAGGCTTTGGATAGATGGATAGATAATGAGAACTCATAATATTTCTAAGCAAGAAAGATTTACGGCAGGAGAAAATGCGCAAGTGGCAGTGCTTAAGCAAATCTGAGCGTCTGAGATTAAGACAGTGCCGTTGTGCAGGGCACATAGTACCACTTACGCTTAACGTGGGGACTTACTGCACTTTTTTTTAAAAGCATCTGTTGGTGGTCATTGTTGGAGGTGATAGTGGCTTGACAACGAGTCTAGATTTGTAGAAAAGTTCACATGTTCACCATTTTTAAATACCATACCATGAAGTGTATCTTTACTGCTGTAAGTTGTAAAACTGTTGCCAAACGTAAAGAGCTTGTGGTATTCTCATGGTGGTTGCTCTTGGGTTTTCAGAACAGTGGTGTGATTTTTTGCATTTCCTACTTGAGTCAGTGGCACCACGATTTATATTGAGCTGTAATATTGTTTCTGTGAACTCACAACAACAAAGAAAAGAAACTCTATTTAGAAGCAAAATCTGACCTGGCATTTGACATTGTAACTATCACCAATAGTAACTGTACAAGGTTTAGAAGAATTTCATTAATCACAACGTCATAACCATAGCATTAAAATTTTAGTATCTCCAGTACTGCATTTGCAAAAGAAACAGTTTGATATTTCATTTTATTTATCCGAGGCCTTTGATGCTATGTGAATGTGCTAAACTCTCTCCCACTGTACCTTGCAGACAGTTCTGCAGCAAAAATCAGTTATGTCCCAAATCTCTAGGTACATACAGAAACCCCAGTCAGGTAGAAGTAAGATTTGCTGTAAGAAAGCTGTACATGGAGAGGCTCCCTAAATGGTTGCAGTTCCTGAATTCTATCATAACGTCAAAAGTGACTGGACTCACAATTGATTGGAATATAAAATTCTCTCACAGATTCTAAATTGAATCAAAGAAAGATTCAAGTATGTTTCTCAAAATAAAAAAAAAAAAAAATCTTTGGTTTTCAACATTAATATCTAGATTGTGATCTTTTGTTGTTTAAAAGTCAGGAGCAAATACATCATTACTACCGACTTTAACAGGCCAAATCAATACTGCTGTTTTTCCAAAGCACCCTCAAAGTTGTTCTAGCACTCATGCAGCTTCAATAGTGGTAGGAGCTTTTTATTCTGCTTGTTGGGGCTCTGGATTCTCCCCACTTCTCAGAGCAGTTCAAAATTACATTATAATAAAAATATCAGTACCTCCATGAAGATCCCACTGTTTTTAATACAAAGAGAACAGCACTGGTGACCAAATGGTAGCAGATTTTTTTTTTTAAAATGAGTCTACGTGAATTTTAGAGATGAGAGTCTCTGAGCCTGAGGGTCCAGAAGCCATAAAGATTAAAACATGTCATGTTGCAGGAGGCATGGTGCCAGATTAAAGCATATTGAAAGGTTATGATAGGATCTTTGACTTCCAGGGTACAACATATGCAAAGTGTGTGTAAGCACAGCATCAGAATGACAGTAATGCACATCTGAATGTGGGATAATGTTCACTAGGCTCTCTGACCTGAGTGCTGCGAGTCCGCACTGCTAGCAGATGGATGTCTGGTGCTGGGCTGTCTGCCAGTCCCAAGTAGCCTATGGCATGAAGTGTCAGAGCTCCTTATAACAACTGTGAACCACTTGATATAGGCCATAGGGCACCACGGGATACATACGAAGGGTAGATTTGAATAGGTATGGCCATGCCCGGTTCACCCACTCAACAGTCAGCCCATGGTAAGGGACAGCATGAGCTCAGACTTTCTCTCCCTAGCATGCCAAAAGGCATGTTTAAACTTGTACGTGCAACCTGTGCCAAAGATGGATCTTAGTCTGATCACAGAAACAAGCCCAAGCTTAAGCAGCATAAACTAAGATTACTTTACTTGTTGCTGTCTTCCATGGTAGACTGCTACAAATGAGTTCCTCACAAATATTTATAATCAATATATAAAGTATCTTGTCCAAAAATTCTGTGTTATATTCGGACAGCATTATCATTGCCTCTGTGTCCTTTAAAATGAGCGATCTTGTGTGAATTCATATGGAAGTTCCTAATATTGCATAGTAGTGGTGATATTTTTATATTCACTTTCTTTTTTCGCCAGTACTGTCTTTTTTTTTTTCCCCTCTTCTCCCCCTGTTTTAAAGGGTTCCTCCCTGCATTCTGCAGCAGTTGAAAGCATAGAGTTGTTTCCACATCAGTTTGACAGGGATGAATGAGTTTGATTCATATCACAGACATTTAAATTTTAAACTATATTTACTTGTTTTCTCTCGTTAGGTGCAGTCACTCTTTGTCTACCCGGAGGCACTCAGAAAACAAATCTGATTTAACAAGAGGTGTGATTTTTAAACCAGACCTAAATTTCTGCAGTGACAGCCTGATAACTACAGTTATCTGAAATAGATATTTCCCTTGCATTTCACACCATTCCTTTCTCCAAATTGACTTTAAAGTGCAGAATATCATCAGCCAAGAAAGTTGAAGCATGCCCTGTTAGATTGTAACTTAACTTTTTAACTCCATTTTTTCAGGCCTGACTGAACTCAGTGACAGTCCAGTTTCCCTGGAGCTAGAGCGTTGCAAGTCTCCCACTTCAGGTAAAGGTGATTGGCTTCTCTTCCTGCAGTCTGTATAAGCCATTCATGTCATGCATCACTGTGTTTCATTAATCCCTAAGAAGTGAAGTGCGTAGTTACAGTTCCAAAGAGAAGAAATTACTGGAGAAGTGCTTATTACACAGCACAGTAAAATCCTAAGTCTGTTTACTTAAAGAAAAATTAAATGTACATGGTGCATCTTGACGTGAAGAGTATGAAAACATTTGAATTAACAACATTGTGCAGGTATATTCCTATATCCTCCTATTAGAGACTTGTTTCTCTGTTTTCTTAAAAAGCTTTCTGACTCTTTTTTTCCCCAGTAGGGAGTCCTTATAATTTTATATATATATTATGCATATGTGAGTGTAGAGAAATCATTTGAAAAACAGCAATACGGAGATGGTAAATTTTAAGCATTAGAAGCCACCAGTGCTTAAGTTATGTAATTTACAATGGAAGCATAACCTCAAATAAAAATACTCTTATCAACCACTTTGACCCAGCAGTGAAATCTTGGCCATTTAAAAATTTATAAATGTTTCCCGTTTTACTGATAGTCCTTCAGAGGGTGGAGTTCATCTCATTCCTAGAGACTTTTTCTGCAAGTGCCTAGTCTGCATTGATCTCTTTAATGTGAGTTCACTGTTTTAAAGATCATTGCTTAGAGATGTTTTCTAGTAGATGACTTTTTAATGTGATGGAAAATTAGGAGGTGTAGCTGTAATACATTCATTTTGCTTGTGGTATGCATATCACACTTCTTTTCCTTGTAGTTTGGTAAGTATTGATAGATACTTTTTTTTTTTTTCCTTAGTTATGGTAACAAACTCCCACAAATATTCTATTCAAATCCTCTGTTATTATTTCACATATTTTACTTTATTATAACAGGTCACATTAATCTTGAATGGAGGCCACTAATTAGTAATTTACAAAAACCTGAAACTAATAAAAGTGTTTCCCTGACACATCGAGAACTAAAGCAAAATATCTGTCTTGAAATATGTATTTCCTTGTACTATTTGCAACCCAAAGTCTGTCAACATGGGAATATCAAAGTGAAATAGGCTATAATAATATTGGTATAACACTAGGAACTCTTGAGCTGGGCCTCAGAAACTCATGATATGGGCTTTAAAATAAAACATTTGATAACTCAGTATAATTAGACTGTTTATTGCGTGACTCACTGGGATTCATCTTTTCAATCTTCTCTCCAGAAACGAGCTACAAACTCTATTTTTTTTTTTTTTTAACTGACAACTAAGAGATCACTGACTTAGTAAACATATGTGCATATGCTTAGTTTTGTAATGATGAGTGACTCCTGTAGCACCTTACTTTTTCTGCAGTTAACTTCAATTTTTTGTTCTGCTATTGATCAAAAATATCTATTTTAGGTAAATTTAAGATAATTTGCAAAATTTATTCTTCTTTTGTGTTTTGGAGATCATTCAGCAGGGAAAACATGGCATATTTATGAATGTTTCCTATTTTAGCCCTTCCATGTTGTTTTCCAAGCTATATTTGAATCTTTAAAATGTGAAATCAGGTGCAATTTTGTAGGCAGTAACTATTATTAGAATTAACTGCTTTTTACAATAGAAGTTACTTTTCCTGTGACTGATATTAATTTTTTTTTAATTAATGCAAAATTAAAATAATTTTGCTTTGGCATACCTGCTCTAAAACTGGGCAAAATCCAGTCTAATTATCTGGAGTAACTAACCTCAAAATTGTGACCTCCGAGAACCTGGGAGTGGAACTACCTTGTGCTTATCAGCACAGCCTCACAGCTACATCAGCCTTTGCGCTGGCTAACACTTCTTCATCGTAGAACACAACTGATTGATCTGCATAGTTACGGACTCATCAGTCAGGATCCTTCTACTTCCAATCTTGCCTTTGATCTATGTAAAGTTCATGGCACACAAGCTCCGTAATGGAAGTGGGCTGTAGAGTCCCATGATATCTGTGTTTCTAAAACCAGTGACCGCAATTCTCTGCTGAAGATAGGCCAAGACTTTATCCTTCAGAAATACAGCAGAAACAGAAAGAACACTTGGCTGCTGAGTCAAGTGATGCAAGCTGCTGCCCAGTGAAGGTCCAACTGGGTAGGATTACATCACCAACTGATGAGGTTGCAAAGACAGAAGGAATGCGGTTTGATTTGTTGCAATTCATTAGGGTTGCCAGACCACATCAACATCAGTTCTTCACCTGACAGTGAAGTTCATGCTGGTTACTGGCCCTGAGTATGCACAATGCATACACAAAATGCAGACGGCTGGAGGACACTAGTCTAAGTGGCAAACACTGCACACGTGACGGCATGCTGGTGAGCGACTTCACCCGCAGCTCCATCAGAAGGGGAATGATTTGAGGAACAACACTGATGTGCTCACATGCGTACTTTGAGACTTCAAGACAATGCCTAGGAAGAATCCCTCCAGCACGCTAATTGCCAATGTAGACGCAAACAGTTTTACATCTAAGAGAACCATGAGTAACGTAGATTTCAGTTCCAACCAGGCCCAGATTGAAAAATGTCCCGCCTGCTCATCTCTTGGTCTGATCCTGGACATTGCTTAGCCTGCCTGAACCATCTCCGTTTCCCTGAAAAATGTATTTTGCCTGTAACATCCTACAGCTTGTCAATGTTTTAACCTCTGATGAAGCTTCTGCAGAGCTAGCCTAGGTCAACTCAGTAATTCAGCTTTGTTTTCTCCCCTGCTCCAAATCAGAATTAGGCAGTTGTGTCCTGTCACTGATAGGAATGTTGGAGCACTGAGCAAGAGACTCAGTGCTGAAGAATACTCCTTATTTTACATGCAGGGCTGGTTTCTAATTCAGTACAAATCCAACTCTTTCCATTAAGCAATATTTTAAACTTGTTTCACAAGACTGTCTTTTCAGGTGCTTCTCCTGTACTATTTACTAAAGCATGGCTTTGCAGACAATGTAATTGAAAAATCAGATTCCCGTTCTGAATGCCTTTCAGACTAGAACATGAAATTAAAGCATTTGATGAAAATTTTTCTGAAATTCACAGTGCCACATAGGGGGTAGCAGCAAGTGAAGAAATACCAACCTTGCATTTTAAGAATGGTAGGCAGAGGAGAGGAATAATCTTCCTTAACCACTGGTATCTTACTTTAATTAAATTAGTATTCAAATACTATAGTGATGCATTTCCAATACTATACAGGAAGACAAAATTTAATAAAGCCATTTGAAAGATTCTGTTTATTTGTGAATAAACAGTGTGGCAGTTTCTACTGTAAATAAAATGTATTCTAGATATAGCAATATATATGGAATAACATTGGTTCAGCTCATTAGGAAAATTTATTCAGGGGCTCCTAGGAATATAATATATATAATATACATAATTACATAATATATATGTCCCTTACTGCTTTAGCCATTTATATGTAGCTTCATTCTGACGCATGTAGTTGAGAATACACTGTGGGCACAAGAAAATGCATCTTTCAGTGGTTATTTAACTTTGTTGTGTAAGATGCAATGGACAGTTTAGACTTCTTTCAAAGACCAGAAGGAAAGAATTTCATCGGTCCGTGTATAGGAGAGTGATTTCTCAAATGTGTGTTCTAAAATCAAAGTGCATTTGTGTTTTTTTCCTGAGAAATCACCTTCATACTGGGGGCTCACGTCCAAAAATGCTTTTAAGACTATAGAGCTTAGAGAAGGCTATGTAAAGATTTCCACAATTGATTCCCAGGAGCTTTGGAACAGGTCCGTGCTGGCAAGATTATGAGTTTTTATACGTACTGTGATTTCCAAGTGCTGCTATCCTGATTCATTCCACTGGTTAAATCTGCTGGGATTAGGCCCGTGCCATGCCAAGCTTCAGCTTTCCTACATGAAATGGTTTTAAATAGTTTTGTTTCAAGAAGAATATTATTAAATTTCTAACAGTTGCTCTTTTTTAACTTGTGGGTAACTGTGAAGTAGCTGAAGAGATTTGACTCAGTTTGAAAATTATATTCTCATGGAAAACAAACAAGAAAGTAAATGTTTCAAAACATTTTGTGTGTGTGGAAAACATAGAATTTAATTTATTTTGAAACTTAATCATTGATAACAGCATAACCATTTCTACTTATTTATATTAAATTAAAAAGAATGTTTACTAGTCAGAAGGCAAATTAATCATTAAAGAGAGGTTAGCTCCTGCACTGTGAATACAAGGTGTATTTTATCGCTTTTTCCAAATATGCGAGAGGGTTTCTGATCAGGTGAATTCATGCGTGCTTAAGATCTTGAGAAGGGATGTGTATGTAGGGATTAGCAAGGAACAGGGAGCAGTATGAGCTGGCAGAGGGGAGGAAACGGGGCCCTGGGTTTGGGCGTTTGGCTCAGTGGGAGCAGCACGGGTAGCCCCCTGCAGCCCATGGTGCATGGCTCAGGGTTCAAGGGGGCCTGAGCTTACCAACAGGGGCCAGCAGCTCCTATGGACCAGGGAGACAGGAGCTAAGCAAGGGAGCAGGGGCAAGCACAGCCTGGTGATCGCCAGGCAGGTCCGGGGCCAGGGAAGGATGTCGGTCTGTGAGTCCAGGTCTGGATCAGCAGGGCCATGGCCAGGCACCGGACTGGCAGCAATGCGGCAGGAGCTGTAGCTCAGGGCAGAGAGAGAGTTAGGTTCAGCTTGAAAGTAGCTCCCACGGGAAAGTGCTGCCTGGGGCGCTCTGCCTGAGGCCACCAAAAGAAAAGGGCTATCTCTACATTGGCTCTGAGCCCCAGTAGCCAAATCTCCAGGACCTTATTGTGTACCTTGTCCAACTGGGTAGCTAAATATTAGGCTCTTAAATCCATGTTTTAGCAGTGGAGAACTGGGACTGATATTCCAAAGTGTTATGCAGGCAGAATCTGGCATATGGAAAGTGAGTCGGGGCAACGAATGTCTTATGAGGAACAGCTGAGGGAGCTGGGGTTGTTCAGCCTGGAGAAAAGGAGGCTCACGGGAGACCTTATTGCTCTCTACAACTGCCTGAAATGAGGCTGTAGCCAGGTGGGGGTTGGTCTCTTCTGCCAAGTAACAAGTGATAGGACGAGAGGAGATGGCCTCAAGATGCTCCAGGGGAGGTTTATGTTGGATATTAGGAAAAATTTCTTCACTGAAGGGGTTGTCAAGCATTGGAACAGGCTGCCCAGGGACGTGGTTGAGTCCCCATCCCTGGAGGTATTTAAAAGACGGGTAGATGTGGTGCTTAGGGACATGGTTTAGTGGTGGACTTGGCAGTGCTGGGTTAACGGTTGGACTTGATGATCTTAAAGGTCTTTCCCAACCTGAACGATTCTATGGTTCTATGATTCTAATAGAAAAAGATCTGTATGAAGTTACCTTCATTTTGAATAATATTAAATTCTCTGACTACAGTCCTGCTGTAATAGCTGAGGGAAACACACCACTGAATGTCATAGCTGTGAGCGCACATGTGTTTGTTGGTTGTGCCTTTGTTTTTTGTTTTCATTGAAAGACTGATAAGAACCGTATAGCTACAAGATACAACACTGTCCGGTCAGGAGACCTGGGTGCTCAGCTTAGCTAGCTGCCAGACTGTACCCGTTAACTCTGTCTGTGCCTCTTTCTCATCCCACAGTTGGATAACTTGACTGTTTACACATTAAGCTCTTTTGGGCAGGGGCTGTCTTGCCTTGCACTGCGGCATCACGGTTTCTGCCAGCTGCCTCCAGCATGAAAGCAAACAAATAATGGTAACAACTCTGCTAGCCTCTTGAACCTTTATAGTATGCTTCATTCTCAAATTAAACTGGTTTCAAAAGCTTATTCTCAGCAAGATAAGTTTACATGCATGATCCTCCTTTATAATAAATGTAGAGATAGTAAAATATACATGGTATAGGTACTAAAAATAGGTTACATAATATCCGTATTCTGATCAGTTCAATAGTAAAAAGATAGTTTTACCCCCTCCAAAGTAATATGCACAGCTTTAATTACAGTAAAGCATGAAAGCAACCAGCTCCTCCTTTTGTTTTTACTCCCGGAAATGTGGTCTATTGACAGTGGTCCACGCTGTGTCCTAGCACAATCATGTCCTACACCAAAATTTCAAATTTGGTGGTGGAGATGGTGGTAGGAGTAACTCCTGGCTTCCTCAACTGCACTTCCTTCATTTCTTCATGCTATGTGTCTCCTTTGTCCTTTAGCCCCCCGGTCACCATGTCCTCTACTCTATCCCTGTACCCATAAACCAACTCATCAACTGTATGCTCCTCCTCTTGCCAGTCCTCAGTCCCTTCAGCATCCTGAGGCTGTGTTAGATTGCAGCCTTCAGTACGGTATGCCTATTTTGTCTGTGCGCAGCTGTGGCAGCTCCCAAATCAAGCCCGCTTAGAGTCCTTCAGAGGAATCAGAAAGTACATACTTTGCATGTGCTATATAAGCCTGCACACAAATAGGTGGGAGCTATTTCTGCAGTCTTGCAGTTCAGACATGTATACCACAATTTGGGAACAGCCGTGGCATACAACACAAGACATGTAATTCCTGTTATACAGGAACACCTGTAACATAGAAATAGAAGCGGTTAAATCACCAATTTGCAAAGCTCTAAGCCTCCATGATGGCAGCACTAATGAAGCTCCTTGGTATTAAATGCAGCTAGGTTTTATAGCTCTGAAATATCCTAATCTAGATCCGAGCCTGTTAGTAAAGTGTCCTACAGTCTTCCTTAGGAATTAGTAATCCTTTTTCAGAGAGCTGGTTGGGCCAGATGTTGTCCTTTCCTTCAAAGGAGATTATATCACAAGTGATGCTTCTTTCTCTCTCTCTGTAGCAAAGCACTGATTTTCTGGAGCTGTATCCTCCATTCACAGTCTGAAAGAGTGTATGACAGCTGCTCAGATAAATGGGATGTTTTTAAAAGGCTGTTCTGAAAATCAAGCCGCCCTTTGTGTGAATGCCTAAAATGGATGTAGGAGCCTAACACTTGGTATCCAAATTAGAGAATTTTACTGTAGTAGTGTTAGTGATGTATATTTGGATGTTGGGTTGATCTGAAGAGATCTCTTTGCCTTGTCCCAAAGCATCCAGTTAAAGTGACAGCTAGAAATGGGTTACTGGGAGGGCTATGCTGGTTCTACTGATACCAAAATGTTGCTTAAGAGCCTGAAGGGCTCCCCTGCTCTTCCCTGAAGAAAGAAAGAAAAACATCTAACATAGGTGCGAGCTGATATTTTCTTCTGCCACATTGCAGGCTTTACAGTTTATGACACTTCAAAAGAATGCAACAGAATTTCTTTTTAGGGGCTCTGTGACTTGAAATGATAAGTGGCTGTTCTGGGCATCCTTCTGACCTAAAACCTTAGTAACTAGAAATTACAAAGGACTTGTGCCTTATAATTCATATGTCCCAGTGTTCCTGTCACTGTGATACTTACCATGTGGGACTTTCTTTAGAAGCGTAATAGTTAGCTGACAAATACTTAATTGTTCACTTCTAGTAACAGACAGTATGGGTAAGGGGTAAAAGCCAGAAAACAATGTGAAAAAATACTGAATGAATGCAAAATGAAAGAACCATACTGGAAATTAAGTCTTCTGAATAATTAATAACAGATTTCTTAAGGCATTCTTTTAATAAATTTAATGCTGTTTTGACTGCTACAAGACATGCTTCATTTCAGTTCTCTGGTGTTCATTGTTTAAAAATGTGCTCGTGTAAGGAAATGAAAACATATTTGAACAGAAGCAAAATCGTAGTTTTGTTGCATAATTGGAACGCAACAGATAATTAAATCTTCAGTAAATTGAGTGCAATATTTTGATGTCTGGGTAACACCACATTATATCCTGAAGCTTCTGTATTTCGTTTCTGTGCAATCTGTCTTCCTTTCCGTAATACTACAATAGTGTGTCTCCATTACCTGTACAATATGCCCTCTCTTTTTCAAATGGTATCTTGAGGTATGATGTCATCAGAACTCATAATTTCATTACACCCTGTTATTAAATTGGTTTCCAGGTGTTTAAATATTTGTGATATGCTGCATAACCAGCATTTGCAATATTTGCCCTAATCTCATTCGGGTTTTTCTTATCATTCCTGTCATCACAAGGTAAGATATTGCAGCACACAGCCAAAGCTGTGTAAAGCACCATTCACTTCTTGAGAGCTGGAGTAATGTTTTTTCCAGTGCTTCTTTGTTCAGTTGCATTTATTTTGCTGAATGGTGTACATGAAAATATTTAAACCATAATTCTGCCTTTATATGCTGATTAAAAAAAAAAAAAAAGTGCTACAAATTTGCAACATGGTATTAACCAGAAGATGGCATGTTGTTTTCCCTCGCTCCTTTTTCTTTCTTACTTATTAACAACTGCCTTTCTCCTTTTTCTGTTGTTTCAGTTAAAGGATCAAGAAAGTTAAGTCTGCCAACAGATCTTAAGACTGATCTTGGTACGGTAGGCGAAAGCCAACAGCTTTAAACTTCCTTACATTCATTGGCAAAACATTGTACCAACTGATTCATGAGATAACACAATAACCTTGGAGGCTTTGTCTGAAAAGGCTTTCTAAAAACCACCTATTAACCCATACAGTTCTGTTGGCAGCTCTCAGCATTTTGCTTGTTTAATATTCATTTATTTCATGTAGACGTATTTTGCCAGTCATTACACACTGTGTGTGTAATATTTTATTATGAAAAGGCTCCAGAACTTTTTACACACTTGAGCCATTATAACTGGTTGTCAGTGATGTTTATCTCTGCCTATAACACCCAATGCATGCGCTAGTCTAATTTCTTTATTTGATGTACAAATTCCGTGCCACAACAGTGGTAAGATGGTTGAACATCTATATTTTATGGTGTCTTTGAACTTCTGAGAAGTCAGATCCAGAAATCAGTCTTTTGCATCTCAGTCCTCTCTGTAAGACTTACCTCAGCCAACTGTTAAAGTGCACAGTTTGCTGTAACCTTTTTCTCAATTCTTCTTTAATATTTCAGTGGAAATGCATAGCGAGAGCAGAAATTTCACCTCAAAAAACCTAAAATGAAAATTCAACATCTTGCGTAACGTAAAAATGTTTGGGGCAGATCATGCCCTCTTAAATATCCACGTAAAGGGGATTGCTCCTGGCATTTGGGTTGGAATGTGTGGTTCACACGAAGATTTTTATAATTGTGTTTAAATATTCTCAGTCTCAAGGAGTCCTTTTTAGTTTTGCTCTCATGGGGAGTTTCTCGTGTAAGATGACTGAAAAAGCTGTGTAGCCATGCCTCATTACTTTTGAGTGTCTTTTTAGAGATAGAAATTAAAGTTAGATCACATCCTTGCATAATGCAGCTGAACTTAATTTCTGTCACTAGGAATCATGTGCATGTATTAACCAATGTAGCACTGTTCCCCAAGGCACAAGTCAGGGGAATAAATATGTCTTCCACGTTATAAATGACTGAGGAACTTGGAAAACTGCTCATAGCTTCTGATAAAGATTAAGTAAATAAATGTTGAAAAATCATTAGGAAATTCAATCCAGATTGTGCAGATTTCAGTATACAGAGTGATTTAGTTGAAATAACTTACTCCATCATTAACAGTGATGTCTGAGAAACTAGGAATGTAGAAATACAGTACAAAAAAATTTGGAGTGGAAAACTGTAACACTCATAATACTCAAACAGGTAGAAGGAGTGATGTAGGCAGCTATAGACCTGTAAAAATTAATATTTATCACTAAATAAATGGGCAGCTATTAAGAGGGAAGGTGAATACTTAGAGTATCAAAATAGCCATAGGGTAGGACCTAAAACGAAACCATATTCTACAGATCAGACTTCTTTTTGTTAGTATTATTAAAAATATATAATCTTGAAGGACACATAGCATGAAATAGACTTACATCCTGAATCATAACACAAGAAAAAGACACATTTGATGTGTAAAAGACTGGATTTATAGTTTTTTAGAAAAGCAAGAAACAAATCAGTGTAACTAGAAGTGGTGAGGGCTTTACTGTATTATATAAAAAAGTTGGATATCAGAGGAAAAAAACTGCCTTACCGTCAGCTTTCCTGTAATCATACTGGGAGCTGGACAATATTGTAAACATTGTCTAGAATATATTGACAAATTGAAGGCAGATTTATGAAAAAAAGAAAAGAAAACAAAAAAAACCAAACAGAAACCAAAACCAAACACAGAAACCCCAAACCTCGAGAACTGGGGAGCAGGATAACTACGTACAAAAGGAAAGCTGTAAAAGTTAAAGAAATTCAACCTAAGAGCGTAGGAGGCATGATGATCCATCTTAAATGTATGACACATGTAGGGAAGTTTGAAGATTAATGGAATGCATAATCCTGTCTGTGATTTTGATTTCAGAAGAGTCATGTTGCTACTATTCTTCTATTTACCTGGACTCATTATTTTTTAATAATGTAGAACAAGTATAAAGTAAAAATAAGTCTAAGAAGGTCTGTTTCAACCTCTTGCAGAAACTAGTGGAAATCCATTAATTTCAAACACTTTATACACAGCGAAAGGTAGTACCAAAGTGTCACTTAAGCATTCCGTTTGTTGTCACTGCCACAGCTCTTGGGTGCGCTGTACTCGTATTACCAAGAAGCCTGGTGGATTGCTAAGGATAAAGCATGTGGAAGCAGCATTCGATGTATAAGCTGGCAGAGAGTCATGGTCAATCAGCTGCAGAGGAAGGAGAAAAACCAAACTTGAAGCAAACAAAAAAAAACTTGTTTCGGTTCTCCTTCATGACTGTCTTAGAAGGGCAGAAGATTCCTGTTAATTATTCTAGCCATTAAAACTGCTGGATTATAGACTGCTTAGTTTACAGCAGGCTGGAAAAAGCCTCTCTTTCTTGAAGTAAGGAGCTACATTTAAATGAGAGTTCCTGGTAAAGGTGAAGAATAATGTCTGCATTTCATTTACTTCTGCTCCAAAATGTCCTGGATACACTGGCAGAGCTCTTAGAGATCATTTATCCACTGTTTGGCTGTCGCCTGAGATTGTACCCATACTCTGAATATTCAGGGGGATAACAATACTCTCCGGCCCATGCTTCTTTTGAAGATATTCAGGTCACCACTTTCAAGCGATAAGATACTGTACATTCATCCCACTGGCTCTGGCTCATAGCTTTTCATAGAGTGCTGATACATCGCCTGCTCTCGGCACCGTCTGCAGCTAATTGGGAAATACATTAGCATTTGGCAGCTTACAGTTCTGCTCCCTTCTTAGGATCTGGCTGATGTAATGTCCTTGCTTTCACTTTGCTTTGAATTGTAATAGGAGAGGTTAAGTAGAAATTAAATCTGTTTCAGGTGGAGGTGCTGCCAGTACCGAGAATTGCTTGGGGAGCAGTTTGCTAGCATTTAAGGGAATAATGTGTGATCTGATGACTGAGGGTGTCCTAGTTAAACCTTGTCAGGATTTTCATGACTTAAAGGTACTTTGGGACTCCATTTTGACCCCTGTATGACTGATAATTTAGTTGACCTCAGCATCTTCTTATTTTGATGTAGTGATTATTATCTATCCTTGCTGAAGAACTTGCCACCTGTGGATGCCATATCTCCACACAGAAATGTGAGAATATGCCTTATGTGGGGATACAGTGAAACTTTTTGATAGTTTTAGCTGCTGCAGATCATAGCAACCCAATGTTTATTTGAGCTGGCCAGAAGGAAGATGTCACACTGCATATACTGTACAGTTTCCCTATGACCCTTTCATTCAGAGGCAGCTCTCAATGATAGTATCTTTATTTTTGAACCTGATACTGTTTCCCAAAGTTTTCTGAAACGATCATCTACATCTCCGTGCTGTTGCAGTGAAATGAATTATGGGGATAATCCTAATCTAATTTAATCAAGTGGAGAATCTGGGATATGTCCAGACATATACAACTGCTTTTATATGAGAGTTTTCTAACTTTGCTTCACCAGCCACTTCAAGCATGAGCTTGTATTTTTCTTTTAGGGAATATTTCTGCTCATTTCATTAAAAGCTTTCGAAGTTTCCAGGTGATCACAGGGAGCTAGACAGAAGTCCTAACTAAATATGGCGATACTAGGTAACTGCTAATTTTTATTTAATTCCTATGAACAGATGCTTTCACTGTATGAATTTATGCTATCACCTAGTCTTTATTAGGCAAAGAACAAAAGAAAATACAAATAGAGACAGACATCTTTTGTTTCCTCTTGCTAAGCTGTGATTTTCAAAAGATTAATATAATTTCCTGTGCTTTCTGGAGATATTTATAAGCAGTGAATGAATTCTTTACCAGGTCAGAGTTAATGTCTCCCATTTTATACAGCAGTGAAAAACTAGACAAAGTACCAAATAAGCTCAGTTTTTTCAAGGATTTGAGAAATGTCTCCTGATGCTGAGGCCCAAAAGCTTTAATTCTGAAAGTTGGCTTCATAAAACACGATTGTAGGGATCAGACAAAGGAGCTTCGGTTATAACTCTGTATTCCATTTTGTTCATTTTGTACGAGGCTTGTGGAATCTGTTTGATTTTTCTTTTCTTAAAGATTTGTGCATATCATAATAGAATTATAATAGGAAAACATCCACCATTCGATGCCTTTGTCGTTCATTGCAAGGGAAGCGTCACTTCCCGGATGCTCCCAAGCCTATGAAACAATACCCAGATATCGTAAAGAAGACCTCATTTTTATTTTAAGGATGAGCAGTTGGGTTACAGCAATTCTTGCTTTACCCTTTCAAAGTAGTTTCAGCAGACATTAGGCACTGGCAAAATTTTGAAGCTTTTAATCTGTTTTTGCTTACTGCTGCATTGGACAAACTGGTAGATTTTAAGTGGAGTGTTCTGCACTAGATTTTCTGGCTCTGGATCTGTAATTCTGTTTACAATGCCAAAGAACTTTTTAGAAAATTTGAAATTATATGAGTTGCTTTCCTCCTTGGTATGACATTTTTAGGAAAGGCAATTCAGACATCCAAATTTAACAATGCTTTTCTTGAATTGCTTGGCAATATACACTGAAAATGATATGTATTTTTACATGCAAAGGATATTATGGACTGTCAACTGTGTGTCTCCTTCCAAAAGAGTAGGGTAATTTCTGTTCACTTTTCAGTCTGAAAATACCAGCTGAATTGAGGAATCATCTGAACTCTGCTTGTAGTTGGAATCATAGCGTAATTAAGGTTGGAAGGGACCTCTGGACGCTGTCTAGGCCATCACTCTGCTCAAAGCAGTTCTAGGTAGACCAGGTAGGTCAGGACAGTGTCCAGTTGAGTCTCAAATGCCTCCAAGGACAGGGGGTCCACAACCTCTCTGGGTGATCTCTTCCAGTATTTGATCCATCCACACAGGAAAAAAGTTGTTCCTAATATCTAACCAGAATTTCCCGTGTTCCAAGTTGTTTCCTTTGCCTCTCCTCCGATCACTGTGCACCTCTGAGAAGTGTCTGGCTCTGTCTTCTCCGTGTACTCAGATCAGGTAGTTGCAGACAGTAATAAGGTCTCCCCTGAGTCTTCTGTTCTTAAGGCTGAGAAACAACCCCAGTTCTCAGCCTCTCCTCTTACATCGTGTGTGCCAACTCCCTTGCCAGCTTGGTGGACCCTGCTGAATTCATATGTCAGTATCTTACTTGTAATGGGGAGCCCAAAACTGAGCACAGGACTTGAGATGCAGTCTCAACCAACTAGAGGGGAAGGACTACATCCCTCAAGCTGCTGGCTGTGCTCTTGCTGATTCAATGGAGGATGCGGTTTGCTTTTTTTGCTGCAAGTTTGATCGCTATTAAGATGAAAAACTTTGTGGGTTGGCTTTCACTTTTACAGAAATGGTTTTAAACGTTTGGCCTCTCCGCAATTTCACATGTTAAGGTCTGGATTTTGACATTCTGTCGCTAGGACCCTACTAGGCAAAAGTCTCTTTCATCTGCTGAAGGTCAGGTGTATGACAGCACCAGTTTCTTCCTTAACTAAATAAGAGAAGGTTTATGGTCAAACATTTGGAGAAGAGAACCTATGTTAACAGATATATTAGCACTCTGCCAGTCCAAATAACCAGAATAAGAAAAAGCAACAAGAGCTGATCAGCAGGTTAACTCTGTCGGCTATTACAGCATAACAGGCATGTGCTGCGTGGTTATATTTCAAATGCAGAAGGGGGCTGTGTTCTGACTTCTAATGCTTCCAGATTAAAAAACAAACAAACAAACAAAACCAAACCAACACAACCCAACTGATCTATATGGGAGATTTAACAAGCAAGTAGTTTAAAGGAAAGGTAAGCGCTTAAAATTATCAAAATGATACCATACCTAAAATGTTTATAACTGGTACAGTTAAATGTAGTCATGAAGGAAAGGCAGTAAAATTTGTTAGTTGAAACAACAAAACAAGCGGTAAAGATCATCACACATTTAAGAGTTGATAATAACAAAATGATATACAACTGTTAGGCTCACAATGTAGTAGATATTCACTGTTCCTAAGTTCTCTGTTTTTACTTAAAGAAGTGTTCCTTACTGAGGACTCTCAAAGGTAAGTCATTTTCCGCTCCTTTCAAGCAATGCAAACACATATGTGGTATTCTTCCATTCCGTGGTCTCTGTACACTTCTCAGGTTGTAATAGCCTCCAGAAGTCAAAATCTGGGGCTACACATAGATTTACCAGACCTGCCTGGACCCAGAGGTCCTCTATAGTAAGTAACTTGGACTGGGATTGAGCTCTCGCGCAGACTGTCATCTGTAGGCAGACTTGGCCATGAGACAGATGGTCCCATCATCTTGTTTGGACTTAAAGCAACATCCAAAGTCTTAGTAATTGACCTGTGTGAAGGATAAATAAGAACTCTAAATCAGAAGTTCTCAACTATAAAATCTGGTTTTGTAACATTAAAATAAGAATGAACAATTGTTATGAGTTTATTTATTACAATAACCTGGTATTAAATCTGTCAAAAATCTACAATGCATAATGTTAACAAGTTTGGAAAAACTTGGATTTTTTTAGAATTGTTTGATTCCTGCATAAAAATTGTGTGTAAACTTAATTATATTTGGAATGCCTTATTTGGCCATGTCTGTGCCTTTTTCTGTTGAGTGTTTGCAAGCAAATTATTTAAATGTTAGCATCTATGGAGTGATACTAGCTCAATTATTTCAGACATTCTTACCTCTAGTTAAAAATAACTTGATTTGGAAAAATCAGGGGAAGAATCTCGGGAAGAACCTGGCTAGAACAGACTAAAAACACTTTTGTTGTAATTATCTTACATTTTGTTCATTCATTTCAGATGGAAAGGTGGAGTTTTGTTTAGAAAGTCTCCAGCTGACATGTGTCATGCTTTATTCTTGTCATGTTCAAGTTGGAAAAATATTTCCAGTCCAACCTTTTTGAAGAATTTTTCATTTTCAAAAACAGAGAATTAAACCCAGATTTTTCCATCTTGAAAATGCAAGTGCAATGCTACTAATAAGGGATGCTCAGGGGTAGTTGTTGATATCCTAGGTGGTCTTGTGGTTCATCTGCTCTACTTGCATGTCTCAGCGTTGTCCTCTGCTGTGCAGTTCAGCATGTATCATGTTTCATGCTTATGTTTCAGAATTAAATCAAGTTTTCTGTCTGTGTTTTCCTGTTTATTGCACAAAGCATAGCAACAATTTATTTTACATTATTCGGTTGAGGCACGCTTAGTGCTGTGTACTTTTTGAGACAGTCGGTCCAGTAGTGTGGTGTTACATGATCACTAGAAATTCAGCAGAGGAGTCTGAGGAGCAGAGTTAGATCCAAGTAGTCCAAAAGTTTCCCACTGTTCTCAGAGAACAAAGCTAGATTTATTTTTAGATTTGCACTGCAAGGTTTGGTTTTTCAGATATGATAATGTAGATGTGATGTTATGACATACGGTAATACACTCTTAGTGTTCTTCATTTGGATAGTGTTTATTTTGTATTTTGGTTTCATTGTTCATAATCGCAGGCAAAAATACGAGTTTTAAAAGGGGCTTTGTCAGTGACAACACACTTAACATTTTCAACCACTGCACAGTATTCTATTTCTCTGAAAAATAAATCTGTTCACTCTGCTTTCAAAAAACATGATGATATCTAGGATCAAGCGCATGATAGGAGTTCATTACCATAATAAGAATACCATTACATTACACAGGCGGTATATTACAATGACAGCACATTATACTCTTAGCATGGACCTAAATGTACTAGCAGCATGTCAATAGGGCAATTCATCCTTTCTCTTCAAACTGATGAGGACACGATGGTAAATACACAATTTTGCTGGCAGTACCTCTGTACTAACCTCTTCTGCTAGGGCTCACACCTCCTCCCCTGCCTGGCTGACAGAACTGCACCCAGAGAAAATTGTGATCCTGGCTTTGTAAGGGATTTTCTTTTAAGAATAATTTGTTAAAAGTTTTAAGGTGCCAGTCTATATTGTCACTAATGAATGATCACACTACTTTTACACAAATTTTGGTTATTTTACATACAAACCTGAGACTGTTCTTCAGGCCATTTGTACAGTTATGAGATATCTTTTTTCCTTGATTTAAATGTGTATCTCTTTGCTGTGTAAAGAAAAAAGGTTAGTCACACCCATAATTATTACCCAAAATCTAATTTATTGCTAATACAAAAAAATCCCCCAGTGGAAACAGATGGACTTTTCCTCCTTTTAACAGCAGAGATTGTATTCCTTGACATATGTTGAGGAGATTCTCTGGGACCCATTTTTCAGGTTCTTTCTGCTCCGTATTAAATCATCTCTCTGGTCCTCTTGCCTGCTCTTGCATTGATTACTTCCTTACGACTTAGGATGATATTACAATGCTTCTAATCAGTTGTATTTTAATTCATTTGTTCTCAGCCTCTCTCAGATCGTTAGTAAGAACTAGTTTTCAGTGAGTTTTTCTGTGTGAATTTTTCCCTTTGTTAGAGCTGAAAAAATGGTTGGTTTTTTTTTTTTTTAATTTGTTATGCCTAGTGTAACACAACTTTCTAGGCAGCAACTGCAAATGCTTGTTTCTTCTTTCTTACTGACATTTTTAATACATGTGTTTTTAACAAGGGTTCAGCTTTTCACTGGTAAATCGGTCGTTCCTTTTGCTTTTTGCAGAGGTCACCAAGTAATTTAAAATAGTTGTGTGACAAGGCAGGCTGTGTAACATACATGTGTTACTGTGTGTAAACTCAAATCAGCATGTGTATGTATAATACACTTCCTGCCTGTGTAATACTCCTCGAAAAAAATTAGATTAAATGTCAGGCTCTCCAGCAGGCTTGCTGCTGTCACGTTGCACATTGCGTCTCTCGGAAGGCTCCTCTCAGTGGTTTAGTTCACAGTAACTAATGTTGCTTCTTCAGTTCTTCTCAATCTCATCATCTCACTGGTATTTTTTGTGACACACTGGCCTTCCATCCAGCACAGTTCTGTTTCTTTTTTTAAGCAGTTTTTGGGGTGCGCGCTGCACTGAATGGTGCTACTGTTCGGTAACAGGGATAGCTAAAGCATTTTTAATTCGTATGGGCAACGCTACGAGCCCAGATGAAGGCAAACAACCAGGACCTGCACTGTAGGAGCAGCACGTGGAGAACATTAGAGGATTTTATGTCGTGAACTTTTATTTTACATATTTTAATACATTTTAGATGCAATTTGTTACTATCTGCTTTATTAAGTCAGTGGAGTTAAATCAGTGTAAAATGGACTGATGTATTGTGGCATGGGGTAATCTGCTATGATTACTTCCAGTGGCTTGCATGAGCCTTACACTTTTTAATCAATGAACAGAATAGCTGCAAACTGAACCCTGGCTGTTTCGTTCGCTATCCACAAACAGGAGAAAAGGCTGCTGCCCTGGCAGAGTGGGATGGCTGTTACACAGTCCGGGGACTGCTTCAAGGATAAGCTCCGCTGAGCCAGGATGCCCAAATGTCGTGCATTAGTAACTCTGCTACTTCTGCTGGAATCGAGGAGCACTACAGAGTATAATGCAAATGCCCTTGACCTCATGGGCAGCAGCCCCCATGGGAAGGGATAGGAGGCGATGGCAAATGCAGTGGTGGAAAAGGGTAGAAAAGAGAAGGGGCTTTTTGTGCAGTGCTTTCTCCCCAAGCAACTATTCTCTGCCTTCTCCAGAAGAAGAGAGAGTTAGGAGCTGTTGCGCTACTGCATCAACAGCACAGAGCAATCCGTGCACTGCTTCTCAAGTACCAATGTTAATGTCTCCGATATCAACTGCTGCTCAGTATCAACTAATATTTCTGATATGAGAAAAGCCCCAGTGACCACATGACAAAACCAGTAGGCCAGCAAGGAAAAAAGTTAAAATGTTCTTCCTTACAAATCGAACAAAACTGGAAAAAAGCCAGGTTTTTACAAGCCTCCTCTATCTGTTCCTTGGGGTGATTGGAAGACATCTGGCATGGCAAAGGAGGATCAGGTGACTCGGGTCTCAGCAGGCGAGTAAATTGTTGCAGTCATTTTGGCAAAGGGTGATAGCATGAGCATTCTCACAGTCTCCCGTAGAAAGTACACTGTAGGAAACTAGTATTGGTTTTTTCTTATCGCTTTTCTTTGGACAATGTGGTAAGGAACCCTTTCTTAGATAGTATATAACCTTCTTTAGAAACATTTTGTATCACTGAGCTTATAGCATAAAAAACCGTGAGAAATTAATTTTTATATACATAGGATTCTCTCATAGATTTGTATGGTCTTTATCTGCTTGATTCTTATCAGCTCCTCAGCAGAAATGTTGCAGTCATACTTCCCATAATTATATTACTCTTTGTACAATGTCTTTTTGTTTTTACTAAGGTTTGAAGAGCTGCATTGCTCCTTGTTGTATATATTTAAAAAAATAATCATACCTAATCAGAAGAACAGAACAGTGTTAAAATATAGAAAAGTGTGTAGCTGATCACTAAAATCCCTCTTCTGGTCATTATTGTAGCACTCACTAGCATTTCACCAACTTTAGTACTTGAAGGGATATCTCTGCAGCTTTTAGGATGAGGCCTGATTTTTTTTTTTTTATACACAGGAACTGGCTTTGCTTATTCGGAAAGGCATTGTCAAAACCACTAAAGGGATATAAAGCTGCCCAGATCCTACTGATTGTTTTTGTTTAATTTGGGCCTTTGAAGGTAACTGAGACAAGCAAGCGGACTAAGAGAAACACAGTAGCATTTGTCTTCAAATTTGGCATAGTGAATAGGGGTTTAGATGAATTGTGCCCATTCTGTACAACGTTCAGGGAAAGGGACTCACAAATGTTGTTGATGTTTCTGTAGAATATGATTCTTTTTTACTCTGTTATGTTCCTCACCACTTCCTAGGATCCCCCTGGAGATAATTAGGTATCATGCTGAAACTCCTTCACACAAACTGAGTTTTGAAGAAAGGAAGCAGCTGGATGAGGATGTTGCTGGGGTTGAACAGTCAGCCTGTGCCCTCGAACAAAGCCCCCAATCTCAAAGGACTTTCTCCTGAAATACATGAATAGTTCCAGCATATTTTGGAAAATTCCCTAACCATAGGTTGAATGAATCATCCACATCAGTTTTATATCTGCTGTTAGCTCAGTTAATAGCCATGTATTAAGAAACATGATAAGAATCATGGAAGTTGTGTCTCCTACAGAGCCGTCTCATTATGCAGTACAGATACTAAATTGCTTTTTAAACTATAATTCTGAACAATTCTTTCCGATTTTGTTCTGCAAGACTGAACTGCTTTCACGTGAAAAGGACGTGACTTACACATTGGAAGACTACATATAATAGCACGCTATATGCTGTATTTAGTATAGAATCTGTTTTATCATCTGAATGTAGAAATAGCTTTTCATCATGTACAGTGGAGCTATCATGGCATGGTAACCAAGAAATAAATTTATCTTGGTGTATTAACATTCATCTTTTCCTTGGATACAATACAAATCAAAGAGGGTTAACCGAATGCGATACTTATATACAGAATCTTAAAAACTAATCTAATTCTCAGATATAAATAACCTGACACTTAGAACGAAAGCAGGACCTCCAAGCTTGTCCTTACCTATAGTATTGAGCTTCCATAGTTTTGAATAGAAATATTCAGTGTGCTTGCTTAAGTCTGAATTTTTGTTATGCTTATTATCTGCTGTTTACTTAAATTAGTAAGTATGCATTACCTGCCGAATTACAGTTACACCGGGGTGTGTATCCTTTCATATGTTGAAGGGAAAATTGTGTTCAGTAATTCTTCTCACGTTGCCTTACCCAACATGAGAGGAAGAAAAATATCACATGAATGTTTTGTAATCCAGTCCAGCCCACTCTGAACTCTGATCTAAGCCTTGATCAGTGGATTGTTGTGGTTTAAAGAACTGTTGCCAGTAACAAAGAACAGGCAAATGTAGGCCGAGTTTAAAGCAGCCATGTTTTGCTTCTCACCCCATCAGACAGGAGCATGTGCTGTGCTGATTGACCGCAGCCTCTAGCAAGGGTCCAAGGCCTTCGCCTCATACCTTTAGATCTGTAGCGGACAAATCAGTTGTTCAGCCATCAGTGTCCTTAGCAGTAAAATAAATCTATGATGTGGTATAAAAAGAATAAAATACTTAGCAATATTATGGCTAATTTTATAATTATCCCAAATAGTGGCAGTTAGATGCCTGTTTCATGTGGTTTCAAGTCCGGTAGGGTAGGTGTCTAGCTCTAAATTCTATCTTGTAGTAAATTACGCTTGCAGTTCATTATGAGAGCAAAAAGGAAAGATAGTTTTCAAATTTATTTGGTATCCGTTAGGAGACACAACATCAGGGATGACAGTGTTACCAGCACTATCTTGATAAATTGCCAGTTCACATAAGTCAACAAAATGCTGTGGCATCTGCAGCTGTAAGAACGTGTACCAGTTCTATGTCCCTTGTTTTTTTGAAAGTATACCTTAAAGATATGGTGAGTTATTCTTACATATACATGCTAGGTTGATAAAACAAATAAGTAGTTATTAGAAGACCTGATTTAACCCATTCTTAAATACCAGAACGTACATCTCCCCTCCATCCTGAATTTCGGGAGCTGGCACTTTACCTAGCACTTTTTGCATTCACTTTCCAGATCATGTGAATGGTCACTGTACCAGTCCAACGTCCCAGAGCTGCAGCTCAGGAAAACGACTTTCCAGTGCAGACGTCTCAAAAGCAAACCGCCGAGGGCCTGGGAGGCCCCCCTTCAGAAAAGCGCAGTCTGCAGCCTGCATGGAGATTTCTCTCCCAGTCACCACAGAAGGTGGGTGGCAATTAATGTTTTGCTAGGTATTCATGAATTTCTCACTGGGTGTGAAAGCAGAGGAGTTTAGCATGATCCTTGTCCTAGTCATTGCCCTGAACTGCTGTCTTCATCTGACTGTTTAGAATTAGAACAACCCCTGTGTGTTAGCGTTGTTACTAACAAGCCTGCTCCTGAGCTCTGCGCTGCCTAGGGATGTGGTATGCTGAACTCTTACAGCTGTCCCCTCGCCTGTATGGATTGGGTGCTCTGTTCTGGAAAAGCGATTGCTCATAGCAGCTTATGTACAGTTATTGTGACAGCTAGTAGTACTAACACTTTAAACTCTCATTGTCTCTACTTATCGAGTCTGAGAATGAGTAAGATATTTTTAGAATGCGAGTTCAGGCTTTGCACATATATTTATTTATTTATTTATTGATTGATTGATTGGTACTGAAGACTTTATAAAATTCCACAATCCCTGGTCACTACTTACAGTAAAATTATAACCTGTAGTCTAATCAATTTTTTGTATTTATAATAAGTTTCTTGCTTTAATGCTTGAAAAAAGTCTCCAAATCTTGATCTACCTGAGTGCAGAGTCTCCATGAAACTGAGAGAAACAAAGTGGACCACTCATGGCACTGCATTGTGCTTAAAACTTAGAATAAGCCCATTTTAATTTCAGCTGTGCCAGCTATTTCACTGCAGATAGTTTAAGCAGAAGCATTCAGCTGACGTGTTTTTCTTCAATCTTGATAGTGTTCCCACTCTCCTTTTGGTGTCCTTGACCCTTGTCTCCCAGGCTTCCAGCTCCCCCTCATTCCTGCAGTAGAACAATGCATTGTTTGTGCAGAAAAGCTTCAGAAAAAGCATAGCAATAAAATAAATGGTGTAGGACTGTAGTGTTGGTTGTATGCAATTTTAGTAATAGGTAAAAATTTAATACTTAAACAACAGAAATTATAGGGTTTAGTATTTTAATAATAATAAATTTTAACAATAACTCTCTTAAAAATCCAGGTTTTAATTTTAATCAAGTTGCAGAATATCTCCTAAGTGCCTAAGAGATAATAATCTCCTGTGGCTATTGTCTGGGCCGTAGTGTGGCCTGAACCCCCCATGATGCTATAATAGGCAATCGGCAACACCGTGACCCTAGCCCTCTGTCTTGCAAGGAGCATTTGTGTCCTAACCTGCCCACCTACAGACATGTCTGCACCACAGAAGTTCTTTGCAGATGGAACCAGTACTCCCTAATTTAGCTGGTGGTTAATGGAGACAGAGCAAGGGGAATCGTATCACTCAGAGTGTCTAATTTTGTATTTTTAAATGCAAATTAATGCAAATACCTTTGTTACTAGTGGCTAATTGCTAGAATCTTTGATTTTTGTTTTTCTTTATGGTCACATAAAATAGCAAATTCTTTTTCAGCCTTTCTTCTAACTACCGTGGCGATCACACAACAGAAAAAAGGCGTCTATATGTGTGAGACCCTATAAGAAAACATCCTAATTTGGCACAGAGGGTTCCAAGTTTATGTTCTTGACTGGAACGGAGCTGATATCCCGAAGTCTGTTGCAGTGTCCTCTAGCAGCTCCTTCCATTTGATTTAAGAACAGCATTCAGCTACATTCATCCATGAGACACAGCACAGCGTGGTCAGAGGCTCTCTGCAAAATGGCTGTGCTCGCTGTTACCATCTTCCAGCGATGTCATTAGGTCTCTGGTAGCAGTCACCTCCCATTGCCAGAGGCTATCACACCAGAACAGATACTGGTGGAAGAAGGATCCTTTGAGTTGTCCCTTTCTGCTTAAGTTCTTTTTAGCTTAAACAGCTTTCTATATTGGGTTACATTATCCAACTCCCTTTGCACTAAAGCAAATGAGAAGTGCCCACGTGATCTATTATTCTGACTTTACTAGACAAGTATTAACCTTCTGCAGAGGAACAGGGTCAAAAACTTGGGAGTGGTGGCATTTCAACTGACGCTGCTGTTTCTTCAGTGACCATCCAACCATCTCTCCTTTAAGAGAATGTTACAGTATCACGGACTCCTCAAAGATTAAGTCAGAGGCTGAACAGCAGAAATGTTAAATCACATTGTAGGCTTCCTATAAGATATGACAAAGTGTAATCTTCAGCAATCAGTTATAAGAAGTAATCCTACTTAAATAATAAACCTACTATAAATTTCAGGTTTAACTTGCATTAATTAATGGCTCCTTTGTGAACATTGTACTAAAGCAGATTTACAGAGCTCTGAGGTGTTTATAAATTCCTGTGCATAAGGGCAGTTTTCATTTACGTAATCACCATTTTTTCCTCCGCATTAGTTATTGATGATGATCATAACATAACCCTTTCATCTGCTTCTATGCGCCACACATACATGGTAAGTACCACTGTCATATAATAGCTCATGGTGGAAAATATATCACTGCCACAGTAGTTTCTATTGCTGCATGGTTTTCTTCATCCTATGTAGCACCAAACTCTTCTGGAATTCCTGTATGCAGATACTGCTGCAATATCAGCACTGCATGTACACAACCAGGCCATGGTACTACCTAATTCTTTTGTGCTTCTTGTTTTCTTTTTCTCTCCCATCCTCCCCAGAGTAAGTAGGGTCACTGGCAGGCAGAACCTACAACCCCCTAAGGTCCCACTGACCCTTATGTACAAAACGTTTAGTAATACAGTGATACTTTTGATGGCACGATGATGCTTTCTGCGTATCCATATCATGAAAAGATTCAGTTTCTATTGTTCATAACTCATTATAATACCTATCAAGTTTAATATTAAAGTATATCTCTTCCTGGAGATAGTAATCTAACTTCCTTTCAGGGATGTGGACTAAATTGAAGTAAGTGACATTAAAAAAAAAATAATCCCTATTTAAAAGTATCAGTGATGTCACTTAAATGGTATTACAACTCTCAGTAAGGTCAGTGAAATGACTGCTGCAAGAGCCAGACAGTCTTTAGAGTAATTTATATTAACATGTAATATGATGGAGCACTGTTGGGGTTTGTCCTTCAGTGTGTGGGTTTGTGTACCAGTCACCTTTCAGCTGGTCTATAGACTAAAATAATTTTCTGATTATTTATATTCTCTCATTCAAACAAAGCCATCTGTCCAACTTATCTAAACTTGTTTTAGATGCCTGTGGTATTAGTCTTTTGACTTGTAGCTCTCCGAAGTGATCTGTCTGGAATGACATTCCACCGTTCTTCATGCATCTTGAATTTCTAGACATGCTGTTTTGGCAAGTGGTTTGATTTATTTCTGAAGGTTTTTATACTAAATAATATGGTGGAAGATGGTATGATCCTTGAAAGATTCTTGGGCTGTGGGTAGGGAGGAGGGGGAGGGAGAAGGAAGATGAGAAGTTAAAAGGTCAGAAAGGCAAAGGCACAGCTGGAACTTAAACTGGCCACTGCCGTTAAAGACAACAAAAAAAGTTTTTATAAATATTTCAGTGACAAAAAGAGGGCCAGGGAGAATCTCCCTCCTTTGTTGGATGCAGAAGGTAACCTTGCCACGAAGGATGAGGAGAAGGCAGAGGTACTTAATGCCTTCTTTGCCTCAGTCTTTAATAGTCAAGCTAGTCATCCTCAGTTTTTTCAGGCCCCTGAGCTGGGAGATGGAGATAGGACGCAGAGTGAAGTCCCAGCTGTTGAAGAGGTGGCAGTCACTGACCTGCTCCTCCACCTGGATGTGCACAAGTCCATGGGGCCAGATGGGATCCACCTGAGGATACTGAGGGAGCTGGCAGAGGAGCTTGCCAAGCCACTCTCCATTATTTATCAGCAGTCCTGGTCAACCGGGGAGGTCCCAGATGACTGGAAGCTAGCAAACGTAATGCCCCTCTACAAGAAGGGTCGGAAGGAGGAGCCGGGGAACTACAGGCCTGTCAGCCTGACCTCGGTGCCGGGGAAGGTCATGGAGCAGATCATCTTGAGTGCCATTATGCAGCAAGTGCGGGACAACCGAGGGATCGGGCCCAGCCAGCATGGGTTTATGAAAGGCAGGTCCTGTTTCACTAATCTGGTCTCCTTCTATGACAAGGTGACCCACTCAGTGGATGAGGGGATGGCTGTGGATGTTGTCTACTTGGACTTTAATGAGGCCTTTGACACTGTCTCCCACAGCATTCTCCTGGAGAAGCTGGCTCCTCACGGCTTGGATGGGTGCACTCTACGCTGGGTTAAAAACTGGCTGGACGGCCGAGCCCAGAGAGTGGTGGTGAATGGACTCAAATCCAGTTGGCGGCCGGTCACGACTGGTGTTCCCCAGGGCTCAGTGCTGGGGCTGGTCCTGTTCAATAGCTTCATTGATGATCTGGATGAGGGGATTGAGTGCACCCTCAGTAAGTTTGCAGATGACACCAAGTTGGGCAGGAGTGTTGATCTGCTGGAGAGCAGGAAGGCCCTGCAGAGGGACCTGGACAGGCTGGATCGATGGGCCCAGGCCAACTGTGTGAGATTCAACAAGGCTCAGTGCTGGGTCCTGCACTTGGGTCACAACAACCCCATGCAACGCTACAGGCTGGGGGAGGAGTGGCTGGAGAGCTGCCTGGTGGAAAAGGACCTGGGGGTGTTGGTCGACAGCCAGCTGAACATGAGCCAGCAGTGTGCCCAGGTGGCCAGGAAGGCCAATGGCATCCTGGCTTGTACCAGGAATAGTGTGGCCAGCAGGACCAAGGAGGTGATAGTGCCCCTGTACTCGGCACTGGTGAGGCCGCACCTCAAGTACCGTGTTCAGTTTTGGGCCCCTCACTACAAGAAGGACATTGAGGTGCTGGAGCGTGTCCAGAGGAGGGCAACGAAGCTGGGGAAGGGTCTAGAGACCAAGTCTTATGAGGAGCGGCTGAGGGAACTGGGGTTGTTTAGTCTGGAGAAGAGGAGGCTGAGGGGAGACCTTATCGCTCTCTACAACTGCCTGAAAGGAGGTTGTAGTGAGGTGGGGGTCGGTGTCTTCTCCCTAGTAACGAGTGATAGGACGAGAAGAAACGGCCTCAAGCTGCGCCAAGGGAGGTTCAGGTTAGATATTAGGAAAAAATTCTTCACCGAAAGGGTGGTCAAGCACTGGCACAGGCTGCCCAGGGAAGGGGTTGAGTCTCCATCCCTGGAGGTATTTAAAGAACGGATAGATGTGGTGCTGGAGGACATGGTATAGATGGACTTGGCAGTGATAGGTTAACGGTTGGACTCGATGATCTTAAGGGTCTTTTCCAACCTTGACAATTCTATGATTCTATGATTCTATAAGGTTTGAGAAAGAATATACTGAGAACAGGCATTCTCTCCAAAATGTGGGACTGGCTTTGATCAAAACCTTCTGGTTGGGCTGTTCCAAAACAAAACAAAAAAATCCTCTCTGTGCTAAGAATTTGTTGGCTATTTAGGAGTATATGCTGCAATAAACAATAGATGTATTCACAATAATTTTATTTTTTTTTAATGTTCTCATGTGGTGAGTCAAGATACGTATTTTATGTCCTCGCTGGAGAGGTAGTATTTCAGGTTAGTATTTGGTAGGATTTTATTATTCTACCTGAGCAGAATTTTGATTAGAGATTCCTATCTCAGTAGTGTTAAGCACTTTTTATACATTAAAAAAAAAAGCCTTTGTGTGTGGGTAGATGGTTCTTACCTTTTCTTAAGCCTGTCTCTGAGGCACTGATAACACTTGGAGATTTTTTAATAATGCTTCCAGTTCCTGCTCTTTCCAACCTCTTCTAATTGATTTGATTAAAAAGATAATACATTTTGGTGACTAATCATAAGATATCTATTACAATAATAAATCAGTCTTCCCCTCTCACATTGGATTTCAAAAGCTACTTATTTACGTCTGATATTTTGGTACAATAGGAACTGTACTTCCAGCATTTTCATCAAGTGTCTTTTGAAGCACCTTTCACACAATAAATTCTTCTGACTTCATTCCTGTTAGCTGATTGTCAAGATTTTGCTGACTCTTACCTCTTTATAGGTGCAGAAGGATTCCTGATACAGAAAAGCATTTTTGAAGACCGTCTTTGCAATGATGAATCAGAGGAAGAAAATGGAGGGGGGGGGCTTGTTTTCTGCTGGTCAAAATACTGCAAACTGTTTGGTTTCATAAGGTGCTGGTATTTCTTCCACACTCATAGAAGAATAATTCAAAAGCCAAGTAATTCGCAGAGGAGTGGTGTTTATGCTTGCATGGTTACTGTTACTGCTAAAACGTATGTCTTTCTCAGTGTACTCGTCTAACATGGAAAAACTTGACAAGCTCTAAAGCTTTTTAAACTCAAGTAGATTTTATACCAAGCTAAAGATTACTGCTATTTCGCTTTCAAAGCCTGGTATTTTTTTTTCCCCCAAAAACACTAGTATCTAGATCAAATAGCTTGTTATGGTTACATTTTTGTCAATAATGAACCAGGCATTTAATACAGCACTTCCCAAATGCTATTTAAAATGTTACATATTGTCAGGTAGTATCTTCTGGTTTCATAAATGCAGTATTCTCACAGCTATACTAGTAAGTTGTAGTTGTTCAATATTCTATATCTAATTTTAGCAAGAAATTAGAATTTTACAAGTTCTTAATAGCATATTATTGATTCTAAACAATCTTGTTTTCACATACTTTTGAGTAAGCTGTTTCTTCCTTGCAAGAAAGGAAGAATATAATAATATACAATAATATAAGAATTTATTTGCATTATAAACAAACCCACAAATATAGGTAAGTCCATTGTTGGACTTCTAAACTCCTTCTAGTCCGTTTTGACTGGAAGTTTTTGAGATTTTAGGAGTTAGTGATTATAATTCTCTGATAAGGCTTTCTTGCACAGGGTATAAACTACATTTTTTATTATCAAGTTAACATTGTGCTTTTAAATATCAACAGCGATAAAAAATATACATTGATGCAAATTATTCTTACTCAAGAAAATCCTTACAGAGATCCAGTCCATCTCAGTCTAAGAGCTAATACTGCACAGTTGTTAAACCCATTAAAGCCCCCTTTCCACCCAGAACAGCAGAGATCCCAGCCTGATCAAGAATTTCAGTGTAGATGAATAGGCCCCAAAACATCTGCTCTTCTTCTGCATAGGAAAATAAAATCTGTATTTCAATCGAATTTTTAATTGTAATTTTAGATTAAAGAAAACACTGAAAGAAAACAGTGACGTTAAAGAATAAAAATAAAATTGTTGTGGGAGGGAACTCAGTGTGGTTATACTTGTATAGCTGGTGGGTATATGGATGTGTGCACAGATAGATACATATGCTGGCACGCAGTCCTCTTTGCTTTAATAAATTATAACTAACTCTGAGAAGTCTTTCAGATTTGATACTTCTTGGTTATTGCTTTTTTTCAAGCATTCTACCTTTTTAAGCCACTTTGCCTTCTCCAAGAGGTTCTCTCTGCCATGACTTGCTAGTTGCCATCAAGAGCTTGTGCTGGCAGGCTCTGCCAGTTTTTCCCCTCCTTGCCTGCGTTCACACAGAAATTGGAGCATTCTGTATATGTATGTCCATATGCAGTTATATCATATGTCTTAGGGAGAAAGTAAAGGCAGAGTAGAGTTTTTCCTTCGAAATGTTGTGTTTGGAGATCTATTTTTCTCCCACCAGCAATGACAGAAAATGGTCTTTCTTTTTTTTTATTGTTTTTATTTCCCATTATGTAGTTTTTAACTAGTCCAGCTTAATCACCCTTGACTAGAAAGGCCATTTAGATCTAAGTGCTACAAACTTGCCTCTGAACAAAGAATCCTAACAAGGATTTGCTGTGCATTGTAATTTTCTAGGAATGCTAAGAGCAGAGTCTTTGCATTTGCTTTAGCTTTTCTTTAAAATAATTCAGTTTCAGCATTTACCTCAGCTTTTGGATTAACTCTTTTGATTATACGTAGTTAAAATTTGATATAGAGCACTTGAATTGAAATGTCACTGTGAGCTGGCAAAACGAACCACTCAAGAATATTTAGTCATTATCTTTAATAACCTTATCAAAAATTCTATGGCAAGTACAATACAATTTCCATTTTAATAGATCCAGTATACTTTTATACTTGAAGTTTTTCTTTTGCATCTGCATATAGAATGACTAAGACTGTTTGGGGGATAAGTTATTTTGTCTCTTCCGTGATTTTGTCCGATTTGTTTTGAAAATGGGTAGTATTTGGTATATATTATATGCTTTAAACTTCTTTTATTATTCCAAAGTATCTGTGAGGATCACCATAAGAAGCTTTGTAGTCAGCCTGGCAGAGGCTTCTGGATTTTTTCCCGCTGGATTTTGGTTTAGGTTTTGGTCTTCTAGGGTGCTGAGTTTTTTGAGGCTTTTGGGTTGTTTTTTAGATTCAGCAAATTTTACAATAATTTTCTGTGTATGTCTGTCAGCCTGTCACTTTAGTCTATTGTTTCTATAACAAGGTTTCCAAAGTCTTAGGATCGATCTGTACCTTAATCAGTATTAGCCTGTAAACACGTGTGTGAAGCCATAGAAAAGGGCTGACGTTTGCTCTCGTAGGTCCAGTATGCTGTAGTCAGGGTCTTGGAAACGGGATACAGAGTGGTTATCTTCTAAAAAGTCTGCAGCCTGAGGAGCCAGGCTCAGCTGATGTTGTGCAATATTGCAGTATTTCCTCCGTAACTTCTATACAATTTGTATCAGTTTATATCAGTTACAATATACAATTTATATCAGTTTTTCTCTTGTCAGTTATGGCTGTACTGTTATGCCGTCTGCAGCAGTGCTGTATGCGTAGCACATTGGAATTTTTTGGACTGGATGAGTGAATGTGACCATTAGGTTTCCTTCCCATGTGGTGAGGTGGGAGATTTCTGTTTTTATCATTGGCTCCTTTTTTCTTGGGTCTATTGGGTCTGAAGCCCACATGGGGATGTGAATTAAGTGATGATGGCCTAGAAGACGATCACTGCAGTTTTCAAAGGCAGTGGTTCATAGACCTCCAAGGAAAGAGAGAAGCAACCTGGTTGCTTGATCTAGAAAAATATTGAAGAAAAGGCACAAAATGATTCAAACGCATGGCAGGGTACTGCAGAGAGGAAGGGAATAATCTGCTGTCCATGTCTGCTGAGAAAAGGACAGGATGTAATGGGCATAAATTACTAAGGCAGAGGCACAACTTCAGGGACACGGTAGGGGATTCATTTTGATCACAAGGGTGGTTAACCGCAGAAATAGATTCTCTGAGGAGGTTATTGCGTCTCTGGCAGGTTTTCAGAACAGCTCATACTCTGCACCGCATTCCCTTTGCCATGCCTCTCCATATTGCAGAGCGGATGATTTCTCGTAAACTTCCTTGCCCAACAGCCAGCCAAACCAACACTTACCTGATCCACTGGGCATGTTACAGCAGCCATGGGACCACACTTCACGAGGCCCCTAAAGTGCCACGGCTTTTCACAGCTAGGCTTTCATAGCAGATGGAAAAGCTTGAATTTTTTTTTATTTATTTCTCAGTGAGGGGATTATGGTGTTGGTTCTGCTTGTTCCCCAGAACACGTTCATATTTTATATTCGGTCCACAGTAAATAAAAAATAGAAGGGCCAACCTCTCAGCTGAGCATCATGGCCATCAGGGGCTCAGCTTCCAGGGGAGACATTTTCCTCATTGTACCTTGTGGCCACAGGTGCAGAAGGCGTGGATGGATGTAGTCGGTCCTCTTAGACTGATTTGTGTCTACAGCTTATGGCCTTCAGCTTTCTGCTGCGTGCTACAATCACCAGACTGCAAAAAGCCAGCAGAGCTGTTGTCATTTAGACCGAATCATAATCTTTGTCGGATCTAACCACTGGTTTCTCTCAGAGGTTTAAGTGGAGTTCAAGTGTGTGTCTGCCTGAATCTGGTCACAACAGAGCTTGCAATGCCCTGTGTCTCTAGAAAAAGCAGTGGGGGGAGGTTGTCTAAAGACTGAGGTGCCTTGTGAAATAGCACGTCTGATGGCCAGGAAAGGCCTGGGAAGAAATGGAGAAGAGCCTTGCATGGATGCATGTGAGCTGCTGGTGCCTAAATTCGAACTCCGTTGGGCTAGATAGAGTTCATGTTTTGTTTTTCCTTGGAGTACATTTTCTGTCAGGTTCTAGTAGGATGTTAGGATCCTCTTGCTTTCTTACAGGAAGCTGGAAATATTCCTTATTTTTAAAACAACCAACTAAATGAAAATTTTGTTCTTCTTACGTTCACTGAATGTCTAGTCAAGTTTTAATTTAAATGATGATTTGATTCCAAGTTAAGCTAATTTCACACTGTACTCTAGGCATGTTGAATTTGGAGGGTGTGTTTTGCACTGCATGCTCAACTTTAGCATTTTTCTGCTTGCTAGTAATCGCTTCAGATCGACATAAAATGTTTTTCTACATCTGAAATAATAGTTTTTGAAACATTTTAGGAAGTGGAACACACCGTTGGGTGGTTCCTGGTACTTCTGTGGCAGAATGGAATAGGTGGTGGGCTGTTGTGTGTAGAGAGCTAGGGGAGAGTACAGGAATATTCTGAGATTGTTCGAGTTATGTGATAATAGCTGTTCCAAAGGGTTTTCTTAAAGCAAGGCTTTTCTAACTACACTTCAGTTACACAAGCAGAGGATCTATCAGAGGGGAAAAAACCTGTCCTTTAAAATGCTTTCACTTGCTTCGTTATCACATTAACCATTTTGACTTTGTTATTGAATGACCCAAGGGTTTTATTCTATAATGCCTTTTGTCTCCTCCGTATTCTTGGGTACTTCCCATGTGAAAGTTACACAACATACCATTCTTCCCAAACCATCAACGTTATGAAAGACGCTTCAGCAGAATGGATATTTTAGGTTGGGATTTAAGTTCTAGAGAATTGTGATGTCTTTGATTAAAAAACATATGTCCAAACTTATAACCTACATCCAAATTGAGCTCTTAGCAAGCTGAATGTGAAGACAGTTTGCTTGTGTAAGTAGAGGGAAGTGACTCATACAACTGAATATGGAAGTTTGATAGATTACTTGCTGTAAAGATTTCTCGCTTTTTTGTCTTTCTATAAAAATGCTTATTTCTACTTCATTTTCAATATGAGGGATAGTTCTGCCCTAACAGTTCCCTTCTGTTTTTAAAACATGCTGAACTAAAACCTAAGCCTGAACTTTTCCATATTCTGGAAATATCAAAATAAAGGTCCAAGTCTGGTGACTTGAATCTGTTTTCTCTTTCAGGCCTTTATTTGCCATCATTTACGTCAGTCTTGTATAATTCCCTGAAGCCATTTAGGTTGCACTGCTGGAACTGTAGCAACTTCAGGACAATACATTTCAGAACTTTTCCCAGGGAGGGTCAAGCATCCCACAGGCGTGAGCTCCGTGTCAGCGCAGCCGTAGCCACCCTGGTTTGAATGCTCTGCAAGCAGTATATTCACAGGCTTTTCAACATGGTTTTAGGGAAACTTATTTGAGTTGATCCAGTAGGAAATCATTCACAGGAAAATTCCAGATTATTATCGCATTGTTTGTGCTTGAGACAACTTGTGCTGCTTTCTAGTGAATTGCTTTATGTGGAATGCAGCTTTAGAGGGTGCTATTAAAATGTGTCTGAAGATGTTTTTAGCCAAGTAACCGTGCAGTGTTCTTAAACGTGTGAAAACCCTGCAGCGTTACCTCCTGCCCCTTTCTCCTCTGTGTTGCTGAAGCATTGCCGTCAGTAATTTGGTTCGGTCTCTGTGTCTCTATGATGCTACTGTGTGCAAATTCATGTTTGAAGCCTAATTCCTTTACTGTATGTTTACGCTGGCATTCAGAGCTTTGCATGCTTTCCCGACTATATGATTTTAAAAGTGACAGATTCTCTTAAAATTTTAAGATGATGATCCTTAAACTGGCAAATGTTTTAATAGTTTCATTAGCTTCTGTTAGATCTGATATTTGGGATTAAAACTTTTAGAAATCTCCAAGTGAGGAGAATATAAACCATTGAACTTTGTTTCTAGAATAATGCAATTTCCATATTAAAAAAGGTTGATTTTTGTATATGTTTTATAAGCAGGTCAATTACTCGGTATGTTAAAACCAGGAAAGGACCTGTAAATAGCATCCAAGACACTGACAGCCAATTGCAAAACTCTCCAGTAATGAATATAAACATTTGCAGTGAAAATGTTGATCTTGGTCACTGGTAGTTTTCTTCCGTTCCTCATAACAAGTGATACTTTTACTTTAACAATTCCTAACTTCAAGAAGAAAAGGACTTTATGCTTCTGTGTTAGTGCTAAATCCATTATTTTAGAATAATCACAATGACAATTTCTTGGAAGAGATGTGAGGATATGTTCCCCTTACAAAGCCTTTGCTGCAGCTGAGAACAGAGAAGTCAGGACATTCCCCTGAAGATGCGCAAGTCAGTGGCATAAATATTTTCATTAGTAGCTTCTCTCCTTTTTATTTTAATTCCATGGGAAAGTTTTATTTCCACTCAACAAAAGGAAGTTAAAAAAAAAAAAAAGTCTCTGCAAGTGCTCTGTAAAGGTGACAGTTGAAATACATAGAATCCTTTACTCAAATTATCTTTTTAAATTCTCAGAAAACCCCCAAACCCTAAATTAAATCTCTCCTAGACACCAGTGCACTGCAGCCCGACAGCTCTGTCGTGCAAGAAAAGAGCTAGGACAATAACTGCTCAGGGCTGCTTTCGTACGAATGTCATGATGACGGTTGGCTCAACTGTTCTTGTCCTTTTGCAATGCATGCGATTTTGTGGCAGTAGGTTACATTTCCAGACGGGCAATGCTTCAGCAATTACATGGAATCAGTACATTCTCACACGACGAGCGTCACTATACTGCTCACACATGGATGAACAAAGGTAAGACTCAAAAACACTGGCTTCGTTTTTATCCTAGCATGTGAGATGAAGTGTCCTGTGTGTTTCTGTCAGTGAGGCGGGCAGCAAGTTAGAGGTTTTGCACTTGCTTTTCTATTTGTATGCTGCTGCTTATAGCTGGAATTTAACAATCAGTCCAGTGTTATGGAGGAAGTTGGTTCCTGAGTGTCCACCTGCATCTCGCTAACCCAAACCATGCGTAGGACAGGGCTAAATGAAAACATTTTGAAGAAAGCAGGACTACTTTTAGGAGAGTAGCGGTATTTATACTGTGTGGCCTTAACCCATGGAATGCAGCTTTTTTAAATGCTCTGAGTGCAGATAATACTTTTGCTCAGAGCTGCTCATAGTCTAACAGCCTGAATAGCAGCATCTCCCAAATGGTAGTCACTCGTTAGCTCTCAGGGAACACTGGACCCCTCTGACAGTGCTCTCAGCTCCGCTGCTGCTAGCTGCAGGAACAGCCGGGAGACCTATTTGGAAAAAAGAAGAGCCAAGAAATCCAGGTCTGGAAGAGGAAGAGGAGGAAAAAGGACTGGCTGGGTGGGAGCCGAGGGATGCTGGGAGTTGGATACGTGCCTCTCAGAGGAAAGGGAATACTGGGCTCCCTCAAAGCAGGAGGCAATTTAGAGGCAGGAGCACATGTATGAGGAAGTGTCATACAGCAGGATGTTCTGCAGCGGAGGAGAAGCGGGAAAGAGAACTGGGGAGCAGAAAAGTATCTGCCTTTCACATATGAACGTCCTGTCCCCTTACTGAAGCAGGGAGTCCAAAGAAACTTTGTTTGACCTAGGTGACAGGGAGTACCTGGAAGTGGTCCTGGTTCAGACTCATGCAGAAAGATGTGGTAGCTGACCTTCTTGCTACACCCGTCATGCAGTGTGAGAAAAGGAAAACAAAAAAGAAAACCCAGAATATGGCGGTCAGGTTAAGGATTGCTACAGCTTGGCAGTGTTCATACAGGACAACTTTTAGAAGATGGGACGTCATTTTAAAACATAGCAATCGTGCTAGGAAAGGATATGGCGAGTTTTTTAAACTTCCCAAAGAAAGTGCTTTTATGTTTCTCTAGGACACAATGGGGTGGTTTCTAAATAGAGAATTTGGGGTATAATCTCTTTGAGAAAGGAGTCCTGGGGAATAGGCCTAAACTAAATTTTATCCCAAAATCTAGGAAGAGGAGAGATTTCTACCTTGCTTTGGAACTAGCCGATAAAGTCACATAGTGATTGCAGCCTTTCATAGGTTTTGGTTTGCTGTTCAGATATGTTTAAGGACATCGAATTTTGACATGTGTCATGCTGGTCTTTAGAATTTCAGTTTGAGCAGTGTATTTAATAGAAAATGGCACAGTATGTTCCCAAAAGTGTCCCAAAGATTATATCTGTTAGTGTCAGTTCTGTGAAGATGTATTAGTTAACTGTACTGCACAGGAGTGAGGAACATTTCTTGTTAATTTAGGGAGGGAGAAAGCTTGATGACACATGCAAATGGCACATCATATATTTTAAGTTCCGTGTATGTCGCCTACACTAACTGCATTTGTCCTTTCAACATCTTTCTCGGTTTGAGCACCACCGTATTTGGATTTTATGTGACTGTGATATTAATACACCTGTTAGAGAGAAAATGAATTACATAATGACATTTTTTAAAAATTAGATACCCTTTGGGGAAAAAAAAAAAAAAATATATATATATATATATATGTGGAGCCCTGATGATCTCTGCCTTGAAATTGCTGTCTTCCCCTTCTTTACCCGGCAGCTGTCACTGTGCTTAGGAAGGAGCTGGGCCAACCAGTCCACTGCAGAAGGACAAAGTGCTTGGGGTTATGGGAGACACTAATTCTCAAGGTATTAGAAGCTGTGCTTGCACATGAATAAACAATCCCAGTTTTATGCAGATATATTTAGCAGTACTGAGCCAGAACTAGAGAGCTACAACAGTGCCTACATGAAGAAGGTGAAATGGGGTGAGGAAAAGGCAGTGCTCGGAAGTCAAGTAGAGGTACGTTTCTCGGCCGTGAGAGTGGGACTGCAGCGCCAGGGACGGCTATCCTGTGACGCTCCCGTCTGACAAGTTACGGATGCCCCCAAAAAACAGAGGCTGAGCCAAGGGTGAAAGAGCAGCAGGAGAATCTGCCCCCATCCCTGTGTGCCAGCTTTTAAGGTAGCATATGTGGTAACGCTTGCTGTGGTTCCAGTAGTGCTTTGCCGTGGTTCTCTCCAGTCTTTCCCAGGTAGTTGCTGTGAAGACGACAATTTCAGCAGTTTGCACCGAGTCATCTGGGTAGGGGAATACAACGCTGCAGCACGTGGTCTGAGGAAGAGATTCACCAGCAAAACTGCTGCTTCTGCTGGAGAGCAGGAACCATATACACAACATGAGGATTAGCCCAGTTTTTAGTTGGAGTACTTGAGAAAGTCCTTTTCTAATTTTATTCTTCAACCGTGGCAGAAAGCGTTCCTCTTTTTAGACATTTCTACTGGCTCTGAAGAGACAGCTCTCTCTTCTGAGCTATAAGAAGAATAATTTCATACCAGACACAGACCTACTTCATAATGATAGGTTCAGAAGGGAGCCTTTTAATCTCTGGTCCAGTAGCTTCAACTATTTCTCCATCTCCAGAACCTCCTGGTCCTCTAGTTGTTACTGTTGCAGAAGAGCATGTGAGGTTTCCAATGATCTAGCCCTATCTTTGACTCCAGGTTGGTAGATGGCAGCACTGGCACAAATTGTTTTGCAAAGACTGTGCTAGCAGCCAGCCCTACTCTCTTCTTCCCTCTGGCTCCTTTACTCTTCAGTAGCTTTCTCGCCTCAGTCTGCTTTATAGGCTCCACGTGTTGCCACCGACAGCTCCTGCCAATGCCAGGAGCTCCCTTGCGCAGCTCCGTGCTTGCTGCCTGGCACCAGGCAAAGCAAGACAGGGATCCTTAGCCCTACAGCAGTCAGACCCGGTTCGTTGCCATTTCTCCCTGAAGAGCTCAGAGAGTGTCTCCGTACCCGTGCATTTGCAGTGAGGACAGTACAGCTCTGTCTCCAGCTGGCTCTCGCTGTTGCCTGCTAAAGTTTAGGTGGAAAAATGAACGTTGCCGGCTCACTATGCCGTTGTCGCCAAGGGCACAGAGCAGGTTTCTCACTTCGCTCCCTGGGAAGCCAGAGTTGATTTGTACCCTGAGACGTTTTGGATGCTGGGATCAGTTTAGTAACGGGTGTCTTTTCCCCAGAGAGCAATTATTAATACCTTGACAATAAACGCTGGCAGTGAACGCAGTGCTAGAATGTCCTAGCGATGAAACAAGAGCAGAGCAAAGGACACATGCTCTGAAGCTGGTAATGGCGTCTCCTTCGTGTCCTGCAGCATGAGATACATGGATTAATTTTAAATGCATTGGTAACATATGGGTCTAAAATTATTTCATGCTATTTAGAACAAGTCCTTTGAGCTAAGGCTGTTGTAAATTCTAATTAGTCTATGCTAATCTCCATAATAAGCAGCTATTTCTAATGCAGATCTAACTGATGAGGTCTGACAGCAGTTTCCACACTTATTTATACACTGGCAGCAAGCTGGTATCGTGCTAGTATCAGAATGTTTGCTCAGGTTATGAAAACTCTGTATTTTCTGTACTCTACAGGGAGTTTGTATTTGCTGCAGGCTTGTGCCTGTTCTAGGATTGCCAACTTATGCCTGTTTGCTTGTATTTGTCTATGCAGAAAATAGGGAAAACTCCTTCAGCCGTTCCCGAAGCTCCAGCGTGTCCAGTATCGACAGGGACTCAAAGGAGGCAATCACGGCTTTGTACTTCATGGAGTCCTTTGCCCGAAAGAACGACTCTGCTGTCTCCCCCTGTCTCTGGGTCGGAACGGGCCTTGGTATGGTCTTAATCCTCTCCCTTAATCTGCCCGCTAGTGACGATTTACGGCAGTCAGAGCCAGTCATGGTGTCGCCAAGTGGTAAGAGTGCAGCTCTTTTCCTGTTTTTTATCTGTCTTGGTACAACGGGGGGAATATAACGGCATGATTTTATATGGCCTTTTGGGCAGAAATTTCTCAGTACGTGTATCAAGCCATGGTCGCTCACTACATAGTGGGCACAGAGGTAAAGAAAGATGCTTGTGAGAGACCCGCAGCTTCGTGGACTGAGTCACTTTGGTTGTGTTATTTCTGAAGATTACCTTGCGTCGTGGGCAAAGTTACATGTTTCCTGTGAGGAAAGGGAAATTAGCAGCGTTCCTTCATATTGTGAAATTACAGTCGTGTGTACGGCTCTGATGCAGTCCTGTCTGGGATGCTGTGAACAGTTTGGCTGTCTTACCTATCAGAAAGCTGCAGCGAAGCAGAAGGTGGTTCAGGAAAGGAAACAAAAATGTTGGCAGGTTGATGTACCAGGAGAGATCCTTGGCTGAATGAGTGACAGATGGTGTAGCAGAGAGAACAGAGGGCTGAGAGAGGTCAGGTCCAAGGAGAGGCAGTGTGCGCTTAGTATGTTTAAAGTAAAATAATGACAAAAGTCAGAGGTTGCAAAGGAACAGAGGTTTCCCACCCCTGGTTTGCTTAGAAGAACAATGCTGGAAGGTCACCCAACTAAGGAGAGAAATTTTACTCCTGGGGAATAAATACCTTACTAGTATAATGCAGAGATAAACAACAAGCTATCTTTATGGTATTCGATAGCATGTATTATATAGATTATTTGATATAGGCTGCCTGAGACCTTTTCAGTACTGGCAGCGTGTTTGTTCACTTTCTTGTGTGGTCCGGAAGAACTGAGCAAGGAAGACCTGAGCAAGGAAGACCTGTCACCTTTGCTAGATCAGCCCGTTTGCTCTGTTTACAAAAGCTGAATGTCAGCTATGCTGCACGCGTTCACAGTACTGACAACCAGTTTAATTGTGGTGCCAGTGCCAGTGAGAGGAAATTATATTTTGCAGGCACAGTTCTGACACTGAAAGGAGCCGTGCTGACCTTCGCGTGCTTGGACTGCATGGGGACGTTGACACATCCACCGTACGAAGTATGGAGGGACCCACACAGTGCTGACGATGGTGAAAAAACAAGAAAAAGGAAACTTGTCATGCATTCCCCTTCCTCCTCCCAGGATATGGGTGATCATCAATTTGCAGTCATTTGTTCAGAAAAACAAGCCAAAGTCTTCTCATTGCCTTCCCAAACATGTCTTTATGTCCACAACATCACCGAAACGTCCTTTTTATTGCGAGCAGATGTGGTCACCCTCTGTAACAGCGTCTGTCTGGCGTGCTTTTGTGCCAATGGGCACATCATGACACTGAGGTACTTATCTAACTAATCGTGTGGCAAAACTAAGCAAAGAGGTGGCACGGTGCCGTCACGTTCCGCTTGTGTTTGCTCCAGAGTGTCTGATGCTCTGCATTAACTCCCCGGTGGGCGCATTTAATGCCCTGCCTTGCCCACTGCCGTACCTATTCCTTGGCCTGCCTCACCATGGGAAGTTAAGGCAGCCGCACAGCAAAGCAAACTCCTTTATTTCATCGTGATCCCCACCCATGGCAATTGATGGCTCTTGATTTTTAACTATCATAAAAGAAAACGCTGATAATTTTGCTCAGTTATGGTAAGTCAGGTATAGAGGAGTATAGAAAAAGCCAGGCGTAGAAAGGGTACTGTTTATCCAGTGTGAAGCAGCAAGTCCCACTCTTGCCGTTTCGGAAGATTTTCTGCTCAGAGCACCTGGTTTCCCTTCCGTGTCATCTCCACCATTGAGCTGACTGCAGTGGCCCTGTAGTCCTGCTCTCGCCCTGCTGCACCCCCTTTTCCCCAGCCAGGCCATTTAAATTTTGGAAAGTGCTGTCCAAAACGGTGAACCAGGAGAAGGTGGAGGACAGCAAAGGCGATGCTGGAGCCTTTGTCTGTAGGGTGCAAGCAGGGCCCTGCCGTGCCATTTCCCGCAGCTGCCCATGCGGTAACTGGGGGCAGGCCTTACCCTGCAAACTGCCCAGCCACGTGGCACGAGCCATGCTGTGTCACACGCAGATCCCAAATCCCGACAGCAGCAGAAGCCTAAGGGTCGTTGCGGCAAGGCAGCTGAAATTTCTCCGTGCAGGGAGGCAAAGCATGACGGGAAGGCAGCGTGTTTATGGCAGAATTTTTCAGCTTAGAGCTGCACTTTAACTATCCCAGTTATGAAAAGCATGAACTTAAATGTTGGTTTAAAATGCAGCCGCAGAGCAGGCGTACCACATGTGGCAACCGGTGGCTAACCTAGGTTTCTGCTTCTCTTCAGCTTGCCCAGCCTTCGCCCACTGCTGGACATCAACTATTTGCCTGTAACAGACATGCGGATAGCGCGGACCTTTTGTTTCACTAACGAAGGGCAAGCTTTGTATCTCAGCTCTCCCACAGAGATCCAGCGCCTGACGTACAGCCAGGAGATGTGCGACAATCTGCAGGTAGGGCTCACAGAATCATGGAATTGTTAAGGTTGGAAAAGACCCTTAAGGTCATCGAGTCCAACCGTTAACCCAGCACTGCCAAGTCCACCACTAAACCATGTCCTCGAGCACCACGTCTACCCGGCTTTTAAATACCTCCAGGCTCAAACCCTTACTTTGGTGCCTTTGTGCTTGTGCAGGCGGGCGGGCGGCCCGACTCGTCAGATGTCAATTGCCACGTGTTTATGGCTAGATTTTAGTATTTGAAGCAAAGTCTGTGCTGCGGGAGCGGGACAGACGTGTGCCTCTCCATCTGCCCTGGCTGAATGCCAAAGCAGCAGAGAGAGGTCAGCAGCTCTGGTGCTGGTTGGACTTTTTCATGACACCGTCACCTTGCTCCTGTGCCCTAACGCCGGGCCCGGGCCTACAGCCCGCCTGCGTGCAATTGCGATCTCTGCTGGCTCCGTACAAAGGCAGATTTGTGCCCAAATGGGACTCTTTACAGCCTGCTGCTCTCAAAGTCCTACCGTATGAAAGACCAACTGTTAAAAATGACTGAAGGGAAAGAAGGGGACGCTACAAATGGATAACAGCTACAGCAGTTGGTACCAGCATGCGTCCAACCACACAGCAACTGCCTCGGTGAAAATATGAATTCCTTCCCGTATTTTTATCATTTTTTTATTTTAACTCTAAAAATATCTTAATACCTACAGCTTTCAGTAGATAGGTGGGAGCATGAGACGAACCAGTGTGGATAGTATCAAAAAATAAGCTCTGTTTTAATGTATTTTTTTAATTATTTACCATTGTTTTTACTCCAGTAATTGGTACTCCCCTTCTTCCACATGAGGAAAGCATCTCCCATTGTACATTACAATACAGTAGTTATAGAAATGGTCTAATTAAAATAATTTATTTTGAGCAAAAGGTCTTTACAATGTTGGATTTGGGCTCAGGTTTTGGTTTTTTTTTTTACAATGAAAATGCAAATTAAAATGTCATTTACTGAAGAGGAGGAATTGTGAGAGGTTACAGGGAGAAACATGAGTAATAAAAGGGGAAAAAAAAGAGGGGGAATAAGTTCTAGGTTATATAATTAGCAGTGAACTAGGATAGAAATGTGAAAGCAATGGTCCCGCCAGCACTCGTTATGCCCCAGAGGATAACGTGCTGAGCTGCTCAACTCGCATCACAGCACTGCCTGTCTCCGGTCTGAAAAAGCACTGTAAGGAGCGAGCACTGCACACAAGCTTTTGCACGTCAGAGAGGAGATTATTTTGCAGGGAACCAATTTTAAAATGATCAAAAGGTTTGATCAATGTATCTTAGAATATAGTGAGAGGCTGTTGCAAGCTAGATGGTTTTTATTAACCTTAATAGCATCATACGACAACCAACCAAAGGGAAACGCAGCCCTGGCTTCGCTGTACTGCTGGACTGTGGCTGCTGCTATCTTGGCTTTTATGCAAAGAGGACAGTAAAAGGCTTGCACGGTCATTATGTGTGGACAAAAAGCAGATGACCCAGTATCACCTGCTACCTAGGAAAACAAAGCCAGGCTGCATGGGAGCCTCCAGTTAGGCTCGAAGGGCTGCAGTAATTTTTCTCCCCGGAGCTGGTGACTGCGCAGAGGAGCAGTAAGTGTGAGTCACAGCGCTGCCCTAGCGCTCGGCCTCCCAGGAGCCGCGTGCTTTGTGCAGCACAACAGCTGCCTCTGCCTGTTGAGGCTTGGATGAGCAAACACAGAGCCGAGCAACAGGGCAGCAACTGTTCTCGGTGCGCACAGCCTCACTGGTGTCAAACACTAATGGGGCTGCACGCTTTATCGGTTTGTTCCAGAGAGCCCACTTTTCCTACTACTGCTGCAAATAGATCTGAGCCTGAGATTTGCTTGGGTTGACTGCTCCAAGACTGGGCACCATGACAGTGCCTTCAACAGCCATGCTTATTTAGCATTACTGATGGCACTGCCAACATGCACAGTAACAGGGTGGGTTGTATGGAAGGTGATGGGATTTTGTTAAAAAAAACAAAACAAACTAAAACAAAAAAACAACAAAAAAAAACCCACCGCAAAAACCAACCACCAAACTCTCTGAACTGCTAGCAAGCACTGAACTCAAGGTATGGTATAAAGAGAAAACAGAGAGTGACTGCCCCGCTTGCCTAGATAATCACTGAAGCCAAACATGTAATTCACAACAAATTGTTTATTCAATTACAGTGTCGTCTCTGCTGTTTCTAAGAAAAATGTGATCTTATCACTGGTATTTTCACTCTGTATTGCTTACAAATTTTTTTTCTCTGTGGTACTGAAGCTAAGACTGGGCAGTGACAAACCAAGCCCCTTTGAAAGCATGAGTGAATCTAGTTAGCTCAAGTATTTGCCTGTCATGAAACACAAATGTTACGTACGCGCTACTGTTCACACAACAGACTCTTTTAAAACTAGTTGATTAGCTCCAATGCATCTGGCTCATTAATGCGAATAAAGAAAACACCTAGAACTGCTTTCACCTTGCTAATTTTTCACATAGACCTTTGTCTGACTTTGCTAGGACATGCTTGGGGATTTGTTTACTCCAGTGGAAACACCAGAAGCCCAAAACAGAGGCTTTCTCAAAGGACTTTTTGGAGGAAGCGGACAAGCTTTTGACAGAGAGGAGCTTTGTAAGTAATTTATTGGGTGGGTTTTTGGTTTTTTTTTTTTCAGAAATTAATTCCTGGGGTCCCCTACCCTTGTCATCTAGGAATGGAGTGGTACGCAAGATTTAGATCACTGATGAAAAAATAAAGATGACATTGTGAAGAAAGGGGAGGGTCCTCAGTTGCCTTCCCATGATTCCTTCACCTTGGCAGCTTCTTTTGAGCGACTGGGGTAGATTGCTGCTGCTGCACGGAGCAAAATCTTCCACACATGCCATCTGCACATCAAGTGGCATCGCTGCTGCAAGGCTGCAGCTCGAGGACGAAAAGCACTGACAGAGCCACGGCCAGGAACTTATTTCTGTCCGTTTGTCCATTTCTTCTTTGCAGTTGGCGAGGCCACAGCAGGAAAAGCCTCTCGCAGTCTTGCCCAGCACATCCCTGGATCCGGCGGAATTGAAGGCGTGAGAGGAGCCGCAGGAGGAGTCATTGGGGACTTGACTCGTGCACGCATTGCCCTTGATGAGAGAGGACAGAAACTGGGAGAGCTGGACGAAAAGACGGCGAGCATGATGGCCAGCGCAGAGGCGTTTTCCAAACACGCACACGAGGTAGGGGCCCTGGCACCACACACCCAGAACTGGGAACCACCAACCCTGCAACTGAGCCCTTGCTTCCCTTTGGGAAAGCGGAGTACGGTTCTCCCCGTTCACCCCATCATGTTATTTTAGGTGTGCTCACGTTAACTGATGCCATTTTTCCTGCTCCCAAACAATGAGAATGCCAAATACAAACTTCCATTGCACACCCCTTCCTTTCATGTTTTCATAAATGAGCATCCATTGTTAGCCTCTGAATTTAGAACATGGCACTTCTCATCTCTCGCCTTTCTCACTAATTCATTATGATTTTTTTTTTTAAGCCACTTAGTGCGGCACATCTATGCAGTAGGGCAGAAAACAGGTAGGTGGATGTGTATACAGGAACCTTTACAGATCTTATTGGGAAGAAGAGGGGAACATTTCTAGTACAACACTGTGGTGCAGTTACACAGAATAGGGCTTGCCTGGAATAGACGGCTTCTGTGCTTCAAGCTGGAAATGGAAAGCTCTTCCATCCCACGCTGGTAAGGCTGGGAATCAACTGCAGTGATTTCCCTTGAAGATAAAACAACATTAAAAAATACTTCCCAAAATGCATGTTTTTCATTTAACCTGCATCACATCTCTGGACAAGACCTTTACATTTTTATTGGCTTTTGTAAGGGTGAGGTAAAAATACGCAGAAAGAACATGCCCTGAAATGCAAAAAGTTGATATATTCAGGGCATATCTACTATGCTTCATATATAAGCTTCTTTCTATAGGAGTAAAAAGCAAGTTCCTGGTTATTATTCCCATAGCTCTATACTTTTTGCAGAAGAAAAGTAGTGAAAGCTTCTCAGGAAAAATCTTTTCATGAACAGCAACAGCAGGTAACAATTTTTTTTTTTTTAATGTAACAATTATGAAGTGAAATACAAGGTCTCAGTGGACTCAAGACCTGATGACACTGTTAGTAAAGTACTGCATTGCTCCTCCTTTTTTACTTAAGAAGTTTGTGACAGTTAATGGGCCTAGGTCACGTGTGATACCTCATATGGAGAGCAGCGTTTTATATCTGTTTGTTTGTTTGCCGTTTCTGTAGGTGATGCTGAAATACAAGGACAAAAAGTGGTATCAGTTTTAGACTTTCAAAGAAGCTGCTTGTGGCTTTATTAAGAACACGGTTCAGGGAAGCAACATTCATTCCCAAATCTACCAGTCACTGGCCAGAGACAGTTTTTTCTCCTAGAAGATGTTTTCCTGTTACTATTATTGGATTCATCACAGTGGGAGTCAAGGAGAAATTTTCCGGACCGTGAGATGGAAGCTGGAGTCATGCGGGTCTTACGCCAACAGCTGGCTCATGCAGTAGCCGATTTTTTTTCCAAAAGGAACTCAACCATCACTGTGGCATGTAGTTTTTCAGAAGCTGTAGGTATGAACTGTGGGGAGTGCGTCTGGTTAAAAATACTCTGTACAAACTCGAATGTTAATGCACTTATAAAACTTTGCATGACTAATTGACATCTTAAAAAAAAAAAAAAAAAAAAAGAAAAAGAAAGCATGTTGTGACCGAAGAAAAATGGGATTTATTTCTATTCTGAGAAAAAAAAAAATACTTAAATGGCAAAAATCTTTATTTTTTAAAAGTGACATTACAAAAAGCCAGTACATTTCAAGCATGTTTGCTACGTCCTCAACATAAAAATGAGTTGAGCTGCATTTTCTTATCTGCTATTTATTTCCCTTGAAAAACCTTGCTTGAAATCAGTGCTGTTTAACTCCTACCAGAAGAATAAATAACTTCAAAATCCTATGCCCAAAATATACAGATTTTTCAAGTAGCCAGACAGGCACTATCTGAAATGTCATTAAAACATGAGCATAGATGGTTTATTTGCAATTCAGAGCACATGACATGTCATCCTTATCTGTACTTTTTAAAATGTGCTCTGGATTCATCTCAGTTGTCCTTGAAGGGGGCTGTGGCATTTTTCATTCCCATGGTGTCTGTATCACTTGGTTGTCTTATTTCTCAGTAGCAGGAACAGAGAACCAGCTTAGGAAATCGCTTCTTCAAGTTAGGAAAGGCAAGATGGGAAACTGCCGGGCTACAAGTTGGAGAGTCCTGTCAAGTTCTGCTCCTAGAAGCTGCTTAGCAGCTTGGAGAGCAGCGATTTTTCTTAAGCGGTCAGTTTAAATTACGCTAAGGAAATTGTACAGCAGCCCCCCTAAAGCTGGGGGAGAGAGATCACAGCAGCAAGACCAAACGATGGGCCAGGGGAGGAGCATGAAAAACAATTGTCAGCATACAGCGCTGAATTGGCCCATATATAAAATGACACCCTGGGTGCGTGGCAATTGATTTTCTGCTCACATTGCTAAAAGTAATTGCTTCTGCTTCAAAGTGGCTTGTTTGGTTTCTACAGTGAACTCTGCAGAAAACTCTCCAACCTGCAGCTACAGAAGAGATCAGTAAGTAGAAACTATTGCCCGTCTACGCAAATACATTCCTAGTCCGTGAGTGTGCTGCAGTCATGGCAGCCTACAGGAGCCTCACGGCCCCACAGGGCAACTGCTAGGTTAGAAACTTTTCCAGACTGGCTTGGAAACAAGGCACTGAAGGCTTGTTTTCACGTGCCTGGACATAGTTTCAAATTAGAAAAGGAAAGTGAGGAAAAGGTGGAAAAGCAGCATTTAAAAATTTTCTATACGAGAAGAGTGACATCCTCTGTCCCTTCAAGGAGTCCTGACGGACACTGATGCGGACAGGCAGCGTTCCCCCTCCTAACTAGATCTTAACTTCACTGGTGTTTGTATCATCCCAGTGGTCAGATGATCTCTCTCAAAGATGCCTTTCCCATATCCTTCGTTTTTTCACAATAAAATGGAGCCCAGCAAATTGTACAGTCCAGAAGTCTGGCTTCACTGTCATCCCAGCTGCAAAGTTAAAGGGTTAGAACAGATTCGAGGTGTTAAGTTTCAAATCCACATTGTAACACAACAGGAATGTTGTGCTTTACAAGATTTTTGCATTTCTCTATGGGCAAAATCAAAATGATGCCCTGACAGGTCTAGCTCAAGTGGGAATGAGACACAAGTTCCTCTCTGTCACAGGACGAACTGTACTATAATTGTGAGAACTGTAGGAAATTACTGGGAAAAAGGTCAAAGCCCAAGCAATGCCTAGTTTTCTGCTGAGAGTTAAGGAATTGCAGTTGTCCGTGACCTGAGTGGATGTCTGTGTGCGTGAGGAAACGGCAAACTCACCACTCCGATGCCAATATGGGTTGGGGAATCCCTTCCAGCAGCCAGGTCAGAGAACTGGCCACTCGAGTGTGTGAGGAAGCATCACTGTAACCGGGCACCTAGAATGAGAAATAAGTGAACATGAGAACAACAATTCTATCTTCTGTTTAAATGTACATTCACTCTGCCCGTGCTCTGGTCTATACTCCAAAACCACTAGTCTCTGGGCAACAAAATTCTTGGGGGCAGCAGATCATTCAAACCCTCCAACCAACTTTCTAGCCCTTATTCTTCCTGCTGTCTCTGCTTTTACAGAGAAGGTATGCAGGCTTCGTTAATACCAAGCCAAGGCCGCCCCACCGGTGTTTGTTCTGTACCCAGCTCTACGCTTGCTTCTGTGCTGAGCCAGCGCAGATGGAAAGGCCATCACCAGTTCCAGTCTGGCACTTGGGCACCCACAGGCTATGGGGCCAGTTTGCACTACGAACTGGTGTAACGCAGTCAGCCTTTAGGAACGCAGCCCGGGTCAGCGGTAGCGCGTGGTGCTCGGGCAGCAGCTGGTTCACGTTGATGACAAAGCAGCTACCCATCCTGCGTAAGTTTTCTGCTGTACCCCATGTGGGTGGCTAATACTGCAAAGAAAGATCCCCGTTACCTTGATGTCAGTGGAAGTGTCTTCAGGCTGGAGCTGGAGTGGCCCGTTCGGCTCCTTTGAGAATCAAATGTAAAAATATAAGAGCAACTTTTAATTGCTAATCACTGTAGCACGCCCATAGAGAAAAGCGTCTTCAACAAGTCTTTTACACAATGCCTGACTGACTGCGGCTGCCAACAGTCTCTAGCTTAACACCAGGGGGAAAAAACCTGCCAGTAGATTTCCATTTGCATTTTTATGCAACAGAGAAATGAGAATCTAGCATCCCTCAAACTTAGAGTTTTTAATACTTAAACTTCTAAGCAACTTTTCTCTAGTACTCCTCATCAGGTCACAGCTGTATCTTGCTTTCCACTCTTACATATTTTACATATTTCCAGACAGTTACAAATTACTATTTCTGTTAAGTTCACCACTTGTGACTATAATTAACAATTTTCTTGTAGTCTGTAGAGATCTAAAAAGTTGTATATGTTTGTATATAGGACATTCTATATATATAAATATATATATGTAATGTATATGTTGGACAAGTTTGTTAGTGCACACTGTTAAACGCTTTCTATCAAGATTTACCATGTATGTGGAAAAAAAACTTCACTTAAAAACTTCAATGAGGGAGGAAAAACTCTTGCCTGGTTCATTTATTGTGAAATGAGGGGGAGTGTGGGATTTTTGAAAGGCCTGACCTGAACGCTACTGAAGGTTGTTAGTGAAAGGCATAAAGATGCTGCATTCTGAGCAGCGAGCGCAGCATCTGACCTGACCTGCTGTAAGAAAAGGGAGCACCCTAGCTGTCGCCGGAAGATGAAATCCCGTGCTTTCACCTTTCCCACTAAGACAGCACCACCTCAAGCAAAACCCTAACCTTAGAGGTATCTTCAACATTGCAATCCTCAGTTACAATAGACCAGATTGGCTGGAAATATTTGTTCAATTTAAAATGCTTTTTGTTGATTTGGCCACCCTGTTCCCTCACATTCTTCTTTACAGGAGGTCTCTATCACAACACATCCAAAAGCAGACACACAGAGCTTCCAACAGGACACACAGCCCTCTGGCTTTGACCAGGTGTGTTTAATCTTATGCCTAGAGCTGTAGGTAGACAGAATATGCAGAGAAAATACAATAAATTAGATTACTTGTATGTTTTCAGAGTTGGCAAGTCTTGAATGAAGTACAAGCTATTTTATTTTAAATAAATAAATAAATAAAATCCATTCCTAGAGTTTTAACTTCAGCTTCAAATCTTGACTTAAAAGACAAGATAAAGGCAAATTTGAAAATCAGGTTTTGTTTTGTATAATTACCTGTTTTCTAAATTTTTTTACAGTCCTACAGTTCAGCTATTTACATTAGACATTCCCTCTATTACCAGAATATAGCTTCTTACACAAATATTTAACAGAAATACTCTATTTACTACACATATTGCATAAAATTATCACATATAGAAATTCTCTAAAACAGTTTACATACTCCTTTTACAGAAGCCCTTTCACATCTCGATGTGTGCGCTGTAATGAAGATGTGCACACAAAACTATTTATTTTCTTCAGTATACAATTTAAGAAGAAGAAAACATTGCAGCTTACCTAAGAGCTGTGTTCAACCTCAGGACTCCTCCATTTATAAACTGTGTGTATTGTAACAGAGGCAAAAAGCCAGATTTCATTTAATTATGCCCCTTAAATACCCCAGCCCCCCCATACATCGTTTTCAATAACCTAAAGGTGAATTCAAGCACAGTATCTTTCAGTCTTGAATGGTTTTTTGCCTTGGTATGGTCTTAGTAAGAACACACTCTCTCTCATTAAGGAACTACGTGTGGCCATTTGTAGTCAACTCGTCATCTTAGGTGTATAAGCAATAGTCACGTAAATGAGTGTTTCCATTCATGTGTTTTGTTTTGTGATTAACTCAACAAATCAAACATTGTACTTTTTTAAATAGCAACCAATATTCAGAAATGTGGACAGAATATGTGTGGGGTTTGTTAACGAGTCATTACCTGTCTCTCAGAACGAAGGCTAATCTGGGGTGAACCACCCACTCCTGCGCTAACCGGGTCCTGTTTCCACAGGTATCCTAAATCAGCGTCACAAAGGGAAAACTAAGGCATCTTTAACTGAGGCTGTTTCGAGTCCCCAGTAACAACCAAAAAAAAAAAAAAAAAAAAAAGAGGGAAAGAAAAATAAAGGAAAGAATTGATATTAGTTGGTGTAGATCTCTCTTTTTTTTTCAACCACTACTCCTAGATTCTTTATAGTATTTTGAAGGTGCATGGTTTGTATAAAGCCTTTGGTTGGCGTTGACACTACTCAGTCACTCAGGAACACGGCAGATGCAGCCACGGTTGTTGGTGGAGTGGGGAAGGCCACCTCCCTTCCTCCAGCAGCTCAGGCAGGGACGAAACCTGGACCCCAGCTAACATTCCGATGCTTTCCTGCAGGGAGCTCACATGGCGCTCGTAGTCGTACCACCAGTCCCCGGGAACAGCAGCCTTGTTACCTGGACTTCTCAGCCGACTGAGAGCGCCCTTTACACCACTTCCACTTCAGGTTAAAAGCAGTCACCTACAAGCTGAAATCTCAGAAGGGCAGAAGCGAGCTTCTTTAAGGGCACTTGCCAACATGATTGAGTTGCTCCGCCAGGAGAGGCTGAAAAACGTCAGCCAAAGCTACTGAGCTTCCAGCTCCCTCTTTTCAGCTATGGATTTATACGAAAAAAAAAAGCAGGGAAAAGTCTACAACTCTCTTCTTGAAGAAATACAAATGGCATAGGAAAAAGGCAAAAGGACCAAACCAGATCAGATTAGGTATGTGTCATCATTTGTCACCTGCCTCTCCCACCATTGCCCAGCTACAAGAAAGTGCACACAGCACTTTCAGTAGGCAGGGAGAGAAGGAAAGCTGCAGCAGAAAGACCAAGCCAAAACAAGCTTGTGGTCTGCACGTGAGGAAAAGGACTGAGTAGCTGTATCAAACATCAGTGGCAGGAGTCCCTGCTACCGAGTCCGGGGAAGTTCTGCCCCATCCCAGTAGTAAGCCAAATTGAAATTTGAGTCTTTTTGACAAGAAAGGATATAGGAACCGATGGAACAAGGCTGCTCGGCAGCCGAAGGGGACGGGCTCTCCCTGCGAGGAGCTGGGTCGGACAGGTTCACGTGATGTGAAGGCAAGGCTTTCCTGGTGACCACGGCTATTTGTCAGGACGGGGTCCCAACTTAATTTCTTCCGGCAGCCAGACACCCACCTGCTGGTGCAGCAGCCAGGCAAGGGCAGCACAGGACATGAGGCAGGACTAGGCTGCAGCAGCAGCTCTGTGTACACCGAGTGACAAAGCTGCTGTAACAAACATAGCTCCTACCCCTTCCGCAGCGTTCACCCGTCATCTTTTTGGGCTGCCAGACCATGCGTGTTACTGCACGTGCTGTGCAGCGGCAACTAACAGAAGGGAGGAGCGGACTGCAAAGAGAGAGACACGAACAAGCTGAGGAACAGAGAGCAAACACAATGAGATGCATCCCATCCTCTCTACAGAGAGTAACCCGCACTCTGGTTATCAGGACCTGAAATAGAAAAAAGCCCAGTTTCCAACTAAACACAGGCCTCAGCCCGTCAGAGGTGCAGGGAGAGGGGCCCACAGGCAAAAATAAGTAATGCGAGCAGCCAATGTCCTTCTACCAACTTCAGAAAATAGCAGGTACCCTCTTCTGCACAGTTCTAAGCAGCGCCTCTGCTTACCTGACCTAAGTCCTCTTCTGCTTCCCCTGCTTAGTCTCAGAATGAAGGAATTAAGGAATGTAAATAGCAGCAATCAGCCAACAGCTCAGAGCCAGTTCTAATACCATGACTCAAATGCCACAGCCGCCTCACTTACAGAGCAGTGGCCACCTTTTATCTTCTCATTTGCTCCAAATTACTGCTTAATTAAAATGAACTCCTTGAGTTTGTTTAGCAAAATAGGTTTAGTTCCCTGTCTATCACCTTATTGATTAGCATCACCCCTGTCTAGAGAGCTTGTTGGGAAATACGCACGAGATCCATCCTTCTGAAATTCTAACGAGAGCGTGCGGGAGGAAAATCTTGTAATGTGCCAAAGAACAAGCAACTCAAATTACAGCAGCTCCGGTGAGGCCTGAAATACAGCACAGGTGTGTCACCGCATGAGACCCAGGGACAGGAAATCATTAGGCCCTGTGAACTGATAATGAGTCCAACCCAGCATCTTCACAGGCAGAGCACACAAATGGTCAGACGCCAGGGTGCCGAGGCTCAGATCTGTTAATAACAAAAGCTTTAGTAAGCTAAGAAAAGAAACAACTGTCTATCAACCGAATGCTGTGGATGAAGAGCTCAGCCATCAGGTGGCAGATGTGGTAGAAAACCACAGCGCAGAGCAGGCAGGAAGGAGACAAAAAGTCTCAACGTAAAGTGAAATCCAAAACAGGAAAGAAGGCCAGGTAGGTGCTGAGAAGGGCAGTCAAGGCATCCTCGCCCGGGGCTTTGGCTCGATACCACATGCCCGCTTTGCTGCGCAACGGGCAGGTGGTGGATCAGAGTCCAGGATACGGCCTTTTGTGCGCAGGCCCCGTTAGCATCTTTTAAAACTCACCGTGTTCTTGAAACCTCAGTGCCAGGTACTTCTGATGTCAGGGTAATGGCCACGCCAAAAGCAGCGCATTTGAAGTTAACAAGCTCAAGCACGCTATCAGGCTGTTGAAAGCCAAGTATGCATCCTCTCAGATCAGGCGATAACAGCAACTTCAAAAGTACACTTCTTTTAAAAAGGATCCAGCAGAAGTTCAGAAATGAAAGAATAATTAAGGGCTTGAAAATTTCTCATAGGAGGCAAGAATGGAAAGATGGAGATGTTTACATTAGGGAGGAACTGCAGAAGAAAAGACATGATAAAATAATTGGAGGCATAAAGAAGATGACAGGAGGCACCTGTCCTCCCTTTCTTGTAACATGTAACGGCCACACGATGTAAATAACAGAATTCAAGGTCAGGCATTGTATGAAGTTATCAAAACCAGCTGAACTTGTATAACCATTGCAACCATCTGGAAGGGAAACAAAACCATGTGATGTGAGGTTTAGCCAGACCAGAAGGTATTAGTGAGGACAGTAACGCCAAACAGTGGCAGATTAATTCCCTGCGAGCTCCTTCCTTGCCCCCTCTTCTGAAGCATCTGATCCCGGCAGCTGACCCGAGTCACTCGCAGGATCAGCTCAGCCTGACAAGCCCAAACTCCCAGAAGAACCTTCTGCCTGATCACAGGGATGGAGCCAAAGACACTGCAGCAAAGCACGGGGGAAATCTGAGCAGTTTTTAGCCAGGCTACCAACAGGCAGGGTATGAGGCTTCCCTAGGAGATGGGTCTCTGAATGAAGAGCCACAGGTCACCCACCACCATTCGGCGACACCTCTCTAACCCACCAGACCTCAAACACCAGCAAGGCTGTCAACTTCAGCTGGCCAGCCTGAGATTTTTTTTTTCTTCATAAACATATGAATTGTCGTTAAGTTTTTAACCAATAAGTTGAGTTTCATTCTTTTAAAAGGAATGTTTTTGCCGGTGATTTTGTGTTACTTATAAGAGAGTCCAAACACTATCCCTCTCAAGGCCAGTCTGCAAGGCAGCAGTAGGATGAATTATGAGAGTCAGTCATCAAAATGCTTTCCTAAAAGTCAGAGGCCAACCGAGCACCGGTTCCACTCACTGTGAACGCTGCACAGCTGCTCAGTTAGAAATCCAGCCAGCTGCAAAGCCATTTTGGCACGTGAAGATCATCAGCAGAATTCAGTACAAAGTGATCCTAGCAGAGGACTATAAAATTCAACATTAAGTGCAAACACAATGACTTATTTTTTTGTCCTATACCCAATTACGCACAAGAACTGCCAAATTACCTTTCTGCCTTGTTTTAATAAATTAATCCAGCTCATTTCATATGTAATAAATTCATTAGGCTTTGGGGTTTTGCTTTAAATTACAAGATCAAGCATATTTTAACAGAATTCATTTAAATACTGTGCTTTTAGCAATTAATAATTTCACAGTTCTGTAAACATGCTTCTGCGCGGTCTGACCTTTGAAGGATTTGGCTTGGTGAATTCATACCAGCTTCCACCACACATTTCAGAAGGCAGTTTGCAACGACGTTTGTAAAAACACAATACAGGAGGATCGCGCTGCACGCAGGTCTGGCGCTGCGCTGGCCCTTGCCCTGCCCCGTCCATGGTGCCTTCCACCTCACCACATGCGAGAAAGCCGCATTTCATGTCAGAGCTCCAGGTCCTGCAGGTCTCCCCAGCTAGGTCCAATTTTCACTTTAACATCCAGTTTTACTGAGAGTTTGATGGCGTTTTCCATCTCGTGTTTGACAATCTGAGCGACCTACAAGAAAATGCAAAACATCAGATGTATGCATAACTTCAGTGCTCTGTTTGTCTGTCAATAGCCAGGATGGCCGGACACCTGGAATCCTCTCCTGTGTTTATTTGCACTGACTTACAACTGACAGGAACGCAACCAAACATTTTAATCCTGATTAGGGTTTATGAATGGAGAAACTGTATGAAGCCAGTAACATTTTATGCAGCACAGAGTTGTGACTGGTTCCGCACTGTTTAAGGCTACTTAGAAAAGAGGCAAGATTAAGTTTCCATTAAACACTTGAGAGTCCTGCAGAGTCTCCTCTTTCACCCAGCTGCATAATTCTAAGTGTTTTGTGGAGTCTGTTCTGAAAACTTCCATGTACTGAAAGCAAGACATACACCAAATACACCAGAGGCAAAGAACTGTGTTCCTCCTCGTTGTGTCGGCGAGAGGCACTCCGTGAAACACAAACTACAAACCTCTGGGAAAGCAATCACATTCAATGCAGGTGCTAGAAATACCACCCAGGTTCCCCCTCACTATTTTGTTGAGGCAACTCCAACATTTGCTGCCCTCCAAAGGTATTTCTAAGAAAACACTCATTTAAGTACACAGTTAGGCGACCAGAAGATATTTTTGCCTGTGACTTTTTGGATTGTCAGAGACTGGATTTTTTTTTTCCTGACTCTAAATACCTGCCCCTGGATAAAAGGACTCTTTTTCCTACCCCAAGACACACGTGGAGTCTAGCCTATCCTGATTGCTTATTTGAGTGAACCTTTCAATGCACACCCACCCCACAAACCCTTCCACAGCAGAATGAAAAGAGGCTTTGAAATTATTGTGATCCCTCATCTCAGCTAGAGGCCACTGTGTCAGCCTACGAACTATTCAAGCTTTCTGACCCTTCCATGCATTTTCATAATTCCCTCACAGGTACCCACAGTAGAAATTCCTCCACAGTTCTCACTGGGGAATGGAGAAGGGGATTTGAGGAGATCAGAGCACAAGAGTTTACAACAGCATTAAGAACTAGGGGGAGATTTGTCTTCCAAAACCCTATGCCCTTACATACCACATTTCAAAATGATCTTGATAACCTAGAAAAATGCTTTGAAATAGGATGTAATTCAGCACAAACAAGTACAGAATAGAAAGAAGCAGGATAGAAATAATCTACTGTTCAAAATAAGGATGAAAAAATAACTGCCTGGGCAGGAAAAAAAATGGGGTTATCAGAGATTAAAAACTGAACAGGCACACTGCTGTGAGAAAGAAAGCAAATGCAATTCTGGAACACAGAAAAAGAAAATATTGCTTGTGTGACACACACATCAATTTTCCACTCTGTTCAAACCACTGCAGCCTTGGTCAAGTTTGGGGCCAAGTATTTCAAAAGAAACATGAACAGAGGGAGATTCTCTGAGCACGCTCACAGGTCCAGCACACACCACCAGCGAGGAACATCAGATTAGGGCTGCTGCACATAGAACAAGGGACAGCAGCTGCAGGGGAGACACGAAAACCTGCGTGAGGTTCCTGGGAAAGCTGATGGGATGAGATGGGACATGTGCCAATGCCCTTGAACCGGGGGTCTTTGGGCTCTGAATTTCCTGTACATTAAGCAAAGTTTCCAGGGTTCTCAATGGTCAGCTAAAACACGCTTGGAGGAATACTGGCCATCTTAAAAACATAAATGCAATGATGCTGGCAACAAGCAAGCAGTTTAAAAGCACCTACCCTTTGATTCCTCATCTAGTCCATACCTTTATGTTCCTACCTGACTCCTCATTGCCAGGGTCAGCTCAACAGATAGAAGGTCAAGCCTCAATCTACCATCTTTGGCCATATTATCACAGTCTTGCTACTGTGACAAGCTCTGAAAGCTCCCTGCCTTCACTTTGACATTCTGCACAGACGAGGAAAGCCCTGATGCCCCAGGCATTTCACGCCTTCAGCACAAGAAAAAACAGGTATTACCCCAATGTGGTCTTTTTTAAAGAGGCAAGCTAGCTCACTAATAGACTGCAAATGAAAACAGAGCACTAGCGTTGTTTCTCTTACAAACCATTTGTAAGGATACTCTGACTGGAACACAAATTCCTAGATATATGGAAAGATATTTTTAGTTTTCTTTTGCATACTTTAGCAGCTGAAAATAAGCTAGAGCCAGCATCAAGCACGTGACCAAACTAACGTGCCTGAATAAAAATTGCTGTTGCAGCCGAGAAAGACATGATTTACAGTATAATAAAGCCTTAGTGCCAGTAAGATGAAAAAAACCCTCACCAATACAGAAGCCAAGAAATGTTCACTTCTTTTTTACTAAAAGGTATATTGTAGTCTAAAAGGACTAATTAATTCAGGCCCTGCTTTGAGTGGGGCCTGAGAGGGAGAGACTTTAAGAGATCCTTTCCAACCTAGATCTTTCGACTATAGGATAATTCTAATGGTGCATCCGAGAGGACAGCAGGCACCATTATCACAAAAAAAGATCCTTTCTGGCCCTAAAAACAATCAAAGGAGCAAGAATAGGAGTACCTTGTTGTCTCAGCTAGACAGAAATCCTTGAAAAACAAGCAAATCTGACACATACAAGGAAAGTCTGAGTCTAGGATACATGTCTTGTGTACATATGCTGTTTTAAGTGACTGCCCAGAAAATCTATTAACAGAAACATATCTGAAGGAAGAAAATTAGAAAAGCTGGTAATAATTGCCCTCGAAGTTGAGGCTGCTAATGAAAAAAATACAATACAATAAGCAAATCTACTCACTTGGCCCCAGTTCTTCTGGGGACACTGTGATACTCGGAGTCAGTATCTAAAGACGTAAAAGCCTATACTCAGGGGATTTCAGTTTTCTACAGAAAGAAAATTAGGAGCCTTTTCATCCCTAAAACAGCCTGCCTACATTGAAGTAGCAGATGTCTGAACAGAGCTCGCAAAACGAACAGAAGCTTGAGCTGAGATTCAAGAGAAAAATATTAAACCTTTTGTTCTTAATGAAATTTAAAAAAAATGCTCAGGCCACTCAGTACTGCTGAAAGGTCTCTCCGAGTAGGAGTTACTGCTTGCCATCAGGAAATGGCCTTTTGTCATTGAAGATGTGTATGCACAGAACAGAATTGGGAAAAAGACACCCCTAAGCTATGGAAGCATGCTCTGGGAGCCTTCCTGCATTTGTGCTCAGGATTTAGGAAAACACTGAGCTGCCAACACATGGCTAAAACTCTTGCTACACTGAAAGCTGTCACACAGACACCACTAAGCCCAGGCACAGCAGCACCTACCCAGTGGAAGAGCACACACAGAGACACATAGGCACACGACAGGTACCTTAAGTCCACACAGCACATTTCTTATATCTATCATGCTGCTAACCAGCACCATAACACTCCTACCAGAAAGACAGGTAGGCAGGGAACGAGGAAACAAGTACCAAAGCACAGAATCCTTTTCCTACACAGAGTACAAACCACAGCTGTAACAATACATGTGCTGAGTTAGGCACCAGAAGACACGAGTGCAAACAGAGGCAAAAAACACCTCCAAACGAGGGAAAACCTCCCTATACACCTATCAACAATATTAAATTACATCAATCGTCAAGTCTTGCAGAGAAGTCATACAAACTGCTGTTACAAGTAGCAAAGCACATGCTGGAAAAATGAACTTCAGCCATGGGGATGGCTTGAGTCTGAAAATAAAGGGATCAAGAATACAGACATCATCTTTCATCCAATTTAACATTGATTTCACAGACCTTTTAGGACACAGCAAGAGAGGATCCAGGGAAGAAAAGCTGAGCCCCTAGAAGGAAGGCTTGTTTGAAACATCATAATGCAGTAGATAGCTGAAAAAGCAACTGCACGGCTGTACCTGGATGACATCGTCCTCTGCAACTTCATAGAGGAGCTCATCATGGAGTTGGAGGATAAAGAAACCTCCGCTGATAGGATGTAACATCCCTCTGTTTCTCTTCCTCGCTAGCCTTCCTACACAGGTGAAGAACACAGTTCGTTAGATACCATTATGCACAGGCATTTTTCCTGTCATTAAAAAACCCTCACACATTCCTAATGCTGACAAAAAGAACATGAGGAACTTTAAAATTAAAAAGCCCATGCCTACAGATAAAACCACAAAACATTACTACTCTATCAATATTTGTACAGCTACTGAGGGAAAAATGTTAATGAAAAGCATTTTAGATATAAACATTTCAGCCTTACATTATAAAGATATGAATCAGAACAGAAACAAGAGACAGTTGCATCCCCTGAACCATCTGTTTTAACAGTAAGTTTTAAACAAAATCATGTCAAGTTTATTCAGAAGTTGGTTTACAATGTTCTCTCTGGCAATGAAGTAGGATTCTGCTTTTCTTCCAAAATCATTTTAATGGCTAGTCTAAAAAGGCAGTAAGCCTCCTCCCAAATGCAGTTATCTGCAACTGTAGCTACTACTGATTAAAAAAAAGGAAAGAAAAAAAGAGCAGCTTCTGAATAAACAAGTAAGCAACTGACAAAAACAGGATCCTGGTAGGCCTTGCCTGACAAAACTAAAACAGAACACACAGTTCCATGGTAAAAGCTTTTAAAAAAAAAAAAAAAAAATCAACAAACACAACCTCATACACAGACTCAGAAGTTATTTATTTCTCAGGTTAGCTAACAGGAGGACTCCAGTTCACAACTACAGGAAGGGTTTCACAGCATCATCAGTTCCTCACACAAGCCTCCCACCAAAGCAGCAATGTTGAAGAAGCCACACGATGCAGGATGCTTCTCTGATGGCACAGACATTTATAACTTGATGAAAGAGAATTCATTCCAGTTCTTGAAACAGATAGTATCAGAAGAGGAAAAACTGTCACAAATGCATCTACTCGCCTTCCTACAATTACACTGGCCAAAGGTCACAGCTGCTGGGGGGGTGGGTGGGAGGTTCTGCCAAGCACGTGCCTTCTACTCACAGCAGACCTCTGAATCTTGTCTCTCTAAAATGAGACTCCCTGACATATTTTTAGAGGTTTGGCAATTAATTATTTAGTTTTCCTTCTCAGTCCTACAAATCAGACTCTTCATATTATGCCAGCTTCATGTTTCAGGTTGAAGCATAAGAACTATCAAAGAAACACAGCACTCCATCCCTTAAGTTGTCTTTCTAAAAATACATGACTGATGAACAAAACAATGCCTACATTATGCTAAAAAATAGTCTTCATAGCACTCCTCTGGGAATGAGTACCCCAGCACAGCTTTGCTATCTGCAGCCAGAAGAAATTTATGCTCCTAAGTGCTTCATAGAATACTCTTGTGGGGCCTCTGTACATCGAATTCCAGTCAACAAATTCCAGATTTAATTCTAACCAAAAAACAATGTATTTTTGGAACTAGAAGTTGTTCCACTCTATCTTTTCACTGCCTTTGAAGCCAGAGTATCCGCTCAGTTTCTCCTTCCTACTTTTGAACAATTCTGTGGTAGCATCATGGACCACATCGCATACGAACTCCCACTGCCAATCTTTTCAAGATCTCTTTTGAGGCAATTGGGGTTTCTGATCCGATCACAGCATTTGCTTTAGTTTGTGTGTTGAGCAGACATTCTCCCCCCTTCCTTATGGCTTGTTTTCCCATTAAACACAGAATTCACCACTGTCAGGAAATGTCTCCCACTTCTAGCCCAAAGGCCCTAACTTTTTTTTGCAGGCAATTTTTTTTTTTTAAATTAGTAACACTGAAAGTTTTGCTCTAGTGTGCAAGGAAGAGGAGAGCATACCAGTCTTATCTCTCTGGAAGGAGCTCTCCAGATGTCCGTGGGACTTGATCACAGAGGAGAAAGCTTCCAGGCGTCTCTGAATGTTCACAGTGGCTGTTTTGACAATGTCTGCAGCAGATCCCTGAACAGTTGTATTCACAGCCTGTCGCTCTGCCTAAACAGAGATAGTTCTTCTCAAAACCGACCCAAAAAAAAATAATCAAATGTACTTCATTAAAAATAATAAATACATGGCCAAATACAGGCGTAGTAAAACCTCCAGATAAAAGTCTGTTTTATCTGCCTGAAAGGGAGAGACATTGTAGACTAGCTTCAGACACAAAATTCCTCCAGGTGACTGAGAAGAGCAGGATTTCCACAAATTTAAAATTAATTAATATCAAGGGTAATAACCTGCAAGAGTCACCAGCCACAAGAGGGAGAAGCATATACACATGGTAACAGTTCCATGAGGAGCAGAAAAATCTCACAGTTAATCCAAGTATCATGAGACGCTTCTGCCTATCTTCAAAACCATCAGGAATGTATAACCAAAGGCAAGAAGCTGGACTTCATGGACTAATAATCTGGTCTACTGCCAGGGCATTAAAGCTGTGCAAAACCACACCAGACCACACTATGACACAATGACTTTTTTTTGTCCACACAAGTCACCTCTCTACTAATCCCCTCCTCAGACAAGAAAACTGTATTCAAAGGTTCTTCTCTCTTTGATTAGAGCTGAAATGTGCGCAAAAAGTTATGAGGAAGCTGAAATGAAAGTGAAGATAATTCATTAACTGGTCTTTAATATGATTTTAAAGTTGAACAGAAGGTGCATCTACAAAGCTTCACGCTAAAGTATCCTTCAGATTAAAGTCAAATCACCTAAAAAAAAAAGTTTTTTCAAAGTCTCCTTCTTTCCCTTTCAACTACTTGGCATACAGATTCTCCCACCTCCTCCCTCTTCCACTATAGTCTTTAATTCCACACGACCTGATCCAGCTTCCTAGTGAGAAGCATAATGCTTCCTCCCCACAGAAATGCACCAACATCTCCCCAGGGAGTCAATTCACTCTTACTGAAGTAGAGTCTATGACAGATGGGTCTGAAATGACCTTGAAAAAAAATAATGCCAGTGCAAAGGCGTATATTAAGTAAATATTTATCTAACAAGTTTGAGCAATTTTCCTTTGAGGGGAAATAAGAAAATGAAAAAATACCCAAAAATACAGGACTTAAATGCCCTTTCTTGTTGAAGTGCTGACAGCATATAACAGACAAAGACTGCTGAGTGGGAGCAACTCGGCCTGAGGAGTTAAAGCACATCACTGTGTGGAGACTTTTTAAAATCCTGTCCACTTATTTCAATAAATTACTCACTCCAGTTCCAACACGGGAGTTCTGAAGTGAGGTTAGCACAGTGATGACAGCTGTACACCCAGTCACAGAAGACTTACGTCAAGCAGACCATGACAAAAGCTCTGTTACTCAGAGAACAACTGAGGGAACAATGAACTAAGTAAGAAGTGGAAGGTCATGACCAAGATGGCTCATAGAGCCTGTAAAACCGTAGATACGGATATGCAAAGAAATCTAATACTTTAAAAAAGAAACTGCACTCAACATACATGAGCTTTACTGTAGGGGTTTGGATCTTTGATAGCTGGCAGGTATCTCCGTCTTCCCAGGATGGTCTGCACAAACCCATCTCTCCTGCAGCTCCTCACTGTCTCCCTCAAGAATTTCTGAATCCCTGTGAAAGGAAAGAGAAAGTTTTCCCTAATACAGCTGATGTTCCAGGTTGACTTCTCACTGGGGTCACTGAAAGTGGTCTGGGACACCCAAGCAGCACAAAAGTAATTCTTTAAATTTCCGAGACCCTGCCAGTGTACAAGGGCATATGATCACTCACTCAGCCTATTCGCAGCTCTGCTGGGAAACCTATTAAGACTTTTGAAGTGGAAGAGAGTGCATAGTGTCAGGATATCTGGCTGTGCACAAGGAGGTAGGAAGTCCATTCTGCACAGCACCCAGGCAGAGAGGACCATACATGTATTATTGATAATGGTGAGGTCGGGACCTGGACCAGCACTGGAAAGACAAGTAGTAGGAAGGGACTAAGTTGAAAGCAGAAGTCAGAGCCCTTGATGCCTCAGGCTGCCTGACTTCAGACTCTGTCACTTCAGATTCTAGTATGAAAGAAATTCACCCACCTGCACTTTGCAAGGGGAGGAGTGAATCCACCGAGGATGTTAAAAAGAAACTTAGGTCAAAGAAGGGTGAGACAGGGAAGAGTCCCTTTCACTGCAAGTTCAGGTAACAACTGCACTGAAGTGGAAAAAGTTAACTTCAGACAGTTTCTTTCCAAGGTTTGCAAAATATATAACATAAACAGAGCTACTCAGGATCAAGACTGACAGCATTAGTCAATTCATTAGGTATGTAATTTAGCGTGTCAGCCTGCCAATACATATAAGTGAAAATTCATAAGAAGTGAAGTTACAATATAAGGTACATTGCAGAGTTTGTATGTATGCACGTGTACCAAGCGGGAGGAAGCAGGAAGTAATTTCTAATGGTCGTGAAGGAGACACTATCCAGAAATTACTGGAGACTAAACAGACTCTTAATAGGACACCATTTCTCAGCATCTGTCTCCTAAAGAAACAAATCCTGAATCTTCAGAATATAATCTTCCAGCTCATTTCCAAGTTTTATGATTAGAGCTAGCTGTCTGTCATCCCATTTGCCCTCCATTCATTTTCTGATTGCAGCTCTACTCTTTCTATAGCCTTCCTAAAAATTAACATGCTGCTTAGAAATGCAACAATGTCTTTTCACGAAATATGGGAGAGCTGCTCTGAGCAGCTGGATAAAAATGTAAGGGTTATATGCAAAACAGTTTAAAACTCAATGAAAGCAGAAGACAAGAACAGAAGAGAGAAATGGATATATTTAAAAATTAGAAGAAGTGTGGTCTAAAGTTGTATTGCATATACTTTAAAGCTATGTGATTTAATAAGGAAAAGAGCGTTTCTTATTCAGAAAGTTAAGAGCTTTAAAATGAATCCTCAGGGCTTATTAATTAATTAAAAACCCAACAAAATAATTCATGCAATAAGCAAACAACAAGGTCCTAAAGATGAATAAAGCCAGAGTGTACAGTAAAACATTATGAAGTACCAAACTGCTGTGTTCATGCACTGGGCTTTTTCAAAATGAAAAGCTTTTTCAAAAGAGACAGGAGTAGTAGAGGGCTGAGACAACTTTAGGATTTGAAGAAACATGGACAGAAGGGATTAAAAACAACCACCACCACCACCACCACACAGCTCCCAAACAGCCATATCCGAACCTGTGTATCTTGATTTGAAGGATTCAATGTAATTGGCAGCTTCGTTTTCATCAATCCCCATCTGCTCGCCTAAAGATTTTGCTCCTATTCCATAGATGATTCCGTAGCAAATCTGCCAGAGGACAGCGTGAAGAACCACAACCATATGGTAAGCCATGCAGAGAAAGCAGAGACAGAACAAAACGTGATTCACTGGAATACAAGTGTATGGAACAAGGACAAGCATTCAAGAAGAGAGACTACCTCGGCCATTCATGCTGCTTTTCTCCACCCTCATCCCCCAAAACCCAGACAGCTCCAGTTGAAATGTAGTGAGAGTGGGATGACATACAAAGCAACTGCTGAACAGTTGTGGCCGAACGCAAACAGAAAACCATACTATTGTGACTCCCTGATGTTTTGAACACTGAATCTTCCTGCCCAGAAAGCTGCTGCTTAATTCTTTTTCCTAAAAATTACCTGTTTAGCTTGTTGCCTGGTCCTCTCTCCAACAGCTTCAGGATCAATCATTTTCCATTCTGCTGCAATGCTCTTAAAGACATCAGTACCCCCGTTCAAGGCTTGAATGAGTCGACAGTCACAAGACAAATGAGCAAGGATCCTCAGTTCAAGCTGAGAGTAATCAGCAGCCAAGATTAAGCCACCTGAAGTCAACAAGGTAGCAGAGAAATCGTTATTTCATAAATTACTCCAACAACATTCCAACCAGCATTCCATCAAGAAGGACTGAAGCTGTCCTTGGACCTTCTGCTCTGAAAGTTTTCCACAGCTATTTCTATGCAACCTCAGTCTCCATTTTCTTGCAAATACTTTTGGGTGTTGATTCTGCCACTGCTGAAAGTTGTGCCAATAAACAGGAGGAATTAAATTGGACAAATTCTTGCCTGTTTCCCCAATGCCCAGGCCTGCTTGCTTTCCATCCAGTCCCTACATCTAGAATCCATCGAAAACACACAGACAGGTATCTGTCCAGGTGTCTGTGTAAACGCCTAGCACCTGACAGGCATGATCGGCATAGAGATCAGAGCAGCAGACTTGCACTGAGCCAGGGCAGGCAACGTGAGAACTGACATTTGGCTAGAAATAACACTAGATAGAGTGCAATTCGTGTATTAAGATCTGCCTAAGTATAGCTCTTTAAAAAATATGTATTCTTAAAGAGAAAATGAAGGTGTGAACACTTGAATTATAACATCTGAATACTTTCCCCAGTTGAAACGCTCTCCTTTACTTTCTTGTGAATAATTTTGAGGGCATGCTAACTACTGCATTAGTTTTCCAAGTAGGCTGCTCAGTCAGATATATACTGTCATCAATTCTCAGCTCTTCATTAGATCTAGGATTTTTTGTTAACTATATTCTTAACAATTAGCTGGCACAGAGCAGGATCTGGGCATTACCTGGGAACGGAACAAAGGCATGCCTCATGCTAACAGAAAATGGTATTCCTCTTTCTTTGGGTCTGTCTTCAGTCTGAACCTTTAGGCCATTACGCAAAATACTGGAACGCTTTCTACATCTGTGGAGACAAAGAATGACTGTTCTTCACTAATTTCTAAAACACTTAAAGATGCATAATCATTTTTGCCACAAAGAATCAGTGAAAACAAGTGAGACAGTAGCCTCCAGTCCACTCTTCTGGATAATCCATACCTAAATTCAACCATGGGGGAACTGGACAGAGGACAGAACAATGTACACCTGAAGGGATTTACTGACTCTGAACAGATTTAGGGATAAATCTTCCTAGTACATTCAGGGTTTAGTCTAGAAATTGGATAATTCCACTCCAAAACAGTTAATATGAAAGGCCCCAGATCTGTGATGGGTGCACGCCAGAAAGACAGCAAAGGAGTCCTACAGGAATCCTAAAAATTCAACGAATGCCAAGTCTTCTCTCAACATCATGCTCATATGCAGAGTGGCTACACCAGCCCATAACTAGTAGGGACAGAAAAGATTTCCCCCACAACATCAGCCTCATGACTGCACGCCTGCGTGCGTGCGTGCGCACGCGCGCGCACACACACACACACACACACAAGTAAGCCTGTAAAAGCAGAGCACAAGTTGCAGAAGACATGCTCATAAAACACTGCACGTTTCCTCTCTACAGACTGAGCAAAAAATTGCCTCAAAGCAAACAGATTTTCTTTTTCCAGAAGGCCAGAAGTTTACAGTGGCACCAGGTGCTCTGTAACCTCTCCGGGCTTGCTTAGCTTTCCTGTCCCACCAAGTCACTTGTAGCTGCAGATGGAACTGTATCCATCGGCGTACCCACTGAACAGTGCACAGCTGTGACACCCTTCACACTTCCTACTCCCATCAGCACCAGTTTACCAGCCAGCCTGTTGGGTTCTTCACTGGAAGTGCAGTCAAAGGCCTTTACAAGCCCTTGATGTCTGGGTCAGGGATCTGAGCAATTTCTTTGTCAGAATGAAAAGGTATCTCTGAGATCAAGGCTAGTTTCAGCAAAGCAAGGCATGGAAAAGACATCATGCGCTCGTCCCTTGTGCACTCCCTTTTCTTCTTCTACCTTTTCATTTCAGGGATGGTGGGGATCAAGGAGATGAAAGATAGCACAAAAATCACAGAAATAAATTTTCAAAAGAAATAGAGGTGAGGGACAGCATATGGGAACTGTAGAGAATCACACTGTCCAGCAGAAGTTCCCAATTTAGTTGAATGAGTAAGGGCTTTATACCATGATCTAATGTAGCTACACTCATTTGGTCAGAAGCTTCTTCCAACAAGAAGAAGGAGTAGTAATAGTAATTACTAAGATAAAAGACAGTTTGGACCAAAGTTTGGAAGGCCTGTCAGACTTAGGCTGCATGACAGCTTCTTTTGTGCCAGCAGTCATTTCTGTGCCTTTAGGATTGCTCATCGTCCTAACACAGTGGCTGCTTAACTAAAGAACGTAGTCTCAAAAGTCAGCCTGACAAGCTGACCTCTCTCAAAGTTCAGCATGCACTCCATTCCTTTGATGGGCTGCTTCTCTATAGGGAAGACTCTAAAGAACACAGCCCATTCTCCAACTGTCCTGCAAAGCTGCTGCAAGCCTGAGCACTGACAGAGCTATTTCTCAGAACGACATTTCTGCCTCTATGGCTAGGCCTGGTTCTTCTCCTGAAGAGCGATGGACAAGATCTTGCTACTCCTGGGCTCTCTTCCCATGACCTACTTCAAGGAGCAAGGATGTTAGACACATGGTGGTAGAAAAAGACAGATAGAAGGGCCAAAAAATTTCTGGAAGTTCTCACATCTTGCTATGGGAAAAAAGATGATAAAAGTCTCTCAGGTGACATATGTGGGACAATAACCTGAATGGAAAGAGAAACTGAAAGGACAGAAAACCACCACCAAGTATAAAGCCCCAAAGCTCACAAGCTAGCTGCTAAAAGATCCACCTTGATATCTCACTAGACTTCCACACAACTGTTTAGGCATTGGCATCTAATGCTGTCAAAATAGGGTGTTTGGTTAACCAAAACCAGACTTAGAAATCTTTTTCTGCTACCTGGTAGCTTTTGCAGGATCATTATCACAAATGAAATTATTAACAAAAATGTAAAATATGTTCACCCACGTTCCCTTACACAGGGAGCTGCACAGCATAAAACAGATGAACTTCCTTCTACTTCTTCCACATTATCCTATCTTCTTTCAGAGCAGCTCTTAGAAAGTCAAACCAGATCTTCGTCACAAAAGAACTTCAGTTTAGTTACTTCTCACACTCAGGCTTTTCATCCAACAGTTGGGAGCACAATGCTAATCTCATTGTAGGGTTTCATAAAGAATTTCAAAAAGCAAGTGGCTACATGGAGCCATGTGCTGTTAGTAGTATTAGGTCTTTCATGTGTCACTGATTTTTAGGTATTTATTCCCCTGAAACTGTAAGAAAAACACTGAGTAACAAGTCACACTGGCATGACAGCAGCCACAGGTGAAGTCAGAAAAATTTGACAACTCAACCACATTAAGATCAGAAGAGTAGGCAGAAGCTTTGCCAAGATCCTCCTACCTGCCCCCAGAAACAGCACGACAATTAACATTTCCATGGGCTCGCGAGGGTGGGCTTTCTTCAACCACAGTTGGCATTTCAATCTCAAAATCTCTTGGCACGTTCTGGATATTTGGCTCTGTGAAGGTTATTCGACCTGAGAAGGAAGACAAGGCAGAACTAAGTAAGGGTCCAAAAGGAGTCTCCTTAACTTAACACAGCTGAACACACATCTGCATCTTCAAAAAACAAGGGGCAGGAGGGTGCGACAGGACATGACCACTGAGAAAACTGAAGAAAAGGAAAAATAATTTGGGTTGAATGGGTTTGAGATGGTTCCCCTGCAACATTTCTGTATCACTAATAAGAAACTCCCAAATCCAGAACCTGTTTTGGGGTCAGAGATTTACATGCTAATATGTGCAATAAATGAATAATACTGCTCGGTGAACACAAAAGCTATTTTAATACATCTAGACTTTTAGGGCAGATTCCTGTGAAATAGGTGTTTCAGTATTTTAATTTGGTTGAAATAGAGAACAGGCTTGATTTCCTATCTTCTCCCCATAGAAAAGCTGCCCAAACACACACACGAAAAGAAAAAAAAATCAGTAAGAAGTGAGGGTTTAGCACGCATTTCTTTACCTGTAGCTGTGTGAGTCTGTGACACTGGATATATCCTTTCCATTCCCAGCGCAGAATTCAATCGCTTTTCCCTCTGTAGTGGAAACACCACTTTAGTAATGGCATTGTTGATCCTCCTCCATTCCAGTATCAGCCCTGGCAATGGGTGAAGTGTCTTTAATTTCTCTAAAACATCCTTGTGGGGAGAAAAGGGCACAACTATAATTAACTGCCTTAAAAGCTTTATAAATAAAGTTTTTGCAGTTCCGCAGGAAAAAGTGACTCCTTCACCCACAGTAAGCTTCCAGTGTCACTGCCTTAAAATTGAACAGATACCCCCTCCAGTTATAGCAGCTAGACCTGGGCGATCAAAGCCCCATGAGACACAGCTGCAGTTTTATTACACACAAGGTGGCAATCACTTCTCTTTGGACTTTTGCATCCTCATCACCACTTGCAGTCTGCACCAACCAATAAATTACCTGAAATGGTCAAATAAAACATCACTTGCCATAGATCACCTACGTTGTCTCCTCTTGCCCAGCATTAATGCTCCTCCTCCATCTTGTTGCATATTTTTCTCCCTGCTCTCTCCTATCCGTACACTAGGAACACATAAAATGAAGTCCTTGACCATGCTCCTTGAAAGACAAAGTTGATCACTAGCAATCAAATCCTTTCAGTTAAATCAGAAACATGAAGGGACTAACAAGTATTTTGAAAGACAGTGGCATGCAAACATTTCTCAAAATAATATTTTTTGTATGCAGCAGACAGCTGCAGTCTCATCCCTCCATGTCGCAAAAGGAGAAAATCCTCACTTTGCCTCTTGCTCCCTGCTCTGCCACCACCACTGCACTCAATTCTTCACTGCCTCTTGAGTTTCAGAAATCAATACTTGTCTTCCAAGCACTCACTACACTCAACAAGGGGAAACTAAGAAAACAACACAGATTAATGAGTCCTGAAAACAGGGAACATATATATCTGCTAATATTACTTGTCTGGCAAGAGCACCCATTAGCCTGCAGCAGTTGGTATTAATGCAGCTCCACAATATTTATCCACTGGCAAGCACGTCAATAGCCTTCACATATATACAAGCTTTTGATATAAAAAATTTGATAAGCCATCAGATCTGCCATTCTGAAGACAAATTCTCTGAAGCACAAAATACAGATATGGTAGTACCAGACAGAGAAAATACTGTATTTAACCACCATGGTATTTAAGTATCTTTCAAGCTGATGTTGAAAAATTCTTCTACTATTGGCTTTACAAAATTATAGTGCTATTTTGGTCTTACACACAGTTTGGGAAATAAAATTCTGCCCAATTTATTCTCATTGAAGCCTGCTATTTATAGTCATGGCCTCACTACACTCAGGCTTTAGGAGAGGAGGAGGAGTTAGTAACTGCTAACAGAGAAGACAGAATCCAGTATGAATTTCCAGTGGTAACTGGAGGAGCAAAAGGCAGTTAAAATTTACTTTCATTTAAGTCAGCATACCTAACTCCAATGGGTCCAAGCAGAAGATGTGTGAAGTAAGAGGGAGTTAGTTATTTTTACAGTCACTTTCAGACTACAGCCAGACTTTACTGTACCTTGGTTGTACTGAACTGCTTGCTCAACCTAACCCTGTTTCCTTTAGCAGTTGCTCTTCTGGTGTAACCCAGAGTTTTCTTGTTCCCTTGAACTTTCACATCTCCATTTTGTGGCAACTTCAGCTCCAGGAACAAAACCTGAAAAAGGCCAGCATTTCAAGTCAGTTTCTGCATGCTGCTCCTAGAGGAAGACAAAAAGCGACTGAGCACTTAAACAGCTTGTTCCAACCAAAGGATAGTATGAATGCTTCAGGTAATTAAAAAGCTGATTAAAGATCTCTGCTATCAAAGTCATCCCTCCTCACTTTAATTAACTACAAAATGCAATCTAAAAATCTCATTTTCTAAACACTGTAAGCTTGACTTCAGAGGTATGTTCTTAGAAAAGGTAATTAACTCCATCCAATAAGTGAGGTTACTGCTGACAGTCAACTGTAATAAAACGTGATGTTAAAACGACTAAAAGTGAGAAGAACATTGGTGAAAAAAAGAAGTGTTAGCAGGGAGCAGGCTTCAGAGCAACATGAATGACACAGAAGGAGGTGGTCACAAATACCTTTTATAGAATAGCCAGAATGTTAAGTTTTTCTAAAAAATTGCCAAGAACTGGAAAATGACTGGTATATGCTCACTTGTTGACAGATACAACACAGCTTTTCATTTTTCATTCTATGTTTCTATGTAGCATTACACACTATTGAACAGCTATTCCATTTCATTTCACAGTTGGCAAAAGGGAACAAAAACTTCACTTTCACACATTTATGTAGCACAAAACTTTTACTGACACAAAATTAAAAGGGTGAAGCTCTACTAACCTATATAAGACACCTTACATGATTCCTAACAAAATTTCCACGTGAGAAACAAGCTTCTGTAGTTCAGAAAACAGCATTTCAGAAAAAATTTTCCTTCCCCTTTTCCATGATGCAGAGTGAAATTGGAGCCGAGCATTATTTCAGGAGCTCTAACTCAGACTACTGTTGCCGAGCAAAACTTCTGCATTTGAAACAAAGGAGGACTATTTCTGTGGAACTTCTTTTAGTGCTGGCTGCAAATGGCTTGCAAATTTTGACTACTTCCATATAAAGTATAGCCCCTCAGCAAGAAACTAGTATAAAGAGAAAAAAAAAATGGGATAAAAAGCATGCACAGCAATTATAATCTATTCCTATGATTCCATGTAACATACATTATAGTAAAGTTCTTCAGGAACAGAAGTATTGCAAATTTACATAGAAATCTGTTTCTTAGGCTTTCAAAAAAATCTGTTTTATACAGGTTCCTAAAAACAGACAGTAGTTAATTCAAAACTTTTAAAGCAGTCTCTCCTTCTCTTTCATGACTGTGTAGGGACAAGGGCAACAATGCAACTTATTCAGTACAACTACTCTTAGACTCAGACTACATGATATCACATCTCGTGTGCAGAATACTGGTACTGCAGAAAAGCTTCTCTAGTCCAACATCATTCATCCAAAATATTCCAAAAGCCATTTAATTGGCAGATCATCTCATGCACCATGAGAAGCCAAGGTCCTATACAAACAACATGCTTATTTCCACTTGATTTTTATTTCCAACATGCTTACTTCCACTCCTACCTTCTTTATTGCTGCTGAAGTTAGCAGAAATCAGAATGATCAGTAACAAGCATGAGATGCACAGCACCTTGCAGGCAGCAAGCTCATAATGAGCGTAAAGACAAATCAACTCTGAGCAGAGTTCAATTTGCGTTCTGTGTTTTCTTCATGTGCATTCTGCCCAAGAAGGTTCTTTCTTAAGTCTAAGCAAAAGCCTTTTGAGGGTAACTTCTGAGAAAGTTCTCCCCCTCCCACCCTAACCCTCATATACCTCTGCAATGTCATCAGGGCTGGTCAAGGAGAAGCTGTGGCCTGCCAGCTGATACGCCTTGGTCTCAATCTCGCTCAGTTTGGCTTGCATGACCTGTTTCTGGGTTTCATATGCTGTTGTGCTAAAACCAATGCCATTCAGCTCCAGCAGAGCCAAGCAATAATGGGTGGGCATCTCCACTTTAGAAAATACTTCTGTAGTAAGGAAAAATCCCAAGAAAATATTTTATAACATCAAAAACAGATCAACTACAGATCAACAGATTCATTAAAAAAAACCCTGGGGAATTCCCAGTTTTTAAAATCCTTAATGTCCTGACACACTGAAATCTTCTAATATAGATCTAGTTTAAATACTTTTGTTTCTGGAATATTTTATAGTAAGAAATATTTCATAATAAGAAGTATTCCAGAACTTTTTATCACAAAAGTATTAAACAGAATAACAACTTCTGTCAATTTTTTTTTCTAAGAAATACACATTTCTTTGTATATCAACATTTTATAAACCACAGACATGCTTAATGTAAAGCTTTCTAACCTGATACACTTTCATTCCACCATCCACATCTTTTAAAAATGTTCTAAGGTTTAGTTGTCACGATCATAAATAAACTTGCAATAATAGACTTCAGTGAGACTGGACCTTAATCTTAGGCTTTGGATAAAATTTAGGGGAAACGTTGTAAAGCTTACCAATAGGTATGTGCTTTTGGGGCTTTTTTTGTTTGCTTGTTTTTAAAGAGAGACAAGCACTCAGCAAATATTAGTGCAAACATACTGGATCATTCACTATGGGATCACAAAAGTTTCATGGACACAACACATACGTGGCAAACAATGCTACACTGGCAGGTCAAAGAGCAAATCTCCTTCAGAAAACATCTGAGGAAATGCAAAAGCTTTTGAAAATGTTCATGAGAAACCACAGACAGACTCACAAGCCCCCTCAGAATGTACAGGAGGGAGGTAAAGATCTGCTTGATTCAGAGACTTAAAATAGACTCTGCTATTGCCTTAATCAATGGAACTGGTGGATATTTGGGATATAGAAATTGTATTTTAATTTAAAAATTAATTTAATCTTTTGACAAAACAGATGTACTTCCAAGGGAAGTTCTCTCTTTTCTTTTAACAAATCAGCATTTTGCCACAGAATATACTTAAATAAGAACTTCCAAATCTCCTCACTTCTCCACTGATCATTCAGCTTGTGGTAACACAGCTACCTTTACTCTCCATCTTTGCCCCCCGGTGGAGGAGCTCTCTTTACCTGTCAGATTTTCCTTCTGTAATTCATGATGGAGTTGGTTCATGACATTGAAGATAAGCACAGACTCTATTGCTGCTCTGTACCGCCCAGAATGATCTCCGCTGGCGCTAAGCCCCAGGCTCTGCACCCCTTGGCCAGTGCCTACCCCTTCCAGTAGAGGTAGCTCGTTGGGGAGAAAGTTAGTCACCATGTTGTGAAGCGTACGTTCCTTAGAGCCAGAATCAAGCAGCCAACATGCAACCTTAAAAAAGGGAGACCTCCATGAGAACATTTTTCCATTTTAGTCATAATACCATGTAAATATTTAACTGGGAGTTAATGCAAGATTATAGTGCAGATTATTTTTCTTGATTTGGCAGGCAGACTGGAATAATTTGTCAAAAACTTACATGATTTCAGATAAAACCTTCGAGAGGGCGTAAGTCACTGAAATGCTTCATTCTCACTCAAAGTTAATTCTGCACATTTGAAAACCTTACCCTCTGTCAACTAAACACATCTCAAAGTGTTGTCCTCAGGTTTTTTCATTTATTAAAACCCAACACAAAGGAGATTAAATATGAAAATCAGGATCAAAACGTGTTTAATCTGAAAACTGACTTTGTAAAAATCCGAACTTGCTATTGATCTAGAATATTAGTCATGCTGAGCTCTCCTATTTTTTGCACATCAGCACTAGTACCAAGAATTCTGCAAGGCAAATTTTATTCTCGGTAAGCCTCATACCTCCCACTGTCTTCAAAGCCATTTCATTTATAGCTATATTTCAATTTCTTGTGTCAAAACAGGACGAAATACAGGTTTCTGCATTGTCTCTGCCATGCAAGCAGAAGGTAAAAACCACATGTATATGTACAGGTGTGGGGGGGTGTGTGTGTGTGAGAATGTGTGTGTATGTGCATGTATATATATTCATTGCATCACTAAAATGAACAAATATGAGCATGACTCCATTTAATACGTGGAACAGCACAGGGAGAAGTTCTACTTTTATTGCTCTTTAATTTTATCCTAAAACTATGTATTGGTATGAAAAGCTAAGTTTGTCCTTGAGTTCAGCAGCTTAGCTACTTAGATGCAGACTTTAATATTGCCATGATGCTATTCAGCCCATGTGTGATGCAAGCTTTAAAAATCAACACCAAAAACTTCTATGCATCTAGAGCTTTTCCTAACAATGACAAAGGCAGCGCTTTTACCTCTTTATAGTGTTTCACTTGAGTTACAAATGGTACCTGAACCTTTTGAAATTACATGTAAACTTTGTTTTGAGAAAATAGTGGTAGCAAGGTGGTCCATACACATAGTGGGTAAATCTTTTGCTTACAAAGCCTTCTGCTCTCAGAATCAATAATCTGACCAGAAGCACTTCTCACATTTTAATCCCAGGCTTCTTATAGCAACAAAACAAGAGCTCAGCTCTGTCCACTGGGACAGGGGAGAGATTTAAACTCATCCTCCCCACCCAAGCAATCAGGTGTGAAAGATGAACATGTTAACCTGTCACTGAACCTGCTCTGTTTCTCTTGCAGGCACTATGAATACACATAGCAAAAAGAAGTCTCCTGTAAATACTGTTCTAGATTTCTCACTGGAAGAAAGTTTCACTAAACTCCCTGACAGGTATGTGTATTCAAATCTAAATAACAGAAGGAAAGCACCAGAAGGTACTGCTGTCTTTCCACTGGTGTGTTTAAACTATTAGTTTTACCCAAGCTAAATTTCTTAATCCTGCAAACCTTTGGGTCCTCAAAACTTCCTTCCAAGGAGATGCCACAAGCCATCACCAGAGTCTTATAGTGCTGAATGAAGTTATACATGACAAGTGAGCGCTCCTGCTTGGGCTTCTTCTGCAGGTGCAGTTGCAGATGATACAGTCTCTCTGTTACAGATAGGTTTTTGTCCAAAGGTGGCGGTGCCAAACTCATACTGATTTCTAAGGCAGGAAATAAAAGCAGAAATCATTTTTTCACCCACTGCGTGATAAGAAAGGCAAGAGAAAATCTTGCATGCAATCACCTAAAGCACAAAAACCACAGTTGGACTGTGAACAAATAACAATAAATCTATACCAATATTATATATTTTATCAAATCAGACAAGGCTCCTAAAAGCAATATGCTTTGTCTGTACTACTAAACAAAGGAGAGCCAGGAATCAAACCCTAGCCACAAGCCCACGTAGCACAGATTGGGTTATGTTCAGCATTCAAGTGTCAGATTTGTTCTAGAGAGCAAATATTGGAAGAGGTTGAAAGACAAAAGCCAGTAAGCTAAAGAGAACATGGGAGTAAGCTAACATTCTAGCAATATGCATGCTCAGCAGTCCAGTGCTTAGGCCAACTACCTGGCTTTATTATATAGCAGTACCGATATATCCACAGCAATGTGTTCAAGGGTGTTCAACACTTAAGATTGCTGAATAATATGGCTAAATCACTCCATCACACAACTGAGCTGCGTTTGGGACACTTAAAACACTTCCAAGAACCTATCTGCTGAAGGTACTTTCTTGAAATGCAGTGTCACGTAACGCAGCACAGCCTGTCTGCTCACTTACCAGTCTGGTCTTGTATCTGCTGCAAAGAGATATAGTAGGCATCTTTTCCACCCCAACATACTGCCAGTCCAACTACCAAGATGTCTTCGCAGCCTTGGACAGGAAATCCGTCATCTTTAACTTGCATCCACTGAGGAGAACTTACTAAAGGAATAATTTTTAAGTTACAATTATAAAATGGCATCCATAAATACAGAACAGTTTGGATCTTGAAAATGTAAATGCATAGTTGAGCCTAAATTTCTTAAAAGTTAATATATACCTTCATTTTTATCTATAGGGAGAAAAATCTGTGTTTCATCTGGGGAAAAAAACCCAACATGCTTAGAATAGCAAAACTTTCTCTTAACAGATACAACCACCCATATAGCATCCCTGCAAAACTCTGGCCTTTCCTAGCAATCTCTTCAAGAGTTGAGACAGAAATGTATTCCCTCCTTTCACTCTAAAAAACATTTCACATTTGTCTGTGAAAAATATATTTTGATAGTTAGGAAATTTTGTTGTTGTTGTTATGGCAATATGACAGCAAAGAATCTAACTCTGCTTAATCTGGTTATTTTAAAGGAAGAATGTTTGTACAGCAGCAGCAGCAAACTGCAGCATAGGAATACTTCTGTGGAAAAAAATGAAGCAATATTGCAACAATCCAGAGACTGATCTGAATTTCACACATGCATATATTGAACCAAGTTTATGCAAACTCGAAAATATTTAACCTCGGTTCAGAGGCAATCCCGCAAGTAACTCTGCTCAGTGGAGACTCTGAACAATCTGTACAGTTAACTGTTAAATATATTACTCATTTTAAAATATACTGAAACTTGTTAATGACACGGAAAGATACACATGATAAAGGGACTGCACAACACAGATCCATTTCAAAATTAGATACACAATGAAACATTAAGAATATTTCGATGCTCTCACATACAAACAAGCTGCTAACACTTCATTACTATCACCAAAGACCTACCAATGAGATGCTTGACACCGATTCTCCATCCTCTACTAGCACTCAGCTCCTTTGCTTTACTGAGACTGACAATACTCAATTAGTATCAGTAATTTTCCTCCTTTTTTGCAAACCCTTTCCTTCTCCACTACTGCTTTAAGCTGAAGACGCCACCCTGCTGTTCACAAAATAACGTGCTGGAACATGGAACTGACCTTTTTTGAATTTGCCACCAATCGTTGATTTGGGAGACAAAAGACATTTTGTTCTTTCGCATGCCACTGAGATGGAGAATCTGCTTTTCTCCTTCCATTCTGCAACAAAAGTCTGGAAAAGTGCCTTGTCGCTTGCTACATCAATAATAGTGAAACTTTCAGCGCTTAAGGGAATGAGCGGAAAAACATCCTGAGATAGCTGCAGTGAAAAGCCTTGGTCTATAGCGGAATCATCTTTTATCTCATCAGTCTCAATTGGGTCTATACTCCCAAGACTGACCTGGAGTGTTTCTACCTGCTGCTTTGCATTGCCCTCACTATTCTGCTGTAACTGAATCACCTGCCTTTCATTCACGCAGGCGACTTGTCTCTTCCTTGCAGATTTCACAGAAAGAGAAATAGAACTCTTCGGAAAAAGCTCTTTGGGGGGTGTTGGAGGAATAAACCCATTATTACTGTCTGGTGGAGGACAGGATGTTCTGTCGCTTCCCTTGAGTGGAAGTGTCATGCAATCTGTTTTCTGAAGATCCAAGTTTTCTGTTTTGTTTTCTTTAACTTTGAAAGAGCTTTTTAAATCCTGGAAAGTGGGCAAAGGCTCTGGCTGACAACAGTCAGATTCAAAAACTGGATCTGGCTCTTGATTAACAATAGGAGCAACTAACTTTCCTTTCAAACAGGAGCCTATTGAAACTGGTTCAATGCCTGAAGGACTCGGCCATTTGTCTAATACATCCTGCAATCCTGGGCTTAATTCGAATGAGTGTTCAGTCCACACCACTGGATGGGTTTTCTTGTCTAAAGCTTGCTGGCTTCTCTGGAGCTTTTCACCTCGATCTCCTACTAATTCCTTTGGTCTGAAGTCATTGTTACAAATCACTGGGTTTCTTAATCCTGGCTGACCATGAAATGTAGAAGGAAGATCTTCCAGGAAAGATGGGGAATTTGCATGATCTAAAACTTCAGCTATTAGGTCAGAGAATGCTAGAGACACATCTTTACGCTGCACAGGAGCCTCATGCTCTTTCTGATTGCCACTGACATCAAATTTATTCTGAACAGGTCTTAGGTTCTGCAAAAGACCATCTGGAGGAAGCAAAGCCTCTTGCTTCTCCACAGGCTCCTTTCTGTCAGCTTCTGTGATGTGAACAGCTGAAAGGTCGCTGACATTACTGAAGCTATCATCAAACAGCAAGCTATCGCTCATATTCAGGCTTGTTTCGGGGACAGGATGGCATTCTACTTGTACAATGTGCTCCCTACCAAAAGGGGAGATTGTTTTATTACGGTCTTTAGACACACTCTCCCCTTTCACTGAATTTTGGGTCTGGTAATCTTGTAGAAAACTGTGTAGCTGGGAGTCGGTCACAGAGAAATCGCTTTCTTTAAGGCAAGGTGCAGATTCCATTTCCTTCACTATGGGCTGTAAATTAATGCCTCCAGACTCCAAAACTTTATTACTGCAGTGCTGAGCTGTGTTTTTTGTGATGTTACTTGTTGTGATAAGACTCGATAAGCCCAGTTTCCTAACTGTTGCAGCCAGTCTTTCATCAGTAGCATTCTCAGTCCATGAAGTGCTTAGTTTCTTGGAGATTTCCTGACGTGGTATTGCTGCCAGCCCTGAACCTTGTATTCCCTGCTGTCCTGTGATTCCACCTGCTCCCTCCTGTTTTATCATCATCTCGGTTTGAGTATCCAACTGGAAGCTGTCTTCAAAGTCTCCAGAGTCAGAAAACAGATCAGAGGATGGACCGTTCTGAACATCATCTGCATTGCAAATACCTCTGGATTTTACTAGAGAGTCTTTCAGAAAATTCTTAGGATGACTGTTGGCTTTCTGCAGTGCTCCAGCTTGTAACAATATTCCATTGGGCTTTTCGCTCCCACTTTTGCCACCATTCTGAATCTTAATATGGTAGGATTTATCCTCACCAGGACAAAAACGCACAGGCTTCTGTATCCTGCTGCCACCATGGACATGTCCACTTGTAGCAGTTACGTTACAGTGATCTGTGTCTAAAGCCATCTGCTGCTTACCAATCATCACCTCAGCACAGCTAGCATCTGTTTGCATTTTGTTAATTTTATTCTGCTTATCATCAGTATTTTCATTTCTCTGTGTCCTAGCACTAGCAGGTATTACTAGACTTTCTACATTATCATGTGTTTCCACATTGATGTGTGGAGTACCCTGCAACATAACAGGTGCCTGAAAACATGCTCTCCCCTTAGGCATGCCTTCATTAGTGGTGGTAGGCTCTGTAAATAATCCTTCCATCTTATCCTTCCTCCCAAGATTAATTTCCCCTATCTGTACAGTATTTGAGTCTTTACGAGTTACAGACCCTGTTTCCATAAATTCCTTATTATTTTGGTCTGAAAAAAAAATATCTTTAGAGATGGTGTGGTGGAAAGCAGGTGGCTTTTGTATGTCTCTGCTAAGCATACTTGAATCTTCAAGAAGTGACCTCTCCAGTTTTGAAGCAGCATTTTTGTTCCTAGTCCGGTTTAAATGCATGTCCATACTTTTTATCAATCTAGAGGCTGAAGACTTTGTTCTCAATGTTGGTGTTTTTCCTTGTTCAGTAGGGAGTTCTGGAATTGCTCTCCTGGAATCAGTCTTGGTTTTGACCAGAGAAATTCCTTCTATGTTTTCATTATCTCTGCACATATTTGGCCGCTTTCTAGCACTGTACACAATATCATCATTGCCTTCCTCTGCTCGAGCCTGTGTCCTGCCTGGGACTTCACACTCAAATCTGGAGTTTTCTGTACTACCGCTTAGTTGCCTTTTATAACCCTTTTTAATATTTGATAAGTTTCCAGTGTGAGAGCCAAGGCCATTATGATGTTGAACTCTGCACCCTTTTTTGTTTAACACCCTAGAAGGCTCAGAAGACTGCTCTCTATTTGATCTACGCAGTCTGTCTTCCAGTTCTGACTCACTGCTGATCATAGAGGACGTATCAGACTCGAGAAAGGACTCTGGGTTCCACTGCACTCCCATCAGTGCCAAATCCTGCTGGAGAAGTCCCCTGGCTTCCTCCACAATGAGGGAAGCTGCTCCTCTTTCGGTTAAGCCTTTCATTCCAGCCATCCAGAGGCTGCGCACAGTCCGACGCTCCTCTGCTGATTCTTCATCTTCATCCACAGCTCTACGAACACTGTGAGAAAGGTAACAGACAGATAAGAATCATACAATCATAGAATTGTTTATGTTGGAAAAGACCCTTAAGATCATTGAGTCCAACCATTAACCCAGCACTGCCAAGTCCACCACTAAACCATGTCCTCAAGCACCACATCTGCACGTCTTTTAAATACCTCCAGGGATGGGGACTGAACCACGTCCCTGGGCAGCCTGTTCCAATGCCTGACAACCCTTTTGGTGAAGAAATTTTTCCTAGTATCCAATCTAAACCTCCCCTGGCACAACTTGAGGCCGTTTCCTCTCGTCCTATCAGTTGTTACTAGGGAGAAGAGACTGACCCCCACCTCGCTACAACCTCCTTTTGGGCAGTTGTAGAGAGCAATAAGGTCTCCCCTCAGCCTCCTCTTCTCCAGGCTAAACAACCCCAGCTCCCTCAGCCGCTCCTTGTAAGACTTGTGCTCCAGACCCTTCACCAGCTTCGTTGCCCTTCTTTTGACACGCTCCAGGATCTCAATGTCCTTCTTGCAGTGAGGGGCCCAAAACTGAACAGAGTATTCAAGATGTAAACATTCATGCAGAAAATAACAAACAACACAAGGAGCTGGCACTATTCTGCTCTGCTCCCATTTCAATTAGCTTCACAGCTTCCGAGCTTCACAGAAGCACTATATCCAAAATACAATGCACGTAATAGGAAATAACCATTTCATTTTTCTATATGTGAATTGATGTCAATGAAAGATATGACTGGCTGCATACCCCAGCAGCATTCCCAGGTTTCTGTGTCCAAACATGTCCCCCAGATGAGTCCCAACTCCCTACTAGGGCAAGACCCAGGTCTGAATCAATCCTCCTCCATGCACTGTTTTCCAAAGAAAGGAAACTTCAGGAGCATGAACCAGACAGGCGCCATGGCACAGTCCAACAGGTACTTGATCAAGGAAGCTTGTCATTGCACTAACATGAAAATCACAAGAGAATCTCAAATGATATACAGTAATAAATCATCAACTCATTTGATCATATGGTGGAGCTGCCTTTTAGAGGCAGCAGAAGGTCACCAGAAAGCATTAACAATTCACCCAGGACTAAACAGTGCATTGAAAAGAGGAACAAGAAGAAAATTTAGGTCTCACAAACTTGTGCTGCAAATAAAAGATGTTTCTATTAATTTCAAAGTAATCATGGAATGACTGTGATCAGTCACAGAGACCTACAACTGATTTCTAAATAACGTTTGGCACCAAGTCCCAAAAGGTTGCCATATTTAATCACAGGTTTCATCCTGTAATCCTTCACCTTACAAACAAACTCCTTTACTTGACTTCTGGACTTACTGATTTCTCACCTTTTGAATGGTACTGAATTCTTCAGAGCAGCTGCCACATCCTCAGGACTGGCTTTAGCAAGATCAGCCACTGTGACGAAGCCAGCGTTGTACAGCATCCTAGCACGCTGTGCATTCAGCAGGGACACTCGTACCAGGTCACAAAGCTCCCTATGAACCCCAAAAGTGAGGCGGCTCTGGAACTGAGAGAGCAACAGCTCCATGTTGTGCCAGCCCAGTCGCTTACAGAAAACGGTTACCATTCCTGGAACACAGAAGTTACATCAATGTCTTAACTCCAGCTCCAGTTCTACTAAGCTGGATCCATTTTTCCCCCCTCATCTGAATAGGCATTCACTTTACATTTCTCACCTTCCCATTACTTACAGAAACTGACTCATGTTTATTATAACTATGATTAGGAGCTGGTCTCACAGAACTCAACTTAATCTAAAATTAACTAGTTTATCAGTGAGGTAGAAATTCTGAATGACAACTGCTTTTCCGAAGATGCTAATCTTGAAAGTGTGAAGCACATGCATATCCTCTATGTTTCCATGTAACAGGATTCCTATGAAATAAACACACCGAAGAAGACAGGAAAAATAGTGCTGAGAGGCACTTAGAGAAGTCACAGATCTTTGAGGAAAGCCAGTACTGATGTCCATAAGATCAGAACTTGGCCTGCAGAATTTCAGTTACCGAGAGTACCATAGGAGGTAGCAAAGCCTGTGATAAAGGCTAAAACTGCAGTCCCCAGCACACGGGAGGAGGAAAAGGGCAGAGAAAAGACAGTTCATTACTCACACATTGCATCTACAGAATATGAAAATAACTGAAAGACATGGCATCCTTCACTATTTTTATAGTGATTATAGAATACAACATTTATCATATCTCTTAACTATATGTCATGTCAACAGCTCATTTTACGTCCCAAATTACTTTTTTTTCCTGCACTAATCTACCTAATTGCTGAAAAATGATTAACACTGGGAATAGAGAATTATGAAACTGCTACAACAAAAAGTTATATATACTACCAGAATTAATTTAAACTACTCTGCATCAGTTGGCGTGACCTTTTCATTTTGGGGCTTTGACTCATGCTGCAACCCACACATAGGGTTTCGCAAGTTGAGCTAAAACTGTCTTAAAAATTGAAGACCCACTTATGCAGTAATGGAGGACTTAGGCAATAGGAAAAAAAAAATCGCAGTCACACGGTGGGCTGTTACTTCTACTCCTACAGAGCCCTCTTAAGGAAGTTAAGTTAAAGGTGACAGTTATCTGACCTCTTGTTATTGGATGATAAATGACCCAAAAACTACTCACTCTGTTTTGAAAACTATGAACTTATACTTTCTGGCCAATTAACTTTGCAACCAGGAGAAAGCCATGCTAAGTCTTAGAGACCCCAAACTTTACCCTTGCTGAAAGGCACACTTTCCTGCTAGAGCAAGGCTTCAGAATGGACTTGTACTTAATTTCCATACTTAGTATTGAACAAACTATATTCCTGCACAGTACACAGCTGATTTCCACAGACCTCAGCATGCTACATCACTGCTTGATTCCACTCAGCTGGCCCCCCCTTCCCACAGCACACTCTGTGGTTCCATCTCAAAGCAAGGGCAACCACAGATTAAGCTATAAAGCTGGAAGTGGTTTTACAAGACCGATTGTTGTTACTACCACACTGTGGCTATCTTATCCGCATATCTGGAAGGAAAGAAAACAGACTAGCCTAAGACTCCTGGGGGTTTTTGCCCAGACAACTCACCTGCATAGGTGGCAGCAGACTGCTGCAAGGATTGAAGCTGGCCACGACTACAGCCATATTTCTTAGTCATATCCATTAAGGGAACCTCACTGATTAAATCCACAAGGGCAAGACTGGTGAAAAACCTGTAGAAAAAGTACACATGGAAATAAAATCGTCATCCAGGGCACATTAGTGTACATGGCACTGTGACAGCATAGGACAGAGAGAGTACTATAGCATAGCACACAAATGAAATATGGAAGATGGCTTCCAAAAATATCAGCACAAACACCTTGTGCCAGCAGAGTTCTCAGTCCAGAGCAGACCAGGTCCAGGTTCTCTGAGCTATCTGCTCACTCAGCAAGAGAGCCAGTTCCTGAAAACAGACACAGAGTCTGTCCCCTCCACATGTTATAGTCTCTAGTCTTTGCATATTCACGCCCATTTGTGGCTACCTTTTGTGGATGGCCATTTGTCTATGCTGTTTCTCTGTTTTAGCTATGATTTTGCCCTTTACAGAGCGAGCCAGAAAGCCTTCTTCAATCCCCACCAGCTCAGCCACACGTTTCATTGAGGCGGGCAGCTTCTCCCATAAGCAGAAAAACTGATACCAATCAATTGTGGTCCACTCCTCATACAGTGGGGTGACCTAAAGAAAATAAGAGAATGCAAAAAACTATTTCAGAGAAACAAACAGAACAGAGCTCTGGGTAAACAAAAATACAGCCTAGGGAATGTGGTTAGAGCATCCTACGCACTGCTCTGAGGCACTGAGTCATAACCATGTACCCTGAAGAAAGTAAAAGCTCTTCTAACCTAGTTTTTTTAATATTTGTACTGATGAGATCTGACTCATATGGGTAGTCTAATGATTAAACAATTTGGAATCTTTGTCAGATTGCTCCCTAAATCCAAGCCACTAGAAGATTTTTAAGCTGCATCTTCATTCTCCTTTAACAAAACAAAACTTTATTCTTTTTTTAACAAAACTGACAGATATCTATCAGCCTCTTAAAACAACTAGCAACCACACTAACCACTGCCACAGCATCTGATAAAGCAGGATGGAACATAGATTTTGCCAGAACTCGCTGAAGCTCTCATTTACCTAGAGTACAAGAAATCTCAGCTTTTATTAACACTAACGAAAAAGCCATCCTGAGCATTCACACACCTTTAGACAAAAAAACAATTCTGTTCAGAATCAGTTCCAGTATGAGACAAAATGTCTTCATATCCGTATTGATGTACAAGACTAATTATTTTGAAATAACTAACAGTTGTTGGGGAGCATTTAACATAACACAGAATACCAGATGCCTGCATAGTTGTAAATCATCCATGTCCCCTTCATCTGCTGAGAAGAACAAGAGTTATTAAGGTGGGAGATTGTCTTTTGTTGTTTGTTGGGTTTTTGTTGCCTTTTTTTTCCTTTAAAGGAAACGCTTTTCCTAGCCTAGCAAATACTTATTTGTTTTAATCAACTTTCCTAAAATACAAGGTCTTGGAATTCAGTCTCATATTTGTACAAGTAAAAGAGTCAAGCCTAAGAGAATTAAAAAGCATGATAGCAGACAATTTCCCTGTAGCCCATAAGGAACACATGGAGAACAATTATTTAAAAAAAAAAAAAAAGCTACCAAAACTAAAGAAACCTTCGGCCTTGAAAATGAACAGACTTGCAAGAAAGTGTTTTAGGCTAGGTTAGTAGAAGAGAATCTCAAGAACATTTTGTTCAACCGTGTATTTTATTTAAAATAACATTAGAAAAACTGCTGCAATTCAAAAGTACAGGGTAAAAAAAAATATATTGCCATCACTGTCTCTACCCCAGAATGTGAACAAAATTCATCCTTTTCTTTCTGTTTTGGAGATGCAAACATGGAAAAAAATTCACTGGTGCATGACACAAAACAGTCCACTTTGCCTAGCAGAAATAGAACAAAATATAATGTGGTCCTCTAAAGCAGAGATATGGGTACATATGGGACACTAATAGATCCAAAAAAAATCTATCAGTATCAGCCAATAACTAGGTTAATGAACACAGCAAGCAGAGACAGGCACCCTCAGTCTCTTACCACCACCTGTCCCCTAGCTCAACAACTCCTGTAACCGCAAGCATATTCTCCTTGGAGTGAACTTCTTTTTTCAGGCATAATGCCCAAATTTTGCCTTTGATGTATCAGCCTAGTAAAGAGAATATACTTAAGGATGCTAAAGATGACTGTCAAATTTCAAATGATGATTGCATGATGGGCCTCTGGCAGCTGTGAATCCTAAGATGTTCACTGAAACTCCGTCTTGTTTCCTCACTATCTTCACAGGTTCATGGCTTCCTCTCCAAAGGTCTTTAAATATACTTTTTACGTGTACATACACATAAATCTTGACAAACTTCGGGACACTTTCCCCTCAAAAGACTTAACATGCTCTTTCCTTTAGCCCTGGCAGCATCACCAGGCAAGTAAACTAAATCCGAGATGAATTTCACTGTACTGGACTGAAGAAAGGCCTACCCATAGGAAGAAAGCAGTGTAGTTCTCTGAGGCTTTTTTTGTAGGCAAAATGGATGCTAAAACCTCAGAAGTTTTCTGAGGCTCCAAAAGTAATCTGAGATGCAGCCTGCTGATCTCAAACACACAACAAAACCAATTTTTTTCATCAACTTCAAGAGTCTCAGAAAAATTACCATTATCCTACACACAAAACTTAAAAAGTCCTCAAATCTTTCGAAGTCAGGAGTTACAAAAATGGGCTTAAGTGGACAAGCAGTACCTGCCTACATAATAGACACTATGGGAACAGACTAGTTCTGAAGAACATTCAATTTAGAAACTTTTCTTCATGAAGGATGAGCTAAGCAAAGCACAAAAAAACCCCTCTACATTCATGGAGCCCTCAAGAGCTCTGCACTGTGCTTTCTCTCCTTTACTTAGTTTTGGCAGTACAAAATACAAAACACAGAATGAGGAACCTACCAAATAGACAATATGCAGATCATTCTCCAGAACAAAGCTTTTCATAGCTCGCTGCAAGTCAGCAAAGATTTCCATGGCTTCAGTTGGTGAAAGAGAAGAGGAAAGAGTAGCTGAGCCAAGATGTGTTGGATGATAAACCTTTGCTGTTTAAAAAAACAAAAAAACAAAAAACAAAAACACATAGAGAAACATTTAAATGCAAGTTTATAACTCATTTTCAGGTTGCAATGTATTTTATAGATATCAATTCTACTAACTTTTCCCAACTGCTTTTTCAAGAAGAAATAGCATATTTCTCCATTCTGAAGACAGGAAAATGGAAACAATAAAAGGTTTAGACCTGCCTAAGTCTAAACTAGACTTTTTCAGAGGTCAGATCACAAGTTTGGATCCCTCTAACTATGAGGACTAACAGTTGTGATAGCTATTTGAACAAAAACCACTGGAATCCCATCTGCCACCCTGCCCAGGAGTAATCATTTTGCCTATTTCTTTCTTAGGAACACTAAATATCACCTATCATCTTTTATTAAAAAGAGATACAAATTAACCTGTAATGGGGGTTCTTACTATTACTGTAAGAGTCTCATCCTTAGTCATTTTAAGAAAATAGCCAAAAATCAGGAAAAAGTGCATCCATGTACACCAAGCAGTTCCAGAAGAGACTTGCACTCTTTTAGAATGTACAGGTTCTTCTTCAGAAACACAAAAATCATAGTCTGCAGTTAATGTGGACAAATCCTGTAGTAAAAGTAAGCCTTGTTTAAAGATACTTTGGGAATTTGTAGACTAGGATGCATCAGTCTTAGAGGTGACGTGCAGAGAGAGGCCTTCAAAGAAGAACATGTGCATGCAAAAAATGTTAAAGCAGGTATAAAGACATCCTCCAGAAAGCTAAAAAATTCTTGATACACATGATTCTTTAAAATAAAAGCAAAAATGCACAGAAGTCCTCATTATAAAGTTACATTGAACATCTACCCAGCTGCAGAAGATTTACCGATCCAAAACTGCTAACTGCAGTCACTGGGAAGAACACCAATGTTACCTTTCGCATCATCACCGGAGTCCAGAATCTGAATGAATTCATTTTCCAGCAGCCATGCCACACAAGCCTCGATAGGTCCAGTCTGCACTTTGTCTTCTGCTTTCTCATTTCCCCACTTGCTTTCTTTCAAGCTGGATGCAAGAAGAGTGCAAGAAGCATAGGTCTGCACGTCCTCTGGAGTGTTGGCCACTCCCCCCACTATGATCTGTTGAAGAAAACTACTTGTTCATATTGCCAGAGAAGCAGTAGGATGGAACATCAGATCAGAGAATCAAAAAGACTCATCCGTCAGATGGTTTTAAAGAACCAGTACGAGAGGGGAACATGAGGCAAAGCAACTGCCAGCTTTTAAGGCCTTTTCTTGGCAAGAAGTTAGACACCTTAGGTAGAAGAGGACTAAGCTATGGGAAAGAATGAATTATAAAATCTTATTTTGATAGTGGACATACACATAGTAGCAATTTAGATTTGAGACTAGACCTAGGCATTTTGCTTAGCCAACATTGTGAAATACTTTTAAAAGGTTAGAACACAAATTGCAATTTTCTGAAGACAAAAAGCAAACCAGGAAGGAGTAGTTCCCCCAAGGCTCTTCAGCATATTGAAGTTTTCTCTTAATAAATGTGAATGCTATACCTCATCATTGTTTTCCTGATTGAGTGATTCTTTTTTTCCCTTGGATTTTGTTTTTGCTTTGTTTTTCACATAACTGCTTTCTCCTTGTGAGTCATTCATGTGTATTCCTTGAGACAGCAAGGTGTTTAACTAAAAACTTTCTTTCATGGTTCCAATGGATTTTTTTCATGTTATAAAGCAACACTACCAGAAAGGAATCCCCATCTTTTAATAGCTTTTATGTAGAAAAATGTGTTTAGAAATTCCATTGGTCTGCTAAAAATTCAAAACCTATGGAATCACAACCAAGTGCTAAGTATCACAGCAGTTTTCACAAAAGACAGCAGGACTAGTACAGCAAATGAACGGTATTTAAAAAGACTAAGCTCAGTTCAAGCCCAAAAGCAACTCTGGAAAAGGAGATAAGCTCACCTATGTGGAATAACACCCTTTTGGTCCTTTTTACTCCTGTAGGAACCCTACAGAGGAGGGCAGGCTACAGGGAGTGAATGGGGTACCACACCTGTTTGTTCACCAAAAATGTATTTACAAAATTTCAATCATTTCTGTACAAAAGAGGTAGATAAGTTGAGGGGCGAAATAAGGGACTCTACAAGGTTCTACAAATGTCATTATGGCCTAATTCAGTGTACAAAGCCTCTGGGATCAGTAATGTACAAGCATCCCCCAGTTAAGACTGTAAGGCCACATGAAGTTTGAGAATTACACTTATTTATGCCTGCAGTTTAAGTATAGCTAAATGCAAAAGCAAAGCTTAGTAACTCTTGTTTGACTGTGCTCACATCCTGATCTGCAGCAGGCAGAGACTGAAACATGCCAAACAAAATGCTGAATAGTGAAGCAAGCTGGCAGACCCAAGTAATTTTCTTCTGAAGCTGCTTGGGTTGACAAGAGAGGAAACAGAAGAAAAAGAAGGTGCACAGAAAACATCTGATGGTGTCACAAAAGAAACCATCCTACAATTACAAGTGTGCAAGCACAGTTCTAATTCCTCTCCATGTGTCCTGTACCTCAAGTATTGCTCTTTTCATGCTAGAAGCAACACCTTCCCCTTCTCTTCCAAGCAAACAACTGCAAACAGGCTTGAGAGATCCCTGAAGCAGAGCAGCTCCTTTTGATCTTTCTGAGGGCTTGCAAACTAAAATGCTCTCACCTACAAGAAAAGGAAAAAAAAAAAAAAAAGAAAAACAAAGAAAAACATTAATGACCTTAGTATTGCATCTTAGCACTGTAATAGCTACATCCAGTTCATCAAGGACATATTATTGGAATGGAAAACTGTAGGTATTTTTTTAAAAGCTGAATAAAAAAAAAAAAAAGATAAAAACCTTTGCAACCTTGAACACTGTATATCCATTGCTATGTAAGAACTCCACAGATGCATAATACTTAAGAACTGAAAGCTCAGAGCAGGACAAACTTCAAAGTTACATTAAGGCTGGTCAGAGTCTTGCCAAAGCAGCTAAGGAGCTTCCACAGCCTTTATGTGCATCTGCTTTGCTGCTGAACCACTCTCGCTTCTTGTTCTGGAATTGACTGGAACCATAATACACAGTGGCATTAATTTTTCTTCTGCTGAAAAAGTTCTCAAAAGCAAGATGAAAACATAAAAGCTGCACAGCACTTTGACAGTTTGTATTAAGTCAACCAGCTTCCACTCCCAAAATGAAATAACACAGATATCAAAGTAATTCAGAAATCCAAAGTTATTAATCTAAGTAACTATGCATCCTCTGAACTTTCATATGAGCATATATATATACACACACACAAAAAATCTTAAGTATCCTGAATGGTTTCCGCTGAAAGTACATCTAAATATACCTTACCTTAAAATTCTCTATCACACATTGTTAAGTTAATCCCTAACTACTGAATTCTGTGGGAGACAAAAAAAGTCCCAGAGCCGTGAAACAAAAATAAAAATAATGTGTCAATTCCTTTAATGAGATAATAGTACGGACTACCCATGGAAAATGCAGTGGTCACATAAAGATTTTTTTCAACAAAGCCATTACAGAGAAACTCGGTCCCTGGGAGACCCAGCTAGTTAGAAGCTTTGCCAATTGGCACATGATAAATGAATTATGGGTAGGACAAGCTTGCCTTTGACTAAGAAGAGAGCATTAGATTTGGATTAGCTGGACAGTAAATATCACGATAGGTTTATGATAACTTGTTAAGATTTAAGTGCACATAGTCTGGACACGAGGTAATTTTGGTAGTGGGTATCTTAGTAAGATCCTAGGAACGTTAAGTTATGATAAAAACGTAGCTGTGGTAATGCTACAGTAATTAGCAAATTCAGTAATGAAAACACAACTGCACTTAAATTTAATGAACAGAATAAATACCACAAATGCAGTGTAGGTGAGTAACCAAATACAGTTTAAACATGATTACATAAATGAATTACAGGATGAAAGACATGCTCATAGGATGTGTGAAACTTTTGACATCTGTTGACCATGTACTTTTGCCAGAGCTGAGAGTACAGAAGATAAACTGCCTGTAAGCATTGCTTTGTGAAAGCAAAGCTTATTTTCATTTTAGCAATAAAGAACGTTCACTCATTTACAATTTACAAGGTTCCAATTCCCTCTGAAAACTTTGACTCTTCAGTGTGGTAAAACTAACAGAAGATGGGTATCCACTTGGCTCTACGTTATCTGACAGTCATTCAAGATTTGGAGGAAACCCTTTCCCAAGATGCCACTGAGAACTTAAAGCCAGTAACTGCAACTGCAACCTAGCAAACAGTAAAAAAAAAAAAAAAAAAAAGGAATTAAGCTGTTCTAAGCTGTTCTAAGATCCCTTCTTGAACATTTCAGATGAGCGGCGAAGCTAGGTTAGCATCAGAATAGACAAACACCAGAAGACTCTGGCTATCTAGGCATAAAACCCCATTAAAAGCAAAAAAGGTCATATTATATTTCTAGATTTTGTTCACCGATATTGAACAGCTTTACCTATTTCACCTTGGGAACATGACAGTTTTGATGAATGCAAAAATAATCCAATTTCATTTTCTAAAATGATGTTTTTAAACTTCCATCAAATCAGAAAAAAAATTTAAAAAATCAAAACCTGAGACAATCCAACACTACGATATTGGGTGAGAGGGGAAGGGAAGGTAATCAACCCTACAGCATTTATCTTCTGTCTGTCAGCTGAATTTCATATCCACATAAGGCATTTTTTCCAGCTGAAGTTGCTGTCCTCCAGTCTCCCTACTCTGTGAAAGAGTAGCAGCTGGTAATGTAGCTTAATGTTCTCATCCAAAAGACTCTGTGGAGTGGAAAAAAATGGTACATTCATGAAGCTCATCAGCATAAAATCAACTGCTTACTGTGCGAAACACAGTCACATCAGAACTGTCAAAAAAGGGTACTAATTATTGTAACTTGAAGGGGAAAAAAAAAAAAAAAGAAACTTCAAGGAATAACGTAATTTTACACCTGCCAGCTACACTCAAGTGACAAAGTCTGGAAAATTTCAAAATACAGCATGCAGCTGCCCTTTTCTTTAACACATAGGGATAGCTCCCAGAGATATAGGTCATAAAACGCTCTGTTGCTATGCTACTCTGGCAAAAATAGAAAGTTAAATGTAAGAACAGTCTGCTTACATAGGGTTCCAGCAAGCACCAATCAAACCATCAGTAGGGCAAACTGCACTTCCCGCTTCTGTTGAACTTCTTATTTTCTACGGTGTTTATGCTTGTACAATACAATTTTTCCAAATATCTTCCATGAAGATAAATTTCCGTCGCAAATTAAAATAACAGGCAGGATTATTTTGTTGAACACCAATCAGTGCCACTGCATGCATGACGACACCGTATTATCTATGAACTTCTGTTCATATTTCCCTGTCTCTCTGTCGCATTACTGCATTCAAGACCCATAAAAGTTATGGTTAAGTTTAGTGGAAGTTTAATAAATCCAAATCAGACCTTTAGACAATAGAAGAAGTTTGTCAAATTACGGTTGTAGACTTTAAACGCATTTCTTACATTTTAGGCCTGTCCAATGAGAGTTTACTGTAAATTTTCTCACTGAAACTGTAAACACTTTAGTAAACTGACCATGGATCACAGAATTAAGGCAAATGAACAGAACCTTAGAAGCTAACAAGAATTCAAAGGAGAGAATAGCCGGTTCCTGAAGTAACTGACATGTAAATACCAAAATAAGTCTAATGCAGTGAAAAGAATCCCCTGGGAATTACAATTTTTACTCCATTAATACCAAACAAATTCATCTTGATTAACTTAATCATACTGAATACCAAAGGAATTCATCATGATTAGTCACTAATTGCAAAGCACTGCCCTGGATTTAATCAGGTTAACACCGTTCTTAGAGAATGTTAATAAAGCCTCTGCTTACCCTCTGTGTCTACTCCTTTCCTGCCAGCCCTTCCAGCCATCTGCTTGTAAGTGAGAACGTCCAGCAGTTTGCCACCAAACATGGGAGTTCGTATAATTACTCGGCGTGCAGGCAAATTCACTCCAGACGAGAGCGTGGAGGTTGCTGCTAGGACTCTAATCAAGCCCTGGCGAAAGGCTCCTTCAATGATGTCCCGTTCATCCAAAGTAAGACCTGAGGAGACATGACTTTTAGCAAACCCGGTAACGGTGAGACTGCATTTAAGAGCTAATAATATTACTGTCAAGCAAGAGGAAGAACAAACAAACTTAATGAACATTCACCATTCAGTGGTAGGAACTAGAGTCGCAACGTTACCTCAGTTAACTTCTTTGGAACCATAAGTGAAGCAAAATTTCACCATTAAGTTTTCATTATTCAATTGACAATAATAGTTATAAACTCTCTTTTCTAAGGTGCTTGTACGCATTGTAGCAAGATGAACAACTATCTACTACATATCTACATGCACTGCAAGTAAATAAATAAATAAATTAATTAATTAATTAAAAAGAAGAAAACTGGATGCAACAAACACAGTAGGGAACTAGGATTTAGTCATTTGCCATCCTGACCCTGGAATCTTTCTTCATTATTTCCATTCTAGGTTACAGGTCTAATATGTATCTTTCTACATTTCCTTGAGGGCTTCAGGCTAATCTTGTTCTTGAAAAAGAAATCCACTTTCTATAAGCATTTGGAATTATTCCCCCTACATATTCAATGCCATAGCTACTGTTCTCTCTTCTAGAGTCAGTCCTTTCTCTCAGTGGATCAACAGGTGACATACAGTATTACCTACTTACGTTAAGATATAAAATATCTAGCCATAAGTGTTCGCGGCACATGCTCCTTTTATTTTTATTTTCATTGTTATGCTACTTCTATTTACTTATCTATTTCAGTATTAAGTTGAAGAAAATTGCTCTGAAATACTCTGGCAGCTTTAGGGACAACTTGAAAATGCTTGGGCTGCAAATCAGCTAATTTTTCAGGCATTTCACAAAAAAAAATTAAGTTTATTTAAAAAATTGCTGTTATCCAACACAACAGAGAGAAGACTTATCATAACAATTAGTGAATTAAAGTCTTTGGTCACGATAAAAGAATTTCAAGTTTACCTCTAACCATGAGATTCTCAAAGCATTTTAATTCAGTCATAAACTACAGAAGGCTTCAAAAGGCAGCTGGTAAATTGCTGGTAACTACAGCAAAAAGAACCCATAGGACTTGACCATTACAGAATTCAAGACCAAGAAATTCAGGAATACCTGCATGATGAAATGCCACTCCCCATGGCAAAGTACGTTGGAGCACAGAGTCCAGACCTGAGATAGAACGCTTTAGCTGATCCAGAACCTCATCAATCTCTTCTCTGTCCACAACAACTGGGGAAAGGGCTGAGTTTTTTGTAGAACCTTGAGAGAGAAAATATTTTTATAGTTTCTACTAAAATTAATTTTCATTAAAGGCACCGTGTATACTACAGTCTTCTATTAACTACTTTTCTCTTACTCTCAGCCTGTTGCAAATGGTAGAATTCCCTGGCAATGATGTCTGCCAGCTTCTCACACCAGTTCTTGGATGGACAGAAAAGCAGGACTGAATGGCCATCACAAACAGTCTCATAACACAGGCTCACAACATGGTCTTCATCTCCCTGAATTGAGACAAAATATTTTCAATGCACTCTCACACTGAATGGGGTTTGTAAATGCTATCATTCTTCTGTGTCATAGTAGGAATCTTCTACTTCAAGTCAGAAAGAGGAGCAAAAAAAGAAGATGGAGCACTGTTATCTTAGTTTCTATCTTGCTTTAGGAAGTCCGAGCACTAGTGTGACCACATTGCTGAGTGTGACCACAAATAAATCTAGGATTTTACGTCTTGCTTTCACAAATCTGTTTCTGAATGAAGGCCACACAGTGCACAAAAAAAAATCACTGCAACCTCCACATCGTGGCTAACAGCAGTGGGGAAGAACTAGGAAGAGCTCCGAGGGAAAACATCCCTCTACAACAACTAAGGAAGACTTACCAATTAGGATGTCTGAATTAAAAGCATGAGATGTAGTAGTCTGAGCATCCCCAATAAGATGTACCCAGCAAGCACTGCTGACCAAAGACTGCAAGTGTTCAGAGAACAGTGGAAGGCTTTTATGGATACTTATATGGATGTGCATGCAAAATCCTACTTTTACAGCTTGACTTTTTGGTTTTAAGATCCTAGGAGAGTTCCTGCAGCTGATCTGCTTTGCTTGGCTAAGCCAGATTCCCTTGCAGCAAGCAGGCCAAAGGAGGGAGAGAAAAAAGGTAGGCGTACAGTGAGAAATAAAAAGCACTGAAATGCAAACGAAAACAGGGGAGCAATGGCAGGAACTGCATATACACATCAAAAGCTCAGTAAGGATTCAGCCAAATTCAGCAGAAGTGGTGAGGTCATCGAGTTCCCTTTCCTGGTCCAGTCTGAGGCACAGAACAGAAGTCTGAAGGTCCACTGATAGATTTCAAGCCCAAGAGGATCACCCAGTCTTATAAAATAAGCCAACTCCCTTAAACTGTTGAGTCATAAGCCTAGTTTAGCTCTTTCTCTCACTTAATTTAGTACCTATCCAAAGCAACTCCTTCAAAAAATATCCAGAAAAGGAGATGAAACATCACCTTCTCAATATGAGCACATAAAAGCAAGCTTCCAGATATTGTTGCCACAAACATTTCCTTTTGTTTCTAGGATCCTTCTTCTTCGCTGTGCCACCATGCTACTGCCAACAGAACGTTTGCGCACAACAAGAACTGGGTGCAAAACATTCCAAAATATTGTTGGCATTCAATCCACATTGTCCAACTACTACACCAGTATCACACAAAGCAATTGAAAGGACTGGGGAGAGAATTCACCCTTCAAAGACTTCACAGAAAAGGAACCTACAAGTAGGAAGTGCGAATTTCCCATTTCTACCCATCCGGTTCTTCCAAATCATTACAGTACGTTACTCTTCACTTTTCATATCCTTTTCACGTGTGCAAAAGGACTAAATACTGAAAACAGATTCAGAAGAATCAGGATGGACATCTGCCTTCTAATCACTGAAAAAATTAGATATTTAGCAGTTTAACATAAGCAGGTTCGATACCAGATTTTAATGCAAATATATTCTCCCAATGATTAATGCAAATTCCTTGGCCTAACCAGGAAATATTTACCTTCATTTATGAAAATGAAGTAGATTCCAGGACACAAGATAGGGTAGTGGGCAAGGGGAAAATCAAACTCTCTATACCTGTCAAGTGCTCAGAACAAGATAGCTGCAAAGGCAACTTTGTCTTCAAGAACTTCATGAGTATAAGTGTGTTTTGTTCTGTTTTTTGTTTAAATCAGTAGAAGGCAAAAAAAAATTGACCTTAGTTTGAGCATATAATCTCTGAAGTAAACAATGAAGTCGGGCATGTCATCTATTAAAAAAAAAAAACCCAACGTACCAGTAGCTGTCTTTTTAACTTTAGTTGTACAAAAGATGTTATCCCAAAGCCACTGCTCAGTTTTGTTACCTTCAGCTGAAGTTTGGGCTGGAATTCTCGCACTAAATTCATGGAGGAATCATAAATGTTGCTGCCAATTTTCACCCACTCCTTGAGGGGCACAGGGCGAAAATCCGTACAGTATAGCTCTGCATCTAACCACGAGGCTAGGAGTCCCAAGTTAGGGAGGGTAGCACTCATGCCTACTATCTGTATCCCACCAAAACCGGGACCGGTCATCTTCGCTTGTCTAGAAGTGGTTAAAAGAAAATGGAAGTTAGTGACAACCCAGGCTACTGTTCTGGAAAACAGCACTCAGAAAAACTAACCCAATCTACTTGCTTCTGGGGTCTAAAGTGCAAAGCTATTTTTTTCAACTTCTTGAAAAAGAAACAAGCCATACTCTACTTTTAGCAAACACAATGTCAGGTCATGCATTGATAACAAGATAATTCAACTTTTTATCATTTTGAACCTAAACTTTGAGCTTCTTTAGGTAACAACAGCCATAACCTAACTGCATATTTGGAGAAACTGAAAACAAGTAAATAAATCAACTATTTCCTTGCCATTAACAAGATCATGAAAATAAAGGAATGCAGTCTTTCTAAGATTAAATGCCTTAATTAAAACACCTCCCTTTGTTTCAATTTCAGGACAAATAATACTAGACTAAGGTCCTCCTAGAGTTGGGAACCAAAGCCCTTAGTTCAGCAAAGAAGAAAGCAGCTTCAGTTCTGAAAGTGCTGAACAGCAGCTTCCACTGAAGGTAGCGAGAACTAATGGACCCTTAACAGACTTGAAAACACAAACCATTAATTGAGGTACCCAAATGTATATTTTAATTCAGGCTTTTACATCCACACAATACCGTTTTTTTAATGCTCCTAAGCCTACATTTAAAAACTACCCATTTGCATTGCACTGAGCCATAAATTGAGACTTTAAAAAAGAGAAAGGTCTGACAAATCAATGTGAGCTCAGAAACCTTCTTGGAAGATCCTGGTAATCCTGGCAAAGACAACACAGAGGAAAGAAGACTACCCAGAAGCTGGAGTAAAAAAGGACAGTCACTGACAAGACAGAAATAAGGAAGATGTGGAGAGGCAGACCCTGTTACCCAAGCTCTTCAAGCATTTGCTGGTACAGCTTCCCCATCTAGGTTGCAGATTTGCCCCCCTGAAGCAGCTTTTGACCTTCAAGGATTAAGAAAATACCAGTTCCACAACACTCTCTTTGACTGGGGAGGAGAAAAATCTGCTGCAGAATTCTGGCTGTGTCTGCAAAAGCCTCATGAAGAAGCAAGGGCATCCACGTTGGCAACAGCCATCAGAGAACATTCTCTTGGCACAAAGACACAGCCTTATACTTCAGTGGGACATCCCCCTAACCACTTAAAAAGCTCTTAAAATCACTGCTTATTCTGATAATAGGTCAGGCTGGATAGTGTTTAAAGAATTTGGACAAAGTGGCTTCCATTAAATAAATAAAAAAAAAACAACAACAAAAAAAACCCACCCCAGACTTGGGAAGATGTTTGAGAGAAAAAGTGTTCTTCAACTCCAGGAATCCCAAGTGGATTCCAAAACAAAAATAATGGCCACCTCCTTCATGTCAGTAAGTGGTATGGGGAACCCCCGACACCTTGACCATGACGGAGAGATGCAGGATCCAGGCTCCAGCACCTATATGGCAAAGGCTGAAGTATTGTGTCTTCCCAGGAACATTCCTTGACGCATCTGTCCCTTTGTCCCTTTTTCCCCGACAAATGTTTCCTCCTTCCTGCTTCTGCAATGCAAGGGAGGAAAGCAAGAGAGCGGTCCTGCATCTGTGCTGCAGCTACATGATAAGCCAAGGTAAAAGGAGTGGCAAAGCCACTCACGCTGCTCTGAAGTGTAGTGGCTTCCAGGACTTATGGGGAGACCGTGAGAAAAAGTCAGATTAGACCCAGATTAGACCCAGAACATTGCTGGATCCTGGAAATCAGGATGCGAAATACTGGGTAAAATGTCTGGTGGAGAGCCAATGTAGAAATGGCAGTGCCCCCAGAAATAAATAGGTAGTCTGTGCTCAGCCCAGCACCGGTACGACTCACAGGACAGGAAGCGGCAGAGAAAATCTGGCTTTTGGTGCTAAGGGAACAGTGATTTTGACTCTCTTCTCAGCACCACCAATAAAGGTTAAGAAGACTGATGCACCATCTCCTCCATTTGCCTGTGTTCAGGCACTATGGAGCAGCTGGACAGTTTGGTGCTGGGGATCTAGATACTGAATTCTTAAAAGCTTCTAATGCTGTTCTGAAACATTTAATCTGTTCCCCAGTGTCCAATCAGTTGGGCTAAAGGCAAGAAACCATGCAACCACTAGGCTATCGCATGTTACAACCAAAACCACAGATCATCCCGAGCAGTGCTGCTAAGCAGGATACTGGCACACCCTCTTAAGTCCTCTGATCAATTCACCTTTGACAAGTTAACAGCATGCCCACTCTTCCACAGTACCTGAATGTTTCGGTAAAATAAATACCCCATTCCATGAAACACTGAAAAATTAAGCAGGGCCAGTCTGCTAGCAAAAATGTTAAAAGAAATCCAAAGTTTTGAAAAAAAACGTAAATAGGCTAAAAAAGTAAATGAAAGCTTCAGCCTTGTTTCTTTTCCTGAGAGAACAAATCCCAAGGTAGCACATAAATTGAAAACCATGAGGAAAAGGGGTTTTGACTACAACGGCAGGCCCCTGAGAGATGGTGTGATGAGACCTTAATAACCAAAATAGTTTAGGTCATCACTCTCATAAAAACCCTGGAGCTAACCCAAATTTCCAATCACCCAGAGAATGAAATATTTAGAGCCATCCACAATTTAGCATTAAAACACAGACATCCTGGTCTACCCACCGTTTTGCAACCTTCTCTGTAACATATCTAACTTTGGTCAGAAGGAGTTCCAGCAGATATCCACGATGAGAGTCTCCCAGCATGTGCAACTCATCCACAACCACCACTCCTGATAAAGAGAAGCACTCAGGTTATATCTGACAAAACTCCAAACTAAGAACAGATAGCCTCGATCCTTTTATATTCCACATGATGAACTGAAATTTATATTCACAAATCCAGCTGCGCTTACCAACACCGCTAAGGCTTCCTTCTGTCACTGATTCTTCTGAGAGAGACAAATCATGAGAAATTTCGTAACATTTCACACCCCCCACAACCTCACACACACGTGATCAGCTTTTAAAAAAATAAAAATAAATAGGTTGAGTTGTTAGTCTGGCCACCACGCAAAACAGTATTGCAGCATCTGTACTCTAACCTTTTTGCAAGTAAAAAACCCCAGGCCTCAGAATATCTGGAAAGGAACATTCCAGCACCCAAATGAGCTAGTCAAAAGTTTTGTTGACATCACTGTCTTAGTTAAAAACATTACTCCTTACTAATACAGTAATGTCAGAAAAAAAACCCTAGAGCAGATGTAATTACACTGGCATAGCCTGCTTCCTATTATATCTTTTCTCATTAACCAAACCTGAATGAGCTCTACTACTTAGCTTTGGCTTTCTAATGAAAAAATCCTTACATGACTGCTCTGTTCTCATCCTACCTCCTGCAAATGATTTTTTAATCTATTAGCCACCTCCATCAAATTTGTAAGATGTGTAGAAATACTGAAAAGAATAATGTCTAAAAAGCTTTCTGAATATCAGCAGCTGGAGACAACAGACCAGATTAGGGTCTCCCCTGAGGAGAAAACATAGAGCCACTACAGCTCAGCCACCCAGTACACCCCCCGCACACATCCCAACCAGCAGTGGTATGTACCCTTTTTGGCCAGCTCACAGGGTCACAGGAACATTGAAGAGGTTGAAGGAAGGTTAAAAAAAAAAAAACAAACAACCAAAAAAACCAGGGTACGGAGGACACCAAGCTTCATTAGTTCTGCTGCTGTGGAATTCTTTTTTCATATTCGGTGCAGCTATGTAATACCTTGCTGGTGCAGCTAAAATAGCAGGAGCTTAAGGACAAATGTGACCTTATATTATCTGTTCCAATGCTATTTTTCCTTCTCATTTTTTTTCTCTCCTTCCTACGTATGTTCCTTCTCTCTCCGTCTGTTTTCTCCCCCCTTCTCTTTCAAGCCACTTAAGTTAGAAAAGAGTGCTGCGCTGCTTCATCAGCCTCTTTTACAAACTCCCACCCATCCAGCTCCTCTGTCTTCCTGTACTTCCTCTATTCTGTGCTCACTTGTAAAAAATGGTAATTCGTTGGTCACCAAATTGATATTTATTCAGCTACCAGAAAAAGCTTCTTCCTGCTTCCCCGTACAACAGTTTGCCTCAATTCTTCCAGCAGCTGAGACAGGACAGTGCGATCAGATACCTACCGAAGCAAAATTCATACAAGTTATCTTTCCAGTCTTTGTGCCAAGCAGCAGTACATTTTGCTTCCTGAAATGAAGCATAGAACACTAGTGGTACCTACAGGCCAAAGCACAGGGAATGCCACTATTTGTCGTATGGGCCACTTGTTCTATACCTTCTGCTGCTACTCAGCTATAATAAATATTCAAACCCACGCTAAACCTGCGTACTGTATTACCCTGGCAGTCTGCAAGCTGGCGAGACCCGACTGTCACACATGCCCAGTGCTCTCCTCTAGTCAGGCCGTGCTCAGAACACACCCACTGGGATAACACAGCAGGAGCAATCAGGCAACCAGAATTTTTCACAAAGCTATCCTCATCTTAAAATGGAATTGCAGCCAAGGAGGACTACAGATCCCAGCATGCAATGGTATCTTCTACTCAACAAGCAACTCAGGAGTGCAAGTGGGGAGAGAATTTCACCATACTGCATTGCTACTGAAAATAAGGCTAGCCTCAGTCTCCTCTTTCTGTCTGCAAATTAGGTGTATCCCTAGAAGACTGCTGGAAAAAAACCCTACTAAAAAGTACCTGAGAGCTATCATACATGTTTACTAGGCTGCTTTAAGTCCACAGTTTAGTTTAAAACTAAAAAGTTCTGAATGTCAGGCAGGGAGGATTTAATTTTTTTTAAAATACAATTAAACTAGTAATGTTTTGATTTCAAGTTTAAATTAAGAAAAGAAACAAGTTAAGTATCACAACAGCACATTACAAATCCATTCCCAGCTGACACGTTGAGAAGGCAGCAGATTCTTCTCTAATCCGCTTTCCTAAAAATTTCTTGAGCATCAGCGTGAGGAGGCTGGACAACAAGAGGAATATCATCTCCTGTGTACCTGGATGTTCAAAACTGACATACCTTATATAATAATTAGCAACACCAAATTGCTTTTAACTGCTTCATACAGCAAAGAGAACTCTGCCAGGCAAAGGATTTGAGTTCCTCTCAACAATTTCCAAAGGCATTGTGAGCTATCAGCAGGGGGTTGACATCAACAAAAAGAACAGCTCAAGCTTGAGATGGAATCCAGCCAGAACTGCAGTCATCTCCCAATAACTCGTCGCAAAAGATAAAACACCCTTGTTACGAACTGGTCTAAATTTAGAATTAATTAGAAAATGAGGTACAATCTTGCAGTTTCAGACAAGCTTGCTTTAGGTGACAGTTAAACTGGCATTTTCAGCTCATTGCCTGTATTTTGCAGCTTTTATGAAAATTTATCTCCAAATAGAAAATTTGTCAATTTCTTACTTTAAAGATGATTTTTAAACTCAAATTTAATTTAAAAATTAATTTCAAATAAGCATATAAAGAAAAAAAAACATTTTTACCCTTATTCACTTACACAGTCATATTGGGCACAAGAGAAATGGAGGGTTGTAGCAAAGGTGTTTTCAAATGGTGAAAGAAAAATATCATGCTTTAAGGAGGTATCGGTGTGGAGGACACATATTCAAACTCAAATCCTGTAATCATTTGGCTGGTTATACTTATATGACTCTTCTCAGGTACATTCATCTTAAGAGAGCCTAACAAATTGCAGGGATGGAATGGAGGTACCAACCAAAGGGATTTGGCATATCTCTAGCTTCTGAAAGATGATAACATTAAACAACACATTTTAATATACTGAGTATGCTTCCAAGGCACCAAAGCCAAGATAAATATGGACATCATGACCCCACTCTGTGCTTTATGCTGGCAGTACAGCTTGTATGGTGTGGTGACCTAGGATCAAACTAACCCTATTTAAAATTAATTTGAATGAGCTTAAAATGCTGCACAACCACGGTCATCCACTCATCTTTCAGCCCACTGGCAGTCCAAAGTATTCACAGTGATCCAACCACTATAGATCTAGGTGTGAATGTGTTATCCCATGATCTCGCACTCTGACAAAACCTGCAAGGCTTTATTTCCCTTATTTTCCCTTGTGTTTAAAAAACTCTTCTGATATACAATGCTGCAAAATATTATGACACCAGATGCACGTGGAACAGCAGTTTCATAGGTGGAGGTCTCAGAGCAGTTTGATACTCATCTAGTTTTCCAATTTTTATATTTGTAAAATAGCAACCAACTATGTTACAGGCCAGACTGAAGATGGGAGGGATTACCGTATAAAATATAACTGGGTATAGCTTTATCAAGCAGGGAAACAAAGAGAAGAACAAACTTCTGACTCGACTGGGAAAACATGGCTCTCTCCGAGTGTGCACTAGAAACGTAGGGCTTCTTCAGGTTTTGTATCTTCTCCCAAACACTAAATGAATACCACCATTATCTAGTGGACATAAGGGCCACGGTGACCCAGAAGTCTATGTTACAAAGACAGAGGGCTTTTCAGCAAACTAGAGAGAAATGAATGTCACAGCCCTCCTAGTCACCATGCCTACTAGACACCATGCCTACTCAGAGGACCTCTATGTATTCATTCCACTTATCTGGACCCAGATGAGCACCAAACACAATTCCTCCTCCTTCTTGAGCTAAGTGAAGATAAACAACGGATGCCACAATCTCTGTCCCGAACAAACAAACATACATACATTCCTGAACTCAAACATATCCCAGACCTTTAATTGAATCTCATTAATTAGAAGACATTTTCTAGCTATGGGAATTACTGCTTATTGCAGCTAATCACTGTCCATGGATTGTCATCCATGTCAGACAAACTAAACCTGCAGCTTCTACCTACTCACTAACCAGCTGCTGAGCTGTGTAGAACAGTCCTGTGTTCCTAAATCCAAATCAGAGCTGCTCTGAAAGGAGAAAAATTGCTCAATTTTTCTATGTGGCATGTCTGTCACATACAGAACCGAGCAAATACTAAGCATCCCATTATTTCACATGTACTCGGAGTATGTAATAAACGTTACCCCCTGCAATGGTCAAGTCTTAGTATTTTACCCAGTGAGTCCATTTTGTTTTCTTCTATTAGTCTATTGATTAGACCGTTGGCTTTCTCAATGGTGCAGACAGCAACATCCAGGGTAGAGAAATGTCCAGCAGGAGACAGGCTTCCCATGTAACCTTCAACTCTCACATCCACCTCCTGAAACAGGGCCTGTTTTTCAAGGATACAGAATGTCATGCCAAGGTTACAACTCTGAATTCTGACCAATGCCTGTAGGAACCACACAAAAGCCTGTATCCTACAACCACAATTTCTACTACTTATAATACCAACTCATCAGGTTAAAGCCACAGCTCAGGCAGTTACTGCTAACTTTTTTTCCACTGTTGTTTTTTATTTGCAAAGCAGAAGCTACACAGTACACATCGCAGGATAAAGTGTACGTAACTGAGTAAGAGATGGGGGCCACTGTTTTGTATGAAAACATTTACTATTAAGAAGGTTAGAGAACACACAGTGCAACAGTTTATGGTACCAGTGAGTTACGTACAAAGAAGCCTTGCTCCTGAGAAATCTGGGGCAAAAGCCAAATGTGGGACCCCAAACACAAAGATGTCACATCTCCCAGGTGACAGTCAAGGAACAACAACTTCTCTTCTTCCACGGCTTATTAGTGCAGTGCTAAAGCTTTGGCACATGACACACCGCATTAACAAAAGGTACAAATGTTTGAACCAGATGGGTAGGATATCATATGATTTCAAGTATGTGCAGCTATGGCCAAACCTTAGGCCAGGAGTGGTAGAACACAGCATCGATAATCCTCTAGCTTTCCAAGATTAAAGCAAAAGCATTATCTCCATTATCAATCACTACAAAGTAGCTTTTGCACTCAGTTTGTAACATTTCATAGCAATTTGCAAGGCTAAGATACCATCTACTAACACCCAAAATGTCTTAAAGGTGAGAAACTATAACAAAAATGCCTGCTGGTTTTGCATTTGTTTTTAGTAATTGTTACTTTGACACATTAGCTAATAAAAACAATATTTTATATGAGAGTCTTCCAATAAAAAATGTTTTTGTTTAAAAAGACTCTTCCCACTGTAATTTTGTTTTTAAATAGCTGGGGTGAGGAAGCCAAGACATAACCACATTCTGTCAGAACATATTTTCAGCAAAGTCAAAGTGAAATCAAAGGCACAAAATTCTGGTGGAACACCCAAGGGAAGCTAAAATAAAAAGTTCCTTTCAGATAATGTTGACACCTTCCCTTTGTAGTTTTTCAGACACAATATCTAATTAGAAAATTCCTTTAAAGTTTGTATATTATAAAATCTGTGAATAAATGCAAGTAACAATGCTTTAAAAGTCAAAGCTGAAATAAAATGTTTTAATCGACTCCTTAAAATTTTTCCAAGTTTCCCTTTTTGGCCAAAACTTTTATTTTTTTATCTCCAACATAGAACAAGAGCAAATTTTGAATTATCTGCAAATCCTTTCTGAAACAACTCTGCAAAGGTTTTTTTCCTCAAATCCATGCAAAAACTTCTGACTGTTTAAAAAATGTGACCCAACAACTACAACCCATAAATTTACCCTCCTTGAATGCTACGTACCTGCAGATAACATTTTTTCTCCTTGGCCACAGAGACAAAGGGAAGGATGAGAAGAGCTTTCTTACGAGTCTCCAGGACTCGCTTCAAAATAAGCAATTCTGCAACAAGAGTCTTGCCAGCACTGGTAGGAGCTGGAAAAAAAAAAAAGTTGGTTTTTTTTTTAATTACTTTTAACGTTAAAAAAATCCAAAGAACAAGCATCATAAAGCTAGCATAGGAAGCAGTTACTCGAGAACTTGGGGCAGGACTCTTCAACTGATGCCCCTCTCCCACAGCCACAACCACATTTGCAGTTAACCCCATTAAGGGTCAGGAAGACTGCAAAGTATTTCTCTTCTAGCCTCTTCCATCACGCTACTAAGGCTTGTATTCTCATCTCTGTTCCAGAAGCAATAGCAGCTCAGAGATAAGCAAGGGGAAAAAAACCCAACCAAACAAAAAAACACGCTACAGTCTCTTGGTTGGACAGGAGATCTCAGCCACCACCTTACTGACCTAGCCCATAACTATCTTAACTCCTCCTGGCTGGCGAGCATTGCTGTTCACCATCTATCAACCACAGGAAACTTTGGAGGAGATGCCACATACTGGGAGACAGCCATCACCCAGCAATTAGGCCCAAAGTCTTCTGGAACCAAGTAAATAAAACTCAAATCCAAGCCTAAGAAAATCAACTGCCCCTCTTCTAAGTTCTTCGTCCTCCCAGTGCTGCTCTGGGACCTTCTTCCCATGGAAAGTGGACACCCAAGTTGTCATTTTCCACAGATTTCTAGTCCCCCAGTCCTACTTCTCCTTCTGCACCCCCCTAGACACTAGGTGAAGAGAAATGATAAAGGGACTGAAAAAATTAGATAGTAAATAAAATTTTCAAAAGTATATCTAACATTGCTATTATAATTCAGTTCCTGATTGACATAGTCTGTAATAAAAAAGAGAGTCATTATTAACTGACTTTTGATTATCAGTTTCTAAAGGAACATTAAGAGAGAAAATGGGGAAAAAAGTCTCTCCTCACATCTGGAAAGGAGTCTATCAAGCCAGGTCTGAGCTACAGTGATGGGACAGATCTTAATAGGGTCTCTCCTGAAAAAAAAGGATCTTGACCTTTTTATCTGTCAGATCAGCACCCTTCAGCACCAATATGTTCTTGTAAACGGCACTGGGAAAGTTAGAGGGGACTGGTTTTGTCAGATGTTTGCATACCTGAGTAAACTAGGTTCTTCCCTTCCAGAACTTGTCCGAGCGTTAGGCATTCTGCTTGCCATTCAAACATCTGTACTACTCCCAGACTGCGGTATTTCTCCAGAACTGCTTTGGGAAGACCCCAGCTTGCAAGGAGCAACTTGTCTGCTTGGTCTTCAGGAACATTTACCTGCTGATACTGCCCTTTGGGAGGAAAAAAATAAAAAAAACAGTCAAGTATCATCCTTAAATCTGAGGTCGCTTAGGTTACATACCTAAAGGTCAAAATTCTCTACGAGCTCCTGTATTACGAGAAAAGGTAACAAGAAAATATCTTCCCTATATTTTTCAATATTTCCTACGGATGTTTCACCACTCTTCTGATCTCCTGACATTTTTTCAATTTTTCCTCCTATAAGGTTTTCCACATTCAAATCATTTCTTCACCAAACTCTCTGATATTTGCTTTTGAGACACAGCAGCCATTACCAAATACATACTCAAACAGAGAGTTTCAGCACTGATTAATATAACAGCACTACAAGGTATTTGGCATCTCATCCTTATCCAGATTGTTTCATTTTTAAATTATTGCTACAGAGACTTCAGTAATACTCACAGATTACAGAACTGCCCAATCTTTTTTCTTGCTTTACGGATGAATTAAAAAAAACAACATAAACCAAACAAGCAGCTCAAGCTACTCTGCACAATGTGTGTTACTTCAGTTTATCAACATTGATTAGTATCTTCACCACATTGCCAGTTCCTCTAGCTTAATTAAGTTCCTTGCTGCTTATTTCTTGTTTTTATAGCCCTAAATAATTTTGTGCCAGCTACAGATATTGCCTCCTCCCTCCCCTCCTCCTCCCTTTTTCCAAATCATTAAGAAAACTCAAACTTTTTGTCCCTTTCCTCATCTGAGACAGAAAACAGGATTCTGATCCATAGTAATGCCTCCCCTATCACCCACGACTATATAGTTCTCATAACAGCATTTTGTGAAAGACCTTGTCAAATCGAGATGAAAAACAAGTAATTGTGTGTACTGACTCTACTGTACCCATTCTTCTACTAGCACGTTCAAAAAATTCTCAAAGAAATTTCCCACCATTCTGGACAGCATAAGGGCAGGCTAAATCAGAAATACTAGCGTGCATAAGCAGACAGTAGTTTTACTCTCAATATACTAAAAATTTCAACTGCCTTCTTGAGGTTAATCCCAACATAGCTGTCACTGGTGCATGATCATTCTCCCCCCCACAAATATATAAAAAACCTGATCTAGCTTAGCTCTGAAAGCTTTGTTTCACTTTGTATAATCAAAGTACCATACAAATACTAAACAACAAGTTGAGCACCATCAGGAGAGAACAGCAGTATGCCATGAAGCAGAACAGGCTTCCCAAGGGGAACTTAGCGGAGACCAGATTTGCCTATGCTAAAATGTGACTAATACGGCAGAATTAGGATTTGGAAACATAAAAAGAAAAAAACCCTACATGATGGGATCTCAAGCTTCTTTCCTAATGTTAAAACCAATGAACTACGTGTAAAAAATCGAATGAGTAAAGGATTACATGATTCTGCTGTTTGAAGAATATCTAGATTAGCACTGAACATGAGTTTGAAAACTTGCGCCTTAGGGGTTCTTAAAGATCTATGTACAGAAGTATATCACTGACACTAACCTTTTTTACCTACTAGAAAAATGCTAAGAAATGGTCAAAATGAGGAAGATACATACTGTTGGTTAAAAGCATTGGGCATTAGATTTCTCTGAAAGAAAACCCTTCCAGAACATAGGGCCAGTTGGACACAGGAGTGCCACTTACTGAATCGTCTTTGAGGAGCTGTCTTGTGGAAATATGTACATTGCCTTGCTCGGCTCCATTTGCAGAAGCTGACAAAATTGTATCTTGCAGAACATAATCACATCAGGGAGAAGACACGCCATGACTGAAGAAGAGGCTGAGAGATGTAAACGTTTTAAAGACGTTCTTCCATCTTTGGAAGAAGGGGCAGGCAACTCAGGAAGACTACAAGGATATTGTTAGGTTATGCAGGGAGAAAATTGATAAGGCAAAAGCCCAGCTAGAACTTAAACGGGCCACTGCAGTTAAAGATAACAAAAAATGTTTTTACAAATGTATCAGCAACAAAAGGAGGGCCAAGAAGAATCTCCATCCTTTATTGGATGTGGAGGGAAACATCACCACAAAGGATGAGGTACTGAATGCCTTCTTTGCCTGTCTTTAATAGTCAGACTAGTTATCCTCAGGGTATTCAGCCCCCTGAGCTGGGAGACAGAGATGGGAAGCAGAATAAAGCCCCAATAATTGAAGAGGTAACAGCAACCTGCTACTCCACCTGGATGCCCACAAGTCTATGGGGCCAGATGGGATCCACCCGAGAATACTGAGGGAGCAGCGGAGGAGCTTGCCAAGCCACTCTCCATTATTTATCAGCAGTCCTGGTCAACCGGGGAGGTCCCAGATGACTGGAAGTTAGCAAATGTGACACCCATCTACAAGAAGGGCCGGAAGGAGGATCCGGGGAACAGCAGGCCTGTCAGCCTGACCTCGGTGCCAGGGAAGGTCATGGAGCAGATCACCCTGAGCGCCATCACACGGCACATGCGGGACAACTGGGTGATCAGGCCCAGCCAGCATGGGTTTATGAAAGGCAGGTCCTGCTTGACCAACCTCATCTACTTCTATGACAAGGTGACCCACTTGGTGGATGAGGGGACGGCTGTGGATGTTGTCTACCTGGATTTTAGTAAGGCCTTTGACACTGTCTCCCACAGCATTCTCCTGGAGAAGCTGGCTCCTCACGGCTTGGATAAGTGCACTCTCCGCTGGATAGAAAACTGGCTGGACGGCCGAGCCCAGAGAGTGGTGGTGAAAGGAGTCAAATCCAGTTGGCGGCCGGTCACAAGTGGTGTTCCCCAGGGCTCAGTACTGGGGCCGGTCCTGTTCAATAGCTTCATTGATGATCTAGATGAGGGGATTGAGTGCATCCTCAGTAAGTTTGCAGATGACACCAAGTTGGGTGGAAGTGTCGATCTGCTGGAGAGTAGGAAGGCCCTGCAGAGGGACCTGGACAGGCTGGATCGTTGGGCCCAGGCCAACTGTATGAGGTTCAACAAGGCTCAGTGCCAGGTCCTGCACTTGGGTCACAACAACCCCATGCAACGCTACAGGCTTGGGGAGGAGTGGCTGGAGAGCTGCCTGGTGGAAAAGGACCTGGGGGTGCTGGTCGACAGCCAGCTGAACATGAGCCAGCAGTGTGCCCAGGTGGCCAAGAGGGCCAATGGCATCCTGGCTTGTATCAGGAATAGCATGGCCAGCAGGACCAAGGAGGTGATAGTGCCCCTGTACTCGGCACTGGTGAGGCCGCACCTCGAGTACTGTGTTCAGTTTTGGGCCCCTCACTACAAGAAGGACATCGAGGTGCTGGAGCGTGTCCAGAGGAGGGCAACGAAGCTGGGGAAGGGTCTGGAGCACAAGTCTTATGAAGAGCGGCTGAGGGAACTGGGGTTGTTTAGCCTGGAGAAGAGGAGGCTGAGGGGAGACCTTATCACTCTCTACAACTGCCTGAAAGGAGGCTGTTATCGAGGTGGGGGTCAGTGTCTTCTCCCAAGTAACAAGAGATAGGACAAGAGGAAACGGCCTCAAGTTGCCCCAGGGGAGTCTTAGATTGGATATTAGGAAAAATTTCTTCACGGAGAGAGTGGTTAGGCATTGGAACAGCCTGCCCAGGGAAGTGGTGCAATCACAGTCCCTGGGAGTATTCAAAAAACATGTGGATGTAGTGCTTAGGGACATGGTTTAGAGGTGGTCCTGGCAGTTAGGTTAACGGTTTGACTTGATGACCTCAGATGTCCTTTCCAATCTTAATGATTCTATGAAAGAGTTACAGAAAAATTGGAAAAGAGATGAAGTTACAAGATGTTTATATAAACATCTTGATTTTAGATGTTGTATATATCTTGACTTCTCTCTTGCTTCGAGAGCACAATAAGCCAGTAAAATGTATTGCATCTGGAAGCATCGCTTTAAATGGTCCCGGCTGGTGGCAGGATCACTTTCTATGACATCTTGCCACAAGATGTTTATGTAACACCTTGTACAAATAGGCAAGATGTCATATAAAAAAATCTTCGACACTTCTCTGCATCTGCAGGTATCAGGCCACCAACCAGGACCACTTCGAGTGATGCCTCTAGATGCAATACATTTTATCAGCTTACTGTTTTCTTGAGTCAATTTAATGACATCGGTAAACCGCGCCTCATATCCCTAATACAGACTATACCGACTGTTGTATTATGGTATCACCTAGAGGCCAAGCCAAGAATAAGGCCCACCGTTAAATGACAGACAACGAAACGAGCCCGACTTCAGAAGCGAGCATAGAACATAAATTTTCTTACCTTCCTCAACCGAACAGTGAACAGGGCAGGAAGATCCCCCGATTCGTATTTGTACGCTACCACCTGTCTTGCCATAACCACGTACCCTCCACTGCAGCCGCTGTCCTCAAGGGAGAAAGGAAGGGGCGAAGCGCCGGTGGCTTCTGCCCGAGGGCAGCCACTCGTCCCCGGGGCAAAGGCCCCGCACCCTGGGCCGGGAGGGTCTCAGAGGGTCCCCGACCCCTTCCAGCACCGCCCCGGGCCCACCCGGGCTCGCTGCCGGCGCCTCAGCGCCATGTTGCCTCACGGGGCAGCGGCAGGCAGGGCCCGCGGCCGCAACCCCAGCGGGCCCTCGGCAGCCCCGCTCCCCCTCGCCCGCCACGTCCCGACCCCCCCGCGCTGCGTTGCGGGACCGAGGAACGGGAGGGGAGGGCCGCGCTCTTCCGTGCCGGTACCTGCCGAGCCGGGGCCGGGGCTCCCGCTGCCGCGCAGGGAGAGGTCGAGGCCGGGCGGGGGACTCAGCACAGCCCGGCAGGGAGCGGCGGGGCCGAGCGGGGCAGCCTTCCCCGCCCCGCGGGAGGCGGCCGGTCCGCCCGAGCTGCCGCTGCGGAGCTCCGCGGCCGAGGCTGCGGCGACGCCGTTAGCGCTGACGCCGCCATCTTCCCGCCGCGCCATTCAAACCCCAGCACCGCCCCGCAGGGCGCGGTAGGCGCTGCCCGGCCCGGCGCGGCCGCTGGGCGGCTCTCGGGCCCCGGCGGGCGCGGGGGCGGCGGAGCTCGGTGCCTCGGGCCGGCGGCCGCGGTACCAGCGGCCCGAGCGGGAGCAGGGAAAGGCCAGGAGCGGTGCCGCCTCCGTCTGCTGGAGGCGGGAGGGTGTTCCCGGTACCCGCGGCACGCCCGAGGCCTCTGGTCAGGCTGCAGGGCCCCGTAACTTAAAACTTACCGGGGTGCTGCTTCTGCAATTAAGCACCCATCACAATTTATGATTGCTGTTCTTTCCCAACACAGGATTAGCTTGTGCCACGCTCACCTTTGGCAAAGCATTTGTTTTAAATAAAATGCCAAGACAACACTTGAACTTCTAAAACAGTCATCCAAATCACAGGCTGCTGGTTGTCTTCGTAAAAATAATCTGCCTTCGTTTAAGCAATGCTCAGGAGTGTACAGTATTCATGTTGTACAGGTGGAAGAAAGGTAATTAATGAAGCAACATAACGCAGTCTCCTTCAGCAGAACGAGCATGCCACAAGCACACAGGCTTACCTTGTAGGGCTTCTTCATCCTTGCGGAAAGACACTGAAAAGATAAACGGAGCAGCACGAACAGCCTTGCTTTCTGTTTTTAATGGCTCAGCTAGCCAAAATCTGTTCAGATTCTGAAAGAGTAGGGCTAGTCCCATCTCTCCCCAGTGACATGAATATCAGAAGCAGTCCTGTGAAAATTCTGCGATACCCAAAACACGCAAGTCTCTGTCCATCACCTGCAGAAGTGCTAAGCAGCATGATGCACAACAGTTAACAATAGAGGGGGGAAACGAAGGCTTTTCTAAGTTGCTTTTAATTTCAACTTAAGAAAACATACTAATCTTTCCAAAAATCTTGACAACTAAGGCTGAACATTCAACGTGGTTCCAGTAGCGTGAACATCTGCAGTATTTCCTTCTGTCTACCAGAAGTGCATCTTCTATTTTGGGTAACACACGCTCTCAGAACTACCTTCTCTCCATGGTCTGTAGATCTCTACAGAGAAATGGATCACAGCTTGGAAGGCTGACTTCATGTGAAACAGTACCAGTGCTCGTAATCTCAAACACATACACTCACCCTCCCTGAGGCAGCCAAGACCCATGTCCCTCGGCCTCTCTTCTCACAGGAACAGGTCATTTGCCCAGAAACACTGGAAAACAGCTGGTGGTAAAAAGGACTAGGGAGTCAGGTGTGGAAGTAACAGCCTTCTTTCCAGTTGTCTTCCTTCGCAACAGCCTAAAGCTCCTGTACCCATCTTTGTCCTGCATAAGGAATGCCTGGCCCATGAAGATGAGCATGTGCTCTCATTCCTGTCATTAAAGCAATCTCTTAAGATTAAATGGAAGCAAAATCCTTTAAGAATACTGCTGTCATTTCAGACAATTATATTTGAATTAGTGTAAGGAATGGTCTAATGGACAGTCAACATAGTTAAACCCTCTTTAAACCAAGCAGCTCAAAAAGCTTATTTTGTTGTTAAAAAAGTTTACAAAACAAGATGCTAATAGTAGGCTCTTCTGTGTTTCAAAGCCCACGCACCAGAAAAGTACAAAACGCTGTTTTTCTAAAGCAATTATTTTAATGAATTGACACTTAGAGGATGGATCCATCCCCTGTACTCGGCACTGGTGAGGCCGCACCTCGAGTACTGTGTTCAGGTTTGGGCCCCTCACTACAAGAAGGACATCGAGGTACTGGAGCGTGTCAAAAGAAGGGCAACGAAGCTGGGGAAGGGTCTAGAGCACAAGTCTTATGAGGAGTGGCTGAGGGAACTGGGGTGGCTTAGCCTGGAGAAGAGGAGGCTGAGGGGAGACCTTATCACTCTCTACAACTGCCTGAAAGGAGGCTGTAGCAAGGTGGGGGTCGGTCTCTTCTTCCTAGTAACGAGTGATAGGATGAGAGGAAATGGCCTCAAGCTGCGCCAGGGCAGGTTTAGGTTAGACACTAGGAAAAACTTCTTCACCGAGAGGGTGGTCAAGCACTGGTACAGGCTGCCCAGGGAAGGGGTTGAGTCTCCATCCCTGGAGGTATTTAAAGAACAGATAGATGTGGTGCTTGAAGACATGGTATAGATGGACTTGGCAGTGATAGGTTGACGGTTGGACTCGATGATCTTAAGGGTCTTTTCCAACCTTGACGATTCTATGATTCCATGATTCTATCTTGCCACTCTGTAGACCAAAGGTTAAATGCATTAAAGGGAAGAGAGGCATACTTAAACCCTTAGTTGAAGACTCCTCGCTGCAGAAAACAATTCCCACAGCAGACTAACCATTTCCTGCACTATTATTGAAAAAATATTGAAGAAAATATTTCAGTAAAGATTTCTACTTAGTAACAATATATAATTCTATTGCACCAGAAAAAAGACTAGAATAAGCACTGTTGATATTCGAAATGCCCACAGCATAGACACGTTTCATTTTAACATGTAGTTTTACAACTGCAGCACAAAATCTATTACTTCCCCATCACTTCATGTCCAATGAAGTACACTTCATGTACTCCTGGCAGCTTCGAAAAAGCTTTTTAACATATTAAAGGGGACTTCAGTCTCCATTTTACTCATTTTTTCTAAGGGGAAAAAACAGGTTTTGCTAACTGAAAATTTTAATCTATTAAAAATAGTTTACAAAATTTGAGGACTGACTTACTTTACCAAAGTAGGAAAAAGGGCTAACTAGCAACCAGTCGAAGAATTTGGTTCCGTAAGTATGTGCACAGCTGGTTCATCAAGTCTCTGTTCTGTCCTTCAACCCAGTGCATTTCTACCAATACATCATTTCCGTCTTTCTTCACGTTCATTAAACACTTAAAGAGAAAACATCTACTAGCTTCTTTGGGACTTTGTTCTTTTTCAACTGTCAGATTGCTAGCTTCCTCTGAAGGGCAAGGTTCCTCCTTTGCATTACTGGAACCTTTGCCAAGCGACATTTCTGCCTGCTTTGCTTCTGTCTCCTCCTCCTTCACGTGCTCACTGTGTTCTTCTTTGGCATCAGATTCTTCCACTAGCTCGTCACCTGCGGTCAAGTGAACATCCTCATCAGGTGCCATAAACCCCATTTCAGAGTCTTCAGTCTTGGGGTTTTCACAGTCCGAATTGTTGCTCACGCTCTTCTGGCTGCTTTTTTCCTCTTCCATTGCTTGCAGAGTATCTTCAGAAGCTCGAGGAAGTTCTCGTAATTGCCTTATTCTCTCTCGTTTCTTTCTCCTCAAATGAATCCAGGAGTTTTCAATAGCAGTCACAAACAGGCTAACTTCATCTTTTCCACAGGGAACACGTTTATGCTGAACCTATTGCAGAAAACAGCAGAACTTTATACTGTCCTCTCACAGTTATGCTTTCAAGTAGGATATTGTTTTAACGTATAATACTTAATACTGTACCTTCAGATCAGTGAGAATCTTCTCTACCCAGGCTCTCACCACAGCAATAGCTTCTACAGCATCCCAGCCCATAGCTGCAGCTTTGATGGATAACTCTTTGACTGTAGAAGCCAAGACCATAAATGTAATTGGTTTTCGGGGTTTTTCTAATTTTCTTCTTTTAGAGGGAGGTGACTAGAAGAAATAAAAAAAAATTACAAAGCTATGCAGTATTAGTGGGATGACTTTTGTACTCAGAAGACACGGGGATTAACAGTATAATGCAAGCCACTAAACAGTCATTGACATGGCCTGAGTTTTACTTCACTCCAAAGAGTTTTAGATTAAAAACAGCTAACAGGATCATGCACTTTATGCTAGCCTGATGGACAGGAGTATCTTCGGATGTTTGGCAAAAAGCTTCATTGGTTCCTACAAACTACTAGCTCTCTGTGAGCTGAGAAAGTGCAGCTACTCTTAGGAACAGAGGTCAAGTGCTAATATCTACATTTCATCCAAGTTCACTGAAGGTTTAGTTGCATCTTCTATAAGGTTGGTTATTGTCTATACCTATCCTACAGTACATGTACATCTGGATCCAAAAAAGCAACTGGCTCACATTAGTTAAGGTGAACAAGCTCCACTTAGATTCGTGTAGGCAAGTCTGAGCTAGACATGTTCATATCTATTTGGTAACAGAATCTGCATGGTAAATTAAAACCAAGTTCTCAGAAGGAAGCTTTAAGTTCAAATCTAGCCCCAAACTTAATGTATTTTTAATACTACTAAATTGCTATTTGAAGTATTTTACAAGCAACCCCTACTTTCACTGAAACCCACAGGAAGTTCCTGCACAGGCTTCTTTTTTCCTCCCTAAATATAGCTCATTTATGAATCACATGTAACAACTGCTAACAGACTGGCAGCCAGTTAAGAAATCCCACTGTCCATACAGCCCAGAGCATCGGATGTTCCAGTCTGAGGGAGAACAGTTTGTTTCACAGCAATTACAGCTCATTAGGCCCTTCCTCAAATAAGAGGCACAGGCAATCACAAGCAAACCAAAATTAAACTACTTACAGGTACTTGTACATCATCATAGAAACTCCATGCCAGTGCCCATCTCATGGTGCGTCCTTGACAGAATTCAGTATGAGTAACTTTAGGAACCTATGCAAAGAAGCAATACAAAACTTCATTTCGCTGGTTCATAAACACTGGTGTACTGCACATATTTTCAAATTTAAAAAAATTACGAAGTTAGCATAGAGTCATTTTCTCATGACAGAAATGGAGATTCTTTCTGACATTGCTCATGGATGTCAGGGCCAAGTGGACCAGTGAAGCTGGTCAGTGCCAAGCCTGGTACCCATGCCCAGGATTTCCCATCTCTGCCCTTTCAGAGCTTCAAGTTCAGCAACACACAACATCACCCTTTTTGTACAGCGATCCAGCACACCTACAGCACGCATCTGCATTCTGATTCCGCAAAAGCACATACCTTCTCCTTGTTCAGAACCTGCTCCTGTTCCACATTTGAATACTGAACCCATTGCTGTTACAAAAGAACACAGAACAAAGGGCTGGGAAGCCAAGCCACTCACCTGTCTGGAGATGGCAAAAATGTGCCCAGAAACACTTCTCTATCTTTGCCCCAAAAAATCAAGTCTGAGCTTACACTGCCTTTAAATATAAAACTCAATCCAATGCTAGTGTTAACTAGTCTTTCCACACACGGATGCTGTAAGGCATTTATGTATGGTATGGAGAACGTGCTAAATACTAGCAAGGATAAGCACCAACCATCCCACCCCACTCTGAATTATCAGCTCCAGAGCATAAGCCCCAGGTCTGCACAGAAAAAAAAAAAATTCTTACTTTTGAGAAATGCCTTCAAAAAGAGAGAGGAAAAGGTGTCTCTATCCTGGAACTCTTCCTGCCTTCAGATTCCTAATTCTTTCAAAATTTCCAATAAATACAGCAAATGTCAAGACAGTCTGAACAATGAGTGGACTTCTTGGAACATTTATGCTGCATCCTAACCTGAACCACAACACAGCCTGCGCTTGGTTACAACCAACATATTACAACAAAGATTACAAACCTGAACAAAATTAAATTGGTAATTTCAAGAAAAACACAAGAGGAAAACTCAGCTTTTCTATGCAAGGTTCGCAAGGGTTTCTCACACTTCACTAAGACTGAGGTGCAACAGTTCAAGGATAGTGAATAAAGTCAGATATTTGAAATTTGGTGCCTAGCTCAGCATCTGCTTTTGGCACTGAGTTTAAGGATTCCCTATGGCCTGTAGTTCATCTTTCTGGGAACTGATTTCACCATGTGTTCTCCTTCCTTCACCTCTCCACCATATACAGGACAGATCTCACAATCACTTTCTTTGTATGGAAATTAGAGAAGACTACGCTTCCTGCGGAAAGCCATAAAAAAGTCCTTTGCACAGCCTTCTTGCACGAGAATAGTAGCACAAGGTTCAATTTTACTTGGTGCTAGAATCCAACACAAACAAAAAAATGCTGCCATTTAAATAATGTTACAATTTCTTTTATCAATCAAATTGCTAGATTTCAGGTTAGCTAAGAGGAAAGAGCACTACATTTTTTTTTCTTTTTTTAAACAGCCCTGTTCAGGCTATTTTAAAGCAGAAACCCTGTATGTTCTAGAATGGACAAAGACATGCTTCTACACGTGACAAAGACAAAAATCTGGAGACAATATGCGATACTTATCCACCAGGTTTGAATCTACAGTAATTAAATCTTAACTGCTTTGAGTGCTTCCCTAACAAGGAAGTGCAGTTTATTCTTGTAAATAAAAACTCAGTAAAATAATTCAATAGCAATTACCCACGTGCATCGGAACATAGCATATATTGTATAGAACATATACAGGCTATATGTGGACTATACACAAACTCACCCCCTGGATTCGAAGTTCCTCTTTCAATGGTGCTAAACTGCATTTCTTCCCCAACATGCAACTGTACCATCTGCAAACAACACATTAACAAAGCATTTTACAAATGCAGATCAACTGAAAATGGCAACTACCAGAAAGAACTACTTGGATCAGAAAACTGCAAGAACAATAGGAGATTTAAAAACAAAACAACAACAAAATAATCACACTCTTAAACAGAGACTAGGACATAGTACAACATGAATTGGAACAGAAAGCCCAAAGACAGACTCGACAGGGGAATCTCTTCGACTTCTTAGGAAATAAATTAAGTCTGTCACTGAAACAGTGCCTAAACAACCAAGAATCCTGTTTCAAAGAGTGACTTCACTTATGTGGAAGATGTTACCCCTTACAATAATTTTGTTTTCAATTTCTCCACTTTCTTTGGAGAATGAATCAGAATAAAAAGGAATATTCAACTACTGACAAACATTTGTGCCTCAGAAGCAGACCTACTGACTACCACTTCTGCTCATTCATAACTCGTTATCCAGGTTTCCATCACCTAACCCATATTTCACAAGGAAACCAACGCTGGAAAACAAAGGAAAGAAATTTATTTTCCCACTTCTGGTGGAGCTTATCCTTCCACCCAGCTCCATATCTGCAATATCTCCAAACAGTACACCTCTGTTCTTCATCTAAATTACTATTTGAGCTCTACAACCCCCTCTTCCATACTTTTTTGATGACTAGATCCAAAAAGGTTATTTGTAAATATAACGTATTTAAGTATGAAAATTGGAGTTCCCAGTTATCAAGGGACAGTTTCCTCAAGACTATGCATCTAAATTGAAGGCAAGCACTTTAAATTGCTCACATATACAAATTAAATATACTGTAAACTGAGGGGAAAAAAAATAGTATCAGTAGTATTAAGGGACAATTATTTAAATTGACTTCTTGCATAATGCAACATACAGAATTTCACACAGCAATACTAAAATTAAACCCCAAAATTTCTAGCAAAACTAAACAACACATCTTTCCCAAAATTATAAAATACTGAACCTGCGACTCCTAACTGAAGTGGGGATGGGGGTAAATAAGTCAAGATCATCTCCTGGCCCAAGGGAGTCTCTACCTACTACTAACAGTTCATTACTCACACCCTTTGGTAGAGTTGCCAAACCTTACCTCTAACTAAATAGGAAACAGTATTTTAAGTAAACTGTTCTTTCTGTAACAGATTCACCAAGGTAGTTTATTCAAAAACATGAACTGAACCATTCCTACCCCACAAACACATAGAGCTTATTTTTCCTAAATATGATACACAGTTAGCATGTGGGTATGTTCTATGCCTTACGCTATCAATTTATCAGATCAAGAGATACCCTCCTCTTTCCTAAAGGAGTGCTGTTGCCAAGAGGAACAATACAGGAATGATGCATTCCTTGTCATTCCACATCACCTTTTCAAGGCAAAGACTCCTTGCCTTGAGAGTAACATCAGCCAGTTCTCTACTACATTTGCCACTCCTTTCAAGGTGTCAAACAGCAACTTACCAAAAGCAAGTTTCCTCTGGATCTACACACACCATGTGGAACCAGAAACCACGTTGCTATTGCATTTCCAGAACTCATCACAAATGCATCCCCTGCCCCTACCTTACAGAACCAGCTGTAAGTGGAAGAACGTTTAAAATATATACATATATACCATCACTTCCTTTCTGACCTGCCTCCCCTCACCCATTGTATCACTGACTAAATTCAGAACAACCGTCTTAGCTTATATTTAGTTTTGAAAAAATCACTGCATTTATTTTAGACATGAATAAGAACATACACACCTAAAAGCTTGTCTACATCAAGTGGCCTAAAATAACATTCTAGCTACAAACTTTGACAGGAATGCCAGTCATTTTTCAGTGTCCTTGCTGGCACAAAAAAGACTGCTAAAATTCTCAAAAGTTTAATTCTTCTGGCTTGTAATCACTTCTGAACATCAAAACCTCTATTTTATCACTCTGCCATACTATCTATCCCCTTTTTATAATTTACAAGATTTGGGGGATGAGAGAGAAAGGAAGGACATTAAATAAAAAAATTTTAAAAAAAAGTTCCAACATTTATGAAATTGCAACCTCTGCAAACCTTCTCAATTTTTTTTTCTTCAAAGCACTACAAGACAGAAGCACTTCTAACAGAGCTAAATGCAGTTTTGCTTTGTCTTGTTTTTCCAAAACCTGAATATGCTTCATTTTTTCAGGCCCATTACTAGAAAATAAACATTCTAAAGAAAAATTTTGGTAGTAGAGAGATGAAGATGAGATTATAATGCAATGCTCTGCCTAGAAGGGTCTAAACAAAAAAAAAGGCAGGCTGTATTTCCGTTGCTTTGGGCACTGATGAAGCTGTGGTAATAGACACATAAAATTTTGGCAGCTGTATTTTAGAAGGGTATTAAAAAACAACTGAAGGAACCTTCCAGAAGAGCTAGAGGAATACTGTACAGCACTGGGGGAGGGGAAGTCTGATAGTCAAAAAACTGAAGATGTGCCATCTGTTTATCATGTTCAAAACAAGGTCTCGCTATGGTTTTTGTTGCAGCTTATGTTCACCCAAAATAGCATTCAGTACAACGGTGCCCTTCAGTAGGCAAAGCTGCAAGTTACCAAAATTCAGCCAAGAAAAGATAGAAACTACCTAAAACAGATACCTAGGCAATGTCATAAATCCTCCCATCCCAGATGACCTTACGAATCAACACTGACTGTCTTTAGCAAGTTATAGGTGCTAATTTACCTGCAAGCTACAAGTGTCACTGGTATAGGGTTTTTTTTGCCTTCTGCCTTTAAATACCTCCAACGGTGAGTTATAATTGATGCTCAGGAACAATTAATTTTACATAAACCAAGACTAATTACTGATATGTATATATCATTAAACAAACCAAACAGATACCACCGGACCACAGCTACATTCCTTACTTAAAATAACATTTTCACATGATTTCCGCCAAAGAAGCAGATAAAAGGTGTTGCTTGTTTTTTTTTTTAACTGGACAAAGCACTTACCGTAACCTTTTTTTAAGTTGTAGACTATCATGAATAATTCTTTTGACAAATTCTAGTTCTCCCCCCTCAGCCATGATTTCTGTGATCCCTCCTGTATTTACAGAGCTGGGTGGGGGACGCCGCGGATTTCGAGAATTTACTCCCTGGATAAAAAAAAGAACATTTGAGATGAACATTTAATGAAATCTTAGGCTGCTTTGTACACTGGTTCCTGCCTCAGTCTTTAGTGGGTAGCAAGTGCCACCACCTCTAGTTATCCTCCCCCCATCAGAACCATGGATAACAGACAAAGATATGTTCAAAATAAGCATAACGAGTGAATTCCCTACAGTCTCAAATTTATCTAAGTTACTTGTCACACAGCAGTATCCTGGTAATATGAAATATGCTGTTCCAACACATGTAGGACATGCTAGAGTTAAGTTTCTGACTATATTCAGTGGGTATTGCAAGAACTGTTCTGAGCTGTATGATATTGCCTAAATCACTAAGGAAACAAAAAATACAGACAGGCACAATGCCAGAAGCTAATTCCTCTGTACCACTGTTATGCACTTGATTTCAGATTTACTAGCTGTCTACTTTCCAAACTAATTACCTAAGACAGTAAGAACTTGTGAAAAAATTCTACAGGTCATCCTCCACTTTAGAAAGGGTAACAGTTAAGTTTTTCAAAACTCCTTTGGGGCTCGGGGTGGGGCAGGAGAACACTTAAATGCTGTTTCATAATGATCTGGGATTTTCCACTCAACCTTCCCCAAGGGCAGAGATTAAATTGTTGCTACCCTCCCACTCACTGAAGTACACGCAACATTTAGTTTGTTAGCCTACCTTTGCTTCCAATTGGTTGGCAAAAAAGGGGGGGTTGCACATGCAGAAATCATAAACGATTTCAGATTCTTCTTTCAGTGCATCCATTAGTAGAGTCTTCTGTGGTACCTTAACCACTAATACAAAACGGGAATTTGGTCAGTAAATAACTTCATATTTTATCTAGCATGCCGTTTACATTTAAGTGTTTCTTGAAACCATATATCGTATAAAAACTGTACTTTCTAAACAATACCTTCTACAAAAAAAAGTAACAAATATCAGCATGCAAATAAAGACTTTAGGTTAACGATTACCATACAAACAGCTTGTATGTTTATACACCAGTAGTAAAATTACCTGAGTCTGTTTAAAACAATAGGAACTGCTTGAGTCATACTGAGTTCCCTGATGCAACTGCAAATTCACTTTAAGTCCTTCCAAAAATTAACACAATTGTCAGTTAATCACCCCACCGGCTCCTGAGAGATATAAGAAATCCCAGTCTAAACAGTTTTTTTTAACATAGGGAATTCTAGAATTGCACTCAAGAAAATGTACTGTTTGGTCTTTCTAGAGTGTAAAGCTAAGAAAGAGAAAGACTAAGATAAAGCTATCTTCACTGAAGTTACACAGCCCCAAGATTAGCTTCACATCTAATCTTATAATAAACCAGAATTACTGTGTTAACAATACTATGCATCCTGCACAGGAACTATTGTCTTAGACGATTTAAAAGAATCACAAGGGAAGAAAAAGATTAGAATTCCTTTCTGGACAAACCTTCTGCTTACTAGGGTCCACCAACTTACTATTACCCATCACAAGGATGAAGGCAAACATCCGACATAGATCTCTCTCTCACTGTCTTTCCCCAAAGGCTGTTATAATTCCCTTGGAAATTGCGGTCAAGTCCTGTCACACGTCTTCTGAAGACCGTAGGAGCTCCAGCCCAAGGAGCAGGAATTTAAACATGGATGAAGTCCAGTTAAAGCATGTATAAAAATTATTAGAACCAGGACTTCCTGCAGACTTTACCAGTCTTGCAATTCACAGATAATGCACTTAGAACGAAGACATTTAGAACGGAGGCAGAAGGCATGCCTCTCTCCTAACATTTACTACTACAGTTTATCATCATCCTAAGAATACAGAATTGTTAGGGTAGCAGGCAATTACCAAAGTTCCTGTTATATATAGCAAAAATAATACCTAGAACACCCACTAACTTTAAAGCTGCAGTTCTGTAAGTCACAAGCATTTCCAGTACAGAAGTTTACAGTCAAGGGAGAAACAAATTTTAAATCCTACGAGAATAGAAGAATTGCTAATTTTAAAAATACATTAACACATTGTTTCCTGTTTTATAATCTTAAATTTCTAAATTAAACACTTAGCATTTCTTCTTATATTAAGTTGTTCACATTTAAAATTGCTGATGTTAAAGTTTGATGCTTTCTTATCCCTGTAGATGTCCGTTCCCCTGCTCCCCTTATAACGTTAAAAATGGTGAAATAATAAAATCAGATTACTAAATACAAATTACTAATTACAATTCCACATGACACTCAAAGCCAAAAGTTCTTCAGACAGGCATTACATCTGATGGACTGATGGTTTTCAGGTCACAGCCTTCCAAGAAATCACTAAATGTCTCCAGAAGCTGCACAGGGCATACTTTTGGCACGGAGGTGTAACATAGCAGTTGCTGTTGCACACAGAGGAGACATTTACTTATATAAATGCTTTGAAATACCCAGCCCGCAGTATCAGAGTATTTCACTGCCTTTCTTGTTAGCAATACCCTTTTCAATGGAGGAGGGGAAAAAAAAAAAAAAGAAAAAACAAAACAAAACAAGGAATTAGTTTTTACAGTAGAGAAAGCAGACAACGGGGCTAAGATGAGCAGAAGTCTGCAAAAAGATTATGTTAATCTGAGACGTAATACATGGTCTATTGTACATACTTTCTAAAATTACTGCAAAGTTACTTAGAAGATGACATCAAAGAACTTGTTAAATGACATAGCACCGTTAACCACATTCCACCTACATAGCAAGCTGTTTAAGTGACAGTATGTGATTTTATTTGGAAATAAGAAAGTGAATAAAACAAACAGGAAGCAAACAATGTAATAATCATGTCGCAGAGCAATCCTAAATTACCTTGCAAGTAGTTTGAAAACTTCCAGAGGCCAAGTTGTTGAAAATCTCTTAACCTACCATTCCCTACCGGGTACTAATTTTTTTTTTTAATACCAGCAGAGAAATTCTGGCCATCATCCCATCCCAGTAAAACAGATGCACAACTCAGAACACCATGTAATTTTTTTTTTTTTTCACATTTACAATCAATCCCCACGTTTATCAGTTTCTGTTTTGCATATACGGGAGAGATTCCCTCTGGAAGAAAGTTACTGCAAACAGTATTTCACTCTCATCCAAAAAACATTACTTTTCTTCCTCTGGGAGAAAGAAGCTATGATGCAATTAGTAAATCATCGCCGCATTGCTGCTGTCTTTACTATCACTGAATTATTTTTTTTCCACTGAAGTTATTCCAACAAGATCTCCAAACGAAGCTATTTGGCAAAAATTTCACGACAGACTCTTACAACATAACAAAAATTGTGTGCGTTTGTTTTTTTTTTTTTTTTAAAAACAGAGGTACACAAAGATTTCTAATCTGACTCCAAAATGCCTTGCTAAACAAGTTACTAGCTACCGTAGCATACTCAGCTCTAGCTGAGCAATTCAGGCCCAGGAGTTAGAGAGTGGCAGGGTGGATTATTCCTAGGCAGCGTCTGGCTACAGGTACTTCCAGTGGTACTCCCTTGCCTGTGGCTCTGCCCGCCAGCAATCAGTCATTTACTCTGACTTGTCACCTTTGGCACAACAGCTTCACATGAGGCATTTTCCTTTGCCAGAGGTTTTTCCAGTATAGCGAAACACCACCGCACCACTAAAAATCCTATGATGGCAGCAGTACAGAAAAATGTCGTTATTCTCCACATCAAGTTCTGGATCTTCACGACTGACATGGAGGACAGACCAAAACGACAACAGTTTGGTAAAAAGGACACTTCCAAAATCCAGCAAAAGTAAAGTTTTTATTTCAGAGCTGAATAATGGACCTGCTTTTCAGTGTGCTGAGTTCCCACAGAAAATCTTCCAAGGTCATCCACTGACCAAGTCTGGCATACTGCTACTACCACAGGCACCATTAGGACCTAATTCAGAAATGAGGACAAAGGACTCTCTCTGTGTCAGATACATATATGTGGCAGCGTCATGCAAATTATCTGAGGGGAGCGCTCCAGGTCTCCTAGTAGCAGAAACAGCACAAACTCTGAGAAATACCTCACTAACAGACAAAAAAATATAGAGAGAGGAAAACAGCCCAGGGTGAAGTTTAACTTTCAGATTTTTGTAAGGATGAGTAGTTCTCTATCCACACATCCCATTCTAGGCAAGCTGTGACTTCCTGACTTAAGCATATGCAGACCTTAGTAAACATTCTGCTTCAGTAAAAACAACTGAGCGTGTAGTTGGCAGGTCTACGGATTCTGATATGCCACTGAACATGGCAAAAATACATCACAACGTTTGTATGCTACAAAATACCTTATTACATCATACCTTTTATAAGATCAGACAAGTTATTCTGTTCCACATTCTTCTTGGCATAATTGAAACACATATCATCCACTTCTGTTGCAAGAAAATACCAGCCATTCAAAGTTGCTCCGAGTAATGGGTATATGCAAGATGCCCCTGTCCCTGCAGAAATGAAAAGCCATGAGAAAGGCAAAACAAGTCTCTGGTGTTATACGCAGTGTGGCTGTTAACTTTTTTTTGTTACTTTTTACAACAAAAAGAACTAATTTCAAGAAAACCTTAGTTACTGATCATCTACTACTCAGTTCTTTAGTGAACTTTATTTTCATAATTTGAAATACAAAACTGTCAAATATTCATTTTTAATAATTTTTAATGCATTTTTAATTCAATAACCTGGAATAAATTTTCGAGTAAGTTATCAAGTTCTTCAGCTATTTTTTTTCTACGTGACAATGATTAATTTACACATCAAAAGCCAAATAACTGTTTTTACTAAAAAAAAACCCACAAAACATATCACAAATGTATTTCTTCTGCATTTTTCTATTATCCACAACAAATAATTTACTTCAATGCATACAGCAACCACAAAAAAAAAAATTACATTTCTGTTCCATCGGACTGTTTTTCCCTAATGCCCGAAACAATCAAAGAAACAGGGGTGCCAATTAAGATATCTAAAAAGATAGCCAGACAGTTAAAAACTTGGTAACAAATAGAAATATACGCTAGCACAAAATTATTCCTTCTCATAATTATGGCATATCTAGGTGATCCAATTACAAACTGCAGTCAAATTTAGGATTAAAGTCAATGGATACAAGAAAAGGGAAAAATATCTCACCACCACAAAAGTTGAGTTCAGAAATATAGAGAGTCTACTGTTATACTGACTTATTGAAACACAAATAACAATGTCTGTCAGTAGGCAAAAGCATGCAGTTATTTCCAGTGCTCCTGTAACGTCCCTCTTGAATGACTTACTGCTTTCCCAGAGCTGGAACACCAAAGCTCACTGCAAACTCAAACTGAAGATTTTTTTTAATCCTTGGAGGACTTAAAGGATCTGTTTCTTCTACTTAGCCACCTACCATGATGAAGTTCATAGAAATTGTTTTCAAAAATGCAACCTAATAGCACATACACAGAAGCTGGCTAACAAGTTTAAAAGTCATGAAAGGAAAGCAGCTGTACACACACCACGTGATGATATAAAACTTGTATCCATCACAAATCCAGCTAAAAAAGCAAGTCAGTAAATTTCAGGAATTAAAAAATTCCATTAAAAAAAAAAAACCACGTTAGCAAATACCAAGAAAATATTCATATAAAAAACAGGCATGGTAACTGAGATTACTGAACCTAAACTTTGAGGAAGTCAGTAACTTTAGCGTTTTAATGTCAAGCATTAAAACATAAGTTAAAAAGGAAATTTCAGCTTTTCTCGATTTCATTATGAGTTTAATTCAGCACAAAACAATCTTCAAAAACAAGCCTTTGAAATCGTAAAGGAAGACTCTATTGACAAAAATAAAAGAGGTGAATTAAATTCAAATGTACCAGCACAGGTACTTTTTAAAAAATTCATATAGTATCACCAAAAATTTGGAATCCAAATGCCAATTTTATTATTTGTATGTGAATATAGCTCCTTGCTCCCACAGATTGCCGTTTTTATTTCTAATGAAAACCAACTTATGCGCATCAGTGTACATCTTACAAATTCACCTCTCTACTGAATAACTGTTTATATTAATTTACTGCTTAATCCAGATATTATCCAGATATTGTCCAATAATCCAGATGTTGAAACTGAACAAGCTGCAGTGCTCCTAGACACATGCACTGGACGATATCGCCCATCTCTGGATGCTTAGTCCAGTTTAAAAAATGTTTTGTTTTCAACAATATACAGGAAATCTTTGACCACCTACAACCAAAAGGCAGCTTTGCTAGTATTTGCCTGGGCTTCTAATTAAGCCTCTTTTACAATTTAGCTCATGAAAATATCTGCATTTAAATAAATCAAACGAAGTTTAAAAAAAGACAGATCATTCATCTGTCAAATGCACCTGACACCACAGAAAACAAATTATTAAAAGGAACGCTAGAAAACATTGCCATGCAACTCTCAAACTCTCTCGTGCAGAGAGAGTATAAGTAAAATTAACAGATTGCTAATATAACGTAATTCACTAAGTTAGAAGATTGGAAAGAAATGCCATCTTTTTTTTTAATTCCTTTTAAATTACATTTCTGCCTGCGTTACTAGCAGCATAATTTTTGTATAGCATACAAAAGATACACTCAAGAGAGTTCAAGGCCACAAAAAGCCAAGTAATTGCCTTCTGCAGTCACTGTGCAAAGAAATCCTACCCACCAAGAAGCCAAGTGAAACACCAGTGCCGTCAGATTGCCCGTTTCACCATGGCAAGCACGGTTCCGATTTTTTTGTTTCTCTGTGGATGCGTAACAAATTTTATCAGCTAGTTTCACTGACAGCAAATAAGGAATTGAACGTTCCTGAGTACCTATGTCAATGCCTCGCCTAAGGACCTGCTTGTCAGCATCCTGGTGACCAATGAGATCCTCCACCCAGTGGATGTAGTTCAGCCTCAGGGGAACGGTCGGAATAAGCCTTTCCACGGGGATGTCGATCGTAAGCCCAAAATCCTCCTTCAGGAGGGTACACGTCAGAGCTCTCACCGCCTCAGGGTCCTTGAAATTCAGGCTGAAAAGTACAAGCAGCGGTTATGGGTGCCAGCGCCCTCTGGCTCGCCACACCCCGGGGGGCGGACGCACACACACGGCGCTCGGTAGGCGGCGGGAGCCGCTGCACAGCCCCGGGACGCGGCCCGGCCCGGCCTACCCCGCCCGCCCCGCCAACGGCCGCCGCGCGGGCCCTACCTCACCCTGCCGGTGAGGGTGGTCTGCACGTGCTGCTGGAACTCGGGGTACTTGCCGGCCAGGTAGGCGAAGTCGGGCGGTTTGTCCTTGTAGCGGTTGCGAGCGTGCATGGACTTGTTGAGGGCCATGGCGGGCGGTGAGGAGCGGGGGGAGCCGCCGGCAGCGCCGGGCGGGATAACGGCCTGACCCGCCGCCTCCGACCGACCGACCGACCGACCCACCCGCCGGCGGCGCGCGCCGCCTGCCCCGCTCCCGGCGCGCACCGCGGCCCCTCGGGGCGTACCAAAGCGCAGCGGGCGGCGGGGAGAGCCGGGGCTCAGACCATCGCCCACCGCCGTGACGGGGGAGCGGCGGGATAGAGAGGCGATCGGCCTATTTTATAATCTAAATGTTTTACATACGGGCAGCGTGGCTTCAGAGTTAGTTACCCAATGGGTAATAAAGACCAATTAAAAATAAAATTATGTAAACAGCTTAAAGCTGCATTTTTCTGGCGGCCGCTCTGCCCAGGCTCAGACCCTGCAGCCTGAGGTGTTACCCGCCCAAGGCGCCTCCGCTACCTCAGATCTTTAACAGTCTTTAGAGATCTTTAACAGAGATCTTTAACAGTCCTCGAAACACCTCACAGTCACGGATTTCCGTACAAGTGGTGCATGACGTCACTGATGACCAAGCAGCGGCCCAGGGCCTGCTGCTTGTGGCTTACCTTGCACGGTCAACTTCAAAATACCCGGGTTTTGAACGATGGATTACGTGGTTTGACGTGGGGAAAAAAAGAAAAGGAAAAAAAAGGCTTTGATATGGTACCTGGAGAAGATTTCTGAGAATTCCCCCACTTTAAGCACAGTTTCACATCTAGAGCAGGTACATCTAGTAGTTACCACGCTGCTGTGCTTGTTGAGCATAAAGACAGACAAAAGGGTATTACAATGAGCTTTGTCCTGTCTCCTTTAATTTAAAAAAAACAAAACAAAACACCAAACAAAAAAACCCCCAAAAAACAACAAAAAACCCAAAAAACCCAGCCTCAATTAAAATAGTGTGTAGGCATAGCAAAACAAAGCCTCAAACTGGGAATTAAACCTGACTTCAGCTCCTGGCTTTGTGCTCACGGTTGTGAACTTGGACTCTCTTCACTTCCAAGTTTTCTCATCAGTAGAGTAGGAATGGTCCTCACGGCCTTAACACGGTGCTGTGGTTCCTCAGACAAAAGGATTAGTATTAATCTATTATTCTTTTATTTAAAGATGTTTTCCTCTTTAAAAAGCCAAATACAAATCAAAATGACTTATTGCATGTTGTTTAAAAATTCACTTTAAATACGCTAGCATCCCCTCTGACACTTGAGTATCTGAGAAGACCTGCAACCGAATTTAATTTCAGTCCTACTTCCTGCCCTCAGCCAGCTTCCTGTGACTTGAGGGCAGCTAACCTTTAGATACAAAAGTTCATAAAACTTTTTTTTTTTTTTTTTTTTAAAAAAAACAAAAGAGTCAACCCACCCGCTCTTGCAGCCCATTCTTGCCACTTCTGGAAGCTATTCCCCCTTTTCTACCCTCACCCATAGCTACAGAAGAGAAGCTGATATGGACAAAGCCAGAACAGAGGCAGAGATAAAAATATGAATTTTAATTCAGAGCATTTAGTGTATTTACAATAGGAAGTTTCTCCCTGATGAAGGGATGAGAGACTAAAAAAAAAAAAATATCCATGTTACAGATGTGCGCGCAACCTGCACCTGATGCAGGCTAATTGATTTTTGCTATTTCTGCTTCACCCGGGGTACTACCCGTGAGAAAGCGATGGTGAGAGCCTGGAGATGGTACAGAATGGCTCTCACACCCAAATAGCAATCACAGAATGCAGTTCAGGAAGTAGTGTGAAGTTATTCAACAGTTGCTAAAAATATATATATATATATATATGTACACATACACAGTCCCATTTGCAGTTAGATCAGATTCAGTGAATTGTTCAGAGACAGATAAGCAGGTAGACACAAGCCTACCAACCTGTGTGCAAGCACAGATTTGCAGAGGTGCTCACGCTACTAGGTACGTAGGTACCTTCTCACTCAGACAGATGCATGCATCCCTTTCCCCTCTGCACTTGGACAAACACACGGGCAGGTATTTTGTTAATGCTATCTTACATGGTTTCTAGGTACAGAAAAAAAAACTTAAGAAAAAAGCACCAACACTCTCATCTGATGTCTCCGAATCCTTAATTCCTCTTGAACCAGAGGGAAATGGGCATGTGAAAAGGATAACATCCTCCTTTTTCTCACAGAGCCGCTGGTTCTGAATCTCCACGACTCTTTTGCCACAGCGATAACTAGTTGATACCGAAAGAGGGCAATCCTCTCCTGCTCCCAGAAACAGGCATGTTGTCCTCTCACCACTTCCCTTAAGTCAGATGTAGCAATCAAAGGGCTGCAATGTGAGCCAGTTCAACTGTCTGATCTTGCAGAAAAATAGATCTGCAAAAAGTGAGCAAGTACTTTACCATCTGAACAGCCAGCTTACCCAAGTCACCCTGCAAGTTTACCCACCACATGGTGGGCGGAGCACCTGTTTCAGCAACAACTTGTCCGTAGAGTCACTCTGAGCTCCTGTTTTCAGCTTGGTCAGAGTCCACGCACCACTTCCTTTATGAGGTGCTTTCCCTCCTTGGGAAAGGCGTTATTGCAGAGGCTTGTTGTGGTTTAAAGATGCTGAACTACATGATGGTTGAGAAGCAAACCTCAGCCTTCCTCCAGCATCATCTGCTGCTGCTCCAACAAACCCAGTTAACAAGTGTTAGAAAGATAGGGAGGTATGGGAAAAGGAAGACAGGAAAGGAAGAGAGTTATGATCCTCTCTCAACAGTCATAGCGAGGGCAACTGAAGCAGAAATAGATTAAAGATGGTTGTGGAGGCTGCAAGGTTGCGGAGAGTTCTGGTTTAGCAAAGCCTCTTGAATAGCTTCACTACAGCCACTCAGCTCCATCTGGTTGAGAACACAGCTGATGTGCTCCACAGTTGCAGCATGGCCCATCTGCAGTTTCCACAGTCTAAGCATTTCATACTGGGCATCTCGTAAACGCCGATGCTCCATCTCAATTCGCTCTAGATCATAGTCACTCAGACCCAGACGCCTCACAAACTCTTTCCACCGAGATGGCGGTACGTGATCCACCACGGTGTAGAGAATAGCAGGGTCTGTGAAAAGAGAAGAAATAAGCATGAGAACCAGGATTCTACAGCCTCAAGGAGAACGTGAATAATCCAGCACTGGATGGTGCCTTAGGATCGTGCATTGCCCCCTCCTGTTCAGGTCTTCTACAGAGTAGCACACAGACTCGTGTGATGTCCAGACTTGCTCTTATCCCTCAAAAAGCAATGGGAATGCTTCCATATGCTCTTGTGTAAGGTTATGAGCAGAGCTGAACGCACAATGCTTAGGGCCTTGCTGCCACACATTCCTGCCAAAGGAATGCTCCGGGTCAGCATCCCAGAGGCATGAAGACTGACAGCACATCACCACATATGACAATCCATTTTGCTGGTACGGAAAAGGGACAACAGAAAGGCCTTGCGTAAATGTTTAGCATTCGCAGGCTCTGGGCATGCTTCTGCCTTTGTACTGTGCCACGCATGAAGTATACACACAGGTCATGTACGCCAGGTAGAGTCTGTCCAACATCCTCCTAGCCGCACCTGCGTCATCAGGTTCTCGTTTGCCTGGGGAAGGAGGGCAGGATGGGGCAGTTTCACTTACTGTCTGGAAGCTGTGTCTTTCTGGCAGGTCTGACACAGTCTGGTAACTCATGTGAACTCTGCAGCAGAGGTGCAGGTGGTGGTGTTTCTTTCACTGACAATTCTGTTTCCTTCTGAGACTCGGGAAGAAGGATGGAAATTTCACCTCTTTTTACCTCAACCTGAAAGACACATTTTCTTAGTCCAGAATCACCCACAGCAGCACAATACACCTGTCTCCTGCAAGGAACCACTAGCTTTATATACTAAAATTTATCCAAGATAGGTGGGGAGCAGGTAGTGAGGTTTTAATTCTTCCTATATGCCCTGTTTGAGCAGAAGGCACCAAACATTTCTTTCCAGCGGAACCCAAGGAGTTTAACTCTCTTTTGGCATCAAAAAACAGTAGTCTGGAAAAAATATTTCTTTGCAAAATCAAGTAAGGATGAGACCCGAAATCACTGCCATTCTAGAAGTTCCACATGCCACCCTTCCCATCAGCCTTCTCTGTAAGGCTGTGGAAACCCCACCTCAACTATTGTTGGGCCCTCTTAATTGCAGAACAACACTGGACCTGAGAGAACACTGTGAAGCAGCACTGAGAGGCTTGTGGGGTCAAGATCTGAAGTGAAGTAAAATTAGTTAAATCCTTTAAGCTTAGGGTACATAGGAAGAAAAAGGGATTAAGGACCAGCTATCTGGAAAAAAAAAAAAAAATGTGTCCAGAAAGAAAGAAGCAAAAAGCCAGGAGTTTGAAAAGCATCCTCTAGAAGAGGGGAAGTAAAATGTTAATGGCTCCACCCTCTACAGGAAAAGACTTCTGAATTAAACAGCCCTATTACTCAGCTCGTTTGAAAATACAAGGCCTGAAAACAGCCCATGGGGAAAAATGTTACTCTGGATCCCAGGCTAGCATAGTTGAAAGTAGAAGGAAAGCTCTTATACTCCTCATCTTGCTCACCTCAGATACTGGCTCCTTGGTTGTCTCCAGCAAAGAAACTTTAAAGAAAAAAAAAAAAAAAAAAGAAAAGAGAAAGCAGAAATTATTTTCACTTCCTCTCTTCCCAAAGAAAACAGGAAAGCAGCTATTCACAATCCTGCCCTCAAAAGGTTTTACAGCAAAACACACATCTCCCGGCAATGAGCTCACATGCACTTCCAGTCACAGCTATGGGCATGGATGCAGAGTTGTAAGATCTGCACCAAAAGCTTAGCTGTCAAGTTCTCATGTTCCTCTGACCTTGCAGCAGAGTAATGGGATCCCACTTTTTCCCCTCACACGTGTGCACATACACAAACACACAAAGAACGATGTCTATCCCAATTAATATTGCTGCATATGCTACTGTACTCACCACAGGAGTGGAAAGATGATGCTATCGCATTTTCCTGGACCAGCTTCACTACTTTATTTACAACGTAGAGGACAGAGATAACTCCAAATATTGCAACAATGATGCCAAGGACAAGGCTCCCATCTGGACAAAAGGAAGAGGGCAAATGAGCGAGTGACTGAGAAAGGAAGAGGTAAGTGCTAGAGGAAGAACAGCAAACGAACACATGCAAATGGTAGGGACAAAAAGCAAAATGGTTTGAGAGAGCGCAGAAAATAACACTGGACAAAAGGCATTAACACAACAAAAGCCTACACTGAAAAGATTCCACTGTCCCTCAGTACTCACTCAGCCCAGATGAAGTCGGTGAGGTAGTCACTGGGCTATGACACTGCAGGCATTCTTCTCCAATGCAGCTGAAAGAGCAAATCAGAGAGGTGAGCATGCATTAAATGAAACACTAGCCATTTGCAACAATCCTAAGTAACAGACAAGTCAAGAGAAGACTGCAAAGCACAGCAATGCAGTGTGGCTAGTGACTTTGGGTTCTTAGTGGGCTGATGCCTACACACAGAGAAGACCGGGGGTGGCAGAGGGGAAGACCCAGATGCCCCAGAAAGGCAGAATGTTGCAAAGTTATGTCAAGATGGACTGAGCCTTGAGAAAAATTTCCTTCCCCTATGGGGCTTGTGTCTGCTGTCTCTCCTACTCAGTGGAGGGGCATACAGAGAGAAAAAAAGCTCACCTGTTGCAAGGCTTGCAAACATTACTAAGTGTCAGGAAGAATCGTGGCTTACACCTGCAAATTGTGTCTCTGTTCTTTGAACCTGTAGAGAAAAGAAGAAACGGTTGCCATAACCTGGACAGAGGAGAAAACAAAAGGAGAAAAATCTACTCTGAGATGGGTGGGAGATTATCCCTCTTTGAGCCTGGAGAGCTGCTACTGAAGAAGAAAAAGACGATTCACTCTATGTTTGAGGACAGGGTAGGGGGAGGATAAAAATAATAAAAAATAAGGGTACCACTGTCTTGGTAGGTCAAAGACCTCTGTAGAGGCTTGGAAAGGGACTAAAATTACAGTGCAGCTGAAATTGGTCTAATGGATAATGACAGTTGCAGTGCAAAAGCAGGGAAAGTCACTCAAGTTCAAGCGTGACAGGAAGGGGAAATCACACCAGTCAGGCAAAGAGGAGGGGGAAGTGGTCCCTGGGCAGCTGGGACTGGTGAGGAAGTCAGTTCAGGGCAGGGAGAAATCACTTCAAGCCATGGGACACACATCCACTCTTGTGATCTGCTACGCTGTGAATGGAAGGGGTAAGAAACCAAAGAGCTCTTGCTTCTAAGCAAGTCACAGTACGGAGACTGAGTAAACCAGGTGTGGTGAGCAGCAGACAAGAACAGCGATGGAAGGTCATAAAGTTGCATGAGGGGAGGGAAAAAGGTATTAGAACAAACAGCAGGCATTCTGTGGCAAGCGAGGGACAGGACTAAACCAGTTCTATATCAGCCAAGAGGGAAGGAAATTGCTCAAGGGCAGCGTACGATGATGACCCTTGAGGATAGGTATAAGCAAGCATGGAAACTGTGACAGAGAAAGGCTACCGAGCACCAGAGGGAACGCATTCACCAGTGAGACAGCAAACCTCATGCTAGGCAGGGTAAGAGACAGGAAAGGGATCAGGAGAAGCAGAATTTGCAAAGAACAGGGGATAGCTTTAGGACAACAAGGTAAGAACATTTAAGGGACATGAACAGAACTAGACTACAGCACAAAGTGGAGGGTGGCAAGCAGTATTTGGTTAAGATCTCTTGATTCCTGACTGGAGATGAGGCAGCTTGGGACAGCTAACATGGGTACTTCTCCCAGACACCTTCACCATCCCTAGGCCACACCCAATGCCACCGGGTACAATTCAGCATTACCTGAGCAGCTCTTTAGTTTAAAACGCTGCACAGTACACTGTGGTGCTTCAGCAACTGACTGACAAGCAGTTCAGCTGGGCACTGGGACCAGCGGTATTTTCAGCCATTGTACTCAAAGTGCTTCCAGCAACTGGTGAGGGAAATGCAATGAGCATCAGGAGAAACATCCATACAAAGACAAAAAAGGAAGGTAAGAGGGAAATCTGCTCCAGAGCATAAAGACGTTGCTTCAGTACATGCAAGGCAGATGTACCAAAATTAAGCAGAAAATATCTCCTCACAACAGCCAAAAATGAGAAACCATTCAAGGACAAAAGGAAGGTAGAAACTGTGATAGAAAACAGGAATTGATGCCAAGGCAGGCAAAAAATGGCAGTCTTTCTGGGGAAAGGGGGAAGGCAAAACCAAGAGTTGTTCCAAAACTACAATCACTTTAGGGCAAGGCACTGCAGCATATCAGAAAGTGAACAGAGGGCTGCTAATGTCTACCCTAGTACAATATGTCTGTACTGGAGCCATATCCATGCCATACTCACAGTTGGCAATAATCCCATTGACACACGAGCTGCAGTTCCTACACTGGAAGAGATCAGACAAGCCAATCTGATATTGATTCTTCCGACAGCCGCATACAGTATCTTGCTTTGGGGTGCAGGGGGTCTCTACTATCTGCTGAAATTCTGAGGAAAGGAAAAGCAATTATTCTAACCTCTTCCCTCACCTTCAGCTGAGAGCACTGTTATGATGACAGGTATTGTTATCCCCTAATTTTCGCAGAGAAAGGCTAAAAAGGCCTGCAAACTGTATCCCAGACTGTAGTAATTTGGTAACCCTTATTCCTGCTGTCCCCAATCCTTTCCCATACATCGTCCTTCTGCCCATTCAATTGCTTACTGTTCCAAGCTTCCTCGCTCACCTTGTCTTCCCCTCCAGCACCCCACCTGCCACTAGCACCCATTTTCCTCAGGTCGTGGAGATAACTCACCTGCGCGGCAATGTGTACACTGGAAGCATTTAGACATGGTGTTATCAACAGCTGTGAATGTGCCGTTAGCACACGGAAGACAGACAGGTGCCTGGTCAGGCCGATCACAGTCTTTTTCCTTGTAGGTACCTGCAAGAATATCACTTAACAGAGCTCTGACAGGAAGGCAAACGCGGTGTTGTAGGGAGGATGGGAGTCATCGATTCCTCAGAGAAACCCTGGAGTTGATGGCGTAAGGATTGAGTATGCTTCCTCTTGCCATTGTGAAGGGCACTGACAGCCCAAAAGAAGAGACAAGGAATAAGAATTTGTCTGGGTAGGGATAGGTACTAAGGAAAGGGACCACTCATATAGCTGTAGGACAGAGACAGTTTGAGAGTGCAGGACAGGGAGATGCGTCTAAGGTGAAGGTCACTATTACTGTACTTATTTTACATACCTGCATGGCACCTCATGCAGCAGTGGGTCTCTCTGGGATGTAGGTATTGTCCTAGTGGACACTGCACCTGCCTCTTTTCTCTCCTCAAGGGGTTAGAGGGGTCTCTTCCATCCAAAGCTACCTGATGGACTTGCAGTGTGTATGGTACTGGAGCAATTTCTACAGATTCCTTCGTCAGCACACAGACAAATGTTAGGATAACCTGTAAATACAGAGGGAGAGAGAGGCAAGGAAAGAGGGAGAACATCAAGGTGAGAAAACATCATAACCCCTGGCAGACTGCGCAGCTGACTTCAGCACTTTTAATTAAATCTTTTTATAACAGTGAGTTCAATTGACTTGACCAATTCTGATATCAGGAGCCTCCACTGGCAAAAGCGTGTGGGGAGATTATTTACAAAACAAAACAAACCAACAAACCCATGCCTGTCATCTGTGTTATTAATATGCCACACAATGGCAATAGTCTCTATGACAAACGGGTTGTATATAAAGCAAATACTTTTTGTGGCGTGCAATTTATAGATGGAATGCCTTGAAAATGCTGCAGCTTGCAAGAAAGTTACTCAAAAGCAAAGGAATGTTTTTATTAAGGAAGGCAGTAAGACTGCCCATCTAAAAACAGTTCCGGAGAGAAGAATGCATCCAGTACTTGCAGTTCTACTGAATAAATAAACCGGATGGGAAGTTTGGAATACGAAGGCAGAGGAGGATCTCACTGCATGCGAAGTACAGAAAAACTTCCAAAACTACTCCTAAGCAAGCCAACCCTAGAAATGTGGGAAAGTTAGGTTTTCAACTTCTCCCCCGCCAAACGTACACTCTTCCTTTTAAACTGCAGCTGTTAACATTGTCTGAACAGTCTGCCACAAAAATGTGCACTTTCTTCTTTTTTTTTTTTAGTTCTTTTAAGATTTACTTGCTATTTTTCATTTTGAAGATGACCGTCGTCAAGAATTTTAACAGAAATATTAAGATTAGCATGACTGCAGTATGACTGTAAGAAAGTGTGAGTGTGTATACACACACACACACACAGAAAGGAACAGCAGAACAAAGGGTTAAAAGAACAGCCTGTACCGATAACGAAGGACACCATTCCCTGGACATTGTTTTCAGGACACTATTCCCAGCAGCGAAATTGAGAAATGTGCTGTTTACATCATGGCCAAAAGGTCTACACTCTGGTAAGACCACAGCATAGATGACTCATCAGCAAAAGACCCTGCACCGGGAGGATAGTAACGAGATTGCAGCATACCACAAACGCGATTCATTTGCCTGTTGGCCCAACAGAAAGACAGACCCTAGGCATGTATTTCAAACATTCAGGCAAGGAAAAAACATACAATAACAAAAAGGTTAAGGAAAAAGAAAAACCACCCCAAACCGGGAAACGACTTGGCCCAAGATGTATGAAGCCTGAAGTCAGTAAGTTTCTATGGCAAAGCCCATCCCATACCAGCTGATGACTCCCAAATGGTATGATGGAGTTGTCCAAAAGATAGTTTGTAGTCCCATGAAGAACCCCAGCAGCGCAATGAAGACTTGACAGCCATTGTCCCTTGTCGTCTGTGTGGCACACAAGCGATGCTGGCCACACCATCTGGACATACACGTGTTGGTGCTTCCGAGTACGTCGCGGAGACCGTGTGCCAACGTAATCTATGCATCAGAGCGTGTGAACGCATGAAAAGCGACTCTCTTTTTTGCAAATAAATACCACCCCACCCCATCCATACAATCCCACAATGAGTTTTACTACACTAACTTCCCTACATTGTAATGTTTTCACAGCTTGCTTTTTTGAAAGTGGTAAGATGCCTAGCTGTACAGGCACAGCTTCAGAGTTCCGTTTCTTTTTGCTTTTTCAGCTAGGAGAGTTATAGCAAAAGCAAAGTAAACCAATAAGGGTAAACCACAATGCTGATACCAATTTTGTGGTTGCAAGCTTAAGAAAGGATACGCAAAATGAGATGGCTATGACAGCCCCATGCTGTCCTATTTCTCTCTCAAAATTAAAGCCTTGGGAGAGAAAGGTACAGACATGAAAGCAACTTAAAACCTCAAGAAGGATAGGACTTTGCAACTCTGACAAAGCAAAAACCCCGTTTTTCAGACAGCTCTGTCATACAAAGACATATTCAATAGATCAAATGCTAAAATGGTGAACAGGAAAAAAAGAACCACGTATTTAAATAACTATCATTTCAGACTTAATTAGCTGACCACAGGATAAACACAAGCACTCCTACAACTCAGTAAGAAATAAAACTCATTTCAGCAGCTGATAGTCTTTTACAAGATTGATTGCTTGCAGGAAAACGGGTAAAAGATCATTCACAGATGGTCTGGCAGCAACAATAATAAGTCCTGATTCTCTTACCAATGATTAATCCCCTGACACGGGAATATATACAGCCAGCCGGTAAGTCAGACAAGTCAGCAACAGAAACAACAGGGGAAAGCATCAAAGATCAAGCCAAAAACATTTAGAAGAATACACCTTCAAAACCAAAAGAAAACAGGAAAGGTGTTTTCAATTTTTCAGATTAAGTGAAAGTGTGTCTATAAGTATAATCAAACCAGAGTTAACATGTTATTACTGATGAAAATCTGAGGAACAGAGAGTCACAGACCACAAGTGACTCACAAACCAGTGACTTGGCCTTCCAGAAAAATCATTCACGTGGAGGAAAAAAAAAACACCACCATCTTAAGCAGCTCCCCAAGCCATTCAGCAGTATACTGATTTATACCAATGAGAGACTTCATAAAATTCAAGAAATACATGAAATTAGAACAGAATAGACTATTTCAGTTCAAAGGGACCTACAACGATCATCTAGTCCAAATGCCTGACTAATTCAGGCCTGGATAAGTTAAAGCATGTTATTAAGGACATTGTAGAAATGCCTCTTAAACACTGACAGGCTTGGGGCATCGACCACCTCTCTAGGAAGCCTGTTCCAGTGTTTGACCACCCTCTTGCTAAAGAAATGCTTCCTAACACCAAGCCTGAACCTCCCCAGCACAGCTTTGAACCATTCCCATGAGTCCTGGCACTGGATCCCAGGGAGAAGAGCTCAGCACCTCCCTCTCCACGTCCCCTTCCTCAAGAAGCTGTAGAGAGCTACGAGGTCGCCCTTCAGCCTCCTCTTCTCCAAACCAGACAAGCCCAAAGTCCTTAGCCGCTCCTCACAGGACATGACTTCCAGCCCTTTCACCAGCTTTGTTGCCCTCCTCTGGAGGCATTCAAGGACCTTCACATCCTTCTTAAACGGTGGGGCCCAGAACTGCACACAGCACTTGAGCTGAGGCTGCACCAACGCTGAATACAGCAAGATAATCACCTCTTTTGACCGGCTGGTTACGCTGTGGTTGATGCAGCCCAGGATGCGGTTTGCCCTCTTGGCTGCCAGGACACCCTGCTGACTCATACTGAGCCTGCTGTCAGCCAGCACCCCCAGATCCCTTTCTGCAGCGCTGCTCCCCAGCCACTCCTCTCCTCATTTATGCTTGTGCTTGGTGTTACTCCATCCCAGGTGCAGAATCCAGCATTTGGACTTGTTAAATTTCATCCCAGTAATCATTGCCCAATGCTCCAATCTATTTAGAGCCCTCTGCGAGGCCTCTTGACCCTCAAGGGAGTCAAGAGCACCCCCCAGTTCGGTATCATCAGCAAACTTGCGAATGGTGCATTCAACTCCTGCATCCAGATCGTTGATGAATATACTGAACAGAACTGGTCCTAGAATTGAGCCCTGAGGAACACCACTGGTGACCAGTTGCCAGCCAGATGTAGCCCCATTTACCAAGCACTGAAGCCTCAAGTTATTGGTAACAGCTCACCGAGGCAAAGTTTAGGGGTCTTCTACAACTGAAACAAGGTGATTTTCCATCATTAGATTTACAACATGCTCCGATTCCACTCGCCAGAAGAAAGAGCAAGTACCCACTAACCAATGCTGCACAGAAAAGTGGACAGCGTGTTATTACCTGAGCCGAATGATAATTCAAACCACCAAACCACATCATGCACACCGGTGATTCATGTTTTTAGTGAGCGGGGACTTCCCAGGAAAAAAAAGTCATCAGAAACTCTAGGTTTTATTTCTGAAACTGCTGCAGAAATAAACAAAATATGGCAGATGAAAACCAAAAAAAAACCCAAAACAAACCACTGCACAAGCCCAAAAGCTCTTCTATGCAAAGTTTTGGCAGCTGAGACAGGAGCTAGGAGCCCCTGCACCATCTTCAACCTCAAATATTCTTCAATTACTGCCTCCACTACAATTCACACCCTTGGCTGCTGCTTCTGCCTCATCAGACCACGCACAGAGAACTGCAAGGGAGGTGACATCTCTGCACAGTAAGGTAAAGAAAGAAAGGAATGGCAAAGATAAAAGTGAAGAACAAAGCAAGATGCAAGAAGGATTGCCGGGGTGGTGGAAATAAGAAGGAACATTTGAGAGCACTGTTCTCAGGGCAAAGAGAAAGAAGGCACAGTATCTGAAACAGAGGGACAGCGCAGGGAAGTGCAGCGTATTGATACCTGATAGATAGAAACTATCAATTTAACGTCGTGAGAATCATTATACAACAGATGTAGCCAAACAAAAGTAAATCTTTGTGAATAGTTAGGACACTTGTAAGATAAGAAGCTCCTGAATACTCCCCCTTTAGACAGCTCAGCCTTGGGAGAGCAGATGCACGGAACCATAAAGTAAGGAAGTTGCAAGAGGACCATTAGACCAGAACAAACCGACCTTGAAGGACATCGCATACGTGATCCCATAACTGAGTCTGCGCAGAAGTAAAGGTCAGTCAGCGAACACAGTGAAGACGACTACGAGCCTTCATCTGAAGACCCCCAAAGACCACCACAGAAGATGACTGTGCATGCGGACTGGACATTTACATATGTTAACAAGTTCCAGGAAATCTCATGTTTATGTAGACGAATTCTCGGAAATCCTATGAATATGTATATTTTCATAGGATATAATTACTGAAAGTTTATCAAGCCGTTGGAGCACTTATTGTGGAATTATCCCCAGTGCTGCCCAGCACCGCAATAAAAAATGCCTGCTTTCTAAAACTCCAAAATTAAGTTTTAGAGAGTGAATTATTTTCCACTTATCGGTAACAGTAGCAGGGCTACCGTGTTATCACCTGCCAAAGTCCACAAGGCTAGGACACACCAAATTACTCAGCATGGATGCCACAGCTCTGTATCACGCGCTCTGCCCTCCCTGTGCAGAGCTGTGGCCCTGCTGCTACCTGCAAGGCTCCTCGCAGGGAGAAGGGCGGAGGGAGCAGGGACAGTGACACACAGGTATGACAGTATGATGGGAAAGGGAGGATGGAGAGGGTTGTGTTGGCAGCAAGATTCCCCTCTCTTAGAAAGCCAGCGGATGCCTACAAGTGTCTGGAGTGGACCAAGGCCGGTCACAGAAAGCAAATTGAGTGGGAAGGGGGGGATTAGACAGGCGGGAAGCGACTCCCGCCCCCACACCCAGCACCTTGAGACCCCACGCCTGTTCACGTGAACTAACAGGAACGCAATACTTGCTGCAGCAGATGCTCGGGTATTAGTATTCCAAACAATTCAAATAGTACTGCCCATCACTAGGCTAAATGTTTAAAATAGTTCCAAATTAATAATTTCCAGAGTTTAAATCTCCTTAACACAACAGCATAAAGCTGAAAATTTCAAAATAAAACAATTTTGTAAATCCAGATGTGCTGTTAAAATCCAGAGATTAGGAGGCTTACTCCTTTTTTTTGTACACACCTAACATATTCATCATGTAATAAAGCATTTCCCCACCAACACCTTATTCAACTGCTTCTCTCAAAAGACTTCCCTTTTGCAAATTTCGTTTTTAAACTAAATAACTACCTGCAAATAAAAAGCATCACAAGTCATTAGAATTTCTCAAACATTTCTTAATAGAAACTCCCTTTTGCTTAAGAGTTCAACATGACACATACCAATGCACAAGTAATCTACGTGTCAGTCATCTGTAAGCCTTTTTGATGAGTCATAAAAAAAATTAACCAGCTTGAAAGTTTGGAAGAAAACAGAGATCCTGCTCAGAATAATGAGCTACCAAAGAAATCGGGGTGCAAGATTATCCTTATATTCTTTGACTGCTTCTGCTATTTCCAAAAGCTCTTTGAGGTTTGCATTTTTTGTAGTTTGCTATACAAAGATGCATGGGAAACCAGAACTTCTGCTTTACACACCAAGAAGTGTATATTAAAGCAACATTTACAGGAAGCTTTTCTCATTGCTCACTAAAACCTGGAAAGGTCAAAAGAAGGATACACTAGCTATTATTATAAATAATCCTCCATTTTATGAAGATCAGATGGAGGAAATACTGTATTTTAGGCCTTGTATCAAACCAGGAGACTGGTAACAGCTTTCACACAATGAAGAAAGGCCTTAGAAATCTTAATTTCAGGAAAACAAACAACTGATTTATCTATAAAGATCATGCACTTCACGCCATAAAATATGTGTATATAATACACAGTATATAAAGTTAGAAGTTGTTATTTCATATTAGCAGAGATAAAGAAAAGAGTGAAAAATTCAGCAGGTGATCACAACTGTAAGAAAATAACTTTTTACTTTTTCCATAGAGCACACTGTGGTGAACGCTATGTCAGAGTCCCGAGTCACAGACACGCGACACCCCCGTAGTTCACCCGCCTGCGTTCTGGGCTGACTGGGACGGTGCAGCTGTACAGCCTCGCATCAGAGCGTCGTCGGAGCAAGCGTCGCGGGAAGGCTCAGCAGGGGCCTTCCCCTTCAATCCCGAGCTGATTTTCAGCTGGGCGCAAGCCCTCGGCCCCTGCTCGCGCTGTGCTGCGGCCGTCCTCACGCCCCTTGTCAGCGACTCGCTAGGTGAATTTTTTGAGTCGGGTAATTGTCACGTGCTGAGTCCTATTCATTTGACCTGATATACTCCTGTTTGTTTTAATAGAGAAATGTAGCAATACTGCTTTCTGTAGCGATGTGCTTTCTACTGCCAGGTTCCCAAGACCACAACAGAAAGATCTATGTTACCAAGGGTTAAAGGTTATCCAGCGATGAGGATAAGACTCTGGATGAGAACACAAGACATCTGCCCCAAATAAAAACGAAGCCTCTTTGTGATGACTATAGAAAATTGATAAGAAGGAGCTAAATGACAAAATTAGTTTTACCCCAAATAATACTGCTAATGCAGAAAAAGGATTACTTAATAAAAAGTAAGGGAAAGGCATCCAAACTGATAATACTGATTACTTGTGAGAACTTAAATTACCACATAATTGAAATTCGCCCAGACCCAGATATCAACACCTTCCATTTGGGTAGAAGTGGACGGTCATCAAAAAATAGAAATTAAAATTAGATGAATTAGCAGATAAAAAGTGGAATGAACCTGCTTGGACAAAGCAATCAGAAATGCAATCAAATGCTATGAATTATTAGGAAAAGATTTGAAAACAAAACAGAAAGTGTTATTATGCCAGCGTATAAATCCATAAGCACTGAATCCAGACTGTAGTTCTGGTCCCCGATCCTGAGAACATAAATTAACCCAGATATGATACAGAGAAAGGTAACAAGGACTATCAGCGGTACAGAATGGCTGCTGTAATGGAAATGATTAAAACTACTGGTCTGTAAAAGAGACAACTGAGCAGAGAATACCGTAGCAGGCTCTAAGTCATGAATACCACAGAGAAGGTAAACTGGGATGGCTGTTCTCCATCTCTTCCAAAACAAGACCTAAAAGGCATCACATAAAACAAGCAGGAGACAGGTTCAAAACAAATACAGGGAGGTACTTTTTCAGCCAACACGTAGCTGAGGTTTGGGACTCCCTGCCAAAGTGCTGGGGGTGCCAGAAACGTGCCTGCGTTCTAAAAGCAATCATCACACCCACCAGCAGAAGAAAAAGCACACTCAGGGGTCCAAAATACAAAGACACCATTTCAACTCAGGAATTCGTACAGTGACAGATCACTGGAAGCCAGGAAAGTATTTTTATTTGTCATTGTTGTACGCTTGCCCTGCTCCGAAACCCTTGGTAGACTGTTGGCCACTGCTGGAAACAGGGTGGTAGGCCCAACAGTTCTTTCTTACAATGCACTCGGTGGCTTGGTTTTCAATTTTTATATAACATAGCTTCTGACTTCAAAATTGCAATTCCTCCCTTTACCTTCAAAAAGAATCAATGCCAGAGGCACCCTTGTGGCTGTTTTGTCTTTTTCTTCATAAAACTGAACTTCCTTTAATAAATGAAACTGCTGTTATATGTATATATATTTTTTTAATGAGACAGAAAACACATTGGCCTCAGCGAAGACAGCTGCCGTTGTTTTCCACTGTGGAAGTCAGGAGCGCGTGGGGAAAACAAAGAAGACCTAGAAACAACATTAAGGACACGCAAAAAGAGAAAATACATGGAAACAAGCTATAGGAAATTTTGAAGAATCAGAGGAAACATAAAAGAATCAGAAATCTAGAAGGGGGGCATCAAGGGAGTAAGAAAGGCCGTGAGGGCAAATGATGATATGGAAAGTAAATGGAAGATGGAAGGGCATGCGACAGAGTGAGAATTGTAACACTGAAAAAAAATAATTTATGGAAAAGATAAACATTATCTGTAATGAGTGAGTGTGGTGTTATTGAGAACATGAAATGACAAGAAAAAGAAATCCTGCTGAAGAACACTCTTCCTCCAGCATATTATTTAACTGAAGACAATATAATGAATCTGGGGAATCCACTTATTTTTTTGTGCGTTTTATTGCCAATAATATGAATAATATCACAAATAGTATCTGAATTACAGCAAAATATGTGCACCACTATACTTAAGTCAGAAATATGCTTTTCCAGGTTTGCTAAGTGCTTTGAAAACTACATGCAAGTCATCTCAACAGTTGGTGTATCCTACCTAGGTCCTGAGATGGTAAGTGATCCACAGTTAATCAAGGTGTAGAGTGCTCCTACTCTACAGTTTTAGTTGTGCGGTCTTACCCGTGCTAGCTGTAACTCTATTACCTGGTTGCCAAAAGCTTCCAAGCACGAAGAATAAAGCTTCTGGAAGAAGATGACTTTTAGTTGGGCAATCACAACTTTTTGACAGCAAGTTAACAGCTAACCCAACATTACAAATCCAGTGCAGTCAGGTGCAAGTGCTTGTTACTAGGACGCTCGGGTATTTAGGAATAAACAGTTTGACCTTATAAATTCCATACCAGAATTTATAGCCATGTCACGATGTTAAGTGACATCACCCCTACTGTCACAGTTTTATCACACATCTGCTGATACTGGATGGTCATTCACCTCTAGCAGTCAGGTTATTCATAAAACTCTCAAATTTTTTTTTCACAAGTAACATTTTCACCTGCAAAATTACAACGAACAGCTCAGAACTCTTGACCTGAGATACCCAAGAAGGCTAAAGAAGATTTGCCAGCAAAGGCAGACTCGCTAAAAACAAAACCCGTGGTTTGGGGCGTAGGTACAGCCCACTAATCTTTGTTTAAATGCCGGCAGAGGAGCGACAAAGCTTTCCTCCCTTTGCTAACAGCAGCGCGCCCATCCCGTCCCTGGCGGCACAACCGCAGGCACCTGCGGCCGACCGCACAGCGGAGCCGGGTGAGCCAGAGGCGGCTCGGCCGGCCCCGACCCCCGCACACCGGTGGCGGGAGCGGAGCCCAGCCCGGGGCGGCTCCGTGCCCCCCCCCCCCCCGCGGGCCCCGGCTCCGGCATAAGCCCCGTGCCTGGCGAGTTAACGGCGGCGCCGCGGGCTCCAGGAAATCCTCCGCCATTCCTGCGGATCCAGCCGCCTTTTCACTGACTCAGGGATAAATCCCGGAAACGGCGGCGAACCCAGCGCACAGCGGCGGGCGGGGAGGGGAAGGGAGGGGAGGGGGAGGAAGGGAAGGAGGGAGCCCCGCCGGCCTCGCCTCACCTCAGAGGCCCCGCAGCGCCGCTGCCCGGTTACACCGCAGGCGGCCAGGTGACGGCGGGCCAAGGGCGGCTCGGCTTCCCGACCGCCTGCCGCCGCTCCTCTGGGTCCGGCACCAGCCTCCCCCTCCACCGCGACGGCTCACCTCGGCCCTCCGCAGGAGAAAATGGCTCCCCGGGCGCTGTCCCCCGCTCCCCGCCCCGGGGCTGCCGTGAGGGAAGACAAAGCCCCCGGAGAGCGGGAGCAGAAAGCGGGCTGTCCGCAGCCCCGGAGCGATGGGGCGAGGAGGGGCGAGGGGAGCTCGGGCCCAAAAACGCCGCGGCGGGCACCGCGCTGCAGCTCCGGGGGCACAGCCCGCTGTGGGACCGGCCGAGGCGGTGCCCGTCCCGCGGAGAGCGGCCGAGCCCCCGCCGTCACTTACCGTCCCCAGCGACCCGCAGGGCAGCGCCGGGCCGCGCATGGCTCCGCGGCCCGCTACGTCCCCATGGCAGAGTCCCCCCGCGTCCCAGAAGCCGCCCCAGCCCGGGCCGGAGCTGCTCGGAGCGAAGCCACCCCGGCTCCAACTTCCTGCCAGCGGCCCCGGCGGCAGGAAAGAGGGCGGCGAGCGGGAGGCCGCCCGGCGCCACGCCCCGCCCGCAGCTGTCCGTAAAAACCGAGATGGTGGTGCACGGCCGGGCTACGACGACTAGCAAATACACGGGAAAGGTGTCGGAGGAGGGGCGCTGTACGCTTAACATTTCCTGACGCGAGCGTTTCACCTTTCGGCCGTACTTTTAATGATAACTTCACGTGAAACTTAACCACGTCGTTGTAAGAAAATAACTCTTTGCATCTTAACTGCCTTGTCAGCACCTAAATAATTCTTAAAGAAAGGTATTTATCAGCCCCAACTAGCATATTTAGAGTATATATGCCCATCCTGTACTATTTCATTTTGAACACGCGTTTGCTTGGGCACTCCAACAAACCGGCTGCACTGATAGTGCCAATGTAACAGTGAAGTGCGTGTAACGCTCTGCATGAGCTCCGCTCCATTTAATGTGTGCTCTTAACGACAGCCTTTTAAAAAATATATACAGTGAGGAATAAGTGGCTAAATGGTAAAGAACTCCCCTTGTTGCCTGCTAAGAGTTGCCCTCGTGCTGTTTCAGAACTATTTCCACTGGAGATAACCAGCTGCGTGTGTTAGTTACCTGGTCTTGACGCCTTGCCTGCTAAGGCTGACAGGAATTGGCCGCCTGTTACTGCATGAGCAGGAGGGACCGTGACGGGAAACAGCTGTGGCACCTATTTTCCACCCGTCAGTTTGTGACAGTGAACGCTCCCCCCATCTTCTGCCATTACCTCTGTACTAGTCAAAGGCATCAAACTGAGCTACTAAGCATTGTTTTGGAAGAACATGCCCGTTTCACGTGCGTAAGCCCAGAACGCGCGTACAATTCCCTCGATGCGCTGCCTGAATTGCTGCGGACAAGGCCAAACACCTCCGCAGAGCTGCTGATCTGCTGTATGGAAGCCAGTAACGGCACGTCCGCAGGGCAAAACAACGAGGGCCGCACAGCTACGTAGCTCTCTTCTGCACTTCAGGCTTGGAACGGCTCTGACTTTCCAGCAGCAGGTTCCAGGAGGGAAGGAAATGGCAGGATAACCCGTTATCAGGCTGCAGCCACGTCCAGGGATAGAGATGGAAAAGGTTTACCAAGTTTTGTCGAGTTAACTTCCTTGCTTTGAACAAGGACAATACAAAATTAGCCCCTAAAGGAAAAATCCTCATGCACTGATGAGCACATTCTGTGGAAGAGGAAATCACTTTTTTAATGGATTGTTTCAGACTTATCACAAACCGCCATATGAGAGGATGAGGCACACCCTTCAATCTTCACGGAGCTTCAGCCTTCCAAAAACAGAAAAAGCATTTCTCTAGAACCACACAAGTGTCAGAGAAATCCCCGCAAACCTTCACGTTTGACTCTTCCCGCAGCTCGGGTAGGAGAGAGCGCTCTGACAGCCCCGCCGCACGTTTGACATTTACATTAATGTCAAATGCATCAGCGCACATCCAGTTCCCACCTTTCGCCAGAACTGCCAAGCCCACGCCACCCTCCCTCCCCGCCGTCTCCCTCTGGCCTTGCCAGGCCTTCAGTGTTTCCCGAGGCTCCGTGGCTACTTGCCACCAAGGGGACCGAGCCCAGCTGGCCACCCTCCTCTCACAGCCGCTGGATTTCAGCTTGTCTGTCAGCGCGGCCGCTTGGCTCCCGGCCGGCAGAGCCTTGCCGGGTTCCCCTTTCTCGCCAGCCCTCCGCGTGAGGGACGGTCCCGGTGACAGCACCGGCTCTCCCCGCCATTGTGACACTGTTTGCCTCAGGGGCGGCTGCAGCTCGCCCACTCGCCCGCCCGCTGGCCCCCGCGGCGGGGGGGGGGGGGGGGGGGCCGCGCGCGGGGGCGGCGATTGGCCGGAGGGGAGGGAGGGGGCGGAGCCCGGCGGCCTCGCGGCTCGGCGGCGCTCCCGGCGGGCCCTGCGCCTTTCCCGCCGTTGCGTCGCCATGGCAACGTCGTGAGCCGCGCGGCGCGGCCTGGCGCCGTCATGGCGGAGCCCAGCGCGGCGGTGAGTGAGCCGGGGGCGCTCCGGGCCCTCCCCGCCGCACGGCGCTGAAGCCCCGTTTCTCTGCTTCTCCCTAGGAGCAGCGCTGGCTGCAGGCCGCTCGGGACTTCGCCCGCCGAGCGCTCCCTGCCCGCGAGGGGCCTGGCGGGCCGGAGCCACCGCTGCTGGACGCGGTGCTGCAGCGCCTGCGGAGCGCGGGTGGCGGGGACCTGCCGCTCGGCTACAGGTGACCGCGGGGCGGAGAGGGGAGGAGGGGAGGCGAGGCGAGAGAAGGGGCGGAGAGGGATGAGGGGACGGGGGGGGGGGTGTCCCCGGTGCCCGCCTTCGTCCCTCGCGCATGCGCGGCAGGTTGCGGCGGGGCCCACCCCTCCCCGTCCCGCCGTGAGGGCCCGGCTGCAGCCACGGGCCGGCGGAGCGGAGCTGGCGGGGTCCTCCCGGGAGCGCAGCACGGCGGCTGTAGCAGCAGCAGCAGCAGCAGCAGCAGCAGCAGCAGCAGCAGCAGCAGCAGCCGCCGCCGTCGCCGCCGCCGCCAGGCGAGCGCCGGTCGTTCATGTGCGATGCCTGCCCCGGATGCTGGGTGTGGGAGGGATGTTGTCGAAGACGGGTAACCGCATGCCTTTTCTTGGCTTCGATGCGCCCCCGATCGCTCTTGCGGTATGATTAAGCACCGTATCCGCTAGTCTGTGGTAGGTAGAGTGTGTAACCAAAGTAGGGCATCTCGCTGAGAGCGAGCTGCTCTACTGCACGGCATTTGCACGGCGGCTTCCCGGCTGGATCCTGCTGGTCTGCTCAGGAGGCTGTTCCTGGGCATCGTCTCCAAGGCTGTTGGCCAGCTGAGGTCCGCCTTTGAGTGTGCACTCTCACAGAGGAGGAAGCTAGGATAGCATGGTCTATATTTTAGTTGGTAAAAGGCTTTTGGGTGCTTGCCATCATGAAAAACACGCAGCTTGCTGAGAGAGATCTAGGTGGGAATGTTTGGCTCATCTGGATCTATATCTCTCTTGCTCCAGCTTTGGTGGGAGACTGTCTATTAAAACCCCTGGTACAGCTGATTTTGGGACAAAGGTCAACTGGAATTGATTCGGGACTTGTGGCCTTTAATTTTATACTAATAGTTTATAAATGTCGATGGCAGGTCTTTCACGCCAGCTCATCTGATCTCGTCGAAGCCATATTTTTTTCTATAGACTGTATTTTATGATGTTTAAACCAGAGTTTGGTTTATATTCAGGGGAATTCATGGAGAAGAGTTGAAGGTAGTTGATATTTGTCTTGTATGAGGCCAATGGTCTGTTTGTGAGCAGCATACTACAATCACAGCTAACCATCAAGCTCTGAAGCACCAGAAGAGGGTCCAGTTAGTTCTCTGTACGTGATAACCAGGATCCAGTGTACTGCTGTAGTTTTGGTTTCTCCCAAAAAGCAGTCAGCACATGTGATGAGAACTTCATGTGTTCTCCTTGTTGATCATAGATATCAGCAGTATTCCCGGTGCTGCTCTGTTTCTGAGGGTGGAGCAGTTTGCTTACGTCCTTTTCAGCTAATCTTTCTCCTGTTCAGATTCCTGCCAAATACACAACATAGATACTTGCATAAGTTTATCACTTCTGATTAATTTTTTATATAAATACTATTTATAGCTGATTCAGACCCGTCACTCATCTAGACTGGTTTCTGGCTTTGAACCTTTGATAACCTGACTAATCAAGTGAAACTCTTCAAATTCATACTCTCTGAATTTGATTATGTCCTGCTACTGAGCAAGTGGGTGTTGTGAATAGAGCTCCAGTTTCAGAGCCTAAAATTGTCAGCTAACCTCACTGGAAACAAGTACCAAAATCACTAGCTGGAGACCAGTTTGTATTTGCTCTTCCAGTGTTGATGTTAGCGTGGACAGAGGATTTTTGTTAATTCTCTAGTAGAGAGAGCCAGGATGTAAACAACAATGATGAACGCTGCTGTGGTCATATAAACACTGAAAAGGCTTAGAATCTAGTGAGGATGCTGCCTTGTTCTCCCATATGCAGTACCGTGGTCAGTCTAAGCATGATAGACGCTAAACTGTGGATAGCTTCACATGTGGTTGATTTGATGTTACATCTCCTTCTCCCCCCTCTCCCCAAAGCCAGGAGGGTAGGTGGAAAGATTCAGGGCTAGCTTGCCTGTGTTCTTATAAGTGAAGGCCCAGTCTAAGATTACTGGCTTGCCACCCCTCAGCTTTGTATCGTGTAGGCTATCCACAGGAGCGAATTTGTTCCAAAACTGTTACAGTCTTCATCTAGAAGTTGTTCAGCCTTGCTTTTACTGCAGTTCAGCACTTTTTAGCACCAGATGATGGAATTAGTCTGTATTTACCTGTGTTCGTTACTGATATGTAAACTGTGTTGAGCAGTTGTTGGAGTTTTCTCACAGTCTCCCATTCAAGCTAAAAATGTCTGAACTAATAACTGTTCTCTCTCTCACCTCCCCCCACAGGTACTTGAAAACATGTTCCATTTTATCAGCTCTCGATTTCCCACCCCTACCCCCCAAGTCTTCTGCATGCCTGCTCAGGTGACCATAGTAGCAAAGGGTGTCTGTTTTCAGAGATGATGCTCAAGCAGAACACGTTGACTGAGCTGAGAGAGATCCTTGATAAATGCCAGTGAACGGGTTGATTCTTGCCATGTGGTATCATCAGACCATGCCGATAGCTAAGGCTTTTCTGACTTAGCCAAGCTTTGTCCACTGCAGTGATCGCTGTAATTCCCAAACTTTGCAGGCTGAGTTTTTTTCTATAGTCTTCCTTTTCTTTTCTTTCCAGTTTCATCTCCATCTCTGACCTACAGTGTCAGCAGCGCACGCCATGCTGCAGCCAGCTGACCTGGAGCACTAATGAATTTAAAGAATGGGCTCAGCAAGGACAAGGTGGTTTACCCATGCAGAGCGCTTTGCCAAGGACTTACCTGATCTTGGTTGGCTATTTGACAGATGGAAGGCAAGAGGACAAAGAAAAGTTGGTAGCTGGTTGCCTATACGTGAAAGACAATACTGGGATAATTCCATGTGAGGTATGTCCTCGGTCTGAGGGATTCTGTGCTGCAGACCACCAGGGGCTTCAGATAGTCTGCTGAAGTCTGTAGTGAGGGAAATAACACATCTATGTAACAGGCAGGAAAACAGCAAGCTCACTCAGATCCTGGGGAGAAGCTAGAACATGTCGAAGTTGTCATTGCTAGGAGAACAAACACTGAATGCGCTGGCCTGGAAAAAAGAGACAGCATAATGTACAGTTCTGTTAAACTCTCAACAGTACGAGGTGGCCTGGGAGATCTGGAGGTCATAGCACTACCCTCTATTTGTTGAATGCCAACTAGCGGAGCAGAAATAACTTTCTAGAGAGTCGTACTGGGTGTTCAGTGATGCATTGATGACATGCTTTCAAGAAATAACAGCTTGCGTGACAGTGGTATTGAATTCAAAGACTTCTGAAGGTCTTAGAAGGCAAGGGGAGTCTAGATAAGAGGTAACCCCTAGAGTGGTGATGAAAGAGCACTGAGGTTGTGCTTTCCAAGGAGGGGAAGACTGGGAAAAACTTATATTGGTATGAACTTCCAACTGAAAACACAAGGGAAAAGAAAGCAGGTGAGAATTTTAGAAAAAATCTGAAAATAACTAAGCCTTGCAGGGAATTAATTATCACCTTGCCGTGAGGGTGTGGCTATAACCCAGGAAATGCTGGCTGTAGAGCTCAGCAACTCTGTTCCAGACTTGTATCTGGAAGGACAGAAGTTCTCCATGCAAGATAGGAGAGTGGGCAGAAAACACTGCTCTCATTTAATAATGAAGCCCAGCAGTAGAACAGGAGTTTGTGATGTGCATGCAAGGGCAAATTAGTAATGAAGATTGTAAGTAATTCTGAGAAAACATACTGTAACTCATCTCAAGCTTTTATCTCTTTGTCTCTTGCCTTAGCTCCTACATTTTGAACTTGAGTGGCTGGAGTCACTGTTACTCTTCCCAAGCTGGTCGTATATACCACAGACAGACCAGAGCGCAGAAGGGTATGTGGAAATCCTGGTGGATCCAATGCCAGTAAATCTCCCAAAGGAAGTACCTGACAGCATTCCAGTCGCCTACCCAGCATCGGCCAAGCCACTGCTTACCTCCAGGTAAACACCTAGTGTGCTCAACTCCATCATAGCGCTGTTGCTCTGGCTTGGCAGGTACCATGAAGAGCACTTGGCTTAGGAAGAGCCAAATTCTATTTCTGCCACAGGTGGAAGTATAACGGCGAGCGATGGAAGTAAAAGTCATACAATAAAGCCACTTTTCATTAATCAGCTGTTTTCCAGGACTTTACTGGAAGTTTTTATTCTGTATTTTGTCAAAACAAGACAAATTTTAATTATTTCTGGATGTATTTTTATACTACAGAAAGGACATGAGAACAAAGTGATGATTCGGCTTTCACTGAGGCTAAAATTTACTCTTTTGATTAGCACAAGTTGTTTTTTTTTAACCTAGAGTGAACCAAAAGTATTATTGCAAGTAATTCTAGATTCTGATATGAAATTCATACACACTGCTGGTCAAGTTCTTATCAGATTGCTGAGATAAAGGTGCCAGTTAAATGTCAGCTGATAACAGTAACTGTTGCCTTTAGTGGAAATAATACTTACAGTATGTGAAAATGTAGCCAATGGAATTACAAATCTTACTCAAGTTGATAATTTCAGGTTGTGCTAGATCGTGTTTTATATTCTTCAGTAGAGAATTATTGATGGAAATTAATAACAATAAAATGTCCCTAGTCAGGCTGCTTTAGTTTCTTTTTAGTTTTCTTTTGTTTTAAACAAGAAAACTATTTCCATATTTCAGTGTACACTATTAGCCTTTAAACATAAAGCTCCTCCGCTGTTCACTGATACCTGACCCATTTTCCATGCTCCCTCTCTAAAAATGTTACCAATAAAGTCATTAAATGTTGTTCCTGGTACTTGCGTGTGTGGATGTCCTGGTATTTCTTTTAAAAAAATGTCATAAAGTTACGTAATTGTTTACATGTTTTAGAATCAATAATATATTTGTTTAGACTAAGTGGGATGGTTATATTCAAGTCCAGTAGGAGCTAAAATGAAAATGACAAATGAAACTACAATTTTTTGTTTGAAATGAATTTTTTTTTTCTTTTAAATGAAAGTTTGAAATGACTAAAGAAATGTCACCTCTCTCTCCTCTCATCTGCTTTCAGTTTTGCTGCTCTTTCACCCTGTGCCAAGTTTGTTAGGAAGACTCCATTGTTGCTTTCAGGCCTCTTTTCTTTATAGGCTTAGAGCTTCCACAGCTTCACATTCCATGGATCTACAAAGCTGAGTTCTGTTTTCTGCTGAAGAATTGCTTGTGACTTTTTTTTTTTTTCCCCCTTTTGGTCTATGATTAGCTTCTTGTTTGTGGTAAAGGTTTTTTTATAATCTGGCTGTTGTCATGGAACATGTGAATTTGTTCAACACAACCCTGCTGTCTTCAAATATTAAGGTTTTTAAAACGTCAAAGGGACTTAGTACATAGAAGTTAAAGTAAGACTTTTGTAGCCACATATTGTTTTGAAAACCTCTCTGGGAGATGGTCCATATTATGTTGTTGGATCTTTTATTTCCAGAAAGTGTGTGCTGCATATTTGTTTATTTTGCTTTTGAGACACCTTCAGTTCTTCTTTCATCTCTGATTTCCCTTGCCTTCTCAATTGCCCTCTAGGTTTCCATGTAAGAAAAGATCAAAGCTCACTGTGGGAGGTGAATTGGCCAGACTCGGGCCTCTCCTTTGTATTTGCCACAAGACATTCTTCTTTCTGTTTCTGAAGTGCCTGACCTCAGCTGTTTGGGTCCCTGTGCTGGTGCAGGTAAGTCCTTGGAATTTTGCTCACAATGTCACTATCAGTGTTTGTGCATGTGCCAGCTGCTGAATTCTTTGAAGCTTGCCCATGACTTCCCAGTTTGATTTATTCTTCCTTCTACTAGTGATTCTTTTTTTTTTTTTTAATTCCATGCAGCTTGCAATAGTCTCTGTATGTAAGAAGTCTACTTCTGTGTTCTTCCTCCCTCATGCAGTTGCACTGTCCCTGAACATCTTGCAGATATCATCACCCTTTTGCTAAGAGTGTGAGGCAGTCCTCTTAAAGGAAAAGTTTTTTTGGGTGGGGTTATCGGGGTCAGAAAGAATTTTTTTCCAGTGCAGGAGATGCTGATGTTGCTTTTGGTTTCTCTGCTCTAGAAGCCCAACCAGCTGGCATGGCGTTATATCCTCAAGTTGGGTCACAGGTACACAGTAACAGGCCTGAGTATGTCCAGCCTGAAGAAATCTGGACAAAGGATGTTTGTCACCGGTGTTTCTTCCTGCCTTCTGCCCTACTGTGCAGAGCAGGTGAGGGAGCAGCCGCTGGACAGTGCTTGGCAAGGAGAATCCACTCAGTCTTCTTCCCTTGAGGTTGCTGAGCAGCTCAGTGATTCCTTGGAGGTGGGAGTTGAAGAGGAGAGGCTAGGATCAACCAAAGAGTCCAAGATCATCTCATATGTGGTAAGGATTCATAGGGTTAGCCTTCACCCACTCATGCTCTAGGGTTTCAGCCCCTGGCCTGCAAGGTCTTAGTTTCATCATTAATTTATTTTCCTGTCATTCAGGGCTATGAGTCTCTTATGTTCTGGGACTCTCTACACTCCTGTAACTTTGCTTTCTATTTAGGGAACTATCACCAAAATACTCAATGTCCAAGCTGGTCTCTTTTTACTGGATGACAAAGTCTGCTTGTGCCTTGCTTACCAGCAGTTGTTGAACTCTGCACGTGGACTCCGACCAGGAGCGTGTGTGGAGGTAAGCTGAGACTTAACAGGCATAAAGCATTCAGTGGAAAAGACTTGGACCCTGGGGATGGCTCACAAGTGTGTGGGTCAACAGAAGACTAGGGGAACATGGGAATTATTTCAGCAAGTATCTGGAACGAAATCGGGGATCTTACTGTCTAGGCTTGGTCATTATTATTGTCTCGGTAATTCTTCTTATCTGATTTCTCCCTAAGCAGTGTCAGGTCCCTCAGGCCCATTGGATTTATAGACAATCCAGTAGAGTGACAAAGGATTTAGGGTGGGGTGATGGTTTTGGGGAGTGGTGGCAGACTAGCCATCTCCTCTCTTAAGTTGTATGTCTGTGTATCTCAGCTTATCGATGTCCACCTCCTGCAGAAGCCTCTGGTATCCTTCCCTTTCATTGTACTTGGTGCTTGCCTGAGCAGCACCGTTGTGCTGAAGAGTTTTTCAAGGCTCAGCACCCCCTACCAGCCACCGGCCTCTTCAGGAAATCTCTACTTTCAGCTGCTCTTCCGCTACAATCTTGGTATGCCACTCTACCTCTGGCTGGTGAGCCTCCTGGAGACATTTGAGGAGAGGTGAGGACAGTTCTTCTGAAGTCAGGCTACACGTAAATGTGCTTTGTAGGCTACCTGGGTGTCTTCTAGACCAAGGGTTCACAAAATTACTGTGCTTGGGTACTAATAGCAGCAGCAATTGCTTCTGGTTTACTGGCCTAAGTAAGCCATTCTAGATTTCATGTCATGTCCAGTTGCTTGTACCTTGCAGTTGTTCTTATGAGAAAGTCCTGTACATTTTTCAAGTGCGTGTGCAGTAAGCCCACTGCTCTGGGGAAGCTGCAGCACTCCAAAGAATGTGCTTATGTACTCCTGCCTAGGAAGTTTTGTCCTGAAACATGGAAGCACTGTAGGGATGTGTGCGTGCCAATGTAGTTTGCTTGACAAATCAAGGTGGGCACTGAGGCTGGAGCTGGAAACTGCTGCTACAACCAGATCACAACCGATATAAAGGCTCTTGTGTCCTGGCTGCTCACAGGAGCAGCGGCAGCTGCTCAGCATATCTCTTTGAGATATTCTGAGTATTGCCAGTAGTGCGAGCATTTGTTTGAGAGCCTCTGTCTTAGCAGATTTTCCCACATGTGATTATCTCTGGGTCTTCCAGATGGCTTCCTGCTCTCCCCGACTGCTGCACTCTGTTCATGTGACAGCTGTGGGCCAGTTTCTGGGTTTACTTCTGAGTTCTGTTAGTGAAAATATTTGTGTTTGTTCTGGAACTGTTATGGTTGATCACTGTAACTGCTGCCTTGGACTTTAAAAGCTAAAATGTATATATTTAACCTCCGGCAGTCAAATAGCAGCTTATAGAACGCTTAATCTTCCTGTGCTTTACTGGCACTGTGGAATTTTTACCATGCTTTCCAATAAAACAGCTTCAGTTTTGCCCTGGGAATGATGCTAGCTATAAGTTTCAGTTTTTACTAGCTTTTTCACTTCCTTTAAATGTGATTGTTAAGTCCTGCTACTGCTTGAAAATTGTTCTAGTGAGTTAGTTGTTATCTCTTTTTATTTGAGTTCACTTTCTGTTATTAAGTCATATTTTGATTGCAGTGTGATCGCATCCAGGCATTCAAAACCAGTGAACTAAACTTCTGAAAGGAACACAACACAAGGAAAATGTTGGAACAAGAGCTGTGGTTTCTGCCTTGTGATTATTTTTTTTTTAATTATTTTTTTTTAATCCTGTAAAAGAAAGCCAAGTATACCTAACAGGAGTAATCATATCAAGCTTAGCCAAAATGCATGGAGGTCCATTTGTGTGACTTAGAGGAAGATTATTTTCGAGTGGGTTTGTTTTGTTGTTTTTGGTTTTTTGGGGTTTTTTTTGTCCACTGGAGTTTTGAGATTTTGCCAGTCTGTATAGTTTCCTGTTCCTTGTCTGCTTGCCTGACATAGATCTGCATCGCCCTTCAGTGTTCCTTTTTTTAATCACTTCATGTTCTTTTTGCACTTTCCTTAGTTCTTGTCCTACACAGCGCATTCACTCATAACAAGCAGAAGGAATCCCTGACTTACATGCAAAACTCACTAAGAAGTGAGGACTGCTAATGCTTCTAACTGTCTTCATTTTTTTCAGGTTTTCTTATTTCTTTGGGCGCCGTCGACTGTTGCTTAGCTCTATGCACCGAAACCCTGGAGCTGCTGAGAAGTTCCTTGTCCCCCTTCTGCAAACTGTGGTGCCAGATGGAGAGGCGGCAAGAGATATTTATAATGAAATCCTAGCAAAAATACACCAGTGTCCCCTGCAGAAGGTGAGCAAATGCTCTGTGAGCTGTTTTCTGTTTGTCTGATGGGAAGAAATTCAGCTGGTTCATTCTTTCTTTCTTTTTTCTTAGTATTTGACCCTGAACCCCCCGTGCCAGGCCCCATCTCTGTCTGCAGTTTGCCATATGGCAGAACAGAAGAGCTGGGAAGGCTTCAGTCCATCACAGCTGCTTTCCCCCTTGGAGGCACAGCACATGGGCACCCAGGAGCTGAATCGCAGGCTGGCCTGGTCTTACTGCACACTCTCAGCAGGAAGTTTCCAGCCCCGACTGGTAAGTGCCTTGTTCCCTTTACTGTCTGTGCCTTGAGAGTTCCCAGTTCTTCCCATGCCTTCCAGCACCCTGTCTGATGCATGCCTGTTCCTCCTGTTAGGGAATGACACTGCTTTCCTCACCTGTGGTGTGTCGAACACAGGCTGAATTCAGGCTGCTGCTATGCACGCTTTGATTTATGGCCTTCACAGATCAGAAGTGTTTGATGCTCTTTGCAGCTTCCTTTCTGTTGCAGATACTACTGGGTGTGCTGAGAGTCTCCTCCAGGAGCAGTTCCCTCCAGCTGCAGGACAAGAGCAGCACGCTCCCCTGTGTGATATCCCATAAGGATGGTATCCCCTTTGCCCATACGGCTCTCATAGGTACATCCCACTAAGCTAAATTTGAGAGTGCTGGGCTTTTGCATTCTGCCATCCAGCTCCAAAACAAGGAAGAGGAGACTTGGTATGGAGATGCTGAACTGTCACTGCCTGGCCTCGTGACTTTAAAATGAGGAAATTGAGCTTGCTGGTTTTGTATTCTCTTTTTATTAGCTCAGCTCCTTTCTCTGATGTGTTTGCAGGATCACTCTTGCAGGTGGAAAACTACCAGCTTGTAGTGGAGAGATTCCTTCAGACTGATTTTCCCTCCTGGGAGCAGCTGGCAAATCTGGAGCATGTGAGGGAGAAAAAAACCAGGCAAGTCCCTTTATTCAATGCCCAATTAAAATCATCACTCTGCAGTTCCACAGCTATTTTGGACTATGGTAAAGCTGCTTATCAGCATAGTATTTCAGTGCCAAAGCACCTGTCCTTTGCTATTTGCAGGAAAGGAGATCTTTATCAGCAACAAACCCACCATCTTCATTTTGTTCAGAATACACACAGCCTGGTAGCTGCCCTCTACTTCACCCTTCTGCGCTGCTCCCGCTGATTACTTGCGGGGCACTCACCAGAATTGCTTTTCCCAGATAACCGCTTGTTTCAGACACGCCCCTGTCAGGAACGGGGAGTTTCACTGTTACTGTTTGTCGTTTCAGTGTCTATGTGCACTTCTACTTTGAGGATGTTCAGGTTCTCCATGCTGCTGAAGGACAAATCCAGAAAGGCCTTAAAAGTGGAAACGGCTCCTCTTTGAGGAAGAAGGATGATGACAGCTTAACATCTGAGCTGGAAACCCCAGAGGCAAAAATGCTGAAATTGGAGGATCCCAAGCCAGATACTCACAGAGATAAGAACTGTCAGAAGGGCCAGAGCAGCACTAGAAGAACCAGCTGTGTTTCTCACCTATTCTTGGTTACCCAGAAAGAGGGTCTTATGTTACGCAATTACCAGCTACCCAGAGAAGAAGATGGAGAAGGGCAGGAGCTGCAGCACAGTTTCCAAGCCACAGTGCTGTGGCTGGGCAGACCTCGGCTCTGGAGCCACTCCAGAGACAGTGGGAATCTACCGGAGCTGGAAGAGACCAGCTGTGATGGAGAAGAGGGCATGACACAGCAAGAAGTGAGGCGGGAGGCAGCTTTGGGGGAGTGGTTTGATAAGGCTGGGAGCTGGCTCCTCAGGGAGCCTGTGTGATAATTAAGGATCTAGATTTCTAATCAACAAGAGAGTGATTTTTTGTCTTGGTTATCCTTGATGGTGCTAACCTTACTTCTCAAGCAAGACATCCTCGGCTGGACTTGCTCTCTTCATGCTGTACGTTTCATTTTCTACCTTTTTCCTAACATTTCTGATCACCTTTTCGCCCTCCCCCACCAGGCACTACTGCTCTTCATGGGGAAGTCTCTACGATGGTTTCCATTTCTGCACCTGGATGGGCTGTATCGCTTTGTTGTGCCCCACTGCTCGGTAAGAGAGGGATTGTCTTGCTGTTTCCTGCTGGAGACTTTTTACTGAACTGCATGTGGGAGTTGAGGAGTCAGAGGGTGACTAAGCTCTTGGCTTGGAATTCCCATTCATCTTGCCAAGGAACTGCTTCAGTTCTATGTTTGGTTAAAATTCTCAGAGCTCTGAGTTCAGTGGATTTTTTTTCTTTTTTTCTTTAAACCACTGTTCTTCAGTGGCCCTTTTTTTCCTATATAGCTTTCATCTCCTTCTTTTAATAGTCCTCTTTCCTGCCTTACCACTCTTCTCTCAGGACTTGGAAGTGTTTGACAAGCTCTGTTTTCCACCTGTGCCAGCAAATTTCCTGAGCAGGTCATCCTGCCCCCTGTGCCTGCCTGTCCAAGATACCTGGTACTTACAGCATGAGACATGGATCTCCTGTCTGACTGAGCACCAGGTATGCAGTGCCTTATTGATCTGGGCTTTCACAGGCAACTTGTAGATGTCTCCAGAACTAGCTCAGAAAGTTACCAATACAGAATGTCTTGTTGATGAGACTGTTCTGCTCTAAGCTCCATCAGAGGCTGCTGCTGGGCTTCACATTTTCCTGCCTCAGAATTAATCTGGGGAGGAAGCATCAGTTGCTTGACATAGCTCTAAGCATGCAGACCTTGTATTTAGTGCTCTAGCTGGGGACAGCCATAAAATACAATCCATCTGAGTCCGTGTCTCCCATACTTCTAGCTGGCAGCCAGCTCGGTGCTGAGAGGCATGGACCAGAGAATTTCCTCCATTCCAGAAGTACTTAGCAACAGGTACGTTGGTCTGCCCTGAATTAGATGTGACCATGCCTCAGGGAGTAGGTCTGCATTCATCTTTATTGGAGACAGTACTACATTAAGCAGTGATGAATTATCCACCCTAGGAATATGGTTTGGAAATCTTCCTGTGTGCAAGTATTCCAGGCTGCCCCCATCCTGTTTATCAAAGTTAAAGGGATTGCAGGTGACAAAACTGCAAAATGGTGTCCAGAAAAAGTCTGAGCTACTACTGGTGTGGACTAGGTTCCAAAGGTCTCTGCTAAATTCCTGTCAGAAGTGGAAACAGGCGCAGCAGGGAAAAGAATGTGTGAGGGTTTTTTGTTGGTTTTTGATTGTTTTAGCGTAACTTGCTCAAACAAATACTGGGGTTAGAAGCTTTTCTGTTCAAAGCGTGTTTAATCTGGGATGATATGCATGCACACTGAAATCTTCACCAGTGCCTTATGGTAAACTCAGTTTTTCTTGGTTGGCTTCTTCCTTTAGAGGAAGCAGAAAGCGAGTTATGGGGTTTCTTGTCCCTGGGTGGGATACGCTGCAGCAAGCTGCCCTCAGTCCAGTAGCTCAGGTGCTCAAGGGCAGATTCCCCTGAAACTGGGCTTAAGCAACAGCACTCCACTTCTCCCTGTCCTTTGTGGCAATCTTGAGTCAGGCCTTCTTCCACTCCCTTTATCTTCAGGCAGGACAGAAATCCTGGTCTGCTCTCAGTTTCACAGGTTCCCTCGTTTCTTTCTCTGGTGAGATAGTGGAGAGGACCTTGTGTGCCTCTCCCAAGAATGAGAAGCCATCTGTGACTCTCAACCTTCAAAAGCAGAAAGGTAAGATTGTGACAGGCTGTCACGTAACAACAAATTGATTCTTTCTGTTTCAGAGAGGCAGTGCGCTTGGCTAACTGTGCTCCTGTATCTGAGAATAGTGGAAGTAGGCCAAGATGTTGCATCCCGTTGCCTGTCAGAGGGCTGGGAAACTACACTGCATGTGTGTTGGGGATGGGAATGGGAATACTGTACCTGGAAAATCTGTGAGGTGGAACAGTGATAGCCTCATTGTGATGGGAAGGAAAACACCTCTAGCAGGTCCAGCTCAGTGGCAGATTGTGCTGCCTGCGTGTGAGGTCATGGCATGTGTGGTTCTGTGTCTCCTCAGGGAGTCTGCTAGCCAGCGATCACAGCGTGAAGCTCAGCATCTCAGTTGCTTCAGGCTCCCCTGTTGTGGTGGACGTTTACATTGCTGCTGCCTATCTGCAGCACTTCTGGGGTTTGCTACCTGGAGCCAAGATCCTCTTCCAGAACTTGGAACGGAAAATCTCCAGGTACCCCTGTCTTTAGAGTCCTGATCTGGGCTCCAGCTCTGACCTCTCGTGTTGTCTTTGAAACCGTCTCTGAATCTTTCCTCTTGTGGACTTTCCTCATCCCTTGCCCATGCCTTCGTGTCTCCCAGTTCCTTGCTACAAATGATTTTCCTACCGTGTTACAGATGAAGACCAGCCCAGCCATGCCAAGAAAACTGAGCGGTATGGTTTCTATGAGCCCTTTCTGACATCTACTCTTTCAAATTGCAGATTCCATAATGTTTATTGCATCTACATTGCCTCCAGCTGTGTAAGCATCATATCTCTGCCAGCTTCTCACCTGCCTTTTCCTTCAAGGTGAGTCCAGGGTCTCTGCCCACTTACAGCGTCCCAAGAAAGGTTTCTATGTTCCAAGCTTCTCACATTCCTGTTTCTTCTAGTCCTGCAGGAGAAGCCTCACCCCCCTCACTAGTGTTTCTATCCAGCTTGCAACCTCACCTGCAACATCTGCCCCAGGCACGGATTTTATGCCACTTGTCCTGTGTACTGACTCTGTCCCTGCAATGGGTTTGCTCACTTTGCAGCAGCATCTTCAAAGAGGTATTCAAGCTTCCACAGAGATAATTTGTGAGGAACCTTGCAGATTTTCTACTCTGACACATCCTCTGCTACTGCGTAGAGGAAATAAGAGTTCCTGTCCCAATTCCAAAACCTCTTTTTCCAGTGTCTGAAAAGGACTTGTTTATTAGAAAGGGACCAAAAAGACAACAGATTAGAAGCGCGCGTCTGATATTAGGCAGGCTGACAGCTGGGACTGGGGATGAAGCAAGGACATTCAGGGGGAGAATCCTGCTCTGTTAATGCTCTGCTTTTCCCGTGTTCGCTGCTGTTGGGGTTCAGCACCTTGCAGCAGGTGATTTCTGTCCCCATACAAACTTTTCCCAAGACGCTCATTGGACATGCAGTGAAGTTCTTCAATCCTTTGCATACTTAATTAGGGGAGGGTTAAAAGAAGCAATGGCCCTTCCCCTTCTCTCTCTTATACCCACCCATACATAGCTGTAGCTTTGCTCTTCCTTCAGGGGAGGTGCACCCGACACAGTCCACCATGTCCATCCCACACAGGAGTGAGGCAAGCCAGTGCACGGTAAGCGCTGTAGAGATTGGGTGTGGAGGGAGGTGGGTAGGAGGGAACAAATTACACCACAGAGGGGAGAGGAAAATCAGATCAAGGATGGGATGTGGACAGAATAGCAAAGACAGAAGTTAGAGTTGTCATGTCTTCCCAGACGTGAACAAACCTCCCTCTCTACTGAGATCCGCTGTCTGGGACATGACCCTTGTGAGGGAGCTGGGCATTGGCCTGACCTCCCTCTGCATCTTAGTCTGCCTGCTCTCTCCATAGGGTGCTGGTGGAGGACGGAACGGGTGAAGCTTTGGTGCTGTGCAGGAACCAGCATGTGGCAGCAATGCTGGGCCTGAGCCTTCTCGAGTGGGAAGCTCTGCAGAACTGTGTGCAGAGCAGGGGCAGAGTGTCCGTTCAGCATGGGGAAGCTACTGGCACGGGGGTGAGTGGGTTATTCCGGTAGCGATTGCAGCATGCTGAGCTCAAGCCTCGGCTGGACTGGATTTCCCTTTGCTGTGGGTGTTCCAGTGGCTCCCTGCCTCCCTCTGCATGTTCACTGGCATCACAACCTTTCCTTCCTCAGTGTGTGGAGGAACCTGAGGATCTCATTGCTTGCTACTTAAGGAGCCTGTGCAGGAGTCCTCTCATCTGTCGCCCTATCCTGCTGGATTTCAGCCTAGACAGGAAGCCCTCCAAGATCCTGCAGCCTAGTAAGCAAGCACTGTTGGCTTTTGTAATATTTAGTGTGGGAAGGAAGGGAGGAGCCATCTCACCAGGCTGGGGAAGGAGAGCTGCCTTCACTGCCCACAAAGCAAGATCTCTGGAGGATTTCCATGAAATTGTGAATTCTGTGTCTTAGCAGAACTGTGGTTACAAAAATACAGAAATAGTATTGTAAAAATCACTACATACAACAATATTATATCTGAATTTTTCTACTTAATACAGAAGCATAAAAATAGTATTGAATTGTCCTTGTAGTTGTAGTGAACAACTTGGAGCTTCTCCGTTCAAATTTTATGTATGGTTCCAGAAAAATAGATCAGCTAAACAACTGGGACAGTAATTGTTCCAAGGTGTCAGTGAGGGGGGGTGCGGGTTGTGTGTGTGTGTGTGGTAGTGGTGGCAGGAGAGAACATGTTTTATTAGCACCCCCCTTTTGGCCAGCCAGGGTTACTTTGCAGGCCTCTCAAATGAAGTGGGTTTTGACTTTAGACAGGACGGCAGGTAAAGTCAAGATTAGGCCTGGAAATCCTCACCATGGCCACAGAATTTGAAGTGCTGAAGAGTTTTGAATTCATGGGTGCTGATGTCTGAGCTCTGTGCAGTTGCTGCGTTAAGGAGACATTCCTCGTAGCTGCTTGTACTAACGCTAGTGCTTGAGTATGAGTCCAGGCGCTGCAGGGGTTGATTTGCTAAGCTCTGCTCTGGAGACGTTATCTTTTGGCTATCATGTAACATTGTCTGTAAGGCCAGGTTGCTGATAGTGAGAAAAGATACAAAGCCCAGTGCATCAGCTATGTGAGCAGCAGGTAGTTCACAGCGTTTCACAGTGTAAACTGTCTGTTCCTCCAAGTTGGAGGGATGCTGGCCAAATGCATTCATCTCCTTACATCCTGGATTCATTAATTGTGCTGTCCTTTGAGGTTTAGCGGATGCCAAGCAGCTGCTGCAAGGCCTTCCCTCCCACACCAACTTCTACAGCTGTGGGCTAGAACAGAGCGGGAGCCCTGTACTGAGTTGTTACAGGTTGTATCTTTCCCCTTCAGCTCCACCACAGCTGAGAAATTTTCACTGCGGTGAAGTGGAGTTTGTGTCGCAAGTGGGACCTCGGCTGAGCCTGCTGTGCCTGAATGTGGAGGAAGTGGAACAAGAAGCCTTAAGTTATCTGAACAGCGAGAGAATTAGGAGGACATCCAGTCACTGCCAAGAGGGAGCCACTGCTTAACATGCCTCCCAGTGGGAGAGGAATTATGAAAATACCTACTGGGATTGGGAGCTCGTTTTAATCTCCTTTCCAGTGGGAGCGCAGGCCTGTGAGCACAGGGTGAAGGGTGCAATCAAGAAGCTGCTGTGACCTGTGGAATTCCTGAATGGTCATTCTGGACCATTGCCACCAGCAATACTGGGCTACATTTTGGAAGAGAGATATTCACTACTTACTACGTGACAGCGCTTGCTTTGGGCCTAGGGCACACAATGTGTGTATTTTATGTGGTAGCATCTACTAAATAAAGCTATTAAAATACAGTTTAAATAACACCGTATCTATTTTAGTATTAGGGTTTACTTGCTATATGGGGAATGAGGCAGAAAGTAGATCCTTGGTTTATGAGGCAGAGCCAGGCATTTTGCAGATCATTCACTGTCTTCCTGCAAAACTGTACAGTTGCCACAAGGGATAGTCTTCTTAACCCAATAGAAATTATTAAAATGGTGTTTTAAAAGCATTTCCTTCCTCCAAGAAGAGAAAGGAAGTGAATAAGTTACTGTTTGGAAACTAAATCATGGTACTAAATCGCAGGACTATACAGGCATTGTTTTGCAGCTTAAACAGTGGCCTGAACCTTATGTGGGGCTGGTAACAAAAGGATGGCAGTGAGCTGTGATACAAATTCACAACATGCTACAGGCTTGCCCATCTGTTCCTGATTAGGAAGGGGATGACTGCAATGGCACGTGCCAGTATCCACAGTGTCATGGCAGACTAACCAGTACAACACTTGGGAGATCACCACTGGAAGAGATTCCTCTCCCGTCTGCTTGCAGTGATGACCAAGTGTTCTGCACTTGCTTTTGCCAAAGTAACATCCAGATCCTTTGTCTTGTGCTATAGGTTACACACAGTTACTTCCCTGCTGTGTTCTGTGTGCAGACAGCCTATTTGAGCAGCTACTCTGTTTTGGGTTTTGTTTGTTCAGTGTTTCCTCCTGCCTTTCCCCTTTCCCCCTTAGTTTGAGCCTTATATTAAATTATAGGTGGTGGGTTTATTGAGCACGGGTAACATATCTTCCCTCTCAAGGCCTGCTGGCTGCTTCTAAGACCAAAGCATGAGTGGCACAAGACCTGGCATGCCACAATTCAACAAAGTTCTGAGCCTCCGTCTTTAAGAAGGTTACCAAAACAGCTTAAAGCAAAGCTCTACACAAGGTTTGCTGTGACAGTCTGTTTTTCTGTAGTTGCTTTCTGTGAAATGGTAACGATTTTGCTGAAGCTTGCTCCCCACCCTCCCCAAAGAAAACAAAACACAAACAAAAAAAAAAACCTCTCAGCCTGAGGAAAATGTTGACTGTAAGTGATGTAAATTAAGAGATTAAAATCTGGTTTAAAAGTGCAACTGAAAGTAGTCCTGTAATATGAATAACATTGTAGCAGACAGTGCTACAGAAATAGATAGGAAGTGCCAGATAACAGAGACTTATTTAAAAACAAAAAAGGCAAATTTGTCTCTATAGTTGTAACTATGTTTAATAATTGTTTTTACTTCTGAATTTGAACCTTCCAGTAGTATCTCAGTAGTGTCCCGCTTTTCCTCCTCATTATGTATGTTATCTGCTGCCACACTTACTACTCCCCTGTCCCTCTTTTATTTCGCATTACAAACGCAATCATCAGTCCTTATATAGGCTGTTTGCCTTTGCCAGGCTGAAGACCTAATGCTTATTCCAAGCCTGTTGCCTGTTTTCTAATCCATCAGTGGTTTGCCATTCACAACGTCTTTTTCAGAAGGGGAGTTTGATTATATTCTTCTGAGAAGACCGAACAGATTAACTGGCTCTCTTATTTACAGTTTTATTAGTACATTCGGAGAATCACAAGGCATGAGACGGATGAATCAAATCTGTTTGGGGGGAATTAAGATGTGCTTGCTTGTAGAACTCACATATGAAGGACCAGTTCTCCGATGTATTGCAGGAAACTCTTTTCCTGTTTGTCTCTGAGCTTCTGCCCATGATCAGAGTTCTGGTCACTGGGTTACTTCAGACAAGAGAACACATCTTGTTCCTCTGATCAGAGTTTTTCCTTTATTTATGCAGCTCTCCTTATCAAGTTCCTCGCTCTCTTTCTGAAGCCAAACAAAGTATCCTGTTGTTGGCATGGGTAAGAAATAATAACACAAGAGCGAAATCAGCTGGCTTCATGTTCGTGCTACTACATGCTTTGGGACTGGGAGGAGCTCTTAAAGTTTTCGGCCCAAGAGGGAAGAAAGCATGAAGCGTGTGCTGCCATCAGGGTAGCTGTGCAACTGTTCTGCATGGAAAGACAGAGATGTTCCTTTTAGCCGATTTTCTGTAGCTCTCCACTTCATCACCCGTTCACCTCTAGAGCCTACCACCCAAAGCCAAAACTCATGAGTACTAAAGGCAGTTGTCCTGTGCTTTGGCTGTCTACAGCCCTCGTTATTCCAGGTCTAGGTGGGATTGCTCGGGCTGGCAGCTCCCTCTAGCCCTCGTCAATGTATCCCTACTAGGTGCTATTTACTGAAGGTGCTGCGCTATGCAGTGGGGTTGTCTGATTAAAGCGTGTGCAAGCAAGGCTTGTACTGCAGCAGGCCTCACGGGGAAGGAGTGGAAGAAGTCCACGCTGCCTTGCAGCCATGAATCGTAGCCAAGGCTCAGCGAGTGTGCAGAGCAGCAAGCCAGACATCTCTCTTTTGGGTCAGAGAGAAGGCTGAGGAGGGAAGGAAAAGAGAATGAGAGGATGAGTAAGAGATGACAGTCAACGGTGTAGGAGAAGAATCTCTAAAATTGCAGAAAGTGATAGGAGAAGTCAGCATGGAGCCTGGGGGAGGGAGAAGCCACGAATCCCACCTAAAGCTGGGAATGGGGAAAGAATGGGCACAGGGCAGACATGTCCTCCCGTTCTGGCAGGCTTGAGTCTGCTGCTGTAACAAAACTCAAAGTGGGTCAACATACACTGAGCCTATATGCTTATGAGTTTCCCTTTCCAAGCTTACCTCCAGGTCCAGCAGTGTTTGATTGTTTTATACAGGTTTTATATCAACAGCAGATACAGGGGAAGCAGAAGCATCCAGTGACAGGCTGGTAGGGAGGAGGACGCTGACTCTGCGTTCAGGTTCACCAGTTGCAAGTTGGTCCCCCTTGTAATGCTGAAATCTGTAGCGGAAAAATAGTGAGGGGCTACCAGAAAGAGGAACACAGCAGGGAAGGCAAAACATGTGTGTACATTTATTCCTCCCCATTTTTCTGAATATTAATAAAGATAGACCCTGCCTCTTGTACTGGAGACCCACTGCTATGAAGCTCTCTCTGTAGAAGAGCTATGACCCTTCTCACGTAGAACAGGAAAAGATAACCAGGCTTTTTGGAAAGTTTGCTTTCCTGTGAGTAAGGTGGCCTTTTCAATAAAGGAGGTGGGCTGGAGTCAGAGAGATTGTCATTAGTAACACCTAAAGGGGCCTGCTGGTTTGGTACACAAAAGGGATCTAAGCTGAACTGGCTAAAGAAAGCGTCAAAAGTTGGGAGTTTTGGTTGATTCGTTTAGTTTTGGTTAACATTCAAAGGAATACATTCTTTTGAAGTGTCCTTCCTTCCTTCCCATTCCCTGGCAGTTCTGTCCCTGTGCCAAGGGAGCAATCGTTACCGTGAAAAACACCTGAAATGGCAGGACCACAGACCCTTTCCTTCATCCCAGGGACAGAGAGAGAGGTGCTTGGATTAGCCACAGACTTCAGCTCCTTCCTTGACCAACTCAGGTGCTGCAGGAGCCCCCCAACGCACACAAGCGCACTGTTTGGACTCTTCTCCCCCGTGCCTGTGGTCTCTGGGTGGTGTTAAACTCTACCTGTCACCTTGATGTTGCCTGTAGCTTTGGCAATGTTGTTTTCAATCATGCAGGTGTAGGTGGCGTTAGCTGTAATGTTGTGCAGAAAGGACACCACTTTCAGAGTGACGTTTTCAGCATTCAGCTCGTAGCTGGTGTTGGCAACGTGAGGCAGGTACTCCCCGGTGTCGCTGTAGGCTGTCCAGCGCACGGCGGGTCGAGGGAACCAGCGTGGTGCTTCGCACTGCAACGTGCCCCCGCTGCTGCTGTTCTCCACGTGGACCTTGGGGGTGCTGAAGGCTTTGGGAGAGAAAACAGGGGGAGAGTCAGAAAACGGCAAAAGTTTAGGAACTGGGCGTGAAACACCCAACTGCATCTGCTGGTCAGTCCCAAGTGTTTCTAGAGTACTTGCTGCTCAGCATCGCATGTAGCCAAACCAAACACAGAGGCTCAGACAGAGGTCTGTGTAGGTTGGGCTACAGGGGGATGACTACAGGGGATCTAAAGACTCCTAGGACAAGACAGTCCAGTTTGACGAGATCTGCTGAAGTCATGGCACAGCTTTAGTGTCTTTAAGTAATTCTGCGTAACAGTTACGAGCTGGGTCCCGGGCTCATAAACTAAGCATTTCCCAAGAGCTCCTGGACATCCAGGCTCCCAGAGGAGACTGGGCTCAGGACCTGGCCAGCCTGAGACCGCCCATGTCTGCCGAACGCTGGGCTTTGCCGGGCAGGAACTGCAGCCAGCACAGCTCCGCTCACCTCTGCTGAAGGTGGGTGGCTGAAAGGAGGCACCTGCTTTTCTCAGCAGGGAGAGGCATGCCAAAAACGATTGCTATTATCAGAGGCTGGAGGAAGGGGAAGATGACTCACCCTCTCCGCTGACTGAGAAGGGAGCCTGACCAACACCTACGGCCTCATGATGTGACGCTGATGCTAAATGGGGCTGCAGCCAGGGGAAGCTCCATCTGCACCTGCTGAGGCTGAGGGCAGACTAAGTTGTGGCCTGAACTGCAGGATTTACGCCAACATGACTGGGTTAAACAAAATATTTAAAGCCCATTGCAAACTCAGCTGTGTTTTAAAGCCAAGGCTCTCAAATAAAACTTTGTTTGTCTCACTCTCCTAGAAAAACAGACCTCTGTATTCACTGTATTTTCCACATGCACATAGGTGAAGAGAAACAGCAGCTTTTTACAAGAGTAGACCTCAGACATGAGCCAAAGCCCTCTGGCCTTCCTGATGTCTACTGTAGTCCCAAGCAGTTCTTCCATCCTTGCCATTGCAAGATAAGGGGCCTGTGAGCCCAGCAGCCTTTTTTTCACTGCTTGAGGAAGTGCTTCACATAGCAACAGGGCAGAAAACACACTTTCAATAAGAAATGGGAGACTGAAATGACACTGGCCAGATGTTCCTCTGACACCAAGTCTTGTATTGCCTTTCTGTCCCAAGATGGACTCCCCATGAGTGATGCGGGGAAGTGTCTGCGTCTCCAAGACATCTGTCACAAGCTTCTGCACAGAAGCTGGTGCCTACCTCCTGGTGCTTTGGCTCTGCTGGGCCAAAGGAGGAGACTGGACCTGCAGAAAAGCAGCCTGTCTCATTCAAGAGCTCTGCTTGTTACTGCTGTCCTGCCATGACTGGCCTGAAGAACAGCGGAACCCTCCCATGCTGCCGTACGTCTGGCCTCACCACATAAACAGTCACCCATCCTAAAACTGCATTTCCTTGACTTGGAGACATTTGACTGTTTTTCTTCTCCCAGTTTGAGCTGTGGGGCAGCAACAGTGGTCGCAGTGGTGAGGGAGAGGGTGCAAAGACTGCAGTCTGCAGGAGACCCTGAAGTGATTCAGCCATCAGTCTCCAACACGAGGTGACCCTTTGGGAGGTGACTTGTTACTGCAGCCGAAGTCATCTCCCTGGAAGAGTGTGAAGACCTGGTGGTATCCAGATCTCTCCTGGAGGACTGACTCTCCAACGTTTGGAGAGCCATGAAGATTTTTTTCCCTCCTTTCTAACAATTCTCTTGGCTACCTTAGAAACTTCCATGACTGGAAGGTCATGGACCCACACTACTGTGCCAACCCCTGAGTTCAAGAGATGTGCTGGGACCTCAGGGGTGCCAGCAAAAGCCAGCCAGAGAAACACTAAGACCACCTACCTATGCAGGCTCACGTTATCCCCGTTGTATAGTCAGTGTAACTCACCGCAATTTCACTGGAAAGACCCAGAGGTGACAGAAACGGGTGAAACGCTGCTGGGTTCAGTGGGAGCGTATTGCTTTGTGCCAGCGGTGAACATGATGGCCAGGCCCAGAGGGTTCAGAAGAATTAAGCACCCGCAAGTGAAAATTCAGCAGTGTCTGTGCGTGTTTTAAGGTTGACTCATAACAAGGTAAACAAATAACTCTAGCAAATATGTAATACTTAAAATAACTATGATATAGGCGGTTTGTTGTTTTGATAGCCACTTTTAAAAACTGAAAACATTAGAAAAACAGAAAAAAGATGTTAAATAGGCTATAATTTTTACTATGCAGCACTTCTCCTGGCTGGAGAGACATCTTAATCTAGAGAGAAAAAGCTATAATTTTATCTTTAACAGGTATAAAATCAGAATCTTTATAAGATCAATTAGCCGCTCCCATTCTTAGGGGCTCTTTGTAGTCAGTTAAGTATCTGGTAGACTACGTGTGGTAAACAGAAGAAAAAAGACAACTGAGTGCATTAAAATAATAATCTTTTCTGCAATGAGGATGTGGAAAGAATGGGTAAGGCCATAAACACCTCTGGAAAAGCCAAAAATACCCCAGTCCTACTCAGGGGTGCAGGGCTCGACAGTGGCTGCTGGAGGAGCAGGCACCACTCACAGAGCCTCTAGCATCGGCGTAGCTGTGGGTAGGTCCAGCTGAGCCACGTTAGCTTGCATTTTGCAGCAGGATATTCTTTCTTGTACCCCTCACCTCCCGTCCTGTACCGCAGCACTGCAGCTCCGCTCCCTCTGGCCGTGGTGACGGAGCACCAGTAGGTGCCGGCATCGGAGAGCTGCACATCCCTCAGCTCCAGGGAAGCATTGCCGCCGATCACCTGGTCCGCAAACACCGCTGTGCGGCCCTGAAATGACGCGTCTTGCTCTTGCAGGTGGTCCTTCCCACCTTTAAACTCATGAACCAGCCCAGCTACTCCCGCCTTGGCCCATTGGATCACTATGCTGCCCATCCGGATGTCGGGCTCGAAAGTGCAGCCCAGGACGCCACGCTGGCCAATGTTCCCTGGAGATGTCAGCGCCATCACGCTGATGGGGCGTTTTCCTGCAAGGAGAAAGCAAGGCAGCGTGAGAAAGGTGAGGCGGTGAGCGTGGAGAAAGGCCAGACCACCCTGCAGCTGTCGTGCACCAGCCCTGAGGCTGAACAGGCACTGGCACGTTCGCAAGGGCACCAGTAGCAGCTACCAGTGCTGCTAGCGGAGGTCAGCTCCCATGGCTTATATACCAAGATAAAGCACAGGAGAATTTCTGTAGCAGGCAGTCTCCTTCAAAAAGTAGCTCCTCGTGTTTGTCTGAGAAGAATTTGCATGGTGCTTTCTTGCTTACTTATATGTACCAAGGATTTTTCTCTTTGCAGTGCCAGAAGAGCGTGATTTTTGTGTCTTTTCTTAGTTGGGACCTCCCTTTATGCAATACAAATGTGATTGCAAGGCATAATGCTGGCAGAGAAATAAGAGGCTGCTCTTTCACCCTTACTGGAATCCAAACTGTTTTCTTTCGTTTAAGAAACATCAGCATTTCCCTTCCCTGGGGACGCAGATCACTCCTCAAGTCAAATCCTAACCAGTGAGCTTGAGAATTAGCTCCTTCCTGGAGCCGGCTCCTCTTTTCCATGCAGCCCTTCCCTAAGTGCCCCAAGGAGGCTGCATTTTGGCCAACACCAAAGCAACACATTTTTGTCATCTCTGAGGGAGCAGGGGAACGTGCCCCATCCTGGCAGATGCTGCCCGACTTCGCAATAAATACCATTGTGTCCTCCTATCTGGGAGAAGGAGCACAGTATGTGCAGGACCTCCTGTACGTGTAGGTTTAGGGCTCCAAGCCCAAGGAAATTTCAGCCCTACATCTCCAGCAGCACAGGTTGTGCTACACTTATTGACCCCTTGCCTCAGCTGGCTTCCCATGGAGCAACAGATGGAGTTGCACGTTTCAGTTGCTAACACATCAGATGATAACTAAAAACAAACAAACAAACAAAAGCCTTAATTTCTGCTGTGAAAGCACAGGTCAGGCCTTCACTTCCCGGGGCAAAACAGAGCTGCCCCACAGTGCCGGGGCTCACACGTGCACCGTCACTGCTGCAGCCTGGGGCTGGCCCGCTGACAAGTTTTCACAGAAATTAAAAGCCAATGGATTTCCTCACTCAGCTCTGAGTGCCAAGTGCTGGTGTCTTCTAACCCACCTTGAGCACAGGTATGTGTGTGTGTGTGTGTGTGTGCATATCTGCATTATTTAAAACTTACAAGAGCTCCAGTCTCCAAGGACAGCACGCCTTGCTGAGAAAGGCCATTATTGAAGTCACCTGTGCAGTCTTAATAATTCAGCCATCTGGTACATAAGCTTTATAAAGTGAGCTTTCATGAAAGGGTTGTAGGTGGCGCTTCCACACGAGCTCACACCTCAGCCCACGCACAGGATGGAGACACAGAGGTAGCAGCAGGGCAAAAGTTCATCACCCCTCTGGTAACGGCAAGAAATGGGAGCAGTCCCATACCTGAGACTCCAAACCCGATGATCAGGGCAATCACTGCAGCCAGGATGATAATGACCGTAGTCATGCTATTTGGGGAAAACAGAAAGGACAACGTTACCACGCAGCCCACCTCCTTTCACACCCTACGCCTCCGGTGCATGTCTGCAGAACCGCCAGCAGGAAGGAGGTCAAGGCGGGTAAGCCACAGATCCAGAGCCAGGTGGACCAGTGAAGCACATGACCACGGTAGTGATGAACATCAGGGTGAGCACTCATCATCAAAGGTAGGGAATCATGTGGCGGGAGGAGACCCAGGTTTTGCCTTTGGAAGGAGGCAGCGGGTCCCAGTGAAGGATGCTCCTCTCAATCCCCTGGTGGATAAGCAAGCCAGGCAGTCCCTGCTGGCACTTGTGAGGGACCCAGGGAGGTGAGCAGAGCACTGAGACAGGCCTCTGACCCCACAAGACACCCAGTACAAGCCAGGCAGTGGGCAGGAGGGGGCTGGAAACAGGGCCAGGTCTGTGAGCTTGCTGGTTTGGGGATGCCCCATGTGCAGATGGATAAGTGGCTGTCAAATGAGAAGCTGAGGAGGAGAAAGCCACTTGCTAAGCCACACAGGCAGAGCAGTCCTGCAGAGGAGGTGACAGGCAGCATGACATAGAGCAGCACAGCTTGAGCCTTGCTGAGCGCAAACCACCCCTGGCACAGCCCCAGCTTGGACAGACCTGTAAGCGTGGCCTGGTGCAGGTTCCCACCAGAGCCGGTGGAGCTGTCACACATGGTCCTGGGTGCATTGTCACCTGGGCGTTGTGGCAGCAACCTCAGCTCCTCACTGGACCAAGCCCTGAAGCAGCTCCCCACAAAAACCCACAGGTACGTTCCGGGGTGAGCAGCTCATGTGCTTGTGCCCGACGGTCTCACAGACTTGCTGGGCTCAGCTCTGCTCAGGACTGCCAGAGAAGAAACCCAGAGAGAGCCACAGGAGGTCCTCACAGGGGCCTTTCCCCCTTCCCCAAGCCTGGCAGGGTGCTGCAAGGAGCTGTGCTGCAGGAGGCACAGGCACTGTCGTACCACAGCCACCGCACCAGTGGCCAGGGCTGCCAGCCCAGAGCCTGTTTTGCCCCATTGTACACAGAAACTCCCGAGCTGCCTCTTCTCGTCTCATCCCCAGGCAGGACCAGGCTGCAAGATGTCACAGCCCTCCTGCCCACACAAAAATAGCTGCTCTGCTTCAGCTGTGTTCACTGGCTTGCGGCTCGCTCTTTCCCAACACATTGGGCAGCCTCCCGTGCGAGAGCCTGTCGGTGTCTGTACAACCGCACTGCTCCTCCTGCCGTTAATGTGTGCCTGCATCAGTTACTTGCACAATCACGCCTCAGTCACTGTAGATGCCAGGATGACAGGGCTGATACGGAGCTCTAGGGAGTTGCACCATGTGAACAAGCCCCTCCTGCAGGGCACAGCAGGGATGGGAAAAAGCGAGGGATAGAGAGAAGGGGAGATGTTGCAGAAGGCTTGCTTGTCCTCCCACTGTCTCCTTTCCATCCTCATTCTTAAAGCCAGCGGAAAGTTGTCTGAGGGAGCCCTGTCTGCACATGCCGGTGCGCTCAAGAGAAAGGATCAGAACTGTGTATTTCACCACAAGTGTGCCATAAGTCCATACATAGGTTCATATGAGTCCATATATACATTCACATCCGTACCGAGCCCTCCCTGCCTTGACATCCTCAGAGCAGAGGTGTTTGTTTGCTCACACAGATCCTGCAGCGTGACGGCTCCAGGCGGAGACTTGTCATGTCCCACGGAGCTCAACCCCGAGTCACTTGGGGTCTCAGCCAGGCTCACTGTGGGACAACCCTGTGCTTTCCTATTCCAGGACAGATACCGAGACTCTTGTGTACGCTAAATAATATCTACCTCCTTGAGGAGCTCCACCAATTTCTACGGAGCTGATCCCAGAGCAAGATAGTTGCTATAAACTCAGCCAAGGTTGCTGTGATCAGCCTCAGCTCTCACGCTTGGGAAGCACTGGCTTAGACCCACCGCACATATGCCTGGAGCAAGTGGCAGCCATGCTATCTCACAGCGGCAGTGACTCACCCTCACGCCTCTGGATTAAAATCCTCCTTCCCATGAGTGGGCAAGGGAGAAATTGCTGGGAGCTGAGGGATGCTGCCTGCACGTTACAGAGGATTTAATCAATAAATGCTGGAGGGGGTATGGCAGGGGACAAGCAGCCAGGACACCCTCCTTTGCAGTCTCTAAACGCTTCAGGTGCCACCACACTTGCCTCCGGTCATCAAAAGGACCCTCTGGCCTGAGCACCACCTCTGCCCTAGCACTGTGCCAGGCAAAACTGTCCTCAGCTCACTCACAGACAAACACGAACCAGCACTAGCAGGCCAGCACCAACGCTTTTGTCTCCTGCTTGTGCCACCTGCCCCCATAGCTGCAAAGCCTTGCTAGCAGAGAGGTGCTTCCCACCCCTGGTTCAAGACTGCAACAGGGCTGATGGAAAAAGCCGGTCGTTTGTTATGGGGGGGGGGGGGGATGGCAATTTTGGGTACATGGATGCCACTGCTCACTTCAACACCCCTTGCCAGGGACAAGGAGAAATCAGGAACTTTGGAGTTTCTTCCACAGAAACTGCGAGATCCAAGAATTAAAAATATTTGCCTGTGAGCCCCCCCTGCGTATTGAGTCAATCTGGAGCGCAGGGCGAACAAACAAGAGGAAGCTGGCAATCCGGCCACATGCTGACAGTAGATGTGTTTCGCAACATTCCAATCCAGCAGTTCAAGCAAAAAGCAATTTTCTGTGCATCAGCACCCCTCATACTTCCAGCGTTTCAGAGGCATGGAAACTGGCTCATGCAGATGGCTGGGGCTGCGCAAGTCGGAGCCCCGACACCGCCCTCGGTTCCCGGCAGCACTTTGGCAGCCTGTGGGATGCCACTCCACGCATCCTACCCGCAGCCAAACGGGGTTTTGTCCGCAGCTCCAGGCAGCCTGAATGCTGCTGAACACAGGGGACAGAGAGAGGCTCGCAGCCCTGTTGTGACAGGCAGCGGAGGCTTAATCCTCCTGGTTTCTAGCTCTGTGCAGAGTAAGTTTTCCCTTGGGAATGGGCTTAGAGGTGCGAGGATCAAAAAACGTGGAAGATTAAGAGACTGAAGGTCCCCTGCCTTCCTCCTTAGATCAAAGCTTACTGTGGAAAAGAAATAGCATGGCAGGGGTAACCCAAAAGGAAGGGTTTTCCATTCCAACAAGCGGTTAATGATTGCAGAGCTCAACTTTTCTCAGTGTTTCAGTTTTATTTTTGGAGTCGTTTTGTTTTGCTTTTTCCTGAAATCAATAGAAACCTCCCACTGCTCCTCTGAAGCTTCCTGGAAAAGTCACCCCTCTCTCCGGGCTATTACTGTGTTTCAAGATTAGCCTGAAGATGCCAACAGCCTTGAAGAAGCCTGCTGCTTCCAGTAACCTGCTGCCATCTGGTTGCACGCAGCAGCCTGGAGTGGGCAGAGTACGGTTCTCAGAGCAGCAAGGCGTAGACATTCATTTTTTTCACACTCATCAGTTATCGCATTTCCCTGACAAAAGCCAGCTGGGCTGCCTCTTGGGAATAACAGAGCTGCTTATTACATGCATTCCAGATGCATGAGGAACATGGTGCTCAGTGGATATTTACACTGTGTTACATTATTTCTACTAGTGATCTCACTTTCATCAGTGAAAAGATGCAGATAATATTACTAGTTAGCTCTTCCTTGATGCTCCATGTAAGAAAGCTGGAGCACAGCTCATGCGTGAGAGGTCTCTTCTGTTCACATGTGGCCTGTCCTCCTCGCTGCTGTTCGTTAGGTGGGACAGATACTCGTAGCAGCTGAAACCTTTTTGTCAGCATAAATGCAAACAGAGATGTCTCACACACCTCGCTGGAGCCTTTGCCTCCCTCCAGCCTGGAAAAGGCCACACCTGGGATGAAGATATGTGGCTTGTTGGTGGCTCTGTTCAAGCAGTCACGTTTACATGCAAGCCCAGTCCACGTTCATTGGAGGCTGAAGCAAGTTTGCCAACTAATTTAGCCAGCTGGTGGGGGTTATTTTCAACTAATTAGGAGATATGGATACAAGGTAGATATTTTCATGGCGTTTCCTGTGATATTTCTTTTTCTGAGTGCAGTTCACCAGGCCTTGGTCAATAGCTCCAAAGGAAACAGGCTCATTGAAACAAGAGACACAAACCAGCTTGCACGTCTTCCCAGCTCTTACTCCTGACCCACACAGCAAGGAAACCTGCTGCAGGACGGCTTTTGCCTTTCTGCCCACAGCACGCCGATATGATGGAGACGTAAGTGACTGTCTGAGGGCCAGCAGAAGGAACACGGAGCCTTCCTCAAGCCATTGATACCCCAACCTACAACAGCAGGAACACAGAGCCTTTCTTGAGCCATTGATACCCCGACCTACCACAGCATTCAAACCTGAGGTAGCGTATTCCAGCCATGCACAGTTTCTATGACACACATCGCCATCCTGGCTACAGCTGATGACCTGCACATGGGTGTCTGACAGCTACATGGCCTTACGGATTTTATAAAAGAAGCTGTACCGGTATTTAAGTAGCCTGGGTGAGTGCAGTATAGAGTCGAGCTGCAAAGAACTGCTATCTTGAAAGCTCCTGGCAGCAGGGTGATACAGCCGAGGCCTCTGGAAAACGCAATTCCCTCCCTCCTCTCTCCCAAAGCAGATGCAGATAATACCATACCTCCAGAAAATGACCTGGCCTTGGGATGCCATGGTCACGGCACCTACGAAGACAAGCCAAACTCCAGGTGCCCAAAGGTCCCACACTGTTCAGCACAGCCCCTGTCCTTCACATGGTATATACTCCCAGGCTGTCCTGCTTAAATAACTGAACTCAGCTAAGGAGTGGTGAGCCCAAGCAGTGAACTCTGAGGAATGAGGAAGCAGTGAGCATCTCAGCTCCCCCCACCAGGCCAGTCAAAAGCAGGGAGGCCTGGTTAGTCACTGGGGCAATAGGAGAGACCTCCTACACCATCCATGAAAGAAACGTCTGATATAAAACAAAAAATAACACTGCTCATGGTTTGGTAGCCAGTTAACTCTGGGGAAAGAGAGCAGCAGTGTCCGACGTAGATCCACAGCTCAATCACTGGTGCGTTGTGTTGTACCCAGGACTAGCTCAGGTCTCCTTGCTAAAATCTCCAATCATGCTGTTGGCACTGGGCAGAGAGGCCCCACTTGCGGGTCCCCTTCCTGTCCCCATTCGTAATGTGCATCTTCCCCTGCCTCTCTGTGCTGTGCTAAGAGGCTCTTCCAGGATCAGCAGTGCTGTCAGAGCCACACAGGTTCAGCCGTGGCCTCTTTTCTGACTGCTGTTTTCTTCCGCTGAACTCCTCCAGACCAAACTACTTCTCCTTCCCAAGGCCAGCTCCTGCTGCTCTCAGATCTGCCATTATGGGGGACAGCAGAGCATGTAAAGGAAAGAAACTGGCACAGACCCTGCAAGCCTTTCCCTCTGTGCTTGGTCTCACTTGAGGCTAGGGGCAGGATGAGTAGCTATTGGGCACGAGAGGTTGAGAAGCGCAGAGAGATTGCGAAAGAGTAGAAAAGGGAAGGTAGCTTGCACCACCATGTTCATTTTCCTGAAGGGGAACCTGTGATTCCTGTCATCCGCATCTGTACTGCGTTCTAGGGAGGACGGGCAAAGAGGAATCTTTGACAGTCTGTAGCCATCTCTAGCAAGATGGTTAGCAGGAGTGAACAGCTTTCCCATGCAGAGCTGAGGATGTCCAGAGGAACTGGGAACAGTCCAGTGCCTAACAAAACCCAACAACAACCTCTGCAACAACCAGAGGTTAAAATCAAGACCAATTAGTACTGGTCAGTGATGACCAAATTGGCTGCAAAGGCTGAGTAGGGTTCAGGAGGGCTTATGATGCCCTGAGGGGCATAGTAGCCTTCTAACTGTGCATGTGTGAGATTTCAGAAGTGTGTGATTAGTCTTTTGGACCACAGTTCAACTCCAAAAGAGCCTGTTCACCTCCACAAGGGATGAACATAGCCAGATGTGGTGCACGACACATAACAGACGTTTCTAGACAGCAGAGAGAGAGCTGGAAGGGGCTGTGGCTCTTGTACAGGCATCCAAGTCAGCAAACTGTATTCCGAGGCATTTAGCACCCAGGACTCACTACTTCCAGCCTCCTCACGCCAGGGCGAAGTTACATGTCACAGCTTGTGTTGAACCTCCTCCCACGTCTCACCACCTTGCACTGATGAGAGCACAGATCTGAACCTCCACTAAGCCTAGTCACCTGTTAGGAAACAAAGTAAAATTAGAAAGCAAATGGTTTCCTGCTGGGTTAGGAGGTTGAATTGGCTCCCCATGTGGTCAGAGGAGAGTCACACCTTGGGATACTGCTGGTGCAGCAGGACCGCACGGCCTGCAGCAAGGACAGAGGAGCCAGGGTGGGACCTTCTCCTTTCAAGAGTGACTAGCCATTGGGTTTACTCAGCCATTCATGTGCTACTTCAGTGCAAGTGCTTGACTGTGAAGCTAATCGCTCTCCAGGTAGAGGAGCTACCTGAATGCCCTGTGCAAGGTCTGTGGCAGAGGTATGAGCTGGACCTACTTCTAACGCTCCAATCTTGGCTGCTACTGAAAGCACATCCTTCATCCTATGGCCCCTGAATAAAACTGAGGAGTGGAAATTTTTCACCTGAGAATCACTGTTGCTCTTTGGTGGTTAAATAGTTTAAACTTATAAAGCAAACTTTATGTGGTTTTCACTTCCCTCCTGCTTTAGCATGGAAGAGCCCTTTTTAATCTGAAAAAAAGAAATGCGATTTATTTTGTAGTATTTTACTGATTACTAAACTTGTCGTAATTTAGCAGACCATTACCAGAAGCTAAGAATAGCTCCAGGCCATAGTGGCCTGGTGGAAAATGCATATTAAGAAATATCCTGCTGCCCTCAGTGACACTTGATTTACAGCTGCCTTTGGTGCAGTGCACCGGTTAACTCCAGGTCACAGCCGCAGCACACCTCACCACACAGTCAATGACCGGGTTACTTTCATGTTGGAAAAACAGGTCTGTTTCTGAGGCACAGGCAGCCCCAGTAGGACAAGAGCAAGTCCCATTCACCAGGGTAACACCACATTAATTTCTGAGCAGCTCTCATGCTGGAGTCTACTCCTCTCTGTATGCTTATACTGCAAAAAAACAAGAGGTGTTCAGGATATTTCCCAAAGAAATCAAGGATCTGTGACCACACAGTCTGCTCAGCTCTTGCCACTTTTGAATTTATCAGCAAAATCCAACCAAATGTGACAGCAGGATCTGGTCCCATGGAGTCTGTGAAAGCTGGTGAGCACCCAGGGAAGACAGGCATCGGCTGTCTTCACTGAGGGGAAGGCAACAGCAGGCACGAAGTGTCACCAGTTTTGTTGGACCCACCAGCTGGTGCCCCACAGCTGGCCACAGCATGTGCTGCCTCTTGCCTGCATGAGGGAACAGGGCAGGCAGGAAGGACTGAAGGCGGGTCAGGGCCCAAGAAGATGTTCAGTGATCTGGGGGAGGCATGGGCACAAGAACTGCAGTCACTCTGCCCCTCATAATACAACTTGTTTCTTCCTGCACAAATAATAATTCCGTCAGAGGAGTTCCCTTAGTTATGGCAAGTGCATGCCTTATTTCAATGTCACTAGAAAGCTGAAGGAGCTATCAGTGAAGGAGGAGAACCAGGAGAAGATGGAGTTGTGGTAAGCTGACAAGCAGCCGAGTTTGATGTCGTGCTCAAGAGAGGTCAAGGCAGCCAGCAGGCTGAAAAAGATGAAAGCTATCCTTCAGATTTGGCCAAAAAAGTTGGACACCTTTCCAGCCTTGTGCTCCCACATCTGTAACAATGGTGTCAAGAGGTGCTTGAGAAGCACTAGAGATGGGAACACTAGTGGTTCCACCCTGAAGGCTGGAAGGAGGACAGCCTTTTCAGCTCTACCTGTCCTCAATGTCACCTGCCCTTGAAGGGAAGCTGGAAGCAGCAGCACTCAGAACAAGCCCTCATCTCTCAAAAGAGGGAGGTGGTGAGCCACCCTCGGCTGGACATAGGCAAATCCCCCTACGCTGCCTGTGGGCCACTGCCAGAGCCTGTCTTGACATGGCACCCCAGATGGCCAGGGCGCCCCTGTGAATCACCTCCTGCCGTGGGAAGGCCAAGCAGCCCTGCTGAGCCAGCTTCTGCACTGCTCCTGAAGCCTTCTGGGGACAAACTAGACACTCATGCACAAAGCTACAAGCACAGCTGTGTCGCCACTGCCTCCTCTGAGAAGGGAGAGGTACCCTAGCGTGATACCTGACCCTGGAGGCACCCTACGTGGAGCCTTCCAGGCTGCAGGGCCTCTTCCAGGTCTTCCACAGTCTCTTGTTCTTGCTGTGTTTTTCCTTCCAGCTACACTCTCTTTTCCCTGTCCAGGGAGTAAGTCCTCCTTCTCTTGCCTCCCAAAGCCCCTACTCGTGTTTATCACCATTTATTTTTTTTTTTTTTTCCCCAAACTTTGGAGCCAGGCAATTTTATCAGCAAGGGCTCTTGTCCTCAGAAAAACATGCATATTTACCAGTGCCATTCTGTCAGCACTGCACGTATGTCTGTCTTGAAAATATCTTTGTTATCTCAAGGACCAGGTGGTCAGAAATAAATGTAGCCCAGCAGACTAACTACACCTCCTAATCCACCACCTGCCCAAGGCTGATTACCAACAGAGCACTGGAAGCCATTCCTGGGAACGGCTGTTGGGGACCAGTGTGAGACACCAGCAGATCAGTAGGATATATTCATTTGGAAAAACATTCTGAGTAATGAACACTGAGGGCAAAGTCTGCTTGCAAATAATGGGAGGACACTCACACCTAACCCCCACAAAGGGACTAAGGTCTTTAAATGTCTTTTCTGCACATGATTCTTCAAGCTATCCTCATGCACAGCCCGCTTTGCCCAAACACAGAGTAATAGTTGGTCAATACTTTATAATCCCTGAGACTAACTGAGCCTTCAAGTCTATCAGAAAAAAAAAAAAAAATCAATACAAGGGCCTGACCCTGGCAGGATTAGTACCCCATGCTGTCTGAAAACTGCTCTCCCCGTGTCAAACACAGACCTCAGCCCAAGCCGACTGCAGTTCCCTGGAGGTTTATATGTTTGCTGGTGTAATTCTCACAAACAGCTTCTTGGAAAATGTCAGCGACAGGGTGTGTAAGGGATGCGCAACACAAAGAAAACACATTCCTCTGTCTGAGAGGACTAAGGTGTTTTTAGACAGAAATTATGTGCCTACAAGGTAGTGCTGTCTTTATGTGTTCCCTCTGCAACACAGCATGGAAGCTCCAAAAAAACCCAGCGTACAAGTAGGGGCTGGAAGGCAAGAGACAGAAAGACACAGAAAATGAGGCATTTTGTTTTACATCACATTCTGTACTGCGCACTGACTCTGCACATTAGCAAGGCCAAGAATGAGTTACTGTTTGTTCCATTAAAGGTTAACTTAAATTAAACTTTCACTTTGAAATTTCAGAGTCAGCAACTTGGAGACTTAAATTGCCTAACTTGGAGATTTAAACTGCCTAACCTTCCCCCGTTTGTTTGACAGCCCTTTCTGGATGATTAATGGAAAGCTATAAACAGCATTTGCATAAGGATATCTATCTCCTTTGCTGGGAAGAAGAGTTTCTGAAACTGGCTTTGTACGACGCACAAACAGCAAATGAGAGTCTGCTAGGTCTGAGCAAGCAGACAGCACAGGTTTCTACTATTTACAAGCCAGCTGTCATCAGCCAGAAAGCAAGAACCAGTCCTTACTGTTGACACTGGAGCAGCATTCCTCTCCCCAAATGACCAACAGTCAGACCTTTGTCCCCACCCCAGCTCCCCAGACAGTATTACGAGCCCCTGGCAACACACACGTACTAGCAAGGTTACCCCCAGGGCAGTAGTGTTCCCAGATTCAACGACATGAATATGTTTTGTTCAGGAAGGTGTCCAGGGTGTTGGCTTCACCCAGGCAAGCGGCAGGCAGCAATCGGCAGGTTAGCAGTTGCCCTTCCAGGAAAGTGCTTCTTCCTCCTCATCATAGATGCCATTACCCCAACTATGGGTCGGCAGCGTGTGTACAGGCCCAAAAGATGCATCCCTCCTCGCCTGTGGAAAATGGGACACGCTCTCCTTCTAAAAACAGAGCCTTGCCAAGAGTGCGCAAGCCAAATCCAGGAGTTTTGCTGTATTTCGTCTCCTGCTGTTGCTCTTCCCTCGTTGCCCCAGTTCAGAACACCTGCAAACCGGCACCTATGGCTCCTACTGATGCTCAAACTGTCCCCAAATCTTCCCTTGGTGAGCTGGGTGCTCTCCTGGCTCCCCTATCACCCCCAGCAGTGCTATGTCCCACACCATCTCCATGGGGAACATACAGACTGGGTGAATGACATTCTAATTCCTGTTCCCATCAGTGCCATGGGTTTTCCTTGGATTTCCTTCGGATATATTACTAACCCCTCTTGCTCTTACTTTGCAGGGAGGGTGTAATGAGACTACAGCTCACTTGGAGAAGATATGAGAGTTGCAAGCACAACAGCAGCTCCCAGGAGTGTGACTGTGAACATCCAAGGCCAGAATTCAGCTGCATATCTGATGCGGAGGCAGAAGCCATATTCAGGCCGCCAAGCCTTTCCAAGGCACGAACGCAAATCCTTTGGAATGTGCCCCAACAAGCAGCTTTGGCCTCTTCAAGAACAGCAGAGATTGTCAGTCCTGCAGAATGAGACACATCTTGACCCTCCTGTGAGGTAACTGCTCAGACTGAGTTTCCCCATAGAGCCTGACCCCACAGGCCTCAAGTCCTTGAAAGCGTAGGCACCAGTACAATGCCCAGTGTTTGCTCCTGTTCAGGCACAGAACAACTTTGCACACACAGCCCTGGGTGGAATATAAGGCACAATTTTATTTTCTCTCCTTCCTCTTTCTCAGTTTGCACCCATCACAATGTTGTTTTCTGGCAGCGAGGCTATGAAGTGATCCTCATGGATCCTATGTGGGAATCCTTGTGGTTTGTGCTCATGCAGCAGCCAGCAGCAGTGCACTGGGCTCGCAGGGGCTCACCTGACTGCTCAGAGCACCACTGTCCTGAGCAAACTCCTCTGCGAGGTGTCGCTGGGTGGCCCACCCAAACACTCCGAGCTCTCCTTCACTTGTCCACAGCACGACCAGTGCGGGCAGCCAGGGTGACCTTTGTGTCCATGGCCACAGCCTTCATACCCACCTGCAAGAGAAAAGGCATCATCAGCTGAACCAAAAGTGGGCCAGAAAATCCCAGTGTGTCAGAGGCTTTCAGAGAGTGCTTCAGCTCCAGGACTTGTCTAAGACAGGGAGGCACGTGCTGATGAGAACACAGCTTATTCAAGGCCAAAATTGCCAGGGCTCCATAAAGAAAGGAGAACAACCGAGGGGGACCTTCCCGTTCCGATCACTGGCGAAAGCTGAAGATTTCCATCCCCTTGCCTGTTGAGTAATGCAAGACACAAAACCCCATGCCAGCCGCTGGTGGCTATGGCCAGAGCTAGATACAGATCAAGCACAGAAAAAGGAAGAGGCTGGTTCTGTACTAAGCCATGCAAAACACACAATGACACATGCAAGTCAAGGACAGGGAAGCTGGTTGGGATTAAACAAATAAGGGAGTTGAACTCTCATCCTAAATAAGGAGTGAGGCTTCTCCATAGGACAGCATTGGGCACTGTGTGACACCGCCCAGAAGCTCCCAACCTGCCAGCACTGGGACAGGAACAGTATAAATGCAGTGCTGCTTAGCCTCACTGAGAAGGGCTGAAAGACAGAGCTGCCCTGCCCCATCTCCTGCAGAGCTGGCTCAGGTCTCTGTCTATGGGGTGTGCTGCATAGACCCTTAGCATGTCCTGCTGCATTTCTCACTGCTGCAGTCCCACCCTACCAGAAGATATGTCCACACAGGTTATCACAGGCCTGGTACATGTGCAAGGCAGGAGTTGGGCTGGAGTATCTACTCACAGCTATCTACACTAGGGAGCCCCAAATGCAAGAAACCTTCCTGACACCAGCAGCATGGGGAAAGCTGAGCACTCACCTGGCATAGTCCCCCCACAGGCACAGCGAGCAGCTTTCTGCCCTCCGCTTGAGCAGAACGTGCAGCAGTGAAACACGCCCTGGTGCTCGCGGAACTTGTTTTTCACCATCAGAGTGAATGGAGAGCCCTGGAGAGGACAAGCAAGCAGATAGGCTGCTGCAGTGGATGCCACCAGATGTTGTGTCTATGTTTTCAAAAACCAACCGGGTGATCCTGTCAGTCACAGATCTCTAAGCCCAGTCTTAAACTGCTAAGTGGTTGAGGTAATCCTTAGAAAGATTTAAAGCAAATACTTAGAGAAGAAAAGCAGGTAAAGAAGCAGCAGCACAAGAGAAACAAGAAATGCTACCTGCACATGCTGCCCTTTCACATAGACGCAGACAGCATACAAGCCCGGCTCCTCAGGACTGTAGGAAATATGGTAGGTCCCATCACTGTTATCACACACTGTTGGCTTGACTGCACTACAAACAGAGAGAAGTCCAAGAGGTCAGTGACTGGCAGAAAATTGCTCTACATGCGAACCACTGTTTGGCCTAGATTTGTGGTCGGTTCCTTATCCTCAAACTTGTTCAGCAGCTGCGGGTCTCAAGTGAGCTTAACAGGATGCATAAGCAATGCTCAAGCACTGAGTAGCTTTTACACACACCTGCTACCGGGAGCTGCAATAGCCATACAAAGGAAGTCACACAAAGCTAGCTGCACTGCAAGGATCTGTAGCAACCCTGAGCGCTGAAAGAGCAGAAGATGACAGACAGCACACTTGCAGGTCAGATTATCCCGTCAGATAAGAGCCCTCAGAAATGGGGTAAATTCACAGCTTCAGAGAGCAGTTACCTCCAGAAGAGCCCATGAATAAGACGGGACATAAACAGGGCAGGTTTGAATCACTTCAACCACTGTCCCAAACGCATTGACCCCAACTCTTCAGTGCTCTGAGGAGTCCTAGGTCCCTGCTGGTGAACTCTCCCTTTCCAAAGTGAAGCTCACTGGGTTTCACAAGGAACCCTGCTGGACAGAGTGCCAGGGAGAAAGCATCAGCTAGTTACTTAGGGACTGATTGCCTGCTTCACAGAAAGATGGAAAGAGCTTTCCACAGACAATTATCAGGCAGCTCTGCATAGAGGACGGTGTTCTTCCTAATCCTCACTAATTAGTTTCTTGTGCCCCACAACATGTCAGTTTATAATCTTCCAGATTTGCAGGCTGTGTTCCCCACCCCCCACCATTTCACATCAATACAGCTGCCTACATCATTTCCTGCCATAAACTGTGTGGTGATACTTCACGCTCTTCTGTAGCTGCTGTGCCTCAACCCAAAGCCAGACGGCTTTCAGCAACGGATGTAACAACTGCATACACACAAGAACAAGAAATTGAGCTAATGTGGCCACAGCGACCTCTACCCCACCAAGCAAAATCCACACAATCCTCATGTGCACACTGTCCTGCATCGTACGTACACCTAAGGAAGGAAGGTACGTTGGAACGATATTTTTGAACAATGATGCTCTACTGATAAGCATCTGTGCAGCCGGCACTGTTTCTGTATGCCCTGTCAACACTTCCCCATAGCAAGGAGCTTTCGCATCCTGTCCCTTTTTCCATTAGGTCATCCCACCAACAGTGGATCCCGGAACAAGTTAGACCGGCATCTTGCTCCAGCTACATTTTACGCACTATAGAAAAGAATAGATGTTTTTCTTAAGAACTGACCCCCAATTGGTTCTGCATTTATGCCTGGATGCTTTACAGTAACACAACATATGTTTTTTTAGTTGGTCATTTTCATTGTGGAAACACTTAGAAGCTCAAGTGTGGTCTTCTTGCTTTTGCTAGAAAATCTCTGAACATGTTAAAGTGCTCAACATTGCAACTACATGAGAAAGCAAGGTGAAGTCCTCACACAGATTCTTTCTCCAGAACATGAACTAGGCACTGTCAGAGGCTCCCAGGCTTGGTGGACTGTCTGTCTGACTCGGGACGGTCATGCTGGAGTTGCTATGTTTTACGCTCATTAGGTATTAACAAAAGCAGGAGCCCTGGGTGTCTACTGGTAGAGGTGGGAAGGAGCAACAGCTCATTCTGACAATGTGTAACACCCGCTGAGAGTTGAATCCTTTAAGAAGTCCCAAATCACTCAAAGAGTCAATACAAAGCTGAGCCAACGCTGTCAAGCTCCACACAGCCAAATACAACCAGTAGGAAGCACTGTTATACTGGTGGGAAGAACAGTAGTGCCTTTTCCCCTACAGATTCTGACCCACATGCTGAAGCCTGCCCAAACAAGGCAGGAGCCAGGGTAAGGGAAGCAGAAAAGCAAACCCAGTGACCAGGGTGAAACTCAGGTGAATACCCACCAGTCTCTCTTGTCCTTGTGGGTGATGGTGACCCGCACGGCCTCTCCTCCTCGCCCCATCCGCTCCCCCGTGGTGTCATTGCAGAGCAGGGTAAAGCCAGTCAGCTGGTTCTGACGGGCACTGTGGAGATCTGTGAGGCAGAGAAACAGGACCAGAAAGGATTCACACCGGCCATGATTGCCACCTTCCACCTACTTTGCAGTGTTGCAGTCCCATCAGAGCACAGCCAGGACTCTGCTGTTGGGGTGGGTGTACAACTCCTTCCACCCACAGGGAAAAGTAAAGATATCACTGGGGACCAAGAGAGTGGACAGCTGCAGGCGCTGTGAGATGTTGGGCAGGCTTAGCCCGGAGGTTTGTATAGACCAGGGTGCTCTTCCTGCCTGCCCCTCCGAGCCCAGCTGGCATCTTCCCAGAAGGCCTCAAGGTGCGCCACGCAACCAGGACGGAGGAGGAACAGCACGCTGTGCAGTGTGGAGCCCGAGAGACTTCAGCACTTACAGTTTGGCACGGAAAGGATCGAACGAGCCCTGGGTCTGTCTCATCTGCCCTGCGCAGGCCATTACTGACCAGAGGTGGCTGCACTCTGTGGGCTGGTCTGAACGTTATCTGTTTGCTGGCCATACTACTCCAAGTCCTTAATAAGCAAACACCCATGAAACTATCTACCATGCCAGTTATTCCCACGGCAATCTCAGCAGAAGCTGCAAAGCAAACTCGCTCAGCCACAGAGGGGATCTGTCTGGGCCCATGCTGCAGAACAGCTGGGGCCACCGGGTGAGCATCACATCCTACCACTGCAGGCGCCATCCCCCGAGTAAGCTGTGGTCTTTGGCCTACGTGTTGCTCTCCTTACACCTCACCCCATGCTGAGGTCAGTGATGTTGCGGAGGGCAGCTCCAGTACGCTGTCACATCTGGCTGGGGATAGCTCTCTGTCTCCCTGCCCAGCATGGCTCCTGTAAGCCCTCAGCAAGCAATGCAAGCTCTGGCAGGGCTCTACCCTGCCGTACCCGTCTGCCCCTAGTCACTACCTGGACAGCAGGGAGCCAACAGTGCCCTAAGCTGCACACCATGTGGGTACAGAGAACGGAGGGGTGACTTCAGGGAACAGGGTGTTCCCATTCAGCCGTGGTACAGCACCCCATTACCTTCCCCGTGCAGGGTACATCTGGCTGGATCAACCACTTTATTGAGAATGGCCCCAAAAACTTCATAGCCGGAACACTGCCCTGCCCTCTCCTGGGGAGAAAACTGGATCCCGTTGTCCACGCTGGGGTGAGTGTTGTAAGCAATGCTGTTCAGCTTTGCCAGCCGGCTTGCCACCACCCCTTTGGTGATGAGGATCTCCAGGTCCGAGCCACTGGTCAGCAAGCGCTCCGTGAACTCCACACCTGTCCTCATGTCCAGCAGCAGCTGCTGCAGCTGGGCCTTCTGCAAGTGCAGCAGGTTTTCCTTCTGCACCTTCAAGTCCTTCAGCTGCTTCAGCAGCTGGTCCCGGTGCTCTTCAATTGCTTTCACATACCCACTGGCAAACAGACAGATCTCTGTGGCCACGGCCTCTGTGCGACTGCGAACGGCACTGCCCATGTCATCAATCTGGCTCAGCGCACCCTCTAGGGTACTCATGTGCTGTTGGGTGCCTTTCAGCAGCTCCCGCAGGGCATCACCATGCCTGTGGATGACATTGCTGGTGAAGTCATAGGGGTGCTGCCGGTGCCCATCTACAACGCAATCCCGGCACACAGGCTGGTCACACTGCTCGCAGAACAGCCTTAGCTCCTCTGTGGGATGGGAAGGGCAGAAGAGAGGCTTCCCGGCCTGGCTGCAATGCTTGGTGCTCTCCAGCTCCGTCACGGCATGCGAGGCTGTCTTCTTCTGTCTCCTAGAAGAGAGCAACCACACATCGCTGCACGCATGTTGGATATGAAATGTAAACACCCGAGACCCCTTGCAAATGCCAGTCTGTGCAGACTGCGAGTCACAGTGTGTGCCACTCCCTCCTGTCTCCACTGAAATTCACTCTGCATGAAGGGGTTTGTGGTCTCCTGAGGACAAGGCTCCACACAAAAGAGGACAGCATCTGCAAGCAGCTCATTAGAGGCTGCTCTCAGGCTCTCTGCATGCTGTCAGCACTGTTTTCAGACACAAGAATCGTGTGCCCCACCATGGCCACACAGACCAGGGAACGGGCTGTCAGGCTGTTACTGCCAGCAGCCCCTTCAGGGAGCCTGACATGGGACAATGGGAGAGACAAGTGGGATAGTTCCAATTACCCCCAGAGCCCACCACGAGAAAGGCAGCAGGAGGGTGGTGAACTCTGCAAAGTGAGAGCTGGCAGGAGGTGTCTCAAAACAGTATTGCTCACTGACAGTCACTTCTGGAGAGGAATGGAAGGCGTCAGGCTCCTCAGCCATCAGGCCAATGATTTTCAGCAGCTTTAAATTCACTGAGGCAAATGAGTTCTAATATCCCTTAGGGGAAAATCTAGTTCAGGCCACTGCCAGAAGACAGTCTGTGGTAAAACATTTAATATTCCTAAAGTCAAACTCCATTTCCTTCTGGCCGTCAAGTGAGGTCCTGCTCAGACGAGACAAAGGATGGCACACAAAGAACCTGTTAGGACCCAACCATCCACCATGTCACAGAGCAGCACTAGAATATTTCCATTTTGTGCTATTTTGGACAGTGGGAGCTAGTTATTGAGCAGGATGTAAAAGCCTTCTCTCCTTCCTTGTCTCCTGCACTAATGACTTTTTGGCAGCTGCAATGGGAACTCCAAGCCATAAACAAAAAAATACTCCAAGGACCAAACTCTGTAGAGTTGCTACGGCAACACAAAGCAACCTCACCACAGGGCAGGACACAGCCCTTACACTACTTCCCACTAATCTCCCTTGGGTCCAGCACATTTTCAAAGCCTTCTAGCATTATTTGCATAACACCCTTCAAATTCACACTTCCCTGACTTCAACCTAAGACCTCTCTCACTTATTCCATGGAGCACAACAGTGGCACTCAGATCCTTAGAAATCTTCCCTACACACCAGGAAATAATTTCAAAATGGTTTTCCTTGGCTCTTGTTCTGCTCTGCCATCAACTAAATCAGGTCCAAGTCTGCAGATGCTAGTGGGGTGAAAAAATGATATCGGTAATTTAGGTAGGAAGCGGGTCATTGGGACAAATTTTCTACTGCTTTATACCTTCTGCAGTTATTTCTGTCGGTGTGGCAGGCTGCTATTGAAGGTTGCAGTTTATTACTCTTCAGGAGCTTGCATGGGACACGAGGCATTAGCTAATCAGAATGGTATGCTCAAAATTACAGCCCTGAGTGGAAAGGTAACTAAGAGTCTAAGCCATTTTACCACAGGCACCAGTATCTGCAGGGGGGCAGGGCAGTGAGGAATATGCCTCAGTTCTTTCTGGGGAAAGAATTTGCTAATGAAGCGGAAAGGAGCAGCAAACATGGAGGGAGTAGGCTGAGCTGATTAACCCAGGCTAAGAGACTTCCCTGGCTAATGTTATACTGCGTGTTTTTCTGACCCTGCCTGTCACTGCTTTGCTTCAGAAGGCCATTCAGACTTCCTATCACTTTTTTTCCATAGCGCTGGCTGTCCTCTGCCCTGCTGACAGGCCACTGTGTCCGCCTCCTCTTCAGCTCCTACCTCTGTTGCAGTCATCTCTTCTTCACACCTTACTGACATGACCCTCTCTGAGGCAAACAACTCTCTTCTGCTGTCACTTCTTCAATTTTCCAGTATTCCAACAGAACCAAACCCTGCAACGTCAGGCACACTGCGGAGCAATAGTGTTACTACTGTAGGCTCCCAGCCTCGCAGAAATGCTGAAAATGTACACAAGATACATGGACACAACAGTTAACAGGCAGGCACACGGGCTGATCATCAGGAGGTAGCAACCGCAGCAGGCAGGCTAGTGTCAGGACTTCCACTTAGCTCCTTTCACTTCACCTAAGGGTGCCTTTGCACATACACACAGTACATGTTTGTGGAGGTGGACAGAGGCAGACCACCAGCAGCTTAACTTCTCCATTTTCCCCTGGGAGACGTGCCTTCTCCAAAGCACAACACGCGAGGCTCTCGTCCTGCTAATGCTCTGCCCGCACCCACGCCTGCTGGAGCGCTGTCAGCCTCCCCGCCCAGCGACGCTAAACCGGGATGCAAACCAGCAAGCTGATCTTGGACTTAATGGCCTCACCTGAACAGGGCTGCCTGACCTACCGCTAGCAGCTTGCCGGTCCCCACCTAAGCACAGAGTATCATCCAGCAAGGATGAAAACCCGACAGAGATTTGAACAAACCTGGAAGACAGGCAGGTTTACTGCTCTGGCTAGTTCTGCCTGGGTCCCTGCCTGCTGCACCCACCCACGCGCTGCCCTCCAGCAGCCCGAGGAGGGAAGGCCGCCCCACGCACCCCGTGGCGAGGTGGCCCCGTCCGGGCCGGGCCTCGCCGCCCCCTCACCTGTGGGCCTGGCAGCAGAAGAGGCAGAGGTCGGCCCCGCAGGTCAGGCAGCGCCTGGCGGCCGCCCCATCGGCGCAGAGGTCGCACCCCGCCGCCGCCCCGCCGCCGCTCAGCGCCAGGTAGTCGGGGGTGAGCTGGCCGACGCCGCCGGGCGGCAGCGCCACCTCAGCGTCGCACACCGGGCAGAGGACGCTGCGGCCGGCGGCCCGGCCCGCTTCCCCGAGCGGCCCGAGCCGCCGCAGGCAGGGCGCGCACAGCGAGTGTAAGCAAGGCAACAGCCGCGGCGAGACCCGGGGCTCGGCGCACGCCGGGCAGCGCGGCCCGGCCGACATGCCGGCGGCCCCGCTCGGCAGGAACGCTCCGCCGAGCATCCCGCCCCGGCCGCTAACGGCCCGCCGGGGCCGCGCGCACCGCCCCCGCGCGCCGCCCCCGGCCGTTGGGCGCGGGCTGCCCCGTTGCTAGGGGCGACGGCGGTTGGGGCCCCTGTGAGAGGCTGCGGGGTGAGGGGCGGCGGGTGCCGGGGCGGCCGGGGGACCCCCCCCCGCCGCCTCCCCCGGGGCTCCCTCTCCGGGACGGGACAGGCAAAGGCGGGCAGAGGGGACCCAACAGCCCGCTTTGTCCTCGTCCTCCTCGCCCAGGCACTGAAGAGCCCCTCCAGCTGCTTATCGGCTCTGACAGCGCCGGTGAGTTCCGAGCCGGTCATCTGGGAAACGGCCCCCTTCCCCACCCTGCCCTGGGTAGATTTTGGGTTTCCAGTTCTTCCAACTCAAAATTTCACCACCTGACGAACCTGCTCTGCAGGCGGCCTCTGACAGGCCTTTGCAGACCCTTTGCTGGTCTGCCGGTTGCCTTCAGGCGTTCGTAGTTTCTCCTGATCACCAGTGAACTCACTGAACAGCCAAGGAGCAATATCAGCGGAACTTGAATAGAAATAGTGCAACACAGCCAGGCTTCCCCATGACTGCCCACGGAGGTTGGCTGATGACTGTAATTGATTCACTTCACCCAGGAATTATGAATAGCGTAGAAGGCAGGCTTTGAAATCACAATGTCATTGAAGTCCTACATGAAGCTCCTTTGATGGTATCTACACATTGCTTTTATCAGTCTGATTTGTAAGCTCCTCAAAGAATGAAATCAGATTTTTTTTTTTAAAGAAAGCTCTTTTCTATAAAACCACATTGACTAGCACTAATGATAGTCTGATAGTCATATAATGAGCTGCATTCAGCCCTTAATGACTGAACTTTGTACCAGCTTTATTATTTTGCTTATGACCATGGCTAACTTATCTGTCCTATCCTCCTGGCCCATTTGAATACCAGCGTGACACAAACACCGTTTGAGACTTCTGAATTTTAAGTTCCCTAAGTTGTGTTAAAAATCAGTAAGCAAGGGAGATCTCCAGTCCGTTTTTTTTTTAGGACCGCTGAGTGCAAATTATCTAAACCTACTGATCTGTAAATACTTACCCTGTAACAGAGGTTAACGTCCCTCTGATGCATAATGGCTTGACAAACACATCGCCGCCTTTGTGCGATACGCTCAAACATTTCTGGGTCTTTTATGTTGTATTATGAGATCGAGGTTTGAGATCACGATCAAGTGTTTACAACCTTGAAGCCAATCCAAAAAGAAAGATGTTCTAGCAGCCTCCTTCGGATTAACTATTAACAAGTGAGGGGGTTGCTGTGGAGGTTAGACAGGATAAAAGTTGCAGTAATTGTGAGACAAGATGACTCGATAACAATATTAGACATTGTGGCAGAGAGGAAAGACTGGTTCTTTTGATCATGCTGGTGGAAGGAATAGCAAATGATACTGTAAGTGTGGGTGTGGGAAGAAAAGGGGAGAAGAATTATAGCATCACCCTTGCTCAGAAAAGGCGAGCTACCTAGAGAAGAGCTGCGTCTTCCATTGCTGCAGAGAGATAGTGAAATAAGCCGTGGCTGGCAATTGCAGAGGAAATCTGAGGTTCCACCCCAGCTGATCGGATCTGATTATCTGCCCCGAGGCTGATCAGGTTGGAGCACAGGACAGGAGTAATGTATCCATGAGTAGTCATCAGCACGCAGCAGCAGCAATCTCCGGATGACTAGAGGAAGTCACAGTGAAATGGGCTGGAGAGAATGGTCACGAGAGTCCTGTGAGACTCAGAGAAAGAAGAGAGAAGCAGAAATGCAAAAAAAAAAAAAAAAAAAAAAAGTTAACCCAGCAGCCTGCAAAACGGGAGCTGAATTAGTACAAACTTGTGCTTCGGTTTTGATTACTCTCCCGATACTACTGCTTTCTTAGCTACTGCCAATCAGTGGAGGAAGCCCCTATGCCACCAGGTCCTAAATTGTGGAAGGCGACTTAATGGACACGTACGCTGGTGCCCTGTGAATATCTTCAAGAAATATATTGGGCTGCAAACCACTGCAAGAATTGGATTGGGAGGCCCTCTCCTGTCTTGGATTACTCAGAGTTTGCTTTGCAACTGGACAAAACATTAAGAATGAAAATGTTAACTTACTAAGAGTGATGGGCAATAGAGGACCATAGTTACAAAAATAAAACAATGAAAATGTGTCATTAAAATTACACTAAACAATAATGTTTTCCTTTTGCTGCATTTCATGCGAGTTGATGGATGGATAATTACCCTCATTTGACCAAAGATTTACTTGAAATGGAGTCCTCTTCAAACTCGTTTTCCTGCTCCTATTGTTAAAGATGCTGTCAGAGCCTCTCAGAGTACTTGCTCTGGGTGACCTGGTCTTTCCTTACCGCACTTTCCCTGCCAGCTCCTTCCTCTTTTTCCTGTTTATTTGGTTCTCGCTTCCTACCGCTAAGCACTGGATCATCACCCAGAGACATGGAAGATTTGATGGTTTCCTTTGCCCTTCTCTTCAAGGACTCTTGACTAATATTTCTATTGTATTTGCTAATTAGCCCGTTCTGGGGGAGAGCTTTATGCTGCTTTCCTGTTTATATTTTTCTGAAGAAATATTGGTAAAACATTTTATATCATGTACCAAAAAATCTGTAAATCCTTCCTAGACTCTTTGTGACCGGTGTCGGTATAAACCATTCGTTACATTTGGAATGGGATGCCTCATGCTTCCCTGTCCCTACCTGTTAATTGTAGGGAGCTGTTTCTGGATATCCCGCCATAAGAAATGAACTGAAAAGGTGGTGAAGCCAAAGTCATTAGTGAACAGGACAGCAAGGAGCAGACCTGCAATCCCTGGGCTTGCAGAAAAGTCCAAGATGACTGATGATAAAAAAGAAGCTCTGAAAGTTATTCAGAAAGAAATTATTAGAGATCTTGTTGACAGAAAACAGAGAACCTGTCAAAGTGCCATGGCCTGGGTTAACAGCAGACAGAGAAAGGTGGAAAATGGCTTATTTGGGGAGTTTACAAAGAAAAGAGAAGTCGAACAGACAGTTGGCTGCTTTCCAGTTGACCAGCAAGTCCAGTTTTACTGCAGATTTGTCAGCCTTGGGAGCTACTGTGTTTCAGAGACTTCTCCCAATATGGCAGAGCTGCCAGGCTGGTCTTCTGGGAGTACTTGACACATTGCTACTTGTTTCCATCAAACTGTTTTCTGTTGTCAATTCCCCAGTGACCCAGCTAACAGATCTTCCCATTTGTATCAACCTCACCCGGAAAATCCAAGAAAGGATTTACAAACAATCTCCCAGTCTAGGCAGAATCTCTTCCTCATTCAGCTAACATGCATTTAAAATTATGCGGCATTTGACTCGCAGGAGGAGCATTTCCGTACAGTTCTTTTAGCTTCTGGTCCAAGAGTCCATCATTATTAGTCCAATAATGAGGCACAGAGGCTGGTGTTTTCCCCAGCCCTCACTTTCTGCATCCAGCCTGATGCCCAAGGGCTCTCAGAGCATGAGCACCTACACTTACCCAACTTGAGGCCAGCCAGAGCTCGAGTGTTTCCCACCTCCCAGGAGCCTGGGCTGCCCACGATGCTAGGGGATCCAGAGGGATGGAAAGCTCAGGCCATCTGCCTTCCTTAGCTGCATGGTGCAGTTTTGAGGGTAGGTGGGACACGAGGGTGGCAGGCTCAGACAGAATAGGCATAGCCATGCCTACGGGTGAAGCCACCTCTCTCCCCTTATGCCAGTTGTCATCCAAGCCTGCCCGCAGCACAAGGTGTGAAGCAAGTTTAGATCTGTTAACAGGCTCACAGTTGGGTATAAAGTATAATGAAGATGTCATTAATGTGCTCTCTGTGAATTACACCCTCCCCTGGCTCCAGGTTTTGTATGTGTAGTGTCTCAGACACCGTTTTTGTGTGTGCCTAGTTATAAAGAAAATGCCTTCGTTTGGGTTCATGTGTCCCTATCTCAGCCCAAGTTTCTGGGTTGAGTTTGTATCTCCTTTGGCTCCTGCAGCAGTCTAGCTACTGGAGAGTGCCCTATAACTTGTGGGGCCATACAACTGTCTCTTTTTCTTTCTTCTCTATCACGTGGCAAAGGTCACTCCCATCAGAGATGAAGGAGTAGGACCGCCCTCCAACACGGCAGAATCAAGCTGCAATGACCAAGTCTGCCTTCCGAAAAGGAGGTGATGGTTGACCTTTGCCTGTTCTGGGCCTGGAGGGCACATGAGCACATTGCTGCAGGCCGAGGCTCACATGACACAATTTCTGCAAGCTGAGGGCATGGGGGAATGTGACAGCTGCTGCAGAAAGACAACACCAGTCCCCTGCTTGGGGACACTGCTTGGGATGGAGAGGGAGGATTTCTGCCCTGGGATCTCTCACCGACTGTCTACAAAGCATTTCTGGGGGTACTCACTCTTTGGAGAAACACCTTCACTACCAAACATCTCCCTTCATGCATATACTCATACACTCTCTTTTAAATTTGATAGTAGCTTTTTCTCTTCACACTGGTGTTAAGCTTAAGGGACTAAACTGAACTGAAACTCAAGAGACCTCATTTAACATAAGCCCAAGTCTCTTCGTTTTCATGCTGGCCTCTGAAGTACATTTCCATAAGCTGCTGTCACGCATCAAACCCATGCTCCAGCAGAAGGAGAGGTGAAGGAAGAAGGCAGCAAAACAGCACACTTGGCAGACTAAACCTGTGTTGCTCACTGGCTAATGGAAGAGGCACAAACACCACAAACAGGTGCTCGGCTTGACCCTGAAATAGCAAACTGTAAGCGGATAGGGTAGAGAGATCTGGTAACACACGAAACACAGAAAGAAAGCAGCAAAAGAGATGGGTGGCTCTCTCTTGTCCTCCAAATTTGCGAGAGAAAACACAGAGTTCGAGGTGGTCAAGCAATACCACTTTCCATTGGCAGTGGCTCTTTGAAGACAAAAGCAGATGCAGCTAAAACACCCAGGAACGCTGCCTTTGTGCAGAGTTGCCCTTGCTGTGGCTTCTGACCAGGCATTCTTGCTTTCCCCTTCTCCCTGCAGCTTTCTAGCCACCTGCTGCCACTTTCAGCTTTCTGCTGCTATATATATATGCTTTTTAATCTCTCCTGAATCCCGCCTACATTTTTTGAAGGGAAGATGAAACTTTTTTTTTTTTTTTTTTTTTTTTTTTTTTTACAAGCCAGGTTTTCTAAGGAAGCAAGTTTTACATGGTCTGTCAGGAGGGTAACCTTTTTTTACCTCCCCTTCAGCCACATTTGAGTCAGGGGAAGTGATCTGAAAGACTAAGTTTCTACACGCAAAAGAAGACTGATAAATAAGACACTTACTTAATACGCACACTGAGAAGACAATGGAGCCACTCTTCTTTCCCTTCACTGCCAGGACCGTGAGAGACAGGAGGGTGTTACAGTAGGATATTACGTGGGGATGCAGCTATTGGGGGGGGGGGGGGGGGTGTGGGGGGCAATTAGAGAAATGGGGCAGCACTCCAGAGAAAAAACAGGCTGAATTAGTTCTGCTGCTCACAGAGCAGCTACAAATGATCGAGGCATGTGGCAGGGGGGGGGAGAACAGATCCTGCAGCAGTGTCTGTGGTCTGTAATATCAGAATGTGCCTTCTGGTGGGGTCACTGAGACAGCATTCCAGCACCAGTATGGCACCCCCACCTGCATCACCCTTTCGCCTGCCCCATGGCCCCACAGGCTAGGCACAGCCTCCACGTGTGCACAGGGGAAAGGATGTCAGAACAGGACTTTCCCTGCATCACTAGAAACAAAAACCTGGCCTCACTGCGGGGCAGTGAGAGCAGGGAACTCACATAGGTCTCATACTTACCACAAACCTCATCTGACAAAGCAATATTTTTATGCATATGTATATATATATATATGTATATATATATATAAAAATATAAAATCTGACTGCCTGAAGGAAACTGCAGCAGGTTTGCAGGAGAACTAGCTCCCTGCAGGAGCGGATGTCAAATCTAATGAGAGTCAGCATTTTGTTTCAGACAGGTACAGGCCAGCTGCCGTTGTGAATAGCAGGCCAGCCTGCTTGTCACATTTGTTCCCAGGTGGGAAAGCTTGAGCTGGTGAGCATGCATCTGCTTTCAGCATAGCTTGCCTGCTTCCTTATTTGCTTGACTTGCCCCAGGCTCCTCTTCCCTCATTGACCCAGGTCCTTTCCTGTGCCTAATGCACTGCACCCAATCCTGTTTAGTTTGTTGGCCAGAAAGCAGAACTGCATAGGGCAGGGGCAACACAAACTCTTATTTTCCTCACTCTGTTACTATCGAGGCATTCTGCTGAAAAAAAAAAAAAAAAAAAAGAAAACACGGAAGATGAAAGATGAGTATTAAGGTTTTTACTCAGGTGTCTCAGCAAGAATTTTGGCTGCTTTGGATCACTCTCTACTCCAAGATGGCTCTTCTTAAGCACCTCACTCTCCACTCCTACCTCAGAAACTCACCCAGGTGCTGTGCAGAGGGGCACCTGAAGGGAAAGACAATAGAATAGTAGTAATACTAGTAGTAATAATAATAATAATAATAAAGCAATAACAGTATACAAAGCAAGCGATTCACTATACAGGTGCTCACCACTCGCCGACCGATGCCAAGCACGTCCCTGTGCTGTGACCGCTGACTCCTGGCCAATGCCCCCCAGTTTCCATACTGAGCATGTCGTCACACGGTAGGGAATAGCGCTTTGGCCGGTCTGGGTCAGCTGAGCTGGCTGTGACGCTGTCCGGCAAGAAGACCTGCGGGACCGTGACAGCGATGTGACAAGGTTCTATGGCAGCACCACAAAAAGAGTGAAATGTGTCAGCCCCTGACAAGAAGTTACTCTCAAAACTAATTGGACATAGGCACAACAATCCCGGCTTCAAGACCTAACAACGTAAGGACGCAGGCAAGAAAGCCCAGACCGCAAAAATGGACGGCAAGAGACCAGAGCTACTGACGCACCCAAGAAGGACGCCACAAAAAAGGACCTCCCAGAAACCTCCGAGACGCCAGACCGATCCACGCCGCATGCTTGTTACGCCAGAAAAGAAGCGCCCAATTCACACTATGCCAACGAGCGCAAGCGTTCAACACACTAGGGATGATGCCCGACTCACAAAACCCGAGGCACATGCTGCCCTGCCTGGGTGCAAAGACAACATGGAGACCTGAGAAAGTCTTAAGACACAGAAGACAACCCACAAACTACCCACCAACAGAATCAGCCTGGAACTGCCCTGCCCAGCACACACTGGCATCATGCTGAAGACTAACCCGCTCCCTTTACCTGCCTGGACGGCGCTGTTCCCAGACATCCCTCTCCTCTGCACTACACTTAAAAACCCCTTCCTACAACGGCCAGCCTTGCACCCTCCCTCCCTTGACCCCTCTCTGGCACCGGAGCCTCAACTTAGCTTGCAGACAGCTGCGACTCCGAATCCATCCTGGACAAGGAAAACTACGCTCAGCCTGCTGGATCCATCCTCCTGTCAGCAGGTTCCTCCTCACCATCTGCAAAACCAAACCAACCAATGCCGTCAGTCAGCATCACATCGGTCAACACCGACATTTCCAACAACACCTGCCACCTCAGACAGGCCATGGCGTGCTGCTCACCCGCTCTGCGCCAATTCCAGAGTCGGACACCATGGCTGTCGTCGGTTCCAGCGCCTAGGACTCAGACAGAAAATTACCTTTCCGCTTGCAAAAAAAAAAAAAAAAAAAAACAAACACACAAGCTCCCTGCTACCCAGCTCACCTCAAGTGCTCATCCACTTCCAAAGGGAGCCCCCATGGAACCTGCAAAACCAGAGGGAAACACTGCAACTCAGTGGCCATACAATACTTGGCTATGATAACCCAACCCGGCCCCCTACCGCCTCACCTTCCGGGACAGCTCATCAGCATACAACATGAACCGTCCAAATAGCACCTGCAGAAACCCAAGCAAAAAGGCACATGCTGAGATACTGCCCGAAACCACAGCCTGCCCGCACCGATCCCCGTCTCACCCTCCTTTACCTTGACAGCTCACCCGCCTCGCCTCTGTCACTTTGGCTTGCCTCTCTCAGGCTTATGCACCACCTGTAAGACACAAACAATAGGGGTTGCTTATAACAGGACCAGCCACACACCGCCTGAAAAATAACAACTACTTCAGCCTACCAATCCCCACTCACCTTGCCCAAGTCAGCTCTAGGGCCCATATCCCACATCACTCCTTGCTTGGAACCTTCACATTAAACAAAAAAAAAAAAAAATTAGAAACACCATAATGTAGTCAGATTGCCACCAGTCACATCTTCCCTCTAATACCTCAGCTACTCAGTCCAAGGTGACTGTGCAACCTTTGCCTCAATGGTCTAGGCACAGCAACACATTAACCACAGACACTTATCGCTATCCCACCAACCCCCTGACTCTACACCCCCCGGGCAGGGCAGCTCCAGGCCAAACACACACACGCGCACACCGACACTCCACAGAACGCTACAAACAACGTGCCTCAAAGACGAGAGAGATCTCTCGGCAAGAAGAACAACACCTGGACTGAAGACGCTGTCGAGCAAGACCACCTGCGGGACCGTGACAGCGATGTGAGGAGCCTCTACAGCAGCCCCAGTAAAGGAGTGGAATGTCACGGCCCGTAACACAAAGTTGCTCTCAAAACTGAGAGGACATCAGTGCAACGAGCCCAGCTTCAAGACCTAAGAACGTAAGGATGCAGGGAAGAAACCGCAGTCCGCAAAAACGGACGGCAAGAGAACAGAGCTGCTCACGCAGCCGGAAACGATGCTGCAAAAGAGGACCGTCGGAAACCTCGAAATGCCAGACTGATCCACGCTGTACACCTTTAACGCCAAAAAAGAAGCGCCCGATCAGCACTATGCTGACAAGTACAGGCGTTCGACATGCTAGGGATGGTGCCCGAGGCACATGCCGCCCTCCTTGGGTGCAAAGACGACATCGAGACCCAACAAAGGTGTAAGACACAAAAAGCACACCGCACAAACTACACAACAACAGACACAGCCTGGAACTGCCCTGCCCAGCAAGCGCTGGCATTGTGCTGAAGAGAAACCTGCTCCCCCTTACCTGCCCGGAGGGCACTGTTCCCAGAGAGACCTCTCCCCTGCACTACCTTTAAAACCCCTTCCTGCAATGGCCAACCTTGTCTCCTTGCCCCCTTCCGAGTGCCAGCCCCTCAACTCAGCTGGCAGACAGCCAGGAGTCTGAATCCATCCTTGGCAAAATACACATCAGCTAGCTGATACTTTCCCCACGGTCCCCAGGTTCCTCTTCATCATCTGCAAAAAAATTCCCACACCACCAGCGGTAAGCATCCCGACAGCAGACGCCGACCTCTTCCGCACCACCTTCATCCTCGGAAGCGCCATGGCGTTCCACTCGCCTGCTCCGTGCGGATTCCAGAGACGGAGGCTGTGGCTGTCATTCCTTGTGGCACTAAGATGCTCAGAGACACAAAATTACCATTGTGCTTGTGAAAAGTCACCAGTCCCGTGCTCCTCCTCCCCGCTACCCAGCTCACCTCAAATGCTCATCCGATTCCAAAGGCAGCCTCCACAGAACCTGCCAAACCAAAGAAAGAAGCTTCGCTGAGTTGCAGCAGGATACTTTACTCTCGGGCACAAACAGGCCCGCAACCACCTCGCCTTCTCGGACCGCTCAAAGTGCTGCTTCGCTCCTCTGATACTACATGCATCATCTGCAAAAAAATTAAAGCGAACAACACATGCCGAGATACTACCCAAAACGAGAGCCTGCCCACACCGATTCCCATCTCCCGCTCCTTTACCTTGGCCGGTTTCCAGCACTGCCTCTGCTGTTTTCAGGTTGCCACGTCGAGGTGTGGGTACTGCCTGTAAAACCCTAACAACAAGGCACGTTTATAGCTTCACCCACAATAAGACACCTGAAAAGTAACTGCTACATCAGCCCGCTAGTCATTGCTCACCGTGCCTGACTTCTCACGGTGCCTGACTGCTCACGGTGCCTTGCACCGTGCTAGGCACCTAGCTTCGGTGCCTAGATCCCACATGGCCTCACACCTTCAAACAAAAACACAAACCGCAACCTAGTCATATAGCTACCGGTCACATCTTCCCTCTAACACCACACGCTGACCCGCCTTCTTACGGTGCTCACCTCGCCGTTGCCCCTCACGGCTCGTCCTTCTGCATCTGCAAAAGGAATAATATCAAACAAGTCACCCGGATGCAGAGCGATAGCTTAACCGATTCCAGTAGTCTTGTTCCCATTCAGCAATACCATCTAGAGCCCAAGTACACCCTGCCATTAAAAGAAATACGTAACTCAAGTATTAAGCCCTACATATACAAGCCTTAACACCTTTGAGATTCCATTTGCTCAACTAGCAGCACTCTAGCATTCAAGCCGAGTCTCCCAGACAGCTCCGGTCATCCCCTCGGCACCCGCCAAATGCTACAGAAATTCTCGTCCTCGCCTACTGCCGATGGCCGCTCGCTCGGAAATAGCCTGTACCACCTTTGCCAAAACAGTCTAGGCATATTAACATTAACCATTGCTCTTCGTGCTAACCTTCCTGACTCTACCATCGCTATGCCCCCAGGCAAAGCGGCTCCAACCCGGACGCATACACATGCAGACCGACGCTGCGCACAAATACTACAGATGACATGACCCGGAGATCTAAGAAAACTCTTGGCAAAAGGAATGAGTCCTGGCCCAGAGATGCCAACAGGCAATAAGATCGATGGGGCTGTGAGGAAGAACCTACGGCAGCCCCACAAAAGCCCGATGGATGAAGCCGTGAGGACGAGAGGTCTGCCACAAAAGGGGCTCTAGACCCTTGAGCCCAATTACCTGCAAAGCCCCGTCGGGAATTACAACAGCAGTCCATCAATGGAAAAACCACAACAGCGTGACACGGTGACTCAAAGATCTAAAATGGACACCTTACGACTACAGAAACTAGTGCTAAAAACACTGTAAACAAGAACATTGCTGTCATGACCGACACTAGAGCAAGCCTCGTTGGACACTTAAGGAAAAAGGCAAAAAGAGAAAAATAGAAAAAGCTTGCATGCCCAGGACTGTGATAAGACACACCCTTCCCTGGAGATTTTTAAGAGCACAAATAAACATCCTCTTCTCCAAGAAATACAAGGGAAGACAGTGACGCAAGCCTGCACTGGAAATAAGTGCCTAGTCAATGCCTCTAAGTTACAATTTCTGTGACACGCTGATGGACGGTGAAGGGACAGACGCAAAAATTATCTCAGGGAATGAAGTAAGAGGCATGGAGGAGTAGAGACCTGAGAGTTCCAGAGGGTATATTTTTATGTACCTTAATGTACCCAATGCAGGGCCAAACATCAGACAAGTCTCATCTCAGAAAGCATGTTCCTATGCGGAAGCCCAGACAGTTTATGCTGCGTCTTTCATGACTTCTTCCTATCTCCCATCAGCTGTGGAGAGACAAAACCAGAACAGAAGTGATCAAAAACCAAATTAAACTGCACAACCCATCTGAAAAAAAATGGTGAACCTGCCTCCCTTACCCAACCATCCCCTGGTCCCAGAACTTAGAGAAACCCCTTCTCTTCTCCTGAACCCGCAGGGAAGGAAAGCCACTCCTTCCCAACAGCTCCTTCCCTGTATTTGCAACCCTGAACCTCCCATGTCAGCCGCTCCTCTGGAGCTGCTCTTCAAAGCTGTGCCCCATGTTCTGCGAGCTCCCCTTACCTTTCATCTTCCTGTAGACTCCAGGCTCTGCTACAGACCCACAAAATAAGTTAAGTCCTCACGCTTATGATCTATGAGGAGCCTACTGCAATCCGCAAAGGTTCTAGGGACAACGTGGTACTCTGTCAGCAATTAAGAAAGAGGATGGACCGTTCCGTACCCTGAAAGACACTATGCCTTATGTCCCTGCTGCTTTCTTGAAAAATGTTAAAACTCCGTATACAAATGGATACAAGATGCCCACCTTAACCCCTGCTAGATCATCTCACCATCAGTACTATTAAGAAAAGGTGTCAAGAACTTCCGTGGCAAAACTAGTGAAAAAAACAAGGTTCTATCTTCAATAGAACCGGGAATTCCAAAAATATACAACACACTTAGAATAAAAAAAGAAAATCCAAGCTCAGACTATTAATCCATCTTGCTACTCCTGAACACCCAGTACAATACTCAGGAGAAAAAAAAAAAAGAAAAAAATCTGCACAGAAGTGTATTTTTTACTATATATGCTGCTGAACCTTGACTAGTCCCACAGCCCTTACCTCAAACAAACACTTCTGCTTCTCTCAATATCAAAAAACACCTACTCAAATAGCTAAAGCAGGTCAAAATCAGCAATTGACTGAAGGAACAGCAGAACGCTAACACCCATGAAACCCAAAAGCAGAATGAGCTCCCTAAGGCGAGGCTGCGGCTCATACACCCCTGGCCCAGCCCACCGCCCTTCCCACATTCACCTGGGAAAGGGGAGGGACAAACCACCAGATGGCATAAAGGCTGCCGGAGGAACAGCAGGGAGGTTTCACCCATGCCTTAGGTTTGCAATGTGCAAAAGACTTAAATGGGGAAAGTGACCCTTACTAGAAACGAGAAGATCTGCTCTTTTACAGCAACAGCACCTATCGCATTAGCAACGTGACCGGGTAAGGAATTAAATGTATTTTTTCTGGGGTGCAGATCGAATGAGGTAGACATCCTACTAAACTATGTAAGAAAGAAACCCGTTAAACTTGTTAGCGACATTATTACCAAAAATTACACGCTTTAGTTTCCCATAAAAAAACACGATGCTATGGGGTTACGCTTCATTTTTAGTGAGACCACGTGCGCTACTTAACTTCCACCGGAAGTACGTCCTGGATAGAACTGAATGACAAAGTGTAATTAGATCCCATAAAAATCCTTTCTCAAAAATTCCTCCGGTCGCAAAGTAAATTATTTACTGTAAATCACCAACATTACAGTCACCTCAATGGTCTCTCCGACAGACTCCCTTAATAGAACTAGATGAGTCCTAAGAGACGAAAAACACAAAAACCCCATAGAAATACAAAAAACATCTCAGAGGCTGTATAAGGCAGCTGAATGAATGCCTACATAGCTAGAACAAATATAAGTTGCAAAACACAACAACAAAAGAAACCATGGGAGATCTATCGATAAAAAGATCTATCTTGAAAAACTCAAGAGGAAATCTGAACCGATGGTAGATGTCTTTGGGGTACCAGCCACCAAATAGAAACGTACCGTAAGACAAAAAACCAAAGGGACTGCTGCGGAGCACAAAGATGGCTTTAGAAAAGGTTCGACAGAACGAGAGGCATCGTCGCAGGGATCGGAGAGGGCCAGAGAGACCAAAGAAGTCTCGAGGACACAATGAGCTCTAAAGGGAGTCAAACAAAGGACGGATGTCCTTGGGGACCAAATGGAGGCACGCCGAATGGGTGAGAGGACGGAAGGACCGACCGGGGTAACAGAGGTGGACTCGGGAAGGGCTCGGAGGGGAAAAGAGGTGCACAAAGCGCCCTGCTGAACTAAAACAGGGCTTTTATGTTTTACGTTTAGCGCGCTGAGCGCCCACCAACAGCGTGCCCATGGGGCGGCACGGCCGTTTCCTTACCAGGAGGTAGCAACGAGTGCGGCAGCATCACCCTGCATGCACTGCAGTATCATACTGCCTTACCAGCAGACAGCAACATAGACCACAGCGGCACCTCCGTGCATGTGCAGCGCCTCACCTGCAGCACCGTTATTCGGATGCCGGGCAGCCCGCCACCACGCACACACTCTTGAGGTGTGGCTGCACCGCTTGTGCAGGAGTGGCTGCAGCTAGAAGCCTGCAGAAAACCACGTGAAGCCTGCAACAAAACTGCACCTTGCGCCACGCCGCAGCGGCAGCAAGGACTACGCCTTGCCGTACGTACCCTAGAGCAACGTGGCTGCCTGGCGGCCACGTCCATAAAAACTACACCTCCTGGCGTGCACTGGCAAACGCAGCTTGGCCACCCGGCAGCTCAGTGCCACAAGACTACAGCTCCCGGCACGCTCTGAGGAGCCAACATGGCCAACTGGAAGCCCCTTGCCCCAGGACAACAGCTCTCGGCATAGCTGCGAGAGGCGGCCTTCCCTGCTTTCTAACCCTGCGAGGACACCGTTCCCCCTGCCTGCCAACGCACCCGCACACCCTGCCGAGCCCCCAGCGTGGCTCCAGTCAACGCCAGCCACATGGCGTGGCTGCCCCTGCTGTTATCCCAAATCTGGGGTCATTAGCCTAATTAACACACAGAGCCGAGGTGTTTTATTCCCTTCATATTTGCAGTTGCACAAATCTAGCACACCTTCGTAGAAAACTACAGCAATATTTATCCTGCTACGTGTTTAGTATAAACCCGCCCAAATTTACACTTACTGGTGTACCACACGGACCCCGCAGGCACCATGGGATCGCATTGCTTTTACTGGCGAATGGCAGCATGGATCACATGGACGCCACCACGTACGCGCAGCTCCCGAGCTGCGGTGCCAACCTCTGGTCGCTCGGCGCAGCATCATCTTAATTATTGTTTTCCATAGCATGACAAATGACTGATACTTCAGCCCAGTTTGTACCATCCAAAGACAGCAACTGCTTACTGGGGGTACAGGGCTTATATTTCTCTGCCCTTTTCCAACTCGCAGCTGTTTCCTGATAAACATAGCAGCTTGCAGCATCTTCTCGCCTGCCTTCACGATGCCATTTGTGGGGTTTTGTTGGTTTTTTGTTTTTTTTCAGGGAAGTGCGTGCATCTCTCCACTCCAGAGAATGAATCCACACCAGATAATCCCCAGCAATGCACCTCAAACTGCCAGCATTTCACCCCAAATTTTGCCTAAGGTGGTGGGAGGTTTTGGGTGGGTAGTTGGGTGTTTGTTTTGGGTTTTTTTCCCCCCTTCTTTTCCATAATACAAAAATTAGGGGTTTTTTTGCTTTTCCATAATACAAAAATTGGGGTTTTTTTCCTTTTCCAAAATATTCAGTTCTGGGTTGTTTTGGCACTTTTCCACAACATAACAACTAGTGATAGGGTTCCTTTGCGTGTTAAAAACCTTACATAGCATAGATATTTACACTTATGTATCTATTTACACATACATATATATATTCAGGGAATATGTGTGTGTTATATATTATCTGTTTACACATATATATTTATACCTGTTTAGACCATGTCTATTTACACTTTTATACATTTACACTTGCATATTATGTCTATTTAGACCATGTCTATTTACACTTATACATTATGTCTATTTACACATACACGACTATTTACACTTATTATATAGAGCACCTATTTAGAGTAGCTAGCTGTTTAGACTTATATATTTTGACACTTTAACATCTCTTAGACTTCTCTATTTAGACTTAGATATCTACTTACAATTATATCTAGACTTAGTTATCTGTTCACACTTATAATCTTTATTTAGATTGCGTATATCTACTTAGACTTACTGTGTAACACACAGTACGTGTAGATAGCTCTACCTATTCACCTTTTTCTATTTTAAATTCCTTCACATATATCTTTTTTTTGCATTCTAAACTCATTTATTTTTTTAATATATATACACAAGTTATTTTTGTATTTTAAAGCCCTATGTGTATATCTATTTTTTTATATTCTAAAATTCTTTATATAATACAGTATAGGGTTTTTTAAAATCCTTTTTTATATATATAAATGAATATTATTTTGCAATATATAAAAATGAAATTTTTTTCTCTACTGCAACACCTCATACCCATATTTACAGTTTTAAATATTTTTAATCACACACATGAATTTTCAGTCATTTTTGGACTGTGACCCTCCCTTTTCTGGGGGGACCCCCCCCGTGACCTCCCATCCCCCAACTCACCTGCTCCTCTGCTTCATTATCGCTCCTTCCAGTGACATGGGGGTGCCCCAAATGACATCATCACCCTCCAGGCCCCCCGTACCCCCTCTTTTTATTCACCCCCCAAAAAAGGCACAAAACCAAGGAAAACAGCCCTGACCAGCAGCTCCCTACTTTAATAATGCCATTTACATATGTACGCACATACGTATGCGCCCCCCCAAACGGTTGCAGCCCCCCCCAGCCCCTGTCCCGCAAGCCGGTGGCTGCCCCACGCCGCGGGGGGAGCCTGCCAGGGGATGGTGACGCACCTCTTGCTCAGGCTCTGCTCTGCCGTGCTCCCCCTCCGTTCCCGCACTGGGACGGGCTCCCCGGGGCAACGAACCTCCCCGCTCCCTCTTGGCCCAGGACTCTCCCCACCAGACAGCCCTCGCTGACGCACCCGTGGGGCACCCACTGGAGACAGAGCCAGGAGCCTCCAGGCACGGGGCCGGCCCCTTACCCTTGGGACGCTTCACGACCGGCAGGCCAACCTGGGCCGGGGGGTACCTAGCGAGCATCATGAGATGCTTACAACAAGACACCTGAAAAACAAAAATCCCAAGCGATATTTCAGCATGTTAGAAAAATAGCACAGCAGCCAGTAGAGGAATTCAGTCAGAGCAAGGGAGAGGAGAGCAGTTGAGCTCAAGGTGGATTCTAGGTAAGCAGGTCAAAACACAAGACAGCCTTTAAAAGCTAGAGTGATTTGAACACTTAAAATCAATATTAAGACTAATTGATACAAGCATTAAGCCCTATGCATACAAGCCTTAATACCTTTGAGATTCAGTCTGCTCAACTACCACTCTAGCTGCCTCTTCCAGATGGCTCCAGTCTTCCCCTCTGCACCCCACCAGCTGCTGATGGCTACTTGCTCTGAGGAGGACTGTATGGTCTGTAATTAAACAGTAGAAGTATATTAACATTAACCAGGGACTCTTATTGCTATTCTTCCCCTGACGCTACCATTGCTGTGCCCCCAGGCAGAGCAGCTCCAACCCAGACACATGTGCAGTCTGCCACTGCACACAAACAAGACAAATGACTTGACCCAGAGACGTAAAAAGACTTTTGGCAAGAATTACTCCCAGAGGGAAGATACCTTTAGGAGAGAAGACCTATGTGGCTTCAAGGAAGAATCTACAGCTGCCCCAGAAAAGTCAAGTGCCACAACCCATGACCAGAAAGACATAGAGAAATCCCAGAAAAGGCCTCCATGAAAATGGACTGCTCGACAGTGGGTATGCTGACGGGTCCTGGATCACCACTGCGAGTGATGACCATCCGTAAACCTCAGATGTGAGACACACACAAGAGAGATCCGTGTGTTAAGCTTCTAACACAAGAAAGGAAGCGCTCAGTTAGCCTCATTATGCTGGTGCGTTGAGGCAGGCGAGACCCTCAGTATGGCTACCGATATGCCCACCGGGCACAAAGAACAATGGGAACATCAAGACCTGAGTAACACATGATATAGCACACAAAAACCAAATGGCACAAACTACATGGGCTGGAACTGCCCTGCCTGGCACATGCTCATGTATTACATAGAGGACACTGACCCTCTCTGACCAAATGTGTCCTATTCCAAACCTCCCTCTCTCCCACAAAGAATTTAAAAACCCTCCCTGCAGCCCCACACAAAGATAGCATCAGCCCCTCAACTTAGCTCTGAGAGGGTAGGGGGTCAGAATTCATCCTAGGATAAGACTGCCTAGGCTAACTAGGATGTCACTGCAATCACCTGGTTCCTCTTCATCATCTGCAGAGTTCCATAAGTCAGGTTTCACACCAGTCAGCTCTGGCATCTTCCGCAATGATGGCCTCCTCAGAAGCCTTGTTGTGTTCTGCTCGCTCGCTCCCGGTCTAACACTGGATGTTGTGGCCAGCATCTCCCGTAGCACCTAGAAAACCAACGAGACAAAGTGACTGTTGTGCCTGGAAGCAGCCACCTGCTCGCAAACAATGAGACAGCTCAAAAATAACTGCTGCTATGCTTGGTGTCGCACCTTGCTCTACACACTCAGGGATGGACGGTGCTACGCATGTGATTTTGGGAATTGTTTCACACCTTCAAAACACAGCATTAACAGGTCATACAGGCACCATCAATGGAACTATTGCCTCCATTGTTGTGTGCCCACCAACCTTCTATGGTTCTCCACTTGAAGAGAATGAGACACGGACTCCGCATATGAGTTCAGGCGAAGACAAGCGAAGACACTTTATTTTTACAATCTATCCCTTTTATAATATGATCTAATGTTCACGAGGAAGCAAAACCCATTTCATTGGCTACTGTCTTTCGTCCACGTGTCTCTTCAGCGTAAGTTACTTATTGGTTCTTCAAGCTGGTGCACGCGAATTCCTCTTTCAGGGATGTATCCAATCTCATCCTTATTTTTCTGCCTCTAAGTTTCACAAACTTGTTTGTAACAAGCCTCAAGGCCACAGCTGCATTCCTGCGAACCTGTAACAAGCCTCAAGGGCACAGCTGCATCTCGTCAAAGTAAAACACAATCTCACTTATTCCTACATCCACTTACCATCTCCCTTTGGTGTCCGGCTCCCTGCTGTGCATCTGCAGCAAAATAAAACAAAGTCAACTAGATGGTAACAAATACTCTAACAAACAGTAAACCGTCCCCATGCTGACTTCTTCACTCCACTAACCTTGTCAATCTGTGCTTTGTGCTCCCATCTGCCATGCTGAGTCAGTTACATCAGCAGGCTCAAGAAAGACAGTAATACCCATAAGAAGTATACACCCATCCCTCCTCTGTCTCCCACCCCATCCAGGACTCACCTGTCCCCCCAGCAGGCTAACGCTGCTCTGCACACCTCCCATGCCGTGCCTCCAGGGTCAGTGGCTGCGTGAGGCGCCCACTCACATGGTCAGTGCATCCCCAGCGTCTCAGGAACTGCAGCCTTCAATGCCAGGCCTGCCTCAGGAAAATGCAGAGAGGCACACAGATGTTACACACTGCTTTCTGAAAGCGAGTTGGCCATGCAAAACGGACTAAAAATCCCATTGACTTACATACTCTGGCAACACAGAGACCCCAAAAGCACACAACCCAAGCAACTGACCTCACCCCCACCACAGCCTGTGGTGCTGTCTGCTCACCTCTGCCATTGCACCTCACTTGACCATATTGCTTAGTCTAGACCTATAACTTTAACTGCAAGAACAAGTCAAACCACTCACCAACACAAAAGTTAGAGTTACTGCCAGCTGACTCAAATATAAGGGGAAACACATAGAGCACAAAAAAAAAATCAGACCCGCAAATGTCGAAAGAGGTATGGGTAGCCAGTGACTGTGGCTGGCATAGTGACAGACTTATGGATAAATCACCGATAAATGACTCCATGAATTGCAGCACAGAGAACCCCTCTGTAGACAGCATTCTCAAATGAGAGTGTTGACATAAACAGGACATGAGACTGGGATGCTGGAAGCTGCTCGCATACCGAATGCTACTATTAGATAACACTGCGCTAAAAAGTCTTAAGCCACAGCTGCATAGGAGTTACAGGAGGCCTGAGTGATAGATGCTGAATATGACGAGATCGGCACTGCAATCTAAATCGAGATTGGCACTGCAATCTAGAATCATAGAATATCCTGAGTTGGAAGGGACCCACAAGGATCATCGAGTCCAACTCCTGTCCCTGCATAGGACAACACCAAAAATCATACCATATGTCTGAGGGTGTTGTCCAAAGGCTTCTTGAATGTTGTCAGGCTTGGCGCCATGACCACCTCCTGGGGGAGCCTGTTCCAGTGCTCCATTACCCTTTGGGTAAAGAACCTTTTCCTAATGTCCAACCTAAACCTCCCCTGGCATATCTTCCTGCCGTTCCCTCGGGTCCTATCACTGGTCATCAGGGAGAAGAGATCAGCGCCTGCCCCTCCTCCTTCCCTTGTGAGGAAGCTGTAGACCGCAACCCAAATCGAGATCGGCCAAAGGTGATGCAGACTGAGCTATTAAAAACTAGCTACAGAAGTATGTATTACTTGAGGTGGTGGGATGGTTCTGTCAGGTCTGACCTGGGCACCCAGTTCTAATGCCTGTCTAGTGGTATCCGTGATATCCCTCGTAGCCTCAAACGTATTGACCATGTTTCGCATGTCCAAGGCCCCTCCCGTGATGAAAATCAAATGGAACAAATAAGGACTCTGCTTCATCGCCTTGGCACCCGAAGGACGCTCCTTCCTCCACTGATGGTCAACACATATTCTCATGACATTTCTCAAATGCAGGCCAGTCCTCGGGCACCTGTACTGCTAAAGGAAACAGAAACAATTATGCTCTGATAGCCTGCTCCATCCTCCCCTTGTTCTTTAAGAAATCTAAAGAATGCTACCGTCCCCATCGCTACAGAACAGACGTTTGTGCAGGAGATGACTGAGCCCATCTCCATAAATGGAAGACTCCCTCTGCAACTTTGCTTTGTCTTTTGGCGACAGCACCAGCCATCAGGGTGCCCCAAACCCTTTCATGAGTCACCTGGAAAATCAGATACCAGTAGTTCAAAGTGTCTGGCAAATAAGATATGACCCGAAAGCATAGGCGTACCCCACCTCATCCCCAAAACAGTCAGAGAGCTGGCTTCTCCCACACAAAATGGAATAAAAACCTTACCCTCTGACACACTCTGAAAGGTATTAGTGTACCCACATAATCTACACTCACAAACTGGCCTTCCTCAGAGTCAGCCCCACAAAGATGTGAGGAAGACCAACACTACCTTCCCAGATGCTCCAGAACTCCGAGTGCTCCGCTCCCCTCTCCACCACCCCCATCGTGGGAATGCAGTGGTGAGGATACCTGGCAAAAAAGAGGAACAAAAGCCACATGGACCTGGAGGTCAAAGGAAGACCCGACTTTACCTGCAGGAATAAAAAAAAAACCCTGCTCAAAAAAATTCAAACAAAAACCAGAAAACATGGAAAAAACCCAGAACACTCAAAAAGACAGGACACCGTACCAGGCAGCAACCAAGACCACTCAACAGATGAAGTCGCAAGGACGAGAGGCCCATCGTGAAAATGTGTGAGACACCCAAGCCCAATTACCTATGAAGCCCCGTACAGGATTAGGGAGACTGTCGGCCGATGGAAAAACCCACGGTGGCATGATGTGGTGACTCAGAGGTCTGAAACGGACACCTTATGACTACAGAAACTGGTGCTAAAACACACAATAGGTAAACAAGGACAAGAGAACGTAACTGCCATGAGCGATACTAGAGCAAACCTCGTTGGACAGTTAAGGAAAAAGGCAAAACTGTGATAACAGAAAAGGCTTGTGTGCCCAGGGACTATGATGAAGAAAAGACCCCTAGCTGGAGACCGTTATGAGCACAAATAATACGCATCCTCTTCTCCAAGAAACACAGTGACAGAAGCCTGCACTGGAAATAAGTGCCTAGTCAATGCCTCTACGTAGCAATGACAGTGATATATGGATGGACGCTGATCGTGGCCAGATGACAGGCCCCCCCGGGGCACAGCAGGCCCCCGCAGGGGCTGCTCCTTCCAACGGGCTCCTTGGCTCCAGCCGCGGGAGGCTCTGGGCAGAGTTGAATAGCAGAGGGAAAGCCGCGGAAGGTGCTGGACCAGGCTCTTTGCCCCAGTCTCTTCTGCCACAGGTCCCAGATGCTCTCAGGGCACTGCTGCCCTGTATCAGGGTGGCCTGTTTGCCCCTTTTCAAGGCCAAATGCCAAGAATGGTTGTTTTGAGGGCAGAAAAGGAAACGATCCTTTTTCTTGTGGCACCTGGCTGTTGTCTGCCAGCCCAAGGAAATGTCCTTGGGACAGGAGGCAGTCTGAAAGAGCCTGCGAGAGTCTGAAAGTCTTGCAGCCAGAGCCTGACTCCGAAATTGCAAACGTCCAGCGATTTCTCCCACACCAAAGGTGCCAGCACTGAAACCTGTTGCTGGTCCTCAACGATCCTTGGAACCCCATTCACAGCCAATTCCTCTGTGGTATGCCAGAAAAAAGAGGAGGACAAGAGAAAACAAAAGCCGCAGCTCTTCTCTGCACCTGCTCTTTACCAAATGTCCTTCTGCTGACATTTAAGACAAAAAGGAAGAACATGAAAGGCCTGGGAAAAAAGGAAGCAAGGCAGTAAAATGTTTATCTTCCAAAATCAGAAAGTCATTGGCAATAAAACACGCTGCACTGGTAAAGTACTGGGACTAGATAATAACAGGCTTTCTACAATTTAACACAATGGAAAAATAAAGATCAAATGAACCTTAAAACTTTCTCTTTCATCTGATACGAAAAATCAGATGTGTTACTGCTGGCGACGGCTGCAGTTTGTTGCTTGGTCTAGAACAGGCAAAAAAACCCCGAGCAGTAACAGTTTCTCAGCAGCTGCCTTCAGCTTTATACTGCCTACGGAGTTGCAGCAAACACACGTCCACTGTATCTCAGCTGCAGCTCATTTTTAGCCATGACAGCCCTGTGACCCCAGCCTGAGCCGCAGAAGGCTGCCTGCCCCCACCGCAGGATGGGGAGGAATTGGTGGGAAGGTGACTGGAGGCACCCAGTAACACGTTCCTGCCTTCTGAGATGAGCACAGAGCGCTTTTAGCCCGTGCCGAAAGCACCCTCTGGCACCAGGCTGGCCGCATCCGTGCCAGGTGGCACCTGAGCTAGACAGCCGGGCTCAAAGAAAAGAGTGACTGGTTTAATGCGCGGCTCTGGTAATGCGGCTATCCGGCTTTTGGGAGCCAGGCTGGAGCTCTGCACGGTCCTGCTGCTTCCGATGGCCACAAGCTGGGTGCTCTGCACCACAGATGCTGTTCTATGGGTAATAGCTTTATGGCGTCACTAGTCCTGACTCTGAAACCGGACCTGCAGTCCTGAACCTCGGTTCTACCGATCTCAAGGAGACTCGGATTTCACTAACGACGCGAAGGAAAACCAGCAGTGTTTCTCATATCACCGAGTGTTTTTAGACTGGAATACAGCTAGATGATCTGCCTGAAGGTAGGAAGGCTCCACAGAGGGATCCAGACAGGCTGAATCAATGGGCCGAGGCCAATTGTACGAAGTCCAACAAGGCTCAGTGCCGGGTCCTGCACTTGGGTCACAACAATCCCAGGCAACGCTACAGGCTGGGGGAGGAGTGGCTGGAGAGCTGCCTGGTGGAAAAGGACCTGGGGGTGCTGGTTGACAGCTGCCTGAACATGAGCCAGCAGTGTGCCCAGGTGGCCAAGAGGGCCAATGGCATCCTGGCTTGTATCAGGAATAGCGTGGCCAGCAGGACCAGGGAGGTGATGGTGCCCCTGTACTCAGCCTTGGTGAGGCCACCCCTTGAATCCTGTGCTCAGCATTGGGCCCCTCACTACAAGAAAGACAATGCGGTGCTGGAGCGTGGCCAGAGAAGGGCAACGAAGTTGGGGAAGGGTCTGGAGCCCAAGGCTGGGGACGAGCGGCTGGGGGAGCTGGGGGTGCTCAGCCTGGAGAAGAGGAGGCTGAGAGGAGCCCTCATCGCTCTCTGCAACTGCCTGAAAGGAGGCTGGAGCTGGGGGCGTCGGTCTCTTCTCCCCAGGAACAAGTGATGGGACGAGAGGGAACGGCCTCAAGCTGCGCCAGGGCAGGTTTAGGTTGGATATTAGGAAAAACTTCATGGAGAGAGTGGTTAGGCATTGGAACAGGCTGCCCAGGGCAGTGGTGCAATCACAGTCCCTGGAAGCGTTCAAAAACCGTGTGGATGTGGTGCTTAGGGACACGGTTTAGAGGTGGACGAGGCAGTTCGGTTAACAGGTTGAACTTGATAATCTCAGAGGTCCTTTCCGACCTTAACGATTCTATGACTCAACTTGCAAACAACTAGTTATTTGATAGAGCAGCTTCAAAGTTAAGGAAACCAGATGATGACTCAAAAGGTTCAATCCCAATCCCGTATTCCAAAAGGAAATCTCAGACGTTACAAAGCATGCGTAGCAACCATTAGCTTGAAGGATGTCAGAAGCGACTGTACTAACGTGCGGGCACTATGGTTACGTAGTCCATCCCAGCCTTGGCATTCCTGCCTCCGCATGAGTTGGGGGACTTCTTCCAAGCAATTTTAACTGTTACTTCACGAAATACAGCACTATGGACCTTCTTCACTTCCCAAGTTAACACTGGAAAAATAAATTGCAGAAGTGCCAATGAATATTTGATCAGGTCCTCTTTTGAATCCCACACTTTTTAAATTTTCTAAATCTGCTTAAAAGACAACCCGCCTTTAAAAAAAAAAAAAAAAAGGAAAAAAGGAAAAGAAAAAGAGAAGTATCTTCATTCTCTTAAAACTGAACTGATCGAAAGGATATGGGCTAGCCCCTTTTAATGCCCCACCCCATCAATATCTTTAGGGGCAAATTTAACAGTTAAAAAAAGAAAAACATCTTTACTCAAAATTCAGTTTTGAGACTTGCAGGTATTTTCTTCCTTGGACCTGCAGATTTCTTTCATTTTTTTTTTATGTCCATTATAAAGGTTTTTGCCCAGGTTTACTACAATGTAAGGAACGGATACATAAGCATTTCCTCACAGTCCTAGATTTTATTGTTAATTGTTAATAAAAAAATGATGGCTACTTTAAAAAGTCAAATAAAACCAATATAAAAACATGGTCATTCGAGTATTATATACACACATAACAAAACAGCTTAATACAATTATATCACAGTTTTCTATTGTATCAAAGAGAGCATACTTTAGTACACAGCAAATAGAGATTCTGATTTCAACTTCAAATAGTCACTTTATATTTACTATAAAAAAATTAAATGAAATTTTTAAAAAGCAATCCTCAAGTCCAGCTGTAATCCCCGATCCGTTCACTGCACAGAAAACACAACTTTTGGGAGCAACTGTAAACCACAGAAGGAACAAATTATTTCTGATGCAAATTCTCATCCATCAGGAACAGACTGCCTTCCTAATCTCCAGGTTGCTTTTGAACATAGGTACATTCCCTCATCTCAGTTTTTCTTGACTTTTTCATTCCCGTATCTTGTGCGAATACATTCTCCAGAAAGTTTCACACGCACTTTCTAAAACTGCCTGTCTTCAGCGTATCTAACACAGATATCAGATGCTCATTTGGATTGCCACAACAGCCTCAGGTTACAATCCTGTGAAAAGATTCATTCAGTGAAGTGGGGTGATGCCACAGCAGCACGTCCAGTTCAGAAACTCGCTCCCAGGACTTCCTGTACTGCTGTGTATGGCACGAATTCAGTATCGGACCTTTTTATACTGATGGTACTGACATGAAAGCACTTCAGAGTTAAACTGTACATCTGGAGAGGGGGACTATGGTGATCTAATTGTGGTTCATAAAAAAAAATTTAACAAATATAGGACTTGAGTGCAGCTTCCTTTACACAACGTGCATTGACAATGCAAACCAGCCGCCTTCTTTTGGCTTTTCCACCTGCAAAAGAAGAAACCAGTTGAAATTCATACATCATAAATTTCCCCCAGACTTGCTAGTTAGTGCTGGCTTGTGTAGGATTGCCACGTACCCATTCCCTGATACATAGCAATTGTCTGCCGTAGGCACCACGGAAGTAGTCACACCACCTACTTTAGACACCCAGTTTAAGCCACATCTGCCTTAAGAATTCCGTATTTCCTCTCTGGGGATGTATACTTCACTGTCAGGAAAGGGAGACTTGGACACTAACTTTGTTTCTCTTTATTAATTTAGGTTATTTTGGACATCAGGAAAGACAGCATTCAAGCATACAAGCAGACCTATAACTGGTTTACCGGACTGTACTACTGCCCCGAGTTCCTCATGAAAGCACCTTGCTGTAGTCTATTCTTCTCTTTGCACATCAGGAATCAGAAATCCAGATTGGTGATTTTTCTTTCCATTTGGATTTATTTACCTTTCAGCAACTGATTTGTGCAATGGCTAGGTAAGAGCTCGCTCGCCTCTTATATGCGGCTCTACCAGTACATCATAATGACTACTTGAAATTCTCTGGAGCCACCAGTGAAAGACTGTCAGAGGTTCACAGTTCCAACACATGAAGGTGCCACAGCAGAAAATGTAGTTACAGGATTGTTCGCTTGTAAATTACAGCTCTGTGGCAGCGAACAACTAATGTCACTGGCACTCGGGTCTCCCCTTACCAGCTGTGCAGAATCCAAACTGCCATGAATCAATTACTGTTAGCCTCAGTAGACTTAAGGTAGGACAGAGCTCTCTCCCCTTCTTTGTCTGCCTCGTTTTTTCCTTATGTGACACTGCATTCAAACTTTCTGGCAGAAGATTTTTCAGTCTTACCTTTGGCCTTTGGCTGACAGGAGTTAATCTCACACTTTCTGATGTGACACTTAGGGGTGAACAAGGTTTGCTACTCTCTCCTACAGACCTGTAGACATTCAAAATGAGAGTGAAAAAGTGAAAAACGGAAGTGATTACTAGAATCATGTCTCAGATCTCGAGTTAGGACCCCTCATCAATACTCTTCCAACACCCCACGTCATCTGTCTTATGTCACATTGCAAGTATTTTAAATACAAACAACAGAAGCCATCCCATTTCCACAGAGTTGAGCGTAATGAAGTCAGGGAAAGTCCCTGAAGCCGAAGAAAAACATGGCAGTTTTTCCATTGCATTCAAGTTCTGCTGCATGGGCAATCAAAACACTACAAAAATGAAATAGTAAAGGGTTAACTTTCACCTTCTTATACTGGTCATACTGGCAGGGGAAACACTATCTTCTTTGGAGCTGTCCATAGCAACTGCGACGGGAATAGACACTTCGATTGTCCTCCTTGCATTTTCTAGGCAATAAATAATAGCTTGATTCTGATGAGAACACAGCAACATTTCACAACGTTCACTTCATTTTCCCGTTTTTTGAAGGGCATCACATAACTCTTCACAATTGCACAGAATATACAGAGCAGACTAAAACATCAGGCTGAACATCAACCCCGTACCCACTCTCTGAAAATGACAGATGTTGAAAGCAGATACTCAGAGCAACTATGGACAACGTGCATAGATACAGAATGATTCTTCCATGGATAAACCTTCTGGGTTTCGGCAATCAGAGGCTGAGACATTTCTGATTTCTCTACTTTGTGCCTGTAAGATTTTACTTATCATGCTGAATCTATGTTAAAATAGCCATAGAAGTGTTAAAAGTGTTACGATCCCACTGCCTGAGTCATTGCATATGCACCTGCATGCATATGCACACACACGCGGTCTCTCCTCCTCAAGTCCTTCCCTTTATACATCCTCTGTGGTTTAGGAAGGGGGAAAGGGCGGGTGTCCCAGACAGAGCACGTGTACGTGCTCACGCACAGTTCTGCCTGTAACTGCAATAACTCCATGAAAAGATAAAGCAGCCCTCGCCTGCTGGAGAGTATTTTTGTTCATAGTTACACATGACAGCTAATCTGTGGATCTTGACTCAGCAAGAATATTGCCTTTGCTAATTTATCTCTTCAGATGACTGGGAACTTCAGTGACTTCCTTCTGTTAGCACTGGCAGTAACTCAGCAAGGTAGTCTGATGGAAAGAGCACTCAAAAGACCAAAAACTAAAATGTGGTCGAGAATCGGATAACCACTCTGCCGCGATTTCTAGAAGCCTGATGTAAATACTCAGTCTTTTTGTAAAAGATTCTCCAGCAGAGAGGACTGATGAAAAGGCCCAGTTCTGCCCATCAGTGACTATCTAGCAGAACTGTTCTGCAGACAAGGACATAACAAAGAACAGATTTACCATAAAGCATGATATTTGCAGCAGACTAATTACTAAGAAACTAACTTTAGGAGCAGTTTAGCTGATATATTTTTAGCTCTTTAAAGTAAGGAGTGTTTGTACCACACAGTCATCAACAGCAAGTGCACTGCTGACCGCAGCTGCTGATCCAATCAGATAAGGACAGAGAACTCCCAAAAGGGGAAAAACATTGTCTTACTAGTTTTTGTTTCTTCTGAAGCTGGGTACTTACCAGTATAATTTAGGGATGGGGGCAGAACAGATGTCATTGGAGGGACCATATCGGCAGCAGCTAATTGCTGCTGGTCTATTAGCTGCAACAGTTTATCACGTGCTTCTGTACTCTGGCGATTCAGCTCTGCTATTCTTTCCTCCAAGCTCTTCGATACCGCGAGATGAGTCTGCTTGGATAATTGAGTAATTACTTCCAAGTAAAAACTTACAATTCGCGCCTTCAGGGAGAGCATGCAATATATTTCAAGTACTTCTATGCATTTAATTTGCAAACTGAAAGTAAACTTAATTATATATATAGCAACTCCTGTGAAAAATCTGATTTTGTCCCTTTCGCTGTCCTGTATCTAGGTTCTTAATTGACTAAACACAACAATAGTTTAAATTGGTCTTCCTACAAATAGGAAAAAACAGCTATTGTCTGTATCACTAAAAAAAAAAAAAAAAAAAAGGAAAAAAGAAAACCCCCAACTATCCAGCAATTAACCATAATTAAGAAAATATCGAAGCAGAGACACACATATTCAGGATGGTGTGGGGAAGCAAAAGCAGATTTCTAGCAGAAGTATCCTGGAACGCATCTTTAAACCGGGTTTTCATCCACTTTGACCCCTCCCCCTCCAGTAATTGCTTCCACAAAAGCAACACTTTAAAAAGTTTGCATCATCTTATACAATTAAATGACTAAACATTACACAACGTAATGCAATGCGGAAAGCAACAACGCTCTGAGCCTATATTTACATGAGGAAATTAAAAATCTTTAGGATCCTTAACTGAACAGTAATTCAGCCACTGCGATGGAACAAAAGTAAAGACAGTAGCAAGGGCAGGGATTAGGCCTTTCTGCGATGTTAACGCCACTCACTGGGGTGCCACTGAATAGCTGCTTAGTTGCAGATTAAAGGTTTTCTATGTGAACTGAAGCATTTAAGTTCTCTCTTTCCCAAAGATTTTGGGATTTTCACCACACAGCAGGACAGGTAAGACAGATACAACTAGTACATCCACTATAATTAAGTATTTGCAAGAGAGGTACTTGCACCAACTTTAATCTCATGGGTTTTTGAGTCACAGTAGCAGAAGAGATGTATGGCATGGATTTAAATATGTATTTTACAAGCTTGACAAGAACCTGTGGCTTGGTGCGGTGCTTTCACTGTTAATATTATCCAAGCTACAAGATGTATACCTGATCATGTTGCAATCACACCTCTTTTTGCAGCATAACCTTACCGTAAACTTATAAATGTGCCGCACGCTTTTCAGCACTCATGTACAACGTAGGCCCAATATGAGAAACTGCTGTTGAGCTCCTTAGGGAATGATACCAATCACAAGTCTCCAAGCAAATGAATGAAAATATTTGTTTTGCTACTCTCTTCCTTAAAACAACTGACAACAGGAAAGAAACAGTCTTAAAGCATCAGTAAGCTATGAGGAAGCAGATCAGCAGCAAGGGGAATCCAGCCTTCCTTTTCTGTTAAATTCTCACCTGTCCTTGTGCAGAGTCTGGACTAGAACCTGCATTTCGTACTGGGTCTGGCTGATGTACGCGGTCACTTGTGTCTTCAGACAAGCCTCTGAATTTGCTCAGCTGCGCTTTAATCAGAGAGTTCTGCCGCGTGAGCTCAGCTATCTGTCCCAGCAGATCACCGTTTTGAAACAACTCTTCAGCTGTGCTGTTTTTTCTAGTGACACTTGGGCAGGACAGATTGGCTTTCTCACGGGAACTCCCCAGGTCTTTGTCTGCAGGAGGAATTGGTTGCCTTTGAGAGATGAGACGGTTTTCCTCAACTGTGCTCTGTGTTCTCAGGGAGGAAGGTGAGCTCCTTTCCTTGCATGGTTCTCTTTCGCTGTTTTCAGGAGACTGAGAAATGGCTGTAAACACTAAAAACAAGAAATAAAGGAACAGTAAGGAAAGAGACACGCGATCCTCATCAAGGAAACTAACGATGACTTTATTGCATCAGGCTAGTAATAAGCAAGCAGGAACTTGAATTGTAACATCTAGCCCGAATGCTGTTATGCTACTGATCAATACCACCCTATGCAAGATCCTGCTGCAAGAACTCACCAGGTGTAATATTTCCTATTGCAAATAGTCTTACATTTACATGATTTAATTAAGAGATAGAGAGAGAAGTCAGAGAGAAGATTAATTGGTTTGAATTTCTTAGCTGATACATAAAACACTACTTCTTAGTTAGTCCTCCATTTTCCAATATCCAGTTACCTGACCTAATAAACTGTAAGCCTGTGGTTTAGTTCTGATATTTATACTGGGTTGGTAACAAAACTTTTAGAATAATAAAACAAAATAATACAAGACTTTTGGCATAATAATAAACTAGGTACTTACTCAGCCCCTAAGAAAGGGGAAGCACTCCAGCCAACAAAAGTAGTTAGGTGTTTTTTGTGGTCATCATTAGCAGACTGATAACACACCACACACGCACGACCAAATATGTTACAGCACTGTCAGCTGCTACATGTTAAGTCCAAGTTGGATTTTGTGATCAAACTCAGATTTTCCATGCTTTATATACCAAATAGCCCCATTCCTTCCCAAGCTTTAGCTTTTGCCTCTTGAGCAGAGCATGACATTTAAAAATGTACACATAAATCCGTTTTATCAATATTTTTTCATAAAGAAACGTTCAAGAAGTTTAACATTTGTTGAGCCATTTAGCATCCTTAACAGTCTTAAAAGACTTTAAATTTCTCACACAGCTAATATTCTTGTTTCAAATGACAGACAACATCCGACAGTTCTCAATGAGACTGAAGCCAGATGTTGCTCTTTGCAGAAAGCTACCTTTAGTTCACTTTCTCCTGATTTATTATGTGCCTCCTTGCAGCACAGGCGACCACCAAAAGCTTGAACTAGATATAAACTTCCAATTGTCCTGCCGTCTCCTTAAATCAAAAGGACTTTTGGGTTCATTTTCTGACTTGGAAAAGTCTTACAAAGCAACAAAGCTGAAAGGGGGGAGAAAAAAAAAGGAGAAGGGAAGGCACAAAATCCCACTACCGTGCCCTGCTTCCCGTCAGCAACCGTCAAGCTAGCCGTAGCCATAGTTACCTGCCTCTCAACAACAGAGGGTTACAGGGCCCTAGCACGTTCAGTAGGATGCATGCCATTACAGCGACAGTTGCAGGACAGCTAATTTTTAGAGTCACAAAGCGTCCTCTCTTCTGCTCACTTCATTAAGTTTAAATGAGAAACACCTCTCCTTATCACCCCTGATAAACTTTCTTCCTCCCAACAACCAGAACTGAGCTACCGACCTATAAAACTCCCAAAGCTTATGGATTCTGACACAAGACTGAGTTAATCTGGTTATCCGGCACCACATAATTTCACCTAAAACTTCTTTGGCCTTTTCCTGTGTATTAAATGAAACCCAATGGAAACCTGCTCCTGAAGCTTTTAGAAAAACCTCTGCTGGGAAGATTGGCTCAAAGCAAGAGTACGCAGCCTCCAGACATCCTGGTTTTTCTGCAGCACGGGCTGCAGAGGCATTGAATTTCCAGTCTTCAGTGGTCCCACCATTAAAGGTGATGGAGGCTGGATTACACCATCAGCAGATGGAAGTCTGAGATGATGTGCTGTACGTCCCAGACAAAGAGCTACAGCAGATCATACAGAAGTGACAATCAAAACCGGTAGAAAATAAAAATGCCAGTCTGGATTGCCACTGACAGGACTGCAGACAGTAGATGGGAGAACTGCAGGGGACAGAAAGTCTAAAGGAAATCTAGCAACAGGCATAGAAACAAAACAAATACGTATCTGGGGGCAGAAGTAGGATATTCCAGCTATAGGGCCAATGTGTCTAAGCATACAGATTGAAAGTTTTCTATACAAAATGCTTCTTCAAAGGTAGTACGAGATTGAAACAGTAACACGCTACACAGACTCTCAAGTCTACTACAGCCAGAGAGATCTCACCGTTCTGGAGGGGAGATAATTCCTGACTGCTCTTCTGCCGGGGGGGTGACAACAGCACAGCTGGCTGGAAAACGTGGGATGGCAAGCTTCTACCAGCTCCCGCGCCACCTGAAGCGCCTGACCTCTGGAGAAACTTAAAAGGAACTTCTTCCTGTGGGAATTTCAGCATACCTTCCCTGTCGCCTGCATCAGCCCTAGGCTCAAAATAGCTCAAATCAGGTTTCTCTAAAGAAAGAGACAAAGCAGAGATAGAATTTAAAAAAAAAAAATATTAGTTTTAGCGCAATAGGGAAAATTCTCAATAACAACTCTTATGTTCAGGCATCTGAAAAGACAGACTAGAGCATGTTCCCCCCGCACTGCTAACGTCCTTCTGATCCCCAGGTACAGAACTCTTCCACTGGAGCATAACACAGATTTTCACTGGCCTTAAGAGCAAGACGAGCTCTTATACATAGCCTCATAATTTCAGGATATTAGTAACAGATCTGTTTGTAGCCCACGCACAAGACTTGCCTGTTCCTCACAGGCCACGTGTATTTCAGTGAGCTGCATTTGGTAACGTTCTCTTGAGAAAAGCAGACCTACGCACTTGTCCCAATGAACCTACATTATAAATTTGATGGCAACAGTGGTGGAGTGGAAAACAATTCAAAGCTTTTTTGAGCTCTCTGATAATCTTTTTATGACTTAATTCAAATTGGACATCTCTTCAGTAAAAGAAAAAAGTTATTCTTCTGTATTTAACTACAACTAGCTTGTGTCTACATTGCCATCCATTTTGAACATACCAAGGAGGCACAAAATGAATAGCACGAAATCAAAGCTGTAGCTAGCTATGAGACGACTAATTTTAATACGCTTACATCCACTGCTCCATTAGTGCTATCTTTGAATTCTCTCTTCACAATTTTGTTCGGGACATTTGTTCCCAAAAGAGAAGTTAGTGGAAAATTAAGCAAAACATACCTGGATGCCAAAATGCAAGAGACAAAAAGCACCCTTCAAAGGCGAAGAGCCAGAAAAGGCTGTTCGCATAAGATACTGCTTGCAGTTCACACTACCGAGGTTCTGAGATTGAACTTGGAACCCGCCACCCACTGTTCAATGACCATGGCAAGAAACGAGACATCTTCCCGCCCTGTTTCACTGTACAGAACTGCGTTTCCAAAGTATCCTCCTCATGCTATTTGTCACTATGATATGCCCTCCACTCCTCTCTCGGCCACTCTTGTCTCTCCAGAGAAGTCCTGTGTTAACTTACACATGGTTTCTGTGCTAAAACTACCTACCTCAAATGTTTCACATCCAGTCAGGTACCTTAAGGGTACAAGAATCTCCTTCTGAAGGAAGAGGAGGAGGAAGAAGTATTTTTGTAACTTTAGGAAGCTTTCCTCTCAGGAAGTTGCCTTTTCCTGAGAAGAGAGACCAATAAGGAAAAAAGAATGGAAATTCTAGTCTTGCAGAATTGTTGTATAGGAAGGTTTGGGGGTTTTGGTTTTTTGTTGGTTTTGTTTGTTTGTTTGGAGGGGTGCTTTTCCGACTGTTTGGATTTTATATTTTGGGGTAGGATTTTTTGTTTGCCTTTACAAAGCCTGGGTAAATCACAAAAAAGGGATCTGGTACGTGGCCTCTTCCTGAGAACCCCGCAGAAACAGTCAGGAAGAAAGTTTTTGACCACAAGACCAACATTTAATTAAGGAATACAAAGAGCTCCAAGGAGTCTTGGGATTCACAAGGAGTTACTGACCTTGAGAGCAAAAATGATGCATTTAAGCAACCAATCGGAGAAGAGAGTTGGGAGAAAACTCCATGGTGAAAGAATGTAAAAAGTACAAGGTGAATCATATTTGGTTAGTTTGGCCATCAATGCTACCAGCTTAACTTAGCCTGCATCTATGTTATATATCACTCGACTGGTCATTCACTTCTGATCTAAAGTCACAAAGATCAAGAAACAGACTTCTGTCTGGTTTGTTAGCAGGCCTCAGCAGCTGCTGCTTCTGGTCAGCAGCGACCTCCAGTGTCTTACAGAAGAACCAGTCTCATACCGTCAGGCTGCCTCAGCAACAGAAAGGCGAAAAACAACAGAAAGGCAAAACAGCTGGGTTTTGGGGTTTTTTTGCTTGTTTGGTTGGGGTTTTTTTTGTTTGGTGTTTTTGGTTTGTTTGGGGGTTTTTTTGTTTTGTTTTTTGTTTGTTTTTTTTTTTAGGACCCTCACAATAAACCTGACTTTGTAAGCCATCTTAATGGGTGAAGCCTACTCCCCTCCCCACCCCCCCCTTTTTTTTTTAGTATAATATATTATGTTAAAAGCTCAAGCCCAGGACTTGGCTAAAAGGTTGATCTTGAAGTCTTGATCCAGACAGAAGGATGCCAGTGCTGATGGAATACAACCTATAATATTGTTAGAAAATAATTTGTAGCGAACTGCTTGTGCTCATAGCAGAACCCACGGCATATGAATTTCCAGAAGTGCAATTCATGCTCACACAAGAGGTATTTATTCAAGTAGACATCTATCAAATACCAAATTTTCCACTACAGGGATAAACTAGCCACAACTCCCATTTCATCCTTCACACATGCATGCACACACCTTGGCCGTTCACTGGACCTTTGCTTGCAATTCCAAAATGGTTTGGACTTTGTTCTCTTCTGGGTTCTACCAAAGGGAGGCCTTTAAATGCTTGTGTGAGAGAGATCAGCTGTTCATCTGTTACTGTCATGTATTGCTGAAGCTTATTCTAAAGTATGAAGGGAAAACAAAAGAGAGAGACAGAAATCTGTATTCTAGCAACAGGAATTGCTATGTAACGGATTATATACCACAGGCAGCTCTGAGAAGAAATTCGGTCTCTCAATACCACTGCATGAATTTGTCGTATTCCAGTTAGGTATTAAATATTGGTGTCTCCATGTTTCTCATTTCTTTTCTCTCCTGCCTCAAAGAAATTCTTTGTTTTCCCTTTTCCTAATTGATCCATACCTCATCTCCTCTCCAACACAGCTTTATTGCTTCATTCCCAAATGTAACCATTGAACAAATCTACCTCCACTGCAAACTGACAGAAAGAAAAATGTAGTATTATATCTAGCGTACTCTGTTGCTCCAGTAGTGTTAACGGTATGTAAGCGTGGAGGCAGATGCTTAAACCTTTAGATTGATAAAATAAAGCTCACTTTAATGGAAGCAGCATTTTCTCAGGCTTTAAAGTTAAATATCATATAGGAAGACAAAATGCTGATTTTCCAAACACTCCTCCCCCCCATACCTGCTATTATCATTCTCAGACTCCGCATTCAACGTTATCATTTTTTTCCTGTTTATTGGTAAAATCTCCTGCCCGTATGACAATGCATCTCAGCACACATTTGCAACACAACTCAGTATTCTAACAGGTTGCTCTGAGGGGGGTGGGGGCTCAGTACCTGTATAGTAGTGTTTTCTTCCCTCACTAGAAGTATTTCTGCAGTCAGAGCATCAATCAGTTCTCTGTGTTCATTCAACATCTCCTCATGCTGCTGTCTCATCATCTCTTTCTCACGTAGCTGCATTTCACTCTGAAGAGCGAGAAAAAGTTAAAAACCTGCTATAACCAATACAGATTCATATATGGAAACAGGAATGGGTCTATATCACATCATACAGTAAGAGCTCTTCCCCCGTTTCCTAAATTGACTTCATTACTTTCATGACAAAATCCAGTTTTCAGGGCTTGAGAACCGTCAGAGAGCTTATTGTTCCTTCTTTGTTACTCCAGAACACTGTAGGGAATCCTATACATCCTTGTTCTTCTGCCTTTACAGCTTTTACAGGCTGTAACTGCAAGCGCTGTCTCTCCGCACAGATGCTGTTTTGTAAGTCGCATGCAGTAATCAACTAACTCCAGGTGTGCTGATGCTTGCCAGTATCCTGTGCCACTTGTGCCTATTCTTTAGCTTCCTTAATTCATTAACGACGACAAGTTACTAAACAGAGAAAGTAGTTGCTTTCTAATGTGTTCCCTCAAAGAGAGAAAAAGTTCTACAGGGTTTCATTTTTTTTTTTTCCAAAGAAGACAAAAAGGTTTACTTGTTAAGTAATCTACTTGAGCGTGAGGCAAAAGACCTTGCTGTAGAACCTCTTGCCCTCAGAAGATATTATCAATCTATTATTTTAAGACAGACCACTGCAGCAGCCAGGAGTCCTGTACAAGACACACAAGAGTCCCTTCCACCTCTAATGGGTAAATGGAATACACAACTGCCACTTTCTGGACCATTGTAGCTAAGAAAGAACGGAGGCTACAAGTCACACAAACACATCAGAATTAGCAGATGGTTGCTTGCATTTACTCAAAGGAATCCCTGAAAAAGAGAAATACATCCCATCTCCAAAACGCAAGAGATCCTGAAAAGCACCTGGAGTACTCTTCGCTGCTGCACAGACAAAATTAGAGCATGAGCTGCCCATAACATACCATAGATTATTTTCTGCTGGCATTGGGACCAGAAGTGAAAAACCACCCAGGAAGATGTGTTAAGACACAACAGCTCTGCAGCCACATAAAGTGAATGAATAAATAATTTTGAGGATAAACCACAGATACTGTCACTAGACACAAAGACAGGCAGATATACCTCTTTCAAGCCTATCAGAGACAAGCCATCCGTTTTCTGGTTCTCTTCCACCTAGAGAGAACAGCTTTTCTGTATTGATCCAAGCGGAGCAGGCTGGCACAGAAAATGGAAAAAACTGAGATAGTCCTATCTTTTTAGGAACCCAAGACAGCACAAAATAAGAACTTTAACCCTGGTAGCAGTGATGAAGCCTATTGATGCCTCAGATCATCTGGATGAGCTATTGTATCTACTCATCCTGCACAGCACTAACCTACTCTTGGAGGAAAAGCTTCCAAGCTTTTCAAATGTGTCTTACGTTTGTGCACAGGGAGGGCACCAGGGTTAAGAGATACATACATCCATTCCTACCATTGGGTATGACCGGGGTCTGGTATACCCTGAAAGAAATATCTTCATTCCAGCCCGTTGCCAGGTGTACCTCAATCTCATAAGCTTTGTTTTAACACCGCATCAGAACATGCAGAAGCAGAGATGGAGAACACAGCAGCACAGATTAGTGGGGTATGTGTATACTCTAACTTTTTGCCCTGTGAGTCTGGCAAAGAAATAGCATTCTTCACAGAATGGGGAAAAAAAATAATTCTAACATTCGGCAGATGACATTGAAATTCATTTAGGAACCAAGTCAGGCTCATCCACTTCCCTTTCAGAATTTCGTATAGCTTGGCAAACATTTCAGAAGTTTCTTTTTCCCCCCTTCTCTCTAGCCTCCTCTATATTCCCTAGGTTCTTGTAGCAGTTGATTTTTTAATCACTTATTAATACAGCTTGCATGAAAGATTCGGTAATTCAAGTTTCCCTTCCTACTTTTTAGACATAATTTTGAGAATAAATTAAGCAACATCCTTGATGGCAATTCTTCTGCATTCAGCTTTTCTGCAGCAAAGCTGGAAAATAATTTTTTCTCCACAGAAGAGGAAGGAAATCTTTCTAGAAGCTTCAAAACCTCTTGAAGACTAGTTGTTTACCTGAAATCAGAGGCTTTTTAAATAACCGCTGCAAAGTCACTTTCTTGAAATGCATTGCCAGCTGTAATTCAGGCATTGCAACTTTGCTAACTCTCCCGGCTAGGCAAGACAGATGGTGCACACAAGCATTTGATTTATTCCTAGCATCACAGGTTTTAGGAAATACTCAGACAAGCTATGCTTCTTCCCAGTGAATTCTCAAATTGTAACTGTAATTAAAGCTCCATGAAAAGGAGAAAAGTCAGTGAAGATTATGGATGCACACTATCTCGAGCAACTCTGAATATGATTAGCCACACCTTGTAGCTTGAGCGACTTCTGCGTATTTCAACTCATGAATTTAGGTAGTAAATCTAAAAAAGTTGCAGAAAATTCGGCAAGCAACAATTAACTCCTGGAAGGAAGGAATGGTAACACATCTATTAAAGTAGAAACAACATCAGACGTGCTCAATGAAAACTGGGCATACAAGTAAGAGTCAGTATACATCTTTCAAAATAGGTAGTCTCCTTAAACACTCAGACTCCTTGGCCTTCTGTCTGAGTAGGATAAAAGCTCTTAAGACACACTGAATGTTACATTCATAACGAGAAAGCAGCAACTAAGAAAGAAAAAAAATTTACAATCTGGAGTAGTTTTGGAAGAAGCCTGAGCGTCAAGAATAACTCATTTCTGTGGAATACAAATTAAAGACAATCTAAATAGGGTTATAACTGCAATTGGATTTATAATATGAATTTGATGCTATTAAATTGATGTTTTCCTAATAAATGGAAAAACATTCTGTTGGAAGTCCAGAAGATCCTTCCTCCTAACTGCAGAAGAACCAAATTTAATACTCTGCTTTGGTATTACAACTTAAACAGAGAACAAGCATTCTTAACTTCTTTTAAAACGTGAGATCTCCACAGTCAAAGTCCATCTTCTGATGGCAGTGGCTTTTCACTCTTGAATTGGCTATTTACTGTTTGCTTCTGAGACAGGTCTTGAAGTAAATTCTTCCATATAAATTAAATACAGGGTAATACAAGGAATAAGTTGTTATATAATCAGACAAAAAAAAAAATCAAATTTTAAAATAAGGTGGGTTTTTTTCTCCCCCCAATTATTATACACTCTGAAAAGGAACCAAAATAGGGCAGTTGCACATTCATTAGGAATCTATTGTCTTTGCTATGAAATGGAGCATTGGGGTTTAGATAACATTCTGCTGCATCTGTTAAGAGTGCAGGAATCTGGTTCAAAATTTCACATAGGCCCAATGAATCTGTGAGCCACTGCTGCATCTTGAGCAGCTCTCGGTTAGAGATGAAATAAAAACCACTCTTTTTCCCTTTTCTCTTTTACAAAGGAGTTCTACATGGCTTACAAGTAGTCGTCTTTATGGAATTCCACTGATCCCCAGCCAGTGCACTGCTACAGTGAGCACTTCAGGTCATGCTTGCTTAAGGTGAAGTTGCTGCTATGAATAGAAAAGGAGAGCTAAGGAATCCCTCAAAGAAAATTGAGGATTTGGGTCCACTGCTCTAGCGACAATAGCATTGCCTTTGGGAGGCAAAGGAAGAAAATGAATTTGTAAGCAAGGCTGTAGTTAATACCCTGCTACAACTCTGAATATATTTAAATAACAAATTTAAAACTATTACAATTGATATTTTCTGCTAATAGTCACCGAGAGACTTTCATTGCAGTCAACTCCTCCCTTTTCATTAGGGATACCTGTTTCTAGCAAACTAAAAGTTTTAACCCCTAATTGCATGCAATCCAAATAACAAGCAATGATAATCAGACTTCAAAGTAAACTGATTGGGAGACAGGAAAGACCAAAGTTCACATCTGTAAAGTAACTTTATACCCTTTTTTTTTTTTCACTCTACAGAAGCAATTCCAAGTCTTCTCACCTCTTTGAGGTAGCGCATCAAACGACAGAGAGCGTTCACCAGTGACAAGGTAAACCCAGTGAGGCCTTCACTTCTCTCAGTTTTTTGAACCTCACGACCTGTACATCGCTCATATTCCTCCAATTCATGCTCCACTTCATGTATCATGCGGTTGAGAACATCTAGGCTGGATTTGTTGTCCCTCCGAAGGTCAATGGGGATTGAATTAGCTGGAGAAACATCTCTCCTCTGTCTTGCAGAGTTCTGTCCAGTTTGTTTTCTTTTCACTGAGGGGAAAAAAAAAAAAAAAGCGTCATTGGAATTTCAACTTGCATAGAAAGCTTTGCAATACCAATGAAATTACATTGTTTATTGAAGGAAATCAAAGGAGAGGCCCTCTTTGCCCTGACCTGAAATGGACCATCAAAGAACATCCCCAGTCATTTCGGTTATTTTCAGATCATCAAAACCCGCATTTTCTGCCACCACATTAGCTTCTCTCAAGTATGACTGTTTGGTGCTTTTATCTTAGATACCTGTTTATACTTTCCTCCTTCTCAGTTAAAAGCATGGAAACAGTTTGCCAGTGAACAGCCTGGGAAAAATATCAGCCGCTTTCAGGTCTCATATTCATTGAGCAGCTCTTTTACAACAATCCTTTCATGTGTAACATTGTTTGTATCTGATGTCAGTCCCTACATACAAATGTGCATAGAATACGGGGACTGAAATGCATCATAAGTCTGTGCAGTGCAGAATAGAAAGCTATATCAGAAACAGAAAAGCCCTGCACCGGAGAGAACTCCATGGCTAGCAAGGTAATGGCTAGCATCAAAGGGCCATATTTACGGTTCCCAGATTCCTATGGACTTTGCTTTGCCAATGAACATGCAGAATACAGAGGAATACTCTACACAAGGGGCTGCGAAATGTCCATCCTTAGAGATGCTCAAAACTTGGCTGGACAAGGCCCCCCTAATCAAACTTTGGCGTGAGCCCTGTGATGACTTCCAGAGATCCCTTTCAACCTACATCATCTTATGATATTAAGGACCTTGGTCAAAGGGAGGTACGTCATTTTTAAAAGTACTAAACTTTTTGCTGCAATTTGCTTTTGTTTCCTTGAGTTCAGGTTCAGCACTTGTCTCACAGTGTAAGTGGCGTCTACAGTCTCTTCGTCGTCTTCATTCTGAAGTCTGGAATGGATTCTCTTGACTACACCGGTAGCATTGAGGGCTGATTTAAACACAAAACGAAACAAAAAATACACACAAGAAATATTTCAGGTAGGTACCGTTATACAGTAATTTTACTAGAAGTGCTGGCTTTTTAGTCTGGAAATTCATCGGAGCCAAATTAGCACATGTCTCTGTCTCTCACCCCCACCCAGAAAAGGAATTCCAGGCAGGATCCTGTGAACAGCCTAACAACCCTTGAGAGGCTGTGATTTGGCAAATCCAACCTGACTGATCCAATGATGGAGAAACAGTTGTTGGAGTCAAAGGCACATTTGATTCCTGTGATAAGGTAGTTTTTCTCATATCCTTTTCAGCCCACAACTGAGAATTCACCAAGGAATTTTCTTCTCTCAATAACCGAAGTAGCCTACATTCAAAACAAGCATAACAGTGAATTGTAATAGGATACTAGCATGATTCTGGATTACCTGTACAGTCTAGAAAGAGCTTTTTAAAATATTTGTAACTGCTCAGGCGAGTTCCCTGCTCACATTCACTCCCAGTGTGAATGTCACAACAAGGGGTTTCCCTAGAATTCTGAGGTCAGGAAAGGAGGACAGGGCGGGGGGGGGAACAGAAGAAGTAACTGAACTATACCCATGCAACACCCCTTTAACTGCATCTATTTCCAGTATTAAGAAGGTGGAAACCTGAATGGATATATTTGTACTGACCTGTCAGAACCGATGTTGGATTTGAAATTCAGCGAGTCATGGTATCCATCTTCTGATTGATAGATTGATAATGCTTCCTCTTCCACTTCATTAAGAGCCTTTTTAGGAGGCAACAAAGAAAACAAAAGGGACTTCAGAGCAATTTCAATTTGTCTTTAGGAAGAAGTTAGAGATCAATTTTCTGAAATTGTTTCAAGAAAAGAAACCAAACACATTTGTTTCAGTCCCTACCTCCAAAACAAAATCAAGAAGAAAAAAAAAAAAAAAGAACAACACATCCTTCTGTGCAAAGAGTTTTGAGGGACTTTAGTACCTAAGAAATACTAATGCTGACAATTGTCTCTGAAAATAACACAGCAAGTGATTAATTCAATATCCAATATTTTATTTGGATGATTTATATTAAATAAGAAAGACCACACACACTGTAGAATAAAAAAGCTTTAAAAGACTGTACCGAAACAAATACGGAGATACAGCAGGCAGAACGTGGAAAAAGCCACATAATTATAGCATCTCTACAATTTCAGCCATTTGACATTGCAAGCTAAACAACCTGGTAATGAGATCTGCAAAATTGCATTTATATTCTATGTGTAAAACGCAACCAGAACAAAATACAATCCTATGTACCACATTCATAGCAAAACTTAAGCAATCAGATTGGGAATCAGGGTTCCTCAAACTACCAGGTTTCTGTGCTTCTGGGTAGGCTTCAACAGACAGCCTTTAACCATGATTTTCGTAGGCACATAAGGAAAAGAAAATCTCACAGAAGCTCAGCAGACAACTATCAGTACAGGTGTCTTAAAAATCTAAGCCTATCCTGCAGCATGCGTCCAGTGATACAGCTTATAAAGACGCTGCAGTTAACTTTTCCTATTAAAAAAACCCAAAAAGCAAACACATGACAGAGCAGTACTGCAACTCGAACTGCAGATATTTGTGCAAGATAGTAGGGAACAGGATTAGAGAACCAGGAGAATATGACACCATCACTTTCACTCCCACAGCCCTTTTGGTCTTCATCAGTGAGCTGCTTTCCGGGACTGTCATATGCCTGTCCTCAAAGCACAGTGAGCATTCCAGGTACAACTCATGTTATGAAAAGAAAACAGAACACAATGGCAATCTAAATGAAATTTTAAACAGATTTAAACCATTTTTAAACTTTTTAAACAAACCTAAATAATTGTAAAAGGATGTGAAGTATTAAAATTTAAAACTTGGAGGACTAATCAAGGCTGTGGAGTTAACTGGGGTACATTTGCATGTGTGTTATCAGAAATAAACTGGAGCCCAACTGGCTATGTCCCCATTTAAACAGATATAATTAGAAAATCAGAGGCGTATTTCGATACATAGAAAACAACTCTTGTGTCACAACTAATTGCTTAGTCTGTAATTACTCTGTTCGCTTGCTGGTAACTCCAGAATTTAAAAGGGAGAGCATGCTAATATGAGAGAGCTTCTACGAGACATGAGAAGTTGGTGTCTCTCATATTCAAAGGTAAAGAAATGAAAAAAAACATGATTCCCAGAGTCTCACAAAACAAACTCACCTCCATTTAACACCATTTTCTACGTATGTTATCAACATGTTATCAATACACAGAAGAAAGGTTTAGGTCTGCTTGGAAACTCTACCTTTGAATATTCTGATTTTGTGCAAACAAAAAAGCTACAGGACATGCATGGAACTGAATACACATTACCTGGGAATCCATGACAGATTCACTAAGGATGGAAAGCTGAGTGGGAGGATCACATTTTTGTACAATGGGTCCTTGAGATGATTCTAGGTCACAGTTAGGAGCCATTGTTACATTAGGGAAACCTAGAGGAATCAGACAAAATAGGGAAGAACACAGAGGACTCGGTCTGTAGTACATCACAGGACTTTGTGCCAAAAAGCAAGCTCCCGTACTTTGCAGAAGAAGGGCCACAGGGATGTATGTCGCTTTAAACAACTGCCAAAGGCCAACCATAGAGTTATCTTAACACATTCGGTCATACACCAGGCTTTTGTCCTTCTCACCTGCATAAATACACTTGTGCAGAAGCAGCGTGTAGGATGAAACAGTCATTATAAGCAAAAGAGAACGGCAGCCTACAGAGAAAAAGAATCTAAGCTCAAGATTTCACATGCAAACAGCCAATCCTGCCTTTCAGCAGTGTAAGGGCCCGCAAACGAGGATAAGAAAAGGAAAAGCCTTGTTTGCGAATTGATGATAGACCTTCAACAATATCCAAGAGCAAGCAGTCAACCCACGTAGCAATGCGAAGCAGAACTACTACGGTGGCTCGAACCGGTGCCCTGTACAGGCCAGTCGCTGGGCTGTGGAAATGGTGAGCGTCAGGTGTTCCACAGTAAGCGATCCCAAATTCCACAACGGACCGATACAACAGAATAACCGGCCGCGGCTCGCTCTCCCCTGCCATGGGAGGCGTTATCCTCATCTGTGTTTCATCCAACATGAACAGGATCAATCATACTACGTTAGACGATGAGAAGAAAACAGTTAAAAAGAATACTTTGCAAAGCGAGGCTATTTATGAAAACCAAGGAGATAATCTTAAACGTGCTACCACATATAAACGAGACGGTCTACCTGTTCGTGTGCGAGGAGCATTCCGAAACAAGTCTTTTGCCACAGCCATAACCTGATCAGATCGTTCCAATACATCTTGCAAATGGTATTGATCAGACAGAATCTGAAAGTATAGCGTATAAGGAAATATTTCATACTGAACAGACCGATTTTTCCTTTGTTTATTTGGTATTGTTCTTCTAAACAGTTAGCAAGAGAAGAGCCAACAGGACAATGTTTGCCAAGTTGGTACTGTGCAATTAGATCCTAATTAAGATAGATTGGAAAAACATACTTCATTCTGAATGACTACATTTCACCTCGTTTTTCTGAAAAATGAAGCAGTTATTACTCCTGGGGCCCCCATCAGCACTGATTGTTTCTCATTAGAGCAAATCCTCTCACTCCCTTCTGCTCCCAGCCCGATACAAACAAGAAGCTGGGTGTTTGTGACACACTCATCAAAAGGAAGGCATATATCTGGCAATTAAAAAAAAAAAAAAAAATCAGTATGCATCCTCAAATCATTTGATTTCAATTACCTACATCTGACAGACACCCAAAAACCGCACTGTTTGATTAGATCCAAACCAACTGAGGCAGACTTGTTTCATTCAGCCTTGACTATTGAAAATCCTGTCAAAAAATTAAGCCACCTACCGCCATAAAAATTGCAACAGACAAACTCAGCTGACTACATCTGGCATCAGAAGACATTTTGGGAATCTCCACCCATTTCTCACAAGGCACAGCTTCTGTATTCAAGGTCTCTCCACCCCAGTATTTGAAGGCCATCACTGGCACCACGACGGCCGACTCCTAAGGAGGGAGGTTTTTGAGGGCAAAGCAAGAGGCGCTCAGCTGCTGTGAGCTGAATGGAGCCGACTGGGGACATAGCTTCGTGGGCAGAAGGCCATTCAAAACTCGTCACTGACTCGTGGTTTCACACACAAAGCTGGAAATGGCAAACTAGTAAAATTATATCCCACAATCTGGGAAGAAGGTAGTTATTCTTAAATACCTGAGAGGAGACCAGATATGCGAGCGACTTCCACTTCATCGCAGTTAATCAAATTCAGCCAGAGAGACTGCAAGTACTTTAGAAGATCCCACAGAGAAGACAGGCTCACATATGCCCTCCTACACAAAACTTGAGAACGGAGGAACAATTTCTGCTCTCCCACGAATCGTAAGAGGGACTGGTTGACAGCAGTTTCAAGGCTCTATATGCTGTTACCTCCACAGACTTTCTTTCAGTGCCCATTGATAAGTTTGCTGTTTTATTTTCAGCTTCATTCAGGCATTTCACCTGGTGCCCTCCCCATTTTACTGGTTTTTGTTATGTCAAGAAGTTTCCCCATACACCTAGTTCGCATGTCTGTCTAGTCTTTTGAGCCTGAATTACACTGCAATATATCTCCTCATAACCAATTTAGCAAATCAGTGAATCTTCATCTTTCAATCATCTCACATATCCACTTTTCCAAATCACTCTTCAGTTTCTACACTTGATACTAACTAAAGTTTTTCCATTTTAGCCATCTGATGTCAAAAAAATGCAGGCTTTTAGACAAAGTCAGGCCAGATCTGCAGAAGAAAAAAACAACCAAAAAACAAAACAAAAAAAACCAAAAAACACCTTGCCTGTTCCAAAACATCATTGCTTTGCCTGAGGCAATTAAAACTAAGGTGACACGTTTAATCAGACAAAAATTATTCCAATTGATTTGTTTTCATCCTCCCTACTAGATCTCTTTCAGCATCAGCAGGTTCCTAGGCTTCACCCTCCTGCTGAACGTGTTATGAACATTTTTAGAGCATTGCTCCCAAGGTAGATTAGCTCACAATTGCTTGTCATCAGCAGAAAACAAAGTGATATCAGCTTCTAACCCCTCCAGGCCCATTTACATGCCCTCGACAAATTCACTGAGTGCTGTACCTTGTCCCAGTTTAGTATCACCTATGAATTTCATTAAAATTAATCTTCCTTCCTGTTTCAGATTGTTACTAAAGATAATTAAACGGGACTGATCCTAAAACCTTCCCGCTATGATAACCCACTCACCACCTACCCTGCAGTGCAATACACTACTGTTATTTTTAAAATAAGTTGTTATAGGACCGAGCAGTGCAGTACCTATGCATTCACAATCCACAGTATAGAGACAAACTCATTTTTTAATTCAGATTTATAAAACTGAGGATTTGTCTGCCTAAAAAGTTTTATAACTTTTACACTCTTTCTCATCAAGAAAAAAACACACTAGTAGCAGCATCTTCCTAGCTTCTGTCTCCGAGTCTTTTGCAGTTGAGTAGGATTCAAGGGGCTTAGGAAGCTACACTCACAGCAGTAAATAAGGAAAAAAGATCATCAAGGTAACGGAAACAAGAAGACAACCCACAGTGGTTGTGCTCTACTGGGAGACACAGAATGAAGAGTCTCCCCAGTTACTCTGAACAACAGGACCTAGCCATTAACAAGATTTAAGCTAGAAGCAGGCAAAAATGGCGACTCTCCTCCCTCTGCTTTTTTCTCTACACACAAGAAGACGCCAGCGTTTCAAGCAGCAACAGCCAGATGGGTTTCATCTCGCCTGGCATCATCTCCTTTTGTCTTCCTATCTGGAAGCATCTTTTCTCTGATTCAGAAGTAGACACAGGGTATGTTGAATAAAGTAATCTCTTAAATATGGATGTGAAAGCCACTCAGGAGGAATTTTAAATTTGTGCAGTCATTAGAAATGGCAACGAATATGGAAAATTATTTCCTAACCGTGAGTTTCACATCTGTGAAATAACAAAGTCACATAATAGATAGTCCAGCCAAATCTTAGAGCAGGTAGTCTAATCTACCTTTGTGATACATAATTTACTTCTGGCTGGAAGTCTTATTGAAACTAGCCTACATTCCCTAACTACATTAGGGAAATTTGTGTAAAAGTCCACAGCTTCTTAAATACGCCACTACAATGCACTTGGCAGAAAAGCATGAGAATAACAAAGGTCAAAATTAAAGGCTTGATTAGCACAATATCCTTCAGAAAAATTCTACTGTGATTGCAGAGAAACAGGTGTCAAATAGGAAACCAGAAGATGACCTTTAATTCTGTGTACTTTCATTTGTTTCTGTCTGTGCTTGAATGTTCTCAGAGTTCACAGAAAGACAAAAATTTACAAAAGATGAAAGACAAGAGGTCTGTGGTGATTAACCCACCGCACATTTACAGGATGACTAAATCATGTTTATATTAACTGCTAGGTGAACATTGTTCATCCTCATTCTTCACCAACAAGAACAAATCTGTTTGCCCAAGTGCCAATGAAGTCCGAAAGCTAATGTTTTGCAATTAGTTCTCATAACATATAGCAAGGAGTCACCTGCCATGTGGAACAAAAAGATAATGCCTATCACTGAAATCCCTTTTCAGACAGTAAAAGCTACTGCCTCTGTTAGCGAAGTTTAGGTTTGCCGCTACAGTTCAAAATTCAAAAGCAAATTAAACAATATTAATATTTTCAGCCAGAGTGCTTCAGAATGCCTAGAGAACAAGCATTTCGATTCCCAGATGACAAGCTTGTCTGCTAGCAGCCATAGCTCTTCAACCTTTGTTGTCAATTTTCCCTCCAGACAAGCTCTTCCTTACCAACTTCTTGCCTCACCCTTTTTGCCCCTATGACTCCGCATTTTCTCTGTTTAAGTAAGCAACGGCAGGTAAGGATGTCCGCCCCAGAAAGAGAAACGTTCATGTTTCCATCAAGGGAAAATACTAGTCAGGAGGAGGAGAAGGCAAGACAGCAGTAAGAACACAAAAAACACACATCCTTTTCACAACACAGAGTTTAACTCTGCAAACAGTTCCTGCTCAGACGCAGAGAGGCCTGCAGAATTACAGAGGGCACAGCCAGGCAACAAGGATCAAATGCACAACTGTATAGATCAGTTAATATGTTAAACAGCCTATTCCAGCATTGCATGCATGCAGCAGGTAGAGGAGGGACAGTGTACGCATATACGAAGTCAAATTATTCAACAAGAGGAGCAAATGTTGACCTACGTGCAAGAGCAGTTTTCCACTACCGCTGCAAATCATCTGCAGCAGGCTGAAAGTGCAGATTTAGCCCTCACCTCACGCATCAGAGTCAATTTCCTTTTCTCCAAGGAATCAGCAGCCAGTTGTTTTTGCTTCTTCCATTTTCTTTTCAGTGCTTTCTCTTGCAGTTCCAGATGTGCCAGTGCTTTGTTTTTTGATTTGTGTATTTCATGGCGACGCAGCTACGTAAACATGAAAGAAACCATTTCAAAATCAAGGGACAATCTAAAGCAAAATTTGCAGGGTAATGCTAACAAGCTCTTCTTGATTTTATCATTCATGTGCTGAATACCGTTTATGTAACTTCAAGGTAGTACCAACTGACAGCCTCACAAACATCCAGAAGTGCAAAATGCCATCAAGACCAGCCAGATTTAAAGCGGCTCCAAAGGTGAATGGGGAAAGTCTCATAGTTTCCATCTGCCCTACACCACTGACTCAGTAAGAGTTTTCTCAGGTGTAAGCTGTCTGGAAGCAATCAAGCCAACCATTTATAGAACTGAGTCTCTCTCTGCTATTGTGCCCATCTGTCCTGACTAACCTGTCAAAATTTGTAAGCAACAATAGCTCATACTGCCTATTCCATTCTGGTAATCAGTGCTACCAAGGAAAATGAAATGTAACTTACATATTTTGTAATGAACAGGTCGTTCAGCACAAAGAAATTGTGTTAAATTGTTTAAATGAAAATCGAGTATCCTCAGAATTAGAGAGATTCCCAAAATAAAGCATGTCTTTCTGTCCTTCCAGCAGAGATAGGACTTAACTTCAACTACTCCACTGAGTTTTTATGTATTTATGGTTTTATGATGGTATACACTTTATTGAAATAAAAACTATGGCTACTGCTTCCTAATGGAAACAGAAAACTGGAAAACACCAACTGCCAGAGCTGGGGATGCATGACATCATAAACAAAAAACTAACACGCAAGAGCCAGTATTTTCAGAAGCTTAAAAAGGGAGATTAAACATTGGCAGAAAGCATCCCCGTACGTACGGCGAACACTGATGCTGGATCACCAGCTACATCTCCTTGCTGCAGAGCAGGAACAGTGATTGACATTAAACTTACTATGTCCTCAGGAGTGGCACGGTGGACTGTCAAATCATGGACGGTACTCTGCAAACAGGAACCAGAGGACGCATCAAAAGCCAGAACTGAGGACGAACGGGATTTTTTTCAAGGTTCATTACAAAACCCCTCTAAATTACAATGTAATTAGCACGGAACTGCACAATGGTGCGTTTTTATGGCATCGCAGAGCACCCCAGCCTCAGCGAGGTACGCCATCAGCAAAACCAGCCCTATGGAGGCCGCGCAGGCTCTGCAGCCCGAAGGCGGGCTGCCGGCTGGGAGGCCTAACGGAGCAGGGCCGGGGAAGCCAGAGGGGCCACGTCCAGGCCAGGCCCCCTCAGCTCCCGGCCACGGGACCCCCTCCCCGCCCAAACCCCCCACACAAACCGGGTACCTCCAAACGCCAGCCCCCGCGGAGGACGGCGGCCTCCGGAGCCCCCCGCAGCCGGCAGGCCGGCGGGCACCGAGGCTCCCCGGCCCTTCTTCCCCAGCCGGCCAAGGGCCACCCAGCAGCAGCACCCCCGCCGCCGGGCCCGCAAGCCGGAGGAGGAGCGGGAAGAGCCGCCGAGGCCGCAGCAGGCCCGGGGCCTGGCTCTGCACCCGGGAGGGGGGAGCACTTACGTCCCAGTCCCGCTTCGCCGCCGGCGGCCGCCTGGGGCCCTTCCTGCCGGCGCCGCGGGGCCGCGGCCCGCGCAGCAGCGACATGGCCGGCCCCGCCGCCGGAGGGGGCGGAAGCGGCGCGGCGCGCGCGCCGCCGCCCGCCGTTGCCATGGGGACGGAGCCGGTTTGCTCCCCGCCCTGAGGGGAGGAGCGCGGCAGCGGCGCCTCCCGCCCCGGCTCCGCCCAGCGCTCCCCGACCCGCCGTTACCCCCCCCCCCCCCTCCTCACGCCGCGTTCCCGCCGCCGGACCCTCCAGGCGGGTAGGTGTCGCCGGTGCCTGCGGCTCCCTCTCCTCTCGGGTTTCCTGGGAGGAAGCAGCCTCTGCCCCTGCCCGCCCCCGGGCGACGCCTCAGGGGGTGCAGATGACACCGCGCCTCGGCAGCTCCGGCCGTGTGCGGGGGCTCTTTGTGCTCCGCAGGGAGACTCGGCAGGAGCTGCTCCGGGCCGTGCCGCTCTTCGTGTCTGCCGCCTCCCGCCTGAGTTTCCCCGCTCACTCGTTTCATTCACGTCCCGCCTCGCTGCACAGACCCTCCCCAGCCACCTCGCAGCGTCCCTCTGAGAAAGCCTTGGAGACTTCCCCGTGCAAAAACGTACTTCAGATCCTATTGTGGGTGATTAAGAGCAGAATGTCACACAAACTATTAAATTAAGGTGACATCAAATTAAAGAGCGGCCCTTGGCTGTGGTTTACAAAACAGATCTCGTTAGCTGTGCCCCTGAGGAAGGGTGTACCTCCCCACCCACAAGGAATTTCCCGCTTCCACAAAGCGACTTGTTCTTAAACAAGGCATTTAGCTTACACAGGAGCGCAACCTGTTTCCCATAGGCTTGCCCCACGAATACACCACTTCCCTGTCACATACGTGGAAACAAGATGTAAATTACTGCGGAGGGTTAGAGTTAACATTTTGTATTACCGTGTGAGCTTAATATTTTGTCTGTTGGAGGTGGAAAGTGAAGACACAGGGTTTATCAACCTTTCATTCAAAACTCCTTCCTTGCTTAAAGAGAAAAATTCCCTTTCACCAAGATTTCCTCGCACTTGAGGTCCTCATCAATCTAACTCTGGCATTACCAACGTCACTGTAAAAACATTCATGGAAGGTGCAGGTGGCAATGGGTAATGTGCTGCGGGAAGAAATTGTGTTGCATGCGATACGAAAAGAAAAAGAATGAAATTATGAGGGGAGAAGAAAAGCGACACGAGAAAAACTACCAGGAATTGCCTCTGCTTGAAGTGCTGCAAACGCGGCTGAGGTTTTTTTGTACTGGTGGTTGCACCTGAACTTCGGTTTCCATCTAGGCACTAAACATAGATACCATATGCAACCTGAAACTGAACATCAGCGTTCAGCCTGTGGTAAAACAAATCCTTCATCCTAGGCACATGTGCAAGGCAATGCACTGGATTCATTACTCTCTGTTTATTTGAAAATTTGGAACCCAAAAGCGTAAATTAAGGGCGCATTTGGAATTCTCTCCTAACGTGGCTTTAAATTGTCTTGAAGAACAAGGTCTATTGAAAAGAGAAGAAAGCGATAAAGGCACAATTAGATCAATACAACATCCACTTTGAAGCCTAGTAAACCTCTCTGCTATTATTAACTACGATCAAATATAAAGGTTAAATACCTAATACAAGCCAGAGACTTCTCATTCAACCAGCCTATTTGCAAACACTTCGGCCACCTAATAAGAATACGGGGAGCAGGTTCTATCAGACATCTTAAAAGCCTGTCTACCTTTCAGTTCTTGTTGTTCTTCACACTGCATTTACAGCAGAGTCTGAAAATGTTGCGTTATCTCTGCAGAAGCCAGCTGAGCATCTACAGCATCTATTTGCTCACAGTGGAGCTTACATAAGATGGAGACTACATATTCAGATGGCAGTGGTTTAAAACCATCAGGTTTCCCACCAATTTGGTTTCTTATACATTTATACTCGTTTTCTATCCCCTTCCAAGCTAGTATGATTTGGGGAATTCCTTTGTAATTAAGATCTTCCCTCTATCCTGGATGTTTTTGCAGCACTGGTTACCAGGAGAAATGTCATTTGCTTATTGTGTTTTTTTCCAATAGCAGTGAGATTTTCTACTTTTGTGCTATAGCAAAAAAAACCCCACACACTCTTGTGAGCCTCTGGTTCAGCACCGTTCCTCCTTCCCCTGGGACACTCACAACCCTGGGCTTTGCTTACACTGGAAAAATGGGCCACGTTAGGAAACATGTGCCCCCCCAGCCGGAGGAAAGGGCCCTGAGAGCATCATCCCCCTTCCCGGAGGTCTGGCACCCCGGGCTCGCTGCCAGCCTAGAGACAGCGCAGCTGAGGGCTGCCCCCCTTCCCTCCCTCTAGTGACCTTGGAGGCAGGGCTGCGGTGAGACCTCAGCGAGGGCCGACTTCCCCCTTCCCATGGGAGCTGCGTTTCAGCTGAGGCTCTGGTGCTTGGCCCTGCCTGAGCTACAGCCGCGTGACAGCCGTGCCTGTGTCCCATCAACCCGGCCCTGTCAACCAGCTTGCTGGCCAGACCTCAGACTTGCCTCATTGCTGTGGACTTGCCTGCTGATCACAGGGCTGTATCCGTCCCCGATTGCCATCACCGGACCTGACTCGCTGACTTACATTCCCGGCTTGGCCTCAGACCTATCCCATCGCCACGGACTTGTCTGGCGACCCGGACTCCCTGTTGACCCCAGCTGCCATCTCCAGGCCTGCCCTGCTCACCTTGCTGAGGTCCTGTGGGAAGGGGCCCTGGCCACTGAGGTGTCTGCTCTGCTGGCCACGGCACAGCACGCGGCTCCCTGTCCCTTAGGGAGCAGTGTGGCCCTCGCTGTCCCCAGACGCCAGACTACTGTAGCACCTACAAGAATACCAGCCCACTTCCACTGACCCAGACCCACGGGCTGTCTGGGTCAGCATCTTGTCTCTTACAGGGACTCGTTCATTCTTCCAAAATACGTGCTGCCATTCGAGAACAAGATCCAGGTAGAAGTGAAAAGGGAAAAGGGGCTACCCATCTTTATCAAAGGGGATGAGTGAAGAGTTATAAATCAGCCAACCTCCATTTGTTATCTGGAAAGATAATGAAACAAGCTGTTCGGCAATCAGTGTGCGAGCAGCTAAATAACAATAAAGTGATGAGAAACAGGCGGTGTGCATTTGTCCAGAACAAATCATGTCAAAGTAACCTAATTTATTTCTTTGCTGAGGGAATTGACTTAGGTGCTGAAAGGAATAGACGAAACACTTTTGGACTTCAGAAGGGCTTTTGACATTGCCTGGAACACCACTCTCACAAAGGCAAATAGGGCTCAGGTGGAACTAACACGAGAGGGGGGTGTGATTGAAAAGCAATTCCCAAACTGTGGCAGTGGGTATTTTCCTGTCAATAGGAAGGTATATCAAATGAAGAGATCTGATCTGCCTGCTAGGGTTGATTAATTAGTGACTCGGACGGTGGAATTGACCTTTGACTTTAAACTGCAAACAACACCAAGCTGGGCAGTACCGCACTTCGGAGGCAAGGATTTGAACAAAGGTTTAACATTTCTAAATCGCAGGAAGAACCTCAAAACACTGAGATCAACAAAGACAAGCAGGAAGTATTACACTTTGAAAAGAAAACTTGAATTCTCAAATTCAAAATGAGGAAAAAATTCATGGTTTTGGGTAGGATACCAAAATGTACTATCACAAGTACTTTAAGAAAGCCGTAAGTCTACATTGGAAAGCGTGGACTATATGAAGAGCCACTTCTTTGTCACGAAGACAACATGACTAGGGAGGGACAACGTGCCGACACCACGCTGATCTCCCCGTTTGAAATACGCACGGCACCGAACGACACAAAAATTATTTGCAGCTGCCAGAGCTACCTTGGTGTGCAGAATAGCGGCCTCGTGCCGTCTGCCACGTTGCTCTGAGCAACCCGGCGTGGCCCTGACATGCTTTTGCTTCGCCGTACCTCCTCCTGTTCCCTGGAGCCTCTCCTCTCTGGGGGCAGATGTGCTCCCCAGTCTGCTCCCTCCAGCGCTGCTGGGGGGCTGCCCGCCCTGCCAGAGGGGCCTGTGGGTCTGCAGAGGGCAGTGGGCCAGAAGGGGGCTGTCGGGTTTGGGAGCCCTGGGCCCTACAGGGTGGGGAGGGGAAGCCACCAGTCTCCCAGTGCCACCACTGCTTAAAGTCCCCCAGGACAGGTCACACCGTGTCCCAGTAAGAGGCAAGACGGAGTCACAGGAGCTCAGAGGTGACGTTGCGCAGGTCTCCTGGTCCGCGCGGCGTGACGTCTCAGGCTGAAAGGCAAACATTGCGTGTTGGAGTGTCCACCTTCCAGCAGATCTCAAAGGGGGGGTTTTGCCCTTAATGCCACTTCTTGGGACTTTGACAGAAGGCAGAGTGACTTGAACAGCAGCCTGCTTAATGGCGAACACAGAAATCACTGACAATTATTTTGGTTTTTTTCTCTTGGCAGGGATCACACGAAGGCCCGGAGATCAAAATGACGGCATAACACACGCTGACTCGTTTTGCTGAGCTTTGCAACTTTTCCTCCAAAGATGACAAGCGACCCCCAGGAAATCTCTCAGTCTTGAAAACAAAACCTGCAACTTGGAAAGCTGTGGCCAGAGTCACCGCAGCTGGAGGCTGCAGGCTGGCTTTATAAAACTGCAGCTCCTGCAAGTTCATCCTCCGTCTGAAAAACCTTTGAGGCTGCTTTCTAATAATGCTCTCTTCTCTGACTTGAAAGTGCCTCCCTCCACCACAAAGTCTGACACATTTCCCAGATGTGTTTTCAGCAGAGGAACATAGGAGGGGTAAGCCGTGAGAGAGACCCCCGGCACTTTCACAGTATCGCTCCCATCTGCCTGGAAAGGTTAAGAGTATCGCAGTGCTGTTTGTAGCAGTTTCATGAACGGCTCAAAGAATGTGAGATGCACCAAGCCACGCCTGAATTAACGAAATGACATTGCGCTGCAGCCTTTCACACCTTTGGACCGAACTAAAAGACGAGGGCGTTTATCCCAAAGTTACGAGAAGCAAAAAACCAACGTTTGCGATGGTCCTATGCGAGACGCGTTGCAGGTGGAAGCCGCCGCTCCAGCGAGCTGGCAGAGCCTGGGGCGAGGACGCCCCTGACCCGGTGGGCCGGCGGCGTTGAAGCCCTGCGGATGCCGGTGCCGTGGCCCCATCCCCACCTGCCCGACAGTGCCAACGTGCCCCCAAGCTCACGGCACAGCTCCCCAAGGGGAAAAGCTCCCTGACAACCGCCTGCCAAAGCCGGCTCAGAATTTGGGGCCGGGCGCAGGAAGGAGACCCTCCTCCCCGGGGCCGGCCAGCCCGCCGGCCTCCCTTCCCTGCCCGCGCCCTCCCCGCCGGCCGGCGGAGGGTCCTTCCCCGGGGAAAGTTGCTCGGCGCCCCCCGATCGAGGGGCGGGGGTGTCCGGGGCTGCCTCCCCGCCTCCCCCGGCGCCTCTGCCTGTCGCCGAGCTATTTATTTAAATTGCAAATAAAGCGCCTCGACGCCCGCCCTGCCGGCGAGAGACAGTCCGGCTGCCGCACCGGGCGGCCGGGGCCGGCGGCGGCAGGGGCGAGCCCATGGCCGGGGGGGCGGCCCCGGCCCCCGGGGCGCTGCTCTGCGCCCTGCTCTGGGCAGCGGCGGCGGCGGCGGGGGGCGGCCCCGCGCCCGGCGCCTTCGGCCGCGTCTACCGGGGCGCCGTCAACATCAGCGCGGAGCGGGTCTACGCCTTCGCCTACAGCAGCGAGCCCGGGCAGGTAGGAGCGTCCCCGGGGCGCCGGGGAAACGCACCGTGCCCGCCTCGCCCTCCCTCCGCCGGTGCGGCCGGGGAGGGGAGGGCGCCGGGGCCGCCGCTGCGGCTCGGCCGCTGCGCGGGAGCGGGCCGGGCTCTCCCTCCGCGCCCGCGGCCCGGCCCGCATCCCCCCGCCGCCGCGGGGCCGGGAGCCGCGGGGCACCTGCGGGCGTCCCCGGCGCGGCCGGGGCAGCGCGGGGCGGGCAGGCGGCTCGGTGCGCCTCCCGGACGGGGGCTCGGCATCCAGCGCTTCTGACAGCAAAATGGGTTTAGACTCTAGAAGGGAATTACGAGGATAATAGAGCTACCTTAAAAAAGAAAAGGCGGGGGGGGGGCGGTATGCACTTCATGAGCCTTTTTAAATACCATTTTTCCACACTTGAGTGCTTCAGTAGGAGCAGGGTGCTGTCCCCGGGGAGGTGAGCCAGGGCCGCGCTGGTGCGGTGTGATGTGAGGAGGCTGCGGGGCAGCGCTGCCGAGGCCACGGCTGTTTGTGATGGGGAGGGAAGCCTGTCATTCATGTACGCTATTGCGGGTTTTCCCCCCTCCCCCCCTTTTTAATGTCGTGTTTATCTCAAGTAGCTAAGTGGTACCTTGGAAACTCTGCCCCCGTTGTTTGGATTGGGCATTAATGGCTGGGTAAGATGTGCTCGTGTACCAAAAGATGGTGAACGGGGTAAATGAATCTTCCCCCCTGTCCTCAGTTGCACAGGACAAGACAAAATGGCAAACACCGTTTTTTCTACACTACATTTCTAATGCTTCAATATGAAGGTAGCTGTAGAGAGATCATGATAAAAGGGGGTGGGGGGGGAAAAGCAGGGGCAGGTGGCATTAATCATCCCTTGCTTTGCTTTACTCTGAAATTCCAAAAGATCCAGACCTTTAAATACTTGTCTTTCTCCCATTATGTGCATTACTGTGTAATAAAGTACACCTGGTATTTATGGGGCAGGGGTTGTGTGTCAGGGCTATGATGCAACTGAGCACAGCTTTACTTAACTGTTGGGTGCCACCACTGGACCCAGGAGGCCAAAAGCATGCTTTGGGCATGAACCTCCTTGAAGAAGCTGGTGGTGGTGTAAATTAGACTTCTTCAGGAGTTACAGGTATTGGGTATTATGATGAGGGCCTGTTGGCAGATCAAGTGGTGTCTGTGGCTTGTTAGCAGAGACAGCATGTGGGCTGACTTCAGTTAAAATGAATCTGCTTCCTTCTATTAAATGTGCTCTTGGAAGCCACGTGCTTTGCTGGACACCTTCAAGGAAAAAATTTTCTCTTCAGGAGAGCAACTGGGGTGATAGCGGAGTGGGAGGAGGTGGGGAGGGAGTACACGGCTGCTCTATGCTGTTTGCAGGTATCTAAATGCACTTTCTGCTCGATGGCTACTTTCAGACACATGGCTGTGAAGAGCCACCCAGTCCAGACTACCGCTGCATTTAAGCGGAAACTTTAGTGGACTAATCTCATGTTCCTGTATGCTGGAATGTGAAATTTCTGCAGAGATACTGAGCTGGTCAAGAGCGTATCTGAGAAGGGAAATCTCAGGTTTGAGGCTCAATATTTTTTTTTATGCAGAGCTCTCCAAGTACTGCCATGAGCATGCTTAAAGAGGATCATGCAACCAGCTCCTGCTATGAAAACTCATTTGGAAGAGAAAAGCCATTTATAGATGGACTGTGCCAGGAGCCTTTCTGATGAGGGGTGCCCAGAAAAGGTTCTAAGGATAGGGAAGGTCCTAGAGAAGAGAAGGCACCAGGGAGACCTTATTGTGGCCTTGCAATATATAAAGGGGGCTTATAAGAAAGATGAAGAGAAGCTTTTTACCAAGGCCTGTAATGACAGGACAAGGGGCAACGGTTTTAAACTGAAAGAGGGTAGATTTGGGTTGGACGTAAGGGAGAAATTTTTTCATGATGAGGGTGGGGAAACACTGGAACAGGTTTCCCAGAGAAGCTGTGGGTGCCCCATCACTGGAAATGTTCAAAGTCAAGGTCGGACGGGGCTTTGAGCAACCTGACCTAGTGAAGATGCCCCCCTGCCCACAGTAGGGCGTTTGGACTAGATGATCTTGAAAGGTCCTTTCCAAGCCAAACCATTCCATGATTCCTCACTGAGGAGCCCTACGGATGCTGTCGCAAAATGAGTGGTTAGGTCTCTTAAGTAGTCACCACCACAGATATTTGCAAATAGTGATTTGGATAAAAATTTATGAAGGGGTAATTTAACAAAGTTTGATGGCAAGGTTAACTCTATTACTTATTAGATGAATGGAATATATGTATCAAGAGAGAGAGAAGGGAAGATTGAGATAGAAGGAAATACAAGGGGGGTAAAGGAGGCCCTCCCGTTGAGGCACGAGGTTCGGAATGGACCCCCTTGCTTTCTAAGCTCCTTCTCCGAGAGGAGCCTAGGTGCGGCTGGATCCACTCCTAGTCTCAGACTTGTTCAACAGTTTATGTCTAAGGATTATATGTATTCAGTAGCAGCTTAAGGTTTCTTTATAGTAAAGAGAGAATCACAAGAATTTAGCAGTAACTAATCATTGGTTACTCTAGCATGAACAAAGTGATTAAATGAGGTTTACTACAATATTAGTATTGATCTACACACACACAATGAGCCTAACAAAGGTACCTATTAAAATTCCCTAGGGTTTAGTGAAAACGCAATACACGCAGGTAAAAATTCCCTTTGAGTTCAGTGAAATACTCACTTCAATGGCCAAAAGTCAAGCCTCGAGGAGCAAAGAGTACCAGAGATCAGCCCAGGTCCTGTTGCTAGGCCAGAGCTGAGGCAGCAGAAGCCTTCAAGAAGGCGTCTGGCCTAATCAAGACAACTGGCTGCAGGGGTGTGCAGCCCCCTCCCCAGCTGTGGCTCTGAACTGGTGAGAGGCAAACATGGCTGGGTCTCCTCTTGCCAGCCTGGTCAGAGCTAGAGGCTGGTTTGTCCTGGTGGTCCTGCATCTCCCTGATGATGAGGATTGCTCAAAGTTTAGGAGCTTGGTGGTGGAAATCTCGACTTTAATCTGGGACCATGCTCTTGTGGGCAAGTTTTTCTTGTGCAAGAGTTGTGAAGATACTTAGGGACATGCTGTCCTCTGGGTAGTTGTTGGACCTCCTGAAGGAATGCAAGTCCTGTAAAAACTCAGTGTACCAGTCCTTGCCGTTCACTGCAGTCTTTAGCCTCGAACTCTTAGCAAGTGGAGCATCAGCCACTGTTTGCCAGTTGCCTACCACTTGTGAGCTCTCTGCTCTTTCTGGTCTTTTCAGTCTCCTCCAGTCTCCGTGCTGATGGCAGGTCAGCCAGAAGCTTCTGATACCTTGAGGCAGGTAACACATGGACCATTAACCTTAGTTACAGGAAATTTAATTGAATAAAAGAGCATTTTCCATGTGGAAGGGCTGCAGTGCGTGAGTTTAATTGCTTCCCCTCTGAAGCAAAGCCGGGTCTGGAGTGGTCTGGCTCTGAAACAGGGATTTGCTCCGGGTTCTGCTGTTTTCCCTGTTTGCTGCTCTCTCTCATGAGGGCAGGCCTACAAAGCAAGGGACAACTTGGAGCCAAGGACAAGGCATGAAGGCTGGCTTGTGACCCATCAGTCATCTGTAAATGTTCTGGTTGCTCACATGCTGTGGCTGCCAGGGCACATCTGAAAATGCAGCTGAACAGAGCAATGCTTGAATGACGGATGAAAGAAAGGAGGGAACAAGACTGTTACTCCTGTTTGGTGCTTTAGAGACTTACCAGTTTCTGAAAAGGGTTGTGCTTGCCTGATCTTGGAGGGTGTTCTTCATCCACATAATCTTCCTTACTCCTTGGGATACAGGTATGCATGCGTGAGGGAAGGGGAAAAGCAAGTCCTGTGAGATTGCTCGTGAGCAGATTTATACAAGGTGAAGAAAGTACAACTCAGGGCTCTGGAGCAGAGCTGCTTTGAGACAGGCAAGTGACTTCCCTTCTGTGCAGCTCCTGGGTGTGTAAAATGAAAATAAGGCTACTTACATGCTGACCAAGTCACCTAGCTGAAACTCTTATGCATGTATACGTTGCCAGGTCTCTTCTCTCTGTGTGTGGAGGGGGAAAAACCTTCCCATGTGCTGTTCAGAAACACTTCACCTTGTGTCTTGAGGCAGAAGAGCTGCCAGGCTCTTTTGCACTTGGCAACTAGGATTTAGGCCTTAATTCCTGAGGTGGAACTGTAAAAGTAAAGCTGTGCTGAGGAGAAGCACAGCCACCTCTGCTGCAAGGGTCCTCCAGAGTTGGCCTGTGAACAGAGGGACGTGTCAAACTCCTTCCTCGTGGTGGAAAGTCTTCGTTTGTTATGGGGTAGTCTTACTGCTTTTCTAGTTCCCTTTTCCTCCTCCTAGCTGCACTATGAAATTTTCCCCTCTGCACAGCTGTTTGTTTAATGTTTAACTGCGAGTGTAAGAAATACAGTAATAAAACCAGCTGTTGCGCCTGTCACTGTGCACCCAAGCTCTAACAGCAAAGGCAGATGTGCACTATTAGAAGTCTGGTGAACACTTAGTTGGGCAAACAGGATTATCTTCTTTTAGGATTGTCTAAACTGGAGACGTCCAGGATGAGGGGGAAAATGAGCATACTCATGAGCATCTCCAGTTCCACATAATCAACATGTCCCTACTTGGGAAGGGGGAAGGAAAGAGAGCTCATTTGCTAGAGCTGCCTTTGCAGTATGTTCCAGCCCAGAAGACGGAACGAGAGTTGTAAAATGTTTCTGCTGGATTTACCACTGACTGGAGAAGGCTTTATGTGACAAGTGAGACAACCCGCTTAGTTCCATGATTACAGTAACACAGGGGCTTCCAAAAAGAAAAAAAGGGGTGTGTGTGTGTGAGCACTGAGGGAATTCAAAGTGAATGACTCTTTCCACCGCTGTAAGCTCCGGCAGTTGCTAATAGTTAATCTGCTGAAAACACAAATGCCACTAATACTGCGCATGTGGGTATTTCCTGTACCAGGTCCTAAGTGGTGCAGGAGAGTATCATGAGGAAGAAGACTGTTGGAGACAACGAATGTTCTTCCTAATCGGACCTCAGGTCAGCTGAATGCATGATTTGGAAGATACTTGGACTATATTTGGAAAACCAAGTATCTCTCAGGAGAACAAGTTTCCAACCTGCCATTTGTAGGCAAAGCTGCTGCAACCCAGACACAGCTCTTGTACGTTCATGCAGTGCGTCTTGGTTGCGATGAGCCCAAAAGCTGAAGAGTGGGCTGCACCTATATGATGAGCTCAAAAGCAGTGGGCTTGCAGTGGGCTGCACCTATTTTAGGAGAAAGAGTGGGTGATATTTTCCTCCTCCCTTGCCAGGACTAGAAACGGAGCCCCAGTCTCGGTTCCCATATGGCCCAGCCTTACTGTAAGGTGTGATTGGCAGTAGATGAAGCTGTGGCTTCTCTGCTGAGCAGTTGGGCCATGTGAGGATGTGTAGCCCTGGAGTGACTGCTCGCTATGCGGAGTCTATCTGAGGGGTGATGAGTAAAAAATTACCCTCACCGAATGAGTGAGAGAGGCTGTGTGCCACCATGGAGGGTTGCTAACATCATTACCCTTCCTTCTTTCATGATTGCAGATGAGAAAAAGTTGACTGACCTAAGGGAAGAGGGGAATCAACACCACCAAGAAGAACAGAAGTCTTTCAATTAGATGCATTAAACTTTGTGACCCTCTAGTAGAGACCAAGTGCCTTTTCCAGCCCAAAGAGCATGATGCATTTGGGTTCCTCGGTCCCCTCGTGAATGGGTCTCTCATATCCTAGATCTGGATGGCAGCTGCACTTGCTTTGCTCTAGGCAAGGAGCCAGAACTGGAGTTCACCCATGCGTTCCTCTGGGATTGTGTGACGAGTCACTTGCTCAGACCAAAGCCATCTGTCGTAGCTGCAGGGAAACTCCTTGATCTGCTGCACAGGGCAACCTGGTTTAATAAGTGGCAGTGATCAAATCTGTGTTTACTGTTCTCTGCTGCTTCACATGCGAGTGTAGGTCCCATTCCAGCAGCACCCATGCCTGTTACAACAATTCTAGGAGCAATTTTTTGACCTCTTGCTTCTGAGCTGATTTTAAGCTGCATGTGTAGGACTCTTCAGGCTGGAACTAAACTATCTCAAAGTATTCCCTTGCTCTCCTGCGTGTCTTCTTCATAATGTTAGTCTTGGCCCAAACACCGTTGCTTTTTGGTTGCTGGCTCTAGTCTGTTCACCACAGGACACTGGAAGAGCCTCAGCACACCATTTCTGGAGCCTAATATTAAATTCCTTATGAGGCAGAAATGTAGGCACAATGTCAAATCCAGAAAAATCAAAGCAAGTTATAGTATATGATGCCTGAAGCCAAGCAAGGTTCAACAGAATCCCTTTGGAATAACTTTTGTATGTGTAATTTATCTTTTTTAAAAGAAAACAACCAACCTTAGGAGGTGACAGCGTAGGCAGCACACAGCACTTGGACTGCTCTTGCTGCTTCTCAGTGGGGTTTCTTGGCCGCTCCTCACCCTGCCCAGAGTCATGCGAAAAGCTCTGGCTTACAGGAGAAAGCAAAACTAAACTGTGAGAGAAATGGTGTGGAGATCTGCTCAAAACATGAGCTTGACTGTTGTTTTCTGCAGCAGAAAATATAGTCTTGGAAACTTTGGCTCTGGCAAAAATGGGATATCCCAAGTGAAAGAATGGTGTGGGAGGTGGCTTTGCTTTGAGCTGGGGATGGGATCATGTGCCCACCTGAGATCCCTTCAAACTTAAATTATTCTTTGGCTTTCTAGGTTTTTGTTCTTTGTGGATTTAGAAGCATAGAATCATGGAATTGTCTAGGTTCGAAAAGACCTTCAAGATCATCGAGTCCAACCGTTAACCCAGCGCTGCCAAGGCCACCACTAAACCGTGTCCCTGAGCACCACATCCACCTGTCTTTTAAATCCCTCCAGGGATGGGGACTCAGCCCCTGCCCTGGGCAGCCTGTGCCAGGGCCTGACAGCCCTTTCAGTGAAGAAGTTTTTCCTGATACCCAACCTAAACCTCCCCTGGCGCAGCTTGAGGCCGTTCCCTCTCGTCCCATCGCTTGTTACGGGGGAGAAGAGACCGACCCCCACCCCGCTACAACCTGCTTTCAGGCAGTTGTAGAGAGCGAAGGTCTTTCCCTACCTAGAGGGGCAAAAGGGAGTACATCTTGAAGGAGGCTATTAGTTTGCAGTCTACAGGAAAAAAGCCTAAGAGGTCTGCTCTGGTTTCTTGCAGGGTGGCCCGCAGACCTTCAGATGGTGACTTCAGTGCTGGCAAGAATTTTATTTTTATTTCAAATGTGTAAGCTAATGCTGTCAAGCTTGATAACTTGTCATTGTACTGAAGCATCTCTTTTGAATTTGGATGTTGTTCTAAATCTTAAAATCACTCTCTTCTTGTTGGACTGTCCTGTTGTTGAAAATCAAAGCTGATCAGGTTTTGTTGTTCCCCCTGCTGCCCCCTCCCCACCCCCCACGATGTTTAGATTAAAAAAAGAACAAAATTTCTGCATAAGAGTAACTTCATCAAAATGTCTCTCCTCGGTTTGAACTCTTTCCAAGAACAGTGCAGCAATTTATAATACAAACATTTGCATTGTAAGTGGAGGCTGAAATGTCCTTAAATAACTTGTGCCGAAGTTGTTGGGTAGGAAGGTGTGCTTTTCCCATACAGACCTCATCTGTTATTTCAGGGGATATTGAGGGAATGAAAGTGTAGTCTGTAAAAGCTGTGTTGCAAGGGTGGGACATCTGCTCGGTTTGAGAATATCGTTTAGTACGTTTGCATAAGCAAGCGCTATTTCCTGCTGTGTGTATTTAGAGCAACACAGAGGATTTCAGAAGCAGCCTTCCTTACTTTCTTGATGCTAATGTTTTTCTTTGGGCATAGAAATACCTACTTCAGTGTGGTTTAAAACAAACAAACAATGGTTTAAAAAAAAAAAAAAAGACAAGAAGACAACATGTAGGATACGTAATTCTGGACATCCGAAGTGTCACTGAGGTGAAGAACTTGGGAGCCAAGAAAGAACCAGATATTTGTGTTGTGACAGTAATCCCTGGAGTTACTGCCATGAGTTTGGGGTTGCGGCAAATTTGGAAAGGTTATAAGCCCTTTTGTTTCGAGGGTTGCCCTAGCCCAGAGTTCCAGCTGCTGTGGGTTAGGAAGACGCTATTTATTAGAGAGTCGTTTGTTCCTTAACTGGCTGTTCAAAAAAGGATTTATTCGTTTATTTTTAAGGTCTTCCTGAAGTCTGAGGGTGGTCAGAAACAGGTACCTACTTCATCCAGTATGGCAATTCCTAGTTTTTCTTTCTGGCTGCCCTGGAGACTCCCTAGTGACATTGGTTAAAGGACAAAATTTCAAAAAAGGAAAAAGACAAATATTAACATGCTTTGTATTTGTCTTGCTTCCATTTATGCTGCACAGACACTGTTGCAAACAAGTGAACTCATGGGAATGTCCATGGCAGACTCTAAGTCCGTACAGCGTATTTGCACAACTTGAAACTTCTAAATGAAAAATATTAATCCTGGAACAATTACATTAATGTGACTGAGGCTGTGCTTGACATACCCAGAGCCTGTCGCTTAGTTTATGCTGCTTTGGATATTTAATAGTCCTGGCAGAAACGATGGGAGAAAACGGTGGGCCAAGGTTATTGGACAGGTTGCTTTTGGCAATTAAGACTTACTGAGATCAGGGCACGAACTCAGACAGAGAAAGGCTGAAAGGGAATGCTCCTCTGAGCTCCGCTTGTTTTGGTGTCAGACAGGAGTGGTGCTCGTGTCTCCTGAGAGGGCAGGAAAGAGGTTCTGTACTGCCTGTCGCTCTGTCTCATAACTATTGTCCTTCAGCTTCCCTCTGTTGCGTTGGCAGTGGGAAGAGCAGCCGAGCTCGGCGCTGACAGATATGTGCTGTATTCACTGCCTCAATTGCTCTAGCCCATCTGGCTGAATCCTGCTTCGCTTAATTTCAGGGTTTATATGAAAATGAAGCACCTCTTTCTTGTGCAACAGCAGACAGCAGCAATTCAGTGGCTTTTGTGGACGTGTCCTGCGCTGAGACCTTCCATGGTAACTAGCAGCCTGTGTGTTTGCTTGTGGGATGTGTTCGCTGCCCGCTGGCTTGGCTTGGTGCCTTGTCAGGCCCACAACCAAGTGCTGTCGCAACGTGCGCTGATAATCTCCAACAGTCTCGCAAGGAGCGGCTTACGTGTGGGTGCGGCAGAGAACATGGCGAAGCCCTGGTGTGATTCAAAGGTTTTGCTCGGCGTGAGATTGTGGAAAGGAATCCACAGCAATGCTCTTGAAAACCTTTGCTTGCAGCACGAACTGTTGTTGCAACCTCCTGCCTGCCCTTAAATTCACATCCCCGCAGTCTTCAGCTGATGTGTAATCTGTGTGGGAAACGCAGACTTAATAATCAGTCCAAGGACTCTTTTGTGTCAACAAGAGCCCGGTTTATTTTGCTTAATGTTTGCAGCCATGTTGGTCCTGTTCAGCTGTGTGAATTTGGGACCGGCTCCTTTTGCCCGTTCCCATCTAGAGAATGGAATTCAGATGCGCTTTTTTTTTTTTCATTTTCTTTCCTTTTTTTTTGCCCCCTATCTCCAGGGTGGTGATAGAACCGAAGTACAAATATTTGTCTTTCCTGGTCTAACACGTTTTTATATAGTGCTGAGAGCTCTCTCTTTATTCAGCTGTCTAACTCCCCTGTCCACCTTGAAATACAGAAAAAAGCTCAAGGTCAGTCTTCTGAGAAACAAAGCTGTCATGAGCTTGGCTGGTGAATAGAGATGGACGTGGCAGAGGCTTGGCGATGGGAAGGAGTGTGAGGAGCAGAAGTCTCTAAAGCAGTCCCGACCCTGCCTCAGTCCTGCCGCGCGAAAGGCAGCAGGATGGTTATTGCTGAGAAATGTTAGTGTGGGGCCTGGCAGTCAAAAGGAGCATTTGGTACACGAGGTTGTTTCCCAAGACCCAGCCTGGGCTGTCCCACCTCAAACCTAACTGCGGGTACCTGCAGGAAGCGAGGATTTCAGCTTGGAAGGTACAGATGAAATCTAGCACTGTAGGATAGTACCAGTACAGACAGCCTCCATCTGTGTGTGTACGAGGAAGGGGAAGGGAGAGGTGCAACTCGTTTTCTGTGGCACAGTCTGCTCCGAAGTGAAGTCACTCCGCAGTGGTGGTGTTGCAGGGGTGACGGCAGCCTGGTTGACCACCTTACTGCCCAGGCAAAACCTCCTCCTCATCTCACCAACGCGAAGCGAGTGGGGGTGGACGCAGAGGAGGCTCATTGTCTTTTGTTCTAGTGCGGGAGTTTATTGTTATTTTAAATAAAAACTGTGCTTTGTAGCTGGAGTTCCTCTTGTCTACACGCAACATAGGTAGATCTTATTTCTGCGTTGGGAGGGAGGATTGTGTGTGGTGGGAGCGGTGGCTCTGAGGCAAACACCAAATGCTGACTTTCAAAGAGAAAGATGGGACTACGTGCACTGGCTCAGTGGTGAATTTACTAAACCTGTTGCATGAAAATGTGTTTGTTGTCTATATGAGGGCAAACGGAGTCTGGAAGCAAAACATGGATTAGAAGTTTAAGGTAGGTTAATTGGAAGAAGGCCTGAAAAAGCACAAACACCAGTTCATAGGTGCTTTGTTCTTATCCTTGTCCCTTGTGACGCTTCTGCTAGACAGTTCACCCTGCCAGGCAAAACGGCTTTCTCCAAGACACTAATTAGGGTTCCTTCCACTCTGTAGCACAAAATCAGAGTGTGATTGACAGCAGATGAGAAGAGCCCTGCTTGCAATTAAATGTTAATCCTTTCTGCGCTCTCCCAAGCTTCCTCGTAATTGCACCTAGAGTCTTCTGAACTTTGTTGCTCTGATATCCCCAAGCTCATTTGCAAGTGGTGGGGAGGATCTGGAGGGACTGTTAGTTGGGAACTTCTTGCACAGGTTTGGCCCACAGGCAAATCCCACCTGTTTTATTGCCATGTTTTGGAGGAGTAGCTATTATGTCAGGCAGAGGCCCATCAAATCGAAGCTTCCTGCTGCTGGGAGCTGCTGCTGTATCCCTGAGACTTGTGAGGGGGAGAACGGAGCCTCATCCTGGGGCTGGGATCTGGCCCCTCCACTGAAAGTGCAGGACCTGCCCGTGAGAGGCCCTGTGTTACTGTGGCGATGGCGGCAGGGTAAATAACTAGATGGGCTGGAACCTCGGTCACCATCTGTCCAACTTCTTAATCACTCTGGGGTTTTTCTGGGCTTTTATTATAAAGATTTTGATGGGGTTGGGTGGTGTGATGCTCCTGATTGATCTGGGCTACGTGCAAACGTAGGAAGAGCAGAGGTATTCACTGCAAATGAATTGCTCATATATTGAGGTGAAATCTAAAGTACACTGGGATCTTCTTAATGAGCTGCTCTGTACACGTTGCTTGTGACTTTCTGATGTTCCTGTCTGTCTGAAGCACCCTATTTGCGTGTGGCTTGGGAAGCAGCTTTGCCTGTGGGGAGTGCGGAGAGAAAGGCGAGAGGAATGAAAGAAGTGTAATGGAATCACACTTGTGAGCCCATGCTTAGGTCAGAGGTGATCCTGCCTCGATGCAGCTGGATGCTGCCCCAGATATCATCAGACCTAAGGTGCTCAGGGCACCTGAATATGGGCTTTTATGGGAACAGGGCAAAGGAGCTCTAAGCAGCTGTTACAGGGAGCAAATACGGAGCGCCGAACACAGGGAATGTGGAGGGAAGTCATGTATAGTGGTAATATAGCATATACCAGTTTTCACGTGGGTAAGAAATGAGAATAAGTGCTTAGATTTTAAAGAATATTGAGTCTTGAGAATCTTGCCTCCATCCTCCTGGTAATCCTATTTCTTACTAGTATAACACTAGCAATATTATAAGATAATGGAAAAGGCAGGAAAGCTGACTAAATGTTGTAGATGGCCTATGGTCAGCTTAGTTTTGTGGAGAGAGGGAAACCAAATGAGGGGTCTAACTGCTGGATCACAGCAGAGGGAAGGGACCTTCTCTCCCCTCTCAGGCTTCTCCCTATCAAAGCATTAATCACCAAAGCTCTTGTTTCCCTTCCCTTGCCCTTCTCTGGGATAGATGGGAAACTTTTTTTTTTTGCCTGAGGGTGGTCAAACACCATAACAGGTCTCCCAGAGAGGCTGTGGAGTCTCCATCCGTGGAGATACCCAAAACCCGACTGGGCAACTGGCTCCAGGTGGCCCTGCTTGAGCAGTGGTGTTGGACTAGATGATCTCCAGAGGTCCCTTTCAACCTCACCCATTCTGGTGTTCTGCAATTTATAGCATGTCCTTTTGAGAGGTGCTGTATGGTTGAGCCTTATACTATGGTAGGCACCAAACTTGTAATTGGCCTGCACCTTTGCCTTTGTGGTGAAGAGATGCCACAGGGGCAGTGATTAAACCTTTTTGTAGTAGGGTGTGGGCTGCAGGATTTGCCTCCTGTTATGGGCCCAGATGCAGAGCAGAAATCCTAGTCCTGAATGTTGGCTCTGCGGCATCTGTTGCTCTTGACACCCCCAGGGAAATGCTGCAGCCCTTCTCTGGCATAAGGGTACAAGAGGCACTGGTAAGCCATGCGCTTAGTGTCTTCCAAGGCTCATCTTGCACAAGCTGTGGTAATCAGGATCAAAGATTAGGCTAGACAGAGGTGTCATCTTGGGGAAGTCAGTTCCACTAATTTTGTAATAACCTTGGGATCAGTAATTCATGTAATTGCATGAACAAAATTGCTTTGAGATCTGTTTGCAAAGACTGAAGCTTTGAGGACCGCCAAGGTTTGAAAAACAGGCTGGGGTCTCCAGGTGAGATATCAGCAGAGCATCCAAGAGGAGGAGAGCGGGACGCTTGAGTGCTGCTCAGAAGAGAGACTACAGATCCGTCGTCTGGGGAGCAGAAGCACCGTTGTGCAGCAGCTGGAAAGTCAGGGACGTGGAGGGGGAAGGGGAATGCACCCCACGTACTGCAAACGAGGCAGCTTCTTGGCCGTTCGGTGCTGCAGGAGGAGGGTGAGAGAGCTGTGTGCGGTGAGCTGCAGGCTTTATAACACCATCCCTCTTAACCTGATGCTTCTGAGGGTTATGCAGTAGGAACTGTACAGAGCAGATCTCGGGCTTTGAACGTCTCGGTCGCTGTCCCCAGTTAAGCTCTGAACGTGTTGCTTGCGGCCCTCTGCCTCTTTTTGCACCCTTGAGTCTCAGCATCTGTAAAATGGAGATGATTACTGCTGTGGGCATATAGCATGTCATTGCAAAATCAAACGGCCTTTCAGTAGCTGTATATTAACTATATGGGGGAAGCTAAAACTCGCAAAAGTCTGTGGTTACTTGAGCAGGCCCTGCAGGCATCTGGAGCGGCAGTTGCCACAACAGCAGGGCTGCCTGAAAATAGATTATCAGTCCTTAACAGAATGAATTAATCTTGGCGTTGCTTATTGTTAGCTAAGTAAACATCTAATAGTCTTGGCTTCATAGGCAGGTCTCTTTTTTTTTTTTTTTCCCACCCCTCCCTCCTCTCCCCCCCCTCCCCCCTTTTTTTTTTTCCTCCTCTCCTTCCCTAAAGGAAACTTGACTGCACTTAGACTAGTAAAGCACCTAATCTGGAAAAGCCTTGAGATCTTCAAAAAAGTTATGCTCAGTGCTTTCACCTATAGGTTAAGGAGAAGCAAGCATCAGTGTTGAGAGAAAAGAGGAGGCAATTTGTAACCTTGTGCGCTAAGGGCACTAGCTCTTGAGGAGCAGCAGGAGCTCAAACCTGGATGCGGAGCAGCAGCAGGAGGCCTATGCTGGGTAGGTCCAGCCTGCAAAATTTTTAAGCTGTGTTATTGCACCTGCAGCCATGGTCTTTATTAGCTTTCCTTTCACGGGAAATGAAAATGCTAAATCTTTTGGCTAGATTCAGCAATGGACATTCAGGCTAGCAGGAGGGTGTCAGGGTAAAAATGGGCGTGAATGGAGCGCTAGTGAGTCACGGTATGAGAAGTTCAACTGTTGGGCTTGTCCAGGAAGCTTTTACATAGGCGGCTTTGTCTTGTAAAAAAAAGGAGAGTTATGCTCTACAGTTACAAAGCTGCAAAGCTTTCACACCTGGAGTACTGTGTCCAGTTCTGGTCTCCCCAGTACAAGAAATGTGTGGGCTTACTGGAGTGAGTCCAGTGCAGGGCCATAAAGATGATTAAGGGACTGGAGCACGTTTCATGTGAGAGGAGGCTGAGAGAGCTGGGACTGTTCAGCCTGGAGCAGGGAAGGCTCAGGGGATCTCATCAATGTGTATAAATACCTGAAGGGAGGGAATGGAGAAGAGGCAGCCAGGTTCTTCTCAGTGATGCCCAGTGACAGGACAAGAGGCAATGGGCACAAAGTGAAACATAGGCAATAACTGAATCTGAACACAGGATGGAAAAATGGAAACCCTTTTTTTCCCACCCACCCCTGCCCCCCTACTGCGAGGGCAGTCATAGACTGGAACCGGTTATCTGAGAGGTTCTGGAGTCTCCATCTGTGGAGATATCCAGAACCTGACTGAGCCCTGAGCAACCAGCTCCAGCTGACCCTGCTTGAGCAGGGGGCTTGGACTAGGGGACCTCAAGAGGCCGCTTCCAACCACGGCAATTTTGTGACTCTGAAAAACCTATTTCTGGGCTTTCCAGAATGGGAGATGAAGAAATACATAGCACAATGAAAGTAAGAGCTACTTTCTGTAGGAAATGCAGTCAGACTAATTCAGGTGCTTCATGAGGAGAAGGCTGTTCGGCAGTGACTCCTCACTTAGAGTTGTAGCTTGTCTCCTTTCTGCCCAAGTGTTTTTTTCCTATTCTCTTGGTCCCACATGAGTTCTTTCACACTGCTGCATAAGATGGGACTCAAGATGGTATAAATTTCACCAACATGAAGCAGGCTGTCTTCAGAAAGGGGGAGTCTTCAGTAGGGGTTATAAGGCAGCGATGGTGGAAGCAGCCAAATCTGAGGACACAGAAATGAATCTTCCATTATCTAATGGCCGATTCCTTTGTCAGCAAAGATTTGAAAGGATTTCAGCCTTTATATGCTCCTTAGAAAACATCATCCATGGGGAAGGAGCAGAGGTGCCAAGAAGTGAATGAACAGGGGGTGTCAAGTGGACCTAGGAAGTGTAACAGGTCTGTACACTGGGGGTGGAGGGTTTATTCTTCTCAGGGAGATGAACCAACACTTGGGTCTCTGAAGAGCTCACTTGCCGTCACTGTCACTTATTGGATTAGTTGAAATAAGCGTGGCATGCCAGGTGATCGCCAAAACCTTGAAAGCTTATCAAATTGGGTGGGTAGGAATTCAAGCAGTGCAGGAGTTGAAAGTACCATTTGCTGCCTCCTCTCCAGAGCAAGTCCAGGTCCTTACATGTGACCAAGATGTGTCTTGGTCCTGCTTTTGCTCTGCTCATCCCCACCTCTCCGGGGCTCTCCAGCAAGGTGAGGCAGAACACAGATGCACACGTGAGCTTTGAGGGGTGTGGGTTCTCCTAGGCTACCACGCACTGAGGCTGCCCTGGGACTCAGATTATTTGTCCCACCTAATAGCTGCAGCATTCAGTTTCCTGAAGCATCTTCTAGTGCTGTTTTAGAAGGTGATGACACAGTTTAAATTGCCCTTTAAAAAAACAAACAAACAAACAAACAACTTTTTTTAACTTGTTGGATATCTTCTCCCTTCCTCTTCAGCACAGCAGGTCAGTTTTCCTGATTCCAATTCCTTTAAAAAGCATAAGGTGGGGGGGAGAACACTTTAGTTTGAGTAACTTTTTTGGAAAAAAGATGTGATGATCCTGACTTTGGTACTTATTGTTTCTAAGTAGGCATAATACCTTCCATCGCATTGTTGCCTGCACACCTTGACCCCTAGGAGAGGATATTACGTGTAGTCCTAGACTAAGGCCGTTGCCCCTTTGTAACCCTATTGCAGTGAGTAGTGGCTGAGCTAGAGCAGCCTGAAGGGAAGCCCTCAGCCCAGCTGGTGTGACACGTAGGATACGGTAGGGTTACAAAGGGCAAGGATGGGATGCTTATGTCCCATTAGGCATTGCAAGTTACTGTCTCCTGCAAGGGCAGGAATTGCTATTTCAGATTGGATTCTTAATAGAGGTTCCCAAGGGGAACAGGCTCCAAGATTTGCCTGTCCTCTTTGGATTTAAGGGACTGTCTCGTCCAGCAGTGAGCTATGCCATACAGGCCCTGGCTGCTCCCAAGTTCTGGGCCGCATCAGCAGGAGGCGATGCAGGAGTCGAGGCCAAGATGGAAGCGTAGAACGGTTACGAAGTTTTGTCCTCCACTGGGATTTACAGCACATGAGGTGGAGTCCGATTATAAATCATTCAGCTGCTGCCCTGCTGCCCTTCTCCGGTCTGGTTTAGCGGGGATGGAGGTCAAGTTAATAGTGCTGCAGCATGTGTAGCATGGGTACATCTGTAAGCCAGCCTAATTCCAGCCACGAGCTCCCAGCTGCCGTCCCCATGAGCAGCCTGGCTGGCTGGGTGATCTCGTTCACCCAAAGGCATGCATGGGGTTATGTCTCCCTAAGGCTCCGGCCCCTACTGCTATGTACACCTGACTCCTAAAGGAGGTGAGGGCTGTTTTCTCATCTTTCTGTTTCAGCACGAGCTGTATGAAGGGGGTAGGCGGCGGTCATTCTTGCCTGCCCATGCAACGCTTCGTTTGTTTGTGAAGCAGGGCACGTTCCCCACATCTGAGGCAGGGCTCCACAAGGCAGTAAAGGGTTTTGCCAAGCTCCCTTAGTGGTAAGGATGCAATGGCAGACCTCGATACCTTGCAGACTTCACTGGGGGAGAAAATCCTTCCCTTTTGGACAGGACTCGGAGGGCTCTGCTTTGTTTGGTGAATCTTAAGAAAACACTTTCTTGCATCATCATTTGTAGAAGTGTTCAGGGATGCGGTCTTGGTGTGATACTCCCCTCTCTTCATATTAAAATCTAGGAATTCCACAAACTGGCCCAACAGACGTTTAAGATCACATAAAATGTCTAGTGAAGGTCTCGGACTATGAGGTACTGGTATTAAAAACAGTCCTTCAGCCTTGTGCTGGCAATGTTCTGCTCGTCTGCCTATGAAACAGTATTTGATTACATGGCCATGGCTCCTCAAATAATACGCTGTAGAATACAGGTAGCGTGTGTTCTTACTTGTGTAAGCCAAACGGCACGAGAAAGTAATGAAGCTGGAAAATACACTGTGCCACTGGACTTGCTGAACATGCACTGTAATGCAATAGTGGGAAGAGCTGGGATTTCCAAGGGGCTTAAGATTAAATCACAGAATTATTCTTACTATATCTTAATAGATATCAAAAGCTGTGCATTTTTGTTTATGACAGAAAGGTAGAGATCTCTCCTGTGTTTTGTAGGATACCTCGGAGCAGGTTTTTTCTTTTGTCTGACTTTTTGCAAACAGTCTGTGAATTTCTGTTTATGTGTCTTTCCTCTTAGAATCAATATTGAAAATACTTAGTTTGCTGAAAGGGAAGATCCCAGGTGGGAAGAAGAGGCACTCACATGTATGCAAGTTTCACTTCTGTGTCCAAAGCCTGGGCAAACTGTAAAAGTAGTACTTTTTTCTTTTTTTAATACCGCTCAGCATTAGCATATACTTCAAATAGCCAGTACGTTTCTGAAATTGAGAATTTAGAAGAAGTAGAAATGCAACTTTCTGAGTCTTCCAGTGAATACAAATGAATTGTACATTTAATGTAGACATGACTCTCTGCAACATATGCACAACCCGTGTAGTTTCTGTATTTGTGAAGACAGCGCAGAAGAGAATTTCCCACTGTCTAGCTTGCGTTTGTGAGTAGTTGAGGATGCGTAACGCAGTAGTACCATCTGCTGTGAGTCTGATGTGAGCTCCCCATTGCACTGTGCTGATGTGCCCAGCCCTGGAGGGTTCACAGCCCGGTGTCCAACCAGAGGCAGTGGACATCACTTCACCTGTGGAAGTGGGCTTGCTTTAACTGTTTCATGGGCAAAAACCTGCTGAACAGGTAGCTGGAATGTCCCCTTTCTCAATGATAGCTGGTTTCCCCACAGATGGAGAATGGCTCCGTGTGCTTGCAGGACTCCGGCTTGACCATCGTGTCTTCATGCTCCTTAGATTTATTTTCTTGTTCAGTTCCAATGTCTCTTCTTTTGGTTCGCATTCCTTGTCACAGTGACTACAGCAAAGACCTACAAACAAGCAGCAGCTTGTTCAGCCCAGTCCCTGCATTTCCCAGTTACACCAACGTGTGCTGGCTCGGCTCCCCCAGCCGAGCGGGGCAGCCACACAGACTAAGGAGGCTGCGGAGTAACCTTCCAGGCTGCCTGGTGGTGGTGGCCTACTGTGTTGATACCCTTCAGGTGTTACCTGTGAGTCTTCCTTTGCGATGGTGTTTTTCTTAACTTGATTTTAGCGTCCTACTGTGAAATTTACCTGGAAACAAAATTGCGTACGTAGTTTTTGTGGTCAGAAGGAAAAGCTGGAAGGCATGCCAAAAGAATATTGCAAATGTTTAGAAACCAGAAGGCAACGGAAAAAGATTCCAGTGTTTGCCCTTCTATCTCAAAGGGCTTTTAAGTCAATTATTTATGATGTTTTTTGTTAAAGACTTTATTTTTTTTAGGAATTGGTGACTGTAGCCTCTGTATTATGGTGATGATGGCAGGAAAGTTGATAATGGCTTTCAAGAAGGTGTTTTGTTCCAGTAAACCAAACTCCCACGTGAGTCTAGAATGACTATACAAGAATAAATAGGAAGTTTTCTTTTAGACTTGCAATTGCAGATGCAAGCCCTTTTTCTGAAGCTGGTGTCCTCAGTGTAAGCATAAGCTGCCATCTCAAGTAGCTGCCCTTCTGCTACCGTGCTAACTCCGCATGTTTTCTCAGAAGGTGGCACCCCCTTCTACATTTACTCTTCTTGGAGGGTATAAAGTTGAGATATTTATGAAAAGTGTTTCACTGATCCAGTGAGAGTCCATTCTAATTTTTCAAGATGTGGTGGGCTTAAAATGTCTGTGTCTTATTTACCTAATACGCTTTCATCAATTTAAGGCCTCTAATTGAGATGTACTGTCTCTTCTGATGAGTTATGCATTCTCACACCCTGCTTTCTTGAGCAATGTGTGCAGCTCTGGAGAGGGAGCCGAAGAGATGTTCTTGTCAAATGGAAATGGTGCCATTTCCATTTGGTGCAGACAAACTGCTTGCTTGCTTCTCAAAGCAGATAGTAAACTGGGGGCCATCTATGTTTTGTGTGTGTTTGCTTAATTTTATAACAGAAGTTATTCAGGTTGCTCCCAATTGGGTAAGTGGAAGCTACTGAACTCTCTTCCACTTATGTCTGCTGCATTTGTCCACTGTGTCTTGTCTGACAGTCACCTCTGACCTGGGGATAGGGCTGTGATTCTGGATTAGAGCAGCAGCAAGGAGGCACTTCTGTAAATGACCTCTGGATCTGAATAACCAGTCCAGCGACAAACGCTGCTGATATCCCTGTGGATATTGCCGGCATCTAGGTCAGACTGAGGAAGGGGACAGGCTTCTCCCACCTAGATTTGGAGCTGTCTTGTTCTTTGCCTTCGGCTATCACCTATCTGTACTCTCCTTTCTCTTCCCACAGGTAGATGCAGTGCGGGTGTACGTGAACAGCAGCTCTGAGAACCTCCAGTATCCTGTCCTGTTTGTAGTTCGCCAGCAGAAGGGAGTGCTGTCATGGCAGGTCCCACTAATTTTTCGAGGCCTGTAAGTACTGGAGTCTCTTCCTTGTAACATGTTTGTCTGCCAGCTGTATTCAGCATCAGCCTTCCTCTGGTGCTAGATCTTGCTGCTTGTGTAGACTGCGGGGCTTGGTTGCAAAGCATGCTTGCTCACTGTCAGCTGAACGTAGGAAGATCAGGATTTGGAGGTAATGTCATTTGGCAGCCTGCTCTTGTCTCTTAGTTTCTCAAATATGTACGCGGAGTACCAGGAGGCTTGTCTGCTAGGGATCTGCCTGCGTCACTAGACAGTGCATCTACCAAATGGCATTGTTGTCATTTCCACAGCTGCTTACGGTGCATGCAAATAGTTCTTGGGCTCTAGTTTGGAGCAGGGCTTGAACAAGCTCTTGAAAGAGCACCGTAACTGCTGGATGACAGTGCATTTGGAGAATAAGGGCTCTCCTCTGTTTCTCATCCCAGGTACATCTAAGCTGAGTCTGTTCTGGGGGGTGGTGGTTATTTTGGGGGTGTTTTCTTTGTGAAAGCGATGCTGCTGTGTGGCTTCAGAAACCTCAAAGCTAGTTAGGCTACAAGTACTGAGACTTTGCAGACACCTTAGACCGTCTCAGATGTGAAGCTTCATCCTGTGACTGAAATCCTGGCACCAGGCAGCAGGTATCCTGCAGTGTCTTGCCTGATGTAGGGGATGGTTGCAGCAGTGGCCGTTCTGGGCTGTTATTGCTCTCTCTGCCTCCATCAAATGGCAGATGTGCTGGGTCTGCAGATGGCACAGGCGGCCTCGAGGGAAGTGAAATGCTGGGGATGACCGGTCCCTTGTGCAGACCACAAGAGGCAACAGAGGTGGATTTGAGCTCTGAATGGTCTTGGACTTTCAGATTAGTATTTCAGTTATGCAAGCAGGCAAAAAATAATGTTATTCTTAGGGCTGCAGAACAACTTTTAAACTGCTGTCTCTCTCTCTTACATCCAATTTTCCCTTCCCTCCTTCCCCTGGCTGTTGTAGCTATCAGAGAACCTACAATTACCAAGAAGTGGGTCGAACCCTCTGTCCCTCTGAGCCAACACCTGAGACAGGACCATCTGACCAGATTATATTTGTGGACGTCTCTTCCATGGCACCATTTAATATTGCGTATGAGCTGCTAGTCACCAGGCTTGAGAACTTCCAACTTGAGTAAGCTGGGATGTGAGAATACAAATGTAATTTCTTCATGTGTCTGTAATACAGGGATTTGGTCCATCTACCTACTCTTCCCTTCTTTTTCTTGCCAGGAAAAAAAAAAAAAGATTATTTCTTCTTTTACTTAATCTGAAAGTACTCTGTGTGTATTCCAACTCTGAAAGTTTTAGACTTCAACATGCTGGCATTTCTTTTCTAGGACCAACAAAGCCTTTAACTTTACTGCCAGTCCTTCCCAGCCCCAGGTAAGGAGGAGTCCTGCGTGGCGTTGCTTGTATGCCTTACCACATCCAAATGGTTGATGCGATCCTTTGTTCGAGGTGGCAAAAGCCTTATGTGACTAGGTCGTTTCCCTCTTAGGATGCAGGGAAACTTCCTTACTGTTGAATTTTCTGTGGATATAGTGAAGAGGTAGCAGTGCCTCTGCACCTCTAGGGGCATGTTTGGGTCCTCTTGCAAAGCAATTAAGTGAACCAAAACCCATGACCAGAGCAAATGAATGGTATCTGCAGTTCAGGAAATTGCAGAAATGTACAGAAGTCCAGAGGCCATTGGACTGCTCCACTTCACGGGAAGTGAGGTGGTGTGCACCAATGTCTTGTTCCAGCCAGCGCTGGTTCAGTTGCCCTAGTGTGACGAGATAAGATGCAGTCTTTACTGGAGAAAAATAAATATGTAAATAATTGAGCTGTAAAGGTACAACAGAACTCAGAGTGCTACTTCTTGCTCAAGCAGCAAGTCAAGTTGCGAGGTGATAAATGAAACGCCTGATAAGTCTGGTTATTTGTTCAGAAGAGAGCACACGTGTACAGCACATCCAGCTGAGCAGCCTTGTTTAGAGCCCAGCAGATCCTACAAGTCCTCTCTTGAATGAAAATGCTGGTGGCAGTAACTATAGTTATACAGGAGCTGGGAGAGCATGTATTTTACCAGGCTGTCTGGTACTCCATTTTTGTTGTTGCTATCACTGTTAGTAACACCACTTAATTTTAGGTTTCCTGTTACCAGGCATCCCAGCTAATCTTTTTTGCTGTCAAATGTCTTAAGCTGGTTTGCAGATGCACACAGTATTTTATACTATAGAAGCATAGGGAATGGTGGTGGCTCTTTATAAACCCTCATTGTTTAGGATCTTGTAATTTGAATTAGTGTTTAGGATCTGGCCTGGAATTAACGTTGTGACTTTGGTCTGTTATTTGTCACAGTTAATATGAGATTGGTGACTTTTAATTATAGGCGAGATGTAGAGAGTAGAAGATGAGTGCTTCTTAATTGGTATAATGCTGAAGTGTTTGTAAATCAAAGTATTAAGTAGTCTGCAGGCGGAAAAAAAAAAGAAGGCAATTCAAAATCTAGACGAGCATTGGAATAGCCCTAAGACTGGAAAAAGCCAAGCGTAACAACCGAAGGAGTTGTGGTCCAGAACCCAGCTCATGCCCGAGGGCAGAAGGAGAAATCAGATATGCTCATATAGGTCACAAGTATTGTGTGGATGTGTTTATACCACTGACAGTCTGTGCAGGAGAGAACTGTAGGTCTCAGTGCCCCTCACGTTAATTCTGTACTCTCTGATACAAGTGTGGCTTAAAAAGAAAATTATAGAAGAGTCCCCATGGGTGATTTCCTGAAGGCAGTTTTCCTAAAGCTTTCCAAGGGTAGCGTGCATGGGAAAGCAAGGAGCGCAGACCGCCAGCGTCCTTGCTTGACAGAAGTAAAATGCACTCTGCTGAAGAAACCGGTTTGGTGAGCTGTCAGTTTGTAAGGACTCGCGGTTGGAGGCAGCGCTCCCTCAGCAGTGAAGGGACCCCGCTTGGAGTGGCGGGGCTGGTGGGAATAAATGCTTTAGTAGAAATGGGCAAACTTGGAAAAAGCCTGGGTGATTTCTTTCATGTCCCTGCCCTTCCAGTTGGGGACCCTGCTTCCTGGGAAGGGGATGGGAAATCAGAAATGGCTGGCCCTTGCTTAGCACTAAGGTCTATGTGACATAAAGGGAGCTGGCCAGTTGGGAATGTCTCGAGTTATGGTTTTGGAGCAGGAGCTCCGGTAGCTTCCCTCCCCGTGGGCTGTGCCTGCCCCGGGGTGGCAGCAGCAGCTGCCAGGTGACCATAAGGAAGGGAGGAAGATGGCTGGTGGCAGCCTTCAGCCTTGCATCCCCTTTGAGGTGGGGTGAGGTGTGCGTCGGCCCCTCGCAGTAGCTGTGACTTGGAGCCCGAGGTCTGAGGGTCTGGGCTCCACACGGGGCGATGGGAGCCCTTGCAGCAAACCTGCCTTCTGGGGTGGGCACAGAAACCCTACTTCTCCAGCAGCTGGCTGGTGTGGTACGTCGAACTTTTACTGGAAAAATATGCAAATAATGGTGTTGCCTGGGTCATCTTTTCCCCAAATCTGAAAAGACCCTTGCTGGGGCACAAGAAGGGAATGGTATTTCTTGTGCTTCCATGCTTTGAGCAGTCTGTGGGGTCAGGAGATGCCCTTCCCTAACCATTCCTTTCCCCCAGAGGAAAAGTAGGAATATTGGCAGATGTTAGTCTCTCCCAAATTTTTTCAGAGCTATAGCTGAATTATTTTCAAAGCTGAAGTGAGAAGAGAAACCCCCATTACCCCCCATCCTCAAAACCAAACAAAACCAGAAAACCTATATCATACAACTAATATCAGGCATTTATTTATAAGACTCTTGACAGAGCTCAACTGTTTGACCTAATAATTTCCACAGTCTCTCTTTGAGGCAACCCATCTGAGATAAACTCGTGGTATCTTCTGTCTATAAAGTACAGCCGGCAGTATGGAAACATCGGGAAATTGCTTATAGCAACATAAAATGGAGTAAGCTATAAAATGAAGTTGCTTGAGCTTGATCAGGTGGAAAAAAGCTTAAGGGAAGCAGAAGCTATGCTGTATCTTGTGTGTTGAAGATGTCTGTGTCTAACAGCATGCTGTGCAAGGGGGAGAGTTGCCTGTACATATTTAATCTGCTCTTCTGTAGCGTAAGGTCCTAATATTTGCAATCTGAATTTTTGTGAAAGCCCTCCACATCCAACCCCAAAGCCTAGCTTGGGCTGTGCAGGTACCTTAGGGAGGCTCTGAAGCTACTGGCAGGGATGGTTTCTGGACTGTAACTCTCAGTACTCTGCTTTCTCCTCAGTATTTTCTGTACAAGTTTCCTCAGGATGTCGATTCAGTCATTATTAAAGTGGTGTCTGATGCAGTTTACCCATGCTCGGTTGTCTCCGTCCAGGATATCGTGGTAAGTCTGAGCAGAGAAGGGTAAGGCGCTGCCTGCTGGAGCTCTGTGTCCTGCTGGGAGGAGGTCTGTACCCCAACAGAGAGAAAAGCCCTAGGAAGGGCTTCACGGTAGTGTGGTGGTGGTAAAGGGAGCCTCTGAAAGAGGAACGAAAATCCGGTGGGAAGGAGGCAAAGACAGAGATGCTGAGTTCAAGCAGCTCGTACCGAGATTTTTGTTGCAAATAAGTGAACAAGCTATTCCTCTCCGGCCTGTCCATAGGGCATTTGTTAAGTTCCCCTCATGAGGTTTAACACCCTGCTGCCTTGTGACATGGGCCTGTCTCTCTGTGGACTGGTGTTGGATGGGATGCTGGTGGCTGAGGGAGGGGACGGTGCTGTTCCCTTGACTCTCCCCTGGCTCAAGGCAGTATGGGGAGTTTCTGATTTCCAGACATGAGATCTCTCCTGCTTTCCAGTTCGATTTCCTCTCTCCACAATTACTCCTCCCCTTTCCTGGGAAGGGGAGAACAGCTCTTCCCTGCCATGGATGTTGGCTGTCACTTGCAGCTGGGAAATAGCCCCATATTTCTCCTCCTTTCCCACCTCCCTGAACGATGCAGGGACCTGCAGTGTGGGAACAGCAAGATGGTGACAGAGGTGCAAGAAGCCGTGGCTACTGGCTCTGAAGTCCTGGCAGTCGCCTTTAATACCTGGGGTGAGGAGAGAAATGGGTAACATCAACTCCTGCCTACATCCCTGCGCTTGAATGGTAGAAGGGCAGGAAGGGAGACTGTAACAGGTGAATTTCAACCTATCGGGTATTAAGACTAGTGGGAAAGAGTAAAATGAGGGCAAGCACTTGGCGTACAGAACAGACTGCAAAGCCTGTGACACAGCCAGTGTACAGCTGAGTGTATGCGCTGCCCTGTGGGAATCGTGGAGTGACCAATCTGCCTGAATCCTCTTCTGGGCTTAAACTGCATCCCTCTTGTGAGAATGCCGAGATCAGTGAGTGCAGGCCACAGCTGGTGTCTTCAGAGCAGCTTTTTTAACTTCTGAATGGGTCCTGGTTGTTTTGTTCCCTTTGTCACTCCAAGCGGGGCCTTTATCTGCTGTTCTGCACTGTCTGTTCTCCTGCTGGCTCCCTGCGAAATTAGTTTGGATTTTGTCCCTGGTTTAACTCTTAGCTGTGTCTGTTTTAGTGCCCAGTGTATGACCTGGACCATAATGTGGAGTTCAACGGTGTTTACCAGTCTATGACAAAGCAGGCAGCCATAACGGTGCAGGTGAGATGCTGATTTTTGTCCCAGTGTTGGGTTTTTTTTGGTGGCTTGTCCTATGCATCCCTAGTTTTATTTTGTCAATTCTGGTATGGCTGTGATCCTTTGTTTTTATTAGATCAGCTGATATCAGTAGAAGAAGAGATGTTACCTTTTACTACAAACCCTTGTTTACCTTTGCTTAGGTAGGTGTGTTGTATCTTAAGTGCTGAGGCTCTAGATCAGAGTGGCTGCAGCCAGGTGTCTTCTGTTCGAACCTTGGCTCTTCTACCACCGAGTGGTGGTAATAGGGCCGTATAATGAGCAAAGCTTAGGTAGATGGTTTGCACGAATTAAGATAAATAAATAAATAAATGCATTAGCATTGGTTTGCTTGTACTGGGGCACTGCTGTACTGCGTACTGATGAACTCAGTCAGGTTATTGTCAGCAAGGATGAGGGAAGCATCTGCAGAAGCCAAGCTCTGTCCAGAACAGGCAGGTCTCTGTAATGCTGGTGCCTGTGTCACAACTAAAACCTGATCTCTGGCCCTGGGGAGATCATCACCTCTGCTTTGCATTGGAGGGAGAGGCTGCTTCAATTCTCATGAATTCTGTCTTCTTCTGTCCTCCCATGCAGAGAAAGGACTTCCCAGGTGAGCAGTTCTTTGTTGTGTTTGTCATCAAGCCGGAGGATTATGCCTGTGGGGGTTCTGTGCCTTCCTCCGTTCATGGTAAGTTGCACTGGGAGGCGGATTTGGTTGCTGCATCCAGGTTGTGGAGCAGCAGGAGTCCTTGGGCACCTTCCTCTGGGATGACACAGGATGGTCATATAGCTCTATCTTATCCAGGTAGCTGTGAGGAAGAGTGAAGTATAAGCTTATTATTGTTGGGTAGGTTAAAAGTCTTGATTAACCCTGGAAGTGGCTGGCTAGTACAGCACCTGGCTTGCTGGGGTTATGTGCTTTTCTGAGGAGTCACTGGTGTCTTGGAAGATACTGGAGACACCCAAGCAGTGCTGCTTACAGCTTTTTGGTTTTTTCCCTACTGCTGTATTATCTTCCCGCCTGCATGGAGGCCCAGATGGCAGTTCCTGCAGCGAGCACCGTCTCCAACTGTTATCTTGGGATCTATGACAACCTCCCGACTTGGGGGGAGCCGGAAAAACTAGTAATGTTTTGGGGAATAATCTTATGAAAGACTTGTTCTAGTACCTTTCCCAGCCAGGAAACACTGTGTCTACCTCCTGGGCGGTGGTAAAAGCGAAGTCTCCACCAATCATATGGTGGGTGAAACTGGAGTGGGGGTGCAGCTGTCCCCATGACAAGCTGAGCCCATTCAGACCAGGGACATTCCTATCCTCAAAGCTGTGTGGATTTGAGAAGGAGGAGTAGGAGAAGCAAGAGTGCAAGCAACAGATATACTGGGCTCCCCCAGTTCTCACCCTAAAAAAGGATTGTCACCTTCCAGGTGTCTTTCTTTTATCCTAAAGCTGTCAGCAGAGCCATATTGGTAGGGTGTGCTAAGCCCTGCTGAAACATAACAAGACTCTAGCATGGCATCCTGCACAGAAGTGTTTTGCCAGCAGAATTTTGGCCAAAGGCAAAAATGCTGTCCCAGTATTTGTAGTGACAGAAACTGCCCTTTGGGGACTAGATGAATAGGAGACGAGATGCCTGGAGGATTCAGGCATCCAGACTTGAGCAATGCATGGAAGACTCAGGCAGGGATTTCTAGTCTGAAAAACAGGCTGTGGATAGAGGGGAGGTGGGGGAAACGTATGGAAAAGGCTGTACATTGACAAGTCTGGGAAAGGTTTAGAACGAAAGCACACACAGATTTCGGTGAAAAGCCAGACTCTGGTGTTTTTGCAAGTGCAGAGAACAGAGATAAGGGCCAGGGATCACTAATGTTTGATTGTTCTTACATTTGCTGTACACTTTGCGTCTCACAGGCAATGTCAACCGTACCTGGAACCTGCAGCGGACAAAGAACCTTCAAGTGACGATTGTGCCCTCTATTAAAAGTCAGTGTCTTTGTGCAGAGCAATGCAGCTTTATGGGGGAACTTGGCTGTTCTGTGTGGGAGGGTATGGCTGGGCTGGCCACCCTCTGATGGGATGGTGCAGAAACCACCAGCAGAGGAGTCAAAACCATTGCAGCCCTGGTCCTTTCCAGGAGGTGTTGTGTGGCACAGGGTGGTCTCACAGGCACACCAGCTAGCACTGGGGGTGAAGAAATGGGGGGACTACCTTGCAACAGGTTCTGGCGATTCCTCTTGAAGAAAGCAGAGGGGTCTTGAAGGACTGTTTGGGGCTGGGCATCGTCACCAGGTGGTGTTGGGACAGCAGCGCTGGCTCTGAGAGGGGCTGTCCCTGCTCTGTGAGCTGACTGATGCCTTCTCTTTCCTCAGAGTCCGTTTATGTCCAGGCCATGTTCTTCAGCTTCCTGAGTTTCCTCTCCTTTTACCTGGGCTCAGTAGTGGTTGCTTTTGTGCACTACATCAGGTGAGTCGAGGGGTTTTACAAGAATAGCCTTTCTGTTTCTCTTCATCCTCAGAGATGCCTCACCCTGCAGTGAATTCAGGGCAAGTGGGGCAGCAAGCATCTGAACAGAGCAGCCAAACAAGTCCACGACTACTCAGTGGACTCTTACTGACCATCAGCCAGAAAACTTTTCTTCCCCTGCTGTGGGGATTGTGGCAATGATGAAAACCTAAGACTGCGGTCTAGGTTTTGTAATGCCCCTACCCCTGGGTTTCCTTCTATGAGGACACTGGGTGGCAGGTGGGAACTGTGATGGGGCCAGTCTGGGATATGGGGTGTCGGAGCATTGGTACTTCCCAGAGTGCTGGACGGAGTACTGCAATAAGTGGCAGTGACCCAAATAGGGCCTTGGAGTTGTGCGAGTGGTGGTTTCCTTCCTGACCTGCCTTCCCTGCCCCAGACCTTGATGCCTGGGGAATATCTGCATCTGAGGTGAACTTGGGCACAGCTACTGTGACAGCTTGCTCTTGAGGTTTGTTGGCTATCATCTCATGAATGCTGCCTGTTCTTTTTCAGGGTTCGGAGGAAGGCTTCAGCTGGGAGATTGAGTCCTGAGGATGGTAAGGTCTCTCTTCTGTTGTGTGACATCTTTAAGTGAACAGCACAGGTCCCAGGCCAGGCAAGGGACAGACTGTCAGTCAAGTACCTTCTGTCCCTTCAAGCCTTCTTCCCTGTACATGGACTACATAGTCTCTGGTGCTGATGAAAGATGTTAGAGCTTCCTCTCTGCCCTCACAAGAGAGGGTGTTTGAAGCAGGCTCCCCCGAACCTGGTCCTGACCCCTGCCCTGAGGAGCTGGCTTTTAGAGGGGTGGAGGAAGGGCAAGCCTTGGCTAGACCCGGCTACAGGCTAATGTTGCTGCTGCCAGGTCTGTTCAGTTCTAAAGAAGGCACTTTGAGTTTGTCAGCTCTTATGCTTCAAGATTTCTTCTGCCTGGTTCAAGCATGGCGTCTCTAATTTTTTCATTTAATTTAAATTTTAATTTGTTTTTAACTGGGAGTTGCAGACAACCAAGTGAATGAATGACTAATACAGTTAGATAGTGGTGTTTGTGTTATTTACTTTGGTATTGGATTCAGTTTACTTTATGCTGCACCCACATTTCCACATACTGCAAATTTCTGCGTGATAAAAACATAGCTGCATCTAGGAGGCTACCAGTGAAAGATGGAAATTTTTTGTGATGTGGATGGGGGGGGGGCACTGGGAGTTTCTGCTTTCTGGAGAAGTGTGGGAGGCTGGCTGTTTCATTTTGTTTAAATATTCAGTGCCTGCGAAGTAGTTCAAAGCATTGGTCTGAGGATAAAGGCATCATCATCTGTACCTCTCTCCTGGGGAAAGGGAGGACGTTATGTTTTGGCAGCACTGAAAGGTTCTTGGTGTGTTCCCTTTTTTAATCCTCAGCTTCTTCAGTCTCTCCAGTCTGCTACATACCACCAGATAAGCATACTAGTATAAGTGAGCTGTGCTTAAAGGATCAGCAGTGGAAGTTTACTCTGACCTGGCATTACTTAGGTTAATATTTCTGCCAAAGACCTGGGGGCATTTGGCTTCTCAGGAGTGGTGGCTGCTTCAGCCACTGAGATCCACGTAGGCATCCCTGTGTGTGGAATGTGTGTGAAAGGTTTTCTTCACAACTAAATGAGCAGGGGACTGTAAAAATGTGCTTAAAAATATTCTAATTTTAAGTCATTTGGGATGGATCCTGCTGTGAGACAAGAGCAGGTCTTAGGGCACTGGAGAAATGGAAAGGGCCTCTGTGTCAGGGAGTTTGGGGAAGGTGAAGGACCTAGCCGAGGCCCTGGAAAGAGCTCCAGGGTGGTGACAAGGGATGACTGTCTAAGGCAAGGAGGCACAGTCTCAGCCGGCAGACCAGAAGCCCCAGGGAGTGCTGCTGGTGCTGCAGCTGAGGGTTCAAGTACTGAAGGCAGCTTTCCAAGCTGTCCTGCCGAGAAGTGGAAGTTATATTCTGGTGCTTGGGAAGTTCCCAAAGAAGCTGCAGGGCACAGATGCTGTGCTTGTCACAGGCCTGGAGGGCAGAGGACTGGGTTCCTGGGCGGGGAGGATTGTTGAACAGTATCCCTGTGAAAGGACGGGGGAGCGCCGTTCCTTCAGAGTTCACAGGTTTCCTCCCAGAGGCACCTTCCGCTTCTGTGGCCTGTCCTCTCCCTTGTACTCTATGTCACCTTCATAGAGCCCTTTCCTCTGGGGAGGAGCCATGTCCTACCGTTGTGCTGTTGCTTTCTCTGTTGTGTCTCTTCAGGGTGTGTGTCTGACTGATGCCTATAAAATGGTAGCTAGCATCTTCCCTGTCATAGAATGGTTTGGGTTGGAAGGGACCTCCAAATATCATCTAGTCCAACCCCCCCTGCCATGAGCAGGGACATCTTCAGCCAGATCAGGTTGCTCAGAGCCCCGTCCAGCCTGGCCTTGAATGTTTCCAGGGATGGTGCATCTCCCACCTCTCTGGGCAACCAGTGCCAGTGTTTCACCACCCTTATCATAAAAAAACTTCTTCCTTGTATCTGGTCTGATATCTGTCTACCCTCTTTCAGTTTAAAACCATTCCCCCTTGTCCTATTGCTACAGGCCCTACTAAAAAGTCTGTTCCCATCTTTCTTATAAGCCCCCTTTAAGTATTGAAAGGCCACAATAAGGTCTTCCCAGAGCCTTCTCCAGGCTGAACAACCTCAACTCTCTCAACTTTTCTTCATAGGAGAGGTGTTCCATCTGTCCTCCAGATCACCCAGGGCACGCTAGCTTTCTCTCAATTTTTTTTCTCCTCTTCCCACCCACTGGAATTTCTCTTCCTCCAAGATGCCCCTGGGTCTCCTCTTCTCCATCACTCCCCTTTCCTTTCCCCTTCCCCACCAAGAAAGCATGGATGGAGGTGCTGAGCAATCTGTCTCTGCCCGCTGTCTTTGAATATCCTGCAACTCCATGTGCCCCTTTGCTCCTGTCACCCATCTTATGCCCAGCTTCTGTGGTTCACTTTTTTTTTTTTAATCCTGTGGGACACCTCCCATTCCACGTCATCACTATCTGGTGGAGGCAATAGCTGGAGGAACCACACCTAGTGCAGTACATTTACTTTGCTGACTCACTCGCTCACTGGGAAGTAGGACTGAAATTAGTGGGTGAGCTGGGTCTGGAGTAGCTGTTAGAGACAGGGCAGAGTGCCTTTTCTCCCTGGCCTCCCTGCTTTGTCCAGATTTAAATCTTCCCTTGGTTACTTGGGAGAGAAGGTTGACAAGCCACCTGAGAGCATACAGCCTGGTCTAAAATAGGGAGGGAGCATCCCTGTGGGACAGGACTGATGGGAGATGGAAGTGTGCGTGTGCCTTGGTGCCATGAACATGGGAAGTGCTTCTCTTGCCCTCTTCCCAATGATCTGGATTTCCAAATGACTTTAAAGCAACAGGAAAAGCTGCCATGAGAGAGGGAGGGTTGCAGAGCAGGTGAAGAATAGAAGGTGGATCTTGCTCCTGCAGCAACCTACCAAAACATCCTGCTAATCCCAGCTCAGGGCTGAAGGGGTGTCATGTGGGGGGCTGCAGCGTGACAGAGCCTTCCCTCTGGTGCTCGGTCCATGCCACGTTGTCCACTTCAGATGCTCCTCCGAGCTGTTCGTTGCCCTGTCAAAGGGATGGGGCGGGAGGGTGGAGAAGCTGAAATGGAGACCAAGTCTTAGCCCACAGCCCAACAAGCCCAGTGAACGTGTCAAAGGAAAGCAGTAACTTGGACTTGAAACATCAAATGTCACTGCTGTATGGGTGCTCCCCAGCCTAGGAATCAGGCTCAGGCAGGGAAAAGTTTTGGGGCTCTTTATGTATGTGGCTAATGGAAATGGTATAAAAACCTACACAAGGTGTTACAGAAGTGCCCAGAATTGCTAGCTGGAAAGAGGAATCTGCCTGTGCCTGTCAGTTTGGGACAGATCAGGTACTGGGAAGCCAGAGGTGCAGCTTGGGAAGCCAGGCTATTGCCCGGCTGCAGTAAGGTTGCTTGGCTTTAAACACTATCCCATGTCCTGCGTCCCTTTGCTGCTGACTGGCCACGCGATGTTGTTACGAGGGTGAAGCTTTACAAGCAGCTGGACCTGTCTTGCTGTTTGCCACCACTGGAAGATGCAGTCCTGCTCCTCCTGCTCTCTTGCTCCCTCCTTTTTGGGGAGATGGGCATTTGGCCCCTCTGTGAGGGGGTTCAGCTGGCTGTGTTTCCTGATGTGTTTGTCTGCTGCCCATTCAGCAGCCGAGCCCAACCACAGAGGGATCAAACAGGTACCAAGCACAAAGAGAGAACGCAGAGCCAGGTGGGGAAAGTCCCTGTGCGACCCAACTGGGAGGTGCAGCCCTCCTTGCGTTAGATGTGTGGGTGGGAGGCGAGGACTTCCCGGCCCTCAGAGGCTTGCCCCTCTTGTCATCAGCACAAGATCGTGACCGCTTTTTTGCACGGAGCACTCTTGCTTTCTCCTTGCTTCGTTAAAACTATGTAGCAGCTGTCTTGACCCTTTCAGGGATAACTGGAGGTAGCAATATTTGCATAGATCAATGTGTTAGGAGGGGAAGGAGAAGAATCAGAAATTCATAAGGGTGCTCTGGGTATTGTGAGACTTGCTCTAGAATTTGCCAAGTCTTGCAGCCCCATAATGTGATCCCTACAGGGTGCTGGAGGGAGGAGGCTAGTGCTTTTGTGAGTCAAACCGGCAGCCTGTGTGAGGAGGCTGAAGGGAACGGGTTTGCTTCACGTTGCAAAGCAAGGGTTTCCCTTTTTCACAGTATGCTCTAGAGGGAGGCTGCCATCTGTTTGGAGAAATGCTGCTTTTCCCAAGCCCCTCCAGCTCTTCAAGCTGTTTGTATTCACCTTGGAGATGCGTTTCGAAGCACTGACATGAAACTAACTGTCCCTTTTGGGTCTGTTTCCATCGCAGGATCTGGGATTATGACGTCTTCGCACCCCATCACAGCCAGCACCCCTGAGGGAAGCAGCTATGGTGCTATCGGTACAGTGTCTTCCAGAACTGGGGGCACGGGGAGGGTTCTGCCTGGGACAGGGGAAGGCACTTTAAGGTGCTTTAAAGCCAGAAGGGGATAAAGCTGCAAGCTGCTTTAGGAGCAGCTTGCAACTACTTGGAAAAAAAAAAATTGCAGCTTGGGAGGTTCAGGTTGCACTTCAGGGCAAAACGTTTGCATCAAAAAGGAGGCAAATCTCTGGTGCCCAGAGAGACTGTTACTGGAAATGTTAGTCTCAGCTAGACAAAGCCACAGTCACCTGGTAAGTGTTGGTGTCAATGCTGCTTCAGGCTGGAGGTTGACTAAGGGCTGACAAAGGTCGCTTCCAACCAGCCTTCGAGGAGTCTGTTATTAGCTGATCAAGCCTGCCTTTAGACCAAATCATGCCTTTCACTGGAAGGCTGAAGGGTTGTGTGCTGCAAGGCAAGACAGAATCAGAGCTTTTTGCAGTCCAGAGGTTTCATCAGGGGAGAAATAATGTCATGCTATCAACAGGTGAACTGTGCCCGGGCAGCGGAGGAGAAAAAAAAACTCCCAAGGGTCCTGCAAGTCTGAGATGATGGAAAACACCTTCCTTTGCCAGAGTATTTCTTAGTCTCCTTACAAGAGTTTTCCCTCCTGTGGAGGGATTGGTATTGAATAGCTCAGTGCTGTGGACTTCTGGACATAATCCTTGAATTTGACAGCTTGGGGACCCAGGTTGCTGGGTGAGGTGGTGCAGGTCCAGGGCAGTGTGAGGCAGCTGCTCAAATGAGAGAGGAGAGCAGCTCTGTGTAATTTTTGGTCCCAGCTCAGGATGCATGTGCTCACTGTGGTGTAAAGACAGCCCTGACACTCCAGATGTCACCCAGCTGTTGGAATGTGAAGGTGTGGTATCTCTGAACACCTGACAAAGAAACACAGAACTGGCATTTCATGAGGTTTGGGAAAAATTCAGGAGGATTTAAGTCCTGGAATAGAGTTGAGGGCTTCAGCACCACTCTACCCCTCCTCCCCAATTCCCAAGGAAATGCTTTAAAAGCATTTGGCAAATGAGGAAGAAACTTGTGTTCTGCTCATGCCGGTATGGGCAGTGGGTTGGCTGGGAGCTTGGCCAGCCTGTGGGAAGTGCAGGCAGGTCCCGCTGACCTGCAGGTGACTGATACCGTGCATGCAATGGGAGCAACGCTGATGCTCTGCCTGTTTTGAAAAACTGACTTTCTTCCTCTTTGTCTTTTGTTCTACAATATTTTTAGAAAAGCTTGTATAGAAAGCTTATATAAAATCTGGAGATTAACTAGGTCAGCCTGTTTCTGACCCCTGAACAGGCTGCTGCTTTCACTAGAGCTTTCTGGCTTGTCTCAGACTTACAGATTTCAGAGCCCAGGCTAATAAAGAGCAGAAAATGCTAGAGATGAAAAGTAAAGTAAAAAAAAAAAAAAAAAAAAAAAAGCAGGGGAAAAAACAAAATGCTGCAGAGGGGGGAAGATGGTCCTTGAAAGTGCTCTTAGCTGATATCTGAGACTTTTAGGAAGTTTTGTGATCATGGAAAAACTTGTTCACTGAAATGGTCATATCAACTTGTCCCAGCAGATTGCAGCTGATATCTGGGGCAGCTTTCTTGTTGCTGTGCATAGAGGGATTTAGCCTTTACCCTGCCTGTTTCCTTCTCCCCGCTCTGCTCCAGACGAGTCAAGCTCCAGTGGTGGACGTCAGTTGTCTTCCCCTGAGCGTGGGCCACCAGCTGGTTCTGACACAGACAGCTCTGTGGAGGAGGAGAGCGACTTTGACACCATGCCAGAAATTGAAAGTGATAAGAATGTCATCCGCACTAAGGTACGGCTGGCGTTGCAGCTGTGGCTGTGATGCTGGGCCATGGACACATCTGGGCCAGGACCAGTGCTAGTCACTTGCCGGGGTTTTTAAGCTTTCGCTTCCCTTTTAGATGGATTTAATCTAATAAAGCTGAATGTGCTTCTTAGTGTTTTTTTTGGAGTCTAGAAAGTTTTCCTGCTGTGCTAAGTGTGCTGCTGAAATGAGTGATTTAATACGGAAAATCAGAATGTGTTGGGGACTTTTGAGAAATGAGGAAAAAGCCCAGAGTGTCCCAGAAAGTCCAAGGAGGTGGGACAGCATAGGGAGAAAAAAATGTGCAATAGTAGGTAGTTATCTGGTACAAGTAGTGTGACTGCAGTGGATGTACAGAGGGGCTTTAAGCTAGCAGCTCTAAAGCTGCCTCCTTCTGTCACCCCACACAGCTCTGTGTGGTCAGAGCCATTCAGAGGTCAGAGGGTTTTGCAGAACTCATTCCCTACAGAACCAAGGGACACAACGAGCTTGCTGTGTAAAAAATGGTCCAAATAGCACCAAGCTGCATATTGTCCAAATATGTAAAGATCTTCTACTGGCTTCTGTAGTCTTCATTAGTTCTTTTCTGTTTTCTTCCCTCTTTCCTCACACACTAATGTTTTAGGTGTTCCTCTATCTATCAGACTTGTCCAGGAAGGACCGAAGGATTGTCAGCAAAAAATACAAAATCTATTTCTGGTAAGGAGAAGACAAACTGGTAAGGCCCAGGCTCTGGACCCAGTCTCTGGTTGTAGAGTCTGTCCACATGCCCTTCTTCTGAACCACACTTTAGACCTGAGGATATTCTTTGAGCCATCCTGTTCCACGTTCTGACCCTGTTCCAACCAGTAACTGCAGATCGCACATGCCTCAAATAAGGATATTTGTGGACCAGTGCACGTATGATCCTGGCAATGGATTCTGGTTTGCATGATTGCTTTAAAGTGTGGTAACAAATGGTGCACTGGAACATACTGGGGAAGGGGAGAAATTGGGACTCAAACACATGAACTTACAGTCCACATCCTGGCTTTTCTTGTGCCCTTAGCATTTGCCTCCTGTTTGCGTTAGCACGTTTGCTCCTCTGCTTCAGGAGATCATAACCAGAGGTGTACAGCTCCGGCGGGGAGAGCAGGGTCTGTGCCGTTAGGTGTACACTTTCCTCCACAAGCACTGTGGGGCTCTGTCCTGGGTGTGCACCAGTTGTTTTGGTGTGTGTAACTGCTGCTACTCTCTCTTCTCTGCAGGAACATCATCACCATTGCAGTGTTTTATGCCCTGCCGGTCATCCAGCTCGTCATCACTTACCAGACGGTGCGTTAGGCTGTCCCCTGTGCTTGGGTACTCTTGCCTTTAAACTTGCTCTGTGGTTTCATGGTGTAAGGATGATAGTCGCAGTGAAACTGGGATCCCCCAGGAATCCTGCTCTGTCTGAGGGGCAGTTTACCTTAGCTGCTCTCTCTGCACCATGTGTTGAGTGTTGCTACTGGCTTGGCTCGCTGAGCTTGCAGTTCTGCTATTTTTGCTTGGGAAGCGGGAGCGCAGCTGTGTTCCTGCTCATCTGATGTCTCATTTGGGGCCTGTTTCATTTTAGAGGCAGGAGGAATCTGCTGTTATCGCTAAAAGACAACTGAAAGCAAGTAGGGTTTGCTGTGATATGAGTGATTTCTCCTCCCTTTGCCCCGCACCGCCCTTGCTATCCTCCTGCTGTTCAGATATCTGCAAGCAGATCTATTGGTGGTGGGGCTGAGAGCACCCAGTATGTTTCCTCTGAAGACTATCGTCAGGTTTGTGGCCTGTGGCAACATCTTCCCTCCCCCCCCCCCCAAAAGCTTCACTTGCAGATGTCAGTACTCCCCTGTGCCAGTGCTAGAGCTAGGCCGTGTCCTGGTACACCTTGTGTACATGCAGTGTTTGCACAAAGCAAACCCCCCAGAACAGGGAGGATTTGCTAATATTAGGTCTCCCACCTCCCCTCTGTCCAGGTAGTGAACGTGACAGGCAATCAGGACATCTGCTACTACAACTTTCTGTGCGCTCATCCCCTTGGGGTGCTGAGGTGAGTGAGCCCTGTGGTAACTGCATTATTGTCTCGTGCCTCCTGAGTGTTTGTGCTGTGCCTAGGTTAGGATTTTATCCTTTCCAGGCTCACAGTAGCTGTGTTGATAAGACCACTGAGAGTTTAGGACTTTGAGCTTTCTGTTTTGCTCAGCAGTGGCTTTCTGTTGCAGTGAGACACATGCACCCAGGAACATATGGCACCTGGGTTCCCCTAGCAAACCTGTGGCACAGCAACGATGTACTCCCATGTTGTTTTGGACACTGTCACTTGTACCCGAGGAGCAGCAGCTGTGCAAAGAAGTTCAGATCAGCCCTTTCAGTGCAGCATTTCTCTGAACTAATGTGGGAGTGCAAAGAAAGCCCAGAGTTGGGAATCTCGCAGAGGAAGTGTTAAATCCACTGGGGCAGGTGAACTAGTCAACCTAAAATTGTCATCCAGGGTGTAAAACTGGCAGGTGTTTGGCAGCTGCTGAGGTGGAGGATGGTGGTGGGGGAGCGAAATGGATTCAGCTTATCATGGCCCAGGGTTCAGCTTCCTGCTGCTGTGCTGCCTTTGTCTTAAACCTTCTTTTTCCCCGCAGTGCCTTCAACAACATCCTCAGCAATGTGGGCCACATGCTGCTGGGCTTTCTCTTCCTCCTCATTGTGTTGCGCAGGGACATTCTCCACCGTCGGGCTATGGAGATGAAAGATGTCTATACCCTGGTAGGAAGCATGGTTGCATGGGGCTGAGTGGAGGGAGGAAAGGCAGGGAGAACTTGGAAAGAACTTGGAAACCAGAGCGTTTCCAAACTTGGAAACCGTGGGTTTCCATTTGCCTTCCTTGCTGGAGGATTGAATCCTCCTCTTTTTTCCTCCCCTGAAAAAGGGCCTAGGTGGGACGCTTACGTTCTTGCACACCCCCGTACTTTGCTGCTTACAGTATGTGCATACTGCCATGGTGACCCAGCCTGGGCTTGCGAAGACAAGGAGATGAGCAGAGGAACAACTCCTGTGGCTGTGGCTTTTCCTCCAGTGCTCACTGTGGAGGAACTGGCACAGTAGGAGTGTCCCAAGATGCTTTTGTTTATAGTGAGACTTGATTTGTCTTACACAATCAAGAGGTCCTTCTTGGCACTCTTGGTTGCCAGAGGGAATAGAGCTGCCTATGATAACCTAGAGGAATTTGGCTGCCTCTAGCTCTGAAGCAGAGCTGCTTGTAGCCAGAGCTTCTGCAGTCTCTTCAGTACCTTCTGGGAGAGGATGGAGAAATCTGCAGCCTTGTGGGCAGTGGTGCTGGTTGTTTCTGGAGACAAACAGCTCTGTTTTCACTGGCTTGGTAGCAAGTAAAGGTCTTAGCAGTTTTAAGGGTCTGCTACTTATGGTTTGCAGATGAGATCTCAGCCAGATAGTGATGGAGATGCCTTCTCACCTGGGCTGGTGGGCTCTACTCCTCAGGTGCTTTTAAATCCCTGCTGACCACAAGAGCAAGGCTGCTATTCTGGGTCCCTACTGCTCAATTTGGGGCAGGACGTAGCGTGGCGCAAGGTACAGGACACAGGTTTTTAGTCTCAAGATGTCAGTACCAAAACACTGAGGTCTTCAGACCAGAAGTTTCTGTGTGATTAGCTTGGGTTTGCTGCCTGTGGATTCAGTTGGCTATGCAGCGTGGAGAGCCTATGGTTGCACACAGCACTGGTGACTGAAGGACATGCGTGGGGGTTAGGAGGGATGAAGTGATGGAGAGTGGAAGCTTGCTTGTCATCAGGACAGTGAGGGCACTTACTATACAGCTCTGCTCTCTTCCAGGACTATGGGATCCCGAAGCATTTTGGTCTATTTTATGCTATGGGCATCGCTCTGATGATGGAAGGGGTGCTCAGTGCCTGTTATCATGTCTGCCCTAATTACTCCAATTTCCAGTTTGGTAAGCTGAGTTTCCTTTCTCCTTTTGAGCTGGGGGTAGGATTTGCCATGCTCTGTCTCCTGCTGAGTTGCTGGCATTTCCCATCCCTCTACCCTTGCAAACTCCCCTGGAGGTTTCTGCGATTCCCTGCCTGTTTCTGTGCTGCACTGTGGGCACTTATTTTTTGAGCCCCTTTAGTTTTTGTTGCCCCGGAGCATGGTAGATGCGCTGCGAGATGGCAAAGCACAAAGTGCTGTACAATGTAGAGCAGCATCGGGGGTTTGTGCCTGACAGCCTTGGGTTTGGCCCTGCTCCTGCACTTCTGTATATGCACTCAGAGCAGCTTTCTCAGCCTACTGGCAGTACCTGTTTTCACTGTTTCTGTTGTGCTCCCTCCATAGACACTTCCTTCATGTACATGATCGCAGGACTGTGCATGCTCAAGCTCTACCAGACCCGCCACCCAGACATCAATGCCAGTGCCTACTCTGCCTATGCCTCGTTTGCTGTGGTCATCTGTCTGGCCGTCCTTGGAGTGGTATGGCTCCCTCTTACCTACGTGCTTCTCTGGGAAGGAGATGGTGTGGCTGGGAACGTAGCTTAAGTGGGCAAATGACTGGGAGAGCATCAGGGTAGCATAAGAGTGCTATAAGCAGCTGCTAGCATTTGAATTCTCAGTGCTCTTGGGTTTTCCTCCTCCCTTGCCCATTTGCTCATAGCATTGCAGGTATTGATCTGGGCTTGCCTGAATCCCCAGCCTGTGCTTTACCTTGGAGTTCTCTGCTTCACTTTTTTTGGGGGGACTCTTTCATTTGGCAGTAACCAGGCAAAGTCCATTCAATTCGTGCTCTGCACTAGCAGCTAGATCCCAGTGGGCCGTCAGCCTCTCACTACCACACATAATGCAGAATACCACTTGATTGTCCAAAGGTGTCTGGGTAGGAGACTGTGGGATAAGGCATACAGGAGCAGCTGGTGGACTTGGGACTTTCCAAGAATCTCTTGATAGCTGTGGTAAATCTGCACACCCAGGTTCAAAACACTGGAGTTTTATTATGGGATGCTGTTTAGTCTCTTGTGGGATGCTTTGAAGCACACAGGAAATATTCAGGCAAATGCTGTGTCCAAGGGGAGGGGAGTGCGTGATCACAGCCTCATGGCAGACCATAGTTTCTGGACTCCTTAAAGTATAAGTGAAAAATTTAAGTTTTAATATAGCATTAACCTGCATTTGTAGGTCCCTTCCAGTCCTTAAATAAAGTGAAAGTGTACAATAGGTGTAACTGCCCACAGAGCGGCTTTGTCCTTTTTGGTCTACTACAGTGTGCTTGTCAGTTCCCTTACTGCCTTTATAAAAATCCAGCTCCTGGCCAGAGAGCTGCTGCCCGCCTCAGCAGGGAGAGCTTGCCTAGCCTGGGAGTCCCTGCATTTCTGCTCTCTGGGCTAGCTGCAGCCCTTCCAAGCTGTCGTTCTTGTCTGAAGGGGTGTTCAGAAAGAATGGTCTCCTCTCCAGAAGTGCTGAGCTCCTCTTGCTTCTCTGGAATTGCTTGGATTTATAGATCTGGTTTTGGGTTGGAAGATTTGGGGGTTTCTTTTCCACGTTCAGTGAGGTTGTCTAATACCCATGGTGACATAGGAGGGAAAAGGATCAGCCTGCTGATAACAGGGCTCAGTTTGCTTTTAATATGTCTTTCAGGTATTTGGGAAAAATGACATGTGGTTTTGGGTCATTTTCTCAATGATCCATGTTTTGGCCTCTCTGGCTCTCAGCACCCAGATCTACTACATGGGCCGCTTCAAGATCGGTAAGTGCTGTGACTGAACCCTCTTGCTCTAGGGTGTGCAGGTGCCTCCTGACCTCACCTGCGTGAGCTGCCTAGGCAGCACATCTGCGAGCATGATCCTGTGGCCTGTGCTTGTGTTCTGGGTTATCCTGTCCTCTCATCCATCTGATGCTCTTCCTGGCCTCTGAAGTCCTTGTGCTGCTGCTTCCCAGACCCACGGGAGTCAGCGTGACCTGTCTGCTCCGTGGTGGCAGAAGAGCTGGGCTCTGAGGGAGCCTGCCCTTCAGCTACAGCTGTGCTCAGAGCAGTGAGCTGCATAAAACCCCGTTCATGGGGTGAGGGGGGAGAGGGTCTGGTGGGGAACCTGGCTCTTGTGCTCTGCTTACAAACATATTTCTCCTTCCTCTTCTGCTCCTGTCTGCCTCAGATGGCCCTGACTCAGGTAACTGTCAGCAGCTCTCATTTTCCTCTGTTGAACTGATTGAGCAGCCGCATAGCAGCGGGGGATGCATGGGTGTGTGTGGGGAGGCAGGCTCGCATGCCACCTGGGGTCAGCTCTTCAGAAGTGAAGTCAGTTTGCCAGCAGCACTGCCCGTCCCGTTCCTTGGCAGAAAGGTGGTGTTACAGCACAGGAGAGCTCTGATCTTGGCTCAGGAGCCTTTTCGAGCTCCACGTTTGTGGCTGAAGAGGGGCATGTGTGTTTGGCCATCCCCACTGCCACTGATGGCTCTGCAGTGAAGCTTCTGCAACGGAGTGTCCGGGGTGCACTCTGCCCCTCCGGGACCCTCTATGGACGGCAGGATGAGTTTCTGCTGTTTCCCTGCTCTGGCAGCTTGTTCCGTGGAAGGTGCTTTTCCCCCTTCCTGCACATACCTCTCTCCTCTAGAGATGTGGTTGCAAAGCCAGCCTGTTTACGTGTACAGACAGGGCCTGTTTGACTTCTGGGCTGTGCCGGTGGCAAGGGGATTATTATTTTTTTTTTTTTAAACCTGTCACTCTGGCCAAATGCCATCCCCATCCTGTAGTGGCTGCCCTTTTGCTCAGCACAGACTGCTCCCAAAGGGCAAGAAACGAATCTCTGGACACCCTGACCCTCTGCAGGCTGAGTCCTCTGTTGGCAGCCAGTGGGTGTCCACATCTTTTCCCTGTAGGCATTTTGGAGCTTACTCTGCTGGTTGTTCTGGCTTTTTATCCTCTTCTTTGGCAGACTTGGGGATATTTCGACGGGCAGCGATGGTGCTGTACACGGACTGTATCCAGCAGTGCAGTCGACCAATGTACATGGTAGGTGATTCCTCATCTCAGCACCTTCCTCACCAGTTGCTCGCTTTCTAGGCAATGTGCAGAGGAAAGAGTTGTGGCTATTTGAAAAAGTGATGCTCCCTGCTTCCCTTCTTCCTCCTCCCCACAAATGTTCGGGTAAGCGTAGGTCTCCGCTGGAGCGGTTTACCCCCACTCTCAGGCCTGCCCTGAGCTAAGGCTTAGTGAATAAAACATCAGAGCAAAGGTGAGAGGAGGATGATAGGATTTGTCTTCGCTCTTGCTAGCTGGGGGCATCCATTCAAAGGAATGGGTGCGAGGCTCTGTGCAGTGCAGACTCTCCAGGGAAGGTAGTGACTACTTTGGCTCTGTGGCTTAAGCAACAGCTATTGCTATTTCTACAGCACCTCAGGGCAGACAGCAAAAAAAGTAAGAAATGGTAGCTGTTACCTTGTGTCCCAGAGTTACCTGGTGTCCCAGAGTGCTAATTAGGGCTTGAAGCCAAATGAAGCTTTTTTTATCCATGAGCATCCTTTTTATTATTTTTTTTTATTTATTCTCCCATCTCTGAGTAAGTGTCAGACCGAGTTTTGGAAGCAAACTCAGTGCACTCAGGCATAAAGTAAGCCTGGCCAGCCTGAAATAGCTACATCATGAAAGCAGCTGTAAGTATAACTGCACATGCCCCACAGATGTAACCCTTCTGCCTGCTGTAGTTACAGTGCTTCCCTAGCTAATGGTGAGATGGGTGAAAAAAAGGCTCTGCGGATACGTGCAGGATGCTATCCAAAGCTTCCCCTGCTGCCTCTTTCAAGCACATCCTTTCTCTGTGCAATAATTTTTTCTGTAAAATGGTGGGAGGGAAGGAATCTAACTAGAAAAACAGTGGAAACAGTCAAAGGATTTGCAGAACCTCCTGAGGCTGATCCTTACTTAAGTGCTGGGCTTGTACTTCTTCAGATGTTTAGTCTCCTTCTTGCAATACTTTCTTCAAATTTGTGAGGGCCAGAGCAGTTTCCATCTGGCAAAAGCTCCCGCAGAGCAAACTTCAGAGTCAGGTGCATGTGTGTTTGCAGGAACCAGACTCCAAATCCCTCGCATAATGATATCCTGAATTTCTGAGGCAAAGGCTTCTTTTTTGCATTTCCTTCTGCTTTCATATGATCATCAGTGTCTTCTCTTCAGGACAGGATGGTGCTGCTCATTGTTGGAAACCTGGTCAACTGGTCCTTGTAAGTAGTGGGGTGTGGGTGTCTTGCGTACTTGCGCACACGGGCAGCAGGATTCAGTACTGACATACAGGTGGTCTGAAGCGATGGGGAAATGCAGCAGTGTCTGTGCGATAGCCCTGTGCTGGTGCCTTTCTGACACGGTTTGGCAACGAGTGGGATCTGATGAGTGCTGAACGGTAGGCAGATCCATAGGATGCAGTGCAGCACTACAGAGCTACGTGAGGCATCCCTAAGTGTTTCAGCTGCTGCTCTCATGGCTTGCGTCTGAGCGAGCTTGTGTAGGGCTGGCCTGGTACCGCGGTGCTGCGTTGTGCTGTACGTGTGCTTCCCACGTAGCTGGGAGGTCTCTGGTGCAGCCAAGGTGCAGGAGACTTGACAGACGCTTGTTAATCACAGTCACAGAGCCTGGCTCAGCAGTAACTGCCTGGATGGAGGGATCAGCTCTTGGATGAGACCTAAAATCATTGCCCCAGGCTCTTGCTTTTCACTAAAGCTGCTTGTCAGGGACATGCCTTCTGCTAAACGTACGGATCTGGGGCCAGCTCCGACCAAGTTAGATGCATTTGGCCACGCGTCGGAAGCAGCCCAGGGCCCTTGCCTGCCCTCTGGGGTCTCCGGTTGCTCCCAGTGGTTGACCATGGCCGAGTTTTCTCTGCTTTGCTTCTCAGCAGGGAGCAGAGGCTAACAGTGCATTTCCTCCAGGGAATTTGGAGGCTGTGGCAGTGTTGCTGTGTCCTGTGGTATGGGGGGAGCAGCAGGTGGCTGTCAGTTTGGGGATGTACCCTGTCCCCAGTGAAAGACGCTGTCTAATGTCCCTTCTTCCCTCTCTCTCAGTGCTATCTTCGGGCTGGTGTATCGGCCCAGAGACTTTGCCTCCTACATACTGGGGATCTTTATCTGTAACCTGTTGCTCTATCTGGCTTTCTACATCATCATGAAGGTAAAGGAGGCAGCTGTAGCTGTCCTCGGGGTGTCTGTCTCCAAAGGGGAAGGGATGGGCCTCTTTTTTGCTGCAGTCTGGGTTTCAGTGTTGCTGCAGAGGGATGTGGAGGGGCATTGTGGGGCTCAGGGTGGGACAAGGTGTTGGTGTTGGGGAAGGATGCTATGTAGCCATCTCGGGGGTGGCTGGGATGTGTCTCCCTGGGGTGGGCGGCCCTTTGCAGATGCAGATGGTCCAGGCTGGCGTGTCAGCCCTATGCATGGCTCCAGCCCCTGGGAAGAGCTCAGGGCATGTTGTCCCTGTCTGCAGCTCCGCAGCTCTGAGAAGCTCCTGCCCATCCCCCTGTTCTGCATCGTGGCCACGGCAGTGGTGTGGGCGGCCGCCCTCTATTTCTTCTTCCAGACCCTCAGCAGCTGGGAGGTAAAGTTCCCCTTTCACTGTCCTTCTGTCCATCTCTGTCTCTTGTCATCTTTCCTTCCTGTTGTTCATTTTACACAAAAAAATACTATGGGGAAGAGTCTTGGGCTGCTCATGGAGAGCTGAAAGGGTTTAACTCCTTCAGCAGACTGGGAAGGGAGCATGGGAAGCTGTGCTGAGCCAAAAATGACTGTGTGCATGCAGCTGGGGAGAGACTATTTATGAACCAGGTGATCCGGAGGTGACTGGTCCTCACCAGGGGACAGAGGAGGAGCTGGGGATCTGAAAGCAAAACTGGACAAATCCTGGCCAGTGCTGGGTGGAAGACTTCTCCCCAGAGCAGATGGCCAATGGGGAGTAACCTGCCTGGGGTTGTGGGGGCTCTCCATGGCCTGGGAGGCTCTTAAATCCTGACTGGGTGCCTTCTCACAAGATACTGTGTCCCCCTTCATGGAAGCGAGGGGCTTGCTGCAGGCTGGTCTGGTGGGGGCTGTGCAGGTTGTGCTGTGCAGGACCTCAGATGTGGAGACCAGAGGAGTCCCCCCAGCCGTGGGTTGTGGCCCCAGATCCATCTCCAGGTCTAAGTATGACACTCTGTTCCTGCCCTGCTCTCACCACATGTCCAGCCAGCACAGCGCTTTTTCCTGGCTCCTGCATGGAGAGTTAAGACAGGGCAATTTCCAGAGGGTCCAACATGGCCAGCCAGGGCCCTGTGTGAGTGGATATCAGGTCCTGACACCCTGCCTGCTCCCCTAGGAGACTCCAGCAGAGTCCCGGGAAAAGAACCGGCCGTGCATCCTGCTGGGTTTCTTCGATGACCATGACGTCTGGCACTTCCTCTCCGCAGCTGCCTTGTTCTTCTCCTTTCTGGTGAGTGCTGCTGAGCCTCCCACTCTGCTGTATGGCCTCACCCTCTCCTCCTCCTCCTTGTCCCTCTCTATCTGCACGGAGCTGTGGCTGCCCCAGGACCCCACAGAAGTGCCCCAGCTCCTCTGCTTGGCTCCGCCTCCAGACAGCCTTCACAGTGGGATGCTCCTTGTCAGCGGGATCAGGGATCAGGCTTCCTCCTTTTCCTTTGTTGCTCCCTGTGCCTCCTGGCCTCAAATTCCCTCTGGGGCTGTGGGTCACACAGCTGTTGTGGGGAAGCTGAGGGGCTGCTGGTGTGACCAGCCCTCTCATGGGTTTGTGAGGACCTCCCTTTGACCCAGGCAGCAGGGTCACTGGTGGGGAGCTTAGCTCACTCCTGGGCTTTCCCTCTCTTCCATAGTTAACTCCTGTGCTCCTCTACTTGGTAACTCTTTTTAGGCCTGATGGTCTGTGTGGTGGCAGAGGTGGAGGCGTCCCCTGTGATGGGGTCACAGCATAGTGTTTTGGGGAAGCGGAGAGGGAGACCTTAACCCTAGCTGTGCAAGGTGCAAACTGTTTGCAAAGGAGCTGCCTGGCCACGTGCAATGTCTGAGCTGTGGTCAAGCAATTCCCACCCTGCTGCCTCCTGGATGGCTCTTCAGAGGCTAGTGATGAGGAACCAGCTTACAAGCAGTGTCTCCATCATAGTTGGGGCAGGATTACCTACTCAGGTCCTTGCAGCACTGTAGGGAGAGCTACCTGTCAGCTGTGCTGGCAGAGGGACTTGCTGGGAGTGTTACAGAAACAAAGTTAATCTGGCACATCTACATGGGTTGCTGTTGTGACTCCTGTACGTGCTGGAGACGTAGGCAGAGACCCCTGTGATGAGATGCCATTCGGAGCTGGTCATTCTTCCCAGCTGTGGGCTGGGCAGCTGCCTGAGTTGCCTCACGCTTTCCTCCTCAGGTCCTGCTGACCCTGGATGATGACCTGGACGCGGTGCGCAGGGACAAGATCCCAGTGTTCTGAGTCCCCAGGGGACGAGGGCGCAGGGGCGTCCCAAACCACTCAGCCAAAGGGACCGGGCCATCGGCGTCTGTGGGGAATGAGCCTGCTTCTGTGGCCGACAAGCCCATGGGAGCAGGGGAGCCGGATCCCACAGCAAGCACAAAGGGGTGCTGCGGTAACTGAGGTGGGACCGGGAGGGAAGACAACATTTGCTCCTTTCCCACTGCACCCTCTGGGGTAGGCACGACCCGGTGGCTGAGGCCAGTGCACAGCCCTCTTGCTTGTAGGTGCAGCAGGTGCTGGAGCCAGTGAAGAGGGAGGAAACTGGAGGTGTGTTTGAGAGCTTTGCTTCCCTTCCTCCCTGCTGATGTGCTCTGCTTCCTCTCCGGTGAGCAGGCTTGAGAAGTGCAATGCAGCTCCTCCTGCATCGGCAGCTGGCCCCTGTACCCTGTGGGATGCTGGCCTCGGAGAGTCCCTTTGGCAGCACCGGGAGAGCGTTTGGTTCCTGACCCGCAGCCGCCGAGTGAGCAGAGGACTCCAAGCTGAGGTGGCAGTGGGGGACTGGTTTCTTTTTTTGTTGGAGAGGCTCCTTCTGTAGCTGGTGGGGAGCCACAGTAACAAGAGAAACAAGTTCAAGGGTCTGCAGTGTTGGAGGGATACGGTGGACTAGAGATGCCCACGAGTGCCCTGCCAGAGTGCTCTCCCGCCTTGCTCGTGTGGCCTCTCTCACTTGGGCATATTGAACAGCCTCACTTCTCTCTGGCAGCTCCTACGCAGGCACTTGCCAGTGTGATGGTCTCCTTCCCAGCACCAGAAACGCTGTCCTCAAGCAACCTTAAGAGAGATGGTGCGGTGAAGCTGCAGCCTTGTGCGCTGGGTAGGTCCTTGGCAGCCCCTTGGCTCCTGCTGCGTGGCCTTGCTAAAGGAGCAGGGTGGAACGGGGAGGCTGTCCGGCAGCCTCGGACTTTCTCCTCTCACAAGCTTGCTTTGGGCAAACTTGGCAAAACAGGTTTCCTTAGGGGCTGGGAGTGTGGAGGAGGTTTTGGGCCGTTGGGGTTGAGCTCTTTAGGTAAAGATCTGGACCAAACTTCTTTCCAGCTTTTCTGCATCTGAAATAAGTTTTTAAATGGCTTCTGCATTCTTCCTGGATTCTCACTTATTTAAAAAACAAGAATAAGGTGTGAATTATTTCAGGCCTTGCATCTAAAATGTGTCCTGTTTTGCTAATTTTGAATTAAAAAGTATTCTTTGAGGCCTGCTGTCCTTACTCTTGTCATTGAGCATTTTTTCTTTGGTGTATGTGCATGTACCCAGTGATGCAAAGGCTCCATTCCACTTGTGCTTACCAAAGCAGAAGACTATGGTAATTTTCTACTCTGAGAAGTCTGTATCTCCTAGAAAGGTTTTGCACCAGCTGGTTTTATTTTTTCTAAGTTGGAGTTTGTCAAGATGGTCAATAAAACGAATGTTCTTGGCTCCCTGCTCTGCAGGTTGATCTGAATTCTTCTTGCTCCAGCTCTCAGCAGCAGCAAGGAGAACGCTCGCGGCAGAGGGGTGCCCAGTGGTGTCACACAGCTGCGGTCATCCTTAGGAGCCTCACAGACAGCTTCCTGAGCATTGGTACAGATGACCTGCTTGTTCTCTTAACCAAATTGCCCTTGCCGGGCTAACTGGAGTAAAGAACAGACGCTCTTGTTTGTCACTGCAGCCCCTTTGGCGGAGCGAAGAGGGGGCTGGAGGAGGAATGCCACAAGAGGCTGCCAGCAGCTGTCCTCCCGAGCAGAGCTGCACTCCTGTGGAGATGTAGCCACGTTTCAGGCAGGGCGTGCCAGAACACGCAGAAGGTGGCGATGGTCCCCGTGTGCTGTGTTTTATTACAATGCTTTGGGTTTAACTTGCAGGTTTGCCATGCAGATGGAGTTGTGAATGTTCAGTGATGCTAGAAATAGGACTAGGTTTCTCAGGCTTGTTGTGAAGCATGAGCTGCTTTTCCTTATCGGTGTCAGCATGGGCTGCAGGGAAGGAGACGGCACTTGCTTTTGTCTGAGTAGCACCAGCAGAGGACTATCAGGCTGAGGATAGTCCACATTTTCCATTCAGCCACCCTGCAGCCATGGCATATGTTCTCGGTCTGTCTAAAATGGCAGAATCCAATATTAGCTACGCAGGCTTGCCTGCAGCTTCCTGTTTCTTCCCATAAGGAAAGACTTGCCAGGAACTCTGACGTGCAAAAAAACCCCAGATCCTTACTGCCGAGTGCAGCAAGACTAAGCCACCCCCATCGGGGACTAAGCCACCCCCGTCGGGGACTCCTGGTGGGGCTGTGGTGCTCTGCCTTGCCCAGCGTGGCTATAAACATGCTGTGCAGATGGAGCCACCTGGGTTTCTGTACCCAGAGGTGTATGAATGTTTGACCCGACAGCTTTTTTGCAACACGTGCTCTGTGCTGCCCTGTCCCCCTCCCTGCAAATGCAAGGGCTGCCGTAGGCCCCCAGGTGCTGCACTTCCAGTTCTCTGACCAGTGAACCCAAAATTTATTGTAGGAGTATCTGGGGTGTGCAGGATGTGCTCTTTCCAGAGCTCTACTGGGAGGGCAGGTGGTAACAGGCAGTGATAGCACTGCCGCTAGCACCACCCGTTCCCTCCCTTCTCTCTGCCCCTCTAGTCCTGGCCCCAGCAGCAGGAGCAGAGGTCTGAGGCACGGCTGCAGAGAGCCCTGTTGCCTGGTGCCACCTGGAAGCTGCATGAAGAGCTGCAGCAGTAGATCTGTTGGGAGGTGAGGTGCTCGTGTGACCGTCACATCGTTTGCTGCTGAGGTGAGCTAGGGAGCAAGCGGGGCAGTGCTTTGGGGCCGGGACTGGGGGGAGGTAGCAGGAGAAGGAGGGAGAAAATTTCCTGATGGAGTCCTGTCGTGGTTTAACCCCAGCTGGCAACTGAGCACCGGCCTCTTTTAGGAACTGCACCAGCCTTTAATCCTTTAACTGCCTGGTTTCTCTGGTGCCCGTGCTGCAGTCGCACCATGCAGCTGCAATTGCACCATGCAAAGCACTCCAGAGCCCACTGAATATTTTTGTATGAAGTGGGCAAGTCTGGGCAGACGCCAGTGTGGTTTCTTACTAGGATTAGCAAATGGTGCCTCCCTCAGTGCCCTTGAGCCAGAGAGATGGGGAAAAAGAGGGAGACTAGTTCAAAACCCTGTTGATCTTGGCAGGTTATCCAAACTGGTGTAGCGGCAGGTATTTAGGGGGTGGGGGGAGACTTGGAGGATCCAGTGCTGGATCCTGCTCTTTGTGAGTCTAACCTGAAGTCCTCTTTGCTCACTGTGCTGCCTTCACAGCCCCTATTTAGTCAGGTGCAGGATGGCCTCTTGCCTTGCAGGACTGCCCTCACCCCATGTTTAGGTGTGGAGAAAGATGAGCAGCTTTTCCTCTGGTACAGGTATGTTCTGCTCTTCGCGTATTTTGTGATGAGCAGGAGTCAAGGACACAGGACAAGGCGTTGGGGTAGCAGGGATATCACTTCTGTGCCAGACCGAAGAAGGGCTTGTGTGCCCCAGAGTTTGTCCAGTTTTGGACACACATCTTCATAAAAGAGATTCATTCTCCCCGGGTCTTCCACAATCTGTAGTCTCAGACCTTGTTCCAAGCTTGTATTTGTTTCTAACCAGGAAGCCAGTTACCTATCTATCTATCTTCTCTAAATAGGAACGTGAGAAAAAACTAATGTTGAACAGCACATAGGAGGTGGAAGAGCAACATATGGGCTCGCTGAGCTAAGCAGAGACGAGCACAGTGTGCGAATGGCAAGGTGGTAGCAGCAGTGAGGGAGCGAGAGGCTGGAGAAGGGTGGAGAACAGCACAGAAGAAGCAGAAAAACATGAGAGAATTAAATTAAATACAAGGAAAGGCACCTCAAGCCTAAGAGATGGGAGGAAGGGTTGGAGTTGTCTCCCTGCTGCTTCTGTGCCTCCAGCTTGATGCATCAATTTAAAAAAAAAAAACCAAACAAAAAAAAAAAAACAAACAACCCCCAAAAAACCCCAAGAGCCTTGATGGCGCTGGCTGGGTCTCCCAGCTGTCCTAGTCGAGCTTGGCTCTGCAGCCCTCCCCACCTGAAATGTGGCTTATGCCTTTAGTCCGGCGGCCCTTCTCCGGGGGACTGCCCTCGGGGAGGGAAGGACGGCTCCCTGGGTACGCGGGGGACCTGTGTTCCCCGACTTCCCCGTGTCGCTTTGCGGCTGTTGTTTCGCCTTTCTCTGTTCGCTGGGCAAAACGGTGTTAGTCAGAGGTGTGCAGGGAGACACGCGGAGCAGCTGGTGTGAGTCGTGCCAGGTGGCTGGGGCCCTTCTGCCGCCCATGGGCCAGTAGCGGGGCCCCTGCTTACCCCACGTGCTCACCCCCACGCTCAGCACAAAGCGCTTCACCAGTTCTTGAAAGGCAAGCAAACGTTCGCTTTTCTGGTGAATCGCGCCGCAGTCAGTTGAAGTGGCTCGCTGTAGGGGCTGAGGGCCTTGAAGGCAGCAGGAGCTGGCGGGGCTGGAAGCGGCAGCTGCCAGAATAGCTCTCCCTAGGTTGTGAGCGCTGTGCCTGCCCAGGAACGCCTGCCCTAAGCTTTCCGCAGTTGGTCATTAAATACTCTGCCTCATTTTCCAAGTCATGAGTTTAGTTTGCTGTTTTTATAAGCAAAAGCGCTACTAACACTCAGCTTTGTGTAGTTTTTGTGCTCCACCTCCTGCAAAGCCTTCCCTGTTCCTACACCAGCCTAGGCCTCTAAAAGGCAGCATGGTGCTGTGGTTGGGTCAAGCCATTTTGGATGGTGCATGGCCAGAAAGCTGCTGCTGAGCAGGCCCTGTTCTACCTCTCCCCGTCGCGATGGGACCTGTCTCTTCCCTCTGCCGCGCTCTCCTCTTTCCACAGCTCCTGGTCACCTGAAGGTGTCTCCCCTCTCCCACAGCTGTGTTGACCTAAGCCACGGAGAGGCGGTGGATACAGCCATATAGTCCCTCTTCCCTCGAGAAACGTAGGTAAAGTTGTTGTTCTGCCTGGTACAACTCAAGGGAGACAGAAATAGCTTTTGTAGAATAACAATATAAAAGAAAAAAAACCTCACGGTTTAGGGAATCTGTTAGGATCACGCAAGCTGAGAGTGTTACAACGACCACTAAAACCTCTGGGATGGCAGAAGAGCGGCCAAGGCAGGAGGAGCGTGCTGTGCTGTGAAATGTGAAGGCATGGTTTTAGGAGAAATGTTGACTTGTCCACAGCTAAACGTAGATTTTGTGCCGACTGAAACAGTGGCATCTACCCCTAGGAAAAAAGGGTCTTTGGCGCGGGGCGGATCTTAGCAATGGCAGCAGCAGGGAGATGCTGAGTCTATCCAGTACGTTAACACGCGAGGCCGAGGGATGCTGTCTGTGGGTACATTCCACCTCTAGCTTAAGATGGGGGAAGAAACACTTTGAGCCAGTTTCACTTCTGCTTTTGTGTGTGGTTTCCCTCCTGTACGCATGCACGTGGCTGTACACAGCGTCTGAAGGAGCCCGGCTGGCTGAGGGCCCCAGCAGCTTTCAGCCTGGAGGGAGGGCCGAGAGCGGGACCCCGCTGCTGCTGGGGCCGTGGTGGAAGCTGCGCCAGCAGCCCTGCCCCGTCTCCCACAGGCGAGCGCTGCACCTGCATCTGAGGGCATCAGCCCGTCCTTGAAGGCATCCAGCTGCCTCCCGTCCCGTTTCCCCTCTCCTCTACTAAAATAGGAAAGAGCAGGTTGCTACAGCAGGAAACGCCACCTTACGCGTTGCGCTGCCAACACGCTGAAGCTGGGGCTGTTGCTCTTGGGCAGCGCTCAGTGCAGCGAAGGGGCCCTGCCTGCCAGCGGGCAGGCCCGAGCTGCCCTCAAGGTGGGGAAAGTGGGCCGAGGGTAGGTTACTGTGAGCGCCCAGCCCTCGTCGTGCACACGTCTTCCAGCCACCTCTGAGCACAGCCGCCTCGTTAGGCTATAGCTACTGGCTATTGCTGAAGTAACAAAATAGAAGCTCATCTGTCTCAATACTAAATTTTAATTAAAAAAAAAAAAAATCATCTTCCATAAAGGCATCTTCAGCGTCCACAAGAGTGTTGAGGTTCACAAGCAAGGCATCCTGGCGCCCCTGAAAGGAATTGTTTCGCAGCAGCTGGAATTGTTTCACAGCAATTCTGTCAGCTCCTCCTGGATCAGGCAGCCTCCCAAAAAGCCTTTCCTTACCTTGCGGCGTCTCTGTACCGGTCCCATCCAAACCACATCCTTTAGATTCAAACTGTGACAAAAGCAGCGTCTTGGTGCACTTCGCAGCCACCGCGGTAGGGCGTGATGAGAAGCGTTTTATCAAGCTGAAGTTGCGTCTTAACGCAGCGATCGCACTCACCTGGGCAGGGATGGCCTCTGCCGCGCAGTATTTAGCTAATCGGTATATGTTTCTTCTGGATTATGTAGTTCTATATATCCGAATAGAAGCGGTGCGTAACTCCGGTATATGCAGAGAATATACAGGACTGGAGAACTACAATGGTAAATTCCCAGCCTCAAAACAAAGCTTTTATTTCTACCTATCGTGAAGAGTGAAATGCATGGCTTTTCTCCGGGAAAAGCAGCTATACCAAAAAGAATACGGTATTCAAAGAGCATTTTCCTTTTTTTTTAATAAAATACTATTGTGTTCATATCTATACAAATAATTATTACAACTATTAAACAAAGTATTACATTTGACAATAGAAATCTCAGAACTCTGAACAAGATCATGGTTTGGGATATTTACACTTGAATGCAACACATTTGTAAAAAGATGTCAAAATAAACAGAACAAGATCTTATTTACAATTGGAAGATGATGTTCCTGTTCATTCATTAGAGATTTCTACTGCAGAGTTCCTTTTTTCCATTACAAAATAGCAAGGGCTTTCCACTGGGGCCGTATCCAAGTAATTTACAGCTCTATAAAACAGAAGCACAGCAGAAAACTCTGGACTGAATATAAATAATTTACATTGTGGAGGGCAAACAGCATCTTCGATTAATCTCCTGTGGCAAAATCCGTATTTGCGTCCCTTCTCACAGGGAGCGGGCAGGAGCAGGGGTACACCCCACCGCGAGCTCGGCTGTTTCACGTTTGCGGTTGCCGAAACAGCAACATGTTGCAAACTTGGAACCTACTTGTAAAAATACTTTTGGTGAGGCAGAAAGAAAGGCCTGCCTTTTTTTTTTTTAATTTAACTCATAAAACTGGTATCAGCAAATAATAAATGGCTTGTGTGTAACGAAGCAGGGCTCGATCGCAGAGAGAAGACGGTTTTGTATCGTCATGACCAAAAACCTCTGCTAGATCTTTCACCGGTTCACAGAATAGCTTGCTCTCAGTATAACGAGCGGGAATAAAGCGTGGGTGCTCTGAGATTTTAGATTCCCTCTAGGGATCGCAGAGGCAGCGGGAGGTTGACAACACCGTCACGCACAAGGCTGTGTCTGCGCTGGCGCTCCCGTCCACGTGGCTGCTGCCCGTGCTGCATCAGCGGCAGCAGGGAACAGCAGCCGCAGCAGATCGCTTCGCTTCAGATAAAGCCTGGAGCTGCGTGTATCGCTGCGTCAGAAAACAACACACACCTGACCGATTTGGTATAAATCGATTCAGTGCTGCTCTGTCTTTCCAGTCAAAGTGAGATCATTATTAAAGTGATGAGCATTTAACGTATTTGGGGAACAGCAAAACATCACAGCCCTTAGCACAGCCGACGACACTTAGTCATCCAGACACAGATTACGGCGCAAGTTTGTGACCGAGTCCTTGAGCCAGGACTGCGCAAGTACCCCTGAATACGGTGAAGCGACAGCAGGGGCTCGGCAGCAACGACGCGACCCCTTCTCTCCAGCAACGCCCTCCGCAGTTGCCCTGCCACACCATTTGTTTCCCGCAACAGCGCTGCAGTCGCCCACCGCGGCAGCAGCAGCGCGGCTTTAAAGTGCAGTAGGAAATCTGTGCAAATTTCGGGAGGCTCTCTGCTAGCCCAGCGTACGCTTTGTTTTCAGAGAGGTGCTCTTCCACCTGGGCAGCAGCGCAGTGCCTGGAGCAGGGGCGGGAGCTAGAAAACACATTCCAGTAAGGCTCAGCCATCGGCTCCAATCACGTCAGTTCTCAGTTTTCTTGGCTGCTCTTGTCTGAGGCCCTTTCTCTCAATCAAAAGGTATATAAACGTTAACACGTTACTGGTTTATGGCCTGCTTTCAACTTAGTCAGGCTCTGCTCTTACTCTCCTAGGCTGCTTAAGGGATTAAGGGAGGACTACGCTGACACCCGTGCAATCCAGCCCTACGCCACTTGCCACTGTTGAAGTCATTTAGGCCAAGCTGAAAGCCACAGATACGCAACGCTTGGCAGCTGCGGCAGTCCCACCCTCAAAGGCAGCGCTGAACCTTTCCCTTCTGCTGCTTATTTTGCTAAATGAGGCAGCACGGGGGATTTTTCCTTTCTTCAAAACCAAAACCAACCCCACTTAGTGTAACTAACCTTCAAAAAGGCGTTATGGAAGAGAAAACGCCATTCTCAGGCTAACAAATTGCAATTATAGCCACAAAAATCTTTTCCAAGTGTATCTTGAAACACGAATGTTAATTGCCAGGTAATTCTTAGGAGAAAAAGATAACAAATTATTGGCGTCATACTTGTTTGCTGAAGAAAATGTATTTCCTTGTCGAATTGTTAATATAGCAAGTAAAACAATTATTTGATCTGCGAAACTCGGAGACGCTCCTTTTTCACACTTTCCGCCCCCCCAAAAAAGGGTATCTCGAGGTAAGGTGAGCCTTCCTTAAAGTCTTATCAACCCAATACCTGAACGCAACAGCTTCAATGGTAGGGGAAAGGAAAAATAAAAGAAAAAACAGTTTCCACTCGATGGTAAAGACGTTGCAGTCGCTCCTCTTGCTGAGCGCAGAGCCCAGAGCCCCGGGGAAGCGCCAGCAGTCGGAGGAGCTGGAGCAGCGGCCGGGCAGCGGCACACGCTGCCGACAAAACTGAACACCAGAAGCCGAGCCGTGGCCTGGCCAGTGTGGACCGGCAGGGGTGCTGAGTTTATGGTGAAGAGGAAAACTAAAACAACTTCATCATTAAAAACTAACAAAAACCGCTTGGCAACTAATTGCCTCTCTTTTGACGTGAAATATCCAGTCCAGCCGCTGTTCTTTCTAAAGGCATGAGAGCACGAACACGCGAGAAGCTGAAATCTGTGGCAAACCCACAAACTGCTCTTAAACCAGGGGACCTGGCCAGATTCAGCATTCAAAGACCATCTTAGACAGTCAATTAGACCAAAAGACTGCATGACAGAGCCAATTTTTCTTTAATTAAATTGATCTAAAAGCCAGTCAGCAGTGTAAATAACAGAATTCGGACAAATGCATTTATAGGAAGCTCTCGCAGATAGGTCTGCCTACCTTTCTTTTCATAGCAGTCTTCCTGATCCTACACCAGCGCCACGGGATTGTTTAGCGTCACTTATGGCACGTAAAAAGACTCACACCGGTACGTGGTTGAACTTCAACAGAAACCGCCAGGTTCGAGGAGGGCAATGAAACGGTTATTTCCTCCATCCCGGTCTCGGCAGGGTTCAGAAAAAGTCCTGAGAAGGACGACAAAGTGGCGTGGTGGTTACGCGGGGATCACAACGCCTCGTCGCAACGCCGCGGGGTGCAGTCCTCTCGCGACCAGCGAGGGTCAGCCACGTGGCGATTCTGAGCCACGCACCGCCAAGCTGCGCGGTTCCTGCAGAAACCGCAGCAGTCTGCCTATCGCTGAAGTGCCAGCGTTGCGATTACCTGCGCTGCAGGTATCTTGCGAGCACGGTCGCTATTTTTGGTCGTCTTTGTAAACAGAAAAGGGGCCCGTGGAAGTCACTGACACAGTACTGCCTCTTCAGAAAACGATGTCCGACATCATTAACAAAAAAAACCCGAACGCAAGCACAGCTGACATACTCTATTGTGAATACTCAGGATCGCAGTTCACCTCAATATAACACCAGTGAAATTAATAGTGAAATCAATATGAAAGAATAAATACATAGAATGGAATGGAATGGAATGGAATGGAATGGAATGGAATGGAATGGAATGGAATGGAATTTCAGTTGGAAGGGACCTACAATGATCATCTAACGCAACTGCCTGACCACTTCAGGGCTGACCAAAAGCTAGAGCATGTTATTAAGGGCATTGTCCAAATGCCTTTTAAACGCTGCCAGGCTTGGGGCATGGACTGCCTCTCCAGGAAGCCTCTTCCAGGGTTTGACCACCCTCTCCGTAAAGAAATGCTTCCTCACGTCCAGCCTGAACCTCCCCGGCGCAGCTTTGAGCCATTCCCGGGCGTCCCGTCCCTGGATCCCAGGGAGAAGAGCTCAGCACCCCCCTCCCCACGTCCCCTCCCTCAGGAAGCTGCAGAGAGCCGTGAGGTCGCCCCTCAGCCTCCTGTTCTCCAAACCAGACAAGCCCGAAGTCCTGAGCAGCTCCTCACAGGACACGCCTGCCAGCCCCATCACCAGCTTTGAATGGCTCCAGAGGAAGGCAACAAGGACCTTCACATCCTTCTTAAACGTGCACCCAGTATTCCAGGTGGGGCTGCACCAGCGCTGAATACAGCGGGACAGTCCCTCTGGACCGGCCGGCCATGCTGTGTTCGCCCTCCCGGCTGCCAGGGCACCCTGCTGGCTCCTACTGAGCCTGCTGCCGACCAGCACCCCCAGATCCCTTTCTGCAGGGCTGCTCTCCAGCCCTCCTCTCCCAGTTCGTATGTGTGTCTGGCACTACTCCATCCCAGGTGCACAATCCGGCATTTCGACTTGTTGCATTTCATGCCATTAATCATTGCCCAAGGCTCCAATCTACCGAGATCCCTCTGCAAGGCCTCTTGTCCCTTGAGACAGTCACCAGCACCTCCCAGTTTGGTATCATCAGCAAACTTGCTGATGGCGCATTCAACTCCTGCATCCAGATCGTTGACAAATATATTGAACAGAACTGGCCTAGGATTGAGCCCGGAGGAGCACCGCTGGGGACCGGTCGCCAGCCAGGTGCAGCCCCATTCACTACAACCCTTGGAGCCCTGCCCTTCAGCCAGTTCTTCACCCAGCGCCCCATGAACCCGCTCATCCCACAGCTGGACAGCTTGTCCAGAAGGATGCGGTGAGGGACAGTACCAAAAGCCTTACTAAAATCCAGAAAAATGACATCCACCGCCTTCCCTTCGTCCACTAGACGGGTGACCTTATCCTAGAAGGATATCAAATCCGTTAAACAGGACTTTCCCTTTGTGAACCCATGTCGACTGTGCCCGATGATTGCATTGCTCTTTAAATGCATTCCAACAGTGCCCACTATAACCTTCTCCATAATTTTTCCAGGAAGGGAGGTTACACTAACAGGTCTGTAGTTTCCTGGGTCTTCCCTCACGCCCTTCTTGTAGACTGGAATAACACCGGCCAGCTTCCAGTCAGCAGGGATCTCCCCAGACCCAAGACCTCTGGCAGATGATCGAGAGGGGTCCTGCCATAACATCCGCCAGCTCCTTCAGTGCTCGGGGGTGAATCCCATCAGGCCCCGTGGACTTAGGAACATTCCACTGTTGCAACTGGTCCATGTAAGTTTACAAGCTCACTCCAGTTTTCAAAGACGTCATGAAGTAGTGTAGTTTTCCCAGCGGAGTAATGTGGTACTATGTGAATGCCTGGAACGATGAGCGGGATTAACATCTATAGTCCTGCAAGCCGGGGCTTAATTTTTCACTACCTTGTCTCGGAAGCCAAATACACCATTGCACACACAATGCCATTTAAAGAGAGCAAGAATGGCCGTTTGGCTTCCCTCCTAAAGGTCTAGACGAGTATGTAACGCACAGCGCAGCTGCTGATTTACTGCCCCTGTCTTTATCATCCACAACCCACGGAGCCGCTCATCGCTACGGAACTCATTTCACCGCCTGAGGCAGCCCCTTCGGGATCTACCGAGTCAGGGAAATCAGTTTGATCAGAGAGAGTCCCATCAGAGAACACCCAGACCTGCGGGGCGCTCAGTCGGAGCTGGGGGCTGACCATCGTTCCTCACCCCCTGCTCTGCACAGACCGCTTGCCGTGCGGTCGGTAGCTACACGTTGGCAGCCCGTTTCACAGTCAAACCCAGACAAGCTGCCCTGCTTTGAAGTGAAATAAATATTCAATCTATTATTTTTAAGAAACACAGAGAACTGATGCACCACTTCGATTTAGTGTCCTAAGATAAGCTCCATCTGAAGTAAAAAGGGATTCCCAATCTGAATCAGAACCGTTTTACTTAGCTTTGCAGGAGAACATCAGACCCCAGGTTACAAGAGCAGAGACATTGTCAGGACGGACTACAGACACAGCCCAATTCTTTTTTATGCTAAAGCCTCTTTACTTGCCTGGATCAGTGTAAAAGGACTGAGCAAAAACGTGGCCTGGGCAGCCAAGCTACGGAAAAAACTTTCAGGTCCCTCTTTGCGGACCCCATTCCTGGAGATGGAGGAGTAATCTTCCTTTCCACCTTTCAAAGGAAAAGAAAACCCTCTAAAAAAATCCCAGGGAGCTCCGAGCAGAGGAGCTGGGGAAGAGCCTGTGACAGGTCCCAGCAGCAGCAAGACGATGCGCTGGTGGGCAACACACGAGCGTTTCCACCTTGCCCTGCCCAGAGAAGAGGCCCCGCAGCAGCTTTTGCCACTCCCTGGCTGGCAGGGGAGGATTGCATACGAGGAAACCTGACGTTACTCAAAACCAGAATGGTACTTCCAAGCACATAAACATAAAAGACAAATATTTCTGCCTTGTTTTAAGAAAAATCACACTGTAGAGCCATTAAATAAATAAAACTTACCTAGTTCTTCCCTTTCCTTTAAAAGAAACAGGACCGAAATTTGTGAAAGTACTGGAGACTCAGCCAGCGCAGGGACATTCGCTCGCCTCTCACGCCCGTACAAACGCATCCCCCTTCCTCCCGGTGCTCAGATCACAACTCTGCCTGGTAGCAGTGGCTGGGTTCCTCCTTCAGCCACAATCATCCGGGTTTAGACAAAAGGTGCGTTCAAGTGCAAAGTACTGATATTTACTCGGCCCGATCCCGTCAGCAGCGTCAAGTAAAAGCTGTGCTCACAGGGATCCCCCCTCATTCTGCGGGATGCCACAGGCTCAGTCCTCCTCCCATGTGCTGCCTGGTCGGACAAAGGGCTGTCGCTCACAGAAACCAGAAAGCTGGTGTTGGAGCATGGGCCAAAGAAAAGGAGGGGGGCGGGGGAAAAAAAGAAGACATTAAGAAGGTGCTAAACAAGGTACAAAACCCACCCTGAGGTAACTTGCAGCATACGAACAATGAAATGGCAACAAATACGACCGCTGTCCCCACTGACTGCACCAGGAGTCGTAAGCTACGTTAAACGCTGACCAAGTTCAGCAGTAACTGACGCCGTTGTTAAAACAGATCCAAACAAAATTCTTCTTAGAAAGAGAAAGTCATGGGTTAAAGAAATGTGAATTTTCTAAACCAGTATTTTTAATCGCTGACCATGGAAACACATAGTAATTTTTGCCGGGTAAAGTCAGCCTTGAGTCAAGTGCATGTGACAAGCTTCCAACAGACAAAAGCTGCACCACAAAGGTCTTTATCAATTAACGCTGGGTTAACACAGACTTGACTTGTGTTGAGGCTCCTGAAGGTATTTTACCAAAGAAAAAGAGAAACCCAAGCCACTTCGAGTGCGTCTGTAGTTTCGGGTAAACGCATCAGAAACAAACCCAAACCTGCAGCATTTGTCTCCTGTCTGCTATAGAGATGCTCTCGCTCCTTTCGTTACATCCATGCATTACCGAGGGTGGCCCTTCCCCTGGGACAATCAGACATCAAACGCGATTGTTGGAAAATCAACAACCACTATTTGCACAGCTCTCAATGTTGCATCCTTACTGTTTACTAGTAAGTAAGCATTGCTATAGGCACTGGTGCTTTAAAGTTAGTAAGGTGGATGGAAATACAGTGTGTGTATATAAATACAAAAAGTACCCATATACATACATTTAGGCAAATAAACAGTGATGCTATGAATGGTCTCTTCAGGGATGCCGGTAAGATCCGCTTTCTTCTTCTTAAATATATAAACACCGCATCAGACCAGAAGTCAGTCTATCAGTTTTCATACAGCTGAGCTGCAGTCGTGACCTAGAATATGGCTTATATTGTGGGCAGGTCGGTTTGAGGACTGCTTGGAAGAATCTGAAGCAGATGTGTTTGCAATGGAAAGCAAAGGCGACATTGCTGAACCATCTGGAGGAAGAGCTGTGGCTATTTCTGGAAACAAAGACGTCAAGTTAAAGTTGGATAAGTGCGACGTGTTGGTCATGTGCATCGGCGGCATATCCGGAAGCAAAGGGAAACTTGGCTGAGCAAAACCAACAGGCCTGGGAGGAGACAAAATGGATCCAAACCGATTGTTTAAACTTCCGCTGCTCGGCTTCTCCGTGCTTGGGTTAGGAAACATTTGGTTGGGAAAGTAAGGGATAGAAATGTCGTTGGAAAGGGTAGGATGGGCAGGAGAGTAAGGAGGATAGAAGGACGGCAGGGTGTTCTGAGGATCAACCGGGATTAGAGCTGGCGTTCGAGTGGCGCTAGGCTGAGTGACTGGTGGGATGAAAGAGGTATTGGCATTTATCGGTGGATTCATGCCACCCTCCGGAATAAAAGGGAATCCAAAATTCTGAGAAAGGGTATGTTGGTCAGGGGCCGCGTTATCGTTAGACACTTGAGGGCCATCAGACATAAATCGGACAATGCTTCCTCTTTTTTCTATCGCAGACTGCTGGCGCCCAAGGATCATGCTGCCACTGGTGGACAGAGGGAGATGGGGAAGACTAGGGTCAAAGACGTTTCCGTGTCTTTGATTTCCAGACCGATTCCTTTCGGGCTGACGTATTTTAGAACCTCCGTTGTCTTGCAGAGGATGCCTCGACCGCTGAGTGACTGAAGAATTTGGCTGACGCACAGAAGGTTGCCCTTGCTCGCCATTTCCGTGAGAAACTGCAGGGTGAGGGTGAGTTGGCCTCACCACTCCATGCATGTTGCTAGAAACAGGCGTATTCATGTGGCTCTTAGTTCCGTGACTGTCGGTCATCCGCATGGGATTGGACTTCTGCACAGAGATGTTCGGGCTTGTATTGCGACCCTGAATATCCCCCGAGGAAGAAGAACTCGAAAAAGGAATATTCAAAGAACTGTTCCTTGTGTTAATTGCACCAATGGACATGTCACAGCTCTCCCTACTCTGGCCGTCGCCATCTCTTCGGATGTGGACGCTCTCCCGTGCTGGGGGACAGGTGTACTCAATTGTGGAGGAGGCGCCGCACTGCGTGTTCCGTTGATGTTCTGGGATCGATCTTTGGCTTCCGCTAACTTGATCTCCAAGGTGAGGGGCAAGTAAACTCTGCATAAAACTTTGGTGGCACGTGTTTTCGTTTTCCCTTGATGGCAGGGTATTTCCTGTTGGAATACCCTGTACTGGCTGGTAGGGCAATCTCTTCTGTCTTTCTATGGACGGCCCAGCATTTTGACCGATTCGAAAAGCTTGCGACTGCATGCCCCTGAGGGACGACACAGAGTTACCAATTTCGCTGTTTCTTGAAGCCTGTACATCGAAATTGCCCGTCGGTTGTTGATTGGGTCCAGCTGGCTTGAATGTTTGACAATCAGAAAGCCGCTGCACATCTGAGCCCACTGGATGGTCGACAGATAAGCGGCCCTGCATATTATGAATGACCAACCCTTTATTTCTAGAAACATCAAGATAGCTTCTCATTTCAAGCTGGTCCGAAACCCTAGGGCCTTGAAGAGAGATTCCTATTCTCTGTTCCGAATTAGAGGGTGTCTTCCCAATGAGCGCCTCCGCAGAGTAGCTGGAAACTCTGTTTCTTTCCTGCCTGTGAGGGGTGCACGTCATGTCCGACGGCCTGGTTACGATACTCGCCTGGGACACCATTTGCTGCTCTAAGCCCCGTGAGGTCAGAAGTCTCTGCATCTGATTGTGCCCTGACACATGTTCAGAAGCTGAACCTTGCTGTCTGCTGCTAACATCTTGTTGCTGTTGATGCATAATGTCCTGACTGATATGGGTCTGAGGGTGGTTATGGTGGTTTCTGCTTGTTGCAGGATTTTCACAGTTCTTTTCAGGCTGGGAAGCTCCGAAGTGCTGCTGCATCTGCTGCTGCATTTGCTGGTGGTGAGGATGAGGCTGACCACCTTTTTGCCGTGTTTGATCACTTCCGTGGTGTTTTTGCTGTAGAGAAAGTTGCGTGGCTTGTGTTCCCTGGATGAGATTTCGTTTCTTTTGCATCTGCACCTCCTGCTGTATTGTTCGCTGTTGGTGGACACTGTGGGGCTGAGAGTGGACCGAGTTTTCCCCGTGAGTGACATGGTGCTGCAGCTGATACAAGTGGTGCCTTTCTCTTAACTGACCAGCCTGCTGTTGCTTTAAGTATGGATGATTACTGTGAAGGTGAGATATGCCTTGCGCGGGAACGTGTTGAATCGGCTGCAGGTGCTGCCCTGCCTGGCCTTGCTGCTCCGAAATGGAGGGCTGAGACCCACACTGAACTTCAGTTTGTCTCAAAGCTGGTGTTATGAAGTTGCTGTTTGATGGGAATAACCTGTTGAGGCCATCCGCATGCCCTTGATTGCTCACCGACGCCACTGAATTGGATGAATTAGGGGGAATCTGACTGACTAGCATCTGTGTTTGATCGGCAATGCTCTCCGGTGTCCGGTTCATCAACGCCATCCCTTCAAGCCTTAGGGGCGTTGTCTGGCACTGCTTTTGCCTCTTTGCCGTAGAAAGCAGAAGGTCGTCTTGAACAGCCCGCTTGGCAGAGTCCTTGCGACCTTCATGATTTTGCTGCTTTAAGTGCGACTCCTGCAGCTGGGGCGCCTGCATGGTGCTGGCCCTAATAGCGTTCAGTTGTTCCTGAGCATATTCGCTCATCATAGCGGGTCCTGGAGACTGATTGATGTACGAGCTGGATGGAAGGGGGAGGCTCGCGCTTGCAGGGACGCTTGCTGGCTCTGAAGTCTGCGATAAACTCGAGCAGCTCACGAGGGGATGGACAATGCGACTCTGGTGTATTAGATTGTTCACGCTTAAACTGGTTATGCTTGGTGACTGGGAAGCGGAAATCTGCAAAGAAGCGTTTGATGTTTCCACACCCCCTACAGAGCAGCTTGGCTTTTCAACCTGCCTATCGACATTTGTCTGTACTGTATCTTGAGCACTGAATTTGTTTGGTGCCGCCTCCAATGGCCCTGCATTGTTTTCTTTCACTAGTTGAGGCTTAAAAGGCTGCTGCTCTCTCTCCAAAGATGCAACCTCAGTTGACTTTGAGATGGCATCCCTCATGTTAACCTGCATTCCTCCTCCACCTTTCTCAAGGTTTTCCTGATCAAAAATAGCTCTTGCTGCGAGAGCTACGATGTCAGTCTGTTCTGAAAACGTGCAGCTGTTACAGGTACTGGTTGAGGTGCTGCTAGTGACGTCTTCTCTGGTGGTATCTGGCAACATAGACGCAACCGAGAAGCCTCGACTGCTGCCAGAGCTAGTTGACATCGGGGAGTCTGCCTGCCTGCTAGCGATGAGGGAAGCGCTGACCGCTTCCTGATCGGAGATGCAGGAGTGATGCTGGGAGAGAGCGTCACCTTCCGTGTTCATGAGCAAGAGCTCCTGCTTCTCAGGCAAATCAACATTTGATTCTGCCGATTTAGAGTTTTCCATGGGAAAATTAGAATGCTCCCCCTGAATGGTAAATGAAGAGGTTTTTTCCACAGCTGGTCTTTCCTTCGTGAGATCAGACAGCATTTTGGTTAGACCCTGCCCTTCTAACAAGTCCGTATCTTGCATTACCGCTGAGGAATCCTGCGCAACGTGGCAAGACTCTGACATCGTTCCTGCCTTGGAAGTATGACCCGCTGTGCTGCTCTGTGCTGCTGACGTCCCAGCAACCTGAGAACGTGTCACGTGTGCTTCAGTACGAGAGGACGTTAAGGTGCCGGGGGGTTCACAGGGTTTGGGCGGCTCTGACAAGGCAGAGCCGGTTGGTGGATGGTTCTGAGACCCACGGGGGTGCTGGCGAGGAGCAGCATCCTTGGCAGTCGGCGGGACGAGCGCCAGCTGCTCTGACACCGCGGACGCCAGCGGCGAGGAAGCGGGCGCCTCTGCCGGGCTTGGCTCGGGGACAGAGCAGGTTTTCGCTGCCTGTTCGGAGCTCGCAGTCTCTTTGGAACGACAGTCAGAAACGCTGGCGCCACTCGACGCTGCCATACCACTCGTCTGCGACGTCGTTGAAGCTTGCGATGCCACTGGAGCGTTTTCGAGCAGCCCCTCACCGTTTGAATGCTTTGCCACCGTTTCCACGGGAGCACAGTCCACCTTCCCTGCATCTTTGCAAGGAACTGCTGGACAGGACACTTTACTGTTGGCTGCTTGGTGTTTCTTTGTACTTGGCTTTTTGTTTGTCCTTTTTGATTTTGCACTGGATGGCAAGCCAGCAGCCGCTTTTTTGGGGGAAGCATTTATGGAATTAGACACACTAGTTAATACTGAAACCTCCGCGGGTGCTGAAGATGCCACGGAAGTTGGTAATGACACACAGTTAACCGTGGCAAACTGGTTATTGACAGTTGTGGGATTGGTCGGGTGGCTGAGAGACAAGTGCAAGCAGCTCTGTCCAGCCATTTGCGATATGCTTTGATTGAGGTTAGCTAAAGCACCAAATGTATTGAGGGCGACATTGGTATTTGGATCTTCGCTGGTGGTGGGTTGAATAATTTGCATAGGGGCTTGACTTGAAGCTCCAGATGAAGACATCACAGGCTGCAATGCAAAAAGCTGCCCGTTTAATGAGATAGTTTGAGGATGCTGTTGATTTGACATTGTAACTGAAAACGTTTGTGTAGAGCTAGAAGATGGCAAAGAAGATGGTCTTGGTAGTATATGGACAAGGTGCTTCCCTCCGAAAGTCTGTGGAAGAGGGGCATTTTGTATGGAGCTGCTAGAGTTCGCGATTGCAGTCGGCCCGTTCACGGGAACTCGTACAGAAGCAGGCGGCTGAGCGGAGAGGAGGGGAAGAGGATTCTGATTAGCAGCTTGTATAATTACAATCTGCTGGCTAACATTTTGGCTGGGAACTTCTGCTCTCACAATCGGAGGGCACGGAGTGGGGTTTGGAGGCTGGAGAATGATGACGTTCTGGTTAGCTGGTGCTCCTGTAACAGCTGATGCGACTGGCTGAGCCATCTGAATCACCTGCATAGCTGAATTTAACGGAAGGATACTTCCTGCAGCCTGAGTTTTAACCTGTGGCTGGCTGATTAATGGCTGCATAGGTAAGGGTGGGCACGAGGGCAAGGTAACTACAATCTGTTCAGCTGCCTGGCCGTCTCCAGGCAGAGAAGTATTCAAACTGATACTTGTAGTCAAAGGCCTGCTGTGAGCAGAAGATACGGTACCAGCACCATTAACTGGCTCGTTTAATAGTGCAGTCATTATCCCGGATGGCGTTTGGCTTAGTGGCTGAACAGTATTTCCCGCTAGCTGCAAAGTTGTCCACGTGGTCTGCGTGTTACCAGCTGAAGGCATGCGTGTAAGGCTACTCATGTTTTTCAAGTCTGAAGTGCCAACACCTGAAGAGCCTGAAAAAGACCAGCAGTTCTCTAGGGGACTGGCAGGCAGAGCGCTTATTGCCATCGCGGCCTTAACTCCTTCTGCTGCAGAAGTCACAGGCATTCCAGCACTACTTACTAAGTCTGTACTTTTGAGGACGTTTACAGAGGAAAAACTGTCTGCAGTAGACAGTCTCACAGATGGCGCACAAGCTGTGTCCGTGGTTGAAATGACGCAGCTTTCCTGAAGGTTGCTCCTAGAATTGTGTGCATTTGAGCAAGTTGTAGTCACCTGTTGAACCGGGGAGGCTTCCATGGAGGCACTGGAAGGAAGGCCGATTCCCTGCAGGAGTGTTTTCTTTGTTGATTCAGTGCCCTCCTCCTCATTTTTACTTTTGGGGAGATTTTGATCATTCTGTGGTGCATTACTTGAAGAACGCTGTAACTGCTGTTCTGTTCCGGATCGAGAGGCGCCCTGCGAGCTGGCGGTAGCAGCGGTGAGCACGCCTCGCACATTCTCCGGCGTGGAAAGCTCAAGAACATTCCCTGCTGGAGCTGTCTGAGCGGATGCCAGCGGAGCAACCGTAGTTTGCGACCATGGCTTGTTTTCTGTGGGGTAAATACCAGAAATCGTCACGGGAGTCACTAGGTTGCAAGTTCTCTGGACTGGCACAACATTGGCTGTTTGCTTTTGTAAATTATGACCAACATTAAATGTTATTCCCTGGACAGATGCTCCCTGGTTATTTGCATTGGGTTGACTCCCATTTGAATAGACAATGATGTTCTTTTGAACCTGCTCACCGGGAATAACAACCGAGACCTTCGCATTTTTGAGATTTCCCTTCCAGTGGATTGTAGGGTCATCATACAGGCAAATATCATTTGCTTTCAGTAGTTCGATGTATCTCCCGTTCTCCTTTTGCAGTTCATCCAACTGTTTCCGGAGTTTTTTTATCTCTTCGGCTACAAAACAGTGAGAGCACTCCATTACATCAGCACCAGCACAAATACTAGGTAATGTTACCACACGACTTGGAGAGTAAATACTATGTAGTATTGAAATAAATTGTTAATAATGTATGCTCTCTTCAAATGGTTAGCTTAACATAACTGAAGACTCTTATCCTGATAAGCCTCTCTACTGAGCAGGAAAGTGAATGAACCCCCCAGACTATTCTGTTACCAATAGCAGGATATGTCAAATTATTTAGTTAGAATAAATATCAGGACAAACTCAGATGAAATTGGACACTAATCAAATTGTTTAATTACTGAAGGAAATAGGAGCACATGAATTTATCTTTTTCTTTTCCCTGCTCCTTTGCAAACACTACAACTGTTTTTTATTTAATTGATAATCTCATGGCTTTCCATGACAATTAAGTCTCATTACATCTAAAAACCACATGCAGAATTAAATACAAAGCACTTACGTAAAGCCACAAAAACCAGCAACGCACTTGGGAGACAGCTCGCCTAACTAGGAAAATCACCTAGCTCTTTTAAAACCAATTACGTTGACAAGATAAAAATAAACTATTTAGAATTCCATTCTATGGGGAGAAATAAAAATCACAAACCAAACATTAGCTCTGAGATTATTTTTGTCATGCCTCCATCACTGTATTTTCACACATCTGTTCAAAAAGATTTTATATGATGCATTATATTTTTATAAAACAGACTGTTATCGCTTTTACAGCATTTGAAAGGAAAAAAAAAAAAAAAGCTCTATGCATGAAGGAAACTCCATGTTTTCAATGAAAAAAGTCTAACTCTGAAGTTTGTCAGAAATTGTTCCGGTCACTACGGCAGAATAAACCAGACAGAATCTACTAGATGCTGTTGCATCCCCTACAAGCTCTGTAATTACTTTACATCACAACACGACTGCTTCATTACCTCATATCTACGTGCAGGAACACACACTTGGGTATTCTCTTGGCTGCTTCCTTCAAGACTTTCTAAGCAGTGGATTCCCAGGCTTGTTGACCCAGGCTTTGTCACTAGGCAGTACTAACACACACGCGGTGGAAGTGGGCGACAGAAATTCTAGAGCCTCCAGCAGCATCCATACTCACCCTGTTCGTTGTTCCCTCCATTTAACAGAAGTTCATCATTCTGTCTTTTCATTTCTGTTATGTACTTAAAGGCCTGATCCAGGATCATGTTCTTGCTCTTTAGAAGAAAACATATATACAAAATTAGGAGAAAGGTCTATCATCAGCAGATCCATTAATGATAAGATTGCACTTGCTCCAACACTCTTCACTTTAAAAATGCGCTAACCCGAATGATTCTCTGAATATTGTTGGTTTTCTTTTGGGGGGGGGCGGGCCTTGGGGGGTTTTCTTGTTTGTTTGCTTTTTTTTTTTTCTTTTAGATGAACTACAGGTTTCATGAGTGATACTGACCCTAAAATGCCACGAGTTTTTACAGAATGACATTTTCAATACTGGAGCTGACATTTTCCGATGCCCAAAGCTAGATACTAGGGCCACAGAAACGAACAGCAAGCATCACTGCTTGCTGAGCAGCCTAACATTCTTCTTCACTAGTAAACATACACATCATATGAAATTTCCAGGATACTGCCTTGTAAATATTTTATTAGGAAAGAAACAGATGTGGAACAATTATCCAGGGAGGTGTGTGCATAATTTTGAAACTAATATTCTGGAGAATGTGGAAAGAGATGCCATAACTTCTCCATCATCTTCCTTTTCTGAAATTATGCTTATTCTGTCTGTGAAACCCCTCGCTCATTTCTTAATTTATTCTACTACTGTTCTGTAGGAACACCTCTGCTGTAGGTGGCTCTGTCTTGAAAAAGATGCTTCTGTGCATCAACCTCAAACCATTTCTCTTGCTTCATCTTTCACACTGTCTTAACTTACTATTATTATTTCACTTCCTGAATCGCTTTCATCCCATTTTACGAAAGACGACAAAAATAAGCATGCATGCAATTCCATTTACATCTTAGGACATTAAGTGATCACCAGCAAAAGGCAGAGAAGGGACTGGAGAACAACCGGAAAAATGATCTTGCTTAACCCATAGCTTTCACCACTCGAGCATCGCACAGACTACCTCACACAGCATCAGCAGAAAATGACTTGACGAACAGGAGCTGCACAACGTCACCAGCAACCCGCCGGCCGGATCCAGCCTGCCACCCCTCCGACAGAGGCAAGGCGAACAGCTATCCGTCCGCTCACACAACAGGGCAGGCAGCAGCCGAGACAGGATTTTTACCTTCTGTTGTCACCCACGTTCAGGCACCCTGAACGAGAACTTTGGGAAGCTGCGCATCGAACGCACGGGCAGACATCAGCAAGCTGACCAAATCGCTAGGGGCAAATTAGTCCAGCTTACACCTCCTCGAAAATACTGCGCGTATGAACCGAGGAGACAATCAGTCACACGTCCAACTCGCACCGTTTCATTCTGTCAGCAGTCACATGCAACACCTTCAGATAAAAAGCTCAAAATCGGCGTAATTACATTCATGGGGCCCTGCACTTCCAAAAAGGAATTCTATTACAAAGAATTTGTTAAATACTAATAACTAGTAAGATTTTTGAGCATGTTAATTCAGACAGTTTTGTCTTCTTCCTAAGGCAAATAGCAAAATAAGTATTTATACTTCTGCAGACAAGGAAACCCACATGCCTTTTACAGGAAACTTGTATGCGCCTCTGAATGGACACTCACCTGCTTAAGCGCTGGGGAGCAGGGAATGAGTTCTCCAATCCTGTTTATCCCAGCATTAATCTTCTTCTTTCGATGTCTCTCCACTAAGCAAAAATAACATGTGCTGTGTCATCTGGCTGGGCAAGTCAGCACAACAGCAGCACAACTAGTGCCAATGCAAGGGCTCACAAATACATTATTTCATGACATATTGGAACCCTGAGTAACTTGAGAGAGGAAAATAAATCCTCTGAAGTAAACTTCAGTTACTGAGTTAATACTCAGCGGAATTGAGAGCTGTAACGTAAGCGGCAGCATCTTTAAAAGGTGGGGATGTTCTGGACCCCTTTGTGGAAAGGAGGAGTTACTGCAACTCAAAATTCAGGTTTAGGTAATGCTTTCTAGCGGAGTTTCATGACACTCTTTTCACAAGGCAGACTGATTAAATTTAGGTATACAGAAAGCAAACGAACCAAGATTACGGAAAAAAAACAGTTTCAGATTTGGGAAGGAAATCCATGTCTCTAAAATACTAATGTCAAGTTCAGCACCAAAAGAGAAATAATTCAGATTTTACCAGTCTTCAATCTTAATCTTAAATTGATATTGATGGAGCAGCCAACACTGAACATAGCGGAAGCTCTAGGTACATGGACTCTCAGTTACTCTTCTTTATGTTCAAAGGTATAACTGTTCCGCAAGGTCTAATTATGACCAGGAGTAAAGAATATTGAACAAACGGTATTTCCAGTGAATTACCTATTTTGGAGGAAGTCAGAAAATCCTTTATTTATAGTCCTCTAGTGACATCGTTTACCTCTTTACGAGGCCTAAACACTGGCGCAAAGGGTCTACGCTACAAGTCTAGCAGTGTCAATACCCCTGGGCATGGCTTTTTCAGACGGTATTAATCTCTGTTTTCCACCCACCTTAGTCAGCTTCTTTCAAATATAGTTCACTCTCATGGAGCTATTTTTTTTGACTGAAATGTTTTGGTGTTCTACGCAAACTAAAACTAGTAGATGCCTTTTTCCCAAAGGGTCTGAAAAAGATTTCTGTCGCGGCTTTGTCAAGATTCAAACCAACGTATCGTTTTCTTTCATTTTGTGAAGTATCACCTTGTGCTTTTGCTGCACACAGAAACACACGGTGATCCACAGGTCAGTATATTTTACTGTGGTCCTTTACAAAGGATACACTGATTTAATTTAAATAGTTTTATTTCAGTAGTCTGCCACTTCAATTTACATTTCTCAAACCACTGAATTATTTTTTGTATTTCAGGACAGACTGGTGGTGTTGACAGAGACAGGCCTAAACACACTAAACACAGCAAAACAAAGTCTCTTCTGCAAGAAATTTACCATACAAATCAGAGCATCTGTATAAACTTTAAAATGTGGTCCCTGGGACTTAATTTTTGTATATCTTACTAATACATACAGATATCACAGTGGTTGTGAAGTGCTATTCCTTTGTTTTGATATTTTCCATGCTCTACTCAGCTTGTCCAGATATTAATGACTAAGCAAGCTACAGGGTTGGAGGGAGCTGGTCCCCACATCTTCCAGAGTTCAGCCCAGTAGATGAAGACTTTGGAAAGCTATCGGCAAGTAAAACAGGAACTGAGAATTAGAACGAGGTCGGCAATCTTAAAAGTAAACTTGATAAGACTATTTCCTACTGCTTCTTAATCCTTAAGAAACTGGCCACATCCTGGGCACAGCCCGACAAGCACGATATTCCACAGCCTTCACATGGAAACTACTGAGTGGTTTTTCCAGTTGAAGACCACACAGTAGTGCTGTTTAATAAAAGAAGAACTGGAATCAATTTCTTGGGATAAGCCCGGCCAAAACCTGCCAGACCCCTTCCCAGTCCATCTTTCTGCTGCTACTTGCAGAAGAGCTGGACACTGACAGGAGGAAAAGGCCGCCACTGCCTGAGGGATGCGACTCCTGCAACGTCCAGACGGTATTCACACAGAATTTCTGGGATGCCAACATCCAGGTGTTGGCAACCTCAGGGACAGGCTACAGGAATATTTCTAAGCCAGGGAGCCTCTAAAGCGCTTGGGTCGGATATCCATCTCTAGTTTGCTGAAGTGTTTACCTCTTTATTTTAAGAGAGGTGGCTATTATTTATGTGTGAATGCCTATGCATTTATTTTCCTTTAGAACTGAACACAACTGAAATTGTTTACTTCTTAATTCACGAGCATTGGAAAGCCAGGGGGATGGTCCCACTTGCATACTTGGGCCTGCTACTGTAACCTTCTACTGCAGAAAATGGCAAACTGGAGGCTGATCCAGACGCCCTTCTGCACCAATATTCTATGCGAGGACACAGAAAGGTGCTCGGTAGGGTGGGGGATTTTTGGTGTAATAATCTCCTACGGAGGAACTTTCTCCATGCAAAATACTTTTTACTAGCTCAAAGCATCTGTGCTTATTTCCAGACCGAACAACAAAGCGTCATGTTCCTACCTGCATTATGCGTCTCCCGGTTTTTCTTTCTGTAAAACATAAAGGAAAAACAGTTATGTGAAACAGAAGGGAAAAAAACTGCATACAAATGTTTCTTTTATTATTTCCATTACAGCTAAAGTACTAAATATTATATTTTGCTCTGTGAACAAGAACATAGTAGAAGTCACATTCACAAGGACTGGTTTTAGGCGCCGATATTAAATAGTTTGTAACAAAAAATCATTTGTGTTCATACTTAAATAAATTTCAGCCTAACAAGGCATCGTGTAATATTGCATTTGGTTATTGTTACACATATTTATAGGGCAGAGCAACAACTATCCAGTAGCAACAACTATTGAACACTATCCAGTGTTCACTAAGGCCAAATATTAAAAAAACAGAACTAATTTCTGAGCAACAGCAGAGTTAATTATTTGTTTGAAATGTTGCTTTTACATTCACTGGATCAATGAAACAGGAGAAAATGTTACCGTGCAAATTGATTTTTCCAGACATGTGACCTTCAAACATCATACCTTCTGGTATAAGCATGCTTCCGTTGTGTGAGAAACCTGAATTACCATTTCTCTGCAGTTGTTCTTCTTTACTGCCTCAAAATTCTGTCTAGGTATAATGTGGGCAGGTAAGGGTTGTCTCTGTTTTCAGATGCACACCTGGAATTTCTGGACCGATGGCAACCAGCATCATTGTGCAATGCCTCAAATTGCTTTGCTGGAAGTCAATAAATCCCAAGCGTGGACTCTACATCTATAAATCAGAGGTACTGTATACATGCAGTAAGCCAAATACTTTAAGGAAGTATAATAAAGCAAAGCATGTGTTTTCTGGAAAAATAAATATTCCAGAAAAAAAGACGACCTTTCAAAAGATTTCTGTCCAGCAGCACACTCTCAGCCTAGATGTTTGGATAGAGTATGCAAAAAGCAGAGTAGCATCTTCTGCTCTCCTTTCCCACTGTTAGAGCACAGGCCAGCTGTAGTAAGGAATCTGAAGTGAGAATGCAAGATACACGTGGATGACACGTGTGATTACGATGGGGCATGTATGCTTTACGCTTTGAGTTGATACACGTTTATTTCTGGTAACGCACCAAAAGTATCTAGTGTAACTTGGACAACGCTTACAAGACAGTAATGTTACTGCAGATGGTCACACCTGGAGACATTTGCTAAGAAATAATGCCTAAAGATGAACATCTTCAAGTCAAATAAATGTCAACTGAAGCCTGCACGTCTTTTCTACAACTAGTCAAGAAATGATGAATCTCCTGTTCATTGAAAACTTGTGCTACCAGAACAGGAATGCATGTAAACTATAATTTAAAATGGTTTATAGTAAACTACAGTTCTCCCACTTCTAACCAAAACAAGCATCTGCCAGTCAAAATTGATCATATATCCTAAATATGCACAAGAATGTAAGGGCTGGAGAGGCCCAACTGCCCTTTCATTCCCGTTACCAATACCGAATCCAAACCACTCTATCAGTGCGGTAAGAAAGAGTCACAAAATCCATCAAGACTGAAAAAATTTCTGTAGGACAAACTGATGTTCTCTCTGAGCTTTTCTCATCCTAAATCATATCCTACATGGCCACCTAGCATAAGATGAACGCTGTATTTAGCTACGGACTGAAGGATTCCCCTACCAATCAGGTATTGGATCAACATGCTGCTGCAAAGGAAGGAAAACCTGGAAAAGTTGTAACGAGCTCCGAGTTGCTTTGTTACAAATTTTGGTCATAGTGTTGCTGTGCAACCTCAAGATGTATTTTGAGTTCCAGCAAGATTCGAGATGTAAAGTCCAGATTCCACTGGGAGTTGAGGAAGAGATCTAAATTACTCTGTCAAAATGAGTATAGTGACCCCCCAATTATCTCAAGGGAGTCCCCGCACTAATCCAGGCTGCACTCTAACCGAGGTGGCGACAGGGGTTTATACACATTGGAGTAGTCAGTGTAATAATCAAAGAACCTCCGTTGCCTCGGTGGCCCAGGTAGACATGTCTTTGACAAATAATTTGGCATAGGTAGGGGAAGAGAGAAAGGAAGTTTCGCAGCCATAGTTCCCAAACCTTTGGATCAACCCTGGTGAACCCTCAGAACTTCTTGTCAATACCCTTATTGCCAAACTTTTAGCTAGAAACTTCGTAACTGTGACATGACCGCAGACTACAGAACTACAAAAGAGTCATTTTCCCATGGAAACTCACCGATGTTGCTTCTTAGTAGGTGTCTCATTCTCTGTCATCTCTGGCATGGTTTCGGAGAAGAGAGCCTGAAGAAAATTGTGGAAAGAATTAACAACTCCTGCACTCTTCTGAATTCTTAGCACACGACATTTGTTGCATCATTTTGACTTGGACCACAAGGACAGGGCCATACTACAAAGTACGCACAAGTCCGTCACCGTGACGTAGAGCAGCCGGTCACGTGAGCGTTAAAAATGAAGTACGTTACCCATCGGGGTGCTTCGTGAACCCCTGCTGTCTATGATGAACTGTTTCCTCAATTACTTTAAATATAAAAACAATTATAATCCCAATAAGGAAGCAAGAAGGCAAATTAGAGTATATGGTTGTTTTTTGAATGGGAGGAGGTACAGCTGAACTCTCTTTCATCAGCCGTTCCTAACTGAATATGCATTCAATTCCCAGTTCTAAATAAAGCACAAATGCTAAGCAAAATACAAGCTACAATGAGGACATTTTATTAAATACAAATTTAGAGTGCTATTAATGTAACGAATTACAAAACTTACTTGCAAGTGAATTAACGTACAGCTTAAAATGGCCAAAAATGCCACCCTATGTTCTCAGATATCTAAAATTCAGTTAAAAATAAAGTTATGAAATAAAGTTATACATAACAGCCTAATAAATTGCACCTAACTTGTCCTCAGCTTGAACACGCCGGTAGCCTGTATTTAGACATACAAAAACATTATGAAAAAAATAAACAAAAGATGAGATTAAGTCAATGATGGTCGAACATGAATCTACCAGGGAATGAATTTCAGAAAGCAAGTAACATGACGTATACTGTAGACGACAACAGGAAAAAATCAAAATCTGTTTTTTGAGAAGGCTGAGCTCTGTATTTACTTTCATGCTTCTGCTTGTTCCCTCACCAACCAACCTGTTATTGCAACTCTTCCCATGGGCCCTCAGCCTCCTCGCGGTCGCCCCTCTCCCTGGCTCCTCCTGGAAAGCTCATCGGCTTCTTTTAACAGGCTTCGTATCTTTAGGGTATTTTTTTGTTTGTTTCTTTGTACTGTAAGGAAGTGGGGGTGGTTTTTAATATAACTTTCAACACCAAGCACTTCTTAACGTAAACCGAGCCTACCATTACTGACACTGACACCAAAAACAAACAAGCAAAAATCCTGACCCACCAGAAAGCCAGCCATCTACAGAGCTCCCACAGCACTGAAGCACACGCTTCGGAATGGGCTCTGTGCGCACGCACGCGTGTACGCGCGTGACAAGTTAACAGAAATAACCTGCATGGTACCAGAACAGAACTCGGATGCTGTTCTCCGGTCTTTATACTCTGAAAGGTTAATTGAACGTAGCGCTCTCGTTCGGTAAGGATTAACTGAAGAGAAACATCAAGGCTGATGCTGTTTCCCACTCCACCCCTTCTGTAAGTACTTTATTCCTGTGAAGACAGAGGAAATGTTGGCAAACCACGAAGTAAAGCAAACGGGCGATACCCGGCGAACAGATCCAGCTTGGGGAACTAAAAGTGCCCCAAGTTTTTGGGAACCTAATTCAACTCCTCCACCTACACAACAGCATTCACACCATCACAAAATTAGACACAATCCTCTCCGAGATGAGTTCCGGCGTTACGCCACTCCGCTGGGCGCTACATACAGCCTACCTGAAACCATCGCCACAGGCTTCCCTAGCCATCAACCGGAGCGCATCGCTTTCTATTCAGATTTCTCCACAGGCTTTGCTTTCTCCATTCTCACTGACCATGCTCTGCATAAACGATGCAAAAACCTGACAACAGTCTTTTACTGTGGGAAAAAGTAGTGGTGCAACTTCAGCACTTTCACTCTCTCTCTTATAAATTACCTTGTGTTACTTCATCTTAAAAACAGATTTCCTCTCCTTTAAATCCATTTAGCTTAATTCACTAACAGTTTTATTTTTGTTTATACGCAGTAAGACTAGTCCAGTTGGTATCTCAGGTCCTCCAAGTCAGTGAAAGCTCACAACTCGGAAAGCCGGGAAAGCCAGTTTCCCACCCAAGGCACCTGTAACTGCCACCCCGCCTGTGCGTAGCCGGTGATGGTCAGTAGTACCCCCTCACTTATTCTAGCTGCACTCATTGTCTCAGGTGACGACGAAGGGGTTAGCTGGGAGGGTTTAGCAGGTGTGCAAGTCTGATTATTAAAAAAAAAAAAAAAAGTAAATCTGGTTAGAGCCCAGCCATCTTTTACACTGCTGGCAACCAGAGAGAGATGGTCACTCACCCACTGAGAGCCTGAGGTCAGCACACCTCGTTTCAGCTGGGGTTTTTCAGTTGTGTCAAAGCAGCCCAGCAGAATCTGTATCCGTGAAGGCTACCAGCAGAGACACGAGAAGCAGAGCAGCTAGCCAGTAACACCACGCTCTCGTACATCCACCATTAAGACGATACCTTGTGTATCAGGTAAAATAGCTATTCAAGGGGGCGAAGGGGTCATTTAATTTAGCGTATACAGTACTGTTGCTGTTCAGTGAGGTAAGGATGTGAGCACAGAGTCTGCGGCCATAGTTCTGGTACAGCAAAGCTCACAAACACCATGCTTCGAAAAAGGAAGATGCTGGATTGCATCGTGTGGCAGCCACGTACCCTGTTTCTTGACTTTTCTGCACCATCTGCGAGGACAGAGTTGATGTATCTGTTATCGGGCATTATAAGAACACTGTAAGTATGCTGGAAATCAGAGCAAAAAGATGAAAGAGGTCTTAGCGTTGGTAAACTTAGCATTTTTGAAAGACTAATGTATTCACCATGAAACCATATTTTTTTTAATCTTGCAAATTTATACAACTTCAGAACCAAAGGAGTATTTCTGTATTACAGTGTATTTAATATAGAAAGCATTAATGTGGATTTAGATGGCCAGCGACCACGCAAGGCTACAGATAAAGCACAACTGTGTGAAGGTAAAGGGTGTAAAAAAGCACCCACCCACAAATACCCTCCCCCAGAACAGACACAGCTCTCTCCCTGCACACATCCACAACCCCAGCTTCCCCCTGCCCCGGCTCAGGGCACCCACTCTTTCCTCCCAACACGGGCTCTCCACACTCCTATATTCAAGCTTCTTCCGCCCAGGGTCCGTGTCCCCTCACGGGGGCGTCCCCTCAGGTCCCTGTCCCCTCCTCTCCCCCCTCAGCAACATTCTTACTCCTAATAGCAGCATCCCTGTCTCCCAAAGTCATGATCTAAGCCATTTTCCAATTGCCTTATCTCTTCCTCCTGAGCAGATGCCTTAAACGATTCAGCAATATCTTGTATATAGTATTTGGGAAGATAGGCAAGGCCTTAGTGAAAGTTGTGCTGAAATTTATTAATACAGCTTCTAACCATTTTTTGATCCTGAGAAAATGGAAAGTCTTTATTACAACGTGTCAAAGACTCTCCATTTCTGTCTTCCTCCCCTGCCCTTTTTTTTTTTTTTCAAATGATGTCAACAAGCGTCCTTCTTCCAAGCGATGCCGTTCCCTGCACATTTCAAGCCAGATGCTACCACATCGAGTGTATAAGCCTCACAAACGTAAACAACCTGGAGTCTGTATTTGATACGCTCCAGTTCTACTGGGATCTACAGTCCATTGCACATAGAAGACAGGGCACAGGAATGCAATGAATATTATTCTAACTTCACTTTACTGTGGAATTACTTTAAGTCAAGTTTATCAAAGTTTACCACTCAACCAATGTTTCCCCAAAAGTTTCAAAGCAGTTTTGTGGGACCGGTAAGAAAAAACAAGGCTGTACACATTCTCTAATTAACCAGGTAGTTTATTTCAAGTTCTAATTTTCTAACTGAAAAGAGGTGGTTAAGTTCGTTAAACAGCACTTGTATACAACTCTGGGGTTTCCACTGATAGATTGTACCGTAAGAAACACGGTGAACTGAGGTTGGTTTTTTCCTATTCTTATTCCATAAAGACAAACACCTTTGCATTTTACTTGATACACCTCAAAGCTGGCGACACCAGGGAGGCAGTATTCTTCAGGGCTGCTGAAAATATGGGCCCTGCGAATTAAAAAACCCAAAAAACCCACAAAATACTGCCTAGGTGGAGACTTCTGGGGGCTGATGCATAATGTTTATTCTGTCTCCATTTCTTCCTCGCAGCGGTTTTATCACCAAAGCTTTGACAATGGGTTTCTCTTTACTTCTTCCATGTCAAATAATACTTCTTCACGGAGAGATCCCTTCACTGATTCTCTAAAGCAGAAGACATATATTCGCTTTATAAGCTCAGTGGCAAATGTATTTTAAGTTCACTCATGAAATACGCTCACCTGACTCAGCTGAATCTGTCTTCTGCAGAGAGAATGTAGCAAATTCCAAATTCTTTAGCCAGATGAAGGAGAAATAATTCAACATTTATATTTATTTCATACCAAGGTTCCCTCAAGCTTTTATGTAGTTTATAGCTCTTACAACGTCAACCTGAAATACCGATTTTAATTTAAATGCAATGTCACCCCCAGAAATGAAAAGATCTTTTGTGTTCTGCAGACTTAAGTTTAACGTAATTTAATCTCCTCTGTAGTTCTGAAAGAGTAGAAAACTCAAAAGCAAATTTTTTGAAGTGTCTTCTTGCCTGCTACCCAACTTTGCAAGTATTATTCAGCAACTTATTTTATGAAATTTTTTCTTCAAAACATATGCATGCAGCAGATTTAGCTCTTTAAGAAAAAGCTAGTTTAGATTATTTCATTTGACATTAAGCTTTCACTGTTCATTTAGGAAGTGTTTCCAAACTTAATATTCATTTTAAAAAGAAAAGAATGCTTCCCATCTATTATCTTTGGCTGTACAACCAACCTTCCTCAAATGAGTAAAGCTATCCCGTTCTTCTGTATGAGGAAGACAGGATCTTCTCAATACGCAGCTACACACATTCTGTAAAACTACCAGCAGTCCAAATCTTTCTTTCTCTTAAAATACTTCAGCAAGCTTACGCTGTTACATTGCTACAATCTCACGGTTCTTACTAGCTTTGCACACCTCATGTAGTCAGCCATGATTTACAGCTAAGATCAATTCCAAGGCATAGATAATAACTACTCAAATGCTATTTTTTTCCCCTGCAAGACAGTGTCCTCATCATTCAAGTGACTGCTGGAGCTCTCTTTTCCAGTCTTCCATGCACGTTTTAAAACAAGGCTAGCTTCAACCGGGGACTTAATCCAAGCTTTTAATCACAAGCAAGGTGCCCTTGAGATAAAAAGACAGGATTTACTGGCCTTTCTTTACTCCCCCTTGAAACACTTCTATTGTAATTTTGCATTTACCTAATAAAACGCTTGCAGGAAATGAAACTCGAAAGCTTACCTTTCTGCTCGTTACCTACGTATACCAACTGCTTTTGCCTATAAAAGTAACCTGTTAAGACTACTGCGCAGGAAATTGAAAAGGACTTTTTCCTGGTAAGAGGAAGAATCCCTTTGATATCTTTCAGTTTGCTTTCTGAAGAAACCACGGTTTTCTTGTTACTGCACCGTGTCCCTTCATCCACCCACTCACAACAACAGCCGGGCCCACTGACCGACCTAAACGAAACCTCTCAAAGAGATGCAGTTCCCAGATGTTTACAAAAACCTGAGACGGAGCAGAGGAGGAGTGAGGTCAGTGCCAATGCTGCAGGTAAGCGACGGGACACCGCTCGGCTCCGTGCCCGGCTCCGGAGCTGGCTGCCCAGCCGGCATCAGACCAGGCACAACACGCACCACCTTTTGCCGAGGAAGACGTACGAGGGATCGCAGGGCAGGGGAGAGCAACCTTGACTTTTCACAGAATACGCGTTCCTGATGCAAACCAGCTGACAGTTTCCTAGTGCAACCCAGAGCTCCTGCAAAAGTTAGGAAAACCAATGCCAATAAGCTAAAACTTGTTACACGAGCGACTTTTTTTTTTTTTAAGGTGTCTGCAAATAACAACAGATGGAAAAAATCTTCCCTGCTTTTAGAATTTTTTTCTTTGCCTCTTTTGTTTGTACTATCTAAACTCAAATACACTGGGATTTTTCCTGCTGCTGACTTAATAAAGTTTCAGTAAGGCTGTTCTGTAAGAACATGCAAGAGAACTAGAAAGAAAACTTCCTCTTCCTTTTATTTATAACAGCATTGGACGAAGAAGTAGGGTTATCACTCAAGGGATATTCCCTCATATCTACATTAATTTTTGTGTTCGTTTATAATTTTTGTAATATTAAAGACATAATTGCTTGTGACCATTTACTAACATGCAGCTTCAGGACAGCATAGTCGTAGAGTCATTCTGAGAAATCCTGACCAGATCTGCTTAAGAAACTTCAGAAAAAAAGAAACTTCCCTATTCATCACCTAAAGATCCACCTCTCACATTTATTCTTCTTGCTCTACCGTTGTTGCCCCTCAAGTCTTCCTAGGTTAGTACGGCCTCATTTATTTTTAAACCTTAGAGGAGGGGCAGAGAGAGATTGAGATCATGTCTACTGAAGCAAGTCTTTTACTTGCTGATGATGTTCTGAAAACTATTTAAGGAGAGGTATCTCTGGACATTTGGCACCCGATGTGAGCCGCTGCCACCCTCACACATTGCGCGGACAACCTTGGTACTACAACCAGACTGGAGCGGCACACGGGGCTAGCAAAGGAAGATGCCTACACGAACCATCTCCTGTGGTCTGGGTGAATTGTTGTATGGAAGCAGGCATCTGGGAGGTAAAGAGCTGTAATTACACAACCAGTGCACAAGCTAGAATCACAAAGACCACAGCTGTCACCCTACAGAGTGTCCTCAGCTACATTAGATTAAAATAAGGGGAACGTCACTCTTTTCTTTAGGAAATCAGAAAGCGATGACCAGGGAAATCCTCACGATCCCCATGTTCTTCATGTATTTTGTTAAGATTCACAAGTTACCACACACCACTTTCATGAAGAAGGTGAGAAAGTACGAGGAATGTCTCTAAGTTGCAAGACAGTGCTCATCTCCCTGGTTTTCAATGCCCAGTGATCCACAGTACACTTCAAAACAGAAAATTATTTTCAAATAGAAGATAGATATCTAATTATGCTACGCTTGACAAAGGAGCCAAAAAGCCTGTTCTGATGGTGAAAGCTAAGTGGAAACAAAGTGGATTGCAGCCAAATTCCTCCTGTAACAGGTCATCATCTTTATGTGGGTTAGGTTATCTGTATGAGATGGCAAAGATTGCCTGTGCCGCCGCTGAGGCTGAATGCGCTCCCGCTCCGGTGCAAGGGCATCTGTGGTGAGCCAAACCTTGCTGCCAGCACGCTGCCTAAAAAACAAATAATTTCTTTTTCCTGAAAAAAGCCGTCACACGTAAGTCATCATGGTCTCTGAATACTGGGACCAAGATGATTATTTATAACTGAGGAAGCCAGGCACATCTGAAAGCTGCATTTGAAACACCAAAGACCAACTGGACAAATGTAGAAGTTACCGCTTCAGCAAGAGACAGTCTAATTCTGCTTTCTGATGTGGCCTTATCTCCGAACAAAATCTCAATTCAAAGAACAGTACTTCGTCACAGGGCTTGATAACCAGTTTAGAATCAAAACACAGGACTTTCATTTTGGCCACAATGATACAGCCAGAATACTATTCCCTGCTTCGGTTTTTTTGGTTTTAACCTGAGCTCTTTTTTGTTCTGCAACTACAAAGGATCCTCACGTAGTCTGTTCATGAAACCACGTAAGGTCTTGAGGAGGTATCAAGTGGTTCTCTGATGGCTACGCCAGACACACAGACACACGCTAAACTGACTTGCTGCTCTCTCCTGAGGACCCTAACTAACAAGCAGTGCAAAGTGCCCTGGAACTGAAATGTGTAGGGCATCCAGAGAGTTTCTGTGTAATTTTTTTTTTAATTCATCTTTTCAGATGTAAGTCATTAAGTACAAAGGATTACACAGTCAAGTTCTGGAATATTTTATAGGCTTGGGGTTTGAGAAACCTGACACAAACTAAGAACTTGTCGAGGGTTCATGGTACAGGCAGCAATATTGTATGGGTCTGCACTACAAAGCTCCTTTACAACACGCAGAAGAGATCCACTCCATCCTCAGATTTGGTTACAAGCACTGACCTTCCAGAGTAAAGGATCTCCCTACAAGTCTTAATGGGGCTAAAGGTAAAAATGGCCGAGGTAGAAGGTACCATAAAACAGTATTTCAGTTTTAATGTACAAGCTGATCAACCTTACTCCCCAACTCTACCGCTAAGACACATAATTTCTAAGTATGCTGACTCTGCAAGAATTAGTTAATGAAACTTCCCTTCGACTTCCAGAATTGTGGAAACTGGCAGCTGTATGAAAGCGCTTCCAAAGCGCCCGTCCAGACAGCGTATTGCCACGTCCTTCAGCAAAGGCCAGCATGTTACTCCAGAAGTGGTGCCTTCACCATTACCAGCTGTAATGAGCTTTAAGAAACAAACACACGTGCACTGCCCCCAAACCCAACAAAACCCCACAACTTTGCAATGTACGTTTCATTCCAGGCTCCTCACAAAAGGTTTTAGCGGACGGAAGAGGGTTCTTCCCCCTTCACAACCTCAATGCTATTTCGCACCTTTGCTCTTCAGAGGTTTTTCTGTATAAAGTGGGTCCACTGGGCAATTGCTTCAGTTCCAGGAATAAAGGACTCGTCTTGTGATCTGGATGTTTGACAGTTTTGAATAATACTGGCAGGGATAAAGCTGCAAACTCTTTCAATTAGATTTAAGAGAGGTCCAGACTAGAGATATCTGAGCCCAGGTGACCAGGGAAAGCAGGCAGGCTTTCTCAACACTTTCAAAGAGGAAATTTAAAAGCAAGATCAATGTACGTTAAGACACCAGAAATTGGAACCACTAGGTGCAAATCCATAGCAAACCTGAATTCATTAATTCCACCACTTCAGGAACTACTTATTTAGATTAGGAGAGTTATGAAAACACGAGCTCTCCAGGGGTAAATAAGTAATTCTGAAAGCACTAGAAAAAGCAAATAAGACTACTGTAGAAATTGAGCACAGACAACGGAACGGAAACTAAAACCAGATTTCCAAGCTACTACTTTCCAGAGGTATGAAAGGAATGGATAAAGGGAAGGGACAGACTGATACCATGATCCCGCAAGTTTTACTTAATTAGAAAATCATTCCATAAAATTAAAATTCCTCACCTCCATCTTCTTTTTCTATAACTGTCTGAAATCACCTCCCTATTGCCACCCGAGAGTGGCGTGGCAAGAATACCTTAAAGTGAAACTGGAAGTGGGGGATCTCCATTCTGCTCCTTAGCAAGGGATAGCTCAAACAGTTCATTTTTCCAAACTAAGAAACACAGGGTCTTCCCATCCCCGCCCAGAAAAACCATAGACAAAGTGAGTAAGATGGACTGTAAAGTCTCTTCAGACAATTTACAGGTGGGACTCTCTATAACCCGCCAACCACAGCAAGTATAACACGACCTCGACAGACACCACTGCTTCAGGTAAAGGCAATACTTAATAAATCAAATCATCAGCTGTTGAGACTGTGCATTACTTTTGGTCGCAGACTTAAACAAAAACAAACCCAAGAAGCCCTCAACTCTCCCCCACTTTTAATTTAAATGAACACAGACATCAGCTAAGTACCCGACAGCTACCTCCAAGAGAAGTTGTGAACTTGAGCCGTGGAGAGCAAGACAGAAGAGAGGGTGTGCAAGTGCCATGGGCAGCACTGGTCAGAGGCTCAAAGGCAGAGCTGCAGCCCCCAGCTGGCATCGCAGAGCCAGGAGACTGCAGCTGAGAAGTACGGAGCACATGCATGCTGACTGACTACAGGCAAACACCATACCAAGTAGAAATGACCACATTTTTTTAATAGTTTGGATGCAAATGGTAACTGCTGCAGCTGTAACTAAAGACAGCAACAACAGACCAATGGTTCTGTAGGCAAGATGTGACTATAGCACTACAAATATTGACTTTTTTAGTTTTATGCACTCTGCTGAGTTTCTTAGGTTCTGAAGTAGGTTAGGGTATTACAGAATCACAGAACCTCTGGAGGTCATCTGGTCCAACCTCGCCCTGCTCGAGCCAGGCCACCTACAGCCAGTTGCCCAAGACCACATCCAGGAGGCTTCTGAATATCTCCAAGGATGGAGACTCCACAACCTCCCAGTGCAACCTGCTCCAGTGCTCAGTCACCCTCACAGTAAGAAAGAGTTTCCTGATGTTCAGATGGAGCCTCCTGCATTCCAGTTTGGGCCCATTGCCTCTGGTCCTGTCGCTGGGCACCACTGAAAAGAGTCTGGCTCTGTCCTCTCCGCACCCCCCCTTCAGGTGTTTATACACATTGATGAGATTCCCCTGGGCTTTCTCTTCTCCAGGTTGAACAGGCTGAGGCTCCCCCAGCCTCCCCTACGATGAGAGATGCTCCAGTACCTTAATCACCTTTGTGGCCCTTCACTGGACTCTCTCCAGTATGTCCATGTGTCTCTTGTACTGGGGAACCCAGAACTGGCCACAGGACTCCAGGTGTGGCCTCACCAGTGCTGAGTAGAGGGGAAGGATCACCTCCTGCAGCCTGCCGGCAATGCTTGTCCTGCTCCCAGGACACCATTCCATTCACCACCTTTGCCGCGAGAGCACATTGCCGGTTCATGTTCAACTTGGTGTCCACCAGGACCCTCAGGTCATTTTCTGCTGTGCTGGTTTGGGCTGAGGCAGAGTTAATCTTCTTTATAGTAGCTAGTATGGGGCTATGATTTGGATTTGTGCTGAAAACAGCCTTGATAACACAGGGATGTTTTCGTTACTGCTGAGCAGCGCTTACACGGAGTCAAGGCCTTTTCTGCCTCTCACCCCACCCCACCAGCGAGGAGGCTGGGGGCACAAGGGGCTGGGGGGCACAAGGAACTGGGAGGGGACACGGCTGGGACAGCTGCCCCCAGCTGACCAAAGAGGTATCCCACACCGTATGGCATCACGCTCAGCATATAAAGCTGGGGGAAGAAGGAGGAAGGAGGGACATTTGGAGCGATGGCGTTTGTCTTCCCAAATCACCGTCATGCGTTAAAAAGCCCTGCTTTCCTGGGGATGGCCTTCTGAAAGGCAACTAACAGTTGAAACCTGATGCAGTGGAAAATAAAATTTTTTGCTTGTATTAATTATTTTATCAAATCTGAATGCTAACAGAGTCAATGAGTTACACTGCAACATATGCTAAACTAGCTACTTAACTCCCCTTAGTTAACAAATTGTTCTTATAGCAATAATAAGAAAATCCGTAAGACGGTTACCCTTCCCTGCTGTCCTACCTACTCCAGAATAACGGCGAGAGACGTAGCCTCTCCCCCGCTTCACTGGCACCCACGCAGGAAGCCAGATGAGAACATAACTTCCACTTAAAATTTACTCTGCAAAAGTATCGCAAAGACACCTCCCGCTCCCAAACAAGGACACTGAAACTGCTGACGTCCGTACAAGAGTGCTTCTCACAGTGGCAGCGCTGGCTTATGTTTGTGGAACTACGACCCAAGACGATGCCAAGACTAGTTGAACTTCTGCAATTACACGGGAAGTCTCAGAATTTACAACAAGCGAGAGACTTATGTAGAAGAATCAAGCATTTAAACTATAGATAGATAATATTTAAACGGCATCTCTAAATATCATGGATCGTCCAACAGCGAAAAAACAAAATGGTGTTCCTTCTCTTGTTGCTGATTTGGAGTTGCTCCGTGTTGGGCTAGCACCATTTTACTATTGTAGTAAACGAGTAAGAAGAGTTGTAGTGCAAAGCAAAAGGCAATTTCTAGCCCATCCAAGATTTGTGTTCAATTTCCAGCTAACAAGTTCACTGACGCATGAAAGCAAAGCAGAGTCCAACTTCAAAGGTTGAAGGCCGCCATGAATCAAGTGTCCCTTAAGCCAACCACTCATTACAGCCTACAGATGCAGGCAGATACCCCAAATGGACAACATTACTTCCACTTTAAACTTCAGTTACTTGAAGAAGAAGCAAAACTTTTTAGAGTTAAGCTCTCCTCTTCCCATAATACCTCTACGCTGCTTCTAACAGTGTCAGCAGCCTAAAGAACAACACTTTCAATAATCTCACGGCACAACTCACCACACCAATGACTTCCAGATCACGAGATCTGAGAAACCTGCATTTAGACCTAAAAGTTAATAGATCCATACTCCGATCATTCCAGCCTCACTAGAGAGGGACCACAAAGAACTCATTTTGGTATCAGAGCACCGGCATGATTGAGATGTGCTTTTAGAAGGCACTGATCTCATTTCATGGTCTTCATCTCAGTCAATTAACCTGACAGAAATTCAGGTAACTGGGTAAGAAAGGCACTTGTTAACAGGAAGCACGAAACATTTTTTCAGTCTGCTACTTTCTTCTTACCTGAATCACAATGGCACACAGCGTGGCTGATGTAAAAGATTGCTATCATATGTCATGGTTGCAAAAGTAACTCATTCACCTTACGAGACTGATGCCATAGCTTTTCATACAGGAAACAAACTGGGTTTACACACAATTTGTCAGTCCTGTGCACGCAGCAGAATCTCTTTTGCGCTCACTCAGAGCATGACAACAGGGCTACACTTGTAAGGTCAAACCAAAGTACACCTTGGACACACGATACGCACATATAAAAACTGGAATTGTATTTTAACCAGCAAGTTAAGTTAGCATTATATAAACTGGGCACTGCACAACGTTTCTTCATCAGGGAGTTGTGACCTTTACAGGTTTTATGGCAATCTGAAACAAAGGAAGCCCGGCTGCTCAACCATTCAATCCGAGATGTTTTCACGCGACGTTCCAGAACGCTCACGCACACAACTCACGTTATGACTGATACCCTTCAGAATAGGAAAACGTGTTCCCGACGGACTTAACTTGAAGAAAGGAGTCACAGACATGGCAGAGATGAAGAATGCTAGCACAGGAACTAAGTTATAAAGTGACTGGCAATACTAAGGGCTAGCAGTCCTTCAGGCTGCAGACAAGTGTAACGCTTCTGAAGAAGCCTGGGAATTCTAACTAGACCCCTTACGAAATGATTAGGAACACCACAGCTGTCAGGTGCTATGCACGCACAGGTTTTACATATCCATTTTCATTTAACCGCCTGGTTTGTACACGCTCTCCGCTGGTGTTTTGATAATCAGGGACAATGTTCAATATTGTGATTTAATTGAAAACTCTCTCAGCTGAAACACTGTGCTGTGATACTTACTCGCTATCCTTCAAAGTGGCATAGACTTCATGATATTTTTTACGAGTTCTTACGACGCAAATAACTATGATTCATTGAGAATCCCTTCATATCAAATGCTATGCTACTTACACCTCCCCCCAGTCACAGGTCATTTACAAAGTTATTTTTAAGACCATCTTGGATCCAAACACTCCTTACAAAAGCACAAGCACTGCTGTACAAAAATTAAATAGAATGGTTCTTGTGAAATCCTGCATGTCCCAGCCCTTGACTTCCTTATGTATTTATTTCTTTCTTCTACCCCATGCATTGTACTAATTCATATCCAAGCTGGATACGATTGGTTACAACGTCAGACACCTTATGCCAACGCACTTTGCAAATTAAAGCATGCTTGAATATTTGGAATGCGCAATTCCAGATCTCTTTGTTGCCTAGTTCGTTACACTGCAATATCTGGAAGCTGGAGGTGTTCTTATGATTTCAGGGTATGGAGGGGAAAAAACCACCACCACCAAAACAACCCACATAAAAGTAGCTCTTTAATTCCTCCCTTTAAAAAAGTCGGAAGCATCCTCTACATTCACCCAAGAAGAGACAAGGGGAAAAGCAGCTGGAGTAGCTCGGCCAGCGGTGTCAGCAGACGACATTCACCGAATTTTTGCCTTCTTGTTCATAAAAGTCTTTGGAATTTCAGACTACAACTAAACTTCAACTACAAACGTAGAGTCCGTGATGCACACAGCACCACTTGAGTGATCGTCGCTTCAGTTTGTCCCTGGTTAGCTCCTGGGAACGCTGCCTGGAAAACCAGGAATGAAAGCAGCAAAGCCACTATCAAGCACTTACATCCTAATTATCTCTTTGCAGCTGTCAGACTCCTCCAGCATCCACCACCATTTTTCATCTACTCCGTTAAAATCTTCCCATGTATCTATAACCTAAGGCAATAAGTAAGTCTCTAAGGGAATAAGTAATACCCAAATACTTCAAAGTTTGCAACGTTCTCATACTGCCTCACATACCGGATACGTTATTTCGAATACATGCATCTTAAAATCATGCTCACAACATGGCGTTGTCTAAGCTTATTTCCCGTTCAGTGACAAACGTATTTTCAGTTGTCAAATCTATTTCACCCCAAAATGCACCTATGAATTATTACTATGGCACTAATTGAAAGTCAAAATTAAAAATTCTAAATCTTTATAATAATAACCATTTCCCCATAGGAAGCTTCTTCCTTTCTATCTGCCTGATTACCGCACACGATTCATGAGTGACAAACAGTACTCTGCAGTTTGTTAAAGTGCTATGTAACGTAATCACATAAATAAGATTGTCCCAATGCAATGTATATGAAAAAGCAAAGCTCAAATCATGCTTCCAAACCAAGCTATTACATTACCTGACTTCTGAATGCTTAACTGTGCAACCATTAAGTTATCTTTGCTAAAAGCATTTAATAATCAGATGCCTGGGTGGAGTCTAACAGAAGGCCAAGCTATGATGTAAAAAGTTAAAACAAAGACGTGTGGTTTTCTGTGTACTTACGGCCGGTGACTCAACACATCGCTAGTCCCTTCTTCTTCCCCTTAATGCCACCGTTTCCCTACAAACTTCCCTGGACAAACGGCATCGTGTGGCACGGCTGTATTCAGCCACGTGTATGCTGACAGACTCGGTTCACCTCTGCTGCCTGTCACAAGGAGCTGGATTCTAGGTGCCCTGCCCTCAGCGTGAGCAATAATTGTCATCTTCTGCATTTGGCAGATGTTGATTTCCATGAAACTTAAGACTTCAATCTCTTAAGACCTCTGCCACTGGCAAATTTGTCTGAAATTGGCCAGAGAGTTAAAATTACTAGGTGCAGAAGGAACAGCTGGAGCACGTCCATAAACCTTCTTTCTTTAGGAGACCAAGCTGAAAACACACCCAACAGGAAAAGTTAGTTTCCAGGGACCGAATTCTAAACAAAAAAGCTGGACTTCCACACTGCACTCTGGAGCTGACCAAGCTCCAGGTTGAGACATCACACAGCAAGAGCACACGGAGGTGATGCACAGCACGTTTTCTACCCTGGACCACGCTGAAAAGATGTAACGGCTGAGAAACAGTGCCCACGTTTCGCTCTCTCCAAAGCCAACTTTCTGAACAGCGACCGACGGTCAATCGTCTCAGATCATCAAGATTTCAAAACGATACAAACGCCCCAGGTGCCCTCATCTTTACACCTCCCCCGATCGCAGGCACCAGCACTCTGCGGCCTTACCCGCGGCGGGCAGGGAGGCGGCCAGCCCGCACAACCCCACCGCTCCGGGCCGACAGCCCGGCCGCCGCCGCGGTGCCTGCAGGGGCACCGAGGGGCAGCAAGCAGCCGCACCACAAAGGGCCGCCCGCACTCCCGGCCAAGGGCCGCACCGCCCCGGCCTGTTCCGGCTCCGCAGCCCCGACCCGAGCCGTGCCCGAGGCCCCCGCGGCCGGGCCGGGCGCACCTGGGCACAGCGAGCGGCGCGGGCAGACAAAGGGGCGCCGGCCGCCCCCCGCGGCGGTGCCGCCGCCGGCGTCCCGGGGCGAGGAGGGCGGGGAGCGGCCCCCGGCCCGGCCCGGCGCCCCGACCGGCGGGCGAGGAGGCCCGAGGCGGCTGCCGGGGGCGGGGGGGGGGGGACCCGCGGCCCCGCCGTCGCCACGGCGACAGGGCCGAAGCCCGGGGCGCGCCCTTGGCGCGCGCCTCCTCACGGCAACGGTCGCCGCGGGGGAGGGGCGGGAGGGCGGGCCCGCCGCCACCGGCAGCCCCGGCCCGCGCCCCCTCCGCCCCGGCACCACCGCCGCCGCGCCGCGGCCCGCCCCTCCCCGCCTCCCCCCCCCTCCCGCTCACCAGGCTCCGCGCCGAGCGCGGGCAGCGGGCCCACCCCCGCGGCAGCGCCCGGCACTCACAGGGGGGCTGGGCGGGCTCGGCAGCGGCAGCCCCGCCGCGGGGACCATCCTCCGAGCGGGCAGCCCGGGCCGGCGCGCTGCCGCTGCCTCCGCGCCGCTCCCCCTCCCGCGCAGCCCACCCTGCTGCTCGCACGCGCGGCCCGGGGTAGCCAATCCGGGCGCAGGGGTTGAGTCCTCGTGGCCAATCAAGAAGGGCGGGACGGGGAAGGCGTTGCTCGCCCCAACTGGGCGGGGCGGAGCCGGCGGAGGCCAATCGCCACCAGAAACATTAGCGGGGTGGCCCAATCGAAGGCCAGAGAGGTTGAGACTGGCGTGCGAACCGTCAACAAGTTAAGGTGGCCGAAACAGGAACCGCCGGAGACCGGCACCTCAGCCGACCAATGAGAAGGGCGGGACGGGGAGCGCGGCGGGGCGAGAGGCGGGCGGAAGCTCTTAAAGAGAGAGCGGCCGCCGTTACCTCAGCGCCGGCTTCAGCCGCCTCTTGCCCGGCCGGCGAGAGGCCGCCCGCGGAGCAGCCAGCGGGACCCTCCAGAGCCGGCAGGTAACAAAATAACCGCGTACATAGTATTTTTTTCCCAGATATAAAGTATTTTTCTGTCAGAATAAAAAAGAAAACGCTACGAAGCGGCCGTTGGTGAAGGCTGAACGTTGAATTCAGCTGCGCGGGTGCCGAGAATCACCCGAACGAAGCCTATCTCCCTTTTAGCTGGACAGGCCTCACTCATAACAACATTTATACACTGAAATACTGCCCTGCTTCCCCTGCAATCAGTGTTCTGGGAAGGAATTGAGATTTTTAAAAACAAACAAACAAACAAACAACAAAAAAAAGGCAGCTGGCTAAAGGTTTTCCAAGTCAGAAATAGCAGCTGGCTGTTTAGTAGGGGCCCAACCAACTCCTGTGACTGGTACTTCTTTGCTATTATTGATTCTTTAACATAATCAGTTGTTTCAATACGAGCTTTATGAGACACTGTGCTTACGTTTAGGTCCAGGGGTAAGCCCCCTCATCCATCTTCCTCGGGAATGAAATCAGAGCTTACAAAAAGCCGTGTTTCTTCCACTAAATTAGGGACTCCGAATCATTAACAATTCCCTGCTACCTGAGTTTGTGCTTCCTGCTGACACCTCTCCAAGTCAATTAGTAGTCATAGCAAGGTCGCTTCCCACCTGGAGCCTCAGTCCTTTCCTTCCACAGATGTTCTGCAACAGTTCCTTTCTGGAACTCTTTTTAAATGCATTTTACAAGCACTTTGTACCTTTGCTCACCTGTAGGTGACATTGGAGTTGCAAAGCCTCTTCTCTCTGGGACAACCTAAAAAGGCAGAGCCGTGATGTTTAGGCTTTATGGAAAACGTAGATGCCTTTTTCCCCAGAAAGCATCTTGTGTCCATATACCCTCCTAAAATATTATCTAATGCAGAGCAGGGACGAGTTTCTGAAGCAGTGTCCAAGAACTTTGCTGCTGCTGAAATGAGTCATAGTAGCAATGAGATGAAAAAAAAAAAAAAACCAAACCATTTTGAATTGCTGCTGCTTGAAAAATAATCTTGCAGCTGACATTAAGTGGAAGACCCATTTGCCAGCTGTGAAGAAATTTAAGGCCCTAGCTGTATTTGAAGAGAAATTCTAAAGTCGCTGTAAATAGCAACTTTACAATGCAAAGTCTAAATGTAAATGCACTTTTCCAGTTTTCATATTTTTTAGTTCTGATGTGACGCAACCAAACTGGAGGACAAATTAAATCTGAAATACCTGTGCTATGTTGATTTATTCCAATATAAACTGAGTTACTTTTTTTTTTTTTTCCCCTCTTGTAAAGGGTAGCGTGCTTTTTCAGTGAAGATTTTCACTAAAACGGCACCCTCTGTCCAAAGCAGCAAACCCAAGTTTACCTTTTGCCACCCCACTGTGCCCTGGAGTGTTTGAGCTCAAAAATCTTCAGAATACCAGTACAGTGTTAGATACCTGGAATACAGTAGCAAAAATCCAGCAGCAGACAAAACCCCACTGGTGAAATCATATATAACAGGAAATTATTGAGCATCAGTCACCTGTTTCTGGTAGGGAATATAGACTAGCAATTATATGGCAAGATAGCTTAAAAAAACCCCAAACCGAACAGGTTTTGCACAAATATTTAGAAAAGCTTTACATTGACGAGATGAGATGATTTGCTGTTGGTGTGACAGGTTAAAAGCAAGAGTTTCTGCAGCTTTACTTTAAATAGAACAACTTGAGTGCATTTTTTGGAAAGAAGGCGTAACGCTTGGCTGTAGTGCAGGTTTGGATTCAATGCTTTAGTGACCGGTAACAGCCTACGTCTGTGTGATGTGATACAGCAGCTGATAGAAAGGCGATCAGAAGACAGGCCAGTCCACCTTTCCCCAGGTGCAGGAGTGGCTATGGGCCACGTACAGGAAAGCGAGCGAAAAAGCAAGCTGGCAACTCACTTAGCAGCCTAGAGAGTTTGAGATGGTGTTGCCACAAAGACTTTAGGCAAAATGGTAGTAAAACTGAATGCTTTTACCATACTAAAGCACTGGGGAGGAGGAAAGAAGGCAGGATAAAAAGAGAAGGATAAGGTAACCTTTCCATCATCGGGTATAACTGGTGCCTCTTTAGGGACAAGAGAAAAGGAGATAAGGCAACAGTGAGCCACAATCTCACGTCCCATACAAACCATCTGAACTAGATGGGTTGCACAGATTTGGAGAACGCCCATGGGAAGAAAAGTAATATTGCCAGAAACAGATTACAGGGCTCAGCTGAAAGATTGGTTTGGTAGCTATTCAAAAGGACTTCGAATAAAAGATCCCTGTCCAAAAAGCTCTTAAGTAGTCTAAGCTACTACAGGATCAGAGGATAGCATCCACACAGGGACAGACAACTGATTAAAAGACAGAAATCGCAGGGTATGGAATAAAAGATCAGTTTTCACGCTAGTGGGAGGTCAGCAGTGGAGTCGAAGATGATTTGCGCTGGGGTCTGTGCTCCTCAACAGTATTTTAAAAAAGGAAGTAGAGTGAGGTGAAAATTTGCTGGAGGTTAGTCGAGGTAATAAGAACGAGGAACGACAAGTGAACCTTCTAATGCTGAGTGACTGGGCACTGTAACAGCGAGTTATATCCCGCACAGGTAAACAGGGTGATGTACACCCTGAGGAAAAAACAACAATCCCAGTTTTTCATCTGAAGTGAATGACTTGACTTACCACTCACTTATTAGATCCTGGCATTGTGACTGTTCTTTAACTAATCACCTCAGTAACAGAAAAAGCACACGGTTGTAACTAAAAGTTACCATAACTTAACTACCATAACACCGTAAGTTATTACAAGGACCCCATACATACCCACGTTTTGAATACGGTGAGGGGAATGGAACTGCCTGCAGAACCAGCAACGCTTTGGGAAAGGACAACACAGACAATCGGGGTATCTGCTAGTTTCCCTGTAAAGGAGTAACCGAGTTGTCTAAAAGCGTACAGGCTGTTAGAGCGGTGACTGGGATGAGGGTGGAGAAGGAAAGAAACACGGGGGAGATCAATAAAAGCCGAGTGGTCTAGAGAACAGCTCCAGCAAAAGTTTTCCAGCTTCTGCAGCTGCTGGTGAGACCAGAGCGATGAAGGCTGCGCTCCCAACCCCAGTCCATCTCCAGCAGAGGTCAGGGGAGACAGCTGGTAGCAGCAGCTCAAGACCACAGCCAAGTTTCAGAGTCTGAGCTCTGCTTTTGCCTGTTATCCTAATGAATGCAGTGGCTCCACCTACTGATAAAGCAGTTTCCAGAGGAACTTAAATAAGCAGATAGAATATTTATATGAACAGAATATAGAATGTGCTACAGAATAATTGGGGTAACATTTCTTTTTCCCCAGAAACCGTACCGGAGTGCAACTTTATCACTTCATAAATGGCACTTCAAAGCAGGAGAGGAGCAGAAAGAAACTACAGACAAAACAGAAGAGACGGGAATAGTTAAGAAGAGAGATGAGTGTTTACTTAGATACCTTTCTGAGAAAGGTCAGTATGGAAGAGCACTCGCTGCATCTTAAGACCAGTTACTTTTACAGGTACAGACCATAGTTTTTCAAAGATTGTTGTCCAGATTTGCAATAGCTAGCAATTAATTTGAATACTTTAAAATATTTAACCTATAAAGCCCAAACCAGAGATCTTGATGCCTGGTCTGTTTGTTTCAAGACTGCTCACTAGTCAATGCAAAAATATTCCAGGACAGTTCCTCTTCCTCTCCTTCCCCCCACCCCACAAGGCAGAGGATTTCTGAGAAAAGGCTCCTAACTTCAGGGAAAACAAACAAACAGACCACACTCTCCTCAGCTGTCAGACACCCATGGCATTCATCACAGCAGCCCAACTCACAATTCATGTTAGAAATCTTCTGAGTTACATGGTTCATGAAGCATCTGAGGAATATTCTGTATCTGATTTCAGAGGGAAACAGCTGGACTGAAAAAAAATGCACATGACAAGTCGTAAATGACGTAACTCAAATAGTGCACGTTTATTCTGAACGGTATTTCTAAAGAGTTTGAGAAAAACAAAAACATGCTCCTGATGTACAACAAGGGCAATGGTATAGATTAAAAATGGACCATCTTATTGTAAAGAATTTGCTCCCCCTGCAACTTAACTTGTAGCATTGAGAATGCATCTGTAAACTGCATACAGCATACCTTTGACTAAATCTTAACTCGAGAGACCAGGGGTGGTCTTAGCCAAATTAATCAGGAAGCAGTTGCAGATTCAAAAGAAACATCCAAGTCAGCAAACACTTTACAAAACACAGACTTTGTGCATAGCAGCTGACCCTGGATTACAGCATGGGGGAAAATAAAACAATTTGGGGGATCAAATTTTTACTAGACACAGGGCACCATCAAGAATTAACGAAATATCACATAAGTTTGTTTCAATTTTAACAGTATGTCTGATTTAGTTGGCAGGTTTAACCATTAGCTGCATCATGTAAACTCAGCCAGTTTCTGTATACACAAAATAAAATCTCTCCCTTCCCCCTCCCAAAAATGAGGGATACCTGTACCATGGTTTCCTCTATTAGGAGTCTTTTTGTAGATAATATCTTCATACTTCAACCGATGTATGACAAAACCAGTTGCAGAGATTCAGGAATACCTCGTATATACACAATTTACACTCTAAAGCTGTTAGTCGCATACATTTTTCTTGCTAGATCTTCATCCAGAACAGGAAGTGCTGGTGTGGTTTCCCCCCCCCGCGCCCTGCACTGAAACTCCCAACTTTTAAAAAAATCTAGTTGTTCATAAGCTGCTGTTTTCAAGCTAAAAGGAGGTCCTGCTGCAGCAACAAACAAAGTAACTGAAGGTCTCTGCAGTAAGCCCCTACTTCACACAGTTTCAGTGTCTCTGGGTAACAGCATTGAGATACAGCGTTCTCCTCCCACACTCCACACCGCTGATATACTAATAAAATACAACTGTTTGTCATTCAGAACTACTGACCTTCACTCGCCCTTATCCATGTACAGGGAACACAGCTTTCTATGAGATTTAGATTAAACCTTGTGTTCAAGATCCAACAACCGTTTTCCAGGATTAACAGCCTGGGAAAAGGAGTCTTGTATTTGTGGTTATTCTCTCTTCCACCTCCTACAAAACATTTTATCAGAAGTTACAATGAGGCAGGTTTGCTGTTGAATAGGAGCTTTAAGAATTGTTTTCAGGGATACATTCATAGAATGATGGCAGCCCAAAGCAAAAAGACAGAAACGGAGGTTAATCCAAGTAAGTTCAGACATCAGACTCGTACTTTTAAACCTGAAGGAAAACTGTCTGTGAAACACACCGATTTGTGGAAGCCTACGACAACAGCAAATCCTAAGAGTTCATATCCCCACACCCATCTACCCAACCCAAACACTTACCATTTAGTTCTAGAAGAATGAAGAGCACTTTGCTTGGCACCAGAGGCAGCTATGGTCTGAGTTACAGCTGTGCTGCACAAACATCCTCAAATACAATACTGTATCTCTCCCTCTACACACTTCTCTTGGTTTGGTCTACAGATGGCCAGGGAAACTATGCTGGCATATGACAAGCTAATTGTGCTTCGATACACCCCCTTCTAGAAAGATGCTGGAACTGCCAACGTAACCAGTGCAAGCAGGTCCTAGCAGTACTAAAAATAAGCTTTTGTCAAAACTAGGCTGCTTCTGGCCAAGGAAGCCGTTTGCAATTTTCTAGCCCGAGTCTGCCACCGAGTGTTGCAAACCCAGGTGCTCAGGCCGTGCAGAGGGCCTTTTGTCGTTAGCGATCTGCCGCTCCCCGAGACTCAGTTAGTGCAAACCCGGCAAACAGAGTAGCCGTTTTCCAGCACGAGGCACTCCAACAAACACTACACGCCTCTGGGAAAGGAGGAGTAATTCTGGAGCAGCTTGTATAGTCACCCCTCCGGTATCAAAGACCGCATAATGTGCAACGAGGGATGCCGTCCCTTGCCTCACCACAAGTCCCATCTTGAAATCCTTGGTTCCCAAGTCACCCTCGAATGACTGGACAGCACCTACTAACCAGATGTATGCTGCAATGCGCACTATAGGTTGGAGGATTTCAAAGCAGATGAATTCAAGACGCAGATTTAAACTTTAAAAAACAAACAGGAAAGGAATGCAGTTCAATATCTACGTGGGGAATGGGGCAGGTTGGTGTTGTCTCAGCTCAGTGCACTTTCCCAGGTGCTTGGAGAAGAGTCCAAGCTCAAGTTGGTATTTGTATTGGCATACATAAAATCGCTGGCAGCAGTGCATAGAAAGGAGCACTGATATTCACGCAAATGAAGCATGAAAGGATGCAAAGCAGAGCTTAGTAGAGTTTACTGTAGCTTTGAGGTTACAGTACTAGGAAGAAGCCAGTCAGCCTATTTTCCAAACCCATAAAATGCTCTAATATATGCCGCTTTTTTCCGGTGCTCCATGAACAGCCTCTCACGAGAGGAGAACTGCGTTATTACCACTGAACAGGGAAAGGAAAAAAGAATCTTCAAAGGAGCAAACTGTGCAGTTCTTAACCACCTCCTCCCGAAGGAGCACATAAACACAGCAAGCCAAGCCAATCCCAAGCACATCCAGGAGACGCCGCAAAGCTATGTGATTAGGGTCAGATTCGCGTTTGCCTTCTCAGCATCGCTGCCGGGTTTCCTCAGCCCTCGCCTCATCTCAGATTTGTCACCACAGACTTAGTAGCTGTAGCAAATTTATCTGGAGACAGGTGCTTGCCTTACGCGATCAAAGCCGGTTAGGTGGTCACAGTCACTTCTCCCATCCCAACAACACAGATAAAACTAACTCTCAATGAGCCCTACAGCATTTCACCCACTTTTAAAGCAAGGGTCTTGCCTCAGGATTCATATTTTTACAAGGTTACTCTTGCCAACACCAGATCTAGCTCTTACTCTGGCAGAAGTCTGCTGGGAGTTGGGTAAATGAAAAAAAGAAAAAACAAAGACCACTCTAAACCCTCCTCTCAGTCAGTTAAGAAGTGTAGCACCAGCTTGGGTGAGGAGTTTTTAAAAAAAGCATTCAAAAAGATCAGCCCAGGCAGAGTGAAAAGGTATGGTAAAGTAGCCCGCCCTTCTCAGCAAAAGATGGAGGAAAAAGCCATACTCAAAAATACTGGGAAGAACTAAACATACTTTTTCGAGGCGGGGGGAATTAAGAGGAAGAGTGGGAAGTACTGAAGTAACATTCAAAGGTTGGGGAGGAGTAAAGTACCCTGTAGGTTATAAAAAACACAATAATGTCGGAGTCAAAGGACAAGATACCACTTTTCCTTTTTCCTCCCATTGGATTTACATTCTGCTTACTGAAAGAGATAATTCTGAAGGAAACTTGTCATCAGGATAACCTGCTCAAGCCCTCCACACCTCAAACTTAAAGAGATCTGCACACCTTTTCCCACCCCCAAAAAAAAAAAGAAAAACCAAAAACCCAAAACAAACAAAAAAAACCAGAAAGGAGAGCTCAAAAAAAAAAAAAAAAAAACAAACCCAAACATGACTGGACAATCCTTGGAAGAAGCATTACATTTTGTTGGAGAGAGGTCAAGAAAAAAAAAATTAAGAGGATGAAGGGGTGGAGTTTTTAAAAAAAAAAAATCAAGAGGCCTCTCTTTCCTTATTTGGCGACAAGCAAGTGCAAGAAAGTGTTCGTTGGGGTTTTGTTCAGTTGTCGGTCTTCTGCACATCTGCGTTCTGGCCAAGACAAGGGGCTTTGAGGTTTTTCTGCAGCACGTGAGCATCTGCGGGCTCTATCCTCTTGTAGTAGTTTTTCTTCGTCTCGATGATCTCAAAGCCAAACTTTCTGTAGAAGTCAATTGCGGACTCATTGCTGATCTGGACATGCCTGGGACAGAAAGGAGGACAGAGAGACAGGTATCAGCACTTTCTGCGGTACGGTATTCTGCCTCCACACTCAGAACGGTCAAAGACAAGGTAAGAAAAGGAGCTACACAGACAGGAACGATGGTGTAAGTTCAGGACTGGAAATTCTGGTCTTCCCAAATCAATCCTGAGCTAACACACAGCTCCTGGATGGCCTGTGGCCATCATTCTGAGAAGCAGCAAGTGTTTCCCCCTCAGTAAAGCTCTTTTAAGGAACACAAATAGCAGAGAGACCCTGAAGCATTACTAGCTCCGTGATTTTGATTTTTCTTACTCTGGAAGTGACAGATATTTTGTGGAAATACATAACAAAGTTTCACCGTAGAGCCAATTTTAACTGCCTGTAGTGACCAACACAGTTGTCTGAGCGAGGATCCCTGCACACCGCAACACAAAACTGGCAATGGTGTTTGATACGATTTTAACTCTTTGCTCACTCCTAACTACCCCTCTCTCCTCACAAAAAAGCTATGGCGGCACAAAGAAGCCCTGTGGACTTACAAAGTCCTTTCCCGTTTTATCTATCTCCCCCAGAGTTTTACAGATCTTGCTAGTAGGTTTCAAGAGTTTCAAGCCCTCCAGAACAAACAGCCATCAGCTCTTCATTCTAAGCGACTAGGACATTTATTTGCACAAGTTCTATTAAAAAAAAAAAGAGTTTGGCTCAGCAAAAGGCATTCGTTAAACACTCCCAAAATTCAGCAGACACTGCACAAGCTCATGAATCGCTTTGTCCTGACAACATGCTGCATAACCATAGAACCAAAGCAACTCTGGAAGCAACAGCAGAACAAAACAAAAGATCTTAGCGTTAAGCTCAATAAACACCAAATAGCTAAAAGGAAACTTCATAGTAATGACAAATTTAGCCACAGATATCAGATTGGTGCTAAGCTGCATGATATGTTCAGATAGAAGATGCACAAGCAACAGACATAGTAATAAAATCGATGAGCCACTAAAAGAACTTTGTTATGCCCAACTTTGGGGGCTATTTATTGCCATCCCAGAAACCTACTGTGGGAAGCGGAAAGAAGGATTACGAAGGATTTGGTTTTTGCATTAAAAACAGCCCTCGGTTCCTTCACTGAGCACACAGTGCAAAAGCAAAAAGGAAAGCCTGTGCCAACTAGCGGGCATCTGAGAGAGACGTCGTTACCACTTCTCCTGAGGCAGGAGAGCAGGAATACACGCCAAAAGCAGCTTTACTCGAACTCCTCTTTAAAGCACCCGTTCCTCTTACGGAGATGGCACAAAGCTACAACAGTAGAGGCCTTGGAAGACTGCATCTCCTTGGCAGAGGTGGACTAAGCTTGAGGAGGTCTCTCCATTTATAGCGATATCAGTGTACGAAACACTCCTCATTAAGCACCTTCAACAGTCCTGGCAAGAGTTTAGGGTGCAGTTCTGTGGCAGCATGAGTCCCTCCAAGCCGTACCTGCTGCAGGACTCTCCCTACCAGCGCACCGTGCTTGTACTGGTGTAAGCAAGCAGTGATGGACAAGGAAGAAGCTGGCTCAGAGAAGCGATCTGGCCAAAAACCGCATCAGCTCACCTGGCATTCACACAGACACCAATGCACAGGAAGAAGCAGAAGTGTGCAGCCAACAGCGAAGGGGAAGCAAAGCTTTGGCATCTATGGATTTCAGGCTCTATTTCCATGGGGACCTATTAGGATGGCGGTGCTCTTTTAAGCAGCCCTGTCCTTTACCCCAGTGCTTGTTCTCATGCCTGCATCATGCCAAGTGCTTATGTAGACACGCAGTTGACTTAAAGGAGGGGGGAAAAAAAAACCAAACCCAAAACCCCACACTAAAACCAAAAATGACACCCAGAAACAAAACCGAGAACAGCTTCCCCAGCTGGGTCAGGTCTTGACTTCGTTTACTGTGTCACTGCACAAACAGCTGACCTGACACAGCGCAAGAGCGGGAACAAGCAGGTGGGCCTTACTGAATGAGAACCTAAAGTGCTTGCAAGCACCTCTGATCTGGTGTTCTAACATAACACAGTACTGCCACATCAGACAGACAGCAAATATATCAAAACTGCATGCAAGGCTTGCAGTATTTTCCATTCTGAGGATGACACTGTAAAAAAAATTCTTGTGGAAGAATTTTTTTTAAGTCATACAGTGTAATTCTGCTATAGAACACCATTTTGTAACTAAACTACTTTCAAATTCAGTACAGTTGCAGAAGCCCTTCTAAAGCAAGCAAGCAAGCTTGTGGTTTTCTCAGCATCGCACAAGCAGCCCAGAATATGACCCCTAGCTTTCTTGCTAGTACTGACAAGATGTCCCGTGACCCCACTGAAATACAGACTAAAAACGCTCTTGAATCTCCCTCCCTTTGCTCCCATATATGCCTCTATCACCTCTCCAAAAATGCATGAGTGTAACTCATTTACTTACAGATAGATGTTGTCAAAAGTGCCATCTTTTTCACAGATGTTTAAGACATGATTCAACATTTTAGTTCCTGCCAAAAGGTAAAGAGATACTTAAGAAAACCAGAAGTGCACAGTCAAGTCTGTACTTAGGTAAGCGCTTTCTTGAAGAGAGGCAGGCTAAAATGACAGAGCTTGTGAGAACTAGGAAAGGCAAATAAAACATGGTGTATAAGTATTTCACTATCTGACCGCTCACAAAATTTAATTCATTGTTTCTTTGGAGAAAAAAACAACCCAACAGCCCAGAAGCATACATATAAAGCAGCTCATTTAAAATACTAGCTTCAAGGTCTCAAACTCACCTCAAAATATGGTCAAAACAATGTATAAAGCAGTTAGAGTATTGGTTAAGTTTTTCTAATAAAGGCCTAGTAAAACCAATGAAGGAATGTTGTGTTCTACTTATACATGACTTGCGTACTGGCTGCATACCTCTGACAAATTATTTCATATCTCTGTGCATCAATTTTCACATCCGTAGAAACAGAGTATTTACATCACAGTATGATAACGTGATCAAGATTAAAATAATCTGAAATCCTGAATTAGGAAGTTCTACAAAAAGTTCATTTCTGAAAGGCAGGAAAAGAGAGCACACGATAAATCATACTCTTTCCCCAAAGTCCCTTCCAAAGAAATCAGCGGTCTGAAAGCGCACTGTCTCGGTTAAAACTCTGGAAGAGCATTTAGAAGGCTGCAGAGCAATCTGGTTTTTTGATGCCTCGGATACTAAAGCAGCTCCTCCTTACCTATTCCTAGCCTTCGGTAGGGTGCCAGGCATCCAAGCGTCATGATGTACAGTCTCTTCTGGTTCTGGGAATGATCCACCCTACAGCACACTGCTCCCACTGCAATATCATTGAAATAGGCTGCCAGGGAGGGAAACAAAGTGTTATCAGTCACAAGTCTCAAACCGTACATACAGCTCCTGCATTTATGCCCTCTATCTTCCTTCCGTCCCTCTTGCTAGTTCTCCCATCCAGATAAAATCATGGACTGTGGCTAACACTGCGAATGAAGCTCCCAATGGTGCTCTGACACGGTGGTTGGCTTACTGCAGTTCAAACCAACCAGCAATGACGGCAGGAGGTAAGCTGGCAGCACACATCTCTCGAGTTTTCTGCTGTAACAGAAAACGTGCCTATTCCCAGTAAAATGGAATCTATTTAGAACACAAAGCCTCCGAGGCTGGGACTGTGGCTTTTTGAGGTTCCCAAACAGTTATTTTTCATTATCTAAAACAACAAAATAGAAGGATCTGCTATTCAAAACCATTATGGATAGCAATGATGAGCACTTCTGCCACCATAGCCCACAATGACTGGCAAGAACATTTGTACCTAATTTGGCTAGTTCGCCAACCTCCAGTACATCCTTGTAGAACTTGTCATTGTAGCTGACAGGAAAAATGACCTGGTTTAGCCTCTTCAGCTGCTTAATGTTGTGTGGCGTCACATCTCCCAGCTCGATCCGGCTACTGGAACAAATCAAAATATGCTTAACATCTGACACACTGCAAAATTTTTAAGGACACCAAAAATTAATTACTTTTTTATGCTTAGAGAACTGTCCCACCTAATAGTCAGTTCAATACATATTTGAACTGCAGTGTTCAACCCATACAATTAAGTCTTCTGTTGGTGGCTGATTTAACTCCCAAACCCAATTTCAGTCGGTATGATACAGTCAGAAGTTTTGTGGGCCACGCTTAACACCGACATACCATAGTATACATGTGGTTTTATGGGGTGGGAGAAAGGAGAACACAAATCTCTGTAGGAGTATTAGCTTTAACTTTCTCCCATTAATTTCCTCACTGATCATCAAGATCACAGTGGCGGGGGGGGGAGAAAAGAAAAAGATGGGAGGGACAGGTGGCTAGCATAGAGACCAAGAAAATGAAGTCCTTAACCATACTTCAAAGACAGCCCTAATTTTACCACCAATCAATATAAAGCTTATGCTTAGACAAAAACTAAGTCATTACTGGACATCTGTCTCTAGAAAGCAACAATACCGTGTGCAGCAAACTCATAATAAGCCTGTGAGTATGCAAGCATGCCACTGTCAAGGTGATATCTGCATCTATTATCATCACCGCTGAAGTCATTCTTCCTGCTGGCTGAGAGCAGGATCACAAACTTAAAACACCAGTACTGCACCGAATTACACTGAAAAGAAACAGACCAAGCTTCTCCCTTTTCTAAGACTAACTTCCTGACAGAAACACTACATATGCAGAAGCAAATTGAAAAAAAAGGTGTTAGGTGTTCATATTCCCCAAGCCAATTTCTTGGGTGCAGGTAGACAGTTTTAAGGAGGACTACAAGAATGAAAAATAAAAAACCAAGATAATAAAAGTGTTTTCCCAAATGGTCACCAGATTACGTAGGCAGGTACAAAGCCAATGCATGTTGGGTTAGAAACACACACAATTCTAGGTTCATCTCAGCCCTGTTTTACCAAATACATACAGGCAACCAGATAATTTTCTGCCAAAACATTGGTAAAGACACTGTTTGTCTTCTTAAAAAAAGTCAAATTCTGTTTTCAAAAAGGCAGCTTTCTAAGATCCCTGTACGCCAGGCTTCAAGCTTCATTCTAGTATTGTGCAGTAGCTGCTTTCCACCCCCATTGCCTCTTGTGCCTAGGCAGCTTGTTTTTTCAGGTAAGTTGATGCCTAGGACACAACAGCCCAGACTAACTTACATAATACAGTGAAACGAGGAAGAGGTCATAACCAACCACCTTTTTCTTCAAGAACCGTACCAAACAGTGCAGAGAATAATCTGTCTCTGCTTTATTAACTGACCTTGGTTATACAGCACAACCCTTAAACGATTAGTACTCCAGATATCACATCCGTTTTAGTTGTCGCTACCAATGATGGGTGATAAATATACAATGCTTTCTAGGCATGGTACTGCAGCCTGCACAACTATCAGAGAAAGCTACAGGAATGGAGCCTTTAACATTTACTTCAAGAAGCATAACTTGCCCTCACACCCGCTTTCTCCTTTTCTTTTACAGCAAAGAAGAGAGTCTTCAGTTCTGCAAAGGTATCGAGGATCACCACTGCCCCCTCTCTGGTACGACAGATCAGACAGTCTCCCTGAAGAAGCTAAACAATTTGTAAGTAGGGCTTACCTTTCAGAGAACCACCTAGCATTAACTAAAGGACTGTTGACGATTTTGTAATTCTCTACCAGATTAATATGCTCCAGTTAATTATTCTAACTACTTAGAATTAATGGATGGCATTTACATATTGAACTTTGCTGACTCCAAAGCTTAACCTTTCATCACACATTTGCCAAAGAGACTGAAAAGCCCTCTGATGTCAAGCATCTCATGCCAGCATGGGTGCTTGCCAATGGTTCCAGGCAGCTCTTCATCTTCCCCCTACCGCACTGAGCGAGTCGATCGATCTTTTTCCCCCCCTCGCTGCAAGGGCAACTGCTAAGCCACAAATCCTTTTTGTAGTAGTTTGTCCCTGAGCTCTGCCCAATTGTACAGCAATCTCTTGGGAGACGTCTCACTAGAACCAGACAGCACGTTCTCCAACAGTGACCGAGAATGACAGAAGAAGCAACAGTCTCCACATTCTTGCATCTCATCCGTGTCAAGATACCCAGGCATACTACAAGCAACAGCAATGGGATACATTTCTAAAGTTTCTAGCTATAAACCACTATATTGTGCTGAAATAGTCTGCAGTATCTCTTTTCCATGACTTCTACCACTACCAGCCCTTTGTTTCTCAGCCTTTTCCATCTTCTAGATTATTTTTGCTCTCAATTCCTTTCTTCATGTATCACCACTTGTGCAAGCCCCTTTGAATATATTCCAATGTAAAGTAAGTACTGAGCTAGTAAGGATGATCTCACACCACAGAAGTAATCCCGTTGTAAACAGGCATGCTATCAAATGATAGTAAAGTTAGTAGATGGTGGCGTAACTGTAGTACTTGTTTTATGCCCAGCTTAGCACAGCTGTTCAGCCTAGCATGGCAGGGCTTCTTCAGGCACACAGAAGGCAAGTCACACCCTTCTCTCATCCCTGCCAGCAGTGCTGCTACCTTTTCTCACAAAGTGTTCCCAGGTGTATTTGTGTCTGGGAGAGAGTTTTGCTGGAGCAGAGAACCTGAATAACCTCATACTAGGAGCAAAGAGAAGACCCAGCAGCCTCTTTTGCTGCAGTCTGCATCAGAGTGGAAACCAAAGGGAGCAGGTCTCAACCGCCCAGGTAGATCAGATGAGCTGCAGAGTAGGAGGTCAGCAAGGGAAGAGACAAACCTCACAGTCACTCAGTCCCTTGAAAGCCTAGACCTCTTGTCCAAAAGATTTAATAGTATATTAACCTCGGTGATACTTTTTTCTCTCAGTAGATCCCAGCTTCAGTACATCAGTAACACTAGCATGAACTTTTACAATGAACTCACAGCAAAGTTGTTATAGAGCGAGTCCCTCTTTATACTTGAGCAAAAATCTCCAACATTGACTATTACCAGGTCGTATGTTTTCTAATATTATTTTAAAATTAATTAGTTACTATTGAAGCAAGAAATAACACAGTCACTATGGAATATTTATGATGACAGTGCAACAGGACAAAGATATGTTGTCAGGGCAGCCAGAACAAGACGGCTGAAAAAGGGACCATGGCCAGAAGACGGACCTTCACCAAGAAGGTTTCAGACAGGGAATAAATAAATAAGTGTGGAAGGAGAGTCTAAGGCTGCTCATAGCTGCTGAGCCAAGACATCACCTCTGAGGCTGGCATCAGGCCAGAGAAACAAGTTCCGGTAGTAGGTGGCTATAGGTGCTGTTGACAGATCTCCTGAAGCCCTTGGGCTCCCCCCCCCTCTCTCTCACCACTTGCCACATTCCTCGCTGCCTCCTGCCATCTCCTTCTGCCTGCCTCCTGTGCTCTGTCACTAGCTGTTTCCTCGAGAGTTGCACCAGGGCCAGTAATTTATCCTGGGGGATAATATGAAAAAAGTTTGAGAAACGCTGCAGGAAGCATAAATCAATATGCTAAATAGGTCTGTTTAAATAGTACATACTCAAACCATAGATTACTTTAATGTATAGCACTAGCTGATTAAGTCAGCACCACATCTATTACACACAAAAACATTTAATAAGTAAACTAAATGAGGACAAGGAAAGGAAGACACACGTCATGCGAGTTCATCACTTTGCCCGAGGACAGCGCGGCAAAAGTGCCACTAGGGCCTCGAGTGAAAACACGGGAGAGCTGGCACTGCTGCCGAAAGCAGCAGTCTTGCCGTCCCCAAGCCACTCTTTTCCATCATCTTGCTGGCACAAACATTTGTGCCACAATGTGGTGAACCAACCCCAATTAAAACTAACCTAGCCAAAAGAAAAAAAAAAAAAAATTTCGTTTTAACCCACATCAGTTCCCCAACTGGGTTCGCCACACAAGTCTTCTGCCAGTATAAAGAAGAAAAAAAATTTGCCAGAGGCAGAACCTGCCGGTTCTTGCGCAGAAGTGCCAGCCTACCCCAGTTTAACCTGGAAGTACTGTGCAAGAGGAGCACAGGGATCATTCAGCGCCTAGATGATTTTGTACTACACCTTATCATTTACCCAACAACATGCACTTTGCACCTAAGGACTTAATGTCAGGCCTCTTATTGCTACAGCGCTCTACAAAGCCATACCCTTTCCTAGATGGAATACCAGCCCTCTGAAGCCACTTAAACATCAGGCTGCTCCCAAGCTACCGTTATCCTCATAGTCAGGCTTTCTTCCAATTGCCATTCTAAATGTACTCAGGTTCTACCCATACGCTGCCTCTCGTTGCTCATTAGCTTCAGTAGCTGATGGGCACAAGGCACCCTATCCCACATGCTTTTTCAGAGAGCTACCATGACCTCTTTATACTTTCCCTTCTTGTAACTAAAGCCAAGCTCCTGGCCTCCTCCTTTAAGACTGGCTCTTAATTCCTACTATTGTCATACTAGGTCTTCTTTCCATTCCTTTAGATTAAAGTTAATTTTCCTTAAACATGGCTAACCAAAACTGCTTACAGTACCCCAAGTACTTACTATTGCCTTCTACAACGGCAGTGAAGTTTTTCCTGTCTCTACCGGAACCATTTTCCTGACATATCCTCGGACTATGTTTGCATTTCTCCCAACTGCAACGTACCGCGACTCAAGTTACTGAGGAAGAATCGCACCGAGACTTTGCTAGCGAAGGGAACGGGTTTCCGGTGCGTAGGGCCGCTGTCCGTTGAAAGCGCACAGCGACACTGCCTAGCAATGCAAGAGTGGAAGTGAAGAGTGATCCATGAAATCCCAGTGGAAGTGCGACGTTAATGAGGTGACATGCAGCCGTTACTGAAACTGGATACGTACCCAGAACATCAGTATTAATGCCCCTGCTCTTGCGTGCTAGTGGCCTAGGATCCTTCAAGCGCTTGCTAGAAAAAAACCTTGCGCTTTGTGTAGGACCAACTGCAATCCCATTCGTCCTACTGCAGCTGCATTCCTCTATCTGCAGCCTGCTACAGGGCTGTGATTTTTCCTCTAACGTCTTAAATTTATACCGGTGGAAGTAACACAGGCTAAACGAGACATTAGTGTTTGCCTGAGCTAAGGCTGCCTTTTGCCTCTCAACATATACCGAAGGAGAACGGCTATACAGAGTGATAGCTCAAGACAAAGCCAATTTCCAGAGTTACAGTTCAAGAGGAAACACAAATTCAGTCCCAGGGAATAGCAAGTGCTGAACGCTAGTTTAGAACCAACATCAGGGAGAAAAAGGGGGAATTCCGAGCTTCTTAATGCTGCAAGAATCTCAGTCTCATTCAACTTTAAGTAGTGCAAGTCTCTCCCCAGAGGGATGTGCCTGACTGAAACAGATCTCGGTGTAACTGATAGCTGGGCTCAGGCTTACTGAAGGCATCTGGCATGCTAAATTTAGCAGAGCTGCATCTGCAGCTCGCAAAACTCACTGAGGTATCGTCAAACAGTCAGGAGAGGGAGCACGGGGGAGAAAAAGGCCCTAACAGATTAGAGGACTTCAGGGAAGGTTTGTCACCCACTAAGCGGCCAACTAGCTTTATTGCTTCTATTTTGGCTTCCAAGTCAAAGCAGGAGTCTAGACAGGATAATCCACTCATAAAATAAAACCAAACCAGAGCTATGAAAGCTATAGACCTGAAGGGTGTGGCTTTGCATAGATTCAGCTCCAAAGCCAAAAGAGCCTCTCTAGGGTTTTGGGGTTGGGGTTTTTTTTTGTTTGGTTTTTTTTTGTTGTTTTGTTGTGTTTTCAAAAAAAAAAAACCAAACAACAACAGATGAGCTGTCTTGCTAGGCACACAAGTTAGTCTAGTTCTTGTGGGCAGAGCAGTATGTTTTCAATTATCTAGAAGATCTGTGGGCTGTAAATCTACTCTGCTTCACTTGTCAGAAAACCAGAAGGCTAAGTACAAGCCTAGCATGCAAAAAGTCTTACCAATTTGCTTCTGAGCCCCCCTGATCTTCTTTAGCCCCACTTACTACTGAAAACATGGATTTGCATGACACCTGATACCCTGCTGGAAGTTACCCCAGCTGTGTGCTGGATTGTAGGAGGCCACAGTGACTTACAGAAGAAAGCTAAGCAATTTTAGAATCAGAATTAACAGAAGACTTCACTCAAGACTTGTGATTCAAATGGATCTCTGTGTGAATAGGTTTCACTGGCACGCCTCCTAATTCCCCAAGACATACTTCAGACCCTCCTTGCCTCTCTCCTTTATAACAAAAAGATACACAGCACATTACAGTCAAAGTTTCTTCATTATATTTGGATAATTCACTCTGCTTCAAGCTAGAAAACCTGACCATTGTACAAAAGACTGGCCAGTCTTCACATGCAAGAAGCAAAGTTATGCTATAATAGCCTCACCATTTTCCCAGCTGAAACCTGTTCTTCAAGAGTTGTACTAGACCTCAAACCTAGACTCAACTCTGATCTCAAAAAAAAAAAAAAGACAACCCTAAAGCTACAGTAGCAGTACAATCGTGAAGCATCTCAACTGTTTGATTATGCAAGTGCAAGGGGGAGACAGTGAGGTCATTTCAACAAGCGTCAAATAAAAACAAACTTTCCCAAGAAAATTAAAGCTATCTCATTCTGCAGTTGGATACAAAGAGCAGGAATCACCATGCCCAGCTGACAGGATTCCCAAACTCCAAAAATATCGGAAATAAATGTAGCTGGTCTAGAACAGAAAAGCAGCCATACACACATCGCTCAGTAGCCTGTAACACTTTGCTGCTTCAGAGCACCTCAGGAGGTAAAGGCTCAGATATTGTATCTGCCTACCCCAGGTGCATCAAAGTCAGGTGAAAGAGGAAACAACTTGCCTGCAATCATACAGCAGATAGAGCTGCCAGAAATCCTAACTCTCCGTTGCTGGTCTAACCACTTTTCCTTACTAGTCAAGTAAGCTCACAAAAACATTCAGATTTTGAACCACGATCGCAAAGCAGAAGTACTTCACCAGTTTGAAACAACTTGGCTCAAAATTAGTTTTGTGTCTCCATTACAGATACTCTGAGACATCTGACCAGTTACTGCCCCTTTCCCTACCCTCAGTGTTGCTGGGTATAACAATTATAACCCTTACTTGCCTCCCAGGTGATCATGAACCTTTGCTAATTAATGTTCACAAAGTACCTGATGATCCTCAGGTGAGAACAGAGGCTTACCTTCAGATTCAAGATAGAAGTGATGCTAGGTTCACAAAGTGCCTTATTTACATAAATCTGTATAGCTCAAAGGCACTTCTTGTACTTATGTTAGGTAACAAACTATAGAATTGACGTATCAGGAGAAAGGCATTTATCTGCCTCACACAAACTATATATTTCTATAAGTCACTGAAACACCTTTCTTTCCAAATGCTCGTGTCCATTAGATTAGCAAAGAAAAAATGGCAGGTCATTATGGGTCTCCTGCTTATACCTCGCATTTCAGTCCCAGGTTGGTGGTTTTTTGAGGTGTTCAAATCATGCATTATATAAAGAACACGCGGCGAAAAATTAACAGAACACGCTACCAGTTTTATGCGCCTACCTTCAAATACTTCTAAGGCAACAATCACTGCAAGCACCTAAATTATCAAGCACAAAAAGCTATTTTTCCCCCCTTTCCTTTTCCCAGTTTTGAATAAGAATGAATTGTCCGCAAATGAAAATTTGTGCTAAAGAGCTACTTATTAAAAAATAAACAGATCTCCTTTAGCTGCAATTTTCAACCTCATTTGTGATCTTTGCTGACAAGAAATTCCAAGCGCCATGTAGAGAAAACCTTCACAAGCCTTAAATTGCTGCTCTGGGTCTCACCCCATAGTCTCAAGAGAAGAAAAATACAATGGTCAGATGGTGGAAATGGGAAACTTTTTCAGGGATGGAGATTCTAGCCTGCTAATGGCCAAAAATCACATGGAGCCTGGAAAAGAACGAGGAGAGGGAGGAGGAAAGCCAAGTGAGCTCAGGAAGCACTTCATGCATCAGGATCTTACCATGCAGCACGATATTTTCAATCCATTTAAAAAAAAAAAAAAATTACTCTGCCCCCAGGAAAATTCAAGTATCTTAATCGTAGTCACCTAGTGACAGTGTTGTGGAAATGGTTTTGGCTCTATTTTCGGTAAAGCCTCATTTCATTTCCTTGCCATAATGACTTAATTCAATATGCTTTGACACAAATACAGTTACCCCATCTCAATGCCGTGCTTCTCTGCTCTCAGGTCTTCAAGTCCAAGAGTCTCCAGCAATTCTTCTATGCATAGACTGCTTCTCTCTTCCCCCGCCCCGCTTCCTCACCTCAAATCTCCCTCCTGACAAACTTTTGCTGCTTTAAAACTCCCATATAGGTCACTTCTTCCCTTCCCCTCTTTCAGCAGGGAGCAGAAAGTAACCCTGACATTGCCTGCCTCAGAGCAGAAGGGATGCAAGGAGGTACTGCACTTCTCTTATCAATTCCCAAACAAATATAAAGATCCAGCTTCTCCTGTCCTTTCCTCCTCCTCTTCCTGGTAAAAATACCTAGCGCCTTCTCAGATTATTGGTCTGAACACTTCTAATGCTTGCCAAATGGGCAGGCTCTTCAAGTTCTGAATCATTTCCACTTGGATAAAAGTATTTTTCTGGCTCAACCATCACCCATTATTCCCCATTTTAGAAGAGATTTAATGTGGCAAAGGAGGATGCATCATTTCTCTTGTCCTCAGGAGATGGCAGCAGAGTCTGCGGCATTTGGTGACTAACTAAAGATACTACATTTTTCACAGAAGAAACGTCCCAACCTAGCAAGCCCATCTATATACCAACAAGCCACATATACGTCTAAAAAGAACTGAATGGTCGAACACCACTCAAAAGCCAAGACTGGGTTCTAAAGCACGTCAATAAAATGGCTACAATCCCTATGCCACCTTCCTATCCTCCCAATCCTTCCTACTTCATGGAGTGTCTTAATCTGGTTATGGAATTAAACTCAAAGTGGTTAGAGTTACAAATTAGGTTAAAGTACCTATAATAAACCGCATTAAGTTTTTATAAACTTAATTTAGAAGACATTAAGCTATTTGTAAGCATGCGTATAGGCAAGGTCTAAACTTGCCATCCGTGAAATTAAATGCAGAAAGTATAGCTCACACTTTGACATTTCTAGGTTCAGAAAAATCCTAAAACCAAACAATGACTTTCAAGCTCAATTACCTCTTTTGTCCTGCCTCCAGTGCATATGACAATTCAGCAGTTCTCTCATAAACTTGGAACTTCCTCCCATATACATTAAGCTTAGCACTGTGCCTTGCAAATGGAAACAGATCAACAGTTCTGCACGAACTGTGTAATACTAACTCAGAAGAGTAGAGAAAAAAACCTCCCTGTTCTCATGAGAAACACGCACAGCGTCAGGACCTTGAAGCGTTTACTTCACAAATCCAGGCAAAACAAGCAGCGATATCAGAGCTTATCCGTAACTACTCACCGTACTTCAAATACACTACTGTTATTTTTCTGTTATGCTCAGTATTCCCCAGCTGTGACGTCTCTTCTACAAAGGCAGCCAGCATAGCACTAGCCCGCAAAGCCTCTCAGTTACGAAGTTCTCTGTGGCAGCAGCTACCTTTTGTGCAGCATCTCGTCTGAAGGGTTCTTCCGCAGCAAGTCACAAAACTACAAAGCGCAAGACTTAACTGCAGCACGTGCGAGTTTAGAGGCGGTCTCCTAGAAGCTTCTTACAGAAAAGCAGTGCGCGTTACTTTCTAAGACAGCGGTGTAACACACGGCACTCTGCTCCCTGTTTCAATCAGTTTTCCATCACGTGGCTAAATGTATGCTGCCACATGACAATCCCACAGGTGTTTCTCATCAAAACGGGAGAGGGGTTTGGTCAATGTGACAAAATAACACACATGCACGGGAGCACAGGCACCAGGCCCTGCCTGTAACGCGCGCTACGTGCTCCGTATGTGAGCTGGCGCTCCCGGTCCCATAGCAGGTACACGCATACGATGGAGCACGCCTGTCCTGCATCGCACCCCCTGTGTAACGTGGTTTTTAGGTAAGGGCAGCAGGGAGGGGCTGGATGACTTGTTCTCACAGGCTTCATCTGAACTGAAACAGGTCAGGAGAGCTCCCTTACTGTAAGGCATCAGAAGGCCACAGACAGCAACCAGCAAATGCTCAAGAATCCATGCAAGATTTTCTGTTTTCTTTCCTTAAAACCAGTAGCATAACAACTGTAATGAAAATACAAAAACACCGAACAACAAGAGAATCAACGCTGCGAAAGCAGTGAAGTGCAGGGAGTATTATTTACATCTGCTCTACAAAAACAGGCAAATTGCTACAGACAGTAGAACCCGAGTCCCTCCCACTGCTATTTTTCCTCAGGCAAATCCAGTTCTAAAACAGATTTTCAAATTCCAGAACTAACACTAACAACATTTAGGAATACAGTAAATGAAAAAAGAAATGAATCTCTAGAGGATCATGAAGTTCACTGACAGAACAGTGAATTGCCTCTGTTTTTCAACTCACACGTAAAAAAAAAAAAAAAAAGGGAAACATAACCAGTCTCTGAACTATTAAAATCATTCAGAAGATGAGGATAGAGTGAACATAAAGCCAAGTATCACAAAAGCAGGTGGGAGGTAATAGCAATTACCAGTTCAGAAGCTGATGTTTAAGTCATCAAATAAGAGGAAACCCACAAAATTTTAAGCAGCTCAGAAAGCAAAAAAATCTTTCACCATCTCTGAAATTAGAGGTCCTCTGTAAAAGAAGTCACCTAATCTCAAATACCCTGATGACAGAGACACTACAGCCCCCTGCGCATCATTAACACATTGCTATGCGCTGTTTCGAATTCAGAGAGCTAAGAAAGAGGGCTGCAAGCAACGCGCGTTGACTACGCAATCTCTTTTAGATCTGAAATTTCAGAACACCAGTTAACTTGCTAGTTTCTTTTTTAATTCTTTCTCTGCCAAAGCAGACTGTTCATAATTACAGCTGATGTTATGGGTCTTAGGGCTCCCAAAACGATCTCTGCACTTTGTGGTGTGGGTAACTATGCAACGCATACACTCCCAGAAAAAGTTCTCAGATGGAGTCAGTTTGTTGAAAAGAACGGATCCACAATTTTGGATTTAATACTGAAGACAGATCGGATCCCTTCAAACACCACATTAGTTTCTGTATGTTGGGAGTTGAAGCTTTAGATTTATTTTTGGACCTATCTTCTGACAGTATTTGTTCATTTAAGGATCTTCTCCGATCTTTGTAGCTTGTTCGGTTTGTTCCAGAGTACGCCTCTGTAATTTAACATATTTCTTCCGAAATCTTCGTCTAGTCCTTTGAATCTCTCATTGTATTTAAATTGGGTTATTTTTCAATTTGCGTTCTATCAGCCAATTTGCTCAATCTGAATTTTTAGAGAACACTGGGATTCAATATGAAGATTTTTGATTCTGCACAAGAACTCGCTGCATGTTGCTAACAGTGTTTTGACAAGAGAGGAATATGCTGCTCTTCAAAGAGATGAAGAAGTACCAGAAAAGCGGAAATATGCAAGTACAGAACCCAAACGGATCAGTTCTGAAGTTGAATCAGTGTTAAAGCTGCCTGTACGTGAAAGTAAAGTAACAGAAATAAAGTTTGGTGCTCTGGAAGCAGAAGAGGGGTGTGTGGTGGTTTTTTTTTCCTCCATAGCTTTTTATTTAAAAAAAAAAAAAAAAAAAAAAAAAAGAGTTATAAAAAGTGAAAAGCTCCCTGAAATAAGAACTCCTGAGCAGCGCGAGCAAAGCCAGGGCTCAGCCCCTCGGGGAGCACCGCAGCACGGCGGACAGCTCTGGCTGCAGCCTGCCAGGAGACGGCCACGGCCCGACAGCCCTGGGCCACCTTCCACCTCGTGCAACCAGGGCCCGGTAGCCCCGTCCCTCAGCTCACGACTGACGCACAGCCAAAGCGGGGCTGTGTGAAAACAGCAGAACGGTCGACGGAGGACAAAAGGAAACCCGGTTTCGTCAGGAGCGCTGCTGAACAACGATCACGTCACCTGCCGCTTCATCTTGGCTGATCGGTGCTGTTGCTCTTCTCGCAAACTCCGTCATCTTCGTTACGAGGTGACTAAGCGGCAGGGCGCCCTGTTTCACGTAGGGTGGTGCAGGTGAATAAAGGATCGCCCGATATCCCAAACACACCTATTTAATGTCAGCTGAGAGTCAGTGGGTTTGCAATCATCACTGAACCTCTTTCTACAGATACCTGCCAGCCCCTCACGATGTCTGAAGCTGCTTCCACGCTGTAAGAAATAGCTAAGTGCCTGTTATCGAGCCGTTTTGTCGTGTGACCTCACCCCAATTGCTAATAAGCTAAACCCCTTACCATTTCTTAGTAAAAGCTTAAGTGCTTCAGCTTCCATTCACCCTGCCTTAAGCTGCCAAACTGGAATAATAATACCCAGCGTTGCATAAGCCCAGTTTCAAGGGGACTGGTTTCACGCTCTTTTGAAAAACAGCTGTGGAAAACCTCCTTCGTGCGTAGGAAGAAACTGAGGCACGGAGCAGAAGGATCACGTTTTGTGGAGCACCGGTGAGGCTGAAATTAATAAACGTTAGGCGATTTAATCAACGCTGAAAAACCTCTCCCAAAGCGACCTGCGCAAGGTCAGGCAGGTCATCTGGCACCAGAGCAGAACCGCGGCTCCCAAGGCCTCGGGTCCCCCGCTCAAACACGGCCCGCACCCCGCGGGAAGGCAAGCCTTTCAGCCGCCCGCACCTGAAACCCCTCGCTTGTCAAGAGCCGCCGAGAAGCCGAAAAGCCGAGCCCGAAGCAACGCGCTACAGAAACCAGACGCAAAACGCAGCTCGTTTTCACCCCGTCCGCGTCGCACCGTGGAGAAACGCTCCGAGACCCGAGCCGCCAAAGGCGCTGGGGAGGACGCTACACACAATAGCCCTGCCAAACCGCTCCTCCGCGGCCGGCAGCTTCCTCCCGCAGACCCAGCGGCGCTCCTGCGCTGTCGCCGGGCAAGCACGAAGGACCGACCGGCGTCCGTTCTCCCTTCGCTTTGCAAATGCCCGCCGCGACTGGGCCGCGCCGTCCGGGCCCGCTCCCCGCGCCGCCCGCGGGCGGCGCGGGGAGCGGGCCCGGACGGCGCGGCCCTGTCACGGCCCACACTCACCCCTTCATGGTGCGGCCGCGGCCTGGCCGGCGTCCGCGCTGGCTGCGTGCAGGGCCCGGCGGTGCGGCTGCGGCCTCCCCCTCCTCGGCCCGGGCAGCGCGGGCGGCTCAGCCTCCTGCTCCCGCTCCCGCGGCCGCTCCACATGGGCCTGCGTCCCTCCGCCGTCGCCCCGCCCCTCCCGTGACCCTTCACCTCACGCCGCGCGCGCGCCCTCTCGCCCGCGTGACCCCGCGCGCGGCGCATGCGCGCGAGGGGGGGCGAGGGGGGGGGAGGGGGGGACCGGTGTCAGCTGATCCGTGGGCCGCCGGAGGGAGCAGGGCCCGGGCGCCGGCCGCAGGTGAGGCCTCCGCGCCGCCCGGCGGCCGCCCTCTCCTCTCCCCCTCCTCTCCCCTCCTCCCGGCGGGTCGCGGTGGGAGGTGGTCCGTTCCCCGCGGTGGAGGGGCGGCGGTCTCCCCGCCGAGCCCTTCTCCGAGGCTCCCCCCGCGGCCGGGGCCCCCCGGGCGGCCGACCTCCACCCGCCTGCCCGCCGCGCGGTAAGGGCAGAAGGCGGCGCTGGGAGCGGAGGCCGAGGATGCCGCCCGCCCGGCTCCGACCGGAGCCCCGTACGGGGTCCTTCCCCGGCGGCAGAGCCCGCTGCGGGCGGCCGTGCTCTCCCCGGTCCCGTTTCTCAGGCGCGGCCCGCTGGGTAGGGTTTCCCCCGTAGGAAACCTGCTGGGCGCTCTCGGAGAGGCCCGAGGAGGGATCCCAGGGGCCCAGCAGGATCCCTCGCGGTGAGGGCGGCTGGGTTTCGGTGGCGGATCGCCCCACCATCTTGGGTGCGTGGGGCTGAACCCCCCCCCCCCGTGCCTTTCGGCAGCCCCGCAGCGAGCGAGGCTGTGGAACGGGAATGCTGCTGCTGCTGGCGTCGGACCGCAGCTCTGCCCTGGCACAAGGGCCCACCTGTTCTGCCGTGGAAAACACCGATGGCAAGTCAAACGTCTTTCCTATTCCTGTAGCCGGTGACAAAATCCCGATTTAGATGAGGTTTTCCAAATGTCACGCTTGGAACTCACCTGAAGGCAAGAAAGAAATTTTACATGGCTGGCTTCTGGGTGATACTGCGCACGTTACGGATAGCTGTGACTTCGGGTGCGTGACGCGTATGTATCGAGGTCTATCCGTTCAATGCGGTTGCCCAAAGTGATTCCTTCCTAAGGTTTTACTAGCTTCCGTCAGAGAATTTGTACTCCAGCTGGGAATAAAAGCAATTTGATGATAGTTTTATTCATTGTAATGCAATACTTCGGCAAAGTACCCAGGCTATTTGATCTAGCACGGTATTTCAGATGCTAATACCACTTGATGAAGTGGAGAGGGGTGGAAAAGGAGGAAAACCTGCTGACGGCCTGCTGAAGGTGGTTTGTTAGCCCACCCCTTTGTAGCGCTTCAGCACAAATGTGCCGAATGTAGGTTGGCATTTGCAAGTGGAAGTTTGAATAACTGAGGCAGATCCTCGAGCTGCTGTATTTCTGCTGACTTTGGCACTCTGCAGATCTGCAGCAGCTGAACGTTTGGCTTCTCTGTATGGTGCATTTAAAGGCCTTTTCAATGAGCAGCAAGCATAAATATTTAATAATATCTACATTTTATTATTTTCTACTTAAGAACGTGAAATGAGATCAGTGGCTACAGGTCTTTGAATTACCAAAAATCTTGCAGATTATTTTTGCTGTGCTTCTTGTCAGTTTATTATGTCAAGTCTTCTTGAAAACAGTTTTACTCTGTTATGTGGGGAAAAAACCTAGTCTTAATTCTATAATCAGGGGACAAAGCATGGCGTTCAAAAATGAAGAACTACTATGGACATCAGCTTGAGAGGATGGGGAAGGAGAAATTAAGACAGTGCTGGAAAATGACTGCTGGCATCAGCTGACTGTTCAGATGGAGGCTGAAGTCTTGTGTTGCAATAGTAACAGAAGATCTCTGTTTCCTGTAAATGCAGCCTTTCCATTTTCCAAATCAAGAGCTATTTTCTACAGATAGTGCTAATATTAGGGTTCAGCCATGAATGATTAGTACTACTTGCTTAATTTTTATACAGCATTAGCTTAAATTTAGCTTTTATTTTGGTCTGAGTATGTATTAACTGTTTCATACCTGATTTTAATCCGGACTTACAAAGTCTGCAGGCTTCGGTGTGCTTCTGTTGTCTTAATTTTTTACCCAATATGACTTTGTGCGTTTATCTTCCAGACACGCATGAGTACTGGTGTTACACATTGTCATCCCGAGCCGCTATAGACCGGCAGGTTACTAGATGATTCCCCTGGAGACACATTTAGCGGCACTACGCTTCACCTCTTGTGTTTTGATACCATAATACTGTCTCTTTGAGTTCTTGAGCCCTGAAAATTCCTACCGCTGTTTCTCCTTCGTGCTTTTAAATTGCTTGTTCGTGAACTAAAGCTGCATTCCTAAGTGGACATATCTGGCCTTTTGAAAAAAAGTAAAAGGATTACAGGATAACCCAGTTGATATCTTTGGTTACTCTGGCGTTGATCAAAAAATGTTGCGTGCTATTGCTGGCCAAGTAATAGCCACTCTTTTTCTTTCTCTCTCTGTTTTTTAACAAAATCCTGCATTGCCTGAAACCGAAATAGATTTTTCTTCCTTCCGTACTTGTATCATTGGTTACAAAGAAAAGCGGGGGATTTTAGACTTGGAAATATTGAGGTATTGTTGAACAATGGTATCCACATGGGGTTTTTTAGAGTGGAACTATACCAAGGAAAACAGACGATGTAGTCAACTGGAATATCATGCTCCTTTACTCTTACTCACTGTCTTAAAACATGTGACTTCTTTAGCCTTTCAGCTGGACAGAGAGAAATGGGGATCTACTCCAGCAGAGTAGCGGAATGAATCTAAACTTTTCAACCTCTTCTTCCTGTACAGATTAAGCCAGTAATCAGCTAAAGGTCCAGCATGCAAAACTGGCTTAGACTGGATCTTCTGGTTGTCATTGTTGTACCTTCTTTTATGTTCTGAAAAGGTTTTTTTGTTCTTTTTGTTGTGTTCACTCCTTCCTCCCCTTGGAAAGTAGACAGTTAAGCGTATACTAAATTCCTGGGTTTGGTTATACCTCATGGCAATAAGTTCTACAATCTCATAAATATTTTTGGTTTGGTTACTTTTATTTCATCTATGCGTTTATTTCTCCCGTTTTTGTCAAATTCTCCCAAAGTTAAACACCCCCATTTTTTAGAAGGATTGACCATTTGCTGCTAGGTTTTTAGAGTTCCATATATTATACGGCTGCTGTAACAAGCTTTGCCTTATAAGGTCTGTCTTTACTGAAATTACAAACTTACTCTGAAAACCGGTAAGATGTGTGTGGATAAATCCTGAAAGTCATAGTCTGACAGACTTTGTTACTATCGTTTAACCAAATGGCAGGTGAAGATCAGTTTTAGCTGCTGAATTTATTTTCTTGGTTCATCAGCTTGAATACGCCTCTGAGCTTGTGTAACAGTAAATTTCAGTGTCACTGCTTGCTCTCGTCAGGAATAATTTGTCTGACAGTGATCTAATACGTGCATGGTGCCTGTTGACAGTTACTGAGTTTTGTCATAGTTTACAGCATTTTGGAGAGTCCATTGTGGGTGTCTTAAAACGTTCAAATCGGAAGTAATCGGGAAGTACTAAAACTAGTATGGGAAGCTGCCATTATGGCCATGTTTCTATAGCGCTGGGCTTTCTGCATTAGCTGTCTGACATCTGTTTAATCCTGAGACGAATAATTTTGAAGACCGTTGCTACCCCAGTGAGCCGAGACTCGTCCTGCTAAACAGTTAAATGAACTAAAACGTCTGCCGAAAATAAACCCATTGCAGATGCAAACACTTAAGAGAAAAGTGGTGTTCCTAGAGGGTGTCTCTGTAATGTGAGAGTCTTGTCTTTGTCCTTCCTAATCAGTTGAAGATCGCTCATATTGTAAGGATTCTCGTGGCCAAGTTGAAATGTTGGTGTGTTTCAGCTGACCAGTCTGTCCAACTAACTCTTGCTGCCCGACGGCATCCCAAGAATACTGGTGAAGTCTGCACTGTGAAGACGTAGTGTTCCCCTTGCTGTGTTCCACCTTTAGGATACCATAAGCTATGCTCGCTTACCGGAGTGGTTTGTTGTTGTTGAAGACTACGTAAAAGACGGGTGGTCTGAACGTCTCTGCTGCTGGTCTGCATTCGTGCTCTAAGCATGGAGAGCCGTGGTTGGGATGGTCGAGTGTGATGAGGGATAGAAAGGTTATAGGAAAAGGTATTAGCTTTATAGGGAGAAAACTGTGCCTTAATTACATGGTTTATTACAGCTGGACAAAAGCCTTCAGGTATGCAACCTTCCTTTAACAGCCTGAAGAATGACTTGACTGGTTTTTAATATTCTAGCAAAGAAACTGCATCGTCCAAGAAGTTCAGTTAGTGGGACAAACATTTGGTTATTTTCATTATTACACTATATCATTATTTTGTTTCTCACTATGAAAGTAATACCTTAAAAAGCAGCTCTTTAGAAAAAAAATAAAATGGTATTTCTGGCTAAATGCAGATGATGCTGATAAGGACTTCTAGAAAATCAATTCTATTAAGTGACTTTCCTCTAGATCCTTGAAATCTTGAGGGTTTTGTTAGCATGAGATAAATTGGCATCACCTTGTAGGTATTCAAACAACCACCACAATACGTAGTTTAAACAATACTAAAGTTTAAAATGTTTGAGGGGCTCTGGCTATTCTAAAGAAGCTGTAAATACTTCAGGTAATTGAACATAAAATCTCCAAATGTGGCTTAACTTAAAGACGAAGTTTTCCATTACAGGAAAAGTCGACCTCAACTTAATTTCCTTTTACTGGAATCCACTGCCAATACGCGCGTAGTGATTCCAACCAGGTGTTTCATTATATCAAAGGGCTGTAAAAGAGTACTTCTATCTGCTAGGGGTATTAGATCTTTCTCAAAGACGTTCATGCAAGCATGCTCTTCAAACTAGCCGTCAAATACCTCACATAATAAACTGAAGATTCCATAATATCCCAACTTTAAAGACTGCACTGAAAGTTAAGTGTAATGATGAAATGCTTATTCCAAACTTGTGCCCGGTATTTTAGCTATTACACGTAGGGACAAGGGGTTAGGCAGTGGTGAGGCTTTTAGAGGAGCCGATGTGTTTTAATGAGCCCAAATTACTAATATGTTTCTGCATGTAAAACTGAGCCTGACTTAGAAGTCTAGCAATAGCTGTTTTATGAAATTGCACACCTTTTGTCTGTTAAGGTAAGAATCTTCAACTATTCAGAAGTTACTCTACTGAACTGTAGTAAAGTTTGCTGCTATAATTGCTTACAGCTTTGCGTTCATCTCACTTTGATGTTTGTCGTCTTAAAGGTTAGAGCAACGACAAGTATTTCAAGTAATGATGCCAAATGCACCTAAAAGTTAGAGTGACTTTTATGGAACAGAAGCAAGGGTGGATTTTAGCTCTGCAGTAATGTTAGTGAGGTTAATGAAAATATTGCTCATCTAGAGGAAATGACTGAGCATTGCACTAAGCAGATGGCTGCCGAACTTTGCAGCCCTGGCAGCTAGGTGACAGGATCAGGATAAGAAAAGAAGGCCACTGTGGGACACAGAAATGAATATTGTATTAGTATTCTGTGTTATGGCTTGGATCTCACTTGCATTAGATCTTTCTTTTGTGTGAAAGCCTACCAAGCCAAAGAAGGGGCAGGATGTGTAGCAGGCTGAAAGGAATGTAAAATTTTTTGCAGTAGGAAACTTATGAAGCAGTGTAGCAAGTAAGAAATAAGGGGAGGCTCATCCATTTCTGCCTCTAGAGCTCCTCTGGAGAAGCCTTCTGGGCTGAGAGGACAGAATTGGTGTAGAAAACCCTATTATGGAAAACTCTGTAGCATAGAGCCAGTCAGCTGATGAAGATTTTTTTCACATGGACAATGTGGCTTTCTCTAGCAACAGGAGTATTTTAATTGATAAAACCAGGATCTTTATCAATTCTAGATATAGCGTGATAACTGCGATTGAAGTTAGGAGGCCGGTTATCTACTGAGCTGATCGAATCTTCAGTGGGTCAAAGCAGTTATGCAATGAATGCCTTGCTGGTCTTTCTATCTAGATTTATCGCTGCTGCTAACTTCTCGGTCATGTTCAAACACAACTTTTTTTTTCTAGTCCTGGTCTGGGCTAACTGGAGGAATCTCCCACGTTTCTGAATAAAAGCTCGGATGCTTGGATAACGGTTTGTGATGGTGGTATTTCTTGCATGGACAGACTTCACACCCCAGCTTTGTGGTAGGGGAGAGTCCCTTACGCCGTATATATGTATTAAATATACATGTATTTTATATATATTTAGCTTGTGTGCAGGGCATGATGTTTGCTTGAAGTATCAGGCTTGTATGTATTGGCACACCCACAGGTAAGTCCCCGTTCGTTTTGAGGAAGAAGGCAGTAGGAGCTTGCGATGGGCTTCGTGCATTGCCACGTTGCGCAGTCTCCCTTTGTAGCCACCCTGTACTATGCTGACAGTGGCAGTGTGTTCTATTTCCTATCTTTTTTCTTGCATACACCTGGATTTACCTGTGCACATGCTGAGTAGCAAGCCTCACGTGAGAGGAAGGGGCTTCATAGTGCCCAAGAAACAAGCTGGGTGAAAGATGAATTGTCTTGTATGGTTGCAGTATGTAGTTGAGCATCTCTGAAGCAGATTCTGGACTTATCGAGAGGAGATGTGGCCTCAAAGTGTCCTGTGGTAACTGGAATTGTATGAATAATTAAATGGAAGAATGTTTGTATTGTTGAGTTTAAGAAACAGTGATACTTCCAACTCTAAGCTTATGGCAAGGAGGTTGGTACCGTTAGTTTCTTGACATCTGTGTGAAGAGAAGACTAAGCCACACCGTTGTGTTGAGTGCAGGAGGTGACTCCTGCCTCGTTTCCTTCAAGTGCGGATGATACAAAGTTGGAAGGAGTTTGATATAGCAGCGGGCTGTGCTGTACGGAGGGACCTCAACAGAAAATAGTGGAAGAATAGGTTGACTCATGAAGTTCGACAAAGGGAAATGCCAAGTCCTGTGCCTGGGGAGGAATAACCACGTGCCCTGCTCCGGGCTGGGGGCTGGCTGGCCGTAAAGTGGCTTCACAGAAAAGGACTGGAGGTCCTGGTGGGCACCACGCTGAACATGAGCTGGCAGGGTGTCCTTGTGGCAAAGGCGGCCAGCGCTGTCCTGGGCTGTATTGGGAAGAAGGCTGCCAGCAGGTTCAGGGGGGTGGTTCTTCCCCTCAATTAAGCTCTGGGGGAACCACGTCTGGTTCTGGGTTCTCCAGTAGAAGGAAGACATGGACTGAATGGAGTGAGTCCAGAAAAGGGCCACAAAGAGTGTTAAAAGTTTGGAGCATCTTTCATATGAGGAGAGGCTGAGAGAGCTGGGGTTATATAGCCTCGGGAAGAGAAAGCGCAGAGAATCTTATTGTAAAGTATATAAATACCTAGTGGGAGGGAGCAAAGATGGAGCCAGACTCTTCTCAGCGGTATCTGCTGAAATAACAAGAAGCAATGGGCACAAACTGAAATACAGGGAATTCCCTTTAAACGTAGGAAAACACGTTTTGCTGTAAGGGTGACTGAACACTGGAACAAGTTGCCCAGAGAGTTGTGTGGTCTCCATCCTTGGAGATAATCAAAACCCAGCTGGACATGGCCCTGAGCAGCCTGCTCTCGCTTGCCTTGAGCGGGGGATTGGGACTAGGTGATCTCCAGAGGTGCCTTCCAACCTCAGCGATTCCATTCTTTGGTGACTGAGAACTCTGGGGTAATTTTCCCTGCTGTATTATAGTAAAATTATAACTCTGCATAGTACGAAGGAGCAGATTTCCTGAGAATGCTATTTGGCTTCCCTTCCAAGTGACCTGTGTTAGAGTTCTGGGCGTGCTGTTTCTTCTGGGACAATATCCCGGAGTCTCGATGCAGAAATGCTGCCGAACTTCTGCATTTGTCTAGTAACTTTGGCACTGTATTTTTTTAATACTTCCTGTTAAAAACATCAGCTGTCGGAAAAGTATAAAGTGTCCAAGTTACAGGAAATCTATGGCAGCGATTGTCCTGCTGTGTCTGAGGCCTTTGCAACACATCCTCATACAGCTGGATGCCGGGACTTGCGCGCTGAACCAAAGCCTGCTCAGGTGAGCGCAGTAAATGTTGGCAGTCGTGGTTCTAAAGCAGGACTCAAATGCGACGCTGAGCTGGTTGTCCAGTGCGGGCCGTGATCTTTACTGTCCTGTAACGTCTAGGTTTTTACTAAGCGGAAGAGGAGGAGGGATTTTCTTTGCAAAATTTTATTTCGTTACGTTTTATTGTGTATGCCTATTAAGTTTTCCTGGATATTGAATGTAAGGGCTTATATTCTGATTCCATTTTTCTACCCTAGGAAGTCAAAACACATTAGTCTGTTTCAGATACAGTAAAATCTATGACCTTAGTTCCAAGTTACTCCAGCAGAATGAATCTTAGCACTGGTGACTTATTAATGTAACGCTGCTGCTTCTGAATTGCTGGTCTTGTGCTATTTACTACAATTTTGGTCGGTGTATTTAAGCTTTTGTGCCAATTTGATGTGTTGCGAATCCTAGAACTTGCGAAAATAGTCTTGAGAAGTTACGAAGACTGCAGGGAGCTCTTCAACTGCTGCGGCTTCTTGAGGGCGAGCCCGCGTAGCTGCTCGTCTCTTGCACGACGTACGGGACAGTGTCGATGCCCGTCAACCTCCGGCAGCGGATTCTGGCGGCTGACACTCGAAGTGCCACGTCAGCCTGCTTCGCGAAGGTGTTGGATGTCGTGCGGTTGCGTCAATGCTTCTGCTAATCAGGGGAAGGGGTTCTTGCATGAGCAGCCCTGAGCCCCGCAAGCTCGCTGTTTTGACAAGAATCAATACCTGTTCTACATACTCAAGCGATTACTATTGCGGTGTCTTCAGCGCGTCCCTGTGCAGGCTGTTGTTAACCGGTGGTTCTGTTAGGCTGTTCCAGAACACAACATGCGCTCGCCTGGGCACGTTACACGGGAGGACTGGGAGGTAAACGGATCCGGCAGAAAACACGCGTCCCTCTCTCAAGGATTTTTATGTAGGAGCATGCACCGCTTGGGATGTTGGGGCCGGCAGCTTTGTAGGAGGTCCTTCGTATGCGTGCTGAATGCTTCTTTTACTTTCTTGTGCTGGGTCCTGCGCAGCGAGGGGGGCGCAGCCGGGACTTCAGCCGGGCTGGAGGTAGCTTGGTTTGCTATTGCGGCATTCCCGGCGCTGGTGGGGAGAGCGAGACTGATGACTCATCCAGTCAGGTGGCCGTGCCTCTGCTGCGTGTCGGAGATCTGCTTCCCTGCTGCAGCAGGCTTTCTCATCCCTCGGCGTAGGGGCACTGGAAGGACAATTATTTCCTTCGTGGTGGTGCTTAACTGCTGCATTCTGGCTTTGCTTCGTTGGGCCTGTGGATTTTCGTTACTCCCTGTTTCTGCAAAATAAGGTAAGAATCTGTGTTTATGTGATAAAATAGTCATGGGTTTTTTGTCCTTGCTGTAAGAAGGCTCCTTCGAAAAATCTCACTGGAGTCTGAATTTTGAAGAGATCTTTGTGGTAAGGCAGTTCATCGTGTAAATTCAGGGAGTGATCAAATGTTTGAAGCAAAACCAAGGAACTGTAAAAGAAAACAGGTTTCCCTGGCATTGAGAGCAGGATAGTTACCTTTTTGGGGCTGCTGTGCAGCCGTATTGCTGTGCTGGGGGGAAACCAAGATAGAAAATGCAGGTCATTGGCTCTTTCTTGTTTAATTATGACTATAGAATTACTTTAATAAATCACCTAGAGATGGTTCTGCAGCAAGTAATATTTTGATTTCTGGCACTGTTAGGCAGAATATGACCATGTTAGAGCTTAAGAGCATCTTTAAAATCAATTGTTGAAGTGCTTAAGATGAGGAAGATTCCTGTTTATAAGTTGTAAAGGATACAAGATGCATCTTTTCTCATAAGGGAATTAAAATTAAGCTAATACCCTGTGTAGGTGTGCTAGCGGGCTTAGTAGGAGTGGATGGCATGTAGTGCCTAATAACCTGTGTTGGCGAGAGGCCTATGAAAGGCTGTAGGGACTCGATAGATTTCTAAAATGGCTAGCTACCATGGTTTCTGGGTAAGTACGTGCTGCCTGCACACACATAATGTTATGTTTAGCCAATTCTGGCGTGCTTTAGGGAATGTCATTTTATCTGAGTACTAACAATGAAGACATTTAACAGCGCAGGTAGGTAAGGCAACATTTCTGCCCTCGAGGACTTTTCCATCTGAAATGAAAATCTGTAATGCTAATACACAAGCACAAGACAACTATGCAGAGACAAATAACAGCAATTTTTTTCTTAATTTGTATTCAATGTTAAAAGATGTGTAGCCCCTTAAAAAAGAGGTCAGCTTGGCTGTGTGAGTGCTGGCTTTTTAGACTCTGTGTACTTTGTTTGGAGGTGTATAGGAGATGGAACAAGGAAAGGCGAGGAGGAATCCACCGCATCAGCTGACCGGCAGGTTTTGGTTATGAAGAAAAGTTAATTTAAAACGAAACTGGCCAGCGTTCTTCCTGCTTTTCCTTGCCTTTGGAAATTGACTCTTTCCTATGGGACCCTGTACTGTCTAATTGCCAAACAGCGTCACTAATTCAGTGGTGAGAATTTGGTTTAGCTCTTTCTTTATTGTGCTTCTATAGAAGATTTTGGTAATAGGACTCCAGAGATTGTTCTGCATCGTGGTATGTTGAAGTAAATGTTCTGGGTGGATTTATAAGACCAGCTGCCTTTTTCAGTGTAATTCTGCTTGAGTTTTGCAATGTTTTTAATTGTTAAAAGCAAAAAAGATGAGGTAGTTATGTTGGTCTGGTCAGAACCAGCTCTTACCAGCTGCTCAGGACCTGCAGATTGCTTTGCAAGGACCTCCCCTCTGCCGTTTGTCTTTTGAGAAATAAACAGCGAAATTAAAATCGTCTTCTGGGCCTAAGCAACAGGCAGCTTCAAGGACAGCCTGTCGTTACGGAGAGGAGAGGGATCTAACAGATATCTGCCTTCGCCTTTGAGCTCGCGAGCAGCTAGCAGTTGCACTCCGGGCTGATGGCGACTGAGTCACGACCAGCTGCCGGGCCGGCTGTTGTGAAATGGATCAACGGTAGCCATGTTACGCAGCCCGCCCCAGCGAGACGTGGAGCCTGGAGGAAGCTGTTCCTTCAGGATGAACAGGAGTTCGGAATCATTGGAGGTCCTTTTCTTACAGAGCAGAGCCCCTGGGATTGGTAAAGAGGCTGAGGGGCAGAGGATTTGTAGTGTAGTATTAAAAAGCTGGCAAACAGTCATAAGATTTTAGGAATGGATGTCAGGTAACTAGTGCGGATGTCGGCTACCTACCTGAAGAACAGGCAGAAAAGCATCCTTTAGCGACGGGGGACGGGGTGGCAATGTGGTTGTCTTCCTCGCTGTTGTCTACAGCAGTCAAGCCTGATTATGCCTCTGTACTTGCTGCGTTGCAGATAGTGCCAGGTTAGGTTAAGCGTCTTGCAAGGACTGCGGCAACAGATGCCTGGCAGGGCTCCTGTCGCCGAACCACGGCTTTTGCTGGGTAGGCCCTGCGGGTACGCAGGGCGCGTTGCGTGCTGGGATCGCCACGCCGCGCCTTTCACCCGTCCGGCATCGCAAACGCGTCGGTAGAGTAGAAACGGGCAGAGAGTTGCCTTACGGTTCTCTAACACTGATCGGTTGCCGCGGTAACGCAAAGCATGATAAGGGCTGACAAAGCAAAACCATGAAATACTCTTATCGGCACCAGAAGCAGGACAGCCCAGCTGTCGATTACAGGGCCAACGTGGGTCGAGGCGGTCTGTTTCTAAAACAGCTTTTCCTGCGCCAGTTGTTCAGATTCTCTAAACAGCTAGTGGCAAGAGGTGTTGGTGTTTAACTGTTGCAGGTTGACTTTTTTGGCCATTATTCAGCACAGTTCTGCAACGCTCCATGGGTTTCATGGAGAGCGAGACTGCCTAATGCCTAGTGAGGCATATGGAGAGGACTCGCATGCTTGCGCGCTGGTGTTTGTGAAAATATGTGTTTCTTCCTCTGAATGCTCTGATTCAGCAGCTTGAGATAGCAAAAACGGAATTTTCACAATTAATATTTGTAGTATTGCCTTTTGGAGACTGGTGGCAGTAAAGCAGCCCCAGAACATTTCCTTGCTCACTCAGGATCATGGAAAACTCCATGTTTTGAAGGAGGCTCGATGAGATGTGGAGGACAGAAGAGGTCCTCCACTGTGTAAATATCCTGTTATTGGGCTTGAAAATAGTCCAGCAGTGTTACAGCGTTTTTGGAGTGTAACCGTTTCACTCGGCCGTGTTTCGGGGAACGTATTATGGAGTGATGTTCCACCCCTGCGTTTCTGCGATAGGGGATGTTAGTTCTTTTCTTTGTTTAAATTAGTTACTTTATAACTTTTTATGGCTTTAAAATCGGTGGGGTTAAGGTGCTTCAGGCTGTAGGAGTTCAGAATTCTTTCTAACTGGAAAAAAGGAGGGAGGGGAGGGTCTTATTACAAGTGTGTATTTTTCAGAACTGACTCTTTTCTTTCTTTCCTTCTGTGCAGTTGAACAGGCAAAATGGACTTCTCCAAGCTACCCAAAATCCGTGATGAGGACAGAGAGGCTTTTGTTGGCTATGTCCATGGAGTCTCGGGACCTGGTAGGTATTATTTTGTAAAGGAAATCATGGCTTCTGTTTCACCTAGTGTCTCGTTAATCTTGTTCGCTTGGAGGTGAACTTGAAAGTGAAGTAGAGGAGTACAGTAGAGCTCTGGGTGGGGTTTTTTCTCTTCCTTTTTTTGGGGGAGGCTTTTTAAGAAGGATCACTGACTTAGTCTGATAAAATATTGAGAAATAGACTAACAAGATGTTAGTGCTGATCAATCTTATTTAAAGATGTAATGAGCAGAAGCAGGCTGAATAATAATAATAATAATAATAATAATAATAATAATAATAATAATAATAATAATAATAAAACCAAAGGTAGTAAGCTTTCTGGATGAGAAATCTGCAGGCCCAGCGTGTTAAGCTTCTCTAAAAGGGTGTGAGATGCATAGTCCATTCTCACTGAAATGCAGTTTGGCCCTGTGCTCTCCGGATACCCAGTCCCCTGCCAGTATCAGGCTGCTCTGTATTACTGCACCGTGGGCTTGGAGGAGCTCAGCGAGGAGCTGCAAGGGTCAGGGAAGGTGGCAGGGTGTGAGAAGGAGGACTCTTCCTCCTTCTTTAGCAGCTTAAATAGTTTCTGTAGGCTCTGATGGTAACAGCTTTTGAATACGTACAGACTTTTCTGTTCCCTCCTGCGTTCTCTTTGAGAGATGAAGGAAAGGATGGGAACGTGAGAACAGAAGAATGGCATGTATTTTTGTTAATGCAGCTTACGCGATGAATGAGAAACTCCCTTGGCTTGTGTCTACCTAAATAAACGCCTGTTCTTTAACTGCCAATTCCTTAACTGCAAAAGCGATACTTAAAACCAATTTTAAACTGATACAGCTTTCTTCCCCGAGAAGTGGAAAATGTATTTTTGTGTAAATACATGAACCCTGTGTGCAAGATTGATATTATAATAATAAAGACATGATAAATTTTGTCCTAAAGCAGCTAGGCCTCATGTATGACCTGCTGAAATCTAACTCAAAACAGTAGGTTTCAGGCCCAAAACATGCTGTAAAAGAGTCTTCATCTCTTGAAAGTTAATTTAAATGGCTTAAGTTATACATGACTTTTCTACAAAATAAAATATCAAAATAGTGCTTCCTTAAAAACTTTGTAGGCATCTGCCACTCCAGATAGAAGGGTATGTATTGCCTTTGGCCGGCGCCTCGGCTTGATCTATGCAAGGAAATAGTTTGTTATGTTAGCATCCAGGTGCTACCAAGGTAAACAGAAGTTTGAGTGGCTTGAAAATGCTGGTCCCCAGCCACAGGTTTATGTAACTACCAGGTGTCAGGTGAGCTTTTGCCATTTTCTTGTACATTTTTAATTTAGTCAGATGGAAACGTGGCCCAGATAACTGAAAGGGAGAAGCGCCTATGTAACGTGTCTGTCAAAGTTCACTGCGTCTCTAAAACCCTAAACATTCGCCATCTGTGAAGATAGATAAGAGAAATTACGGCGTGAATTGTCTGTGAACCGCTACATTCTCATAGTGTCCTCTTATTGAGCATAAAGGAACGGCGTGAAAAGCATAGGAAAACTTTTTCTTTCGGCTTTTGAACTAGAAATGTCAGGATTTGTGGCAGCCAAGTTATCCCTTTTGTGAAATCAAGAACGCCCTTCTGATTTGGGTGAATACCAGGCTTATGCCGTGCAGTCCTCACTAACCTCTGATGAGTAACTTTCCTGAGCTACAGGAAAAATATGCACCCATGTGTCTGTCTTCTGCAGTGGTCACGGCGTGCAACATGGCAGGTGCTGCGATGTACGAGCTGGTACGAGTAGGTCACAGTGAACTGGTGGGGGAGATTATCCGACTGGAAGGTGACTTGGCAACCGTCCAGGTGTATGAAGAAACCTGTATCCTTTTCACTCATCCCTCTGGGCCTGCCAGGCTGCGCAGTCCGGAACACAGCAGGGATTAGAGTGAAGAGGATGGACAAAGCTGACTGGGACCAGCGCTTGGTACTTCCAAAGCTGGCAGGCAGGAACATCTGTTCTGCACATCTCTTGTAAATTCTGATGGTTTTGAGGTAAATCTTATCTCGCTTGGCTGTGTACCGAGGAGAACTTTTTTGATTTTATGGGGAAATGAAATAATGAGTATCTTGGAATTTAAGTTCATTTTAATTTAAATATTACAGCTCCTCGTTAAGGAAGTTGTTTGACAAATATCAACCATAAATGGCAAAACTACCAAGCAGTATTTGTTGCATTTTTTCTTTGCTTTTGAAAACTATGTTTGTGTAACACATATAGGAAATGTAAAGTGAGCAGGATGCCGCCTTCTGGGCGGAGTATTTTGCGAGATATAATAGATGACATTTTTGCTTCTGCAGTGTGCTCACAGAGTCTTGGTCCAGCTAGGACGCGGCATGTATTCTGTGAAATCTAGTTAACTTAAAATGTATTTTCAATTACACATATATGAGAGAATGTCAGAAAAGAAGTTGTAAAACTTAAAGCCAGACCTTCTTTTTCTTTCCCTCATATTCTTTTAAACTTAAGAGTTGGCTCTGTGTATCTGCAGAGGCTAGGAAAGAGCCTGTGCTGGCTCCCAAAGCTTTGTTCTGAGGAGCTGGATGGTGAACTGGTGACTAGCTCCTGTCTGTACCTAATAATTTGCCATTTTAGATGGCGCCATTTTAGATGGCATCATCATTGCAATATCTAGTAGCCTTCCATCAGTATATGGAACAGGTTTGAGTATAGTTTACTCTTAGGTTCCTGATGAGAGGGCTCTGCCACAGGGCTCTCTGAAGTCAACTTGCTTTTAATCTCTTGAGCCTTGCACAGGGTTTTGGGGGTTTCTTTTGTATTCTTGCAGGACCTTTTGCCAACCTGCTGGCCCTTTGCAGAGAAGTCCATTGTGCATCTTTGGAGCTTAGATAGCACATAGACTGGACAACTTGATCTCGGAGAGGAGGGAAATAATGCTGGTCTTGGACAAACTCCCTTTAAAATTAGACTGCTGTCAAAAAGGCTGTGCAAGGCTCAAGGTCAAAACAGTTGTGCTCTAACAAATTCTGAAGCAAAAAATTACGTATTTCATAACATTGACTGGAACAATCAAACCTCTTTTCTAGGTTTGAAGATTTAAGAAATGCCTGACGCTTTGTCATCCTGCTGCCTGGCACTCCAGTAAACTCGTCTAGTTGACTTGAACTAATGATCGTAGAGCAGAATATTTACCCCTACTTTGCCTCTCTGGAGGATGAGCAGCTTTGTGGCTTTAGCAATTTCAGCTTGAGTTTAGTATAAACCCTACATACTTCTCAAATGATGATGTGTAATATAGTAATAAAAATATTGCCTTAAAGTCAGGTAGTTTAAGAGTATTGGTGTTGCGAATGTGATGCCTTCTGCCCCGTTGCTTTCCCTTTCTCTGGATGAACTTTTCCTCAGCAAACCTTTAGCTGGTGTCTCTGTAGGAGATCCTGTACTCCGTACTGGCAAACCCCTGTCAGTGGAACTAGGGCCTGGCATTATGGGGGCTATTTTTGATGGTATCCAGAGGCCTCTCTCGGACATCAGCACTCTGACCAAAAGTATCTATATCCCTAGAGGTGTCAACGTGTCAGCTTTGAGCCGAGATGTCAAATGGGACTTCACGCCTTCCAAAAACCTGCGGGTAGGTTCCGGCAAGCCTATCTTCCCCTCTTGCTCCTGCCCCTAGAGCTTAGGGCTGGAGCAGAGTGCCAAGGCTGTGACTGCTGGGAGCTGTGGTTAACACTGTATTCAGTTTGTTCAAATGGGTGCTAGGAGGTGGTAGCGATGTTTGAGACTGGATGGGGATCACCAAAACTTACTCAATGTGACTTACTGTGTGTTGCTGCTGCCCATGAGAAACTTGCAAAGTTTTAATATATTTACAAAACTGTCAAGAAGGTAGTGGAATTGCACTAAGCATTAGTAGGAGCAGGTGTTAGCCGAGCAAAAAGAGTAACTGCAAGTTTGCCATTTTGTGAACGGCAAAGATAGCCTCAGAGCTGGAAAATGTCACTGCTTTAGCCCTTGGCATCATCTTTTTTCCAACCCTGCAGGTTAACATGTGCCATCCTTTCTCTGCTTAACATGTTAAACTGAGAGGTGTAAAAGAAACGAGGAGAATTCCTCGCATCAGTCAGTAATTGCTACTTTCCGTGCCTTGAAAGGCACCTGAACCCAGATAGTGTTGCTAGCAATGTGCTGTTAGTGTAACAAGTTATGTAAATGGGCTACTGTGCTGTAACAACACATTTATAAAGGGAGTAATCGCAGTTCTAGACTTAATAGCTATGCTTACTTTATACAGTTCTTTGTCAAGCTTCTTTTTTAAAACCGGAGTTCTCACTTATGACTAATAGACCTGTTCTGATTTTAGGTTGGCAGCCACATCACTGGTGGAGATATCTATGGTGTGGTGAACGAAAACTCTCTTATCAAACACAAAATCATGCTGCCGCCACGGAACAGGGGTACAGTAACATACATTGCTCCACCGGGAAACTATGACGCTTCGGTAAGTCTCCCAAACAGCAGTTGCTGTTATATCCCACGTCTCTTTCGTGAGGTTGATGTACTCTTTCTGTTCTGCGTAATCCCAGTTAATGTGTGTTTCATGCAACAGTTTGTCTGAGTTAGTGATCGCTTCTGCTACCCTGCCTGCAGGGATTACACGATTATCTTGTGCAGTTACTTTCTTTCTATGTATATGGCTTCCCAACGGCACTTCAGTATGCCGTGTTTGCTGACCTCTGTGGGGGTCTACAGTATCTTATGAATGTGTAAAATTCAGTTGCTCTTCAAAAGCATATATTTAGTTGAAGCTTCATCTTGCACTTTTTTTTTCCCCCAGTAGTATTGCAAATACGGGAAAGAGCCTTCCGTCGGGAGGGGACGATAGCGTGTTGAGGTTCTGAGAAATCTGTGGTGGTATCAAAGACCTAGCTGTGCAGAGCAGTTGAGATGAGAATTTTGTGTGCTGGTCCGGTGTGCAGCTGTTTGCTTACTGCAGATGTCTGGTGCTGTCTGCTAGGATGTTGTCTTAGAGCTGGAGTTTGAAGGCGTGAAGGAGAAGTTCACTATGGTCCAGGTCTGGCCTGTACGTCAAGTCCGACCTGTTACTGAGAAGTTACCGGCCAATCATCCTCTATTAACTGGCCAACGGGTCCTGGATGCCCTCTTCCCGTAAGTACTACCTTTTGTTTTCTAGTACGTAAGAAATCTGTCTTTTGGGGGCAAGCGGAGGGAGGAGGCCTTAAATTTTTTTTAAAGGCAAACAGACCCCAAGCTTTCACTATGTATCCACAGCATAATCTCAAAAAATATTTAGCTGAATTCCTTGTATTTCTATATTTGGCAGGAGAACCTACTAGTGGAAAAAGGAAGATAAATTTAACAAGGTAGTTCTAGTGCATTAATCTAGAAAAGAACGGACAAGCGTAAGCTTAACGTAGTCATGCCAAATCTACAGAAAGGCTGGAACTTTCATGCTTGATATCTCCATTTGAATATATAAGTAGGATCTCTTTCCGTGGTCGTGAGGATGTATAGTTCCCAATGTTTGGGGTGACCACTTATGAAAACCGTTGCACTTAACTGTAACACAAAATGTTCATTTAAGCAGCTCACTTCCAAGACACTGAATTCAGTAATTTTCATCCTAAAATATTGCGTTGCTTGTTCTTATAATGCACAGATAAGTACAGTTGTTCTTTTCTTAGCATTTGCATTCCATCAGTGCTTCCAGCTGTGAAAACTGCAGTGTTTCACGCCTGAAAGTCTAGCTGTTGTACCAGCATAACTCATATGCTTCGAGGGCAGTAGAAGGAAAGGATAGTTCATTCCCTTGGTCTTTTGGTTTAGTGAAATGCCTCTGTGCTTCTCCCCAGAACACTGAATGTGACTCCTGTCGCTCTGCTTTTAATTAGGGAGTTTTATTGGAAAACATATTCTAAGATGGGAGAGAGCTGCTTTTGAGTTCCTTGCAAATCAGAGTCCTTTTTCTTTACTCAGGTGTGTACAAGGGGGTACAACAGCGATTCCCGGGGCATTCGGTTGTGGGAAGACTGTGATCTCACAGTCTCTCTCAAAATACTCCAACAGTGATGTCATCATTTATGTAGGCTGTGGAGAACGAGGAAATGAAATGTCTGAAGTACTGAGAGATTTCCCTGAGGTTAGTACGGAGAATTCATGGAGAGTAAACCTTCTTGGGAAGACTTGCTATTGTACTGGTATTGTAACTGAATAAAATATCATATTGGTAGAGTGACTTGAAATTATCTTCTTGCCTCCCTGCCGTAAGTTCTGGTTGTAGTAGCAGAAATCCCTTTTGGCTCGTTCAAGATTGATTTCAGAGGCCCCTCAATAAACTAGCCCTCAATCTGGGCTAGTTTTTGGGTGTACCTTCTAACTTGTTTAAAATAAAGCCAGAATGAATGTCAGGGTGTAATTTAGCACAGTTATAAGCACCTTGCCTTGCACTGGTAACATCTCTCACGCTTCTAACTTAAGCATAGCAAATGCAGCATCTGTATTTACAGGGTGCAGGGTGGTGACACAAACACTTACCAGATATTAATTTGGCATGTTAGGCTTTGGAATACCTTCTGAAGGAAGTAGAAAATGCCTGGTTTAAAAAAAAAAAAAAAAAAAAAGGCAACAAGTTTACCAGTTTTTCTGCCTGTTATTACACGTTAGTGAATTAGTTTTGGCACAGTCTTCTGTAAAATACAGGAAAGAAGCCAGATAGTCTGAACGGTTAGGTTGAAACTCCACTGTCGGAAATAAGGGGTGAAAGGCTTGGGTGTGTTGATTGATTAGGAGATGAGACAGTCCAGCTGAGGTGGCCATGAAAAAGGTAAATCCCAGGGTACTCATAAGTGGAATTCTACACAAATCTCAGGATGTGCATTCTGTTGTCAGGTGCTTGTGAGGCTTCACCGGGGTTGTGTAGGTGGGTTTATGTCCAGTTGTCAAAGACAAACTTGGATCGGTGTAGATGAGGGAAGAAAAGCTCTCTTGATTCCTAACGGGCTTATGACAAGAAGCTAAGATTTTTTGGCTCTTTCAGCCTAGTGAGCTGAGGGAGGATAATGTTCTTCCTGATGCAGTGGATTTGTCATTACTCGTTTGAATGGGATCAAAAGGGATCTGGCAGTTGCAGAAGATGAGATGAGGCTGAGGCATGTACGTTAAAGAGTTAAGCTGTGTGCAATCTGGAAGGCAAACCGGCATAGTATCCTGAAATCTTGAATCTAGTCTCTGCTCTTGGTAGAGTAGCCATGAGCAGAGTATCCTGATACAAGGCGAGTAATACAGTAAAAAACCAAGCAACAAAAAAATTAATCAAAAAACTTGCTACTGTTACCTTTTTTTTTTTTTTTTTTCTTTTCTTGCATTTTAGTTAACAATGGAAGTTGATGGCAAGGTAGAAAGCATCATGAAGAGAACAGCTCTGGTAGCAAATACCTCCAACATGCCTGTGGCTGCCAGAGAAGCCTCTATCTATACTGGTAAGATTTACAGGAGGCTGGAAAAGGCTGTGTGTGTAGAGCAAGCCATCATGCTCTAGTATTTTCAGTTCCTGAGGTGGTCAGTACCGAGAAACCTGCTTAGTTTCAGAAGTCAACCCTTTTGGGCCTTGCCTGCACAGAGTCCTGGTATCTTAATTGAATTTGGCTTGCTTGTATATAATTATAATTTCCAAATACAGAGTAAATTTTGCTTATAAGGTGAACTTACTGCACCAGCTCTCATATAGTTTTTCTCCACATGTAAATTATGTAAGTTTTTGTTTGTGAATAGCTTTTTGCTGACAAGTACAGCCACTTAATGGGCAGGAATAGTACTCTCCGAGATGGCAGGCTAGTCTTCGTTCCTTTGCAGCCTCTTAGAGGGATTTTTTTAAATTCTTTTTTATGAAAAGTTGTCAGATAATTAAGATAAAACATGACCTTTTCTCACTGTTGTGGTCTGGTAATTTGAAAGGGAAGAAGATGTTTTTCAGTAAGAAGAGGCTTTGTTTATGGTTACAGTGAGGCAAAGAGTAGCATCAGTGACATTGTCGTGTCTCTTCAAAGAAACACACAGGAATGTGAGATGAGCCAGAGTGGTTCATAAGCAAAAAATGGGGAGAGTGAGAAGAAAGAAAGAAAGAAAGAAACAAACAAAAGACAGGAAGGACACGATCTAGTTTGAAGAAAGAGTAACTTTGTGTCTCTTTCCATCCAAATGTAAATGTAAATAATTTGGCTTATTTGCGTCTTAGTGCCAACATACAAGCATGGCATTCCTTTCTGAAGTGTATGCTGCAGCACGCCGTTGTCTTTGTCCTAGGAATCACCCTGTCCGAGTATTTCCGGGACATGGGCTACCATGTCAGTATGATGGCAGACTCGACTTCCCGATGGGCTGAGGCCCTCCGAGAAATTTCAGGGCGCCTGGCTGAAATGCCAGCTGGTGAGTAGTCTTCTCTCAGTCTACTCTTGTAAACGCATCCTTTAAACTCGGAGCCTTTGACTCAATTTCTGTGTGTTGGTGTTTGCAGACAGTGGTTATCCAGCCTACCTTGGTGCCCGTCTAGCCTCCTTCTATGAGCGAGCTGGCAGGGTGAAGTGTCTGGGAAATCCGGAAAGGGAAGGCAGCGTCAGCATTGTTGGAGCGTGAGTGTTGCATTTCTTTGCTTTGCGTTGGCTGCAGTTCTTCTTCTGTGTTTTTGCATGTCAAAGTATCTATTTTTCAGACAAAAAGAAAGTCTTGTTGCTCTGTGCAGCTGCAGAACTAAAAATATGTGAATGAGTAGGTAGATACTTAAGTCTCCGTTCACCCAGAACTGCTGCTAAATTGTGCGTGGGGGCAGAGAGAATGAATGTGGACAGGTAGTTCTGTGGGGTGTGGAATCGCAGCCGCTTGCAGCAATCGGAGCAAATGGCTCAGGGAAGAATGTCGTTGGAGCTGTCCCTGAAGAGTATGTCAGACCATGCTCGGAGCAGGACAGAAGGGGCAGTTAGAGCAGCAGCGTGTGCACTTGGGGGCATAATGAATCGTGATTCTCTTGCTTAAATAGAGTAGCATTACGTGGAGCAGCATACCTCAAGCCGTGATGGGCTGTGAAAAGCACGTGGTCCCCAGCCATTCTTCTGGGCTGTATTGATTTGTATATCATACTGTGGGCAAAGTGAATTTCCCCTGATGTGTTTTCAGGACATCCTCTAGTATCTGCAAGAACACCTCAAATCCATTCTTTGCTCTGCTTAGTTCTGCTGTCCGCAACAGATGTACACAAATGCGTTGTGCTTTTGAGGTTGGAAGATTATTTTTTTTAATCTCTGGGAAGGCCTGTATTAGGATGTCAAGCCCAAATGAAGTTGAAGTAGTTATTGTATAGGCGACTATCTGAAATAATTTCAAATTGGGATATTGTTTTCTGTAAAATAATCATTGCACTGTGTTTCACGGCATCCTATCAGCACACTTGCTGAATCTGTTCCAGTTGAGATAGGTTTGATAATCCAAGCCAGAGTTACTACCTGGAGCTAAAGCAACTGAAATCATACCTTGATACTGTCAATCAGTCACTGATATAACTATATTTTGTGGTGTTCTTGATATTCACCTGTGTGGGTGTGCATCAAACACTTTCTGCAGTAGAAGCTTGCTATCTGTTACTTACTTGAAATTGTGTTGACTCTTCTGGTTTCTGTGATCACAGAGCTGTGCAGTCATATGCTGGTACTTCAGTTTAAACCGTGAAAGCGATTCTGATAACTTTTCCTTATCTCGTCCTGCTCAGTGTCTCTCCCCCAGGTGGTGACTTCTCTGATCCTGTCACGTCTGCTACTCTGGGCATTGTTCAGGTACGTCCCACGACGTTGCAGCTCTTCTGTCCGCTTCGTGAGACTCGATCGTGCTTCAGTGCATTTGTGCCAGCGGCTGGGGTGGGAGAGCTTTGCTTTGACGCAGGCAGCTTTGCAGGGTGCTTTGGAAAACGTTCCAGCAGTGTACAAGGTGACCTTATGAGATGGATCCCTTCAGAAGAGGGAGCGAAGGTAGCAATTCCCTCCAACGCTGACTGCTCAGGAATATCCGTGTGCTTCCTGATTGCTGCCCTTTGAGCTGCGCTTCAAAGGTGGCCGCTCTTGGCTGAGATGGGAAGTGAACCACTCTTAGTAGGTGCACGAAAAAATCCTCAGAGCAGCTGACTGGCAGAAGACTGCCTTGCAGCTGATTGCCCAGCCCTGTTTTGGGAAAAGGAGTTGCATCTAATAGGGCTCCACTTAATTAGACTCCAGTATTGACATTGTCTTTGTTACGGCTGACTTCTCCCTCATGAGGAGTCTCAAGCTGAGTAAGTCTGGACTCAGCTTAAAAGATGCATCATTTTTTGGGAAGTGTATTTGAAAGTCACTGCTATAGTTGAATTAACATAAGGAAGGCTTTCTGTCTCAGGCTTTTATCTGAAGATTTATGATAGCCTTTGCCAGGCTGCATTTGCTCAAATTTGCTTTCTGTATTGGTTTGGGTTTTTTTTATTGCCATCAATTATTTTGGTTCCCTTTTGATTTGGAACACTGGGTGATCTTTCTGGCTTCTGACAGGTTTTCTGGGGCCTGGATAAGAAGCTGGCGCAACGCAAGCACTTCCCCTCCGTCAACTGGCTGATCAGTTACAGCAAATACACGCGTGCCCTGGACGAGTACTACGACAAGCATTTTACAGAGTTTGTCCCTCTCAGGACAAAGGCCAAAGAGATCCTGCAGGAGGAAGAGGACCTTGCAGAGATTGTGCAGCTGGTGGGGAAGGTGAGTAACCAGCTGTGAGGAAACGTGGTGTCAGTGAGCCATCCGCCATTTCCTTACTGCTAGTGCAGGATTTTGACCATGCTTTAGATCAGACTTCACGGATACTGCGTTGTGCAAAAAAGGCAAATGGTCACCGGGAGGTGTCAGACTCTCCTGCCTCTAACTGCTTTATTCCAACTTTCTTACATGTTTTGTGACTTCTCATTACAAATATGGTTTTAGATTTGCTAAACCTTGGCTTGATGCTACTTTTCTCATGTAAATTAGATTGCAGGGCATCTAATGCTGGAGGTAAGAAACTTCACTTGCTTCAGCGTTCTAGTCCTGCTGAAATGCCCTTCGTTGCCACCTACAGTGGTACCTCATTGGAAGTAATCTTCGTAAGAGAAATGGTGCAGACTGATCTTTACTGTTGAAGTCGTCTGAAGGGTTACAGTTTCTTGGAAGCCATGTTGCCAGCAGCAGAACAGAGGTGTTGGCATTTACAAGCTGGCCTGTAGAAACAGAAGCGATGTCTGCTTTTTCTAAAAACTGGTGATTACCTGGTTTCTCTGTGGAAACCCGTGACATGACATATGCCTCCATTTTACAGGCATTCTTTAATTTCCTTCATTCACTTCACTGTTTCGGAGAGAAAGCTGAGCTTGGACAGGAAAATTTCCCTTGAGAGCTCTCAAAAGGGATCTAGTGAAAACCCTGTGTTTCAGCTCAGCACTGTAAATATGATAATTGACAGGTGCCTAGCACATACTTGACAGTAACTTAATCCCGTGATGCTCAGATGAGCATTTACAAGGTGGTGGTAGTGTGTGGTAACATGTATTAACTACGGGTATTCGGAGGAAGTTTGGTCCTGGCGCTCTCCCTGTTCGCTGATGCTCTAGCCTGACTGAGACAGGCCCGTTGACCAGATCTTGCAGAGCCCTCCTCTCTCCACGTGTCTTTGAAGAAAAGGAAACATGGTCTCAGGGTCTTCTGCAGTTTTCTATTTACAGAAACGCGTTCTAAAAGACTAGTTTACAGAGCAGGGTAGAATCAGTTCTGTGCTGTGGAAGGGATATTGATAAGCCAGTGCTTGTTATTAATTACCAATTTTAACATTAAATATTATTAACGATTAACTATTCAATATTAATTTATTAAATATTAATTAATAAGCCAGGCATTATTCCTATGATAGAAGTACTGGAACTGGTGATCTTATCCTGAAAGATGTTATCTTTTACAGTTTCTTTCAGTCTGGGCTTGGCTAATAACTGCAACAAACCTTTAGAAAGGGGGAACTGTGGGAAAAACAATCAGATATATTTTTTTCTTTTTAGCTCCGAATTCTGTCAGTCTCCTCGTGAAAGAAGGTCTGAGCTTCCTGTAGGGAGAGCAAGCTGGGGTACTTAAAACTCAGTCTGCTCCCTTTAGCAAAAGGACAGCGAAGGCAGAGAAGAGTGACCTGGGTGCCAGCCGCTGCAGCGCGCAGCAGGGTTGTGGCGGTCCTGCGCAGCGTGACAGGCGTTGCCTTCAGCTCCTTTACTTTTCTTGAACGCCAGACAGGGAAAGCCCGTCGGTGGCCGTGGAGGCTAGTATCAGATCCTTAACATTACTTACTGATCTAGCATGCTGAGATCTAGTTTTTCTTCCATGGACATAAGGATTGAGGAAGGTAAAAATGCATTTACCTCTTTACGTAGGAAGGTGATGTTTCAGTGTACCTCATAGCAGAGCCGTGTGCATTTTCTGCGTCTGGTGGTTTTTCCATTATCTTAAAGGAAGCTTCCTTTCCATTGCTTACCGTCAGATAGACTTAAAGTAGACTTATGGACTGTTTGGCCCATCTTAATTTGGAAATCAATTAAATTGGCTGTTCTATAGCAGGGAGTGAGAAATACCCAAAAGGCAGAATTCTGCTGGAAGCCATCTTAAGAGGGTGGGAAGAAAACAGGTACCGAAAGAGAACGGTTCTTGGCCAGGCTATACCATGTCCTCGTGGACCTGAGTACTGAACTAACAATGTGCCTTACTTTTCTAGGCTTCCTTGGCAGAAACAGATAAAATTACCTTGGAGGTTGCCAAGCTGATAAAAGATGACTTCTTGCAACAGAATGGTTATACGCCTTATGACAGGTGAGATCTGACTGGCCGCTCTGGCCTCCTGGTCCTGCATAGTCTGCATTTAGACAACTACTTTATTTGGCAACAGATCAGTACAGAAATTAATTTTACTCACCGTAAACAAATGGAAGAAGTGTGCTTAGGCAGGCCATCGAACAGGGTATTTGCATTGTCGTACCCAAGGCATGCAGACCTTTGAGTTTCTCAGGCCCTCATCTGTTGTTCAGTTAGCCAGCGTTTCTGCAACAGCGCGTCCTCCTTAGGAGCAGGAGGAGAGGACCACTTTATTTTCACAGTTGACACCCAAAGTCTTCCTGTTTACTCTAGCAGTGCTTGGGGGACTGCAAGAATCCGCTTTCAGTTACTGTTGCATAATTCTTGAGTAAGTTTGATCCATCAAAAGAACTTACTGGATCTTTTCCCTAGTGCAGTGCTTATTATCCCTGTCTGCTTTGCTTCTTTCCACGTTATCCTTCTGTTTTAACAGCCTGACAAGGGGCCTTTTGTACTTCATCTCACTCCCCGGCCCCGGTAGATCAGGAGGTCTTGAAACACTTCATCACTGAACATGCAGAGGTACCTCGTTCTGTGACGGTGTGTGCCTTTGACTAGGTTACTAGGGCAGGTACGCTTGCGTGCGATAGGGAAGCACAGGAAGCAGCACAATGCAGCGTATAAACAACAACGAGGTACCTTCCGCGGCAGTCATCTGCCCGTTCAAAACGGAGCTTTTTGTGTGCGGAGTGCTCTTGTCATAGAAACACTCCCTTTCCTGTGAGCAAAGAAACTTGCAGAGCTGTCGGGTCGTCCCAGGCTGCTCGGAGGAAGCCTGCTCCCGTGGTAGACAAAGCAGGAAGGAGGAATGCCGTTGACTGCTCTGGTCGTTCCCCTTTCTCGTTAGTATTGGCACAGACTGAAACGCGGGACTTGTACAGCGGTGGTTCCTGTCGTCTCCTCTTTTGCCCAGGGCTTGGGTGCTGCTTCAGAAACCTCGCTTCAGGACGATTGTCTTAGCCTATGACTCGCCTGTTTAAAAATGTGGGACCTATTCGAGGCAGTCTCTCTCCTTTGACAGTGTGTATCAAAAATACCCAGAGGAAAGCAGGCTAGCGCTCTTTCTCTCCGGTGAGAATTGGGAGTCATTGTGAAGGCAGGAGCAAAGCCTCGTCCTGTTAACTGTTCCAAGATGCCCGACAGATCCTTTTCTGTTCCGTCAGGTTCTGCCCTTTCTATAAAACAGTGGGAATGCTTTCCAATATGATTGCGTTTTATGACATGGCACGCCGTGCTGTAGAAACCACAGCCCAGAGCGACAATAAGATCACGTGGTCCATCATCCGAGAGAACATGAGCGAGATCCTCTACAGGCTTACCTCCATGAAGTTCAAGGTATGTTGGTAAGGGACTGGGTTGCGCTGCTCTTCGTGAGCTTCCAGTGCCTCCGAAAGGCTGTTACCAGTTGCCTTAGGTAAACGTCTATGAACAGAGACTTTTTGCAATCGTTTTCAAACACTGAAGAACTGGTTTTGGTTTGTGAGCGCGGGAGCGGTCAGTACAGAAACCTCATCGGGTGATGCTGGCTGCGGAGCCTTGGCAACCCCACCTTCAATAGTCTCTTTTATGTTACATGTATTCATGGTAATAGTACGAGCACCTCTCCTGTTTGTTTTGGGGGCCTTGTGATAAAATTCCGTAAAAAATGATAACGTTCTAAGGAGACTATTAGCAGATAAAAGCAGCCTAAAACTTAAATCCAGGAATGTGCTAAAAAGTGAATGATAGAAAGGTTGATCGAGCTATTTTAAATAGAAGTTAAGGAAAGAAATGCTAGTCTCATGCAGCAGTATGTGACGTCCCCCGTTTTGGGCTTCAGGGCCTAAGGCAGGTAACTAGGAGGAGAGGAAGGGAGGAGTAACTTCAACGCGGGCTAAAGAGGAGACGAGTGGCTCTGGGTAGCTTCAGTAGCCATCTTCTTGGAGCACAGCTTTCCTGGAACTCATCCGGAGCGCGCTGGTGTAGCACTGCTGTGGGGACAGTAACCTGTGATGCTGGCTGATGTTGAAGTAGCTGAGGAATATTCTCTGTGAAGTATGATGCTTGTTCTGTCATAACTCTTACAGGCCAATCCTGCAAATCTTTCAAGAACAAGTACCATAAGATAAAATTACGTTCAAAATTAAATGCTCTGGCGTGCCAAGGTATTCTGTTCCTGCAGGGTACTGGCTTGTTTCTGCAGGAAGCAGATCCCTGGTATATATTCTCAAATCATCAAGAACATAACGAGATAGAATTGGGGACGCGAGCTTCTTTGAGAGCTGGTTATATAGAGGCAGGGGAAGCAATACACTTTTTACAAACCCTGGCCACCAGAAGACATCTGGCGTACAGCAGAGCGGGGGACAGCATGGCTGAAAAAGGGAATCCAGAGGGTGAATACGTGTTAAGTGGAGTCAGCCCTCTAATACAGTAGTAGTCATGAAAGGGAAGTTGTATTTCCTGGGTAACAGTCTAAAAGGCGTGAGAATTTAAATGTCCTGTACCCTGCGGTCTGCGTACTTTGGAGAGACAACGGAGAAGCGGTGCATCCACACAGGTGAGTCCTCCGTGTTTCCCGAGAGCTGCGCTGACCCGAGGAGCATAGCGCTGCGAGGGGAACGGTGGAGACACTCAACAGCCGCCACAGCCTGGCAGTCGGTGCTTCTTGCAGGGAAGGCCTTGCAGCCTCAGAGCACAGCCGATTGTTACATTTTTTGCCCTTGTCTTTCATGAAATTATCATTAATCCCGAGGTCGAGAAATTACAGCGCTGGCAAAGCGGGGTTGTCTCGAGCACCCGAGGCTTTTCCTGACGGATCCGTTCATTTGCTGTGTCGTCTTTCAGGACCCTGTCAAAGACGGTGAGACAAAAATCAAGGCGGACTATGCTCAGCTGTTTGAGGATATGCAGAACGCGTTTCGCAGCCTGGAAGACTAGACTCCACCTCCGCGGCCGCTCCAGTTTGTCCTCTCAACTCCTCATCTCAACTCCTCTGCCTCCCTCCCTTACAAGAATGATGCAACAGTACTTGAGTTGATAAATAGCCCTATGTTTTCCCTGTTCATACTCGGAGTCCTTATGAAACATTCCTCTTAGTTTGTGTTTGGCATTGCTTTGTGTGTCTGGAACGGCGAGTGCTGTGTGAATGGGCCTGGCTGAGCGAGGAAATGCTGTTGTACACTTCCAGGGTGGGGAAAACTTCACCTTGCCTCTCCCAGCTCTCTTGGTAACCCGTCGTTCACCTCGGGACGTAACCAGTTGAGCTGTCCCGGCAGAGGAGGTGCAGATCTCAGTGCAGTCACGCGGTACGTCCTGAGCTGGCAGCGGTAAGGGCATTTACATCTGGCACTTTGCTGAGTGACTATCGTGATGTAGAACGATTCTGTTCTATTCCTGAACAGAATTTTTGCTGAGTGACTATCGTGATGTAGAACGCCCTATTCCCGAACAGAATTTTTGACCGTATTCTGATGACACGTTGATAAAACCAAAAATTCTTCACTGCTCTGTCCCTTCTGCAGCCCTCAGCGGAGTCTGTTGGTATTGAAATGTGGTAGTTCTGGATCTCCAAGAAGGGACTAACTAGAAGATGAGCACGTAGAAGCAGCCAGTATACTTTTGTACACTGGAGAAATAAATTGGTTTTTTTCCTACTTGCTACCAATAGGACTGTTGTACTCGGCATCAGCTAAAATCAAAGCCATAGGTGCTCAGCTTCCAGCAGAATTTTACCTTCTTGCGTCCCACTCGCCCCATAAAATTTCTTACCGCTCAGCTGCTTTAGTTTGTAGAGCTCGTGCTGCTGCTGTGCGCTGCAGGACACGTGTAGCGAGTACGGTGACGCCTCCTATGTGGACCAGGAACACAGCCCCTCCTCGGTGGTGCTCGGCCTCCCAGGGCAGTTGCCTGGGTCAGGGGAAGGGAAGGAAAGCCCGCGCTTGACCTTCCTCCTCCACCTGTGCTCGCGTGGCCTCTTCGGCGGCGGCACAGAAGGCCCCCAGTTCTGGTGTAGGAGGGACGTGTGGTGCTACGCTTCTGGGGGCAGGGGATGAATGGGGGGGGAAGGTTGACAAAACGTCTTTACTCCTGCTGTGTTGATTACGATGCCAGGGAGACCAGTGACCGGTCTGCTCTCCGCTCTGGCAGCGCTCTGTCAAGCAGCCAAAACCGCTGTGTCTTGGGCTCGTTTATTGGCAAAAGCAGTACGGGATGGCAGCCTTTCTGCCCAGCTCCAGGAGCCCAGCGCCCGTACCGCTGCTGCAGAGCGAGAGGGAGACAAATGCTGGCACGCTCCAGTCTCTGCCTCGTGTCAGGCGCCATCCAGTGCTGCTGGGTTCCAGCTGACAGCTACTGCTGTTACTGACCGCCATGGAACAGTAACCCCTGTAGGCGACACCGTGCCAGTGGCGTGGCCACCTAAGCGTTAATTCTGCACCAAAGCATTTCCACCGGCGGCCAGCCTTGAACAGCAGCGATGCAGAGGGACCTCGCGCTCCGGACCAAATGCTGCCGCTGCGGTGTCGACTCGCCGTTGGTCAGGGAGCGCCTGGCCGACGCTCGGAGGGATGAACTGGTTTTGGTTCTCCTAAAAGAGACTGCTCCTCCAGCCGCCGTCCCGGTAGCGAATGGTTAAGTTTACAGCTCACTAAACCTTCGGTGTATGCTGCCGCTTTTACCAATGAGCATGCGTGAGAGTGGCCACCATCCAAGCCCTTGCGGCTTCCTCATCGTTTGTACCCTTCACCACTGTACTATGTAGCATTTCATGCTAGAAACCAGATGTTCTTATCTCTTTAAACAGAGGATGTTATAAACTTTATGGAAGATGTCTAAGATAATGCAGTTCTAATATTTATTGTGCTGTACCTGGCCCTGAAGTGTGACCAGTTCAAACAGTTTCATATCTATTTTTGTCTTTTTTTGTTTTGTGTCTGTTTTCAGTGTTGAGATTCTGCTGTTCACTGTGTCCTGCCGCTCTTCCCTCCACAGCTGTGGGCGGAATGCAAAGATGGGCAGAACCCCACCACCTTCTCTACCTTGTATATTTCCTAACGGATGTTGCTGGAAATTGTGTAAAAAAAAAAAATTTAAAAAAAAAAAAAAGTTGAAGTCAATGAGAATAAAATGGATTTAAAGTAGGTCTTTCTGTCCTGTTTTTGTCTGTCAAACCAAGCCCCTGCCGCAGCGGCGCACGCAGCATACTGTGCTTCCTTAAAATCTTACTTCACGTTAGGGATCTCTGTGAACTTGTAAGCAGCAGTGGGGCAGGGACACTTCACCTCAGTTCTCCCGTTCCAGTACAGCTTGCATCACCTCCTCAGCTATTACACGAAAGGAAGAGTTATAGCGTAATAAATATTCTCGGGGTGGAGATATTTAGGACTACTTTTATTGTAATACAAGCATGAACTTGCTTTTCCCTGCTAGCAGCTGCCCCGCGTGCTAACGCAGCTGTTGTGGTTGTACCGCTTTCTGGCACTCGGCTAAGCCGTAAAACGTTTCCCTGCCGCGTACCTTACGCGGTGGGACGTACCTCATGCCTCCTGAAATCCCGGCTGAGCCGTTCAGACAAACCCATCTGAGCTGCCGGCTCAGAAGGTGAGCGGCACTGCTGGCCGCAGCCCGAGAGGAGCACGTTGGCAAAATAAGGAGTTGAGACCTGTAAACAGCAACGGAGGAAGTGAGAATATACTAAAAACCTCACGCTCGGGCATTTGTTTACATATTTGACCACTGTGTAACACCTCTTTGAAGGAAGTGTTCGCCATTTTTTGTATATATATATTAGAGATACAGAAAGCTTGGATAGAGCAGACGTTCAAGTAATTCCAGCGCGTTACGAAGGGGTGGAAGTCACAAGCTCGCTCCTGGCAACCGCAGGCTGCCAGCCGTTCTCTGGGGACGTTAAGAAATCCATCGCGGGAAGGGACGAGTTCAGGTTTCGGCAGCTTGGCAGTTACCAAGTGGCAGCGTCCTCGCTTCATCCACTCGACTTTTGTGGATCTGGAAGGCAGGCGTCACCCAGCGGCCGCAGGAACACTGCTCGCCCCGCCAGCTGAAGGAGCCCAGCTTCGCCGTGCATTTGGGACACAGAAGCTGCAAGAAACACACGTGAGCCGCTCTCAGGTGCGCGCAGAGGCACTCGGTTCTACTTAAAACGTACTCCCATGGTACATTAAATTGTGGCTCCCTGCACTGAGCCAGCTCCTTCCCTTGTAACGCTTCACAGAAGGTAAACGGGCTGAAAAACAGGCCAAAAAGCTAAACGGCGCAGCTGGCATTCGCCGTGCCCTGGGGCGTAGCAGGCAGCTGAGCTGGCAGGGGGGAGGGGGTGGAAACGCGGCCGCTGGGACCCGGCGTGGTCCCGGGACTCTTTTGCCGGTCTCTTGGATTCCAGACAGCCTCAGTCAGCCCGAGACCTCAACGGGCTTCGTAAGCCGCACAAACCCTTTCTCATACCGAAAACCCTGCCCACAGCCTGGCCGGCGTTCTTGGTCCAACAAGCTCACCAGCTCGTTTCCTTACAGGATATTTAACGTTTAAGAATCTGTTCATAAGCTGCAAAATTCACACAAGAGAGGCTGGGAGACCTCAGTCCTTGTGCGGGGGGCTTTCGCATCAGGGAACAGAAACAGTTTGTTCGGCCTTTGCAAAAAAACCATCCCAAAAGCGAAGCGCGTGCTCCCCTTCACCTGTCCTTCCATGACTCCGAGCAACGCCGGCTCCATCCACTGCACGGGCTCGGTGAAGTAGGAGGTACACTTTTCACGGCCGTCGCTGCAAAGCTGAGCGGACTCCGTTACCCTCTTGTGGGCGAAGGCTGCCGGCCCGCCGCCTTCCGTGTGGGGCAAAACGCTGGAACTACGGAACAGAGCGCGCCTGCCCGCCACCACAGGGGGGGAGAGAAAGAAAATGGCTGGTTGTTTACTGGGGAAACCTACAGACGACAGAACACGGGGACGTGGACCTCCTGACAACAAGTAATTAAACAGGATTACAAATCCTACATTTTTTTAATTGAGAAGGTCAGCGGGCACTGAGTCTGTTCAGGGTTACTGCCTAACGAATCTCGTGATCTGTGTGGTTTGGGGCTCTGCCCCGCAGCTGCGTGCTTTTATATAGATCCATTTTTAAACAATTCCTGTCTACTAAAGCTTTAAATCTATGCTCATACACTTGAAGAAACCTACACCTAGGAAATAGCAGGATTATTCAATTTCACCTTAAGCAATCCATAAAAGGTAGTTAAAATGCAGTAAACCCCGTAATCTACAAGAAGTTTATTCTGGAGGAACCGATTGCCAAAGACAGACTAGAAGTTACGGTCTCAGAGCAAGCGGAACCGGGCCGGCCTACAGAACGCGGCAGGTCGGGCTGCGCAAGCGCTGCACAACTTCAAGGAACAGAAGTTTTGCATTCCCTAAGACACTTTTATTTGCCTGACTCTTTGTGGCGTACACTGGATGGAACCTTAGGGAGGAGCTCATCCCTGTCCTGACAGCAACGGCATGCCCATCGATTTACACGGGCCGGTTTTCTCTTGGCTCAATTTCAAAAGGACATTTAATGGAGAAATACAAAAGGTTCGGTACCTGCATTTCCTGCACCTGTAGAGAACCTCTGTGTTTGGAGCTTGACATACACTGGTTGGATCAGCAGCAAAGACTTCTCGGGGCAGGTCCCGAAGTTCTGCAGAGGGGTGAGCAGGAGGTTGTGAATCAGATCGGCGCAGCCACGCTGTGTTTCTGCGGGACGCGGCAGCGCTGCGCCTCCGCCCCCGTCCCGCCACGCAGCAGCCACCTGGCTGGCGTACGTTTGTCCACTCACCAACTCCACTGGATAAGCGGAAAACGAAAGAGCCTCATCCCACCACACCTAAGACTGGGATTCACTTAAGGCAAGGAACTGGGATCTAGACTGGCCTTAGCAATGGTAAGAGAGCTGCATCTTGCTTTACGTTCTTACTTAGAAAGCACGGGCGGAGGAGGAGTTACAGCAGCTCTGCTGACCTTCCAGCGCACACACGGAAAGTCGGCTTACGAACGGGCGCTGCCAAGGAGAACGACACCTAAATGGCGAGAGCACTGCCACGCTGAGGATGCGACACCGAGATCTTGCAAAAGAGCTACGGATTATTATTTTGTTATAAAATTTCACGTATGGACACAGATCTCCTACAGTCAAGCTTTTGCAAGTTAAAGTATGAAGTTTACTTCATGCCTTGATTTCAACTTTATCTCAGTTTTGCATGTGTTATTTTTGGTTTTTTTTTTTTAATTCCGTTGACTTCTTTTTAGAGGACGTCAAGTTTGCCTAGCCGGGTACAGAAAAATCAGGAAAGGTACCAAACCGACCGTCACCCTTTCTGAATTTCGCTACGGAGAACAGCGCCTTGCGGATCCCGGTTCCCAGGCGGGTCGCAAGGCCGCTTTTCCCCGTCGCTGACGACCTCCAGCCCGATGCCAGCGCTTGCCTGGTCAGGCTCGGGGCTCGGCGGCTCCGGGGGCAACACCCCGGGTCCCCCAGCCCCGCCGCGGCCCGGGCCAGCCCGGCCCCTCCGCGGGAGGCTGCCCCCGGCCTCGGTGCCCGCCCCGGCCCCGGCCCCGGCCCCGGCGCTCACCGGGGAAGCGCTCCGTCAGCGCCTGCAGCCGGTACCGCTTGTAAAGGGCGCTGCTGCTGTCCACGGCGCAGCCCATGGCCTCGTAGAGCTTCAGCTGCCGCTGGAAGCCCGGGTTCAGCCTGCGGGGGGGGGGGGGGGCGGGGGCGGGCAGAGCGGGGTGAGGCGGGCGCCGGGCGGGCGGCGGCGGGGGGCGGCGGGCGGGGAGCGGGGCACCCACCCGGCGTCGGGCTTGGCGGCCCTGACGGCGGCGTAGGCCTCCTCCCAGCCGAGCCCCTCCGTCTTCATCAGGTAGGCGGTCGCCACGGCCACGCTGCGGCTCACCCCGGCCTGGCTGCAAGGCAAGGGCGGGACGGGGCGGGACGGGGCCGCCGGGCCGTCAGCAGCGCCGCCGGGGGGGGGACACACACACACACACCCTCCGGCCGCCCCCGCCGCCCCGGGCCTCACCAGCGGACGAGTGCGGCGCCGCCGCCCGCCCGCGCCGCGCCGATGAAGGCGGCGCAGTCGTCCAGGCGGCTCAGCAGGTCGGCGCCGGGCTCGTCCCGCGCCCGGACGTGCATGGCCCGCAGCCCCGGCACGGCCGGCGGCTCCTCCGCGTCCACCGTCAGCACCGCCACCACCCCCGCCGCCGCCAGAGCCTCCGGGGACGAGCACGACTCCGCGCCGCCCACGAAGAGCCCCGGCAGCACCGGCACCATCCCGCCGCCGCGCCGGGGAGCCGCGGGCACCGACATGGCGGCGGCGGGCAGGGCGCCGCCCCCAACATGGCGGGGGGCGGCCGCCACGCCCAACATGGCGCCGCGCGTTGCCATGGAGACGGCGGGGCCCCGGCCCCGGCCCCGGCCCCGGCCCCGGCCCCGCCGGCAGGGGCAGCCGGGAGCCGCCCGGGGAGCGCGGCCGGGCGGTGCCGCTCGTGGCTCGCCGCCCCTGGGCCGCCCCGCCGCGCTTGCGGCGAGCTCGGCTGTGGAAGCCCCCGGCTGGGAGCCGTCGCGGGCCGGCGGCCTCGGCGGGCGTCAGACGCCCGGGAAGCGATGTCGGGGCGCTGCTTTCTTTTCCCCTCACCAGTACTCAAGTAATAATTTCCATAATAATCCTCGCGCATCTGCGCGTACCGGCGCAATTCTCCCCTCCCCGCGCCCGCAGGTCTCGGCCTCGCCCTTTTTAAACTCGGGGGTCTCCCCCCGCGCTGCCTCCCGGCAAACGCTCGGAAGCACGCGCGCGCTTGCGTAGGGCCTCCGCGCTGGACGGAGGCGACTCGTTCCGGACTCACGCTGCAGGCACCTTTTTAATGTCACGGGTTCTGTGAACCTTTGTTGTTACGCACGTTACGAACCGGCCACGCGTCCCGTGGCACCCTGAAGGGAAGCCAGACCGCGTAATTCCTTACTGGCTCCGTGTGAAACAGCTGAACGCGCTCTTGCCGCTGAAAGTCAAACGTCCGGCCCAGCTTGAAAACCGCCCCGCTCCTCCGGTTTATAGTAGCTCTCGTGCAGCGAGTAGATTTTGAGCTGCAAAACAGGAATTGTAACTAAATCCCAACTTTTATTCTGATCTCTTACCGTTAACCCGAGCTATCGCTTGCATTCGGCCCTGAAATCCGACGCAGCACAGACAAGAGGCGTCATATCTTCTGGTAATCTTCCCGATTCCGAGGTCTGTCACATCTGACACCCCTGAAGACTGTGGGGCAATGCAGAAATCTCGGTGCCGCCACTTTCTCCCTGCCCCTCGTAAGGTTCAGGTCTGTCCTGCGGCGGGAGGAGGCCGAGCACCCGCTTTCCCCCGTAGGCAAGGGTACTCTCCCTCAGCCCTCAGCGGGCTGCCTGTGCGAAACGTCACCACCCAACACATCACCAGCCCCGGCTTTTCCTTCTCGTCTCCAAAGACCCCAGTGTTTCGCTTCCTCCTCGAGGCTTTTTGTCCGACGGGATCTCTACCACGTAGCCGCAGGTTTCACCCAGCGTCAGCCAGACTTCGCAAGTTTCTGAGCAGAGGTAACGTCAGATTTCATTAGAGAGCGCTATGGTAAAGCTGTCGCCTCATGTGGGACGCGTCACCGGACCCTTCCTCCCCGCACGAGACAAGAGAGCCTGAAAGCCCTCGTTATCGGTCGCTGGGAGGATTGTTCTGGCGCAGCTCTGTGCGAGACAGCTGTAGGCAAAACTGTTGTAAAAACTGTCTGCAAGGGCCATCCTTGCGGGATGCCGGCTAGCCACGGAGGAGGGGAGACCGGCGCTCGCCTTGGGCCTGACAGGGTGAGACTGAAACCTGGTGGAAAGGGAGATTGTTGTCCCCTTCTCGCAGGAGAGGTGGATGGAGCTGGGCTATGGGGAGCGGCTGTCACGCTGCGGCAGGGATGGGCCGCCGCGGAGATCCTGCCGAGGATGCTACCCACCTGCTCTTCAGGGCTGCCTCACCAGTGCCAGCAGGGAGCATGCACCAGTTCGTCAGCCTTGCTGGGAGATGGACAGTGGGACAGCGTCTTTGGAGCTGCACAGTTTCCACGCGGTGCTGGTGGCCCACCGAGCAGACCGAGGCGGCTCTTTGTAGCGGAGATGGGCCCCAAGGCTTCTGAGAGCACCAGTCCACCGCAGCTTAAAGTTTGCTGTCCTCCCGCCTCACCTCCCGTGCTCGCCCTAGTGCCTGTGTGGTTGTGCGGCGGCCCGGGTGGCAAGCTGCTCCGGCCAAAGGCAAATCCCCTCTTTGGACGGATTAGTTTTAAATCGCATAAACCTGACCGAAAGCAAAGGGTGAGACTGTGTATCTGAGGATGGGGACAACTCTCCTTTAAATTATTTTAAGCTACAATACTGCATTACCCGTGCAAAAACTCCTTTCCAGTTGCCATCGCCGCCAGCTAGAAATAGAGGGCCTACTGGAAAAGCTGTAAAGATTGCAGACAGTTTTTCAATAAAAGCCCCTATAATCTAGCAAAGCAAAAAAGCATACTGAAAAGAAAGGTGGAAATTAAAACCAGAGCAAACTGCGTATGGAGCTTTAGTCATGAAAGCAGTTAACGATTGCAGCAAACTACCATGGGGAAACACTGGCATCTCCTGAGCAATTTGAAGATAGTCTGCAGGCAAGTGCAAGTTATTGAAGGGGCTGAGTTTTACGGCGGGACTATGTTATCCAGGGATTATATGAATACTAAGAGGTGGTTAATCGTCTCTGTTAGCCTTCAAACCCGTGAATCTGTGGGGGCAAACAGCACCGTCTGCAATGAAAACGAGTGGCAGAGCCGCAGGGCTGGCAGATGCAGACCCCCGGGGGTTGGTCCCGTCGCGGTGCGACTGCTCGGGGGGAGGTGAAACGGCCGTGATTTCAAAGTGAAAACCTGTAGTGGGGGAAAGTGCAAAATCCCTGGGGCAGAGCCCACGGGCAGCTCAGCACCCAAGAGCTTCCTAAGAGCTTCGTGTGACCAAGGCCGCGCTCCCGAAATGACCTCGCTGTTTCTCTGTACCCCCCCTTTGCTGCGCGTGCCACCTGCAGCCTGAGGCGATGTGTCCTGACTTTGCTCACGGCTCCCAAAATAGAGTAAATACGTTTTTCCACCCTGATTTGCAAACCCTCGTTCTCCCCCGCCTCCGCCTCCCCCCTTCGGCCTTTGTCTTCTCCTGCGCCACCGAAATTTCTGACGGTTCGTTCTCCCCGGGGTTCCAGGAAACCGTGTGACCAATTAAGCAGTTGGGGCAAGCTCAGGTGCAAGGAAAAAACAAGTCAGATGAGAGGCCACTGCCCACTCGCTCCAGCGAGCGCATTCCATCTCAGCGTGCATCTACCCTGCTGCTTCATAAGGGAAAAGAAAATGCCGGGCTTCCCTGGGCTGCCCGCTCCGGAACCTCACAGCACAACCGGATCGGCAAAACTGAGTCTCCGGGCAGAGGCGTAACCGCCTTGTCCCTACTGGAAGAATTTGGTCTGCGTGCTTTGTCACAGATTAGAGCGGCTCTGTTCGTGCAGGCTTTTAAGTGGTTTTGGGCGTACACAGCAGAGGGTTCGTGAGAAGCAGCGTCTGCAGCCCACGGCCCGAGCTGCCAGGGGCGGCACGCAGCAAAGCAGTGGAAGGGCTAACGGGTGGGGACATCTTCAAAAGGACATTTGTGAGAGACGGCGACTCCCGGGGTTCACTGTCCTCCCCGCGTCTCAACGCAGCAGGAGCTTGGAGCTCCCGCTTTGCACGGGCCCTGCGGGTGAAGGGTGCCCCTTGGAGAAGGAGCGTCTCTCGGGTTTCGCTGAGCTCAGAGCTTGGTGGGAGCGGGGAAGCCCTACGCGGTGACGTATCATCCCCTGGAGCTGGAACTTCCCAGCTATCGCCGTGCTTCTAGCAGCAAATTCAACCTCAAGATTTCTGAAGGACTGCTGTTCCCTGCATTAGTGCACTCTGCGCGTCTGTGCTGGGCTTCACATGTCTGCTTTTATCCAGGAATGGGGAGGAAGGATTGCCACATCTCCCCCAGGAACCCTCAGAGGCTTGTAAAGGCAGCCAGCAATAAAGGGGCTCGCTCCTGATGCTCTGCAGGAGGATTTCACCACAGCCCCACATGGGTGGGACGCTCCTACCTGTCTCCACGCTCTCGGCACCTGCAGACATGCAGTTACTCCACGTCAGGCAAAAAAGAAGAGTTTCCCAACTGCAGATTTGATGCTCAATTACAGAATGGAGCATGACAGCTACTACTGCCGTGTATTAGTAACTCTGCTTCACTTTACGGCTTTAACAGCTGTAGCAACCGAGATTTATGATGACACATTACGTTCGGCAATGCATCCCGTAAGGAAACTAATCTGACAGTGCCAGGTCACTGAGCTGACTTACAAGTTAAGAGTGTTTCTTCTGCCAAATTTGCTGCCCTATTTACTGGATTAAAATGAACAAGTTGCCCTGTGTTCATAACACTCCGTACTTGCCTCTGTTTTGGCAGCTCCCAGACCCTTTTCCCCTGTTGCGCTGCCACCCCAGGAGCCATCTGGTCCTTCTTCCTTCCCCACCTTCTCTTTTGAAAACCCTTCAAACAGAACAGGTCCTGTGGCGCGTATCCCGAAGGGGAGGACGGCACAGGATGGGAGAGGAGGGACTGCAGCTGGAAGCAGGTGCTGAGGACACGGATGAGGAGGAGAGAGATGAAGGCTGGAGCGGCTGTGGCAGAAGGGCACGATGGTGGCTGTCCAAGGGCAGAGGGGGACCGTGGCTGCTGCCACTTGCTGGCCCTCGGCAGGAATTTGTCTGTATCCCAGTCGCTTTCGCAGAAAGGGTGGCTTGCAGAGGTTGGGATCATCTGTTCCTTCTCCCCAGACTCGGAGTTACAGCTGACAGCGGGAAGGTCAGTCCTAAATAAACGTTAAACATTAAGACTGTACCCTGGAGCGGGGCCTGGGCCTGCCTCGGAGCCACCTCGGCAGCCACAGCACCTGAGCGGTAGCCCATGGTTTTTGATCTCTCTTCTCGCCAGCGGGCTGCGTGCTTCCGTGTTGTCCATCCTCACGGCACAGCAATCCCGCGCGCAGACCCGGGCGGATGGCTAGCAGAAGGCTGGCTCTCACCAGGGGTAAACGGGTTGGTTCTCCTAGGCGTTTATTACTCCAAGATGCATTCCTCATTATTCCCGCAACCGATGCAGGAGCCTGGTCCAGCGGGCTTTAAATGGCGTTTCGAAATCCCACCCCACGGACCCCTCCTGTGGGACCGATGAAAAGCGATTAGAAAGCACAAGTGCGTTGTCAGGGGGTTTAAATTCGCTGCAGGGAGTGCTGCGCTTCCACTGACAGGCACTCAAGGTCTGCAAATCAGAGGAGGCAGAAAGCACCCCAGGTACCCAATCTTTAAGACAGAATTGAGATACCTCTTCGGTTTTACAAACATTGTCGTGAAACAATAACGTGTAAACAAATAATGTGAAGTGTGAACCTTCTATTAATGCTTTAACATCTGTAACAGCAGTACGTGCTGCAGTTTATCTTTGCCTTTATTGGTACCTAATGAATATTACACATAGAAAATACTTTTCAACATGTAATTTAATTGCTGTTTACCCGTGGGGCCACAGAAAATAGCCTGTCCAAAATAATCAGTTATTGTCATAAAGCAATCATATCTGAGGCAGAAATATTGCTGAAGAAATACTTTTAAGAGGGGAGACCATTCCCTATTTTAACCTCCAAGTCAGACATTTCCTTACCGGTGGTTATGCCTCTGTCGCTTCTGCTACTGCTTCTTTTTGAGTTCCCTCTTTCTCTTTCTTGTTTTAGAAACACAGGGAAATAATGCTGAGAGCAATCCGGGTCCTCGCATCCAACTCCGTGCCACCACAAACAATCATATTAGGTATTTTCTTTTCTAGCTCTGTCTTGAAACGAGGACGTTTTATTCCCGTCCCTCCCTCCTGCGATGCTCTGAATTCACGATTATCTCATCGGACAAAAAGATGCTAACTTGCCTTGAATCCGGTTCTTGTGTCAATGTTACCCTTTAGTTCAAACAGCTCTTTTTGTTTCCTGCTATTTATCCCAGCAGTGCGCTATTGGAGAAAAATAAATACATAAATAAAGCAACCCACCCATATTCCTGCTCAGCTTTGGCTTTGTTGGTGAAACAAGGCGAGCCTGTTTGTGTTTGCTGGGGAAAGAGGAGCAGTTTCCTCTTACATGGTCGGCTCTCCCCCGCGTGTCCAGGTTTTAATTCATCTTTCTTGACTGTGTATGACCAAGCAGGGTTACAGGTGTGTTGGGTTTTTTTCCCCAGTGCTTTGTAAATACTCTTTTAGCTCTACTAGAAACATGTCAACTGGCCTGTCCTAGGGTAAGTTTTGTGCTTTTTTCCCCTCTATCCTACAAAAGGCAAATACCCCAGGTCCTTTCTCTCCTCTTTTGCTGAAACGTTGAGGGTTTGCAGCAGAAACTGTAGCTTTTATCCCCGCAGCGCGTGATCTTGCGCCGTGGACTATGAAACGCCAGCCGATTTTTATTACTCGGTATCTCCGAGTTTTTCATTGCGCCCTGTCCAACAGTTCTCTCCTCCTCCCCGCCTCCAGGGCCTCCATCAGCTGCGGCTCCCACTACCACGCTCCTTCACCGCTTTTGCCGTCTCCTCGCGGGCCCATCCGTGCAGGTTGTGTATTAACTCCTGGTCCGGCTGCTCCCGATGCGGCCCCGTAGCAAACTCGCGAGCGAAGCCTGGGAATTTTAGCCACACGCTGACGGTTGTTCAGTCCGAGACGAGGCACCCGCGGGACGGCCGCGCTGCGGTTCAGCCTGCTTTTCCTTGTCACTATCGCCCGTTAGGCCCTGGACACGTTCAGGCTGCTGCCTTCCCCCCCATACGGTGGTGCGGTGGGGGGGGGGGGGGGGGGGGGGGAGAGCGACCGTTGGGCTTCACAGGGCGGGCGGCCGCCCCCGTCCTCTTCCCCACCCCGAGCCCCGCCGGGCTCCCGAGGGACGAGGCGGGGGGAGATGAGGCGGGGGGAGCCGCGGCGGGGGGAGCCCCGCCGCCGTGGCCGTGGCCGTTGCCCTCGCCGTTGCCGCCGCCTCGCGCCCCGCCCGCCGGTTACCCGCGGGCGGAGAGGGGCGGGGCGGGGCGGGGCGGGGCGGTGATAAAGGGCGGGAGCGGGGCCGGCGGGGCGCGCGCGCGAGGCTGGCGCGGTCGCTGGGGGTGCGCGGCGCGGCTGAGCTGAGGTGAGCGGGGGCGACGGGGGTTCGCGTCCCGGCTCCGCCGCGGGGCCGCCGCCGCTGCTGCGGGGCGTCTCCGCCAGGCGAGCGCTGAGGAGCGCTTTTTGCAGTTATTGCGGTTGTTCGAAACGGCTGAACGGCGAGCTCCGCGTGCCCCGGGGGGGCGCCGAGCCGAGTCCGGGGCGCAGCAAAGCCTCCCCAGCGAAGGGGCCCGGCGGGGGGAGCCGCTCTCCCTGCCCGCGGAGCTGCCCGGGTGCCGCTTGCCGCAGGTGCGGTCGTCTGAGCTTTTTTTTTTTAGGTGTTGTGTCAAATTAGGCGTCCTATAGGGAATCCTCCTGCTGCAGGGTCACGTACTCCGTCATGGCAGAGGTGAAGGCACGTTGTCCTCGCTCCTCCTTGCCTCTGGTTTGAGATTTGCACCCGAGTGAAGCTACGATACTCCTTACTCTTGGTGTGAAAAGTAGGTAGTGCCTGTCTCGCCTTCAGAGTTGTGAACGAGCGTTGTCAGGTATTGGATCTTCTCGTGATGGAAAATGTTGGCGGTGAAGCAAGAGCCGTGTGAGCCGCTAGCGTCCCAAGTACATTAAAGTCATTAAAATCCCGTTGTTGCTAACTTAAATCTGGCAGAGCAGGCAAACGCCTGAGCGGTTTGGGGCTGGGCGGCTTTGTAGGTTGACAGCCTGAGAATGAAGCTCTCCACTGCAGTGGAAATGCAATACTGCATCTTCGCCCCGCACGGGCGGCCCGGCACGTTGCCCTGCCGGGAGGATGGCCAGGCAGAGCCCAGTGGGGCGGGAAGCCCTGCACCCGGTCCGTCCCGGTCGCTGGGTGGGCTGCGTGGGTCGGCGGAGCCGCCGGGACGGCTACGGGCGGGAAGGAGGAGAGGGGGTGCTTTTGGAGGTAGTCGCTGAAAGATGCGCAGCTTCAGCTGGAAGCCACGCAAGACTCTTGTGTGCTTCAGTGATCTGAAGGATTTAAGTAAAATACAGCGGTTTTAAGATGAAAATGTACTTGAATGCGTTTGAAGTGCCTGAACTGGCAGGTTCGAGGCTTCTGGGTTTATGCTGCATTGCGGCCTTAAGGGTTGTGTTTGAAGAACCCCTTGATTTGTCCTGGACTCATCATCTGATGAATCGCAGGTTTGCTTTGTGCCTGCTGGAGCTGATGTGACCCACAGCAGCAGAGCTCGTAATGCAGCAGTTCATGCTCCAGGGCAGAAACTGATTCCCCGGGAGCATTTTTACCTTACTGTATATTTTATCTAGGATTTGACTCTCTTCTGTAGAGGAGGTGACAGGTCAAATGAGCTGTTCAAAAACTAAAAGCTGGAAGAGGACAGGCATGAAATGACAATAGCTGCTCTTTGAATCATGCTGAAAAAGTGTTCCATGCACTACATTGATGGATGTTAGGAAACTATATGGTTGGGTTTTTAATTCCTGGTAGGCAAGAGTTAACTACCTTAAGTCTGACCTCGGCAGCTGCAGTCTTCATAAGCACTTGGGCAGAAGAAGGTGAGGCCTCAATTAGACCGTAGCTGTCAGGAAGCACCTGGCCACAATAGAAACCTGGAACATTTAAAAAGAGAAAAGTGTATTAATACCGGTTGGAGCTGCGTGACTGTAGAACATATGTAAGTACCTACATACTTCAAAACACAAGCTGCTTAAGCACAAGGGAATGAGCTGGTCAGCTGTGACAAGGCTCCTTAAAAAGTGCAAAAGTTCAGATGAGGCTGTGACCAAGTCTGGTCAGCGAGGTTCTCGAGTCCTTAGTGTTAAAGGGTAACACTAACATGATACACATCATCTGAATATATGCCAGCTCTTACGAGCTTGTTTGCCCTCCACAACTGAGCAAAAGGTTGGGGCAAGTATGAATATTTCCAAAAAGGTAGTTTGATCGTGCAGGGTATCTGAAGAAGGGTAAAGAGTTGCTTACAAAGACTGGAGTGTGAACTGAATGGTTATTATCTGGCTTTGCAGCTGAAATGCTGTCCAGGATGCTGAAGCGCTGTAGCTTTTTGCAGGAGCAAGGTGCACTTGGCCTTTATCCCACGAGTGGTAGATGCTGGATGGTTGAGAAAGGAAAAACTTCTATGGAAAGGAAGAAATCTTGTATCTCTGGCATAATTAAAGCGCTCTCAGTGGACTGGATGTCTAAGCCCTGAAACTAACACCTGAGTGTCTTCCACTGTTGTGCTAGTTGGAGAGAGCAGTTCGAGCTTTATGTATAATGAAACAAGTTCAAAGCTGAACTTTCAGAAGTGCTTTGCAGTTATGGCTCTCACTGGCTTAGGCTGGTGCTGCAGATAATCTTGAACTTAGGCAAAGCTTATGTGTCATTGCCATTGATAATTTCGCTTTGGCACAAGCTGCTTTGCTGAAGTACTTAACGCTGCCTCACTAAAAAAAGGACAATGACAACTAAGGGTTTTGCCTGCACCGACAGAGAAGCTGAGTATCATTTCAGGTGAAAGGCTTGCTGATAATCATTAGTACATACAATTATTTCTTTCTAGTTTGCATCTCTCTGTAGACAGAAAAACAGAGCACAGGATATATCTAGGAGCATAAAAGTCTGACTTGTCCTTTTTTTTTTTTTTTTTATTCCACCTCCCTACAGTTTCTGTGGAGAAGAAAAGCCTTAAGATGGCAGGCAAAGGAAGTAACATGGACTGCATGTCGTGCAGTGTACTGAACTGGGAGCAGGTCAGCCGTCTGCATGAGGTTCTTACGGAGGTGGTTCCGATCCATGGACGAGGTAACTTCCCGACGCTGAAGATAACTCTGAAGGACATTGTTCAGACTGTTCGGAGTAGGCTGAGTGAAGCAGGCATTGTGGTACACGATGTCCGTCTGAATGGCTCTGCAGCTGGTCATGTCCTGGTCAAGGATAATGGGCTGGGATGCAAAGACCTGGATCTCATTTTTCAAGTTTCTCTTCCAAGTGAGGCAGAGTTTCAGTTAGTTCGAGACGTGGTGTTGCGATCCCTCTTGAATTTCTTGCCAGAAGGAGTAAGCAAGCTAAAAATCAGTCCAGTAACACTGAAGGAAGCCTATATCCAGAAGCTAGTCAAAGTGTACACAGAGTCTGACCGTTGGAGCTTGATATCCCTTTCCAACAAACACGGCAGGAATGTGGAGCTGAAGTTTGTAGACTGTATACGACGACAGTTTGAGTTCAGTGTGGACTCCTTCCAAATCATACTGGACTCGCTGCTCTTTTACTATGACTACTCGGAAACCCCCATGTCGGAGCACTTCCATCCAACTGTGATTGGGGAGAGCATGTATGGAGACTTTGAAGCGGCTTTTGATCACCTCCAGAACAAGCTGATAGCTACCAAAAATCCCGAAGAGATCCGAGGTGGTGGGCTTCTGAAGTATAGTAACCTCTTAGTGCGAGACTTCAGGCCCATGGATAAGGATGAGATCAAAACTTTAGAGCGCTACATGTGCTCCCGATTCTTCATAGACTTCCCGGACATCTTGGATCAGCAGCGCAAACTAGAGACCTACCTCCAGAACCACTTCTCCAAAGAAGAGAGGAGCAAATATGACTACCTCATGATTCTGCGCAGGGTGGTGAATGAGAGCACAGTCTGTCTCATGGGACATGAGCGAAGGCAGACTCTCAACTTGATTTCTCTGCTAGCACTCAAAGTACTGGCAGAACAAAACATCATCCCTAACGCCACTAATGTTACCTGTTACTACCAGCCAGCGCCTTACGTTAGCGATGTAAACTTCAGCAACTACTATCTTGCAAGCGCTCCTGTGCCGTACAGCCAGTCCTACCCCACTTGGTTGCCTTGCAACTGATCATTTCACTTGAGCGTTTGTGAGTGGAGGCTACTGAAGGCCAAGATGCTGAGTGTATATATGGACAAGTAATAACTGTCACTTGGAGGTTTTCTCATGGGAAACATGACTGCATTGGACTGTCTATTTCCTGGTGTGCAGTAGGAGTATGCGACCAGGTGACCTGCTATGAACCTTTCAGTGTATCTCTACAAATGCCGAGAAGCCTTATTACCTCTTCATTAGGAGAACAGAACCAGCAGCCAAACGTTAGAGGAGTAGTTACAGAACTCGGTACTAGTTCTGGAAATGGCTCCGTTGTGATCTAAGTGGAGTATTCAGTAAACTGGGTTAGTTAATAGAGGAAAGACTGTAAAATGTCTTGAGCAGAAGCCACTCCTGGAACAGCAACAAAACTCTGCTTTCTATTGCCTAACCTCATTACTCTATACTTCCTCGGTTCAAGTTCTGGCCAACTTTCTACTGAACTAATTGTACAAGTGTGGGCTCATGTCATGCTTGGGCTGCTTCTGCTTTCTGGCTGTGTAGAACCGATAACTGTATGGATACTGTCTGTCTTGTAGAGGGCCTAAATGTTGTTTCCTGTAGTACCTAGGGATATATGGTCCTGCCTCAAGTTCAAGGTTAATTTCTTGGAAGTTGAAGATGGATTAGCAAGTCTATCTCTAAAGCATAAGCTGGCTAAATTTTTCTTGAGTACAAAAAATTTGGAAGGTGGCATCTCTAAACATGCACCAAAACACAATCTAAAACTTCGTACGCTGAAAAGTCCTTGAAATGAGGAACTGAAACCTTAAATAGAATTGGAACCACAGTTTGAATAGTTAGGATGGAAAAACACTCTTGAGTCCAGGCTCAAGATAAAGCCTTTCTGGCTGCATCTTTCAAAACAATTTTTGGCACAGTTGGAAAGTAGCACAGCTCTTACACTGAGGTTTGGCCCAACTTTCTTCCTCACAGGTCCACAGCAAGCAGAAAAAAAAAAACCACAAAAAAAACCCTAAAAAAACAAACAAACAAAAAAAAACCCAAACCACTCTAAGCTGCAGGATGATGTGCACTTCTGCCACAGTATAAATTTCTAAAGTGCCTCCTAAAATGAACTTCTTACACAACTTCAGGCAGGTCCTGAAGGCTTGCCTTTCTGTGACCACTTAAGGGTGGAGCGTACTGGTTTGTCACTATCACCCCGTCACTGTATGAGATGGTGTTTTGAGTGGTTAGAGTAAAATTCTTCCTCTCTACTGGTCTTAACCCTCACTTGAAGAGGCATATAAACCCTAAGCGGAGCTCTCTGCAGAAGCTGTACGTGTTGAAAGTCTGCCCTTGTTTTCAGAATAGCCTCTGGAAGAGTATGGACTCCCTTGGAGGTTGAAGGGGCTGACCTTCCTAAAGGGTACGTGCTGAACTTGCTGCTTTGACACTCCCGTGCTTTATAAGGAAGGTTAAAAATTCCCTAGTCATGTATATAGCCGTATTAGGAACTGGTATATTAACTGGATGATTTTCACTGAATTGCAATAGTAAAATGCATACAGCGAATGATCGAGTTCCCTTTGCTTTACCAGAGAAGTAGACTAGAAAGGCAAATCTTAGAGCTATTTAATATGTACTGGTGTAATGTTTAAGAATACTTGTTTTCTAAACCTTTTTTATGACTTCTAGCTGCCTCTGCAAGCTTGCGAGACCAAAGTGTCTGATCGAACGAATGAAGCTTAGAAGGTAAAGCAGAAAGCAGGTGCAACACCAACGTATGGTTGCCGTTCAAGGTGGAAAACAGTAGCAGTGCGGCACTTAAACGGCAGTAAAAACCTGCCTGTTCCTCATAGGACCAAAAACTTCTAGTTACATTGCAAGTTCTCTCACTTTTCGTAACTGCTTCATAAAGGCTGCCTCAATAGAGCAGCGAGGCTACTCTTCTGTTCAGACTTCTTCATTTAGCTTAGGGAGGCAGGGAGGGATACAATCTAGAAAGCAGTCTGTAGCCGAGCATGCTTCAGCTTAGCTTTTTGAACAGTCTTGTAAGCAACTTCAGTAGCAAACAGACAAACAATTTGGTGTCTTCTGTTGTGCTTTTTTCATTAAAGGCTTCCTGAGTAGTCAGCCAAAGTAGCTAAACTTGAAAGCGAACCCAGCCTTTTTCATGAACTGTGGCTTGGACTTGGTGTGGCTTACAGACAAGGCATCTCTCACCCAAGACTTTGACTATTTGGAAGGCTTTTTAAAAACTGACATGATGCCAATGTGGTCATGTGTTAAACTTAGTGCAAGCTTACTGCTGGAACGCAAACCTAGGCATGAATAGCTTCTGCGTGCAAGGCAATACTTGGCCTAGTGTAGAGTGGCACTAGAAAGAAGGAAGTCTCTTGCTTAGGAGTTTGTAATTGCTGTCACCTCTGAAACAGATGTTTTTAAAGCCAACCTAAGCTGTGCCCGTTGCAGAAGTAAACCATTGCCTAGAGGGACATGTTTGATTTGCATATCAAATAGCTTGGACTCATGTAGCTGTCTTGTGCGATCTCGTGGCTGGCCTTTGGAAATTGTTCCTGTGTATCAGCTCATGTGGAAGAAGCGGTCAGATGCTTGGGAGGAGTCCTCACAGGCTTGACACAAACAGGCTTACATTTTACTGGTCTGTGAATGCCTTGGCTGCTGAACATCAGGCCAGGTGCCTCTGCTGGAAAGGGAAGTGCTAGGAAAAAAAGGTTCGAATGGATTCCTACGGAGATAGACCTATGGAGAATTTAAGCTTCCTGCCCTAAATACTGTGCTTTTGCTAATGTAACTTGTTGCTGAGGCCTCTAAGGAAGCTTTACGTCGAATGGCTGCTCTCTGAACAGCTGACTTTCTGGGTTTAAGCTTTGCAGGACTGCTGTGTTCCCTGTCTCTTAAGTTGCTCTGGCATATTAGAAATATTGATGCTTTGTAGCCTGGCTGCTAGATGTTAAGCTCTTGAATAGTTAAACTGTATTGTGAAGCTGTGCACTACCTGCTGCATTGGCCCTACTGTGTAAGGGATTGCTGGGACACTACTCGTCTCGCTGCCTTCAAAATAATCCTGGCTTGGCAGGTAAAGCTGGAATGCTCAGCAGCTTTTCATCACCGTGTTGCAAGCAGTCTACCCCTTTCTGTTTCAAGTTGTCCTAGCAGCCTGATGTTGCATGTGGCAGTGGCTTAATTTGGTGTATGCTAGCTGGTTCGGGCTTAGGTTTATGGTCGCCCCTGTAGCAAGGAGCAACGTGAGAATAAGCGCTAGGTAAAAGTTAAAGTGATGACCCTAGGCCAAGTCTGGGCTGCCTGCTTGATTCAGTCTCCCTTCAGTACTTAATGATGCCTCTGCAAACCTGCTCTATCCTCTGCTGCTCACTTGTGTGTCAAGTGAAGGTTAGAGAAAGACTACTATACTTCAGACTGTTACCCTAACGCATTCCCTCTGGGCAGTGGCATCAAAACAAAGCTGTAGTAACACTAGACCGCAAGTCTTGTATCTGTGCATCATTCCTCAGGACTAGGCTTCTAGTAAACTAGACCGTGTGGTTTAAAATAGCTGTTTTCTTCCTGTAGCTTATAAGCTCTGCTGGGCTAAGCCAGTCTGAGGTTAAGCATCTGTTGTCAATATTTATTGCCAAGTCCCCCTTGACTTAGGGTTTATTGGTGTGACTTCCTCATTGTAAGATAGATTAATTTTTTTTATTTGATAAGATGCTACCAAGGAGACCTAGTAGTGGGCTGGGTTTTAGTCACTTTGGTAAAATCCCTATGCCGATCCATGGTCACGCTGAAAAGTTGTAAGGTAAAGCATATTTCGTGCTCCCTCAGCTCAAGATGTAATTGTTGCTGTGTTTGTCCTCAGCTAGTTCAGTCAATGGCTAAGCTGGAGGTTGAAGACTACTGCTTGCTTTTTAGTAGCCATTTTTCAAGAGTTCCTCACACTTTAATAATCTTGTCTACAAAGCAGTAGGTAGTATTTAAATCTAGACCAAATACCTAAAGCTTTTTCTTGAAACCTAAAGACCTGTATTTTGGGATTGAGTTCTGGGGTTAAGCATTTGGTATGTTTTGTGCTTAGGCTTTGTGGGTTTCTGATCCCTAGAATGACTACTAATGCTGGTAGTGATCTTTGCTTATCACTATATGAGTGCTTGGGAAAAGGCCTCTCAGAAGAGAACTTGGACAAATTGCTTCAATTTGAAGCTGTCAGTGTGCTGATGGCACTTGTTTACCACTGAGCTCAGTCAGGGTGCCATAATTGTTAGGCACAGGACTAAGCAATAAGTTGACCATAGTCACTGGCAGCTTGCTCTAATTTGGGCACTGGGAGAGCCAAATGGATAGTAATACTTCTAGCCTTTGCATCTAAGTCTTACTCAACCATTTGTTAAATACGGTGAAGTGTGTTTCATATATGTTCTTTAATTTCAATGGAGCTAGTTATAAGGTGGGATGCTGGGCTATAGTTGTAGAAGCTTTGGGGGGAATGGTTGGAGCACTCTGTTTTTTCTCGCTCCTGTTGGGGGAGAAGGCCACTCACTGAAGTGTCTGGATTGGGCTTGTCTCTTTCTGATTAAAATTGCACTTTCTGTTGAAATATAGAAGCCTTTTTTTTTTCCTATGTTTATCTCTTATTTTTTACTATTAAAAGAAGTCAGCTCTTGGAAAATCTGTCTCATACCTCTTTGGAAAAAGTGAGTCTTTTTTTTTTTTTTTAAGCTGGCAAAACAAGGTACTAGAAATACTTGGATTTGTGATGAGCCCAAATGTGAGATTGGTCACAGTAACTTTGTCTACTGTTCTGCACTGTGGTGCTCACTTGTCATTCTTGGAAATTGGGTTTTGGACCGTAATGATTCTGAAATTCTTGTGCAAATAAACTTATGCTAAACATTGTTTGCCTCAAGTAATTCTTGCATCTAAATAGTGCTGACAAAGTATTTGTGGAGCTTATTGGCCAATGTGTGTGTAGGTATACTGGTGGGGGGAGACATAGCGGTGGGGTACACAGTAATGCTTGGCTTTAGATGTTATTCAAGGTACTCTTTTTTTTTTTTTTCTTCAGGAACGTACACATCTGCCTCAGCTTACCGAGGGTTAGTGAGACATGATTCATCTTTCAACTTACATTATAGTGACAGTTTCTAGAGAATTATTTTTGCCCTCTCTGACCATTATCTGGTCTCAACTTGACTTTAAAACATGTCGAGGCACAGTCCTAGGCCTGTTAGTGGCTGGTTTGAGCTAGAGCCTGCCAGTCTGATCTGTGATGCACTCCATTTTATATGCTGCTCCAAGTCAGGGGCCCTGCATACCTCAACTCATGAGCCGAGGAGGTGAGAAACAAAGTCAGCAGTTGCTCTTCAAGTTATTTACAGGTTGAAAGTCTTTGTGCTTTCACTCTGTCCTAAAAGCTGATATTTCTATGTACCAGTGGTCAATAGGGGATGAGCAGGTCAAAGCTAAACAAAAGCTGGGGGCATGTGGCAGTCTATTTGCTGCTCCTCCTGCCCTGGGATCAAAAATAAATGGACTGTAAAAAGTGTACTTGCTTCTAATCCCCTCCTGAGCTCGGACAAGCTCTAGCCTCTCAGTTAAGTAATGCTGGAGAAATGCCAGTGTTCAGGACCTTGTAACACCTGCAGTGGAAACTTCTGTGGAGATTAGCAGAGGCAGTGTGATCCCATGGAAGCAATCATGAAGCTTGTGTTGTCCTTTTTCAAGATGTAATTGTTTCCCTCTGAACTTAAATGGAGAACTGATAATGCAGTTGGGCAATGTAAACCATCTGCTTGTCACCTGAAACTCCCTTACCTCAGCTCCTCAGTTTATCTCATCGTAAAAGCTTCAGAGTTATTTTGGGTAACATCCTTAGTTTCTAGAATACCAAACTTAGCTTTGCAGGGTCAGATACTGAAACAGCAAGATAGCTATGCTTAAGCAAGCAGCAGTACGTACTCTTTTGGTTCCATAAGAGACTTACATAATGGTAAAAAACTGAAAGGAACTAAAGAAGAAAGATATTCTTGCTCTAACGCTGTTGTATTGTTAGTGAAAATAGAGGTATAAGTGTGCTGTTCTGTTGTACCGCTAGAACCCAGCCGTATCCATGCTTTGCAAGATGAGCTCAGTCTTGTGATGGGGAGTGAGAGGCATCAGGCAAATGCTACTCTCAATCGTTGCTGCTGTTCTGGCAGATGCACTTATTTCCCTCCCTCCTTCCCTGATGGAATATGGAACATTGAATACTCTGATTTCAAAAATATTAAATGTGCCCTTACAGAGACAGAATAAATGCTCCTGGGAGAGAAACGAAGATTTTTCTTTGCATGCCTGCTTTTTTTTGAAAGTTGCTTACTCTATGTTTAGTACACCAATACCCTAAATACCTGAAGTTGCTATTTTCAGCAATAAAATAGTGTTCGCATTTATCCAGCGGCTTAAAAGGGGGACGTATCAAAGGGTGTAATATGCCACTGGAGTGTGGGTGTTAGACACCGCAGTCGTGTTTTGCTGCAGTAGCAGTGCTGTAATCTGTTCTGCTTCATCTCAATGAGAACAAGATGAGCTCCGTATCCTACAGGCAGGGCTGCCTGCTGAAGGGAGTAGTTAACCTGCCAAACCTTAGTAATTTTCCTAGTAGGAAAGAGTTGAGTCATCGTGCTGGAAAAAGGTTGTCTTGCCAAGAACTGTGCGCAAAGCAGCTGCTAGATCCTCAACTGGTGGTTCACATGTACATTAAGGAAAGCTGTACTATCTACTCCAGGGTTATCCCATTGACTCTCGGCTGGGTGCTTTAGTAAACCAGCAGGCAGTAGTTGCCTAGGCCGGCTGATCCCGCAAAATACTGTGCTGAGTCCTCATCACTGGTAAGTCGAGCAGGGGACAGTCCATGCCACCTCACTGCTCAGAGAATGGAAAAATGCAAGCTCTGGGCGAGGTCTGGCCAAGGCGGAGTGCAAGGAAGCTGGCCGGTCCAAGCTGATCTGCAGCAATAATCCTCTCGTCACTGATAAACCCCCGTAGCTAGCCTGCGTACTTCAGGAGGCTCCCAGCAAACGTCCAAGGCCCAAACTGCTCTCCCTCTGCATTCCCAGCAGGCAAGTGCCGGTTTGGTGCTGTCGAAGCTGGGAAATTTCCCTTCTGATGTTACGTGGTTTATTGTGGTCTCTGTTTTGGCACGTGAATGACATAACCAGGCAGTTCATATGCTCTTATACCCCTGAAACATATGTTAACTTTATTCTACCTGTTCATGTAGCAAATCTGCTTCAGAAAACCGTGAAACTTGTGCTACCCAGGGGTTATACTGGTTGCACCTCAAGCAAAGGGAAAATTGTCTCCCCTGCTAGAAAATTGCTGAAGTGTGAGACTTCTGATTCAGTCACTGTCCCCGTGCAGCGAGGCAAGTCTGAGCGTGTTGGATGTGTGGCACGCGAATTACCCTGCAGGCTGGTCCCTCTGTGGACGCTCTTCTTGCTTCAGAATTGACTGTCCACCTGCAGCAGTTCCCTTCTCCACCCCCTCTTTATCACTTATCTGAATAACTTGCTCTGAAAGCTCTATCTCGGTGTGCCTCCCGGGAAGTTATTCAATCTTGCCCCAAAGGCGCTCAGTAGCGGCAATTCCTCGTGTACTCGGAGAACCTGTTCTAATATTTGATTGTGGTCGTTACTGAGAAATTAATTTGCATTTCCACATTGGTCTGAACTTCGTCTGCGACCTGTGGCTTGCTGCATCCTTATCCACAAGACTGAAAAGTCCCAGACTGCCTTGTGCTATCCACTAATCCCTTCAGCTCTTGGATGAAAATGAGCACTTGAAGCTTTATGTTGTGTATATTGTATTCAGAAGCGGGAAACCTTTTCTTCTGGAGCTTTGTGGTTCCTGCGTGTCTCACGACCCAGCACCAGTTGCTAGCCCAGTGCTCTCCATACCATGGATAAAAAATAGTGCTAAGATTTCTTCTCAGCCTCTTGATATTTGTGTCTACCAGCTGTGCCTGCTGTTTTTGCCATGGCGTTATGGCATGCCGAGTGCTCGTGCCCAGTCAGTTATTCACGGGGATTTCAAAGTCCATCTGCTGCTTCTCAAGGCAGCCTCTCCCATCTGGTATCGACAACATCTGTGCTTCTGGTTTCCAGATGTAGTATTTTGCATTTGGTGGTATTAGAAAAACATTTTGTCTGAATCCTATGGGCAAATAGTCACAATGTGGACGGACAAAGTAACTTGTCTTCTTCAACTGTGTGCTGCCTTATTAAGTGTTGCGTAGTGTCTGGAGGTGACCGAAGTGCTCGCAGTTTTGCGTTGTTCTTTCATACTGAAGAGTACGTAAGGTTGTTGTGGGCACTTTGAAACCTGCAGGTGGTTTAAAACCAGCGTCAGCACAAAGTCTGCAAAGGTACTGGATGCAAGCTCTTTTGGGAGTATTTTTCCCTTGCAAATACAGGGTAGAGGCAGCAGAGAAAGCTTAACGGCAGTTCCTCGGTCCTTTCCTCTGCACCCCACGCCTAAAGCACTGTGGTGACAGGTATCCCTGGGGCACGAGTTCACAGCATGAGCGAAGCGCAGAGCTCCGTGCTTCTCCTCTTGCCATCACATCTGTTAGTCATCACAATCATCTGCCGGTCTGGTTTACGGCTCGTGTGGGGCTCCCCAAACGTCGTGTAGCCCTGACTAATTGCCAAGGCTGATGTAGCTCTCTAGACCTCCTGAGCTCCCTGCCACTTTCTCCTCCTGGGCAGCTTTCCTTAAGACTGGGGGAAAGCGAGTTATTTTTGGGAAGAGCGCCTGCTATCAATCCCACCGCCCAAATTCCCTGCGACACCGGTGGGAGTTCGTCAAACGCTAGGAGGGATTTGCGGTGACCGGCGTGCCTAGGGCTCTGCGTTACGGCTGTCCTGCTGCCCAGCTGCGCGGGAGCCTGTTTCTGCAGCCCTGTGGGATCGGTGGGAGCAACGCGTGCGGATGGGGCTCAGCCTCTGGCAGCAAATGCATGGAGTTACTCCAGAGAAACGCTGCTCGTAAAAAAACAGCGTCTGCTTTGGAGCAGAGGAAACTTTGAATGTGGAGTAATATTCCAGCTAAGCGTGCGTATGCTTCAAATTGGTGGTTAGCCTCCTTCCTTGCAGCACTCCTCTGACAGAAGGAGGATTCCTATTTACTACCATTTCCTGGGCCAAAAAACGAGCCCTGAGGAGGGGCAGCAGCACATTTAGGTAACGCAGGGGCTCGCTGGCAGGGCCAGCAGCAGATATTTCGGAAGCCTTGCGCATGGATGGCGTGGGAAGGGAAGGGGGGTGGGTGGTACTGGGACGTGTCAGAAATCAAACAGAAGGATGCGGGTGTTTAAAAAAACCACACAGATGAACTGGGGAGCTTCAGAGGTGTACCATCTTCTCACATGTCCTATGTAAAACTGCAGCAGCATGCCGGCAGAACTTGCAGAGGGGCTGCGTTATGCCCACGTTTAGGATGCTCTACACGTGTAATTTGTAACTTCTCGCAATACTCAATTGCAACGTAACATCACGGGGGTAAGCGTGCTGTTATCGTGTGTTACGCACGCGGCTCTCCTCAGCGGTTACGGTGTGAGCTCTGCCCTTCGGTATTCTCAGCCAGGTTTTTGTTGTCTGGTTAGAAATAAAAGATTGCTGTATGGGTATAATTGCAATTATGGTCAGGAGTTTCAGTTGACCAGAACTTGAATTTTTGTTTTAATTGAAGTACCAGCTGGAAACATGGATTTAATTAAAAAAAGGAAATTTCTTTCATAAAGAAGAGTTCATTAATTAGCAATGTGATATTCGGCAGAAGTGGTCTTGCCTTTAACCGTAAAACTGCTTGTGAAGTTAGGACTTTTAATGCCAGAACAGCAGCTTTTAGTTTGAGGGTGCTTATCTCTGATTACTGATTTTACTTACTGCTAACAGAGAATAGATGGGTAGCGAAAGGGCCTACAGTTCATCTCCGGGATCCTTTGGCTGACTTGCAGAACATCAGGTTATTTTCGAGAGTTTATGTCCGCTGCTGACAAAACCTCTGGATGACAGACTTCATGGAAAAACAGTAGTAGTGCTGCTGTAATGCATTATACTGGTCTGGACTTGAATAAGAGAAAAACTGCAGAAAAACCAATTTAAACCTGGTTTCTTTATGGTGACTGTTCTTGAGGCTGTTTCAGCATGCTTGATAGATTCCAAACAATGTTTAATTTGTAAGAGGGACGTCTCAGAGGAGGCTGTTTGCTGCTATATATATTACATTGCCATATGTCACAAACAGGCCGCAGTGTAATAGCACTGGCTCGTGGAACTGTTTGAAACAGCCTGACCCAAATGGCTAAATTTTACACCCATTGAAGTGACACTACTTTTAAAAATGGCATCAGAGGACCGAGAAACCTGCAGAAAGAGGTTTAAGGCTTGGGTGGCCAGAGCTGTCTGGAAGCCGACGGTGCCCGCTCTGCACCCTGAGGAGGGGATTTCTGTGGGTGGCCCGTGTCAGCGAGAGCCCCGCTGGCTGCTGGGCGCCGAGCAGCAGCACAGGGCCCTTCCATCTCCCGCCGTATTCACTGCATCATGATGTGAATTAAGCGTCAAGTTGAACCTCACCTTCAAATGATATGAATTAAGTGGAAAGTTAAACCTTACCTCCAAATTTAATTGGGCTCCATAGCAACCCGACATACTTTTTTTATTTTTCCAGTGGTTTAATTTCCTTTTTATTTCCGTAGCAATGGATTCTTGAGAATCCAGACATGCCGGAGTGCTGGCACATTACCTAGACTTTAACCAAATCTTCATTCTCACAGTATAGAGTTAGCAGAGAACTGAAGCACTGAGAAAATAAGGTATAAATGTTGTATAAATGTTGTAAACAAACATTTAAAGAACTGTCTGTAAAGCTCAAAGGACTCTCGCTACTGAAAATATTTTTAAAGAGTTAACATCTTACTTTTATTATATAGTTGTCATTTTAGTTTTTCTTTGGGTAGGTGCCAGTCATAGCCTGGCTCCCCGATATCACCTGGAGATCCCTGTCGCTGGTGATAAGGACAGCAAAAGGTAGGTGTGATTGTTATTCAGGCTGATGTTTTGCTTCTTATGTTCCCCTGTGAAGACCATTTTTTCTTTAAAAAATCGTAGTGAAATATTGCACAGGCTCATAACAATATTTTTCTTTCACGAAAGCTCATTTATATAAATTCTTCTCTTAAAAAAAAAAGATGCATTGGAGCAAGCCTAGGGGTTTATTTTGGCTGAGGGTTCCTGACGTACGGCCATGTAAAATAAGTTGCTGATAGCATTTCATACAGCGTTGTGTCCTGTGCCCGGGGGGTTACTGCGAGAGGAGGCAGCCCGCAGCGCCGGTGCCTGCCTGCAAAACCTGCCTGGTGCTTTTTTGCTCCTTGATGCTCCGGGTTAGCTGGGGTCCAAACTCAGCTTCTGGTTACAAACTCATTACAATGTCTTTCAGATGAAAGAATCCCCCCTGAATGAAAGCGTGACATCTGAGGACCCTCACAAGTGTCTTGATGGAGGCCAGACTTTCACGTGCAAACAGTGTTGGTGCAGTATTTGCTGCCCAGTGTGGTGATCCCAGTTAGGAATGTGGCTCGTACAACTGGAGATATTCCAAAGCCATCTGGACGTGGTCCTGGGCAACAAGCTCTAGGTGGCCCTGCTTGAGCAGGGACCTTAGACCAGCTGATGTCCAGAGGTCCCTTCCAACGTCAGCCATTCTGTGATTCTGTGAATCTGGATACGTCGACCAAGTCACATTGCTAAAGAAGAAGTCTTCCTTTATGGCGATGAAAAGGTGATTGTGCGTACGTTCTGCTTTTTACATGGTATTAGAAAAACATGGGGAAGTGCTCCTTAGAACAGTTTTGCATGGACAGCTTTAAATAATTACAGCTTTACAGAAGAGCTTTCTAGAACCATCTTTATATCTGAGAGTGTTTTTTTTTTTTCTTTTGTTCCTGCAGCAAGGTTTTGGTGCTGGGACAGGGGGAAGGTGAGGCATGATGTGTGTTTGGAGGGGCGGTGTGTTATTCTAGTTCCTTGAATTTCAGTCACCTCGGCCTCAAAGCTTAAAACCGTGGTGAACTGCTTGAACTTTTTCTTCTGATGTCGTCTCTCATCCTCTTGTCAGTTCCTGCATTCCCTGCCCCACACAGAAGAAATGGGACATAGTAGATCACTGCGCTGAGCAACGAGGCTGGTACACGAGAGGGACTTTGCTTTATGCACTTGGCATTCTCTGCCCGCTTGAGAAATAAAATGGATTTGGAGCACAGAAAACCTTGTTCTAAAATTTTGTAAGGCAAGAGTCTTTGACAATGCTTCAAGTGCATGCTGCCTCTATTTTAGACTGACACAGTGCTTTGGAGAATGTAACTCAAGGCTGTAAGGGCAGTGTTCCCATTAGGAATTATACATGACATAATTTGTTCTTGAACTTTTGTCTTCAAAGAGTATTGAAAAGATTTCTTCTTATGTGTTTAGTGCTATGGGTACTAGACGTCACTGATGATGCAGGCTTTTTTAAAGAGGAAACAAAACAAAGTTACTGATCGCTGATGTTCAGATCCAGGATCCTGTCTGTAAAAGCGGGAATGTATGTCCTGTGATTTACCTCCTGCCCAGCTTAGCCAACAAACTTTATCCCCCGAAGTTTCTAAAACAGTTCCTGCTATCGCCAAACCCAGGTCACCTCACCCTAAAAAAAATATTGCCGACAAGGAAAACTTTTAATTTGTCATTTTGGAGAAACATGGGCTCTACAGGGAAGAGAGAGAAGAGAGGCAGGTATTTAAATGCCCATTTTTAGGCTCAGAGAAGTCATTCCCCTCTCCGTTTTGTCTCGGATTAAGTGCCTCAATGAATGAGCGGTGACTTATTCGACTTGTGCGTGTCTGCTGTGAATCCCTCAGTCATTTTCTGTTACTCTCTGCCACCTTTTCTACATATCATACACCCGTTCAGCAGCTGCATGTGCCTGTTTGGGCCAGCAATAAATGGTCCACCCCTGCCATGTGTCTCATTATGATTTGTATTCATTCCTGGTCAGCAAGAGGCCTGGAAGGACTGTAATGATAAATGTCTGTGAACAGGCTGGCTTGTTGAAAGCTGTCAGGGCAATTAATTACGTATCCTTACAGAAGCGGTTTTGTGAAACTCCTCAATCTCTACGCTTTCCCCCTTTTTTTCAGGCTGCTGCAAAGTTCAGCAAGGCACCCTCTCCTTCAGTGGCTAGGGAGTTTGGTTCGGAATATGAATTGAGTATGTTGTGAAGTACACAGAGGACTGGGTCACAATAATTTTTTTACTTTTAGAGTTGGAAGATGATGCTACCCTGGCATGGGGTGGAGAAAGCCATGCCTTAAACTCATTTTCCAATGTTCAATTCCAATTCTTGTGTTGGTTCGCTGGGGTTTTTGGTTGTGTTTTTTTCCTGGTTCATTTTTATTCCCCCTCCCCCCCCCCCACCCGGCTTCCCCCCAGGAGCAGACCCTTCCCTCTCGCCCGCCGGTGCCCCCCGGCTCCCCCCCGGGCGCGGTGCCTCAGCACCGCGGACAGCGCCCGGGTCCCCCGCAACGCCGCGCTGCCGGCGGCGGGGGGCGGGAAGCGCTGCGGGGGGAGAGCAGCGTGGGCGTTGCACACTTCCTCGGGTTAATTAACTCTCTTAAGAGCTTCCTCTTCTGATGGAGGCATCTCAAAAAAAAAAAAAACAAACCAAAACCCGAGGCAGAGTGCTGCGGGGATGGTTAGCTAGGGAGCGAGAAGATGGGAGTTCAGCGAGCTGGGCTGCCGTGTGTCGTGGTTTGACCGCAGCCGCTCGCTCACTCCCCACCGGTGGGATGGGGGAGAGGATCGGAAGGGCAAAAGGGGAAATCTCGTGAGCTGAGATAAGAACAGTTTGATAACTAAAGTAAAATAAGAATAGAACAGTAGTAATAGTAATAATAACAATAATAATAAAAACAAGTAATAACAGTACAATAGTAACACAAAGCAAGCGATACACTGTACAGTTTCTCACCACCCGCCGACCGATGCCCAGCACGTCCCCCGAGCAGCGATCGTTGCCCCCGCCCCAGCCAACTCCCCCCGCTCATATACTGAGCATGACAGCATGGTATGGAATAGCCCCTTGGCCGGTCTAGGTCAGCTGGCCTGGCTGTGCCCCCTCCCAGCTTCTCGTGCACCGGCAGAGCAGGGGAAGCTGAAAGGTCCTTGACCAGTGTGAGCGCCACTTAGCAACTACTTAGCAAGAACTAAAACATCAGTGTATCATCGACATTGTTCTCATCCTAAACCCAAAACACAGCCCCACACCGGCTACCAAGAAGAAAATTAACTCTATCCCAGCTGAAACCAGAACACCGTGGTCCTTGCGATCCCGGTCTGCATGGGAGGCTCTAGAGGGAGCGCTTATTCCCCATGATCTCTTCCCACCCGTCTTCCTGAAGACAGCCTCCTTCTTGAGCTCAGGGAGGGCCCTGATCAGGCAGCAAGTGACTAAAGCTGGGGCTTTGCTTGCTGAGCAAGTACCAGCCTACAGCTAATGGAAGGACTGGTGTTGGAGACTTTCCATTCAAAGCATGTCTGTGAAGAAACTTCCCCTGAGCTTGCAGGTCGTCCTCACATTCTCCTGTGATTAGAAGTGTGAAGGAAAGATGAAGGCTCATTTCCAGCCTTCTCAGGGCTCAATTAATTTGCCTTTTGGCATGAGAGAAGGAAGTATTTTAATCCCAGTTTTATTGGTGGAGACCTGAAAAGAGAAGGAAAGAGGAGAAAATTGAAATAGTCACACAGAAAAGTCCCTTTCTTTGGGACCTTACTGTTTTGTGTCCCTTCAGGCAACGCTTACCTGGCTGTTGGTTTTGACTAGCAGATTCCCCCTTCTCTTCTGGTGTTACAGTGTGAGCTCCCTGCCCTGTTTCAGTCTGCTTGCTCCCCGGGGCCAGAGACCAAGTATTAGCTCGGCGCAGTGTTTCGGCGGTACTTCAACATGTAACTTGTAATCCCCTTGACATGTGGTAGAAAAACAACGGGTAGGCCATGCTGTATGGGTTCTCGTGTAGACCTTTGTATGGAAGAGTGTGATACCAGTATGTAAAAGACAGAAAATAGCAGGAGGGAGAATATGTAACGAAGGACAGAGAGATCAGGACTAGGTCAGCCTGACCACAGAAATGTCGATGGGAGGAAGGAGGTGGATGCGGAGGTGGCCTTTCCGGGGCTGCCCCTAAAAGCCCTGTCTGGGCTATGCGCACCCACCCAAAGGGGACTCAGCTGCCTCCCTCCAGTGCGTCTCCTCTGACTGGGGAGAAGAAGGGTGAGGGCACTTGGGGGTTGGCTTGAGAGCCTCAGCGGGTTTGAGTGCCCTTTGACTCCTGGGAGAATTAAAGGTCCCTTCAATGGTAGAAAAATAATTGGAGAGGAAAAGCTGCCATGGGATGGGATTGACGAGAAGAGGGGTCACGGTGTGGAACAGCCCTCCCCAGGCTGGCCGGTCTCGTAGAATGGAAAAATCATTGTTATCAATCACCCTCAGGAACAAGAAGATGCTGCTGATGGGGGACAGCAGGGAATTCAGGAGCCCAGCCACCCAGGGTGGCCTGGGGCTTAGTGGCCTTCCTTTCTTCTCCCTCCTCTCCCACAGACCCCAGCCCTCACAGCCTCCGCTTGCTTCCCCACCATTAGCCTTCCCTTCACCCCCCTTTGCAGGGGCTGCTCTGCATCTGGGCTGACTTTAGCCCTGGCTTCTCCCTCTTTCATTGCAAATCCCCCGCTGTGGCTTTCCTGCCTTTTCTAGAGGGGTGCTCAGCTCTGTGGGAGGAGGGCCAATACCCTCCATCGCCGGGCACCTCTCACCGTGCAGTGCGTGGGGGGGGATCGGATCGCACGCCTGTGCCCAGCACGGGCTGTCAGCCGCTCCTCGCCTGTTCCGCGCGGGTGCCGGCATGTCGGTGGTGCAGAAAGCCCGGGGACAGCATTTGCATCCTCCCCGGGCCCCGTGTCCCTGCGGTGTGGGGGAATCCCGGCCAGCTGTGAGCGCTCCCTGGCAGCCGGAGGGCGGCACATTGTGTACACAGGAGTGTGTGAACTCAGTCAAACTTCACAAACAAGGATAAGAACAGACCCAGGATATAATCAGTGCTCAAATATAGCAACTCAAGGTTTCCTGAGAGAGAGACAAGCGAAACAGTGAGGCAGAGCAGGTGTCCCGGTCCCTGCGGCTTTCACTTCCCCTTACCTTGGCTTCTCAGCGGTGAAGCTGGTGCTGGCCACAGGGCCTGATTTAGACTATGGGTGGCAAAACAACCTGTCACGGGTAGCCTTGTTGCTATGCAGGACAGGAGTCTTACTATGCCTTGCATGGTGGCACGTCCCGGTGCCGTGCAAGTCCCTCGCCTCTGGCAGGGCCGCTGCTGCCAGCCCCCACCTCCTCCCACCTCCATTGCTAGCTCCGGTGCTGCTACCGAAACAGCCAAGCATGATCCCAGCCAGCAGTTCGGAGAAGCCTCGTGGCTGGCTCGTGGACCAGCAGTTAAGGGGCTGTGCCCCTCTTCTGCACAACCCCTGCTCCTGCTCTGCAGAAGGAGCCAGCAGAGATGGAGCTCCAGCAAGGAAGCCAGCTCCCCATATCACAGGAGACTGCAGTGCCTGAGAAAGGTGGGGCAGATTGAAATAAAGCTCTGGAGCCTGGAGGTTCCCCTTCACCTCCAGAACAAGAAGCTAGGCAGCTGGAGTTCTTACAAACACTGATGTTTGAGTTGCATCCAGCCCATTGCTTCTTCAGCAAGGGGGTGAGTAACGTTGCTTGCAACACAGCTACTGGCCAGACTCAGCCCAGTTTGGCCTCTCTGACAGGTCTGGCCACAGCTTTCAGAAGGTGGAAAGACTGGCTTCGTGAAGCATGCCATCATGGGCCAAGGCAGCTCCAGTCTCTGTCAGCCCCTGGAAGACGTTATGGGGAGGGTCACAGCTGCTCGGCATCCCCTCCCGGGCACGCCTTGGCTTGCCGAGTGCCCACCAGTGCTAACAGGGGCTGTGCTTGTGATTGCAACCAATAAATCACTGCCCCTCTGAGCCCACAGGGAGCTGCTGTAAGAGACGAGCTGGTGCTTCCCGGCGGTCCCAGGCAGGCTGCATGAGGAGAGCCATCTGTAGCTCTCTGTAGGCTTGGCCACGGCTTGGGATGAGGTAGCTGTGTGTCAGACACGGCCTGAGAAAACAGAAAGGGGAACCTCTGAACCAAGGGCCAGGCTTAGAGCTCTCCTGGGGCTGGATCTAGGCAAAAGCTGGCTCGTGCTCAAGTAGGGACCACCAGAACATCAGCAGCCTCGGAAGACCCTCTCTGTCGGAGGCACTGCGCGCACTTGGCTTTCCTGTTGGTGCAACAGCAGCATGGGCGGCAGGTACTGAGGCCATCATGGCCATGCCATCGCCCTGGAGGAGAGGCCAGGTTTCCTGAGGAGCCGGAGCCAAAAGGGAAAATGTTCAGAAACAGGGCCCTCCTGGTTACACTGAACCCAGGACACCTGGGGGCTCTCAGCGTCCTGTGAAGCACATCCCTCTCCTGGCCTGATCTGTCGGCTGGGCTGGCTGCTTTTGAGCCCGGGTGGTGGTACAGGAGGGCTTGTGGCTGGAAATAGCCGTTCTCTTGGTGCCCTGTTCTCACCCAGAACAGCAGCTCTGCAAGAGGACACAGCAGCTAAAATGGGACAAAGTCGGAGGGCCAGGTGCAGCCTGCGTGAAGGCTTTCATAGTGTCCCAGGTGCCAATAATGTACTGAGGAGGGGAGGGAGAAAAGGACAGAGAAACCCGCTGCATCCTCCTGTGCACGCATGGTGGCTCGGGCTCCCAACTGAAGCCCAAACCAGGTGTTTCCTGGGAGGGCAGGCATGAGGGGGCCCTGTGGCTACCTCCTTTCTGCAAGATGCTTTGGTCCCCATCCTCCTCCTCCTTCTCTCCCCTCTTGCCTGCAGACGGTGTAGGAAGCGGAGCCGCCTCTGCGCCCTGAGATAAGAAATGCATCCCACTGCTTTCCTGCGCTCCTACACCCCACAAAACCACTCCCGCCCCTGGTTTTGTGCTCTGACCTGAGCACCGGTGGGTGGATGGGGGCTGTGGCCAGCAGAGAGCCTGTTGCAGTGGGGCTCTGCTCTGTCTCCGTCCGTCGCGATCAGTGTCGTTGCCTGCAGCCACAGGGTTTGACACGGGCAGGTGGAGGGGACCTGCACCCAGGCGGCTGGCTGAGTTGGGCGAGGGTCTCTGCGTAGAGGTGGTGTACGACGCCTTCAAACCCTCCAGCCCTCTGAGGAGCTGGTGGTTGACTTGCAAGTGAAAAGCCACACACCAGCAAAATCCCGCATGTGCTGCTGTATCCCTGGGTCAGTCTGGTGATGGACTGAGCCACCATCCCAGTGCTGGCCGGTGCCCACTGCCGGAGCGGTGTCCTGCAATGGGGTCCGTGGCTCATCCAGCACCTGCTCCATGCACAGCTCTTTAGTGGCCTGGCTGTGCTGTTTCCCAAACCTGAATCCAGTCCTCTGTGTGCCCAGTGCTGCCCACACCCTGCTTTGGTGGTTCTCATCCCCGTCCCACCCTGGGGAGCCTGGGGCTGGTGGGTGGCCGGGTGGAGATGTTCCTGTCCACTCTGGAGGAGCAATGTTTGGGTGTGGGTGGACCCAGTTACCAGCTTAGGAAGTTTCTGAGCTGTTCATAGTCCATCCCAGTGACTGATCTGAAATATCGGTGCGTGTGGTCCCCGGAGGCACTTGCTCCTTTGGGATTGCAGAACAGCCCAACTCGTGGTCCTACCAAAAGGTCTCTGTGATGCCAGGAGGGTTTGTACCCCATGTCTTAGCAGTACAGCACAGCAGATGGAGCGAATAACGTGCTCACTTGGCCAGCCCCTCTGTTTTGCAATGGGAAGGGATTCTTTGAAGAGAAGTCAGAGTTTTTCAGGGAGTTTGGCAGCTGTGGATGGCAGCCATGCTGCATCTACAGAGTTCACGGTGCTGGCTGAGCCTCTTGGCTGCTCTGCCCCATGCCAGCTGCCAGTCCTCCGGTGTTCGCGGCTGGGCCAGCACATGGGGCCCCGGGAGCCGCCTCTCGGCTTTGCAGGGGAGCCAGCGCTAGTGCTAAGGGCATGCCGTAACCCCGCAGCGCAGTCGCTGCCTGCGAGCTCCGCCATGCAGCATGCCTGAGAGCCGGCGAGCCCCGTGAGGCAGCAGCACGCTGGAGACACAGCAGCGAGGTCAGACTAAACATCAGCTGTGCGCAAGGTTGTTGTGGAGGAAAAGATCCTGAAAAGACCTTGAGAAAGCAGTGAGGCAAGGCTCCGTGCCAGGATGGGACCCTTTCCCCAGCCGCAGCTTTTTTGGAGAGGCCCTTGGCACATGCATCTGTCCGCTGGCAATACTTGCTGCCCCAGCACGTGTCCCCAGGCTTGCGTGACCTGGGTGTTTATCCCAGAAAGAGGAGGCAAAACAAGCCCTGAGCTCATGCCGTAGCTCAAGAGTCACGCAGCGTTTTGGGCTGCTTCAGAAGCTGTGTCCCCAAGGAGGCAGCAGCTCTACCAACCCCTCTTCTGACTCTTCAGTCAGTGGGTTTATCATTGCCCAAACGTGTCGTGGCTTCTCCTTTATTTATTGCCTCCGGTGATTTGCCAGGTAGGGGTATAAGCCCTGTGGGTCTGCACTTCTCTAAAACGGTGGGCTAAAGCTTTTTGGAAGTCTCAGTGCAAATTTCTGGCATAAATTAGCCCATTTCATGCTGTCTCCAACTTGAAAACTTCCTTTTCCTTTGAAAAGCAGCACTAAAACAGAAAGGAGAGCTAGCTTTCTAGGCCGTCTTGCGAGGGGGAGGAGGGAGGACAGTTGCTTTGATTGGGGGATGGCTTTTGGTTGTTTGTTTCTTTATAAGCAGACACAAATATCTGCAACATTGGCAGACTTTGTTTCTTCTTTTTGTTTGTTTATTTTTTTTTGATTTAGGAAATTAGGTCTTGATTGCTCTCTGTTTCCTGGAAGACTTTGCCCAGTACCGGCAGTGTAGGAGATGGCTTTGACACAACCTAAGCAACGGGAGAAACCAAGAGCAACCAAAAGGCAAAAATATTTTAGTCAATCAATCAAACGGTCAAAACATACATGCTTTATGCTAGTTCCTTTTAGCAGCCGTTTGTCTCCAGATGTCTGGCAAGTGGTTAGAAGTGTTTTATGTGAAAATTCAAAGAGCGTTTGCTGCTTCAGCTAGCAATGGAGGAGGTTTCCACCGCTGATTATCCTTATCTAACCCTCCTCCTGCAGGAAACAGGAGGGGGACAGGAGATGTTAGGGAAAGCAGGTCATGCAAAGAGAACCCAATTCAGGATTTAAAAGCAAATCTATCACTTAAAAAAAACCCCAACCCAACCCCCTTCTTGGCTACCTTGGGTTTTTACAGACCAGAAAGCAAAAGCCCTACAACAAATAAAACTCGGATGAAACCACAAATTGCCTGTGACCTTTTGGAGACCGAAAGCGACGGTCGCCGTCGTGTCTTTGCCCCTGGGAGCGCAAAGCAAAGGGCTGACTCGCCCCACGGCACGAGCCCTTCATCTACCCAGGGAGGACACTTTGGCTTCGCTGATCTGGTTTGCAACTTGGGAAAGATTGAAACTTCCTTCAAAAAACCTTCTGCCTGTTTGACCGCTGGCTTTACCTAGCCAAGGAGCTTTTGCTGCTAAAACTTTGGGGGGAAAAAAAGGGGATAGCTGTACTGCTGCTCAAATGGGCTTGGAAAAAAGGGGTAATTGCATTTGCACGCCATGGACTGAGCAGCTTGAGCAGAAATCTGCAGAAAGCCTGCCCGCCGTGGGGCCCGTGTGGCCCGTTCCCACCACCCTCCGCAGCTCGCTGCAGTGCAAACAGAGGTGCCCGGGGCGCGAGGCTGGCGAGCGGGCACAGCCAGGCTCAGGGTCGCCCCTATCAGCGCTGCCCCCCCAAAGCAGCGCGGCGGCCGCAGCTGCTCGGCTTCCCTCCGCCGCCGGCCCCGAGGCCCAGCCGCGCCAAAGCCCGTCCCAGGTGGGTGCCACGGCTCCCCTCACCCGGCCAGCTTGGGGCCAAGGACGGGGATGAGGGACCAAGTTCAGGACCACAGTTCCCCATTCACTTTGCTGCCGCTCCTGGCAACTGGTGTCCTTGGGTAAACAAATGATTTTGTGACAATTTCTCCCCTCCCCTTTTATTTTTCTTCAGAATAGAAAGTCAAATCTGCCTTACTTGGCTTGGAAAGCAGCAAGAATAGGATGGGAAGAAGTTGATTGGACGTGACCTTTCAAAAAGGTGTCTGCCAGCAGGAACACGAATGCTAAAGGAAAAAAAATAAGGTGAAAAGAAAAGTGAAATATTTAAAATTTAAGAAGAAAAAAAGAAATCCCCTGAGTATCACAGTTTGGGCCATCAAATAACATTCTCAAAGTTTATGCTTCAGTTGAAGAAGACCCCATGCTTTCTGCCTGGTTCCTGGGCAGGCCCAAGAAGCTGCCCGGGACCTGGCTGGCTGTGCCGTAGCGGCGCTGCCGGCGCTGTGCCTGCCCACGCTGCAGGCAGGCGGGTGTCTGTCCCGGGACACAACGGCGGGTCAGAGCATGGCAGCCTGCACGAGCCCAGCTTAAAAACCAAAACATAATACAGCCTTTTGGGCCCTGGGAAACAAAGCACCCTGTCCCCTCTTTCCTGCCCCACTCCCTCATCTCCCCAAAGGGACCAGGAGAGTTTCCGCGGGCTCCGTGGGCTCCCTGTTGCGTTGCCTGGTCCTGGGGCGAGCAGCCCCAACATTGCCCTCGTCCTCCCCGCCAGTCCTCCCTACGTGAGGTTACCCAACTGTGCGTATGAAAGTAACTCGTATGTCCCAGTTTATTCTTTCTCGGAAGCGGATGAGAGGGTTGGAGGCTGATCAGAGCAGAGGAGTCTCCTGGTGAGTTCATTCTACAAAAGCTCGGGTGGGCTGCTTCTCATTAGGGCTTGTTATAGTGCCAAGAGAAAAGAATATTTCTCTCTGGATTCATGTGCACGTCCCTCTACCGCTGTCCTGGCGCTGCTACAAGTGCTCCTCTCTTGGGATTTGCCAGACACAGCAAGCCCCGTGCTGTTTAGACCGCGCGGGGTGCTGGCAGCTGGAGGTGGAGGGCTCGGAGCAGCTCCCAGCTGCGCCGCGCTGCCGTGGGCACGGCACCCATCTCTCCCGCGGCGCCTAGGTGCAGGCACGCGCTCCATTCACGGACCCCAGGACACATCAAAGAACGACTGAAGAGCCCAGGGGGCTCCTAAAGAGCTTTGTTCCTCCCCACCCAAAAAACCCTAAGCCAAAACCCCAAAACCTCCAAACCTCAAGAAGTGTCTGGAGTCAACATGCTTAATTTAATTGCGATGGTTTAAAACTGCACCGAACCATGCTACGGGACGGGGTGCCACTGGGACTGCTTGCTGCCCCTGTCGTCCATGCTGGTTGCTCCAGGGTATTTCCTCGGGCCAGCTGATGAGCATTGCCTCGGGCAGGGAGGGCGTGCAAGACCAGGCTGCTGAAGTAGTCCTCTATCAGAAAACCTTGCTGCTGACTCCGCAGTGTATTTTCCACAGGCGTAAGGACTGTTTCTAGTTCTACTGCTTGCCACCTATCTGGATCAGTAAAACAGCTTGCATCCAACAGCGAACACCAACACGCCTTTCCAGCCCAGGTGTTGTTCTGCTGCACTTTGAGCCCCTTGGCAATGGGCCACCGGAGGATGGGACAGGAGGGAGCAATGGGTTTTGCTGGGGGCAGCCCCAGAGTCTGTTTTTAGTGACTCACTTTGAAGGCTCATTGCTAATCGTGAAATATTTCTGCACTGTTGCTTCTGTAATGACTATTTAACTAGTTTTGCTCGCTAATGATAACAATGATGATCACAGCGCATAAAGTGAATCATTAAAATGTGACGCAGCAGAGGAGAATGTGCCTAACTGCATCAATGGCTCTGAAAACGTCTAAAAGGGCATCTTGCTCACGGCCACTCCATCTGCACAAACTCTGCCATCTTCTTCGGGTCTCGGTACGCTTTGTTGTATTGAGCACCCATCTCGCACCCCGAGGCTCTGCTGTCCCGGGCTGGCACATCAGCAAGTCACACCAATGGCTGCTACCGCACCAGCCAAGTTGCAGAATATTTCTACGTGTTGTGCTTTGGGCTCGTCAGTTGTTGGTGTTTAAAGTTTTGTTTTTTTAAAAAAATATTCCTGGATCAGTCCCTTGAACGTGCTTTGGTGTATTGCTGTAACAGAGCTAAGTTCAAAGAGATGCTCAAGTGCAAACAAAGCTACCGAGATAGGACACGGAGTGTTTCCCTGTAACATAACTACTCAACTGGGATCTGCCAAAAGAAGCTGTCCTACCATTACCGTAAAATATGTTTGCACTTTTGAAATGCAGGTATACCATGCTCTTGTCAGGTCTCATAACGGAGCAGCTCTTCTGCTGAGTGGTCTTTCTCATGGCTCTGGACTCACAGAAATGCTTGTTTAATGTGGCCGTTCTGACCGTGCTGTTGAGCACCAGCTGGCCTCTGCTCCCTAACATCTTACCAAGTTCACATTTTGTACCGACCATGTACGAGCTTCTGGATGCGTTTTCATAACGCATCAGAGAGGCTCACATCCCTGAGATGCTGTGTGTCCAGCCACGGTTGGAAGAGCCCCCCGAAGCCCACTGGGAACGGAGAAGGGGGTTGCCCCTGGTGTGCGATGCAGAGCGCTTTCGGGGAGATTTTCAGCTACGCCCAGCAGTTTTCTGTCAGTTTTCCCCCCGTGCAGGCTCAAAGGGTTTGCTGGGCTGGGCTGATTAGGCTTCACTAATGACGGCAGATTCAAGAGACCTCAGGGTCTGTGGTTTCTTTCTCCACTCTTCTGTGCTCGGGTGAGCGCTTGCCAGGCTGGTTCAGTGACTCTCTTTTGGGATCTCCTGTCGCTGGCTTATCTCTGAGTCCCTGCAGCTTGCTGAGGAGGTGGCCCAAAGACTTCTAGGGATTCCTGAACCCGCATAGGATGTACGCGACTCTGAGGGCAGAGTTTGGCTACGCTTAGCCTGTTATTGCTCCTGGCTGCTACTGAGAAGAGTAGGTCCATGCGCTGTGGGGCCCCCTGCCCTAAACCACACACTTTCTCGTGTGCTTCGGCCATTTCCCTCGTGTTCGATCCAGCAGGCGCCCGGTGGCTCACCGTGCCGGCAGAAACCCAACTCGGCAAGATCCGATGAAGAGGATGCCAATGGATCAGTGAGCCAGAGAACTGGCGGAGCTAACAAACGCCGGCCAGCCAAGGGGCCACGTTGCACCATCCCTCTTCTTGTGCTGGTGGTCGCTGGTGTTAGCCTTCGATGTGCAAAGCCACCTTTGAAATGCCCTTTCTGGGCAGACAGGGTAACATCTAACTTGTGAATAAGCAAACCTGTTCAGATGATGTAAATATGGCTTTTCCTGCCAAACTATTAGCAATGCCTAAGCATGTCCAAGTTGTTACACCGGCCAGCTGCTGTTATTAACCTTTTAAACCATGCAAGTTACCAGCTCCTTATCGCGCAAACATTCTGGTGAGAATGAGGAGGAGAGTTTGTGATCAGCTCTTTCTAGGAAATAAGCATGGCGAGCTGCCCAGACAACACGGGGCACGTTCTGCGGGACGAGCGCCTGACCCCGCGCGGGACGCTCGCCTACCGACACCTCTGTCTGCTCTCGTGCAGTGTTGCCTTATGGTAGGGGTGAGTTTGTTACAGCGTCGCGCTAGAAACCAAAGCGGTCCTACAAAGAAGACTCAATTGTGAATGATCCTGTTGATAAAGTAGCTCCACTTAGCACTACGGCCGCTTTTGAAACCTCACCTCCACCCCTTTCTTCAAGCCGAAGGCCAGGTTACAGCCCAGTTGCACTAACTGCTCAGGAGATGGTGTATCCATGTGCCAGGTAAGACCTGCAGCTCGGGTTTATGGTAACCACAAAGACCCTCCCACCCAAAGCGTTCCCCAGTGATGCCCTGGAACCACCTTTCCTGAAGGTGCCAGGCCCACAGGTTTTTATGGGGAAAAGACACACAACACGGGACATCTGCTGCTGTGCGACAGGCCACGCAGCTGGTCCCAGCAGCGGTGGTGAGTACGTCACTCCAGGGCTTCATTAGAAGGCCAGCGATTAAATCAGTCGTTCTCCTTATCAACTACTTAAAAAATACTTTTAATCGCTTTCTGAAAAAACCCAAACAACCCAGCAAGAGCAAAATAATCATGCTGAGCCTTTCTTCTGAGTGTTTGCCATTCATGTCAGTTCTCAGAGAGTTACAGGACCTTCCCAAAGGACTGAGATTAAGCCCGTCATGTTTTCCCAGAGCTTCCTTAATGGGCGATATGTGAAAATCACATATGCAGACAGCAACTCAGCTGCAGGCACCAGGCAGAGACGAGTCGGGACGACGCTGACTAACGTAGACACGATGCAGACGTGGTGCGTATGCTGGCTTGGGTCCCTAGGCCAGGTACAGCCTCTCCAGATCATCTCTCCAGGACCTGGCTCAGGCTACCCATGGCTACAAAGCCAGATCTCACTCCTAAAACCAGTTCCACCCAGAAGCATCAGTATTAGAGGAGGAGGCTGAACTGTTGCTCGATACCTCAGGTGGTCCTCCTTCCACAGCAGAGGGGTGGGCATTTAACAACCTTCCCTTTTCTCCTCACCCCCAAAAAGGGGAGAATAACGCTCCTCCAGTAGATGGGAGGAATGCGGGAGAAGAGGCTCTGCTGCCTACATCTTCCTTGGAGTAAGGGCTTCTTCTCCTAACGTTTTGGTGGAAGTGTTGAGCACTTGCTACGTTGAGTTTTCCTGCTCTTGTGCTAACTGCACAAGCAGCCCTGTCTCAGCTGGACGAGGAGTCTGGTTTTCAAGGGAAGCACAGCTGAGAAAGGCTTCAAACAGGATCTGATTAGCCGATTAAAAACAGATGCTGTGCTGGCAGACAGGCCCCTGCGGATCATCTGATACAATCCCCTTCCCCTCGTTTTTGTACATGATGTCCTTCCAAGCAAAGCCACCTCCCCCATAGCTATGTCTAAATTGCATTAGGAATCTTGGCATTTTTTCAGTTATACGTGTTGTGAATGGTTTTGCCATTTAAAATACTTTGGAGGGACTGTGGTGTCAAGTAGTTGACTGCTTATCAGAAATGCACCTGGTATTCACAGGAGGCAGAGGCCGTGCTGCAGAGGGCCTGGGGCTGTAGTGTTTTAATCTCTGCAGTCCTGAACCTTTGCACAGCACTTTCTCCCCTTCTCCTGGAGGAAAGGGCTCCATCAACTCGGGGACCAGGGGAGGAACCCCCCCCCCCCTGCTTTGCTTTAGTTTTAAGCGTATGAGCTAAGAGGGCTCTGCATCCCAGTACTGAGGCATGAACCACCTTTCTCTCATTCAGCTTTGGGAGGGAGCAGCACCTTGCAGCAGCAAAGTCGCTGGCCTCTCACGGCTCCAGTGTGGCTAAAGGCTGCTCTGCCTCATCCCCATCCTCCTCTTCGCCTAGCGCAGAGGCTGCGCGGTGCTGGTCTGTGTACTCCGTCATTTATCCCTCTAACCCGGGACTGACTCTTTCCCATGGGAGACTGCAGAAAATCCCGTGGGCCAGCTGCATTCGGAGTACAGGCCGGGTGTTGGTGCTTGCCCTCCTTGGCAGTGAAATCACAAATTCCAAGGTAACCACTTCTTACCCTCTCCCCAAACGGGGCTGAAGCACTCCCCTTGCTCTCCCAAGACCGCACTTGCTAACAGAAGTCACAGGGATTAGTTCCTATTCAGCCAGAATCAACATATTCAGGATTTCTGTATCATGCTTAGAGGTGCAAACGAGTTTCAGATTGGGACTATTCGTTCGGTTGCTTGGTCACAAACGTACCAGGAGATTCATCCCAGAGAGGCCAAGGAAAGGGGATAACTCCTTTTGCTCTTGTTTTCCAGTTTGACAGAGGAGAAGAGCTGATATCAGCCTGTTGAATAGCAGAACCATCTAAATTAATTTCACGTGGGGTGGCTGGTCTCAGCAGCGGGATGCTAATCCTTTGCAGCACTACAGCCACATAAGCGCTCAGGGACAGACCAAGGAGGCGGCCTAATTGGGCACAAAGCTGAGGCAACCGAGGCATATACGGTAGGAAAACCAAGGGTTTAGGCTATTGCTGGGGAAGAGAAGATGCCAGAGAAAGGCAGCAGCTCTGTTTTCATTGTAGGATCTTGTAAGCAGGAGAACCCAGGAAAAGAAGAGCTCAGCTTCAAGCGTACGTGGCAAATTCACACAGGCTCGATGGCCTGTAGAAAGCTGATGTTCCCACTTTGCCCACCATTTTTTGCCATTCCCTATTCCCAACAGCGTCCGGTTAAGAAACAAGCACAAAACACAACAGGAGGACGAGAAGCAGCCACCAGATACTTTACCTTACCAATCGCTTCAAACCCTGGCTTGGCCAGAAGACAGCAGCTATGCCAAGGTACTTTGAGTCACCTGCCCGTGGTTGGACATCGGCTCTTCCGACGCCTCGCTGCGTCGCTGGTGCCCGTGGTTCTCTCAGCTTGAACCAAATGCGGTTCCACTGGCTTAATGCGATTTTTTTGCATATTAGAATTAAACAATTAAACATTTTAATAGCAATGAATATCCTGAGGACTTCAGTGATTCCCGCCCCCCCCCCCCCCGGCATGTTACATTTAAAAGTCTCCATGAAAAAAACCCAAATTGGTAAACTGCCACAACTCCAGAGTCGCTGGAAAATGCAGGATTTTTGCAGCACAATGCAGGTCTGTCTTGCCACCGAGACTTGCGAGACTTCAGTAAAAAAATAAATAATAAATTTAAGCAAAGTCTTTCAAGGGAAAAATATGCACAATAAGATGCACAGTGCCAAGATCTCCTTTTTGCTTTGCAAATGCTCTAGAGGCAGATTCGCACTTCACTGAGCCAAGTCATTTCTTAAAATGACTGGACTAGGGTTTGAAAAACGTGCAGACTGAGTCCTAAGAAGAACTGTTTAGGCTTTATGACTCTGAGCCATCTGTGAGCTAAAGGGACAGAAACCATCTAAAAACTGTGCAGCTGAGAGTTTGGTTTTCACAACGTGCTCTGAATCACCTTTAATCTGCCTAGGAAGCGGAGACTGGCCATTCTGCAGCAGCCCCACTGAAAACGCCATGGGTGTGAAAACCAGCAGGTGCTTACCGGGGGTGGAGAGCTATACAAATCGTTAGAGAAGCATGGAAAATTCACTGCTGGCTATAAAAGTCGCTAGACAAGGGCAGCTGCAAACAGCTAGGTGACAAGAGGAGGCAGGGCCACGGGGTAGCCGCTCTCTGTAGACTGCTGCTATTTCCTTTTCGCAAAAGCCACCAAAGCGCTGAAAGCGTCACGCGTGAACTGACCGTAAGATGCAACGCTCCCAAATATTAACACTGAGGTGGTTTTCCATTCTGCCGCGGTTTCCAGCTTTTAGCAGCACCTTGGATCTGATAATGGAATCACATAAGGACCCCTGGGGGACACTTAAAAAGCAAAACCACTTGCTTTTTGTATGTTGGATAAGCATTACTGTTAAACGCCAGCCAAATGATTATCTTCATCTGTAACTGCCATACCAACAGGCTGAGGATACGTGGCGTATAAACACAACATTAAGCCAGGAGGCCAAGGTAGGAAAGAAAGGAAACTCAGTATAGCCCATCTTTCACTGCACTCAACTTCAAAAAGCCCAAACTCTCAGGCTGCAAACACAAATTGTGGCAGGCAAGTAGATGACCAAGACCAAGGGAGGATATTTTTCCTGTTTATCCCAACGGTTTACAGTACCTTTAAACAGAAGAGAGACATCTATTTCCAGTCAGGTCAATGGGTGTGAATAACCACCTTCTAGGATATCTCACAGTGACTTTTGCTTACGCTTAAAGAAGGTAGTTATTGCAGAAGCGGCAGAACAGGGAAAACTGAAGTTTGGTCACGAGAGAGTAGTAGATGCAAGTCAGGGCAGGAAAGCAGCTAGAATGAAAACATGAAAATCGTGCCATCGCTTTCACATTCAGTACTGTTGCGCCATTCTCTCTACCAGGGATTCCGTCCTTCTGTATTTAGGACTGCCATCGCTGATGATGTTTTACAAGGGAGCCTTCTCCCTCCTCTTTTAGCTTTCCATCAGCAGGCTGAAAAACTTTTCACGTCCGGTTCCGTAAGTACCGTGTGGCTCAGCTCTCTTACATATATTGTGTCTCTCAAAAACCAGGGAGCGTCAGCGTAACAGGAAATAAAAGGGACACTGGTTATGTCTCAAAACCAATCTCTGCCACCAGAGGTTGGGGCTGGAGTCACCATTTCCCCCTCCCCTCCATGCATACTTCAGGCAGATGGCATTCATTTATCATACAAACATCTGGCCATGTCAAAGGAGAACGTAAACAACTACAGTTAGAGAAAAGAAACCGCAAATGCTTTTCACTTTTATTCTTACTGGGAGGGCAGTGGCATCCTGACATGTCACATCATCCAATGATAACTGACAGGGACTTCATCAAGGCTCCTAGCTCACCTAGCATTTATGGTACTAAGCCTTGCAGGAATCTTGGCTTGGCTGTAGTGTTTTATTCAGCCTGCAGACATGGCATTCCCAATTCCAGATACTTTTGCTGGGTTAAGACCAAAGTAATCAGCACTAACAGAAAGGGAAAGTAATCCAACGTGAAACACAGAGACCAGATGATGAGCAACGTGTCAGGCTGGGACTGCACAATATTTGCACAGACCAGTCAGAAATAGGTATTGCAAACGGAGCTGGAAAATGGTAACAGTTAAAAACATGATCAAGTGCTTTTGCTGGATTTCCCAGAAAAGAGAAAGTCTGTTCAGAAATAAATGTAACAGCTTCAAAAAAAAAAAAAAAAAAAAGCCAAAATAAAATGCACCTAGTGATCTTTAAATCAACTTTTCCATTGGATAAATATATTTGAAATAGTTGTACAGTTCACAGTGGCATAAAGTTCTCTGATTGCTTGAGTGCTTGAAAATATCTCATCAGTAAAAAAATACCAGAGCTGGGGGAGGAAAACCCTCTCTCTGAAGTCTGTACATGGGCAAATGCACAGGTTTTGGCAGGCATCAGGTCATCGGATCCATGGGAAACCAGCAGCATCGCAGGACTGCAGATCACAAGTCAGGGGATGGAGGATAAGAAGAATAGTAAGGCCCATTTTCCTGCAAGGAGAACAGAATGAGCAGTTGAACAAATGTCTTCTCCAATACGCCTTGGTGCAATGGATGATGAGCAGAGGCACTCCTGGCTTTGTCTTCCGTGAGTACGGTGACTGCCACAATTCACCCAGGAGAGGACTGTGCTGGTAACCAGGCAAAAACAGGCCTTGGTTTTGCCTGTCTTAAGTAAAAAGCGCAGGTTAAAATTTTGCCATGAAGCCAAAGCTGCGACGCAAGGAAGCCGCAAATGCTAGCGTAGCCAGTGGCACAGTTCAAGACAAAGTGGCTTATGCAGCCGCACAGCTCTGGCTGTGTTACAGCACATCCTCTTTGGAATGATTTGGCCAATGCAAGCCATATTCATTCCACTATTTGGGTAGAGACCTGGGATGGAGAAGGCAGGAGGAAGAGGGACCAACACCAAAGGCAAGGCACCTTCCTACAGTTCCATTTTCCCAACTTTTTTTTTTTTTTTTTTCCTTCCTGCATGCTCGTTGATACATGGGGCAGGGAAGATGAAACACAGATAGCATGGGGTTTTTTTGCAGTCAGTGTAAGGTACATAGCAGGTATATAACATGAATTTTATCTTGTCCACCGGCTCTCAGTGTGTTATGTTACAGTCCTTGGCTGAGGAAAGGTAGTCTGCCTTTTATGCACATAGGAGACTGCTCTATTGGGAAAGGAGTCTGCTTCTTGGCCAAGTCCTCTGCTTGGACTGATGTAGAAAAAAAGTTTAAGAAAAGTGTTACTCACAGAAGAAAATGTAGACTCTCCAGGAACCCTCCCTTTCTTCTCCCCATTCTTAAGGTGTGGAAGTCAGCCCCTTTAAAGCTCTTGCAAAGCAGAATGGGACATGCACGAGAACTACACTTAGGAGCAAAGGCTGATGCTTGCCACATGAAGTCACTTACCCTGGCATCGTACTCGAGGACGAAAGGGGGGAGATCAATCTGTTCTGGGGGTATGGCTGTGAATAACTGCTGAAGGCTTTCCACATAGTGGATTTTGTCCTTTAGCCCTGAGACTGTAAAGGTTGTGAAAAACCATGCCGAGACCTGAAAATAAACCCCAACAAAACCAAATGAAAATGGTGCTGTTTCAAAACCTTCAAGTTCAACATAACACTCCATAGTTAAAAAGGCTTCGGTTAAACTTGAAACACTAAAGTCATGGCAATAACACAGCAAGGTTGGGAAGTGCCTGCCACTGACTGCTAGCAAGCGCTGTCTTGAGAGCTTTCAAGCCTCCACGCTCACTCCTCCCCAGTTCGAGGTCCCTTTCTACTGCACAGGAGTGACAGCTGTTCTGCTATTTGTCTTCAAAAAACCATCGGTATAGTGGCACATTTTCACTTCCAGTTTAGCCAGCTCAGAATATGACTTATTTGACTCTGTATCTGACAGAAGCCATTTCCAACCCTTTGCCTTCACGTTTTCACAGAAAAAGCAATTTGAGGGAGAGAGAGAGAGAGAGACTTTCAGCTGTTCAAAGCTCCTGCTGAAGTCTCCTCTCTGCTTTGGGTTGGCTGAGCGAACAAATGCATCCTTCTGTTTTACCACATTTCTTACCAAAGCCTTATCATCTTACTCTACAAGAATAAGCCTTATCAACTTATTCTACAAGACTTTAAGTATACACACCTCTTGTCTCTTTTGGATGCGAACAGGATAAGGAATTTTTGTTTTGCAAAGGCCAGTAAGGCACCATTGTGTAGACATGTTCTACACGTTATTAACATTCCTGTTTAGATTGACTGCACAAGCTTTTGCTTTTCAACCCACCTTCTCCAAAATTAAGCACTATATTGCTTTTTGTTTATTTCTTGTCTAGTCTTTTCCTGGCAGACTGAAGGGAAAGAAAAAACTTGTGAGAGCCAGACGTCCTGGGCAATCAGTGCTCGCTGACCCTGCTCGAGCCAGGGGGCTGGACCAGATCACCTCCAGAAGTCCCTGCCAACCTCAATCATTCCGTGATTCTCTTTGATAGTTGTACTTTGACTGCAGTACGTTAACAGAAAAGAAGCAACACCACAAGAAAAGCCTTGAGGAAAGTGGAAGCTTCAAATAAACTAAAACATTAGGTCAATACAAATGATCTGCCTGAGTACAACATTTAAAGAAAAAGTTGATGCCTAAAAACTGTCTTGGAATAACTAGGCTGCCTCCTCAAAACAGCGTATTTTCATGAGAAAGGAACAACGAAAAAGAGAAAAGGAGGTAAAGAACAGGACAGAACATTTAAGATGGGTGCATGATTTTAAGGGCAGAATTAGAGATTTATGTTAGCATAAAGCAGGGAAACAGACTATTACTGGCATCCACTTTTTACTACATTTTTCTAACAAGACCTCCTATGAGTGACACTGGATGACAGTTTAATGAATGAAAAATACCCTCTCAATCCTGTACCAAAGTAGCATGCATTCCGAGGCGTATTATGAATGACAATCATTAAAAATAATTGCTATGGATGTTTAATGTATAGAAGTCTAATAGGGAATATTTTTGCTGCCATCACGAAAACTGATACCGAGAAAAGTGGTTTTTATTTTTTCTCCCCTTCTCAGTATACAAGCCACTGCAGCTTGACACATCTTACCCAGTAACACGGAAAAAAGGTAGGGAGCCAGAAATGTCTCTAGAGAATTTTTCTATTATCTCCATTCTCAATAATCACAGGTTTTAGAAACAGTAATACGAGAGCAGCCATTTCCTTATCGGTGAGAGGACAGAGAACTTTAAATTAAACCAAATTCCGGTCAATGCACTGAAAGTAGAATAAGTTATACAAGAGCAGTCAAAAAAAGTTAAAAATCTAGTCATCTGCTGAAGTTTTCCTTCATTTCTCTTGTACTGCAGTTCTGAATCTGAATAAAAGGCTATCGAAGTCACTCTGCCAAGCTAGAAAACCACAGGGTTAAAGTATCAGATGTCTTTCCCTCAAAAAACCAGCACAACACAGATAAAGTGTGTGACCAATCTCTCAACTGGGTCATACCCCAAAGAGAAACTTAATAAAACCTGGGAAATTTTAGTACAGTTGGAAGCATCTTGTGTAAAAAAAAGCTGGAAGTGATTTGCAACAACCTTTATACTGGCAGCTGATCTCCAGAAACTGCTTTTATGACTGTTACAGCAAAACAAGACAAAAATCGTCCATGATAAAGATGAAGATTATGATGAGTATGAATATCTGATTTGAGTATTCAGGTATGTTTCAGTTTTGAAGTGTTCTTGATTCACTCACAGCCAAGTTACTAACTTTACGAAAGCAGAATTTCTCTGGTGGAGACTGTTTCAGGTCCAGCCCCTGACACTGCACTCCGAACACACCAAGCTCTGTAAGGCTTTGTCCGGGGAGCTCTCAGAAGGTGGGAGCCAAGAGGCTTCACACAAAAACGCCCCAAAGAGCCCTTTATTTATATATTGGCAACTATAGCAATAACAAGCAGAAGTACATTTACACGCAAGAGTACGAAGGAACTCGTGACAGCGCTTCAAGGGTACCTTAATCTAAGTCCTGGCGGTGAAGTGTTCACACTGCAAGAGTTGCTGCGAGCCTAAAAACCTGCTGTTGCCTACGATGCCGTTTCATCACAAGAACGGTTGCGTTTCAGCAGCACCACAAGAGAATCAAGTCCCTCACAGATCGCAAGGCGGCTCACGTCGAAGCATGAGTGTACAACAGCAGATTGTGCAGTGACACACCCTGCTTCAGTTACTCTGTGCTTTAGGATAACTGCTGAACCCTCCTCCTGGCATGCTGAAAACCATGTGTTCCAGATAGGCAATTATCCTCAGAATATACAGAATTTAAAAGTTTCACCTCTAGAAACCAAACAAAGAATCATCACTGGCACTATGAAGCATTTTCAGAACTATGTTTGTTTTCTAGGGGCACATGAGTTTCCAAAAGGCATGATGAAAAGCCTCTTGATCCCTTTTAGCTCAGAAATAAGCAATGTGACTAACAGATGGCAGACATCCACTGTGCCAGGATTCAATACCGCAGTAAAACAGGCCATTTATATCGAGATTTAAGAATGAGATACATGTACAAGCGCGATGGTCTGGGAAGCTGCAGGAACACACAAGCCTTCCTCCTACATTTGAGACACGGGCTATTTTCCACTGTTTCTAGGGAAGGAAGTCAATGCTCCAAGTAGGGAGATGAATGTGCCAAACATTTTTTTTTTTTTTATTTTTTTTTTTTTAAGAGATTTGAGGCTTCTGGGCTAGCAATCTTCCACAGGGACAACCACCCTGAAATAGCCAAAAAAGGAGGGGAGAGAAAAATCATTCCCTCTTAGCAGCCACCTTCTCCACCAGGACTTTCTGATGCATGTTCCCCATCGTGTTTCATAAGCTGATGGTCGCTGCAACAGCCAGCAGCAATCCCACTTGCCTTTCAGCTAGAGAAAAGGCTTGGCAGAAAGACGTGGACACACATCCTCTTCTGCCTCCAGCTGTGCTGCTAGCATAGGATACAAACCAACTCCATCTCCAGCAAGTCAGAGCGCACTATGCCTCTCACCCTCCCCTCTGCCCGCCAGCTATCCGCTTGCCCCACAGATCTGTCCAGTCCCGCCGCAGTTCCCAAAGGGACAGAGAACATGGCGATGGACTGGTGAACACGAGTCCTCATCTTCCAACAAAAGAAAATATTTCTCAACCAAACAGAAATGCATGGTAAGAGAGGAGGGGGAGAAAGTGCTGCTGGGAACCTAACGCACTAGTACTTCCTAGCTTCAGCTTTTCCACTCAACTTTGTGACCTTACTAATGTTCTATGCCAGCTCCTACATTTTCAGGAGCATCAGAGCTGGAAGCTCTAATTCTGGCACTCAGATCTGTACCCTGTGGGAATAATTAATATCCTGACAGAAACTGGAAGGTATGCTGCTGGGAAGACTCAGTCTCATCTACACAAATCCAAGGAAGCTCTAAGTCTCATGCTGCCCCATCTGTGCACACGAGAAGAAAGGACTCTTTGGAAATTTAGCAAAGAAATTCTTGCTGAACATGTGCAAACAGATATTTTTTTGCAGGCGTATAATTTTCTCAAATTTGATCAACGTCAGCAAAAAGCAGAATAAACACAGGGCTTAATCTGATGTGAACATGGAGGATCACATTTCTAACTGTTTTAATAAGACAAACAAAAATTTTAGGAAGGGCTGCTGCTGACAGTTCATCTGAAGTCCTCACACTGCTGCCATGCGAGTAGCGTGTACGAAGTACATAAGGGAGCGAGCTCCCTCTTCTGCTGCCCTGCACAGATCATCGTCAAGGATAATACCTTACTGCTTGACGGGTTCAGTTTTTCAGGGCAGCTCTGAAGTGATATGCAGCACACACGCAATACCTCTTGTGGGGAGAGAAAAGGTGGAACATCCAGGGAATGAACTACACAAAAAAGAATTCTAAGGGTTTTTGGACATGGCTTGTCATCTTGCCAACCAGACAGCAGGAAAAAGGACAAAATGTTTCTCTCTGAAAGAAGCGAGATCCAAAGCTTCCACCTCTCTCTGTTAAGAGCACATGCAAAACAAGGCACAGACAGTCGCACTGCATCGGGGTTCAGCTTATCACTAAGGCTGGAAGACCACAGCTAGATCAAAGATGGGGATGAATTTCTAGTTCTGACCGTGGATCCAGAAGATACTGCCTAATTTTGGAAGTCTTCTTCCATGTACCTCCATGTTCCTCATACTATAGTCTTACACGCTACCCCGCCAGCACCCAGAACATTCTTTTCTTTTGTACTATATACCTCACCTTTGAACGAAATGTTGGGTGGACAAAATACAGCGCCTTCAAGTTCCTCTTGTACCTGGTTTAAAGAAAGAAAAAACTCTTTAAAAGTGACTTCTAATTAAGCGCACCTACACAGCATAACAGTCAAAACACAGATCATTTTGCTTAAGTGCCTGTAATGTAATTTTACAAAATTAGATCTAATATAAAGGCAGATACCAGAAAAGTAAATGTAAAAGGGGGAAAAAAGCAGATTATTTTTCAGGTAAAGACATCATAGCCTGCAGTCTTTTATGTGGACAGTGAAAGTTATGTACAAATTATGACTACCAATGTTACCCAAGCCTCTTCCTTCACAACTAACAACATATTTTTAACACTGCCAGGCTCCAGAAGCTCCACCTCTGCACAGAGACAGACAATACACCCCATATGCCTCTCCAACAGCTCCCGAAGGGAGACTGCAGAGCACAGAACTTCTGGTGTGATAGATGGTTCCGAGAAGGAAAGAAAACGTATCTTCCTTCCTCTTGCCTTTGTTATTTATTTAGGTCTTTGTCCCAACAAAACTCTCTCACAAATAAATGGGAAACCAGATACAGGGAATGACAAACATTTGCATAGCACAGAGGAAGACCAGAAGGGGTTTTTTTCCTATCGACACTCACTTGGCATCAACAACATCATAGAGTTTCTTCAAGAAATTAGAGTCTAGTTGATTGTAATCATTTGTGAGCGTATGGAAGTACACCAGGACATATTCCTTCACTGCAATATGATCCATGACGTGAATGAAATACAGAAGAGCCTGAGACAGAAAGAAATGAAATTTATATTTGCAAAGAATTCTTTCACAGTGGCATTACATCTTAATATGCTTCCTTTAATTCATTCACAAATCAGGAATCATGAGGCTGGGTGGCATTATGTTTCAGCTACAAAAGCAAGGTGAACATTCCAAGTCTTCAACTTGACTGTAATAACTTCGATGTCTTTTTTGTCTAGCTGACCTCACAGATGGAGATAAATTCTTGCTGTTTCCATGAAAAACTAAGTTGACTCCTTACATTTCACTCTTCATGTCTCGGCAGTTATAGCAGCAGGGTAAGTCTCTTTCTTCTTGAGAAGAAAAAGGAGTCCATGTTAGGCCTGTTTTTCTAAAAATAGGCCAGTTCCTCCTTGAGAAAAGCCACCTCAACACACACAAAGCTTTATAACGGAATACATTTTTATCTGCCTGTAAAAATAGTTCCTCTTTAATCTTTTTTAAGTCTTCTGCAGATAATGTTTCTAGTATTAACACTGAATTACCCTTATAATCAGACTCTTACACCCTGAACATTCACATTCAACCCACACAACTCTAGTTTTACAAAGCCTTACCTTTTCCATGTCTATCAATGTTACGGGGATATTCCTTCCAACCACCACCATCACCGTGCGGCCACAGTTATCTACACCTACAAAAGAAAGAAAAATAAGTCTCTGAACTTCCCTCAGTCATGCCAGGTTTTGGGGTTGGTCCCCTTCAAACCAGGGAGAACCAGCCACAGCTCAGAATTTTCGCAGCGCATCTCGTTTCCATCTTTACAACAGAGGCCATACGCTTAGAGTTACTGTTCTCACCATACCAGTAGCTGATCCAAAAAAGGGTGCATCACATCTGAGAAACTTCAGTCTTAAGGACTGCAATTTTATGTTGCCCGTGTACTCCACATTTACCTAAATCTCAAGTATTAAAATCATTTTTATTTAAAAAAAAAAAATCTTCTCTTGCAGTTCTACCACCAAAGCAAACTTCTTCCTAGAAACCAAGCTCTGAAACCTAACACACAGATTCCCAGAGCATGCCTTACGGACCTCCTGCAGCCCACAGAGCCTTGTCTAAGGCAAAGGAGAGAATTTAAAATTACAGCTACTGAGTAGAAGGTATCACACAGCCTTCGTATTCGCACAAAGATCAAGGTAAGTATCTGGATTTTCAGGAGGCCAAAGATATCAGCCAAACTGCTGAACAGACTTTCTCTGCAAAAACACAGCTACGCTTTCCAGAGCCTGACTACTTGCCCGTTTCTGCCCGTCACGGCGCAGAGCAGCAATAACCCACTGGGACTATGACAAGTTTTTATGTCCGAGTACGATGCTACCTAAAGCGTAAAAATGAACTGAAGAGTACAGGCTCCCCATCTCTGCTTCCCAGGCTGCAAGGACCTCGCAGTTATTTTCTCCCACTGAACTCTCCGTTGGGTTGTTGAATCTTCCTAATCTCACCATCTACTGAACTGAAGGTTGCAAGATGTGCTGCCCAGGGCACTCAGCCATTAGTACTAGGAGACACATACAGAGCAGAGCAACACATACCTACCCTGAGGGAAATAAAGCAACCCATTTTGTTCGGGAAAGCTGTATTAAAAGTTGCTTTGGCAACTGCTATTCTCTGCACTAATCACCTGAAAGCAACATTCATTTCTTTCCAACAAAGGGTGGAGATAGTTCCTCTTCTGGTCTGCATTATTTCATACAGAGCACCTTATGCATTGGCTTAATCTACCAGTACTGATGGACATGTAAAGCTACAGACAATTCAGGATGTGCACGTATCCTCAGACCGTTAAAGCAGAGCAGTTTGGGAGTTTACCATGCAGTCTGTCAAAGCCAATCAAGAGAGGATTCCTGCTTTACTGCAGAGACGTTGCCTAGTTTTTGGCCAGGCTTCTAGCTTAATAACATGACTTTATTTATATACTCAAGTCCAAAGAAAATATTATATTTTTATTTTGTATTTTTACTTTCAGACAATATACATCAGTCATTGGTACACTGAACTTACCTGTCTGGTACAAGGCTTTGAGAGAAGCAATATCAGAGAGGTCTTCAGCTCTTGCCTGACACAGCCAGCGATTATAGCTAGAAAGTTAAAAACATCTGGTCAGACCTAATCCGCCTTTGGATTAGCATTAGAAGCCTGAAGAGGTGGTTGGGAAGGGAAGGACAAAACAAGCTCTTTCTGACTGAGCCCTCTCTCTAATGTCGTTGTTTTCTCACCTATGGAACAACTATCAAGTTGTTGAAGAAAGAAATGTTGGGGGGAGAAAAAAAAAAAAAAAAAAGATAGATTTGAGTGTCTCAGTTACATACCTAGTGATTTTCACTAGGGCGATGAATACGCACCAGCTAGTAACTATAGCGGCATTGCGTCTGGGCTGAAAGCATCTCAGAGGTTTTTTCCATTTAAATACCTCAGTGTTTATAAAATAGGAAAAAAAAAAAAAGAAAATTTATTTAAAAAGTCTAGGAGTTGAACACAACTATGTAGCAACCAGGGTCACATATGTTTGTGGGGTTTTTTTTCCCCCTTTGAATGGTGAACAACTTAGTGCCTCACCTGACAGAACAAGCCAAGCATCATGCCTCAAGAGGGCTCCAGTATGGAGCTGGCTTCTAAGAAAGCGATCATGCACATTAGGGTTAGCGGGGGTCAGGTGGGGGAGAGGAAAAAAGCCTCGGCATTCATTTAATTATCTTTCTCTTTTGAAAGACGGAAGAAAAATGTTTTGCTATCTGCCCAGAGCCTCAGGAGCAAGGTGCAGGTGACCCTACTACAAAAAGCGGTGACAAAACAGTGACATCTTGTGGCAAAGAGATCAGGCGGCCGGTCGGATGCACTGGGTATGCCAGCGGGCTGCTCATCACTGGCGTCCCTTTTCCTCCTGCTGCCCCTTCCCTTCTCCCTTCAGGCCAAAGAGGCTACCACAGCAATCCAGGGCGACACCAGGCTTTATGTGTATTTCCTTGCCAGAAGATTAGGCTTTACTGAAGAGCTAACTAATGCAAAACATTCACACGGACACGGAAATTCTCACTTCCTCTGATGCTGTTTTTGCAGTGCTGCCTCTGACAACTGTCCCTGAAGGATGAGGCGTCTCTGTTTATCAACATCTCCCTCCATGCGGGCAAAAGCATGGGAACCGATGAAAGACAGATCTGCCTCCAGACCCTCTTCATCTGAAGCATCTGCAGTAGAAACAAAGGTAGTGTAAAATGTTCAAGCTGCATACAAGACAGCAATGCTGCTGCCGAATTGCTGTGCACCTCAGTGAGGCAACCCAGTCGTCGTGCTACAAAGGAACACAAAACCCCACCATGTACGATGATGTGGCTCTGATATCTCACCAGTACCACTGACAGATTATGGCATGTGACTGATAACTACGGACTCCCTTAAAATGTTGGTTTGCCTGGAAACTAACTGGGCAAGTCCTAGTCATCAGCTTGTAACAAAGGGATAATGGTTGACTCTCAGAAAATAAGGTCTGGAGAGAGAGAGGCTTGGGCTTTACAGTTGTCCTACTTGTCATAGGGGGAAAAATAAGCATGCAGAAGGACAGATGCTGCAGGTTTACTCAGTTTAGAAGCTGTTCTGTAGGAAGGGCTCGCTTCTTTTTGTATCATTGACACTGCTCCAACAGATGCTGTAGAGCTGGTGGTAGCCTGAGTTCGAATGTTTTCATAGTATTGCTTACAACACGACTATGCGATGAAGTAGAAGAGCACAGGCTCGCTTGCTGGTGACAATACCAGAACGCTCCACTGAACTCGATGTCAGCAAGGAATATTGCTAAGGCTTCTAGCACGACCTCTCCGGGCAATCTGGATGGGAACCGAGTTTCCCAGTTTTAGTGCGACATGCTATAGTAGCAATGGGACAACAGCGCAGGATTCCGCTATACCCATTCGCTCCTACATAGGCAAAACCAGTTAATTTCACAAATTATCAGCTAGTGGTTGAATGCCTCACCCTGATCAGCCACAGCTGCAAATACCACTAACGAGCAGCTTGGACGGGGGCAAAAAAACCTGGGAGTCTGATCAACAGGAGCTGATACCAATGCGAACAGGAAAATTAAGTTGTCTGCATCCTCATTGCATAGTCAGCCTTATCCCAACTGGTCACGCAAAAGTAGAGAGCCTTCGAAACCCATTCCAAGTTATCTGCTTTTGATGGTTTAAGGCTTTGCCTGAAGAAGTGTAAAACTTTCACAGCACTGCTTAATAAATAAGGCAGAACATGCCAGCTATGCTCATTTATATATTAAATTGTTTTGCTACACCTCCTCAACCCTGACATCTAGGCAACCTCTTTACAGACAGACTTCTTTTCCCTAAGCTTTGACAGCCATTTCCCAAACACTGATCTCTGGGTTGATTAATTCCTCTGTCTCTTAGGGAGTTTCTGCTAGTTTTCATTAAGCATCTACTAGTTTGATGCACATGCTGTATCAACAGAATCTTGTCATTTGAGACAACATTTGCTAATATATAAGCAACATTTTACTAATATATAAGATAGCCATTAACAATGATAGTCTTTTTTAGTTAGGGGCTGCACAAGATTCTGCAAAAAAACTGCAAAGTTCCTTATCACCTTGGGAGAAAATTTGCAGAGGGAATGAGCTACCCTACCTCTCCCCACAAGAAAGAAAAAGACAGAACAACAGGTCTGCCACGTCCTCCAGCCACACCACTCTACACAACGAGGCAGAAAGCAGAAGTTACTGCGGTGGGGCACACGAAGCCAGCGAGGCAGCTTGATAACACTCTTCATCACAGCCTGCCTTGGGTGAGGTGGGAAGACATCTCTTGGCTTCCCATGTGCCTTTTCTGTTTTCCCAGTGACTTTCACACAGAGATACTTATTCCAAGGTTCAGTTAAGAACTCACCGTCCGGAACACCTGGCTTTTCAGTAATCCTGATCTGCCGCTCTGGTACTACAGGCTCCCCTTCTGCATTGCCAATATCTGCAGGGAGGTAAGGCAAGGATTGTATCTCTTCTTCCAAGGATCTTGGAAAATACAGAGGCAGCAACTTCTGGTAAGTGGCCTACAAATAAGAAAAATGCGTGAAGGTCTATCACGCATCCTTGCTCTTCGCTTAAGTAACACCTGCCCTTGCAGCAGGAATCTTCTCAGAGGTTTGGAGGCAAAGTACCACTTCCCTCAATGGCTTATTTTGGGCTGCTACCTGGCAATAAAGGCAGATAACGTTGATAAAGGTTAACTTTTTTTTTTTTTTTTTTTTTGCCACACTGGGAAATGACCTTGAGAGGACTCTGCTTTAACCGCAATGAACTCAGGCAGATTGCAGATACTTTAGCTGTGTAATGAAGTTACAATATGCATGGATGACAGACTTCAGCAAAGGCTGCTTATATTAAAATGTACCACTACACAGATCACCTTTAGCGACCTGACTGGGGAAAAAGAAAAAGCACCAACCAGCCAAGAGAAACCCTCCCCACATGGAGGAAAATAGTGAAAATCTCTACCGAACACTGTAGTACTTCATGTGTTCTCTCCAACTGATTAGCAGTTTTAGAACCCACAACAAGTTAGTTATTTTCCTCATCCAGATGCCACAGAACCTGAACACAATGTGGGTGTTCTGCCCAGGAACAGCCATTAGCGAGTCTGATATACAAGAGAAGTCAATGCTCAAACTTCTAGCATCTGTCTGAATACAGATCATTAAATGTCAAGCTTGTGATTTCAGCAAGCAATGTTTAAGATGTTTGTAGGTGATCTGTGGGCATGCTAAGCTGGCCTTTTTAAAGCACAAGGGAAGCAGAATTGTGTAAGGAGGAAATCTTGTATGAGGAATTTCCCTTCTGGCTGGCAGATACCATCCAGCACAACTGCGTGCTATAACCTCTAGTATTAGCTCCTCCTCATGGCTCAGGAACACGGAAGCCATGTAGAAGTGGAAAGATTTTGAAATGTCCATAGTGACTACTATGAGCATAAACAGTACTGGGAAAGATGCTATGCTAGTAGGAGACAGAAGGATGCTGTGGGACCAAAAGTCTACGTGATTTGAAGGGGAAATCCGAATCCAGCTCTGCAATGCAGGAGTTAGTACTGCTGCAGAGAAGATCAAACATGCCCATGAATTTTGGTGGAACGAACGTCAAGGAGATACCTCTTCAAGCTCGGAGACTGCAAACACCACCTTCTCCAGAGTCTCTCCATGAATCTCCAGAAACCTTCTAACTGTGCCTGCAAGGAAGAAGATTAAATGTAGTTAGGAAAACAGGAGGAGAAATTTACACATGACTACAAGTGAGGAAGTCAGAGTGCGGAATAGAGAGACACCTCTCTCTCCTCATACAAAATAGCTCCACAGGCTGTATGCAAGTGTGCGTTAAGTGGTAGTTTAACACACAAAATGGGTTGTTGGCCACATTGGAAGTTCCATCTCCACTCTCTCCTGCTTCTCACTTTAGAGAAGAATACACAAAGAGGAAAAGTCTCTCTCTGATTTTAGCTTACTAGGTATTTCTCAGTCTGTGGAATGTGATTCCATGGCCCTGCAAGATCAAGCCAAATCCTTCCTTTAGAGAGTCCTGTGCAAACTGCCAAAACCAGATATTCCTAAAACCAGTTATTGCACCCCAAGTTATCAGGAAAGCATGATAAGCAAGCCATAGCAGAAGCTGGTACAAGACAGAGTCAGCCACACAAAAACTCTGGGGTCAGCTATGCCACAGAGGCATATAAAAACTATATTTGTAAATCATAAGAGAAATTATTTCCTTTTTTTGGACTCCCCCAAAGCTTTAGCATAATCCAGGGACACAGTGAAGCTCCTAAACATTTGCAGCTGGGGGGGCGGGGAGGGAGTTTAGTAATCAAGCTCCCAGACGTGTCCTTGTACAGATGAGGTCCTTGAGCTGCAACAACCTTGACACGTCAGGATTTCCAAGTGCTTTCCTGTCAGACTGCCAAGAGAGAGTGTCCAAACAAATAGGTTGGTCTAGCAGTATTTCACTAGAGTAGCATATAGCCCTACAGAGACAACAGAAGAGAGCAATACAGGAAAGAAGTCTACTCTACAGAGAATACACTGGTGAGAGTTCTTCAAGAAACAGCAGTTCAGAGGAAAAAAACAAGAGCTATTTTCAAATACTTCCTGTACAGAAATTCACGTGTAATCGGGTTGACCTGCAACACTACAGGACAAAGGCAGTTGTGCGGTTCCACAGCGAACAGTTTCTGAACCTGTGGGAGCAGATATTTTCAGATGTCTCACTCAACAGGCAGATAGCAGAGAAAACAATGGATAAATCTGGGTTTCCCCAGCATTAGCTGGGGAATCTAAGAAAGATTTCTCCAGTCAGCTTGCACAGCAAGAGGAAAACCCACTCCTTCCATCTGCAACAACTTTCCTACTGTGCAGGAGTACCGTGCAGGAAGGTCCAGGGACTGGGTGGTGGAAAGCAGACTGGAACAGGCCAATAGAAATAAAAAAGTCAAAAGTGAAAAGGGAAAAGTAAGAACTAGGCAAGTATATAATATTCTTGTCTGAGCACTTTTCTATTCTCCAAGTATAACGTAGGAATTTTTCTGATTGGTTTTTAGTAACTTTTTTTTTCCCCCCTCTTTAATATAGTTTCCTCTTGAACACAAACAAGTTTGAAAACTTTTAGCATCTACAATGCCTTTTGGTAAGATGTTCCATAAAACAAATAGTGTAAGCATAAAGAACGATTTCCCCTTGTTTGTTCTGAACCTGATTCATACTAACATTGTTTGAAGGTTCTCATTTTGGGAGACACTGAACAGCTGATTCCTATTCACCATTACGATACCGCTCATGAGTTTACAGACATCTGTCACACTCCCTTCAAGTTCTGTGTATTCTAGTCTGAAAAAGACTTTAGCTTCCTTAGCTATTTCTTGCTTTTCCCCATTCTTGTTGACCTCCTCAACTTCTACTATATTCTTTTTGAATGTGCAGCTTTAAAGGGTGGACGAAACACAGATTTATAGCATAACATTCTTAATTTTCTCGTGTCTTCCTTAGCTTGCTGTTTTGAACTCCAGTGAGCTGTTGTTTTCATGGAACTATTATAATCCCAAGATTTTGCTCCCAAGGATTAGAGCATCATTTTACATGTGAAGACAGAAGCATATAAGGGTGGGTCAGTGGGGGAAGAATATCACTTTACATTTGGATATACTGATGACACTAAAATGGCAGATGAAATTTACTCTGTTGCTTGAGGTCCGTCTACAGCTATTCACAGTAAGGCCTCATCTTTGCTATTCTGAACAATTTTCTCTTACCGGCAAACTCTCTCACCTCATTGTTCAGTATCTTTTCCAGGTTATTAATGAATATATTGAAGACTACAACTTCCAGCACAGATTCTCATGTATCTTTACTGATGACTGCTCAGAGAAAGGATCCTCCATTTCCTGATCAACCATGGAAGAAGGCCTTGCCTTTTTACAGCCTCTAACAAACTACAGTCCCCTAAAAATAAGGTTGCCCCATACCAACAGCAGTCTGTCAGAGGTAAGCGATCTGCTGAATACTGCCATCCAGTTTAAGTCACTTTCCAACAAACTTACGCAGTGCTATGTGGGTTGCATCCTCCAAGGGGTAGCATCTTTTCAGAGAGTTAATGACACAAAATCCTACGGAGCACATTGCCTGTTCCCTGAAATCCAAAAAAAGAAAACCAAATGAATAGAAGGTCAGATGAGAACAAATGTCTGTCAGTACAGCAGATAACACCAGTATGTTTTTTCCTGCCTCTGTGCAGCAGCAACCCCCTTTCAGGTTTATGCAGAAGGATTCTTTCCTGGCAAGATGCATACATACCATCATTAAGCAGAGAAGGAGGGAACCATTAATGATCCCACACTGTTTCCTCTTGTGTTTGTTCTCAGATTTTTCCTTCTACCTCAGCTACGTTGTTCCTGCAATTTCTCATATCCTGAATGAAGTTCTTCCCTCAAGCTCCCTGCAATCCTTTCCAAAATACTTTCCTTCCTGTATAGGACTGACAGTGAGGAGAAGGAGGGGAAAAGAAGGTGCTCTTTATTGCAGACATTCTCCTGTTCCTCCACCTGACCTATCACTTGGTTTGTTAGAGGTCGGGACACAGAGGTGGCTTATTCAATCCTCGGTATGATTAGACAATCACTGGCCGGGAGTGATACATACTTTAAGATCAGTAAAATGCTTCCAGCAGAGAGCCACAATTTTAGAAGAGTAAAGCAAAGGTGTCGCCAACAGTCATCAGAGGAGTCCAAGCAAGCTCAGAGCTGGTAGACAATTTCCTAGGTGTCACGAGTTACTCTAGAGAACAGGCTGACTGAAAGGCACTCAGAATTCACTAAGCAGAATTATTACAATTTTTAATTGTTTTCAACGTGTTTCAATCCAGACCTGACTTTACTTGTTACTTCTGAGGCAGAACAAAACTGGCACATTCTAGAAACCTTAGCTGTAATCTTGATTATGAAACAGTTACTATTGCACTGTAACACACACTCCAGACTTGGAAGAACTGATCTTCCCAACCCCAAGAAATTATTGAGTACATTTTCTGACATTGCTCTCGTTCAGGTATTTTTGTGACTGCTACCATTACAACAGCCATCACAGGAGAAGAACAGAATACAGGAAAGAACACAGAAAAATAGAAAGAAAACACAACTGTTAGCTAAGAGGAAGTAGAAAATACCACAGATGAAAGAGGAAAAACTACAAACCCATCTGCAGCAACTGTGAATTTAGAAATAACCTTGCACCCTGACTCAATGTTAGATGGCTGTTGTACAAAGGCAGAGAGGCCAGATATATGAACTGACACGGCAGTCAGATCTACCCGTGGGTATGTTCCTGTGGCTGCAGAGACACATGAAGCTGCTGCTTGAGCAAGCTCATTTAAAGCTTTTTGCAGCACGAGACCCAACGCAATTATCAGTGCTGCTTTTCCTCAGAGTAAATGAATGCTGCACAGCTCTAGCTACACTGTTTCAGGACTTGAACCAGCTCAGATCTCTCTGCACATCTTATCTAGACAGCAACACCGATAACAAAAGGTACGAAGTATACCACGAAGCCACTAATGTTCTCATATCCTTAACCAAATACAGTATACGTGAGAAGACGTTCACAGCCATTTGGCCTCTGTGCAGACCCCAGTATCTAGAACAGATGTGCCACAGATGGAAAACCCTCACGTAACTTGTTGTGTGCTTACTTTGCGAGCTGCAGGACATTGCGGTAACAGCTGTATAGAGAACTCTCGGCTGCTGTGCGATACCGGCTTTTGTATTTGGGTCCCACTGTGTGAATGATGAAACGTGCAGCCAAATTAAATCCTTTGGTGAGTTTAGCCTCGCCTGTCCTGCACCCTGAAAAAAAAAAAAGCAAACACAAGGATAAATGCCAATGTTGTGATAAGAAAGCCAGACGCATTCAAGCCCTTGGCCTCCTCCAGAGTCAGGCAACTCCATATATAGAAGTCAGTGTTTTAGACATAAAATATTAAGGATAGCATTCTATCTCATAACAGCTGCCTAGTATCACCTAGCCAGGTTGAGGTGGCGAGAGCTATGCTCATTCCTCTCAATTTTAAGACTATGCATATAAGGACAAACCAGAAATTGCTAGAAATGCTGTCTTAATTGCAGTGCTTACTATGCTACACACAAAGCCAAAGGCAGAAATGATTTAACAATGTGCAGAGAACTGATGCACAAATACGCTACACAACCAGCAATAAAAAGTCCTTCCGAATTTAACTTGGTTTGGGGAGATTGCTTTTTGGATAAAAGGACTGCAAGTCTCCTTAATCAAACCCACCAGCTGTTGGCAAAGCTATTAGAAATAAATAGATCAAGCACTTGCTTCATCTAGGCTCCCAGAACAAGGTAGCTTGCTTTGTTTTGGAAGTTTCTTCATGTCCACAGGGCAGAAGTGTGATTCTCATGGAGATCATGCTTTCTTGACAGACTAGGCGTCTAGTCTCAAGGCAAGGAAGTTCAAGCAACACATTTAATCGTGCCGTTCACAGCACCCTCCAGTTACATGCTCTAGGAGCATTTACTGCATCCTAGCATACTTCACATCTTTACCTCTTTTTTGTTTTGACTGCTCTTTCGCTATCCCCTGCAAGTTACTCACACTCAATTCCCGTAATTTTTCGCAAGGGAAATCAGTTTGTCAGAACCCTCGATGACATCCATAAACCTCTCTATTCCCTTCAGTTTGTCAATACATTTCTGATAATGAAAAATCCAGGAACGGCTACTGTGTTTGAAGTCTGTTTTTGCTTTGGCACCTGGAAGAAAAGTCTGCTAACTCTCCCCTTCTTCACCCAAATCTAGTCCATTCCTGTTCTGGACAGCTGAAGAAGTACTTCTAGTCTTTCTCTTTCCCTACCCTCAAAGACAAGCATTTCCCACCTTCTTCATTCTGCTTGTACAGCTGCACTTCAGCTTTCTGATCTGGCTGAAAACTAATATTTTCACTGGATTTGCTTTCAACCTGACCTTATAGGTTGCCAGTGCCCACGAAAAGGAACTAGGTGTGAACAAGAGGCTGTGCCCACCCTTCTGGCAGCAGCACCGCAGTAGCTCGGCTTAAGTCAAGCTGCCCAGTGAACGGGAGCGATCACCTCTCCCGCTCCACTCTCCTTGCGGTGCTCAGGCAGGCTATCAGCATGCACGAAAGCATATCTCACGGCAAGAGACATTCCAGGTTGAGAATCTCTCTTACTCAAAACTTTAGGCATGTCTTTTTAATGGCAACACCACGTTGCCTTTAAGCCAACATCTTGTAAACTTTTTGATCCAATAAATCACATCATTAGCTTCTATGGAGCTCCACCTCCTTTCTTCTGGGTTAATCAGAAGGAATGTAAGAGCATACTAAAACTAAGCATAGTCTCCTGACTTGCTGCACATCCTCTAAGACACCTCAGCTCAAGAGAAGAATTAAATAAGCACAATATGGAAAAAGCAGAAGCTAAAACCAAAACACTTAATATATCAGATATCAAGTTACTATGCTTCCTCCATGGCCCATCCAAGTCACCCAACATGAAAAGAGCAAGCAAAGGCCTGAAGGAAAAACTGTCTTGTGAAAAAGAATGAAGGAAGTTCGACTGAGGTATAGTTGCGAATTCAGTAGGGAAACTAACAAATTCGGACAACCAGATGTAGCATCAGTAATCTCTAATCACACTTAGTACTTCCCAATGCCTTCTGCCTGGAGATCTCCACAAAATTTATAAAAGTAAAATGAGCAGCAAGTATTATTCCTACGTTAAGATACAGGGTGAGGTGAGCTAGTAGAGTGAGCCGCAGAGGTCAAGGTCTGTGGCAAAACGGGGAACAAAGTCAAGATCTTATTTTTTTATCCGATGAGATTTCAAACATTCCAACAGCTTCCCTCCAAGTTTAAAACGGAAAGTCTGAATCCTCCATATAAAGCGTGCAGCAGAGAAAAAGTCTCACTGGAGTTGGAAGACTACTATGCATTGCTGTTACAGAAGGTCTTTACTAGACTGCATGTATGTGTTGATAGGCAGGCATGTATCAACAGCACTTCATCTGCAAGCGTGGAGCCTTGGCTGCAGTATTTCTGTGTTAATCAAAACTACAGACTGTTCCAAGGAACGCAGCAGTCGGCTGAGCCTTAAAGAAAGCACATGCCTTTGAAAGGTCAGCACGTCAGATGCTGTAAGGTCGTGATTTTTCTTGGAATCTACGAAATATGAATATATACCAAGCAGTAGGAATAAAGCAGGAGAGAACTAACTGAAAATCACCACTGCACCCATTTTACAGCTTTAGAGCAAAGACCATACATTTTCACTTCTCCCCAAGAACATTCCCCTATAAAAAAAGTTCAGTTAAATGGGAAAGAGTGCAAAAAGGAGGCAGAAGTGACAAAAGAATGATAAACTAATTTATCAACTAAGCTCGCTTCCACTTGTGCTACCATGACAAACACATTAAAGGTGCACAAAAGCCAAGCTGTAACCCAGCCTCTCTCTCCTCCCCCACGCAACACACCAGTAGAGTGTCACAGAAGAACTGATTTCTGAAAAGCTCTCGTCACAAGATTAAAAGGAAACTGCCATGTATAGGGAGTCGTGAACCTGCAGAATGCATTACAGAGAGAAGACATCAGTGTCATCACAGGGGCGGAGGATGCAAAACTAGATACAACTCAGCATGGTAAAGGGGAATTTAAGAAGCTAAGCCCAACTTTTACAAATAACTCCCTATGGAGCTGACAGATCTCAAATTTTAAGGACTCCTTGAAGTGTTGTCCCTCTCTTCCCACCTCACAGCGCACACAAGAAACTCAAGTTTATTTTAGAAGAGTTCTGGTGAACATAGCAGGGTCCTAACTATTCTGTAATATCTGCTGTATTTTAACAGTTGTTTCCACCCGAAGGACACACTGACTTTTCTCTCTCCTATGAAACGGTTACTCTTCCTCCTGTTTTACTTCCAGGTTACTCACAAAAAGCAAGCTGAATCAGCAAAACATGATTTTATAAAACCAGAGGATGTCTATTCAATTGTAGTTTAAGCTACTGAGAGTTTGTATTAAAAATATTACGGCTCTTCTATCTGTTTTGTTACTACACGATAAGGAGATAGGAGCTGTTACCCAAGAGAGTAAGCAATACTACTCAGGGATCGGTTGGGTCTCAAAATTAGGCTCAGTACCATAGTTACTAAAAACATGACTTCTTAACTGCAAACTGTATCAGACGTCTGTATAACCTTGGATAACTATGAACCGTTTGTTCCTCACACACAAAATAAGGAAAGTCTTCATCTAACAGGGATGGGAAATAAAGCTGAGCATTTGTAAATGTCATTATCAGCCATAAACCCTGTCAATAAAGAATTGAGGTAAAGCAAATCTCAGCCATTTCCAGCATAGCCTTCTATTAGGGACGGTCTTGTAACTTTCTAATAAAACCTTTTCTTCTGCAGAAGAGGCAAATGAAGCGAACACTTTAAATAGTCACTAAGACTTTATTTAGACATGCAGCGCTTTAGCAATCCATCCGTTATTGCCATAGTTTCCTGAAAGACTGTGTGTGTATATTAACAGCCTGAAAGAGAATACATGAAGTGTATATTAGAACCCACGTAATTTCTGCAACGGTGAACTTCAGTTCCTGTCTTCCACAGTGTACACACACCAAACAGGGTAAGAGCAAAATCTGAATATGTACACGACTGGCCCCTCGAGCAAAAGCTCTGATAAGCTGACTACTCTAATTGGCTTCGGATAACAACGGGAATCAGTGTATCACAAAGTAAGGGCTCAGCAACTCAAACGTCTGCCACAGATTTGCAACGATCTGTTACCTGAATGGCAAAAAGAGATTAGATTGGCATGTGTTTCCTCCGTTTATTTCACATTAACACCAGAGGGTGGGGGGTGGGGGCGAAGCTATACCATGATTTTAGTTTAAAGCTCCAAATCCTGATGCTTTGTACTATGCAAGGACAGTAGATGTCAATAAGATAAAAGCGCCTCCAGCCACTTACCTTTGAGCTTCTGGAGTTCATCCCTCAGGTCAGGCCCAGCATGCATGAATATACTTTCAGATACTGGATTCTTATCAGTGAGAGACTCATTACTGGTATTTACTATGGCTGTGCAATTCAATAATGCTACATCTCCTTTCCTGAGGAAACAAGGAAACAGTTTATTGCAGGCTAAATGTAAGATTAAGCAGGATTAAGTGCTGACAAGCACGGAAGTGCCAAGTTAAAGGAAAAGCATTAACCATACCCAAGTGCCCAGGTAGCGTAGCGTACCCTGACATGCTCACCATGCAGAATCATCCTTTGCCTCTAACTGATGAAGAAAGATCGCATGCAACCCGTCATTTCCTTAAAAACTCCCAGCCTCAACAGTAACTTAGTGACGTATGTAGAAAAGGCAGCGTTGTAATTGTACGTAGGGCAGTTTAACTAGCAGAACACGCGAAGCAGCGTGCTAAACTGATGGAGTGTAACGTGTTCCAAAAAAACATATATTCTCTCTTGGAGATAAGAGGACAGTCCTTGCGGTATATTGCTTTCAAAACTTCAACAGTTTTTTCAATGTACTTTTTTCGGTTTGCATACACACTATTCGGGCACCTTACTGCTGCTGCTGCTCTTCCTCCGACCACTGAGGATCTAGAGCGACACTGCAGCTAGGCAAGCTTGCACCGCTTTTGTTCTGAAATTGTGAACCCGCAATTTGATCCTGTTCATTCTGCTGTTCGAGGATCAGACATGCAGAAGATAAAGCAGAGACGCACAAGAGACAATGGAGTAGCAAACTCTGACCTGCTTTTTGTCACAGCAGCAGCCATTAGAGATTTTGGGATCAAAGAGCATAGGAAGGGAAATAAAGATTCCCACGCACAGGGAGAGATTCAAATGACAGTTCAAATTGCAGACATTTATTACACCCAAGCCCAAGTCATAAGAGATGTTTAACCTTTTACTTTTCTCTTTCTGTACTTAATCAGGTTCAGGAAATCCAAGAACAGTCCCATTTCCTGCATGTATGAACCAGAAAGAGGTTCAGGCTGATCCCTGAATCTGCATCCCTGAGAAATCCTTCTCTCTTCATATTAACAAAGAGTGAACTCATCTAGAGAGCAGGTTCAAGTATCTGAGTTACAGGAAAGAAAAACTGATGGAGTAAGTTCATCTCAGCACACCGTACTTTATCAATCGATTTTGGTAGAAAACCATGGAGACAGAACACAGAATGGAGAGAGAAAGGCAGGGGGAAGAGCCCAAAGCAAGCCACAAGAACCACATGAAAGAAAGAAAAATACTGATCGAAACCAGAAAAGTGAAAGCAGAATAAAGCCAGAAAAGAAAGAAAAAAAGCTAGTAGACAGCAAGTACATTTTTTAAAAATTTAAAAAACTGTACCAAAGTACCCGATTAGGTTTTGATCTAAGCATACAGTATGACAGTAGGAAGCACAGCTCCAGTCTGCTGCATCAAGGAATGCCCATGAACATGCAATTTATAGCCTACGGTGGAGCAAATCTCAGACTTGAAGGCTTTATTCTATAGCAGCGATTGTTATATGAGGCAATGGATCCTGCAGTCAATGGAGAAGCGATGACAAACACACCAGAGCCATATGGAACTTACCATAAGATTATTTTTGCATTGATGTCTTTCCTGTATGGAAAAGGTGATCTAACATCAGCTTGAGCTTTTTCAACAGGATTCTGGTGAGAGTCCAGCTGCTTAGCCTCATAGGCATCAGTCCAGCCTGGCAGACTGTCAACATCCACAAACTGCGAAGGAGCACCCAAGGGATCCATGGAATGGAAACAACAACTCCTTTCCTCCGCTAACTTGTCACACTCCAATTCTCACTGGAGTCTTCCAGGTGCTTTAAAGGAAGAAAATCAAACCAGGTCACCAGGTGCTTGCTAAAAGTAATTCCTGTGGAGCCAGACCTTTCACAAGACTGCAATGCAATTACAGCTAGCAGAAAACAGAAAAACAGATTTCCAACTCAACCACTCTCCGTTTTGTTATCTGTATGCAAAAAGGCAATGCAAATACTTGCAGTAAGACAAACCTCTTCCAATAGTTCAAGATGAAAACACCTTTACTATTAAATTGGTCCAACTGGCTTGTGATCTTGCACTTTGAAAATGCTGAACACAAATTCCCAAGCACAGAAAGGACCTTAGTCTTTCTGAAAATTACTATTTCTTTATCTAAACAAAAAGCACATTTGTAGCAGGGTATGTATAATCTATCCCTTCAGATATTTTGGTCTAGCCCTGGGTCATACTTGGCGGGGGGGGGGGGGGGAAGGAAAGACCAAAAGACAATACACCATCCCCCAAACCACCACAGCCCCCCAAAACCCTAAACACAAAAAATCCCTTACAAACCAACCAATGAAAACATCCTCCCTCCCCCCAAATCATACAACCCTTGCAGTTCAGTGAATTCCGAGGCACTGCTAATAAGACTTACAGTTACTTGGTTCTTACAGGCACAAAACCCCTTCACCCAAATCGGTTTTGCAAGAAAGAGAGCAAAGTTGTACATTTGAGCGCTGGCCCAATGAACCTGCAGTCTGAACTCTGCCATCTGGCTATTTTTTTTTTTTTTTTAGAAGGCTGGGATGATACTGGTTGTTAGATTAAGACTCAAACTAGCCGAAACACACTGTTCAATTGCCAGCACCTAACGCCTAGGCTACTACATTTTTCTTGTAGCTACTAAACCATACTAGCGAACTGAGCTAGCACAAACACACTCACATAGGTACCTGCCGTTTGCCACATACACACCTACGATTTAACCTTTTTCATAGGTGCATAATAGATAATAATTTTTAAAAGATAGCATTCACAAGCGGTAACTCTGAAATGTGAATTATGAAGTATATTCGTTAGCGAGGGAAAAAAAAACCCAAAACCCAAGCATCCAAACTCAAACTGAGGGGTAATACAGGCTGACACTGGGACAAAGATGGCCACAAGAGCATCTAAACGAGGATTTTGCCGTGAAGAGCTGGGAGACGGGCGACAAACAAGGAGGCACGGGCAGCCGGCGTGGCTCCAACCGAGCGCTCATCTACAACGGTGCCTTCCCCGCGACCGACAGCCAAAGCCGGGCCCGGGCGGGCGGGCCGGGGGCGGACAGAAGAAAAGGGCCGCACAGGAGCCCCGCCGGACCCTCCCCCGCCATTTGCCGCCCGGGGGCCTCCCGCGGCAGCGGCGGCCCTGCGGGATAGCGGCACAAAGCGGTGCCGGCGGGACTGGCGGCTCCCAAAGCCCCCGGGCGCGGTGCCGTGCTCCTGCCCGGCTGAAGGGCGCTGCCTCTCCCGCCTCCTACAACCCGCCGCCCGCACCCGGGCTGCCGGCGACCCGCACCGCCGGGGGGGGCGAGGCCGGCGAGCGCTCAGCGGCTCCCCACCCCCCGCCCCGCTCCGTTCCACCCGGCCCCTGTCAGCGCGGAACCGGCGGCAGCAGCAACGGCAGCCTCTCCGCAACTCACGGGCAGGCCGCGCCGCCGCCAGCCCCGCCCGCCCGCAGGGTCTCGGCCGGCGCCGCTTCGGCGACATCACCCAGAACGGCGGGGCCGCCGCCGGGCGCTTCCGCTTCCGGGGGTAGCCCCGCCCCCGCCCCGCCCCGCCCCGCCCCCGGGCTGCCCCCCGCCGGCTTCACCGCCTCGCTTCCGGCGAGGGCTGTCCCCGCCCACTCCGACGCATTTCCGGGCTCGGTCCGCGTGGCGGCCGTTGGAGCGGCCGTTGGGCGGCCGGGTTTCCTCAGCGCCTCCCGCCGCCGCCATGGGCCTCACCCGGCAGTACCTGCGGTACGGGCCGGCCGCGCTTTTCGGGCTGGTGGCCAGCGCCAGGGGCAACGCGGCCTTCGTGAGGCTGCGCGGCGAGCGGAGCCGCTGCGTGGCCGTGGCGGCCTGCGAGCACGTCTTCGTGTGGGACCTGCGGAAAGGAGAGAAGGTGCGAGCGGGGCGGGGGGGCAGCGTGCGGCGCCATGGGACCATCTGAAGCGAAGTAATTTGTCTTAGTGGGCGACGTTTTACGAGAAGCGTCACCTCCACGGCCCCCTCCCCGCTTCTGTAGCCTGAGCACGCCTTGAGGCTTGCTTGTGGGGCGAGTCTGCAGCTCGGGGTGCGCCCTGGCTGAGCATGCACTGCTGATCCTCTGAGGTTTGCCTCTGGTGCCTCAGCTGGGGAAGAGTGATTGCCGCCAGTGAGTGGAAAGTTGTCCCCTTTTCACCTGGCGACGAGCAGCAGCGCTGTGTGGAAGTTGTGGGATGGAACAGGGACGTGGTGGAGTTTGCGTTTCGGCTGTGGGGCTGGGCTTCCCAAGTGAAAGTTGTATCCCACAGGGGGGTTGTGACTTTAAGGATTTTGCCACATGTTTCCTCCTGCGAGAGTCTGAAATCATTGTAAGTGCTACTGTCCACTACAACCCGAACTCAGGATTTGCTTTACAGCCCCTAGAGTGCTGACTGCCGGCTTGTTGTTTTGCAGTGTTTTTATCATTCTCAAGTTCTTGTGCAGTCTGTGGAAAGGCAGCTCTGCTCTGAGACAGGCCAAGCAAGAGAGGATGGGTCAGGAAGAAGCTTTCAGACTTTGCTCTTGAACAATGCTCCTTGCTCTCTGGCACTTAAAATGCAGGGGCAGAAATTTGGGCTTCTGAGTTCCAGGCCTCATTCTGCACCAGTTTCCTGTGTGATTGTGAGAAATTCTAGCTGCTGTCTGCCATCTAAAACGGGGCTAATGACACTGTGTTCAGTGCAGAAAGCTGAAAAATGAACTTCTAAAGTGGCAGAAGTGCTCAGCTGGAAGTTCAGTAGAAGAGCAGAGTATATTCTTTCTGCTGTATAAGTATCTGGCTCTGAGATGCCATTTATCAACATTGTACGTGTTTTGTCTCCTAAAAATTGCAGGTTCTTATCCTTAAGGGTCTCAAGCAGGAGGTCAGTTGCCTCTGCCCCTCTCCAGACGGGTTGCACTTGGCTGTTGGGTATGAAGATGGATCAATCCGTGTCTTCAGCCTCCTAAGCGGAGAAGCGAATATCACTTTCAATGGACACAAGGCTGCAGTTACAGCCCTGCGGTATGACCATCTGGGTGGCCGGCTGGTGTCTGGCTCAAAGGTGAGGGTTGCACATCTGGAGGGCAGCCCGTTCATAGAGATGCTCTGTGGAGAAGGCTGACCTGCACTAAAATGTTTGGTATTTTAAGCGGGTTATGTGGCCTCTGCGTATGGCCAGAGGATGACAATGAGAGGAGTTCGGGCTGCAAGACAGCGATGGAGCTGGGGAGCCCAGGGCCAGGAGAGCAGCGAGCAGCGGGGACTGCAGGGCAGGAGCGGGGTGTGAGCCGTTAAAGGTGAAGAAGCTCGTGGGGTCAGGAATAGCAAAAGGCAGGGCAGAGGTGCATCTCTTGGTCTGAATGCGCCTTGGGGGAAGGAATGTCACTTGCATTAATCATCCCTAACATTCAAATTCAGAGCAAGAAAGCTTGCTCTCAGGTAACCTTTTCTGTCTCATAGCAGAGGTAGACATTTTGCAGAGACAAATGCCAGTCCCTCGGAGACACTCTGTCTGTTCCAGGATACAGATGTCATCGTGTGGGATGTCATCAACGAGAGCGGTCTGTACCGGCTGAGAGGACACAAGGATGCTGTCACTCAAGTCCTTTTCTTGAAGGAGAAGAACCTGTTGGTCACCAGGTGAGCCAGCCTAAGCGTAGTGGTCACCCAGGAAAGCAGCCATTGTTTTACTTGCAGTTTAGATGTCCTAGGTGCTACAGCCATTTGTATTTTCCTTCTCGACACACGGTATCTCAGGCCCAGCAGCATCTCAGAATATGATTTTGTCACGTCCACATGTTTCAAATGTCCGGTGCCTGAATCCAAATGTGTTAAGCAGAACTGAAATGGCTATCCTGAAGAATACTGATTAGAAAAGGGTTTAACTTGCTGGTAAATATAACAACTTAGAATTATTGATTGTGATCATATGTTCGTTATGTATGTAACCATTTTTGCTGTTTATCTTCAAGAATTAAGCAGACTTACCTTCTGTATAGGTAATTCACACAGCAACATGACAGAAAAATTGCTTCCTAGTAGTTCATAATTATAGGCGTTAGTTAAAAGAAGATAGATGTTTTTTTGAGTTGGTTATTAGTTATTCAACACGAGCTGCTAGTTGACTGTTTAATAATAAACGGTTGACATAAGGTACTCTTGCTCAAATATTCATCAATAATTTTTTATTAATTAACATGTCATCTAATAGCTTAACAGAAAAGTGCATGCAATCAGTTCAGTGTAAAATTATAACAAGTTTCTTGTGCTTTTTTTGTTGTTTCAAATGGAAAAAGTAGTATTTTGTTGGTCTGGTAGATGATGCCTGTTTCTTAATGCGATTTCAAGTCTTTGCAGGTCAGCTTTAGAAATGCTTCTTAATTCTCTCAGTAGCTAAATTGAGATAAAGAATTCCTTTCTTTTTTTTTGTTAATAGAGGAGAGGTGTTATCCTATTTTTCTGGAGATGCAAAGTTTTGCTTCTTACTTTAGATTGTTTTTTTGCCCAAGCAGCTAACTGCAGTCCTTGGTGTACAGAATTTTTTGCGATATTTTTGTATGTCCAGTTTACAAGTGCCTTTGGATCCTATGTAGCAAAAGAGATGGCTTAACAATAAATAACACTTTTAATCAAAATTTTTTTGTCCTGAAGGAGCTTAGTAATTGAACAACAAGTTTTATATTTTGATTTAGTTGAAACTTATTGTGAAAAATAGGCTCTAACAAAGTTAGCAAAAATTAAAAAAGTATTAATTGTTGTAAGGTGTACTGAAAGAATCTGTATAGATGTTCAGATTATTTTTCTTGGGTGCTCTTGTAACATTGGGGTAGCATAATATAGCCAGAAACGTGTTTTCAAGGAGGTCTAATCCTACAGCGGCTTAGGAGGACTGAAACAGCTGTAATTCTCTGTTAGGAGGAGCAGCTCCAGATCACTGCTCAGAGTGAAGGCATTTGCTTTCCTGGCAGCCTGGTCAATGCACAGGCATGGCACAGGCTGAGAATGTGGAGAGGGGTTTTAGAGGCAGCTTTAGAATTGATCTAAAGATCTAAGATCTTTGTGCTTACTGTTCTCACCCTAAATAAGCGAGAAAGGAGGCTGTGTGACACTGGGGCTTGCAGCCGAATCCGGATGGGGAAGCACTTTTCAGTGACTTGCTAGATACCTTTTTGCAGCACCCTTGTATTGCTCTACTTTGTCCTTGCATAGCTTGCGAAATTCAATGTCTGAGCAGCTGCTCTGTGATACGTTGTGGCACGTTTTAGATTTCTTGTATTTCTACCACTTTTCTAAGCACGTGAGCTCTGGCAGCCTTTCCTCGTGTCTTGAGTTTTTCTTCTTTGTTCCAGCGGCAAAGACACATTGGTGAAATGGTGGGATCTGGACACCCAGCACTGCTTCAAAACTCTGGTTGGACACCGTACTGAGGTAAAGAGGATATGTGGGGAGCTGTTGGGATGGAGGGACTTTGGATTGCATGTCAGGGCTCACTCGGTGCTTTCCCTGCTCTCAGGAGTTCTAAACTGGCACTGTGATATATTTTGCTTGTCATTAGGCTTTAGAGATGAGCAAATGAGAAACTTCCAAACTTTCCAGGATCTGTCATCAGCATGCAGTGGGTGGCAATCCCAATATAGATGTCCCCAGAGGAGGTCCCGACTAGATCCACTCTCTTCTTGGTTGCCATTTAAATAAATCAATTGCAGATGCTCTGCTGTTATGGTGATAGTTAAAGGGTCCATAAGCCAATTCCTCACATTCTGCTTCGGTACAGGTTTGGGGGATGGCTTTGATATCCGAAGAGAAGCGTCTGATCACTGGCAGTGCTGACAGTGAGCTGAGGGTGTGGGATATCACTTACATCCAGGAGGTAAGATATTCCCTCTGCAACCCCTCACAGCCTTGTCCAGCTGCTTGTCTTTGGACTAGGATGGGTCTGGAACACATTAAATCTTACTGCCATTCTGGGAGACAAAGCAATGTCTTTGCTGCCTGAGGGGTCTGGAAGCTGCTCTTGGGATAGATTTTGCTGTTTTCTGTGTTTTGAGCTTTGAAGTAAAGCTGCGAGCACTTCCAGAACAAGGTTTCCAGAGTGTGTCAGATCTTCCTGCCTTCTGGCTTACTGCTAGAGAAGACAGGCTTTTGGCCGGATGATAAGCAGTGGAGGACGTGGAATGTTTGGTGCCTACCGGCATGCTGTGGGCCACTGCTTTGTTGCAGTGTACGCTAACCACTTCTTCCTCCAGGGAAGTGAAGTGCGAGACAGGAATCAGAACACCGTAGCTCTTGGGGTTTAAGGTATTCCATATGTTTTTTTTTTGTCCATGAACAGGTAAAAGATCCTGATGAGCCAGAATCCAAGAAAAGCAAAGAGTCTTCACCTGGAGCAGAAGAAAACACTGAAGACGATGAGACCCTAGAGTTGGATGAGCATCCCGAGGAAGTAAGTTCAGTTTTCCATGCTGCCTGTGGGATGGTGTACCTAACCCCTTTTGCGTGGTGCTGCTTGCAGAGCCAACAGGAGTTTGAGAGTCACTCACACGTTGCTCCTCGGTATGGGGTTTATACCCTGAGTGTCATATTTAGCCTGTTAGGGAAAATGCGGTGATTCTTGTCTTGCTTCATAACATCTTCCTCAGCAGCAGTTGCTGCCCCTTCTACCTGCAGAACATCAGCAGAAGTATGTGTGCCGAAACACATACACGTGTTGTCGTCCACCGAAAGCTTTTTCTTTGCCTTCTGTTTGGGGGGAGCTAGCAAGTGTTTAAAGTTTGACAGTGCTAACAGAGCTCTCTCATTGGACAGCATAGGAATAAAATAGTTACTATCTGGTTGGCAGCTGCTGGGTTCAGTGCTGATGCCCAGCTTTGCAGGTCACCAGTGGAAGCTGGGAGGGCAGAGTAACTGTAATGAGTTATGGTGTGAGATTTGATTGCGGAAAGCCGTACCCACTTGTGCTCCTGGTGGAGACTTTACTGAATCTGTCTTTCCGGTGGAACTTTCAGGGGTCCTCCTCAGATTTCAGGCTGCTTGTAGTTATGGTAAATACCTGACCTTGTTAAATACTTTTCCAACTTCCTCTCCAAAGGATTTCTCTGCCTTCAGCCACCGGTTTAGAGTCTCTGTTCTTGCCTTCTCTGCCTCTTCTAACAGAGGAACTGAGCTCTGCTGTCTTTGTAGCATAAAAATTCATCTCTGTCTCTTAAATGGCTATGATTTGCCAATAAAGTTGTTACTCTTCCACCGAGACTGTCAATGATTTTTTTCAGCTAAAATGCAACAAAACATAATGAGATAAGCCTATAGATCACACAAATGCTTGTTTTGTCCCTAGGTTATCCCTGCTAGCTGTTTTACCAGGACTCTATAGGTCCATTTCCCCTCTTCTCCTCTTGACTTCTCTTGCCAGTAGGTTTCTGAGTTTGCTTGAGAAGATCACTTAACCTTTCAGACCGAATTTATTCTCCTTCTTTCCCTATAGCGCCTCGTAAAGTGCAGCAAAGTTGGATCCATCATGCGGGAAGGGAGAGACCGAGTAGTTACTCTTGCCACAGACCAAACGGGCAAGATTTTGGCCTGCCATGTAAGTAATGGGGGGCTCTGCTGTCGAGCTGTAGAGGAGGCTGTTAGAGACCTTGGGTAGTTTCTGTAAGGGCCAGGCGGCTTTGCGTGCCTTTGACTTTGTTTGCTCTGTCTCTAGGGAACAGATGCTGTTCTGGAAGTGTTCTCTGTCCTTTCTGAAGAGGAAGTCCAAAAGAAATTGGAAAAGAAAATGAAGAAAGCAAAGAAAAAAGCGAAGTAAGCAGTCTAATGGATGTATTTGGATGCTGTCTGCGTCCAGAGAACTGTTAGAAAAGCCCTTCAGCAGCATGACACAGTGGTTGAACTGCAAGCTGCTGGTCATTTTGTCTGTGCTAGCTGTTGTATTTTGGGGTCACTGTTCCTGTGCATCCTTGATGCTTGTCTGAGCAACACTGCTCCCAGAGACTAAGGAAATAACCTTTCTTTTTGAGTCTTCCCCCTGCAAAAAAAGCTAATGCGTGGAAAGGAATGGACATAAAATGTTTTTTTCAGAGCTGCTCACTTCTACCTGACATTCATATTTACGCTGCTTGGTGCATCAAATAAAGCCCTTGATAGGACATACAGGAATGAGTTTCATCTGAGAAGTCAGAGTGACTCTGATACCTCATCTCCTGTTTTACAGCAGGCAGAGATGCAGGTGAGAGCTTTATTAATGTTTGCCTTGTGTTAAGTGTCTGGGTATCCTGGCACGTAACAGGTGCCTCATGACAGCCCGCAGGGAGAGGTTTGGTTCCAGGGTAGAAACTGATGCACCGAGCACGTAAATCTGGAGATGCATTTTGGCTATGGCTGAGGACTTTTGATGAGCGGTAGGAGATGAGCAGAAGCTGATTTCCCACTCAAACGCAGCTTTCTGTTTGTTTTGTATCCATCTTTCTAACGTGCCTTGTTCAAGTGCTTTGGCTCCGGAGGTGGTTGCCTTTTTTTAGTAGTCTGCATACCAGCATGAACTTCACTGTCTCACCCTATTCTTAAATGTAGTTAGCACTACTGGATAAGAGGGTGGTTGTTTTTAGCAGGCTAAGTGGTTTCCTTCTGTTATTCTCTGTCCCTGTGTTAGTTTGTTTTGGCTGTGCTGGGTTATTTGACTCTCCTCCATTATCTGACATCTCTAGACAGAACTCTGAAGAGGAGCCTGAAAAGACCGTGGAGCTGAGCCTGCAGGAGGAGATTGAGCGGGTCACTAAAATCAGAGCTTCTTCTAAAATCAAGTGAGTGGAAAGCCTGTTGTAGAGGCTGAGCTGTGGTCATGCAGCTGCTTGGGGAGAGCTCTGCACAGCTCAATACAGGGAGAGATGGAAGAAGTTTCCCCCTCGACATCTGTTCAGCTTGGAGCTGGGCAGAGGCCTGCCGTGACCTCCAGTCCATTCACACCTCTTCCACAAGTGGTGCCGTTTGTGCACACCTCTGTGGCTGAGTGTGCGCTCTCCTGTGGCATGCCTCTGTCTATGTTCCTTTTTCTCAGTTGTTCTTGATATTTGATCCCTCCTACGTTTTTGTCTTATTGCCCCTGTGTACAGCTCTGATTTTGTCTAATCAAACAGGTCATTTGACTTGCTTCTCTCTCCAAAAGGAGAGCTGAAGATCGTACTGCTGCTCCAGAACAACATCATTGAGTCGTACAACCTGGACCTGTCGGCACAAGTCCCACAGGCTGTCCGTGCATCCAAGATAACCATCGGAGGCCACCGCAGTGATGTCAGGACGTTGGCTTTTAGCTCTGACAACATTGCCATTCTCTCAGCAGCTGCAGAGTCTGTAAAGATTTGGAACAGGTACACAGTCCGGTTGTGTCAGTCCCCTCTGTGCTGTGTGTGTCAGTCTCCCAGAGCTCAGGGATGCTGTGTTCAGAGAGGCAGTGATAAGGAAGAGGGGATGATGGAGAAATACAAAATACGGAAGCAACGGAAGTAAATAGAAAACTATTTGACTTCTTTCCTTGTTAGCGAAACTGAGAAGCTATAGAGCGAAAACTGCATAATTAACTCATGGAGTTTGATGCTGTAAAGCAGCACTGAGGCTAAGTTTAGTGGCAGGTATGGAAAGACAGATCTCTCAACACAAAGGCCATATGTAGCAGTCCCGTATAGACTATATTTTGTTGTTTTGTTGGTTTTTTTTTTTCCTTTTTAATAAGAGGTACTAACTGTTACCCTAAACTAGCTACTGCCTCTTCTTTGGGGAACACGTGGGCTTCTTGGCATCTTATCTGAAGGATCTAGTATTAGACTGAGTAGGCTGCTGTTTTGAGCTAGAGTGTTGTCCCAGTGTTTCCTGAGTGGTGCCAATTTCAAGCTCTGTTTCCTTTGAGTGTGCCGTCTTATACTCCTCCCTCATCTCCTGAATGACAGGAATTGCTGTTGGAGGGCAGGAGCTCTGTCCTTGCTCATAACAGCAACAAGTCACGATGGTGAACTATGGAATGGCGTATTTTTATGGGATCTGTTCTTAGCAGTAACGCTGGATAGCGTTTGGGTCACAGGATGGCGGTGGTGGATCTTCTGGCCCCAGCTGAAAAGACAGCTGTGGGCAGAGGCCACTCTGGAGCATGTCTCACTTAGTGGGCCAGATTTTGTGTGTGACGAGGTTTTGGGCTCTGCCTTTGTCCACAGATCAACCTTGCAGTGCATCCGGACAATGGACTGTGAGTACGCACTCTGCTCGCTCTTTGTCCCAGGAGATCGCCAGGCCATCGTTGGCACCAAGGTAAATAGCGTCCCTTCTGCACTCCGGACCGCCCAGGTCTGGAAATGTTCTCAGAATGGCATTAAGGCAGCCTTACAGAAAATTGCGTTTCCTGATCTGGTGCACTCTGGTTTAGGTGTAAAAACCTCTCTGACGGGTTCTGCTCTGTTCCCAGTCTCTTTCTGTAGCTCCTATGGCTTAAGCTGGACAGCTGGGGAGAGCTTTGGGAAGTCCCTGGTGGCGAATAGGAGTTTGGCCATCTGTATGTGACAGTCACCTAATGAAGCTGGCTGTTCAGGAGACGGGTGGCAGGGGTGCTCTCCTGCGAGGAGCTATCGTGTCGTGAAAGCGGAGGGGCTGATTTGTCCTCTGCGATGTGTCTCTCCGCAGACAGGGAAGCTGCAGCTGTATGACCTGGCTTCTGGGAGTCTGATGGAGACACTTAACGCTCATGACGGGGCGGTGTGGTCCATTGCTCTTTCACCAGACCAGGTAACTCAGCCACCCTTCTAAGCGTCATCTGTTGCACGCCTTTTCATGTAGCTTCTTCCTATAGTGCTGCGTTTGCACTACTGGTGGGAGCATGGGAACCCCTCATCCTGGGAGGTGGAGGATGCAGCTGGTAGCGTCTAAGAACTTTAACTGTGGATACATGCACAACTTGATGAGTAATCTCTCTAGTTGTGTGGCACATGGCAAGGAGGCTTTGCGCTGAGGGGAGCCATCCTCATCACCTCATCTGGCTGCTGCATGATTTGAGAACACTTGGACTTCCCTGGTGGAGTCTGTGTGCGCAGCAATAGGTGCCTTGTGGATGTGTTCCAGCTGTGGAGAGCTTCAGCCCCTCGTAACCTGCTGCAGTGGCTGATTATCCTCCTTGTTAAATTTGCTGCTTGTCTGCTGGATTAAAGATCTCGTTAACATAGTGATGTTTTTTCTTTGTATTGCGCTCTTCTTGAGTGACCAAATCACCCTCCCCTTCTATCTGATGGTCGTTAGGCTGAACTTCTCCTGTCCCTGCAGGATGTGTTTTCCAGGCTCTTAATTGTACTTTTTAAGTTACTGTAGTCTTTTTTTTGCTGGTGGCCCCAGGATCTGGGTGCACTGTGTGAGTATACCAGTGCCAAATGCACCAATGCCTTTTGAATCCATCCAAGGACTCTTCTGGCGATAGCTCTGCAGTGAGAATGTGTATGTGGATAATAATCCACTGTGTCCCTCAAAGCCCATTTTGGGGCACTGCTTCGCAGAAGGTGTATATGTGGAGCTCAGATCCTTGCTTCCTAAGGTATAAATTAATGTTTGGGTTTTGTTTGGGCACTCTTTTTCAGATAGATTGAATAGCTCTGACATTATATAGATATGTTGGCTATTTTTCTAGTAATCCATAAAATCTGTAAGCAACATAGTGTCAAGTTATTAGGTATTTCTCATTTAAAATTAAGCTTTGAAACCTCTTAGCTGGTCTTTAATCCATGGAGTATGTGCTCTGTTGAACTATATTATCCTAGTTTTGTAATGAAAATGTAACACAAGACCAAGAGGCGTGCCTTGCATGAGCAACGCTGTTACTATTCTCAACTACAGCTTTAATCTTAAGGAAAAGGAGGATAATCCCTATCAAATTAATTTTCCATAAGCTCTTTTCTCCGTATGCAGTTTACTTTCTTTGTTTGATGGAAACTGCAGTGACCTGTTACTTCTGTTGACCACGCTCACAGTTACCAGGCCTGCCTGTTTACTCTGTCTGGATTACAGTGTTACAATAGTTTCTTCCTGGATTCCCCTCAGTATTTCTGAAGTTGCTGAGAATGGACGTTGAAAGTTTAGAGAGTATCTCATTCTGCTATGGGTCCGAACCATTGATTTACAAATGTCTGACATAAGTAGCTGCTTTTTGACAGCCTTTTGAGGTTTTGGAGCAGTTTTTCTTCACTGTGTTGTAACGTGATTATGGTACGTGGTTTTTCCCTGAGCACAACAGATGAGAAATGTTTATTGAACCCATGTTTACTGAGCCTTGCTGTTTAGTAGTTCTTATACTTCCCTCTAGAAATGGGTCAGTACTACTGAAAAGATTTTCTTTTTTTAATGTTCCCATTTTACATGCACACACTCACTCTATTTGGCGTAACCACCCCGGCTGTAGAAATCTGTTTGTGTCTTTTACTTCTTGTGTAGGTTTTTGTCCATTACCACAGTTCAGGTTCATGTTGGTTTCTGTCAATTTCCACTTTCTTCTGTTTGTTGTGTACCCTTTTCTTGTTTTTCTTATGTGGTCACGTTGGGCTAGAAGCTGGAGTGGTTTTTAGTGGAATCAAAACCATAGCAAGTAATAATCTGCCTGAGATTCATTTGCCCTACAGATTACAACATGTGGGACAGATTTTACCCTTGTTCTTAATGTGAAAGGGATAATGTTGAACTTCCTTTAGAAAGCTGTGCTTGTGGGGTGGTGGTAAGGTGTGTGTGATCCATAGAATCGTAGAATCGTTTAGGTTGGAAAAGACCTTCAAGATCATCAAGTCCAGCCGTTAACCCAGCACTGCCAAGCCCACCACTAACCCATGTCCCTCAGCACCACATCTACCCGGCTTTTAAATACCTCCAGGGATGGGGACTCAGCCCCTGCCCTGGGCAGCCTGGGCCAGGGCCTGACAGCCCTTTGGGTGAAGAAGTTTTTCCTAATATCCAATCTAAACCTCCCCTGGCGCAGCTTGAGGCCGTTCCCTCTCGTCCCATCGCTCGTTCCTTGGGAGAAGAGACCAACCCCCCCCCGGCTCCAGCCTCCTGTCAGGCAGTTGCAGAGAGCGATGAGGGCTCCCCTCAGCCTCCTCTTCTCCAGGCTGAGCACCCCCAGCTCCCCCAGCCGCTCCTCCCCAGCCTTGTGCTCCAGCCCCTTCCCCAGCCTCACTGCCCTGCTCTGGCCACGCATCCAGTAACAGTGCGAGTGTCAACCTGCCCACAAAACACAAGCACAACATTACCTACAGCTGAGGTGATTGCTTTCTGTCCCAAGGTTTCAGCCCATGTCTTGATTTACATTTGGAGTCTTTGTCTTAGACCTCCCTGCCCGAGCTTTTGAAATGGTTGTTGCTCAGCCATTGGGTAATGCATGCTCCAGCCAGAGCAAGTGCTCCTGGTGGCGTCCACTTAGTACTGTAGGAATGTGGGATGCTTCAAAAACCTCCTTGTGTGTTGACAGTTCCTTGCTGTAGAATTTCTCTGGGTTACAGCAAAACTGGTTTCACAATAATGTTTTTGTTTTCCCCTGTAGCGTGGCTTTGTGACAGGAGGTGCTGATAAATGTGTCAAGTTCTGGGAGTTTGAGCTTGTGAAGGATGAGAGCAGTGTTCAGAAAAGGTGAGAAGAAACCTTTCTAGACGACATTCAGCTGCAATAGCCATTGTCATTGATGGATGCTTTGGCCTTTGCTGTGCGCTGTAAGAAGCGCCCATGACACGTACGTGGAACACGTGGAGAAGAGTGTGAGCTCAGTGCTGTTTTGTGAAGGTCTGAGCTTAGCTGGGGAAGGGCCCTTGCCCCGTTCTGATCCCTTGCTTGTGTGTGAGTTTAGCTTCTAATCAACAGGATGGGCCTTCAGATCATTAAGCAGTAATTTAGCAGTGAAGTTTATCAGCCCACAGTGCCGTGCTTATTTCCAGTCCCGTCTTGTTCAAGTCGTAGTGAGGAATGAGATGCTGCGTGTTAGAATTAACTGTCTTTCCCAGGGTGCAATGTGGGTGTTGTGTTCATACCTCTTCCCAACTTGTTCGTTTGGGATAACAATTGGTTTTTTTCCCTCTTTTTGTTGCCAGACTCTCCATGAAACATGTGCGCGTTTTGCAGCTGGATGAAGATGTTCTCTGTGTGCGGTACAGCCCCAACCAGAAACTGCTGGCTGTCTCCTTACTGGATTGCACTGTGAAGATTTTCTACATTGACACGCTCAAGGTGTGTGACCAAATGGGCTGTGAGGCTGTGCCGGGAGTGATGTAATTGTAGGCTGAAAGATAAGGAATACATAGGAAAAAGGTCTGTTTATTGTGGGATGCTAGTAAGAATCAAAGAGAGACCATGCATCCCACTTCAGGTGCCTGTTTGCTAGCAACCCTGACGGAACCATGGCTGGCCCACACTGGGGAGAAGATCTGGAAAGTGTTGTGAACCTGCAGGAGGCAAGGGTCACTCTAAACCCTGAGGGCATGGTGGTACTCCAGAGCTGCGAGGCGCTGTGAGGGTGCGGATGGATGTGTCACACATGGCATTAAACAGGGCATAGCACAGGCAAGGCCCGGGGGAGCGGAATCTTCCTTGTGAGCAGCGTGTGGTGGTTTTGTGCGTTATTAGCACGTGAATGTTAGGGAACGACACAAGACAGACCAGCACTGACAAACAGGCAAAGAGAAAGAGAGAGAAACTCCGTAGGCGGTGGTGATTAGCACCAGAAGTAGCTCAGCTTGCTTGGGTACTTCCACCCTCATCTCAGTTGTGCCATCGTGGCTCTGCGGCTAACAGCATTCAGGGCAAGAGTGAAAGTGGGGCAGTGCTAGAAAGACAGAGCTCCTGAGGCAGAGCAGAACAAGCCTGGATCTTGAGATTTTCACACGTCTTTACCCAGCATGTCTAACTGAGACACCTTTCTTCTGCTTCAGTTTTTCCTCTCTCTGTATGGACACAAGCTGCCAGTGCTGTGTATGGACATCTCCTATGTAAGTATCATTAGGGCTCTGTGTTAGGTGGGACTGTGGTGATATGGATGACTGCGAGAACCTCTGCTGGCAGCAGGGCCTCTAGGATAATGCTTTCTTGTCACCTCCTTTCTCCTGACTTAGCAGTTTCTTGACGGGACACAGCAAGCCCCTCTTTATCCCGCAGTCCTGTGCTCACTGGGAGGGGTCACGGAGCAGTGGTCATGACAGAACTGAGCAGGGCATTTTGTGAGCGAGTGGAAATCGAAATGCAGTGGTGCTTCCCTATACTCATCTTAAGAGGTACAGCCTGCTCTCTGCTGAAGTTACTAACCGTGTGAGAGGAGCCCAAATTCTTTGTTAGTGGGCGCAGAGAGCGTGTGCTGAACTGGAGCAGCCTTTTCATGCCTGTTCATTCTTGGGCTGTATCTTAGAATCATAGAATCATTTAGGTTGGAAAAGACTTTTAAGATCATTGAGTCCAACCGTTAACCCAGCGCTGCCAAGTCCCCCACTAACCCGTGTCCCTCAGCACCACATCTCCCTGGCTTTTAAATCCTTCCAGGGATGGGGACTCAGCCCCTGCCCTGGGCAGCCTGGGCCAGGGCCTGACAGCCCTTTGGGTGAAGAAGTTTTTCCTAATATCCAATCTAAACCTGCCCTGGCGCAGCTTGAGGCCGTTCCCTCTCGTCCCATCGCTTGTTACTGGGGAGAAGAGACCGACGCCCCCGGCTCCAGCCTCCTGTCAGGCAGTTGCAGAGAGCGATGAGGGCTCCCCTCAGCCTCCTCTTCTCCAGGCTGAGCACCCCCAGCTCCCCCAGCCGCTCCTCCCCAGCCTTGTGCTCCAGCCCCTGCCCCAGCCTCGCTGCCCTGCTCTGGCCACGCTCCAGCCCCTCCATGGCCGCCTTGGGGTGAGGGGCCCAACGCTGAGCACAGGATTCGAGGTGTGGCCTCACCAGTGCCCAGTACAGGGGGACGATCCCTGCCCTGCTCCTGCTGGCCACACCTGATACAATCCAGGATGCTGTTGGCCCTCTTGGCCACCTGGGCACACTGCTGGCTCATGTTCAGCCAGCTGTCGACCAACACCCCCAGGTCCTTTCCCGCCGGGCAGCTCTCCAGGCACTCCTGCCCACGCCTGCAGCATTGCCTGGGGTTGTTGTGACCCAAGTGCGGGACCTGGCACTTAGATCTTGCTCTGGGGTGTCCTTGGAATGAGGCTCACTGGAAGCCAAAAATATCAAGATGTAGTGAAGGTCTTAAATGCCTGCAGAGGTTCAGAAAAGAGCCAGAGTGCTGTCAGTGGGCTGTGCCAGTACCACAAGCATGGGCCACCATGGTGACAGGAGGCGGAGGGATCAGGAGGGCATGTTTCATTCAGGAGCCAGGCATCTGCTTACTTAGTGCTGCTCAGTCACTGGTTCAGCAGTAATTCTTCATGGGGCCTCTCTCTGTTGCTCCGTAGGATGGGACTCTAATTGCGACCGGCTCTGCTGACAGGAATGTGAAGATTTGGGGCTTGGATTTTGGGGACTGTCACCGCTCTCTCTTTGCCCATGATGACAGGTCAGTCAAATCCTACAGCATCTCTGGGCTGCAGGCTATCTGATCTCCAAGAGGCTGTGATCCAGCAATAACCCTTTTGTCCAGCATATCGAATGGGGGGATGTCTGCATTGTTCCCCAAGTGGGTGAATTTGAGCCTTTTTCCCTTTCAGTGTGATGTATCTGCAGTTTGTGGCAAAATCCCATCTCTTCTTCACAGCTGGGAAGGACAGTAAGATTAAGCAGTGGGATGCAGATAAATTTGAGCACATCCAGACGCTGGAGGTAGGAAGTTTTGGAGACTGTTGAAAGGAAGCGTTATCCCTGCATGAGCAGCACTTCCCTCAGGGGCTGGGAGCTGGGCGGTGCTCATGTCTTACCTCTTCTGTCTACCATGCAGGGGCATCACCAGGAGGTGTGGTGTTTGGCACTGAGTCCCAACGGAGACTACGTGGTGTCGGCATCCCATGACAAGTCCCTGCGCCTCTGGGAAAGGACGAGGGAGCCACTTGTTTTGGAAGAGGAGAGGGAGATGGTGAGTGTCGCATCCTTCCTGCCAAAGACAACTTCCAGGCCTGTTTTCTCCCCAGCAGGCAGATTCTTCATTTTTCACTGTGGAAGAGTCTGGCTCCGCGCTTGGCAGACTTGCTCGTTATTAGCCACGACCTGGTGTTGAGGTGCCCAGGGCTGACTGGCATCTTTTGCGTGATGGGACTGTTGCCCAAGCTGTCTGGAGACAGCACCGCGGATGTTGCAGGTGCTTGTCTGTCTGTACTGCATTGCAGATGCCTGGCTAACCTGCGCTCTGCTTTGCTTCTCTCTTCCTTCCCAGACTTTCCTCTATAGCTGTGGTTTCCTACAGGTCTGTTGGCTACAGCCTTTGACCTTCTCTTACTCTCTGGTGCTCCTTTCAACTCAAGTGTGCTTTGGACGCAGCTCAGCAGGTGGCTGTCGTGGAGTCATGGAGAGCGCTGCTCCTGTTAAATGCAGTTTGTCTTGGTTTTCCAACCGTGAGAGGTCCATTCTACCTTGGTAGCGGGCCCCAGAGCTCAGGGATGCTGGAAGAAGCCACTTCTACTCCATTTGAGCATGTATTGTGAGGAATCATGGACTCACAGAAGGACTTCAGTAGGAAGGAAACTGAGGGTCTCTGGTCCAACCCCTTGCCCGCTGCAGGGTAAGGTTAAAGCTGTATCAGACTGCTCAGAGACTTGCTCAGACACATGAACATCTCCAAGGAAGGAGATTTTCCAGGCTATCTGAGCACCTGTTCCAGTGCTGAACAACCCTCGGGGTTGGCGGATGCATTTGTTTCACGTATCCAACTGGAAATTCCCTTGGAACAAGTTGTAACTTTTGTCTTTTCACTATATCCCTCAGAGGAGTCTGGCTCTGTCTCCCCTTCTTAAAGCAGTTCTCAAACCACAGTGGGGGAAGGATGTAGAAACATGTGCAGAAGCAGGAGTGGATGAGAAACCTACAATAAATGTATTGGGTTTTTTTTGTCCCAGCCTGTTTGCAGAGAGCTCAGGTGAACCATAGGCAGCATCTTGATGCCCAGTAGTTGGTGTGCTAGGAATGATGGTGGTAAAAGGAGAGACAGAGACAGCTCCTTTTCCAGATGCGACAAAAGTGTGTTTGGGGTGAAATTTGAGTAACAAGGTGGGCATGAATACACCAGTAGTGAATTACGCACTGATGGGGCCCCGTTCATGTGAGAGATGTCAGACAGGAGGCTTTTCCCTCTTGCAGGCTAGGACAGCCCTGGGACTTGCCTAGGCTTGTTCCTTCTGTGCTGTGTGCCAGGTGGAAGGTCTGGTGTGAAATGCTGTTGTCTGTCTCTCAGCTTGGTGGGCTGTCTAAGGGCTCTTCCTGCATCCAGAGCAGAGACCTTGATTTCTTTCTGTCTGGGAGATCCCAGAGTTCTCCCTGGGATTGGGACCAGGGACAAGTGGGCAAATGCCCACTGGCATTGTTGATCTCTGCTGACTTGTCCTGGTTTTGCAATGGGCTGCATGAAGCTCCCTTGCTCAACCAGTCTGGAGGGGACTTGTTACCTTGCTTGCTGCCTGCTCGCCTGTGTTAATATGTTGTGTTCTCATCCACTGTAGCAACGAGAAGCTGAATATGAAGAGAGCGTGGCGAAGGAAGAGCAGCCTGTGGTGAGTTGCACTATCTGACTGTGTGACAGTCTGCCTGTACAGAGTCCGGAATAACTATTTCTGTAAGAGGCCTAGAAGAGGTGTTGGAGAGGACTGGTAATTTTCTTGCTTTGAGGAGGTGCGGAGGGGAAGGTGCTGCTGAAGCTGTGGTTGCCCCGTGATGCAGTTGACTCTGGTACTTCCTACAGACAGCTTTAGGAGAGAGCGTGGAGTGGCCAAACTGCTACACAGTAGCTGTGGATGCTGAAACCTTGCTGTGCTGTTGTCTGTCCTATCTCCCCAGTTCATGTCCACACCAGGTCTGCACCAAGGCTGGGCTGCCTTGTGACAGCTGCTTCCAGGTCCGTGTAGTGCAGGACGGGTGGGGAAGCCTGATCCCTCCTGCTCAGACGCTTGGGTTGTGTCGCCAATAGTTTTGACACTGATCGGGTTACTCGGACTCTGTTGGTAGAACAAGAGCTGTGTTTACCTGCCTTTCAGAGCTCAGTGTTAGCACGGCGCCTCTGTTCCTGAGGAAGAGCTGTGCACTTGGGAAATCCCGTATTTCCCCAGATAAATGACCAGTTTAGGGAATGGGGCTGATTGTTTTTCTTAGCATGGAGTGTGATAGGATGCAGGGGGTGCCTACGTGTATCAGCTGCTGAAGGAGGAAGCTGCAAACTCTGTATTTTGTAGGTGGCTGGAGAGACGCAAGGAGAGACAGGGCTGGCAGGAAAGAAGACTATTGAAACCATCAAAGCGGTAAGATCGTGCGGGTCCCCCAGCATTGCTTTGTGCCTTATCCGTCTCTCAAGGAGGGGGGCTGTCAGAGGGCGGGAGCATCAGTTTGAAGAGCAGTAACCTGTGCTGTCACATAAGGGCAGAATTGCCTCTGCCTGCAAGAGCGGTCTGTCCTGCTCCATGGCCAGCAGGGAGGGATCTGACTCTGGAGAGTCACCCACCAGGAATGCTCTCCTCCTGAGATCTCTCCAGGGAACGAGGTGGGAGGTTCCTGTAGATATTCAGGCTGCAGATTTCTCTGCCTGTCACGTGTGGGACAGACAGGGCTGCTCTTGCCCTTTGGTGTTTGCAGCCCAAAGGAGCACGAGGCAGCTGGATGTTCTCTAGGCATCAGGCCTCTTGCCCAAGGGCTGCCCTGTCCGTGGGCATCTGTGGCAGGTGGAAATTTATTGTAGTGCCTGAGGCGGGAGGTGTACCAGGAGGGTGTGGGGGTGGGTAACTTCATGGACGCCAATTCCAACAGCCTGGTGCTCTTGCAAATACAGAGGAAATCCTCAGTCTGAATACTCAAAATGGTCTGACCTTGGCTTGTGCCTTGAAGGGGCACTGCTTGCTTGGGGTGTAGTTCAATGTCAAGGCAACAACTGAAGCTGCAGCAGAGAGCACCGGGGGCAGTGGGGGGAACGTGGATGGTGCTTGACACCTTCAGGACATGATCGATGTGCTCAGAATAGTGGTGCAGTCTGGAGTCGAGGTTACCTTTCCGAGCGAGACGTCCTGTGATGCTCCGTGTCAGCCCTCCTGCTTCCCCCTCCATTTGTCCAGTTGGACTTGAGCTTTGCTTTGGCTTGTCTGCCGTCACTGATGTGCTGTTCTTGTGCTGCACAGGCTGAGCGGATCATGGAAGCTATTGAGCTGTACAGAGAAGAGATGGCAAAACTAACGGAGCACAAGGCCATATGCAAAGCTGTGGGAAAAGAGGTAAAAGACTGAGGAATGTACCAGTCCCAGGGTGTCTGGGTGTATCCTTCCAGCTCTGTCGTCTGGGTGGAAAGGCTCAGCATGCAGATAAAATCAGGACAGCTGGACATAGCAAAGATTTGCCGAAATCTTATGGAGAACGCGGTGGCACTGTGCCCTGGGGCATGGTTAGTGGTGTGTTCTTTCTAACAACCTTTATGTGTAAAGTCACAGTAGGATGTAAGTTTTGTCCCTGGGAGAGCATGCTGCTGCAAATTCATCCCAAAGCCTAGTCTTTGCCTTCATCTCAACACTCCCTGCTAAATAAGGGGCTGTGATGTAAGTGGGAAAAGTGACAATTAAGAAGTGGAAGAAAATTCATGCATGTTTGAGTTAGTCATATACATCTGAGAATGAGATTGTCTAGTGGCTGCAAATGAGGCCTTCAGTGACATTCTGGGGAGGGTGAAGGTGTGGGAATTGCAGGAAGACACTTGATAAAAGCTCTTTTCTACCGTGGGTTAGTTTCTCTGCATTTGCACATACACACCTGCCTCATTCTAACCCATTCTGTGTCTCCAGGTTCCCTTTCCTGTCAATCCCATCCTCCGTGCTTATGGAAATATTACAGTAAGTGGTTTTTTATGTCTTGAATGTGTGTTAAAAAAGTTTAACCCCATCGGGGTTAAGCTGTGACCTTACCATGTACCTTATCATGAGCCAACGGTTTACGGTATTCTCCAAGATACGGGAAGGCTAGCTCAAACCTTTCCTGTGCCGAAGGGCACATCTTCCTGCTGCCAGGAGGGTGCAGTTGCCATGCTATAGTATGTTGCAGAGGAGCTGTGCCATCTAACACAAAATACCTGAGCATCCACTGGAATGGGTAATTGAGAACCCCTATCACGGTGCCCCCCACCACGTGACATCGGTAAGCACTTAGCCGGGGCCATTCTCTCCCTTCCCCTGTGAATATAGGCGCATTTAATTGCAAGTTGAATAGATTGAACAAGGGTGAATGAAATCCTGTGGCTTAGCAGCTAGCCCTTTCTTTGGAGGCGGATGATGTTTGATTGAATCCCACTGTACAGAGAAGGGATTTGAACCAGTTTCCAGAGTCCTGGAAGAATGCCCAAGTGCCAGGCTGCTGGGTAAAAACACAGCGGCACGTTATTACGTATCCTGTTACGTGGTGAAATGACTGCGATGAGCATTTAGTATGTCACACCAGGAACAAAAATACTTTATGCATTGACAGTCTGTTATCCTCTTTCCTGGGAGAGGCTTCCCAGCTGTGCTCTGCATCTGCCAAACGCTTTCAGCGGATAAACAGGAGTAGCGGGAATTAAGTCTTTGGGAGATGAGTTTGTGTAAGGTTTTGTATGTATTTGGCTGTTTCACCATGTTTTCTATCCAGTTTGTACAAGATTCATGGAACTGAATATGAGATAATTTAGCTGATGGAATATAAATTAGACTTTTCACAATATTCTTCACCAGTTAAGAGTATCCTGAGAAGGCTGGGTTTGCGTTTTGTGGAGGGAGAACTTCCCAGACTGGCAGGTTGATCTGTCTGTCTCACAAGACATGATTGTGTGCTTTTAACGGGGTGAAATGGACTTTAAGGCACGTGTTTGCATTGGAATGTTTTTTGATAAGCAGAGCTGTTGTCTTTCCTCTGTTGCAGCCTTCTGCGTACGTGCTAGAAGTTTTCAAGAAGGTCAAGTCAAGGTGAGTCCCGAGAGCCTTACTGCCGAAGAGGTCTGTGATTGAGTATTGGGTTTCTGGGCCCAGGACCGGCAGGGTCCTAGGACAGTCCCCTGTGCTGGTTATGGGCAGTGCTGGGGAGTCTGGAGTTGGTGTTCCCGGCACCCTCTTTTGGAGCATGCGTGGAACTGGGGAATGGAAATTGTTCCTTCCACGGGGAGTGTTGGGTGAAGCCTGTGTATGTGTATGCACGTGTACGTGAAGAGCAGCTTGGGGATGCCGAGGAGGGAGGGTTGTGTGCCTGCTCCCTGTGCCAGATGATGTCTGCTGGCCTGGGCTCTAGTCTGGGAGCTGCACTGTGCTTTGTGGGCAGTCGCAGACCAGCAGTGATGAATGCTTAGCACAGCTTTTGTAGCAGAGCCTTCCTATACGGAAGCGTTCCCTGCTCATCTGTAGCAGTGCGGTGATTGAGACTAATGCTTCTGTCCCTCTGCTTTCTCCTCAGTGAGCTGGAAGAGTCTCTCCTGGTGCTGCCGTTCTCCTACGTCCCTGACCTGCTCAAACTCTTTAATGAATATATTCACCTGGGTTTGGAAGTTGAACTCCTGTGCCGAGCTCTCCTCTTCCTGCTCAAGTGAGTCTTTCATCTGCCCAGACAGATCTGCTAGTCCTAGTTCAGCTGCTCTTGCTGCCCAGAACCTGGCCCCGAGGAAGCCCCGACAGGGCTCCGGTCAGTAGTAGGCCTGCTGGTTCTTCTGGGCCCCTCGTGCTGGTGCACGTCATGACTCGCTTGGCGTGAGTTAGGTGGGCAGAGAGGTCCTCCTTGCTCCTGTGCTGTGAGACGGCACAGAGCTGGGGAATATACCCCATCTCCTGCAGCTGCAAAGATGACGCTGCTTGCTGCGAATGCATGTAGCATAAGAGTGTGGGGAAAATTTGGGCTTTCTCGTATGTCTCTGGCTCTGAAGCTCTTGGGAAGCATCCTTGGGAATAAAGATGTGGTCTCTGCAGGAGATAAGGAATCACTGCAGCCTGCAGTGAGTGGTATGCGGGAATGGACTGATCGGATGCGGAGTGTTGACGTGCCCAGATGGGGTTGCTGGTCCTGGTCTGCCAGATCTCATCGGTATGAAAGGTCCTGCATCAAGGCTGAAATGGCATCGTTCACTGGCACGGTCATTGTAGAGCCCATGCCCTTAGAGGGTACCCCAGAGAGCCTTCCCCTTGAACCACTGTGCGTTAAAGAGAAGCTTCAGAGAATAGCTTTTCCAGATAAATCTCCTCAGGCTGGTCTGGGAAGGCCTGATTTAAGAGAAATCCTCTGTCCAGAACGTACAGAGCGCTGTCTGATGTTTCCAAGAACAATGCTGCAATACATCGCTGCCTGCTTTGTTCCCAGGATACATTTTGGGCAGATCACAAGCAACCACATGCTGGTGACGGTGATAGAAAATCTGAAGAAAACCACCATCTCCAGAGTCAGTGAGGCCCGGGTGAGTGTTGCAGCCCCCCTTTTTCCAGGATCTGGAATAACAGAATGGGCCAATGGCTGGGAGCATGTGTTGTCTGTGGTGTCCAGTGGGAAAGCTGGTTGGGGGTCTGAGCCCGTTTCACCTTCCTCCTGTGCAAACAGGCCGCCTTTTCCTTGTGTTCTTCCTGATGTGAGTCTGCGCAGTGGTGATCCAGCACTCGGCTTCCTCCCTCATTTACTTTTGGTTTTCTTTGATATATGTATTTGGGCTTTGGCTTGCTAGTTTCTAAATATGTAGGAGGTAAATGAACTCTCTGTTTCTCTTGGGCTTTTCTGTGGGCTACTAGTCTCAAATAATGCAGACCGTGCATCTTCCCAGAGGCAACTTCAGGTGCCTGCCAGCAACTTGCCTTTCAGAAAATACAGTGGATTATAGCTGCTCTTAAGAGAGAACTGTGGGGAACAGAGGCAGGACTGAATGTCCTCCTACTCAGTGAAGTTTACATTTAAATAATGTTGCTTTATTTAAATCTGTGGATTGTCTTCCCTTCATCATTTCTTAGTAGAGGGTGGCCAGTGCGGGACCCTCTGCCCCCTAACAAGCTTGAGATGTACCCAAGAGTGAGTGTGGTGCTGGTCTGTCTCTGCAGGATGTGCTGGGATTCAACATGGCAGGGCTCCAGTACCTGAAGAGGGAGATTGAGGCCAAGGATGAGGTGACATTTTTTGCTGATGCTACTGACCGTTTTGAGGAGAAGAAGAGGAAGAGGAAGAAGAAGGAGAAGATGGTTCTTGCAGTGCTCTAGCATTTGCTGCCCAAGACCCAGAGCACCTGGATGGGGTCACGTAACCTCAGCGCTGGCCATGGAAGTGTTCTCATGGCTGAACATCAGTGGTGATGTCCGGTAACTGGGACAAAGTCTGTCCCTCCCCATGTGGTATAACCCGGCATATAACCCCAGCTCAGAATGGTTGTCTCTGAGATGAACTCTCTCTAGTCTGCTGCAAATGTATGCATTTGAACTATTTCTGAGGTGGCTGTCAAAGGTACATGCTTTTTCTCCGGCAGAATGCCCGTGAGAAATGGAGTTGATTTCTCCCGCAGAAGAGGTCAGCTCATTCTGGCAGTGTTTTAACCGAACAGAGTGGATCCAGCACGTGGACTGCTCGTGGGGCCAGGCCCTGTGCAGGGAAGGCAGCTGGCAAGATTTTACACTGTTTTGACAACCTGCTGGTGGTTTGTGGCAATGCTTGGAGCCCCTGGGCAAAGCTCCGTGACTTCTGCCAAAGGGTGAGAACTTGGTCTACAGCCACTCACTTTTTAGTGGGACACGGAAAAAGACGGCTGCACTCTATTTACATACGCTTTACGAGACAACGTTGTTCATGGAGTTTTGTCCTGATATTTCTCTAGTAAAGCCTCAACTGCCTTGCCCTGTGTGTCAGTCCTCAAATGATTTTTTTCCAGAGAATAAGATCTGTGGGAGCAAATGAAAGGGCTGCCGTCCGGGATGGCGCTGTTCCATAGGCTCGGCAGACTGAGCGTGAGAAGCGTAGCTTGTCTGCATTGTACTTGCTTCAGTTTTAGAAATTGCACTGAATTGCTGCAATGTTGTATTTGTCCTGGATCAGATAAAATGACTTATTTTCACAGTGGGGGAGGATAAAGTGAGCAAGTGTCTGCTGCTGTTGGTAAGTTATTAGTTTGTAGTACATGCTGTCTTTTTTACCAGTAAGCACAGGTTTGGTGGATGTGGTGGGGGCTGCTTCTGGGTACTTTGCTGACTGTTGGACTTACAGGTCTGACCTGGGTACTCAAAGCACTTCGTGCTCTGATTCCAGGAGATGGGTCTCAGACTCTCTATGGAAATAGCGGTCCTCATACAGCTCTGCCAGTTGTTTCTGGGTGCCTCTATAATTTTATATTTGTCCAGATGTGGATGAAACTTGTGATCAAACAGCTCTACTCAAACATGTCTCTGTCCTTTCCTACTCCCATCTTCTTCCGTCCTACTCCATCTAACTTTATTGTATTCCTTTACTCCTCCCAAAGGGGACCCTCATAAGAGGGATTACTGGAATGGGAGGGAGAGGAGGCACTGTGGAATGACGAATTGTGCTGGTAACCTCAGTTGACATCCTGTATCCATGTCAGCTGCTGCTGAAATGGGCTGGCCTGCTGGGAAAATAAATCAAGTGTGTCAAATGGAGGGGCGGCTCGTGACACCACCGTGCACCTTCAGCAGTGATGACTGAGAGGAGAGAGACCAAAACCAGGTACGAAAAGGGGAAGGCTGACTCTTACGCCTCCCTGTGATGTGCTCTGCTTACCTGAATGCCAGGGAGATAAATATTAATGGGACCAAAGTAATGAGCTGCTGTCTGACGATCCTCTGGGAGGCCTGGGAGAAAGCCGTGGCTACAGGTGCATACGAGCTCGGGGACTGATGACAGGGATGTAGGTGGTGGTATAGAAGAGTGACTTGGGATGCGGAGTCATCTTCTCATGGTGATGACCGGTGTCTCCTTTGATCTAAGTTGGAGGAGGTGGAATTCCTTTGCCTTTGTCTCTGTTTGCTGTCACTGGGATTTGGGAAGAATCCTTGGAAGAAAAGGTCTTGGAGGTGGTGGAAAGTGGTTGTCCTCTCCCCATAGGTGCTGACGCAGGCTTCCCCGTTGAACTTTCCCTCTGGTTCTCTGATTTGTATCTCTTGTGACCAGGCTGTACCGGCAATAGTGGCTTGCCTCAGTGCTCAGAATGCCCTGCCAAGGGGACTGATGTAGGACTGTCGTCTGTGTCTACAGAAAACTGAAAAGCATCAGGGCAGAAATCGGCACAGGCAGGAGCAAAATCATTGGTGTTGGAGAATCCTGGATCAAGTTTGGCACTGCTTCTTGCCGTGTTTTCTCACCTGAGGGTAGGGCTTAAACAACGTCCGCAGCTGGGTGTCTGTTTTGGCACCTTTCTGAGCCTTGGGTAACAGGTCCAGTCTGGCTCACAGAGCTGATGGACCAATAGCCATGTCTGGTGGGGCAGCAGAAGGCACCAGTGCATACTTGGACTGCTACTGAGGCAGCTCGGCATGTGCTCTAAGTGGAAGAGGTCTGTCCTGTGCCAACAATCCGCCGATACGCCAGAATTCCGATACCCCTGGGTACCTCAGCTTGGTGAAAGTCCCTAGATTTACAAGCCTGAGCAGGAAAGCATTTGCAAATACGGGGCCAACTGAAAATGTGTATTGTTAGACTATGTGTCTCACTTAACAGTGTGGATGGGAGAGTCCAAAACTGGCATTCATATTTCACACTGGTGAAAGCTATTATTTAATCCCCAATCATGGGATTCTCGGTCACTGTAAAGTGTTGAGAGAACAAGTCATCTGCGTGTATCAAGGAAAATTCCCCGTCTCTCAGGATGTCACATGCTGGAAAAAGGCTGAAGCACAGGAAAGCACCTCACTGGAAATGAATTCATAAAAAGAAAGCAGAACTGCACTTGGATATACAAATATGGTGTCTCACAAAGAGACCGAGATGTTTCTTTTAGTCACTACTGCGTAAGTAGGAACAAGGGGGGGGGGGGGGGGGGAAGGCCGTCTCTAAGTGCCTCAGTCTTCCACTATGGAGAGAGATGCGCAGATGAGTGTTTGGAGATGACCGTGTCTGGTAGTGAACACAAGGAGGTAAGCAGAATCCCTCTCTGTCGAGTGTAACTTTGTGTTATCCCATCTGGTGTCTGCAGCTAATTAAAGGTCGGTGAACACACAGAAAATTAAGCGTATGATTGTGAAAGCAAACAGAAACTTAGGAATTAGAAGAGCAGAGCAGCAGCTCTTTCTTGACTTGTGAAACCTGCTGCATCCTCAGTATTTAAAAAAGATTTCAGGTGCCTCAGCGCAGGTTATGGAAACTTAATCCCTTTTAAAAACAAAATAAACCTATTGGGAACCATTCAGCACTCTCCTGAAGTAAGTGCAGACTATCCAATATTGGGGTGGAAATACAGTAATCTTTCCACTAATTGCATTCAGTCATGTCAGAAGGCCGTGCAACTTTTGGACCACATTTCCCAATAATAGGGGACAGACAAAATATTTATTCACATTAATCTGATGAAATAAATGAAACACTGGGATGTTTCCATAACGTTGGACTAAAATTTGGGTATTTCAGTATTGCTGATCTTCATCCTGTTCTTCTAGGGCTCTGACCTGTAGTGAAAGAGGAGAGAAAATTAACACGAAAGGAAAGGAGGCAAACCAAGCCCCAGCTCCACCTCTGTACCGTTGCTGAAGCAAACCCAGTCATTCCGTCCAGATTCCTTGCAAGTGGTGTGGGAGCACCGAGATTGCTACGCACTGGCTTCGGCAGAACTGGCCTCTGCCCTTCTTGTTGGAAGGGAACAACACGAGAAAGGGTTCTCACCGGGCTTCAACTCGATAAAGAGTTTGGTTTTATTTCACAAATTGAGTGGAATAAAAATGACCACAAGTTCAGGAGGGGCAATTTACTCTTAGGAATACTGAAGGCTTTCATGGGCAGCTTTCTATGCAGTATTTCATTTTGAGTGTATTAAGAGAATCTTTATGAAATGTTTTAAATGAAATGAGAAATAACTAAGAAACTATAAATGAGATATTACTAAGTTCAGTCAGGTGGTGCTTCATTGGTGATTTTTGCCTGTTGGTCTCTACTAGGAGATGTGGCAAATTAGTGATCGATCCTAATATTGCAGGGACGTTTCTAGGTCTCGATGGAGAGAAGCATTGGCTCTGGTGATAATCACCTGGGAAAGGGGATACGGACTTAGGAAGTTGTCACGCGCCTCTGCAAAGACTCAACTGTTTCTATTCTGGCTGACTGAACAAGACTACTTAACCAAATACAGGACTTAACCTAGGAGCGCCAGTGTCGCACGTTTTGTGAGCTTAACGAGTAGCTGGATTAGCGCTGTGGGAGGAGAATACCAGGTAGGTGGTTTCTCTCCACCTGGAGCTTTTGATGGGAGATGACACTGATCAGAATTTCCAGGACTCAAGACTTGGCAGGAAAAACTAGACTGGTGTACATCCAGTGTACAGAGATGATCCGACAGCCATAGCTTAGTGCCGGGCCGTAGGGGACCGCGTTGGGACAGGGGGCCGTCTCACCGAAACGTGACCTGACTGCCTGAGTGCTTCTCTTCCAGTTCAACACAGAGCGAGAAGTTTGTATAAATTGCCTTCGCTGATCAGCTCCAGATTGTAAGCCCTCAGCTGGAAGGCATTAACTTCTCTGTTCTTCTAGGCTATAATTGTCTCTTACTCTGGGGTAAAATTCCACACTGGAAAAGGTAAGAAGATATTTAAACAGGGAAAAAAGCTATGTTTGAAATACTGCGGGCAGCCCCAGAGCAGATGCAGCAGTCAGAGGTGCATGTCTCGGCTGTGTTTCTTTTGAGAACTGACTGATGCGGTCGCTCTTCTGTTTCTCCAGAGGAGAGGACATGAGATAGAGCGGGGAGGTCTGTACTGCCTTGCTAGATAACACGGCAGGCTTACAGATGGTACAGTTGAAAGAAAAAGGTGATGTCAGTGTTACACATACGAGGCAAACGGGGACTCTTAAGAAGAAACATCCACAGGGCTCCTGCTTATGAACTGTCACCATCGATTGTGTTGTAGAGCACCCGAGTTGACGTGGGCGAGAGGAAACACCAGCCTAATTTTAAACGTGTTGGCTGGTGCTTTGAGGAGAAATTCCCGATAAGGCTTTCTTGTTGGCAGGGCAGACTTACCCGTTCTCTGTAGGGAGTCTGATTCTCCCAGGTTACAGAAACGTGCTGTATGAAAGCACGCGTGCAGAGGGTTGCATGTGTTTGAACTTCTGCTACGGTTGCCCTGTCTATCTGTAAGACTCCGGTCCCTTAGACTTGCTGTCAGTGTCAAAGGGTCAGCAGTAAGACTTGGTTTTAGAAAGTGAAGAGTGTTAAAGAGAGGCTGATTTATTAGGGCTTAACTGCAATAAATCCAGCCTCCCGCTGCCAGGAGGCTCAATGGCTTGTTTAATGTGGAGACAGTTAAGTGACGGATTTGGGACCGGACTGGGGAGGCTCTGCTGCGAGTGCCTCCGCGGACCTGAGCGGTCACAGTCGTCTGTGACCCCCTGCCGTGCTCCCTTTGGTTAATGTTGCACGGTGCTCCCCTTTTCTCATCTCGGGCTGTCGTGTGCGTGATGTGCGCATATTTTGCAGAAGCCAAGAGGAGGAGGTAAAACAACTGTGATGTGATTTACAGCCGGTATCGCTGCGTGCAGTACTTACCTTAACTAGAAAGCTTTTGGGGTAGCGTAATCCGGAGCCGCGGCGTGGGGCTTGCAGGAACTGCCCGGGCTGTCGCTGCCATCCCACCCTTGGGGTATCCTTGTGGGCGGCACTCGTAAATGGCACTGGTTAACACAGCTGGAATATCATGTTAAGGCTCCAGCCATTTCTGTGCGTTTATAGAACTAAAATAATATATATGGAGGCCAGAAGGAATTCTGGAAATAAGGCTGTGAAACAACTTCAATCTGGACTACTGGCCTCAGCTCAAAGACGAAAGATGAGGTAAAACACTGGGGAAGGGCAGGTGTTTTGGAGGCTGGTCTGCAGCTGCGTGTCCGAGGGCTGGGTGAGCGGGAACAGAGCGGGAACTGGTTCTGCTACTGTGCCACCAGTCCTGTCCAGCTCAGCTCCGCGATAATGGGCACAAAAGGCTCCTCTGGGTCACTATGAAGCAAATTTGGGGAGTTTCAGTGTCACTTCCAGGGCATATAAAGTCACCGTGGAGTTGCTGTTAGCTGTTACGCTGGTCAGTCTCAGACACCCCTGAAGATCTTTCTTTCATAAGGGCAGCCCTTACCAGGAGTGGAGTTTCTGGTGTGGTAATTAAAAAAAAAAAAAAAAGTGTTTGGATGCACCTTGCCTTGCTATTTATTGTATAGGTTTTCAGAAGACCTCCCAGGCTTTTAAGTGTAAATTTGAGTAAAAGTCAAACAGAACTTCATCCTTTCTTCAGAACTTGCCCTTAAAAAATGAGCCTGTAATTTTATCCAAAAAATAATTATAGTTTCTGGAGCACAAGGGAAAGAGAAATAATAGTTCTTGACTTTATTTTCTTTACCTCTACCTCTGTCCTCAATTACACAACTGAAAAGCCCACTGAACCCACGCTGGGCTAATTTCTGACGGCATTTGTGCACTTCTGTGCTCGCGTCTCTGCTGACACGGGGGTTGTCTCGTTAGCACCCAGGCTGACACACGACCTTGGTGCTCATGAGGATGCACCATCGGATGCTACTGTAGGTTCAGAAATCTTGTAAAGGATTTCCACTGGGGGTGGTGGGAAAGAGTTCCTGTTCTTTTCATTTATTCTTGAAAAGTCACATCTGTCTGGGCTTACCCTTCTTCCTTTCCCCACTTTTCACTAACATAAATTGCTTTTGGGTCAGAATCTTAAAATGTTCAGTTGTTTTGCTTTTGAAAACACCCATTCGTGTGCTTCTGAAGAGGACCCTAAAGCTTGCTTTAGGAGAGCAGCCTGCGCTGGAAGCGATGCTCAGGGCTCCTGACAGACGGATGGTCCCCAGGGCTGATGCTAGAAGGTGGGTGCGGGAAGGACGACAACAAAGGATATTTGCTCTCACAGGCAGGAGAAGCGTCTCTGTTTCTGTTAATATTTCAATATCGTGGGAAATTTCTTCAAGGCCACCGGTATCTTCCCCTCCAATTACCACGGCAAAAATCTCTATCTCCAGTTCCACCTGCAAGCCTGCTGCCACCTAGGAGAGAGCGGATTGCTCGCAGTAAGGCGCGTTGCGTACACGATCCAGCGCGTGCGGCTGGTTCTTGTTCTGCGCTGCCTGATGAAACTAAAGACTTGGTGCCCAGCGCACGTGATTGTGCGTGCCAGGTACCCGCTGTCTGTTCCACTGGAAAGGTCTGGACAAAACAGCGTCTCTTCACATTGCAGTTTGAAAGAAAACTGCCAGGTGTTTGTATTTTTTCCCCCGTAAATTTCCTTTTAGGTTCCAGAGGGAAAAGGGGAATTGGGAAAGTTGGGAGAGAAGCAAAAAAGAGAGGTGGTCCATGCCCCAAGCCTGTCAGTGTTTGAGAGGCATTTGGACAATGCCCTTAATAACATGCTTTAGCTGTCGGTCAGCCCTGAAGCGGTCAGGCAGCTGGATGAGATGTTGTTGTAGGTCCCTTCCAACTGAACTAGTCTAGTCTAAAAAGAACGTAGAGGTAGGGAGAAAAGGGAGATACAAAAGGGATGGATGCGTGGAGAGGAAAAGAGAATGGAAATTATTCCAGCCATTTTAAGTGCTGGGTCTTGGCTGGGGCTCTGGAGTAGGAGGTTTAACTCGCGTTCTGGCACTGCCTCCTTGCACAAGTCATTGCTGCTTGCTTCCATGCCTGTAAAAGCACTGGCAAGGATATTGCCTGGCGTTACCTGGATGCTGTGGGGACGCTGGCCAGCACAAGATTTGTTCAGATAGGGCACGCAGGTGAAGAGAGAGACTGAACAAGAGCAGGAAGCAGGAAAGCTTCCCACTTAATGGGACAATTTCACATGCTGTGGTGCTTTGCTGGATAAAAGCCTTCACATGGAGAATAGCTGCAAGCAGGAGAAGAAACGCCCGAGGCAAGAGTTTACTAGGTTCAACTCTTGAAGGTATCAGGCAGGAGATAAAGTCTAGGTGTAAGACAGAGCAGATACAACAAATACCCTAAACGATGGGAAAACTCGGAGGTAGTGGCAGAGTATCCTGTTTGCTTCAAAAAAGCCCTCCAACCTCAGTGCTTGACCTGCTCCTTTCCCCTGACCTTAACACGTTTATCCCTCTGCATCCCGGTGCAGGCTCTGAGAGTCGGGGTGCACGGTTGAAGGCAGCATCACTTCAAATAACTCGAAACAATTCCTGTACCCTGCCGGCTCTATTCCCAGACACGGAGCGAGAGGGCCCCTGATGGCCCGAGGGCCAGCTGAGTCTAGCAAAAACCAAAAAATCTGTGTAACCTACAGGTCCTGGCGCGTACGTCACTCTCAGCCCTGTGTGCGGAGGTGGTTGCTTCACCCGAAACCTGTCGGAAAGAGAAGAGAATTAGCTTGCCAGACACGGTTTCAGGCAGGCAGAAGGGCGCTGCTGGGAGCAGGCCACCTGCCCTTCCGCCGCTCGTGCAAGCGACAGCAGGATTTTTTTTAGCTCATCCTTCCCGTCACAGTGTACGGCTTGGGCTGCAGCGGTAACCCTGGGCTCCTCGCCAAGGCTCAGGTTTCTAACAAAAAAACAAAGGAGCAGATCACTGGGCTAAAGTCAGTCTCCAAAGAGCTTGTTACACTGCCTGGTCCTCAACAGAATGTGAAACGTCAGCATTCTCGGCCTGCGTACGCAAAGGAAGGTGAAGTACAAATTACACCTTTTTGGCAAACACCTGTGGGTTGCACACCCAGAAATCCTTAACGGCCTTTATTTAATGTCTTTTGCTATGCTTCTATTGTAGAAGGCATGATACTGGTATAAATTTTGTGTAAGTAACCCTCTTTAATTTCACGGTACCCACGAAGGCAGTAGTTTCACATCTTCACTGATTGTTTCACATCTGTGCACTCCTGCTGCGCACGCAGCTTCCACTGTTACGGTCTCTAAAGATCATCAGAGCAGATATGACCTCTACTTTTGCATGGCTCTGGACTTTATCTTGTGATTTTCACTTCTACCTTGAGAACAGTTACCAGCGTGCAGTTGCACCAGGAGCTGTTAAAGGAGAGGCAGCAGAAGAGGCATTCCTGGTACGGGGCTCCATCTTATGGAAGCTCTGGCAGAATTACAAACCGGCTGTCAGAACTCCTGCGCTTTCTCTGGAGTGCTGGCTGTTAGGAGACACCGGACTTGATTTTTTTGTCAGGGTGTCCCAACACGTTCAGGCTAAGGTACGGACAGTTTGGACAGCACATAGTTAACTACCGACCCTGTCACGGAAAAGTTTCGGCTTCAGCGTGAGGCAGATGCGGCTCAGAATTGCCCACCGTTGGCCCTACCTTTGCCCTTGGCATGTTCCGCTGTCATGCAGCCGCTAGTCACTTAGCTCTCCTCTCGAAGCGTCTACTAAAAGGCTTAAAAGATAAGCTAGATTTATCAGAATCGTGGTGGTATTTTCCTTGACTGTCTACATGTAGTGCCCTGGCGTGAAAAAAAAAATTAATGTACACACCTCGAGCTCTAGGATGTTGGTATATGATCTGCTGATTTTTTCCTGGTATGCACCATGATGCTTAAATGTGCATTAAAGGAAAAAAAAAAGTCTCTTTGGGGCCATATCTAACTAGGCTGATTAAAAAAAAAAACAAAAACCAACCAACACTGTCTCTGCCATCCCTCCTGCTGGCAGGAGCTGTACAGTAGTCTCCCACCTGGTCTTGAACAGGTTTCTAAAGTGCCTAGCAATGATCCCAGCAGGGTAAGTCTCCTGTGAGCTCCTCTCTTGATGGTAATTAGCTACCCAAGGAGGAGAAACAACACGTCAGACACAAATCTTTATGTTTACGTTCCGGCACTGTGGTACCACAGTAAAGGGATGCTGTGACTGCTGAGGTAGTGTCACCGTCACCCTCTCTTGACTCCCTTTTTAAAGAGGCCATCAGACCATAGCTCACCCGCATCCCGAAAAGGGAAGTTTGGCAGGCGCTTGCCCATCTGAAGAGTGCTCCAAAGAAACAGCATCTGGAAGCTGCAGCACGCCAGGGCCACGAGACTCGCACACTTGAGCCCAAGAACGTTTAATGCCCTCCTTACTGTTTTCCTTAACTGGTGCTAATGTTGCAGGGAAAACCAAAGACCATTTATCACCAGGGCCAAGAAGAGGAACCACCTTTTTAATGACCCAGACCAACAGGACAGTAGGACATTTATTTCCATGCTTTCAGTTAGCCTCCGTCTCCTGGGACCTGTGGGTCTAGCAGAAAAAAGGCCCATATAACAGGAGTGGTCCAAGCTTGGCTTACTCTAAGTTCCTGAGAGAACAGTATATAACTGTCCTTTAGGACAAATGGATGAGATTGGCAGCTTTCATTTAACTGCTAAATAAACTAAGAACCTCTCCAGCTGCAGGAGGTAGCTGAGGATAGGTGGGAGTGAGAAGCTGACATTGGAAAACTTTGGTGGGAATAGCTATCTTAGAGCACAGGAATTTAAAAAGCTTGGATTTGGCTTTGGGGCTTTTGAGCCATCTGAAATGAAAGCTTCCCACCAAGCACTGCAATTCTTGAAACCACCTGGTGGGATTATAACCATTCAAATGAAGCTGTTTTGAAGTGCCAGACCTTAGGTGGAAGCCCAGAAGCTGTAAGGACTTAAGAGACCCTTGTTGCAGGCTCTCCTTGAAGCTAAAGGGCAAGGTACATAACTGCACTTGCCTCAGCTGTGCTACGAGCAAACCGAGTGGGAGGAATATGCTTTGCCCCATTTTCCATCCCACGTATGGCGCCTGGGAGGACGGGGGTCGTAAACACACCTGCCTGACTGTCGCTGAAGTGAAACCACGGGGGCGGTGCTGGTGCAGGAGTGACTGAACATAGGTACAGTCACTCCAAAGACGAATTCTAGCACAGAAGAGCAGTCACAAGCATTTTCTTACTGTATTTATATATTCTCTAAACCGGGGCTGGGTAAATCTGATAATTTCTTGCGATTTGTCATGCAGTGCAAGAGACGGTCTGCTGGACTGCAGACCTAGAAATGGACGTACTCGTACCACCGAGTGTGGTGCTCTCTTGTCCCACACGCTGACGGGGTGACGTGTGAATAAATAAATGCTTTATTTCGTCCTCGTCCTCTGCTTGTTCCCAGTGTCATCACTGAAGCTGTTTTTTCAGCACAGCTGAAGACAGGTGGCTGCCTCAATGCCGCTGTGCCCATTTAGATTTAGACTGGCAGCATCCAGCGGTACTTCCCAAAGCCAAATTAACACTGGGTACCATGAAGGAGTTTGGTCCCTGAACCTGAGAAGTTCGATAAGAACCAGTAAATAATCTGCAGTGGGCCAGGGCTATGCATGCAGGACCTGCTGTTCCTTACTGGTTTCCATCTTCCTAATAACACTAATATGCAAATAACGCTGAAGTATTTCTAATATTATCTCCTCTCCTATATCCCGTCAGTCATTATCAAATGATTCCAAATATAAAAATACCATTTGTTATCCCATGTTACTTAGATCAGAAGGTTGACAATTAACAAGCAATGCATATTTGGACAGTTAAAAACCAAGGTACTAGGAATCCAAACTGACCTTGAGAAGTTGACGCCAACATTCTTCAGGATCACCGTGGCTGCATAGGTGCAGCCTTCCTTTAGCACTCCAAGCGTCACTCTGGGTGGAATGAGGTGGAAGCCACTAAGATGCTGTCTTCTTGTTGCAAGAGAAGATGTGTTGACCTTCCCTGCGACAGGATCTTCTATCTTTGCAAACAGAATGAAAATATTAGACAACAGGTAAAGCTGGTGGCCATCAAGTTAGGTTCAGAGTTATTTAACCTACATTTGACCTCTGTCCACTCATCCTGAAGAATTACAAAAAGACACCCTAATTTGAGTAAAACTGAAAAGGCACTTTGAGTATTGTCCACAAATTCATACTGGTTTGAGTTTTCAGACATTAAGCCATTGAGATGTATCGGGGGAGCGGGGGAGGCTCTGCTCTTTTGGAAATCAGGGCTTCCATGTGGGTGCCTGGTGCAGAGCTATGCGTTCAGCATACGAGTCTGTCCTCGCAGCTGAGAGGAAAGGTACTTTTAGAATTGCCAGTAAACTTGTACGTAAATTGCAACTGCTATTGTTTCAGTAAAGAGATTCAAAATACCTTATGGTATTGCTCCAGAATGAATATTTCATGCAAAAGAGATGACTAAAAGGATATGAATATCAACAAAAAAGATGTTATTTTACCCTTTTATTTGGTATGGAGTTTGGTTGTCTTCCCTGGAGGGATGACGGTAACTTCACTTTCTCTCTTCTTGGCTGTCCTGCAGCATTCACCAGCAGACTCTGAACTTTACTTTGAGAGGGTGTCTGTTGTGATCTTGCAGCTGTGTTTAGGTCTGGGAAGGAAAGATTTCCAAAACCATGAAAAACAAAGCATTATATTCAGCCTAATCCTGAAGTTCTTGTTCAGATAAGACTTTTATTTTCCATGAAAGCATTTGATTAGCCCAAGGACAGAAGAATTGGTCTCATTTTTATTTAAGAGGTCAAGAAAGGAATTAAGAAACCCCCTAATAGTAGCAAGAAATTAAAATTTAACTAGTAAATAAAGCTGTACTATGATTATTGGAACTAATTAGTAGGGAGCATCTCAGTGGAAACTCACAATGAAGATATCAACACCTGGGAAAGTGATTAAAAACAGAAGAGGCGGTACAAAACCCCAAGCACTAAAATCAAAATCGAGGACATTACTATTCCAAAGGCATGCCTGCACTGCACAACGACCCAGGCCGCTCAAGTCAAATCTGTATGTCCATGGAAAAACAAATTCCAGTTCAGGCCCCAAAGCAGTGCAGCTCCGCCAGCACAACCGGCTAGGCAGCCCTGGCTCTGAGCAGGATTTATTGTCTTGAAGGCAACAATTCATTCATATGCATGACCTGTATGCTTCTGATTCTGGGCTTAAGATGGTCTTAGCTACCTTGTCATCTTTGAAACGTGCTCCACTGTATAACGTAGATAGACTGAGCACAGGGATGGCCAGAGCAACTTAGATCTAAATACAGCTTCTTTTCCTCGACAGCCTAAGACACATTTAGCTTATTGTAAAGTCCGATAACTTCTGAAGGGAAAACACAAGACAATTATGGTAGCTGTCTTCTCACCAGGGGTCAACCTCTAGATCAATATTTTGTACTGAAGAGAATTGGTTTTTCTCAGTTTGGACTGCAGGCACTGTCTAGCTGGAATGCCAAGTCTGGTCAGTTAGTCACCGCGAGGAGGCAGACATGTTATTTGAGAAGAGCATCTTCTCTAGATTCCCCCTCTTATTCCCAGACAACAGAAATGCAGGTGGTAGAGAAGGGCTTCCCACCTAACACAGCAAATGGCCCAGAGCTTATTAAAAAAAAAAAAAAAAAAAAAAAAAGCCAAGCACGTACATTATGGAAAAAACACTAGCATTCCCTGTTTTGCCTAAAGGTGAGCAGAATTTTTGCTTTGACATTAGAAGTTCGTGTAGTTTTGGCATCTCTCTCCCCACCCCTCCAAATCGCTGAGCCTTTTGTCACCTACTGTGTGGCTCTGGGATTACCGATTCGTACATCTGCCCTGAGGTCTATGGATTATGCATAAATAACAGAGGAAATTGAGCAAGTTTGAAGGCAACAGCTCTTGCGGAGCCCCGCTACTAAGAAAAGTTTCCAGTATGCGTGGAAGGGAAAGGAAGGGGAGAAGGGAAGCTTAACTATGGGATGCAAGGATAGATTTTGCAAGTATGCGCTGCCAAAGCTCGGCTGGTGTGGCATTATGTGAAAGTCAAGGTTGGGGCTAATCAAAGCAGACTGGTGGCTCTCCAGCCGTGACCATCCAAGGCTGTCACCTGACAACAGAGTGAACAACAGTAGACCTAGCAAGGAAAGCAAAATCGAATGGGGATGCTTAAACGGCAAAGACCGTTTAACCACAGCAAACTCTGTTCTAGAGTCTTCTGTTACAGGCTTTAACGAGCAGGGAAAATCAGCTTGTGCAATTTTTTTTAGTAGAGAAATTACTTCTTGGCTTTGTCCGCAGTTCTACCATCCCCATCATCTCACGTTGTTATGGCAGTCTCCTAGGGTGAAGGAGGGAATCTCTCCCATCAGTTTTATACCTCTCCATTTCTGCCAGCCTTGCATTCAGAATGCTGAACAGAGATAGGTGGATTTAAATTTCTATTGTAAATATTTTGTCAAAAGTTATAAGAAGATAGATATTAACCTGCTCCAAACTACGTTCTGGAAGGGAGCTTTACCTGTTGTGCTGCTGGAACCTTCCTTTGGTTTGGAATGAGCCTGCAGCAGGCGGCCAGGTGAAGCTGAGGAATCGCTCGTAGTATTGAGACACTCAGATGCTAAAGGGAAAATAATGGAATACTGTGACAAGTGTTTTTCACGATCGTCATCGTTTTCATAAACACATAAAAAAAATAAATCACAAAGTCTTTGCCCCTTTAATGCAGGCAACCTTTGAAAGCTGCCTACGTAGCCATGAGAGGCTAAGTAAACTCTGCACGTGACATTTTGCTCCACTGGGCAACAGGGATCAAAACCGCCTATTTGTGGTTAGTCATTTCTTGTTCTCTGGCTAACTGAGCAATAAGCCCTAAAGGGCTAACGGACAATCCAACACAGGTCGTCTGGTGATTGCAAAATGAGGGAGTATGGGAACTAGAGGGGTCCGAGAAAGCCCCAGGGAGCACCGCTTTCCTGGTATGATTCTTTGCTGTGCGTGACTTTTAATCTCACTACGTGATTTCGGTAACTTCTCAGGGCTGCTTTTCCAACAGAACTGAAGCAGTCCTCCCAGCGCTGTACAGCTCAAACCGAAGACGATGGTTCGCTCTTCCACCGCTTCCTGCCATCCAGTCACCGCTTTCTCCCATGTCCTCCAAACCCCCTGAGCCTGCCTGTTTCCCACGCCGTATTTCTTTGCCCCAGCCCCCAAGCTGCCCCTCTTACCACAGAGTTTCAGAATTCCAGCTCCCATTTTTTCCCCTACAATCATACTAGTCTTTTCCTACACTTGGCCTCCTTGGTTCTTGCTCATCCACCCCTAACTACTCTTTATTCCATTTAAGTTTTTCTTGAGCATTTTGCAGGCACACCCACACCCCCCCCCCCCCTCATAGCACAGTTGTTCTGCTTTGCATCCAAAGCCTGTGGTGCTTCCACACTCAGTGGTGTCTGCAAAGGCTCCTTTAGCACACTAAAGATAGAAGTCTCATAGACCACATTTATATTAGTGGATTAAACAGGAACATTCCCAGATACTGGAACATGATAATCTGTACCGTTAAATTTATATTTATTTAATGTATTTATTATTTTTAAATTTAATTTAATTAATAAGTTTAATTAATTTATTTCATTTATTTATTTCATTATTTTATAATTAATGCCGGCACGATATTGACTGTGCCATGTAGCAGTCTCCCCAAAACCACTCTCAAGTAAACAAGTTTTGGCCAGGGAAAAGGCCGTGTTGTTTTGGGAGAGTGAATTTACACAGCCTACTCCGTGCTGGTGGATCTCAATGTCAGGGAATGCCGCTGGGCACGTTTCATGTATCAGAATAGATATAGCCACTGCGGTCCACGCAGTTCATGTGTCAAAATGACTGGCAATACATAGGGTCAGATAAAGTAATCTTAGATTTAACTGCAATATGAAATGAGGCAACTGGATAAAACAACGAAGATACTAAAACGTTACCAGGCAGAAGAGCTCAAGTTACCTCTACTGGGTTTTTTGGTCATCTCTAGAAGGAAATTCCCGCTTTGTTTTTTTTGAACTGGAGGAAGTTCCATAGACAGTGCTTCCACATCAGGAAACTGGAGAAAAGTAAGAGGGCTTAGGTCTCCCCACTAAACACTTAGGAAAAACCAGCAGATGCCCCCCCCGCCCTCCCCCCCAAAAAAGGAGAAAAAAAAAAAGGGGTGTGTGTGCAAAGAAGCAGAACCAAAGTGGTAACTATAAAAATATACATAATTATACCTCAGATTCCAAAGCACTTTTCTGAGTATGCTTTATGCACTTGGAGCATTTATCAGGTGAGATCACAACAGAAGAGTTCCCGCGGCCACCGTTAACCCAGGAGGGTTGCTCTCACTAATTCCCTCTCCAGCTGGCAGAGAGGGGCCTTTGAAAGGCAGGTGAAAAGAGCCGAGGTTCAGCTTCTGCTCTGACTCAGACTCTCTCCAGAGTTTACGTAAGGAATCTGCAGAGTTTGTGCTCAATATAACACATACCACCTCCACGATATGTTTCCTTTGACAAGGGCGTATAATTCCTGGTATTAATCCTGCCACAGCTGTCCTCTGTAATGGTTTCTTGAGATAAATGGAGGCTGAGATGTAAACCGACAACTGTCTTTGTGCGAGTGTGACAGAAAATACCTGGCCTAACACAAGGTCATCTGGTTTTCAGCTACGTTACCTCTTTCAGGAAAAACTCCTTGCCGAATTCTGATTCAAAATACGGAGGAAATATTTTGTTTCTTATTGCCATTAAGGACTTCTTTCCTTCATCAAGTTCTTTCCTAAGAAATATTTAACATTGTTGGTAAGGAAAAGAAAGAAAAAAGCATAACTGAGTTAACCCAGTTTTTCAGTGTTATGTCTGAAACATCAAGGAATGGAAGGGATAAAGGCAAGTGGCGTTTTTTTGTTCTGGTTAATCACACTGAGCGATAATCTTGTAATTGGCAATTTTCTCAGTGATAGATCAAGAACGGGCTGGTCTGGCTTGCAGAGAAAACGTCCTCCTCAGACACTGATTTTTGGAAGAGCTGATCAAAATGCACATTGACTGTGGGTTGGCTGCTACAGAGAGCTCCTCCTCAAAGCATGCTCCAGTTCTCTACGCCTTGCGGAACACGTCTGAGACTGCCAGTAGTGTCTTTCCAACCTTCCAACAAACATTTAAATCTGAGAAGTGGTATTTCAGATGCATTGCTAGAATTTATAATACACAATTAATCTAATTTCCTTATTTTATCACAGAAAAACTTGATGGCTCTGTGGATACAGAAAAAGCTGTTCAAACTTCCGAAGGTAAGATTCACCAGAGTAAAGACGGGTTAATGTTTTCAGCTTGATTTACTCCAGTTTTACACTACTATAGTTTCCCTGGCTTGCAGGGCCTAATATCAGCCATGGAATTACCACTCTTAATCATGTTGAGAGTTTTGACGCTGGTTTTAGAGCCAGAATTGCCCATGATGTTCTTGGGTGCTGGCTACTCATATATATATATATATATATATACACTCATATAGAGAGATATATATATATTTAAAGTCATTCTTTAAATAGTTTGCAAAACAGTGTAAAATGCTATATTAAAATATAAATCCGAAATTATAAAAGTTTTTTTTAATCTCATGCAAGTCCAAAAGTAATTAAGAAGTAGGGTGGAAAAGATCTTAGTTTTCAATTGCTATTTAACCTTTCACAATAATAAGAAAAAGCAAGTTTCTGATTATAATATTAGTTCATCACCATTTCAAGTTATTCTGTTTAATCTAAGAAATAGTGAATGACCTAAATAGCTGTCAATATAATTATTTTAATTCCATCGTGAATGAATGTATGTTACTGATGACTTTGTGTTAATCCTAGTTCACATATCAGGTTTTCTATTTCTACATAAATTAAATGCATATTTTTAATTCTTTAAATTTAAACAGTTGTGCTTGGATTACACTGAGAAATTTGATGGATCTGATAGATCCAGAAAGCCCTTTCCTCTAGAACTGAAAACGATAACGGTTTTAATGCACAACACTTAAATGAGAAGTTTTTGTGTGGTACTAAAGAATTATATAATGCAACAATATAATTATTTATCTCCATAGATTAAGAGTCTGTAAATTTACCTTCCAAAAAACCATATTTTTCTCTCAATTAATAGCGGCTTTGAGATTAGTCGTATTTTTTTTTTCAAATGCTTTTGTGAATTACCATATCTGAAGACTGAAATGCAGTGACTCTTGATTTACACCTGAGCAGAAATTCTCATGAAAATTTATTTATCTGATTGTGAAATGTACATTTTTAGCAATATATACTGTTTCAAAGCACCTATATAGATTTTTTTTCTTGAACTCATCAAACAGCTTCACCAGTTATCAGTGGGAGATAAAGGGCAATTTTTTAAAAATAAGAGCAAGTGAAGCAAAGTGGGTTAGAATTAAAGTTGAGGGTCAGCCTTAAATACAACTTTAAGCATGACAAAGATTTTTATACGCATACACACATCTTCCTGTAAAACCACTTCTAACCTGAAGATTATAGCACCTGCCTCAGGACCCCCATGAGAAATACTTCGCCAACAGGAAACTGAGGGACAGCTAATTCCCAAAGCAGAATGTTCAAATGTGGAAAAATGGGCATTGCTTCAGTAAGGCACTGATTTTTAAGATGACCCTAATCTTAAGGTTCTACTTAAAGATAATGAGTTTACCTACTGTCCACATGTTTTGCCTCCTAAAATGCCCTCGGAACTGCAGCTGCATTGCCAGGGTGTAAACCACGAGCGTACCCTGCACTTTTATAGTGAACTCCACAATGAAGAGGGGAGGGAGAGAAGCCTCCACAACCAAGCAAGGAAGCAGTGGATGTGGTAGGCTAGCAAAGGGCCTGGGGTGATGGGATATCACAAGGGACATAAGGGACATCACAATCAACAAACCAGAGCTGAAGTGGGGTCGCACCAAGCATATGCATATAAATAAGGAAGAAGAGATAGATCTGGCCTTCTTCAGACAACTGGAAGAAGCCTCACGTTCATAACGCGTGGTCCCCATGGGGGACTTAAGGCACCGTGCCCAGCACTGAAAAGCAGCTCTGCAAAGAAGGACCTAGGAGTCCTGGTGGACACCAAAATGAATGTGAACCAACAGTGCGCCCTTGTGGCAAAGATGACCAGCAGAATCCTTAGGAGGAGTTGTCAGCAGGTCCAAGCAGGCAGGGAGGTGAACCTTCCCCTCTACTTGGCACTGGTGAAACCACCTGTGGAGTACTGTGTCCAGTTCTGGGTTCCCTGATACATCAAAAGACATGGACTTAAAGAAGCAAGTCCAGAAAAGGGACACAAAGATGATTAAGGGTTTGGAGGATCTTTCATATGAGAGGAGGCTGAGAGAGCTGGGACTGTTTTGCCTTGAGCAGCTTTGAAGCACCATCACGTGATAGACATGTCTGGGGTTCTGAAAAATCAGCCAGGATGTGTGAAATACCCAAATCTTAACCTACAGCATCAGCATTTGAAAATACTAATTTAAATTATTTTCCATGCTGGTGGCCGAGCCAGCAAACAGAACACAGGACTTTGACTTCAGCCTTGTTTTGAATAGCATAACTTAACTTTACAGTGCTAGGCTTTGAAAAAATTGAGAGAGACTCAAACCATCCATTCAGCATTTCTGTTGCAGAAAACACCCCGTTATTTGCCAGCAAACCACTGAACCATTACCCAAGACCTGGTGAAATCAGCAACAGTCTTTCCAAAAACAGACTTAAGTTGGCTCTTAAAATAATCAACTTTCTGCCCTACTAATACTATTACCTGTACTCTTCTAGTCTGCTCTGCCACTTGGACACTGGTGTTACTCCTTCTGGGCTAAATGATCAGGGAAGAAACAAGTAGTGAAAATGAGAAAACTAGCACGATGTTTTATAAGCACAAAAATATTTACAAGATAACCCTGGAAAGAGAATGCTTTTTGTAAGAGTATTTTATATGAACATCTCAGGTGACTCCTGACTTCCACTTGTATGGTTTGCTGCAAAATTGTTCACTCATATCTGCATTTTTATTATATTTTTTTAATCACAGAAACCCTCAAAATCCTTTTCCAACAAACTTTAAAGTATCTTCGAGATAAGGAAAGAAGAGGCACACAGGGACAAATGATCATAGGAAAAGCTAGTAAAACATTGTGATATGTATCTAGAAGATCTAGGTCCTGGTCCTTAATGACAGTCAGCAAAGTACATCGCCTTGCCTGTGCGCTTGGTTCCATCCTTTGCATTATTTACACTTGCATCAGTTCTCGCTGGTCTGTCCTACCTGAACCTCCGCCGTTGGTCCTCTCTTTGGGCAGCGATCGTCTTCTCTGTGTGACACTGGCGATGAGAAGCCACCGCCTGTTCATACAGCTCAGTTACGTGAGCTGCAAGGTAAAGGGTATTATTGAATATGCGTGTTCTGCTAAGCACTGCTAAGTGTTATGAATAAAAACCATGCAAGTATATATTTTTAATGCATCTTTCTGTCACTTGATGAAAACCTAACAGATTCTTTATTACTGGGAGGGAAGAGGCAGAAAGAACTTCATTCCAAAATCAATTTCAGAACATTAACAGGTAGGAAAATAATTCAAGTCAATGTAGAAAGAACCAGAAGCAGATTAAGTTCCCCTACCCTGTATTTCCTGAAATATCTTTGTGTTTTTTCCAGGTACAAATCAAATGCCTGTGAATAGGAAAAGTTGCTGACATTCAGCCACTTTCTGACTGGGGAGCAACATTCCAGGTCTCTATCTCCAGCTGAAGAAAATAATGTGGGCCTTCAGGGACCTTTACTGCTTTCAGCTTACTTAAGTTGTGCTTAATTGTTTTGATCATGGCTGCTTCACAGCCATTCTCACAGAAGGAACTACTAGTTCAATATGTATAATGGAGAAAAGCCAATCTTTCCGTATTTAAGACTGACCAGCTTTGGGGCTTTACTAAAGAGTTTCCCTGTCCTCTGACATCTTCTATAAAACGTGTTGCTTGCTTCATGCCTCACACCTAAGCTGTGTGCCCAAAGAAGTTTCCTTGGTTGCAAATAAATTTCCATGGGAAAATTTAGGAGGTCTGAGTATTTCAGAGAGATGATCCTATTTGATCATGACAACATCTCTCAGTGTTTTGGGAATTATGTAATTGCAAACTTCAAAGTTAGTTTTTTTCTTTTGGTTTCGCTTTGGTTTTTTTTTGTCAGATTTTTCACCATAAAAATATACTTTTATTTTCCTTTTTCTATTTTTGCCTATCTTAAAGAGCTGCTTTTTCACACAATCTTCTTCATTAATAAGGGTACGTTACAAGTACGCCTCCATTTTAACTATGTTTTTAAATCGGGAAACTGTGTAGTATGCATTTGCTGCAGCAGTTTCCATTTACTTTGCACAGTATGCTTTTTTTAACAAGCAGAAATACTCTTGACAAGGCAGGAAGGGCAGAAAAATAACACATTAAAGGCTAGCATCACTATGGGACTGAATACTATGGATTTTTCTATGGGAAAGGCTTATGGATTTTAAAAGAAACAAAAACATCTTAATTCTTGTTTGTACCTATTGAAAACATTACTAAATGTTAACAAGTATCTTATGAAAACCTCAACAGAAATCCACCAGGGAGAGCTAATACATTGTTCCATCTTTCCCGCAGGCAAGGTTAATGTAACAAAAACACATGATCATTTAAGAGCAGATTTTCAAGTGTAATAAATAACCAGGACTTATCCAGTTGCTTTGAAAAACTTGTCTGAAAAGTTGATACTTGTATAAAAGTAACCAAGTACTGTCATAGTTCTTATACCTAAGAAAACTCAATACATGCAGAAACGTGAGTGAAAATGCCAAATACACATGCCGAGGAGCTGTTTTTTAGAGGTACTGCATCATCGATGCTAACAAGTTCTAATCACCTGTGAGAAATCGCACAGAAGCACGTAGATAGCACATAGATGAATTCACCTTTATGTTCCTTCTTTAAAAATAATACTACAGTACTTAAAAACTTACTATGATATTTTACTATTTTAAAAGGTACATATTAGATTTTTATTACCTCTGTCACAGGGGTTTTCAGTTGACTTCTCCCAGTTAGGGAAAGACTGCAATGAAGAAGGAATAACTGTGACCATGCCAGAAACGGACCTCACAACCACAGCACCCTGTTCGAAGGCTTTCTGTCCTAAACAAGCGTTATCTTGTTACCCGAGAATGCGACTCCAAGAATGGAGGTATTTCACAGTGTGTTAGAAAACATGAGCTGGTGAAAAAGGAAATGAAGTACAATTTCCCTGGTCTAAACAGTAGGTCTTGATGACCTGCTTCACAGGTGGCTTCGTATTTTATATGGTTGCTGTTTATTAAATCAACTAAGCCAGTTCATATGCAAACTCAAATCCTTCTGCAAAGGATATGAACCAGATCTAAAACTCATAGTCACAACAAGAAGTCAAATGGGAAATATGTTCAGGAATTTGTAGGCTTCGTTACTGAGGGTCTCTCTTGTGGTTGGTTTGCAGTGAAGTGTTTGGGGGGTAAGAGACTCTAAACGAAGCCATTTCCCTTACTCTTACGCTGTCCCTGAAGCAGTTAGCTGGAAACCAGAGTTCCTGCGACGAGGCAGTCTAGGTTCTGACAGAGCTGGGGAACAGCGGAGACGCGGGAGGAGTGCGACACCGATTCCTGGGTGGCAGCAGGTCCACAGCAAGGCTCTACTGCTCGGAAAAATAGTTGTCCAATGTGAAATCTGTACTTGGAAACGGGCTTATGGTAGCTGGTACAACCAACAACAGTCACTAGACAAGTCCATTGGAACGGGGCAGCATGTGAGATTCAGCACCTGGATCTCACCAAAGCAAATAAATGCCTGCCTAGAGGACAGAGGCAGATGGAGGTGCTGATAGATCACTTCTCTGTGTTCCTCTTTCCAGAGCGGCTGCGAGTTTCTTCCTGGTTTTTTTTGCTAGGTATTTCTTTACTCTCTTTTTAAAACTTGTACGTCACTTGAAAGTACTGAGCAAGGTAATATACAGAAGCTTGTAATATAAAAAAATTGACTTTAGTTGCAGCAAATGAAAATGCTAACTTGGCTAAAAAGTTCAGAGACAAATTCTAGAATTACATGGGGTTTTTTTAAGCTTGTAAGGAAAAAATAATAGTAAAGTTATAGCTCTATCCAGAAAACTATGAAAAGGAAATTAACAGCATTTAAAACTGGAAAGATCTCATGCCTAATGTTTTTGCACGTTGAGACAATGTTTAAAAGGTAGACTCTAAAGCTAAGATGATGTTTGCTTGCTAGAATACATTCACTTTTGAAAGGTGGATAGATCATCTGGTAGTAATATTCAAACTAACAGGGCTAGATCTTATTTTTCAAATGTCAGATTTTTTTAATTCATTGATTCATTTACTATTATTAATTTTAATTCATTGATTAAATGAAAATAAAAGTATTTCTTAAATGAGACTAAAAAAAGAAACCAGTGTTTAATAACTACTAAAAATCTAGCGTGTGAATTCACATCATGCAAGGTACCAAATGAAAGGAAGCTGTAAGAAATGAATAATTTAAATAACTGAAATAGAGCAAACTCATCACTCTCTATGTAAGATGTAGCAGTGTTTCTCTCATTCATCCTAATTCACCCCACGCACTTTTGCTGCTTGAGCTTTTCTAATATTTTTTACCACTCACCTCCCACTAACCTTACTGTTTCCTGACTGCTACCCCAAGTCCCTCTTTCCCTATTTTCCCACCTTTCCCATTCCCTATTCCCCTCCCTTTTCTTTTCATGCTCTAATTAGCTGTGCAAATTAGGAGAGCACATTTTCCAAAAACATAAATGCTATTCAGCAGTAATAACACTATGCCTCCAGATTGGTTTTGGATCATCCCAAAAGCAGGGTTTAAACTCTCACTGTGGAGGTGGCTGTGGTTGAAATACAAGTCTCCCACCTGCAATGACAACAGACTGGGAACATTCTCATCCTAACGTTGCGGGATACGGACATTTCAGTATTTTTAGCCTGTGTGTTCGGGAATATATCATTCCGTAGAGCCAAACTCTTGAACTGTTTTGAGCATTGCTTCCCCAAAATGGCAGTAGTGCCATTCAGTAGCCCAGCCAAATGCTGAGTGTGGCTTTGCTTTACCATTAAACTACAGCAGAGCTGGCACTGTGCTATCCTAACATTTGCTGTTTTATTAACGGATGATGCTGTGTTTTAAGGCTGACACTTCCAATGCAATACAATGGTTTTGTTGGAAAAAGCAGTTAAAAACTGTATTTCTCTCACCGTAACTAGTTCAAGGAGACTTGCAGCATTCTCCTTTTCCTCTTCTGTTCTTGGTTCTTTTACATTCATCTCTTCCAACTCATCTTCCTGCTTTAAAATGTTGTCTATATATTCCTGGTGGAACAATGAAAAAGAACAAGATAGATGCAGATGTTTTCTTTGCAGAGGTAGACTTAAGGGGCACATACACAGAGAAAAGAGTTTGTAGAAGTAATGGACATATACGCTTCTTCTCAATGTCATAAAGGCCCCTTCTGTGAATTTGTGTGAACGGATTATATAGATATCTAAAGGTTTGTACGGAGAAATAGTTTTTAAAAAACCCAACAGGTCAAAGAGAGGAGTACTTGCCGAGAAGGTAGCAGGTGAAAGCTTACCAAGGACTAATCAACTCTGAAGGCTAGCAAGACTATTGAATCTGCAAGAACTAATATACTAAGGACAAAAAGAGTTTGCTGAATCTCTACCAGGCCACTAGCACACATTAGCATCCACAATGAACGGTGTGACTTGCAGCACATCCAACAGCTATCTAGGTGCCCCTGCTCCATCAATGTGACCCCCTGCTTCTGAGAAGGCAGGTAGGTTTGGCCTCCCAACCGTTGCACCAGCCAGGCAAGTATGAGTGAGCATGCAAGTGCTTGAGTAAACTATGTGAGTGAATAAAGGAATGTGTTGAGTAAATAGCTGCTCTCAATAATAATCAATTATATAACAAAGATCAGCTTAATGAATAAAAGATGTTCCAACAAACATGATCTGTATCTCCCTCCTGTTTGATCTCCTATTAGGGAAAAGGGAATTTACAACAGCATAATTGAAAAATTAGGTTCAGGAAAAAAAAAAAAATCTAAAACTCTGTTTTTAGGCAGATGTTTACTTTGCCAGAATCGTGCTACGGAAAAGAACACTTTTCTTTTCCCACACTTCTTTATGCTTTAGAAGATCAGCTGGATGGGAAAAAGGGTCCTTACAGAAGGCTGTCCTAACACCACTCTGCTAGAAAGCTACATGCAGTACCAAGCTTTATGAATAGACAAGGTTTGCAGAAGCAATCTGTTTCCAGTTCCAGTTCTTTTTGATTCCTTTATACCGCTTAAATCTTAAAGGAGGTGGAGAAAGAAAGAATACCTTTTTCTTTAGATCTTGATTTAGTTCTGACGAAGTGAATATTTGGCTAAAGATTTAAGATACCTCTTTCTGGAAAAATCTATTCATTAAATATTGATATGTGAGCAATGAGGATATTTCCATTGCACATTAATGCAATTATTACAAATGTTTTCTCAGTGCCACTAATTGCAATTCTTCCTTCCCAATGTAACAAACAGCGTTCTTCTTTCTCTAAAAGCCAACAACAGATCTAGTCAATGAAGAGACTCACCTTGGCATTTTGGTGTGGAACTTCTTGTTATAGCATTGCCTTTGAAAGATCAGTATGCAATTTATATATTTATAAACTGTAAAAGGGTAAAATTTAATTCTGATAGACTGGCATGTTCCAAACATGCCAGGGCTGAACAGCTGTCCATATTTTTCTATTGCAAGCATGTCTTCTTTGAAATGTAAGGGGGCGGGGAAGTCTAACTGGCTACAACATGCTACTACCTTCACAAATTTCACACGCTGTTAACTTTCAAATTCCATCTGCAATGCCATCACCAAAATATGTTAAATTAATAAATTATAGAACACATTTATTTTGTTATTCTCTAATTGGTACGTAATAACGCGTTTTTAACTCTAAAATATCTTCTAAGAGCATCTTCACAATGTGAATTAAATAAATCAATGTTTTATACCAAAACTGAGAACTACGAAGCTGCTGACAAGGATCATCTGCAGAACGTTCAGATTCCATCTCAGAACACTTGCACGTGAGGTGTAGCTTGCACCTTGTTACAAACCAGTAACTCATGAGGGATGGCCACACACTTTGTCAGGAGGCTACATAGCTATTTGCTAGACAGGGATAGAGTGACAGAACTCAGCCTTGAACCTGGAAACGTTCTGTACTGATTTATGAAAACAAATACGTAACCAAAACGGGAGTGTGTCTCAGTGACCTGGTCAGCAAGTTAACTGTAGAATTATGGTGGGTTAGAAATTCTTGTACAGCTTCATAGATTTAAGTTTTTAAGGCTTTGGGAAGGAAAACAAACCCTAAGCAAAGTAAAAGCAAAGTAACAGATATCAATATTGACAGAAAGGAAACTATTTGTTAGTGTACTGTCTACCTGTGATGTGTACTGGACTGGATACCACATATTTGCACAGAAAAGAAGGTTCCACAAGAGATGAGTGAAAACAGTTGAGCTGCTTCAGAAATACACTTTTCTTAGAGCACCTGTCTACATATGAAGTGCTGATTGTTCTTCAAAAGTAGCAGAATTTTTGTCCCAGGGTTATGCTGTAAATTCATGTCACCCAATTTGTCTGTTCTCTATTGCTCACTGGAAGAATGAATAAACGTGATTGCACTACCTTGAGGGAAAGCTGCAGCTTTTCTCTTAGTTCATCACTGAGTGGCTTATACTGGAATAGCTGACGGATTTGCAGTTTATTAGGACATTTTCTCACAGGTACTGGCAAGCACGTCTTCTCTTTGGATCCAATGCAGAGACCCCTCCAAACAGGTGTTCTGACTGAGGGACCCGTGATCTTCCTCTGAACATGGACCAGAACAAGCAAAAAGAGCAAGAGGCTACTTATATTACTAATTAAATGCAGATATCAGCAACGTGTGTCTCAGCTGAAAAGCGCAAGCTCTCCTTATAGCATCATAGATCTAGACAATAAAGTCAGTAGATTCTTGGGCACAATTTATCTATTCTAAAACTTCTTCATCTGGCAAGATGAACTCCCCTTAAAATTGCCATATCGCCTTACTGAGAGCAGAAGCAGCCCAAGGTTTTTCCTGACATAGCCTGCCCCCTGCTTTGCCTGCTTAATAAACTGGACTTAACAACGTCACATTGTTTAGAGCTCCATTCCCCGCCCCCCCCCCCCCCCCCCCCGTGACAAACATCTATTGCTTAAGCGGCAAAAGACAATTTTGAAACAATTATACCTCAGGAGAAGAAAATGTGTCCCGGGTCCTTGACTGAAGGTTTGGAGGAACAATACTCTCTGGTTCTTTCTTCATTACCCAGGGGGAGGCTTCAGCCAAAGGGCGGAGGACAGTAATACTGAAAACACCTGGTTCGAAGACACATTTTGCTAAGAATCAGTTCAAATCCAAAAATGATGGTCAAGTGTCTCAGACGTCCAGAAAAATATACTTACCTAAGCATAAAAAAAACCTTATTATTAAGTGGTAAAACTCCATGTGAAAATGCGATGCTTGTGGCTACGGATAATATCAGATAACTGAGGTGATTATAGAAGCTGGATGAGTTCAGATCACTGAGGTGATTATAGAATAGTTGGACAAGTTCAGATTACTCAGACCACGTTCAACAACAGACTGCCTATGCTACTTGCTTTGACTATTGGGTAACAGCTCAGTTGTATAGTGTGTGGAGTATCCCAAACAAAGAAGAGCAGACCATCGACCCATGTTTACTGAATACTAATCTCAGAAGTACGTCATATTCAGAACATGCGTAATTCTTCACTGTATTTTATAGTTCACAATCTGATCACTGGATGGATTCCATTAGAGATTATAATCTTTTTTTATTGTTCTGATTAATATTAATGTTCTTCAAAATATTTTTTCCAACCCAACCCCAAAAATCTACTTAATCTACTATTATCTACCCCATAGGTGGCCTTCAAAATGGATATGACCACTGAGGTGCTTTGTCACAATGATACAAAATTGCAGAGCCTTGGTATCAAGGCAAATAAAGCTAGTATTGATAAAGATAGAGTACGAAGTCCGGAAAAGCAGACTTGCTACTATTAGAAATGACTGCTGGTTGCGAGCAGGACTGGGATTTTCACTGGGTATCTATCTTCTCCATCTTCCTGGTCTTTCCACCTTCCCTATCTCTCCGTCTCCCTCAGTGCCCTTTCTCTTTTCCTTTTCCCATGGCAAAATTATTTCGTTCAGTTTATAAAACGGGGAACTGGTTATTAGTGTGAATAGAAGCAGCATTTTAAAATGTGCAAAACCCTGGTAAGAATAGTAGGTGGGAAACCTGTTCCCCATGCTTATGATATAAATCTCTGAGAAGAATGTCTTAGTACTTTACAGCTTGAAGCAAACTATCCTTATCACCCCCCATATCCAGGACATCCATGTGTTCCTGTCTTTTTAAAGATATATTTATTTTCTTAGGATCTACCTGTTATGCCACAGTGTATTTTATAGAAACAGCATCTCCAACGAACTTTACAATGAGAACCAATCATTTCAGCATATAACTTCTTGTGTTGCTACTACGAGGTGGTTGGTGCCATGTACTTTCGGCATCCCCTATTTCAGTCATTTTTTTCCAGCTTCTTAGTAACATATATTTATCTTTTCCAACAGCCAGACTAGTCAACATCAGAGTATCATTGTCTTCATTGATAAATGGAGGTATATGATTAATGAAGACTGTGATACATTCAGTGTTTTTTGATGGTAAATACACAGAGAACTATGCATTTGGTCATCGCTTTTGTTTGCGTGTCTGAGAGTGGATAAAGATATGCCAGTTGTTTGTTTGCTTATCCCTTTACAGTGTCATTCAGTTAATGCTCTGCTTCCCAGACTTTTCCAGAAGCTCCTCTTCCCCGTGCTTCAGTGCCAGAAGTGTGGGCACCTCTCTACATGGGGAGAAACATTTTCAAATTTCCTGTCCAAATAAGAGTTTTGACACTTCTGACCCCACCTTTGTAATTATTTCTGTTATTATTTTGTTGGAAAAGAAATAAAATTTTCCTACCCGGACATTCTTGCACAGGATCCTGCAAGACAGCAGCAGCGGGATCACTACAGGCTTCGGCAAGATACTTGTGTACATCCCTGCTCCGCAGGAGCTCAGTTCCAGAACCATCCACGTAGATGACGAAGAACCTATACAGCCAGCCACACACATTGGATTGTATTGAGCATAGGAGGCAAGCTGTTGGCAGTGGGGGTATGCAGGGTGGCCTCTGCGAGGAGAGGGCAGGGGCTGCCCTGTGCTGGACACAGACGGTCCCAGCTGGCTCCAACAGACCCACCACAGGACACAGCTGAGACCCTCAGCCAAGACCACGGCACCTCAGGGAAAGCGTGTGTAAGAAAGGGCAAAATGCCCCACAGGCAGTGACAAGCGAGGGAAAAAATATGAGAAACAGCCCTGCAGACACCAAGGTCAGAGAAGGAGGAGGGGGAAGAGGAGCTCCTGGTGCCAGAGCAGAGATTCCCTTGCAGCCTGTGGAGAGGACCATGGTGGAGCAGACATCCACGTTGCAGCCTGTGGAGGAGACCACGGTGGAACAGGTATTCCCCTGCAGCCTGTGGACAGGGTCACGCTGGTGCAGGCGAATATTTCCTGAAGGAACTGCAGCCCGTTGAGAGCCCATGCTGGAGCAGGTTTAACCAAAAGGACGGCAGCCCATGGGAAGGATCCATGATAGAGCAGGGGAAAAGTGTAAGAAGGAAGGAGCAGCAGAGAGGAGCTGTTATGGACTGATTGCAACCTCCCATTCCCTGCGCTGCTGGAGTGGGGAGGAGGTAGAGGGGTCAGGAATGAGGCAGTTGATGTTGAGCCTGAGAAAAAGAGGGGATGGGGGGAGGTGTTTTACTTTTCATCTTTGTTTCTCACCATCCAACTCTATTTTAATTGGTAATAAATTAAATTAATTTTCCCCAAGTTGAGTCTGTTTTGCCTGTGACGGTAATCGGAAAGTGATCTCCCTGCCTTTATCCTGATCCACGACCTTTTGCGCCTTATTTTCCCACCTTGTCCTTTTAAGGAGGGGGAGTGAGAGAGCAGCTGGGTGGGCATTTGGCAGCTGGCTGAGGTCAACCCACCACACTGATCAAATCCAATGGCTTTCAAATTGCATTCTTTTCTAGATGACAAAAATGCAAAAGTACTGTGATGACACAAGAAAACGGAACTCCAAGATGACGACATCAAATGTGCAAATACAGAGTACTGAACAAAGGAAGTGCAAATCTACAAACCCTGTACAAATACAGTGTAGTGAAGAAAGAAAGTGTAAACGCATGAATCCAGCGTAGTTTACCTGGGGGCATGCTCATCATAAGTGATAGGTTTGTTAACTTCTGGGAGTGCTGATGCTGAACTTCTGTCTTCCTTGTCATCAGAGCCACTGCTAGGAACACACACAGATGTGCTGCCATCAGCCATGACCTATAATAGAAATTATACAAAATGAATTGAGTTACATGATACCTTTAAAAGAGTAACTTGCTGCTGAACTGTAACATGACCTAGCCCAGTGAAAGAGACAGAAAAAACATATTTCAGGATGAGCAACCTGGAATTCACAGGAAAAAAAAACAAAGAAAACTGAAAAGATAGTGAAAAAGGCAAAACAAGCATTTCTAGAAAGATGTGCTATATCATAAATGCTAGTATCACATGCTGATTTTTAATAAATGCTCAAGGATTGTTAGTCGTCACACAGGGCCATCTGTGACATTCCATCTTCAACATATATAGCTGCAGGCATCAATAGGCAACTTCACACAAAAATACTCACTTGCTGGTCAAGCCAGGTAACCGTATACTCAGGTACTGATGTACCTCTGCGAGGTATGTATGTATCTATGGATATACACCTATACACAGAGGTACACACAAATATATACAAATTTATATACATGTCTATATGCTAATATGTTAGTTAATAATTACATAGTACATACATATACTCACATATAGGTGTATATATAAATATAAATGTGTGTATACATATAGAAATGTGTATATACATACAGATGTGTGTATGTATATAGGTATATAGGTGAATGTATGTATAAATATATACCCCTATACACACACCTTTATATACTTGTTGACATATAAAGAGATATAAATTATATATATATGCATTATATATATTTATCCATCTACCTATATATACCTGGTGTATATACATATGTATAAATATATACACATCTATATATATGTTGATATATGAAGAAATATAAATAGATATAGATACAGATTATATATTTTTATATATACCTATAGGTATATATGTATAGAGGGGTCCCTTTTTAGGCATTTTTTCACTTCAAAAATACGGTCTCAGATAATCTTATGATAATACTGAGTAAATTTCTACAGTATTTCCTTCGTGTCATTATTAACTTACGTGCCACTGACATATGCACACAAGGTATAATAATACCTCAAATTCCTAGTGCAGTCAGTTGAAGGAGAGATGCCTTGGGAAGACACAGTTTAAACCAGAGTGATTCAAAGGGCAGTCCATGAACTGAACCTGACACACCCAGTCCGCGCCCATTTCTCTGTACTCTCAGGTGTGACTAGGGCAGAGGAAGAGCCAATCCTATCACACCCGCACCTCGTTGCCATCCCTACCAACCATTAATCTCACCTTTCTTACTACAGCCCCCCATCCACATCCCCTGCGACCAGTGCTCCTGCAATACCTTCAACTGCCCCACAGCCGCCTCAGCCTCCTTCCTTCGTGCCCTAAGTATCAGCTGAGAAACAGCAGGACGTGCTGACGCTGATGCCGAGCAACTTCTGTGCTGCTCTGAATTGCATTGATTTTGTAGGAACTTGGTATCTTTGAAATTTCTAACCCTCTGTTGATTAGTTCAAAATTTGTTAGGGAGACTGACAGACAGCATAGATTTATATAAGCACTGCTTCTTCAGCCTAGGAAATCAGGTTAAAAACTGTATTATAATGTATATGTCCAGCAGAACCTCAGTGCTCTTTCACAGGCATCTGGGACAATGGTAATGATTACCATTGCAACAACAGAAAGCGTACTCTAAGGATGTCGCATTTAGAATCTTTTATTAGAACCTTTAATTAGAAAACAGTACGTAGGTCACAGAGGCTTAGACGATGTTTTCTGAACTCAAAACTAAGTACTAACCTAACTCAAAAATATCTCTTAGGTGTGAAAAGATCACAGCACAATCAGTATGACTTTAAAGACTGAATCATTCCTTTTACAACAATATTTGCCTTACCAGGCAGATTACAGCACGTCTATGGACCTTCTGAAAAGCCAATATCCTCTCTCATTTTTAATCCTCATTTGCTGAGATGATTTTTTGCTATAAGGCAAGTCATGCTAATTAAGGTAACTACAGGTGAGGTAAACCGTAGACCATGTGTTTTATCTTAATCTCTCTAAAAAGGGGGAAATACCAAAAAAGGGAAACCCATTACATCATCAAGAACATTTCAGAGACCTGATTCAGGAGCTGTTCCTTCTGGCTAGCTAGGCTACTTTCGGAATAAGTACTACCAGGCTACCAGCTGACTTTGAGAGATGTTTATAAGATTAGTTAAAATGCAGAAACTTGTTTCCTTCCATGTATTTTACCTTGAAAAGATTTCCTTCAGGATCCATCATCTCACAAATAGTGCTGGAAGTGTGTTTCATAATGTATCTCCCTGCTTGTTTCTCTTCTTTCTTGCTGATGAAATCGTAAACTTCATGGGTATAAACTGCTGAGCAATCTTCATCAATGAAAAGAGAGCCTGTCTTGATGGGTAAAACCTATCACAGTAAGAAGGGAAAAGGTTCAGTCCTGAAAGGTGAAATCTTCAGTTTAGAAGTACCATGAAAATGAAGAACAGATGCAAATCAAGAGGAGAGCTCTCAGACCTTTACTACTGAATCATCCAGTTTTGAGGGACTAGAGAGAGGAAGAAGGAAGATGAGGTCCAGGAGTTAGGCTGATGTTAGTCTCTGTAATATTTTCTTTAACTTCAGGAAATTTAAGCTTGTGATTTGAATATTAATATTTAAATATGCAGTTGTTAGGAAATACCATAGAATCGTAGAATATCTCAAGTTGGAAGGGACCCATAAGGATTATCGAGTCCAACTCCCTGCTCCTCACAGGACTACCTAAATCTAAACTGTATGACTTGAGAGCATCGTCCAGATGCTCCTTGAACTCTGACAGGCTTGGTACCATGACCACTTCCCTAGGGAGCCTGTGCCAGTGACCAACCACCACCTCAGTGAAGAACCTTTTCCTAATATCCAATCTGAACTTCCCCTGATGCAGTTTCATTCCATTGCCTCGCGTCCTACCACTGGTCACCAGAGAGAGCAGATCAGCATGTCCCCCTCCGCTGCCCCCCTTGAGGAAGTTTAGACTGCAATGAGGTCACCCCTCAGCCTTCTCCAACCTGAACAAACCAAGTCACCTCAGCCGCTCCTCATAAGTCTTGCCTTCGAGACCTTTCACCATCTTGGTTGCCCTCCTCTGGACACACTCTAATAGTTTGATGTCCTCCTTATATCGAGGTGCCCAAAACTGCACACAGTACTTGAGGTGGGACCACACCATTGCAGTGTAGAGTGGGACAATCACCTCCCTCGACCGGCTAGCTATGCTGTGCTTGATGCACCCCAGGACATGGTTGGCCCTTTTTGCCACCAGGACACACTGTTGACTCATATTCAACTTGCCATCCACCCAAACACCCACATCTCTTTCCGCAGGGCTGGTCTCCAGCTTCTCGTCCCCCAGTTTGTATGTATAACCAGGATTACCCCATCCCAGGTGAAGAATCTGGCACTTGATCTTGTTAAATTTCATGCAGTTGGTGATTGCCCAGTTGTCTAGTCTATCCCTATCTCTTTGTAAGGCCTCTCTACCCTCGAGGGAGTCCACAGCTCCTCCTAGTTCAGTATCATCATCAAACTTACTTAATGTACATTCAATTCCTACATCCAGATCATTTATAAAAATGTTAAAGAGCACTGGCTCTAAAATTGAACCCTGCGGAACCCCACTGGTGACTGGCTGCCAGCCTCATGTAATCCCATTTACTATAACTCTTTGAGCCTGACCCATCAGCCAATTGCTCACCCAACGTATTATGGACTTGGTCTAGCTGTGTGCCGGACATTTTGTCCAGAGGGATACCATGAGAGACAGTATCAAAAGCTTTGCTAAAACAAAAAAACCCTACTGACTTCCCTTGGTCAACCAAATGGGTGACACTGTCATAAAAGGAAATCAAGTTAGTTAAGCAGGACTTTCCCCTTGTGAACCCGTCCTGGCTATGACCAATGACTGTATTGTCTCTCAGGTGTTTTTCAATAACTCCCAGAATAACCTTCTCCACAATTTTACCAGGCACTGAAGAGAGACTGACAGGCCTGTAATTACCAGGGTCTTCCTTCTTACCCTTCTTGAAAATTAGGACAACATTTGCCACCTTCAGTTGACTAGGACTTCTAATATCTAAATATTGGCAGAGTATAAAAGAGGGAGAATCACAGGATACGTGAAGGCCGTAGAGAAGGGAGTTAAAATAGTCAAGGTGAGAGATGCTCATGGCAGGGATCTTGGAACACAAAGATACATTTCACTGTCACAAACTAAAAATAATTCCCACCTGATATGTTCCCTGTGGCTTTGCTATAATAGATGTCCCATCTCCAAAGACAGTACGACAGGTACCATCCTCACAATTTGTTATAACGGTAGCAAACTCAGGATTCTCTACTTGCACAGATTTCACCTTCCTTGTGATGGCTTCCGAGGGTTCATCTAAGAATTAATACAGAACAACTAGACAGGAGCACATGAACCATGGAAAAGTCTTAGGATTCAATTTGCTTTTTCTCCCATAAGGCTGGACCTTTATCTCCTCAGTAAAAGACCCTCAGGCTTCATAACTTCCTTTATCACATAATTTTATGTTAGGTAAACAATATGCAACCTTCAAATTTTTGGACTGTGCACTAAATACAGGAAAATCCAACAGCAAAAAACATCTGTAACTATCTGTGGCTGGTGTGGTCAGGAGAGTACTCTCTAATTTATCAAGTACAGTACTAACCGTAATGATCTGGATATTTGTAACATACAAGTGGGACTACTAAAATTTTTTATACCTGTGATACAAGCTCTAAGATGTGAAGAAATTCCTTTTCAGCAGCAGAAGTCAGGGAAAACAAATCAAACTGGCATGTTAATTTGGCCATTGCCTTCCCATTGAATAGACAGACCAGTTCAAGGTCATTGTTTTGATTTTTAAAATCCCACAGGGAGGTGTTCCACAACCAGAACTTTCTGCTGTGTTTGAACAGGACAGTCCTGACACCCACACAGTAAATACACACTTCATGTTAATTACAGAGCTTACCCAGCAACTGAACTAAGCGTACAGAATATACTGTCAGCCAGAAGAAACACAGGTGACCGTTAGTCCCACTCGTTTCAGGCAAATGTAGCTTCACTGCTACTAGATGTGGCATTTTCCACAGCCGTATTTGATCAAATTTTGAATACCTCTGAGGTGGGTGTGTCCACGGCCTCACTGGGGAATATGAGGATGCCTTGGTCCTTATACACCTCTTCAGTTAAGCCTCAAATCAACTTGCTTGTTATATCAGGGTAGGTGGAGAGCAGGCAACCAACATACTAGACATACTCAGGCACCGTTGTCTCATGGGAAAAGTGGGTCATGTAAGTATATCCATGGAAAGAAGGAAATTTGCTTGTTTGCTACAATGTAGTTTTTGCACTGAATACTGATGAAAAAAAGACCAAGCAGACAAACTGAGCGTAGACTGCACTAGTGGATTTGTTATCTAGGCTATTGGCATGAGCCTTCTTTAGTATATTTTGACAATTGTCTGCTTCACAAGATAGAGCAGAGATAAGTGCTCCCCTTTTGATTTTACCTGTTTCCTCGCTATCCTCTGGTACAAAAAGTGCTTTACAGTTTTGATAAAAAGTCGTGATCCTAGTGCCATCAGCATGATCTACTACTCTGCTACCATCCAGCTTCTCAACAATTACCACTTCATCGTCTCGTACAGTCATAACCTGGAAGAATGAAGGAATACTCATTTATATTAGCTCGGCGATACTTGTAACAGCAACAACAGTAAAACAAGGCATTACGTACTGCAACTCTGATGAAGCTAGACTACTGCAACTTTATCTACTTCAGAGACCGAGGACTCGCATTTTCCTCAAAATCCAAAGCTTTTGTATTAGTAACAGTGTAACACAACCTGTAGGGTATACGTTCAAGGAACAGATCCTACAACTTATATGACGGCAGCCCTGTCTCTTAGCTTAGTAGACAGTGCTATAACAACACAAAAATAGTCATACCGTTCCATCAGCTGGGTCAGTTGCCTGATAGATTAAGAGTGGCTTCAGATCCATTCTCTTTGCTCCCTCAGTGCCCACTCGAATGCCTGATGGAGTAGTTGTTATCCAGGTTCCTGCCTGGTTCTCCTTAGGTTGCTCAGAATTAACCAGACCCTGCGCAATATTTTCAAACAACTCATCTTTGTTTGGGTGTGATATACTGTTTCTGTCACTGCCTTTTCCTGCAGAAACAAAAATTTCTGTATCAGACTTGGTATTCTCTAAGGCAAAAGACAAAATCAATAAAGTGAAGAGTTTCTGTGAGTATTGGTTTTGACAGAATTGAAAGAAGAACTATTTATCAGGCTGGAGAAAAATTACAATTGCTGTTACTCAAAGGTGTGCCCTTGAACTAATCTTATTTAATGTGTTCATTAATGACACAGAAAAAGTAAACATCACGCTAACAACATCTGATTATGACATGACTTTGGAAGGGACTATCAATGCAGAAGAAAATCTGAATGGACTACAGAAAAAAAAGCATCCAAAACTGTCCCACAAGCTTGAAGATTAAAGTAATAGAAATTTGATACAGCCTATTAGAATGAAATTTAATGCAAAAAGGAGTAAAAATAATTTACGCTTCAGATAAGTTTGTAACAGTAGAAAAAAAGAAAGACCTGGAGGTATCATCCATAGAGAATGACTACAAGTGATCGGTGTGAAAACAAGGTGACAAGAAAGGCAAACACAACCCTATGGCGCATCAGAAGAAAAGGGATGAAGATTCCGTTGTGAAAGGTAATGGTGAGATCTTATTACGAATGTGATAGAGTTCTCCCATATTCAAGAAAAGGAACTTAGTCTAAGTGTATGCAAAAGACAATAGCACAGTCCAGAGAGGAGTCCAAAAGGCTTACAGCATATGCATCATAGCAAAAAAAAAACCAAACCCCAAAATAGCCAAAAAAACCAGCCACAAAGACATGAAACTTTTCACTATAAATTTGTCAAGACTAAGCAGTGGAGAGGAAAGGTGGGGGAAAACGTGATCATAAATAAAGGATAAGGAATAAAGGGTATACAGAGATACTAACACTGAAAATTAGAAGATGGTTTGTCAGGGAAGTTCTCAAACATCCTTCTAGTTCTCCTAAGAAACATCCTAAGAACAAGGACTGGACCTGATGACTTGAAAGTCTCCTTTTTGAGAGACTTTTCTCTTTGGCAGCAACTTCCAATAAATTATATGTTAATATTATGACAGGTCATAATTATTCTTTCCACCAAGTAAAACTGACAGTGATCTTGGACTACACTCTGAGGTATGAAGTAAACTTTTATTTGGTTCTTTCTCAGCCAAACAAAATAATGTAAAAATGGTTATATTGGGACAGACCACAAGTCCATACAACCAATTATTAATGACAAATAGTAGGTGCTTTGGAATACATACAATGAGAAAGAAAAATATAGCAAGTCCTCTGCGAGAGAAGCATTTCTCAATACCAAGACAAAAAACCTGTGTAACGCATAAGTAAGGATTTGACACTACCGTAGTTACAAGGATTTCTTTTAAAATACTTTGTGTTGAATCACTTTGCTACCAATGTAGTTCTTACCCTTTTAGAGTCCTAGCATGTTAGGAGAAAAAGAAATCTGGAGTAGGAGAGAAATTATTTGATATGAAGGTAACAAACGAGCAGTGTGCAGCAGCTCAGTACAGATAAAATTGCATTTTCACGCTAGCAGAATTATCAGTCTAAAGAAATATGCCCTTTATTAAGTATCATCAGCCCTACTAACTTTAAATCTGTCCAAAACACTGGAAACTTTACCTTTCTTAGTGGTGGTCTCGGGTGAAGGCTCTGAGTCTGGTAACGGTTGCTGGTTATCTGGAATTGTAGGTGGTGGCAAGACGGGGCCAGAATCAGGACTTGTACTCACTGTGCCATCAGCAAACAGAATCTACAGCAATCAAGGACATACTAGAGGTTAAAATCACTTCAAACACCAATAGAAAGTCTCAAAAGAATGTGTCGCAAATGTAGTAGTCGCTAGAATATTGTGGGTGATAGAGTGGAAAAAAGTAAGAGACTTGCAGAATGAATACAAGAAATAAAGAAGCTGTCTCAAAAAGAAAGGACTGCTAATTGCTGCAGTTTACATACATAATTAATGAGGACTCTAGTAACAAACAGGCATTGTAAAAGTAAACAGTAAAGATTATTCTTCGACTATTTAAGTGGTCAAATGCTGATGACTTTTTTTGTAGCAGTAGTAATGCATCTGTATCACCATATTGATCTGTATTCAGGTATTCCACATATCTAGGATTGCTGTTAATTTTTTATCCATCAAGACAGCTAACAAAAAGAAGTCATGGTTATTTATCTTATTATAGCTGGTTTCTGAGATCTATTGTCCATTACACCCAATTCTTCCCTGTGCCACAGGGAATAATTGTCCCTGAATTCATTACAAATACAGTACGGATGTTCTAGGCAGAAGACAGTACAATGTGGAAAACAAACGGACAACATATAGAAACATCTCCAGAGTTACAGTTACTGTAAGGTAATTCACTATTTCTTCTTTTTTGAATGCTTGTCTATATGCAATACATTCTAGATGAGTCACAAATATTAAGTTAATATAAAGGACACACTCATAAACTGCTTATACAGAGACTATGGTACAATTATGCTAGGCACGCAAGACCTATATTCTTCTGTCAGAAGAGAGTGTGTTGAGAATATATAGACATACAGCAGCTAGCTTCTTTGCATACTTTTGGAATGGATATGTTTCTCAGAAATCCTGGCTAAATGGTTTAAGATCCAATGTAATGAATGAACGTAAAGAACTTGTACCAGGAGTTGTGGTCTACTTAGAAAAAAAAACGTGAGGAATTATTTTGGCAGTTTCTGAGTCAAAACAGAGGACTCCTCTCTTTATCTGTTTGCTAACTACACATAAACTCTTTGCTTTAAAAAGATAGTGGCTTGTAGATTGATTACAGTATCTGCAAAGATGGTATCTAGCCTATAGCACCTGAAAGGTACCAGAATTCTGGGCGACCTAAATATGTGTAAACAAAGAAGGTACTTAGGAATATAAAGTCTTTTTAATGAAAATTTAGGATACCTAAAGGTGTCTTCAGGACTGAAGAAGAATTCAGGTCTTTTCTGGATCCCATATGATTGTTTAGATGACTGAAAAAATATATGGATGCTTTTGTGCTGCCAAAAATACTCAAAAGTCCAACTAGCCCATACTTCAGATGTTTAAGTCCAGGAATGTAATACTCAAAACCATATTTGGCTATTTCCTAATCCAAAAGTTGCCTAAAATCTTCACATGCCTAAAATTTTCATCATTAAAGCTGTCTATTTGCCTTAAGTTCCGATTCTGAACAAAGTCAAGAGCATTTTAGTCTTGACATGGCTGCATAACTCAGTGGTTACTTAACTTCTTCATCTACAAACTGGACACTTCTCTATCTCAGTTGACAAGCACAAGTTCAAGGGTAATCACACACGCAGGCTGCTTTCAGTGACATGTACTAAACATACCTGGGTAGATCCATCCATCATGTACTTTATAACAGTTCCTTGAGTGGTGATGACTCTTGACACCTCTTGTTCTGCTTGCCTTGCCACAGATGTATAAAGGCGAGAGTTCTTTACCTTTTGGGGATAACTCTGCCTAACCAGAATTTCCACAGCAGGCTGCTTGGCCTGTTCTCTTCTGGTGTCTTTGTGCTTTATTTCACCTTCTGTAACCTCATGTTCCTTCTCTCCACTTTCTGTAACCTCTTCCTCCTTTGCTTCATCTGCTTTGGCCTCACTTTTCTTTGCCATCTCTTTCTCAGCTTCAGCTGTAGTGGCTTCACCTTTCGAATCTGAAAACAAATTCTGCATTACTTAATACTGTGTAGCACACATTCAAACAGTGCTAACACCCAGCATCATTCTGCATGTCTACAGAAGGTATGAAACTTTAGGTGAGTAAGAGTAACCCTCCTTGGCTTCCTCTGTAATCCACAGAGTAAGGGACAGGCTCTGTTTCAAAGCAGTCATCTACTCAGAAATTCTGCATCCTCCTGTGGAGGTGTCTGTCTTTCCAAATGAAAACAAGGGAAATCTGAAGATGGATTTATTATGGATGCTGAACTTTCGGAAGACTGACATTAGGTGAGAGGAATTTCCTAACTGCCCACAAAGGTGAAAATAGTTACGGAGTTTCACCAAGTTAGATATTTTGTCTACTTGAACAAATAAGGCTCTTAGATTAAATTATGACAGTGTTTTGAGTGTGCTAATGAGTATAATTATGGTAGCTGTATCAAGAGACCACATGTATGTGTCCGTAATTGCTCTGGTCACCTCAACTTTTCAGCATTTCAACTCATGCTCCTTGCCAAAATATGTATGTTTGAAAACCCTCTGCATCCTCTTTACTTCATACCAGACCGATCTGAGCACATTCACTCTAAACTGGCAAAACGTGCCAAGCTGGCTACACCCACAGGGGCATTATTAGCAGAGACAGAGATGTGATCATCCCACTCTACTCGGCATTTGTCAGGCTACGCTTGGAGTACTGTGTCCAGTTCTGGTCCCCACAATTCAAGACAGACATGGACAGACTGGAGACGGTCCAAAGGAGGGCCACAGAGATGATCAAATGGCTAGTAAGTCTGTCTATGAGGAAAGATTGAAGGAGTTAGGTCTCTTCTTCCTGGAGAAGGCTCAGCGGGGACCTCACCACGGTGTTCCAGCACTTAAAGGGCAGTTACAAAGAGAACAGAGGCTCTCTCTTCACAAGGAGCTACATGGAGAAGACAGGGGACAATGGGCACAAGTTGTACTGGGAGAGGTTTCATCTCAATATAAGAAATTTTTTACGGTGAGAACAATCATTCACTGGAACAACATCCCCAGGGACGTGGTAGAGACCCCATTGCCGTAGGTTTTCAAGATGCAATTGGACAGGGTGCCAGATAATCTCATCTAGGCTCCCTTTTCCACAAAAGGTTGGACCAGGTGATGTTTTGAGGTCCCTTCCAACCTGGGCTGTTCTATGATTCTGTGATTTTGATATTAAAAGGAAAGACATGTCCAAGAAGAAAGAGGAGGGAAACTTTTACTAGCAATTCAGGTCCACGTGGCCAAAAAAAACCCAAACAACCAAAAAACCATCAAGACATTCCTCTCTCACATGATTATAAATTTGTGCCGGATCCTTGTGTACCGTACTACATTTATTAATGCTATTTAATATAAATTTCTTATTTTTTATTAATTTATACACAGTAGACTTACCACTTGGCTGCTTTCTAAGAGGTATGTCATTTCATTAGTTGCCAGGAAGACAAATGATTCTGCTGGGGTTTTTTTATGCAACAGCTCATGCATAGGATACGTTGGATTTACTGCTAGCATGTACTTGGTGTGTGTGATAAATCTGGTTTATTCCTGGATATGGGCACCTCTGCAGTTGTGCTGATCTATTTTCACATACTCAATAGCTCCAATACAGCCTGGGCTGGACAGATTTGTTATACATCGGTATTAAATGACACCTGTAGGTAGCCGTTTTTAAAACTGACCGGGTGACAACAGCAAAATTCACACTTTTCTGCTTCAAAACCTAATGGTGTGACTACAAAAATCCAAGATTTACTACAGTTTATAGTATGCAAAGATGAACCTCATGCTAGTTTTCAAAAACACTGGGAAACGGAATCGTTGCAGAGGGATGTCACGCACAAACTACAAGTATCTATATAGCCTACCGGTCTTCAAAAGGAAATTCAATAAGGGCAGAAAGCCTTATTATGACCGTGTTTTCTGTATGTACCGGATGGCATAAACCAAAGGACTTATGTGAAGTAATTCCTGTTTGAAACTGATCGTATCTTTTAGAAAGGCAACAAAACCTGACTGTAAAATATCCAGTAGCAGAGAGTCCATCACAGCCTGGGTTAGTTTTGTTAATGATTCTTACCATTAAAAAATGAGTATAACTTAAATCTAGCACAAAGTACTACTTTTCAGTTTCAAGCCCCTCAAATCTGTAATACCTTTTTGTATACTGTGTTTACAAGCTCTCTGTTTACAGGCTATCACCAAAATTCTGTTTCCTTTGTACTTCCAGACTTGCATCAGTCACTCCTTTGACCTTTTCTTTGGTAATTAAATTAAGTTCTCTGGTGCATAAGCTCACTATAAGATATCTCTTCCAATGCTTCAATCATTATTGTCATTCTCCCCTGAATCTTTCAAAATATGAACATCTTGTCTTGTGGACTTAAAACCAATACATACGATTGATTGCAAAGGAGGTGCAGATATAGGTAACATAACAAGCTTCCTGTTGTCGCTCAAGATTCCTTGATATAGATATAGATATATATATATATATATATATGCGCGTTCATGAATTGAATTTTCTCTGTTTTCTTTAATATTCCAATATACATGCATATTCAACTGATTATCTGACATGACTCCCAAGTGCTTTTTAGGGTTGCTGCTGCCCTGCCCCCAATCTGTTATGTCCAACAACTTGCAATTCTAGATTTTACATTTGTTTGAAGTAAAACACATTATTTATGTTGCAAATACTATTAAATAGACATTATGACAGACTTGGAGACATTGAAAAAATTCATATTGTTACATCTAAACCCATCAAGGCAGAAATAATTTTCTCCTGTAATTGTAACTTCTTTTAAAATTCCTTACTTTGCAGCGGCTCGGAAAACTAACCTCCAAAACTTTCACCAAGGAAAGTTAATACTAGTCCATTGGGACAGGAGACGTTCAAACTTGGGAAAGCAATAGCATTTGACATCACTTGTGTTTGGAACGCTGATTCTTCCATTTCCATCTATGGAATGAAATACAAATTAGTTTTATTCCACATTTTAAAAGAATAAAGAAAAAAATTAGGCTAGAGATTTCAGTTGTAACAAAACATTTAAAAAAAAGGAGTGCTTTCTATCATTCATTTTTAACATTTTGAGAGCTTGTAGATTCTGAAGTGGAAACATTAGCTTATTTTCTTCGATTACACTCTCTTCTTTCATTCCTCTATATTAACCCTTGAAGAACAACCCTTCCTAACTTTATTCATTTTGCTGAGTGATTATGCTACTTTGTACACAGCGTCAAGATGACAATAAATGGATAACGTGAAGCAGAATAGCGTGAAATAATTCTTGAAATTGCACATCAATTATTTTACCTATAATCACTAAAAGAGCACAAAAGGTAAGTAAAGCAGTACTTCCAGTCTGCTGCAGATACAGCGCTGACCCGAGAAGGGGACAGGAAGGAATGTTTAGTAGTCAAAATGTGTAATTCTCTCTGTAGTGGAAACTGTTCTGATGACTAGAAAGGATGAGGTTGACCTAAGGAATGTCTGAAGACCCTGGAACATTTGGAAAAAATACAACAATAGACCCTTTGACGTCATCCGCCCAAAAAGCTATGTGACAATGAACTACGCTATGCCTGTCGTCATAAGATGAAAACAGTTTTGGGTTGCAGACAGAGGTAACAGAGAGGACTCGTCCTGGTATTACCCCATGTTTTCAATTTTTAGGAATAGAAATACAGGGAAAAATTGGCCGATGCTTTGCCACCTGTTTTTCAGCATAAAGGATGATGTACATTTTATAGTTACTTTACACAGTATCACTGGGTAATTAAGGCTATCCTCAATACCCTAAGATCGTAGCGACAGGATCATGGAGTAGAAGTCACGCTCAGTTGTCATTTACTTCCTCCTGTCTAACGGTTAAAAAAAAAAAAAATCAATTATGTCTACATCGTTAGAGAAAACTGTTAACATAACCGATTTAAAAAATTTCCAGGACTGGAGGTTTCCTGGCACTCTATTCTAGTACTTTACCTTGACTAACCTTACTGACATTTTCCTATTGGTTAGCCTGAATCTCTCTTGCAAAAAATTAGTTTACTTCGGATTATTTCTTCTGATTACATGGGTAGCATAAGAGATGGTGGTGTCCCTTTAGCTCTTTACAGAAGGCTATTCTGTTTCTCAACTCTACATCAAACAAACCCAAACCAAGCCTTTTAATCTTTCCCCACCAGTCAAGTTTTCTAGACGTCTGATTTTTCTTCGTGCTTTCCTTAGAACTCTCCAGTGTGACCCACATTTTTCTTGCAGTGCAGCATCCATAACTGGACACAATACTCCAAGTGAGGCCCTACCAGCACTGAATGGAAAATAACTTCACATATTTAGCAGGCTATACTCATGTTTATTCACCTCAATGTAGTCTTTGCCCTTCTCACAGCAAGATGGCATTGTTGACTTAGGTATAGCTTGTGATCCATTGCAACTCTCAGACCTTTCTCTGCAGAACGGTTATCGATAGAACTGTTACTCATTCTATGCAAATATATCCATTATTTACATCTAACTGTAGAACCTAGTATTTATTCTTACTGAATTGCATCCTATTTTCCAGACCACGTCCATGTGAATTTGTCAAGTTTGCTTTGGATTTTAATCCTGTCCTCCAAAATAACTTGCAGACACATAGCCGCGAGCTGTATGCACTAATATGGATACGCTCTGTCTTTCAGAGTTTTTATTAAAACACCAAAAATGGACTGAGGACATTTTAAACGAAATAGTAAAAAGCCTTCTGGAAGAAGAGGAGGAACTTAGATGTCCTCCTGACAGAATTTTAATGGTAAGGGAATTTGTTTGTCTAGAGTTTGTTTATACCACACAATTGCTGTGTGTTATGCTGAGTGCTGTTTGGCAACTCCCTACACCACCTTCCATGCTCATGCTCTTTAAATACCTACCTAAACTTGTTGAAATTAGGTCATCAGGACTTCTTGTGGCTATGGACAGAATCCACATTGAAACAAGAGCTACAGCATTACTTCATCCACTAGGTAGCATGGAAGCAGCACAGCTATTTTGTGTTTAGAGAGTCTTCCAAGGCTATTCCTGCAGCTCTCAGTATGTTATCATTCTTGTCTTATTCTTATTACTCTCTCCTCTCATTTGCTCTGTAATGGAAGCTATCTCCTGTTTTGATTAAACCTGCACTGCATTTAACCCTTCACTTCCATATTGCCCATTCTGCTTCTTTAAACAGTTCAGCCCAGCTCTCTCACCAGAATTATGATCTCCATTCAACCTCCCTTGCCAAGGGACCTGAGAAGATAACTCATAAACCTCTCATGAGTGCATAGCAGGAGTGACTTTGAGAGAAGTGGTCAAAGTAAGCAGAGTAGACAAAAGACCAATTTTTCAAGACATAGTTCTGAAAAAGAAATGAACAGATCTTTAGACCAGAAGGTAGTGACTCTTTTTGGGGCAGTGCCCTAGAAAATGGTAACAAGAACTAAAGCAGTGTTTCATGAAATGCCTTGGGAATTGGAAGCCACTACAGTTGAATGAACTAGTGTTAATTTTCCATGGAGAAAGTCGGAGGAACAGGACAAAAGAGAAAACAGTGCAGGAAAACATGGCAGACCTGGTGCCACTCATGTTCTCTACATATCACCCATCATCCTGTGGAAGAAGCAGAATATAAAAGGGAGGAATGACTGAGTTAATGGAAAATGATTGGTCATGAAAAGTGTTATATGCAGTAGATTGGACTTAAATTTGGCTCAGGTTGAGAACCTGGACATAACTCATACCCTTGCTGGTCTGTGAGACCACTGGATCAAACAAACCTCTGATGGTTGCCTAAAATATTCTGCCAATAGTTAGCTAATGATCTGAAATAAGCTAGGTTAGTCATTTTGCAGAGGGCAATGGTGACCCATTTCTGAACTCATATGGCCTCCCCCACTCACATGTTTTTATGCCAAAAAAAGCTTCTCATAGAGCTTTGTGGAAGATGTTCAAGATTAAACGCTGTGCATTTCTGATGCACATGGTCCTGTGATTCCTGTATTAATCTGTGCTAAGTATTCCATAACAGAAATTCAGAATTTGCTTTTGAAATGTCATCCCTCCTTTCGAAAGGACTGTCCTGTGATAGAAGTACTTCAGTTATGGGCAAAAGTAACTTCTTCAAGTTGCTGGTCCCTGGCTTGTGATCAGCTAGAAACTGAAAATTGCAGATCAAGCTTTTGCAAAACTGTCTCCACTAATTTACCGGTTGGTTAGACTTTCTGATACAGGTTTTGGAAAGCACAGAAAAGTTCTCCTACTTGGTTAAAGTAAAAATTAATTTCTAGAGCAGTTCTAGTCCCTGAGATATTAATAATGTAACAGGTGTAACTGTAAAGCCAAAACGGACACAAGTATGTGGACCATGGAAGACACACTGCTTTATATCATGGAGTCATAAAGGAACTTTAATTTCAGTAACAGCTGCCAACATGTACATCTGAGAACAACTGGAAGAGTAAAACATACCCTTAGAAGCACGATAAATTGTTAGGAATTTGTCAAGGCACAGCTCAAAGCCATCTGAGAAGAATATGTATTTGAGTTTTTGTTTGTTTCTTTTCTGTGTTCATTGGATAATATCTATGCTCTCACCTTTCCTTCTTCTTGCTTTACCAGGTCACCAGGTGGTGCAGGGCCTATTTTGCTATGGCTTGCTTTCATAGATAGCAGAGATTTTCCTGATTTTTGTTTGGCAGACTTATCTTTTTTTCCAGAAGCTGATGGGGCAGGAGAAATTATGGTCGGAATATGAACAGAAGGGATGTTCAGAATTCTTGCTAAGACAGGATCTGTTTTATCATCTAAGGGAAGGAAAAGCAATATTTTTAATGCAATTAAGTTTCATAAACGTAGATAGCCACATTTTATTTTTAACAAGATTTTGTAAACTAAATTTTACCTTAGAAATAACAACCTCGGGGGGGGGGGGTGTTATTATTTCAGATAGAGGGACTGAACATATGAAATTATTTAAAAAAAAAAAAAAATATCTTTCCACAGACTGACTACTTGTCAGCCTAAAAGGCATCTTGAAACTATTGTTTCCCACAGGTCATCACTTGTCTCTCAAAAACAGAACACACAATTTTTAAAAATTCTCTTTTACCTCCAGAATACTTAGATAGGTGGAAACATTTTGAGTCTAGTGCCTAGGAAATGATCACTGTTGTTATGCTTTATCATGGGCTGATCCAGCACCGACCGACTCCAGCAGTTTTGCACTACGTAGCTCTATTTTGCTATAACGATTGAGAAAAATTCTGATGATCTACATTTGCTAAGACTCTCCCAGTTCTTAAAGGCCAAGCGTTAGGGCAGCCTGCTAAGCATGTTAACAGGAAGTAGTCATGTTGCCTTCCAAAACAGTTTCTTGAAAATAAAATTAATACAAAGTAAGATTTTCTGTAAAACTTTTTTGTTTCAAACTGACACTTTTCTTTAATCAGGAAAACCCAGCCAGCTCTAACCTTAACATTTTTTTTTGGAAGATTTTTTTTTTAATCATCTTTTCTTGCTTGAAGGCAGCCTAAATCCCAAACCTACAACTCATGAAATACCACCTTGTTTCCGATCCAGACAATTTAAGCAATTTAATTCTTGGTTGTTTTGGAAAACTTGTTACCCCCGATGGAGTAACTTATTATCCACATCTTAACCACACCCATATAGATAAGAACCAAAAACACCAGTAAGCAAAACATGATGATCTCAGAAACCATCTTTTGAAAACCTTTTTTAAATAAATCAAGCAAGCTTGATTTGCTTAGTAGTTTCTACGAAGGATGAAGCTTGATGACAAGTCAGTCATTTCAAGAACATCTTCAGGAAGACTTCTAAAAAATCCTTCTTTTTGTTGTTTTGGTAAAATTACATTTTAATTCTTCTTCCCATGAACAGTATTATTTAATGTGAAAACTGATCCATCAGGCAAAGAAAAGTTAAATAACTCATTAACAAACTGCAAGCCAGATCCCATTCAGACAAAGAAGGAAAGACATGCATCTGGAAGCGTGCTAATAGAACCATTCTGGTGCGAGATCATTGCATTTTCTGTAATGCAGATGAAGTGTTAGTATATCTTTGGCTGAAAGAGATAAAAGGTAGGCCTGAGCGCTACTATGTCCACTGTTTCCAGAAAGGTTTTAGCATAGATGGTTTTAGCTCTGCAGATAAGAAAATACGGAGGCCATCTTAAAAATAAAGTTCTAAACTACTAGAAAGGCTGCCTGCATGTTCATTTGCCTTATGGATGATTCTGGATTTATGGCAACTGCAAAGGTGACCCAAAATTTAAGACTCTCAGGCTAGAAGAAACTATTAGATCATCTGGTGATAAAGTGCTATTTGGGAGTCCATGGATAACAAGCCTTCCACCTCAGTTTTTAACCCTTCAATCTCAGTTTTCGCCTTGGTGCCAGAATTAGGGAAACGCACAGATATCTGAATATATCCATGGCCTTTAGCCACAAAGATTTTTGAAATCCCTGCTTTCATTAGCTGATGGCATGAGAGTCTGACTCTTTGTTAGGTGGCTCTGCTTTCATGAACTGAAATTTATGCTGTGTGGCTTCTACAGCTTATTGGAAGTCTGAGGAAAGGCAAACAAATCTGTTTTATTTATAATATGCTAGAGAGAAATTCTCAGCTTATTATATAAAACAGGAAAGTTTAAAACTCTCCATGGGGTCCTTTCTGATACACATTTATTAGACAGTATGGCCACGGAATAAACAAGTAGTAGTACCCATCTCCAGGTAGATGGTGAGAAGAAACAGCTGACTAATAAACTTTGACAGAGCTAGTGCTCCACAAAGTAGCAGGATAGCTGACATGAAGGATTCTGAGGCAACCGTCCAATAAAATCGTTAGTGAATATAATCCATCCGCTCAGGAGAGTATAAATATCCATGTGAATACTGCAAACTGGGTATAAGAAAGTTCTATATATTAGTGAGGGGAGCTATCCTTCACAGCCACCTGTGCTGTGAAGTGGAGCACGCTCAGTTTCAGATGACACTACTTTCCAGAGTGCTGAATTTAGGAACAGAAGCCATTATAGGCTCTTGACCCCTAAGGAAATTTCACCTACCCCTTTGCTCTGAAAAATGCGAACATAGTGTTTGAGGGTAACAATGAAAAAGAGTGGATTGTTGAGACTGAGGGAAAGTGTCTCTAGAAATCTTGAGACAGATGGGAAATTCCAGAGGACTGTCAGATTAAGGAAGGTTTCCTTCCTCCTGTACACATAAGCAGATTTCTAGCACTTGGAGTTGTACTCTCATGATTTCATTAAGGCACAAAGAGCACGTGCAAAGGTTCTATAATACCCAGAGACGAAAGCCCTGCAGGTGCTCAAGCAGTGCCAGATTCACAAAGCCATGAGGAGCTTACTTCTAAGTCTGGTTGTAAGGTGGTCTGAAGTTAGATTTTGGTCATGCTAGAAAAAACAACTAATAATTCAAAACAGAAATGAATATTAACATTTAACCAATAATTGAAAAAGATGCATAAAGATGGCAAACGGCCTGAGAACCTTTTGTCATCTTAGCTTCCCTAAAAGGAGAATGGAAGACAGAAAATGAGAAAAAAAACAATAAGAAAAATGAGAAAAAAAAACAATAAGAAAAATGAGAATTAGAGAGGTTCCAGAAAATTATTTTAGTAATGCAGGGAAAATGAGTAATTTGCACCCAATTTAACCAATCAGTGGAGAGAAACCACAGATTACATGGCATACCTTTCTACTTTAGGGATGGATGACATATGTGAGAAAAGTCTAAACCAGAATATTCCTGGTTAGAATTTTTCAGAGCACTTACGATACAAACACCCACAAAGGGAATTAGGCATAAGCAAGTGATTGTAGAAAAACTGCAAACAATCAAAAGAATGCCCATCACCAGTGCTGCACTAAAGCTCAACATGGCAAGGATTATTCTAATGTAGAATAGGATGCTTACGGTAGATGTGAAACAGCCTGACCATCACAGCTGACATGTAGATGTTTAATTAGACATCTCTCTTTTATGCCAAAACACAACTTTACTCAGTCCACTACATTGTGGATGCTCTCTTGGCCCAAGTTTAAAAAGTCCTCTTTTAGTAAATAATTTGTAAAATGTATTTGAATATTAAACACTGAGTGTATAGTTGAATGGTTTACCACAGTCCACACAAAGATGCATTCAATTAAATGTTTTCATATTTTAAGAGCTGAAAAATGCTGGGATTATTTTCTGATTAGAGGAAGGTTTCACTTTTATACGTATAATGGTTTCAGTGGCCTTTCAAATGTAATGGAAACAAAAAGCTCTTGGTAAAAGCAGACGCTATTTTCACCGTGGTTTTGTGAAGCAATTGCTTCCAGTCGGTGAATGTGTTTATTGAAAGACTGAGAGAAATGCCCCATTATATCTGCACAACTGTAACCTAAAGTCCAACTCCTAATGTAAAATGAAAGTTCCATAATCACCTATATAAGTTTAGAAAAATATTATTTCTTGGAAAACCAAGAAGACTCCTCAGCAAATCACATTTTCTTTGGCTCAAATTAATTGGCTGATTTTGCTGGGCTACTTAATAACAATACTTGCAAGTTTCTCCCTGCACTGCTCTGTTTTCACAGTAAGTATAAAAGCACAGAGACCTCCCTCCATTTTGAAATTTGAATCACTGAATATTCTTGACAATGTAATCTCACCTCAAGCCTTGCTGAAAATTCCCCACCATGTAGTAACAGCTGCTGAGAAAGGCAGAATTGCATGCAACAAATTATTGGGTTAAGGAGTATATGAAGGGGAAAAAAAAAAACCCAAGAAAAAAAAAAAAAAGAATTCCCCCTATGGTTCTCAAATATCCTCTTCTATTTGCTTACTTTACCTGCTGTCTTCCCTGTAGGTCCGTAATAGCTCAGGGACAGCTGGATTCCATTTTCCAAGGTGGCTGAAAAAGATCCAAACTTGCTCACAGCTTTCTTTTGATTTTTCGAATTTCCTTTAAAAAAAATTTGAATGCATTTTAAAGATAGCAACGCATACCAGAACCACCCGACCTGCAAACCAATGACTGGTGTGAACAGTGGCACCTTAATGTGGACGACTAACCTGTAAAATAGATTAATATAGAACAGGGAAAACTTTATCATTCCACACATAGGGTAGTATATAACAGTCAGTTTTGTGTAATATAGCTTTGATTTTTCATCTAGAAAGTGCATTCTAATTAAATTAAAATTCTTTAAGGAATGGTGACTCTTTTCATTTATTTCCTTGCTTTGGAAAAGAGACTGGTTTGCATCTGTTGACCTGTACTGTGCTTCTACATCTCGGTAAGATCTTTCTACACAGTGCTTAAGTCAGCCAGCTGGATTTTTACTTCTATTTACAGAACACTGATCTTATGTACCCTCTGCCATTCGTAGGAATTTATTTTATGTTAGCTGATAAGGTTTGCATCCAATTACTAAATATCTCAAACTATTAATTCTTTATATAAACGATGTCAATCCACTAACCTGAACTAATTTTCTGTTCTTCATCAATTTCTTGCACTTCCATTTCTTTTACATTTTTCTTGGGGTCTGTGATATGAATGAAGAAATTGTGGTTGTCTTTTATCACTTTCACCTTTACCAAAGTTAGGTCTGCAAAGCAACAGGATACTATTACTGCTCCCACCAGGCTTCAGAACTGCCCCGTGCCAAAAAAACCCCAAAACAAACCACCCTGCACCTAACAACTATAAAGCACACAAAAAAGAAAATTGCTCAGAAGTGGACTGAATTGCTTAGCAGTAGACCAAGACGACAAAATCAAGGTTACCTGAGTTTAGACTAAATATTCAAAAACTTCCTGACCATTAGATCTGAGAGGCTGCAGAATAACCCCGTTGCTTAGATATATTGAATTTGACTGGACAAATTATTGGAACATGCAGTCTTGGAATACCACACATTGGTTGCCATTGAACAGATAAATATGAACTAATTTTTCTCCATTTCTAATTTTCTGGTACTTTATTTATCAATTATTAGCATACTCCAGGAAAATGTAAACATTAGTAGCGATAGAGGCTAATATGGAATTACATAGTACTCTCAATATCTTTAACTGAATTTCTACCACTGAGACACGAAAAAGCATTTATGGACCAAGAAACTATGCCATCAGTTAGTAACTGAGTCAAAGCAACGCATAAAGAATTAAAGAATCACCTTTTACAAACTCTATCTTCTCTACTTGAATCTGTCCTCCATCAGATGGGAAAAGATACTGATTGGTTCCTGATACTTGAATGAGATCCTCCCCTGTATTGTAGCCAAGAAACTGGAAAAACACATTTTAGATTATGCGTAAGTGTTAAGGCAGAAGCCATGAAAGGGCAAATAAAGGACATCAGCAGGATCCCACTGTTCTGGTCAACATTTTTGCTTAGATATTTAACTAATGTAATAATGACTTTAGCAAATACATAGCATGTTATTCTCGTATCCAAATAATTTCTCAGTTACTAATTGCAGTAACTTGTTACACATGAGAGCAGAATCTGGTCCTTCAGTGGTATGGAGCCATCATGGAAACTGAAGAGTAGCAAGTAGACTGGTAGCCTAACATACATTTGGAAGGTAAGAAAAATTCTGGCCAAGTACAAAACGACAAGGTACAATGCCATGGGATCAGATAAAGGGCAGATAAAGATTCAGCTTTCCACCCTCTAGGTTTTGGAATTTGGACACTGTAAATCTGATTCTTAGATTGCTGTGCCTTCCAAAGAGCCACAAATTGGCAAAAACGAGGTGAGTGTACTCAAGTAAGTTCAGACTGAAATGTTATATCTCTCTGAATCTGAAGTCTGTATTCAAGCACGTTTAGACTAAAATATATTGACCTACACAAGTTTTGAATGGAAGGCTTAGACTCCACAAATATGAAGTGGTGCAAACTGCCTAAAAACCATTTGAACACAACTAGTGAAGAGTTCCCTCTGTAAGAAATATTCCTCTGTTAATATATCAGGCAGAATAGCTTGTATTAGGGCACTCCAAGAGCATGAATTTTGAAACAGGAAATGGAAGAAATGGTGAACTCCGTTTACTTGATTTCCAATGTGGACAGCCAAGACTTCAACTAGGTCTAGTAGTCCCTGCATATGGAAGCTGGAACAGGTCTTTATGTTCCCCTTCCCTACTCTCTCCCATGAAAATCACATTTTCAGGAAAAATTCATCTCATAAATATATTTTCCACGGGCACAAAACCATGATCAACTTATCTTTGTGTTCATGTCACATACACTAAAAACCATCCAAGTTAATTAAATAGTTGTGTGTAGAATAATCTTAAACATCAGAAACTGCTTTCCAAAACTTTTAGGAAAGGATCTGCTGCTAAAATGATGGAGTTAAACAAGACCTACTTAGGCTTAATTTGCCCTGAACTCCAATTTCACAACAGATAATAGCTTTACTGTGATCTCAACTCTCTCTCTCTATAGGTAGCACTTCCCTAACATGGTGTAGTAATACACCTCCTTACCTTATAAACTTTCTCAGAATGTGGTTCTGGGATGCTAGGATCCTCATGAAGTTCAGGAGCTTTTGCTGGCTCATCTTCAAACTTCTCCTTGGAAGATTTCTTATTGGAACCTTTACTTTCTTCACGTATTAGCTCCTGTCCTTTCTTTTGGGATCCTCCCAAATTTTCTTTTTTTCCATTTTTTACTTCCTTAAATTGTTCTTCCTCTAGTAATCGGTCCTGCTCCGCCTTCCAAGCCTACATTAAATGTTAGGAATTCAAATGACTGGTTCTCTTTGCGTTACAAGATATTTCATATGTGCACGCTGAAAAGACTATAAGTAAACAAACTCAAAGGAACAATATTCTAAGTCACTCACATGTTTTCCAAACACGTCTACAGTTTTACAATATTACGCACTGTATTTTGCATAAAATTACTGACTCATTCAATCCACAGGATCAGTCATTTTTGACCACAGGAGACGTACCAGATGATTACTTGTATCTTACACATTCAGTCATAAAAGAATTATTTTGTTGTGCACTTTTCTGCAACGCTTATCACCAAATCAGAATGCATCACTGGTATTAGTTTATTCCCAAAAATGCAACTGTGAGATAAAATTATTTTATTGTTTTACAGAAAGAGGAATGAGGTATCAATGCCAGAATTATCAACTTATATGAGGAAGACAACAAGAAACGTCCAAGATTCTCCAGAGTATTTAGGGCTTTGTAGCATTTTATATTCTAAGCATATCAAAGCACAAGCATTTCTGTGGAAGAAACGGGAAGTATTCACAATTACAAGTTAGGCATCAGCTGTACTTGAGCTGTGCCAGCTCAAGTTGAGTACCTGGGAACTGGTTAGCGCCATTTCATAGCTACATTGCAATATCGGTACTTAATGTACAGAGCATTACGCGCTGTAAGAAAGATGAGACGTACTATGGCTGTAAGGAGTCAAAAAAAAAAAAAAAGCAGGGGAGTACAACATCAATTAAGCTAGATTTGTACAGAGTAATGGACAGTACCAGTGCTAAGACTTAAAAAATGTGTGCTTAACTTCTACCTCAGCCAGAAACTTACTGTGTGAACCTAGGCAAGTCAATTCATCTATAGTGCATGACCATGGTCTACGTCTGTAAAATAGGATCCTCTGACATAAGGCAACTCTGAGGTACCATTACATTCCTCAACTTCAAAGAGATGTACATAGTGAAAGCAGGAGTTGGGTACATAAGCACTTCCATGAATCTGGATCTTATGTTTTCATAGCTTTATAACCAGAAACCTTCAATGAGAAGTAGGATATTATCCATAACTCTCATTACCTAGTTCTGCAATTATAAATTGCTTTTGGAATGTCTAGTCTAACTCCAGTCTTCCCTTAAGCAAATAACATAACTGAATCAATTAGGAATAAATTAAAGAAAACAAGAAATAAAGTATACAAGAAACAGTCAAGAACAGAAAAACTAAGAGGACTGAGTCAAATCTACATAAGAATGAAGGCTTATCTTCCTGGGAAAGCAGTGTTATTTAGTCCATTTCAGAAACATACATATTTTTGCCTCACCTTTAGAGAGCCTTCTCTGATAAAGGGACTTTTTTCATTGTCGCATTGAGACTCTGGAATAGTCTCTGTTATGCTCTCAGGTTCTGACGTGCTGCCTTTGAGAAATGAAAGGGGAATAAATGAGGTTATAAATATATGAAAATGGAGTAATTTTTAAAAAATGGGAAAATAAAAATAAAAAGAAGTGCAAGTAAATAAAAAAATATGTATTTGTAAAAGTATAAAAGTAGAAAAAATGTTAAATATTTTTAGAGATAAAAATAGAAAGACTGTTCAGGTTAGAAGAAACTTATCTGACAACTAGTATTACTTGACAGTCATAACTGGGGACCACATATGCTAAACAATATATCAACATATTTAAAGACTCAATCTCTGCTTCTTGCTATTGAAGGCCTTGCTCCTGCAACAAGACTTTTTTTTTTAATGCAGATTAAGCAATACTGAATAAACAATAAGCAGTATTTGTTATTTTTGCTACTACCACTGTTCCAGAATTCAGATCCAGTGCTTTAATCAGCTCACCAAATGCCAGAACAAGCTCAATACCAGAATGATAGATATTACAACCTTTCCAGTCAAAAAAAGTGAATAAATGCTGTCATGAACCTTCAAACTTTCACTAAAGAAACACTTACCATATGCCCTGTTTACTATTAGGACTTTACAGCCTCTACCACTCATGAAAAGAGTATTTCTCTAGGTGTGTGGTTTTATATCATGCTTGGACACCCAATATTTACCCCACTAGAAAAGATAAATTAAACTACACTATCCAAAACTTCTACTTAAATTACTTTGCATTAAACAGTAAAAATTACAGTGTGGGTTACAGCACTGCCAGCGAAATTGAAATCACCTAAATACACTGTTGCCCATCTGCACGTCCCAGGCTAGAGGTAATTATCTTCTTTCAGCAAGCGAACTTCTCTACAATTCATATCTGTCATGAGGGACCAGATAGGGCAAGACTCAGTCTAGCTCCTGTGACAGCTAGATAGGCACAAGTTAAGATTTAGAAGTCATAACTGTCCTTTCATGTTCCAAACTACAATCAGACGTGTTAATTGGGCTGAGGAATAACATTCCTATTTTTGTAAATGCTAATTACTAGTACTAGAAGGTTTCAAAGTGCATGCTCAAAGAAGGTGAACAAAGCAAAGGCTAAATATCAACAAATCATTGTTAATACCATTTAAATACATAAATAGAAAATTTGGACAAAAGTTCTCTTTTGTCAAAATGGGTTTCCAGATTTTGCTGTCTGCTCAACAGTTACTGCTTACAATTTTCACCATCCAAAATGTTGCTTGTGATTAAAGTTTGCTCTGCAGTCTAGTCAACTCCGGATTCCAATTTTAGCTTCTAGCCCACCGCTTCTGACTTCCAGCTTTTATCCTGCCCTTTTAAAAAGGAATTTTCCTGAACCATATTGCCAACTTTAACTACTGCTCATCTCTTCATATGTTCAGTCATCTAAACAGAGATGCATATTTGTATGCAATCCTTAAAGTAATTCCATTAAATAAACATGGCTATTGTAAACGTAAATTGACATTAAAGGTCTTGGTTTTCAGAACAGAGGATGATGCAGAATATTTAAGCATATATATTTAATTCATTTCAAAACATATTTAGGTCTATACAGATGACAAAACAAGGCTACCCTATGAAAAAATACATGCGATTCTGCTCTGGACAACTTTTGGTCTCAGCACTCAACATGAAAAATGAATTTTCTAGGATAAAACAAAAAGATGCCTACTTTTAGCTTTCTTAGGGAAAGCAGTTTTTTTGACAGCACATGCAGACAACTCAAAAGGTCTTTCTGCTATGGCATTTTCCAGTTTAAGAGACTCTATTTCCTTACCCGTTTTCTCTTCTTGGTATTTGACTTCTTCCTCTTTCACCCAGTCTTCAATTGAGTTGGCCACCAGCTCAAGATAGTTCCTGAAAAGTACAACATTCCTCTATTTACCATAATACAGTTTTCACTAATATGATTTCAGGTCAAACAAGATCACTTGGCTTCTCAGTTTCTTATACAAATATTATTCTATAACCTTTGAGAGAATGCTTGCGTTTGACAGAGTTTTGCTCGGTTTTTACAGGAGCTGATACTTTTGCCTGGCTGCTATTTGCTCAATATATCTTACTGTTTTACCACCAGGATAACTTATTTTCTTAGTTGCTCTTGATTTATATTGTCTTTTAGAATACGCTTCATTTGTTTGTTCAGCAGCTGAGGAGGTGTTATTCTATTTAATTTCTAGCTCTTCTTTATCAGTGTGACAAGCAAGGTGCTTGGAAATTGCCATCCAAATCCAGATTAGAGAATCAGCGCACAGTAGCCTAGCATAAATTAAGAATATTCACAACTAGCAGTTGAAGCGAACCCCGAATGACAAACTGATCCAGAGTTTGCAGCTGGTATCGGTAGTTGCATTGTCTCATCTTCCAAAGGTGCCTGAAATGACTGCCAAAATAGTTCATTGTGAACAACTGCTTCCAAGGTAGGATGAAGCCTGGAAGTCTTATACGCAGTTACCACTCAACCCCTTGTTTGGAGCGTTACCCTAATTCTTTACAGTTCTTCACATGTGCAAAACTAAAGGGGGCTTTTAAAGAACACGCAAGATTCACTTGTAGCATCTTCACAATGTTTTGCATTTATAAGTTCAAGATGATTCAATTGTACTCAAAAGCTCCGTATGCATTACAGTTTTTGTTTGTGAACACGTAGGCGGCACAACCAATTCTTGACCTTGTGACAGTTTTAAAGTTCTTATTGCAGCATTACATTGTATATCCAAGAGAATTAGGCTATCTACACAGACTAGAGATGTATACGCTTCATGTACAGGTTAAAGATACACAAGTCTCTCCCAGCTCCTGCAATGTGCGTGGAGCCTGCTTTGGGAAACTTGCATGGAGAAACTGTTGATCATATACTCAGTAGGAACAAGGTGACTCTGGTTGTATCTGAAGAAAAGCGCACAAGCTATAAAAACAAAGGTGTTGAAAACAAAAGGCAAAGCTAGGCTGGAACCTAGAGTTGCCAGTACTGGAATAACTTGAAGATGAATATATGTTATAAATAAAAAAGAGATTATTCGCATGGAAAATATTTTAGGGCAATGAAACAGTCATTCAAAGTCAAAAATACACATTCTATTAATATGTATTCTGATGTCACTACTGCCAATGTCTGACTCAGAATCATTTCTCAGAAAGGATTATTCTTTTCCAGTAACTTGTGTAATGTGTTTACTATGAAACAGTAAACAAATGTCATTAAGATTAACTTTGAGCAAAAGAATAGTTTTCATGATGTCTGAATTCATTTGGCTTCCTGTTAGAGTGGTCACTTATCCTAACCAGAGTCGAAATGTTTTATACACACATATCACTGCAGGTACGCGTGTATCCCCTTAGTCAGTAGCATCCATTGGATTCATGGGCAGCCTCCTGCTGCCTACCCTTTGAACAGCACAATTCCTGAATTTTCGGACGTTCTACATGAACTATGGGACCTGACTAGGATCTCCAGAGGCAAAAGTTGCTGCAACATGAGAGATTTCATTTCCCCCTTGCATGAGAATTCGCTGTACCAGGACCCACTGTAACCAACTGATCAGCAGGTAAGAGAAGTATATTCCAGACAGCAAATACGGAACAACCCTACAAAGTGGGTCTGTGGTCTGTAAGATGTCACAATAAAGAAGTAACAAGTAAACACAGGTAGAGAACTAACAGAGAGATAGTCAAGCACAGCATCTGTTGTGTATTTGTAACTGTGGTGAAAGTGTGACTCTTAAATATATCCCCCAAATTAGAATGATAGTAATTTTAATGAAAGGAAAATCAATAAATTGTTACTAAACTCATCAGGAGGCAGTTATTTCATACAAAGGTAAAAACCAGTAATAACACTGCTTAATTAATAAGTAGGGTTTAGTGCCCGTTTCTGGCAACTCGGCAGGATCTGGAAGCTGCTGCAGGCAACAGCTTGAAGCACTCCAGGTATTTAAAGACCGTCTTCCAGAGGAGTGTTATGTTGCTTGGAAACATACACTAGCAAGTATTTATGATGCTTTGTCTGGAAATCTGAAATGATCTTTAGCAAAAAGGTTGAATAAGGTCAGAAGTCGTGCTGATTATTTTGCAGAGAAAAAGCAAGTATATTTGCCACATAACAGATCCAAGTGAGAGCCCATAGCTCTTCAAAGATATTAAATAGCATACCTAGCAGTGACATAGAAATATTCAATGAAACAACAGCAAAGTCAAACCTTCTTGTTAGCTTTCATGCCAGTTTCTTTAGGAACTCCTTGCTGCTTTGAAACAGAAGCCGAAGAAGCATCAATGAAAAAAGATGGCATGCCCCAAGCAGAAGCTATCTTCAGTGCCTAAGCCTTGTTTCCAGTGTATATGGAAGAGTAAGACGGAGGAAGCATAGAGCTATTCCATCCTCAACTGAATTATAATGCATCTACCAGAAAACATGCTTCATTCCTCCTTTGGATGCAAAATTAGCAACTTTTCTTTTGCAGGTATCAAGAGCTCTTCCCATTTTTCAGCTGGCCTTGAATTGACTATTTCAATGCCCTTTCAAGGCGACCAGCCAAATTGTTCTAGGACCCCAGAGATGAAGAGTTGTTGTTTCAAGGATAAATGCTTCCTGAGGAGGTCTGGTTCCTCACTATCTGCTCCTACAGACAACACAACAATATGCCATTGGGATGAGGTGTTACTCAGTGTACGTCAACACCAAGTGACACGTTAGATGTACAGGGTACGTGACCTGGTCTCCAGTGTCTGTTCCAAAAGAGTAGGGGTCTCCTATGGGTCTCATGTCATATGTGTCAGACCTGTGCAGACATCTCAGAAACACCAAGCAGCTAAGCTAGCACCAGGTGTTTATGTTTAAGCAACTTGAATCAGGCCTTTAATGTCCAGTGCCCCAAAGAAGATTAAGAATAGCTGGCAAAGTAAACAGCTCCGGGTTCCAATATACTTCTGTGTAACAGACTTCGAGATCACTGATCCTCTGCCTGAGTCTATCTTGAATGCAAGACCCAGGTTTACCTGAACACACCATCTTTCACTATCTTTTGGGGAAGATTTCAGCTGTTATATACATGCAAAAAAAATTGATTGACCAGACATTTAGTGGATTTGCCCAACAACCACAAAACAGCCAGCATTTTCTCCAAGAAACTTTGTGTTTCTGCTGGTAAATCTCTTCTGGCTCTGGTCCAGTCACTGCTAATCACAACAGCCTCTTTTCATGGAAAAGAATTTAAGTCCAAGTGCCTGGAGAGCTGAGATAGACTCACACAGAGTTCCCTGACTGAGAGCAAAGATACAATACAAAATAGGTCTTCAGGAAGGCATACATTGCCTATTTAGCATTCAAACCTGCTCAAATATATAGGTACCAACAACAGTTGCTACCAAAAGATTCCCATATTCTGATAAATGAGGCACCGCACTTAGAAAGGGATGCCTGCAGACAAGTTGGTTGCTGCCCATTGGATAATTTGCTTGGAATTCTATTTGATAAATCAAATCTAATTAATCCATAAAGCACCAGAGCGACATGGTTAAAGACAGCTCAGCTGTCTCTCCATGGCATTGTAGCTTCTTTACATATCAGTACATGGACACATATTCTATTTTTGGTCAATTATTTGGAATAGTAGTTGGACCCACATCATTTATATAGCTGTTTCAGTGCAAAAATGTATTCCAAAATGAACAGGTCCACAGACAAAAGCTATAATAGTGGACACATCAGCTACTTGCATACCTCTAACTTGTAAGCTGATAGTGGCAAGGAATTAAGAAGAACGTGGTATTCTGTTAAAAAATTATTCTAATATTAATAAATGGCTTCTAGCTTTTCTTGAAAAATTTTCCCAGTGACGCTTGCCTAATTTATGTACACATAGTTGAAAAACCTGACAATTATATTCTTGGACAGAATTTTCTTTTTAACCTCCCTCACCTGAAGTATCCTCAATGTAGTTTTCTTGATATGGATATCCCTAATATGACTTTGCGTGTATGTGTGCATTATATGTATTTTTATAGTTTGTGATAAGGAATCACATAACAGTTACCGCACAGTTCTCCTCACTCAGAAACGCTTTGTCTCAATTCAATTCTTTTGATATAGCACTGTTTTCCACCTGCGTGACTTGCTTTCTCATAAATGTGTTACATCATAGTATCTCTTAATTTCAAAGCTTTGCCCCAAGCATAGCCATGCAAGCTTTAATTGAAAACGACTGTGAACAAGACATGAAAGATAAAATCAATTACCTGAATCCAACATTAGAGTGCAATGCAACATCCCAAGTCTCTTGGCACAAACGATACTGATTCATAGGATTGTGAAGAACCATTAGCAAAGAGTTATCTTGGGTACGATAAAAGGAATCAATGCATCTGTATTCTTGGGACGCAGTATGAAGAACCTGAAAAAGAAAGGAAGGAAGGTACCTCCTCTCTGCAGACAACAGCATACGTACAGATGCTACACAGCACGGCTTTTAGCAAAAGGTGCTTCAGAACTTCACTTTCCTACAAGATGTACGCAAAGCATTTAGAGTCCAGCAATCTGAAGTGTTCAGGCAGGCGGAAATTGCAACTCCACCGCTATTCATATTGAGAAGGGGCAGTCACTATGCTCCACCTTCTGAGACTGACCATGAATGAAAAAGTTCAGCTATATAATAAACAAATTTAATATTTAAATACTTAAATTTCAAGTATTTAAATAATTAACTAGTAAATAAAAGCAGAACCATCATACACCATGTAAAAAGAAAACAAATTTACTTTTTTTTTAGCTCAAGTTTACTTGATATTCAATTTGCTATACTATGACCTGTACATCTCTGAGATTTACTGTGTTCTACATTATTCTACTCTGTTCTGTATTGCCCCATCATTTTCAATGTTTACATTGCCTGCAGCCTGAAACTTATTTTATAGTTATAGCTAGAAGAAAGCCTTCTTTGAAACTATTATTTTACCTCAGTTGCATAGTTCTGTAAAAACTGAAATAACCCCCGATCAAAAAATATTCGCTTTAAACATGAAAACCTTAGTATCAGCTGGTATAAAAATTACGTGCAGATGTGACATGTAGTGTGAAGAAATATGGAAGTATTCTTACAAAATGTTATTTTCTGTTGCAGTTATTTTTCATCAGCACCTTTTGATTAGATTCATTAATTATTGACAGTTGAGTTAGTACTCGCTATTTATGTTGCATAAGAAGGAATTCCCCAGGTACTGAAACGTATGACCAGACTTTAAAGTTGTGATGCTAAAGTGGTGCTGAAAAAGTCCAAGCAGCCTTTCCTTCACCCACGTATAGCATGTGTCGGGGATCAAATAAGAATTGCAGCATATGAAGCTCAAGGCAGCACAGGAACTAATAATCCACTCCTCCCAAGAGGATGCCTACCCACTTAAGCCATCTACACTTCAACTTATCTTTCACATTTGTCGTTCTGTCTTTCTGCAAGATGAGTTTTAGTCTTTAGCTTGCAAGGTTTCTATAAATGAAGCTTGTAGCCCTGAGAAGGTGAAGTACCATTGCAACAAAATTTTCTATTTGCCCATAAAGCATATACTGCATAGGTATTTGAAAAGTATGCTTTCACATACATTGCACTAATGAGTCCCGTAACTGCCAGGGAAGATCACCCCTAAGGGCAAGATCATTTTGTCTCCATCACACGTTTAGGTAAAAGACTCACTACCAAAAAGGACGGCTGCAGTTTGGCCAAACCAGGAAATAAAAACCCATTACAAACTAAATTTCACACAAGAAACTGAAAAGCAGCTAAAGAGCAATGTAAAAGGGATAAAACTGAATCAATTATCTAGCAAGGAAATACCCTGTACTGTGCTACTAATTTGTTGTACAGAAACAGGGGGGTGAGTGTATGTACAAGATTGTCAGTGCACAGATACCTGAAGAAGAACATGGGGTTGAAAATGCTCAGTGAAACTCCAGTCTGTCAAACAACGCCTCTGTGTCTTTTTTATTTCTTCTAAGTTTGGTCCTAGACCATAATTTTCCAGACTCGCCTCAAAATACACCAAAACAAAATAATGAATATCAACATTTCAGTGTCAGTTGTATTAAATTAACTGTAATCTTGTTGACTTAACAGACAGCATCCCATGTTGCATCAGTTAATTGCGTAATGCTGCACATGTGTAGACCCGTATGGCACTATTTAATAAAAAACACAATTACTCCCAAAGGTTTTTGGTCTTGGCTTTCTTATGGCAAACATAATCTAAATATTTTTATTATTAGGTTATATGTTTTTGAGTTCTGTAAGCAATTATGAATATTTAAACATGTCCTATGAAGTAATTTTAAAATTGCTATATTTATCCAGGGCTGTATGGCAGGCAGGTGTTTCTGAAGATGCCAAACTACACAGTCTATTAACGTGACACAATTTGGCAACTTCTCTTAATCTCTCATGCTAGTATTTGACCCCTGGTATTCAGTGAAACCAGCACAGAATTGTCATTAGTAGCTTCACCAAGACCCGTCACCTTAAAACTCAAAGAAAGTCATTTCATAGCGCTTATGGCAGTATTCACCAAACATCACAAAATTAATATTTGCACGTAGCATTGCAAAGGAGTCCCCAGTAACGTGTCCTGGCACTGAACAGTATCTTCTGTTGTCTCACGCTATAGAGCAGTTTATTCCATTCCTCACACTTGCCATATCAGAAATAAAAAGGTCCAATTCTTTGTTCAAAACAGGATCAGCCAGACCATCTCTTCCATCTTTGCCATTTGTTTCTGTATGTCCTGGAAATTGAAAGCAGAATTTTAAGAAGCGTTCCAGAAGTTTCAGCCCTAAACACTAAGGTTGGAGTGATGCAATTTCCTTAGCCTCCCTGATGGGATTGCCATCAAGTTGAAGCTTTCTTTTACGACACTAGTCCAATAAATACATGACCAACTCTGCCACACTTCTTTCCTAAAAGAGCACTTCAAAATCCAGGGACAAGGAGTGCCAGACAGCTCATTAGAAAAAAAAAAAAAAAAAAAAATGCTGGCCCTGCCAGTCAAAAAGATTAAAATACTCTAAGAAGTGTCCTCAAGACTCATACATGAAGAACCATTTCTCTGCTTACTATACAAGAGAATCAATAACAAGCATTCCTTTGCACAGGTGACATAAAAAAGGCGGCAAAATAAGTTATGTTGATATCTTCATGTTTTTGAAAAACGCAACATTTTAAACTTGAAATTAATTGGATTTATGGAGTTCTACAAGCTACTGACAGAATATGACTTCTGCCAAGGATCTGACCAGTCATTCCTGACAAACTATCGTTGTTACAATGGCCACCTGATATGAATAGGATGACATCGACACTAACTTCTATGCTCTCATAATTTTTTTAAATAATTTCCTTTTAATAGTATTATTTATGCCCAGAGTTAGGGCAGAGGTCGCTAACATTTGATCAAAATTCACACATACAAGAAAAATACTCTTCCTGGGAGAAAATACGCTGGAGAGTATTTGTTCGTAAGTGGCTCATAAACAGCTCAGCCTCCAGGCATGTATCTGGCTCTGCTTCTCTAGGAAATCAGACCTGTTTACTGACTGCCTCTAGAAGATTTAAGAAATCTGAAAGCAAAAGTTTTCTCTTCCTGGTATTTGCTTTAGCGTTGCAGAAGTGATGAAATGTTAGAGGCTACGTTTGTAACTGCAATATTTAGTATTGTGACTAGCATAAAAGTAAAACTAACACCCAAAAAGCATTCCCAAAATTCGGAAGAGGCAGATAAGCAGGATTCATTTGGCCTGCTCCAACCTTCTAAGCAAAGGATCCCATCTAAGCTGGTTGCCTAGGCATCTATATTAGGAAAGCATGGGCAACATCACAAATCTAAAGGTATAGCAGCTTAAACTGACCTAATTTCTATTTTTCTCACATCCCAGAAAAATAATGTCTTGTTTTTAATGTTGCTTCTTGGCCAGAACTGCTCCAACACTGCTTCAGGCCAACAGCTTTTCATTATGTTACAATCTGCAGAAGGAGAATATGTAGAACTTGCAGAAAATTCACTCCGCATTGTCTACAAGAGATCTCCATCGCTGATCCTTCTATCCAAAATGTTCCCATTCTAATATGAATGAGATAGTTATAATGGTTCAAATGTCACACAGTAACTTGCTAAAGATCTACTAATTGCACAGACTGCAAATGAAGAAAAAAATTTATAGGAAAAAGCATGTGTGCTTGTATAATTACAACATACGGCACATCTTTTTTTAATTTTCAACTTTTTATATCACCTTCTAGAGTCCTCATGTGTGTTATATATCCTTTCCACTTCCTAATACTCATTCACTAGTACTCATCTAATTAACCTTATACATCACTTTTGATTTCACTCGGTGGTTCCTACAGAGTTTGTAGACTCGGCTGCCATCATAACTCACAAAAGCCTGTATTCAGAAAGGTGTTGGAGCACGTCTTCAGTATTTTGTCTCTAAAATATATTTGATGTCATAAGCAATAAAACAGTTTTCTAGTACACACTTTTCTACAGATGTCATTTTAAAGAGTTGCTTAAATAAACCATTAATGTCATACAAAAGAGCTAACTTTTGTCTTTATCTAGTAATCCTACACATATACTCAATGTACAGACTATATAAGACTTGAAATTCAGTGATTTGTACAAGTAAGAAAAAAAAAAATCACAACCCTGAAATAGCAAAGGATATGGTAAAATAAATAGTGGATTTAAATTCTTCAGGAGTAATGTAAACAGAGAATTTTTTACCAGAGCCTCTTGGAGATTTCCCACTAAACTTCTTTTCCATAAGGAATAGTCGTCTCAGCTGTCTTGCAAACCGGGCTGGATTATCCCAAGGGATATAAGACACTGCAGAATCACCTCCAACCATAGATCCAGAGCTCTCCAGGAGACCAGAGTCACTCAGCCCAGTCAGCCTCAGGCTCTCAAAAGTAAACACTCTGAAGGCTCTTTCTACTTCAGCCGAACTCAGAGGTTCTAGAAAAGAATTACAATCATTAACTGAAAGTGTCCTTATGGCTCAGCAGAAGATAAATAGAAGACTATGTAAGTGTATTGTTCTTGGCAACTCCGCAAAAGCCAACAACAATTTCCTTAATGGTATTGGATCAAATTATGTGAGCTACATTTTACACTGCATTCGAAGTCGAATGCTTCCAAATTGCAAAATGATATGCCTAACTATTAATCCATCTCAAATGAAGCGTTTCCTACATCTGAATACCTCTTGGCTCATTAACTTTATATAAATGATGTTGATTTTAAAATACTGAGTAGACTTTATCAAACCAGTTAACAACTAGGTATTTTCAGTTCATAAAAAAGGCTTCATTATCATAATTTTTTTTATTATCTGTAGCTTCTCAAACCAAGTATCAAATGTTTTTTTCTCTTCAGACAAAATTTTACACATAGTTTATACAGAAGTATGCAAGGTGCAAAGGCAATAATAAATCCTATTTATGGTTGTATGCATTGGTGTCCATATAACAATGATAATCACGAGAAGGACTGAATTTTAAGACAGGTAGTTCAGCGTCCAAATCATACGAAGCGTATCTTCAGTTTGAAATGTTTTCTCTTTATGGTAGTTAAACAGCCAAGCATGTCACACATCTTGAAAATGTTGGATATCTCATCTTCTGTTCGAATCAATCACCTTCTTTATAAAAGCAAAGACATTGCTAAGTTAAGCGCTGGGAGAGTTTGGCAGTATAGTATGGCCCTGTGAAGACCATCAAATTTGATACCCATCAGCTGGAATGCTACAGCAATACAGAATACCTTAATAGCTTAATGTCCCAAATGAACATACCAACAACTAGAAACAATGCAGCAAGTGTAAATTAATCCAACACAAGGGATTTCAGGACTGAATAGCTGGGAAAGTACCTTCAAATCCTGTGCCTTATATGACGGCATAAATGTAACCAAAGGGATTTGGATGTTTATATTTCTTAGTAGTCCAGCGTAAACTTTCAAAACTACCTAAGGGTATTTATGCAGTCTTTGGGATTGTTTCACAGTGTACGTCATGGTGGTATGCACACTCCAAGAAAAGGTAACTGCAGAAGTGATTATGGTTGAAGAAGTGAATGGATTCTTGGTTTGATAAAGGGACTGTTATAAAAGCCATTTCATTATTAACACCAACAGCTTACACAGAATACATTCTGAAAGCCATTTATTGCCCAATAAAAATCTTTGACCTAAGATATATGTGCTCCTCCACCAAAAGGGCATTAGTAAGTAAGTGTACAGATTATGTCAGTGTCTCCCAAAATGCATTCTACGTCCTAGGATCAAAATAGCAATTTGTACAACTATTTATTTTTCTCAGATTTAGTAAGTGGTTTTATGTTTGTGAATATAAATAAATGAGTTCTAACATACTTCCAGCTCTTAGTCATGCAATATTTAATACTCATACAGCCTTGCCCATTAACCATGAAACTGAGGTCTAAAGTTAGCCCTAGCTTGTATAGTAGGCTAAGGTATAAGCAAGAATGTGAAAATGGGAAATTTCTGCAAAGGTTTTAGGCAGCTGAAAAAAAACTTGTCCCAAAATTCCTGTTATTTAATTGGCTCATCAACCAGAAGAAAAAAAAAAAAAATTGAAGATGCATATCAATGAAAAAGAAAATCAGTTTACCACTGGTACAATAATGCATGAGCTCGTGAACTCTGGCCAAGCGTTTAGTGTTGTTTTCAGCTGAAGGAAAGGCGAAATGGATAAGTTCTGTAAGAGGCAGTTTATCCATCATTTCACGTTCAATCTTTTCTGGATTTAAGTTCTTCTGGACCTGGAACAAAACCCAAAGTACCAGAGTTAAAGTAAACTTTCACATCAGTGGATTTCTAAAAATTATGTTTGAATAAAGAAGTCTTTTTATAGCAAAAGACATAAGCATGTGCTTAAGTTAGCAGGACATAAATTTGAGCATGTGCTGTGCTTGCAGTGTGTTATTGAATCGTGGTGTCAGATATTTTAGGCAGAAAAAATGAAATACATAAGAGAATAACTGACAGCATAATAACAGACACTTGTTAGAAGATATTTTCCTGTGCTAGCTAGACTCAAAAATTCTGGAATACAGAAATATGTACTGATCTATTCAGACAGGCAGAAGGTACCTTCCACATATCTTTCAGCTGGTCTGTGCTACTTCCCACGGTAATGAAGTCTGTAAACTCGTTGACCAGTCTGTGACTGCAGCATCCCTATATATTTAAGGGTTTCTCTTTTGAGACTTATTGGTATCTTTCAGCTTTGCTCTTTTTAGTATTACGCACTTACAGTACCTTTGTCTGGGACGGTATCTTCCAAATCTTTTTCCTGTAACCACTCAAACATTGTGCTATATCCTGAATTTCCTCTGCAGCAAGTACATCATATACATCAAGCATATGCCTGCTAAGAGCACCTCTCTTGGTGATTACTTAGTCCTTCCTTTTGCTTGAGTACCACCAACATGTCAAGCTTGATTTGTTTCTGAGTACTGTTTTAATCAAGGGTTGTCAAAGTATTCCATAGACAATTTGTAATTCATGAAGCCAGGCAGATACACCTTAGCTATGAAATCTAGAACTGTATTATCACTTGTATTGCCTTCAGAGTATTTTCAAAGTTTAATTGTAAAACTACACCCTGGCTTTGGAAAAAATTGAGGAATTCATAGTGTTTTTTTGGTTCAGAACGTCTGGGAACAGTTACTTTGAAATAATCCCAAACCTTGCAGTCTCAAACTTTCTGCCTTTGTTAGAATTTGGCAATGTCCTGGGTATACACTATGCTCCAACTATTTAGCCAACCTGAGCACACTTCTTGTGTTCACTAACAAACTCTGTATCTTTTCTGGTACTCCTCTACATCTAGAATGTATCGAGTCTATGTGTTAAATCACTGTTGTCAAGTTAGTAACTCATTTTCCACAGTTTCATCAGTGTTTGACTACAGTAAATCAACAGAGTTCTGTAATATCTCTTATCTATGCCAAAGGCTAAACATTCTTCCTAATAATGCAAACAGATCACTGAAATCAATATAATGCTTTATGTTTGTGACGCGTTCTCTGTCAGTAGCAGTAACTCATTGCTTCTTAAGCACACTAAACACATCTGTTAGTGCATCTATCTCGGCAGGAAAAATCTAGGCTATACTGTTCTGCTTTGTAAAAACACCACTCCATCCTTTCCAGTGCATTAAGTATTCACTGCCTGTGGACTTTAGAACTGTTTACGTATGACAGGTAGCACTATACCTTCAGCAGGTGCAACCGCTGAGCCAGGGTATCGTGGTAGTTAAATAAGAGTGGGTACTCGGGGGCGACAGCCTTTTCTTCACTATATTTAGGAGAAAAGTAGTCATATAGATTCTGTTAAAAAAGAAAGATGCATTAAACTCCAACAATTAGATTTATTTGTCCTTTTAGGAAATGAACAAAAGACAATACAAACCTTTTTTTCACTCTCAGAAAGTGAAAGAGAAGGAAGGATGGAGGCTATATGATCTGCAATGGTATGATGCAGCCCATCCACCCGGGGCTCTGGCACCACCAGACTAGGTGGTATAAGGTCGTCTTCACTTGCAATAACCTGGCAAACGTGATATACGTTAGCTGTCATTACAGTATGACTGCTGCTTAACTTCATTAAAACTACCAACCAGATCCTACTATAAGCTAAACACATGTCCATAAATTTTGTCAGGAAAGAAAACCATAATTTTTTTCTACAAGAAGTAAAAATGCAATTCTCCACGCTAGTTCCTGCCCCAAACAAAGACTATGGAAACTGGAATTAAATGTTTTCTCCTGTTATTCACTTTTGGAAGTATGAGAAGAAAAATATTTCCAACTTGAAATGTTAAGAATTGCTAATGAACATAGATAATTAAACACTAACTGTGTATCAAGCGTTGGACCTTATTTTGAGTATTTTTGCCTGAATCTGATTTTCAGACTAAATTGCAAAAAGTAAAAAATAAGATTGTGCTGAAATTTTATTTCTAAAAGAAGGAAGATTTCCAAATCATACTGTGGGTCCTTGCTGACTCATAGGCTGTGCCTGAACCCAACAAAAGTCAGATCTGTCTAGCACTAGCATTGATACACGCCACTTCTGCGTTAGGCTTGCCCCAAGACCTTTATACTGAGCAAAACAGTAAAAGTTCAGTATCAATAACATTGCTGCAGGACACAAAAACTCGTTAGTGACTTAGCTAAGAAATTACACCTTTCTCCTCATTTGATTATATTGGATCTGTAGTCTTGGAAAAAAATTTTGGAATAACGCTGTATATACAGGGTAAGTGCACAACATGAAAGAAACCCAAAGAAGTCACTTCTGAGTGGTGATTCCTTTCTATTGAACTTCCTTGGTCAGTGCCTCCATGCACAGTCTCTTATTTTAGGCTGAAACAGATGGATTTATTGATCTTTGATCAATTCATTATACCAGCTCTAAGCCGAATTAGCCACAGGAATTATAAAGAGAATATTCCCACCTGTTCCAACATACAGTTCAGCATTAAGGGTACAGAAAAGTACTCCTCGGGAATCTGACTCAGCAAGTCATTGTAATACCTCATGTCCACAGAAGCAGCCAAAACAGAAGCTTCTTCCTCTGTTGTAATAAGAGATAAAACATTAAGATTGGTAATATAAATGGGCATTTCTGAAGAAATCAACCAGTTCAACCTTCAGACAATTTTTCTTAAAAAAAGACTAACAAAGTCCCTTACTGTAGAGCTCTTAAATCTGACTGTGACGAGGAACAAATAGGAAAAGTGATTCTCTAAAGAACTTAGTTATCACCACTGCAGTTTCCAGAGATTTTCACAATGTATTCACCAAGAAACTACTCTCACAACATCAAATCACATCTTCAGCTTACTGTGCAAATAATTTCAAAGATTTGTGTTGTCGGATGAATGAATAGTACAACAGAGCAAACAGCTACAGACCAGTGCTTGAATCCTTGAGACATACCCTGTGACAAAATTACTGCTGGCAGAATTTCTTCTGCTTGCCCTTTTTTCTTTGAAGGTGTGATCTGTGATGCTGGTTGTACCTAAAGGAACAAAAATAAAAAACCTTGGAACAAATGAGGATTGCACAAATAGGTGGGAGAAATTAACTTCATTTAGCTTTGGTTACTTACCCTAGACTAGATGCTAAACTTTTAAACGGCTGGTGCTAGGGGAGGCAAACCCTACCTAACTGAATGGAACAAGATAGTAAGAATGTAGTTTTATGAATGCTTTAAATGAGCATTCAGTAGTACTGCTACAAATGGAGTAAGCCCATTTTTTCCCTGCCACTGATTTACGTCCTATAAGCCACTTTCTTCTGCCCACTTAAGCTTTTGTCTACTGTGACCAAAATAAAGAAACTGATCTTGGATAGAACTAATAATCTTCTCTGGGTAGTTCACAGATCTGCAACAAGACATAGTAGCTCCACAGAGGCATAGGGATTTTTCCAGACACAAGAAGGTGCCACCTGAAGCTATTTAAGTCATTTTTACACCTGTGGTACTTTATGCCAGCACCTGTGTGATACTTCCAATTTTCCTTTCTTGTTTCCCCAGTGCTCTGCTATTTTTTTTTCTATTTTTTAGGTTTAAAATGCTGATGGCAAAAATCCCAATTTCACTCACAAAAAATTACACATGGAGTGATGGTCCAAAGTGAATTTTTGAGTGCAGAATTAAAGACAGACAATTCTAGCCTATAACTAGTTATTCTCTACAAGAAGCATGGTAAAGCACAAAGGAACCTTGCCTCAGTTACAGGTGGTTGTGTTGATTTGCTCTCCGATAATGCAGGCACATTAACAAACTTGGTGTTTTCCAAGTAGTTACAATGCTGTCTTCTCCAGTCCAGGCAGTCATACATTAAACAAGCAATGCTTTCGAACAGCGCAGTGCCAAATGCAAGCTATGACAGAAAATCAGATACAAAGGATGAAGTTTGCATACAAAACTGTCATGTAACTTAGCCATGAGTCATTAGCTCTCTAACTAGCTGATCTACAACTATTTTAAAATCCTCCAAGGGATTTTTTTCTCTACTAATTCAAAATGTTTTATAGTTACTCTAAGCAAACAAGGTCTCCTCACCTTTATTTCCTTAAACACTGCCACACCACAGTATGGACTGAGTATCACCCAATTGCTTTAGTTGTTATAAAGCCTAGCTTGTCTTAACAGTAACCATTCAAGCTCTCCTCTCTTGCAACTGGAATTTAGGTTATTTTTTTGAATGGGAAGGATCAGGAGAGGTAGCTTAAAATAATTGTTTTATATCATATGTGCATGTTTCTACTGGTGATCAACCTGCAGCGTATTTGCAAGGTCAACTATTCTCCTGCCCTAGAAGAATAAAAAAAATAATAAACCCCACCAACCAACTAATCAATGCCATCTCATATTATTTTCTTTCTTTCTGTTGCCCTTTTAAAACAAAGAAAGCCTCAACTACTGAACTCCGAATTCCATAGTTGTGCAAGCAAAGGAATGTCAGCATACCAGCCCAACGCCCAAAGGGAGAGTGCTGTATCTGCAAAAGTCTGACAAGGAAAGAGTCAAGGTTCTTGAGGTGGTGTACTGTGGCTTTCACCAAGGCTTGGGAGGAATAAAAAGAATAATACCAACCGCTGTTTTAAGTGTGAAATGTCTTTGTACAAATACCAAAGCCCTATCTGAGGCCACATGTCATGCTCCAGTTTCAGTGGCTTTAATGGACATATTCTTCCCCTGTACATCCTAGACATTGTGGAAAAGATGAAATTATTATAATTTTTAGACAATGTCTGTCAACAGCCCTTTTCTGAGTGATTATTTCACTCTTGTGAAAGTAGGGGAAGTCTCTTGTACTAAGAAGTTTGCCTCTAAGAGGTGGTTATCAACTTAGGAAACTTAAAATTGAGAAATGCAAAAATGAAACATGGCAAAGAAGCTATTATTAAGCACTAAATATATTAGCTGATCCTTAAGAAGTATTAAGCATCTGCTTCTTCAACTCAGACCCCCTTTATGGCACCTCAAAATGAGCACCCCAAATCACTGATCGGTTATGGAATACTTGTCTCAGTTTTCATAACATTTGAAGACTAGAGGAGATATTTGGGAGAGAAGTTCTATTTGTGAAAGCAGAATTTTCAGAGTTAATATTCTTGTACCTTTGTTCTTCCAATGGGATACTCTTCTGAAAAATGGGTTAGTATAAAAAACTTTCCATTCATACATTACTTACAAGAGATCACTAGGGCACATGAAAATTTCAGTTCAAGTACTGGAGTGTTTTGAATGCACTATCTTTTAAACAAAACAAGAATTTTTACAAAGTTCCAAGTAACACAACCTGGCTCTGCTCAATGGGACACATGCAAAGTTTAGCCACGTTGTGTGTATAGCCATATTACATGTATAATTACAGTTTTGTGATTCAATTTACTTGCTCTCTCCTCTTCTCAGAAGAGACAGAGATACTTGTCAAAAGTTCTCAGAGTCTAACAACTAGTGACTCTTCAGTAAAAGAAAAAAATTTTTGGTAATATTTTCCTTTCTAAATATTTGAAATATGAAAGTGACAATTACTTGCTATATATAATAATCATTTTTCTATCAATGTCTAACAATTTGTCACAAGAGTTTTCCTTCTGTATGTCTTGGACTTCAGGGATGCAGCAAGCTAGGACTTGGAGACTCTCCAGGAAGCCCACTAGAGCAGACTTACTCTATCCACCTATGATTTCACAACTTACATTCTGCCCATCTGTTTCTTTAAAAAACTTACAAATGTTCCTACTTCTTTAGAGCTCTGTTGAATTCTGAGATACAGAAGAATGGGAAATTACAGCTACAATCTGCTGGAACAATTTCAGTGACAGGTCATTTTTCTTTTATTTCAGTTATATAGCTGCTCGCAGGATATTCACGAGTAGCAACGGTCCCCTATAAGATGTGATTATGGGGAAGATAGACAAGATTAAAAAACTTCTTTCCCAAAATAGGCTTCATATTTTAAGATTAGATCTGGTAAGTAATGTTGTAAGTGGCAAGCCTACACATTTCCACAATTGAGGCATTTTTAGTGAATGCCTTGGAAACCACTGTGGATTTAGCCAAACTCAGTTCTGATCCCTTCAGGATCAAGGGTACTTCCTAGCTCACCAGATTGTTTATGTACAGGATTTAATGCACTATAAGTAAGTGTTAGGAGAGTGTAGCCTGTCCGAATACTATAGCCCACAAATACAGTACGTTAAATTATGGCATGTTGCTTTATTTTGCTTTAGCAGTTTATATTTTTTAGTGCTGCCATTGTGGATTGAAAAATACCGGACCCTTTTACCTCACTAGACTTGAGAACCTAGGGTGGAAAAAATTTCTAATGGTTCACTTTCTCTTCCAGTGCCTGGTAATAGTCCTGATTCAGCACGCTATAATGAGTAATAAATAGTCCTGACTCAGCAGACTATAATGAGTAACAAGCCAGAGGCATGTTTTGGGTTGGACAAAAAGAAGTGGTGCTGGGTATGCTAAAACAACATTTTATATCAAAAAGCATTCTTGCATTCATTTTAATTTGTTCTCATGCAATGGTTCTGAGATACAGTAAGTAGACCTGCTGTTATGAGGACAAAAATATAATTTTTGTGTTATTTCATACTGACATCTGACTCTCAAATGAGATCCAAATTGAGTCTGTGTAAAAATGCTGAATAAATTTAATACCTCAAACTGTTTTAAAACTCTGCTGCTGTGGCCTACAATAGTAAGAAACTCCAAGTCTGGTGTTTTTATTCAAAGGACTCCTTGTGAATACACACTGAATAAACTTGTCGGATACTTAGCAAATGATTTTTTTTTCAAGGTTAAAAATATATTAACTACTCTGGTTCTGCTTCATAGAAGACTAAGCCAAAATTCCTGTCATTTCTCAATTGGTCTTAGATGTTACAAACCCCAAAGCACGCCATGCATTCTGAAAGCAGAATCTACTGACCAGCATTTCTCTGTCAGACCAGTCAGGGGGAAAGGCGCTCTCCTTAACTAGGTGATGAAGTATGGCAACATCAAAGAGACTTGATCCATGCTTCCCACTGTTCAGAACCGGCTCCAGGTATTTCCAAAATGTTTCCAGGTCTTTGATAGCTTCATCTTTCTTTCTTTTCTCTGCTTCTACAACTAAAACTTATAAGTATTAGATAAATCATGGTACAATGTCTTCCTTTTACAGAAAGCACAAATCATATATTAGTCTTCCATAAGTACTGTTAAAATATTCCCATCCTCAGAGCCTCAGCAAAAATCTGACACCCAACTTTGGGATTAAAAAACTCCAGGAAGATAAAGCTTCAGTAAAACATGGTAGTTCTTTCAGGAAAAAAACAAAACCAAGACCAGAACCACCCCCCTACCTCTCCCCTTCAAACTAAACAGCAGCAGTGAATGTTTGAAACCTAGGAAATGTAAAAATCCCAGGTTGCACTTTTTCAAAGTTGCCAGCACCTACCTTGATGAACATGTTCTTTAACTATAGGGTAAGCAAGCCGTATTATCACAATTTTATTGGCGTGGAAATTGGGGCAAAAGGAGATTAAGGTACAGTATGACTATGAATAGCAAGCCTAGAAGCTGTATGGTTTCCATTTTTACTGCATAGTAATCATCCATTTTCAAAGGTGCTCTAGCTACAGAGAAAAAAGAAGTTCTCTCTTAATGCCAACCTTACAATCACACTCTGGAATCCAAGATGAACCCTACTTTTTGTAGCCGAATTTAAGAGATGTAAGGACGCTAAGCCTGCAGTGACTTGCCTTCATTTGGACTTATGGGTGCTCAGGCACTTCTAAAAGCTAAATACGAAGGCCAAATACCTCACTTGTATAATTTTAGTGGCCCCATGGGTTTAAAACAAAACAACGCAGTGAGGCTGTGGACTCTTCCAAAAATGCTGATCTCCTGAAGGTTTTCCAAGTTATATGCGCCTCCTGTAGCAGCCATCAGAAACGTTTGCCAATGAACTCATGAAATGGTTTTATCATGATTTGGAAGATATTTCCCATTAAGTGACTCCAGAAACTGGGTAGAAGACCTGGGAACTCTGCCAAAAGATTCTGTAGGTATAAGACATTCTCATGAGTTCAAGGGGAGACTGAACAAGTACTTAAAAACCAGACAAACTAAATCCATCACAGGATTTAGACAAACACATCAGGATAATCCCCTGACTTGAAAATAAGTGGTGGCTAGATGATCTATGCATTGAGAAGTTTCATACATGCTTTTCCTACTACTCTTTTCCTTGGGCATCAGTTTATGAGCACTTCTGGAGGTAGATCACTGGCCTTGATCTTCAACAGTTCTATGCTCCTAACAGCTCACCTCAGTCACGGGATCATACTTTCTCTTTGTTTTTCATCTGCTCATGAAAGGTATCCTCTAATTCAGGACAAGACCTCACCTGTGGCAACATTCCCCTAACAAACTCAGATTTGAAAGTACATCTCAGCAGTGTAACAGCATCGAGGGCTGCTCAGTCAATGGATTAATCTCTTTGCATTTTTGAATTTTGAATGGCACTGTGCTAATAGCATTGTAGCTAGACATTCCTGCTTTACAATAGAAGAATAATAACTTTTTACTAACTCCGTCCCATAGTTTAATAATAAAAAACACACAAAAATGTGTACGACACTTAGGTTTCCACTTTCACAGAAACATCATGGCTTGCCAAGATCAATCATTAGATGCTCTGCCTTTGACTATTGCCTCCCCTCTTAACTCTTTTGCCTTGCAGTCTTAAGGCTTTTCTTTCCTCAAGTATATTTTCATCATGTAAACCCTCTCAGAATGAATTAAAGCTTTCATGAGTAACCCCAAAAGAAGGTGCAGAAGCTGGGAGAAACTGTCGATACAGAAGAGATTTGGCAAAACCCCGGAGAGGAACTGAATTCAGTAATAGAACTGAGACAGTACCCAGCAGTACACTACATGATTTTGGAACAACAACAAAAAATCTGTTATCATCATATAACCATAGAAGAAAAACATCTAATATATACTAATACATGGCATAGTGATTTTGAACCATCACAGCGAAAACAGAAATCCTAGAATCACTAGGATGTGTCAGGTCACATATTTCTAGAACAAATGGAGAAAAATGAATTCCATTTTGTCAGGCTGAGAGATTAGTCTGAGTTCTCTCATTAGCTCTCAGAAAAGCTGAACTAGTAGTAACACAGCCACTAGAGTGATTAGAGGAACAGAAAACTAACATATGAAAGGGTACTAAGAGTGCTTGACTTGGTAACATCACAAAATGAAAGCCATTAGGGGATGCAAACACCTGGGAAGAAAAAGAACATGAAAGCTGTGGTCCCTAATCCATGATTCATGCGCATTCACGCTAGGAACAACAGAAACGCTGTAACATGATTGCATTTACAGGTTAACGTCTTCCCTTCTCAAAGTATCTCCGTACATTATTGAAATGATCAACCATGATCTGTTTTGTAAGTCATTCAGCTACGAAATACTTAAGTTAATGCCTGCTCCAAGGCACAATTAACTACATCTGTATCGCTGCTGACAAATGTTTGTCTTAATATAACCTTAAAAGCCTCAAAGACTCAATAATATTCCTACTCAGTCTACTTCAGTACTTCACTAACCTCACCTGTGGGAAGTTTCTTCCTGCTAATTTGTATTTTCTCTATTACAATTTAAACTCTTCATTTTGTGTTCTAGCCTTTTACAAACTTTATCATTTCTCCACTACATCATTCAGCCTTCTCTTCTTAAGTTTAAGGATAACAATTCCATTTTTTTTCCTCATAGGTAAAATTTTATAGATCCCTAATAATTTTCTTTTCCATCATTTGGAATTTTTCTGATTGGCATACATTTCTTACAAGGTCTTGCCTTACTACTGTGTTGCATGATAAGATCACTTCAGGTATTTTTTAGGACATTCTCATTTATAATCTGTAGATGGTATTTGTTTTTTAGTGGCATAGTGATATTGCTGACATGTTCATTTTTGAAGTCAGCATGATAGCTTATCTTTCAAACCTGTCATCTAGCCATCTGTTTCCTAGCCTTCATTTGTACATTTAATTATTCCTGTATAAGCATAGTATATTGTCTATATTAAACAAAAGTCTTTTTTCCAGATTATTATTCTCTATTCTGTCAAGAACATTTTGCATTTGAATCACACCCTCTTATTCCAATACCCATGACGATACCAAACAATACCAGACCCAGCACAAATTCCCTTGAGTCTGCTGCATGCATCCTTCTATTCAACAGCGCACCTCTAACAGCTACTCCACAGAGACCAAGATTTTTGAATGAAACTGCACCTACTACACATTTCTTTTGATCTAGACCCACCTTGCTCACTGCGGGCTAGGTAAAATAGCCTTATTAAAACCCAAATATACAACATAGACTACTCCTCTGCTCAGAAGATCAGTGCTTCACTTTGTAAAGAAATTAAACTTACCTGACGTGATTTGTTCTTGAACAGCATACACTAGCTGTTACTCATCTCCTCATTCCTCTTTTAAGTGCTTATAAATTATTTGTTCCAGTACTTTTCCAGACACAGAAATTAAGCAGATTACAGTACCTTGACTATTTATCTTCCTCACAACTCTTTTTCCACTGTCTCACTTGCTCTTTATGAGTTCTCAAATATAAATGAGAATGGCAGGCAGATCGTTAAACAGAATACAATCTAAGTTAATCTGAATCAGATGATCTGAAAAGTTCTCCACCTTACCTAAGTAGTACTCAGTTATTTTACCTGTTCCTCCACAATTTGAAGCTGAATCTTTCTGCTACCAGCATTAACTGTGGTTAGTTATAACTACCACCTGTCTGCAATTGTATTTGTAGTGAAAACAGATTAACCCCCCAACACACCTGCCAGCAAGTACCACCCAAAGCCCCCCTCAAACATTAACCCCTGCCAGCTGTCTCAGGACCACCTCCTGACAGTTATTCCTCTCTGTTGAGCAGCAGACAAACATTTTCCTTGGTCCTCCTCCTGCATCCCATTTTGTATCGTGGCATTTCTGATTTTGTGCCAATAGGCTCATAATAAACATATATTCTCATTCCTAGTGACCTGACCTATTTCCAATTCTTAAATGCTTCCTTATATCTGAGGTCCACAAAGAACGCATGGTTTAGCCAAGCTGTTTTCTTACTGCAACCTATCCTTTCTTAGTAACAGGGAAAGCTTGCATTACTACGTATAATACTACTTACACAAGATACTATCATCTATATTTACATTTTTCCCCTTTAAAAAGTTTGCTTACAAATTTTACTTACTAATTATCTAAGTTTACTGAACTCTTCCTGCTATTATACATACAAGAGAAAGAAAAGATAACATAACTTTGGAAATATTTGGGGAAACTTCCCCCTGCCCCCTCACCCCCAGCAGGTGTTGTAAATAAAATGAAAATAAACAAACCCCCGCTTTCTGCTCTCTGCACTTCCAACTACTTTCTAGTAAGACATTACCCTTAAATCTTACAAGTTCTAACAAAACTATAAGAACCTGGGAATTATGTTTTCCTCTCATGTTTTTCCCAGAGATAAGATGGCTCATCAAATTCAAACATGATGTTACTTCTTTGAGTCCATCAGTTGGGTTCTGTGATTGCCTAAGTCTTAAAAGCTCCATCTATGTGATTCACATTAGCACACCTTGGCACCTTTGGGGACAGCTTCCCCAGTGCCCACACAATCTAACCTGTAGCATTTGCAATGAGGCAATATGAGTATTCCATTTTGTCAACATGAACGGGAAAGAAGGAATAGCACGCTGAGATAGTTCAGCCTTCACAACACTCATAGGTGAATGGCTTATGTTCCTCAGTGGTCAGAATGGCAGTGAGTCACACCATCCCATCTCCTGTCCTTCAGCACTCCAACATAAACAACCCTTATAACCCTCTCTCCTGCCCAACATACCCAGGACACCATTCCTCCCATTTACTGGGTCGCTTGTGCCATCTCAACAGTGTCAGAATCCATCACAAGGGATTTCCCAGCACCACAGAGAACATTGCAGAAAGTCAATATGCACAGTTATAGTTAGAACCATAATTATTAGTCAAAAAAACACATATATGAACAATTATCGCAACCAACTCAGTTTTCTCACCTACACTTATTTATCATCAGACTGTGACTTAGATTTAAAATAATTCAGGTTGGAAGGGACCTCAATCTCCTACTCAAAGCATGGCCAACATGAAATTCAGACAACATGCTCAGGGCTTTATCTAGCTCAGTCTTGAAAATCTCCAGAGATCCCACAACCTCTACAGACAACCTGTTGCAACGCTTGACTGTCTTCGGGCTAATTTTCCCCACCTTATATCTTGCCAGAATCTTCTATTTCAATTACAGACTCACAGAATGGTTGATGTTGGAAGGCACCTCTGGTACAACTCCGCTGCTCTCACACTGATGAGACCCCTCTGTGCTTTCTCTTCTCCAGGGTAAACATTCCCAGCTCTCAGCCTCTCCTTGTGCACTTCCCTTGAAATTACCAAATGAGCCCCGTTTGTTTAGCAACACACCTTCCTGGCTAATGAGTCATAGAAGTACGCATTTGATAAAATGTTCTTTGGTAGCTGCTGCAGAAAACTACGGCTGCAACTGCTGCCTGCTTCGTCAGCCCCTCTTTCCACCATCCAGCTGAGGCAAGTTTCTGCACTGACCAAACCAATGGCAATATCATTTTTGCACTGGCAAATACAGCTGCTCACAGGTAGTATGCACAAACACAAGGCACAGAGAGGGAGAAAAACACAGCAGGAACAGTCTTTACTTGCATATAAAATAGTCTCCTTTCTACACAAGCTTTGTTCTTATGACCAGATTACCTTCAGGTGAAAGTAAGCATTGTTCCTGCAGTTTAGTTGCTTCCAAGTATGTCTGCAACGGCTTATAATTCTCCGAAGAAATTCTAATTACACTTGAAATGTTAATCCCAAGCTCAGACATCACAGGCAACAGCTGAGGGTTATGGAAATCCAAAATTATAATGTAATGATGGGCACCATCATCTGGTTCATCATCTGTTCAAAACACAACAAAACCAGATTAAAGCAAGGACGTTCAACAACTAAACAAAATTCTTTTTTTTCTTGACTATATAGGGATGCTGCAAATTAAGGGCAGAGAAACAGTTCTTTTATAACCTCATTGGGATAATTACATATAAGTTTAAAAACACTATGTGCACTAGACTGAAGTCTTCTGTAGCAAACCACCTAGAACTCAGCAGGAAGAGTACAAGTCAGAAGTAAAACTTGTTTGTGGAGAAGCACCAGGAGAAAAATTGGAGAAGCTGATTATAACCAGAATGCCAGCTGTAGCAGCATTTCTGTAATTGCTTCTCTTTAAGAAGGAGTTTAGTGCCAGGACATACTCACATGCTCTAACGGTAGTTTACGCTATCCTAATTCATCCTGCATAAAGCTGGCCAGGGAGCACACACAGAATAAGTTATCGTGTCTTAGCTGAGAGATGATATTAGCTGTAACAGTTTTGAAGGATTAGCTGCAGGTATGAGCTGACTCACTGCTGACTGCTCCCTGCCCAACAGGTTCATGTTTCCTAGGCAGACTCCCTGTCAAAACCCTCCTCAGCTGGTGATACCAGCTCACATTAGTCCTTTTAGTTGGCAAGGGGCATATCCAAATTCATCCTAAAGTACAGATGAGAGGTTTCATTGAGCGCCTGCTCTGTTTGGGCTTATTACTTCTGTAGAAATATGCAACACATTTCAGTACCAAAGCAAAAGGTTAAGCATTATGTAAGTAAAAACGATCCCTCTAGAAGCTTGACTCTATTTGAAGCTAATTGTGTAGATTTCCTTTACGGTCCGTGCAGAAATACAGGTATTCAGACAGGTATCCAGTGATCTAATTAATCCAACATGGTTATTTATCCTAAAACAACAGAAACTGCCTGCTGAAGTTCCTGTATCTCTCCATCGACTATGGAACGCATACAATTAATGCAGATCCTGCACTAACAACAAAACACAGTTTTATACTCTATTTAGCATTAAAATTCTATCTTATGCCTACTAACACAACACCCTTAAAAGTCCTTTGGCCACTCCTCAGCTTACGGGACTCATTCATCCATGGGAGAAAAAAAGGCAGGAAAAAAAGGTAGCCTGGCGCTGACATCTGCCTGTGCTCAGGTACGTAGCCAGGGCTGCGCAAACGCTGGAGCAGCAGGCTGGCAACACGGTTGTCTCGCCTCTTCTTGTAACATTAGGCAAACATAAAAGAACTGAGGAATTTGGAGAAAGACTGACTGAGGAAGCAGCCACCGCAGTCCAGTACATATATTGCATAAAGCAAAATCAAAACCAGAAGAAAACTAGTCCACTATCTAGTCTATCACTGCTAGTACTGCTAGTGCTGAAACTGAACTACATACCTTGATGCCTCAGTTACTGCAGGAAGAAAAAGCATGAGCATGTACAATTACTGAGCATTAATGATTTCTAACAAAAAAGACAGATGTCTGCATAGTGACTCACAGAGACCCAAAAATCCCAATGCTGAGAAGAACGACTGCCTGCCATTCAACAGTTATGATTATGCTAATAATCATGACAAGTTGATAACAATCAGTCAGCTGTAATAATCAGTGACTAGTTCATACTTAAATGATGAAAGACATCAATGCAAGTAATCTCAAGGTTACTCAAAAGCAGAAATATTCCATTTCAGAAAGGTGATAATGTACTAGGGATGAATGATAAAATGACTGTTAACTACTAGAAACAGATACAGATTGTCTTTGAGTTCAAGACATGGTCATATATAAGCAGTAGCTCAGACTACTCTCGAGTAAAAACTGTGGCATTTTTCTCTTTTTTTTTTTTTTTTTTCCCACTTGATACAGCTATATTAGAGTGGCCAAGAGTGCTGAAAAAAATTTCTATTGTATCAGCTTTAAGGATCATCCGAGGTTCTTCATGTCTTCTGCTCAGGCTCTTGGAAAATATGGAATATGCATGAGGATTTTTAAAGTACTACATTCTTGGTAGAAAAGTTTCATAGATCTACATGATCTTGACACTGAGAAATGGAGCTGGCGCCACTTTGTCCCAAGACAAAGCTTTTGCATGAGGTCTCTGAGAACCTTAATTGCCATGTTCTCGAGGAAAGAGAGAAATTCCTGACACCGTTGTTTCACCACACTCAATGTTAATTTAGAATGGTCTCCAGAAATTTTGGCAATACTTGACTTAATTTTCTCTTGGTACGGACTTCTGGGTGGAACTGTCAGGAAGAATGAAGAAACAATTACCTCTCCATAAAACAACAGCTGTGTTTTTCCTGTAGCCTAGGGTGAAGGGTTTGCGGGGTGCTGTCCCTTCCTAGGGCTACCGGTTCCTCCTCGCTGTCTTCCTCAGTACGACTAAAGGAAGCAGCAAGCTCAGATTACCTTTTCCGTTGTTAGGTAGTTCCTTATTGTCTTCAGACTGGAAATCAATCCACTGAATACAATTTTTTTTTGTATGAGTCAGAACCAATTTGTTTATTATTAAGCCCAACTGTGTGGATGCACAATGAATGTGGTAAATTGTTCAGAATGGCTTCAGCTCAGCACAGTCATGACTGTAAAATTAAATACAGCACAGGCGACCAAGCGCAAAATACCTCAACAGCTTCTCCTTTGAGGCAATCTGCGACTATTGCTGTTTCGTAAATATCCTTGGGACTAATGAGACAAATCCCAGTCAATAAAATAATAGTTTAACAGCAATGCTAGTAGTTATAAATAGTAGTAGTATATATAAAGTTACTAAGCATACTAAAGAAGGATACTTTTCATGCTTGTTAGTTTTTGGAGGCAATTTATATTTTCCTTACTTTGTCTTCTCATTAGCTGTGACTAACAAGGCAGCAAAGCATGGGCATCTTATACAGGTACCTGAAGTTTTCTGCCCACCTCTCAAGGCAGTAGGGAGTAAAAATGTTGGAGCTGCTAAAATTGCTTCCACGGGGCCGAGTGGAAGCACATTAATACCCACCCAAAGCCACTCGGTACTGTACATTCTGTACAAATTTTAGTAAGATGACATGAGTTCTCTACATCGCTTCAGCTTGGATTCTTAAAGGCATGAATGTTTCTTTGAAAACTTCTTTCAGGCCCTGAAAAAACTTAAAATTATCAAAAGAATGATGTTACAGCCAAGCCTCAGCTGAAAAACTGAGGAGCTGTGCACAGATAGCTACTGTTCTGTTCTTGCGGACTTTTGTCAGCTTCATTAAGATTCAAGATTTGCTCTAAACACCTGGACCAATGCTTTTTAGATGCCTGAAGAGTGCCATTGATCTCAAATGAGATGCAGACAAAGGTCTGATGAAAGAGTGAGGAAAGCCTGCAGCAGTTCAACTAGGGAATAGCAGGTACACATAAAGCATCCAAAAATCAGCAAGTGCTTCTCCAGCAGGAGAGATTCTGTTTATGTTGATGTAGCTCAAACATAATATGGTCCAAATTAAATACAACTGTGATCTAATGAGGAGAGCTATGCACATTCTCCAATATTTTTTGTTCCAGCGAAATTTGTAACCATGGGTGTTATGTATTAAGAATAAAGGTTTTCTCAGCACTAGTTAGCATATTATTCCTTACCTTGTATAGCTCATTTCTGGAGTAGATTTCTTCAGGTCTCAGGTCTATCCACATGTTAAATTAAATCATACTGCCCTTTGTACAGAACCTGGCTTCATCCCCAGACAATGGCAGGCTCTCTGTTATACTTTATAATACAAGGAGAAAGCCGCCTTTGGATACTGACACAAATGTGTTTAGTTATTCTGAAATCCTTCTGTAAGAAAGGTTTCCTGCAGGATTTGTTTAGCCACTTTCTTTTAGTCTTACACATGCTAAAACATTTTGATGTCGACATGCTACATAGGCCTCATCTGTATTTTATTTCTTGGACTGTACAATCTATCCTAATACTGAGCAGAACACAGTGCCCTCTTCAAATGCAAAGTGGCAATGCTTTAATGTTGCCAAATAAATCTTCACTGCTCAACATGGAACAAAACAAAGTACTTGGTTAGAAGCTAGGCTGCAAGATTTCCAGCAAGTTTTTCAAGAGTATATCTACATTTTTTACATACCGATGTATTTGACTTCCTCTTCTGCGTCTCCCCGTCGCTTCAGTTGGGTGTCCTTTTTAACAGTGACTGGTGCTAGAGGGCCTCCTTCTGTCTTTTTGCCTTTCCTTTCTTTCTCAGCTGTCTTGGCACTGGGGAGGCTCTCCTTCTTGCCGGGAGGTTTAGCTTTCTCTTTCCCTCCATCTTTTTCCTGTTGTTGCTCTTCTTCTGCCTGACAAGATGAATAAACTAAGTTCTCACTGTAGCCTTCGTGCAGAACAAAGGGCAGACTGCTGTAAAATTTTAGTGGTTCAATTTTTTTATTTGAATACTTTTCCTTCTCAGCCACTATAATGTTGATGTGGTGAAGCCATCCTGAACACTCTGCTTTATCCTTCTCAAACACGCCATTCAGTTTATTATATTCTTACTAAATCATAGTGTTAAGACTTCACATTAAAAAGGAACAGAGAGAGGTAGGTAGACATTATACCTACAAAACTAATGAAATGCATACTGGCAGAAAGACGAGTAAAGAATCACTGTGCTTTAGTTACTGCTGCTACAGCACTTGCATCAGCCAGAAACCTTCCCTGGACTGAAGGGAAATAAGACAAAAAATTCAATTTCTGTTAAGTCTTTAGCATCTCTGTTAACACTCTTGAGTATGGTGTAAAATGGTACCAGCACTATTTTTCTTTGATGTAAATATCTGTCTACTATAAACTAGAACCAAGAGTCTTGTGTTCATTTCACACAGGATATTACTCAGCCATTCTCATTATTTTCAAACAAAAACACCTACATTAAGTTCTACTCAGTAATTTAAGAGTGAAGAATGAAAAAAGATTTTGCAAGTATCCCAAAGCCTCACACTATAAATCCAGAAAGCTCAGAGTCAGCCTAAAATTAAAATAATCAAAAATATATTAAGGTAAAGCGAGGTGCTGTAAGAGCAAGAAAACCTCCACCTTATTTCTGCCCAGCAGCAGGACTACACACTAACTATGCAAGAATGACATTTAAGGATTGTAAAGCTAAACTAAATACCATAAAACTATATTAACTTAACTTACTGTTACCATCCTGCTGGTGTCACTTTAAAGGCTATTAAAGCAATGAGAAAAGTTCTCCATGCAAACGAGATAGGGCAGTTGACTACACAGCTGCTTTCCCTAGATTCAGCTGGAAAAGCAGACTTTCCAGCTGTAGAAGTTGTGTTTAGTTCAAATTCAAAACCAAAGCAGAAAAATCTTTCCCTGCTTTCCCTTCTTCATGCATTCCCTTTCTGTAAAATTTAAAAATGCCTTCAAGAGATTCTTAGAACTATGTGTGCTGTGAAATGGGGGATTTGGATGCTTTCATTATTTTCTTTCAAATCTATTCCACTCTGGATATTTCAAACCAATGATTTTGATAACACTACTTTGATTGTAAGCCGATGAACACATCAAAACGGATGATACAATCATCAGGCTACAAAGTTCACCATCAGCTTTATCTATCGCATCTGCATCATTTTATGTAATTAAGTCTCAAATAAGCGAGACATTTCTGAACTTGCCAATATTCCAACAAGGAATGCTAGCTGACCTTAACACCTCAGAAAGTAAAAGCCTCTCCTTTCTAGGACTCTTTCCTTTTCCCTTCAATGTCATATTTCTCTTTCCCTACAAGGTGCAGCTTTTTGTGGAGCTTCTAATCTTCCATTAGCTTTACAGTCTGTAATTTTGTTATTTTAAGCTTCATATTACAGAATCTTACTACCTCAAACAGTTCTCTAATTCAGAGACACCTCTTCTGCATATTAGTTCAAATGCATACACCTGTCAATTTATGATAAGCTTCTGTTCCTACTGAAATAAAGAAATTTCGTAATGGTTTATTTTTGTTTATTCCCTTGCTGTTTTTCTTCTGCCAATCCATTGTATTAATTGATGTCTATTCTAAAAAACAATGGACAGTTATGTTGGCTTTCTGAGAACTGATCTGCTAGTAAAATCCTTGTTTCAACCCCTGAGTTGTTGGCAATGGAACTTGTACTGTACAAGCTAGTTGGAAAGGACTAAAAATTTTATGTCAGACAATTTAGTTAGAATTTTAAATTAAAAGCAGTTTCTGCCCGTTCTGTACTGCAGAGCATCCTCACAGCCAAGAGCCCTTCCGGTTCTTGACTCTGTCTTTGTCCTTCAACTGCTGCTCTCACGTTTGCCTGTCATGCTTTGATATAGATATAATCCAGAGGAGATGACAACTTTGACCAGATTGCTCGGCTAAAAGAGAAGACATTGTAAGTTCCAGAGATTCTTCAGCCTTCAATACTGACTATCCTCAGATTATCCAGGGAAATAAAATTATACTTACAACAGTCATCTTGCCAAATCAAAGCTAAAGGCTCCATTTTAATATTGAAGTGCCTAATTTTTAAATTTCAAATTTTTCATTTACAGTTTAATTATCAGCACTGAGTGATATCTAACAGAAAAGTCTTTTTTTTTCTCCATTCATTACAAAAAATCTGCTCTATAGCTTCAGCCTCTTGATTTCTCTTCAGATTGAAAACACTTTTTTTTTTCTCAGATTCTTTATATATTTCTGTGGCTTATATTATAATTTGCTAATCAGTTTTGTAATTGACTTGTATGGGAACAGGACACAACTTTAATTTACCACCTAGCATATAATGTTCTTGTGCTTGTGTCCTATACTTCACCCACCAATTATTCCTACAAATAGCATTATTGATAGAGAAAGTTACATACTTTTCAACCACACAAAATTCACGAAAACATTTTCTTCTTGCATCTTTTACATGCATAGACTGCTTAGGTCTCCATGTCATCACATTTTACGTTATAGTTTTTGATCAATTAACAGGGTAAACTATTGCAGCAATTATATGACTTTCTGGTAATGGTCTTCAGTCGCATGAATGTTTGCTGGAAAAGGAGTATAGCAAAGACCAACCGTTCAGCAAGTTGTTGAAATGTACTGACAACATTTTTTTTTAATTACAGATGTTAGAAAGCAATTAGAGGTCTGATCTGATTGTGATGCTGTGCAAGCTTGGTGAAATTCCTCCTAGAACACATCAGCAATCTGACTGAAGCAATCTTGGAGCTAGTAGCGAGGATCTTGGAGAATACGTGGAAGCGAGTCATAGGAACACTGGAAAATGTGGTACTCGGTTCTGAGAAGCAGACTTCAAGATGTGAACTGTTTGGAGAGAGTTCGGAGGAGAGGAACAAGCATAATCAAAAGCTAGAAACCATGGCATATATTTGGGTTTGTTTAGTTAAACATGTAATAGATTTCTGCAGAATGAAGGGTAAGAGCTGTTGTCCCCGTACACAGTGAGAAGCGAAGCAGTAACAGGTTTAAATGTGAGCAGGGTCGACAAGGTTAGAAACCTTTTCCAAATGGCTATGTTGCAGAGATAGCTGAGCAGTAACACTGATTGCCGCAGAGAAGTGAAAGCACAGCAGTGGAAGGTTTTTAGAACAGGTTCAACAAACATCTGCCAGGAATAGTTTATGTATATTTTATCCTGCTTTAGTGCCAGAGGATGGCATAGATAACTTCTCCAAATTTCCCCCAGAGAGGTGATTCATAATAACAACTTCTTCATACTGCTGTTCTGCATCTATCCTTGATACCTCTCAAGTAATAACCTGTCCTATCTTTACTTCAGCAGAGATATACTCAGCTGAAGCCAGTTCTATTTTCTATTGGTTCTAAGGCTCAGCTAAGACATTACTACTTATTACTCTAGCAAAGAGTTCTTGGACAATATTTTTTCTTTTCTTTTTTTTTTCCCTGTCTCACCTGCATTTGAGTAATTGAGAGCTGCTTCTCCAATCTAATCTAATTAACTTAAAAAGATAAATTTTATTCACACTTCTCTTCAATTATAGATCTAGGAAGTTAAGCATGAGGACAAAGCTGAATTTATGCAAACAGCACCAGAATGGAAGTGTCTTCATAAAGTTAATTAAGCGTCCTCCCTAAGGCATACTATAGTACCTTCTTTTCAGCTTCTCTTCTCTGCAGTTCCTTCTGTTTGAGACAAAGCAGTTGAAATTTCAACAGCTTTCCAGTTAGTGTTACAGGAATTTCTTCACCACTATCCAGAATGGCTTTGGCTACTTCTATCACCTGCAGGGGAAAAAAAACCCAAAAAACTATTACTTATATAATTTTAATATTGCATTTGACACATATTTTGCATGCTGAAATGAGGAAGTGCTATCTCACATCGTACAATGCGTTGGTCAAAATGGCCACAGTTTCAGAAAAACAGCATATCAGTAAAACGTATAGCTATTCTTTGGTTCCTAAGACACCAAATGAAGTTATAACTGCTATAGTATGAGATAAAACTACAATGGAGAAACCTTCTATGATTTATGTAAGGGTCATCAGACACACGATTCTCACAGTAAAATGCCATTTTTTTTAGGTTTTAAACAAAGAAGCAACATTAAGCAACTACTTATTATAAAGCAATAAATTAAAAAGCATTTAACAGATAGCAAATCAAGGGGAATAGTTTGGTGTACTGTTTACAAAGTGACTAGTGTCTGAGGCAGTAGCCCTGAATGAAAGATAAAAACTTCTTGAAGGGAATTTGAGAGGGTCTGTCTTGGTGAAAATACACCCCCTCCCTGTGTAATTCTGATTCCGTTGGTATGCAGCCTAATTGGGGTGAAATAAGGCTATTGAGTTTTCTTAGGGTGATGACAGCAGCGGGAACATACAGCTGCATTGTCCAGATGTGTGGCATTGACAGGCTGTTTTATGACTATGTTTTTTACAGCTTGTTTCCACTAAATTTCATACAACTCACTAACATCTGGGCCGTTTTCCTTGGAGCCTCATAACCACTTTATTTACTGCGAAAAAAATAAAATAACATAAAAATACCATAAAAAGTTGTTATATGTTTCTTTTCACTTGTGTTGTCTCTGTAATAAAGTTCACCTATGTAGGAAGCGCTGTTGAGGAATAATATAACCATAATATTTTCCTACTTTTGTTTTTGAGCAACCATCAGCTTTATTTATAACCATGGGCTGAATTAGGTGTTACTCAAATGTTCTGACATGTTTCTCTTTTCCCCTCTTGGAGCAATTACAGTTGGGCACATATGGTGTCAATTTTGCTTGCTAGCATTCAGACAATGAAGGTGCACACTGCATCTCACTGAACTGTGTCTTGTCTAGCACAAACACCACCATTAGCTTTGAGCGCTCATAGTTTCTTGCCCAGCTTAGAAATTTTCACTTCTCAAGTAAAACCCAGGTAAGCAAATGCGGCCACTAAAAATGCTTCTCTGAATAAAACAAAGTCTGGATTCCATTTTGCCTATTATATGCCAAATTATTGTTTCATACAAATGAAAGCAAAGTACAGAAAAAGAAACCTCTTACAATTCATATTTTTCTGAATCGCCTAACAGGGAGACAAAGCAACCAAAATATTTGCATTTATAAGGCTTCCCAAAACAATCCTGCCCCTCCAACACTATTAAACCTGATGATCTCCTTAACATACACATAGGAAAATACACCATTATTAAGATCAGTCTGCTTTACATCTTTTGTATTCGGAGTAAGACTAATTACTGGTCACTATCTCAACAAGCCAACCATAGAAGGCTTACTGGAAAGACTTGACTTCAGAGTCACAGCAGAAAATCAAGGATATGTTAAGAACAGACTCCAAAACTCCTACAGACTTTAGGCACGCTAGAAACTATTAGCTATTCCAACAAAAAACGGTCATCCAGAGCTAGAAAGCTCTGTGCTCTGAAAGAAACTTTGGTAGAAGTATCATAGTAATTTCCCTTAGAGAGAAAAATTCTCATATAGGGTTTTTTTGCAGAAGGGGTGTTAACAGCCTATGGAAAGGGATGCTTCTCAACTGCCTAATCTAGATGAGTTGCACATTTCTTGAAACACAATAGAGGGGAAATGGAGCGATTCTGGAAGGATTCCTGAAAAGTGTATATATAGTAACCCAGCTCGCTGGCAGTTGCTGATTTACTGTTCATGGAAGAAGGAAGGAATGCTTAGACTCTTTTACAACCCATTCTTCCTGAGAAGTTCAAAGCATTTTACCAGTCAAAAGCAATGCATCATGATTATTCCTATTTTGTAGATAGAGAACGCAGGAATGAAGAGACTTGTCCAAGGTCCATAGTGAGCTGGACAACTCTGAGTGGGTGGGAAGGACAAATTTTCTTATGTGAGGCATTAGAAAAGTACAAACCAAACTCCACTTAACAGGAGTACATGCCATGACTGTGGAGGGCAGTCACACAAATAAGACAAAGATAAAATGAGCACACTACGTTTGGCAATACAAAGAAAGCAAATAGTTTTTCATACAGCAATGTAAAATCTCCTTTATGCATAAGTGAATAAAAACCAACCCCTCATCACTGCTAGTTTAAAGACAGAACATAGATCAATCCATGCACAGTAAATAAAAGGAATTATATTTATTACACTTATGGATGTTTACTTCATTTGTGGCCCTGTGAATTATGCAGGCACCTGGCATAAACAGTTAAGAATCCACAGAGCCTCAACTAAAAAAAAAAGCTGAAGACAAAGACTTGGTAGGAGTACAGAAGGAATTTTTTGGGATACTATGAGGTGGATTCATTTCAGATTGGCTATACTTCATCCCACCAGTGATGACCTTTTTCGTATGTGAGAAACCATGGAAACTTGGATGGACAAAGTTAGGTAGGGCCTCTTTGCCTTTAAAGGAAGAGGAAACTTAGCATTCCTCACACAGCAGGGGTCACATTTGTGAAGTGCAGAAAGGCCTCAGTGATGCAGTATTTGATCTCATATGGTGGCAGTAGGAACCATGCAGAGATTTAGCGGCCTGGTGCAAAGGGCATGTATTTCAAGCCATTCAAACACTGCATGAGTGCTTGTAGGTGACACTATGCTATTGGCAGATGTCGACGCCATTGAGAGAGGAGACGGGCCTTAAAAGTTAGAGAAACATTTAAAGCCAGAGTCTTTATGGTATCTTTCTTTGAAATGCCTCCTTTTCAATATACAGAACCTCTGTGGCTGCTAAATCACAATCAGAAAAGCTTTCCAAGTGATAAATTGCATTATTGACTTTCACAGCTTTATCACTACTCAGAAGCAGTAGCATCACTTGCTATGAACAGTGGTCAGCCCATTTCATAGTGTAGTTCTCCCATATCCAGGGTGAACTTTCTAAAGCTTGCCTCTTGTTCTTGAAGCTTCCCTCTTGTTCTTGAAACTGTAAGAAATCTAGGCCATCACATACCTCAGACTCACATAACACTTCCTAACAGAAACATAATGGTTCCTAGAAGAACTCCTCAGTAATTCCAGTCCCTTAGTAGCGGACACAGTTCAAGTCAATTTGAAGCAGCAGAGCCATCAGTCAAGAGGCTATAGGGACTACACATAGCAACCAAGTTCTTATTTAATGTTCAAATGCATTTTCCTGAGCAAGCTAATAAAAGCAGGGGGAAAAAAGCGATCTTCACATATTACAATCTGCCATCAGTATCGTGAATCCCTCAGAAGCAGCTTTCAAGACAAACTAGGGAAACAAGAGCTCCATGTGTCATACTGATAAATTTCTTTTGTCCAAAGAAGACTTCTTTACGTACACTATTAAATATTTCTGAATCTGCTGATGTAATTTCATTGACTATAGCACATTACAATCAACAATTTTGAAAGTATACCAGAAAGGCACTGAGCTGACTCAAACTTCTTTCAGATCTCACCTGCAGTGTGGTGAAAGGCAATTTAGTCTCTACTATCAGATCATTCATCTAATTTCATTTTTCCTCTCGGAACCTCTTCCCAACTATGACGTCAAAAGATCATTATCATTGCTTAATCATTATCCTTCATTGGTGAATTAATGACTCACAATTCAAATGGAGCTTAAGGACTCATGTGAATCAGTAAATCAATTGCATATCTGAACGGAGCTCCATATCCAGCTTATGTATCCACAAGGTAGACCGTCAAACTTAAGCTAAGCCAATGAAGCATCTTCGCTAATCAGTGAAGACTCTACCAACATGTATTCTGGAGAATTAAAAAAAATTAAAGTGGATTTGATGACTTCTCCTGCCCCTCAGAGTCCTTTTCAAACAAACCTACTAAAAGAAGAATAGGACACTTTCACTATTGAGCAACACTGAGCAAATATGTACGCGTTCATACACTAAATATCTGCCTTTCTATTGTGAGAGCATTTCTCAAAGCAGCAGCAACGGCTGTTTGTGCGCTAGAAAAATATGTTGTCACTCATATGAGTGAGTCTGTTTTTTGCCAAATCATAACACAGCTTGATCTGGTTAGCAGAAACCTAGTTAGTAACATCCATTGTAAGAAGGCCTGTTCCTTAAACCTCTCTCTACAGAAAACGTGCAACCTGAGGGCATACCTTAACTGGCTTAATCTCAGCAACGCAGAATGAGGACTTTCTAAGACATCTGCACAGCGTATGTGTCTTAGTGTTACCAATACTTAAATAATGTTTAAAGGGAAATACAAATAGGTGAATAGTCTAATTTAAGTAAAAATGAGAAAATACATTACACAAAAATTAGGATGATTTTTCACCTTGGCTTTATTAAAGAGCTCGTATAAGAGCTCTCACCATCAATGACGTGTACCTCCTATGGCTTCCTGACCACCTAACTGCTACCAAAACAAACTGCTTTAAGGCAGGACAAAATACAAATATGAATATCGAGTGATTCCAAAGATCAGTCATTAGTATTGCTACCTCAGGAAGGAGGAGTTTTATGCATGGGGAAGGTTTTCTCATGTGACCCTTCAGATACTTGTTTCCTTTTAACACTCTGATTGCGGGGGAGATCGTTGAAATAGCATTTAAGTGATTTCTGAAGAACCTCTACAGAACCCAGGCCTTTTTAAAAAGAGAGGACAGGCCAGCCTGCTGTGATCTGTGCTCAGAAGAGGAAAGATATTACCGTGATCAAATCTTGAAATGTTTACCTTTCAGTTGTAAGAATCTGCCCAACAAGTCTTTCCATTGTGGAGCAGAGTATTTTATGCTTCTGAGAAGTAAATTGTCCCAGTAATTCCAGCCAACTGGATCCACACAACAAACATTACAAAGTTAAAGGATTTAGTCACGCTTCTCTAACATTGCATCTGGCTAGGAAAAGAACCCAATCAGAGGGGGAACAAAAAGATTTAAGAAGCAAAGTTGTCTCATCAACCCTTGTGCTGGCAGAACCCATCTAGCTACACCTTGCCAGAGTTTCCTAAGCCGTCTCAGAACTCGTGGGCCACAAAGTCCCAATGCCCTCGTGGGCTTGGCACCACAAAACTCCTAGGCAGGATCTTTCCACCTTGGTCCAGCTTTGCAAGAGGGCTTTGGGCATTTTTTTTTTCCTTTGGTGACAAAGGATTCTGGGATTAGTTGCTCTACTTGAGAAAAATGTCTTACACACTATTCTCCTTAATTAACCAATTACAGTCACCTGAAATTTTTGAAGGCAACAAAACAGAGAACAGCATTTCCTTTGGCTACTCCAGAGGGTCCCTCTACCAATTTAAGGATGACATTCTTACAGACATAATTGCTGTTTGCTCTAATTACACAGAGATTTCAATAAAACCTGCACAGGAAAAGCAGGAAATTTTATACTAAGTTGCATGCGTGCAGGAAACCTTGTAATCTAGGAAGCAAAACCAAGGTCTCACCAGTGTTCTAAAGCAGGTTTTAAATAGATAGATGAATTTCAAATGGCATCAAGTTTCTTTCAAAGAAAATAAAATTGTCAGCAATTTTGAGTTTTATGGATGGCCTCAGGCCAAATAATTATAACAGTAGTAAAATAATAATACATGCAGAGGGCACTAGAATTAGGATTATGAAGAAGAGTCACTATTCTGAAATGGAAAGAAAAGATGAACATGTTCAGTTGTCTCATGTAAATAATAGAACCCAACCTCTCAGATTTTAGGAAACAGAAAATGAGAAGACACAGATGGTTTTCCTGCAGGAGCTCAAGACTTTTTGCCCCAGTTTCAGCACTTAGAAATCCTAGTAGTTCTTAACATGACATATTGTCCTTAGAGGGGTCCCTGGAAAGGGATACTGAACTGGAGAGACTTTAGAAATTGATTACAAACAACTACAATGTCTGGGACTGACTGGTTCATAGCAACAACAGTTCAGTCTCATGGAATAAATAAATCCCAAATGGAAGGCGTATAATTTGATAACTCAAAGGACTACACGTGCCACTATTGATCATGCAGTGGCATCGGATGCTCTGACAATGGCAAAGGCTGATGCAAGGACATGGTGGTATGTTTTTACTCTGGGTACTATTTTCTTCTTTTTAGGTGGCATGGGTTTCCTATATTTGAAATAAAAATCCCTTTACTGTTCTCCAAGGGTTAGAACTATTTACCTGATCACACACACGCCTCTAATGCCACTAGGATGACCTAGGTCCTTCAGACATCAATACTGGACTGGCATACGGAACGCAGAACTAGGGGAGACCTTTGCTGTTCGGGAAAGGCAGCTGAACCCAGGTGAATGCTTCTGTCAGGACATTTTATTTTGTTTCCATTTGGCCAAGTTATAAGAAGGCATTTGCCAATGATATTCTGCTCTCTTGGATATTGGTGCTACCAAGGCAATTGTCTGTCCGAGCAATTCAGCAAGCACTAAGAAGTCCACCAGTGAAAGGCATTATCAAGTAAGAATTAAGGTAAGCAGGACAGGTAGAAGCTTGTGCAGCGAGCTGAGAAACTCCCAGCGAGTTTTAGTAAAATCTTCAAGAGGTAGGAAATCCTGGAATACCTTAACATTATCTAGGAGGAATGTGGATAACCCAAGTTTGCAGTTCATCTAAAGATGCCAAAGATTTGTGGCCTGGGGTGATAGTGTCTGTTTGGAATAGTTTGGCACAGCCATAAATTGTCCCTATTCAGTTGGCAGCAGAGCAAACTGAACTGCTTGTAAAGGTCTCCTGCGAGGTAAAAAGGGGGGTAAATCTAACCTCAGCTGATACGCAGACACTGGTAGTCTTCCATAACGCCCATCATATTGACATTCACAAACTGCTGAAGACCAATGGGAGTTGTGAAACTTGCTAAACCTAAGCTAACAATTTTTTTTCTTAACATCCTTTTAAGTAAACTGACCTAAATACCTGGACCCAGGAGGCAGAGTACTTAAACTCTCCTCAGAAGACAAGACAATAAATATCTCAGGTAAATGTACCACTTCATGCAGTGGGATCGTTTACAAACCATACTATATTCTGTACTGTGATGTACCTGGTAGGAGCCTGGTAACAGATACAACAGAGCTGAAAACAGATGAGTAGACAGTGCCCACAGTAGGATTTAAAGTCCCTTCCCTGGAGCCAGTACCTCCCTAAAAGGCATCTTCATTTAACGACAGTTCCCAGCTGTTTATCGAGCATTAGTCCCCTCTGTATCCATACAGTGTAAGGGCCAAGTCCTTCTGCAATAAAATTCTCTAACATCCACACAATAGCACTTGACAAAGGCTGACTGGAGAATTGTTCCATTTTATTATGACATTTAAGACTGCTGTATTTGTTTTGCTCTGTACTGGAATGAAAAATAAAATTAAATCTTTCTATCCTTCTGACCATGGCCGCATGGCTGCCAAAGTTGTTTTTACTGTCAAGCCCTCTCATCAAAACAATGACACCAGACAAGTTTTGGCTCCTGAACTGTTCCATTTTACAACTACTTTTATAATTAATTTTGTTCTACAGTGGAATGAAAACAAAATCTTTCTAACTTTTATTACAAAATAGAGTTCTATTGACATAGATTTTTAGACTGAGAAGGCTGGATTTTAGTATGACTGTCTCTACTTTTGAGAAAGCCTGTTCTTGATCACAACCTTTCTGATGGTGTTTTGTCAAAATCTATACACTTCCACAAAAATATTTCACCTTTAATTATATGTTTCCACAAAAAAACAAAAGACTTCCTTAAAAGTACTCCTGACTAGCATTATTTCTGAAATTTGTTTCTTCAGTGACACATATCCCGGCTACTAACCAGTCTTTGCTCTCCTCCAGATGCCACACAACTCACAACAGTTTGTACCTTCTCAGGTGAAAATACTCCTCGCCACAAGTGTTATGTCTATGACATTAAGAGTTTTGTTTTCACATCAAGTTAAAACCAAAATTTTTGATTTTTCTGCCCGAGGAATTTACTATAACATCCTTAACATGAAATAAATGCATACTCCTTGTCCCTAGTGCTGCCCTCCTTTTTTTTTTTTTTTTTTCCTGAAGATATTGTTAGAGAAAATGATGAGAGAATCTAAAAAAAAGTGACGTCAGACAACAGAAAGGTATAAGATAACAGAAAGGTATGAGGTATTTAAGACCGACTGAAGAGAGGACGTAAAAGTTACTTAGAAACAGAATAGCTATTCTTAACTGGTTTCTTGAGCGAAATTCATGCCATTGGGGTGAGGGAGTAATAGAATCAGGTAGCTTAGAATAATTATGCACATATATTTTTAATACATGTTAAAAGATATTTATTATCTAATGATGTATAATTATATCATATAATCATCTATAATAAAATATATGCATAATATTTTTATATATATAAACTTTCATAATACAGTAAGAGCACCTATCCCATGAACTACATACTCAGTTCCAATCTAAAGCGGACCTTCCCTTCACATCATGACACAATCAGCACTCCAAATAGTCTTACCAGCAGCAGCCCTCACTTCATACGTCTACATTCTACACACTTGTAGCAAAGCATTCATTCACAGAAGTGCTTAAAGACTGCTTTTAATCCTTTGTTTCCTGGCTAAATTAATTCAAATTTTTCCACTTCAGCTTGTTTATTGCTACATTCTACTGTCCTACAGAAGTTCTTAATATCTTTGGTTATGTCTTTGTGTTGGACGTGGCAGGAGAGGCATGTTTCATTTACACCTAGAAAACCCAAGGATCCTTCTGTCTGCTACAGCCTATTGCCTATTAAGGCAAGAAGTACCGTGAAGTACAGGGAGCATTACGCAATTTCCCGAGGATTCTGACAGCACAATCTTAGGGAAAAAAACAAACCAAAGAAAAAAGCCCATGTACCACATAAATAATTTTAAAACAATGCAAGATTCTATTTCTAACCAATAACCTTTTAGTCCTCAAAATGAGCTGTACAAAGCATGAATTAGTTAAGATTTATATTCAAGCACTCAGCGGAACAGGATTTTGATGGCAAAACTGTGCATATTATGCTCAGCAGAAGGATTTAATTTGGGGGTCTCTGGTTTGTTTGTTGAAACTGCACAACTAGGTTGATATCGCAATATGCCTGGTGATACGGGTTGACTGTTACCTATCTTGACTCAGACAGTAAAACTGGCACTTCTCCTGCTTTTATCGGTCCTGAAGCTTGAAGTATCTGAGTTGATACTCCTTCCTTGTTAGCAAGGAGGTAAAATAAAGTGAGGCTTTGTATGAGAACCATTTGCCACGCAGATCTGGCAGCAAGTCAACAGGAGAATCAAACAGGTCCCGAGTTCAGCCAACAATGACAAGAAACAGAACAATTCGTAATCAAAATTCTATATTCTCTTCTGTTTAAATATTAACAGTTCCTCCATGTGACATGCAAATTAATGTTTTCTTGCTTGTCACAAGCAAGAATCAAACAGAGACAATTCAGTGCAATCAGATGGGTAACAAGATCCTGGACAGGCAGATTTAAAAAGTCCTCACTATTTCAGATTTAAGGAAGAAAAGCAAGAAAAACAAGGGAGAGACAACGTATGCCAGCAGAGATAAGGACAATAACAGATTTACTTTTTTAAAAAACTGTATCAGGAAAAAAATATCATTAACATGGCATTGGTCTGGTATTAAAGAAAACAGTAGAAGAATCAATAAAGATTCAGGAAAAGCAGGGCTAATCAGTGATTTTTCTGCTCTATATTCGGAAAAACAAGAGATAATATGTTGTATCACTCCATTAATAAGCAGTTATTTCCAACTGCGTCAATGGCAAGTTGCAAAAAGGCAGCTTTTAAAGCTAGGCATACCAAAACCCAGTAAACCTGGGCAACATAATCAAAGAAGCACTAAAAATATGTAGCTGAGGAGCTTTTTTATATGATGAATATAATCTCAAAGCAACTCTTGGAGAACAAGGGCAGTTTTAAACTAAATAAAAGAAAGCTGATGTCACACCAATGCTTAAAAAAAGGGAAACTAGAATAACATATGCGTTTTAAGTACTGGTAATGTAATGCTGATCATTGCAGAATAACAGAGGAGCTGATATTATTTCCTTAATGTCCTAACAGAGGGTTCAATGAACAACAAATAAAAGGAGGGTAAAATAATTATTACCAATTCAATTTTGTTGGAAAAAAAAAAAAAGAAGGTGGCCTTTTCACAAAGAGAATAGCTTTCTCTGGTAAGACTGTAATTCTAGTTGAAACAGATAATAACTCTGATATAATGTAAAACACAATTCCCTAAGTATTCTTTAACTATTGGTTTAGAAACAAGCATTCTGTAGTTAATAAAGCAGTGACAAAGATTAAAACTCATTAACTGACAGATTAAAAATGCAATTACAAAGAGGCATCATCAAACAGGTGAGTTTCTTGTTGGGTCTGAAGCATACAACATATTGAGACTACTCTATTTAGAAGTTTGTCAGTGATCTGGGAAAAGACACAAAGTCTTCAATTATAAGATCTCCAGAAGATGTGGTAACCACAGGAGATTTAAAGAATGTAGTGGAAAACTAATTCACACAAAGAAATTTGGTGAATGTAGTTTTAGTATAGTGCAAGAAAGCAATATTATTTGATTTGGCTAAATTACAAGACATATCTCAGAAGAAAGAAAACAGGCCAAACTGACGGGATGGAGAACCTGTGAAGTGGTAACTCTGGGCAGGACTCATTGGTCAAGGGTGAACCAATCCATCCAAAATTAGCCCTCAGTGTAAGGCAGCAGCCAAGATAACTTCCACAATCTTCAGATTTGTATACAATGAGCTATCAAATAGGAGTACGTGCATTATGTTATGCTTGTATTTTACTAAATAAATTTATTATATTATTATATATATTATAATATATATTATTATATATATTAAAAATATATTATTATTATATTATTATAAATTTTATTACTAAAGAATTGAAAAAAAGCCATGAAGGAATTTATTACACATTGCTAAATAAAGAGGAAAATTAAGGGACAATTTGAACACAATCTCAAAGTTTCTACACAGAGAAGATCAATTGCACGATTTTATTTTATTTAGTAAATATGGCATAAGCCATACATTGAACCATACATTTACACTGAAACTAGAAGTAACTTTTATCAGGAAAGGTCCTCCCCAGAAACAAATTAAGTTGTAGCAGATTCCTAATTGTTTTCAATCATTTAGAAAAAACATCCAATCTTGATTTTAAAAATTTGAGCACACAGATTATGGTTGAAAAAAATACTGTGACTGGTGGTACAGGTCACACAATAGCCTCTTCTGCCAATCAAATCTATCCATCTACTAATTTCACAGAACATAAAACAAACTGGTGATAGCAGCATTGGTCAGAAAGCCAGCTCTTGGGCTACATCGTTTACAGATTTTCTTGTCAGTAGCCTTTCTCACCAAAAGAGAAGAATCAAAACAATTTAGTGAACTTGTTTTGTGTGTATGTTTATTTATTTTTGTAGTATTCGCTATAGTCTCCTGGGAAAACAGATCACATGTACGCTTAAAAAACAAGTCCAAAGTTTTCACACCTGGCCAGAAGAGTTAGCTCTCAGGGAAGTGCCATAACTCCCATTTAAATCCTCTTGTAAGCCAGAACAGTGTAAACCATAACAATGTAAGCCTAAAATATGAGGCATTTAACTACTGAGCACTTCTCAGCCTAGACTGAGAGGAACAGAGAGAGCATTGGGGCAGTTTAACTAGAGATGAAGGGAGAAGGAAAATCTTTTCAAAGCTCTGTGTCTCACAAGGGAAAGAAAGATGGAGAGAAGAAAGGCATCATTAAAGGCAGGGTGCAGGATTTAAAAAAAAAAAAAAAAAAGATCACTTGCAGGAACTTTCCTTTCAACTACATCAAACACTTCCACTACTTTTGAGGTCCAAAGCCCATTTACCTTTTCCTTTCCAATATGAAAGCCTTCTCCAACCACCTCCCACCACCCACTGCAAGTTACGGGATTTGCTGCTATCACAGCCTTCACTCCACGTGTGCAATGGCCTCTTCCCCCGTGTTGTGCCCATCTTTTCTACTTAAAGAGTGCTTCCACTCTTCCACAGCCTATTATACAGAGCCTAGCAGAAGATGAATTTACTCCTTAGGTTTGTTTTTGTATAGATAGATAGATAGATAGATAGATAGATAGATAGATAAAATTCTGCCATGCCTAGGAGCTTTTCTAACTTGTGTTCACCTACACCTGTCCTCAAGAAATCCTAAGTCTAGTGAGGATTCCTGGAGTGCAGCACACACGGCTCGTGCTGCCTCCCATCCTCAAAATGCAGGAGACACCAGTACAGTTAGCTCTCTACCCAGTGATTAACAGCTGGGAAATACTTATTTACAGCTGATTTATTCTGCTCCAGTCTCACAGAATTCCAGCATGAGAATGGGCCAGGATTTAGATCTGGCCCCTGATTTGACAATATTTTTCAGTTTGACAACTATAGGTAGGAGCTATGCTGTGAGAAAGCAGAATTAAGTCTTGACAGGTAGTGGAATAAAGATTATTACGTTTAATTGTAATCAAGCCTTTTTTGTTACATGGGATGGCTTGTCCAAGAGATGAGTCAGAGCAGTGTGGGGAGGGATGCTGCTGTTAGAAGACTTCAGTTTTGCTGGCTTCACAAGCACAAGGACACATTTTTAAGGCAGTGTTCTGGGATCCACATCCAAGCAAAACCACTCTGGTTTCTGCCACTTGTGCTTTCTTTATCCTTCCACAACCCTTTATCCCAAGCATCTCAGCTTATCCAAGAGAACCACAAAATCGTTCCACATCTCTTTCCCCTTCCATCCCTCTCTCTCTCATGGCTATATCCTTTATTCAACTGTCCGTTTTCAGCAACGCCATCTATCTACTTCCAGTATTATCACATGAAGGGACCACATGAGGCTCCATCTTCTTTCAAAAATCTTTTCTCACTATGGTACTACTCTGCAACTCCAGCTTGTTCCCTTATGAGTATAGGACAAGGATCCTACTCAAAATTGCCTGGGTAACGTAAAGACAACTTCCCTGACCCTGTCCCAACGACTTTGGCAAAGCTGGAAAACAACTCTTACAAGGAAAAAAAAAATCCTTCCATCCACATAGCCCCCAAACTTAATCTCACCAGAATTTTCAAGAAAAAACATTTTAAAAATCAGTTTCATAAACAAATCTAGTATGGAAAATTTAGGCTTGAATAGATTTTCAAAATTCAAAGTTTGGAAACTAAAACACTATCAGATTTAGTAGTGGTAAAGCACCTTAATTACATATGACACTACCAACCCTAACAGAAAGTTCAGAAACAAACAGGTACACAAACAATAAAAGATACATACCTTGCTTATAAAATGCCTGTATTTTATTCAAACATACTGTAGTTTTAGGTCTTGTCTGTTGGAAAAACTGTACATGATAAATTAATCTGATTTATTATAAAATCTGTTGATATTTTATAAGAAGCGTAACATTTTCCCTCCCAGATACAAAGAAAAAAAAAAATTTCCACGGCATCTTTATGAGAGACTCAGTCTACCATCATTTAATTAAGTGCCGGAATTAGCACAAAATTACAAATCAGGACTCCTACTCCCATCAAGAGTCCCATTAAGAGACAGAAAAGGTGTTAGACACCTAACTCTCTTGGATTTGGAAATCTTTTAGCTACGTATTCATAAACCCTGCCCTGATCCTCTTCACTTTGTACAATAAAAGTGATAGGAAATACAACAATGTAAGATGATAGAAACCCTGAAGGGAAATAATTTAGAATAGACTAAAGGAATTATTTTAATATGATAGATAATTAGATTGCAATATACCAAGAGTAGTTTGTTAAAGTTTCTTGACTTAAAGCAGGCACTGCTGACTGCTGCACTGAACTTTATTAAAAGCCCCTGCATTTCAGTAGACGCAATGTGCGAGACCAATGACATGGGTAACAACATTACTATTAATTCCATTAATAACCACATTACTATGCATGTCATCAGTCCCAAATTCACACACACGTACACATCATATGTTCAAAGCCCATTAAACGTCAGGAATCTCATTTACAGTCTTCCTAGAAACGAATATGCGCTTGTAGAAATGCCAGTGTGTTGAATCCTACCACAGAGAAGAGAACCGTATGCAGTGAAGGTAGAAATGCTCCTTTCAGAAGAACATCTCCCAATCCTGCGTCGTGTGCTAACCTCGTACTTGTTTATCCTTACTGCAGTGAAAGCTCTGAATGCACAAACTGCACATGGACTTTAAATGAACACTCAGGAGCAAATTCTGCCCAGAGAGGCAAGACCTTAACGCTTGTGGCAACATGATCAATCTTTTAATTTGCTGCAGCCAGAACGGAAACTGAGTCCAAGCAAAAGGTCAGAACAGGCATTTTATATTCTCTGTTAAAAGAGGGGAGGAAAAAAATGTCTTTGAGGAGTAAAGTAAGTAGCTAATGAGACACAGCACTGACAGCTGGAATTTAATAAGTATCCACTTCACAAGGAAAATTGCTCTTAGTAATTAAATACAGGTATCATACAAAGCTTCTGCTTAGAGCCAGACTTCAAAATCCTTCTGTCAGTAGGACTGACAGGGTTTTACATCCCAGGCAATATAAGGGTGACTTTGCCTGGGAGGCTAGTCCTAAACGAAGAGGGTTAATTGCATAAAATTCACAGTCATGTCAGTGGTAAATAATTCCAAAGGGACTTGTTCAGATAGTAGTCTGGCATTACTGAAAAACAGACTGCAACTAAAAAGACCTGTTATAAGGCCCACCAAAACCTGAGACACATAAAAAGTTTATTAGTCATTGCAGAACTAAAATGCAAACAAGATCTTTTTAGAGGGATCCAAAATTCTTTATGCTCCAGGTCTGTAGGGCCATAAAACTCTACCTGAGAAAAATTTAAACAATCTTCTAATTAATCACAGAATTTTATAACCTCTCACAAGCTCTAAGTAAAACATTAACAAGGTAGGGAGAAGGAAGTCCTCTTTGTACTAGGCATGATTCCTAACCCCGCTGACATACCCCACTAGAGGAACCAGCTTAGAATTTAACATCAAACTGAGATTATAATGGATACTAGCACACCGAGATGGTGTTTCACTTATGGGACTTCATTCCCATAATTGAAGGCATAAGTCTAAATTACTGGGAGCATCGGGGAGAGCAGAGTGGAATCGTTTTTCTGTAATTTATGACACCACCATCCAAGTACGACCACATAACATACCTTAACATAATAAATTTCATACCCCTAAAAAGCCATCTTGATCCTCACTCACTTAGCAGTCCAACAGAACACTGTTGGTATCACCAAAAGAAAGCAGTTTAAGTATCTAGATGGTGGAGCGTTTTTACCAGCTACGTCCAACAGAGTTGCATTTACTCAGGTATGCACAACACAATCACACAGCTGTATTTACCTCAGTGTAAAACAGCACAGGCTCTGCAAAACGTGTTTTAACCTACCTCATAGTACATAGGCAGATCCTTAACCTTTTTTCCCTTTTGATTCCCAGATTCTCTGATCTGCGAGGAAACAAAGCATTCTACTGTGAGAAGATTTTAAGTTTGCACAAATTATTTTACTCGTTATTCCCTTTTGAAAACACTACACTCTCACTCCAAAATAGCGAGGAATCATCTTAGGGTACCCTTGTACCTTAGGGAGGGAACTTTTGTGATCAGCATCTTGAAGAAAAGTCTGTAGCAAAACCTCACTATTCACAGGGAGCAGAGCAGCTTATACAGTAAGCTTTTCTTTTTCCATTTTTAACTCCTATGAATTAGTGTAATTTTTAAAACTTCCACAGAGTAATTCAATTGAACACAAAACTTACAGCTACCACAGACCAAAGAAGTTCGTATTTAGAAGTGAGATCTAGGGTTTGGTTTGTTGTTAAAAGTTCCATTCTGGGAATACCTGTCTGAAAACGTCTTCCCGCGTTACCACGCTGAAGAGCTTCCGCTGCGGCACCCGCACAGCAAGAGACAGGGCCTTGGTGTGGATTTCATCCTCAGGTTTGGTCCCCACAACGAAAGCGATGCTAGGCTTCCAGTCATCCTGCGTTCCAAAATAAAATATTTAAGGTATTAAAACACAAGCAAAAAAAGGCGCTTCTCTGCAGTTTTAAGGAATAAGCCCGTAGAGGTGGTTATTCCCTTTAAGACATATTCAACATCACTGTATTAATCACACTGAAATAAACTGTATACAACTCGAAAAAGCACATACTATTTTGTCGCAATTCTTTCTGCCATCAGGTGGCAGCATTATGCTATGGAAAACACAAATGCCTACTAACAACCCCTACAAACCTCCCCCAGGCAAACGCATTAGCACCACACACAGATAAAGTAACTTTTAAATGTCATTTGCAGGTTTGACAGTTAAGTAAGCAAACAAGAAGTGAATTTTGAATATATGTGTTATTGTCACTGAATACATCTATTATTGTGATTATTTGCTGTAGAAAAAAATAAACGAATTTCAGCTCCCTCATCCCGGGAATTAGATAATGCCCAGATACTATTTTCTGAAAATGGTAGCATTATTTGTATGATGTTTTATAAGGGTATTTTTATGCATATCATGGTTCTTACATGGTTTCAATAAGTATTCTGGACTAAGAAAAATTATTTATCAATGGCAAGTTATATTTCACTACAATATTGACAAATGAAAAACACTAGTAGTTTTCAAACACTTGCAGTAAAATACACACATTTTTATGGGAAAAAATCTGATTTCAGCATTAAAGAAATGCAGAACCAGAGAAGACTGGAACACGTTATATAGTGATATGCATCCACAAAACCCTCAAAACAATGTCATCTAAGCAACTTTTACTCGTTACTCTTCTTTTCCATTTGTTCTGCTTTAACCAGAATCCCTTTCACAAAGCGAGTGGCTCTCTCCAGCACACCTACATCTCACCCCAGAGTATTCGCTATCAGCATCAGTGGCACCTGAACCATACGTGCTTCCAATGGTTGTGCTGTACACTCCGCAGGGATCACCAAATTTTTTTTTGATTGCACATCTGCATGTGTAAACTGCAAGGATATCAATAAAGCTGAATAAAGGTAAATATTGAAAGAGCTTCAGTAAGATCAAGGTGGTCCCAAGACATTGTCACGCTAACCAGGACCGGGCCAAGCAGAGTCACGTACCGGACCAGTGTGCACCATAGCAGGGAAAGATTTTAAAGACAAATTTAAGAGAGGGTGGTAACTTTAGGATTTTGATGGAAATATTATCATACGTGTATATTATGTACAAAGTGCCTGTGGAAAAGAGGAACAAAACCTGAGTGGACGGTAAAGTGAGGGAAAGGACGGTTCCAAAAAAAAGTTAGATGTAAACGGTAAAAGGACAAGTTTCTTTTTCCAGTTTTACTGTACCCTTCTTCATTTGTTCCTTCCCTTAGTTGAAAAAAAAGCCTACCTAAACGTTTGCAATTTGAGCAACTGATGACTTGGGATGGGATAAAGCAAGAGCTGACGTAAGTTTCAAACTAGTAAATGCTTGCATGGAGGGAAACAGTTTGTCATACTCTTCAGGTAACAAAGGATAACATCACATGAATATGGCGCAATGTGATGATACATACATGCCCCATGTTTTAAACCACAGAATATTCAGAGAAATAAAAAAAGATGGAAAGATCACCTGGGTCACTAAGTGCAGTCTTCTGAAACTGCAAGTAGCTACAGAGCAGACACCTAATCCAGAAGGGCCCCTAGAGTTCCACACATCATAAACTTCCTTGACCTTTTATAGCAGCACAAAACAAACCTTAAGTTTTTAAAATTACAAAATGCAGGAGAGTGCAAGCATATCACTGATGCTCTAGGAGCGTGCAAACACGACGGAATTTACGAGCGGAGAGTGCCCAGTTGCGCTGGGGCAGCGGGCACCGCTCGCTGGAGAAGCGGCAGCAGCAATGGCCTGTGTGGGGACTGCACCAAGCACACGCAATTTCTTTTTCCCCTTTCTAGCTGGCGGCGAGGATGGAGGACAATACCTCCTCCTGCCTAAAGTAGCCAAGATAACTACAGGTGCACAGCGCTATGAAAGAGCTAGGTATTCCAGTATTATCGTCAAAACACGTGCGCAGGAGTTGCAGTTAATCTGAATTCAAGTTAGAATTGTCATTGTATAGCTGCCAAGAGCTGGACGCAAAAACTTTACCATTCTTTGGACAGAGAGCATTTAGATGTCCATACTTGTGTGCCAACGTGTCATTTCCTAGGCTTTCAGAATTGAGACCGAAACGCCTTCATGTGGCAGTACCCTGGTGTTCCCAGGGCTCGCCAGCAGAGACGGGGCCTTTAGAACAACCATCCGCCTACAACGTGAGCTAAAGGAGCGACTGATACCGCTACGCTGTCCTCTTCAGTGAGGACCACCAAAAGAGGGGAACGAGGCTCAGTCAGTCTCACAGACAGATGGTGACAGCACAAGAAGAGCAAGACTGAGGAATGTCAGGTTCTACCCTAGATGCTAGGGGAAGCATGGTCCAGCAGAAATACAGAGCCTGCTCTCACAACTTCTGCAGTTCTTCAGATATGCAAAGAAATCTCCATCAGAGTCCTCAAACCTCTGCCTTATGCCTTCTTCAGTTCCTCCTTAAAACATGCCGGTGTCTTGGTGCCCACAAATTACACCTGCTTAGCACTGATTAACATCATCCTGCAACAACAACGTCTGTGAAACCTGTCTTCCTTACAGTCCTGTCTCTCATTGATCTTTCCACCCCTTGGTCACAACTGTCCCTAGCTCACTTCTCCTTCCATTTCTACTCGCTGTTCCTCACCCAACTTCCACCACTTCTCCTAATGCTTCCCACATCCATTACCTGCTCCCCTAGCTCTCGTCCTCAGTCTCCTTGTCCAGCTAGTCCCTAGTTTCATTATCTGATCCCACTTCCAGCTTTCTCCAGCCTCAGATTCCTTCTCCAAATCCTTATTCTCTAGCCCCTCTAATACTTCCCAGGCACTTTCAGAGTTACGCTTGAGCAACGAGACTTTCTCCTTCCCGGTACTTGTGTGTTCCCTGGGAAGGCACTAAAAGCAACGGAGAGAGAATTTTCCCGATTTCCACTGCGGTGCTCACCTTCACAGCAGCCTGTAACAAAGCACCAAAGCAAAACATCAGGGTAAGTCCTGCTGAAAAATCAATTTTTCAAAAAACTTAGGATTTACCCAAACACAAACATTCTCAGAAAGAGGTATGCCCTCAGCAAAAGGCATACCCTTGGCATCACCGTGGTGCATCTCCTCCCCTCCTAAATTCTCTGCTTCAAAGAAACAAGCTGCTAAAGTTTCTCCACAGAACAGCTATGCGAATACTCATAGCATAGGCAAAACACTGGCTAATATATTAAAAATAAAATACATGGAATGAGCCTCTACAAGATAGCTGGTAGGGAAAATTATAACCTCACCTAATTTAATTCTACAGAAGTATATGCAACTCGATGTAAGGCCTTTTGTGTAAAAATTTAAACAGTATTAGAGATAGCCCATACCTCCCTAGCTGCAAAATGAAGAAAAAAATGTTCCTTTTGTAAAAAAGGTGCAATACCTGGGAATTGGAGCTAGTTAAATACCAGAAATGGCTACAAACACTTCAACAGTGAATAATGATCCAGAATTCTCAGAGTCACTAATAGCATATCAACTATTTCCAGACTGACCAGTTTTGAAGCCCTCAAAGATCATTTTTCAGAAAAGCTAAACTTTGAGAACAGCAACTGAAGTCAATAATGACCGCGAATGCGTAGCGTTAATACATAGTTTAAAGGTGTTTAATTGACTATGCTCTTTTCTGACCTTAAAAATCTATTACTTTTGCAATATTGCCCTTATATTATCAATACTGTAACAGTATCCTTAATGTTCAAGGCACTGAAAGGAAGAGAAGAAACAGACCCTGCTTCTACAGCTCACCACCTAAAATCACAACATAAAAATGAGAAGGAAAAGTAGTAAAATGTATATGGTTACTTTAAAAACATTTTCTCCCTCAATATACAACTGCTCCTCCACTGAGTTTAATTCTTTCAAATGTTATTGTAGAAGTGAGACCCGAGAAAGGATCTGAAAGAAGATAGATTAGTGACCCTACGGCTACCTCAAATGAGGTTCCCAGCTTAAAGAACAGGATAGAGAAAGCCATAAAAATAACTACTGGAGAAGCAAGGAAACAGTCTAGGAAGGCTGCCGTTGAGAGTATAACGCCAGCACGACGTACTGTGAACGAAGACGACCAAAATGCGGAGAGTAGGTAGCCCACAGAACCAACAACACTGACTGAAACACGAATGAAAAAACCCAAAGCTGGAAATGTGGGATTGGCAACTGAATACTCCTTAAACGATCTGAAACAAGCTCCAGTTAAGGGGAGGCCAGACCACTCTCCCTGGAAAACCTCCAGTGACAACCATTGTCACAGACGACACTGTCCCCACCCCCTTCCAAAACTCTCGGCCATGTCAAGAGTTGACATGCACCAACGTCTCTCTCAGTGTTAGAAATAACCATCTATGGGGGAAGCTTGTACATCCCTCAGGTGAAGGGGCTCCAGTCCTAGCAAAGTCTACCTAACTCTGAAAGCTCCGTCTAAGCAGCTAGGAGTTTTCCAAAATCCTTGTTTTCACAAAAGACAGAAGGTATCTCATCATCTCCTGATTTTGTTCTCAAGCCTCCACTGTGTCACCCTGTAATGTGATTTTTTTTCCCAACTGTTAAAAACCAGTACAATATAGCCTACTTCTTTGTCACAGTGCTATTGGAACAGCGTAGGTATGTTAAAAAAAATCTCTAACTTCAATTCACATTGAGGAAAAAAGCAGATGTAGCTCACAAAATTTTGTTTCCTTTTTAAACGTGTCTTGTTTTCCCTGCTTCATTTCCTAGACAGAAAAGGGCAGCTGTTCTAGAGCAGACATTTGAAAAAGTCAGCTATGTTGTTTATTTTTGCAGTACCAGTTTCTAGATCTCTTTGGCCAGGAAAAGCATCAAGCAGCCACCTCACCCCACCCCCTTTCCAGGCAATCTGAGTATCTCTCATTTTGCATCATCATTTATTCTTGTGGTATGTAATGGGGTTTTTTTTGTTGTTTGGGTTTTTTTTTTTCCCCCTCTTAGGGCCACAATTAGTAGGTTCATTTCATTACAGCACAATTTCAAATTTAACTGTAATGGCTGAGGAGAAACATTTGAAAACTTAAACTCCAAACACTTCAGCACCAAACAGCAAGAGTTCTTTAATCTCCTGATTTTTACATAATGCCTCAGAAATAATGAGATTTATTAGTGATTTATGAACACTTAGGGCGATGTTACCTCTCGCATCCATTGCTTTCAACAACGAGAGAGCTTGTAAATCAATCAATACAGCTGGCATTACCGGGAAAGGTTGCTCATCAGCAATTTTGTAGCCCTAACATAGTGCCTGCGTAGGGCATCCCTGCTGAGAAATCCGCAAGTCCCCCTGCCTTATCTGCTGACTGACACACGCCCGTGTTTACTAATGGGTTCTGGTTTTAAGAGCCTGAGCTTTTGCTGTATAACCTGGGCAGATGAGAGAGTACCAAAACTCCATTGAATGCTAATTCCTCTCCAAAGCGGAAGCAGTAAGAATAGTAACCAAAAGTGGGGCCATCCTATTCAGAACACTTTAAATGGTTTTACAAGCTTTAATTTCAGGCCAATTTTCAGGCCCTAAAATGCCAATAAAATGAGAGAAACCATACAGACGGAACGTCAGAGCAGAAGATGGCTTCCAGTTGCTATGCTTAGCTTTACTAGTTAAGAAGAAGATATAATAGATTACAATTATTTCAATTGTTAAGGGCTGTATTTGCCCAGAATTCACCTTTCACTTAGCAAATATTGCCCTTTAACTACTTAAAGCATGCACAGTTTAAAACTAAGAATCTTAATTTATATTTTGTAATTTAATTCTGCAGCAAACCCAATCAAAATGTCTTGACAAATATCTGAAGGCAAATACAACTTGCAGCTCCATGTTCTTCTGCGTAGCACATTAGAAACAAAAAAAAGATGTATATAAACTATAATGAAAATTCCATATTTCCTCTGTACATGTTTTTAAGTTGTCTGTTTGCCAGTTTTCACAGTGCATTTAGTAAAAGCAATTATTTGGTTAGTAAATACCATTTAAATCATATTTTAGTTAGCATACCCATCCATAAAATCTTAACAGCACTGGTAAAATGACTCCTTTTCATAGATCAGACTAATAAAATATTGTAAGCCATAAACACACATTAAAACGTGAAATTTCATTGCTCAGTCTATCTGGTACAATTTAAAACCAGTTCTAGTAAATTCCCTTTGACTCCACTAAAGGGAAAGAATATTCTCTGAATTGATACAAGTAAAAGATTTTAAAATTCATTAGACATGAATTACCAGGAGAGAAATGTATTTAAGCGATAGGAGTTCCCGCCATCTCCCAAATCATTTCAGATTCACAGGGTGTATCACATACAATACTGAGGAAGAGTAGGGAACAATTTTGTGCAGCGTGTCTGGTGACACCCACAATTAGAGGTGCTCAGCACTCTCTTTTACAGGCTGCTTTCCGCTCCTGACCATTATATATTCCAGTTTAAATCTTGTATGCTCTGAGATTACTGGGGCGGGGAGAGGGGGGAAGGATACTGTGGTTAGACTATTTGCAGAATGAGATTTCATTTTTAAAAATCATTTTTACCCTTTAATAAAAAACCCTATGTGATTAAGTAATTAAGATATTCAATTCCCTCCGTGTTCGAGAGGAAGGAACTAAAATTTGGCAGCACAGCCACACTTGTGTCAAAGATGTTCTGTTGCAGAGCACGTTTATTTACATTATTTATACCCACATTTGGCTGTACTTGACAAATCTTGATTCACACATGCTCAGAAGAGATTTGTTTGCATTTGACAGTTTTGCACTCCTGCCCATGACTGTAAGAGCTGAATAAGAATTTTCCTGCAATAAGAAATTTCAGCGGCTGCCCAGCATCACAGGAGCCTGAGTTCAAGCTGACGGCAGCGGGGAGACAGTTTTTCCCATGTTCCCAAGGCTCTGCCTGCTAACAGTGAGCCCGAGAAAGTGGAATTAGCTTAACTGGAACAGAAAACGGTTGGACAATACCAGAATTAAGGCACCAAGGAATCTTAATTCAGCCCCCATGGGTATAGGCATTACGATAACCTTTAATTAGGTGATCGGGTATTTTTTTCCTACAGAATTCTTACCCCATTCAGTGAACGTATTCAACATTTCTTTCCATCTGCCTCAATGTGTGGTCCTGAAGAATCCTAATTCTGGCATTTCCTAAGTTTTGAGCATTTTATTTCCTACCTTTTAAAATACTTCAATACAACGGTTTGCATTTAACAAATGTAGTAAGTTACATGTAGAAGCAGCAGTGTAAACAAAGCACTTTGTTCAGTGAACTCACCGGACAATATCCACAACCACAATAAACACCACCGTAAAAACAAAAACAAAATAAATCACTAATTGGCACCTTGCTGTAAGCTCGGGAGAAAGGTCAGGAACGGAGTAGGTGACGGAGACCGAACCTCCAGCCCCTTCCCGTGCTCCGGGGAGGTTCTCCTAGCGCGGGGGTGAGCGTCACCAGCCAGAAAGGGCTCAGGCGCCTTTGAACTCTACTGAAAAACTCTACGTTCTAGGGAGAAATGGGAAACGACAGCCTTAGCTGAGCAGCTTGCTTCAAAAAGTGATTTTGTTTGGCTGAACTTGTACTATATGGTTACCGCTAAATAAAAGTAAAAGCACGTAAGTATTTAAAAGATTTTTGGACATCTGCGGCATTTTCGGGAAAACTGATTAGCCAGTTTAAAAGCCTCCGCCTGTATTCAAAAGTCCTCATACTTAACCAGAACTGCTGACATGTTAAAAAAACCCAACCCAAACACAGCAGCAACAACAACAAACACCTGGGTTTTTAACAGGGCACAACAGGAACCCACCCAACACAGAAGCCGTGGAAGTCATTTGTCTCACTTGCAGAAGCAGCGCTAGATAAACACATGCTAGATAAATATTATTGTTTGCTAAACTACTCTGCTACTTTGAAACCAAATTCTCTCTTGCAAGTCAAGATTTATTAGAATTACATTGCTTACTTAGAACCTGGAAACCCAAATATGCCTTTAGATCCTCACACGCTGTAAAAGAAGGGAAAAAAAAAAAGGGGGGGGGGGGAAAGTGACTTTTAGCTGCACACACTCAAGCAGGAAAATTACAGCCTCACATTTTCAACGCTACAGTTAATGCTGTGTCAGCACCTCCATCACGCCTCCTCGTTCAGCAGTTTATAAAAAGTTCACTCCGAGCCGAAACCTGGCACCCAGAGCCCCAGAAAGGAAAGCGCCGCGGAGGGGAAGGCCAGGCCCCCGCCGGGAGGACTCAGGGCCCGGCCCGGGGCGGCCCCGGCAGCGGCGCGGCCCCGGCCCGCCCGGAGGAGCGCCGAGAGCCGCCCGGGCCCGCTCCCCGCGTCCCCAGCCCCCGGGGCGGCCCCGCCCGGCCCCGCGGCCGCCTTCACCTCCTGGAGGCGGGCGGACACCAGCGCGGCTTCCCAGCTGTTGGCCGCGGCCCCCGCCGAGGCGACCCCGCCGGTCTTGGGCTGCTTCGGGCCCATGGCGACGGGCAAGCCCGACGCGTCGCCCTGGCGACCGGCTCCCGCGCGGCGGCGCCTTCCGGGGCGGCGGCGGCGGCGGCGGTGGCGGGCGGGCGGTGAGGTGCGTGCCCGCCGCCCGCGGGGCCTCAGGCGGGCGGCGGGAGCTCTGCTCTCCGCCAGCCGCTTCGGCCCCAGCAGGGCCGCCCGAAGGAGAGGCTTCGCCGGGGCTGCGCGGGAAGGGTTCGGCGCCCTTCAGGGGCGACGGCGGGGGCCCGCGCCGTCCCCTGGCCGCCAAGACAAGCGTGACATCGGAAGGGGCGCACGAAGCCGGCATCCAGCGGGCCGCCCGGAGCCAAGCCGCCCCGCGGCCCGCGGCGTGCCCGGGCAGGAGGGCGAAGGAGGGGGCTGAGGCGGCGGGGCGGGGGGCTGAGGGGAGCGCGGCCGGCGGCGGGGCAGCGGGCCGGGGCGCGCGGGCGTGGGCGGCCAGGCCCGCGCCCAGGCCGCCGTCGCTCCCCGAACGCTGCCATATGTTACCGCGCTGGGACCAGAGCGGGAGAGGGAGGCACAGTTGGGAGAAAGCAGGAGAGCTGCCAAGATAAAGAATTCATTACAGAGGAGTCATGTCGTGATCTCACACTGGAGACGAGTGAAATATTCTGTGTGATTTAACATTTGGTGAAAATATCCCAAACCACATGCCGCCCTTCCCCCCAGCCTCATACCGACCAGGGCTGTTCAGAGCCTCCAAAGCTTTAATTTTGTCCGAGCCTTAAAGCTCTGCTGTGCAGCACGTTATTGCTTGAGTCAGAATTTCACTCTGGGATGATACCGACCTAGTGTATGCGCTGAATAAAACACCTTTAATTACAGGGTTTTAGTGGAGAAGTAGGAATTTAGGTTCATAGGGGACGTAACAGGCGAGTCTCATACCATCTTAGTTTGCAGAAGGGTATCCTCCCCAGGGTTTGCAGACAGTGATGTAGTTTATAACATGGGAAAGCTGCACAGTAGGTTTGCCAACATCCATAAACATTTTCCCCCACCCCGTTTCTTGGCTGGTGGCCATTTTTCTCTTTTTGAGGTTTTCTTTTGTTGTCCAGAAAAAAATCAGGCTTCAATTGTTCACAGAAGCAGGCAGTGTGACATTCCCACCATACCCTTGTTCTTCATTAAAGTCTTGGATAGGCAGCCTGTGCCTGCTGAGGTGCAGTGAGAGAGTACGGGAAGGAGGGACGAGGCCGGATCGGCCGTCGATGCAGCAGAACAGGACAGAGGCATGGGGCAGAATGCACAGAAAATGGTGCCAAATGTCCCTATTATGAACCACCCTTCTGATTTTTCATGGCTCAGTTTTCAGGGCTGGATATAAGCTTCAGGAGGACCAACGGGAGAGGGTTGTGCACCCAGGTGCTGATGGTATGGCTGGAAATACGCACTGCCGCGATGTCCGTGGGAGATGACGACTGCTTCATTATGCCCACACCTGGATCTGTATGCCCAGGGTCGTTAGGAAGGTTAAAAACCAGCAAGACTGATGTCAGCCTACAGACAGCTCTGAGAACATGAACAGTAGCTGTGCGAACGATGGACTGGCCTGTGTTTGCTTGGATGAATAACGATTATTTGAAGGAGATTGTTTTGTTCTGCTGCTTGCCGTCTTAGTAAATGCATCTAGATAACTTGCTGTTTATTGTTGTTGGATGCTGTAGCAGATAGCGAGTCAAGCTGAAGTAGGACAGCCGCTCACTGGGAGTTTATACCAGTTCATTTAAAATTACCTCCACCACTCTCCCGAACAAAGGAGAGAAAGAAACTGTATTTATTCGCTATCACAAAGGGCCCTAGCGTATAGTTCTGAAATAGGTCCTCCGGTAGCAAAGTCAGCTGAAGACGTCTCCTGTTTGGCTGCTTGTCCCTGTCCATGCGGTTGTGCTGCCAAAGATGCTTGTGGGCCAAGCTGTAAACCAGATCCCTGAAACCCTCTTGGTTAAATCCTCTGGCAGACAAAAGAGACAACTAAAAAATATTGGGAAACTACAGCCTTTGTTTCCTCCGAATGGTCTGGACTACAGAGCACTGAGTTGTCTCTGGGCCATCTGAAAACCTCCAGCTTCCTCCTGAGAACTAAAAGACGAAGTTGCCGCAATCTTAAAACTTATATTCCAAAAAGTGAGTGTAATTCAACTGTACTGATAAGCCACAGATGAGAAGAATAGGCAAATTAAGACTCCAGAGAGACAATACACTGCTTGGGCTACCTTCTGCACAAAAAAGGGATGCGCACATGTAAGCCTGACATTTCCATGCAGTGAAACTGGGTCTGCCGTTAGTGCAAGAGTGAATGGGAGAATCGGTGATGACTTTGCGAATGACAAGAATATTTATGGTGAGATTTTCAGGGAGAGTGGCAAGCTAAGAAGCATAAAGCCAGCCTTTTATTTTCTGGCTTATTAGAAAACATAGCGTGTGAATCCATGAACAAACGAGAGTGGAGTAACGAAAGCTGTGAATTTACAATACACTTCTGATTCTGAATACTACTCTGTGTAAATAGAAGGTAGCTTGCCTTTCCCTGGGAGAGGGGCTAACAACCCTGTGTATTCTGAATTTACACAGCAGGGTAGGAAAGCGTGCATGGTTAATACTGCGGAGCAGCTAGACACAATATCATGTTCCTGTGCCCACGCTTTTAATAATAATAATATAGAAGGACCATTTAGAAATTAGTTATACTCTTTACCTCCTTCAGGAAGAAGAAACATTGGTTGCCTTTTATTTTAGGGTGACTTAAAGAACATTTGCACTTACTTGTTCTCCAGTAAAATGTGGGGAGTGGAAAGGCATTACTAGTTGTAAAAGTCATGTCTTCTCTACTTGATATTTCCTGAAAGACTACGGTTGACTAAAGAACTAGTAAAAGTTTTGGATCTTAAATAATTAAAGCTGGATTGACTGAGAGGGGAATTAATTTTAATCGTGCTTACTTTTTTTTTTAAATGCTTATTTTAAATGCTTGACAAATATTTGGAAAAAATGATCTTTTCAGTAAGAGCCATCAACTTCTCGCCTTCAGTTGAGAAGTGAGCAGAGAGTCCTCTTTGCTTGAGTCCTTAAGAACACACTTAATTGCTTTATATTGCTTTCATAAGATTTAAATGTTTCTTAAACGGGGAGGCTTCCTGAATTATGGCTTCAGAAAGCTGTTTCCGTTTTAGAAAACTTTCCAGAAGGGTGTCTAGAACAGCTAACATGGCCTTCAGCACTGCTAAGGAAAACAGTCTTTCATATTCCTAGTATTTCTAAAAGAAGAAGAAAGGTATTTAAAAAAAAGTGTACTTGATTTTTTTTTAAGAGAACACTGTCCAATCCTTCTTCCCTCACAAAGGAAGAGGGGGAAGAACATAAAACTCATTTTGCTTTCCTTCCCAGTTTCATGGCACTGTAGCATCTGGGCTGGGGACAGCTTTTGCTTGACAGTTGCAGCCTCCCAGGACGCAGCCGTCTCACAAGTTACGCAGATTTGGCAGCTCTGGCATGTGTTCCCACAGCCTCCCTGAACTCTCACGTACCAAGCTGGATGCAGGAGTTCTTTGCCTACAGTTGCTGCTCTGGCCACCAAATGATTCCTTATAATTTATTTCTCAGTCTCTACATTCGCTTAAATAATTTGCATAAATCTTCCCACATGGACTGCATTGGCCTCGTGGATGTGGACCAAATATCTGTCTTGGCTTTAGGATCCAGAAAGCTTATTTCTACATCAGTAAATTACAAGTGCGCATGCCCTGAAAGGGACAAAGGTTAAGCTGAGTGTAAATATATCAATGCACTCCCCTTCTGAATGTGGCACGGTGCGCTTATAATCAACGCAAAAGGTCAATCATTTCTGAATTAGACTGAGTTCTAACCATAATGAAACAATAAAATAAACTCTCCTCCTCAGATTGTAATGGATCTTCCTAATAAGATAAAGGTTGCTAGATGCTTGCAGAACTGTGAGAACACGCAGGGATGGTTAGAGAGTAAGGGAGCAGCTAAACTGTAAAGACAATACCATTCAGTCGAGTCCATCCGCCACATGGCAAGGCCTGCCCTCGGGTAGATGCACAAAGCAATAGGCCTAACCTGTTTAAGCCTATATTTGTCCAGTAATGTGGCCAAAATCAAAGCAAGTTGTAGATATTCCCTTCTTCCTCCGGCTCTAGCATTTAGTGCTGGCCTCAGCAGTCATTGTTTTTTCTTCACTCAAGTATCTCCCATCAAGCTGAGTTACAAATATGTACAAGCGTAACACGCAGAACAGATCAAACTTCCTTTATACATACAAATAAGTTTACATTTAAGAGTATCCACCAACTTTGTTTTACTGGAGGGGAAAAAAACCCCAAACTTACAAGGCCCTGCATTTAATTTTGGAAAAGATGCTTTCGTAGTCTGCTCTCTCCCACGTGCATGCATGTGCGAGGAGAATGCTTTTTCCTCTCTATAGCCAAAGGGGTAAGGATTCCTGGCAAAGCTCAAAATGAAATCCATTATCATCTGTCAGTAAAACGACTTCCAAATTCCAGCTGGATGCTGTGCAACACTCTCTTTAAAGAAAGACTCCCTCTGCATTTGGTCTTATAGTTCTACTGTCTCTAGGTAACTGAATCTTGGAAGCAGTTCAGTGCTGCCAGTCAGCAAAAAAGTCCGATTTCAGATATCTCGGGCTTTATTCCTGCCCCTTTCCAAAACAGATCACAAGGTTTTATTCTTCTCCCTAAAGAAATGAACCCAAAGAAAACATGTTCCCACCCTTGCGGAAAGCCAGGCTCCCCACCCTCACCCCATTCTCCTGCACTTTCAAATCCTGTATCGTTGCCCGCTTTCTTCTGGCACAACAGGAGCGGTGTCCCTAAGGTCGGGGGGTTCCTCCGTGTGGATCTGCTTCTGGAGCACGCCTCCCTCCCGCCACCAGCAAGCCAGGGAGTCCTACAGAGTAGTGCTGGGCACTAACCTCCAACCTTTCTCAACAGCCAAACAAAGCAACGTCTAAATAAGTGGAATTTGAAACATTATACCGTTACTGGTGCAAAAATAAAAATGTTTCTAATCTGTTAAAAACAAACATTAACACCGTGGAGGGTAAACAGACCTGAGGTGTATGCCAGAGTTTGCACTGAAAATATTGATGGTAAGTGGTGGAAAAACGTGGTGGGTTTGCTTATTTTTGAAAAGAGAAGAGATTATTTGTAAAAATACATGCAATCGGAACTGGAATTGGAGTAATTAAATGGCTAGAACCATAATTCTTTGGCCTTGGTATCCTAATTCTGTGAACTTGCACTCTGATGGTTTTTAACTGAATTTTCTGAGGGTAACGTCTAGTTGCAGAATAACTGAATTGCAACAATATATGCTGTTCGGAAACTGTTGCTTCAACTTTCTTTCCCATCTGTTTCTCTGAGCACATACGCTCCCCAGTAGATCTCGGTCAATGAGGAGGTTTTAGAAAGAAGTACATGGAGTAATGGCTATTTCCTGCCCTATTTTGGCACCTGTCTCTCTCGGTCATACTTGTGCCTAAAATCTGCTTTCTAGAACAGCCACGATTAAACTTCCCAGTCCTAGGACTGTATCCCAAACCCCTGTCGTGCCTTACCCTATCATCCACTAAATCCTTTACTCTTCCGTAAACCTGAAGTCTAACGAATAGTCCCCTTACCTCAGACCAGAGCAGCATCCTACACTTCTTTCTTTCCCACCTGCACCATTCCTACGTCACAAGCTTTTCTTATTCTGCATCTCCAAGCTTCAAGCTGGACCCCCATCCCCTGAAATACTTCCCCCCCGGCCAGCACATACCCCTGCCTGTGTCAGCAGACCGAGGCACCATAAAGCCTCAAAGCCAGCACCTCCCAGCAGTGGCGGGAGCAGATCTCTTACATCTGAAGGACCGGCACCTCTCTCCTGCCAGTCCTTGCTTCTCAGTGCAGCTGGTCCCTGTGATCTGTGATACCCCTGCCGAGCCCCTCCGCCGCCAGCGAGCTCCTGGCACGGCGCTCCAACAAAAGCATTTATGCGGATGTGGTCCTCTCGCTCATCAGCTGTGCTGGGTGCCTCCTCCCTTGCGCTTCATCGAGCACCTCACCACCACCATCTCCCGGATGACGGATGAAATAAAAGAATATGGGAAGGCTGGGTGCTGCGGTAGTTAATGAGTTGAGTTCACATCCTGTAATTTGGCCAGTCATCCTATAGAATCTCAAATAATTTGAAAATTTACTTATTCCTGAGGGCATCAGGATCTAGCCATGATCCCATATAGTGCCCCCGCAAGTGCTGTAGCCCCAGCTATTATTAGGAAAAGCACGGTGAAAACCAGGTGATGGGGATGAGCAGGCTATGAGCAGTCTCTGCCTGCCAGGCCTCGTCTTGCACCCTCCTACCGAGGTAAGCGAGAGATGGAAAGTATTACGAAAGGTGGCTTACCTTTGTGGAATTATCTGTAACAGTGTATTATTCCTCATCTTCTTTGGATGGACGCTGTGCAGTTATGCAAAGTAACCACAAAAAAAGAGAGTTTCCTGCCCCCCAAAGTCTGCGTACGTATCCTACGTGCAAGATTTTAGTGAGTCCTATCAGTATGGGAAGTTGAAAGAATTTGTGCTGTCTTTGTTTCTGCAAATGACAGCAAAAACAAGGCTCTCTTAGATTTTCTGCATTTCTGAAATTAGCTATTTGAAGGAGAGCAGATTTAATTTAAAATTCTCAGAAAACTAATTCTTTATTTAAAGAGCAAATGACATAATTTTAGGAAGGGTAAACAATATTTTCATCCCTATCAGATGCTAACACCTGCTTTAATGTAAAAGTTCCACTTACTACTACTGACAGGTGTTGTGTAATAAATAAAAGTTGCAAAAAACAACCGGTAACACCCTATCATCAACGTACAACTTCGGCCATGACCACTCATTCATATGGGTTCAGTAAGCTTTAAGCATATAAAATGCAGCAAGAGTTTACTTTATATTGTTACACAGATCAAGTTTAAAATGATTTCTAATTAGCACTTTTTTTAGTTAACAAACTGTATTAGGACTAATTTCCACCAGCCAAATTCCTTAATTCACATTAACATCAGTCAGAATGAAAACCAGGCCTTTTTCTGTCTCTCTCCATCTCATTACTTCAGACAAAGCAAAACATTTACTGTGGCAGCGTTGCAAGACGCTGAGGGCCATCAAAGGATGAGGAAAAGGCTGAGGTACTTAATGCCTTCTTTGCCTCAGTCTTTAATAGTCAGACCAGTTGTTCTCGGGGTACCCAGCCCCCTGAGCTGGAAGATGGACAGGGAGCAGAATGAAGCCCCCATGATCCAAGGGGAAATGGTCAGCGACCTGCTGCACCACCTAGACACACACAAGTCTATGGGGCCGGGTGGGATCCACCCAAGGGCACCGAGGGAGCAGCGGAGGTGCTCACCAAGCCACTTTCCATCATCTATCAGCAGTCCTGGCTCACCGGGGAGGTCCCAGTGGACTGGAGGGTAGCAAATGTGATGCCCATCTACAAGAAGGGCCGGAAGGAGGATCTGGGGAGCTACAGTCCTGTCAGCCTGACCTCAGTGTCGGGGAAGGTTATGGAGCAGATCATCCTGACTGCCATCACGCGGCACATGCAGGACGACCAGGGGATCGGGCCCAGTCAGCATGGGTTTATGAAAGACAGGTCCTGCTTGACCAACGTGGTCTCCTATGACAAGGTGACCCACTTAGTGGGTGAGGGAAAGGCTGTGGATGCTGTCTACCTGGACTTTAGTAAGGCCTTTGACACCGTTTCCCACAGCATTCTCCTGGAGAAGCTGGCTGCTCAGGGCTTGGACGGGCGTACGCTTCGCTGGGTAAAACCTGGCTGATGGCCGGACCCAGAGAGTGGTGGTGAATGGAGCCAAATCCAGCTGGCAGCCGGTCACCAGTGGTGTCCCCAGGGCTCAGTGCTGGGGCCGGTTCTGTTTAATACCTTTATCAATGATCTGGAAGTAAGTTTACAGACGGCACCAAGCTGGGCGGGAGCGTTGATCTGCTGGAGAGCAGGAAGGCTCTGCAGAGGGCCCTGGCCAGGCTGGATCGATGGACCCAGGCCACTGGGTGAGGGTCAACAAGGCTCAGGGCTGGGTCCCGCACTTTGGTCACAACAACCCCAGGCAACGCTGCAGGCGTGGGGAGGAGCGGCTGGGAGCTGCCCGGCGGAAAAGGACCTGGGGGTGCTGGTCGACAGCCGCCTGAACATGAGCCAGCAGTGTGCTCAGGTGGCCAAGAGGGCCAATGGCATCCTGGCTTGTATCAGGAATAGTGTGGCCAGCAGGACCAGGGAGGTGCTGGTGCCCCTGTGCTGGGCACTGGTGAGGCCGCCCCTCGAATCCTGTGTTCAGTGTTGGGCCCCTCACCCCAAGAAGGCCATGGAGGGGCTGGAGCGTGGCCAGAACAGGGCAGCGAGGCTGGGGCAGGGGCTGGAGCACAAGGCTGGGGAGGAGCGGCTGGGGGAGCTGGGGGAGGCTGAAGGGGAGGCTGAAGGGGAGACCTTATCACTCTCTAGAGCTACCTGAAAGGAGGCCATGGCAAGGTGGGGGTTTGTCTCTTCTCCCCAGTAACAAGTGATGGGACAAGAGGAAATGGCCTCAAGCTGTGCCAGGGGAGGTTTAGGTTGGATACTAGGAAACATTTCTTCACCCAAAGGGCTGTCAGGCCCTGGCACAGGCTGCCCAGGGCAGGGGCTGAGTCCCCATCCCTGGAGGTATTTAAAAGCCAGGTAGATGCGGTGCTTGGGGACATGGTTTAGTGGTGGACTTGGCAGTGCTGGGTTAACGGTTGGACTTGATGATCTTAAAGGTCTTTTCCAACCTAAACAATTCTATAATTCTATGATTCTATCAATGGAAAAGGTACACTAGCTAAAATCTGGCCATGATCCCAGTGTATTGACCTGCCTGTGCCAGTGTTTTCAGATCATGCCATCCTTAATGCTTAGTTTGTCTCTAGTGATTTTTAAGAGTGGTACTAGTCAGCATTTGCAAATAATGTGGAGAGATTTGAGGTAAACAGCTGAGCTCAGTGGTTTGGCCCAATGTACCAGCTGTGGTGTGTAAACCCTGTTTCTCTTCCATGCAGATAAGTTCTGAGTACACAATCGTCATAAAGTCATTGTGACTGTCTGTCATCAGGTATGACAAAGTAAGGCTGTGAGCAAAATGAAAGAAAGCAGAATTTCTTAGCTTTCTTTAAAATATATGTTAAATGCCAACAGAAAGCTTTTTTTGGTGAACATGTCTTCTTCCATTTGCCTTGAATTATCTTTGCTTTTCTTCATCATCCCACAAAATCCTGTGATGACTAAGCAATAACAATTTAAGGAAAGCACTGATGAATGAGTTATTTTTACTGCAAACTCCTGTCAGTAAACCTTGAGTGCCATTACTACCAGCGTGGATCAATGAAGTACAACTTGTCTGGTTTCCTCTTATACAGAAGTCTGACATTTGCAAGATTTATTTAAACTTTTTTTGGATTTGCAACACCAACTATTGCTTTCCAGGACAAAAAATTAACGAACTGAAATTGAAAGGCCGTCTTCTGGTCTAATGATGTTTAGACAACACTAGAAAGACAGAGCTGTGCCACCAAGAAGTGTGAGAGTTTGGGTGTAATAAAAGGCTACTCTGAAACTGAATCACTCCTAGAGTAGTTTTCGTTTCAGAGGTGATGGAATTTTATTTCGGAGATCATAACGTAGCTTTTGCACAAAAGGTTCAATCAGCACTTTATGGTCCTTTTTAGAGCTTAGTACTTGGGATTCCAAGCTGCTGCACATATATCGCTGTTATTTTGGGGCAGTAAGCTAGCTGTGGGAAAAGCTGATCAGTTCTGAAGCAAGGAAAATATTGACTACTAAAGCTCAACACTTACCTCATTCAGACCTTGCCATCAGAGGTCGAGTAATTCTAGATGCTTCGAACAACAGGCTGAGGCCCAGATCTGTAGGCAGTCAGCTCCCTAGATACCTCGAACGATCTGAGCTTATGTACCTGGCTCACACACCTTTGCCCACACATCCTGGATCGCTGGAGGTATACTCACATCTAATTAGAGGGCTGTCTAACAGGCAAAGCAGGGCAGACCGAGCTGGCTTCCCCTTCTTTTCTGCCCAGAATGAGTGGATTAGCAACACGTAGTAGATACAATTGGCGGCACTTCTCATCCGGTGGTTCTAATAGATGTTAATGAAACATTAGTCAGTTGATCCACTACACGTACTAGGATGCTGTTCAAATCGGAGACTTGGAGATCTTTACTGCCAAGAACAGTGGAGTTCCCTGTAGAAAGCGCTATCCTTTTTGCTTTTCAGAAATATGGTGAAATGATGGAAAGCTTCACAGTGCCGTAAACCAAATTCTTTGCCTGAGTGTTCATGAGAAAGGACTATTGATGATGCAGCTTGGCCTTTGGGAGGCATTCCTCAAGGCTGCGTTTATGCCATCATCGATTATTCCATCAACTAGACAGGAACAGTGTGGTTTCTCTGAAAGAATGACTACATTCGTGTTCCTGATTTTATCTACGGAGGGGATGTGAAGGCAGGGAGAGAACACAGGAGGGACAGAGCTCAAAACACAAACCCGGGGGCATGCTGCATTGCTGCCGCTACACACAAACGAGCAGTCCGTGCCGCTGGAAGTGTGAGAGGGGTGAGAAGGCACTGAAAAGCAGGCGTTTGAAGCTGGGAGAAAATAATTTCAGTTCTGTTCATGCAAATACATTGCTGGTGGGGCATGGTACTGGTGGGGCTTGGCAATATTACCATTAGGGACTGCACTATGTGTTTAATATTAGTCTTTTTAAACTGAGATACCTTGACCTGCCTTGACCCATTTGTTTGCTCATCCTCCCACGCTGGGCTCTAGACCTCCACTTCTGGAATTTAAAGAATTGTTGAAGGGAGGAAACATTATGTGCAGACTTTCATCCATTTGTTATCCTCAATTCAGTGGGGAAATAGAATGTTTTAATCAAGTTTTGAAAGGCTCCTGACCTAGATGGGAAGCCCTGGAAATCATTTGCAATAGACTTTTTAAAAGAACAGCTTATCAGTCTGATAAAGATCAAGCTGGGGATATCTTGCCCAGCTGCTTTCTGGGATATTTATGAGGAGTTGATGATGGGTGCTTCAAAAAGCCTGTGGTTGGTTTTTGTTTTTGTGGGGTTTTTTGGTTGGTTTTTTTTTTTTGGAGAACATAGGACACTTCTGTACAGTAGTATGTATAAAACATAATCTGAAGAAAGATAGAATAAGACAGTACAAAGCTAGTTGTAATGTTAAATATCTGTATTTTCAGTGTGGTTCTGTATGCATTTGTAAAGCTGGAGCTGCAAAACTCAGGGTAGATTCTTTATAGCAGTTTTCTTCACACAGTGAAGTTCAGTACTTTGTATCTATGAGAAGAAAAGTACAAGCATAGAAATGCAAACATCAGTGTGGGAGACCACAGCCTTTCCTAGGTAAAATAGATGACTAGGCTCCTTCATGGGAGAGAATATATGCGTTACAGAGTTATCCCTTGTGCTATATCTCTCCAACTCTACTTCAGATGAAGGCTACCCACCTGGACCAGAAACACTGGGATGAGAGTGCACATGCTGAACCGTGTAACTGTGATATTTCCTATGTGATCATTTGGTTGTTTCGAACTTGCAGTCATGACCTAGAGCTCTGGGAAACACTCGTAAGTATTACAATATTCTGCCAACTCTGGTGAAAGGCAGGCTTGTTACCTGAGATGGAGCTTGTGGCAATGTTCGCTACCTCGAGTACTGGCTAGGTGGCAGTACAGGTTACTTACCTGTTAATACATGTGCACTATTTACTGTATCAGTTAGAAATTAAGCTCACTGTGCTGGTGAAAAAGTTCCTATTATCACAAATCTGCTCATTCCTGTGCTACTGCTGCTGTGCGCTCCCTTACATCCAGCAAAAAGCAATTTTCATAAAGACAGCTCACTATTTAGCTGCCTGCTTCTTTCACATTCATGGAATGCAAAACCAAACGCAGTTCACTTGGCCCTTTTCAAGAATAAAGTTCTAATTAACATCATACAAATCAACCAGATGCCTGCTGCTCTGGGATGGCGAAAGCCGGTTTTCTCTCAACTCCCCAGCAGACTCCCAATTTATGTATTTCCAGTGGTCACTCTGCTCGCTTTCTACAGTCGTGGGTTTGGGCAGGATATGGGCTGCAGCTTGCTGGCTTAGCGATGTGGGCTCATGGCGTGATAATTAATCCTCTTCAGGGTGGCACCGTCGAGCAGGCAATAATGCTGGGAGCAGGAGTAGCTGTGCCAGCACCAGGACTCTTATGTCCACTCAGGGAATGTCATTCAAGACGGTGGTTTAACTCCTCCAGCAGAAGGTGGCCTCCTGTCAGCACGGGAATCTCCGTGTGGACAGCCACGCGGGCGGAGTGGCTGCAATGGGGAGGAGATCTGCGGTTTAGACAAGGGAGCCTGTAGGGGAAGCTCTGGCAGCCGATCCCCTTGACTCCCAAGGATGCCAAGGAAACCGGTGGTTTGGAGGCCATGTGAAGTACACCATGGCAGGACCACTGGAGACTGAGCTTGTACGGGCACTGCGATGCAGCACCAGTCTCCAGCCGGCTGGATGGTAACAGGGTAGGGGTAACACAGCCCAGCCTGGGCCAAACATTTTTCGGAGAATCAGGACAACGTGCTGATCCCACCATCGAGTCAGAGACCACCAGGATGATTTGGGTTTGGACCTCTAAACAGGAATTGGTGCAGCTTGATGAGAACATGCAACTCCCGTGTCCTTCAGAGAAGGAAACTGCCCCGCAGGGATCTCTTCGCAGTGACCCTGTCCTCGCTCCGTAGCTGGATGGGAAGATAGGTTTCCCGGGGCCTCAGGGAACGGACACACTGATGTTTAGGCTTGGATCTGGGAAACCTGAGGCCCAGAGGAGCTGATTTACATCCTCCAGCTCCTCTTCCTCGGTCGGGTGTTCACAGCACCATGCGGAGCCCTCTGCCTCTGGTGTTGCTCTGTGGAGGCAGCTGCATTCGGTCCTGCTGCTTCGCCTTACCACCTGTTGGTGGACGCACTCACGCGCAGCCTCGAGCCCGTGGAGATTAGACCCATTCATGTCTGAAATGACTGGAGGGGGGCAAACTGTCAAAATGGCTTAGCCCCCTCCATGCTGCTCCCCCACAGACCCCCATCCCCCCCTGAGCAGCTGCCCCCCACCCCCTGAAACCCCTTGGAGCAGCTGTGGTCTGTCTGGCTGCCCTGGCCTCCTTGTCAGCTGTTTGATGTCACCCATCAATCTTCCATCTTTCCTGCAAATCTCTGATGATCAAGTTTCACATTTTCAGGACTCTGGCGTAAAGCCCCTTTCACTGGTATAATTAGTAATTAGAGGAAAAATGTTAGCAAACTACGCTTGGCATAAACAGACACTCAATCCCCATCTGTCAGGTCAGGAAATTCACATTAGGGCGAAGGCCCAATACAGATTTTTCTATCTGAGGTGAGTGACCGCACACGCTCTGTGCTACTTAATTAAGCTGGCCACATGACAACGAGCGAGAGCTATTTATAAGTGACCACTTTGATTATAAACAATTTTCACTATTTTGCAAGTCATTGTGTCTTTCCCGCTAGGAGTCCCCATGGGCTTCAAAAGAAATAGGCTCTCTCAGCGATGCTCTGCAACGCTTGGTAAGGAGACAAGGGGTCATTCATGACTGGTGCTCAAGTTGATGGTCTTCCACGGAGCTGCACCACGGAGATGACACCATTCAGTGGAGTCATTCTACTGTTCAAATGTGACAGGTACGGCAGACTGAGGACCGGACCTCTTCAGTACAGCGGACAAACACATGATGATATGCAGTGGGCGAAGGTGAAGACAGACTGGTTCAGACTGGAAACAAGGCCCCCCCATATATTTAACGTGGAATGCAGCTAAAGGATGGGGCAAATTAGCGAGCATTGTGATGAACGCCCTTCTCTGGAAAGCTTCCAGGCAAGACTGGATGTTTTTTTCCTCCCGTAACAGATGCTATAGCTCTAAGATAAGCTAATTTAGGCAAGTCTTATACCTTGCATTATGCAGGAGGCTGGAGCAGATGATCACAATGGCTTCTTATGGCTTTGTCATCTGTAATGGAAGCAAATGATGCCCACCAGGCCATGCCTAATCCAGAACTTGGGCTCCATGCATTGTTGTTTCCTACAGCACATCCTCTGGTCTTGTTTGGCTCCTCTTAAGAACTGTTTTTTCCCCTTCTGCAGAGGAGAAAATTCATATATGACTGAGGATCAAGCCTCTGGTCCTTCCATAATTATCTGAGGGGAAGCCAGAGGTTGTAATGCTGGGCAAAAGCTCAGCAGCGTTAAGCTCAGAAACTGTTTTCTGGGGTTTCTGTTTCATTTATAGGTTTTGGTGCAACCAAAACAAAGATAAACGAGAAAAGTCGATGGCTGCATTCCACGCCTGGAGTTGGGCAGCCTATAAATACAAAACCCCAGCACCACAACCAAGGCAATTCTTATGTGCCTGAAGTTTCGTGTTGCTCTGTAACCCAGTCCTGCCTGGTCTCTCCAGAAGGAAAGCAATCTCCAGGTTTCTGAGGCAAATTAGACATAGCAGCACGTGGTTGTTTCAGGTATGGGCAGAGAAGCTGGGCTTGCTTGAGCCACACTCAGAGAAGGAGCCAGTACTAAATGGAAATTGGAAAATATGATCCGATTCTTCAAGCAGTATTTAACTTCAAAGTACCCAGACCACTGTATAGCTTAAAGGCACCTACTTCTAGGAGCTTGAGAGGGACAGGGTGAACCACAGCTGCTGGAGTGGGAAAGGAGGAGGTTCTAGAGAAGGAGAGAACCCCCAAAAGCTGTATGAGATGTTTCTTGTCATAGGCATTTCTCTGCAGGATGTGTAGCTGAAAAAGAGCACAAACAATTATGTTTTTGTTGGAACCATTTCCAGATATGCTGAACACTGTGTCTCAGGGTACTAAAAATCAAATGGGACATTGAGTTTACTGTTAGATAAAAAATAGAAATTAATACAGCATCACAGGAGAAATTGTAAGAAAAACAGAGTTAAATCCTTACAGTAGCGTAATCTCATACTTTTGGCATGATGCATGCCTCACAATACTGACCTTATTTTAAACAACTTTAAAGTCTTTGACCTTAACAGCTTAATAGTATTCTCTTAAAATATTTTTCTGAGTTTATGTTCTAGGCCTCAAAGAGGAAAGGTGAACTCGAGGAAAAATAAACCAGTTATGTAGGATCACACTGACATTCTTAACTCCACAACTGATAACTTAAGATCACTTTCAGCAACCCCTGTCACTTGAGCTAACTGGAATAACTGGTAACAGCAGAGGTTTGCTATTTGGTAGGTGAATGAGCATTAAAAAGAGATGAGGTCATACAATTCTTACTACCACATACTGTTGGCTTTCAGAGAGACTCCATGGCAGGGAAGGAGCGGTGAGATGTGGACTCTGTTCCGATGGGGACTATGATCAAAGGGGATCCCCTCTGCCAGCGCCAAACAAGCTGTGATCCTTGTGTGCCATTGCTGTTCCCTGGTCCTTGCTGCAGTTCTGTCTTTCCCCCTTACTTAGGTAAATGTTGTAGTTCAATCCCTTCTCCACACCCCTGCCCCAGTTTCTTGGCTCAGCTTGTCTCTGACTCCCTTCTCTGATTTGTGTCACCAGCATGGACTAGTTCCCTGATCAGTCCGTTTCTCTGACACTCTGAGTTACAATAATTTTTCCCTACCTGCATTTCTTGCAGTCTCTGTTGCCTGTACCACTCCAGCTTCTCTTCGTTCACCTTTCCCATTTGCCCTCTTTTCTGTCTTTCTTACTCTCTGCTCCCTCTCCAGCCCCTGCGTTTATCTAGACCAACTCCTTTACCTTGGACACAACTCCTACTAGAATTGATCTCTCTCCTGCCGCACCTCTTCATCTGACACATTTACAGTACAGCCTGTGGCTCCAGCCTTCTCCTCAAGCTGAGTCTTTCCTCCTCAGATTCCTCCTCCTCTTTTCTTCTGAATGTAGCCTTCCCTTTTCCTCAGATCCCTGCCCTGAGCATCAGCCAAACAACTCCTGTTTGCAATTTCTATGCTGAACTGGTTTTTATTCCTCCTCTCTCTCCTCCACATTCACTTCCATTCAGTAGGTCCTCTCCTCCATGTTTTCTGAGTGCCAGTTGCAGATCATCGCAATCCTGAGGGAGTCTGTCCTACCACTATTAACTCTAGGAGCAGTGTCTATAAGAAGCAACCTACTTGACTTCTTATGCATGCAACGCATGCACAAAATCCTTGGTGACTTTGGCTGTGCAGCTTTGACCTGTGCATGTCAAAATGAGACCTTTCCAACTTGGCCAAGCTTTGATAGTTTTCACAAGGAGAGAAAGAGGAACACTCCTGACTCAAAAGGCATTCCTTCTGACAGGACGGCATTTTCCTTTTGAACTTTAGTAACACTACATCTTCTAAAATAAATTTATCAGAACGTGTTCAATATGAACAAAAATTTAAATGTTCATAATGTTTCAAGTTGAATTTTCCAGACAAGTGTTTCATCATGAACATGACAATGACTGGGGCAAGCTAGGGACAGAGAGGGTGGGAGAAGTTTAAGTGAAAAGAGACTTGAAATGGAAGAAACCTATATCAAAGGTGTCCATGTCTTTTTTCTTTTATCAGAGGTTGCAGTAAGTCTTTAACAACATAGTTATGATATAGTACTCTCTTCACCGCTCTGCTTGTCTTGTCTTCTCCTACTTCATTCACTCCCTTCTCCTCTAATTCCATGTCCCCAACATCTTTATTCTTCAGTTCTGTACCTGTTTCGTCTCATACTCTGTCTCCTTATAGTCCCTTTGCACCTCATTTTGTTTTTCTTTCCTACTCTACTTCTTAATTATCTCCTAAATTTCTTCTCTTGGCTCCTTTTCCTTCATGTCATAGTTTTTTTCCCCCCTCAATCTGCTCCATGGAATAACTCTGGCTATGAGAAAAAAAAAAAAAAAAGCCAAGAACAATAGTTGTAAGGCCAGATGTCTGGACATCGGTGTTCATCTGTACTCTTATTTTTGGTCATACACAAAATGTGCCCAGCTGTTGCACTAAGCCCTTTAAGCAATCAACAAATCCCTGCTCTGCCTGCCCTGAATATATTCATGCATAGAACCCCATCTGGAATTGCTCATCTCTTCTCAGGTCCTCTTAAACTACCTTTTACTTCTGGCTCTGATTGAAGAAATGATTTTATAAGGAACATTTTGAGAAAATATGAGCAAATCCCATCATCTTAGTTGGAAATCTCTTCAAGCGACACTACGTTTTCCGCTGTGTAAGCCGTGTGTGTTTCCTCTTCGTCGTTCTGTCCTCTCTATCTGTCCCTCCCTTGCTTCATCTCCATTTCTCCCTATATTACTGCTGCGCTGCAAATTTGCTGGAGAATGTGTCTGGTTTGTCTATGTTTGAAAGCCCCAGACTGCTTAGTGATAACACCTGTCCAACCAGTTGGAGAGGGTGCAGATCTAATGGGGGCTGTGAAGGGAGGCAGAGGCAGCTCTCTCCATTCAGCATGACACTAAGGGTTAATAGAAGGAAAATATTGATGTTTTATTAAATTACTCCTATAGGTCAGATCATATAACATGCCCAAGATCTAAACAATGATCCTGTTCTGGAGGAATGTGAGGTTCAGACTGATGAGATAAACCGTTTGCTGGAATATCTCTCTGAGTTCACTAAATTGCTTCCCTTATTTAATTACAAATTAATTGAAAACACTCCTTGCCTAGCGGAACAATACTCAAAACCTGATTTGTTGATAGTACCCTAATCCTCCTCAATATTCCCGTAGACTCTCCCACAATTATGTCATCAATTTTACACTTTTTTTGACTTGGGCAAAACCTTTTATGCAGGACTCATTAACATAAATAAGAGAAATAGCTGCAGCCCTGGGGTACGCAAAGCCTTAGTAATGCCAGCCAGGGTGACGCTGACATAAATAACAAAGTGGCACACTTGCAACTGGTGTAAATATGGTAGCAGAGACACTATCAGAGCTTAGAAGGGAAGGATGTGGAGATGTCAGCAGAGGGAGGACATGAGTATTTGGACAAGGAGCAAATGAAATCTATGCAGGAGGAGGCTGAGTTATGGAATTAGTTGAATTTATAGAATCTAGAGGGTCATGTCTTCTGCCTGTTGCATTTCTAGTTTTTAACCAGTGGAAGATTACTCACCTTGCTGCACTTTTCAATGCTTAGCACTATCTTTCTCTTGATATTCCCAGGGAGGCAGAGTTTGCCTGAAGCAGACAGCTCCGCTGTGTGGTAGAAAAACCTGGCCTACAAAGAGAAAAATCTGAGTTTACTGTCAGTCACCAAGAAGAAAGTTGCTAATTTTTCAGCCAAGCCATTGACCTCTCAGTTTGGGATGACGTCTATTTGCCCACTGTGAAATGCTGTGTAAAAATAACAGAAATGCAAGCACAGCAGTGATAAAGTACTTAGCAATATCAAACTTTTACAAAATGTCTGTCAGCCAGCATCATAAAGTATTCTTACTCCGACAGCCCAACACTATAAATCCAAACCACTGTCCACTTTTCTTCACCCAGATAAAAGCTCCTTCCTTCCCTTCTATCCTATAGCTGACCCTCTTCCTGAAACACTAATCATATAAACAATTTAAATGGCGTCCCAAAAAGGCAGGCAGATCTCGGCAATTTTGGACACCACAAAAGAGGAAAGATAAAATGAGATCTGAAAATTCTGGGTCTGGATTTGTCAAAGCACCTTCCCTAGCTTCAGTGGGGATGGGATGCAGGGAAGAGGGGACGCTTTATGCAGGTTGGTCCTGGCTATTTTAGATCAAAGGGAAAACGTTGAAGTCTAACAGGCGTGTGGTAGAAATCCCAGGGCCCTGGGGACCTGGGGTCTCAGGAGGATGATGCTCCTTGAGGACGCAAGTACTCACTTCACACTCCCATCTCTGCAGATTTTTTTTTCAAGTATAGCCACCTCCCTAGCCCGTAACAGTGATCTGCTGCTGAAGTAAGGAAAGTATGAATTGTAATGGCACAGTGGCTAGGTTCCTGCAAAAGTCACACCCTGATGTAGGTGGTAAAGTTTGAGAGTAACTACCATTGTATGAATGCCAAACAGCCACAGAAGACATAATTAGCTCACAGATGGGCATAGTTCAGAGGCTTCTCTGAATTATGCCCATCTGTGTTGTAGATCTGGAAGACTGAGACACATGCTGAGTTTTCCAGATGATTGGGGCTCTGACCCTAGAGGAACTAGAAGGTATTGCCTGAAGCTCTGCATTTGCTTGGGCTATTTAGCCAGGTTCCTGGGGAACTAAATGGTAAATATAGCCTGGGGTGCTATATAAGCAAGCAGCTCCACTTTTAACCAGCTAGAGCTTATTTCAAGCTGGCAGTTTATCAAAAGCATCCTATAGTTGAGTGTTCTGGTAGTGGGTCCAGGACCCACCTGGGTCCGCACTGATGTGGACATGTGAATCTTCGCTAGCCCAAGGAAGTGAAAGGCTGGAGCAGCTCATCAGAAGTGACCAGCAAATGAGTAAAAAAAACCCAGGGTTTCTGCTAGTTCCACCCTGCCAAGGGGGTGGGGAGACCTCTGTCCTCTCTGATGGGTGGGGATGTGCACTCCTTGTGCGGTGGGCACTCTCCGTTACCTCCTCTATAACTCCAACTAGTCAATGTCCCCGTGCATTAACAGCATCGCACCATTTCCACTTGCCCCCATCAGCCAGAGGGCTTCTAATAGTGCCTTTTCCTGAAGAAGACTGCTCAGTGCAACTAAATTCAATTCAGCTCCCCGAAACCACCCTGAAATAAAAATCACTGTGGGCTATGTACCTAAGAAATAGGGACCAGGAGTCTGGGATTGCAAAAAATGCCCAGGAATGTTTGGGTAATCAAGTAACAGAAGTATTAATGTATCAACGGGTATAGTGAATAAAAGGCTGTATCACTGAATATAATGGCCTGAAAGATTTCAGGATAACGGAGAACACAGGTGGAATCCGATAGCGGGGGGCTAGCCGGGCCAGAGGGTTACTGCTTTCCGCATTAAAAAAATTTGCAGTGTCCCTGGGGATTTCAAGATAAGGAAAACCCGGCAGAGGTTCCAACCAGTGGCTATGGATCAATGGAAAAAGTGCAGGCACAAACGACCCAGGACTTTCAAAGACCATGTGAACATGTAACGGCTAGATACCTGTATCACCACCTAGGTTTTTCTAAAAGTCAATTTACAGCTTTCCTAACTTCACTCTTCCTAGGGCTAAAGTAGTCCCTTTCTTACCATTTTGACAGGGTTGGACTCACTTTAGCAAAAATCAGGATGATTAATTTCTCTTTAATTACAGTGAGAGGCAGGGATGGAAGGGAGCAAGAGACCCAAAAGTCATAAATTAGTTAGGGCAGAGAGGGAGGAAAATGTTCACAAACTGCTGACAAGATTAATATGCAGTTGATGGGAAGCGCTTTCACACCAGGGTGCCAACAAATAAACACAATTCAAAAATATCGTCCCCGCTGCAGTGGATAAGGGTGGATTCCCAGCGACAGAGAGAGAGGGAGGGAGGAAGGGGGGAGACATTTAGAGAGGGCGGGAGACCTGTTTGCCCCGTGAAGCTTCGTGCCCAGAATTCCTCTGGTGGAATCCGATAGCGGGGGGCTAGCCGGGCCAGAGGGTTACTGCTTTCCGCATTAAAAAAAAAAAAAAAAAAACCACAGGGAAAGGAGGCTTGGGCAGGGGAGGTTGAGGACTGTGTGTGAAAACCTGAAGATCAAGGCTGTGCACAGCTGCTGCGGGGCTGGGAGCTTCCACCTGCTGCCAGGACTGAGCGAACTTCACCAGCGCCGCGGGATCTGCAGAACCCGGAGACAAACCACGGGGTAGAGTGCTCTCCCTGCGCCGCGCGCAGCGGGGGGTTGTCCCCGATTTAAGTAATGCAAAAATGTTTTGCTAATGCAGGTTGCCTCAAAAGAAAATAAAAAAATACACGGGGGGGGGCTAAGTTAGAGGAGCAAGAGGGGAGGCGCTTCTACAAGCTGAACAACGTGCTGCCACGATTAACAGTTTACAATAAATTAAAAAAAAAAAAAAAGAGAACCTGGTTATTTTCCCTTTTCTTTCACCTTTTCTGCCTTTGTTCTCTGCTTCCTCTGTCTCTCCGTAGCTCTCCCATCTCCCTTCCACGCTGCCAGATCCTAGTATCGAGGGAAATGCTGCCATTCCACTGTCAATCACCCCTTTAAAAATGCAATTTAGATAATATTTCAGCCAAGATGGGATGTAATTGCCTGGTAATTGAACAACACTGGATTGTATGTCTATATATATCATCAGAGGAGGTTTAATGAAATTGTTCACTAATGAAATCTTAGCTTTAAGACTTCGCATCCCTTCAGGGAAATGTGACATTAAGAGCCCTCTACCTCTGTTGTTACTGTGACTGCGCTGTAAATAAAATGATAAAAAAGCATTGCTGAAGGCAACGGGAATGCCACCAGTTACTTCAAAAAGGAGAACTTTTTAATGCCTGTGTTCATCTTCTTATGGTTAAAAGCACAAACTTCATAGTCCTGCCCTGCAGCTCTTCACTGTTGCAGCCCTACAGCCTCTGTCCCGCGCTGCCTCTTTCCCCCCCGCTGTGCCACCCCTGGGGTCCCCCCTCCGAATCTGCTTCCCACCCACTTCCAGCCTTGAGCCGTTCCGTGTCTAGCGCAGGCTTTGCGCCCCGCAAACTACACAACAGTTTTGTGATGCGCATAAATGGGGGCTATGAAGGACGATAACCGGAGTCCCTCTCCTTGCCTGTTTGAAAGGGAGTGTTTAAATCTAGGTTTCCAAAGGGAAAAGGTGCTGGAGTAACTCCATCACACTGCACTTCACCTGCATCTCTAAGCCACTATTGGATAAGGAGGGACGGTTTTACTCCTTGGGCTGATCCAAGTGGTCTTGTAACCTTTCTGTTCCCACCAGAGCTTGACAGCTAATGCCTCTTAGTTGACGTCCAGAGTCAAGGACATTGTGCTGATCTGGGGATGACAGTAATAGTTCTGTTGACAGATGCATTTCACCAGCTGTACAGCCGCTTGGTGGGACTTGAACTTAACCCTTCCTGTGCCACCTGACACCAATGGCTCAAACGTAACTTGCATGAGACAGATCATCTACAGCCTCTTTACCGTCCACAAAGTATAAATCTCTCCAAAATATATTGCCTTATCATTTCAAGGAAGAAATATGCAGGTTCTAAATACCAGGCTCTCCTTACACCCTCTCCTTCTCCTTGACATAATCTGTCCAGCTTTATGCCTCTTCCCTCTTCCCTCCGTCTGCTTCCTCTCAAATCCCTGCTTGATAGTTAAAATGTTCATTTAGACCTTGCAGGCTCTCTTTGGTCCTGCTCCCTGTCACTGAGACCAAGTCCTCTCCTGATGGCAAGACTGACTCAACTACTGCACTGAGGGTCCTGGCTGATTGTTGTTGATGGACCTCCTCCTTGCTCCTTTCCCAATTTCTCTAATTTCTTTCTCTGAATTTTTTATCTGTCTACCTCCTTCTCCCTCACCCTGTGGTGCCCAGTCCTCATGTTCAATGACTTCACTGGTTGCATCAGTGATATTTTGATGTGAGTGTAGTTTTCTTTTTGCTTTCATCCTCTTCAGCACTGGCCCAATGCCCTTATTCACCCACTCAGCTGCTCTTACGGCACATTTTCTGTGATGTACTGCCTTCTTATAGTGCTCTCTCGAAGTTTCTTTCTCTTTATGTCCATTGCTTCCTCATTTGTCTCTCAGCCTTTTTAGGATCTCGATGAGTCTTCTTCCCTAACAACCTCTCTAGCATCTGTGCTCACACCTACTCTGCTTCGTTTACCTTTGGCATGGTTTTTTGCCTTCTTTTCCTGTTGACTTCTTCATTGCCCCAAATAAGTGTCTCTCCAGCTCTGTTCTCTACGTCTCAGGACTCGTGTAGGTGGCTCAGGGAAGGAAAGCTTTTCACAGTCCTCCTCACCCATGGAGCTGTGTCAGCAGCTGTTGCACCTGCAGTGACTTACCACTTAGCTGAGAACCACCAGAAACGCTGCTGCACTGCCCTTGGCTTCTAGGAAGACTCCTGAGACTGCGTGACAGCTACACCTGAGCCCAGATCTCCTTACCCCACGTCCAGCCGATTCGCGTACATGAACAGCAAGATGAGAGAGCCCCCAAAAGGGCTGCAACCTTTGGCTCTACAAGTCCCAAATTGCAATCCTGTAGGATGCAAGCATGCCCTTTGTGTTTCAAGGCTGGCCTATAAAAATCAAAATAGATGGTAATTCTGCATCTGGAAAGAAACAGTCTGGTGCCTTCTGGCATCTCTCACCCCTAGACCCTTTTCTCTTTCCCTCCCTCTCCCGTGTTTTAAAGACTGAATATTCTGATAGAATTGAAGCCTTGTCCTTGGATCATAAAAGTGCTGTTGGAATCCACTCCTGTGTAGCAAGACATAAAAAGGTGAAAAAATGCACAGCTGAGGAAAGAGAAAGAAAGGTTAAATGCCTAAGATTTTGTGCTTTAAGAACTCTTGCAACCCGTACAGAATCAGACAGGTCAAAACACTCTTCTGTTTTTTACTTCTGCTTTTAACATTTTGATTCCATTTTAGATACACATTTTCATCTTTACTCCTTTCTGTTTCTGAACCCTTTTTTCCTTGTGCTTAGTTTTCCACTGACTTTACTGAACTACTTGGACTGCTCAGGGGTTTTTATAGAGTGAACTGGCACATCTTGTCCAGATCCTAACAAATATATACTGGCCATGTGCCTAAAATCACCAATACAGTCTCCATCAGCACACACCACTCTTCCTGTCCTAATCGTTAAGAACAACCCACAACTTAATTTCCCACTGGGGCTGCAACATGGCTTAACACCCATTTTGACGGAGGATTTGTGAGGGGCTTGAACTACCAGAATGATATGGATCAGTACAGGCACCCTCCCCTGCCCCTCAACTTTATTAGATTAAGGAAAATCGATCTATCTCCAAAGCTAGTCTCCAGGCTTACTGTTGCCCTGCTCTGGATTTGAAGAAATAGTAGTGCACATCTCTTCATTTTCCTCACTTAACCAGAGTCGATTCAAGTCAAATTTAAAAAAAAAGTAGTCGAAAAGAGATGAAAAATTTTGAGAGGCTTGTATTCGTGTGTTTCGCATGTGCAGAATACACATTTTTTTAGTGCGTACCAGTGACGTGCCAAGGTCTTTCTGAATCTAAATATGATGTTCCAGTATAATTTTGCTAATAACCCTGATGCTTGTACATTCCTTGTAGTGACTAAGTGATAAAAACTTTTCTCCTCTTTCCTTGCTATGAGGAAATGCTAAGTTTGGCTTGATTTTCTAAATGAATGCATCACAAGAAGAGTAGTATTATAAAAAAAAGCCAAACCTTTCCAAGCAGGTGGGTTTTGCATTTAATCCTAAAAGTAGGAAAACCGAACATTCACTTTTGTTTCACCAGGCAGCAAAATTCTTCAGCCTGGCCCCAGCCCTGGCCAGGCTCCTGCTTCCCATGGTCAGAAGCCTCCCTCTATCGACCGACAATTCACTGTTCAAGAGAAGGAAGCTTTGGTTAGAAACAAGAGCAAGAGCTGATCTGCCAGATATCTGGGACCTTTTGTAAAAGGGCTTTGAATCTGTGATCAAAATCAAACAATTTAATAAATGTACCTGCATAGTTTTGAATTTTTTCTACATTGACTTATTTTTGTTAATTAAATGTACACAATGCTTATTGAAGGAGTTGGTCCAGCAGGGCTAGGAAATTAAACTGTTTCTTTATAGGGAATAAACTATCTTCCTGCCATTGTGTCTCTGTTCCTAACCATAGTGAAAAAAATTAGTTACTTTGGCCTACACATTTCTTACCTGAAGGGCCTTCAAGCAAGAGCTGTGGAGAACTGGATCAGTCAGGTCTAGCATTCAGGGATGACTGCACAATCTTGGCTGTACAAACATGGTTGTCATTTAAAGTCACTCAAAAGAACTAGGAGAAATTTGCTGACCTGTTATTTTATAGTTATTCGGGAGAAGCACTCAGTATATACTGATATGTACAAAGAGCCATTTTGATGGCTCCACAAATAAAAGGGAAAAAAATCACTTAAATTCAATAAATACATGCTCTGGTTTTTTTCAAACAAGGTTATCAGGGGAAATTATAAATTTGCAGGATCGCATGTGTTTACAAACTGCAGTGTACTAGACAACAGAGAAGCAAACTCAGGCAGGCAGCTAGGCAGGACCCTTTCTGCAGTGTGCATTGACCTGAGTCATTGTGATGATGGAGCAGATCTTCACCCAGTGTAAATCAGCATGGTGCCATTAACTTCAGTGGAGTGTTGATGAAGTACAACTGGATGCCTGACTTGTCTGGAAGAAACCCTCAAGGTTCTGGGCTTTGTCATGTGTACCGACATGCTGATTTATTATTAAAACTTAGGGGTGCGCAGGAGAGCCGGACAAGGTACGCTGCGTTGCTATTTTGAGTTGCTTAGGAAGGCTGCAATGTGCACCCAGAGACTTATTTTAACAGGTTTGCTCAGAAAGTGCAACTGGGGAGCATGAATTAAGAAAATGTAGAGAGTGAGCAGGCTGAGGGAAAGAGGCGAGTTTGAACATATTTCTAGATTCGCAAGAATACAGCTGTGGGAATAATTAAAAAGGCACACTTTTTTGGATAATTTATTTTTGAAACTCTGCAAAATTTGTCAAATCGTTTATTTGATGAGCATTATTTGACCAGCTGTACAGGGAGCCACACTGGAGTGCTGTAATGAGTGCTTTGGAATGCGACCAACGTTAATGTGCCTGTGATAGTTGGATAATTCTTTTACCCTGCTCATTTCTGTGGTTTGCCTGTAACTATGGCCCCGCTTGATTGCTGTTATGATGTGAGCTTTGAATTCTCTCTCTCCTTTGGCCTTTTCCTTTTGGCAGTTGCCGCAGAGCTGAGCCCTGATTAGAACCACAGCAGGTCATTCGATCTTCAGATGGCTATAAAAGGCCTGTGCAAGTGGCCATCTCGCTTCTGTCCCAAATGGATGATCACGCATAGCGCACATTGCCACGCTCCTGGCATGACTTCAGCAAAACTGGCAAGTTTTCCTTCCAGAGCTAAAGCATAACACAAGGTACAAGGAGCAATTCCATTAAATGCCCCTTTAAATTGTCAAATTTAGCAGGAACTTTAAAACAGAGCAGACTTTAAAGTGATGAGGGAGAAGTACCGTTCCCCTGCCTGAAATTGCAGCTGGGTTCGTTACCATCAGGTGTGATATGAAGTCAGCATTTTCCTTGATGACTTTTTCCTTTGCCATTGTTGCAATCTGGCACTGCAGATCGGAGCCTCATTCCAGGTTTTTAAAGGGAACTGTTACTCTCCTGAAGGATTTTATTCCTTGTCTCCTTCTAAATGGATTTTGTTATTTTGTAATTTCTCAAAAATAGGTGAATTTGATAAAATCCAGATATTTGGAACCAAGATGGAGAGTTCGGATAATAACAGTTTTACTGCAGAAAAACCAGAGGTTTAAATACTCGTGCTATTAAGTAAAGTCTACAGTCATGTGCTGCTCTCTTTCATTCACGGGGTTCTTCAGAATATTAATGCCCTTTTTTCCGGCACTTGCTCTGTTCAGGTGCTGGTGGCATGTCCATGTGAAACAGAGAGACCTGGGCTATGCGGGTTACCTTCCCAGCTTGGTGGGAAACACCCACAGGAGGGATCTCCGTATCTCAGTGCCTGCTTGTACCTCGCTTTGTTCACAAGACACGTGCTCTGGAACACAGGCTGTCAAGTGCTGGACACATAATTGTTTCTTCGGGAATCTCAACCTCTTACACAGTTGACAAAAGACAACGTTTCAAGAATGCGCTCTGGTCAGACATCACGGCAGAGAGTGAATTTTTCTGCTGCTTGCACAGCTGTTGTCTTCAGACACCGATGCTATCAAGGGCTGAAATTCGTAATGCAGCAAATCTTCATATAATTAAATGTCTCCTTTTTTTGCTAAGTACAGCTATCATCTGGGTATGCCTGGCACAGGAACAGTACTATTTATTGCTCCGTTATTTGTATTCATTATTTTAATAGTGTTCAAATGGCAGATTTCGAGCCAGAAGCCTGAAGTTTCATTCCCAGCTCTAAGATCAGCTCATTGAGAATACTTTGGACTCAATTAGTTTGTGGTTAAGTGTCCTAGTGGGTAAGAAATATTACTTTGCTGCTCTGTTGTACTATCCTTTAAGATATCTCAACACACTCTACGTTAGCTCTCGTAAGTCTGATCTCAACTTGGAAAATGTTAATAGCAAATGGCTTATGAGTTTGAAGTAGCCCATTTTAGGTTTTTTTCCCCAAAAGTTATTTTTGTGAATACTTTTTTAAAAGACAATTCTTTAAAAATATAATATAATGGAATCAAATGATAAAATATACAGCTTCTTGGAACATATAGTCTCATTTTTGGTTTCGGTAGTTTTGATTGATCAGCTGAGAAGTGAGTATTCTTCAAATGATGATTTTTCCACTTTCTCTGTAAAAAACCACAGTAAAATTTCATGAGAAGAATGATCAGCTACGGAAAAGAAATGTGGTTCACAAGGTGCCACATAGAAAAGTGATTCAGCACTGATATAAACTCTGACTGTTCAGTTAATTTTATATGCAGATCATTATCATTAACACTTCAGCATGTCAGGATAGCTTATAAATATCAAGAGGCCATTCTTACTGTCAGTGAATTAATTAGAATTTTTCAGGTATATTTTATTTTTATATTGGAAGCACCCTACCTCAGCTCAGTCGAAATATTTGTGCCGATATTAAAAGCTAAGTACCGGAATGTCCACACAAACCCAAATTCCTCTTTTATTAGTATTCGATCGCACTTATATTACACAAAGTCATACCACAGAGTTCTGCCAGATGTCAGGGAACAAAAAGGCACACACTGCCAGGTGAGCAGAGGGCTAAGACATCTGTCTTGCAAAGCTAAAGGCCAACCACAGAAATATCTTGGCAATCGCCTTCACCTGAGGGGATCAGATGTCCCTCCTGGAATGCAAGTCCAGCAGTACAGCAAGCACAAGGGCTTCATTTGATCAAGTACACCGAACGTCTGCTGAGGCAGCCAAAGATACGGCTTTTATCTGGCATGTCTGCCTTGGTCCTTTTCTGGAGACACCACCTTTTTTAGCAGAATTGGAAGGATAGGAAGCACCTCTATGCCCAGATGCTGCAGTTCATAGACTGGCCTTTCAGGCTGGCCCAAAAGCCAGGTTGTGATGGGTAGTAGGAACAGACATAATGCCTGTAACAGACATAATGCCTGTTCTTCCCCTTCAGAAAAGTTCAGCAGAGCTCACCAAGTGGTTACTAGCAACCAGTTCCCATCAGAAGGAACAGTAATAGGACTCTGTATGACGCACCAGAATTATCTACATTGCATGACATTCTGGGAGATCCTAATATTTCAACATTCATTTTTGTTCTCAAATGAAAACAAAAAATTAACCACCAAAACTTCTCCTGTAAAAAAAAAAAAAAAAAAAAGTGATTAAGAAATAGTGAATATTTATTTATTTGTTTAATATCTTGACCAAGCAAAAACCTTGATTCATGGCCTGAAATGGATGAGGTTGGTTTGTTGAACTGACGTGGTTTGTTCTGTGAAACATCAACCCATGTTACGCTGAATTCTCCCCGCTAAAGCACATGTTGTCTGGGGAGCTGCTTGGCTGATGCCCCTCTCTCACAGCTCCGAGTGCAGCTCAGTGGCTGGATTGCAGAGGTCAGCCTGAACCCATGATCAGTTTTTGGTCAGAAGGGAAACGCTGTGACGTGACGAGGAAGGTAGCTCACAGGGTGACAGAACAGACACTTGTGAGTTCAGAGAAGCAATGGTCTGGCAGGGAAACGCCGTTCAAAAATTTACTGAACTGAGGTGGCAAAAGTTGTAGATAACAAGGCCCCAAAGGAGCAATCATCCTTGCATTGCCGTTTGCTAAAGCAGCAGCTCCCAAACATCTCCCATTGCTTGTCCCGGGACGTGCAAAGTAATGGGACCAGCACAATAGATTTCGTTCAATACATATCACTGTCATCGTTGTACTTATTACCTCAGAGGCCTCTGTGGTGGGACAAAGATTTCTCCATGCTACCTGTCATACAAAGAACACAAAATAGTCCCCTTCCAGATAAAACTGTGATGGAGACAAGAGGCTGGAAGGAGGAGAAGGATCTTACCTGATGCAAAGACTGGTTACCTGAAAGTTGTATGTGCTTAGGCTTCTGTCTTGGTCCTCATAGCCTGCTAGGTAAGATTCATTCTGAATGAATTGTCAAATATATAAACTTTCCTATCTATGCTCTAGTTATGTCAAGCTTGAGGCCATCGCATGATCTGATCCCAGATGAGGCATTCAGGAGTGGATTTGCTGAGGTGCATTCCTCTTTGTTAGCATCAGCCATACCACTTAGTGCTTGTCCAGCCCCTTGCACCTTGTTCAGCTAGGACCTGTAACCACCCCAAAAAATGTAAATGAAGATATCATCTTTCCTTGCACAGAAGGGATGGGAATCCAAGGAGGCATGCCATAGACAATACCAGAGATGGCTCAGAGAATGCACAGGTGAAGGAATTGATCTAGAACAGTGGAGACAGGGTGGAAGAAGCTACTGCTGGAAGGGGAAAGGTTGCTTCATAGGGAGAAACATTTTTATTGGAATTTTTGTTTATTTTTAAAAGTTAGAAGAACATACTGCTATGTGTTTATACTATAGAAGACTATATCAAAAAGCATGACAGGTATGTGGAGCAGCAGATGGTGAAGAAGGTATCGATCCAAATTTCCTATATCCTGATTCTGGTTTTGCACATCTTTAGAGTACACACCCAGAGCACAGGGGGATCAGACATCATGTCTCACAAATCTGTATGGATGAAATAATAGCCTGCTCCCCTCTGTACGTAGCTGGAATTTCCTATGGGCTAAAGGCTTCTTCCCAAAGTTTATGACATTGCTATAGTTCAGCCACGTGATGACAAAGACATGGCCAAGGCATTTTCTGCTAGGACAGCCTTCCAGCTGCCCATCAGTAGGAAGTGTCACTTGAAAGTGTTTTTGGAGGTGGCTGGAGAAGGAGCGTGTTGCAGGCTGGATTAATTTTTCTGTTAGTTTCTTCTTCGCTATCCTCATTTCTGAAGTCCCCAGAGCCTTTCCTCCCATCAGGTGACAAGGAGTGAGCTGGTCACATGGCTGAATGTTATTCCCCATTATGGAACCGCATGTGTGCCCCTCACATGATGTGGGATGCTGGCATTTTTGGCATGTGGTGGCTGTGCATCTGATCATATGACAAGAAAAGAGGAAAGGGAGAGTAGTTCTCCCATATGAGGCTATGTAGCCAGCCCCACGCTTCCCCTATTTAAAACTTCACCTTGGTTATCTGATAGGGAATGGAGAGTGGAATTTTGTGAAGCAAGGTAGCAAGGAAGGCTCCTGGAGAAGATACTGTAGGGAAACATCCTCTAGGAGGAGAGGTCAAGAGGCTGCTTATTTATTCAGATTTTGAAAATCTATTTATCCAATGCTCAAGAACCCAATGTAAATGCAGAAAGCACAAGCTGAACCCCAGTCAACTTTTCTCATTTCTTCTTTATTTCTTCTAAAACACAGACTCTTGGTTTACTCAGAACATGTGTGAGAGAGCTGGCATTCCTTGTATCAGAACTTGTCAGCAAAACCAACTCCTGTGGTACTTTCAATGTTCTCACTATGAACAGAAAATCTGCTTGATACAGCAGGCCTTACCAAAACTGTTTCCACCTCAGTTTACATGAGACATCATTTTACCAGTCTGCTGTCTGAAGAAAGGAACAGTCTTCAGCTCACAAAGACACTTGCACATCAGATTTCTATTTTGATTACTTGTGTCACAGGATCTGATTTACTGCTGGACAGAGGCTTGATTGAGATCAGCAGAGATCAGTTTAGCTTCATCCTGGTGAACTCCCTCCCCCTACCCTTACGCAACCCTTTAGGACAAGTGTGACCTGCTTAGCATGACAGTGAGTCATCAGGTTGGCTCAGATTGTCTCCCCATACCTCTGAGATGGATAATTAAGATCCAATTGCAGGCCAATTGAAAACTTAACTAACTTCAGCAGGGCCGGTAAAGCAACTGGGTTAAAGCTGAAATGAATTAATCAGTGAAGCATCCAAGGACTCCATCAGGGATCATACACAAGTGTTCACTGCTGTATCAGTTTTCCACCCAGATACATTTATTTAAGTTGTGACTACCTGTCAGAAGGAAATAGTAGCAGCATTTCCTAAGGCATCCTCTGGGAAGGTTCTAGTTATTCTGAAATAAGGTGCCTTTCTTCACAGAAGAGCCTTAAATGGAACTGTATGCCACCTTGTTTTTGCAGAAGGCCACATACCAGGAGTGCGATACTAATGAAAAGGGATCAGCATCTGATGTTCAGAATAAGGAGGTGAGAGTAAGGCTACTGGGCATTTATGCTTTTCTCTGAGTCAGTATGAAGGACTTCTAAGAAAACTATGCTCCTGACTTTACCTGTCTATGAAAGAGGGACAAATAATGCCTCTTTATTATGTGTTTGTTATGTATTTTATTGTTAGTCTCCACCCTGCCACTCTATCTACTGATCATCATTGCTCCACAAGATGATGGATGTCCTGCTACAGTCCTCCCCCTCAGCATGCTCACAAAATAATTCTGATTTCACTTGTGCCACTGAGTACCAGAAATGTGAAAATACTGACTCGGTCCTTTTCACAGAAATGCCAGAATTTCTCACTTGAGCTCAATTTACAGCATGGGGTTAGAATTAATTGCATTATTTGCTTAAATTAAAAAAAAAAAAAAGATAGGACTCTTTCCCACTGTATCTGATGGGAATAGAAATGTGAAGGAAGGATGTGGTAGAAGATGAAAAGGTAGTAGCATGGAATGATCTTAAGAAAACATAGGTATTCGGGCTCTGTCTCTCCTTTGGAAGCTTGGTCATAAGTGAGAAAAAAGAAGTCTCACAAGGGCAAATTCCTCAAATTACTTTAGTATAGCTTAATGTTTCATGCTATCTGCAGTACCAACAGGGAGTCCAGGTGTATGTCATTTGAATAGTGATGTGCAAAACCAAACAATTATAATTTACTTATTGCGCGTACTACTTTTACACAAGTAAGAGGCAGGACTGGCATATATAACTGTGAGTATCCAGATAAAGCCTTGCTTGGCAATGGCAGACCAAGCAGGCTGCATATGTCTGGCAGCTTCCTCAGAATTTAACTAAATCTAAACTTGACATTGCGATATAGTGAAGCTATTCCTCAAACTTCCTGTGAGGTGAGGGATTTAGACCTGTTACTGAATCACCAAACTGACTTTCTGGGTCCAAGAACATCTGAGACGCACAAAAGAAAGACCAGAACCCCAAGAAAGCTCCTGCAACTGGGTGGTGAAACTTGTTTAAATTGCTCTGTGGTATAATGGGGAAGTTTTCTTTGGCCATCACTGATGCTTCAGGAGTTTCTTGAAGGGCTTCTTTATAGAAACATCTGGGTTGACTGCAGCAATTTCATCATCAGCTCTTCAGCAATATTTGCAAAGCTGGTTGTCTCCATGGTTCCAGAATGAGTCATGTGAAAGAGTGCTGAGCTTGTCCTGTGTCAGAGCCTCCCATGTGTAGCTGCTCCCCTTCTGCTAGCTCACACACCAGACCCCATTTCATGGCTTTTCCTCATCTTTCATGGTTTAGTCACATCACAATATTCCTTTACTTGCATGGCAAAAATAACATCTGCAGGAGCTTTCCAACGTCCTGTGATTGAAAATAAGATACAGCAGGGATTCTGTGTGGGTCTAACATGCGTGTGAGGATAACACAAAAGAGTGCCTTCTCACAGCTTTCACAGCAGGTCATTTTGATTGACGTATTTGTTGAGGCTACAGGGTGGATTGTAGATTCAGCTGGTATGTCAAACCAGATGGGGGAATTCCACCGCGTACACAATGAAATGAGGAGTGCAATTGTATGGCTTTCTCTGCTTCTAACGGATGGATGGGAAAGTAAAATACCTCTCCATAGTCTCCTTTTCTTTGAGGGCGACCTCTATTCCTCTCATCACCTTCCTCCCCTCTTCTCCTTCCCCTGTATTTTCCTTCTCAATTTGTGTATCCCTTCAGCTTCTCCTGTCTTCTGGCTTTTCCACATAACCATCCTTTTCTCTGTCTTTCCCTCCTCTGGGTCTTCTTCGTTGCTCTTATTATTCTATGACCATAGGTGTTCCCAGTACCGAAAGAGCAGACAATACGTGACAAGACGTGCAGCTCCAGAAGGGGCTAGCGAATTCTTCTATCCCAGCGTGGAACGAAAAGCACAAGATCAGGTCAAGGAATGAGTGAACCCTGTGGCATTAGAGGTTTGGCAGAGTGCTCTTGCTATTTTGGGAGCTTGTTGAACTAGATGGAGTCGATAAGCCTTTTTTTCTTGTGATTTTATTCCTTTTTTTCTTTTCTTTTGGTGATCCAGTTAAGGAACCCAAAGATGTTTTCCTAGCTCAAAGGAAGCTTTTGTAAGTGTCAGAGACAAAAGAAGTCCCCCATATGCTGGGCGGGTACAAGTAGTTACCCTATATTATAGCTTTCAAAACAGCAAAACCTATCATTAAGGTTATGTTTGGACTTTTATTATAATCTCCCATTTCAGTGCCTGGTCTCAGCTCTGGAGGTAAAATTTTTTAGAAAGTTTGACCACAATCCCGATGTATGTTTCTGTGTTATGCAAGTGAAAAAAGTTTCCCATTGTATGATGTGTTTAGATGCTTTTTGCTCAAGGAATACTAAAAAAAAAAAGTAAAATAAAATAGACAAATTTTGAAATGTGAAATTAATCCTAAATCATACTAAACCAATTCTCAGCAGCAAAAGCAACTATCATGTTCTAAAACATAGCTTTCTACCTACTGGGTGCACTTCCCCAGCAGCACACAACTGTCTATACAAAGAAAGTAGCTGAAGGAAGCAGTAAAAGCATCCTTCTCTTTTCACGGAGCTACACAGGTCTCCTAGAAGAAGCACCAACATCGCTGCAGGGCTGTTAGTGTATCCAGCACACTTTGCTTTCAGACTTGGATACCCCTAAATGTAGTATTGCAGTCCTTTGAGCCATGCTTCGGAGTTTGACCCTGGACCTGTAGAAGAGAGGCTGTGCATAAATACAGGAGAACACACCATCTACAAGCCATTAAATGCAGCAGAAGTGAAAGGAAAAATAAAATTTAAAAAAAAAGGTGTATTCAAAAAGCCCTGATCATCAGGGCCAGAGTTGTTCAAAATATAAGAGACTTTCTTGGCTACAGACTAAACAGAAGGCCCTCCTTTACATTATTTTTGGCAGGGTGGCAGGTGTATGGTAAAGCTGACTGCAAATCTTCTGGGAGAAATAAAATGCGCAAAGGCCTCCTTTTGCCTCTGGAAGGCCTAAGTGGCCAGCCTCGGATCAGGAAGGAGTTAAAGAAGCGGCTCCTTTGGGCTGCTGAAATGCACTTGCTACCGGTCTTGAACTCCCCTCGAACATATCCCTGCGGTACCAAGCACCACAGGGGGCTTCCCACCATCACGTCCTGCCTTGCTTTGAGCCGTGGCTATTTCAAGGGCTTCTCCCCTCAGCCACCATCCAGCTTTTTGTGGCCATCCCGTGTTTCTTCTCAAATACTGGCCAAGGCCATCACAAGAGGGAAACCGATGGCAAAGTCTGCTCAGCAACAGGCATTGTGTTTGTGCTTGTGCTTGCTGGCAGCCTGGCCCATTGCCCTGCGGGGACGTGAGCTGATTCACCCGGAGCCCCTCCAGGCTGCCCTGTCCCAGGACTCTCTCAGGGCTTTGTGCCATGGAGGCAGCAACAGCCCCTTTGCAATGGCTGAGGGAGGGCGATGAAGGTGGGGCAGGTGGCCTGAGGAGGGTCGCTCGGGCTCCAGGGAGCTGAGGACTGCGGCCTTCCCTGGGTGAGGGAAGCAGCCAGGCAGGGGCAACAAGGAGGCGGCATCCCCCTCTCCGGCTGCCCCCACAGCGGCCCTGTGCCAGCCCTCAGGCTGCCGGGGCAACATGGCAGCCCGGCAGGGGCGGCAGTATGGCTGAGGCAGGAGGAGCAGCGGTGGCCCTGGTGGGGAGAGGCAAGGCCCAGGCCTGGGGCCACCACAGGGGCTGCCAAAGCCTGCTGTGTGGGGATGGTCAGGCGGAGACGCCTGCCCGACCCCCGGGCTCTCTGCAGCAGGGAGAGCAGCCACAGCAGCCTCCACACGCTGGCCAGGCCCCCACATGCTGGCCAGGCCCACTGGCCCCCTCTCGGCGGCCACTGTCACGGGGCGGGAGTGGAGCCCAGCTGAGGGGATGCCTGTCAGCCCCGGTGTGGGGGGAAAGGTGTGGAGCGGCGCCTGGTTTCAGGAGCCAGAGGGGGGCTTCGGTGTGAGGTGGGCAGTGAGCCAGGCTGGCTGTGCCGGAGCCCGGTCTGCACGCACATGGAGATACCTGGGAAACATTAAGTGTTAAAACCTGAGCTGTCTCTGGAGCTCACACTTCAGCTGCCAGACCCCCAGTTTTCATCCACGCAGTCTTTCATGGGTGCCCTCTTTACTCTTCATGCCCGCTGACTGGAAGAAGGTCTTCGTGAAGGCCCAAGCAGTCGTCAGAAGCGTGAACGTGGGGCAGAAGATCCCCCATGAGCCACAAATGCCCCCAGCTGCCCCCGGCCCTGCACCTTTCATGACATCAAAAGTGGAAAGAGTGTGAGATCAGGCATGTAGCGACAGACAGCGTCGCAGCCATCATTATTTGTTCTGAAAATGGTTTAGTGATGCACAGCCACCTCGCTGTTGCTGCCCGCTGACGTAGGCAGCAGCTGAATCTGTTTTTTCAGGCTAACAAATTTAGACTTGGACACCACGGACTCAGACTGACTGCCTACATCTTTTCAGGGATTTGTCCCCAAAGCTAATGCCTCTCCCAAATGCTGTTCAGTACTTACAACTTCCCCTGCAGAGCAGTTTCAAAACCTGATAGGGTTTTGCAGAGTTCATAAGCTCCACAGGAGGGAGTCTTTACCTATATTTAAATACTGCACCTTTCTAATGAAGGTGTTTGTCATCTACAGTAATGATTGGTAAGGGCTGATTTCTGCTTTTTCTGCAAGAGTGGTGGATCAAATGGGGTTGCACACTCTTCAGTCAGCATGGTCCAGGTCTCGGGACTCGGGTCTGGCAAACTTTGGAAAGTCTATGAAGAAAATTACACATGCACATCACTGGTTGTTTTACAGTGAAGTGTCAAGCTCAGTTTTCTTCTAGAAATTAGAAAGTTATTGATTTCCCTTTTTTCCCTCGTGACTTTATAGAAGTAATTTAACTTTTCCATGTGTTAGGTAAAAGAGAATAAGAAGACACCAAGTCTGGCTAAACAAGAGGAATCCTGGAAATAAAAAAAAAAAAACCCAAACCCAAAACTGGAAGATAAGAAGCAAAGCTCCTAAATGTGGACAGTCCAGGATATTTCTGAGAAGAAGACAACAGCATAGGTATATCAGTGCTGGTAACACAGAAACACTCCTGATTCATGGATGAGAGAGAATTAAGAGCAGAGTTGTGCAGGTGGAAATAAAGCGCCTAGACTTACCGTGCAAAGAGAAGGCAAAAGGTGCAAGGGTTAAGCTAGAGAGGGCTACTGCAAGCAAGGGACCTGGAGTGCAGGAACCAGGAATGACGACTGCAGCCTGCGGCGCAGCTCGGGAGGGGAATAGGTGGTGGATTTGAAGGACTGCTAAGGCCGCCAACGTAGACTGATTGAGAGCCTCCAGGTAGGTTTGGCTGGGGAATGGGTCCAGAGAAAACAGGGAGCTTATGGAACATTCATGTGTGCCACGTTTAATGTTCCTGGTGGAGAATGCTTGGATACTACTGATTTGAGAAAGGTTATAAACCTGTTTTGAGGGCAAACCTCAAGTTCCATCTCTTTAAGAGAGTTTCCTTTGCCTATACTGAGACAATAGTAATGGAAAATTCATTTGTATACACATTCTTGCTGTGAATCAGAGGACAGCAGTAACCTTAATGACTCATAAACTTATTAGTTAGTGCAAAGGTTTTTTAAAGAGGATTTCTTAAAGTGGTTTTCCATTTCTAGCTGCTCTAAATCTCGCATAAACAAGTGGTTTTCTTTATAGATGATCAGAAGTTCTTTTTCTACTTGCAGGTTGGCAAATATGTGTGGTATATAAAACCACTCCTTTCCTATTTTGAGTGACATTAGCAATGGAGCTTTCCATACAGGGGCTTGACAGTACAAAACAGGTTTCTCAAACTCTGCTTGGAATAGAATAAGACAGAAAGCCCAGATGCAGAGTCTGGTGGTCACTGCAATAATCAAGCATAGCTCCTACCTTATCTGCCTGCTCTGACAACCAAGATCTTTCTTCCCCAGGCATCCTATTGTATGCTCTGATAACTAAGCAGAACAGAAGTGGTATTTCTCTCCCTAAAAGGCCTCCCCTCTTTCCTCTCTCATTTCTCCACCTGCAGCTACTCTTCTGATAGGCACTTCTCCTTCAGCAGAGTGCTTTCTATCAGATCAGCTTTTGCTGGATGCCCCTGAGAGTAGTGTAACCCCTGCCCTATGCTGATGGATTGAATAAAGCCACTAATCGTTAAGTGAAAGTTACACCAGACATTGTATGGAGCGAAAGGAAGGGGCACAGTTTTCTGCCTCTAGGGCTTGGCAGATTTCACAACAAAACAGCTGGCTGTGAGACATGGGTGCTGATGGAATACATTAATGACTGTCGTCAAGGTTTTAGACACACTTGTGTGCTGCTGGTAATACCAGCATGCAGGATTATCAGAGAATTCGCCTGTGAAAAAGAAAAAAAGTGGAGAAGGAAAGAAAGGAAGTTGGAGAGAAGGTTGTCTGATTCAGGCCCACGCTGCATTTGCAGGGGCCGTCTCATCCACTTCGACCAGTGCACTCCTTCGCCTCCCTGTGGTTTCCGCAACAGATGCATAGAGTTTCTCTGAATATAGTGAAGAAACCCAAGGCCTTTTCTGTCCTTATCGTTGTAAGTATTGATACAATAGCAGAAGTCTACTGGATGATTCATAGCGGCATAAATTAGAGCCAATCTTCCCTGTTAAACTTACGTACAGCTTAATGGCAGCTTGGCTATAGTCTGTAAAAACAATAAGCAGTGGGGAAGGTAGTTGTGGATTTCGTTTTATAATTAAGAGATCATAAACTGAATGTGCCTTGCTGTTGGCTCCTTCTAGTAAAATCTGACATGTCTATTTTGTACGTTGATTTTAGTAACATTATCAAACCAAGTCACGAAGTAGTCAATATTTACGTTCAGTTTGCTCCTTATAAATCAGAAATGATTACTAGCTTAAAGTGACACTCACTTGAGCCTGGTTCTATTCACCCACTCACAATCTCTGCACATCTCACAGTCTGCTATATATGTTTTCTTTCCCTTGAGACAGAGCAGGAGGACCCAAGGCTGTGCTTACGTGGCCCAGTGCACAGTCTGGAATCCATGGTCAAACCTAGCTCCAAAAGCAGTGTAGCTAAGTCCTTAGGTAAGGTAGTACCAAGCTAGTATTTCCTGCTTCTTGGCAGCACAATAATGATTTTGGTGAAGTGTTGCCTCGAGGTAGCTATGCTGTTTCAAATGCTTGTGAGTTTCATACAGTGAGCCACCTAGACCTATCTTGGGAGATTTTGTCTACATTTGCATTGTCCTTTTTTGTTGTTTTGGGGTTTTCTGGTGGTTTTTTTTTTTTCCTCCATGCAAAAGAATAAACTGTGTCTTCTGGCCAAGTGGTGCAAGCTGGCCTTCAGCCATACTGCTCCCGGCCAGGACCTACTGAATGGGACTGTTCACCCAAAGAAGATTTCACAGCAGCACGGTAGGAGGGGTAGTGGATGGCATTCACATCCCTGCACACTGCCCCCGTGATGTTGTTGTGATCATGTTAATCATAAGGAATGTATAACTTATTTTGGATTACTTTGGAGACCCATGGCCGCTGGCACCAGTTACAACAGCTCAGTTCGTTACATCCATTCTTATGCAACCTGGGACAGACATGACCAGGCCAGCTCTCTGTCCTCCCAAGGAGATATCAGTCGTCACGCCTCAAGGTACCCGCCTATGATTTAGGGAATGTGGCAAGGCTACATTTGCAAAGTCATTGAATCAGCCAGTGGAAGATCTGGGAGTAAATGTCACAAGTCTCTGGCACTCAGTCCACTTCTCTGTTTGCTAGACACGATGGCTTATCTTTGAGTTCAGAGGTGAGTCTCACTGTTTTCCAGCACAAGACACAGGCACGTGGTGAGGCCGAAGGGAGCTGTTAGCTTTGTACTTCAGGGCAAGTGTGCCTCTGCTGCCCTGTGGACTAGTTCATTACTAAGCTGAGCTGCCTCTTTTTAAGCCCCACCTGCCACTTTACGTGCAGCAGGGCAGGGGTCAGGCCACAACACTCCAACGAGTCATTAAGAGAAAAAGCAATTGACCTTTTTTGCTTGCATTAACTTTGCTGATCTCTAGCCCCAAAATGTTTATTTTGAAAAAGGTTCTGTCACTGCTACTGCACCAAGGAGACAGAATAATGCTATTAATATTGTTTGTTTTGGTTGGAGGAAAAGCACTCTGAACCTCTAACAAATATCCTCTTGTTAGCAATTGGAAACGTATAATTAGGACAGACTCTCCAGTTATTTTAATGAGAAGTCAGTTTCCTCTCTCTCTCTCTCTCTCGCTGTCACTCTCTTTCCCATTTTTAATGAGATACCAATTTCCTCCCTTCTCATTTGCAGACGCCTTTCCAATAAAACAGACAGCTTTGATTTTCATCTTAGCATGCATTCTTAGCCTTAATTTATTCATCTACATAAGTTGCCCACCGCACTCTCCATGTGCTAAACGGCTGTTAATCGCTGAAAAATTAACAAGGTGTTTAACGCCAAAAAAAAAGGCTAAAAAAGTCTTTTTCTTGTTAGGTGGAAATGCTTGTATTTTTCTCACATGGCCAAAGCTCAACTAATTCTAGGCACCGAGGGCAACACGGGACACCTTTTTGCAACTACACCCTATCTGCCCTCTGCTACGCTTCTTCTACTCCGTACCTACTACTCTATCTTTCCCCAAACCTCTCCCCCAGCCTTCTCCCCTATAAGCCAGAAAGAAATCCTGCACTTTCCTTTTGTAACATTGACTCCAGGCCAGTTGATTTTAATTGCAGAAATGCTGTCAGTTTGTGGGCAGCCCGGCAGGCCCTGGAAGATTTGTAGGTGTTGAAGGCATGAAGAGGGAGACCTTTCTCAGTGTAGCTGATTCAGTGCAGCCAGTTCTTCCCCTGGGATTTGGGGAGATGCAGCCTTGGCAAGTTCGGTCAGTAAACTATTTATTTATGAAAAGTTATTTTTATTTCACTTAAATGGCTCTTTAAGACTTGCAGAAATCCTGAAACAGCATGGAGTAGAGATCACCTTGTGGCAAAGAATCTGGGCTTTATGTTTCATTCAGCCCAGCTACCAGATGAGATTTTCTGTAGGTTTGAGATGTCATTTCTGTTATCTGAGATGTGCCGTCACGGAGTGCTAACTCATTAGTTCTTATCTCTGCAGAACTGAGATGGCTCTATGTTTGCATTTTGTCTCATGTCCAAGAAAGATGGTAGGTGTTGTAGCTGGTAGCTGGTAGTGGGCTGTGCACAGCTCCTGGTGCTGCATGATGCTGAAAATGCTGCACTACAGAAAATGGTCCTGGTGACCCGTCCTGGTGACCCATACTGGAGCATTTTCCCTCTCTTTCTTACTCTGTTACAGATGGAGAAGTGGCTTGTGCTCATTGTCTCGTCTCAGTTTTACTCGCATGTCGTGCTACTGTGGCATCAGAAAAACTTTTGCTGCCTTTCCTTCCAAACAAGTAATCTTCTGTAACAGTCCTCTTCTTGGCTGATATGCCTCAGCCAAACCAAAGTCGCTGAACTCTGCAGAAGAGTAGCAAGAGCATACTCTGAAACCTTCCAAAATTCTGTGCAGGAGATTGGGCAAAATGGCCTAATTGCTTTCTGATCTCAATTCTGTGAATTTGCATTTATGTTCCCATGACTTCATCTTAAAATGGAGTTTGAATCAGCCTAGGAGGTGAGCTACAAGCAATCTCTGCACTTTGACCAGTTCCCAAAATGAACAGTACTTGGAATTTGAACTTAAAATCTGTAAGTCTTTAATTCTGAGGGCCATATCTGCATGACCCCAAATTATAGGGAATAATTAGCCCATATCTGATTTATCAAAGTCAGATGTAAAACATGTGCTGCCTGAGGGACTGAATTTCTTGGAGAGTTTGGTCATAGGTGATAAGAAGTTGCATTGTTTCTCCCAGACCTGTTACAAATCTACTTAACCAAAGCACTAAAAATGTGTTGGCAAACGGCCAGGCCAAGGCAGGTGCATTTGTGTGTAGAGCCCCAGCTGAACGGTGGAGCCAAGTAGAACAAGCCAAGGGAAGCAACTACCTGTAAGATCTCTGAGCGAGGTCAGAGAGAGCAGCAGGGCAGAGGAGCCTGCAAGGGGAACAGGTGGCCAAGAGGGCCAATGGCATCCTGGCTTGTATCAGGAATAGTGTGGCCAGCAGGACCAGGGAGGTGATAGTTCCCCTGTACTCGGCACTGGTGAGGCCGCACCTTGAGTACTGTGTTCAGTTTTGGGCCCCTCACTACAAGGACATGGAGGTGCTGGAGCGTGGCCAGAGAAGGGCAACGAAGTTGGTGAAGGGTCTGGAGCACAAGTCTTATGAGGAGCGGTTGAGGGAGCTGGGGGTGCTCAGCCTGGAGAAGAGGAGGCTGAGGGGAGACCTTATCGCTCTCTACAACTGCCTGAAAGGAGGCTGTAGCGAGGTGGGGGTCGGTCTCTTCTCCCTAGTAACAAGTGATGGGACAAGAGGGAATGGCCTCAAGCTGCGCCAGGGCAGGTTTAGGTTAGACATTAGGAAAAACTTCTTTACCGAAAGGGCTGTCAGGCCCTGGCACAGGCTGCCCAAGGAAGGGGTTGAGTCCCCATCCCTGCACTTATTTAAAGAATGGATAGATGTGGTGCTCGAGGACATGGTATAGATGGACTTGGCAGTGATAGGTTAGCGGTTGGACTCGATGATCTTAAGGGTCTTTTCCAACCTTGACGATTCTATGATTCTATGATTGCTTCACGGGGAGTTATCTAATGAACCTAACATCACAGCATGAAATCATTGTATTGTTTCATGCTGAGGTACCCCCTTTCTGCTTGTGGATACAAGACCCTTTGTGAACAGCGGACTTATGCAACCTCCTTACTTAGACACAGTTGTTCTGTTGCTTTAGTTAAAGTTTTAACAAGTCCCTCACTTGCATCCATGCTATTAGGCTCAAGAAAGGGTGCTAACAGTTGGGCAGGGCGGTTGGAGGAGGCAGCTGTGCAGCTGCATGGCCGTTAATGCACAGTGTGATCCAGCAGAGCGCAGACTGAAGGTGGTGCTGCTGAGGGCAACACAGTCACCTATGGTGAGTGAATCCACACCTGCTTCTACTGTGTAGCTAAGTTCTTTACTAGAGGAAGATAATCTCTACCAGAATAAACATAAAGTGTGACTGTATCCACAGCTGAGGCTATAATTCAAAGGTAAAAATAAAGTCAAGCCTCTAACCAAAACAGTTTATGCTGGTACAGAAATGTATGCCCAACAAGGCCAAATGTGTAAACCACAGTGAAAGATTATTATTATTGTCAATATTTTTTAGGTGCTTAGGATGAATTCCCTTCTGTTCTGCATGTGAAAAGGCTTTTAGGAGGAATCCTTAAAAGCCAAGATCCTGTTTACTCAGAGTGGGCATTAGTATGAAACGGGCATATGTAAGCTTCTATAATAACAAGTTCACTTAATAACAATAGTGTTCTGGAGAAGACTGTTGCCCTCACCTCCTTTCCGTACTGGTACATATATTACTCAGAGCCATCCCTTCCAGCTCCCACTCTCCATGAAAATGAGCTCTGCATATAACTGTTCCCCTTATCACAGGTAATTGGATCTTCTGGATGAAAAGTACCACAAAGGTAGAACAGAAAAAGTGGTAGTAATTACTCATTTAAAATAAATTTTCCTTTTTTTTTTGTCATTTTGCTGGAAAGACAGGAGGCTGGAAAGAGAGGAGGCACCAGGACTGAGGTCTCTTAAGATATGGGGAGAGGGGATCTCTGTCAATTGTAATGAGTGACATTGGCTGGGTAGTTCTGCGTATTCTCAAGACCTCTGTTTCTGGGAAGACTGCAATACCATAGTCAGACAGCTTTAAACTCTCACAATTAGTATAAGCTAAGTGAAAACTAAGGTATTACTCGAGCAGAGTTGAAAATAAGAGAATTCTTTAATGGTGAAAGCTATAACAAGAGTTGGTGGCTCAGAGTTCAGGTCACTAAAATTCAGAATTAAGATTTTAACCCTGAGAATAATGAACCATTGTAGCACTTTACCCAGGGACATCGTAAATTCTCTGCCACTTGAAGTCTCTTAATGGAGACTCATTGTCTTTTTAAAAGGTATGCTTTGATTCTGCCACAAATTAATGGCTCAGATGAAGCAATTGCTTGACAAAAATTTTTTTAGTATATTATATAGAAGTCAAACTAAATCATCACAGAGTTCCCTTCTAGACTCTATAAATCTATGTGAGCCATCCACATGTACTTCCAGCATGAAACACCAAAGAGGGTAAAGTATTACAGTTTGAGTAATGAGATAAATATGAAGAAATCAAAACATAGGTGGGCCACTGAGAAAAAAAAAAATCTTTTCAGTGACATTTATTAGCTGTGGAACTCCATCTGCAAGAGATGGTGAGAGCCAGTTCTTGAGTCATTTGAAACAGTGCTGCATTTAAAAGAAGTACAGAAGTGCTGAGTATAGCAAAAGGCGTGTGCCTTGTTTGGTCCCAACAGACTATTAAAACAATGGACTTTTCCAATTCTACTTCTGTGATTTTTATGACAGCGTGCAAAATTTGGAGAATATTAATGAAGAGCTAGCTCATGGGAAATTTACTGCTGATGACTGAACATCCACGGGCATGTTCGTGCTTTGGATCCCTGTAGCAAACCTTTGTCAATAGTATGGAAGCTAGTACCACCCCTGGTTTTTTTTTTTCTTTCCTCATCTCATTCGCTACAGTACATCAGTGAATGCTGGTGATCACAAATTAATTGACTGTTGTGGAAAGGCAGAGAAACGGATCGCTCAGTCTCTCAGCAGGTCACTACCTGAGACTGCCAGGCAGAAGGTTTGCAACTGAGGACCTGGCAACATCTAACCATTGCTTGGTATCCAGGAATTACGTGGCTGAATTAATTGAGGCCATCACTCAAGGCAATGTTAAAAGAGATTCAGGGAATAGACTTTAAGTGACTTCTGCACTTAATGATGTATTTTAAAGGAGATGATAATTTCTAGGTCAGAATACTCTGTAAGCATGGCTAATACATTGATGTGGGGACAGTGGGGTGGCAGGGTAGGATAAGAGGGCAATTGGCAACGGTCAGCTAAAATTGTGCCTTACATCTCATATTTTGGAGGCTTGCTGGGCACACCAGAAACACTAAAAGGCAGAGAAGTATAATTTCTGTGAAGGGGGCTGCAAGCTTTCTGTTTTTCCAAGAGTGATCCCCAACTGGCTGTGTTACTTTAAGTTGTCCTGTACTAGTATTGGAAAGGCCCAGGCTCTTCATTAACAGTTAATTAAGCCACAGTGGCCCTTCCTTCCCATCAGGGGTTGCCTTCATTTGCAGATTTAGTTAAAGGGATTCTGTCAAGTTGGTTAGGCTTATAATGTGACTGATCTTTACAGCTACATAGTCCAGCAGGAAATGCCCAGAACGCACCCCCAGGGCTCTGTCTGTCTCTCTAAACTAAAACCCATCCTTCAAAAAGCACAGAACTGCTATTTTTTTCAAGACGCATTTTATAGCCCTGGGTGTGAGTCAGGATGTGATGGATGCTTACAGGCTGCAGCCTTGTGCTCTGAGTGCGAGCACTAGCCCGTATTTACACGTGTGGCAGGCAGGCTGCGCCTATGTTTGCCTCTCTTGTAAGTGCAATGAAATACTTGGACTTGAATGGGACAGTCTGAAAAACAATCCTGCAAATGGATGCACGAGATAGAGTAGACACAGTTTCATTACTGGGAGAGCAAGTGGGTTTTCAGGCAGGTAGCTAGGTGCAGGCTCCCTTCAGGCTGGGGTGAGAAGGGCAGAGGTTCAGAAAATGTGTCACTCCAGTGGGTTACCCACTGAGCATGCTGCCCACGGTTAGAGCAGCAGGCAGAGAATACATCTTCTCTTCCCTTCCGCAGCTAGTTAATGCTGGCAGGAGAAGTGGCCATATGGCTACTTCTTTTGCAGAAGTTCATACTTGTTGTGCCTCTGTGTGCCCAATTGCATAAAAATATTAAAAGAATAAAAAGCCCAAGGAGTTATGTATTCAAAAGTTAAGAAATCCCAGGATTAAAGTTGCCCACCCAAGCGTAGCTCAGCCTTTTTTGGAAGTGTGTTATGATGTTAGCTTTGTTAACTTAATTGTTATTCTACTTTTTTGCAGGTTACCTGCTTCATTCAGTGCACAAAATAAAGGGGGCTTAGGGACTGGATCAAGATTGTGTTGTTAAGGAGGTACATATCAAATGCAACTCGGGGCTCACTTCTTAGAGATGGTGGAAGGTGGACAAGAGATTTCATAGTCTCCCAGATCAGGCAGTTAAATGCTGTGGAAAAGGGGAAAGCAGGTGTGGGTAGATAAGATCGATGAAGCACTGTGGTAGTAAAACCAGGAGCTTGCCTCAAGTTTTAACCAAGGATTGACAACTCTGTTCTTATCTGAATTTCTGATGAGTGGTTTCTGCTTCCTCCATTGTGCTTGCAGCATAACCAGCACAGAAAATTATTTTTTCCAGCAATAGCCAGTATTCTCCCAGTGTCTGAGCAACCACTTACAATTTTAAGTCATTAGCTCTTTCAAAGCATGTGCAATTTTAAATTTGTAATTCATCGCGACACTCTGCTAACACTGGCTACGTGACAGAACAGAAGACTGACTGCTGATGGTTCTCTGAGCACATCGTGGAAAAAAGTGGCTTCTTGGGAAGGCAGGAGTTCGTGGACACACAGTCTTTGGTACTGGCTAGTTAACCACGTTCTTCTCTTGTGGTGGTGAAGATAACCACATCCACCGGAATCCACCGCACAAGAAGTGCCATGCAGTCAAATATGTGAGTGGCGGTACTGGGTGCCAACAGGGCGTCCTCCTGCTACTGCGTCAACCCTCCCTGCCATTTTTTAGGCTACCTTCTTGTCCACTTGCTGACCTAAGAGTTGATTTAGTTTGTGCCTTTTGCATTGATCTGAGAGGACTGATAATTTCTCTAAGAATCACTCTTAGGCACCACAAAGTTTCAAACTTGAGTCTGCTACGAATCCATCTGATGTCATCAGTTATCCTAACCCCGAGCAATCCGGCAGCATTGCACTGTTGTTTTCCTGGCAGCGTGACAGCAGATTAGCTCAGAATGGCCCAGAAAAAATATTTAATAACATAACAGTGGCCAGTATGCAATTCTGGACATTTCTCCTTTAGTCTATAAATCAAACAAATGACTTATCAACCCCTCCTAGCCTTAATATTTTTTTTACATATAGGTAGCATGCACATATAGGAAAGCTTCTAAGAGGCTTAGTGTTGTCCTGATGGTTTGCATGAAGTAACGGCTATTCATCGGGTGGGACATCTGTGCTATTATATGACAACATGACAAGCTTGAAAGAATTTATCCTCATAGTAAACTAGCATACTTCATACAAAATCTGGGAATGTTGTTTCAAGAGAGAGAAGTGAACTTGCTAAAGGTGATACAGTGGGTCACTGAAAAGAAATAAAACCCTGCACTCTCCCTTACTTTAGAGATGTTGCGATGGATAGCTTATTGTCATAGACGGTGACATGTAAAACCTCTTCCTGTAGAATGACCGTAGGTTGAAAGACAGTGTAGTAAGTGGTTTGCCAATAACTGTGAGAAATCCCGACCCATGCAGTTCCTGAAACGGGTAGGTGTTTCACTGTAAGGGGTAACATCTCCTGTTCACAACTGGTTTCTGCATGGGACTCTGTCTTAACTGACATGTACCAGAAACTTCCATGTAGATTAATACCAGTTAGAGTTGAGACACCTAGTAACATCTTGTGATTTCTGTCAGATGTGATATTAGAAACTCAGGAGGTCATACAAAGCAGAACTAATCCTTAACATCAGGACTCCTGGGCTGACATAATGGAGTTGGATGAAGTCCATCCTTGCAATTGGTAGCCCCGTACTGGTGCGTGCCTTCTCCTCCTTCCCACCCCAAAGTGCCCTGCTCACCCTCAGAGGGAGACCTGCTACAGCAGTTTACAAAAACCAGCAAGGACAAGCCTTTTAAAAACTGTTTTCTTTAGAGCCAATTGCGGCAAAAATAACTTTTTTTTCAGTACTAAAACCATATCCAAGTGATTCAATATTTTGTACTTGAATGTAATTTCCTCTTTTGGGCCAAATGGCTTACCACATCATCAGCACGTTTGTTCTCCGCACACATGGTATTTTGAGATGGAAGCATATCTAGGGTAACTGTTATCCCTTTTTTCCTGGCTTGTTCAATAGCCCAATTTTAGGGCATTTAAATTCCTCTCATCCTTATGTTCCTATCACTGTTTGGAAAAAAATATGTAGGAAATTACGAGTGACAGGTAAAAGTTAGCAAAGAACAGATCTCAAAGCCAGTGGCATCTTTGGCGCCGACTACTGAATACTCCGTAGAGAGTCCTGCACGAATGCTGGGACAATCTGATAGCTTTGGTTCATGGACATTAAAATGAGATAATCAGTGATCTAATCATTGGAGCACAATTCTCTCATGACTTCACTCTCCTCATTGACTTCTGACTTCAACAAATTAGTATCATCTAATGATTCACCAAAAGTTCATTTGCAGACTGACGACATCTATATTTATTCTCCAGGTTTACTAGAAATGATTCCTTTATAAAGAATGACACTGCTCTGCCTGTGCGTGCGCATGCCCTTTCCTGTCTGGTCACAGTGGTTCCTTTTGAACTAAATGAGATGGTAAGTCGGACACAGTGGAAAGGCAGAGTGTCCCTCGGGTTAGACTGCGCTCAAATGATTGTTCTTTATCAATCAGGATGGCTCTGCAAACACTTCTTTCCTAGATTAGCCTAATTAATAAAAAAGAAATCAGTTAGATTTGCCTGTAAAGGTTTCTCTTGAACTTCTTAATTACAGAAACACATCACTTTAGGGAACAACTGCAGATTTTAGTGAGTGCAAAAAAGGATTACATATGCTGCTTTTTTTTTTTTTTTTTTTTTTTAAAACCTTTGACTGAACAGACTGCCTTATGCAAACATGAATGTTACAAATAAACACCCTGTAGCCTGTCTGGAGAGAGCTGCCGCAAGTCTGACTGTAAAGGGATTTTTTATTCCCAAGGCAAAAAGAAAAGAGATGAGGCATTCTGAAGTGAAAAGATTTTTCATGCTCAGTGTTTTATTATTCCCTCTTTATTCTGAAAAGGTTACTTGTTTCACGGTATTGTATGTTTTTGAGTTTCTTTATGTCAGTGCAAATATTGTTTGACAGTAGCGGAGACTATGCAACGCATAATCACATAAAACCCCACATTTGGGTATGCCTGTTTCTGTGAATTTGTATTGCACACGTGTGACTGTATTCAACCATCTCTGCATGTTTCTTGTTTGCAAAATGGCTTATTCACACTTTTGACAAAACATTCCCCTGTATTTATTCTAAGCTGTACTCCCACAGATCTTTACAGCAGAACCAATCATTTCTAAATGGGAACATTTGTTCGAAAATCTATGAACTGAAATGCATGAATGTAAGTGTTCAATAGATCTTTGTGTGATCTTCATGTTATTATTAGCTCCATTCACTTTAATGATTAATTGTAACATCCTTTGTATCTTTCTTTTGTAAAATTACTGACCAATACTTAATGTTAAACCAAGTTTAGATCAGAGTGTTCACCTGCAGCGCAGTAGTTGAAAACATTTTAAGAAACATCACAACCTGAATCCTCTGAATGACTAAGTTCTGGATTTGAAAATTAATACAGAGACTTTGATCATTCGAGGGGACTGCAGACCAGGAGCCTGTGGGCCTGAGAAGAAAAACAGAAGCAGTTCAAGTTATTTTGTTCTAAGGAGGTGTCAAAACCTCTGTGTAGGATACTGCTGAGATTATTCCTTAAGAGCTGTGTTTGATTTCAGTGTTGACTCAGAGAATAAAGTTGGAATATTGAAGAAGGTATGAAGAACAGAAAGAAAGAAGTCTGGAAAACATGCCTTAAAATGAGAGACTAAAAGAGCTTATTTTGCTTAGCCCATGAAAGGGAACATTAATGGGTAAATTAATTATGAGCAGTAGATGTCTCCAAAAAGGAGATGTGTGTCATTCTGAGACCCTTTAATCTAGCTGATGAGGTTATAATTAGAAGTGGCATCTGGAAACTGAGGTTAGAAAAATGCAAATTTGAGAAAACATACAACTTCTCAACCATGAGTATAATTAATCACCAAACAGTTTATCAAGGGAAAAGCTAAATTCGTAATGGTCTGGAGACTTCAATTTGAGAATGTATGTGTATTTTAAAATTACTTTCCAGTCCAGTCCCAGGTTGCTGGACAATTCCTTCATGGAGGCCTTCTCCAGGTCATGGAAATAGGAATTGTTCACGCACTTCAACAGAGGACATTACCTCAGTAAGGAAACAAATCTTTGAGTGAAGATGTGTTTTGCATTACAACAGATGCAATGGTAACTGTCCTTCTGGTGTTAACGTCTATGAATTATCACAAGGACCAAAGTGACAGGTACATAGTTAAGTTTGCCCAAGAATTGCATTCTAAGATCGTCTTTCCCATTTCTTTTACATTTTAGACCATAACTTTTCGGACCTAACTCTTTGCATAGGATGAATTTTTGGAAAAAGCAACATCCATTTTGTGGAGCAGGGAAAAGAGAAGGTTCCAGTTTTAAGTATTTCTTGCAAATTTTCATCACAGCCTAATGCTCACCTGATCTGAGGTATGATGTGAGGAAAATAACTGTTGTGGCTTTCAGCGCTACAGTGAAACTCTGTCTTGGCTGATCAACTGAAGCATCTTTGCTAGAAATTTATCATACTGGCAGTGTGTCACATCCTGATGGCATACGCTATGTATGGGTCTGGCCCATCAGTGTTTAGTTTCCAAACCCCTCCAAAGCCAGTGCAAATTGATTTCTATATTTACTGATGAGCACTTAATCCTATAGGCTTCTTCCCTGCTGAATCCCCTTGGCTAATGGCATAGGGAAAGGCATGGGGAAGCAAGAATGCAGGAATTCAAAGGCTGGTTCTTCCATTCATTTATCATACAAGCAACTACAAGAGATGTGTCCTGTGTGCTTTTCGTTCCTTTAATGGCCGTGCCACTTGCTCAGGATGCTTTTGGTTCACAAAAGCCAAGAAAGCATGTACTCTGTATTTCCTCATCTTGCTCTTGTGGTCATATACTATTGTGGTGACAGCACCTGAATCTGTTCATGGGCTTCTTAAAATACAGAAAACATCATTGTAACAGCTGAAATGAAGTATGGAAAAAATGTGACATCTTATATCCCTCCAATTCTAGTTGATGTAGAATTTCAGTCTACAATGTTGAAGATGTCTAGTTAGAGAAGTTTTGGTTTTTATTGCTTTTTTTAAAACCTTAGGAATATCATGCATACAAATCCTGTTTTTCATGCTTGCTAAAATTCTTTACTGGAAAGACCCAGAGATGCTAATTAAAAATTCTTAATAGAAAAGATATGTTGAATTGTTAACTAAAGGCCTTTTCTTCAAGCTGATGAATGGAGCACTTCGACAAGGTGGAAGCTGACAAAATCAAACAGAAAATAAGCTTATATAGTCTGAATAGAAATTACTTCTCCTTTCACCCTCTATGCCCAACTATTTTAAGTACTGCCTTTGCTTAGTGGCTCTCTTATGTCAAACCCACCAGGCAAGGCATGGGACATGAGGGTCTACTGTCATCTCTTCAGCTGCGCCCTGCTGGCTGTAGGACAAATGATTGACCCATTGCCCCTAGCTGGAAAGGCCCATGAACAGTGGGGTTACAGCCCCTCGTTCTGGCACCAAGCTGTGACACTAGGAGAGTTACAAGCCACCTGTGTTGGGCTGGCACCCCTGCTGTCCCTAAAGCCCTGTGTAAATGGATGATGTTGTGATATATCAAGTTGTCAAATCTGAGACAATACACCGTGGGAGAGATTACTGCTCCCAAAGTATGCAGGCAACAGTTCCAAACCTGTCTTTGCCCTTCCCCTTGTGCCTAAATAATGAAAGCTGTTGTCCATCTCTCTTTGTACCCTGTTCATAGCTTGTAATCTGAGTTTACAGGACATCATTTGTTTGGGGCTTGATCCCTTGTTCCCCCCTCAACAGGGAACGTTCTGTTGAAGAGGCTTATATGCCTTTCTCAACTTAGAGCAAGGTGAGCATCCCTCCTTACCACTCTCACAAAGTTTTACTCCTTCCTACCGCTCTGTGCTGATCGATCTGTCAGCTACTCCCGCTGTGCTGGTGGCCACCTCCCAGTCTCTCCTGCTGTGCTTCAGGTCTTGTCTTAGAGGAGATGGGCCAGAGCCACAGCAAAGTTGGTGCAAGAGGAGCTACCGGGGCGGCTCTCTCCTGTGAGCTTTCTCTCTGCGGGAGTCCTCAAGGTCTGAACCCCACCACTTATAGTCCTTTTCCTTTCCTCTGCTCCTCACTGCTTGCTTGGCTGCGTAGAGCTGCCGCCCCCTTGATTAACAGGAACAATGAATGGACGCAACAAGGTGGAAAGAGCAGTGGCAAGTCTCATAATTTCTCACAGGAGGATGCTCTGTGTGATGAAGGAGGAGGAAGCAAATCACCTCATTTTTACAACAATAGGGAGCTGCCTGTTAAGGTCTGAAAAAAGGAAACCAAAGCACTTAAAAAATCATTTACCCGATGCTCCCTCATACTATCACGGCAACCCTGACTGTTCTGTTTTACCGTGTGAACACATTCAAAACCCTTAAGCATCCCACAGAAGCCCAGGTGAGTGCACACTGTCCCTCTGCGGCTGCCAGCTCCAGGGCAGGCTGAATGCCTACGGAGCCCCATGGCCCAGGGAGCTCTGACTGGTATCTGGGGTGTGGACTTCCATTGCGTGGATATTTCCCATTTCAACCAAAGCGAGAACAGCTTTACTGGGCATTCTCTGGCACTTGCTTTCTCCCATTTTTTCATGTTTCTTGTCTTTGCTGTAAATCTGTGAATCCAAATGAGACAGATTTCTCTATGACACCCTTAATTTATTTGGTCTGTTGCTAGAAATATGTTTCTTCCTACAAATGCAGAGTGATTGCAAGGCCGCTTGCTCTTCTCAAGCTGTCTCTGTCCTCCACAGAGACACTTAGGTAGAATCAAGCACCTTTCTTTCCCCATACTGCACTATACCCAGTACCTACAGAGCACATGTTGCAGAAAAATATCCTTTTCAGTGAAGGAACAGGAATACATAAATGCTTCCTTCTTTGTCCTTCCTTTTGTCTAACCACCCCCCCCCCCCCAGATGTTTCAGATTCTGTGGTTCACACATAGCCAAATAATGCTCTTGGTTTTGCACAGCAGGAAAGAAAGGGATTTTGAAAATGGACATGTAACAGTTCCTTAGGTCTGCTGCTTATCAAATATTTCCTGGCAACTCTCTCTAATCACTGATCCTCTCTCAGATTTTCTCTCTGAAACAATTGAAGCCTGATGTTTTATACTCAGCTCACCTTCCAGCTGATAAAGTTCAGAAGACCTTTTAATGGAAATCATTTCACTTGGTAAAACCAGCTATGGTTGGGCACCCTGCAAATCACACCCAACCCTACTAATCAACCATGTGATATAAATGAACCCCCTGCTTCACTCATTATTAACCATCTGCTCCTCACCTCTATCAGAACTAAAAGCCAGACAATTTTACTTTTTTTTTTTTTTTTTGGTGATAATTGTTGATGTGTACTCTCTTTCTTTAATGAAAAAGTCTTATAGGGAAGACGCTATATAACTACATTCCCTGTTTTTCAGCGGAGTACAAGGTGAGAATTCTAAAGCATTGTATATGTGACCCATAATCTCCTGACCCTACCTATGGTGATGAAAGATTTTTCTGGTTGTTTCTGCTTTTGGAAAGGTTATTAAAAGATCTCGCTGAGCATATCTTACCTACTAGCTATCTTTATTCCCTGCGGTTCCCTTTCTTCAAATATAGCACCTTTGTACTATTGCAATCTAAAGCTGAGAACTTACCCTGCTGAAGTAAAGAAGTTTGTGCTGGTAAACAGTCGACTTTTCCTAGGTATCTCTTTGATTTTACAGATTGTATTCCTTTTGAAACTTTCAAAATGCTACCCTATGTGTACTTGGTTTAAAGCTTTAAAACTTAGGAGATGTGGCTCAGGGTTTTTCCTGTTTCCATTCTCGTCTTGCTTCCAGCCTGATAACAAAGATTAAACTCACTTCTCATTGGGGCATGCCTGAGAAGCACCGTGAGTCCTTACCATCCCAGGCAAGCTCGAGACCGGTGGCAGATGAGTGTGTGAGTTTTCCGCCCTTGTCCGGCGACTCCAATGTCATTCTTCATCATCTCAAAGCATTTGACTGGCATTGCCTATGCTTCTGGTATGTGTTTTGATTCTGTGTGATATCATGCCAAGATACTGCAATGTTCAGGTTTTATTCAGTCATGCCCACAGAATTAGAGTGCAAATTTTTATATAAATGGTCCCACTACAGAATTATTTATTGTTCCATCTTTTTTTTTTTTTTTGGCACATTTATTTAGAATAAAACAAACCACAAGGAGGAGGATAATCTGTTTACATATTTAACATTGTGTAATATTCCCATAAAACCGAAATTGGCTGACATGGCATAATGTGGATTTTTTTAAAGACTGCTCCCTATAAAATTGCCTGGGCAAAGGCAAAAGGTTTCCCTTGGCTAAGGAGGGATGTTTTTTCACACCTTTAAAATGTGTAGAATTTTGTATATACTTTGTGAGTGCTTTGATAAAGCTGTAAATGTAAGTCATTCTTGTAACCGAAGGGCACTGCCTTGCCCTCAGTTGCTGTGGTGGTGTGGGTGTTCGGGCAGCGTGTTGCTACCCAGCCAACCTGCCAGGCTAAATTCCTCTCGCTTCTTGCTGACAAGTTCAATGGGCTTTTTTCTTCTCTTACGTCTCAATTGCGTGTTTGAGGTGGATAGGTTTATCTGTGCTTCCAGGGGAAAAAAAAACTACCTGCTCTTACAATTATGAACCAAGTTTCATCTGTTGACACCTGTGACTTTCTTCCCCAGGATGAGATTTCTCCTGAGAGAACAGTTTAATCTGGGCCACTTCTTGTTCAGATATCACACTTCTGGGACATGGGTCAAGGTGACTTTTTGCTTTTCTCTTCCTTTTTTTTTTTTCTTTCTATTACTCATTTCACTGTTCCTGCCTTTGCTTATGCTGAAGCTCTAGGCACTAGTGCCTTTCCAGGGCATTTGTCTGCCCTGGAATAGCGTAGTGAGTCATTTCTGCAACTTTGAAAGAATTCTAGCCATTTCAACAGCGTCCCTGTTTGGCTGTGCGATGGAGGTGAGGTCTTCCTTTTCACAGATAATTGCCACACCCTTTCTGAAAGGATACCAAAGTCCTATGCTTTTTTGAGTATGCCATGCCTGCTGAAACGTCGCTTTGCTTAATCTCTGATAGTTACTGTTGTAATGTCTGGCAGTCCATCTAGCTGCTAGAAGTCTATGTAGCGATTAACAGTAGCAATGTATTTTGTATGGATTCCTGTGGAAAAAAATCCATTTCTGCTTTAGTGCAGTGCTCAGGACTATACTATGTGTTTCCTTTTATCATTCTTCCTGAACTGTTTTCTTATACAGTCTGCAGCTCTTCAACAGGTCGCTGGTACCTGTAGGTGTATTTATCCACTGTACGGCATTTGTGACCAGCTTTTTTCTATTCCTGAGTTACGTGCTCCCAGCCCTACTGTTCTTTTCATAGCATGCTTCCTGAAAAGAGAGTTTCCGAAAGCCGTGTCTGCGTGGCATGGTGCGCTGAGCTAGTCCTGCGGCCCCGTGCTTCCCCTGGCGTAGCACAGCGGCGGGTCTGCACGGAGCACCGTGCTAATGCAGAACGACCGTCTCTGGAGCCTGCCTCGCTGTCTCTCCGAGGCGCTGTCTGCTGTGTGTGTACCATAAATTTTTACATGTTGTCATATGATAGTGACCTCTCCTGGAGATCCACTGACTGTCACTCTGTCATTGCTGCTTCACGTCTATGGAGACTTTTCCAGCAGCACTGAAGACTGATCTTTCAACCAGCAGGATTATACTTCAGCACATGGAAATACTGAATTACATACAACTCCAGTTATATTTAATCTCAGTAGACCTTAATTTTAATAACCTAATAGTAATGCTGTCTCACCTTGTGTAGTTGCTGCAGTCACCAATTTCTTGTGTAGGTAAATATCTTAATATTCTCATTTTCTTACTCTTAATGGACAGTAATTTTCATTATTTGACATTCGGCAGCTACAAAGGTTATAGTTAAACCAATTGCCTCCTTAACTGTGTTTAGGGCTCTTAGTCTGCACTGGAGAATTTGGGGATTTTCTCAAGTTCTTCTAACACCTCTGTCTGTGCGTGAACGACCATTACATGCAAAGCCTGCTGCATCAGCCCCGTGTTGTCTCAGTTCCTCGCAAACTCCCTCCAGATGTGAGAGTAACCTCCTGCTTCGTAAAACTAATCAGAATCCACGCTGAACCACGTCCGCCCCCCAACAGAGTCCGACTGTTGCTTTCTGTGCCTGAACGGCTGATCCCCTCCCTCTCCCCTGCCTCTGGTGTGCTGCCTGGCACAGGTAACAAATGCTTCGTCACTGACCCGTGCGGGCGTGAAGGCCCCTGGGTTCAATTAAATGGAGCAAGAGGCAGTAAATAAACCGCATGGGCCAGGGCATTAAATCACTCGGTGCAGAGAAGAATCAGATGCTGAGGAGGTTTGGTTTGGAGGTGGGCTGCGTGCACTTGCACCCATGCTGCAATTTAATACCCTTGCTGCAAGTTAATGACAATAGCAATCAGGCAGGGTGATGTCCCCTTTCTTCCTTCCACTCCTGCTTTTTTTACATTCCCAGTGCTCTCCCCAATAAATTAAAGCCTTTCTCCCCACCCCCGCCTCCTTTTCCTATTTTGTTTTACTGCCTTCATGCTGTTCTCCTTTATTTCCAGCGTTTTATTTCAAGGAGTGGGTTTGAAGTGCTCTCAGCCCATCTGCTGGTTTGGTTTAGAACAAGGACTGGAATGAGACAAGGGGTTTTGGAAGTCATGAACTATTTATAGCGTATTTGTTCTTTCACATTGGCACTAAACTTTGTTTATAGAATCACCTGCAGTAGAACCTGAGCCAGGGGACCACAGCTCACTTGATCTAAAATTGGCTTTATTTCTTGGGTTTCTTAACAGAGACCACATGTGTGTGTCTGCTGCGGGCCAATGCGTGTTTGATGCTTGCACACATGCCGAAAGCGCAAACACAAAGTGTCCACGAGTGTGTGTGTGTGTGTGTGTGTGTAAAGTGCTCGGAGTGTGCCCTTATGAAATACTCCTACAGATCATACGTGTACGTGGAATAAGAAGGGAGTTGTATGTGCACGTTACCACTGTCTAGAAAGTAAAGGTTCCCAAGAGAAAACTTGAATGAAAATTTTTCATTACAATTTCTCCAGTTGGTTTTCATTTTCTCCGAACAGTATTTTTGTCTCGGGTTGGCCCGTTGAAACACAATGCTCATTTTTGTTTTCCTTCTGTGTTAAATATTTTTTCTTTTTTTCAAAACAAAACAACAATTTAAATTGAAACCGAAGGAAATCTGTCATTTTAAATTGCTATTTTGACATAAAAGCATTTCATTTATTTTTCTAACCAAAAATTGACATTTTAATTTGAACCGAAACAAAATTTTTCATTTACTTGCAAAGTATCAATTACAAATGAAAATATTTTTGTTACTTCTCCTCAGAAAGTCAGGCTATTTCGTGCTTCCAAAATTGCAGGTATGTGGGTTTGCAGTGTTTGTGTGTGCATAATTGTGGTGGTGTGACTGCATTGTGTAGGATGCATGTTGAGTATTTGCAGGTGTTACACATATATATGTTTTGCAGAATGTACCCTCATCCGTATAGTTTGGATATCCACATTTGCACGGTGGTGGTAAGATACGCACACATATGTTGAGTTCATGCCAGTAATATCTACATGTATTTATGTTTTTAGGTTTTCCTTGTGAATGTGTTTTTAATGTGCATGGGCTTGTTGCAGTGTTGCCAACAGCGTTAAAAATAACAGCGAGACTGGGTAAGTCATAAGATTGGGGAAAATGGTAGATTTTGGGTTCTTTTGTCCACTTTCTCTTTTTTCCTTAGCTTGTTGGATTCATGTTTTCAGTCTGATCTTTACAGCTTTGATGACAGAAGAGCAATATTTTCATTGTAAAAGTAGATTTCTGATTCTGCAGTGATCATTTGGCTGTAAGAGCTGAGGTTTAAGAAAAGGCATGAGGAAAATAGCAGGACGTGCATTAAATTCTGGGAACTGGTAAAAAGGGTTTCTGTTTGCGGGGTAGACATCTGGGTATGTGCTTCTATTAGCTGTACTATACACTCATGCTTTGTGCTTGCATGCATCTGTAGGATAACTAAATGTTTACGTGCTTTTACCACGTTGGTGTCCATAATGTACATTTTAGCCATATTAAAGTTTAGCTTCTAGTCTAAATGGGCTGCTTACACACTTTATAGTATGTAGAGAGAAACTTTCAAAGCAAGCAACTCATCCTGTCCGAAGATTAATCTCCTCTGGTGGTGGAGGCACTTTGGACAAGGCATCTATTTAGACTCGCCATCTAAGTTTTAGGTACACTGACTGTGCGTGTTCAGGACATGTGTTTGCTTGTGATTTATATATGTGTTGGAGTCCATATGGCAGTTCTGTTTGTATGTGCAGTACGCATGTGGATGCCTGTGAAGTGTCTGTGTACATACATTTGCATGAAAAGCAGTCATCAGTAGTTTTTGCGGAGCGTACTGTGGGTATGAAAAACTTCAGCCTTCCTTCAACTTGGATCAGACAATTCTGCTATGCTCCGCTTGCCTAAAATGTTTCAGAGCCACTCAGTACAGCATTAAGCCAAATGCTGGTGTTATAACTTAGCCTGTTTAACCTTTTCCCAGAGCTAAGCTCCCTGGAAGTCCCCATTTCCCGCAGTGCCACGCAGGTTTCTTGTTGCCCAATTTCTGCCTGGCTCTGGAAGGCTTGAGCCAGCTGGGGAGAGGGAGCATGGTCTCATCAGGGAGCACAGCCTTTCGCAGAGCACCAAGGGCGTTGGGGTACCGACCTGCAGTCCCTGCGAGGCAATTTACCACAATGAGGCAATGTAGATTCACAACAGCATTGATCCACGTAGAAGTGTTTTAATTTGGGCAATGTTGATGTGATATGTCTGCACTAAAGAATATGAAAATGCAACGTTCTGCCATTTTTTGTAAAAATGTAATTTTCTTTCTCTGAGAAATATTAATATTTCAACTATTGAGCTGCGATAAAATAAGAAGGTGAGATGTCAGAATCTTCTATTGGATAAATATTCTGAATTTTGCTTAGTTTTGCATTGACAGGTAGTCTGTGTATTTGAGTTGGTGTGTGAATACGCTATATTTAATGGGACCACTTGCAGTCTACACAGTGAATACTTTCTGTGAGCTAAATAAAAGGTACGAAACTAGTGAATGTGTCTAGTTACATACCTAGACACTTTCTAGTTTGTAAATATTCACGTTAGCATTTTGGGGATCAGATCCTAAGCAAGTGAGGACTAGTGTAGCTCCACTGACTTCAGTTGACTCTGACTCCTGCCAGGATGGTTTGTGGCCTGGAAAACATGCTTACTATGAGAGATTAGAAGGGATCTATTTGTTTCACTTGTAAAAGAGCTTAAGAAACGATTTAATCATGTTCTATAATTACTTATGCGAGGAGAAGATATCTGATATTACAGGGCTCTTCGGTCTAGCGGACAAATGTGTAACAAGATCTGACAGCTGAACAATTCAAACCTAAAATAAATTTTTTAGTAGTGGATGTACTTAAGCTTCAGGACAGATAAATAGATAAGGTAAATCCTGCATCACTCTGAACCTTTAAAATAAGACTGTGTGGTTCCCTAAAAGATGTGCTGTGGATTGACTTTGAGCTGTTGAGTCAGAAACCGAATTACTGGGGGAAGATTGATGGTGCGTGACGGGACAGTGAGAGCTGCAAGTACCAGGCCACGATTACCAGATAGTTATAAAAGCCCAGTAAGAGCCAAATGAATGAGAGCCTCAATGATCGGTTAACTATTATCGAATCAAGGTTATCTGTTTGCATCAAAGGAAGAACTGCCCCTCGCTCCTCCGTGCATGCGTGCACACATAGGGCGCGTGCACTGATGTTATTTATTTCGGGCTGTGACGTGTGTTTGCTGCCGGCAGCCTGGGGCATACCTCTCGGGGTGCTCCCATACACAGCGCATCGTGAGCCTCTGCTGGGGCGAGGAGAGGAGCGGAGATTTATACAGTGCCTCCAGGAATCCCCAGCGGGGCCCCTCTGGTGAACTTTGCCTCCCCGGCTTGCTGCCAAGCATTAACTACAATACTCGCACTTGTTTTTGACAACAGCACGCAGGTTGTATTTCACCAATTGCTATTTTGGTTTGGGAGTTATGGCAGAAATGTCTCTGGGTACTCGGCCGGTATAAACGGAGTGGGAGATTTACTCTTATTGTGTAATGTCACCTTTCAGTCAGTGCTTGGGCCAAAAATTATGGGGTGCTGTTTGCTCTTTTTATTAAATTTCAAGGGTATGCACCTCTTGTGTGGGAAGAGTGTCTGGGGAGTAACTCCAGCCTGATTTTGCCTAGAGGGGTAGCCTCAGCTATTGGGCACCTTTAAAAATAAAAAATAATCCTTTTTTTTTCGTTTCTTTTTGTCAGTAAGTTGGGACCAGCAGCAGCAGCAGTTGCCATCTTCCAAACTGCTGCCTGTGATGATAGATGAGTTTGGCCCTGGAAGCACAGAGAGATACTGGGCTCAGCACAACACAGATGTTGCAATGCAGCCAAATTAAGCTTTAGTGGGAATGTGCAAGTTGGGTCTTAGTCAGAGTATCTTATGCCTGCCTGTCTCACTGAAAAGCAAGAGCGAAATATTAGCAGCTGACCTGGTGGGATATACACTTGCCCAAAATATTCTGTTACTGGCTGCAGATGAACCAGCATCTGATCTGCTGTGTGACTTTCGCGAGGATCTCGCAGCCATGGGGTGGGGAGGCAAAGGAGTCTTCCAAAAGAAATATTGTTTCCTGCAGTCTTCACATCGCAATTCTCCATAAATAACAACACCGGAGATTAAACTAGAGAGGTTACAATGGCAGGTCACACTTATTCCTTAGACCCAGCTCAGTATACCACAGGAAACAAACCTGAATGTTAGAGACTATGGGAAATATTCCTGGGAGCTTCTGGGATAAAATAGAAACAGCTTGCTAAATTCATTAGTAAGATGGAGATCGTAACAGTGGTTATGATGTAATTTGCTGGTCCGCACAGCTAGTAAGATGAACTGGCTAACATTATTCCTTAAACCAACGCAGCAATAAGACTTAATGAGGAAGCGTCTAGAGACCCCTGGTTATAGATGGCAAAAGCTGTCTCTGGGTGAAGGTCCCGTACAAAAACTTTCAACCTAATAGAGGGAAAAAGGTGATGAAAAAGAGTGGAATCCAGATACAGGGAAAACAGCATCAGGAAAATGAAAAGAAGTTCTTAATAATGGTTTCATGTTTCAGAGTGGTTAAATGTGAAATGTAGTAAAGGTGGCAAAGAGGTAAGGGATGAAAGGATGAATATTCTTTAGTTTGTTTATTTTATCAGCCTCTTTATAATCCTGAGATTGTAATCAATGCATTCTTGATCTTAATGTGATGGGGTAACCCAAAATTAAGAAGTCAAAGGGGACAGATGTCTTGCAGTCTTTCTTAAAAATAATTTTGTTTTTTCTCTAGCTGAAGGTAAAGGGGAGGGAATATCAGATCCTGACATGTCCCCCTGGTAGAGGAGTGCAGTCCTGGGAACGTCAGTCAGAACCTCCTGATAGGATATAACTAAATTGCAACAGGGGGGCAGAGGGGATCTAAAAATTGCCTGAAAAGCAATTCTTCCTTGTGACCAACAAGAGGGACAGACTGTAGACAAATATAGTTTCTGGAGGGTGAAAGCTAAAACTGGACCCGATTGCCAAACACAAAACTCTGCAAGAGACTGTCCAAACAGAAGAATACAAATGAGAATGTGCTACCAGATATATATTCTTTCTTTTTTTTTTATATGACCTGTCTGTTGCCTGGTTTTGCCACTCAGCATATGTGAAAATAAAACTGAAGGAGAAATGATTCTTATATACTGCTAACATTATTATGGACACTCCTCTTTTTAAAAATCCTCCCTATTTAAAGAAGTGCAGGTGTGTTGGGGGGGCAGATATGTTTTCTGTTTGTACAAACAGAAAGTGTATCTGCTATAGGCATCAGGAAGGACAATTTCCACTCACGCTGGAGGAGGACAGAGCAGCTTTGAATGTACCCTTTTGGGGTTTTTTCACCACACAAACATATGCGTGGATTAAAGCTGTTAGAAAAATATCGGAACTATTTCACACAAAAGCCCCAAATACAAAGTTGTTTCTTCTTCGGGTGAATAAAGGTAGAATGTTTTTCAGTTTTTAATGTTTGTACATCTCTTTCTATTTTTCCCAAATACAATTTTTTTTTACTGTTTTTTTGATCACTGAAAGCAAATACCATTGAGAATGTCAATGCTTTTATTTCACTTTTCAGTTTTTAATTTTGCTTCATATGGCTTTTTAAGACAGTGTCAACTTAGAAAAACTAGTTTATGAAGGAAAAAAATTGAAACTGAAAGAGTTAACATGCAACTTGATCAGCTTTGAAAAAGAGCAGCTGAGTTGTCGTTTTTTTCCTGTAACTTTTCCAGTACCGCGAACAATTTGAAAAGAAATAAATATTGAAAAATCGAACAAAGTAAATATCAACAAAGCTCTAAATATAATCCAGCCTATTGTAACTCACATTCCAGGATTTTGAAGCATTTTGCTTGACAGAGACCAGAAAATTGTTTTAAAACGACATTTTTAAAGAAAGTTCTGCTTCTAAGAAAGGGTTATTTTTGTGCAATACAAATTTCCAATAGAAATTTTTGATCAGCAAGAATTTAGTGTCATGTTTAAAATAGCCAAGACAAATCAAAAGAGCCTATTTTAGTCCAAAATTTGCATTTTAAAACCAGTCCCCACCTAGACTCCAGAAAGTGAATGGAATGCATGAAAATTTGGTTTGATTATTCTGGTACAGGTTTTTTCATGGGATCATAAGACACCTCTGGCCATGCAGTGATATGGTGTGGGCTGACGTGACGGTTTTCTTGCACAGTCTCCGGTCCTGGTGAGCCTGCTCGGCTGTTTTTCTTCTTTCTCCACTTTCTTCTTTCTCACTCTCCTGCCAGGTTTTCCCTTTCAGTCTTGCTCCTTGTGAGGTGGGTATAAAAAGCTTAGTGTACAAAAACTCACATAATGATACTCAGAGAATTATGTCCTTGCTCCCCTAGGCAGCTCGGAGTTGCCTGGAATACAGGAAAACAGTGCAGATTTAGGCTCTAACAGTAATTTTTATCGCTGCTATTTAGGAAATGGTTCTGGAGTCTCTTCTTGGCAGCCGCCTTTTACATCCATCAGCAATGCAGCATAACCCTACCATCAGCACTAAGTACGAATTCTCACACCCTGCTGGGGACTCAGGACAAGCCTCCCACAAATAGCTTTCCATTTCCATCCTGAATTTGGCATTAGCCAATTTAGAGGCAATATATGGCTCTAGGAATAGGCTGTCATGTACAGTATGCACAAGACAGCTCTCCCCTAATCTCATCTAATTGGCAACAGGAGTTGCTGTCATTAGGCATAGAGCGTGAGCAGCATTAGAGTCATTAGTGTTTGTGCAGGCTATGAGAGGGAGGTCAAATATTTGGGGAGATTCAGACACGTTCCCTAGGAAGACGTGGCACTCCTGAATTACTGCTTCCACTAAGTGAATTCCTCAGGAGGATTGCGTATTTGCCATAGTATTATGCTTATGAAGAAGAATGAGAAAACGGAGATTTTTAGCTCAGACTGATAATAACTTCGAGGGATGTGGAAAATGGAATATTTTTTATTTGTTTTATGTAGGAATTTAATAAGTGAGGATCCACTCCTCTGCCTTTGGAATATAGATGCTTCTTATGAAATAATATTCTCAAAATTGTTCACTTTGAATAGCTCTAAACACTTGATTTTGACACCCTCTTTTAAAAATATTGAATATATATACATACACTACAAAGAAAAATATTACAGAAAGTAATTTCAAGGTCACAGCCCAAGACTTTGTTCAGAGAAACCCTGGCCTTTTGACAGTGTTAGACCATCTCCTCCAGCGTTACCTCTGAGGCAAAACCTCCAAGAAATCATCAGACTTGTGAAATAATTCCCCTTCAACAAAACTAATTCCCCCATGGCGAATAGTTCTGCTAGAGCTCTTCAGCAAGCGACAGTGCAATTTGACCGTAGTTCTGGTACCCAGACCGATACAAAATGCTGACTTGGCTTTTGAGAGAGGCCCCGGGACTGCAGAAAGCCATTTCCAGCTGAGAGTATGGTTTCTACGTACTTAGTCAGAGAGGTTTTGTTTTCGTTCAGCTGGCAGAACTCCTGCCTGCAGGTCGAGGCGGGGATGCTGAATTATCCTGTGTGGTAGCACCAAGGACGTGCTCCCCCAGGTCTGAGCAGGGCTCATCTCCCCATCTCCGAGACGCTGACAGCACAGTGGTGGCTGTTTTCAGCTCTCCCTCCTGCTCCCCGAGCATCCCATGCAGCCTGCCTCCTGGGTCACCCCAGCCTCCCCGTCCTTGCCCCACAAGGCTTCTCTTTGCCAGTCCCGCAGAAAACTCCTTGTCGCTTCGGATTTATTTAAGCGGAGACTGTCTCACCACAAACACCTCATTTGTGCCTTTTCTTTCTCTGGATAATTTGGGATTCCTGCAGGGTTGTGGTTCAAGGAAAATCCAAGTCCAAGCGGAGCGCTCGGTCAGACCGTGGTTCAGACAGGCGGTCTTCACTCAGCAGTAGCATTTCATCCTCCAGGCCACGGCGCCTTTGCAGAGACAGAGAAAAACATGTTTTTCTGTGAACACGGCATTCCTCCGCCATGCTTTTTGTTTGCACTGAGCTCTTTCGTGTCACAGGCTGCGGACAGAAATGGCCGGGCAGTTCAGTTTACCACCGGTAAAGGTTTGCAGCTGCTCAGTCTTCCTCCACGTCCTACTGCCTGAAGTTCCTTTGGGGCTCTATGCAGTACGGGTGATATGGCAATAGATGAAAAGCCACTGCAGGTACCAAGGTGTTACTAAAGAGGTATGAGCCGTAAAACTTTCCCGGCTGATGCAGTTCCCTGGAGCACAAGCAGGAGATAGTGCTAGAGCAGGCAATGTGAGTTGCGGCTGCCATGGGAAATAGCTCTGGTCTTATCATCTGCGGACTAATTTTGCAACACTGGCAATAACAGCAATTGCTGTTGTGAGAGGTAACGTTTTGGACAAATGCTGTTGTACTGTGACTGTAGGATGTCGTAGTACCTTGTAGCAGGGAGGAGCAATGCTATATGGTAAGAAAACAGTGAATCTACAGGTAGTAACTTTGCAGTGGAAGACCTCTGAGGCGGGTGAGCAATGAGGGGCTGGCGTTATTTCTCACCAACCCTCCCAGTGCCATACCCCTAACGTGGAAGTAATAGAGACAAAGGACCACCCAGCTCCCCGTCCCTGATCAGTTGGCCTCCAGAAATCTCTCCCAAGAAATCCCCAAGCATGGCGGGCAACAATGACTTTATCATATCAGCTGCTAACTCTTTTCCTGCCATTCTTGGCCTCATTTTAAATGAATTTTTTAAAAAAGTCATTAAGTGCTTCTTGGCCGGCACATCTGGGTGGTTTAGCTAGGACATCAGCCATAGGTGATGAGAGCGGTCAGTGCCATACTGAAGATAAAATAGATGGATGTTTTCCCTGGTGCTGGCTAACAGAACATTTTCCTGTCACTTCTCATTAAAATCTCATATTAAGGGTGCTTACAGAGGCATATTAACGGTGGGGCAAATAAGGCATAAGTGCTGGTCATTGGAAAGGAAGCTATCTAATTACCAGAGTGCCCACGAGGGATGGTGGTCGCGCTGGGAGGTGTGGCAGGTGCGTACGGCTCTGCTGCAGATGTCCTGCAAGCGAGCCCGGTCCCAGCTTGGGGCATGGTTTCCACACTCCCTTTGCAAGCAGGCAGTGAGCCAGCCCCGCTTCGTCCCTTCAGTACAGGTCCTGCCTTGTCCTTTTCCTCGTACCTAGACAACTGTTTGCTCCGATTTCTTTGCCTGGATCCTTGTGTGGGTGCACAGATACGTAGGGTAGCACAAGGAGGGACGCAGGATGGAGAAAGGGTTTAGCAGCTGGCAGTGGGGTTGCTGGTTTTGCAGCAGTGGCAGCTTATGCCCACCTAAAGCATCAACAGCAGGTTGATGGTGCTATTCCAGGTTGCAGCTAAGCTAGGACATAGCATTCAGGGAAGGTGTTTGTGGAGCCTGCTTCCTTCTCCATGCCATAAACATCTTCCCACTCCTGTGCTCCTGCTGTTTCTTTTACATCTCCCTGGTGCTAGTCTGATCCCACAGTGCTGTAGGGAGTTTAAACACCGTAATGCTGACCTTACTGCTGGGCTGGTTGTGTGAATCAGCCTCCAGTGGGATCAGGTGAACACCAGGATGGGAGCAGGTGACAAGGTGTTAGGACTGGTGCAGCCAGGAAAGGGAACTAGGACCCAAGAGACAAATGCTGTTCAGTAGCAGCTAGGCAGACTGACTTGGCCATAACATGAATTTGCCTAAATCTCTGGTCTCCTGCGATTTGCATGGGAAATCTTGCTTTTGAGTAATCACTTCTTCCATTCACTGATATTCACAGCTTCCAGTGATACCGATCTCCAACTCTCTTGGCCCCAGAAGAAATGAAGGCGGTATTCCCTTTCACTGCTCTCTCTGTGCAGAGACAAAACCGGCTGCTGGGGATGCCATAGGTGGAGTTGCTACGCTGTGAGGCAGAGGAACAGAGATGATCTCTTGAGATCCTGTTCAGGACCATTTTCTGGAATTCTCTGGTTGTGCAGGGTAAAATGACAAGCTGAGAACAGAAGACCTTAACCTTGAGTCTGTCCTGGTATTTGATGTCTATGGACCTTGCAAATAGTTTTCATTTGTGGGAAGTGGCTTATTGACACCAGTGTGTTGTTTAGCCTAAAGTGTCTGGCAGAAAGAATTTAAACAAATATCCTACTTCAAGTATTGTTTTAAAAAGCCAAGAATGGTATATTCTAATCCTAAAAAATACTTAAAAGTAGCTGAAGTAATACATAAGTGGAAAAAAGAGTTCTCCTTTAAAAAAATTGTTCCTTTATGTATTTTTTCCTTAAAAGACACACATGGGAGTACACGTTGTTGCATTGTACAGTGCACCTTCCCTGTGTGCCACAAGGCACTTAAATAGGTGGAAAAGACAGTACAATCACATGCTGTTAGGAGATCGCCTGGAGGCTTCGATGCAGAACAGAGTCTTGCTGTCATGCAAGAGGAACAAAGGCTGTTCAACTCTCAGTTCCTAGTTGCTTGCCATGGTTATAGCATGCAGGTGGAGAGGCTGGAGGACAGAGAATCAGGGGAGCAGGAGTGGGACTTTGTGCTGACCCAGGCCCATTCTGTAACCAGAAAAATATTCTGAAAAACAGCAATTCTCACTAGCTGCCCTGCTGATCTACGTTGACCATTTATGATGGATGTCAAGGTAGATGTGGAACTGGATGTGAGACCTTCCTCTGAAGTTGGATCAGGGGTTAAGGGAATAGGCAACTCCTTGCTTATGGCTAGGATTTCTAAGAACACATTTGAACGAGCAGTTGGCACTGATTTAATTATTTCCTCACAGTTAAATTGGTAGAGCACTCCCTGACTGTGCATACCATTATTCCAGGACAACTATGTCATACTGGTACAGCTTGTTCTTGTACAACACACACAGATGATCAGTGGTGTAAGGCATTGGTGTAACTATCTGCTCTATAGGGACCATAACTTGGCTGTTATAAAACCTGTTTGTTGAAGAAGGAGAGAAGAGTGGCAGGAGGCAGGACGTTGTACTGGATCTTCTTATTCCTGCTGAAGAAATCAGCCAGGGATCAGCCAATGATGTGCACAGGGACAGTTAAATGAGAGCACAGAGATGGGGAGATGACAAGGCAACCAAGAAATAGCTGTATTGTAGATTACTGAACCATATTATTCCTGTAGGTTCTGCCGATACTTGGCAGCTGGTAAATGATAAAGGGCATTTATGATGCTGATATAAATCAAAGCAGAAGAGAGCCCCAGGACTCTGCCAGAATATGCTGTATGTTCCTATGGGAATCTGCCCCAGCATTGCTTTCATTTGAATCCTCCTTTGTTTATTTTGCAAAACAGAAAAATTATTCTGAAGGACTTTTGGCTCCTCCAACTCCTGCTTTGGATATTCCAGCTTCCAACGAAAATCAGACACCCTCTGGCTCCAGACTAGTAACTCCCCACTGTTTTCCCTAACCACTAAGAGGTCTAGCACGTACGATTTTGAACTGAGTATCTAAACACAAATAAATTTAAAATACTGTGACAGACTACGAGTTGTGTTTTTTTAATCGCAGTTATAATTTTTGTATCCTGTTACTCATTAGAGGTGTGGAAACTTCCATTTAAGCTTGAAGAAAAGAGTTAAAAATGATTAAACATAATGGGTCTCCACATAGCGTGTAAGACATTTGAACTCAACTGGCAACAAAAAGCAAGATGAAGTACTTTTTAGACTGGTAACTATTGTCATTACGGGCCAAAACCCAAGTGAGGCACTGAATTACCAACAAGAATAAAATTGTGGGTCAGCAAAACAGCTTTCCTACCAACCTCCAAAGTCATATAGGTTACAATGAGACCAATAGGGAAAAGGTTTGCAGAGGACATCTGATTTGCTGGTGAGAAAAGAACAGGATTACAGACTTAGAAAGAAAAGTGTGGTCTCCTAGATTTCTCAAGTAAACATCTGCCAGCAACCAGAAGAGACACGACCCTGACTTCCTGATGCACCTGTACCTCTGACACGTCCCCGCCTGTCTAGGTTAGGGTGCGAAGCTTCGTAGTACTGCTCGCCAGGACTGAAGTTTAGGAAAAAAAGGACAGATATCTCAGAGGAAGAAACTGTAAACAACACAAAATGGTAAGGAGAAACTGTAGTCAAGTAGTGTCCTTTTCACCATCTTTCAGGGCATTTTTGGGTCAGTCTCCTTCCACCCAAGGGAAAGAGGAGGTCTCAGAGAAGAGGAAGTGTCCTAGCCATTTCAGTCTGGTGGTGGCCAACCATTCTTCTGTGCTCTCTTTAACACTCTGGGACAAAGATATCCTGCAGGTGACTGAATTCAGAGGTAACTTTTCTTTCCTCTGGCCAGAGCACAGTCAGACTCAAGTTTCCTTATGAGCTTGATCCTTTCTGACATCTCTTTCAATGTAAAATCCCTCAAACTGCTAGTCAGGCACAGACACAAATCCATCGACTGTCTCCACGCAGACCGTTCCACGTAGGCAATTCACATCACTGCTAGAGAAGAATCTCTTTCTCTTCCAAGTTAAAATTTCACTTGTGTTAGCTGCACTTCTTTATGTACAGCTAATTAACAGTTTGAATTCAGGTTGACTAAAGCTCGCTTTCTCAGTTCTTGGGGACAGCATCGCCATTCTGCTGGTCACTCAGAGCCTATGTGGGCAGAGCCCATGACTCATGAATCCCATCCAGACCGTATACACCCTTTGCACAGTGTGATGGGGGTACAAGCTTCCATGTACTCGGCTAAACTCTCATCCAAGTTCTGTCAGTTTGCATTTTGTGTTTGTAGCCTGCCACTGTGATCGTGTCACCTTTTGTTTGCAACCCTCCTCTGCTGCTTCTGCACCTCCTGCATAAAATGCAAGGAGCTAGTCTTTCCTTTCTAGCTGTCTGCAGTCAATTCTTATGCTACCTATCATATCTCATTCACTCGGAAGATGTTGGATCTTTGGCCAGCCTATGGTGCTATACCATAGTGCCCGCATGTTACATTTTCAGATCTAATGATCATATTTTCTCCTTTTCTGCCCCTCATTCCTGGAGGAGTTCTCTGTAATCATAGACAAAAGCTGCTCCATGAGCCTCTTTCAGGCTTGGCTGGCTGGAAAAATTGTGACGGAAGTGTTTTCGTGGTTGCTGGCATGTGCCAGTTTGCTGTGACTGGAAGGTTGTGCAAGTCCCATGTGGGGCCAGCCTGCCAGGAGAGCGTCCCCGGCGGGGGGGTCTGCGCCGCCTCTCATCCAACGTTGCAACAATTCCGGTTTTTGTTCTGGCTGGACTGTCACCAAGTGCTGAGATGCGAATTCCTCTGCAAATAAACTGCCCTTCTTGGCTTGGTTCTCTTTCCAGTTGTTTTTCTTCCAGGGATGCCTACGGTGACAATGGTTAGGTTGCAGCTCATCACACTGACCAGTGTTGTCTCTCTGTGTCTGTGTGCTCGTTCATCTGTCTGTAGCTGCCTATTGTCTTTTGTCTTACGATCACTTTGAGGGGTGGAACTATGTTTTCCTTTTGTCCTGAGACCAATGGGACTTCGGTTTAAAAACAGGCATTTTATGCCTACGGTAACAGAAGCAAGAAACAATAAGATGTTTTCCTTCAGCAGGAGGACAAACGCTAAGTTCTTACTCAGTCAAGTTCCCATTAGCTGTAGTGCAGCTGAATGCTGCTTGAGTAGAAAGATGGAAAGAAACTAAGGATTTGGTTCAAGAGAAAATAAATAAAATATATGCTGTCCTCAGCCTTCTGCATATTGGAAAGTGTGCTGTCTGCACACTGGCATAACGAAGAGCCCATTCTTAGCACATTGTAAGCAGCGGCCAGACACAAAGGTGGTCTGCTTATGGGGAGTAAGTGGAAAAGAAACTGCATCTTTTCAGTCGTGGTTTGCACAAGATGCAACTCCTGCACAGCCACATGGTGGACGAGTTTGTCAGTCTTCTGCGTTCTCAGGAATAGAAAATGGGAGCCATAGACTATGTCAATCCTAAAAAATAAAATCAGCAGTGAAGGAGAGGGGCATACCTACCATTGCCCAAAATGCCTATGGGAAATACTGACCTGCACCATCCCTTAGGCTGTGCCTTGGCTTTGTGCACGAGGGTCCAGTTCGCCTGGGGAAACTGTGTCAAGGAGTGTGCTAGAAGTGAACATAACGGATGATTGTTGACTTGTTCTTGAGCATGTGTTGCAATTCTGTTTAGTTTATTAGTAGAGATGTAGCCATATACACCAGAAGCACATTAATACTGCTGGTGAGGATGCAAAAGGAAAACGCAAGTTTACAGGCAAGATGTATGCATTAAAAAAATGTAGATAAGAGCCTGGATAAATGGATTAATTAAATAGCTAGTTTTGAAATTCTTAGTGTCCCCATGCTCTATCCAAGATAGGAATGCAGCTCTCCTCGGTGCTTCATAAATCAGTAGTACTGGATGTTCCCCGTACTTGACAGTTAACGGTCTGACTGCATAAAATACTTCAAAAGGGGGAAAAGAAGCAGAGAGATAAATGGGCAATTTTTAAGTAAACCCAATGCTCAGTTTTGAGTATAAATGTATTCATGCTTATGTTTTTTGAGAAACTGTGCAAGAGTGAATGGATACCTCATTGGATACATTTGCACATTCTTTTTCAAGAACAGCTAAGATTAAAAGGACTGTAGCAGTATGACTCTGAGGAAGCCATTCCGTAATTTTGGAGCCCGGGAGCTGTTCATTAAGAGATGTCATGAATCAGAAATTTCAGCTACTTGAGAATGCAGATGATCTCCCTTATTCCTTACCCTGAAAGTGATGCTTTTATTCCATGTATCCCTGAAACAGATGATGGGGTACAAATTCAGTGATTGGCAGGGTTAACACAGGTCAGTAAATTCATCCTTAAGTGTTGATCAGTAGCATAGTTGCAAAGCGAAGAATTTGCTTTCAGTGTTTGCAAGTAGAAGGAAACTTAACAACTTAGATTTAATACAAGTTTACCAGAAGGTGGAGCTGGATAGTAAATCTAAACAATAACTGGCAATTAATACATTCCAAGGATTATTCCAGTACAGGAGAATGAATGTGGTTGATGTACCAGTAGTTTCTGTGCACTCCAATTCAGATACTACAACTGCTAAAAGCTGGCATCTGTTACCTGGAGAGAACTCTAATGATTAGAGTAGCCAGAAAAATGTTCTTGAATAATATAGGGGTAATACAAAGAAGACTGCAAAAGTATGGTTTGAAAATAAGGAAAATGAAATGCTAATTTTAACTCCAGTCCTTCAAAGTATATGCATGTCTTTGGGCTTATCAACGGAGTTACTGGCTGACTTGCTGGTCTTTTGTCAGTCTCTTGGTATGAAACTCAGCCTAGGAAGTGTTCAACTGGAGCATCCGCCACAGACACCTTTGCTATCTCCACGGTACAACAAGGTCTAAAAGCAAAGGATTACAAGTAACCCGGCAGCCATGCAGTTTGTGAATCCATCCTCTCAGGGAAGACGTGGGCTTGAAACAGACTGGTGACTGGAGAGCCTCAAACCTGGCAGTGGTATTCATAACCCATGGTCAACCTGCCAAGCATGCAGCTGCTCTCCAGCTGATCCCATGGCTTCTGCAGGGTACGGTGGCACAGCAAAGACCTCAGCTTTCATCTGGATCACATGGCTTCTCAGACCAACTGCAAAGGTCAGGACCAAATGTATTGAACTATTGAGTTTGTCCGTGAAGTACTGTTTGAGCAGGTTTGAGAGACAGGTGCATGCTCTGGCTTCCTCCTTTTGGAAAGATTTCCTTAACCACACATTATTGCCCAGTGGTGCTGGGCATCAGAGCAGCACGGTGTGCCCCTTCCTTGGTGATATTTGCAGTAATGAGTAATAATATGCCAAAGGAACCCCCAAAGATAACAGATAAAGATTAGCATCAACCACAGGTGAAGCCCAAACTGAGGAGGACGGCAGGTGTCCTCACAATGATCCTATGCTCTCTCTTCCTTTTTGGCCCATCTGCAGACAATGATGGAAGCCGGTTTGGGTCAGGAGATAGCTAACAAATAATGAAGAATTGGCATCAGGCTCAGGGCCTACATTCACTTTGTTTCAACTGCAGGGAATCTCAGAATAAAGGGCTGTGAAAACCTGGCAAAGGCTGTTTGAAGAGCTTGTTCAGCAAAATGATTTTCCACAGGCAGAAAGAATATGGTAAACATTTTCAGTGGAAGAAATAATAAATACAGAGCTCCATTGTGTTCCATCACAACTGACACGAGGCTTGTATGATTAATGATTAATGCCAGCCCAGTAAAACCCTCCGAAATACGCCTCCCAAAGAAGGAGGAAGGCAGAGGATTTAGGTCTTCAGCTGAGGTACCTGAATTAATTTAAATACGTTTGTATCTCACATGCTTGGTCTTAATTGTCTCCTCCTGAAAATTCAATACCTGCATTCATGCTCCTGGGCTCCAGGGATTCCAGAGCACCACACTGTCCCCACTGAAAGGAAATGAAAAATCGGCTGATGCTAACCAGACCCCTTCAGCAACTTTACCCATTTAAGTGCTGTATCCTGCAGAGTGATTAATGATTTTTTTCCTTTTACATCTAACAGCAAAGAAAGAAGGAAAGAAAGAACGTGTACTGTCGTTCACCTTCTAGCCAATAGACTACAAAGGCATAGTTTGCCAGGATACGCACTTTCCTCCTGTGTGTGATTTATTTTTTGTGTGTATCTGACGTTGCCTCTTCCTTGTATACGGTTGGAGCCTGCAGCATCTTATCAGCAAAAGGTTTGGCTCGCTCTTGTATATGGCTAGCATTCTGCTTTCTTTGGGCCTTTTTAAAACTGCAACCTGAACCTGTTCCCCAGCCCTTTATTAACATGTGTTTTATGGTACAGGTGTAATAATTAATGAAAATGGTTAGCAGATGTGGCTGTCTATCTCTGGGCATGTCAGTTCCTACACACCACCCCTTAATCAAGCAGTGCCCAAGCAATGCCAAAGTAAATGAAAGAAAATAAATTCCACCGAGATATTTATGAGGGCCACCTGGACAGAGAAATACCTTGGCCTTTGCCTGTCCCCTGCTCCAGGTGGCTACAAAAGACTGAAGTCCCTCACTAAATACAGGTCAAATCAATCTTGCAGGAGCTGAAAATAAAAAGCTGTGCTTGGCTCCCTCATTTAACAATAATGAAATTTTGTACATGTGCTCTAAGGAAGCCTGCCCACTTCACCTTATTTATTTGAAATTTCCCTTCTTTTTAACATCCAGCACCTGATGGGCTTCACATAATTCAGGTTGCTGGTTCCTGCCTCTGTTTCTGGCAAGCCAAAGCTAAGGATCTTCTTTGTGTTATCAGCTGGACTCCGGGTGTTGGTCTGCAAATCACAAAGGGAGACACCAGATTTTTATGCTCCTGCCATTTCCACATCTTCTTTTTCAGTTATTTATAATCTTCACATGGGTAATTCCTGGCAGATTTGCAGCACATTCAGCTTCTGCTGGGACGAAGGGCTTTGCCTGTGAAGGGGTGGTTGTTCCAGCCTGCCTTGGGAGGAGCCCGTCCCTGGTGGAAGCTGCAGCCTCAGCCCCCCTACAGCATCACAGCGAAATGCACCTCCTGCCACCTCGGAAGCTTCCACGCATCTGCTGCATCACATCCAGTTGCTCCTCCCAGGGAACAACCACCATGAGGACACTGTGGATGGGCACCCACGTCTTCCCTGGGGTGGGCAGGAGTTCTGCTAAGAAAGGGGTGGAAAATGAAGCTTCTGAAAAATGGGCATCAAATACTCCTTACATCCGTGGCCATTGAATTCTCAATGAATGAGAAGCATTCAACACTGGAAGAAAGCTGTGCACCACAGAAGAAATCAGCGGACATCCTTATAGCTGTAAATCCATTTTATGCACATAACAAAAATGCGGGTATCAGTGCAGGTAGTTCTGTCAGGGACACTGCTTAGTGCGGAACAGCCATTATGCCAAGCTACATAGATAAAACAATGTGCCAAAAATGATATGCAGATAAATTAAAGCTGATAATGGGTGTGTACCTTGCTATTTTAAAATGTAAGCTCATTTCTTTATCAAAGTTTCCCATTTATCTATTTGGCAAGTTTTGCCTAATAAGCCTGTATATTGACTGCTGCCACAGATGAAAAAGCGAAACAGATGGATCATTGGAGTGAAGTTTAATGCACTGATTATCCTGATACAGTTGAAATATTTATTGAAAACTGTCATGCAAACACAAGGGGAATCAAAACCCTTTTCAATTTGAACTACTACTGCTTAAATTTCCCCACTGTTCAATCAAGCTAGAGAGAAATTACTGAACAAAACCAAGTACACGATTCATGATTAAATCCGTGAGGCCTATTAGCTATCAGCTTTCCATTCACCAGTCTGAAACTCCATGCCAAGAAGTGTCACAGTCTGCTTAGAACAGCAGTGGGGCCCGCCTCGACCAAATGGCAGCAGCAGCTAAAACCTCCTGAACTATGCTGATTCCATGAAATATCTCCCCATATTTTCATCCCCCCTGTGCAAGGTCTGAATGCTGGAATGAATTATCATCGATAACATGGAGGTGCATAATAGCCCTAGGAGTCCAGAGTCTCCTCTTTCATCTTAAAGAGATTTTGGAATATGAATGTGCACAGAAGTGTGTTAAATGGATTATGCTTCCATTATTTTAACTTGTTTATTTGCAGCGTGAAAACAGCATGAAGTAAACACCTGGGAAGTTTCAACTGGCAAAGTTCAGATGTTCTTTGGTTACAAAGGCACAAAAATAGCATCTTTTGAGAACAAGTGCATAAAAAGCAATTCAGAAAAGGCGTACGTCGTGTAACTTGAAAATTCACATTTCTCTTGTGGCTCCCAAAAATATCCACTTCTGCACTGAGGCTAATGCCTGTTACAGTTTAGCCAAAACAGGGTCAAAGCAGGTGGTTTAAGATTAAAGTCCCACATCAAATTAACTATGATATTTGATATCTGGTAAATACTCTCCAGGGCAAGTTGAATAAGAGACTTTATTACATGCAACAGATTGGAGTAAATAAAAAGTGTGAGCCAAACAAAACGTCCACGCTCTGTAATGAAGTATTCCCTCCACAGCCCAGTCTCGAGGGAAGAAAAAGAAAAGGAAGACCAGTGGTCAGAAGAAATACTTCAGATGTGAAGGAGGCATGTGTCTGGCAGCTTCAGACATGCACATGAAAAGTAGACTGTTGGAACCAAAAGGTTTCTCCATATGTTGAACTCTGAGTCTCCTATTTCTTCCAGAAATGATTAGCTAAGGATATTTTCCACTTTTCAGTCAAAGAGAAGAGAAGAGAAAATACCACAGGGAGATGTTAGATGTGCCACTGGGAAATGTACATCTTCTTATCTCTCTCTAAGAGTATCTCTTCCAATCTTTCCTCTTCACCTGCCTCAGACCCTGGGCTGCTAAGCCAAGTTTCTAGGGGATTATAGTTTCCTGAGTCTTCCTGTTCATCATTTATAATTACTGGCATGAGATTGGCTTTTTTTCTCCAGTTCTGTGGAACATCCTCAGGAATCTAAGATTTATTTAAAAGCTCTGTCAGTGGCTCAGAAAACTCCTTGGCCAATTCTTTTAAAACTCCTGGCTGCAGTGGATGTTTGTTCTTTGGTATCCTAAGGACAAAGCTTATACGTTGGAGGTAAGAGACATGGCACAAAAGCAGTGTCTTCAGCTCAAACAGGGTCTGTATGTTGTGTATCAATGGTAGCCTACACACAAGTTACACAGCTTAGTCAAAATCAGTATCTTCATTCCCTTCGCAAAGTTGTCAGTGTTATCTCCCTTGCTTGTTCTTGCGTATCTGAGAAAAGGAGGGCGGCTAAAGATGCAGTTGAACACTGTGTGGGTTGCTGTCTGCCCATATTTCAACTCATTCAGTTATTTTCTAGGCCCTGCTTTTGCTATTTTAGCTCCCCATTCATTCATATACGTGAAATGCACTTTATAGATACGAACAGAGGAATGTTTGTCTCTCTGGTCACCGTACTCACCGAACATGCTTGTACTTAAACACCCATACAGATGTTCCAGATTGTTGGAGTTTTGTGCTCTGCATGGAAGATGGAAATTATGCAAAAAGCCCTCCGTGGCCAAAGGACCACAGTAAAGAGCCTTAGAGATGAAAGGGAGAATTCTGGACTTTGAGAACCGGGCTGCAAACTCTGACAGTCTTGAAAATGTAAAATATGTACATACCTGTGTAAAGGCTTTCCGACAGCACTGCTTATAAAGGGAAAGTAGGGTGACTGAAGTAATCAGATGCCTGTCTAGAACTGGTAGGCAAAATAGTGGAGGCTGAGACAGAGCTTCTGTAGTCAAAAATTAGTATGTTCAAAGTGGATTTATGTAAAATAGATCTTGTCCAAGTAGCTTGAGATATAGGGGAGATCAAGTTCTAAATATAGGGCATAAAGATTAGTATGTCAATAAAATAGCCTTCAGTATGGAATTTAATTTGGTGTCACTATGTGTTTTCATTCAGAAACTGGCATAATAAAAAATTAATGCAGTATATGCTAAATGTTTTAAAAATTAATTGATAAATTGGAAAGCAAGACTATGAATCTCGAATCTTTGTTAAATAGGTGTGTTTTATGTGGAGCCCTGCATAGGTCAGTTTTCACAATTAAACTATTTCATATTATCATCAATGACCAGGAAAAATATGTGGTTACCACTGACAAAGACTGGATACGACACAAAGATTATGGAGTGCAAAAAAAAAAGGGGGGGGCGGGGAGAGAAGATAAAACAGTGATGCAGACCAGATTGCCTGGTGAAACAGATGCAAGCAACACATTAGGAAGTAAAGGCATTCATTTAGAAAAAAGAACCCAGGCCATACTGACAGAGTACACTGTACGGGTACTCTGCAGGGTGCTGGGGACCACAGTCAGTACGCAGTCAAATAGGAGCTCCCCGAAGACCCCCAAAAAGGGTTACAGAGGTGAATTAGAAAGGAGAAAAATGAATACAGGTATGGTATTTGGTGACGATGCGGCCATAACATCTATATTCACTGATGTCCGCAATCCAAGCTGGATAGTAAATAGCAGGAAAAGTCTCGTAGGAGAATCAATGGGATAATTAAAAGGCTGGAAACTTACACTGGAGTGAAAGCCTCCAAAAGAGCTCCGTCTCTTAAAGAATGTTACAAAGATGACTGTCCATATCTACCTGCACTGAGAACATTGTTTTGGTTTGGTTTGGTTTGGTTTTTATCTTCTGGAGAAAGGCATCGCAGGATCCAATAGCTGGAAATAAAAATGCGGTAACTTCAGACTGAAAAGAATGCACATATTTTTTTACCAGAGAAGGACAGCTAACCATCAAAAGAACAGAGCTGCTGGCTATGCAAGGTTCGCTATCACTGGCAATTTGAAAATTAAGATTGACTGTTTCAGTTAAAGACGTGCCTTACTTCCAAAAGGAAGTAATTCAGGGAAGAATCCAGGGCCTGTGCTATCCTGGAGGTCAGGATCGAAGTGCAGGCTGCCTCCCTCTGGCTTTATAAACCATGAATCAGTTCCTTAATTCTTTCATGGGGAGGTCTATGCTTTTGGGGTTTGTTTTTCCTTCTGAATTGAAATTAGACATTATTGCATTTGTAGCATTAATTCTCCCAGACAAGCAATAAATCAGACACATATTTTGCCTGGGATGTTTAGTTCACTTTAGCAACAGAAAGACTAAGGAGGAACTTGGACTGGAACATGTGTATTACAAAGGGAGGAAGAGATAGCTTTATGGGCTGTGATGAGATGACCTCATCCAAAATTGGCTTTCTTAGACGTCAAAACCCTAATCGTTTGGGATTGTTTTTCTCTATTTGTTGTTTGCTTGTTTTCTTTTAATTGAGGCTAAACTTAAAAACAGAGAAAAGTCACGACAGAGCCAAAGCAGCACAAGCAGTTGGTTTTGTATTGTTTTGTTTTGTTTTGTTTTCCCCAGAATTATCCCAAGATTTTAACTTGAAGTGGGTTTAATCTAAAGACTCCAACCTCCCTGTAACCACATGTTGAATCAATTGAAAAGCAACCAACAGGTAAATATCTCTAGCACCGCACTGCTAATAATGTAGCAGACCTTTAGTAAAAGAGGAAACCCTTTTGACCCCTCTTGTGAAAGCTTTTCTGTGGCCTCAGGTTTGGTTGATTTTTTTGTTAAACTGTCATTACAAATGCAAGAAGCAGACACCTGCAAGAAGCTGATAACTTTACATATATCAACAAGGGAGAAAAGCAGAGGCAAATAGGTTTTATTTGGCTTTAACAGAACACCAGGGAGAAATACAGAGAGAGATTGACTGACAAGGGCTTCAGTAGAAACCCGTCAGCTCGTAATGTGAGAAAGTGCTTGTAAATGTACAAAAACCCTGTGGCCCTTTCCGAAACTAGGACACTTCGCCTGAAATATTCTACTTTTTGCCCATTGTTTCCTATCCTCCTGTGTTGAAGCCTAACCACAGAACAAGGCACCACTGACCCGCACTGCTGTTCTGTATATCCATCTGGAACCTGTCAAACGTTGGCAGCCTGCCCCTATGCAAAACCCTGGAAGGGGAAGGAGGTAACCAGTGCATATTTTTAAAACAAATAAATTCTCCTGTGTGCTATGATCCTATCAGATTTTGTATCCTAAAAAGAGACAGGCTAGGGTCACCACATAAATAGGGAACTTCCAAGAAACCTTGAGGTATTAAGAGTGTCTGAAGAAGTTATCAGAAGCTGAGAAGATAACATGCTCCCCTTGAAGTGAAGAACCAGTGCGGTAGGGTTTCTGGAGACATCCTCTCTCGATTTAGACATAAAACACATCTCCTGCCTACTTATGGGCAAATAATATTAATGAATGATGTCAGTTTTTTCACAGCAGACAATTAAAGAAATGATGAAGAATTTCCTTCCTATTACTTGAAAATGTCTAGTCCTAAAAAAGTGGGACCATTGAAGATTTTACAAAGCTATTTGCTAAAATTAAAATATTAACCCCAATTCTCAGTCAAATTTTACCTCTGATACCATCCCATCTTCTAAGTTTACTCCAGTAGGACTGGGGATTATTCACTCTCTGCCCTACACTGTTTTAAGGGGGTATGGTGTTTCATAAAGTACCTCCTAGCACCTCTGACAATAGAGAAGCATGTCCTTCAGGAGATGCAGGTAGTAACTGTTTTGTCTAACATGTATATTGTCATTTTATTTGTGCATAGAATAAAATTTAGGTTGTGGCTGTTGTATGTGCATTATAGTGCACATGTTCTGTAATTCTTCTGCTTTCCTTGAAGCTACTTGTTTTGCACATGCTTGAAAGTTATCACATTTCAGTGTTTTTAAATGTTAACATTTTATTTATGCTTCTATACTGTCTTCGCTGCAAAAATAAAACATAGAATAGTTCGGACAAAGAAATACTGAACAATTTTAATATAAACAAATATTGAAATCTATTGGATTGCTTTCTAGAAAAGTACTGCTGTCTTTATAAATGAGTTCCACAGTTTAGAGATGCTTTGGGATATTGTTGTTGGTCTGCACTCTTCTGAACCTATATGAACAGTAGACTTAGGATGAGCTTCTCCCCTATTGCAATCATCGTGGGACACATTCTCAGCATCTGTAAATTAATATAGGATCAGCTTTGTGATGACTTAAAATATTAAAGGACCTTTTTCCCTATTTATGCAATAAGACGGTGTGAGGCATCTGGCTGCGTGGGTTGACTCTTGGAATCTAAAATCACTAGAATAAAAACCATACCAAATACCAATGTAATTTATAAGGAATAGCATACCTCAGGTCCAAATTCACACGGGAAATGACAGTTTCATTGCTTGAGTAACAGGTAAGGTCAGCACTCAAAGACAGTTTCTCTAAGAGAGTAATTTGTTACCTTTTGTGCTTCATCTTGGTAGTGGGAAAAAAATGCTTCCCATACTTTTAGATTTTCTTAGTTGCTTGAGTTGCGTCAATTGTTTCCCATTGCTGCTGCAATTCCCTTCCCTCGCCAGGCTTTTTTATAACCTGAAAAGTCAGAGATATCTAAGGAAGAAAAGAGATGCCTAAGATGCAATATGTGTACAGGGATTTGACATATAAATATTGAGAAGTGGGATTCTGTCCTAGCAGATTACCAGAGCTGCGTAAGGATATTCACTTAGAGCTTTTTAAAAATAATGTCAACAACGCCCCTAAGTGTGATATTCTGTCTTTTTACCCCAGCTCTTAGCTTCCATCAGTCCTGCACAGTACAGAAAAAAACTAGGGAGAGATACATGTGTCTGTTGTTACGTTGAATAGGAGAATGGGAAAAGCATGAGAACATCAGAAGAAATAAGGACTCTGTGAGCTGACCACACTTCACAGGTACTCTCTATGTGGGGGAACTTTTCAGGAAAAATACAAGTTTCCTAGCATTTTTTATACGGTTATACAAAAAGAAGTCTATCCATTGTTAAAGAGGCTGAGGTAATGCTCTCATATTTTATTCTAGTACCTGTTTTTAGAGAAGTTAGAAATAAAACTCTTGAGTCTGTGAGAAAACACTCTGAGATTCACAGGACCATGGTGGGCTCCGTGCCTTAAATATTGTTTTCTTTTTCCTTTTTATTAAAACAAAAATGTATTGGAAAGTGTCATTACATTATCAAAGATGGTGAAGTTATGACAATTTGAAACAGTTGAGGTTTTGCTCCACAGTGGTTTTTATTATTTAGCAGCAGAGCGCATGATGTATTGCGCCAGGGTATTATGGCCATTGTTCTGTTTCTATGAAGGAGAGAGAGAGATTTCTGAGCCCCCAAGGTTCAGACATGTGTCACCTTCTCTCGTGGCTCAATGTTCCTCCCAGGTTTTACCTACAGTCTAATATATGGGTTCCTTATGTTGAGTTGCATTTGTTATCCAAATGACACCATTTTTCCCCCCACCCATTGACTGATGTTTGAAATCTGTGTCTACATAGTAACCTGGCATATTTTTGTATTTCCATGAAAGCTGCTGTGTTATTTTCCCTCACTCAGCACCCCACAAAATCATGTCGGTGGTAGATAAGGTGAATTGAGAGCTGTTACTCTAAAAACTGCAGAGGCACATGATGAAACTAGTAGCAGACAGTTTTAGAACAGATAAAAGGAAATACTTTTTTTACATGATGGATGTAAACTTCTGGCATCTGTTGCCAAAGAAGGTTGTAGAGACAGACAGAATTCAGGATTTACGCAAATTTGTGGATAGCAGGTCCATAAAATGGAATAAAAGGGCCAGTAAGGGATGCACTAACTCACTTAATTCAGTGCTCGGGGGTCCTGAGGACCACAGGCAGTGGCTAGGTTTGTGCGTTACTCCCAAACTGCGTATCCTGTTGCTACTGCCAGAGACAGTTACAGGGTTGGAAGGACCTCAGCTCTGGCCTCCAAGGGCGTTCATTATATTTGCAAGAGTTTTCTCCATCCAGTCTGTGGTCCCAGGATTTATTTCATCCAACCTTTAACATAGAAAACTGAGATTTCTCCCTGGCTTTTCTTTGGTGTTACTGGGAACAGCTCAATATTTTATGCTCCCAGCAAAAGGTGAGGGGAGCCTGAGAGCTGCCTGCTGGCAGCTGGATGGAGAAGACATAGAGAAGGCAGAGCCAGGACTCCCAAGTATGCCTGCTGGGGACAAAAGTTCAGCTTCGGATGCTGGTTTTTCAGAATACTCTTACATCTCAGTTCACTTTATTTCTTCAAACCACAGCTTGCTACTTTCATCCACTCTGCATTTGAGTGAAGAAGCCCTTCGGCTCTTCATATAACCCTGCTGGGCTTCAGCAACAGGAGCACGGAGGGAGAAAGCAGAGAGCATCTTCCATTTCTGCTCTGACAGATGTTACCTGAGCAGCCTCTGGCAGCAAGGAGAAGCAGTTGCACCAGAAACCAGCCAAGACTCTGTGGACCCAGGTTCAGGTGCACTAGCCGGCCCATTTGTTTCAAGGAATGGCTAGAGTAGAGATGGCAAAGAGCTCAGACGGGGAGTACTGAGCACTACAGAAAGATCCTCAGAGATAATAATAAACAGCGTTGCTTTCTGCCTGGGGAGTGAGGGTACCTCCAAGCTGCGCAGACAGTGCAGCCAAAAGACTTAAGAATATGTCCTGTCTGAACAAGGAGGAGCAGCAAAGGCTCACCTGCTGCTTGCAAAGGTCTATGAGGCTTTTTGGGGCTCCGTGGTAGCTTCAGCATACGCATCCATGTCTAATGTAAGGGAGGGACCTGTTGTTTTTTGCTTTGTTTTCAGAATTTCATTCTGAAAGTGATAAAATTTTCCATTTGTTAGAGTATTTTCTATTCTATTCCTATTCTGTTTCAAATTTTATATTTGCTGACTGCCATGTCAAAGCTGTAAGGCAGGTCAGAGAAGAAGTTTTATAAATAGCCCCTGTAGTGCAATTTTATGTTTGTGAAGATGTTTGTTCTTTTACACTGTCATCATTCTCATAATTGAAAGGCAAGGCTGAAAGTCTAACAGACCAGATAATATTACAATGTTCAGATTAATTTCATTTTTATCATTTTTATGGCTTTGCACCTTGTTGTTTGGCAGGTAGTGGGAATAGATCAACTTTCCCCTAATTCTGAAAGCTGATTATCTCCTTCCCTCTTTAAGATAAGCAAAACCAATTGCATTTTCTGGTGTAACCCAGCCATGTGGTCTAGTCTTCCTATAAGGCTTCCTATATCCTTGTTTAAGTGTTTGTGCCTATTTGTTGTACGTGCTTTTGCACAAGTGGCCAAATGCTAGTTCTTCATCACAAGCATGATGCACTGAGTAAAATCCATGATTTTAGGGCTGGGATCTTTTGCATCAGTAACAGAGTTGAGGAGGAAAAAAGAGCATTTGGAGAGCAATGAACGGGAGCTACTCCTCTCTGATGTCGCCTTCTGCGCCCACCTGGAGGAACGGATGTTAGGGCACCGCTTCAAGTATGTTTTTGTCCTGGAGAGCATCTGTTTAAAGAGAGATCATGCAGATCTTTTTCCTTTGCATGTCAGAGCTGTACCTGCTCAGTACAGATGCACCATTTATGGCGAGGTTTTATCCTTGCTTCCAAGCAGTGCCAGCACAGCCAAGAGAGCAGCGCTTGGAGTCAGCTCCTCCAGAGGCAGCAGCCAAGTGACTTGCTGAGATCTCGTTGGTGGCACCTCATCTGACCCCCAGCTGCTCATGGGACTGCAGGTGTGTCCCTGAGGGCGTAACTGCTGCGCTCTCCCAGGCACCCTGGTGCATGAGAGCCGGTGAGCATGGGCTAGTAAAGCCTAGACTGCAGCCTTGCACGATTCTCTGGAAGGATGGTGGCTTTTCCCTGGTGCTGAGTGATGGGATCCAGCAGCATCTGCAGCACTGTAGCACTCGGATCCAACACGGAGGTGTGGAGGGGTGCAGGATGGAGAAAGGGGTCCTAGTTGTCCCTGTTGCAGTGTTTGTGCTCAGGCTTTGGTCTCCTTTGCTCTGGAAGAAGTTTGCTGACCCTGTGACACACAGCTTGGTGTGCAGTACACCTTCTGGTGGGGGAAGGACCCAGGGACAAGGGGAAGCTTTGGGGCCATACAGTATGCTGCTTGGAGCAGCTTTGGCAGCCTGCACTTTCTCTTTTAACAATATGAATTAGTAGTTGCTATTAGCATAAAATCACCAGTTAAAACACTCTCAGCTCATTTTTTAACAGTGGAGCTAATTGCCCTTAAGTGCCTCAGCTCCAGCAAAACGAAATGGCACCTTTATGCAGAAACCCCCAGTGTTTCCCTGGTACATCCATAACGACCTTTAAAATAAGCCGTTACAATTCTGACATGGTACCAGCCTGACACCTTGGGCTGGGATTTAATTTTGAGTTATGGCAGCGTTAGGAAAACATATGATGTGGCCGTTTGTTTGCAGAAAGAAGGGGGAAAAAATCATAAAACCCTCTTTTTTTATGAGCTGTCGCTTGATTCGTTCCTGGAGCCCCAAGTAGCAAGCGTCTAAATCAATGCACACAGCTGTTCTTGCTTCTCGGAGCCCAGCAGGTGTACTACCCAATGCGCCTGCCATCTCCCCCCACTCACATAACAAATAATAACGTCTTACACACACCAGCCATCCATCACAGTTATGGCTGGCCCCGGTGAGGCCGCTGTTCTCAGGGTAGCGTGGAGATTATTTTTTTTTTTCTTCTTTTTTTTTTTTTTTTCTTTCCCCCGTGCCTTTTTACTGTAGAAATACCCTGCCCATGGATTATTAGTCACACTTTCTGGAGTCCTTTAATTGAATAACCTTTGGCTCTTGTGGCAAAGAAAAAAAAACCCAAAAGAACCCCAAACCCCACACACCACAGTGTTTATTTGTGTTAAAAAACAATAGGCATATTGTGACTGGCGAAATCAATTAGTCTTCCTCTGCAGTAAGGGCCCACATCTGGTGTGATTTAAGTTAATGTAAGGGAAGGGCCGCAGAGGCCCGAAGACCCTGAGTTCTCATTTCAACAGGTGACAGAGAAGGCATAAAAGGCTAATATATACTACAAGTGTGGATGCGAGGCTATAAATACTGGAAGGTTTACTTAGGAGGTAAAACAAAGCTAGCCAATAATGCAAAAATAAATACCTTCCTGAGGCTGGCTGTCACCTGGCATGAGCGGAGGCAGGAGGAGGTGAGGAGGGGGGGATGGGGACGGCTTGGGAGGCACAGGGCGCTGGGCAGCACGAAGGAGGTGGGTTTGCTGTTTGGCTTTGGGTGCCTGCCTTCCACGGGGAAGGAAGATCTGGGGAGTTTGTTCAGCTCCTGCGTGAGTTCCCTCAGCTGGGGTCTAAAGGCGGTTGCCTGTGTGCAAAGCAGCCCCGAGGGCTGCGTCCAACGGGAACCCGGGCAATTCCTGCCACCCGTCTCAATTCAATCGCCTGTCACTTCAGTTGTACTCTTCGTTCTTCCTCACTTGTGCTACAGTGACACAGCACTTCTCAAAAATCTTCCATGTGTACTTCACTGAGAGGTAAAGAAGATCAGGTGAGGTAGATTTTTTTAGCAAACTGATTTTGCAGAGTTTTGGTAGGATCCGTAAGCCATTGAACTCACGAAGCCTGGTTTCCTATGGATTTGTACCCTGCATCCCTGCAGCTCTTCTCCTACTCTGGTGCTGCAAGAAGCCACCTCCCTGCCTCTCCCTTGGCAGTACCTCTGGTCCTCCTGCCTTCTCCTAGACCTTCCCCTATTCCCTCCATCTGACCTCAATATCCCCAGCTCCTTCCTATGCCTTTCCATTACTGAAAACACTAATGTGGCCCTTCCTCCATTACTCAGCTGCCAATTTTCAAAGAAATTTAAGGAACTTACCTCAGAGCCATTCAGCTCTCCCTCAAATTTGGTTGCAATTGTCCTTTAAGTTCAGCAGGTCTTAGGAAGGGACTGACATGCTCAAGAGGACAAATACTGCAATTACAAACCCTTCGTACTTTGTAAAGTAGGCTGAAGGGTGTTCTGTAAACACCACGTGTGGATTTCTAGATACGCATTTCTGCAAAGTTCATTCGAGGCCAGAACATTCAGACTCATGGTTTGACCACTTCTCTCCAATGCATTTCTGTAATGCTTGGACCATTTGCTAGTCTGTCTGTCTATGCATCCTGAACTTCTGTGGCCAGCCACCCCAGTAATTCTGGCACAGGTGGAAACCGAGACTCTTTGAACCGGGGACAGTCCTGGGGAGGCACCAGGGCGGGTGCACACGAAGAGGGCAGAGGCTGTAGGCCCACCTGAGGAGTGTCAGGAGTCTTGTGTTTGCCTGGCAAGGGAAGAAGGCAGAAGGCCGAGCACCAGCCACCTCTTTCCACAACCGCTGCATCTGCACAATGTACAAGAGCACAACAGATCAGCTGGATCTGATGTATGAGGGGAGATTTGCTTTCAACAAGAAGATGCTATTACTATAATTATTGTTCCTGAGCTTTTGATATTGCTTTATTAACAGCCACCTAGGAGGGAGAAATACGTATATTGTATGGTCTCTGAGTATAAATCCTACTGGGAAAACACATCCTTGGTCTGAATCACAGTTGCTTTGCAGTGGGATTCTCAGGGAATGCCTTTTGGTTCACTAACTCCGGTGACTTGTCCAAGTGCGAAATCTGATGATTTAATTTTAATTTCTTCATACCAGTGATAAAGCTAGCCTTCAGCCACAGTCTCCATTGCCCTCCTTACAGAAACTATAGGCAGGTACCGGGACTTGAAATAATACCACGATGATAATAAAGGTTTTTGTTGTTTTTTTTAAAATCAGTTTCCAACAGCTGGTTGCCAGTTGCCCTCTGACACAGACACATAAAAGGGAAGTAGTGAGTCCTGTACCAGCAGGGATCACTGGAAGAAATGCAGCCCTCATAAATCAAGCCAGCACTGTTACATAGCTTTAGTACAATGAAGTGCACATGTGCAAGGGCGACTGAAGAGGGACCCCACTCACTGGCTGGGAGCAAACAGACCTAGCTCTCAAGGAAAGGGTATTCCTGCCACCATGGCAAGCGATGGGGAGGACCTGAGGCATGCTGCTTCTGTAATGAGAAGCAAGCAAGACTTTGGATGGGGCAGGAGTCCTCGTTGCAGTGCTTTGAGGGGCAGGTTCTCAGGTGGTTTCCAGTGTTTTGCCAGTTAACGAGCCCACAGCGGTGGAGTTCCTACTCTGCCCATAGAAGATCAGATTACTGCTTGACACACCTTCATGGCAGGATGGAAAATATCTTTCATTTGCTTCAATGTATCCCTTGCCTTCATTCTTATCCACCTAAGTCACCTTTAGCAATGCTACCATCTTTGAAGCCTTGGAGGGATTACTAGGGTCATCTCATCACTGCAGCAGAATCAAGCCAGACATGTTTCTTTTAGTTTTCCTTCAGTTGATTCATCAACTTTAAAGCCAGAGTGCCAGCCCTGCACATAACGCTGCATAGCACTGGCCAGAGAATGTCAGCAGTAACTTCTGCACTGAGCTGATAACTGAAGGCTCAAATAGGCTAGAGGTGCCTATTCTTTTTTGAACAAAGAAGTCACAAACATTATTCCGGGAGCAGGGAATCATACAGAGCCGGGCTGGGCAGGCCCTACATTTCCTACAGTTTTCTACAATTCAGCTGTCCAGCTCATGCATCCCTTTCCTGCTCATTGCCTGTTCCTTGAGTTTAAAGAGCCCCTGGCAAAGGTGCAGTCTGGGAACAGACTTCTGCCACAAGAGGAAACGATTGCAGGTTTTTCCCAGGTGACTTATTCCTCAAGAACCATTGGATTCTCTCATGTCAATCTCTCAATCAGACAGAAGTCATGAGGTTCAGGGCACCCACTACATGATGGAGGGGTCATTCTGGTCACCTAGACTAGGCAGCTACCACCAGTTTACCCCATACTCGGGAGAGGGGACCATCCAGGGCATTCACTGAGCAGGTTGAATTTTTTAGGCGCTCCGTGGATCACCGCTGAACTGTGTCATGTACTGTTGAAAGAAATGCACCAGCAACTTAAAGACTTCAGGAGCTGAGAGTCTTCTGCATCCTATGCTTATTCCAAAGGTTAAATATTGCATGTTCCCCTTAGCTCCAATTCAAGTTACAGTCACTGGATTTTGTTTCATTTACTGGATTAATTAATATCAGGCATCTTCTCCCAGATATACACTGTTTGAAGCCCGTGAGTGATTAATTCCTCCCTGTCAGGGAGAGAGGTAGATTTTAACAGGGAGGCTTTTAGGCGTATAGATCAGTTATACAATAAACTCTTGAGTGGTCCCGTTGACACAATTAACAGGGGTGACATAACAGAGTTACAGTACATTTGTTATGGAGACCTCAATTTGGGACATGTGTTTAAGGTTTCACACAGCCAGCAGTGGCATATCAATAGCATTTCAAAAAATATGCGTAATATTTTTTCAATCACAAAAGGTATTTCATTAATATTGTTGTGGGTTGACCCCACACAAGCACCCCCACAGCCACTCGCCGATTCCCTCCACCCCAGTGGGATGAGGGAAAGAATAGGAAGAACAAAAATGAGAAAACTGAGTTTTCTCTTCTTTTCTTCTCCAGCAAAACAGATCTTCTCATGAGTTTTCTTCTTTCTTTTCTTCTCCAGCAAAACAGTTTAATAGGTGAAAGAAAGAAGAAACAAACCAAGTGATGCAAAGGCACTCACTCACCACCTCCCACAAGCAGACCAATGCCCAGCCAGACTCCAAGCAACAGCCTCCTCAGAAGGCAACAGCCACCCCCCAGCTTCTTCATTTACCCCAGTTTTTCTTGCTGAGCATGATGTTACATAGTATGCAGTATTCCTTCTGCCAGTTTGGGTCAGCTGTCCTGGCTGTGTCCCCTCCCAACCTCTTGCTCACCCCCAGCCTACTCACTGGGAGCTCCGTGTGTGTGTGTGCGCAGAGTGACATACAGAGAAAGCTTTGACACGGTGCAAGCACTGCTCAGCGATGGCCAAAATATTAGTGTGTTATCAACACTACTTGAGCCACAAATCGAAAGCACAGCACCATGCAACCTGCCATGAGGAAAGTTAACTCCATCCCAGCCAGACAAGGTTCAAATACAAAGTTCCATCTTCAAGGCATAGAAATTTGTCTATAGAAGCTTGCTGAGGACTAGTGATCATGGAAGAAATGGTACAGACTGGAAATAATGAGAATGAAAATGAATCATTGGGAAGCCTAGGTTACATGGCAGACTGGGACCATTCTTTTTAAATTAACATACAGCCAAATTCAGTGCCATAGGCAGAAGAATAAGCCATACTTTTGAAAGAGAGATTGTATCCTGACACACTGAATAGATTTAAAAGTCTCAGCAAACAAGCATTCTGCATAATCTCTCCATCTCTGCACCTGGTCCAGATGGCAGAAAGAACTAATGCAGTCATTAGGTAGGTATGAAAGTACATGGAAGAGAGGAGACTTGACCTCTGTGTAGACCACTGGGGAAAATGGGATGGGGATAACTTGTTCAGTTCCAGGTTCTCTATTTTTAAATATTTTCAGTATTGACTGGAGAGCAGAGAAGAACCATAACGATTGATTGAGTGCTATAGAAACTTCAGTTATAGAAAATGTGGAGAAACTTTGAGACTTGATTGCTTTTTTGCCTTGAATAGAATATTCAGAGATGAGTATTACACTGTGGAAAAATACTTCCATGGAAAGCAAACACTAAGGGCTCTAGGGGTTCTGGTCCACCATAGGAAGGCATAATTAGTACTGATGACAGTAAGCTAAAGCCAGACGACTGCACCTGGGTTGGGGCAGCCTCCAGTATCAGTACAGGCTGGGGGATGAAGGGATTGAGAGCAGCCCTGCTGAGAAGGACTTGGGGGTACAGGTGGATGAAAAGCTGGACATGAGCCAACAATGTGCGCTCGCAGCCCAGAAAGCCAACTGTATCCTGGGCTGCATCAAAAGCAGCGTTGCCCAGGGAGGTGGTAGATGCCCCATCCCTGGAAACATTCAAGGTCAGGTTGGATGGGGCTCTGAGCAACCTGATCTGGTTGAAGACATCCCTGTGCATTGCAGGGGACGAGATGACCTTTAAAGGTCCCTTCCATCCCAAACTATTCTACGATTCTATGATTCTGTGAAATCTAAATTGAAAATAGGCACATATTTTTGTAGCAAAGGTAGTAATTACAAACTACCAGGAACAATGCTGGGAGTCTCTATGTCTTCCTGTCTTTAGACATGTATGTTAATGAGCAACACAGAGGGTGGAACTTCAAGGTCTTGTGATAACCACGAGGTGCTATTAGATGTCTGAATGCTCTTTAGCTCTCTGAGGTTGTGAATCGAGTCAGCTCTTGACTTTATTTTGGACAAACTACATTGGTTATGGCTTTTACAGTAAGACATATTGGAATAGACATATTCCAAGATATTGAAATATATTACTGGGGAATTACTCTTGCTACTCCTTTCTCGAGTTTTGTAGCATTAGTGAGTTCAGACAAATTCATTATATCAGTACAGACACCATGTAGATGCTCTTAGGTTTTCTATCAGTCTTTTGAAGTGGGGGCACCAGAAACCGCACACTCCCCTGTGTAATACAATGGTTTATCATTCTTCATAAAGTCTTGCAGACCGCCTCCTTTTGTCCACTAAATGCTTCCTGTAGATATATTAGTTGCTGATTTAACATGCTTATTAGCTTTCGTTTTCTGTCCAGTTATGCAGGCTCCCCAGGTTTTTGGACTTGTGCTCCCATGTAAACGTCACTGAAAACCTTTCCTAATGAAATAGATGGCGCTCATTGAAAATCAGGATGTCATTCACTGTGAAGCTGTCAAAAATCTGAACTGAGTGGGCCATAGGTTTTCTCTTCATGATTTACAGCTCCTTTCTCTTATCCATTCCATGCTCATGAATATTCATGGATTTATTTTTTCCAGAAAGTTACCAATTGTAGATTACAGTATATTTCATTTTCCGTGTCTGTATTGTCTCCTTTTCATGAGGAGATGAACTGTGAGTAATTACTTTGTGCAAGCATGTGAAGTGGAGTTTAAATAGGTGCTAAGTGCTTTCAAACAAAAGCTGTAACAAATGCCTGGGCGTCTGCGTGCCCTGGGTTAAGCATTTAAAGAAATGCAAAGTTGGCGTACTACTAGATGACGGAAAATGACTAGAAAGGTTGGACAGGCTGTGGGACTGGGTCATAGGAGGGGTGTTTGCTGGCATGTTTGCAGATGCTTTTTTCCCAATTCAACCATCTGTAACATATAAACTGCTGAAATGCATTGCATACTGTTTCAGAAACATGTGTGTTGATTTGTTTGTCTTAGAACAATACTTGTGAACAAATAAGAAATAATTTTATAAATCACTTTAAATAAAAATAGAAATAAAAAAACAAATGCAAAATAATCCTTTTACCTAGTTAGTAAAAAGAAAAGTCATTGAAGTCAAATTTGAAAAACAACTCTCTTCTCAAAAACCTAGTTAGCAAAATACATCAATAAACTATCCCTGGACTCTTTATCTTTTGGCTGGCCATAAAGTAGTAGTACTTCAAAAATTAATTCCAGGTAAAGGTGGTCCCATACTTTGGTTTCTCAGCGTGTATGACAGAGATGAATGTAAAGTTGTACCTATTTGAAGAATAACCACACTCTTCTCAAAGGACAGTATGTGGCTGCAAAACCTAATATGAGCCTGCAGAAGAGTGCAGAACTAGTAGAAGCATTTTTTTTTTTATTTTTATTTTGGATTAACTTGGGCTACAGACATCCTTTTACAATGACTATTTCCCAAAAGATGCTGACAGCTGTGGTTTGGAAACTCCCAAGGTAAGACTGCCTGTGTTAGGAGTGCTGAGCTCTAGGTATGGTTGATCATACTGTAACCCCGTGTTCAGTGCAGGTGGCAGTCTGCAGGGTTGGAGACTGTAGGCTTTTATTTAATTCTTCTTCTTCCATATCTTCTCCAGCAAGGGAGGGATGTGGAGTAGTTAGGGCAGAACAGTGGTAATGTGTCCTCCTGCACGGCGTTACTGTCAGCTCTGCAGAGCCGTCAGGCGTGATGCTGAGCAGGTCCTCGCCTGCCCTTGCTGCGGGTGGCAGCACATCAGGCTATTCTCCACTCCATAATGGCTCAAACCACATTAGCAGTGTTTCAGCAGTGATACACTAAGCGCAAGCCACTCCAAGGGGTTTGCAGACATTAATCAACTGACTGTGATTTATAGCACTTAAGGTGGAATATGATCATAAGAAATGCCTCCACTTACTTATCTACAAATTACCTACAGCTATCCCCTGTCTTTCCACATCATGGTGACAGTGTGCAGTTAATTGATTCACGGGGGTAAAGAGCTTTCAGTTTGTCTGATGAAAGATGTTACAGAAGTAGGTGGTGGTAAGCAGAAGTGGTGCTTTGGCAGGACGGCGATGTGCATTTCACGCCATGGGGATGGTGTAAATGAGGTATTTGCTTCGCATTCTTGGGGTTCCTCCGTGTGTGGTGCAGGGAAAGCGGTCGCCCTCCGTGAAAGCAGGTTTTATGTTGTGTGACATAAACGCTAGAGACCACTCTATGTGCTGGGACATACGATACAGCTGACTTGCGGGCAAAATAATATAACCCACACCTCTCTGCCACGTTGGGATAAATCCCAGAGTGCACCTCTCAGAACAAGCGTATCCTGTCGTGAATGTCAAGCAATCAACATCAATAAATAATGAGTTGAAAACAGCAAGGTGGCGTAAAACTGCACAGCCCCGCTTGGGAAGGTAGGGAAGCTGATTAAGTGTTATTTCCTGATCTGTAAATCATCAATTCCAAACCTCTTTGTGTGTTGTCTATAAAATATTGGCTGTGGGCCTTTTGTTATAAAAAGGTAACTAATTTTTATAGCAGCCCCGTAAATAGTAATTAACGTGCCACAAACTGAACAACATCCTGCTGTAAAAAATGGGGAAACGCTGTGCCTATTTTTAAGAGACCTGCATTGGTGCCTGAGTAGGGATGAATACTTGTTTGCCCCTGTTTGGGCGGTTAGATGCACATGCACTCCTGTGTTGGAAAGCTCTAGAGCCTTGCTTTTGTTCTTGCCTTAGGAACAGCCCTGGCATGACCGGGGAAGGACCAGTGATCTGAAGTCCACAGGCTCTTTTTGGTGCCTGCTGTATCAGGGGAGGCAGAAAGGAATGATGAAGTAGACGATTACTGAATACAGCATTTTTCTTTCCAGCCTCTATCACTTAATGTTTGGCTTATGCCCTGAAACATGAGAAGGACTTAGATCTCATCTCAAAGCATTTTTTCTGAGTCTGTCTAATAAAACTGTATATGCTCTCATTATCCATATAAATCCCTAATCCCTTTCTGAACAGCAACAAACTGTTGACCTCAGTGATACAGTGAATCCCACAGGTTCAGCATTTGTGCTTAAAAGTAAAAAAAACCTGCCAACCCCCGACCTTCCCCCCTCCACTTTCTCAGTTTTAAACTAATAATCTTACGGCTGTAGTCAGTGCCCCTTGTTCCCTAAGGAGAGGGTGGACGGGCATGTCAAGTTTATTGTACGTGTAGCATACCGTGTGCATGGACCATGGGAGGAGAGGACTGTGCAGCCTGGTCGGACCTGGCGTGTGTGCACAGCTCCAGGAGGTGTTAATGGCCTGCAGCAACAACAGCCCTGCTCCTTTTGCCCCCCACTGCCTTCCTTTAGAAAATTTGCACCTGGCCACATAAATGCTGAGAACAGAGACCTTCAGATGGTCCCGCTGGCAGCTACATCTTCTTGTCACAGTGACGGGAGCTGAGCACAGAGCACTTGCCTCAGCTTTTTCTGCCTTATGCCTTCCCCGCTTCAAGAGGGAAAAGAGGCAGTTGGGCTGCTAAGCCGTTACCCTGGCTTCTTGATGTGCGTGCAGCTAGTGGCTGAACCAGTTGGTGCTACAGGTTAGATTTATTTCTGAATCCAACACATCTGTTGGGTAATTCTGGCATTGGCAGGGCCCTGTGAATTGGGGCATGTTAAAAGGTTCCACTCTGGTACATGGCGTTATCTGCTGCATTGTACTCTGTGAAAAAAAAGGAGAAAAGAGATTAAAACATCATTAAGTGATTTTTGTCATTTTTGTTTGTATCCCTGCGGATAAGGAAGGCTTAGGACAAGGTAGAGCTGCATCACACCACTGTTGCTCCACATCTGTGATGGCCTTGTAGTCAGTTCTCTGTCCAGTGCCTCTCAGCTCCTTTGTGTTATCTGGACTCTTGGTCTCACGGCGCATCTCAGTCTCTTCACTTGCTCTATGATCAGCAGTGTTTACCTCCTGCTCTGCCTTGTCTTTTGATGCCCATGTACAGGCACGCTGTCATTCACACTCCATGCACACCAATGCAGTATTTCCTCTATAAAACTTTACATCTACGTTAGGAAGTAGCATGGCACAGGAGGAGCAAACCAATAGATCAAAAAAGCTTGTGCTGAGGCCTCTACATCAACACTGTACATATTTTGGGGGCTTGGCTTTGTACTAGAATTACTGCAACCCGGCAGACCGAGTGTCCCTGCTACTCATGTGGCTTGAAGCTGTCGGAGGGGAAGCCATACTATAAAACTTTGCTTTCCAGGCGGTGGGCCCCTCAACAAGCCATGCCCAGGAGCATCACACTGCCTTTTTGGCAGTCTCACACAGATGATGATAGCTTGTCCTCATTCCTGCCACTGTTACCCACAGGACCTCAGGCAGGGGAGCAAGCCTTGCTTCTGTTCCTGGTCAGGTTGCTGCCAGGTTGCTGTTCCTGTCTTATTTCTGTTCCCGTTCCCTTGCAAATGACACTCAGGGGCTTACTGCTTAGACCTGCTGGCGAGGGATGCGCTAGCACCTACCCTCCTGAATGTACTTTTGTTGGAGGAGGAAGCCAAGGACAATGACTTTCTGGGAGTCTTTGCTGATGCAACTGCTTCATCTGGTTTGATTGAAAGTTCTGGTCCCAGGAGAAGGTCTCTGATGGGAGAGGGTAGCACTTTTCTTAGGACATGGGAAGACAGCAGCAGCTGCAAAACTCTCAGATGTGGTGAGTGAGCATGGCAGAACATAAAAAAATGAAGTAATAGAAGAAATGAAGGTTTCAGCAAGGTGGGGAGAACAGCAAGAGAGAGTAAGCCAGGTAGAGAAGGGGAAGGATGCTGAGGAATGAGAGGCAAGGTCATGATGCTCCTGTGAAGAGGAGCACTTGACCCTTCTGTCCCCCTCCATGCCACACTGTGCCCCTTGTGTTCACTCTTACTTACACAGACATTGTGTCTTCACTGCGGATCAGGTCAATCACACCATCTTTGGGTGAGATTTTGTTATAGACACCCAGACAATGAGCACAGTGCGGTCTGATTCCACTCTGCCAGGGATGCTGCAGCTGCTCAGGAGCTTTGACCTGAGATACTTAACATTTTCCTGCTGTTGTGGTAACTGGTGTTTACAGCTGCACAAGGCAATGGCAAAAAGGTATGCTTTTTAACATGTAAAATCTCTTTATGCAAGAGTTTACATACTGGTACAGAATTTCAGATTTTGCTGAACTTTTTGTAGGACCCAAACTGTGGTAACTGAAATCGCTCATCTTTAAAACCAGGTTTTTAAGCAGGAAACTGAATAATTTCCTCAATTAAAAATACAGTGATAAAGGCACGTAGTAATTTCACAAGAAATATTGATTATTGAAAATAGTTTCCTGCCCCCTAAAGTATAGAACCACTCCACAACCACTCCACAACCACTGAATTGCTATTGAAGTCAACAGGCAGAATAAAAATACAGTAGCAAAATCCTAATATGCAACAAATCTACTTTGGCCACTAAGGCCCAGCGTCCCAAAGAGCTTACTACCTCTCTGCTATTGATTGCAGTGGGAGTGGGAGGCAGGTTCTCAAGTACCTATGAGAAACTTAGCCCAAGTGACAAGATAATGCCTCTTTGTTACTCGCCAGCCTGATTTATCCACTTCTGACAGAGTTCTGCGAACAGGGTCTGGTTAAGAAATATGAACTTGTTAAACCTTGCTGAAAGGTTTGGAGAAAGGCTGCAATCTCCAGTGAGCAAAGTGCGTATCTCCCGGAGCAGGCGGCATGCTGGGGCCATTCATCACAAGCCACGGGGAGGGGTCTGGCAGGGAACAATTGATATGGTTTTGCCATTGAAGAGACAGTTTCTCTTTACAACATATGGAAGACAGATTACACTGGCCTGTCCTAATGTGAGTGGAGCTCAGATGGGAAGAATACAGGGATGAGAGAGGGACATCTAGGAATCAATATCATCTGACACCCATTTTCTGTTTTCAATATGCAGACCTGTGCCTTGCTGCCTCTGGAAGTGTCTTCCCCTGCTTGAATTTCAGTTCTCCCTGGAGATACACCCCCTATGTCCTAAACCCCAGGGTCTTTCATCTTTCATGGCCAGTGGCAGAAACTAATGGAAGAGGCTGGCCCTCCCCACCACACCTCCACCTCCACCTTTCCGTCGTCATCCCCCAGCAGGCTTGCCAGGTTTTCAAAGTGACAAATTTGGACACGAAAAGTGTTGGCAGGCTGTCACAGGAAAGTGCTTGGGTACACCACAGTGAGGATGGTGGGAAAATGCTTCTCCAAACATCATGTCTTCTTCCACCACAGATCTGATTCTTCACCTTTACTTTCTCCTTTCCTGACTGACATGAACCAGCTAGAATCAACCTCAACAAAGTACTGACAGTCTGTTTTTTCATGAGGAACACACGGGCCATAATCAAGGCAACTAAGGGGAAATAAGGAGAATCTAAGTAAAATATGGATTCACCCTTGGAGAAGCAAAGCAATGTTACAAAACAAATATGCAAATTGCAATGAGAAAATAGAGAAAGAAATAAAAAGGAAAAAAAAAAAGAAAAAAACAACCCACGTCAGTAAGTTCCTTAAGGGGAAGACAAAATGTACAGTAAAAGCCTCTTAAGAATGCAGTCGTTCTTGGGGAAAATTTCATCAGGTTTTGCAAAAGAGAAAAAGTTGGACTGATGAAGACTGTACGAAATAAAGAAAAGATACAGCAAAGGCATTTGCCAGAGCAAAGCAAGCAGGGAGAGAAACCAAGCAAATAAATGTTTCTTAGGATTTCTGTTCAAAAAAGTGATGTCAACGTGCAGTGTTACCTGCCTGCCCTGGGTGGGGTAGTGCCTTGGCCTGCAGCCCATTCACCGTGATGCTCAGATGAAAGACCTGTGTCCTCTTTCAGATTAAGGGTGAACAGGGATCCCACATAAGTGGGATCGCAGACAAAGGGAGGTGTGAGTCCACAGAAAGGTTAATCCGTGGCAGGAGTGGGGGGTAAGTCAGGGTTAGAGAGCAGGGGCGTAAGAGTCTCTTGCCTTTTAACACTGCAGAGAAGAAGAGAGGTAGGAAGAGGGGCAGGGAAATTTCTTAGAGAAGTCAGTGAGAGAGAAAATAAAAGGAATAACATCCCTCTTAATGTAGGACAATTCCTTATTTGGTGAGAGAAGAGACTGGTTCTTTACAGTCCAGATGTTTTACAGCAGTTACATGTCTAAATTAAGGGCTGTGTAGAATATCAAGCTTGAGATGCAGAAGATACCACAAGTTAACATAGTTGCAAAGAATCAGGTGCATTAAAGCCTCAAAAGATTGAAGTAAATTGACAGATCTGCTTGTAGGGAAAGGAATAGTTCAGCTGAGAGATACAGTAAGAATTTTTAAAAAACAAAAAAACCCACAAAAATTGTACAGAAAAGTTTTCTTTGTTCATCTTTGTGGTGTCCCAGTATTGCACAGGATCCTCCCCCCCCTCCACTGGCAGTGTTCTTGGCTTCCACCACTCTCCACTGAGGAGTCCCGAGCCATGACTGCCTCTTTCAGTCCATCACACAAGAGACTATACATCATCGTTGCTATTATTACTGAGGTGGTGTGCTGGGTCTCCAATAATTCATTGATGCTTTGTGTGGGAAGTACAAAAACAGCAGCCTGTGTGCTAGAGGTCACTGTTGGGGAGTTCCTCCGGAGACTTCATTTTAAAAGTTATTCACTTTACCCTAAGTTATCAAGATATATCTGTCAGGGCCCTTGATGCACTAATAGGACTTAATGGCCCTGTGCAGCAAGGTCACTCCACCCACCCACGCTGCACATGGTCCTTGGGCTCTGTTGCAGCTCAGGAACCTATGGACCTATGTTATAGTCTCATATCCAGTCCCATCTCTGTCCCCTTTCTCCATCTGTTCCTCACTGAGCTCCCCAGATGGACCCTGGACATGATCCATCACCTTGCCTTGGTTGGGGCTGTCAACAGAAATAGTTACCAGCCCCTCAGCACTGCCCTCCCTCTCCAGATCCTCTCCAGGTCCCTGCCTGGGCTGGGATCGCCCTTGGCTCCCCACTTGTCCTCCTTTGTGTGGCAGCCCCACTCTTCTGCTTCCTGATGATCTCACTGCTTTGCGTGACCTTCTTATGGGGTAATAAATGCTGATGAATCTAGGAAGAGATGCCAAGGCCATTTATTTTAAGATGAGCTAAAAAAACTACGAAGTCAGGGAAGGAAAGTCTGAGTGCACTGGAGAGGGCATCTTGCATTTTAGGGACTAGCAGACATAGGGGAACTGTGGGAATGTACCAAGAAACAAGGGGAGTGGGGCCTCTTGTCTCTGGGTGGCCACAGCTTTATAGCAAAATGAGGCTGTGTAATTACTTCTTGTAACAGGCGTCCTGTATTTGATTTTTTTAATCCTGTAAGTTGAGCAAACAGGCCCTTAAGCAGTTGCACCAGCTATGTTACTTTCTCAGACGGGTGTGTTAGAGGAATGCTGGTGCTGAGTTTTCTTACAGATGAGAAATAGATGCTGGGGGTGGGAGATTTACAGTATCTGTGAGAGTCATGAGGGATTAAAAATGAGTTCCTTGATGGAGTGAGGCTCATGATTTGGGATTAGCCTGTACATCACATATCCCTGGCTGAAATGGAGAACATTTGGCAGGAGTGGGAGGGCCTCTTCATAAAACTTAGGCAGCATGTCACTGGTTAGTGGCCAAAACTATGGACCTAAAACTTATCTTTAGTGATGTTTTTTTTAGTGGGGAGTTCGTGGGAGACTAGGCCAGAAAAAAAGGAGACTGCTGTGGTTGCAATTCAAGATGAGAAAGTTCTGTGGTATAGAGAAAGAAGAAAGGCAGCAACATTTTTCTCTTTCCTTTCCGCCAGACTATTTAGACAGCTGCACTAGCAAAGGACAGAAGGCCTGACAAGAAGCAAAAAGAGGCTATGGAAGAGGGAAGATGAGGACAGAGCTTGGTAATGCTTGTTCTTTCTCATTCTTGGAACAGCATCCCTGCTCTGCCTTCTCAACCATTTTGATGCTTGCAGTGAAAAAATGGTGGTCACTGAACAATTGCAGAGATCAGAAATGGACTCGTTTTCTCCAAACACTTAGCAAAGGTATTGCTTGCTATTACAAATCAATGACCTTACTTGTTGAGTGCTATCTTTTTCTAGGAGATGAAGATTCTTCTACCCATCCTCTTCGCTCTAGGTGAAGAGGCAACCCATGTGAAGCAACATAACTTGGTTAAAGTTCCCACTACCATCTCTCCTTTTTTTTTTAATTCTTGTTCATCCAGAATGCTTCTTTATACACAGTAATGTGATGCCACAAGTTGGTATTGAACTGATTTTTCGAATTTGACTTTTGTAGCAATCATATCTCGTAAGCATCTGTAGTGATGCTTAAAAGTTTTGATACCTCACTATCAATTCAGACATTAACTTCACTCCTGCTGTGTACACACATCTTAACATTCAGCTGGCTCTTGAAGTTAGGCAACTTCATTAGTGTATTTTTTACTTCAGCATCTGGTAGATATACAGATATAGGTATAGTACTCTCTCTTTCCTTTACTCTGTGCGTGTGTGTAGCTGTATTACAGACCTTATATCAATGAGCTCATCGAAATGAATGGAAAAACAGTCACATTTATCTAAATCATCTGCTAGTTGAATTGTAAGGTCATCATCCAACTTAGTTCTTTAGCTTTATCCCTGCTGTTTAGCAGGCATTTTATATTCAATCATTTCGGTTTTGTTATCATAGGCTTAAGATAATGGCTTGGCACAGCAGATGCTTGTTCCTCCTGTGAAATCACCATCAGATAGCAGTTTTTGATGTGCAATGCAGCCTGCCACTTGAGAGCTTGCCAATACAATATTATTTGCTGTCATTGGAAACTTCTGTAGTGAAGTGCAGTGCCTAGGAATGTTTGTCATTTCAAAAGGGAAGGATCCTTTCTTTACCCTCTTTCATGTGAAAGCAAGTTTTTTATGATGCCTTTCAAAATAGCATTTAATACTAAAATATTCTAAAAAATCTACTTTCAGCATCCAGAAGATGTAATGGCTTCCAATTTTGTTTCATCACACGGTACTTGATTGTTCCCTCATGCCTGACAGCCTCAGTCTACTGCTTTATTGTACATTTTTGCACTTAGGCTCCAGAGCCACAGCATAAATATATCGGTGATTGCTTGTGCACAGAGCTTGGGTGTGTTTATGCAACATGCTAGATCACATAATAAATATTGTAAACATTTTTGGACACATCACTAGCAATTTTACTCTCCCAGCCTTTAAATAATGTCCCGCTATGTATCAATCCCGCTTTTGAGGCTCAGCGCCCATAAAACACAGAGCGGGTGTTGCACAGAGTGCTAAAGCCATATTTGCAGTAATGTGGACGAGGAGCATTTTTAACATTGATTCTCAGAGACTGTATATGCATATGCCATACAACAAGGCAGTTGTAGAGGCAATAGGTAAGCCATCAAATCCCTAGCCTGGATTTTGCACCTGATATTAAGTACACGTTGACACAATTAGAGAGCCACTTGTACCTGTGTTGGGTAGCCTAAAGCCGGCTTGGGTGTGCCCTCAGCACATGGCAAAATGCAGAGATACTTTATTAAGGGAACAAAAGGGGGAAGAGAGCTTTAAGTGCTCCTGCTTGAAACCAGGAGATTCAAATTGATCCCTGATGGCCCTTGTTATCTTTCAGCTTTATCTGTGTGCACCTGTGTGAATCCATTTGCAGGGTAGCAACAGAGCCAACGAGGTGTGGAAAAGACACAAAGGTGAGGAGGCAGGAAGGGACGGTGGCTGGAAAATTATTTCCCCCCTTCTTCCCTGTTGTACAGAGGTTCATATATGATGCAAAGTGTTTCTGGGCTTTCCTGAGCTCCTTGAGTTTGATATATCCCAGGAGGGCCCAAGGTTCTGTTAACTGAGAAATATAAGGAGAAACGTAAGGCATTGTGTCTCCTATGCCTGTCCGCATGTGGCAACGGAGTGACGCATGGTAAATAAGTTACGGAGACCTGTGAACAGGAATGAAAAGGTTAATTGTAGTGACATTTAAGCTGTTATCTCCAGGCATTGGAGGGCTTATGTGCACCCAAACTGGAACCAAAATAGCAACTTGGGTTTAAATCTGAACTTACCAGTGAATCTATGCTGTGCTTTTACATTCTGAGTGGCCTTTTCCTCTTAAGCGCAGGGACTCTCTGCCAGATTTGCACAGAAGACACTGGAGCCAATATAGGAGTTTGTCTGTCCCCTGTGCTGGCAGTGATTTAACCGACTCAGGTTAGTATGTGGATGAACCTTCACAATTTTCATGTACACATGTGAAGTACAGGTATGATTTATAGGGCTGGTGTTTTTTTAGTTCCAGCCTATGTATAGATCAACCCTGAATTAACACTGCTGAGATGAATGGTATGGTTCATACCTCTTAGAGCTGTTGTTCCAGTTGGCATGAAGATAAAATAACATCTGCTCATGACAGAGCTTGAAAAAAATATAAGTGAAAAGGGGGGTGTCTTCTCTGTGATAATATATGAATACTGTCTCTTGACTTGATTTTTGGGATGTTTGCTGTGAATGCATTCATATGTATAAGTAGACTATAAAGAAAAAAACACCAAGCAGGAAGGGGCTCAAATTAAAGAACACAAATACCCTAGGGCTGTTAAAAGGCAATGGCAGAATGATAAACTTTGAGGACCCAGTCTAGAATTTGAAGTATTTTGATATTTCATACTTGGATGAAGGACTGAGAGCTGAAGGACCCAACAAGAGATTGAGCCTGTGGCTGAGGCAGTGGTAACCGTAAGTTTTTTTTCAACAAATGGATCAGGCAATGACTCTTAACTTTTTAATGAATGTTAAAGCTGATCCTGGCAAAAAAAGGGCACCTTTTTCAAGCAGCTATGTAATGATACTGCTACCTACAAGCCCCATCTTGCCCCTACCGGGTCTCCCTTAATTATATCTTTGAGAGAAACTTTGTGTGATCTTCTAATCTCCTGGTTCTTCTGCCTTCTGACACATGGGTATTTTTTCCTGTGATTTGCGTCTCGCAGTACTTTGCAGTCCTAACCCGCAGTCCTTTACCACTGTCTTGAGGCCAAAGCATGGAAATGCAGATGATTTGGGTGTAGATTTATTGAGTGTGTGCTGGGAGATAATTTGCTTGAATGAAAACTGCTTTATGGAATGAGCCTCTGACACTCAATGAGCAGTGTTTCGAGCAAGACCAGAGACTGAAGTAGTATTGTCAGAGGTAATGTATCTGGGAAAGAGCTGCTTATGAAAATTGCATTTGCATTAAGCCTGTAGCAAAACACTTAAAACGAAGGAGGAAGCTATGCTTTTAGTGGTCATTAGCTCTTGGAGAATAATTTCTGGTGTTACCTGGGCTCCCTCGGATTGGCCCTTCCGGGTACGCAGCAATGCTGTGAAATTTCCTTTGCCATTTTGCTTTCTCAGTCTGGGGAGAAGGGAACTGCACTCTATTAAAGGATTTTTTTCCCCTCTTTTACAAGGTTGTTTGTTATCTCGGAATGCAGGCCTGCACTGGAGCGTGTAATTACAACACCATGTCCTGGGTTAGAAAGAACTCAGACACTAAATTGTCCATGTCATCACCTGAATTTGACCATGAAATATAGCACAGAGGGACTGGGAAGGCAGCCTGTAAAGAGGTGAGGGCTGAATGGGCATTTTGGTGCACTGGGCAAATCCAATCTGCTCAATCCATTGCTGCAGTCCCACCGTGGCCATTTAATATTATTACCTGCTTCTTTCCCTTGAAATTGTGCTTCTACCTCTCTTTCCATGAGGTGTGTCTGAGTGGAGGAGGTCAGGGTTAGAGAAGAGTGTAATAAAACATGACTCATTTTACATGGGTGATCAGAGTCCTATTAAGTTGCAAAGGAGTTGATGTTTTAAAGAATGTCTTTTTTTTTTTTTCTCATTCATCTTTTTCTGTGTGCAGACTCTAGAAAATAGAGGTCAGCTCTACTCTTCAGGATGTTCAGAGATACCCCCAAAGCTGGAATAAAACCACTTACAGTCTGTTTTGTGGAAATTCTTCATTTTATTCACTCGAGCATCTTACTGTTATTGCAAATTTTAAGGTTAAGGCTTTTTCTGTGTTTCCACTGTGTTAGAGCAGAAAAAATTGTCAAGTTGCCTATCTCCAGGACCAGGAAACAGCTCTTGCAGGGACCTTCTCTGAGCTCAGAGAGAAAGGTCTGTGTGAGGCAGCTGTGTTAACCTGGTGACTGGTGTGTGGCTGGAACAGAAGACGGCTGTAGCCCATATTTCTGTTCTCTACCTATAGGTATCACTTGCCATAGTGCAAACAGGATGAAAGGTTGGTGGAAGAGTATGTACGAGAAATAAGACTTGCAGGGAAGTGTCTGTGCTTCTTCAGGCTTAGGGACCAAAAGAGATCTAGGATGACGAAAATGATGGACCAAAAATAAGAGCAGGACAATGACAGAAAGCAGTAGTTGCAGAACATAAAGAACACTTCTATCTCTCCCTTAGTAGCTATTCTCAAGAACCTCATAAACAAGTTTGGTTATGAGTGTGTGTGTTTGCATACATGTGGAGTAAAATCCTGTGACTTTTACCAAAACATTTTCTTGTAATTTCACGCTTCAACAAAAAAAATATTTAACAAACTTCAGGTGGTTGTATTTTGGACATGCAACACCTTCTGCAACAGCATTCTCGTACACGGTGCCCAAGCACCCTCTTCCCTCTGGATTCCCCCCATTACTTACAACACTTACTTTACAGTACATTAATGTCAATAAGTGAGTATTTTTCTTAATATTTTAAAAGACTATGGGTACATATTTATTTCCTTTATATATTTTCATGATTAACTGTATGCTTTGGAATTAAAAAAAAAAATTCTCAGAATTACCTGCTCAATTGATCATTGACAACTGTGTCGATGTTTTAATCCACCACTGTCTTTGAAGTGACAACTTAGGTTGTGTGATTAAACATCATTAATCAGACATTAAACATCAAGTCAGGAAATGCTAGTATGGAGGCTGCATCTTTGCTGTTTTGTTTGACTCTTAGCAAAGTTTGATAGCTTGCTTGTACACTCGATGCCTATGAATATGAATTGGTGCCAGAAGCATGGAGAGTCTTGCAGGGCCTTTGCAAGTTAAGGGTGTTGCTAAGGTTCAGGATAGCTTTGTGGCTATCTAAAAATACCAGCCTGTTTCAATACATGATCATCCAACGTGGTTCTGCAATGCCCTGAATACGTCAGATCTGCTCCGCTTTGAGTTTCTCATGTGCAACCACTATGGCCCTCTCAAGGTAGAAACAAATCTGGTGAACTAAGTTATCTTGTTGCAAACAGTAAGCTGTGAATAGTGCCAGAGAAGAAAAATAGATGAAAAGGCAGTTGGGAATTGTCTTCTGCAATCTATGTTTTGAACGTATACAATGTTGCAAAGATGTGTGCATTCCAGTAGCCAAATTTTTGCAGATATTATGGTTTGTTCTTATCTATGATACAAAAAACTTATGGTTTATCCTGGGCATGCCTAAGGACCATTTTCACTGAAGTACTGCAGTAAAAACCAGTGGTGAAAAGGTTGCGCTGATATGCTCTCATCTCAGAGGAACGCTGCAAAGGAAATGTTCTGCTTGTTGGAACTCACCTTCCCTAAGGAAAATAAACGAAGGAGGAGTGCTCCATGGGTGTTGTGATACAGTCTAGTCTATCTGCTGTTAGGGAGAAAGTCTTTACTTTCTTTAGCACAGAGGTAAGTGATCTCCAATTCCCCAGCTCGTTCTTGGCCCCTTTCAAAAGCTGAACAAGGTAACATGCAAGAGGCTTTCTAGTCTTCAGAAACAGTTGCTATACTTCTGCATAAACTCCACATTCTTATCAATATCTGTGCAATTTTATATTTTCTTCCCTTCTAAACCCTTTCACAGAGCCATCGGCTCACAGTGATTTCCTCCACTTGAGTTTTTCAGATTGCTCTGAAACTTTGACCTTGCAAATTACACTTCTTATGGTTACATTCGTTTCCCATAAAAGGACCCTTGCAATAAGAAGTTCCCTATTGTTTTCCATGATAAAAATGTGCGGAGAACTCATTAAAGTTCTTTGCTGCTCCTCTGCTTCCTGGAAATTGCTCTTACACCATCATCTTTCCCTGCTACACCTAGAGCCTTCTTGTTTCTAATGCATCCAGCATATTTTTTAGTTTGGCTCAGTGTCTCTGGGTATCTGTTCTTCCTATCAGTTTTCCTCCTTTTTATTTACAATTTATTTCCAACTCTATGGTATGATTTGTTCTATGTTAAGGCAGATATTTTTTAGTAGGTTTTCAAGTCCTCATAACAGAAGCAATTTTTTTTTTTAAAAAAAGTTTAGTTCACACTTTCCCCTACTCTCTCGTCCTTCTCCTAGGGCTTATGCTCCCACCAGCAGCTAGGGAAGCGTGCTGTACATACTCCATAATGGATTAGGTGCCACTTAAGAAAGTAAATCTGCCAATATCTGCATCAGTGTGGGTTAGGCATCAAAGTGACTGAACGTGTTAGAGATCTGGGAGTCTTGCTGACTTAGATCAGATTTTCAAATGCAAACAGGTATCTACCAGTATTTTAAAAGATTAGGTACCTTGTGCCTCTAGAGTTCAGGGGAATTTAGGTGCTTAATGTGACAGACTGTTGTTGAAATTCTCAAGAAATGCCTTTCTGTACCTGCAGGCACCTCACAACCTCAGAAAGCCAGGCTGGAAGTACTCTTGGAAATGGAATGTAAGCTGCTAAGACTGAGACACTTTTGAAAACGCCAGTGAAAGCTTTTATTTTCCCTCAGCCTGCATCAGCCCAAGTTCTCCCATAACTCTAAAGACCACCCTTACAAAGTTTAGTATTGCTCCTTCCTCATTCCACTGGGAAATACCAGGATCACCCTAGGGCTTTTCTAGGACCCAATCTCTCCTTCTCTCATCTGCGTTGTTGAATAGAGGATAATCTTGTTGCTTAAGATAACGTTTGCTGTGCAAGTGACTTTTGCATGTGAAGTTCCGTTGAGCAGGCCACCTAGCCAGATCACTGCACCGTTACAGTCTTCCTTGAATGAATTGGAGATAAACATTATGTTTACAGGGCGAGTATATTCAGTCTCTTCATAGAAAGGTAGGTAGACCCGCTCCTTTAGGACATGTTGGAAAACACTCTCTGGGGCATTTTCACAGTGTCCCAGCAATTATCGTGGATCAATGTGTGACCACCATCACTGCATCTGTGAAGCAATGTAGACTGTAGAAGATGATCACTCAGACAAAACTCCATTAGCTTCAGTGGTAGAGATTAAAGGGTTTATCAAAAGTTCTAAGGTTGCAGATTAGTGAAATGACGATTCAAAAATGCACATACAAAAGGTTCCCTACTCAGTTCTTATTTTCCTCAGATCTGCGTGAATTTCCTAATTGTAGGGAGAAAGATTTTTTTTTTTTTTCCTGAGTCCTGAACAATGAAATAGAAAAAGTAGGAAAAGGGTGCCAACACACCTGCTCTGCTGGGGGTCTCCTGACCCCTTCTTGGATGTTGTATGCAAGACTGAAAGGATGTTGCTGTCCTCCAGGTGCTCTGCATTTGATGGTGGAACACAACCCCCAGTTGTGACTTTCTGGTTAACAGGGTGAGAGGTATTACAAGAAAAGAACTGTACACCTTTCTTGTGCAAAAAAAATCTATCTGGAGGAGTTGTAATCCACTGGCTGCCCCCAAACCATTTCTCTTGATGTGGCAGTCCAATTTAAGAGTGCCAAAAGTCCCAGCAGCACATGCAAAGCAAAGAGATTCACAGTTTTGGTAACCTGTCTGCAATAGCCAAACCTGAAGCACTGCCTCCCTGAAGGGAGGAGCTGGCTGGCAGAAGCCCATGTGCTGAGACCATTGGCCACCTTTGAACCACTGGTCTGGTAGAGCAGCCCAGTGGCGCAACACTGCAGAGAGTGGCCAGCAGGTGACGAGGACCTGCCATGCCAGCCAGCTGGCTGCGAGCAGAACATCTGGAAAACATGCAGACGGTGCAATCAAAAGTGTAAGATCTGGCTGGTACACTTTCACCCTTGTCCACATTAGGTGGCTTTGCTAAATTTCTGGGACCTTAAGGGCTACATAAAGCCAAGCTTCTTGGCAAACTGAATGCTTTTAGCTAATGGTCACTTTACAGACTGTAGTCAGAGCTCTCAGTTCAGAAGAATTCAGACTTTTAATTTTAAAAGTAATTTTAAAAGTCTCGCTTAGTTGCCCTTTCTGTCTAGCATTCATGGGATGTTACGTGCCTAAATAGGTTTTGCATTCTGGGATCTCTGTTGTGTTTGCTTATAATTTGTAAGTTGGCTGAGTCCTGAAAACTCATTTCCAATTCTTTCTAAAGAAGGTTTCTTAAGAAATCAGGCTATGGAAATATCAGCCTCACTGTTCTGTCTTTTCACAGAGAATTACATGGTCTGTATACATTCCTTTACTTTCCAGTATGCATTACCAGAACCGTTTTAAAACAGCCAGAACCGAAGGGGTTTTATAAGTGCTGAGGAAAATTTCAAAATTGTTTTAATGTCAACTATCCTTTACACTGAATAATTATTTGCTTTTAAGAATGGTATTTAAGTATTAATTCTGGTTGCAATGCTTTCATTTGTTCTTTTTCCACATTAAAAATATTTCAAAACTCAGGGTTTTTTTCCCTCTAAAAATATCCCGACATGTGGCCATACTGATTAATCGACATTGTCAGCACAAAACCTCTTTTCCTGCCCACACAAAAGTGAAACAGCAACTGACCACAAAAAAGGAGAAAATTGCAATAATTGAGGAAAAAACACAGTAAGAGAATTCTAATGGATGCAGAAGGGAGCTTACAGAGACTGAGATTCAAAACTATTTTAAGAAAAAGGAGTACAGTAATCAGAAGCAAACCAAAGACTCACGTACAGAAAACACCACACGTATGTTGGGGATCGGATCTTCTGAGCACTTGCTGTGGCATGTCTTTCAAGCGGGGACATTGTGTTTAGGGCCCTTTAGGTCCAAGCCTTCTGTCAGGCTTGTAAGTACAAGGATTAAACTCAAATGCAGGATGAAGAAGAGAACAAAATCTGAGCAAGAAACAAGAACAAGAAAAATCATATGGTGGTTACTGCAGACTTGGCAAAGACAACCATGATGCTGACTACGGATCAAACCAAGAATATTAGGAGTGAGAAATTAGAAGACAAAAAAGCTTACAAGACAAATTTACAAAAATCAAAATGCAAAAGCTGGTTATGTCTTTTAGTGCATCCTCAACAATTAAAAAAGAATAGTTAGCAGGGAAGCCAGTTCATCCATTGCTTTCATAAATGCAGTACTGGAATGCTACATGCCTGCCAGGTTGGCCAGTCAAGCATGCCACTATGCTAAAATGAACTGTAGAGTGAAAAGATAATTAAAGGAAAAAAGAAAGGAAAAACTGAACTGAAAAATAAATATCAAGTGGAAAAAAGGATTAAAGTGCAAAAAATACAAAAAGGAATGTAGTGTAACCTCCTTATGTATGGAAGCATTAATTGAACTGAAAAGAAAAGCTTGTCCGAAGTTTTCAACTTGAAAATACCTGGTTTTCCCATTACAGCACCTTTTCTTATTTGATGATTTCCATGTTGTTCTTGCTGGTTGTTCTGTTTGTTATGCTTGCTGTTTGTCCCGTTGCGCTGGTCTCCTCGTTGCATGCAGTTTTCTATTTAGCTGAGCATAATAAGCCATTGTAGTTCCAATTGTCAGGAAAGGTGCTGAAAATATTGGTGCATTGGGGTGCAGCAATATAGGGTTTCGCTACCCCTCGTTTTGCTGACATCATTTTGGAGAGGTATTATGTGCTTGTGAGGGTTGCTAACCACTCTACAAATTGTGCATTAATTTTTTTACAGATTTGCTAATATTCCACAGGCAGCAGGCACCGTAGCCCTGTCCTCCAAGCATGATGTTTTTCCCTGGGATGGAAAACCTGATTTTTACACCTTTCCTAAATGTACCCTGAAAGAATGAACCCTTCCCTATAGAGTATGCCTGACTCTGGTAGTCTGCTGCAATGAAAGATTTGTCTTGTCTCAGCTGCTCGCGGCCAGGTTGACTTCTGACTCTCCTGAATGTCAGAAGGAAACACAGTTCAAAACTTTATTGCGGCGGCTGCTGCTGCCAGAAGACAATACAGTATTTTCAAAGAACTCCTGTAACAAATCCATGGAGTACTTTGAATTCCTCTGGTTTATAATATAAGGAGCCATAAGGAAAAAAACTACCTCCTCATTCTGCCTCTTCCAAGGAGGACATTAAAGTGACAGATTTAAAGGACATTTACAACTCCATTGAGCCAGGAGGACTTGATTGCGTTTTTCCACATAGGAAGGAGGTGTTGGGTATGTGTGTGTTCTGGGATGATATGTGGCTGCTGCTGGCCTTTCCAGATGGCCTGTGATGTCATTGCTAAAGATCCTGAAATCTGCTGCATGAGGAAAATCGTTTCATGGCCCTCTGACACATTTTAAAATGGTATTTGCATAAAGTTAAGGGACCAAGGAGACAGGAGAGTAGACAGAAGGTGACAGAAAGGAGCAAAGAGGAGGGGATTCACATCCCTGAATTGGCAAGACAGGGGCAAAACTGCATGATTAGCACAGTTAGCTTGTCTGTATAACAATTTTGAAAATCTCGGTCTACTGGCTGATTAATACTGCGCCAGCTCCACAGAAGGAGTCCCCTCTCTTTTGTGAATAGCAGAATTTCTTCACGGAGATGAGACTGGGGTCGCCAAAGATGAAATGCGTGGGCTGGGACCATGTGGTTCACACCTGGAGGATGTCAGGAGTGCACCCAGTCCTGCTCTTCAGGGGGACAAGAAGAAGCTTTAGTAGGGTTGTAGCTCTCTGCTCATCATCCTGTCGAGGTGAACTCTGCCTGGAAACAGCAGATAGGGCTGGCGAAAGGCACCTGTTCCTAGAAACAGCCTGAACGGCTCAGCTGGCAAAGCAAAACAGGTGGCAAAATGCTCCTGTGCTGCTGCATGAACTGAATGGCTGGGCTTTCTTTGAGACGGTCTCCTGGGAGAGGGGGATGGGGGATGTCTGTCAGCTGGGACCCAGTCTCATTTGTAGAACAGCAGAAGAAACCTTGGCAGATGTTCCTGCACCACAGATGAACAGAAGCCTCCATTCTGTGGGGCTCTGACTCCAAACCCACCCCATGGAGCTGCACTTGCTGCTTTGGAGCAAGCAGCGGTGCAGAAAGTACACTGGGATGCAATAAATACGCATCCTGGCCCTCAGCTCTCCTCGCCCTTCGCATCCGCCCAGACAGTAGGACTCTTTGAGGAGAACCTCTGCAGCCTCCCGTCAGCCTGGTGCCTGCACGTTTACCCATCAGAGTACAGAAATGCCAGTGGTCTTGGCCAGAGATCTGGATTGTACATTTTAACAGCAGGGTCTTGCTTTTGTTCCTTAAAGCCATCTGAAAAATAAAATCATTTAGAGTGCAGATACAAGGGACTTTTGTTTTCCTGTGAAATGCACCTGCCCAGTATTTGATGAGGACAACATACGCAGCACAGCTAATGAGCCCAGACAGCATGAAACTATATCCTCAATTGAGGTCTGAATTTTGTGGAATCCTGGTACCATTTTCAGTAGGATTTTTTTTTTTTTTTTGCTATATATGTTTGGAAGAGGAACAGAGGCACTGAACAGTGCCAAAAACTTTTTGCTTGAAAATATTCTTAATTGAAAAATAATTCTTATTTTTACCGTTGATGATGCAAATGTCCTCTATATCTTCAGTTACATCTAGATCTTACTCACAGCTGCACAGAAATTGATAGGATCATTGCACAAACTGAAACCTATTGTGTCCACCAGAAGAATGCATCATATGAAAAATTCATTTTTCTCATGAGAATCTAACAGGTGCAGGAAAGCATTAAAGAATATGCCACAGACACGCAGCTCTAGACAAGATATGTGAGTCTTTACTGAAAGTATGGGAGTTGAAGCTATAAACTCCCAAAGTAATCAGCAAAGCTGTTGAACAAGCGAAATGTTCAAGACTTCAGTGAAGAGAGGAGTGCAAAACACACAAATTTATTCTACAACAGAACTTAAGGAATGCAAATAAATGGAAGCACATAAAACGGCCCTTAAGAAAACAGGTTCAACCCATGATATAAGCATCTGGGAATGAAACAGTGAGAAGTGAGCAGAAGAGTTTATTGCAGTGTTATGTATCAACAGTTGCAAAGCGAAAGAATACCCGGGAGAAGACAATGTCTTTGTACTCAATCAAAAGAACTGAGTGCCAGTATTAGAAGGAAGGATTATCCAGTATGTAAAGATGCTGAATCAAAAGGGCCATGGCCTTTTCCTGTTACTGCAAAATTCTTCACTGCATATAGTTACCATGTCGTCTATATGCATTTTTTAAATACTTGCTTTCAGAAAGTACCAAGCTTGAGGGTATTCCACTGGCCTTCACCGCAGCCTCCAGCCTATCAGGGAGTTCACAAACCTTACGTTTTTTGGGGGGCAGTGAAAATCAGGACTTCAGCTTCAAGCTGCAGGGGTGGGATCTGTCATTCCCTAAGCTGAGAAGTGAAGATACATGTTTCTTCAACTGTGATAGCTGTCTGGACTCCTTTTGTAGTCCAAGGAAGAAAAAAAGTTCTTCTGCTTGTCTCATTCATCTCGTCCAAAACAGGTCATGAGCTGCACCAGAGAGGTGCCTGTTTCTTGTCATAGACTCTATAGGGAGCTGCTGGTAACCAGCCCATATGGAGGGAACTGTATTATCTGAGTTAGGTGAAATGAAACCCATTCCTACTCTTAAGAGGCTGAAACTGAGAAGAGCAGAGAGACACTTCCAAACTAAGCCCAAGCTCTTTTACTGATGCCTCTTCCTCAAATAACGAAATAAAACTTAGGAATGGTGACCTCATTAGGCCTATTCATTGATAGGGTTGATTAAATAAGTTGGGAAATAGATGCACAACTCTGAACAACTATTGGAGTATCACATATACATCTGTGTTCCCATACCTCCACGTTTTTATCCTCCTGATACATCTCTATGGGTGCTTTAAATGATGGACTGGGGGCAGCATCCTCCAAGAGGGAAGCGGAGTGCAGAGGGGAACAAACTGAGAGGGAAGTTCTTGGAGCTGCTTTCTGCTGTAGAGTTTTTCATGATTGTGACTCAGTAACTTCGCTATGTCTCGCACTGCTCACAAATCCTCGCTGAGCACTTTCAGAGGGGAGCTGGGGCAGGCACTCCTCTGAATTTAAAGGAGCCTCAAAGCATCAGGAGCGAAACTGTGGATTTAGTGACAGAAAGGAAGCCATCTGACTGCGGGGCACCTTGCCAACAACTTCCATGACTCAGAAAATCCATCTGACATACCTGCAACACCAAGTACACGATAATCCTTTTGCCTCACAAGTAAATTTGTTTTGTACATTCTGAATGAAAAAATGTTGCACCCCTCATGCATTTGCTTTCCTCTTAAGATTACGCAATATGGTTCTGCTTGAGCAGAGATTCAATAGTTGCTTGACAAAAAAAGGACACATTTATATAAAATCTTTAATGAATCACCCTTAAAATCTTACCAGACACCTCAATAAAGTCTTTAATGTGGTCTCAGAACATGAGATATTCTAATTGTTCTGTTATAAAGACAAAATGTGTACCTTTTAATCAGGGTAAAAGAGTGAGCACTACGCAACTAACCACTGCACAGCATAAAGTACATATTAAATATATCAAAATTGCACCGGTACCTAGATTTTAATGCTTTTTTTGAACACATGCAAAGTGAAGGACCAGAACAAGTGTACTCTCGTGCTTCACTGCACTGTCTCTGACACTGTTTCTTACATTTGACTACACTGTTCTAAGATAGTGTGAGGTCTGCTGCTGTGGATGGCTGGAAATGAAGTGGAAGGCAGCACTTTTGCATAAAATCCCTTTCTGTGATAAGTTCCGATGCAGTTGGTGGTGAGGTGCTGGTAAGGAATTGCTCGAATGAGAGTCTGTTCCAAATTAGAAAAACTTTGCTCCCCAGAAGGTCCTATGGGAGCAGCGGGGAAGGATTGCAGATGGGCTCAGTGTGGCCATCCCTGTGTAGATAATGAATGAGTAACCTGCACGGTTGTATACGCAGAAAGAAAAACACTTAAGTCTGTGATGAAAGGCCAGATGAAAAAGGAAAGTGTTATAATTCAACAGAATATAAAAGACAGCAGTGGGCCATCCTTTCTTCTAAGGAGACAGGTTACTATATCACTTCCCTGAAATCACAGCAGGAATGATGGATTAGTTGGAAGGGAAAATTGGTGCCTGAGGCACTTCTGACTTCAGTGTTTCAAGTTGTCCATAATCCTTCGTAGCCTTCACCCAAACATGAAACCCTGTAATGAGCATAGGGAATTACTAAGGGCAAGAAGTGCTCTCCCTAGTTATTTCCTGAAATCCAAGCCTGAAAAAAAGTACCAGTTTTCAGGTGCATGCCAGATCCTTTGTGTTCATTGCATCTTCAAAAGGGGGATGCCTCTGGGCTGGACCTGACCCCAACTAAGGAGCTGGTCTTTATTTTAAACTGCAAGTGAGCTTGGTGAAATTCCTCTCTGATGAAGGTTTGTTTCATTCTGGGTTATATATGAAAAATGTTTCATACTTGTTTTATAGTCTCCTTGGTTGAACAAACCTTGAAGGAGGCCTGAACTAACATCTTCTAATGTATGCATGTAGAAGAGGAGAGGCAGAACTGGAAAGAAGATGTGGAACTATCTACCAAGACGTGGGAGCCTAGGCTGCAACATATGTTTGAAACCTGCACTGCTTTTGTTGCATACAGGATGGAAAGAGTCAGCCAGTGGAGACAGAAGCAAGGTGAGGGAAGGGTGCTATAACCTCTTGCAAGAAGCACACTGCAGTGCACCTGTGTCTGTCTTGTTCTGCTCCACGCAACCTCGGCTTGCACTGGAAAACAGGAAAGCAAGGCGCCCTCATTTTCACAATTGCCAAGAAAAACTCAGAGGTAGGACCTGACCATGTCTGAGTGGGAGATCCCCATAGGAGTCAGCAGCCAGCGTTCTTGGAAAGGTAAACTACCTCTTTTAGTCTAACAAAATGATACCTTACATTAAATATGATTATTTAAACATCATGATCATCAGTGATATCATTACTCATTTGAAGAGAAGACGGAGAGTTGCAGAACTGCACAGTTTACTGAGCCATTAATTGGTGGCCTTTGGGAGGTGCTGCATCTTAGGTTTCTAACCCTAGTCAAAAATGAGCCAAGGTCAAGAGCCCTTGGGCATAGTCAGTGAAAGCTGAGCTGATGGGATCCCAGAGATCACACGTCATACCCTAAATCTCTATAAAATCTGCTGTGAGACACTCTTGTTTAGGTGCATGCTTAGGATTTATTTCAATAGATGGAGCTTGGCAGGGCACCACACCCTCTTCTCATCTGGTTCCTGGACACCACTAGGAAAAATCTAAGTTGCATGGCAGCAAATGGTGGCTGTAACCTGTCTACAAGCTACCAAGGCTGAACCCGGCTGAGTGTGGCACCTATTGTGCCTCTAGGTTCATGGCTAGTGTGGATTAAAACATCGTAAGAAACCGCAAGCTGGTCTGTCTCAGGTCAAGGAAGAAATTAGCAACGAGCCGTGGAAGGATATGCTTTCTGGGGCATGTAATTGAAGATCACATGGCAAGACATTGTGCAAACTATTGCAATAACTTATGGAATATATCCCTGAATTTGGCTCTTTACATGCTTTACAAAGGAAAAAGTTCAAGGTTTTTAAGGAATAAAACATTTGTCTATGAAAAAATAGCTGTAAGAAAAAAGATCAGGAGGAACTACTAAAGCAGGAGATAGAGGAAAACATCTTTTCTTTGCAACTTTTAGCATCCTCACACTTAAATATAATGGATAAGTTTCCCCTTCTCAGGGCTTCTTACAGTACCTTTCTTTCTCTTCCTTTTCATCTTGAATACCAGTGCATTTTCAGCAGCAGTAAAGTGGGCTGGCAGCAATTCTCAGTTCAATTTTTATTATAAAAATTAAATTGGGTATGATGCGCTTTTGTTAAAGAAAGCGAGAACTGAAAATATCCAGAAAGTCACAAAGTACCACCAAAAAGACATTTGGGAAGGGGTGAGGCTGTTTAAACTTACATTCTTCCCACTCTGGGCCAGCTGTGTTTCTCTTCTTCTCTCACACCCATCTTGTAAGCAGATGGAGTATTTTGAAGTGTTAACATAACGGAAAATAAGCCAAACTAGATTCTTAAAACAGCTCCTAATTTAGTGTAGTTTAGCTTAAAGCAGCCTGGCTATTATCAGTAACCACTGAGTAACATAGCCAGACTAGGTGAGGAAAAAACTAATTTGGCTTTTTTCTCTTTCAGGGGATTTTGGTGGTGAATAGTGCAGGTAGAGCTGGAAAAACTGAGTAGTGAGTCTCTCCACCTGTGGCTTGCTTTTTAGATTTAAATACTTGCCAATGGAAGTTGCACAGAAGATGCACTGGAGGGAAAAAAAACAGGGCAAGAGGAGGTTACAGTTTCACTTAGATTTACTTTGTGCACAGGTCCACTGGTGAGATTTTTGGACTCTTTCTCCCCCTTCTCACATGCATAAAGACAGACATAATGAAGATTTGCCGAGATAAATACTTCTTCTTTTCCCTAAAGACCAGTAAAGCACCATGTGGTGATGGCGATGTTCTCACCGTATAGGGTGGGTTAGCGGGGGTTTGTGCCTGGACTGGTACACTTTCATGACAGATATTTGAGCTGGTGATGAGCAGAAACCTGTCAATGACACTGAAATGACTTATTATACCTTATCAGCAGTGTCATGACTATTCCCTGACCCAGGAAGGAAAATTCTCCCCTCTGCTAGTCCAAGTGTATTTGCTGTTAATGACACTGAGGATTGCACCCAGGGCATTCAGACTGGCAGCTGAGCCAGACAAAAGCAGAGCAAGTTTTGTGCAAGAGCCTCCATTTTGGCTTTAATTAGGCACAGTGTCCTGATTCCCTGCACATTCCGCTGTAAATCAGAAGTAATTCCATAAAAAAAAAAAAAAAAAGAAATCTTCCACGAAAAGATTTGTTAGGAGTTTTTTTCATATTTGTTGTGAATCCCACCAAAATGATGCATGTGAAAGTGAAGCTCTTTCAGTCCTGCACAGCAGCCAGAGGGGTACTGGGCACTCTAGACATCACTTGCAAAGTAAAGCAGTGTCTCTGTACACTAATTGCAGCAACAGCTACTCCTGTTGCTGGCACTTAGACCTCTCTACACACACACTTGCATGCAGACTTGACAGTACCCTCACCCATGAAAACAGATGGAATTAGAGCTTAATAGGAAGACAGAGCAGACTGCACTCATCACTCATGTGACATGGCTGGACAAGCGTACTGACCAGCAGCTGATTTACATGCAAAGGGCCCCTTTCACTTACTCTTCCCTCTATTTTCCCACACTTATTCCTCCCCAATCCACTCTGATCCCTTCCTTTCCCTGGTCCTTCCCCTAATAATACTACTTTGTACCATCCCAAAATGCTCTTCCCAGCATCGCATAATGAGTGCTATACCTCTGTAGGCCATAACCTCCTGAGTCTAAAAGGTGCTCCAGACAGTCTTTCATGATGGCTCCTCTTGGTAGGTTTCAGCCCCGGACAATGGGGCTGATCATTCTCCTGTGACAGCCCTGGCAGGAGCCAGACCGGGGTGCTCCTGTCTGTGATCAGGCTGTTGGGGTTCCCCTGCTGGCCGTTCCTCTGTGCGCCTTTGTATTTGTGGAGATGAGCCTTTAATCATGTAACCCAAGTGCCACCGTCACCTGAGCTCTGCATGGAACATGCTCGGGAAAGCTGAAGTTCCCACAAGAGGAGAAAACCTATAAGACAGATTTCAAAGGACCCACTTTGTTTAGGTTTGTAAGAATGGAAGAGAGTGAGCTGCAGGGGAGGCCTGAAGGGGCTACAGCTTCCCATCCCCTGCTCAGCTGCACCAGCTCCTGCGTCACACATTTCCACATCAAGTGGCAAGGTCTATCGCGACATAATGCACAACTTCATTTGTGCATAACACTCATTTGAATACATATGTGAACACACTTTTGGAGAGAGGAGAAACAAAAGGCTGCATCAGAGATTGAGTAACTTTTCCTCTGTAGCCCAGACAGAGTCAACGCAAAGAATATCTCCATTTTTTCTTTATGGCTTATAAAACGTAGACTGAATTGAGAACCTCAGGTTTTGTTTTGCTGGAGAATGTGTGTGTGGAGGCATGCATGCAGCAGGGTGTGGGTGTGCTCGTGTTTGAACTTGTGAGCATGTGCTTCACTCAGGCTAAGCTTCACGTCTTGGACATCTAGATGGCTCTCCATGTTGATAGGACTGGACCCTGTGAACAGCTTCTTAAACTGGCTGTGTCAGTCATCGACCTGTCCAAAGGAAGAGCTGTCTTCATCCAAAGATCACCAAAATAGACAGAAAGATATACTAGATCCTGCTATGAGACCTTCAAAGGGACAAAGGAGGCCCTTTAGGTCATCAGAGCAAACCCAGCCATGACTCAAGCTTCATCTGTGCATTCATTGAGTACAATCCTTGTTGATGAGCATCTGTCATTTGGAGCTCTGCTGATACCTTTAAGGGTCATTGTGCCACCATAGAGGTATTTAAAGCTGAGGGACACTTTGTGGGTGGTCTTTCAGATGTTAATACCCAGTTGCAGGAAATTGTGAGGTTTGTGAGGTTAGAGACACAAAACGGTGAACGTGCACATGGACCTATAGAAAAAAGAAGATTTGGTGTTTCATATCAGTCACTGGAGTTCTTCAGGATGCGTGGTTTTCACAGACAATCTTTTGTCCCTGCTCTCTCTCTCTTCCTTACTGGAATTTCTGTACTGGGACATTTAGCTGAGAGGAAGAAGAGAGAAAAGTGGGAATTAGTTCCTTTACATGTTACTCCTCAGAGCATGAGGAAGGGTAGGGTGACGGTGTCCTTTAATGATACCCAAAGAATAAGAAGTTTTTCATCCTCAGGTAACAGACAGATATACACAGCCAGAAGGTGCACATGTGTGTAGACTGAACATCTTGAAGAGTGTCACTAGTATATGAGTCCATGCTTTGTTCCAGGATTTGACAGAAAAGATTTAAACAGAAAATTAAAATATTTCAAATGTATTGTACAGCCAGGATGCATGCAATTAGCATAGACTTTACTAAAGAAGTAGATTATGTGAGAAAAAAATAATTGGGTGATGTTTTAATTCAATGTGAGAAGTACAAGTTTTGAACACACATCTTTCTCAAGAGGCCGCTTTGGAGAGACGAAATTTTTTTTTTAGTGATTGATTTTGATTTTTTAAATTGCTCTGTAATAAGAACAAAAACTCTAGAAGGTCTCTCTCTGTATCTCTGCAGGCAGGTCTGCTTGGGAGACTGAAAAAGACTGCTCAGAAGAGCAAGTGAAATGCTGGTACACAGACCACCTCTACACTCAAAAGTTGCATCAGTTTAACTTAGTTGGGAAACGATTGAAAAGGTTGAAAAGTAACTTTTATTTGTTTAATTTGCCTTAATTCCTCACTGATTACACTAACGTTATGCAAGGGCTCCACACATTTAGCTATATAAGTTTCTAAACTGCTCGGTTGAATCTCTGTGATCTCTGTGTACAGAGATGGCTATAAAGAGAGAAGATGGAAGAAGAAAGCAGCTAGGTTGCAGGGTCTGTTAAATGTAAAAGAGAAGATGAGTGAGACTTTTTTAATTTCCAGCTTTATGCACTTTGCAGACAGGAAACAGTGCATTTTATTTATATGATTATATTAATTTTGGTTCAGAAGTTAATAACATAATTCCCTTTGTGGGACCTGTCATGCATTGAAACTAAATCATCCCCCGTGGTGTAATAGGAAAGGGGGACTGTGGACTCAGGAGAGCCATTTCCCTGTCATTAGCAAATTTCATCCTTATGTCTGGATACCGAATACACTGTCCACAACACAACTGAGTCTTTTTCCTAGCTGCAGAGAATATTGTTGCCTTTGAAAAGCAGCATAATTTATCAATTGCAAATTCTGTTTTTACTCCTTGGAGAGGATTGTCCGTGAATATTTCCATGGATATGGAAATCGCTGGGTAAAAACCTGGCTGGATGGCCCAGCCCAAAGAGTTGTGGTGAATGGAGTTAAAGTTGGTGGCCGGTCACAAGTGGTGTTCCCCAGGGCTCAGTACTGGGGCCAGTCCTGTTCAATATCTTTATCGATGATCTGGACGAGGGGATCGAGTGCACCCTCAGTCAGTTTGCAGGTGACACCAAGTTGGGCAGGAGTGTTGATCTGCTGGAGGGCAGGGAGGCTCTGCAGAGGGCCCTGGCCAGGCTGGATCGATGGACCCAGGCCACTGGGTGAGGGTCAACAAGGCTTAAGTGATGGGTCTTGCACTTGGGTTACAACAACCCCAGACAACGCTGCAGGCGTGGGGAGGAGTGGCTGGAGAGCTGCCTGGAGGAAAAAGACCTGGGGGTGCTGATCGGCAGCCGCTGAACATGAGCCAGCAGTGTGCCCAGGTGGCCAAGAGGGCCAATGGCATCCTGGCTTGTATCAGGATTAGTGTGGCCAGCAGGACCAGGGCAGGGATCGTCCCCCTGTACTGGGCACTGGTGAGGCCACCCCTCGAATGCTGTGCTCAGCGTTGGGCCCCTCACTACAAGAAAGACAATGCGGTGCTGGAGCACGGCCAGAGAAGGGCAACGAGGTGAAGGATCTGGAGCACAAGGCTGGTGAGGAACAGCCGAGGGAACTGGGGTTGTTTAGTTTGGAGGAGGCTGAGGGGAGACCTTATTGCTCTCTACAGCTACCTGAAAGGAGGTTGTAGCAAGGTGGGAGTTGGTCTCTTCTCCCCAGTAACCACTGATAGGACAAGAGGAAACGGCATCAAGTTGTGCCAGGGGAGGTTTAGGTTGGATATTAGGAAAAATTTCTTCTGAAGGGGCTGTCAGGCACTGGCACAGGCTTCTCAGGGAAGTTGTGGAGTCCCCATCCCTGGAGGTATTTAAAAGCCAGGTAGATGCAGTGCTCGGGGACATGGGTTAGTGGTGGACTTGGCAGTGCTGGGTTAACGGTTGGACTTGATGATCTTAAGGGTCTTTTCCAACCTAAACAATTCTATGATCCTATGATTCTGTGATATATGCTACCTCCTTGCAAACCATTGCACCATAAACGTACCTGAAAAGGTGCCACATGGGACCTGTAGACTGCCAGAGCAAACCCTTGAGGTCACCCCACTAAAAACCATCACATTTGTGTGCCATCCCCTTAGTCCTACCTGGATGTGGTGGCTTTTACCTTAAGAAGTGTGGTCACAGCTCATTTTCCTCAGCCAGAGTGCTCTGCCCCGTGCACTCCCCATAGTCAGCCTGGAGGTCGGGGGAATTGGGGGATGCAGGTTTGCTTCCACTTACGTTTGAGGCTAAATGGAAGTGTGTATGGAGCATCCTGCCCCTGAACCCATCAGGGCAAGAGTCCCACCAGCTGCCAGCACCCCAGCAGGACTGGCAGACGTCAGGGTACCGGCACTGCCTCTGCTGGGTAGTCTCAGCCTTGAACAGTAACGAGAGACGAGCAGAAGAGGTTTCATGGGTGTTCGTGGTAGATAATGAATTCCTATCTGGGTGGAGGTGGGAAAACACAGGAGCAGCAGTGTTCTGGTCAATAAGGAACGTGGGGCTTGAAACTGTGATATGGGAAACACCGTCTCACAGGCAATATCTGGTAATCCTAGCACCACTGAATGACAAAATATAATAAGGAAACTCTTTCGGTATCATTACACCCCGACAAAGGAGAGTAAGAGTGTGTGTGTGTGTGTGTGTGTGCACGCACACGCTTGGGCATGCACTGTACACATGGCCAAACTGGGAAGTAAATTATTCCGGAAAGAATAGGAAATGAATTTCCAAAGTTGTGAACTGAGGGATCCACTGCTGCCTGCTACATAGCTGGGGGTGGGGATCGGGAAGCCAAGTGACCTGAGCTTTATCTCTGCCTCTGCCGCTGGCCCATTACACAGCTTGCACTGGCCTTCTCTGTGTCTCAGGTGCCCATCTGCGACCTGAGAATGAAAAGCATTAACTGCTGATGAGGGATACCAATGGCATGCTTTTTTTATCACGGTGATTTTCTGAACGCTGCAGCGGGGAGAAGCACCCAAAGTTTGTTTCTCTGCAAACTCTCCCTCCTGCTTCTCTTTCCAGATGGCTGGGCTGGTGTCACCAATTAAAAACAAGGAGAACATTAGGGAAATGAAAGAGAGGAAAAGAAAGATATACAGAGCAGCAATTAGAGAAGAGACAGCTAAAATAGGTTCATGATGGCAGGGATTCCTTCATGTTTGAGGAATGTGTCTAAAGTGAAGCTTTTCTACTGTAAAGGCAATTTTGTGTTAATAAATGGCCCCCCAAATTCTTTCCTCCTGAAGATAATGTGATGAAACAAGTAGATCTGAACTAGTCTGGGAACAGCTGAGCAATTACAGATGGGCCTGCTGCGAGCAGAGGAAGCAAGAAAAGGTCACCCTATTTATGAAACTTGTGTGTTGCTGGTTCACACAGAGTTAAATGCTTGAACTGCTATTTGTGCCTTTGGAAATCTCCCACAAAGTCTCCCGGGAGACATGTTTGCGAGAAATTTGCATCAGCTTAGAGTAAACTGGTTTAAAACAGTAATGAATTGAAACTATTATAAACCCTTGTGTGACTATTTTGCAGCTCACCAAAGCACATGGCTGTAAGGAACTTAATCCAACGGTCTCTCCATACATAAAGGCATATGATTTGTCACTGATTCAGCCGAACATGTGGACATTCTTAACGTGCTTTAGAAATGAGTTACACTGATTTGCCACTGTAAGCTAAATTGATTATAAAAATGTTAAAATTGAAGAGTCCAGCACAAAAGTTAGGAAATACTCCCGTTAAGGTGACCGGTATAATACGCATATGCTGCAGTCTTTTATTATGAGATCACACCATCTTCTTTCCAAAGATGTCCCCCACTCAGTGCATGGTGTTCAGTTACTGACGAGTTTTTCAGTGTTTTGGTTTAATCCTCATTGTTCGGTGTGTGGTCCTCAGCCCTGTGTAACTGATCATTCTTCAGTCCCGTGTACGAAGGCAGAGCTATTAGTCCATGGGCAGGCTTTTTACGCAACATGCTACGTGAACATGTGAGGGCCAAGCTGGGGTTGCCCAATGTAAAATAAGTAAATAAGTGACTGCTTTCATGGCACACCACCATCTTCAAAGCACAGCTCCCATTGACTCAGCACTCAGCTCTGCAGACCGGGCCTGGCCTTTTTTTTTTTGGCGCATGGAGGAGGGAGGAATGCACAATTACTGACCATCCCCAAAAGAACCCAGCTGGAGTGATTTGACAGGTATTGCTCAGGAGCCCTGAGGCAAAAACAAGGCTGGACTCCAGTTCTCTCAGGACGGCTTTCAGTTGTCTAAGCCAAAGCATGATCCTCTCTCCCTCTCTCATCCTCTCTCCATTTTCCCCCAGTGTCATACTTTGCAGGTTCTGCCTTCTTCAGCAGTTGTGCAAGATCTGGTAGACAACAGCTTTTTTTCATTATGCAGCCCGCTTTCATCACCAAAGCACCACCCATCTGCATATTGCATGAGATGAGGATCCTGGAGAAAAATGGTTATGTTTATAATTAATCACTAGAGTGTATATGCGCAAGAGGACTGAACTTAAATTTCATGGCTATCTTCATTTTGCTCCCTCCTAACTTTTTAGTATTTGGTTTTACAACCCTAATGATCTTTTAATGTAGTTTTTGTCTAAATTTCCTCAGTTTTTAAAACAGCAAACTGAAAACCTGGGAATTCCTTCATAAGAAGCAATAACTGCTCCCATGTGGACCATCAGGAGGGCTGATTCGTTTGCTCAAAGGCAGGTCTCAAAAATGTAAAAGCATCACAAGGGTCAAACAAAGAGGTTTCATTCTGGTTTTTGTTTTTCATGTGCCGTATGAGTAATTTTGATTCAAACTGAAATGAGTCTCTATACGAAACGTAAATCCACGTGGAAAAATCAAAAGCCCTTCTTTTCAAAGTGTTCGAATGAAACATTTAGATTTCTCAGGATTTTCACATCACTGGAAATGGTTCAGCAGTATCGACACACACTGGAGTCGGTGGTGGTGGTTTCTCCTCAGCAAAGCCCACATCTCCAGAGTCCTCCCTGCCTCCTGCCCCCTGCCCCCTGAGGGACCAGCACAACTGGCTGTAGTAGGAAGGGGTCATTTTTGTATATGGGCCAGAGGATGACGAGGCAGACACTTTGCCCAGGAGGTCTGCAGCAATTTGCTAACAGGAGATGACCCAGAAATCCTGGCTGGTCCTCACTTGAGAAAGTTGGCAGTGTCTCCCTTCTCAGAGTGCTCCGGGTCCCCCTGCTCTGCCCTGAGGTGCCACCGTCACCCCCTCCCGCCCCAGGCTGTGTTGCCTATCTCCAGGACGGTGGTGCAGAGGTGCCTCTCCAGCCCCATGCAGAAACAGTCTGGAGGCAGGACCCAGGACTCTGTGTGCAACATGCAACGTGCACCATGCAGCGGTGCCTGTTTCTCCATAGAGAAGACCTCTTTCCTGGCATGGAAGCGCTGGATCAAATGATTGCAGACACTTATTTTCTTTTCCCCTCCCAGCTTGTCCATGACCCTCCAGCCTGCCTTTGTTCTGTTCCCATCTCCCCCTACACTTCAGCTCCTCATCTCCACCTCCTCATCTCAGTTTCCAGACAGTCACCAGCTGTTTCCTTCAGTCCCAGCCTACCCTTCTATTTCTAGTCTCCTCTCTCAGCCTCTCCCCACGGTGCTCCTCCCAGGCCTGTATCTACCCCTCCACCTCAGCTCATGCCACTGCTGATCCTAAACTTTGAGGCACCAACTTCTTGGTGAAAGCCCTGCCATAAATTTATACTAAGGATGAAACTGTGTTTTTCTGCCTAATCAATTTCCTGGGACATAGCTTAATTTTTTTTTTCTTTGCTGATATTTCAAAAAAGAACAAATGAACCTGAACAGCCCCACAGTGGGGCAGAAATCTGTTCCAACAACTCCAGCAGTGGGTCAGGTTCAGCACAGTTGATTCAGTGAGAAGAAATGTGTAATAAGAAGAGCAGAGCAACATTTAGTGTAGGTGTCCTTTCGAGCTCTGGCTACGATATCCCCACGTGGCCTTCATTTCCTGAGGTGAGGGAAGTGGAAAGAGAGACAATATAGCAGATTATAATCTCAGTTTATGCTGCCCTATCCTAAGGGACAAAGGGCCGTATCTAGAGAAGTATGGTCATGCCCAGCAGTAATCACTAATCTGTTCACTATTGAATAGAGATGAGCATAAATGGGCTTCTTCCATCTCAGCGAGGAAAGTTATGGGTTGCTGCCTGCGAAGCCTGTTCCGAAAGCACACGGTATTGTTGTTACCCTCCAGCTCCACAAAAACTCTATATTTCGTGTGTACTCCTGTGTCTTTCTGTGGATTTTCAAAACCCATTAATAGTGCTGGAAGTTGCCCTTTCCAACAAGAGAGGGCAGAAAGACTTTGATTCCCTTCATCCTGTCTAGTTTGTCACCTACAATGTTAGGAAAAGAAAAGCCTCCAGTTGCCCATTTTGCGCTGTGCTCATATATCTCTATGTATGTGCACGTGTGTGCGTACATGCATATGCGCATGAATGTGATTGTGCCTGCAAGAGTATGTGTGATAACATCATCCAGATGCCACACCATACTGTTGGATTATGTCAGTCTCACCCAATGAAGCACACTGAGCAAATGCTAATAGTTAAGAGCTAATAAACACTACACTAGAAGGTCAGTGCTGAATCGTTTGGATTGCGCACATGGTTCTCAGATACTTTCCCCCAGTATTTCCCTGTAGCTGTAGATAGGCTGTGTGGCTGCAGATCTCCCTGTAGGAGGGATTTTTAAAGCCCTGCACTTTACTGAGTCAGCTCAATATGTTCAGAGAGAAACAGCCCCAATACAGTTGGACAGCATTATTGCCAGAAAACAGACTTCACAATTTTCCAAAGGATGCTCTCAATGAAAGTTCCCACATCTTTGATATGGTTGGCTCAAAGCAAAAAAGAGAGGTCATATTTACAGAGGTCAGTAATAGGAGAGCATACGATTCTTTGTCTCCTTCATTTTATTTCTCTGTACCTTCTTACCTTCGCTTTCTTAGCAGTTCCTGTACATGATGTATAATCACAGTAGACTTCAGGCTGTGCTCCTGTCTCGACAGTGCAATCTTTATGTAAATCAAGTGAAAATGTCTTGGTTACTTGCATGATAAAGTGCTCCCTGCTTCGCTGTTTGTTATCCTTTTGGCCACCTGTAGCAGTTAATAAACTGGAGCCTTTGTTGACCAAATCACTGCCCACTTCCTCCCTTCGGCTGACCCTTCTGTGAACTGCAAGGAGTTCCTGTTGAGACAGTAGATGTAGTTAGAAGTTGGCCACACGGTGCTGGAGACAACTGTGGGAATAATGAAGACATTGAGAGAGTTCAGAAGAAACGTGTTGGATCAGTAAAATAATTTTGCGTCAATCTCCAACTATTCCTTTAACCCCAGACCTAAACTCCTTCTGCTTTAGGGTTATTTAACCTTTTAGCCTTTCTAAAATTTGGGTGAATGTCAAGAGAAAGAAAACACTTTACTGTTAGGACAGCAGCAAACACTATTGAAGTTCTAGGACCAATATTGGACCAAGATTGATGTACCGTCAAATGTGGTCTGTGTTGAGAACTGACCTACAACTACTTGGAAGTTCAAGGCAACTTCCCGACCACAGAGGCAGTTTGGGACCTGCGTTTGGAACAAGCTCTTCATTTTTCTCGATGCTCCTCTAGAAGAGGTGCTCTCCCTCCTGCCCACCATGTGCTGCTCTGATGTGGGGATGGGGTTGGGAGCAAGCCATAGCGGAGTTTGGAGATGACTAGTCAGGAGCAAGATGGATGGGAGCACATACCAGAAAGACTCAAATTGAGGTTGAGAGAATAAGAGATTCTTATAGGAGGAGAAGTCTCTCAGGAGATTGCCATGAGTTCAGACCAGGAACAGGGGACTCGCAAGGAAAGAGAAGAATGAACAGCTGATGATGGATACTTCTCTGAAGTTTCCCGATGCAGTTTTAGTAGGAAGTGTCTACCTTGGCCAGTGATCCAAAAGTATCACTCTTTCCATGCCTTTCCAAGAGTGTCCCCATTTCCAAGGAATTTGTCCCACAAGACAGCTTTCAGCCGTTATTTATGAAGCTAAGATGGCCAGCAGGAATCTGGCAATAGAAGTTATCTAACTAGTCCTGGAAGTGGGAAAACACAGCTCAGCATTAATGCAGACATGTCAGCAGCCATAAATAACCTGTGAGTGTGCAAAGATGCTGTTTTATCCTGCAGAAGTGCCTTACCCTCCTAAATATCAGTAAATGTGCTCTGAGCAGCAAATGCAATGTGGTTCCTTACAGGTAGATGCCCTCACTTAAACTGAACCCTGTAGAGCAAGAGGTTTACTGCTTGTAGGGGGTCTGTCCACACCTTGAGGAGTTATTTCACCCACTAGCAATGTGGTCAAGCTCAAGGGCTCAGTTCTCGGGTTAGTAATTTCATAGATTGTAAAGCCAGAAAGGACTTTAATGATCATCTGGTCTGGCCTGGCCTCCCACGTAGCACACGTCAAATAATGTCACCAAGTAAATCCTGCCTTAACTTCAACAACTTGTAGCTGAACCAAAGCATATCTTATAAAAAAAAAAAAGTTGTTTAACCTTGATTTTAAGACCCAAGTGATGGAGAATTTACCACATCCTATGGTAGTTTTCTTGCAAAAGTTAATTACTTGCAGGGCTTTAAACAGGCATGGCATTTCTTATTTGTTTTTTCTTGTCTTGATCTTATTTTGCCTTTGTTTGCTAGATTCATAACCTTCTCATGCTAGAAATATTATCAAATCACCTCTGAATCAATTTTGTACTTTAAACCAGATTTTATGAGTGTGGTCTGACTTTAAAAGCACTGGCATCTAAACCTGTCTTTTAGGGACCCTTTACCCTGACTGTGCTCCTCTTACCCCAACATGCTCCCATCCCACTCCTGCAGCACAGCTATGCCATTGTGGAGGGCCAAATTTGGTAGCACCAGCACCAACAGCTGGGCTTTCTGTGTTGGAGAGTCGTAGGAGGAAGGGTTATTTAGTTTTTCAGATTTTATTTGTGATTCCAGTGGCCCCATTCTTAGTCTTGTCTGTGAAGAGCCAGATGCAGCCTGTGGGCCACTGACTGAACCATGCTGTCAGCAAAGCAGTGTCCAGATTACTCAGTATTTGGCAAAAGTATCTTGAAAGTAATCCAGAGAATAGACAGACAGAACTGCTGCTGTGAATGTTGACATCTGTTTTTCAGCCCCAAAAGGGGGAGGAAAAAAACCCCCACAAATGTTGAGATGCTGAAATTTTGTAGGGGACAAAAAGTTCTGAAATTTTTCCCTTTTGAATGAATCAAAATGTGGAGCTGCACCTCCTCACTGCTGGGCTTGGCAGCTTGTGGCCCAGGACTGGCAGACTTGCACCTGCAGAGTGTCCTCAGAGCGGGATGCCAGCGCTACAGCCCAGACCTCAGGCTGAAGAGGCACCTGTAGATCAGGCACAAAATTTTGGGGACTACAACCCCAGCTTTGTAGGCTGCTTGGTATACCCTCCCTATTGCCAATGTTTGACCTGTATGGTCCATATAAAAATAGAGCTGAAAAGCCCATCCACAGCTGACCTTATGTAATGCATCATGGTCCTCCTGTAGATAGGACTTCCTCCTCGTGATAGTGGGGTACCATGGGAGATACAAGTCCACAGGGGTAATTTAGCTCGTGGTCAAGACCGGTGACCTAGGTCCCCCAAACTCTAATTGTCTGGGGATCGCAGTGTTGCAGAGCTTAAACGAAATGGGGCATCCTGGCTTTATCAAACAAAAATCAAGGACGTAGACTTTTCTGGTGAAAAACGTCTGTTCTGCAGAGATATTTCCCTGTTCTTCCACAAAAAAGAATCACCTCAGCAGAAAGGTCCCAGCCCTCCATACATGCACCACAGGTGGTGGTGGGGGTATGCGGGGAATGGCTAGACAGCTGGGACTTACTGTTCTGAGCTGACCATACACCTCTGCCACAGTGAATAGCTGAGGGATCTCGTCTATTTGAGGTGTACCGTTGGGTGAGACTTTTGGTTGCTAGAAGTAAATTTGGGGTTTAGTTATTAGAAGTTCCTCCATAGTTTTTGAAGGGCAGAGATGGTCATTATTTTGTCCTGGACAAATGCCAAGTCAGGCCACTCAATTTGGCTGCACTACATTCCCATGCTGTTTCAAATAGCTGCTCTTTGCTACATAAGCAGTTGCTGAGTACTGTCACACAGACAATTCACCATTTCCCTTCGATTTAATCTTCACCACAGGGAACTGACTTACCGTCTTAAAGATTGTCACACATTTCTGTATGATTCACAAATGACAGTACTCTCCCCTTCCCGCTGTGGTAAGTGTTTCTACTCAACTGCAACCAGGAGCCTGAAATATAAAAAAAAAAAAAAAAAAAAAAAAGGAAAAGGCAAGTCTGTTAATCCACCATGACACATACACCTTGATTTTATTTTATTGGAGGGATTTTATAAGGGCTATTATCTCCTGGTTTACATAATCCAACACTTCCCTTAGGGCAATCAAAATTGAGATTCATATGACTTGGAGTTTACAATCCAATGCAGCTGGCAAAACTGGGATTCAGATTCATGACCGCAAATGCAATCCTACTGCACACACACTAAGGAGGACAAGAAAAGGGGAAGGGGGGGAGAGAGAGAGAGAGAGAATAAGAAAAGCCCTGGCGAAGTGATCTATCATATTGTCTGAGCAGGAGTGTTTGAGAACTGGTATCATTAAATGAGTCGAAACTTCAGCTAATTTGATTCAAAGGTTGCACGACCTCTACTAAGTGAGGGACTCCCTTTCCCTGCTGTCTTTGTCTGTTCTTAATAATTTAGCCAGCAACAAGGTAAGATCCAAGATTGACTTTTTCTGCTACAAATATGACTTCAGTCCAAGTATTTTAGCACCTGAACTCAAGTGAGGATAATAAATGTCAAAGAAATATTTATAGCTTGGTATATGGAGAATTTCCAGTTCCCTATACTGCAATAACACACATCCATCTGCTAACAGCATTAGAGCTGCAGTTTTAAAGCAGATAGCGCCTGAAAATAGAAGGCTGCAGTATGCACAGATAGCTGTTGCATTTAAATGTTTGGTATTAAGCTGATAATTAAATTAGAAATTAATTATCCAACCTTGGGAAGCCATTTTCTTCCTGGACTCGGGCCCATGCAGAAATTCAGACCGAGCTCTGTGCCTCTTCCACTCCTCTGTGTTCGTTTAGCTGCAATACCCAGCTGAGGGGAGCGAGCATACAGAAAAAGAAGGTTAAAGAGGAATAATTGAAATTTAGAAGTGGAAAAAAGACTTCTTATCCTGTCTAATACATCCCTCCGGCCAGTACAAGAGAATTATTCTTCAGGGCTTTGTCAGGTCTAGTTTTAACTGACTGCCGTGATGGAAGCCCCATCTCTTCCTTTGGGAGAAAGCTGCACATTTGAACAAAGCTCCCTGCTAGCAAATATTTCCTGATACTAAGCCTGTATTTTCCTTCTTTTTCAAAGTGATCCCTTTAATGCTGGCTTGATCCAAGATTTTTTCCCAGTGAACTCAGCTCTGTGAGATCTGGAATGTATACTGGAATGTATGTCTTTTCACCCCCAGATTATGGTTTGAAATCTGCCCTAAGCTCACCGTGGCTGGAAGCTGTGGCTGTAGCATATGGTCTCACAGGTCTGTGTGAAATAGGTCGAGGTGTGTAGTCCTGTCCTGAAGGTACACAACACAAGCGAGGGCACAAAGGTGCTCCATCATTCTCCGTTGCTGAGCCACATGCTGGTAGGAGCTAAAAAATCCTTTTGAGACTTGCAGACACACCAGACAGGAGATAAAGTTCCCAGGCGAAGGTGGTGTGAGGGGGCTTTTGCTCTTGCTGCTTTGGGGGTAACTGGGTGTATCAGTGCTTTGATTTTCACCCTTCTTTACCCTCTGGCACCTCTCACCAGAAGTGAAAATGTGGGCATACTGTAGGAAAAGAAAGATTTTAGCAGAACTGGGGTCTTTTTCATTTAGAAAGGATGTCTGAACGTGGGGTTTTCTTTTGAGATCCAAGATACATAGCTGAATGACTTCCTCACTAATGAAGTGTTTAGCATCTTTGGTTGTGACAGAAATCAGAGGTGGAGAACTATGCAGGATGCTGGTTGAAGTGAAAGCACAGATTTATTGTGCTGATGTTAACTCTTATAGGACACCTGCTCTGTGGATGAGGAAAATGATAGGAAGCAATAGAGGCAAATGGCTTCTGCCCTGCGATGGGGTGGGGATACGGTGCTGTTCAGTTGCGGGAGAAGCAAGTCCCCCTCTCAGGAGAGCCAGCAAGAAGGGCACCGTTGGGGTCTGTGTGGTCTGAGGAGGGCCAACGTTTCAGTAGCCCTAGCTCCAGCCCAAGTTTAGGCCAGTTTAGATGTGGCCTGAACGTATCAGGGCCAGTGAGATGGTGCCCAAGGGGCTGCCCTGCACTGGGGGACCACAGGAGTCCAATGCTGCAGCCACTCTCTGCAGCTGACTGCAAGGCTGTGAACCTAGTCCTGGTGTCAAACCAGTGTGACATTTGGAAAGTCCAGCTCAGCCACAGCATGTGAGATTGCACTGTGCTCAAATACTACGTGTGACACGGTTCTGGCATGTTACAACATTGAAGAGGCCAGGCTACATGTCTCCAGAGGGTGGGTGGAAGAACAATCTGGCTGTCTTTTCTCCTCCAGATGGTGGTGGGGGGCATTTGCCTAACCAGCACCATCCCCCTAAAGGGAAGGGGAGGGAGGGGGCAAGAACGGGAGAAGTTCAGTGCAGGACAGCACTCCGGGGTTCAAAGCTGTCACTGGCAGATCCCCAGTGCTGATGTGCCAGTGCTGTTCACAAAGCGCCCTCGGGGTCAGGCTCAGCATTTCAGCCAGATAATTCAGTGATCCTTCTTTCATCATGTGGCTTTCATCACATCAGAAACTCTGCATCACCCTTGGAGTGACAGCAGTGGCTTATTCTGGGGGGATGTGGCAGTGTCTTCTCAGAGGGATGAAGGTTTCATTCTCCATTTCTCGCCCCACATAGGATGAGGAAATGCCGGTGGGCACTTTGTCGGTCTTTTCCCTCAGGGTCTGAGAGCATTGGCAGCATGTCTTCTCTGTTACTCACTGCTGCCTCATCCTTAATACATGGTTGATGGTACAGGTGAAAGTCTCACGATGGAAATGTTCCATCCACTCTTCTCCCTCCCTCCCTCCGCCAAACCGGCAAAACTGCTGGAGCAGCTTTGTTCTGCGGTTCTTCTAGAATGAAAAAAGGTGGCTGCTGTCTCTGTTTCGAATGTCAGGAAAACCTCCTAACCCATGCTGTATATATAAAGAAAGGTTATTCACCCTGAGGACTGGCCAGGTTAGGTCATGCAAACGAGACATTGTTCATAAAGTTACAAATGAGAGCTTAGTCGGTGACTTAACCCTGCTTCTTGCTCCATCTCTTGGTCCTTTCTTCGCCAACTGCAGTCTCCTTGCAAGGCACACCTCATTCAAAATTACTCTGTTCTTTTTTTCTCCCTCTCTCTCTAAGGAATTGTATTCTTATGGATTATTTTGCAGTTGAAATACTGTTAATTAGCTGTGCTTGGTTTCAAGGTTTATAATATACTTCTCTGTGGCCTGTGCTAATTAGCATGCCCTCATCAATAGGAGGGCTTGAACAAGCTGCTGCAGCTTTGCAAAAGACAGGAGAGAATTCAGATTAGCTTGCTGAACAGTAAACAAACAAACAAACAAAAAAACCCAAAAACCCTTCCCGGTGAGCCAGACCATACCTAAAGCATCATTCCCTAGCAAACATTGCTTCATGTGAAATTTAGCAGACAAGTGCAGGGTTTCTTTTAGTTTTCTGTGATCACAGTCACACAGTGTAAAAATTGTTGTGGATCCTTATTTCAAGAGGTAACATAAGATCCTATAATCTGAAAAGCTGCAACACCACGGCTCTAGTAAGGGGCTTTGGAAGCCTTTGCCTGCTTTTCTTAAGCCAAGACCAGTTTCATATCAGACTGTAAACTCTAGGGGCAACTTTAAAATACATCATTGCTGAGTATGTGAGGAAGCAAGCTGAAAATGTGCCTTCTGCAGGAATTTGTGTGGGTAAAATTTGATCGCTCTGATGTTCATGGGAAATGAATGAAGAAGCAGTATAAGCATGGCCACAGTGAATTAATTTGGAAAGTTACACAAATTCTAGCCAAAATTATTTTTTTCAGCTTTTGCTGAGCTTTGCTGCAAGTCCAGTTGTGTAAAACCATCTGTTCTTTTTCAGAGCAACCTTATTAAGACCCACTGATAATATTTCATCTCCTTCCTATAGAGAATGTTTCAGCATTTATTACAGTCCCTTAAATGTGAGGAGCTGCAACCTTGCCATCTTGTTTGCACTCAGAAAGTCTGATGATGGTAAATCTGTCATCTATCCTTGAATAAAATCACTCCTTCCTCACACATCTCTCCTATTTGAGGTAAATTCCTGTTGTGCTTTAAACAGTTACTTATTATTGATTGGCATAAATTAATGTCTATGCTGTGACTTATAGTAGGTCCCATGTTAGATTTATATCTCTGGTAATTGCTCTGATAAAGTATGTTCCTACTGTAGATGTACGGGTGAAATGTGTCCTGGAGACTGCCTGTTGCCAGCTGTAGTTCTTTGAAACATTAGCTCAAAAAGCCACTTTATATAGTGAAAAGCTCTTTAAAAAATTATTCAAAGTTCTCATACAACTTCTTCTGGAGAAAAATTCTAATCAATATAAAATGAGTTACTTTATTTCACTTCATGTTGAAGCTTTCATTTAAATTTTATTCCTAAAGAGAAACACATTTTGCTTTTTGTTCCTTGCTTCTTTTCTCTTCCCTTTCCCTCTGTAAAAAGGAGAGAGAAAAAATATGGGAAAATGAGAAATACACATACATGAAAAATGCAAGAAAGCACCAGAGTAATCTTTCTTCCAATTTTGATTTTATCCAAGGCAAAGGCAAAAAGAAATATATTCTTCTTCCTTTTTTTCTTCCAAGAGAAGAAATAAATATGTCAAAATGGTCATCTTCCACTTTCTCGCGCTTCTGAATTGTTAAAAACTCTTTCTAGAGGAGAAAGGATGGGGAGGAAAGGGAGAAAATTAGGAAAGAAAAAGGAAGGTGGAAGTGACATCCTAATTATCTAATACATGAAAATTGCATAACAACAGGAAACAAACAAAAAAAGACAGTAAAAAAGGCCACACTGAATTAATCTGTGAAGTTGCACATTAAAAATATATCCGCAAATGGAGATTGTTTCCAGGCAGAGACTTTTTTGACAAAAGTATATTTTTCGGCAGGAAATCTTCCTCCCGCTCTGCTCCTTTGATCCAAAATGAAAGGAAACTTTTTTTTCAGAAAACCTTTTCTCTGTTGAGCTTTCTGAATCTTAAAACACCACCTTCTCTGTTTGATCTGATTAAAATACATTGTATGTTTCTGGAGTGGGCTCCTCTCAGAGGACCATCGCAGAGAGCATATGCATATGTACGTAACTATTCTGTCGGCTGGGCTGCCATAAAAAAACCTCGGTGCAGGATAGCACACAACTGCACAGAAGGGAGTCTGGAAAGAAACTTAACCAGAGTCACGGAGGAAAACTTCTGCTCTTACCACTAGCATCATGAGGTCTTTACTTTCCGCTAAGCCCAGCAATGAGCTCAGTCTCTGAGGGCTCATCGAAAAGATCTGAGCGCAGTAACTACACGATAGACATTTTATCTGTCCGAGGATAAACTGCTTAATGGGTTCAGCTGGGATTCGAAACTGTGGTTCCTTGAAGTCTCGTTGCCTCAAACCAGTTGCTTAGGTTGCTAAACCATCCCCAGCAGTCTTGGGGAGAGTACTATTTTGTCTACTTATGGAGCAGTCTCGACTGGACAAACAATAAAAATGTCCCTTTGTGTGTGGAGGGACATCTCTTGTTCGCTGGTGCATCTGAAAGGACTGGGTCACAAGTTTTGCAGCTCCAGCCCATCTTTTCTCCATTGGTCCTGGCAAAAGTGAAGGAGCATTTAGCTGCTTTCCAAACACTGGTGGTATTTTTCCACTGTTGCCGCACTGCATGTAGTGTGCAGCGTTTCGTTGACTGGAAAGCATCCAGAGGATGGGAGAGGAGGACTTTTCCTCCCGTCCTCCAGGAGCAGGAAATGCTTTAACTGGGACAATGTCAAGGGTATTGCAGGGTGGTGGGCTTCAGACAGGGCAGTGGTGTCGGTCTGCCCAAAGCTAGGGAGCTGCTGAAAAGAAATTCCTAGCTTTTCGGAAACTGGACCAGATCTCCCTCATCTTCTGACTGCTTCTCTCACTCGTTCCTGTTCACCGTGCTCAGGCAGTCTGTCCAGCTCAGAGACGGTGTTGTCAGAGGTGGTGGTGCACAGGGGGTAATGCCTGTGCCCCCTGGTCTGACACCTCCCCAGCTGAGAAGCTTTCCTCTGCAATGACAACAATAACAGAAGATCTCCTTTCTAATTTGGTCAAGGGTGGAAGCTGAGCTCATGTTTGTGTACCCTGGCTGTTGAGATGGAAAGTGTGAACTTCACAGAAAATTAAATCTGCAGAAGAGAAGAATGGTGGAGGGGGAGGGGGTCACTCTGGAGAAAGGGAGACGACTTGCAGACGGAGATCCCATTATGTCCAGACCTCACAGTGTCTCCCCACTCATTCATGCCAAGCGCAATGTGGGCTGGGTGTGAGGCAAAAGTCTTCAGACTTAGCCAAAGAAAGAGGCCTCAGCATGTGTTGCTGTGTTTAGCACTGAAGTCGGTATGGGCCCTGGCCAGCTGCCAGTCACACTGGCATTGCTGTTATTAGATACCATTGTGTTAAGCTTAGCACTTTTTGCAGGCCAGAAAAATTCCTTTTGTGTTTTCCCATACTCCTGACACATTTAGAAGAGTTTCAGCTTCAGAGAGAAAAGGGACAAGTAGTATAAACAAACTCCCGACATCCAACGGGCAGGGATGGGGAGAGAAGATCGAGGCAAGATGAAATCACCCTTGGTGAACTCAGTGCAGGTTGAGGTTCCTTAGCCATCGAGCTTGGGTTGACATTTTACAAATATCTACACGGGGAAAGACATTCCCTGAATCGCCTTTTGCAGAGGGGCCAATTAGATCACTTCAGCAAATTGGAAAAGAGAAGTAGCTAATTAGAGCTACGGGGAACTGCACAGTGGCCATGCCAGTTGGCTTGTGTTGACCTGTTTGTGACTGGAAAGTCAGGTTGGATCCATTTTTTGGTGCTTTGTGATTTTTCTTTCTTTAAATGATGTGATTTTATAGCCTAGGAAGAGCCAGAAACAGTGGAAGAAAAGAAACAGTAAGGATGTGTTCTTTCCAGCATCCCTCCACAAGGCAACCCACATCTGTCCCAGCCCTCAGCCCCGAGCACCACGCTAGCCAGCTGCATGAGATAACCTCCCAGGACACTTTCAGCTCGCACAGCAGAAGTTGCAAGTTCTATAATCTTGGGCTCTTTTTGATGACCTTTCTTTTCTGTTAAAGACTAAGGTGAAGTAAACTAAGACAGACAGTCTCAGAACCATATGACTGCTCGTCCCTTGTGGTTTGCCTTCTCTGCTCACCAGGACAGCATTAGCAAACTCTTACAACTCCCCTTTTTAGCTCCTGCCAGAGCTACTCTTGTGATGATAAGTCCGTTGGACTTTTAGCCCTGCTTGAGGAAACCACTCCGTGGTTAGATGCTTTTCTCCACTGGCTGGTGAAGGACAGCTTGCCTCCTCTTTCGTCTCTTTGCATAATGCATTAGTCTTCTCTGCTGCCATCTCCGCTTCCCCTGAACCAATGCATGGTTTAGGGAGGGACGTGTTACTGTATGAGTCGCAACATGAGTTTTTGCAGTCAAATGAAGGGATTGGGCTGTGGCTGCCCTGTGGCTGCAGGCATAGCAGGGCAAGGATTTATTTAGGGGAAGGATTTGTATGGGGTCCCAAAAAGAGAGCTGGAGATTTGATGGATGTAGGTGGGGTTGAGGACATCATACTACAGTGTCAAATTCCTACACTGGGCAGAAATCGCTTTCTTCTAGATGTGCAAATACAAGATGCAGGAATCATAGCAACAACCACATTAAAGATGTACAGCTGTCAATCTCAATGTGTCTTAGAGGCTAAGAAAGGAGGCAAGATGAGGAGGCTTTAATCTTAAAAGTTGGTATAGATTGGCAAAAAAAAGCTTGGGAAACCATCCCCAGCAATTCTATTCAAAGCTTCTTTGTTGGTTCTCTTCATAGTCCTGAGCAAGTAAGCTTAGGCTTTCAGGATCATTCCCTCTCTGCTTTGCAAATTATTCCATGAAGGCCTGTGAAGCTCCTTGAATAATTTTCGCAGCTCATGGCATGACACATCTCACCATTAACAATGTCCTACACTTTCCAAAGCTGTACTCTTTTAAAGCACTTCCCCATGAAATGCTCTGCCAAATACAAACAGCACAGATGGAAGATTTCCATGCCAAATGTCTACCTAATGATGACTTTGGGAGGATGGATCAACTGCTTCAGCTGAACTGGAACAACAGTTTCCAAACATGAGATTAGAGGGAGAGATATTTCATTAAGAAAGTCCAAGCTTTGAAGTAAGGGCTTGAAATTTGGCATAGGGCTCGTGCCTTTATATATGGTATGTGTTTTTTCCCTGTCCCTGTGAAATTCTTCTAAGATTGACCAACATACTAGCCTCTAAATTGGTAAGTCTGTGCTTCCTGAACAGGAGGTTTTTCAGACATTGGCAGCTTTGTCTCCTGAAGACCCAGTGTTTTCTGGGCATGCTCCTGGCCCCATAGCTCCAGTGTTGCAGATTGACCGGGACAGAGCTTTCCCCTTTTCCTTCCCTTCTCCCCCAGTTTCTCCCCTCTAGCCTGCTGCCAGCTTCCTTGCTTGTGTCCCCAGCGACAGGGTGCAGCAGGGACCAGGCAGTTGTTCAGTATCGCAGTTAGTCTAGAGGTATAGCCCTTGGTGTGCCCATAGGCTCTTCCCTGCTGTGCAGACAGAACAGAGATGGTTCCAGGAGCAGAACACAGGCTGTGAAGTGGGACTGGGGGAAACAGAGGGTCAAGTGAGGGTACAAGCCCACAGTTCAAATGATGAACTGTGATCCTGGTCATCCCAGTCTGGTAGATGACCCAAACTTTTTCTCCTTTTTTTAATTCCTACGTTGTTTCTTGTAACTTAGGAAAATCCATAATGTATAAAGGATGTCTTGCTATATTTCTCTTCTTCCTTTGCTTCATGCCTGTCAACTCCTGCAGCAGATAATGTGAGCATTCTGCAGAAGAAGGCTCCTCTCACTGCTCAGCCTGGATTCCTCCTGAGGTGGGGCCTTGGGGCCTTCTTGCAAGCTGATGGAGGTGTCCTACGGGAAAACGAGTTTGCAATCACACCTTAATATTGCATAAGCAGCTCCCAGTTTTGTGTCCTCGACTTTCTGTCCTTGAAGATTTTTTGTATAGATTTAAAAGTATGATTGTAATAATGTTATGGAGTAGAGTTATGGCTTTAGGGAAGTAATTTTATGCCTCATCTGTGGCACTGTTTTTCAAATGTTCCTGGTGTTTAAATGCAGCTGGACAGAGGCGCACAGACCTAGGAGTTCATAGCTCCAGCTTGAAATGCATTATTAATACTATGTATTTGAGCACAAGTAAATTGTGAAAAAAATCTGGAAAGGTTATGCAGCCATCTTCACATCGTCTCAAAGTGAAATATGGCTGACAATGAAATCTGACAGTAGGTTGGAGAGGAAGCTGTGACCAGACTGCAGACAAGGTATACAGCCCACTGGAGAATGCTCCGAGCCACCAGGACGCGAGGCAGGAATGCTCCAGCCGTCCTACGGTACGTTGGGCAGTCTGGGAGGGACAATCAAATATAATTCAGTTGTCTTTATTGCTGCTCAAAAGTTGGAATTTAATGCCTGAGTTTACAGGAATTAGAGGGGAGTCAGCCTTTCTGTTTGACACAAATGTTTCTTTGAGCTGTGTCAGGCACCATAAAGTTTTACCTAGATCTGCTCAGACATGAGTATTCCCCTGCAGAAGAGCGTGGAAGTCTGTGACATTGCAATATGAACAATGGCTGAGAACAAATGACATCAGAAGCCTTTACCCATACCTTTGCTATCTGGTGATGATTGAAAATCAATTAGAACTAAGCAGAGCAGTGACAAATCCTGTTAGAAAATCTTAAGACAGGCGCTCAGTTCAGTTTAGGTTACGATTATGGTTTTTGCTAATTCACATGTATTTGTACACGAGAATAATTTCCAGACACTCAAGTAAATGCTCACTGTGTTAAAAATAATGAAATTCAGCTTAAAAAAATCTATTATGCCTGGCTTTTGGGGCATTTTTTTCTTCTTGTTTTATACCATCTTTAAAACTTTCAAGTCTTGATGTAGTCATGAAGCAGATCCAGCATGATATCGTTGAGGTCAGTGATTATACGCTATAAAGTTCAAGCAGATTACAAATAATCTACTATGTGAAAGAAGTAAGTTTCTCATTGTTCTTCAAGGCTAGACTAAATGAGCAATAGCTATGTGGCAGCTTGTATCTAAATTACTGAATCACAGTTAGTAATCCTGTAGCTGATGTTGTCATGTTTAAAGTTAAATTAAATTTTCCAAATTATGAAGAAAAAAAACCAAGTTCCATGGTTTGATATGCTTAACAGTGGCTAATATAATTAAGACTGTAATAGATTTCAGTTACAAAAAATGGCAGGAAATGGGGAAGTACAATGAACACGGAGCAAAGGGCTACACATAGCTCAGTCTGGAGCTCCCCAGAGATAAGTTACCAAGTCCAGGGAAGATCAACATGTCACGAAATTAGTTCCAAAGTGTTTTCTAGAAGCGTTTGCATCTCTGCCTTGAAATTGCTTTGCTATCCTTCCTAGTTATACAAAGTTCAGTCAACCATTCAGAGACTGGAAGTACCCTTGTTAAGTGAACAAGCATAGGCTACCGAAAGTAAGCCGGCAAAGCAAATAATTTTCAGGAAGAAAAACAGCCACAGAAGTATTTAACAAGCAATTTAATACACATCAAAGGTGTTTATGGCTAGAACAGGGCTTTGTTGACTACTTTTCTTGTCATACTTTGCCTGGATGTTTTCTGGAACATAATTAGGGAGGCAAAGAAAACTGTATGGTAGAGTGCAGATCATCAAGCCCTCGGTGAGGGCTGTGCACAGGTTCGTTGTTCAGACTGTAGCAGTGCGTGCAGAATGTGATACTGGAGGGTGGTGCGATGCTGGAGGGCAGGAAGGGAGGAAGGTTGCGTAACATGACAGCAATTCCAACTACATTTTGGAAAAAAATGAGCCGAAGCAGAAAGGTGTGCAGTGTTCAGCCACAGTCAGGCAAAAACAACATATCAAAGTCCACACTGTGATAGTCTTTTTCTGATGGAAGAGGAAAAAAGCAAGAGGAACAGCTCCTACCACTTTGCTAAGCATTGCGTATTACAACAGAGCATCCACAGTATGGATGAGAAGATAATGGTAGCGCTACACAGGTGGCTTTTTCATAGGATCGACTCAAGACAAATGGACTCGCCAACCAATAAGTGAGACTTGTACTTTTGTACTGGACACTAACTGTAAAATATCATCTACACATAGGTGATGGTAAACATGTAGTGATTTTACCTCAACTGAAAGGTATATATATGAGCTAGATTTTTATGTCACAAATCTGAAGTCTTGAAAAGCAGAAAGAGGAAGAGCAGCCCTTATTGGATTAAAGATGGACTGATCCTTCAGTCTTCCCAGAAAGGTGCCTTTATTGGAGGAGGGAGAGAGCAAGACACTGAGGAAGAGTTTGAGAACATCTTCAAGATGATAGGGAAGCTGTCAGCACAGTAGAGAACAGGGCTGAAAGTATACAACTGTTACATGATTTGCTGCAATGGGAAAACTGCTTTTGCCTTAAAATGGAGGCTTAGGGAAGTTCTTGGATAGGCTAGTCATGCTGAGAATCGTATTGGGGGTGACAGAAGTGAAGTTGTTAGTACATCTGATGAACTTGGGATCCTCAAAAGAACTGAAAATGTAAAAAGGCAAGTTTTCCATTACCTGAAAGGAGAAAAATATTGGGGGATGTAGCTGATGCCAAATATTTTCTATGCTAGATGCCCCAGCAGGATTCTGGCAAGAGCCCCTCAAAATACAAAGCACATGTTTGTGCACATTCAACACACTCTTCGGGAGACACAATTTCTGCAGGCTGTGATCTGGGCTGTGTTTAGTATTCCAGGTGTTTCACAAAGACAGCGCGGTGAATTTTGGATGGTAGGGAGGGCAACAGCTCCTGCGTATCATCTTGACCTGGGGAGAAACGGCAGAAAAGCATGACTAGGTCCTCAGGCATCTTAAGAAAGAGCTCATGTTACTGGAGTAAAACTGAAAAAATTAAAAATATAAATTCTTTGTAGTGTAAAAAAGAGTGGGGAGAGATATTAAAGCAATAAGACGTGACGACAGATCTCAGGGTGGTCAGAAAAACACCAGTATTCCTGCCCCAAGAGACGAGGAAACCACAGAGAGATTCCTTGGATCAGTGTAGTGCATAGGAAAGTTTGCAACTAGCTCATTTACTTGAAGTAGCAACTGTAGATCACAGACATGCAGAGTGTGACAGATCAACAAACGCCTGCAATGGAAGAAGGCTCAGGGAAAGTAGTCAAGGGTGACATGCTCATGAAGCTCAGAAAGGAACGTAGGAAGTGACCACCGAGAGATGTCCAGAAGACACAGAGTGCAAAGTTTGAATGGCTGGCAAAGCTGAAGGAGTTAATGAAAGAGGCTGGAGTCCCGGGAGACTATAACAGTAAATGCAAAAGCAGGTTATCCACAGATGCCTCTGAGGAGGGTATCAGTATGGCTTTCCTATACCAGTGTGGTCAGAGCTGGAGACCAGTGGCTTATATGTCACACACACCAATAAAAACAGAGCATCAGCATGTTCAAATAGAGAAGGCGGCCTTGGCCCCAGTCCACAGGTGTAAAATTTCACTTCTTTATTTATGGGAGGCCAGTGTTAGCTGAACTGACCATAAAACCTTCCTAACATTGCCAAAAGGGACCCGGTAACCTCTCATGCTGTACAATACACACATTTCTTTTTTAGGTACAAGAGAACAATTTGAAGATTAAAGACAAATCTGGGAAAGATTCAGTGGTTTCAGAGATGTTTTAGAACAGTAAATCAAAGAACAGAGGAGTAAAGTTCAGAACTAGATAGCATACGTGATATTTGGTTTAAAATAAAACAAAGTAAAACAAAAAACATGGTAGCTCTCAGATGAAACATGGACTCTGACTGCTAGAGCTACAGCTGGGGATACTCTTCAAACTACTAGTTGAGAATGGCTAGGACAGCCCCCCCGCATCAGTTTGAGGGTAAGATCTCATTACAAGGTGGAATTTTGTTTAAAGGTGTGAGGTTGTTGAGTCCTAATGTACTACAGGAAAACAATCCGTGCCATTAAAAAGTATAAAAGAGCAGGGAGACATTTCCCCTAGCAAAAGAATAATTGCTCCATGGGGAAAAGTAAGCACATGTTTATTTGTGTTATCTGCAAAAACACTATGTACTTGTTCTGCACTACTACTCTAACCAACATAAGATACGCTTAGTGTATGCTATTGCAATTTAAGCAGCTGTCAAACCTAATTTTCTTTTACATGGTATTACTGATGCAGTGAGGTCTGAGAAATTAATGCCACTCTGAGGCCATGAGTTCAAGCAGTTGCAAGCAAATTTGGGGTTTGGACGTTAACTACTAATTACTATTATTCCTAACACGACAGATGGGTGGGAAATGGTGTAAAAATAGCTGAAGAAGAATGCTTAGTCAGACTCTGATCCATATTTAGCTCTGTTAAATTGCAGGTTGTCAGCATGGCTTGTCACCCTCTGATGTTTTGCTGAGTAGAAAACTAAAGCCAAGAATGGCCCAAACAATTAGAAGCCGATGTCAGAGATACTCGAGACATGCCAAAGTGAAAAAAAATCAAATAAGGGAAAAAAAAAAGAAAGATTGGATTTACGGTGTTGGAAACTGCCTCCACTTCTTAAAAATGATGCGTTAATCCATGATGCTATGAGGTTATCACCTGTGATGAGCTGAGTCTGTGGGAGAACGGTAGTCATCTTACCCAGTTCCCAAAGAGCGAGCTATAGAGCACTAGGCAACAGCAGCAGCAGTCTGAGGCGCAGTAGCCCTCTGATGTGGAATCACTAGAACAAAAACGTTGACTCTCTCCTGAGATCAACATCGCTGACATCTGGGTTAAACTTGCAGAGCCAAGTATGAGTGCAAGGGACTTTGTAGCCCTAACTGACCACTGTGAATCAGCTTAGCTAACAGGTTGATTATAATGTTTTTAATTATGCGTTCTATTACTGATGGGCTTTAGGTCTTGTTACCAACTTATGGCTTGGAAGGGAGGATGTGGTATTGAATGACACAAGGAAAAACTGCACTTTCAAGAGAGAGAGTCCAGGCTGTGCACTGGACAGCTCTTGGGAACGCACCCAGAATAAAGGTCTTGCATGTGGCTTCCAGACTAGACAATGAATCGGGGACTTAGATGCAACCATGGCATGGCACACAGTAATGAACACAGGCTAGCTAGATTTTGTGGACAGCTGCTGGCACTGGCACTGCCACAGTGGCCAACCATCTGGGTGATGCACATGCAGTTTCACCAAGCATTAGGCTCTGGTGGATCCCAAGAAAGTAGGCAGGAGGATGCCCTTCGTTACAGGACAGCAGCCACTATGTGACTTTGAAAAGGCCATTCAAGAGACAAGCGGGTACCACTGGGATGTGGCTAATACTGTGGTTTGGTGACACGTGAACTACAGCTTTAGAAACACCAGTGGCTCTTTCATCAAGAAACTTTGTATTCTTGAGCTTTTTCAGGCACTAAAATGATTTTAAAAGTTTGTCACCTTCTGCCAGCTGCAGCCAAGATCCCTTCTGTGTTCTCAGCCTCTGTTTTATGGGGAGCTGCAGTGCACTGAAGCTTGGCCTCTTGCTGGTGGGGTGCCTTGTGACTACTTCACGCAAGGAAGTCCTGCCGACTACCACTCTGCTGGTGTCTTCTCACGTCTCACAAGTAGGGTGTTCAGCAGCTGTGAAGACTGCAAGAAAGAACCAGAGGGGCTGGACCAGGCACTTCAGAGGCAAACACTGGAGTGGGAAGCATGGCAGAGTTTGAGCATGAAAGCCAGGGAGAGAGGAGGTCAAAGTCTAGACGTTTGGGAGCAAAGGTTCGCTTTGAATAGAGAAGGGGCCCTGGTGGCCACTAAAATTACCATAAATGTCTGTTTACAGGAAGTGGTTGAACGGAACAGATCAAGTTAGGGCACCCGAGGGCCTTTAAAACTTAGAGAAATCCTGTGTTTATGAGGTAGAGGGGAATTGGTCAGAGCTGGGAACATTGGAAAGTTGTTGGTGAGCAGACTGGCTTCAGCCAACCCAAGGTCTGGGAAAGCAGGGCTCAGCTGACACTTGCCTCCACAGATGGCAATCCAGAGCAGTGTCCACACTGCAGAGCATATGCAATCCATGGGCAGCTTAATCTGCTTGAAAAATAAATGGGAAAATATCCCCACAGGGGAAACCTTATATATACTCGAGAGGCTCATTCCTGTTGCAGTCCGTGCTCCCTGAGCTGTTGAGCTTGTTCTCTTGAGCGCCTGAACAGCAGTGATCTAATACAAAAGGTCTTACCAAGTTGTCTGACACTTTGCTCTCTTCAGCCATCGTATGGCTAAATGAGACTGGGGAAAAGAAGAGAGGGGGGTAAGAAGAAAAGCAAAGCAGAAGAAAAATGGGGCTCCCAATTACTGGCATGCACATCTCCACACAGACTAAGCAGCAAGGGCTCACAGTTAGCAAAATGCTCATTAGAGCCAAGGCATTAAGTCATTTCTCCAGGGAAGAATAAAACTGAACTCAGAGTCCAAAACTCTGCCAGAAAATGCAGGGCAGGGGGAGGGGAGGAGAAGTGGTTCGGAGAAAGAGAGTAAAAAGGAGGCATAGGAGAAAAAAATACCAAGAAGAGAAAATGAATGGATGGTGGGTGAGCCAGGAGAATGAAGGGGTTGAGGGAAGGAAACAAAGACAAGCAGAAATGAGAGCAGCTGAGCTTTGGGATGAGTACCATGTTATAATACTCGGTAATTTCTCAGACTACGTTCTCTCTAGGCTGCAGTGTAAACAGTTAAACAGGGAGTAATTTCTGCACTGATGGAGAAAACAGCAAGTGCTTAAGCAGCTTTGTGGCTACAGGGTCTGTCAGCGCTCTGGACCTAGTCTCAGCATTGCCCGCTAACTCGCCTCCAAAGCAACGTTTCAATGCAATGTAGCAACAAAGTGTGCAGCCCTGATTTGCCTCAGGACACATCACAGACTTGCCTTTCTGGGAACTCACTCCCTGTGGGTGGCTCAGTGGTCCTAATAGCAGCCCTATGGCACCAGATTCCCTGCTTTGCTTAGGCTGTCTTTACACCTTCAGCAGTTTTTCTCTTGAATTATATGAAGGGGTAAGTTAGCGGAGAATCAGGCTCACCGTGTTTTGCCTTTCACTGGAGCCTCCGTCTGGCAATCCCAAAGCATTCTTGAGAGGTGAAACCACCTAAATGGCTAGCTATCATGGTGACTGCATTAAAGTTGGAACTGTATGGATAGGTGACGTGTGCTGTCCACCATCACCTAGCTATGCAGTGAAAACTGGAACAAGGCTTCTTGCCTTGCTATTATCAGCTGCAAGAAAAACTTTTGACCCGGAGTCGATGTGTGCATCAAGTGGGACCCTACAAAGCCCATGTGGATGGTGATGTTAGGTTACTGTGTCTGTGTCCCCTGGGGCATGCCCCCATGCATGGGTTAACAGGAAAGGGATTGTAATGCAAAGCCAGCGGAATCGAGAAGAGGCTGTAAATCAGTACATTGATACAGAAGATTATATTCCTAGTAGCCCAGCAAAGGGGAAATGTTCTCTCCAAAGGGGAATGGGTATTTTCTGATGGGCTTATCCATCCAGGAAAAAATGTCATCTTGGGCTTTCCCAAGATCTCCACCCTTGGAGATTGCCAAAACACAGTTGGACAAGGCTTTGGGCAATTTGATCTAACTTTGCCCCCATGCTGCTGCTTACTGGCTACTCCAGAGAGCTGGCAAACCAGGCTGTGGCAGAGATCTTTGTGTTAGGGCAAAGTCAGACTGTTAGGGCTCAAGTCACTGGTAAAGGTAATTTTAACTAACCTGCCTGTTTTACATTGCAGCAGGTTAGCTCTGGTTAATGTTAATGCCAGCTGAGTTCTGTTGAAAGTTTGGTTGAAGAAAATGGGTTTGCTGATGTGTTCAGCTGCTTCACCTGTGTCCTAAAGATGTCTGTCTGCTTGGCCAACCACGCCTGACTATATCTGTTACCCAAAAGAAGTCTAGGAAGTTGTAGTGTATCCTGGATGAGTGGCTACGAATGGAGAAATGAGAATTTGGTTAACCATAATTATACTATTTAAAAATAATTTGTCATAGATTTCAAAAGGAATGGGATATTTTGCATTGTGCTTAGCTTCTAATGAGCTCTGGCAGAGTCTGAGGTCTGGGTTTGCATGAGGTTTGCACTTTATTTTTATGTTGAAGATGAATTGCATTTAATTCATGTCTGCTAGTACAGCAAGACATCAAGCTGGTATGGATGTTTTAAATTAATCTTCCTTGGAAAATACTAGTAAACAATGGCAATACTAAAGAAGGAACTGCTATGAGAAATTCCTACCTTAAAGTTATTAAAGTTGTGTAGGATTTTCCATCTTCTGATCAGCCAGTACATGATTTTTGCCTCAGGTTGTTGTCAAGCTAAGTGGCCTGTAATTCCCCACCACATTTACTCTTGAAGCATTGGCACATCACTAACATTTTCCAGTTCATTGGAGCTTCTTTGTCCTTCCAAGATGCATTAAAAGTTACCATTGCATCCAACAAGGGGGTTGACCCTGTAGTGGAGACCCGGTCCCAATTCCTGACTGTACTTTAGACCGCTGAGGAGTTATTATTTGCCCGTGTACATTAAAATGACTCTGAAACCGCTGTAACCCAGACCAGAGGCACCAACCTTAAACACAGTGATCCCAGCTTTGTGTAAGCTTCGAACTCACCCTTCTAGCTCATGTTGCAACCACCTTACGGGGTCTCCGTTTTTTTAATATGAGATCATTACATGTAAGTAGGTAAGCAGGTTCAGGATGGGCAGCAAGACCCCCTGAAGTCTCCCATGCTCCAAAGGGAGGCAGATGCAATACACAGACCTTGTACTATCCTTATCCTCAAAACATGGGATCAATAGGATTGTTTCTGGAGGCTCTAGCTCTGGAGGCCAGAAGAGCCAAATGACGTGTGATCGGAAAAGGGTAAAACTTGCCAACTTCATTTTAATTCCAGATTTAGGAGAGATTTGCAGGCAGACCTAGGAAGAGAGAAACTAGCACTAGTCTTCCTGACTCCTCTCCTGCAGCAAGCTAGAAAGAAAAGCAGGGTAGAAAGAAACGAAGGAGGTCTGAGCAATCCTGACTTATGTATATTTTTCATTGGCACAAGCCACCCTTGCTTAGCATGGGCCAGGCTGCTGCTATGGGGACCCTGCTAGGAGCTCAGAGGCTCACGGCACACATGAGGCAATGGAAAAGCAGCAGGCAGGGACTAGAAATGGCTGAACGTTATTTTTCCAAAGTGAAGATCTTTGGTGGGCTGCAGATTACATTGGAAATCAGACCCTACACCCCAGGATCCCGCAGCTGTCCCTCTCCCCTCTAATTTTTCTCTGTCAGATTTCAGAGCTATAATTAACCGCAAGGCCTTAGTGATACTATGTGAAAGTGTGTGTGTGTGTGTGTGTGCACGCCTGGGCTTCCTCACCCCGGTGGGCCTAATCCTCTACAGAAGATTGACAGGTTCACATGGAGAGTAACTTTTTAACCAATTCACTTCTAAACGCTCCTTCTGCTCTCTCTTCCCTTTACTGCCCTCTTCCCTCCACGCTGCCAAGGGCATCGTGGTACTCGGGAAATGGCGGGAGCTGGCTCCCCCGCTGTCCCACAGCCATGCTGACCTGAGGCACCCTGCTGAAGTTCCCCTCCAGGGCATCCCTCAGTGCTCCCACGATGCTCGTCACAGCTGTCCAGGAAAAGGGGTGTTCAGGAGCAGCAAAGAACTTCAGGTTAAAGTTCAGATGCTGGAGCAGAAGCAGGTGGAGTTAATTTCTCAACCTTTCTTTGATGCACTCAAGTCTGAACTGCACTACAAACAGGTCTGTGTATCTTCTGAGCACGCCTGTGAGCACCGCCAGTGAGACAGAGCTCGGCAGTAGTGCATTTGCAAATGTTTCTGTTTCTCTTTCTAGTTGTGGTAAAAAAGCTTTGGAGGAGACCTTTGCTGAAGCGTTGGCAGCATATCAGTGCTTTGGTCCAGATGCATGGCACTGCCTGCTGCTTTGTTGGTGGTTTCTGCTTCACACCATGCCTTGCCAGTGGGATCTCTGCACTGAACCGGCAGCTGTCACCCTGGTCCGCATCCATGAGCACCTCTGGATTAGCCACAGCACAGATACCCAGCCAAGGTGCTTACTGATGTGCTCTGTTCTCCAGCTGAGCCAGATTTCTCTGAGCAGGCCCCTCGGTATTTTCCTGGGATCAAACAACGTCGTGTGGCATATGAAGGGCTCTGGCTTGGCAGTGACTCTACCAAGACCCTGCAGCAGGCAAGGGAAAAAATATCTAAAGGCCAAAGCACACTTCTCTCACTCATGTGAGGAGCTGCATCTGAGGCAACACACTAATCTTCCATATTCCTTATCGCAGCAATTCCATTAAAGTCACTTGGTATTTAAGCACCGAAAGGGGAGAGCATGATTTGGCATAAAAAAGAAAATACAGAGGATTTTTTTAAAATAAAACCTCATAGTATTTCAAATTAAGGTGTCCACAGAAATAATAGGGAGGTACTCGACTACTACTGCATTTTGTTTCACGAAGGAAGAGGCGACTTAAACCATGCTTGCATGGACCCAGCTTTGTTGAGGTTGATGTACGAGCTAGCAGGAGAACAGGAAATCCTAGCTCATAAGAGTCTTAGTGGTCATACAGGGAAAGAAGAACTTTGGGGAAATCTATAAGGAGGAGATCACTTGATATCCCAGTGCATGGTAACACATAGCCAGAGATTCCTACAATCCTTACCACAGGTTCCTACAAACTGCGAACTCTGCTAAACTTTACAGCCCTGTTTCATTGGTGGAAAAATGAGGCACAGCAAGTACATCTGTGACACAGCTTGAATTTTGGTTGGTTTTAATAGTACTACACTGGGCTACTGCTGCTGCTGTAGCACAGATTATTCTCAACTGTTTGTTCAATTTTTTGAACAAAAAATAAAGCAACAGTTCTTTACTACCTTGAGTTAACACCATATAAACCACATTATTACTGGAGCAGGAGTGACTGCTTACATGGGTTGGTTGATTTTAAATCCCACCTTTGTCTACACCAGTGTAACATGCAATACGCCCAGGGCCAGGGTCACCCTGGAACCTGCTGCTGGTTCCTTTATCTGTCTTTGCTGCTGCAGCAACAGCTATAAAACATGGAGTAGACAGAAAGAGTTCAGGTCTAGAGACTATGATTTGCCAGGCCACCTAGGACTTCTTTGAGTGAAAGCTCTCTGCCACTGGAAAGCCAGAGAGTGACTTGGAACAGCTTGATCTATCTGGCAAGGCAACAAAACACAGGATTTTTTTTTTTTTTTGTGATGGTTTTAATTTAAATGAAGCATATGCATGCCTAATCCAGTCTAATCTATCTGGGCTCTTATATCCCATTAATCACTGACTTGTATTAGCACCTCACACTGTCATCTCTGCCGCTGCAGAAAGCTGCTGAGACCACCGTCTCATCACAGGCATTCTGATGACTTGTCACTGGATTTTGTGTAGCAACAAAACACCTAGGAAGCCAAAATCATTCCTCATTGCAACACTTTAGAGGAACGATGGAGGAGAGAATTGATGTGAGCTGATGGTCTCAAACACGAGTGGCAGACACTGCAAAAACATGTCATAAAACACTTATTTCTCAGAAGTTTTCACAAAATTGCATCACCTAAAAACAGTGGGGTTTTTTCAAAACAAGTTGACTTTCAATTGATCACTCCATTTTTTTTTAAACCTTGTTTAAGAGTACACTTTAAAACAATTTTATTAAGGACCAAAATCAGCCAAATAAATAAAAAACAAGCAGTGACATAATCTAGGACACACAGGGAACTGCTATGGATTATTTCATAGTTAACTGTCTCCCCACAAAGGGACTGGGAACACAACAGGGTTGAACTTCTTAAAAGACCAGCTTTTATTAGCTCAAGCTATAATCTGGGTCATCTCAACTGTTGAACTGAATGCTTCAGGACACTTTCATAGGGTTAAAATTTTATAAAGTCAGTATCCAGACCAGGGTCTACCTGCATGTAGATTGCCCCCAATCAAAATTAACTCCCTCAGTTTCAGTTGATATTTTTCACTCTCTGACCTCAACCGCTTGGGAAATCTAAGCTACTATTATGAACTATTGCCCAGAGGTGGATACGCTTCAGTGGTACATGAAGATCTTGTCTCTTTTAGATGTGTTTATTTTCCACAAGCTCCAAGATAAGCTACTCCAGGTCTTGCAATTGTGAATCTTTGTAGCACTTACCTTTTTCAAAATCTTTTGTTCTCTGTTCAGGGCTCCACCTGACACACAGACACACAGCTCTCCCAGGCCCAGTACTGGGAACACGATCGGTCATTGCAGGTCAGTGACAAAGAGTATACGATCTGAGGTATGCTTGGATAGAGTATCCATTGAACGATTTCAGACAAGAAAGAAATTAATGAAAATCCCAGTCTGTCTGCAGACAATTTAGAAATAGAAATATTTTTTTGGATTAATTAGTCTGGCTAGCTTTAATCACAAAAAGAGCGTGAAGGCATGGGTCTGTACAAAGGAAAAATGCACATAGCACATTACCTTAAAGTATGACTGAGCAGCTGACTACATTTATAATCTTGACATAGACCTCTGAAAAAAATCAAATTAGGAAAAAACAATACAGGAACCGTTTAAACCTTTTGGAAAATCAAAAGCTACAGGTCATTATATGAAATACTGTGTTTTGAGTAGAAATGTTTAAACTGTATTCTTAGTATAGCTGGTAATCAGTTTAGAGGAGTTTTCTTGAAATTTAAACCCAGCAGTTACGGCTCTCTTAGCTACACTATCTATATTGTGATGTATTCAGCAGGAAAATTACAGTTTTGGATGGGCAGGTCACAGGGGTGTCTCACAGGTACGGTGTTTAAGTTGTGTACTGAAGGTCACTTTGGATGTGACTTTGAAAATTACTTCCATGAAGGACAGATATATCCGGCCATTTAGAAAGAGTGAAGGGTTAAAAGCTGTTCCCTTGAACTTATTTCTGATATTGGTACGGGGCTGAAAACGCCAGCTCGCTGATTGATGGGTTCACATGGGGCGACCTTCACATTAGCAACGCGACTCTGGTTGCTGGGTAAACACAGGCAGATGGATCCAGCTCCAGTGATTTTCAGCAGTGACGGATGGCAAAGGTATTTCTGATCCACATCACACCCTGCAGATCCCATGAAAATGACTTGGCACAGGGCGAAAAGTATTAGATTCGGGTGACAAATAATTACCTGACATCAGCTGAGGTTTCTTCAGAAAGGTTATGCTGCAAATAACTGGCTTTTACATAACTTTGTTTTTATGAAGTGATAGAAAGTCACACACATACAATTTATTCATTTGAGAAAATGTAATCCAGCCAGTGGCTGATAAAAACTGTTCCTTCGGAGTATATACCCAAGTAATTGTATTCCGGCACTGCATAGGGTTCAGGGTGGTTTTGGAGGCTTTTTGTTTGTTTGTTTAAAGCATGGACATTTTTCCTTGTTGCTATTGTTGATGTTATATGTACTTTTTCAGTGGTGAGAATTAGCATTCAGACAAGACATTTACTCAGAGCCACTGCGGTTTCATGAGTCTTTGCTTTTCGAGGACTTTAGTTCAAAAGTTCTTGACTTCTATTCCTTCTTCTCTTTTCCTGGGTCTGGTGCTTCAGCAGCAAAACCAGCATTTAAATAGGTGTGCACCCAATAAATATTTGTCTGAGCTTCAGTCCTTTGTTTTCAAGCTTGTTTGTATATAAAAATGCCTGGGGCAAGCATGTGTTGAGAAGGCTACAAATGCTTTATGCCTCTCTTTAGCTGATAGGTGTCCCTTCCGCATGGTAACGTCCTCAAAAAATGTAGTGTCTGAGTGCATGTGTTCCTGTGATGAGTTAAAATGATTGTTTGCACCTTCTGTGCTGCACGTTACCATTCCTGCCAGGATAATCTGGTGTGGTTGTATCTGATAGGACATCAATAACAAGCCTAGAAGTTGGTATGTGTCATCTCCCCAAGATGGAGTGTCTTGTTTCCCTGCCTGTGTTGTGCTGTAAAACTTCTGTCACTATTTAAACCTTCTTCACTAGAGATGGCAAAATTTCAGGGTGGCCCAAAGCTCTCCCCTTGTCTGTATGGTGAAGTCATTCTCCCAGTTTCCAATGCAAAGGAGCACAAATGAGTAGAAGCAATGACAATAATGTAAGTTTCTGGAAGAGTTGAGGAAAAGAAGAATTGGCATAACACTGCCCGTGAGCACGGAAACCTTCTTCCAATTTCTTCTTCCTTCTGGAGGGGGTTACCTGTCTCTCTAGGCTTTTAATGAGACTTACCTGTTTATGTATAACTCTGCACAAACCAGTAAGGTTGCATGTAGTTTCTGTAATCATGCTTACAGACTTTTTTCTTTATATTTTTATTATAATGTATTAATCTTTCCTCTCACTGTTTTTCTCTCCAGTTCTCCTACATCATCAGTCTCCAGTTTTTCCTCCCTCCTTCCTGGCTTCCTTTTTTCCTTTCTCTCTCCTTCTCTATTCTTCTTTTGTCTCTTTCCCTCTTTCTTTCCTTCTTTCTTTCTCTCTTTCCTTCCTTCCTTCCTTCCTTCCTTCCTTCCTTCCTTCCTTCCTTCCTTCCTTCCTTCCTTCCTTCCTTCCTTCCTTCCTTCCTTCCTTCCTCTCTTTCTTTCTTTCTTTCTTTCTTTCTTTCTTTCTTTCTTTCTTTCTTTTCTTTCTTTCTTTTCTTCCTTCCTTCCTTCCTTCCTTCCTTCCTTCCTTCCTTCCTTCCTTCCTTCCTTCCCTGCTTCCTTCCCTGCTTCCTTCCTTCTTTCTTTCCTTTTTTTTTCTCTTAATTTCATCAAGACAGACTAAAGGAAAGAGTTTCACTCTGAAGATCACTCCATCTGGCACCATTCTCATCTCCTGCAAAATTCACGCCTTGCTGCCAAGAGTGTAAGATACTTTTGCCCACTTGACCTCAGGGGCAGACAGCACTGCAGAGGTGGGGTAGAAGACTGTGGTTCTCACTATATGTCCTTTTCAATGGTATTACAGAATTTCTTAAAACTGAGACCCGAGACCCTGAAACTGGCTTAGTTTTCCCTCAGTAAAACATGCTGCTCTTCAGCCCCCTTGGTGCGTTTTCCCTTTTTTTCCTGTGGTGGTCCTCTCACCAGCAAAGTTTACTCCAATTGATTTTCAGCCCTCTCCCTCAGGTCCGCACGCTTGCCTCCACCAGGCAGGGATCTAGCTGAACAATGCCAGAGGTAGTTCAGGGAATAAGTGCTGGGTAGAGCTTGCTGCAGACAGCAGGCACGTTCAGCTGTAGCACACCAGGACCTCCCACACTGGCTTCCCGCAGAGGTGCAAGATGGGGAAAGAGCTTCAGCATGAAGCTCCACAGGGATCCACACTGGTGGGGAAGGGATGGCTGTGCCACTCATCCCTGCATAGAGGAGCACTTGGAGCAATGGTGTGCAACGCCGAGCATTCCGCAGGGGCATGAGGTCCTTTCCAGGAGCTCCCAAAACAGCCAGGCTGGATGATGCCCTTTCTCCAGTCTCAGCGCAGGGTATGGTTTGTTAATCCTAGGCAGAGGAAGTGTGAGGCAATTTTTTCCTAGTTTTATCTATATAATTGACATTTTTTCCTTTAAAATGGCAAGCTGAAGATTGGGACGTATTTATTGAGTCCTGTGGGCTCTAACAATGAGTTCTTTAATACAGACCCAGGGTATTGTCTGCTCCCAAGAATAAATCCTGATGTTTGGAAAGGGCGTATCAAACATAGATGGTGCTGTCTAAAGCTGGCTTTTGAGAATGAATGATGGTAGTTACCCAGGGCTGTGTGGCAGGGGCACTCTGGTTTCACAAAGCTGTTTGTAGCCTGAAAAATTCAGCTGAGTTTTGTTTAGCGTCATCTAGTCAGAATAATCACAAAAACTGTGTGATGCTGGAGGGTAGTCATAACCAAAACAGATCCAGCTGTCAACACAGTGGAGAGACCTTCAATTTTGCGGGCCTTAAGCTAAAGGCCAGAGCAAGCGGCTGACTCAGTGGTGCGCATCGTTCCCCACGTCTGGGGCTGGAGGAGGGTGCGGTGGCCCTGGGACTCTGGGGTCGGCACGACCGCAGCAAACCTGGCAGACACAGCATGGTCCACGCCAGCGCTGTGTCGGGGAGTCGGAGCAGAGCAGGAGCAGAGCACAGGTATTTCTCAAGGCTGCGGTTGGGGGGTCTTGTAGAGCGTAGTGCTGCTCTCCTGATTACAACACTCCATCCTGTTCAGTGTCACACCACATACTCCCCCTCAAAAAAAGTTACACTCAGCTCTAATTTACTGTCACCTGAAATGTCTTTGTATATAAGTTAATTATATGTATGGGAGTTGGACTCGATGATCCTTATGGGTCCCTTCCAACTTGAGATATTCTGTGATTCTACAGTTCTACTCAGGGCTTAAAATATTGAGGATTCCAAACATTTAGCAACCAGCAGTGTAAGAACTACAACTGCAAAAAATCAGGACGTAGAGAAGGCACCATTAGTTAGACCAGAGCAGACCACAACTATCTGGTGCCACAAGCCAGAATGAACCAACAATTACATGTTAGCATCAAAATCCCCGGTTGTTAAACACTGAAGTGATGCTCAGATTTATAAGCATATAGAGCCATTCCACAAAACTCTTGGAAGACATGAGTTTTTAGTCAATTCTAATTCTTCTGTGGCTTTTTCATTCTGATCGAATGCAAGTGAAATAATTGGAATCGTGGAAGATGGAAAAGTCCCTGCCTGTCAAATTCAATACAGATATATTTTCCTTGTTTTTCTTGTCACATAACCTTCTAGCAAATTCACAGCAAAATTACTTACTGTGTTACAAATACTATGTCTTGTTATTACAAACATTACTTCATACTGTAAGAAATGGAAGAATTTTAAGAAACTCAACTGGTTCACATAAAATCAATTTTGCTCCTTGCAATGAAAATAAGCTATTTATTTTCATATTTGCATCTAATCAGTTTCTAGGCAACCAGCTGCCAGTAACCTCAAGCTGCAGTCTTGCTGGGTCAAGTACTGTTTAGTCACTTGGGGTGTTTTAAATACTAGCTGTAGTTTTATTCTGTCTTGCTGCAGCAAAAGATTTGCCTGTGCTTTAGTAAAAACAATTCAAGCCATATTTCCTAGCAAATCCTGTTTGTTTTTTTTTTTTTTTCTTTTCCCTTATTGTATCCATTGTTATTTCACAGAGCTTTTAAAAAGTTTTTAAGTTAGTGGATGAATTAAGGAATTAAGGCTGGAACCATCAGCCAGAAGCTGTGAGTGGAAGCTGGGCTTTCATGCGCTGAAGATGCCCTTGTGTGATAAGGTCGATGTTGCACTAAAGAGTTCCTTGCGCTTACAGTTTCTGATTTTTTCAGGTTTCAAGGAGTAACTGAGAACCACATAATACTGAGTACTGTCTCATCATGTGAAGAGGCTTGCTGGTTTTGGCAGAGGGCTGTGGATGGTATAAATTCTGAACGTGAGCGAGTATGATGGACTCTTTCTCTTTAGTCACAATGGCTGGGATGCAGCTGACCAAAGGTGGGCATCTTCCTCTGATTTAGCTGTCTGGATGCATAGTCTCCCTTTACAGAGTGCTCGTTACCTAATGGCAATGTAGACAGCTAAAAAGAGTGAAACAGATCAGGTCCTACAGGTGTTTATTTCTCTTTGTGACTGTAAAGAGGACCCAGGGCAACCCACTGAGTCATAAACTGCTTCCTTGCAGACACCTGAAATTAGACATGCTGAATCCTACCCTATCAATTTGATCCAACTGCCTTGGAGGTCAGCCCCCGGTGACACCACTGGGTATTGGATTGGTCTCTAAAGGCATTTGCTGTGGAAGGCAGGGCAGAGTCTGTCACTCAGTTAAATGCAGGTAAAAGAATATTGCTGAATTTGACTGCTGCCATGAAAGATTGCTGCAGCAGGTTAGGAGCGCCGTGCACATCTGTGACTGTGAGACAGCTGACACAATGAAATGATCTCCCCTAAGCAGGCAGATGGAGGCTGAGACCTAAGTCATGACCATGCTGGGAATAACATGGGTGCTGCTGGAGATGGAACAAAAATACAAACTGTTTTTATTGCCCTGTCAGATTTTATCCAGTGAGCTTCCTTAAAACCACAGTCTCCTTTCAACAACTCAATTTTCCAGCTGGGAGATACAAATGCTTGAGTCTTTCTGTCTCTCAGGGATTCCCTTGTGCTGTATTTGATCTTTTCTTCACTCTCTTCCCCAAAACAATCCTAAAACAATCACATTAGTGGCTATGCATATGACATGTTTTAATTCAGCTTGCAACCACTTTATGGTACGGTTAGCACTAATCACAGCCTGTGCTTGCCACAACAGAGTGGGTTCTCAGAAGTCCAAGTGGCAACTGGACACCCTATCTGCTATGCACAAGCTTGGACTATGTCTCCAAACATGATTAATAGTTGGCTGATAACAGAGGAAGTCCGCAGCAGTTTGTTTCTGCTGCCAGTCTTGGATGGCACGTGACTGCCTTCCCATCAGTGTGTCTGTGTACTGTCCTTTTGCAGGGAGCAGGGAACTTTCCTATCAAGTGGATGGATCCATCTCTTCTAGCCTGCCTTCTTCCCATCACTATGTAGCAGGAAATCCCGGAGTGCATTGTCCCTGGCAGTGGTCTTCTGAGAGACCAGCTAGGCAAGCAGAGGTGCCACCTTAGGCACTGCGCTCAAATGACCAGCTGGAGCCCTTCATTCTTCTTCCCAAAACAACCTGGCCCTTTGGTTTGGCAGGCTTGTTTGCAGGATGAGAAATGGTGTGGCTGAAGTATGGCACTCTTGTATCTCTTAAAAAGGTTTTATGGCTATGATGATGAACGCTTCCATTAACTCCTGTTCATGCCACCACTGAGCAAGAACTGGGAATGACAATGAAGAAGGAGGACGTAGCAGCTGCAGTGGCAATTTACTTTCTCAAATGAAAGGTGGGAGAGGCTGAGAATCTCTAGGAGGCGGCATTCACACAGTACTACAAGGAGAGGAAGCAGGAGAGATGCAGACATTTTCTTGTCTGTTTCAATATGCCCTGATCCCTGACAACTTCCTTCTCCCTCCAGCGTATGTAGCAGGAGGGCATGAAAGCACAGGGAAGAAAATTCCCACTGTTGAGATTCCCCAGGAGGAATGATTTGACAGTCTGTAAAATATTGCTTGTGCTCTAGCAACAATTTCTAATAAAGCTGGATGCTTTTAACAGCTAGGTTCAAATTTGTCTTTAGTCTCTTCCCCATCTTAGAAATAGGCTTGAATAAATTATTCCCATCACACAAGAAAATTCTCTTGCTCATTAGAGTTGATGGGTTCTTCAGCACCCTTCCTTGGACAGTAAGTGTCTGACAATACGTGGCAGTTATTAAAACACAATGCTGTCAGCTGGCCTAGCTGGGATCTTAAGAGACAGAAAGGGGGACAGATGAATGTGGCTCAGAGCAGTGTTTCTTGTCACAGTACGGTACACTGACATTTATATTTCACTTATATCCAAAATTTCTTGTGGGCTTCCTTTCCCTGGGCATGGCTGATTTTCCCTTCATTTATCTTCCAGTCCATAGTGGAAACAAGGGAGGTGTTTGTCACGATGAGAATTGTTCAGAGCTACCCAAGCTCCAGGGAACAGGACACCCACAGAGAGGTGTCATGCAGGGCAGCTTTTCCACTAATTTACTGAAGTGGTTTTGCTGAAGAGTTGGGAATCCTGGCCCAGAACAACCGTCCGCTTGGCTCTGTACAGGGTGGAGATGGGATGGAGCCTCCTGAAGGTAACAGCAAAGATGTTGCTAGTCTTGTCTGTACAGCATTGACACTGGCTGGCTGCACCCGGGGCATTCGCTCAGCTCTTCCTACAGCTAACAATCATCTGGACCACACCAACAGGGGTGGCTCAGAACCCTTACCAAGGCTCAGAAGCCTTACCAAGCCTGTCCAAGGGCAGATTCTCAAACGCTTGCATGTCACAGGCTGTTTTTCCATGGTGTTGACACACCGCGTCCCCTTGTGCAGGGGAGTAGAGGTAGAGCATCACTGAGAGCAGCCTGGACATGTCCTTAGTACCCCTCAGGGCTACAAGCATCCCCTGTACTGATGTCTTGGGTTGCTAGAGAAGCCCTGTGTCGGGAGAGGTCACAAGCCTTGACCTGATGCACCCCAAGCTCTCTGAATCCTTCACACCTCCTCAAAGCCTTTTCTCTTGCTCAGCTGACATTTTTATAAAGTTCCCTGCTATTTAATCTCAGCTCACCATGTTGCAGTGTAAATCAGTCATCACCAATCTGCTGTGGCCATCCAGATCAGTTACTTCCCTCCCAGCTTAGACCATTCTTGCAAATTATTACCACCTCCTATAAATATGGCTGTGAGGTTGCAAAGTGTCAGTTCTCCTGGGCAAGATGATTTATTTAAATAAGTGGAGAAAGGAGATTTGGGTTATTTTTAGGCTTCTTTCTATGATGCTATACAAAGATTTGCTCACCGTGTTTTCCTTTTCAGCTGTGCCGTCTCTGACTTTTCATACAGTGGAAGAGGCATCCGCAACAGTGCTCCCATATGGCTCTCAGCAACTGGCTTTCACTGTTCAGTTTTGTTATTACTAATTCATTATTTTTCTTGTGTTCTGCAGTAAAACCAAGAGACCTGCCACAAGACCAGAGTGGCCTCCTCAGGTAAGTGCAATATCTAAATGCCGCTGACAACAAAGAGTCTATGGTATGTTTTCTATTCACTTCAACTGAAGCATCATCGAAAAGCCCACCTACCAGATGAGACTGGTCCAAAGTGAAAGCTGCAAAATGTTATCTGGAATGGGGAAGAATATTTGAATCAGGAAAGTATAAATTTTTGCAAGGCCAGAGCTATTTTTTATGAAAAATCTTTATTTGAAAGAAAAAGGCTCTCTTCTACTCTAGAGTGAGGCTGGCCTGACCTAGAATAGCCAAGGGCCTGGCACTAAGATATTAACATTTAAAGAAGAAGAGTTGGGTTCAGATGTCCGAGTGGGACTTTTGACTTATTCTTGAACCTCTCACATGCAGGGTGAATGATCCTAGCATGCTGTTACCAGCTATTTGATCTACAATCTCTGTCCTTTTGTAGGTAATTTCAAAAGGTTTTTGGCATGTCTTAATGCAAAAAGCACAACATATGTTAGAAGCAAAAAATGTTGACAAGGTGGAAAAGCTATTTGTGCCCCAGCTGCTGCTGCCATTGCCATTTGCCAGCACAGAGGTGAAGTACAAAAAGGTTCAATGACTTTCCCAAGATTACTCAAGGAGTCAACAGCAAACTGCTCTGGGACATCTCATAGTTGAGGTCCTTTCCCAGAAAACAAGACTATTTGCTTCTTCATTTTAGTTTAGATCCCAGAAATTACAAGCCTGATTTTTGTCCTTCCTAGAAGTCAGCAAGACTTTTGTGTGGCCTGAACAGAGATAAGTCACAGGAAGCTGTGGGTCACCTTATTCCCTGTCAAGCCTCTCACCTTCCCATGGAGTCAAGGCATTGTACTTCTGCACAAGAAGTTAAGGACAAGAAGTCCTGCAGGCTCCTTTCGGTACTCTAAAAATAAGACTTCTCCTAATATATTTCAGTACTAATTAAGTTTTTGCTATTCCTCCCACAGAGGGTTATCAACATAGTTTACAAAGTGTCATCTTTTAGCAACTGCTCAAGAGTTGGCTGTTTCCCATCTCACCCCCTCTGACACATTTACATGTTCTCTTTATACAAACACACAGATAAAAAACCTCCCTGGTGTATCTAGAATATTTTCAACCAAAGAGAAAAAAAATCCCTTGCCAAGTTGTTCAGTAGCTGGAAATGACTTGTCACGTCCACAGACCAGTAATTCTTTTTATTTTTAAATGACTAACCACGCTATGATTAATGGCTCACATAAATGGGCTCAAAATAAGTCTGGCACAAATATAGGGAAGGAGGAGGGTAAATGGGATAAGGACTGGATGGGTCTGCAGCAGGACATTGGTGGCGTGAATGGCATAGCGGGCACGGAGGAAGGAAAAAATGTTTCATGCTATTTGTAGCTCAAAATTGCAGCTACAGATGGTGATGCTGTCATGTAGCAAGTGCTCAGGACACTGAGAAAAGGCAACCTGCGCTGCACAGACTTGTCTCTCCCTCGATGCTGGTGTCTCTCTAGAAGGTTCACAGGACCTCGTTGCCCCCATGTACATAAAAGCTGATAGTACCTTTGACTGAGTACTGAAGCTATATCCATATTTCTGGAGTGCTTTGCCGTGTTTTACAATACAATGCATTCGCTATTCCTCTTCCAGAGACAATATTTTCCAGCTTCTTTTGTCAGCTGTTATCTTGTTTATTTTCAGCTCATATTCTACAGTGATACTTTTGAGTGGAAACGTTAGATGTGCAATCTTGGCAAAGAGGGACAAGCATGTCACTTCAGGGTGCTGTGAGAAGTACAACCTCATTAGCTGATGCAGTTTGTAGGGAACACAAAGTTGGTGGCATGGTAAAGGATGGGGAGGAGGGGGCATTCAACCTATTGATGCAGTCTTGATCACCTGGTAGAACAGGACCCTTTGAGGAAAAATAGGCCAGGAAAAAAATGCCAGGACTTGCATCTCACAACACAGAATGGAAAGCTCTCTCCAGCCTAGGGCGGCCAGGGAGGCCGGGCACACATCCTGGAAAGCAGAGGCTCTGGAAAGGTCACGGGGATGGATAACTCTGGGCAGACGGCTGAGGCAGAGCAGCAAGTCCGACCCTGCAGCTGAATGAGCAAACTGAGGAACGGAAAATGGGCAGTCTAGTTTGCTTATCAAGAAGCGGCTCACAGTCACAAGCTGTTATGGCACAGTCATATGCCATCACAGTCAGGTGGGGTCAGAAAGCCTAGGGGAAGATTGGGCATGGCTCTCCCTGCGTGCCCCCTCTCTGAGTCTACACAGTCTTGTAAAACCCTTGCTGCTTGCAACCCCTATGGCTCAGCTCTGTCCCAGAAGTATCCCCTCCTAGAGGACTCCTCACTGTTGCTGGAAGCGGGATCCAGCTGGCAGAGCTGACGTGGCTGCGGGCTCTCCTGTGCCACAGGCCAGGTTAACGCTGCATTTCTTACAGAAACCCCGTTGCAGCCGCAAGTGGCAAGCCATGCTGCTGTGAGAACAGTTACCATCAATTTCTAAAGCTGCTTTGCCATTATTTTGTGTCTGAAACAGTTTACAATGACTCATGGTTCCTGAAATAAGAATAACAAGAGTGTAATTTCATACTTTTCCCATGGTGAAATCTCATTAAAAACTGTGAGATGTTTGGATTTGATGCTGTTCTCACCTTTCCACCTCTGATGGCACAGATTCCTGGGGACAGGACTCTGCTTTGGGGCATAAACGGAATTTTGGACTCCAGGAAACAGAAATCCTTTTGAAAAACAAAAAAGGAAATAGTTTTTCTGGGAGCCCAAGATGAAAGAATTTGCAGCTCTCATTAAGTGAAATCTTTCCCAGTAAACAGTAGTAATACAGACGGTGTATGTAGTTCTTAGCCAGCAATACATAAACACTAGATTTCTGCCACAATGCAATAGCAGATCTCTGTCTCAGGAAAACAAATTTCCTCTTGTAAAATGGGAAGCCAGAAAACTGTGCGGAAGTAATGAGATGTTTCCCAATTGCTAGGTGTATTACAGGATAGCAATGAAGCAACAGAGGGCCTGGCAGGGCTGTGAACACATCAAGGCTGAGATGAAACACATTGTCTCTTCCTCTCAGCTCTCTCTTCCTCTCTTCCCAAGAAACTAAGAAAAATAGCTTCCAGTGAACTGAGCTTGCAACATATAGATTCATCCATATAGGGATTAGAAATGAATGCTCTATGACTTTCTCTGTCCAACTTGCTACTTGGGTATTATACATCAAACTGTAATTTAAATAATACCAACTGTATATTAAGCACATTAGGCTATATTTAACAGACCTGTCTTATATTTCTTTATTTGTGATAATATATTTATCTATATATTTATATAAATATGTGGAAATGGAGTATGTATTATAGGGGGTCAGATATTTCCCATGAATATCTTTTTCTGAATGGAAATGCAGTCTTTAAGAGCTCTGAATTTCCCCATGGCATTTTGCTGGAGTTTTTTACTCCCTATTGGGAAAAATAAAATGCTTTGTTTTGAATTAGCTCAGCCTAAATTGAAATACTTTGGTTTGTCAAACTGAATTAAAACATTTCAAGACAGGGCTGTTCAGTTTTAATTTATGTCCACAAGAGTTACTATGTGCGTTGTGGACATTTTAATTTATAGACATCATACTCCCATAATGCATCATAATCGTCTCTCTCATTAAATTTTTGCAATGTACTCTGAGAGTCAGATGGCCACAAAACATCACAGGACGCTGGCTGGGAACTTCGTTGACTGAGAAACATGATGTATCACCCTCAGGAGGCACCACAGCAGTTCCAAGGGACGCACAGTTATATCGAACCAAGCTGAAGCTAAACTTTTTCTGAGAAAGGACAAATTTGCTTTCAGTAAAAACATTACTGTTTCAACATTTCGTCCAGATGTGCATCCAAAATAAATGTTGATATCAGAACTTTCTATAGAACAAAACATATAAATTTTGACAACTTTACTGTCTAATAAATAAGTCCTGCCTTCAAGGTTTTAAATGCTTTTCCCTCTCTGTTATACAGGAGCATGCGCTATAGTTTCTGATGTGACCTGCCATCTAGGTAGAATTATTTGCCATGACTTGGGCCAGGAGCATAAGGGGAATCTGGTGAATTTCAGTAAAAGCTTGAAACCTCCCCATCTCCCCAAGGGCATGCGAAATGGTAGATTAGAGGAACCAGAGCACAGGAATAGATAGCTTGTAAAAGATATTTCTAACACTGAAAAAAAAATATATATATAGCATGAAAGTTAAGACTTTTATTTCAAAATATTAGGAAATTCAGAGTCATGATTGCTTTAGTGAGTCTATGCCTGCTAGTTGCATTCTGGTAAGGTCTTTAATTACATCAGCACACAACACAAGACATAAAGCTTGGAAAATATTTACATTACAGCCCTGGATTAAATCTATTCAGGCATAGTAATGTGACATATCTTGGGGTGATGCTGAAAGAAGGCAGAGACAGTTATGGAGTGGGTGCGCAGGTGACGATGGAGCATATAGTTTGCTATGAGCTGAGCGTCAGAGTGCATGGCATAAAGCCTTGAGGCACCACCAAAGAACCTTGACTCTAGTTGACATTGCATGGAACTACAAGAATCCAGTATGCAATTACCTGGGTTGGCCTTCAGCCAGGATACCATGGTTAAGACCTTCTCTTTTATTAAAAGTGATAAGGCAGATTTAGGATAAGATTTTCACAATGGCTTCTGCTAAGATTAGCGCTGCAGCCAGTGCTGCAGGAGGGAAAGGGCAAGAGCAGTCAGCGCTGCCAGTACCACTACGAAAATAACAAGCACAGACATCATTTGCAGAGAGTGTGTTGAATAATAGTGAAAGAGCAGAATAGTGATTTGGGAGGGGGTTAGGATTTACAGGACTTTTCACTGATGTGGTTTTCATTTTTCATTAGACTGTCAAGGGACAGGAGGATTGTGTCACTGAACTATGGAGACTTTCAACAAAAACAGACATAGGATTATGCATAACACCTGATTGCCCCTCCCAGAGGAAAATGCTCACAACCCAGGCTGAGAATACTTCTCTGTCTCTGCTCTTCTCTGACCTTGAGGGAACAATCCCAGTTACGGTGAAGTTAACTACATGTAACTGAGAGGTGTATCGGATCAATTGTCCCACTAAAGTCTCCCTAAGGATTGCTGTGAGGCAGCAGGCCTGTGTCTAGAAGACCTTACAGGAGTCTCGTTTGGCCAGCAGAAGTGGTGAGGTTTGCTATATCGAAATCAGTGTGATCTCTGGATGCTGCCCTCAGCTGGCCCAGAGACAGAGTCCTAACCATGCTGCTCATGACCTTGACATAAAATACCAGCTGTCTTCCCCTTCTCTCTGACTCTTCAAGGTCAGGAGAAGATGAGATCCAAGGAAGTTGAAGGCAATTCGGTGCCATTCCTGCTTTTTCTGGTGATTTATCCAGAGCAGCCCAGCTGAGCATGCCACAGAGATCCCCTCTTTCAAGCCTTTCTCTTTCATCTCAAAGCCTTGGCTGGTCTGTATTTGTGTTTATTTAAAAGACTGTCTCGACATTGGCATTGATGCCCAAAGGACATCAATGAAGAATGCTGGAAAACTACCCTGGATGTATCCCCAAAACACTATCAGTGCAGGAGAGGATCATGGAGGGTGCTATCGCAGAAAGCCAATGTCAGCTGCATATTCCTAGACTAAAGGGAGCCCAGTCCTTCCCCCTTTGTACCACATCATGTAAAAACATACAGAGAAGATGATCAGTGCTAGAATCAGAAATGATTACAGGGAAAACTCCCTTCTCCTTCTCAACTTGTTACCACCCTGTAGCAGCCACAGCATGAAATAGGTCTGGATTTTGCATTTTAATAGTCACTTTGTATTTTATAGACTTGGAAATGCCAAAAAAGAACACCCGCTAGAGAGATCCTTTTTTATGTGTCACAGTTTGTTCAGGAACTCGCACCAACTGGCTCCATGTGTTGCTGTATTTGGCATCTCCACAGAGGAGGAGGAATCTCCCTTCAGTCCTCTCCCAGGAGGTGACCTCCATTCTCGAGAAATACAGGGATTAGCTGAGCTAGCAGAGCATGTGCATAATGCTGCTGGGAAGAATGGAAAGTGCTGCATGGCTTCGGCGGAGTCCTGTTACATGCGCAGCACTGACAACTGCGAAAAGAAAGGAAGAGGCGGAGAGGGCACGAGAGGGACTGAAGCATACAGGGTAGTGTCGTGGCTGGTGAACATCACCTTCATGGTTAAAAAAGGCACTACACTTACTGCTCGACCCTGTCAAAGAATTCCTCAGATGTGACATCTGCTCGGCGATTTTGCATGCTTGCTATGAAAAAGGCAATTCTAATGAATACTTTCAACAACCCCTGATTGGCAGCCTTTGAAAAAGGAAGTGTTAAAAATACAGAATTCATATTGACTCAGTGGAGTACTGGCGCCTGCTACCCCACAGGACTCAGACGTTTCAAAAGGGTATGTCCTGTCTTCTCTACATCTCCTTGTTGGGGAAGAGGCCGTCTCTCCCAGGGGCCATCTGGAGTGCCTCCCAATGCCGAGGCACTGGCACAGGCACTGCAGCAGTAATAGGAACGATCAAAAACATCTTCTGATCTTCAGTCAGAAAAGCGGTTTTAACCAAAATTAGCAAGAAGATCCCTGAGGATTACTGAAGATAAAGACAGCCTGGATAGATGCTGACGTACTTGGTGCCATACTTGGTGATAAGAGAGTTAACAAAAAAATATACCTACCTGTGCCTGCTTTTCCTAACCAGGCTAGTAAAAAAGTTGATTTGAATTAAAGGAAGGTAATTATTGTTATTTTTAGATTGGTTGGCATACAGGATTGGTCTCTTAGGCTTATGAATAGTGTCTTAGCACTGAACAAAAAGAAAGGAAAAGATGCAAGACAATGAGAAAATTAAGTTGGCCATGTTGATAATGCTGGAAAAATATACTGATGTCATATACAGTTTATATAGATGCACACACATGTGTATTAGCACATATAGAAGATATACATCCTGGATTACACAGAAAACCAGCAAAATTTCAGTTATCTAGATTGTTTTAATGAATCTAAGAAATCCAATGCAGATTAACTTATTCAGTATTTGTGTTGCTAATGCCAAATGCCCACATGCTGTCAGCTGATTGTAAGCAAAATGTAAATAAAAATAAAACACAGAAATGAAAAAAAATATTACCTTTGGTTAACAAAAACGCAACATAGCTCATACTGATGTGCTGCTAAAGATGTGCCTCCCAGAATGTGGACTTTCCGTGGAGAATGTTTGACCTTGTAGCTGGGATTTTGCACAAAAAGGACCATCATGAGAAGAATCTCAGTCAAAATGGTCATAACCGTCATACCAGGCACCAAAATGTGGAAAGCTCCAAAAACTAAAAACAATATCTTCCTCTGAAAAGGAGCCAAAAGCCCATGCAATTCCTGGAGAACAAAACTGGGAAAGTAGCCAGAAAAAAAGATCTATTGCATTGGGGTAGGGTACTGGTAGATGTGGTACAGTCCAGCGGTAGCGGAGTAAAACAGTAACTATGAAAGTTTAAATATCTTAAAGTCAGAAGATCTGCCTAACTTGCAGTCAAGGGTTTTTTAAGTGGATCAGGGAGCTTTCTGAGATGTTGGATTTAATTTCTCAAGTTTTGAAGAACTGGAAGGATTCCAGTGAAATATTAGGAAGCTAGTCTGCTGACATTTTAAAGTGATAAATGGCATAACAGGGGAAGTTACAGGTCAGTTAGGGTGATATTGATGCTGGGAAAAAATAACAGTGGGACACAATCAATAAACAGTTAAAGTACAGAAATTCAACGAGTGTTAGTCAATGAGGTTTCATGGAAAAGGGATTCTATTAAAATAACTTCACATTGTTCATTGAAAAGATTGGGTTCCTGGCTGACAAAGCTAATCCTGTTAATGTAGGGTTCAATTTCTTCAAAAGGCAATTTTAAAATATTTCTCATTCTGATTAAAAACTAGGACTATTGCACATATTAAACAAATAGGCACCAGCTAAGTGACTGAAAACTGTATTTGCTAACAGGGAATCTTCAGTAAAGGGGTGTATGTTTCTAATGCAGTCCCACAGAGGTCTGCTTTTGGGCTAACACTGTTTAGTATTTTTACTGATAGTCTGAAAGCAAGTATAAAAAGTATTTCTAATTAAGTTAGCTGATTGCACAAGATTTATGGTATAGTAAATGAAGAGGGGAGCGTCTGATGGATGTAAAGAAAACTGAAAAAGGCTGAAAACAGTTGAACATATGTGTGAATATATCCAAATACACAGTGCACATACAGCAACAAAAAAGTGCAGATGATGTCTACAAGATGAGAGTCCTCATTCAAAAAAAAAAAAAAAAAAAAGAAAAAAAGAAGCTATGGAAGGACAGTCGAGGAGTGAGGAGACTGAGAAATATGACCAGGTGAGAAGACCTGCACCTGGGGGAATTCATTTGGGGGGCAACAGAGGAGGCAATGGGTGCTTTGTTCCTCGTGAGAAACAGTTTGAGGTAGTGCCACTGTGAATCCCAAGAGGAACGTGCGTGGTGGGGCTGGGAAGTGCTCTCAGAGCAGCTGTGGTGGGGCTGTGTTCAGGGGGTGTTTTAGAATTACACCTCTGGGGAAACTGCTAAGCTGGGAAAGTTCCTGTGCTGTACAAGGTCACACAGAAATCTCACATCCCTGAAATAAGCTCTTGAACTTGACTGCTTTGAGCCTCCTTCCTCCTGGTAGGTTAACAAGAGCTCTGCCCAGGTTGGTTGGGAAGGCAGCCGTGAGAATGCCTCCCTTGAGAGAGCACAGGCAGTGATAACACTGCCAAGCAGTTTCTACCTTGTTATTTCTTTCCTCTTTAAGAGGAAAGTGGCCTTTGGATGCCATTTCAGGGAGAAAGCCTGGAAATTCTGGGGGAAAGAAAGGGAAGCATGAGTTGAGCAAGGATATCGATTAGGCTGGAAGGCTGGAAAGACTTCGCTTGTGCCTCAAAGAATGTCAGCATGGAAAGGATCTCTGTCAGACCTATTTGGTATATGATGCCATCTGGAAAGCTGTGAAGTAGGGAGGTGAGAATTCAACGCGTCAGCCACCAGCCACCTTACTCATCCTGGTGTAGGCACTAAAAGGCCAAAAAGGAACAGGCAGGTAGAATATCTGGAAAGACTTAGGAGCAATTTTTTTCTTGTGTGCTAATCTCTGTCTCCTCACCTACCGCAGAGTAGTTAAAGACCCTTAGACTTGGTGTGACATTTGTGTTGCAGTACTGATGCAAAGTAGGCATCAGATGTATGAAACAGAAAGGTTCCTTGCTGGCAAAGGCAAGGTAATTCAGTTTCTGATGGGAGCCTGTGCTATTACGGGCTTTTAGGAAGGAAAAGAAGATGATCTTTGTCTGATAACCTGACATGAAGGGCCATGTTTTGAAAGTGACCTTGACCTGCCCTTGAAACTTGCACCTGCTCTTCTGCAAGAACAGAGCTGCTGGGGAGGGTCGAGATTTACTCTTCCATTTCTATAATTTGATTTTGCAGGCAGAGATACAGCCAGGACCTTAATGCAAGTCAGTAACTAGTTCACAAACACATAGGCTATACTGCTTGTCTGCACACAAGCTTACCATGTTTGAATTTTATGGCATTTGGGCTTGTGATTTCAAAATAGATCGTACCCCGTACTTGCACATGGCTCATGTGGGCAAGTGAAAATTCACAAGCCATTTCTGAAACATCTTCCAATGTTTTCATTTCATTCTGTCAAATGAACAAGATGAGAATTTGCTGGTAATGGCACAGCTGGCAGAATAGCAGATCCAAATCTGGTAGGATGCTTTGAGCTGTGTACTGCTAGCCTGCACTGTGGCCACACAGATGGAAGTGACCAGGTAAAGAACAACTCTGGCTAACTTCTGGGAAAGGGTCTGTGTCAGATGACAAAAATGGTTGTAAGCATGACAGGCTTCCAGATGAGTAAAGAGACCAAATCTGTTCAGTGTAGAAAGGAGAGATGGAGGAGGGAAAATGCTAACAAGACCAAAGGACATCCCTGAATTTAAGCTGCAGCACCAGATTAGAAGGTTAATCTAAGGAGTTGTTTTTTTTTTTTACATAGTTCATAATGAATCCATAGTGGTCACAAAAATATCTGAGGACTGTGTCAATAGTTAAATGAGATTCAAAAGTGAGTGTGGCAGGGAGAACAATGAAGTTACAGTGGAAAAATATGTTTTTAAAAGCACTAGTATGAACCCCTTCTCTTCTGTTGGCAAACATAAGAATGAGCTTTTCCCATTATTCCATTCCACAGACTTGGCTACAGAAAGGACACTGGGGCACATTTTGTTCCCATTTGGTCAGGTATGACAATTGTCATGTCCTTCCAGAAGTAACTAGAAAAGAAACAATTTTAACATGCAATGCCCAAAAGCCATTTTGTGGGTCCTCAAGATACTCCTTTCTGAAATCCCCTTTTGCAAACAAGCAGAATTCTTGCTGCTTCTGCTTTAACCATATTGTTGGGGATGTCATGATATCCAAGTCTTATCCAAAGCTTTCAAAAATTGAACGTGATCCACGTAACTTTTGTTTGTCATTCCATACTGAACCCTCCTACCTTCTTGCCTTTCACAGCAGTTCCCATCAGCCTTTTTGTGGCATAGCTTCAGATGTTGATGTTGTTGACTAAATTCTTCAGGCCTTCCCTGAGATTAGAGTTCTTGTTTTTCCAAAACAAACACAATGCCTCCAACACCTCATCAAATAGTCAGCTACCCCTTTGAGTTTATAGCAAATAACGAAGCTTTTTCTGGAAAGCAATCTTGTCATGTAAACAGTAGTTAAAAACATATGTGAATGTCCTAATACTTTCGAAATGCCTGTGAAAGCAGCATTAGACTTCTAGTTGCAGAAAGAGCAACACAAAGAGATTGTGAGACTGCTAAACTTCTGATATGATTTAAATCTATTGCATGCTACATACCGGTGCAATGTCTGCTTAATGCTGTGGCCTTATCAAGCCTGTTGACCATTCACATTCTCTGGAAGCCCAGGATGATAGCGAAACATATGTGGGCATCTTTGCTGAGTAGCCTGCCAGCCCAAGCATAAAGGTCAGACCAGATTAAAAAGTTGCTAGTGCTGATACACACCTGTGTACTATATGCAAGTTTGTAAGAGACCTTTGAGCAAACTATTTATCAGAGATGTCACATCAAGCCTACAATGATGGGCCTCTCTAAAGCGGAAGACATGATGAGTTATGGCACTCTTATTGTAGACTCACAGACCCTGCAGAGTGATGTGTTTGAAAAGGATGAACCAAGGTCACCAGGAGTGCTAACAGAGCTGTGTAACAAAAAGACTAAACCAGCTCAACTTTTTATGGGGTGACAGATCAGACTGGTTGTGCCTAGCAAAGTTATTATCAAAGAGTTGAGCATCTTTGTATTTTGAAAGTAAAGATCAATTACGATAAACTTATCTTTATTATTAGAAACAAATGAACAATGTAAATGCAAACATATAACAGTGATATGTAGCACAATGCATAACTGGATTTACACTATCTTGATATAAAATGGATTTTAGAAGGATTTATTGTATTTAATGTTATTGGATATTAAAAAGAGGAAGAAAATACAGCAAGGGGTCTTTTTCTGTGAGGTGAAGTAAGCCAGAAAGCCTTCTGCAAATGGTCAGAACTTCAGGCAACAGGCTGTGGAATAGAAAGAGAAAACTAGTGTAAGACGAGGAAGAAAATGGCTCAATGCAAGGTAGGGAGGAAACAATTTAATGTAGGTAGCTTTGCCAAGCGTGGAGGCAGTTTCAAAATAGTTTTGGAAGAGGATTGAAAGGTATTTATAACTAACATATTTATCTAGGGTACCTGTTCCTTGTCCCAAATCTGTGTAGGTATCATAGATTGGAGGTGACTTTCTATGGATGTTGGAAATTGGAGTAGAAAATTGATTTGCAAATGGGAAGAACTAATATCATTTTATGACTAAGAAAATAGTCACGTAGAATATGTCCACCTGAACAAAATAGCAGGTATGTGTATCTGTTTCCAAGAAGATCTGTACTCTCTGACCACACATTGTGTCAGACGCCATACCATGAGGGATAGAAGAGCTCCTCATGTTCAGTTTCACTCCTGTAGACTTTAGCTCACAACAACATAATGTGTTGCCACTTGGCTTCACGTGCACACCAGTCTCTCCAGATTTCTCATGGACCTGGATAGCTTTTGCTATTGTTGTATTGGTCCCAGTACGGTAACATCTTGGTGTCACTTGTAGTGTTTAGGCACTTGTACCTGTAGGGTTACTGAAGCACGTGGCTTCCAGAGGATAGGGGAAGAGTGGTATTTCTTGGTGATGAACTTAGAGCAGAAAGACATTTCTCCCCAGAAGACTGACTCATTGAATGGTCTATTTCTAGCACCCTGAGGTAAGGAAGCATAGAATTGGGTGGTGTATCCCAGCTCAACCTGGGAATTTGCGACTGCAAGTTGCAAGAACAGGGTTTCTTTGCTTAACAGTGCATAAGCAGCTATGCTTTACCCGGCGCTTACATGAGTGAACTTGCTTCATGAAGTCTGGGTGACAGTAGCCAGGAGTCTGAAAAAATCTGGTGTAGTCTAGCTGTGTTAGGTAACCTGATATGATCTGATTTGGGTGGCCTGGGGCCAATGAAAAGGTTATAGGACAAAGAGTTGACTTACAGTGGTGCATTTTCTGTCATCCCTCATGAATATGTTGTCCTTCTTCTTGTCCTTCTGGTGCCATAGAAGCATTAAAAACTGAAGCTCATTCCATGCGGGCATTAAAGCAGGTGAGCTGCCCAGAGGGATTAAGCAACACAGCTGGACCAAGCCCTGAGCAATCTCATTTGTTCTCACTGCTGACCCTGCTTTGGGCGGGGTCTTGGGCTAGAGACATCCTTCAGGTTGTCATGGTCACACTTTTATCAAGGGATCCCAATTTACCACTTTGCAGTTCCTGACTCCTGGGCACACTCTGACTATATCCTGACGGCATGTCTGGATGACAGCTGGTATTCACGAACCCCTAACCAGCCTGGTTTCCTTCAAAACGAGGGAGATGTGGTGTGTTCCAGTAGGTCTCCTGGTCTGGATAATGCAGGAGCTTTAGGGACACAGGAATCTTTTGTAGGGTGAAGCACCCAGAAGTGCTCAGCACCCTCAAAGGATCTTCGCAAAGGCCTCGTGAGCAGTCACTGCCTGCTCTGTGCAGTGCACCATTAACTCCACAGCTGACTCAAACAAAGGTCATTTGCTGAGGCTGAATCTGTCACTCTCAGACATACCAGGTCCCCTGGCAGTTCAGCCTACAAGGCCCCCTGGGAAGCAACCTCCATTGATTTGCCAGCAGCAGAAGACAATTGCTACCAGTGAGTGCTTGTGAAGGTTAGGAAGGCCTCACACGTCAAGTGGGAACAGACAATGCTCTGTTCTTTCATCCAAGTGATGCTCTCAGGTATCTGAGGATTATCCCTAGTGCATTTTCTTCTGCCCCTAAGCCCCCCACCCTGGCTACCTCCCATCCTCCGGCTGCTGAGCCCCAGCGCTCCCGTGGAAAGCTGCAGCCCATTTAAATCAATTCTGACACCCAACACCTCTCTGTTTTCTCAGCCTGTCTGCCCCAAATATTTCCCTCCAGCCCTGACAGAACGGGTATTCACAGGGCAGCTCCAGAATAACAAGTTTCCATTTTTGAGACGGTTGTATGGGGAACTTTGTGGTGTGGCAGCTGGCCAATGGGTGATCATTTAGCCAGGGGAGCTCACTACTGGGTAGTTAATTTGACATACAGAACAGAGTGGTTAGGCTCTCTCCAAAGTCCAGTCAGACACTTCTGAGCTCCCAGTATTAAATTATACCTGACGTGCAACTCCAAAATATCGGCAACTGAGTGCAAACCTTGACTGGTGAGGCTGATCAGCCCAGGAGTGGCTCGTTTGCTCTGACACAATCAATTTTCTCCAGCGGACTGTCAGACCATTAGCTGCTTTAGAGAGCTATGTGAGTTGCACTAGACTCTCTACAACTTCTGCATCACTAAGCTGGGGAAAAAAAAAAAAAAGATTAAGACATAGTGGTGATGAACCCACAGATATGAGTCTGGGAAGAGTAGGACCTCTTTCAGTGGTAACAGCCCAGGCCTCTGAATTCACCCCTAGCAAGTATAGGAATGAGAGCATGGCTGCAGAGATGGATTCCCACTTTACACATGCGCTTTCTCCATCTCGTTTAGGGCTTGGACTGAATAATCGTTATCACCACATGGTAGCTATCAGGGGCTAGCTGACACATTATAAAAGCCTAATGTAGCCAATGCGTGTTAGATTCTTAGCCAGCACCTGAATTGTTTGCCAGAACACTTTTGAGATAGACTGTTCTTGTGGTATTTGTATCACTGGCAGAAGCAGAGCAAATCTGGAAAACATTTCTCAGGGAAAAAAAATCTGTGAAGTGTTGCGGAGTCTAGAGGCAGATAGATGGTACTGAAATTCTGATTGCTTATTCAAACAGCTGTGGAGCTTGGGAGTCTTTTGGGCCCTCAGACCAGTATTCACGCTTTCTGATTGTGTTAGCAGTTGTAATCAGTTGGTCCTTTCTTTTCCGTGCAATTCTTTGGCCACTCATCTTGCCCAAAGCCTGCGTTTTGGCGTTGCTGTCCCTCTAACTAAGGAAACAGGAGGATTGTGCCTACTGAACTCAGCCGCTTGGAAATCAGGGGAAAAATATTTAGACTATTAACAAAAAATGTATTCTTCTATTTCGTGTGGCACTGGCTTTTCCCGTTTCAGTGCTGTCCCCACACTGCACACAGCATCCTGCGGTCTTTAGGGAGCATTTGCTATCTAATTAGGCAGTTGCATATTAGGATGACAACTGGAACATAAACCAAAATAGGCATAAGGGAAGCAGAACGGTCCCTTGGGCAGAGATTTCTATTGCCATTCATATACCTCTCTCACACAGAGCTAATTGTGAGAAGTGCTATAACATGACCACTAGAGCCCTGTGATGGCAAATGGAGAAAAAAAAGAGACTCTGCATAAATGCAGTTGGAATTTGTAGCACCCATTCACCAGAAAACTCTGATATTTCAAAATATTTTTCATCCTGATGGATGGATGACAAAACTATTATGGTTTTCCACCACACCAGAAGTACCGAGACGTCCTGATTGACCTCTGCCTGACATTTCTTACTGAGATGAAGTTTTTCAACAGACCAAAACTGTAGCTGGTTTATGAAAAAAATGAACTGGAATGTTTCCACAGCAAGGGCCAGTTCAGCTGTTTTTCCAAGTCCCCAGGAGGTGTGATGGACCTCCTGGGACCCTCTGTGTCCCCTGCATCCTTTGTGGGAGAGGATCTGAGTTGAGCTTCCTCTTGCTGTTGTTCTACCATGATTCTCCCAGGCTTTTTCATTTTGGTGAAAAAATCTTGATTGATTTGAATTGTTTCTCTTACTTTTGGGAATATTTGCATTTTCTCCCCTGCTTGGGTAAAGAGAAACTCACCAAACATGTCAAGCAAATTTGTGGGAAATCTGATGTAAAATCCCTTTAATCAGTTGTGTGGAAAGGAGTGTATTTATCCTGTAAAACCCTGTGGTCAAATAATTTTCAATGAGAAATACGAGCCTGGGATTCCTTCGATTCATGCTTGATAAAAAGGATTGAATGTGTTTTTGTCTTTTTTCTTTAATTTTTACTTACTTCATTAGAAATTTACAGTAGAAAATTACATCTTTACACCTTTTGCCTGGAAAACGCAATGGACCACTGGGTAATTAGTAAGACTGTGTGTTTACAAACATGCAAAGAACTTGAGTAAGCAGGAATGGAAGGAACTCCTAATCAGAGTGCTAAAATGACATGTGGCAGAATATAAGGAGGAAAGAGGGAAGCAAATGCATGAGGCCCAAGGGTAAGAGGATGCCAGGCAAGAATGGTGGTGCATCCAGGCAGGCAATACATGTATCTTGCTAGAAGAGTGTCAGGTGCCGTGCTGAGAATTCCCACCACTCAGCCCCTCTTGATCCCACAGAGCACACACAGCTCAGCCACAGGGTATCCAGTGATTTTGAATATTTTGTTGTCATCTCCCCAAAAAGCGATCCCTGAAGTCTCCAGCCTCTGTCCCAGGCTTGTGCAGCCACATTTATAGCAGAGTTCATGAGGAGTACTGGAACAGACACTCATTCCTTTACATGGGTACATACCCACGTCTTCTCGTACCCATTTTAGGACTTTTTAATAATGTGATCACAACTGCATTAGAGGCCAGTGTTTCTCATGGTTGCAAGGAAGCTGCTTCAAAACCAGTCCTTTTTTCTTGTCTCAGACATTTGAATGGTCACCTTCAGCTTTCTCTGTTCACTTCCACAGAGAATATCCCATACCTTGGGGTCTTCCAGATGCTATGAAGCCTGAACAGAACTGGAGTTCCCAGCAGGAGACAGTTAACCCCTCTGGCTGGTAACAGAGCTGTACCTGTAAGGTAAGTAAAGGGTGAGTAAGTGATGTTTGGAAGCAACAACCTTGTTTTTCACCTGTTTTAAGCTGTGGTGGCAGCTGAAAGAGTCATCAGAATGGACGTACTTGTCTTGTAACATCTTCTCTTAGGATGTGAATTAAATGCCAATGCTATGGGAGTTGGGCTCTTGGCTTGCACAAGAGCTGTTTGTGCTACTGGGTCTCACCAGACCTGCAAAAAAAAATGTTTCAGTGGTCAGAAAACCCAGGAAGAAAACAGGAGCTACCTGTGCCCTAAGTGACTGTCTGCAAGTGCCACATGGGTCCCCTGCTGGGTGCTAAGTGACCACGGGAATGCACGCCGTGGCCACACCAAATGGGAGCTGAGAAGCTGAGGAGTGCTGTGCTGACATGGCCCTTACCCTGTGTGGCTGGAGGCATTCGACACCTACTCTTAAAGCTTTTGTTCCAAGCAGATCACCTTTCTGGGAGGTTGCTTTGTCACTGGCAAATATGAGGGGACATGGTACCAAGGGGTAGGCCTCTGTTATCTTTTAATTCCCTGCAACATGCATAAGTCTGTCGGGTTATGGACCGTGGAGGTTAGTAGAAGAGTTGGTGTTCAGATGGTGGTGGAAGAGCTGTCCGTTTTCAGATGAAGTGCTCTTAATGAGAGCTTTTTGGAGCTAGCTCTTCTCGGTTTTTCCTATCACCTCATGACCTGCCACTTTCCTTTTCCTCCCAATTAGTTTAATTCAAACATTAGTGTTTACACCTTAACCTCCCAGTCTGCAGGGAGTGGGAAGAGGACATGCATATGAGTAAAACGCCAGCAGTGGCTGATGCCGTAAATCAGAGGGATTTTAGAATCTGATGACAAACCAAATTCCTGTCAGAGAAGAGCAGAACTGACCCCTCCCAAACTGTCATCGAAGCCGGGTCATAAAAATCACAGCTGTCACCAAAGCATGCCGGGCCTCTGGGGGACATGCCATCCTGGGGACTCATCTGCTGCCTTCACGGCCAAATTCCAAGCCCTCAGGCACATTCCACTTGACATTTTGTCACATCTCTTGCTGGTGCATCTGTTCAGGGGTATTAACTCTTCCTAAATCACTTTATTCCTTTTTTTCCTCAGAAGAAACAAGGCTATGGGAAATGTAGAGGTCTGAGCAGTGGTCTGTGGCATGAAACAGAGCCCAAATGTTTAAAAATTGGCAGCCTTTGGGGTAACTAATCCCATAGGCCATGTTGTTACAGTGATAGCATCAGAAATAAAGCCTGTGTTCACATAAACTTCAAAAAATTATCTTAACTCACATTCGTACATCCAAAATGATAGGAAATCTTCCCAGCTGTGTCCCCTTGAGCTTTGGCCACAGAGATCTGTTTCCAAAGGAGATGGGTGAGTGAGAAGTCAGACCACGACAGCTATGGTTGACCTGAGACAACTGTATGCTCAGTAGGGACGTGTAGAAGTAAAGACATTGAGGCGCCTTTCTCAAACCAGTTGATGGGGTCCAAGTTCTAAGATGCCTCCGTGTACATGAATGAAAGGAATGTTGCTCTGTTACGCCTGTGCATGAGATAATAACCAAACCGGGTGACGTCAATTCTAGAGCCAAAAAGCTAGCAGTCCTTACAACCAGGATGGGGTAAAAGTCTTATGACATGGGCATTAAAATTCACAGTTACAACTTGTCCAGCAGGGATAGCAGCAGAGAGACCGTGTCTCCAGACATCAGAGAGGCTGTAATGTACTGAAGAGTCACTGTTGTTTCAGAATAACAAAATTTGAATGCACGTGAGCTAAAAGTCTAACTAGTTTCACTGAGGATGGGGAATGGCAGACATCTGGCTGAGAAGAACCTGGGGGGTATTTGCTGGACTTCTCATGTTGCTAGTGACAAAACTTCTGAGAGTTTCTAAAAATAATAGGTGGTAATTTCTTTACACACAGTATCCTGCATCCAGGATGAGGTACTCAGTACCAACTCTTGTGCTGGACAAGGAGTTAATAACTAACCTAAGGGTCATTGGTAGCCTCAATGCCACTGATGGCAAAAGTGTATTTGTCACGTGCAAACAGAATTGCATGAAAGAGTAACCTAATTTTTATTTAAAACTCCAAAGCCCATTTCCCAATGCTTGTATTTCTGACTGGAAAACTTGGAAAAGCTCAGTTAAGCCTGGGAGTCCTTTGTGGATCCCCTAGCAGATGAATGCTCACAAGAGAACATCATGTGCATGTGTAAAATGTGATTTTGTTGGGTATGGATGGAAATATAGCTGAACGGAAATCACCCTGGTTAAAAGGCTATCTGAAAGCAGTGATTAAATAACAAGCTGTCAGATAAAAAAATAGGGAAAGAGAAGGTAGCAGGTGGTTAATATAATTTATAAATTAAAAATACATGCGTGAGCAGTCAAAATAAAGCAGTTTTTAAAATAGAAGTGACCAGTGTGGCTTTAAAGAGAACATTTTAAAATATATTAGGAACAAAAAAAAAAAAAAAAAAAAAAAAAAAGCCTTACTCGGATACAGGTAGCTTTAACAGCAAAATTGTAAAGTCAGAGGTGTTTAGTCCACATCGTATTTCAGTTCTACAGACAAAACAAAGCAGAGGGGTGGGGTTTATTATGTACGATACTATGGATGGAGTCAAAAGTTTGCGCTCTGTAGCAAAAGAAAAGTTCCATGAAAAGTTCTCATGTCCATCCTGGACTGACCGCCGCTCTGTCTGAAATCACATTCTTTGTGGGGAAACCATGAGGACTCTCAGCGCTTACCTGGACAATTTCAAGTGCAGTCTACAACCAAATCACTCAGACTGTGGATTCACTCAGCAGGCCTCTGGAGTTAGAAGAGCAAATCTAAAGAGGCAATCGGTAGCTGTGAAAGCTCCAGACCTCTCACGTTGGAGCCTAAACCAATCTCTACCAAATGGAAAGAAGAAAGACAGACCTTACCAGGAATTTTCCCCAGTAACACCTTATCTGCTAAGCCTTCTGCTGCAAAAGTCTCCTTTGAAAGCAGCTGGTTCAGGTGTCCAATGCAAAAGTGAGACTAGTTGCACTGCCGCTATGAGTTATGACAGCAGTGTGCAATGCTTCTGAGGATTTATAATACCCTCTTTGCTTGCACCACACCTTTGTACTGGCTCAGGCAGCCTCTACTCTGCATTGCTCTGGAGGTCTCACCTCTGGCAGCACATCTGTGTGGTGGGTGGGTCAGAGTACTCCAGTCCTACACAGCACAGTGGAAGGAGATCAGTGCAGGCACCTTTCCACATTAGCTTGAAGTTTGGTCTTTAATTCCCTTATGTTTTATTGCTTTCAAAGGGAAAAAGAGAGCATAAGGGTCTTTGTTCCTCTCCTTCGTCATTCCTCTCCTTGTTGCCTCTGTGGCTTTCTCAGTCTTCTCCCTGTGCTCAGCAACCCCCAGCAGTTCTTCCTCTCCTGTTGCCTACGGTTCCTCCTTCCCAGAATGTCCTTCCCCTTTTTCTCTCTTCTTTTGGTCCTTTTCATTTTCTTTCCTAGCCACCCCTTGCCTCCAGCCTTTCTACCTCACAGATTCCCAGCTGGCAGCTTTCCACATTCTTCGTCCTTGCTCCTGCTAGCCACTAAGTTTTAACCTCTTGGAAACAATCTCTTCTCTCCCATATCCTTTAACCCGTTGCATCTGGAAGCTGGTGCTGACACAGCTGCAGTGGCAGAAGGGGCCACTAGCGAACTGCCCACCCCCATGGCTACCACCGCAGCCTCACAGCTGTTACTCTGCTTTCCAGCTTCCAAGTTAAAGGGTGGCTTTTTTCTTTTTGGGGGATAGGATGGGGGTACTTTGAATTTTACATCAGTTGCCATTCATTGGTTATTCCTGAACTGCTCTGATCCAAAAGGAAAGGAAATCAAATGCAACTGTGTTGATCCTGGATTTGCCACTTTTTTATCCTTCAAAAGAAATTTAAGAAGTCATGTGCATATGGCAATGAAGAACCATCACAGAAAGGGATAGCATGTTACATAGTAAATATTGACAGCTATGCAGCAGATATCTGTCCCACTCCTTGCTTTTGCTCTCTCTCTTCCTCTCTTCATCCTTCTATCTCAACAGCCAGCCCTGTTTCTGCTTTCTTCCATCTGGCAGCTCTCAGAATAATCTCACCCACCTGTTAAATGAGAGAACGTCAAGTTAAATTTACAGCAGGGCCTGGAAACAGGATGCTACAGAAAAGTATTTTAATTAAAATCCTCCAATTGAATGCATGCTTCCTTGTGAAAAGGGAGCTGCCAAGAAGGGCCTGATGTCACCACCTCTACCCCCATTTGCCATGAAAGAAGGGCAATTGAAACCAGCTCTCAAGGTGGAAAGAGGAAAGGGCATTTCCAGGGAGTTTTCCAGGGTCACTGTTTCAATGCTGTTAGATGGTTCATGGAAGGTTTGCCCCTTTACCAGAATTAGAGCAGAAGTTGGTACAACAGCTCTGCTACTTCTGGTCAGGCAAGGATGGGGTAATATCTATGTGAAACCCGAACTCTGGATAGAAATCTGCAAATATAAAGCCTGCCTCTGACGTGGAGCTCACCATCACACAAACTCTCCTTCATGCTCTGCTTTGCTCTGCTTGATGCTCTGCTTTGCTAGGCAATGAAGTGGGATTTTAAGACCTGGTTTACTGCAGTTGCTGAAATAGATGCATGAATGGAGAGCAACGTTTTGAGACAGAAAACAAGATGGAAATAGATAACAAAAGACAAATGTCTGTGATTCCCATTTGGAGAGTTTGGGTGACCATGTCTGATACTTGTGGATGGAGCAGTGGACCCCCATCTGGACCCACTGTCAGCACTGAGATCTGCTGCAGAATATTAAATGCAGCATTAATATGTTAAACTGCAATTGTCCGGTAACTGCACAGCGCTTGGAGAGAGGAATAACAGACTGGGTATGTTCAAACAAACAAGAGCGGGAGCCAGGAGGAAGTATTTGGGCAGAAGAGGGAATTAGCAAGTGCTGTAGAACTGCGTCACTGCAATGTAACTCTAACTCTTCTAAATACTATGCAAATCCATCGACACTATATACTTCCTGTAAGCATGAAACCTCTGACTTGTCTTTCCTTGTTAGACAGTAGTTAACTGTTATGAAAAGAGAGTTAGAGAGAATAAAATGCACAGTACATGCCTCTATCTAACAACTTAGTAATATTACTAACAATTCATGACATTCTGCCATATTTACAGGTTTTTCCATGAAGTTGCCCACAACACGTGGAGGGGAAGTTTGGCACCACCGCATTCCTGCGCCTCCAGGCTGGTAAAGGTCATTTCCTGAGAGCCTCAGGTCACAGAGGAGAAAAGTTCCCGGCGCCCTCAGGTGTTTGCCAGCCCTCCTTCCTTGACAACAGAGAATCCTTTCATAAAACATTCATTTTATATTTTGATATTTTTATGCTTCATTGGCCTATTTAGAAATTGGAAAATCTTACATCCCCTCTTGAGAAATCTGGCAGGCATGTTTAGCTTATGCTGGGAAAGAAAAACCACGGACAAACCCTCCAGCCTTTGCTAAAATTTAAAATGGACAGTCCAAGTGCTAAAGCTGTTTTCAACACCCTTTGGGAATGCTGGGGAATCAAGCATAAAATAATTAAGACCTAGGGAAGGGTAATTTTTTTTCCGCAGCAAATTCTGGGGTGCAAGAGTGACTTCCAGACCAACAGTACAGCGCCCCAAAACAGTAGGTAGGTCAGGTTTTTAGGGTAATGGAGAATAGAGAAGCCAAGACTTTTGTCCTTTCAGCTTTTTGAGTCTCACCTACATACTTGTCAAATGGAGAGTAAGCTTAGCAGCAGCTCTGAAAAAGTGTTGTTGAGTGCGGTAATTGTTTGCACACCAGGAGCAATATTCGTCTATTCTTCACCAATTCACATCGCCGAATGTGCTCTGGAAAATCCTCCTCAAGCATTGCTTTGTTGATGAGGAGCAGAGCTGGTGGACCGGGAGTGCAGGGCCAGTGCTGCAGATGTGGGGAGGGTGAGAACAGGGATAGAGGTTGGAGAGAAGCTCTTAGGATGGCTTAGAAAAGAACTGCTGACAGCAGAGATTACCCTGCCAGCCAGAGCTCAAAATGGATGCTTGTATACACATAACATCTTCTACAACCCAAGAAAATGGAAATGTCCCATTAGATGCTTATCATGTTTTTTAAAGAAACACCTGGTGAAGATGCTCCACTGTATGAAGAAGAATTCTAGTGTTGAACTAGTGCACAAAAATGGAGAAATGCCCTAGAGAGACTGAAAGTTTCCATAACAACATTGCTTTATAGTTGCATTAAGCATAGTACGCTATGAAAGGTATTAAAAGAGCACGGAAGTAGGGTTCAGATCTTCAGCTGATGAAACATTTCTGTAGTTTGCAAAATTTGCATTTTGCTTCCTGCTACAAAAATCTCGGATTTTGCAGGCATACAATGAAATATTAAGATTCTGCCTAAAATCCTTTAAGTAATCTACAGCACCACAAGTGTTCAGCCATCGACTTAATTTGGACCATATGAACCTCATGAGTCATTTTCAAGCAATCAGAAGGTAACAGTTCAAGAGTAAGAGACAGCAAAATATAGCTAGTGCCGTACTACAAGCCTTGCACAGTATACGCACAGAGTGCCAGGAATATCCAGTCCTGCGCAGTTGTTATCAGGCTGTTAAGCTGATATATAAAAGACAGTGAGAAGTGTTGTCACTTGCAGCAGGGATCAACAAGGCTGACTGAGCTCCAGAGCAGCAACTGTAAGTAGGAGAGTCAGCGTCATTTTAAAGGAAGTTTTAAAAAACAGAATAGAAAATAGGAAAGAAAGAAAAAAAGCAGAGGTTCAGAGAGAGCAAGGCTGAAAGGAACTTCCCTGCAACCATTTAGTGCTTCCCTAATGCTCATGGTGGGGAAAATCTAAATGTGACCAATTACAGAGGCTCTGTAAGACCAGGCTGCTGTTTCAATGAAACAAACACTCACCTGGTTCAAGGAGTGCCCAACTGAGGCAAACTGTCTGCAAGGGGAGGTGTGTTAGGCCAATGGATGGTTGGTTTGGGTCTCCTGTTAAAGCTCAACCCTGTGCTGCAGTTGACCTAGAAAAGCAGGGGGATGGCAATGAAAGGGCTTCCAGTCAGTAGATGCTCCTAAGAGGCAAGCCTCGCCAGCACGCTGTGATGCTATCTGGCTGCCTTCTTGTGGCTTTTGGCAGCCTCAGAAATTGCAGCCAGCATCTGAGAAAGTTGTGGCAACTGAACTCACTGTTCAGCTCTTGAAGCTGTCACTCCAAGTTGGGTGTGGGGCCAAGTGGTGTGGCCAGAGACCTGTGTGGGTGTGAGAAGCTGGCCCTGTCTTTTGTCAACCTACATCTGCTCTTTGGGGACACAGCTCGAATTTTTAACGCTGCCAGCCTGGTATATCTCACTGCTCCACTGATCGTTTTTAAGGAAAATGTTAATCACATGTATTAGTTACAAAGAAAAGACTGTAAAGTCCAAACCACTCCGGTTAGGCATTGTCACTGGCACACTCCGGAGCTTAAGGCACTTCTGAGTCATTACCATCAGCTAAATGAGTGTAATATTTTTAATGAGGGAGTGTTGCATTTTGCAGATGTTAAGGCTTTTAATGGAAGAACATCTAGTGTGAGTGTGTCTCTGGGGATATCATAGTGTCACATATGAACTGCAGACCAGAGATGTGGGTTCTCCAGAACGTCCTGGTGAGGCCCTGGCAGTCACCCACATTGTGAGCAATCTGTGTGACACCAGTGAAGGGCTTGTTTGAAGACAAAAGTCTGCAGGCTGCATACAACTGCAACTGCATCTCTGCCCACTGCTAGAAGGTGTCAAAGTGCTTGAACACTTTGGGGTGCTTGAGGACTGGAGAGTGCACAAACACTTTCCATTGCTTAACAGTTGCTTGCCCTTCTCCCAGAAGTGGGTGGGAGCTCCAGAGGACTGTGCCGGACCCATCATTCCTAGCCTGCAGCTGTAGCCACCCTTCCTTCTGCCTGTCCAGGACCATGTCCCGGAGGGACTAGTTTTGGAAACCTGATAATGTAAGGGAGAATCCCAGGTGTTGTTCAGAGGAAAGGTTTGACTCTTTCCCTAGTAAAAGAAACACAGAGCTGTAATGAAAGCCTGGCTATGCTGGAAATTTTATCACATGCTGTCAAATTACTTTGGTGACCAGCTGTCTGGAGCTGAGCTCTGTCGCTGGGTCCTGCGAACACCTTCAGTTTTCTTTGTGCTTTTGATAGGTGATGAAGAGCTGCCATCAATGCCCTCAGCAACTCTTTTTCTGAGTTGGCTGTGTGCTCTGAACCCAGACTTGCTCCTTGACAACCATGGCCAAGAGCAGGGAAGCAGCATGAGCCAGGGTGGGCTAAGCCTGCAACTGACGCAAACTGAATAATCCCAGCTCCTAGACTCACCCTGTTCTCAACTAGTTCATTCCACCTCTCTGTTTCTCTCTTAGCTGGGCCTTACACCAACAGCTGCAAAGAAAGGCAAGAATGGCTATTTACTGTGTTTCAGAAGTGCTATGTAACTCCAAGGGAGTGCATTGCATCCTCCACCACCAGTGCTCTCGTTGCTATTTGTCATACTCAGCTGGTAAGTGTGCCCAACTTTATGCCAAGCAGTCAAGCAGGCAGGGGTAGTAAAAAAGTCCTCCCCACTTTTACTAGAGTGTTACTCCATTAAGTTTTGGTGTGCTCTAGAAAATGCATTCAAACTGGGATTTCTGGGAACAGATCCTCATCCTTCCTGGAAGCCTAGTATGCGCAGCCTGTCCCAAAACTCTGCTAGAACTTATCTACCTTGAGCCATGCACTGAGTTATTTGAGCCCACAGCTAGTTAAGGGAAGGGAAGATATCGCACCCCAGGCACTACTAATCAGTCAGAACCACCCCTGCAGCTCCTTCTCCAAATCCCCTTTGCACTGACACTGGTTTAAGCATCAAGTAACTAAACACGTGGCTTTCATTGCTCTCACCTGTTTCTTCATTTTAGTGCCCAAAGGGACATTTTCCCCACTCTTGACTCATACATGGTTGTTTCAAGTTCAAAATACAGCTGTCAGTCCCACACAAACCATGGGCTCCATTTCCTGCTCTTCCCCTCCTTGGAGAGAGAAGAGTTGCTGTTTGTCTCTGCTTTTCCCCCTCTCCCATTGCATCCCTCCCAAACTCTCCAAGGCTCTTCCCTTGCCTTTCTCACAATTTTCCTTACTGCTGTGCTTCCCTCCTCTCCTCTGCAGCCCTTTGCTCTTCACATCCTCACTCTGGACCACTCTGCCCTCTCTTCTTGCTGTGCCTTGCCGTTCTCTCTGCTCCCTCAAGCTCACCCATGCTATCCATATTGCTTTTGGCCTCCTCTTCCCTCCTGCACCCTGGGGTCTCTTGTGTATCCCCGGGCTAACTACAGCTCCCCATGCCACTCTCACTACCCTGCTCCCCAGGCTCTCCCTAATTCCCTGCCTGGCTTTCTAAGAAGCTTCCCTCTGCCTTTCTAGGCTCATTCAACTCTAGCTGTAAGTAGCCTGGCAGCCTCTTCATTTCCAGGAGTATCCAGCCAGTAGAAGACTATTACCGTCTTGGCTGATGACCAGCTCAATTCAAAGTTACTGGGAGTGACTGCACTGTTGGTCAAGAGTCTGATAGAGAATGTTGGAAGATGGAGCCATTTTGAATAGTGTTGATTTGTGTCAGCAGATCAGGAGGGAAGAAAAGTATCAATATTGGATAATTCAAGCCTCGTTAGACATGATTATATGTTGCGTCCTCTCTCTTGTTCTTTGTCTCCCTGCTTTCTCATGAAGGTTGTTCAGCCTTTCCTCTGTCCACAATGACTTTTGCTTTTCTTTTTTCCTACCATTTTTTCTCACCATTTCTTCCCCTGGTGTTCAGGTTATAATGAGGGGTAAATTAATTAAATTGAAAACAAATGAAAAATAATGAGTCTCAAAAAATACCCTTAAGACAACGTCCAATCACAAGTACAGAAAAAGTTGATATTGAAGTGCCTGTACAAATCATGGAGAAAGACTCAAAACCAAACTGCATGTGAAACTGCAAACAGGGTGGAGGGGGGAGCAAAAGGAAAATGCATGACAAATTCACATGAAGTGTCCCAGACAGCTTTTGTCTGCACAGAAATGGTTTTATGGGATTCTCTGCAGAAAAAGGAACAAAAAAATTAAGGAGTTGAGTTCAAAAGATCAGGTTGCATTTTCATTGATCTCAGACTTGTAAGAGCTGCCCCATCAATCACAGTTGCTTAAAAATTCCTATTAATGGCCTCAAGTGCTGGGGCTGCCCATATGGTTCATCTTTGTAACATTTGGGCGTCTCCCTGGGAGCAGTGTGAGATCTGTCAGTGTCAGAGCCAGACACTGCGCTCATCCCTACATTCCCACAAGTGGTGTAAGGAAAATACTATTACTACAGGACTGAGGAGCTCCATCTGATCCAGGACAAAAGTAGCAGCAAATGAGAAAAGAATAAAGACCAGAAGATTTGTCTTTCAGAGGTACTCAGGACAACTGCAGACCTAGGTAAAAATCCCAGTGTGTAGTCCAGGAGGTGTATGGGACAGTTTCAAGCCAAGGTGTTGCAAGGCATTGAACAGAAATAAGCACCTGTTTGCTCTTAAGGAGCTGAGAAGAACATGGCAGATGGAGGCTTTCAGACTGGAAAGGAAATTTAAGAGGAGGATGCCCTACCATTATACTGAATGATGTGATTAACACCATGGTAGGCTGGAAGTCTCATCAGATACAGCTCGAGCTAGTCTTGTCCTGAGCAACAAAGTGAGCATGATGGTAAATCACTCAATGATGATCTTTAGATAGAACTTTGTAGGTGTACAGCCAGGAGCTGTGCTCCTCACTGGTAGCTGAGTCATGCCCATGGGCAGCAGATGTGCTTTTACCAAGCTGAAGACTTTGGCTGCAGGCTTTGTCATATGGACATCCATATTCCTATGGACAGGATATTAGGAATGTGCTTGATGCTGAGCACATGCTTAAGACTTTCTCCCATTTCAGAGGACTATCCCATCTAGCCAAACTGACTCCATGCCCTTAATGCCATCGGTTTTCCTTGGAGACAATTCAGATCCAGAGCCAAAATTCAACAAACAAATCTTTCTTTCTAAAGGGCACAAATTTCTCTTTATAGTAAGTTCTCCTTCTTTCTTGCATTGGGGAAATTGTCATGGAGATGCATTTCTAAACTGGATCTTCAACTCCAGTCCACACTGGACTTACGTAGCAACAAAATAACTCAGAAATCTACACTGAAAATAATCGTGCTGCAGCCTGACTTTGGTAAGAGTTAGAGCATGTACTTTGCCACTGTTGTCCCAGAAGTTGTGACAGAGCAAGTAGGAGCCGCTGATATGGCCAGGAAGTCCTTTGACTTTGCAGGGTCTTTCTGCAAAGAAATCTGCAAGGGGAGAACAATATTCACAATCTCTACTCCACTCATGCTATTGATTTGCCCTCAAACGGGTCACAATTTATTAAAGAAGGGTGAATTATCTGTAGCTAAACAAGGTCAACGCAGCATCAGAGAGCGAGGGATCACTCTCTCCAGGTGGGCTGAGAACTACATGGGATGCAAAGCTTAGGTGGTGCTCACACCGGGCCAGGGCTCAACAAAGGTCCACCTCCTGAGGTCTGAGCAGAGGCAGTACAAGTAATGTTGTGAGAAAAGTCGTTTGCCACAGAAGCAGGTGTGGAGCTGAGATGTCAACGGTGTCAGCCCTCCCTCTTCAGAGAGCCAGCCTGCTGCAGCGAAGTGCTTGCAAGCAGGATTAAAGTTAAACTTGTTGAACTGAGGTTTGCCACATGTTGTGCGTGCAGGGACACTCTCCTGCTTCTGGTCCTTTGTACACACACACACACATGCATGGACACACGATACTTTTACAAGCAAGTTGTTTACAAACAACAATGCTGAATTTCAGTGCACATTCACTATTTCACGTATTTTCATCTGGTCTCCTTTTTCTCAAGTGCTTATGCATCAAATTTTTGAGGGGACAAGAAAGGTCGCCTGCATTTTCTGGACATCTTTTTCTTGCTGGTTCTACAAAGTTTCTCTTTTTGTACACCTGATAAACCACTCTGATTATTTTCTCTTGGCCAGTTTGATCCTGCTTTGCGCTCGCAGGAGAAAGAACACTTTTTTCTGGTGGCTGCCTTAGGATCCCGGCAAGATGCCATAGTCTGTGAGATGAGAAATGGTGACCTCATGAATAGGGGGAGGGAAAAGAGGGGGCGAGACTGAATTTTTGGTTTTCTACATTTAAATCCCATCAGGCTTTGTGTTTTCATTTCAAATTCTTTCCAAAATACTGTATCTATTTTCCTCCAGGATACTATGATCGAAATGACTTTACGCTTTGCCTCCACTGGTTATTTTTCTAAATAGAAAAAAATTATTTGTCTTCAAAAGGATTTAAAACTCACTCAACAAAAAACACCCTGCAATAAAGCAAAAAGTGGGAAGACATGAGTGCTGTAGAAACAGGCAAGTCACAAAAGAGTTAAAGTTCTTTACACATTGCCAAGTTAAATAAGACCTGGAGGGACACATGGCTCTCCCCCCAGCACCCACTGAACTCCGGGGTGTGGGCTCATGAAATGCCTGGGAGGCAAAGTTGGCCCCCATTGTGTCTTGTTTAATTTGGCTGCTTGAAGTACTCACTTTTTTTGTAATTTGGCTCTTCCTACAGCTCTCACACCTTCCTTTAACATAAATGTCCTTTACATTTTCAACATGCCTTTTCCCCAGCCCTCCATACCATATTGTTTGGACAACTGTCTCTTTTTCTCTGTGCACCTACACAGGGCTGCTGGCACAGGGCTGTGTTTATCTGCACACAGAGGGAGAGTAAAACCAAACTGAAGAGCACCATCGGCACAAGTACTGAGATTCCAGGGGTGCACTTTTCAGCTCTGCGTGCTGGTAAGGAGCTGGCAATTGTGCCCTGGAGATTTCCACTGGCCAGCAGCGGGACGGCTCTGGAGCAGCACATGATGGTCAAGTTTTGCTGCTTGTACAACCCACAGTCTTTGCAGCCTCAGCTGGAAACTCTTTCACCATCGCCTTGCCATGGGTCGGTGATAAAATACTAAGCTTGGTCCCACTAAGCCTGCATGGCTGGTTGATGTTGCAACAGCAACATGAGAAATATAGCTCAGACTGCCTACGCTTGGTGGTGTCAGTCATCACACAGCACGCTCTTCCTCCCATCTGACTTAAATGCTGAAAGTATAAATGGAGCAACATTACCTTTAATGCAGAACCAAATTGGCAAAGATGGGGACTTTGTCATCGCTTTTACTAGTGATTACAGTTTTGCAATAAATGGAGCAGAGACTGGTGTAGGGTATGCATGGTCAAGGGCAAATCTTTTGTTCATTTTACTGGTATGCAAAATGGAGCTATACTGCCTTGACCAGCAAGGGAGGTGCAGGGATTAGTTAAAGTATCTAAGTGCCTTGGCCATGGAAAGTAGAGGATAAATTTTCAAATACTATTGCAAAGAAGAGGTTGTAGGTATTTTTCTGGCTATGTAAAGCAGCAAAAATTATCTTTAAAATTAATTAACATAAAATAGGAAAACCTGAAATAATATTTTGTTGCTATATGAAAGTCCTTATTTAGACATAAATGCCCAATGACTTTGCTGAAAAGCAGTCAGCTCAGTCTCACCCTGAAGGAGATTCAGTCTGCACTTGCAGCATTAGAAATGTGTTCACCCTAAAGTACGTACCTGTCTGAAAGGGCAAGGCCCAAAGTGGGTGAGAAAAATGCAGGAATGGAAGAAATGCCAGCTGTTGAGACCAGAGCAGAAGGTTGTGGGAGCGCATCCACCCATGTCACTGCAGACTCTCCTTCAGGGGCTGCTGGTTCAGGGGACACTGTGTCTGGGGACAGCATCGAGGGCAGAACTTACATTGTTTGCTCTGTACACCACCAAAATAGTCCTAGAAGAGAGGCTTCTGCTGCAATGCCTCTTCAGGGATTGAACACCAGCAGCCAATAACATTTTTCTTTCTGTTATTGCTGTAAAAAAAAAAAAAAAAAAAGATCCAGAAGGAACGCTGAAAAAGTGCAGTGAGAAGGCAGTGGGGCCAGGAAATGGAAATGGATGGCTGGACACTTTGGGATTGTTACAGGCAGCTCTAGTTCAGCGAGATTTGCTGGGCTGCCGCTTTGCTGGCCTGGGAGATGCATTAGCAAATGATATTTAGAAATCATAAATAATCTCATTATATTGCAGCTGTTAGCATTCTGGGAAACATGGATAAAAGCAGTGGAGAACTGAATTAAAGAACCCCCCAGTGGCACAATTGTGGCAACAGCTGAAGGGAGAAAAAAACATAGATATTATGGATGGATGAACCTAGAGAATTTTTTAGGTTTGGATTCAAGCTCAATTGAAATTGTGAATTCCCTGCTTGCCTTGTAGGGGCAACTCATGGATGCTGTATATTGCTCCTTCTGTTTTAGAACTGTTGGACTTAGAAACGGAAAATAGCATTAGCACTGGGCATCTAGTCCACAGCCCACCCTGGACTGCTCCTGCAGGACTTCCCCGAGCTTTAGCACTGTGAATCTGCTCCACAGCTAAATTCAGCTTGTCAAGCTACTTTACTTGGCATTCCCCCTGAATTTCCCGTTTCCTGCTTTATCTTCTCTTCACAACATGTTGTATATGATGAAAAGTAAATTATTGCTGAAACTCAGTGTCAAGGGGTGTCAAACTGCCTTGAACACAGGTCGCATTGATTTTTATATGGCTATGGCTCAATTTCATAGATACTGTTCATTGATGCTAATACAATGAACACTGAGAAGTCCGCCAACTTAGACCTGAAAGAGATGGACATCAGAGATCCCTTCACATCAGGTACTCACGGCACGCTCATGCACTCACAATGTGAATATGACCTGGATATTAGAAAGGAGAAGGCAAAGAACTAATGCCATATGACAGCTAAGCCTTGCTCCCCCTCTCTCCCCATCTTGCTTTTTACTATGTATAAGCCTTAGTTGACAGCTTGAACTATAGTCATGTTAGACAGACCTTTCCAGCCTTACATTTCTCCTATGCCACTGCAGAACCTCCCCACCCTATCCTGTGTGCTGGAAAACACAGATTCCAGAATTATTTAGTTCCCCAATTTGGATTTGTGCATGACCTAAGACAGGAGCCAGGGTCTTCATTTTTCAACAGAAAGCATACATGATAAATCAGGAATCACTATTAAACAGGGTTTTAACTCTAGAAGTTCTTTGAATCAGACTGTTTCCTTCGCAGACCATGGCAGTGATGGAAAATGCTTCACAAGTCCCCTGTTACAGGGACAGACAGCTGAGATAATAACTCCTAACACTTCATGGTGTTTGTGTCACACTGGAAAAAAATAAAGAACAATTAGGCATAGCATAAAACCAGTTATGTTTATGTACAGACAACGTAACTAATTTTATGTGCTTTTAATTGTGTATGTTTAGTGATTAGTTGCCTGATACCTTCAGTAGCTATAAACAGTGTATGCAATAGTGTATACAGTGTAAACAACAAATTTAATACCGCACATTTCATGTTTAAGGAGTCAATATGTTTCCTTTCAAAGGCTGATTTTTTTGTTGATATGATTTTTACCTTTGTGGTCAGAAGCTAGAGCATCACAAGCTCCTGTGGACAAGTTCAAATTCTCCATCCAAGAAGCAGGGCAGTTTACTATTCATTATCCAAAAGTATCTGAGCTATTCACAAAAACATCTTCACAGACTTTATGTTGTCCCTTTTGCTATGTGTTCATGGCCAGTTCTTTCTTATTTTGGATGCGTGCACTTTGTTTTTCATTTTTATGTAGGTTTCTTCAAGCTAACATAACCTCTTTTTATATACTCTTTTATTCTTTTTACTTTTTTTCCCTCAGTTCACCAAATTTTTGTTGGTTTCCTCTGGTCTTCTGTAAAGAGACTGCTCCCAATTTTGTAACGTTCACAGAGTTAGGAGTTGGAGTATTTTATGGGTTCCTGTAGTATTCTACAGGAACTGATGTAACACAACTCAGTGCAAGACTCTATAGAAGTGGAAGTGATTTTTATTTAGTTTTCTAAAAAACATGAGACTGCCAAGGCACACATGGGACTCACAAGCTCCAAAGGTATGTCTTCAAGTAGTCTGGGCAGAATCACTTGCATGCAAGGGAAGATCGCCATCGAACCTTCGCTTCATCTTCTGGCTTTCTTTTCACTGGTGGTAATGAATTGGTTTTTAGATGGGTCTTTTATACATTTCAGGAGTCACAGGTACCGAGCTTTTCACCTTGGAGTCTTGGTTAATTACCCATCATAAACCTTGGGTGACATTGCTGCACATTGTCTTCTCCATCCTCATTTTGGGTAGCTTGCTGTTAAAGCTTGGCTTCTTGTTGGGGTTACAGGAAGAGAAATAGCACACACACTGTGCTGTAGTCTTATTGCCATCCTTGTGTTAGGGATTGCAGGTTTTCTGCTGTTGAGTCATCTGTGCTGTGATTTTGGTGAAAGCAACGCATTCCTCAGTGGTTACCAATTTTGCTGCTGTTGGTCATGTCCCTGGATATCAGTACAGGCCATTCTTTGAATTCTTGCTCTTATGGTCCTCTGGTGCTTTTACACACACACATCTGCATTTATATTTCTAACTAATCTTAATATTTCTGTATACAGACCTTTGCATAACAACATAATATAAACCATGGAGTAGAGTGCTGGCCCTGGTTCGGATGGTTGGCAGGCTGTACTTAAGTTTATGCTGGGTTAATTGCACTGCAACTTGTTCCAGCTTTACTGGGAGAGGCAGAGGCAGGTAATTACATCAAGTCTCCAATCACTGGACTGCATTATTTATTTAATATGTCAAACTGACTGCAGTTTTTCTTTGTGCCTGTTCCTGGGCCACTTACTTACACCAGCTTAAAATGCAACTGTATTAATGTGCAGTTACCTGCCTGCACATTAAGAGAAATGTTATAAACCAGCTCAGGCAGCAGAGGAACCTGAGGCCATGTCACCCCCTCCTGCCACCCACTGGGCACTCCTGATTCTTACGAAGGAAACACTGGGAAGGCGATGGGTGCTGCAGCATGTCCCCAGGGCTGTCATCTGGGTAGTCTGGAGGGAAAAGCCCTTCCCAGGCACGGGCGTCTTCACTGAGAATGACTACAGACAGCCTGTCTTTTTGGCTGAACCAGCACCACCCTCCCCATCATCCTAAGAGAAGAGCTAATGCTCTCTGCTCGCAGCCCCAGTTGGGCCAACTCTGTGTCTCTCCAGTACTGCTGCATCCAGTCAGCTGGAAAATCATGTCCTGAGGTGTGCACGGTGCTGGATGCTCAAGGGGAGACATGGCGTAGCAAAGAGTAGGACTGCTTGTGAAAGCATCCAAGAGGAGCCCGCAGAAGTCGCCCTGTCTCAGCAGAGATGGGCATTATCCAGCTGAATGTCGGAGCTTCCAAAATGCTCAACAAATTTAGAACGTTACTGGAATAAGAACAGCATCTGTAGGAACTTGAACCAGTGTAAAATTATACAGGCTCCTAATCCTTCTGCCCCACAGAATGCAATGAGTTCCACTTTAAGTCAGAAAAATAGACAAGCTCAGCGCTCCAGAGACAGATTATTGCACAACTAACCCTACCGCAGGGCTTTGTTGCTCCTCCCTGAATCAGCCGATGCCAACCACTATCCAGCACAGAAGCCATGCTCATCGCTGGGCTGTCGCAACACAACAGCGTGCAGCCGTGTGAACTGCTCTTTTCCAGTCTAGTCCTCTGTTCAGGCACGCTAGAATTATTGGAGATTTTTATTGTAGAAAGGAGCTAATATTTAAAGAGGTGTGCTCCATACACTGCTCTTGCCCTTTGTGGTCATATTACTCTTCTGGGGTGATCAGCAACAGTTACTGTACCCTTGAAAAGAGTTCCAGGGATTTTAGCTGTATTCTACACATTTTCCTAGACAGCAATTACAGACAAATTAGAAGGAGCAGTCAGAAAAGTGAGCCACTTTTCCAGCAGCAGTTTTGTGGGTCAGCAGCAGGCTATGCAAACCCCTCCCAGCAGACCAACAGACAAGCTCTTAGGAACGGTCCCACCAGTGGACTCAAAATGCTGGATTACAGGCCTGGTCCTGCAGGCTGGTTCTCTAAGGAAGAAACAGAAGAAACAGCATGTCATTGGCATGCTGAGGTATTTCTCTACCCAATCCTTGGGTGCACTTTCATGTTGTTGTTTTGTTTAGAACGATGCCCAAGAAGCAACATCCTGCAAAACTCATCTTCTAGTGCTAATCTACCATGGGAGGTGTGCTCTGGGTGAATGTGCCTTGTTGTGTTGGGGGAAAAAAAAATCTGCACACTTTTTCTTTTTTTTAATGGCAAGTGACTAGCTGTCAGCCCTCACCTACATCAGTAAAGCTTCACCCAGTGTGCAATAAATCAACCACACTAGTAGATCATCTGCTGTAATTTTTGCTGTAGTATATTTAACATAATGTCACAGGCTGTGTACCTAAATTGTATTTATGTTTGTACCCTGAGCATTTTGCACATAGTACTTACATTCCCTCCAAGAACACTATGTCGCACTGGAGTGCAAAGTCCTGGTTTTGCTGAGCTGTGGTCATGTTAATATTTATGTCCCGTGCCTGTCAGTGCGTTAAGGAATGAAGCTAAATAAACTTTGCAAAGCTGACAAACCTGCTCTGATTATTTCTGCCCCATCCTTTTCATTTGTGTAACAAGTTGCCAGGTTTGCATTTGGAACAGCTTGTGCTGCAAGATGAGGGATCTCCTATCATCGAGATTTCCACTACCCTTCCTGGCATTTGGATTGGGCTTTTAAAAATGGGTACTTCTTCAAAGAGGTACATGATGTTTCACCTTCTAAATTTGCAGCTTCTGAGAGCCTTCTCTTCTCCTGGACTGGAAGCCAGAAGCCTGCATGGGCTAAGAGCAAATGGGTCAGCCCAGGAGTGGTGGAGGAAAGACTCCCTGGTTTCTGCAGCTCTTTGTAGATCCTCTGGTGTCTAATAACATGCTTATGCCAGACGAAACTTGGGGGGTGGGGGGGGCATGCATGCAGGATACCTGATCCTTGTGTGGCTTCTTTGAATGAGGAGATGTCACATGGTGGCCTTCCCTGCACTGGGAAAGTGAATAAGGGCCCTGTCCTCCTCCGTGTCTCTTCTAAAGAAACATGTGAGAACTTGTATCTTTGCAACTCTGACCACACTATCAAAGCTGCTTAAAGTTGGCCAAGGGGTTCAAATGTTCGTGGTGAAGCAGGGAAGGAAGAAAGGGGAAAGGAACCACACAACAGCCACCTCTGCGCCCCACGCATACATGCTTTCAAATGAGCAATCAAAGGGTTCTTGGATGAGAGCATGACCATGCCAGAAGGGCTCTCAGGCCCTGTGGTTAGGGCAGTCACCCAAGGAAAGGGAGCATTCCCAGGGTGGCTGCTGTGTGTGCTGCAACCCAGGCTGCCCACCAGGCGAGCTGGTCCCAAGCTGATCTCCCAGACTGGCCCCAGTGCATCTCTCCCATTGCCCTTTGCCATCGCCTCTTCTCTGGGAAGCCTCAGTGAAAAGTGGCAAATGGCTCAGAGCCTTGTGTGCCTATGGGGGCGGCGGGGGGAGAAGAGCCACTGCTGTACACGAGATACCTCTGTCACACCTGAGTCCGTTTCAAATATAATGCTCACCTTGTGTTTCTGGGAAGGTGTCAAGGCCTTAAGCAGGTTTTCTGCTAAAGGGAGCGGTATCCTAGGAGGATTTCACCTGTGCACCTAACTGAACACTAAGTAAATCATTTTAACATGCTTTAGCCTGTTATTTTTGATACTGCCTTCCAAACACTGCTCTGCTTTTGCTTTGCACAGTGACAACCACGGATAAAGTTTACTATTTTTTTCCCATTTCACTGTTAGCTTGTTTTTAATCCTCATTGACTGTCAGTGTAACTTTCACACCAAGTCATATTTGTGTATTTACAGTTTTACATCTTGGGACAGAGAAGCCTCTCTCAGGTATTTTTTTCCTGTTCTTTTTCAGTCTTGATGCTAAATATTCTGATCCGGAATCAACGAAACACTTAAACATATGCTAAGATGAAGGAATAACTATCTAGCTAACTAATCTCTCCCGTTTTATATATGTGCCACAAAAGAGCTAAATAAATGTGTCTATAAATATGGTCAATAAATATGGTCAATAAATGCTCACCCTAAGGTCAATAAGTTTCATACTGAAGGCAGTTGGATGGAGTAACATTATCTCAGTATGCTGAAGAGCTTGGTTGCATCAGGGACAGGGTGCTCAGTACCTTGATGGATCATATTGTTGAAGAGTCTGGGTGACAATTTCAAAGCTCTTCCCCACGGACTCCTACTAAAATGCACGGAAACTGGGATTCCAGTTCTGCGCACTAATATTGAAGGTTGTGCCCTACATCTGTCTTTTGCTTTCTTCAGCGACTGTTTCCAGTGATAATTTTTTATTAAATTATTTTTTTGTTTTATTCAAGATTAGAAATGTATATTTTCATACTGAGAATGATTTTGATCTTGTTGAATCACATTCTCCTCTTAGCTGAAATACAGACTCACTCACAAAGAATTAAACGAAATAAATAAGAAAGAGCAATCTAACACAAATAGCCGGCAGAAGGAAATACTAGTTCACACGACATACTATTAACCTGTAGAAATCGTTGCCATAGGATGGAGTCAAACCCAAAGCACGGCAAACCTCAAAGTACAGATTGAAGAATATTTCTGAAAGATTCTGAAAGGACTTTTAGAAAGGCTATAGAACTCCCCGTTACAAGATTAAACCAAGAATTAATTATTAGGGGTAAACAGAAGACAACAAGGAGAGGGACAGATTCTCTCCCATCCGTAGTCGCTCCAACCCTTTTCAGCAGCATCCACGGCTAGACACAATGAAAGCCAGAATACAGTTGGACAGGCTAGGCACAGAACTGGGAACGGTATCGGTATATTTATCTTCCCCTGTAAAAATAAAAATTAAGAAATGCTTGCAGAATTTATCTTTCAAGGTCTTTCTACCTTCCTGGTGCTATTTCAATTCAGAAAAAAAAAGTTTATTGACACAAGGAAAGCTGTAAACTCTGCAGCCATAACTTACAGCCAAGTTTGGGGGTGCTTCAGCTTCCCCACTGCTTTCAGTATTGATGTCTCAATCTCATATTTGAAATGTAGTGCAAATGAAAAACTGACACATACCCCAAAATGACATTTCAAAATGAGAAACAAATTATGCTTATTTGTAAGTATTGTTTTCTACACTGACTGTGAAAAATTATTCTGAAGAGCTTTTTATTAGACTTTAGCAATCAAAATGACAACTCTAGCTGTCCATAAGACACACTTCCTGTGAAGGCAGGCACCTTACACATCCCAAACACTCGATTTTTAAAATCTCTTCAGAAGACAGAATTTTAATTTTTATTGTAATATTGCCTGGACTTCACAATTTAGCACCCCGTCTTTCCTTTCCTCTGCTGTGCAAACAGGCATGGCAGTATCCTGAAAATGTCTGTCTCTAGAAGACCACTGAGGAAGCCTCACAGACAGAGAAAAACACAGAGGGAACAATTGCAAAGATTTATTTAGCGCATTCTGTGCTTGGCACTTAGAAACAGAGTTCCGTGCATAGGGCAAATCTTTATACACCTTTTTCTTCATACATATTTTACATACCATTTTTATTGCCCTCTTTTATATTCATAATATTGAATCCCTCACTAGGCATATAAATACATTTATCTACAACACCTCACAACAAATCTCAATAATATCTGTATTCTGTTACTTGGTATTTGCATTTTCACACAACTTAAATGCATAGCTTGCACCAAGCTACAATTGTTTTCTTATTTTTAAAGGATTTGAAGAAAAAAAAAAAAAAAGAGAAGAAAAAAACAGAAAAGAAAGATGTCAAAGGCAATGATCTATTTGGTTAAACAGAGATCACGTGGCAGGCGGGAGGTTGGCGAATACTCGACCTCACTGCTACTGAAATGCTAATGGTTTTCTATGGCAACTCTTGCATGCAAGGTGAGGGAGGCCGGCAGCACTTCTGTAGAGCAGAGCTCTCTTTTCTCATTGCTCTTCCCCATGAGCTCAGTCTGGACAGTTTCCTCCCATTGGGTTGAGTGCTATGGGACACGCGTTCCCCACAAAGGCTGTTGTCCTTTCGGTTTGGGTGCATCACTTCGGGTCACATCAACAGGAGCTGAGCCACCTCTCCCCCATACACCTCTCCGAAGATCAGTCCCTGCTTATGTCTGAGGCTCACTTGTAAGTTAAAACTTTTCTCTCTTGTCTCTCTCTCCCATCTCTGTCTGCAGGCTGGGTGCTGGTAAGCTCGACCCTCGGAAAGAAACCGCTCATTGGGCAGAGCCATGGTGAAAATGCAGAAACCTCTTTGGGAGGAGAATCTCCAGCCCAGCAGCGCCATTCCTGTGCTACAGTGGGAGAAGGAGCCACGGGCCACTGTTGGCTTCAGAAATGGGCTGAGCCGCTCCAGCAGTGAGGAACAGCCTGGGAAGGGGAAGGTCTTTAAAGCAGTGCAGCTTCAGAGTACGAAGGCTTGGGAGACTGCCTTTCTTCAGCTCCCGGAGGAGACAGCACAGGGGCACGGCTCCCTCCACGCCGAGAGCTCACACAAGCTGAGAGTTAATGCATAAACAGTATATTCAGCTGCTTTTCTGCAGCTTCTCATTAAAGTCATGCCCTTCTTTCTGCAATGTCCAGAAAGAGCAGATGCTCTGTGCCAGGTCTGGAGGCCCTGGGCTACAACAAGCTGCGATGGCTGTCAGTTGAGGCTTTCCACAAGGTTCTGTGGTGCATAGCTAGATGGCTTGTGTTCTTATTTATCATTACAATACTAGTTCCACTATAAGTTTGAAGGCAAAAAGGTACTGGGATGGGTTTACCCCTGGAAATGATGAAGGTCCAGCTGCCTTCGATGCCAAGGAGAGGCATGGCGTGTTAGACCATGTGCACAGACATCTGTGAGGAGGAGCCCTGAACCGCACCGTACTGTCTGTTGTCACAGGCGTTGGCCATCTGCTGGTTGCTGGAGGGAGGGCTGATCATGTGCATCCCATGATCCATCCCCGTGGAAATGTATTGCCTCTCTCCAAAGGCCGCGCTGGACGGGGAAGAGCAGAGTAAAGTGCTTTGGGAGGTGGTGAGTTTCTCTGGGCTTGCCGCCAGCCTGGGGGAAGCAGGGAAATTGTATCCATAGAGGTTGTAGGGATTGTGCAGGGAGAAGGTGTTGTAGGAGCTCTGCTGCATGTGGCCGCCACCGAACATGTGTGAAGAGGAGGAGGTGGAGGCAGGATTGCCTGCTTGCATGACATACTGAAACTGGGAGCTGGGGAAGGACCCCAGCTGGCCACTGTATGCCTCCATCTTGCTGTTGCTGGGCAGGGAGGAAGGAGTTGGCATTCCTGAGATCAAGGATGGAGTCCTCTGAGGCATGAAGGTTTCGGAGGGCTGCGAGGCGGAAGCGGTGCTGCTCTGCAGCCGGTTGTAGCCGCCATCGCTCAGCCCTGGGTAGCTCTGCAAGGCGGCCATGTTGCTTCTGGCACACGGGGGATAATCAGACAGGTTGAGGTTGCAAAGCTGACTCTCACGGCAGCCAACGTTGAAAGTGTTGGGGGCCAGATGGAAGGCTGGAGGAGAGCAGGATGGAGAGAGAAGGTGAGAGGAAGCAGAGGGCGACGGGGTCCCTGTGCTGGACGTGGTCGGGGAGGTGCCTGTGCTGCCTCCTGCAAAACAAAACACATGGGAGGATGTTCAGAGCCCAGGACCACATCTGCAAAACGAGACAGTCTCATTAAAAAACAGCTTTGTTTAATAAAGAAACAAGGGTGGTAAAATGGCCGCTGGAAAACTCAGCCTTTCTTGGCAAGAGCCCTCACTTTATTAATAGCATCCCTTGGTCTTTCCTGCTGCTTTTTTTTTATGATTTTGTTTTTCAATGGAGATTTTCTTCCCTTTCAAAATAGGAGAGGGAAGCAAGCACATCACAGAGCAATTGAAGGCAGTGGGAAAACCTGCAAGGAAGCACTGCTCCATCAGTCGAGAGAGCTGCCATTTCCAGGCATGTTTATCTAGTCTATTTTAAAAAAAAAAAAGTCTCATCTCCCTCTCCGGTCTGCAGGAAGACCACCAGTCAGTGGGCTGCATGGCCCCGCTGCAAACATGCTTTATCTTCTGTTCAGGGAGCTTATGGTGGGAAGTGGCTGAAAGCACATTGGACTTCTGCACTATTCAACATTTTTTTCAGATGGCTCGTGGTGCAGTGGTACTGATTTAAGCCAGAAGTAACACTAAAATGAAGGGACACAGTTTCAAGCTATAGCCTGTTCCACCGAGCAGAGAAAGGGGATGTGTCAGGATTTTCAATCATGTGCTTTAAATTTAAGAGGGATTCCATATGTTGTATCACTGGTGTTAACAAAATATTGATATATATGCATGTTGGTAGTATCAATGTATTATACATTATTTATGCTATGAATGATAGAATTTATTATTTTGCACAGCAGGGATGCTCACATGTTCTGACCTGGGAAAAGAATACTGCGTAATACTACCAATACTACAGTAAGAAACTGAAAGTAAGTGATAGGAAGAAGCTGGTGGCACAATTTTGAGCTTGAGAAGAGATTATTTATAGGCAAGATTCTGATTTAGAGGAAGCTTTCTTGGTCAACCAGGAAAATCAGTTCTGTGCTTAAGGGAATGCAGTTTTTTGCTGTGAAATTTTTTTTTGTTTGTTTGAATTATTCCCTTTGCATGAGATCCCATTTCTGCATTAGGGCAACTAACACTGAAGAGTCCTGTAAAAGGAGCAAAGAGGTGCTGGTGAAGAGATTTGACAAGGGAATAAGTAGAACCAGAGGAACTAGGAAGACAACTGGTGAGGCAGCATTTTGGACAGGGTAGAAGATGACAGGTGAGAGGCAAAAGGACTGGAAAAGAGGGCGTTAGAGTGGGCAGCTGAAATTTAATCAAGGCAGAGATTGCACATTGAGGATCAAAAGTAAGGGACAGCTTTCTCTTGTGTCTCCTTGTGGAAAAAAAAAAAAAAAAAAACAAAACCAAAACAAAACTGGATAGTTAGTTGAAGATGTCCCTGCTCATTGCAGGGGGGTTGGACTAGATGACCTTTAAAGGTCCCCTCCAACCCAAACTATTCTATGATTCTATGATATCTGACTCTTTCTAACACATCAAGGGTGAAACAGAATGGGGTGTTAGAGTGAAAATATATCTTTAAGACATGAAAAATATTTGGGATTTTTTAATTTAAAAAAAATTTTGAAACAAGAGCCAGAAAAAAGAAGAAAAACAGCGTTGGGTAAGCACAGCCTGGAGTGGCTGCAGCTGACCCAGGCAGCATCAAGAAAATGCATGTTTCTGTGTTGCTAAGTCAAAGCAGTCATTCCCATTACCAACCATGGGGATGAATGCTTATTGCTAAGCCACTGACTCCTTTTGACATTCATTCAGAAGCATAAAAGAGAAGCTCTGAGTCAAATCTCCATTAGAATTAATGAGAAAATTTAAAGTTTCAAATGGCATCATGAGCTCTCTATATTCCTTTCTTGACAACATTAAAATGCTCAAACTTGCAGTGCATTTTTGCTCCAGAGTTCAAAGAGTTTTTTGTGTCAATTTCTAATTTAGTATTTATTTTAAAAGGTACATTTCCCGTGTTCATTTAAAGTCTCTGACAGACAATCTCTGGCTAATTTTGTTGTAATAAGTTAAGATGGTACCTCCTCCAGCCTTTCTCCCTGTATCTCTGTTACAGGTTGTCAATACTGCAGCAGGATCGGCAGAAGGGAACGTCTGCCAATACACAAGTAGTTTCATTGCAAAGTCCATTTTAATTGGAATTGCTGATAAAGGTGAGTTTGAACTGAGGTACACAACTACAGGCACGCATTTTCCTGTTAGCCCTGCACTAAAGAGGATAACCTCTGACAGAGAGGGCAGGCAGACAGCTCAGTTTGTATAACATCACTTAGCTATCAAAGCTCAAAATACAGAGGTCACATAATCACAAAACAAATACAGCACAAAGTGAGATGTATTTAACCCACAGTAATTCCGCACTTGATTCTTTACACCACATATTTCATGAACAAACTTCAGACGGTGACTTGCTGACAGTGTCTGGAGAATAAGTAAAAATACATATGTATAGATATATGAGCATTTAATGATCTGTTTGAAATAAAATATGTAGAATAAATGATTAACTACAATGTCTTCATTTCAGTCTTCCTTTACCCCATAGTTAACCTTTAAAAACTATGCAGGAGAAGAGCACACACACCAGTTACCTCAAGCATTAGGATTTAAACATCTGCTAAGGAGTTACAATCAAGCCATACCCATAGCTGAGGCTCTGTCTCCACAGAGAGCAAGTAGAGCTCTCTGATTAGCAATTACAAGGTATTCTCAATGGTTCCAAAACCGAAACACTGAACTGCACATTTCAGGTTACCCCAAAAGAGGGATTAAGTGATCCTGCTCTGAATTATCCCTATTTGCGGGCTAACAGAAAAACCCTGAAGTGACAACATAGTAATTAGGAAACAAAGTAAAAAAGACTTTTTTCTTTTTCTCCTTAACTTTAAAACGATGAGGAGGTGAGAGATGTATCAACAGGAGCAAATGCCAGACCTGACAAGTGTCTTTCAAGAATGCTTTGCTGCAAATGCCAACCATAAGCACAGGACACACCGCAATTCTGCTGCAACAGAGCATAACGCAGAATCCTGAAGTTCTTGAGCATTTGCAGAATAATGTTTACACCTTTAAGCGGAACGGGAAACAAGACAAAGCAAGGCCCATCTCAGCTCACCCTCTTCAGAAAGCAAACAGCTCTACTCTGCTCTGAACGATATTTCTGATCCATCTTTGCTGGCAGCACTAAGTATGGGCCAAACATGACCTGGACTTTTCTGAAGCTATAACTTGGACTGTAGTTGTTACAAAGTCAGCCAAATATCCCCAGAGATGGCAGCAAGCCCGGCAAGTATATCTACACCATACTACAGTCTTAGATACACAGATGTGTATGTCATTTTAATGGAAGGCATGGATACAAACCAATCTAGTTAAACTGATACACAAGGCTATGTTTAGGTCTGGTTTAAGTCAAGTGAAACCACATTTAAGGAAGAACAAAATGAATCCCTTAATAATTCTCCTCTGTTCCTTTTCTCTACTTACTATTGCCCAGGAAATAATTGCCAACACCAGCAGCATTTACCGTGAATGTCACAGTATCTCTCACCTCCACACTTCTCGTTATTCCACAGGGATTAATTACTCTTGTGTCCAGTCTTCTGAAGATCATTTCTGGCGCTGCATACATCAGTCACAGGCATGTGCAGTTAACAAGTCACGTTTGTATAAAATGCAAGGTTTGTAACTTCAACCCCCCCTCCTTTGTATCTGAATCCTGCCCTGCATGGCAAATGGAAGTGTCCATCCTCACAGTGTCCTGCCATTATGCCCAGGGCTTAGCCAAGCCCTGGTGCCATCCTAAAAGGAGCCCGCTCTCTGTCTGGGCATACAAGTGATAACTACATTGACCTTATCAAAGGGACAGGAGCATTTCTAAAGAGGGCAGTGGAGAATGATCTAATGCAAGAAAGGTCAAAAGCTGCAAACTGGACCAAGAGGTAAGAAATCATTGGTAAAGAGGGGAGCTGGGAAAAAGAAGAATGAAATCATGGTGGAAGACAGGGAAACCCTGTGGAGAGGGTGGGATGTAAAGGCAAACCTTCCTCACGCCAGTGTTCTCTCTTGTGAACACCATATGGAAATGCTGGCTGTGCACCAGTATCCAATACCTGCCCACAAGGATTAGGGAAGAAACTACTGCTTCTCATCTGGATACAAGTAAGAACTGCCATTAAAATTTCATCCCAAGTAGCTTATGACCGGTCTTTCCTTCCTGTCACCTGTGTCCTTCTAAGCCTTGGTAATGGTGCTGTCTCTCTATATGTTCCCGAGAGACCCTTGCTTTTGCTTTTACCTAGACTGAGCTTGTGTAAGGACAATTTCAGGGTAAACTGCAAGCCCAAACACACACAGTCCATGGGTATGATGTGCCTAAAAATGAGGGGCTGGAGTATTCTTGAAGCATTCAGCATGCTAGGATGTCTGAAAGGCAAAAGGGATCTCTTCCATACAGGGCATGTCACGCAGAGAACTTCTAACACTGCAGTGTAGATGGAAAACACATCTGCCAGCAGCCAGTGTTAGCCAAGGGAGCGTTCTGGCAACAGGGAGATAGGGGGGAGAGCATCAGTGCCAAGGGAGCCTGAAGCAATTGTGCATGGAAAAATTTCTGGGATCTCTCTTATGAATGACACCACACTAGTCAGTTGACCCACAACTTATCCCAGCCTCCTTTATCTGAAAGGTGCACATAAATCACACTTTGGACTCAACTGCAGTGTACTTTCCTTGCTAATGTTTCCAGGCATCGGTTGCTACCATCACCTGCAGTGCCTCCGTGCAAACCTCTCAGTCCTTGAAGTCCTTGCTTAGTGCAGAGGATGAGAGCAAGCACAAGCTGAAGTTGCAGTCAGCACAAGATAATCTGAACACGAGGGCCATGCTCTGTGCAACGGTAGAGTCTCATCAGACAGCTACAGGCAAGAGCTTTAGAATAGTTTGGGCAACTTGATCACTGCCATTATCTGACCACATCAGCAGCCTCCAGCTCTTGGCATGGTTGGGCTCAGACAGTGATAACCTGGTATTCACTGTCTCATTAAGAACAGATGTGGCTGAGGGTCCTCGGAACCTGTGCCTTGGCTTTCTAACAAGGATGGGAACCGCAAGGTGATTTGTCTTAAGATTTTACATTTTGATGTGTCAGTCAGCACGAAGTTGTTATTCTTTGAGTGCAAACACTTCTTAAACAGCTCAGCCCACTTCCACCTACAAGGTAGTTTAGCTTATCATGGTCACAGATACGGGCTGCATGTTCAGCATGGCCAGCCTATGGCTCAGAGGCTGTACTCAGCCCAGTAGCACAGTGTCTGGCCCACAGCCTCAGCCCAGCTGTCTTCTCGCACCTTCAGATGTGAGCAGGACCTAGCCCAAAGGCCAGGTGCTTTGGAGTGATCAGTGCACAGCTTTGCTGATCGGTCTCCACAGCCCCTCTTCTGACCCACACTCAACACATCAGCATCTCCACCGTGTGATAGGCATGTGTCCGAGCACCTGAGGGTTCGGGAAAGAGGGGCTCTGGCCACTAGTCATTCATCTGGCACGCGGCTCTCCTCCTGGCACTTTGCTTGAGCTAATAAGCCCTCCTGAGAGGCAGTTTATATTCACTTGGGCACAGAGCCATGCTAATGTAGCTCTCCAGCTTTCCAAACGGAGCTGGCTGGGAGCTGGCATGTGTCTGGCCAGCGTGGAACACAGACAGAGGAGCCCATCCATGCAGACGTACTCTAAGTCACTCCTGAAAGGTCTGATTTTTGTGAAGGCTCTACAGACATGTACACATATGTAAAGGGATTTTCTAAAGCATGGGAGAGACCAACCCTTACCAGTTCTTTGCAATGTTCTACCCTTGGACACAACAGTAAACAAAAATGATGGCATGCATGTAGGAAAACAAATTTGAACAAAAACATAAAAACCCCTTTCCCGTTCTGAGCGCTCGCAATGCACGCACCCTACGTACGGCTTATGAAACTTACTGCCTGTCTTCCAAGTTACTGTACCTTTGGTCGCAGAACAAAAATGAAGTACTTGCCCAAAGGTGGAAATCTGAGACAGTGATGAGGGAGGGTTTGTGCAGCTTGCCAGGTGATCTGACTGATAGATTACGAGGCCAGAGGGTGCCACTGTAATCATCTGATCTCATGTCCTTTAAGAGCCAGGCCTAGTGCAAACCTGGATTCATTCCTGCTTCAAGCAGCACATGCTCCAGTCATGCTCGATGCCTGCTTGCATCTCCAAGCATCTAAATGCCACAAAATCAGGTGTCACTCCTGCTCTCACATATCATGACAACTTTTGTCTTGCAAGTGTAACTGACAGCCCGAGGCCTCCTCCTCCCATTCCTAGTTTTCCAAAACTCAAACCTACAACCTTCAGAAGGACTTAAAGATTCTTCATCACATCCTTCTTGTGCCACCGCTACCCCTCTGAGTTCCTTCTTCACCACCTTGGAAAACTAAACAGCTTTGATGCCTCTTTCTTGTCCTCTCACCAAGCAAGGGCAGGGACACCTGGTCTGTGACGTGCTGGACTCTTTCTTCATTCTTTCCCATTTCTAGGAATGAAAACTTCCCTCTTTCATAGGAATGAGAGCCATTTCTGTCTTCACGGAGTGTAGCTGCCTGTTTTCTCTCTAGAGCCCTTGGCCAATTATCAAATTATGAATCCGCTGGTAAAATCTTTAAAAGGCCCAAATGAGACCCGAAATCTACTGCATGCCAAGTTGCTGGGTTGGTAGGGGAAACATAAAGAGTGCTTTGTAGTTCTTTGAGATACAGCTCACAGAGTGCAAAAAAGATGGTTACAGCAATAGATTTAAGGGGGAAAGTAGGTACTGTATAGTACAAAAGTGAGGAATGAAAGGAAATTTTATTTAAGGTAAGTAAGTTATAGAGAGGGATCTTTTTTATGAGTTTGCCTCTAATTATAAGAATGACTGGAATTAATGGTAAATCTAGAACAACTCGAAATAACACTTTAGCTTTTACAGATTTCTGCAACACAAACTGAGCAGTCAGAAAGTTAGAGATAAAACTTGCCTCAGTCATCCTCCAAAATAAAATATTTTCAAGACCTAATGGTAAAAAACAACCTTTTTTTCTAATGTGGACAAAAAGTACAATTCAGGACGTCTGATTTCAGTTCCCATCTATATCCAGAGCACCAAGAGAGCTTTCCCAAAAGTAAGATACAACATCGCCTTCCCAGTCCCCTCAGACTATCTTTAATACTCCTTTCTGCTCCTCATATAAACACACAGTATTCTTGGGCCAGCTCCATGCTGTCTCAGGAGAAGGCCTGTTGGACATGACTTTCTGTCTTGTGTGCAGACAGTTGTAAGATGGCGTACACAACACTTTTGTGAGCTGTACATCAGCTTCTACAGGAATGTCTCCTGTTTCCCCTCTTCAAGTACAGACAGATCAAATCAACTCATGTTTGGATGATGATGAGCTCCCCACTTTGGTGGAGAAAATTGTTCATCAGTGACAATTATGCACAATCCCTCACATTTACAACCATCAGCTGGGCACAGACATTGACAAGGAGGTCATATCACAAAAGCTACTCCAGAAGATGACACTGAATGAAAACAGGATGCAGAAAAGGACTCCCTGTGGCACAAATCCTTCAGAAAGTCAAAACAGAAGCTGCTGCAACTTTGCAGCTGAGATTAACTGAAATCGCGGTGATTTCTTTGGTGGTGACAAAAGTAAACTGAATTGCAAACCTCTCCTGCCATTCTTGATGGAGTCTGCTTTGGGCCAACACAGGCCCTGGAACCTCCAGCATATTAAACAATATAAAAATACAATGAACAACTATAAAACCCCAGAAGCACTGTAGTTCAAAATTTCTGAACTGAGGAAAAATGTCTCAGTATTGTGGCAAGCTCAAAGCACACACCACTTTCTACTCATGACAAAATAATGTGCCGCTCCGAGGAAATTGTGCAAATCGTCAAAGTATAATTGCCCCCCTCCATTAATCCATGTGAAATCTGATCACCACCCATGAGATAACAGAGATTTAGGCTTCAGTAATTAGACTTCAGGGTAAACACCTCCCTGGAGTAACAGGGTACTTCAGGCTCCTTTCAGGTCGTCAGGGAGTGGCAGAGATTTCGACTCTCAGCCCCTCGGATCACATCTGGGAGGGTATTTTAGCTTTTCACTGTGAAAGATGAGACCTTGAAGCACCAGAAGCACCCCTTCCCTAAAGAAAAACTGTCTGCAGCTCAACCAAGAAGAAGCTGGAACAGTGTGTTCCCTGTTGCTTCATTTGGATGAGTCAATCTACTAGCCATTTGAAGTATGCAGCAGAAACCAGCTCTTGATCCCAATAACTCTGGCAACAACTACTCTGTTTCCAATCTCCTCTTCAAGGTCAAAAGAATCAAGAAGATAATTGAGACCAAACCCAGATACCTGGCCTCTGCCAATAGCCTAGACCGTTCACAATTGATTTTGAAAGGGAAGCAGCATCCAGATTATCCTGGTGGCATGGCTGAGACAACTGATGGCTGCCGTCACGAGGCAACTGGCCAAGCAGATGTATTCGTAGGTTGTTCAGCCTCCTTTGACATCATCAGCTCTGGTCTTGTGGGAGACACTATTTTGGGCATCTGGGATATCAGATAAAAGGATCTTAACAGTTATTTGCTTCTTTCTACCTCAAGGCTCCTCTGATGCCTTCAGATGAAGTTCTGAAGGGCTCAGTCTTCCCTCCACTTGACACCAATACACATTTGTGCATTCACAATATTGTTTTCAGATGGGTGCAAACAGAGCAGCTCTCTGAGCACCACACGCGACATGGAGGAGAGTATACCAAAGAAGAAATGAGTAACAAGCAGTACAGACAAACTTTGGCAAGACAGAGGTGATGCCTGCCCGAAAAAAGTAATGTTTACAGACAGGGAAGCTGGAAAAGCAGCAACATCTCAGCTCAGGGTATCTGTCTCCCATCTGCTGATATATCATCCAGCCTTAGGGTCTGTCTGGACTCATCGCTACTACAAGAAAACATTGTTCTTTTCCAGTGGTAAATGAGCAGGTTGAACCTCTTCCACACAGAGGAGAGGGAGCCTTTTGTGCATATCCTTGCCGACACAAGACTGCAGCATTACAATGTTCCCTCTTAGAGGAAGACAGTAGGAGCTGTACTCAGTCGGCAGTTTGCACACGTGTGCTGCTCTAGAGATAGCAGCATATCTGCTGCCACCAGAGATACCTGCTGATACCAGAGCGAGCAACAGCTGTCTTACTGGCGAGGAGCACACCCCTCTGCCTCCGGTACTGTTTTAGACAAACTTCAAGCTTTTGATGCTAATCTCAACAACCATTAATGAAGATTTTACACCCTCCCCAATAGGTGGCCTCTCTACCTCAGGTCTTCAGTGCAAGATCAATGGAGATGCTCAAGCTGATGGAGAACAGGTTGAATCTACCGAAAGCAATTGGTAAAGTCCTCAGCAAAGGCATCGATTAAAGTGAAGAAACCTCATTTGAAAGGAAAGCTGCCTTGAGAACTCACCAGTCAAAGCTAAGATGTTTGACTCTTGCAGGCTTAGTGTGCACATATCAAAACAGTAATTTAAAGGTGAAGTAAAAAGCTATGTGCTGCAAACCTGCTGATATGCCACATCGTGTGACTCTCATACTGCTCCTGATATTCTGCTTAGGAGGCAATTCTTTTTACCAGCTGCTATGGTACCTTCAATTTTACTTCTTCCATAAGTCATCAGCTTTTATAGGAAGGATCAGATAGTGATCACTATTTTAGCACTGTCACAGTGCCTTTTTAGTCCCTGTGTCCTGGCAAAACTTACAGTCACCGACAGGGATCTGCTTATCTCAATATCCTGTGGGAAACTGTGTATCACCTAGGAGCCAGCAATGGCTCTTTTTACTCTTGGAAAGTGACACAATCCAGAGTTACTGGAACTCTTATTTTCTTTCGCCCCCCTCTCTTCGTTTTTTGGGGGTTTTTTGTTTGGGTTTTTTTTTTATGTTCCCTGTTAAAATCAAGAAACTGAGCCACAGATTTTTAATAATGAGAATCTGGATGAGGTTCAGTCTAAATTTTGAAAATATATTCCAATTAAAGACTTTAATAGATTCTTGGCTTTCCCCACATCTCATTGCCATGTGCATTCAATGATCCCAAGCCCCCTTTTCCCTAGTAATAAGCAGACTGCAGAGCAGGTGACATCATTCTCCAGAAGGTCAGCCTCTCCTGGACTGCTGTTTTCTGAACATTTTTTGCGAAGTTTTTGGTTGAGGGGACTTTTCTTTTTTTCAAGCTGGCTGCAGATCTGCTGTGATTGTGTCAAAAATGGTGCTTGACTTTGTAAAGCTGTGATTACTTTTGGATTGCATGCTCCAGAAGAGAAGTTTTGTACTCAGGTCAGAGGGTTTCACTGACAGAAACGTCATGTTCTTCTTCGTAGGACAATATGGTGACACCTCAGGTCACAGACCTGCAGACACTTACTGATGTGCTTTACTTCAACGGCAACACGTGCAAATAAAGCTCGTGGATCACTAGAGTCAGCCGCACCAGCCATCTGTGTGACTGGTCGTGATATCAGGCTCTCCAGTTTGTGTGGCAGCTGAAACCTATCATTGTGTAGATTAGAAAGTTATTTAATCCCTGTATGAAACAGCTGCATCCAGCACGCCGAGTATTGATTCAGTGTGTCACTGTAGCCCTTGCTCAACATACAGTTTGGGCCAAACAAATGAGCAAAGCACTAGGATGTGTGTTGAATGGAAGAAAGGATAATGTGGAAAAAATTATAATACCTTTAGATAATTGTATCATGTGGATGCATCTGGAATACTCTGTGCAGACTTGTTTTTAAAGAAACGATTAAGGACCTGGAAAACTTCCCACTTGAAGATAAAAGAAATGACTGGCACTATTCACTGAGAGAAGCACAGAAGAGGGACATAAAAATCTGTAAAAAATTAATTGTATGGAGAAGGTGGATGAGGGGGAACTTCTGTTCTCCTTATCTCGTAACATCCCACAAAAAGGGATGAACATTCAGTTAGAGTAGAAAAATCAGAGCCACTGTAATGAAACATGTTCCACACAGTCGTGTGATAAAAACATGAAAATTGCAGCCACAAGAGTCTGTCAAGGATGGGTGACACAAAGCTACCACACATTCTTCTCTCTGCAAGATAGTATGGGCCATAAAGATTCAGTACTTGATCTTCTTTGTGAATAACGATGCAAACTGCGCTTTCATTCTCAGGCATCTTCTCCAGCCAACAAATCATTCTACTTTTTTTTTTCCTGAATCGTCTTCAATCTCTTCCCACCCTTTAAAACCACATACAGTAGAAGACTATATTGTAATGTCAGTTTGCAGCTAGGAAATTGTCTCCCCACTGCTTACCACTATTTTTTTTTTTACACCAGAGATTGCATGTCCCTTTTTATCACAGTATTACATACACTGTCTCTTGCGTGTGCAGTGGCTTATCCACGGAGACCTCCAAGTTCTTGCCAGTGCCAATGCTTTCCAGCACACTGGTGAGTATGTATACCCTACATTTTGTTCCTAGACACATGATATTGTATCTGGCTGAACTAAAAGCCATGCTTTGTTTGAATGCATACAGGTTACCAAGCAATCTCTATTGCTCTTCGTACCTTTGTCGCCGTCATTACTGACAACTTTGCAGCCCTTATGAGATTTGTACCTTTTAGCAGCTGCACTGTTTCATTTAGTTCTGGACAAGTTAGTACTGGAACCAGCCTCTGCAGAGCAACACTAGGACTGTCCTTACTGGATGGTGTTTTCACGTTTATCATGTCAGCTTTGAGATCGGTCAGCTACTCATTTCTTAATACTCACTAATGCTAACTTTTCCAAGCTGGCACATGTGGCAATAAGTTAAATGCTCTCCAAAAATCCACCACACCTATACAGTTATTTCTATCAGTCAAACCTCTAACTTAAACAAATAATTCAGTTGGACTTGTTTGACAAAACTGTTTTGGAAAAGGCAGATAACACTTTCATTTAATGAAAAAATTACCAAGTGACAAAAGAAAAGCTAAGAATCCATAGCAATCCATAACAGAACAATCTAGCTGGAAAGCAATAAAGGCACTATATTTATACTGCTGAAGGCCCAAGCTTCTGCCCCAGAGAGTATCTTTTTTTCTACCACAGTAAGGGGGACTCATCTCTAGAAAGTCAAGGCTGAATTCCACAGTTCCTACAGCGGATCTGTTCCAGCACTTCACTAGACTTCATGTAACTACAGCCTATTGCTTTTTTCCTATCCACCACAGACAGCATCTTACTTCAGTACTATTATGTACTCTCTCCCTCCTCACCAGGCTGAACAACCATAACTCACTCTTCATTGATGATGTTTCTTCCTAGGCATGTGGCCACTTTTGCTGCTCTCATCTTGTCTCTCTGCAGTAAGTATGCACTCCTCTTAAGCTGCAGTGGACACATCTAGTCTCAAAAGTCTCCTGCAGCCCCAGTGCAGTTTCCCAACTAACAATTCAAAGGATAAAATGGAGGCTTGCGATTGCTCAAGGGTTTATTCAGAAATGCCACATATTCACCCAGCTTGGAGACAACAGCATGATCTAGCATTAAAGTGTCTGTTATTAAAATAATACCCTGAAAACTTCTAATTCATAAATATGCAGGGGTATGAGATGACAGCATGAACCTCAGAGCACTGAAGCTTCAGGTGGGAGAGAGGAGTAGAGTCGCAGGCAAGTCTCTTACATGAAAAGACTGGGTAAGGCTCAGAGGATCTGAGGTGCAATAGCTTATGCTGAAGTCAGCTGTTAAACACCAGTGATTTACTCACCTGTCAGACAGTTCATGTGCTTTCAAGCAAGGAGATGAAGACGTATGGGCACTGTACATCCTGGTCGTCTTAGGTTTGGAGGGAAGAATCACATGTGGCTTAAGGCCACCTCAGCATTTCTTGCTCTTTCTGCCAGCAATTCCAAGGCCTCCAGACCAGCATATTTGTGCTGGCCCTTGGGGGCTGTCCCAGCAGCCAGAAATTAAAACTGAGAACGTTTGTACCTTGGCTTTGCACCTATCACTGAGACCAGGGGTCAGCTTGTTACAGCAGCCACTGGAGAGGTGAGCACCATGATGGAGGGAATATTTCTGATTTATTATCTTGAGGTTGTTTCGCATGGCTAAACGCAGAGCTCAAGAGCACTGTTTTGTAGCGAGTTTCAAGTTTTGAGACCGACCTGTGGACACAACTTTAGTTAAGGGCTGCCTTAAACCTAGCAGTCTGTGGTGCGGTGGTGGTGGTCTGCACAGAGCCGGCTGGTCACAGGGTACTGGCTTGCTTCCTGGTTTTTCAGCTGCCAAACTATATTAAAACAAGCTAAAAATACATTAAATATTTTCCTTTCCTAATATTACCTTACCACGTAAGCAATAGCTGGACTTACCACTAGGATGTTATCTGATAACCAATGGGAGGGGAGGGGAGGGGAGGTGTGCGAGCCCGAATAGGGAGTGAGACAGAGGAGGGAGGCTGCTTCAGCGACCATGACCAGGAGGAGAGGCTGTTATGTTTCTATTTAGGTGGGTGATGAAAACGTTTCTGAATCCCTGTTTTAACTCATCTCTGACTGCACGCCTCACTGCAAGTGCTGCTTGACACACGCCCCTGCGCTTGTGCAAAACCTCTCCTGCCCTGTGATGGGCAGCCCCGGCAGCCACTGCTGCTGCCCTCCTTCTGGAGGAGCCCACGCCATCCCCAGATGGATTTGAGGTCTAGAGGAAAGTTTTGGGGTGATGTCAGGCTCAAATGTGAGAGGCTGGAGAATCTGCTACACAGGGCATGCGTTTGGTTTTGATTGCTTAACCTCACAGGTGTCGCATTTGAACACGGCTTTGGATTGTTTCTTTTCTCGCATTTATACTGGAATTTTAAAAGTACCAGGCTGCCTTGATATCTCTCTTCCCAGTGATCACTGTGTTTTTAACTAGAAATAGCTGCAATGAAGTGAATGGGGAAGTCCTATCAGTGCAAAAAAAAATAGTAACACAGCCTGAAACTGGAGATGAAAGCCCTACTTAACAAATGAGAGATGTAAAGGGCAGAAGCTATGAAAAGACACAGCATGAACAAGCGGAAAACACTTGGCCTGCCCAATAATTCTTCCCAGCCTCATACTAACAGAAGCTCTCTCCAGCAAGGCCACCAGGGTTTGAAAGCGAGGCAGCATGATCCTGGGGGGAGGCACATTTCTCGTCTCCTAAAGCTTCCAGAGGACACATGCCCCTTCCCCTTGTGTTGTCACACAAATGGCAAACTCTAACTGTAAATGGAGAACAACGTGCCTGACATGCTGGAGTGCTTCCTTGGTCTCTCTGTGCTCTCTTCACACTTAACTCATGCCATGTACTTGGGCTGGTTCTCCCAACCCTGCGCTCCTTCCTGCTCCTCCTTCTAGCTCTTAGGTGCACTGGGGACATCAGGGAGATGAAGTGGCTGGACTGCACCTCATAAGGCATGGCCTGTCCACCACTTCCATACATCCTCTCTGCTCAGTATCCTTTCACAGCAGTCAAGAGCTCAACGAGGTGCGTGAACCCCCACCCCAGCTGCCAGACGCACAGCAGAGTGCGTTGCTGCTCCTACACCCTCTTCTCCTGTTCTTTCTACAGCTCTTTGCCTGCCCTTTGTACGCTCACCTTGCTGCTTCTGCATGGTAGTGAAGTCTTCGAAGGTGAGAGTGCGCACGGGGGGCCTCCAGAAGGCATAGGTCTCCATAATGGCCTCCAGTCCCGTCCTGTGCAATGAAATTAAAACAAGGAGAGAAGAAGAATGTCAGTCAGCTGGCAAGGGTATCGGTGCTGGGGGAAGAGGGCTCCCGTCTCGCTTGACAGTCTGCCAGCAGCCACCGAAAGGTCACCTTGGCATCTGTGAATTCCTCAAGTGAGCCTTCCCGCACAGGTGCTAGCCACTGGAGTAAAATGAAATTTCCCCAGCCCAGGATTTCAAAAGCTCCTAACAGTCTTGCAGCACCTTTTTCTTTTTTTAACAAGGATCCCAAACTTTCTGTCTGTTTTGCAGGGAACACATGACCGTCAGCTCCTCAAGGCATGCTTTATCATAGAGCAGGCTTCCACACTTTGTGGATGCAAGCTGTGACGCAAACGAGGGAGGTCTGGGATTCAGCCTTCAGAATCAGAGAGATTTTATTAATTGGCTTTCCCTGTCACCTCCTAGTTCTGGACACTGCTTTGAAGTGCTACAGGAAGCTGTCCAAAAGGAAATCTCCTTGGTTTTGGACTTTGACTAGAAATGCATAAGAGGTTTTTTATAAAAGATCAGTGGCATCTCTGCTTTGGGTCCCTAACTCACTGCAAAGAGAGTACCAAAGAGAAAAAGCCAAAAATCAAGCTAGAACTTTTCCTCTTGAAGGGCTGGGGTCTCAGATTTGTTCTTATTTTCACCACAGAATGCTAGCTCTGCTGAAAGTCTCCAACTCCACGGGCTCAATGAGGACATAGGTGCATTATCAGGGAAAGACCCCCATGTTCCCTACAAGACAACCCCCTGGAGTTTCTTCCCAGGAAAGGCTTTCCTCTGTGAAAACTGCACATTGCTCTGTTCCCCATTCCTCACCTTCCCCTGCCTCTTTTCCAGCAGTGGGTTATAGCCCTCGCACTGATCGAACACGACTAGATATGCTTCGTCAAATGCGAGAACATATCCCCTTTCAATGCAAAAGGCTCTAACATCCGCAGAGCCTCTCATCAGATGTTGAGCTGATACTGGAGCTGCCTTTTGCTTCTGAAAATGTCTTTCTGCACGTGCCTCCACTCACTCAGTTAACTTTCCAAAGTCTCCCCGGAAGCTCAGATGCTTTAAATACATTGGAGTTGGCAAATCGAACTCTGTATTTTAAGAGGAGGTTTAGAAGAAAGGTTGTTGCATGGTGTTTATTAGCTGCTAAGCTGTTAGAAGTAGAAACAGAAGACATCTCTGCATAGCAGTCTCACACTAGCACTGAGCACATTACAACAAAACTATTTGGTTAATACAGCGGCCTCTGCCAGCTCATGGAGCTCAGAGACAACGAGGCAGCACAGAACGCGAACCCATCTGCTAAGCTGGGCTCTGTGTGCAAAAGCAGCTCTTCGACGACTGGTACCACCTCCAGAATTTCCTCCACTCCCTGTGTGAGAAAGCCACACATTTTCAGACTCCGTCTGCTTCTCGACACACACAGCTAGGAAGAGAACGGTACCTTTTTGCAGCCTCATAAACGATCCCCAGCCCAAACACTGAGGGAGGACCTTCTGCTGCCATATAACCAGGGGGCATAAAATGCGCTGAGAAAGTCGCAATGCAACAAGATTCAACCTACAGTTGAAAGGACCTGCCTTGATGATTAAAACCAAGTAATACATCCAGAAATGCAGACTGAAAGTTCCAGCTGTGCTAATCCAGCTGCTCTGCATCTGCCACAAGGATCGTGCAGGGAAGTAGGGAGGCCAGCTCACTAAAACCAGTGTTCACACAGTCTGGCTCAGTCATTAGATCCCTGTGCACATAACCCCGCTCTGCACCAGCATCTGACTTCTAGCTCTGCTCTCATGACTCCCTTCCAGTAAAATCCAACCCTTAACAGGAGGTGGCTCAGGGAAACAGTAAAGGCAGGTTAAAGCTGTTACCCCTGCCTCTACCCGAGGCCTGCATCGTTCTCAGCTCAGCTTGACTCACACTTCAAAGTTTCTAGCTCTCTGTCTACCCCTTTCCCCTGTATCAAGACAGTTCTCGCAAGTACCGTATAATTTGTACTTCTAAAAGAAAAGAAAAAAAGAGAATAATCAGGAGATAATAAAGAGAAGAAATAAAAGAGTAAATCAGGAATAATATACTGCTTTCAGGGGTTGGACTCCACTGTGCCTGTGAGCCCACAGAGGGTAAATGGCAGCACTGGGTGCACCAGAGCAGCTTGCAAAGCTGCTCTATTCCTACTGGGTATGTTGGGGAAAGGAGGGATGCCACCAGGGACCCACCTCCTCCTGCTCCAGGGGAGCAGGTCTACAACAGCCCCTTTGCTATGCATGTGGCTCCTGTCACCCTCCCCTTTCCACGCTGCAACTGCTGGCAGCAACACCGCGTTTTCACTGGGTTCACAGATTGCCATGTAATGCTCTGGGCAGCACTGCAGCCACAGGTACCTGAAGAATGGATGCCAAACTCCACAGCTGGCTTAAAGCCACCTCTTTCACCTCTTTCCTTTTACTGCCCCAAATGAGAGTCCTTTACTCCCCCAGAGGTGTGCACATGTTTAGCATGCATGATAAAACACCCTCCCTAAGCGTGTGGATGACAGAGCTCAAAGTTATGCCCAGTTCTCCTACACCCAAATTTAGGCCCCTGTATACTAGATTTTTTCCTGGTTTGTTTGTTTGGTGTTTTTTTAATCTTTGTACAGAGCAAATGTTGTGGGTGTTTCTGAAATAATATCTAAGCAGAACACATCCTTACTAAACTTTCAGATCCTTCCATGCATCAGACAAGATCCACGAGACAGCAGCCCCTTGTGCTAACCTGCTAGGCACCTGCCACCACATGTATGGGGTATTGCAGAAAAACGATGTGCAGTCATGCAAAAACCGCTTGGGTCAGAATGCACACCACCCTTGCGTGACTGATTTTACAACTCTATCCCTAACCTTTCAATATATTTTTTTTCTTCTTCCTGTGATGTATTCTTATTTTTGTAAAGAAATGGTGGGGTGAGGGGGTGGGAAATTCCATCACTGTCAACTCTAACAGCCCTCTCTCCCATAGCAGTTTATGACGTTAGTGGGGTGCCAAGATATCCAGAGCCATGTCACAGACTTCCACCACAGGACAGAAAGGTAATGCTCTCCTAGTCAGCAGAAATACTGGAGTGCCATTCTCTGTGTGTTCCAGCCCCTAACAGGGAAAATGAATGCCTCCTGGCCAGTGAAGAGACATTTTGAGGCAGCAATAAATGCTGACCAAAAAAAAAATTGTTTTCAGCATTTCTGAAATCTCAGCAACTTCTTTTGGGCTTTGGTGAGGGCTGCTGGTACCAAGTGTGCTGAACATTATCCATGTGGCATCCACTTTCTCTTCCAAAGAACTGCGCTGAAAAATTGACTTCAAACTGTCTATCAGGCCATAAACCCTCCCCTCTCACACCATCTTTATGAAGGAAGTAAAAAAAGTATCAGAAGAGGACTCACTGCCAGCTTTATTTTAATAAGGTCAGTCCTTTAAAAGGTATCCAAAATTCGCTCTCTCTTTTTCATTCATTTTTTTATTTTCAGTGCTATAAAGTTTTAATAATAGGCAATAAATGAAACAGTTCCATTGTCTGAAAAATGAAAAAAGATGTACGAGCTATCTGTGCACCTCCATAATCCATCCCATATGGCCAACCTTGCCATTCCCGCTGCACGCAGGATTCAGGTCATCGCTTCATTGTTCAGTGGGGAAGCCCAACTATTGGCTCCAAGCACCCTCCTGGCTCCCTTACCCTAGACAAAAGCTCAAAGAGCATTTCCAACACAAACAACTTTTATCCACCTCAGCTGCCCACATCTGAAAGGAAAGTGCTGTTGCTTGCCTTCAGCTTAGTTTTTTTTTTTCTTCCCTCACCCTGCTGGGTTTCCTGACTGTTGTTCCTTCTGGCTTCCTCCTGGATAAGGAGCTCCCCCAAGCATCCCACTGTCAAACGAACTTTACTCAGTCTCCAAAAATAGGCTCTGTGGCATTAAACCTGCACCCTCACTACCCAAACATTTGGCTAGCTAAGCTCCATATGTCAAAAACTCTGATTCTCAACGTCTTGAAGTTCAGGAAAGCAACCAAGTAATACCTGCCTCGTACGTCCATTACATAGGCATTCTTTCACTACCGGGACCCGTTCTCTTGTTTCACTTTTTCAGATGCTCCATGTGCTTTTGCAGATAAAGCAGAGGGACCAAAAATCATGTAAGAGGGAATCTCTAATAAGCAGGAACTAAGACTTGGCCTTCTAACACAGGGTAACTCCCTAATCCATCAAGGCTAATGGCTAGATTGCTGAACACCACTAGTTAACATTGTTTGAGTGCTCAAAGACTGCAAAACAACACCCAGCTGGTGAGCGGTTTGCATCCGTCCCTCTGGAATACCTCACTGCTCCTTCTCCCAGCGCAAGGACTGAGGCAGTCAGCTGCGAATGGAGACACTCATGCAAACAACTGAAGGAGATCCAAGAAGGCATCCATGAAAATATCTCTCCCCCAGATGGATACAGGCAGTTACATCACGATGGGCTGTCCCGCAGCAGCAGGTTTTTACCAGCCTCTTATACTAATGAAGGGAGACCACAGTCATAAGGAACCATACGGAAAGACTGTGAGCTGACGGAAGTAAAAAATTTAAAAGAGAAACTAGCTTTAAAAACAACAGTCAATCCCATAATTTCTGCAGCAGGCAACAAGAGTGAAACAATATCAGAATAAGAAATAAGTGAAGGAAAAACATCCCTTTCCATTTCATGGAAAAGCCTCAACACAAAGCAGAAAGGAAATGTCCCAAGGAAGAAGTAGCCTAAGAGTTCCTCTTCTCCCACCATGCTGGGTTTTTCCAGTTTTTTTTCCTCCATCATTTGCTGGCAAACTCTAACCATAGCTCTGATTCAGTATCCCAGTGTCACTGGGATATGATGCCCTGGAGCAGCCTCAGACATTCTGTGGCCCCTGTTGCTGCCACACTTCTTTTTTTTTTTTCTTTTAAGACCTTATGCAGAAAACCTCTTGGACATATACTGCACTTGCCTGCTTCACAAATGTCCCCTTTTTCAAATTACCCTGTTTCTTTTTCAAAGGAGGCCTACATTTTCAGTGGGACATTTTCCAGCTACAGCCTGATGCACCATAGCCGACCGACGTGGTGGTGAGGATGTGGGAAGTTACAGAGCATCATGATCGTCACTCCGGTTGACCACTGATCCTGATGAGATTAGAAAGTCACAAGGGGAAGAGGAACCAGCCAGCACAGTTAAGAGAAGTCCCATTTGGAGAGTCCTTTCCACACACTGCTTAGACCTTAAGGCTTTTCTCCCTCCTATGTGTATATCTATCTATGTGTCCTCTTTAAAGGGAGCAGCTGAGCCCTGGAGTGTCCTCTGCTAGTTGACAACAGCGATGCAACCTTAGCCAGACCACTGCTTGTGAGGCAGGCGCCTGACTGCTATACATGCTTGCAAATACCTTTGCCTATTTTTTCTTCCTAAAGCCTCAGGCTGCTCTCTTTGATGTGTAATACCTTAAAGATTTTAATTCCTCTTTACATCAGCAGAGAGCCTTACTGAGCCCTCCCCACAGCTGCAGCTGTGTAGCAATTTCCTGCCCTTTCTTAAATCAATGAGCTACAAAGATCAGTAATTCCCAACCTTTTCAGGAAACTGTCCAAATTCACTGGGCTAGGGCCTTATTAATGCCTTCCACGTTAATCTAGCCCACCGTGTACCTGGAACTGCATCAATCCCTCTTCTAAGCCCAGCCTCCAGTGCAGCTGTACCTCTGCGCACAGGGAAGACCTCGTACCCGGGGCACATACTACTTCCCCCGCACAGGGGAGGAGAGCAGAGTAGAAGTCACATATGCCTCAAGTATCAGAACTAACGCCCACAGCAGGAATTAACTAAGGGTGGTAACATCTTTTTGCATGGCTAACGTAAGATGAGAACAGAGGAGCTGAGCTAGGAAGCTGCTAGGTCAGTAAGATGTCTTCTTCGTGATCATGGAGAGTGTAGCATTTAAATGGGTGATGGGAAACACTGGGAGGTTGCCCATTCACTGAACACTTCCCATACCAAACCATGAATGAGGTAGTGGTCCTGGTGAACACACACAAGAGGAGCATGCAAGGAAAAACTGAATTACAGTGCCCATGGGGACAGCAAATGAGGGCTATGCACGTGACTTTCACTCTGGTTTGCACACTCGGAGCCTTGCTTTACAACCCTAGGGTTCTTGTAACATAGTCATATATGGCTAATTCTATAATTAATTTAATGTTTAAAGCCTTTGTCACGCTGATTTAAAGGATACCCATGTCATTTAGACCTGAAATACTAAGATCTGCTGCACACTCTGCTGGATTCATGAATGGCAGAGAAAGTTGAATCTTTTTGTTCGGACTTTCTTATTCTTTTTTGATAACATGGTAATGCCTTCTACTAATACAACAGTTTTTGGATTCAAGTTCCTGGGTTACTGTCGTGTTATTAAAATACAACATATTCTAAATAATGCTTAAGGTGTTCTATTTAATCTTTCCATAAAAATCCTGACAAAATTAAGCAACACAAAGTGAAACTGTTTGACATCGCTGGAGAAAAACTGAAATGGTTTGAAACCAGAATATTTTTGCACTTTTATCCTGCAAACCTATCAGAAACTCAATTTTTTCTTCCAATGTAAAGCAAGCATTTATCTCCAAGTTTTGGAATTTCCTGTGAAAATTAAAAGAAAAACTTGCCTTTCAGCCTTTCATACCATTTTTGTGTATAATAAAGCAAAAGTGTCTGGATCTTCTTTCCTACAACTTTCATTATTTTGCAGAGTTTTAGCATGTGACCTGTTTGTCTGTTTTAAAATCTGCAGTGCCCCATTTTTCTATTTCTGCTCTTCATTTTAGTAACAACAAAAAAAAAATTAAAGAAACTCTACAGTATCTTTACAACTTCATTTATTTTACCTAATTCTCTGGATATCATGGCACCATACCAGTAATACAGGAACAGTTCAATAACCTATCAGAGATGCTAAAGAAAGTTTTAATTGTGTTTCTCAACAACAAATTGTAAAGCTCAGAGGAACATGAAAATAGTAGAAATGAGCATAAATAAATTAATTATCCAGCAGGAAGTAAAAGCAAGAGAAAAACATATATACAGAAGAAAACAGCCTTGAAAGTAGTGGTAACAGAAGGGGTACTGAGGTAGCAGTGAACAGGAAATTAAACATACGACAGCAAAAAAATAGCCATAGAAACAAATGCTGTCAAGCAGGGAAGTGATAAGCTGTCTTTACAGATATGTTGCCTAAGAATATCTAAAACCCTTTCTCTCAGGGTTTTGGGACTGCAGGATCTGGGCAGAGGTAAGAGCAGCACTGGAAGAAACTTCTGTCAAGAAATGGGGTCAGTCTAGGTGGCTAGCCTGGAAAGCATTTTCTAAGAAAGCCATCATTATACATTGGATCTGTTTAGGTAAAGTAAAACAGTCCTAATTCCTCTAAGAAGTAGTCTAGAGCAAATTTCTCCTGTAAAAATGAATTAGGATTGCAAAACGCCTTCCTCAGCCTTAGACGCATGCCCTGTGCACTCAGCAGGGGAAGGCGAGAGGAGACCAGTGAGGAAACACAAATAAGCTCCTGTTACCTGTTTCTCCCAGAATCTCTGAAACCTTTAGCGAAGGGGTTTCTGTCAATTTTTAATCTGGTGATCTACAAAGGAAGAAAAAGAGAATTAGCTGATCTCTTCAAAATCTTTTTCTTTCAACAAATGAAAATTACTGATGATTACCACCCTTGCCCAAACCACCTGTATGATGATCTTTCATACTTATTTTGCCCAGACTTATGTTAAAGTCACCCTTCCATTATCCATGAACAGATTATCTGCTTAGCAAATGAACAGTGCCAGAGGCAGAAACCGGGCAGCATCGGGAAGCCTGGCACAGCGCTGGGGCTGAGAGGCTGCTCCCGAAGGAGAAGTGCGTCTTGGACCCAGGCGCAAAACCCCATCAGCTATAACTCATCAATGGCTGTGTGGTTCGGGAAGCAGGCATAATGCTCAGGTTTGACTGGTATCTGGGTTATCCCAGCCTCAACACTCTAGATATCCAGCAGCTGGATGCACTCATGGACCTTCAAACAATGCTAAGGAGAAAAAGCCAAGCAAAGCACAGGCTACAGCCTCCAAAGATGGCAGCTGGCCACCCGCTCACGCGCACAAGGTGCTGCTGTTCTGGCCAGCATTTGGGTGGCCCATTCAAGGGTTTTCTGGTCTGGAAACCACTTTTTTTTTTTCTCTTTTTTTCCCTCCTCTAATCAAAAATGACGACAGCCAGACTGAGTGCTTTTGGGGAATCTTCCTTCCTGCTTTATTTTTAGACATGAATTCCATGTTGGTAAATATGGAAAATAATATTGGGATTTTGACCTTGCAGACCATGCTATCATACTCCCCGTTGGCTATTCCCCAACCTGGTACAGCACAAGAGGTCCCCTCTGCCAGCCTCACCTTGTCCCAGAGACCATGTCTCTGGAGTGAAAAAAGGAGCGAGATCTCCAGATGCTGTTAAATTTGAGGTGTTTTTGCTGAAACTGCTCAAAAGGGACTAGTTTAATACAGACTGATCTGAAGTGGATTTGCAGGTGTTTTGCTTCTGTCAGAACCAAGCCCGTACTCTGGATATTAACCTCAGATCTGGAATGCAGCTCCTATTTTTGCAGAAGCTTAATTTGCGAACTTAATTTCCGCTAGCCTGACTTTGCAGCTGTCCTGGGACTTGTGTGTACAGAGACAGATATGTTCTGTGGAGGATGGAATTACAGCAGAGGGAATCCCTGTGGTGGATTTGCTAACATTTTACAATTGTTTCCAGAGACGCTTCTCCCAGTAAGGCAAAGTTTTACAGCCACTGGAGGGCATGCAGGCAGATTCAGAGGATTTAAATTTATTTTTAATGAAAAGTTTTCTCCAACCCACCGGAATCTCCTTAACTGATATTATTATAATGTCCTTCGCCATTTTTTTTTTTTTTGAGAAAACCCCCAAATGTGTGGAATTCAGAGAGACAGGAAGAAATTTCACTGCTTCTTTACAGTGAGGTGGCTTACAGTGCCAGTGCCTGACAGAGATCCTTCCCTTAGCACCTCCCTTACCTGTGTAATTCTGTTGTATAGGTCTGGTCATTAGGGAAGAATGACAGGCTTTTTCCTGACATTTCTTCTCCTTTCTCTATCCTCTTTCCATGTCTGGTCTACAGTTAAAGTTTGTGGAGTACATGCATTTGGGCAGGGGGGCAGGAAATTTCAAATGTCGCAATGACAGCAAACCCACCATTTTATTGCAATATTTTTTTCTGCTAGAATATTTGATCCATTTTGGATCCCAATTTAAGTCAATTCAAGGGGACCAGGCTGAGAAAAAGTTAGGAGTGAGTATCCAGAAGCAGTCATGGGAGCACTGTCGGCACACGTGCTCTCTCTTACATGGTGCAAAATAAAAACTCTATAACAATTCACTGGCCAAATGTGACGATCTGCCCTAAGCTGACTTGACATGGGTTTGCCCCTCAATCCAAGAATACTAAGTATTAAAGACATCCACTGAGTTCATGAAGTCATTTTCCAGAAGCACAGATGCTGTTATGGAGAAATACTTACCTCGCCATTTCCAATTTGATTTCTCTGCAATTTATGGCAGAAAACTGTATAACCTATTTTCTTAACAGGCTTGATAAGAGATTATTTTTTCTTCCAAGCCGGTTTGTACCCTCATTCTAGCTTATAACAGTATCTTGTGCTCTGACACACTATTAACACAGCAAAAAGCTTCACAAACTGAGATTCTGTTTCACATTCTGGGAAAAAAATCACCTTACAGAGCTCTTTTAATGCCATCACAACACCCACCCCAGTAAGGAGGAGAATGGCAGGAAAGGGAAAAGGGATGTGCACAGTGTCTCTCACCTGAGAATAAAATAAATGGTATGTGTACACAAACAAGAGAAGAGGAGCACACCGAGTCCAAAGCATGACAGAGGTGGTGTGAAGGCTAGTGGGAATCCCTGAGGCAGAAGTGGTTGGCAGAGGAGCGACAGATAAAGGGACTACAGAGGGAATGGGTGGATATAAGGAGCTCTCAATGTGTGCAATGAGCATGCCTGCAGAAGAGATGAAGTAGGCCACCTCCTCCTCAAAGATTAGGACACCATCTTCTCTGGCCACTGGAGAAGGGGGAGCAAACGTGTAATCCACAGCAAGCCCTTTCCAAAACTCCTTTTTTTGCTGGGGTCTCAAATTCTTACATTCTCAAATGCTCACATTTTCCTAGGAATGAATTTCCTCTAAAAGATATCGTATCTTTTGGGAAAATAGACAGGGGATTCTGTAATCAAACACGAGTGTGGGCTGAGATTACACTTCTGAGAGCCATGAAGGCTAGTTCAAGAAAAAGGGGCAGATCAGTAACAAAGCTCAGTAGTCAAGGCCTCTGCAAAGAGGATCCCACTGTAGCAACATCTCTTCCTTATGACATCTGGAGTCAATGGTAACACTCTCCACTGGGAACTGTGCAAGATCCGAATCAAGCGTGAATTATGCGTGAGAATTTTAGTTCATATGCAATATATAGACTGCTGCTGCTTATGTTCAAAAGCTTCTTTTGTCAGCAAACTGATAAGATTATTCTTCTATAAAACTTCCTTCACTTTAGCAGTGAAAAAAAAAATCTGTGTTTTCTCTGTGAGATAAGTTGTACTGCCTTTAAAATTATGGTGGGGACAGGAGACTGTGGTTTGTACCACAAGGCAGCAAGGAAAAGTGAACACAATACATCTCTTTATGGTTGATCTCACCTATGTATTTTACAATAAAATCTGCAGGGACCTTATCTGCAAGAGGGCTTTCTGGCTAGATACCTCATGTCTACACACTACCCCATAGCAAGGATTTTCTTTTTGTGCAGAAAAAAAACAGTGAGCCTGTCAAAGGTACACAATTCTTGAGCTACATTTCTTAGAGAAGTTAATGTCTCAAACACAAAGAGCACACTGGTATTTTTATGAACACACAACATAAAAGGAGTCTGAAGGCATGCAGCTTTACCTGTTGATTTTGGTAGGCTGTCACTGTGGTGAAGACAGTCTCAGGGAAGTTGAACGTTTTCACCCCATCTCCTGAAGGAACTGGCTTTGTAGGAGAAAGATCACTGCTGAAATCCTTGCGGATGACATGAACACGGGGCTGGTACTTATGCATTGAATGCAAGATGATCTGAAGAAAAAAACAAAAGGAGAAGGATTTTTTTTTTTTCCCCAAAACATCTACACTACATCCAGAGGTACAAGGAAGCAGGGATGGAATAAGGGCTAATATGAAGAAAATTACTCTTTTCTTACAAGTATGTACGAGACAAAGTTTGTGCTATATGCAGGTGCCATGTCAAAGTGGAACTTCCATTCGAAGGAGAAAGGGGCTTTATTGCTTTATAGAGTCAGGCAACATTTTGAGGAAAAGCACTGAAGTAGGGGAAAAAGCTCTGCAGCTCTGGGGAGTGGCTACAGACATGCATGCCCAGCAGGACACAAGAGCATCGGAGCAGCAGCAGCACCCTTTCAAATCTGAGAGGAGCAAGGCTGGGGTAGTAGACATCAGGGTTAGCTTCTAACTTACATGGCCTTGATCATCAAGCTCGTTGTTGGTCAGCTTGAGCTTGTCAAAACTGACCACCTGCCTCATCCAGGTGTCTCCAGAAGCCAGCGAGTCGGGGTGGATGTAAACCCTTGGGGGCACTGGGGAGTCAGCATTGCCAGCCACCATCCACTTGGAGCTGTGATACACATACCTGAAAGAGGAAGGGGTGATGGCTAAGGGAAGTTGTCACTCACTCACTCACAAACTCACTCACTCACTCGAGGAGAATTCCCAGGGCTCCCCCTCCCCTGCCACCCTACCGCACGCATCCCAAGCTCTCATTTGCAGTCAAGGGAGAATGTGCTTTATTGCAACCTCCTACCTTCTAAATGAAAGCCAGATTACCCCTGAGCCACTTGTTCAGACTTGATTCCTTATTAAAACCACCTTTGTAGTTATTTGCCCTGTAAAACTCTGCCACATGTGCCTTCTCAACTCCTTAACCCTCTCTGAGCCAGAGTAAAAGGCTAGAAAATATGGGTAAACAAAGCCCTTTCTGAAAATATTAATAAACACCCTAGAATTTCTGGAAATCTGCACTGGCTGCCATGCCAGACTGTGCAAAACACACGTGTCTTCATGCAGAAAAGGAAAAATCCAATGGATAACACTAGAGCAATTGATAAAACAGAATTTCTGGTTTGAAATGTTGCAAAATAGGAAATTCCATATAGTATTACAAACGTTGGGATTAGAGGAAAAAATAATTTTTATGTTCCTGGTTTTTTGTGATCTTTCGTGTGGACCTAGCCATCCTATATATGCCATAGATTTCTCTACCACAGCTTTGCCTACATACTTTTTTTTCTTTCTGTCATGCAGCCTAAGGCATTTCACAAACAGTCCTGCTAACACCTCTGAGTTCTGCCCTGTGCTGCCCCTCGTTGGGTGTCTACTCAGCTCCGCTAAGCTATTTCAGTCCTTACCTACAAACAGTGGCTCATTTCATGTATTTTCAAAAGAAATGAAAAAAAAAAAAAATAAATCTGTTCCTTTCACTGCTAGTTTGCTCTATGTGGCTGCACAAGCTAACAAGGACAGAAACAAAGTGTAAGGCAATATATTTATTTTCGACATTAATGCTGTCAGAACCACACTCAAAGAAAGGGGCAAAACATCTAGCTGAGTATCAGACACTACCTTTGTGCTTCCCAGGAAAAGCATTTCCCTGAGAAACACTGCACAATCTGAGAGCAAAAATGTAATATTTAGCATTTGAAGCAGAGGATCAATTCTTGAAATTGTGGTGCAGTCAAGACTATTTGGGGAAAAGGCTTGCTCTCAGGGGTCTTTTAATGAGTATAGATAAATCACTTCTGTCTGGATAGCTTTCTTGGATGCAGAGGACCATGAGTTTTCCAGAGTGATTTTTAGGATTGGGAGCCCAGAGAAATCTCTTCTTCCTGTCTTTCAGCTCAGCGGTGGAGAGTCACCAGAGGGTTTCTCAATGTCTCCATACTGTAGGTCAGGGCCCGTATGCCCTGTGGCTGCTGTGCTGAACAGTGAATGCTTTTAAAACAAAAATCACCCAATTCGGTTCAGACCAGACCTGAGATGCCCATCTTAGTTCAGCGCCACTTGTCCATTCCTTTCTTGCTGAAGTAGCTTTAGAGGCTCCAGACTCCCCGTTGATAACTCCAGTTATCTGTTCCCTCAGACAGTCGTTGCTAATCATGTCAATTGTGAAATGCATGCTAGGGATCTCCCCAATTAAAAAAATTTCTATTTGAAAAGAGCAAGATTTCAATATAAAAGTGCAAGAGAGTATTTTAAAACCTCTGGATTTGTGTCTCACGATTCTGGTCAAATCAACTATATTGGTGTAAATCAACATGGTCTCCTCCAGCATACCTGTGCAATGGTGTATAAGGGCATTGTCTTTCCTAGGCTCTCACTGACAGTAAGTTATCACAAAGTTCCTACCTCTGCACCTGAAAACTTACCTGTATCTCTTGTTATCCACAGGCACAATGTCCATGGCAATATAATACTGCTGGTGGGGATCCAAACCTGTAATTTTCACTCTCATGGCTGGAAACATTCTCCTAGGAGAAGAAGAGTAGAAATAAGGAAGAAAATGGTGAATAAGGAAGCTGAAGGGGCTCCTTCGTCCTCTCTCTGACACCAGGAGCACGCTACTTTACACAGCCCAGTTCTTGGCACGACTACTCTGGGCTTGGTGTGGGCAGCAAAGAGTGTGCTGGCAGTGGTTTGAATCTTCAAATTTTTCCCACTTACGAAAAGGGGTAGCAGGATAACAACCTGTGAGTAACAATAAAACTTTCCCAGTCGAGCAGTCTGTTCCCAGCTCCTAGCAGACAGTTCTGCTATGCTCCACACAAATTGTCCTCTCTAGGCATTTCTAGGATGGGCAGTGTATCTTCCTGCTGTTTTTCCTGCTGGCTGTCCATCTATAATTATTCTGTCTTATTCCATTAAATGCAGGATCACTTTAGTTCTCTTTTTTGAGAAAATCACATTTCAGTATAGAGTTTGATAGTACTGGAGTAATATTTAAAGCAAATCCATCATCCTAAAAGATCCTCTCACTCTTATGTTTATAGTTATTTAAGAAAAAATGTCCCTCAAATTTATCTGCTTATTAGGCATATATTTTACATTTAACATAAACATTGGCATTATCGTCATGGTTTCCTTGAATTCTTGGTAGTATTTTGTGCAACCTTTTCAATAAGTTTTGTTTTTTCTACATCATATGTTCCAGATCTGTCTTAAGCATTTTCTGATAGGCAAATTACAAAACTCTACACCAGCAAGAATCAATACTCAGCCTTTTTTTTTTTTTGTCTGAGCACAAGTTTAGCTCTGTGTGCACTAGTCACTGGTCTGGAGGTCTTTGTAGCTAGGTAATTATTTCAGAAGAGAACAGCTCAGAACAATTTTAACCTCAAAGCATACCAGTGTTAGTGCGGCTATGGCATCATTTCTCCTTCTTAAAAATTTTCTGGTTGCCAGTAGTCCAATTGCCATTCTACACTTTCCTCAAACAGCATGCCGAGTGAATTGTTTATGCCATATTTTATTTGCAACTAATGTGGTATTTTAACGTCTTCATAAAATATGAGGAGCAAAATTAGGTGAAGTGCAAAAGGAAACGAGCAGCAGAGCACTGAACGAAATCCTGCATTGTTTCACCGGCTGTTAACTTAAACCTGAGCTCTACTTGAGTGGCTTCTCAGCCCTGATCTGATAAAACCTTGAACTGAGATCCTACAGGATGGTGTTACTCGATGCCATGACTTCTGCCCAGAGGATACACATCTTTGGTAGGAGAAACTCTGAAAGTACTGGATGCTCATATGAAATTACATTCTGCTCCTCTGATAAGTAGATATATCCTTATGGAATTAGGGTGGTTTGGATGGAGGGAGGATATTGAAGGGAATTTAAAATCGCAGTGGCAAAATCATGTAAAAGTGTACAAGCAATGTTTGTCCACTGTTTCTAGGGGCCATCCCTAGAAACCATCATGACACTTTCCTTTCTGTTTAGTGAGGAGCAGTGAAACGTCAAAGAAGATTGAGATCTCCTCCCAACATTTCTGTTTCTCAAAGTATTACCAGTGAACACAGCCTGGAGGAGGAAGAAAACAGGAAAGTTTATGTCAGCATCTCCAAACATGTCTCTCAAACTTTGCACTGAAGGGATGCGACCATGAGAAGCTATTTCATTCTTTCCCATCTTTCCCATCCAGGCCACATATACCCACTTGCAGAAGAGGGTGGGAAGGAGGAGATCAGCGCCTTACCCACAGCTCTTCCATTTCAAGCCACTGAGAAGGAAAGTTCTGACCTGTTAGTAACTGCATCTGTCTTGGAAAAAGGTATTTATTGCGGGGCGGGGGGGGGGGCGGTGAGGAGAGCACCACCCCACAGCTGCCGGAGTACAGCTAACCCGAGTTATGAGAGACATGAAACTGTCAGAAAAATTGCCTGCAGAAACCCTTCAAGGAGAGAGCAAATTGGTGCAACTGATGGTGTGGGTTTGCTAGCTGAATGATTTGGGGGAGGAAAAGGGAATAATGGATTAGTCTTCAGTGTCTTGAGGGCATTACCTTGTTTCTACCACAATGGCTTATTAAATCTGCCAAGCCAAATGGGTACAGGATGTGGCATTTTACAGTCCAGCTCTCCTTAATTGGAGAGAGGTGGCTTGGGAGCAGCTAAGAGGTAGGTCATGTTTCAGAGGATGTTGATGAGAAACCCAGGATTAAATCTGAGTCGCTTTGGATCTAAGTCTGTGCACTGTCTTGGGAAAATTGAATGCTGTGTGTCCCGAGAAGCTCTCTCCAAATCTGCAGCCCCGTGTAAAGTTGCAGTGTAGCCTGTGGGGTTGCTTGCTTATGAAATACCTTGTAAAAGATTACCGCAGACCATTCAACAGGCTTAGAGGCTAATCTCTAAAATGATCGGAGAGAGCTCGGCTGATCCCACTGCTTTCTCTAAGGTTTAAGTGTACTTTTAAAGTTCTGTAAATTATTACTGTTTTTCTGTGGGTGTAAAAGTAACTAACTCAGGTTTCTTTGCCACAAGGATGTGGCCTGGAACTGTCACAGCAGGTCTCCAGCAGCACTGCTGCCTGGAAAGGGGAAAATGGAAAAGGCAGAGGCAAGCAGTGGTGACTTAGGGATGTACTCAGGTGTAATCCTGGTTACCTCCCTGTGCTCTGTGTTTCCTCTTGGCTGGCTCTTGGCCCCACAGAGGCACCAGCCCTATAGAAAATGGGAGGCTCAAAGGTTTGGAAGGAATTCAGGCTGTTTGAATATGGCTGTAGTAATAAACAGTCAAGAACCTTTAATCTAGAAAGATATCAGCTAGCTTTATAGTCAACAGACATGAAGGCTGTCTGTTCTCATAAGGAACACGTGATGACATCTGATATATCTTAGGAGGAGGTTTTATATCAGCAGCAGTTTGGGATGATCAAGTTATATATTAGCTTTACCACTCAGCAGGAAAACAGTCTTCCTAAACTTAGACTGTGAACGCACACACAATACCCTTTTAGGGGAAATACGATGTGATATGGAATAAGTTATTACAATTATTTTAGGACCACTTAGAAGTGTTTTAAAAAGCATTTTTGTATCAACCATGTGCCTCAGTCTACTCAATTCCTGTCTTCTTCCATAACGAGAATGAGGTTTATGAAATTCTGAATGTGAAGAAAATTAATGATATCTAAAGAGCTCTAAAACTCGATTAAAATAGTATTTGCCAGCACAGTAGTGTACAGATATTAAGAACCATGTTTGGGAACTTTCAGCAATAGAAAGAAGTAGTTGGATTGTGGCAGCCAGCATCATTTTTTTGTTCTTGTTTAAAATTATCATTTAACACAAAAATATAGCTCAAGTTTCCTTTGTGAAAACTGTTCAAAGAAGGAGGATGACAGGTATATCTCCAAACTGGATTTTTTTTTTTCCAATAGCATAAAGCTTCAGTTCCTAACCCTTAGGAGTCTCAAGGTGCCAACTCTTATCCCTATCCCTTGAACCAGCACATGTGAAGCTTGTGTCAAGTTGGACCTGTCTTCAAAGTTGGCCTGCTCTGAGTGGAGGTATGGGCCACATGACCTCCAAAGATCCCTTCCAACATAAATTCATTCTGAGTTTCACAGCTTAGTTTTAGAGAGGACAATTCCCCTTTAGGGGATAAGAAATTAAAAGGTACCTGGCAGGTTGTCTCAAAACACAAATGCAATTCCTTGAAGCTCTTCAGACATTGGAAATACTCCTGTACAGACCGCTTAGTGAGAAGAAGTCAGATGAGAGTTTAAAGGACTGGCACTTCACAGTTTTCATGACTGTTTAGTGTAATGATTTATCCACTGCGTAAACAACAGCTTAATTTAAATAAGATTAAATTTGCTTAAGGGTGACATCTGCTAAATGCAAACCCTGGAATGAATGGATGTGCTCTTTAACGGTAGAAAAAGACAATTTGTCTATTGACAGTAACAGACAGAGTAGTCATTTCCCAGTCATAAAAAAATCTGATTGAGAAACTCTGCAAAATAATCTGATTTAGGTTTACAGATTAAGTGTGCACGGTGTTTATAACGTGCATGAGTTTACAGGGCAGCCTGAAGTTATCATTGCTATTTTATACCTCATATTTCCTTGCATTTAAGACCAGTGCCAAATGTATATTTCTTTATAAAAAAAACCTGTGAGGATTGAAAGTGAGGGAAGGGAAGGCAACAAGGAAGGCAACAGGGAAGGGAAGGCAACAGGGAAGGGAAGGCAACAGGGAAGGGAAGGCAAGGGAGGAATGCCTTTCTGTTTCCCTCTGCAGCGTGGGGTCATGTAGAAGAGATGTTTGTGTTGAGAGGAAAGGCTGAGGGCAGGGCTTGGGAGCAAAAGGATTTATTGTTTATGAGGGAGAGGGAGCCCAGCAGATCTTCTCAGTAGCTCCCAAAGGGGACATTTTTCTGGAAGCTGGAGAAAGCTTATCTGACCTACTGGGCCAGGACCTCTGGGTGGCAGTTTGGTAGCTGTAGCCTACCAGCCCTCACTCTGAGAAGTCCTCTCCATGGGCCCCTTCAGCATCAACAGATCTTTGCAACAAAATCCCTGCTGCTGTCTTTAACTGAAGAGCACTGTGGGGCCCTTCCTTCCTTCCACCGGAAATAAAAAAAAAAGTTTGGTAATATAAACAGCCCCAAGTACACATTTCAAACAGCTCAGACTCATGGTTTCAGGGAGGCAAAGAAACTTCAGACAAAAAACGATTTAACCTATCAGGAGGCACAGAGGAGTCAGGAGAGGACAAGGTCACCTGTCAACTCACTACTGGCTTTTTCCACTCTTATTACGGAGCCTGGCCTCAACACTTAGGTTTGAGCCATCCTGCAATACAGATATGATAACTATGATATGACAGATGAGATCATTTACCTCACTGCTGAGATGAGATCCTGACTCTGTAACAGGTAGAACCTGGGTTTCCAGACGAATACCTCCTGGCTGTGCTTGTGTGCGTGGTCGCACTCATATAACCACCTCCATTAACAGCAGGCAGGGCTTCCCTTCCAGAGCAGGACTCCAAGCACTCTTTATAGTGTCTCCCCCCAGTAATAAGTGCACATAGCTTTCCCCTTTGGGCAGTACTCCTATGCGGCAGTTAACTAAGTTACCCCTGCAGCTCAGGTGACCATGACTTGAGCTAGGGATCGTAGAGGTGTGGGGAGGGATTCAAATTCCTCTGCTGATGTTGCCAGGGTACATGTGTGATAACCATTGGTGAAGGAGAGTAGAGAAAAAGAGTTAAAGATGTTTTTAGGAATAGTTGCTTAAATCAGTATGACCTGGGGCTTAAGTTGAATTTATTATTTTGTACAGAGTCTAAGGCTGCCTTTCAAACAAAAAGGAGATAAAGGTGATTGCAGATTTGAATGCACTGCAGCTGACAGAAATCCATTTGCATCTTTTGCCCAAAGAACAAAGGAATCTTGTTACAAGCATCTCACTGAATTCTGAATAACATCTTTCTGATGGAAAGGAAGAAAGGAAAAGGTCTAAGAGGACTGAAGTAGGTTTATGGAAACAAACAAAAAAGACATCTATAAATACAGCTTCAAGAAAAGAAAAAACAAAGCAGAATTAAATGTGAGTGGGAGTGGGAGTCTGAAAGTTAAAAAATGTAGTAGGCCTGACGTAGGCAGGATATAGCTCCAGAAATATGTTTAAAATGAGAATGTAGGTTAGAAACTAGCATTACACAGTAAGAGCAGAAAGACATTGTGGGATCAGGCAGGAACCAACCAGTGCCATACGAGTCACAGAAAATTAAGGAGCAGCTGTAGTTATAGTCAACTGAGTCTGTAATTATAAGGGCTTTCAAAACAAGGCAGCCTTACAGGACTCAAACAGGGTTTCCAAAGAGAAAGCAACAAGGAGAGCAAAATCTTCCCTGGGAAAGGAAGAAGTTGCAAATTACACTGTGCGTCTCTCACAATTTCAACAAGTAGTAGGAAATTTTCAGGAAATAATACCAGTTCTGCTATTTTTGCCAGAAATCATACAATCTAATCCCGTGCATCCCATATGGAGAAACAGGACTGCTAGACTCAGCTCTCACCCATCACTGACACATCCTCTCTGAAAGAAAAATGTTTAACCTGAGAGGTTAAACATTTAATTTGTGAATTTTATCATATCTGTAAGGACCATCCCCAATAAACAGATGTAATACCTAAAGATGTACTACCTAACAGATGTACTACCTAAAGAAGAAAAAAAACCCTCCAATATTGTTAACATTGCTTCTGGAGAAGAACATCATCAAACAGAAAAAGTACGTATATTTAGTAGCTATAGAAATTTTGTGTGGGCAGCCAGTGATGAGCCAGTTGGCCATCAGGACTCAAGTAATGATAAGTATCTCCTTTCAGGGAGAAAGAATATTATTTAGAATTGTAAAGAATATATGATTTACACAGTAAGTTATGATTCTGTATTGTGATACATGGTCTTTCATAAGTGGAAAAATTATCAAGACTGGAGCTTGTAAAGGCACTTGAGAATGCTATTAATGGTGGTACAGAAAAAAGGCTTGGAAAGAGAAATATTCTTTACAGTCCTTACAGGCTTCCCTATGTCTATTCCCTACTAAAGATTATCAAAATACATAGTGTTTTGGACTCCTCGAAATAAAGTTAGGGTGTCTGTCTTTCTTAACATGTGCTGTTAAACACCTCTGACAGCTGCATAAATAGGGAAAGAGATATTTCATCAGACATGCAGACCAAAGTTTTCCCCAGAGCACAGAGACCTCTCCTCCAAAACATGAAAACCAAAATCTTTGAGCCAAAATCTAAGAAAATCAAAATGACTTTTTTTGTTTGTTTGTTTGGGGCCAGGTTGAAGCAAAGAAAAAAAAATCAGGCAGGGGAAGTGAATCTGAACGTTTTGTTTTGGGATGCTTCTTTACTAAATGGGGCTCATTTTTCCTGGGATGGTGCTTCACTGGAATTGTGGTTCAGCTGCATCATGTACCCATATGGAAGGAACTATGTACATCTCACAATAATTCTTAATCAGCTTCCTCATATTACTGTGTAAGTAGGGACATGTATCTATTATTTATGATGATGATGGTATGCAATATGGGAAGCCATATTTGTCAGAAAGGCAACATGGATGGCAAGTTCCATGAACCATTGCTGACATAAAACATTCCAATTCATAAATGTCAGAACAGTAGTTTTGTATCAAAAGTGTCAAAATACATAGTTCCAATCAACAAATAAGAGTTTATAGCTTGAAGACAGCAGATGAAAATTTTCAACAAAAAGTTGGGTTTTTTAAAAAAAAAAAAAACAAAAACAAACCAAAACCAAACAAAAACCAGCAATGTGTTCGATATTGTAAATTCCTAAAAACTTTTAAGGAACTACAGAATCTTTTTTGTATATGTGCATGAGTCTGATCAAATAGAAATTTTTCATTTTTTGAACTGATTCAAAGTATTTAATTTCATTATGTTATATCTCCCCAGAATATTTCACTGTATTTTTTCCATGAACCCTTCTTTCTCCAGGACCCCTGCCAATGCTGTCAAGGCTTTTGTGAGAAGTTGTATTGAACTATTTGCAAAACTGCAGTGGCATTGCTGTTGCAACTTTTTTGGTGACTTTTTTTTAAAAAACACCCGTAATCAGGGTATGGCTTTTTAAGATCCCAGAAGGGTCAGCTACCTCATTCAGAAATGTGTGAGCTGATGAGATAATCTTCATACCACTAAGCCCTGGGCATTTTAGTGTGCACTGGTGTTGGTGGGCTTTGAGATATTTATGCTGCTGCTAAGTCTGTCTACTCCATGTGTCATAAGAGAAGTAATTCTAGTTAATCCAACAGTTAACAATATCTTATTTTAATTTTCTGAGACAACATGGCCCAGGCACCAGGAAAACAAAGTCAGAAGCAAGGAACTTGGATCTGCCAGTGTCGTATTTAATGATGCTGGGCAGATCACTTAATCTGTTTATGTCTCAATTTCACCCCCTATGAAAAGAGGATAATAATAATATTCTCTGCGTGTGGTTTGACATCTCCAGAGAAAAGGTGTTGCATAATAACAAGTGTTATAATTCCTGTTACTTTGCCTCTTCTGTTTGAGGCAGGAGGGCAAAACCAGCAGCCCACTCTGTACTGATGCAAGATGCTTCCTGTGCCAATGAGATCGTATATCTAAAACCGGGAGCTAATCTAGTTCTGATAATCCTCTCCAGGGATTATCTGGGTTGTTTGTCTGATATAACTTTCCTTAATTTATCTGGACTTCCTGGGGCTACAGAGCAAGAGTGCTCACTTCACAAGAACATAAAACAAGAAGTCTAGCTGTTCTGGCAAATTCTGAGAGCACAGACATGAAACAAAATTACAAACAATAGAGCACCGTGGTTTTTCCCCCAAACCTGGGGGCAATTCCCTCTGCGAGGTTGCGGAGGGGCAGGACAGCGCCCGGGACGGGCACGGGGCCCGTTCGCTGTAACGGGCCCTGTCCAGGGTGCTGACTCCCGGCTCCACCGCGTTAATCGGAATTAAAAACCTCATCAGTTGGAACCAAGGAACATTACGTTAATGCAAACGTGGCTAAAAATCCCAGTTTGAGGGATCTAGAAATTTACGGCTAGCTTCAAGTTGTGTTTTGGCAAACAGATTTCTAGCCATTTTTTTAATAGCGGACAGCAGTGAAGATCTGACCCTTGGATAACAGCATGGCAGGGTGAGTTTTTCTTTTAACAAAAATCTGGCTTATTAGTGGCTCTTCCTAAGCTCAGCTGACGTGGTATCAGTTGCAATAGCAGAGGGAGACATTAAGCCTGCACATTTTTTATGCAGGAAGTCATTAACATTTTATCTATTTAGAATTGCAGGAAGACGTTCATTTGGCGCAAAGGTGAGTTTGAATTTCACTATATTTGAGATTAAATCAACTGGCTCATGAAGTGCTATGGGAACTTGAAAGGAAACTCAAATGGCTTACCCCCAAATTCATAACTCTTCTTAAATTCAGTACAGGCAACAGTACAATGATCATTTCCTGATTTATTTGCTCAAAGGAAAGACTATCCTCAACAGTTTCCTGCCAGTTCTCCTTTGGAGCCACTGATTCGAGCAGTAATATGAAACAACTTTACCTGTCTTAAGAAAGCTAGTAGAAGATACAGCTGTAAAACCCTAGCAGCCATTTAATTTTTCCTGCATATTTATTCCTTTGGCTTATCAAGAAGAAAAAAAAAAGGGTTTCTTTCTTCAAAAAAAAAAATTAATTTGTTTTGTTATGATTTTTTGGGTTTTTTTACCTAGACAAAAAGCCAGAGATGTCTTACCTGCCTGCTTTCGTGATGATCATCTCTGTCCCAATGTCATGAAATCTTTTCCAGAGGTCAGCACACTGCAGCTCTACCTGGATCTCTTCCATGGATGAAGGTGGAGGAGGCTGAGGGCCTGAGCCACCAGATGTAAGGTCAGAATGGGAGCCAAATGAGCAGGACGTCCTTTCTGCCAGCACCTCTGTGTCTGATCCAGTGCTCTGCTCCGAGTCTGCAAAGTAAACACGCCAGGTAAGACACTTCAGTTCTACCTGCTTCAAGTGGTAGAGGGCAGGAAGAGGAAAGCCAACAAGGGAAGTGCTAAAGAACAGTACAATGGTCTTTTATATATATACATATAAAACCACATATATATTTATGGTTTGTTGTGATTTATGGCCTGATTTGGGGCTTTGGGTTTCCAACATGACATCTGGCATTTTTGTAAAGTTTTAGAAACAGCTGAAAAAAAAGTGACCCTCAACATAAAATATAAATAGTAACAAACAATGCTGGGAATGGAGGACAAAATATAGATTAAAAAAATAGAAATGAAAAAAAAATTAATTCAACCCATAGTTTCAATCCAAGATTAGATGGGCTCACTGGAAAAATACATTCCATTTAATTGAATATCCTCCCACACTACTATTGAAGAGTTGGTTATTTTTAAACAACGCATTTTTTTTCCTTTTAATATCCTTGTCATCAAAAATAATGAGCATTTTTTTATTTTGCTATTTGGCAGCACCATTTTAGAAATGTGTTTTATTTGCTCCTATAATATCTTTTTTGGAACAATGATATTTCCTGGGAAAATAACCATGCAGCTTTGGTGAGGAAAATGCTCTAGGCTACTGAAGGACAAAAAAGGGGAGATAGTAAACATATGGAATATGTTACCAAGGAAAGCAATTGAAGCAAACTGCAGAAAAGAGCACATAAGACAACCACCTCTCTTTAGGGGGGAGGAGAAGAAGCAGGCGGCTTGCTCAAAAAATAAGCAAACAAACAAAGAAGTGAGGTTGGACTAGTTGAAAAGTCCAGGTTGGCATGTTGAGTCAGATGGCCATTTCTTTGCAAAAATATCTCATGTATGTATTAGGTAGGTATGGTATACATATGGTCCTAGTTCTCATATGGTAGGGCTAAGATGGAATTTTGCAAATAGCAGTGTTAGTTTGCAACAGGGTGCACGCTCACATCACATCAAAATAATTCGGAATACATTCTGCAAAGCAATGTGTTTATGTTTTGAACCTGATTTTTAAGAAATTGGCACTAGTATTATACAGGTGATTGACAGAGGAATAAAGTGATGTGAAGCACTCAGTCAAATGGCTCAAGAAGAGCTCTGTGGATTTCAAAGAAGGTACATAAGCAATACTTTAGAGTGTCCTCAGTGATCACATAAGTACAAGCACTCTAGTGAAGGAATAAAACAGCTATTTATATATATTCTCTGCACTTTAAGAAAGAAAGAGATATCTCTGTCTGCAGGGGAAATTTAAGGAGACAAAAAGTAACAATATGTGTTAAAAATGTGATGAAATCACCCCAGCTAAGATTCCTTCCATACCAAGCAAATGCCAGAAACTCCTTAATATCCCTGAGGTCATACAGGCTGAGTCTCAGATGTACAGTTTTTCCGAGAGACAGTGTCTCCTGGAGCAGCTCGCACATCAGTGCAGAGGGCTATAGTTAAGAAGAGGCTGAGGCTGAAGATGCCACCTGCAGAACCACCAGCCCCACCTCCTGCCACATGGAAACATTTCTGGAAAATTCATACTGCTGCAGTGGCATGGACATAAACTGTTTAGCTGATAGCATATGAGAAACTTCCAGTCCCAAGTGCCATCAGGAAGCATTTATCTTCTGTGAGAGCCCTAGGTGATATGTCATTGGATAGTGAACGTCTTGCTTGAAGGACATTTTCAGTAAACTTTGCCAATGATTTAGACAATCTCCCAGTACAATGCAGAAATTCTGTAGGACATTAGAAAGGTCCGGTAGGTACTGCTCCCAATCCATTCTGAATATGGAGTCCTTTATGTCTGTCATTGACTTCCAAGTTGGGTTGAAGCAATAACAGGTCCATCCCTCTAAAGGAGTAGCACAAAGCTAGCAACAGAGGATTGTTACATGGAGACCAGTACTACACCCCAAACTGATATCCTAGACACAAGCTGATCCAAGATAATATGAGATAACCTGCTGGGGTTCTGTGACAACAAGACAGAGAATCAATCAAATTATTCTACCTCAAAGGGTTGGAGAGGGTAAGCCTGAGCAGGGGTCACTATCTTTAGGACATTTATTCTCCTAGTGAAGGTTAATCACGTCATCCTTCAATAAAAAGCAAGAGTATGCTTCACAAATCACAGTAAGACCTTTTTGTATATCTACTTGTGTGCTGAACCACTAACCAAAAGTCTTACATCTTCTTTGAGGTCCTAAGGAAGTAAAGGTAAAATACACTGAGAGTCTGAAGAGACTGGACCTAGGGAAAACTTCTATTATGGAGTCCTCCTCCCGAAATGAGGTACTAAACTGCAGGTTTGAATCTAAAGAGACTGGTTTAGGCCACATCATCTGTGCTTGGTTCAGGCACTCAGAAACTCTGGGCATCCTCTGAAGCAGTATGGTAAATGGCCAACAGATGGCACTTGGCTGGAGGTTACCCCCACATCATTCCAGCATTTCCTGGACAGCCTTTCAAACTGGGCATGTGGCTGGAGCCTTGGGGATCCCTGGGAATTGACTGGAATTGCATGCTGCAGAAAATCAAATATCAGAGGCTTAAGCCCCCTGTCACTGATCTTGTGCTGATATCATTCCCCTGACTTTACAGACTTTTGGAGGGCTTTTTTGACAATGATGGAAGTGGAAGGAGAGCCACAACCTTTGATATAATTTGCCATGCTGCCACAAATCAAAAATTGCAAAAGGAATTGACTAATTACTGATAAGCCAGTATCTACCCCACCATGCAGTACCACATAATGGAGAAAAGAATTTTTTTTCTTCCAAGGACTATTATTTTGTGCCATCACAAAAATTTGTGCCCTGAAATATGATCTATTATTACCCCCAAATTAGCGCACAGAACAGCAAGCACCTCTCCTTCCTCCAATTTTGGAAATGGGAGAGGGAGAGTCATTAGTGTTGCTGCTCTCACTTCAGTCTCAGTAGGCACTTAGATGGGTTTTGTGTTTTCTTCAGCCTTTCCTGAGCTAAGCCCTCCTGAATGGTGTTATCCAGTTGGAGACACTGAGTTCATGCCAGACCCATGGAATTCAGGGGAAGTTAAGTGCATCTGACATAGGAAAATCATCCCTAATGACATCTAGCGCTGTAAGACTCTGTGACTCTTAACTAGAGTTCTCTACATGTGTTAGGATTCTGAATTACCCAGGAGACATCTGCAAGCAAGCAACATACAGAGGAGCGCAGGGTGAATCAGTCTCAATATGTAGTAATTAATTGTGGAGGCTGGCATCTAGCACAGCTCAAGCCACTCTGCTGCACATACTTGCTCACAATGAAACAAGACAGGAAGAAGATCTGAGTTTTCTTCTGGCATTCAAACTGGGAGCTTGGTTTTCCTCATGCGCCAGCTTCAATGGGGTGCAACTTTGCTAAACTCGGAGACATTACTTCTACTTGATGTTAGTGTAAGCAGAGGGGAATTAGGGAATAGCTCCTGAAGCTCCAACAAAATAGAACGTGCCATGACCACCCTGAGGTGCAGATTCTGGCTGGTAATACGTATTGTGTCTGACTGAAGGTCAAACAGAAGGATTTCTGCAGAAAGTAAGCTTCCCATAATTTCCTCTAGCTCCAAAGTGACAGGATAAGATTATTTGCATTTCCTTAAAGGGGTGCCTTATACAAAAGCCCACATGCTGAATTCAAGGTCCAGCCACAGGGAAATGCAGACGCCCCATGCAGCGGCTTCCTTTCAGAGTTAGGAAACCTTCTCAGGCTACTACCATAGGAATGCTGGTTCTCTGGTGCCATGTTAGGTTGCAATCCATGCCACTTCTGGCATATGTTAGGCAAGCAGCAATTAAAATAGTTTTATGTTTTTCTCTTGCTAGGGTAGAGTACAGTCCTTGAGAAAGGATACTTCAAAACCAAGCTCATCCATTGCTGGCAACTAGCAAAAGTGGGAGTAGATGCAGTTGAGGTTTCTAAACCGACAGTATTCCATGGAGCTTTCAGTTGAGACAGCCTCTGGTCAAAACATTCCTCGTTGCTTTTACGGACACCCATGAACTTGCACTTTCTGATCTTACCTACTTTTCTCTACAAGGTTCATCCCCTCACCTGTCTGCTTGAAGAAGGGCCCTTCCTGCTGCACCATAGCTATTGAGGTGAGCATCTCCAAAGCTCCTGCTGACTGCACAGTTCGTATCACTCTGCCTCTTTCACTTCCCCCTTCTTGCAAATCTCGTCTAAAACCATCCATTTCCACTCTTGCTCCTTCCTTATGTTCTTTTTTCTGATGTTTCCACTGATTATTTCTGCTGTTCTCTGGAGTGATGTGTAGCCAGAAGAAAACACAGATATTTTGATCTGTGTGGAGAAGGACCTGGTGACCACAGGGGAATACCAATGCTTAACTCCTCCAGACTAAGATGTTCTCCCCAGAGACAATACAGAGAAAAGTTCCTAAAATACCGTACCTTGTTACAGGCAGCTTGCCTGGACAAACAGGCTGACCAAGTGTTTTTGACCATGGGATCAGTCAAAAACAAACAGGCTCTTGCAAGCATTGTGTTTCAAGGAGCTCAAAACTATCCGATGTGACACTACTGAAAAGTTCATGGAGAAGATCCATGAGTTCATGTGCAAAAAAACTCTCTGCGGCCTGAAGCATAGCTCTCTTTCACTGCCACTTGCAAAAAGGCTGTTCCCTTTCTACTACCCTGTGGGATGGCTTCCTATCATCCCTTCTTACCACGCTGACCACGTGTCCAGCTACTGCAGTTTGACAGTGTTGGACCTGGAGGAGAGGAAATTTCTCAGCACTTTCAGCAACCTTTGAGCCTACCAACAAGACCACAGGGTCACTTTCAGAGCTCCCAGGGACACCATGGCCATTGCTGAGATTACAGAGCAACATTAAACTAGGTCAGATTTTTTCTTTCTTAATCCCTTTCCCATTCCTACTATCTCCAGATCGCTCTGGAAATCCTCAGCTCATAATTTCTTTTGATCCACAAATTCCCAGGCTTCTTGTTGGCAGATAGGAAGGAAAACACCATTCTCACAAGCATGGTGACTACAAGGTCAGCATCCCCACTGAGTGCCCCACGATGATGGAAAATAACCTTAACCGGCTTCCTGCACCAGCACTACATGTCCTGGGATCAGAGCCCTCTTACACAAAACAGCGAGCTGCTACTGCCTGACTTCTTTCTACAACTCAGCTGCCTAGCATTCCTCGTGTATATTCCCTGCTTTTTCATCTGTCTGGTACAAGAGGCAAACTGGCATGTGAGACATTAAATGACTAATTTTCTAAGCAACTTCATACATGGATCTTCAGCAGAATTTTCTCTGCAGCTGGAGAACAGCAGGGATACTGCTCCCTTTATTTAACTAATAAAACAAAAAGAGCTCAGTTTAGTCCTTGGCCATATCATGCAGCTTATGCACTCAACAAATGTTTTACTCCAAGGTATCAAAAAAGTAAATTACAGGAATGAGAACAATGACAAAAGCCTTATATACATAAAACGCCATCTACCCAGAGGAGCCCAAAAGACTTATTCTCTTTCCCTTTTTTCTTTTTTACTTTTTTACTTTTTTTCTTTTTCTTTTATTTGCATATGTGTAGATATCTAATGTAGATCCTGTCAGATTCCATCAGCATAAAGATTTCTCTTGGGTGGAATGTGGCAGCTGTTACAAGCTGTTAGGGTTTGGGTTTTTTTTTGCTGTTTATTTTTGTTTGCAAGGTTCATGAACATTTAGTGCAACAGGTGGTCCTTCCCTCTCCCCTGCGGTTGATGTGCTGGCAATCAGGGTCTGCAGACTACAAAGAAGGTACAAAATCCTCGACATGCATGGGCAGAGAAAATTTGGAGGATGTCACTTTTTTTTCCCCTATGAATGCAGCTGAAAGTAACAGAGCAGACACCTTGCTTTTGCTGCTGGTTGCAGACAGGTCTCATGGCTCTTTTTAGATTTCTAATTTTCAAACTGGCTACCGCCACCCCACAAAATCAGCAGCATAGGAACCATGTACATAGCAGTGTGACATTACTGGAATCCAGATACAAAATGTCTCAACCCTATGAAAGTGCAAGAACAGAAAGTCACCAAGTCCAAACAGTTTGGAAGAGTGGAAGATCATCTGGCCATGGTGTGATGGCTGCTGGTGCAACTACTTCAGGTATACAACTGTTTTCCCCCGATAACTAATACTCGGGCAGAAGCTAAAACAAAGACCTCAGTAACTTCAAAATTACACAAGAAGTCCAGCTGTGGCAAAGACAGCAGGAGCAGCAGAGGTGAAGCAGGCTGGAGTTCAACAGAGCCTTTCAGATTAACATGGTTGCATTTTACGCAGCTGATCCGGCAATTGCTCTTGCTGTAGTCAAAGGTTTCGAAACACTTCCCAGGTGATTGTAACCATATGCACATGCTGCACACAACAAATAACACAAAGATAGTTCTGCAGGTGTTCTTATATATTGTCTTATCTACCTGAACTGTTTTCCGTTCATTCGCATACGCTACTATGTTAATTGTGCCTTCTTCCAACATTAGGCCCATTATCAACTACAAACAGCTAGAATTTGTAACCTGTTTATTACTGATAGCAGAGTCATAGAATGGTTTGGGTCGGAAGGGACCTTTTAAAGATCATCTAGTCTATTGTCCAATAATATGTATTATTATTATTACATTAGTGACTACAATTTGCAACCAATATCAGGATTTACTGATCTGGAAACAGTACAAGCTTGTCCAGACTGAGAACTTCATCTATACTTATGCTGCATTGCAATCTCAGACAGCCAAAAGAAGCATTCAAGTAATTAATTTCCAGCCTAAGTCACTTTTATGAAACAACAGGAGGACAAAATGGCATTAATATCAGCAAGGCTCAAAAAGACAAAACTAGAAGACATTGTATGGGTGGGAAAATGTGGCACAGACAGATAAAGAAAGAGACCTGATACAGTCAGAAGTTAGATCAATGAGAGACAAGCTGATTCAGAAGTGAAGAATTCCTCTGACACTTTAACCTCAAAGACTTCTTCATCCTCCTGAATTATAGTTTTATAAGGTGTTTTCATAGGATGACTTGAGCCAGCAAAGCTTATAAAATACGCTTAAGCTGATGGCTGCCCTTACCAAAACAAAGACTAAGTATAAGGCCAGTATGACATGGAATTATTACACATCTATATCCCCATGGCAAACACAACTAGTAGAAGAATATCAAAGCAAACACAAAGACCAAAAAACACGGTGGCTTTGGCTCTAAATGCAAGTCTTGCATCAACTTGACTGGGCACTGCCAAGAACTGACTGCCTCTGCCTATTCCATGTAAGACTCAACAAAGGGACACAAGACCCAGCAAAGAAAAAAATCACCCTGATTCACTGGTATGCTCCAGCTGCTCTGCTCCACTCCACCAATGCAAAACAGCTGTAAACCTGGTTTCACCAGCAAGTTAAATTGGGTTTATGGCTTCTCAGTATTGGCAAAGAAGTACAAAGCAGCTGGAGTTTACTAGTATACTTAGCCCTGGGGGTTTGCCCTCAAAAGTTAACTCCTGCTCCAGCCAGGAGAAAGAATATCAGCCACAGTTAAACTTTAAAGTGATTTTTTATCTCACAATCTATTGTATTTTTTAAGAATACTGCGAAAAAGAAAGCTTCCACGTTTTGCCAACATACGGTTTAGGACCAGGCATTCAAGAGACCGGCTCCAGTTTCGAGCTGCATCAACTAAAAATGGAGATGCTGGCTGCTGGGCTCTGAAGTCATCCTTGGCAAACACGAATTCTCGTTACAGAAGTGTAAGCTAGGTGACCAAGAGTGTTCTGAGTAGCGTCACAGCATAGGACTTTTTGTAGACTTCATACCCAATCCTACCATATTCTCTCAGGAAAACTGCCTGCAAATCATCAGTCTGTGCTTTAGACTATCCATCACAACTAAAAATATTCCATCAAACAGATGTCAGCCAAAAACCTGTTCTATAAACTCTCCCGTCTCTGGATTCAGGTAACTTGTTTGCTTAAAAGTATTTTATAAGCAAAACCTTCCCCCAGCAGAGGCTTCTGGCAATCACATTCCAGAAGAACAAACCCCACTGAAGTAGCTAACCTTGGACTCAGTGTTTGATGTTGTATTATTGTCTCCCAGAAAGCAAAAAATAGCTTGGGTCCTCAGTATGTCAGACTAGCTTTGAGGAAAATGCAACTTGAAATTTCAGTGTAGAAGAACCCAATAGATTCCTAAAATTCCCTGAGGAGATTCTCTGCAGCTGTCAGTCAAGGACAAGGAATCACCAGCACAGCCTCACAAAAAGACTGCTCAGGAACAAATATTCAGAAAGCCCATACTGAAAATGGTGAAGGACTATAAAAAGAGAATGCAGAAAAATAAGATTCAGTTAAATCATGAGATAAAATAAAAAAGCATAATATTCAAGAAAAAGCAGAAGAACACAGAGAACGGCAACCTTTAAAAACATGAGAAGGACTAGGGAGAAAGTGGGATGTTATTAAAAGAAGAGGGAGGTGAAATTGATGACAACTTTAATCTGGCCAAGATCCTGAACTGTACAGACTACAAAGAATTTGTCTGGCCAGTGTCCAAGAGTTTGTGTAAAATTAAAGAGTGGAAACGCACTTGAAAGTTAAGGAAAGCTAAAAAAAATAAGAGACCAGGCATTAGATGCATTATATGCTGTAGCCCGTAAACATAGAGTCATTATTCTTATAAATAAAACCATACAACAAATATTTAGAGACCAGCCTAAACCAAAATGTTGGCTCTAAATAACCACAAATTGTGCAGGAGTTTGAAACTAGATCCCAGCTCTGTGGCAGGCCCTTCCCTGATGGGAGCGGGCACAAGCTCTGGGACAGTCTGTTTCTGGATTCTGCGGCTTGGACTGCTCTCTGCCAGCCAGAAAAAAAAAAATCATTCGGAAAAAAAGAAAAACATGACACAAGATTAATGCTGCAGAGGTATCTATTTTCTCTGAGACCAATGTGAAATTGCTGAGAAATTTAAAATGTCTGTGATGTCCAGAAAATATTGACATCTTTTTGTAGGTATGAACGCAGCTCAAATAAATGAAGATTAACATTTTAAATATTTGCAAGCTGATATTTGGTGGCCTACAAACCACAGGAAAAGAGACATTACATATGTTTCCCTATACCATGGTGGCTATCGTGACAGCAGTATCAGGGAGCCAGCTGGCATCTTAATAACAAGAAATGTCCAACCCTTTCCTGAGTCCTACTGAGCTCTTGGCGCTGCTGTCACATGGCGGTGAGTTCCACCGTGTAACTCCACACGCAAGAAGAGAAAGAGTCCTTTTTCACTTTAAAATGCATTGCCTGTTTAGTATGAGAGTTCATTTGCTGCAGTGTTATAACGAGATAAATACCACTCTACATATTGCTCGTATTTCCTTTCTAAATGAAACCATTTCGAAAGGAAATCATTAGGAAATTTCCATGGGAATGGTTTTACAAGAACATGCAGCTCCATTAAGCTGAAGTTTCAAGTTTAAATTGTTCGTTTTGTTCACAATTGACAATTTTCTTTTGGGAAAACAGTAATTATCAGACTAGTCCTGTTGAACTGATGTTTGGATTTGTAATAGTTCAACAAATCATTAAACTACATTTTTTTCATCCACATGCTACATTAGCCAAGCTGTCCTTCAGACCCCCCACCTCCCTTTCTGAACAGACTTTGGAAGACTATCTGCCCTGGTACAATTTTGATTGCCCTCTGTCTAAACTTCTTGACTGTAATCCAAATCCTTTCAGATTTTATTCATAACAAAGCTTCTCCTTGACTCTAAACATTTTAATTGCTTGCTCTCTGAATCTGTTCTTTTTTTATTACATACATGCAGGCGCACACACACACACAAAGACACGTAAATATATGTATGGGATTGAATTCTTAAAAATGTATTTGGCTTTTAAATCAGTGATCTGCCACTGGCTCACATAGCAGAAATTATAGTATTTTCAATGGTACTTTCCATCGGGAAGTTTCTTGCAGCCTAATGTTCTGTTTGCTGTTTTGATCACCTCTGCAGAGGGGCCAGATGTTTTTACTAAACAATGAGCCTGGGGCATTTTTCACAAGTGATAAACATATTCTTCCTTTCATTTGCTTCACATACAACCAACTTGCATCCAAACCAGCCAGTTTTCCTGCCTCTGACTACGTAGCCACGCAGGTAGGGTTGAGCGGAAAGATTCTCCAGAAGCACCTGAGCACAGTGCTGATTTTTTTAACTTCTAGTGTTTCACGACTGAGCCAGGCACATTAAAAATTATTTTTAAAAGTGACAGAACAGGGGATGGAGTTGGTATGAGTTCACGGAGGACAGAACCACGAGAGACTGAATAGGTTACAGCACTGCATTATGTGAATATGGTGCATGGACTTGGAAAGGTTGCGTTAGGAACTTCAATCCAGCCTGTGCTATGAAAGGCAACCGTGTCACACAAAAACAATTTAATTAGAAATCTGAAATATCAGACACACATGCCAAGCCATAAATGGAATCTCCCCTTCAACTACAACCAAGAATGTACCTCGTATCAATTTGAAACTATTATCTTAACAACTTCAAAATAATCGGGCAACTTGCAAAAGTGAACCATGCTTAGGATGAAGTTATTCATAGAAAGCGTTAAAACTGTAAAAGTTTTCAAAGTTGCAAAAGCTGATGCTTCACTCCACATCCAGGGAGTGGTGCCAGGCACTGATGTTTAAGAACATCTTAATAATTAAACCACTGCCCAGATGAGCTGAAAGATTGATGTAGGTAGCGCATCAAGAGCAGCTGTAGTTGACAGAAGACAGGAAAGGGGATGCTGAAAGAGACCTAGGCGTAAGAAAGGACAGATGAGTGGACTTCCACACTATGTCATTTGACCAGACAAAATAACCCCATGCAATTCTAGGCAGCGCATACAAAGACAATGCTTCAATGAGAGCCAGGCTGTGGCCGCATTTAGCAACCAGGGCATGAGGAAGCCCTGTAGCTAGAGACTCCCATTTCACGTACAGCAGAGGAAGGAGACGCTGAGCTACGTTCCTCCTCGATCAAGCAGACAGGCAGGATGAGGAAGGGACGGGGGACAGAAGAGCACAAGCTTCATGCCCATGCTCAGAGGTGGCACAACAGCAGGTATAAGCTGTTCCCCTACGGAGCAGCAGTGCAACAAGGAATGAGGTCATGGCTGAGAGAGATTCCAGGCCCTCCCCAGCTCCACCGCAGCAATTAAATTAAATTAACCCTACTCAGAAGTCAGACAGTCTGGACAGCCTGAACATCAGATCTTGAACACCAACCATTTCACCCTGCAGGTCTGCTCCTGTCAGGCTGCGTAACTTGTTAATGCAGACGTTGCCAGCAACTGAATTATGTAAAAGATCAGTATTCTAAAATCCCACAGCTTCCATGCACTTGAACAGAGAAAGAGCAGCACAAAACTGGTGGCTTAGCCTGGAGGATCAGTCTCAGTGCATGTATTCTTTCCTTTTCCCTTAGCATCCATGCTCCTTGGATGTCTATTTGTGGCTTGGCTTTTTCTCTTTTCTTTTACTAACTGTCTTCAGCTCAAGCTCCCAAAGTCACATCCTGACACACTCTGCCAACCGCAATCCCACACGTCAAAATCCCTGCATGCAGTCACACGTACTGATTCCAGGAAGCGCACGCTGCTGGATTTCGTTGCCTTCCACTGAGCCACCCTGATTTACGCCTGCTGAAGCTATGGTCCCGAGTGTAATAACACCTATACTGCACAGTTGTCCCACATGTGTATATCCTATTATCCAAACAACAGATGCACCAGCATGCATGCACACACCTACTCCAACATCTGGCGATCACAAGCTAACTATAATAACTCCATGAACTTCATTCATCTTTACAAAACTCACAAACACTTCATCTATACATCCACTGAAGAGGTGCATAACCTTTTCCACTTCACTGAAAGAAGCATGTGCTCTTAACCTGGCATTCACACACACACACACACACACACACACACACGCAGAAATATAACCAAGCACTTGCACTTGCTCTTAAAGCATACATTTAGTCCCTTCTGAATAACAGGGCACGAATGGCTCTTGACTTAAACATTTCACAGATGTTGCACATAATGTGCATACAGATATACATATCTATTTCTCAGTCATACCTGCACGTGTGCCTACATGCCCTTATCTGCTATGAGGCTCACTTTTCCACTTTCTGGCTAGAATTCAGGCCAGAATAAAACTGATAAAAGGAAATGAAGAATCACATCCAAATATCCAGATATCTGTTAACTTAAAAGCATCCCACTGCTTAACAGTAAAATTGATACTTGCATAATTCAACATTTCTGGATGTTGGAAATTTCCAGTCTTTTTTTCCTTCATTTCTCTCATCCACATCTAATCTAAAAGATACATTCAAGGAGAATGTGGGCAAAAACTTCTGATAGCTTGTGTTTGGTATTTTATGAAAAATGCTTTAATTCAGAATGCTTGTGCCTGCCTGGCTCTCAGTTCAGTGCACTGGAAACAATGGGATGCCCCACTGTGATGTTCTCAGCGAACTATACCTTACAGCAAAATATGCCAGAAAGTACACAGTCTGGAAGCATTGAAGTTGCAAAGGTCTCAGGTTTGCCCGATTCCCCCACCAGCCATGTCAATGCATCCGCAGTGACCTCCCAAACCTGTTGGCTTCTGTGACCTCAGGTAGCATCTTTTATGGATGTCAAAAACAGGGCTAGTAATTTTCTGTGTGTATGAATACCCACACATTTTCAACCATGCAGAACTAAACTATTTCGTAATCCATTCTTTTAAAACCTTTAAAAGCCTGTACTACGCTTGGAAAATTACATGCATATTTTGAGCTGAGGTTTTTTCCAATCATGTCTCTAAAAAAGTTAGGTTTTTTGACAGTAGAAAGAATGGCTTGCTGTATCTTACTGCAGATGAAAAGAAGAAACGTGATGCATTCTACTGAATTACTTTAGAAGTTCTGGTTAGAAAATGAGGATGACAATTTTACATGTGGAAAGGAAATCTGTAAAATTCTCAAAATTTTCAATCTCGACTACAGGTAAGAATGCAAATACTCCATATATTTTTGAAGTAGAAAACAACAAGAATTTACATCACCATTGACTTCTACTTTAGCTTCCAGGATATGAGTTTAAAATAATCAAGTTTCCAGATCTCAAGTGTGCAAAAATCCCTGACAGCTAAACTAATATACTTTAATACAACAGCAACTTCTCAAGGTTCTGGGCTCTTGCAATATCAGCTCTGAATGATGTGATTTGTTCAACGTATCTCACTGTGCTGTTCACTATGGAATCGAAGGGTAAATGTAGTGATGGTATCATTAATCATTTCATTAATAAACAGATAACGCATTGATTTTGCTGTCTCCTTGTGCCTCCCAAAAAGCCCTGTTCAACCTCACTCTGCTGTCCAGCATTGGAGCTTGCACACTGAGACACTCCTCCTGCACTTAGAGGTTTCCATCACAAGCAACAGCGGCACAGAGAAAACTGATAGCGTACCACTGCAGAAAATACACAGAACGGAAGGTCAAAATCATTCACGCTAGAGCCTAGAGATGGAAAGACGCCCATGGACACCAACAGACCAAGAATCCAGGTATCTACCAGTCCTACCAGTGCTTGTTACCATTCAGCATATTCCATGGGAAAGGTCTTAATGAAAAAGCTTGTGACTTTCTGATATATGGATGATCACTCACATCCTTCCCAGACGCTGCTGTAGATTTATCTTACTGGTCAGCTCAGGAAGAGCAGAGAGGCAAAGCAGAGTTTTAATTGTCACTGGGGTTTCATTATGAGCGGGGTATAAGTGCACAAGCAGCCAATTAGCACATCCCTTATTGGGCCTCTAAACATATTATTTCATCACTTAATTTATTACCTCTCGTGCTTTTGTGCATCCTCCCATGCCCTCCTTACTGCTGAAATGCTGCCATCTGTGGCTCACAAGTTCCTTTCAGCCCTTCCCATTCCACAGCATGCAGTGGTCAGAGAGAAGCACTAAACTAATAAGAGATCCACCAGTTCTCATGAGGGGAAAGAGAAGGAAATACAGTTTCGTTTCAAAGCAATGTACTTTTCTCCCCATCTCTTCACCGTCCCTTCAATCATACTTCTGTCGCCTTCTTCTTGTGTGGTAAAATCTGATGCGAAAAGCAGCCCAAGCTTGTCTCTAATGCTGCTGAGCTTGACCATGTGGCTACAGGAGGAGGCAGCAATTTCCTCTCCTAGTACAGTTGCGAAGCCCCACAGTGATGCTTCAAAGCGAATCTGTGGCCCACCCCTTCCACCCTGCAGCCCAGCGGGGTCTGAAAAGCAGCTGGGCTGCTCTTCAGTGAGATGCATTATGGAAGGCAGGGAAAGGAGGGAGGGAAGGGAAGAAAACAAGGATAAAACAGAAGTTAAACAAATGTACAGAGTAAGAAAGGAGAAGGAAGAGGCTGGGGATTAGGACAGCTTACTGGAATTCGCTTCTTGACACTGAATGCTGTAAAGAGATGACAGTGCAGGAAGCATTACAACCCTGTACCTTACACCTTCTCACAAAATGCCCCAGCAGAAGGAATGACAGTGAGCCAAACTGATGTCCTCAGTGCCATACAACTCTTTCCCTCCCTTTCCACAGCTCTTGTCAGACAGTCTCGCTTTCTACTGCTGGCTGCAGGTCTGATCTGCTCAAGCAGATGAGCCGACTTCCCACTCTGTGTGCCAGGTAAGCAAGGACCTCTTAACCCATCTCAGCAGCTTGCTTGCCCACTTCCATTTCATGTTTGGAGGAAAATATGAACATAATACAAAAATGCGGGGCTGTTTCAACAGGATACCTTTTGTTGCATGAGGCACCCAGAATCCTGGCTGGAGAGTCTGTTCTTTGTTTAAATCTTAGTGTTTAGTTGTAAAGAAACCAGTACTAAAAAGCCTTTCACCCATCTGCAGACTCCTTCTTCTCCTAGCTCTGAGCAGACAGCATGTCTCACAACACTCCTCACTAACAACACAGTGGAGTTGCAGGAGAGTTCCACTGAGGCATAGAGGAAAAAAATAAAAGAAAATAAAGTAAAAGTGGCTGGCTGAAATTAAATGGCTATTTCCATAGCTGAATCTCAAGGTGTCTTTGCAAAATGCCAGTTTTGCAGCCACAGGTATCTTTTTACTGCTAAAACAAGCTAGGATGTTTACAGAAAGGTAAACTAATGCACTTTGGCGGCCTAACTGGAAAATAGGAGCAATGAGTTTCCCCCAGAAGGCAGCAAAGCAAATCCAACATTACATCTATTACATCCTCTGCCTCTCTCTTACTTTCTCTGCAACTGGGGCAACCCCCTCACAAGCTCATTATACCAAGTATTTTAGAGAAAGACAGCTAACTTCCTTTTATGTATCTTACTGTTAAAACGTGCCTTTCTTGCAGGGAAGACACACTTGGAGAATAACCGATTCCACTGTTTACTGAGTGGGAGGAATGGAGAAGGTCACATCTATGAGACATACTTTGTGTAATAACTCTGCTGTTTCTAAATCCAGTGAGGCATCTCCACATGGACTTATAGGCCATGGATACTTTTGCGTTACTTAGGTAGCAAGCATCATGCTCCTTTTGTTTTTTTCTTGAGTGAAGGATACCTTACACTGATCGGCAATCAAAAAAATTCAGTAAGAACCTCCTATGCAGAGAAGCCCTTGGAGTACAAAGCAAGTGTCCTGTGAAGGATATTTCTAGGGCAACCTATGGCGTCCCACCCATCTCCATCCCACCCACCAACCCCTCCTTCCTACCCACCTCCACCGCACTCATCCACCCTTACACCCCCAAAACCTGTACTGCTCAGGTCCCCTGTGTTTCAAGCAGCAAGTGGCCATGCAGCACTCCTTGGAGGGACAGGTGGCAGAGCGCTCCCCCCTCCATGGCACAAACAGGAGGCACCCGCTGTCCCCCCCGTTGAAACCTGAGCCACAGCCATCCCCTCCTTCAGGAAAGGCTGTGATAAAGAGCATTCCCTCACCCCAAGAAAGACCATGGTTTTCTCCTGCATGTAGCATGGGGCACTGGCATCAGCACATCCTTCCTGCAACCAGCCGGTCACGCTCCACTGCTGAATGTGGCATTATGCTTTTCCCTTGCTACCTTGCACCTAATCCATTATTCAGCAATAAGTGTTGTCAGGTACACATTGAGAGAGAAAAGAAGAATGTGTACCAGAAAGCACTACAAGACAGCTGCTCCTGCCATTCAGTAAAGGCACTGTTTAGTTGTTGTTTTGCAAGGCTCCTCCTCCTTTATGAAACTCATGCAAATCAAATTTCAAAGTCTTTCTCAACAGACTTCGGCACGTCCACACAAAGCTTTGTTTGGAGGTCCACCACAAGCCTTCTCCTCAGCAACAACACACCTCTGCTCTGACACCCAATAAGTGTCCCAATCCTACCCGTGAGGTACCCAAGAGAAAACATCATCTGACTGGGAGAAAAATATATTAAAAATTCACCCTTAGAATTCACCCTCCAAAGCTTTTCCCTAACATAGTTTACCTAGCCTACCTCACAAAATATTCATCATTTACCAGGTCAGAGATTCAAATGCTGTAAAATGGCTGGTGGGAATAGCTTTCTGTAAGCATTACATCTGCCATGGAGCAATTTTGGCCCTGGTAGGAGCTCTTATATAAAGGTCTACCTTTACTCAGGCAATCATTATGCTAAACACCCAAGAAGCACACAGAAAGAGAACATCTCTGCTGCAGAGAACAAGACTGAGCAGCCAGTTTGTGCAGTAGGAGGAGGAACTGAGACTCACCAAACTCATCTTAAAGAGGGACCACTGTGCATCCATGAAGTTGGGGATAACTGTTATACACCCTGAGCTGGGCTTGACCCAGATCCTGGTCTGGTGCTGAAAGACTCTGTAAACCACTAGCTATCTTCTAAAGGCCTGTTGGTGCTAATGCTACATCTTCAAAACTGAGATTAGTTTTCTGGAAAAAAATCAACCGAACCAAAGCTGAGATCTTAAGAGCGTACCCAAATGGTCTTCTGTTCTCTCTGCATAACAGACAGCATCATCTTCAGGACCAAATGCTCTGTTTGGCACCCCCTTAGCTTTAAACAAAAACTGCACACTTACAAATAAAACACCTAGCACAACATTCATGGGTTTATGACACAAAAATATTTTAGGGAAAAACATACAGGAGAGCAAGTAGTAGGTAAGAGGTATGTTGCTACTCATTATATGAACAGGCCAATGCTACATTTTGTAATGACCGAAGCATTAAACTACCAGTCAAAAATCATGGCCATCAAATTTTTAGTTTCTACCTCTGGTCTAGCATTTAACACCAAAATGAGCAAATATAATAAAGTCCCATAAAGACTGCCAGTCAAGAGTTCAAGGGAAGCCTCTAGATGGGAAAAAAAAGTCTCAGGTCTATATCTGAGCTAAAGAATCAGCTGCTTTTCATGTAACAGTGATAGAAGCATCAAGAAAGGCCATGTGTAAGTCACCTTGCAGAGAGTGATACACAGTACTACTGGCTATTAGGCAAGAAGATAACTAAACAAAAGGAAAGGTCTTCTCTGAAAGGCTCGTTCTGGAAGACTGCATGAAAAAAGAATGAGACTGAACTTTGCTAGGACAGACACCTCATTTTATTTCCAACTCTGCCAGGTGCCCACCCTGCCAGTGAGATATGTGATGAGCCATTACCAAAGATTACCCATACCTAGAGGTGTGAGACCCAGGCTCATAAGGAGAACTGGAGCTTCCTCTGGGTTTTCTGCATAACACATTTCTCTACACAGCTCTGAGCAGTCCTTTCTCTTTTACTTGGTTCCTTAAAAACCATGTTCAGCCAGTAGCCTGTCTCTGCATTGTGAACCTGATGCAGCATGAGCAAAACCTGTACTTTTTTATGATAAATCTGTAAGATTTGTCAGCACCAGTATTGAGAAGACTTGTGAGTACCGGCATCTTGTCTACTGCAATATCATTTCTTCTGGGACCTAACACAGCCTTGCCACAGTTACATTGGTGTAAAAAACCATTGCAAGGATAAACTTCCCATCTTGTCACCTGACCCCCCTGCAGTATCACATCCCTCCACTCTTTTCCCTTTTTCTACTACATCGTACAAAAATGAAAAATCTTTTCCTTTCAAGGACCTGCTGAGCCTTTTCTGTCCTCCCCCCAGCCCCCCAGCAGACACTGAAAGGCTCTCAGTGCCAGCAGTTATTCCCGGCTACAGAGGTGCTACAGATCTCAGCATCCCTGTGACTTCTCCTATGGCACCTTTCACACATGGGAGAAAACATTTACACAGCCAGGTGATTCTTCTCCCTCCAACTCTTCCTTCAGACTTGCCCCCACCGAAAGCCTTGGGAACAGCTACAGTTCAGCTGAGCTCACCACCGTCACCCACTGAACTGATCAATGTCATCTCATGGGGAAAATGCTCTGGCATAACGATGTCCCTGTAATTAAACTCCTTCAGTGCGGTTTAAGCATAGTTTCCATAAACACACATGCACACTAGCAATTGTGAGTGAAGGAGATCAGCTGCAAAAAATACGTCACTTTGTCTCATTAATTAACAAATTAAGTACAGTGGTGCTGGGGCCACGCTGTAACGCACAGGCACCAGGGGTCAGAGCTGAGACCAAACTTATAAGTTTTTCCCCTGCATTTTTTGCCTGTAATGCCTAATTTCCTGTGACATTCCACTAATGCATGAAACCCAATATTTGCTTGTAGGAGGCAATGTATTTAAAAGGTAAGGATAACTGCCTGGTTGCCTCAATTAAGTTAGGAGATGCTCCACAGTCTTCAGCACCCCTTTGTGGTCTCCCCACTCTTGCTGTAGACAGGACTGGACAGAGGAGCTTGGGAACTGGCAGGGAACTAAGCAGGAACTCCGAACACAAAAACCTACATGCAGTGAATACCGCTTCTGTCCCATCCCCACACACTGCCCCAGTGAAGGAGTCCCGCAGACTGCCGGTGCAAGGACTGTGTGCTACTATTTCACCCTCACAGCGAGAGTGGCACAGCACTCAGCTTCAGAGGAACTAGAGTATGTGTACCTCCAGCTATAAAATGTTTGTTTAACTGCTATACTGAGCTGTTGGAATGGAGCAAAGCAGCCTTCAGGCTGCTTAGCACCTGACACACTGTTTTTTCTGATTTTATTATATCTCCTTTACTGTATCATTGCTATTTCACACTTTATTTCTTTCACAATCCTTAGACTGTCTATGCACTCCTGGTGATTTACTGCATGTGATTTCCTCCCATTTATTTATGCACTCAAATATTCCACAGCTTTTTATTTCAAAGGTTTGCAAAACACTCAAAAGAATCTGCCAGAAACGTACAGCTCTTGAGCAAAAAGCCAATTACAGTTCATACAAATCAGTCATACAGGCAGCACAGTCTGCCTAAGAATGAACAGAGCTTTCAAACTTCATGAGGCAGCATGGTTGCCTTGATAGTACAAACCACCAGAAAGCAAAAACCTCTGTGGTAGCACAGACATGTTTTAGTGCAGATCCCAATAAATGCTTTAATTTCTGCATACAGTTTAAAGCAATTCTATGCAGAATTTGTCACAGAAAACTCTTATATTCCAGCTTCTTCAATGAGCTCAAGCAATTTCTCACTTATTTTAGACCAAGGTTGGTTTGAGGGGTCTTACACAAGGGTTACACATGCCCAAGAGCAAAGACACACACATCTACTTACATACAGTGTTCTCAAACCCCTGCCGGGACTATTTCACTGTGCCCGTGCTTGGCTGTGCACCCTGGGGAAGTCCAAGCTGAATCATGCTTACCAGAATTGCTCAGATCTGAGCCATTCCTTCACAGGGGCTATGATTAATTCACAGTTGCTACCTCAAAGTAGCAGTAAATTCATTTACATTCACCATCAGCCAGTCTGCCTTCTTGTACAAACACGAAACCCTCACACAGAAGGCTGAGTCGGGGTCACCGATGGTGCCTGAGGACTTGCACAAACCACCTCAAGTTATCGCTTACAGCACCACTATCGGCTTTATAGCAGGTAGATCCACCACATAACTTTAAACAGTTTCACCTTGTTAACGCTAGCAGCAGTTCAATAGCTTTCACACCCATATGTTTCACTGAGAAAGGACATCCCACCCTGCACAGGGCTCTCCCAGGTGGGGAAGCAAGAAGCCACGTTCCCAGGGAAAAGAGATCTGAAAGCCGCCGTGGACAGGAGGAGCCTGGGCAGCAGATCCCTTCTCCCAGCCTGGATCCCTTCACACTTCCCCATCTCCTTGCCATAGGCAATGGCAAGCGGCAGCCGCCGATGCTCTCTGAGGCTGTGTGCTACCTGAGCGCTTAGCAAAGCAAACAGTCACTTCAGTCTGCTCCTAAAGTCAGAGCATCCAGCAGGGACCATTATAGGAGAAATGCAGGTAGATTTTAGGTCCGATTCAGTTACTGTCTCAAGAAAGGTAACCTTCAGACCTCCTAAGCTGAACATACCAAATTTTAATTTTTAATATCATTAAAACCTGTTCCTTAGAGGCCTGGGGCTCTCTGCTCTCAGTAGTTTTAAATGGAGCAAGCAAAGTATGATAGGGACAATAAGAGCAAGAAGAATACAAGGAGAAAAAGGGTAGAAGAAGCAAGATGAAAAGGACCTGGAAAAAGATGATGTGGTGGTGTTATGGGGAGAAAAATAATTTAAGGGAAGGGAAAAGAAAAATAAAAACGAAAAGCCAGAGAGGTAATAAAATAAAGGAAAAGGGAAAAAAATAAAGCAAAAAGAGAACATCTGCCCACACATACACAAAATAATTCGGTGACTGCAGACTTACTAACCAACAAATTGAATCACTGAAAACATTCTCAAGAATTTCCTATGTGGCTTGGAAGCCAATGCAAACACTCAGGAGCCACCTCTCCTGCCACAGGAAAGGCTACAATCCTTTTTATTTACTGAAATTAAGGCTTTGATTGTAGGATGCCCTAAAAGATCTGATGGCTCATATTCCCCCTCCAAAACTCTTAAGACTGTCCTGAGTCCACGTGTTTTCAGAGGAAACAGATAGAAACACTGCAGGTTGCACAGCAGTCAGAAAGGGGAGAACGCACAGAAAAAGGCGAAGGGGAGAAAGCTAAAGAGATCGGTGCGAGAAGAGATTAAGAGAGGAAAAGACAGTAAAGAGCTATAACAGCACAGCTTAAAAAAAGCATAGAGCAAATAGTAAAACAAAGTAAAGACATTAAAAGGACGTTAGAAAGGCATAAAAACATGAAAGCAAAACAAACTATGGAAAATGCAAGTCAAGCTGAAATTCAGAAATTACTCTGACACTGCTAAATGGTTTGCACAGCTTCCCGGTGCCCCCTAGGTATAATTTCTATACTCCTGTGAGGTGCCCACATGGCATGAAACAGACAACCACGTTCAGGTGGGCACAAAGCCACACAGGCTGGATTATGCAGGAAATCTATGAAACTCCTCTAATATTGAATCGTAACCTACCACTGTATTTCTTTGTGTGCATTTAACTTAGCGCAAAGTAACTCCAGTTCTCTTCTCAGTCACAACAGTTAGATCTATCAACTTCAATAGCATTTTTCCTCATTTACAGTGATACTAGAGATTTCTAATTATTCTCCATTGCACTTTCCTTCAGCACAGGTATAGGTCAGGCAGCAAACCAAAGGAGAACCAGCTCGTTGGTGTAATATACTGGAGAAAAATATTTCTACACCTCTATCTCAAATTAGGAAGCTCTTGCAGAGGACCTTGCAATGGACCTACTCAGACAGCCAAAGCCAGGACTTGCCCTGCTATCTTGTAGAAACCATTATGGATTTATTTGGAAGACATGCAAAGACAACGTGTAAGAGAACAGATGACAGTATGAAACCACTGTCATATCATTTTGGCCCCAAACTGAGGTACAACCTCTCTCTTCTCCACCAACAGAAGCCTCCAATATCAGAAAGCACTCACAGGAACCCAGGGATGAAAACTGGTCAGCTGCCGCAGCTTTTGCAGCCATTAATCCAGCAGAGGAACAGGAGAAAACATTTTGCATAGCCTTCAAAGTTCCCCTGATAGCAGGGAGAGGGTGAATCACGGTGCCTTACACAAAATGAACAGTAACAACAGAATTTATTGTGGTCCACATTGTTTCTCCCCTGTTTTCTTGTCCACCAATACCTCTTGGTCAGAGGAGGTTAAGGGACTGCCAGCAGAAGGCTTAGCTGGGTCCCACAGTCCTCTAACATCAGTTTCTTGAGGAGAAGCCTATAACCACAGTGCCTTACAAGGCTGCACGCACCGGAAGGTGGAGACGGACGTAGACCATGACACGAAGCTCACGTCATCAAGCAAGACCAGGATGGTGGTGGGGGGCGCAGGGGGGTGGGTCCGTGCATTCGTACCTGCAACGAAGGATCCGTTGCAAGAAGGAAGGCAGCAAGGAGGCTGGAAGTTCAATTTAGAAGGCTAATTTAGTAATACAAGTTACTAGCATTTTTCTTGACTCTTTGCTGTTCTAGTCCAGTTGAGAAAGTGATGGTAAAATGAAACTTTAACTGAAGCTGGTCAAAGAATGATGATTAAATAGTTTTTCTTCAGAAAATGCAATTTTGTAAAAGTGGAAGTGTTTCAAAGAGGTTTTATTATTGTTTCATAATAGAAACTATGTCTAATTCCCTGTTTCATTTTGATGATTACAATCCTTTTTGTACTGACATTTGTGCAAATGTCAATATTATCATGTCCATATATTTTTCTGAAATGTTTTACATAGTCCCACTTACTAAAATATTTTACTCTCTACTATATACAGCGATACAGGAAACAGAAAAATAAAGTAGATACCGGGCTGAGCTGTGGCGTAAGAACAGATGCTGGAATGATCCAGCCGATGGAGGGAAAGGTGAGCCACTCTCGTTCCCTTTCCACCATAACCCCTGATTTTGCAGGCGTCCTGCTCTGCTGCAGACCCCGTTTGCTGTGGGAAGGCTGGGCGGCCACACGCCTGTTCCAGTGTAAAATGTCCTGAAAGAGCACGACTGCTCTGAAAAACTGAAGTATCAGCAAGGACATCTGTGCTCCCCATTCTTCAACCACTCCTAGGTTAAATCCATTCCATATCTCAATTTACAAGCAAAGAAAATTTGGGGAGGGTTTTTGTTTGTTTGTTTGTTATTGTTTCTCTTGGTTTTGGCAGGGGTCTCACCTTGCATGCTGGCCTGGAATTTGAGACCCAAGCTGAGCTCCTTCCAAGAGGTTCCCCTTCACTGAAATAGATTTTATTCTTGCAATTGCAGCAACACCTTTCCTAATGGAAAGCAATCTCACTTCTCTTGCTACTCTGGCTCTACTGCAGCAGAAGAAATAGGAAGTTGTAAAAATACATATTTTTTTTTTTAAAGCAGAAATTACTCTAAGAGCGGCCCTCCACAAAATAGAGGTATTTGCACACAGTTCTCCTACAATTACAAGAGATTTTTAATTTTAGCACAGGTTTTTGTTTATTTGTTTGCTTATTTGTGGAGGTACAATTTATAAGCAGCAGCTCTGCCCTCTGACTAAGAAATATTCTTAAATGGCCTTCAGGACATAACCACAGAAGTAAACAATGTTTTAGGAAATACTAACTCATTACTCCCCGATTCCTTTAAAAACCTGTGCTGCAGTATAATCTTAAGACAAACAGACAGTAGTCTCTGTAAGTGTACCCTAATGTAATGCAAACTCTAAAGAAAAGCACCGTCTTTGCCATGAACAGTGAAAACCAACGTTTTGGTGCCATTCACTGTTGTTTCTTCAGGATTCCTAAAGTGGTTAATCCAGCTCCTTAAAACTCCTCCTATAGAGCAGGCAGGCACGAGCCAGCTGAAAGTCGTCTGCAGCGATCTCCTGTCCTGCTGCCTTATTTTTGTTCAAGTTTAGTGAGGGTTTGTTTTTTTTTTTTTGAGCATGAGATTTCGACGGAACTGAAAATATCTCATAGCACAAACTCCACAGCATGCTGTGCGTAATTTACAGCTGCCAAAACCATCTAAATCAAATCCCACAAGGGATTCTTCTTTCTTCAACTCATGCACGTTAGAAAACAAAAATGGCCAGCAGCCATCCTCCTTCTCCTCCTCCTCTTTCGCCGAGCAGATTCCTGCAGCTGGAGCAATGTCATTAGAAGCTGCACTTACGGACTCCAGGGCAGAAGCAAGGCGCAGTTTAGATACGTAACACAAGCAGTTCGAGTCATAACAACAGTCTCACCTTTTCTTTTCCTTTTTTTCCTTTTTTTTCCCTTTTCTTTCCTTTTCTTTCTTTTCTTTTCCTCTTCTCTTCCCCGTTTTTTTTTTTTTTAGAAAACTAACCAGTGTTTTTTAGAACACTAACCAGTGTTCTGCCTGTACATTTTTGGCGATTGTGTTCAATTAAAACAGGTTTTCAAGGCAAACACTGAGAAATCTATAAAACACCATGCAAACCAAATAAGCACACACAGCAGTTCAGGTTTATCCTCCAAAAAAAATCCATAGGCAGTTTTGGAAAACGTGTGCCTTGATTTATTGATTGAGGAAGTTGTTTCCAAGGAGGGTTTTTGCCATCATTTTTCAATTTTCAACCTCCAAAGAGAAGCCTCAGGACTATGTATGATGGCTGGTGTGTGCAAGGTGGGGAGTTCACCTTCCATAAAATGCTGGAGAACATCTGGATGAAAACGAGCAAAAGACACGAAGTATTGGATGAAGTCCTCGACCATACAGAAGACAGAGAAAGCAACTGTTAGCCAGGCTGACAAAACACTGTTGGACATACGTTACCAAATGGAAATAGTGAACCAAAGGAGAAAAGCAGCAAAAAGAAACAATGTTACGAGAGGTTTTCAGGAAAAAGAAGAAAATCTAATTGCAAAAGGACTTGGTGAATTGTAAACGTCATGTCTCATGACTCGTGGGCAAAAATCCCCACCCAGTATCATCGCTGCGCTTGCTCAGTTCAAAGGAGCCCAAACAGAGACATGCACGACCCGAGACTGCGTGGGGCCCTGCAGAAAAGCAGACAAAGGTGGCAAGGAGGAGAAACAGAGAGGCTGCCGCCAGCAGGGCCTGCTCAGCTGCTGTTCGGTACAAAAGAGACCGTGGGGACTCTGTGGAGAAGGTTCAAAGCAGTTCCCAGGGTTTCCTTTCCTCCGCTTCTCCCTCCCCACTTCCCTGCCCACTGCTGGGCCCGACTGCTCGGGCCAGGTGCTGAAGTCTGGATTTACGCCTCTGCACATTTTAGTTTCTGTACAGTAGTTATTCCAAATAGCTTTTGCTCCTTAATAAAGGCCAATAATAGTTATTCTGTGTACACTGACAAAAAAATGTTGTTCTGAAAATCTGTATGGGCAATATACTGTGCAGCCTGGCTATAAACTGCTGGTTTCCTATTTTTGCCAGCGTCACACAGTTTTCCCTAGCTCTGGTGTGGCAGGCAGGCTTTCCCTTGGATTTTTTCCTCTTCTAGAGGACAGAAGGATTCCAGCCTTTTACTTCGTCTTAGAAAGCTGAAGCAGTGAAGCTGTCCTGCTCTTGCAGAGCAGTATGTGATAGTTAGTTCGCTTACACTTCTTGTTCCCCACCAACGCCGCAGAAAATATCAGTTCATCTTCCACTGCACAATGCAAACCAATAGTGAGGGACGCTGACCGGGTTCCTGTGTGGGATGATTCCCATAACCAAGTCCTGCGGTCCGCTCCACAACAAAATTCAAACTAGGTTTGTTTTTTTTTCAAGAAGCTTCTCATTGTCTGCTGAGTCCCTCAAGCCAAAAGCAATTTTCTCCAGCATTCTTCGTACCGCCGCCTGCATGGGTTGTGGTAAAAGTTCATATATTTGCAAGGTCCTATTCAGAGATATTTTCAGTGCATCAGAAAATGAAAAACATTTTAACAGAGGAGGAAAAAATTAGCAACATATTAGCTAAAACTGACTTCCAATTTCGAGCCATCAGCAACCACTGTTATAGTTAGTGCAGAAAACCTTTCCAGTTCAGGTTTGGTTTTGCTCTGTAACTCACTCTTACATAGTCAACGTGACCTGAATTATGCCTTCCTGATGCTTCCCTTATGCAGGAGTAGTTTTGCTCTTCAATCTTCCCAGCCCCCTGTTTTCCATTATTTTTATGATGACATTATTTTTCATACCACTTCCCTTTCCATGATGATTTTTTTTTTTTATCATGAAAACTTCTGTATGTGTTAATTACAGTGATTTTCCTGCCTCCTTCTTTATCAGGACAGCAAACTGCACTTCCAAAAGATGGGCTTTCTGCAGCATGTCTCATTTAACCTTCTCCCTCCAGCCTCAGGCAGTCTGAGTAGGTTTCCTTCTTGCTTATATTAGCCCCTCTTTTATCACCAGAAGCTTGCCTGGATGTAACCTGTATTTGAAAAACTCCTTCTTGGGCTTTAGAAAGGTTCTATGAGGAAGAATTAATTAAGCAATGTCACTAAGAAAGCCAACACTAAACCTTAAGGGGAAGTCTCCAAGCTAGGTGAAGAGTAGGTTATTTCACTTTACCTTAAGTCAGCTCCTTATTTTTTAAATCAGTCTCAAGAAAACTGGGAAAACATATTCATGCCACTTTACAGGAATTCTTCTTCAAGGTACTATCTGCATAGAGACAGTCAGGAAAACCATACTAAACCAATGAAGTTGGTAATTTAAGTGGATTTGCTAAACTGCGTTAAGCCACTTAAGTGGAAATCCCTACTGATCCCTTGATCCGATTTTACTTACTTCATCTCCAGAGAATAGCTACCCAGGAATTCCATGTAAATTAGCTAATACATTAAAAATTAATTCATATTAAATTACCAGCATACCCCTCTGTGGCAAAGTCCTTAGTTAATGTACTTCCAGTATTACCATTAAAATTCAAACGGTTTCAGGAGCTCCTGCGTAACTATTTGAATACCTAGCAACTGTGTCAATGAAGAGAAACAATAACGGACTAAATACGCTGCTTTAACCATGACTATTTAAAAGAGTCCTTGAACCCTGTCATCTGTGGTGGTGATTATATGTACTTCCAACTTACTTCAGCAGATCAGAAGGCCCTTCGTCACATGAGCTAAATGCATGGGACAGAGGCAGTAGGAAGACAGGTCCAACGAGAAGACTGCAAGTGCTAAGCTGCCAAAATAGCTCATTTCATCCGCAACCCACTCACTGCCCAAGTCACAGGGATCATTGGAAAAGCAACAGCAGAAAAGCATTTTCATACAGAATCGTTAATTGTTCTGATGGTCCAGATATGGTCAATGAACTTTATATAAACTGGACTACCACTTCTGCACTTCTTCCCACAAACCTATAGTCCACCCGGGCACGTGCTGTGCCTGCATGTTTTCTGCAGGGAAGACATAAGACTGTAAATCCACGCCTAGCTTTTTCCTCCTGCTGTCCCACACTCCTGACATTTGGATATCTGACTTTTTTCCTGATTTACCTTTTATAGTTTGTGCTTTATTTTCACCATCTCTTACCACCATGTTGCGAACATAACCCCTGCATACCAAGTTGTCTATGTATCAACAGTGTGTACAGGAAGATCTGGGATAACATTCAAGTTCTGGACACTTTGGAGGTGGCAGATCTATGTTCGCTTGTGCAAAATTTCAATCCTTTTCTTGCTGTCCTCTGCCTCATTTTCAGCCTCTTACACTGTAAGTACCCCCAGTGGCTAAGGGAGATGAGAAAATATCTTGGTTGTGCTGCCCTTCATGATTTATGAGGTAATGCTGGTGTGTGTTGTGAAAAACCTACGTTTTGGATCAGTTTTAGCGTATGCTGCTTTCTTAAGTGAAATGAATGAATTTGAGCAGAACATGTGCCTGTTTCTAAAGACAATGGGGGGTTTGGGGATGTGTTTTGCATGGAAGAGGATTGGGAAGCATTTGCTTTTTAAAGAAACAATCTCAGAAAGTCCACTTGTTTCCCTATATTTCGGTGTTCTGTGCAAATGAAAATGTATCTAAGTTCCTAGAATCGTTAAGGTTGGAAAGGACCTCAGATCATCGAGTCCAACCTGTTAGCCTAACTGCCTGGTCCACCTCTAAACCACGTTGCTAATATGCACTGACAGACATCCAGCTCAAACCAGAGAAAGCAAGCTCTGGTACCACCTCTGTTTTCCCCTTCTCTCGTTCTTGCCTTCTCCTAGGAAAAAGAATAAACAGCAGTAGTTATCCCTGCTGCTGCTGCATCTTCCCAAGCTCCTTCCCATGGCAGGGTAAAGGAGCTTTATGGCTGGAGTCTGCCTACCAAAGCAGCGTGCTCATGGGACAAACCGAGAGAAACCTTCAACGAACATGAGCTGGCAGTAATTTATACCAAATCTGAGGGGAATGGAAATATCCCTCTGCAAAATGTCCAGTTCTTGTTCCAGCCTACAGGCCTGCAGGAAAGGAGGGAGGTTTCTCTTTAGGATGTGTAAACCACTCACTGGACCCTCACCTTGTCTCTACAAACAACAGAACTGGTTTTAGTCCAGTTTTGACAAGGAAAGAAAATCACCCCTGAGCAGAGAGCAAGCACAGCATATTTCAGAACGGTTCTCTAGGATTACAATAGAGACCACGGTGCTACCTACTTAAATATTTATAGAATATGATCTTTCACACAGCCACATGCCAACATTTTGAACAATTTCATGTGGAAAAACACTATATTCTGTGTTTTATGCATGTTTTGCATTTTTTACTGCAGACATACCTGAAGCCCTCAGTTCAGCTGTGATCTCTGCTACATGCACCAGGAATTTTGTTCTTAAATTTTGTTTCCCTATTTTTGTATTACTAGAACCAAAAATTTACCTTCGCTTTCCCATTCATTTGTTGGTAAGTCTTTTCTCTCTAGACTGAGTAGTTACAATTTTTCAGTCTCTCAGTCTCTGAAGGCTTGAATATCAGAAATAATTTCTGTTCATCGATGGGTTTTGTGGGTGACTGAGCAGAAATTAAGACGCATCCCCCAGGTGGTTGTCAGCTGTAAGTGAATGTTCCCCATATTTCTTCCTTTCCCTTGTCATTTGCTTCTAACACTGACCTGAAGAAAAATGGCTCCCTCCCATAACTGTTTAAATGTATGCAATTATAGCGGTACCCTGATTCCCACTTGCGGGTGGGAAGAGCAGGTTCAGGAAGAATTCAAATCTATGGAAATGATGTTTTGTTCTGCAAACTGAGCAAACATCAGGATCTCCTCCAGTGCTTGAAGCTGGGGGCAGCACCCTGCCATACAACAGGGGTGACTTGGTAGCCACCAACCCCAGGTCACAGGACCAAAGAATGAAAGCCCTGTGTCCACATGAATGACAGCGGGACCAAGAGCCCCCAGTCCCGAAGCAGCTGCAATTCTAGTATTACAGTAAACTATTAGCACACACCAAGGCTTCCTGAGAGCAGGTGTGAGAGCTTCCATCCAGATAATCACTTTCATAAAAATAGTTTGCTTGAGGGAGGGGGCGAAAGATTAACACTCTTTGTGGCTAACGGTTTAAGGGTCAAATTGTGTTCTCAAGCCTGACCCGAAAGTTGGTTAAAAGTGCATGGGTATTTGTATTTAGAAGCAACTCATTTCAGTGTCCCAATGCAGCTTGGATTTGCGGAGGGAAAAAGTAGGGGTCCTTAGGAACCCACAGCGTGGGGGAAGCAGTGGGCAAAGGAGGCAATTTTGGCTAGAGCTTTAAATGATCTGAATGAGTCAAGGGTAAATTAGCCAAAAATAGCAAGGAAGTCTGCATTAGTAAGTGTTAAATGTATCAGGGAATTTACAGGCATAACATTCTTCATCAGAAAACAGCAATAAATATTAGCTTGTAGCCTATAAAACTAAGAATGCTGAATTAATAAGATCAATGCACTCAGATACATTAATATAAATGCAAAACAGCAATTACTCATGCCTGGGACTCAGAAGTAGGACAGCACCATGTAAGAATGATGAAGAACATTTATATTTATTAGTAACAGAGGAGGATGCTAGATAAATTCAGATCAGTCCCCTAGGAGTAAGTATATTCAACTTGGCAGGCAGAGACCACTTGTGCACAACAATTCTCAGAGCCTTGGCTAAAGAGATCTCTGGCCTGCTGTGATGGTCTTGAACGTATCTTGGAAATGCAGGGGACCGCTGAGGGACTAGAACAGTGTCAGTATGAAGTGAATGGGACGAGCAGAGGAGCTCTGCTGACGAGCCTGGTATTCCTTCTGGGCAAGAAGAACGTGGAAGCCGGGAAGGGATCCCATTCATAAAATAACCGAAGAATACAGATATAAATAAAGCCATATCACATAATTCTATGGAACATAAATCTTGTTAAACAGGGCGTGTTAAAGCAGGCAAATGCAAAGTTGTGTATTTAGGAACAAAGAATGGGAGCCAAGCCTACAAACTGAGGATTATGTTTTGAACGGTGGGGTCTCTGACAAGGGGTGGGGGGGTCACAGTGACAAGCAACACGATATGGACTCCCAGTGCAATGCTCTGGGGAAAAAAAAAAGTAACTGTGTTTAAACTGGGGACTATTAAGTGGGATTTGATGTAGTTTTAACCTAGATTTTTAAAGTTTTTTAAAGTAGTGGTACTACTACTGGAATACTGTATACAGTCCTGTGCACGTATTTTCTAAAGGATGTTTAAAAGTTCAATGGGATAGAGAAAAGAAACAGAAAAATTACTTCTGGGCCAGAGAAAAAAAATGTATTACAGAGAAAGATGTAAGGAGGTCTGCCTGCTTCGTGTACCAAAGAAAGACAGGGTGAGTTCATTACAATGCAGGAATATGCTTACAATACAAAACATGAAATATAAGAGAATTCTTTAATTTCCTGGAGGAAGGAATGACAAGAACCAATGCAGGAAGGTGAAGCCCTTTTCTGAGGGGAAGACGACACCTGTTCTTAGCAGTGGGGTGGTATCTCCTGCTGCAGGCAGTGCTGCGTTCTCCAGCTTCTGAACCTTGCAAATGAAGCCTACGTGCTTTCCTAGAAGATACTCTTTAGCCAAATAAAAAGGTGACTGAGTAAGATGCTGCAATCTGTGATAGATGGAAAGGTAGTAAGACAATCTAATGGTCTCTTTGGTCCTTAAACACCATATATCGAAACTGCTGTTACTTATGATGATTAGAAGGTAGGTGGTCTCCGTGGATTTTCATCAAAGTAACAAAGAATGCTGTTAGGGCCAAAGACCACCCCTTACTCCACACAAGGATACCATAAAGCTACAGGCATCTCGAGTGATTTCATTAGGAAGAAATAACTCTTTTAGTCCTTGTGCTCATTGAACTTAGAGGCTTTTATATTAAAGCATTGAACAACGAAGAAGCTGTTGGCTTTCGATAATGATGATGACCTCAAGGGGGCTTCACAGCCCATTTTCTGTGGGAGGCTTTGACCCCCAGTATTAAAAGAAAAAAAAAGTTAAATAGAAGTTCAACATGTGCGTTTTCCCTAATACCATATGATTGCAAATGTAGAAACAGTGAATATTGCTTTGCCTTGTAAAAGAAACATATAAGCTGCTCATGTACTTTATTGGTAGAAAACAGTAAAATAGTATAGCTAATCAGTATAATACCAAGAAAATCTTACAAAGGCCACTAGAAGCCATCAGTAGGTTATTCAGTCTATGCCGTTTGTGGTCTGCAGCATATCCCTGCTGCTAGTGGAAAAGGCTTGAGCTGCGGCGTTCAAGTACATAATGTACTTTTGTTTACTTGTATTAAAAATAAAAAGCCACTATTGTGAAAGAATGTTATTAAAGCTAGGAAGCCAAAAGTTCTCTTTGAGTTTCACTACAAAAAGGATGCAGACATCGCAGGACTGATCAGTTATCTACCCTAGTCAGCTCCTCTGAGCTTCAAAACCAGCGGGAGTTTGAATCAGAAATAAAACTGAAAAAAAACTGAGAGGTAAAGCAAGTTCCTTCTCCTCTGATGCAGACGGACCAAATTCCATCATGCCCTTCACCTTCCCCCATCCATGGCATGAATCCAGAGGATTCTGTCTGTTGACAGGAGAGGTATTATCAGGACCGCATGTCTGCACCAGCTTCCGTGCTAAAGACAGCTCTCGAATACATCAATACAACAGTAAATTTGCAGCCGGGACTGCAAGAGTAATTTAATGTTTGCATTAGGTCCTGAATTAGGTTGCTTTGCTATTTCCCTTTGCATCCGGGAGCGTTTACTGTTCTAGCTTATCCTGTACTCTCCTCTGTAGGCTCAGATGGAAAGAACAGGGAGAGGTATTTTTCTGCTTGCGCATTTGCCGGGCTTTACATCTTGCAACGTTTATGGCTTTGATGTGACTTTTTAAGGAAAAGCTTACACTGGGCTTTGCGTGGGCAAATTTGCCACATTCTCCCACTTCCTGATTTCATCCAAACCATACTCCAGAAGCTCTGGTTTTAATATCCTAATGCATTTTTTTAGTTCAGAATCACAGAAAAATCAATACACAGGAAAGCAACACCCTCAAACTGTATAGAGTTCCCCTGTTAAATTACTGTCTTCAAGCTCTCTTGATCAGGTCTGATTTCCTCTCTAAACTCCTTTAAAATCTCTTATGAGCCCTGGATATCACTGTAGAGCATATCCTGCTTTCAAACATGCATTCACAACCGCTCACAGTTTCAAGAGGCTTAATAACAAGCAGCACTTCCCCCGTCTGGGCAGCAGAAATCTCTCTAGCGAGGCAGGGTGCCTTCCTTGCCTTGACTTTCAAAGAGAGCAAAAGCTTTGGGGACACCCAAAGTCTACTGCACTGCCAAGTTACCCCGGATGGTGAGGCCCCCTCCATATGTATGAAATAAAACTCCCAGAGGACACCCTTTTCTTGGCAGCGGGCGTGCAACGTGCAGAGACACCATCTTGAACTGGGCACGCTACCGCTGGGGTTCAGGCAGCCTCTTAAACCCCGTCCTTCGTTTGATTTGAAGGATCTGCCACAGATCGGCAGGCAAACAGCTGCTTTTTGGCTGTCTGGCAGGCTAGCAATCGATCCTGCTGGCCAGGCCGGCAGAGCTTTTAAAATAACTATGCCCTCCCTTCCCTACTCTCTCAGCATCTCTCTCCATTTCACAAGCGACTTCCACTTTAGCGGTCAGTACCTTCTGTTAATGAGTAATTTCTGGTCACTCGAATTTTCAGTTGTGCTCCAAAGGGCACAGGACACAGCAGTGCTTGGAGACCCAGAAGGGTAGCAATAGGGTATTTAAGACAGGAGAAATTCAGAATGGCTACAGTTAACTCAATGAATGTTAGGGCAGCGACAGAGTATGAAACACGGAAAGCAGGGAAGTAAACCAAGTGTAGTTAGAAGCCTGAAAAGTTACCTGAAGATTTGTCATCTCCTCTATCAATAAAAGGGGATACTTGCTATTGCAACAGGTAGCATTGAAGTGTTTATAGAAGTATCAGCTAAAAGGAGTAGAATAACAGCCTTTGAGTTTAAATGTTAGAAAAGCAACAGCTGAAAACCCAGTAGAACAGATGAACCAGTTCAAATGATGCCTTTAAATGTTAAATGGTTGACCAGCTTAGGTCAACAAGTTTAACAAGCAATAATAAAAAAAAAATAACATGACTGTACAATTACAAGAAGCTCCTTTGCAGACCGATAATGAAAGCTGCTTGAGATGCAATAGGAGAACAGGCACCATACTGCTCTTCAGGCCATCAAAAGGAAAAGGGGTGGCAGTTTTATTAGTCAAATACCTTCCTTTCGTCCTAAAAGCCTGGTGTTTGAAGATGATCAGAATATATCTGCCAAAGACCTCTAAAAGGGTAACTTAGAAGAGTGTATATTCCATCCTGGGACAAGACTTTTTTTTTTTTGTTTAAGAATTTTTAATGAAGTTTAGGACAGGAGAGAGAATTGTAGTCAGTTCATGAATCCAGCCCTTGGCAGACCAAGGTGATCAGGATTTGCAGATCAGAAGGTAACTTAAAGCTGGTCACCTTGTTAGATGCTGGTAATGTTCAAATAGTGGTAAGCAATTAACTCAGAGGATGCTCTTGCTGTTGTCAACCATGTGATGCATATTCAGGCACTGATGGGTTCCCTGTCACTAGGAGCTTGTTAAATCCTATTACTCTGATCTCTCTGGATGTAGTCAGTCAGTATCCTCACTCCCCATGCCTACTTTTAAAAGAATGAAATTTAAAACAAATTATATTGATGGTAATTGGATGGAACTCTGCTTATAACTTAGGGCAAAGTAAATACCCGTAGCTTTCTCAGTTATCTAAAAGAAAACAGTAACCTCATTGAGATAAGAAAACTCTGTGGGATGCTTGTAAGGCAAGGATAAATGGTAAAGTTACCAGTAAAGCTTTCCATCTTAAAAAAAAAAAAAAAAATCAGTGAAGAAAAAGGCACGGTGGATCCCTTTCAATCCAAGATAAGCAGAAAGGTACTAAAAGGTTTTGTTAAAAAATTCATAAATCCACAGGGATTGGAGGGACTGGATTTCCTGCAAATCTGTTAAACAGAACCAGCCTAAAAATGCATAAACCAAAACATTATGTAAGGGAAAGATGGTGGACAGGCTTTCAAAAAAAGCAGATAATATGGCAGTCTTCAAAAAGGGACAGCAAGGGACATCTGGTAACATGTTGAGAAGAGATGCTGGGTGATGCGAGACCAAAAGGTTTTATTGACCACAGGTCAGCTCTCTAAACGCCAACAACTTTTTAATTGCTTTAAGGACTTCTTACCCACAAGAAAAATACAGAATTCTTCGATAGCCCACTTAAAAAGAGGAAGTGAGTACTGTCATCGAAAGTCTGAATGCAAATAAGGCAGCAGGAACAGATGGGTTTATGACCAAATACAGTGTCATTAGACTTATTTCCCAAGATTACACAAAGAAGAGGTAGTTTCTCTTCCAGAAGAAACAAATAAACTAAAATTTTAAAACCCAGATAGTTGCAAATCTTGACAATTATACATGCTGGACTTCTTGTCTCTGGATGTAGAAATACATTTGATTAAGTAACAGGAACTTATTGTCATGGTACTAAAGGTATGATTTCGAAGATACATTGAGGACTTGCACCTATGCTGTGTGAAGATCCTACAGCTTGTCTGTTAGCAGATTGAATGTCTTCAAGGGGAAGACAGTTGGCAAGGCCCTGCTGCCAGCGGACGCTGTTCGTTCTGGCCACGAGGAAGGAAGCAGAATTCTCAAAGTAAAGCGACTGGGGGACGGATCAGAGACAGGACCTGCGATAACGCCTTGTGAAACCTTCAGCCCAGGGTGCCTCAGAAGCAGTGGTGTTCCAACCACGCAGATACAGCTCAGCTTCTACACATAACATTGTTAGTCAAGGTAAAAGGGAAGTGTTGAGTTTCTGCATTTCCCAAAAAAAGCTCGGACACAAAACTATTGAGGATTAAAGATTCAATGAGATATCTGGATATCTCAGGTCTTTTAGTATGTCATGGTGTATTAATCTGGTCCAAAATGTAAAATTTATTTTTTTTTAAAAAAGGAGCTTTAAGAAATGGAATAAGAACAGAGATTTCTGAGATGGGCTAAAAAAAAAAAAAAACAAAAAAAAATTTGTGAAAATAAATATACTCCCTCACATTCTTTGCCTGGTTCACTACTTACTTGTATGTGTACCAGACAGCACTTTAAAGACTCGAAAAGCTGTTGTCATGAATTTCATCTGGCAATAGACAGAGCCAAAACCAAACAGCTCCGTGTTAGTGAGGCCTCCCACAATGGGAAATCTTACAGGGCTGAACGAGTGGTACGTTACTACAGAGCTCAGCTGAAACAAGGAACTCGGCTGAAGGACGTTTTATACTTGTGGACAAAGCTATATTTGTAGACTGATACAGAATAAGAATGGTATGAGGAAATTTTTGAGATGAATGCTGCATAAGAAAGAGACTAAGGACAAAAAAAAATTAAAGCCATCTCTTTGCTTGGCCTTCCTTGATATACAAAGCTAAATAGGAAAAAACTCTTTTCCCTTCATCTTTCCCCATTTACTGTCTTAGTTAAAAATAAAGAATTCTTCACTCAATCTAATGTATAGTTCTGTTTGCATTATGACAACTGTCACCCATTTAGATTAACTCTTTCTGAGGATGATATAAAAACTTATGAAAAGATTAGTGATAATAAAGTAAGAATTACTCTCTTTTATCAGCAATAGCAGTCAGCAATGGTCTTATAAGAGCTCTCATCTGACCTTTTTGCCCTTTTGGGCAACTGACATAAATGAACTCAAGGAAAAATGGAATAATTGCTAAAATACACGTGATTTTAATGAAGAAATAGATACGTCAGCATAGGGAATGAGAGAGAGAGCACATAAGGTACTCACCTTCCAGGTGTGATTTGCTCAAGAAACAGCTTTAATAAAAGATAGTTCTACCTATGTATCTGCCTCAGTAGCAATTTAATGTATATTCTGTGGCGGTGACTTTTCCCAGTGGAGAACCTCTTGAGATGCAAGCTCCTTTTCTGTCATTCTGGGTTGCACCAGGGACCCCAACATTCTGAGCGGACCTGGCCAGAGCCCCAGCCCTTGCAGCAGACAGCAATATCCCCTTGGACCTGCTGGGCTGCCTGCTACTCCTCACGTGGAGCTTACTTGGTGCAGAAGGAAGAGCAGCTATCCCTCTTGCTGTGAGACCCTATGTGTGAACTGGTCAAATGTGGAAGATATCAAGTCTCCTCCTTGAATTGGCCCTCCCCTTTCCTCCTTAAAGATGCAGCCAGCTAATTCTGGGATGCCTTGGTAACAGATGGAGAACCTCATCAGGTTGCATTTCTAGAAATTAGTCAGAAGAGGAAAAAGCATTTGTAAGTCCAGGTTCTGTTCTTTACTTACACAAAAGGCAGAAATCCACCAGGTAATAAGCCCAAGTCCCTAGCCATGATATTTTTTATTAATAATATTAATTATTTACATACTGCGCATATATTATTCACATACTACTTTACATTTGTTAATAGGCGTAATTCTTCCATTATGTGAATTGTATCATATTAATGTTTTTGTGAATCTTGAATATCTTGTTTTGCAATTTCTGCATGTTCTAGCTGTGTTTTGGTCTGGGTGTTTTAGTTGTCTAAACAGAAAATTGTCTTTTTTTTTTTTTTCTTTAATGGAAGGTAAATAGCTTAGGAAGCGCCTGGCCTGATGATCATGTGCCAGACAACATCTGGAGGGAATTATCAGCAGTAATGTTGCTGTAGGCAAGATGGTCTAAGAGTACAAGCATGGTGAGTTTTCCAGGGAAAAGCAAAGAAGGAGGATTCTGAAACAAAAGGGGGAAGCTGGACAGTTGGGGAAGAGATAGTAAGAAATGAGCTGAACAGAAAGTAGCTGAAAGTAGCCAGGAATAAGCAAGAAGGAGTAGAGTTGATGTACCCAAATAAACTATCTCTTTTAGTGATGGCTACTTCTTCCTAGCCAGGCAGATACCTCCTTGACAGAAAAGGTGTGTCTGGCCAGAAACCTTCTTCTGGGCATTTCATCCCAGTTTTCTTCTCTGCAAAACCCCAGAGTGAGTAGGAGAGATCCTACAGTGTCTTAATAGACCAGAGAAGTAAAAGGCACTAGAGGCAAGATCGAACTAAAGCCTCGAACCCATGTCTCAAGCTCTTGTAGACTACTGACAGGCAGTCATAGGTGCACAGAAGAGATGCAGCCCAGTCTGACCTCATCTGTATGGCTTGCACTGTGCAATTTTTACTTTTATCGAACAAAAATAAAAGGGATTTATCTCAGATTACACAGATAATGCCTATCTCACTGCTGTTCTGCCCAGTTGGTTACTGTATTCGCACTTCTGTCTTTCTGGGTCAGCCTCATATAGTATCAACAAGGGAAAATTCACTCAGGTCACTGGAACTGATTTATAGCCTCAAGAATGTGGATTTTGTCTTTGTTTTCCTTTATGCTACTTCCCCTTTTCTCTACGGTAATTTTGTAAAGATTTTTTCCCCTGACGTTCTTGGGCTTCATGTGCCTGATACTGCAAAGGCAGATACAACTGACTTCAAAGACCAGTCCAGCTGCAGTCGTGGCTTGCATGGTATGGGTCTGGCCTGCTGAGCTCATGAAAGCAAAGTTTCATCTGGTTTGTGGATCGGGCTCTTGACCTGCCATAAAAATAAATGCTATCTTCTACAGTTATTAAATGGTAGACTGTTTCTTGTTACTACTGTGGTATACGTGTCTCTTCCATATGCCTGTCATTAAAAATAATAAATTGGGTTCCCTTATCTTATGGAGATATCTTATTTTCCCTTCCTGTTTTGGTCTCCTGTTCATTTCCACACAGTCGTGCTGGCAGACTCACACAGTTTAGATGAAAACAAAGCGCAGCAACCTTTTTCCCTCTGACAGCAGAGACGCCAGCAGTTCACACCTTCACCTGACGTTCCGCTTAACCAACAGCGCTCTCTGAACGCGTAGGGAAGCACGATAAAAAATCCTGCACAGTATAAGAGGAAATAAAATTGCATAAAAAGATGGTATTCCCGCTACTCTTCACCACTGCTAAGACATTAATTGATTGTTTAATAAGCTGCCATTTTGCATTGCTCTTTGTTAGTTAATTCTGTGTATATTCTTCCTGCACCATGAAACTGCAAGTGTCTATTTGTACTGTGCAATAGCTGAGCAGGATCTTGAGTATTTTAGAGATTGAACACTTTACCATTTCGTTCTGAAACGACCAGTTATCAATTATCACTAATAATTTCCACGCAGTCACTTCATTGACATTCAGCTGACACTTAATAACAGTCTTGGTCCTCCAGACTTTGTTCCTTATGCTTCCTCCAGCAAGCATTACACTTCACAGTGATTGCACCACAAGACAGAATTGTTTGTCTGCCTAGTTCTTCACTTTCTCAACTTTTTCTATATCATTGGCTGCCTAGACCCTTCGAAAAAAGAACAACTCATGGACCAAGCCAGATGATGTTGCCACAATGGTTTTCCCTTACAATCAAATAAAAATTTGCCAAACGTTTAATGTTTATTTATTACTTTCATTGTCATGTCTTGTTTTCTTGCTCACAACTGTACTTGTGTTTCCAAGGTGTTTCACACATGACCCTTAAGTTCAGTCCCACTGCTGTCAGATATAAGGACCGCTCCCATTAACCATAATCCTGCTACCATTAACTGCAATGTGCGTAGAAGCTGGCTCAGTCACAAATGCATGGAGAGTCATTTAAAAAATGTAGAAATTAACATTATCAGTGGTTTTAGCTCTGTTTATATGGAATTCATCTGCTGAGCATCTCTTTACGTTCCCTCCATGGCATTTCCATCCATTGTTCCACTCTCTCCCCAGTGTTCAGCTGGAAGGACAATGGGAGAAAGTAGTTCCACATTTTCAGCTATCTATACACAAACGGCGTCAGCCCATACATTCTTTTTTTCTCTCCCTCCCCCCCAAAAAAAAGCTCCCAGGGCAGGAAAGGAATGATGGATCAGGCCTGTCCATAGTCGTGTGCTCCCTAGCATCCCACAGAGGGATGTTGTTGCTATTATTTTAACAGCAGATCTCTGCTGTTGTTGCTATTTTAATGGCAGATTTTAAAGCTTCCGCTGACATTGGTACAGACCCTGAAGCTCAGCTAGAGAAACAGAGGTGGCGAGCAGATGGTGATACAAAGGAGGAATGTTGTATCTATAAATATTCTGCTGAAATTCATATCCAGTGTTCCACACAAGAGCCAACAAACTGCACTAAATCCTTAATATGGGGTTTAAATTAGTCTTATGTGGTAAATGGGTTCTTAATCTGGGTTTCCCTGCCAGGGAGATTTTCACTCAGAGGATGTAACTATTTATATCAAACCACTGAAAAAACTGTGAAAGGTTAATTCTGTATTAATGATCATTAGAAAAATGCTGACATTTACCAAATAAGGGGACACGTTTCCTTCTGAGTTGTCAGGGCTTCTAGAACAGCCCAAGGGAAGGGGCAGTGGCGAAGGCACAGCGATCTCCAGGAAAATGCTCCTGAGCCATTTGTCAGAGTCAGCGTTAAGGGAATGTTACCGTACACCCGTTGAATGCGTAACAACTCAAATCTCCCTCCGGAAAAATCAAGCGAGTAAAATGACGCTCATAAAACCCTGAAGTGTTTTAATAATGCAGTTTAATACACTGAACTTCTCAAAACAAGAGTTAAGACTGAAGCTTCGCATTCAAACTATAATCTTTATTTCACCATATTTGAGTGTACTTTAGATATCAGATAACGGGTATCGCGCACACACACAGGTTTATTTATCATTGATTGAACACCCAAATACCAGCTGAAACAAAACGAACAGGATCAAAACCGATAGGGCCTAAGTCTGGTTTAAGGTCAAGCAGCAGGTAAGTAGCAGGACCTGGCGCCAAGCTCAGCTCCCCACTGTCCACACGCCTCTGCCCTCGCCGTCAGGGAGCACAATACGCTTTAAACGGAGCTGCCAAGCAAGCCTGCAGACCCCCGTACGGAGCTCCGCGTGAATCTGCAGAGTCTCTAAACCAATAGCTTTGAATTTTGACGTCTATATCTTCAGGTGCTAATTTGTTCGCTAATCATGATATACTGCATTTTGTTAGCTGTCACGGTCCTTATCAAATATTGTGAGAAAGGGGAGGAAATGTTGTGTTTAAAAGACCGATGTCGGGAACGAAACGGCACAGAGAATGAGTGCGGCCATCAGCCCGTCAATTTTCCCTTTCCCCTTAATATTCTGTACTCACTGATCCGGATTGACTCCCTGGTCAGCTTCAACCAGCTCTGACAGAGGGACAGAGGTCTCAAAGGAATTAAATTTCTACAAATTCTGTGAAAATCAATGGCTAAACAAATTAGCTCTCTCAGCTAAGAGGCTCTCTTGGCTCCTTGCTCTATGCGCTCATCCAGGCAGACCATCCCGAGACAGGAGCCAGACAGAGAAAATGCTACCCTGTGCCTGGCTGTAGTAGAGGAGCTGGGACTGAAATTGGGATGCTATGGGATTTTCAGGGAAAAGTATGTGGAGCTGAAAATGTTGGTAAACAACAGGATACAGGCATTGGGGAAGGGGCAGGAGGAACTAACATTTCCATGGTGGGGCCATTGGGACATAAGGCAAGTCATTTGTCCAGCTGCTTGCAAGAAGCTTGCTTCTTTCACCAAAATACCCTTTAAAAGTCATCAAGAGTTCAGGGCCCAGAAGAAGCTGAAAACTTCTGGAGTTGAAAACGCTTATAAAATCTTCCTGAAGTTCTGCTATGCGGTCGTTTGTATTTTATTTTATAAGATCTAAATACCAACATCTCGCCTGTGCTCTGCAAATGGCTCTCAGTAAAACAGCTGCACCAGTGTGCGAGAAGAGAGAACAAGAGATAAGGACTGCCTCTCTTCTTCGTAACCTCCCTGCAACTAAAGTCCAAAAACTGAGTAACAGCAAAGCGCCTTTCCCCAACTTTTACCTCAGGTTGATACCCAGAACGAAAGATAATTTCTCACCTAACAGCTCAGTCCGCTATCATTCCCAGTCTCACACTGGGTCTGGTAGAGGTTTGTGCAGTGGCTTTTCCTAGCTCTGTGAGGTGACGGTAGGTTTGCAGTCTTTATCTCAACCAGCTCTAGCAGAAGGTAAAGGCAGCATGCTCTGGCTAGACTGGATTTTTCAGTTCTGGTCATGCATGCCACTATCATACTTTAAATCTTGATAGCATCTTTGAAAGCACGTAAATGTTTTAAGCACACTTTTTTTTTTTTTTTTTTCAATTTCAAATGCAGTTTAAGCTTTTAGGTTCAAATAAATGTCTAAATTGCATCTGATGTATTTTCCAGCTCCCAGTGACTTCAGTGAGACTATTTTTCTGAATAAGGACATATAAGGGGTCACAATTTCATTTTGTTTAATATTCCGTCTTGTGTTGCCACCATAAAAGGTGACTTAATAAATACTGCAATTTCTGAATGGACTTATCTTAAGTTCCATCATCAGAACTGCTAAATATGCAAAACAAAATGATGCACCAGGGAAATAAAATCAAATTCCCACTGGAGTTCAAGGGCAAGCAACAAAAGGGCCTGACAGTTTTACATTGAAAGGAAAACACAGAATGAAAATAAAGAACCTGATTCCTCTCCTCACAACGGCAATAATTTCAATACATGCTATTTTAATGGCTATTTCTGCTTAAAACTATATACTTATGAAAAATTACATTCCTGTCTGAAGGGTCTGTCCCTTACTAGAGTTACACATCACATCGAGCGTTTCTATAATTGAAGTATTAAAGAAATATATTTTACTCCATATTCTCTTTTGTTTCATTTGTGCCACGGACAGAGCTCTGGGCAGTTTCCATTTCCCCTACAATTAGGCGCTGATCCTACAAACCCATAAATGCGAGCTCACCTTTCCTGCTGGGAGGGATTTTGATGGGAGACTCGCCGCAATAAAGGACATGAATCCATTTTGGCAGGATCAGGGCCTCCGATAGCAAGGAGGAAACTAGCTAACAGAAACCACCTTTGCAAACACCAAGAGGGAAAGATCCCGGGAACAAAAATTCAAGTTTTACACACTCTTAAATGCCAGCCAGAGTATTTAAAGGGAGCAGAAACTGGAGGACTTCAGAACCGATCTCTTTTTTTTAAATCCGAGTTGAGAGTGTCCCTTTAAGGATTTATGGCATGGCACAGCCCAGGGTTTGCTTAGCTTGGCTTTTACTAAACTATTATTTTCTTTTGCTAAGAGATTCAGCGACTGAAAGCGCAGCTTTTTCTTCCTCACAGCTGTTTGCTCCCATGCTATGGAATATTTTCCCTCCAGCTTTTGCCCTTGCCTTCCTCACGGGATGTAAATGATGCAGGAATTTTGGCTGCTCTGCTTCAGTTTAGCCTAGTGATAATCTTAGGCAAACGCTTGCAATCTGTCTTTCATTAAAAGAGTTTTTTGCACTTCTGTTTAACATGGGGAATTTTCTGAGTTGCCCTTCTAAAAGAGGATTTCACCTCCACTTTTGCCTGGAGGGAAACTCTTGCTGCCACGAATATATCTGCCGGATAAATGGGAATGCTCTTGCTGTCGAGTGGCTCTCACCAAAGAGAGCAGACAGTTCTGCCTTCAACTCCTGGGCATTAGGTACTTGCTGCAAACTTAATCGGATAAATCAATGCATAAAACTGCTTCTCCCATTAAAAAGCAAGGCATTTTTTTGCTGCCCTATGCAAAAACAGGTGTTTAAATTCCATTGTAAAATGAAAGCAACTTTCATTACCAAATGCCTGAAACCTCTTGCAGAGCACAAGTCTCTCATTTCTAGCCGTCAAACGTACCACTAGCATCTAATACTTGTTGCCATAACAAACTGTAAGTGCGAAACAGGAACGGAAAAGATTTGTATTTCTAAAATATGTTAAATGTTTAAATTCAGTGTTTTAGTGGCCCTAGAAAAAGATTAGACTAGAGTCTTATTAAAATAATATATATATCTCTCCAAAATATTATTAGTGTAATATATACATGTACATATTATAAATCTATCTATATACAGAGGCTTATACATGCACACAATGTGGAGAAAGTATACAGCAAGCAAAATGGGATTCGAGCCCTGGGTCTTTGCTGTTCAATATTTGGCAGTCACTTTTTCTGAACTGGTAAAAGCAGTGGGAACTTCTTCCCTGCAAAAAATCGCCAGTTCTTAAACAAGAGAAATCCTAGAACAAAAGCAAAGAAGAGAGGGAGAACTACATTCGCTAAAAATGGGGAATATTAGATATTTGGTAGAAGTCGTTGTTGCTGTTAAGCTTTTCTTTAAATACAGCGACAGGACCGGCTAGAGTTCTCAGCTGCTTGCTGAATCTGGCCCCAAAGAGCTGTCTGCAGACTCCTCGGAAGAGAAACAAAGAAACAAATATTTTAAATAACTTTTGAAAGTCATGTCCCCATAAAAAACAACCTTTATACCTGTGAGAGGGTAGCCAAAATTTAATTGAAGAAAAAGAAACCGTTAGATCTCCCCTTTTGCAAATCCCTTGTGCGAGGGACTCGATCACTGACTGATTCCTGTGCTTTCCTTACCAAATCAGGGTGCGCTGCGAGCCAACAACCTGAGCTGGGAATCCTGTTGTTTTGAACTGCTCTGCAGACTCTGCAAACTGAGCCATCAGCTTCAGAGTGCTCTCTGCAGCGAGAAATGACTGCTTTCTAGTCCCTTGTTTATTTTTAAGGTATACAGGAAGAAAGGTTTTTTCTCCCAACATCTTAGACAGAGGAAGAGGAAACGTATCTCAGGGATTTCTCATTTTTTTTTCACGAAATATTCCTTCATAAAATGGAGATTTCACCTGTAAGCCATTGCGCACTGAAACAACACAAGACCTCTGTTCTGCTTCACAAAACTCTTTCATTATTTCTTCATTCTTCATTTAGGGTTTCCAGTGTACTGAGATTTGAGTTCCCACTCAAATATCATCAAGCGTCCCTTTGAATTTATTATTAAATTATGTCAAACTCAGACCGCAAGTAAAATACTGGTTGAAATCCCAGTTTCCCTAATGACGGAGATACCAGGGAAGAGTTAAGAGCATTTGGCCTGCTGTGCTCAGAGAAGCAAAGTCTGGCATACGAAATGAAGATCACATCTCAGTATGTACACGGGATAAAATCTAGCCAACCGCAATGTAAACGGTTGGTGTGAATGTTGTCTTATTAAAGGAAGGTGACTAACCAGCAACACCTTCAAAGTATTATTCTTTGTGCAACTGCAATGTCCCGAAGCCCGGGATGTGGACTGACGCTCGGCAGTACTGTTAAATGCACGCAAAGGAGATCATCGGGCTGTCCCCAAGAGTCAACGGCCTACGTCTGCGCAACAGCCCGAGTGCTGACACTGCATCGCCTCACGCTGCAGAAATAAAGCTAGGGAAGCACGCAGATTTACAGGAGAAAAGCCGTGACTCAGACAAGTCAAAAATACTACATCTGTGAATCCGGAGTAAAGAAAAAAGGAAGGGGAAATAGGGAAAAAAGACTAAAAAAGAAACACGCTTCTATTTCAGGAACGAACTACAAAATAACCCGTATACACTTAATTAGATGGCCATAATAATAATAATAAGCTTTTTCTTCCCATTTCTCTGCACAGCAAACGTCACTGCGTAAATGCAGTGAATAGCAACTATCTGAGATGTAATTATTTATATTTTAACTCAGGACTGTGAAGCATTTTCCTGAATACTCAGCAATTGTGTGAATATTCATAAATAAAATGATTAATGGTCAGTTCGCAAATAAATATTCTCATTCAGCCTCAAATAACCGTTACGACTATTCAAAAGTCTTCATTTAAATTACGTGGCCCTAGCCAGAGTGACATTTCCAAAAAATTTTGCTGCTGTGCGGAAAAGCTGCCTCCCTCTTCCCCCCCCCGGGAAAAACAGGCAAATAAACAAAATAACAAGTAGAAATTTCGAGTCGAGGGGGAAGACTGAATTACCTGCAGTAGTTGATTATCATAAGCCAAGTTTAATTACTTCCTTCACAATAAGAAATGTGCTATGCATAATTTAATTAGCCATTAGAAATTGCCTCTAGGTATACCTATATAATAAATAACTGCACTCATTGCAATAATCACTAACATGTTCTCTCAGGCACACAAAAAACTTCTGTATACTGACAATTTAAATATTAATAATATAAAGCACTGAAATATCTGATTTTTACATACAATGGAAATGAATAAAGTACAGCCGATGCAACTGTATAATAAAATAGACTTAGAACAGCTCCATGTGTAACATCTATTGATTATAAAAAGGCTTAAGGCCTGAATAAAAATAGCAAAAGTAGCACATAGGATTTTAAGTATTATTATAAAAAAATCCCATGGAGGTCACTGTAAGAGAAAATATCTCATCTAGAAGAGTCTTTCTAATTTTTCCTGAAATTCCTGCTTTTTTCACATCACACCATGAAGAACAAAGACTATGGGAAGAAACTTTGCTCTTTTCCCTGAAAGCTTCGGCTTATTTGAGATGTCTTCCCTTTTTTCCCCCAGGCCCCTTACATATCTAAGCTACACCCAATGATTACGTTTGTCTGGTATAACGTACTAAGTTGCCCTCATAAACTATTTTGAACGGTATAGTTCACGTATAGGAACCGTGCCATTCATTATTTGGGGGGAGAAAGCAACCAAAAAAAAAAACCCACAGAACAAGACAGGAGGGTACCCAGATGCAGGGAGAAAGTCTGAAAATAGTTTCTAGTTCCTCCCCGTGCCGCGAGCAGCCGGTGGGTAGGAAACGAAGCCCCGAACCTCTCCCTTTCCTGCCTCCTCCTCTTCCCTTCCCAGCGGTGACCCCCCTTTCTGCCTGGTTTTCTACTCCTTTGCCCCTATTAACTCATCTCGTCCTGATTGCACCGTCATTTCATCCCCGGGAGGACGGTGTACACACGCGAGCCAACGCTAAAATGAAGGTAAGATGACGGTGACCCGGTCCCTTCACTGGTGCGTTACGTCCCTTGTCCCCGCCAAGTGAGCCCCTCAGAGCGACACGGGGCACCCCGTCCTCATCCGGGCTGAGCTACAGCACTCCCAGTCCCGATTTGTTACTCCTCCACCGCGTCTCAGCCCCAGGACAAGCCAGCACCTACAGAAGCCCAGGGACATCCCAGTCCAGAGGGTGTCGGAGAGCACAACCGGGGGCAAGGCATCTGACATGGCAAAAGGACAGAGGCAACAAGTGCCCCAGGCACTTTCCATCCCCTTCTGGGGCTGAACTGCTTTTCTGTTAAAGGCTGTAACCGTACTGGCTTACTCGCTCATGTGCCCCGTATGTACGCAACTTGGTCAAGCCTCTGCATTTTTTCTAAATCAATTATTCCCGAATTACCCTGGATAAATGATGCTCAGCACCTTAATGTAACTCGAGCAATCAGTCTTGAAACACTCTTAAACTGCCACTTCACAATCGAATCTTTCATTCCAAGAAGCAGAACGAGTTGGGTTTTTTTTCCCTGAAGCTGCATTACGTGACCATATTTTCACAAAAGCTATTAATTATTATCCGTTGCTGTAACGGCGCGCTGCTAGGCACTTCCACAGCCGCCCCCCCCTCCCCAGCCCAGGCGCAATTTCCTGAGTTAGGGAGTAAACAGAATGACTATGTACCGAATAATCCCAGCAGTCTCCAACGGGGCAGCGCGGGCTTTCTGCCACCCCGTCGGCGCTGCCGGGACCTGCCTAGCAGAACTGGGATGTTCCAGTCTTATGTGGGTAACGCTCCCCAGCACGGGAGTGAGTAACGTGACTGGCTTGCCGCGCAGCAGATGGAGACTTTGCTGAGGTTGTTTGATGGCAAATGAAGCCTGTTTTTCTACTTGCTCCAAGGAGCCTGGCACAGGAAACCCCCAAATCCTACAATAATAAATCTTCTATTTATCTTTTAAATTCTGGAGCAAAATAAAAACCATTAGGCACCCACGGACATGTGCTATATTCTATATTTTCCCAGCTTCCTACAACCTTCTGGCATACATAAAAAGATGAAGTTTTCTGAAGTAAAAAACGACTTCTCAGTTTAAAAAGAACAGCCTCATTGCCTTGTATGGAGCACGGCTTTATCGTATCGGACAACAAAAAGGCAGGAACACTTAGGAATTGCGAAGACGGGCATCATCCAGAAACCTGTGTCTGACCCAACCTGATAGTTTTCACACTACCAAGCATTTGCAGGAAAACCGAAAGGCAGAGGAAAACGTGATCCTTCCATAGCATAGAAGTGATCACCCAGGCATTAACCTCACTGTCGTGATTATTTTACTCATATAGACTGACACGGTATTCCAGCAGATGAAATAGAAATCCCCGCACATAAGTCAAAATGATTCCGACCCTGACAGTTGTGCGGAGGGGGAGGCGACTTTCTGGCTCTCGCTGTCTGTTACGGCATCTCAGAGGAGAAAGCAAGTGAGGGGTCAAGATCTCCGTGGCGATCACACGTTCTTAACACCCCTGAAAATCAGGTCACAAAAGCTGCGCCCTTGAAAATCGGCAGCATAAAGTCCTTTGAAACGCAGCTGCTCGGCACCTCGCAGAATCAGGCCCTCCTTCAGCAGCTGCCCGTAAGCGTGCTTCCACGCAGCCTCCGCCTTGCTGCCTTGTGCAGCGTCGCAGGACACTGCCGAGGTCTTTGCTTTCTAATTTTGCAGATACCCGATAAATAAAAGAACAAACTCCGGGGCAATACACATCTTTGCAAAAGGATACGTCAACTGAAAATTTAGGATTGCCGCACCCAATTATTGCATGGGACTTTATTACAAGTTAAGGCAGCGGCAGAGTCCGGTACAACCTCAAGGCTGAAGTCTGCTTTTAAAAAAGCTCAGTAGGAGCATTTCCAGTGAGGTCTGAGGGGGCACAAGGGAATGCGCAACAGGTCGTCTTCCACTATTTTTTCTCCCTGATAAGAAAGACTGCTTAAAGCACAGTAAAAATACATTTGCATTTTTTCTGTGCAATGTGCATCTACACGCAAAGCTGAGAGAGGGATGACAGGGCAGCGCTGGGATAATTTCCTCATCAAACTAAGTGGTGCTTGTAGAAGCGATGACAATAACAGCTATAAACATTTAATAACTGACTTTTTAATAGGATCCTCCGAGCAGGATTGAGGACAATCCAGTGCGGCAAGCAGGTGAAAAAGAAGTCTATCTGTGAATCTCTCCACCTATTCCCAAGGCCCCTTCTTCCTCAGCAAACTTAAACTTACGGAACTGATCCACCGGCATTTCAGGAATAAAACAGCAAGAACCTGTTTTTGAAGAGTCCCTAACCTACTCATCGTACGCACCATAGATTTCTAAGTGTTACGACGTGTTCTCCTTAGAGTTATTTTCTGTCCGCAAGCATCCACACAGTCAGTCAGCACTTCTGGTATCTTATTTAGGGATACTGCTGTTAGCTGCTGAGGCTTCTTAAGAAGCCTACGATGCACAGCTCTTCACTCTCGTTAAAAGCAAAGGCACTCTGGTGTCCTCAATCCTCCCCTTCGTTTTGGGGTCGATTTCTGATCAGGGAGGTCTCGATTTCCTGAAGCTTCTGAAAGCAGAGGCTTGGGTTTGTTAATTCATTGGTCATGGGAAACACGTTAATGCCAGCCAGGAGTGCATCCAGTCCCTGAGTGAAGTCAAAGAACAGTAAGTCCTTCATAATTATTCTGTGTGCCCTGGCCCACTGATTTTCAAACAATTTTTGCTGTGGCTGCGTTCATATAAATGTGCTGATTATGAATATGATTTGTGTCAGTTCTTAACCAGCTGGTTAAGTACTCTTTAGAAACTGTAAATCGGTCCTCTTAAAGGCGGTTGGCAATAATTTCTTCCCTAGCTCCTTTCCAAGAGCTACATGTGTGGATGCTGCTGAAAACGTCCATTTGACAATGCTGGAAGGTTTCCTTCCCAAAAAGCAAAAGCCTGAAGAAGAATGAGCAGGTGCGGATGCAGTGAAACTGTCCACTACGGCAGGGACTGAAGTCTACCGTACAAGACTTTAACCGAACTTTTTTTTTTTTTTATAAACATATGTATAGTGAACTGACCAAGAAAATACAGCTTTGGAGAAATGAAAACTTATCTGTGGAACCCTGTGGAATTTGGCAAATAACTTTGATTGTTAAAAGAAGAAAAATTGGGAAGCAGTTTTGAATGTCCAAATGCTTGATTTCGTTATTATCTAAATCAAAATGCCTTATTTTTTTAATTGCAAATTCATCTTATAATTTATTTTTAAAATATTTTTAATTAATTCAAACAAGGAGGTTGGGGGATCCATTTTTAAAACGGTTGCGTAATTTAAAAACATGAGGCAGTCTGACGATACAAAAATAAACGTTTAAAGTTTGGCCAAAACCTAAGTTTTCCTGTTTCTCAATACAGTTAAAAAAAAAAAAAAAAAAAAAAAAAGCTTTTATTCAACCAAGCCTAAATGCCTCCTCACCATCTTCTCGTTTTTTCTGCTCAGTCCCCAAATGAAAAATCCTCCTCCGAGCTCCCCTGTTGCTGCAGACCAGCGTGGGCCGCCCCGAGGCCCGGGCCAGGTGCAGCCGTCCCTCCAGCAGCTCCGGCTGCGTTCGCCAGCCTGCGGCAAGCCCCGGACAACGCGCTGCCGCGGGGGCTTGACTCGGGCAGTCCTTTCACCAGCTTCACAGTACTGGCAGATCAATAGCCCAACTGAGCAAACGGCGTATGGAAAAATTATTGTAAATATTATTGTAACAAGTGCTTTTGTCACTTCTTGGATTGATTTACTGATTCATTGTTTTCTGATCTTGCAGAATACGCAATTAAAAGATGCCCCTGGCAGGAATATTGTTGCTAGAACTTGAACTGGCACTACGTTTCCTCTCAGAGTTGTAACATTTCTTAATCTGCTTTCAAAGACATCTCCATTTAATTTTGCCATAACGCCATGGTATCTTTCCCTAGCCCTTCTCACCAAAGCACGCTACAGCTTTTACCACAAGAAATGCGGTTGTATTTTGAGCCAGCAGATGCTTCGCAGGCAGAAAGGTTGGAACCGTAACCCATTTTAACCAGTATTGGTAATAAGCAGCGAAAAGCTACACCATTTTTTTCCTCTGAAAACAAAAAGGTCTCGGCACTGCTGCACTGTACTCTCTACTTGTGGAAACTCTAGTTGGAATAATAAGGCAGAAAAGCCAAGTGTTTCAGCGTCCTGCTGTGCAGGGCTGCTCGGGACAGGGTCAGGCACTGGAGCGCCGGGAAGCCCCCGGCCGCCTGCCTCTCCCCGTACCCCGGGGGCCCGCCGCTGCTCTTCCCGACGGAGCCACGCAGCTCCCAGGCTGACAGACACCAGCCGTTTGCCTGTACGCCCACCCTGCTTTTGCTCCCAGGATTTAAACAAAACTTCCCATCCCCTTACTGCAAAGTAACCGTGTCGTTCAGGGGGATGTCCGAGAGCCAAGGGCTAGCGTACGATCCTGTAATTCCATCCACAGGCAGCAGCAAGCCCAGCCTCTGCGGGAAACCCTGTTGATCTCTGAAACGTCAGCTTTAGAAAGCTTAAGCCTCTTTCATTGAACTTGGTTTTACAGCACCGGTGTAAACTACAGATCTCAATATGGATGCTTGGGGTGACTTAAGTTGCACTTGAATAGGTTGTACTCGCAAGGGGAACTGATGCAAACGCCATCTGAGCCAGTCTCAATATATCAAGGAATTTTCCGAGTGCTCTGATTTTAGTGCATTTTTTAAACTATTGTAAGCTTACTAATCTAGATCGGACGGTGGGAAAAAGGAAAAGTTAAAAAATAAAACGAGCTTTGACCACTGAAGACATAAGACTGCAAGCAAAGACTGATACAGGGATCCCACCGATTAAAATGGGAACGGTGAGCTGTGTGAGCAGAGGAGCCTTCGGTGGCACCGACCGTGCTGTAAAGCAACACAAATGCTCTTTCCTGAATGCAGCGTGCTTGGAAGACATCTTTCAACTTTTCCATCTGAAAAAAGCATCAGTTTTCCTTAAAGACAGATACAGATAAAGCGGGACACTTCTGCCCGAGGAGAGGCGAGCTGGGCTGATATTTGATATAAGTGCTCGGTCCCAAGTGGGAGGAGGGAGAAGTGATTGATGGTTTGTAAGGAATTACTTGACTTTTGCTTGTAACAGAAGCTTTTTGGATTCTCCCAGAGTTCTTGTCAAAGACAAGAAATGCCTTTTGAAATAGCAGCTTTCCCCTTCCCAGCAGATGGACTTAACCTGTGTAAAAAACGCCGCAGATTTAAAATACATATAAAAGAAAGGAAGACATTGTTTGACGTGTTGCCTTTTTTCTGGCACGCTGCTGCTCTGGCAGGTTTGTGGCTGTCATTCTGTCACCTGCCCTCGTAATGCAGCGTGAGCAGTTCACCTCGCTGCAGGGAGAGGTTCACAAACCCAGCGGCAGGAGCTCGCCCGTTGGGTAGGACGCGTATTACCACTGAGACGGGTCCTCGCTCGCTGTCTCCTCGGGCTGCGAGGTCAGAGCTGTGCGAACCTGACCGTGGCACCCCTTCCCCGAGCCCCCGGGGCTCCCCTGGTCCCCTCTGGACAGCTCCATCTGCCTCCTGCAACCCTCGTCCCCGGGAAGGGCGAGCGCCTCGGCTCTGCGGCCGGAGCTCAGGGGCAGCAGGGCTGGATTTTCACGTTTCCTTCCATTGAACGCACAAGGGAGCAATGGATCTGAGCGCGGCATCCCCTCTTTAGGAGGCAAACTGATGATCCAGCAGGTGGAACGGATTCCTACAATCCCAGTCACACGCACGTTTGTTAGAAAGGCATCGCATCGGTAAATCCCAGTCCCGAGCAATTCTGCCAAAGGCAAAGCCGCCGCTCTCTGTCTTACACCTGGCTGTTACGGAGCGCTGCTCATCGGCGAGCCCCAAGGACCACGCCAGGGATGGCGTCGGCCGATTCCCCCTACCTCAGGGAAGCGGCGAGAAAAAGTGCTCCGCCAGCTTTGGAAACCCTCGTCCCCTCCACCCTGGACCCGAACAAAAGCTGAGGGGAGAAACCACCTCTGGAAGCAAATGAAGTCGCTCCCTGCTCACGGCTTTAACAGCCACTGCTCAGACAGTGGGACCTCAGCAATATCAGCATTCAGAAGCAGCGGTATTAAAAAAAAAAAAAAAAAAAAAAAAATCACGTATTATCCATCGCTTCTCTCCCGCTCTTACAATGCGTTCGCCTGCCCGGGGGGTCGGCGGGGAGGGGGTTTGCAGGGGGCAGGGGGAGCCGGTACCCGCGGCGGAGCGGGGCGAGGGGGGACCACGCTGAAAGAGACGGAGTTTTGCTCTCGCCAGCCACGGAAGGCTTTGTCGAGCTCTCGGAGCTTAATCTTATGGATAAGCAGCCGTAATAAACACGTTGTAGGTCTCGAAATGCGCGCCGTGCTGTTTTCCCTCGTTGCGAGGCTTCGCGGGAGCTCGGTAACGCAGCTTTAGAAAAAACATAGGGAACGAAAACCAATTTGCAACGCAATGCCTTCGCAGGCTGACGAAAACAAAACTCCCGAAAACGTTTTGGTCTGGGTTTTTTTTCGAAGCGATGTGTGCGTTTTTGACTCGTGCGATCGAAACCAGCGACGGGAGGCGTGATGTGCCGGCTGCGCTGGCGAAACCCCTGCGGCGTCTGGTAGCGGGTTGCGCTGGGGGGAGCGGGGCGCTCCCAAAGCCCAGCAACTCTCCCGTTTTCGCCGCAGCGTTTCGCTCTGCCTCGCCCGGGTCGGGTCTCCCCAGGGAGCGACCCCGGCCCCACGGTTCCCCACGGCAGCAGCCGCGTTTCGGGTGGGAAACCGGGCCGGGGGGAGACGGGGTGGGTGGGTGTGTGGGTGTGGGGGTGTGTGTGTGTCCCGCAAAAAAAAATAAAAATCTTAACTTTTCGACGAGGAAAGGAGCCGAGCGCCTCTGTCCCGCGGCCCCGGGGTGGCAGAGGGAAGGGCCGAGGAAAGCCACCGCCGGTAAATAATATATACATCAAGGGAGGCAACGCCGGGCCCCCCGTGACCTTTCCGCTGCTCAGGTTTAATCTATAAATACCCACAAGACATCCGAGCCCATTGTTTTGCTGCCCTCTGAAACCAAACCTGCCAAGGGGACGAGGGGCGACCGCCGCCCTCCTCCTCCTCCTCCTCCCCCCCCCCCCCCCGCGGCGGGAGCCGAGGGCCGGTGGGGGATGCGGGGCTCCCCGGGAGCCTCCCCCGCTGCTGCCCCGCCACCGGCCCGCGCCGAATCACGGCTTCGCGATTAAAACCCGCGCCTGATTAAAGTCCAGCTTTATCCCCTTTTTAAATGAGTCTCGTAAAACAGCACATTAACTCCGGCGACAGGATTCATTGCTGAGACATAAATAACTCGGATGCTCGGGAGATATTTGGGGGTTTTTCCCAAACCTGGGAGGTTCAGCCGCTGGCTTTTCGCGCCTTTCCCCACGCCGTCCCCCGGCCCCGCCTGCCGCCTCCCTTCTCCCGGGAAGATGCGGCCGCGGCGGGGGGGGGGGGTCCCGGGCGCTCCAGGGGACTCGGGATCCCCAATATTGTCACCGAGGGGTTTGGGCACGGCTGGAAAATCGCACGTAAGAGGTGAGGGATTTCGGCAAAACGGGGAAACCGCCCCCCGCGCTCCGCCGAAGGCTGCGTTTTGTACCCGTCCAGCGCCAAAGCCGCACCGGGGGCTGCCGAGCCCCCACGCCGGGAGCGGAGCGGGGCCGCCCCGGGGACGGGGAGGGAAAATCCCCGCGAGAGGTGGCCAACGCGTGGGCGAGAAGCCCCGAGAGCCTCCTGCGGGGGAAAGAGCTGCCAGGAGGCGAGCGAAGCCTGGCTCTCCCCGCGGCGGGCGGTTCGCAGCCCCGGGGGCCGAGGGGGGGTGCGGGAGGGGACCGAGGAACGGGGCCGGCGCCACCGGCCTTGTCACCGGCCGCCCCCAGGGGCGATCTCTGCCGCACCCGGGGCCGCTCCGCCAGCACGCCCGTCCCAGGGCCGCTCCAGCAGAAGCAACAGCCCCCAGCTATTTCCTACGCTACCCGGGGGCAGCGACTTGGAGTTTTGAGCCTTTGGGACGCTATAAAACCTCCCTTCTCTGTTTTTCTTTTTCCTTTTTTTTTTTTTTTTTTTTTTTTTTTTTGCTATATCGCTGGAGATTTGGCAAGTTGAAAATACTTCAGGTGTAAAGTTTGTTCCTAATTGGGTCTTGTAAAGACGGAATTTGGTGGCCATTATGCAGCCGCTAATCAATTTTCACCCGGCAGCAAAGGTACACCGCGGAGGATTTAGGTTTAATGAAGTGACTGTGCAAATTACAGTCGCGGACTTTATTTAAAGTCTATCAACCTCCTAAAAATGATTTCTCAAACTGTTCTTGATTTCCTTTGCTTTATGAAAAACACCACGCTTGCCCTCTAAGGCTTCAGGCATCAGCAGCCGCTCTCCAGCCCGGCGCTGGGGAAGTTCTCCAGTTTGTATTTCCAATTCAGGGAGAAACGGGTAAATTAAACTCCTAGACCGTCCAAAAATATAGCCTATCGTGGCTGAAAATAATGAGAAACGGTTCTAAAAGAAAAAAAAAAACAAAACCGGTGCACATATCCCCTCTGCTCCCGGGAAGCGGGGTTTTGCGTTTCGTTCGCGTGTTTGTTATTTCCACCGGGGAAGACTCGGCAACCGTGAGGTTTTTTTTGGTTTTAGCGGCTGGTGTTGGGAGCGCTTCTGTCCCTCTCCTGCACGCCGTGGCTCGGCAGATTTTTACCTGCTTCTCCTCCGGGTGCGCGGCGGGGCCAGCGCCGGTCCTCGGGGGCCGAGCGGCGCCGGGTCTCCGCAGCTCCCTTCGAAAATACTTAACAGATTGGTTTGGTTTTTTTACAGCAGATATTTTTCATACCTCGATCTCTAATTCTTTCTTCTTTTGGTTTTTTTTTTTTTTGGTTGGTTGGTTGGGTTATTTTTATGCTGGGTTTTGGGCAGCTGATGCTTATTGATAGCGCGGGGAACGTCACGCAAAAAAAAAAAAAAAAAAACACCAAACAAACGCCAAAAAAACCACAAACAAAACCCAAAATAAATAAAAAAGGTGTTTTCTTCTCCAAGTGCGGCGGAGCGGACTTGGCGCGAGTGGAGGAAATTTCTGCCCTTTCTCTCACGGGGTCGCGCACAGAAATCGCTTGACCTTTTTCCCCCACCCGAATATTAAAAGTAAAGAGAAATTACCCAAAAATGCCTTTTCTGGGAACAACGCGACTGCGAGAGCGGGGCCGCTCCCTCCCTCCCAGTTCAGGGCGCTGGGGAGCGGGCGGGGGGCGGCGGGAAGGGCGCGGGCAGCGCGGGTGCGGGGGCAGCGCGGGTGCGGAGGCAGCGCGGGTGCGGGGTCCCCGCGGGTGCGGAGCAGCGCGGTTTCGCCCCTCGGGGTCCCCGCGGGTGCGCGGCTGCTTTTGCGGGGCCTCAGGCCGGAGCGAAGCGGCCCGAGGGGACAAGGGCGGCCCGAGGGCTTCGCTTGAGCCAAGCGATCGCTCCAAGCTACCGGCTCCCCTTCAAATAAAAATGAATACAGAAATAAAAGCTGAAAATGAGGAGTAAGAAGAGCGGGCGGGACGCGCCGCCCTCGCTCTCCCCGAGCACCGGGCAGCCGGACCACCGAGGGCCGGGGGCCGCGGCGCTGCTCCGAACGCCCCGGTCCGCGGCAGGCGCCGGGCCCGGCAGCGGGGCAGGACCCCTCGGAGCCCCCTCCCCGGGGGGCCCTGGCTGGGGCCCTTTTCCTCGCCGGGAGCCGCGTCCCCGCCGAGAGGGGAGACCTCCCTCCGCCGTCCCGCCGCGCCGCCAGCGGGGCCGGCGCGCTCCCCTCCCGGGAGGGGCAGGACCCGATCCCGGGGGGAAGGATCAGGCCCCCGGCCCCTCGCCGCCCGCGGAGGTCCCGGGTGGGAGCTCGCCGCGGGGCGTGGGTGCGCGTCCGCGGAGCCGGGGCCCCTCGCCTCGGCGCAAGGCCGGTCCCGGGCCGCCGCCGCCGAAGCCGCCGGCCGGTGCCTCGGCGAGGCGCACGGCGGGGGAGAGGGGTGGTCCCCCCCGGGGGGCCGGTGTCCTGCCCCGCTCCTTCGCCCCCGACCCCAGCGGCACCCCCGCGAGGGCCGGGGAGCTCCCGGGGCAAGGCGAAACGCGTGTCCCGAGACAGCCGGGAAGGACTATCGCGACAGGCAGGCACGGAGAGGGAGGAGAGAGGGAGAAGGAGGAAGCGGGGGGAGCCAGGCCGTTCCTTCCCGGGAGATCATGGAGTCGGGGGGGGGGGGGGAGAGCCGCCGTGAGTAGGAGAAAAGTCCCCGTAAAGCGAAAAAAAAAAATAAATTAAAATCCAAAGAATCTCCGCAAAATCCGCGCCCCCCCCCCCCCCCCGCCCCGCTTTTCCTCTGCCCCGCTCCCGGAGGCTCCCGGGCCGCGCTCCCGCCCTGCCCGGCCGGGCTCGGCGGCGGGGCCGGGGCTCCCCGAAGAGAAAGGAGCGGCACTAACCGGGGTTGAGGTCCAGGCACTGGCTCGGGTCTTCATTGTCGGCGAGCTGGCCGTTGGGGCTGAGGCTTTCCATGGACAAATCCAGCCCCTTGTCCTCCCAGTCTCGCAGTTTCCTCTTTTTATTTGTCCCAATCAAGGCTTCTACCGAGAAAGCGTGAGCTCGGGAGCTGAGGGCCACCGCCGATCTCCGCCTCTCGCTCATCTTACCCCGGCCCGGACCCTCGGGCAGCGGGCGAGCGGTGGCCGGAGCGCGGAGCTCGGGGAGCGGAGGCAGCGCCTCTCGCCGCTTGCCGCCCCCTCCCCAGCTGCACCCCCAAGCACCGGCCCGCAGCCTCCCCGCAGCACTACATGGGGCTGCGGAGACTCCGGAGGCAGAGCCGGGAGGGTGTGCGCAGCCCAGCTCCCCGGCACTTGCTCAGAGGGGCTGCAGGCTGGATTTCATCTTTTTTTTTTTTTTTTTTTTTTTTTTTTTTCCTTCTCCCCTTTCCTTCTGTCTCTCTCTGATTGATCCAAACTTCTGGGATTTTTTTTTTTTTTTTTTTCTCTCCAAGAGTTAGGCAGCCTGCGTGCGCCTGTCAAGGAAAAAAAAAAAAATATAAGGAAAAAAAAAAAAACCCACCCAACCCAAACCCCAACCAACAACCGGCCCCGGCCAATGGGAGGGAGAGCTCGGGAGAGACCCAAAAGCTGCGGCCCAATGGGGAGGGGAGGGAGACTCGGGCTTCGGGGCGAGGAATTTTGGCCATCTGAGTCCTGGAGCCCCGGCCGGGAGAATTAACTGTTTGAAGAGCGGGGAGCCGGTGGGAAAGCCGTGGCTCTGAATGCAGAGAGGTAACGACCCGCACCGCTCGCCGCCGCAGGCAGCTCTCTCGGGGGCTGAGCCCCACGCAGAGCACCCGGGGCTTCCCACCCGGGGCTGCCGGGCGAGGGGCTGCTTTCCCGGCGTCACTCAGGCCACGTATCCCTCGCTCTTCCCGGCGGAACCGGTGTTTGGCCCCTCAACAGCAACCTCTCGGGGCGGGGGGGGGGGGAGTTTCACTTCAAAACCACGCGTGTCCGTGGGCGGCGGGGCTGAGCGGGCGGCGGGAGCCGGCGCCGGCAGCGGGGCAGGGAGAGGCGGGCGCCCCGGGCAGGGCAGCGCCTGCTCTTGGCGAAGGGGGATTTTTATATATAGATACATATATATATATACATATTTTTTTTAAATTTTTAAATTTGTTTTCCTTTCCCCCCCTTTCCCCGCCGTCCCTTCGCCGCTTCAGCTGCAGAGGGAACGAACCCGCTCGGCGGCGGTGCCGGCCGGTTGCCTGGAGGATATTCAGCATTTTATTCCCCCTCGCCTCTTCCCGCTGCCCCGAAACCCTCCGGGCTGCGGCGGGGCCGCGGCCGCTCCCCCGCTCCTCGGTCCCGCGTGGCCACGGAACGCGGGCCGCCTTCGCGAAGGTGAAGGGAGCACGCGTGTTCGCGGCGGCGGAGGGGGCCACGGTGAAGTCCAGCGAAACACCCTCCGGGGAAAACACAGCGGGGAACACCGCCGGGGGTTAATTCGATCCCGAGGATCGAAAACAGGCTCGAAATAAACGATAACTCATCCCGAAGCCGGGGAACGAATTCACACGGAGCGCGGCGCGGTGAAGGGCGGGCGAGGACGCACGGGGAATCCCGGGAGCGGCCGGGGCTTCCCGGCGCACGGGGAGAGGGAGATGTGCCTCGGGCCGGGCTGGGCGCTGGGGCTGCCCACGCGTGAAGGGGGGGCCGTGGGGGGACGCCACTTCTTTAGCTGCCGGAGAGACCCCCGGGGCCCGTCCCCGCCGCGGCGCAGCCCCTCGGCCGCCTCCCCCCGGCCCACAGCGCCGGGCTCCCGCCGGCCTTCCCGGGCACGGGGAGGGGATGGGCGAGGAAAAGCGAGAAAACCGTTTCTTCGGGGGATGCCGGGAGCGCTCAGCCCTGCTGTCCAGGCCGAGGTGCAGGCTCCGTGCCCCCCCCCCCCCCGCCCTGCGCCCGTCGCCCCCCTCCCCTCCCGCCGCTGGCCCCGGCCCTGCCGCACGGGGGTCCCCTGCGCGCCCCCCGGCTCGGCGGGAGCAGCCCCGGGGAGGAAGGGAACCACCGGGGCAGGGGCCTGGAGGGAGCCGGCAGCCGGGGACGGAGCGAGGAGCGGGGACCCGGAGGGGACACACGCGTTTCCCCCGGCTGCGCGTCCTTCCCCCGGCCAAGGAATGTCTCCCAAATTTAAAAAAAAAAAAATAATAATAAAAAAATCCGTTTCCCTATTTCCGAAAGCCTCGGAAACGCTCGGCTGGGAGACAGACACCGAGGAAGGCTTTTAAAGAAGCTGGAGGGCGATTTTAGAAAGAGAGCCCAAGAAAACAGAGGATTATTTATAGCGTTTTAGCGAGAGGAAACGGTGTTGGAAAGGCAGGGCGACTTAAACGAAATTTGGGGGCTGATGGAAGAGGGCAGAAATACGTTTATTCGCAGCGTTAAGTGCGGTTTTACGGGTCGACAGTTTAAAGCAGCCCCGAGGCCTTTCGGGGGGCTCTCCCCATGCCGCCGGCCGGCCCCGCCGCCCCCCGCCCGCCCCGGCAGCCCGGCGGGGTGCCCGGGCCGCTCCGGCCCCTAACCGAGGGGCCCCGGGGAGCGGAGCCTTTCGCCGGGGACGGTAGAGCGGCTCCCCGCGGGCCCGGCGGCCGGCTGCGGGGGCGAGGGGACACACAGCCGCCGTCGGTCGCTCCTCTCCCCTCCACGATGCCCGGGAGATGCAGCACCGCTCGCCCTGCGCCGGGCGCTGCAAAGGCGTTTGCGCAAGGGACGAGCACGAAGGCACCGCTGCTCCTCCGTGAGAGCGGAGGGCAAGGGCGGCCCCGCGGCGGCCCTGCGGCCCCACGGAGGGGAGGACGAGCCGGGGGGAGAGGGGAGGGATGGAGGGATGGGGTGGGGGGCCGGGGCTGCCCCTGCGCTGCGAGGGCTCGCCCAGAGAAACCCGCTCTCCTCAAGCCGGGGGATGGGGTTTCGCTTCAGCCTTTGCGCCGAAAGCTCGCCCAGCAAAACGCATCGGCGTCCCCGCCGCTGGCCGCCGCTCTCCCCAGGCGGAGCGGTGCCGGGGGCCGGCCCCGCGCCCCTCGGCAAGGGGCCTAAATCCGGAGTCGGCCTGGGCTTCGTCTGGGTTCAGGCGCTGAGATCCGACTCTGAGCCCCGGCCGCCAGAGCCGAGGGCGTCCCTTCGCCTGGTCTTCATCCCAGACCCGCACTCGCAGGGGCAGCTCCCATTAAATCCAGGAAACTGCTCCCTGGAATAAAGCGGCGGGAGCAAGGGTCGCAGGGCCAGGGCCCGGGGTTTATAAAGAAATCATTCACTCCTGCTTTCCCGTTGTCGCAGAGCGAGCCTGAAAATATTTGTTTCTATCTGGCAATATTTGGAAACGAGGGAAATAAGGGGAGCCGGCTGCGGGGCGGGAGTGCCGTCCAGATGTGCTGCTCGCAGGGGCCGAGCCGAGCCGCCTTCAGCCCCTGCTCCACGCCACGGGAAACCTTCCCCAGGGTCCGTTAGCCAGACCTAGCCCGGGGATTTATCATTATTTATGTATTTTTTGAAGTTAGTAATTGAAAACAACGTTCAAACTAGTCAGCGGGTGCGGGCTGAAGGCTGCCTGATAGGGCGAGCGGGTGATTTACCGGACTGTAACGCAACTTTATCTCCTGTCGATACTCTTCGCCGGTGATCCTCTGCCCGGGCCGGCGGCCGGGGCGGCGGGCGCTCTCGGGGGGCGAGTGCAAGGCCGGCCGGGGTCGCCGCGGGGAAACGGGGGCGCGGTGATGTCCCGGGCTGCGCCGGCTCCGCGACGGTGACTGCGGGAAAAAAAAACACGCCTGTGATTCATTTTTACGGTCTGCACAAACGCTATTGTTGCGTATTATTAACTAATTCATAATTATACCCCTATTATGCCGTCGATTCGTTCCCCCCCTGCCTTCCCCTCCCCCCGGTTTTCTCAGGCTTTGAGAATTGAACCGCCGCAAAATATTTACAGTCTCAAGTGTTTTTAAATGGGCTTTGTTTGTGTTTTACAGAATAAAAATCTCTATTAGTGTTTAAACAAACGCCATGCCAGTCTCTTAAGCCTTCCAGATGTTTGCAATAAAATGTCAGGTTTTGCCTTTGGGACTCGAAATAAAATTTAACTACCTTCACCCTGTAATTATTCTCTTAGCTCTCCCTTCATAAATTTATCTGCTTTCTATCAGGAGAGAAAAAAAAAATCCGATTATACACTTGGACTATAAAAAACAGCCACTACGTTCCCTCCATTTTACTGGGACTTCTCCCCCCGCTTCTTGGGGCGCGCAGACCCCGCACACGAGCGCTGTCCCGCCCGTTTGCGGGCGGCAGGAGGGGAGCGGGCAGAGCCGAAAGGCACCGGCAGCTCTCCGGGCCTTAGGGCACCCGAACGGCCCCTGGCCCGGGCCGGTGCCCCCTCCTCAGCCCCCCGTTCCCCAAGGAGGGGTGAATCGGGAACCTAAGCCGTCCCTGAGCTTCCCCCGGCGCCGGGTTCGCTTCTTCGCCCGCAGGAACCGGAGCTGCCCGCACCGCCGAGCCTCCCCGCGGAGCCGCCTGGAAACGGGCGATCCCGAGGGGTAACGCAAACCAAGCCGGTTCCCCCCGCAAGGAAAAACGCAAATCCCGGCTAAAGATCCTTCTGCCTTCCCAGCTGCTGGCCGGCACCAAGACGGGCAGGGCTCAAAGCCAGGCGTTTCGCCTTCACCACGCCAAACTCCAGGAGAGCCCGGGACGAGAAGCGGGGCCCGGGCGCTCTCCCCTCCCCTGCCGGCAGCAGCCCGGGGGTCCGGCAGCTTCTGCCCAGCTTTCGCTGCCTGCAGAAGCCCGCAGATACCCACGGGTGCTCTTGCCCTGCCTCTCGCTCCCCGTGGGCACAGGCCCCGGGCCCAGCCCTCGCACCCCCGGGCCCCGCTCCCGCCTGCTCCTGCCGCCCGCTGTTTTAGAATATATTGATTTTTCCCCCTTCCTCCGCAGGTTTACCCCCGCCTTGCGTGAGGTCGCTGCTGACAGGTGAACCACGAGAGGCAGCCCCACGGAGGGCAGAGGCCGGCAAACCCGCCGGAGAGCGGAGGTCTCCCCAAACAAGGCTGCGCTCCCCTCGGCCGCCCCGAGCGGGAGAGGGACGCGGCGGGACAGAGGTGTCGAATCGGCCAGGCCAGCCTGGCCACAGCTCGCCAGCCGCCCCGTCGCCTTGCTGGCAGCCGCCTCTGCGTGCGTCCCCCCCCCGAGCAGAGGGGGCGAAGCCAGAGGAGCGGCCCCCAGGGGAGGGAAGGGACCCCCCGGCCCCACTCGCCGCCGGCGGCCGAGGTTTCCTCGGGGCCTCCTATTTCCCGCCCCCGTTTGCAGGTGGGCTCGGGGGGGTTTGGGCCGGCGGGAAGGGACCGAGGGAGATCTCCAAGCGGTTCCTGGGGCTGTTTTGGTTTTGTTCCCCCCCAAGAAATAAGCCGCCCTTAGGGGATTTCGGCGGAGACCCCTCGGACAGCGCGGGGCTGCACCCAGCGAAGCCGCAGGACAAGAGCTCTGACGGGGTTCACACATGAGGTTGCCCGCCAGGCCACCGGCACCTCCCGGAGCCCGAGGGGCTCAGCCCCGCCGTGCTTGGGCTCAGCGCCGCAGTCGCCCCCAGCCCGGCCCGGCCCCTGGGCGCCTCCCCCCGGGAAAGCCGGGCCGGGGCCAGGCCCGGGCCAGCCCACGGGCGACCCGGAGCGGGGATTTCGGTCTCGAAGGTGACTGTTCCCAGCCGAGCACCCGGCCTCGCTTTTCCGCCGGGAAAGAAAAAGAAACCCGTTTCACGCCGCAAACAGCATTTACACGGCGGCGCGTTGAAGCGCTACTTCTTCGCAGATTATTGCCGCTATTATAACTTGGGGTAGGCTGCGGGTTTTGTTTTCGGGGGGGGGGGTTGGTTTGACTTTTTTCCCCGCAGCCCCGAGGCAACCCTCGGCTCCCAAACCCGCGGGACCGAGCGCGGCGAGCGGGGGGATCCGGGGCCTCGCCCGCCCACGGGGCCCGCGGTGCCCCGCGGCCGCCGCCGCCGGGCTGGAGGAGGAGCGGAGCGGCCAAGCGCGGCGGCACCTCCCCGGGCCCAGGCCGGGCCCCCCGGCAGCCACGCTCCCCCCCGTCCCTTCCCCCTCGTCCCCACACCTCGCACCCGCCGAAAAAGCGGCTTCCCCCCGAAAACGCTGCGGGTCCTTGCACACAATGGCCCTCGTATGGGGCACTGCAGGCGGACAACCGGCCCCTTGTTACCGAGGCGGGATCCCAAGTCCGCTTTTCCAGGGAAGAAAGCCGAGCTGCGCACAGCGTTTCAGTGTGTGTTCAGTCAAAAAAATAAATATGAGGGGAATTTGTTTTTTTCTCTTCAAGGCACAGCTCTTTGAACCACGAGAGGTCTGTGCGCTCCCCGACCTCATACCTGGTGGGTTGCACTGTAAACAAAACAATCCCGTTTAGGGCCGGTCCGTCGAGGGGACCATTGAAAGGAGCGGGGGTGCGGGCCCTGCCCGCTCCTCCCCGCCTCCAGCGCCCGGCACCGCCGCCAGCGCAGGGGCGGCCCCGGCCCGGGCGCCCCCTCCGCGCCCGCACCTACCCGGGTGGTTTTGTTAGCGCCTAATACTGCTTTTATTAGTTTCTAGTAACCAAAACGCTGCCCGGGACTGGGCTGTCTCAGGGCGAAGTTTGGGGCTGCCCCGGGGAGGATTCGCTCCTGAGGCCTGCGGCCCCCCGCCCGCCCCGCAGCGCTTTTTCCCGGCTGGAAGAGAGAAACCTTGGAAGCGGCCGGAGGGCGAGGGGCGATGCCGCCGCGGGGCAGCCCCTGATCCAGCCGAGCCTTCATCCCTCCCTCGGCGCAGCCCATCCCGGTAATTCCCAGCAAAGGCGCGGAAAGCGACACAGATCCCCCTCCCCCCCGCCCCCCGCTGCTTTCCTGTCGGGGCCACTTTCTATCACGATATCGAGGCGACGAGTGAATGTATCTTCTCTCTCCATGCCCCGGAGGAGAGGTGGCCACGCAGCCGCGCTCCCGCGACCCCGGCAGCGTGGGCGATGCTGGCCCCGCCGCAAGGCCTCTCCCTGCCCCCTCGGTCGCCCCCGGCGAGTCCCTGTCGGAGGGGGCACGGAGTCGCCCGGGGTCAAGCGAGCGGCGTGTGGCACCCCCGGAGGAGCAGCCCGAGCCCGCAGCCCACCCCGGGGCGCAGGGAGACCGCTCCCCGGCGCTTTCGGGGCCGGGACGGTGAGGCCGGGCACCGGGCTCGGCAGCCGCGGCGAGGCCGAACCGGGGCCGGCGGGAGCGGGATCCCAGCCGCGGGATCCCCCCTCGCCCTCTCCCGCAGGCCGCCGCCTCTCGGGCTCCGGGAACACAACGTCTGGAGGCGGGGAGGGGTGCAGCAGCCAGCTCCCGGCCGCAGGGGCCGAGCGGCGGGAGGTCCCCCGCAGCCGGGGAGAGCGGAGCCCGGCGGCCGGGGCGGGAGCGGGCAGCCCGGCAGCGCTGCCCGGGGTGGGCGCAGCAAGCGGGCGGCTTCGTGGGGGCCCGGGGCGGGCGGCCCAGCCGCCGGGGGGGGCCCGGCTTTGGGAAGGGCTCCGGCCCGGCTGCGGTGGAGCGCGGGCGGCCGAGGTGGGAGAAGCGGCCGCGGAGGGGGGCAGCGGCTCGCCCACGGGAGACGGGGCAGAGCAGCAAATTTAGAGCGGGATGGGCACGGATGGAGGCTTCACCCCCTCGGGGGGGGGGGAGGTTCCTCCGTGCGTGGGTGGCCGGCGGCTAAAGCGGCGCTGCCGGCCGCGGGCTCCAGCCAGGCGGGACCGGCAGGGCGCAGACCGAGCCAGCCTGTGCCACCCTGCAGCCGCGCCCGGGGCCGGGCCGCCGGGAAGCAGAAAAGACAATAGCAATTAAGCGCTCATCCCAGCGCGGCTGCTGGTTCGGCAGGGCCGAGCGGCACCGGCAGGGCCGCCCGCCTCCGCACACGCGTGGGCCCCGCTCCCCTCCTCCCCATCGGCGCGGGAGGGGCGGCGGGGCCCCGGGGGACAAGCGGGGCCTCTTCTCCAGCCGCGGGGCCGAGCAACAGCCCCAGAGCCAAAAATGCCCCCCTAGCAGCCCTGATGGGAGGGCTGCTTCGCTACAGGTGTCCCGTCGCTACCGTCTCCCTGGGCCTCGATAAGCCTGCCCCGCCGCGTCTGCTCGCTCCGCGTGGATGCGGTTTCCCTCCTGGCCTTTCGGGATTATAAAATCTCTCCCTTCCTCTCTCGCCCCGCTAAGGCCGGGTTTCGGAGGAATGTCGGCTAAACCTCCCCATCTGCTGCTCTCTTTCCCCTGCGATGGCAAATTCGGCGTCATTTGCGGACTTGCCCAATGCAAACACTGCATTAAGAAGTATTTCAAGGCATTTTATTGCTGCTCTGCAGTCCTTTGATGTGGTCCATAGGCACCAATTGTTGATGTCTCCCTGCGACTCCTCGGTGTCCGCATTTCGTTTCTGTCGCTTCCCTCCCCCCCTTCTCAAAACAGGGGTTTCGAACGGTCGCGACAGAGCCCGCCACCCCGCCCGCGGCTCGGCGGGGTCCCCTCTCCCGGGGGAGGGCCCCTCGCAGCGGCACCGGCTGCGCCCTCCCCCGGAGACCACACATTTCCCCGCCCCGAGGCCGCGGCGGGGGGCGGCCGCGCTCCCCTCCTCTCCCCCGCGGGCACCTCGCCTTCCCGCAGCGCTGCCCCGCCGCGCCCGGCCCGCGGGGGGCTGCCGGCGGCCCGGCACCGAGACCCTGCCCGCGGGGGGCTGCCGTGGGCAGCGGGGCCGGGGGAGAAGGGCGCATTCCCAAGCCCCCAGGCAGGTGGTCGGGGCCCGGGGAGCCGCCGGCAGCCGCCCCGCCGCTCTCGGCACCGCCCCTGCCATCACCGGCGGCCGTGGCCGGGGACCGGGATGCGGAGCGGGGGAGACACCGCGTCCCAGCGCGGGCGGCCGGGCTGGGGTGGCTCGGTAACGCCGCCCCCCGCACCCCCCCGGCGGGGAGCGGGACTCGCGGGCTCGGCGGGGGAGAGCCCTGCGGCAGCGCAAAGCGGGCGGCCGCGCGGCAGCGAGGGCGGAGGGGTCCCCACAGCTCGGGGGGGCGGGAAACGGCCCCTCTGCCAGGGGAAAGGGGAAAAGGGAAAAGAGAAAAGGGAAAAGGGAAGGGAAAAAGGAAAAAGGAAAAAGGAAAAAGGAAAAAGGAAAGAGGAAAGGAAAGGAAAGGAAAGGAAAGGAAAGGAAAGGAAAGGAAAGGAAAGGAAAGGAAAGGAAAGGAAAGGAAAGGAAAGGAAAGGAAAGGAAAGGAAAGGAAAGGAAAGGAAAGGAAAGGAAAGGAAAGGAAAGGAAAGGAAAGGAAAAGGGAAAAGGGAAAAGGGAAAAGGGAAAAGGGAAAAGGGAAAAGGGAAAAGAGAAGGGAAGGGAAGGGAAGGGAAGGGAAGGGAAGGGAAGGGAAGGGAAGGGAAGGGAAGGGAAGGGAAGGGAAGGGAAGGGAAGGGAAGGGAAGGGAAGGAAAGGGAAGGGAAGGAAAGGAAAGGAAAGGAAAGGAAAGGGGAAAAGGGAAAAGGGAAGGGAAAAAGGAAAGGGAAGGGAAGGGAAGGGAAGGGAAGGGAAGGGAAGGGAAGGGAAGGGAAGGGAAGGGAAGGGAAGGGAAGGGAAGGGAAGGGAAGGAAAGGGGAAAGGGGAAAAGGGAAAAGGGAAGGGAGAAAGGAAAGAAAAGGGAAGGGAAGAGGGAAGGGAAGGGAAGGGAAGGGAAGGGAAGGGAAGGGAAGGGAAGGGAAGGGAAGGAAAGGAAAGGAAAGGAAAGGAAAGGAAAGGAAAGGAAAGGAAAGGAAAGGAAAGGAAAGGAAAGGAAAGGAAAGGGGAAAAGGGAAAAGGGAAGGGAAAAAGGAAAGAAAAGGGAAGGGAAGGGAAGAGGGAAGGGAAGGGAAGGGAAGGGAAGGGAAGGGAAGGGAAGGGAAGGGAAGGGAAGGAAAGGAAAGGAAAGGAAAGGAAAGGAAAGGAAAGGAAAGGAAAGGAAAGGAAAGGAAAGGAAAGGAAAGGAAAGGAAAGGAAAGGAAAGGAAAGGAAAGGAAAGGAAAGGAAAGGAAAGGAAAGGAAAGGAAAGGAAAGGAAAAGGGAAAAGGGAAAAGGGAAAAGGGAAAAGGGAAAAGGGAAGGGAAAAAGGAAAGGGAAAGGGAAAGGGAAAGGGAAAAGGGAAAAGGGAAAAGGGAAAAGGGAAGGGAGGGAGGCCCTGGCAGGCCCCAGGGGCGCTGGCGGAGGCCGCTCCCTGCGAAGGCGCGGGATGTAACCCGGCCCCGAGCAGATGTTCCCGCAGCAGGCCGGCCCGCAGGGAAAGCCCCCCCGCCCGCGCCGCCCCTGGCCTCACTCCCGGCATGTTTGCCATTACGCGCTCAGTTACCCAGCCTTTTTTTTTTTTTTTTTCTTTTTTTTTAAAAATTAAAAAATATAAATTGCTGCTTTGTGAGATCAAAGTAACGATTTCTGGTGCATCTGGAGACTGGAGAAAAAAACTGGAGCAGCAACAGTTGCACAACTTCAAAGTAGTTTTTAACAACGATTTTTCTCCTTCCTCTCCTCCCCAATCTTTCAAGCATCAGATAAAGACAATGGGCTCCGTGGCTGTTTTCCAAAGAAATAACCTGCCTGAAGGGCCGCACAAAGTCTCAAGCAGACAGCAAACACCTTACCCGGCTTTCTTCTTGCGATCAAATAGAAAGGATACCAGACTCGTCTTTCTCCTAGCCCCAATCCCGTTGCTACCAAACGGCGCCTGCGGACCGCGTTATAACGTGTAGGGAAACGAGTTTCGGTCTCGGGCTGCCACCAAGCCGTTATCCTCTCACAGAGGCTCGCAGCAGCCCCGCAGATGCCCCGATTAACGCACAGCCCGGAGGGAGGGGGCAGCGGGCGGCGGCGAGGGGAAGGCTCAGCAGCGGACGCCCTCGCTCTGAGCGGGGACGCCGGGGACGGAGAGGGGCAGGTCCCGGGAGCGGCAGGGAAACGTGCGTTCCCGGTGTTAGGAGGGATATGCCTGGCCCCGGACCCTCGGGATCACGGATCCCGAGAAGGGAGAAGAGAGCGCGGGGGGGAACCCCCGCTCCCCTCAAGCCCCGCTCCCCGCCGGGTCGCTCCCCCGGCAGCTCGGCGCCCTCCGCGCCACCTCTTTAGTCCGTGTCCGAGGGGAAGGAGGGTGGCGCTTCCCTTCCCCCCGTGCCCCTGAAGCCCCCGGGTCCCCAGGTCGGGGCGATGCCGGCAGCCAGGGGCTGAGGCCGAGGAGGCTCTCACGGCCCCGTGCTCCGGGCCCCCGCCGCCCCCGCCTCGCCCTTCTGCCCCCCGACCACTTCGGGGTAACCGGGAGCCGGGGAGAAGGGGCCCCGACGGGCTGGGGGGCTTCCCGCGACAGGGGAAAAGCCGACCGCGACTGTTCAGGAGATGGATCTAGAGCCCCGCGAACAGAAACCTTCGCGAAGAAGGTTTTTCAAGTTCGCGGACACGCGTGTAAGGGCGGGGAGGGAACCACCCGGAGAGCGGCGGAGGGGAAACGGCGGCGCTTTGCTCTCCGCCCGGGAACCCACGAGCAGCTCCGGGTCTCTCCTCCAGCACCGACAGAGGCCGAGCTGGGTCAGCGGGGCCGGGGCCTTCAGCTGCAGCGGCCCCAGGGGACCGCTGCCCTCCCCGCCCCTCACCCACGGCCTCCGCTCCGCCCGCCGGCCCGGGCAGCCCCGGGGAGGCCCCGCCGGCCGCTGCGGCGCGGCACCTTCCCTTCCCTCCCCGCTCCGCCCCGGCCCCGGCCCTGCCGCCACCGCAGCCGCATCTTCCCCGCTTTTCGCCTTGGGTTTGGCTTGTCCTGCCCCCGTTTCGATTTTTAGACGCGGGTCTCGGGCGGACGCCGTCCAGCCGGTGTTGGGCGATTTTGCTGCTGCAAAGGCTGCCAGGCTCCCCACCCCCTCTTTAGCTTTCACGGCCGAGTCCCCGGCGCCTCGGTTTCCAGCTTCGCACGGCGCCTCTCAGGAGCCGCCTTCAAAGGCCGAAACGAAAATGTTTCGGTTTAACCTCGGCGTTAGAAAACGATTCAGCAAACGCTTCCCCCGCCCCGGGGACACGGAGCGCAGGCCCCGGCAGAGGAGGCACCGCGGCGGCCCCGCAGCGATCGCGGAGGTGCCCCGACAGCTCCCGGGCTGCTCCCCTGCCGCAGCGGCGGCTCTCAAGGGCTCGGCTTCGCGGCCCGGTCCCCTCCGGTGCGCAGAGCCCGGGCTCCCCGCCGCCCCTGGTGCGGACCGCCGGCCCCCGGTGGGGATCGAGAGCCCCCGGTGCGGACCGCCGGCCCCCGGTGCTCATCGCCGGCCCCCGGTGCGCATCGCCGGCCTGGAGAGCTACGAGCTGCGGGCCGGGGTCTCCGCAGCTGTAGAGCTTCCCCCCTCCGCAGCTCCTCCGTCCTTTCCGAGAGCACCTTTTCTTCAGCGTATTGCCATTTAAAAAAATAAATCTCTGTCTAGAAACAGAGCTGGGTGGGCGGCATTAACTCTTCTCGTCCTCTAACCGCGATCCCGGATTTCGAAACGGTTCACCTCCCGTTTGCAACGGCAGCTACGTCGCGGGAAAGGGGGAATACCGGGGGGGAACGTAACCATTTCAGAAATCAGAGCATGTTTATTTCTGGAGGGAAAAACCCCAAGAATAAACCGGGAACCTATTTCACATGCGGAGATGAGTGCAATCTCTTTTCACACCACGCAGGGGCTGACACCCTGTTTACACGCTGGCGCGGCTCGGGAGCTTTTCACGGGTCCGTGTGCGTGCACATAAATACAAATACAAATACCAATACCAATACATCTCTTCCGAAGGGCCCTCTGAACTTCGACTGCTGTGATGGGCTTGGGGCTGGGGGCCTTAGCTGTTCAGGCAGGAGACGGGTCTTTGTCTCGTTACTCAAATACGAACGAATTCGGGGGGCAGGGGTGAAACCCACCCCAAACAAACTGGGAAAGGACTGGACGTGAACTTGAATACTCACTGGTTGGGCCTAGCTCGCCTCTCCCAGAAAGTCCAACCCCAAAGGTAGACGGACGGACGGACGGACAGGCGGACAGATGTCACACGCTAGAACAGGAGCCGTGAGAGGTGGGGAGCCCCCGGGCGCAGGCTCCGAACTGGGGCGAGTTGCGGGAGCCCCCTGCTCGCCCGGGGCCGGGGGTGGGGGGGTGCGGGGAGCCGCCCACACCGCACACACACCGCACGCCAGGCCCCTGCCCGCGCCCCTGCCCGCACCCCTGCCCACACCCACGCCCCGCCGCCCTCCCGGCTTCGCACACATCCTTTCTAAGCACCTTCACACGTACCTTCCCTCCCTCCTCTTTCTATATATATAGTTTTTTCCACGCGGGACCTTAACTCTCATCCTTAACGCGTCCGCATTACAGCGGGTCTCTCCGTCCTCAGCCTGTTTGCCGCAACAGCAACAACAATTTTCCAGGGCGCTTTTGGCTCTGTCTTAAGGACAGCCTCGTTTCCCCGGAATCCGCTTTAAAGTGCATTTGCCCGGGACTTGGTTTAATCTCTCTGCCCCAACAGATCTCCCAAACCATCCTATACCACCGCAGCGCCTTAGAATGTGGAAGGAGTCAAATCCATATAAATATGCCTTTCCCGGCTCAAAGCTGCCCGGCTCGCAAGAATTAGGGGGGAAAAACCTAAACCATATGTGTACAACGCCACATTCCGCATTGCACTATAAGATAAAGCGCTTTGCAGCATCGATTCCATGGAAGTCACTAAAAAGCAAGCCCGGGACGATTACATCCGTAGTGGGGAGGCAAATGCTTGTTTAGAAAATTTATTTCGGACGCAGCAACGCTGGGGGAAAGCTGGCGAGGGGCAAGGCGAGGCGCGGACGCAGCCTGAGGATAGAAGAGGCAGAGCAGCCCCCCGGCGGGGCTGGCCCCGGGAGCAGCGGGGAGCTCCGGCCGGGGGAGCCCGGGGAGCGACGGGCGGCCCGCACTCGGCACGGGGATCCGGGACCGGCGGGGGTCAGCCCGGGAGCGGCGGGGATCAGTCCGGGACCGGCGGGACCGGCCACGGCAGCCGCGGCCGAACCGGCGCCGGGCGCCCAGGGCTTCGCTTCTCGACACCTATTGACTCCCTCGTTGTTTGCTCTTTTCTTTTTCTCCCCGAAATTGGTTTTCGTGGCGGGGAAGCTGCGGCGGTCCCCCCGCGGAGCTGCCCAGGCGCCGGAGGGCTGCAGCCCGCCGCCGGCCCCACGCACGCCGGCCCCGGGGCGTTTTCAGGCGGACCCAGAGCTTCACCTCCCGCTCACCCGAAGAGCTCCGGCCGCGGGGAGCGGTACGTGGCGGGGTGCCGCCCGCAGCTCTGTTCCCTGCCTCAGCAGAACAGGCTGGCTTTGGCCGACGGAGGAGGAAGGCAGCCCGGCGTTACCCCCGAGAGCCCCGGAGCGGGCAGAGATGCCCGCAGACCTGCCCGCCCGCGGGTGCGGGGCCGGGGGGGGGGGGGGGACGGCAGAGGCGGAGGGCTCCGGACCGGCCCCTCTCCTCCGCCACCCCTCCGACCCGCAACGCCCCGGCCCCGCGGAGGCAGGGCCGGGGGCCGAGCATCGCCTCGCACGGCGGCGGAGCCCGGAGGCCGGGCTCGGACGCGGCTCCCCAGAGCCCACGTCTCGGCTTTGGTTTCCAAGGCCCCTTTAGCTGGGGGGGGGGGGAACGGGGACGGAGGAAAGGCAAGAGCCGAAGGCGGCCGCCCTTATCTGCCCACGCACTCCTCCTGCCCCCGCCGCAGTCAGCAGCATCAGGTGTGCTTTGCCCTGTCGATCCTATCGCTTTCCCTTGAAACCAAAGCAATGAAGGCGTCCCGGCGATGCAGCACGCTTCCCTCCGCGCCGCGGAGGCGGCGGCTCGGGCCAGCCTTCGGCTCCTCTCGCGTTTTTCGGGTTTAGGGAAGCGGGGAGGGCTGAGCAGAGCAGATAACCCTGCCTTCCCAGCGCCCGGCCTCTGGCTCGCCGGAGAGCAAGCCCCGGGAATAATAAGCGTCGGGAGAGGGACGGAACGGGGGACCCGGAGTTACCCTCGGTTCCCCTGCAGGGCTTCACCACCCCGAAGGTGGGGCAGGGTCTGCCCCCCTTTCTGCTCTGAAAGCTGCGGGAGGGCGAGGAAAGCGCCCTTGGGGATGCCGAGGGGGCCTTCAGCGCTGGGGCTCTGCTCCGTGCAGTGAGCAGGCATCGCCCCGGGGGGGGCAGAGGACAAGGGGCTCGGAAAGGGGCGTCCAGAGGCCTCCTGGCCCTTTCTGACCTTTAGGAGGGCTCGGTGGGCGCCCAGAGGCCACGGGGGAGCACGGGGACACGGGCCAGCCCCGCAGACAAGAGGGGCCGAGCCGGGCTCCCTCCCCGCGGGGCCGCCTTTGGAGGGGGAAGGCCGGGCTGCACCCCCTTCCACCCGCGGGGCCGGCGGCTCCCCGCCCGGGGGTCCCCGCTCCCCGCCCGGGGGTCCCCGCCCGCCCCGCGGCCGCCCCCTGCCGCCCGCCCTGCGCCGCCGCTCGCCGCCCCGTCCCGCCGCCGGGGCCGGGCGAGGCTGCTCGCCGCAGCGGAGCCCTGCGGGGCTTCTCCCCCTCTTTGCCCCACGGGCTGCTGCTCCCGGGGCGGGGGGCGGCCGGCAAGGGCAGGCGGGGGCATCCCGCCCTAGGGACGCCCGCCAGCAGAGCCCGGGGGGACGCGCAGAGGGACCTGCTCCTCAACAGAAACCCAAACAGCAAAGCGTTTACTGTTCAGGACATCTAGTAATTATTTTCCCCCCTCCCTGTAGTGGCATTACCCTTCTTTTGATACGACATCCTTGCCCGAGGCCCTCCCGTTCAGGCTGCAAGGAGGAGACGGAGATGAAGGAGCTGCAGTAGGGACCGCAGTCTGCGTTTCTTCCAGGACATTTTCAGGCATTTTGCAGCAGAACGAAAAGTATCAAAGCTAGAAAGCAACAGCCTACAGGTTTCTGCGAAGCAGACAACCTCAACGCTTTCCCTGGATCTGTTATTTATTGCTCCGGATTGAACCGTCTGCCCGCCAGCCCATTTCACTCTGTTCATTCGTGCCCCAAGCACCGCTAGTAGAGCGCCTCGGGAAGAAGTACCGTAACTCAGCGCCAAGTGAGGGCATCTTCAACTGGGAGGCTCAAAACACTTAGCAAATATTAGTTCAGCCCCCCAATACCTGCGTAATGAAGTCTCCTGTGCCGCATTTTACAGCGAAGGAAACTGAGGCAAAGCACAGTTAAGCAACCTGCTCAAGGGTATCAAAGAAATAGAAGGTAAAACAGATTCTTCGATTTTCTTTGCTTAACCAAAGAGCAAAACTCTTCCTGCAGAAATAATATTAAAGGAGCAGAAAACCGCAAGGCAGACAACAAAGACCCAAATCAGATTAAAAACAACGGGCCAAAATGGCCTTGCTGATGCACATTTTGCTGTTTTCTGTGAAGCTGCAGAACAACACTCTATGAAGTTGGTAGGAAATCAAATCTCTATTTATGTTATTTCTCAGCTGCTGATCCTCAGCTGAAGATACACTCCTTTTTAAACTAACGAGAGCTATCCCCCACCCCGCAACCTGCCGGCATCCATTAAATCTCCTCAGGCCACCCAGAGATATCCCTTGACAACCCACTCATCATCTGCTGAAACCTCCTCACAAACCACAAAGACGACACTTACGCTTCAGCTAATCCGTCTTCTCAAAGGCAGGCAGAGAGCAGAGCGAAGCCCTTCGAGTCAGGACTTTGCTGGCTTAAAGACGGGAAAAAGTGGAGTTTCTGCTCCAAGGCAGCCTGCCGGCATGCGATGCTGGTAAGCAAAATGGATTAAAACAGCGGCGATGCTCACCACCTCAGTTTTGCTGTTACTCCGCACAGCTATGTTGTAACTGAACACTATTTTAACAACACTCTTTCTCTGTAAGAATCAAGCCCATTAAAAATACCACACACCCCCCCCCCAAAGCACATTTCATCTTCAGCAGAGCCAGAACAGCCTGCTCCCACACAGAAGGCAGTACCACACCTGAATCCCAGGTCGTGAGAATCCCAGCACATCCCCGAGCTGTTTCTGCCATGGCTATTGAACGCCAAAATGATACTTTCCCAACAGGTCGCACCAACGCTACGCAACCTATGGCCTTCACGCAGCCCACACAGTAAATTCATCCGCTTCACGGCTTCCTTCGAGGGGGGTTCACGGTGCTGAACACCAGCCAGGAGTGTCAACAGCTTGGATCAGTTGTCTCAACAGCAGCAGCAATCCTCTCCCAGCCAACGTTTTCCCAAGGTCCACCGAGGCCCTTCTGCCTCGTGCGTCAACATGCACGCCTGGTGAACGCACCGGCTCCGAGAAAGAAGGGCGTTCAGTCGTTCACGTCCAGCACATCCAGCCTGCAACTAGGCATGAACTTCGGTGCTTCTGGAGAAGTGTTCCTGATGCAACGGGGAGGAGCTTTCTGTGCATCAAAACTATCGTTAAACCCTGGTCCTTTGAGATGCCTTGTCCACATGGATTCCACATACGCCCCGGGAATGTCTGACTGGATTCTTTTAAGCGACACGGCCACTGAAGCCCAGCGTTGGCTCTGCACACCTTGCCTCCTGTTGCCAGAAAAAAGTGTAACCTCTATTTAAGACCAAGAATCTCAGGAGCAACTTTCTGATCAGAACAGACGGAAGGCAGGACACACAGCACATGTGGACAACAAGCCTCAAAGAACTACAGCTACTGTAAGGTAAATACCCAGCCTTTCCCCCCCCGAATATCCATACAACTTCAATTTTGGGAAGTTGCAAGCACTTACGTCAGCAACAGAAAGCTGATGAGGGCTGCCTAAAAAGAATGGATGCCACACTGCCACTCACAGATTGCATTTGGCCCACAAGCCAAGACAGAAAATCGCTCTTTTTCCCGTTCTCGCTGTAGGAACATCTGCCGGACAGGCCGTGAAGGAACACGGGTGGGCAGAGAAAGCCCCAACCCACTCAGCAAGGTCTTTCTTGGCTTCAGTACTCAAGAGGCACTTATGGAGATCTTTGTTCTTCATTCAGCAAACACCACGAAGAGAGTCTTGAAATACATTTGAACGACTGTTTCCAGTCACAATAAAAAGTCCGGCTCGCAACATTCCACATATAAGATTTTACTTTACAAGATTTTACAGAGAGGGATGTGGTTTAGGGAAAGAAACATGAAGGTAAACAGGGTGAATGAAGTCAGAGACCACCTGCACCAGAAACTCTGGGTAATGCCAGCCAGTAGCCTTGTTTTGATAACTCTCATCTGTATTTAGCTGAACAATATGTTTCTATAAACCCTGAGGCATCAGGAAAGAAGTTTTCACCAAAGACCGCAGAGAACATACATTCGATGTTTCTAACAGAAGTTTCATTGATTTTATCAGCACATGACTATTATTTCACGTTGATGGATGACAACAAAGCCACACCACCAAGGAAGACACGCCTCAGAAATCAGACTGACCGGAGGGTCGTAGATACAACAGCACGCGGGACAAGTGGCGCTGCCCACGCAGGACCTTGCCTGTGCTTTGTACGACCTGAAGTCCCCACCTGAACTGCAAGCATCTTGTTTCAGGACGGTCTAGGACAGCAAGAGAGATCTGGTACCACCTTGCTCTGCCATAAGCTGCTGCTTCCCACCTGTAAGGGTTAATCCATTAACCCTTCAGATTCGACTTCCACTGTCTTTGCACGGACTGTATCGAAGAAGCAGATGGCTCATGTTACTCCACCATCACATACAGCTGGGCGACTTCTCGTGTCAGCTGTACGAACGAGGCTACAACCATGCTATCTTACCCAGGCTTTTACAAGCGTGCTGGTACTACCAAACATTTAATGACTTTTGAGGATTTCGGTGCTGGAACTCTTGTCCTGACATTTTGTCTTGCAGATACACCAAATACAGCACATCTGGAACTGACCGAGCCTCCTGGTGCGGCACAGATTCGCTGTTCCTGTCCCACAGCCGTATCGAAGTGCCGAGAGCACGACAGCACAGCAGACATTAAGCTCAGTGCTGAGTTTCACGTCCACAGGCAGCACGAGGAGACCACTCGTAGTGGATAATCTCATCTTCGGTCATGGTGTTCTGTGACAGCAATTTACCACAGTAGCAAAATATCTTCCCAGATGTTAAACTGTGTATTGTGACGGGGCACATGTGCTCAGCCCTCAGCGCAGGAGGCTGGCATTTGCTTTTAGAGAAAATAATTGTGAAACCAGAGCCACTGCCTAAAAGCAAAACGATCCATGAATCTTCCATTTGCATAACAATGCGGGACTGTTGCAGGTAGAATGATTTTTCACTGGCACAAAACAAAACAAATACTTTTCTGTCAAACCTTCCACAATACGACCATTAGCACAACCAACAAAACCGACAGAAAAGACAGTGGGCATCAGCACAGAATCTTTTGGGACAAGAAACAGAATTTTCCATTACTTCAGCTGTCGTCTGGTCACCAAAGGACTGTGCGATAGAAAGCTTGTTTGGAAATTCAAAGTTTAACAAAAGTCTTCTCTCTCACAACCCAGTGAGTTCAAAACACCAAACCAAAACACAAAAGCTTTAATTAGACCAAGGAATGCCACAGAAGATCACAGTTCTGCTGCAGCATTTTCCCTGAAACTGGCTCATGCAACCAGTAAAGTCCCACGACGTAAGGGACTTCTGAAATGATGGGAGGAGATGCCTGGGTCCTTCCAAGACTTTTGACTACACAGTAAAGTGACATTCTTCTTGTAGCTGTTATTGCCAAGTTTACCCAGAAAGAAGGAACAGATCAAGCCATTTAAAGGAAATTTAAAGGGTTTTTGTTCTCCTGGCAAGAACAGGTAACACCTTTCCTGAACAGAAAACCTGTTTCACTAGACTCCCCCAGCTAGCATGCTAGACTATTTCTCTCTGTGAAGCAACCAGTCATAAACAAACAAGTAGGCAGCATCCAGGAACTCAAACGCAGAGTATCAGTACAGGTGGAAGGTCCATCTGTTGTTCTCAGCATAAATCTAACCAAGCCGGACCACTGAAAGAGCGTGCTCATTAGGTTCAGGACTCAAACCCACCTGGGTCCATGTTGTTGCTATTGCCAGAGCCACACGCAGACCCTCTCTGAGCTCTGTCACGGCCCTTGAGCCGTACGGATAAGCAGAACGTGCATCAGAGCAGTAATGACAAATCCGAACGAATCCTTCAGAACGGACCTCTGGCTCTTACTGATCCCGCAGCGACTACCGACACTGGTACTGTAGCTTATCAAAACCAAGCCGTTTTGGGACATCCCCATTTTGGGAAAACATCCAAAGGCTTTGGGGATCTGCGGATTAGATTTGGCTTTGGCTAATGGTTTCCAAACAGATTTCGGCTGACACAATCACCTAGCAAACTGCAGAGACCAGAAAAGTTCAAGTTTCGTGTTCCAGTACAATCCTCCACAGATCAGATACAGAGCGCCTACATAAGCTGACATAAAGGCTTTCAGCAGCAGCATTTACTGCTGTAGTCTCGTCAGGATCCTGGTGGCCCTAACCAAGGATAAGAAAACGCTTGCTCCGATGGAGTCCCCAACCATTTACCTGCAGGTCAGCCCCCAGGGATCCCTTTTCGCTGTCCTTCCTTAAACTTTCAGCTTGCTCCTATGAACCCCCTAACCTTGAATGGAGGCAACCATAATCCTGCTAAGCAGTTTTGCTTGGATTGTTTGTAGATAAACACACGCTGAATCAGAACCAGGCACAAGGCCTCCTGGAGAATCTGAGAACCCAGATCATGGAGTCTGAAAACTAAGTGTACTTCAACCACATCTTTAAGAGTCACAAACAAATTCCAGTATAATGTACAATATACATACACTGCAGTTATTTGAGGCGGGGATGTATGCAGATGCCGGAGCAGTGCCAGAGGTAATTTATGAGGCCAATCATCATCTGGAGTCTCTGCTGAAGAAAATGTTGTTCCTGAATCTAAAATCCCCAGTAAATTGTGTGCTCCAAAATGGGAGCACAGAACTGAGACTCACTATCAGCGTCTTCTGATAAGTGATAAGACGACTTCCTAGGAACCACTGGCCACAAAGATAAACGTCTCAAGTGTATAAATGTTTTAGTTAGATCTTAGTAAGTTATTCACTGTGGAGTTCATCTCTGAAGGTAAGTGAATCTCTTCAGTTACCTGGAGATGCTAGGCCCGATACTGCAGACCCCAACCACTACATACGTACTTGCCATGCACTAAACATCCAGGAATGGGAAAGGAGGAGACTTCAAGACTAAAACACAAATTACTGCGCATATTCGAGGAAGATGATCGCTGAAGAAAAGGAAGACGAAACAAAGAGCAACACAGCAAGCGGTAAGGATACCTCTCCGCCTTTCAACTCTTCCTTCTTCAACTAGGAGAGATGTGATTTGATCTCCTTCCCACCCGCTCCTGGAAGAACACTTTGCAACGACTCCCACAGCACCACAGGGCACGTCTACACTAGCACTGCGGCTGGGATCAGGAGGGTGCTTCTGCAGAAGCTCCCCTCTGCCCCCACTCACTGCACTTCAGCAGGCGTCACGGAGAAGTCTCGGCGAACACGAACTGGATGAAACCAAAGACGAAGATGCATTTCAGGAGTGCACCTACTGCTCTCCAGATGTAAACAAACAGTAAATCCCCGGCACACCGGACTAGAGTTAGCGTGAAAAAAATCCTTCTGAACCACAGGGCATCAAGCCATCTCTAACTGTTTTCTAAAAAGCTGCTCTACCTTATCTGCACTACTTTGCTAAAGCAAACACGGCCACCGAACGCCATCTAGAACGGGCGCTTACAAAAACGGCCTGAAGAGGAAACAGGAAGGTAGCAGAAGAGCAGAGAGATCCGAGTAGCTTGGTATCAAACAACTTTTACTCATCGCAGCGAGCGCATGTTGCTTCAAGCTCAGCTTCTTCCTGCCAAACTCTTCCCAGATGCCAAGTAAACGGCTCAAGGAATGCAAAGAGGCAGCCAGGCGAGGTCCAACTAGACTCTTAACCCGGATGCCAAGACGGTTAACTTCCCAGAAAAGCCATGCCCTAAGAAAACTGAAATAGGCAGCAGATACCTGCAAACATCCACATTACAGTCGTCTCCTCTCAGGGGACTCTAATGACCGTGGTTGGTAGTGGAATTGGGATTGTTTCGCTGGGCAGACACAGCTTTTATTTTGAGAATTCCTCCACAGGAGCTACTAAAATAAAAAGGCTAAGTCAACAATCAGTAGGTGAACATACCCATTTTACACAAGTTTATCTCTCCTGAAGAAGAAAAAACAGACATATTTCCTTACTTGAAGGAAACGGGTCAGGAAAGTCAGATTTGTTTGACTGACAGGGAAAAGGGAAGGGGAGAACTCCAATCTATTCTTGAATTAAAAAGAGATAAAACAGTAAATTTGATCGAAACACTGCTAAATATGTAACATATTAAACCCCTACCCAAAGAAAGGGCTTTTTCGAAGCTTTTCTTCCTGCTTCACCCATGCGATTTTCTTAACAGTTTTGGAAAGACTGCTCATAACAGCTTGGGTAATGAGCCTGAACTGCCTGTTGATGTCATCTCCTCCCCCCCCTTTTTTTAAAAATAAATTGTATTGAAGACATATGAATACTCCTATTTCTTTTTCACTGCAAAGGAGGCGTGCTGAACGCCAACCCTATATGTTAGGCGATTCGAGTATCGGAAGCGCAAAGACACCTTGAAACTATCATTTGTGTTTTGAATACGTGCTCCTATCTTTACTAGTGAAAAAGAGGAACAGGTAGAAACTAGACACCTTACTGTGAACCATTTTCAGTGGCCCCACGAGCACTGTGCTAGCTTCTCTCAAAGAACCTGTTGCAGGACCTTTGCAGATATCAACCCACGTTAAGAAGCGTCACGGCAAACACTTTATGCCAAGTCAGCAAGCAACGGTAACTGTGTGCCTTAATTTTCCCTCCTAGTTCCCACGCAGACTAATGCAGCTGTTAAACACTGACGAAAGTTTTGTAAAACTACAGTTATAACTGCGCCCTTTCCTAATCTGCTACAGCTAATTTGAAACCAGGGACTATTTTTGAATACACTTCTTTCCAGAGGGCATTACCTTGGACTTGTCTACACCGAGTCTGGTTTCCCATCATTCTGTCTCCATCCACTCTGCTCCTCTAGTCTTGACTAACTTTAGAAACTCTCTCATCATCAAGCTCTTGCATGGCAGTTCTCTTCTTCAGATCCCTAACAAACGAACACAGGTCTCAGTACAGATCTGCAGACGCTCAGTCCACAACTTCTTGTTTTGCAAAATTAAATAATTCCTTCTGAATCACCTCACTATGATAATTAACTATATTTAAAACTAAATAGTTTTTTTAAAAACCAAACAAACAACTGCACTACGTAGACCCCCCCCAGTTTTACTAACTCAGTCATGTAAGACTGCGGTCCCTCATGCCAAATGCCACAGGCACGGTTATGAGCTGCCGGAGTACAGGATGGACTCCGTTTACATTACAGTATAGCAATTTCAAACGCAGCACCAGTAAGTGCAATGATACCCCTAACTATGCTGGCACAGGACCTGTAGGCCTTTCGTTACCTTTTAGCACGTACTTCAGAAGATGGTGTCTCCTTTTGGCAACTCCCCTTTGCCACACATTCCCCGACAAATGCCATGGTCCATGGTCCCAGTCTGTCGGTCTCGTGAGGCCTAAGATCAGCAGAGGCTAACACCATTCTCCCATCACTGAGTTTTCTTGAGGCTCAGTACTGAGATTTCATAAAGATTTATTTAATCCCATTCTGTCTCTGACCTCAGCATAATTTTCTAAACAAGTAATTTTGTAAATTTTACAGAAAGTTTTCTGATTTCTCAACCTAAGATTTCTTTCACACAGGATTTCATCTTCTCCCCTGCACCTTTTCTAAAGGAATCCTAGACCTGATGCTGAACTGAAAATCCTGGAGCTCCCTGCTACACCAAACAGCAGCTGAAGCGCATGTCGTTTCTCATTGAAGCACCTGAGACCCGACCAGCAGGATGGGACAGGTGGCAGAAGTGAAATTCAGGTCCACTCTCTGGATTCTCTGGAGTGACTATCAAAGAGGCACAGTAGTCACAGTGAGTTTTAGAGTATGGCTATCCATATTGAGGCCCCATCCCTGGAGGTATTTAAAAGCCAGGCAGATGCGGTGCTTAGGGACATGGGTTAGTGGTGGGTTTGGCAGTGCTGGGTTAACGGTTGGACTTGATGATCTTAAGGGTCTTTTCCAACCTAAACGATTCTATGATTCTATCCATAAGACGCACTGACTCACTTCACACAAACTAGGTGCAGACACAACATTACACCGAGTTTGAAGACGCGATAGGGGAAGGCAGTAAGTTCTCTCTTCATCACCCTGAGCAGTTTGATTTGTAAGCCTGAGCTTTTATTCTGGTTATCCAAGAACACATTCAACCATCATACTGAAGCTGAACAACCACCAATGGGATGAGCTGTCCATCTGTAACAAGCTCACATGCACAGCTAAGGATGTTCTTGAGAAGATTACAAATTCTCAAATGCTAGATTCCGATCACCTCGCCTATACCTCAGCTTCCTGCAGTGGTCAATGGAAAAAACCCAAACCCCATTTGGGCAACCTTATATTCTGCTTTTGTGGGATTTCTTCGTGAGCTGTGATTGCTTCTGCCCTCCCTCTTTGACTATCCAGACAAGCTCAATGCTGGTCCCACTGGAAATATCTGGCTTCATGCACATTTTTTATTACAAAGACCTTCAATGTCCTACTTGGATTTTCCAGGAAGAAAAGTTTTTGTTTCAAACCAAAATAATTAAGAAGATACAAATAACAAAATGTCTGTCCCAGGAAACAGAAGTCCTTGCAACTCAGCAGTTGCTACTGAAATCCCACCAGTCGTCTTATTTCTTGATAGATGGGGGCAGCCAGTTCTTTGGCTTTCTCTGCTCCATCCTCCAAAACCTTTACCAGATGGGATGTGTCTTCCTGGAGTTTCTTGATTTCATTCCTGATAGGTGCAAATTTTTGAATAACTGACTCCGCTACCACCATTTTGTAGTGAGCAGTGTCGAGACCAGCAGCTTGGTGTAGCACTTCTTTGATGCTAAGCCCCGTCACTGCAGCATGAATGGACACCAGATTGGAGACACCAGGGCGACTGGCCGGGTCGTAGGTCACCTCAGAGGTAAAGTCAGTCACAGCTTTGCGGAATTTCAGCACTATTTCATCAGGGCTGTCCGCTATGTTAACGGTAGCTAACTTCTGCGGGTCTGACTTGGACATCTTCGCTGTTGGATCTCTGAGGGATTTTATTTTCTTTGTTGTACCTTAAAAAAAAAAAGGGGGGGGGGGATAATTATGAACACACACAGACAACAGTTTCTTATGACAGTTTTCTTATGACAATTGCTAAGAACACTTTGTAGCAGCATGACGAAGTTCTCTGTTGATCCTTGCCTAAAAGTGAGTTGTGAGCGCAATTGCGTACGTTCCTATTTCGTCCTTATGGCCTCCCTGTCTTTCTAAGCCACTTTTCTCCTCCCATAACCTAAATGGAAACCTGCTCCGTTTGTCCCCTCCTCACTAAGCACAAACTTCTGCTGGGACACTTTCTAATATTTGCTGTGGCTACACGCTGATCTTCCCTGAAAACTCCCTCCTCCCTTGTATTGCTGGCACTGGGGACAAGTGACCTAGAGAGCATGGACTGCACATTACTGAGAGGTTCTGTAACAGTGGGGAAACAGGTTAAATCCACTGGCAAAAAAGAATCCCAGAACAGTTAATCTCCTTACTTTAGGAAAATCTTCCACCCACAATCTCTTGGTAATTCCCCTAAAGATCAATAAAGACAGCTCTTAGAAGTCCCCTAACTGAATGCTAACCAGCTCCATTAGAGGGAAAGCACTGTTCAGGTAAGAGAGCTGTGGGTATTGTACAAACTACGAAGATATAGGCATGTACACGGAACAGAATAGTAGCATTAGGGGAGTATTGCAAAGTACTTTCTTTAACAGCATAAACCCAACCAATTTCAGTCTTTCACTAAGAAACATGGAGTACACAAAGTACCACTGATCTAGAAAGTACTCACACCAATGGTATTTAGACACCTAATACAGCCAACTAAATTACCCGCCTACTCCTCACAGACGGCCCAGGTACTCAGTGAAAGGATAAGTGTTCTTCCAGGGCACAATTCAGACTGCCCCCGAAAGTGCTCTGTTCTGAACCACCTTTCGGAAGGGTCTCTCTCTTTTCTGTACGTTTGAAGGAGTCCAGGTAATCTAACTGCCTACAGCTCGTGAGCCTGAGTAGGTCCCCAACTCCTCCATTCGTCTAAGATATTTCATTGGTTTGCATATACTTGTGCACTTATGAAGGTATGCTTTTCATGAGGAAAGTTTAAATATTCTTTTTCTTTTTTTTTTTTTTCAAATTGAGCTCTTTATTTGCTGGGAAACAGTCTCGCCTGCATCATAGGCTATGCTCAGCTCCTCATTACAGTGCTTAGTATTTAATTGTTCATTAGAAACTACAGAGCTTGCAATACCTAGTATTCTCTGAGCTCCGCTCTGGGTCTAACACCATTTTTGTCACTGAGGCTTGAAAATTGAGAAAGGTTTATTACTGCCTGTCTTTTCTAAGGTGAGAGCTCCTTGCCCTTTTAGGGGCGAAGGTCTCTGCTGTGCATTCCTCTACATTACTTACAACAAAGATGCAATGCTTCTTCCTTGCCCAATTCTTCACGTTTCTTAACAAACATGCCATTTGCGCCATCTGACTCCTCCTCACCCCCCGGCCTATGACCTTATAGCTCAAAAATGGCTGAGAAGATTTTCCTCATAAGTCTCCCTGAGTCTAAGACCAAAACCAGAACGTCTAAACTCTGTAAGAGACCCTTACTGAAATACACAATTATATATTAAACACACTTAACAGATTTTTGAGCATTGTAGCAATAAACCTATAAGCTGTTTAGCATGCTTCATGTAAACATCTACCAGTCAGACACTGAAGAATTCTGCTTGCTAGAGGTGTCTTGTCTTCTTCCTTACACGTCTCCTGAGCTAGCAGCATGGAGCAGAGACCCTGCTCCTAAAAGCTCCAGACTTGAAGAGCAGGGCTGACTGGCAGCAGCAGAGAGCATCTGGCCCCCTGGACTAGAATACCAGACGTCGCATACATTCCTCTACCGGGGATTTGTAAAGCCCTATGTCTATCTTGGGAGTTCAATTTCACAGCCTCTAGTCTCTTGTTGTCAGTTTTTAATTTTCCACTCCCTTAGCATCAGTTTGCTCCCTTTTCTTGGTCCCCGAAACCATTTCCACAATATTTAAATCCATCTTCAACCTTGAAGTGCAGTTAAGGGGAAGAAAAAAAACCAAACCAAGACCAGCTCACTTAAAATGGCTTTGGGCACAGGAAAGAATTCTCCGTATTTCTTGTTGAACTGTTGTGCTATATCTTGGGCCAGTTCCAGGTGCAGGACTTGATCTTCTCCAACGGGAACATGTGTCGACCTTTTAATAAAAGACAGATACAGGAAACTCAGCAAACCTCTCTGGTTCTGCCGAAATGTTACTCAAGACCGTCACAGCTTCTGCCACGACTGAGGGCCAGACTGAGCCAAACGCTCAGCCCCAGCCAGCCAGAGGTGCTGTGGGAACGAGATCCCAAAGTGACCGCAGCCCGGGAAGAGTCTGCTTTTTGTGCCGAACTGAAGCACATCTCCAAGGGCAAAAACAGCCCTTCACGAAAAACATACACAGTAAGGATACCAATAAGAGCAAATCATTAAACTCAGCTCAAAGAAAGGTTTTTGTAGTATCTCCTGCTGTCTCTTTAGAGATCAAAGAGCACGTGTTGCAGTGTGCGAACAAAGTAAGATCTGCAAGGCATAAAGCGCAAGCACCTTGCCTTGTCAAGTCTCAGGAAAACATAACTGTTGTTGAGAAGTTAGTCCTGTGGATTCATCAAGGGAAGGAAAGAGGAGAGTGGTTCTTCCTCATGGGTCACCATTATATAAATATCACGTGGGCCAGTGCCTCTGCTGCCACAAGTGTTATCATTCATAGATTAGAACTGGTAGGATCAAAGGATCATTTGATCTTCTGTATTGAACTCAATAGCTTGAAGGCAGTTCTGGAGGAAAACACAATCTGCATCAGAGGACATGAGGAGGTGAAGAATCCATTACTTCCCCTGGTGATTCTTTCCCACATTTAATTATACTCACTAAAAATGTATGGTTCTTTTAGATGAGGCAGACTTGAAGCTTTGCCAGCTTCTGGTTACTCTCCCCTCCCCCAGCAGATTTTTTTTTTTCCTAAGGCTTGTGGGGTATTCCGCTCTGAATCCTGGATATGTTCCAGTCTAAGAAAGTTCACTATGCATCTTTTAAGTTCCCAGAAAATTTCAGTTCAACATGGTACTCCTTCCTTCCGATTCTGAATTACTGGGCTGGCATCCAGGAATCAATTTGTCCACCTTTATTCCCCACCTAACAGTCAGTAAGGCAACCTAAAAACAGTTACAGTAGCCAATAGGAAATCACAGTGGCCTACAACTAGCAGAAAGAAAATCAGTTACCATAATCAATATACTTTAAGTAGGTCAAAAGAAATGTTTCCATATGTCAAAATGGTTCCATATTCACAAGGTTTGCCACTAAACAGAAAACATATTGTCTTTATAAATGCCTCTGCATGATTCTTTGCCTTTGTCCTTGCTGCTTTTTTTAATATTTCTGTCCTGGTGCTATTTTTATTCCGTTCTGTCATATATTTACCTTCTATCCATTTTCCTGTCTCTTTGATCCTTGGTTCATCTGAATTAGTACTGTTTCGCCCCCTCCTCCAGCTCTTAATTCTTCTTCACAACTGCTGTTCCCTTTCTGTGCTTCCATTTCTCCCTGATTCTTGTTCCCTATATTATGTTTTACATTAAAACATTTCTTATTAAAGACATTATGTCAAATTTCTTCAAAGAGATATTGTTTCTCCTTCACTTCCTTGTTTTGTGCTCTGTCTGGACGGCCTGCTGTTAATACACATGGTAGCAAACAAACCGCAGGCTTCGCTAAGGAATGATGAATCACGTGATCTTAGTAGAAATGGAAGAGAGACACACGGTTGAGCTCAACCAAAACAAGGCGATTTCTGATAAAGTTGTCTAATTTCACCCTTAAACACTACTTGACAATCAAATGGGACTCACTGCTTACAAGATTATTTTAATGTTCAAATTCATTCTGATTTGTGCTTCCCATTATTTTCAGGTAAAATTCAAGTGAATTAGAAATATCATCTACTGGTCTTCTAACATTACTGTTTTCCCTTACTAATGGTCACTTTAGGATTTAATTTCTCTAGATAGATTCTTCTGGGTTAACAACTTGCTGATCTTGGTTACTCTGTCCTCCTGAAGTCCCTGCCCTCTTAGTTCTGTATTACTTCTCTGTCCCAACAAATATTCACAACTTCAGAACAATTCCACAAAGTACCTATGCTCAGAACAAAAATAAATTAATACACAGTGCATTGTCTCTGGCATTTACTTATTGCGACAGTTTAAAACATATTACGAAATACAACCAGTCACAACAACGCGCTACAAGTTCTATCAGCTAGGCTACAAACGTGGGCATGTGGAGTCACCGGTCCCTCATTAGGGTGTATTTCCATGGCAGCATGTAGTACACCACAGAAAACCAAACTAGCCCCGGTACCACAAGGTGCAGTAAATTACTCACTTCATCAGTATCAACAGTCCTACACAGACCTCACACTACTCTGGGTACGCTACATACAGCCAGCTTAAGTGTCTCTGCAGTACACTGCATAAAATAAAGCATAATTCCTTAAAAAAATATATGTATATGTATGTGTGTGAATATGTAATATGTATAATTAAACATCAAGGTGTTATAATTCCCTAAGAATTGTTCTGAAGTGACCAGCTTTTTCTCTTTCCAGCCCTGTCAGTTGCTTTCAAGCCAGGCTAGATTTCAACCAGCCGCTTGAAAGGTAAAAAAGCTGTCATCCATTTCCAATCTTCTGATCTAATCACACCCAGCTCCCCCACGTAATAAGGTAGCATGTTGACCTGACGAACATTCATTCTAATGCAGCTGAACAGACATTGCCCATGGGCTCACGTTCTGCCTCTTACTTGTACAGCAAAATATCTGCTGCTTGAAGCACAGGGTAAGTCAACAAACCAACGGTTCCTTCATTATTCTGGCTGGTACGCTTCATCTGTTAGCAAAAGAAAAACAGAGAGAAATCACCCTTTTGGCTAATGGTACCAAAGTCCGTGATTTTAATTAATTAGAATTCCGACTAATTCGAGTAACTTACTGTGTAACTCTAGAGAAAAGCGTGCCATGTAAAATCCACTCCTTGTGAATACACACATCCCATTTTATGTCCTATATTTATGAATTTCCCTACACTGTTCTGATATTGTAGTGAGGAGAAGACATAGGCTTGTGTTTTCTTTCTGTTTGTAACCTTACTAATGAAAACGATTATAAAGACAAAACAATCGGGCTGGGTTATTACACTCATTATTGATAACCCCTACGTTTTTAAATAGCATTTTCAGCAGTAAATTTTTGAAACGCTTTACAATAAGATAGAAAAAGGCATTAATACCCGTGTTTCACAGAAAAGAGATCAAGACCTAGTGATCACACACAGTCACCGGGAGAGTCGGTGACAGCCAGGAGGAGAACCCAGAACTACAGAGGCAGAGTCCCCTGCTCTCTCCATTAGTTCACGCTGCTCCCAACAATCCACCCGCTGGCCTGAAATCCTTCACCGCTCTAGGATACGGATCATTTACACCAAGACAGTCAGGCTACAGATACTCATTCTGTTCTAGCAATGGCATATCTACTTTTTGCTTTTAACAATAGTTAAATACACTAAAATCCTTAAAATCTTAATTATTTCATTAAGACTATTCAAGTAGCTTTAGATTTTTCTCACCATCTCACACAGATCTTGTCTTCTGTCTACATCTCTAGGTGCCTGGGGTTCAGGGGACCTAATTTGCAAAGCCTAGCACCTGTAACACCTATCTGTAGATCTGGAAAGTCAATCCAGTCAAGGTTGCATTTAAGAGCTTAACTTTAGAACCTCAGGTTTGAAGAAGTTGGCTTTAATCTATGCCATGCATTAACACTGCTTGCTGTATTTAAGTTTTACTGTTTTTATTTAATTAAGAAGAAAAACAGGAAAAAAGAAAACATCTGGAGGTATTTAAGACTGCTCTGAACTCTGCAAGCCAAACTGCTCTTAAGATTTTTTTTTCCCTTTTCTGATACTTCTCTCTCCTGCCTTTCGTTTTTTCTGCTTATTGAATGCCAAAATACAATACAAGGAAATTAAAGGCAAGAATTCAGCTGATGCAGTACCAAGAATTAAGAAGATGAACACTTGAAACTTGTAAAAGCAAACATTTAAGGTGCACTAACTTTATCACTCAGCACATTTTTAATATTTATAATTTCTATACTCCTCTTTCAACATATGTTTCTTTTGCACCCTCTTCCATAAAATCTACAGAACAGCCACTCTTCAGGGTGGAAAAAGAAAAGCTGTTTATGGAACTCCTTAATCAGCAAGGCTCAAGGTTTCCACTGCAATATCTTATAGTTGTTGCGCATTATTAAATAAGCATTGAAATAACTCCAAGCATTCTAGCAAAATCAGTTTAACAACACTAAACAACCCTCCTACTTAATACAGCTTCTGCAAGTTTCTCCCAAAAATATTATCCTGTAGCTTCCAGCAGAAAAACACTCGCTGAAAGCAACAGACCTGGAAAGACACGTTTTCCTCCTTCCACCAAAGGACTAGGGAATTACTTAAACCTAAAGCAAGAATAACCAAGGTACAGTTGGTACTTCATAGATAACAAGTATTTCAAGGACAGCAGTTCTATTGAATTCCCATACATTTCCTTTCAACTTATGAAACCGTCCATACCTTCCACTGGGGCAAGCGCAGCAGACGTGGCACGTTAGTCAAGCACCCAAGAATCCAAGCAAGTTCTGTGTGCTCAGGAACCTGGAAGTACAAAGTCAGAACCTATTTTAATCTTCGGCATTTATATGCCTATTTTCTCAAATCCATACAGATAAACAGTATCAGAGATCAGAAAACCATTTGTTTTTGTCTATTATTTTTTCAGGAAGGTCAAGCCACAAGCTAATGGAAAGTTTTGGGCACCGCAGGGATTGAATGCACTACACTCAAGCAGCACAGCAAGATTCTTGATCCTATCCACTCATGTTCTAAAAAAAGAGAGAAAACGCTTGAGTGATAGCAGAGTTGAACACACGTGTAAACTAACCAACTGCTGGCCGCTGTGCCACAGCCTCCCCACGCTTTGAGATAACACCCAAATAGTTACGAAACCTCTTTGCCTTTCTCATTTCCAGTGCCACTAAGTTACCCAAGCTTCATTTCTTCTGCATCAGGGCCCTGAATGCACTCATTTCCCTGAACCATCCTCACCAGCCCCACCTGGGCCCTCCACCCATGGCCCCAGGAGCCCCATTTAAGCTCAGGCCAGACTGCCCCTAGTCCTTGCCTGAGCTGCCTTGCGGCACGTCTGGCAGGCCCTTCGCCGGAGCCTGAGCTAACGGCCGGGGAACAAGAAGAGGCGGGCTGCAGGTACGCTGTGAGGAAGCTCCGGTGAAGACTGGGGGCCTGAGCTTCAGGGGAGCTCCTGGGGCACTGGGCAGAAGGGGCACGGGTGGAGGGTCCAGGTGAGGCTCCTCAGGGCTTTGGGGGCACCGACAGGTCTCAATGACCCTGACCTGCCTGCAAAACAGGGATAATAGCTGAAGTCAAACTGCAGTACAGCCTGAATTGTGGCTTAATTTGTCCCTCAGTTCTGCAATCCTATCAAAACTAATACTGATCTGCAGGTGGAAGAGAAGGATCAGGCCTCCACATACCCTTTGCTACAAGGGTGGTTTGAAAAGATGGGAGAGGAAAGAAGATCCCATTTAAGCTCATACAACAAACTCTTCGTTTAACATTCTGGGGAGACTGCGGTGATAGTGGAATTTTAATAGTTTCAGAAGGACATCAGAGTGATTGCCCCCCTCCTGCTAAGAAGATGACTTTGTACAGGCAGAGACAAGAAATGTGCCGTGCAACCACCTCTGCCGGGTGAATCCATGTTTAGCTTCTTTATACACACTCTTCAGCTTTTGCATTTCAAATATTCATTTTAGGATTAGTAAAAGTGGCAAGCATTGCTGATGCATACGCTGTTCTTTAATTTCTCCCCTGTCATTTTGTCTGTTGTTAGTTAGCTATATATACGATAATCATCAAAAGAAAAAGGTGATCTATGTTCTTCTTCTTTGCTTACATGTCTGATTCACTCTTTTCAATCCTGGCAGGTTTGAATGTTTAAGAGCATGCTGACCATCTCAAAGAGGTTCAAAGCTTCATGCTTGCAACATGATATAACCACCCAGATGGAAGGCAGTAAAAAGTGTTTGTTAACAAGTAAGAATTACTAGCATTGTTAATGGCAATTCCTTTGTTGTCACATTTTAAAAGTAGTAATTTCCTAGCTAACAGTCATTAGACTATTTGGTTGCCAACGTTGTATAGAGGTATCCGACCTCAAGACAACAGCTCAGCGGTTAGATATGAAATATCCCAGGTTGAGTCTCTTTCCGCCTTTCCCACAGGATTTTTTTTTTTCTTTTAATTTCCTCATGCTTACTTGACCCGCAATCTTCTGCGCACAAGGCGAAGTGCAGCAAGATGCACCAAACGTACCTTCTGCGAGACACGAAGAGTGAACTGAACTTTATAGAAAATGCTAAGCTCAAGAGCCCCATTTCATTTAGAAGGAATCACCATCTGGTTCAAAGTGGTTTCTCATTCCTTTCTTCTAGTCACGGACAGAGAGGAGATGGTGCTCTGTTGCACTTGTGTTGACAAGGACTCCCTTTAAAAGCTATGCAGTCATTGATCCAGCTCTGTCAGAGACTGCTTCCACAGCCCAGACTGCATCAGTGGCGCTGACATTACATCAGTTACCAAAACACCGAGTGGTCTAAACAGCGTTTGTTGAGTTGAGTCCGCAGTTCTGGGGTCCTAGCAAATTATACTCACTTCTAATCCTCAAACACACACAGTTCTTTCCTAAGTAAGGCTAGAGTGCTGAATTCTGTGAAGAAAAAGCCTGATAAAAGGGGGAGAAAATATAAAAAACTGCACAGAAGGGTAGAGATTTCAGCTGGAAAAAAATTCAGTACTGGAGCCTAATGAGTTAACATTCATCACCCAAATTGCAGTAACTGACTGTATGTTGGTCTGCGAATCAGGAGGTACTAGGCTTAAACCACAAATCATTTGTCAGACTAAATCATGGTTTAAGCTACTGTGTTTTACTTGGCAAGAGGGGCAGGTAATTGCTGCATTTGGTCGGTCACCCTGCATCAGCTCAAATGTGGTTACTCATTAAGCTACAGTACTCCATCACTTTGATTGGATAACTTTGGATACAAAGAAACTGGAAGAAGTAAAGATGTATATGATACCAGTAAAATAAAGGCCCAGTCTACTCCTCCTTTCTGGCACTGAGCAATACCAATGGGTCACAACTAGGAGAAGCCATTCTCTCAGACAAACTCAGCCAGCCTCTTGCCCCGAGTCCATTTAAAATTCTGAGCAAATGCCTTCATTAAACAACCAAACCATAAGAACGCAAGAAGTAATATTGTACTGGATCACAACAGGGGAAGCTGTAGCCTAGCGCTCCATTTCCAGGAGCGGCAACAAGAGACAGCACTTCGGGCGAGCACATGAGCCTATCGCTTCCTACAGTCTCTCCCCCCCATATTTCTCCAGCGTCCATAGTTGTTGTAGCAGGGAATATCGGAAGGTATTATCCCTGGCCCAGTCCTGTGGGTATCCACGTTCCCCACGAATGCCCCATATCCCTTTCTGAACCTGCTGACACCGCCCACTTCACAGCCACACACACCAACAAGCTCCGGAGGTTCAAACCTGATGTGGAAAGAAGTACTTTCATTTATCCACTGAACGTTTTGAATAACACCCATTTCTTGTATTGCACAATTTGGTGAACAATTCCGTTTATCCCGTGCTTTTCTGATTTTGTAAACTTCGATTGCATCTATACCTCAGCCTTCTCCTCTTCGAATTGAAGCATCCCAGACTTCTAAATTTCTCCTTTTAAGGCAGCTACTGGATCCCCTGTAGCATTAATTTCCCTTCTTTGTATCATCTCTAATTCACTGCTTCCTTCTTGAGATGCAAACACTAAAGCTCTACCCAATATTCAAGATATGGGCAGACTAAGGTTTTGTATAGCGACAAAACATCACCTCTCTTGTTCTCGAGACCCTTCCTGGGATGTGGTGATGATGACATATTGTTGGCTTCTTTGAAAATTACTTGTGCTGAGCCAATGATTTCAGAGAACTGTCAACGATGACTCCAAGACTTTTTTCCTGCGTTGTGACTCAGCTCAATACTGCCTAAAGAAGGTTTAGATTACTTTTACTTCGATGCTTTATTTTGCATTTAAAGCTCTTCTACCACTAATTTCCTTACCCACGCTGTTTTACAAGTCCTTTTGGAATTCCTTTCCTTGGCATAGCATTTAACTATCCGGAGGAACTTAGCATTGCCCACAAACTTCTGTTCGCTACCTTCTTCAGGTCATGAACGACGATGTTGACCAGAATTGCTCCCAGCACGAATCCCTGAGGGACATGACTACTGACTGTGCCATTCAAAAAAAAGCGATCCCTATACCCTGTTTGGCTCTCAACAATAGCCAGCTGCAAGACTGGTAATGAACATTTCCTCCCATACTTTTTTTTTTTAAAAAACTAAGAATTGATATAGAACCTTGTCAAAGGCTTTTTAAAAAAATCAAATCCATTATGTTCCTGGGATGCCCTTTATCCACATGCTTACTGACGCCCCCACGGAGTCCCGCAGCTTAGTGAAACAGGATTCCCCTTTCAAGAAACCATAGCGACTCTCCGGCGAGACTGTTTGCTCACGCACTCGCTGCCCTATTCTTTGTTGAAGACTCTGCCATCCCTGGTAAGGTGAAAGTCAAAATCATCAGTTTGTAAATTCCGGGGTCCCCTTTAGAGCTCTGCTTCCGTACTGCCAACATGGCCTCGACCTACTGTTCCTCTGGCAGAGCGACCACTCATGGTGGCAGGCTGTTCACCCTGGCCACCAGCTCTGCCATTTCACAGCTGAGGGTTTTTCAGACTCCCAGCTGAATGCCATCTGGTGCCTAAACTATCTTTACCTAATAGCTTCTGTAAATCTACAATAAACTGACTTAGCTCTTCTGATCTGCTGCTACAAAATGCATCAAGTGGCAACCTTCCCAATGCCTTCGGCACCAGAGTCCAAGAGTGAAAACGGAGCCTTGCTCTTAGGGCCTATCAACCCGGAGCGTCTCCTGTACTTCGTACTCATCGATCTCCTAAATGACCTCCTGGTTTTGATGCAAGACCACTTAGTCAAGAATCCTCTGCAGGGTGCTCCTCAAATTCTTTTTTAGCCCCTTTAATTTTTTGTTTAAAAAAAAGGAACTTGCCAATTTTATATGCTTTCTTGTTTTTCTAATTTGGACAAGTATTCCCTTCTGAAAATCTAATCTTTTCCTATGATTGCATCCTAACTTACGGAACCACGGAAAGGGATTTGCTGGACCAACGTTTCTTCATGAGCAGTGCCACACATTTAACTGTTGGTTTTGTTGTGTTTTGGTTTTGTTTTTTAAATACATTTGGTGTTTTAAAACACAACCTCCAGGATAGTTGTAGCTTTCTTGCTTTTTGTTTATTTATTTCTGACTATTGGACTTTGTTTTCACCTAGCTCCCTTTCTCCAAACAGAACACTCACACACTTTATTTGGTCAGCTCTCTCCAGCCACAACGCTGAACACTGCTATGATGAGGTGGTTACTACTCAGAGCCCTCCCCTAAAACATCCCGACCTAGGTCCTGCGCACCACCCAAAAGCAAATGTAGAATGGCATCATAGCTAACAGATTGTAAAACTAGGAAGGATCATTTATTGCATCCAAAAATTTTACCTGTATGTCTCATCCCGGTAAGGCTGTATGTGGACAGCTGAAGTGCAATACTATTGCTCCCTGTACTAAATTTGCAGCTTCTCTCACCTCAGTTAACATCTCCTGATCACTACCATCATCTCGAGCAGCGGGTCAGTTGTACAACCCCAGTCACGCATCTTCTGTTAGATTCTGGTATCTTCACCCACAAGTATTTTTATTTTCCCATAGTATTATGGAGAGAGGCAATCCCTCCAGGAAATTCAAACAATGGAACGAAACAGAGAAAAGACAGCTCATCTTTGTATCAATCTGTCAAATGATTTTCAGTTGCTTCCTATTCTGTTACGTAGCATGTATGGTGCCGTCGCAAGGAAGGCCTTTGTCAAAGAAGCATCACTATTCACAAAATTATCATTAAAAAGAGTAGGACTGTCAGAGAGGTCTTTTACTTGCCTTTTTTTTAAAAAAAAAAAAAAGAGTTCATACAAAATTTAACTATGACTCTAGGAAATAAAAGAATAAAAGTGTATAGAGTTCCAATCAATTAAGGTTACTCTGCATATACTTGAACGAGTAAAGAACTTAATTTGGTTTGTATTTTAAAATCTGACAACAGAAGTACCCTCTGGAGCTATAACGTAGTTCAGGACCGTCCCACTTTCCCGAACGAGAACAGCTAATAATCAGCTTTGCCCTTCTACAACGAAGACATCGGTTTCTCAGCAGTGCTCTCTCCCCCAAATACCCCAGTATAAAACCACTACAAAACTCAGAAAAACAGAATTGCATCTCCAACAAACAAAACTCACAACCAGCGACAGTTCCTGAACTGTATGTCAAACCAACTTCCAAGAATGTCGCAATCATTGGTAACTGTGAAAAACAGCTATCTAATCCATTAAATCCTTCATGTCAACTCCAGCTACTTTTGTGTCCTGAAATAATATAATAGCCTGTTTTCAATATAAGCATTATTTTCTCAGGAAATATTTCTTGCAGCTTGGCTGAAAATATCTGGAGGACTAACAGCCTTCTAAGTCCTCTATTTATTGTTTCCCGTACAAAGCCAACTATTTCCCACTTAGCAGTTTTCACAAAAAAAGCTGAACCAGATCCCTACAGTGAACCCCTCTTTTCAGACAGCCCAAATCCTACCCTTTGCTTTTCTCAGTAACTACATCAAGTTTCTCTCTTTTTCCCTGCTCTGTGCTCTCTCCCACTTCAACACAGTTTTCTTTCCTAATCTGTTACAAGTCTGTAAAAACCATCAACATTTCTCAGAGGGTCGAGATGGTCATCTCTCTGCTATTACCAGCGACACATTTCCTCCTTCAATTTCCATCGCATTAAGCATCCCCCACAACCTGGCTTACTAATCACTAATCAAAGAGTTATTTCCAGAACAAACGACTTACATTCCTTCCTTGTGGCCCGACAAGCCCGAGTCTGCGTAATCAGATTCCCTTCGCTCCATTTTTTATTGAGCACGCTTACTTAACAGAAGCGACCGCTTCCAAATGATAACGAGCAGTTATCGAGAAGGCACAAAACACCTCTGTTTCTTCACCTGGCCGAGGGCCCTGCTCCTCCCTCTTTACAGAAAAATAGCTTCTTAACTGTTCGCTTGTGCGGCCATTTGCCGTTATTAAACTCGGATCATACTGTACACTCGGATCATCTCTGGGGCTTTATATGCTGAAGTAGAAGCTCAGGGCTTCTCCCTGCAGATCTATCACTTTGTCCTTGATCCTAGCTATTCCCCACCGGATTATTGCTGCTATTCCCTGGCCACAGCCGCAGGTGATGATATATACGTGGAAAACCAATAGCTACAGTTAGTCCAAGTAATTCTAGATGACTTCTCATGCCGAGACGTACGGCAGCGGAGGACAGCAAGCAATGAGATTCAAGAACAATAACAGAAGGAAAGGCATGGATCCTGCGAGCAGCTCTGCAAGCAGGCAAATCAGCAACACTGGAACTCAGCTGTCTGAGGCTTATTATATCAAGTTGTGCGTTGGCAGCTGAACTGCCCTCCTGCAAAAAGAGATGCAGTGTTTCATTTTCAAGATGGATTTCCTCACGTTGCAACCTACAGCCCTTCTCTGTAAGGGGCTGCAAATTTGCTGCATATCCGTTATGTGGAAAGGGCTTCCCCTCAGCAGCGTCACCTCCTGAAGGGCTACGTCTTAAACGGGCAATAAATTCCAAAGATTTGATTTTGACAGCGTAAAGGCCAAACAAGCAGGTCTGGGGAGGTAATTTGGGTAGCTGTGTACTAAAAGAAATCTGAACAGAGGAGGGAAAGTGTCCTAAATTTCAAAAGAAATGAAACATGTTTTTAGGATTTTTGTCTCTCCTAGAAGTACCAGTTAGTGCTGCCAAAAAATTTAAGAGGCCTTTTAGAAGAAAGTGCTGCTCACATTTATTTTTCTTGAATAAGAGGTAAGATTTTATTAATGCCTAAAGTTGCAAACAACATGTTCAAGATACTTTGTAACACATCTCTGTATTATACAGCTAGAGAATAACGGCGCCATAAACAAGACAAATTAGACTGCTCTTCAATCAAATGCACGCAGCAACTGAACACCCAGTAAGATACTTTTGGGACAGAAGATTTGACATGGTATCCCACATTCCTGTTCAAAGAAATAATTCAAGTGCAGGTGGAATATGTTCATGGTTACAAAGGCAACATCTGCTTTAAAGAACATGTTAAGCAATGTATTGGATTAGGTGTGGTTATCTAGCTCTCATTGGTAAATCTATCAGTGTTTACAGCTTTCAATACTACCTTTAAACAATTTAATCACTTATCCTTGTTTATATTTGGCTAAAACTTACAGAAGTAAGATCTGTCTCTCCTTTCCAAAGAGCCTGACCAAGAATACCCCTACTGGAATCAGATTATATGGAGATAGAGCACAGTAATTTGGCCCAGGCACCCCTTTCCCTCCCTTTATTCATTATGAAATGAACTTATTTTCAGAAACATTCTCCTACTTTAACCCACAATACTGTTGGAGTAATTAGCTTGGTGTATCCAGAAGATTGGTGGAGAGAGGAGCATATAACAGCTACATAATGGTATGAAATAAACCAGGTAAATTAAGGAAGAAAGAAGATGATGAAAAAAAAAAAAAAAAGAAATCCTACTGAACCATGACTTTTCTTCCCACTGAGCTCTAGCTATGTCTAGCCCAGTCCTACGAGGGAGAAAAGAGGGATGAGAGAAGCAGAATTTTCTAAATTAAATATCACCTACTTCCTCTTATGACAGGAAGTTTTCAATGGACCATGCTAAATTAATGTACTTAAATGAATTTATAAGCTATGATGCAATGGAAGCTTTTAAGCCCCTCTGAAAATTGGACAACAAGTAGCATGAACCCATTCAAACTCTGCCCACAAAACAAAGCAGCTGGATATTTCTGGAAAATAATAGCAGTGAAACAGTTAGCGCACACATTTAAATCGTTGTATTTTGGCTTTTGGAGTTAAGGCTAAGACAAATTGGCAAATTCCCACCTCCCAGAGTTACTGCTTCAGTTTGCTTGCACACTGCAAGAATATTGCGGCTGATTATACTCAACAAAATAAATCACCCCATCCAGAAGGCTGAAAACTGCCATTTTCCACCCAGAAACCGAACGTTAAATTGTCCAGAAACTCACAGGGCTCCTCAGAGAAGTGTTAGTGCAGCACATCAACCACTGCCTGCCGAATCAACTCTGACGGAGTTTTAGTTTCTGTTGGGACATTTAGCATGTGCCTGCTACAACGGGTAGGTGGACAGGAAGAACAGCCGGAGACCACATACACGCAACAGCAGTTTCTAAAATTGTTTTGACTGTGAAGCAGATGAGATACAAGATGGTTATGGGTAAGAACTGAAATGTGTATTGTACCCACCAGGAAACAGAGAAAATGGTTTATACCATATAAGCTTACCATGTGTGCCGATTGCTAACTGTCTTCCTCCTTCCCCCCTCCCCGCAGTCCTTTGTGTTTTTAATAAAACATTCTAAGTTTTATGAAAGACGACTGTTACAGCTTTTATCAGTTATGATACAATTTAAGGAATATATTTGCTCTTTCTTCTAGTATTCTCAGGATACATTGTCTAAGTCATTATTCTGTTACTTCTCTTTTACGCCTGGTAGACAAAGGCAGCTATCTTGACATTATTTTCTCTAAGAGCAAAGAGCATTTCACACATCTTGCAGCTGTGCTCCAAATAAAAACGCGTAATTTTGAAATATGCGTTCATTTTTATTCTTACAGAAATTGTCACTCTTCTATGACTTGTCTTCCAACTTCAGAGAATTTAATTAATCAAGCTGTAGTGAAAGAGCTTTTCTCTCTGGGAGGCCATTCTGGTGTCCAACATATTCCACAATTGTGTGTTCCTAGATACTCTAATTACATGTGCTTGTTTATAACCCTTCACAGACAATGCGATTCCAGACACTACTCTAAATATTCTTCATTATCCTTCTTGCTTCTAAGTATTTTCAAGTTATCCTCTCTTTGGCTCTTTGTAGCCACTACTTCCCTAAGCTGGAGTTCAAGTTTGTATACGGTAATGTAAGTGTGGGAGGTATTTGGTGACCTGCTATGTATGGAGACCAAATACGGAGCCAGACATTAACTTGCCATTTATATATGCTATAAAAAACTATAATTTACAAATGGTAGATTCTGAAGCATAGAAACCTAATTTTCATCAAACTAGCACTTTCCATTTATAGGTAACTTAGCTGTATACCTGATACATAAGAACAGAGGCCATATACCCTCTAAGCAATACAGGAAAAATCAGTCTATGCAAAACTCCTCTCACTTTTATTTCATTTTACTTGCAAGGCAAGGACATCACTGAAATCAGTTCTGGGACTCCAAGACAACTTCACCTGCATCCTTATCGTAGCAGCACCTTTTGGATCTAGCGTCAACGTGAGAGGTATCTGTTCTCACCACACTTTTTCCCAGCGGTCAAGCTGTGATCAACATTGTTCAGCCTTTTGTCTCTTGCTTGTATTAGAAAGGATGATAAAATGTGGGAAAACGCTGGAGGCAGGTATTTCAGATAGCTCTGGAGTAGAGATATGATCTGCATAAATCCTGCTGTAAATAAAAGCCTACTGACAGTGAAAGCCTTACCAAATGCGCAAGCCTTTCGAGAAACAAAGTAATCAATATTTTTTTCCACATATGGCAAACATATTCCAGGGAAGCAATACAAGCAGCAACAGAAAGAACGAACAGAAAGAGTAAGCCAAACAAATAAACAAACAAAAACCCTCTTCAGCAATTCTAGACCATTCTTGCCCAAGTTAACCCAGAGGAAGTAAGAAGACATGGGAGCATTTCCAACAGTGACTGCACGAGCAATTCCCTTAATGGGAGCTTACCATTACTAGCATGCTTTTGCAGTGCAAGGATTTCATTCTGCTATGTACTGCTACAGAAGCAGGGTGCTACCAGTCATTAGTTGTAGCCGGTTTTGGTGATTAAACCCAAAAGTTCTTATTCCATAATAATTTAATTGCATGATGTTTGTTTAAAAAAATGAACAGAAGTGTGAATCAGAAGTGACTGCAGTAGCACTTCTGTGATCTATAGATTCGGTAACTTTCAAGATAGAACTGAAAATGCAGCAATAATTGTAGCATGTTCATCTCCTGAGAAGTGCCTCATTTATCAGTTTGATCTGGTATTGAAAAGAGAAAGCTACTTTGCCCATAACCAAATACCTAAACCAGTTCTCTATTTGCAGCTGGATTTTCACCGCTTTCCTGATGACCTCTGGAAGTACAACCTATTTCAGTATACAACCGGTTTCAGTCACTTCGCTTTACACCTCAGCCAAATGTTTGTAAACAAAACTGTGGCTTTTTAGACCACCCTTGGAGACTGCTACAGCGGCTGAAAAGGAGAGGCCAGCTCCTTTTTTTGAAAACTGAGCAATTACCTGTCCAAAATCAAGCAATAAACTTTCTTGATTAGCGAGAGCTGCAATCCAGCTTGCACCTTTGTTTTTAGGTACAATCATCTTGATATTATGACATTCCATAACGTACTATTTCATTATCATACTAAAACAATAATCACATTAGCAAGGTTCCTGTCTCCTCTCCTCGCATCAAGAGCTACACGCAGATATTCCTTTTAATTGCTTCCAGAGAAACGTCTGGTCCCGCCAATGCAATCGTAACAGACCCTAGTGCATCTCTGGGTACATCTGACCACTACATACAGCTCGAATAGCCCTGTTTTTGGGAAGCCAACAAACCTCTTCAGCCCGAACCATGACTGAAACAGTCGGGATTCACGAACAACTCTAAGAGCCCTTCTTCTGCTTGCAGCGTGACAAAGGGCTTACAAAAATCTGCTAGGATCAGCCACTTCTGACAGTTGTATTGATACACGCGTGGTAAGTATTAGTAAGAATATGGTTCGAGACATCAGGCACTGCCCACAGAAAGCAAATACTTAATGGTTTAGATTGAAGAAAAACCATTAGATCAGGACAGGTAAGGACACCCAGAAAAATTAAGATAAAAGGCAGTCTATTAACAGAGGCCAGCCTAACCACTGTAACATAAACCAGAATCATCTTTGGTAGAAACTTGTTTTTGATGAAGCCAAATGTTTTTCAAGTCTAGCCATCTAAAGTTTTCATTGCTTGTTGACTGTATTGGTTCTGTAAAAGCATCACTTACAGTCCTTCATTTCTTGAGTCTGATACTTTCTCTTTGGGGACTCAAAGACTTAATCTCTGCGTTATTATATTGTGAAAGATATAACATGCTTTCTGCGGCTGACTGCAAGGTAAGATTCTCACTGATAACTGCTGGCTTCAAAGGAATTCTGCGTGGTGGCTTTAGCAAGACCTGGAAGAGCAGTAGTTTAGCTTTTAGACTCGTAAGAACATAAGAAAAACAACACCGGAACAGATCAAATACCCATCTCTGACAGCAGCCAACAGAAAAGAGCGTAAGTACAGAAAAGCACAGATACTCTCCCAACTGTGGTTGCAGCACTCCCTGCAGAGGTGGCACCTCAGGTATAGCACAGCCCTCAACGGATTTTTCAGATTAATTTGTTGAGTCCTTTTCTGAATTCATGCACATTTCACCATGTGCTGTATCCTTGTGCCAAGGAGTCCTGTAGCCTAACTGTGGACTTAATGAAACGCAGCGTTGTTTTGCTTGTGCTGAATCTACCAGGTGTTAACTTATTTTGATACCTGTTAGTTCATGTTCTTCAGTGGATAAAACAGTTGTTCCCTATCTGTTTTCTCCATTTCACTTGCAGTTTTATAAACCTGTACTTTATTCCTCTCTAACCATAACCTGCAAACCACCTCTCTTCTAGGCTGAAGAGTCCTCTCTGTGTATCTAGTCACTGCTCCTGTGTTGTAACTAAGTGAATTGTTCAGTTGCTTGAACACAAGAAAAAACAAAACTCCAGACTGGTTTTTACTGCATCACCAGCTTGTAACTCACCTTGAGATTATTCCAGTTAACGTCAGCCTCAAGGTGAATTAAGTCAGAGTAGAGCCAAATTAAAACCCAAGCTGTTAACTTATTTAAAAGGATAAACAGATTTGAACCAAGGATAAATTAATTTCAACATATCTCCACCAGAATTCTGAGCTAATCTAGTTAGACTGTTTTTTTTTATACGGAGGAAAAGCGAAGCAGGGAGCGTACCTGTCTTCATCATTTCAATATACACCAGGGATTAAGGAGCTATGATTGTCATTTGCAGTTTGACAACCCCAGGAAACTCTGCCTGCGAAGAACCATGTTCAAAGGAAGAATGCAATACCATGATTTCATCTTGCAGTGATAAAATTCAGACCCCGTGCACATCACCGTCGCAGTTCTGTTGCAAGTTGGACATCCGTTTAAAGATGTTTTCACAAGAGCAGAAGCTACGACACATCTACCTCTGTGGGAAATCACAGAAGTTTGCTGGTTTAGAGTCAGTTACAGAAAGTGAGTCAGGCAAGAAATTTAAGTTGTGTTCCAGGAAAACGCAGCATGCGATAGACTAGGCTGACATGTGTAAGAAGGTAAGCCCCGTACCCCTTGGGGTGGTCAGGAGAAGCAGCAAATACTTCACATACGAATTATCAGATCAGGTGGAAAAAGGCGCACATGAAAAGGAGGTTATAGTGAAGATGGTTGCACAGACTACGTTTAAGCATTTATGAGTTAACACTTTGCAACTAAAGTGAAACTCACCAAGCTAAATTAATGCTCTCCTAACAGGTCTTTTCAGTATAGTACTCATAACTCACACAAGCCCCTAGCTCTGCTTGGGAAATTTAAAATCTACTTATCCCTAAATGAACTTCTCAATCATGATTTCAGCCCCTTCGAAACAGCAGCAAGGGATAAGTTTGAAATCCAACACTGCTAACATTTTCTAGGACCACCGACGCCAAGATGATAAAGGAGTTCAGTAATGCTACGCTCATTCATTAACATGTCTGGAAAGCCACGTAACGAGGAACAAATCTAACGTAACAGGAGCACTAACCAGCGACTGTCGGAACAGGAGACACTTCTTTGGGTCAACACCGCAGGCAAGGACGGCAGCAGTGGTGTCCAGTATGTTCTGGCGCAGGAGAGCTGGCTCCCTGGGCATGGTGAGAGAGTGCATGTCCATAATGCTGTAGAGCACTGAGCCGCACTCCTCCTGCAGATTCACCCAGTTCTGAATGGCTCCAAGGTAGTTACCCAGATGAGGTGTCCCGGTTGGCTGAATACCAGAGAAGATCCGATCCACGGCCGTATTCTGTTACAAAGCATTGGTAAAATTAACACATGCATTTTTTGACAGATTCTTTTATATCTTTATTAATGTCATTAATAAAGCCTCACTTATGCCTGTCTCTTGTCTCCTCCTGTCAGTGTATTAATGTATGAATTACCTCAGGATTGACTAAAAATAATTGCAGTAAGTCAGTCGAAATACTCTATCTTACTGCAGAGAGACTGACAACTAGCATAATTTTAAGCTGTCAGACTGCATAAGCAAACAAACATAGCTGTAAACAAGACCAGTGAAAACCAGACCTCAGAAGCCAAGCGGTAGATTCTTTCATCCTTTTTTGCGCCAAAGGTGTAGGTTTCTCTTTAGCACATCATCCACTCTGATACAGAAGCTTAGGATCACAGCACAGAGAAATTCAAACATTTTTGTTGAAAACATACTCAGTATCCAAGTAGATGGCAATCTTAATTCCCATAAACACTGAAGTCTTGTTTTTCTAGTTGCAAAGAACATTTTGAGAGGTTTCTGAAAGAAACCTAGTCCTTGACCCAAAGGTCAAAGAATAATGAAAGAGATTATCAAAGTCCTGAAACCCCCCATCTTGGCAGCAGTAGCTTTTCTAAAGCAGTTCTACAAAGAAATACTGCTCAAGATCACACCTGTAACGGTGGATGCATCAGTACCAGTGAAATCTCAACATCTGAAAAGAGTTCGCAGAGAAGCAGCAAAAACTGATGAAGCAGCTGAGGTTGTGAACAAAGATTAAAAAGCTTAAAACATGTATAGCTTGGCTAAGTGACAGTTACCATCTTGGAAAGTTTGTTTTCCTGCATCCCAGCCCTCCATCCAACCATTTTCTCAGAGCCCCAAGCTGTCAGCGTATGATCAATTACCTCCTCGACCTTTCCAAGGAATTCCACCATATTCAGAAAGTAACTCAGCAATGTTTTATGTGAAAATGCTTGTATGTGCCAAGTTGTAAGAGCATGCAAGACTGCTCAACTTATAAATGAGGGTCCCACCAATCTCAGCGGGGAGTCCCAGTTACAAGGCTGTACAATATAAACCCTCAGCCTCTGCCGTGCAGCAGGAACATCAGCTGCATTATGCCTCTGGCTCCATGATTTTTTTTCTTCCTGCTAAATTTTATAAGCAACATCTATAACAACGTAGAGAGAATTTATTTACTGATGCAGTCCATTTTCATTTCTGTGAATCTGTTACAAATGTATGGGGGAGAAAAAAAAATAATAAGGTCATGCAACTATGAAACCACACAAAATGGCAGCAAAGTCAGGGCCAAGTACCACTATTTTTAACTATTACAAAAAAAGGACTTCAAATTGACTTAATTTCGACTCAGACTCAAGAAAAATTAATGAGAATGTCTCCAAGTGGAATAGGACTTTTTTTTTTTTTTTTAATGATCTATGGTTCAGAAAAGCCTAGCCCATTTCCCTCAAAATTTGCTGAAAAAATCTCTCTGCTTTCAAAGTAAGCCTGTTTTTCAGATCAAGACAACGTTCTTAGTCAATGTTTAAGCGTTTGTGCTGACAGGTAAAAGCAGGTTTGGGCTAGCAACCACGCTAATTTCTCCTGCTCGCATAAATGCCTATACATTTAGGTCCAGGTGGTAACCCCCTCACCCCATCCCAAATATCTGCTTGACTTCGAGGTATATTCTTGAGTCATTTTCTAAGTGCTCTTGGAGAGCCTCCAGCACAGGAGCTGCAAGGTAGTCACAGCAATAAAAAGCACACCATTTCCTCCAACAGCAATTCTAACTTCCAGTTCTTGACTACCCACGCCTCTCCTTTCCATTACACAAAAATGGAATTATGCTACTCAATTCCTTGTTTGCCATTTGATCCCTTGTTTTCCTAGGAACCTACATCAGAGCATTCATCACCACTCGCAGAAGCCCTTCACCTCCCACCAAGCTGCTACCTGGCCCCAGGACTGCAGGCAGCTTTTTGTTAACGCCGAGAAGGGCCAGGTGCTCACCTCGAGAAGGAGGCATACAGAATCCCAACATACATAAATAAAATCAACTCTTGTAGAAACTCGGGATTCACTAGGCTTCAGAGCTGTGCGTCTGTTATTAAGGGCATAGAGCAGTGCTAGGCAATGCAACAGGTACTTCACAGGCATAGCATTTGTCTTTTGCTTCCCACGTCCCTGCTCTTCACCAAGCAAATAAGAGCTTGAGAAGATAACAAGGCTATAGACAGACGATCACTGAGATTGTTTTCTGCCCCTACAGGGACCCCAGAACAGCTGAGTGCTTGTCAGAGCACATCTCCTCATCTCCCTGTCTCCCCTCACTCGGTTCAAGTCCTGATGCTCCTTCCCACAATTACTCCTCCCCACAGTGCCTCCTGCTTTCCACTGCCCATTCATATGCCTGGTGAACCACACTCTTCTACGCAGGCTACAGCTTCTTACAGCGCTACTCTCCATTTATCTTATCAGGTAGTTTCATCCCTCCAGCGTTCCCGTATTCTTTTCTTCCTCCGCTTGTGCTTCCCCACCTCCTGCTTCCCAGAAGAGCTCTTGCATGGTATATGAAGACAGTAAGAAGGCACAGAGTTTACCCTATGGTAAGGAAGCTATTACTGCCTTGACTCCAGTGACTTTTACATAAAATATGTTTCCTACCTGCACTGTTAGGATAGCCAAGAAACTTTACGGTGTTCTAGAAATCCACTACGGATGTGCATCAAATAAAGTATGTTAGGATGACCGTGTTAAAGCATGGTACAGAAACTTGCACATCTTCCAACCGCAGCCTAGACAAAGACAGCATCACCTGAAACGCCTCCTGATGTTATTGCTTCTTGTCCCTGGGACCCTGAAGCTGGTGTTACTTCAGTGCAGAAACAGCTCTACCCCCGGGTAACTGTCTGTTACACCAGACAGCGGGAATCTCTGTGCAGTCAGCACAGATCAGCTCACATGCCCATACCCTGACCCAAAAAGAGCCGGCACCCTGAGCCTGTGGAGAACAGCTCTGCCTACAAACCTTCTCGGTCCCCAGGGCACACAGACTGCGTTCCCTTGCAGCCGCAGTCCCGGCTCCATATGCTTCCCACAACACGTTCATTATCTGCCTTTTCCCCCTCCCAGGTCACTGTAGATTAAATCACTATGAACATATCCGATGTATTGCCAAAAATTATGTCCCCTAATTTGAGAATCATACACTCAAATAGATGGTACAAATGCAATAGAGACATTGAAGTAGGTAGTTTAAGCACATTTTTTTACCAAGAAAATACAAGATGTCCATGTTTCAACATACACTACACAATCAAATTCTGTACTAAGGCCAAATTATTTGAAGGGTAACAATGAGCTAATTAAAGATAGGTTTACTGTAACACTACCTAAGTTAGCATCTGGTGACACACTGCATGTTGGAAAGAAAACACCCAAGTACACTGTAAAATGGACACAGTTTCATATAAAGAGATAAAGTTCTCTGTCCATCCAGTGAAGAGTATACCTGTGCAAGCAAGCATGGCATCTTTAACGGTGCTTGTACATTCAAATGGTAAACAACTACTTATAAAAGGTTTGTTCAGTATACGGGCAATAAATATCAAGTTAAACATGAGAAACAAACAGCAGCAGTATTATACTGAATCTAAGCTCAGAAATTACTTAGCCTAAGTATGGAATTTCCAGAAACAAGTAAATGCAATAAAGAAAACTGAGCTAGGCTGGACCTGGGTAAAGCGCTAGCGAATACGTTACAAAGAACAAACTCACACAGGCTCCCAGCTGAGGGACCAGTTGACTGGGAGTCTTTCATCTTTAACTCCTTTGATTCCATTTAACAACATAAAGCACGAGATGTTACAGCAAATAGGGTGGTATGAAATATTCCATTGTGTTAGCCGAAGTCTATATTAAAAAAAGCCCACACAAAACACCCTTAAATGAATCTTGGATTTCCAGCACTAAAAATATACAGAGAACATTGCTCCTTTGGAGAGAGTTTATGTTCCCTGTTTGTTCGCTCCGTGAGAAGCAGCGGGCAGCATAGCAGCATGGCAGGGGAGTTCTGCCTGGTACCATGAAATCATGGGGCTGGAATGCACTTCAATGGAGCTGTTAGGTCAGGGGATAGGAGCCGTGTGCTCGAAAGTACTGGAGTTGGAAAAGGATAAAAACAAAAGGAGTGAAGACTTCCCAATGGGGCAGAGTGAAAGCCGCAAGACATGCAGCTCCAGCCCACAGGCACTCACTCATTCAGACATCTGTAGTAAGCACAGTGTGAGCCTGCTGTTCGTATGTTTAACTCTGTGTGGTGTGTGCACCTACACCACTAGTGCTGCATGTTAATCCTCACTCCTGTTAAAAGCGTGGTATCTGACAGATGTTTTAACATCTATTATTTGTTTTCTCTCAATAAGCCTTCTGCATGGCAATTCCAAACACCACGGCGCATTTCTCAGCAGCATTTCTAAATGAAGCTTGGCCCAAACCCCATTAAGATTCAGGTATTCTCTTACCTAACCTCCTTTTTCATGAGGAGGCGAACCACGGCTCTTCCTCACACTGAAAAACTGTCAGCATCCAAATGCTCTCAAATAATCAGGAATAAGCGTTACATTCTTGTCCCAGAGCAAGATGGATGAAGTCTGGCCCCGACACCCTGCAGTATGGCCACGTCCATTTTCAACACAAAAGGGAATACTGGAAAAGATGAGCGCTTCCCAAATCCAACGCTGCTCTCTTGGACCCAAGCAGAGCTTTTCTCATATGCCACACCTGTAGTAAGGAGGGCTACAGTCGTCAAGGCATCAATTCAGCAGTCAAAACCACGCTCATTCCCCGCTCGTGAGACAAGTGTGCCAGAACTGGGGAACAAACCAAGGCTGCTAGAGTTAAGGAAACCCTATCTGTGTGTCTCCTGAAAGACCATCGCAAAGAGCTTCATTTTTAAAGGAAAGAAGGTGTTAACAGCATGCTTGTCCAATCGACAGAATTTTTACAGAAGAATATTAGTAAAGTCAACTTGATGCTGTTCAGTTATATAGGGAAGTGTATGCATAATACACAACTTTCTCACGTTATTAATGACGTGGGCAGACTGACTTGGAGCCCACTGAATGTTACATCTTTGAAGACCACCAGATCTTTAAAAGAAACATGCAAACTGTCTAAAATTTATGCTCACGACAATCTACCACAGCAAAAAAATCTTCAAAGGGAGAACTCAAAAAAATACAGCTGCCTTAGACTGAGTTTGGATTTTGCCCTTAGTGGGCCAAACTGTTTTCACATACTAAGCACGGTCAGCCATTCTGTACCAAAAAACAGCCCCTTTCGCTATTTATAGGAAACCTGGAGAAGGAGGACAATCAATTTTAGGGGTTAAAATGTTCCCCTCAGAACGCAGACACAGGACTCTGGTCTGTTAAAGAGCACGCAGAGGAGCTTCCCAGCTCTTCCGCAGCCTGGCAGTACTAGACCCTAAAAGCAGCTCTGCAGTCCTTTGGATGCTGGTAGCTGTACACACTGCATTTCCAATTGTGTTTAAAAGCTTTTTGCAACCTCCAGAGCAGGACGCCATGTGCTCCTTAAACCATCTGCAGCTGTAGAAAAAGTTTCACAATAAAGGTTCTCTATTTCATTCCATGACTGTCAGCTGACTCAAATTTACTTCGTTAATACCCTCTAATTTAGACATCTGTACAATTTGAGTACATATTACTCTAATAGATATATACATAATTGGTATCTAAACAACACAACAGCTACAAGACATCTTTAAAAAAGCTGAGGATCTACGCAGGCAGAACGTTTACAGGCTTAAAAATTGAAATTAAAATATTAATAGTTACTTTAGAAAAATCTGTGAAAACATGTCTGTCTTAAAAATTAAACATTAGAGAGTCTGGTAAGTAACAGTTCAAGATTCCTTTAAAAACAAGCTTGGAAGTGTACAGCTAACCATACTCCAGAATTGCTTTTCCAAACTAAAAATCAAGTGAAGAGCAAAAGACAACCCCATTGCTGAAAGCATTTCATTGTATCACTGACCATAAAGTTACAGGGCTCCTTCCATGAGCTCAGCAGCACATCTGCAACATTTAAAATGGTAAGTCTCCCTTTGTTTATTAGTATAAGAAGCCACCTCTGCCTCCTTTAAAATTATAGGAAGTTACCCTTTTTCATTCTATTTTTTTTTTTTTTAAAGATTTTTAAGACTTCACCAGGAAGATTATTTTTGTTGTTGTTAAATTGATCAGGATAAGCACTAGGCAAACCCAAGCGTGAAACTCTCCTCATACCGAAACACAAACCACGGATACAAAATACAGCTATTTGGAGAGGTAACTAGTGATTTGGGAAGCCTCGAACTGCGTTCATTCAAAAGAAGAAACCAATTCAAGTCTCTGAAAGTGCTGAGAATCCACACTGAAAAGATCCCTGCGGATCAAAACATCCCATGTCACCAGCCAATTCTTAGTATCCTGATTAATCTCTCGTGTTTAGCTTTATGAATTCTGTGGGGGCTGAATACAAGTATTTACCTGCTGAATACATGTATTTGCCTGGCACAGTCAACAGAAAGCTGCTTCTCAAATATGTAGTAAAATCAGTCATAATACAGTTCCTCCGCTTCACAAAGAAGTTACACAAATAAAATCAAGTGAAAGCATTCACAGGAGTAAGGTTTTCAGAGCCTCCCTTCTTTATAGCTCCACAGAAATATTGCCATCATACACCTGAAATGACAGCAAAAAAGCTACAGTTACAAGGAAACCTTACACCTTATAAACACTTTCATCTTTTTGTGGGTTTTAAAAACAGAAAAAGCTAGCATCCAGCCAAGGAAGTAGGAGAAAGCTGCCAACAGACAGACACGTCTCAGGACTCCATAGGAAAACATCTGTACAATTACATAGAAGTACACATCGAAGTTGGGCTGGTTCGAGTCTGTTTTAGACCTGTTCTTTAACACAACAGACCACAGGATGATGACATTAATCCCGCCCTAGAAGTACAGAGGCAGTACATCTTAGCTTCTCAATCTAGCCAGTGGCGGGGGAGATGGACACTTAAATTTTCAAGACCCCCATTAGCCAGATATAGAGTATAAAATCAGTTCCCAAACAGTCTTTTGTTAATTGTATTCTTTGAGTAACTGAAGGTAAGGACAAGGCTTCAGACTAATTAATTTATTTAGACTTTGTTCATAAAGCTATCCAAGCAAGCTAACCGATGGGAGATAGGCTTATGCCTCTATCTATAACGTATCTAATAAATATTTTAATCTTTACATTAAATAAAGACTTGCTCACAAGCTCACCTTTGGGCTGAAACACAAGCAAGAGATTTCAGACCTCAAAAACCCCACCGTCACGGAAAATCATGACAGTATTACAATAGCAGCAGTACAATAGCAGCTGCAACAGAGATCACCCCGCAACCCACAGTGGTGGTTACTATTCACATGCTATAGCGTTTAGCCGCTCTGCTTTCTTTTAACAGCAGAACAGGTGAAGAGCCGAGCGAGATCTGCAGCATCGGAGCTAATTCCAAACACAGGTGGTGGGCAGGACGGAGAAAGCAGGAAGCCGACAGGAGAATCACTGCTGACATCTGCGACAGGGAAGATTGATGGCTTCCCTCTCTAGTTTTCCCCACTGTGTAGGCACGCAGGGGGTGGGGGAAAGGGACGGAGAAGCTGCTGTGCTGGCGACATAACACACCACACAGCCTCCGCAGCACCAGCGCTGATTAATGAGACTGGAACGACTCAGGAAACAGCAAAGGATCATTCACAGACTTTGCTCCTCTTGTTATAATTTTATCCGCGGCGGTTCGTTTAGCCAGAGCTGTCCCAAACTGAAGCAAGTTCAAGTTTGCCAGAGGAAAAGAAAATGTGAAAGTCAAAGGGAAGAAAGAGCAGCGTTAAGCAAACACAGACACGAGTAAAACACACAAATTGGAAAATCTGAAATTTCGAACACGAGGATCCTCCCAACAGGGATCAAAAAAGGAAGGAAAAAACCCCCAAAACTTGCCTCAACCTCAGAGACAAAAGAAATTCTTTGGCTCACCAAAGCCCCCAACTACTGCATCTTTTGCATCTGTCTATGATTTTTTTATTTCCCTCATTAATACTTTGCAACTTCAAAGCTCTCGTTGCTAAAATGATATGTTCGTCTGTTAATCTTGGCTTAGCAAAACCTGTCTTCAGACAGCTATTAAGCAGCAAAATGAAGGAAACCCAGACAAGTCAGATTTTACTAGCTAAAGCATAAATTTTAAAGCCTAATTGGGCCAATTTAAGTGTTAATGTTATTAGAGAGAAAAAAAATTGAAGGAAAAGGAAAACTTAGAAGCAGTCTATGTACTACAGACTTTGCTTCATTTATTGCTTTTTAAGCAATTACTTCTCCACAAACTTGCTGTAGAAACCTTTAAAACATGTTTATCTTGATCTGGTAATTCCGTATATCAAATTCAGCTGGTACAAATGCTATTTTATCACGCTTAATTCTTAAAATTAGGGATTAAACAGCTAACATTAAATTAGAAAGAAACATATTTAGACCAGAGCAAGTATTCAGATAAATGGCTTCTGAGAAAGGATTAACTCGTTGCTCAGAAACTGAACTAAATTAAGATTTAAATAGCACTGCCTGGTACCCCTTTCTTGAACGTCAAATGCATTTATATTTAAACTTAAGATTTTCATATTTATATTTAAAATGAGAAACACATTGAAAGGAGGAACATTTACAGCGCATGCTAACCCCACCCTATAAATTTAACTCTGCCCTCTAGGGCTAGCAAGAGACTACAGTATAACTGCATTTGGTTAGGCTGCCCTCTCACGCTGCCTTGTTAAAGATGACTGAGCAAACAGATCCTTTAATGGCGTAGGCTGCATCCCGCAAATGCGTTCCCTCATCTGCCTTTACGAGCTCCACGTGCCACTCGACGGGCGAGTGACAGACGCAAGGATTATCTGCAGCCGGTCCCGCAGGTCACGCCGCCACGCAAGAGAAGGCACCTCTGGACGCCAGGCAGCCACGGACCCTTCCCTCCCGCGCCCAGTGAAACCGGTTACGCGAACTCTGGCTAGGGGATTTCTAAGCAGCCGGCAGTCTACAAAGCAGAAGAGCTGGCTCAAGTGCTCTGCAGAGGTCCTAGGACAAGAAGCGCTGGTAACATCTGATGGAGCGGGAAGGGTTTGTGCGCAGTCGGTGAAGGAACCAAGCGCTGGGTCTGCATGCAGCCAACAGTGGTCACCAACCTTGTTCTAAACCACGACGTCCTCCTCAACAAGGACTCAGCCTGATAGTCTTATTTGTTTGTGCTGTGCTCCCTACAGTTTTCCACGCCAACTGGAAGGACAGCACGCTACGGCATCTGTTCAAAGCCGAGAGACGGCCCACAGCGGCGCAGTTACGGAGCCAGTCCAACGTATGCCGACACACGCGCCACTTCTGCACCTCCTGGCTTTCAAAGACGTACACAGAACTGCAGTTAATGGTTTCACATGGTCCGAGACAGGCAGCAGCCTAGAGCCCTAACCCTGCACTAACTATTCTCAAACCATTTACTTCCCTTTTGTTAAGCAAGGGCATAAAGCTTCTTCAATCAAAGTACCTAACTACAGACATTAACCGCAGGCCTTATCAGCCCATTTCACCCAGACTCAGTGAAAGGGCAAAGGACTTAATAACACCATGTTCTTACAACTGCTGCACAAGTAAGGTGCTAAGAACCAAACCAAATGAGTGCCTCGCTGACAGGAGGCTGCAGTGGGAGCTAAGCGTGCTGAACCATCAGCAGGAACATTCTGGCCAGCCGGGCAAGGCACGAGGCTCAGGCCAGTTCAGCATGTGCCGCTTCCAAACCCATTAGATGACACACAGCGCTCAAAGCTGGAAATTTGATAGTTACAGTACCGTAGGCATGGCTCGGAGAAGGTGGCACAAGGGAAAAGGGAGGGAGCAGAGACACAGGCTTATTACACTGTGGAGAACACCCCTAAGACACAAATCCACAGAAAAACTAGCTTACTGTCCATTGAACAATGTGGCTGAAGCAGCAGCAGCCAAACAATTAAGATTTGAGGGCACAGAGGCTTTCTGGAAACCGTTCTTCGGAGCACCCACCAGGCCTGCCTTCCTCCTGGTCCAGCGGCAGCCCCGGGGCCTGGCAGAAAGCACACTGGCACCAGGGAGAGAGCGGAGAACCTCGTGCTGCTCTGTATCGGTCAGCTTAACTTCAGTTCTTGGAAAAATACAGGAACAAATAAAGAACTTAGAAGAAATTACAGCCATAAACAGCAGACAGCAGTATTTCTCAAGAACTAGTGATGTCAGCTCACTCTAATAACCTTCTATAGCACAAGAGATGCTAGAATGGAGAAGCAGTAGTAAAGATTATATCCTGATTTTCATTAAGTTCCAATATTATCTCAGTTTCTCACAAGCTAGGGAAATAGCACCTAGAACATAATATATGCTGCGGCTGGAACTGGACAGAAAAAACCAAAATGGCACTTATTGATGGCTTACAGTGATTGGGGAAAGATACACCAAATACAGTTTTACAGGGTTTTTTCTTGGGTCCAGTATTATTTAATATTTTAATATCTTCGTTAGTAATCTGGATGATGAAATAAAGAGTATTCATTAAATTTGCAGATGACACAAAAGTAGAAGGATGATAAGGGCCCAAAATGATATTGACGAAGCAAAGAAACGGTCTGAAAAAACAGGATGTGATTTACCAGGGAAAAGTGCATGGCTCTATAGCGAAAGGACTACTCAACTGCACCAATGCAGGAGGGAGAAGAGCTGTCCAGGCAGCAGCTGCAGAACAGGGTCTGGGGGTTGTAACGGTCTAGAAGCTGAGTATGAATCAATACCATGCTGCTGCAAAACCACCACTTTTACAAAACACAGCAAAAGTTGCACAGAAATATACGAATAGGATTAAAATCCAGATGACACAAAAACTATTTACTCGCCCTACTAAGGATGAGGATGGCCTCAAACTGGAGCACTGGGACATGTTTTAGGTCCTGTGTTTCAAAACAGGGGTAGAAAGAGGCCACAGAAGTACGACCAAGTCCAACGAGACCTCAGAAATAAGACTACAGAGGAAAGCCTGAAAGAACAGAGGTTTAGCCCAGTGGAAGGAAGACTGTGGAGGGACAAGGTCTTAAACATGTCTTAAATATGTAGTCTTCTACATACGACTTTTGAGACCATGGGTAATAGGGTAAGAAACAACGAGCTTAAGTTGCAGTAGGAAAGATTAAGACCAGATGTAAAGAACGGTTTCCAACAGTAAGAGAAAGAAAACATTTCAGAAGAGTGCTTAGGGAGGTTCTTTATTAAAAAAAAAAAAATATATATATACACAAAATGTGTTGATAGAGATGTAGGGGCAGCTAATTCTTATTTTGGGCCAGGGGAAGCACCAGATCACCTCTAGTTGGTCTCTTCTGGTCCTCTGAGCCTATGATCTTATACAGGCATGATTAAGGTCAAAGTGCAATGACCAAAGAGGATGGAAGAGAAATTAAGAGTTCTCTTTAGGTAGGCTAGATCTCATAGCATCTCAAGATTCAAGTCTTTCTACCTGCATTTAACAAAATTTAAGAATTGAGGCCTTTTCACAGGTAGCAGCTGAGCACTGACATGCTTTGAAAAACCATTCCGTGTTGTCAAGAGATGTGAAATAAAGGTTACCATTTAATACTTGTAAATTGGTATATACCTACATTCAGAAGTGTACACTGCTTCAACAGAATACAACCGATTGCAACAAGTGAAGCATTAACACTCATTTTGCTACATGATACAGGCGTTACTGTCAAAAAATAAAGTATATTGTATTTCTAAATTATAAATGTAGGTTATTTGATATATGAAGTGTTGATCTGCTTTTAAGTTAACAGATGAAACCATTTTAAGTATTGAAAACATCGCAATCTTAAAGCATAACAAAACAAAAAGCTAAAGAATGCCCCCATAACTAAATACTTCCCTCCCAGAGAAATTAAATAAGTTTTATGTTTTTGATCACAGTAGTATCCAAATCTCTTAAAAACATCTGATCACTCTTGCTCCTCCTCTGATCTCTAGCTAAGAGTTTATTATATTTTTTATATATTTTGTTCCAGTGAGGAGTCTGCTTGCTACCAAGACCGCCCTATGGGATATAAACAAAGACTATCGACTTACATCTAGAGGGATGATTTTTAAAAAATATTTTTTGTTTGGAATTACTACGTTTCTTCAGAACATTGTCCTAGAAACTCAAAGAGTAGTTCATTTCCTCTCCATTATTTTATTTGGCAATTTCCTGTAGCAAGGAAAAGTTGGCTTCATTTCACATGGGGCCAAAATTAACACAGCTGTTCAAAAAATTTCACCTTGTGGTCACTGCCTGAAATTCATCTCAGGTGAAAAGGAAAGTTTTAAAACCACCTGATGGCTGTTGAGAGGCCCTAGGAGGTTTAAGTCTCAGTAAATTCCCTAACGGTGCACACATGCACAAAGAAAATGCTACAGCTGGTCCTCCTTGTCTATGCTGAAGAGAATTCCATCAATTTAAATATTTTAGACATAATAATCATAGTTGTATCAGGAACTTCTACAGAATTCTAATAACTTTTTCTGAAGACAGACAATACTCACACACTACATTTAAACTATTTTTATCAGTGCAGGTTGCTCCTGAAATCACCAGACTGGGCTGTTTCCACAGGAAGGACAAACGATGGATGAGGAATGGATGAGGGGGACAGAGAGGTTCATTTGTGCTCAGGTCTTGCCCTCCAAGGGGATGTAGCCAAGGCACGTTCCTCTGTCCAGCAGCACATAAGCTCATCTGGACGCCCTAGTTTAGATACAGGCACTGACCCCAAAGAGTAAATGATCAATAAAAGCTATATCCTCTTCCTAAGGAATTTAATCCAAGGTTAAGTTGAAAATGAGTGTAGTCTCTGTATTTCCATCGAAGACTGAATTTACAACTGATGAAGTTTCCTGTATATAGAGCAAATTCTTTGCTTACATGAGAGGACGCTCTTGGAGGACTGATATCTAATGTGCACCAGCACCTTCAGTCACTAGCAGAATAAAGCGCTGCTTAAAAAAGTCTGCCCCTTGATCACCAACATCTAAGGAACATAAAAACAAAAGCAATACAGGTAAGGATTTGTAGCAGTACAATCAAGGGTTATCACGTTTGAGACCTAAAGCATGTAGAAGTTTATAGAGCATTACCTGTGAGACTAGAAAGGCTGCAGCACACACCGCCCACGTCACAGCAAACTGTAGTCACAATCCCGCTTATTACGCACCTTGAGCCCAGATAACGTCAAATGAAAAGTTCCCTTGTTCGTGTGTGACGCTCACCGCTTTGTTTTAAAGATGAGCTCTCCCTTGCTAGCTTACCTGCATTATTCCAACTGGCCCACAGGAAACCAGGCAAATCACCAACTCCCAATTTGGATGCACCCTTTGGAGTACCTCAGGGTAAAAGAAGCCGACTGCTTGTACTGCAGGTATCCCAGAGATGGGTAATACTCCGTTCTTCCTTGAGTACTGGCAAGTATTCTACTAGAGACTTAAAATCAGTGTTGCATGGCCAACTGCAAAAATGTCCCTCTGAAGGGAGTGGCAGCACCTTTGGCTTTTCTGGCCTGGCTTAACGCTTGATGAACATGCAAAGTGCTGACACTGCTTTAACTCTGAAGATCTCAAATGTGGCTGTCTTCCAGGGGAAAAAAAAACCAAAACAAAAAAACAAACACAAAAAAACCCCAGTGGAAGCGTACGAAGAGCAGAATGCGTACTCGTTCTTGGTGGCAGCAATTACATGGGCTAATTTGTTGCCAGCAGAGATGCAAAATGAGATTCGGTCAGGAATTCAGAGGGCTGGACCCCTCATTCCCTTTACATAAGCAACAAAGAGGCTTTGAAATGTTTGAAACTGTTTTGTTCTTCCATGCAAACGGAAAGCACCCTATGGATGCCTATTAAGTAAAGTCTTTCCACATCTTGGCAAGTATGTGATTTCAAGAAAAATATTTGCAAATGGATAACCCAATTCAAGTAGAAGTCAAAGACCACCTTTGAAAGAAACTTTGATGTGGCTATAAAAAGATTATATTTAGGAAGGATAGTGTAACGTGGCTCTGTCATCAGAAGTTTGTACCTCTCCATATTTCTTTGCTGTTGTTAATGTAAAAAGCAACGCTGGTAAGCAGAAAAGAGAAAGGATTAAGGCAGAATCCCTGAAAAGAACTGTTCCTGCTGTTAGATAAGCTCAAAACAGGCCATTTAGCAATCTCGCTGCCAAAGGACAGGGCAAGTGACAGAAATAGTTGCTATGTGAATCTTCAGCGAGATCATCAGGAAGCCTGGAGTCTTTTATTAACATGAAAATGTTGCTACGTCTTGTCCAAGGCACAGCTAACATGTCAGATTCCAAAGTCAGAACTTGCATCTCGCAAAAGGAAAAAAAAAAAAAAAAAAGATAATGGTGAGACTAGAAAGTTGTGAAGATGCTAGCAATTCCATTTTTTTTTGAATGCTGGCCAACAACCTTCCAAATGAGATTAATAGTTCAGTGCCCAGATTGTGAGGAGGACACTACGAAGCCCAAGGTATAATATTTGATTGTCACTGAGTGTATGTGACCAGCAACGACAGTGATGGGATTCAAAAACCACATATACTTCATCTGTCAGAGTGGGAGTATGTATGCAATTTCATCTCATTTTACTTCTGGGAACTAGAATAGTTATACAGGAGCTCGGAGCCTCAAAAATGGAAACTTAGCACTCTCCAACCCTGGGATCTTTCTCAAAGGAACGTAAATAATGACACCCACCGAACTAGGTGAACTAGATGGGCTTACCCCACTTTGAAATATCAACGAGAAGCACTTAATTCACCTTCTAATGTGTACTGTAAGGCTCTAAACCCCTTATCTACAAACAAGGTAATCTAAACAAAAAAAAGTTCCTAGTCTGTACAGTTATGAAAGTGCCTTCTAAATACCTATGAAGCATAGCAGGGTTTTATCTGCCTGGTTATGAAGATAACATCAGCATCCTGCTAGTAGTTCATAACATGATCTATGGGCAACACCATGAAAATTGAGGAAACCCCTATTAGTGACAGTAATTCTTCATTCAGATATGGTGCAGACATCACCGAAGCAATCAGGTAAACTCCACCTTTCCATTACTTCTGCCAGCTCCAAGAAGTGGAAGCAAGCCCTAGCATACTTCCAAGAACTCAAGGTGAAAAGTAAAAGCAAACATTTCATTTCTGGTAGCAATCATCACAAGAATGAGGGAAATGAAAAAGTAAGTATATATACTTCATTGTATATTTGTGTGTGTGTGTGTCTACATATATACAAACATATATCTATTTCCTTTCCCTCGCAGCGAGAACGTCAGCGCACTCTCAAGGTGGACATCTCTGGGGGCAAAAATGTATTTAATCCTGTCCGGTGGATACACAGATTTGCCTGATACAACAGAAAATTCTAAAATCTGCCACGTGATTTGTCTGAGTTGGGCACTGCAAGAATGGTATTGTTACAGTCAAGGGCTCAAATAACCAAAAGGAAAACAATTTCAATTCACTACTTACGAACTCAGCAGAGCTCAGAAAATATATGATCTAAGGTGACTTAACTGACTTAATGTTTAGGGGTTTTCTTCACTTCAACTTCTGATCCTACTGTAATTTGAGTCAACTCCACAAAATGTTTGTTCATCTAACCCTAAGAGTCCCAGCATAAACCACAACTTGTGTCATGGAAAAAGTAATTGTTGAATGTCTAGAATAGCACTTGCTGTATTAGTAAATGGAAATTCTACCTGCCAATCAAGCAGCATTAAAACAAGACCCCAAGTCTGCGGTCTAGAGACAGAGGTGATCCACTGCAGACTGCACAATTCACAATGTGTTTGTCCAACACATGCACCGGAGAAATTTCCACAAAACTTCAACATCCAGGACTGCCAGAGTAGCATCTTTCATTAAACTCACTGTACAAAAACAAGTTAATAAAAACAGAAGTCTCTCAAGAGAAAAAACAGGCTCAGCCAAGAGACTGAAAGCAAGGGCCAGAGGGGGAAAGAATGGTGGGACTCTACCCAAGCCCTGCCAAGACGCCAGAATAAAGGGCTGTTTCCTGCTAAAACAATCTACGTTTGCCAGACTTTATTGTTAGAACTCCATTATGGAAATGAATAGGACCCGTTCACGCCTCAAAGATCCCTCATTTCTGTCTACAATGGGGGCTCTCTCCTGTGCAGCTACGACAGTGGCCAAAATCCACTAGAAAGAAGGCAGCAAGCAAGGCAGATTAGGAGAAGTCTCTCTACGACTGGAAGGTCCCGTAAATCTGTGTGGAAATCCGAGTTCTCTCAAACCCAGCGAAGACCCAGGAAATGTAAATTCTCTCTGCATACTAACTTCCCTTCAGCCCTGAAAACGATACACAAGCTAATGGTTTCATTCTGGCATAGAGAACGCTTCTAATGCTTTATCTGAAAGGTAAGCCAGTTTCCTTAGAGGATGAAACATAAGTTATTTAGTGACTAAAATAAAAACAAACGACTGATTAGGAAAGACTTCCATTCCAACCTGGACAGGAGACACTAGAGGTTTAATCCAAAGGCTGGCACATGTTGCTAAGTCCAGCTGATTTCATGAGGAGTTGGGTAACTAAATAACTTCTAGTATTTGTGCCCAACAACAATAGTAAAAAAAAGTTAAAATTCAGGAAAATAGGAAAACAGGAAGTTAAAAAAAGGTACCAATTTCTACACATGAATCCACATAGAGGCTACTTGTATTTGGAAAGCATTTCTCAAGCCCCTTATAGCTTTCCTAAAGGTCCTGTAGATAACAACATACCGAACCACCCCGTACTGGACACCAGGGAACCGCACGGGTGTTTGCTCTCTAAGAGGTATTTCCATTTCCAGCTTTTTTTCCTCAGTCAAAAGCACTTTGCTACCTCCAACCTTCATACTCTGTAAAAGAAAGAGGTGCTACACCGGCGACTGTCACAATCATAAATCCAAGGCAGGTACTTAAAAAACTGTCTGCTCATCCATCGATCTCAGGACACGACTGCCTGGACGGACGTTCTGGAGTTGACCTGCTGCAGTAACCCGTGTAGGCGCGCCGCTTGTTACACGCATCTGGGGACTCATTTCATTAATGGTTAACAAAGTGACCCCCATGCGACAGCAACAAATTCAAGATGGGAACACGGATGCTTTTAAATTGTTTGCATTTCATTCATAACACATCTGAATGATACTAAAAATTGAGCTCTCTCTCCCACTACAGTTTTAACTAAATTTTTGAAATCCTTAAGGATTAGGGCCTGGTAATTTCAGTTACTTCCTTTCTCCGGAACCCATATGGTAACTACAGCTACAAATTTTCAAGATTAAATTTGCAATCTGGGAAAAAGCATTTTAATGGTCTCCTCCAAAACAACCCTTCAATTTTTATCTAACTGCCTTTTTCACAGCCATCTTCATTAAAAAATATGAAACATGACCCGTCATTAAGATGACTAGCACAGCAACAATGGAGCGATCAGGTAGCCTGAAGACAGAAAGAACAATAGTTCCTCAAAAAACGAATCAAATTTCATCAGAGCCAACCAGTCTGAAGATCTCTTCTTAAAGTACTGAGAATACTGGCCAGAATCACTGAGGTTCACAGGGGCCTAGCAAAGCATCAGAAGGCCAAAAAAGGACAAATGTCATTCCTGTCTCCAAAAATACAGGAACAGAGGAGCAGTCTGGGAGGTAGCCTGCTTAGCATCAGTTCTCAGTGAACAAAACCCATCTTTTGCAATTCCCTAGAAGATAACTAGAGGAAAACAACAGCAAACATGGATTTGTTAAGAGCAACGCATGCCAGATGAGTCTAACTTTGGCCTTGAGACCCATTAGGCTGTCACAGTCGAGGAAGATGCAGTAAATGCGTCTTGATTTTAGCACCACCTTCGGTCACAAACTGTAAAGCAACCTAGAGAAACTACCTACAGGGATCTATGCTGTGGCATTTTTTCAGTTATTAACTCAGGTGAAGAAACAGGAACGTTCCCAAATGAGCTGCTAAGATTACCAACATGTTGGCTAAGATTCCTTGGATTTGAAGGTCTTGTACTTGCAGCGGCCCTGACTAAACACTCCCCAGAGATGTTTTCTGTGCAGCACTCACTGAGAGGCAGAAGAAGCAACCTTGGGACTGCGGGACTCAAAGCAAACTTCTCTTTGCGTGACCCAAACAACGCCTGCTAGAGTCACTGTCCTGAGTGTCATTACAGCAAATCCAACTTTGAGTGCCAGAAAAAAAAATGACCAAATTCTAGCACCAAAGAGGAAAGGAAAGTATTTTGTGTTAAAAAATACCAACCCTTGCGGCTGGAAGATGCAGTTCTGTACCACATAAAGCTGAAAGAGAATCCCCTTCCCAGTGCATCACTCCTGTGAAAGCTGACAAGAGATGAAGGACATCAAAACGTACGGCTTAGCGACAGCAATGCAGCCATTGTAATAGATCATGTGTGAAGGCCAGGGAAGGCTTACCTACCAACGAGGGAAGACCGGGCTAGGGGAAAAGGCAGCAAAATGAGGGGTTCATGTTTTCTTTACCAGATGCTCTCAGGAAGAAAAGCAATATAGGTATTCTTACAATAACTGTAATAGTGATAACTACTTTGCTACTAGAAAAGGAAAAACGGTGCCAAAGACTCCTGACTTCTTCTTGAAGGCAAATAACATCTAAAAGTAGGCCTCCAGCGGGGAGCCTGAAAAGCCATCGAGTGATGCCTGATACTCTATTATCAAAAGCAAGACCTCATCATTCTTCTACTTCACTGAGGTAACCCTGAAGGTAGTAAACTACCTTCTGGTATGCCTCAAACATACTACGTAGCAGGAGCTACGTAGATCAGAAAGTCTGAAGGGGGTATGTGCAATGCTGACTAGGCTCCTCTCTGAACAAATCAGAAGTCCATTACGGGGTATACAGGAGAAAAAGAGATACCTTGTCTAAGAGCTTGAGTTCACACCAGTACAGAGATGCTCCACAGTTAGTCACTGGCATTGGTAGTACTGCTGATAGATAAAGATTTTCCTCCCCAATCACCTAAGCACAAACAGTCCCTATCTTTACTTCATTCACGTGCTTAGATTTTTTTCATCAGCGGCTGTTACGGTTAGCCATGAAGGTCTGAATTGGAGCAAAGAAAGCCTACACAGGCTGGGCTTCGACCACTGGCCACTTCTGAGCTTAAATGATTTGGCTTTGCAACAGTGAGACTACAGCGAGATTATCCATCGAGGATACTGAGGTAACAGCTAACCCATGAAACTCACTGACTGACTCAACGTGAGGCCTGATTTAGTAAGATTTAAGATATAAATGAACACTTACAGTGATAGCAACAACTTCTAGAGCTTTCCTGACAGGACTAAACCTAATTCATATTTTATCAGGCCATACACCAGCAGCTGACTGACTCACCTCAGATTCAATTTTCCTACTGACAGGTTATGCCATAGTTGGATTTCTCAGAATTTTATCAGTAATTCCCCTGAGTACCTGTTAGATGCCATTTTTAAGAGTGTCTTATCAAAGTAACAGACTTGAAATGACTTTCTATAACCCTGGCTTAGAGACCACTGAGGAACAGTACATCAAGGAATTTGAAAATAAGCTCTTAAAAGTCAAGATACCCCAAATACAATTAATCTCTCCAATAAAATGCTACTTTCTTCTTAACCACATATATTATGCCTACATATTCCAGTTGTGTACTAGAAATATGTACAACAAAAAGTGTAGCGGAACTTTTCCACAGGATGATAAATCCAGCATAATGATGAACTGTGCACTACAGTGAAACAAAGCCGAAACCACAGAAGTTACACATTCTAATAAGCATGACTATTATCAAACGTTTAAAGACCAAAACTATAAGGGTGCCAGCAGATATATACTGCTCAAGCTTGAAGACAAACACATTTCCAGCTTGAAACCTGAATATTCCTCATTAGCACACAACAAATACATGACCTGTTCCAAGCTGCCTGCTGTAATAGTTGAACTACTCTGAAGTCCAGTCTGGCAACAGGAACAGCATAAATTAGGAAGCCAGGTTTTTTTATTCAATTCTTTTGAAGAAGCACTGAAGTACCACTTCAATTCCAGTGCAATTCTTTCCAGACAGACATAAGAGGGCACTTAAAGCGAGAGGAAAGTGACAAAAGCCCACAGCATATTGGACTTGCAAATTTAAGATCAGAGAAACAGCTTAAATTGCTACTGTTATTTGGGGGCGGGCGGTATGAAGTTACATAACTAACACTAACTTCAGGCTTCTTGCTTTTTAAATTGAAACATTTAAAGAATAATAGGAAGGAAGCACATTCTCAGACCTATCACACCTGAAGGACATCAGGTAACGAACCAGGTGACAAATCACCTGATGAGTAATCTTGATCTGAGGGGCAACTCAGAGGTGGCAAAGAAGTTCACGTCAGAGCGAATATTAAGATATAACAGAGCCAAGCTCGCTCAGAGCAGATTTCTCTATTACACAAGATAAACCAGAATCTTTTGCTAGGGGAATGAAAGCAGGGCAGGGTACCTGCTAGGATACTGAACCGATGCCAAAGAGCCACCATGAGTAGCTGGAAAGATAAGCATATACAAACCCTTTCGATATTTTTCAAAGAACTTTGCAGTTCTCGTTCTAAAAATAAAAAGTGGCTTGAGGCATCTTTGCAAGATCTGCGTGTTGTGTGCTTTGGCAAACGTATTACAGGGACAGTGTCACTGTTCAAATTTTAAGTGTTAAAAACCTAGGAAGATTTCATAACAAGTGAAATGAAATCAAAGCACCTAAAGGAACAGGAACACCCAACAAGCTTATTGAGTATGCCACGTCAAGACGCCTTAGGTCTTCTATATGGTTACAATTCAAAGTAGTCTTATACACAAATGAATTCTGAGACGAAAAAACATAAGCGGAAACCTTCCCTCTGCCTCATAGGAACACCTAGTAGGAAGCATACAGTTACTAAGTAAAATACTGGTTATGAAAGTTTCATATGGGATAACAGGTCCTCCCTCTTTCCTTCTCATTCTGCCTCCTCAGTAGAAAGGGCAGAATCAAGGTCATTTGCACGCTATTAGCTGTCTTGACAAGTAACTGAAATATGCCTTAATTTCTTAAGTTTAACCTTAAAAATCCCAGTTTTGAGATAACTCAAACATTCCTGCAACTTGTAGTTTACCCAGGCTCACCACTATATACACCAGCTTTTTGTGTACTAGTGTATGTTTTAGCTTGAAATTCTCAGAGTAACAACTCCGTAGCTGAGGGTAACAGCTAGAATTCAGTTGCCGCAAGGTCACAGGCAGCACAGATAACACCAAGAAACTGAAAGCCACCTTTGATCTTCTACTTATCCTATTTCTCCTCACAAGCAACATAAGACACATCCACCCTGACACCTGTCCTGGATAAAGCGCTCCATTAGAGAAGCATAGCATGCCATTCGGGATTTGGATGATATACGAACGTGAGCGTGATTTTCATGGAAAAGCCAATTGTCCAGCTAAGGGAAACATTCACTTAAACGATGCAGCATTAGTATTATTGTCATCAAATTGTTTTAGTAAGTAATTTTTCCATTCATTTTAAAAACACGACTACAAGCTACATAAAAATTTAGATTCATAAGGCAAATAATTTACAGACAGAAAACGTTATGAAGGAGGTTGCCTACAATCACATGCTCGCTAAATACATTCCTACCTGCCTTGGCTGATCGCTTAGGGTATCTTCCGAAATACGATCAATGCACTCAATTGCTCCTTTATTTCAGTTTTGTGATGGGGGGGGGGAAGTTCCTGTCCCTTATGGTTACAATGAAAATCCCAAATGCGTTAAGCAAATTTAACCACTACTACACCCCACTGAAACTGCGTAAGTACCAAGGTTGACACACATCCTATAACTAATGCTCAGACGCCTATACGGTTTTTTTTCCTGCTGGAGGAGATAGGCAGGTACATTTAAAGCGGGGAGACAATGCTCTGGGGAAAAAGCAAAGACCAAGGCTGCACAACGCCCGCGGTACCTCAGCGCCGGAACGACCACCCGGACACCCCCCAGCCGCGGGGGAGCAGCCGCCGCGCCCCTCCCCTCACTCGCCGGCCCAGGCCGCCCGCTCTCCCCTGCCCCTAAACCCCCTCTGCCCCGCGGAGGACAAGCCCCTGCGGCTGAGAGGCGCCGGGGCCAGCGGGCCGGCAGGCGGGGAAGGAGGACGGGGCCGCGGGAGGGCGGCCTGAGGGGCGGCAGGAGCCGAGGGCGACCGCCCCGGCCCCGCCCCCGCCCCGCGGCCCCCGCCGCGCATGCGCGGAGCCGTCCCGCTGCACGGAGGGGCGGGCTTGGCGCTCGGGCCGGCCCAACCGCAGAGACCGGGAGGGGGCCCCGCGTCTGCGCCGGGCGGGGGCCGTGCGCCGGGCGGGGGCCGTGCCCCGGGCCCGTTACCTGGCCGCGGGCGCCGCGGTGCAGGGCCCGGATCAGTCCGCTCGGTGTCGCCATGGCAAAGGCGGGAAGGGGTCAGCGCATGCGCCCCGCAGCCGCGTGCCCGCCGGCCGGCGCGCGCACGCGCACGCGCAGCGCAGGAGCGGCGGCGGGAGGGCGGGGCCGCCGGTGGGCGGGGGGGGGCGGTCACGTGGCGGGCGCGCGGGGCCGGGGAAGGCGGGCCCGGGTCCTGTCAGCGCCGCGCCGCCCGCAGCCGCCGCTCGCCTCAGGGGCCCGCCTCGGCTGCCCGCCGCCCCCGAGGCGGCCCTGCTCGGCAGCGTGCCCCCCGCCCCCGCGTAACCCCCGAGGTCTACCCGGCTCCCCTCGGGTCGCCTGGCCGCGCCCGCGGCAGCTTTTCCGCGGAGATCCGCAGCCTAGGCCCTGCTCGCCTCTGCCTGCCCCGTTCCTCGTCAGGCTGTCCAAAGTCCGTCCCCACAGAAAACCCCGAGAAGCTGCTCTCGGCCCTGGGCCTGCGCTGCGTTGTCCCGAGCGCCAAGGCCGAAGCAGCTCTCTCCATCCTTCACCCCTGGCGCGGCGCGTCCCCAAATCCTGTCCTTGTGCCCGGGTCGCTTCCCAGGCGCCAGATAACAGAACCAAGCCAAATGGGTAACGCTGACGTTACAAGTGAGGTGTAACGTGCTCCTGAAGACGTCGTGCACCAACCCTTTGTGCCGGCTTTTTTGGGAAGGGTGCCGGGTTTCTCCCCACTTAACTTCTCCCCAGTTCAACTCCCAGGCTGGGAAGCCACAAAATCCTCGTTACCCCTGTTCAGGTGATGAGAGCTCCCGCTGCTCCTCAGGAGTGGAAACGCCAGGGGCAGTGGCTGTGGGAATCCGTGATGGCAGGATTTGGGGAAGCGAAGCAGCAATCGGGAAATCAAGCGCGCTCGTAGGTCTGTTACCAGTGGCGCTGCCCATCGCATGGGTCGTTCTTTCCAGTAGCCAACTGGTACTGAGCAAGATTCAGCCAAACCCTATCACTGGGGCTAATTGCCATAGAATGTTCCTAACTGTAAAATCCTGACGTGATTTTAATAGCTAAAACCACTGTAAGTTTACATTACTGTTTATTTATTTTCACTGCGATGCATTGATTAATAACAATTTCTAAATTTTAAAACTGCATGTGTACAGTGCTTAGGACATTGGAGCCTAATCTTAATTTAGTTCCCCAGGCTCTACTATACTACAAATTGTACAATAGTACAATACAAAATTGTGTTATAGTACAAATTGTATTATTTTATTTGTATTATAATACAAATTGTATTATAGTACACAGTCAATAAGACGACGACTACTGCTACTACTTTGCACAGTCAATAAGAACTTCAACTTGAACCCAGAAATTGTACATATAATTTTACCACCCTTTGCATCATCACTTTAGATATTGTTTATAATTTGAGCTGAAAGCTTCTATGTGCATCATTCATCTTTGCCTGACATTTTTGTTCAGTGTTATGTTTCAGCAAGAATGTGTCAGCCATTTCTGAGAACATAACTAGGCAAAGCTCACGTGAAGCTGGTTGAATTGTAGGAGACATCAGGAAAGAAGCTGAAAAATGGAGAAGTCCAGGTGATATTTTTTGAGATTTTCCGGTCCTAAAAGGCCAAAAAATTGGCAAGATCCTGTGGCTGCTCCGCTGGTGTGAGACTGAAGAGGTGCTTTGAGTGGAGCACCAGGTGACAGCCCTGACGGCGGGAGGGTGCACAGATGCCTTCGCCTCTGTCTCACAACTAGAACTGTTCTCCCTTGGAGACTAACTGGGGCGGGTAGAGCTGTCGTAAACTAACGCAGTGAAGAGGGGGGTGCTGAAGAGGCAAATGGAATATCAACTTAGCTTCAACAAGTCGTAAAGAAAATTGAGATAATGCGATAAGGAAATGTTAAGACAATTTTTCAGTTGTAAAGAATTGAAAAACAAACTCTTTTCCAGTATGTAATTGCCAAGGAGAAAACTTTCAGCATCTACTAAATAAATATAAATATTATCATGTTATTATAAATCAGTGAGACAGATACTGGTTTGAGGCAAAATGATGAAGAAAAAAGCTATGTGGGATTCAGTGATAAAAGACTAAAGAATGAAGGTATAGTTAATACTGCTTTAAAAGTATTAGTGTTCGTTTTCAAGGTTATTAGAATTTGAGTTAATAAATGGAACGGTAAAATGTGGTACTTTTTACACTTTCGTAATACCTTTGACTTAGTACCACAGAGCGTTCTAATTAAACATACCAGAGAGGCACACATTAAACGACTAAGGGCTGATTAGCTGACAGCTCTCCAAAAGCGCTTGTTAAATTTGAATTGGGAGACTTCTGGTGGAGTTCTGTGGTGACCTGTGCTTTGCCCTGCTCGGTACCGTTACTGCTAATCTGGAAGCAGGTACTGAATAATTTATGTTGAAATGTGCCCTTGACACAAATATTGACAGACTTGTAAATAACGCTAAAACCATGGTGATCACGCAAACCATTCTGATGATAGGAGTGTATTAAAACAAAGCATGTTTTAAAGTCAGATTGAAACCGAAGTAAAACTTGAATTAAAGTCATTTTGGTTTTTTTTTTTTTTCTTTAACCAGAACTGGGCCTGGGTTATTACTTTGAAGTCTTTGTTGAAGCCAAACTCAAGCTGAAAAATTCAATGCAATATTTAGAATAGCTGTTTAACACAAGAAGAGCCCACTACTGTGCTAGAGATCTGGCAGGGGCAGAAGAATAAGCACGGGCTATTCTTGGTGCAGGCAGCGAGGCAGAGTGGTGGGAAAGTGCAAGGCAGGTGAGAGGAGGAGGAGGTTGGCTTGAGAATCCCAGCAAAGACGAGGCGGCTTGCATCTGAGAGACGGCCCGGTCAGGGGAGGAGAAAGATTCACTGCTCGTATCTGTTGTCCTCTGAAATCTCCCGCTGCCGCTGAAACTCTTCTGACCCTTCTCATGTACGATTCCGGACACTTCTCCCCTACCCATATCACCCCAACGCACATTGTGAATCCGTTCAAGACTGTTTCGGTGTGCGGAATCTGAGCCCAAATTAGGAAAATACCAGGACCGGGTGAACATGAACCAGAACTCGGTCAAAATATCACTAGTGCGATTCTCTGTTTTTAGTATCGCCAGACCGACTGTTGACCTAGAAGCGAGTTCTAGACTGTATCGTTCAGATGAGTCTGTGCCTCCTGGGACACAGTGGTTCTGCAAAAGATCTAGAGTTTGTGTTGGACAAGCAACTCTCTTTGCTACTGCAGTCCTGTTGCTGAAATGGCCAATGAAGTGATTTTTTAGTACTGGGCTACCAGTCAGTAAATACTAAGTCTACGTTGGGTTTCCATGCTTAAAAAGCGATATTGAAAAATCAAGGGAAAAACCACAGACAATAGCCGTAAAATGATTTAAGAGAAGAGTTTGGCATATGCTCAAGTAAGTAATCAGTGAAAATGCAGGATAGTGCTAGGAGCAGAGCAGAAAGGCTGCGGTTCTCTTTTCTGGGTGGAAAGACCTCCGTAGCTGGGCTACAGCCCGCAAAACTTACTTTCATGAAGCCTTGAAGAGGCCGTGCTTTGCACGAGCCCCGGCCTTGGTTGGTCTCCAATGCGAATGGGGTCCTGGGAATGAGTTAGGGATATGTAGAGAGCTTTTATGCACAGCCTCCTCGTCTTATTTACTGTAGAAATTACAAGTTGTTTGGTTGTTGGCAGCAGAATGTAAAAAGAAAGAACGGTTAAAGAAGCTGAATAAATTTTGAAAACCTGGTTTTATTCCTTGCCACTGTCAAAAATCGTGTGTACTAAAATATTTAGTGTTCCTTGCCTGAAAAATGAGCAGAAATTCTACGCACTCCTAGCTAAAAGCTAATTTTTTGCTACTGTGCTTCTAACATACCATGTGCTAAAAACATGAAACAGCCTAAAATATTAGCACCTATGTCTTTTAATTTAACATGGAAGAGTTATGTTTTATGCTTAATCCATTGGGCATAGAGCTTTAGCTCCCATCTTTAAAAGAGAGTAAGAGCAACAGCTATTCAAGTCAGCATGCTCAAAATAATTTCACTGATACCCTTGAATCATTCACATTCTCTGATAAAAGTAACAAAAAATAATGTAGAAGGGAATCAGTAATTTTCTACTCAGTTGAGGGATTATGGCAGAAAATCCTATGGTAAGAAAGTTTTAGGACACCATTTTGAATAAAAAATCTTTTAATAAATGAACACTAATCCATGAGGCAAGACCCTTGCAGAAAAAATAGTGTGCTATCATATAGCTGTAGTACCATATATGATATATAGTATCATAATATTTATACAGAAGAAGAGAGGGAAATGAATTAAAATCACATCACAGAGTTGATGCTGTCATTTCGCAATTTCTGAGCGTTTGGGCATGTTTTTTAATGTAGCTTGCGGAAGGGGTAATTATAATGGCAATTGTTTTTCTTGTTTGCTACAGCGTTGCTCAGGTGCTGCCTAAAATAGGATCCCGTTGTGCTCTGCGTTGCGCAAGCACGCACCAGGGGACAGCCTCAGCTCCAAACAGCTCCTCGTCTAAACAGACAAAACGGACACGGATCAAAGAGCGTATGACGCACAGCGGGATAAACGAACTTGCAGAAATCGCCGTGTAAATGTTGTGACTCCCGTTGGTTTTGGGGTGAAGGATGTCATCAGCAAGGTACTACCGGAAGGAAGGAGCAAGGGCAGGGGGTTTAGGCAAGCGAGAGAAGGCAGAGAAGGGAGACCAGGTAGGGTGGGATCGGAAGAGCAGAGCGAGAGGAGAAGTTGGAGCAGGCGACCCCTTCGCGTGTTGTACATAAAGAACTTCACTGGAGACATGTGAGTTGGCGGAGTTTAAAAGCGTGGCTTTGAATTTCTTGAGAGCCTCGAGGTTAGCGGCAAGACTGGCCGGGGAGGGTGAAGCAGTTCCTGTTACCTGTTTCATTTTACATTTTACACGTGAAATCTTTGACCGTTTTTACACATCCATCTGTTCAGTGAGGCTTTGGCGGGGTACTCGTTTGAAAGCACTGAAGATCTGGCGGGGAGCGTGAAGGAGTGCCGTATAATCTTTTGTGTGCTGAAACTGTTGATAGTATCGTAGCATTGCGGAGCGCTGTGTCCTGGGCAGTTCATGGAAAAACACTGTACCGGTAGCCACCGAGAAATAAAAACACCTCGAGTCTTCTGAAATCTGCAAACCTTTTCTCCCTATAATATGTTGGGAAAAAGAAATCTTTCCTACATGTTCTTTTGTATTATCATCAGTTATGGTGACTGTGTTCTTTACATTCATTTTGAATCTGTGTTTCCTGTCATGAGCAGATTAAAAACAGAAGAGAGCGGAGTGAAAGTTTTCTATTGCAAACATCTGTGTCTGAAAAAGGATTGTATTTCCATGTCCTGGAACATCAAGGGGAACAGCTTGCCCTCCCCAGACACACACCTTTGGTTTGCAGCAATAAGGACTTTATAGACAAGGTTGCTTTACTACAGTAAATAGAAAACCCAATTCTGCTGTTATTTCTGGTGGTTAATCCAGCCTGGGTGTCTGAGGAGACCTTCGCTCATTGTTCCCAGCAGAGAGCTATCTTATTCTATATCTCTAAAATGCTTAATGTATTTTTGGGTGTAACATAAGCAACGCTTTTAATAACTCCTATCTTTTGTATCTGAAATTCAGCTTTATATGCAAGTATTGCTGTCCGGATAAGTGTTCTTAGGGACTGTCAGCAGAAATGGAGAACGGGCATACTTACCCTCTGTACGTTAAATGAAATCCACAGACAGAAAAAAATGGCTATGTCAACGGACTTCACAAAGGAAAAAGCTAGTGCTGACGTATCATCCATATCTGTCTGCTTTTAAAGAACACAAGTCTGGAAGAGGAGAGGAAAGATGTAAGAAGCGCTGGAGGCCAGATATGCAGTACTTTCTCATGCTTTCTGGTATTCTTACAGGAATTTAGCCCCGGAAAGAAGGAAATTTATTGGTTTAGATGCTGCCCTGAGACCTTCCTAACTCCTACATAAACGCCCTCCTTTTAAAACTTCAATGTACTAATACGCATCAATGCAAATACCACCCAAAATGTATTTCACTGGATTCACGTACTCCCTCAGCCCATCGTACCCAAAGATCTGTTACGCTGTGTGCGAAACGGGAACAAATCTGGGAAAGAGTTTGATAAAATCGTTGTCTGGACTGGTTCTTCAGTCACAGTCGTCTTGGGCACGGAGGAGGCTTTTGCTGGTATGCGACAGCGATTCTTCCTTTCTGAAGTGGAAGCACATCTTCAAGTAAGAGTCCATGGGCTAGAGTTTTGCTTTGGGCAGTGTTATTAGTGAGGACGGTCTTCTCTCTCCTAATCATGTCCCCCGTCTGCCAAACCTCCTTCAGCTGTACCCAACCAATGGGGATATTTCCATGCCTGTGAACATATTAAAGACTCTTAAGACTGCAAACAGTATTACTGGAATTAATAGAAAAATGAAGAAAACGTAACAGTTTTAAACAAGCTTGGCAAAATTAAGAAATTGTCTGTTAGGAAAAATGTCAGAAGCGAACAGATTTGGGAAATTTAGGAATAGGTAGGAATTCAGGCAGTCTGAGCCTCTGCTTGGCAGCTCTGGTTGTTCGGTTTAGTAGGAGAACCTCCCCGCTGCCTTTTGGCAAAGGCAATTAGCGTGACGCCTCGCTCGCTTTCTCTGGAGGATATATTGCAGGGTGAACACTTGCCTGTGACTTAAACGCCTGTCCGAGGTTCTCGGAAGAGACTACAAGGAATAATGAAGTGAATCCCTCAACCTGCTTATTGGAATAAGGATCTGGGATAGGATACCGGGAATAAGGATGGAAGAGTGGGGCGCAGAGAGATCTGCTTGCCTAATTCGCATTTAAATCAGGGGTCATTAGACACCAGACGCTTTTGAAAAGTCATTGGTGTAAAACCTATGATTTATTTTTATAAATTGTTCCAGTTCCTAAAAATATGCCCTATTTCCAATCTAAATTAGTCTAATTTCACTTTCCACTTTTAGATTGCATAAACTCATTGCCTTTTAAGCTAAAACACCTTTTACTTTCAGAAATCTTCTCCCTTTATAATCAAAGTATATTTTGTTTTTTTTTTCTTAAAGAAATGGCACGGACTGATTTTTTCCAAAACTGTCATAAAATAAGCTTTACACATTTCAAATTACAATTGTGGCTCCTTAATCTTTTCAGGTTTTCAAGCTCTTCTGTTCAGGATAAGCACCAACATGTGCCACAATACTATTGCTATTCTCAGTATAATTTGTCTGCTTCTACTCAACCGTCTGCTAAAAAAAAAAAATAGAAGTGTTGCTAAGGAAGTTTGCAGATGATGCACGGATTGATAGAACAATAAATAACGTTTATATATCTGAGAATAGTGCTAGCTGCTGCGCCGCACTGAGAGCTCACATGCTTTCTATCTGATCTCTGTCTACCAATTTCAGTGCCGGTGATTTCCACAGTCCCCCGACGTGTAAGGGTGAGGTAGGATTTTTGTTTCCAGGTGTGCGACCTTCCCCATGTATGTGTTTTCAGACAGGTTGCTTGAACGAGTTCCCCTTCCTACCAGAGAACCCAGCTGTATGTAACTGGCTCCCTCAGTCCTGTTTGTCATGCCACCAAGCTGTGCATCATCTGCAGACTTTACTAGCACTGCTTTCGGGTTTTTTTTCTATATGTGGTTAATAAAAATACTAATTGCTAATATGAGATCAGGGGCTTACACCTGTTGAACTGGTAATGATTTAACATCTGTTTAATGTACAGTTCCATATATACTTCACTGGTAATTTTATGAATTTTACGTTAATTTAAAAAATAAGACTGTCACAAAGTACCAAAACAAACACTTTACAATAATGTAGATATGGCACAGCCAAGTGTATTTCTAGACACCAGAAAGACTGAAGCACATAAAATGCAGAGCTGTTATAATTATCTCTAAAAAAATCACTCAGGTGTGTTCGTGTAATATTAAATAACACTCCCAGGTAAAGGTTTATCAATGTTAGGTTTTTTATTTTACCATTTACACGCACATTCATGGCTATGCTCTGACTATTGCGTTCCCATCTGGGGAACGCAGAACGCCTATGGTTTATGGGATACCTGGACTGGATTTGCAGCTGCTTTGTTTCACCAGAGCAATGAAACGTTGCTGAAGTAGACTCTAGCCCCCTTTGCTTTCTGCACTCCAAATTCCTGCTGATTTGTTGTTGCCTCCCACCATTAATTATTCTTCGTACGCGACCCCCTTGTTGGCATTCCCTTAGCCGGGCTTTATCCTGGGAATGTATGAAATTCCCCAGGCTCCACAATCCCGCTCCCCTTGTGCGGCATGCTGGGAGGGTGCCCAGCTGCGCAGAGCACCGGCTTGGCTGGGAGTGACCGCAAACCCTGCCTGCTCTGCCGCCCGATTCTCTTGTGCCACAGACCGAGAGAGCCGGGCCGGCCGCCGCTGCCAAGGCAGCCCGGGGATGGCACGGGCACCAGCTCTGGCTGGGCAGGAGGGCGGCAGCGCCAAGCAGCACCAGCCCCTCTCTCCAACTCTTCTGGCCTCTTGGTGACAGCGGCAGCGACCCATCAGCTCTCCGCAGCTTTTCCCTGAGCCCTCTGCCTCAGCTCCTCACCTTTCCTCGATCTCATGGCAGAAGCGACCCTGTCCCTTCTCCTTTGGGCAGCAAAATACAACTTTGCCCACATTGCTTACAAGCCTGGAGCCGGCCGTCTACACATGTCCGCTTCGCTCTCCATCGCACCTCCAGGGAGGGTGCCCCTGGCTTCCCCTCCAGCGCCGAAGACGAGCACGCTGCCTCCCACCTCCCTCTCAGCTTGTCTGTAGCGAGGATCTGGCACAATAGGTGCTTTCCTCCCAGATGCTTCGTATGAATGGCCATGCTGTTATTTTTTGTAACTAAAAGTTGTTTTGTTGTTGTTATTGTTTTTCCCCCCATGCAGAATTGTTCCCTTTTGGACTGGCCACCATCATCCATTGTTCTCCATGAAACAGAAACTGCCGTTGCCCTCGGGGGAGATGGTGGCTGCCTATACTGTGAGGCATCATAAAACACAGACCCCGTTGGGAACAATGGGGAAAAGCCTTCTCGACGTGGCCACCAGCTGAGGCCTGCCACCGCTCCCGGCGCGTCCAGAGCACTGGGGAGTGGCAGCCATGTTGAGGGCAGGCGGTGGTCCACCGAGCAGCCTCTGGGCCCTGCCTGGGGGGAAAACCAGATGGCATGCAAGAGGAAAAATACCCAGGCAAAACCGGCTTAATTACAAGAAGCCAGTGAAATAAAGTCTTCGTGCAAGGTTACAATGAGTTCCACGGCTGTGGGAGCCAGCAGAGCTTTTAGCCAGTTTTGTAGGGGAGGTTGAAGTCCTTTTTGCTGCTCTCTCCCATTGATGCCTTGACTCCCCCTTAAATACTAAGAGAACAAAATTCTTATTTGACAGTTTTAATAGGAAACAATTTTTGTCACAGAATAATAAGTGTTTCATCTATGAAGTTGTGATATTTTTCCACCCTCCCTTTTCACTGGGCAGCCTCCTGCCTCATGTACTCTTGGGTTGCTGGAGTCTGTGTTTTTTTACCAAGATAGGAGACAAAGAGAGGTCTAATAATGGGTGGTCCATTTTTTTTAAATGCTTGATTTTTAATCTCTAAGCAAATTAATATATTCAAATACATCTTTGAAATCACCAGAAAATTTGTTTTGTAATCAAGCCATACATATTGCACTGTTAAGGAGAGTACACTGTGTTTTTCATACAGAGTAAAGAATAATTGATAAAGCATGCCTGAGTTTGAAAATTCTGCCCTGACTCTAGGGTCTTTAATTGCCTCTAAAACACGCATTCAGTGATAGAAAATATTTTAAAAGATGATGAAACTGGAGGGCATGTATCATCAGTAATTTTGCACAAGCCATACTGTAGGAATGTTGTGATTATTTTTGAAAACAAGCGTTGTGAATCAAGGAAATAAACGGGCAAGATCTTGCTTAATGGGAATTCAAACCATTCAGGTAATTAAAATCACAATTAGCATAGTTACCCAAGTCAAAGCACGTGGGTTAAAATCCCACGTACATAAGCCTCCAGATCTCCGTACTTTTACATTTACAGTTCTATAGGATGAACAGTCATTTGCTGCCATTATTCTTTTGTAGCAGAAAATTTCCTCTTGAGCAGAAGTCTTAAACCTGCCACAGAGCGACACTAAACCCCTTTATAATTATGCCTATGGCCATTTCAGCGGCTTTGTACTTAAATGGATAAAGTCGATCTTTAAAGATTCAGTATATGCTCTTTCCTTTTCGGAGTAGGGACTGTAATTACTTTGGAAGCAGCTGTTCATCTAGAACGATGAAGCTGCATTCTCAGCTGGGACACTGAGCTGCTGATGTTATACACCTAATAACGTGAGTTTGGGAGCTGAGAGGTAGCTTTTTGGTTTCGAATCACCCATAAATCCCGTTCAGGGTGCTAGGTGTGCTCGCTGCCTTCCACACTAGCTAAAAGAGGGAACACCCCGTGTTTAGTAATAACTTAATAAATGGAGGCTACTGCCCACAGTAAACATTGAATGCAGGGTCGGAGGATGATTAGAGTGAATGAATCAGTGGAAAGCGGGAGGGAACGGGCAGGGAGCAAACCCAAAAATCATGGTATGAGAAATGAAGTGAATAAACAATGGTCTTGAAAGGGAGCCAAGGGAAGGAGCTTTTTTTTCCTGGGATCATGAGCAAAGCAACGGATTGTTGTTCAATCTTACCGTATTTCAAGAAGCGGGACTTTGTTTGTAGTAAAAGAGGATTACTTCAAAGAAATACCTGGCTCTTGTAATCAATTTCTCGTTCTAATGGAAACAGCCTGCGATGTTGTGCGTACGGGCTAACTGCTCAGGCCACGGTGGAGTTAGACGATGCGACCAGAGAGAGCAAACAATGAGGAAAAACAGGGAAGGAGGACAGAGGAAGATTTTAGAAAAAGACATGGCAAAATGGAAGAAAAATGAAAACTTGCAGGAAATTAATCTAAAGCACAGAGAGATAAAAGAATGTAGTCAGGACGTCTTCTTCAGCGTCATAGTCAGTCAGCTGGGAGATGCTAGTGGCTCTGGGGAAGAACAATCCCTAAAGTGTACCCGTGTTCAAATTTCTGTTAAAAAAGAAGACCCTGTCCCTCCCGTCCCATTGCCATTTCAGAAAAGCAGCCCTCTCAGACAGGCAACCAGGCACCGCGACGGAGGGTTAAAGCGCACGAAGCTGCTGCCCATTTGGAACACACTCCCGTCTCCTCTCACATCTGCAGAGCATTTAGCCGCTTGCATCTGGTTGTGTTTGCGCAAATATAATTCCATATTCACTAATAATTCCCGAGGCTAAAGGCCCCTCTCCTGTAACCTTGTTAATATTCTCACAAGGCCTGGTGTGAACGCCTCACAGCATTTGGATTAGAATGCAGTCTGGTGGGTTTTTTTTCCCCCCTGTCTCTTACTCTTTCTCCCTCTCGTACTTTTCTGGCCTCCAGTTTCCTGGCCACCCACATGACGAGACACTCTCCCTCCCGCTCTCTCCCCATTCTCAGTTTCAAGGAATTTCCTTTTGTCAAAGGCAAAGTGTGATTGACATATTTTCCCCCTCTTAAGTGCAGTCTTCTTAATACTTGATTTAACTATGTCCTTATGGGGCTCGTATAATCATTACCTAGGTGAGAAAGAGACCCCCTGCTCCCTCTCTACCGTCCGATCTTGGGCTTCAAGCGCCAGACTGCTGGCTAGTTAGCGTGCTTTACATGTTTTTTATTCACTTTTTAAAGACGTTTTTATTAATTTGGTGGTGATGAGGGGTTCCAGATTTACAGCATTGGAAACTGAAGTAATTTGTTTGTCCACAAAACAGGTACCACCGAAGCAGCCGAACTGCCAGCTCCCCTGTCAACGTGCCTTGGGATCCCCTTTCAAAGCACCTCACCCAGGCCAGGAGAATCACCTTCTCCTCCGGCCTTTCTGGGGAGAAGGCAATTCAATCTTCTAATCAGCCCTCAAGCCTGATGCTAAGACTGATAAAAAACTGAGCCGGAGCTCGCTCTGACCATGGCGTCACGGCAGTCAGGGACATAAGCATTTTGCTGGTTGACTTCTGGTCACTCCTTTCTTTAGCATGAGAAGCGATGGTTTTCTGTTGTTCTCCAGCCTGTTTTCTCCATGCCCTGCGTAGCACGGGCCCTGGCCACCTGCCCACCCCAGGGAGAGACCAAGGGGGGGGTGTGAAGGAGAGCGGCCATGGGGCTTGGGAAGGTGGATGGGCTGCTGGCAGGAGAAGGAGGAGGGCGAATCCCTAAGCTGATAGCCTGGAGTCTTTAATGATCCCCTGGTTCATTGATACTGGGCACCCCGCTGTACTGCGCTGGATGTACCCGCCATGTGTGTATTGGGCCAGGAAGGTAAAACTCTGCATTGCGATGGCTGTGGGAATTCAGTTGAAGAGGTGGCTTAAACTGAGCCAAACATTTGCAATACAACGTAGGAAGGATTATTAACAAGTTTTTGACCGAATATTTGCAAGATCTTAGCACACCTTTTAATCAATATGAGAGCAGAACAGAGTTTTGTTTTTTATTTAATAGAAATAGTGCTGGAAACTGATTGTTATAGCCAACGTCTAAGGAGATGTTTATGATTAAGTATTTTGAAAATTTATGCCACATCATTATAATGTTTTGTTTTCAGTTGTGTATGAACTTTGCTACATTTGAAACAACTAGGGTGAAATTTCCCATGTCAGGGATTAATCTCTGTCCCTTGCATCCTTCTTTTCCCCTTTCTTTGAAAAAGGGAGGAAAAACAATTGAGTTTTCAGAAAAAACTGAGGGAGACTTTATTCCCGTGTATATGCTAAAAAAATCCCTGAAAGGGATGCCAGGAAGAATTAATAATCCCTACCTAATTCGGATGAAAGACTTGTCTTTTGATCAGCAGTTGGGGCGGAGGATCCCTCTGATGTCAGGAATGTATACTTGCCTATTTCCGTGAAAATTTTCCCACATTTACCCAAGTTATGAGCCTCGGAAAGTCCCGCTTTGCATAAAGACAGTAGACATGCATGTTGTCTGAAGGATTTCTGCCTGTTCTCAAACCCAGGGGTGGACAGTGACCTTCTCTCCCACCGGAGCAGCGAGGTACGTGGTGTGGCCACACTGTCTCAGGGCACAGGAGATGAACAGTGCTGCTGCCTCCGCTGTGGTTTCAGTGGTTGTCTGACAGAGCATGGGAGAGGAGAAGGAACAAGACTGCGGAAGGTAGGGAGCTGGGACCGAAGTGCTGGGACCGAAGACATTGGGACAAAGAGCTGCTGGGCTCCACATCCTGATGTTCTGAGAAAGGGTGGGGGGCTCACAGGTAGGACTGGAAAGATGACGGGGGAGAGGCATGGACCTCAGATGCTTGTCGCTGGAAACAGAACAGGAATTTCCACACATTGGAAATTCGGAAATTAAATATAACAGAGAAAAAAAAAAACACCAACGTAGAAAATCAATGATTCAGAGCAGAGTTTGGATGATATGCAGTAAATAAGACACGAACCACCTATTGAACGATGAGTATAAAAGAAGACCGCAAATATACAGGATCTTCAACAGAGATCCAGCTGAAAATTGTTATGTGGTTAAGTAATTAAAGATGGTAAAGTAGCTGATGGGTAGGGCTGAAATAACGTCAGGCTTATTGCTGATGTACCTTAACTTCCGAATGTTTGACTTTGCAACATTAATAGTTTCTTAACATGGCATTATTTATACAGTACGTAGACATGGTATAGGGTATAGGCCAGGACCTACACTGCTGTAAAGTGAGTTAGATTCTGTACCTCATTAATGGCTTAAATTAAATTAATTAGCAACTATTTACCTAAGCTCTGGCTCCAAGCCACAAAGATTCAAAAGAACGCATCCTTCGCAAAGCCAGCTTCTGTGTATTCTGTAATGAGAAGGGACCAAACCGTAATGATATAAAAAAAAATCCTTTCATTCTTGTCTTCCTTTCTTCACACAAACATGTGCAGCTGTGGCCCATATCTGCTGAAAATAGTCATCACCACAATATGGCAATGAATATTTTCAACCATTCTTTTAAGAAAGCTTTTATCTTTTCTTGACCTCACAATGTCTCCAGGCAATCTATCTCCATTGTCAGGGCCTTGTTTAGTGAAGTATTGTTTCAAGAAGCATAGCCCAGGACTTTTTTTCCAGTATGTGCCTGGGAAGGAGTTAATTTGTAGGTGGCTTCAGCAGCTTATCAGATCACAGTCCTCAGCCTTGCTGCCGCCACGTGCCAGGGCTGCCTCCCGTGCCACGAAGAGCCTGTTCCCTGGCTCTGCGCGCATTTGGCTTGCAAGCTGCCCAGAAACTGATGTCGGGTACCTGACTAGAGATACTGGTAAAATACTGCATTTATGCGTTATCGGAAAGTGCCAAATTCCATTGCTGCGGAATAAATGAGTGAATGAGGCTGTGACTGAAATGCTTCGAGAAGGTGATGCGAGAGCTGCTGTTTCCAGCCCCGAGGCAGCCCTGCGTTGCTGCGCTGGTTTACCCCTGGTTCAGGTTCTCACAGTTATTTCCATAACTGCAGCTCTCAGAAGCTTTTAAAAGCGCTCTTGTGCACGTCACCTGTGAGATCAGTTCTCCACCGCTGTGTCCTGTTGGGCCACTCTTCTGTCCGGCAAATGCTGCAAATTGTGCGGGAGCCGTGGCTTTCAGAATGAGCCCACATAGCTCAGGAGACAAGTGACCTGAAACCTGCTGGAGTATTTGTATGCTCTGTTTTTTTCTGAAGAAAAGCCCCTCTGTTCTCTGTTGTCAAAAATTGGCAGTAATAATCTTCTTTTTAAAATTCAAAGAAGGAATGAAATAATCCTGCACCTTCCCTGCCAGATTGAACTATCTTTAAATGTTTGTCTCTTAACTGAGTGTTTGGAGGGTGTGGGGGGAAGAAGGAGCAAAAACGGCTTGAATAAATTGCCGACGGAGTGTCTCAGTGTATCAGATGTTTCCCAGTCATTGTGTAAAAGAGCCCCTGCCGTAGTGTGCGTACGGTCTCAAGGAACATGGTACAGAAAATCCGAAACTGGAAAATGGGAATGGGATGAGGCTAGTAGCAAGTAGCATCGTGGCCCTGCAGAACAGGGCTGGAGGGGTCTATCACCGCCAGGGTCCAATTTGGAGAAAGTGGAACACAATCCAGACTCACTCCACTGTCGTCAAGTACCCGTGAAGCCCGCGGGCAAAGTATGCCTCGCCCCCTTTAGCGGCCAGGCCAAACGTCAAATGGCAGTCTGCCGTTGCTGCTAGCAAATTGAGAAGCAAACACACTTCTGTCCCTTCATGTCCCCCCCAAGCAAACAGCAAGCTTGAGGGATGCTGGGCCTTCTGTTATTAAATCAGTAGTTTGACAGCTATACTGTGAGCTATACTGAGAGCAAGGAGAAATGGCTCTGTTACGATGTGGAATCCCAAACCAAAACGCTTTCCCCTAGGAACAGGGAAAACTGGGATACGGCAACTGGTGTTTCTGTCCAGACACGAGTGATCCGGCGCTCCCTTCCGCGCCCGATTTCGAGCTGCCTGCAGATGTGTAAGGTGCTGCTGCGGGTGAGGCGTGAGACAGAGCCTCCTTTAGGCTTTCCAGAGGCAGCCCCTGTTCCCGTGGATGCTTTGGACAGTGAATGGCATTGTTCTGGGGGCTGCCGCCTGCGCCGAGAGGGTTTGTACGCAATGTCGAATCCCTCCTGTCCTGACCCCTCCTGACTCCCGGACATCTGTGAGGGAACACCCCTGAGAGGGTATCTGTAAAGAGCCGTTTATTTTGCAGTGAAGGGGTAATCTCATAATAACCAGGGAGTTCCTCCAAGTTCCTGGGAGTACGGAGGGAACATTGCCCGGTGCTGCTGGCCGAAACGCTGCAAACACAAATACAATGGGGGCTCTGAAGAAGGCAGAGCGGCTCAGCACCCACAGCCCGTGTTTATTTTCTCCAGAGATGAAGGGGGGACTGCAGGTCAGCAGGAATTGTGCCTTCTGACTGGTATTTATTGACTCAGAAGTCCTTGCTGACAGACAGACAGACAGACAGGCAGGCAGGGAAGGGTTCCATTACAGTGACGTCGTTTCTTTCCCTCTTCGCCCCCGAGGCTTTCACTGCTGGCACTCTTTGCGTTGCTGCGGCTTCTCCAGCTGGTGCTGGGGCGAATGGCAGCTGCCTTTCCCCTCGCTGCTGCTGGAAGCCCGGGTGCCCCTGGGGCACGCGACTGCCAGGCTTTCAGCGACCTCCTGCAGCGTGTCCGTCGGAGACGCGGCAGCAGCAGAGAGCTTCGCGCTCAGCCTTCCCTCGGAGACCCGGGTTAAGACAGGAGGTCTGGGTTGGATGCTGAAGGGGACCTGTGGGTGGCTACCGGGGGTCAGTGTACAGGGGCTGTGTGAGAGAGGAACGTATCCCTGCACCGTGCTCGGCCCCGTTTCCACCTTCCATTCCCCGATGCAGTCACTGCTAGTTAGGTCTTCGATTGCCCTACTCTGTGCTTTAGGAGGGATTCGAGTCCTTTCTGTAAGAGACGGTGAGGCAGATCTACTGTCGGCTATTCGCAGGGATGCTACGACACCCTGAGCAGCCTCCGTTCGAGCCAGGGGCCATGGCTTCGATACTTTTGATTCCTAGTATGGTTTCTCTGGAGCGTCCCTTTGGATTTAAGTCCATGCTGGAGACTTACACCTGTTGCAAGCAGTACAGTCAGCTATGCTTTTAGCCACACAGGGCAGCCTTTTTTAATGCGCCCTCGCTGGCAATGCAAGATACTGGATCCTTCATCCTTTGTCAGAATGGAGAAGCAATATGTCCATGTTTAAATAGCATGAAATGTTTCTCTTGTCCCCACACTCTCTGTTGCTTTTTAAAGATGAATTATCTCACTTTGGGTCCAGCAAACCGAAGGTGGCAGTTTCGAAAGGACGCGGCAGGCCGGGGTACAGGGTATCTGGAATGTTTGCAGCACAGCACTGTCAGACAGATCAGATCGTAGGTTCTTTACTCGTTTTAAAAACATCACACTTGCAGCATGGGTAAGTGGCTCACACTGATCTCTTGCTTAGTGAAATTTACACCGGTGATGCTAAGAAGTTGCAATGTGCGGGTGCCCTTTCGGATTCGGTCTTGATGAATATGCCATCTCTGCAAATACAAATGCGTATGAATGAGAACCCAAGCATCGGATAATTCGGTCCACTTCTTGAATGCCAATGCAAGATTACGTGCAACAGTGCACGTTTTGCTTTAGCAGTCTTAAATGGTGAGGTATCTTCCACATTTGGATTCTGGCTGTTTTTCTAGTAATCTGATTCACGCAGCGAGGCATGGTTGCAACACTTTCTGTTCTGTGACAGAATGCTTCTTACATCACCTAACATATATGGAATTCTTTTCAGGCTCTACCTCATTAAAAACTGATGCTTAGATCTCCTGCCTCTCTAATGTACAGGGGCAGATCTAGGCATATTTTCACTTTGAAAAGATTTCCTCTCCTTTTCATTAATGACAGCTGTACAGCTGTCTAAAGACTGTGGAGATTTCCCTCTACACGGCTGGATGTTTACTGTCTTGGTAGTCTGTTTGTCGAGAGCCCCATGCTTTTGTTCCCCCAGTAAAGCTCCGTTAAGCATAACCTGTTTTCCCTAGCGTGGCCTTCCCAGTAAACAGGAGTACAGAGGGCGAGGGGTTCCACGGGTGTCCAGTGGATGCTAATGATGGGGTGGTACTGCAAGGAAAATGCTTTCCTGGCTGGGTCTCTTAGCCGCTGAGAATGTCTCACGTCAAAGGGCTGCAAGAGCAGAGCTCTCTTCGTGACGGTGCATATAGAGCACCGTCAGGGTGCTTACAGCTGCACATCAACTTACAGCTCTAAGTGTAAGGAGGCCAAACCAGCCCCTAAGCGTTTCATCATCTAGCCTTGCCGAGCTTTAGGTGTAACGGGGCACAATATGTTACAAGCATGCAAATACTGGGCACAGCTCTCATCACTCCGATGGGCTTCCGTGCCTGAAGAGGGAGTAACTGGCCCATCGAGTCTTACCTGAGGGCTGGCTTACCCAGCTGGGATGCTCAAGCTAATTCCTGTTGGAATAAGAGCGCATGCATAGAAACAAAGTAAACCTTGATTACAAAGCAAACTTGTTTATTACCAGTCTGCTACGTGTCTGGCCCACTGCGACTTTCTTTTCTCTATCTTTAATCCACTGCTTTTCTCATCTTTCCCCATGGGGTGCAGTGTCCTTATGTCAGTGGCTTTCAGCTTGTGATCCCCAGGTTTCTGGAAATCGGGGGACTGCTTCCAAAGGGTCTGTGAAAGAAAAGCAATTTATACGTGCTGTGCTGTGATCTGTGCATGTGAAATTTCTAAAGAAGATAGCGCGTCTGCGTGCCCATTGGGGTGGGCAGCAGAGTAAGATGAAAGGTTTTTCTCATGGGAAGAAGCAGGGGATTTAAATCCTAAATTTGTGGCCATTTTGTAATCTTTGGGTTCCTTTAGTTCTTCTCTGTTTCAGGAGAGGCATGCTGGCTGGTACCTCATGGACTGATGGAACCTCTCAGGAGTGTCCTGTACGTGCAGAAGGAAAGGATGCACAGTCCAAGGGGTGTTCACATTAGACTGGAATAGGTTCCTTGCTACTGAAATATACTGTGCCTGGCCCAAATTCCTGCATGAGGACATCTTGGCCATGACATCCATGCACAGGGAAGATGCTGACATCAAAGAGTGAAAGTTACCTCCTTAACAAGAGCAGGCACAGAGGCAAACATGTCCTGGATTTGGAGGTGAACAATTTTTGATCCTATGCAAATTATTGTAAATCAGTTATGTTTGATCTCTAATTCAGATCCTATTTAATCCCTTTGAAGGACACTCCATTGTGCCTTCTTTCTTCTACCCTGTCTCTTGGTCAAAGTGCTACCATGGCCCGTTCAGCCACCGTGTCAACCTTTGATCCTAGCTTTGCTCAGCACCTCTAAGCCCCTTTTCTTCAGAGCCTGTGGTTGCATCTGTTTGTGGCAGCCGTGTGCTAGAAACAGCTGCTTTGGCTGTTTCTGCGTTCACTCCAAACTAAGTGACAGCCAGGCACAACGGATGTAATCAAAGCTTACATGCATCGTTACCTGTAGCTAGATCTTAACTTTTCCTTGCGAACCTCAGCAAACTCCACTTAGCGTAGTTATCTCCGTCGCCACAGAAGGAGAAACAGACTTTGTTCTTTTGCCTTCTAGCAGTGAATCCTCGCCAATGAAGGATGCTGACCACATAGACAACCTGCCCATGCAGTGCAGGTTTACAGTCTTACTGTGATTGATCCATGACTTAGGCCTAGGAAAAATGAATTTTGGTAATGAGATTAGAGACAGATTAAAGCATTTTTCTTAAAAATAGCAGACCTCTGGGTTCTTTGACAGATCCCCTTTTGGTTTTGTTTCCTTCCCAAAACATCTTGTGATTTTCTGCAGTCAAACAGAATAGTATCAGGTATTATGACATGCATACAATGTGATGCATCTAACCGATTCTCCACATAAATATATACTCACAATTTTGTAGGTTTAGATACCTCAACTGATGCTGGACATCCACAGATACTGCATGCTGTGTATGTACAGAATGAAACTAAGGGCTAGTTATACACTGGAAGCTAATTAAAAATATCCCTGATGGGGCCAAGTTTGTCTTTCAATGATGCCAGAGCACACTAGTTTATATTAACACACATTAGTTAAGCACATTAGTTGAGTTTAGATCAACAAATCGAAATGGAACCAGACAATAGCTGGTTTCTTTCTGGCTTGCACATACTTCTTATATATTTAGGTCGTACTCTGGACAAGCAGAGCTCAGTGCAGTAACGTATTTCTTTTTGCTAGCTTTGCACTTCACCTGGTGGATTCTGGAGGGCCATTCGCTTCCCGTCTTTAACACGTTTCAAGAATGGCCACACTATGGCTTGCAAGGTAGATATTTCTTGACACATGGTGAGTCCAGCATGCAATCCGTTTCTTGCCATCCTCTTCTGAAGGCCCTCAAGGCATGTGTACAGAGAACAAGTTAGAGGCTCTGTGGGTTGTTCTCCTGGATAGTGCCACCAGGTAATCCCTGTAGTCCTCATTCCCAAAGATACATGTAAGTGATGCGATGCCATGTGATAGGACACATCAGGTGATGGAAGTCCAGCTATTGATAACATAACAGGTACATGTTTGGGAACTTAACAGAAAGGCTCTAGCTGAAGAGAACAACCGAAAAATGTCCCCATAGGAGGGTCTAGGGCCCACCTCAGCAGAAAGGTGGGGAGTGAGTGCTGTCCTAGGGCATAAGGCACTCCGGCCATACCTTATGTCTTCTCCAGCACATTGTCCGTGCCCTTGTGACAGATTCTTCAAGCAAGCAGGATGGCCCGGGTGAGCAGTGCCATGGAAACTCCGCTGTGTCCCAGGGATTTCCAACTCATTTGTTCTGCCACTCTTCCAGTCCTGGTACAGAGGCCACAGTGAAACACAGCCTTTGTTTTTGTACATGGATCCGCCCCACTTTAAGCTATGCTGGTTCAGCACGCTCAGAAAGAAATCAGTAGGAGTTAAAAGATATACTTTTCTGAGTAAAGGAAAAAAATCAATCCTCAGGAGATCAATCTGGGTTGAAGACTGAAATACGAATACAAAGAATGAAGAAGTAACATTGCAACCTGGTCATTTGGTTGGACATTAGTGTATTTTGACATATGTGAGGATAGGGGAAAAGATAGTAAATTAAATTTTGTTGTCGGAAATAAGCAAGGGTGCACTCACCTAATCCTGGGCAGACATGTAGTTTTTGTCACTGGCTCTTGAGCATATATATTTAAATTGGAAAACCCAAAGCTTTTGGGTTTGGATTTTGCAACATAGTTCAGTTGAATTATGAATCGGGAATTATGAAATCTGAAGTGGCAAATGGTTGTTGTTGATGCTTTTCTTTAAAGGCTTGACTGCTTCCCCTTTTGTCTAGTTTTCCTTCTGTGTGTATCTTGTGTGTCCCCACTTTATTTCCGTGTCTCTCACCTGCGCCTAACATGCCTGTTGTTAACATGTGCTGTTAATACCGTAGACTTAATTTTCAGAGGGGCAGCACAAAACCAAAAGCAGCTGCCTTTGGCTTCAACTGGAATTCAGCACCTCTGAAAATCAGGCACTGGCGTTTTTCAGTTGGAAGAACAGATTCCCTTCTATAAAATAACGCTTTGCATTTACAATTTAAAGAACTTCCAATCTATGTAGGTTTTAAAACACTGTGTACACTCTACGTTTGCACAGGAATCTGGCAGCCATTTCTAGGGAGCATTAAGCAACAAGATCTTGTAGTGAACAGCGGAATTATTTTTTATTTAGAGATTACATAACTCTGACAAAATGGAAACCAGCCCCCGTGCTTCACTGTAGACCAGAACTTTCTCTTCCCATATGGAGGATGACCTTTAATTGTGTCAGTTCCACCCCACATCCTCAGAAAACAAGGGCAGCTGCTTCACACATGAAGGGAAGCGGAGACTGAAGCAGCCATGTTGATCAAGGATAGATCATGACTGAGGTAACCTTACAATAGCTACACGAATCAGACCCCATCCGTCAGTCAGGTCTGCAAGAATCTCCAGGCCAAAATAATTGATCTTAAATGTCACAAATTGAATTAACCCCTCCCTGCCTCTGTCCCCTTAGCAGCCACTGTCGTAGCAATACTGACGTATCTGGAAAAGCTGCCCGTCACGGTTAACCTGTGGGGGTCCGAGCAGGGTTTGATGCTAGCAGTGCAAAGAGTGACACTGCACTGGAGCTCACGTGGCAGTGGCTGTATGGGAGGACTGGGCAGACGGGGAGCTGATGGTGCCCTTGGGCTCAGTTTGCTGGAGGAGGAGTTGCCACGTGGACTTCACGTAACCGGGACTCATAGCAAAGACAGAGAAACTAGAAACACACCAAGTATTCTGCCCCGAGTTAATTCATCGGTAGTCCCATACATGCCTCATCAGTAATTGTCCTAAGAACTCCAGCACCACTTATGCTCCCCGATCTTTCACTCTTTTTGTTCCAGCCACTCTCCTAAACGTTCAGGTTTTTGATTCTCTTTCCCTGTTCCTTTAATGTCTTCATGGTGCTGAGGGGGTGGGTAGGCAGGAGGTGCTGGGACCCCTTCTGTGGAGCAGCTGTGATTGCTTCCCGAGGATGTGTGAGAGTTGGGAAAGATAGTGAGGCATGATTTTTTGCTGTATGCTGAAAGGCTTTCTCCATCAACCTGAAGAAGAACCTGAGAAGTGGTGAAAAGGTATAGAGTTGTCAGCCGCGAAACAAAGCGTTGGCAGAGTTGGGAAGTACCTGGACAGTGTCTGCATCCTCTGATGAGCTGAGACAATTCCATTCCCCACAACTTGCCGTAAATCAGCAGGTCCTCTGCGCTGAAATAGGCATTCGGTGTTTGCTCTGCTGTTCCATAAAGGCTGGGGCTCTCGGGCAGAGAAATGACTGCAGTGCAGCGTGGAGTCACAGCAGTAAAGACTTTATCATTTCTTTTGACAAAGTTGTCGCTGAATGCAGTCGCATGCTAAAATACGATTTTAAAATATGAATTCACTTTGACTATGTTTATGTTAACTTTCTGTGAACAGTCAAGCAATTTACTTTTATTGACAAGAAAATCTGTAAAAAGTCAGTGTCGAAGATCCATATGTGTGCGTTTAAGTGGACTAGTTTTAAGTTCTCATGCATAGGCATTCAGTTTTGAAGTGCTTACACATTCCCTGGGCAAAAGGAATGGAAACAATACGATGTGATTTATCTGGCCAATCAAACCTAACCCAGACAGCTGCAGCGCAGGCTCTCCTGCTGGCTGCTGTTTCCACGCCGGCAGAAGAAGAGGGTGGATGCCTCAGATGACTGTAGTTTTGTTGTGAGCTGGTCACTCGGCTGTTCTTGCTGATGACTCGGAAGCTAGAAAAAGCACAACCTGCCCCCGAGGGTCACCTTTGAAAAGCACAGGAGCCCACTAAACCTGGCACTCACCGAACCACTGCCTATCGGTGGCATTCACTAAATTTGGCCTTTCATTTCTGTATTTAAATGTGAATATGTTGCTAGGGAGCAGTTTGCGTGCTGTGCTGGATATGAAATCTCACCCCCCGCAATTGATTCAATATCGTTAAAAGAACTGTTGACAAGTTCCGTGCAGCAAGTAGCATATTAGGACAAAATGATAAAAAATATGCTGACGTTTGGTGTCACAGTGTTGTTCTCATGTAACACGGGGGATGCATGACATCATCACTGAAATAACAGCTTCAAGCTATACCTGTGCAGCACTCCTGTGTGAACGTTCCGATGAACAACTCAGAAATGAAATGCAAAGGCCTCATTAAAAAGAAAAAAATACAGCACCAAGAACCAACACCTGGATCGCTCAAGGATATCACAGAATCACAGAGTCACGGAATCATTTTGGTCGGAAAAGACTTTTAAGATCATCAAGTCCAACCGTTAACTATGGATATGCCTAAATGCTGGCAAAGCTGCTGCCAAACCTGAAGATGTCTACATTCCCTACAGGGCTATACCTTTGCCAGCAAAGCTCCGTGTGATCTCAAAGGTCTGCCACTGAGCAGTTAAGTCTTGACTGCATTAGGTAGCACGGCACGTAACCTGCAAGATCTAGAGAAGAAAACCAGCGTGGTGTGAGCGAGGTTCCCCTGCGCACCCTTCGGGTTTCTGGACACAGCAGAAGTCCAAGCCCGGGATGCGGGCAGGTCATCCGCGGGCTCGTCCCGTCGCCTCCTCTGCCGGTGATCCCACCCGGCAGCACGGATTAGTTCGTAGCTCTCTGTCCACGCTAGTCCTTGCCATCTCTCTGACTTGTCCTTCCTCCATCTTCACCCATCGCAGGGAGTCTCTGCGAAGAACTTGGGAGAAAAGGTAATCTGAGGACAGATCTGTATTTTCAAGGGGTGCAGTTTGACTGAGGTGCGGATTTGGAACAAAAGCACTCAATGCAGTGCTCCTCAAGTCATGTACTTCATCAGCTCTGGTAGCATGACCTGCTTGCTGTCTAAAGTGTGTTTTCAAACAAAGGTCTTTTAAAAAACATATTATTTTGAAAATCAGAAAAAGTGGGGTTTTTTCCCCTTTTTAAAACAGAAATCAAACCCAGATGGATTTATAAATTTGTGAATACCATGATTTTCGGCTTGTCACTGAGCTCCTCCACGCTTTCAGACCAAACCTGAGTGCAGCCCAGCGTGCCCGTTGTGGTGAAGGGGCCTTTCTCCCAGGCTGGGGGCAGCTCCCGGGGCTGCTCCGGCAGCCGGCCCGGCCCGGCCCCCGCAGCGGGGCGGGTGCCGTTTGCCCCCAGCTGCCCCCCGGGGTGGCTGGGTGCGCCCGGGGAGATTCGGGTGGCCCCTGCGAGGGCGGCAGCGGCAGACATCTGCTGCACACGTTTTATTTATGTCTTGTTTGGAACGGCTGTGTGAGTGGCGCGGTAAATCTCACACGTTTTCTCAATCTGTACCCCAACCAGGTAGGATTGACAGCTGGAGAAAACCATATATTCTGAGCGCTAAATAGGTTATCCACCGTCCGTAAGAAAGAAAAGCAGTGAGCTTTACAACCGTGCCTCCCAGCCGTGCCCTTGTTTTTGACTTTGCCACTGGCAAGGCTGAGTGCCTGACCCCTGCTAACGTGCGGTGCCTTTAATAAGGAGAGGGAGGGAAGTAATTTTATACTCAGCGTGTGAGTGATTCATGTTCTCAAAGGGGATAAAAATGTTATTAGAAAATTCTCCTGCCAAATGTGTGGCAAACGAAACCAATTTATTAATGCTGTGAAGCCAATGTGTGAAATTGGGATAAAAGATGAGGTGCGGTCTCACCCCCGTGCTCGCTGCGGCAGAACGGGCGGCAAGACAAAGGGCTCTTGTCCTCGGGAAGGGGATGCTGCTGTTGTGACCACAAGCACTAGCAGCAAACAAACAAAGCATTTTCTTCAGCCTAGATTCACTTCAAAGTGCTGGGGTGAGAGATGCCGAGTCTGACCTTGATCATGAGCCATCGAGCTGCTGCTTGAAACCTGTAAAACATTGTCAGGACACCTTTGAAAAGGCTTTTATTCTTTCCGTAGTTCAAGGCTTCCTCTTCATTTAGGGTTATTATTTATTTTATTATGTGTTAAGCAGTCTCGGTGTGCTCTGTGCTGAACATGACACAAAACAAAAACAGTCCCAGACCCCAGAATATTCCCAATTTGAAACAAAGTTCACACGAGTAAGGCATGGTTTTGGAGCCAAGCAGGAGGCCCAGACATGGCCAGCGCATTTATACTGATGTATTTTACAGGGGATAATGGTGAAGGTGACCATATGTTCATGAAGCACCTATAAAGCAGGTGCTGTACTATTGACAAAAGCAAGGTGAAAGAAGTTTATATTGAATGACTCCTGAAGGGTCGAGGGTCCTCTGCCTGGTGCCCTTAAACTGAAGAAGTCTGTGCCTCTTTCTGCATCCCCCTCATTTTTGCTCTGTCTCCCAATGCCATGTTCGATGCGACTGAATGAGACTGAAGCAGCCCGGATGGAGCTATCAGCAGGATGAGCAAGTCTCAGCTCTACATCTTTTTACCTCATATGCAAATAGCGTCATCTCCCTGTTTTCAGCACCTGGAAAATACCAGCAGCCGGACAAAGAAGAGCCAGGCAGAGCCTGGCAGGACAGAGGAAATCTGCGGGGGAATTTCTGCCTTGAAAAACTCATCTTCTCCAGAACAGAACGTACTCCTTCATCTAGCGGTATCTGACTTCAAATTATCATGGAAGTAGGCATGCTCAGTTCTTCTGGATTCCTTTCTCTTCCTGAATAGCCCCCAAAACATAGATACTAACAACTCCATTTCTTAGCTGCAGGTATCTCGATATCTGGGCCTTGTTCAATCAGATTTTGATTTCACTGTGGCAATCATCATCTCCAAGGTTGGTTTGTTGAATTATTTTGTATGCAGAAACAAGGCTGAGAATTGTTCTGATGACTTTCTGGAGAACTATAACCCAGCCATTGGCTCACTTAGCCCATCCAAGCCCAGTCTTTCTGCTCACCTTTCATTCAAGAAAGCACTTACCATATTATCCTCAGACTCTGGCAGTAGGGCAGAAGAGGCGACGTGAAGTCAAACTTTGAGCAAAGAAGTGAAATCCGTTCAGATGTTCCTGAGCAAGAAGAAGTGTGAAAACTGTCTATTGCTCTTTCAGGCTAAAGAGGAATGTTCAGGAATTTGATGGAAGAGTATAAGGAATAAAATTTAGCTGCTATAGTCGAGCACGCACACGGTATAAGTGGCTGCATATCTTTTTTCATTTTCTTCATGGACTTGACCTCTAAATAAACTTATGCAGATTTAGCTAGTCTCAAAACTATAAGGGTTTCTTTTGTTGTTGGATTTGTTTTTTTTCAGTCTAGCTTCTATTAATGAATCTCGTCCTGGGATTTCTTCAAGCTTCCCTCAGCTCCCATTGTACCACTTTTCTGCCTGCCTTTGAACCAGCAAACTCATTCCACAAGATCTTAACATTATTTGTATTTTATCTACAGCAGGGATAAATTAATTCGTTTCTGACATAAAATTAACATATTATTAGCGTTGGTCACACAGCACGGTAGCTCAACCACAGCTGAATGATCCAGAATCCGAATTAATTGTTGGAGTTAGTATGAAGTACCCATGGTCATCTGCCAGATGAGTGTCTCTGTCTGGCTCTGTTTGTGGCTGGAGTCAAAGGGGGAAGGTCACACAACCAGTAACCCTGTCCCTGTACTCCATATCATCAGATTACAGTGTTCAGCTTTCTTGCCGTTACACACAAGTCCTTGGAAGAGCGAGGTGATTGTCAGGACGTAGTATTCGGAAGTAGAATCCAAGGTCTCTAACGTACAAACAACCATAAATAAATAAAACCTACCACTGACCGGCAGAAAAAAAGATCCAAACTCTAAGTCCATATATGCCTCAGAGTTCCCAGCTTCATGGGAGGGTCCTGTGTCATTCTCCTAATCCAAGTCCCACAGTGTTTTTACCTTCACAAGCTGGTCCTTGTTGTTGCAAGTTCCTGGTTCCTGCATCTCTTAACTTTGTGGGTGAGCTTCTACATACTCTACATTTTAAGAAGAGCTTTGAGACTCAAAGCGTACTTCCGGCGTTTGTCCACCCTCTTTATGGAAGTGACCTCAGAAATACTTGGCTGTGGGCTTACTCTCTTGTCACAGCCAAGGAAAAATCTTAGGTGTTTACTGCACTTTGAAATACATTCAAGTATACGCTTGCCTGTAATATGGATGTACTTAGTATTTTCCATCTGATTAGCTCTTTCCATGTATTCTTTGGGCCCTTCAACAACATCAAGAACCCAGTACAGTCAATCCATGGACTTTCCTAGAAGGGCCTTCGGAGCAGGTGGAATCTGTAGATTCCTAGGCAAAGGATACCTGTGCGTAGATTAAGGCAAGATGGACGCCTGGAACTGCATCTCAGAAGCCCTGAGATGAACAGGCTGTTCAAACTGTTCTCCAGCAATCTGTTAACCATATTCCCACCATTTTTTTTCTTCTCTCTCATTAACAGAAAACTATCGCGACAATCCGCTCAGCTGTCAAGAAAGCCAGGAAATTGTCCCTGTTGGCAGAGGAAGCGAAGTCTTCTCCATGGGGTCCCCAGAGAGCATTATGTTGCATTTCATGGGATCTAAGAGTTTACAGTCTAGTGCTAATTCTGGAAATGCATTCCCTGAATAGAGGCTGTTATTTTCTCAGTTCCAGTTTGCAGACCTATTGTCTGAATTGGCTAATCCCCTGCTAAAGCCTGTCCTGGGTCAGTGATTGCAGAAAAGTATCGTCTGAATAGCCGTAAACACAATAGAAGACAAATAACTCCATGAATTCTGGAATTAAGGGAACACAGTTGGCATCTTGTGGTAGTTTGACTTTGGTATCTAATAATGACACCAGAGAACTGAAGTTCTTCCTCTAATTGGCTTCAAGAGCGGCTTCCTAAATGGATTCTCTGATGTCAGTGAAGAGCTGAGCTTACCTTGCCAAAGCACTGGTAAAGGCTCTCCTCAACAGCTAGTGATTGACATGTTGGCTATCTGGAGTTAATAACCCTGAAGTGTTGTCACCTGTGTCAGCTGTAGTTGAAACTGGCTAACCTCTTCGAGCAACATTGTGAGAAGAAAGAGAATAGAAAGGAAATTAGAAGCAAACGAACATGACAATCTTCCATCTTCCCCTTCGACAACCCACATGTCTTTATAAACCTTTATAAACACCCAACAGTCTTTTCTGCCACAGTTTGATAATTTTGTATGCTGCGTGGAGACTTAAAGGGCAGAGCGACAGGAAGCACAATTAACCACTGTCTGGTATCACCTGTGCTGGTGTGTCGGTCCTCTGGAGCTCTGCTGAAGTCACCGGAGTTACTCCACACTTCCACTGGTATGAGCAGATCAAAACATAGCCTCATTTGTGCTGTAACTTACTTTTTTAGGGAAGCATAAGAATCTCCATGTTGTATTACAATACTTAACTGGGAGTTGTTTATTATTATACCATGATTATCATATGGCCTAAGAGTTAGTGGGCAGAGTCATCTCTCAGTGTAATTTTGCGTTTCCTGGGACCCCAGACCCTTGGATGTCTCAGATACAGGGCTTTTGCCAGTAGCAGCGCAGAAGTGACTGAGCTGTAACAGCCTCCTGGGATTGCTTTACCATATAAACTGTGATTTATAGCTGGGTAGCGCCTCATTTGCATTTGTTGTTGTTTGCAGCTATGTGACAGCATTGCTCTTCACAGCGTGCCAGACTGTATCTGGTCTCGGATGTTAACGTTTTCACAACAGGACTGTGATTTTGGCTGGGGCTGGTTTGCATTTGTATGTACATGCATATATATATATATATATGTATGCATTCACGTACGTATCCTCTTGCGCCTGCTCCACTGTTCTGCGAATCCATTTGACGCTCATCTCGTACAAGTAGCACAATTGCCCTGCTTAGGGAATTCCTCAGAGGGAAGATGTGGGCCATAGGCTGGCACTTTCTGTTCAAGTAAGCTTGCCACCTACATGACGATCAGGGCTTCGGCCGTCAGGAGCGTTCAGTACATGGGCTGCTTTCTGCGTGGAGCAGTAACTGCGCTCCTTTGCATCTATTTTTCTGTAAACTCAAAGAAAGACATTTTCTTTAGTCACAGTTTACTCTGATCATAATGCTTATCTGTCGGAAACTTAGTGTTTGTATCTCAGCAACTAGACGTTTCAAAGTATTGAGGCTTTTTTTGGCATACTGTCTCAGCAAGAGTGGTTTGCCCTGCAAGGAAAGGTGAGGTGGGAGCTGAGGGTGACAGCAGGGCAGGCAGGGGCTGGCACCTCACCGGCAACGCAGCACAGTCCCACGGCACCCAAGCAGGTTGAGCAGGACAGGCCCAGCGAAGCTAACAGGGCTCAGCCAAGGAGCCAGGGATCGCCACGCAAGTCTACAGCGGCAGGGCAGGTGCAAGGCCAAGCCAGGAGGTCAAGTCAGTGAGTCAGGCACAGGATTAATGTGGTATGAGGCCAGGCACCAGCAGGGAGCAAAGCCCTGAGCCTCCGTGCAGTTCCTGAGCAAAAGTGGATGCTTCCCTTCCTCCGACAAGGCATCTTCAAACTCTTTCCGCGGCACCTGATCCAAGTTACACAGCTGTGCCATTCCGGAGCTGGTCGTGCTCCAGGTGGCCAAGCCCCTTGGATGGGGAGAAAAGAGGTTGCAGAGCATGTTAATAAACTCAGGGCGGGCTCTGGTACATATTGAGACACTTTAGTTCATGCATTTATTCAGCAATCATGGGTACCTCATGGATTCCTGTTCTTATCTAGTCTCCTTGTATCTGAGAGACAATTGACCAAGTTACCTCCTCCTTCTCTTTTATTTACTTCAGGAAAGTAAATAAGTACTTCAGGAAAGTTCTTTATTATCATATTTCAGAAGGCTTGAAAATAACCTTTTTGCTGGCCTTTTTGCTGTCTCATGGTCTCCTTGTGCACCCCTACCTGTCTAGTGTCCCTGCTTAAGGAGGAAGATTTGTCTTTATCACAGTCACCATTCTAAGAAATAATAAAATGCAGAAGCTACTGTCATGAGGTACTATCTGAAATAGCTTTTCTGTACCAAATAGTTGTTCAGGTTGTTCACATTCGCATAATTTGGTGTTTACATTCAGCTTTTTAGTGCATTCTTCTCTGCAGTCAGGGGATGGCAAGGGCCATCAAGGTTCTGGTGCTTTCAGTATTTGAAGAAATATTGCTTTGATCAACACGATGTCTACACACAATGAAGGTACAGAATTTTTGGCGTGTCCAATATCTTAGGGGGCATGGTGAGTTTTAGCACACCCAGTTCCTGTGGACCAGACCCTTCTGCCTTTGAAAGACTTTCCAGAATTACAGAATATTTTTCCTTATGGACTCAAAATGTTACAGCTTTGTTTGGAGTCTATTCTGGGCTGCTCATGTGCATGGAAAACATCCACCAGACTTTCTGCTAGTTCTAGGCTGCTGGTTCCCAAAACAAAGCCATCTCAGGCAGCAAGGACTAGGCAGCACTGGAAGTAGTTGTCTGGAACAGAGGTAAGACAGGAAAATGGGGAAAATTTGATACGTGTTCCCTAGTCCTACCTTTCATTTAATTTGTCCGTAAGTAATGCATTTACCCAAACACAAGGCAACTTTGAATGGAAGACAGTCAATATTTTCTGTGTGTGTGCACTTTGGAAAGAGGGTGTTTAACTGCACACAAGACAAAAAAGACAATGTTTCCCTGTATTCAGATTATAAACTAGGTCAGGATTGTCCAGTCTTCCAGCACAGCAAGCCTGCTGCTGTGAACTTCTTCTGTCTCCCTGTGAGGTGCTGGGAAGCGTGCCTCCTTGGGAAGCTGGCTGTAAGCAGGGGTCCTGCCTGCCCTCCTCTGTCAGGGAGGGCAGTCTATGGGCATTCAGTATAGAACGAGACACTAATGTGGAGTGGGAGTTTAGAGTGTATTTTTCTGAAGCTCTTTCTTCCCCCATCCCACAAATTGTCTTATATTTAGGGGAGTCTGAAAGGTGTTTTTTTTTTTTATTATTTTTTTATTATTGAACTTTTGAAGAAGGCCTTCAAAAGTACAAAGTGAATTCAAGATACATCTTCCTGACTTTGTAAACCATCTATAATGATAAGAAGCCATATGATATGGATGCTCTGTTCGTATTGGTGGGAGGTACTAGACTCCAGTAATAATATTTAAGTACTACAGTGTTTATCACCACAAAGAAATATTCATAAAATCATAGAATACCAGGTTGGAAGGGACCTCAAGGATCATCTAGTCCAACCTTTCTAGGCAAGAATTTGCACAGTCTAGACGAGATGGCCCAGCACCATGTCCAGCTGAGTCTTAAATGTGTTCAGCTTAGCGGAGTCAACCACTTCCCTGGGGAGATTATTCCAATGACTGGCTGACAAACAGCTACACTGGCATTTCCCATGGCCTAGGCTGCAAGTTCCTGACTGAGAGATGAAGGTCACGGTGGGAGATGTAGGAAATATGTGCCATTACGATGAAGAGTCTTTCAACAGTATGTGTGGGGGCAGTTGGATTAATTTACCTAAAATTTGGGAAGCACATCTTTGAGGACTTCTCTTCTTAGTAGCTGAGTATTGCCAGGGAGCAGTGAGGGCCAGCTACTCCGTAAGGATGGGGACCTGGGAGCCAAGGACAATAACATGCCTGGCAGGGCAACGGCTTTACCAGGCAAGGTCTGGTTCCACCATGCCCACGTGAGGTCAGCAGAGCAGACCAGGGCCAGGTTTAGCCAAGAGTCCAGATCATCAGGCAAGCTTGTGTTGATGAAGCAGGTCCAAGGTCAAGCCAGGAAGCCAATCCACAAGTCAACGTTAGGTCTGGTGAGGTAACAGGGTCAGACAGAGACCAGTGATCGTGAGGAAGGTCTGTAGTGACAAGATAGGTCCATGGTCAATGTCCAAATCAATGGGGTTCAAGATCAGGCACAGGCAAGGCTGTGGCTGATCTGAAGACTGGTAGTCCTACAACAAAGCTCAAGCAAGGGCTGAAGTTAGCCCAGGGCTGAACTTGCAGGGAGCTCCTGGGCCCATGGGCAAGGTGTGTGGGAGAGGTCCACTGGAAAGGCTGGTCAGGGCAACTAAAGCCTATTAGTGCAGTCAGGGCCCTGGCAGCTATTAAACTGAAAATACTGTAGGAATAGTTAGAAATTTGGCTCATTGCTTAGATGAAATTTTTCTCTGTACAAAATGCTCTGTAAGTATCTTTCCTATGTGCTTGAATTTGACTTGAACTAGCCCATGTGAAAAAAAATTTTCTGTCAGGAAATAGATTCGTCTGTCTAAATTGATCGCTGTCTAGAACCAATGTGAGGCTGCACCTTCCCCTGCAGGAGCTCACAGAGGAGCTTTGCCTGCAAGATTCAACCCATTTCCAGGGAACGTGGGTAGTGTGTGTTCATTGGGCTTTTTCTTAGGCTCTTGGTCTCATTTTGTGTGAAAGGGAGTCAAGATCATGATCTCTTCTCTTAATAGAAACAGATGCTATGCCTTCTGTTTGGGGCAGTATTAGATTAGGTTAAAAGAAACACTTGTCTGAGAACAGGTCTCCAAAAGAGACTTGTTCTGTAAACAAGAGAGAGGTATCTTCACCTTCTCTGGAAGACCTGTAGGCTAAGTGGCTCAACTACATTGTGGGAAACTCTGCTTAAAGTCCCCACGCTGCCTGATCCACACTTGCAGTCCTTCTCTCATGCATTTCCAGTGAGAACTGAGGCCAGAGAGCTGTTGAGCCTTCTCTGGAAATCCAGCAGTTCGTGTGGCAAATGCCACTTTCCATGAGTAAGTATTAATTGCAGCAGGGACTTGAACCTTGGTTTCACCTGCACCAGACAAGTGCCATATCTGCTAATCTGCAGAACCAGTTACTTGGAGTCAATGGGAGTCACTTTGACTCCCATTCTGGCCCACCAAATATCTGATTGTTTATTTGAAGTAGAATCCTGTCAACAGGAGAAATCAAAAGGGAGAAAACGTGTCTTTTCATTTCCTTCTTTCAAAGTCAGAACAAAATCTTCTAACTTTATTTTTAGAATAGCAGTAGTGAACACAGTGCAATTCTTTTGTCTCATAGCTAAAATGGCTTCAATGGTTGGTCAAAAGTGTTGTTAGTTTTCTGGTTAAAAAGGTTCTAAGTATATGCAGCATAGTTTTCACACAACCAGCAGCATGGTGTTTTGAGAGAAGTTCAAGTAATTGGGCTTTACATGGGTAAAACTCAAATCCACAGTTCTGGTCAGGAAAATGTGGCTGCAGCAAAGAGTCCTTTGCACCATTAGATCAATATAATTACAACTCTTAGTGATTGCCATCTCTTCTAGCACTGGACTATATGGTGTTGGGGTCGATACTCCACAACTGAGTGGAAGGAAAGAATGCAAGATAATAGGAATAACATATGTTGCTGTCTTGATAGGATGCTAAGCATTGTAAATCAGTGTGGACTTCAGCCAGAAACAGTCTTCAGCCCCTGCTGAGAGTGTCAGGAGCATAGAGTTCCCCGAGTTTATGTCCCTTTGCGCAAAACCTGTGCAAATTGGAGCTCTTCCTCTCTGGTCCAATAAATTCTAAAATAGAGAGATCTTGATTCTCCGTTCCTGGAACTGCTGATTTCAGTCTCTAGGGATTTGGCTTTTTTTCTGTATATTTCCCCCTTAAATTGTCTCTAGTTGAATGAAATAAAATTGTTTTGCTACAGTGTATTGGCAGAAATAATAGACCATCAATCATAGAATCCCAATATATTTTCAGCCAGTGCCTACAAGCCTGTTCAGATATGCTGAGAATGGACAGTCAAACCCGATGCTGGCCTTAACCCGATGCAGCTAGTAATATACTGTCTTCAGACAAATTGCATCAGCTTACACTAAGGTTAAGTAGGGTATTTGGAGGGCAGTTGCTTTATGCTTTTGCTCCTGTTTTGACAGAGCGTGCCCTTTTTGGTGAGCTCTTTGAGTGAAATTCCGCAGTCCCCAGCTGGAATGTCAATAGAAGTGGAAATCCTTAGGTGGTGAAAAGTGTTGTATCTGTAGTTGGCCAAAAGTCAGGTGAATAAACATCATTTCCATGACAAATATAACCCATACTCAATGAATAGTGTGACTGAGTGGCACATGATCAATTTATTTTTCTCTGCATGTAGCTGAGCACTCAAGTAGGATTCTGTATCTAGAAATAACCCATACTGGGATCTCGCCTAGGCTCCTCCTTACCTGGTAGGTTTCTTCCTTTTTGGTTCATGTCCAATTTCCCTCTCTCTCAGGATGAGAGAGTGCAGCCTGCAGAATTCTTGTTGAGCTGTCGCACAAAGGATATTCCTTCGATAGCAGGAAACGCAACTTAAATACGTGGTCTGAAAAGGAACTGGCTAGATCTGTTAAATCCCACAGTTAATGCCACGCTGTAGGGGTGAGTTGTCAAATTGCTCATATTGTGAAGTTCTGGATGAGGCTGACACAGCCTATTCCTGTCCTGCTGGAATAAAGTCCTTTTTTTCACCCATTTGGGGTTAATGGAATGCTATACGCTAGGGGGACAAAGCAAGTAGGTAGCCCTTGTGTGACAAAGTCTGTCAGTTGGGAAGCAGTAACTCAGAAAGGAAAGTCCAGCTTGTGGTGAATGACTGCATATGACCTTTTGGTGCAGTGCTATGGCTGAGTGAGCCCAGTGAGTGATGGCTGGGTCATCACTGAGTGTATAAACAGGCAATACTGAATAAAGAGATCATATTTCCTCTGCAAACAGCGCTGGCGATACGTATCTGGCACTAGATGTGTGCCCGGTTCTGCTGTCTACACTTCAAAAAGGTGATGAAAAAAATGACGAGGGTTTAGAAACAATTACAAATATGACCACAAAGGGAGTCTTCATAATGAGAGAGCAACTCAAGTGGCAGTTAGAAGAAAGCTCAGCGATGGCCTGTAGGTAACTATACAGGCAGAAGATTTTGCTCAAACAGCTCAAAGGCAGAAATGATCCAGGGACTGCAAATTTACACCTTGTGAGATAGACAAATTCACACGGAAAATCAAGTTCAGACACTTATGGTGAGGCCAAAGAGCTGCTGGAAAAAACTCCTCAGCAAATGCCTTGTATTCCTCTTTACTTGAAGTGCCTGAGTAAATTTGCATTATGGCTGGCTGTTTGCCGGTGAGATGTCCTCCAGCTGAGCAAGAAGTTTTGGGGATTTATATAGGAGGTCTGTGCCTCGTGTTGCACTGGAAAGTCAAGATAACCTTCCAGTTTTCTCCTTTAGCCATAAAATCTATGTGCCTACCTGTTCATCTGCTTCTTTGGCATGTGGGATTGCTTATTCTCCTTTGTGGTGGGCTTTGAGCACAATCCTGAAAGCTGAGATAGTGTTCTATTCAGACTCTACAGGAAGAGCGAATTAAAGTCACTGGGATCATCTTTCAAACTCTCGTCATAAACAAAGAAGCTTGCCTATGCTTATTTCAGTTTTGTTCTTGTATGAAAATGTCATGTTTGGCAAATAACTGGGATCTTGCTGCTGCTGCTGCTTGTGTCTTCACCTCACTCCTCAGTTTCTTCGGGCCAACTGCAGCTGTTGTGTTGGTGCTGAGTGGCTAGGAAAATAATGATCTGGAACTCAGCAGCATATTGTGTGCGAGCAATGAATTTATTGCCAAGAGTATGTATAAAATAAATTACTGCCACGACCCATTTAGAAATCCTCACTTTCCTTAGCTCTGGTGTCTCCTTAGACAGCTCGGCCGTCGCTGGCAGGCTGGAGTTAGGGCAGGGACTGGGTGTACCTGGGGAAGAGCCTGTGGCTTGGCACGTGGTGGCAGGAGGGTAAGAGAGGGAATCGGAAGGGGCTGGCGGAAAGGCTGAGGCAAGATTTTGCTCTGTCGTGATGTGGGGCCAAGGTAATTTTTCTAAGGAAGGCAGCTGTAAACAGCTGGATGAGGAAAGCAGGACTATGTGCCCAGAGGTGAGAAAGAAGCAGGACAGAGACAGAGTAGGATGGGTTAAAAGGGCCAAACTGGAAGGAAAAGGAAGAGTCTTCATTCCTTTCCAGGCTCTGGGTGAAAACTGAGAATCGTGAATTCCCTTTTTATTCACTTACCTGTGAATAATACCGTGAGAGGGTTTCGTCTCTGTACGTAGGAATAAAGAAGCTGACAACCTAATATTGCTGTTGGGTGTCTGATAACACAACTTAGAGCTGTGTTGTGTGAAAAGATCTCTTATCCTGTTGGTGAGCCATACACGTGCCACTAGTGTGCCGTATTTTAGTGGTTCTGATTTTCCAGCTTGAAGGCGAAACTTTTAAAGAAAAAGTGTGATATGGTCGTGTAATTAATGGTAGAACCATAGTGTGCATCCGCAGGAGAGCCTAATTAACGCAGGCAGCATAAAAACCAGGCACACTAATTTATTTCTGACTTCAGGTTATCTGTCATTGCAATGGCTACTAGTGTTTTTATAACTTCATTTTTCTGTTTGTTGAATAGCATGGTTCAGCCTGGCAGGTAACCTTCGTCTCTAATCTAGTAGGTAGTGACTGCTTTTTGCAAGGCTTGTGCCTGAGCACACTGGTGTTGCAACTCAGCCTCTGCTGAAGTCCTCAGTCTGCCCTCATTTTCTCCTACTCTTATAATTCCCTTCCTATGGCTTCCCCGAGTCCCAGCTGTCCAAACCAGCACATGCCGAATTCTGCTGCCCATCTGTTCGTCTACACAGAGAAGCGTGACCACATTCCCACAGCCTCAACCAATTTCATTCACTTCCTGCTGTCTTTGGATTCCAGATAAAGCTTTTTTTTTTAAGAAACCTGCCCCTAATCTGTCCACTTACTGATGTTAATGTGTGTGCTTTCATTTAGAAGGAGGCTTTATCAGAATTGCACTGCATTGGCTGTATTGCCCTCCTAAAAATGACTCTGTAAAGTTTGTGACTTGAGACCATGGGAAGGGCATGCATTTCTTTGTGTCTGTTCCCGTTATGCCTTCTGGGTGTCTCCACATCTCAGCTGTCACCTGGTTTCACCAGGAAGTTCCTGTATCAAAAGCCTGCATTTATCCATTGCTATGTTAGCAGTAGCATCAAAAGCTCATCATCAAAAGTCATCAATATGGCCCCGTTATGCTCGATGTTACATGAACACATGGTTAAGGAACTGGGGGAAGATCTTTCTATGAATGCTTTTTTTTCTCTTTGGTCAAAATGTAGCTTTTTACTGAAAAGGTTCTACTCCACAGATTTTTTTGGAGACTTTTGTTCTTATCCTGTTTCCCTATTCAAAGTACACTAAGACGGCACTTAGGGACATGGTTTAGTGGTGGACTTGGCAGTGTTAGTGGACTCAATGATCTTAAAGGTCTTTTCCAACCTAAATGATTCTATGATTCTATGAAAATACATCCTCTTCCCCAAATTGCCTACAATGTGCTAGCACCACGCGACTCATACCCCTGCAGCAAGCGGTTCTCTTCTCATTTTATTCCCTGGTATGGATGCCTGCAAAATGAACATCGTCTGGAGGCAATGGATCATTTTACCTAGGCCACCAAACGTGTTTGTTGCTAATAACTTTGGTTCACTGTTCAAGCATGGCCAGGCAAAATGAATGGTCTGGATTTCAGAAGCCTTTGTATCCCAGCTCCACTCTTCCCCACACGTTATTCTATAACGTAAGTCCCTGATCTATGGATGTTTGTTTTATAGCCCTGTGTAACGTACCATGTGTTTTACAGAACAGAACAATAGTGACAGCCACATTTTCAGTCAATGTGGTTTGGGATTTGGATGTCTTTCCTCTCTCTCTCTCTCTTTCTCCTCTTTAGGTCACTGTATTGTTTTCAGAACTGGCGTATCTTGGGAATCAGCAAGTTCCCTACGATCGGTCTCTGCTTTACCTGGGAGCTTCTTGAGTCCTGTGCCAAGAGTTTGTCACAAATTTAGGACATGCAGTTTTTAGAAAAGGTAAACCCAGCAAAGTGGTAAAATTTAGCTTCTTTTTTTGCAGTCGTGACATCCAAGCAATGAGTAAACCCACCAGAATACCTGTCTGGCAGTGTACACGACTGTTGTGCTGGTCTGTAAGCCAAAGCACTTCAAGTGATGACCAGGGAAAGCAGGACACCATTGCCTGGGAAACCAAATAAATAGAAGCACACAGCCATCCATCACTGCCATCTGGAAAAGATTGGGCTGAACGTCTTCCTGTCAGGATCTGCTACAGTATTTATTTGTATAGCTGAGCTTTGACTTTGGGGATTTCAGCAAAATATTCCTGTCAGCGATGACTCCAAGAGAAGATTTGGGTCTGATTGTCAGGCTAGTGTTAATTCCTCTGTTCAATTTTGCAAAATTACAATTGTAACTAATAGTTGCATTTCTTTTTTCACATGTAGGGACTTCACGTGTGTGGAAACAACATGTAAGAGATGATCTCATTTTGGTAACACGTGTACATAACGCCAACACACCGTGAATGATCATGAGTTGGTGACATGTACAGGTGTAAATGATTCATGATAGATGAGTTTGCGTCTCCAGTGTATGTCTAAACCTGATAAGAAGCACAAGTTTTTGCTTAACGCAAATAGTCTGGTGGGTTCTCCCAACATCAGAAGATAAACAAAGGCTGAAAGATGGAGTTATTTTAAACATTAAAAATAGGACCATCTGAATGTACTAATGTACAAGGAGCTTGTGAATCAGATAAGTAGTTCTGACAATGCAGTAAACAAACCTTGAAATTTAATAAAGCGATACTTAAAAGTAGAAGGACAGCATGAGGCGTACAAGCTATACAGAACAGAAGAGGGCAAAGAGGCAATTTTAGCTGGCTACAACTCAGCAACGAAAAGCGTATGGATTCATTTTTTTAAGTGAGGATACAAGAAAAGGGAACAAACAAATGTAAATGTGCATTTGCTGCTAACCGCCGAGGCAGAAGAGAATAAGAATTACATGCTCTCAAACCAGGCAGTGCCACAAAATGCCAAGTTTAGGGAGGAGCGTAAGCTTTATGTATGCTGATAACTGTCAGAAATTTCCTTTAGTCAAAGAAGGACAAAACAGTTTCCTAAACTGAATCCGAAAAATAACTTCATGGTTCAGAAGGGAGGGAGCCTAGTCAGTGAAGACGCTGCTTTGCCATCTGAGAGGGCTGGAGAGGATGAGAGAGGCAGAGTACTTTGGCACCAGGACCCAGGATGTTCTGCCGGCAGAGGACATGGAGTGAATTACTGAATTCACTAGTGTAGTGAAGAAGTAAAAGAAAGAAAAGAAAAAAAAGTTAAGAAACAAATAGAGAGGATAAAAGAAGATTAGGAAATGTAGGACCAAACCCTCAATCCCATGTTCATTGTTTGCTTACTTTTTACTCAAGTTGGTTCCATTTGACTTCCATGGGAATTTATAGGAATAAAACCACAGTCACATAGAATTGGGGCATTGCAATTTTGATTCTAGTGGACGAGAGAACAAGCACTAAAAAACTGGGATCCTCAGTGGAAGAGGAAGGGCAGCTGTGTGCTTTCATATCGTCCTTTTCTGAATGGACATAGTGAGGCTGACAAAAAGCTAGTTCTCCCATCAGTGTCTTCACTTTTACACCCTCCCGCTAGTGTTAAATGTGTAGGAGTAGGGAAATCCAGAGCTTTTCCACAGATGGCCTTGCCTTCAGTATATCCCTGAGGATACTTGTGCTCTGGGAGAGGAACCATTTTCCTTCCTGGGAGAGCTGTGTCCTTCCCAATAGCCCTCCTAAGAAGTCACCATGAAGACATCCTCACAGAGTTTGTCTTTCCCCAGAGCCTTCTCTTGCAGACCCATTGTAATCACAGCACAAAGAGCTAGCATTCCTTTAGGAAAAAAACATTTTCAGAGAACAAGAAGCAGGCAGCATATGTAACGAGGGGCTGTTCTGAGATGGGAGGTTTGAAATGCAGCCGATCCATAAACGAAATTGTTGGGACGGAGAGCATCAAAGCAAAAGTTACCTGAGAGGAGAAGAGCAGCAAAGGAAGAAGAATGAGTTAATGCTTAACCTAGACTCTTTAAAATCTATTTTTCAAAGGGAAAAGAAGGAAGAAGGGCAAACTATTCAGAGAGCATGAATTACTGAACTAGTTCTCAGAAAGTCTAGCCTTTGGAAGGATGGCTGCCCAGGAATATAGATGATTTCAAGTAATGGGTAACTCTTGATGGTATTTTTTATTTCTTGCATTATTGGTGTCATTTTCTAGACAGGAAAACAGAAACGTAGTATGCTTATTCTGTGGGAGGAAAGGCAGAGATTTAATTAATGCATTCAGAGAAAGAACCACTCAGTCAAGAACAGAATTCAGGAGTCAAACACTCTTTAGTCTGCAAAGCTGAAGTGAACATATCTGAGAGGGAGAGCCACTATTAAGGAAAAAAACACGCTGCAGAAGACCTTGGTCTGGCCAAAACCAAGTGCTGCTGATTTGCAGGAAATTTATTTATTTATAATAGCTGCGGTCCAGAGAAAACCGAACCTCAGAGTACATGCAGACAAGGATCTTCCTTACCTTTCAGCTCTTTGCTGAAACTGTCATTCTTTCCAGTTGAGCTGGAGTATGTGCTGCCAAATAGTTTGCAAGAACAATAATACATAGGAGAAGAAATAAATTAAGTGATAAACAAAGGTGAGGTTCTATCCTTTCAGGGTTCAAATGATATAGTGTATAGTTTCTGTATTATTTTGCAGGAAGTGTTATGAAACTGTCAGACTGGAAAACAGTGGCATGAGAGCAGGAGACGACATTTTCCCAGCGATTGGCTTGCTTTCCAGTGGAGATGGGACCTTGGCATTCTGTGAATAAAATGTAGAAACTTCTGTCTTCACTGAAGCTTAAAACAACAACAAGAACAAGAGGAGAATGGAAAATGAGGAGAAGAAATAAAATTAAAAATTCCCTCAGCTGCTGGACTGTGGCTTTATGTTGTTGGGATAACAACTCTGGGACTTTTATATATCATGGTGATGTATGTACTACCAATGCTTAGACATTTAGATGGACAGATGTTGCAGAGATGCTAAAAAGATCACACCTGCTTTCTATATCCAGTGTCTTGCTTACTGGGAGGACTCACTCTAGAGATGTCAAACAGCATTGCTTCTGCATTGCTTGGATATACTCCATCGGAGGAGACAGCAGTTTTATTTTCTGCTTAGCTCTCTAGAGAAATCATGATGCGCAGTTATAACTCGGTGGTTGTATTGTTAGCATATCCCTAACGACTTCAGCTCGCCTCTCTTCCTGGGCAATGATGCCTTCTTTGGCTGCGTTAATGGCATGTAGTAGCTAGCTCGCGGTGTCCTGCCAACACGGAATGCATTATCAGGTCTTCTGAATGCAGATGTCTTTTTATTTTTGTTACCTCATATTCTGTCTCAGAACTTCGAAAAGAGGAGCGTTTTTCGAAAATCAGACTGAACTTCCACTGTGCCTTTTCACCTCACTTCGTGCCGCTAATTCATCTTATTTACCTGTGTGTCTTGTGATAGATAATATTTTGGTTTATTTGTTTTGCAGAAGGGATTGTCCATAAAAATAGCATATTTGTTTATTAAGAGGGCCAAATGTGAAGGCTGAAAATATAGAAAGACATCAAAAATATTACAATTTACTATTCTTAAGTATATTTAATGACTTTCGAGTGAGTCTAACAATTTTCTTGCATTTGAGTCATGGTTTCTGAAGTCTATGATTGGCAATGCTTTAGTCTGAAGCTAAAGGGGCATTTTTGCTGTTGGCTTCCATAGGTGCAAAACTACACTACAGTGTAGGGCTCAGATCAGTTGACCTAATCTCTGCTAATAAACGCAGTTTTATTTTGTTTATATAAGCTGCCTCCAAATATGCTGTATGCACTAGTCTGATGAGAGAGGGATTTATTTCGTTTTAGAAAAAAAGATACACAGGAAGTTTCTGGTGAAAAGAAAGAAAAAAAAAAAAAAAAAAAAAAGAAAATTGCCTGCTTGAACAGAAGCTAGATTTTGCTTTGATGAAGCTGCAAAGAATTTGAGCACATATGAAGGACGTCTTATGAAAGTTTCTAGAACCTAAGAAAGTTTTAAGAACCCATTAATGTAGAGCAAGCCCTCGTGTCCTGTTTGGTACATCAGCCACAACGCATCAAGCATCTTCAGTTTATGACTCCGGCCTCTCTCAAGTACCTTCTGTTCAATTGCCTCCTTCAACATCGGCAGTTGTCCTTATTCTAGGGCACCTTTGAGTGCAGGAAGACTAGGAAGGCAGAAGAAAGACAAGAACCAGCTTATATGATGCTACTGACAATTATTTTAAAGTGATAGAAAATGGGGGAGGAAGCAGGAGGCTGAGTGAAAGCAAATGTAGAGCCCGTCATCAAAAAAAGGAGCAAGATTGATGCTAGTGAATGCTGTGGCTGTCTCAGATGGCATGCAGGCTACCAGCTGGACTGTTAGCTGTGATATAAATACTTTGGGTTTTTTTTTGTAAAATATTCATGGTAACTTCTTGAAAACATTTTTCTCATTTCTTGAGTCACACTCTATGATCTGTAAAGTCACAGTTATGTGCTCCTAGGCTAGGAATTGTTTAGAGTCAGGCATAGAGCTGGTAGATATTTTTCACTTGAAAACAATTTTTGATGAAAAATGGCCTCTTTTGTGAAACCCTCTGTATTTAATGAGAAACAGAAAGCAAATATGTTCTTTGACTCTAAGTTAAGAGTAAATATCATCCCAAGGCAGTGTGAGCTCCACATGAAGGGGAAATCAAAGAGTGGGAAAGCGCACACACTCCCTAGAGCTTCTTTCACTCAGAACCTGTCATTTCCTCCATAGGGGTGCTTAATTTAAACTGGTGCGGGATACAAGTCTTGAATACAGAGGAAAATAACAGTTACAGGAGGAAGACTACAGCTGTTGAACGCCTTATCAGAGAACATCAGCTAAGAGTTGAGCATAGTTGTCTTTAGATCCAGAGTACGTGGCCCACCTGTTTGAAAGGCTTACCCATGCAATGATACGTTCTAGGTACTTTTCATTTTAATGTTATTCATAGTCTTCCAGTGAATATTTATGGCCTGTTGTGGGTTCCCAAACAGAGTGAGCTGCGGCTGAGACATTTTTCAGTCTAAACATCATTACCTTCAAGTTGTCATCATTTCCTGATGTGCTTAGTCTCTGTTTAGAGCTAGTAATAAGCTGGATTCCTCTCTATCATTTAAGTGTTTGTGTAGTAAATAGTTTTGGAGTCATATGTCATTGAACATCTCTGTGCTTAAACATATGTGAACTCTCAAGGACTAAATTTAATCCCCAACATCATGCTTTGTAGTGGGTGTAAGCCTTGCACTGTACAAGGGGGTTTGTTTATTGGTGCTTGGTGCTTCATTCCTTAAGCACACAGTATAAGAGAGACTAATACTGTGGCTGATTGCATTTCATTGATATATACTCTTATAAGCTGATGTCTTAATTACATTACTTGTCAAGGGGAAGGGTTACAGACAGTCCCCAGAGGCACAGATACACTGAGCAGGACCTCTGGTGACTTGGGGTTTTCTTATGGGAAGCTTATCCCAGGTAAAGGTCCCTCTTTAGAGGAGCAATGAACCTGAGAGCCTCTTTAGAGGCCATGGATCACCTGAGAATTCAGCTGGCAGCTCTGACAGCTGTGAAATTGTCCTATCAGCATTCTCACTGAAGGGAGGGCCACACAGCTCCCGACACAGAACTAAATGACGAGGTATCCCCTATTGGACTTCATTTCCTTGTACTTGTTCCTGAACTGAGGAACTTCGTCCCTAATGGTGCATCATGTTGGAATAAGCTTCGTACTTTTCCCTTAAGCCTGATCTGGTCAGACAGCACTGGGAACCCTCTGCATGAAGGAGAAGTGATCACAAGGAGCACGTGCTCCCTTAGAGGCTGTCCTGCACCCACCGCAGGTGTAGGAGTCCTCGCTGTTCTGCAGGAGCTTCCTCCACTAAATTGCAAGGAACCAGACACGTGGTGTTTGGGAAGGGAAGTCTCTCTTGGTAAGCAGTATCCACAGCTCATTGGCAAGCGATAGCGGTCCTAGAAAAGGGTTAGTAACTTGCCATTGACTTAATTTTTCCTTGACTCCTAGTCTAATAGCATCTCTGATATCCAAGGTTGTTTCATCTGCACCAAGGTGAGTGTTAGATAGCCAGTGGAGGCTGAACCTCAGCCTGTCGGAAGTGTAGATGTCCTCCCAGCCTCAGATGGACAAAGGAACAGTTGCAACTTGATGACAAAGCTTATCGATATCAGTCTAGTGGGGATGATTGCTAAACCTGGGGCTGCAGGATTTTTTTCAGTTCAAAGCCTCTCTTTGATTTGTCTGTCACCATCTGAAATTTTCACCTATGGGATTCACATTTTCCAGCCTGACCACTGGTCAGATTTTTTAAAAAGTGTGAGCAAAAGTGATTTAGTCATTCCTGAGCATGAGGAAAAGTGCAAACCCCATGCTCTCTGACTCTATAAAGAGAGATGGAAGTGCTCTCGTGATAAAAGACAGAATTGCAGACAGAAACTGCAAATTAGGCAGAAAAAAAGCCTTTTTCACTAAAGACAAAAGCTTGTGAGTGTTGTTCTGATGAAAATGGATTTGTTTTTGTCTGAATTACAAGCACTCAGAAATGGCACTTGGTCTAGGCTCAGTTCATTTTAAAGAGCTCTTGTGGTACTCTTAATAACAAACGCCCACTGGAGCCTTGACTGTGTTCATTGTGTTTCCTGTATATAAATTATTTTCATGAACTGTTTCTCTGGCATATGCAGTAGTGGAGGGCACTGTACGTGTGTATTTAAAGTGGGGGAAATGGTATGGCAGAAGTAGGCAGATTTCATTGGCGCTGTAGCATTATGATCGCCGTTTTAATAATTGCCTTGGCATTCTTGTGGATCAAAATACTACGGAAACACAAGTTATAATGTAGTTATATAAAATTAGAGCGGCAGTAAAAATGGGAGTGGGCTAGCGGCGGGAGAGGATACATGAGAAAACAATTCCTAAACTGAAACGTAGATTAAAGGTTCATTTAAGCAGGTTGCTATGTAACTCTGGACTGACCACAAGCATGTTAAGGCAGCATTCAGCTCCTCTGTAAAACATTTGCTGGTCCACAGGAAGAGTTTGTTGCATTAAGTAATTTATGGGGTGCTAAGAAGTTCCTTAAGCTATTATTAAAAACATACAAAATCTTCCCTGGTTAGGACTCTAGTAACTCAGACTTCTAACTAAGCAGAACTGATAGGGCAGGCCTTTTGATGTTTAATGAGTTCTGAAGCAGATGTGAGATGTGATAGACAGGGGAGCCGGGGTGATTTAGTGTTCATGGAACAAAATGATGAGATCCCCTCCTGAAAAAGAAAATGTAGCTAAAAAGGACAGGTTTTTTTTTTTTTTTTCTCCCCTTCTTCCTTCTCGGTGCATGTGTTTTTGATTTCCTCACCCCGTGCCTCTCAGTGCTGGCTCGTTTCCATTCAAACACACACAGAACACTGAAAACTAATTAGCCCTGGATGCAGCCACAGGAAGTTAGCCTGCCAAGTCCCCTTTCCCCCACAATTCCTCAACTTTCTCAGCTTGCCTCAGGCCAAGGGCCTTGCACTGGGCCTCTCTGTGTAGGTTGCCAGGTCTAATTTTACAATTTCCCTTCACCTTATCAAGTGTGCCCCAGGCCCAACAAGGGGGAAAGGATCAGAGCCAATGTTGTGTTGTGGGCCTTTCTCCCCCACACCCAGTCCCCACCCACCTCTTTTCTTTTCTGCATCAATTTTGGGAGTCTTGGTCCTATCTAGTTTCAGTGTTGACTTGTTAATCTGACCTTTGCTAATGCTTTTTAAAGGAACCAAAGAGAACTTCACCATCTTGTAAAACTTGAAAGTCCCTCCTCTCCAAGACTTTTCTTGAAGGTTAACAAATTTTCCCGAGAGCCAGAGGACTACAGGTGTCAACCATTTTCAGGCATCTCATTTCAAAGCAGAGCGCACCACAATCCCAATGCGAGAAGCCAGAGTCTGATTAGAAGAAAGCAGCAGGCTGGATGCCAGCCTACAGTGGGCAGAGTTATGACATGTGCAACTCAACTAGAAAATACCAGCATGGCTGCAAAGTTATGAAGGTCTAGAAGCATACTGGAGTTTTCTTCTTGATTCTTATGCTCAGTTGCTGTGCGACACTTGGCAAAAGTCACTTCAGGTCTTTTGAAATCGCTTTCTAGGCTGGTGATAACAGGACACAACCTCTACAGAGAGTACTTTGAGCTTTGTGGGTGAAAGGCACTGAAGTTCATGACAGCTGTTATCAAATCTCACCAGAAAGGGATGAAGAAGGAAAAACATCAGGCAAGTGAACTCCCCTCTTCCTTCTTCTGTGGTACAGACAAGTGGGAACCAATGGCCTTATTGGACTGTTGCTCATCTGGTCCAGTGTCCAGATCCCGTGGGATCTAGAACAAAGTCTTCAGAGGAAGACTTGAGGATCCTGTGGTACAATGGGTGAGAAAAGAGAAGAGGTTAATTTGACCTTGTTGTCCAGTGCCATTCAGATCTCCAGGAGTCAGGAAGCGGCATAAGCCCTCAAGTACAAAATGTTTGCTATTGCCTGTGACAACTGTGGATGTTCTTGAGAGCCACATAAATATCTGGTCCTTTTTTACTGATGTTATGTTTCGAGCCATACCAGTTTCCCGGAGCAATGAGACCCAGAGTGTAATTGCGTGTTGTGTGAACACAGTCCTTTTTCCATGGATGTGCTCTGTGAGTATGTGAGAAACTCGTGCTACATCTGCTGGTGCTGCACCTGCCCTGTAGACAGCCCGCACGGCTGGGAGAGAGAGGTCATCTGGGAACCAGCTCTAAATGAACTCAGAGTTTGAAAATAACCTGAAGGAAAATATTAAGTACAGTGCTAGGAAGGGCTGCTCTAGGAAAGGAATAAGATCCTATTGTTGTTTCGTTCTCCCCTGATGCAAGACTTGAGAAGAGTTTTGTGTGAGTTTTGTAGTGTACATTTTAAACACATTTACCGTCTTGCCTTTGATTTCCATGAATGTTCTTCATGTAGAGCAGGCGGTGGCACCTGATGTACCGTGTGTGGAATCATGCCTGTCGCCAGTCTCTTTTCACAGCCTGCGAAATGCCTGTTGTGATGTTTTAAATAAATTAAATAAATTAATTAAATAAATTTCATACGTGTCAGTCAGAGACAACCCAGTTACAGAGAAGTGACTTCACCATGCAGGCGCACTGTTCTGGAGTGGAGGTCAAATGGGAGCACAGAAACGTGATGTTCCAGACTCCAGTTTGGAGCATCCTTAAATGTGTGGTGTGGAGCATGTGAGTAGTCCATTAAGATGAAAGGGACTACTCCGGTGACTGCCATAATATCATGTTCAAGCACCTTACTGAACTCAGGCAGGCTGGATCATTTTTAGGAAAAAACCCTCTTCTGCGGATAGAGGCAGCCCTGTTAATCTGATTTCGGTGATGTCAGTGGCATTTGTAGCATAAGCTCTGTGCGGCAGAGTCTGTTTTTCCCTCTGCATCTGGACCTGGCACAAGTGGCCCCCAGTCTGTTTGGCCTGTCCCAGTGAGAACCCTGACAAATGTAATTTTGGCAGGATGGCAGCACTAGCAGCCTGCTAGTTGACCTGTATGCTCTCCCTCTGCCTCCAAGTTTTAACACTTCCAAGAGTACTTGCCAGAAAATAGCCTTTTAGGTTTTTTTGATCTTTGCCCGAGTGTCAGGACTCTAGTCCAGGATCATCACGTCGCTGTTGGTTGCACTGAGGAAATCTGTGAATTCTGGTGAGAACTAAACAGTGGGACACGTGCATTTTAAAAAAACAAAATGAAGATCAAAGCAGTTTTTATGCAAATATCCGTATTTCTTTTAGTGGGAGGAGAGCGATGCAGAAAGTGGAGTGTTCAATAAAAATTATTTCTGCCTGACTCTTGTTTTGAAGTTTTCTGGGAGGTATTACAAATATAATGACCTACAATTCTGGAACCACAGCATGCATGTGTTCTGTCTATTTTCTGAGCTTGCAGGCCTCTAATTCAGCTTATTTTTTTGAACTCTGCATTTGTCCTGAAGAGCAGAAGGAGGAAAACAAAAGTCTAACGTAAGAAGCTGGCTTACTTTCATATCTGTGAAGTCAAAGAAGAGCTTATATTTTACCAGAGTCCTAGCAAAATGAGCCCATGTGGCTGGTCTTAGACCTATGACATGTATCTGATTGCAAGTAGAGCTAGCCAATAAATGTCCATTGAAACTTTACTTTATCAAAAAAAAAAGAAGAGTTTTTACTGAAATGGAGGATTCCTCAAAATAATCTTCTTTTCTCTAAGTTGTTCACATATTCTTCTCAAAACCTAAACTCCAAATTTTAGAGTGCCATTTCTGAGCTTAAGTACTTTGGCGCCAGGATTTGTCAGCTTTTGTCACTTGTTCAAAAATGTGTGCGTTTGTTTTTCTTTTTTCTTTTTTCTTTTCCTTCTTTTTTCTTTTTCTTCTTTTTCTTTTTTCTTTTTCTTTTTCTTTTTTCTTTTTCTTTTTTCTTTTTTTCTTTTTTTCTTTTTTTCTTTTTTTCTTTTTTTCTTTTTTTCTTTTTTTCTTTTTTCGGCTTTTAAAAAGGAAATGTTAAAAATATTATGCACACCCTTTTTGTTTCCTAGCACAGACTTAATGAGGCAGGGCTAAGACAGCAGTAGCCCTGAAATCACTCTCCAAGTCACTGGATGTGTCTGGTGCTCCATGGTTACTCAGAGCCTCTGCAGCTTGGTGGGGTAAGCTCAGATCTGTAGTGTGTGGCTTGTCTTTCTGTGGCTACAGTTTGTTGGCACTGGCTTGTATCGACTCCTGGAAGAGCACAGAATGTTGTTCTGGCACCCCTCTGCCCAGTGAGAAGGTACAATCGGGTATCTACATGGCTCAGTCCTCACTTTGCTAACCCTTGGGTCCCTGAAGCCTGCTTCAGTAGGAAGAACACCTTTGTTTTCTATATTTGCTCCTTAAATAACTAATTACACCCTTAAGAAACTTGCCTGATCCCAGTTCTAGGTGGTTCTAAGTGTGGCATAGTCTTTGCTGGAGAGGGAAATAAATAGGTCAGAATTCATAAGATCCTGTTCAAAATCAAGGTGTAATAACAACTAACTACGGCACGAATGTTTTCATCACAATTAACCTGCTGCAATTAATTGTCCATTTTGATGCATTTATGTCCGTTTTGAAGAGGATCTCACGTGAGACTTGTCTGAGATGCTAAAATGCTGAATTTATCTTTCTCCCATCAAGTTTCTCTTTTAGAAATTTCCACATTTCTGAAGTTATTATTGCAAAAGTCCCAGTGTGTTCCCTTTCAATAATTCTGTGAGGGAGAAATAGAAGTGTAGCCGTTGGTGATGCCTGAGCATGGGGAACAGCTTCAACTGAGTGCACATGGTTGGGTGTGAGGAGAGAGGATTGCCAGATCCGAGGGTCTTAATAGAAAGATCAAATTTTAAGATGTGTGAGGAGCTGATCTGTCACCACTGAATTTGTGATCAACAATAATCTGAATATACAAGATCTTTATTATCTTTCTGCGCAGTCTTGCAAATCAGCCCAGGTTCCTTCAGATCCTCCTTATCTAATACAGAAGAGAATCTAGGAAGGCCTTTCTCTGGAAAGTGCCTTTGTGCGTTATATACACAGAGACTTACCAGAATAAAATTTCTGTTATATTTTGCCATGTAAAACCAGTGCATGGGAATGGTCTAGATCAGGACTCGGAGCCTGATGCAACACCCTCACCTGCTGCTATCCTGTCTTGGAAGATAAAAGGAGCAGGAGGAAAGACAGCCAAGTTCAGCTGTGATGCCCAGTGCTCTCTCCATCACCTTTGGTCATGTCTTCAGGCTGTGACCCTCAGAGCATAGTTGCTGGATATTATTTTGGCATTAATAACTAGCAGCCTTCTCGACTTTTCCTCCGTATTCCTTACCCTGTTCCTTTCCTCCACTCCATTTCTGTGCCATCTCTCCTTTATGTGTCCTCAGGCTTTGATCTGCATTCCCCTTCATGTACACCCTGCTCTTCTAATACAGGGAAAGGCAAAATTCATATTCCCCAAACAGGTCGAGCCCCCAAAAGAAAATCAAGCGAATGAGATAATAATGAGCATAAAACACTTCCAAATTACTGTAGTTGGATGTCTTTTCTTCGTTTTCTCCCTCTCTTTTTGTTTATATGCTAGAGCAGGGTGGAAAGTGTTGAATTTTATTTGATTTGGGCGTTTTCCCAGGGAATTTGGATTCTTTCAGTAAAAAAATCAACATGTCCCCAGAAATCAAGATTTGCAGTGTACTCATTTACGTGGTTTACTTGATGCCTCTCCTCTCCCTAGTTGCCAGACTCCTGTTTCACACAGCATCTCTCCACCATCTCTCCTTTCCTGGTGCGCCATTGTGCTAGGGCATTAAGAAGTTATCTAGGGCACCATACTAGAGAGGCATAGCGGCATGAGCCACCCAAAACAACTCTTCATAGGCGCAAGCTAACGTTTCTTAATAGAAATGTTATTAATGCTGGTCGTCCTGCTGTGCAGTATGGGTTATGGGGCTGTGTGGTGTCAGCGCTTCCGATCAATCTTCCCTCTGTTCGGAGCACTAGAAGGCAAAGATATCCTATCGGCAGCTTTACGGAGAGGAACTTTTGGGACATGACACTGACGTTATATTTGATATGTTTTGAAAAGGGCTAGTGATTCCAATACCTGATCTCCTGTGGGCATTTTACACAGGTGAATACTTGGCACATTTCTGGTACTTATCAGTCACAAACAGTTGCACAGAGCAGAACGTGGCAGATGGGAACTAGTGAGAGATAAATATTTAAGTTGCTATATGAAAAGCAAATAAATAAAAATAATATCCTTGTGAAAGTGAAATAATGAAATTAATTACCCCTACTCTGTCAGCGGAAGGCAAGAGACCTCTCTGGTGCAGCTGACATGCTGAGAAAGTGTCTGATGCCACTGTCATCTTGGCTTCCCATTTCTGAGAAGCTATCTGTCTCTCTCTAAAATATATCTATATATCTCCATAATATATCCATAAAAACATGGCTTTTTATTTTTGAAACACGTGAAATAATTTAGTACAAACTAGAAAATAACTTCCAAATACCCTCTTTTGCGTGCATTCTTCTGAGAACATATGGGGAAGATAGCACATACTTTTCTTACAAAGAAAATGAAAATGTCATTGTTTTCCCCAAATGAATTTGAAAAATTGATTTTGAAAAAATGTATCTTTGAGATCAACCCCTCCCATATCAATACATCATACAAGAAACCAGTCACCTCTGCAGAAACATTTATTGGTTTCCATCATGTTGCATTGCTTAAAAGATGAGACGGCACGGTCTGCAGAGTGCAGAACTTCCTCTCCTCTCCTCTCTACTTTAATTGCATTTCTGTTCTCAGCATTACATAACTTTAAAGGCATGTTATAAATATTGTTCTGCGTCATAGATCATGTCTATAATTTATACAGCATTTTCACTTTGACATAGTCTCCTAAAGAAAAGGCAAAACAGGGGAAATTAAAATGAAAGAAGCCAACCTGCCCAGTTGAAAGACATTTTGCTTTTGTTTTGCAGAAGCCGATTTGATGTATTTTGCATAGCATGATTGTTCTCCAAGTCAGTTCGGAAAGGTTTGATTAAGAACCCTGACATTTTTTAAAGTCAGAAAACATATTTACAGATTTTTCTCCCATGTCTATGGTTCCATGTAATTGTTTTTGTTGTATTGTTTTAAATTCAAGATGAAATCATGGCTGACTCCCACCCAGAGTGAGGTAAACCGATTAACAATAGTGGGGAATGCCACACTGAGAACACGGGCAGATGTGCCAGCAACCAGCTTAACTCCATGAGTTTTACATACTAGAGCAAGAAAGAGGGGTGCTACAGGTACAGACATTTACCCTTCCTTCAGTTTGCTCCAGCAAGTTGAAAGTTCAGCTACTATGAGAGAGAATAGGGTCATAGTCCCAACACACGTTACTCCTTGTTACAAAATCCATATTATGGATGGGGAGTGTGTTGCTCAGGTAGCAACCTTGCAATCTAGCCCGCATGTTCCCTTTGTTTTTGCTTATGAAATGATAACTACGCAAACTGTCACCTGTATCATTCGGTGTATAAATATATTAATATTTGTCTTACAATTGAATGTCTCGAAGTCTCATGTGGCTGATCCAAAAGTGACCTTCATTTTGAATTGTAGTAATGAATGGAAATAAATATTTAGGTAACATATTTTTCTAAAAATAGCCTTAACATTAGCATATCAAATGCTTGGAGCATCCACCTTCCTGCAGAGTGGAAGTTCTGAAAGGCTTTACCCAGAAAGGTAATTTTTTTTTTACATTTTCACCTAAACTACAACATTTCAACATCCCGAATTATGTTTTCTTTTGATTTTTTGAACCATATTTCATTATTAAAATAAACTTGTGTATTGCATTATAAGCTCTGTAGTTCAAGTTCCCGTTCTCTCTTGGGGGCTGGACAACATCTTTCCATGATGTACCCAAAATCTAGTGATTCCCAGGACAGACTTTCTCGGGAAAGGAGCAGTATGGGAGGTGCGTGTGGAGGTGGGACGGATCTCATCTAACAGTTTCAGTAATGTACAAAACATGAGAAAGCACTGACAGCTTTTGCTGATGGCACAGAGCTGGGGACACCACCACTACAGAAAATGTCATGATCCACACAGGAAAAAGCAGATGGCCGTGAATATTGGTGCATAGAAAGGGGATGGCGAATTTAATCAGAACAAGGTAAGAACTGGAGTTTTTCACTTGATTGCAGGTTGGCTGTGAGTTGCCAGTGTGATACAACTGTGGAGAAAGCAAAAGTCATCCTGCGGTTTACTGAGGCATTTCTAACAGAGGTGGGCTTTTAATATCATGGTATAAGAGTTCAATGAGAACACACCGAGAAAGCTAAACTGGAAGTAAAATTGCAGAGGGCGCCTGCTGGAGCGGCTGTGAATAGGAAGCCTGTCTTATGTGTGGAGACCAAGACAATTTGTCTTTTTTAACTCAGCTGTGAGAAGAAGAGGAAGAAGATACTCATGTTCTCTGTGCAGAATTCAGGGCCAAGTGGCTGGGGTACAGAAGACCAATATAAGCTGCGTGACCATCCTGGCAGGAGAACAAATGGCTCTGAGCAAACATGTGCTGTGAATTGGGAGTGAGGAAAAGCATAAGTAGGGATAATGGAAACTGGAAGCTGAACAAACTTTAAGACAGGGCTGGTAAATATTTTAAAAGGATTACATGATGCGATTGCCTGCTTTGGTGACTCGGGAGGTTCATTACGGTCCTGCTTCTTTTCAGCCAACATAGTCCTTCCCTGGACGTCAGCCCTTGGAGGAAACGAGGGCTAAAAGAGAGTTCCTGGGATAAAACATCTGCCCGCGGATCAATCGCACGGGTTGTGCCAGTGGCCCCTTGGCACATCTTAAAGGATGAGGATCGTGCCTGTTGCATCTCAGTGGAGCACTTCTCTCTGGTCCCAGCCACACGGCATCTGCCACAGGTTTGCCAGGAGCTGGGTAGAAAACTTTCATTTCATGTTCTCCATACGGCTGCTGGCTAGCACATGACATCACCTAAATGCCCATAGTCCTGGCTCTCGCCTCAACAGGCAGAACGATTAGGGAAAAAATAAACTAAACCTCCTCCCTGCTCCCCCTTACCCCTAAAAAAAGTGCAAAAGTCAAAAGTCTTAATGAATTGTGTTAACTCAGGAGCAACGACCCATCTTCAGGGTTCATAATTTGTTACGGATCCTTAATTGCAGAGTTGTTTGCTGTGTTTTTGTTTGGGTGGGAAGCCTGCAATCCCTGTTAATGCTTTGTACCGTACTTTGTGACATGTGGTAACGCTAGGGAGAATAAAGACCAGGAAACACATGCGGCTGACAGGCAGGGCCAGGCGTCTTCCTCCTGCCAAGTAGGCTGCCTTCATATGTGTTTCTGGCAATGAGCTGCATGACACCTCAGGTTCCCTCCCGTGTCTTTCCAAGAGTAACAGAGATTTTCTTCCTTGCAAAGGAAAAATGAAATCATGACAAAAAGTAATAAAAGCCATCATCCCAAGGCATTCAACGGCATTCAAGACAGGAGTTGGGGGGGTTTCTAGCTCAGAATTATTTTGTTGCAGATTATTACTGCTTGCTGTAGTTCATCATTATGTATTTTATTTTGAAGTGTTTCATTTCTTTAAGGTGGTGACCTTGAGTATACTGAAAGCATAACTGGATGATCTTACCCAATTTTGTGTAGCCCAGGTAACCTTATGCATGTTTCAAGCAGCGTAAGCTGCTTCTAAGGCATTTTGAAAACATGGTTTGCTAATTAAATTTTTGTGTTGACTTTGCTCTTTGACGGCGCCTGCACGGGTACATTCTGGGGGAGCGCTGGTAGATCCCCCTGCAGTGCGGAAGGAGCTGGCGGCAGGGTGGGTGCTGCTGTACTGGAGATCTCCAGCAGTACAAATGCTGGGACGGTGGGTGTCCCAAGCCCACTCAAGTAATGAGTCCAGCTGCTTTTTTATATATGTATTATTCCAGCAATGGCATAAAGTGGCTTTCCCTTCTCTCTGACCTGAGACGGCTCTAGTTATTCCATCCTCTCTCAGAAAATGACTTTTTCTTTCTTCCTTTTTCCTCAGAAGGTTCTTCACCTCCCCAGTCTCTCAGCGTCTTTGTCCTTTCTTGTTTGTACTTTACAGTCCCCTATGGTCCTTAAAATCCTACTACACCACACAATCCCCTGAGCTCCCTGTCAGCTCTTCCTTGCACACAGCATCTTCACAAGTTTTTGTAACTCCTTCCTCTTTATTCTCTGCGGTCTCCCCACACATCCCTACTTTCCTTACGTCTCATCCTCCTCCTACATGCTTTATGATCTCTTTGCCAGTGCAAAGTAGTTCCCAGTAATGTACTGACTGCTCTTTTAATCATTTCTAATGATTGAAGTGTCACAAGTGGCAGGACTTGCCTAAATAGGTGATAATTCAAAGATGAGACCCTAATTCTCTTTTTAAAAATACAATCCAATTTGTCTTCTCTCCCAGCTTTGCCAAAACTACAAACCAGTCTGTCTTACGTTTCACATATATGATCTCATGTCAGAGCAGAAGTTTTCTGGAAAATTTGAAACAAATTGGATGAGGCATTTTTGGATTCATAGAGAAATTGAAGCATTCTTTTAAACAGTTGTTGTATTTTTTTTTTTACTCTTTTGGCTTGTCATGACTCAAAAGCAATATGGGCTGGAAAATTCCAGATCTGCCAAGACCATGGGTTTTCTCCACAGACTCTAGGTTTTCAGGTTCTTCTAGGGGCCCAGAGAGTAAAATCAGTAAAAGGGGCAGTTTTTTTCAGTTGGTTGGCTTTCTCCCTTCCCTGCCTGATGGAGGACGGCCAGTTGGAGCTGCGATGCGTACTGAAGGACAACCTCCCATGTAAGTACGTGTTACCTCTCGATTGCAGAAACAGAGGGTTAGGGGCCAGGGAAAGAGCTGACCAAATGGAGCCAAGTCCATGCGTGTTCAGTGTCAACCTCTTTTATGGTTACTGAATGCTGGTTGTTGAATGTGTCATAGTAGCTCTTTATCAATAGGTGGTTTTTCAGCTTGAGTTCTGAGTTGATAATACTGAAATAAATGGTTTTTGCTAATACAAATTGAATTTTTTCTCCCAGCAGAATAAAAAATTGTTTCAAGATGCCATTTTTTCTTTAATATCAAAGCAGATAATTCATTTCAATTTTGTGAATTGCTTTTCAATTCTTAAGGATACTATCTGTAGACATATTTAAAAACAAAATATTGGGGGAAAAAATTAGAACGCTTATCAAGAAAAATGTCAATTTTTTTTTCCTCTCCTCCCCAAAAAATCTTTGTAGTCTTGCTCAATTCAGTATGAATTTATGAATAGTTTTGATTAGCCCCAAATTATATTTTTTTCTGGGAAAACATGTTAATTATTTATAGCAATATCTTTTGTAGCTCTATTTTACCATTTTTTTTCTCCGATGATCTCATCAATGACTGGTGCCTATGACTAGTTTGGTAAAAGTTTATTAGCTAAGCTGAAAAAAACCTATGGATGCTGTAAGAACTTTGCTTGCTGATTTTTATGAGCCTCAAGAAGCCCATCCCAGGCAGCTATGACGTATTTAAAATTTTGTGTAGCTTCCCTGCTCAGATAGAGCATATGCTGAATTCTCAGTGGGTGTGGAGGAATTTACCTAAGCATTGATAAACCCTGAGGAGGGCACTGGGAGCTGTGTACATCTGATTTTCCTCCATGAAAACGCCATCAATCCAAAGATTCAGAAGACTTTGTCAGCTGTGGTTGAACTTCTCAGGTGACAGATGCTCTCCCCTTGTGCAAACAGTAACCTATGAGTGTGGGTTTTCTTCTTTGCCTGATCAGTTCCTATCAGAAGTAGAGGAAATGGTGCTTTGAGAGGGTATGCAGTATGCTAAAAAATAAAGCATAAAATAGTGGAAAATGTGATTTGTTTTGTCTTGGGAGTGAGCAGAGTGGAGAGGCAGCCCTCCATCTTTTCTTGCTCCCTTTTTCCTCCTTCTCTCTCATACAAAACCTGTGATAACTCACGAGTAGCGTGGATATAGTCTGCTGTATATGGCTAGAGTTTTGTGAGGGCTTAAGCTAGAAGCAAGGCTTGCATTAACTTTTTATGGTGGACAAATTATCAGCGATGGCCAGTGTGGTGCAGTGCTGCTAGGAGAACGGTGTGACTGTGAGGGCAGAATGTGACCACAGTGGCCAACACAGATGTCATGTCCCACCCTGGAATTTAAATTAGGTCTTGTGCTGGCCTTTTGCACAAGATTAATTTTATTCTAGAAAGGGGTGACATTTCTTCCATAGAAAAGCCAGTGCTCCAACAATCTAAATTAAATTAAAATAAAATAAAAAAAAAAAATTATTCATATCTGAAGAGTGAAAAATTATGGTGAAAGACTAGAGTTTAAAATAAGTAGGTTTAATGGGAAATTTAGCAAGGTAACTTCAAAATAAAAAACCCCAGAAAGTTCAAGATCTCAACAACCTTTAGCCTGCCTTCATCTCACTGGACATCTTCCATGTATAATACTGAAAAAATCCCATAGATTTGCAATCCCTGTGTACAGTGACAAGATGAGCCGTCAATGTGCATCATACGTGATTTAAGGATGGCTTAAGCGCCCACCCAGGACACATGGACATTACAAAACCAGAAACTATCTTCCAGCTCTTGTGTCTATGTCAAAATCTTGACCTTTATGTTTCACATAAGGAACAAAGATTCCCAGCTTCCCATTAAATTCCCCCTTCCATGTACTGAAAATATTAAAACAATTTAATCTCCTTACAATCCCCAGTGGTGCCCTTTAAATCAGCTTTTCATTGGGAATTGACTACATACCTTCTGTAACATAACCTGAAATCTGGGAGTTGTAAGCTGCCAGCAAAATATGAAGGTATGCTACATTTGCCCAGATATATAAGATATGACAAGATTTAATATGTATTAAATTTAACAGGTGCTGTGATCTCCAGCGTAGATACACAATATTCAAAGGCGTACTCCAGAGAACTCTGAATTCCCTGCTAGTTCTGCATTTCTGTCCTTTCCAGCATATTTTTATCTGTAATCTTACCTCCCATTTCTTACAATTCAGATTAATTTTATTTAAGCAACATTATCTATATTTTTATCAAGTTCCTAAATTACAGGCAGCATATGCAACCTTAGCTCCAGCTTCCCAGAGGTGTTAGCTGGGGTAATTGCAAACTGTTTAGATAAGCTGTAGACTTTGACAGAAACAGAACAAAACTTGGATGCCACATTTCTCACCCAGTCAGGAAAGCTGTTTCTCTCACATGCTTACTGTTTGAATCTTTAGGTGGAGAAATTACTAGGGAGGAGGTGGATGGGGAGAAAGGAGAGTGGTTTTATTTTTGTGAAAGCTGCTTAGATTATGGAGAACCATCCATTGCTACCTTGCAGCTGGGATGTAAAGCCAAACATGTCAAATGCTGGCAAATATGAGTGATCGCATTTTACACGTGTTTTACATAGTCTTGAACATTGACAAGAGATGTAAGGCAGCCCAACATAGGGAATAAGATGCTGAACTACTAGGACACAGGGCCTCTCTTGAGCTTGCCAGCAAAGCTCAAGAGAGGCCCTGTGTCCCAGTAGTGCCAGCAAAGCTCAAGAGTCCACGTTAATCTAAAAATTCTAGGTCTTGCTGGGAAGAAGTGCTTCTTGATTGCCATTTACAGTGCTCACACTTTGATTTCGCTGGTACTGCAGGTTCTGTCTCCCACATAGTGACCCTTAGGTTTTTTTAATGTCCAACTCATTCAGACATTAATAAAGACACCATCCCCACCCCGGTATTCACAGTCATGTTGTTTGTTTCTGAACATACAACACACACCCTTGGTCACTCAGCATTCCCACATCCAGCAGTCCTTTTGTAGCTCAAGGAAGCCACAGTGAGCTTTCCAACCCAGTTTTCAGTGGGGATCTGCCAGCTGGTGAGAGGCAGGTTCTCTGAAAGTTTGTTTTCCGTCTTCTGTCAAAGGAGGATGTTGAAACATCACTTACTGAAAAAGCTATGTGAGAGGAAAATGTCATCATCTCAGTGGGCTAAATAGAACCATATTTTGCTCTCTGTCTGGATCAGTATTTTTAAAAAAGAGCAAAATTTTCCACTGATGACGGCCTGTACGCAAAAGGAAGGAGGCTGCTCAACACAGAAACAGAGACACTCATAGACATAAAGAAGCTGCATGTGGCTAAAAGCTGAAAATCATCCTATTAAAAACAGAAGTAAACCAAAGACTAGACCCCTGTAAACACAAGGCGCTGATGATGTTTCCAGAGATCTTAAAGCCCAGAGGAACCACTACGATACTGTAGTCTAGGCTTTTCCACAAGATAGGCCAAGCAGTTGCACTTGGTCGTTCCATCAATAGAACAGTATCTTCTGCTTTATCTCTAAATGATCTTTTAGAAGTACATTTGATTTTTTATTTGAAAGTCTCAACTGATGAAGAGTTGTTTGGGTAAGTGGTTTCAATGGCTATTTTCATGAACAAGAACGTGTGTCTTATTTATACCCTGAAATGCTCTTCCTTCAGTTTGCAGTCACTGGATTTCCTTTTGCTTTTATCTGTCTTTTCCTGGAAATCTTTTCCCCATGAACATACTTTTAAGGATTGCATCACACTTAACTTCCACTTGTGTAAACTAACCAGGATGATGTTTTCTCACTGTAAAGAAGACCATGTCACTGAATTTCATATGAAAAATGATGGCAACACTTGAGGGTCCTTTTCAAACGTAACTTTCTACAGTTCTATGGTGGACAGTACCTCAGTTGAAATTGTTCTGTCAAGATGTAATGTCATTCTAAAAGGCTGCAGTAGCTTTGAAAAGGTATCCTAAACATCAGATAGAACTTGTTTTCATAACCTAGAAACAATCAGGAATTAAGCACTTCTGCAACACGGTTAGATCTTGCTCCATGATCAGAATGAAGTCTCAAATACAGTTGTCCCCAGCCCAGGTGGTTGTCCAGCAGAGGACCTGGGTACAGATATGACTAGTTTCCTTGAGAGGAGAAAAATGTTGATCTGGGAATGCACGTTAGATGTGGAGGGTGGAAGTGTATAAATTCTGTCGTTCAGATGCATAAGTCACATCCTTTGTATGGGAATCTGGTGCCCTTCTGGACTTCGTTGGTTTATGGCTAATGTGAACTGATGAGTTTATTTACTGCTGCAACAGGCTGATTACACTCCCCTGAAAAAAGAAGAAGAAGGAGGAAGTTTAAGATTCCTTAGTGCTGGGTCCACATATGTTAGCTGAGATAATTTCAGAATCAGCAAGAATATTGACTGCTAGTCCTCTTTGGAATAGACACCTCTGACAGCCAGCACTGCGCTAGGCCAATCACATTTCACATTTATGAAGCTTTCACCTAGAAAAATGAGTCTTCTATAAAAATTTCTGTTAGCCTTGGTCTTTTTTAATAAGGCGTCAACCTCCATATATATAGTGGAAGTGCTAAATCCTCCAAGGGATTAGTTTAAGAGTCGAGCCGCTACAATATCATTTAGCTTTTAAAAATCAATAAAGTGTGTACCATAAGCTATATGTTACGTGACAGGTTACAACTCTGGCACAAAAGACCCAGTGTTTGAAAGCTAAATCTGGTCAAATTGAGACTGGATATGAAGCATCTGCATGGCTGTGGAGTTCGTTAACTACTGAAGAAACTTATTTAGGGACATGGCTGGTTTTCCAGTACTTGAAGACTTTAAATCAAGCCTTTGAGCATATGGATAGGGTGAGTATCAGGACTGGTGTACAGAGAAATGTTTTGGATAATTTGTTTGTCTTTCAGAGAACATTCTAGTAAAACCTACAAGTGAAGAGGATGACAGGAGAAAAAGCTAGCTTCGTTTGTTGGGACCACACAGTACGTGCAAAATGAACAAACTTGCGTGGTCAGCCCTGAAAGCTGATGGTCACTGTACTGACAAATTCACGTCATAATGTCACACATCTCATCTCTAAATTCTTCACACCTTTTTACAAAGTGAATTTTTTATGCTGCAAATCATGCGTCTTCCCATCACGACACTTGCTAGTTAATTTAAAACCACTTAGAATAATAGGGAATACACAGAAATATAATAACAGAATACACAGAAAGTAGAAGCAAAGTTGAGTGAGGAGCTGGGGTTACTGGAAAGACAGATATCTGTAGACTGAAAGCCTTACTGAGTCCCACAGAGTGGATGTATTGTTGTCTTGAATGACACTTGGCACTTCAAGACCTACAAGTAATTACCTGAACGAAGAATGGGAATGCTGCATGCTGCAGGGATCTCGAGACCATGTCCAGCGTGTTGGGGGAAAGGTGGGTCACTGTCGTCCAGTTTGGTTGAGTCTGGGCGATGCAGATCACATAGCCTGGTTGTACTCTGTAAGCCAGAATGCCATTGCCAAGGGCAGCTTCACACAGCGTTGGCTTGGGGAGTGAAGCAGCTCTGAGGGACCTGAGAGTCCTCAAACGCTGCCGCAGCTGCCCTCTCACACTTTGTGAAGAGTATTAACGCCCAGATCGACGCAGTGGTTAACTGCTCCTCTGTTCCCCTCTTGATAAAATTATATGAACTCCAACCGAAAAGGAACTGGGAGGATACACTTTAATGCTGCAAATACTTTGACTCTATATTAAAGTGAGCACTTCAGAAAAACCTTCCTAAGGCAGAAGAAAATGTTAAAGGAGAGGTTTATCAACTAAGTGACTAGATTCCTCCAGAACAGGAAATGTAATGACAGTGAGGGCACCACTTCTTAATTAAAGTTACAAACAAAATATCTCTACAAGAAACCCAGATGAGGCGAAAATTTTGTGGTTGGTATTCTAGTATGACTGTCAGGACCCACAGGACCTATAAATGTAAAAGGTCACAAGGTAAATCATAGAGATGAATCCCCTGTCTGAGGAGGTAAGGTATCCAGTTAAGAAACGTTACCGCATTGCCGCTAATTATGGATGACTTGATGGCTGTCTTACAGACTTGCTTTCAATGGGGATATGCCAGAGAAATGTTTGTTAGCCAGTATTTTCAGTGTTCCCATTGACTGTCTGACAACAGATGCTAAAGTAGGAGTAAAAATTACAGAACCATCTTTGGCTGATCTTGAATATGTTGATAATATTACCTAGCACAGAGACTGCCAAGAGGCTAAGAGGTTATTGGAAGAGCTGCAAAAAACTGTAGGCCTCTAGAGGATTTAAGATCAAAGTCATAAAACTAAAGGGTTTAGAATTTTTTTCAGTGACTTTAGTAGCCTGTGGTTGAGTTATAGCATATCCTTTGCAAATCTTTTCAGTCTTGATATAAAGCATTTTTGTAATGGAAAATCCCTCATGTCTCCCAGTAGGTGATTTCAGTGTTTAATTAGAAATGCTTTCTAATCCAAATTTCTAAGTGTCATAGTCTTTTCTTGCCAGACTAAAGAGCTCTTTCTTACCAGATATCTCTTCCCCACATAGGTATTTGTAGGTAAGATTGAAATCGCTTCTCAATTGTCTGTTGGATAAGCTAGTAAGTTTGTCTTTCTTCATTCCTCACTATAGAGCAGATTTTCCTGACCTCATATTAGTCATCAAATTATTTTCTGAACTCCTTCCAATTTCTACCATCCTCTCATGGGTGTGGATACCAGAACTAGAACCTTTGCTCCAATCACAATAATACTTTAGCTGTTGGCTAAAGTGTTCATTGCCTATTTCATTGCCTATTTCTGTGATGAAATTAGAAAGATGAGGGACGCACAGTTGTATAGGCAGCTCCAGGAAGCAATGCAGAAGAGCCTAAGATCCCATCCTCCAAGGTGCCTCTGGGAAAAGCCATTCTCTCTGGGAAAAACCATTCTCAAGAGACCACTTTCCCTAAGCCAAGGTTAGCCTTTGTAAGAAGCCTCAGAGATAAAACTTCTTTGCCCATATTGTCGCTACATGCCTATCTAGCAGTGTGTAGACAGATTTTCTCAGGCAGTTGATTCAGAGTGAACCAGATTTACTCTTTGGCCATGAACCAGGTTCCTGGTTCAAGAACTTTCCTGACAGTTTTCCATGTGGGATATTATTCTGATTCATGTTTGGTCTGCAGCAATAACTCAGTCCTTCCATACAGTAATTTTATGCTTTTCTAGTTTGTTTTCTTGGAAGATCTCAAAAATGCCGTAAATATTCATTGATTTACATTCACAGCAATCCAAGGAAGAAAATAAATATGATGGCCTTAATAAGATTATTCTGAGTCTTGTTTTAATGCTACATGTGAAGTCACTTGCCGAGCATGAAATAGAGCCAGTTTCTCATGCAAACAGTATACTGACTCCATCGTATCTCTCTACTTGATATTAGAATTATTGCAGTCCACACTGAAAATTATCTCCTCCTTTATCTATGTAAGTAGCCAAGCCTGTTGCTTCATGACTCCCTTGCTATACTCCGCAAATACCTCGCTATGTGCTGGAAAGGAACCTCAAGTATGTGACTTAGCCTGTTGGGATATACTTGAAGACAAGGTGTTGAATGTGCCTCCTTTTTTCAGCAGCAGGGTATTTTCCTCTCAACATTCAAAAGAAGACGGAAATGTGAGAATAACCGCCCCAAAAGCATAATGGAATATTTCTGGTTCATGCATTCCTCCTTTTGGACTGCGTCCCCTTGGCTTGCAGAGAAAAGCTCCAAAAGGAGAGGGTAGGGAGTTGTTTTTTCAGTGTGTTTGCCTAATCTGTGGTCCTTCGTGCTATGAGAAACCTCTCAAGCAGCTCCAGCAAGAATCTTCTTTCTGCTCTCTTCCACATCCTCCCTTATTCCTAGGTCCCCCTCCCCTTCCTCACTTTCTTTCATGTGGATCAAGGCCTGGAAAATGACAAGCCTCTTGATTAATAGATACAGAAAGTCTTCTTATGTAATTTATTTGCTTTCTGCACCTGACTAGAATCACTAGGTTTATCTGGAAAGGAAAATATATCGCCCTTCCTGACTCCGAGTGGCAGCAGAGAGAGCTGAGCATGTGATATCAAGCTGCGCATGGAAAGCAAACAAAACGCCATTTCTGTATTTTGTAAGCATCTCAGGTCATAAAAGTGTCAGCACGCTATATTTCTTGCTGAGATCCTCTCTGTTTTATTATCTGAGCCCTTTCCATTGTGTTGAATGTGCAAGGAGAGTCTCCAAAGCAGGCAACATCTGTTTCCCTGTCATGTTTTTGATTATCAGCTCCATATTCCTTGCAAGTCTCCTGCTCACATATTCCCATCAAACTCAATGGGGGCTTCAACAGCGAGGACACTTCCTTATCTCCCTTCCCCCAGACTCTCCATCCATCATTCTCACATGCTGGCCCACTAAATGCTGATGCAAGAGGCCTGTTCTTTACACTTGGGTAACACTCATGACCTCTCCAATTTGTTTTGTTTGCGTAAGTCTAATTGCTGTGAGTATACCTGCCTCTTGGTCCTTAGCAGGGGAGAGGAAGGAGGAAGGTGGGACATCTGGCTGATTTTTGTTTTGGTACCTGTGAGGAACAGTTTTCTACTGTAGTTTTAGATTTGTTTCCCAGTTTTCTTCCCTCAAGAGGAAGTTTCTTCCCCTCTTTCTTAGCTCCCGGTTGCTAAATCAATCTCTCTGTCCTTTGCCAAGAGATCTGTTTTACCATTTATGCAGGAATTTCAATCTGCAGATGGGGATTCTGCCAATAAGAATCAATTAAAACAATTGTCTTTTGCCTATGGTATTGCAGTTGCAGGATATCTGGCACAGTGAGATCTGGGAATGCAGAGATGTAAGTTACATTGAGCTACGAGTTGTTTATCCAGTGATGTTTTTCATTTATTTTCACAGAATATTTTCATGTCCTGGTGCAGAACGGCAATGAACAATTGTAGGGTTATGCAACTAGTGTTGCAGTTGAGATGCAGAAGTGGCAGTCCATACAGGTGAATTGTATTTATTTATTTAAAGGGTAGATTCCTGCCACTGTAGGTAACTCACCCATCCATCCACAGTAAAGTCACATTGTGAATCCACGTGGCAGAATTATCCAGATTCAGCCACAAATGTTGCTGACATTCGTACTCAGGCTCAAAGCCTGCATAGAAGAAATGTATCCTATAGATACTATAGATCCTATATTGCTAGCAGTCCTGAGGTTACTGATGGATCTCTTAGGTTCCAGGCATGGCATGGCTTGCCTGCACACTCCAGCTTAAAGCACTCTCCAGATGTAGGGTCATAAAGGAATTTTTCTCCAGGTCTGGTTGGTCAGCACAACTGCTACATCTGTCCTGTTACGCCATGCATCCCTTAGACGCCCCCACATCTAGGGCTTCCTAGATGTGGAAATAGCCACTAAAATTACTTGCTTGCTGGGCATCTGTTTGACCGGTTCTGACACGGTTTCTGGTGTGGGGAAGGGAGGGACCCCAGGCCGTGCTGGTGTGTGAAGGGCTTTGCATCCCGTGGCTACCTGCTGAGCTCCTGGCCTTTGGTGCAGCTTCCCGTTCCCCTTCTGGGGCTGCTGTTAGGCAAACAGAGCATACCTGGGGCAGAAGCCCTGCAGTTCATCTTACAGGGATTCAGACACTGTGGTTGCAAAGTTGGGTGGCAATCTGTGCACAGCCTAAGCTCAGGCTGAGCGCTAGCTGTCCTCAAAGTCTGACAGAGGCACCAGCTTGTAGGACATACTGGAATTTAGGTCTCTGCCAGGTCCAGTGTGGTAATAACATAAGGTTTTTTTCTACCTCGAAGCCAGATCTGCACAAAATGTTTCCATCAAAGTTTTCCCGCTGTCATATTTTTTTATATCACCAGTTCTTTCCTTGGGACACACGTAGCTTTTGCACTTTGTGCTACAGGTTAGGAACTGGGTTTTAGCAGTGCTATGTTGCTTGTGATGAGGTGTGTGTATGGAATGCGACCATTTGGGCCTTTCTGTCTACCCTTTCTTACAGTCTTGTCCTGGACCTGGAGGAGACTGGACTTCATATTTATGTTGATTCTTGACAGTTCCTCATGCAGCTTGGTGAATAGGTGTGTGAAAGAGATTAAAGCCTTGTCTGGTCATTAATGGCACCAAACTGACTACATGATGAAAGGCAACAAGGACTGAATAGAGAAGAAGGGCCAAAGAAAGTGGATGCTTGCAGAGTACCTATCACTGAAGATGACTGCAGGAAACAAAAGATAAGGGTGAGGAAAAGCGGGGAGAAGAGATGGATGGACATAGCTCAAGGATCAGCCAGGTATGGAAGACCGTAGCCTTTGTCGATGGGCTCACAGAGCTAACTGTGAGGGCAAAGGCAGACTGTTGTGAGCGCCTGCCGTGCTCCAAAATATGAGTGTCCTAGAGAGGGAGTAGGAATTCCTGGGAAAATAAAGGGTGGGGGAGAAGAAAGGGAGCTGTAGTAAGGTGGGTTACTGGGATGGGTCAGAAGAGGATGCAGGGTATAAATAGCCTGACTGGGAATCATGGGCTGGGACAGAGAAATAGAAACGAGTGATCAGCAAGAGGAGGCAACAGAAACTTAGGGGGGAGGAGATTCACAGAGTGCTGTACAGGAAAAAGAGATAGGGCAGGTGAGCAGAGAAGCAAAAAAGTGCGAATGAACATGGGGGCATCCATGAAAGGCAGAAAAGGAGGGGAATCAGAGATTACAAAAAGCAGAAGCTTGTTGTCAGGGATCCAGGCACAGAGCACAGAGTGCCACAGCTGGGGTTACTTATCCACAGCCTTTTGCTTATGTTTCCTACACCCTTTAATTATATGATAAGACTTTTTTTTTCATTTTTCACGTTAATGCTACCTTTCCTACCTATCTCAATGGTCAGAAATGTAATTACATAATCTACTATTTCCTGGTTTTCTACACTCTATATAGAAATCCTTTGTATCATTTTCGTATTTACTGCATACTTTTGTGATTGAAGCTAGCTAAAATTATTTCCTAGGCTGCTTTTTTAAATTATATTTCCACTACATAAAAGCGTGAATGGCCTCATTAGTTTCATTGGTATAACTTGCCAAAATGTTTTGATTCGTTCACTTGGAAATTTCTATTATTAGACTGTTCTATTTAATACAATATTTTAATAAAAGCATAATAATAAGCTTTATCCTTTAATGAAATGCACAGCAGTGAGTTTGCGTTAATGAAATGAAATATTTCAGCTTGAAAGCAAAGCATCACCTAGAGAAAGCATCTAAAGAAAACATATCAGTTATCGTGAATTAAAACTTGGGGGAGTTTTCCCACCCTGCCCTGTCCCTGGGGCAAAATCTGGGGGCTGAGCACCACCCTGGGCCACCGACCAGTGGGGCATGGCCATCCAGGACTCACTTTCTGATTGGCTAGCTGGAAGCTATGTGTGTTCTGATTGGCCAGTCAGAGGTCATGTGTATTCTGACTGGCTGGCCAGAAGTTGTGAGTGTTCTGATTGGCCAGTCAGAAGTCATGTGTGATCTGATTGGCCACCAGGCTGCCCTGGCGGGGCCGCAGAGCTGTCCCGGAGCCGCCCGCCTGCTCTCCTGCCGGCATGGGGCACGGTGGGACACGGGCGGCTGCAAACCCAGCCCGCTTCGTCCACAGCATCGGCAGGCCACAGCTCCGCTCACGGTGAATTACGACCCTGCCGAGGAGAGCAGTGGTGTGCTTCTGGGTACGATAAAAGCAGGAACAACCACGAGCACCACAGGAAAGGGAAAAATTACATGAAAAATGCTTGGATTGGATATCTGGGCACCCAAAAGCCCTTGGGAGGACACTGTACTTCTGAGGCGGGAGATGGGAAGAGGAGATTGCTGCTGGTGATACTTTAAAAAAGCCATTCAGCTAAACATTCAACAAAGAGGTTCTTGAGGATGAATTAGAGCTAAAATTGTCAAAGCAGTCACTCTCGTTGTAGAAGAAACCACATATCAAGACAGTAGCAGAAATTGAATGAGACTATAGGGAAATACGGATCCTGTTACTGTGAATTAGTGACTTCAGTTTTGTTCATGGATATTTCGAATGTGCTCACCAGGAAATACAGTCCAATAAAGGGCAATGTACTATAATTTAGTACAAGGGGATTCAGTTGCAAGAAAACAACAGATTGACCCAGGGCCTAGATATGCAATGGCTGTAAAAGCAAGAGGAAGGAGCATTGAACTTCCAAGTGCAGTTTGGCCATAACTTGCTATCTGCCCCCCTGTGCAGTATAAAAGTAGCACAGAGTTCTGCGCTGTCTTGGTCTCATCCGCTTGACTTTCCTAGTTGTCTCCCCCACACTTTGCCAACTCTTCTGCCCTTTCTGCTCTGTTTAGGATCATCTATCTTGCCCCTGCCTTCCACACTGTTCCCTCGCAATGCATCCCCCTGGCCCGGGAAGATTACAACCTTCCCGTACACTGTGTGGTCCCTTCTTTGAAAAGAAGGTCTCTTCATCTTGCCTTCCACTAGAGGTTTCTACACCGAGGTTGTACCAAGAGGCAGCTGCAATGATTTAACAAGGAGATGATAGTGCGCCAGTTCTATTACCTGGGCCTGGCTGTTGTTTAATATTTAGGGTGGATACTAGGGTAGATGTAGGCTATGCTTTTTTGGCAGGCAAGTTTCCGTTCCATTTGCAAATGTAGTGTTTAAGCTGTATGCATAATTCATAACAGCAGAGACAATACTGAAAAACCTGAGGGAAGCAATTACAATGTTATTAAAAACAGTGTCCTGCGTGTTTAATTTCTATTCTGTTTAAAAATATTTACTCATGAGCCCTGTACGCCAGTCATTTGTGGTGCAACACCACAATATTTGTGATTTTATGGTCCAGACGCACCAGACTGGTATATGGGTTCAGACTGGGAGAGTAGCTGTGGCCATGCTTTGCAGTTTGGGGTGTGGCCCCTTATGACCAAAGAGATCTTAGCAAAGTTTATGTGCTTCTGCTGCAGCTGCATCCCCACAATCCCACACCGTGTGCATCGTTTGACTGCCTAAACCCAGTGCTCTCTTCGAGTGAGACGAATGGGAAGAGGCAGAGCAGTAGGTGGAGCAGGTCCGATACGAGATCTTTGGCAGAGAGCTAGCTTCCAACGTGCCTGACGGCCCCTGAGCACCTGCCTTTCTGTCCCGCCGGGCAGCAAGCCAGCCCCACCGCCTCCTGATTTATCCCTCCTCCAGGTCTCCCATGCAGCCATGTCACCTTCGCTTTCTTCCCGGCCCCGCCATGTCTGGCTTCCACCTGCCTGAGGTCAGTGAGATGAATCAGAGCAGCCTTCAAGCAGTTTTAGCTTTCAGGAGGCACCGGCCTGGCAGCCAGATTGGGAAGTGCTGAGAGTGCTTTGCTGCTAAGGTACCACCGTGCTAAGCTGCTTTGCCCTGTCTTATTTTTAGGGCTATGTCAATCATGTTGTAGCTCTAGACTTGGACTTTTGATTACTAAAATCAAACTTAAAATGTTTTGTCAATAACAGGGAAGTTGAAAACTGCCTGAAAACCAGCTTACAATCAGTAGCTCTCCAGAAGTTTGCAGAACACGTTGCACACTGAGTAATAATTTTAATGTTTTCTAGCTTTTTCATAATGGAAAAGGGGGTAAACCTCAACTTCCTCGTGTCTGCAGGCAGGAGGGTACTGCCTCAGAGTAATGTGAATAGAGCAAAACTGGAGAAGCCAAAGAATCAGAAAGTCGGTCACTGGGTGACAAAATGAAATCCTGCTTGGGAAAAAATATAAACTAATACATATGGGGAAAATTATCTAAAACACATTATTCACCAGGGGAGCCATGGAAATAGGTAGGCTGAAAGAGACCTAAGTTTGAGAGCGGACAGTAAATTAGACATGAGTTTGCAATGTGTCAGCGATGCAGTTTGGGCTGCGTACACAAAGGCACCACATCAGAGAACATGATAATAAACGCCCTCTCTACATGCCTGGTGTGACCACACCTGAAAGCTTCAGGGACTTTGAAGTCGGTGGAGCTGTGCCAATTAACACCAGCTGAGCCTCTGCCTGTTGTGTTTGGTTATAAAGCTGCCTTATTACTAGGCAGTTAGTGACAAATTGGAAGAATCCAGTGGAAAGGAACGAAAATTATGACAGAGCTGGTAAGGCTGACACACACACACACACGTGTGTGTATATATATATATATATATATATAAATGATTAAGTAAACTCTATATGAGGAATGTTCAAATGCTGGGAAAATCCCATTTATTCAAATTCCAAACAGCTGGCTGGTTTGACTGCAGCTATGATGCCCTGTAGGATGTAGTCCCTAAGGATGTTTGTGGAATGGTTGTCTTTGATTGCAGACATTTGCATAAGAACAAAGGTGTGTTTGTGAACAAACATGGGTATCCGTTGTTAAATACAGGGTCTCTTCCTGGATGCATCCCTACAATTAATCTGTATTTAGGCTCCTCAGCAAGAAACCAGGTTTTTAGATCTGAGTAGCACCCACAGTTGTCATGAACTTCAATGGCAAGTGCTAAGAGCTCATCCTCTCTGTGTGTCTGACCTCAGTTATATAGATGTTAAATATAGATGTATACATCTCAGTGTAGGTGTCTAGCTTTGAATTGCTTAGTGGACAACAGCTGAAGTTGCCATGAAGATCCAAACATTTTCCATTTCATTATCTAAAGATACACTGACCCTGACAGCTAGTAGAAGCCATTTAATGCAATGTCCCTTGAAAGGCATTCCTGAAGATGAAAGTTCTCTGTCATTCTGTATAACACTATCCAGGACCTGATCCAGAGCTCTGGAAGTCAGTGAAAATCTTTCCATTGACTTCAAAGTGTTTTGGACCATTCCTAGATAATAGCACAAATTTCACTTCATTCTTTCTTTCCAATTGGGTTGTCTGAAATCGCACAATGCGTGATTGAATCCCTATGTCCCTTGCATAGCTTGCATGCCAGCTCCCTTTAACACCTTCTGTGAAGCTTACGATGTTAAATGACATATTCAGTTGCTGTAGGCATCTTCTTTCCAATCTGGACCCCAGCTGCTTGAGGTCTAACAGATTGTTCTTAAAGGACAACGTGAAAGCAACAATTAATGTATCTAAAGAAGTCAGTTTAGCTAAGCACCTCTAAACATCTGACTGTGAAAGTGATGGAGTTAATCTAGTTTTGGACACGTAAGCCTCAGCAGCAGACAAGTGATTACAAACTTACCTGTTCATTAACCTTGATAAAAGTAAAGACTTTTCATGCTGCTAATGATCATAATGCAGAATAATCTCAATGCTGAAATGCTTAAACAGAGAATCTGACCACTTAAGCATCAGAGACCCAGACGACCCACATCACATACACAGATGAATGTGAATAGGTGACCAGTTCTGCAGGGAGGCTTTTACTCCCAGAAAATGACAAAACTTATAAAGTATGCACTCAAAAAAGTGTGTTAAAGACAGATAAGCTTTATATGGTGAAAACTCTTGAGTTTCTGTCATGTTCTGTTGCCACCAGATGATGCCAGAGGTTAAAACAGGGTTATTCATCTTTGTATGCCACATGTAGAGTAAAAATACTGGAGCTACCTCTCTGCTGTCCCTAGTATTGTTCAGTCCCTCCACCATCTGACTGATGCCAACATCCTCCAGCCAGGATTTAGCTACTATTTAGATCCTATTGTTACTTCTGGAACCACAAAGTCTGCTAGCTTCATTAACATCTGGCATTATTAAAACAAAAACTGAAGTTGGAGGAGCTGGAATTATCTATTCCAAATTAATTACGTGAGTGTTTCTCAGGGGAATTCAGGGCAATCAGACGTATCCCTGGAGCTTGCCTACCCTGTGGACAGTTCTCTCAAAGGGTAGATTCACAGATGCTGTTTCTTTCCACCACTGCACGATTCACCTGTGCTGTTAGCCTCCACACTTGGAGATTTCTATTGTATCTGACAGCGGAAAACGACATCGCTAACTAATATTGATGTCTGATGAATGCAAAGAGCGGGTACTTTCTCTGGAGTGGAAAAAATACATGGAAGAGGAGGCAAGTCCATTTATCCTTGTCATGTCAGCTGATGGGGGAGTGGAAAAAGAACAAAGTTGAGCAAGGCAGAGGAGAGGTCAGTGTATTCCCCATCATAGGGGCAAAGTAACAGTATGCCTCACTAATAAAACCTGCACAGAACCGAACAAGAAAGCCCTCATATGTAGAAACACACTCCAAATACCACAGTCACTGATGGAGAGGAAATGAGATGATGGGTGAGTGGAATGGGGGAGAGCACATCTGGCAAATCAAACAGTAACTCTCCATATCAAACGGCCGCGGATATCGGACTCCACCCTGCATTTTGGAGGCTCTCAGAAGCTGCTCTGACCATGTCAGACAGCCCTGCTTTGGTGCTTCTGTATCAGTCCCAGGCATCTCTAGGCAGGTGGAGTATTAACTGTCACAGCTTCACACTACCTTTCTTGAATTAATCCCTATCTCCTGGAGCGGTGCTTGATCCCTGTTGTGAGTCATGTTTTCCAACATCTTTGTGAGACTGAGTGCCCGGTCTTCTAATGTGAAGTCCTCTCTCAAAGGTGATAGGAATTATGAAATAATTATGGATTACTCTGACATGACCTGTGGTGAGCCAGGAACACCTTCCATGACTGAGGGCCTGGAGGTGGCCATCAGACAAAATCATGTCTAATCTTCTGCAGAGCAGAGCAGAGGAGAAGGGGACAGACAGCAGTGGAATGCACTTAAGAGAAATAGATACACACATGAAAGAAAAAGGCCTTGATATTTAAAATATTTATGGCCTTAAAAGGCATGAAAACTGATACTAGCCATTAACTAATAGATGTTCTGCCTTTGTGATGCAGCTTACATCCCTAACTAAAACCACATCTTTGCTCTGACTTTGTCTGAAGCCAGGTGCACAGATGATTAAATTTTGGGCCAGCTATAAGGAGAGTGTCTCCATCCTGTCCTCTCTAAGCACACACCATCTGTATGATACTTATTCATCTCCTTTTGCTGGGCTGACATACTGAGCCCATATTCTTCCAGCATCAGTTGTCTTCATACTGTCAAGCTGTGCAAATGGAAGGGATCTAAGCCTAAGGGAGTAACAGACTCTGGGAGTAGGCTTGTGCTGTATTAAGTCAGTAGTAACTGCTCTGCTGTAACCTTCATGTTGTTCATATGTGTTTCCACAAAAGAGATTTGGGGGTCTAGCTGTCCACTTTTGCCAGCATGCCTTTTACTTCTGTGTTCACTATATTTAAATGCTATGTTGCTGTGTAACTCCTTTGTGTGAATTGGAAAAGGGAAGAGGCTGGCTTTGTATCTCAAAGCATATGGATTCCTTGTAATGAGTGGAGGGTAGATTGCTTAATGCGTTTTTATTTTATTCTCTGAACAGAATTTTTGAGGCCCTGTTCCTGTGTCGTAGGCCTGCTTGTAGCAGGAAATGATAAACCCAGACCCTGCCTCTTTGAGGAAAGGATAGGTGGAGAAAAGGACTTCAAATACATGTATGTTTTTCATAAAAAGATAAGACAGCTACATAAAGTGTGCTGAACATACCAGAGAATAGACACAGGCTCCATTTTTTTTCTTTTTTTTGGTTCTTTCTCTGGTCTAAGCCATAGAGCCTAACAAGATCAAATATATGCAATATATTTGACCCAAATTCATGCAAATGGATCCAAAGCTGTCACCCAGGTTTTCCACTCTACCAAATGTTAAGCCACACAAGATGCATTCAAACTTCCATTTCAAGAAGTTCCTCCACAGCAGGGCACTACTGACTGGCCTTACCCTTCAGTCTTTCTTTGTTTCCTCTAAAATGCAAAAAGGCATTTTCTTCCTAATTTTTCACAGGCTTTAGGAGCTGTTTTCAGTTGAGGATGACGCCTTGTTGATGTGACTCTGCCCCATAGTTCTCGGGATTATTTCTGGGATGGCGGACTCAGGCTGCAGAGGGTACAGCCATAAGGACTGAGACCTTGAATGTGTATGCTTTGAGAAGAGCAGGTAGAGAGCACAGAAAACGTCTGATGGGCTCCACGGGTAAAGAGGCTAATTGTGGAGATGCAGCCTCCCACCACTGCTTGTTGAATGCATCTTTCCAGGAAACATCAGCACCCTGTACCCCACATCACTCACAGATGGTATCTTATGAGAGGCCCCAGATCACCCACAGCTGGTATCTTGTGAGACACCTGAACGGTGCACAAGAGCCCAGAAGGACGAGGATAGATCCGTGCTCTCTCTGCTTTACCAGCAGACCGGCCACCAGTACTGCACCAGTTTCCATCTCATAGGCTGGCTAGAATTTTGGGTGTGCTGGGTCTAGGAGAGGCCAGCCAGGAGGATAGATGTAAACATTTCTAGAGATAAGGAGAGAAAATTAAAATGTTGACATAGCAGGCAACTACTTGCCACTATATGGCAATTGCATTCTGTCATGTGTCCTGCACCATTCTTTGGATGGCATAAATAGCACATCCTGCAGGACATTGTCCCTTGGTAAAAACAGAAGTCCCAAGTGAAAGAACATCCTGAGAAGTGAATTGCTAAAGGTCAGCTAGCCTGCTGGTGCCTGGGGAGAGTGTGGGAATCACAACCTAGGCTTCGCAGGCTTTTCCTAGCCACAAAGTCCTTGCTTTCCTCAGCCATTTAAGAAAGCTTGTAGAGGAGAACCGTAGCTCAAGTAGAAGTACAAACAGAAAATATAATAACTAAATACATATTTATCTGCATAGTCTATTGGACTGGCTGTTTAGCAGGCAGATATAGGTGTAATGGAAAAGTGGAACAGCACATCATAGAAGGGCTGCTTACAGAAATACTAAGTTCCATATCAAGATAGTTTTTAGTGAGCTCTTACAGTAAATAGGGCAAGAAATTTTTTACACCATCAATTCACATGTAAAAGTTACGAACATATTCAGTCTTTTTTTTTTTTTGTTCTGTAACGGTCAAGGAGTTGTTAAACTTGGTATAAACATGCTAAATATCCACTCTGCCACATGTAAAATACAGCCCAAATGTGGTACATTAGGGACAAAAATGGATCTTGGTTTTAACTCAGATTTACCCCAGGGTCTTTCTTGGAGCGCATCCTTAATTCTGCTCTGAGAAAGGCTGTATATCCTCTTCTCTCCAGCATGGAGCTTGGGGAAAAATGTGGAAACACTGCAAATTAATTAAGAATAATGAGATATAATGATTTTATGGTGACATTATTAGTGAGATGATTTATTATACTTGAGATTATAATGCTTTCACTGGGGAAAGAATTGGCCTTGCTGGAGGAAAAGTAAGCAGGAGAGCAGTAGCCAACAAGTAAGCAACGTTTCCAACCAACCTCCAAACTAACAGGGCAACAGCCGAATTTCAGGCTTCAGAAGTGACACAGCTGGAAAAGACATTGAACAGTTAAAAAGCCCTCAGAGCAGAGGAAGGCAGAGGAGATGAATGTACGGGACTGTCAGTGGGGTCTAACCTGCAAGCAGATAGGTTAAAACCTGTTTACCCTTTAAGTTTTTTGCTCTAAAGAAATAATCCTTTTCATCAGGGATAGTACTGCCATTGCTTCTGGAGGGAACAGGGCTGGAGGGAATGTAGGCACAGCAAAGAAGTTCTGATGTCCTTCAGACCAGCCTGAACACCCCTTTCACAGCCACCGACACCGGCCCTGAACAGCCCGCCCCTGCCCCAAACCTTGCCAAGGCTCCAGACCTGCATGGAAATGCATTCAGAGAGGCTGGTTTTAGAGCTACTGCCACAGACAGCAGAAATTTCATGCTTGAAATCTGTGTAAATTGAGGAAGAACACTACATTAGAAATATAAGAATTCCTATCAGACACCCTCATATTAAGTTTGGCTGTCTAAGGGAGAATTATTTTTTTTCAATAGGCTGAGAAGACTGATAAGAAATTGATTCCTAGAGCAAGTATAATTATTATTTTCTGTATATACTTGTCTTTGTTAGAGAAACTCAATACCAGAAAAAGAAACCAGAATACAAAGATTTTTCCCTTCACTATACCTCAGCTACCATAGCACAGTGTCTTCCCCTGCTACAGCACAATAAAAGATAAGAGCAGCACTGAAGACCTAAAAAAAGCTGGAAATTTAATTCACAGACAAATTAGCTGCATTGCATTTAATATTCCCAGTGAGGAAATGAAAAGAAATTTATTCTGTTCCTGCTCTCCACAAATTCACCAGAGGGAATGATATCCCTTAATTAAGGAAGACTGATTGCTTATTTTTTTTTCCCAAGCCTTCGTTTGCCCTAAAATAAAACGATGAGAAATAAATGGTGCATATAAAAAAATCAAAACCACACTGGAAATGCTGCAGTCATTCAAATTTCTCATTGTAGTAGATACTACATCCTAAAGAGTTCTTTAATAACCTAGTAGGAGAGGCGGCCAAATGGAGCAATTCATGCCCTGTTTCAATGAGGCAAATCAATTCAACCAAACAAACTAAAACTTCTGTTCTTTCAGGGCTGATAATTTAGAATTGTGGGATAGTATGAAAGTATACATATTTGACGGCCAATTTTTTTGCATAAACGCTATGCGTAAATACGAAGAAAAAAAGGAAGATTTGGATCAAGAAGGAGATGGATGGCAAAGTAGAAGGGAGCCTAGGACTGGAACCGCATTGGTGACACCTTGGCACGATCAGAAAAAATTGAATGAGAAATGCAGGCTGAACAGCAAGAACTGATCCTAACGCGGGCTTAACAAAGACATGTGGTTGTGTCTAGACAGCTATAAACGGTTACAGTATTTGTCATTGTTTAAGGAACTAGATGTGAACTAGTAACTGTTTTTGCAGCTCGTATTTATAAAGAATGTTTATCTTTCCATTTATTTAAAAATGCCAAATAGAGGAGTTTGAAAGTCTATTTAGAGAGAAGACAGCTCAGTACCTTCTACTGCAGACTTAGACTACGAAGGCACACTGAAGAGGCTGAATGCAAGGGGGACTTTGATAATGCGTAGGTAAAGTAGAAGATGCCCCTTGTGCTGTTTGTTGCTCCTGGCCTGAATGTAGCTACAGCAACACCCTAGACTGGTCACTCAAAAGGCTATGGAAGAAAGAGGTACGTGAAAACTGCTCTCCTGGTTTTGATCGAGGATCCTTGTAGCCTGGTAGCTTCTCTACAGCAATGACCATAGCAGATGCCTTTAGAAGGGTAAGAACAGGTGAGGCATTAATGACACTCTCCTAACCACCACACAAATTTAGCTCCAGAGATTTCCTTATCCTGATGCTTTAACATCCTTTGAGGTAGTGCACTTCCAAACATTTGTCTAGTCCTTGAACCCATGTATGTTTGTCATATCCATAACATCCTTAGGCAAAGTACTCCACAATTTTATTGCTTGTATGAAAACTCACTTTCCTTTGTTGGTTTTTAACCTGGCTTCTGCTAGCTTCATTTTGTTGTCCCTAGTTCCTGAGTTGGAAGAGACAGTCTATTGTAATGCATCATCACCATTTCATTCAGGCTTTTGCAGACTTCTCTCATACACCTTTTCTTTTCCAGGCAGAAAAGTTCCAGTCTACGGAGTCATTCCTCCTACAGAAGTCATCCCATGCTTTTGATCATCCTTGTAGCCATTCTTTGAATGTTTTCCAGTTCAGTTCTATCTTTTTTTGAGACGGCAACAACAGAATTGCTCAGAGATTCAAGTTTGGGGCCAACCATGGGCTTATACACGGGCATGATGTTATTCACTGTTTTGTTGTCTGTTGTTTTCCTAGTAACTCCTAACTTCTGATTTGCTTTTTACTTGCTCCTGAGCACTGAGCTAATGTCCTCAGGGAGTTATACCTTCATGTTTCATTCCTTAGTGGCAATGGTCAGCATGAGGTCATCAATTTGTATGAGAAATGGCAACTTTTTCTCGTGTGCGTTGTTTTATATTTATCTGCATTGAATTTCACCTGCCAATTTATTCATTCATTACTCGGTCATTTAACATCCCTCCACCATCCTTCACAGTCTGCCGTCATCCTCATTAACTTGGATAGCTTTGTACCATCAGCTAATGCCACCTGACAGCTCACGCTCTTCTTCAGGTCATTTATGAGTATGTTGAACGTAGGACCCAGTACAGACCCTTGTGCAACTTCTCTGGTGACATCCATCTGTTCTGAAAATGACTGTTTACCCTCTATTTCCTTTATTTCAATTAATTCTTTTTCAGGGTATTTCCTTCTTATATTTTGGCTGCTTTGTGTACTTAGCCTTTGGTAAGGGACTTTTCAAAGCATATTCTATCTACAGGGCTGTCTTCACCTGTCTGCTGCTGGTCCCTTCAGAGACAATCAAGGAAGCCTCTCAGACAGGACTTCTCTTTACACAAGTCATTTTTACTCTTTTGAAGTATATCCTATTTCTTCACATATCAATGTGAACTCTACTGAGTGCTAATGATTTGTCAAGAGCAGAACTTCCCCTCTCACACATGCACACCCTGGTCTCCTGGAGCTGCGCTGCTCACCTTTCCAGGCTTAAAAAATAGTATGAAGCATAAGACCTGTGTTTCCCTGGATGCCCCCCGCAGACCTCTTTTAAAGATTGGCTTCATATATGCTACCTTCCAGTCTTCAGGTCCCAAGGAGGTTTCAAACGGGAGGTTGCACACTGTGATTAGCGATTTAATGTTTCCAGCCTTGATTTCTGCTAGGTACCATCTGGCTCCAGCAATTTGTTAGTTTTCACTGTGTCTGTCTGAAACACAATCTCATCCACAATTATTTTGATTTCCGATATATCCTCTGCATTTTCCCCCTTATGAAAACTTACCCCAGTGAACAGCAATGCAGAATGGCTTCATTGTCTCCAAGTTTTGCCTTATCGCTGTGGCCATACAGAGTCCATATCAGGTTTTTTGCTCCTGGCATTTTTGATGGACTTTGTATTGGTTTTGAGTCCTTTAGCTAGTTGTCCTCAAACTCTTTTTTAGCCTTCCTAATGAGGATTTTGCTTTTAATCTGCCTGACTACACTATTCATTTAATTTTATTGGTTTGGATACAATAGGCATCGTTTTGAAAAATGCCTGCTTACTGCTTATAAACTTACTTACTTGGTTTTTTATGTGTGCTGGCCTCCTTTAATCCATTCTCTGGCCTTTCTCAATAGGTCATACGCAGCGGTGTTATGCTTCCAGTCTGGTGTTCTTCAGAAGTTTCCATGCTGCTTGTTAGGATTTCTCTTTGCTGACCTTTCTAGCTCCTTTTTAACAAGCCTCCTTATTTCTGCATAGCTTTTCTTGAAGCTGAGGACAATGGCAGTGGCGTATTTGGCCTGTGGTGCTCCTGTAGAGCTGGTGAAGCCAAGTCCTCTGTGGTCACTGTCACAGAGTGGGGCTTCCACTGGAAGGGCTAGAGCCACAAAGCTGAGGACTGCATCTGCTCCTGTGGGCTCTCTGACCAGCTGCTCCATGGAATAATTGCTGACAGAGCCCCAAAATGTCATCTCTGTTTCATGTCCCGGCATGACGTTTGTTGATCTTCAGGAGGGCAGTTGAAGTCTCCTGTTACTACTGTTTTTCCTGCCCACACTGCCTCTCTGATCTCTTTCAACTTATCAAATTCAAGGTATTTTGCTATCCTGGGTCAGTAACATTATCTATCATAACTATAGTCTTCCTATTTAGGTCTGGAATTTCAACCTGTACAGACTTTATGTTACTGGTTGAGTTGGTGAGCTTGTAAATTCGATTTGATGCTGAGCTTTCAATAAGGCAGTGCACTGCTCTGCCTCTGGCACCATTTATCTTTACTGTGCACTTTATATTCTGGGTTTAGTGTCCCATTGACTGCATTCCTCTCCCCAGGTTTCCAATATGTCTGGTGTATCAGTGTCTGCGTTTTGGATCAGACATTCTGGTTCCTCATAGTTTAGATTTCAAACATCATTGTGTAGAAGTGAGTGTACCACTACGTTGGTTCTTTTATTGGCACCTTGTATAAAACCCAGTATGTTTGTTTCCCTTTCCCTCCTGGATTACTTGCATCTTCTGGATCGTGCTTTCCTTCAGGATTCAGAACTTTCCCATTTTTTTTCCTTATAAAGGTACTCATGCTGAGCCCGGGCTTTTCCACACCTGTCAGCTTTCCCCAACTACTTCTTTTTTCCAGCCAGTAAGGGAATATTTTCATTTAAAAGTGACCGTCTAGGGTCTTCATTTTGCTACAAATGTCTGAGAATGTTTTCAATTTCCTGCAAGACCAAGAAATATCACGGTAGAGAGATATGTTGGATGTTTTCAAATCAGCTGGACTTGATGAAATTCCTGCTAGGATACTGGGAGGACTGTCTGAAGCAGAACCAGAACTATTAGCTGTTTGTCCTGGTTTCAGCTGGGGTAGAGTTAATTTTCTTCTTAGGAGCTGGTATAGTGCTGTTGTTTGGATTTAGGATGAGAATAATGTTGATAACACCCTGATGTTTTACTTGTTGCTGAGCAGTGCTTACAGTAGCCAAGGACTTTTCAGCTCCCCGTGCTCTGCCAGGTGCACAAGGAGCTGGAGGGGCCACAGCCAGCACAGCTGACCCAGACTGGCCCAAGGGCTGTTCTGTATCATCTGTCATCATGCTCAGTATATAAAGCTGGGGGAAGAAGAAGGAAGGGGTGGGGAGGATGTTTAGAGTGGTGGTTGTCTTCTCAAGTAACTGTTACGTGTGATGGAGCCCTGCTTTCCTGGGGATGGCTGAGCACCTGCCTGCTGATGGGAAGGAGGGAATGAATTCCTTGTTTTGCTTTGCTTGCGTGTGTGGTTTTTGCTTTACCTATAAAACTGTCTTTATCTCAACCCACGAGTTGAGTTCTCACTTTTACTCTTCTGATTCTCTCCCCTACCCCACCAGGGGAGAGTGAGCGAGTGGCTGCGTGGGGTTTAGTTGCCGGCTGGGGTTAAACCATGACACTGTTATCTTTGAGGAATCATGGAGTATGGAGATAAGTGTGTTGCCTCTTACTATTTTTTTTAAATAATAAGGGGGCAGGGGCCCCAGGAGCCTCCAGAAGTTAATTACAAGGTAGGTGGCAACCAGTATGGATTTATCAAGAACAAATCATACCAAACCAATCTAATATGCTTCTGTGATAGGACTTGTGGATAGGGAAGAACAGCAGAAAGATATATATCTTAACTTTAGTCAGGCTTTAAATGTTGTGTCATATGAGCTTCTCAGAAGCAAGCTAAGGAAACATTGGCTATATACAGTTTTTAGCAGGTGAGTGCAATACTGGTCGAAAAGTATATTCAGAGAGTAGTTCTTGATAGTTCACTGTTAGCCTGAGGGCTCTATTACTAACTTTTTCATTAATCAAATGGATGACAGAATAGAGAATATATTTATTATATTTCTGTATTACACTGAACTGGGAGGGGTTGCAATTACTTTAGATGACCTTGACAAACTGGAGAAATAGTCTGGAAAAGCTAGGATGCAGTTTTATTAGGACAAACATCTTCTGCCTTTAGCTCCCAATCATGACCTGTGCATGAGCTAGAGAGCAGCACTGCAGGGAGGAATATGGAGGCTGTGGTGTGTCCCAGGCTGAAATGTCCCATGAAATGCTGCTGCAAGACAAAGAAACCTCTCAGCAGAAGGTTGCCGCAGATCAATGTGCAAACAGGGTCATGCTGCCTCAACTCAGCTGCTTCCCTGCTGCCTTAGTTAGACTTAGACTCTTAGTCAGGCTCTTAGACTTAGTGTCAGCCAGAGGACTACCTCCAAAGTGGATCAACCTTGGGCTTTTTGGGACCGGGGCAGTGCTCTGATCCTACTCTGTGGCCTCCCAAGAGCAGGTCCTCTGCTTTCATGAGAGGACTCAAGCTGTACTGGGAGTCTAGACATTAACAATAATGGACAGGCCAACTTCCAAGGCACTAGTATGGTTTTACTTTCCTGAAGGCATCAGTTCTGGTATTCCGGAGACCTAGGCTCAGATTAAATACTAATTCAGTCTCAAATCTAAAAGGATTTGATCAGTTGTGGTTTTGAGTTCACATTTGTATTCAGACTGAGAGTAACGAAAACATCCTTTATTTTCTGCCCCTCCATTGCCATGAGATCTCAAGGCTGAGGTGGGTCTTTCAGGATAACAGACTGTTCTTGACACTGTTGTTCAAAGACCTCCTTTATATCATATATCATGCCAGGTTTTCTCTGTCTCTGTTTCTCTGGGGAGACATCCTGGAGGTATTAGGGTGTCTCTGTTGTGTATTTGGGATGGCGTCTTTTTATGACACCTATTTCTGCTCAACATTTTTAGCAAAACAATGAGAGTTCTTTGCTAGGTGGCTGATCTCTGGGGTTTGAGACTTCTATTATCCTTAGCCTGACCTCTTATCCTAGTTGAAAGAGAGATGAGACTACATTGTCTGGAAGAGATGAACAGAAGGGTTTGGCCTGACCTCTTATCCTAGTTGAAAGAGAGATAAGACTACATTGTCTGGAAGAGATGAACAGAAGGGTTTGGCTCCTCTATCTCAGGATGGAATGGCATATCTAAAGAAATGAGTAAGGAACATACTGCTGAGTAACAAACACAAAAATACTCTTCTGTCATCACAGCTGAATAAACAGGAGTATTCGCATATTCTTTCTGCTCTCTTCCAGATAAGGGCAGGAGAGGACGCAGCTGGATGATCATGTCCTGTTTCTGGTGCTTTAATTAAGGGAGGGTGTGGAACAGTTGGAGAGTCAGAGGAGAGAACTGGGGATGGCCACATGTCTAGGAAACATGGCTCATGAGGAAAGGCCAAGGGAATTTGCATAGCTTGATTGAGAAAAGAGACAATGGAGGGGGTGGCGGCCCAGCAATGATCTTTAAATATTTTGAGGATAGACTTAAATAGAATAGGAGCGAATCTTTTTCTGTGTCCAGTATGGGTGGATAATAGCTTACACTACAGGAAGTGAGATCCAGGTGAAATATCTGTAAATTTTCCTTGTGTTGAGGGTAGTAAATCAATGAAACCGGTCGTCTTTGGAGCATGTGGAATCTCCATGAATGGAGACAGGCACAGGTATAGCTGATCCTGATTTCAGGAAGAGGAGTGGACTAGATGGCCTCTCTGGCCTCCTCTCAGCCCTACTTTTCTATTCTTCTATGGTGGTTTTGCAAGGCAGCTAAAGACTTAGTCCTCACTGATTCTCAACTAGTGGTCAGATAGCAGCATCACTCGCACTGCAGATGAAAGTTGCCAGGACTTTGCCCAGATTATAAAATGGAAGTGGGACACCAAGCCCAGAGTGCTTTTCGTCTCAGGCAGGTACAGCTCCCAGGTACCTCTTGTTTCTGTTTTTATTGTGCTTTGTGGATTTGAGTGAGCTACTTCTTTCACTGCCGGTACCACAGTACTTTAAAAACCAAGAAGAAATAGAAAGGCTGGACATCTACACAAGCCGAACTAGTCTATTAGGCCAGATAAGGTTATGGACAAAATAATCTCTGGCCAACCCTACATAAGGGTGTATCATGATTAATGGCATATCCAGCTGCCTCTGACTCCCTGGCTTTAAGAGGGACAGCCGCCCATGGAAGTCAAAGGGGAGACTCAAAGCTGAGTCATGCCTGAGCTCCTCTGCTGCTCCACCTTGTGTGAGCTCAGTGTCTTTGGAGGCAGCTTTGGCAGCAGCTAGTGAGGACCAAAGGGTGTTCTGGGAAATGCAGCATCTGCAGCCCTTCTTCCCTGACTCTTCTCTTGCTCACTTCACACCCTTAACCCTATTTTGCATAAATACTGCAGGTTGTACTTATTTGTGCAGTTATTTGCTTGATGGTAGTCTTAGGTATGTGTCTGAGATGAGCAGTGCTGTATGTTTTCATAGGGAGAATAAAAAGTCATTGTCCTCCCTCCTTCAGCATTTCCCAGCAGCATGATTCTGGAACTGCTCTCTGAAATCTCTTTTTTGTGGTTGTGTGCTCAGTCCATGACCCTGCTTGTGCACTCCCTCCTTGCTACCTGCAGCCCATGACTCCTCACATGACGGTAAGTGAGTCTCCTACATCAAACCCTGATGTGATCTTTCCTCCCACCCTATTGGCTTGATTCCAGCATTGCTGGTGAAGAGGTCTGTGGCTCCAGTATGTTTATGAAGAGGGGTAACCTGGCGAAAAGACTGCATCATCTCTCTTCAGTGCCACAAAGCACTCCAGACCTCCCTCGCTTGAAGAGATGCAAGGGAACACATATCCACAGCAGGACCCAGAAGCACGCTTCTGGTTTCTCCTGTTTTTTGGGGGGAGGAAGGGAGGAATGAAGAAAAAGGGTAAGGATGAGGTGAAAGAAAGGATACCACAAAAATTCAGGTTACTGAGAGAATCTAGAGATGTAGGAAGCCTCAGACTGACGGATGGCAGAATACATTGTGCTCCACCTATGAACTCTGCGTCCAGGGAGGCTAAGACATGTGGTGTGGGAGAGAGGTAGACTCCTGCACACCAAAGGAGTTGTCAGCTGAAAGGTCCTGCCATGGCTTGGGTTGGGTTGAAGTTGGAAATCCAGCCTGTGATTTGGAAAAATCCACTGTGCTTGATTCTCTTCCCCTTGTGAGAGGATGGAAGGGACCCCTGCACCTTGCAAGGGAAGAGGAGCATTGTTTTTCTGACCTGAACTCTCTAGAGGAAAAAGAAGAGATTCCACGTACAGGGCCATAGTGGCAACGTGAGGCAACTGGGATAGGACCCCATGAGACATGGTTTTCCCAAAATATCCATGAATTTGGATTGCCTTATTTCAGGCAATCTAAGTCCACTAGCTCTTGCAGACCCTAGCCAAAAAAGAATGGTCCTGAACCAGTGCTGTACATAGTAACAGTCATCTCTATTTCACAGCCAAGGGCGTAGAGTGCAGAAGTCGGGACCAGTGTGCTGATAACCTCAAGAACAGCTCTGAATGCTCACAGACTGGAAGCAGGGAGGCTGTGCCGACACAGCGTTGCTAGCAGGTAACTGGCTGTGGATTACCAGCCTCAGGGTTTCTTTCCAGACCCAATCTGCTTTTGCATCCTGCAATTTCACTGTGCCCTGTTGTCACTGGTTTAGCAGCTCTTTGCTTGGTGCTCTCTGATGCACGCTAGTTGAACCAGATCTGCTTCAGACCCTTTCTCTAATGCCGATGTAGATGTCGAACTGAGATGCAGCTACCTTACGGGAAGACTTGTAGTTAGGTGGCACATTGGCACGCTAGGTAAGCCAGAAAGAAAGGCTCAGAAATGACGTTTTACCACATGTGTCAGTACACAGGAGATGTGAGACTTTATATGGTCGGACTGGCAGACACGCAGTACCGAGTCCAGCCGCATGAGCTAGAGGAGTCATCTGCTAGTGGGAAACACTTTTCCTTTTTGAGAATCTAGCACTGGGGGAAGATGAGACACATTTTCCCAAAGGGCTCTATAGCTATTTGCTGTTCTGCAAAGTAATGCTGAGAATAAATCAAGCTCTCTTCTGGGTGTTGGAGACAGAGGTTGTTACAGAAAGAACAGCCAAATACTTGGTAGTCTACCAGAACTCTTTCTGCCCAGTGTGTCACAGGCTGTCCCCTTCTGCCCCTTCCCCAAATTCGTCCCCTTTTCTTGATTCTTCTGTCCCCCTGAAGTCCTGTTATCCTGGCATGTACCTGTCCTGTTTTACTCCCTCTGTCTCTGACCTTGTTGGTTCTGCACATCCCACCCTGCCTGTCCCTCCGTGCTGTCCTGCAGCTCCTCTTTTAAGCCATTATTTTTATCTTCCTTCTCCCCTCCAGTGCTGTTTAAGGCTGAATCCAAGCACAGGTGGCACTGGGGGTGGGAGAGTGCAGGGTGCCCAGCTCTCTGCCCTCTCCTCATATTTGAGGCTTTCTGAGCTCCCCTGGCCACGGGCAGAAACACGCTCTGCACTAGGCAAGTCTTCAGTAAAGATAACATCTGGATTTCAGACAAGCTTTGCCGGGCATGTGCAAGAACAGAGCAGTGATTTACAACTAGGTCAGATCTGGCTGGATTTTCATACAGCCGGCAAGTACAGGCTGATGCCCCCAGGGATCAGCCCCCGCTAATTTCAAGCCCCTGCACGAAGCACTGAACTGCAGTGTAAACCACTGTAAGACATTTTCAGCATGGGCCAACCACCATATTTTTCACTAACCTCATTCTTGGAAGTTGCTGACCGGTTTTCAGTGAAACGTTCCCAAAAAAATTCAGCCCAACACAGAGACCAAGGATGGAAAATTTCAGCCTAGAATGATTAAAATATGACAAAATTAAAAGCAACTGAAAACTGGATCTTATAATTGAAAGTGTTAGGCAATGTTAAATATAAGATTTGTTGCCCTCTCCACCTATAATAGAGGGATGGCTATTTAAATATTTAATTTTGGGAAAACTTCCTTGCATGACTCACAAGCAAGGAAAAAGAGTTTTCCTTCCAAACATGGGGCATATGCCCAAGACAGACATCTGATAAGGAAAACCAGTGGTGACTGTATGCAAACTGTTATGTGAGCTGGGTTATTTACATTGCTTAGAGTTCACCAGATTCTTTACCGAAGTGTTGTGAAGTCCCAGACCAAGCCCACCACAAGTGGATGTATCAGTGAGATAGATGTCAGCTTGACCCATGGCGATTTGCCATCTCTGAAAAGCAAACAAATATAACCAACTGGAGTAACGAGCATCGTGCTTGTAATACGAACTGGAGCACAGATTTGCACAGGATCCTTGTGTTCGGACTCACGAGCCTTTGGCTATGTTAGTATTGAAAAGTAAGCAACTGCAAAACCCCAGCTGTGCAGATATGTGCAAGAATGAAGCTTTGGCTGTTGACTGCTTGACACACTACCTGCAAGGCTGGACCAGATGTGTGAGTATTTCCTATATTATTTTCTTCACTTCTCAAAAGAAGGCAGCAAGGTTTCCTGTAAAGTTTTTAGAGACTCTTTTCAAGTCTTTTCTTGTGCTCCAATGGAAGAGCTCCAGGACTCTAAAACCTGTCCACTTTTTTCAAGTATATTGCAGGGGCTCTAATAAAAGGTATTACCTCTGTGGCAAATTTGGATTTCCTTAGGACTTTAGAGCTTCACAGCTAAATCAGAAGTCTAACTAGTATCAGAGAAAATACTACTTATGGGACGAGAAGTCATTGCTACTTTGAACTGAGTCCATTGCTGAAGGGAGAGAACATATCTAGATGCAAAGTACAGTCTCTTAAAAGCCACAGCACAAAACCAGAGATTTTTTTCCCCTCTCCTGATCCAAAATGCAGTAGTCACAGACTGTTTTTAATTCATGTAAAATTATGATAACAATGAAACCATAAACTTTAAGGTTTGGTGAGTTGGCTGCAATGTGCATCCCTAAAGTAGGAGCATACTGAGATCAGCATAACGAGAAATATGACAGAGGACCCTGCGGATAACTCGTAGGCTGAAATGAAGATCAGGCCAGCCCAGATGTAGCTACATTTATTGCTATGCTGTGCACCAGAAAATGTTAAGAATAAACCACAGGGAATGAAGATTTCCAAACATATTAGCAAGCACTCTTGTGATGTGATTATATCAGTTTTAAGGCCATAGTGCCTGGCAGGCCATAGTGCCTGGCAGGCCATCAAGGACTGGGTTTTGTTGCTGTTATTACCACCATAGATTGATATATATGACCCAAAGCTGACATCTAGCGGAGGGAGAATGAACGCAGGATTTTCCTTCCCTTCCCAGGGATGCGCTCCGTTGTGTGCAGATGGAGATGGCACTTTGCTCTTCTCTTCAGAAGTGACCTGAAGGCTGGCTGCTGCACGGGTTGTCCTGGGCAGGAAAGCCAACCAAGGAGCTCATGGGCCTGCTAGCTAAGCGTGCACACCTTGTCTTGTTCGTGAGATGTCTGTCCATCACCAGATGCCAGAAGCTGGCTTCACACTGCTGTCGGCGGATAATGAGCTCTGAAGGTGGAATTTAAAAAAGCTTCAAAAGATGGTGGTATAGATGCTCATGCCTGGCAGAGTTTGGGCAGGGTCTTATGAATACATCTAACAGAATAATAGATGTTCACTACAGCTGCAAAGATGGTGTCAGCGACCTAGGATTTCTGCTGCCAGGAACGTCACATCTGCAGTCTTGGATCAGATCAGTCTCTTGAACACCAGGTCCAGAGGTTGCAGCTCTGTTCGGCTTCCAGCTCTTCCCTGGTCCTTTGGCTCGCTCAGTGCCCCAGCTGGGCTGCTTGGGCTGGGAGGGCAATAATACTGGTAAAACTCTGGGAATGTTTTCACAAGTTTCTGCCTTACCCTTTGCACCTGGCACCAGATGTTTATGAGAAAAAATATCTCAAGTTTCAGTTAGTAAAAATCAAAGTTTCAAGCTCTCATGCTTGCATAGAAAAATTGAAAACATGAACCCGAAAGGCTTAAAAAAACCTAAGAGATAAATAAAACTGTCCAGTGTTTACTTTTCATATCTTGCAAATTTAAGTCAATGTCATAAATCTGTTGGCACCTCAGTCCCAGTCTGTAACGCTTAGCAGGGGAGGCAGCGGGAAGCACAGAGAAGTTTCACCAGCTCCAAGGAAAGGGAGAGGACCTGTGGTCCTCCTGGGAGATGGCTGGGTGGGGAGCCAAAGGAGGGAATCTGCAGGCCAAGTGGGAGAGCAACTGGATCACGACAGCACTCATAACCCTTTAAAAACGGTAGAAGACAAAGGGTACTTTACGTATTCATATACTGTAGGAAGCGAAAAATGTCCTCCACACATGGTGGTAAAGACTCAAGGCTCTGTAGCTGTGGGCTGTAACAGCTCACACTGCCTGTGGCTCATCGTTTTGGTGGGATTTGTAGCACATTCAGCAGCAAGTTACCAACAGTTTAGGGATTCGGTCAAAACCCCTGAAATCCTGCTGCTTCCCTTCAGCCACGGCCGAAGAGCACAGCCCCAGTGCCGTGTCCCAAGCAATCGCGTTGCTGACAAGGTGATGCGTGTTTTTGAAAGGAACTTTTTATCATCTGACAGCAAAACAAAGTTAGTGTTATACAAACAGTACAAAGTTTACCGCAGGATTGAGCTTTAATCTCTGGTGGTTGCTTATTGACTCCAGAAAAAACAGCAGCTGCTCAGTGAAAAGACGTCCTCTACATCCCCTTTGCAGGCGATCTTGAAGGAGAGGATCTTCCCTCCTGCAGCTCTCCCCTAAACCCAAAGTAAGTCTGAATTGAGGTCTGAATTGGGAGACAATGAGGACCGGGCCGGGGTTGTTTAAAATTCCCATTTAGTCTGCCATGAGAGGACTTGGTTTATCTTTTTGTGTTTGCTGGCTTTGACCTTTCTAACAGCTGGAAAAGCAGAAGTCATGATATGTGGTTTACTGTATATCACGATATATGACATATGAAGACTTGTGCTATCAGCAGCGCTTGATGTCTTGAAGGCATACAGAGAGGGCTTGGGACACTTTTACAACCTGCTACCTAATGCCTGTCAGAGGAGACAAAACAATACTGTTTTCAGTCACGCTGCTTCTTCATCTCCCAGTGAGCCCCTCATCTTTGGCTCTTTGCTAACGGAGAATTGTGAGTCCTAATTTCCATGTGTGTACACAGGCACCTCAGCCGGTGAGACATATCCATGTCTGCAGCTTGACAGGTTGGATCTGTGTACGTAACCTATGTGTTTATCCGTGCCAGAAATGCACAGCATTGGACACATGGGACTGGTTTTGGTGAAACTTCTAACCCCTCCTGATCTGCGGTGGGAGGCTAATCCTGAAAACTAGGGTATTTATTTCTTCCTGTACATTTTTAGAAAAATTAGGCCCAAACCACAGCTGTTTTAAAACTTCATGTTTTTGTATACCTTGCACAATACCTATTTTAATCAGAGCTGCAGAAGTAATTGCAACAAACGATTTAGCAAATTGATTTTGTCTGTGTTTTGTACATGTTTCCTCGCACACGGGCATGGTTTGCTGAAACATTAATTTGCATAGCTTTTAGTCCTGGCTGGTTCAAAAGCATGTAAGTGCAGGCTTTGCTAGGCAGCATTTATGTTGGTTTGATGAAACATCTAGGTCACCCAACGTCACTTCCATTCCCTGAAAGATTGAGGGTAGTTCTTAGAATCATGTTTCATGTTGTGGAAGTTGCTTTTTGCCAGTGTTTTCTCATAGTTTGTCCAAATTTCATATGTTCCTTTTTTAGCAGGTATCAATGCTGCCGTATGTAATGCAAACACCCAGAAGATATTTGTTACAAAAGAGAAATGAAGATCTGTAGACAATACTTTGTTTTTTCACAGCTCTGGCCTTGACAGTGACTGGCACTCAGAGTCTGGACATAGTTTTACAATGCATTCATGCTAGAGGAGGTTAGACGTAGACTCTGTATTTACTTGCTTCCCGATTTTTTGAGCTTGAATTTAGTCACTGCGCTCCATAACTAATTGTTCAGTCAGGGAGTCATCCTAAGGGGCAATCCAGCAAATGATGTTTTGCGCCAACCTTTGAGGAGAATTAGTGGAACAAATAACCCAGCTAGTTTTAAGATAGAATTTATAATAGAATTATACAACTGCTGTGTCTTAAAATAGCAGAGGACTGAAAATGTCCTCTTTGGGTTTCTGTTCATTAAGACGGAGTAAGGAGAGGCACAGAGATGCAAGCTTCTTCCTGCTCTTATGGCTGCAGCTGCAAGTTTTCCTCGTACTAGGGGAGAGGATGAATGGCAAGATAGACCGAGAGAACCTCTCAGCAACTCTTCTATAAGACAGATAGGCCCAAGGTTTGCGTTAAGTGACATTAGAGTCCCTGGGAGAGAGAATGACGGTTCAGGGATCTAATTTCCGCTCCATGTTATTCTTTTCTTCAAGGTTCCCAGAGCCTCTCTTGGCAATGGCTATGGTGTGTCTTTCAGACTTCGAAGCTTATGCTAAAAAGTATTTACCCAAGATTGCTTGGGATTTTTTTGCAGCTGGAGCAGATGACTGTAGCACCCGAGATGAAAACATCCTGGCATATAAAAGGTAAGGTGAGGAGGAAATGAGGGGTGTTGTAGTGGAAGCTTTTAAACTAAATTTTTGTGCAAGTGTTTGGACTTCACAAGCCTAGAAGCTTGTGGTGGACTGCATGTGGGTCACAACAACCCCAAGCAATGCTACAGGCTTGGGAAGGAGTGGCTGGAGAGCTGCCCAGTGGGAAAGGACCTGGAGGTGTTGGTCGACAGCCGGCTGAATATGAGCCAGCAGTGTGCCCAGGTGGCCAAGAGGGCCAATGGCTTCCTGGCTTGTATCAGGAACGGTGTGGCCAGCAGGACCAGGGCAGGGATTGTCCCCCTGTACTTGGCTTTGACAAAGCTGCCCCTCGAATCCTGTGTTCAGTGTTGGGCCCCTCACCCCAAGAAGGCCATGGAGGGGCTGGAGTGTGGCCAGAGCAGGGCAGCGAGGCTGGGGCAGGGGCTGGAGCACAAGGCTGGGGAGGAGCGGCTGGGGGAGCTGGGGGTGCTCAGCCTGGAGAAGAGGAGGCTGAGGGGAGCCCTCATCGCTCTCTGCAACTGCCTGAAAGGAGGCTGGAGCCGGCGGGGGTCGGTCTCTTCTCCAAAGTAACAAGCGATGGGACGAGAGGGAACGGCCTCAAGCTGCGCCAGGGCAGGTTTAGGTTGGGTATTAGGAAGAATTCCTTCCCCGAAAGGGCTGTCAGGCACTGGCACAGGCTGCCCAGGGAAGGGGTTGAGTCTCCATCCCTGGAGGTATTTAAAAGACAGGTAGATGTGGTGCTTAGGGACATAATTTAGCGGTGGACTTGGCAGTGTTAGGTTAACGGTTGGACTCAATGGTCTTAAAGATCTTCTCCAATCTAAATGATTCTGTGATTCTAAGATTCCTCACACCTTGCCCTTTCAAGGTGCTTCCCAAGCAAAATACCTGAATGACATACACTGCATGCTCTGGTGCTAGTCTGAATATGACATAGATTCTATGAGGCATAAGGGATGCTGAAGGTCCAGGTGAAGGGTAGGGTAGGGTATGACAGGAAAGGGGATGAGTGGCTATAATAGAATGAGATGCAATGGGGAGCATTGGTGAACAGTAGGAAGCCTGTGTGTAACTAGTATGGGATTTGGGGAACACGCTGCCGACAGTGAGGGCAGGCACAATGTACAGTGAATGGTGGCACGGAAGGCAGAGACCTGGGACTGGGCTGCAAGGAGAAGGAAACTGTGGGATGGACAGTGGGAGAACAAGAGCTGGTGAGCTGAAGTGGAAAATGCAGAAATGATATACTATGGCCAGTGAGCAGGAGTATGGGATTAATGAAAATTGGAAGTGGCTGAACTGCTCGCTGAACTGACCTCTAAAAGTGAACAGAAAGGACAGAGAGCCTTTGTTATATGCTGTTTTCACTATTGGCTCAGATTCCTGCATTGCAATAGGTAAATGACAACCTGGTTTCCATGAAACTTCAGAAAAGCCACTGGACAGCTACCATTCTGAAGGGTTTTATTGCCTCACAGAATTCGTTTCCGGCCACGTATGCTGCGGGACGTATCCGTGATGGACATTAGGACGAAGCTCCTGGGGACTGAAATCAGCTTTCCTGTAGGAATCGCCCCTACCGGCTTCCACCAGCTAGCATGGCCTGATGGAGAGAAAAGCACAGCCAGAGGTACTCTTCTGCTTTGTTGCCATGTAGCAAAAAGGGGTTTGTGGAAAAGCCTCAAGAAGCTGTTAGGATGACTTGAAGTGTGACTGAGCAAAATCTTCAGGCTTGAAGGGGCAAACTCCTTTCCCACTTTCTGACACCCCTTTGTGTGGATGACCCACTGGGGTCTGGTGAGTCAAAGTGCATGGGAAGCCATATAGACATTCCTCTACTTCTCCAGCTACCACTATTACAAGATCATCCCTGTGGAGGCTGCTGCAAACTTAAGACAGACACATTTCTGGTGTACACCAAGGACCACACAGGTCCTCAGTGCTGTGGGCTCCAGATAGGATGTAAAAGTGGTGGATGGGACTCAGCCTGTAAATTCCTTGTTACTGGTAAGAACAGTGTCTCCCTTGGAGGAAAGTGTAACCTCTCTTCCCAAATTCTGTGGTGGGTTTGGAGGGCTGAGCCCTGGAAATACCTTTTTTCCTGTGTGTGTTTCTGGGTACACAGAGTGCATTTGCCAGCACATTCCTGCGAGGATGCAGTTATAAAGTTCATGCTTTTTACAAAAAAAATAGTGCAAAATGAAAGCACCACTTGGTGAATTACCTCTCCCTTTTCTGCTTTCTTAACCATGATCCTCCAACAGCGGATGGTAAATATAACCATTTTTAACCCCAGGGGCATATTTGCCAATTGGTAGAGAGCCGTGTTTGGTAGGATATAAGTAAAACAGGAGTTCGGGTGTTCTCTGCAAACTGTGTATGGAAAGCTTTTGTACCTGTTGTCAAATGACCTTGATTCTGATTATTTTCCAATACCTCCCAAAGCGGCCAAAGCGATGAACACCTGCTACATTGCCAGCACGTACTCCACCTGCACGCTGGAGGAGATCTCCGCGGCCGCCCCTGGCGGCCTCCAATGGTTCCAGCTCTACATCCACCGCAACAGGGCGGTTTCCCAGCAGCTGGTCCAACGGGCGGAGGCCTTGGGTTTCCAGGGCCTTGTCCTCACCGCGGATCTGCCCTACACAGGCAAAAGACGCGACGATGTCCGCAATGGTTTCCGCCTTCCTCCCCACATGAAAGTGAAGAACTTGGAAGGAGCCTTTGAGGTTTGTAAAACGAGCCCATCCTTTCATTCACTGTGCTGGTGGGTACCACATGAGACAAAAACCACCGGGTAACTGCTGCTTTGGCATCTGCTGTACCCAGGGCGTATCTTCTCCCCTTCTGCAGTGTCCTGGCTTGACCTCCTGCCAGCCTGGGTTCTGGCTTCAAAATCCCAGTCCAGCTGCCTTAGAGACACTGATCTCCATCCCCGTTGTAATTATTCTCCTCCAGAGACACGTGCTTTCTGGAGCTGATGAACATATCTGTTAGCAAGTTTAATTAATCTGTTCTAGGGCAGGGAAAGACATCAAGGGGCCTCTGTATTGTTATAGCTCAGATGAGGTTTCCTTCTGTCCTATGGCTGTAGGGAGATGACTGTTCTGAGTACGGACTGCCACCCAACAGCTTGGATCCTTCAGTCACCTGGAACGATATCTACTGGCTGCGGAGCCTGACCCACCTGCCCATCATCATCAAAGGCATCTTGACGAAAGAAGATGCAGAGCTGGCAGTGAGACATGGAGTTCAGGGAATTATTGTGTCCAATCATGGTGGAAGGCAACTGGATGGAGGACCTGCCACCGTAAGTGAGAAAACAGATGTCCCATGGGTGTTTATTGTACGCACATTTGTGCTAACCTGGGTATCTCTATGTTCGTCTTTGTATATATGCTTCTGGTGGACTTGTGTGTTTCTTGCGTGGCCGTGGATGTGTGCAGAGGCACTTTAGCTTTAAACTGGTAAGATGCATGCCTTGGCATGGGCTACCCACTGGAGTATTTTCTCAGTTTCTTGGGAGGGTTCTGTAAGCAGCACCGAACCCACATAACTGCAGATCAACTACTGGCCTAAGTAAAAGTTTTCTGCCTATGTCTTCATTAGCTGGTGCAGTGCACACATACTCTTTGCACACTGCAGCAAAAATAAAACAAAGCTCTGGAACCAAAAATGTACAAATGAGAGCATAATGTATTCTCATTGTTCACATCTGCCAAAACACGCACAAACAATGCAGCTAGATTTAGTGAGAGGTCTGCTTGCGTATTTACAGACTCAAGTCTAAATGGGAATTTATTGACTTTCCTGAGCCAGAAAAAGGATAACTTATCTGAAGAAAAATTCCCCCACTTTTTAATCTGTACAAAGAAATTGGGGGTTGTTTGGACGCATGTGTATTTCACTGCTTTTATTTGGCTTCTGACAATTTTTCCGATTGTTCTTCTTTTACAGTTCTGTATTGCATAGTATCTTACGGACTTTCTTTTCTCTGTTTCCCTCTGTAAAATAAAAATAGGCAGCAGGGAATTCTCTTCTATTCTATGTCAAGGCCAACAATTAAGATTTAAAAAAAAAATCTAAATGCTAAAGACATAATAATGGAAATGGCATCCACATTAAACTGCTCTTCTACCTTAGAAGTCTCTTTACATACACAGACAAACCAGTAGAAACCTAGTTCAGCTCTGCTACTCCTCTGGTACCAAGCCTGGCAGCAGAAGCTATTGTCCTTGCTCTTGGTGAGCTACTCCTGGGAAGGTTCAGGCTGAAAGTTTTCAGTCTGAAATTCCGGAAAAAATTATGACCAATTGGAAAAATCTACTTACTAATCTTAGTTATAGCTGTTCTACTTTAAAAAGATGAGAAGAAGGCAAAAGAGTATAGGAGACTGCAGAAAAGAGACCTTTGGGTTTGCTGGGAAGGAAAGTTAATTAAGTCTAGTGTCCTGCCACTGATTATACTGCCAGCATCTCTGCATGGTACTGCCCTGCTCTACCAGCCTGGCACTGCGCCGTGCTCTACAGAAAAGACCTTAGGGAATCGGGAGACTTAGCCTGGAGGAAAAGATACCTTGACTGTCCTACATAGCAAATGAAATCCTTCACAGATGCTTTCTGGGGTTTGAGGAGGCCTTTGACAGGTGGTCACCAGGGTTAGGTTGAAATGTAAGTGTAGGCAATTTGGGCAGTAGCACGGAGAAGTTTGACATCAGCCTTTTTTACAGACATTTGTCTCATTCATCATTGGCTCAAATGAAAGTAAGATATTAACGACAATTATTTCCATTGAAATTTATTTTAAAAATCCTTCAGAAAGCAAGTGAAAATGTTACTTTTTCACTTATCAGAAGTGCTAGCAAAGAATATCAGTATAAGCAAAGCACTGGGATATGGAATTAACTGTCTGGCAAACAGAACAGGGAGCTGCACTTTATTCTGCAGCCTTTGGTGCCGAGCTATGTGTGATGCCTTGTCACTTTTCACTTCAAGAAGGTATGCTATTACAGTATCGCATCCCTGCTTGTCTCTTTGGAATATCTCCGCTTTCTTCTGGAATCAAAAGCTGAGCTCAAGGTGAGAGTGGCTGCTTCTTTGCAGATTGATGCCCTGGTTGAGGTTGTGGAGGCAGTTCAAGGCAGAGTCGAAGTGTATTTAGATGGTGGAATACGAAAAGGAAGCGACGTATTAAAAGCACTGGCACTGGGAGCAAAATGTGTCTTTATTGGAAGACCAGCCTTATGGGGTCTAGCTTACAAGGTGAGTAGGAGCTTGGAGTTTGCATGTCTGCTTCTCATACTTTCCAACACTCTGTTGTTGTTATTTAAAAGTCATAGAGACGAGTTTTCACCAGTAAAGAATCTTACCCCTTTTTTTTTTTTTTTGGTTTTGCTGAATTTTAAGTGGAAACACCACAAATTGAATCAAAACCAGACATTTTCTGTGATTTAAAAATACCACTGAATGTTACAATTTCAAATATGATTTTGAAGCTGCTAACATTGTTTTATGGGACCTGATTTCTTGGTGTTGCAGTTTGGTACTAAAATACTATAGGACTCGGGACAATCAGTGCTTTTGAAAATTGGATGGGGGGCTTAATTGCCACAAAGATGAGTCTGACAATTTTGTTTGCTGTCGGCTTACTTGGAAACAATATATGGTTTTGAGACAGCTATTTCATAGTGGTGTTATGGGTTCTTCAGAAATACATACAGAACTCCATCCTGCTGATGTCTGAAACATTTTGGACAAGACTGAGCATAACTGTGTCCTGGAGGTACCTGGGTGCCACTACTATCTCAGTTCCAGCTTTGCTGCTTCTTAACTGCTAGCATATTTCTATGATCCAGAGTCATGAATTAGGCCTCTGATGCAGAAGGTTAACATAATATAATTAAAATGTAATTGTATTGGTTGTTCGCTTTGCTAAATTTTTGCTTTTTAGCCTCTGGACTGGAGCTTTCAATCTTTTGTCTAGAAAAAAAAATATTTACTTTTATGATCTAGAAACATTTCCTATCTTTTAAATGAGACTCCTGTGCAGTGGTTGATGGCTGTGGATTCCAGTAGCTAGGCTTTAAGCAAGAAATCACCTGAGTCTTCTGAGAAACCTGGAAGAGTTGGCAGCACGGTTTCTGTTGCCAGGAAACAGCGAAAAAGGACCTAACGTGAAAAGGGTGTTGCTGTGAGTTGCCTGCGTTTTTCCCACAATGCGAACAGAAAGGAGATGGGATTTTTTGAATTTAACTGTGCTTTGATGTTATATTCCATGGAGTATTCCTAAAGATGTATCTCAGTGGCATTACCCTAGCATACAAGAAGAAGGGCACGAACAAGCGCTGACGTTGTCTGCACCCAAAGCATTCTTTATTGCAAGAAACAGAAATAAAATTTAAGAGAAAAAAGAAAAAAATCCTCCAATATTTTACAATAAGATCAAAACCATATGTACATGATTTTGAGCTTCTTGATGTCACTTGCTCAGAGGAAAACACACTATACTATTTTTAAAGATTCAGTCCGCTATTTGAGTAAACTAAAGTTTTTAAAGCTGTACCGTATATAAAACTCTCACTACTTCATAAAATACTGTCAGCGTTGTAAGGCTTGACATTTTAAAACAATCCCATTGGTGGAGGTTAGCTGAAAGCTAAGAAAAAAAAAACAGCTAGAAAATGTCAGAAGTGAAAAACAGCTTTGTTTTCTTTCCCTGTTCAGATGTATCACAAAAGGAAAAGCATCTAAATTAATCTGTGACGAACTGAGCACATCCATCATATCATTTTAATCATTCGTCTGTACGAGACACTGGAATTGGCACGGACCTAAGGGACTGTCCCAGCTCTCACAGTGCAATCATCCCGCAGCATTGCTCTGTGCCAGCGCTCCTTTTACCCTGACTGCTTTCTTTGTTGGAGCAGGGTGAAGAAGGTCTTCAGGAGGTTTTGAGAATCCTGCAGGATGAGTTTCATTTGTCAATGGCCTTAGCTGGTAAGCATTTTGCAGGTTGTTTTTAGTTGGTGATACAGAGGTTTCTGCGTGCAAGCCATCTAAAATCAGAAGTCTGATGGATGGGTCACAAAAAGGGAATCCATGTGAGCTGTGCTGGTTCCAGTTGCTGTATTTAAGGTGATTCTTTGCTGCCTGTGAAACCACTTGGCATTTCAGGTGCCATAGCAATGAAGCTTGCACGGAGGAAGTAGGTTGAAGCAGCTTTCTGACCCAATTAAAGAAATGCAAAACTGCTAAGTAGAGCTGAGCAAAACGTGGAATTTCTGTTCCGCTGGGCATTGCAGCAGATGTTTTTCAGTATTTAATTTAATGTTTACCAGGGTAAAATGCAATCAATTTTTTTGCTGTATGAAAAGGTCGGAAAAAATGGATGCAGAATTTTTCTCTGTGTATTAGAGAATACAGTCTGTTGATGCAGGTTCAAATCTCTGCATCCCACGTAGTTTAAAAGCCTCTGTGTCTCCTCCAAGCTTTTACTGTTGTGACTCACTCTGCATTTCTCACTTCTGCTCCTACCTGTAGCTGCCATCTTTGACCCCCTCACTGAACAGCAAATTTGCACAGCCCAGTACAAACTCCAGTTTCACACATGAACAAGTACGACGTGCAGATCCAGTGCAGAAGTATTCAGACATCAGCAAAGGGTCTTATCCCACTTCAAATCATGTTTTAAAGATTTTCATGCTCTAGTGACCGTGAACGCAAGCGGATAGCAATGCTGACTGGGAGGCGGGAACTGAAATCCCATCGGGCATTTCTTAATAGGCTGGTTTTTTGGGTTACTTTTTCAACTAGTAAAGATTCCTACAAGTTTATTTTCCAGGAGGCTTTCACACTTCTTTACATGAAAAAGGGCACTGAACTCGGCAAGAATAGCAGGTTGTGACCTTTTTGGCAGGGTTGTGAAATTCCACCCAGATTTGACCAAATGAAATGTCAATGCAAATCTCCACCTCTGGTCACTTGACACACAGCAATCCCCGTGTCTTTTCTGTCTGCCTTTCATTTCTGGCTGGATCAGATGGCTCCTGCTCAGCTTGTTATAAGGATCTTTTATTTTCATGTATATTTGCCTAACCAAATTTGCTGAAGATGCCATTGAGGAGTAGGGCTCCTGTGAGTGGGCTGCTGAGTACCAACCTATCCCCCATGGCTCATACAAGACTAGACCATGTTTCAGAGAGGGGATCTTCCAAGTTTCATCCATAGACCTTTTTCTCTCACCAACATCTTTCCTTTCTCTGTTTATTTCAGGCTGTGCTAGCGTCTCAGAGATTGGCCGACACCTAGTTCAGTTCTCAAAGCTGTGAACGCCCACCAAACAGAGGCAGCTCACCCCGAGGTCCCAACCAGACTGAAGAGAGAAAAAGGAGGTGCAAATGTTGAATGTGCAATAAGAATCTGATAAGGCCTTCAGGAAACTTCTGAGGAGACTGGGAAAGGGTCCGTGTTAGCAAAGGCCATTCTCTGCTTTTCTTGAGACCAATGAGTTCTTTAACACTTTGGGTAATTGTTACTTGCTTAAATACATTTACTTTAAACTGGCTGTTCTGTGGCATTACCTGTGTTGGGCCTTACTCCCAATCTCTGTTACATCAGGCAGCCAGACATGGAAAACTATGTCGCTTGCTTCTTCCACTTGGTTGTCGTACCAAGCCTGGCTGCAGCTCCAGCTACGCACCTTTCCCGCTCCGCGGCAGTCAGTGTGGTGGCTGACATCTTCCATAGCTTGGGCTTTCCTGGATGAATTCTTACCAGATACAGATACAAGATGCGTCAGCTAACAGGCACCCCAGCTGCCCCTTTGGAGGTGGGGGCAGTTCTTGCCCACTGCTTCTAAATGCAGAGCAATGAAATCACTAGTAACCAAAGCAACACCCTGTGCTCCCTGCTGAGAGAGCCTCTTCCTTCACTACGTAGTTAATTTGCATGGCAAACTCATCCAAGCAGCGGTCAGGACCTATGCATTCTCAGAGCACAGCACAAGTTTGTAGCAGTGCGTAAATAACTCACCCGGTGCCCTGGACTCTGCCCACGGATGAGCGCGGCCAGCACAGGCTGATGGAGCTGGCAGGAGCTGCCGGCACCACCCGAGCAGCACGTGGCCTTTGCTCTCGGAAGACGGTGCAGAGCCTGCTGCCAGTGTAGAGCACCATAAACCCTTGCTCTCCAAAGTAACAGGAATGTGTGCTCATCCCTCCTTCCCTGTCCGGGTTTCTTCCAGAGACATGGGTCTTGCCTCCCCATGAGGAAGCACACCCTTGGCTGTGCCACCCACCTGCCATCACCTGGTGGTGATGGGTCCTGAATAACCACTTCTCTTCCCCTTCCCCTTCCCCTTCCCCTTCCCCTTCCCCTTCCCCTTCCCCTTCCCCTTCCCCTTCCCCTTCCCCTTCCCCTTCCCCTTCCCCTTCCCCTTCCCCTTCCCCTTCCCCTTCCCCTTCCCTTCCCTTTTTTCTTTCTCTCTTTCTCTCTTTCTCTCTTTCTCTCTTTCTCTCTTTCTCTCTTTCTCTCCCTTCCTCCCTTCCTCTCCCTTCCTCTCCCTTCCTCCCTTCCTCCCTTCCTCCCTTCCTCCCTTCCTCCCTTCCTCCCTTCCTCCCTTCCTTCCTTCCTTCCTTCCTTCTTTCCTCTCTCTCTCTCTCTCCTTTCTTTCTTTCTTTTCTTTCTTTTCTTCTAGTTCTCTTTTACCTGGATAGTTCCTTTTCTGTAGCACTCCTTAGAGGACAATCTTCAGCTACACCACCTAGTCTTCCCCTTTCTTCCTCGTTCCATCTCCTTGCATCATCTCTCTGTCCCCCTCAGCCCCCCTTCCCCATTATTTTTCTTCAGAAAAAATTCAGTCCTCGTCTAGGCTGTTATTTCTGTATATCACTGACTAACACGAGCCTCCCAGTGTCACGGACCTTTGGTGGGAACGCCAGAGCTGCCTTCTGGCTGCCCAGCGAGGAAAGCAAGGAAGCCTACTGCTGCCCAGAGCTGAGGCAGCGGCTGGGGAGCAGAGCTGAGGCAGTGTGGGGGCAGCCAGGGTCCTGCAGCCAGGGCAGAAGTCTGTTGATGTTGTATTCTTTGGAGCTGATGTCCCTTGGGGTTTGTCTGTGTCAATAGGTTGTAGCATGAGCATTTACTCTGAACTATTCTCCCCAGGAGGACTTTAACAATACTTGTTTTTTAACCTTTATATAATGCTGTCCAAGTAAAGGTGTAAGGTTCATCTATTTAAATTGGCTAAAACCCCTGTGTGCACATTTGGTCTTTGTTATAAATGTGGTGTGTAAATCAGTGGGGAATTGGGCTGGTGTAACTGGAAATAAGCTGATTCTCCGTAAAGAGTTTAACTAACTGATTTAACTACTCGGGCTTAAGCGGGTCTTTTAAATGAGGCTAGGTGAACTAGGACTGTACATTCATGAAAGCTGCTAATATGTGCCTCATCTTTAAAAATGCAATGTGATCTTCAAAATATCTGGTAAGACACCTGACCTTGTTTTCTTATAAATAATTTTTAAGGCCAGACTCACCAGTGCAGCCGATGCTTTTATGGCACTTTATGGCAGCACAAAATGGCTGAGGAATGCTGGGCAGCACTGGGATGCCACGTGTCGCTTTGTGCCAACAAAGTACCAACTTGCTGGGCACCTCCCCTGCTTAGTGCACCTCCCAGTCTCCCCATGCACATGAGGCTCCCTTTCCTGGTAGAAGGCAACCTCGGACAGTGGTCGCCTGCAAACTGCACTGCCCTGGGCACCAGGCATGGGCATCCCCGAGTGAAGCCTCTCTGCTTCCCTTGGAGCTCTGGCATTGTTCAGTAAAAGCACCAAGAATAAGGGGCTGCGGGCAGGGAAGAATGATGCTTTGCAGGCTAATGACTGAGGTTGTCCTGAGTATGAGGGTGAAGGTGGGGGCACGAGGTCATTACTTCACCCAGTAACTACTTGGAGGAAAATGCCACAGGAGTCGCTGGCACACAGGGCCGCATGGTTACCAAACCCTGGTTTGGAGTGCTGTGTGGCCGAGTCCCAACAAGAAAGTGCCAGCTCTCCTCCCATGAAACTGCCTACGAGCTTCTTCGGTCAAGGCTCCCTCCTGGCAGAGAAGAGGTGCTGCTTTTTCTGCGGAGGAGAAGGCATATGTGCTCCCCCAGTTCCTGCTGAGCACATTGCCCACTAGCTCCTGGTGTACAGAATCATAGAATCATAGAATTGTTAAGGTTGGAAAAGACCCTTAAGATCATCGAGTCCAACCGTTAACTTACCACTGCCAAGTCCACCTCTAAACCACGTCCTCAAGCACCACGTCTACCCGGCTTTTAAATACGTCCAGGGATGGAGACTCAGCCACTTCCCTGGGCAGCCTGTGCCAGTGTACAAGGCAAAGGGAGGGCAGCAGCAGGACCTCCTTTTGCACATATCTTAGAGGAACCCAAAAAGGCTTGTTAGGTCCTAAACTTGCTAGAAGAGAGGCTTCCATCTTATGCAAATGGCAGTGGCTGAAGGGGCCTGCTGGCAGACTTGAGACATCTGGCTGAGCTCTGGAGAGGATCAGGATTTCCAGCATGCTTCCTCTGATACATCTTGGTGACTTCCCTCTGAGCATTTGGATTTTTTTAGATGTTTGTGGATGATCTAGAAGACCTAGACATGGGCATGTAAAGTGTGAGAGTGAGCAGGTGCCTGAACTTAGCTGCTGTCTTCTGGAGCTGATGCTGTGAAACAGGGAAGTAGATGGTGAGAGGCTGGGACAACTGCATTTAAGTTCTGTTCCCATGAAAATGAGCTCATCTGTCTCCCTGGTAGATGACCATCAAGACCTTTGCTCCTTATTCTACACTCGCAGTCACAGAAATCCCTTTTCTTTGGAGAAATTCAGGTACTGAAAAATCATCCATTTCTCCCCTGCATTTCACTTAGATACCTTTCACTTGCAGTCAGACTCCTTCAATGCTCCATGCGTGGCATGGCTGGTCTACTGATGCCGCTCCTCACAGCACTCTGTGCTCCTTGGAGCAGAGGTAGTGCTCAAGGCTGCTCTGCCGAGGCAGAAAAACCTCTCATTTCAGGCTCCAGAGTCTCAGCTTTCATTTAAAGCCAACAAGACAAGATGCTGGAAAGCATGTCACTGTTACAGTTGTGAAGGAAATCTTTCAAGGAGGAAAGCCATCTTAAGAAACTCAGAGACGTCTGCTGGAGCTGAAACAATTGTGATGGAAATTGTCCACACTGCTGAGCTGACTTCTGGTGGCTTCATTTACACCATTGTTGAATACCATGAGATCAAAATCTGTTTTGAAGGAAAGGCAATGCCACATCATGAAAATAAGCACAATGATTTATTTTTGTGATCACCTTCTCTGTTTTTCCCATGGCACTAAAGTTGGGGGATGGAGGGCAGGTGGAGCTGAAGGACGTGTGAACCCTGCTAAATTTAGACGAATTGCAGCCTTTGATCAAGCTGTTCTGTAGGTTTCTTGTATAAGAGCATAAACATCTTAAACCAGAAATGTTTGCAGAGGCCACTAATTTGCAACTCCTGTGATCTGGATGTCTAGTGGAGTACATCTGGAGCCAGATTTGAAGAGGCACGGAGCACTTGCAAGTGAAATGAAGATCAGTAGGGGTCCAGGACTGCAGGCATTTGTAATGAGCAGCATCACAAACCTGAAATATCTTGTTCTCCAATCCTGTCTCTTGCTGTTGGCCCTTTATGGCCATACAATTTTTCTATCTGATTTTTCAAATTATATAATGATATAGAATATCCTCCTAGCCCTGTCTCCCCTTTCAGATCTGCATGTATTCCAAAATCGAGGCAGTGCCTGTACACTTGGATAGTTCTGCCTGCCTCTGGGAGTACGGGGAAGGGAAGATTTTTCCCGGCAGGTTTGTGCGAGTATCATGCCACGGGGATCAGTACCAAAGGGGAACCACTACAGAATCAGGCATGTGCATCCTGGGGGCAGATGATGAAGCTGCTCTTCAGCTGAGGTGTCAAGGGCGAGCCGCTGCCCGCGGCAGAGCACCACTTCTGGGGCAAAGAGCCAGCTCACAGCGGTGCAGACCCCCTGTCGCAGCCGGCTTTGCAAAAAGCTAGCCCTGTTAGCTCACTCTGTTTAGACCTGAATTTCTCGCAGAGATAACAGTGTCTGCAGTCATCTTCCAGAGGCCTTCATATGGAGGCCTTCCTCTCTGTTCCAGTAATAATAAACCTTGCTGGCAGACTGACAGCCCAGCAGATAAGGCTGAGGAATAATACCACATCACACACTTTGAGGGACTTCAAGGATGTACAAGAAGAGACTGAGACAACTGGGTGTGCTCAGTCCTCAGACGGCTAAAGGCAGGGGGAGGGGGGATCGGATGCGTGCAGTGAAAGGGTGAAAGGCAAAGGACAAAAGCTGCAATGAGGAACATTCCAGTTAGAGATTAGTGGGAAAAAAATCACCCTGAGGGTGGTCAGGCGCTGCAACAGAGGGTTTGTGAAAACTCCGTCCTTAGAGTTGGAGACTGGGCAAGGTCCTGAGCAACCTCGTCTAATCTGCTGCTGCTTTGAGAAGAGGTTGGGTCAGAGACCTCCAGAGGCTCCTTTCAATCTAAGTTGTTGGGGGACATCACAGAATCATAAAATAAGAGCCGCACATCAGATCTGTACCCTGGCATACCGGTGTGTTGCCATGATCAGCTACCACGGAGCTGTGGAGGCAGTGCCTATGCCTCTGTGAAAGAGGCTGCAGAAAGCATTTTCTGAGGGAAAAAGAAAGCTATTTGGTGAGTGAGCTTAAAAGAAGAGCTCACAGGATTCGACCAGGCTGAAAGTCTGTTGAACAAGCCCATCCTACAACTTTTCCAAGACTTTGGAAGTTTTCTACAATCTGGATTAAGCCTGTGCCAATGCATACCAAAGTCTCATGCTCCCTTTCTACACTCTGTCCTGCTTTCTGTATTTGATTCAAGCAAATTCAAGCAAGGTCAAATCTTCCAAAAGAATTATGCCCAAAGAGATTGTAACCATGTGGGTTAAGGACTAATCAAACCCTGCTGCCTCACAACATCCCTGGAGGATGTAGCAGGGACAGGGAATCAGTGTATTTATCTACAAAATGGATCCAAATATAAACATTTTCCTTTGGCATATGGTGCAAATTTCTATGGCTTTTAAATATATAATTCATTCATCAACTTCAGTTGAGGAAACACAGTTCTACCTAAAACAGAAGGGAAAATGAGACTAAATGTTTGTTTCTAGTTAATTGCCAAACTTAAGTGCTGTCTACTATCAGAAATACTACAAGTAAGTCTTTCGGATCTTGAAGATCATGTAATAAAAGTTTACAGTCACTTTCTTCATTCTACCAAAATAACTTTGGTACTACCAAAATAGGAGATATTTTCTTTGTCGCGTTTGAATACACAGAAACATTGCAACCTCTTAAGGTGGTTATCTTCATACCTTGGTTAACTGTTCCCCACTGTGAGAAGCTGTGTTTATTCAGCGTTTGATTCAGCACAGCTGTTCAAAAGTTAATTACTTAAGTCTTGTTGCCTCTTGTCAATGTGAAGAGAGAGGAAAATGCTTCCAGGAGGGAACAGTGCCTCCTGCCCTGAAGGGAAGAACCTTTCCTGGAGCAAATCTACATCTCAAATCTACATCTCTTTCCCAGAGCTGTCAACATCCAGGCATTTTGAGCTTACAGGCATATATGATGGTAAGAAGCACATTAATTTTTCATATGAGAAGCACATGGATTTTTTGTGGCTTTTTGGTCGCAATTACTCTATGTTTAGACAGCAAAAGTTCCAGTTAAGTAATGAGCATGCCTTTGCTTTTCCCTGCTTCAGTTCCCATCAGCCTGGGCAACAGGGCAGACTCCAGAAATCCCTTTCCTAAATCGGGCTTCTTTTCTGGACAAAAGGATCTGGTTTTGTCTTCTTTTTCCCGCATAGCTTCTTTTTGCCTGATTGCACAATTAAACAGCATCACCCTCTGTAAAAGTATATTTTATCCTACCTAAAACTTCTGTGCTCTGCAGTGTTATTGCATTTATTCATTGCAGTACCGTGATACAGTTTGTTCTCAATGCTGCTGGGAATTTTCCCTTCGCTATTTCTCTCTTACTGTCTTCTCATCTCCGCTACACCCCCCAATCCCTTTTTCTCCTTGTGACAAGGCTAAGAAAATGCATTCTCCTAACACCAGCCAGCCATGGCCCCGAAGTATCTTTGTCACAGTAAGCACCAATAAAGCCAGAGGATCAACATTGTTCCTGGACCAGCACACTAGGGACACGGCTGTGATAGGGCATAGTGGATTGCACATATACTAAGATGTCCACTTAGTCCATGTATAGCAATGGACTAAGCCAAAATTTGCAAGCTCTGATTTTCTAAAGTGATACTCTTAGATATGCAGCCCATTCTACAGCAAAATATCAGATCGTGAAGGCCTTCTTTTACGATAAAGTCAAGGAGAAAAAGACAACGTAGTTAAAAAATGACTACGTCTTGACACAGAATGCAGAGTTGGTAAACTTTTTTAGATGCTGCTGAATTACGTTTAGTCTGCAAATCCCAGACCTGTGCGACAGCTCTGAATTTTTTCAAGTTGTTCCTGGTGGGCAGGGGTCTGGTAGGCTCCGGCCTCGTTGCTCATTGACACCGTTCTGGGGCGTACAGCCCATTCCAGCACCTGCCTCCGTGCCCTTCAGGGAACACCAGAGCCAGGCTTGTTCGCAGCACAGAGGAGCGGTCATGCCACCCAGCAACCCCACACAGCAATGGCAAGAAGAAGCAGAAGGTGAAAATGTTGTCTCTAGGGGAGACGGCAGCAAGCGCCAGCAGGTCTGCACTTGAATTGAGCAACCTGCTGCTGTCTGATCCCTGACATCCACAAGTGGCAGTTCAAATGAAGGCTGCTATGTAGCGATGTATGAAATCCTCTCAAACTGAGCCAAGCGTTTGGCCCAGTAGTGCCCAAGAGGACAAAAGCACAGCAGCAATAAATCTCCCTACAGTCCCTTATGCAGCATGCATCGTATAAAGCACTACCTGTGCTAAACTTGGTTGTTCTAATAGGCAAGCTTGGTGTAGGAGAGTGTTTTCTATCCTAAGAGGCTATGTTGGGTTGTCTGTTTTTATAATGCCTCTTTAAGGCGTTTTATTTGCTTTCTAACAGTAAAAAGGAAGCACTGTTTCGGAGAAGACCGGTTGCAGCAGCTGGCTTTGGTCAGTTATTTTTCCTTGTAAAACGCACAAAATTAATTTGCAGCAGCTTCTGATAGGAGCCTACAACGTCAAGGTCCTGCCTGAGAGAAGCCAAGGAAAGAAGCACTGATAACAATTTTTTTAAAGCTTTGTTGGGGTAAGGGAGAGATTTTCAAGGATGCTGTGGTTGAAACAGTTGCCAGAACTTTGTCATCTGTGTCAGCTAGAAACTTTTCTCCTCCAACAGAAATGGTTTTGCTTTCCTCCTGTCACTTGCAGGCCCGGTTTTGCTCTAAAAAAGTAACAATTGTGGGGATGCTGTTTCTATAGCTTTTCTCCAGGGCTCTTTTTAATGAGTGAACAAAATTCACAACACAATAAAAAAGGGAGTTCAGGAGTTAGTCACAAGAATGCAAGTAAAGCATTTTTAGAGATCCATTCCAGCCGTGCCTGAAATCAGTGATCCTCTTTCCAGTGATTTTAGCCTAATTAGTTGTGTTGCTGGGCTTCTTCGTAACGTCCGTCTTGCTTAAGGCAGCTACCTATTTATCATCTCACTTCGGCAGGGATGTCTGCCTGTCCCTGTGAGGGACAGAGAAAATACGGCTCCAGTCAGCGTGCCCTGGCAGTGCGCAACGACCTGGGAAGGCAGTGCAGGTATCAGGAGCTTCAGGCTAATGCCTAAGCCCTGCCCTGGTCTCACACTGAGGAAGAGTTTTGCTAGAACTGGAGTGAAGCCCTAGGGAGAAACACCTGGGCATTCTCCCTGTATTTTGGAGATGTAAAAAGTAATGAGACAGTTCACTGCAAAGGCACAAACAGCCAGCCGCAGCCTCATTTTAACTAGGTACTCTCAGACCAGAGACGTTTCAGAGGTGAATCTTTTTCTCCCACAGCTTTAATTTAACTCTAATGGTACATTAGGCCATTTCGAATGCCTCGAGTATACTGAACAAATACAAAATCCCAGAGGTTAGTTTTCGATCTTGCAGGGAGAGAATGAGAAACCCATGCTATAACGGGGGAGCCCGGTATCCAAAAAAACTACAGCAGCAGAGTCCACTCTTCAAACCATTATAAGCAGCTACTCCTGCTAGTTACATTTCATTTTAATGCTCTCTACCTTCATATTAACACTGTGTTACACAAGCAAGTGCAGCTACAGAGAATTATCAGCATGAGGGTTGACCCTCGGGGGATTTAGGCACGCAGGACCACGTCTCGGCTCAGCCCTCGCCGCGTCCAGAGCCCTCCTCTTCGCGAGGCGGGGGTGGAAGCACCACATTTGTTTGCAGCGAAGGAGGCACGCGAGAGGGAGGGGAGGCAAAATGACTGAGGTGGCGCTCTGCGGTCTATAAATACAGGCGAATCTCCCCCACGGTCTTTTGAGCACTAGAGAGGTGGAACCAAGGATTGAGGCAGGCTTTTGTGGGGTTTGTTTGGCATTGAAGTTGATTTTGAGCGTTTTCAGATTGCTTCATTTCTTTAGTTCGTAATAGTTTGTAAATTGTTTTTTCTTTGCATGGAAGAATGCGTAGGCTACTTCTTAATAGGAATAGCTAGCAAAAGTAAGACATGCTTTAAAAATTGTTGTTTAACGTAGGGGTTAGAGTTTGTTTTCCAGTAGTCTCTCCTTCTGGTAACACCCTTTGATTTGTAAAGACTCCAGAGGTTGATGTCGTGTGTTTGTTTCCTCAGGCAGGAGGTGAACCAGCCAGTCTAAGCTCAAGAGACAGCCAGTTCATCACCGAGGAGCAACCCCGAGCAATGTCCCTGGCTGGGGTAAGCTGTCTGGTGACAGGAGCAGGAGGATTTCTTGGCCAGAGAATTGTCGGCTTGCTGTTGGAAGAAAAGGAGGCGCTGGCTGAGATCCGACTGCTGGACAAAGCCTTTAGCAGTGAAGCACTCGGGAGATTTGGAAGTAAGTACCATCTCGTGGGGACTATGTGTTGCGGGTATATGTGCTGTTGTCTCATGTGGATAGCTTGGAAGTCTTTACCTCTCATCCAAACCAGCTTTGCAGATAGAGGTTTTATTTCAAGGAAGTCTTGCTTTATCCTTCCCTCTCCCTCCAGCACAGAAATCAGACGTAAAACATAAAAGCAAGAGTTTTCTTTGCCGGACCCTGAGGCTTCTCTAGATTGGAAGAGAGACCTATATACTGTTCATGTGGTAAACAGGCTGCTTTCAACCTGACTTCTATTACATCAAAACCCACAGAGCAAAATGACTGCAAAAATCTCGCGCTTCTGCCTGGGGGGGAAGGCAAACGCAAGCTCTGCTGTCCTGGGGGGGTGGGAGCATACCCCAAAGCCTGCTGTCCTGGGCTCCCATCTGCTAGACTAGAAGGCAGTGGTAAAGTTGTGGGTGCAAATGCTAATGAGTTTCTTCAAGCTGTGATTAGTTTGGTTAATAGTGATCTTCTGGTTGAGAGTTGTGATGAGGTATCTTAAAATTTTTTTGTTATTATTAATATTGTCACAGTTGGCTGGAGAGCAGAACCCTTTTGTGCTATGCACAGAAGAGACAGGACCCATTTGCAAAGGGCAAGTCAGGACTCTGGCTTCTTGAAGAAATGGTCTGTGGTGGGAAAAGCAGCTCAGAGTATTATACTGTAAATGCTCCATGGCCTGGGATCCTGAGCACATCTATAAAAAGGCACGTAGGAATGTAAATTCAATCAAGTTCTTAAGTCCCTACATCACATTCACTTGACAACGCTTTCCTCCAACGCCTCTTAACCTCAAGACTATTCTTCCTCTATACAGGCAACTATATGGGAACCCTTATGGAATATCCCCGTATGATTTTCTAAAGACCCATAATCTTTCTATAAAGCATTTCAGTGTCATAGTAACAGCGCACGGTATACCTGGTGCGAATTGCACAAGCCTTTAGGGCGGTTTTATACAACTCAGACTTCCTCCTCGTGACATCTCATTCAGTGTTTCGCTGAGGATTTGCTAGGCGCCCTCGAGCCTTGCAGCAGCCCCTCCTGCTCTGGCGCCCAGGCGGTTCCCGCAGCGACAAAGCCTGCAGCCGCAGTAGGCTGAAGCGCTTGCAGCAGCAGGAGCGTGTGTGGTTTAGCACCGGTGCAGCAGGGCAGCGACAGAAGCGTCTGCGCTGCCTGGGGCCTGGAGAGCTTTGTGGGGATGATGGAGCTTCCTGGGGAGTGAAAACGGCTGTTTGCGTGAGCACAATCTTGGCTGGGCTGCAGCAAAGGTTTTGCTCTGGTTTTTGTTAATAGGAAAGCTCTAGGACCTCCTTGCTCCACTGAACACCACCCAGACGCTCCCTCTCATCTTCTTGCAACATTCCAGCTGCCTATCTGACCAGCACAGAAGGAAGGGAAAAATCAGTTATCAGAGCCTTCCCCCCCCCCCCCCCCCCCAACAGGTAGTAGGAACAACAGGCTGACACATCAGATGTGTTTGAACTGCCTTGAGGCCCCGCACTTTGACTGGCAGTCCCTGGGTCTGTATCAGCCTCTACAGCTATATCTCTTCAGGTGTCCTGCCAGTTCTTGTGCTCGGGACTACCTGGACTATTGTCCTGCCATTCCCTTTCAAGCCCTTCTCTAGCACAGTGACTCCTATTCCAAATGCAGGGCTGCTGCAAAAACCGTGGGGCTGGAGTCTTCTGACCTGCGTTATTTTTACTGCAGGGACTTTTACTTGCTAGCATGTTTGGATTTCTTGAGTAGCCAGGAGCAGAGCTGAGTGGTTTTCTTTCTTACTAAGCTCTTCAGCATCTTTTACTTACAATGTCTTTGCAGAGTCAGGGCTGTAGGTAGTAGGACAGAGGAGTATGGGCAAGTTCCAGCTCTTTGTGCCAGGGAACACTCAGGGTCACTCCTCTTTTGTCCAAACAACCTTCCCGCCGAGCCCTTGACCATCGCACTCGGTCTGCGTAAACGGTGGCATTTGTGGTCTTCCACAGCCCTAGGGAGTCCAGGATGATCCAATCAGTGCCAAGTCCTGTGAGCTGGAGTCTACCCAATTACACTGTGTGGTTGCGAATGAACGTCACGTTGAACATGGTAGTTTGGTGCCTTGGGTTTCCTACCTCCCATCTCTACTTCAAATTTATCTTTCTGACTTTCCTGTGCTTCCACTTATGCCATTCTTTTTTTGCTTACTATTGCACTGGCACTTCTGGAAAAGTCGGAAACTCCTAGGTTGTTCTCAAGAGGATTTCTCACTATTTCCAAGTATTGACTCCCCTATCTCATCCCTCTGTACATCTCCCCCCTCTCCCCCGAACCCTCATTTCATGTCATTTTTCGGAGACAGACATTTACAGATTGTGTGATGATTGAGCATTGAGTGGTTTTGCACTGCTAACCCAGTACTGCTCCAAAGTAGAAGGAAAGTATAGGGAGAAGGAATGTGGTTGGGTTTTTTTTTTTCCAGAATTTTGCTGGGAGAAAGTTCCTGCTCTGGGAAACCCTCTTGCTCAACGTTGCAGACATTGGGTTGCCTTTATCCCTGCATTCAGAGCAGAAAGGCAGAGTAGCAACAGAACATCCCAGTGGCTGAAATGGGAACAGAATAAACATTTCGGCTTCCCTGGGCTAAAGAAGCCAATAAATTGCTTTACCCTTTACAAATGAAAATACAATGCAATTTTTAATTTTCTCCTATGAATACACAAAGTGGACCATTTTAATGAACCATCCAGTTAACCAGGAAAGTGGAGGTCTCTCATGAGGAGTGCCCTTCCCCACCATCCACCCCACAGCTCTTAGGACCTCTATAAAAGAGCACTAAGAAATCCAAGCTCTGTCCCACAGACATTGCTGTTTGCTTGAACTTTAAACAACACATGGAAAAGAGAAAGACGGTTTAGGGCAAATAGTCTGACTGAATTACTGAGTCAGACACTGCTCACAACAGGACACTGAATTTTATTGAGTAATCATTGCATTTCCAAGCAAAAACTACCCCATAGCAAGCAGGGAGCATTGCTTACAGCTCAGAGGACACAGAAACCATTGGTGAAGTAGGAGAAGCTTTCCTGGTGGGTAGGTAGTTTCTCATAATCACTGTATGCAAAAATGGAGAGCTGAGTTGAATTTATTCTTTCCCTCCCCCTTCCACACATGTGCTTTTTTGATGCCTGGATAACAGTTTGTGCAGATGGAAATCAAGGTTCTCTCTGCTGCCCATCTCAGACTGAAGCCACCGTCTGTCAGTCATTTCTTCTTTCCTCTCTCTCCTTCCAAGCTCACCTGCAGTTTTCCTCTTCCCCAGAGCAAAATGAGATGAATCTGCTGATTCCTGACATCTAGCTGATGCTGGTAAAGGGAACAAGGACCGTATGGTACTTACCACGGCAACTTCTGCTGGCTAAAGTGGAATGGAGGAGCAGCTTTCCTGCCTCATATCACACACACAGCTTAAATCGCAAGCCCAAACTAGGCACAAAGCAGCTAGACAGCAGCTTTCTAGTGACAGATACCAACTATCCCTGTGATCAGCTTTAAAAGGGACAGGTTTCTTTTGTATTTTTCCTGAAAGCTTTGATTTGCATGTGGAAAAACTGCCGTTTTCCTAACTCCTGCCCAGGCACAGTGCCCACTCTGAAGGGGCCGCATGTCAGAATTTACATTGATGTCTTTCAATCCTTTGGATTTTTGCAACCCCACAAAGCCTTACTCATGGAGAACATCAACAGCCCTTAGGGCTGTAAAAAGACTAATGTTTATTAGAGCAAATCTAACTGCCAGGTGCTTAACAAAAAGCCTAGCCCCACAGTCGGACACTTTTGCGTCCATACAAGTAGAGGTCAGTGTAAACCTTCTGGAAGCAGAGCCCTAGGAAATGGATGCACTCTGTAAAATACAAGAGCGTAAGAGAGCACGTGGCAGTGACTGTGCTGGGAGGGCAGTAACTCTAGATTTAGTAACAGTTCTACAAATTTCACATCTCAGACCAACTGACTGTGATGAAAAAAAAACCCAACACCCTCAAGCCTGTTGCATCAGAATAATTGTTAAATTAATACAGGGTTACATTCTAGCATGCTGCAGAGATAATGAGATAAAACCATTTTAAAAGATACTCCCGCTCAGTTCCAGATCCCAGCAGCTTAGTGTTTCTCTATTAAAGACATGGGATGAAATACTGCCTGCTTTGGAGCTGGTGACAAAGCACTAGGACACACGAGATTTCAGCCATAGCTGAGGCTAAAAGCTGTATAAATTAATCAGGTTCTTATCTAAAATGGGCATTTGGTTGTGCTGGAAGAAGACGGAGGCTCTGCCTGTGCTGCAGTCCCTCCCCAGTAGCTGCGCTGGGGCAGCCCTCTGGTGCAGCCCCAACAGAGGCTGACGAGAGGACTTGCTGCAATGCCACCGCCTCCTAAAAAGCTGTAAGTCGCGCTAAGAAAGTCCTCTCCTCCTCTCCTCTCCTCTCCCAGCAGATTTCCCAGGAGAGCAGCATCACCTCAGCGTGTGAATTTCTGCAGGTGATCACCCTGTGCTGGCTCCCTTTTGTTAGTGCCGTTCTGGGCTGTACAAGGTGGCTTCTGCCCAGCAAAACTCAGGGGAAGGATGGCTCTGAGACCTGGGACTGCACCGGGGGCACACACGTTAGCTGCTGGGGAGGGAGAGGGTTTAAAAAGCAGGAGTTAAAGGAAGTCAGGGCTGAGGTAGCTCAGGAGAGCAGCCTTGAGAGTTCAGGCTTGGACCAGAAAGATGTGCATGCTAAAAATGACCCCACAGCAGAGATGCTGAAATGGAGCCAGAGCTGGAGTTAGAAGAGGCACAGTAAGTCCTGGCCGAGGTACATAAAAAAGATATGTCAGAACTGTAAGTAACGTATTAGAAGAGCTGCAATATGGTCAAAGGGGCAGAAAATGGGTGTGAACGCAGCTCTGTGCACGCATGCTGTGGCTGGGGAGAGCTCATTCATCACCTTGAAGACCGGAGCATGCAGTGCCTGGCTGTTCGGTGTACTTGGGGTCACACTTTTATAAACGGCCAGTCACCAGAACATGCATGGCTAAAGCTACTCCCCCTGTGAACTTTAAAATAGTCACACCTGAAGGAAGCTTCAGGCCCCTGCTAGCAGTGGGCAAGATTTCTCTTTTTAAAAAAAAAAAAAAAAGAACGAACCATGTTGAATATTGGCTCCAAAAATACGGTAGGTAATGCAACATAGACTTCTATAGCACTGTAATAAGCGCTTGACAACCTAGCCATTGGAAAACGCCTTCTGTGTCGCCAGCCTTAAAATATCGCTCCTGTGCGCGGGCGGTCAGCACCTCCCCGGCACAGCGTCAGCCTCCACCCAGCCCTTCACCGCTCCTTCCAGTGCTCTTCTCAGGGCGCCTGTAAGGTCCTTGGCTTTGCTGCTGCCCTTGCAGAGTTCCAGGGTAAGACTGAGGTGAAAATCCTGGAAGGGGACATTCGAGACGCGACGTTCCTGCACCGTGCCTGCCAGGGGGTCTCCCTCGTCATCCACACGGCTTCCATCATCGACACCTTGGGCCTCATCGACAAGCAGTTGCTCTGGGAAGTCAACGTAACAGGTGAGTGGGTGAAGCACCTTTCTCAAACCCATGTCCACTATGTCCTGATCATCGTCTGCTGAGGAAAGGGAGCGCCTGACCTGTTCTTTTGAGCCAGATGGTTATGCGTCTTGCACAGCCACACCTGTGAGTGCAAAGCATGCGTATGTGCAGCCCTACGCAGCTCGGGCCCTCTCCACATCCAGTGCGCACCCATCTTCCACTGCAGGGCACTGCAGGCTCATTCGCTCTTGTCAGCACTCACATAGGCCCATCCTGAGATCTGCACAGGCTCTGCCTTCAGTGGGGACAGCCATAATCGTGCTCAGTGGACCTTTCTGGAAGCAATTCACCTCTGAAATCCAATGCACATTTGAGAAAATTGGTTCTTATTCCCCCTCCCCATGTAGCATCCCTGCCCGTGTACATTTTTGAATTTTTACAAACGCTAGAGCCTTTGCCTGCAATTACGGCAAACTTGCGCTGCTAACATCCCAGACCCTGCGGCTCTCTGCTTCCCGTTCTTTTTCTTCCCCCTCTCCTCCTTTTCCTCCCATTTGCCGTTATGTCTGTGTGCGCATGAATGCAGCTCAGAGGAACCGATGCTCTCCCGCCTTGAGCTCATAACTCAAGGCTATGGAGGGAGGGGTTCCAGTGACCTCTCATTCAGCGACAGGATCTCCCTTTTTACTAGGGAGCCCCTGTTCCTTATGAAAAGATCAGATGAAGGGGAAGGTTTTGGTTCAGAAATGGGCTCAGCTGCTGGGAAATTTAAATATTTCCTAAAAGAACGACTTCTTCCCGCTCCCTCTGGTCCCCAAACCCTCTGTGCCTGTCAGGGACCTGGCACAACGAAAATACACACCACTCCCGCTCCTAGAGCAAACTGACCCTAAGGGCAGCCAGCGACCACTGCTGTCCGCCTCCCTCTTTCTCTCCATCTCCATCCTGATGCTCTTCTGGCTTTCTGACCAGCCAAGACACTGCTACGTACTTCGCAGACTTGCAGGATGAGAGATTTGTTTCTCCTAGAAAACAGAACTTTTGCAATACGAATGTGTCAAGGAATCTGATGTGGTTGTTCACGTACCAGAACAGAAGCAACCAAGTTAAACTTGCCACGATGCAGGGCTTTCCTCTGCCCCACGCAGAATCACAGAGCCGTTTAGGTGGGAAAAGATCTTTAAGATCAAGTGCAACTGTTAACCCAGCGCTGCCAAGTTCACCACCATGCCACACAATGCCTCGGAGCAAAAATATCCTTTGAGGAAGGGAAGAGAAGCAAATGTTTAGGAGGAAGGGAATTAAGAAATTAAGAAAATAATTGAATATAATCCAAACAAAAATACCCTCTGTGAATCAGATCCTCAGCCAGAAGGGCTTTGTGTGCAAGCAAAACTTGGAGACCTGCTCCATGGAGGATTTACTTTATTACATGCCGTGTGAAAGATGCTCAAATTCCCATTGCTGTAAGAACCTTTTCATTTTTTACATACAGCTTTGATTTGTCAATAAAACACTTTTTATTTGGGTGAAATTGATCTTGAACAGATACCAACGGCCAAGATAATTTTATGTTTGCTTTTTTTAAAACTTGCTATGTCGTTTGACTTCATCTAGCCCTTCTGCACTTTATTACTTTCCCTGGCTTTCTAAACAGCATTGATGGCAGGAATTAAGCTATTAATTTTTAAAATAATATATTTTATTAATTAATTAATTTTCCATATGACCCTGACTTGCGTGTCACCTAAACATAGTGACTTGCATCTTGCATGAACTTATTTTTCATGTGAATGTATTCCTGGCTGTGTAACCTTTTTTCTTTGCACTCCTTTAGTGTTTCTTACAGCCTCATCCAGATCTATTTTCCATTTGTTTCAACTTCTTTCTTTTTATTGTTCAAGCTTGAAAAAGGAATTTTGGTGCCCTAACAATACTCGGTTCAATAATTCCTCCCATTCTTCACTCATTAATGGGTCCATATTTTGCTGCCAATATTCCTTGGTCCTCTGAACCTCTTTTATTCATTGTATTCTCTTTAGCAACACTAGCCTGCTCTGCATTGTGCTGCCTTTAGTTGGAACAAACTTCTTAGATCATTTATGTACCTCACTGCTAGCGTTTGATTTTATCCCCTAGATTTTAGGCCACACCCTTCTGATTTCATATCCGTCACTTTGGTTTAATGTTCCTTTGCCAAAGACATTTTTAAATGTCTTTGAGCTGTACCTTCTGTTCCGAAATCGCTGGCCCTTTCAAACATAACCTCTCTCATTACACCATGCACAACAAATAAGGCAATTTTTGCCTCAAAGCTCAGAAGAAAAAAGAGTCTACTTGTAATTAAAACAACCCAATTTATTAAAATATTTTTTTTCCTCTTGAATGTGCTTTCCTAGCTTAACCCTCTTGGCTACTTGAAAGACCTTGAACTTGCCAGTTTACCTCTGCTCTTCTTAATGAAAGCATTATAATAGGATTTTAAAAGCAAGAAATCCTGGATTACTGCAAGTAAAATCCAGAATATGCCAAAAAAAGGAGGCATACATACACAATCATCGCTTTGCTCGCTCCACTTTACTCTATGATCTTTGACTACATAGTATCACGCATTGTTCTGACATAAGACCTTTCTCTTCAAGCCCTCCTCCAAAGCCAATTGAATGGTGGACAGACTCCCACTGGGTGAAGCTGACTTTGGAGCAAACCTTCAGGTCCCACATTAATTCTGTCCCTACTTAGCAAACCACCCAAGAGCATCCTCAAGGCTGGAAAACAGGGGCTTCAGCACACAGGATGGATGGTACCTAATGAGAGGGACAGCTTCTGAAGGTTCTCTGCCTTAGGCTAAGTCAACCCGACCGACAGGCACAAGCCCCTGAATCTGTGGTCAGAGTCCACGCTAGCCTAAGCAAGAGCAAAATTTGACACTTGGCATAAAAGAAACCCCACAACATGCAATTAAGACCAAGTGTTCATCCTTGTTTAACTCGGGCAGGTGCACTGATACTACTTAAATACAGATTCAGAGCAGGTTGTTTCATTGCACATTCTGCCCAGTTCAGGACAGGATTCTTCCAGCTGCAGAGAGGTGAGATCTGGCCAGGCTCAGGCCAGAGATGCTGTTTCTGACCTAAAAAGCCCACTTTTCCCTGCTTGGAGAGCTCCAGACTGACTTGCATGTTTCTTTTTTGAAGGCACTCAACTGCTGCTGGAGGCATGCGTCCGCTGTAACGTCCAGCACTTCATATATACCAGTACCATAGAAGTGACAGGCCCAAACTGCAAAGGCGACCCAGTTTTCAACGGTGATGAAGATACAGCTTATGAGAGTGTATCAAAATCTCCTTACGCCCAGAGTAAGAGACTGGCAGAGGATTCTGTGCTGAAAGCAGATGGCCAGGTGTTAAAGGATGGTGGCATGCTGATGACTTGTGCCCTAAGATCCATGTACATTTTTGGAGAAGGATGCCCATTTCTTCAAGGTCATCTGGACAAGTGTCTGTTGAACAAAAATGTCTACCTGCGCTTCTCCAGGAAGGAGGCTTTGGTGAACCCCGTCTATGTGGGGAATATCGCCTGGGCACATGTACAGGCAGCCAAAGCCCTGCAGGTCCCACAGAAAGCCAAGCACATCAGGGGGCAGTTCTACTACATCTCAGATGACACTCCTCATATGAGCTATGCAGATCTAAACTACGAGCTGACCAGGGAGCTGGGGTTTGGAATCGAGCCCCGGCTCCCCATGCCTCTGAAAATGTTGTATTACTTCTCGCTGCTGCTGGAGATCGTGAGCTTCTTGCTCAGGCCCTTCGTCAGATACATCCCCTCCACCAACCGTCACCTGGTCACGCTACTGAACACCCCATTCACCTTCTCTTATAGAAAAGCACAGAAGGATTTTGGCTACATGCCCCGCTACACATGGGAAGAGGCCAAGCAGCGCACTGCTCAGTGGATTGCCTCCATGGTCCCACAGAGAAGGGAGTACTTGAAAAGCAAGGCTGCCTAAGTCTTAAGAGGAGCGGAGACCTGGCTAAACGAGTAGGGCCTTGGGCCAGAGGAGAGTTGGGTGAACAGCAGCAGGAGCAAACTACAAAGCATTTAAATGAAGATTTTGTGTAACAGCCCCCTCGTTCCCCCCCGCCCTCCCCGCCCCAACACAGAATAAATAAAAGTGAAATGTTTGTTTCTTTGTTGAGTACAGGCTGATCGGGGTAACTTTACTGTGTAGGCCACATCCACTTCTACATCTCATGCAGCACGAAGACATTATTTTGGTAAGACTCCACACAGTCCATGGTGTGAACACATCAGCCCTTCTTTTTGCTCCATGCCACCTTTAAGGCTTCTGTAAAGCACAACTCGTCCCAGAACTAGGGTTACACTTCACAAATATGTACTACTCAGCTACACCCTACTCGCTCAGCTCTTGCCAGCCTGACCAAACACACAGCAGGTAGAAGCCACCTGATTGCAAAAGCTGTTACAAATCTCGCTCACTTTTTCAAGAGCGTTGTCCGGTTTCGAGTGCGCCATTCACCTGACAGTCAGACCTGAGAGCAAATTTGGGCACTGTAAGCATTGTGAGGCCAAAAGCACAACGTAAGGGCGACATAGTTTTAGTTAGGACAGTTTGTGGAGGGAGAGAAGGGGGAGATTTTTGTCAGGTGAAGACTTCCTCATCCATTCTCATTTTCTTAGTTACCAATTTTGCAATAAATCTGATGGCTGCCCAGCAGAACAACAGCTTCAACAAGATGAAAAGGAGAAAAATATTGCAGGACAGCCTTGGTCACTGAAGGGTTGTCATTGCAGAGTCAAGACGCTTGTGAACACTGAGGAAAAATAAACAGTGCTGGAAAAAATCACGCTATTGCCAGGTTTCAGCTGGGAACAAAGGCTAACTTTGGCTGATAGATGCACATGTGCTGTCCCTGTGCTCTTCTGATGGCCATAGGAGTTTCTGCAGAATGTGTAAGCTGACTTTTGGGACAAAAATGTAGAATTTGTCTGAACAAATAGATGCGATCCAGTGTTTGCTTCTTAAAAATACAGCTCCCTTGCTGAAAACAGCGCTAAAAGATGGGAATTTCTCTGTTATGTTCAGGATGGCGTGAACAGAAACATTTTACCTGACTCAGTACTAGTGTAAATAAATCACATTTCCAGAGATGCTGACAGCTTAAAGTCTGTGTTGAGTTTAATTATTCAGTGCCCTAGATATTAGATAGTCCCAGTGCAAATATTACCATTTCCTTTAGTAACAAGTAAGATATCGTGAGGTTATGCAGGGAGAATATTAGAAGGGCCAAAGCCCAACTAGAACTTAATCTGGCTGCTGCCATAAAAGACAATAAAAAATGTTTCTATAAATACATTAGGAACAAAAGGAGGGCTAAGGAGAATCTCCATCCTTTATTGGATGCGGGGGAAACATAGTGACAAAGGATGAAGAAAAGGCTGAGGTACTTAATGCCTTCTTTGCCTCAGTCTTTAATAGTCAGACCAGTTGTTCTTGGGGTACCCAGCCCCCTGAGCTGGAAGATGGACAGGGAGCAGAATGAAGCCCCCATGATCCAAGGGGAAATGGTCAGCGACCTGCTGCACCACCTAGACACACACAAGTCTATGGGGCCGGGTGGGATCCACCCAAGGGCACCGAGGGAGCAGCGGAGGTGCTCACCAAGCCACTTTCCATCATCTATCAGCAGTCCTGGCTCACCGGGGAGGTCCCAGTGGACTGGAGGGTAGCAGATGTGACGCCCATCTACAAGAAGGGTTGGAAGGACGATCCGGGGAACTACAGCCCTGTCAGCCTGACCTCAGTGTCGGGGAAGGTTATGGAACAGATCATCCTGAGTGCCATCACGCAGCATGTACGGGACAACCAGGGGATCGGGCCCAGCCAGCGTGGATCCTGCTTGACCAACCTGATCTCCTTCTATGACAAGGTGACCCGCTTAGTGGGTGAGGGAAAGGCTGTGGATGCTGTCTACCTGGACTTTAGTAAGGCCTTTGACACCGTTTCCCACAGCATTCTCCTGGAGAAGCTGGCTGCTCAGGGCTTGGACGGGCGTATGCTTCGCTGGGTAAAACCTGGCTGATGGCCGGGCCCAGAGAGAGGTGGTGAATGGAGCCAAATCCAGCTGGCGGCCGGTCACCAGTGGTGTCCCCAGGGCTCAGTGCTGGGGCTGGTTCTGTTTAATGTCTTTATCAATGATCGAGGGGATCGAGTGCACCCTCAGTCAGTTCGCAGGTGACACCAAGCTGGGCGGGAGTGTTGATCTGCTGGAGGGCAGGGAGGCCCTACAGAGGGATCTGGACAGGCTGGATTCATGTTCTCATTCTGTCTAGACCTCTCTGGTGAAAATCTGTTTAGCTACAGCCTCTCTGTTCATGCCTTCTTCCCCTTGAGCCTCACCGTTCACGTTCTTTTCCCCTCCAGTCTCCTGCATTGTTGGCTTTTTTCTCACCAGATGGCTCCTTTCCGTTCCCCTCTGTATGTACTCGGTTCCCCTCCGCTTCCCTCCAGTCCTGTTTCTACTTCCATTCCCCTCTGGGCCCCTCCGTTTGTAGTCTGTCTCCCTCCAGTCATCACCATTCACACTCCACTCCTTTCCTTCCAGTTGCCTGCTTGCACTCTGTTCCTAGGCAGAAGGCTCTGAGCTGGCCATAAGCCTCCAAAAGACTCTCAAGTACGTAAAATTCACAGCCCTCTGAGTAAAGCTACAAATAACTCCATACATTTACATATACGTGGTTATCTCAGTTGCCTCCAGGGTTGAATAAGGCTCTCAAGATGCATCAGGCAAAATACTGCTGAAGGCGGTTATCAAACCCTGCTCAGAAAAGCAAAAAGGTGTTTAACAAACAGCAACACTCATTATTTTTCTAGGCTAGTGAGATTGCATCCTAACGTCCTGTGAGACCGATGGTGGGCGCAGCCATGGCTGCTCTGGCACTGAAGGAAAGGACAACCCGGGCACACAGAAATAGGGCGGGAAAGGAAGGGGGAGAACAGAAGCGGAGCTGCTATTTAATAGGGGAAGGCGCTTAACACATCAAAGAGCTGGAGTATTACAACATGTACCAGGAAACTGGGACATCTTTGCCCAGGTTTAACAGACCTCCTAAAATACCTACAGACACTGCCAGAGAGAATAAAGGACAACTTTTCTTCCGCAGCTCAGTAAATGACTCATTTCCCGAATGCAGGCTCCCGTTGCCGGAGCCTGCTTTGTCATTTTTGCCTTCTCCGTAAGACAGTGGGATCTTTTCACCTTTCCAAGGGCCGTGCTCCCAGCCATCAGATTTCTAAGCACCAAATTCCTCCTTTGCTGAACTTGCTCCCCGTTTCTTGTTACCACATGCTTTCCTTCAAGCCCCAGGACAAGCCGTTCCTGCTGATGGGATGCTTCTTCCCACTTCTGCCCCCGCCCCGCCACCCTCCTCCCACCTCCTCAGCCACCTACTTGTATTGTGACAGAGACCCTCTCCTCCCCTCGGTGGTTTCTTCCTTCTTTCAATCACACCATATAATTTATAATTGATTTTTTTTTTTTGAAAGGCAAGGGGCCAACACTCATGGACCCGAGGGAAATGCTGCCCCGCTGTTTCAGGTGAAGTTTCCAGTGCTGCCTGAGGTGTGCCTTGTTTTGGGAGCCCTTCCACGCTCAGCACACAAAAAGGGTTTTTCTCCTGTGTGGACCCGCTGGTGTCTGTTGCCGTGAGCCCTCCGTTTGGAGCACTGCCCACACTGGGAACACACACGGGGCTTCTCACCCGGGTGGGTTCGCTGGTGCTGGGCCAGCGTTGAGAAATCACCGAAGCTCACCCTGAAGTTTTCCCCACGCTCACTGCATATGAAGGGCTTCTCACCTGGGTGGGTTCTCTGGTGTTGAATTAAATCAGAGCACGCCCTGAAGCCCTTGTTACACTTGGGACATTTGTGGGGTTTCTCTGTCTGGGATGCCTCACGCTGCTGAAGATTTGATGTCTGACTGACGATTTCTTCACGCTGACTGCATCCAGCGTGACCGTCTCCTATAGCATCTTCTGGGTGGAGAAGGATGCTGTGGAGACCCTCAAGGGCCTTTTCTAGATGAATGCTGTCATCCTGCCTCTCCCCAGGGAGGTCCCTCTGGTGCCTTTCTGGCACGTGCGGGCTCTCATAGGCATCTGCATTGCTACATCTCTGGAAAGCATTATCTTTAAATGCCTCCGGTAATGTCTCGTATTGTTCCACATTCTCAGGATCATCTGCCAGGGGACTGTCATCTTCATTCCCACTATTGGCCTCATCATCTTAATGAAAGAGAAGCCAACATGAATGGTCAGCAAGAAAGCAAGGTGAGGAAAGGGCCTTAGAGACGGTGAGCCTTTACTAAACCCTAGTTTAAGGTTGGACTCAGAGGGCAACAGCTCTTCTTCACCCAGATTCAGGATTGTTCCCATCCTTAATCCACGATGACTAATGATGACCTTGGCTGTAAACTCAATGCAGAAGTGACTTCACTGGCTTTATGTTATGGAGGTACTGAATTAATTTGGTGTATTCCTCACCTTTGGAGATGTCGTAGGGAAATTCCTTCCTGAGATCTCCTCCAAAATGGCCACGCACAGCTCCTTCTCTCCTTCCATCTGGAGACCACCCGTGAACGGACCCTGAACAAGACTGCAGAGCAGCAGTTATTACCACCCAGATGGTCACTCCTTAGGGAGGATGCTCTTGGCCCTACAGGCTACCCCAGGAAACCGCCTTTTAGCACGAACACTACCCCATCCCTCATCCCACCGCCTGGTAAATTCGAGCTGAGCATCCCCTCCGCGGCAGACGCAGTCCCCGTGTTCGCCAGGGGCCGAGGCCCCAGGGGATGGAGGGCAGGGAAGGGGGGACCCTTCGTCCCACCACCAGAGCGGGGAGAAACCTGCCCCACGGCAGCAGGGCGGGAGAATGGCCCGAGGGGCACCGGCCTCCTCGGCGCTCCTCTCGCCTCCAGCACCGACGCGGTGGGGAAGGTGTTTGGGAGAAGCCCCACAAGCCAATTAAGACATTGCAAGGGACACCAGGAGGGAGAACAGGCACGCTTACCGCAACGCAGTTGATCTGCTGCAAGTTTACACTTCAGTCTACTTCACAGTAACTTGTTTATATACTTTTATGCTTGGCAGGTTAGCAAAGTGGCTACAAAAGGTACTCGATCAGTAAGAGCCTTATTATTTTTTAAGTTAGCTGACCAATACCATTCATCTAATTTAATTAGTTTGTTGGCAATCAGTAAAGCAAACTATTGATTATCAATGAAACTCCACTCTCAACAGGATCACAGGCAGTAAGAAGAATTTTACTTATGTATACACACGGGAAAAGAAAAAAGTGTTAAGGCTGCTTTGCTGGAAAGCTATTTATTTACCCTTCAGGCATGCAGAAAAGGGGGAAGGAGCAAAGACATGTCAGCCATACTTACCTGCTACAGACAAATTAATTACTTATGGTTCCAGCAGGTACAAAAGCTAAGCTTAACGACCACCTTTTGCTGTTAAATATTTTGTCTCCAGAGAGGAACAGATTTTTGCTTGCTAAAATGGACCGGGGACTCTAAGCTATTAATGTACATTTTTAATAAATGTAGGAATACTGAAGAAGCTCCAGAGGAACAGAAGCAAAAGTGGCTGTCATGTCAAGGCTGGAAATGCAAGCCTGGCACTGGCATTGCTATACAGGATACAGTCAATGGAGGACAGCTGGACAGTAAATGCCAGTGAGCCTGTTTTTATGAAGAATCCATATTGTCAGACAAGCGTGACACTGGGATTTTGAGTGCATTGCGGATTTCAAATAATGACAAAACTTTTGATTTATGATTGGATGAAGTTTGATTTACAGGTTGTCATTTTATACTATGACATTAAATGAATTAATCACAAAACGTTAACTTTCTCAGTTGTGATCTTTAAATCAAAACCGCTTTTTTTCAAACAAACAAACAAACAAACAAACAAACAAACAAACAAACAACCTTTGGCTCGATTCACAGGCTTGGTGCAGAATCACAATGTGAAACATTATGTATAGCCTCTGCTGTAGGAAACCAGCGTAACAACAGTCTCTTAACCTGAAAAATCCGTCACTTATACATCTAGAATAATCGATTATAGCCACTGTAAAGCTAATTAGGAAAGTGGGATTAGAGTAGGATGCATTTCAAAAGACATCCTCATTTCACCAGTCCCTGTCACGACCCCTGCGGTCCCATGTAATGCTCTTCTCCCTCCTCAAAGCTCTCCATCTGCGTCACCACCTCAGTTCAAAAACCACTGGATAACTGGAATTCACATGTGGCTGTGCCATGGATTTCTTTCTCATACCAACGCTTGTCATTTCTAGAAGTTCCTCATTCACGTAACTAAACTTCTCACATTTCTTAAATAAAATGTGCCTTCTCCAGTGCTAGCAGCAAGCACTGAATATTAAGCAGTTGAGGACCAATCTAAGCAAGTGAAAAGAACAGTAACCAAAAATAAAGAAGATATTTTCAGTCTCCAGCTTGGTCCTACAACAGATGCCACTCAATTTTGTGCACGTTGATTAGGCAGGTAGGGGGTTTGTTGTCAAATAGCCAGAAGCTCCCGACAGCGAGGTGCTCAGTTAACAGACTGGTTTGATCTGGGGAGTTGTGCGGTTAGGCTTTTCCTGTCAAGTTCATCTCCCATATAAAAAAAATGCAGAGAACTTTTTTGGCACTAAAAGTACGTCTACAAACCTGGTTTCTCCACCTGGCATCGATGGATACATCTCTCCTCTCACAACTGCGAAGTCATAGGAATGGGTGGGAAAGAGGGCTGTAGAGAATGGGGGCTGGAAGTTAAGCACTGCCCGGCAATAGCACTTACACTGTGTAGTATCTTCCATCAAAATGCTTAGTATGCATTACAGAAGAGCATTGAGGCAAAGACAGACTGCTTTTGTTGCTGCCTTAAGATGTGAAAAGCCAGCCTAGAAAGTTAAAAGAAAACAAAATCCATGAGGGCAAAGCAATTTTTGCATTTGATGTCAGTAATGTAATTTTATTCTTGAAGATTCTGCAGGTATTACAAACATTTCAGATCACTTTCTTCTGCGTTTTGAGGGATTTGTTTGATGTCGGTTTTACTGCCAAAGCCTTTTTAGCACTTCTGCTTGAAGAATGCCAGGACAGTCCAGTGGTGCACAGGCTAGCAAAGCTTCCGCAGAATTTGTTCGGCAGCCCATTTAGTCATTAATTCGTAAGTCTGCTGGTGCTAATTAGAAGAGCTGACCTCTTCTCCAGGTGGACCATTCCCTTCCCATCGCTTCCTGTTGGCACAGCTTGGTGCAAACCAGTAGTCACTGCTGCTGGTATCTGAAGGTGGGACGCTGGTAAGAAAGCCGTACCCATGAGCTGTGCGAGCAGTGCTTGATGGCTTTAGACCTCCAGAATATCTGTGCACAGCCTCACTCTGTAACTCCATCAGCTTCAAGCACGTCATGTTGCAGCTTCACGCAGAGCTTCCAAAAAAGGTGTAGAGAGGCATTTCTTCATCGAGTTCTTTCAGTCCAAAAGAGTCTTTACCATCTAATACAGAATAGCTGTAATACATCTGCCTTTGTGAGTCTTCATAGGTATTGCTCAGTTTTTGTAAAAGCCAGTTAAAGAGTTTTAAGGTGCCAGTACACAGGAGAGTTTGCCTAGCTTGTTAACCAACTATTACGCTCCAAACCAAGTGTCTTGCCCACATCCCTTCTCAAGGACTTTCTCCTTCAGTAAGGCTCAGCCTGGTTTGAAGGTCTTCCTTTCAAGGTGATGCTGTAGCACTTTCTCCTCAGATTAATTACCAAGTGATACTCTTCAGAAAGTCATCCAAGCCTTTTGACAATTATTGCAATAGTTCTCAAGGCTAAAAGGGACAACTGCATGACCTATTCTTACTGCCCAAATAATACAGTCCACAGACTTTCACCCCCTTACGTACACCGAGCCTAAGAACTTGGGCCTGACTGAACCGTGCAATACAGAAAAGCATCCAGACCTCATCCATAGGTGTCAAGGGAAGAAGAATGTATCACTTTGCTTGGTGACTAAGTCTTTTCACTGCTAAAAATGTATACCTTATTTTTCAGTCTGGATTTGTCAAGGTTCAGTTTCTGGCTTTTGATTTCTTGCTATGCTTTCTCTACTAGAATAAAAAGCTTTTGAGAACTCTGAAGTTCCTCCCAGTGAAGGTACTTATATACCCTGTAATCACTTCATCCCTTCATATTTTTTTGTAAAAAATTACATGAATGGACCATCTTTGGTTTCTCATTACATGTTTTTTTTTCAAATATTCTTGCATCTCAAATTTTTCAATGTGGTGATTTCACCAGGAGCTAGATATACATTTTTCTGATAATCCCGTATGCAACTTTAGGTATGTAAGCTTTTTAATTAATCTAGACCAAAAGCACACTGGGTTTTTACATGTACTTGGGCTTTCTACACACTTTACTTCTAAATGCTGGTGCTGTAAGGACAACCGCATACCCACCGCTACGTTCAAGACAGTCACTCTGATGGCAGGCTTCTTTTGGTCCATCTTGTGATTGATGTCCCTTGTCTCTGAGGCTCTGGAAGGAAACTCCGGCACACAGGTATCGCTAGAGCACTGTGGTCAGCCACAAGGAATAATCAAGACATGAAAACTCTTTGACGCTGAGCACGGCACGATAGGTTTTGCCTGTAAGAAGTGGTCGAGGCAGCTGTTTTTCAGTGTTCAAGTTTTCTTGCTTCTAGGGGATTTTCCTCATCCCTCTTAAATTTACTAGTTATATATTTACGGAGACATAGTTATTTTTATGATGATCTCATTTACCTTGTACTCCCCGTTCACGCTGTTGCTAGAAATGAGGGAAGGGAGATAAAGGAACAGAGGAAGGTGTTTTGGACGAGGATCGTCACTGACCCACCACCGGGTGCGGTGAGCGCAGTATAAACCTGCAATTTGCTTGTGTGTCCCCTCCCCGCAGCTCCGGGCAGAGCGAGGGCTGAGCCTACACTGACTCCTCAGTGGCATCCTTGGCTTGGAAAGGAAGGAGTTTATCATCAGCTGTTCAATAGGATTGATGCTTGCTTCACACAAATTACATCTGCTGGCTCTATCTGTCTGTGCCTCTTGCTACCACAAGATGGTATCTTTAGCGAGAGTTTCCCCTCACTCGCTCTGTGAAGTCCAATTTAATATTCTGACTGCCGAGTTTCTGTATTCACAAAGCCTGCGCTTTTATCACAAATAACACAGAGCAAGGCTGCTGGTGCAGGCTGCCTGCTACTGGGTGTCAGACAGAGATCAACGCCGAAATATCACGTCCAGTATTCATGCAAGTGTCCATCTCACCTCCTCTCCTGCTAACACCCTTGGGTGCTTTGCAACTCCTTTTGCAAGTCACAATTTCACAGCGTTGCTTTAGGGGAACGGCTTGATGCACCTATTTCAAGAAAAGGTCTCTGGTTCATTCTCCAACGATTGCTCAAGTGGGAGCAATGCCCAGGATGATCAACCCCTTGATGTGCTGTGGACAGCAGTTATCCCCTCTGCCAGTCTTCCATTTTGCCAGGCTAAACTCTTCGTCTCACCTCTCTTGACACAAACTCTCCATTCCTAAGCCTAAATACTCCTGTCTTGCCCCTGTCCCACTGAGACAAGGCCTCCTAACCTGGGTGAGCAGGACCGTACACCGTCTCTCAGATGTGTTCATCCTGCTTTGTACAACACTGGTAGTTTTTTAGTTTCATCAGAAATACCCTTTCGATGCACGCATGCTTTGCCAACGCCATAAGGCTCTCTGGCAGGGCTGCACACGACGTTTCCATTGATTCAGTAAGTGCCTGGACCAATTCCTAAGAACATCCCCCCTCCCTGCACATCAAGGGCCATTAAAATACGAAGGTACCACCTCCGGCTCAGGAAGCTGCAGGCCATTTCAGGGTACATTTCTGAAGTGTCAATACATACTTATTTTTCTGCTCTTCTGTGGGAAGCTGCTCTTGGTCATTGTTGAGCCAAGATGCTGGGTTAGACAGACCTTAGTTTTGATCCAGCACAGCCATTCTTTTATTTTCACTTGCTTTCTTTCACCTTGCATTGGTGATCTGTGCCATTATGGCTGACTATACGCTCAGGTCTTTCTCAACGTTCATGATTTCAAACTGACAACATCCCAGATTATAGTGAAAGGTTTTATTCCTAGCCCCTGGAGGAACAAGTTTGCCTTTTGACTTTTCTAATTTCTTTTGTCTTCTGCTGTTCCGGGCCTCAAGATTATCTGATCCTTCATTCTCTTTATTGACAATTCTTCCTAACTTTCTTCTGCTGCAAACAAATTCTTCTTGCCATTACAGATTTGTCCTAGTAGCAGGATTTAGTGACATTCACTAAAACACCTAGGAGTTTCCTTCTCCAGTTTACATTTCATTGTTGCTCCTTTATCCAGTTCCTTATCCACCGTGCAGCTCTTGTGTTCAACTTCATATTTTCAAGACAAATTAATCAAGATGCAGTAGTACATCCATTACTGAAGTTCAGCTACATGAGACGTACCATACATCCTTCATCTGGAGAATGATATATCTCATAAAAAGCAGTATCTGGTTTCCCTGAAAACTCTTGTCTTTGGTATCCCAAGTAATTCTGAATCTTCAGTGACACTTTTCTTCAAAATACATTCTGTGGCCTCACAGATGGTTGAAGGTAAGCCAAGCAGCGCTGTGGAGGGGTTCGCGGGACTGCTGGGCACAATCCACACACCGGTCACGGACGGGTCTATCTGTCCACATGAGACATCTTCCCGCACCCCACCTCCTGGAACCTGTGCACAGGCCTCTGTCACGGGTGCTGTAGCAGACTGCTGGCATCCACTCGTGTTCTTGGGGCTTCTTCCACTCATTTTCTTGCTGAAGCTTTAGCACGAATTGGTGAAGAGATGGGTATGCAGACACGCAGCACCAGCCTGCGGAAGAAATGACCTGGGGACTTTCTTCCTTTTTGTGGCTGTATCATACTGCAGTTCACATGGGGCTTCTATGGGACCCCAGACCAACACACGATGCTATTTTCTCACTCATGCAGCAGCTCATCCTTTCTGGTTTATATGGTAAGAGCCAGCCATCATACCTGTTGCCTAGAACTACTTGTACAACGGAAAGCATGCCGGAAAGCGCACGACAGAAAGCAAACGGTGCAACTGTTGGTGCACATGGACACAGAGTGCTTTTTTCTTCCTCCCCAAATCCTTCCCTGAATTTTTACCTGCAAGTAGCTTGGCTGTATGAGTGACTGCTCTTCTCAAACCTTTTCACATGGGAGTTTGCTCAGCCTGAAATGTTGCTGTCAAAGAGACTTGCGCTTCACATTAAAAAAACAAGCAGGCCACCACCAACCTTCACACATCCCACACGTGAACCAGCACACACAGAGGAACGTTTCCTTTCCAAAGCCCACAGAATGCCTACGGTTTTGCACTCAGAGAAGCCAGCTCCCAGAGCTACAAGATGAAGGCTAAAAATAACCCATTAAGGATTAATTTCAGGATTTTTAAATACAGCTAATTAATATGCATAGGAAAGGCCCATGGTCTCCAGGAAGGAGCGCACACAATCACAGAGCCTACGAGGGAAGGAGGGGAGGGCAACACGCAGGCAGAGTGCCAAAGGAGAAATAAAAGAGGATATTTGCTATATATCCTCGGATCGAGGACGTGCAAGGAAAGTGTGTTACAGAAGAGGTAGCAGTGGAGGGGTGAAACACTTCAGGGTTGAAGAGGCAGAGACAACGCAATGCACCCACCTCATTTGAAGAGCAGCGGGGACAGTAACGAAGCCTTCGGTATTGGCCAAAATGTCCTACGCAAGGATAGAGAGCTTGATCTCATTAGAGCAGGAGGCAAGGTCTTGCGCGTTGGGGCTCAGCGGCTGGGATGGCGTGCCGTGGATAGAGGCAGCAAACGTGTTGATGCAAGAAGTGAATGTCACTGAGGTGGCTTAAGGGCGGAGCACGCCACGGGAAGCTCAACGGGTGCGAAAGACGCTGCTTTGGCGGCGGCACTGCGGTAGGAAGCTGGGCACATCAGGAACGCGCAGCGCTTGCGTGGAACGCGAGGGAGCCACAGCTGAGGCGTGGCTGGATCTCAAGGTGGATGGCACACCGGGACAGCAGGGCGCTGCCTGGTGTCATGTGTTGCACCGAATTACGGCACTTTGGAAGCAATTTTCTCTTATGAAGCAATACTGAAGGAGGGCATTGCATCCTGAGGCAGAAGCACCCTGGGAAGGCTGGGCACTGGAGATCAAGCACTGAAACAGGACGGCCAGGATGGCATGCCACGAAAACAGGGTATGAGCAACATGGGTGATGTCAGACAGCAAGGATTATCTACAGCTAATGTGAATCAGAAAGCAAATCTGGTTATTCACTTGCTGTACTGCAAAACAGAGAGCTAGAGCAGCAGTTCCAGTGAATTTAAAGGTGCAGGGGGAAAACAGGCTCGCTCGAAGCAATTTCCTCATCCCCATTTCCCTGTGAGCAACATTTAAACAATTACAAACCTCTCCTTTTTCACAGAGGGCAGAGGAACAGATGGACAGACTTAATTGCCCAATTCACTGCTTATTTAGTATCAAGAAAAGCTGGAGTTTTAACCTGGTCTCTTAAGAAAATTAAGTTTATTTAGTAGCACTGCTTGTCTGCCTGCCCCCTTTACCCTCATCACTAAGAATCTTTGAGCTTTTTAGCCCACTTTCACACAAATTTAACAGGGTAGAAATCTCAAAACCTTGTGATATTTGGCGGCTCTCACGACGGCACACAGAAACAGCCTCGAACTCTTGTACGTTTAGCTACATCTTGAGAAAAATTAGTGCACTACAGTGACCTGTTAAAAGCGAGGCGTACAGGCGTTGAATTCTGCAGCAGCGGGTCTTGATGCACGTGCAAGTTGACAAAGTCCCGAGCAGAGCTGCGGGGGAAAGCAAAGCTGCGGCACCACCAAGCCCAGGAAACAGCATCAGCTTCACAGCTCAGTGCTACAGGAGGTTGCTGTTGGAGGTAAAGGACACAAAATGCACCTTTTTCACTTAAAGACATTCTTTATTCAATCTTTTTTATATACAATATTATTTTTAATCTGTAAAAAGTACATATGCAGGATTCCAGGTCAGAGGCAGAAGGTTTCCACATCAGAAGATAGACTTTTGCCCTTTTATTATTTTGGAGGAAAAATAATCTGTCAGTTTTAGACAAAGCAAGAATAAAGGCAAAATGCAAATCCAACTTCCACCAAGCGATTAGGATTAAAGGCAACAATTCACCGTAACAAGTCAGGCTGTCTCCTTTGACTTCGGTGGTTCCCGACTTTTCTGGGCAATTACAGAGCAGGTTGTTAGAAGGGGCTAACAGCCAAAGCAGCCGGTGCTTACCATCCCTGCTACAGCTGCACGCACAGAACTTGCAAAAGAGCTTGGGCTTCCTCTTTGGATGGCAACTCAAACTCTCGAGTCAGAAGACTGTTTCTCAAAATTCAAGGAGCGGAAGAGGGATGTCTTATCAGGGTGAACAGATCTCTGAACTACAGCGTGGATCAAGAGCTGGCTTTTATTTTTCTCTGGTAACAAGAAGCCTGTTTCTTAATTTGTCCCCTTAAAAACATGGACTAAACTTATTAATGTACATAACAGGCTCAATTTGCTAAAAGCCTATTACTACAGCCCTGAGATGTAAACTGCCTCACCGTTTTCTGTGGATTCCAGGTTACATTGTTGATCCTTTCAATGTTAATGCTATTAACCACTTCTCCAAACGAGGGAGAGTCACATTATGAAGGCTTTTGATATCATTTCCTGAGGGATAGAAGAAGGGATCATGTAAGACAGCCCGACAGGGCTTTGCTTAGCTGTAAGTCAGCACAGGGTATACCTTTAACCTTAAAGGATGGTATTACAGGGAGCGCGCAATTATTTTCACTTTTCAGAACCTGGATACCCAACATTCAAATCTTGTAAAATATTGGGTGGGAATATGTCAGTGATTGGGAGGTAGAAGACAGCGATCCACAACTTTGGAGTAGGGAGCCTCAAAGGTGTGCCTGGCACAGGGAACTATCTGCTTTTCCCTTTACTCCAGTGTACTTCCTATTTTCCATACTTTTCTTAGGCATTCAGTATTAAGGACCATATTGTGCAGCAAAATGAACACCCAGAATATCCCATTCAAGGGTTTTGTTTTTATTTAGAGGACAAAGCTAAGAAGTTGACTTCTTGACTGCAGGACACACACAGCTCCAGGGTGGCCAATGGAAGCTGCAGAAATCTGGCTTCTTCAAAAAGTCAGGCTCTAAGTGTTAGAAAAAAATGTACTGCTAGCAGATCCTGACCCACAGGCAAGCTTGAGGCTTGGATTAGGGAAAGAACTGAACATCCTTGTTTTGACTGCATGCAAACAGGAAAGAGACAATTCTGGGATTTCCAGGCTCTTGCCCAAATCCAGTGTGCCAAAAACGTACATGATTTTCTGTTCTTTATTTCATCCTGTAAGAGGAGAAGGTATTGTAGAAATCGCTAAAATGGGACAGCTACCTAAAGAAAACGAGGATTGTTTTGTTAGAGAATACAGTGCAAGACTCGGAAACAACTAGGACTAAAAAGTCATTTTGTGCTTAAATTTACACTCTATCTTCATGAAAGTATGTAAGACAGCAGCAACAGAATGAAAATGGCAATATTCTACTGTACCTTACAGACCCAGAGGGAAAACAGTCTCAACTTTGGGTTGCACGTAACGCCGTTCTGCAGACCAGAACCTACTTCTCTGTGAAGGACTCGGAACGAGGGCACGTCCCTTCAGTCAGAAGTTTCAGTATCCACGGTGCTTAGTTATTACGCACCCGCCTCGCTCAGAACCCATTACCTCCAAACTCAGCTTGCTCTAGGAAATCTCAGGATGGAGAGATTCATGAATGACACAGCAATTAGTCCATAAAATGCATGATTTTTGATCGACTATGCACATCAGTAGCTTCTGGAGGAAAAGGATAGTTTGTATTTTAAAGAGTGATAGTGTAGAAACTGACAGCCGTTGGGTTAACCGGAAAACGAGAAACAAGTGTCCTTTATTTGGTACCTGCTGCTTGTCTACACAAAGAAGAAATAGCAGTACTGTACATCTGCTTTGAGAAAAATACCATCCCATAACATGAAATGGCTTAGGTCCTCAATTCAAGCATTCTTGTGGCAGTGAGTTAACCCATGGGGATTCATGGAGGAATTAATTTGAAGGGTCGCTCTTTCATTCACAAGAAGGGAGTGGAAGAGCAGCAAACAATGATAAGAAGTTTGCTGTTTCTGGGACTCCAGAATTCTGTCCTGGACCTTTCTCTGAACAGACTGGCAGCCATTCTACGTCTGCATTTATCAGGAGGTGTGTGGGGTGGAAAGTGCCTTTTTTTTTTTTTTTTTTAAAAAAAAAACAGCAGAGTCTGCTTTTCCTCTTTCTCCTTTGTACCCAGGGAGATTTAGGAGAACAAGGCAATCAAGTGCAGTTTTAAAGTAATAACAGTTCTCATGGGATGGAAAAAACTCAATTTGAAAACACAACACATCTGAACTTTGGAAAATGGAAAATGACCAGCTCTTCAGTAAGTTACTGAATACTAATTAGAAAAATATATTAAAATGGGACCAGTAAGAAGAATCCATTTATTAAGCTACTTCTAATTTTAAATAAACAATTACTTGAATCAGTATTATTTACTGTATCAATTACTTTATCAGTTATCAAATTATTTTTAAGATACTGCTGCAAACTACAGTAACTAAGTAACTGGTATTAATGCAAAAACATTGAGATTGGAGTTTTTTCCAAGCTCTAGGTCCTCCTCCTCTTAAACTAAAGCAACTGTCTGGAAAAAAGCATCTGATAGCATTTTTTCTTCAATCATGTGATGATTTCTGTGTCTAAGTTAGTGTCAAAGACGAGTGAAGAAAAATTTTACGGGGGACATTCTACTATAATGTACAGTCAGATATATCATACTATGATGGAGAGAAAAGCTTTTATATATAAAACTTCATATATAAACATTCTTGAGGGGGAGAAATAGCACTCACTCCCTTTAGATCTGATGCTGTACTGCTGTGGCTCGCTACAGAGTTCTTCCACTCACTTTAGTATGAAAACACAATCAAGATTTTTTAAAGACTCAACCTGTGCACTAATTAGGAGGGAAAGGAGCACCTCACAGCTCCTTTTCAGCAAAGGGGCCAGTCACCATGGCAAAAGGATTTGAAAGCTAAAAAGGGGAATAAAAAGAATAATTTGAGCTGTAAGGATTCTGGAACGATGGTAAAAAAAAGGGATTGATATATACTTGAAAAGACGAAACTTCTTTTAGTAAATAAGTGAAGACTGAAGCAGATTCCGTTTAAGTGATAGCGTCCAGCCCAGCCTAGGAGTACTCAGAAAAAAAAACCATGCAGGTAACAGCATCTCATTTCTCATAACGTAATGGAAGAAGAGACTCTTCAGTTTCTTTTTCCACTCACACGTAAGAGATGTTATGCTGTTTCCAAAGAAGATCACGTTGGCTTTGTACTGGAGCACCAAGAAGAAAAGGAGTTTTGTAAACTAAATCAAATGTAGTTTGGGGCTTCTGTCATACACATACCTGCAAAGAAGGTTCCATAACAGTATCCAAAGAATGAAATTTAACTTTCAGGAAAAAATCTGGATTGTGTGGAAAAATAGAAAGCAACAAACTCCTGCTGCTTAGCTCAAGGGGAGCATTTTTAAGTACCATATACTGTATCCTGTTATATAAATCAGAAGAGACTGTTTTTCTCTCATGGTGAGATTGTCATCTCTGTTTATTTAGCTGAAAGAACCAGGACTGATAGGAGAATGTTTTTTTCCACGTGACAGGATTTGTGAGGAAGGGAAACTTAGGCTCCTTCCTACCCCTGCGATATGCTCCCGAGTCTGTGACTGTAGCTTGCCAGATGAACTAAGCCCACGTCGCTGCCAGTGAACTACAAACCAAATGCTTACTAATTGTTTTTTTGGATGGAAGCATACAACACAGATCTTTCAACATTATTTTGAAAAGGGGAAAATGAGGAGGCAACAGTTTTTATAGTTTAGAGTTTAGTTCTAATAGCTTAGAGGCCCTGAGAATGGCTGCCAGTCTGGACAAACAGATGCTCCTTAGAAAATTCAGACAGGTACAGAAAAAAATTCAAATCCTGATGCTGCTGGTGCAGTGATGTTGCTTTTTGTTGTTGCTTTGTTCATGCCATCATCAAACACAAAACAAAAGAAAATGAAAATCTAGGTATTTGGAACCCACCCGCTCTGAAGAGGTGACTAGTGCGTTGTTCCTTGCAACAGCCAACACCAGCAAGTTCCTCTCCCTGGATGGGAAAGCCTCTTCTTCCTTACGCTGCTGCATTTATATTAAACAGTAGATTCCATGTCTTGCTAGGGGTTCAAAGCGTATGAAGTCTCTGTCCTGCAAATACCAGACTAACGTGTTTTGGTCATGTATAAAACAGAACTTTTAACTTATCTATATGTTGAAGAGCTTCGTTTCTCACGCCAGTACTTGCTTGACTCAGAGGTCTAGTCTTATCAAGTGTCTGTCTCCTCTCCTGCTTAAAGTCTCAAGTGGTCCATGTAAACAAAACAGAGCTGAAAACAGTCTCTACTCCTCTTCATAGAGCTGCTTTTATCGATATGCAGGATTTCCTGACAGTGTGGTGTTGGCTAAATGCAAAACAGGCAGAGGATGAGCTTCTGTGTTAAAAACCCAGTTGTCTAATGGTAGAAGGTCATCGTTGGAGAAAAGCAGATACAAATACCTAGGTATCAAGACAGAGAGGAAAAATGGTGGGTATTAAAGCAGAGCAACAGACAGGCAGGCACAACACAGCAGCTTCAGGCCCCCCCAGTCAGCAGCTAAAGCTATAAACAAGTTATTTGCTTTCAATCTTTGCATAGCACCCACACAGACTTCCCTATTATCATGATCCAAAGAATCATTTTACCATGATCAAGCCCTTCAATGAAAAGTTGCTATAAGGACAGCATTTGAATCTTTCCAAGTAACTTTCGCTTTTCAAGGCTCCCTTCAAAGACTTGCGAAAGAAGTATGAAGACACCAAGCATAAGGATTTGGGGGACAGGGGAGCAGAGAAGAAGTTGGCAAAAAATTCTTCTTAATGGAGTAAACCCACTTGGAAATGACTAATCCTCTTTAATCCCAACCAAATATTTGGAGGAAGCACAGGAGAAGCCACTAAGCCATGCCAGATATCTGACTTGTCCTCACTGTGCTGGAAGCTGCTTCAGCTTCTGGTGGGAGGAAATGGGCCAATATATTGTGCAGAGGGGATTCATAAACGCTGTACATTATAAAGCAATGCAGAGCAAATGAAGTGTGTAACAAAATTAAGGTTTCTGGACATATGTGGAAGAAGAGTATTTCTTGGTTCTTTTTTCTTAATACACACTTCCGAATGCGGCTGTGCTATACTTTGTAGGAGACATTGCTGGTAGGGATCTTTGTTAAGGCTTCCAAACTCAATTGCTAAAATTCAAAAGGCACTTCCCTTGTTCCAGAAAACCTGGCCGTGCAAGTACAAGTGTAACATCATGGGTGTACAGGACCTCTCGGCTCCTGCTACTTCATCATGGGTGTACAGGACCTCTCGGCTCCTGCTACATCATCATGGGTGTACAGGACCCCTCGGCTCCTGCTACAGCTTGCTTTCCTGACACCCAGAAGAGGACAGGTCTTGCCGTACGTGACAAGGAAGGGGTGTCGCTCCCCTCAGCAGGCTCTGTCACATCCAAAACGTGCACACACGTTGTTCTGCCTTCGCTCTGCGGAGGCTGCTGTTACTTCACACTCTCTCAATCAGACGCTGGTAGTGTCTACTGCCTACAGTCCCGTGTCACTGCCCAATCATTCTCCCATCGCCTTTACTTGCCAGTTGTATCCACAGCACCACCCAGTCAGTGAAGCTCTACCTCTTCTCCCCTTCCTCACCAATTACCTGTTTACAGATAAAAATTTATTGCTGAGGTGATTTGGTTTTGTCCCTCATGTCTAGTCTCTTTCTCTACATCTTTCATTCACCCTTAAAGCGTCATGCCTTTCTTTTCCTCCTTCCTCGCTTTCTCCCTCTGCAGCTCTTCAAACTCTTTTTCACCACAGCCACAATGTTTCATCTTACTCAAATTCACCTTCCTCATTTGATCCACACCTTTCCTTTGAGTAACTTAAGCAACCTATTTCTACGTCTTGCTCCTTCCCACTCAACAGCTACCTTCTTGCCACTCATACTGCCCAAACTCTCATAATTTGCTGAGTATCTTTGATAAACCTATGTATCCGAGCAGCAGCAATGCATGTTTGGGAGAGGTATCGATCTTGAATATGAGGGGAATGAAGATGCAGAAGTTACAATCAATAGCAGAAAAGATCACAGCAGGCATTCCGTAACACACATTTTATGCCCGTCTTCTGAGGGACATCTTCATTTTCCTCATGGCATCACCGCCAACCCTTCTGCCTTTATTTTCATAGCCATCTGAGCTATCCTGACCTTATGTTCTCTGTTTTACCTCAAGGTGATACTAGTTTCTGGTTTGGCTATGCCAATCGCATCAACATCAAGCATCTAATATCCAGCTCTCCAAGAAAACATTTTGTCCTGCAAGTGGGAAATGATCCAAACCAAAAGCCAATAAAAATTTCTGAGCTCCTTCCTAGAACTGCCTTCTTTTGCAACGCTGGCACTATACTACATCCAGTTACTGAGTGACGCATTGTGAATTGTCAGATCTCCTTGTGATTATTTAAGATGCAGACAGGATTTTGGTGATACTTCAAAGGTCAGCCTTGCCCCCACAGAAATCCCTGAGGAGCAGATTTCATTCTCTGATTTGGCTTTTATAGGCAGATCAATCATATAAGATCAGCTCCTGGGGAGGTATTGCTTCTCCGACTGGACCTGTTTGAAGCTGCTGCCTCTCTCTTTGGGAGTATAGGTTTTAGCCTCCAGAAAATGAACTTGAAGGAGTAAGTAAAATAAAATTAATGAAGACAACAGAGGAGGCAGCAGCAGCTGACTTTCTTTTTATAATGATAACATGGGGAAACAAAGTATTGTGACCATGTAGAGGAATTGGGTAAGGAGCCAGCAGAAGGACAGAATAGCCAGACTCTGCCCTTACACGTGATGAACTCGGAGCCCCTTCTTGCCAGTGAAACACGTTGTGGTGCCCGAAGGCAGCACCAGTACTGCCACTTTCGGTACCTGCTTTCTCCCCGCTGCATTTTGAGCTCCCAATACACAAAATCAACGTTCGCATGCATCAGCTACAGCTAAAACCCGAAAAATTGATATTGCCGATACTGTAAACTCTGCTGCTGTACAGAAACCCTGTTTATTCTGCAAAGCCTGCAATGCCACACTAGATTCCCAAATGGTTACAATTGTTTTTTCATCATCACTGGGTTGTAAAGACAGAAAAGGAACCTTAATGAGTCTCCGTTGCTGACAGGTTTGTGCAACAACATCGGTATCATCCCTTCCATCACACCTTGGCAGAAAGTAGTGTGCATATGTAAGCAGAGGCAACAACTACGTCTCCTAACAGCAGCTCTGGCCTCATTCACACTGCCAGCAATGACTTCTGGCTATGGTTTTAACCAACTAAAACAGTCCCCAAACTGTTATGCAGGAAGGAAAAAAGAGGGGTAGAGAACGTAGCCAACTCGGATGCCAAAAGTGGACAATTCACAAGATTTCAAGAAGGTAACCAGTCTTGGTAGGTTCCAGTGCCAGAACTATACTACCAAATTTGCTGATGTAACTTGAGTATCAAGAAAATTGTCACACGTTAGAAGGCACTGTTTCATAGGCAAAACCCCAGAGCGATCACAACTGTGTGACAAGAGTGCTCTTGATAGCTGGTTTGTGTCAATGATGAAAGAGATCAGCAGCCATGACATGCTAGCTCAGTTTTAAAAATGGGTCTCTTAATAAAATCCCCATAACATATTCCTGCCTTTATACCAGTTTTTCTTATTGCATGTATCATCTCTGTAAGTTAGAGGTTATGGCATACTCTACATAGCGTTTTTTGTTATTAATTAAAAAGAAACACGGTGAAAGACCAATGACTTTGAACCCGGAACCAAATATGCAACAGAGTGCATTAGCTTCTGCAGCGTGGACTACAGGCGTCCTACTGGTTTGACTGAGTTGAAAATATTACACAGGAGAAACAGGTTCTACAGTACCAGAGCATGGCACATGTCAAGTCAGTATATCTAAAAAAAAAAGTCTTTTGCAAAGGGAATATCTTAAAAGGAGATAACCTCTCCTCTGCTGTGATGCCAGAAATAAATAGAAGTCTTAGAAACTAAAGCTCTCTCAGCATAAGCTTCTTGTATGGGAAATTCTGCTTGTATTTTCTGCTGGTAAAATGGGCTGATCTGGGACCCTAAAGCTGGGGAAAAAAGAAAGCCCAAACCATAAACCACCCCAAGAAGACAAGAGATTATTTGCTGAGCCACCACATTCTTCTAGAATTTAGGTGCTAGCTTTTACAAGGAGAGGCAAGAGTGAAGAGAACTTACTTCAAAGTTTCAGCAAGGAAAAAGCTCTGCTGTACATCGTCATATGTAGGAGATGAGGAATAGACATCCTTGACACCAGAAAAGCCACCGCTGACTCGGCAATACTTGTCAATTGCCTGCAAAGAAGAAGGGAAAAGGAGAATTTCATTGTACAGCAAAATTTGGAAACGTTAAAGGATGAGGCTTGATCAACAAAGGAGGCAGCTCTTTCCGTGATGCGTTATTCCGTTGTGAATCTCCTTGTCAGAGTATGCTGTGGATGTTACCAGTTTACGCTGACCAAAAAAAAATAAAAAGGGACCGGACACATACAGAAGCAAAATCCCTCCACGGCTACTAACGACACCACATTTGGCAAACTGCTAGATGCTAAGAAAGTATTCTGGGCAAGAATACTTTCTTCCCTGGGTATTTACTGGCAACTGATATGGATGACAGGACATGGACTCGGTAGGCTTTTGCTCTGAGCTCCTCATAGGTAACACCGAGTACAACGTCCATCAGTCAATCAATGCAACATGTGCTATGAGGTACATAGGAAGATGACAAACGACCCTGGATTTTGCAGCTGGAAGAGTTTGAAGAGTTATAGGAACTCTGTGACTAGTAGCTAGTCATAGGGACTTACTGAAAGCAGGAATAAAATACTGTACTCATCTTTAGGGACTGTTGATTTCATCTTACAAACTCTTCTAGCTGCTGCTTTCTCCCCACATTTCCATCTCCTACATGTGCTCTTCTCTGTTTCCCCTTTCTACAGTTGAAACTCAAGTCAGCTTGCGTGCTGGACTGCAGAAGAGCTCGTTATCTTAAAAGCATGAAGTTTAAATCCATAAGCATTCCGTGCAGAAAGGGGCCAATGGATCCATGATTCACAAATCACCCAGCTAGCCAGCTCCAACACAGTGCTGCAAAAAGCACAATGGAAGAGGAGGAGACTGGAAGGAACGCGTTAGTAGCTCAGAGCACCTCTCGCCTACGCTTTCATTATTCCGCTCACATGCACGACCTTACAGCACACGAGGATACCAGCCATTAAAACCAGCCCCAAAGAAACGACTCTGAAATGATTCACGGGTTGTTTGTGCTTCCCCGCTGCTTTGGCAGTGCTTCCTCAGCAGACACCAACTCTTTTAATAGATTCATGCAGGGACAGAAAAGGCACAGTGATGAAGGAAAATGTTCGGCTCAGGATGTCTGTCATTGCCAGCTACTGAACGTAGCTACCTGTAGTTCAGTAATCTATGATTCAGCCCATTAGCCTGTATGAAGCTTCTCTCCACATGGTGCGTTAGGCCCACGTTTTCGTTAATTCTGATTTTTGCTAGTTATACTCAACAGAAGCTGAGGGGAGTCAAGGCAGGGGAGCAAATAAGTTTTGAATGATGTCCCTTTTTATGCAGAGAAAACAAATTCCATCAAAATTAACTCTTCAAGGTCCTTACTATAGCCTTTGCATACTAGAAATACTGGGAAACAAAGGAGAAATTTCCATTGGATATATGCATGAAGAATGCTGGGAGATGCCATCACTGACATCAGGAGGAAAAGCGAAAAGGCAAATGAGCAAGGTACCTAGGACAGTAAGTCACAGCACGTCAGGTACTACAGCTAACCTCCTCCTAGTATACACCCTTACCCTGTGGAAACGTGAGGTTGTTCATGGACCAAAGATTAATCCAAACTGTACAAAGGTCTTTCAAATTTCTGAAGACCGAGAGTTTTAAAGCAGAGACCGGCAAAAGGATGTTACTGGAATGGCTGTGGCTCTAGAGCCTGAGCTTACGCCAAGAAAGGTACAGTCTTCCTTGGCATAATTTAATTCTCGCTGTAATTCCTTATCTCAAGCGGAGCTTTCTCCAAGTTTGGACGGAAATGCTCCTTTTTCTGTTGGAACTTGAGCCTAAAAGGAGAAAGCGTCTGGATGCATTCTTTTCCGAGCTGGTTACTGGCGCAGGCTATGGCTACTCTGAGACTATTCACATGTTGGGATTTGGGTTGACCCGGTTTTCTCTGGAGAGAAAGGTGTACGCGACACATCTATCCGAACAGCATCACACGCATGCCAATCTCTTTGCACGCCCTTGCACACCACAAGTGATGCCAGCTATCACATGGCAGCCAAACAAAAAAAAAAAAAAGGAAAAGAAAAAATTGCTTGGCTGACTTCTTAAGAAAGAATGCATACGCTGTTTATGCAGCCATTTGCACGTTCCTCCCCACAGGTCCTACAGCTGCTAGGCAGGTGTTATATGCATAAACAAGAGCCAAAGCACTTCTGCTTTCTAGGCAGGGAAAGAAGTGCCTCCTCTTGCCACTATTCCCTTTTTTATAATATGGCAGAATATGACCTTGGCTCTGCTCTGGAGCACAGCAAGATGCGGGGGAGCTCCAATGGTTACAGCCTTGCCGGAATTCCTAGCATGCAGAGTCTGACCTTGCAGGTGCTCCTCTGGCCAATGATTCAGCAATCCTGGCACTGCGTGCCACAGCTCGGACATGAGAAGCTTGCTAGTGATGGTGGCAAAATGAAAAGAAGGAACAAATGGCACCACTGTTAGGACAACCTCCTTCCTCCTCAAGAATTAAAAGCCCAAGTCAGCATAAGAGACCCAACTCGCTTATTCTGGAGGCTGTAGGTAACAGACAGCACGGAGATCCTGCTCTGTGCTGAGGAGGTCTCATGCTTGGATAACTAAGTGCAACACTGGTGAAGCTAGCAGGCCTAGAAGCCTGAAGAAAGAAAATGTGTGATTTATATTGATTCCGTCCCCCCCCTTACAATTACCAAGTAGTCTTGTATCTTCAGAAATTTCTCCTTGGGGAGACAGACTCTGGCCAGACTGGAGTTCAGGACAGGCGGAGTTGACCAGAGATCTAGACACTGCAAGAGTAATGAACTGTAGAGGAAAAAATCCTCTTTAAGCCTGCTATACAGCTATTCATCCAAATATGGATGAACAAATTGTCCTTGATTCAGGGGTGTACAGAACTTCAGGACACTGTCTGCAAAGTCTGGTGCTGTAGACGAGCTGCTTAAAAAGCACTTGAAATTTGCCGTGTTGTGCCGTCACACAGATCTCGGAGTACTTGGTGCAGAGGCATCTGCTTTGCCACCTGGACACTCTTCCACTCAAGAGCTGAAGACCAGTTCCCTTGAGAAAATGATGCTAAACTTATTGCACCCTAGAATACAGGGCAGTCCTAGGCAACTGGAAGGGTATCAAGGTAATGCTGCTATTATTATGAGGTATTGGCAGGCTGAATAACTTTAAGATGGTATACCTGATGTTAGTCCCAAACAATGACAGAAACACTTGTAAACAGAAGAATAAGAGGATAATTGACACCAATCAGCATGGTTTTATAGAAAATTATCTTGCTCACAAGCTTGATTTCATTCTTTGAGGTCTACAAATTGGCAAATGAAGGTAACTGCAGAGGTGTAATAAATCTAACAGTTTCTAAAGCAATTGACATGGTACCATAAGACTTTATGATAAGACAAAGCAGCACTATATCATACCAATATCACTATCTTAATTTAAAACTGCCTGACAGTGCTCTAAGAACAATCCGGCAATGTAAAATCATCAACAAATAGAGCTGCTTCTCACAGAAATCCACAAGGAACGGCCTGAAGTTTTACCAATCACTGCAACACTGCTGCTGGCAAAAATGACATAGGTAAATAACAGCAGTCAGTGTAATCTGGCGGGAACGGGGCCCCAGACTGAATGAGTTTCATATAACCAGTCACAGAATCCTAAATCTAGACATAAAGGCTGTGTAACTGCAGAACCAGATTAGCCTGGAAAGTAGAGACACTGAAAAGAATTCAGTGGCCACATGAGATGGTCCGGTCCGGGCTCCTGCTGGGATGCCGCGGCAGGCGCACAGGCGGGGATGGTAACCGGCCGCAGGGATATCATTGCACAGGGCTGTGCATAAAGACAAAACTGGAACACGCAATTCTAGAATTCATTTTTAAAAAAGGATGATGAACTGACGTGGGTGCAGACATTTGGAGAAAATGCTTTACAGTGGGAGACAATACAATTTGTTTAGCATCTTAAGCAGACTCAGTAGTAAGCTTATTACAACCTATGAAAATTCTTTGGAAAGAAAACATGGGGGAACAAAAGACATTTTAATATGGTATAGGAAGTCATAGGAAAATCCAGTGATTTGACAGCTGAAACTAGACAAATTCAAATGGGAAAGCACAAGTAATTAAATAATGGAACAAACTGCCAGAAGAAGTGGGTTTTCCAGTTCCCTTTATTCAAATCAAGAGAAGAACAGAAGAATAATGCAGTAGTGCACTCTTGCCAAATACACGTGTCTCGGCTCAAAAAGTGAAATTTCTGAGCCTGGGACATACAGGGAGGTCAGAGTTGATCCAAGGTCTTTGGAACTACAACTGGAGGTGCCTCTAGATCAGACCCCAGCTCCCTCATTCCTCCGAGGGTGTTTTTGCGGTCGCATGTGTGACTTCTTGACTACACCAACAACGCGCTCATAAAAACTGCGCCCGTCTGTTCACCAGCTTACCTCCCCAAAGCACCTCTCTGGTATTCGCGGCTTCCAACCCACGAACTGTGAACCTGTTTCTTTCACCTCCAACCTAAGCTTGGCTCTTTTCTGTCTACTTTGCTTCACTAAGTAGAGAGCTATAGGTAGGTCTTTCTGCTCCATCTTACTGTCAATCCTCAATTTGCCTGAAGTTAACCCGAACTTGAGGTCTTGTGTATTATTCTCCCTTTAAGTAGAAACTCTGAACGAACTCGGCAGCCTCCGTGGCGCAATCCTACTTAGTCAGATACAGAAGTCCCCAACAAATAGTTGAACCCTTCATTCACACATCTTAGATCAGTAACTGGCTTTACATGCCTGTTGTGCAGTGGTGGCTCTTATTGCTTTCAAATAATTAGCCTAAACAGGATTTTAGTCATTTTCTGTATTTACCCTGAATATCTTGCACGTGTATTTCCGTAATACTGCAGCCAGCCCCCCAGCATACCATCATCCAATTTGGCTGGCCCGATACAACTGGGATGGATGTTGTCTCTAGCACTAAGTATAGTATTAGGGAGAATTAGCCTTTTTTTTATTAGGAAAGAGATAGGGGCCCTGTCACAGGGATTTATGATCCCTGAGGGAATAGAAGATTCAACTTCTGGTTTTTCCCCACAGGCATCGGATTTGGAGAGATGTGACAGAACAGGCCTTGGCTAAAGCACACCACCTGCACTAAAATGCCCAAGTTTTGTCCAAAAATCTAGATAATAAAGCCAAAAAGCAGCTGCCAATGGTGAAATAGATAAAGAAAGTACAGTATAAGGATCTGCGTACACACACAATCCAGCCCTCTGTGCAAATCCCCCCTGATAAAGGGCAGAGAGAGATCTGGGCTGGGAGCGCTAAAGCAACTTAAGTAATGCAGTATACTTAAAAGCCAGGTGGTTCTACAATGGTATCCTGGATCATCTCTGAAGAGTTCTTAAAAGGATAGAAGCAGACCTCTAACATACCGGTGCACTAATCCAAATCCATTCAGGTAGGGATGTATTCATCCATTCAAAGCAGCAAACGAGGGAGACCACCAAGAACACAGTCATCAAACACCAGGTCCAACGTAGAAAAATAAGACCATTTAGAACTCAGAAACAAAACTCAATTTCCCCGAAAGTTTGAAAGAACTACTAGACTTCTGATGAAGAAACTATCATTCACCATGAGAAGTCTGTAATACAGACTTCAAAGTACGCTTCAGTGGCTGAAAGGCAAAAGGAAAGCGAATGCAGACAGTGTCGCACAACAGCAGCTAGCCAACTGCGCTGTGTGCCACACCAGATTCTTCTCTATTTATAAATGAATAAACACAACCAGAGCTGCGTATGGTAGGGAAGAAAGGAAAGCAGTGAGTAGGTGTGAGGACTAAACACAAGAACTTATTATCTATAGGCAGGGAACAGAAAACCCTGGGGAACAAAAAGCTTCCCAAGCCTCTGTGTTAGTATGATGGCGGGGGAAAGAAAATCTGTAATTGTGGGAGGGAGGGCTACACAAAACCATTTACGAAGAATTCAAAAATATTTTATGGCTATGTTGGATAAAGAAACTCTGTATTGAGGAAGCAAGCAAAAAAAGGTACTCCGCAAGGACAGGGGCTGCTTGATTTACGCAACTTTGATGCAGGTTGACAGAAGGATAAAATAAAATCCTACCCTGCACGCAGAGAAAATCGGAGGCAGGGGAGGAGGAAGGCAGCGTTTGGTCTGAAAGCATTAACGGGGACCCAAGATATGAAGGTAAATGGAGAAAACCGAACAAAATGCAATTCAAAGGCATGCTTTGCAGTATGCCTAAGAGACAGATCCTAACCGAGTACAAAGGCCCAGTCTCAGCTCGGATCATCCAGCCATAGCTTCTGACAGGAGCTGGTGTTAGATCAGCAAGCCTTCGCAGTACGCACACCGGCAAGGAGCAGGTTACTCAATCCCTTTTTTGTCATTTTAGAAACAGGCATAGTTGGGACAGGAGGGATGATGTGACTCAGTGTTTGATGTTTCGGAGAGAGCAGCAATGCATTCTGGAATACAAACGTGACAAATGTGGAACCGCTCTCCAGAACATAGTGTTGGTTATTACAAAACAGTCTACAAGGCAAAACCTAACCAAGCCTAAGACAGAATCTTAAAATACTTGGCCTCTTCTATGTGATTGTAACTGCGCTGAGGGAAGGATAGGGCTGAGCTCAGCTAAATATTCTGAACCTGCCTTAACTATCTTCTGCCTGATGAACAGATCCATGCCTCTCAACAGATCTCTTGCTCCAAGTACTCTTTCTGGGCCTCTTGCCTCTGGAGCAAAACTGGTTTTCACCTGCAGAATAAAGTTTCTCCAGGCTCTTGGTTCGTCTCCTCGTTTGCTCTTCCCTCATCTCCTTTGGCTGTACTAAAAATATATCATTAGTGTCTTGTTATCTTTAGTGTTTATTCTCATCTCCGAAACGGGCTCTGAGCTGTGTTTCCAAAGACTACTGGAGCTGTAGCAGGACAGTGGAGGAGCTGCAGCAATCCAGTGGCCACTCAGATCTTGAAGATGACCAGAAACTGCGTGGCCAGCAAATGAGTTTTGCACCACCCCACTACAGACCAGCAGGTGGAAGCAGTGAGAAAGATGAGACCAGAAAAGGCTCCCAAGTTCAGCCCTAGGAAGCATTTAAAAGAAGTCTTTTGGGGATTGCAAATAATTTTTACCATTAGAATATTATATTGTTATGTGAAAATGAAGCCTAGTTATTCATACAGCCCATAATCCATGGCCATCAGACAAAGGATGAAGGAAGGAAGGCCATGAGCACAGATCTGCATTGAGTCTCACCATCAATTTGGGCTTCTGTAGACAGTACAAGCATTTCCAATGAGAAAGACTCAGAAGCATTTTCACACTTGGGAATTTGATTAAAACATACAACAACTAGATTTAAACCCAGGAAAGCAGCTATACAAAAAAAGCAATAATCTCCAAAATACCTTAGCAACAATTTTTAAGTTCTGCCTTATGTGCCATTACTTACTCACTTCCCTTTTTGGTCTACTTCTAGTGATGTCATTTTTTTTGTTATAATTGAGTAAATCTAAACTGACTGGCAATTTTTTTCCTTCCAAACAGACAATTAAGAAAAGAAAGAGCCATGATACCAACCCACATATCCGTATATACATGCTATCTAGTCTACAAACCATCAGAGAACAGCTGTCCTACCACTTGTGTTTTAAGAGCTGACCAAGAAGGAACCGTAAGAATAGCTTTGTCTTTTCATCTGAGTGCCAACACATGCTTAAAGTTATTTATAACACGCTTTCATTTCCCAGGATAAATCACTGTGGGGGCTGTGGATACTGGATAACAGTAGGAGTCATGACCAGTGGAATCTATTTACATGCCTAAAATCCATCAGCTGTATAATGCTGAACACATTCCTCATCTGCGCATCTGATTCAGCAGTGGCAAAACAGGAATGACTGCGCGCACCCCATATGTAGCCCGGTGTACAGCAACTCGTGAAAATCAGTTACCACTTGAAGTGTTTCAGTACCACGAGATGAAAGTGGCTACAAAAGGAAAACACATAGAATGAATTTACTGACAGATAATTAATACATTTACCTGTGTTGCCTCCCAGCCCCACTGCCTGTACTTGGGATCGTGGGTGAATCTCCACATATACCAGTAGGTCTCAATCACCTCTGGTCTTAGGATGTAATACTTCTCATTCTGCCGCACTGCCACCGCCTCTACACCACCATCAAATTTGAATGCTTCTGGACCCAGCTTTAATGCTGCAAAGGAAAAAAAAAAATAGGAAAAAAAAAGAAACAATTTATTGCTTACCAGTCTTTGCAGGAAGGGTGGCTAGGAGACTGCTCTATCCCAAGCATGTGAGAAAAGCAGAAACTAGCTTGTCTTTAAGCAGTCTCATAAATATTTCCTATTGTTGAGGCCTATAATTTTTCTTATGAATAATTTATCCAGTTCCTGTGAGAAAACTACCTATCTTGACAGGAGTAAAGTAATCCTCTTGAAAACTAATGAAACGCTAAGAATATAAACACATTAACACATTCAATTATAGGATAAAATTAAAGTGACCGACATCAGTTCTTTCCAAGCAAAAGAAAAAAAGAAAAGGGTCAACGGAGGTTTTGATGTCCTTTGATGCCACCCAGCAGAGCGGGAAAAGATCTTAGCACAACACCAGGTGCCACCACCTCAAATAACCTGCATCTTTATCCGGAGTCTCCTGGTTTAGGGAAGTGCCGTCAGGCCACCGTAACTGATGTGCTTCGTAATGGGATCCTCAAGTAAAGGGGTTTACAACTAGGCAATGAAAACCACACCTGAAAATAAATCTCTGAACTAAGAGATTCCCTATTTCAGCCCTTAGAGGAAGCTGTAATGGCCCTGTGCCAGCATCTGGAAGACTCTTCATGTAAGAAGGAGGTACCTGAAGAAAAACTGTCTATAATATGAAGATGCAATTACGTTATTTTTTTATTATACAGCTACACATTATTCCTCAAATTCGACATAAATAATGCACCCTTATCTACAGCTGCACCCCACCCTTTCCTTTGGCAGCGAATTTTTAAGGTGCTGAACTTTGAAGCTGCACTTGAGCTTTCAATATGATCAAAGCAATTAATCATGTAATTCCTATGGGCTAGAGGCTCAAATCAACCACGGTCTCATGAGTCTGAAAGGGGAACCTTAGAATACTACAATGAAAAATATGAGCACCTCCTAGGGCGTGCCTCAGCAGAAAATCTCCAAAAAAAGTTCCTTAATCTTTTTGTTTCACGGGAGTACAGCTCTGGATGCACCACTCTGCTTCAGCCACATGCATGGCAAAGAAAACTCCAATGTTTATGACACTTCTTTCAAAATGGGCCATTTTACTAGTTTCAGTAAAAAAAAAAATAAATACAAATTTTACTGCAAAATCAATGAGATTAGATACAGAGTTCTACCTATCCAAAATTAAGAAGATAAGAATGGCCATACTGGACCAGATGGAAGTTCTGTCTGGCCCAGTATCACGTCTCCAACAATGGCCAAAATCAGGCAAGGATGGGGAAGAAGAAGAACAGGCCAAGTACATGACAGACCTTTTTCCAGCTTCTCTACCAGTCTCCGATTTTTTTGAGCTCCAGGCTTCTCCCAAACTAGACATACTTTTTGATGTGATCAGTAATTCTTAATAGATTTATTTCCCAAGTACCTAGCTAGTGTTTCCTTAAACCTGTGTAAGCCTTAAGCATCCAAACCAACGTCTGCTAAGGAGTTCCACATCTCTAACACCTCCTTGGCGCAGAACCACTTTTTTGTTCTTTTCCATTTTCAGCTTGGCCCCTACCAGACTCATTCAAGAGTCTCTAGGTCTTGTCTTGGAGAAGTGAGTGAACAACTGATTCCTATCCACTCTCTCCAGTCCCCTGGTGATTTTGCAAATCTGTTGTATCTTACCCAAAACATCCCTTTTCCAGACGGAAGAATACTACCCAATTCAGTTGCTCCTTGAATGGAAACTGTTCTGAACCTTTAGTTTTCCTTCTAGCCTTTCTTTGCAACTCCTCCAATTCTACTATATCCTTTGTGAAACGAGAGGACCAGCCTGAATACAGCATTACAAGCGTGGAAAAGATTAACACAGCGACATAATGACATTTTCTATTTTGCTCTTTCTCACTTTGCTTTTCCTGACTGCTACTGAGCTGACATTTTCATAATCTCAAGAGCAATTTCCTGAGTTGTAATGGTCAGTTAAGAGCTCATCATTTTATATGTGAGGTTAGGAATAATTTTTTCATAGGTGCCTCACTTTACATTGAACTACACTGAATTTAATTTAGTAATTTATTACGCAATTACTCAACCTCATAAGGTCCTTGTGTAATTTTTCAGATTTCTTTCATCCTTGCTATCCTGAATAGCTTTTTTGAATTAGTTATTGTCAGCACACTTACCTTACTGTTCCTGCCCTTTTCCCGGTCGTTTATATATGTGCGTATATGTATATATTTTTATTTATGTATACATATATACACATATTAAAATATGAAATGTAAATATACTATACATTTATACATATGCGTATAAATGCACTATACATTTATACTCACCTGTGCACCTGTGTATAAATACGTATCAAATATATCGGAGTACCAGTAGTTAACCACCATTCGTCCGCTGCAGGAGCTGACTATTTACCTCTACCCTATTTGTGATGCTACAACCATTTTTTTTCTCCATGCAGGTACTTGCTGCTTATGCTGTAGCTGCTTAATATCCTTAAAGGGCCTTAGCAAAGAACTTCTGAAAAAGCCTTTTGGAAATCAGGTAAACCGTGTCAGCTGTGTTACTCTTATCCCCCAAAGAAGCTGGATTTTAGGCAGTTCTGGTGATGCATCACCTATGGAAACTGTGACACCTTCTCTTGCTTTGTAGCCTGCTGGTGCATTAAGCCTGTAATTACTTACTCATATCTACTTCTAGTGCTATTGGGCGCTCCAAGACATTGTACCACCCACGGATGGGTGACCCCTGCACGTTGTGACAATCTCACTGAATTTTTGTCTGCAACCACGGATGTAAAATTAATCACAGCACTTCTACTAGCAGCTGACCAAAGTAAAGAAGCTACTACGAACACAGTACTTTTCCGGGGAGCAGTCTTCTAAGCAAAGAACCATCTAAGGCCATTTTACAATGCTACAGCGGTCGCCCTTTAATCCAGGTATTTGAGTATTAACGGGGCTGATAGGCTGTAGTCTAGGCAGGGAGGGCAGATGAGAAACAGTTTCACATCATAGTGCAAAACTGCAAAGCTAAACCAGTGAGAGGATACTATTACTGCCTTAAAAAAATCCTAATACATCAAGAACCTCCAGCCACAAATGGCAGAAAAGCACTTCAATGCTACATAGGCATGTGGACTGTCACTGCGAGACACGAGTATTTTATTGATTATCACACTGGTGAAATCTGTCCAGATCAAAGTTACTCCAATGGAAGTTATCTGAAACCCCAGAAGTCCTAGACCCTAAATCATCTGTCATGTCACCATGTTTATTTATTTATGCAAGATATGGAAAGCATGATTTCAAACTAGAATTTCAGGGGATGGTATTCCATGATTTATATGGTAACAGTATTGTAAAGACAGTAGCAAATATAGAATTCAATTTGCCTGAAGCTTTCTGAAATATCAAATTCTTTTTTTCTTTTAAACAGGCCCTCATACCTGCAATATGTGCAACAGGTTGCAGACAGTTGGCAATATAATGCCCTTCTTATCCAGAAGTGCTTTTATTCTGTGAAATTCTGTTTCCATTTTGCTGAGATTGGACGTTGAAACAGCATTTTTTTTTCTCATGCTCAGCCCTCATGGAAATTTAGGTTGCTTCACAAAGCAGTATTTTTATACTAAAATATTATAAAACCAGGCATATACTGCAGTTTATTATGAGCAAAGCTGAGAAGACACAGGGAAGGACAGCTCTGGTTGGTTTATCTGAAGAAGAGAGCTCTCTACCCTCAGCACGCAGCCTCACCACCTTGCTGTCGCCTCCAGGGACACCAAATCGGGCAAGAGTTCTCCCAAGTCTACAGGAGAAAGAGATCAGGCTCTCCCCCTTGCTGACGGAAACATAAACCTATCAGCTGAACCAGGATGACGGTCTGCCCTCTGAAAGAGAGGTTTTTCCTGCAGCCAGCTAGTTCTGTCATTAAAGTGTACAATTATGTCTCAAATCCTGCCATTAAAGCATAATGAAGTTGGCATTTTGCACATAACAGTTCTTTATTTTCTTTGAAAAATCAGTCCAGGCAAAAAAAAAAAACACAAAAACAAAAAACCAACCCAAATAAAAAAAAAATCCACATTCCTGAGATTGCACGACTAAACAAAAGAAAACTAGGGCATTGCAAATTTACAGCTGTCTGTACAATATTCAGTCTGTTTCTTGCATGTGTGTGTTCTTATACAGTCATTAAATACGTAACCCAAACTTTTATCCCCGCAACTTTTGACTTATTTAGGGTACAGAATAAACATCTGAAGGAGTAAAAATAGGACTGTACAAACAACTGCAAATTTAGCATTGCTTATTTTTAAGTGTCAAATTAAACATTGAAATGCAGTTTCTCAGAAATGCAACAATAGCTACTATGCCCTACCTTTTTCCTTAAGCATCCTCTTTTTCCTTCTTTTTTTTTTTTAATGCTGTTGCTACCCAGGTAGAAGTATTGCTTATGTGACTGAATTCTTTAAAATGGCAGGTAATTATACAATGATACTATGCAATCCAGTGAATAAATGCATGAACTCTCCTCTTAAAATTGCTTGAGTTTCAGTTACCATTACTTCTACTAGGAAGTTATTTCAGAAGCTCACTTCTCTGATGGCTACACACAGCCATTTCCAATATCCAACCTACATTTATTCATGGCGAGCTTACAAATCTTGCTCTTGGTACAACTGTGTTTATTTCTTAAAACAACTCTATTTCTTTTCAGTGTTTACCCCTTGAGTCGACAGCAAATTTATTCCCTTCTTTGGCATTATTCTTCTAGTCTGAGCAGGCCAACCTCTCGTATTTTCCCACGGTAAGATAAAAGCTCTGTCGCTCTAATCATTCTGTTGGTCCTTCTCTGCATTTGTTCTGCTTGAAATTCAGATTTGCACAGCGTATTCTGGATGGCAAATTATACGTGTCTTCTAAGGCAGTGTTAATATTCTCTAATACCTGCTGAAAATTCTTCACCTGATACAGACTAGGGCTGCACTGGCATTTTTCAACTCCCAGTTTAGAGAAAGAGCTCCTGCCTCTTTTCTAGTGAGCTTCTTATTTCTGACAGTCCAGTCCTCAAGATCTGCCTGTTTGCTGCTCAGACTCTTCTGTTTTAATTGTCTTATGACTTTACGGGCACTGTAAGCGTAATCAGGAAATTCAACTTTAGGCATCACGGTCACTGTTGAAGATGTAAAATAAACCTGGTCCAAAAGACTGAACCTGAAGAACTTCCAGCCCAGCAGTGAGGTCTGGTGTTGCCTCCTCGCTAGTCAGGTCTTTGACCATCTGACAGCTTGCACACTAATTGTCATCTTCTCTAGTTTAATTGTACTTACCCAGGATGTACTATTTCTAAAATCAGTAAAAGGTATATTTACACAGTTTTCACTCTACAGAACTGTAAGAACAATATATATGAAATGCTGCCCCATATATCTGGGAGGACAAGAGTTCACACCCACTCCTCCCTCCCTGCCCCCATATAACCTTAGTTGACTGATCCAAAAATAGGATAAATGCACAGGAAGGGACCATATAAAGTCTGGTTTTACACTTACTCACCATGATGTAGATCAGAAGTAAACACGTGAAAGTTAAAAACATTATACTGGTATAAAAACAGTGCATGTTAGATGAGGCATAGGTCCATAACAAATCTTAAAAATAATTACAACGATTTCTGTATTTCAGCCATGGAAATAACTGGATTAGCAATATATCTTACTTGTCCTGTCATACGACTCGTGACACGTATGTGCAATTTCAGCTCCAAGCTGCAGGTAATGTCCAGCTTTATCGTCTCTGGAGCCATCTGCTCCAAGGGCAAACATTCCCCCGGCAAAGCAGGTCAAATGGCCCATCTTTCTTTCAAGGTGCCCGTTCTTCCACTCCCCAATGAAGGTCAGTCCTCCGTTGGACTTCCTGATGAGATGCTTTTCTATGGCCTACAAGAAGATTAAGAGAACTTTCAAATACCGTTTCACATGCAAGTTTTACATACTAAGTCTCCTCCAAAGAATAAAGTACTGTTTTCAAAACAAAACTAATTTTCTTCTTTCAAATTCACTTCTGAGTGCTACAGGAACAAACAGCTATAAGAACATGATTTCAATGCACACCAAAGAATACCCTTCCTTTAACAGGCAGTGAGAAGAATGCTCCAGCCACCTTCCAGCTGCTGCTCCATAGCAGCTTTCTGATTGCACGTGGTCAAAGGATGGGTGAGGCTTAGAGCAGCTGTTCACAAAAAACGTTATTTCATAGGTGAGGCAAATGCTGCTTTTTTTTGCACATTTTTACCAATGTATGTGTTGCTTGGGACTTAGAAATGGTATTCTGCTGGTAGTAGGAAGGAGAATAACCGACCTAACTTTCCAAAGTTTGCAAGCTACGTGGAACAACACATTTACTTAAGCCTCTTTCAGAGAGGTTCACAATCCCCACCAACCTACTGCAGTACTTACTATCTTTAGCATTAGACAGTTTTTCTTGTAACTAGAATCTCAGTGCAGTTTGAGTCCTATAATAATAAAGACAATTATCTTCTTTGCCACGGAGACATTATTCCTATCTTCTTTCCAGAAATCTCCCTCGCGCTTCCACACATAACCATCTGATGGGTTCACAACTTCCTTCGAAGTGCAGGACCTGTGACTGGTCACAGCACTCCAAGGCTGATTAGAGTTGAAGGCTTAAAGTGCCGTTAAAAAGGCATTTATTACTCTCCTTGCCATCCACAAGATCTATTACCGAAGTGAATTATTACCCCTCTCCATTACTTTTCTGGTACCTACAACAAGTCACGCCCCAAATGTCCACAACTGTATTTTGCACTCAAACTAGATATGCTGAGAGCACACAGGCAGAGGATGCCGCACAGAACTAAAGCCGTTATCGTGGATGCGGAGGTCATGGCTGCTGCGCACAGTCATCTCCTTGCTAGCTACACCGTGCAAACTACGCACAAAAAATTCTCAACAAGTTTCACAATTTCAGCGTATCACAGCTGTGAATCTACGTACTAGGACATTGAAATGAAGTGTCCTTTACAGTGGAAGACTGCCCTAATGTTACCTAGCACGAAGAGGTCAGGGATATGGAACTTGCTCATACTCGTTACGAAGTATGTGGTGACCTGGGTAAGGTTGCATATGCCATGGATTGGAAATCATGACATCTGAAGAACAGACACTGTCATCTTTCTTCCTCTTAATACCTCCACGTAATGGGATATCACTGCCTACTGTAAGACTTGAGAGTGAGGGTATGGTTGCCTCTTCCACTTCCCCCCCTGTAATAAGCTAAGGGAGTGAAGTGTGGCTGGACAGAGAGCTTCTTTTAGACTGGTGGGTGCCGAGAACATTTCCAACTCCGTGGTATGAGTGGGAAGAATGTGTTTTACAGCCTTTCCTTTCTACTTGCATAAGTGACGCAGAGAGTTTTTGCTCCAAGTTTTGAAAAACAAAGAGTAAGAAGTGTCAGCTATGGAGGAAGACCTACGTTATGGGCAACAACGAAAGAATAGTAAGGGAATGGGCTCTTGAAAATATGTAAAGATTTTTAAATAAAAATTCAAATTGCAATTATGTAAAACAAATCCTACTCACTGACTCTTCCCCCATGTCTTTCAGTGTCAAGTAGGACCCCAGATAAACACAAACCCTGAACCAGAAGGATGTTCCACAATGCATAAATCAGTACGGTTCGTACAAATTCAAATGTACACGGGTGGGTTTAGCTGGGAGAAAGCCGAAGAGGAAACCATCTGATGCTTGCGCTGCAGGTCGTATCACACATGAAGCTGGAGCAGCTCAGCTCTTTCTCCCTCCTACCCACAGTGTGTTTTCATCTGGTCCCAAATTTGCTTTGCTGTGTCTCCATTCAGAGAGAGAGATCTGCCCATACAAAATGTTTGCAAGACTGGGCTTACAGCGAAGAGGACGGAAGGGAAAGTTTATTTCCTCTAATTTTGAAGTGCTCACAGTTTAGGAATCAGAATAAAATATTTCAACAGTAACCACAATGGATGTTTAACATCAACTGCTAAACATTTTTGAACCCACAGGACTCAATAAACTGTATTTTAGACTATTAAAAGTACTCAGCTAATGTTTTGAACTGATAACGTTGACTTTTACAAATCCTGGAAAGCTAAGGAAGTTCAAAAGGACTGGGAAATAGCTGATGCTTTAACAGTATTTTAAAAGGTTAATAGAACAATCATATAAAATGAATGATGTGCTTTCAAAAATAGACGTTTGATTGACAAGGGCACGCCGATATTAGGAACATTAGGAATTTCAGGAATTTCCTTGGTACTGTACAAAATATTAGTCCTTAACAAATTCAAGGCAGCACATATGAAGTAGATTAAAAGCTGGCTTGCTAGAACACAGTTCAAAGTAAAACAAAAAATTGTGAAAAAACCTCATCCCGTGAAGATTCTGCAAAGATACTTCTATTCAATGCTAGGCCGCATTTCTACCAACGATCTGCAAGAAACAAATGCTGAAACAAATTTGCAGATGACACAAAAATTGATGGAGCTATAGATAGTGATAAAGGAAAAGTCAGTTCTGTAAAATCATTCAGAACAGGTGACAAAATGGGGTTTGCCCGAACAATTGTGTTTTAATGGAGATAAGTATAAGGTCACACATTGAGGAATCAGGAATGTAAATCCCAGTAATAGGAAAGCGGTACATCAAAAAGACTATAACCAACTTCAGAGTAAAACCAACTGGAAAGTGGATGACAGCGTGAGGCAAAGGTTAAAAGTGCAAATACAGCTCTTGGCTGGATGAATAGCAGAATACTGACCAGAAATCAGGCGATGACATACTGGAAGAACCATTACATTCTTGTCTCCATACTGAAGACACTGGAAAGTACTTAGGAAAAAGCTTAAGAAATAATTCAAAATCTGTTTTATATTGTGAGACTGAAGAAAAGAACGCATTTCTCCTTCAGGAGAGAATGGCTAGCGTACCTTTGTTAGTAACCAGCTACACAATGCAGATAACCCTTTAAAACAACGTAGGGAAGGAAAAAGTTCAAGTAGCCGAAAGCCAAATCTAATCAAATTCAGGTCAGGAATGAGACATATTACAGCTTCAAAGCAATTCTGGACTAGAACTTTCACTATATATCTTTTAAAATGTGAATTTTTAGAACTCCAAGAACAGGCATTTTGCTTTAGGAGACCGCACTAAAACTAAGCTTTAAAAGCTCGTGTTGAAAGAAAACACGGCATGCACAGAGCATGGAACAACTTAGGTGCCACGCACATATCTGCGCTTGGACAAGACTACACCGTCCCGGCTGCTGTTGGTACCACAGCTAACTTGACTAAAACTAGCTTAGTTTCTCCGTGTCTTAACTGTAGCATAGGCACGTTGGCATATATGGGCACGACGAGCCTGATGAAAGAGGATGCCTGGGGATGGGGAAACGAAGAAAGTAAGAGCTGGGCGGCATGAAGCTCAGAGCCACCACAAAAAGGTCCCCACCCCAAATCCCACCGAACTTGGGCAAGCACGACTTGGGATCTGCGAGAGGGAGCAAGACCATATCACAGGAGAACCGTAGAGCAAGGAATAGGCATGAACTACATTTTACAAGATAAATATAACATCTAAATGTTTGAGAAAATAAAACGATTCAGGACTTCAGCTCCTAGAGTGATTCTGAACTCCGGAGAAAAGTGACTTGGTCGTTCTGCACACACCTTAGGGCTGTTAGATCTCTTTCTAATAAACTATAGGTTGGGCTTTTACATTACACCATTTTGGACAAGTGGATTATTTTTAGCATAATAATCCGCATCAGATGTATTCCACAATAATACTTTTTAAACTACTCAGAGTGAAAGCTAGTATTATTCATCACTTCATTTCTTAAAACTTACATAATAAAACAAGTCCTGTTGTGTTTTTTTGGTTTGTTTGTTGGTGGTGGTGGTGTTTTTTGTTTTTTTTTTTTTTTATAAGTATTAAAGATGGTTTTAAGTTTCACTATATTGGAAAACTCAATGAATTATAATCACCTCAATTGCATCGTCGTACATTTTCCTTGCCTCCGTGTCCATCTTGTCTGACATAAGCCAGGCTTTCAATAAATATTCATAAAAACTGTCTCCCAGCCCGCCCACGGATGTGTGATCTGTAGGAGGGAAAGAGGAAAAAAAAAAAAAGTTGAAGTTGTTATATAATAGCACCTTAAATTTATTCAAAATATAAACTTACATTTTTAAGGTCTACTGTTGCAGAATTATCAATATTTTATGCCTGTTTAGCAGGACGAAGCTGCACCGTATCCCCTCTCCCCTCCGAACTTGCTTCATAGGCGTGGAACCTGCCGTATGTGTTCACTATTTGTCATTCTGCACAGGCCATCCCTCATGTCAGAAATGTAATTTAACCCCTGGTTTTACCTCATTCCACAGAACCTGCGGAACTGTTTTGCTGCTAGGGTTTGGGTTTTTTTTTCATTTTTTTTTTTAATATATGTTAAAAAGTATATATAAAAAACCATACGATCTCTGTATCCAGGATGCAAGCAGGTCATGGGGCTGGCTATGAACTGCCATGAACTACACAGAATCCAATCTTTCAGGAGATTTTAATTTCCAACAAGGTAGTTACTTAACAGACTAATGAATTTCTCAAAGTAAATGATCTCATTTAAATTATTTCAAAATAATTTGAAGTTATTAATTGAAATCGAATTATTATCCCGTCAAAAGGCAGGCAAATTGCCTTTGCAGTGTCCAACACATGCCCTGCTCTGTTCCACCGTGCCCGAGCAGCCGTGCAGAGCCACGTGCCACAGGGTAAGGCTGCTTGACTATTAGAACCCGCCACCACGTAAACTGGACCTCCTAACACACGCACTTCTGTTTTGTTACTTTTTTTTTTTTTTTTTTTTATCCCTTGCAGAGGTTGCCTTTCACAAGCAGAGCCATCGCGCTGACAGATCACATGAGAACTACCTACGTTTCCCTTTGGGTGAGCTATCATACATCCCCACAAAAAGCCTAGTGATGGTCTGACTCGGTCGCGGAGCTCCTGTTCCAGCCGCGGGAAGCGCTCCCTCAGTACACCCTTCATTCAAAAAGCAGTACACACTATGAGACTTAGTAAGTGACTCCAACCAGAACAGCACGTAATCTTTTCCTTCCCAACGCTACAGCCCCCAAAACGCTGGCACCAGAACAGTCTCAGTCTGCTGAAGCTAGGCAAAGGTAACTTTTAAGACCAACTTTGTCACCATGCCAGAAAGCCACTGCCCTAAGCATGGCTGTTATAGTCATGCAAGTTCCCTTCGACTGGGTGGAAAAAAAGAAAAGATACGATACTTCGTTTTCCAAAGTACATCAAAGAAGTGTTATTATTCACAGCCTTTCTGGGATAAAGGTGTAAAAGAGAGGTTGGAGCTCTCCTTCTGTTCCTTCTTCCTCCAAGCACGGTCCTGTCCCATCATGTCTGCTTGTCTCTGAAGGTGTGAGTAGGAGGTGGATGCTTCTCTCCTAACTCTTCTAGCTGCCTCCTGACTCCTCTGCTACTTACCAGCGGATTTCTAAACAGAGGAAGGAGCCATTGTAGCTTTGCCACTTGGTTTCAGGTTGTGAATGTGGAGCAAATTACTTCACGTCCTTCTCTTGTATCTCAGTATCTCCTCGACAGCCTTTTCACACCCAGCTACTCAGTGATTTAACTACAAACAATGAGTTTTCATAAGCTTTCTAGCTCGGAGCTGCAAGACGGCATTCAGGTCAGGAGTCACTTTCTTCTGCAAGTGCCAGGGCTGGTAATTACTCCTTCAATGCACCATTACATTCTCAAGTAGAAACAAGAACTAAGGGTCTGTGGTTTTCAGAAAAAAATAAACAAACCGTCCCAAGACTTCAAAGTTACGACTCATGTCAGCACTACTCGGGGACTGTCTTCATGAGATACGGTTTAAAACTACTGCTGTTAAGCTGCTGCTGGGTTTCTTTCACAGATGCACTCAGTCCCCAGGCAGGACAGGGCTGCTGAACCCTCAGCAGGGTTCATCTTGTAGCAGCTCCAGCTGGGTGCAGGGCAGGAAAGAGCAGGAAGATGAGTGGAAAAGGTTTATCTCCTGAACAGGGAAATCCATGTTCCAGGTGAGCTTCCAAAGTCAATCATCAGAAACACACCCCATTTCACATCTGCTTCTTCAGGCAGTCATTTGGGAACTGTCTGTCTCTCTCCTGTCAGCAGCTCTTCTCCTCCACATTGCTTCTTGTCTTCAGGGAAAGTACAGGGAACGCAGGAACCAGTAGCATCGGGACACACCGGACTCAGAGCCATCCCCCGACAGCCTTTTTTGCACCTTCTTCATGCGTTCAGAGCTGTGCAAGCCTCTCGGATACAGGTCCTCCTCCCACTCGGCAAGCGGGAAGCAAACGTGGTAAGGCTGGGGGCTTCCGAGGGCCTCGCAGCTCCCACCGGCAGGGTTTTCTTTACTCCCGTTTCGCATACCTCGCTCCGGATCTCAACTGCTAGGAGTTTTCAAGGCTCCTCTCTCATCAAGCAGTGGGCTCCTCCCCTCTCCAGCTGATGCCTTTCGCAGCTGGACCGGAGGGCAGACCTGCCGGACAGGGCAAACTGATTCTGCTCCTGCTCTTCAGCAGCAGGAAAGGGACAGATGAAACGTTTCTGGTGGTCACACGTGATGAGACCTCGCAGACAGGTATCTTTCACGCAGACGGGAAGCAATACTTGGAGGGAGCCGACTGCGTCGATACAGCTGTCTTTATTGCCCTTACCCCTCCCCAGCTGCAAAAATAGCCGAAAGAGGTGGAAGCGAAAAGGAGGCCACCGCAGCAGCTGAACCGAGCTTTCAGCACAGCAAGTTCTCCAACTTCTACAGCTGCATTCACTGCACCCTAGGCAAGATCATCTTCAAGTCTTCTGCTAGTGTCAGACGGTGTTGCTAAAGCGGAATTTGCTGCGTTTTGTGTAAGGGCTATAACTAGAAACGGCTGAAAATTAAAATACTTTTTGTGACTGATTGCAGTACTTTGACAACTTGCTCTCACCTAGAGTGGAAATGCTAAAGAAATACTTTTCAAGCTTCCTTAGCAAATATACAGCTGGTGAAAACTGTACATTTGGGTCATCACATATCATTCTCTCCTATAAACAAAGCTCCCTCCCCAAACTTATCATCAGAAGGTCCACGGTGGTTATCACTGTCTCCTGCTATTTGAGCTACAGCTCAAATGGATTCAGAGATTTAACTCAGCTCAACTCAAAACACTTTGCTCATAAAAATGCTTTGCCTGTAAAATCTTTTAAAGTTTTTCAATCAGCCCTAACCTTGCATGTCAATCCAGAGTAGTAAAAAGGAACAACTCGGGATTTGAATAACTGAGTTTACAATAGCGTCTTGGCACTGGGCACTCTTCAGCAGACAGCCGTGAAGGTAAGTATTATGTTTAAAATGTCTATAAGTATTTTGCAAATTTAAAAACGGATTTAATTTTTCACATAGTTGATCTACAAGAATTATTTAATTGCCTCTATGTCATTTAAAGGTTTTTAGTGTGAAGAAGTGTTTCACAGTGAAATCCTGAAGTAGAAGGCTTTCCAGATTAAGACAAATATAGCAAAGAGAACAGAAGTATGAGGGCATATCAAATATGGCAGAAGCCACATATTCTGTTCAATGGCATGTATACATTTTTAGAACATTCATTCCTTCCAATCAAGACAAATTAAGATATTTTCTTCATTCCCCATTTTTCAAATGGAGGCCCAGATGACTGGGCAAACATAAAAGGATTCCAGTCAAGGATTCCTTGGGATGTCTTATTTGATACTAAAAGACATAGTAGCTGCAGTTGCAAAGAACACCTTCAACTATTGCAACCAAAAGCAATTACAAAAAGCCCTCTATTTTTTAATATTATTTCTGGTTTGTCACACACCTGAAAGCCCGTTGTGTGCAAACCTGTGCCGTCAGCCTGTTTGCAGGCTCCCTCCTTGCCAGAAAGAGCCAAATAAAATCTTAATAGAAAGACAATGATATTTACAGTTCATAGCAACATTTTTGTTCAGATACTTCAAAAGATTTACATCCTGTTAAATATTGGCATTTTTCTTCTTAATAAACAGCATGCAACTGAAACAAACCCAAACAATTTCACAGCAATATTTTAATGAGTTTTTAATTTATTGATAAAAGAAGATCTATATATTTAGTCAAATATTGCATCTCAGCGACTATTCCAAAAATCACATCCGTCTCTTTCCCACAGACCGAGAGGAAGACCTCCTTTTAAATTCTCACACCATCATTAGCTAATATTTCTGAAGCTAGTTTCGCTCCAGATGATCCTGTTCCTATCAGCAAGCCATTAGCTCGCTGCTGAAACAGGCTCCTCTGACGAGAACCAGGACAATTATTTCACAGCGCACCGCAGAACGCGCAGCAAGGAGCGTACGTGCTCTCTGACCGAAATGACAACGAATCCCGGCGTGAGATAGGAGGGAGAATCTGTGGCTCTCTGGTGATTTGTTCTCTGTAAGTGAAATTATTTACAAACCTGGGGAGACAAATAAACTCGGTTTTCCTCAGCTAGCTCTCCAGGGCGTAGGCAGCAGCGTTCCCCCTCCTCAATTACAGGCACTGGGACACATCTGGCTCTTCGTCCTCTCCAGGACTAATTTGTTGGGGATGGTAGCAGATAATAGGGATACTAGGCATTCACCTAGCTCATTCTCCTCTCTCGTACCCAGATCTACCCAAGGGCTGTAAATAGCTTCCTCCACAGCAAGGCGGTTTCTGAACGAGTGGCAGTGTTCCCCAGAAGCCGGCCCTGGCAGCGGCCTGCAAGTTACAGCCATGCGCTCCTTCCTTCTGTTTACAGGCAAAGTTGGGTTCAGTGAGCAACAAAGTACTTCCCACAACAACTGAAAGCCCCCTAAAGATAACACTAATAACAAAACCTGCTCTAACGAAGGCCCACCTGCTCTCCAGAGCAAACTTAAGATGTGCAAATTATTTTTAAGCAGATGGATTGAAGCAGTTAACGGCAGCTTAATGAGGCAAATTAAAAACAATTCATGATTTGCTAAACCCTCTCTGCTTTGGGCCTTAATTGTTCAATTGCCATTTCTTGGCAACGAGCGGGAATAAAGAAAGGAGCCGGGCGGTGTTGCGAAGCGTCGGCCAGAACGGGTGCTGTGGGTCGGCGCCTGAGGCCGAGGCCTGCTCAGCCATCAGCGGTGAGCCCCTGCCCCTTCCCGCCCCGGCGCGCCGCCGCCGCCCGTCCTCCCTGCGCGGCCGCGCAGCTTCGGCGTCGTTTGCCACACGCGGGACGAAAAAGATGAAATGAAACGCTGAACAGAAGGATGTTTGGCACGCACAGGCTGCCGTGCTGACAAGCGGCGCGGTGAGATAGCATTCTAGCAGTACGCAAGCACAAGCAGGAGATGAGGATCAACTATGCCAATAGTATTTTTAATTCACGAATTTGCAACTATAACAGTGATTTACTATTTTAAAGCACAGACGGCTAGAGAACAACCAAGCAAAGAGTTAGAAATCCGGCAATATGTTGAAGAAAGTCCAGTCTTAGAAGTGGAATTGTTAGTTATGACGCTAAGTAAGGGAAAGCTAACTTAACCCTGCCGACAGTGCCATAGCCAGCAGGCTGGGAACAACACGATGAACAAACTACCGATTCATTGCAACCAGAAGAAGAGTAGTGCAGAACTACTTTGCAAGAAAAGAACCAAGTAGTAAAAGGGGAGGCCGGTTTTCCTTAAGGATCACAAACGCTGTACCTTTGACAAAGTGCTATGTAATACGTCAGGAAAGGAGTTCAAGAGTGGAAAAGGTAAGTGACTGCGAGGGAGCAGTGAAGTGATTATTGATTATTAATTATTAATTATGTTAATTATTAATTAAGCTAATATTAACTTCCATTAAGAAATCCACACACCCCATCACCATTAGTTGTTCTGGGTACCAACTGGCCTCACGCTGCAGGAGCCCTCTTTCTCTTTGTAGGAAACTTTTAAAGAATTGCTTTTCTGTTTGTCTTCAGAGTGGCTCTGATTAAATTTCAGTTCAATCTTTACTTCATGTAGTTGGCCTTAGTGCCCCTCAGCTGCTCTAAATAGGTGCAAGCTCCCTTTCTAATCCTTTAATCCAGAAAGCTGAGGCCCTGGAAATTGCAGCTGCGGCAATTCACAGTGGAAATTCAACCTAAGGATGCCATAAGCCATAGTGGATGGCTTAAAAGTGCAAACACTTGTAAATTAACTGCAGCAGAGGCAGCCCTGATAAAAGGAGGTGGAGGTGCAATTTTTAGTCAGCTATGAATCATTTATCACTAAGGAACACGTTACCAGCATGAGAATTTTTCTGACAACACGCAGGTTGTCACATAACAGAGCTACGTTCAAAGCACGGTTCGGGCTGCAAAGCCAAGCATTTGTAAGTTAGGAGACAGCCGAACAGACATCGCTTCCCATTCTACTGCTGGTGCCACCACAGATTCAAGCAAGAAGAGAAACCCAGCTCGGCTCCTGCAACCTGGGGAGGTGTGATCGCACCTGCTCAGCACCAGAGGACAGAGCAGCTGAACCCTAAGTACTCCATATGGACAAAGCAGACGTGAATATTTTTCAAAGGCTTGGAAAAATACGGATGGTTTTCTCCTCAAGCAGTCCTGAAGCAAATAATTCTCACAGTGTAAAATACCTAAGACATGATGGTTTTTGAGTTTCTTAACTGTACGCTTAGCAAAACCAAACTTTAATCTGGGTAGAACCACATTCCACCTCTACCTTCACTTAGAAATGGCTGATGCATTTTTGTCAAAGCTGTTTAAAAAAAAAACCAAACAAAACAACAAAACAGCTTGAGGCAGACAGAATATTCCAGTTGGAAGAGCTGAAGTTTGGCAGCTACAAGAAACTGAAAACACAATCACTTAATGGAAAGTGTGGAGCAATCTGAACTGCAAGTGCTACCAGTTTCTTATATAATAAAATTGAGCAAAATGACATCCTAGAACTGTAGTGATTATCAAACTAAAGATTAAAATTCTCAAACTTGCACAACTCAAGTGTGTGCAAAGACAATACAAATAATTTGAAGCAGACCAGCAAGTACAACTAGCCCAACTAATACACGTACTTAGGTAACTCATGTTGTTAGAATCAAAACACGTCTTCAAATTGAATGTGGTTTATGATTCTGTAATGTCAAAGGAGTATCCTAATTTGATACCTTACAACAGGCTCGCCTTTCACACTCAGGAGTTTGCAGCTGGAACAAATATTTTCCTTTCTGTATTCAAACTTTCCTGTTATTATATTAAACCATTCCTGTTATTATTTATAATTCCGGAAAGATTTAGGCCATCTCTCAGAAGACACGTTCACGAATTACAGACCAATCAACTAAATACGTCAAGTCCACGTGCGAAAATTAGACACACATTAGACCTTTATGGTGGTGCTTTTGCTGAAAAGTAAAGTGGCCTTTTGTCACCTGAAGTTGTCTTTTCCAAATGATTATGCTCCGAGTCCCCCGAACGAAGCACGCCTGCCTCTCTGCCACGTCTGGAGTCAGCGTAAATCCCACCTGCGCCGGCAGCTTTAACTGAGCTGCTGGAATCTGCAGTGGATTGATGGGAAGGCAGGTCCAGGTTCACCTCTGACAACTTTCTTAACCTGACAAGGTGGCTGTGAAAAAAGAGCTAAGGGGTGGTAACACCTTCTGCTACAACCCACACCGCTGTAGGTACGTGCCCACAACCCAGAGTCCCTTTTGAATAGGAGTTTCTACATAGGGAGATTGACAAACTCTTAATGTCATTACAACCCTTAGTTTATTCACCGTAGTCTTCCTATGAGATCTCAGCTCTCCTCTTATAGATTAAAAACAAGAAAATGGGAGAGAGAAAACCTTTATTAAATTAAATCGAGCCCAACATCCATCTATGCAAAATAAGCTGGCAAAACCACCGTCAACAACTTCACCCTCTCCCTTCAAGTTGTATCAAGACCATAGCAGTTTACATACATATGTACGTGTGTGTGTGTATATATATATATATATATATATATATAAAAAACATGTGAATGCTGACAGTCAAAAGAGATTCAAAGAAGCAACGAAAGACAGTCCCTGTTTTTGATGTACTTATGGATTACACCACATGCAATACAAATCCAGGTTACTCTGCATGCTTCTTTCTCCTGCACTTGTGTCTATATATCTCTTCTTTTTCTTCTTCTGACAGATGCCTGAAATTGCAGACACAGCTAGCCGAAGTGTTGGTCACCACAGGCGCTAGGAAATTGTGCCGATTTTAAGACTTACTCAGCCCATGCTCTAGGACTGAGACTGAGCTACCACACCCTACATTTGGGCTGCATTCATCACCATCCCTCTCCTCGTTTTGACCATATAGGCCAAAAAGTGCCACAGTGTGATCTGCAATCAAAGATCAGCTGCGTCTTCACACAGATCTCCAAAGCGAGATGGTATTTTACCTTGCTGCTACAGGACAGTCCAGCTCCCAGTGGAACTTCATGATTGAATGAACCCACCAGGAAGATACATTCAACGTCCACTGAACAACGCTACCGACCCTCTTCCCTCAGTGTCGCCAAACTGGAAGTGTTTCTCATGTGGCCACCAGAAGGTACATCTCTACACATAAATCAGAACATGAAGTCTCACATACTGAAGAGAGAATGAAGAGAAACGGACTATTGTATGTCATCTGAAATCTATTAGTGGTCTGAAGAATGTCACTATAAACAGTTGGTGCACAGCCTCCAACAAATAAGTGATACAGAAGGAATAAACTAAAAACAAGTAACTGCCATAAGGCTGTAACAAGTTTGTAATTGGACTCTGATGGGCTTCCCTTATAGGAAATGAGTAAGTCAAGAACAGTTCGAAAATACGGTTTAGGTATATAGAGACCCTAGTACAAAAATCAATTATTAAGGAAGTAACGAGATTCCACAGGAGCTCAAACTTTAAAAACTCACAGAGCATGTGTCAAAGGATACCTTTTTAGTCCCCAATCATTTTAAGTTAGCTGTCTTCAAAGCCAAGAATTTAAACTCCCAATAACATCAGGCAGCACCCTAAGACATGCTGGACTCTGTTAATACAGATAAATTTACTGAACTTACAGTCAGGAAGATAAATGTTAAAGCTGTTGCGGGACAGATTTCAAATTCTAGATATTGATGCACTCCTCACCAAGATCATGCTCAAAAAGTACAGTCTGGTAGTGCAACAAAATAAAATACTAATCTCTTTCCACAGCAACGTGTGCAAGCGCTTTCAAAACCCAGTTACACCATATCCAAATCGTACCTTCAGGAATTATTTATAGACACTCCTTTTCAAATGCATAATTCATATGCACGTTTAACCTTCCAATAACACCAGAATCTTTAACGCACTAAACAAAGCTTTGATTTGTTTAGCTTTTTCAGCATCTTGCTCAACAGACCAGCAAAACGTCTTAACCTTGCAGACTTATAAAAGCATATTCCCTGTAACGCGCGGCTCTGCTGCATCTCATTAAAACAAAGTTTTAACAGATTAACTTGCTCTTGGCTTCTAATGAATAATCACATTTGAATGCAGCCTCTTCTTGGAACACAGTTAATTGCATTTGTACACGATTGTAAAGCAAAAGGGCAAGGGGAATTCCCCATCAGAGATTACATAAATTATTTTATATTCAAAACACATGCGTGCTCCTAAATACAGAACAAGACAGAATATTTTGGAGGCAAAAATTACGGACACCCGCCAACAGAGCAAAGAAAATTAAACAGCAGAGAACCACCCCCACCTCCTCATCTGCAACTGATACAGGCGTGCCTAATGCTGGAAGTCTAGAAATCATGTTGTATTTTCATTTGCTCGTAATGTACTCAACTGAAAGCAGATTTGAAATAAAAACCCCCGCCCCAATAAATGCCTGCACCAACCCCCAAACTACCCATCACATAGATCACAAATCTCCAGTTCTATAACTGACGTTCCGACCACAAATCAAAAAAGAAATCTACTTGCTGAATCAAATAAATGTGCGAAGATGAAGTCAGGTTGGGAACTACTTCTACAACTATTTTCACAAGAAATAAAATTAATTGTTTTAATCCTGCACCATTTCTATTCATGAGAGAGAAAATCTTTTCCTTAAGCCAAAGGAGAAAAAAAATCACCCAAGAATTAAAGCATTATAAACTACTACCCACAAGTCCAAATTGAAGGCAATTATCTGAAAAGTTTTGGAAAATACTTTTTGGAAAATACTTTTTGGAAAATACTTTTTGGAAAATACTTTTTGGAAAATACTTTTTGGAAAATACTTTTTGGAAAATACTTTTTGGAAAATACTTTTTGGAAAATACTTTTTGGAAAATACTTTTTGGAAAATACTTTTTGGAAAATACTTTTTGGAAAATACTTTTTGGAAAATACTTTTTGGAAAATACTTTTTGGAAAATACTTTTTGGAAAATACAGGCCTACATGACACAATTCCCTTCGCCTCCGTTTAGCTTAGGGATGTTTTGCCAGGACTTGACGTTACATTTCACCATTAGATTCCTCGTGGCTCTTGGCATTGCTGGTTTCTCAGTGCTGTCTATAGCATGGAGGGGTATTAACAGACATAATTTAAGAGACTACTGCTAAACCGGGCTCCTAGTAAATAAACAACCAGTGTAAGGGTGGGGGCGAGAAAATGCAAAGTGCTTCCATAGTTAGAGGAGAACACTAGCAGCTTGAGCTGGCAAAGACAGGGATTTTCCAACACTAGCATCTTCCTCCCTACCCATAACTAGACTATCAACCTGTTAATTTATGCTACAACTCTATTTTTTTTATCTGATATATTTATCTGCAATATTTCTTTCATCTTTTGAAAGACCACTTCATTCTTCAGTATTATTCACCTCACCTTGCAATCTGCAGGGGTTTTAATCTTCCAGAGGTGGGCGTAAAGACTAAGAGAAAGGGTTTCTTGCTTAATTTTAACAGTAAAAGTCCTGATAACAGACATTCAGATAGTGATTTATTCATCAATCTCTGCGGCACCTTTGAAAGTTTGCATTCAAGAGAGCCACTCTTCCTACATATCAGGCAGAGCTGGCAGTGCCAGGACAGGATCCTTCAGCTGGCACGCTGATTATTCTCAGTATTAGTGGGGATATGCACAATATGAGAGCACCTTCTTCATCAAGTCATCTGGGTAAGGACGATTCAGGATAAAAGAAATACCAAATGACAAGGCAATTGGTAAATTAAACGCACAGACATTAATGAGCGAGTGGTAACAGACAATAACACAGACCAGAACCCTTCAGCTACTGATCGATGGGCCGTTGAAGGAACCGCTCAGCCACAGCCTCCAAGAGCCAACCTGAAATTTGGCACTGATGAGAAGCGGGGGGAACGTGGTTGTCATGAGCATGAGGTGTTTGAGGGGAGTTGCAGGACTGTGCAAAAGGTATTTATGGGACAGCAGAAAGGGCCTGTGGCTTTAGATAAAACTTACTATGGGCTATTTAGGGCCAAAGGGAGGGAAAGGGAAGGATCAGGGTGGATTGGGGAGGAACGAGCAAAGGAAAAATGGAGAGGATGTGGGTTAAAAGGGCCTGGTCCCATCTAAACGGGCTGCCGATCAACACACTCGTCTGCCTGAGCCCTGCACCCTACCAGCACAGTCTGCCTTGCCTTCTTACTAAATCCTTTATTTTTTTGTGTGTAATCCCACTCGCTATCCTACGTGTGAGCGCTGCAAGGTGTACACATCGGCAGCTGGAGAAGAGGCCACGGGTCGCAGAGCCTGCAGGTCTAGGTGCCAGCACCTGGAGAGACTGGCATGCATGTTGCAAGGTCAGAGTGCCAGCAACTGGCGGGACTGGGATGCATCTTGCAAGGTCAGAGTGCCAGCAACTGGCGGGACTGGGATGCATCTTGCAAGGTCAGAGTGCCAGCAACTGGAGAAAGGGGCTGCAGGTCACAGGGGCCAGCAGGCCTGGGTGGCAGTGGCTGGAAGACCTGCGTATGTTTGTCCTTCCCAGTGAATTCAATCCTGAGTGCACGGGGAATTCATTAGCAAACGTCAAGCTGGACGAGCTGGTGCGTAGCAGGAGACCTGCATCTGAAAAGGCCCAAGCTCCGAGCCGATGGCTGCATACAGGGCTCAGGGTTCAAGCACGGGTATTAGGTAGACTGAGAGCCTTTGCTGATACCTAAAGGATCCGTGAGGGTGACAGCGAAGAGCATGCGAGTGCGTGCATCTATTTGACAGTGAACCTCAGGAGGAGGAGCAAGCCCTGAGTACCTGTACTCATGCTTTACGTGAGCTGTGGCAGCACTACGTGTGGGTGCTACAAAGGCAGTGCTGTCGGTGGCGGCCTGCATGGGCAGCTGCGTTAGCGTCCTTGTAGTGCATGTGTGCACCTCTCTAGGATACGTCCTCAGCCTCGCTACCGGCCAAACCTGCAACCGGGAACGGCAGCAGCCACAGCCATCAGGGTGGGATGGAGAGACCTCTGCCTGCCTGGGCTTCAACAGCTGGGAAGGAGGAATCCCAGGTCTTGGAGTCTGCTGGATGCAGCGGCTTTCTTAACATCTTTAACAAAGTGCATTACAAACATCTAGGTCAAATTTATTTTCAATTTTCCTTTAAATACTGACAAATAAATAGAGAGAGATGGTGCTATGTATTTGATACAATGTTATATCACAAATGAAAAAAGATAGGGTATATTACTCATGGTTTGTCTGCTACCTGCAAGAATTTAAATGAAGCAGTTAATTACCTAGATCAGCCCAAGAGCATTAGACTAAAACCAGCTGTACGGGCAAGCGTACAAATTTAGGAATATTCGCCCAATATTTGCACTGATTTAATGACAGTACTTTAAAATTGTTTCTATTGCTTTTCCTACATGTGAAAATTGCACCATTTTAAGTGTAAATCTAATCCAATTAAATTAAATCCACAGATGCCTTCTCTAAATAGTATTGTAAAATTAAAAGTGTTTGGTTTGGTTCAATTTAAGCATTTACTATTGAAAATGAAAGACCACCTGAAGAAACTGAAATATGCACGTGCCCAAAGGCATTTGCTTTGGATTATTTAAAGGCTCGTCTACAGCACAAAGTGTAGAAAGAGAGGACATAAATTTCTCCCGTTCAGCCGCCCTGTTTGTGCCCCTGCTTACTCCGTAGTAGCAGATGCAGGGAACTGCAAGAACGCGAGGCCATCACCTCAAGGTGCTGAAGGCAGTCAGTGTGTGTAACAAGGCAGGCTAAATACCAGTAAGAATCCTCTTATTTGTCTTCAGAGGATAGTAATCACTCTGTACATGAAAAATAGCATTTAAATTTAGCGCTTTAAACACACATACGCGGACCAATATCACATTGTTGGCGAGTCCTTGTGAACCGTGGTGACAGAGTACCCCTCATCGGGCTTTTAACTTAGTCCACTTGCAAATCTGACTAAAAGGGCTTGGTTTTGGTAAACGTGAACAAAGCACAGCGCAACCGATTGCAGTCCGAATGTTCATCACGTCAGCATTCAGCAATGGTAATTTCAGTATCTGCTACCACATGCCCAATAGCCACGCTCAGCTCCTGCGCCGTAAATTCACGTACTAGCTTACGTTACAGTAACCTGTTGATGGGCTCGCACTATCGGTAAGGTGTCCGCAACACAGAAGGCTAACACAGAATAGATATCTCTGGTTATTTTCTTGCGTATGGAAGCCACATACAGTCTAAAAACCAGTTTTAGTTAAACTGACACAACTTTCTTGCGTAGCCGACCCAGGTAACTCCAAAGGCAGCCCAACTGCAGGACTTGAAGATGCGACGCCAGAGCGATCCGAGTTCCCCTTCAGTAACATTACTACTTCCAAGAGATGTTGGAACCAGATGAAACGCAATAATTTGTTCTCGATATTGACAAGTAGACAGGAAGAATGCCCAATTTACAGAAACGTGCAAACACGAGCGGCGTGTCTGACTTGGCAATAACATGCAGATCGGCATTTTCTTTGTTATGGCTGTTCTAGTTGGTATTCTCATCTAGCCAGTTTGCAAATGCAAACAGGAATTAAATTTTCTCAACATCTTTTCATTTTTTTAAAAAATCATTTTTGTTCAGTACAAATTCATTTCCATAATTCTGAAATCTCTTGCTTTTAATCAAAGTTCTAGTCATTATATCTGCTTAGGAGGCCTCTCTAGAAAGCCCTGTCACTGTTTTTGAAAATAATCGAAATTCCAAGTTCTGATGCTTCCACCACACCAACCGCTCACCGAGTGAAACGAAAAGCTAACAAGGCTAACTGCAGGTTAATGTAAGAGGTTAGAATATGCTTCTTGCGAGCTATTTTCCTTTCAGTCTTACAGAAACTGAAACCCCAGGGCAAAAGTACTGTAAATCACTTGTTCCTACTGGACCTTAGTCCATAAGTAAAAATTGAATCTGTCAATGCTCCTGTGGGCATTATAGCTCTGCCTTCTAGCAAAAGCCCCAGTAAGCTGACAAATCCTGAGCTGAACCCATTATAAAGCTGTCTGTCATGCCGCTCGTGCTGTAATAACACCTGCCCATTGCAGGCTTAAACCCAGATATTTAGCCTACACGTGACATCATTTTCCTCCTCCTGGGTCCAACGAACTCAATTCCTGCTACACAGCAGTAAGAGCCCAATCGCGTACAGCTTTATTACGAAGCATTTCCACTGGGAAGCACGGAGGTTTAGCGGTGACCAGTAAGCCATTCACCCGGCAGTTTTTAGGACTGGGTTTTATGGCGTTCAAATGGACGGAAGCGCTGGGACGGCACGGCAGTGCCTGTCTCGGCTGCCTCACCGGGCAAGCGGAAAAAGAAAGACGGTAATCTGTCGCCAGAACCCTTCTTCAGGGGCTACGTAAAATGCATTAAATGCACATGGAAATTTATATTCGTAAAAATGTAAATATTACAAAGACATGGGTATAGATTAGATTTATGTCACACGATATGACTCTACTCATCTCTCCAACTTGTTAAGAACCTGGAAGCCATAGTCACGTCCTACTTGATGAAACCGTAATTACTAATGGACTGGTAAGTTACTTTGCTGATTATACCTTGTTAGGTATTTGCAACAGCAACATAGACCGGTTTGAATGAAAGAAAACGCACGGCTTCGTAAGCACCAGCAGAAGCAGCAGAACCAGGAGCGAAAAGGACAGTCTGTACATCACGGGCACCGTCCCCAGAACATCAAACCCCAGCAGTGAAACTGCAGAACACGCTGTTTATCTCGAGATCAAAAGGCCTGCACTCGGATAACTCAAACCGCAGCAGGAATGACTCATCAGACCCTGCATCCTAACAGCAGGAGGATGGCGACAAGGTTGCAGCCTATTACATACACCATTCCCCTTCCCCTAACCCAAGAGGAGAACAGACCACATACATATATTTTAAGCATATATTTAAATGAGGAAAAAACAGACAAGACACGGCAACGTGGCCTAAGATCTATGGAGGCTAGAGACAGAAATATTCTCAGGTATAGAAAAACCTCATAACAACTGCTGATCCCTAAAAGGCCTGAAAGATCTGTCCAAAAACTTCCTCGTCATCGCCATTCAAGAACCCTAGGTATGTGAAGAGAACTGGGTAGCAGTGTCCCTTTCTCCTTGAGTCCAGACAACTTGGACGTGTCTTGGTACCTGTGAGAATGAGTGAGTTAAACTTATGAGAAAATGAGAGTAGGTAAAAGTCAGCTAGCTCAATGACTCTATAAACAAATATCACCTTCCCCTTCCGTAAGACCTAGCACTGAATTTTATTACTCTCATTTCCTAACACCAGCAGCTGAGACATAAGCTTCATATTTGTGAATTATATCCAGTTCAGACAAGGTTCTGACAGACAACATGACATTTAGATTCTGCAAAATCCGAGATTCAAAAAAAGAAAGGCAGTATGTTGCGAGACCTTACATGGGCTAAGAAGGTACTTACAGGGCAGCGTAAGTCACTGCACACATCTCTGGAGCAAAGAGGAAAAAGGAAGGAAAGATTTCGAAATGGGGTATCTCAAAGGCACATCAGTTGCTCACACTAGCATTTAATACTTGGGATTGCAAGTCAAATAAAGTAGATGCAATCCTTGTGGGTTTTTGGGGTTAAAAAACACAAAACGAGGATGTGCCTAGGCTCCTTGGGCAAATACCTCTGAGGAGGTATCAAAATACTGTATCAAGTGTCAAGGTAGAAGGTACCAAGAACTTTTCACAAAATTGTTGTTGCAAGAGGAGATACATCCAGCTTACAGTCCTACGGGGCCACACCAAAGCCACAGAAAATGTTTGCGACTCCTCTTTTCTTCCACAAATCTGTCTTGCAATAGGAATTGTCTTTAAGTGTTCAAGTTTACCTATCAGCCTGTTAGAACAAAGCTAAACAGAAATACAACACAGAAGTGTATCTTTTTTCTCTTATTAACATAATGTAATTTTTTTTCTTTTAAAAAAATAAATTAAAAGGTAAAGACAAAACATAACTGCTGAGAAAACCCGACCTAAATGGATTCTTCCATCATATATTTCATTTAGTACTCTCTGGAAAATCAACTGGTAGCAATAACATTAATTAGCCTGACTGCTACGTGCACATCACTGATATTTTTATTACTCTGAATAAAGGTACCCACTACTGGCATATACCCACCGCTAGAACGACAGGTATAGAAACAGAAAATAAACCCGCCACTAGAACGATGCTATATTGCAGCTATATCCTGTATTTCTTCAACAGTGTATTTATGTATGTATTTATGTAGATTTATTTTACCTATTTCACACCCCTCATGACTTAGAACGCTGTACAGATTAACAGAAAACCTAACTAGAACTGAGCCAAAAAAGTCTGAAGAGGGAAAAAAAAAAAATGTTAAAAGGAAGGGGGGTGGGAAGAAAACCCAGAAAGGTCAGAGTCAAGAGTTACACGTATCTCGGCAAACGAAGAATTCTGAAATAATTCTCAGAAACTATCTGGAGAAATGGAGAAAGTACTTTGTACAAGATAAGATGCATCCAACTGAAGGTCACAGCAAAGACGAAAAGGGCAGCTTTCCTAGAAGCTGAAAGAAGAAAAGTTATGCTTTGGTACTCTTCCCCTTGTCTCAGTCCTTCCAGTACTGAAGTATATAACAAGCTAAACACAATGCTCTTGGGAAATGACTTTCTGAGGGGGACACAAAAGCTTTGCCTCCCCTGAACACAACAGTGGGACTCCAGTCAGTACCAGTATGGTGGACTCCGGCACGAGTCCTCCGGTGAACGGAGATGCAGCCTGTGAAGGCATCGCCCTTCCTTAGCTGGCTTCTGACGCAGGATACGACCTCTGCAGCAGAAGCTGAAGAAACATTTCCGTCTAAGCCTCAGCTGTTCCAGCTCATACGTCCAGCGTTTCAGTGCGTGCGTACCTTTACTGCAACTTCTTAAATTTCTGCAGATAGATTCCCTGGAGAGTAATCTATCAGGGACACAACAGACAGTTTCCCATCACTCCATCCTGGTTTGTGGCAGGAAAACCAGAATTAGGGCTTCTTGCTTTCTCGTCCCTACAAAACTTTTCAAGACAGGTTTACAAATACTTGTTGCATTGGAGATATCTTAGTAACATCACCAGAACATGTGTATCTGCACTTGGAAGCTTATTTGCTCCAAAAAAACCCCTAAACCCCTCCAAAAAAACCCCACCACCAAATTCCAGGAAATAAGTTTGTGGCTAATGAGCAGCACAGAAAAATTAAAGGCTCTATAAAGCTGTATTTCTTTTTATCCTAAGAACTTCAGTCTCAGCCTGTAATCCTAAACTTTAGTCCCAAATGTATTATCTTTCAAAATTCATTTAAATAGTATGTTGGAGCTCCATTAAACTTCTGCTAAGTTAAAGTTTTGGCTGTATGTTTATTCTCAGTGATCAGGATTATTCTCTTCCCAAGAGCTGCTAATTCTAAGCATTATTATTACAACTGACAAAAAAAGCCCCTAAAGAATCCAGTGATATGCCAAATTAGACTACTTTTACCAAAGCAGCAGGAGCCATCGGTTAGGACTAGAACAAAGCAATAGAAAAAACTATTCCAGAACAACAATGTACAATTGTCTTTTGAATAAAGAATAGGTGAATATTTGTATTTGCTCACTTTCTTTTTTCTGAATGCATCACTAAACTTAAATTTGTCTGAGGAACTTATCTCATCAATCCACGTGTCAGTCTCAGAATGTGTCACTATTCACCCCAAGGTATCAGACTCTTGGGAGAGAATTTTGGCCTTAGCCATCAGATCAGACAACTCTCTTCACAGTCACTGCAAGGGCAGCTGCATTCCTCTCCCTCGGCCACCAGACTCAAAGGCAGAAGCAAATTCTCAGTTTGCAAGCCAGAACATGTTCCACTGGATATTTACAGCCAACCACTGAAATCCCCGAAACCTGTCAATGATGTCAAACAGGACAGAAATAGATCATCTTGCTTGTTTTTCCTAAATAAACTTGCATTCATAAAAGAAACAGGAACAGAAACCTTGAAGAAAAAGAATTCTCTTTTATTACACCCACTATGAAAGCACTAAACCACTCAGCTTTTCTTGGAAGAGCCACTTCAAGAAAAGTAATCATATTTGTCTCTCTTTCTTCGAGTTTTATCTCTCCGCTTACATTGTCAGCAACAAAAGCAATTTTTTCTTTTCATTCCAAAGCTTTTTTTTTTTAAAGCAAACAAACAAGAGACACATTGGTAACAGCAGGATCTATAGGGAGGTTCATCATGCCATTTCGCATGCCACTAAGTAGAAGAACGATGGTTGTAAACATCAGTCCCCAGCACCAGGTGAAGGAGCTCAGGTTTAACCACCACAAACAGGCATTACTTCTGCATTACCTTACAGTAATCCACTTACCAGATGGTTTGCACAACAAAACCAGGAACAAAATCAAAATGAGGAAGCTATTTTCAGCCTCATTCTTTATTACTGAAGATTTTTATTGACTGACAGAGGTAAGGATAGGCATCAGATTTGGTAGGAAGCTGCTTTCAGAAAGTACCATTAAAATCGAGCTGCGTGACTTCAGAGACGGCGACGGGCAAAAATTAGTTTCAGGAGATCTCAAGTCTAAATAATCCCTCTACGTTGCATGTTTTCAAGCAATGCTGTTCATGCCCTACAGAATAATTTTTCTGATCTCCAACTCAGCAAAAAAAAAAATAAGAGCTTTAATTAGGAATGAATAAAATAAGAATACTTACGCTGACCCCATCGGCCTGTTCTTGGATTCAAATAGTTTGGATAAAGTCCATTAGGACGATCCATTTTTTGAAGTAACTTCCGAATGTGCATGACCTAAATTAAATCAAGAATCAGGATCACCACTAACAGAGTTCATCTGCCCTCTGCACATAGTTAAATCCAATCTTTTTTCTTTTTCCTTTCGTAGTAAGTTTTCTTAACCTGAACCCAGAAGCTTTCTTGAGGGCTTCCTGCAGATTAGTACGTTTTTGCTTTTAAAGGACTGCTCACATAAACATGTTTAAAAATTACGATTCTTAAATGTATGCTGAAACAAATAAGAAAACTTGTGTTGTCATAAATTACTACTTCAAAAAGTCACCTGTTTGGTAACAGAAATACAAGTATGAAAAAAATTATCTGCTACCAAGAATGCAAATAGAATGCAATATAGAGAGTACTTCCCCTTTAATACAATTTATGATGAAGCAGGCTAAAAGACATTTGTATGATAAAAAACTGGACTTGAGACCCACCTTGTTGTAGTACACAGGGTCCCCTGTCAAATAGCTGAGGTGGACGAATTCCATGTGCAGAGTACCAAACTCAGCGAGGATGCTGCTGCCAGCAGAAGCCCAGCCCCAGTTGCGACCCACACCACTGAAGTCCAACAAACGTGCATGAAAAAGGGAGAAGAGAACAAAAAAATGCAGAATTACCGTGCACAACACTCGTAACAGCCACCACAGCAAATTAAACAAGTAACAGCAAAATATTAACCCGTACTTAGGATTACAGAGTTGTGGTTTGATTGATCGGTTCGTTCATTGGTTGGGTCTTTTTGGAAAAAAAGATACCATAACCTCATCAACCAAAAGTCCTGGGATTAAAAGATATAATATCTTGATGTCACGGAAATAGAGTGTCCTAACACCGGGCCCAGTCTCGATTGCTGTTTATTCATTGCACGTTCCTAAGAACAAGAACCAAAAGCAATTATCGGGCAGACGAGCATACTGCCGAAGGTGGCAGCATGCGCTTCCTTGTTCTGCCCAGCATCTGCTGCGTTCCCTGTGCTCATGAGGGATGTGCTTCGGGTCAGTATCAGACACAAGTCATAACTCCTAAATTACCCCTGGTTTAATCTAACTCGGGACTTTTCACCACCTTCCAGGAACGGGTCTTTTAATTTCTGAAGACAACTACATTTTCCTGGAGATCACTTCGATCTTCTTCTCATAAAAGATTTCAGTTATCAGCAAGACTACAACCAATTAGAAATGTCTTCCTACTTATTTTTTAAATTATAAATTAGAAAGAGGAAAGGTAAAGGAAAAATGTTGGTTACGGAGCAGTATTTGTAGCTCTGACTTGAGCCACAACACCACCTTTTAAAGTACAGTAACCGCTGTTTACAGTGTAGAGAGACAAAATTCATAGCTTGCCTCCCTGGTTTTTTTGTACACCTCTCATGAAAAGAGAAAATTAAGTGTTTCATTACGAATACAAAAGCTAATAAAACACAAGTTGATAATTTTCCAAATATTTCTTTCAGGCCTTGTCTTTTACTGCACGTCAGCCTCATGATGAGCGTTCTCAGATACGCCAGCCACTCTGCCTTCTGCCGCAGGTTCTGTACGCTAGCAAGAGACCGACGCGCTAAACGCATAACCAACAGCGGCACGCAGGAGCTTTCTGGCACTCCAATCCTTTCCCCTCCACCTACTGCAAATCCTCCTCCCTGGTTCTGCCGTCCTGACCGTGCTCTGATACCCGACCTATGCGATCGGCCTCCGTGTTTTACTGATAAGTAAGTATCCACGCATCTACCGCTTGCAGTTTCTTAAGCCTCGCCATCTAGGTTGCTCGAGCCAGCGAACCAGACTCCCGAGGAGTACGGCCACCGGGGCCATTCAAACATACTGGAATCACGGCACAGTCTTGGGCTAAACAATGTAAAAATAAAAAAACAACGTATGCACAGAGGAGCTTCAAGCCATCTGAAACCGCAGGAAGAACATGAGACTGAACAAACCATAATGCCACGCAGAACGCGCGCAGGGAAATTTAACGCAACAACAGGGGGTCAAATCAATGGGGAAAGCGCAGCACAGGCAAAGCAGAGAGGAGCAGGCACGGGGGGCCAGGCCCTGCGCCAACAGAGGGGCAAACCACAGCTCCACGGTCTTCACCCGGGAAGCGACAGCACATGAGGATCGTTTCCTGATCACAAAAAGGCACGCAGGGCTAATGCTCTCCAAGTAGGCCTAAATTTCTTCACAGTCTGACAAAACACAACAAATCTCTCTCCTAAAAGGAAAACAATTTAAACCAATTCAAAAACTCTGCTATTTACTATCCCGAACTGCTTAAGTGTACACGCGATCTAGACATCCATCCTAATTCAGCGACTGCTGAAGAACATAATAAAAATTTTTAAAATGCCTTGCATCAAAAAAGCTCTCAAAATCTGAGGGAAATCCCAGCGCTGAGCAAGCAGCACACAATAAATGAGGGAAGGCAATTCTCTTCCACAAGGCAACGCAGCCCATCTAAGTTCAGTGGCTACCCTGAACAGCCATCTCAAGGGGCCTCTCCATCTCCACGGACCGTAGCGGTCTTCAGCACGCTAGCCTTCACACCTAAGCTGAACTGTAAAATAAATTAATATCTTCAGAGTCCCATCATGAGTCTTCTGAAGGTAACATACAGCTCACACAGTACATAAAACCCAGGAAATTCAACCACGGCCTGCAAACAATTTTCTTTAATGACTAAAAGACCAATGATTAAGCTCTAGGGCAACACATGGCATGTTCCAACACTGAATTCTTATCGCAGAATCAGGAGAAAAAACATCATGGTCACAATTTGTTGCAGTTAATGAGGTAGAATGATCCGAACTCCATTAAAATTATTCTAAAGTGCCACGAATGCCAATTTGTCTGCATCTTCTATAGTTCCACTACTAAGGAAAACTGACGTATGCCATTACTAATTTAAAGTTGGAAGGAGGAGGAGAAACACTTCCCCACAAAAGAAAATGCATTACCTTTTCAGATTCACCATTGCCCATGGTATACCCGTAGGTGTGTTGAAGGCTGGAAGAAGTTTTCCTGCCAGTTGGACTGCTTTGATCTTGAAAACCTAAGACAGCAGGATCAATTGCAAAGAGTTACAAAGTCTGATTTATCTCCAAGAACTATAAAGACTGAAATTTCCTTGCCCCACCCACCTCTTTGTATTAGAAAAGCTTTACATTATAAAAAAATACATGAACTTATCATTTATTTTTCACTTCTTCGCTTTATAAATTTCATTAAGATTTGAACATGAAAAGAAAACTTGTAATTTTCATTTCTTTCCTTCCATGCTCTCCAGCAAGAGTGCTTAGGTTCCTATCAAAGAAGAATATAAATTCTCCTCCCACCTCCCTCCGCCAATATCAGGAATTTCAAGTGCTTTCTAAAGCAGTCTTTAAACTATACTTTGTCTCTTGATTTTTAGCTCCAAAATACAACTCCCCCACCCCCCACACAAGTATTTTAACTTTTACAAATTCCCAATCTCTTTTTAACGAGAGATATATATTGTGCAGACAGAATTCCTATTCTTTTACGAACGTTGTCTATGCAAAACCATATATACGCAGTTTCCTGTAGCTTATCCTCATTGATAATGCATAAGAAAAATAATTATAGGCTTAATCTTCCCTCTCGAGTCTAATTACTCACAGAAATTGCTGACAGGACAAAATCTCTTTTATTTCTAGTGTTGTTCCTACTTACTTTTGGAACATAAATCCGTAATAGCCTTATTCAGAGCCTAATGTTTATCAGTTAAATAAGCAACTGGGAGAAAGCTCCTTCTAAGCCTACGGGAAGCATCTTTTCCAAGAAGGCATATTTGGTAGATCGCCATGACGTAAAACTGTTTTTACCAGCTAGGTGCTAGAATACATTTTAATTAACTCATTGTCAGTACTCACTACATTTGTGCAAAAGTATCTTCTTAATTTGGAGATAACACTATTCATCGGTTTGAAGCACTGCACAAACATGCAACAAAGAGCTACCATGCCCTCAAATAACTTGGGCAACGTGGACATAGTAAACATTATCATCACCTACCTGACCAATACCTCTGTACTCAAGAGAAATAAGAGAATAGAAGGACTACAAGACAGCTCTGCTGGGTGTATAAAAAGGATTTCTCCCTTTTGTAAAGTCTATGGGAGGAAAAGAGAAGAGATGCTTGCTGGAGAAGCAAGCTGAAAAGTAGCTGAAAAACAAGCAATCAAGAACATCCTCATTTTTCACATGAAGGTGGGAAAAGATCAATATCTTAATATTTGAGGAGATGACTAGTGAGACGTGGAATAAAACAGAAAAGAATATTAAAGATGACATCTAATTGTATTTGATGCAGTGGAGTATGGAGAGATAGAGGTGGATCTGAAAGCAATGAGCCAGGAAAGAACTTTTACAGAAGTACTCTAAGTGAATTGTAAGATGGGATATGTCTAAACTGAAAAAGAGGATAGCTCAGAATACGGTTTGATAAAGTTGTGAAGTAACAGAGGCAACGTGGCTAGAATGATTTTTAGCAAAGATACTGACAAGAGACAGTCTTTGAGAAAATGTGCAGAAATTTAGCAGTAAAATTCAGATAACGCTCTGACCCTGAATGAAGACCAAGCCAAACCAGGAAGGCATAGTATAAATAAGAGATGCAATACAGATGGGGTCTACGGTAACTGGGGAAAAAGAAACCCTGAAGAGAACTAAAAGCTCTACCTTGGCCCAGTTACATATAAATTACCTGATTTGCATCTATAAATACATGTCAAAAATTCATGCTGAACTTTTAGATTTTTTAAGTAGTAGATGGGTCAAGACCAGACAGAACTGTCTATAGGGAGGCATCTACAGGGAGTTCCTCTACAGCACAGACAAGCTTCAACACCTAATCCAGAACAGAACGAAGACTTGCAATTAAACGGTCCATAGTTCAGACGGACATTTGTGGCATGAATTTGTTTAGCTTCAGCTTTTGCATCCTGCACCCTCTGAAAGCGCTACGCGTTATTGTCTTACTCATTAATAAAAGATATTGAAGCATTAGGGTAAGAATATTCAATGGGAGAACATCCCTAGAAACATCCTCACTATGAGAATACTCTTAATGGCTAACTATTTACATACTACTGTCCAGCTTTTAATTAATTTGAAACGTCCTATGATGATTTGGGGGACAAACTATAGTATTGGAAGCAGTTTTTAGTAAGAGCGCATGAAGTAAAGGTTGAGCTGATCTAAACGTGCATGAACCTAGACAAGGACAGTTAAAGCAAGGCAGTCGCTGTGCCAGCCGTTTCAGCGTGTGAGCAAACCAGAGCGTCGGGGTGGCAGCAGTGACCGCTAGGTCAGAGAGCCGTGTTAGAATAGACCAGGCTATTTCAGTTGGAAGGGACCTGCAACGATCATCTAGTCCAACTGTCAACGTTAGCGGTAACGGCGAAAACTTGCTGTGATTAGAGGCACCCTCCTCTCACCTCTGTTGGGTTGAGGACTCTACGTACCACCGATTTAGCATCAGAAGGTAAAACTCCACCTCTCTATATCCCTCTCATCCAAGACTGACTCCAAGGAAACGCTTAAAAAAATGGCCAAAGACACACCGTTACTTTCTGTTACTGCCACCTCAGTCCTCTCTCACTGCTGCTTCTGGATACCCAAACCATCTAGGGCACGATACAGCGTTCACCTATGCAGACCGGAGTGAGAACCGAGACACAGCTGCACAGGTTTTTATCCGAGCAAAGTGACCAGACGAGCGTATTTGGAGAGATGCAGGGAAAAGAAAGAAATATAATGAGCAGTGCTGGATGAGATGCCTTTTATGGCAGACTGCAGATGTGACCGGAGTGCTCTGCTGAGCTCATTAAAGTGACTTCTTTTAATAAGTTTCAGACTTACTTTAAGAGCAACAGTAAATGCCTCAGGCTCTAGCTTTTAAATAATGTGCTGACATCAGACAACATGGTTACTTATCATATAGTAAGTATTTTTATTTTTATTTTTTTTAAAACAGGTTGAACTGATAGATTCTATTTCAGCCTTGGCAGTTCCCTGTTGGCAGGCAATGCATTTCAAGAAATATACAGGCAAGAACAACAGAGAGGAACAAAGAAATGAATGGAAGCCTCGAAAATCGAGCTCATTAGGAAACAGTGAAAGAATTCAGGTTATTTAGTCCAGAGAAAAGATGTCCAAGAGAGGACAAGATAATGACTTTTCAGTATATAAAAGGCTAATACAAGGAAAAGGAAATAATGATTTTTTTCCGTGGACATGGAGAATATAAAACGGAGCAAGGAAAACTAAGTTAGTTATTAGGAAAAAGTTGGTGGTAAGGATAACTAATAATGAAACATGACTGTGACTGCTGCATAATCATCACCACGGCTTCTAAAAACACGCTGCACGACATCCGCGACCACGAAGACTGGTGTGATTTGACTCTGCCAGGGAACAGAAGAAGAACAGAAGCACACAGCTCCCTCACCGCTCTTCCAGCCACACTGCCAGTTAATCAAATGCCTCGTGCACATTCCATACACGTAAGAGGAAAGCGTTTTGTCTCTCCTGGGGCCTTGCACCTACTCCGTAGACCCAGACAGCACCTTTGTAACTGGTGCCTAAATCACGGAGACCACCCGTCCCCAAGTTTCTTTGCTAGCACAAGCTCCAAAGTACAGGACCCTGTAGTGGACAGGGAGTCACAGAAACCACAAAGACAACAGCTCTCAAAGAAGTGCTGCTCCTGCAGGGTAACTCAAATCTTTTTCCAACTGTGCATTCAGACTTACATTAACTACAGAATTTAGCACGTAGTGGCCTTAAGATGTGGAGGAAACTGATGAGAGTCATCTTAAAGTAAAGACCCCATAACAGCTCTAGCAAGACATCTTATTTTTAAGATGCAAAAATACTGTTCTAGGTAAACATGTGTATTAATCGCAGGGCAGCTGTTCTGTCCATTCTCAAAATATGGACATTTTTTCAGAAAAGTTTCAGAAGCCACCATAGACTTGGACAGGTATTTCCATTTTACACGGCAAAAATCTAATACACTAAGCCCATTGATTTACATGGCCTTTGGCAGGCTAATGCTTCTTTCTGCAAAAGCGGTAAAGCAATGGAAGGACTTTTTCCCCCTACCAAGTAGAAATCAGGCTGTTTACAGCTAGAAGGAGAGAGAGTAAAAATTAGCAAAAAAAGCAAAGCCTAAACCCCAAATCGGGTAAGTGGATCCCTCATTAAGATGAAAACATCCATCAGTATCTACAAACTAGTGTGCACAGCAGACCAGCTGTGAGCCTGAATCATTTTCATCCATTAAATTGATGCTTAACATATCAAACCTGCCACCCACTCCACAATATGAAAGCTTGCTCCTGAGCCTATAAATCCAAGTAAGGCCAAAACATTCAGCAGAAAAAGGCCTTAAAGATTAAGAAGATTCTTCAAAAGCCTTATTGATGTATCCAGTGACTGAACTGAGATGCATGGCTGCAACACTTAGAAGACTATATTATGCTAACACGGTTGTAAGGTGTTCCCTTCCAGCACCATGAACGGCAAACAGCCTCAAATGGCCTCCGTTCCCAACTCTGAGGAGGATGATATACATTTTATACAAATAAAGAATCTCTTTCGTTTATGTGCACGGATCAGTCTTTGAGTCATTCCTCTTAAACAGTAATAAATACCAGACTTCTGCTTAATCTGATAGTTATTAACTAGTGAGTATCCACGGTCATGCAACGTGGCTGGTTCCGTAGGTTTGATAACTTTTGATCCTCGAGAAAACATCAGACAAAACAGATATAGTGCACAAGTTCACCGAAATGTAGTACTCTCACCGTCAGTGCTACTCTTACTACCAAATCCTGCACACGTTTCCTGTGAACACCAAGCACGAAGATGACGAGGCAGACCTATCTAGATTAAAAAAACCAGAGCATCTGACAGCAATACTAGACTCAGACCCTTGAGGAAAATATTTGCTATTTCCTGGCCCAATCTAGAATAGTTATCTTTCTACCCTCAGAGTTCAATCTGCGGTAGTGAACTCTTCGCCACCCGTTTGTGGCTAACCACCCGTTGAAAGCTCAACTTGTCAGATAGGACTTTCTGCATGAGTAGAGACAGAGGCTCGTGGTGTGATTTACCACTGAAAATCAAGATAAGCAGCATTGCCACAAAAAAACCCCAGCTTAATAAGCATTGCTGTTTTGTTGCCTATTTGTATATAAGCGTTACTGCATAGAATCATAAAATTGTTAAGGTTGGAAAAGACCTTTAAGATCATCGAGTCCAACTGTTAACCTATCACTGCCAAGCCCACCACTAAACCATGTCCTCGAGCACCACGTCTACCTGTCTTTTAAATCCCTCCAGGGATGGGGACTCAGCCCCTGCCCTGGGCAGCCTGGGCCAGGGCCTGACAGCCCTTTCGGTGAAGAAGTTTTTCCTAATATCCAACCTAAACCTCCCCTGGAGCAGCTTGAGGCTGTTTCCTCTCGTCCTATCATAGGAAGATGTCCGCGTACCAAGCTCTAAGTTCCAGCACACTTTCCCCCTTGAAGATCGGGAAGTCCTGGCTTTTACAGTGTCCTAGGACATTCCCCACTGCAAGTGGGGGCCATCCCGCTACCAAGAAATGAAGAAATGACTCCCTCTGTACCTATTTGCTTCTAACAAATCCCATGGATTTAATTGCAAAGGCATCTTGTGACACAAGGGAGATGCAGTAAGATTCTGGTAACGTTTCAGCTACTATAGTATGAACTGAGAGTGGGAGAGCACTTCAGCTATGTTTTATAGATGTTTGACAGCGATGATGGAAGAGGTTATGTCACATCTAGATTGGTCCTGGAGAATGTAAATCCACGTTCGCGTGAGATTTAGCAAGGCAGCTACAAACTACACCAGCTCTAGTAGTGAAACGATGTAGAATTACATAAATACAACAGCACCTCTTCAGCACTGTAGGTCTCTTGAGTCATAGCAGATGTTCAAGGAAGGAAGGAATATTTGCAGACACTGTAAAGACAATGCCGTAGCTAAGGTACTTTTGCTGTCTTTGGTGAGCTGCAATGATTACCAAGGTACTTGATGAACAACACTTAGCCTTTCTAAAAGACTGAAAGTCTTTAAACAAGAGAAGATTTATCCTCCAAGGGGATGCTCTGCGAATTTATATTACTTTCTCTATGACAGGAAAAAAAAATAGGGAAATGAAAAATCTAAACCCATCTCAGCAGTCTAAGATCAGAGTTAAAAGAACAGGCATCAACTTGAATCTGGACTATGGTGTCAACTTAAAATGGCGATGGTGTCAGTTGGCTCTGCTTTCTTTACTTCCTCCCTTCAGATATTTGCACGCATTGATCAGATGCCCCCCAGGCCTTCTTTTCTCCAGGACGAACAGTCCCAGCTCTCTCAACCTTTCCTCAGACGAGAGGTGCTCCAGTCCCTTAACCATCTTTGTGGCCCTTTGCTGGACTCTCTCCAGTAGGCCCACGTGTCTCTCTTACTGGGGAGCCCAGAACTGGACACAGCACTCCATGTGTGGCTGCACCAGTGCTGAATAAAAGGGAAGGATCATCTTTCTTGACCTGCTGGCCAGATGAATAGCTCTAAGTTCCAACACATTTTCCCCCTTGAAGATCAGGAAGTCCTGGCTTTTACAGTGTCCTAGGACATTCCCCACTGCAAGTGGGGGCCATCCCACTACCAAGAAATGAAGAAATGACTCCCTCTGTACTTATTTGCTTCTAATAAATTCCTCCTAATGCAGCCCGGGACACCATTCACTTTCTTTGCAGCAAGGGCACTTTGCTGGCTCGTGGTCAACTTGGTGCCCACTGCTTTTCTGCGGAGCTGCTTTCCAGTTGGTTGGCCTCCAGCATATACTGGTGCATGGGGTTGTTCTTCCCCAGGTGAAGGGCTCTGCACTTCCCCTCGTTGAAGTGCACGAGGTCCCTGACAGCCCGGCTCTCCGGCCTGCTGCGGTCCCTCTGGGCGGCAGCACGATGCCCTGGCGCATCAGCCGCCCCTCCCAGCTCTGTGTCATCAGCAAACTCGCTGAGGGTGCACTCTACCTCATCATCCAGATCATTAATGGAGATGCTGAGCAGGATCGGACCCAGTATTGATGCCTGGGGTACACCACTAGTTACTGGCCTCCAACTACATTTTGCACCACCGATCAGCACCCTCTGGGCCCGGCCATTCAGTCAGTTTTCTGGCCACCTCGCTGTACGCTCATCCAGCCTTTTAAACTACTACACTTCTGTAAGGCATGCCGCTGTTACACACAGAAGATTTACACAGGCAGAGAGAAAGAAACCAGGCTTAATTCCTTAATTTTAACAGTCTCCAAAATTTTAAAGTGCTGCCAAATTCATCCTGCTGGAAATCCAGGAGCATTTACTTCTGTTCACGCAACTGTTGCTGCAGAGTCCTCCTGTGCTACGAGAATTCTGGTGTCTCAACAACAGGATAAAGCAGATAGTACTTTATCCATAAATATTATATAACTTGCTGATTTATTCATTTCACAAGTCAATAAATGCTTCATGAAATGTTCCTTCTTTAAAAAAAAAAAAAAAAAGAAACCATACCAAAAAAAAAACCAACCCCACATTACCAATTCAGCAAATTCAGAAAGTCAACATTTATGAATATTTATGACTGCCTCCTCCTGCACCCATTCTGATCCAGGCCTCCCTTCCCTTTAAAGGTTTCTAAAGTCAAACCATGTTTTTTTTTTTTGTTTGTTTGTTTTACACTGAAAGAAAAATGCCTTTGTAAAGAGATTTTCTGAAACTCCCTTAGTTTTCAAACCAGGCAGACTAGGCTGACATTTTCTTTAGCCAGTAACACCGCACATGAGACTTCTAGAAACGCTTTTATAAGAGAAACTCACACTGGATCCCTCCCTGAAAGATATGCTTTTGGTGACCATTTGGAAGAAGGTGGGAAGGCAAGAAAGGCTGTCCAGTTTCAGACGATGCATGGAATTAGGTAACGTAACAGTTGCCTCTGATCTAAAAATCACAGCTACACAAGCCTAGCTATCCTTAGTACCTCTGTCTGAAGATTCACGGATTCAGCGTGTAAAAAAATATCTAACGCAGCGTATCAGAATTATCCCGATTTCAAGGAAAAAGCCGCAACTGCGCTCTGCATTCTGCTTCTGAAACAAAAAGCTGAGCAGAGCCCACAGGCCTGTACGGGCCCACTCACACACCCGAGCCTCCACATCTCCGCTTTCCTGGAGGCTCTAGACTGTGGTGAAACAAAAAGAAAGGTCTTTTTTTTTTTTTTTTTTTTTTTTAATACCGAATACAGGGACAGGTAAAACACTGGCAAAAGAGATGGCAAGAAACTACCCCATTCTATCAACGAATATGGATGGACTAGACAGCCTAGGAGCTATCCTAGTGGTAGTTCCTAAGTTAGAGCTGCACTGAAAAGCATTAAAATGCCCGCCTGATCATACCGTTCAGCTACAAGCTCCAGTCTACAAATGAGCAGAAAAATAAGCACAGAAAAATACTTAAACTGCATCAGTTAAATGCAGATAAGACAGATATTATCTGGTTGACTACAACTTTCCCTATTTACATTTTACAAATTAGCAATTATACGTTCAAACGCTGCTTCTTAGATATCAGATAATAAACGCTATGGTGGTTTTCTACCACCAGCAGGGAAAGATTTGCTAACAGAATTCTTAAGTGATACTATTTTTACCTTTTACTGAAGTTTTCCAAAGCTGCTTTCCTGGACAACAGACGTGAGGAATCTAGTTACTGTTGACTGAGGCATCTTAGGATCTAATGGAATATTCATTGGTTTCACACTATTGATATTTTTGAAAAAATCCACAAGAAAGTTTGTGCATATATTAGCCTACTAGAAATACTTGACGTTTTTGCTCTAGAAGATCTAAACCTAAAAATTTGGCATGCACTGGACAACCAGCTAATCACATTTAAACTACCTGGCACCGGCTAATATTACCGCAATGAAACGGCGTAATTTCCATTCACTTCAATAGCCGTATCAGCTTCCTTGGCATGGGTTTCACGCGCATCTGAGTAGAAAAGTTACATGTTCTCCATTTTTAAATGGCCTTCAAATCTGAGGCGCTTTCCACCAGTCAGCCAACATCACCGATCACTCAAAATTCAGCATAAATGCGATGAAAATCTGGCATATACATGCCTCCTTGATCTGATCGTTCCAGGAAGATACAATACACTTTCTCATCCCGCCTAACTGAGCCAAAAACCACGGCAGTTTTGAGTTCGTTTTCTGTTATTATTATTAGAAAGTTGCTTTCAGCCCAGGCAATTTTTGTGCTTTATCTTTCCTTCTTTTCGTCTCTCTGACTGCTTCACTGGAAGTTTCCCTGCACAAGCAATATTAACCTGCCAGATTAGTTACCTTTGGGAAGAAATTGTCTCAGGACTAGAAGCAACAATCTTGAATTTGCACAACATACGAATGGCAATCACTCAGGCCTAAGCATGCTCCAAGGACGTAAGCGGGCTTTTAAAAGATTCTCCTTTCAGATGATTTCTTCGTGCTGAGAGCGCTACTGCAGCGCAGGGACCAGATGTGAGAGCACAGACAACGTCTGGCTTCGGGCTTAAGTATTCTCCCACCAGTTGCCGGCAGCAAGAAAGGAGATTGATTTAGAAAGCCTGGGAAAAGGGAATGGAGAAAGAGAAGGAGAAAATCTGAACGGCCGTGAGGAAACCAAAGAAAAGAGCCATCGGGGGACAGAAGATCAGGATGGAGCTTCGCCAGCAGGGAAGCAAAATTGGTAAGGGATAAGGTGCCAGGGAGAAGGTGTTGAAAGGAGAGAGCAGGAATAGGAGCCGGAGGGAAGAAACAAAAGGCATCAGGAGGAAGGAGAGGGCACGAATGGAGGGCTAAAGCAGACAAGACATAAGAAGGGACCACGGAGTGCCAAGAGTGTTGTTTTAAGGAACGGGAGTATGAGGAACATCTTGGGGCATCTGACAGGGGAAGGACGCCGCCTCATCTCCAGAACACACTCTTCGGACCTAGAACTGACCCTAATATATCAGCCTCTCGTCACGCCTTTGTAGCCAAACACACCCAGGCAAAGCAAATGGTAAAAATGAATCTTGGTGGGTTTTTTTAATTAATCAGCTTTTCTTGGTATTTTGCTACTACCAGTTGTTCTACTGAGTTGAGTAACAGACTGCATGATGTTCCTGAAGGTCCCAACCCAGGCGATGATGCTGGGGTTTTTAAGAAGGAAAATGGGTGTTAGGAACCCTAGAGCAATGGTTCTGAAGCCAAGTAATTAAGCTGTTTCTGCTCTACTTACAAGTCTTATGAGAATTCTTTTCATGCAATAAAAATTATCTGCCTTCTCTGATTATTAATCTCGTTTGACACTGGCTTTTTTTGGAAACACCTGCTCCTAATGCGTTCTCCACTCATGTCAAATATCTCCTTAATTTCCCATATATTTCTCTCTTCCATGTCATCTTTTCTGTCCTTCAGCTCTGTGCTTACATCGTATCAATTTCTACTTTCTCTCTCAGTTATTCCTGTCTCCTGTTTCTCTTGAATGCGCTGCCAAGCTTTCTATTTTAAATTAATCTTGATTTCCCCTTTAGACTGTGCCAGAAATGACTCAGTCCCCTTTAGACTGTATTTGCCTTTACAAAAAAGTTAAACAGAGATGAAATTACATACTGTTTCACAGTACGTGCGCTCATCATACACACAGCCTCCCTCCTCCCCTTGGTATGATGTAACAGGTTACAATGCAAAAATCAGACAGGCTAGAAAAAATAACTTTAAAAAAAAAATCACATTGCTTTTACCGCTTCAAAAACATATCCTTTACACAACGTCAGATGCAAAATACGCTTCATTACATTGTACCTCATGCAAGTGAGAAAATGGTGTTTTGTGGGTTTTTTGGGTTTTTTATTTTTTTTTTTCCAAATGGATGAACTAGCTTGTTTTCACAGATTTACAGACATATTTAGCTTATCTTCAGTTAATATATATATTAGGACCAAGTTCTGACAGAAAATTAGTAGGCAAACAAAAGCTATGAGCAACGAATTAGTAAGCACCAAATCTTCATAGCTGCATAAATTCTGCAAGGCACTTGAAAAACCAGACATTGATTTTGAAAAATGGTAAGATAAATACCCTAAACTCCTGCAGCATAGTTTATAGATCCTAGGGCCAGAAATAAGACAAACATTTTCTTCTTTTATGCCACACAAACAAAAAAAAAATCAAAAAGGCTCAACAAAGCAACAATTTGATCTTCGGTCTAAAATAAAGCATAATTACCAAGCCACCTTTGTGTTCCTGTCCGTAAGCAGCATTTAAGCGAAACGTTCCTTTCAGAGACGCATCTGGACCAAGCCATACGCAGCACACTGACTGTTGGGGTGCCCAGGACCCATAACTATCAGTCCTCCATCTTTTTGTGATTTTTCTACGCTTCTGCTGTTTTTACGCATCCTTTTAAGAACACGATTACCAAGACAGTGACGGCGTACCAACAGTAACCGTTTATTAATGTCTTCAACAGAAATAAATTCCTCCTCGGATTCAAACCCCCTATTTATAAATCCAAATGCTCACAGGTCTTTTGCCCAGGATTTCATACCAAAACTTCAAACTGAGCTGCTCGCCTTTTGTGAGTTCCACGTCTCTTGAAGCCACAGCTACTCAAAACGTATTCCCTTGTTCTGTTCCCACGTTGGTCTGGCCAACACGGGTTGCTGGTTTTTTTCTTATGAATTACAGCCTGCATCTACACCTTTGGCAGCATTAAAATGTTCATTTATACAGGCCACATTGATCAATTAATTACATTTCTCCAGAGTTTTCTATTTACTTGGCATTTCAACGTGAGCAAATCTACAGTCAGCTATAAATTCTTATGGGAATATTTTTATTGTCAAATCACTACACTACTGACGATCTCTTCCATTAACTGAATTTCTGGGACGGGGAGGAGGAGTGACATCAGACTAACTGCCTCACAGGTACCTAGGTCACCTTAAATGACCTTTTCTGAACATGGACATAGTTGTGTTCTTTTGGTTTAGGCACTTATCTGCAATTTTATATTTTGGATTAAAAAAATAGAATGTTAACAGGCTAATTTCTTTAAAGATCTGTCAGCTGATTGTCCGGTTCATAACTGGTAATACAGTACTACTGCAGACAGCTTAGCATCCTCTTGATTCCTACCAGACTAGGAGAGCTCACCGTCTTTATCATGCGATAGGTGAACACATCATTAGAGGCAACACGACTTTTGCTAGTGTTTTTGCTAGTTTTTAGCGGGTTTGCTTAGCAGTTCTTTGTCGCATTTGTGGCATTTATTTCATTTTTCTCTCACAGTACCTGTTCTTGTCTAAACAGTTTTAATATTCAAACTCCTTTTTAAGAGGGAAACATAATAGTTAGCACTGAATAATAACAAGTTTCAAAGGGCAAAACCAGCCAAAGACACCTGGTTTTAAAGTGCTATCATGTTTGGAGTTGTGTTTTGGTTTTGTTTTAAAGTGGAAAAAAAAAAAATCCTACTGGAAGAACTATGTTTTCAGCTGACAAAGAAGAATGCCATGCTTCCTTTCCAGATCAGATCAAGCATGAAAACCCTCCATGCAGACACTAACGCAGGAGGAATAGACACAGGAAAAATCGGTGGGTAGAAATTAGTGCGTTACTGTGTCAAGAATAATGACCAATAAATGAATGTCTGGAAAAATAACAGGTCAGATACTGTGCTTGCTGTCACTGGTGCCCATCAGCGTCAGTACGACTGTTACGCCACTGAAGAGGGAGCCAAAAACGAGTAGACGTGGTCATCAGGAGATGCGTGGCATGTCAGCGGTTACAAACGAGCCATTCCTTCTCAGCTTGTATAGCCCTCTGCAGGAACATGACCAAAGGGTGAGTTTTCAGAGGGCTATTACTGCCTAGTTATTGCATGTTCTATTGCTAAAACAGCTTGTCCTTTATTTCCACCTGTTTAAAGCATGTTATACCAACAGGCAAACCTCTTTCCGATCAGAGTTAGAGGAAACCAAATTGCAACGAAGTCAGTCGTCCCGTCCTGTCTTCCTCTTTGGGTGCCGTGCGGTACCAAGATGCAGCAATAAATTGGGCTCAGTGTCATCTGCCAGTCAAGAAAACGCTTGGTACAAGCCTGGCAAACAGAAACCGCACAAGGAGTACAATCTGCACGGCAGCGAGCAGCGGCAATGCCCAATGTGTTACAATGCTTTACGACTCAAGAAAATAAAAAGATTTTTTTCAGGCTGTGCCCTGTCAGAGACCAGCGAGCTGCCACGACCACTCAGGAATAAGCAGCTCATCTCCTGGCAAACCGAAATCTCGTCTTTATGGGCTAGGACGTACGTAATGCCGTTATCTCTTCCGAGATTTTAAACCTTTGAAAACTGAATTGAGATAAGCCCCTTCAGAGGTACAGTCAAGACTTCTGTGAAACCAGTTCACAAAATATACTGTCTTGCTTACTGAAGACCTATACTTTATATATTTAGGTCAGTTATCGGGGATTTCCATTGGCATCTATAACAATTTTACTAAGGAGTCTTCCTGAACAGAAGAGATGCTGCCCGTCAGCTTCCAGGAAAGGATTAGTTTGATTATCTGTTAATAGAGTATCAAGTACTTAACAGCCCTCGCTCTCGATTTTAAATGACAGATTTCGGGCTGGATTTATCCATGTGAATTATATTATTATCTTGCCCAGAAAGATATGTCATTTTGATGGTGTTTATAAAGATGAGAAAGACAATCATGGAAAGGAACTACTTTATATCTAAGGCTGGCAAAGGTAAACACAGTAAACCATTAGTCTTTTTTTCATATGGCAAATACCATAAATAACTTTGCTCAACAAAAATAAAGCAATAAGCTATCCTTTTTATTGTATTAATAAATCAGCGGCAGACAAGAACGCTTTGTCACAATGGTGTAAGTGCCCTCCTGCCACTACCACACAACAGCCGTGGGAATAACGCTCACTTTGTTTTCCTTACTTGAGGCCGTTTCTCAAGCATAGCCATGCACGCCGCCCAACAACTGACCCTCGAGCCGTCTCTGGGCTTCTATCGCTCCACACGGTATCGCTAGCGGGAATGTTTTATTTGCCGCTACCAGTCACCCCGGGAGTTTTAATGATTTGTGAAGCTCCACTTCATGAGAAAACCCAAGCAGCCAACAGGTTCCTTGTGCCCTCACTCCACAGACAAATGCTCTTCACACCAGATAAGATGCTTAGTTACTCCAAAGGCAAGATGGGGTTGCTCCTGCACACCTTACAAATCTCTTTATGGACTGCTAGCAAACGAGCTCTAGGCAAAGCATGCAAGTATCACTCACTAATCCTAATCCTCAGTCACTTGGCTTTCTTTACAACCCAGAACATACTGAAGAACTGGAAACGACCCCCAAATCCTGCTGCAAACAGCTGCCACTGAACTTTTGTGGGGAGGAACCCAGAAGCCATGGGCTCAATGGTTGGTTTTATTACAGACCTCCTCTAAGACGCTAGTCAAGACAGTTCAATCTGACTTCTCCGAGACCAGCACTAGCAATGGCATTCCTTCTTCTGGTTCATCTTGCTTCAGAAAACGTGCTGAATTTTCAGAAGCGTTAAGGACTCTAATCTGTCACTGAGGACCATAGGCTCTCAGAGCGCTACCTGCTGAGAAAAGGTACAGTCACCCTTCTCTTCACTGAAGCACCCCAAATCCAGTGAAAGCCTCCAGCATTCTCTCCGTAAGTCTGTCCACTACTCAATTACCGATGTCTGAAATTAGCATGAGAACATACTCTCACAAGAATACTGTAAACTTTCGTGAATGAACATTTATGGGCCACAAAAATGATCCGAGGGCTGGAGCACCTCTGCTAGGAGGACAGGCTGAGAGAGCGGGGGGTGTTCAGCCTGGAGGAGAGGAGACTGCGGGAAGACCTCATTGCAGCCCTTCAGTGCTTAAAGGGGGCTGATAAGACGGGGACAGACTTTTTAGCAGGGCCAATAGCGACAGGACAAGGGGGAATGGTTTTAAACTAAAAGAGGGGTGATTCAGACTGGATATAAGGAAGAAATTTTTTACAACGAGGGTGGTGAGACACTGGCACAGGTTGCCCAGAGAGGTGGGAGATGCCCCATCCTTGGAAACATTCAAGGCCAGGCTGAATGGGGCTCTGAGCAACCTGATCTGGTTGAAGATGTCCCTGCCAACTGCAGGGGGGATGGACTGGATGGCCTTGAAAGGTCCCTTCCATCACAAAGCATTCTGTGATTCCATGGTTATGTATCATTTTACAGAAAAGATTAAGAACAGAAGGTTCATCCTGGGTGCGTACGGAGGTAGGTGTCAGACACACCCGCCACGGATCCTGCACAGAAGGCCCGAGTGATGACTAGCTCTTCCCTGGTGATCTGCCCTCCAGCTGGGCTTGCGCTTCATGCATTTGCAGGACGGAGCAATACTCCCTAAGCGTTCTGTGATCTACCGACCGTCTCGGATCTGGATCGGAGGAGTGGCAGCAGGCAGAACACACACGTCTTTGGGGGAAACCCATACTCAAAACCACCACCTCAGAAGATGCATCTTAAATGTCTCTTCCAACCTGAACGACTCTATGATTCTAGAGCCCACGGTACATTAAAAAAACCCACAGAGCAAGCATATCAAAACAAGCAATGACTTCTGAGGATCAGAAGAAAAACAGGCTTACCCACTGAAACGAGCACTAAAGACAAAATAGGACAAAAACATGTAAATAAAGCCCTGATCTATACAGAAAGACACAAGATTATGCCAAACATTAACTACAAAAAGTGATGTCGTGTTTAAAATCATTCAAATCAAAATTTCAGTTAAATACGGTCTCACCTGCCCTGAGTTATTCAGGCTGAAAAAAAAAAAAAAATCAAGCTTCCCAAAGGCAAAGCTCAGAAAGACGAGGAAAACCACACATTTAAAGGATCCACCTTAATTTGAATAAAATCTAGGTACCGGAAAGAAAGTCTGCATTGGAATGAAAGAAATGCACGTAACACCACGTTCCTCTGACTCTCTTAGTCTGGGTCAACTGCATCTCTTCAGCCTCCTGCCAATAATCTGCATTTCACATCCTGCCCTCTCCTACCTGGAGACAGAGATGCTCCAGCAAGCGCCTGCATGCGCTCGCTCCAGGTACATTCAGCATCGGAGGATTTTGTTTCCTGCTCTCGGCATACACGGGATCTCGCTCAACTCCTAACACACACACACCATGAGAGAGCAGAAAATAAAGCATGCTGGGAACCTGCAGGGGAAACACCAAAATCCTTAACCAAGGCTGAAAGTTTATGAAGGTACGACAAACTGAAATAAGATTTATTAGTGAAAGTCTGGTATCAAAGGACTCCATCTTCCAGTTCACACAGCCACGAGAAGGGGAGAGGAGCAACTATGAGAAAAGCTGCTATTTGGAGGAGTTTACCAACCCAGCCGGTGACACCAAGCCCCAGAAAGCACCCATGGCAATGAGGGCTTGCCACCACGATGAGCCACACGGTGCCACAGACAAGTGTGGGCTGTAGCCATGGGGAAGGGGCACTCCTGGCATGCAAAACACAGGAGACTCCTTCCTCGGGTGCGGAGATGCAGGTAACTAACCGTGAAAGGACGGGGCTCATTTCTGCTTGGCTAGGACTTGCTATGTAACAAGGAAGCATGCCGAGTCACTCTGGAAAGACAGAAGCTTTCTTGAAGCAAGGAATGAGTAAGAAGAGGTCCTGCAGCATGGAGAATACCTTGAAGATAGTGGCACCGCTTCTTCTGCTCCTGCTTCTCTTGTTTCTTCTGCGGATGCTGACTCAGCAAATTGGACTCAAAGTTACCCCAGAGATGGGAGGAGATTACGGCTTCCTAGTCCCTTCTCATGGGGGACGCTTCCCAAAGAGCAGGGATAGCCAGCCTTGCTGGCTCCAGCCCCATCAGAAATTCACCTTCTCAGCCTTATGTTGTCTTCCTTCCTTCTTTGGTGAGGACGATGGTGATGGCAGGAGCCTCATCGCTAGAACTGCCTCAGAGAGAAAGAGCAACTGCAACTCCTTTGAGAGCTCCAGGCTCCCAGGAGTAAATGGTACTCAAGGAGTATTAACCCTCAGGGGAGATGCCACAGTATCCAGAGAGAGTGGACATGCCTGCGACCAGGATCACTGTGAAGAGATTACTATTCCTGTAGATCGGCTGAAAAATTTGGACTTAGTACCTGTCTATCCTTCAAGAAGCTGGACAGACATTCAGCATGTAACATGAGTATCACGTTCATTCTAGCAGTGGGTATAGCCGCTGCTGGAGGCTACTGGGCAGGAGCCATGGAGGAGAAATGACAGCAGTTCATCAAATACAACTGTAAAAAACCAGAAGATTTTGAACACACAGCCATCAACTCCGGTATCTTCTTTATTTGCGAAAGCATAGCAACACTGTCCTTTATCTTGCTTAGGCTTTATGGCTCTCCTATGATCATTTAGTGTGTTTAATTACAGGATTATTCTGCATATATGCACCACTTGGGCTCTACAGCTGTCTCTCCTTCCTCGAACAAACTCCCATTTGGAGAGCAGAAAGTTAATTTACAGTGTCTTCACAGAGGCTTGGAAGTGAAGACGCTGCTCCTAGCAGGGTTCAGAATCTTCACTGCTGTCTTTTGGATGCTCTTCAGAAAAGAGGAAGATTGGGCCTGGATCCCGCAAGATGCTCTAGGAATCTCCATCTGCCTTTATGAGCTCAAAGAAGTTCACATAGCCAATACGAACCGCAGCTTGTTTCTGCTGGCATGGTGGGTCTATGTTGTCTTCCTTGTACTTATCGTTCCTTCACTGACCAGGTGTGGGGACAGCATAATGGGAATTATTGCTCTCGGACCATTTGATTCAGCACACCACGAGAAAATGCCACTTCTGCTGAAGATTCCAGTGTGGGACCCTACACCAGGTTCTGACAGACCTTCTACCGTCCTAGGCCTTGAGGGCATGGTAATTCCTGGTCTTCTGGTAGCCTGCTCTCACAGATCTGACATTCAGGCACACTCATCATGGATCTATTTTGTAACTTCCACTGCAGCTTATAGCCGCGGTCTGTTGGCAAGCTTTGTTGTTTCGGCATTAACGCGGGAAGATCGGCCAGCTCTTCTCTGCTTGCTGCCGTTCATTCTTACTGCTTGCCTCGTTGTTGCTTTTTTTACACCAGGAGTTGAGGTGCTTTGGACAGGCGGCAATTTTACAAAGTAGCCCCCCTGTCCTCCCTCAGAAATCCGAATCAGCTACCCTGATGCCCAAAAAGACCCAGATCCACAAGTGTGACTGAAAGAAGTGGAAGAACACATAATCGATCCTATACCCAATAAAGACCAATTAGATAATTTGTGTTGAAAAAAAGGCTTTACCAATACCAACATACACAGTGAAGAGGAAACCTCATGTTACCCAGAGTAAAAGCAAGCACCAAACATGACTGATCTTGAACAAAACCTTAAATCAGAGAATGGGATAGACACTATGGGAGGTGAAAGAATTCCAGAGCCACATCCAGAGAAAGCAGCTATACAATATGGCTGCTTTCCAGGTAACAGCGGACCCTCCCTGGGAAGAGACTTTAAAAGACCGTATGAACAGACAGCTCCAATCTAATAATAGAAGCGTAACTTGCAATAGCATCCTTTTTTTTTGTGAAATGCAAGTGCTTTATCCTGTTCGGATCTCTGTGCATACAGGATGCTCTTTCACTAAGCATTTCTATCCTGATGCTATTACATACAATAGAGTGATATAAAGATATTTTATTAGTGTTGGATAAGAAGTTAAAGATAACCATAAAGAATACAAAACGTTCTTATACAGTAAGTCTAGGGAATTAACTTGGAATAAACATAAAGGAACCTACTGTTCTAGAAAAAATGCTAAGTAATGCCTTTATAGGCATCATTGAAAACTATAAAAAACATGGATTCATAACTAAAGACAAAAATTATATTTGTGCCAGGATGATGCATGAAAGAGAACAAATCTCTCAATGCAGCCACAAAAAAAATAATTTTGTTGCTTTTTTGTTTTGGGGTTTTTGGCGGTTTGTAGGTTGGCTTGGTTTTAATTCACCTAAGGCTGATTTTCATCCTAAGCTGCCATACTCAACGTTTTACTCCAAAGTAGGCATATGGCACATTTAATTTCTACTTATTTCTGTTATATTATCAACTCTATCACAGTCCGTCCCCCTCCAGGCATAGTGAAGACCATGTCTAGTTCCTATAGAAGTTCAGGGATTGTTGCAGGGATTACTAAGAAAGTCTGGCTCGATGCAGGTAAGAAGTCATCAGGTATTTTACCCCCGTACGTTAATTTGGCCTGTTAGCTCCGTTTGTCAGGTGGAAAAGAGGAAGCATAGTGGTGCCTGTGAGCTCAGAAGCTGGAAAACTCGTCGTTCACGCACCGTAACTACAAGATCACGCTTCCTTCTTGATCAAAATGCAAAACGTAAAAGTTGTATCCATTCTATCGTAACCTGGGGTGGAGAAAAGGAGTGTCTACTTCTCACAGTATGGCTCCCAGACACCTTTTACTACACAACTCTCCTAAACCCTGTCCCTCCAAAAATATTTAATTAGTAGCTCCTGCTTGAGTATAGGCATAATGAATTTTGCACTTCCTATTTAGAGATTTAGGTACTTGGAGATTATTATGCCTATTAACGTACAGCTTAATAAGGAATAACAACGAGCGAAGCAAACACTTTGTATTGGTTGCTCAGTGGAAACTGGGAAGAAACCTCTGGCATACAGCAAAACACAAGAGCGCCTGCCTGGACGTAGAGCACTCCCAGGAGATGGCATGCTTTCTTTTTCTGCTTTTTATCAAGTCTCTCTTTCTTTCTTTGGTTTGACAGTGTAATTTAAAAAAAAAAAAAAAAATCCAGTATACCCTACGTGTACTGGGGTTCCCACTACTGTATCCAGCTCCAGGGTCCCCAGTACAAGAAAGGCGGTGGAGTGGGTCCAGAGGAGGGTCACAAAACTGATCAGAGGGCTGGAGCACCTCTCCTATGAGGAAAGGCTGAAAGAATTGGGGTTGTTCAGCCTGGAGAAGAGAAGGCTCCGGGGAGACCTTATAGTGGCCTTTCCATATATAAACAAGGCTTATAAGAAAGATGGAGACACATTTTACCACAGCCTGTAGTGACAGGAGAATGGGTACTGGTTTTAGAACTGAAAGAGGGTAGTTTTCGACTGGATATAAGGAAGAAATTTTTCACAATGAGGGTGGTGAGATGCTGGAACAGGTTGTCCAGAGAAGTTGTGGATGCCCCATCCCTGGAAACATTGAAGGTCAGGTTGGATGGGGCTCTGAGCAACCTGGTCTGGTTGAGGATGTCCCTGGTCATGGCAGGGGGGTTGGACTGGATGGCCTTGAAAGGTCCCTTCCAGCCTAAACCATTCTATGATTCTATGTTCCACTATTTTAGCATAGATTCATCATATATTCCAATATCGTACTTTGGAGAAAAGCCACAGGCTCAAGGCTTCAAAAAAAACCAAAAAAAACAACCCCAAGAATCTCAAAAGCAGTGACAGACTGGGACCTCCTTCCTACGCAGGAGCTGAGGCAAAGAAGGCATGCTCTTAGATCTGGTAATATACACCTAGTCGGACACCAGATGGCCCATCCGTGATCAGCCAGGAAAAACGTACTGTGCAGAGGATTTAACCCAGGGCCTCCCCGACTGCAGACCTACCGCCCCTGCCACCAGATAAACCTCAGTGCTGTTTCAACTTGAGAAGATGGAAACAGAATGCATGGGCGGGTTTTCCACTGTGTCAAGTTTCACAGGCGTATCTTGATTTTATTCTATTCAAAAAGCATTCTGACATGGAAAAATGCAGAAAGATGGGGATTTTCCCCAGATCAGGAGAACTGCCTGTTAGACAGAGGAACAATTTTGTCTCTCTACATCAACAGAAAGGCACAGTGAGGCAAGACAACCAAGACATCCAGCCAGAGGGACATGAGAACGCATCCTCCGCAAACTTTAACTTTATATGCTCATCACTCAAGGAAGTCCAGCAGAAATTCCCACATGTAAAAGGTTGAGCTGCTAAAAAATTCGCAAGTGTCATGTTTCACCACAAAAGGCCCGTGACCCAACACCGGACGGGACAAGCCTACAGCATTTTAAGCCAAGTTGTCAGTTGCTAAAAACAGCAGCTTTTTTTTGGTTGTAAGGGAGATATATTTCACTATTTCCCCATCCACTGTAGTGAGTAAGAGGGAACTCTTACTGGAAGGAGGGACAGCAATACCCACAACCTTAATAGGAAAGGTTTAAAATGTTACCATCACCTGTAACCAGCACCATTAAAACTATGACCACAGTTGATGCTCCTCTGAGTAATACCAGGAACATGACAGCTAAAATACAGCATGGAGACCACCGAATCATGCCACTAGACATGCTAAATAATTTTTAAAAACTAACATGTTTCTAATAAGAGCATTAAACAGGACAATTTTAGCTAAATTAATAGCCAGCTGTATTTAAAAACTGTTATCAATATCTACCATTATGACTCATAATAAGATAAAATCCTATAAAGCGCAATTACCCTCTCCATACAAAGGGCAAAACCATACAGATAAACCATGCTGGCTATCAAATTCTCCAAATGTGGCCACTTAAAAGTGATTGAACTTCCACAGCTGATGCTGAGTCTTGGACACTTTCTTTTTTGGTTGTCACTATAGCATCTTTACCAGCACTAAGTGTGTGAAAAACAGAATTAATTCCAAGCAGCCTGTTCATTGTATGGGACCTATTTTACAATACATCAAAGATGACATGCAAAAGTATGGAAATTAGTATGGAAACCTTCTAAACCAGTATCTAGCAACAGTCCTACCGAAGTAGAGGCTTGGAGGAAGGGAGATGGGGACTGGAATATCAAGAAGGTGTGGGAAGGGAACATCAAGTAAATGATAGTTTGATGAACAAAGGAAGGATACCTACCAGTAGATAGAGACTCCCTTAAGAGGTATAAGCCCATGTGCACGTTCACAACCTGATCAGGCAGAACATCCAATCACTTGGGATCAGGCTTCCCTGTCTTAGCAGTGGCTAAGAAGTGTCTCCTGACATGTCTGCACGCAGTAAAGAAAGAAATTAAGCATGCCCCAATCCTGAACTAAGGAATACCTTCCCTTCTTGGGAACAAAAGAGAGAAGACCAGATTGGAAATCACATCTCAAACAAGCCTGTTTCCACCTCCAAGGAGTTCTCAGAGGCAGGTCTCTCTCTCCTGGGCTCAATTACTGAGAAGCCTCAAGTTCCCTTGCTTGTCTTATCCACCCTGACAAACTGCAGAGAAACCATCCAACTTGGCAAACGAAGGAGGCTCTCAGGTACCAGAAGCAGTCCTATCCGCCACACTCTTTTGAAAGAAATGCAGTCTGAACACTTTTTTTAGTAGGTCTTTTTTTGGAAAATAAAGATAATACATCTGAACACTTGACAGAAATAATCTACCACAAGTCATGAAGCATTTAAAGTCCACTGGAGAGACTGATGCCATAAAAATATTTTTAAAAAAGTCAGCCCAGTGGCCCAAATTTAGGAAAGACAGAGCGAAAAAGCTTTCTAAGAATGAAAGAAACAAAATGTGTTGATGAAAACTCTTTAAGCAAAGGAGCTTGTTCTGACTCTACCAAGCAACTAGAAGCAACTGAAAGGAAAGGGAATACTCAGCTTAACAAATGCAGGCAAAGCACGTGTTTTGGCAGTGTTTGGCTGCCCCCATCTGCATACTGGGGCAAAAAAGTTCTTGTTAAGGGGCTTGTGCACAGGCGTGGTATTGATGTATACAATCCAGCTACCGATAGGCGACCTTTCCTCTTTCTCTGAGGTTTTTCATATTCATGGTAGATGACTCCAAGGAGCATGCTCCAGGTTGAGTAAGTTCAGGATCAGTGTTCCTAGCTGAAAAGATGATGTGGGACTGCTCTACTCAACACTTGAAGGCTTCAGTGATCACATAGTACTTAATGCGATCTGAGGTCCAAGCAACAGAAATACAGATTTCTGGAAAGGACGCATCCTTCAACGTGCTGCTGAGGTCACTTGCGCTACGGCAGGAACTACCATGACTGCCCCTATCTGTTGCAGCTTAGCTACTTCAGCTGCTCCTTGGCACAAGTTGAAAAGCACACGGAGCTCAGACTGCTCTCCATGAAACTTGCTTGCTACAGAAACAAAAACACAAGCGTTTTTCCTTGCTTATGTCTGACAGCAAAAGAAAGCTTCTGTTCTGAGGGCCTTCAAAAGAGAACTGGTAGGTTAATGATGCTGACCTAGATGAAATTCAGAAGCTGCCGCAAGTTAACATTTGGGTTGACCATTCAGTGATTCTGATGCCTTTTTTTGTTAGGACAAAAGAGCTTGAATTTCACCACTACTCTAACACAAGTGATAGCTGCTACAAACGCTGTCTTCCTGAAGAGGTGCCACAGCCACCAATTTAAAAGGCTGACTTGTAACAGTGGGGAATAGGATCGCTGCCTGAGGGCAAAACCCTTACTGAGCTGTGAGGAAACTCTGACAGAAGACCCAAGCCTGACAGATTCTGGAGAAAGGCCCACTGCCACGAGAATGCGAGGTCAGTTCTTCAGTTGCTACAAAGGAAAGAGAGGGGCAAAATTATGTGCTTCTCCTTTCCTTCAGGCCTCCTATAACCGACCACGTGAATCAGTGTAGCAGAAAGGACTGCTTGCAGCTGATCCCTCTGCAGGTGGGGAGCTTGGAGAGTGTGGACAGTCAAGAAGGTGAAGCAGTGATGAAAAATAAACTAGCAATTTCTTTCAAGATATACACTGGATTTTTGCTTTGCCCCTAAGCTCTTCTTCCAAAGAGAAGACATTCCTATGAGAGAAAATTCACAGATCCCAGCAGGATGATGCCAAAGACCTAAAGAATCAATATGGGGGTTTCTCCTGGTTATTTTTAGGGCTGCCGGCTTAAAATCCCTGAGAACTTGTTGATACGTATGCAGTGCTCCCCTAAACAAAGGAGGAAGATACATACGAACACCTGAAAGTGTATCAAACCTTAAGCCATGAAATATGGCTGGATGCCTAATGTTTTAGGTAGCAGGCTACAGAAGGGCCATGAAAAATAAAGGATAAAAACAAACAAATCAAAGACATAGGCAACAGAACAAAAGACAGGTAGCTGATAAAACATGAGAAGAGCTATGACTTAATCTGTAGGTTGGGTCAGGCTCCAGCCTTGTTAAAGTATGTGAAGTAAGAGGTCACAGCAATGTTACTGCTAGATCAAAGCCCATGGTTGCAAGCCTTTGGGTATATGCATCCTTTCAATCTAAGCATGTCATTGCATAAGTGCTCAGAAGTATAAGTCTCCCATCTTTTTTAACAGAAGTTTCAAAAGTGGGATGAAATTGGCTCGATATTTCTCAGTTTGTCCCTGAGAAAATGGTAAGAAGATTGCGTAGCACTTTTGTAAAGCAAACCTGCAGCCTTGCAGGACGAGTGACAAAACTATTATTTCCACCTTCATGGAGTTACAGCATATCAGAACAAGTTATTGTTGGCATGAGAAGCTAGTGACTTGACATTTCAGGCTGATGTTTACTTAAGTGAGTACCTTTTGGAAACATCTTGATAAAAGAAGCATTTCAAAGCACTAACAAAGGGTCCTAAATTGGCCGACACCTGCACAGAAACAAGCTTTAAAGACTCCATACTCTAAGAATTTGGTTACTTTAGACAACTTGCTGCTGTAAAATTAGTTTTCAAACTACTAAGAAACCAAGATTCTAGAAAATTCTTCATATGCAACATTTGCTAGAATACGTTAAATTTCACAGACACCTTCCAGTCTCCTTACCTCTTGTCCTGAAAGGTAGTATGCTGCTAGAAGACCACCAATGAAGCGAATATTAACCTCAAAAACAGACACTTCGGAATTCTAGAACAGGAAGAAAGAGTAAATAATTAACCAACATCCTAATCAAAGAAGAAAAAAAAAAAATCATCAAGGTAGAGGCAAGTACATACCCTAAACCAAGGGTTTGTACTGTTTCAGTATCTAGATCCATACTGAAATTCCTGCGCACATCTTCAGGACACCAAGTGATAATTCTAGTTACAGCTTCAACTGATTTTTAAAAATCAAATTAGTTTTTCTCCTGCTCTCTAATCAGATTGCACTTTGTGGTGATAATTAAAGTTGTTTGAGGATGGTAGGAAAGAAGGCGAGGACTGTACATTTCCATAATTCAGCATCTTTTCTCTTACGTTTAAGCATAACACCAGATCTTCTGGGTTTACAGGATAAAGTGAAATAATAATTAGAGAATTCCTGTAATGTTCGTTCTTAACCTGAATTACCGATGTGCCACCTCAAATTCAGAGCTCCATTTTAACATAGTCTCTGCCTAGGAATAGCCTTTATGTATTGAATGTTATGACAACACGTACTGCAAGACGACTGAGAAACTCAAGAGAACAAACCATTTTACTGCCTTCCTCCACATGAATATCCTTGGGCTAAATCCACCAGTATCTTTTGTCTCATTTAAACATCTTTCTGCCTCCCTCTGCACCCCATTCACTCCTTTGCCTGCATACACCCCATCTGTCTCCCTCATAAGCTTCTCTCCACTCAACCCATTAGACAGAGAAATGTAGTTTTAATAAAAGATTTTGAGATAAGGGAGACTTTTCTTGTTATCCAGAAAAGTAACTATAATGTACACTGTACAAGTTGACCCACCAATTAGCACACAGCTGACATGATATTTATAGGTATGTCTTCCCTTTCACACTATTTCTACGGCACCTGTAGTTGTATCATGCATTTTTTTTTTATCCAAAACAAATGCATTTTGCATATATTACTTATTTCAGAAAGATTATATGAATACTTTAAAGATTTCCTCAAATAGCGCTGATGATTAGAAGTCTAAAGTTCAAAATACTCCCAAAATATAGGTTTTTAGTAAAAGACGTATTTTTATTCACATGCAGGTGATACCAGAAAAATATCAATAATGCAGCCTATGATTCCACTTAATACCTATTAAAGTCACGAATCACACAAGCAATGGTACAATGTAGAGTGAAACCAATGATTTCTATTCCTCAGTAAAAGAATCCAAGGGGAACAAATTTATGTATTTATTTATAAACTTCCAACTATATAGGGAAATTACGCAAGTCTGATGTATATATAAGACAACTCATTAACCTTCAGAAATGTTTTTTTAATACATAGGAAGCTGCAATTGAACCCCGGTGGGTCATGTACGTTTCTGCCACCCAAACGCTAGATTAATTCTGCAAATTTATATTGAGATTGCCTCAGATCAGACAAAAGTTACGGAAGTAATTTAGTTCACCCTCATAATGGTACCATTATGTCTACACTGTCTCTGATATATTTAGAGTCTTCAGTTTTAGACTGAATAATTATCTGGCACTAACTGAAAAAAGCAGAGTAGAATTTCTTTAATGTTTGCCAGACAGTCAATGCATAAAACAAAAGAAAAAACCCCAAACTATTTCTGAAATGCAGGATATAATATAAAAACAACAGTAAGCATCTGCTCAATTCTGACTGTATACCTACGTTTCATTTTGTGCATTACTGAATGGAAAATTATTTTGGAACCACAGGGCAGGTCCAAGGATTGAAATACAAATTCCGTCACAGAGTCTGTGACAGTCCCAAAATTAGTAATAAGAACACTAATCAATATGGATAAAATAAAGCCATTTCTTCCACTTAACGCTTCCAAACGGCACACAAAGAACGTCAGATGCTGTATGACCAACCGGGAAATTCTTGCGATAGATTCAGAACCTGCAGGCAAACTGAGATGACTCAAGTGGCATTCTTCATGTTAAAACATCTTGAGGACACGGAAGAAGAGATTATATTGTTAAGTGATTTATACACCGTGGTTTGGGGGGAAATTGTCTTTCACAGCTCAGTTATTTCCAACTACTATTAGCCAGTAAAGGCTCATCTTTCTGCCTTCATTTCTGAGGCCCTGTTGGTTCTCACTGACCACTTCTCCTTTCTTCCATTATCCAATTATAATTTGTACTTCGAAAATACAATATATAGATGTATCTTCACTTATAATTAAAGTGTGAAAGGGTTGGGTGGGATTTTTTTCCAAAATAAAGTTACTAACACGGAGAATTTCACTAAAGCTTACATCTGAACTTCTGATACTTCGAATCGTAAGTTTTTTAAGTTCCAGCTGAAAGACCTCTTCTGTCTCCCGCCAAGAGGAACACTGTGAAAAGGACTAGAGAAATATTAGGGCAAGCTTTACTCACCACACTGAAATCAAGATTTTTGTCAATCCACTCTTGTCCTTCTCTGAATTCATCGTGAAGCCCCATGATATAAAGAGTATCCAATGCATCTACTATGGTAGCACCCATTTGCGAGTTTCCTACACACAAAAAGAAGGATTTCTATTACACATGATTACTTCATCACCTTTCTTCATCATCACAAGCATGAGAAAATAACCCAAGCAGTAGCAAAGCAAAGTTACTACAAAGATGACAGCATAATCAAACCGAGCAAGGAATTAGCAGCTACATAGGAGGATCACACTTCTCTTTCAAAGCATCCATCCTCTGGCGCAGTTTGGCTTCTGGGGAGAAAAGACGACTAAAGATAGGAAAAAAAACCCCACCCTTCTCATCTGCTTTCTTAACCTGAACGTGAGCAACTGTACTTTGACACAAAACAAGGACAGGAAGACATTCAGCTTCAAAAAGCTATTCGGCATTTTAGGACAGAAGCAGTAAAAAAGAAGCATATGCAAGGTAAAGCAATCTGTATTTGCAGTAATGCCTTGCATTTCCCAACACTCACTGCTGAAACGTTCCGAGGTTTGCGGTTACGGAAGGTACCTCATCCCTGAAAGCATGGACTGACGAGCAGGGATGCCCTGCCTTGGCCTGGCTGCTAAAGCTGCAGCCCCAGGGTGTTCAGGGACCCACGCTTCCAGGTGCTAAGGATTCCTGAACTGCCGCCATTTCCAGCGGAGCATTGAGAGCCAAATACAAATCCACGGTGCTTTACCCTAAAATGGCATTCACTGGAAACAGCAGCAATTTAACGTTGATTGACAAGTGACTCCTTGGTTTGCACAAGGGAGACAGGCTGAAGGTGGTGAGCCACTGACCACGTCGGCCTTGGCCTCCTTAGCCCAGCCCAGCCTAAGTCGGCCTTGGCCTCCTTAGCCCAGCCCAGCCTAGCCTAAGTCGGCCTTGACCTCCTTAGCCCAGCCCAGCCTAGCCTAAGTCGGCCTTGGCCTCCTTAGCCCAGCCCAGCCCGGCCTAAGTCGGCCTTGGCCTCCTTAGCCCAGCCCAGCCCGGCCTAAGTCGGCCTTGGCCTCCTTAGCCCAGCCCAGCCCGGCCTAAGTCGGCCTTGGCCTCCTTAGCCCAGCCCAGCCCGGCCTAAGTCGGCCTTGGCCTCCTTAGCCCAGTTCAGCCTAAGTCAGCCTTGGCCTCCTTAGCCCAGTTCAGCCTAAGTCAGCCTTGGCCTCTTTAGCCCAGCCCGGCCTAAGTCAGCCTTGGCCTCCTTAGCCCAGCCCAGCCTAAGTCGGCCTTGACCTCCTTAGCCCAGCCCAGCCTAAGCTGCTGCCCTCAGCAGGCAGAGGTCCTTGTTTCGAGAGGAAACAGGGGTTTATTCATTTTCATGGAGTGTATAAAACTTCCTACGCACTAAGAAAGTAGCCCCAAATTCACTGTTCATACCAGTATTCTATAAAACAGTACAATAACTATATGATTAGCAATTTAATGACAGTAGTCTCCTGACAAGTTAAGCCAATTTTATTTTTTTAATGTGCTTTTCATCCATAATGGCATTTCTGCAGCACAGTGTTCCTGCTTGGTTGTTTCTATTCATTCATTTCTGATTTTTACATGTTTAGAGATCTTTTTTTTTCCCCTCAAGCCTAACAGTAACTGAATGAAGCCATCACCCTCGCATTTCTTTTACACACCTAAATGACTGATACTTACACGCAAGCTTAATTCAGAGATAGCTTTCCCCAAATAATAAAAATTAAACACAACAGTCTCTATGACAAAGTAATTGCCAACTAATTTCTTCAAAAATAGCTGTGCATCTGTTTTAATTAATTTAAACTAGATATGGAAAGCCTTAATTTGGTGGTGTTTGTTAAGAATATTCAAGTACAGATCGGGACGCGCTACCTTTCGCAAGATTAATTAAAAAGCTTTATCACTTCAAAAATATGCAAATCCGACCATGACACAGGGACGAACTTCAGTATTAGCTGACGAGGTATTTCTGACGTAAAGGTAGAATGTGTTACACTGCCATGGCGCTCTGTTCCTTTATTTAAACCACATTGATAACATTTTCAAATACACAAGGTATTTGAACGAATAGGGAAATAGCCTTGGGAAATCCCGAAAGCTCCTCTTGTAATAGTTTCAAAAATAAAAACCTTCCAACTTAAACACAGCGATAACCACATCCGTAAGCTCCCATACTCTATACGTGGCACGGGGTGAGGAGAATACATTGTGCGGGGATGGACTGGCGTGGCGTGTCCCCCCCCAGGAGACAGACCAGACACCGCGGTACAGCCATCCACAGCTCTCCAGATCCCAGAAGTACCTTCAAGTGCCCACAGGGTGGGACAGCACTACGTGGGGCACGAGAAGGCTGCTTCCCAGCCTTCCAGAAAATATCCTCAAAAATACAGATTTAAACAACCGTTTTCATGGAGTTCTCTCCACAGAACCATGAAATGGGCTATGGAAATGCAAAAGCCCATGATTATTTTTGCCATCTCATGAATCCAATAGATGCATCCAGACATAGATGGAGAGCAAAAAAAGCTAGAACTGCTAGAACAGAGCTCTCCAGAATCAAGCAAGAATGTCCATGGCTTCCTAACGCACCCCAGAGTGACTGAACACTGCACCTTCACCAAACACAGACAAGAAATTTGCTTTTATCCTCGCAATGTTAAAAGTCACCCTCAGCCCCATGTACAGAAATCTCACCTCAACCAGTCGTCCCCAACAGGGATTGATCGAAAACCTGTTTCACACAAGATCCCCCAGCGTTGTTTGCAGCCGCAGAAATAAACGCGGTCCGATAGAGCAAAACAGCCTTGCTCAGCATTTTTTGCCCCTAAGAATCAATTAAAGGCATAGATGCAGACTCCAAGCTTCTGTCTGGGCCCCGCTCCAACGGTTTGTTCAAGCTCTCCCTCCTGCTGCCTTTTTGCCCCTTTCTCTCATCTTTGGTGTCTGTCTGTCCTAGACCCACAAACATCCAACAAACCATTACCAAGCAAAGCCCCTCCTGCTCACGCATGCCTCTTCCCCGAGCACTGACGGGTGCCTGTTTCTGGTTACAGCTTCTAGACTCCACGTGAGAGCTCAACTGCTTCTTACCATGGTCTCCTAAGGATAACATTTATATCCCAACCCATAATAAGTTATTCATTTTTCTTGTTTCTTATTCATAAATAGGCTATTTCAACCAAATTTATTTCTCCTTTTTCTTAAACACATGGTAACTAATCCTAACTGCACACCAGCACTTCTTCCTTGACGAAGACTCAGAACAACAATCTTTGGTTTTTAAACCTTTCTGGCTGAACACGTTTCCAAAAGGTCAAGAGATGACAAGTCAATATTTTGCAACAGATTGTCTACCCAGTCTTCTTCCTTTAGCGTTCATCAGGCAGCACAAGGCAAGCTAATTCCTCCTCCTGGGCACCAAGGGGGAAGAGTCCAAAACGCAGAGTTCATACCCAGGAGTCTTGTGCCTACAAGAACAGAGCAGGACAGAGGGCAACGCAGAGGACAACAGACTTAACGTAACACCTTGGCTGCCCCACACCGCAAGAGAAGTACAGCTTAAAACCATTTGTGGGCTACACTAGGTTGGGTTAGAGAGTAAAATTAATTAATCGATCTCAGCTTCTTTCTTGGAGGACTACATGGAGAGGATGTCATTCTTGATTTTTTCCGAAATAACAACTTCTGCTGAATTCTTCTGTATCTGCCGAGGTTCACAACCTAACCAGAACCGGCAATGATGTTCTCATAGCTGTCCTCCTCCGCCTTAAAATGCACTGCACCACCAGCAAGGCAGCAGCTGAAATCTAAAGCGGGGAGAAACGGCAAGTGCTCAAAGACCACGGGCCCACATTTGAGTCACATGTGGTGCTAGAGGGAAAACAGACCACGATGGACAGGCAGCTGTACTTCCCCCTCCTGACGCCCACACCAACCACTCAGTCTAAAGTTACAGAGACAAATCATTTCCCATTCATAACATAGTTTTTTTTCCTTTCATAGCCATGCTAAGATCCACAAATTTTGCCTTAAAGGATAAGAGGATAGTCTTCGTGGACTTAAACTGCAGAAGGTGTAATTTGAGAAGTAATAAAGTATGTCTATACAATGAGAGAATAGTTTAGAGGAGCATACTCTGCTTACTACCGCCTCAACAGTCTGGTCCGTTATTGCTCTGGATACAGAGAGAGCAGATGTCTCATTGTGATGAAAAAAGCTATAAAACAATTAAATTATAATAGAAAATAGCAATTCTCCTAGCTGAAGGCACTCCTCCCAGGGTCCGTCTCTGTTCAATACAAAGGCTCGGTTGGGCATGTCGCGTAAGATAATAACGGATTCCAAAAGGGCTCAGTTTTACAAATGTCAGATTAGGAAGTTTCCTCTCCATATAATTATAGTTCTAGTTGATTGAGCTCCAAATTTAATGAAGTTTGCCTAATGAATGCAATATTCGTTCTTCTAAATAAAACAGAACATCCATCATGAGCTAATGGAAGGAATTTAGCAGTGAAATAGCTGAACTATTAACAAAATCGTGCACACTCATTAAGCAAGAGTCTTATTCCAAAGGACTGCAAAATAATAAGTCAGATTTATATGTAAGTAGACTTCAGCTTCCTGAGATTAGACAAATAATTCTTTCACTTGATAGCACATAAATCTACAGTCCGAAATATCTAACAAATCATATGACTAAGTGTAAACAGCAGGGCCATTACGAGAAAAATGGTCTTCCTATCTAAAATTCTTTCAGTATGCCAAAGTGCTAGATGAAGAACCGGTTTATTTATACCATTTAAAGTCTCACAAGCGACTATCAAAGCACGGGGAGACAGCTCGTTGTCATGTGTTCCATGACAAAAGGAATATCAAGAAAATAAATAGCCCATTTTCATTATACTATAAGGATAAGTACAGCGATTTAGAAAGTCTGATACCAGCTACAGAGTTGGTTAGTGTATTTATTACGTGGAAGCAGAAGAGACTACAAGCAGTAAGGTACTAGAGAAAATATGCAAACTAGCATAGATCAATTACTATCAGAGAAGACTATGAGAATTAGAGACACAGACACGTTATGTAAATAAGGAATAAGATGACAAATTAAAACTCTATGCCAGCAAACTGAAGTCACGCAATTGAAGTTGAAAAGCCATCATCAAATAGGTGCTTCACAGAAACTTTGATTATTTGACACGTCACCCGTACCTAACTCCTTTCTTCAACAGGTATACGCCACACATGGATCTCATCACTTCTCCCAAAAAACACTCCCCCGGGGGCTTTCATTAGCCCGAGCTGAGGGCCGAGCAGGGGTACTGGACCTCTCTGGGATGGAGTTAATTTTCTTCACTGCTGCCCGTATGGTGCTGTGGTTTGGATTTTTGCCTTCACTTATTAAACTACCTTTATCTCAACCCATGGGTTTTCTTGCTTTTGCTCTTCCTGTTCTCGCTGGGGAGAGAATTTTCCTTCTTTCCCTTTCGCCTCTGTCTGTCTGTGCTCCAACGCTCTTGTGTTACAAGCGTGTTAGTGCCTTACAGGGCACTCGGCATCCATCCAGAGACCGGTCAGAGGAGCGACAAACCTGAAGGAAACACAGCCTGTTCAGACGGATCCCTCCTTACCAAAATGCAGGCTGGGGCAGAGCAGAGCTGCTACAAAGTCGAGGAAAGCAGCCTAAGTGGAAAAATTACCATGAGGCCACCCCGCTTCCAAGGAAAGTCATGTACAACAGGCTTAACAGGTGCACGTAAACATTCTTACCCTTCTGCAGCGGCTGAAAAGGAAATATTTTATTATTAAGCAGAAAAGATGAAAGACCCAAAAGCGGGATGCTCGTCAGTTCATTTACAATCAAGGTAGGGCTTTAATATTTCCTCAACAAAATACACACAGGGATCTAATACAGCCTCTTGTTCTTGTTTACAAGGACAGCCTGCGGGTACCGCCACCAGCTATGTTTTGAAGAAAGCTAAGGGAATTGGCGAGATTGCTTGAGGAAAAACAAGCAGTTGGATACAGTAAAAGCATTTGGGCTGTTATTGAAGACAACTGCCTCTATATCATACAAATAGCAAGCATCTCTCTGTCAAGACATCCCTGCTATGGAAATAAGTTATTTTATACTCCAGAAAGCCACCTTCTCTTCGTAAGCATTAGAAAGCTGGAATGTGTAGCTAGTTATGCGCAGCGCCTAGAGGCCTGGAGGTAAGGCAAGGGCTTCCCCTTTCAGACCAGCCTGGCGAGCAGGACGCTCACACCGACGGACAGAACCGCAAGATACAGAGCTCCTGTGCCAGAAACAGCAGTGGTCTCAGTCACTCGTACCCAGTCCTGGGTTTTTTCAGGGCCCTGGACGGACATTATGTACTGGAAGCAGAACCTACTCCCACTGGCGCAGAACGCCTTTGATGACCGGTGTGTTTAATTTGGGGGTGGAGGGAGGCTCAATTTGGAAAAGGAATCCAAGAGGACCAAAGCCTCGAGGGATAATGTAATACCTAAGCGAAATTTCTGCTCTGGCGGGTGACCTGAACGTCCGAGGGGCCCAGCACCGCTGTCAGAGCACCCCGACCGGTGGGGCGAGCCAAGCACCGGGCAGAACCTCCCTGCCCCAGCGCAGCCCTTCCAGAAGGCAGCGGAGGGGCAGAGCCTCCCCAGGGAGGCATACCCCGGCACGCTAGGAGCCTAAGAGATTCGCTATTTTTCACAGAGGCAGGTGTTTTAATCCCAACCAACAAAGCGAATAGGCTTCCTTCATAAACTCAGCCTGACATTAAACACAGAGTTATTACGGTCTTAAAAAAATAAATATTCTTGTTATTGATATTCTTGCCAGGCCAGCTTCAGAATGGCTGAAAAATGCCGGCTGGGCAAGACGGTACTGATCTAGGGAAAGTATAGCAGTCTCTACTCAAAAAGATTCAAATAATTCAAGTTTTCAGACTGCAGCAACAGGATTTCTTAATGTGATAGACAATTACAGACGTGGTAGGAAAATGTATTACATGAAAATTAAAAGCAAACAATTATCAACCCAGTTTTCTGTCTCTCTAATGAGGCTCTGGCAATAAAGCTGCCACTACTGAAGCATACCACTTGTAAAATATCTTATGACTCATAAGGAACAAGATAACGTTTAAGAAAATGAATTAAACTTTTGAACAAGAGAGTTTAATTCCACTGTGAAAACAAGTGCCTCAAAATTAGTCAATGAAACCATACATTTCATACAAAACTGCAACGTATGATTTCAGCTCAGCCATAAAATGCAATGAATGAGCCTTTAAGTATCCATGAAGAAACCAATTGCCTTTAACATTTTAGACTAATTAAAAAAGCAGAACAAAAAACTAAGCATGTTGATTGCTTCGTTCCATTAAATTGCTGCTAATAGACAACACAAAAAGGAGTTCCTAATCTTTTGTACCAGACAGTAAAGTATTTTAGCATATAAATAACACTAAATAATCAATTGTAATGCTTTCCTTAATTTTATAAATGAGGAAGTAATGGGAGCAAAGCATTTTAGTGTACGCTAGCCTTTGTTCTTTGAATCTAAAAGTGGACCTGCAGGTAGATGTTATTCATCGACAAACCGCTGCTTAAACAGCCACCGCCTTAAGACCCACATTTAAAAACCTCTGTCTAAGAATTTCTACTGCAGTAAACCTTCCTCTTCTCTGCTCTTCACTTGATTGCTTCACTTTGCTCTCCAACTAAATCCTGCACGGCCCTTCAGCTTCGTTCAAAATTCACACAAGCAAGAGTGGAAGGCAGTCCCTCTAGTTCAAAGTCTGAATGTGCTCAAAGCTAAATGTGAAAAGGGCTTAGCATATTAATAACGGACTGTTTCGATCTTCTACGTTTCTTTCAATCGCCTTGTCCTTCATTTTTTTTCCCCCCTCCTTATTTTGTTTGTAAGCACAAACACAAAACTGAATTACCATATATAGGAGGAGGAAAGAGCGGACTGTGTGCAGACCATAATTAAGATTAATGCTGGAACTACGATCCGAGTTAGCGGAAGGTTAAGACCTGATGATAACTGAAAGGCCACAACGTCAGGAGAGAAAGATTAAGATGAGCTTCAGAGTAGGAAAGAAACAAGGGAGAGGAGATGGCATTGAGTAAAAAGAGAGAAGTGTATCAGAAGGGAGGCAAGAATAACAGGCAAGAAGTGAATGGTGATGGCAATCAGCTACGCACTTGAAGCGGTCAACCAAAACCAGCCAAAAATACCGATCTGGAGCAACTCCATTTGGAGAGATCGGAAAGTGGAAGATCGGAGCGAAGAGTACCTGTGAAGGACAGCTTGGAAGCATGCAGAACCTGAACGCAGGCAGCGGTCAGTTAAACCCAGCAGCAAGCAAAGCAAGATTAATACTTGACAGCAAATAAGAGAGCAAGATGTTATCTGGACTCGAGTACAGTTGTGTGACCTGAGTGCAGAAATCTTAGGCGTGAAGCAAGCTAAGTACTGATCGTCCAAGACAGTAAAGATACAACTTCTGACAGATAACGGTAAGCTAAACCACTCCGTCAGCTAGGCAGTAGGAGAGGCATCACAAAAAACGCACCTCTAACAGCCATCACGTCACATAAGCTTTTCCATCTTTAGATAATCAAAAGCTTGGGCCACTTCAGCACATTTTTGTCCAAACCATATTCTAAATTTTCTTTAAGACGACTGAAGAGGAGCTAATTTCACTTTGGTAGCCACAGAACGTCAGGAGAATGGTGCAAAACTCGAGCGAACCACCTCCGACAGAAGCCAAGGTGCATCAGGCACCAGCGCAGCGCCGCGCTCCCGCGGCTGCGGGCTTCGGCTGCCAGCAAAGCGGGCTGGCAGCTGCCTCCCGCTTCGTACGTGTCCATCTTCCTGCCCTTACCACATTTAGGTTTTGTTTCTATATTTAACCAATCCTTATTTAGTTGTCATGCCCGTTTACTTAATGTTTTAACACAGCCCAAAATAGAAATTAAGGCTGTGCAGTCATTTCCTTCTTACACCCTGTATCCTTAATGCCAAATGAAAGGAAACAAGTTTAAATTCAAGAATAGCACTCCCACAACCTAAATAATTCCCAAATCAAAACAAACTTAAGTCCAAAGATTCCTAACGGGAAACAGATTTTTTTTCCTCAGAGCAAACCACCTGGTTTATAAGAGAAAAACAGGAGAGGATGCTATTAGAGAGAATAAAAATTCTCCATTTGAGCCTGAGCCCTGAACTCTAATATGACTTAATTTCTTCAGTGACGTTCGATGTAGATGTTTACCTCACTATTCTGTAGGGCAGGTTACAGAAATAAGGTGTGTTTATCTAATTCCACTTTACATCTGTACAACTCTTTTTTTTAAAGGCAGAATTTTTAATCTGCTGAATAACGCCTTAGGATTTAACATCATCAGTTCAGAAACATGTAAAAAAGCCACGGAGAACAACTGACCTAAATGTGCTGTACGCGAGCTAATACACACTGGGTGAGAAGAGCTCAGTGGGAATACTGTATTATTAAAAAGAAGAACAGAAGACAGCAGCTGCTCATGGTGAATCTTCCTGATACGCACAGGCACGCTTGTGACAGTTTCATGAAATAGCAATATCATTAAAAAAATATTCTTAGCTAACCACAGTTGCCTTCATCGCTGGCACCAGTACTGTGAAGCAGCTCGGAGGGAATGCACAGCCAGGTTGCTTTCCTGCCCGCACACGTTTGCAAGTTTTGGAGAACCACCATATTCTGAATAAACACCACGTCTGTTGCTGTGAGGCAAAACAGCGTCTACAAAACACTATTTGCCCAAGGAGCAGCATCAGAGGACAGCTTTAAATGAGATGAACTGAGGAAAAGTCAGAGGGTTTGTAAGGGGAAGTTTTATCTTCGCATCAACATTACGGCCTTTTTAAGAAGTCAACTTGCATATGGACAGAGACTCTATACAGAAGGTATGTAAGAACATCCCTTAACAACGGCTCTTAAGCAATCTAACCTGCCACAGGATAAGAGAAAATTGTTCTCATGCAGATGAATAATTGGTTTAAAGACAGAAAATAGGCTAAGTGTAAACAACCGATTCTCACTAGGAGAGGAAACCGCCAGTAGGATCCTAGAGATGAATGCTCGGGCACATGCTTATTTACAAAATCATTCGGAAATATTTATAAATCATCATATTTATAAATAATTCAGAAATACCGTACACAGCGGATGAGGATTTTGAAAAGGAATGCTACTGCAGAAAAGCCGCCCTATAGCGAGTTTCTAGACTCCATAAAGGAGCCTAAAAGACGCAAAATACAATTATCAGGAAAGGAACGGTGAACAAAACAGAAAACAGAACAAAGTTTTAGTGTTCCTCTCAAAAAAGGGAACTTGAAAAGACATAAAGAAAGGAGATAATGTATGGGGTATGAAAAAAACGTATGTATGAGAAAGGACTTAACGGACCCAGACTCGCCACGTAAGACAGGCACACAACCGAGGGCAGATGCAGTTCTCCAAACTCACGCATGGCGAGGAAGAGATGAATCGTGGGCTGGTTTTTCCAAGACCAAAACTAGTCACCTAGGACAGCGAGCAGACTTCAAAATGAAAAAGTTTGCTACAGAATATGGAACCAAACCTTGGGACCACCTGTAATAGGATATGGCAGGTGCTCTTATGGTTGCACAGACTCCAAAGCAGATTGGAGAAGATCACAGAAAAAGAAACTAAAAGTGATTAAATAAAACTTGCTGCCCCTGACCACAGAAGCACTAACACTGCAATAGACGTTCAACACACATATAATACTCAACATTGTCTCAGCATTACGTATTTTGCAGAGGACACGGCTGCATGGGCCCGTCCTAAGGCCAGTTTCATTTACTGTAAAATCGAATAGAACCCGAATACAGAGATTAGGCTGAAATTTGCATCATGAAATTACTTCTCTCTACTAGTTAGCGTGAATGGATTTTCTTTCCCCTTTCATTTGCCACAGAAAAAGGCAATGATGTGCACAAGAAATCTACCCATACAGTTCAGATAAAAACTACTGCTCACCGAGTATTTTTTTTTCATCAAAACAACAAGTCAAGAACGTATTTTTTTACGTATATACCTCATATTCCTTTTTTGTTTTCATTTATCCACTACATGGATTCAGAGGCTGAAAACATGCACAGAAAAAGGACGCTGAGCAGAAGCTGTTTCTCCTGTCTGTCTCTTCATTAGGATTTTACAATGAGACGACAGCAGAGGTTTTTAGCCATATTTTCAAAGGTCATCCCTCAGTCTTTACCTTAGGGTATATCATCTAGTTTCTTCCCAGCAGAAGTGTTTGTCTCCATAACATTTATCAATTTGCAGGTTATTTGGCAGCTAAAAAAAAAAACCAACCCCAGAGAAACGAAAGGCCCACAAAACCTGACGCCCTTGACACTCAATTATGTGAACTTCAGAAGTAAGTGGCAAGTAATCAGAGGACAGCAGGTGACAGTGTCAGAGCCGCTCAGGCAGCCCAATAACTGTTACCATGACAGATGACAAAAATGTCTAATAAAGCAACGAATATTTCCCCAGGGTAATTAAAAAAAAAAAAAAAAAAAACAACACAACACATCTGTTAAAGCATTTTCTTGTAGTGCTTACAAGAAATATTCCCTCTCTTGTTTTCTAGACCACAAACTGGACAAAGAAATCGCGTTACTCCCAAGCTATACTGGACTTGCCCAAGGTACTGGAACAAGAGACGACTCTGCCTGACTCGGCTCCTTCTCCCACCAGCCTCGTGCCCTTGCAGCCTGCCGAATGCATTTTCTCCACCGGGCTCGGGAGCATCGCCGCTCCTGCTCTCCGCAGGGCCGAGATCTCCATTGCTTAGCAACGCGGAGATGTGCAGCAAGCGCTTCGCTTCCCACGCTGCGGCAGTGGGCAGCGGGCAGCTGGCTCAGCAACTTTCTCCCGGGCCACGGGGGTTTATCAGCAGCACTGGTAGCAAAAGCTAAGGCGGGCTGTGCCACACGCCAGGCAACGGGACACACTCACAAGGCGGCAGAAACCAAGTAGCCCACTGGCGAGTTCAAAACAATTCAGCTCACTAGCTGCTCCAACTGGATCCCTGAGTTGTTCCCTTGGACACATCTTGCTCATTAACCCACGTTAACCTCAACGTTTCATCTTCCCATAGACATGAAGTAGCAGTACGTTACATGACACTGAACACGCCAGACAAAAATCCCTCGTAAAAGAGACAACAGCTGTATTTGGCCACGTGTTAGGGAAGAGATACGGTACTGCATTGCAGCCTTCGGGCTCCACCAGGTACTAAACGCAACCACAACGTGACTTCATTGACAATTCTCCCTTCCTCCCAGAATACAACACCCTGAGACCGAGCCCGCAGATATCATGGATTAAATTGACCATTTGCGTGGCGTGCGAGGTAAGAGAACAGGAGAGGCAGGAAAGCATGGGACAAGTTCTGGTGTGACAAAGTACAGAGCCATAGTGGCACTCAATCTTTGTGCACGAGAATAGGCATGCCTGTACGCAAGCGTCTACAACTTAAAAACTCCACATCATTACGCTTAGGAAAGATCTTTTCACACCCTTGAAAACGTATCTAGACATCTATCTGTTCAGGTATGTATACGTGATCAGATCATCTTCACATAATGCGGCTCATCTCTAGACAGAATACGTCCAAATGCAAGGATTAGAAATGCACTGCTAGTAATATGGGAACTCTGCAATTTAGCAAGAGTTTGTATCATTACTTTGTCATGTAATTATTACCTGACGAACCGCTCATCTTCATTTTATTCTTAGATAGTTAACATCACACCCCCCCCCCCCCCCCCCCCAATTTCAGAACTGTAATTTCAGGAAGCATCAGGTAAGATGTCCGCCCATGATTTCCAGTTTTGCTGAGGATGACGTTCTGAGTTGCCCAAGATTGTTGTTGTCTTTTTCTTTATTTTTTTTTTTCTTAAAGTCATTCCGGTTCTCAAGTAAGCACTGTTTCAGAAAAATAAAGATCGAAGACTGATACAAACCCACTAGTAGAAACTGCTCAATTTAACTCACAATAAAGCGTCCTCAAAGCTTGCGCTACGGTAATTAGTTCGTAAGATATTGAAGCAAAAGATGCCACAAATACACATACTTTAAAACTCTGAAGCATGTCTGGGCTTAGTAATTACAACGGTGTTTCCATCTGATGTTCACCTAGGGGTCAGCAAACCAACGCAGGGACAAATCATCCTTAAACAGCATGTTTTAGATGGTTACCCTGATCCTCAAAAGCAAATCCAATCAGACTTCATTACAGCAGGAGAACCGGACGACACCATCAACTACTCTGGTTCTCCCTAAACCCAGAAAACCTTCTGAAGCAAACTCGGTGCTTGTCCTGCTTGCTCAGTATCTCACACGCAGCGTTTTCCACCAGCCTCTTCACTCTGTGTTTTAAGGAGAGCTTGACCCAGATCCCACACAACCCCACCCCTGCCATAACGCCCTGTGGCTGACAAATTATTCCAGCAATTTAAGTAGCCCAACAAAAAAAGTTAACTTTTTTTTAGCTTTGCTGCTACAACCACCAGCAGAGCTGCAAGTAAAAATTTAAACTGGAAAGAGAAATGACACCTCTCTGCTGTACCTTCTCCCTGCCTTTTACACTTTGTTTTATCTTATAGGGTAGGAATAAGTAACAAATCCTGAGATTATCAGCCCCTTTCAAAAACAGGCAACTTTCACAAAAATAGGAGCAAGTTATCACCCTGCTTCACCACCACAGACCCTATAAAGGTTCGTTTCGTATGTCATCTAAAATGTAAACACCTTTAAAAGCCCACCAATTCCCAGTCACGCTTCCCAAACCAGCACCATACTACTAACGCCGTGACCCGGCTGTTGAAGAGGCGCTATTGAAGATTTTCACTACTGACTGCACGGTTTGATAGGCAACGCTTTCAGCAGGTTGCGCTTTACTGTTTACAGCCACCAGGTCAGACATCTGAACGAGGCCGGCAAGAGTTTCCAGTCGGGGGTCAACTAAAGCAGCCCCAGCAGGCGTTGTTCTAAAAGTCAAACTCATAACTGGGGCAGCCCACAAATGTCGTTGCTTGGCATGCTTCAGTGAAGCACAGAGCATCTCGCTTTAAAGTTTATCACCTTTCCTTATTTTTGTAATGACTTAAACCTAAAATTTATGAGAGCAGAGCAGGCTACCTCCTCTCCCCTCCTCTGACCCCAGCCTGAACCCTGCTAGATCTTGCGATGATGGGAACACCGATGTTCCTCTTCACATATAGATATGCTCTGCTTTGGAGGGAAAGGGGAGTCCAACGGGGAAGATTAATGGCTTATTTGCCTTCTAAATCGAATCACGTTTACCCCACTCGAGAGCTATCCGTAAACCTCATTTCCCAAAGTTTCATGCCGAGGGTTGCAGTGTCAACCAGCGGTACCATCTCCTTGCTGAATCGCACAGACGCGCTACGAATCGAAACGCAAGTACAACAGACCGCAGGAATGGCAGAAAATTGTTTGGGTCAAATCAGCTTTGAGAGGAATAATAAAAACAGGTTTTGCTGAGCAGCTTTTTACTAAAAATAGCATCAGATTTCAAGAAGAATTATGTAATGCTTCTATAAAGGCAAATACCGCTGGGAACAGTGTCATTACAGGTAACAGGGATCGGTAAAGCACTAGCAGTAACGACACAGCCCAGTCCTCGGTACAAGGAGCGGGTTTTTTCCCCCCTTCCCATCAACAACCCACCAAATCGACAATAGCTGATTCCATTTTAGACCTGGTGTATACTGCAGACTATATATTTCATAAAAGTTTTTCATATGAAATAGCCTTGAACAGAGCAATCATGACATGATACAGCTGAAAATGAAATGGCACAAAAGAGCATCTGGATTGTAAAAGGACAAACACTTAGGGAATCGGCTGCTGGAGCTAGCTGGAATAAGAGGATCAGAAACTTGAATGTGGAGGAAGCCTGTGATTTCTTTCAGACAGCAATGCCAAAACTCCAAAGAAGCAACGCCAAAACTCCAAAGCATTCCAAAGAATAAGCACTCCAAGGAGAAAAAAAGTAGTAGTCTTCCAGACTCATTAGGAGACATGTTAGAAGTAAGCAGAGGAGGAATGGAAAGAAAATAAAAGACTAGAGTAAAACTATAATTCAAAATTGCTTCAAAACATTGTGTCAGTCACATTAAAAGCAAACATTAGAAAAACGTTTTCCTGCCATACAAAGAAGAAACCTCACTTCACAGAGAGGCTGGGTTACAAACCAAGGCTAGTCTAAAATTATGCTTGGGAAATTAAGGAACAGAATTGCACGTAAATTCAACAGCAAAGATTACATGATCATACAGGCGAACGTTTTCACAAAGATTTTCACTGTCAGACCCAACTTCATCAGCTGGAAAAAATATAAAGGAAAGCCATGAATTAGAGATAACATACAACTAAATCACAGGAAGCTTCAGAAGAGATTTTTCTAGTAGAAATGAAAGCAGTACTAATGTACAAGGTAGCAAAGAGAAATTACCTAAGAATACTACACAATACTCTCTGGGAACCTAAGAAATGTCCTTCTGTCTGTCCCGGCAAAAGCCCGTTGCTCTGGTCTCCCTTCAGCCTCACACTGTCTCCTTGTACCGTGCTCAGCGCTGGCTGCATCTTAGACTCTTCCATTTCACTCTTCAAACCCATCATCCAGATGCTTTTTTCTCCTGGGCACACTAATGCTCATCTTCCCAACCCCTCCGACAACTCCACCTGACCCATTCATTTTCTTTATAAAGGAATATAAAGGATGAAACGGCCTCAAGTTGTGCCGGGGAGGTTTAGGTTGGGTATTAGGAAGAATTCCTTCCCCGAAAGGGCAGTCAGGCCCTGGCACAGGCTGCCCAGGGAAGTGGTGGAGTCCCCATCCCTGGAGGGATTTAAAAGCCGGGGAGATGCGGTGCTGAGGGACATGGGTTACTGGTGGCCTTCGCAGTGATAGGTTAAGGGTTGGACTCGATGATCTTAAAGGTCTTTTCCAACCTAAACAATTCGATGAATATAAAGAAGAGAAACAAGTACCAGCCTTCACACCACCCTGAGGTGTAAGAAGCCCGGTTCCAGTGCGTGACCAAAAGCCGTCGATGTCAGGCTCCAAGGGGGTTGCTTGCAGTAAGAGCGAACAGCCCTTATTGCAGACGGGGCTTGTACAGAAGCCAAAATTATTCTCCTATGGATTTAAATAGGCTTCCATATGGGTTTGGGGGAAGGGGGTTTATATGTGGGCAGATTTTTTGGTTTTGTATGTCTGTTTGTAAGTATTGCAGAGAATTTAACTCAGAGGCTCGCCTTCCGCTGGGAGCAGGGTTAAAGTTCTCCTCCCTTCTCCATGTCCAGCACTTATCGTAAGGTTGAAGTTCATGATGCAAATAAATTTGATGAAAAACTGTTCGGATATAAAGAAAATCACTTGTTTATTTGGTAAGATATAAGAATGGTTTCAAGATAAAATTTAAGGAGATTGGGGGAAGGGACAGAGCAAAAAAATGAAAATCCCTCTAAGTATTACAACACTTTTGAAACCAGTCCTTTGACTCTTCTTTTGGAATGAGTTTCCTGTGGGAGTCCACTTTTTCCCCATGAACGAAAACAAAAAGCTAACCAAATTTTGATTTAAGTCAAAATAATTTATCCTGGGTTCAGGCACTAAACACAGAAAACCAGACACTTACACAATTCTAATCCGTACTTCTATCATCTGTAAGAAACAAATTTAGGGTTTAAAGCAAGATAAATAAAACAAATACCAATTACAATGAGAACCAACCTCACACAAAGCCATTAGCCAATTGCCTTACAATAAACACCAATAAAATCCTGATTTCAAGCGAACTACTATAACCAGTACTAACATACTTAAGGTATACACAGTATATTCACACTCATTCTTGATGTAAAAAGCAGTTATCATAAATTTGCACCTTCCTCAGATACCAGAGAGCGGATGAACACAGTATGAAACCCTGAACAGAATTCAAAAAACCCTACCGAGTCTTAGAGCAGCTCTCCTGCGTGCACTTCAAAATCAACGCGTGAACTTCACGGCTCGGTCATCTTAGGTGCTGTGCGCTCTGGACCAAACCAGGCTTAACCTTCATCACTAACATCAAGGTCACACGTTTGGCTGTACCACAGGATGAACCTAGAGACCCTCCAGGGCTCAGTCCTCAACAGTTACAACCAGGTTTTTTGAACCATCAGTCCTGCAGAACTGGGGACAAAAAAATGGATTCTTTCCTGGTTCGAGTACCAACCAAAGGCTTGCCGCTTCCCAGTCACTATTCTGCTGAGTCCACCCCAGTGCACTTACACCAAATAAGCAGCACTGCTGCAGATCACCCATACTTTAAGGAAGAAAAGCCATCTCACCTGATCACACGTGCGCAACATAACGCTATTCAGCTTCTTGCTCTTTACCTTCCTCGTGTGTCATACTACTCTAAATGCCATTTCTAACACTCATATTCACACTCCATTGCTCCAATATTCTCACTCCATCCCTTGAATTTCTTCAAAACTTGCCGCTACCCTCAAATTCCTGTATTTTGAATGTTGTTTGGTTTTTTTTTTCTTTCATTCCAGTCTACAGGTCCAGGATCCACAAGCCACACATGAAGTAACAATGTCGCTTCACCTCATCCAGATCTTTTTTTAGAAGCTACTTTAAATTTCACCTTGGTACTAGCAGGTTTTCAGCACCTTGCACATGTATTTTGTCTTGTATCACATTCCCATGGAATTAAACACAAAGGTCTAGACAAGATGAGGTGGTTGTTTTTAAAAACATTTATATTCATTGCATCCCAAAATATCATCAATGCATTGTAACTTTTATTTATATATATACACATACACAAAGCAACAGTGCACATAGACACAGCTTAGCTTTTGCAACAATAACAACATATTACTCCCCAAAAGATAGTTTAGCAATGTAATTCATTGAAGTACCATTGAAATAATCGATACACTTCTGTAATCCACACTTCAAAAGATTTCTATTAAAACAGAATTTGCTAGGAAGTTTGGGTGGACTTTCAAAGAGGATAGCACGGACAGAAATATTTATTTAAAAAAGCACAAAAAACCCAAACAAAACAGAAAATTTAGCCTACCGAATATGTTGGTGGAATGTCCTTTCCGGGCTATTGGTTTGAGCTCATTATGTCCCCATCCATATTGCCTATAATTGTCCCAGGCATGCTTCATCATCTAAGAAATGGAAAAAACAGGATTCAATTACATTATAAAACTACCTTGTACAAATACAATATTTTACTCCTTATTCGAGACTCCATCTTTCACAGTCATCCCAGCACACTGATAATTACTTTGCCACTATTTCTATCTGTTACAGAAATGGGATTATACAGCACGAATAAACTTGGAAACAGCTTCAAGTCTATTTGACTTGAGCTATACAGCTTAATGCGCTGCGTTAGGTCGTTTTCTTGTTCTTCCTTTCTTTTCCTGAAATATATGTGCAGACATGTAAGAATTTAAGCATAAGGAATGCATTTAAGCATAAGGAATTGGTGAAAAATACCGGCTAACATCTCAGACGCGAACCAAAAGAAAAAAAAATACCTACCAGTATCTGAAGCATAAAAGGGATTTATTTTCACTGCTGCATCCAAGTATGACTAAACAATTTTGCAAAAGGCATAATAAATTTTTTATTAGCAACACCTACTTGACAAAGAGATACTGTCTCACAGCCTCTACCAAAAGAAATGCCAAAAGCTTTGCTCTTTAGAAAGTACAATGAACAAAGCAGTATACAGTTATTAGCATTTGCTTCACAAAACATTCTCAAGTACTGCACCAAACCACATCTGAAAAACAAAAGGCCTTGCTGGCCCACCCTGTATTAGCGGGGCAATCGGCCACTTTTATGGACTTGCTCAAGCTTTTTAAACTCCTTGCTTGTTCGCATACAGCAGAAATTCAACAGCGACCACATTGGAAAGCAAATGCAGTTTAAAATCAAATATTATTAGTTACCTAAACAGCTCAAAGCAGGTACCAGGAAGAAATCAGACTCTAAAAGACAATGCCCCAGGCGCAAGAACAAACCTGTTCTAAAACAACAGCCACGCAGCTGTATCCACGGTGCTATACATCTTGTATTTTTATATTGCACCTTACAAATAGCATTAAAATATTATTAATAGAAACAGAAACTCCAAGAAAATGTATAGGACTTAAATCATGATCTCTGCAAGTTTGAGATATGCTCTCTGAGGGGAGAAGCTATGCTAATGTAACTAAGAGACCCACAGTAACTCTTTAAGAAACTTCTTGTATCAGGGCAAGTAAAGTTTTTGGTATGATTTACAAGACTGTAGTTCTCTTATTTTAACCAGAGAGTCTCCGTACTTGTAGAAAACAGGAGGGAACAAGCAGATGCTGGCTAAAAGGCAAGGTGCAGCCAGTTGCCTTACCAGCACTACCCCGCGTAGAAGCCGCTCTCTTCTCTTACCGAGTTCAGGATTTAGTGGAAGTCAGCATCCCGTAATCCCAGATCTTCCAAACCGCATCTAAACTGCCTGCCGAGACACGCAAAACGAAGTCCCTGTCTCCCCACAGCCATCAAGAGATCCCTGTCCGACCTCCGTGGCTGTAATTCCTCTGAATGGAAATTCCCTCCAAATCTCCCGTGGCTCAGTTAACTCATGCCCAGCCAATACGTCTGAAGGCTGGCACAGGTATCTGCACAGGGCCAGCCGCTGGGAAGCCTCCCGTGTTAGACCGACATCAGCCCAGGCACAGATGTCCTTCTCAAGGTGCCAGAGGTCCCATTCCCACTGCTCGTCATTCAAAGTCAGCTCACATGTTGCTCTTGGTACTGGCACTAAAAGATGCTGACACCCGATTAGGCACTAATACCGTATAGTTTCTTTTAGCATCATGAACCCGTAACGTAAGAAAAAGAGGATGCAAATATTATACTAGGAGAGAAAAGCCATTTCATTAGCATTCACAAATTCCTTACCGTTTACTTACCAAATTCACCAATTAACAGCTATTAGAACCTCAAGATGACTCAGGTGAAGTGATCCTCTCCTGACAGATAAGAAAACTGCAGCATGCCAAACGCAGCAAAAGCCCGATCACAGGCAAAGTAGAAATTCCTCTGAGACCTCTTACTAACGTTATCCAGAAGCAACCTACAAATTTCTATATAAAATCGTTCATTAACTTAAGATCACAGAATCGAGAATCACAGCGTCGTTCAGGCGGGAAGGGACCTCAGGATGTCTCTAGTTCAACCTCCTGCTCAAAGCAGGATCAGTTATGGGATCAGACTGGGCTACTTAAGGCTTTCTCCACTCAGGGTGGACTTAAGGCTTCCTCCAGTCAAGGCCTCCAAGAAGTGTCCTGATCTAACTCACAGCTTGCCAGTCCACCTTTACATCCTAAAACTCTACCTGGGAAAACACAGACCTGTAGTTTAGGAAGCACTAGAGGATGAAACTAAAGAATTACTGACCAGTGAGCTCTATGTGAGTTCGATAATAAACGGATGTCTAAGGAATAAGGTGCCCACAACACGGCAGATCTAACCAACCTGCCTCCGCATAAGGGGAACTGGGCTTCTGAGACCTCTGAATTCAAATAGATAGAGAATCATTTAGGTTGCAAAAGACCTTTAAGATCATCGAGTCCAACCGTAAACCTAACACTGCCAAGTCCACCACTAACCCGTGTCCCTCAGGACCACATCTACACGTAAATGGATGCATCAATTAAATATTTCATGAAGGAGAGCCAAATGACCATTGATATTTTAGCTTTGTAAAAGTCTCTAAGTGTAGACAAACACCAACATAAATCAAAACTAGCTAAGTCCAAAAGAAGAAGAAAACTTGTTTCCTCGTGGCAGAATGCTAATTGTGGAATATTTTACTGTCCCAATTCGCTACGCTTCTGGGGGGAAGGTACAGATTTTGTTACAGACTATTTAGTTCTGAGGAAACCCAATAAAACGATGGAAACTACAAAGGGCTAAAACAGAACACATCGCAACGTAAGATGTTTCTATATCCGTAAGATCACAAGGTAAAATTTATCCTAAGATAAAATTTCTTTAAGATCAAAACTGTCAAGGAGTCGATTTCACCAGATTGATGAATTAATGCAGAAGTAACTTAAGAACACGCTACTGAGCCCAGAAAGTGCCGAACACAAGAGACCAAGACACAGCTGACCGCATCATCTAAGGTGCTGAGATAGGAAACGGTATTTTGAGGAGACCAGGCTACTTCGATCAACACGAACACGTGTCTGTCCTGTCCCCTCTGCCTCCCCCGAAGAGCGTACGAAGAATACGGCGTTATAACCCACCTACAACCTTTTGACTTTATTACACTAACCAGTCAACTGGTTTTCCAGGTGAGCGCTGAGCATTACCCTGGCACACAGCTCATTCCCACAAAGCGAGCAGACCTCATGATATCCCGTTAGCAGAGAACTGCACGTGACATGCAAGTGAGAAACCCCACAGCCCTTGTATACGATACGAAGTTTTGTAAGGATGACATGCCAAGAGATCTTAGAACAACACGGAGATTTCTGTCACTGCCAGAACCGGTAGCATGACATAGTGTAGATACAACATCTATACTATTGGGAGCAGTTGTGCACACAGAAGCTTTTGAGAGACGGGAGAAGACAGATGCCCCTGCCAGCTAAAAATTTAACAAAGGAGGTAACTTTGGCTGAGGAAGTACAAGTAATGTGAACTCCTGATCTGAAAAACAAGATTATCTCTACAGTTATGCCAGATAGCATTTGCATAGCAAAAGCTGGAAATGCTGAAGAATAGCTGCAGCTATATATAGGCTTTTATTCAAAAAAACCTGTCTTTTAGAGGAGAGGGAAGTTTCAGATGCTGACTGGAACATCAGCATAAATGATAATAGGAAGGAGGCAAAAAAACTTGGGGGGGGGGGGGGAGAAAACCCAACCCTTAAAGAACCTATGGCAGAGGCATCTTAAGCTCAAGTAGAGTGCAAATAACAAGCTGGTCCAGGCATGGATCAACAACTGTGAAAAAGGCGAGGGGTGGATTTCCATAGCTGAAATTTCCATACCCGAGAGCGGTTTGCCACGGTAAGCGCTGGGAGCGTGCTGGCATACCATGAGGAGCTCGCAGTCGGCCCACCAGAGAACAAATGGCTTTAGTGAAGGACTTTTTACTTACACTATTAATGCCAGGTGACTGGTCTTGCTTTTGAAGGCAAAATCATTCATAGGGGATAGGTCCATTGAATACCAGTCTCGAAAATGTTTATTATGGGACGCACCGTATACAACAGCCAACAAGACGCTGTTGCATGTACAGCTTGGTAATTCTACAAAAAGATGAATTTGGACTCTGCTGGAAGAGAGCCAGAACGGCAGGAGGCAGGGCATGTCTCCAATGAAACTGGGTTTGTAGGTGCACTGTTCTCTAGATGCTTTTACTGACTTCGAACATGTTCATGGGACCTGATCCTCTATAGTCACTGGGAAATCGGGTTTTTATAGAGACAGAGTGGTAACGATGTCTTTTGACAAAACCATAGTTGTACCAGTAAAAGGAGGTTACAGTGATTGAAGAGAGACTTTTATAAGGGAGTTCTATCACTACAGCAGAATTCAAACCACAGATTGTCTCAAAAGCCCCTTCCCACTCCTCAAAAAAGGGCAGACACGTAGCAAACAGAAAATAAGGGTCCTGAGAAATACGCAAAAAAAAAAAAAATACTGGCAAAGTGCAGTGTTTACTGGTTGTGCCCAGAAACAAGAATCCTATCCTCTTGCATTCATCAGGACTGTGCATAAGAGACAGCAAATAGGTTTTCCTTTAAAGGAACCTATTCTGGTTAAGGGTATGATGTTGAGATTTATATAAACCACCTTCAAATTCCATTTTAAAATTAACCAAGGACTTGCTAGACAAGATTACTGCTCAATTGGCAGATTAAAAATTAATAACCATTTTCCTACTGTCTGCAGAGAATACTTTTTGGAGGTTAAATTAAAGAATGATCTTTTCCTTGTGTAGATACTCAGATTTTTGAAGAAACTTAGAAAACTCATACAGATTATTTTATTCTTCTGGGAGCTACAAATCTCCACCTAAAGAGAAATGATTTCAGGCACCAGTCTATGCCTCTGTCACGCATCTCTGAGCACTGCCACTGAAAAAGTCTGTTTGGAACATGTTCCTAGCACAGACGGAAAGCTGGGCTTTCTTCTTTTACTGATTAATCTGGTAACAAATCCATTATTAAAACAAAACTGTTTGTCAAATGTATGCAAAATGGGAAGCTTGTCCTTTTTTGTTGGCATGAAATCCTTGAAGTCTAAGATGCCCAATGGAACTAAGGGGAAAATACTTCAGAGTGGTGAGAACTGGAAGAGCAGACGTAAAGGGCCTACGCTTGGAGAGCTTACAACAGTGAACCGACTGCTCAAACACGTACCAGACAAATGCTTTTTTTCCAAGACGGTGAATCGGTATTTTTGACCTTGCGTGTCCTCATGGTTTCAAGAGAAACTGGTAGTCACGGGTTTGACTGGTCTTGTGGTGTTCAGAAAACTGGAACCTCCCAGATCATCTCTGTAGACAACCAGGACTGCACATCGGCCAGCAGAAGGCAGCTCCTTTCTTCCAGTTTTGCCTTCTTCCAGTCTTGCCTTTTCAGGCATCAATCTAATCATCTTCCTCAGCTTGCCGTTGCACCTCTGCCAGTTTTACTGCACCCTTTTTGAAGCCGAGAGGCTAGAACTACGTGAAGCGTGCAAGATGCAGAGGCACCTTAGCTCCACACACTACCATAAGAACCTTGCCTGTTTTATTCTCCTTTCCTAAAATACTGAATATTTGGTTTTTGTCTGCTTCTGAGCACTACAGTGACATTTCCAAGGAACTATGATAAACACAAGCTCTCATTTTCAAGTGGTAATAAGACACCTCGCACCTTTTCGTATTAAGCCTGAAGTTGGATTTTCTCCCCCTCCAGCCCCAATATGCACCATCTTACATTTAGCTGAGAAATAAGAGGGGAGGTAATCACTCAGTCCTGTAAGATATTTCTGCAATTCTTCAGTCTGGCCTCAGTTTTCTACTCCAAATCTCCATGTTGGCAGCAAAGTTGGTCATACCACTATTCATCCATTTTCCAACTCTAAATAATTTATTTGTATAATTTAGAGCACGGATCCCCAGCACACGCCCTCTATGGCCTCCAGCACCATTTAGTTGTACTCTCCGTCTCCTGCCTTCTAACCAATTTCTCCAGCAAACAGAGACACAACCCTCCATCCCGTGGCTGCTTAGTTCAACAGCTGTTAGCGCCAAACGTTTTTTGGAAAATTGTGTATATAACCATATTTCCCTTGTTCACATGCTTGTTGACTCTTTCAGGGATCTTCTATAGCTTTGTGCATCGTAACATCATTAAAAATATACTGGGAAACCTTCGGTATCTGTGTGCTCAACAATTCTGTTCCCTGTTCTAGTTTCTGTTAATCTGCACAGTTCGTTTATCAGGCACAGGGGGCCTGCCGTTCTCTGATCTCCCCTTGAAGCCCTTTCAAAAATTGGTGTCTTGTTAGCCACCTTCTAGTCCTCTAGTAACGAAGCAGAAAATAAGAATAGCTGCCAGCAATGCAAACCAAGAACCCAACTCTCAGAGCAAACTAAGCCAGAGTAAACTGTTGCAGGTATTACAGTATTGCATGCAGATGGTCTACGTCTTAAAGGAACGCAACATAAGAGGTTACTCGTCGACTACAAGAAGCTCATGTTGTGTATTGATGGCATCATTAACATCAATAATTCCGAGATGTAACATCATCAAGAAAACTCTACGCTAAAGAGCACGCTGGTATATATTCCGTGGAGTTGCTCTGGGAAACACAGGAGGGACACCAGCGAAATTACGCAAAGATCACAAACTATTAGTAGAATTTCTACTATATTTAAGAGGAAGCTCATGCTTTCCAATCAAAGTCTCCACAGCTGCAAAAACACACATTGTCACTTGTATAATAGATCTTGTATAATTTAACGTAGAGCTCTCTTCCACGTAGCCATAATTCATGATTTTTGCTACCAACATTTCCGTAGTACGCGAATAAATGGCACAGAAAATACAAAATTTAAAAAATAGCAGCAAGGTCCATCAGATATCACGGAGCCTTTTGATTTACCCAGCTCTGAAGTAATTTACCTGGGGTTTTGCTCATTTTTGTTTGGCTGGTTATATCAGGGAAGTGAAATATTTCCTTGTTTTCTTGATTTTATTTTGCATTTATGAATTTTAAATACTGCAAATGTGCTAATTCATTGTTGAAAGACAGGTTCTTCTCACAATGGACTGGAAAAAAGATATCTTTAATAATGAAGACCTTGAATTTTTAACATGCTTCCAATAATACAAAAGCGGTGGAGAATTCTGTAAGTGCTACAACTTGAATAAATTGATTCTTTTTTAAAATATCTTCAAACACACAAACTTGCATTCCTCATTAGTAGCACACTAAGCTACCAACCAAAGCAACCTATATCCAGGATGTGCAGCTGAAACACTGCACCACCCACACTGGGAGCTTTATGTTCATCCTTCTGTCCGAGCAAAACAAATACACCAAGCTACAAAGCTTCTCACAGGCATAAATTAAAGATTTACAAATGTAAAACGAGTTCTTTACACAATCATCCCAACATGCTGGGACACAACTTTGTGCAGGGCCATTGCTAACTTGCCTGTACTGGCCATAGTGCTAATTGCACAATTTTCATTCTAATATATCCATTGAAAATTAGTTTATCAACAGGCTTGGTCAAAAAGAGTCCATCCTTACTTTACACAGATTTCAGTCATTCGCTAAAAATGAGATAAGCATTAAAAAAGTGCAGTGAAACGAATTTAAAGCCAGCTTAGCCATTCTCAACATATTGAATTACATTTGAGAATCCAGAGAATCCAAATACTATGCAAACAAAACCACTTAATAAAAGATGTGTATGTATACATATATATAGATACAAACATTTTTATATATACGCACATATATATAAGATGTGTGTGTGTATGTATTTTATACAAAACATACACACTGCAGGGAGTGTTATCTTAAATACTGGAAAAGATCGGTCACAACGCTTATTGTGCTTCATTTTTATTGGGATCAAAGCCAGGAGCAGCGAGCTACAAAACACAGTGCAAGCCTCTTAACACCCCAGACATCTATTACTAAAACCTGATGACCTAGCCAACCACAAGTCCACGTAAGTTTGACCAAGAAAACAAAAAGAGCGTAAAGTGTCAGCAATAATGAAATTGCTCTAAATCGGTTTTAGATGCTGAAAGAAGTCCCTCAGTCACAGACGGCAGCCTATTTGGCTAGATCAAAAACACTGCAATTACAAAAAAATAAATGAGATCAGCAGTGGCAGTTGTATGAATAGTAACTATGGAAAGAGGAGCTACGCAGCATAAAAAGACCTCCGGATGATTAAGTATTTCTTTCTTCTGCAGAGCTCTTTTCTCAATAAGCGCACAAAATAGAACTCAGGTAAAAGGACACTTACCATTTTTCACCTGGTTTCTTAAGAGAATAAGGCTTATGCCATCTTGCTGTCTGTACATCTGTCACTTGCCACATACATCTGCAGTGGCCTTGAGACCTCTACTTTTTGGGGGGGGTGTGGGGGGAAGAAAAAAGTGTCCGTGGCTAGGTAAGGTAGACCGAAATTAGTGCCCCAGCTGAGAGGAAGGCAGTTATAATCCAAGCCTTTATTCATTCAGAGGGGCAGCGTTTAGCATGCAGGCAGCTCGAAACCAGGCACAGAACACACTGCAACTCATGCAGGCAAATAAGAAGAGGGCATTCACAGCAACGTGTGCATGAGGAGCAGAAGGTGCCATAAAGGGGATTTAGGCCAAAAATCCATAGGAAACCATTAGTTTTGCTGCTTATAAAACAACCTGTTACTTCTCAACATTATTAAACAGCCTCTTGAGCATCATCCAGAGACCATGACGAAAACACACTTTAATCACTTTTCTTCTTGGCACGTTTCAATTTCCAAAACTGCCTCCACTAATATTCAATAAATTATCTTCCTGCCTTCCCTTCTACGAGGTAACACATTAGAAGTCATATTGTAAAAGAGGATACCCTGCAAGTTTTGCTGAAGGCCACAGTGAGTTCACTGGCAAAAGAACTCAAGCCAGAACATCCCCAGCTTCCCGGCCCACACCTTGGGCCTCCCTTGTGCAAAGCATCCAAACCTCACGGCGACTCGTTCTGCAGGTGCCGGACGTAGCAAGCGATCTTTACCCGTGGCCCCTGTGCTCCCTGGATGCCCATTTCACAACAGCTTTTGCTTAAATGTCTTTCTCTACTTTTTCTTTTTACCAGAAAGCCATGACAATCAGGAACAGAACCAAAATTTCGCTGTGTTGAAATCGTAAAGTAATATCCCCTTGCTCTCCCACCTCGTTAAACATAACAGCTTTTAAACTGCACAAGCAGCAAGCACGATACAGCCAGCAGCTTCCGTCACTTCACAGCTCCAGCTTATTGGTGTGAACACCACACCTCCTTTGAGCTGAATTAAAAAAAGTCTCTGTACAATTAGCACTGCCTAATTACCTGACTGCCTGTCACAGCAAATACAGAACCAGCAGTGGAACAGCAGCTCCAGAGAACTCCCGATTTTCCAGTCTATCTTTGAAACCTAGAACATAAAAACTATTTCACTCTGAAGTTTATTTAACTGCACTTGTGTAACATTCTGGAGAAGCCGCCTTCCAGCTGGCAGGCTTAACCACCAAACATCACCTATCACAGAACGGTTGCGTTTGGAAGGGACCTCTGGAGGTCACCTGCTCCAGCCTCCCTGCTCAAGCAAGGTAGTCTGGAGCAGGCTGCCCAGGTCCATGTCTGGTCATCTTATGACCGTCTCCAAGAAGGGAGACTCTACAACCTACCTGGGCAACCAGCTCCAGCGCTTGGTCACAGTGAACAAGGGTTTCCGATGTTCAGATGGAACCTCCTGGCTTTCCATTTGTACCTTTGCTGCTTCTCCTGCCACGGGGCACCACTGACGAGAGCCTGGCTCTGTCCTCCTTGCACCCTCCCTTCAGGTAGTCATATACACTGGTAAGATCCCCTGAGCCTTCTCTTCTCCAGGAGAGTCCCAGCTCTCAACCTTTCGTCAGGTGAGATGCTCGAGTCTCTTAACCACCTTTGTGGCCCTTCATTGGACTCCCTCCAGTATGTCCATGTGTCTCTCATACTGGGGAGCCCGGAACTGGACACACCACTCCACGCGTGGCCGCGCCAGTGCTGAGTAGAGGGGAAGCTTCCCTGCTGGCAGTACTTTGCCAACGCAGCCCAGGATACAATCAGCTGCCTCTGCTGCACGGGCACACCACTGGCTCATGTTCAGCTTGGCATCCCAAGTCCTCTTCTGCAGAGCTGCTTTCCAGTTGGTTGGCCTCCAGCATATACTGGTGCATGGGGTTGTTCTTCCCCAGGTGAAGGGCTCTGCACTTCCCCTCACTGAACTGCACGAGGTCCCTGTCAGCCCGGTTCTCCGGCCTGCTGAGGTCCCTCTGGGCGGCAGCACGATGCTCTGGTGCGTCTGCCACTCCTCCCACTTTTGTCATCAGCAAACTCGCTGATGGTATATTCTGTCCCTTCATCCAGACCATTAATGAAGATGTTGAACAGGATCGGACCCAGAGGGACCTCAGCCATCCTGCTGGCAAGGATGCCTTTGTCCTGCCTCAGTGAGGAGGATCCCACCTCTCCCAGGCAGACCCTGCAAACAGGGTCCCATGGTTGTAGAACCCAAAACCCCGTTGCCAACACAAGCTCCACAACCAACTGCTGATGTGCATTGCCAGTGCCCTCCTCCTCACACCCTTTCCCCTAACTGGGGGGATCAAGGAGACCACTACCCACGCCCCTGGGTTCCTGGCAATCGCCCCCAGAGCTCTGCAGTCAGTATGAACGCAAAAACGATGCTCTACATAATACAATACATACCGACTTGTATGTAAAACCTATACATCCATGACTTCAACAGCCCAAGACCTCGGGACTTCAACAGCCCAAGACCTCAAAATAAATATTTAAATGTTTAGAACAAGGTGTGTATACATATATAAATGTATATAGAGAGACAATATTCTGCATGGGATTAGTACTATTATTGGGTGAAATACTCTATTTTAATGAGTATCTGAAATGAATGCTGGTGATAAGGCAACCTTGCAAAATCTTAGGCTTATATGAAATCAAACCTGAACCTTGAGTAGGGTGAAAAGAACAATAAAAAAAACCTTTTCCTTATTTAACTGGGTAAAATTTAACTCCTCAAGGAAACAAAACTCATTTTAAAAAAATGCACTATCTGTAATGATTACACTTAAACCACAGAAAAAAATTAATATTCTGAACACCATTCAAAGGACATAATAATGGAAATTAAGTGCTGAAAACTCCTAGTGCTCATGCAATTTATATCTAATTTAACTTGGAAAGGAAGCCACTGACTTCCAAAAGATGAGTTTGGTCTTGATTTCTTTGCATTAACCACAATAAAAAGACACATCTTAAAAATCTCTTTGGAAAATTATACAAATTACCTCTATCCTCTTATAAAACCATTTTCTCATCTTTTACTTAGTATGAAAAAAATCACTAAAATATTAATACAAAGCTAAAGTGTAGCGGCAAGAATAATTTTCAGAATGTGTTTATTCTTCAAATACTAGTTAATTAAAAACTATAGCATTTTTTAAAAGCCAGAAAAACAAGCTAATATACTAGAGAAGTGCTATAAAGCATGGACAGTAAGCAGGTGGAAAACCTTTACTTCTCAAAGTTGTTACCGTGCATGTAAAATAATTGGCCAACTCAAATAGTCCTTATTGAAATAACTAAATTAATAGCTTGTTAGAAGAATACAGACAAATTATACAATTCTGTGAATTAGTTAAAATGGAGAATACAATGTAGCACTAAATATAAATATCAGAACCAAAGACAAAAACAAAACCAAGAGATGCAGACGTTGCTCCTGATTTATTCTGTGACCTTCAGAAGCCTCCCTCCCTGCGCTCAGTAAACCTTCCTATTATATAAAGCTTTCAAGAGAGCTTTGTGTAAAGCATTTAAGAGCATTACACAACTTCCTTTTACTTTTATATGCACTTTAAAAAAAAAAGTATTTTTAAAATATTTAAATACTGCAAAACCACTTTTTAGGCAAAGAGCTGTTAAAAAAGAGACTCCACCAAGCTGTTCTTTGCAAAGAAAAAGTAGTAATACATTTTCTGTAAAAATGATAGAAACAAGACCCCCGTTTGAAAGTTTTCCAGTCTCTCTCCCAATTGTAAAGAGCCATGTGCATGCTACAACATGCAGCCCAATTCTACATGGGTTTTCACCATTTGACACTAGGCAAAATAGGCTGTATAAATTCATTCGTTTTGTGAATTTAAGCAGTCTAAAGCTGTTCTGAGAGAGTGAAGTTCCTCAAATATGCATCAGGACCCTTCCAAGGACACCAAAGCATGAGCCAAATGCCTTCTCAGGACCACCTGGAATTCCGAAGCCAGCTCTGCAGCCTCCAAACAGCCAGCAGCTTCCCCGTGCTATTTTTTTGGTCTCAATCCAGGCAACCATGTCTTGCGTGTCAGAAATACTACACGACCTAGGTGTAGACCTACGTTAGAGATACTGTCTCCTAGAACCCGTTCTTTTGTTTGCTAAGTCTCTATCTTATCAATGAAGACTATTTGTATTAGTCTGCACTGGTTACACAAAACAGTGAGAGAAGACCTCGGCGATGATGCATATTTCAAAATGCACTTTGCATCTCTGGAATCACTGCAGCCTTCTGTGATACATCCAATACTGTCAGAAACAGGTTTCAGGCAAAACATTATTCATCTGACACTGTTGATATATGTTTTATCTCAGCCACGTTACATTCATTGCAATATAGCAGATGCCAAAATCTAGAATTAGACACAGCAGCCAAATCAAAAGGACAATGCACCAACAATGGGTTCTTCAGCATGATCATTTGTCCATTCTCACTATATTCCTGTATTCTACCCCTTCAGGCATCTTGCTGTAGAAGTGATGATCTGCTGCCCTACATCAAAGAATCTAAAAATTCTGGAGACCACCTGATAGCTACAGTACTAACAAGACTGACTCAAGGACGGCATTTCACACAACAGAAGACAAAGTTCAGTCACGCTACTACGATCCTGGACTGCTCAAGCACAGTGGTCACACTGTTGAAGACGGTTCAGTACAAAGGTAGGATAATCTAACAGAAGCATCCGCTCACCTAATACGTAGTCCCATAAAAATCTTTGGTCTGGCTATGAAAAGCTACGCTTCAGAAGCCACAACAGGAGCCATTAACGAGTTATGCAATAAAAAACCAGCTTGTCAGTGATTCACACATAGGCTGATCACCACAAAAGCAGTAAGCCTTTTACAGCATGGGATTTGTCGCAACTGCAGTTAAGGATCCCCAGAGCTAATAGTTAAACTACACTGGATTCCTTACTCACAAATTTCTGTCTTCAGGTTTAGATCAGCAAGAAGTGTCCAAATTTTACTACTTATCCATGCCACCAAGAAAATTGCCATTCTGTATTAACGTATAGCTTCTCATCTCTCGTAGTCTACATTCTGACAAAACAACCTCGGAAATGCAAATACTAATTTTTACCCCCGCCTCCAATTCTAGGCTTGATCTACAGGAACTCTAGTTGATTATTTCTTCCAGGTAGTTCTTCACTGTTAGCTGTGCTCAGTACTTTCACACTACTTGGTCAACTCAATTTTATTCTACCCACTAAATCCATCAGTGGCAAATTCAAAGGTATTTAAAGACAGTAAACTGTAGTTAAAATTAAGAAGTGTCGACAACTACATGACCATACCATTCACCGTTCATCTTCACCCTTCAGAAGACATTTTGAAAAGCAAGGTTCTTTGTATATTCTCACTGAAAATGTTTGAGGACACAGTTTTGAAAAGCAGTAGAGCCTTTTGAAATCCACAATTCAGTGCTGTCCTTTGGGAAACAGCCCTAACCAAGCAGGCTAAAAGGGGGTCCAATATTCCATATACAACTTCTCAGTCAAAAGTGCTTCTGCAGTAGTCACCAACAGAAAAAGGGACACCATCCAGGGAAGGGTTTGCTACTTGAAAGATTCAAATAGCGATATAGCTCCATGCTGTATCACTCATGTATCATAAGCAGTTGTTCATTATTTGATAAGAGTGGATTTCAGCTAGTCATCATTAATATTCACAGTAAAACTCCAACGTGGGTGATCTGACCACAGCATGGCACATACTCCAGCTGCAACTCCTCCCTATTACAAGGACAGGTGTATGACTGACTTATTTTTGTTTGGTTTTATGAGCCAACTAAACTCAGATTACAATTTAAAAGAAGGTTTAGCTGATGTAACTACTAAGTGCTGTGGTCCTGGATGTTCTTTAATTACAGAGCTTGTCTACCTCTGGCCTGAGCCACTCCTGCTTGCTAACCCAATTTTTAAGCGTAAAACTAACCAGACTGCAGGAAGGAAAAAGAAGGCTGTACAATGTTTCTGCCGTACTAGTTAGAAGTACAGACTCAGAAAAATGCCTGGCGATAATAATAGGAAATGGGCATTACCAGGGCAAAAGGAGGCAAGGAATCTCACGGCCAAGCAGGAGTGGAAAGGATGAGAGCAGAAACAGCACTTCCCATAGCATAAGCTGCCACAGAACTAAAAGCCTGAGCCATCACCTTAGTGTGAATGTTTTACAGGTAAATGAGGCAATCTACTTAAACTCTTAGTTTTTTAGACCCATTTAAAACTTGTTTCGAAAAGAATGCGATAACTTGGTAATATGCAAATTTTAGCAGCAGGTCATTATTTTTCCCTATCTTTTCAATCCACTTGTTAAACATTTAAAAATATCTTGTGACACCCTAACACATCCCATTCTTTGAATGGAACCTGACAAAGTCAGACTCTGCTTTAAAGATGCACTTGTTGCTGTTCCATGTGTTAATGACAAACTCACTTTGAACCCACACCACCAAGTTGAAGAAATCCTTAAAATCATTTCTAAGTTGTTATTCAGTGAAGTATTAACACCCCAACACCAGGAAAAAACATGCAATAACGCTGACGTTCATTAATACTTGATGTGCACTTTTAGCCTACTGTTTATTAAAAAGATTGGTAGTCCTGTTTTTCTTTTCAATATAAATAACAGCAACTAAATGCCATATAAATAACTGCTATCAGATACAAGAATGGGTAGGACCACATCATCATCATCATCTTTACCTCTTTAATTTTGTTCCTCTTCTCTCGGATATCCGGGTCTGCTGGTTCTCCACTGTTTATGCCTATAAGATTTGGTAAAGGAACAGGGGGCAGTGGCTTGCTGTCTTTCTTTTTCAACTCTTGCACTACTTTGTTCTTTTCTGTCTGAATCTCAGCTTGAATCTCATCACGTGATTTCTTCAATTTCTCCTTAGCCTCTTCCAGAGCCTTTTCATGATCTGCTCGGATCTTATTTCTCAGACGTTCCTCTTCTTCTCTAGAGACACAAATGCTAGTCAGCATCTCAGTACTAAAAACACATTGTTATAAACAAACTGCAGCTTCAAAACAGAAGCCACATCCCAAGTTGGTTTACTCTAAGTAATTCTAATGATTCAGACAAGTTTACTGAATTATGTTAGTGCACAATCCTACGCTATTTTTGCCATGAACCCCAAAAGTAAACCAGCGCACCCACCAGCAACATTATTGTAGAAAAATGTATCATCGGGGTTTCCTAGATTATATCTCAGCACCTTTGCTTGTCTGCTCAAGAATTTAGAGAGGAGAAGCTCTACACCCTGTACTTCAACTACAGGATGCGTGCAGAGGCACATCTAGCAATCATTCAGTTTAAAAAAAAATAAAAATCAGAAGGGCCTTTACTCGCCTTCTGCACAATAAATACATCGCACACAACTAGTCAAGATTTGAAGTAACCACTACAAAAAAAAAATTGCAGCCACTCCTTTTATTAGCAACGAGGTGTGAGCTGCAAGAGTTGCAAACGCCACCGCGGCATGTTTTGTCTTGAATTCAGAACTCATTGTTCCAATCAGTACGGTCCATAAACCTCACAAGTTAAATGCAGAGTTAATTATAAAGCCATTCAGGAACGTAAGAGCTTTTAGAAAAGCATGATTTTGAAACTCACTGCCAACAAAACCAACATCATCTTGGTTCTAAGCACAATCTTCCCTAATGATCTTTAATGATCAGTAGAAGTTTTGAGATTCGCACACAAAATGAAGAGCGCTGTTTTAAAGCCTGGGTTAAACAAGATGTTATTCAAACAACAGACAAAAATGGCCCAATCCGGTCCTAAAATATTCCAAGGCATCAGGAAGATACACGTCAGAGTCAATATAACACCACCTTTTCAAGCTTCTTTAAAATATAGAGTTGCTCAATGAATAATGTAAGCCAAAATAGTTGTAGGGATTTAAAATAAGCACTACTTACAAAAAGCCACGCTCCCTCCCTGTTGCCTCCCCCAGGCAAAACCACTTTTTTCCTCAAAGAGCATTAAGGAGTAGAAAGTGGATAACGGAATGGAAAGGCGGCAAGCAGCAAGCCATGTAAGAAATATCAAGCTTGGCCTAACTGCTTTTAGGAGGAACAGAGCCACTTGACCCATATCACATGTTTTTCCCAGTATACTGAAAACGCACCAATGAAAAGGAGCACCGACCATTTGATACGCGAGTATTAGAATGGAAGAGCTCAGCTGGAAGGGACCTACAGCGACCATCTAGTCCAACTGCAATTAAAAGCCAATCCAAAGTTTACAGAAAAAAAATAAACACAAGATTGACGACTGTTAACCAAACACTGACAACAAAAATAGGAACGTATCTACATATTTAAATTGGGATACTCTTCCTACAAAGGTTATTAAAAATATTTGACAAAGTCTATGATAAACCAATAATGTTTCCAGAGATTCAAACAAATTTTAAGTAACTCATTGGGGTGCTGTGTTGGAATATTTGGGGATACGGACAGATCTTACTAGCTTTGCAAGTATAATAGAACTGTTTCTATTCATCTCACTGGTCAAGATCGCGTCACGTTTATTATAGAGCACTGCTTCACCTTTACAAAAAAAGAGCAAAGAACGAAGCTAATAAGGAGTAACTTGCCCAGAGTTACGACAAAACAGCATCAGAGCAATCCCACCGGACAGGGCCACTTTGTGCAAGGTTTACGACTGTTAGAGTCCTTTGCCTAAGGAGAGCTGATTTTAAGTCAAAGTGCAATAAATCAAGCTTTTCGTTCCAGAAATCCACAGTTCGAACCCCCAGTGCACTGGCCCTGACTGCTCAGGGCTCAAAACCATCCAGTATATTTTTAAGTTAAAATTCATACACCTCTTTGCTCCAGTCTTTAGCTTAGGCTCAAAAGCTCAAATAGAGACTTTTTTTAGGCGCACGTTTTATTCTCAATTTGGCGAAGCCTGACATCGCTTGATGTCATCCAGAAAATAACTTCCCAGTTTACAGGCCAATTCGCGTAGCATGCGGGGGAAAACCACGGCACTAGAACAGAAATGCTCTCAGCAAAATGCATTGTTACACCAAGAGTGTTTTATCAGGCCTTACATTCTTCTTAAGTGCTATTAGGTTTGCATTTTAAAAAAAATTATAGTAGCATTATTACCTTTCGATATTTCAGTACCAGAAACACAATGCAAGGTTTCAACTAATGCACTGACTGGAAGGCATTCAAACTCAAGTTCTTCAGCCGCTTTTCTCAATATGACCCATGTCACATCCATATTTCTCCCAAAAAATAAAAAATGAAGGACTGAGCTCCTCTCTTTGACCGTCAAATCCAGGCTCATTACCACTGTTGAACAGTAACAGTCCTCCTCTCCCTCAACTGCAGAGCAAAGAAACAACTTTCCAAGTGGCAAAAGACTAATCTAAAGAGAGAAAATACAAGTAATACCATTTAGGATAAATTTTACTTCTTCTATGACCCGTTTATGGGGGAAAATAACTTTCCCATATTCCTGTAAAAGTCACTCACGTTCTATTGTGGCAGCAACGCGCTCAATTCAGCAACAAAAGCAGCTGAAAATTTCTATCAACTGAAAGATGTGAAACCATAGATCTGTAGTCTGGAAAAGCTTTTCCAAGGCTAGCAGAGGGCTCTGCTCAAGATGCGGCTAGAGAGAATGAGAATGAGGTTGCCAGAAGGAGAAGTCGTTCCCCACAGTCATGTTCTCACCAGCCGACAGCACGCTGTAGAGGAGCCAAAGAGATGGCTTACAGAGACTGAGAAATGGGAAGCGGTACTGAACGTTTAAGAATCAAAATACTTGAGCGTGGGGGATAATATATTTTGGAGGTACATTTCTCATTTTCAAAACTCAGTTTCTGGAGGCAAGTGACAGCCTCTTCCTACTAACTAGGTCTACCAGATCTACTAACATTTTGTTAATAGATATTGAAATTCTTTTTGCAAAGGATCGACCATCACTGAAAAATCTGAATTTTTAGAAAAACAGGGTAACAAAGTATCTCAGACCTTAATAAAAACATGTTCAAGGCATATCCACGTTAACCTAATTTGAAGAGGATGCTTTACAATGAGTGTGCTTTACAATGTGTTTCTTAAATAGAAACGCTTTTGATAAAACCCATGGTTAACATGCATGTCCCCGAATACGATCCCCTGTGTGAAAACAATTAACGATGTTTGAGTCGTTATAGTGAGTCTGACTCACTCAAATGAGTCACTGGCGATGGGCTTTGCGCACCTTCACGATTTTGCACCATCAAGTTCGAGTGCCATGAAGATTTTGCCTTTACCTTGCCTTTTCATTGTTAGTCCCAGGCGCTGCATACAACAGTAATAATAAAAGCTCCATGGCTCCACCAGCTTCATCTATTTCTAGATTCAAACTGCGTGAAACAGCCATAAATTGGAAAACAAGTTTTGAACTCACGTCTGTTTACGCTGCAGGAACCGCTGTATAAACATACAAAAGCTGCTGATTCCTACAGCACTGTAATCCAATTAGAGTCATTAAGGAGGTTTGAATGACAGTCTGCTTTCCTTCAGTCACCCAGCAGAATACCTAAGTGTCTGAAGAAAATACAGAGACTCAATAGAGATGAAAAATTCTAGCAGTAACCGTATGATCAGCTCCAAGTCTTCCAGGAAGTGACATTTTGAGACAAACATAAGAAAACAGTAAGATGAAGAGAAAGGTCAACAGGTATTTGAGAGAGTTTATAGGAGATCGTACAAGAGCTTCTTCTGCAGATATTCTCTATGCAATTACCAATGATGGACAGCACGAGTTACAAGAAATGTCATATTCTACATTCCAGCTGAAGACATATTTTACCAAATATATTAACGTATATGATCTTAATGGAAGAAAAATCACACCCCTCAATACCAGTACCACGTTTCTTCTGAGTTCTTAAGCAACAAGAACTAAGTGAAAATACAGAATAAAATTAAGAGAACGAGGAGATTGGAAATGTGGGAGCAGCTGACGCCCCCGAAGTCACACCCAAAGACCAACAAGCTCCCCATACAGCATAAGAAACAGCCAACAACAGTTTAATGCATGTAGATAGCACTACATTCAAATACTCAGAGTTAAAGAAAAGAGACCTCAGAAAAGATCAATCTAAAAATATAAGACTGGAAAGAATCCCAGCATAAACACATACACCAAAATGTGTCAAACAGTTTCCCTGTCCAACTACCCGCCCCATCCCGCTCCTAGGCAACATAAGCAAACTCTTAAAATACAGAGTATTCTGAGTAAATCTTCAAAAACGTTACCTAACAGAAAGCTGCTGCTTCCTTCTAGTCACCCCAACAGCTCATTCTAAAGCCTCAAGACAGAGGTTCAAGTACCATGAAACTACAGCCGTGGCTACTTTAAAACAAGCAATATTATTAAAAGAATCTGTGATTAGACTATTTTTACCAGCAAGAACCATCAACAGACCTAATAATTAGGACCTGAAACTAGAAAGAGGAGCGAGTTTTTTAAACAATCACTGCAACTAACTATTGCAGCTGCTTATGCAGGAACACTGCGCGCTCAGAGCATCCGTGAGCTGTCTAAACGTCATTCCGAGAAGACCACAAATTGTAACACCTGATAACCGAATCACTAACCGAAGCTTCACGCGCTTTAATCACGCACGCGGCAGTGAGCCTTCTGAACTTAACGGCCACCACAGCTTCACTTGCCAAGGCAACGAGTTTTAAGTCTCTCCTATCGGCTGTGACACAGCAGGCTCCTTCGAAACCGAACCGCAAAAAACCAAAAATGCTTTCAAACTTCTTCGTAAGACTCAAGATCAAAAAGGAAATGAAAATTAGAACGGAGTCAAGAAAGGAAAACTGGCCACCAGCAGCTGTGCTCTCAGACTAAAAAGCAGAGCACTGGGTCGCTGTAGCAGGACAACCCGTTTATTATCGTTTGGATTTTCAGCAGATGGATAGGCAAGAACTGTTAAAGCACATCAATATTTGTGTAAGTCTGGCATCCAGAAACAAATCCCTGTGTGGGAATTCTGAACTTTTACCCTTTTGTCAAGTTTAATCTTCAACCAGAGGCTACTTTCAGAGACACAGTGAAACAAAAGGAGAGGCACTATTTTTTTTTTTAAGTTTGTGTGTATATATATCTTTGAGAGTCAGTGCCTAAAAAAACATTTCACATGTTAACTACAAAATTTGCTCTTCCCTCCAATCTTGCAGCATACACGATTTTATAACATCCGCACATATTACAACCCCATCGTGTTCTCCTAGTATATGGAGAATACACATTCACGACACACAAGGACACTGGAGATACATACCCTGCCCCTCATTGCCCAGAAAATTAACCCAAATTGCAGATTCCTTGAGCGGTTTCTTTAGGCAAAGGTGACAGTAGAAGTTATTTCTAGCAAGTGGTTAGAATTGCGTACGACGTGAGTACTGCTCCTCACACCCAGGGAACGTGGGACAGAATCCTTATTCAAGTCCTCTCATCCCTCTCCACCCAGCTTCCGAAGCTGTTCCTCTTGCCGTTACCCCTCCCCTTGACCTTCTTCACGTGCTTCTTTCCTGCCTCCCTTTACTATGACTTGTACCAACTTGGGCTCCGCTCGCTTGCTTCCTCGGTCTTCTACAAAGGCACGGCCGCCGCTCCAAACACCAGCCCTCCTCACTTCCATCATTCAACTCCTTTGGCCCATGCTAGGGAGAGGAGAAAGTTAACTCGCTGGCACAGGCACTCTTCTTTAATCATAAATACTCCCTCTTAAATTACATGCAGACCTCCTCCAAACAAAACTTCTTTCCATTTCTGTGCAATAAATAACGTCCCTAATTGATCTCTTTTGCAGTCAAATCTTAGACCAAGAATCCGGGCCTTCAGCCACCTTCAGCACTGCTCGCAAAAACTCTCCTATGATGGAAGCTCACAGATCCTGTTTCAGATCTGCTCCCTTCTCTAAACCAAAACCTCCGTCCCTGACATTTCCGCGTCGATGGCTGGCTGTCACCTTCAAGCCAAATGACCGGGAACTTAACTTTTAATCTTCCTCCCACGTCTTTTGGTCCGCAGCGGAAACTTCCCCGTTGCCCACATTGCCAGCGCCTGGGCATTCTTCCCATCTCCTAGACCTTGACTACACCTAAGCTCTTCTGCTTAGTTTCCATGTATTTTAAACACAGCCTTTCTTAACCCCTACAGCCAGAAGCCCTCGGAGCTTGATCTTGTTCTGTTCATCTAGCAATTCTGTTAGGAAAACCATCCACTTTACTTGCATCCTTACATTGCCTTTCTGTCTTTTTTCTCCTGCAAAAACTGTAATTCATTATATGTATTTTTCTCGGCACAAGAGAAAGAAAACATGGCCACTTCTAGATGTCCGATATGTTAAATTCACGGATTTCCATGCTGATCATTAAAGGCCACTGCTGCTTGTTACTCCTGTATCCGTCTCTACCCAATTGTTTTCCTTTGTCTTGTAATTTAGGCAGGGCCTTTGGAAGCAGCTCTGGAATGAGGACAAGCAAAACCCTTGGGGAATATATTTAGAGAGAATTTTAAAAAAACACAGATTGAATGGGCACACAGAACTTGCAGAAGGGAGTGGAGAGTTGAAGCACATCCCTTATGCATGAAGAGCAAGCCCTCTGCAAAACTGAAAGCCAAAAAATTCCTTAGTATTGCTAGGTATCTTTTATAAGATTTTGGAACATAGCCAGAACCTTCATAAATCAACATAAGGTAATACACCCAATTAAATACTTCATTAATAAAGGGCATTAACGTACAAGACCTCTCTTGTTTTCTTTCACAAAAGTACAAAACACACCTTCCAGTTAAGAACAGACCAGTACAGATTCCACTATCAAATGTAGAATGTATAACTCTTCAAGGGAAAAAAAAAAAAGCCACACATGCGGCAAGGGGTCATCCTTCAGGAATTATTTGCTTCCTCTGTTACGAATGTTAACATGAACAGAACTGGCAAAATTCATCCGGAGGTTCTGTCAAGTGCCGTGCCCATCAGCAAAGGCATTTGTTCCTCACCTGCCTACAGCAGCCAGGTAAATCCCAAGCACCAACCCAAAAAAGGAGGGTGCCAAGCTCAAGTCGGTGCCTTTCCTGGGAGCTGAAAGCGCTGTCACAGCTGGTACAGGCAGCTTAAGCTTTACTAGTGAAGAAAGGTAGATGTTTCCTACAAAACACGCCAACAGTTGCGTTCAACATTAGCAGGCAGGCATTTGTCAGCGCTAAGAAGGGTCACTAGAGACTGCGTAAGCACTTCAAGCTTACGTGAAATTTCTTAGTTTTGTAGTTACGGTATCAGCTGAAAGAGATTTTCAGAAGAACCAGATCAACGTTTTTCAGACTGCAACAGCAATGAACGCAACTTTCATTAGTGAGGAGCAAATAAAAAAATATAAATTACACAACGCTTTACACAAGTTTTCAACTATACAGAAGCAAACTCATTCAGTTTTTAGTGTCTTAGTGTCATTCAGGTACGGAAACGCTTTGTTAGGAAAAGCAATAGATGTATAAAGTTCAACAGTGTAGAGTTTTCAATCACTACAGCTCTATCAAACACATCTCATTTAGCTCCTTCCTGCTTATACGATGTAAAAGAGAATACAATTAGATTTGCCTCAAGGCACTAACATATAATCAAAAGTAGGCATTATTTCAGAATTTTTGCTGATTAAAGAAACTTCATTTAACAGCTGCAGCTAATTACTTTTGTGCAGAATATTAAGCCTCTGCAGAACAAGGTCTTAAATCTGATTGTCAAAGCACTTACAATGGTAATATAGAAGAAAAAAAAAAATATATATATTTTTAGGAATCAATCTTACTTCTAAAAAAAGGACACTGAAAAGCCTAGATCTTACTAAAAGTTTATGAAATTTAGGATCTCTTCATGTTTTATCAAGAAACCTGAATGAGAAGAATGTTGCTACCTGCTCTGTGTAAAAGGATTTTAAATAGCTTCTTGTCTCCCAGCACCACACTGACTGGAGCATCAGATCTTCCTTTCCTATTAGTACCCCAACAAGACAGATGTGGGCTTGTTTTTTTTTTTTTTATTTTAAGTAATAAAGATGGAAGAACCTTACAAGAAGCAGGAGTGAAAAATACACATAGACTATAGGAATAAGAGAGAGAGAGAGAAGTCAGTATTGAACAAGAGAATTGAGTAGGATAGAGTTAGACATGAGCAAGATAGTAAGAACAAACATCTGGAACCGGAGAGTTTATTTCGATGCGGGATTCAAACAGCACCAAAAACAGTAGGATAATTGCAACTCCAAACTGCAGAAGCCTGCTACAATTAACAATGTCAAACCACAGAATTTTCTACTCTAAATCACTCTAGGTAGCTGGAAACAGAGCTGTTGTACAAGTTTAGATATGTATATAGCAATGTATCAGGGTATTTACACTTTACTCACCACGGATCAAGTCTATGGACAAACATCATGCGTGCTATATTATTTATTGGTATAAAAGACAGTTTGATCAAGGCAGAGTAATACATAGCCGGTCCTGTGATATGAGAAAGCAGTTATGCAGAACTGGGTTCTCAGGTGAGAGCAGTGCGTCATCTCTGCTTCTTATTAAAGGCGGATTCTTTACAAATAAGCACATTTACCCAGAGGACAAAGCAGTCCCGCTGATGTTGATGGCACGGATCAGATACTGAAGCATATGCTCAAGCAGAAATAAAAGAAACCAGAGCACTCCCATTGCACAGCATCGAGCTCTTAAATTTTATGTCCAGTCCACTATTACTGCCAAAAACTAAGTTTCCGATAGGCCAAAAAAAAAAAAAAAAAAAAGGCAAAGAGACAAACCTAGCAATACAAGCCAAGAAGGAAAATAAGAGTGGTGCATTCTATGATTTGGCATATACCAGAAAAGTTGCTGCAGTCTGAAGCATTACTGCATCTTCCTTACCACCCAAAGCTCATCATGCTACAGTCTTTACAAAGGTTGCTTATTTTTCTTTATTCCATACAAAATCAAATATATACACTCGTTTTTCACAATGATAAAAACAAACCCCCTTTGATGGCAGCTTTTTCCCCAAGAAAACCACAGTCCTACTTAAGCTGCCCAATATTAAACAGAATCCTAAAATTAGCCAGACCTAGGCGGCTGATTTTAGATTCAAAAAATAGATTCAAACACCTGAAAACCAAGAAGATTACAGGTTTCCGCTACACCTTAATCCTCACCCTTTTGAACAACATGAAGAGCCACATTAAAGTTGCACGTGCAAGCGCAGAATTAGCACTTGCTACGCTATTTAGCATTTTAACATTCTCTGGAGTGAAAGTTTTGGGCTTTTTTGTTTTTAAATATAATTCTTACATAATTTTTTTACCTAAAGAAAATGAATCATGGATCCCTTCTCGTACAACACCAGCAACTGTTTCAGTATATGCTCTATGGAAGCTTGCGCTACAGTACTGACTTGCTACTCCTTCACCCTCCGTACTAGCTACACTGCCCGAGTTGTGCCAAGGTGGGATGCTGGGTTCACCACCTTAGGTCTGCACAGGAATTTTGGGAGGAGATGGGGACAGAAACAAGAATGATGCGACCATCGTACTTAACTCCAATCATATGTACATTACACAGCATCCTTGCTCTCCCTTCTTTCCTGATCTTCTTTGCCCCCAGACTTACAAATCCCCCCTTTCACACATGATACTCCCAGAGGAGGAAAAAAGCTCCTGAAGCCATGCAGAAAACCTTCAGGAGTGATTGAGAGGACCCAAATAGCCTCCAGAAATTGAACAAGCTTTAGGTAGGAGCCTTAGCCAGCTGAGAAATTCCTCTTCCTGCTGCTTCCTCACATGGTAAAGAAGAAAAGGAATTTCTTAGCACGTATATCCATTATCGCATGCTCTTGTTCCGGTAGTTTGGCCCAATAACAGAGCACGTGATATTAGTTCAACTAATAAGCTATGAAGAGTTTCCTAACATTTCACCTGAGATACAGGGACAGCAATATATGAGAGAATGTTCAGGCAAAAGAGGAACGAGCTTTTACCTGTTTACCTTCACAAGATATAGCTTGAAAACTCTCCTGCGGCAGATATCAAAGGCCAGCTGAAATCCCTACGTAGGAATGTCACAGAGAAAGCTGCATTAATTCCTTGCAATAGAAGTGCTAAATATAAACATATTAAATACTGAATATACCAGGACAGCCTCCCTCTCCACACGTGGTAGGACAGATAACACTTCCGTGACATTCCACGTGGACATTATAAGCTTGCTCTAAAATTAAAGAGGAGACATACTTGAAAAGAGTTTGCCAAAAAAATCCACCAAAAAAACCCCACACTAAACATGTGAGTCCAGGAAGAACAACAATAGAAAGAAGATAACTCCTGGTCTACTCTTGTTTTGAAAAAAAGACCAAGCAAACCATAAAACAGACCAAGAAAACTTTTCAAGCAACACAGTTAACAAGCAAACACTTGTATTAACCCCCTTTCATATAGTTAACTCGATTCTATTTTGTTAAGAACCAGTTTTATTTAGTTTCCAATAACAATCAGAAAAAATTGAAACACACCAACTGTGAGCAGTAACACTTGGCTGATTTTTGAAAGTGTCAAGTAACCAACCTTAAGGACAGAGCTCAAGACACCAGAAAAGAAAAACAGGGTGCCAAAAGACATCTGCTGTATAGAATTGTGTTTGGGGGCAGGAGGGCGTTTTTTTTAAGGAAACGAAGCAGCAGCAGTCACTAAAAATTATGACAATCATTTTAACATCCCAGTGATTCAAAATGGTAAGGTTGGAGCTTCGCATCCGTAAGAGACTACCACTTGAGCTAACAGAGGATGGCGGCCTCCTGCTATCAGTTACTATGTAGGTCAGCATCAGAGGAAGAGAAAAATACCTTGACAGGGTTTCACACATATCAGCTTGCAGCAGAAAAAGAGACTCCAGCTACAGTTTCACACTGTATTTAAGCTGATTAATACCTAGCTATTGCCAAGTGAAAGGTCCTACTCAACCTCGCACCAGCTCTGGCACTTGTCAGCGGCTGGTGAACTGATGGAGGGCCTTACCACAGTAGGCTACATGGGGGCTTGGCAGTGCTCTCCTGGACACTTGTTTGTTCCGAGGCTTTTTGCATGGGGTTAGCTCCCTGAATTAGCCGATGGTGGGGTCAGATGACAGCCAAAGCTAACACGGGTAAAGAAGCAGGAGCAATCTTCCCTCTACAAAAGAGTCCACGCAGCCCTCCCTTAACAGAGCCTGCCAGAGACAAATGTGTAAATTGTAGCGTTGACTAGTATACCAAGAAATGAAACTAACTGTAGAGCTTGGAAGTAAACAGTCAAAGGCAGCAGTAATAAGGCAAGGATCTGCTGGAAGCTGAGGACTACTGGATAAAATGACGGTGAGACAAATGAACTGACTGGACAACCCACACAAGCCCTAGAGCAGAGATCACCAACGCAAGCACAAGCCGTGGCAGGTGAAGCTTCGGGAAGTTCTGACCAACTCAGAAGGGACCCAACTGCAGACCCAACTTCCAGTCGGCGAGGAAACGGCACCACCTTCACCGTATGCTCGAGGTGGAGAAGCCCATCTGTGTGGGCTCATCCCTGGATGAGTAAGAGTCGCCCACTGTCAGCACGGATCCCCTCTCCTGATCACCAGCCAGACAGTGCACAGGACACGGCTTTCCTGGCGTCGCTGCAGTGAGGCACTGATGGCCAGAAAATCAGTGGTTCTCTAGAAACAAGTCAACTAGCATGTGCAAGATGCTTGATGTCCACACATGCTCCTGATTTACTAGGTTACAGATTGGTTGTGTATGACTGCAGCGTTAATAATACGATCAACAATAATAGCTGGAATACTGTTTTATGTAATAAAAGATATTATAACTCTGTACATCTTGTGTTGGTCACCATCTCTGTGCAAATCGTTCTTTAAGTTTCAGGGCTTTAGTTGCCCTACAGAAACAAGCTCCCTTACTCCTTATGCTGGTACCCAGGAGACCAGGCAGCAAGCCAGTCAGCCTGTGGTGAGCTGAGCCAGCTGAAAAATCACCCATCACTTCAGGCCAAATCACATCTCCTAACTGGCTGACTGCCCAAACACTGCTGTTGGGGCAAAGATATAGGCAAGATTAAATGGTTGAGGACACAGCAGAACAGGACGTGAGCTTCAAGTGTTACAGACCCGCACATTCAGGGACCTCAAAATTAGAGCCCAAGCTGTAAAGATCGTGTTTTCTGCACACACACTAACACGAACATTAACCCCAGTCACTCCCTTCCCCACCATCACCTCTGCCCCCTCACTCAGCCATATGGTTTCCTCTCCTCCAGGTTATCTTAATGATATTGCTTCCTCCACTGAATAAGAGTCACTCCCTACCATCCTAAATTTTATTTATGCCTTACTGAGCACCAACTTGCTTCAGGTGTCTCCTCTATCCAAGGCCACTTTGATTAGTCTTTGATATCTCACTTGGCCAATGCCCACCTCTTCTCATACCTCAAACAATGCCGATCTTTTTCTACCTAGGGAAAAAGGGGAAGAAAGCAAAAGGCACTATTTCACAGTCATCCCACCCCCTTTTATTTTGTTCTGTGTGCAGTTCCCATCTCCAGCTTCCACAGAAAGAAATTAATTGCTGCTCCTCACTACCACCAGGGCCCTCTGCAAGCCCTGCCTCAATGTCCCCCTCCAGGTTCCTGTCTCTGATCAGGCACTTCTTTCCCTTTTCCCCACCCCCTATACTGGAAAAACGAGAATTACATTAACTGAAGCGATGCCTTCTTCCCGATGTCTGCGTTCAAAAGGGGGACCACAGTGAGTATGGTAGCTCCCTCCTTTTACACCATGAGTCTTCTCGGCAGCCTGACCTCCAACAGTAAACCCCAAGACTCTCACCAGCTGAAGAAAAACAGCTGGGGAAAGCAAGCGATTTAAACCCATAGCCATGATATTAGTATGGTCTTAGTCTAAACATTCTCAATTGTTTAAATATAATTAAGTTGACAGCAAAAATACACATAAAGAGAGAAAGGCTATTGCAAAGTGAGAGCAGCAAATAGCGCATCACGTAGCCTCAGAGATGGCAAACTTTCAGGTAAGCAGATGGTAGCAGACTTCTCTGCATGGGAAACCCTCTGGCAGGTCCTACAGCGCTGCAAGGAAGCGACTTCCCTCACACAGATGTTCTGTCGACACAAGCTACCACACTTCCATAATGCTATTTCACTCACCCAGCCGGAGTCGCTTTGCACATCCCAGAAGCAACAGCGCTTTAAATATCCTATTGGAAGTTCACACGTACTGCTCAGACTCATCTTCCTCCTCCGCCTAGAACTGTTACCATACAGCTATATGGTAAATTGATACCTGTATATCAATGTGTTTAAAATAAGAATAGCAGTCAATATGCATGGCTCCATAAGCCACGCACTAAAATGTTGTATGGCAAAGAGCTTGAAGAGGAAGAGGACGGGGCAAACCCTGGGATCTACTGTATGAGACTGATACGAGCTCTTCGTTACAGGGCAACGACATTACTAAGGGTGTGCAGCTTAGTCCAAACACAGGCCTACAGCAATTTCTCTTGACTTGCTCCTCTCGCCACCAAGGCGCAGCTGTGCACAACCCTCCTGGCTAACACAGCATCGGTGCTAGTCCGTTGGCCTCGCCGTGGCACGGGAGCAGCGTTCCGTTTGTCTGAAAGACACAGATCGGCTCCTTGCCCCACGGGACCGGCAGGATCACACCAGGCATCAGCGCTCCCTTCCCTCTACCTGGCCGCAGTTTAAAATGTAGTCTTGCTTCACAGAAACTGGAAGAATTATGGGGCAACAACGGGGAAGAAAAAAAAAAAACCACAACCACAATTTGAACTCAGTCTCAGAATATCAATAGCTTTCAGAAGGTATTTTGTGACATGTCGTGAGAAAAACCGAGATGGGACAGGAGCTGCAGGCAATGTTCTGTTGTTAAACACAGTCCTTACTTATTTCAGGGGAAAAAAACCCAAAATATATATAGCACTTATACTGTGATTCAAAAGGTTTTTGTGTAAGAGGACACAGACTGCAGGGTGGATATAATTTAACAGTACTATCGGATTAATTAAAATAGAAATACTCTATAAAAGTTCTTCTCCCATACAGCACCGCTGGGACTGGTTAGAAGGAAAGAAGAGCAAAGCTTTGTATGTCTCTACTTGGCAAATCAGCCAAAACAGTAACTGAAGATAGAGCAACAAAATACCTGGAAATCATGACGTATGGTCTAATCTGCACTGTTCCACAGAGCAAAACTGTCTCTCATTACTCCCAAAGTTCTTTAATCTTGTCAATAAAGCAGAGGATGAAAGAGAACTGTGTGACAAATTATTTAGCCTTCCAGGTGCTTTTAGTAAGTTTCCACATTAAAATAATCCACCCTGCTAATAAATTACACTATTTTGATTCAAGAGACAGATAATTGGGTGTTGGGGGTCTTTTCCTTTTAAAAAAGGCCAGAAAAGCAACACTGGATCAGTAACTCCACACCCAAAAAAATGTAATAATGCAAGGCTCACACTACTCAGCACACTTATGATCAGGGAAAGCAGGTTTCTGCATGTCAGAAGAGAATACAGTCCCCATCACAGAATCACAGACTGGCCGAGGTGGGAAGGGATCTCTGGAGGTCATCTGCTCAAGCAGGGCCACCTAGAGCCAGTTGCCCAGGACCATGGCCAGACAGCTTCTGCATACCTTCAAAGATGTAGATATCATTACCATAAATTATGCAGTGGAGTTTCCTCATGTATGAGCAAACTGCAGAGAATATGAGTGATGAGCTTCACTCTGAAAAAGACACCTTCCCAACTGAGTAAACAATATTGTTGACAGCCAACTAGATTAGTGAAGTCCAGCACGTAGCCTAAGGAATGACTGACCATAAACAAGGTAAGGATGTCAGCACCACGACGGTAAATGCAACAGAATGAAAAAAAAAACGTATAAAAGAAGAAAATGTGATGATTAAACTACTCTTACACATTACGATTCAGTCAGCTAAAGATGACTTGGCATTCTTCGGGAACTGCTAAGCAGATCTTTGTTCATATACATCTGCGATAAAAATATTGTCAGGATACAAGAAGTGAAACAAAACACAGAAAATGAGCAAAGTTTCAGTAGTATATACACCTAGAACTCTAGTACAGTAGTACTAGTAGTACATCTAGTATGTATGTCTAGAGCTATCATGGATGTTTTTCATAAACCTATGATAAAATTAAAAGATTAAACTAAAGCAATGAAATGCTGATTAACAGCTATCCGTGCTATTTGCAGTATCAGTGAAATACTTTAGGATTAAAATGTTTTACAGGCTACATATACAGGCTTTAGATGTATGCCACAACAGATGAGTTGGACACAAACTACTCTTGATGTCACCAAGACAGAAAATACACTGAAGTACTGTAGCCCAGAACATGAATCTAAAACTACGGAAAGAGCTGGGGATATAAAACGTCTCAGCGACTTGATCTTTGAATTGTCTTCATCAACAGAATCTCAGATTTTTTGGATAGCTTTATAAACAGTACATAGTACCCGCTGTGTTGTCTTCCTCTGTTGATGCGCTTAATACAGTCACATATACATCCAGCACGTAAAGTCAAATTTCTTCCTTCTCCACCACCGCCGTAGTCAGCTTTCTAAATTCCCCAGCAACAAGACACAGCTCACAGACAGTTGTAGTCATAAGATTAAAGTCTGTTTCATTAGCTCAAATGATTATGGCAACTTCCTTACCTCTTTTTCATGAAAAAGAGGTCGTTTCCCTAACAAATATCTTATCCATAATATAACAGTACATAATTGAGAGAGAGATGACTCAAACAGGATAACATTGTTGATTTGACTCATGGAAACTCTGGAACTAGAAAGCAACCCACAACTCTTTCCTTCACTGGCTGCAGGCAACAAAATCATGTTTATTTTGAGAAGTTCAGACCCAATAGTTTCAAACATACTGGTCCAGAGAAAACAAGCATGCAGTCCCAAGATCACCAAAACAAGAGACTCAACTCTTTACGACCCAAAGTCCAGTGTGAGCTTGGGCTCAGCTCCACCAAAACCAAACTGCTACGTTCTGAGAGGACACTCTCACGGCTGTAAGCCACAAAAGGTAAGAAAAAGAGTGAAACTGCTGAGACACTAACTGAATTCAAGAGAAAAACATTGACTTAAAAAGGCATAGAATCTGAGAAAAAAAAGTGGAGTTGGAATACGTTGACTCAGCAAGATGAAGAATCAATCCACTCCAAGAATCAACGGAGGCTGATATTCTCCTACCTTACACCTTCCAGGCCAGCAGGGAACTCATCGAGCTGGTAAGCACATTAATCCTCAGTAAATGGGCTAACTGGCTAGGCTCTCTGCATGAGCCAGCAAATAATTGCTGCGTATCTCCTGCGTGAACCACCTCTGTGTATGCTGGAAGATGCCAAACACATACCCATGGCAATTTCATAGAGAAAGACTCTATTTCTGAAGATTAATGCTGTGGCAAAAGGTCACATCCTTGCAGCCATCGTCATGCATGGAAGTTCGTATTGGAAATTCTTTCCAACCCTAAAGTAAAGGTGCTGCAAAATCAAGCACTCAGACTCAGGAAATGGAAGCTTAATTCCCTCCCCTATAAACATTACGTCACCTTCAGTCATCACCATTTTGGATTCCAGAAAGTAGAGATGGGAGAAAAAATAAAGAACACAAAAGATGGTATTTAAAATGGCTGTCAAAGCCTAACGCAGCTTCCCTTCTTGAGGATTTACTGAAGTTTTATGGAGGCTTTTATTTACTCTTGCTTCTCAGAAGTTAAAGTTCAGCCATTCTCAATGGGTTAAAAGAAGAGGCGGCAGTATTAGCCACCTGCCGCCACACTGGGTTTCAGCAGCCTTTGGGGGTTAGCTGGGCTATCTGGGATCTGAACAACAGCATGGCACAGAGGAACGCAAGCAAAACCCCTGGGTTACGCTTCCATCCAACTCCTCCTGCCCTTCCCTCCCCTCCCAGCCTTCCCATCTCCACGCAGCAGAGATGGGGATGCTGGTTTAGGCGTCCCGGACTCCGCAGCCGTTGGAGAGCACCTACCACCTTCGCAGCCCTCTTATTTCAACTGGTGAGCACTGAACTGGAAACAGGCGGGTCAAATTGCTAAAAATAAGTGACCAGTTTTATAAAAAGGAGAGGTAGAGCAGAAACTGAAAATAAAATATGAAACGAAAAACCATCTGCCACGAATGTTTTTGAACAGTTTGATGTAAATATAAGGCTTTCTGAAACTCAAAAGGCACTCTATTTTAAGCATTATTGAACCCACCTGAAAGCTGGCAGGGCAAGGTTATGGCTGATGCAGTTTAAGGCAATTTTTCAAGCAGCTTGGAAGAACTCTACGTACAGTCTGCACAGGTTCCAGAAGTTTTTTCTTATTAACAGAAGTCAGATAGAAAAATGAATTTGGTAAGTATCAAATTTAAGGAATATTTTCATGTTTTATGCTTCCACATATGTTCTAGTTACAAGAACGCTAGGCAATATTACATAGTTTGTCTTTTTCTAAAACTTCCATACTATGAACCCAGGAAGGTTGAAAACAAACTTGCTAGGGAACCAAAAAACAGCAAGTAATTACGACTTACTCGAAAACTATACACACCGCTTTGGAGTTCGGGCTGGTTGTTGGTTTGTTTACTTGTGACTGTGTGAAAGGAAGCTCCATAGATATTTCCTTGGTTTGTTTTTTTCCTTTTAAACTCAAAAGGCACTTTAAATTTTCCCAGGATCACCACCAGCAAATTCCAGAGTACGAAAAATTTCGAATACAATTACATACCTCAACAGACTAAGTCGCAATCTCATGCTGGGGATTGATGGGGTGACTTGTGTCACCATCTGAGCCTCCCAGCCCAAGTAGAGGCGGCGTTTTCTTTGCCGTGCCTTAAGTTTCTCCTGCAAGCGTTCCTGCAGGTTACATTACCACTTGAAACGTCACATATTTCATTGAGCATAATGACTCGGGCATCTTGCCAAATTGACACGAATATGTCAAGCCTCATTTTTCTTTGTAATAGCAGTAAACTGGATGATCTAGTCTCTCTGCAGTGTGACGGCCAGATGCTATTCTGAGAAAATTATGTCTAAAGAGGGGAGAGGGGGTGTCGAGCAAACGACTATGCGTAACTGCAATAGCATATCCATCTGAATAAAATTAGTGCACAAGTGATTTACAGAAGCCAAAATAAACATATCAAAAGACTACAGATGTATAAAAACCAGAGCAAACCAAGGACCGGGGATTCACAGGTAGTGTTAGTAACACAATCTCAAGAACTCTGTTGTTTCACACACACAAGAATAAAGTCACCATTAGGCATTTGACTTTGAGTCCATGAACTGTTCCCATCACCTACTCTGGCCGGCAAGCCGCTATCAAATGCTGCAATGCCAACACAGGACTGGGCAAAAGCCAGCCAGAAAGATTCCAGGTTCCTATCCATCGCTGGTTTGTTGTTGTTGTTGTTAACATCAAGCAATACCAAGAATGATGGGGTGACGGGGGGGGGGGGGTGTTGTTTGGTTTTGGGTAGGGTTTTTTGGTGGGTTTCGGAGTTGTTTTTATAAAAAGAGCTTCCTTTGGTTACCAATACAACTTTGAATGATTCCCAATCGTTCCGTTCACCAATACCACTACAAGAAAAACCCGAACCAAGTTCATTACAGAAGTTATTTATAAAAACTCCCAGTAGAACATCAGTCACCTCCTTAGCCCTTGGTTTTAAAGTTCCACGTGCAAGTCCTGAAACGACAGCAGTGACAACTGAATATCCGCTTCACTGAGCAGTTTATAGTTATCACATATACAGGTACCTTGGTACCGTTCCATAGGTATCAGTCCCTTGATATGAGAAAGTTCCCAGACATGATATAAAACTAAAAAAAAAAAAAAATAATAATAATTCTCAGCCATCAGGGTGACAGTTATTGCAGTGCAGTTAAGTTCCCTTCAATCATCTGGGCCATGAATTAGTAATTCATTTCGCGTAGAAACAGGCATAACATTCATACTCTGAACTTTTCACTGCACTGATCTGGACCAACTTAGCAAGTATAACAGTTAGTAGATCCAAGTTGACTGTTTTTAAGTACCTAAATCCGTATTTTTAACAGTTTAGAGTAACAACAACTGGTTAAAATAACGTGCAAGATACAGTGATAAAACTGCCGTTAAAAATTTGTTTAATTCTTCGCACTATTTCTCATTTGTTTTGATTTTTCCCATTTACTGGAAAATGGCTGCTTCACAGACCCATTAATATTTTAATTGCCATGGATTCCGCTGTCTCGAGAACGTGGAACTGTTCACAAAAGTAGAAATTTGAATTCCTTTATAACACCAGAACTCCATGATGCAGAAGAACTTGCCTCTCTGCAGTATTTTCTTCTCCAGAAGACTGTGCATTGCAATTCAGAATTCAATACATGCGTTACTTAATAATTTGGAGAACGCTTTCCACTCAAATAGAAGCCAACGACAGCGAAACAGATGCCTTTAGGAAACTAAGGATGTGTGATTATAGCACTGAGAAAACAGACACATGCTTGCATCATCTGCAATTATTAAGTTTAGAATTAAACATTCTTCAGTGTTTCCAAGATAAACCTGATTAACAAGAGATTTAAAAAGGCCACTAGAAACCTGGTTCTTAGCCAAACTAGTTCACATTATCTTTTTTTCAGGACTGAATTTTCTCTTTCTTTGGGAAAAAAAAGGAGGGGAGGGAGAATATTGTATCTTATCCAGGAAAATAACTCCCCTCTTCCCTAAGAGGCATCCTTCCCGCTACTTTTGCCATCTCAAACAAGCCCAGAGAGTGGTGGGTGTTTTTTCAAGTTTTGTTTATAAAACATAGAGCAAATTTTATTTCATAAAAGTAACGAAAACAAGCAGGAAGTTTGCGGTCCAGAAAGTCAGCTCTGGGTTATAATTTTTTTAAATATACTACAGAAAGGATGCAAGTATTCTGGAGCAAAAGCAGATCCCCTAACTCGCATAGGGAAATTAGTAACTAGCACTCCAAGTATTTGTAAAGATAGCAACATATCCAGAAAAATCTGCTGAGGAAACAGCACATGCCGTAAGCTACTCTTACTAGCCAAAGAACCTAAACGACGAGTACAACCCAGTGTATTCCGCACAAGTTTACGTATCCGGCAGGATATTCAGAGCAAGAACATGGCAGACGCGATCTTCCCCTTCCCGCTGAAGGATTTAAGGGATATGCTGCTCCCACAGACGAGATGTTTTTCTTACCCTTTGTGAGCACGCTCAGTTTGATCCAATAAAAAGTAAAACGGATTTACCGTAAAAAAAGCAAAAAGTGATTTACCACTGACAGTCGCTTGCTCATAAGTGGCCTGACTCTATGCTTCAGCAGTTAAAACATGTCAGCAGGTCCCGGAGAAAAATGGTACCAAATTACCGAGAGGGAGAAACTACTTATGCAGCTTGCCTGTGCAAACTTCAAATGCCTTGCTGACCTACAAGCAGTGCTAAACCTCACCTGAGATGAATGTCATCTTGCAAAAGTCTTCCAAGTTGCTACCAGCACACATTAAATGTGAAAATTGACATTTCTGCATGCTGGCGTTAATAGACACAAGGTAATCGCACTGAAGAGCTCTTAAATCTTTATACAAGAGGAGAATACTTTCATCACATGCACTCCCTCAAAGCTGTAATTTTGCTCACGCCATACTGATCAGATTGCATAATGCAAAGCCAAATGAAAACCTCAAACGTGCTGTCTCAAACACAACCATGGAAAATAGCGGCCTGTCCATTGTAAGCCTCGACGGCAGCACTATGGCAAGGAGCTGGGGAAGCATTCACAAAATCCGCTGGTGGTTTAAGCAGTGACTAACAAGTAAGAAAGCACAGAAAACATTAATAAAAATAATGCTGAATACCAAATGCAAGGTAATCCAGTTCATGGGTTTGCATCATAAGAATAGTTAAAAAAAATGAAGGCGGCAAGACAGAATCCTAAATACGTTTCAACGTTTGGGCAAATAAATCCCGTAAGGAGCAGAAATAGCATAGCCCCATGTTTCCTACATCAACGGCCTTTAGCTTTCTGCCCCAATGTCTCCTACCACCTCGGTAACGCACCCCATCACTACTGGCATCCCGTAAAACCCAGCTCTCTCCTGCCACAGCGTTCCTTTCCAACCACCCTCCTCCAGCGACCAGCAAAGGACAGGGGACACGTGCTGCGGCGGGTTCGGAGTCACACCTCTGCGGAGCGACTAGCAGCGGACCAAGCATCCCAAATGACTCCTGGGCTCGTAGCTGTGGTTCTTCCTTCAGCACTGTCCCTCATTGAGGTCCTTCTCTTTCACCCAGCACCAATATGCACAAAATATAGAAACGTACTTATTTTGACAGGTCACCCTTTGCTGCTGATAGATGTTACGGGGAGACAGGGAATAGAGAACAGAACGGGGTCAGCCCGCGCTGCAGGTGAACACACAGCACAGCCACGGAAACCTTGTTTGCTCAGGAGACGAGGCCAAAGATACCTTTAAAAAGCAGTCTCTAGCTTAGAAGAGAAGGTTAATAAATAACCTACAATATATCTTTTCAATTCTTTTTTTTTTTTTAATTTTAGAAACACCAGTCTTGGGTACTCAAAAAAACACAAATGGAAGCTACCAGGGAAAATTATGTCCCTTATTTTGTATTATTTAGTATTTGAAAATCTCAAAAATTTCACAGCCTCTAATTCTTTGAGTAAATGGATGAAGGTACATAATATTCTCTGTACAGGACACTAGATTAGACAACATAAAGACAAAAGGAATTAAAAGCCTACAAATTTTATGAGCAAACATGTATTACAAGCACTTAGCAGTTCCCAAAGCTTTTCCCAGTACTCCCCCCCCCCGCCGTGAATAAGTGTATTCTCTCTCAATACAATAAGATAATAAAGTAAAATCTATTTGTTGAATTTGAAGATGAACAGCAGAAATCATATTGATCAAATAAAAGGTAAATAACTCCATTGTAAATGCAGGTACTTTGGAAAGGTTACAATCATACAGGACATTTAGAGCCCTCCGACTTTTTATTTCAAGGTTTGGGGCAGCAGGGGAAAGGTGCTTATTTTTCCCCTTTCTTGGCCTCACGACCTTGCTGGGCTGTTGAACGCTCCTCTCCCCACAAACGGTTAACTTGCCACAGAACTCTGAATTTCAGTAATAATCTAGTTACTGAATTGAGACGGATGATAGCACTCACTTGACCCTGCAACTGGAAACGACGGGAAAAGAACAAGTCCCACAAGCGACAGCCGAACGCGTACCCTCAAGTTCCCACACCGTCAACCTGAACGACCCCCGTGAGAGGCGGCCGCCTGCCCCCCAGGCCAGACCTCCACGCCGGGAGCTGCGATAACGCAAGCGCGGGATGGTGGAATAAAGGCACTGACTGTGTTTTGGACTTCATGGGCTTCTTTGGGAAGGACGTGAGAGGAGAAGGCCGTTACAAATTTTTTCCTCTTTGCCCATATTCAGTCTCAGTTCACTTATGAAAACCCGTACGCGTACAACGCGTGGCGTCACCAAACTTGTAATTAGTTTTACAGACATTTGTTGTAAGGAAGCGAAAACCTGTAACTCCAAACTAGATGAGTAGGATCAAGATGTTTGTATTTACTATAGGAAATGGAGAGGATCAGAAGATGGGAGCACTCTTACAGTGCAACGTGCCCACAACTAGCCATGCTGCTTACTACTGCCTACACTGCTACCATCATCACACAGCCCACATTTATGCTAACGTCCTTTTGAGATTTTCATCTACAAAACTCCAAATGAACCAAAGTGCTACTGCCTCCCACCCACTAGCTGGCCTAAATCCAGCCAGCAGACTTTCTGCAGCTTTCCCACGCCTGATTGTTTTCCAGCATGTAGACAAAGTGTAGATCATGCAGAAAACCAACAAGTTAAGACTTCTTTTTTGGTTTTTAACTGGAAAGGATAAGAGCTGGAGAACACCAGCCCTCGACTCCTCTCTTTCATAATTCAGGAAATACTCTGACAAACTGGAGTGCAGCAGGATAACTTGAAGAAAGCAGCACTCTACGGATGATGTAGGCTGCTCAGCAGATGGGGGGGGAGGAGGGAGGACATCTAGACAGATGGTCTACAATTTCCATTTTGTAACTCGAAGATGAAAGCATTTCTCAGCCTACAGCATAATGCACTAATTTCGGCAGAACCTTAGAAATAATACAAGCAGGTTCAGGGGAAATTCAAATTGAGTTTAAGGGTATAATGTGGGGACTCCAGAGGAAAGCAAGGGAAATCAAATTTCTATAAATCTCCAAGTACCAACGTTATTTCTCAAGCCTCTTCTCAAAACGGAGTCCAGAACAGAGAATGACACGTGGCTACTAAAAACTCCAACTGAGAAAAGTCTCCAGATAAAGATGGGCAGCGCTCCTGCAATAGCTTCAACCGCTGAAGGCTGACACCTGGCAGCTCCTCCTTTGCCCCAGACACGCGAGATGTTTCTGAGCCCTGACGTGGAACGCGCTGCTCCTGCCCTCTTCAACACCACAGGCGCCACCACAAGGACCTGCATCTCCTGCGCGTTGCACCCTAAAAACCCCCTTGCTTCTAGATCAAGCACCTCAGCTTAAAGTCCACGAAGACTGTGGAGTCTGCTCTGAAGACAGGCTCCATTTCATCAACAAAAAATGGGACAGAGTAGGAGTTGGGGCGCAGGCACTACAGTGGCTCTTGATTTTTCAGGGGAAAAAACAGGTTCTCTGAATCACAATAGCAAATACTCTTAATTGCACTAATGAGCTGTGCCTCAAGTAAAGGTGGGGAAGGAAGAGCAAAGAGTTTTATGCACTTTTATCCTTGATGGCACGGCAGAGGATGACAGGAGACACTGATCCCACTGAGTAATAGAGGTTAAATTATCTCCTCTGCCCACTTCTACTACAGCTAATTAAGTCATATAGACCAGGGAAGCTAAAGGTATTCAAAAGAAGCATATTAAGCCTTTCATGTTCTTAAAAAAAAAAAAAAGGCAAGATTTAAAAGAAGAAATTAAGACCGAAAGCCCTTCAGAATCATTTCTGTTACTTTCACCCCCCAAGAGCAGAGACAGCAGCTGCTACGGCCACAGAGACAATCCTATATTGAGCAACAGAAGAAAGCGCTTTTAGACCATTGCCATACAGCTGCTGACTGGTCATATCAGAGCGCTGAGCTTATATCTTCGCATAACACGGGAGTCCATATCCCTTAGCTTCACAGAAACAAAGTCAAAGGCATGATCTGCACTGATCTATACCTACTCACACCTGGAGGCCAAGGCAGTTGAGGTGGTCAGTTGTATTAGCGGCACCTGCTATCAATCTGGCGACACGAGGGTTGTCTGGGGGTTTTTTAGCACAGGCAGGAATTATGACTTGCAGTAATACACAGGAATTCAGCAGCTGAAGATGCAGCTCTGCAAATTCTGAAGGACTGAATTGTTGGCACAACAGTAGCCCAAGTGCTGTTACAAAGTGCCTTTGCAGCTTTGAGCTCATAAAATTACATTATTCGTTGCCTCTAAGATTAATGTACTTTTACCACAGAAATGATCTTAACTTTTGTCAAGGAATATAAAGAGCAGCTGCTTGACACATCATTAAAGAAACAAGTCTGCACAATTTCCATATTACAGATAATCTTATTTAAAAAATCTGATAATTCAAGGAGATTACAGGGCATCTGCATTCTCACTCATTTACATTAGATGCCAAGAAACCATAAGACTGTTCTGTTTCGGTTCCAAAGCTATTTTTCAGACATGGTACTGAAGAATAAAATACCTGAGAGAGCTGGAAAGTAAGTGGGTAGTGAGAAACAACCTTAAGTGTTTTTGTGTGGCAGGGGAGATGCAGAAGTTTGGGAAAAGTGAGTTATCTAAAACCATGCAACAAATTTTAAGTGACACACAAGTTTGTTTGGCAAGATGTGTCTTCAAAACCGTGCTGCTCTCGTTCCAGAACCTCTGCAATATCCTATTTGAAATGGAAAGAAATTAATCTTTGGGAAGTGAAATCAATTTTTAAAAAGCATGGATATGCACATATCTTCACAAGTCCCGGACTAGCCTTTCCCACTCTTCCCTCCTCCCAGAGGCAAAATTTTGTGGTACACCTTTCCAACATTGCTAACCCATTCCCCATGCATGACCCTGCAAGTGCAGGTGAAGCGCTTACCCATGAAAGGAACAGCTAAAAAGGAGCATTAACTTGCACTACAGCCCATCCATTTCCCAAAATAGAAATTGCACTTTTATTCCAGATTTTAACCATCTTCGTACAAGAAAGTTGTTTTTCTTTGGATGAGAGGCAAGGACACTGTAATTCTTGAACAGACCATCAGGAAGGGAGTTCCCCCACCTTTTCCGCCTGGAAGGGGAGAAGGGAAGGAGCAGTAAAAAAAAAAACAACCAGGTTCATGGAAGATGTAAAGTTAATGTTGCCAAAGGATAACCACTGAAACAATAATAAAAACAGACAGGAATGTCAAGGGGGCCCAGGGGAAGAGGTGGGAAAGCAAGGTGAGGAATACAGAAGAGGTCCAGTGAGAACCGTTGTTTTACACCCAACACGAAAGCATGGCTGCATGACAACCCTCCACCTTCATCATTGCTACGTTTTGCTAGAAGATAGAAATATCAACATCCTCCAACAGCCTACAAAGCTCAAAATTTAAGGGGTAGGGGAAAACGAGCATTAAAATATATATATACACACACCAAGGGAGCAGCATAACCAGGATACGCAGTTTTTACTGTTCGAGAGAGGTCAATACCAGCATTCACAGAAGAAACTTTTCTTTGGTCACTAAATCAACACACCTGTCACTTCACGATCAAGTGCGTACTTCATATGAATAACCTCGCATCTGCTTACTTCCCAAGTCCCCCAATTCTGGGAAAGACAGCTTGTCAATCCATCATCACGCTTCACATGTTAGACCGCATCTTCCCTTGTATTACCAGTACGTTATTTTCTCCTGATTTTTTGCACCGTAACTCCTCAGTGCCATCCAAAAAACACCACCTGTAGAGTAGCTGCCACTTGATTGCTCCTTGCTAGTCAGCCGAACAAAGGTTTTCATCCCCAACTGAGATAAGAAGTCATCTAGAACTCACTACTGAAGACCCTTTACTTTCTCAAAACACCATCTGTCAACAGCCCTGCAATCCAGAAGCAGGAACTCGGCACTGAAAACGGCAGCAGGTGTTTTTCCCTTACGGAAAACAGCCACCACATCGGCGCCAGGCTAGGAAACAGCCTGTTGATGAGGCTACGTGGTAATACGCAAAAAAAAGTTGCTCCAGAGGTAGAGCGCACAACCTTGCTTCACAACGCGTATTGTGGCATTCGCACGAGTGTCTTACAAGCAGGTTAAGCAGGCAGGCTTTTTTAGTAGTTAAGACATGGAGTAATCCAGTGGTTTGCGGGGCTAAAACATCAGGAAAAATATCTGTTCTTGCTCAAATAACAACCCAAGAGGCGGCCCTAAAAAACTGTATGTGACAGGGACCATTTTGGGTGGGGGCAAGGGAGGCGCACACATTCGTAGCTTACGGAGGAACCACAGGAGAGGGAACCGGTGACAGGACACCCGCTTCTTCTAAGAACAGATCCCAAACAAGCAAAATGCATTTAGCTCCGACAGCTGTAAGTTACTGCTTATCCACACATGACCGACAGAAGTGGTTCGTATCGTTACTAAAGCTGTAGCCTCGGTAATTACGCTTCAAGAGGAAACCTGGAAAGGGCCCACATCAGTAGGTTAATCAAGAGCATCGCTCCAGAGCTACCAGTATCAAGAAACTCCTTTTTCTACGGCCCATCTACTGGGCAACACAAGGTATAACAGTCACAGCTGGAGTTTCGAAAATTTCTGCTGAACGGCTCTTTCTGTTTCACCTGTCTTCTGTTCCCGAACCCGATTTTGACTGCGTGTACCAGAGTGACAGGGGAAGCTAAGATATAAGATCACGCAAAAGAGACAGTGAAAGATGAGAACTTCAAAGGCGTACTAGAGAGCGTCTAAACCTATGTTTTGTGCAACATTTAACCGCACCAGCAATTAACATCATAGACGACAGAAGCCCTTGTTAAATATTCAGCATCTGTGACCTTTCAGTTAGCGAGAAAGAGCTCACGATAAGCGCCCCAAGACATCCAACAGCAAAGATGCCTTAAGGAAAAATACTGTAGTATTCAGGCAGTCTTTATAACAGATTAATAAAAAGAGGCAATTATACCCTCTCCTTTTAAGCTAGCACAAATAACCTTTCAATAATTCTTGTATCCTGTCAACAGGATATATTTTGAACTGTTCTCAAAGAAATACTATCAGCATAAGTAACCAGTCTTTAAATTTCACTGTATTACTAATTGGAGTATCGAAGAGCATATATTTTATCACCCGTCAGCATCACATTTTACACATCTTTGACAGTGAAGACAGATCAGTCGGCTTCGCTATGATCCAGGCACCAGGGGAGGATTTAAGCAACTAATGTACGTTAGGAGCAAACATACTGTACAACCCCCATTTAAGTGTTTGAACCGCAGTTTTGAAGGCTTAACTTCACATGACCCAGTCTTGAACATTTAGAGGCTTGCACTACACAAAGCTTTAGGTGGCCCCAAAAAGCTATCAACAGCACGACATCTCAACTACTATTTTATCTCCAATTTCTTTACACTGGCAAACACAATTAAGGCAACTTAGCCAGCGGCACCTCCAATTGTCTGGAATAACACTATAACAAGGGATTTTAAGGGCCAGAAAAGGCAATTATGCCACCTACGCTAGTTCTGTGTCCTGCACATCGCAGGCTGACAGCCCCCGGGTCGCAGCACGAAGTCTTCGTCTGATCAAAGTTCTCGCTACGCTGTTCAGCAACAAGCAGCTGTTTTGAGTAAGCACATACAAGCTGTAGAAAAGATGCAGCAGTTTTTCGGTCGCTTGCACTGTCTCCACAAATGCCATAACTTAACCCCCTTTTTTCCACGACGGACCCAGGGGATTGGCTACGGTGAGAAAAATAAATCAGTCACCGGAGGGGAGCTCGTGTTTATCCTCGCTAGCCAGAAGGCTACACTCAGGCTGGAAAGGAAAACATGGAGCCACCGCTACATATGGCAGCCGGAGGACAGCGGGCGAGCGCTGCGAAGTTGGCGCGGGTTGGGAAGACGCGAGGACGTCGGAGAGAGGGGCGAGCGCGGCACGGGGAGGACCCGTTTCCACGCATCGCCCTTCCACCCGCTCCCCTGCTCGCCGCCAGCGAGGCGAGGAAGGCACCTACCTGTGCCGGTGCTCATCGTGCCCTTGCCCGTGGATGAGGAAGCCGCCGAGGCTCTTGCCGCCTTTGCTGGTGTCCACATGGGGAATGAGCACATCCTCCAAGCCCAGGTCAAAGCGCTTGTGCTTCGAGGAGTCGGGGAGGAAGAAGAACGCCCCGAAGCACAGGGTGATGAAGGCACTGAGAATAAGGAGCAGGATAAATTTTTCGGAGAGTCTCAAGGTAGCCCTGTGGTGGGGGAAGGCGGAGGCGCCCAGGCTGAGGGGGGGCAGCCTCCGCCCGGAGAGCGGCAGCAGGGCGGGAGCGGTCATCCTGGCGCTCGCGACCCCCCCCGCCGCCCGCGGCTCAGCCCCTCAGCCCCGGCGGGGGGCGGCCCCGCCGGCGCGGGCCCGGCTCGGCCCGGCCGCCTCCCGGCCCGCCGCGGGGGCCGGGGGCGGCTTCACCATCCTCCCCGCGGGCGCCGGGCCGCGTCCCGCCTTCGCCCGCCGAACCGAGGGGAGGCGGGGGGGGCCGGGCCGCGCCGCCCCAACCGCCCCCGCCCCGCCGGGGGGCTCGGGCCGGGGCGCGGCCGCCCCGCTACCTCAGCGCCCCGCTCCCGCGCCCCGGGGCCGGCAGGGCCCGAGCGGGCGGCTCCGGTCAGCGGCGCTCCCCGAGCTCCGCGGCCGTTCGGCGGCGGGACAGCGGCGAGCGGGCTGCCGGGAGCCCGGCCTGGCGCGCGGCGTCCCTCCGCCCGCGTCCCCTTGGCCGGGCCGGGCGGAGGCTCATCCCCGCCGCGCCGCGCCGCCCCGCTGCCAACGGCGAACGGCGCCGGGAAGGGCCACCGCGGTCCCACTCCGGACCCTCTCCCCGCCCTGACGGCGCCTGCGCGGCGGCGGGCGGCGCAGGCGCGGCCGGGAAAGCGAGGTCTGGGGGAAGCGGCTGCCGGGAGAGACCCGGCCCCTCGGCGGCAGGGGCGGGGCCAGGGGCGGGCAGCGCGGGCAGGGCGGGCAGCGCGGGCAGGGCGGGCAGGGCGGGCAGGGGCGGGCAGGGCGGCGGGCTCGGCGTTGCCCCCTGCGGGAAGCGGCGTCCCCCCGCACCGCTGCGGCAGCGCTCCTGGCCGGGCCGGCGGCGCGGGTGAGGGTGGCGGGTCATCGAGCCGCAGAACCGCAGGATGGCTCAGGATGGAAAAGACCTCTGAGATCATCGAGCCCAGCCGTTACCTCAGCACTGCCAAGCCCACCACTAACCCATGGCCCTCAGCACCACATCTCCCCGGCTTTTAAATCCCTCCAGGGATGGGGACTCAGCCCCTGCCCTGGGCAGCCTGGGCCAGGGCCTGACCACTCTCTCCATGAAGAAGTTTTTCCTAATATCCAACCTAACCCTGCCCTGGCGCAGCTTGAGGCCGTTCCCTCTCATCCCATCGCTTGTTCCTGGGGAGAAGAGACCGACCCCCCCCGGCTCCAGCCTCCTGTCAGGCAGTTGCAGAGAGCGATGAGGGCTCCCCTCAGCCTCCTCCAGACTAAAGGTCGGGCAGCAAAACCCAAGGTGTTTTTTTGGAAAACATTGCGCAGACCCGGCTGAGCGCGGGGCCACGTAATCGTCCTGGGGACCTCTCGAGATGGGGCCTGCCCCCGTGGAAGAGGAATAGCTGTCACTGGCACGACAGCCGCGTCCAGCACACGTCACACGGACTGGTGCCCTGCGGAGGCGTCAGCCTGTGTGTCCCAAGCTGTGGCGGGTTGGGTTTATCTCAGGGGATCGGCCGAGACAGCAGAGCAAGCTGCTGAACCCACACGGGACGATGGCCGGTCTGGGGACTTCAACTGCGTGAGCCACCCGGCTCCCCGAGCCACTTTAAACCCATGGGAACCTTAAGGGAGAAGTGCTATAAGAAGGGGCATAGATGAAGTGACGGGCAGAAAACATACCTGAATTCCCCGTTACCAATATTAAACGTGCCCGTTTTACCCTGCTCAGTCCTGCACTGCTGCCTGTGCACGTGCGCAAGCCAAAATCCCCCAGCCTGTAACGGGTTTCATGCAGAAGCAAAAGGAAAGGTCTAGGAAAGGCCTGGGCAAGGCAGCTGCAGAAACCAGATTCAGAGGAGTTAAAAGAACAAAAGCACGTCCATAAGTTTGGGAGATGAGTTGCATCTCCAGCTCTTTTCAAAGTAGGACATTTTTTAAAGATTTAAGAAGATCACCGGAGCCTTGAGTACCCCCAGGTTATGGAAAGCAGAGTGTGTTTAGCGAACCTGGCAGATAAGGCTGAATCCCAGCCAAAGGAAGATAAAGGCAGGGGAGAGGACAGGTCGGTTCAGGCTGCTGAAGTGAAGTTAGCTGGGCTGGAGAGGACTTCCAAGGTGGAAGGCAGCGTCCCCAGACTGCGGTAGGACCGATAGGATGGGAACTGAATGGAGGTGACAGGCAGCAGCTCCCACGGGGAACCCCCCGGCCGAGCTCCAGAAGGGTGAGGAATCCAGTCTCTAAGTGTAAATACCTAAAGAAAGCGGGACAGAAAGTGTTGAGGCGGGTGTCCCGCTGGCAGACAGAGCAGGCACGGAGCCAAGAGTGGCTTCCACCGCCACTAACGCTGCCCGTGCCCATGAGCGGGGTGCCCTTGATCCCAGTCACAGCAGCTGCTGGTATCTGAACAGAGCAGGTTTGATAACAGTAATACCAGGCAGTTAGGTCTGTTATCAGTCTTATACTTTGCTTTAAATATTTTGAGTCTTGGAGGAATTATGCTGGTCTGTGAAAAAAATGTCCCGAGTCCAGCTGGATATGCTGAATTGGTCAAGGTTAGCGCTCAGCTTCTGGTCTGAGTGTTGTGTACTATGGAAATTAAGCCCTCAGAGAGGTTAATTTGGGAGGATTCCAGGGAGGGAAAGCAGCTGAGCTAATAAAAAACCCTCTGATGGTCAATGTAGTGGCACAGGTGTGGATGGGTCAAAAATACAGATTAATAAACACTAAGGTTCAGTCAGGTTATCTGAAGTTAACTGATCAAGGTGAAGGAGACCATCTTCTTCTACACAAGACTAACTCTTCTGCTCTGATCACTCCCCATGTCCTCACATCCAAGCTATGAATCGCACCTTGCTGGATCTTTTCGCACAACGTATCAAGAGATGATAGCCTTTCCCATCTGGCCACCCAGCTAAACCCTTCCAGTGACTTATATTTTTGCTTCTTCTTCTCTGTTCTTTACAAAGAGGACCCACAACAATGCCCTGCAGCCAACGGCTGGACCCTGCCCACTAGTAAAAAACAGAGCAAAGTGAGAAACTGCCAAAGAGCTCGTGTGGGACAGAGGTACCAAAGAGAGGGCTTACACAAGAAGAGCTGCATTGTCAATGATCCTGCGATGCACTCCAACCAGTACAGCAACCAAACCTAACATTTCATGTTGTTGCTACAGGATCAACAGGCTTCAACCGGTCTGTTGGCCATTTCAGCTGTCTTCTAGTTTTGATCTGGTAAAGTAAAATATCTTCAAATATGTTCAAGTCTTCACTTGTTAAATTGCTTTCACATGCAGTCTGAAAAAAAAAAGATCAGCCCATGAGGACTTTTGTTCTTCAGTCTTTTTGCCCTTTGTGTCACTCTTCTCTGCCAACTCCTAGTTTTTCTTTTGCTTTAAAAGACTGAGCAGAAGCTTCCAAATTCTTTATAAAATGTTTCTTTTTGTTTAGCTCATTGCAAAGAAGTGACATTTCTGTAGGTTTTGTGCTTTGTTATGACCTTGCCAAATTCTAAAGCATCTGTGTCTGAGCCATGATGAAGTTTTGTATTTTTATAATTTTGTGCTTGTTTTGATTTCCCTACTCTCTACCAAAGTCTAAGAGTAATTTTTCATCCTTTAGTTCTGTCATACTGGATAATATGCATACCCCTGTAAGTCTGCCAGTGATTTTCCGCACTGAAGTGGTGTTGCTCTGTAGCTGAAGAACATTAAATATAGAACTGTATTGAATTAGTTGGGTTTGTGAGCCTGTGCTGCACTATATAGATCCTGCATCTATTAGTGTTTTCTCAGAGGTGCCCAGAACATTCTCAGAAGTGTCTTGCGCTGAAATCTCAAGGTTTTCACAAGAACCAGGAATTTCTGTACTCGCTGCCTTGTCTTTGATCGATTACTAATGGAACTGGGAGCTTGAGGTGCAGAAGTGCTTGATCATCAGCGCTAAAGTCACTGGATCTCCACAAGACAACATTTCTGGGAAGTTATTAGGGCAGTTCACATTTTTCAAAGGTAGACAAAGTCAGTCCTGTGGAAGTACAGATCCATATCCACCTATTATTTCTTTCTTCTTGAAATGACCGCGGTGATCCCTTCTAGCATCACAATCTGGGCAGACGGTCCGCAATCGTTATTTGCAAAGCCTCTTCTTCAGTGTTCTCCCAAACACTTTCCAGTCTTTCCTCTGGCCCCCAGGTCCCACGGAAAGTCTGACACAGCTCCAAACAGCAATCGCGTACTCTCCGACCCGATGGCGACTGGGGTCCTGTGAGCACATTCTTTGTGAAATCGAGTCTCTAGTGGCTCCTGTGACTCTGTCTTCGTGTTTCTCCTCCTCTCTCTCCAATCATTACTTCTTTGGAAGAGACTCTTCACCCACAGCCAAGCTTTGCCACAAGACTTTGGGCTTTGGCCCATTTCCCTGCTCTCTCCCTACCTCCTCCCTGTGTTGCTGAATGTATATAAATACACATTTTACTATTATTTCTATGTGGGCAACTCACAAATCAGCCTCTCCAATTCAGATCCCAAACAACCCTTACCCTTCGGTCTTTATGAGGAAGACTAGCCTTGCTCATCCTCAGCGTGGCTATAGCAGGATGATTAATACTGCCCTAATCTCATTCTCCTGCTTCCTTTCCTGATGGAGGTGGAGAACACAATCTTCTCCTAATTCAGACCCATAACCCATGCATGGTCTTTTCCTCTGAATTCTCCCTACATCCTCACATCCAAGTTCGGAATCGCACCTTGTTGAGGTTTTTTTGCGTAACATATCAAAGATATGGGCTTTCCCATCCATCACCTCAGCCAACCTGTTCCACCTAGGCACTGTCTGTCTTCCTTGTCTCTGGTTCTCACAAAGGCAGTCTTGCACCTTTCGGGCCCATTCAAAGTGCTTCTGGAAAGATAATTTTTTGTGTCCGATTGCCCTTGCTGTGTCACTTCAAGCTTTGCATCCTCCCAATCCTTCCTGACGTGCCTCCCCCCTCTCCTAGCATTGCTGATTCATCGCTAAGACACCAGCTCCTCCTACACCCAGTTGGCCTCTCATATCAGCCTCCGGCACCTATTTATTGACGTTTCAAGTACTTCCATGCTTTCTTCTAGTGCTTCCCTAAGGCATGAAAGGACTTGCACATCAAAAAGGAATTTAGGAACCATGAAAGTGTATTAGACTCTACCAGTAAATTTGCAGCTATGAAAACTGAATTTACTCATGGCAACTTCTGTACAGAGACACAAAACGGGCACAAATATCAGATTGTAAAAGAAAATGTGAGATCTACGAGTGTGTATTGGGATCAGCAGCAGCACTGCCATTCTTTGGCTGAGAAAGGGAAAATAAGTTTTCCAAAGATGCTCTGGAAAAAGGGCCAAGAGCTGCCTGGCTTCAGGATCTTGAGATCAGATAGCTGCCTGCAGAGTGCACTGGGAGGACCACCCCTAAATTACTGGAGTTTGTTAAACATATGGAAGAGATTGTGTAACAAGTTAAATATATCGTCTGCATGGTGGTCTGGGTTTGCACATGACGGGAGTCGACGGCTGAGGTTGTCCCTGGAAATAAAAACCAAGCCGATCATTCAGATGGACACAAATCTCACACATTTGACGGTTTACATCCAAGCACAATCTGCTTTAAAAGAAAAACAGGATTTATGCCCCTTTTGTGCAATCCTAAAAATAGAATTGCTAAGACATCTTTACGATAATGGAGATGAGAAATTTCTAAGTAAATAAATTATAGCTTCCCATTGCCAAAAGTTTATTACAGAAATGAGTCAAGATAAAGATTTTCAACATTATAAAAAACAAGTCAGAGTCCTCTTAGAAACATAATTAAAAAACCTGTCACCCCTTGCCGCAGGCATACTGAGCTGGACAACACTTAACAGAGCTAGATCAATCAATCTTTGAAAGGCTCATGTTTGTCTTAAAATCCCAGCCCAGGTCTGGTAACCACTACAAGGGAGCATGAAAATCAGCTTGCTATTTCACAGTGAAGTGTTCTTCCATTCTGGAGAGGGCAGGTTCAAATTTGGCTAGAAAAGAGAGAGGTGCGCTTCCTTACAGCTATGTTTTGGAATATCTGCATGTCCCTGTTCCTCTGCGCAGATCTTCAGGCCTGTCTCAGTGAGCCTCCCTGCAGGCGTACGGGCCCGACTGCACGGATTACTTTGCAGAACTGGGGGTTAGAAATGACAAAGCCACATGCTTTATAATTGCAAACTCACTAACTTATCCCAGTCTCGTTCAATGATCTTCTCCTTCCCAGCAGGGCCCATCTGTCACCATTTCACTAACTCCATGTTTTAATGAGATCCAATTTCACTCTTTGCTTTCAAGTGATTTTATTCTATATCTGTACATTGAAAGAAAAAACCCTGTTTCCTATTAAAAGAAAGTCAGTCATAAATACGTAGAAAACTGAAGGGCCCTGCATATATTGCCATTTGACATTTTATCATTGCATTGTTGATAGTTCTGCATTATCTTCATTCCATGCTAAAAGAGCAATTAAAAGACATTTCTCTTTAGAAAGAGAAAAAACATGAAAGGAAGATGGACTTCCAAGTCTAAGCTGCCTTAGAACTACAACAAGCCGATAAGCCAGTCCTTTGGAAGCCTAATCTTCGTGTGAAATGTTTTCATTCACCTCGTGCTACTGAATTGGACTCGGTCCACGGACAGTCGGCGAAGAATTCTGCTCCTAAAGGAGAATATAGCACTTGATGTAAAACTAACAGAGCCAGCTCTCACATCAGCAGCCCCCTTCACTAGCCCAGCCGCAGGTCTGGGGGGAGAAAGGCTCTACACAAACAGCAGCTCTCCCAGGCTAGACCTATATTACCTTCATACCTGGGGTCTCCTAGGCCAGCTCAAGCCCGAGGGTGGACTTGAAGGCATCAAGGCAAAGTGACCAGACACAGTAGCTGTCATTTAGCGTGATACGCCGTGGACTAGATGAGCTTCATGCTCCCGTGTTCCAAATGAATCAAAAAAGCCAGATCACGGGCACCACCATCAGCTGCAGCGGGCAAATCCATGACTGCGGCATGGATGCTATGCTCAGCCAACAAATTCCTGGCGTCCTGTTGTCTAGCTTGCATTTATCTAGCTAACTGCAGGCTGAGATGGGCAGCAGGGAAAGCTGTGTCGCTGTGTCCCGGGCGTTGTGCTCACCCTCGCTACCTGGTGAAGCCATCGGGGTGCCTATCGGGACTGGCAACAGTAAGACAGGGATTTCCCATCCACCTCTGTGCAGGCTGAAAGTGAAGCCAGTGGAACTGCTTTCCGTGAAAGATTATATTCATCACCCGGACACAAGGCCTCCTCTTGCTTTGTCAGTCTGCCCATTACACTTTTCAATAATCCTCCCCTTCGCTTATCTCATACTTTCTCCCTCTCCCCCATTGCCTCCAAGTCGCCTAAAGCCACCCAGCCCTCAGGTGGCCACCGTTCGTCCTTCCCACGGTCTCTGAGCTCAGTTTGTGCCTGGGTCTGTAATTACGCATACCCAAACATCAGGCTAGCACTGCAGGGCTTCCCTGCAGAAGCTGCAATGGAAATTTATCTGGCAAAGGCCCTACGTGGTGTCTCCAAAGCACCTAGTGAGCAGCTAGGATATGCCTTAGGCACCTTCTAACACCCTCCCCACTCCCACTGCATGATGCTTTCTAGCCGCAAATCCCAGGGGATCCCTGCCTGTATTCCAGCTGCGCCCTGTGAGACTGAGCGGCCTCCCACTGCTGGTCTGGGATTTCCCAGAGGTACGTAGGTGTGTGCGAGGAGTAAGCCCGAGCTTTTGGATCCGACCGCATCTATTACGGTATGAATCAAAGGCATACGTACACAAAGAACCCAGCATTTTCTGGAAACGTTGGCCAGGCTCACCTGACTGAATAGCAGACCGAGGGCCATTGAGTCCCCATGGCGCTAGCTCTGCTCGACGGGTATGCAGCAGCTGCGCAAGGAGTGTGTTTGAAACCGTCCTGACTTCCAGACATACAGCCGCCCAGCTGGAACAACTAGGCAAGAGACTTGCAGCCTCTTGGATCTACTAGATGCACTTAAAAATCCTCCAGTTCCAGCAAATTTGAAATTCTGGACTGCAAAACAGAGCTTCTCTGGGGAAATCTAGGCATGTGACAAAGGGTGAGGAGAAAAGGTGTTTCTGCTGCTGCCTTTACTGGTTGTGGTGACCAGCGTTGCCACTGTTGATGGAAATGCCCACAGAGATTAGACGGGGAACTTCTGCTCTACTGTATCTATGATTATATACCTTCACCATCATCGTACACTTTCTTTTCCCTTCCAGAAACACACGCACACACGCGTGTGCGCACACTCTGGCAACTAAGAACACCGAGCCGCCTCCCCTCAGGAAGAATGAAGCCAGCTTCATCCCTTCTCTCTCAAGCATGAATAAAAATCTGCTCATGTTCCCTGAGCACCTTCCGAGCTCTCCAGCTCGCCCTTTCATGCCTCAGAGAGCCTATCCAGCCTCCCTGTAAATGCTGCGGTGGAAGTTTATGTTCCATCCAACAGTTAAATAACTGCTGGCAGGTTATTGTGTTGCACCACCGTTAGATTTTCACGTACTCCTTCATGGACAGAGGCAGAGACTAAAGTCAGGCTGAAAGATAGCAGCATGAGTGCTGTGCCTACTGTTTATGTTTTTGTTACCTAAAATTTGCATTTAATAGGGCTAGAATGCAATGGAGTCCTTAAAGTGGAAATCACAAGTCCTAGTAAACATAGAAAAAAGAACAAGGCAGTGGAAGATGATGCCGGGTCCTGCCCTTGGGTCACAACAACCCCAGGCACCGCTGCAGGCGTGGGGAGGAGCAGCTGGGAGCTGCCCGGCGGGAAAGGACCTGGGGGTGTTGGTCGACAGCCGCTGAACATGAGCCAGCAGTGTGCCCAGGTGGCCAAGAGGGCCAATGGCATCCTGGCTTGTATCAGGAACGGTGTGGCCAGCAGGACCAGGTCAGGGATGGTCCCCCTGTGCTGGGCACTGGTGAGGCCGCCCCTCGAATCCTGTGCTCAGCGCTGGGCCCCTCACCCCAAGAAGGCCATGGAGGGGCTGGAGCGTGGCCAGAGCAGGGCAGCGAGGCTGGGGCAGGGGCTGGAGCACAAGGCTGGGGAGGAGCGGCTGGGGGAGCTGGGGGAGCTCAGCCTGGAGAAGAGGAGGCTGAGGGGAGCCCTCATCGCTCTCTGCAACTGCCTGACAGGAGGCTGGAGCCGGGGGGGTCGGTCTCTTCTCCCCAGGAACAAGCGATGGGACGAGAGGGAACGGCCTCAAGCTGCGCCAGGGGAGGTTTGGGTTGGATATTAGGAAAAACTTCTTCATGGAGAGAGTGGTCGGGCCCTGGCCCAGGCTGCCCAGGGCAGGGGCTGAGTCCCCATCCCTGGAGGGATTTAAAAGCCGGGGAGACGTGGTGCTGAGGGCCATGGGTTAGTGGTGGCCTTGGCAGTGCTGGGTTGACGGTTGGACTTAATGATCTTAAAGGTCTTTTCCAACCTAAATGATCCTATGATTCTATGGTTCTAAGATGTTGGATGAAAATTACTAACCTCGGTACAGAAAAAATCACAGTAAAAACAAAGTTCCAAAGTCTCTTGGGTGGCACCGTGTAAATAACCCGGCAGCTTTAAAAATTATGAGAGATGCTGATGAAATCTTGAAAAAGTTCAGATTCAACCAGCACTTTCTGTTGTACATGAAAATCATTAGGGCCAGTAAAACGGATGGCGATTAAAGGAATGGTGCTGGTTTCGGGAGTACTGGTTGCATTTTGTATAGGGAGATAAAGGGGAACATTGCTTTGAAATGCTAATGCAAAGGTAGGAAGAACATCGTGTCCATAGGAAGAAATGTTACCCATTTTCTCAGTAAGAGTTCCAGAAAAAAAAGAGGAAGCAGGATTTTTTTCCCCACCCTGAAGAGTTTTGTTGTTTGTTTTTGTGGGTTTTTTGATTGTTGTGGCTTGGTTTTTTTTAAGTCAGGACTATACATTAATGGTCAGAAAACTTGTGATTCATTAAAGAAAGGAATATCTGAAAGACCACTGAAAATCCCAAAGGCCTTTAAAAGGCACAGATTACATGATACTAAGCAACGCATTTTAAACTATTTCAGTGAAGACTGGGGAAAATGAAATAGCGAAGGGAATAAACGTGCCAAACAATGTCAGCAAAAGAGCAGCTGGCGAAACGTTCAAATGCCAAGCAAAAGCCCAGCAATTGTAGCGATGAGCCCAGCTAGTTCACAAAGCTGTACACACAAGGCAGGAAAATATTTGGGTTAAAGATAGAATGACTGGGAATAAGCTCCTCCTAAGCAGAATAAAGGAAGAATGTGCAATTTCTGAGAATACCCGGTAAAGCCAGGCACAAATGGTTCATCTTCTAACGTCTAAACCAGACAGAACACCATCAGGGAAAGTGAAAGCAGAAATAGAAATAACTGAAATAAAATTATTTACCCATGGAACAAGCGTGAAATGTCAAAGAGTAAAATGCCGTGCTGGGGGAGAAGTTCCGGGCCTGGGTAACTGGGCAGCATCAATCCGGAGCAAAGGCAAACCAGTGCCATAAGGGCGCAGCGGCACAGCGGGCAACCAGCGCGCGCCCGCCAGAATCCCAGGGGGAGAGCGTGCGTTTGGCCACACCAAGGTGTACGCAACTGGAGAAAACCGGGTTCCTTCACAAACCTCACCCAGACCCGAGCGAGCCCGGGGCATCACCCAAAGCTGTACTCGCGGGAAGGAGATGTCTCTCGGGGACAAAAGAATATTGATAGAAGGCCTTAGAGATCGCTGTACCTGGCAGATTTTTTACAATACCAAAGACGTGTTCTTCTGATGTGTTTGGTAGCTACTGCCTGGCGAAACTCCTTCACCGCGTGCTCTGCAGCCATGACGTTTCTGTGCAGACACGAGGACCTGCCCAGCTATTTGGAGGCCCGGTTTCCACCTGACGCTCGCTCCTACTCTGCCTGCTCTGGCGTAGAGCAGCAATGCTGGCAGAAACCCTGTGGCTAAACTGACACCCTCCCCAGCCCGTCGTTCTCCTGTCATTAGGTCTATCAGCTTCTCAGTTCATCGGCTACATTTTTATGAGTTTACGACATCCCGTGCTCACATTTTCTGCCTCCTTTGTGCTATATTTGACTCAGCCTGGGTTGCACCTACATCTCGGTGTGCAGGGATGTTCCAGAAACTCATTCTTCAGTGATTAAAATCTTCTAGCATCTGTTTTAAATTTGGTTGGACTAATTTATAGCCATTCGTTTTCGCTCAAATGCTACTGTTAAAGTACCAGCATTGTCATTCAGTTTTTATTATTTGTTTTTAGGAAGACTGAAATTTAGTTTTGGCTGAATTTTTCTCATGGCAGAGATTCAGAGGTTGTCCATGGCTATCCCATAATAAATAACGCAAATGTCTGTAACGTTTGGTGTAGATCTGTGCCTGGTATAGCTCTGCTGATGCTATTTCACATTTTTTCATGTCTATTTACCTAATTACCAACAGGTGGAAGAAATGTACTGTTTACATTAGACAGAAGGCTTTTAAGTACAGCTTATAGCACTAAACTTCATGTGTGGTTGGTGACAGCACATAAATCTTAGATGTTTTCTGTCATCAGCTACACTTCATATCCCTCACAGACAGTGTTTAACAATTAAAATGTATTAGGAAACTGGTTTGACGCACTTTTAACATCATTTTAAGGTACACAGGTACGTAACAGTCTTGGCACGGACCCTGGGAAGCAAAGGAATGAAAAGTTAGGGCAAGCAACCTGCTTCCCCTTCCACGCCTCTCCCAAAGGCAAGTGCGTGGTGAGAGGGACCCTCCGAATCAGCAGCTCGGCTTCCCGTCTCCGTTTGCCTGGGCATCCCCGGGACCTGCCTCACCAGTCCACCCTGCCTCCAGGACCCAGCACCGGCGAGCCGCACCGCCAGCCACGGGCATCGTTTAGTCCCGCTTCCCTTTTTGCCAGCTCCTTCTTTTCTTAGAAATGTGCTGGCACCGCTGCACTCTTCACTCCTGACACGGGGTATGATTAATGACAGTTCTTAAAAACGACAAATGCCTTTTTTGTCAGCATGGCCAACAACTAGCGTCTCATATGCTAGCAGCTTCATCAGTCTTCAGGCAGGAAACAAATCATGACACATTCCCCACAGGTCAGAATAAATGTTCCACTGCGGGACTTCTTTATCATTACTAAAAGAGAAATGCACCTAAGAAGAAAGCACCCAAGATTCATTCTGAAAAATTCTTCAAAAATTCCCTTTAGTCTGCCTTTGCTCAGTGCTCCAGGACACAGGTTGAGGGAAGCAGAGAAATATGTGCCTACGCTGAGCCCTTTTTTGGAAAAAAAGAAAAGAGGTTGAGAAGTTGAGAGTAAAGAAAAGATGCATCATCTACAATATAGTTTTATTGAATCGGTAATGCTCATTTCGGTTAGGCTGCATAAGGGTCTGAATTCTAATCCCGTGTTTGCAATTACCCGTAACTGTCTTGTGACAAAAATTTCCCGTGCCTGGTTTATCCAGCTGCTGAATTTCTTCTGCTAAGTTTAAGCAAAACCAGTTTCAGCCTCTTTCATCAGGAAAGCGGGGGGAATTCCTGTTTTGTTACAATCGTACCTCCAAAGCGTCTCAAACTTGAACAATGTGTTGAAAAAGAAAAGTTCTGACTTAATTAGGTGACGAGACTTTGAAAATGCCGTGCTAGATGCATGCAGTCAGGTCACTCGTGCTGCAGCCGGGGAGGATTCAAGATGGTTTTCCCACATAAGAAAAGCCATCTCATGGTTATCACCAGACCCTCTCTCCTGATTTGCACCGAGTTCCCCTGAGCTACTTGTCTGCGAGCACGGACTATCAGCCAAAGTCTGCCACTCTTTTGCTCAGAAAGTGGGCGTTTTCCTTCAAAATCCTCTGGGGGAAGCTGTGGTCCATTTTACCTATGGTTTTGAGCTAGATTTATCGCAGTCAGAGTCCTTGGGCTCTTCACCATTGCTCACATCGCAGACGGAGCTGCAGCACGGCACGGTCCTGTTGAGCACAAACCCACCTGCTGGCGCGGGCGCGGGCACGGGCGCAGTCACAGCGCGGCTGCCCAAACGCAGCCGCAAGGGAACCCGCGCCAGCGGAGGAGCCCGCTGCCAGCTGATGCTCACTTCGGAGTAACGAAAGGCGACTGCTCAGTGGTAGCCCCTGCTTTGCAAACAGATACCGGGAGCCATCGCTTAGCCAGTTATTAATCCAGTTAATGTGGGCTCTCATTGCGCTGTGCAAATTTTTTGATCAGTGTAATGAGGTACTAAATCAACTGCCTTATAAACATCCATATATACTATATCAACGTTGTTGTCTTTATCAGTGTAACTTGCTGTCTTCCCAGCACAACAGTTTGGTCTGACTAATTCCCCTAAAAATATGCTAACTGACATCAGTTATAAGCTTACCCTTCAGGTCTTTCTCAGCTAATCCCTTATCGGCTTTTCCCTTATTTCACCACGACTGAATCAGGCTAACTAACTTACAATTAGCAGTATCATTCTCTTTCTCTTGGGATGTTGACACAATGTTATCACTGAGACTTGATTTTCTGGTGCTTTTCCATCATTCCAAGATTTGTTAAAAATTAGCAGAGGTACAGAAGTCAACTCGGCCAATTCTTTTATGACTCTTAGGAGCAAATAATACGGGCCTGCAGATTTAACAATGTTAGCAGCTGTTATTTAACATGTCAATAATTAGCGGGTCACAAATTAGTTTATCGGTCTAATTTGACATACATATATCACACTGCTTTCTTCCAAATAGAGTAAAGAAATTATTATTCTGTCTTTTCTGCACCGTTAGAAGCAATTTTATCAGCTGCATCTAGCTATGGCCAAACATTTCTGGGTTTGGGGTTTTTTTAATACTGCTGTTCCTAAATACCTTGATATTGTCCTTTGACCCTCCACCCTCTTCTTTGGCAGTCTTATCTTCCCATACCAATTTTCCAAGATTTGTCGCTCCTCGTTCTTCATTCTTACCACCTGTTTCCAATATTTTCATTTGTTACAAATTATTTTTTTATTTCTAATCACGGCTTTCCTTTAGCAACTGAAAACAGGACAGCCAATGTTCTTTTCTTTGACAGTGACTTTTGGACAGCTAATAAACCCTCCTCAAGAGCCACCATCTTCCATTTACATTATTCGGCCCAGATACATTTCCCCAACTGATTCTGCTTATAACTTTCTTGAGGTTTGATAAAGTACAGCTTTTGAAGCTGTCTGTGTTTGGGACTCTCCTGTGGTTGGCTAAATATAATCAGGCCATGAACACTAGTCTCTTGGCAACCACCAGCTTCCAATTCAGCACCTTTCATCTTTATTGCTTGTAGTGAAGTCCAAAATATTTACCTTATGCTGGTAGGGCTTTTAAGTTATGTAAGCGACATTTTACCGACTTGTCGGAAAAAGTGGTTAGGTCACCATGCCTTTGAATGTGGAAGACAAGATTAGATCCCTTTTTAAAAGACGTTCTTTGATCTAGTTCTGAAAAAACATTATCCAGCCTCTGCACAGGGAGGGTCAGCCCAGGTGAACAGGGAGGTCCCTGCTGGCCAGAGAGTCTGAAAGTCTCTGAACAAAAAAAGAAACTCTATTGATGTTTAATTGGTAACTGCAAATCTTTCAGTTTTTAATTTCCCCATAATAGTGCAGGTTTGAATTCTGCCCATTGCAGAACCCTGCTTAGCTGTAACTCATCAATGTAACTGCTCGTTTTCTAACCCTTCTAAGCTAAAGGGTTGGCCCTTTTCATATTCCTCTCGTTCTCTCCTTCCACCCTGCTACTTCAGTTGTATTTTACTAGACAGTGTTAGTTGGCACACTGGTCTATAGGCATTCAGGAACCTTCACTTCTGATTTATCTCTTCTTGCAGGTGCACAGCAGTAACATGAGAGGCAAAAGACACAAGTTAGAACATGAGAAATTCCAATTATACGTCAGATTTTTTTGTTTGGTTTGTTTTGTTTTACCTTGAGAGTGGTCAGATACTGGAAGAGGTTGCCCAGAGAGGTTACGGGATCTCCTTCCCAGGAGGTGTTCAAGACTCAACTGGACATAGCCCTGAGCAACCTGATCTAATTAGACCTGCTTTGAGCAGGAAGGTTCCCCTAGATGATCCCCAGAGGTCCCTTCCAACCTAAATTATTCATGGTTCTATGATCTACAGGCCTAAAACAGGGTAATTTTATGTTCCCTGCATAGTCCTACCTCTGAAACTCTTTTTCCTCTCTGTCCTTCTTAATCACATCATAACCAGAGGTGTTAACATTCACATCGTTAAGATCCGAGCAGGTCAATGTCGTTGATAATGTCAGTGAAATTAAAATGCCTTTTTATTAAGGCTGTTCCATTTCTTCAGGTCTTTTCCTCATCAGGCTGCAACCCAATGCTTCATAAAAACAAAAAGTCTTTCAAAACATGTTGTATTTCAAATCTTAGTACGCCATAGTACTGAAGTACTCTAAGGCTGCTCATGACTTTTTGTAGGATAAAAATAGTACGTAACAGAAAGATTGCATCGAAGGAGGTGTTTGAATGGTACTACACACGGGCAGCTACATCGGTCTCAGTTAAGGAGGTTTTGACTATGCCATTCTTGCACAATACTAGTTTTGGTATGCTGCTCCTTCAGGCCTACCTAAACGAGCACGCTGGGCAAGGCAGGCGGAGTGCTATAATGTATGCAAGGATTTCTGAGCTTTGAAGAGCTGGCCTTTGCAATATAAATGTAAATCTAGAATGTACAAAAAGTATGGTTGTGGATTATATAATCCTTTTTTTGCACGTTCCGATGGACTAAATATTTCAGAGCATTGCTAACAAACTCCACAGCTTTTAACTTGAGTTTGCCAGAACCGTAATGAGATAACAGAAGTACGTTAAATAACCTTGAAAAGTAATTCAAGATCCATTGGCTGTTATACGCAATGCAATTTCAAGGTGAAGTGCTTTGCGCTCTAGAAGTTGCAGTAGTTCACAGACTAGAGCCTAATGATGAGGGATGACAAAATACAATGGGAACTGCAGTGTGGACCAAATAGATTTTTAGGAGACCATAACTACACAAACAGTCCATCAAATCTCCTGAAGTTCTATAATTAAAAATAACTGGATTTTTTTTTTCCTGGTTCATACACTGTCAATATAGGATGCACACACACACAGGTATATATAGGCATCTAATGTAATGGTCTTAAAAGATAAGGTAAGCACATATCTTACGCAGAAGTGTATAACGTACGGTGAAGAACACGGGTACACATCAAGAGATAGAGACAAATATTTACCAGCAGAGTGACTATAGCTTTTATAACCTTAGTGCATTTCTGAAAGGGAAAAACCCTACACCTGAGAGCCTTTTACAAGGATGATTACCTATTAATAAACAAACAAGCTGAAAATGCATTCATATCCTAATAAAACAATATTTCCCACTAAGCTAACTAAAATCAAGCAAGATAATGCTCAAATTATCATTACAACTGGAATAAAGTGAATTAATATATTTTTAAGATATAGTATGAAGTCAACAACTGCACTTCAGATGAACACAAGTGGGATTCAGATTGTGAAATTACCTGTCTGAGCCTTAAAAATGTGTAGCAATGGTAACAGAATAAACATAACCTTCTTTCAGTCTCTTTGAGGCAGCTGCTAGACTTATCAAAATTGCTGTTCAGTGAGCAACTTGTGCAATTTTCCATTATTCAACCTAATTGCTCTCGTTTCATTCAAAATGGCTTAAAACCCTCTGTTTCCCATTTTGGCAAGCTAATACTCTACAAACACAGCTTCCAACCCTTGCAATGCAAGATGATTTAAGATAGCAATTTCCACATATTTGGATGCGTACAAGCTATCATGCACACACACTTAATCACAGTTTCTAAAGCTTACAAAAATTACTCACCAGTAGGCAAGCTATCTGTAGGCTAGTTTGCAGAGTCTCGAGCTGCCGCCCGCTTTGGGTTAGCCTCAGGAGAGCAGGAGTCTGAATCTTGCTGGTCTAAGAGGAAGCTACCTGTGCTGCCTACCTTTATGGATGGGATCCTTATTTCTCCGTAACCCCCCAAACGTATTGAGGGACGTCACGTCTTGCATCTCTGAAATACTCTGTTTCCTCCCCTTTTCCTGTCCTCTGTGACTTCAGGGAATTATCTTCAATTTAGCCCCATGTCAAACTCTGAAAACTGAACTCTTTTGCTGGCAGTTTGCGTATTTTCACCCTCTTTTAAAGCAACGATAAAAAGGTCTCAAAATATGAAGCTTTCAGGATAAGGAAGAGATTACTGCACAGCTCTTTTGTCAAATCCCATATAGGATAAGAGACGAGTTGACGATGACGTCCGTTGTTCTCATTTCCTCAGGCCGCTTAGTTTCACTGATGACCTAATTCACCAATATTTTCTCTGACTTCATTGATATTCCCAGTGCACCTGTCAATATTTTGTACTCTCTCAATGACTCCTCAACCATTCTCGGTCCTATTAGCAGCAAAGGGTCAGGGAAATAAAGTAATTTTGGTCACCCTAGCTAGAGGAAGGTTGCCCCTGGCAAAAGAATTGTCTGTAGTTCCATTAATAAGAGATCTAGGTAAGCAAAGAAAAAGAGCGTTAGCAGAGTATGGCACAGGAGAGTATGGAAAGAGAGGTTTAAATACCCGAGCCTTGTTCTAAGGGGCTTATTTATGTCACATTTTCTCTGCTGCCTGCAAGTGATGGCTTCAAAGAGAAACTAGTTATTCTCAATACTTATAAAAAAAGCACACAAAAGTGATTGCAAATTGTCCGCTTAACCTCTTACATAATTATTTCTACTTTTCAGCAATGAGTTTAATTTATTTTAAGTTGCATATGAAAAGCAAACCATTTAAGAGCAAAATCTTCTGTTTCACGTGTCAGTTCTCTTTTGATAACATTTCCACACCGGGGACTTGCACTGCAGAACGGACCACAATCATCTTCTTCCATTTGCAGCCAGTTTTTCTTTTTGTTAGGAGGACTGCCAGAATCTCTTATGCTCTGGGAGGACGTGAGTTTAAAAGGACGTGCTCTCTGCTTTGGTCTCAAATGCCATAATTCTTTCAGTTAGCACGATATAGAAAAAGAGTGAGCGAGTCTGTAGGATGCATGGGCAGGAGCACTTCAGTACATCAGCATATATACAGGGTTAAGTGTTTGTAAGCTCATTGCCTGAATTTAAATTTGATATATTTAATTCCCTTGTACGTTACCATCACTTCCACATCAAAGAATCACATTTTGTTTAAACAAGTTGCTAAACCAGAAGCCATGAGAAAGAAATCCTCTCCAAATGCACTGAATACTTTTAATCTTCATCTCACAAAACTCTGGCATTGTATATTAAATAAACCTTGCTCCCAGTTGAACTGGAACATCCTGTAGGACACAGCCAATTAAATAACCTTAAGGACTGAAGTTTAAATGTCGTTTCCCCTGCCCCATAATAGCAGCTGCTTCTTTCTCTGAACCCAAACTGAACAGGGTGTGCCGGAGAGCTCTGATGCAGGTCTCATTCCTGGACAACTGTCAGGACTTGCCGAAATGGGCCCTGGGACCAGCAGAATTTTAAATCTCGGTCTTTCCTGAGGGCTAGAGCGTTTTCCCAGGCACTGCTGGCCGTTGCTCCTAGGAACTGCAGTAGGTACCTTCGATGAGATTTCCTTTAATCTCCAGAAGTTTTTGCCATACTATGAGATGAGAAGATATTTTCAGCAGGCATTGGTAATCCCCAGTGACCGAAGACCTAACCAAAAGCAATGCAGGAGCTGCCCCTGGCAGAGGAGGGACAAAGTCTGTCCCGTTAGGGCCAAATCCTCCAAAGTTTCTCAGCACCTAAGATGGCTCCTGGGCTGGATTTAAGGCATCCAAACACAGAATGACAAACATGAAAGCCCCTTCTCAGCCGTTACTTAACCTAAATTCTACGGGCCTCCAGGGTTTCAGGTTTCCAGGTGACAAAACTTGAGATGCTTAGAGAGGGTTTACTAATGCAGGCCCTAGCAAGACCCAGCCAAGACCCAGGAGAAAGCCTCTCCTCTCTTTGTCTTCTTTGATGGACTTGACATAGTTGGTTGTCTCAGAACTTATTTCTTGAATCAGTCTCTGCACAAAATTGGATTGCACGTGCTTATTCCTTTTGAAATATGGTTAGAAGGACGATGGCTCTCTCTGCCTATTAGATTGGGACTATTTACAGCTGCTTAGTGGTCAGAGCCCTCGTTCAGAGGTGGAGAGGGTGCAGGCCAATTCCCAGTCCTGCCCATGAGAAGTCTGTATGCTTCCATCTCTCACGTTACGGAATAGCACTGTAGACAGGTATTCCCTGGTAGATGGCAATTCTCCACCGCTCCTGAACCTGTGAAGCAGAAAGAAGGAATACTGCTTTAGCTGTGCGATGAGAGCAGTCTCACAGAAGAGGTCATTCCTGGTCTTCTTTTCTCAGCCCCAAGCCACCGCCACTGCATTTGGCATAATAATATTTAATGCAAAACTCTTAATACAGTCCTGGGAGCAGCAATATGAATCCAGAGCTCCCATGTCCCAAATGAAGCGCTAGAAAATGGAGGTCATTCTGCTCCTTCTCCTCCTCTGACCCAGAGACTTTGTCTTTCTTCTGCGCAAAGTGGAACGGGTTCAGAAGTGATTCGGTCCTGCTCCAGGGCTGCCTTTAGCCTGGCACATGGAAAAATCCTGCAGTATGAAAATGTAAGTCAGAATTTTCTCATGAGGACCACGAACCCGGGCCTCCTGTGTCCTGAGTGAGTGGCCTGGCTCCTAAAGAAGAGAAAGGGGAATTGCTTGCACTCTTCTGATAGTAATGCATCCTTCTTTTTAAAAGGAGGTGATGAAGGTACCTATTAGCAGAAGAAGTTTCTAGACTGTGAATCCTGAGGGAAAGCAGGTACCTTTTAGCACAGAATAAGAAAGCCGCATCCTAGAAAGTGGTCAGATTGAAGACATATTTGTGCTGGCTTTTCCCAGAGACTCGTGTAGGTGGCTCCCTCCTCAGTGCGCCAATTGTCAAAATTTCCGCTCTGAATCATTGCGTTCTCCCCATGAACTGTGCAAACTCTGTGTTTAGTATCTCTTGTTTTCTGGATGCGGGCATGCAAAGCCCTAATTACAATTACAAGGATAGTCTAAGTGAAGCAAGATTTGTAGAGAGATGATGTTTTCTATTGAGGCAACTCGTATAACAGGAAAAAGAAGGCAGACTGTCAGGCCTTCTTCAAGCCTTTTCAAGCTCTTTCTCTTTTTTCCATCAATATTTGGATCTAATAAAAGATACTTCTCTGTCTACAGAACTTGTCTTATAAATTTATGGAAAAGAATGTATTACCACCTTTCCTGGATTTTAAAATTTGTGCCGTACAAGCCATTTGGGGAATACTCCGTGCCAGGGTTGTTTTCATTTCTCCGAGTCAGCTGTGACTAAGGCAGTATAAGCAAGACAGTTTGGTTTCTCAATCTTTTTGTACTTTGTACCCTCAGGCCACTTAGCGGAGATTTTGGCCTTAGTGGTACCCAGAGACTCTAGAGGGACTATGCTGAAATGATTTCATAATCGTACCTCCAGAGTCTCAAGATACTTCCTAATAATACCTTGGGTACTTCCCTGTTGTTTTCTGTTACATACCTTTGTCTGGAGCTCATCTTACTTTTTAATCAGTCAAGCATCATTTCTGCATCAGTATTTAATATTCTGTGGCTAATGAAGAACATCTTGGCATCCTTCATGCCTTTAACAGAAAACTGAGGTCCTACACAGGGCTGAGGGGGTCCTCTCACCGTAAACTGGGTTGTTCTCTTTGCCGCAGTTGCCGTCACCCCAGATCTGGGCTGCTCATGATTTCTCCCCTGCCTCCCTGGTGGCTATTTTAGCTTTTAGGCAATGGATCACACAGTTCCTCTGGAAGCTTTCTGGGATTCTCAAGGCAGGCAGCACTTACTTGCAGGCCACATCATTTCCTAGGGCACTAAGATCCCTTCCTTCAGGATGTCCTTTACCTCCCTCCCAGTAAAACCCAAGACCAGCTTTCTGAGAAAACCTCTCAACAGCCTCACATGATTCAGTACACCAGATTTGCTTGCCTTTGACCATTTTAGCCCATGCTTTTCCCACTCTGGCAAGTATCTACAAAACGTCTGCCTACCATAAATAAAATCTACCTATAACGCTAAGCTGGTAAGTAGTACCTGTGTGTACGATAATCAAGATTTCAGCCATCTGCACTTTGGCCCTCTGGCAGCTTGGGGCATCTGCTGAGCATGGGGGATGCAGTCCGAGCTGCTCACAGCATTCACACCCATGCTGTGGGTGGCAGGCATACGTCCACGTATGCTTCAGGTAATCTCTTGCACATCATTTTATCTTAATGTAAGTGTCTTGCAGTATCACAAGCAGCTCCACGTTGGCAAATGCACCCCTGCTGCACGGCTGTGAATTCCCACGCGGCTCTGTGAGGTCCATAGCGTCCTGTCCTTGCTGCTACGTATCACCAGGGGAAGCCTCTACAGAGCTGGAATCTAGGCTGCAAGGAAACATCTTCCCAGATACCTGTCAGCTTTTAGATTTGTGCTGTATCAGAAATACACACAATGTTTAGTGTGACCTATTTCAACAAAGAACGTGTTTCCTCCTTCTATGCATGCTAACTTGGAGATCTATTTTCAATCCTTACTTTGTATCTTTGTATTGTTTCTCCAATTTCAAGGTTTTTCCTTCAGCAACAAAGAAGTGGCTGAATAGTTGCTGAAAATTCACTCTTAAACCTGGACTTCCAAGTTCAGTCTGTCTTTCTGAATAGTTGCTTACCTTTTCTTTATGATCTACCATCAAGTATTTTTACCCCCCTAGCACTCTTAGAGTGTTCTCACTAACCTCATCTTAAAAACCTTCTTATCTGCAGCTAACTCCTCATTCTAGTCTACAAAATTCCTGCTTCTCTGTGGTCTTCTTATGTAACTTTTATGGGTTTCAATTAAAGCGTGATTTTGTTTCTCTTTCCTTGCCGACGCACTGTCTCCGTCTTGCTCCAAACCTTTTAGATTCTCTTCTGATTTAGCCACATTGGTTTCTTATTTCAGATGCCACTCAACAAGTTTTTAAGAGAGAATCACAGGCAATACATTGCAAACTAAGCTACATCAGCATCAAATATCTATGACTATCAGTAACAGTATAGGCAAAGCTAACCTATACACGCACGGCAGAACTTTCACCGTGAGCAAGGAACCAAGTCCCACCACATCAAAAGCTACTCGGGCTTATACAAAGGGCACCACCCCCCATCCAGCTGCAGCCAGCCTGGCTGTCTGGTCATTTAACTCAGGTGAAAACTGAACTCAATAAATTCGTGTGACATTCCCTATAAATGGTGAGACTCTGCAGGCAGAAAGACAAAGAATATTTAGTATTTCCAATTTGATTACTTCCAGTACAATGATAAGGTCTCATCCATGATTACTTTTGGTGACATCTTAGAGTGGGGGGAAGACACTCCATCATCTCTGAAAAGCCCATGCACCTTCCCTGTTTTTCTTGTTAACGACAAGACTAAGTTACAAGTAAGTAAAAAAATTGAAGCCTATAAAAGCTCCTAGGTTTTAGATTTTGCTGAACTTGTTTGGAAAACACTTCAATTAGATCCAATTAGTTTTTAATCAATCTAGTTGAAGAAATTATTCTTTTGGCTGCTTTCACAGGAATCTTGAGTTAAAAGCAAATTATAGCTCTCTGATTGCTCCAGACTGGAGAAAAAACTTCCCCTTTTTCACTCGTAGCAGCCTACTTCTCTATTTTTAATCAGAGCTGTTGAGTAGTCTGTCCTGGGCAAAGACAGACATGTGCAGAGAAACTGATTTGGAATTCATTTCTAGTAATGTTTAATAGGCAATAGATACAGGATGGATTTTTCTCCCCAGAGAGCTCCTTTTTGTCTGCCATGTAAAAACTGTGATTCTGACAAAAAAGAGTCAGGTGTGAATAAAGTTTGATCTACGGCTGGCAAGCACAACTGCAGTCATTAAGCTGGGCTTTTATGAGGCCCACTGTATGCTCATAAGCCAACTTAAAACAAATCTTAACGGATGATAAAGTTGCAAGTTTTACTAAGCTGGCAGAATCAAAATGAGGTTACAGAAGAAATCAAATTCTATGTCAATAAATTGGCAATACAGGAAAATGAAGTTACCAATTGATCAAAGAATTATACATAGGAATAGTCAAACACATAAGCACAACTTCTTTACTCAGTCATATGGAAAAATCAATTAGAACACCGTAAGTGTGGCAGCTGCGGTAAAGGTATGGCCTTATAGTTCTCTAATTTCCCATAAATGTTACGGAATCCGTCCTGGTGTCACCATTCTTACATAACAATCCATTCGGCTGTACTTTTATTGTGTCATCAGATCTTAAATTAACTTGGTGACTTTCAGCAGCAGAGTATTGGGGAAGGACAGGCAGTTTTGTCTAATCTCATTGGAGAAACTTCAGTCCTTGCCAGCAAATCTATTTCCCATTCTATTAATATAAGACATGTTTAAGCAAACAGAAGTGAGTGGAATTTGCCAGCCGTGAAAACGAAGCCTTATTCAAAAAGGGTTATTTCCTTCAGGCATAATCCAAGCAAAGGTTTTCTTGAAGACCAGGGCTACACAGCAGCTCGGGGACACTGTGAATACCACTGACACTTGTGAGAGAATTAAACGTGCTTTGAAAGAAGGGGAATTTCAACTTGAAAAGAGGAAGCTTCTTTTGGACAGAGGGTGCTTGCTGTAAGCAGCACATAGGAAAGGGTTGATTTTCTGTGATCTGGGCTTTCTGCATATGGTGGAGGACAAGCACTGAGGACAGAGGAAAGAATGAACATTTCTGTTGTCAAGATCCACACTGGAGTATTTTGCCGCCTCTGAGACAGGAAGCCTGGAGAAAGAAATAAGGTACTCCCTAGTATTGTAATGATGCTTTCTATTGAGTGGTTTTGCTTTTTTATTTATCTGGTAACGATTTGAGCAGTTACTGAGGCAAGCCTTTGTAATGCTCCTATAAACAAGTAGGAGCATACATTTGTAAAACTGTAATTGCTATTAGTAAGGTGACTCCACAGCTGCTCTCTATTTCATTTAAGTCACAGCTGCTAATCGTAGCAGCTTCACACACCTCCCTAATTCCCTGGAGCAAGCTGACCCATCTATAGCAGAAGGAGCCAGAGCCCATTCTGTAGTGGTATCAGCACAATTATTTCCTGAATTCCTGGAGCAGGACATTTATAATCAGAAACTGGGCAAGAGGACCAAAGTGGATCTGCAGGGCATTTTCTGATTATGCGTGTTGTAAGGATGGTGGTCTTAATTTACACCAGGAGATAGGAGAATCAGGTTCCTTTCTTCCCAACTACTGTAATTCTGGTGGCTGAAGGGAAGGACCCAAAACCAAAAGGCAAAACCTCTTCCTTTAGCTTTGTAGATCGGTTCCTGTGCCATGAGTAGCACTGTGAGAAAATCTGTGTGTGTCTCCAGAGCGATTCCTGCACTAGAACGGAGAGCAGGAGGGCTTGGATCATTTAACTGCACTTCTGAATATCACATCTTCATTTAATAATTGAAAGTAATTTATTGCAAGAAAAAGTAGCTCCTGATCAGTGATCCCCCTGTTTAAGAAGCACCGTGAGGTTTGTATCACATGCCCAGCTGGTTTTGAAAGACACTTATTGAAAATAAAGAATGTAATACCCGAGAACTAAACATATAATATGTTGTATGGCTGCTAATCCTTGTTAGGCGTGTTTGGGTATAGGTTAGGAATCAACTACAGCTTCATCCTTATGTGTGCAGTACGTATGTTGCCGTCAGAGGTGCCCTGCAAACTGCTATTTGAGGTTACGCCTGTACTGCATTGTGCAGCCATGCTGCCGTTTCCAAGCAAAGCGTCCCGTGCAGAAGTAGGGGGCTCAGGAGAGGGACAACCCGGGAGCGGGCATTTGAATTCCCTCTTCTGTACAATGACTCTTGAGGCCACTCCAGCAACTGACTGGTCTGTCAATCAGCTGGCATCTCTAAATTGTTGCCTCTGTGGGAAGAGGGGTGCGCTCCTTCTCTGTTTCAGTGCAAAGTCAAACAGGTTAGTGTCACCTGGTGAAAATGAATCCGGCAATTGCTACTTCCCAGCTGACATGTTTGCTTGACTAACCTGGAGGCAAGTGCGAGGGCTGGGAAAGGAGGACAGACGTCACCTGATGTGGTACCTGCGATGCAGAAGTGGTTCAACCAACTTGCCAATTCTGTGGCCAGGTGTAGCTTAGAGCATGGAAAAATACGTCAACCTGACCTGTCCTTTAGGTGGAACTCAGCATAAACACCACAGCTAATCCCAACGAATGTCTCATTCCGGTTGATGACGTTCTTCCCCTCTGAACTTCCCCCCCAGTTTCACTTGTGTGGAGTAGATGTTCGTGTCCTGTGATTCGTGCTGGGGGACTGTGCGTCGTTAGGCAGTCGCTGTGCTCTCTTTCAGAGATACTTGCTCTTTAGTTGTGGATGAAGAATTCTGCTTGCAGAGGCAGTGGAATGCTCCATGATCTTTGGACCAAAGGTATTATTTAAATAATTGGTGGTGTTTAATTGTCATTAAAAGAGCAGTTTCTGGATGTTAGAGCAAAGTGATCCCAGAATCATAGAGAAAGTCATAGTTCTCCTGAAGATCTTAGATATAATAAAAGGATGTTACTGAAAGAGGGGATAGCGTGAAGGAATGCAAAATGCATTCAGAAATCAAAAATTAGGGAGATGGAGGGTTTTTTTTTAATGTAATAACAACATAAGTAAACAACAAGCGCAGAATTTTTAAATGTAACTTGGAGAAAAAGATTGTTCTAAAAGAATGAGCAATAGAAAAAGTTTAGCAATTGATTAGAACAGTGCCACTTTCTAACCGGAGAAGCACATAGGAAACACAAATTGCCTGGGTCAAGGTACGTTTTTAAAATGTGTCCCTTGTTGGATATTTGTGTGGTTGTATGGTTTAGTATTTGGGTGGAGGGCATCCTAGAATTCTCTCACCTTGCCAAGTTAAGGGAATTTCCTTAAGTTGTGATTTCCTTTGATAACACTTGTTCAAATCAACCTGTGTTTACAACATGGGAGAGGGCTGGTAAATGCATTTTGAGCAGAATTTCATTTAGAAGTCTCTCGGATAGCTTTCAGGTCAGCGGTGGAAAGTCTTAGCCACAGATGTCCTGTCTCCAGGAGGCTCACGGCACTGCTCATGGAGCTACTCGGTGTTGCACAGGGTGGAAATTTTAGAAAAATTCCCTATACTAGAAAAGTCAAAAGAGTAGGTCACTAGTTCAGTGGCCAGTTTAGTTTTGAGTTCATCATGAAACATGGGGGAGGAGAGTCTTCCCATAGAAGTTATGTACCTGAGGTAAGAAAATAAATTAATTACATGTAAGAACATGTAAGAAAGGAACATTTTGAAAGGAACTGAAGGGCAGAGAAGGCATTTAGGAGTCGAAGAGCACAGATTTGACCCTGTCTTTCAAAAGATAATGACTACATCCAAAAATGAAGACAGGAAAAAAGAGAGCAAATGAAAACCCAGGCCAGCATACCAGATACAAAGCTCGTGTTTACCCCAAGACCTTCACGCTTTGCTGTGCATGTTGGGTTTTCACATGCTGGATTCACATGCTGGATTGGGAGGTACAAGAGACAGAAAGAACAAGCCAATCTCAAAATAAGTTGCACAGGGCTTTCTGGCAATTGCCCTCAAAAGTAAAGGGAGTGAAGTTGCCTCTTTTTCCCGAACATCGATCTTAGAGTTCTTCAGGGAAGGAATCTCCCTGTACGCAGCCAAATGGGAACTGCCTCATGGCTTTTCTCAGACTAGTTTGCGACAAACCAAAGCAGTCATGAATAGGGCCAGTAAAGTGCATGTACTCATATGGTTTCTTCTCCTTTCAGTGATGGGACTGCAGAGATAGTAAATGAAGGGTTGAGTATGACTACTGACTGCATACTGACATAATTTCAATTAATATACTTCTCCATTTTTCATCTCTGACATCTACACATGAGTTGTAACTGTGAGTCATGGGGACATCTCCAGGAATGGCTGACAGAGCCTCAAAAGGCAAGAAAGACACACCACATCGTGCTAGCCTTATCTAGCATGGGAAAATGGTTGCCTCCCCGTGGACTGACCTCGCATAATTCTGGATGTCAGAGATAATTTTTAAGCCCTGGGTCTTCAACCCACTCCCATCTCATCAGTTATCACTGGCATCATGAAAAAGTGCCACTTCCACAGCTGGATGCAGCCAGCATGTGAACAGAAAAACTGTACGTCCATACACAGACCCACAGTGCTCTGGAGTGGAGCAGAGTGCTCATGCACTGGGCCATGGCCACGGAGAGGGCAGCTTGGTCTGCACCGCTGGCCAGCAGCAGGCCATACCCTGAAGCAAAGTCTATCATCTTTCCCCTTTGACTGCTGAACAATTCTGGGACATAACCAGACTTTCGATGGCCTGCAGATGTAAAAGAGAATTGAGCACAGAATTTGTATTGAATATGCCAAAGAAATGGTGTAGGTAGCCATCACAGAGACTGTGTAATTCTCCTTCTTCCCCTCAGTCTTCTGGAGACTGGCTCCAAGGATTTGCATTTGCTGGTTAAAGGCAATCTTGTAAAAAAGGGGAAGAGAAGCTGCTTGCAGCACTGAAGTTTTAGTGGCCCGATTCATGATTCAGCAACCCTCTATAAAGCAGCTCACATATGAGAAGCAGCTTGCCACGCTCAGTGACCTCCCTCTGCAGGGAACGTGGGTGTACACCCCTCTGCAGGCTCGCGGGATCCTTCTTCAGGCAGCCGTCCCCAGCAACACACCTTCTCCTGGGAGAGAGCAGCCAGGAAACCATGTAGGATCTTTGAGGCTTCTGTCCTCACAGCTCCAAATCCAACCCATAAAGAAAGGCAAGCAGTGTTATCTGGTATTTTTGCCTGGGTTTTATTTCTCTCTCTCACTCTTATTTCAGTTCCGGTTTTGGTCTTTGCTACTGTGAGAAAGTCATTGCAAAACATGGCTAGCTATAGCAGTACACTCCCTCTACTTCACTTATGTTTCCAGTTGCTGAACTGTTTTAATTTCTCCTCTTACACACCTGCACTGGATCCAAAAAATAGGGCTCCCCTTTTTTTTTTTACTTGACTGGAAGGAAAAATTCTTATTCACAGGAGGGAAATGTGACTGTTGAGGAGTTTCTGTAGTCCTCAATGGCTTGGCACAGGCAATTTTATTTAGGCAATCAGTTGTGTGGTTTAATTCAGTGGGGCCCAGCCTAGGAGGAAAACCCCTTGATAAAAGCTCAGCATATGTAGCAGGGCAACTGGAGCAGAGAGAGAACGACCTCTGTCTGCAGCAGTGGATTCTGCACAAGCCCTCCCTCCTCCTCTGCTATCACAGGTGGATCACAAAGAAAATTACCTATATCCTCTGAGACATCTGGGCTTCTTTCTACCCTTTCCTAAGAAAAGGCAGGATGAGTCTGGTCTGGAATAAATATCATTCACGGTTCTGTACGTTAGAGTACACACACAAAGAACATGTCAGCAGACGGAGGGGAATTCTGTATTGAACAGAAAAAGAGACTCTTGCTCCCAGAGACCTGGGGGAAAGGTAAAGACCCAAGTGTACCAGCTTAAAATAAAACATGACAAAAAATGGGAAACCATCAAGAAGCTGTACTACCCGTCAGGACAGCAGATAGCAATCTCACTGGTTTTAAGCAGTATGAGAGCTGAAGAGTTTTTACATCTGCTCTGGCAAAAGAGGATTCTTTGGAGCTGTTTAAAGGAGGAGAGTGAAGGACCTTGGCAGGGGTGGTGCAGAGGCTTCTCCAAATATATGGGAAAGGCACAGGAAAAAACACAAAGGTGCTGCTAAAACGCAAGCCAGCAACCGCAGGCCAGTCAGACGCAGGTGTCGTTCCTTCACCGGTGCATGGGAATGACATCCGGCTGTGCACCGGGATTATAGGCCCTTATACCACATGAACCCAAGCAGCCATAGAAGTGTTTTGCTTATGAGATGAGTCAGAGGGTTTTTTCCTTTTTTTCTAAACAGATACCAGTTTTTCTTGACCACCAATTACGTGCTGTTTAGCCTCAACTCTTTACACCACATAGGATTTCTCTAAGTTTTCTTTTACTGTTGTGAAGGATAGGTTCCTGTTACAGAACCGAAGGTCACACACTTCATCGCTTCTGGCAGCTGACATCATCGTGACGGCCTCCTCCGTCTGTGTCACCCTCTCCTCCCCCTCTGCTTTCAATTCCCCCATCTTCTTCCCCACGCTGCCAGGCCAAGCATGCTCCCCATTCCTCTTTCCTCCGCATCAGGCGTTTTGGGTACTCGTCCTGTCCTTTGCACCCTGGGGGCTCTGCGTTCCTCCCATGGCATACCCTGTCTGCAGTAATCTTGCACCACATCACCTTCTCTGCAAGCCAGAGATCTGTCATGGCATGCTTCTTGTTGCTAAAGGCTGTGAAGCACACAGAAGTCCTTGCGCTAATCCATGGGAAAAGGTGAGATTAACTTTCTCAATAGCCTCTCTCTTGCTAGAACTTCTTGTTTCACCACTTCTTTGGGAGTACTGGGGAAGGTACTGGAGCGTTCTCAACCTCTAACATATTTCTTTCATTCTTCCTTCTTACAGCGTCATGGAGGTCTGCATATTCTTCCTTTATGCTATGATACTTCTCCCAGGTAAATGGCGCATTTTTAATTGAAAAAACTGTTTTGACTATTTCTGTCCTGCTATGTGATACTTTCTCATCCACTAAGAAGCTCATTCCTTAGCAGTAATTAATAATTTCCCTTGCACAATCAAGGTCATATAGCCTATGTGACATGTATTTAAATTGTGTGCAGGGACTCTATAAAATATATAGTAAGTAAGTACTTTCTCTCTTCAACTTTATATCTTTACATTACACTTATTTTATGTTGCTCTTAAATTTTCGATTTAAATCTATCTTTAAAATGCGTGTATATCACCCTGTATATTATAGAGGAGAGCAGTATTAAACTGAAAACTGACAGTTTGATATGGGACAACTGGAGTTTTAGGCAGCCGTGGAGATCGTTTTGCAGTCTGGTGCTCTGGAAGAGCAGTCAAAGCTTTGCACCAGGAGAGAGACTAAATCTTCTCCTTTTGAACACAACAGAGGTGTTTGTATCTTCTGGGACAGAGGACTGCATTTCTCATTCCAAGAAAAGATGGTCCTCCTGGCCCAATGCCACCCATAATAATGGATACGCGCTGATGAAAGCAGGAGAAAATCATCCCTTGCATAATACAGTTCATGCTTTCTTTGCACGAAGGCATAATTGTGTTTATTGACTATTTCTGTTTAACAAGATCAGCAACAGAACAGTTAAATCTGACATTTAATCTGTCATTAAACTCTAGATTAATTACAGAACAGTTAAATCTGACATTTAATTTGTCATTAAACTTGAGATTAATTCTTCAGTGAGACGGAAAGCGTTCACCTGTTTCTGACCTTCTGGTCATATATTCCCTAGATACCAACATTTACCACACAGTGTGCAGTTCACATTTTCTTGAAAACTGCAATGCTGTATTATTTTATTAGGAGAATGAACTCAACTTTTTAAAAAGAAATTGTGCAACTATCATCTCCTTTGTGGCAGAATCTCATTACACTCAGGATGCTACAGACAAGAATGATTTGGACCTTTTGCCTGCAGATAAGTCTTCTAAAATATAGACGCTTGTAACCTCTGTGTGGTAGGCCTTCCTTGGAAAGTAAAATATAGGAAGAAAAATAAGAAACAGTTTTATGACCTGAACTCCACAAGACTAAGTGAGTCGGTTTGAGGAACTATGTGTCCTGTCATACCTAGTGGGAGAATTTGTGTCTAACTGACGGCGTTTTTATTGCTACTGTTGTTAAGCGTTGCTTCTGTGAGCGCAAATACTTGGTGTTCTTTTGTAGCTGGTGGAAATCTTAATTTCTTCTCTCTCTTTGTCTAAGGTATTGCTGCCAGTGTGCACCAGGTGAAGTCATTTCTCAATCACACTGCGTACCTATCCTGCTATTTTCCAAACTCTCAGAAAACTGACATAAAGGATTTAAGAGTTTTTTGGCAAAAAGGCGACATTGAAGTGGTGCACGAAGTATACTACGGCCAAGAAAAACATGATAACCTTAGTCCTAAATATATAAATCGCACCAAGATGGATATGGACAAATGGACCTTGCAATTGTTAAATGCAGGAGTTGTGGACGAGGGACAGTATAGGTGTATTATACAGCACAGAGATAAAGGATCGCCAAAGGTCATACACACATCCGAGTGCTTACTGCATATCATTGGTAAGTAATCTCTTCCAATTGTCATCTGGTCTAGGGTTTTTTGGGGGGGGTTCTCTGTCACTTTGTTGAGTCCAGAAATGTCTGGCACTGTCCCCAAGCCACTGAAGATGTACCTGCACTGGAGCAGAATTCCTAAAGATGGATAAGAGCATTCTCAATAGAAAATCCTCAGCTCTGAATGAAAAGTACTCAGGTGGAAGCAATCAGAAGTAGAAAACGAGGCAATAATTTGCTCAATATTGCATCATTCCTGATTCCCACCCTGTCATACTTTATAGTGAAAACCATTCTGCCTTCTTCCTCTTGCCTCCTGCAAGTTTTATGGCTTTTAGGACTCTAGAAAATATACTTCTTTATTTGCATCTGATGCACTACCTTCTATTAAAAGTGGCAGTAATCATTGTTGGTGGTAAATTACAATTGAAACATAACAAGATTTCTGCAAACACACAGCTATTTTATGATCATATAAATCGCAGGGAAAATAAAGAAAAGAGCAGCTCACATGTGGAGGAGTAGAAATTCATATGTTCAGTTAAAGGAGACTGAAAATATCTGAAAAAATGCATGCATTGAGATTCAACCTGATTTCTTGTATGTTATCAGAGGAAAAGGCAGCAAATCTTTTAACAGGGAAATGGAAGTGAGGAAGCAATCTTTTCCTAATATTTTCTAATATTTTCAGTAATTCCTAAAATCTTTTCCTAATGTTTTTCTATTTTCAACTGTTCTGTTAGTAACCTTTGTCCGTATGCCTGTGTTCCGTTAGTAACCTTTGTCCATATGCCTGTGTTCTCCCTTCCAGTATGACAGTGCTAATCATTAATAATAACAGCTTCTAACTTCCACCGGTGTTTTCAGACTTTAAACTGTTCTGTTAGTAACCTTTGTCCATATGCCTGTGTTCTCTCTTCCAGTATGATAGTGCTAGTCATTAATAATAACAGCTTCTGGCTTCCACTGGTGTTTTCAGGCTTCAGCATACTGCTTCAAAAGAGAGCAGGCCATGTGTAACAGCAGCCAAAAATGGAGTACCAGGACGTCTGAGCCTATTTAGCTTTGTGCTACCAGCCAGTGTTCCCTCGATCCACAGACAGCAAACCTAGATTATTAATTTCGATTCTCCCAGAATCTACTTGACAAGTGTTTTTAGCAAAGTTTTAGAACTCAGAAACTCATAATGTGCACTCGATATCAAGGCCTTCAATTTAAGAGATGCTTAGCATCAACTGTTCAGTTAATGCAAGCAGTTAAATCAGTAATCAGCTTAGCCAGCGTCTGAGCAACATGTTATAGAAGTCTCATACTTAGGCACTAAAACCCTCCTAGACCTTTTAAGGTTTCACTTAGGAAGACTGTTTTAAACTACATGCTGCTGTGTTCCTTCCAAATGACTCTATGTCATAAGCTCCCACAGGAAGGAGCAGTATAAAATCATATTTAAAAAAAAACAACCTTCAAAATAATTAGAAGAAAAATAAAAATGTTGAAATGTACCTGTGCTGACCTACTGTTTCTTAATTAGAATCTCACATCATACATGGAGGGCTTTTTGTAGTATGGCATGTCATATTTACCATGAACGTAAGGAAGACTGAGTGCTGTACAAGAATGATATAAAGCTGTCTAGATCGCTTGGTGACCAAGCCTGTTCAGAAATACTGAAGTACCTTCCAATACAGTTTACATGTGTTATTTATATGTGTTACATTAGGACAATAAATAGACAGATATATGTATATTATATATATTGTGTACAGCCAGGATGATTCATATAAGAACGATGAACTCAGATCCTTCTCCAGAAAGAACAGAGGGCTTCACAATGGAAAGCTTTGGCTCTTAAAACAGGCAAGGTAGGGACCATGGTGACAAGCAGCTTAACTGGAAATTCTGCAGCTATAGCATGTAGTGCTTCCTTTGGATGGATCAATAAGGGAAGCAGGGGAGACTAGGGAAGCTATTTCAAAATATGCGCTATTCAAAGTGTTGGGAGTGAAACTTATGTCAGAATAGAGACTTAACGGTTTGTGTCCTCATTTTAAAGGGGATGTTGAAAAACTTAAAAGCATGAAGAAAAGCTCTACTAGAGTTATCTGAAGGCTGGAAAAAACAGAGTCCAACTGGAGACATTAAAAGATCGATCTGATTACCTTATAATACAGAAGACTGAGAAGAGTCTTGTTTTCAGAGTGTGGGAACCTGAAATACACAGAAAATACTGGATATTAAAAACAAGGCTAATTAATTCAGTGACAATATAAAAACAGTCAGTGGCTGGAAGCAAGTGAGAAGTAAGGCATATTGTCACTTTAGAAAATAGAACAAAACCAGGTAGGGTGATTAAGCCATTGAGAAAAATATTAAGGGCTCGATGGATCTGCTGTCTCTTGAGGTATTTAAATCTAAGCCCATAGCCTTTTTGGAAGACATGTTATCTTTAAATACAAAAGACTTCCTGAAACATGCTTTTCTGTTAACAGTTCAAAGCTCTCATATACGTAGTTCACACCCTGCATGCAACCAACATCACTTTTCAGTAAATTGAGGCTCCAGAAGCCATAAAACAGACGTGCTTTGATCAGGGTATATTCCACTATTTCCACTTGTTTACTGTCAGTAAGATTGAAACTCTTAAATCACTTGGATGATGTGGCAAGTTTCACAGCCATGGATTGCACTCCTGCCCTCCCTAGAGAATGCCAAGGAGAGAATAAGTACTCCAGACCAGAAGCTGGAGTGAGCAGTCAGCAAAGCAAGTCAGACCTTGAGGAGAAAGAGGAAGCTTGAGCTCTCCTGAGGGACGACTTAACTACATTTTGGGGTATAAACAAGGTGGGGCTTTTTCCATTTTGAATTCACAGCCATGGACTCTCTTGGGGATTTAAGTGACTAAGCTAAATCCTACTCCCGGTGTGTTGGGATAGAGCAAATAAAAGCAACATCATATTTCTTCATCCATCCCTATTAAGAATTCACTAGGGCAAGGATTTTAGCCTGGATCCAACACATTGAGTGTGTGTGCAGAAGAGTCAGACCCTCTTAGGCTCATATTTTTCTAAGAATCCTTTTCCCCTTCTCCAATATTTCTCCATATTGTCTTTAGTCCTATTGGCACTAAAATAACGAAGTATTTTCAATGAAGCCTTGAGTCTGTTTCTTGGGGTTTGTTGTTGTTTTTTTCTTGCTGTATGCCAACGTGCAGTCAGTATTATGTCTACATTCTCTCCTTCTCCTTCTCTATTATAGTCTACTATTTCTGCTATGACCTTTTAACCAAACAAATCCTGGCTGAGAATATTTGGGAGATTATTTAATAGAGAGTATCGGTTAAAAGCTTCCATTTATCATTCATATTTTATGTTTAAATAATTCTTTCCAATCCTGTTTCACTAACTATTTCTTGCCTGGGAAACTTCACTTTTTAAAGCAACGGGTATGTTTTTCATTGACTGGGATGAGTATCCAATGACACAAAGTAAAAAAACTTGTATGGTAGTCACTTCCACATAAAAAACCGAGCTCAGGGAGGCCTACTATCAAGTAAAGATGAGCAAATTACTTTATATGCTGCAAAATGATTACTCATAATACTCATAATACTGATATTTCTACCTATGACAACACTGGACCTCCAACTTACCCCGTCTGAAGCTCCTCAGATGATTTCTTTCTCTACATTTCACAGTTAGAGGTTTGTGGGTTTCCCTTTTAACTAATCAGGAGGTCAAGAGTAGGCAGCACTGTGCCCCATTCCCATTTTGTGCTTAAGCACTGACATGCAAGCAGGTCAGGTTTGATTATTCTGAGGTGTCAACGGATCTAAAGGAGGTGGGAAAGACAGAGGCCCATTGTCTGGCTGATCAGACTTACCTCCTTGAAACACCCTGAGGACAAGGAGTAGCAAGTCTACACGTACACCAAAAACATAACAAACCCTTCTTGGGACTCCCATTGTTTTCCTGAGAAAATTGTTTAGACTTGCTTCTGCCTGAAAATCTTAACTAATTGGCAGGAACTGTCAGGAGATGTGGTATGTCTGACTCATGATGCTTTCTCTTTGGTCTGTTTCAGCCAACTATAGTCAACCTGAGATAGCATGGCTGCACACTGGGGAACTACAGCCCAGCAAATACTTGAATCTCTCCTGTTCTTCCAGTGGAGGTTATCCAGAGCCCAAGCAGATGACTTGGCTAATTTCACACGAAAACAAAACATCCAGGCTTACGCATCACATGGATGTCTCACAGGATGCTGTAACAAAGCTCTACAATGTTACTAGCAAGCTGAATATCACAGTTCCTACAAACACCCGCACTAATATTAGCTGCTTGCTTCACCTCGGAGAGCAGCTGGGAAGCCTTGTCTCAGTGCCGCTATGGATAGGTGAGTCTCCATTTGCCCATTCTGTTTTTTGCATGGGAGGAGCAGGGCACACTGCAGTAGAGCTGATCACAGACAGCAGCATAGTCAAGGCAGGGAATAAACCTTAAGTAGCAGCAGGAGTCGGGTACAAGGATTGGATGTTCTCCATCCTGTTCGCCAACAGCCACAGCCGCCAAATTCCCTCTTCTTTCCATATGGGAAGTCTTATTACAGCAAGGAGAGGGCAGAGAGAAGGAAGGCGGCTGCTACGCAGTCCAGAACACAGCCCTGTTCATCCCCTCCCTAGATGCTGCTGCAGTAGCAACAAAGCAACCTGGAGGTCTGGATTAGGCAGCAACCAGTCTCCGGAGGTGACAGCTGTTAAGGGAGGTTGCCACTTCACAGAATCAGAGAACTGTTGAGGGTGGAAGAGGCAGCTGGAGATCATCTAGTTCAACCACTCTGCTCAAAGTAGGTAGCACAGGGCCTTATCCAGTTGAGTTTTAAATGTCTCCCAGGATAGAGACTCCACAACCTCTCTCAGCAAACTGTTCCGGTGTTTGACCACCCTGACAGCAAAAAAGGTTTTTTTCTGATGTTTAAGTGCTTGAGCTGCTATTCTTAATCATTCCGCAGAGAGAGGCAGAAGGCTAAACAGAAGAGTCCCTTGGGCCAGATTTGGCTCACAAACTGCCAAATAGACTGTGCTGAGTTTAAGTCTAAAGGCCATGAACCTTTGGCTAGTCTTAGAAGCATTCCTGGCGGTTTTCATAACATTTGGCAGAATGAAGTGTGCATTCCAAAATGACTGTTTGGGGATTTTTTTTCTCTGAGATTGTGTCTTTTTTCAGACACCTCTTGCAAGAAGAAGCTGGGGAGCTGAGTTCCAATAAGACTTTACTGCTGGATTATCTCAGGGTTCCACATGACTGATCCTTTCTTTAAACTAAACCTGTATTTTATTTATCTCCTGGGACAGGAAAACCTCCTTTGACATGTTTTTGTTTGTAAGCTATGGCACAAGCGCATCAAAATAAAGACAATTCCCACTTTGGTCCTAAGTTGGTTTGACTTGCACATAGCTCCTTTAGCCAATGATGTGGAAGATGGAGAGCTGTGCTTCAACTGCCAGAACAGGGAGCCAAGAGGGAACGGTAGCATTGCAGGAAAGCCTACCAGGGTAGTACAGGCACACACCTTACTATTGCAGAGGTAAAAGAAGCTTGCCACTCATTCTGAAAAAAGTTCCGCAGTGCAGTTTTCTTCATATAAATTTAGCTAAAGTGTTAAGCCATCAATGCCAGATATGGCAAGCTGCCTCTGATGTCCTTACATTCTAGGATTTTTAAATAATATTAAAATACAATACAGAAGTCTTCCGAGGTTTGTGCAGCTTTCTGCATTGCCCATGAGCGTCAACATGGCTATATTAGCTACATTAGCTACATTACCTATAGTGCTGCATCCTCTTCCCTGTTCAATTCTTCTCTCCTCCCTTGCTTTATGAAAGTAGCCACCTGATAAGCAGTGATGGTGGGTAAGAAACTAGGAACTCCACATAAATAAAAGCTGAACATAAACTGAAGCTCTCTCAGTTGCTAACCCTAGCAACCAAAACCTCAAAAGCACAATAACCAGAAGTAGAGGGAAACTCCTTTGCATTCCCTGCTACTTTCACATCCCTTATGGCATTTCATTGGGCTTGGACCATCCTTTTCAACAGATACCAAGCAGTAACATATCCCAGGTTCTTCAAATTTGCACAGTAGCACAGAGCAGCATTAGCACAGTAGCTGCCTTGAAGGTCTTGTAACAATTAAGTTGCTGATCTCTCACACGGTACCCAAACTTCCGAAAGAGTACTTTGCCTTACTGTTGTTGAAGTGGCCATTAAGACTTGGTAGTTTTGCTAGTTATTGGAAATGGAAATAAAGCAATGTGGATAGTGATTTATTGATGCTATTAAAGCACTGTAAAAGCAAAGGATGCTGAGGGCCTTTCCCTAAACTTCTAATTCACATAACTTTGGGATAGATTGTTTAAGCTAATTGTCACCAAATCAAGTCTTTGCTGTGCGTATCTCCTCTGTTTTCTTATTCAGAGATACAGGAGGAAGAAATGGAGCAAGTGAAGACAAATTTCTTTGGCCCACTTATAGCTGTGATCGTACTGATCACACTTCTTCTGGGTTTGGTGATAGTGAAGAAGAAAAGAAATATCTCATCCACCAACCAGAGTAAGTTATTACTTCTCATTCAGCTCTACTGTCCCTCAAGTCACAGGCTTTGCTCTTTGTAATCATCCCTTTACCTACATTCAAGCTGCTGACAGAAAGTTAGGTTTCATGCTGGACTTAAGCTAAATGTTCTTGCACAATTTAGTTCCTGCAACAACTTAGTCCATCCAGCAGCAAGTCAAAACATCTTTCTCCTGTCTTGTCCTGGGATCTACTTTTCCCTCTTCTTTGTGCTCTGTGAGACTGCCATGGCACCAGCTTACCACTTTTTCCTGCAGTTTCATCCTTTTTTTCTGGGTTTTTTTGGTAGATTTGGCTCCTAAAATCATTGAACTGTTATAAACCTTTCTTTCCATCACCATTTATAAGAAAGGTGGAGCTGGGGGAGGGATGAGATGAGGCTTCCGTCAAGTGCAAGTATCTTTGTCATCACAGAGCTGAAGGATCAAGGTGTTGCTGCATCACAGGCTGCCCAACACTGGACTGGAAGAATCACCTTGTACTAGGAACAGAATTCGATCTTTGCATTGCATTTCTCTATTTTGTTCCAAGCCTAGGTCTCAGCGGTCCAGAGTTTATTCTGCACTGAAAGGATCCTCATGCTGACATCAGTCTGTCCTTCCTTGTAGCAACAGGGAAATGCATTCCTCACAGTCAGTCCCGTTTCCTTACACAGCCAAGGGTCCTGAGCCGCACCTCATTCTTTCCTCAAATCCTAAGATAACTGGACACTTACTATCAACTCTTTTTCAGCCTCTATTTCTCATGTTTCTGTAAATCACATATTCATCTATTTTAGGTGTCAGTCTAGTAGTCTAGAAGCTATCCAGCTTGAAACTGAGGCCATCAGCCAGACTGCTGACTGGGAACCATCTCTGCACGCAGCAAGGCCTGAGGTCCTATATTCTTAGATGCTCTGCCAGAACAAGGATCCTCCCCAGATACTCTGCAGAACAACATGCAACATTTTTGTCTGATGGCTGAAATCCACTGTCCAGTGTTCTCTGCTTTTATTTTTGCTCCAGAACGGTAGTAAATTTGATGCTCTGCCTGTCTGCCTGTCTATCTTTTTGCTGTATCTTTCATTACGCGCTGTGACATTGTAAAATCCTGAGAGTCAGTGAAGAAAGCAGAGAGAGCTGCGCAGGCTATAGAAGGGAATGTCTCAGAAATGGAAAGAGCCAGGCCACAATCTGTGAATCATAACCATCACTGGAAACATGATCAGAGGCAGGCTATTAATCATGAGCCATAAACGCTTTTGGCAGAGCCGGCGTGACTTTGTACCAGTAACTTTCTTGTAAAGCTCCGCAGCAGAAAGAGGAACTTCGGGGCACTTCCCCACCTTCTGAGGAAAGTTGTGCAATTCCTATCAGGCGTTTGAAACTAGAAATCACCTGAAGGAAAGACTTGCTTTAAACATAATTTCTGGTTATCTTAGCTTTTTTTTTACTACCATCCAAGCTTAATATGACCAGACAGTTAGTACCTCCACACTTTGTTCCTCTGTATTTTGACCAGATGCTGTACCAGTTGTTCAGGTGGATGCAGGGATAGAAAATGAAAGCATGAGGTATCACTCATATAAATCTAAATATACAAAATTCAGCTAAGCAGATAACGAAAAAAATATAAGTAGGTCATGTTCCAATTTGGTTGACTGTGTTCTCCCTTTCTTAATTTTGCTTCAAACCTTGAAGACAGAGCAATCCGTATGCTATGGTATGCTCAGCTATAGGAATTAGTTTTACCTTTCGGAAAAGATTCTCCATTTCACTCAAAATGTGCCGGTTCTCCAATCTTGAACGATCTCTGCACTTTATATTCTTCAACAGCACGGACATCTTTCAGGAGGAAGAATGCAGCAGAATTGAGACAAAATTCTTCTGAGGGCTTGATTGTGTTTGTAGGTCTGATATTTTCAGCAAGAGCAAGGACATTAGCATCACGTTCTCGAGACAAATTTCAGCTCAGAGTTGCAGTCTGGGGACATAAATTCTCTACGGTTTCTGCTGGGTACAAATATTCTTTTCTGTTAAATGATGTTGTGAGTTGCTAGATTCCACCTCAATTTTTACTTCATTTTCAGATGTGTGAGAGAATATGCACGTCCTTTTGAGTTAGCAAAACCATTTGGGAGTCAGTTTATTAAGCTATTACACTAACATTCCAAATATTTTCATTCCGATTAATGTCATTCAAATTTTATTAAAAGTTAAAAGGTTTTATTTTTATGTAAAGGTTTATATTTGCTAGCAAAGTTATTTAATGACTTATTAAAATATATGTCATCTTCTGTGTTGGTGTTTTATTCTCCTGCCATTAAGGCAGTACATTGGGGAATACCCACATTTCATGTTCTCAGGGAGGAAACACTCCCAGAATTATTTCTTGGAAGCAAATGAATAAAAAAGGTATTGCCGCAATGACCAAGACTGGCACAACTGAAGGTTTCATATGTTCATTCATGGAGCTGGATATATGTGCACAACTCTGTGTATGCATACCTCCTTGATTTATTGACCTATACATCTCAAAGATTAGAGACAAAATTCCAGTCTGAAAATTTGGCCTTTTGATTCTATGCTGCAGGTTGTCAAATGTATCTCCAGTGGGTCACACAATCTTCTCTAACTCTTGATTAACATTTGGTCCCTTAAATAAAGCATGTGTTAAACTATCAGGTATACTAAATCAGGTAAATACTCACTAGATTTGTGTTGTCTCTCTTGCTTTTTTTAACACATGCTGTAATTCAGTTCATTTTTTTCAACATTTTCCCTTCCCACTCAAGTCATCCACCTCAAATCCTCACTAACATTGAGGTCATCAGAACAACAGCTAAACCCTACTTTGCCCTTACCTGAACAACAAGCCTTGTGGGTCTTTTGTCTTCCATATGACTAGATTCACGCACGTACACGTGCGCTCTTGAACTCACAGTCTCGGAACTCTCTTACTAGTCCCTAAATCCTGATGTGCTGCTTATCTGGCCAGCTTTATGCACTGAGGAAAAAAAACATCGCCAACCTTTCATGTTTGTCCCTAAGAGAAAAACAATAACCAGTTCCTCCACAATGGATAAGGTGTCTGGAAATCTATGCTAGGACTCAAGAGTCCTTCTCTAGTACATTCACTTAGCACAAAAAAAAAATTCCTAGCACTTGGAAATTCAGCAGTTTTTCCAACATGTCTTGGTACCTCTGAGGGGGCTTTTCAGCCCAATACACTGTCTGCTATCACTATCAGCAGCTGTTACTAGTGGAAAAAGTCACGTGGTGGGTTAGGTTTATCTTTTCACAACTCTCTTCCATCCTTAATTTATTCCTAATTAGTGAAGTTGTATGTTTTCCCCCCTTGCCGTCCCTCTACTTTAGGCGGCCAACCTCCTTCTATTACCTGATCAAGTTCTCTACCTCCTCTTTTCTCTTGCTCTTAAAATCAACTCTAATTCCCTCCTGCATCTAAAGACAGTTAAGGGGAAAAAAGCAGATGGGCTTCACGGAAAGTCTTAGTTTGTATCTATCTGTTCAAATGCATTAATCCTCTGTGCTAGCAGATGTAATGAGCGCAGTAGCAAGGCACAAGAAAAGCGTAGCTAATGTGCTGGCATTTTTGTCCTCCATACGAATACGTTCAGATTTCCAGGCTATCTCCTCACCCACTTTGTAGTTTTTTCTTTGACAGCATGCTTTCAGTCATTTTGTGACTCTATAAACATGGCAAGCAAACAAATGAGCATACGCCCACTACATACCACAGCATATAACAGCTTGACTTAAAATCACCATTCCTTTACTTTTAGGCGTAACATTGCGAATTTCAGAAAATGCTAACAAAGAAATGGAAACGGTGTGCTAAACCAGAATCCAATGCCCCAAGGTAAAATCCTGTCATCAGACTTACGGTTGTGATAGATTGCTTCAGGCTCACTGATTAACCAGCACTGAATCACAGAACAGTTGAGGCTGGAATGGACCTAGGGAGGTTGTCCAGTTCAACCCCCCTGCTCAAGCAGGGTCACCTGGAGCAAGGTGCCTCGGTCCATGTCCAGAAGAGCTTCTGAATATCTCCAAGGAAGGAGACTCCACAACCTATCTGGGCAACCTGCTCCAGGGCTCGGTCACCCTTCACAGTAAAAAAAGGTTTCTTTGTGTTCAGAGGGAACCTCCTGGGTTTCAGTTTGTGCCCGTTGCCTCTGGTCCTGTCACTGGGCACCACTGAAAGGAGCCTGACTCAGTCTTTTTCTCACCCTCCCTTCAGGCATTTAGACACACTGGTGAGATCTCCCCGAGGCTTTTCCTCTGCAGGCTGAACAGTCCCAGCTCACTCAACCTTTCCTCAGATGAGAGATGCTCCAGCCCCTTAATCATCTTCGTGGTCCTTCACGGGACTCTCTCCAGTATGTCCGTGTCTCTCTTGTACTGGGGAACCCATAACTGGACACAGGACTCCAGGTGGGGCCTCACCAGTGCTGAGTAGAGGGGAAGGATCACCTCCCACAGCCTGCTGGCAATGCTTTCCCTGATGCAGCCCAGCTACTGTTGGCCGCCTTTGCCACGAGGGCGCACTGCTGCCTCATCTTCAACTTGTCCACTAGACCGTCCATGTCCTTTTCCGCAAAGCTGCTTTCCAGATGGTTTGCCCCAGCCTGTACTGGTCCATGGAGTTATTCCTCCCAAGGTGCAGGACTTGGAATTTCCTTTTGTTGGGGTTCCTGTCTCCCCATTTCTCCAGCCTCTTGAGATCCCTCTGGATGGCAGCACAACCCTCTGGTATGCCACTCCTCCCAGTTTTTATCGTCTTTAAACTTGCTGAGGGCACACTCCCTCCCATCATCCAGGTCATTGCCCACTGTCTTCTGAAACATACAAGTTAAATCAAAAGCATAACTAGTTTGTTTCGGAATAATTTTCTAAAGCTTTCCTCAGCCTAGTTCTAGTGCTGTTAGCAAAAGAAACAGCTCCATTTTCAGTGTTCAAAACCGAGAACCTCTCTACCACCTCAATGACTTTCTTTTACACCCTTTTTCATCTTTACCCTCCCTCTGTCCTACAAACATCACAGAATCCACAATCTGAAAGCAACTTTGCTCAAAGGTCTCAAGGTACACCATGAAAACAGCTTTCACTTGCCTTTCAGTTTGCCAGAACTCCAGTCTGTTCCACAGCTGAGAGGGCTAATGCAATCCCTGCAGGTATGAAAATGGGACTATAACACAGAAGCAGAGGAGAGATCTTATTCTTTACCTTGCACTGTTAAATGCACTACTGTATCTAGAACCGTGAGTCATATTTTAAAAAGATGTTAAAATATTAGAAATAGAAAAGAAGTGATAAAAAGTGACTAAGGCTCTAGAAAGCAAGTTTACAATGTGAAGTTTATGGAGTTCAACCTATGCAGATGACGAAGAAAATCGAGAAAGGACCTGATGAATCTGTCTAGCATTCCAACACTTGGAAGGACTGGTTAGACAAGGAAGATGTGAGAGATCCTTCCTACTGAGTGACTCCTGTGCTGGGGAGCCCGGAACTGGTCACAGTGCTACAGGTATGGCCTCACCAGTGCTGAGCAGAGGGGAAGGATCACATCCCTTGATCTGATGGCAACACTCCTCCTAATGCAGCCCAGGATACTATCAGCCTTCTTTGCCACAAGGACATCTTGCTGGCTCATGCTCAGCTTGGTGTCCACCAGGATCCCCAGGTCTTTTTCTGCAAAGCTGCTTTCCAGCTTGTCAGCTCCCAGCATGTGCTGCGGCATGGAAAGGAGACAACAAAGTTGAGTTAAAAGAGGCAGAGTAAGCAGGTTTCTGGAATGTATCTGAAAGAGCCAACATATAATAAAGGTTTGTACTGTGGAATAGAAAAGGACTGATTTAAAAGAATATTAGATGGAGAAAAATGATGACACCTAGCAAGAGACTCTATGTGGGAAGAAAAGGCAAGACAAACCCAAGGAAAGAAAACAAGATGCTCGGTAGCATATTCCCTCATCACTAGATAGCTTCTTGAGAGAGTTATCAGTGGTCACAGCTTCCACTACTCAAGTTGCCTATGGCAACAGAGCATATTGTGATTGAGGTAGAAACCAAGCTTTTCCGATCAGACATCCAGCAGAGGAGGACTCTCAAACTCTGAGATCTTCTTTCTTCAGAGATTTTCTTTCTATGTCTGGGACATTGTACAAGATCCACTCTCCCAACTACTGTTTGGAGAGTGTCTCAGACGAGGTTTGGTCAGATTGGCTTGGCTGAAACTGGCAGAATTATGCTGATGGATAACAACAGACCATATGGCCAATCATCTTTGTCGAGATGTATTGGAAAAGATCATTTAAAATAATGGACCTCTCGGTAACAACTAATTCCTTCTTCTGCTTTAGTTTAACTACAGTTACAGCTGATCAATATACTTAAAAGATAAAGGTATTGCTTAACATCTTTGAAATCATGGGGAAGCAGGCTAGAAGTGCTCAGGAGTGAAAACTAGATTGCAGACCTAAGCCTTTATAGAAAGTCAATTAGACTGTAAGCACTAGGAAGGTTTTTTTTAATCGGGCCAGTGGTTAAGTCTTTCAATATTATGTATGTGCCCAGAGCAGAAAATGTATAAAAGCAACTGCAGTACAGGAACAGAGGTTTTATCCAGCAAATACCAAAACGCTCTATCAGCATAAGACACTGATAAACCAAAACCCAGCTTCCCCTAAAGTAATGCAAAGCAGATGCTTGATGCCAGAAACCAGAGTTAGGAACTATGGCACATGCTTGTCTTCTGCTATCACGTTTTACCACTCCTTAGCTTCCTCTCATTGGCAAAAAGTGAGCCAAAAACTGGATTCAAGGGTATCACATCCCAGACATTCATCTGCAGGGCAACTTCGGGAGGCTGACTGTAACTCTCTCTCTAAAACCCAACACGAACACCTGCAGCGGCAGTACACCACTGAGGAAAAACGTAGTCATGTCTTGTAACGACGGTCCCCAGTCAGGCCACTGGGCTTGGCTCTTTATTTCATTTTTTCTCCTTCGCTTTCCCGGAACGCCGGACCAGCAGCGCCGGCGGGCTCCCTCCTCCCGCCCTCCACGCCTCCCTCAGGCAGCTCCAGGCGGCCCGAGCTACCGCCTACGGCCTCTTGTCAGGGAAATGCCGCCTGTGCTCTCCGGCTGCGCCGCCACCCCGCTACCCTTTCGATTCCACATCATTTTTTTTCCTTAAAGAAAAAGAAAAAAGAAGCGAGGGGCGGCGGGGAGAGCCGGCAGCCCCTCACGGCGGCCTCCCGGGCCTCCCCACCGCTGCCCGCGGCGGGGGAACCGCGTTCCGCCCCGCGGCCGTGGGGCGGCGGTGCGCGCGCCTCGCCTGCCCCCTGGCGGCTCCCCGCCCGCCCGCGGCACTCCCCCCCCCGCCGCCGCCGCCGCCGCCGCCGCCTCCCCTCAGCGCGGCCGGCGCGGGCAGGGCTCCGGCTTCCCCGGCGGGCGAGTGGGTGGAGGTGCCGCTGTCGGAGGGACTTTGTGGAGAGGCGGGGGGGTCACAGCGGCGAAGGCTGGGAGCGGCGCCAGGAGGGCTCCGGTCCGCCCTCCGGCTCCAAAGGGGGTCGGCTCTGAGGCTGCAGGGGAGCTGCTCAGGGCTGTGTCCAGTCAGGTCTTGCACACCTCCAGGGGCAGAAGCTGCAGAGCCTCACGGCGGGACGTGGCCAGCTGCTTGACTACTCTCACGGAGAAAAAGTTTCTCCTTACACCCAGCCTGAACCACTCTCCTTTCAGTTTCTGGCTGTCCTCTCTCATCCTCCCACCGTGCACCACCGCAAACAGCCTGGCTCTGTCTTCTTGACAACCTCCCTGTTGGTGTTGGTCTTCTCCAGGCCAAACAAAGCCAGCGTCCCCGGCCTCTCCTCACACTGCAAGTGCTCCAGCCCCATCACCACCCAGGCGGTCTCCCACCAAACTTGCTCTAATTTACCCATGTCTTTCTTGTGTTGGGGAGCCCAGAACTGATCTAGACGTGGTTTAAGAGTGCTGAGTAAAAAAGGGGTAGCATTGCTCCCCTCGTTCGATCTACTGGCAGTGCTGCTGTCAATACAGCCCTGGATACCATCGGCCTTGCCTGCTGCTAGGGCAGTCTTCTGTCATGAGTTACATGGATAGAAACCATCTCACCAGCATCTGCCTTTGTACTGATGGGATTCTTTTCGTCTTTTCCCCAGCAGCAGCGAGCACTTCTGGAGGTGAGGTATTGAGAATCTATGCAATCACTTGCCAGACTTTAATGTTGCGTTGTAGTTTTCTTGTCATTTCTCCTCCTCTTCTCAGGCCTGGCTCATGACCAATCCCACAAGTCTAGCCCACTCTCAACAAATTCTTTGCAATTTGTTCTGCTCACTTTTTGGGGAATTTTTCATGTAAAACTAGAAGAGACTCAGAAGATACAGAGAAAAGGAGATTTATTCGTGTGAACAGAACTGTAAGGCAGTCCGGGCAAAAAAGAAGCCATGGGACAGCAAGACTGAGGTTTAGAAAAAGAAGGGAAAAGAGGGGAAATGAATTCTAAGGTGTGTTTGAAAGTGAAAAGATACTCCGACACCTGAATGCAACAGGAAGAATGGAATTCATACAGACAATTGAGAATCTGGATGATAACACATCAGAGACACGGACAGACACTCTCTATGGGGAGTTCTTTTTTCGTGAAACTTATAAACCCTGCAGGTGAAAATTGCAGCTGATAGAAAGCAGTTTTCCTCTCAGGGAAAATGTTAATAATTTAAAGTATACTCCTACTCTTAAAAGGGAAATTATGAAAAAGAGTATTTATAAAAACTGGAAAAAAAATCTAGTCAAAGCATTTAATTTCAATAGTGTCAGTACTATACAATCCAAACAAAATAAGGATCAGGATGAGAACATATGAAATATCAAAATAATCCTTTTTGAGTTTTACTTATTTGCCCCCCCCCAACTTCTAAAGACAATTTTTGCAAATTGTTTTCAGCGTTTTCAAGAGGAATGAAAAATCTGTTGAAATTTTCTTTTTAATACCGGAAGGCTTCTCTGCACTGAATTTTCATTATGGGCTGATTTCAGCTGACCTAAAGAGAAACACTGGGAGACTGATCTACCAGTGCATAAGGAGGCGTGATAGGTTTGGTTAGATAGGTTCCACTGTCTAACATGTGTCATTAGACATGTATCAGTATAAGTACAGTGTTTTTTAAGCTACAGAGTACAGTACAACTCTGTTGTGTATACTCTTCTCCATCAGCTGTATTTCGTGAATCTTTTATCGATGTGAATAAGTACAATTAAAAAAATAAATAACAATATGGAAAGAATGGAATTCAGTAATACTGCTAAGAGCAAGAAGGTCAGGCAAGAAAAGGCCCTCTGAAGAGTCTTCACATGGCAGAACTGTGAGAAAACAAGACGCGTAGTACTAAATCCCTTCAGTTTGCACTAGCACTCCATACAACAGAACATCAGCCATCTGAGATGTGGAAATCCATTCTCTTGCTTGCCTCCATGACAATTTCCAAGCATTTAGGTAGGTTGAATAGGCACGCGTCGGGGAAGGCTCCAGCATCACTTTTATTACACACGCATAATGACTCCCACAGTGCAATGCAGAGTAGTACTGATAAAAGTGTGAAGCTGGGTAGGGGTGTCACAGTGACGCTTTCCAAAGCACTCTTTTGCCACGTTCCCTGGTGACCTCAACATCTTAAGGAAAGATAGTGTTATCATGTCCTTATGGCATTACCTAAAGCACCAAGCAAAGATGTAAGGCTCTGTCAGAACGAATAAAGTATTCCTGGGATTATGGATTTTTAGCAGCCAACTTTTGCTTTCCCTGGACATTTTAGGAGGTAAACTGAAGAGCACACGGGACTTAAAGTCTTGGAGACACTACCATAATTATTTATTGGCTTTATATAAAAATGTTACTTACCTATTAATGATCTTCTCTGAGATACTTTGTGTACATTCCTACTCTGGCTATACAAGCGATATTAACTGAAGTTTTTGCCTTGCCAATATTTGAAAAGTACTTTAAAATGCCACTCCTTTTTCTTCTTTCTCCCTCTCACATGTGCAGGAAAGGAAACAAACAAACAAACAAACAAAAAAAGAGTAGGGAATGCCCCACCCTCTCAGTCCTGGCAACAGCTCTGCATGTTCCACGAATACAAAATATTCTGGAAGAAAGCCATCAACATTACTTGAACTGTTGCTGTTGATACCTTGATTGTAGTAGGAGCATCTCTTTTCTACCTTTCACTGTGCACGTCTGAACAATTTGAAGTAAAATAACAGTCTCTGTGCTGATCTTACCAGCCCTTGGGTCTCTTTGGCTCAGAAACAAAAGTCATTGGACCCTCCATGGACTTAGCCCTGCTAATATGAGAAGAAAAAGTTGCCTGAAAGCCAAATTGCACAAGAAGCTTCAAAAACATATTCAGGAAGAACATCCAGAGAAGTAAATTGCCTAATTCAAGTGTGTTCCTTAAATAACCTCTAATAGGTATGCCAACGAATACAGTGTACTGGATGGCAGGCAACTGCAATGGGTCTTTGCCTTCCTAGCTCTTCCAGGTGATGTAAATACAACCAAAATGCTGTTTATGTGAAAAGTTGAAGAAAACAGCAGATCACCACAGGCTGAAGTGATTTCTCCATAACGATTCTGAGTGAAAAAAATTGATATCCTCTGTTGGTCCTGATGAAAAGTTTCTGAGCATCAGTTAGGTAAATCTAGATCTTGGTGTATCAGGACCTTCACAGTAGCTCAGTGAGAGAAAATCAGAAAAAAACCCCAAACATTCCTTAGTATATTATGGCAATACTGCTGCTGAATGCATACTCAGCATTCAGTGGGAAGATCCACTGCTTTTATTTTAAGCAAGTATTCCAATATACCTGGTAGAAATGCAGTGTCAGGGAAAAGTGAGTTAGATTTTACACACGGTAGAGAATGCAGATTGTTCTGACATGTGTGTCCAGTGGTATTCTCCCAGTGATTAACAGAAATGTCTATTACTGAAGAGGAAAAAGCTCACTCTAATCCTCATTCTGAGACCTGGAAGCAGCTGAGTGAGAAAACCACTCTTAAATGATCTTAAGATCTGTGAGAAGAGGCAAAATTCTGAAACTTTGTACCAGGAAATATAACAGACCCTGGAACCAATCCTGCATGAACCATGCTGGGAACTGGTAGAAACATCACAGCCTCATCCCTTATCTTTCTGATAAGTAGCACAGACCAGCATCAGGAGGAGAACTTACCTGTGTGAGTTTGCATATCCGGAGATGTGGGTGTTTCGTGCTTCTTTACATGGGAAAAAGTAAAGACCTGTGCCTGAAGCTCCATTCTGTTCAGAAACTTCTGCAGCAGAGTGCTAGGTAGAATTTGTTTTCAGTGAAAGAGAAATGTGGTTGCCCTGTTTGTTGTCCAGCCTAATGTATAATTAAGCAACTTGTGTGATGTCTCATAAGGCAAAAAGTATTAAGATGCATTTTTGGGTGGATTTTTTTTTTAAACTAAGTAAAAATTCTTGATTCACAGACCAAAGGAGGAATCTGCCACCTTTAAAGCACAGAAAAAAATTAAAAAGAATTCCAGGGTCTTCTACAATGTCCCTGGTGAGATAAAAACCAAGTCACCCGCGTCATGGGGCCCTACCCTTAACGACTTCCCTCCTGCAGCCTAACCCTCACATGAAAACAGAGAACTGAGATCTGGCCCAGAGTTATCTCCTACTGGTTTTCCAGGAGTTTCCGCTATGGAAACACATCGCGAGAACGACCCTGCAACGGAGTCACAGCCACAAGGAAATGCGCCTGGGAGATTAAGTTACCTTCAGTGAGGGAGCCACGCGAAGGCCTGTCTAATTCTGTATGTGTCATAGTCATTCTGTGTAGGAGCAGCTCACTACTGAAATACCTGAGGTGGACCACAGCGATTGTTTAACATTGCTTACAGACAAATGGTCCAAAGGAAATTAGAAGGACGGCTGAGTAGCTGAAAATTCCAAGGAGCTTATTCCCTGCATTCGAAAGTAGATAGGAAAAAATTAAAATGGCTGTTACCATTAGCTGCAATCTGATTTATAATCTGGCATAAATGAAACCTTTCAGCAACAGGCAAAGCCTGGAATTGAAACAATGGTGCTAAACAGCTCCAAAGAAGAGCTGAGGAAACACTTGGGAAACTAACTTTAAGGGAAGGCGCCGGTGAAGGTCCTGATGTCTTTGTAGCACTGAGGTATATGTCAGGGCAGACACAGAAACTGGCGTTGGAGCTATCTAGTCATTCAGCTGCTCCATTTGTCAGCGTCACTATAATATGCAAGCAATTCTCAGGGGAAGTAGGCAAGTACTGTCACGTTGTGCCAGCCATGGGAGAGCTAAAGCACAGTTAAGCAATTTGGCTGAAGCCCTCCAGGAAGGCGTTGAAAGAGCGAGGTACAGAATCTGATCTCCTGAGAATCGCTCCGCTGTCTGATCCACAAGGCCATTCTTCCTTCTTGGGCCAACTGCTCAGCCACTGATCTCAGTCACTGCAGACCGCTTTTCCAACAGGAAATCCACATTCTGGGCTTTGCTTGAACCAGGTTAAACAAGGGTGTAGGTGTTTCTGAATGGCAAATGGATAACAAGCCGGTTTAGAATCTGGGCAGGCTTTGATCTGCAAGGGAAAAAGAGCACAGCAGAGGAAACAAGTCAAGTCAGAGGCTTGAAAGTAGCAGTTCGGCAAATGTGGATTAAAGGAAGTATTGGTTTATAGGTTTAAGCATCCTATATTCTTGTCAGAGTATGCCTGTGTACTATCTAGAGCAAATATCCCTGGCTGTCATCCATCCAAAAGAGTATACTTAATCTTTCATTAATAACTGCATCTCCTAAACCAGCCACTGGCATTTCCATGGCTCCTGGATCCTAGACCATTGTACATGTGCAGTCGGTACACAGCAGTGTTAATAGATTTTCCATAGTAATCCTTCTGTAGTCGCTCACTTCCCAGGCACCTAAGGCAATGCATCGCACCAGCAGTACAGCGCAGATGTAGCGAGCGGGAAGTGCCAGGAAGCTGTCAGCAGGCAGTAGGGACCAGCTTACTGACCCGATCAGGAACTTCTGAGCTTTACCATGCTGGGGACAATATAGAAATAGAGGGATTGCCTTGTAAATAATTTCTTGTCTCGTTTGCAGCCATAGAGAACGTGCTTCCCTCTGTGGCTAACTGATGCCTCCAGTAATTCCAGCTCCTGTAAGAAAAAAACTTCATGTTATCATCTCCTCATCTTACATGGTCAGGCCTCCTACTCAGGATACCTGCATCAGCACCTTTTTTTCTGTGCTGGCCTTGCTGACCTGTACCTTTTGACGGCTCTTGATAAAAAGCTAGTTACCACCAGGTGATGGTAAGTTTGTTACTGACACGCAGCATGTGCTCCCAGGCCCCCATGTGAGTTTTGCGTTGCTTTTAAACACAGTCCTTCTTAAAACTGGTTATGGAGTTTCTGCGGTAACATTGTTCATTAGGAAAAGCTAATTCTTTGAAACCAGCCCTGCTAGCGAGAAAGAGCAGCTTTTTATAAATTGACTCAGTGAAAGTCTGGGGAAAAAATTATGTGGTTATGATATCTGAATTCAATGTTTTCAAAATGAAGCCTTCTTTTCAGCTGGAAAATCTTTTTGTTTCCAATATTTATGTTTTAAAAGGTTTAAAATACTCAGAAGCTCAAATGGAAAAAGTGGGTTTCAAAACCAGCGTAACAATATTTCATATCTCCCCAATCTTTTTTCCCCACAGATTATTTCCCAGAGATTTTCTATTCGCTATGTTTTATAAGCTTGGGGTCTTTCTGCCACTTCAGGAAGAAGTGATACTTCAAAATCAGACCTTCACAGAAACAAAGAACAGCTTGAGACTCCTCTGTAAACTTTCTCTGTTTTTTTCACATCACTGATGCCTATCCAGATACTGCAAATCAGGCACTCTTCTAAAGCGGTTCTTATTAGGGCCTTTGCCAAGAACGTTGCCTGTTTTCCAAACATCTGCTTGTGTTTAGCGTGGTTCATTTAAAATCACAGACATTGGCAAAATGAATACATTCCATCATGCCCTTTCCTGTAGACCACTTTGGTGCTCTAGGTGTTATTCAGACTTTGCGGATCAAAGAAACAACCACTTCATAGTTCAGTTCCAGGGTCTGAAATACTGCAAGAACAATCTGATCTATCTGTACAGCACTGTGCTACTTCTAGTTTCATTCCTGGCCGATGAGAGCAAGTGAAGAGATATGTAAGTGCTTAAAAGCATAAATCGAATTTGAACTTTGAGCACTGATGTTTAATACATTGGACAAAGCATGCCTGGCATTGCTGTTGTCAAGCCCTGCATCCAGTAAATAACTTCTTTTATGCTGACTGCATCAGTACTGCAACGTACAGGGTCCCAGGGGGAGATTTGATACTTAGGGCTCAGGGAGGCCATCAGAGCCTGCAGCAAGGCTAGGATTTAAACAAAAGCATTGCTGCAGTTTCTAACTGCATGTGTTTCGGTATGTGCACTCTTACAACGGTGGACAGAGTAGAGGTATATATGCGTAAAAATTGTTGAAAACATCATTCATGCATTAGAACACAGGACTGAGTGTTGAGTGTCTCGTCTTTACAATGGGAATAATAATACTTCCTTGCCTGGGTAGGCATCAGTCTCCCCTTTGGGAAATCACGGGTATTTCGCTACAAAGTCACATTTTGGTGGTCTTTTTTGGCTATAGGAAGGGTTAGTCAGTTAACAATTACCCTACTAACAAAGTATTTGGCCCTTTTAAAAACTAAATCCTTGATGCTGTAAGAACAAGGTCCACAGAGAAAGGAACAGTCTCTGCTGTTGCCAGCCCTTACTTTCTGATTGCGTGACTTGACTTTGCACCTCAATTCTCTGCATATTAGTGTCCCTGATTGTTAGATAAGGTAATGGTCCCTCAAGCTACAAAAAACCTTTAGCATCCCTAGGCAAAAGGTACTGTGGAAGCACAAAAGAACTGTTTACATGAGTTAGTTAAAAAATAACTTTTAACCTTTGATCTCGAAGACCTATTTTCACGTGTGCACCATATGCTCAAAGGCCTGACAGCTTCAGCTTCACCTTTTTCCTGTGGATGCACTCTTTGACTTCACAGCCCTTATGCTTTTAGCTTGATGGCATCCAAGATGTTTCTTAGCAATCATATTCTGCCAGCAACACACATTCTTTGCTCCTCAAGGTCTGGGAAATTTGCTGCATTTCTCTCTTTTCCACACTGCTCTTTGGAGAAGTTAACCTCTGAAGAAACCCAAGCAAACAACCAAGAAATCCCACAAGCATAAGGGATTTGCAGCATGTTGAAAATGCATAGGGGTGGAAAAACAACTCTGTAGTTGTCAGCTGAACCTGATCCAAACAATCTGATCAAAGATGATAACTCGACTTTGGTTTGTGCAAAAAGACCTTTGTTTATACATCGGGTGCACAACAAGGGGAAACCATTAGCAACATGAAAGTAGCTGGCTTGGAATAAGAAATATGATGGCTAGAATTGAGGAACAGCAGCCTGCAGAAGAAATTCAATTTTTATAGGGCTTCTGGTGACAAAGGAGACGGTATGGAATGTGGAAGGTTTACTTCAGGGCAGATATTTTTGAACTGGTATCTTGCCTGTAATATTTGATTTAGGGAACGTTGTGGGGCTATGAAAGGGGCAGGGATAGGAACAGAGATGGCCATGAACACCTTGCGTTTGCACCTGAATGGTGATCATGTTGAAAGATTAAAAAAAAAAAAAAAGGAGACCGCTTGCCCAAGCCAAAGGATCACAAAGAGAATGAAAACGTGAGAAAGACAGGAGACCAAACAGCAGCCTCGCACTGAACTGAGTCACGTGAAAGTACAGGACAAGGAGAGGAAAAGGCAGATTCTTCCTCTGCTCTCCTCGACACTGCCTTTCCCATCTAGCAGTCAACTAACAATCACATTGCACGGCGCTTTCTCACTAATGACTTGATCTCATATCTCAGTGCATTCAACGCTCCTCTCCATCTCTCTCTCTCCCTCCCTGGTCCCAACCTTCCTAAGCACATGAGAACAGCCATCCTCAGCTGTATAAAGCTCCACTTAAGAAGGTAGCATACCACCTCTTCAGGCCAGTGGCAAACGGTGAGGGAGGGAGTGTAAGAACAGTCCAAATGTGGTTCAGTTCTCTCCCAGGTTCTAGAAATCCACCAGATCAAGTCCTCCCCACAAGCCAGAACAGTCCTGGGTAGAGCTTTCTTTCATGACATTGTCAAATCCCATTTTGAAGCCATTCATACTTTTGGCCTCAGTGACATCCCTTGTCACTGAACTCCACGGTCTGTGTGGAAAAGACATTTCAGCCTTTTGTTTGTTCAACACTTCTCCGTATCGTTTCACTTGCCTCCCAATCCACTTCTTGTATTATGAGAAATGGCAAATTCCTTTTTTGCTTTTTCCAGACCATTCATGATTTTGCAGACCTGTATCATAACATACCTCAGCTGCCTCATCTCCAAACTGAACAGCCTGTGTAGTCTCTCCCTGTACATAAGCCGTTCCTGTCCACTGATTATTCTTACTCCTTTGCTTTGTGACTCTTCTAGTTCCAGTGTATCCTGTTTTCCGTGGAAAAGACCAGATCTGAGGACAGCATTCCAGATGTGGACATGTCAGGGTTTTAGTATTCCCATGGCATCTACAAGCCTACTGAATTCAACAAGAAGCTGAAAGGCAAACAGCTGGTAACTGAATTGCAACCAGTTGTAATCAGTGTTAAGTCCTCTTGTACTATACAAGTACTTCTAAAAAACAAAGAATGAAATAAACAAAATTAGCAACCAGAAAAAAAAAAAAAGAAGAAAAAAGTCCAATCACTGCAAAATAACAAATTTTTTGCCATCACCCAAAACAAACCGGCAGCAGAAAAATAAATTTGAAGAATGTTACTAACACCAAGCTACAGTGCCAAATGTTGCCTTCTGCCTTACAAGATGATGGATGATGATTTTATTTTAAACTCCAAGCAAAATAAATTGGATTCTGGGAAAGTTAAAAGATTAATAACTACAATACTTTCTGAGGGTCGCAAGTGCTGCTTAGAAAAGCAAACAATGCAAAGCAAGTGCAATGACTAAAAGAGAAGGTAAATGGTGAAAGCAGTTAAGTATGACAACTACTGATGGAGGACTATGGAATGATCAACATAAAGAAAAGGGCAGAATACTAATATTAAGACTCTGGAATACTACATGAGAGATCATCTCTGAGTACTGTCATTCAGTCATCCTAGATTGGAAAACTGTGTAGTGATGATACTGATTGTTGAACCTTTGTTATAACAAATAAGTTATGTTTAAAGTCCTTCCTTTAGTTTCAGAGTTGAAAACGTGTAATGAGTTGAGTAACTAGATTCTAATTGTACTTATATCAATCTTTCCGCAAATTCCTAGAAATTTGAGGTGAGCATTGAGAGGGAAAAACTTGAATTAATGTCCGATTGAAACTTGATTGCACTGAGTAGGGGCCTTTCAACCTGGCGAGTGACTTTAGCTTACAAAAGCACTTTGAGAACTCGTAAGCAAGGGCTAGCCATTTGGAAGAATTGTCCTCAGACTAATGAATGTTTTCTAGGTTATTTCTCAGAATAGTTTCAGGAGCCTTCAAGGAACAGAGGCATTCTTTTGGACCACTTTTTATAGCTATTTCTCCTGATTCAGGCAGGTCACCTTTCTGTTCCCATCTAGCCTCCTTAGTTGTGATGATACCAATGGTTGTGGGGCTGTACAGAGAACAGGACCAAATTAAAAACATATGTATTTTTAATTTTGATTCTTTAATCAGATCAATTCCCCAGTTTCCTGTCCATCTCCATAGTCAACCACACACAACAGAGAGGGGTAAATGACTGTTTGGGGCCAAGGGAGGCAAGTAGGAATTTCTTAACCCTGTGGCTCTGCTAGGGGTATTTTCTTGGAGCCATAGCCTCAGCTACAGACAGGTGATATATGATATCCATCTGTGTATCTTGTTAGGCTCTTCCTTTCTGCTAAAAATCCAGAACTATCGGTGTCATGATAACAGGTCCATTTGTTTTATTTCGACAGTGACCTAGTTGTTGAATCAGCTACCAGGCAGAGGAGTGGATGTGGCCATGGAATCAGCTGGTGAAACTGGCCAGTCCCTGACAGGTAATGAGGTAAACAAGATTGTACCAAGATTTGTTACAGACGATTAGACCAAGTCACAGCTGTTAAGGTGGAGAAATTATTTTCAAATACCCAGCCCTAAAGGCCTATGTAATAAATCATTGCCTGTTTGTTTGCAGAGTTACTCATTCTTGTAACTATCTGAAACTAATCTCTGCAATACTGAGTACGGGTATTAATTCAAAGTGAGTTGATTCCTATTTGCAAAGGAGAGGCAATGCTTAACCAAGTGTGCCTTTGGAGCCAAGAACTCTCCAAGAAGAAAAATACTTCCTTAATTGAGACATTTTGTCATAGAAACTATTAAGACCGATGTAGAAAAAGCATGTAGTAGGATAGATAGCTAAACATGATGACACCTCTTCTTCCCTTGCCCTTCAAACGCGATGTCAATATTGACCAATAACTGAGGATTTAAAAGCCACCCAGAAAACGCTCATTGTCTATAAAAGCCTTAAGACTCACTCTGTCCAAGAAGTATGTTCTAAGGCATCATAAGTGTGGAAAAATATATGACAAAAAGTAGGTGCAATACAATAGCAACATTTTAAATTACTTTTTATGTTTTTGAAAGGAAACAGAATGTACTTTCTGATGTACATTATAGATATTATATCATCCCATTAGCAGCTGTGACACAGAAGATGAGGAGATTAATTATTGCCTTTCTTTAATGACTAGATATATTCAGTAATGGCTGAACAGTACGTGTGACCATTTCACAGGAAAGCAGAGGTGGTTAATGAGAGTTTCATTAAGATTGATGATCCAACAATACTGTAATAAAGGCATAAACTCAGAGGCTGGGATGTTATAAAGACAGGAGAAAGCATTGTGAACGTGTAGTCCGACCTCTTCTGTAACAGAGACTGTTGGATTTGGAATTAATGTCCTGACTATTAAAAAAACGGGAAAGATTTCCATCGCAGGAGATGATTGTACCAGAAATTGTTGGTAATTGTTCTGACAGCTGTTTGTCAGCGATATTACAAAATTTACTTGATTTCAAGTCTGAATTTACTTAAATTCAAATTCCAATAAATGTCTCTTGCCCTGCTAGGTGTCTGGGTGTAAACGCAGGCAAATGGGTGTCTGTCCATTTCTGAGGAGTTGAGGGCTTATCCATCTCTTTTTGCCTAGCTTGGAACACCAAACAGGTAAGGTTATCTACGTTTTGCTTTACTACCATAAAACTGTCTTTGGCTTTGAAACTGAAGAGCTCTCTGTTACCACTTTCCTGCCCTGCCATGTTGATACTTGATGGCTGTGATAAACTCACACCTTCACCTCCTTTTTCATAAACTAAACAAATCTGTGTCTTTCGAATTCTCACTGAGGCATTTTTTTTCAAATCTTTAATAATTCTTATGTCCTTTTTCTTGCTCATCTCCAGTTTTAAGGCCATCTGTCTTAAAGCGAAAACACTTGCACTTGATACACCATTCCATCTGTTGCCACAGCAGTGCAAATCAGAGGCAGAAGATCTCCAGTTTATAAATTAACACTTTTCTGTGCAGCGTTCTTTGGGTGAACCTGATGTTCATCTACATGCCCATTGAGATGTCCAACTGTTTTCATAGCAGTTGAGGACTAAGCCGTAGCGAATACATGCACAAGGGTCAATGTGTGTGGATTTCTCACCATGAGTAACCCAACAACAGCTGAAGAGAATAGATTATTGTGAATGACTGACTAGGAGTGCTGAGGTAGGACTGATGGCATTTTGTGTGAATCTAAAAAGATACTGAGAACTACATTCATCCTGTTTTTAAGATTTTTTTTTTTCATCCAAATCTTAAGGTCTTGACTGAAGTATCTTGGTTAGGAGCAAAAATGGCCCTATGCTGCCTTTCTACTCGATAGAGACAGACACCTCCAGGGGGCTGTTCAGATCTTCTGATGGGGTCTTATACTTTCACTCACCTTCTGTTATGTGTTATATAGTAAGTATCCTAAAGGGTCTGCATTACAGATCACCGCTTGCACTGCCAGTTCTTCGTCTGTCAATTGCTATTAGAGAACAGCAGGAGACAGCAACTAATTTGTAGAAAGGCAGATCCCTGTGAGTTATATGGACGAGTGCATTAGCATTCAGCCTTTACTACAGTAAAAACTTTCACTTACAAAGATTGTAGGGAAAAGTAGCTATTAAGCTTCATCATCATGAATAATTAACCACGACAGCAGCTGAACTTAAGAGTCATCTCTCAGTTAATGTTTGTCCAGACAGATAATACCTGAGATGCCCAAAACCAAACACAAACCCCATGTCACATCCAGTCAATCTGTCAAAATTTGCTCACGCCTGCAGCCGCATGAAACAGAACTGACTCTTCAAATGAATCACATTTTAAAATTATTTTTAGTGTGTGAGCTAATTAAGATCCTTCTGTTCTTAGAAGGCTGTTTATTATTCAAAGTGTAAATTCTCTGGGAGTGCTACGATTTTGGGACAGATCGTATGTGCAACTCAAAAGTGGAACAGAAATTACAAGAGAAAGGAGTTGGGAGAAGAACCCAGAAAAGCAAGCTTATGTGCGCACGGCTAGAAGTCTGGCTAAAATGCAGCACTTCTGTGACATGCTCTCTTAATAGAAGTGCAGCAGGAGACCAGGAAGGACAGGAGCTAAGGAGTTCTGGGAAACAGGAGAGACGATCAAGAGGCTTCCCAAGAATGAGCACTTAAGGTTCAGTTTTGACCTTGACATTTTTAAATACATACATGTAGGTCCTCCAAAAGCCCTTCTAAATACGGGGCGGGGGGGGGGGGAACGGGAACATTCTTAAGCTATCCAGCTGTAACGAAGTCTTCTGATTTCAACGGAGTTCTGTGTTTGTTTTTAATCCTATGGTATAACTTTTGCTTGGGCTGTCAGTGCTGAAGGGATGTTTGGAAGCCTCCTTTGAGGTCAGATTTGATGGTTCTCCATCCCAACACTTCACTTGCGCTAACTGCAGACTAACACAAAGGGAATAACATTTATGGACCTGCAGACTTAATAATCGCTATTGCCTCAGACAGATGTGCTGCCTTTGTTGCTTTGCCTGAGGAAAAAAGACAGGGCAGTGTATGCGAGGTTTTTCTGTAGCTCTCCTGAACCAAACTTTGAAAATATAGAGAAGAAATAAGGGTGTGAAAATGAGGGAAGACAGTGAGAGAACTAATATCAGAAGGAAAAAAAAACAAAACAAAACGGAGTGAGGAAAGAAAACCAGAGCATACAGGAGGAGCCTGACTGGAAAAAGCAGGCAGCCAGACACTGGTGAATTTTGCCTTCAGTTCAGTTACTGTGCTAACGCTGGAAAGCTTCGTCCTCGGTGGCCTGTTTTTTCATGCTAGTTGTCTCTTTTCATTTAAGAGCAAACAGAGATACTGTTCACCACACTGATTTTTAAACAGTTGTTAACAGGCTCTGGAGCTGAAATGTGGAAAGCAAGTCCTAGCTCTCAGAATTACTGTTTGAAGCTGGCAGCCTTCTGGTGCGGATATCACTACATCCATTTTGACTGGCTCACATCTGGAAAGTTTTCTTTGCAATCATAAAATGTGGACATGAAACTGTTATTTTATCCATGGCTAGCTCCTGAAGCACAAGATGACTCTGTCATGAGGGAAAACGGCCAGCTCACTAATCTGCCCCAAGTAGGCCAAATGTGACCTATAGATCAAACAAATGCAGGGACTGAATAATAAACAAAGGAGCTACAATAGTTATAAATAACATTTTTAACTGAAAATTCGTTGCTGAAAAGTTATAACAAAATAGGATTTTAAAAAGAGTGTGCTTAGCTGTGATTAATAAAGGGACAATGTTCTCTGTGTGCTTCTGCTTTGATATTCAGCAAATACCTTGGAGCTTTTGTTTTGGTTTTTCATACTCCCCAGGGCAGGATATTCCAGGGTTTCTCAACAAATAACTGCTCAAATGATATTGCTTAGGCTGCTTGTATCTGCCAGAGTAGCCCTGCCCAACTGCGCAGATCCTTTTGAAAAAGCTAAGGAGGGAGAAGAAACACTAAAGGACAACCAAATAAGAAGTGCCTGTGCCTGAAAAAGGAATACGAGAACAAAGGAGATGAAGAGGGAAAGGAGTAAAGAAAGGGTGAGAATGGCCATCACCAGCTATTTCCAGATCTGGACACGAGGAGCGCAGACCCTCGCCAAGAAAGTAGAACATTTCAAAATAAGTTTGGAGGTGGTCCTGGAAAATGTACATGCAGAACAATAATTCTGCAATGGCAGCAGGGGGGATGGACTGGACGTGAACTTACTGGGTCTCTTCCATCTCCAGTTTCTATGAAAACAGTCACCATTCTTTAGCAATATGATAAATATTTTAAAAATCATAGATACAAACTAAATAAAACATATTAAATAACAAGTTCAGCCAATTTAATCATGACTTTTCAACTTTTTAAACCAAGACAGCAGGGAGGAAGAAGGAACAGGCTTGAGATTTTTAGTCCTCTTTGTTTAAGGCTAATTCACATAGGACACACCTTCATGAGACTTGTTCAATAACATTTGTGGAGCTGGGCTGGAGTTGTTGTTGGATTGCCCTCAGTCCACAGGGCTGCTGGTTTTATCCAGTGCACACTGGGTGCTGTCTCTCTCTAGCAGCCTTTAATTCAGATTTTGCCGTGTTTATGTTTCACTCCTAGCTGGACCAGTGGATTTCATTTTGGGTAGTGTAACACCAGTCTGGTCCTTTCAGCATTTAGTCACCTAAAGCTGATTCCTTTCTTCATTCCTGCACTGACCAAAACAACATCAACTGCCCTCCAAGAGCAAATCTCCTCCTCTGTAAGGCATCCATGTGTTGCAGATACACAGACTGCATGGTCCTCAGCAGGGGAAGAAGAATTTTTGGCTTGAAAAACATAGAACTCATTATTTGAGCACGTGGTGTATCCATAAAGTCTAGCTGCAGCGAGGGGACTTGTGTTCCATGGGACAGCCACTAGACAGTGATATAGCCACATCTACACAGCCAAGGTATGTCAGCTTCACACCCCTGTAATAGCCCCAGCCCCTCTCCAGCATTTCCTTCACAGCCTAACGGCTCAAATTTTCTCTGAATCCCAGTCGAAACTCAGCTTGCATATGTTCCTTCTGACTGCTCATCATTCAGTCTCAGCAGAGGGGAAGGCTTGAATAAAGCCTTTTCTCCTGTGCAAGCCGAAGATGAGAAACATTCTGGGGTAGAGGGAGCCAGGGATATACTTTGCCTGTGGTGCTCAGCTTGTCCAATGGAAAGAAGACCTCAGCCTTCTGGATTGTCAGTCTTCAAACTATCAGTCTAGCTTCTTTTATTAGCAATAAAAGTAGTTTAAGAAGTTGAGGCAGACATAACCATTCTCCCTGTCACATACCGCCCTGATCTTGTGTAACAGAACAAAACAGTGGAGAGCCGGGTTTAGGCTTCATCAGTATAATTCTCTTCAGCACATCAAGCCTTGGGAACAAGACTCAGCCACCAGTAACCTGGCTCAAATTTGGGCTTCAGCTTCCCAGGCAACTGGCTCAAGCCACTTACATCCACACCCATTGTATTAAGCACACCTCTAGCAAGCACCACCTGCATCCTCAGAAAGCTTTGTCAGAACGAACATCAGACTTTCCAGTTATCCCATCTGACTGTCCAGATGATGGACAGAGTTGTCCCGCTGCAGAGTTTCTGCAGGAAAATGCTTCTGTGGGATTATTTTGTCCTTCGCACCGAGAGGGGACCAGCAGCGGGTGAACAAAATGCCTGTATGCAAGGAGCAACCTTCAATACTCTGCCTTACAAGCTGACACCCGCCCTGTTCACATCAACACATGACCTCACCACTCCCCACGCCTTTGTGAGACGCCATCGCTTCATGGCATCTGCACATTCCCTACTCTGGCTGCTCACTAGGAAATCAACTTGGAGTGGAGGAAGTCATCCACACAGCCAGTGTAAGATGGGTGGGCAGTGCCATCCAACAGAGCTGTTACTCCTGACCCGGGATCATCAGAGGCATCATCCAAAGAATCAGCAGCCTAACGTAACTTGTCCAGCTGTGCCCTCAAGGACACTCCACGAGACCCTATTTGCCCTAATTCTGCACAATACAATGCGTTACACACATAGATCCTCAGCAGGTCCAACTGACTACAGATGCCACTCCAATCAACGGTCTCCTCCAGGAGTCCTTCCCAGCAGTTGCCCACCTCTCTCCCAACCCGCTTTTGCCTCTGAGTTGCTCACACACCTGGGCATCTGCTGATAGACAGTTGGAAACCATACCAGCCCTGCAATCAAACAAAACCCTTGCAAGAGGAAAGCAGATGTTCCTGAGGGTCCCGCTGTCCCTCTGAACTCGCTCCTTCTTCTGTGAGACACCCTTGTTGCTCCCTGACGGATCTCCCCACTGACACCACAGGTGTCTTTCCGTCACAAGGGACCTGCTGCAACTTGAGAGACTTGCTTGACAATACAGCCTTTGATCCTTTGAGATCAAACCCTGGAGGCCACGGTGCAGCAGAGGTGACCACGCTGCCCTGGACACCAGACAAGTCTCTTGTCACCTCGGCTTTTCTCTTCTTTACCCCTAGGTCTGGTGTTCCAGCTCAGCCCTTCCTGGTTTTTTCTTGTTTTACTGCTTCTGCTGTTTCCAGGAAATATTCCAAGGTGGTTTTGCCTTGTAGTTTGAAAGGAACAAAACCAGCTGCATGTTGTCTGTAGCTCTGTGTTTTCCTTTTCTCTGTACTCTCACACATGCCTTTGAGGTAGAAGCGATCCTCAGTATGTGTAGGTTTGCTTCTTCCACGGGCACTGTATCACTGAGCTACTAAGGCTATTTAGTATTACAATAAATAGGGAATTAAGTAATAAAATAATCTATTTGGCTTTTACTTGTTACTTTTATGCTGTATTTTAAGCATATGTTGCATATGTTGCATATGTTGCATATGTTGCATATGGCAAGGGCAGAGAGAAGCTGGGATATAAGGACTAGCTCCCAAATCAAGTCACTGCTGGAGCCGGCTTGTATCCAGAGTCTCCACTAAAAGTGGTAGCTTCATCTGCAGAGAGAGTGATAGAGTCAAAACCACAATCAACCGTCACTAGCACAGGACTCAAAATGTTAGTGTTTCCCTGCCGCAAGGAACTTACTCTTTCCTCCCACCTAATTCCAAACAAAATGAGGCCATCTGAAACAAAACGATGGATAGCATGGGTTTCAAAAGGACAGCACGGGTAATTCTTCCTCTGGAACGCTCTGCAGCCAGCTCCTTAGGCTATTTCCTTGCTAAGTGAGAGATGTAGGTTCAAGTCTGCTTAGACACAGGAGGAGCTGAGCCTTCCACATCCTGGCTGAGCTCTCCGAACGCTGGGATTTGAAGGTGCCCTGACACGGTGCGTTCTGGTATGGTTTGGTCTGCTCAGACTCCCTGGGTGAGACAGAGGAGGAATGCCCGTCGTGCTGCTCAGGCTGAGGTGTGAGGGCCCCGAACAGATGGAACTTTACTACTTTGGCTTGTGTAGCTACGCTCTAGGAAGCAGCGAGTTGTCCAGCAGGAGTACGGAAGGTCCCTATGGGCTTGTCCTGCTGCCTCTCCGTCGCCCGATTTTTATCGGTGGAAACAGTTTTTGCTCTGTTGCTACTATTATGGTGAAAGGAGCAATCGCAAAGTGATGAAATGACAGCTAATGGGGAGCTACAACTAATATCAAGAGAAATAAACAAATAAAACGTTCTGTTACAGAGTTTCCTATTTGATACAACCATGCCTCAAATTCTGGGCCACACAAAATCTACGGCATAAATTCCACCCTTGGCTAAGGGGGGGTAGTGCAGCAACGAATGCGGCAATATCTGACTGCCAGGGTTTGCGGAAGAAGTCGGGAACGGTACCACAGTCTGGCATCTGACCTGGGTCATTTCCCGCTTTACAGGTTTTGGTTTTTTCCGTCTTTTCTGTCTCTGCCCCATAACGATAGCGAGGCGATCACTTAAAATAACCGACTTCCTCTTGTCCTCCAATTTCTGCACAACCAGAGAACAGCCTTAAAAAAAGTTCAGTTTTGTTGCCGTGCTACGGCATAGTCCTGAAAAACCTGACTGCAAACGCTTGCTGTACAAAGAAATCTCTACTGTTTCTCCAAACGCGACCTTATTTTGACTTGGGATTTGAAACATTAACACTTGTGGCTGCTGCAGAGAAGTGTTAGGCTTGCTTGGGTCCCTAAATGTACATTTAGTTTAACCTAAATGGGGAATTCTCTGAATTTGTAGACTTTTTGTCTGGAACCATCTCCAGTTAAGCATGATTAAGAATTAAGGAAGCTATTCGTTCACCTCTGCAATTAGTAGGGTTTTTTTTTTTTTTAATCTGGAAAGTATCTGCAGTCATTTCATTACGATATGCAATTATACTGTAATAACTATCATAAGGATGATCTGTTTCTTAAACAGTTAGTGTACTGCAGTAGAAGTGGGAAAATATTTATTTTATATGTTTTTATATTTTTTCTTTTTTATTTTATATTTATATATATTTTTTTATTCTATATCAAAATTAACTGCATCCTAATACATGAAACACTGTTTGAGGCCCTAGGTGACTTGAAGTCCATCGCTAATTCTGCTAATCCATGGACTAGTCATTTACTAAAGTTAGGCCTCGTGGATCTCCTTCAGAAGCAAAGCTCTCTGTCACGTCTTCAGGGTGAAAAACACAGTACGCCTTGAACATATCCCGAGTGTCACCCTCACCAGTGCCTTGCAACTCTAACGACACTTTTGTTGTTGCTGTTTGGGAAAACGAAAACCGGACCCTCGGGACAGATCCGCACGCTAGGGTTGGGCTGTAGAATGGCACCAGAATCCAAGTACAGGGCTACCTGCCACGTCTCCTAAAAAAAAAGCATTTTACGAGGTTAAGAGATTTCAGATATAAACTGTATAATGATCCCAAAGGCAGTGTTGCTCCCAACCAACGCTGACAGATCTTTGGACGTGAAAAGCGGCGTAATAACGTAAGTGCTAGCAAGTAACGCCGAAAACATTGCGTCCTCTGCATTTCAATTCTTAGGATCCAAATAAACGGGTGAGCGTAGCAAATCCGGAGCTGCACGTATCCGCACAACCACACAACAGCTTAACTACAGAGCGAGCCGAGGGCTTTCTTCTTCAAGAGACGCAGCTCTGGTGTCGGGACTGCACGGGGCTCAGGTACCGGGGCACGGCATCAACCAGGCGGCCAGACTTTTCTGGCGTGAACTGGGAGAAAACCCCGGTCTTGAGAAGAAAACTGAGCGAGCGATGCTTCCCCCCCCCCCCCCCGCCCCGGTGCGGGGCTCAGAACCGGGGTGCGGCCCGCCGACAGCCTCTGCCCCCGGGGACGGCGGCAGCGCCCGCGCCCCCGCGCCGCGCCGGGGAAGCCGCAGGCGCCCAGCGCGGCTGCCGGCGGGTCCCGGAGAGGCACCGCGCTCGCCCGCACCTCCCGGGCCGCCGGCGCCGTGCCCCGGCCGGGGCCGCTACCGGAGCGGGGCGCGCCCGGGCGGGTCCCCGCGGTGGCCGCCGCCGCCCGCCCCGCCTTGCGCGGCCCGTGGGAGCGGGCCCGGGTGCCGGGGGCGGCGGGGAGGGCTGGGACGGGGCCCTGGCCAGGGGTTTCGTTCTCCCCCCCCCCCCCCCCCCGCCGCCGGTTCCCGTGAGGCTGCAAGTGCCGCCGCGGCAGCTGGGGGGCCGGCGGGGGATGCTGCTGCCGCCGCCCTGCCCAGCGCCGGAGTACGGGCGGGAGCTGGTGGCGGCAGGAGCAGCCCCGGCGGCGGGACGAGGTGAGCGGGGCGCCGGCCGCGGGGGCAGGGGGGTGCGGGGCCGGGAGCGGGGCGGGCAGCGCTGGGGGGCACGGGGAAGGGACGGGGCGCAGCCTGCGGGGTTTGCGGGAGGGGAGGGCAGGGAGCCCGGCGGCGCCGGGGTCTGGCTTTGGGGGTGCGGGGACCCGGAGGAGCGGAGCCCCCGGCGAGGCGGGGCGGGGGGCGAGCCGGGGCAGCCGGGGGCACTTCGGGCCGAGCCGGGCCGGCCGCGGCGATCGCAGACGTAATGCGACGGGGGGACCCCTCCGCCTCCCCCCCCAAATCCCGGGCAGGGTGGCTGCTGAGGCGGGTAGGACCAGGCAAAAGGAGACGTCTCCGCAGAGCTCTGAGGTGTTTTCTCTGGCTGAAGTGATCTAGAAATAATACTGAGGGGAAGAACGGTAACTCGTAACAAAACTTTAAAGAGCAACAGGTTGTTTTACTGAAATCACGCACGCTGGGGAAAAAATCGCCTCAAGCGGTCCTGGTGGAAAACGGCTAATATCAGTATTGTGCAAACCGACTTACAACGCAATTAGAAGTTTTGGAAGCTGCTAACACTGCTCAAAACAAATTTCACTGTATATCTGAAGAAAGATTCTAAAAACGAATGAATCTGTCCTTAAAAATCTTCATTTTGACTTCTGTGGATACAGGATATGATCCTTAGAACTCGGTATGTTTAATTGTTTGGAGCGTTGCCCTTTTTACTGGTGTTTTTCCTGCTTGTAACGGGTGGTCTGTTGTGCACAGCCCCCTGCTCACCATCAGGCTCTGCCCCGAACCGTCTCTGCCTTCCGTGCTGCGCCGTCCTGGGCAAACCGCGGTCAACCCTGCTGGGCATCCCAGGCTGGACGCAGAGGAGGTCATGGGCCAGTAGCCCTGCACCTCCCAGCCATGGCCAGTAGCCCCTACACCTCCCAGCCATGGCCAGTAGCCCTACACCTCCCAGCCGTGCCCAGCGCGGTGCTCCCCGTCGGCCGTGTGAGTGGGGGTGAGCGGCTTTGCAGGCTTTTCCCGATTCCCCCTCGCCAGTAGCGTCTCCAACACATTCAGGGCTTTTTTGCCTCCTCCTCGAGTTTCACCACCTGGTGTAAATGCAAAGAGGATGGGCTGGGAGGGGCAAGGTCAGGGGAGTATTAGTGAGGCGTTGCTACGGCCCTTTCCCAGGCGGTGTAGTGTCCCTCACAGTGTTTATGCTAATTGTGGAAATTAGAGCCCGTAACTCCTGTTCGTGATTTAGGCTGGGGCTGGGCAACTGTGGACTCTTTGCTTTCCATCCTACCCTTCTCGCCTCCCCGCGCCGCAGGGCTGAGCTCTCCTTTCAGTGAGAAATGCAAGTTCCAGCCCCGGGGACGGGGTCCGGTTCTGTTCCCTGTGCGCTCACTGGGGTCTGGTCGTTGATCCCAGTGTTGTGAAGTCTGGATCCATGCTTCTCTTCTGGCTGTGAGAGTGGAAAAAATTAGTAGGATGGTTATTAGGAATATTTTTCCTGAGGTTTACTGAGCAGTGGTGAAGGGATCTGATGGCTGTTCAGATGAAACACTGTTTCAATAACTAGCTTACATTTAATCAATGCAATTGAAGTTGTTGAAAAGTAGGTAGTTTTAAAGCAGATGGATTATGGCAGGTTGGTGATGTGAAGGCACACAGAGCGTCCCAAAGTCATTTCTTTTATTCTAGGACATGACATGGCTGATGTTTGAGGTCATCCGTAAAATGATTAGGGTGATCCCAATTCTGTACCCAAGTGTGTGTCAAATCTCACCGCAGTATTTGACACCAAACTGTCCTACCTGTAACCTCTCAAAGAGGCTAGTGATGGAGTGGGCGGCATGCAGGCAAAATTTTGACATCGTTCTCAAAGTCAGAATAGAGCGGTATCGACAGAGAAGGTTGTACAGTCACCTCCCGTGCTTAACTTCATGGCTCGATGAAAGACTTCAGATCCCAGGTCTGTCAGTCTGACACCCTTTGCGCCATTCTCAGACCTCAGCACTTTCTTGATATTTGCTAAGCTTGTTAGAATTAGCTTCCAAAATATAAGCAAAAATGCCAAGCGAGACAGCAGGAGCTTTTCGGTCAGCTCCCATTCCGTCTGCATGTTGGTTGGTTGCAAACTGTTGCATCTACTGTTGGTTGCAAACAACCTCTTCTGCATAAGTTGATAGGCTTTCTCAGTCACTTATTAACTGCAAGAGCGAGGAATGCTTTACCTGCACTAATTTGCACCAACAATTGTAAGAACATTATTGACACTCAAGTAGACCGAGGGGGACATTGACAGGGTTGTAGCTTTAGTACCGAAATATTCTCTTCTGATGTATCAAGGCTAATTCTGCAGGACCACTTTTTTTCTTCAGCTGAGAAAGTTAGGGTAGCCGAACTGCTCAGCTCACAAAATATGAGCGATTGTGATCTCTTCATGTGTACCTGAAACGCTAGGGAATGCAACATGATCTAGTGACTTAATTGTAAAGACAATTCCAGAACCTGTTCTGGGCTTGGACACCGACCTCAGGCAAACCGTTTTCCTGTTTCAAAAGTGGGGATAAGAACCATGCCTCACAGGGTCTTGTTAGAAAGGTCTCGTTTAGAAACAGGGGTTTCTAAAGCACGCTAGAATTTGCGCACAGAAAGCTCTGTGTTGTTGTAAGGTATGGTTACCCTATGGGAACAGAGGGGTTCAGAAGTTCCTGAGCCTTTCTCCCACCATTTTCGGGAGGGTTCACCTGACTGTTGTGGTGCACGGGGTCAGATGGCTGCTTCCCTCTTCTGCAATCTTCAGGTGGACCTTATAACTAGATCCTCCGTGCCTGAAACCAGCTTTACCGATTGAAATCCATTTTGGAGTTGGAGGGAAAACTTCATGCTACTGAACTTGATAATTTCTATTTATTAATAGCGCTTGTGGCTGGCATATTAACCTGTCTCTGCCTACAGTGCCTGGCACTGGGACAGAGACTACTTGGTGCTGAATACTTTGGTGGACAAGATACTGAACACCTGGGTGAGCATCTCGTTACTGAACACCTGGGCAAGCACCTGATATGGGTATGGCAGTTAGTAAGTGCCTGGGTTCTGATTTTTGCCTCTGGAAAAATGTGTGTGTATTTGGAGGGGTGGGGTTAAGCACAGCTGTGACATCGCAGGTAGAGATGTGCAATATCCTCTAGTGCAGAAAGCGAGGGCTGTTGTGCTGCATCCTAAGCCTGGAGGTAGATTTGAGCCCTTGCTCCTCGGGACTTGTCAGAGTGCAGGTACGCATGGTTAACGGTGTCACTTTGCATGCTGACAGTGGCCATGCCAACACGTTGCACGGGGAATGGGAATTTGTGAAGACACAGGCAAAGAGAAGAAAAAGAAGACAGAGAACAGAAAGAAGGATGGGGAAGGAAAAAAGAGACAGGAGCAAGAGTGGCAATAATCCTAGCAAAGGGAACATTTTCCAGTAAGCAGTTCTGAATGTGATGTAAAAAATAACAAGTGAAGTTTTATTTTACTACACAGAGCCCAGATTCTTCCTTTGATCTCTGTACAAGCTTCCTTTTGGCATCTGTGGGAGATCGGTAGAGAGAGGGGAGTGTGTAGTCTTGAATTTATGATGCAGCCCGTGGACAGTCATGAAATGGAATTCAGACCTCTCCAAAAATGAACACATAGCCATGAGTCAACCAGAAAGGTACACTCATGGTCCTGAAATAAGTGATATAAATCAGTCTGTTATCTCACAACCAAAAGAGTAGGTATGTTATCTGAATACTCTGTTTATTGCAGCTAAACTGCTGGCATCTATTTAAAAAAATTAACTCAGTGTCCATGCTACTGTCTACAGGAATTCCTTAATACGCTTGAATAGTTTACACAAATACACTATTTTTGAGACTTGTACCAGTATTCAGCATCTAAAAACAGCTGTTTCAGCTTAATAAGTTAGGAACACATTAAGTGACCTCTACTGAGTAACAGTAAATTCTCTACAACGCTTTCTTAAATTATGGGATCAGTTTAGCAAATTTTGCTAATTACACTTAGGACTTGAAAATAGCAATATGTGAGCTTTAAAAGATAGCTAACAGATGTACCAACCTCTCGGAGCAAACCGAATACACAAGAATTCATAGAACTTAGGACGGTTGATTTCCGCATTTTTTCAGGTGTTTATTATGAATAATCAACATATAGGTCTATTCATCTACAGAAAGCTCACTTTAACTTGAAGGAGTTCGACATCAGATGCTTCTGTTTGCCTGTTGTGCCACTGCTGGACTTGGACACTTGATGGCTTGAATTCAGACATTGGGAAATGAGGGGCTTTGGGTTCCTTTACCTACATCTTAGGAGAAACAGAACATTTAGGAGCAACCCAAAGCAAAGCCTAACATTAAAGTGTCACTGTCAATCATCTCTGCTGTAAGCAGCTCTGCCTGCTGTCTGCCCTCAGTCAGTCAGTCCTTCCAGCACCACGGCACTGCTCGGAGCTGCCCGCTGGGTTTTGCAAGCAGTAGGGCTGCTGACCTGCGACTGTTACCATTACTTGTGTCCACTTAGGAGGACACCTCATACACCAGAATAGCGGTCTACAGTATGCTCTGCAAACCGAAAAGAGAGCTGGTCCCTGCCGTAAAGTGCTGAAGTTGTCTCGGGCAGATGAGGTTAAGGAGATGAAAGACATTTCGTCTTTCCTTTTCCTGCCATCATCTCCTCAAGGCAGAGCTTAAGAGGTGTAGTCCTTTTCTCCAAGCAGTACCACCTAACCTGTATTTTCTGCTTTCTGTTCTCTGTGCTTTCTTTTTACCTTGTAACCTTAACCTTCTTGAAAAGGGGACATTCATTCCCCATTCCTATTTTTCCACCCTCTGCTCACCAATGGCCTGGCACCATTAATTAAGCATTTGCTTGTGAGGTTTCTTTCTTTGCGAGTTGCCTGTGCTAAAGGAGCACCATTGAAGACAAGCTGTTGGGGGAATGTAATATTATGGGGAGATTTCCTCCAGCCCCATTACTCCTGGCTCCTGGAAGCATCAGGAGGGGACGGGGATGGGAGCAGATGGACTGTTTCAGTGAATGTGCAACAGATCTGTGTCTCTTATCCTGGCTGTTGGTGTCAAAGTGTTCTGCAAACTCAGGAGCTCTTCAGGAGCATCCACTCACGGCTGTGTTCACACGGTCCATTGCACAAAACTCTCCACAGAAGCAAAGCAGAAAGGGACACTGAGGTCGGGTGGTGATGGGGTTCATCAGTGAAGTTACAGATTAGGGACTGAGGTTGTTCACCCAGTCTTCTACTTAAATTCTTCTTTGAGAAGCCTGAGCTGATCTAGAGCTTGCAGATGGTTTTCTTGGCACCCTTCCCTCTTCCCAGAAAGGTTCAGGTACTTTTGAAACACACAGTGAGTGTATGAGTGCCATTTCAGGTGCACAGCAGTGTGCTGCCGAGCTCACAGCTGCTGCGCCCCAGAAGGGCAAGGGTCTTTTGTAGGTCCTGTGTCAGATCTGCCATACCCGTGCAGTTATCTCTGATATTCTAGCAAGGAAGGGTAGGCAGGTTTAAGTGTCTAGACGAGTGCCTCAATAGTTGGTGCTTGGGGCAGGGCTTGCCTCCTTATTCCCCTCTCCTTCCACCGTGCACCTCATTGCTGCCTTTGGCACATGCAGTGCGCGTTTCTGCTCAGTTCTTTGGTGCCACTTGAAGCCCCGTTGTGGGAAGCCGCGACTGAATGGGTCCACATGTACCACACTCAGTCTGCTGTGGTAGCTGCTTTCAAGATGACCTATCTGTTTTTAAATATTTTGAACGTATCATAATTGGTACTCAGCTGTTCAGGTGCCGTTCGTTCTACACAAGGGTTTGGAAAGTGTTCTGAATTGTGGAGGTGGTTCCTTCTAGGAGACTTTGTATTGGAAAGACAACGGTCTGCTCAACGGACAACTAATCTACGCCACATTTAAGTCCCACAGATATTTTATGTCTTCTGCATAGCCATATATTTTGCAAGGCTGTCATATTCTTGCACAAATGCTAAAATGTCAAACCCTGCTGATGAGTTTCCTCCATTCAGTGGCCTTCAGTCTAGGGAAAGTGCACAGATTTATAAACCGAGCTGTAATCCTAAATCTTCTGCTGCCTATATTTATTATTTCAGGGAACCTGTCTACAGTCCTTATCTTACCTTAGGGAGCCAACTGTAATTCTCCTGTTTTATGTATTAGAGATTGAAGGGGCTGAATCCAGTTAGTGGATGACAAACTGGGTATTAAGGTCTGGTTTCTAAACAACAGAAATAGGTTCCACCTGTTGCATCACCATGTCCTTTAAATACATTACTCCATACGATACCCTTGTCTAAAGCATTGTAATGAGGATACAAACATTAATATCAACAGTGGTGTGTGAATGTATAAACATGAATTCTTGATGCGATTTAGATTTCTGTCTTCAACAAACATACCGACAGCAGATTACACTGCTTTTACTTCCCAGGATAGTCTTAGGTTGAGTAATGGTAGCAGCTAGCGAAGGAACAATTACTGCTGCTTCTATGTCTCAGGAAGCGGTGTTTGCACAGTTAACGGCCTCTGATGCGTCCTGTCCCTTTTCATGGGTGTTCGCATACCTAAGCCTTTGAAAGCAGCCGTCCATCAGAAAGCTCTGCTTAATCTTAGGGAGAAGCCTTTACCTTCCCTCCTCCTCGGTTCGGTCAGAGCACATCCTTTGAATGTGCTGCCTGGGAGCTTTCCCGTGAGAGCTTTGAGCGGCGTCTCTCTGTGCAGTGGCGCAGGAGGTGCAGTGTCAGTGTGCTGGCTTGCAGAGAGGAGGTCTCAACCCTCCAGGCTGAAGCAGCATCTGGATGATACTTTTGAGGGTGGCAAAATCTCTGTGCCTAAAGGGGGTGATGAATATCTCAAGAACCTTTGAGGACCTGAGCTTCAGTTCCTCAGTGTTAATAACTGCAATCCCTTCCTCTTCTGGACTGTCTGCAACATTTACTGTATTTGTTTCACTCTACTTAAGCATTGAAGTTTTGGTTCACAGCCGTGAGAGCTAGAAGTGTTTGGTTTTCGTTGAAAACTGAGGTTCAAATGAAACCACGTGGTCCCTGATCACCAAAGCCATAGGTACATTCTTGCTGAGTTTGTGCTCTGACCACGGATGCATCGTAACTCTGTGGCTGGAATCTCACACGGGCAGGATCTGTTGCCATATATTGGAAATAGCCAGAATGGAGCAGATTAAGTTTTGGGGAGTTATTTTGCTGTAGTTATTTTCATTGCTTTCATAGAGTTTATTTCAGTTTTCAGTTGGGGCAATAAAGTATTTTATGAAGGAAGAGCAACAAAAATTGGACACAAGGCACTCTTAATGAGAAGTTCACTACAACCAGAAATATCCATACGTGCTGGTCAGTGTCATAGGTGGACAAGGTGGAGGGAAGTGCAGTGATTCTCCTTGTTGTTGGACTTCTTGTGTGCAGTGATAGAGCTGAAGGTCCTGGGGTAGGGGCCTGGATCCAGCCATTTTTCAGTACTTGTCAAACTGGAATTGCTCTAGCTGAGGTAGGACCTCTGACGTTGTATCGTCAGCACCGGACGAGGTAGCTGGCAGCACAGTGCGATGAGAGATGCTGCAGTGGTAGCACGGAAACCAGGAGCAGTGAGAGGGTCTGGAGCAGATGTGGAGACCTGACAGAGGCAGTGGTGGGGTGGGAGTTGAAGCAGGCACAGCGCTGGCACTGTCGGCTCTCTTTCAGACCTGCCTAAGTGAAATGTGGGAAGGACATTGTCCCTTGCGTGGCTGTGGGAGTGAACAGGGTCCGCGAGGTGAAACAAGGGACTGCGAGGCTGAGTGCTCCCCCTTCGCTGTTTGTATGAGGATGACACGCTTTTCCTACATAACGCTTGGTTCCTTCCTCCACTAATAAACTATTCCTTGCTTTGTACATCAACATGTTACTTGTAGAAACAGACTTATTGCCTGCTAATGACACTGAGGCACAGCACTTCATTTCCACGATTCTAGGTGGGGACTACTGCTGGGGATAGCTGCGTTGGATGATATTTTTTAAGAACCTTTAAGTTGGTGACAGTGCCTGGCAAACGACGCTAAAGATCCCAAGGCAGGATATACACAGCCATAGTTTGGGTGTTGACGTACTGTCCTCTGAATGACATCCTGCGAGAAGAGACTATCGACAAAGATTATTATTGAGGAACAGATTACTTTAATGCCACTATATCAAAATAATTTAAATAATTTATTTGGAAATTACTTCTTTTTCCTGAAAGTTTTATAGTTTTGCCAAACTCTCTTTCCTATAAGCAATGCCGTGATATTGTTAGTGTTTGCAATTTTTAAAGTGATTTCTTATTCTGGGAGGTGATTTGTAGTAGTCTCATTTTCTTATTCAATACGTCTGTTGCCATATTTATCAAGGTGATAGCTGCAGTTATTAAAGACTAAAACAAATCCTGGGCGCTATGGTTTCTATTAACATTGCCAAAGCAGCAAAGCTGACACAACGATTTGTATCCTCTCTCTTCGTGTGCATTGCCTAGGGAATTGCTGACTTGCAATTGAGAATTGTTGACAGTTGTGCCAACAAACCAGAGGATGCAGAAGAGCGTAGGTGACGCTGAGGGTGCGGTTTGTTCTGATGACTTTTTGTTGCTGTTAGCGATTTGCAAACTGGCAGGTGAGTTTGGAGGGATGGCCATTAAAAAGAATAACATCTTGTAAATTATAAAGAATATACTTGCACGCAACACGTGGAATATTAAGATTTTGTTTTTATAGGCACTTTTTGAAACAGCCCTACATTATATGGCCTTGTTTGGAAGCTCTGCTTGTAGTAAATCACAGCACATTGGAATAGCTGTCTCAGAAATGAGAAAGGTTGGCTTGATTGAGCCAGGATTTGAACACACAATTCCAGACAGTAAAAACAGTTGACAACAGGTTGGCATCCAGATACTATCTTTCATCCAAAGATCTAAAAGAGCTTTTAAAAATGTCTAATTACAGCATAATGGGTTCCCATTTTGTATCAAGGGTTATCAAAGTAGAAAAAATACACGACTATCATTTTCAGGTTCAGATTTCTATTGTTGGGTACTTACATTCATATTATACTTCAAGTTATTGATCTAAATATGGGTTTAGATGGCAACTTGCATTCAAGTTTGAAAATGATCTGATTTCTAGCCCAAAAGATGAAAAAGGGGGAATTTTTGATGAGCATATAAAACATTTAAAAGCCTAAATGACTTTGTTTTTCACTGGGATTTGTGCTCTTAGATTTCTTTTTTGCTTTTGGTAATTTGTCTCTGACTTCAGCCTGTGGTTGCCAGCTCACATATCTCTACGATGCTTACACTAATATTATGCAACCTTCTTCAGAAGCAAAACAACTACAAAAATTATGCAGGGAACATTACAGGAACAATAACTACAAAGGAAAAAGAGGTCATAATTCTTAGTTAAGGATGTAACGCAGCAGTTCTGGTGTGTACCTAACAATGCACATTTCCTCCTAAATGAAGTATTTTAGGTGAGCAAGAGTTCACATCCTGTTGGGGAAAGGGATTATGAGATATATACCTCTTAATTAAGGGAACGCAGTTTCACTAATACAGCTGGCAATGGGGTTAGATAACTCATGGCTCTAATCTTTTCCTTCCGATACTGTGGGCAGATAGAAATTGAAGATGAGCACAGTAACCTGCGGGTTACCTTGTTTTGCCTCTGTGCTTTATTCAGTTTAAATTTAAGTCCGCTCATGTTAATTTTATGTCAAGTTTCATCCAAAAAAGGTCATGGAATACACTTTTTAAATTAAGATGTTTCTACAATTCAGAGACCTAGTTCCTCAGTACCAGCTAGCTCCCTTAACGTTTCCTGTACCTGGGGAAAATACCAGTGGAGATTGAAGTTCACTTTTTCCCAATAGTCCTCAGTTATCAAAACCCTGGTAGAACCGCAGGCAAGTGGGTGATACACAGAGCGGCCCTGTAGCTACACGGTGGCATGCAGGGCCGGGGCTGGCCTCCCTGTTTGTCACTGGATTTGAGCAACTGCAAAGATGGCATAAAGCTATTTTTGTTTCACCTTCTCTGGTCTTATGCCAAGAACAGCTTGGGGAATCTGGGCATGACTTGTACAGCAACATTTACTTCTGTGTAATTGTTAGTTGCAGCACATAGTCCCTTCTCAGTTAAATGCTATGGGTTGTAACAGATGCCTAGATTCATTGCTTTCTGCTGTCTCTATTTTTTTATTAATAAAGTAATAAAATCCTTATCTGCATGGCTTGTGAAAATCTTAAAGAAGCAAAAAATAAATCCCACTTGCACTGCTTATTTAATTTGTAAAGCCCACTGCAGTCCTGACATCTAACACAGTACATGTTTACAGTGCAACTTAAATGGTTCAGAGTAACAATTACACATAAAAATATACAGACTCTGAACAAAATCCATAACTATATCAAATGGCAAGCCTTATCCCAACTCTTACTCGCTATACCTCTATTTTTCCTAAATGCCTGAAGAAACAGAAAGATCTCGTGGTTCCTCTGATTGTTAAATGAACTATCCTACGTACACGTTCTTCTTGGACCGTTTCTTCAGAAGTATTCTGCATGCTCCAAGACTCTGCATCGATACATACAAAATTACAATGACAGCTGCCTGACATGCTATTATTCTAGGAATACTCTGTGACTGTGTAAATAAAGATTGCATGATAATGCAAATCTCAGCTAGTTGAAAAATCAAAAGGTCATTCTCATTCATTCTATACTGAGACAAAAAAAATGAAAAAACGGATGAATAGAGCAGTACACATTTGAGCTCGTGTTGTGGAGCTGAGCTAGTTAATTCTTCAGCTCAGTTCTAGTTCACGTGCTGCCACGACTGAAGTTATTTCAGCTCATTTAAAAAAAATAGCAAAATAATCATGCAGCTTCAGCTGTGATTTGAGGAAAAGCTCCTGCTCCCTGGTTACAGGATGATTTAATCATGCATAAGTAATCAGATAATTACCAACTGAATATAGGTAACATTGACAGCAGGTTGTGAAATTTTAATTAACTTTACACAGATTTTGATATTTGTTCAGAAATTTGTATCAGGAATGAATTTCCTTTGCCTTTCTTCACTATTCCATAGTCTTAAATTATTATTAATTTAGAAATTAGAAAGCATGTACACAGCTATTGGTTCCTTTTAAGGTCACCTGGTATCAAGAGAAGGAAACTTTGTCAAATGTTACCTGAACAACTCTGCGCTCACAAATTAGAATGGACTTTGGTTCAAACTTTGTCCCTACCTGCCTTTTGAGCAATTCAGGTACTATGAATGTTGTAGTTACCTGATATTACAAAAAAAAAGGGTGTTTAAAATATTTGTATGTATAATAATGAAATGAATGCATTAATTTGGGCTTGTCTCATAATTTAGAGATTATGCTAATTGGCACTGCAAAACTTAATCCCATAACGGGGTTTGAATCCTGTTTTCAAAGGTGACTTCAGGTCAGGCTTTTCAAGTCACTGGTGAATTTATGCTCTTTGGTGAGCAAAGCAACACTTAATTTTGGCTGGCTAACTGCCTGTCAGATACTCAATCCTGAATTATAGATTTCCTACAGAGAATATTAAAGACCTGGCATAAGATTTGCAGAAAACAGATAAATGGGGAGCCACATAGATTACCATGGAGTAAGATGGTAAGAAAAGGGGCTGGGACACTCCTCCTCTCCCCCAAAATTCATGCTGTGTCCTCTTTTAATCCACCTCCTGGCTTCTGGCACCATGCATTTTTCTCACACTGCCCCTAAATTTCCTATTGTCACACCTTTCCCACATTGGTACGTTTGATTCAGTCCTCCTGCTGCGTCGTCTGACCAGTAGCAGAGCTCTGCAGGTGAGAGATGTGTTCTTCAGCCTAAGTTAAAAGCCCTGCTTCTGAGACCTGAGCCTGGGGTCCGAGCAGTCTGCCAGCTTGCGCGGGTGCGTTCACCGACGAAACGGCAGGTTCTTGTAGTTCTGTGGGAATAGGGGCACTGGGGATGTTGTGGATGATCCTGCTCTGAAGGAGAAAGGAGGGTAGGATTTGGCAGAGAAAGTGAGATTATTTAAATCAAATCATGGAAGCATATAAAAGTTGTATGGGGAAAGGCTTTTTTCAAATATACACTACAGTTTTGGGTCAAAAAGAGGAAGACCCATTTTGTAATTGAATGGCGGTAACTTAATGTGTAGGTGGCTCACCTGGTACGTAGGATGGCCCAGTTCTCGGCTTTCAGGCAGATTGGGGCCAAGTAGACCTGGGTGGACTCCAGAGGTTGTGTCCTCACCAATGGCGCTGGCAGTCCTGAGCAATGTTTCTGACATTTTTGGCTTAAAACTGGCAAAGGTCTTGTAGTTCTTCTGATGCGGAATGGAAAATATATCTTAAGTTCTGACAGCATTCACTGCAGGGGGAAACTTTTTTTGACATAGGTTCATTATAGGGATGGCTTTGAAACTCCAAATGACACCTAGAAATACTGTGAAGAGATACTTCTGGACAGGTGTAAGCCGAATTTCAGCAAGACTTAAGTTCTCAAGAGCCAGATTTTTAGACTTAATGAATACTTAAACATTTGATTAGGAGCCTGCTGGGCTTTTCCAAGGTGCCTAATCACCTAGCTCTTACTGGCTTCCCTTCCCAAGTCCGAGGACCTAAGTCTGGAGTGTCCATGGAAATGGCAAGTGACTGTGGTGTGCCATAAACTACTAGTGTTTCTTTGATTAAACTGTAGCCCAGTGTGTTCTCTCTCACTGAATCTCCAATGCTTCGTTTCAGTTGTTAATTTCTTCATTTCCCATTGTTACCAATCGTTGTAGCCGTCTTTATTCAGCATCGTGTTTTGCTGGAGGTGTATTAGAAATAGGTCTATGTTTTATAGAGGACACTCTGGCTTAGGGAAAGCCGTACTAATTACAGTGATTAATTAATCGCACTGATTAATTAATCTCAAATGCATTAACAGTAAATGGTGCTTAAACAGATGCCTGTCTCAAGGCCTGAACTTCTTAAGGTGATGGAGCTGTGTAACCATACTGGTTTGGAACGCGTGTCTTTGCAAATGAGACATCAGTTTTTTCCCTAAAAACTGCATTGTTTTAAAGCTGCAGGTAAAGACTACTTTGCTTACTTTTACTGGGCTGACATGATGCAAACTGCATTCAATGTGTCGTCATCCCAGAAGACACAGCATAGTTGACAGTTTTACTAGCAAGGCCAAAGCCAGGAAGAGCAGCTTGACAGACAGACAAAGACACGGTGCTGGTTTTATGTGATTCTAAATGCTTAACCACATTAAATACCTGAGTATAAATATACGTTTATAAACTGTAAATTCAGAAACAGTAATCACAAATATATAAACAAGAACAGTGATGGTGTATGATTCATAGGTCATGATAGAAGATACGATGACAAACACATGGTAAGGACAATTGAATTAAGAACGGCTCACCTTCGAAATAGGAAAAAGAACAGTTGAACTTGTGTTTCTGGATTTCAGCAGGGCGTTCCTCATTTTTTGTCCCCAAATACAGTTTGAACATTGTTTCTTCCTGATGGTCTTAACATGTGCACAGTAATATGTTTGGGGACACTTACCCAACTCCAGCCTTCAGTCAGGATAGACAGAGAATCAGTATGAGTTTTTAAAAACTCATGTATGTCAATTGGTGGAAAATTTAAGCAGCAGAGAAAATTTACCAGCCCAAGAGCACAGCAGGCTTGCAAAAATGATTTTTTAAAAAAGTAATGATGAATATAACAATAAGAATATTCATTGCTAATGATGGCGCGTATTGGTAGAAATATCAAGTCCTTTTGCCTCAGTGCTTAAACAACTTATAGCTGTTGGAGATGGAGGTGGGGCCTGAGGCAGGAGGTTAGTTATCCCAGCTCAGTCTGTCTTGTTCTGAAACAACCAGGGATGATTTCTGCTGGATAGAGAATCCAGGCAAGTTACGTGGCGGTGTGGATCCTTTTTTTTTTTTACGTGTCTGTACATAAATTTTGGTGCTCTTACTAGGATGCTGATGATCAAAATAACATGCTCTTATAATATCCCCCTCTTACTAATCTCTCTGTAAAATAAGTAATAGAAATCTTTTCCATCTCTCCAGAAAGCCCTTTGCTGGCTTCCTCCAAACTCTGAAGACACTTTCTCTCCCTTGATACTGATGTTCCAGACAGAGCTATTAGTGCTGAGCCTCCAGACACAGAAATTGAATTTACAGGCTCAATGTTTTAAGGCTTTAAAGAGCTGAAGGGATGGAAGAGGCTGGCATGAAATAGTATACTTTTCCTGATTTCACTTTTGGGAAATTAAATAAACATTTACAAATAAAATCATGAAAGCATTTTTTTAAATTAGGTGTATAAGCATTAGCTGTTCGTTACATTCTCCTACTTGCAAATTGTAGTGAAGAACCATTTGTCTTCCAAGAGTGTGGTGGCAAGGCTTAATTTAATGTTTGTTAGGAAGCCTTGGATCCTTGGAGAGAAGCTATGAGAGGAGTATGCAGTATCATAATTTTATATAGAATAATATTCAGTTCTTTTATTTCACTGAGGAACAATGATTCAGTCTCGGCATCCTCCATCCTCCACAGAAGAGGTCAAAGCTAATTGTCATCTCCCTATTTACTGGCTAGGGAAGCAGAGGTTTCTTTCACTGCCTTCAACATTGCACAAGAAGTAAATGACAGAGCAAGAAATGAAGCTGGCAAGAAATAAGGTGAGCATTCCAAATCTTCCTGATGGAGTTGTTTACTGGAGTGCCTCCTACTACTGTTTTCTTAGCGATGTTTTTGTTGCTAATGGGTTGAGCTCAGAAAGAGGGTACAAATGCTAATGTTAGTGTTGTGCTCTCCTTGATTCCCTGCAGAAGGACCAATAGGGGGGTGCTTTGTTTTGTTTGCAGTTGTTTCCTTCAGCTTTGCAAATAGCAAGAGAGACGAACATGCTGTCTTCTGAAGGTTTAGGAGCAGTCTGCCTTGACATTTTATAATTTGAAAAGGTGATTGTGCTGAGTCTTTAGCGAGGCTCTTTCACAATGTTAGCAGACATAATCGAGTAAAAAAAAAAAAAGCGGGTTGAACAATTTGATTGACATTCGCGGCTCCCAGTCACTTTCTAAATGTTTCTTGCTTTGACTGTTGTGGTGGTACTTCTTCACTGCTTGTCTGGTATTTTCACAGAGTTTTCTAGTTTACAGAAATCCAGGTTTGCCTAAGTGCATTTCTGTGGTGCAGTCTTTTCAATAGAGGGAAGGGAGGTAATAGGACCTTTTTCCCCATTGATAGATTAATTTTAAGAGTATTCCCTTTCACTTTGTATCATATGAGCTCTTTTAGCTGGCCACAGATCCAGTAGACTTGGGCTTAGCAAGGGTGCACTTTGAGTATTGAATCCGTACAGTCAAAAAGAGGAGAAAACAGGACATCGCTTTAGTGCAAAGCCTCGGGAGGCTTTGAGAACGAATTTTCAGGTGCAGTGTTTGCGCTTCCTGTTGTAAGCGCATGTAGCTCTTATAAAAGTGAGCTATCAATGAAATGACCTCTTGCTCGTCTATATTCTCCTTTCGAGGCTTCGTCTTTGCTCTATTCAGTTTGTAAGTCAAAACAAAGCATCACACCATTGCTAACGCTGCAGGTTTAGCTTGCTATCTGAACATCAAGCCAGGCTTGTTCTGCTTCACTACAGTAGCACCCACAGGAAAAGGACTCTGGATCTGGAACTTATCAGGGTTTTTTGTTTATGCTCAAGGCATGTATACCTGCGACCTAGACTTCAACTTTTACTGTGCTGACACTATAGGAAACACTTCCCTTGTCAGTAAGTTGATATGTCAACACCAGAAGTAGTTACAGCAGTTATAACCAGTGGCATCGTTCTTAGCTGTTTTTCTGGTAATTTTTTTAGATACTCTAAGCGGACTGCCTAAGCAGCTGAAACATGACAGCCCTGCTGAGAAGTGAGTTAATTCCTCAACAACCAAAGTTGAGGAATTTTTTGTTCTGCAAAAATCTGCGGCAGAATTCAGTGGCACGTTGTTCTCATTTTGTGACAGTGACACATCTGTAGCACACTCCATACACATGTTGGCTTTCAAAAACGAAGCGTGAAGCTTGTGTTATCCCCCAAGGAGCTTGAAGTAAAACTGAATACTATGCGTGTGTTTTGCCCCACATTCACTCGGAAGAAACAAGCCTCTCTGAGTCATGCAGTGATCACATCCCCTGAAGAAATATGTCTTATTTTCTTAAGATCTTGTAAATCTATCAAATCTGTGGGTTTAAGTTTGTTATTTGCATCTCCCTGTGCAAGTCTAGGGAAATAAGAAGAGAAAACAGTGAGTTAGCTGCACTTGGGATTCTCGCCAGTCTTCATGGGATGGAAAATTCCTTCCTAATTCCATATCTGACTTCAAATTTGACCCTCAGCGTGTGAGCAAGATAGACCAACACACGCACTTCAGAAAAAAAAAAAGATCCTTTGTGTCCTAGCAGGACACTGGTGCAACTTTTCCAGGGTCCCAGTCTAGCTGCTGCCAATCAGTGAAGCTTTGTCTTCCTTCAAGCATCCTAGATCGTGCGGGTAAATCGGGCATCACAAAAAGAACTGTCCTCTCCCTCCTGCAGGCTATCAACAGAAGCCTTGAAACATGAGATTTGGTTGTAGAGTTCATCTCAATGCAGAGCTACCAGAAAGATGAGTATGTGGAGCACAATACGTAAAACCACTGGTCCCCAGGGGAGAGCTGTAGTGTTGTATATTCCAACATTAGTGATCATTTCTACATTAAAACTGTCTTCTTCGCTGCTAGCTTTTGTGTTCTTCTCCGTTTTTAACAGTTTGATTTCACTATCTGGAGGACTGATTCAAAAATATCGCATAGGTTCAGAATGAGTGATCTCCGAGTGATGTCTTTTGAAATGACTCCACTCGTTGATATCATCCCTTTAACAAAACCTTTGAGACCTCTCCACAAACTAGTTTTGAATCTCTCTGTTAACTGCAGTTTTAAAATTTGAACGGTCCTATGCTGTGGGGAAGTCCATGTTGTACTCTATACAGTTGCCTTTATCAAGTCAGCGTCTCATAAAAAGAACAGTGGGGTTTTTTTACAAGATGGTTCACATTAATTGTATTTTATCCCCGTTGATTTTTAGAAAGAATGCTGACTTACCTAATTTCATTATTGTATCCAAATTGATCTTGGGGTACAGTGCCTATAATTTCCTGGGCCTTCCTTCTTTAGTAGTTATTTAATACCTAGATACACTTGCAGTTCTCTGACCCTTTGGAATTTTCCCAGTTTTCCATGAGTTGTTCAGTATCAACACTAGTGGTTCGGAGAACTCCTCATTGAGTTTATGTAAGACTCCAGGCCTGTTGATTTGAAAACATTTAATTTTAGCAGATCTCGTCTCACATCTCCTTTTATTACCTACAGTGAATTTTGTTGTGCTGATGTAATATGGGATGATACATTCTCCAGCTTCATTCCAAGGACAAAACAATGTGCGAAGGACAAAATGTTTATTGGGTATTTCCGCCTTTTTTTGATTGTCATTTACAGTTTTATCACCCACATCTAGCAACGGGCTCGTGGCCAGTCTCAAGTTTTTTCTAATATTTATAAAAATATCTTTTTTGCCTCTTTACCTCTGTGAACTATTAGTACTTCCTTGATTTTATTAACTTCCCTCATAAGTGCCCTGCATATTGTATCTTAGAAATTGTTATTAATTTTACTTTCCCCTTTCTTCTATGCTGCGAATAGGTGATTTTTGGTATGTTTTATTGCTGTCTTTCATCCCAGACAGTTTCTGGTTTAGTATAAATATTTTTATGCTTAGAAGTGCATTTTTGGCCTGCAGTTGGATAGGCTTAACACTTTCTTTTACATTTCCTGTTTGATTTTACACCACCAGTCAATTGGACTAATTGTTCTGGACTTTCAAAGTTTGTCCTGTTTAAAGCTCCAGGCCTACATTTTGGAACCGGAGAGGTAAAATGGATGTAGGTTGTCCTTTACACAGTGGCAAGTATAGCTTTCATGCTCACTTTTGTTACTTCCATGCTGTATGAGCAGTCTTGGCTCCAGCTTAAGAAGGCTCCACTCTGAGATACTGTAGGGCTCCCCGGGAGAAAAGTAAGGCAGTTAAATACCTGGGGTCTTGTCGGGAATGATGAAAGCCCATGAAAAAAGGACCATCAGAAGGGAAGGCTGTCCTGTCCACTGTAAAGTAAACTTTGGGTTTATCTTTTGGTGAAGGGCCATCTGATTCATACTCTGGTCTTGTAGTCATGTTGTTGCTGGAGAACAGATCCCTAAATAAAGAGGCTCCTCACCTTTCGAAATTTGAAAATGGTCTGTCTTGCCTCCCTCCAGTTCTTTTTCTGAGATTTCCCGAGGGCAGAGGCAGCATCTCCTTCTTTGGCGGCTTTACAGGCTGCCAGGAAAAATTACAGGAGTAGCTCAAGAGAGGGCAGGATGGTTTTCCTTTGGTAGGGAGCAGAATTCCTCCCAGGAGAGGGGAAGGCATGGCTAAGAAATGGTGAATGAACATTTGGTTGATGGCATGAGCTGGCGAAGGGCTCCTTCCATTACTGTGCCTGGAATAATGACTTTCCTCACTTGCCTTTCCTTGTTTCCCCTCCCACGTAGCTAACGAAAGTGCCCAATAACTCTGCCCGTACCGAGAACCGTGTGGGGACGGAGTGGAGGCCTGTGGGCGGGGGTCTGATTCCCATGGAAAACGCTACTGGAGGTGAAACGCGCATCCAGGTCTGGCCCTCTCCTGACATTCATTTGCCACGTTAATCCTGACAGCAGCACAACCAGTCAGCATAACTCCCTGTTATAAACAAAGATACACACGTAAATATCTAGTCAAGGTAGAATATATGCAGTGTTTTTTTTTTTTTCTTTTCTATTCTTTTCTTTTCTTTTTCCACTTGCTTAAATAAGCACAGCGGAGCTGTTTTTTATCACGCTCCTGCTCCTGCATTTTTCCAACCCAATTAGGCCATTACCAAGGCTAAATGAGGCATGGAGCTTCCAAAAGTCACACCGTCGTCCCGGAGATGAAGCGCGTATAGCTGCAGAGTTGGCAGGCAGGTGAGGTGGCTGGGGCTCACCGGAGTGTGACCCCGGGTGTTTTTCTGTTCCAGAAAGATCACCTTCAGAAAGGAGAGGGGGAGAGTCAATGAAAAAATATTCTTTAAAAAAGCGCTGTGTTAACGAGGGGTTGACACGTTGTGGTCAAATAACGCGGCTGTGTTTCTTAGGGATGCACAGAGGAAGTGGGTGGCCACAGTGTCTTCTGATTTCTGGACAGCATGGCAAAAAGGGCCATGAAAACCGTTGAAAGCCTTCATGTATCTTCCAGTGGTTCTGATATTAGGTTTTTCTGCTCTGGTCAAGAGCTCCCTGCCTGCCGCAGCCTGTCCCCAGGTCTGTAGTGCTGCTGGGCGATCCTGCTCCGTTGGGGGACAACTGGTGCTCCAGCGGCCAGGCTCCCTTTCCAGCTGAGGGCCTTCAAGTCATTCGTACCGTGCCAGCTTGTGCAATAAAGCAGGGCGCTCTCCAGCTCTTTCCATGACACAAACCCCCTATTTGCTTCTGTTCCCAAGCTGCTGGGAACTCTTTGTGCTGGGTATAGAAATGATGCAGAGGAAGGGGTTGCCTGTCCTGCCCTGAAGCTCTGGTAGCTCTCACTAATGGTTCTTAAATTAGGAGCTGGAAAAAATTATGTCGTGGGTGTCTAAAAGGGGGGAAAAAAGCTCCATTTAGAAAGACAAAGAATACAAAGCCTAGCAACTAGGCTCATCAAAGACAAGCCTGGGATCTCCTGCTTTATTTCAGAGAGGAGCTCTGCCAGAAAGGATGATAATTTTCTCTCATATACTGTTTTAAGCACATAAGTTTTTGTGTGAAAAAAAACCACATGCACTTTTATGACTTTTATTTTTGTACAGTGAAAAGAATGGACGAAGTCCTTTGCTCTGAATACAGATTATTTTAGAAGCTGAACAGCTTTCCTTGTCCCTACCTTCACCTCAGTTCTGCTGCCTTTACTCACACTGAGCAATACCGTAGTTACCAGCTAAATCATATGAAACTTCTTGCAGAATATGGTAGTAGAATCAGATGCAATACCGAATTCACCAGCTAAATAAATCTGGAAGTGTGAAAGATAAAATTCCTAGCCTTTTTCTGGTTTAAAAAATAGATCTGTTAAGATAAGTGTGGTCAAAAGAAGCCCACACTTGAGCATTATTGGACATCTTCTGGATCTGGCTGCAGCAGTTTGAGGTGTTGCTCTTACAGCAGCGTGCTCTTCACCAGTCTCCCCAGCAAGAACCCTGCTCCTGATCTGCAGCAGTGCCAAATCTAGCTGATTTGGTTAATCTCATCTTCACAGCAGTTTGAGCTAAACGGTCAGAACTTGCAGGAAAGAGCTAAGGTGAAGGCTCAAGATCTATTTTGATGACTCTTTGGAGCTCCTGATGACCTCCAATAGTGGTGCAATAAAAAAATCACCGGTGAGATTGGGATATCTTAGGTGGGTGTATCGACTGGGGAGAGTGACAGGGGATTTCCGATAGGGGACTGTCACTCAGGGATATATAGTTTGTTCACAGGAATGCGCGTGTCTCAGTTGTGGGGAGAAATGAGCTTGAAAAAAGTTTGATTGTTGATTATTTTATTCTAGGGCTGACTTTTACAAAATTAGGGCTGTTTTTCACAGAACTGTTTGCTTAGGACGTTAACCGACTGCTAACTAGTGGAGCTAGAAATGTTCCTTGTAAGACACTGATGCTGTAATTGTGTAGCACAACGTTTTTGACGCGGGTATCGCTGGGTGCTGCTAGAGGCATGTTCTTATACCAAATGGATGGCTGATTTGAATCTGAATGGCAATTTCCATCATCCTCCTACATTACAGGACAGAAAACGTGCACCTGTAGGGTTCAGAATGAATCCTGTAAAGAATCTAAGTGGGATTATTGAAAAAATGTTTACGTTTGTCCTCCCCATCTTTTACAAATAATCATGGAAAGTTTGCTTCATACAAAGTTGTAAATTATATGGTGCATCCCTGAAGAGGGCACGTGGAGCAATGGGGAGGGCTGCGCCGGGTGCTTGCACGTTGCTGCTTTGCTATCGCTACTTGCCGGTATTGGCTGGATGCCATCGGTCTGTGGTATCATCTCACTGACATCTTTAGCAGGGAAGTGCAGCCCCACAGGCCCAGCCAGCACTTCTTAGGTGAAAAATGTAAATAATCGTATCGGATAAACAAGTCCTTGCATATCACATTGATCTTCCAGTACATTGCATAGGCAGATAAGGGTCACTGTTCCGATTCAGGGGTCAGTGTGTAGCGTACAGTATTGTATTCCACCCCATGCTCCATCCCCCATGAGACATGCTAGCACAAGCCAGCTCTGCAAGGAAGAGTCAGCAAAACCTGCTTTCTCTCCCTGTAGGGCTAGAGTGGGCCATGGGCCTGTCCGTGCCAGTCGCTCACCTCCCCTCATGCCTGCAGTTCTGCTCTCGATTTTCTTCTCTGCCTTCCAGTGGTCTATGCTTAGTGATTTTATGGGTTCAGCAGAGTTTCTGTCCTTGCTAGAGTCCGATATTTCTGATGAGCTTGCCAAGACTCCCTTTACATTGAACCTATTTTCCTCTTCTGGGGACCCTGTTCACCCCTGCCTTCTTTAACAGGAGGAGGTTACACATAGTACACAGGCAAAAGAAATACAAAAATAGGAAAGTGTTTTGGTATTAGAGTGAAAGGAGGAGAGAGAAGACAGCTGGAGAAGGAACAATAATTATTCCCTTCAGAAAATCATAAAAGAGAAAATAAGCAATGGAAAAATAGGAAAAAAAGACATCGTTTTTAGTAGAGAACTAAAAATGTAAGAGAAAGGCTAGAAAAAAAGACCACAAAAATCCATAAGGATTTATTAATAAACCATGCTGGACTTAACATAAAAATAAACCATCCAACACAAAGAAAGTGTTTATTTGTTTTTAATAATAGTATAAATGAGAATGGAACAGCCAGCCAGGGGCTACTTTAGTCTCTGATTTAGCAAACCACTGAAGTACATGCTAAGCCTTTAGAATCTACTAAATTTCATTAAAGTCAAGTCTCGCTAAAGTTGCGCACATACTTAAGTGTTTTTTCTGAATTGGATTTATGTTGAAATTGGCTCAGAATTACAGTTGTCCTTATTGTTTGGTTCACTAAGGGTTCTACAGGGAAAAATGGGATCAAATAAAGTGTTTTGCTTCTGACGCAGAGGTTTAAAAAAAGAAAATGAGGTAAAATTAAAGGAAATTACTAAGCAAAATATGTTTTTCCCTTGTAAGCAATTTGACAAAGTTGCACCGGAAAAAATGTTCAACTCTCAAATCTATATTTTATTTTATTTTTTTGCTAGAGAAAAGGCTGAATCAGCCTTGATTCAGCTGATATTCAGTTTGACATCTGTTGACACGGATGAAGCCTAGTTGCAATACATTTATGAAATTATTTCTGGCCACTATGAGAAGTTGGGAAGCCAAGTCCCAGATAAAGAAAGTGATTGGCGTAAGGCTGTCCTGCCAGGCAGGAGAAAGAAGCAGGTATCATGTCAAGGATCCTTCCCCACGCCAGCTCTGGGAGAGCATCACTTTCAACAAAACCATACCAAGTTGTTATCAGAAATCTGTTATCCTAGTTTATTTAAAAGCTGCACTTCACAGACAGATTGACTTTTCTAGTGGCTTGCACCTAATACCGATGCATCACAGAAGGTTTTGGAAAGAAGAATTTTGCTGATACAACCCAGATTCTTCTTCTCATGTTTATTTACATGATCTGAGCTAATTTGCTCTTTCTATTTTGTAAAAGAATGATCAAAAGCTGGTTCATTACCTCAGAGAAATACAGAAAGATAATTATGCTTTTCCTTATTCTAGTGTTATTCTCTTACTTTGCATTCCCTGACCTTTTGGCTTGCTAACCAGCAGATCTTACGCTGGCCAATCAGAAAGTGTGACATCTCTTTTGAATAACACTGCACTAAATTGTGTAATTTTAACTGCTTACAAATGACTGACTACTTTGGCATCTCCCCCACCACTCCCCCATTCTTTCCTGCCTCACAATGTAGCACAGAAAGAAGACAGTTTAAAATGGCCTGATTCTGGTGACCAGTCCTTCTAACCTATTATTTTCTAAACAGAAGAAAGAGAGACAGAAATTAAAGACAAACGTAAGGTATAGAGCATCCAGGAGTTGATAACAAGGATGATTCCTCCTTATTCTGGCCAAGACAGACTAAAGCAGCACAATTTCATAAATTATGTTCTTGGGTGGGCATTTACTGGTATTCAAGAATTGACCTCACCTGGAGCACTGCGTTAAGCTCTGGGGCCCCCAACATAAGAAGGACATGGACCTGTTGGAGCGAGTCCAGAGGAGGGCCACGAAGATGATCAGAGGGCTGGAGCACCTCTCCTATGAGGACAGGCTGAGAGAGTTGGGGTTGTTCAGCCTGGAGAAGAGAAGGCTCCGGGGAGACCTTATAGCAGCCTTCCAGTGCCTGAAGGAGGCCTACAAGAAAGCTGGAGAGGGACTTTTTACAAGGGCACATGATGATAGGACAAGGAGTAATGGCTTTAAACTGAAAGAGGGTAGATTTAGATTAGATACAAGGAAGAAGTTCTTTACTATGAGGGTGGTGAGGCGCTGGAACAGGTTACCCAGAGAAGTTGTGGATGCCCCATCCCTGGAAGTGTTCAAGGCCAGGTTGGATGGGGCTTTGAGCAACCTGGTCTAGTGAAAGATGTCTGCCCATGGCAGGGGGGTTGGAACCACATGATGATCTTTAAGGTCGCTTCCAACCCAAACCATTCTATGATTCTGTGATTCTGTGATTCTATGATTCTGTGATTCTATGATTCTATGATTCTATGATTCTATGATTCTATGATTCTATGAATTGAGCTGAAGCCTCTTCATTTGCTTGTAGAAAAGTGCATTTTTAAAAAAATGCCCTGATGCAAAGACCCTAACACGACCATATAATTTTATGGGCATGCCTAGCAAGGAGGAAGGACTGTGCTAGGGGGATGAGCCCTCTTGTCAACCCCAGAGATGTTTCTTGTGAGAGACGAAGAAGATAGACTAGGAGTGGGGAACGATGGAAAAACTTCCCAGTTACCTATGCAGGGTTGTTCTGTAGAGCAGTCGTGGACTTGACTTCTGTGGGCTGTGAACACAACACCCATTAACACTTTGTATCTTCTGAGGCCAGCCCCAGAAAAGCTATGCATCCTGCAAATTAGGAATTAAGAGCAATTCAGTTGGGTGACACTTGCTGGCGAAGCTTCTGCATCAGACATAGGAGGAAAGGCTTGCTTGAGATGCAAGAATGTATATATAATATGCAGGAATGTGAGGTACCTTGAAAGGCACACAGGTTGAATGCCTGGCTGGTTCACATGCAGGCAAAAGTCTGAACTAATCAAATTTTGCAAACAACATCCCAGTGCCATATGCACCATCCCACTTGGATGTAGTGTCTTCATTCTGCAGGGCACCCCAAGGGCTTTCTTTCTCCATCTCTCCAAGAGGGTCTAGTCGCTTCCCAAAAATATGGGGTGGGGTAAAATAGCTGTCGCTGGAATGCACGCTCATTAGCATGGTTGGTGGGACTTTCTTTAGAAACAAGGAAAGTTAGGGAAAACAATTTCATAAAAGTCACCTGGTATTTTATTGCCACCCTTAAGGGTCCTAATCTCCTCCATATATGAAGACAAAAATCATTGAAACTACCAAGGAGCCTTAGGCTGGTATTATATCTAAGGCATCTTTTCACCCACTTTAAACAACTTGTAAGATGGCAGGCTTTTAACAGGAGGGGTAGGAAACAACCAAGTTAGTAAACCATGACACAGCAAGAGAAGGTCAGAGTCTGGAACATAGAGAGGCAAAACAGGGCAGCGTTAAGATACAGACCAGACAGGTTCTCTGGTACCTATATTCTCTAAATCTGAGATTGCTCGAGGGTCTGATGCAGCTCCCAACATAAATTAGGGTAGTCAATAACTGGTTGGTTTATGGTGACTTCCCAAAACGCTGCAGATGGTCTGCTGTGCCTCTGGAACTCCGTAGGACTTGGAAATCCCTCCAAGCCCTGCTGTTCTGCCACAGCTCCTGTGCGGTGCTGTAGCTCCTTAGAATTTCTTAGCAGTTCATTAAGCAATCATCTAATGAATTTGTCACATGTTGTTTCTTGTCTAGTCATTTCCAAGTGAGCACTGGGGGTGCAGCAGAATGCTTTGCTTGGTAGGATGCCTTGATAACCTCATGCATTTCAGTACTCCCTTTTGTGTATACACACATGCACTTCTGTTGCACTTATACTGAAGAAGGCAGAGGAGTGGAAAGATGAGAAGTTGCAGAACTGTCTTATTCCTTTCTGGTATTTGTTTCAGAGCTTTGTGATATGTCTTGTAGAAATGAGCTTTAGCTCTTGTTGCAGAAAACTTTTACCCTTCAGAGGAATAAAAAGAGTCATGCCTATAAGGCCCCTGGAGATAGGATGCAGAATGAAGCCCCAGTTGTCGACGAGGTGGCAGTCACCGACCTGCTCCTCCACCTGAATGCTCACAAGTCCATGGGGCCAGACGGGATCCACCCAAGGATACTGAGGGAGCTGGCAGAGGAGCTTGCCAAGCCACTCCATCATTTATCAGCAGTCCTGGTCAACCGGGGAGGTCCCAGATGACTGGAAGTTAGCAAATGTGATGCCCCTCTACAAGAAGGGTCGGAAGAAGGAACTACAGGCCTGTCAGCCTGACCTCGGTGCCGGGGAAGGTCATGGAGCAGATCATCTTGAGCACCATTACGCGGCACGTGTGGGACAACCGGGGGATCAGGCTCAGCCAGCACGGGTTTATGAAAGGGAGCTCCTGCTTCACTAACCTGGTCTCCTTCTATGACAAGGTGACCCGCTTAGTGGATGAGGGGAAGGCTGTGGATGTTGTCTACTTGGACTTTAATAAGGCCTTTGATGCTGCCTCCCACAGCATTCTCCTGGAGAAGCTGGCTGCTCGTGGCTTGGATAAGTGCACTCTGCGCTGGGTTAAAAACTGGCTGGACGGCCGAGCCCAGAGAGTGGTGGTGAATGGAGGCAAATCCAGCTGGCGGCTGGTCACAAGTGGTGTTCCCCAGGGCTCAGTGCTGGGGCCGGTCCTGTTCAACATCTTCACTGATGATCTGGATGAGGGGTTTGAGTGCACCCTCAGTCAGTTTGCAGATGACACCAAGTTGGGTGGAAGTGTCGATCTGCTGCAGGGTAGGAAGGCCCTGCAGAGGGCCCTGGCCAGGCTGGATCGTTGGGCCAGGGCCAACTGCATGAGATTCAACAAGGCTCAGTGCCAGGTCCTGCCCTTGGGGCACAACAACCTCAGGCACCGCTGCAGGCGTGGGGAGGAGCGGCTGGGAGCTGCCCAGCGGGAAAGGACCTGGGGGTGTTGGTCGACAGCCAGCTGAACATGAGCCAGCAGTGTGCCCAGGTGGCCAAGAGGGCCAATGGCTTCCTGGCTTGTATCAGGAATAGTGTGGCCAGCAGGACCAGGGAGGTGATGGTGCCCCTGTACTGGGCACTGGGGAGGCCGCACCTTGAGTGCTGTGCTCAGCGCTGGGCCCCTCACCCCAAGAAGGCCATGGAGGGGCTGGAGCGTGGCCAGAGCAGGGCAGCGAGGCTGGGGCAGGGGCTGGAGCACAAGGCTGGGAAGGAGCGGCTGGGGGAGCTGGGGGGGCTCAGCCTGGAGAAGAGGAGGCTGAGGGGAGCCCTCATCACTCTCTGCAACTGCCTGACAGGAGGCTGGAGCCGGGGGGGTCGGTCTCTTCTCCCCAGGAACAAGTGATGGGACGAGAGGGAACGGCCTCAAGCTGCGCCAGGGGAGGTTTAGGTTGGGTATTAGGAAAAATTTCTTCACAGAGAGAGTGGTCAGGCCCTGGCACAGGCTGCCCAGGGCAGGGGCTGAGTCCCCATCCCTGGAGGGATTTAAAACACGGGTAGACGTGGTGCTTGAGTATGTGGTTTAGTGGTGGGCTTGGCAGTGCTGAGTTAACGGTTGGACTCGATGATCTTAAGGGTCTTTTCCAGCCTTTATGATTCTATGATTCTCAGGCTAGCTTACAGCCACGCCTGTGTAGAAATGGCCCCAAAGACATAGGTCACCCTCCACATAGGTTTCCACCAGGCACTCACTACTCATTACTCACTTACAGCTCTGTGCCTGCTGACATGTCCCTGCGTCTGCTAATGGTGTTCGCTGAGTGCATTCAATGAGTCTCTAAGCTATTTTCTGTTACCACTTCTGTTTCTGTTTTTTGCTTCCCACCATCAGCAAACAGAATTATTTCCACAAAGGGATATCAGTTCCCAGGACCCAGATCACACCGACCGGGGATTTTGAACATGATACTGATGCAAGTTACTTGAAAAGTGTTATGTGAATCCCAAAGTCAGGTACAGTCCTGACTGAAAGGTGGTTGCTATAAAGCCGTGCAATCCCAGCTACATTGCTTGGCATGGGATCGTGTGCACTTTATGAGCCAGTGCTGAAGTGGGAGGGAGATCAGAGGCCTCGTAATCCCACATTAAATCCACGCATGGTAAATGCTGCCTGTGGGCAGGTTTGGATTTTTACCTGGTTGTGCAAGAGCCAGGAGCTGGTGCTCTTTTGACCGCCACCGAATTTGTTTGAGATTCCTTGAAACAAAGTGTTCTGGTTAGTCCTGGCTCCTTTTTCCACATCTGCAGTTCCCCAGAGGCTCGGCCATCAGCCTCTAATAGTTTAGGCTTCCTTGTTCTCAAGTTGCTGTGTTGAGCACGGTATCAGCAGTGATACCCTAGGCATATTTCCACCGCTCAGGCATTTCATAGTGCTAAACTCGGATCAGGGTGTGATTCCACAGTCTTTTGTAGTAGGCTCTTTATTATTTGGACACCAGTGCATGATCTTAGGCGTAAAGAAAAACTAATGATATGACTGCTACATGAAAATAATACATGAAAATTCTAGAAACTTAAATGGTAACTCACTGACGAACTTAACGCTGTTGAGTACATCAGATATAGCAGAATTAAATGTGATACAATTGCCTGGTTTACTATTTTTTTTATGTTTAGTTTACCTTAGAGAATTGAGAATGTTACTCTAGGACAAGTGTTTACGTTTTTCATGGCCAACTTAAACACGTTCTTAGGCCTACTTTTCCTTCTGCGGGCTATTCCTCCCAGTACTAAGAATATGGCTTTCTTCATTTGAACTGGCCAGGTCTTGTTATTTATGAGCTTCAGCAGCTTCTTCAGTACCATGCTTGATTTGTATGCAGTATTTTTGGCCTCCTCTTAGCTTTTCCAATGCCAAGTGTGACTGTAACGTATCTTTTTTTGACATACATTTTCTGCAGTGTAATAGGGTATTAACATCCTGATTCCTGCCAGCAAAGTTCCATCTATAACGGATAACACCCCCTTGAACTAATAGCTGGGTATGGAAATACTGTCCTGGAGATCCTGTGCTGATGGTCTTGATGATTTTCTAAAGTCTCATTCTCAGTAAAAGCTCTAGCGTTCACATTTTGTATTTAGTTCAAAACCAAGTGTATGGGTAGTGTTTTTAAAACAGAGTCTTTATTCAAGATCTGAATTTTGCTCTACGCTTCTCTTGTCTCTGAACTCTCCAAGCTTTTCCAAGGCTGAGATTCCCTTTCCCAATCATGCTATTTGTCCAGACAAAAATCTCACTATTTTGGGGAGTGTGGGGTGTAAGAATTGTCTCTTTCGGCATTGCCAATAAGTGGTTTATAGTAATTTTCAGTTAATACTTGCCTTCTTTAAAGACAGGAAAGTTTAATTCCACAGACAAAGTTCAAACACAGCTCCTCCATTTGAGCGCACTAGCAGTCTGGTTTTGATTGCATCTTTGATGCGCTCATCCCTTGTTTTGACCAAAGAGGTGCAGGAAGGCTGAGCTAATCCCTGCTCTGGTGACATACGTGAAAAATTTACTTTTTTGCGTATTGTCATGGTACCTCAGCACTAGACGTCTTGTCTGGTCTCAGTACTATGATGGCTTGTGCCCTGTGTCTGTTGTCCATTTCACAGACGTGCCCTCCTTTAGCTATCTTGAACGATGAGATTGGGCACAGTTGATCGCATATATCCTCTCTGATTTCTGTTCTACCTGAACCTTTTTCTTGTCTGTTGAGGGCAGGTGTGTTGCTCATGGCTTCAGCCTTACCACGACCTAACCGTATGCCTTGCATGAATAAGAGAATGTCAAGGTACAGCAGGATATCTGCTGAGGAGTTTCTGTCACTTTAGCGAATTACAGCTATCTGTTAGAGTGAGCCTTAATGAATCCCAGATTCAAAAGCCACAAAAAAACTAATGAATTATTCTGGCACCTGCATTACACAGGGTATAGCTCTCCAGCCAGTCATTATTTTATCAGAGGCACAGCTCCTGACTGAGCTATGCTGGACTTTCTAAAAAGGTTTTGCTTGCTCAACAAGCAAAAGCTGAAGGGGGAGTGCTCAAGCATTTTCTGACAAAGCAGCGTTTCATCAGAAAACAGTGATTTGTCAAAAGCAAGAAGCTCTGTGGAAGTCTCCTGGTGGGGCAGTGCTTTGCTGGAATGCAGCTGGAGTTCCCACAAGCTTTTGCTGCATGCCCAACGGGCCCCAAGGGGTGGATGAGCAGCTTGGCTCCTCCAAACCACCCAACATCGCGGCTCCGGAACAACCTCACCTGCAGGCTGTGCTGGCCATGGGACATCCAGGCCTCCCAGAGGCGGGACGACCCTCCTGAATAGGCTGTGTGGGAGTCCAGGGTCTTTTGGGGTCTGGGACAGCCCTGTTGGCATGGCCAGGACCAGGAATCTTCCCCAGCTCTCTGCTCTAAAAAGGTCCTGAAAGCCCGGGAGACTCAGCTGAGCTTGAGCATGCCAGTTCCTTGTTGGTGTCCGGGTTGATTACATGAAGTTCAGCAGATTCTACCTTTGGGCTGAGTGGGAGGGAAAAGCTTTTGGAAGATGAGAATTTCTTGTGAGGTTCCATGGCCTTGTGGATATAAACATGCTCAACTTTGCCTTGTGTTCAGCTGATGATCTACCATAAGTTAACAATGTCATGCTGTTCCAAAAAAGACAAGTGCCACGCTGAGATGTATAAACAGGGCTGTAGCCTGCAAGACACCCGAAGTAATCCTACCACTCTGCTCAGTGCTGGTAAGAGCCCAACAAGGACCCTGTGTCCATGTCTGGGCACCGGTCTGCACTCAGTGTAGAGACACGGTGGAGAGAGGCCAGAGGAATGAAACAAGAATAATCTGAGCTCCGGAAAGCATCTTTATGAAAAAAGATTAAATTAATCTAGTTTGCTTGGTCCAAAAAAAAGAGGAAAAGGGGAGGTGAATTCAAATCCTAAATAAGGCAGTTATGAGGAGGGAGGCACTGGACGGCCTGTGATAGATGGGAGAAGAAGACACGCTGAAGTTGCAACAAAAAACATTCAAGTTAGATGTCAGAAAGCATTTGCCTCGGTAAGAGCAGAGGAGCATTGGAGTAGGCTGCCCTGGGTGTCTGACAGGTCTTCTTCCTCAAAAGGTTTTTGAGCAAATATGCCAGGAAGAGCGCTACTATGGCTGAGCCCTTCTTGGGCTGCATGACCCCTTGAGATCCTTTCCAACCCAGCTATTATATGAACTTGAGCAGCTGCTGTTTAAAGTTGTGGTGAGTTACTATTTGGTGAAGAAGTTCTTCATAAGTAAGATATGCCATGAATGTGCCATTCAGCTTCTTTTCACCCAAAGAACAAAGATTTATTGAACATTTCTGGCTTTTCTGCATGATTTAGTCAGACATCTAAAACATTCATTCAACTAGCAGAATGGTACCGGTTGCCGCAAGCCTTTCAGATACCCATGACTGTACTGCGGGTACCTTCTGTCCCCCCGTCAGGAACGGTTTCTGCCATGACAATGGTGTCCCAATGTCTCCCCCTGTTCCTGAAACCACTTCAGGTTCCTCCACTGAAGTTTAGGTGAGATAGCTGCTACTTTGCTTCCACTTCCAAGAGAGTTCAAAATCAAAACGTGTGATAGTTACAAAACAGAGTGGAAAACAAAATTAAAGAATATTTAAAAAGAAGGGAGGGGGATTAAAAATAGGGCTGTGTAAACAAAAAATGGAAATGACAATACTTATTTTTTATATTTTTCTTGCAAAAGAAATCTTATGGAATTGTATTTGTTGAATATATGTACAGGGAATAGGTGTTCTGCACTGAAGAGCTTATAATCAAAGAATTTATGTGCTAATACTAAATAATGTTTTAAATGTAAAAATATTTGCAAAGGAATGGATTCCAGGCTTCCTTCTTAATTCAGTTGCTTGTTAATTTAATCTTTTTAATTTATTAGCTGAAAACTGCAGGACCACAGTAATTTGTTCTGTTAGTAGTACAATTTCCACCTATATTTTGCTAAGTTTTATGTCTTCAGGCATGCGTTAGCAGGTAATTCAATCTTTGGCTGCGTAACGCTTTCCTTTAATAAGGAAGAGGCTCATAATCGTAATCCAATTAAAGAAAAGAGAACTGAAGGAAGATTTGCCGCAACAAAAGATGATACTAGAGGATATTAACTTGGAGTATGGGCAGAAAGCTAATAACTGTTCATCAGGAAATCAGTATCTTCAAATATTTTCAAACTCGGGCATGGAGGGCACTTGAAAGCAGCTGGGAGACCTGTGTCTCCTATTAAATGAGTTTGAGGTACTTGGTGTCCCAGGTATAGCTGGTATTTAAGTATGGAGAGTTGTAAATTTCGACACTGAGATTTACAAGGAGCTGCATACACTCAGTTTTGCTTTTTCTGGATATCATTTTGTGCCAGTGCATCTTTGGACATTTTATCCCTCTTGTTTGCTACCTCAAGGATGTGTTTTATATATTATATATATAAATATATATATTATATATATTTATAACAAGCCCATCTTGTTCACAGACAGCGCCTCTAATATTATTTCAATTCTGTATCCTGTCCCTGAGAATAGCTAGTTCCAAATTATTCAGGGGGATACCAAGTATTACCCTATACCATGAACGAATAACTTTGTTTTCATTGTCTAATCCCTTGTCATGCTCTTGAATGACATCTTGGAATACTGAGTGCTGTAAATGCTGTTTTAAAATGATCCCTGTTTTACCAGTTTAGGTCTTTCAACTTTGCCTACTGTGAGAAAAGAGAAATAAGAATGTGAATTTACTTTTTCTACATTTAATACTTGAGCCACGTACTGTCTGGTGCCAAAGAGTGGTTCCTAAATATTCAGTAGCATCAGCTCAAACCCCTCCATAGCATCCCAGCAAACTAAATTACATTGTCTACCTGTTCATAATGAAAACTGTTTCCTTTTTCATAAGCAAAGAACCCTGAAGGTAAAAGAAGGCCTTACTAAAGGAAAAGCAGAAAAACAGAGGAAAAAATCAGCAGACTGTGGTCTCGAGCTCGCCCTCTTCCCCGAGCAGATGGGGAGGTCGCTGATGCCATCCCACCTTGGCCAGGTCCCACGCACAGCTCCCTGCCCAGGCTCAGGGACCCCATTGCTGGCCACCTCCGCCTCTGCCCCGGCGGAGGATGCGGTTCCCCAGGCCTCTTTGCCAGCGGGGAGGGAGGCAGGGGAAGGGGTGCCCTAGGCTAAATAGCAGTAGTCAGACCATCCCATCTCTTTGCAGCCACTCTTCAAAATTTACTGCTCCCTGCTTCAAACGTCTTGCTCTAAGTACTGGGTCTGCAAGGCCCCACCTCTGCTGGCCCTCACCTCAGTACGCTCTATCAGCTTTTTTCCTTCCTTTTTTTTTTTTTACTACTGAAGAAATGAAAAATCAGACCCCTCTTCCTCTCGTTTCCCTCTCCTAGGTCTCTTCCCTGTTCTCCCGGAAGGCTCCATTGCTGGTTGGGGTGACTCCTCAGCCCAGGAGGGACCCCCAGCCTGCTCTTGGTCTGGGCACAGCATGTTTTGTCCATGCCTTACCAGATGTGATTAGCAGCATTTTATTCATACTATCCTCAGACCTGGTGCTATCTGAACAAGAATGCTCTGCCCTAGCACGGCTGCTGTGCCAGAGATGCCAGCTCCCCTGGACCCCCTTGCACTCTAGCAGACACGGGCAGGGGGCTCCCCACAGAAAGTGGCCACTGGCCAAAGCTCCAGGTTGCTCTTCTTTCCCTTTGCCCACATGTGTCCGCCATGACCTCTTAACTGATACCTCTTGCCTGAGGCTCCAGATACTGTTTATCATTTCAGATCTTTTCTTCTCTTCCCTTTCCATCGTATCCTTTCTTAAATTAAACAGTGCCAACCTTTCTAACCATGAAATCTCTCCTGGACACACAACTTTTTTGCTGGCTTTCTGAGCTGCTTTCGTATGTGCTATATGCTACACTGGGACAGGGGTATCTGAGCCAACATCATCTTCAGGCATATTTAAATTGACTTTAATAATACTGCTGCATTACTTCCCTGTTTTTAATCTCAGTTTGCAACCCAAGAGAGCATTTACTTACTTTTTGGCTGCTATTTCTTACAGAACAAGGGTCCCTACTGAATTGTCCAGAAGAGGACCCAATTTTGACCTGTTGTTACTGATTTTCTTGTGACTGCTCATTCTGGAACATCCACAGAAGTGAATCAAAATGAGTATAAAAATATTTTGTTCAACTGATAGTTGCTTCTAAGAACAGAAGCTCCCAGCATAGCTTTTCATGCCTGTGCCGGACAGAAATGGTGGTTAAGTGGGAGATGTACCTACCCAGATAGATAAATGAAGCAGGCAAGGAGGGAAGTGCAATCAGCTGCACCAGAGGCGCCGTGCTCCACTGGGATGTGTCACACGGGGACCAGCTGGACCAGAGCTCAGGTGGTAGACCTCACTTGTCAGCCTCAGTCTCTCACAGACCATTTGCAGGCTCCAGAGCAGTTCATGAGGGCCCTACACACTCTTGGACATGGTTGAAGAGCAGACTGCAAAACAAGCAAAGTGATTCAGCTGGGGAGCAGACCACTCTTTTTCTCAGGGATCCTCTGCTATCAGCTTACCCAGTGTTGGGAAGGTGCCCTTGGAAAGACAGCAGCAAGGAACAGACTGACAATAGTAGAATAGTTTGACTGTGTCTCTTTGCTGCCTGATCTGAGCAGTGCTGGGGAAAAAGGGCAGGCAGAGTAGCAGCAAGGATGCTCTGGCCACGGTTCTCCATGTAGGTGGAAACTTTCCCAAGTGGTCCTCTCACTTGGGCAGGGAGCGGGCTGTGAGCAGATGTAGAGAGCATGCATGCTATACTTGACCTCCCCATCTGCAATAAACTTGATGCGCTTCTGAAGCACTGAACTGGCTGCTCATTCACCAGCTGTCTGGCTGCGTGCACAGGGAGGCTAGCTATGTGTCAAGGCAGCGGGTCATGGTGTAAAGCCGTCTTCTGCAGCAGGCAGACCACATGTCTTTCTTCCTGCCACAAGACCAGACGCCCATTCTGTAGATGACTGTAGATATTTCCATGGGGCATCAGATAGCAGGAGGGCTTTGTGAACCAGGAGGGAATGGAAAGAGTCTGCAGTTGACTGCAATGATTGTTTGCCTTTCAGTAGTTCATCCCATAGGACCTGGCAGACTTAACCTCTGCCAGGAAGAGAGACAACATCAGCCTAGAAAGCATCTGATATGCTTTTTCATATATTTTTTGAATCCATAAGTGGCGGGAGGAAGATGACCTTTCCCTACCTGAAACGTGGCAAAGTGTTTCCTTCCTTTTTGTGTTGGGCACCAAAGAAGCAACAGCCACCGTCCATCTGCCAGGGGAAATGCAAACCCAAAAACTCAGGGACAGTTTTCCACACACTCACTTGTTGCACTGCTCTGCCACCTGCTAGTCGTGGCTCTGGGTAAAGTTCTGTCATCCCGCTGTCAAAGGGCCACATGCCAACACCAGAGGCTTGCCAGTAAAAGGTACCGGTCAGATGTCAAGACAACGCGCTCACAAGCGATAGACGATATTGCATCCTGGCTAGAGCAGCGTGACATAACTCCAGTTGCTTGCCAGAGGAATGTCCCAGAGTGTTTTCTGACTGCCAGTGTCAGCAGCAGCTGGACATTTTGTGTCCGTGTTTCAGATTTTGAGGATAGGGTTGAAATGCCCACTCAGCAGTAGGGATCTAGCAGTCAAGTTTGTCAAAATGGGAGTTTCTGACTTTGGATTGAGTCACTTGGCCACTGCGAACATGAAATACCTGTTTTTTTCATGTGAAAGCCAGTATATTCCTACAAAATCTTCCAGTGTGACTCCACATTTCCTGGTACAAAATTGTTTGCCTAGACGTATCTAGGCAAAGATTTGATTGCCCTTGCCAATCAAAATGTGCTTGTTCAAGCCAGTACCAAAGAATAGTTTAGAGTGGACCCACCACAGAGAAGTGCAGCGTATGCCCAGCTGTCTAAGTGTGTTGGCTGCAGAGGCATGAGAATGATGTGAGCTTTGTCCCTCTTCTCCCATTGACTGCTGTGTCTGGACCTTCATTTTAACAAAAATGTGTGAAATATGTCCAAATGCTTGGTGATCCTGCAGCATGCATAATCATTAGGGCTGGCTGCTAGAAGAACCCCATGATCACAGTGTTTCCCTGCAGGATCTCCTTTTTTGACCTAGATGGAGGTCAACTCTGTCTAGGTACATTTAGCACATAATAAGTCATCCTCATAAAAAGGTTCTCAACACTTGAAAACTCTTGATGAGTTACTTCAGAAATTAACTGTCCTCAGGTTTAGCAACGTATGCCTAGCTTCTATTCTGAATTGGACTAACTTCAGATTTTTACTACTAGCTTTTAGACCTATTGCAAATAGACTGAAGAGCTGTTTATTCCGATCTTCTTGTGATACCTCCTCCCCTGTAGCCGTAGCCATTTTCATATGCCATAATTAAGTTAGTTCTTCATTTGGCAGGCCTGTAGATGTGCTGCAGTGAAAATGTATTGAGCACAGAGAAGCTGCAATATTTCTCATCCCCAGGATGCAGCCTTCAAAACTTGACAGCTAAGCTTGCAATGACATGATCGCTGAACCTTCAAGCCTTCATGATTCATTGTGGAGAAGTATCTTGGTTTCAAATGCTTCTCTGGAAGTCATCCTCACTTTAAATGTGAAAGAAGTCTTTCTTGGGACCTTGTTTCGTTTTTAGCAAGGATAAGTTCAAACCAGAGAGTTAAGGACGATCAAGGGAAAGGAGGGGATGGACCGACACCAAAAAGATTATCATAGTTCTTTTCTTAAGAGAAAGGTTTGATGCTTACTGCATTCAGTGCTTCCTTATTCCCCACCTGCCCATCCAAGTCTCTCACAGTGTGCTCTGTTCATGGAGGTCTGATCGCAAGTTTTAGAGGGTCTCCTGTGACCAGAGTCATGCAGAACCATAGGAAGATGGTGGGAAGACACCCACCTCAAACATGTGATAGAGAATTAGGCATCCAAGAGAATCCACGAGACTTGTTTGAGGAGGTGTGGCTGGCACCACTGGGGTGTCTGACTTACTCTGTCAAAGTTGGCATGTGTCCTGCGCAGGTTGTTGGGTGCGGGTGGCCACGGGGGCATACTAAGAAGTTGATGGGACGATGCAGAACCGCCGTGGCAGCGTGGGGTCCTGGTGTGTAGCTGGGATGACTTGTCTTGTCTTTCTTTTGCAGTTCTCGGAGATGGGCTCTCCATAATGCTTTGGTTATGAAGAAAGAAGGACGGCTGAATTGTTGTTTTGCAATGGAGAAGACAGAAGGAGAAACACCAGCACTGTGGCTCCCACCCTGTTGCTTATCTCCCTGCAGACATGTGTCCCAAATCCTCTCTGTGCTGTATTAAGGAAAGGAAAAGCTTAGACATTACGACATCTGCTTTCTTACATCACCTTTTCCAATTTTGCATCCTATAACCCCCTGGTGAAAAGAGGAACAATGACTTTATATAGCTGCTGCTTGATTCTTTTGCTATTTACCTGGAACACAGCTGCCTATGGGCCAAACCAACGGGCACAGAAGAAGGGAGACATTATTCTCGGAGGATTGTTCCCCATTCATTTTGGAGTGGCTGCTAAAGACCAGGATCTAAAATCAAGACCAGAATCAGTGGAGTGTATAAGGTAAGCCACGAAAAGAAAAAAAAAGTTTTGGTGAGGGAGTCTTGCCCTTCTTGGCTGCAGGTGACATGCTGTACGCTGTGTAAATACAGGCTGTAATCTGATGCTGGTAAAGGCAACGGGAAAGTATGGTGTAAATACCGGAATAAAACAGGTGTGTACAGGCAGGAAGTGCGTATGTTAAACAGTAACATAAGTAATACCTGGGCAGTGAAAGAGGGCAATCCTTGTATTACCAAAAGCTGCCAAAACTATGAATCTGTCTGGCCATTCACAGTGGACATTTGAATAGTACCTGAAAATCAGCATTCCTAGCAGAAGGATGGAAAATAACCCATAGTGTGTCCTTAAGTTCATTTGATTACAGTCATGCATAGCAGAATAGCTTAGAAATCAAATTTTGGTTTTTTTTTTTTCTCCCCAGTTCTGCCTCTCATCTTCTAAGACTTTTACAAACTGTTTAATTGCCTGAACAAGTGAATAGGTGAAAGTGAGAGAGGTCACTGCTTTTGAAAAATGCCACTGAACACATAGATATCTCTTTAGGACCTTTACAAAGTCCCAGACTTGAACTCCTTGCCCAGGCTTTCCTCACCCAAAGTCCTTTTCTTCTGCGTAAACAGTGCATATAGGTTTTGTCTTAAGTCTTTGGCAATTAAGCCTGGAGGGAGAAATGCACATGAAAACAAAGTATCTTATTATTAAAGTGTAGCCATTTTCATGATGAAACATGAGGAATTTTTAACCTTACAACCCTGCACATAACACACGTGAAGTGTGACAGAAACTGATTGCAACTGAAATGTCATATAGACAAAATAGAAGAAATTGATGTGGAATTTTGTCGTGACCATGCATGGGAAAACACTTCAGTGTTACAGGTCCTCTTCTGTAATCATACATGAAAAATTGTATATCTGGCATTATTTGGACCTCTCATCCTAGACTGGGGATCTAGTACGGTTTTGTTGCGGATGGTAATGAAGAATGGCTGACAGCCTTCCTGCTATGCTTACAGATTCCAGGTGTGGTTTCCCGCTGGGACACTGAGCAGGACACATCCATCTAGGTTATGAGATCATCCCCAGATGGTCTCATAGCGAGCACGCAGAAAGAAGTGTAATTAAGCAGAGTTTCTTTTGGCTTCTTCTGTGCATGCACAAGAAAGTCATGAACTAAATGTATGTGAAATGTCCGCTTCATGGAGCAAGAAGCTCTGCCAGATTTTCAGCATTTTTTTTCTCTCTCAAATGCGGCATTTCACAAGTGGAACGCTGAAAAGCAATGGATGTTTTCAGCTCTGTGGTCTTCTTCAGCTGCTCCAGGTGGCAGGCAGGACAGCGCAGATATTTGCAAACTGAGCATAGCTTTCATTTCTGTCAGCGCTGGGTCAGCCTCAGAGACTCCCTTCACATCGTCACGTTATTAGAACGAATCACAGGAGACTGTTCCCCCACAAGTACTACAAGTGTGTGCTTGCCAAAAGATTTGTTTATGAGGTAGCACTGCAAACAACGGGCAAATCCGGAAAAGCCAGACCAGCTGTTTTAAGGACACAGTGGGAGATCCGTCTGGGTGGCATTTGATCTGCTAAAAGGCATCCTCCACCTGCAATTTGCCTGGGTAAAATCTGTGTTCCTCTTAGTCCTGCACCAAGAAGTTGCAGGTACAAAAGAGAGGAGTTGACTGAAGAGACATTTGTGCCACCTTGCCACACTCCTTCAGGGAGCTGGATAAATTGTTCCTTGGTAGTATAATGCAAATGGAGAGAGAATACTTAATGAGAGGCAGAGATCTAGCTGCAAAGGTAATAGCAACTACAACAGGAACAAGGGGGTGATTGGACCCGAGATGACTGGAAGCTCCTTCGTTGCACATGTCTTTATCAGAAAATGTCCATTTCCAGGAAAGGTTTAATTCAAAAGAGATTGGGTTGGGAAGACGTTTTGAGACTGGTCATTAGATTTTCTTGATGAAGATAATTAATCCATGGGACAGTTTATGTGCTATGGTGTTTTCCTTGTTATTGGTACACGTTAAATTGAAAGCAGATATTTTTCCTGAAACCACTTTTCTATTTTAAGCAGAATTAAAGTCAGAAAATTCCTCTGACTGGACTTGTACAGAGATCTCACAACACAACCATAGTGGTCCTTTTTGGACTCCATGATTAGGTAGTAGCTTGGGGCAGGGTTGTACATGCTGACTCGAAGAGCCCAATACATTCTTCAAGTCATGAGTCCTTCATATCACATTTGAGTTTCCTCAGTTCTGGGCAGGTGGCTAGTCTGGAATGAGTGAACTCATATTTTCTGGGGAGAAGGAGAAAAAAAAAAGATAGGCTCTAGTTTCTTTCCAAAGTAAAATCTCCCCAATCTTGTAGCGTCAAAAACTTTTACAGGGTGGGAAATCCACTAGAAGACCGTAAGCATGGCTGTACCTCATCAAACCAAAGGTGCTGCATCTGTTCCATACCTTTGACTGCCCTTGTTGCCTTTCTCTGAGCCTTCTCCAGTGCTGCTGTATCTTTTCAAAGCTGAGGCAAATCAGTTTTTATACTCTTTTTAGATGGCTGTGTACAGCTTTTAATCTCCTTACTAGATAGGAAAATGTGTCTCATATCGCATAAGAAAATTAGAGCCAGGTCAGTGTAGGAGTATGCGGGCATCCTCTCTCTTTCCTCATACTCCTCAATTCGGCAGCAACAGCAACAAGTCATCAGACCATATGAAAAGCTCCTTGCTTTGAGACAAGAAAAGGCCTAAGGGTCCCACTGAAACCCTGTGGGTGGTTTGCCCCTCTTTCTTCTGGAGTTCAGTATCAAACAATTTAAGATAATGTGGCTTTCCTTTCTTTTGAGGACCGTTCAACCTGATCTGTGCTGTTTGGACATCTTCCCACACATTTAGCTGTGTTCAGTGCCATACCTATGCTCCCAAACAGGGCTTCTCAAAATGGGTAGGACAGTTTTCTCTCCACTTTTTCAGTTTTCACACTCTTCATACTCTTGCGGCACGGCACCTTTCTCCCCAGCTCATCGTACGTACCGGCCTGAACCTACTGTGCATACCTTGCACACGATTATTTGGAAAACTATATACATAACTCAGCAGCGGAAGGACAAGGGCGCAGTAACGATCTGTTCTCTGTTCTTTTTGTGCTGATTCTACTGAAAATTCATCTTCATGCTTTAAGCACTGAGTTGTAGAGTCTAAAGTGAAAACTTACTCCTGATTTTGCCACAGCAAATGTCAGATGGAAAGTGAGAGCAATTTTCTTTCCTGTATTTTAGAAATACTTACATGGCTTACTGTTTAAGCAATCAAGTATCCTGCATTTGGTATAAATACACCTTCTGTCTTTGTATGCCTCAGGTGGTGTTGCAGCAGCTTTCCTTATAACATCTGCTGATGCATATCTGACGTGTGCAGTGGAGGCAGAGGCTGAGCACGGCACAAGCAGTCCCTGACCCCCATTCCCTGTCAGCACCCACAGGGGCCCGATTTCTCCATCCTTTCTTGATTTCAGGTAGATCAGCAGTAGTGAAGGTGGCGGTATCGTTATTGCTAGCATTGTTGCACAGATGGGTGGTACCCATGGATCCCTCTTACTGTAATGAGCTGTTTGCAGTGAGGACGTATCTTTACTGAGCACAGTACACAGAACACATACAGTGTTGCCAGCATGGTGTCACTAGGTCATCATTTTTAACGCATATTCCCTGTATTTTGATCAGCAGTCTACCCAAGGTCCCACAGTGTGACACATAGCTTTCAGGCTGTGAAGCTGTGGTGAGACCTCGTCCCCGTGTCATAGCGCAGGACTTCACAGAGCGCGGCTCGGGGATGCTTTAGCTCGCTGAGTCTGCGTGGCTGCCAGAGAGAACAGAGAATTTTAATTCTGCCCCTTGTGGATGTCTTTGCTAATCCCACTGCAGAACTGAATGGATAACACGATATTTAAAACTTCCTCCTTGAGACCAAATTATTTTCTTTTCCTCTTTCTCTTCCACCCGTCTTCTGAATTCTAATTTTTTATTTTTTAAAATTTTCTCTCGTCTGCATAATTCCCCTTACCCATAGCCCTAACTTCTGAGGGTAGTAAGCAACTCGTTATACCTACTGACTACAGGAATCCGACAAACGACTGAAGGTCTCCCCTTTGCATAGCTTAGTAATAGCAGTGGTAGTAGCAGCAATAACATGTAATTAATGTACTGGAAATCCACAGAGGACAGAGAAATTAGTATGTGCATACAACCACTAGAGAAAGAGGAGTACTGGCGTGAGCCAAGAGGCGTATGCAGGCTTTGCCACCATTCTTGAATAAAAGTACCTGTTGGATGTGGGAGGGTAAATGAAAGCTGCGTTTACAGCTTTCACGTTATTCTCCTTCTTTTCCTTCATGTTCTATTGCTTTTAGTTCAGTGCCTTGCAAGTTCTGATAAATGAAGGTCAGGAATTCACATGAGGCTGTGAATTATTACTTTATGAAGACCAACAGGGATCAAGACTCATTTCCCTGCTGGATCCAGACAGTCTGAGTTGTTCAAACCAAACCAGACAAACAAACAAGCAAACAAAGAGGGGATGGAGCTATGGGGAGCTAAAACTATGCAGTGAGCTTATGTCCCTTAATTTACATACCCTTGCTTTATAACATGGACATTTAAGCCGTCCTCAGCACCCCTTGACAGACACACCAACTAGAAAGAAACCTGCAGGAATCAGTGAGGTCTTGCGAGTTGACTGTCTAGCAAACTGGGCAGCTGCAAAGATAATCTGTCCCCTGCAGAAGTGACAATTAAAATGAGGATTTGTGGAGGAATTGCTTCTGATTGATCTCTCCCTGTTTGTGCTCCTGCCTGGGAACAGAAAGATCAGTGGGTTGCGTCCTCTGGCAGGTGGGAGAACAGGCGTCAGAGGAGAAACATTTAAAGAACTGACTATAAATAAAAATTCCTGTCTACACCTTTGGGCACTGAATTATTTACATTAAACTCTCATTTAGAGCTTAATGACCGCTTTTCATAGCACCACATCTCAGAAATGTTAAAATACAAGACCAGGCCAACGTATCTGTAAAGTAATACGGCAGAAAATAAGTTTTGGAGGCTGCTTATTTTCCACCAAGAAAATATCAGTGGCTATCTAAAGCTTCTGGAAATCTAATGAAAAGTTTGCTTCTGTTAGCAAAACCTTTGCAGTTTCTTCAGGGAAGTTACCGGTCAGATTTCTGCGTGGTTGATAGAACATTGCAGCGAGTAGTCATATTCGGCACAGCAGCAGCATAGCACAGGAGGTCAGCTGGGCCGGTGTAACCTGCTGCCAGGTTCAAAGGCTGTTCTTACCCATCAGTCATGTACACACCAAGCCAAAAGGAACCTGCCTGCAGCTCCTTGCTGGGGTCTTACAGTACAGTGGGAGAGAATTTACCCGCACAATTTCCATTCACCAGGATTGAAGGAATCATGAAATCTTGCTTCATTTAGACCAGTTTAGTGGCACTGCCTTCATCTGACCATATCTGTGTTACAGTACTGATACAAGACAGTATCAGTTAACAAAATGAGACCTTGTCTGAAGCTCTATCAGGTATTAGAGAAGACGGAGCAAGGTGTGCTTGTCTCCATGCCATCTGATCCTCTTCCCCTGATCTGCCGATGCTGCTATCAGCAGAGATGCAACTGAAAAGAACCACAGGTCTCCTGCCCAGGCTAGTGTGAGGTAAATTATCAAAAGCATTTCAAAGACATTTTGGAGTCTCCCAGAAAACACCCCATGCCCTCCTTTCCCTTCCAAAACAAAACCAATCCAAACTCAGGTACCTGAAGTACAGGCCTTATGCTGTAAATAAACATTCATCAGGAGCATATGTCAGAAAGGAAAATAAAAGCAATTGTGCATCGTGGGCTTTAGTCTGCATCTACTGAATGAAATGGCAAACACATGCTCTGAAGCCAAAGGGAAGACAGTCCAGTTCTCACTGCTTTTGAAGATACCGCCTTGCTGCATTTAAAAAAAATTAAGCCAAATTGCTGCCAAGCAGGCAAAATAATTCCGTGTCATACTCCACCAGCGCAATTTAATGTGAGCAGGCTTAAATTTACTTTTACACGTACTCAAATGTGTGAAGCTTTTCACAGTGGTATAGTGGTACCTTTGAACTTGCCAGCTTCTCAGTAGTCTTCCCTTTAAATATAGAAAATGCTTTCAGATTTTTCTCTTTTACATGAGGAGCCTGAATATAGTTCCTTGCTTCAAATCCTATTTTCATTTTAATTAAAAATATTTGTAAACATATTTAGCTTTTTAAAAAGAAGCGTCACAGAACCCCTCCTTGCTGTCATCCCTCCCAGCGAGCATTACTGACCACGTCAGGCAGCGTGGTGTGCCTGGCACAGCTTTTTTTCTGTACACAACACTCGCTGCCTATTGCACTCGGAGACTTGTCCTTTTATTTCAGAGCTCTCCCATTGCATCTCGCTTCTTCATGGTTTGGAACTAGAGCAAAAAACATTCCAAATGACCAAATTCCTTCTAACTGTAACACACACTCACGTGTTCTAAAGGGTGATCTTAAAACAGCTAGCTGTCCCTTTGGTCATAAATTATAACTAGGATTTTTATTGGCCTCCAACTTTTTGACTTGAAGAGATTTGTAAGGAAACCATGCTGTCTGGTCTTTGAGGTGCAACCTCAGAGCAGAACCTTATCTGGAAGTTGGCCAAAGATGTCTGGAGCAGGTGAAATGAAGTTGAATAAATGACGTTTTTAAGACTTAAAGATACACCTTAGATGTGATATCTTTAGAAGTTCTGATCCCAGATAAATCAGATAAAACTCCTAGAATGGGAGTAATGTCGCTACGTTCATTCAGCTTTAAAGAAGTCAGACATAGCTAACATCAACTTTGCAAGCAACTCATTTAATCCAACAATTAAAAAACGTTCAGGTCGTATATCTCAGAGATTGGAAGCTTGTGATGTCATGAAGCTTATCTTTAGAAATCTTCACCTTGGTAATGGAAACATCTCTCAAAGCATTTCAAAATGGCACTCGTGAAACCTAAAATTTACCATTTCATATAGAAGCTGTTCTTGGGCAGGCTCTTTCCCCAGGCTCTTCCAGTGCTGGGGCCCGTCAGTTTTCCCAGTGGATCTCGAGCATAACAGCTTTGACGCTTTCTCGTTTCCAGTCACAGCTCAACACAAAACAGCAAACTAAGTGCTGTCCTGCCCTATAGTGCTTTACAAGGAAGGGCAGGTTTCACTTCACGAAAGATTCTGCCGTTCCAGCTGAATTACCCTAAAAGGTGGCAGCTTCACAGGCACACAACCACTTGCTTTTGCAGCTTTACGGGAAGAAACACAGTAGGTAAAACTTGAGAATAACACATATCAACGTGACTTTCTTCCTGCTGCTTTCCACGAAGAAGCTTCTCTCTTTTTTTTGGCTAAGTCGTCACTCGCCCCGCATCAGCTTCTTTCACTGCCAGCCGATGCGGTGCTCTAAACAGGGAGTCCCAGGTCCTGCAGCACAGTCTCGCCACCGCTCCCCGGCTCTGGGTTAGCTCCTGGCACAGTTAAGAGAGAGCCAGAAAACTCAGCTGCTCCATTTTAGAGAACAGAGGAGGCTTCGAAAAACAGAGTTTCAATTTCACAGCCCAGCTCTGATGGTATCTTCTGAGCTCAAGTCTAAAGCAAATGTGTGACAGCACTATAATAAAAATGTATTCCTTTAGTGAAAACTCTGAAGTATCTAATTAACAAGTTAGGAAGCTAGGATTTACATTGATAGCACGTCTCTCTTCTCTGGTATAAACAGGCTGACTGTGCCCTCTCTCACAGTGTGAAGTGTGCGGTGTGAGGCCAGATTTCCCTGAGCAGAGCTAGCAGGCACCTTGGCATCCAGGGGCACGCCGGTGCTGTCCCTCAGCTCGCTCTGCCCGCCTAAAGCCACGGGGAGCCGACACACTGCGTATCCCTGAGCCCGAGTCCCTGACAGCATCGCGCTCAGCGCAGGCTTTGCAGACACTGCCATCTGCATTCAGAAACATGTCAGAGGAGCCTGGGAGGAAAGCTGGTAGGTGTAGCTTTGTGTCAGAGCATTTGCTCAGGAATCACGAGATCCAGGCTGAGGGTACTGCGCAGGAGGGACCGGTCAGAGCCAACACCCCAGGCATGCTCTCTTTCAACTTTCCCAGACTTCAGAGGATTTAGAAAAGTTCACTTCATCCTCACAACCTCTGAAATGAGCTCCCAAACTGAAGAGCTGAAAACCAGAACAAAACCTTGGAGCACATGCACGCCTCTTCTGTAACCACTGAATGCAAAAGCAAAACTTCCCAAATTTAGTAGGATGCAAGAAGTCGCATAGGTGGCTTTTGCCTTTTGTATCTAGAATTCTTCACTCTCTCTTTGTCTCAGTCCTGCTCTCCTCTCCTCTGTTTCCCTCCTCCTCACTCTATCTTATTTTTATTTTTGCTTCCCCAGGTATAATTTCCGAGGCTTCCGCTGGCTCCAGGCTATGATCTTTGCCATAGAAGAAATAAACAGTAGCCCAACTCTCCTTCCCAACATGACCCTAGGATACAGGATATTTGACACTTGCAATACAGTCTCTAAAGCCCTCGAGGCCACACTGAGTTTTGTGGCCCAGAACAAGATAGACTCCTTGAACCTGGACGAATTCTGCAACTGCTCAGAACATATCCCTTCCACCATTGCAGTCGTGGGAGCAACCGGCTCTGGCATCTCTACCGCCGTGGCCAATCTGCTGGGACTCTTTTACATACCTCAGGTACGCTTTCACTTCTCTTGTTTAGGTACGGCTGGGGGAATTGCTGTTTGGAGGGGATCTTTAAGTACATTATAGAACCAGGAGAGGGAACTGCACCGCTGCCTTACGGGCTCCATCTCTGTTTCAGACAAAGGAAGGTTTAGAAATGCAATGGCCCTGGCTGTACGAATACATCCTTGGAGGGCTGAGGGGCAATGCAACGATGAGAAGCACTGCCTTTTGAAGTGGGACATCAATTTACGTGAAAGAAAGCAGTCTAATTCCCTCCAAATGTAGTATGTCAAATCAAACCAAATATTTTTTTTTTAGTCAGAGATACATGTCTTCAGGCTCACATTTGCCAGAAATGTATTTGGGCCAGTACAGGCATGTGCAGTGGCTATGCCAGCTTCTTCGTCCCACTCTCTGCCAATGTGTCCTAACTGCACACCAGAAGGTCTCAAGGGGAGTTCAGCCTACACGGCTTGTTGTATCTTTGCCATTTCCAATAGAACCTCAAGGAAAGAAACAATACAAAATGTGGGGGGTTTCTTACAGTAGAAATATGTCTTGCTAGCCATTTGCAATCCCCAAACACAAAGGCTACCAAGCAGGCAGTAACAACATTCGGCCAAGAGCAACTTAGTCTAGGAAGACTAGAGTCCTCTAGAGTGGTTTAGTCTGTGAACATGGGTAATTTAGGTCAGTCACTGGCAGTTGCCAGCCTTGACAGGTTATTTGTGATGTTACTTCACCGTAGTCATGCCCAACTCCCACAGAGCCCACTTAAGGCAGAGCTCACTCATTGCTAGCTACTCTTAGGTCTCTCAGCATCTCTCATCATTCAAGTAGGTGATCTGTAGAGTTGTTGCTTCTGATGATCAGGTGCTGCAAAGGTTTCTTCTGGGCAGACCTGCCTTTCTTTTGCCCTATGGCCTCCAAAACAGGGTTTGTGAGAGCATGTGGATGTGCCCTGCCTTGTCCTGGGGTCATCTGTGTGGTGGTATAGTTGTGCCATTCCTGTGTCGCAGTATCCTTCTTGCTGTCTGCTAACTCCACGGGGGCCAGTGCTGGCATCCATGGTCCCATCCTTTTGTTTAACAGCCTTGCTGCTCTGCCAAGACCCTAAGCAAAGTATGAGGCTGGCGTATTATAGCTTAATGTTGTTGCTCTTGATTTTAGATTTCCACACTGAAGACAACTGTGGAAAAAGTGCTTGGCCTTATCCATTTATGTGTTGCCTTGTATAGCCCAACATTTCCAGTTCCTCTTCTAAAACGAATACAGGTGCCAGAGCTCACAGGAGTCCTCGTAACAAGATTGTCTCACACTGCACTCTCAGTCTGTCCTGAGAGGATATATCTTTATTTCAGCCAGGGCTGCAATTCCCATCTGCACCACAAATGAAGAAGGAAGGATTCTTGTCTGCCTGGTGCACAGTAATATATCTTGTCTAGTTAATGTTATATCAGCCTGACTCTCTCACAGGAGTCTGAAAAAAATAGACATTCAGTCTCTGAGCAGGGCAAGAATGGTTTAAGCTGAGATCAATATAGGCTACCTAGGTATTGCCCAGAGTAGGACTGGAAGGTGGCGTGTAATAAACACTCTGATGGCATTTTAAGGCATACTCTTAGTTTACACATCGCGTTACCAGGTGAACAAGGGCATCCGAGAAGGGTTGGTGGGTTGGACTGAACAGAAGAGATGTTGGCAGTTCTCAGACTTTCTTTCCCTTTGAACGGCGTTTGTGGTACAAGGCAGTAGTCTTATCTAGAGGCTGCTGAAGCAGGTAGATGTCAGGAGGTTCGGTTCTGGAATGAAATCTCAGCCAGGTGGTTAAGTGTGACAACTGAAAGCAGGCTTTTAAACTGGGAGCTGTTGGGCAGCATTAGAATACGCATTATCGCTGCCATTTATAGCAAGGCCATTAGCAAATCCATGCTTAATAGACCCTGCATTTCAGTACAAGTTGGAGGTATATTTTACAATTAATGTAAGGCTCATTACTCATTCCGTTGACATAGAAACTGAAAATGTTATGACTCCAGTTCTGTTTCTCAGTATCTCACCTCACTGTACCCTTACAGCACATGTGGGAGTGGGGTACCATGCCTGTACCCCCTGGCACTAGGTTTTAGGAGATGAGAGTAGCTCTGGGCAGGAGCCTGTCCAGGGGAGAGTACAGCTCTGTGCAAGGAGGATTTGCTCCTGTGGCCCTTAAAACTGCACTAGGACACCTCTTCTTCTTTCTTGCAGAAACATTAAATGACAGAGTTTAAGGAGGAGTTAAGGTTTTCCCTAAATTTCCACTTTGTACAAAATGAGCTGTTTATAGAAGACTTTTTCAAAGTGAGAGTCAGTCCTAAAGAGTTCAGGTACCAATCTCAAAATGCAAAGATAAGTGAGTTTTAAAAGTTCTCCAGATCTTTAAACTATTCTCTTCTGGGTTTTATGGCTTTCTTCCTACTTGTAGAAAATCCAAATTATACCTTAAGAGCATATGGCACTTGTTCTGATTAGGAAAAAAAAATATTTCTCGATAGCTTTAGGAAAGGAAATAAAATCCCATTTTTACAGTAAAACACGGTGGCTCATGGAGCGTGGAATGGCTACTGGCTTCTTTGCTGATTCTGGCTAGCAATCAGGAAATACGGCTAAGGTAATATTGACCGGCATTACCTTAATACTCCGCAGGGTCAAGGCGACCGATATACATCACATGCTTCTTACTTCAACTGGCAGGGATTGTATATAACATGCATACGGTGCCTGATGGAGCCTGTTTAAGGATGGGGACAGAGGTGAGAGGCAAGGAGAGAGAGGCAGTGCTCTTCAGAGAAGGTCCAGGATGGCAGTACCAGCCTGCTGTCTCATGTCTGGTTCAGAACAGAGGAAGCCTGCATTTTGTCTGAATTATGTGCATTGCCCTCGTTTATCTAAAAGATACATTCTTCTTGTTTCTGGATTTGGCAGGAAGGGCAGTGAGGTGCGTGTAGGCCACCCGTGGCTCACCTCTTTGCCATTCCTCCAAGCTAGTGTCAGTGTCTCTCTCCCTCAGATCCGTGAACTTACAGGTGGACGTGAACTCGCTCCAGTCTCTCGGGTCCGAGCAGCTGCTCCTGTATGTGTGCCTCTGTAAGACAGTCACAGCTACAAGAACGTACAGACTCTCAGAGTGGATTGTGTGCAACCACAGGCTAAGAGTACGTGGCTGACAGTGTGGTGCTCAGCTCTCTCTTCATCCCAGCCGAGGTTACACAGGTTGACGGTGATGCTAGATAAATGTAGGCAATTTATTCCCAGGCAGTTCACTTCATGGTGTGTTTTGCTTGTTCACTGTGCTCTCACAGGTCAGCTATGCCTCATCCAGTCGTCTCTTGAGCAACAAGAACCAGTTCAAGTCCTTCCTCCGCACAATCCCCAATGACGAGCATCAGGCCACGGCGATGGCAGACATCATCGAGTACTTTCGCTGGAACTGGGTCGGAACAATTGCAGCCGACGATGACTATGGCCGGCCAGGGATTGAAAAGTTTCGGGAGGAGGCGGAGGAGAGAGATATCTGCATTGATTTTAGCGAGCTCATCTCCCAGTACTCAGATGAAGAGGAGATCCAGCAGGTGGTGGAGGTCATCCAGAACTCCACAGCAAGGGTGATTGTTGTTTTCTCCAGCGGCCCGGACCTGGAACCCCTCATCAAAGAGATCGTCAGGCGAAACATCACCGGCAAGATCTGGCTGGCGAGCGAGGCCTGGGCCAGCTCTTCCCTCATAGCCATGCCGGAGTTCTTCCGCGTCATTGGCAGCACCATTGGGTTTGCACTGAAGGCAGGACAGATCCCAGGCTTTCGTGAATTCCTGCAGAAGGTGCATCCCAAGAAGTCCACCAACAACGGCTTTGCCAAGGAGTTTTGGGAGGAGACGTTTAACTGCTATCTCCCCGATGGGTCCAAAAATTCTCCAGCTTCAACTGCCTTCCACAAGGGCCATGAAGAGGGACTGGGAGCTGGAAATGGAACGGCTGCCTTCCGACCTCCGTGCACAGGGGATGAGAACATCACCAGTGTGGAGACACCATACATGGACTACACGCACTTGCGGATATCCTATAACGTGTATTTGGCAGTATATTCTATTGCCCATGCCTTGCAGGATATATATACCTGTACCCCTGGGAAAGGACTCTTCACTAATGGATCCTGTGCGGACATTAAGAAGGTTGAGGCATGGCAGGTAAGTCCTTCATTCATGTGCCTGTGCAATATACCTGCAGAAAAAAAGACAAGCTGTCCCGGAGCTTTTAGGGTGCCTCTCATAATCGTGGGTCTCAGACACAGCATAAGGCTCCTGGGATGTAGCCTATCATTGCGTGCAAGTTGGGTGCGTGCTCCCACCCCACAGGGAAGGTAAGGTAAGTTGTGTTAGGTTTACCTACAGTGAAAGGGGCTTAAACTAAGTTAAATTTTCTCGCATTTGCTACAGGCCAAAAGTGCACACACAGACAATTACCACAGCCTGGCTGACGCAAGGTAACTTGATCATATATTGAGCCCTTACATAAACAAGAGGGCCTGGAGAGAGCACATGAACAAGGAAAACAGTTTTTAGAGTTCATTTTCTTTGGCAAGCTCTATGTCTTTTGCAATCCCACAGCAATTTTCCATACAGGCCGTATTTTTTTTCCACAGTTTTAAGCTTATATAGGATCAAACTAAAGCAGGTTGAGTAATGAAGGAAAATAGTGTGTGGATGTTGGGCAAATAGTAGATAGCTGCTTTGATTTGGCAGTGATATTTGTGAACTGATAAAATGATACTATCGACTTAGTCACGTTTACCCATTCATTGGATGCGTTCTGCCCACCAGTGTATGGATGGTTTTCTGGCATTTTGTCTTCTGGTCCTTTATGAATACTCTGTGCCTTACCATATGTTTGATTGTGCTATCCGATGTGATATTCAGTATGTGTTTTTAACATCTGCTGCATTCTTAAATAACAGAATTAGCTTGTGAGGCTGTATCAAATGAAGATATGTCAAATATGTAGCAAATTCTTTTTGCCCCGTTTCTGGTCATCACAGAAAACTTGGGCCCAAACGCAGCTGAAATCAGAACAACAGGGATGACTCTAAGGAGGATCACATCCCCGTTTGCATGTGTAGTTTACTCTATTCAGGATAGTCTAACCAAAATAAAGGCTATCCGTGCCACAGACTTTGCAGATGTTGGGTCAGCGTTGGCATGTGGGAACTGCAGTTTGGTTCCTGTCTAGTCTCAGGCAACTCAAAAACATCAGTCAGATCAAAGTAAAAGGCTTTGGCTTGGCATTTATGGGAAACCTGCATTGCTCTAGTTACCTGATTTGGGTTTACTGAAACCGCTTTACTTGGAGTTGATGAGTGCAGGGTTTGACCCTGGTTTAGGGGAATCCTGCGATTGCTGGCTCTCTCTGAGGTTTCTGTCTTTCAAAGCTATTCTGCTTTTCAGGAGCATACTGGCAGAAGTGGGCAAGTCGCAGACAGATTTAGCTTTCACTGTGTCGGTAAAAATGATCCAGAATAAATATATTTTTAATTCGTTCCCTTATGCCTTGTCAACTTGGAAAGTAAAGCAGGATATTCATACCACAGCTAAGTAAAATAATGTGGTGTTTGTTGAGGATTCCACAATTGGGAAGAATGTCCTCTCATTTCTGTGTTGCTTGTCTGGTGCTGAAAGATGCTGGCTGCATCCAAATGGAAAGCATCCTGCTGATCGAGGCTTTTGGGTATGCATACTTGCCTTAAGGGAGGGAATCGGCGTCAAGAAAGAGTACGTGGGGGATAACAGGACTGGGTAGGAATATCGGGTGCTACAAAGGAGCAGGCTGTATTTGAAATGGCCGCCATGATGTGGTGTTGGCTGTCAAGCGTATTTGATATTTGTGCATTTTTTCACTTCATTTCAAAATCAAACACATGAATAGCAGGTAAATGCCAAATTTGTGTGCACACCTACTTCAAACCAGACATTGCGGCTCATTACCCCGGGGAAGCTTTCCTCAGCCCTGGGGGTAATGAGTTCACCTCACAAACGTGCATCCCCCAGCGTCTCCAGAGAGCGGTTTTCTGACAACCTGCACTAAAATCAATCTCATTTGCAGCAGTACTTCTGCCGGTGGTCAGTGCCTGTCCCCTCCTCTCACAACTGGCTCCAGGGTTTCTTGAGACGAAGCAACCTGAGGGAGCGAGGATGGTGTGAGGAAGCCTGGGACTGGAGGCAGCAGCCGCTGACGGTGTCTGCAGTCGCTGGCCAGGTGGTGCGTGGGACAGATAAGGCAAACCCGGTGAACTCGTAGCTCAATTAACCTGAGCTCCTGTCCAGAGCAGCCCTTGGGGTGGTGGCTGGGGAGGATAAATGGTGTGTTCCACAGTTCGATTATGGACCATTTAATTTTGTTGCTTTTCAATGGCGTTATCCCATTAACACGTATCATTTATTCGTGGTCTGCTAATTGTTCATTTTATGTACTCAGAATAGAAACCTTTTTGGAGGAACTGGTTTATATAATTTGTGGAGGGTGCTTGTGTGGGTCTGTATAGAAAAAGAACATTTTTACCTCAGCGACCAGTTCGTTTGAACTGGACAGCAGGAAGCCTAGCACAGAATTACTCTGAGGTGGTTAAATTGGGTGCAGTTCTCCTCTGAAGAATTTACCATCTACTGTTTGAGAAAGCTCTAAGTGTGTTTCAGCATGGGGAGCCCACACCTTTTCTGTGTCTCCCAAGCTGAAATATCAAATATTAACAGCTTTCTTCTCTACTTATTTATAGCTACTTGTTTAAGAAGCTGCTTACTCATTTGCTCCGCCTGAGTCGGTGGTCTGTGACAGACCCCATCCATAAACCCAGTCGCTTCCTTTCGTTTTACCGACGCCTCTGAAGCTGGCAGCGGGCACCTCCGCTAGGGACGGGACGGGTCAGCCCGCGCTCGCCGGCTGCCGCAGCACGTGGGGAGATGCGGGCGCAGGCAGAGCTGGTGAGCAGGCAGGGCAGCTGCCAGGCAGGAGCTGCGCCACTAGCCCCACGCACGGGCCTGCCCGCGGGGTTCAGGGTCCTCTGTCTGAAAATGGGAAAACTTGCACTTCTGTACTCTACAGAAAGTTACAGACTTTAATAGGATGTCTGTGCTGCCCTTATTCTGAGCAGTGTATACGCCTGCAACTGTCATATTTTAAGAACCTACCCTGCTGCAAGGCAGAAGATAACCCGGGTGCACACCTTTGCAAGACGCCTGCAAAGAGCAGGCAGTATTCTCTGCACGTGCCATCGCTGTGTCCTGCACAATATGGATCAAGATCAGGTTAATTACTTCTTTTTGCAGTGTGTTGTTCAGGTAACAAAAACATGCAGGGCAATTCAGAACAAAAGGTATAAGCAATTTCTGTCACATTTGCAAAAGGCAGAATTTGACACCAAGCACTAAGGATTAAAGTGCATGACTGCAAATAGTACAACAGAAAGAATCCTCTTAAAGGACTCCATCGCCGCTGATGATCAGATGCCCGTTCTCTTTTGCTGGTAGGCTGTGACTTTTTTAGGAGACTGTGTTGAGCAGGGCTAATTCCGTGTGTTGCTCTGCTTCATGGACTGGCCTCCCCCAAATGCAGGCTCTCCTATAAGCTATAAAATAGTGGTGGGAAGGTGTGGCGAGAGGTGGGACATGGGCTCAGGACTCCTGTGCGGATGCTGCCTTTGTCCAGATTCCCTGCATCTTTGGCCTGTTTCTCCATAACAGCTCAAACAGTTTGCTTTTGAAGTCCTTTTTCCTTAATGTCTTCCTTGATAAGATTTCCCAGGTCCCCCAGGTTCCTTCATTTTCTTGGTCTCTGCTCACGTGGCTGTTCCCACGGTCACTTCTAACAGCAAGTCCCTCTCTTCTTTTTTCAGTCCGCCTCTGAGCAAAGATTTAGAACCCTTTGGGGCATTTCTAGGAGCCTCTCTGGTGTCTCTCTCATTTCAAACAGTGGGTGGTCCTGCAAAAAATAAGAGGAAAACCAGTAAGGGATCCTAATCTGTCCTTCAGAGCAAATATTTATTACTTTGTATTCTTTCTGTGTGAGAAGAGGAAAGCCCTGTCTTTTCCTCCAACATAGTTCACCCCGTGTTTCTGCCCATTCGTTTGGCAGCTGACGGGCCTCTCTTTCTGTCTCACAGTAAAAGCATTGTGAATAAATGGGGAAGGTGGGCTCCTGGGGATTTGAGAAGGCAAAAGCGTGCAGTCGCAGGGTCGTGGAGCAGAGCATCCTTAGGTGGACTCCCGGACAGTCGTCAAGTTGTGGTTACGCTGGAGGCTGTGAACTTTGGCGGGTTCGTGAGTGAAAAATGAGATAGGCATCAAGGCAAAGCACAGTGCACAGGCTGAAAAATGCGCCGTCCTAAAGATGGGCAGGTTAAAGACATGCTAATGTAAATTATCCTATGCCTAGAAATCTGTTTGACCTCAGACTTAGTGAAAAGCTGCCATATGCTGTTCCACAAAATACAAGCAAATACAAATTGGCATCACCTAGCAACACCTCAAGTCTTTTATTACACCCGTGTACCTCCCAGCAAACAGTTCCTTCCTCTGTGCCGGTGATAACACATTATGAAGAGGTAAAAATGGATTGGTGCCTTCTCCAGCTTTGCATTTAGGTATGTCTGGCTGGCTGGAAATTGATTCTGCAAGGCTTTAAAGAAGTGAATGATGCCTTAGATGACACACATCTCTCCAGACCTTTGAGCCTAAGGGCTTATCTAATCAATTTTGTGTCTGTTGAACTGTATAGGCCTGTCTGAACAATTAAAATGGTGTATGGAAAACAGCTGCTTTGTGATACAGAGAGTGAAACAGTATCAGAACAGGTATTAACTGAGGCCAGCGCGAAAATGAGTCGTTTGGGAAGAATTGCAATGAAGGCAGAGGAAGGTGCTCAATATCAGGCAGCTGCAAAACCTCCCCTAGTCTGCATTACAGATGCACTGGAGATCTATTTGTTATGAACGGAAAGCAAACATTTCACCAGTGTGCCTTTGTTGTGGGAGACCAAATAGAGAGGCAGACAGTTTGAGCCACACGCAGAAATGTGTGGGTCGATAGAGCAAACACAGCTATTTCCCCACAAGGGCAATAACAGATGATTGCTTATTCATCAGTTTGGAGATAACAGCTTGCTGTCAGCTGAGAACATCACTTGTGAGCTCTTCAACTAAGCAGACAATAAATGGAGTGTTATTTAGATGTCTCTGCAACTAAAAGGAGACTTAACTGGACCTTACTCGAGGGGGGTCAGCCTTGTAGCGTCACCAGTGGAAAATGCACAGGGACACCATCGCCCCATCGGGGTTGCTAGAAGAAGGCTGAACGAACAGCACGCAGCAAATACGCAACCTCTATGTCGTGCAGTAAGGAGCTGCGGTTATTAATTACTTGGTGGAGAACGGCTGAGGTTCTTCTGAATTGGGGTAGTACACACTGCCTGATGACAAAAAAAGCGGTATTCCTGCCCACCCCCAAACATGCTGAATTTTTCATAAAAGTGATTTTTAATATAGTCACTTGTATGCTGCATTACAACAAAAGCTGTATTTGAAAAGAAGCGTTTTCTAATGTTTATGAAGCTCATTTGTACCTTTGTCACTTGGGGAAAAGAAGTCAGTTTTTCAGCCTGTATTGGGCCTGGGAATTTTAGGGAAGGCTCCACGAGATGCTCATATACTGTCTCTGTCTGTAGCGACTTCAGATAATAATTATCCCTTGAATTACCAAGACATCAGTATCTTTTGCTAAGACACAGCATGTCTGTTACACAAAAGGATGTAAAGTTTCTTCTAGGACTGACCTTGCCTGATGCTACTCACAAATGGAGCTGGTGACAAAGGGCACCTTGAGCATCCCCTAAAGGCCCTCAGAAAGTGAGGCGAGGAAACAAGTGGATTTATCAACAATTCAGTTTCATGGTATAATCATTCCTCTGGCTGATTTCCATTTATCCCAAGGTAGGGTTGAAGCTAACTTCAAAGGCATGATAAACATAGCATAGTTCGTTATTTCTTCTCTTTCTGGGTGGTCAGCCGTCTTCACAGATGCTTTACTAACCAGCCACATAGTTTTATCCCCAAAGTGAACTTTTCCGCTCTATGAAGGACTGGTGTTGCTTCACGCAGTGGGTGAAGTTTGGAGGAAGGAGAACAAATGACCTTTATGGCATATAAAGGGCCCTTTTGCCTTGTAGAATCAAAAGAGCAATCTCCCCACTGAAGCAGAAGTAATACTTTGCTCAGAAAGGACTTCTACCTGTGTCTCTAGGAGGAATTACATGAAGGTTATTTAGGAACTGTAAAAATCAAAGCCTTGACAAGAGATTTCTTTGTGGGCTGAGACTTATATTGATAAAGAAAATGGAAAAAACAGTTTTGAGCTAGTAGCCAAGTGGAATGTGCCCAAACGCAGTGAATCCACTGGGACTTCAGTTGACCACTGATGGGACCTGTGACTGAACAGATGTCCCGTCTAAATGTCCAAAATGGTTTTGTGAGTTCAGTCAACTCAGTGTGAATACTGGAAACTTTAGGACTATTTTTTTGTTCTTTTTTTTTAAATGGATAGTAGTTCTTGAATAGATTATAAATAACCATAGAAATCAGGTTTGACGAATGACCATCGTTTTGTTAAAAGAAATGATGCCAAGTATGCACTATCAGTTGGTTGTCATTCTAACAGAGAGAGGCAACTTACTCAAGCACTGAAGTAATTAATACTATGGTTCCAAACAAGAAAGAATTTACAGTGAAAAGCTGTGACTTCCTCCTGGCCTAGAGACGGGCACGATTCTTCAAATCGGTATCAGCAGCGTTCTGTGCAGGACACAGCTTCAGGCCTTGTTGGGACTTCGAAGAGACTGATCCATAAGGGGCTGTTAGGAGAAAGCGACAGCAAATGGGTGCGGAGGGACACATGTACAGACTCGTTCTCTGCACAGCTGGGTAGAGACAGCATTAAACACCTCCCGGAAAAGACATTTCAATCAGATTTTGATTATGCTAGGCATTATATGTGAATTATGCTACTTGAAAACACTGAAGTTACAGGATAACCATTGGCTCTATTATTCACGTTAATAATTGGACAATTCATTATATATTATTTAGTATTAAATTTAGACTTAAATTAATAAAAAGAGCCCTATCTTAGGCTTTTAGATACTTCACCGTAACAGTTATTGTGCAGTATGAATGCACCCCAAGAGCATTAAAACATCGTTTACTCAGTCAGGACTTCTGCCAATAGATTCTGCACCGTTAGTACGCACAATGCCCTGGGCCATTGTACCCACTGGATTTCTTCGTATTATACTTGTTACAAGTGAAAAACAAAGCAGCTATGGCATTAAGGCTAGACTAGGTGACCATGGTGGTTCTTTCATATCACGGCTCTAGGTAAAGCCAGCAGCGTACAGAGTACAGTACGAAATACCATTTAACAGCACTGACAGCTCTCACTGTACCTGTACCATTGCCTCTGTCTGTCCAGAGACCATATCTCTCCACAAAACCTCAATACTAACCTAAAAACTGTTCAAATGGAGTCACTTTCCCTGCAGTTTGAAATCCTTTGTATAATAAACTATGTACATGTACGCCACGTTCAGGAAAGTAATCATGATCCGTCTAAGGGATGCTTCACGTTGGAGGTAAAGCCTAGGTATTTCAGTCCCGAAGGGCTGTGCTTGCCAGTCAAACTAGTGTTTAGCAAGATTTATTTTCCCCAAAGACATGCTGACTAGCAGACCTTTTTTTATTAGTATGATCCATGGCAGGTCACATCTCTTGTCACAGATCGTGTCTTATTTCTAGTTGGGATTTAACTGACCTTTAATTTCATTGGTCCTTACTTGGCCTTGCTCTATTAGATTTAAAAGTCCAGATGAAGTACTCATCATTTATCTCAATATGGTATTTATGCACATTGATCAAATTATTCCTTGGTCTTATCTTGATAATTTAAACAGAGTGGGTTTTAGCCATAAGATTTGTTTTCTGCTTTATTTCTGTATCTTGTCCATTTACTCATCCTTCTTTTGGTATGTATTCAGTATTGCTCTAACAGCCTCAGCACAGCCAGACAGTGAAAAAAATCCCACATTTACATATGCCTATTACCTCCCCATTTATTTGTGCACAAGTTGCATCAGCTGCCCGTGCCGCAGCATGCCACGGAAAGGTCGCATTAAGTTGCCAGTAACGCTTTGCAGGATGCGGTACCCTTTCTGTGCCTGCGGCTGGAATTCGTTACGCCTTCATGCCTAAGTCTGAATTTCACTGCGTTAAACACGGATGTGGGAGCACTATCGGGGGGAATGCTTTGTCTTGATTATTATTTACCGTTACGTTAATCCATGCATTTTCTGAAAATTTTCCCAGCGACGCTGTTGTATTTGCTGCCAGCGTATTGATGAACATACTGGGTAACCCTGAGTTGTTCACTGGGGCTGGAGGAATTCCCCATGAACTAATCACCTGTCACTATTGATACCTGTTTGTACAAATCTTTCGGGCAATTCTTGATCCATGAATAGATGCTTTACATTAAATGTAAACCTCAGATATTTCACTTCTAAAGGGGTATGTTTGCCAACCAAACTTGGATTTAACAAGATCTGTATTCCTCAAAGCCTTACTGCCTGGCAGCGATTATGTTTCTGTCCTATAATTTTATATTAATTGATCCTTGACCCAAAACTCTTGTTTTCGCATTGTTTTTCCTGGGATTGATGGCAGGCTAACCAGCCTTCCGTTCCAGAGGACGTCCCTCTGCCTTTTACGATACCGTCTTTGCTTGGCCGCTGTTGCAGCCCTTCGGAGGCTGACCCTGGGGCGGCCCACGGAGCAGAAATGCAAGCCTCCGTAAGAGGGGTTCGCCCTGACGCATGCCCTGCACGGGCTGGCACGTAGGGAAACCTCAGGCACACTGTTGGGAGTGCGTTACACGTGCATGTGTACCAAAAAGGTGGATTGGGATTGCTGTGGAATAATATTAGGTGGCATATTGACTTTGTCATTCAAAGCCAGTGGCGTTTTTATGCATACATCATAAACCTACTGTATTAGCGCTCTTTTTATTGCTTGTGGAGTGCTGTGATGAACTGTCTGGTTCTGTCAGCCTTTTAGATCCAATTTAAATTGCTCGGGCTGTTCTCTAATCTCTTTTTAAGGACCTTCTACCTCCATTACTGTCACATTATGGCTCCAAAACAAGTGCCCTTGGGATAAGAACGTCCAGGGGTTTTTTCCGATAGCAAGGGCAATAACAGATCATTCATTTAGCTTTCCTGCTCCTCCTTAGCTGTCTCTTTAGCTTCCCGTCCTCTTTAGCTGTCTCTTACAGCCTTATGTCATGAGGGTCTGGCATACCTGACACCTTTCAATTTTAATATGTTCAAGAAATTTCTTAATATGTTGCCTGGTGATTTTTTTCCTCTTTGTTCTCCAGATTTTTTTATATTCTACTTTTCCTTAATATAATACTTGTGTTTCACAGCCTTGTTTGAATGGTCTGTGTCGAATGAGTGCTTTTAGAGCACACCATAATAAGTACTGCTGTTTGAGCTTTATTTGTGTGATGAGGATAGAAACATATCATTACCCCTTATTGAATGAGCTCTTATTTTAATGAACACAGCCAAAAATTCTGAACTGATAAGGGGTTTGTCACGCATACAGATCAGGTACCGTCATTCAGCCCTTTACTCTAGCTTATCACGGATTTTCTCCATTCTGTTGGGTAGAGAGACCTCCGACATCGCTGGCCTACGCTTGGACATCACTGGGGCAGAGTCTAGTCAGAAGCCTGCTTGATTTTGTATGTCCTTGTATTCCATGTCTAGGGATTCTCCACAGACATTATTTTTCATTTTGCTACCGTGATTTTTTGTCCTGATTACTAGGAACTGCATTGATGCTCGCAGGATTTGTGAGGAGGGGAGAGACGCTGTCACTCCAACCATTTTTCTCCAGAAGTAGTCAGTAGATCAGACTAAGCCTCTTTGGGATGGCACTGAGCTGGGACCGAGGCTACTCCAGATGCCTTAACTCCTGAAGTTACTTGTAGGAAGGATTCTTTCGGACTCTAGGGAACTAATAATATAATATCATGCTTTGGGCCATACAAATATATTGGGGTACCATCATACAGCTGGACCTTAATTTAAAACAGAAAAAGGAGAAAATGTTAGAGGAAAAAAACTCTTTTGTCATCTCTCTCTTCCCCTGGAGTTAGTCAAACTCACTAATTGCAGTTAATTGAAACACCACTGTCCAAACAAGCATTTTTGACAGACTCAAAATTAAGTGTATCCCCTTCTTCCCATTAAAAAAGTAATTACAATTAAAAATGGAACTGTGACTTGAAGGTCACATTTTTAAGTTTGACTTTAAGAAACACGTTTGCACTGACTTCCAGTTGACTGGATTTCACATGACGTTTTCCTGTGTAAATCTTTGGTTTCAGAAAATCCTATAGTTGAGATGTGTGCAGAGGGTGTGCCCACTCTGTTTATTTCCTCGTGTATCATGTGGATCCAGTCAGGGCCAAGCACATGAAAACTTTCTTGCTAGATCTTCCAGTCATGTCACACTTAGCAAAATCATTATCCTTTATCATAGCATGCTTAAGCAATGCGCTGTTACCCATCGGCGTTGCATGAAGCGGTACGAGCTCAGGACTTGCATTCTATAGACAAGGGCACTTAGAACAGCAGGCGTGCACATGGCCAACGTGAGTTTTGGAGGGCCTTCAGGAAACAAAATATCCTGGTCCCATCTTTACTGTGTCCTGCGACCTCCGAACTGATGGTTAAATCAGTCTGGAAAACCAGCCGTGCGATGCCAAAATACTGTAAGATCATTTCTCGATTACTTTGGAAACCTCAGTGGCTCAGCAGACAGGTCTTTCTGAAGCATTTTAGACCCGGTTTTGTAATGGCATTCAGACATCTGCAAACACCAGTAAATACCTAATAGGGTTTTCTGAAGTACCTCGGTTAGACCTGACCTGTGCAGCCTCTGTTGTGACATCCACTAGGCTTGCGGTTTGGAGTTCTTTCTGGACATCCTTGTAAACATAGTACTGCAGTACATCTGACCCTAAATCAGATTAGTCCCGTTTTATATCAAGTCCCATTTTGAAATGTGTGCCTTCGACATTTTTGGTTTAAGTGACTTGCTCCTACTGTCATAGCAGCTATGAGTTCGTTACTTCTGGCACCTTTCACTGTCAAGAAAGTGTCAAAGCTGCTGCAGTTTTGAATCAGCAAAGCAGTGTCCCTTGGTTGCCGGCTAGAAAACCACGTGAGCTAACCCATCAAGCCCAGTTACAGGCAGTCCAGCTGGTCCTTGCTGTAGGAAACTTTAGGCTTCATCGGTTCCCAAGCAGACCGAGCGCTCACGGCACGGCGTGAGACAAAGGAAGCACCGAGCACCTTCCACTGCGCAGTGCGTGAGGTGTTGCCAACGCAGTCCGTCTGAGTGCCTCCCTCTCCCAATTTCTGCAGGTTTCTATTGCAGGGCCTGCTTCTCTCTCACAAAGAAAAACCCAAAGGTATGCGTGGCTGCCCATGTCAGCACCGCTGCTGCCCCTCCTCGAGCAGAGGGCACTGGTCAGTGGAAGCGGAGGAGAGATCCATCTCTCAGCTGCCTGGGGAGCTCATATCCATGATGGAAGCAGAACCAAACCAATTATCAGTTAAAATGTGCCAATCGGCACTTCTTGTCATAGAATCATAGAATCGTTAAGGTTGGAAAAGACCCTTAAGATCATCGAGTCCAACCATTAACCTATCACTGCCAAGTCCACCACTAAACCATGTCCTTGAGCACCACATCTATCCATTCTTTAAATGCCTCCAGGGATGGAGACTCAACCCCTGCCCTGGGCAGCCTGTGCCAGGGCCTGACAGCCCTTTCGGTGAAGAAGTTTTTCCTAATATCCAACCTAAACCTCCCCTGGCGCAGCTTGAGGCCGTTTCCTCTCATCCCATCGCTTGTTCCTGGGGAGAAGAGGCTGACCCCCACATCATGGCAGCTTGATGTCCTGTACGTCTCCGGAGACCTGAATAAAGTCAGTCGGCTTTGCAGGGGTCTCTGCTTCTGTGAGAATAGGGCACCTCTTTCCCACAAATCACTACATGTGTCATAAACAGTTAAATAGCCCTGCACTTCCATTTCTCTTCAAATGGATGCCAGACTGGCTGTCTAAGAGCTATCATCACCACCTCTGGACCTCTCTAATCTTCCTTTAATTTTATTCTTCTTTTCTGATCAAGTGACTAGAACTAACTGCATTTTTCAGGGGAAACTGTACTACTGATGTACATATTGGCACCATATTTTCAGTGTCATTTTCTTTCTTACTTTCATATCCTAATATTTTGTTTGCTCTTTCAACTGCATAATGCACAGTGTTTTTACTGAGCTGCCTACAAGAATGAACGGGTCTTTGTCTTAGTGGTTAGTTAATTTAGTTTCCAATAAAGATTATGGATAGATTAAATTATTACTTCTAACATATGGCACATTGTATTTATCATACACATTTAGCCTTCAGTCGTGCTGTCCATTGACCTTCCTAGCTTTACGAGCATGTCATTCAGTTCTTATCAAAGTGTAACAACTTTGAATGTTTTTGAGTTATTCTCAGCCTTTTGTACAGCTATTCTTGAGTCTTGAACTGAACTCTTTCTTCCACCCTGTTCTTCAAGTCACTGGCAGATCGAGCCTTTCACCAGAGCTGGGATGTCCACCCCATCTTGCCAGCATTCCTTTGCAGTATTGTCAGTGAATCTCTAGCCGACTATCAACGTTCTCTCTCTTCAGCTCTTTGAGACCAGCCCTTCTTCCAGAGTTTATCTCCTTTTCTTCATCTGCACTGTTACCAACCTGACAGTTTCAATCCTGGAGTACAGCCAGCCTTGTGCCGTAGGTGATGACTAGTCTTGATTATTTTAGCATGACGTGCCCAGTATCCCAACCACAGACCAGGCACTCCTTGTTCATGGGGCTGGACACGTGTGACAGAAAGGCATCCCATTTTTTGGTGAGATGTTTACAGTGACAATCCCAGCTCTGTTCCTGGGTCCCTTTCAACTTCTCCACCTGGGTCACCCTTAGTGATAAACAGTATTAACAGTCACTTCTTCAGAGCAGAAAACCAATAGGAACCAGGTGCCGTAGGTGGAATATCACAGGTGGTGCACGGTTACGAATCACATCCTCCACTGGCTGAAGAAATCCGTTCTCTTCTGAATGGCCTTCGAAAAAAGGTGGGATTAACAGCGTTGGCTTATCCTGGCATCTTGGTTTTAAAAAGAATATCAGACATAGATAGATGGAAATGAAAGGAATAAAGAAAAAAAACCCCATTGCTTCAGGGAACCTTTCTTTTAAAGTATTTTACAAGTGGCTCTTTCAGAAATGGCATGGGCGTATTTCCTCCTGATACTCGAGCACTGGCAGAAACCAAATCCTGTATGCCATGACCCCTGGGCTAATGTGATAGCTGAGCTCTCAAGTCCTTACGCCTATTACAGCACTATGAAAGTGTCTTCTCCGCGTGCTCGATTAGGAATCCAAAACAAGAGGGGAGAATGGGCCCTCAGCAATTCAGAACGAAAGGGAGGACTTGCCATCTTCAGTACGGTTGCCAGCTTTTCATCTTCACATTGAGCCATGAAGTGGAATTGTTCGCTGCTCTCAGGATGGGCACCCTACCGAAGCAAAGAGAAAAACATTTGGTCCCCATTGGTCCAAAACTGTTTTACAGGCCTGGATCCAGCTAGGTAGACAGAAATTAAAACTCAGTGTGGGAGAATGTATGATGTTAACTGTGAAGACAGGATTCCTTGCAACTGCGTGTGAGGAGGGGGAATCGTTTGTCTTGTATGGGGACAGACACCTGTAACGTGCCCGGTTCACTTCACTTGCAGGACCATTTGACCTAGTGAGGAAACACGTTAGAAAGACACTGCAGAAGGAAGCCAAGGGTGTTAAACCCTTGCTGGTATATGGAGACTAGTTAAGGGCCTGTCACAGTTGAGACAGAGTAAACGACAACCCATAGTAAATCCGGATACAGACATTTATTTAAGAACTAACAAGACTAGAGCTTTTAACCTGCTTAGTACCTTGCTCACTTGCCCCACTTTTGTTTAGCCCAGCTGCTATCAAAATGCGCAGCCAGTACATACTGCTTGCAGCTAGCAGAGTACGAAAGGTCAGTTTGGGACATTCCTGCATACACACAATTATCTGCGGCCTGACGGCTCTTACAATGTAAGTGGGTTTTTTTGCCTACCACCGGCCCTAATACTAGTGACACTAAGTAAGTGTCTGCTCCAGATCAAGAAAAGGTGAAGAAAGGCTAAGGAAGTTGGCAAGGCAAAGCAAAGGTATTAAGTGGTGTTTATTAAAAGTGAGGCAGCATCCTTCAAATAGCTGAGTTATTTCCAGTGAGTAAAATTAAAAGGACCATAAACTCTGGCAGGTTAAATGTAAAAATAAAACAAGGCAGGCCAAAAACCAGAATGAGGAACAGGCTGTAAATGGGGTAAAAGCTCATAAATCCTTTTTTAACACTTCGGCAGTAGGAGTGTCTGTTGAGCCATAGATTATCCCTGCAAAAGACAAGGTAAGGCCATGACAGAAGAAAAGTGTGCTCTTTAAGGACAAACTTGAGCAGGTTCCTGAGTTTGTTTGTTTATTTATAGGGGACTTGTAGAGGATCTGTCTGGGATTGAAGCGACTGTAGAAGAAGCTATGGGACACGAGAGCAAAACAAACTTTAATACTTTGGTGAGAGCGAGTGATGTTCGCCCAAGAGCTCTGCCAGAGCTCAGAGGTGAAGTAGCTGAAGTGCTGGCTATGGTGACCAACCCCTCGCTTAAAGCAGTCTTGGGCCCTGAGACCTAGAAAGTTGACAGATGTGACATCAATTTTTTAAAAAGGTTCTGGAGGAGATCCAAGGAACTAGCAAAGCCTGACTGAGCGCATTATTAGAAACTGTAGTAAAAAAAAAAAAAAAAAGGAAAAATAGAATATACTAAGGAGGAGTCACCATGACTTTTGTAAAGAGAAGCCCTACCTCACAAACCTCCTGAAGTTCTTTGAAGGCATCAGGACGTATGTAGATAAGGGAGATCCTCTTCATAGGGTATGCTCAGACTTCTAAAAGGCTTTTGGTAGTCTGTCACCAAATTCAGTCCTTGCATGGATAAAGAGTTGGTTGAAAGACAGTCAGCAGAGGATATAAATAAATCGTCAGTTCTGACTAATCACAAATGAGGTGCTCTTCAAGCTTGAGCAGGTCCTTGGGTGGCTCTGTCTGAGTAGCAGTCAAAGAAGCAAATGCACTGTTAGGAATAGTCACACTGGAAAAGGGACAGAGAGGAAAACAGAGTGCCCTCGGGCCACTGTATCAACCCTTGGTGCATCTTGCTTCAGTATCACGTGCCGGTCTCAGAATGGATGAAGCAGTCTGGGAAAGTCTGGAGAAGGGTCAATGAAACAGCTTCTGTACAAGAAGCAGCAAAGTCGGATAGGGCTCATCAGCCTGGGAAAGAGGTGGCTGAAGAGAGATCTGACAAAGGTTTGTAAAATCCTGACGGGCGTGGAAAAGGTGACTAGCAAATGACAGTTCTCTGCCTCTTCCAACACAAGCACAAAGGGCAGCAAAAGAGATTAGCAGCTGCTCTGTTCTGACAGGCTAGAAGAGGTGCTTTTCTCATAAAACGTAGATCTCCTTGCTGTAGGAGGCTGTGGATGTGAAAAGTCTGCACGGGTGCAGAACACAAACGTGCAACATCATGGAAGAAAAATCCACTTATCAAGTGGATCGTTGTCAAGTACAAAGACCTTTGGCCCAGGAAGTCACCGAGCTGCAAAACGTGTGAGAGTATTCTGGGGAAGCATCACGTCCCCTTCTGCTCCTCTGTAGGCATTTTCTGTTGGCCACAGGCAGAAAGAGGTCCTGGGGAGATGGGCTGCTGCTCTGACCTAAGACAACTGTATTTATGTCATGGTTTTCTGGTCCTTCCATAAGAGTGGAAACCACATGATCCAGAGTATCTAGCCTGGATAAAGCATGGGATGCTACGTGGCTGGGAATGGCCTTACCAGGAATAATAGGAGGGTGAACTAGAGGGCAGCTTGCGAGTCCTTTCTGATAGCAGGTGGAGCCTGTGACAGAGGGGGGAAAAAAAAAAAAGAAGGAAAAATTACAGACAGAACTATCTGACGACAGCAGCTTGCACAATGCTCTCCCCGCAGGCTTCCACCAGCTGCTGGAGGTGTATTCAAGCCACGAGGCCAACACTTCTTCCATAAACGCTTGGTTCCAGGACATGAGACACGCACCCCTGACATGTGCTCTTGCCCTCGCTGCAGCAGGGTCTTTTAAGTCTTTGTGGATTGAGTCCTGGGTATTTATGTTTCTATCTTTAGTTACAAAACACAGTGACACATTTTTAAGTGTAAAGCCTTTAGCTAATCATTGATAGACTGGTGCCTATAAGAGTGCTGTAGTTATTCAGAGTCTACAGCTTCCTCTTTTAAAGTTTAGTGCTTATATATTTCTTGGCTGTTTAAACTGTATTTGCACCCTGTAGGGAGCAGAACTTGTGTGATATACAGGTATCATCCTGGGATTTTCTTACATCTAAAATGGGAACATGTCCTCGCAGTCATTCAGTTACCATTTCACAAGCTGCGCCTCAGAAATTTAGACATGAAGGCAAACTTTGGTACTTGCTGGAAAGAGAAAACAGGTTTTGTTACTCCTGTTGCCTCTCCATTTGGGATTTTAAATAGGTCCTCCCTGCATGAACTGCTACACCTGGGCTCTCCTGCTCCCCAGCTATGGCTGCGTAGCTGAAGCTGCTGTTCCACGCCTGGGGAAAGACAACATTAAGTGCAGATCAGTGTTTTTATATGAATATTTACCCTCCAGATAGAGATATCAGCTCATGCATGAAATGGTTTATAACCTGAATCCTCAGGTGTGGTGCGTGTGTGACCAAGGGGAACGTGCTGCTAAACTAATCCTACAAAAACCCACCGGTAGCCAGGGGTATGTATTACTTTCTAAGAAGCCTAATGTCAGGAGGTAAGGCAAAGGAATAGACTACTTGAGATGAATGTTATGAAATTAAACATAAAAAAAATTGCATCCAGGGAATCCAGAAGTTTCTCCACCGTTCATCTCGCTGGCCGTAAGGCCAGCCAGCCTCCTGCTGCTGCGGCTGGCCAGGAGAGGCAGGACTTGAACTGACGAATCTTCAATATGGCTCTTGCAAGATTGTCTCCTGATGTGTGTAGTAACTGTGACCAAAAGAAGCGCCAGGTCTGCACCTCCTGCCGATACAGATGAAAGTCAGCCCAGCAGTGATACCCAGTCAGGATATCCTAGTGCCGTTCAGCAGAGTGCCGCAGCGCTGCACGAGAGCGCGGTACGGAGTTGGAGTGAGGAGAAACATGGCGTTCAGCTCAACGTAACGACTCAAATCTGATCTGGACGTCAAAGTTGCAGGTGTCACCCTGTGGTGGGTGCTAGAGCCAGCAGAGGAATGTGGGTTCCCTGCTGACGGACAAGGTTCCTGCTAACGCATCCAAGATTGCAGCCCCACTGCAGACAAGGCCAAAGTGAGTTGATGCAGTACAGACGTCACTGTGGATCTGCAGACCCTGCGTCACCCGTTCTGACCTCAGAGCTGCTTCTGCTCTGTTCTCCCTGTTCCCTGATGGAGTAGCATTGTCCTGCTGCCCCTCAGGACGAGGGGGAGGAGAGGGGAGCGGTCTCCTCTTTTCTTCCCTACAGCAGGCGATGCCCTGGCTCTCCACAGCGAAGCGCCGGAGCAGAGCACCTTCTGTTGCCACGTCCATCTGAGGGTGAGGTCTTCCAGGGACAGGTCCTGGCCTTTCAGTGAGATCATTTCAGCTGCACACCATACGGGGGAGCTGGTCTACAGGGGAGGGCCATCGGAGATGAGAAAGACAGAGAAAAATCCTGCCTCCGCCATCCCACCCATTATTCAAAGGCTGAATACTGTGGCAATATTTTTACGTACTTCCATCAACATCACACAAAGCTGGAAAGGTATTGCTGGCCACCTCCTGCATAGTACTGCTATGGTTGTTCCAGGCTCTCTCAGGCTGGCATGGATACAGGCAGTGAGAGGAAGGTATCTCTGTAGCTCTGGGGATTTTTAGCTCGAGATGGGAGAGTCCTGAGACAACTTAGCAAAACTGACAGGAATTCATGAAGTGATTCTCTTCCCCTGTCCCTGTGTTTCCAGGTGAAATGGCTTCATCAAAACAATATTGTCTGTTCTACGTCTATGGGGTGAGGAGGGCTCTGCCTGCCCAGACGAATTGATTTAATTTCATTTTTTCTTACATTTTGCCATCCAGGATTGTATGTTTGGGCGCTCGCAGGTGAGAGAGAGAGAACCACAGCAGCAATGAGGCCGCAGTGGTCTAGGGACGGCTGACAGCCTGGTGCCCTCGGAGTCACCTCTGCTTTCTGCAGATGAGCTCTACAGAGAAACTAAGAACATCATTTAATAATGAGGGGGGGAAAAAACCTGATAAGTGCATAAACCAGCAACTAACTTTTGAAGAAAAATATAATGTGGATGGATTGTACCACAGTTGCCAGTATCATCTGTCTTTCATGCTGCAGTTTCCTTGGTCTACCTGTCTGGCTATTTAGATCGTGAATTTTGCAGCTGCAGGTGTCCCTGGGATTAACTGCTCTCGTCCGCAGCATATGACAGTTTAAGGCATGAGGTGAAAATTACAGGACTCAACACGTGGGGACAAGCAGAACATGATGACTTGAAACCACACAACCAGGAGACAGGAGCCAAAAAGAAGTGGTATGAATGCCCCAGGCCTGCCATGTGGCGAACGAGCTTGATTTGTCCGTTTTCACCGAAGTGCATTGGGCTTGGGGTTTTTCAATCAAAAGTCAAGTTTGAATTGTTTCTCAAGCATTCCTGTTTCTGAGTGATTGATCATTCAGAGACGAGCAATGCCGACTGAGAGCATTTATGCGGAGCGGTTGCAAGAGCAGGGTGAGAGGGATGCGTGGGCGACTGAAACGCTTCGGTGGCTGCTAACGCTTCTCTGCCCCTGAAGGAGAGCTGTGGGCTTGCAGAGGTGGCTGAAGGGACTGAAGAGGAATGCTAAAAGGCTGATGGGGTAGCGGCTGGTAAGCAAAGTGTTACAGATGGGTGCCATCCACCCCGAGGGCCACGATACCTTGTGCTGTCTACGAGGTTTGTACAGGCTTTGTGTGTGTGCGTGTGATGTCTATGAGAGAAAGCCTGCTACTACTGTGATTTTTAAGAGATTAAGGACTGTAGTAAAGTGATTATTTGCTGTTTTGTCCCTATAGCAGATGTGTGCTCCGTTAGGGTGACTCGCAGGCATTCACGGTCTCTCTCTCTCTCTCTCTCTAGGTTCTCAAGCATCTGCGCCACTTAAATTTCACCAATAACATGGGGGAGCAAGTGGATTTTGATGAGTTTGGGGACCTGGTAGGGAATTACTCAATAATCAATTGGCATCTCTCTCCGGAGGATGGCTCAGTCGTCTTTGAGGAGGTTGGGCACTATAACGTTTATGCCAAGAAAGGGGAGAGGCTCTTTATAAATGAAAACAAGATCCTGTGGAGTGGATTCTCTAAGGAGGTAAGTGCGTAAATCCTCACAGCAACATCTCCCAAGTTCCTACAGGCTGAAATTTGAATTAACCCTGTGCACTCCTGTGTTATGGCTCCATGTCTCATTAAAAGACCCAGTCATCTTACTGTATACATGGTCTCTGCCATAGTCTTTTACACCCTCATTACACACTTCTGGAAATAACGGGCAGCTGCTTCTCCCCTCCTATATATTTGATGAGCCTGGGTATTAATCGTTTAAATAATGCCCTTTTTCTGGCCCACGTAGATAGCTTGGAATTTTGCACTGCTGTTTCCACAAGGATGAGAAATTCATTACCCAAGTCTGGTTGTTGACTAAGTCAAGTTTTCCTGAGCTCAGTAGTTTCATTGCTGAAAACAGCCATCTCTTCCACTCCCAGTATCTCTGCACCAAGAAGTGTCTCTTCCTACTTACTCCTAGTTAAAGTCACAGCTGTTTCGGCTGGCTTTGCCCTCCGAGTCCCAGAGCCTTCCACACACCCTTGCCTTGCAAACCAAACAGAACAAGCCCTGTCAGTCTTCCCAGGTTATCTTGGACATGGTGCTCAAATAGTGGGAGATGCCAGTACCTGCTGCCTTTTTTTTTAATCTGCCAGAAGGTGCTTGTGCAGTCTCAAAAGCATGCGATGTAACCATTGATTTTAGTCAGGCCTCAGTCCTGCTCCACTTTCTCACATATGTTAGGTCTTTTCAGTATAACTGTGTCGTCACTAGCAGCCAGGGCTATGTGTCCCCCGCGTGATGGGAACGCGGTGCAGGGATCTCCAGACAAGGGCCAGCCCGCTCCAGCCTAGCCAGAAACCCTGGCTCCCAGAGGGGATACTGAACGAGCACTGGCTTGTGGCCTGGGAGGTGACACAGGGAGCGCTAACTTAGAAATGTCGCTGCCAGGCCCCGCTGCAACGTTTAGGCGTGTTAAATCAGCACCTGATTAATGAACAAGGCAATTCACTTCCAGGTCATTATTCAGTTTGGCTGACAGATCAGGTAACTGCTTCTGCAGTAGCTACACTTGCCTAACACACTTACACAGTCAGTTAAGCCTTGCCTTTACTCCAGATACCCCAGCTTCACTTATGGTTTAAATCCAGAGCTCTCCGAAGGATGCACGGGTCAGGCAGAGCACGCTGCAGCAGAAATACTGAGTGCAGGCTTTTCTAAGCCCAGCAGGAGACTCTGAGCCCAAACTACAAGTGGAGTTAAAACCCCCTGATATTCTAACCCCTTCTTCTGATCATTGCAAGTGTCACTGACACCTCTTCCAACAGGCGGGATTTTTATTTTTAACTTAAACTGAGTAATTATGTTCTCTTGGTCTAAATTCCTCCAACGGTGCAATATTTATCTTCATTCTCTGTCCTAAACTATTAAAAATGTGACTGGATGTTGCAGAGCGTCACGCCAGGGCATGTAAATTGTGTGCCAGTGGAGGGGTGTGTAACCTCTATGTCTGTTGCAGCTTTTTTCCCAGTTTATAGCATTTGTATTTCTTCCAGATACAAGGCTCTGCTCAAAAAGAGTAGCCAGTACTTCACTCATTAAAGCCTTCTATGCCTCCATCACCCTTTAAAAAAGATTAAATGTAGTTAATTTTAACACAGGAACTTCAGCGTTGGCCAGACTTGCAAAAGAACAAGTTAAAGAGTAGGTAAGACAGACAGATTCGTTTTGGCAGAACCCAAGGAAATTCCCCACAGAATACTTAAGAAGGCAGCCAAAGCAATCTCGAAAGTACTAGCAATTCATCTTTGAGAAATGTGGAGGACGGGTGGTGTCTCAAAGGATTAGAGGACGGTAATCGTAATACCTGTCTTTAAAAGCAGATATAGAAGAGCCAAGGGAATTACACACAATCGAGCTTCAGTAACCTAAAAGACTTGACAAAAAAAACCCCTATTAAACAGTTTATAAACACTTAGAGGATAATAAACTGATAAGAAAAAGCCAACGTGGATTTGTCAAGATGAAATCATGCTGAACCAATTTAATTTTCCTCCTTGGAAGCTCAATCAGTTTAGTAGATAACGGGGAAGCAGTGCATGACTTCAGTTGGGCCTTTGATTCAGCCCTGTTCAAAATCATCAGTGACAGCCTAGGGAGAGGCAGCCTGGACTGATGAAGTCCTCTTGGTGGATGCACAACCTGCTGAACGACTGTCCCAAGGAAGAGGTATTAACAGTGCCTCTGTCCAATTAATTACGCAGTCCTGATTAACAGCTTAGAAACAGGGTTCCCAAACTGTGCTGCAGCTAAACTTCAGCGTGGTGGGCACCAGCGACTGCTCTCAGCTGCAGCCGAATACCGGCATTACAAAATGGGCATCAACACAGGAGCTGCCGCTACCGAGGGCTTGCTTACCCCGGGGCTGAGGTCGATGCCTGCACATAGGCCATTTCCAAACGGCAGCCCGGACTCGCTGCCTGCGTGCATCCACATGGGAGCTTCTGGGGATCAGCGGGTTAGCAGCCCTTGGGCTTGGCAACAGGAGAAGTGAGGGAGTCAAAGGGTTCAGACAGGGTTTAGATCCTGCAGTGAGGGATGGGGAAAAAGGGGATGGAGGTTCATTCCTTTCCACATAGCAGCAAACCTCCAAAAAGGTAAATGGAGGCTTCCAACCAGAGCAGCCCTTAGGTATGTACAGATCATGGCACTTTGCTGGCAGTGGAAAGTGGGGGTTTAACTCCCCTGAGCTGAGAAAGCCATGTTCTGTGTCAGCTCTCTTTCCTTAATTTAGGTGGGAAAAGGTGAGCTCAACCTCGGGTTGTGCTTCTGTGTAAAAAAGGGCCCAGGCTTCCACTTCTTGTGCTGAACTCCCTGTTGTCAGTGTGCATTAAGCACATGGTGAGCGTGCCCCCGCGACCACTCGCTGCCAGGGCACGGCCGTGCCCAGGTGGGCTCACACTCAGCATAAAGGCAAAGCCAGCAGGTGACACAGCTCATCGTTTGCAGCAGCAGAAGTCTGGAAGCCTGAGTAACCTTCCTGATGAAGTTCAGGAACGTCAGCAGTGAGCTGTGGGCTTTACGTGTGGATTTACACCTGGAAGACCTCAGGTGTACTTCGTGTGGAGGTGGCTGGTTTTGGATCTGCATATAGCTGCGGATTTGCATCTTTAGATGCTGAGTGTTCTAAAAACCAGGCCTTCCTCTCTTTCATATGAACACTCCTCTTGTTTAGGTAATTTGCCTTTCATGTTTCAGCGTTGGAGAGGGTCTTCGGGAGAACAGGAGGAAGCGGGCTTCAAGGAACTGTTATAATTCCCACAAATCATTAGCAGTCAATGTGCAATATATGGGACCGGGGATCAGCAGTCAGAGCCCGTCATCTCCAAGGCTGACTCAAATTCCTGCCAGTAGAGATTGATTGTCTTTTCTTTTAACCACCTAACGACTGTTTTCTGGTACGCGTATCCTGGGTCACATATACAGGTTCGCAGTGCCCGCAGCACAGTAGAGATGACAGAGATCTGTTGAGCCTCCCTACCATCCCTTGATGTGATCCTGCAAGTTAATACCACTGCAGCGGGTTGGGGAAGGACTATTGTAGAAGACGTATCTGTTGTACAAGATGTGCCTGTTCTGTGGAAAGAATAAGTGAGCCTCTGAGGCTTTCCATCCAGCATGCTAATCAAGCAATACCGCCCTTGGGGTAAGGCCAAGGTCCTGCTGTAGGAAGGCTGTACGGGGGGCACTGCCACCATTAACCCTCCTCGGGCTTTTTTCTTGCAGGTGCCTTTCTCCAACTGCAGCAGGGACTGCCTCCCAGGCACCAGGAAGGGCATTATTGAGGGGGAGCCCACCTGCTGCTTCGAGTGCGTGGACTGCCCTGACGGGGAGTACAGCGATGAAACAGGTAATACCCACAGAGCTGCTTCGGGGGTTGCAGAGGACCGGGCGAGCCCCCTGGGCATCACCTGCGGTGGTGCTGAAGTCGCTTCCCTGCAGTGCTGAGCTGGAGGCTGCTCTGCCACAAGGCTTCACAGAAAGTCTGGAGGGCCTTCTGAAAAGCTTACAGGAGTTGAGTCCTGTGGTCCTCAAGTCCTGTCTTCTGCTAAGCCTTCTTGTCTCTTCTCTGAGTTAGGAAAATTAAGGCAGAGAACTTGAAAAAGGACTTGCATGTAGGAAGCGTCTCGGGCAGCCACAAGCAAACTCCCTTGCCCTGTAGCAATAGCTTTTGATCCTCCAAAAGCCTGGAGGAAGGAGACGCTCCCTACCCTAGTCCTGAATTCTGTAGTTACCTGTCTGCTTTTCCTCATGTTGTCAGGGGTTTATTTCATGCCTTACAAAGAAATAAAGTCCAGTCCATCCCTGACTTCGCAAGCAGAGAGGAATATTTCCCTTTACGGGGTCACCAGCCACAGCTTCTGTTGAGCACTGGCACTGCAAAAGACCAGAATCTCTGAGTCCTATCAAACACCTTTTTTGTTGGTTTCAGCGGGAGCTTGGATCAAGCTGCTCAGGTTCTGTAGTAGAGGGAAAAGGTAACCTCAGTTTTAGAGCTGGTTGAAAAATTCTGAATTTCCAACACCATTAGTGCTCCCTCAGTGTTGGGCGTCCCCAGGGTAACGAAGGCACGTAAATCCTTTCAGAGCAGCAGTCCCCTCCCCACTGCAGAGCGCTCGGGGTCTCCTCACATCCCCTCCGGCAGCGCTGGTCCCGGCGCACGCTGCAGACCTTGCCCGAGATGAAAACTTCAGTAAGCTGCTTGCAAGACTGAACAAGTGTACTCCCTCGGGAGACTCTAATTTGCATCCTATCAGGCAGGAATGACGATTTTTTTAGCATGAGCATATACAGGACACTTGGGAGCAGCAGTTGTGAACGAAATAGAAGCAGTTCTGGTCATGTGGGTCTTTTGGTGTTTTTCACAGGATTTGGGGAGCTGGCACTGGTGTGCTGGTGAAATTTTCTGGGGCTGAGGGGGCAACTGCCTTCTGACTCCACAGTTCCCTGCTGCAATTTCAGCTGACAGCAGCGCTCTTTATTTCCTGGGCTTGCCAGTTTTATAGGCGTAGAGAGCAGTTTTACAACCAGTCTCATCCAGCCGAGACAGTAACGCTGCTGAAGGAGACAATGTCGTGTCCTCTCCCAGCTGCTTGCTCCCACCCTTTGTCTGGGCGCAGGACTGGTACTCGTGCGACCACCGAGCGAGTTGGATCAGGTCTCTGGTCTTTCTGAAACAAACTCTTGGCAGGTTGAGTTTCCAGCTGGAACGAGAAGCCGCACGACCTATAGCGCTGACCCCAAGGAGGGGGCAGGAACGAGCAGCCCTGGGGAAGGAGGGAGATCTGGTTTGCTCCCTGCAGTGACAGCATGGGCTCTAAGGCAGCTCAAGACAACAGCGAAAGCACTTCTTTAGGGTGCAGTGCTAAAAAGCTGCCCCTGTCTCTGGTGGAGGCGGTTGAATTCCCTGCTACGTGAAGCCTTGCCTGCAGTTTGCAATAGGCTTCCAGGTAGAAGGCAGAAGCTGAATGGATGTCGATGAAACGACATGGGGCGATGGGAGCTTCTGAGTGAGCTTTTGCATCTAGTGCAAGTTTGTCACATGAACGGCTTAGGTGAGGCAACCAGTCATTAGGAAAGCAGCATCATATCAGGTCACGGACGCTCCCACCAACCACCCCTCCAGAACGAGAGAGCTTGAAATCCTCTGCCCTCGTTAGCTGGGCATTCCTGGCTTTCTCACTGGCATCACGCTCTGCTCTGGGAGCTATGCTCTGAGGCTCCGTCCGTGCTCAGGTGCAAACCTCAGAGGGAGGCTGCTGCTAAAGGGGTTTTCTGAATGTTTGTTCCCAGCACTCGCTGCAGCCCATTGCTATCCCACTGGGATCCCGAAGGCTGAGGTGGGTTATGACTTCCAACCCACTGCTCTCAACCCCTTTCCGCTGCCATCAAGGGAGTCGTGACCCTCCCCACTGGAGCGCAAGACCCATTTGGGTCAAAGACAAAGAGCAGAAGCAGCAGGTCCTTGCCTTTTGATCACGGCAGCCACTGGAGACATACGTTGCCATCCCTGTAGGTACCAACTAGTTTCATGTAGAGGAAAGAGATGGAGGCATCAATTTTCCCTTTGCAAGTGTCAGCGGGATGCTTTGCTGGGTGTTGGGGGAGTGAGATCGTTCAGACACATCTTCCCCTGATGTTCCAACATGAAATGAGAGCGGGCTGGGAGTCAAGGGCATTGCCTGCCTCCAGGGAAGAGCAATTTAAACCCTTCTAAGACTCGCCTCTGTGGAATATGAAATAGGCTCTCAAAGCACTTAAGGAGGCTAGCACGTTTTTAATTTTCTCTGTAATAGAGACAGGCAGGATGTTTCAAATGATGATAAAAGTGTGAGAGGTATGAAGACCGACAGAAGTAGATGATAAAAATGAAGGAGCAAGAAAGAGAGAGGGACAGAGCCTGTGTAACAGCCAATAGCAATCAAAGTTTGCAAAGTTTTGCCAAGAAGTGGATTCCAAAAACACGAGTGCAGAGGCAGGCCATTTTTTAAGCTGGAACTAAGCATGCTTTGTGTTTTGCTGTACAGCCCGTGGGAGGCTGGTTGTTTCAGTGTAAAACACTCTTAGACACCAACACATGATTCTGGGCATCTACCGGCACCTGAAGGGAACACCCCATGTATTTAAGGTGAAGGCCCGTGCGTAGCTGCCATATATGTCATCCCACATTTCAGCCTCTCGTTCTGACAAACCTTCCCTCTCCCTGGCACTTCTTTTTCAGATGCAAGTGCCTGTGACAAGTGCCCTGAGGATTACTGGTCCAATGAGAACCACACATCCTGCATCCCCAAGCAGATAGAGTTTCTGTCCTGGACAGAGCCCTTTGGGATTGCTCTGACTCTCTTTGCTGTGCTAGGAATTTTCCTGACTTCTTTTGTCCTGGGAGTTTTCACCAAATTTCGCAACACGCCCATCGTCAAGGCTACAAACCGGGAGCTGTCCTACCTCCTCCTCTTTTCCTTGCTCTGCTGCTTCTCCAGCTCCTTGTTCTTCATTGGCGAGCCCCAGAACTGGACCTGCCGTCTGCGGCAGCCAGCTTTCGGCATCAGCTTTGTCCTCTGCATCTCCTGCATCCTGGTGAAAACCAACCGTGTCCTGCTCGTCTTCGAGGCAAAGATCCCCACGAGCCTCCACCGAAAGTGGTGGGGCCTCAACCTCCAGTTCCTCCTGGTCTTCTTGTGCACGTTTGTGCAGATTGTCATCTGTGTAATTTGGCTCTACACAGCCCCACCATCCAGTTACCGAAACCATGAACTGGAGGATGAGATTATCTTCATCACCTGCCACGAAGGCTCCCTGATGGCCCTCGGCTTCCTCATTGGCTACACCTGCCTTTTGGCGGCCATCTGCTTCTTCTTTGCCTTCAAGTCTCGAAAGCTACCTGAGAACTTCAATGAGGCCAAGTTCATCACCTTCAGCATGCTGATCTTCTTCATCGTCTGGATCTCCTTCATCCCTGCTTACGCCAGCACATACGGCAAGTTCGTCTCTGCTGTGGAGGTGATTGCGATACTGGCTGCCAGCTTTGGGCTCCTGGCCTGCATCTTCTTCAACAAAGTCTACATCATCCTCTTCAAGCCCTCCCGCAACACAATCGAGGAGGTGCGCTGCAGCACAGCTGCCCACGCTTTCAAGGTGGCCGCCAGGGCCACGCTGAGACGCAGCAACGTGTCGCGCAAGCGCTCCAACAGCCTGGGGGGCTCCACCGGCTCCACCCCTTCCTCCTCCATCAGCAGCAAGAGCAACCATGAAGACCCTTTTCCTCTACCGGCCTCCGCTGAGCGGCAGCGCCAGCAGCAGCGTGGGTGCAAGCAAAAAGTCAGCTTTGGGAGCGGCACGGTCACCCTGTCGCTGAGCTTCGAGGAGCCACAGAAGAACGCCATGGCCAACAGGAACGCCAAGCGCAGGAACTCCCTGGAGGCCCAGAACAGCGACGACAGCCTGATGCGGCACCGGGCCCTGCTCCCCCTGCAGAACAGCGAGCCCCTCAGCACTGAGCCCGGCTTCCAGGCAGCTTCCAGCCCAGAGACCAGCTCGCAGGAGTCGGTGGTGGGAGACGCCAAAGAAGAGGTGCCAAGCCCTGAGGCGGAGCCTTCCCTGCCATCGGCTAACTCCCGAAATTTTATAGGCGCTGGAGGTGGCTCTGTCACAGAGAACACGGTACATTCCTAACGACAGAAGATCGTGAAAGGCACACCAGCCCCCAAGAGGAACTGGCTCACCTCTTGCTTCTGAACGGGAAAGACGACAAAGACACGCTCCTGTGACACAGCCCCACCACACCTTACTGTTAGCGCCGGCAGGGTGACGCACGTGCCTCCAGAGGAAGGACTGTGTCTGGGGAGCCTTGGACTGAAGTTGTGTTCACTTTATCGAAACCAGGACATCTCAGAAGGACAAGCGAAGATTGCTTCTGGTGGGGCTTAAGCAGAAGTCCGCATGCCGCCTTGCCTCCGTAAGCTTTTCTTGCCAGACTGCAACTCAGCTGACTATGGGAGGCACGAGGCAATTCCACTATCCTCTGCTTTTACATTTATGTATAATATTCCTCTTTCCCACTATGTATAATATTCCCTCTTTATCCAGTATATGTGATCTGTAACCATGTGCATCAGGACTCTCAGCTCTACAAAAGCAAGGTACACAGTTTCACTTGGGGAAAGCACGGTCGTGGGGAAAATAAAAAAGCCCCCAACATCCTGCATGCCGTGTACAGCCAAGGGTGTGAACATGTAAAGTATTTAATGAGACAGAGCGCCCCGCTATTTATATTTAGTAATGTCCCAATCTCTTCTTTCTGCCCAGCAGGAAATACTGGACAATTTCATAGACTCCATTGCACTAGACCAAGCTACTAGGTTCCTACTGGTTTCCTCCAGCTGAGGTAGCTTTACCTCCAGCCTGCTGCTTTGGTGGAGGGGGAGAACAGCTCGTAAATCCCCCCGGAGAACGTTGCGAGAGCACAATGAGATGTATCCATGATTGATTATGTCGCTAGTAGTTGTATGCTTAACAAAGTGCTGCTGCTGTAATATTCCACATGGCATACATGGCTAACCCTTTCACACCATAGTCAGTGTTGTGCTTCGCCATATTTATCTGCCTGACACCTACACGGAGCATTGCGCTAGTCGTGACGATACTGGTGGGCCTGGTACAAAGCAAATGAAACAAGGTGAAACGGAGGAGTTCGGGATGGCGAAATAGCCCCCAAACGTGGCAATACGACGGCAGGAGCGGGTGAATATCTGAAGTGTGCGTGCTGGTAGATGACTGGATGAGGAGGACGTACGGGCCTGGGCTCTGAAACACGCACACAGACAAATGAGTAAACTGGCTCTGTTTTGGCTCCTATAGGCCATCCGCTAGGTGATTTCCCTCCTGGCCCGTCTTGAAGAGAGGACACCTGGCACGAGAAGGGCGCACTGTACCTAAAGAAAAACAGTAAGGACTTCAGCAAAGAGCATAGCACAACTTCATTACTCTTGACAACTTGTCCCACTCCCCCAAAAGCAGACATAGGCGCTCCTGGTTTTGCAAGGTACACCTGGTTCTCCATCCATGCTGGAAAGGTCGGCAGTAAGAGAGTTGTTAGAAGAGAGATTTCTTGCAGCCTGAGAAGAGAAAAAGCACCCCTCGACAGCCTTGCAGGAGGGGGTAGGGTTACATTGCAGAATTTATTTCCCTCTTCCCAGATCCCGTGTGCACGAACAAGCATCTGACGTGAAGACGTCAGTGCCCTCCCTCATCCAGCGAGAAGGTAGTCTGGGCCACTACGGGAAGGCAGACGGGCCGGCAGCTTAGCGCGAGCAGAGGCGAAAGGACTGGGTGAATGCGTTGGGGAAAATACCGCAAATTCTCTTGTTACTGTTTTTGCTTGGTTGTTCTTTTGCCAGGGCAGGCAAATAAAACTTACAGGTGACATTACTGCATAAAAACTTTGTTTTGCCACCTCCACTTGTTGCTGACGAGGAACGGGAGTTTTGGCTTGGAAGAGCGCAGTGGAAGTCGAGAACCCAAGGAGCATGCTATTAAGACAAGTTATTTTAACCCTTTTTATTGATCTGTTACATTCACCTCAGAGCGGGCTCAGATTTTAATTACACCATGTAAGAACCAATCCAACTTCAACTGTAAGGCCTCCAAATTACAACATTTGATTAAAGCTATGGCACAGCTGTTTAAAAGGAAAAAAAAAAAAAAAAAAGAGTTTGAAAACACAAATCCCTGTGGCCACAATTTTGGAAACCACATTCTACCCCTGGACCCAGCGGGAGTTGCTCACTGCTTCTGAAAAACCAGGTCCCTTCCCCAGGCTGCTGAGTGTGGCGTCTCGGCTTAATTTAGGGTACGGAATTGAGACCTGTGGTCTCCTGAGTCCAAATGCACGAACAGAGATGGGCACTAGATGGCAGAAAGGGCTAAAAAAAGTATTTCGGTCACGGCCCACACTTCCAAAAATTTCAGTAGCCAAAATAGTTTTAGTGCTAGTGAATCATCCCATGGGCCAAAACCAGTACAGTAGCCCCTGAACCGAAGCCGACAGCATTGAAAGCACAGAAGTGCATAATGAGTGAAATGAGAACGACACAGGATACAAACCGAAGGCTGTGCGCAAACGCGGGCAACGCGAGAAACAGAAAGTCACCGCTGGCTGCCTTGTTTGGAGAGCAACAGTCACTGGCTATGCACGCAGCAGATAATGCTGACATTTGGGTGGTTTTCATTCTTTGGGGGGGCTTCATTCTTTAGGTTTTTTTCGTTCTTTACATCTACTTAAAAGGAATTTGTACCCTGGCACATGATGAGGCTCCAAGAGCTGCCATGATTTTACAGCCACAGACCAACCGTGCTCAGCTTGCGGGGCAGCCCCCACCCACCCTCACGGCACGCGTGCCCTGCGCTCTGAGCCTCAAGCTCCACACGCTGTGCGGGAGCCGCCGCTGCAGCCTGTTCTAGTGACACACGCACGCCAGATGCAAGGGACGTTCAGTAAAAAAGGACCCCCTTCGTGAAGGTGGTTTGCGACCACAGCTTTTCTCCCGTGCACGGAGCGGGGTCTATGTTCTCGTCCCGCCCAGTCCAGGAGAAGAGGAGGTTTGCTCAGACCCCTGTCCAGAAGCCCGTCCGTGTGTCACACAAGATGGTACTGATGAAGACAAGTTGGGTACCGTCCTGTTGAAAGCTCGAGCCTGAGAACCTCCACTGCCACGTCCCACCAGAAGTTGCCCGTGTGAATGGCTGCCCCATCCCACCCCCATGGCTCCAAAACCTGCTGGAAAGCGCGTGCCGATGTGAACCATCTGGTAGAGGATCCTAGAATCGTTTAGGTTGGAAAAGACCTTTAAGATCATCAAGCCCAACCATTAACCCAGCACTGCCAAGCCCACCACTAAACCACGTCCCTAAGCACCACATCTCCCCGGCTTTTAAATACCTCCGGGGATGGGGACTCAACCCCTTCCCCGCAAGAGCAGCGGGGACAGGAGCAAAGGGTCTATCAGCTCTGCGGTGGGATTTCCACTGGCAGACTTGGCGGATGGGCAGGGACCTGTCCCAGCGCGGAGCCCGATCCTTCGCCCCCGCTCTGCCCACAGCCCCAGCAGAGGAGGGAGGTGATACCAGGGGAGAGAAACCCTTCCTCCCCCTTCTGTTTCATGCCTCTCGCCATGTCCTCCCTGCCGGCGCAGCAGGTCCGTTCAGTACGCAACACCCGCTGCTGCTACATTTAGGGTTGTCTTTACCAAATTTACCGAGGGGTGCTGGGAAGCGGGGGGAGGAAGGCAGGGTTTTGTTGCTGTTGTTTTTCCAAGGAATCCGGATGTTTAAATTGAGGGGAAATTTAGCTAAAGACCTGAACATTCGGGCTGGAGTCTCGCCACGGGGGTTTCTCAGAGGCTGGGTGATTCACCACGGCTCTGGGTTCGCTGGCTGAGGAAAGGCAAAACCAGCCCGGGCGAGGGAACGGTGAAGGAGGGAGCCCCGGGGATGGAAACCCTCCCTCGCTACAGCGAACATCTCGCCTCGGCGAGGGCTGCTGGGCGGCCTGGCAGGCTGGAAAGGACGGCACCCGCCGCTGAGGACGGCCGGCTCCCCTCGCAGGCCTCTCCCCCAGGTCCCGCCGCGGGGGCCCGGCCCCCGCCCAGCGCCGGTGCCGCCCCGCCGGCAGGCCCGGCCCCGCCTGAGGGGAAGGGCGGGAGCGGCGCGGCGGGGAGCGGCGCGGCAGGCACCACCATGTTGTGCGGAGGCACCTCGGCGGCCCGCCCCGCCACCGACGAGACGCAGAAGATCGCGGAGGAGGTGAGGGGGTCGCGCTGCGCCGGGGCGGGCGCCGGGGGGAACCCCCCCGGGGCCCGGGAAGGGCCTGGCGGCGGGCGCCGGCGGGGCTCCGGCGGCTGCTTCTCCCGCCGGGCCTGCTGGCGCTCGGGCCCTGGCCGCTGTGGCGGTGCAGCCGGCTCTCCGGAGGCCGGCCTGGGTTCGTTGGCTCCGGGCAGAGCGGGCTGGGGGTTGCAAGCGGACATTTCGGAGGGGTTTGGAGAGGAGCGGCGGGCAGCGCCCGGGGCCGAGGGGCAGCCGCGGCGCCTCCCGCTCCGTTCCCGGCGGCGCAGGCCAGGGCCGTGCCGCCTGCCCGCATCGGCGCACGGCCGCCGGCAGCCTCTCGAAAAGCTCCCTTTTCCTGAGCTTCAGGTGGTTCTTGCGAGGTCTAAATCTTCTACCCGCTTTTTTAAAGTCTAAATCTTGTACCCGCTTTTTTGTTGTTGTTGTTGTTGTTGTAGGAATAAGTTTGGGGCTGTTCCCCAAAGCAGGATTCAGCTCCAGCCACTGCCAGCGCCAAATCCCGATACTCCTTACAGGGACTTAAATCCCTGCCCGTGTTAATGGAGCACATGCTCCTGCTCTGAAGATGCTGATGCTTCTTTCAAAGCCTGTGGTCTTGGTTCATCGTGGGAACTCGGGTTCCTGCTGCTCTTTGTGTTCACCAGCCGGGGTGCGTCAAGCCAGCGCAGGACCGAGACGGGCGAGCTCCCGCATCTTGTGCTCTTTGTCGCTGCCCGGATTTGTTCCCCAGGCTCCAGCAGTTTCTAAACGCACACAGAGCACCCAGAGGCACAACAGTCATTGAAATGAAGGTTTAGCTGGTAGAGCCTGATGATTTTACCTTTTTAAAAAAAAAAAAAAAAAGAGATGCGCATCTCCTAAGCACTAACCTGAGTTTGCAGTAATGAGTACATAACAGAACTGCTGAGAGAGTCACAGTTATTGTTTTGACCTGAAAAGGCCTACGAGTCGTGGTAAAGATAACGTGAGTAAGCAGTTAGTGTTGCACATGGACTGATTGGCTCACTAGATTTGTTTAAAAGCCTGAATTTTCATTCTGTGGCAGGCTGCAGTGGTTAGGTAGTGCAAATATAAGATGAAGAGTAAAAACAAAACCCATCTGGATTCAGACGTGAATGGAATTAACCAAAAATCTGGCATTTTCATTTAAATCACCTATTTCAGAGGTTGTCCAGCTTGTTTTGACTGCCAGCTTAAATTACTTTAGTTAATAAACTATAGACAGGAAAACCCAAAACTGAAATTTGCCCATGCAGTCATATCCATGTCTGGATACAGACTGTGAAGGAAACATTAGTTTTCTTAAATCAAGGTAGACTTCTAAAATTACTTTGTTTGCTTAAAATCAGATCTTTGTGGAGATTTGTTAGAGCTTGCCATAAATACATTTCCTGTTCCTGCTTTTCCAGTTCTTGCCTCCACTGTATTGTTTCGTAAGCATCGTGGTGGTGGCCGAACATTGGTCAGATCCGCGGCCCTGGCACATCCTGCTGCTCGCCCGGAGCAGGTACGGTGCGAGGCAGAGTAGGGCGGCTTCCCTCTGACAGCGTCTCTGGCTCAGTGTCCCGTAGGAGCTGCCTCTCCACGGCAAGGATTTCCACCCAGGCCTGTTCAGCCCTTGGCTTCTCAGGGGCAGCTGTGGCAGAGGTTAGTCAGGGTGCTTTTGAACCATCTGCTGTTTACTGACTGCTCTGGCAGTAAGCGAACAGGCCATGCAGAACAGCGAAGAGCCTTCAGGGCACGATAAACTTCAGCCCTGTGACTGAATCACAGATGGTTTGGGTGGGAAGGGACTGCACCTCCTGCCGAGCACGGGGTCAGCAGCCCCAGGCTGCTCGGGGCTTTGCCCACTCCGCTCTGGAGAACCTCTGAGGATGGAAACCGCCCCGTTTCTCTGGGCAGCCGGCTGTGCTGCCGGAGTGTCCTCAGCGGAAGAGTTTTTCCTTATATCCAGTCTGAACGTCCAATTTCAATTTATGACCATTGGGTCTCATTCTTCAGCCCCTCAGTAAGGAGCCTGGCTTCTTGTAAGTACTGGAAGGCTTTCCTCAAAGCCTTCTCTGCTCCAGGCTGAGCAAGCTCATTTTCTTCCTCTCCTCACAGACCGAGTGCTCCAGCCATCGGACCTCATGGTGGCCCTCCGCTGAGCTCACGACAGTTTTATTGACATCTTTCTTGTACTGGGGGCCAAAACTGGACACAGCTTCCAACTGTGCTCTAACAAGTGCCGAGTAAAGGGCAATAATCGCTTGCCTCTCTCTTCTGGCTAAGCTCCTGCTGACGCAGCCCAGTGTGCTGTTACCTTCATTACCAGCAGGGCCCAGTGCTGGCTCTGGTTCAGTGCACTGTCCACCGGGACCCCCAGGCCTAGCCCCTGATCGTGAACCGGCAGAGTGGGCCGATACCAGCTCTTGCAGAGAGTGTCTCTCTCTGGGCTCTCTCTCTCCGTGCTGAATCCGGATGCCCGTTTGTCACATGCTGTGGTGAGTCACTGCCGCGGTGACACGCGGACAGGCTTGCGGCCGCATGTGGCTCTGAGCTGTCTGCAGTCATGGAGCCCAGTGTTCAGCTTTCTGGTAGAAATACCAAATGTGCTGAGCCGGAGCGATTTTGAGACCTAAGAAACCAACCTGGCACAGGTTTGCTGAAGAAGCATGGGGCAGGATAGGGTCAGTGGGATACATACGTCCACCCTCTCCCCTGCTTCTTAAAAATTGTGATGGAAACTGAAACCACTTGCTCCGTCCTCTTGGCTCAGGGGAAGGGGAGGAGGGAGGACTGAGTCCTGCGCTTTCTGGGGCTGTGCCCTTCCTTCCATCCTAGGATGCAAAGTTGTTGGGTGCACTTTGATTTCCTTGTGACAAAAAACATACGTAGAAAAGCATCCAAACATCATTATCTTACTTTTTGATGTACTGTTCGTAGCCCAGAAGAAGTGTAGAGGTGTTACCGCTGAGAGAAGATGTGCAGTATGGCTACGGCTCCCAGGGACAGGATGGTCACTGACGAGCTGTCTTGGAAAGGCACCGGAGTTTGGTCCTGCACCTTCTCAGTGCTGGAGAGGTGGGAGAACGTGCCCCGTTGCAGGAATTGTTTCTGTTGCTACTTCGCCTGGAGCACCTGAGCGGTGGCAAACTGGCGCTTGTTTTCCCCCAAGGAAGCAGGTGGGATTCAGGCAGGGGAGCAAATGTATTTATTCCCCTTGAATTTAGGAAGAAGGGGAAGTACACCACGTAGCTGGAAAGAGGAAATCTACCCGCTGCTGGTCCTGTTGCACTGGGAGTGGCGGGAGGGCTACATAACGAGCGGAGGCAGGGCGATTTTGAGAGCTAAGAACCGACCTTGCGCAGTGCCTAGGGTTGCTAAAGGAGCACGGGCCGGGATAGGGTAAGGCCTGGGTGGAACTGCGCTTGCAGCAAGGGCTCCCAGGCTAATTTGTGTTGCCCTTGTAAACAAAGCCTGAAATCTTCCACTTTTCTGACCAAGAATTTTACCGTATAGCCATGATGTTCTAGAGAGCCACGTGGGGGAAAGAAGAGCTGCAGCTCGTATGAGTTCATGAGTTCAGAGCGTGATTTTTGGATGACTCTCTGTTCTGTGATGCTGGGTCTGTAATAACTTGTTTGGAATTTGAAACGGGAGCTAATGCTGAAGACAGCCCTTTTTCTTGTTGTAAGAATGATGGATATTACAAGTTTCTCTTTAAAAAGACCTGTAGTTTTGTGCGTCTAGATGCAGAACCACTTCACGTTTGTTGTTAGATATACAGGACAGAAAGGGGAGCGGAGACATCGATAGAGGAAATGATCTGTCAAAATAAATCTTCTAGAATACCCGCACAGTTCTCTGTTGGAGGCCTCGGCGTCAGTCTGTGACGGCTGAATCGCACCGCTGGCTTGGCTTTGCTGCCTGGCTAGATTTCTGGTCTTGCTGTAACCCAAAACTTAACATTATTCATTTTAATCTTCTAATAACTTGGAAAAGCAGGAACTCTTGTGTCTGGGAATTCAGCAGCAGTGACCTGGAGGGCAGTGAGTCACACCACTTAAGTCCCGAGTACTTGAATCTTGCATCCGTCTTAAATAACGTATTGTTTCCTTAAGGTGAAACCTCAGCTAGAAGAAAAAGAAGGGAAAACCTTTGACGTCTTCACTGCGGTGGAGTTTAAAACTCAGGTGGTTGCTGGAACAAACTACTTCATCAAGGTAGAGGACACTGGGCAATGGGATTTTTTAAATTGTTTGTTTGTTTTCAGTTAGTGTGTAATATTTGGAATGGTGGTTTTTTTTCTTTACTTGCCTACAGCGGGATGCTTATGATCTGGATTTAATAAGAAAAACATCTGTGCATTAAAAAAAAAACATAATCCACCACCGCCCCCCCCCCCCGGCCCATCTCCCTGCCTGTGTTAAGTGGAGATAAGAGTACTTCTCTATTTTCATAATTTTCAGTTATTTTGTGAAACTTGGTTTTGCAAGTAATTACACATCCGTGATGTTGAGCCACTAACGTTGCGTTAAGTGAAGTCCAGATGTGTAAAGATCCGGTGAAGTGTCAGACCCGCTCTGACACTGCCTGTAGTGATGCCACACACAAACCCAAGCGACTGTGATCAAAGCGTTGAAGCGCTGCTTGGGCCAGATGAGATTAGAGCATTTTGCACGTATTTAATATATTAATCACTTCTACGCAACTCGGATTCCCTACCCGTCTGTTCCCTGTCTCAGGCATAGGGAGGACGAATAAGCCTGGAAGGACTGGGTGGTATTTCCACAAAGTCATGACTCCCAGTCTGGTTTAAAAGAGGACCACACCTTCGCGGTGGTGGTTTTTCTTACTGCCTCTCTGCTTCTGCGTCCTCCGAACACGCAAACCTACACCATCCCTCCTGCAGAAGGCTGCTGTGACTCCGCGGAACTCACTGGTTTTCGTGCTTTGCAGGTCCATGTTGGCAACGATGAGTTCGTGCACCTGCGGGTGTTCAGAAGCCTTCCTCACGAGAATCGGCCGCTGAGTCTCCACAGTTACCAGAGCAGCAAGACCAGGCATGATGAACTGGCTTTTTTCTAGCAAGCTTATCATCTTGTGCATTTTCCTAATGGTTTCTTCTGTGCGTTTTCTGTAGGCTGCAAAACGTTGATTCCTGGGCCAACAAAGCAGAAAAGAAAATGTCTTTTTTTAAACTTCATGCTGGAAAAAAAATCAATTCCTTTTATACGATTCCCTTCCCATGCAGTATCGAAATTTGAGAGTCACGTGGGCCTCCTTTCCCCTACGCTAGCACAAACCCAAGTAGCCGCACTGACTTCAGTGCGACTTAACCGGGATGCTGCGGCTGAGCCCTGTCTGCGGACCTCCTCGGCCTGCAAATTGAAAGGGGAGGGACCCTCGGGTATTTACAGCAAGGAGCAGGAGGAAAACCCGAGTCTTTTCTGTGCTGTTTTGCACCTTTGACTATATCTCTCGATTTAAATGGTACTGTGTATTTGATTGGCAAAGACCTGAGGGGAGACTTGAGCTGAAGCGATTTTGAAAGCAAGAGGAGGATTATAGTCGTTTGAAACAAGCATTCCCTTGGTAATCAATCATGTTTACCCCCTTGCAGCAGTAGGGTATAATGTCCAGTAGAGGCTGTCTGAGTTTAAAAAAACCCCACCTTTGCGTATTTTCTCAGTCCTAAGGAAAAGTCCTGGAAAGGAACTAAAGCTGGATGAGCATTTCTGCATTAATAACAATAAATATTTCCCTTGAATTGAGATGGCAGATCGGACTGGTGTTTCACTGTTCTCTTTACTGGTTTTCAATATTGGTTACGTTGCTCAGAGTTTTTTTCCACGTGTGTTTTTTCGTATTCCAGATAACCTTATGTTTAATTCGATCACCTTATGTTTAATTTTTTAATTAGAACTACTTAATTTTAATCTGGTGAGGGACAAGAAAGGCAACAAGAAAGGCATCTGCAGGTATATGGGCAGCAAAAGGAGCGCAGAGGAAAATGTGGGCCCTCTGTGCTCAGTGGAGCAGGGGACCTGGTGGCAGAGGACACGGAAATAGCTGAGGCACGTGGTGCTGCCTTTGTCTCGGCCTTTACTCGCCTTCAGGAATTCGCGGTCCCTAAGATGAGTGGGAAAGGCTGGGGAAAGGAAGACTTCCCTCAGCAGAGCTGGGTCAGGGGAACACTTAAACAAACGGGACTTAGACAGTGCCATGGCACTTGAGGGGATGCACCCGTGGGTGCTTAGGAGCTGGCCAGCGCCGCTGCGAGGCCACACTCGATACCCTGGGAAAGGCCGCGGGCATCAGGGGAGGTCCCCGAGGACTGGAAGAAAAACGTCACTCCTGTGAGACTCTGGAGCACTACAGGCTCATCAGCCTCGCCTCGGTCCCTGCAAAGGCGACGGAGCAAATAATCCTGGAGGCCGTTTCCAAACACGTTCAGGACAAGAAGGTGAGTGAAAGTGGTCAGCATGGATTTACAAAGGGGAAATCGTGCTTAATCGATGTGATTGATAGCCTGCGACGGTGAGGTGAATACCTCGGCGGAGGAGAGCAGAGCTGTGGCTGTTGTTTACCCTGACTTCAGTAAGGCTTTTGATACTGTCTTCCGTAACAACCTCGTAGATGTAGTCCAGCTGGAGGTCAGGCCCCAGCGGGTACCCTGGGGCAAGAGCGGGACCAACGCTGCGTAACAGCGGCCTTCATGCCCTGGATGATGGGACTGAGCGTGCCCGCGGGGGGGCTGCAGGTGAGACGAACCCCAGAGGAGTGGCCGAGAGCCCGGGTGGCTGTGCTGCTGCTCAGAGGGGAGCCAGCAGGCTGGGGAAAGGAGCGGACGGGCACCTCGCAACAAAGGGAGAGGCACAGCGCTGCACCTGGGACGGAATAACGGGTACCGCCCGCGCGGCGGGAAAGCAGCTCTGCGGCGAAGGCGGCCAGCAGCACCCGTGGGTTGCGCTGGGAGGAGCGCTGCCAGCAGGTCCCGAGGCCGTTCTTCCCCCCGCCACTCAGCACCGGCGAGACCGCAGCTGCCGCGCTGGCTCCCGGTACAAGGTAGACACAGATGTACCAGAGACCAGCAAGGGGCTGCTGGGGGAGCGCAGCGACGGGAGCACGGACCTAGAAGGAGAGGCTGGGACAGCTGGGCTTCTTCAGCCCAGTGAAGAGCCAGGCTTGTCTCAGTAGTGCTCAGCGCAGTGGGGGGCAAGAGGCAATAGCCACAAACTGGAATATGTGAATTCTGTGTAAATACAGGGGAAAAAAAAAACAACAACCCCTTTGTTTCCCTCTAACAAGGGTGGTCGAACAGGGGACCAGGTTGCCAGAGAGGTTGAGGAGGCTCCATCGGTGGAGAGCACCAAAATCCTGACTGCAGGCGGTCCTCAGCCACCTGTGTAATTGACCTTGCTTTGAGCAGCTACAAGCGGTCTGTGAGTTGGTTGGTTGTTTTTTTTAATTGGTGTATTTGTTTAAGTATTACTGTTTATGCCCGCTCAGGAAACTTTGTAGCCAAGCTCGGCAATTTGTGTAATTAATTTGGGAGCTGGACAGGGGTGGTTGTTGTGCTCTGAGCTGAGGGGGAACAGCCCCCTTCCAGCTGACACCGCTGCATGTCCTTGGCCACGGACGGCAGAAACACCACCCAGCTTTGAGAGGAGAGGGCATGGTGAACTTAGAAGACTGCTTCATTGCAGGTGGCTGATGCTGCCAAAAAAAAAAAAGGAACGAGCTCCACGGGCCTCCAGCAAAGCACCATCCCTGAGGCAGGCCAGTCGCTCCCTGCTCCAGGGGCTGAATGCTGGGATTCAGCCATCCCGGCTGCGGCAGGGCCCTGTCCTCCCGCGCCTTCTGTGCCTGCCCCCGCCCTTCTCCCGTCCAGTGACGCTGCACTTAGAGGGGGACGCAGTTTGGCTTCTCACCTCCCTGTGCCAGAAATGATCCATCGATCTCGGCCGCTTTCTGAGGAGGGGCCAATAGCTTGTATTTAATGCACGTAGAGCAAACCCAAGCAGCCACCTGCTCAAGTACGTAGCCTGTTAGGCCTGAAGTAGACTCAGGAGGCCCAAGTTTTTGTCTCCGATGCCCGACTGTTTTGGAAAGAGGAGCTGAAATGGGTGTGCTCTGTAAGCAGCTATAGTACCTCAGGTGGCAGAAACAGCCTTGAATAGCATAGCAGAGCCTACTCGCGTTTTAGCCGGGCCAAGGCACGACATGCAGTAGATGAACTTAAGCAAACAGCTTTCCAAACTTATTTTATTTTCATGCATTTACTGAGGCGGGGAGAATCCACACGCGACTTGGAGAAGCGAGGCACCGTTCCTCATCGTCTCTCAGAAGTAGGTCAGAGGATCATCTCTGGTTTTGCCAGTCTGAAAACTGACAAGGCTGGGTTGTTGGTCCTCCTGAGGAAGGCCCTTATACACCCTTAAGTGGACGTAGTCATCATTGCAAACTTGGACCTAGAAGCCAAAACAGCAGGAAAGAAACAACAAAAAAACCTTGATCATGGGTTCAAAGCAGGTTCAAACAAAAGGATGCTCTGTACATACTTGGAAAACCATTTTTGCTCAGGAGCTTAATTTTAGGCGTATCTCCATTTTTTACTTCAGCAGCTCTTAACCCAAGCCTGGATAGTAACCGGTGGCAGAAACTGTCTACACCTGAAGAGAACTGTAATATAAAGCTTCAGACTCATGCGAATGGAAAATGAGCAGGACTGCTTGGGTGCGGAAGCCGCAGGAGGCACAACAGGAGAGAGGAGATCCCAGCACATCAGCTTATTACAGCTTGGGACACTCAGCGTAGGAGACGAGAGACAAGGAGTGACTCTTAGTGGCTCGGGGGTGGGACAAGATGCAGAAACAGCGTCGGCTCCTGGAAGGTACAGACCGATCTATCCACAACCAGCACGTGGTCCTGCAAAGCGACGACACCCTGAAAGCCAGGACCCCTTGTCTTCAGACTTACTGCAAACACCTCAGTGCCTGAACAGAGAACTTGACACGTTTTGGTGCTTGTGGCAGTGAGTGCGAGTGGCTGAAATCATTTTTAGAATAAACCCGCCTCCCCCTCCAGAAAGTCCTCACATAAAGACTTGCTCCGAAGTTGTGCGTGATTTTGTACGTGCGGAGCCAAGCACCACAGGTGCTACACTGACGGCACGCGGTGCAGAGTATCGAGGGAAAGTTTAATGCCTTCGGCTCTAAGAGGTCTCTGTGTGCTTTCTGGTGGCTGCAACACGGCGCTGCGTTTGTCTTGGGCTGGGTTACATCTCGGCTATAACTCTGCTGGTAAAATACTGGGGATGTGGAAAATTCAGCAGTAGCAAAGAATGAATCTTGTGACAGAGCTCATTCCAGTTAATGCTAAAATGAGTAATTGTTTCCTGTCAACTGTTTCCTTGCAAGATTGGGAAAGAAGAGAGAAATCACCCGTTTTCAGTGTTATAAATGGATTTCTTCCGAGTTCGGTAACATGTCAGTCTTCCTTTCTGAGTAGTTTGCTCACAGGCAGCAGAGGAGTATTTTACATTGCCTAGGTCAGCAATAAGATGGCACTAAGGGAAGAAACGCAGCCGGGGAGGGCTTCTGGCGTTACTGCGGCCTTCCTGTAAACTGGTACTCTGTTACTCAGCACCTTGTCCACAAAGTGAAAGCACATCTCACGGGAGCAAGGGAAGGACAAACATCTTTCACCTAAGACAGACTCAGAGTAGCCTGGTGCCCACAGAGCAGACATAACCGTTGAGAGTTATCTTGAGGAAGGACCTGGGAAAGAAGGTTTGGCAGTGTCTTTTTCCTGGGATCAACTAAGTATGAGAAGCGTGGAGCAAACGCTCATAATGTCTCTCTGCAGAATTACTATCCCCCCAGCCCCAATTTCTTTAATAAAAAGCTCCTGCCCCTTGTCAAGGGAGCACATCCTACCAGGCATCCGTCTGCGCACCTACGGGGTTAAGATGCAGCAGCCGCGTGCAACGTTTGCTCCCCTTCCAGAAAGCCAGCCCGCCCCTACGCAACGCTTTCCGGCCTGCGCTTGCAAAATACGCTCGGCAATTTCTTACGCGTTACTTTACAGGAAGTTGCTCAAAGCCACGGGTAAGGTTTTCTGGTAGGGGATGACCGGTGCTATCAGAAGGCTCCAAATTCAGCATTACCCCTTTTTCCTCTGCAACAGGAAGGGGGGTTTGAAAATACAGCAGGCGGGCTGTACCCCTGCAGCACGACACAGAACCAAAGCATCAACACACGTGCTTGCATGCAAAACAAGTCAGCAGAGTATGAGATGCTCGCATTAAATTTTTTTAGATTTTATTTAAATTTTAATTTAGATTTAAATTAAATTCACACTCTAACTGTCCATCAGATCCTCAGGCTGACTTCGAATTCATCATCATAATCACAACTGGAGGACCCAGAGGGAACGGAAAGCTACTTTGCCTTGAAAGGAGACAGGAGAGCGGGGTTATGACTAGTTTAAATAATTTGAGCTGATAAGACAAGCTGTAGTCGTTGTGTGAGGCGATCCTAAGGAAGTTACCGTGCGCATCTGAAGGAGCACAGCGCGTGTTTTATAAGTTTTTGTATCCCTGTTTTAACAGTAGTGCCAAATGGAGGAATTTCACAAGCATCTGGAGATAGTCCCTAACTCTCTCAGTCACATCAGATGGTTTTCTACTACATTTGCTTTCTTGCTGTAAGCCACTACGCAGGTCACCTATATTGCTTAACTACAAAGCACTCCCTCCTATAGCGTATACAAACCTTAATAAAGTAGTTTATCCCATTAACCACCTGAGTCTTATATGTTATGGCTGTAAAGGTGCCATACGTCCTGTTTTCCTTGCTTTCAAATTGTGGCTTCACCTGTAAAAAGAAAGGGAAAAATGGTTGGCAGGTTCATCTGCAGGCTTTTCCTTCACATCTACCACTCCAATTTCCATCCTTCCAAACACACACCCTTCATGAAAAAAAAAAAAAAAAAAACCAACAACCCAGAACGCCCAAAATAATTCAATGTACCCCAAGCCCTCCAGCCCTCTTCCCCAGCGTTGCCTCCAGCATTAAAATCCCGTTGGAACCAGACTCCACAGCTGATTCCCCCCGCCCCAAAAGCCGCCCAGCAAACCATGTGCCACCCAAACAACTGTAACAGTTACAGTGGTCCAGGACTAAACTCTCTACTTCCATCTCCAAAACTGGAAGTATGACCTTTAAATCGGGAGTCAGAAATCAACCCCAGACCTGCGCAAACATCATCCGTCCTTCGCTGCGTAGCAGCTGCAGGTAACGTGGTTCCCAAAGAAACAACGCTCTGCGCTGACAGCATTCAACACGCGTTTATGCACAGTACCCAGCTTAAGCCCTGTGGATCTTAAAATATGCACGGTTCTGATATCTACAGACTTTTCACATACATATTTAAAAAGAGAAAAAAAAAAAAAAAAAAAAAAGGTGTAACAGTTTTTCCTGAAACACACAAAGTGTAGGGCAAGTTCTAAGCTCAGCAGCAATTCCAGCGGTGCTGTCTTCTCGGAGATGAAATAGTTGCGTGATTACTAGGCTGAAAGGCAGAGGAGTAGCGGGGGAGGCGGCTGTGAGCAGCAGTGGAAGCCTGGCCAGGTGCCTGCAGCATCGCCATTTAGGTACCGGTGTTTTACTGTAGTCGTTTGCACCCGATGACACGAATTCCCTACAGAAAGGCAACTGCAGCAAAGGCTCCTCATCATCTCATCTCTCACTCTGCTCTTCTTCCGAACAGCCTCCACGGGGCTTCTGTCCCCAGGACCCGACAGATACACTTTCCACTCGGGAGCTGCTAACTCTGGCAAACCAGGAAGGCTTTAATTTCCAACCCTCTTCCAGCTGGATGGATTTGAGGGCTCCTAGGATGCTCCTAAGTGGCAGCTTTTGGTACATATTATTCCCCTCCCGCAACAAAACAAAACAAAGCCAGTTCTCTCCAGTTTTATGATCTCTCCCAGCCTCTGACCACTCTTTGTTATTTATGGACAGAGCCGTCAGTAAAATCAGGCAGGCAGACAGCTCCTTAATCCTCAGATGGAAAAGTTTAACATTCCTGAGCCTTCATCTAACAGTTCCTTGAACCCCAAACATTCCTCCGTTTTAGGCAACAGCTATAAAACAAGGAGACTGAATAAATAACAACGTTCCCCAGCTCCCTCCGGATGACTACAGGCAAGGCACAGGGGTAAGTAAATAATTACGTCATCCCAAGAGCAGCTAGACCTTGGCCATCCCAGGTGAAGATGCTCTTTGCAACTTCACTCAAACCACATCAGTTGCTTCTCTGCTTAGCAGAGCATGAAATCCCACAGAATTGCATCACGAAAAGGGCAACACCGTTACCTGGCTGGAAGCAGCGCAGGATTGCCCCAGTGACAGGTTTGTCTCCACAAGAATATCTTCCTTAGAGAAAACGATACCAAAGCCTCTGCAGCGGAGTGTGAGCTTTTTCAAAGGACAAGGCAATACTTCCTATTTTTGTTTCCTCAAGCAGGGCCTAGGTTACGCTTTGTGTGGTTGCCAAAGGGGGACAAGCTCGTCTTTCAGAGCCGGGAGGGTGGGAACACAAGATGGGAGACACAAAAGGAGCTTTCCCATGCCATGTTGTTCCCCTCCGGCTCCTCAGGATGCGCTTTACACTCTTTGAAGAGCTGCTGCACTGCAGGGCGTTAGAGGAGCCGCAGAGGTGGTGTTCACACCTTGCTTCCATGACAAGACCACTGTAACCAACCACCACGGCAACTGGCCTCACCCTGCCCGCCCTGTGCCAGGCTCACCTCGCCCCACCGTCACCAGCAGCCCCTGCATCGCAGCCGTGACCCTAGAAAACACCAGATGCCAGCAGAGAACGTGCCGTTTATCTGTCGCCTGGTCCCGGACCTATCCTTTTTTAGCGCATACCACACGGTTTGTCCTATCCACGTCCTTCAGCGAGGAGCTAATTCACCAGGTACAATCTTCTCCCTTCACATACACCGCCTTGAATTTCAGACCAGCAGCCTCAGTGCTGGCACAGTAGAGCTGGCCTTGGAACTACAGGCAAACGTTAACTGAAGGCAGCCAGCGCTCTGCCTGGCTACGGACAAGGATGAGACAGAAAAGCGGTTTGTCTCGGTCTTACCGGTACGCTGCCTATGCAGACTGCTGAGGAAATACTGACTGGCCATCAAGGGGATTCCCATTTCCAGCACGAGCTTCTTCGGTTCAAACACCGGTTCAGTATCAGAGCTTCAAGACTGAGCCCTGTGCACCCAGAGACTTCATCTTTAGTTAAGTTGCAACTCACCTCATCAGCAATATGCTGGACTTCGGGAGTAGCAGGCTTGGCCTCAGATAAGCCCCCAGGCATCATAGTGGCAAGTGACTTCTCTGAAGTGACGAGTGGTTCTGAAGAGGGAAGTGCAGCGCGGTCTGAGCAGAGTCGCCAGGCATCTCGTATATATACATACACACGTGTCATGGAGTCACATGACTTGTAACATATGGAATCTACCATTACTGCACTGGAGGAGGAGAGAAATGGGGAAAACGGGGAAAAAGCAATGTAAAGCACCGATAATATTAATAGTAAACGTAAAAAGCACTTTAAAATCTTGTGTATATAGTCTCCACGTCAATAAGAAAAGCAAACAACAGCCTCCAGCCACCCGCATCTTAAGACAGTTGGTTTGGGCTGAAACTAGAACCTCTTGCCTCCCTGCCCATGTGCAGATGACTGGTCCTGCGCTTAGGAAAGGGATCAGAGTCACACCCAGTATTTCCCAACACCGGGCGAGATCAGAAGCAAGCATGCAGTCATTTCCTTGGTGCAGGTCCTGTTCAACTTGAAATTGCATTGTCTCAATAGCCTTTCCGAGTGGGAAACAGAAGCAGACAGCGTTTTAGTTTCAGTGACTTTACCTCCCTCTGCCTGACCAGAAAGGTGCCAAGGTAAACACCAGAAGGGGAAAAATTAAATCCTAGGTTCAAGTAAGTACTGCAAGTAAGTTATTTCTGCTTCTTTCCTATCAAACCTATAGTTGCACTCAGGCACTCATAGCAACAACCGAATATGCAGTACCATTGACATTTGTATGGAAACTCCAGTGCCAATTTCCCGGCAGACGAAGTACGATCCCTCTCATTCCAGCCGTTGTGTACGCACAGCAGCTGCTCTACTTTCAAGATACTTAAACTACAGGCACTGCTGCAATATGTAACGTGCGGAATATATCGTCAGAAGTATTCATTCTGCAGCTACAGTCATAAACACACGACATATAGTCTTATTCGTGACTATATATGAATGTACAAAGCTCGAAACACATGCAACCTGCGGAGGAAAGGCTAGCAGCCCTGCCTGGTAAGGGAGAGCTAACCCTTCAAGATCACAGAAAAACTTCTTGCCGTCGGTATTCCTGCCATCCCCTCTCCAGCAAATGGGAAGAATGTTGCTCCAGTGCGAGGACCAGGCAATTTTTAGTCCCTAGGGATGGGTTGATGGGAGGGGGTGAAGCGTGAATATGTGCTGCACACAGGCAATGGGCATTTCTGCCGGGATCAGTGTTAGGGAATTCGCTAGAAACAAGCCTGTTCGTGGCCGCAGCAACGGTGACGGTGTAGCACGGGCTTATCGGTGTCCTCACCAGCCTGCTGACCCTCCTCACAGACGGCGAGGGATGCAACAGACTGTAAACAAGTACTTCATATCTAACTTCAAGGCCTGTTCTTGGGATAAAGGACTCGAGATTGAGAAACTGGGGCTGTAAAGGCCCTAAACTCAACCGTACGTATATCAAGGCAAGAGCGTGTTACTGATAAGGGTGTTGCAGAATTCCCCAAACTTGAGCAGCAGTGTTATGGGAGCGGACGAAATGCATTTGAGGAAAAACAGTTGTCCTGAGACAACATCTTTCCGAACACGCAGAAGAATGTTCCCAGTTCTTGGGAATAAAGGGAACGGGAGGTGTTAAAGCTGGAAGTCTGCTATTTTCTCCAAATTCACCGCGCCAGATGAGCAGTTCCTTACAGCCCACTTCGTGGAGTTAATAACAATTCAAGATGATGAGCTCAAACTCCTCCTTCTGCACAAGACCCTGCTGATTCACTCAAACGCTGATACCATCTTCCACCATGCTGCTACCATGCATCTTAGTTAGCTCATCTGTCCCGCTGTGTGACTAACTGGAAGAGCCAGCTCACCTTCCCGAGGCCAGAACGCGTCAGTGCTAAACCAGGACATTTTATAAACGTCTCAGCTCACCAGGATGCAGGTCTCACCGGCTCCCTTGGGAAGCGATGTTGATAAGATCCCCAAGGCAGCACCACCCCTCTGGAGAAGCCTTGATTCTGATGAGTAAGAAATACACTGAGCACAAAGACTGGGAGGGTTAATTTATAATCTTGGGAAAACTCTAGGTGCGAAACTAAAGACGTTAAGGTTGTGTGGGAGTCATTCATTGGACTCCGTATTCCTGGGTTTGCTGGGTTTTGACTTCAAAGCATAAGAACGCTTTTTTTCCCCCAGATGCACACAGTTGTGCAGAAGGGAAGGAAAACCAACGCTAATTGTCAGCAACCTGATGCTAAAGTTTACGCAGGCAAATCAGCCTCTTTTCTTTCCCTGGGAGTGCTAATGGCCATCCCAAAATCCAGTGACGTTTCTAAAATTGGGATGCAGTGCTCATCCTGCACACGTAGTTCATGAAGTCACTTTGAAATGCTGACGTTTCACAGACCTGCTATCAAGGATGATCAGTGGCAACGGACTATCCCAGGCCACTCTCAGCTACGCCTCTCTCTATTAAGCTTTGGATGAAACAGCATTTGGAACATCGCCTTGAAAAGACCCGCCGTCCTGCTGCATCTCTTGCACAACACCACCAAGCTAGCGAGCATCTCCACTTCAGTACTGGAGACGTGTTTGATAGGACATACCGTCCCGGCCTACGCTCACCGTTGGCACAGATGGCAATTTCTCTTCACGTAACCGTACTGCTGTTAGCTTGCAGAATCTGTGCTGGGAGAACAGCACTAGGATTCTTTATAGTTTTAAAGCTGAGTAACATCTTGCACTAGGTGCTATTCCAATAACGAAGAAACAAATCTTTACAGCTTGCAGGCCGCTACTCTCTGGTCCTGTATAAGCCATTTGAAGAAGCAGAAGCTATAGTCAATAAACACACCGGTACAGTAACAAAACAAAGCAAACAAACAAAAAAACCCCAGACCCCAGGGTTATCTATTTATGAATTATTTTTAAACCAGAAATTAAGCCACCTCTGTGGAAATGATTGTGAAAGCTAAGTCAGCACGTCAGTCTTCTGTTTTCGCAGTGACAAGACACGTAACCGTGACTGGATGAAGTGACACATGATCTGCACCAACGTTTAAGAGCTGACAAAGGAAAGCAGCCCTCCATCCACCAACTGAGGATCTACTCGTCATCGTCACAGTAACAACAGCCTTGACTTTCACCATGCTGGCCTGCAAAGGTTTCCCCTCCCGCTGCCCACCCCGATTTCAAGACTTCAGCAGCACAAAGTCATCATATCCCCGCCTATGCTGAGCCTATGGTGCCAGTAAAGAGCCTCTTCCCCTCGGTCTGCTTCAAGACAACCAAATTCTTTCCTTAAAAAAATTCCGTAAAGAGATTACCTATTCCATCAGACTTGAGCGCCTACAGGCTGCAGAAGGCAACAGCAAGGAGCATCAGAAAAGACCACCTCTTTCTGCTTCACAGAAGGAAACAAGAAGCGCACGCTTGAGAGTGCTTTCCACGGAACCGGGATCTGCCCACCAGTATTCACCATTTCCAAGCAATGGGAAAGCCCCAGTAGAGGGGGAAGCCACCTGCAGGAGATCTGGACTCCGGGCAGGGGCATCAGTTGTGCTTTTTGTTCAAGTGTACTTGCAGAAATAAAGTTAGAACCAGGAAAAGGATGAAATCCTAGTATTTGTGGGGTCTGTTATTTGATTCACATACGACATCAAGCAGCCCAATAATTTGGTGACTACCTTGATGGCAAACTTGAAGCAGGATTCCATCGCAGACTAGGCATGATCCTAGAATGGAGAGGGGTCACGAGACACAGAGATGTTGCCTGCCTTTGGTTAGCACGGCCCACAGCTCCTACCACTGCCATTTACACACCACCACAAAACAGCCCACCTCACAGGCAGATCTTTAGTACTCAAAAAATAGCACAGCCTTTTGCTCCTTCCCTGTGCCCCAAAGCACGGCATGCAATTCCAGTTACTCACCTTAACGTTCCGCTTAAGTTCAACAACAAGATTCAAACAGCCTCCGATCCACGGGATTTGCCGTGTACTGTAAGAGAGATCCCTCTGTGCTCAGAGCAAACCGAACAGAGTAATTCACCTTCTCAGGGCAACCCTCTGTATACAAGCTGCAAACACCCGAAGAAGGGACGTTAGGGACTCAGAAGCCTTCTTGTGGTGTCAGAAGGTTTTCATAGGCAGGTTTGCATAGATCTACTTGTTTGGCCTTATATTCAAATGAAAAATAGTGCTGTGTTGGGGTTTTTTTACATAGTTTTCTCCTAACAAATGCTAAGCTGGGCTACTGCAAAAAAAAAAAAAAAAATAAAATCTGTGTCTGCATCCCATCCATTTCACAGGTCTTTTTTCACAGCATCTGCTTAAGCGAAGAAGTTTTCCCACAACAGCTGAGCAAACATCTGGATGGACAGAGGAGGACAATGATTAATTCTCATTACAATCTCCAGTTTCTACAGAAATACAATACGAGCTGAAATTTCAAGAGTATTGATGCCAACTCTATACACGCTGGCAGAAGTTTCTATCATACAACTGGCTTAAAAGGAGGATTTGTCCCCGCAGTTGTAGATCCAAGCCCTGGAGAGAACAAGTATTTTAGACACCTGTCTTGGAGGTCAGTATTAGAGTATCGACCGTAAAATCAAAACTAACTGTTCTCAACATCTCATTTGTGGACCATCTCCTGTGGAAACTGGGTTACTGGCAATTCGGCCCCCGCCGTTCTGAGCCCTATTTGATTTCCACTTTGAGGATAAACAATTACAAGACTTTAACAGCTGAAGAACGAGCAGGTTTTCTGCTTTCAGAGTCGCAGAAAAACAATGAGAATACTTCAAGAGCAAGACGAGCGCTCCAACTGGAGTAAAGTTCTGCCTAGAGCAGTTGCAGTACCTTGGGAGAAAAGGGGAAAAAAAACAAAGTTTGAACGTTAGGATTTACATCCTCAAAGACTTATACGATATTTCTGCCTCATTCTCAAAGAAAAGTGAGACTAAATGACTCCGCTGCCTAAAAATAGAGGCCACCAAGTGGTTCGAGTCTCTACTGGACAAACAACTACGAAACAGCTGATGCTGCACAGGTTTTTGCCAGCGTTCAGCAACACAGGTACATTCCTCCCTTTACCTCCCGCCCCCACATATGCACAGCTTTCAAGGATGTGCGAGTGCGGACTCGCTTCAGTGCTGTAACTGGAAGTGTTTGCAAGGTGGGGCCTATATTTTTAAGGCTCTGTTCAAGTTCAACAGTTCTTAAAGACTTATCGCTAAGTAATAAAAACAGCTGGCAACCAAGCGGACCTTGCCATTTGACCGTCAGCCAGTTAGAGTTAATAAAAAATAAAGGTATAATTACAGCAATTCTGCTTTCCTCATGCTTAGCCGCTTTTAAAAGCGGTGCTGCTGCAGGGGCGTCGCATTTAAAGCTTTCTAAACACACCATTGTGGTCAGAATCAACAGGATCCGGTACGCACAGCTACCTTCTCAGTTCAAATGCAAGTCACCTATAGAATTAACTTTAAAGGTTCAGAAGGAGGGAGAAAATAGGGTCACTGGATAGTTAACTATTCCTGAATGAGGTATATCTTCACCTCCAACCCAAAGCGGTTTTAATCGACACCACGTTCCCTATTTAAATCAAAAAAACCCCCCAGAACTCGGCAACACAGAGCAAAGGACAGCACGGGACAGATGCTGCCTGTCAGCCCTGGGGGAGCAACGCCAAACCCGTATCCACATGAACTCTGAACCAATGCTGCTCGCGGGGAGTAGTTCAGAACAACGCTTGCTGATCATTCTGCAATTTTTATTTCCTTTCGGATTTTAGTAGATCATTCGCACAAACACACCGTGTTCCCTGACAGTTTGGCCAGCGCCAGTTCAGGGAGAGACCTGTCCTCCCTGCGCAGAGCTGGTTTTTACTGTTTCTTCCCCTCTAGGACTGCTGGAGCTGTAGAAGTTCAAGAAAGATGCCAGTTTCGCATTCCATTTGAAAATCATTTTAATACTATAAAACTCATTTGTTCGCGTATTTTGTACAAAAGATGAGTTGTTTTCTCTTAATTACAGGAGAATCATTTCAACCTTGAGATTTCAGCTAAGTAGGTCCAAAACAAAACAAGACTGGGTTCTACTGGTTCTGGAGGGTCCCAATACAGCTCACCCAAGGTCTCTTTCCAGTTTGGCTCTCATGGTTATGGACCACCTTGACGGAAAATACCCCACATCATTGACTCTTCGGAGGCTTGTAGTGAATTCGGCAACGCTCATTAAATACCTGAGACACCAAAACAGAAGAGCAAAAGCAAATCAGCCCTCATCCAGGAGACGGTAAGGAGTTCAGAACTAGTTCAGACAACCATCTCTTCACGTGGCACCCCTCTTGAGCTGCCCAGCCCTGCTGTACCAATAAATGGTACTCACCAAGGCATCTGGCTCCATTCACCTTCTCTCCTGGCTGTAGTGAATCCAAAGTTTGCAGCCTGATGCTGGGGGGCTGGACAGCACTAAAAATGTTCTCCCTCAGATAAGGCAGGCTTATAATCCTGGCAGTCTGTTATCCTCAAAGATGATGATGCCCCCTTTTTTTTTTTTTTCTTTTTTTAAAGAAAGAGGGAAATTATCAGTGAAAGGTTCCTGACCGGCTGGGTTCTGTTAAATTCCATCTGACATTCCCATTTGGACACTGTATTCTTCTCTTCCCTAGGCAAATGGATTTTACTTTGTTGTGACAGCTAAAAAGAGGTGCAAGGGCTCTTGGAAGCCACGTTCACCCTTTTGGTTATCTGACCGCAGGCGCTGATGCTGCCAGCCCTCCTACTGCAAAGGGCACGCTGCTCTCGCCTCACTCACCTCCGGCACCTTCGCTGGGTAAAACTTAGCACACAGACCTAGCGACTGAAGGTCATGTTCACGTAGCTTGAACTGCAGGCCCTGCCAAGCAGGCTGCTTACCCTAAGGAGGGCCAATAAATGTGACTATTTAAAGTAAGGCAGCCTGACTCGAAAGCACAACACAGGCTCACACCAAAGTTACAGGTGCTCTCTACAAGCGATTTAGTTATTTATCATTTTGGCTCCAAACTGTGTCCGGTGCGCGTCCTGGAAAGCGACACGAGCACCACCTAGCACCAGGCTGCGGCACTGGCGGTTACTGGTTCCCCCACCAGCACCCCTGCAAGAGCACGTTTTGCCAAGCTGCCCAGAGACTTTTTAGATCCGGATGCCTGCGATCTGCAGGATGTCAAGTTTTGTGAACTCTCCCCCTGGCTTCACAGGCAAAGCGAGGGGTCTTGTAAGTTTGGGAAAGTTATGCATCGCATTTATATAAATACATTATTTCAAACCATATCTTCCTAGAATCTTCTACTTCTACAGCTGATCTCCTTATTCAGAGTTCAGAACCTACGGCAACTTCAGCAAAATGCGGCATGCATTAGTTTTAGCATTGATTCTTAACAATTTTTGAGTCATTTTCAACTTATTTTCCGATTTACTTTAAGAAACAGACACGTATTAGAAACTGCTTCATACTGCAGAAGATGATAGAAGTTGCGATGTAGTTTCCTTCACACGCACGCAGGCAGCCTGTCCCACTACCTCACCACATGCAACGGCCGCCTCTGGAAGAGCCAGGAGTGTGTAAAGGTCTGAGATCAGGTAAGTGACAGAAGGAAGCTGTAGAAATTAAGAGCCACAAAGGGTTCCCATTCAGAAGCATTTTAATGCTAAACAAATTCTGTCCGTTGTCTGTCAAAGACATTTTAAGGGCATATGTGCCTTAAAGGGTACTGGAAAGACGCTCTAGAACACTGTAAGGGTCTCTTGCATCAAACAACACATCAAAAAAAATCGCAGCTTCCAGCTTGCTATCACGCAAGCTTGTAAAGCCTCTTTAACAGTAACTCTGCAGCCCACGGAAGGAAGATCAACCCCACAATCTTCCTAACGCTGCCTCCCGCTTTTAGGATCATCCACCCGCGGATCTCAGCGTGTTACTCAGGCCAACTAACTCCACCGGTCTCCCTGCGAAGTGCTGTTCCCATTTTTCAGACGGGAAAGCGGTGCCTGAGAAACCTTAACGTTCACGTTACTGAGCAGAAGTTTGATTTTGCTGTCTTTTACGTATTAATGCAAACCACTCCAACGACAAGGTCCAGTGGGGAGGTGCTGCACAGAGACTAACGCAAGTGTCTGGTTTTGGAAGTCAACTCCTTGCTTGGTATCAGCCAAACAAAATTCTGCCGCATGCATTTCCATAAAGCAGCATCTTTCTGTACGCCACTATCGCTACAGCTACCCAGAGTAAGCGTTTGAAAAATAACTTTCTGTTTCCTAATCAGATTTTTCCAATCAGTTTTCAGTGGGTTAGGGTTAACGTAAATACGTAAGCGTACTTTCCAACTAAAAGCCTGCAGCAGTAAAAAAGAGCAGAGGGCCTCACCTGCAAACCAATAACCACTTCCAAGTAACAAATTGCATTTGATCCACAACTATGACTGGGTCTAACTCCTTCAGTGAAATACTTTAAAAAGGCAGCTAAATGAGACGTTTATGCCTATATTTAGATGGAGACAATAGCAGAGCTGGAGATAAAACCCAGAAATACTTTTCTCTTCAAGCCCTACTTTAAACACTGGCAGGCTAAGATATCCCTGTATCATGCGTACCTCTATTTATAAACGAAATGTTCTCCATCGTCAGGAAAAAATGGACATTCCTGTCACTAGCAGAAGTTTAATGCAGCTGCAGGAAATCGCTGGCATCGGTGCCAACTTTGGTGCCAACTCAGGGCTTCGGAAAAGAGAGAGCGTGGGGTGGGTCTGCCCCCCACCCCTTTTAAATAAAACTGACGGCAGAGTTGCCATAAAATGTTTGCCACCGGTGGCCTGCAGCATTTTGTTAAGGCTGTGGTGTTGCTTAGTCATATTGAGTTGGCTTTAAATTAATTAAGGGCGTGATTAGCTTTGTCAGAGCGTACAGAGGCAGTACTGACAGCAAAGCATACCTGGAAAAACGCGTAGATGCCCATCTAATCGGCCTGCGTTGAGCTGTATTGTGCTGACTAGACCTCCAAGAATACACAAGCTGTATTGCATTTATGCCGATGCAATCTAGAGGACTAAAATCCTGAAGTAGAGATTAAAAAGGGAGCTGCAGCTAGTACTGGCTACTTGCAAAAAGCCTTTTTTAGGGAGGGAAGGAGGTTCTCTATACAGTACTGAAAGCTCTGAAAAGCTACAACAAATGAGAAAAGGATGCTAGATGTGAAACGCTGCAGCAACAGAATACAGCCACCTCAGAAGTTAAGCTCAATGTTAAGATCGCTTTGTAACAAGACAGCGCCTGGGGCCATCAATCCAGAGGGATCTGCCCCCTCGGCGGACACAGGAGAGCAAGGGCAAGCCTGCCCTCCGCGCCGGCAGAAGCTCCATCAGGAGAAGGTTCAGCTTCTACCGCCCCACCCTCCCCTGGCCTCTGCTTGCTCAGAAGCGCGAGCAGTACCAAACACAGCCGGATTTGCAAGACTCATCCCACTGACATCCTTAGAGGCCCAGCAAAGCTTTTCAGACAGGCCACCATGGAAAAGTCTACAAAGCCCTTAGCCACTGGGCAAGGCGGAGAAAGGGATCTACAGAGGGAGAACTCCACAGTCCTTCCTCCCCCCTAAATCAGCCGCTTTGCTTTCCTTTGCAGTGCAACGGAAAAGCTTTGCTCTCTGCGCCCAGAACCAGGAAAATGACTGATCTGAAACATTTCCCCCAGCACCGCCCTCACCTATTTCTAATTAACCTGCCTCATCAGGCACCGGTCCCCCACCTCCAATGCAGGACTGTCCGTGGCGACAGAACATCACGGCTATTTTAAATGACTGAGTACCTTCCAGCTTCTGTCGTTTACCACTTCTTCAACATTCAGCTCCGACTGCATCAATTTCAACTGCGGAAAGTAACAGATAAAGAGGTTATTGTCAACCAGGCCTCCCCGCAGCCTTCGGTATTTACCACCATTGCAACTTGCCAGATCACAACCCCAGTACCAGGCGCGCGTCCCCTCCGATGGTGCACACTGAAGGCTGGGATGCGCAACCATCCCGAAAGTCCGGCCCTTCCGTTCAGCCAGCGCTCGGGGCAGGCTGAAGCCGGCAGGGCACGGTGAAGGCGGACTCGCAACGCAAGCCTGGCAGAAGTAGTCCCTGATCACTAATGCTCCGTTCTTAAATATCGCCCATCAAGATTTGCTAGCAATTAACTGATCAACGTTAATGGCTCCACAGGCAAAAATAACTATACCTAATTCAAGCTCTCGGCACAGGGAATGCTGAGGGTTGGCTCTGCAGCCTTGAGTTGGCATTCTTCCCTACACACGTTCCTAGAGTCATACAGGGAGCCGGCAGCAAAGATAGGACTGAACACACAGATCTCAGGTTCTGGATGTAGAATTAAGATGATAAAGAGATCCCCTCTGCTTCCTTTGCCGTCTGCTCTGTGCACTGACCAAAAAAAAAGGTTTACAAGCACAGATCACGTACGTTCACGCTATCTGAACCTGTAAAGATGTTATGTGATCACAGCAGGACAAATCAGGTTTACGCGGATGCCAACACTCTGGCAAGAACCACCACAACGCGCAGCTCTTGAGCACTCACTCGACCCGTGAGAAATGTAAGAATCTGGTTTGCACCCATTAGAAACTCCAAGAGGCACGTTGAGACAGTTGTGACACATCAGGTGTCCTGTGGTAATCTGACAGACATTACTGAAGCAACAGTAGGAGATGTAAGAACCATCTGCCATTTTTGCTTACGTTTAGGATGTATTTTTGTTGGAGTCTTTAACACAACAGGCTAAGGATCAGAGTTGATCCACTTTAAATCCGTGGTTCCAGTTGGAGAGCTGGTGAAGGGGTGCAAGCTAAGACAGCAATCCCACCAAACCTTCCAAGTAAGATGTCCAGACACACGCAGCTAACGCAGTTGTTGGATCAACTTCTACCTACAATAGGACCCCAAACTGTTTGAAAAAACAAGCCAGCATCAACAGGGTGACGAGATGACCAGGATTAGTCTCTATAAAATACCCACTCAGAAGATCTTTAGCAGCTCCAGGAAAGGTGTTTCCTGCTGGCGGATGTGAATAGATTGCCAGTCATCTGGACTGTCACATTAATGCCTGTGACTCCAAGCCTACGCAAAACTACTATTTTAGCCTTTTCCTTAGCGTTGCAGACCTGAACAGCAACAGAGCGTTACTCAACATGGCTATGCAGGGGCGTTTGTTGTTGTTGTTTTTAAAACATACTCTGATACTTTAGCAAGCCTTACTGATTTGCTTGATAAAGCTAATAATCATTATGCTGTATGTTTTGGACTTCCAGAATTTATTTGGTTGGACATTTTATGACACTTCATTCAAGTAAACTAAGATGATAACAAATTAATACAATAATCAAATGTTTTGGTGTAGGTGGACTAAAAGAATTGGCTGCTGGACTGACACTACTCCCAAGTTTTCTTACTCAGTGACCCAGAAGTCATAATTTTGGATAAAGTCCTCCCGTTTGTACCATTCGCAGGATGAGAGAAATACAAATAACAAGAGAAAACAGATCTGTATTGCAACCAAGGGAATATATATTTGAAATGCATAATCTTAAATATAGGGTATGTTCTCTCAAGATAGCTTATTTGAGTACTAGAAAAAACACAACTCTCACAGAGAACAAAAAAAAAAAAAAAAAAAGGCAGGGGGACACCACCTCATAAAGTACAAGTGCAAATTTGAGGTCAGCTCATGAAAAAGATTTCTGGGATGTTTCCAAATCATGGATTGCTTTTAACATTTGAAATCACCTCCAATGATTAAACATTATCATTGTGAAACTCCTAGCGAGTGATAGGTTTTGGGCTCACTAAGTAAACAGCTTAAAGAATTGGCTCCACAAACAAAACCTGTAGAAAGCACTAAGCTACCATTCTAGTTTTCCAAACTAATATGGATGCTCGTTAGCAGTTCCATAAGCAAGGCTTTAAGAATAAAACCACTCACCTGCCACCTGGTTCTTTAAACCTGAGCTCACGACAGAGCACTGCTCTGAAGAGCACATGAACAAACAGTTCACTCACTCAACGCCTGGGAAAAATCAGATGCTCGAGTTCAAAGCTTCTGCTGAGGAAGCCCTTTAACTGCAACTGCATCAGCATCCAGCTGCTCTTTGAAACAGGGGCTACAACAGGCTCCTCGTGGAAGTGCAGGGGCAAGTGGATTTTGAGGAAGTTCAGCACTGCAACAGGAAAATTCAGGACTGATCTCTTCAAGGCTTCCAGTATTGCAGCAGGGAAAGCTGCACCAGGATCTAGGACACCATATATATATATATATATATGATGACGGAACATCTGGCTGTTACGAGGAAGGCTCACTAAACTGCTGAACACAACAGACACACCTAGGCAGCGTATGCAAGAAACGCAATAAGCAAGCAGTCTTATTTGGTACGCGCTGCAAGCGTGTGGCGTGGGAGAAAACGCGAAGTGATCAGGAGCCATGCAGAGCAGGTCTGGAAGAGAAATCAATGGAAGAGTTCGCATCCCTGCGAGAGTTCGCATCCACTCCTAGAGCTACACATCCTCTCCCCGGCAAAGGAGGCTTTGGAAGGGGGGCAAGAACCTCAGCGGGGTTCCCTTCTCCACTTCTGACGCTCCTAGATCACTGCTGGGGAAGCACACTTTCCATCCAGAGGCCAGAAGGTTGAGAGGGCGTTTGCTCATTGAAATTCCTTACGCAAACCCAGAAGTCTCTCTCACACCATCGCAAGGTATTCAAAAAATTAATCCAAGAAATACTAAACAACAAAAATGTTGGTTAAGTGGAGTTCAAGGTTGCCTGGCAGCTCCTCGTAGAGGACAGGAACTCCAGTTAACACACCGAGTAAGAACGATGCTCCTCAGGGCAATGATGAAAGGGGACGGCTTTAAGGCTGCATAACCGTGTGGTGCGAGAGACACACACAAAAGCCGTATTTTGTTATCTTCTGGTGTTCGCATCTTGGCACCCGTACTCGCCGTTTGCATATATATTAGTTTTACAAGATCTCAAAAAGGCAAAATGAACCTTCAGGCACTTTGAAAGGACTAAGCAAGCTGCAGGTAAGTTGTACGCTAAGTGGTGTTAGTCAGCGATGGCCAGAGGCCACCGCGGGGAAGGACACCTTCTTCTACAGCATTTGTGCAATGGGATCTCAGAAAATGCTCCGCCTGCAGGATAGAAGTGGCTCTGTCTTGTGGGCTAGGGGAAATGGTTCTCACAAAACGAGCCAACAAGAACCCTGGAAAAGACAGCCTGAGCCACGACCCCCGTCAGGTTCTCTCCATCACACCGGTCTTTCCATTTGGGAAGGCTACCCTCTTCTTCCTCGCTACGTGATCTCTAAAAAGCTCCACCACTCACCTTTGTCTGCTCTTTCCTGAGTTGCTTTAATAACGCTACGTCATCCTGGGCCTTTTCCCTCTCTTCTCTGAGAGTTTTCACTATGCTGGAAGTCTGAGCGATGCAGTTTTTGATGATTCTCTCTCTGCTGGTGTGAGCATCCATCAACTAAGTGGGGAGAGAAAGAAAGTCACAACAACTAGTTCAGCAGAGAATAAAAGCCTCGGAGTTACAAGTTTAAGAAAGACTTTCCAAAGTCACGGTACTGCCATGCCTATAGAAATCCCTTCGACTCTATAATCCACGTGTTGGAAGCAACACTGCTTTGAGCAGCAGCTACCAACTTGATCAAAATCCAAAGATACACGCGAGCAGGGGGTGTACTTTGCATACTACTTTGCAAAGTAGCACAAAAGTGTGCTAGCACCCATTTTTAGAAGGAGACTGGGCTAACGCCATCCGCTGAAGCCTGAAGCGCACCCCGAAGGATGGGTACTGCAGAACAAACCGGTTCCCCGCGTGGTTTTAAACCAAAGCGGCCGTTACATGTGCGTGGTTTAGCTGCGTAGAGACGTTGAGCGTGCCAGTTATGGATACATAAAGCACGATATATCAAGGCAGTGGTTCACTTAGAAACTGAGGATGCTCTACTGGCCCCTGCACATAATAAAACATCAGGAAGCGAGCTGGAAGTGGAAGGAGCGCACACTCACAGACTGGTACAGCTCTTTACACGTCTGGCCAGCATCGATCTTCCCCACAAAGGAAGCTGTTGGAATCGTAGTGTTTAATTCATGGACGATTCTGTCATCGATTGTCCTCATCACCCTGAGCAACTCCTGGATTAAAAACAAAATAGAAGTCTTTGCTTATATCTCTGAGAAAAGCTCAGTGCAAAAAATATTGTAAGTCTTTTCATAGAAAGTTACATCGATTGCTTACAAGCAGCAAAAAAACCCCACCCAACAAATAACTTCTGCACGCAGGAGTATGTGCTGCAAACCAGAGAGTTTCCTTAGCAGCACAGGCCGGAGGGCGGGCGGGGGGGAAGCGGCCCAGGCCGGACCGGAGGGAGGGAGGGAAGCGGCCCAGGCCGGACCGGAGGGAGGGAGGGAAGCGGCACCCCGAAGGCCCCGGCCCTGCCCCGCTCCCCGCCGAGAGCCGCCCGCGCCGCGGACAGGCCGCAGGGCCCCATCCCCGCCTCACACCGTGGGGGCTCTCACCGAGCTCCCTCCGCCCCACGGGGGCGCCCACGCCGCCGGCTCCCCCCCCGCCCCGCGCCCCGGGAAGGGACCCCGAGGGGGATCCCCTGCCGCGCTCCCGCCGCTGGGGGCGAGGGGAAGGCCGGACCCTGCCCCCGCCGCCGCCGCATCCCGACCGTTGCGGGGAGGGGTGACCTCGCCGCTCCCCCCCCCCCCTCTCCCCGCGGCGCCCGCTCCCCCGGCGCCGCGCAGCGCTGCCCGGAGGTGGCGGGAGCGGGCCGGGTGCCGCCGCGGGGGAGCGGCGGGAGCGATCGCCGCCCGCCCCGGCCCCACGCGTGTCACCTGGAACTCGGCGAAGTCCTCGCAGCTCGCCGCTCCGCTGGGCGCCGCCATACTGGAAAGGCCGAGGGCCGCGGCGGCGGCCAATCCGGCGGGGAGGCGGGATGACGCGAGGGGCGGGGCGAGGCGGGCCCTGCCCGAGGGCGACCCCTGGCGGCGCGGCGCGGCGCGGGGAGGGCTCCGGGGGCGGGGCCGGGCGGTAGCGCGGCCGTCCCGGTCCCGGTCCCGGTCCCGACGCGGGGTCCGCGCCTTCCGCCGCGCTTCTCCAATCCCGGGGCCGGGGCGGGGCGCGGTCCCAGCGGTGACATTGAGGGGCGGCGGGCAGGGCCGAGGCAGCGCCGCCGGGGCGGGAGGCCGCGCCATGTGGGGCCGCGCCGGTGAGTGACCGCCCCGGCGGCGGGATGGGGTGGCGGGGGAGCCGCCCGGCCTCTGCCGGGGCCGCCGGCGGGTGGAAGCGGCGTTGTCAGCCCCGAGGCGGCGCGGCGGGGCCCCGGAGGCGCCGGGCCCTGCGGGTGGGGAGCGCGGAGCGGAGCGGGGGGCCCGGCCCGCGGGCGGCCCCGGGCCTGCGGCGGGGCCAGGCCGAGCCTCGGCGCCCGGGCCCGGCCGAGCCTCAGCGCCCGGGCCCGGCCTGCGGGCTGGCTTGGGAGAAGGGCGAGGGATGGACTTGCGCCTTTTTCCCCTTCTCTGAAGATCTCCAGAAGGCTTTGGTGTCGCTGAGGGGGGCCGCCTGTAAACGCACGTTTATGGTTTTTTTGCAGAGCTGGATTGTATTTTGCCTAGAAAATAAAGGGCGAGTGTTTCTCAGAGGAGAGACATTTTCAGCCAGCATAAAGAAGAAAAAAAGAACTCAATTTATATTTTTAAAAGCGCCCTTTCGCCTTTCAGAGATTCTTTCCCCCCCCTCAGAATTTTTTCGTTCTGTGAATTAAAGACTTAGCAGCTCTTGCTTGAGAGCGCGTTTTCCTACATAAGGTGCCCTGGCCTTTTTGAGCGCGCTGCAAAGTAGGCGTCTCAGTACTGCAAAATTCTGCTTTTTTTTTCTTGACGCTTGTCAAGCCTGTGCCTTGCTTTGGGGATGTGGCACGATGGGTGGGACGCTGGCGCGCGGTCCGTGGAATAGCACCGTCCAAAGTGTTGCCGAAGCACGCGAATAGGCTAGTTCCCTGACATCGCGACGGGCATCGCGTGCTGGAAATTGCTTGTAGGCTGTAGTTTTGCGTTCCCGTTTTTCTGCATAAGGTTAATGGGCAAGCTCAAGTCGTAGCTGACAGAGTCAAGCTGTAATTTCTTTGGGAGACTCTGTTACAACCTAAATCTGGTGTTTCTTGCATAGTATTAGATTTGTACCTATTGCTTTTCTTTCTTTTTTCTCTTGTGTTTAAAAAAAAAACACACTTAAAAGCTAGTATTCTCACTTTCTACTGTTCTGAATTCGATTTGGCTCCTTTCCTTCCTCTGCTTTCTCTTCCAGGTAGCGCTGTTAAACTGCTGGGAAGAAATATTCCCTCAATTCTGAGGATGCCTAAAGGAGCGGATCTGAAGATAAGCAGAAGGCTTTGCGTTAAACCCCAGGAAGAAAGTCAACTTCAGCCAAAAAGTAAGAGTTTTTGGTAACAATCACGTTATCTTTCATACCACGAAATATTTAGGTATCCAGGCTGCAATCATCTGAACAGGAATTTAGCTGACATAGATGCTAATGTCTCTGATTTTGTGAGAGGGAATTCCATTCTTCAGACTAAAAAAACTAAGCATTAAATTTAGCAATAGATTCTTGTTTTCTTACAAAGCCAGGGGTCAGTATTTCTTCTTGTGACAATAACACAGCTTTCAGTTTCTAGCAGGTCACCAGTATCTTCTCTGACGTGCAGTCCCCCATTGAGGCTCTCCAGCTGTGCTCCGGAACCCACTGTTCAACCCCCACGTCAACGGTCGCTGTTTAACACCACCGTACGAGCGAAAATACCTTTGCAGTTTTTCATAGTGCCACCAGCTCCAGCTGCTCGCAAAACTGAACGTGCCCTGCAGGAGAGAGTCGGTCTGAATCGTTGGCTTAGTTCATGCTTAAGGGTGGAGTCGTTCAGGTGAAGCTCAGGCCACGAAACATTTTTTCACTATATATAGTGAAATATATATGGGACAGTTAGGATGCTCTCATCAGACTCCCTGTGTAGCAGGTCCCCTTCATGGCCTACTGATGCTAGATAAAAGGAGCACACAGATGCGAAGCATTTTGGATAATTCTGTGTTAAAAACATAATGCAGCTGTGCTGGGTAAGACCAAAGTTCTCCTTAACAGTGTCACCTCTCCTGTAGTGGCCGGTCAAGGAGGTCCCGTACGTTTTTGTGGAGGCTAATAGGAACGGTGGCCGATAGCAAGGACCTAGGGAGGAGTGCGGAAACAGGGCAAACATCGCGTTTCTCCCTAGACTGCTGTCCCAGAGGTGGCATCTTTGCGTTTAACGGTCCTCGCTGGATTTTTCTTTCATGAATTTGCCCGATCTCCTGAAGCTGGATGTATTTTTAGCGTCCACATCCTCTGGGAAGGAATTCCTCAGCTGAAACATGCTGTGAGCAAACAAGTACAGTCCTGTGTTTGTTTTTGAACCTGGCGCGTGCTATTTTCCATCCGACGCTCCTTTATTCAATGCCCCTTCCAAACCAGGATCTGTTCGTTATAACCCATACTGAACATCGCTTACAATTCCGGCGCCCTCGGTTGCGCTGGAGGGAGCCTCAGTTACCGCTTTTCCAGGCCAGAGGTCTCAGTCTGTGATATTGTTTCTTATATGGTGGCCATTCCATACCTGGGCTCGTCCTTACTGATTTTCTCTGTACCTGTTCTATTCCAACGGTTTCTGAGATGAGGGATCAGTATTTCACACGCTTTTCAAAATGCCGGAGTCGTGGTTTTATACCATGGCATCGTAACGCTTTTGGGTTGCTCTGTGTTCCGAATCACTGCCAATAATGCCGTTTCCCTTTCTGACCGTTTTGCCAAAAACTCGGTGAAAGCCCGAGGACTTGCTCCGCAGCAGTAGCGGTAGGGTTGGCGTCCGTCTTCTCCCTGTGAACTGGAATTGCTTCCCGCTCCTACACACGGGGTTTCGCTGGCCGTCTCGCTGACTCGGGATTCCCAAGCCCCGTGGCTCTTCGCGCTTAGCCCCTCTTTATGTTTCTGAATAACGTGGTGTTGCCAGCACACCGTCGATCCGCCCTGCTTCCTAGGTAATTCATGAAGCCACGAGGCAGCACAGAGCCATACAGGATACCCCCCGCTGTTGGGCTGGTGTTTTGGGTTTTTTTTTTTTTGTTGAAAGGGAGGTGGGGGTGGGAAAGCTGTCGATCTCTGCGCTGTCTTTGCTAGATTTTAACGGTACGGTATGTATGGAAACCTTCCCGCGTTACATTCTGAATGCTTTATATGGAGTTTGAAAGACTGAGCTGAAAACGAAGGGCCTATGGTCATCTGTTTGTTTATACCTCCAGATAAGATAAAAATCTTACATTCCCTGGAAAAGTTATCATTCCGTGATGCAGTGGTGTGGCATTTTGTTTTTTCTGTACCAGTTCCATTTGATTTATTCTTTAAACTCATTTAAATGTAATAGGAAAACTATATAATATCACAGCAGCTTAGGAAGCTTAAATGCTGGAGCAGGTTCTGCAAATTTAGAGCTGCAAATACAGAGGTCTTGGGCAAGATTTGGCTTTCCTGACGTGGCCTCAGTTTAATCCATCTTCACAGGTTTGTTAATCTGACTGTGATACACTCTTTGTTCCCTAACCAACTCTAGCAGTCAGACTTCAAATCCCGCATTGCTCGCCCTAACTGGTTTCATTACAGCTGTGGCAATTCATCTTCTCCGACTGTTGGTTTTGGTGGGGCGTTGGTTGGTTGTGTGGTTGTTTGTCTGTTTGTTTGTTTGTTTTTTTAGGTCGGTCTCTTTTGAGGGTGCCTGGACACAAGCCTACAGACTGGGAGAAAAGATTTTTGTTGTGGGCAGGCCATTTCAAAAAACACGAGGATATACCAGAGACTGTCTCGTAAGTGCCGGTTTTGAAGCTGTAAGAGAGACATTGTCTACGCAGGAATAAGTTACTTGAATGCAACTCCAGAATAACTCTTCTTAAACGGAATGGGTTTTCACAGCTGAGAAATCTGACGCTGGCGTGTTTGGGGTATCGTCTTGTAGATGAGATGACCTGAGCAGTTCTGTCTTGCTGAGATAATACAGCCCTTCTGATTTTTTTCTGAAGGGATGACTGGCATCGATCAGTTGTTTCATTAGAAAAACATCACACCTCAGTTAATTTTTACTCTTCTCTCCCAATCAAAAAAGCTTTTTGCAAATATTAGCATGAGCTTTTTCTAGTGCTTTTCTTTGTATGTCAGCCATGATAAAAATAACTGAAACTCATTTATTAGTATTGAATGTCTGGAGGGCATGGGCCAACTTACTTTACTCTTGGAATTTAAACTAACAAACAGTGGAAAGGCTCCCGAACAAAAAAAAATATATATATATAGTCAAAATTTCCCTGTTGCTGGTGGAGTCCAAATGTCAATGCTTTGCCCTGTGTGAAAAGTAGAAAATAAAACTGGATGTTGTAGTTTGCCTGTCTCAAAGGAAGATCAAACTTAACAACAAAAGGCGATTATTAGTTTAAAAAACATTCCTGGTGGTAGTATGGTTATCTTGTAAAACGTGCTTGTAATGCTTTTAAATATATATGTATTTATTTAAATTAAAAAGGTACAGTAAATCTTGTACTGCTTGGGTAAGCAAACCCCGTAGCTGCCCTCGAGAGACAGATGCTCAGTTTGTTTGGATGCGCAGTATGGGAATTGAAAACCCACCCATGTATCTAAGTTTTTTCTAAATGTATCACAATGGATAAATATGGTTAATAGTTAATTCTTCTATTTTTGTATTGAATCATTTTTCTTAAAATTACATTTGAAATACATAAAGGTGTAAATTACTAAAACTTATTATGTCAGTTCATACATTTTTGCATACCAGGCACTTGTTATGAGCGTTTTTAAGAAAACAGAGTTAGCAGAGCGATTGAAGTCATTTCCATGGTTTATTGAAAGGACAAACCAACTCCTGATAAAAGCTGACCGTTTTTGCAAGTGCACAGGGAATTCTTGTTTTTATTTAGGCAAATAGTTCAGCCAAAGCCAAGACGACGACTGAGAACTATAAAAGCTAAGCTGAATTAAGAGTGGCTTGTAAGGGCTTGCGACAGAAGTCAGGAATCTTGCAAGATGCGGTGATCGGAAGTAACTCATTTATGAAACAAAGGTTAATCTTGGCCACTGAATCGATTTAAAATGCAAATTGCGTTCAGAGAACTACCTTTTCCTCTTGTGCATTCTAACACACCCAAGGTACTTCAAAAATTAACTAATAAAAAGTTTTTTAAGTCCTACTTCTGTGCATTTCAGCTTAATCGCAGCCTGCGCCCACATTGTTCATCGCAGATGATTAGCAAAAACAACCTGGAAGGAAAATTTAACTATTACTTTCACGGTAGATGGACGTGTTCCCTATGATCAGAAATCTTGTACTGGGATCAGTACTTTGAACAGTAATCAAATCACTCTTGCCCTCCTCTTCAAAACCAAGAACAAAACTCCCTTCAGTTCTCAGCTCCTGTGTGATTTACCACGTTGAACTATTGTGGATCCTTCCCTATCTTTTTTTCCTCCACGTATAAGGGTCAAAACGTGGCAAAAGATTCCACATCCACTCACGTTTGCGTACAGTGATAACTTCCCAATTCCGTTACTTTCGCTGTCCCTGTTGCTTTGGGGGTATAATTGCCTAGTTTGATGCCTTTATTCTTTCCTCACGTGATGTCGATGCTTCTCTAAGTCATCTGTCATTTTAGAATATGACAAATTTCATCAGTGAGACTATTAGATCTCCTTGAGAAGGGAGTCAACTGCTCTAAATTCTGCAAGGAGAGTTGAATATATAGGGTACAGCTCTCTGGTTATTGTGGAGAGCCCATCTAAAAGCATTATGCTTCGTTGGCCCTTCTGGCATCGATACCTCTAATATGAACTTTGAATTTGCTGCAACTGGGATGTCATTTGGGTAAAATGATCTCCAGAGTTTAACCTAACTTAAAATAAATGACTTTTTGTTTTAACTCGTCATATGTACAGCTGGAAGGATACAGTGATACTCTTCTTGTGGAAGATGGCTGGTTTTTAAAAGATAACAGTACACTAGGCAGCAGGTTTCCCGAAGGAGTGGTATAGCTACTGGTGCGGCTAGATAAGCCCCCTGCAATAAAAAAAATTTAAAAATTATAAGATTTAAAGGAGTCCTCTGCCCAAAGCTGATGTTGGAAAGCTTACAAGCGTCCATGCCTCCTTAGTTACTTCGGAAAACAGATTGCCTTAAGGCTATCAACTCTAGCAGGAGGGAAGTGGTAACCACTGGTCTTTTACCAAGTCCTATTCAGAATTTCTGCGGAGGACTGCGTTCAGGAGCCAGCGTGTGAGCTGTAGCACTATCAACGCCTGTAGTAGGGGATTATTAGTAAATGCATCCCTCTCCTTTTCCTGTTCTCCCCATAGCGAACGCACGTATTTCAGTACGGCAGCCTCCCATCTCTGCAGGTCTAGAAAGGCAGCACTGTCTCTTAACAATTAAATAACCAAAAGTTAAAAATGTTGGGTTGGTTTCCAACTTTGAGAGGAGCTCCTTGGTGACCAAGCACCTCCCAAGGTAGCGGGGGATCAGCCTTTCCCGTTCTTGTAAAACCTTTTTGTGAGAAGAGCCAAGTACGGTTGGCTTTATTCCAGATTACATAGCATGCCGGGAGAAATCAAACAATTAGCCAAATGGTTTATTTGGGTCTCTCATAAAGTCTGTTCTTTTATTATTATTTCTTGAGGATCGAAACAATCAGAGCAGCAAAGACCACACTGCGTGTGAAGTTCAGCTACGTAATGATTGCCTTGACGATACTGGGATGCATACTCATGGTGATTAAAGGGAAGCAGGTAAGCACGGATTTTTTGGCTGGTGAGCGCAAATCAATCTTCACATAAACTCCTCGGTTCTTCCGACGCATCGTTAGTACTGGTTTGAGTTTGTTTGGGGTTTTTTTCCCATTTTATCACTGAGCAAAAATTAAAAATAAGTCCTCCTAGTTCCCCAGAAGTGACCGTCACTGATGGATTTCCAAGTCAGAAAAGGGTGATGTGACTGTTGGACCGCCTAGGCTTCCTTTAAAAGGGGGAAAAGAAAAAAAAAAAGAGTCTTTTTTTCTCAGTGCCATACTTAATTTTAGCTTGCGCTGTTTTGAACTCTTTTAATTTTGCTGACGGGCTGAGAGAGTTTGAAAGGAAGGAGCACCTTGCGTTGCGAGGATCCGGTAGGCAGGTAAACGCTCCTTGGGCCGCCGGTGTATTACAAATGCCCCTCTACGCGCTGCAACACTCACAGGCTCCATATAATGGAAATAGCAAATGAGTACATTTCCCCCCAGACTTGAGAATTCTCAAAGTCTTTTTAAACAGTGAGGAGATGGTCAGTAGTAATTCTGTGCCCTTTAACTGCACTAGAAAAGAGTCTTCCTTTAGTGTGGATGGCACAACTTTTCTCAAATTATGAGTTTTTTGATTCAACAAACAATATTTCCTAGAAAAGCTCCCAAGTCCTGTCGATGCCGAGTATCCTTCACTTGCATAGAATTTGGCAAGGTATCGAAGAAGCTCAGCATATGGCAGAACTAGGTCTGCGATTTAATTTGCACCATCCAAAGTGAGGAAGCGTAAAGTTTAAGATGCCAAGTGCAGCGAAGGTTAGTCATGCCTTAATTTTACGTGCTTTTTAACGTAGCTGGTGAACTATTAACTTCATGGTATTTCTGTAAAGAAGCAAGGAGCGCTTTTTGTGCACCGAAGCCAAGCTAAAGCCTCTCCGCAGCATTAGTCTCAAAGTCAAGGAATGGGAATACAATCTGGGCAGCGTGTTGTCGCGTCGCTTTTGATAAAAAGCACGGTGGTAACAGAAACACAGTCACATTCTTTTAAGGATGACTGGAAGCAGAAAACCCTGAGCCTAAAGCATCTACATGGGCAGAACCTTATTTGTATGCGGCCTTTCTCTGAAGCAGTTCTTCTGATGACAACGTTCAGGTCTGGCTTCTGTAGACTACTAAGTGTTCTAGAGAAACCTTAAAACTAGGCACAGGGTGTCAACCCCAGCACTGTGAACTATGGAAGGGTCAAGTGACGTTTCTACTTGTCAGCATTCCCCTATCAAAATGAAAAGGATGCCGCACTCTGACACAGAACAGCGGAAAGGTTTTCCCCTGGCTTTAGCAGGAGAGATCAAACACTGACGGTTCCCAGAGCATCTTCCTCTTAGACTGGAGTAGTACGGATGCAAACACCAGAAGGAGAGGAGGACAGCAGCTGGAAGCTGTTATGTTTAACTTCTGATTTGCTTCCAGTACCTCTGACTTCTGAAGACCAGCAATTAGTATTAAATACTGACCAGAAGCACAGACTACATCTGCTAGTGCCTTAACAACAAGGTTTAATTTATTCCCAGAGAAATAATGAGTTTAAGCCAAAATAGTCTATGGATATTTTATTTTCACCCTCTCTCTGGCTGGCATTAAAGCTGACAGAACTGTGCCTTGGTAAGGACAGGCCAGCTGTTTTGTAAAGTACTGATTCAAGTTTCATCTCCGTGGTCCCTTAGGTGATACTTTCTGCTCTTGCTTTGTCATTATGTTGTAGGCTGTAAAAAGGCATGAATCTCTTACGAGCATGAACTTGGAGAAGAAAGCTCAATGGAGAGAGGAAGCTACTCAGAGTGCCTCTGCTAAACCTTAGAGGGGGAAATGAAGAGACCAAGGGCTGGGGAAGAAAAGCTGATGTCCTTTTCAGCACTGGAAGGAGGATGCAGTCACATCTTTCCTGCATGTTAATTCTGTACTCTCATGTTCAAGAAAGAATGAATACGTTATCCTGTAATTATTAAAACCAGAAATACCTATTTTCTTTTCCTAACACTCTCTCCTTTCCTGAAGCTGTCGTCTTCACAGTTAGTGCAACAGGACAAGTGAGCAAACTGCATAGACAGAAGAGTTGTTTCCCACCTGTGCTATGCACAAGACTAAGCATCTGTTTTAAAAGACTGCAGGAGCTGTACCTGCATTCGTGGTACCAATCTCCCTTACAACGTCTTCTGCCCGCTCTTACCACTTAGAAGATGACTGGGACAGGAAAGGACAGCCCATTCGGTTCCCACTTGCACAGCCATACTTGTACAAACAAAATACCTCTGCCGGGCAGTCATCTGCTATCGCTGACTATTTCAGGTCCCTTCATGAAGAATAGTGCCATAGGTATTCTATATTGTTACAGGCTGCCTAAAATATTCCGTACGTTCCTCTCTGTATAAGAGAGAACAATTATTAGGGGAGTCCTTGAGTCAGGAATAATTGTATGATCTGCATTAACATCATCCGAATGATCGTTAAGTTATTAGAAAGCCTGCTTACCTGTTGGAGGTCCAATATATTCTGGCTGCATCTGCTTAAGTAAGTGAAGGATTACTTTTTGTGAAGAACTGCCTCCTTTTGATAAAAACCTAATGGTTTTTACACCAGAGCTGGTAGTGACATGAGAGAATGTCCAAGCTAAGGGAAGAGAGATGAGTATTTCGGGGACTACTGAGCAACAGCTTCAACCTGAGCTATCAGATTTACTATTTAGAGACACGCGAGTACGAGAAAGTCAATCAGGTATCCCTGCTTTCTGCTGCTGAGCTCTTCTTTCCAAACCTCATTTGGATTTGCACGTTTCCCCCTTTAAATTGTCATCCGTGCTTTCCTGATACTAGCTCGCTTAAAGATCATCTGCCTCGAGTTTTAGAAGCAGCAGACGCAGTAATACCTGCGAAGAGCAACTCCCACCAGTCCTGTTTCTGGCATTCATCCCAGAAGAGTCACATACTGTTCGTGCTGAACAGCCCGCTGCAACTGGAGACCAGTATTTTTCCTTCTCCTTTCAGTTTGTTTGGAAGGAAATGTAGATTGGGACTGTCAGGACTGTCTGAAACTGGGTTACTTCCCAGGACTGCCTGCTAACTGGGGACGCCACGAACAGAAGAGGCAGATGTGTTTGGCAGATTTAGTCTGTGAACTTCCTGATAGTGGGAAGCAGGTTTTTTTCTTTAAAACTTTTTCCTGATTTTTTTTTTTTTTGTACTACTAAAAATTAGCGCTATTGCTGAAAAAGCATTAAAAGCCCTACTAAAAAATGCAGGGTAAATCGTGTCTTTGTACCTGGAAAAGAGAAGCAATAAGCTATCCAGTGCAGTCTTCTCTAGTACTTTGTCCTTTCCTCTAGAGCTAGAAAATAACTGCTGCAGTCCGCTTTTTTAGGAGTTGCATTTCTGGGTATCGCTTGCATTGATGAGCTGTAAGCAGTCAAAAAAGCTGTGCAGCCATTCCGCCACAGAAGCTATAAACTTCAGACGATGCCACGAGCTGTTACCAGATCCTCTGTAAGGCAGTTATCGCAAGTGCGCTGTCAAACAGCGCGGGCTTCCACAGATCTGTCCGCTCATTAGCGCTGAACCTAAGTCACGCTTCATTCCACTGCAGGTATGCGAGCAGATCTTTCGCGACGGCTCTGCTTCTTTCCCACACTAGTAAGCACACCGGCGGGAGCCAAAAAAGCTTCCCAGATTGTGTGCCTGTGCTCATTTATGTATTAAATGAGACCAGAAAGGAGAACATGCGCTTCAGACAGTATTTCGGGTTACCATGAAGAGAAACTTGTGATTTGATTTATGCTTTGTGACGGCAGAGCTTAAAACCCTGCATCTCTCAAAAATATCCCCCTTCCAGTAAGCACCTCTGAGAGCACTCTGTGACTAGAGCAGGCAGGTACCTCATCTCGTTTTGGAAATAAAACTACTTGGACCCAGGCAGCTGGTAAAGCATTTCTAATAAAAAACCCTGTAAAATAACACTTAGAAAGCAACACCCCTGAGCAGCAATGATCACCAGTTTTTCACTTTACTGACATTTCTATAATTCTTTTGAGTTTACTCAAAAACTGAACTCCAGTCCAGTGGTTTGACAGAAGCTCCATGCAGAAGTCCTTCCTTCTATCACTCCGGTACCTCCACCATTTCAGGACCTACCATAAAACCTGTGCATCGCTGCGCACATTTGTGTTTTCTTTCAGCTGCCACATCGGTTCCAGAGCCTCAAATAAGAGCTGGAGCCTTTGGGCTTTGTGCTGCCTCCAGCTTGCTCCCAAACATTTGCAAGTAGGTGGGTACTAGAAAAATGATGTAAGTCTTTCTCAGGGAGGCAATGAAAGAAACCACTTCTTTCCTAGTGCGACGGCTTCCAAGAAAGCACTTCTAAACACAGACAATGGTTACAAACCAGCACGCGTTTCTGGCCTAAGCAGCCAGCGTAGCCAACTGGAGAACTTAATACACCTATCATCGCCCGATTAGCTCATAGCTTTAGCCTACACCCTTTTAATAGTGCCTGATGGAGAAGAACATACCAAGCCCTTAGAACAGTTTTTAGTTTTCTTTCTCCCCTTTGGCTCGGTCTGCAACACCATTCACGTTTATTCAAAAAAGTCAAATTACCAATCCACATGCCATATTGCTGTACCTGTTCCAGAGGCAACAGGTACTTCCCAACGCAATGATCCATCTGCCAACTTGAACGCTGCCTCAAAAGAGCAGGCAAGAGCCCCATGGACATGGCCGCAGCAGTACATAAAAGAGGTCCTGTTTATTTTCCTACTAAAACTCAGGCAATCTGAAGAAAGACCTTCACGTCTACTGGCTAAAATTGGCATGGGAAAAGTACTGATGATGTCTTGTGCCAATCCCCGAAGCAAAGGAAGCGCACAAGAAGACATGGGGAATTACTTAAAGCTGGCACAGAGGTAAAACAGCCGTTCTGGAAATCCTCAGGGAAGCACAGAGGTGCATCACCAGGAGCACTGTCACATTTAGGACTGGGTGGTGGGATTTGCTTCCTAACAGTCTCGGCGCTGATAGTTACAGAAATGCAGGTTCAAGAACATGTAGGTTTTCCGCGGTCAGTGCCTTCCTCCCCTCCCTTAAGGCTTAAGTGAAGGGACTCTGACCACCAGTAGTTGGTTGGCATTAAGGAACCAAGACAGGAATTTAAGAACTGGCTGAAGTCTCTAGGCAGCAGTTCCCTGTCTGTGCTGTCTTCCCAGGAGCCCCAAGCACTGGTCCTGGCTTAGTGAGCCTTCAGTAACCTTCTGCCCCACCATCTGTCGCACCCTCCTGAATCCAAGAGCGACCCTGCCGGCCACGTTCCACTGGGAGCTTTGCCAACTGAAAGAACGATAGCTCCCGTTTGCTGCCTCAACAAATACGCAACACCCAAAAGGCATTACAGGTCTGTGAACAGGACGGCTAGATAACAACTCCTGGGAGTCCCACATCTTCCATTCTCTAATGTCCAGTATAAAATTAGACATTGTTAAAACCTTAGTGTAGTAGTTTCACGTCGTCACTGATGCTGCAAGAACTCAGAGGTCCCTGGTTCTCATTAATCTTTACACCTTACCAGCTTGTGGGGCTTTTGGAAGGTGCTCAGACTGGATCTCCACAAGCAGACAGAAACCAATGCATTAATTTCAATTTTCAGGATAAGGGAAGAAGAAAATATGTGAGGTCGCTTTTCTGGCACTACACACTACAGGGCAGAGGTAAGAGAAGAACCCAAGAACCCCAACAGCTCCTTGGCCTATCCTCTACACACGAGACCACGTTGCCTCCTACTTACACGCAAAACAAGAACAGATCATCCAAAACGCAGTGTGACCTTCACAAAAGTGGAAGCTAGAGGCGTTCTCCGAGATAGTTCCTGTTGGAGCAGCAGCACATCCTTCGGGAAAGCAGAGAATACTGGTTTCAACGTTTCTAGCAGGGGACATAACCCTTGTTACTATCACGTCAGCCTAAAAAAGTGCCTCGTCTCTCATCTGAATGGAACTTACAACCTTTTTACAGTCATTGCTGTTCCCAATTTTTTGGCATCCCTTTTTAACTGCTGATAGCAACACCGAGAGCATTCCTGTAAAAAAGGGTTTTCACCAATGCCCAATATAAAGTTAATATAAATTCCCCCCTTCTACTAAAGATTTCTTTTCGTACCTGTGAGCGTTACACTAGCCACACAGAATCGTGTTAGGGAGTAGCGTTCAAGCGATAACGTATAATGATCCTCATGCTCTTCCAGCGGCACTTTTCCTCCAAGACAGAGTCCTTCACCTGTGGCCTGAATGTTATTTATTAGATGGGTAACGTTACACTACACGTTTGGCTCTATTAAAACGCAAATAGTTTACTTGCTCTTGGCTTAACAAGTAATTCTGATCAGTCTGTATCAGCGAGCTGTTCTTCTCATAATTCACAAGTCTGATCTCCCTTCCGTACCCACATAATTTGCAGCCTTTGTCAGAAGTAGATTTTGTTCCTTTTCAACCTATTAGTAAGGCTAAGTAGAGCAAGGCCAAGAACTGGTTGCTGGAAGATCCTGATGGAAATACACTCAATTAAGCACCGTTTAAAATTAAATTGAGACCTATGAGTTAGCCACATTTTAATCCATTTAATGTGTGCCATGTTGATTTTTGTATTGTTTTAGTTCTCAGTCAAAATATTATGCAGTACCAGTCAAATGCCTTACACAGTCTAAGTATATATGACAACAATATTACCTGTGTCAACCAGGCCTGTCACTTCAAACAAACATACCAAGTTTAAAGATTTATACTTATCTGCTCTGAATTCACATATCCACGGCAAAAGTAACAAACACTGGCCAGGCTCCTTACACAGGAAGGCACACCATTCAGCTTAAATGGACTCTTTTTTTTTTTTTAATTCGCTCATTTAGAGGCAATTGTCATTATTTTCTTGGGGGGCAGGGGAGGGAAACGCCAATGCACCACATTGTTTTCACTAGCCTGGAAGAGAAAACACTTATATATATATAGATATATAGATATATAGATATGTATATATACACACACATACGCATGTGTGTATATATATACGTGTGTGTGTATATATGTATATATACACACTAGTGTATATATACACAGAATATACATATATGAATATACAGAATATATGCACACACACTTTGCTCAGATTTGTTTACAAAATATGTAGCATTTTTATACCATCCAATAAGAGGTACATGATTTTAAACAAATCTTATAGAAATGACATGTTATTGGAAATTTACACGTAAAAAAATCCAGCACAAAAAAATCCAAAAGCTAAAACAAGATTTTGCTACTGATCAGTGCTTCTATCACCCTTCAAGAAAAGAGAAACACAGTTATTTATATGTGATGTAAAGGCAACATTGAGGGGTTTTTTTTGCTTTTTTTAAATTAACCACCAAATTTAACCCCCTAAAATTACAAAGAATCGAAGTCCATTTACAGATCAAGTGCAGTAAACTAAATGTTCCTTCAGCACAAAGCAGCACTAGAGAAAGTAAGGGGGAGAGGGAAGGTGGAGGAGGCCAACTGGCTTAGCTAGGGCGGCAGCAGGTGGCTTCTGCGGCGGCCACACAGGTCAGAGTCTCCATCCTGAAGCACAGACAGAACCGAAGACTGTATTTAAATAACGGTCACACAGAGCTGATGTTCGGGCCTTTGCCGAGCTTCTTTCAGCAGTTTGCCGAGCGATTTATAGATTTGCATCATTCTGTATCCAATGGGCTGGTTTTGCTTTTGCAGTGGCTTGTCACCGAGAGGAGTCAGAAGGAGGATCTTGCAGACAGCTCTGCCACTAACGTTTACCACAGGTACGCGACACCGCAGTCGTCAGTGGCGATTTTGAAATGTTAACACTGGACAAACGCGTGTTCCGAGCGTCCAAAATGGCTTGAAAGAACACACGATGCAGGGGGGAGCGGACGGCCTGGAAATCCATTGCATTTACAGAAACGGAACTGCCGCTTTCAATCAGGCGGCACGTCCCCGGGCGCGTGAAGAGCTGGGTGTCGATGTCCGCTGAACTCGGTGAGGAGCGGCTGGCCTTCGCATCAGACGTCTGCGATCCAAGCAGGTTGCGGAGCCAAGAACATGCTGCTAGCAGAAGGGCAGTCCACAGCTGCGGATGACAGCTGTCATGCAGTCAGCGATGCCTTGTAGATGTCACCTGTAGGAACCATGCGTTCCATGCTAAGTCACCTGAAGTCCCGTAAACAGCGAAAGGAAAAAATGAAACGAAAGGGCCAGGCGGATCCGGGGGTACTATTACTATCCTTTGAACGTAGTGTCATTTTAGTTGTTAAATAAGGGGCTTGACCAAAAGGACTCCGTTTTATCAGGTGAGCTGGAGAGGAAGCTCTTGTCTTGCGAGAATGAAAAGGAGATCAAACGCTCCTTGTGCTAAGTTTTACAAATTAAGATTTCTGTATTCAGAAGGTAATTTTTCAGAAGATAAATCTGTTCAAGTCACGCTGTGTAAAAAGGTAAAGAGGCAGACAAGAATTTTTCAGCCGTAACTTTAATACCAAAGACCAGACTCTGGAGCATGAAGTCAGGAAGGGCTTGATTTTTAAGGAAGGCCCGGCTGGATCATACTGTGCTGGCAAGCAGAAGTGGGGGTAGTTTCTCCGTTCTAGAAGCTGGTTTGGAAAGTCATTTCTGGGGAGGTGGTAAGAGTGACCTATTCACAGGCTCTTTTTTTGTGGATGGAGAGGGAAGACTGGGAAGGTATACAAATCTCCACAGTGGTCTGCAATCCAGCTTGGGAGCTCGCTCAGTGTTGAGAAGGGATGGGGCCAGATGTGTTCAGTATCCTTAAGAACCAGGAAACACGTCCATTGCAGCCTGTTGTTGCAGGGGACAGAGAACTTACTCCATTCTTTCTGACATGTTCTGTATGCCAATGACCCCAGCTGGCACATACAGCAAAGGAGATACATTGCATGTGAAGATTGAACGCATCTCACAACCATCCAGAGAGGCACCCAGGGAAGAGCAGGGGGAATGGATTCAGCTACGTTCTCAGAAAGTCTGAACGTCTCCCTGGACTGCAGGCACACACTGCAGCAAATACATGAGAAAGGCAGCCTTATCTTGGATGCCAGGAGTGTGAGGGCTAGTGGAGGAGGGATTATTTTCCTCTAATAGGAGCAGAGAATATCTCAAAGTATAGAAAGGTGCCTCAACTCCACGAAGACGACAGTGGAGAGGTTCAGAATCTAGAGGAGAAGGGTGATTCTGGTGACCCCTTGCCAAGGAGGGGGCATCCTGCCATGGAGAGCCAAAAGTTTTCCAGACGTATGTAAGAGCATGTGCACAAGGCAAGCGAATGAGCGCAAACAGGGTTATGGAAAACACTGAGAGAATCACTCCACGGGTGGCTTGTGGCTCGACAACAGGATTGGTTAGGTAGAGGAGCACACAGCACAGGGGCACCTCAGAGCTGGAAGCCTTCCATGGGAGCCTCACACTGCTGGAAGATGTACTGTTGCTGGTTGAGATCCACCTGTGGGGCAATGCTGCTGTCTTCATCCTCTGTTCCAAAGTAGTGCTCAATCAGATCAAAGGCCTTCTGATAAATCTCTTGATTCTCATGGCTCTGCAGGAATTCAATCTTGTCCAGGCCTGCAGAGAAAAGAAGTATGTAAAAGTTACAGCTTGGTGAAAGCATATGACCGTGATCATTTTCAGTCTGTTGTGAACATCAAGTTCCACGACAATTCTCTCCCACCTTCAGAAAGAACAGGTCCCTCTGTGGAGGCCCTTACCCTCTTGTACTCTCCCCACCCAAGGAAAAACAGGTCGAACTACAGAGTTCCCTGTAACTGGGTGGTGTGTTTCATACTTTCTGTCTGCCTCTACCCTCTCACTCAAACAATGCAGTCACAAGCTTGAATGTCTAAAGAACAAGGCCTCAAAGCCTTTTTCTGAAGAGACTTTGAGGACCATGTTTCCTGAAAGTGTGTTCACAGTGCTTTGTTTACAAGGACCATGACTACAGAATCACATAACTGCAAGTTGGAAGGGACTTCTGGTAATCATCTAATCCAATCCGCAGCCCAGGCCAACACCGGATTAGGTCAGCTGTGTCTAGCCAAGTCTTCAAAACTTCCAAGGATGGAGACTCCATCAGCTCACGTGTATCGTGTGTATATACAATGCAGTTAAACTCATGCGACCAGTTTTGGGGCAGACATCAAGCAGGTGGGCAAACTCAGGCCTTGTAGTCAGAAACAAATGAAAATACAGCAAGCTAAACTATCTTTGATACCTAGGAATGATGCTGTAATGAAATCCAAGTCTTAGCCACTCTAGTAAATCTCTAATATTGGGAATTGTAGTGGCTTTCTTGTCTGCTCCTTTTACTATGTGTGAAGACTAGAGGAAACAATTCTCTGACAGTCTATAGACAATTCCTGCAACACTGACATGAAAAAGGAAGTTAAAACCTAGAACTAGGCAAGAAAAAATCCTGTTCTGATATAACTCTTCCCTGGAAGTCAAGGTAACCGTGAAGGGAACCACGGTTCAAGAAACCATGTTCAGTGATACTGACCTCTTCTACACTGCTCTTGATAACCCATTTTTATTTTTCTTAATAAGTACTTGCCAATCGACACGGAAACTAACCTTAAGAGCAGCAGTAGCTCCGAACTGGGATGAAATGATGCTGGTACCTGCCAGAACCTCAGCACAGCAAAGGCAAACAAGGAAGCTGCTGCTGCCATAATTCTACAGGGCAGCAGAGAGGGAAAGGAAAGGTTTGAAACCCTAGCGACAGAGCAGTGTGCCTGAACTCTTATCTGCTGTGGAGGGAAGATACTGAGGCTGAATGACACCCAGAAGGCTCCCTCAGGGTCAAAAGAAATTAGGAAGATCTGTGCACGCTGTCTCCAATCTACATACAAAGATAACGTAAAAGATGGAGTACATTGGTAAATGGAGACTTGTCAAAGAACAGTTAATTTTCAGATAATAGTGAGGAGGGAATGAATAGAATTTGGTCCGCTGAAACTCTAATGGGTTCGTGATCATTGCTTTAACCCCTGCCTTCCACAGACGATTTGCTCATACCATATGCTTCTTCAATAAGAGCGCAGTAAGGATTGATGCCGGTGCCACTGCGTTTGGATTCCTGCTCTCCAAGCCTCAGGATGTTCTCCAGCCCATTCAGTGCTACTTGCACAATCTTTGAGTCCATTACTGTAAGGAGGTCGCAGAGTGGTTTGATGCATCCCAGTTCTACTAAATACCTGAAAAACATCACATGGAACCCAGTAAATTGTCTGCAAAATTAGAACTGGTGTAGCCATTTAAGCACTTAGCGTGAAGGTCTAAGAACCGAAACAATCAGATAAAATATCAACTCGACTGCAGAAACTGGAGAAATTATATACATCTATAGATAGGAAATAATAATTTAATTTTGTAATGTAAATTTATCATTCTATAACTATAATTTATAAATATTTATTAATATAACCTATACTAATCTCATGTCTTTATAATTTTATTATTTTATTTTATACAAAATTGCATATAAGCACAATGTACCGGTATAAGTTAAACAGGAAAAACAACGCACACAACGCCCTTGTCTGAGGGGCTGAGCTATTCCTCTCCAGGCTGCTAATGCACTTTGTTACATTCTACAATGACCACTACGAAATGAGTTTAAAGGTTGCATTTAGTTTTTTCACGTTGAAAGCAATGGTTCAATTAACGAAATAAGTATTACAGCTGAAATACTTATGGGATCTCTCCCTAAAGGAATGAATGCCTCATTCGCAACTCAATACAAAGACGTGGTCTCTCTGGCTACAAACACTGGAAGCATACAGAAAGGTTTTCCAGTTTCTAGGTTATTAATTTGATTTCTTGCAAAAACACTGATTCACTCAATTGCACTGAAAGATTTGAACTATTTCGTACTTGATCTGTTCAGCAGAGCCTCCAGATGTTGCATTTGTGATTGCCCAAGCAGCTTCCTTCCTTGTCCGAAACTCAGCCGTTTGCAAAATATTTATAAGAGCTGGAAAGATATGGGCATCTATGACTGTCTGCAAAAAGAAATAACATGTCAGGGTTATAATAAAAATTAGAAATAACTTCCTTGTCCTGAGCTAGTTAATGTCTATGCTCAGGACAACACATTAAACAATGAGAAGTTAACTTATTGAGGGGCAAAAATCAGTTTTCAGCTTTATGTTCACACCCTAGATATTGCCGGGGTCTGTGCTTATCCCAAAAGAATTCAAAACACGGTCGGATGGAAGCGACCACCGTATCTAATGTGTTACTTAATCAGACCTTGACAGCAAAAGAATGCCATACTTCCCTTATTTTTCCAGGTAGCGAACCACTCAGCTATTCAGTCAGTAAACCACTAAGTCAGTAAGATCCCCTAAACAGAGAAAAAAAACTTCATAAGCCTGTGTGTCATACGACATTTCCACTGGGTGAGACAACAGAGGAAAGAGAGAACGGATTGGAAGAAGTCCTCAAAAAAAGCAAGCGCCGATATATTCTTTCCTGGTGAAAAAACAAAGCGGCGGATGGTTCGGTAGTATGGTTAACTGCTTCGCTCACCAAAGTGATGCAAGTCAAATGAGTATTGAGTCAGCAGCTCCAAGGTTCTAGTAACTTCCGCTGGAAAGAGTCTTTTGCAATAAGACACGAAACCAGTTTAGTTACAGGTGTACGACAAGGACCTGAAATGCTTTCAGAAGGATCATTCAAAGAAGCAAGAGCTTAGGATTACATTTTTAAACTACCATTTTACAAATATAAGTCATCACGGAACTGGTAAAGGCAAATTCAAAGAAAGTCAAAGAGATCCTTCTCAAGGAGCTCCGCAGAAGAAAACTACCAGGTTACATACAGCAAAAAGCTATAGTCGGTTCACGGTGTGGATGGTTCCCCAGTGAATTTAAAAAAAAAAAAACAAAAAAAAACCCCATTTGATACTTCTTTTACCCTTCCTGTTTGCCTGGGCATCCACACTGCACCTACTCTGTAAATCTATACCACCTATCAGTGGCATCAGAAGTCCCATGAACACTGTCTCCTTTACCACAGCATCGGCACTTCTAGTACAGCAATCCGGGGCCAAACCACCGCCATGTGATGTTAGGTTTGTACTTTGCAAAGAATATTTGGTTAAAAGTCCTTAACTAAAATTTTTGAACATGAATGTTGGAAGTGGTAGGTCATAAACAGGAGCCAGCTATTTAAAAAAAAAAAAAGACAAAAGATAAAAGAAAATATCTTCAAAAACCAGGATGCATTTTCCCCCCTGACATATTTTACTGGGACAAAACAATTTTTAAAAATATACAAAAGCAACATATTGTAAGGGTACGTGGAATGCGAGAGCATCTGCTTCATTAAGGTTATCAGATCAAGGACCTTTCCAGCTCAAAGGGAGATATATAAATAACAGGAGAGTAATAAGTAAAACACAGGGTGACACAAACCTGATAGACAAGGGATAAGAGAGGCAATCACAAAGAGAGAGTCTCCAGTCACTAATTAATGGGCCATTAAGAAACTACAGGCACGGCTTTGCAGGGAGCCAGCCTGGATTTTGTAACTGGTAAGACAGGGACAAGCGGGACTGTGCAAAACTTAATAACGAACCTTTTCTTAACTATCTTACCACCTAACCACCCTCTCTAGCCTGCAGGAGTGCTGTAAAGATGAGGTGCTAACAACCGAGACCAGCATGAGTGAATTTGGGCCAGGAACTAGATCAGACGTCAGGAGAAACCCCCGTGTCTGTGGGGCCAGCAACTGGAGCAGCTGGGGGTCTGGGCATCAGTAGCTGAGGAGCCACGGACTAGGGAGCATGTTCCTGGGGTGCCCAGAAAGGGTGAATTCGGGGCCAGCAACTGGTGTCAGACCTTGGGTGAAGGGGCCTCTGCAACCGGAGCAGGTGAGGGTCCCAGCATCAGCCAGCAGGGCAGGCTCAAAGCCCATAGGGCACCAGCTCCGTGGGGTGGGGGGATTTACATTTTCCCCAAATGCGGTGGTGGGAGCGGAGGAGCACGGTATGCGTAATTTGCTGGCAAACTTCAAGCCGGACTAGGTTGCGAGTAGGAGGCCCAGGATGCAGGCACGGACAGAGGGCGTGTGCCGATATTCAAGGGATCCGCAATTGTGAGGATGCTTGAGACAAATGCGTGCATCTGTCCGCTTGCAAGTAGCAAGCTGGACGAGACCCTGAGTAGGAGAGAAGTATGGTGAGTTAAGCTAGCTCAGGATCCAGGCGTGGACAGTAGATGGGCAGATATTAGAGAGATCTGTGTCTGCACGTGTGTGCTTGTGAACCTAGAGAGCGAGGGCACGCGTGTTTTCAGTAGTGAACTTCAGTCCCGAGCAGCTGGAGAGGGGAAAAGGGCCTTGGCAGTCGACACTTACATTTTGTCAGCCCAGGTAGTGCTATACAGGCGTGGAGGTTGAGGTGGAAGCCGTAGTAAGAACAGCGTGTTAGGGGATGTTAAGTATTCTCTACCAAAAGAGCTTGATACAGATCTGGGATAGGATATGTCAAAACAACAAGTCAAAAATATCATTATTGCTTCTTAAATCCTCTCCCCAAAAGAAAACTTTTACATGAGATTTATTTCCTTCGAAAGTGTCTTCTTAAAACCCACTTCTTTAGCAAGTACTAAAATCAGAGCACGATAACGTGCAACTAAGTCAGCACATCTTAGCTGACAGGCAGTAACATACTTTGAGCCTTCTTAATGCCAAAGAAAAAAAAAGGTACCTTAAAATGTTTCGATTTAAACTTGTAAAATACTAGGAGAATTCCAGAACAAAGGCAACTAGCAATGGGAGGACGGCAAGGGGGAGAATCACAAAAAGATTGTTGTTGTTTTCCTTCCGGCTCAATTTTGAACTCTTTGCTTCAGTGCAAGGACTGGTGGGTAAAACTACTCTTCTCCGAGCGGAGAAATGTGCATTTGAACCTTTTCAGAAGGAACTGAATCCAGATCTCGCATCTCTTGGGTGAGTGCTCTTATTTCTAATTCTACTTTTTTCTATTTATTTCTTATTTTGTTGGATAAAAGGCTATGGCCACCTTGTTTACTTTCTGCTCTACAGTGAAGCTGGCTATCTTGACCCAAGCAGAACAGGATAAAACAGCTTAAAACAGGTTAAAAGAAAGAATTGCAGCCTCTCATAAGGCGCTTCCCTGAAAGACTAGCTCGAGAGAGCAGCAGATTATCAGTCACTATATTTTTATGTTTCCTGCTGCCTGACATGCAACGCAAGCGTTGTCACCACCCTCGCGCGAGTCCCAGTTAAAGGGACTTACCTGCCCCTCTGTAGTACAAAGTTTTTCACCTAGCAGTCTGTTGACAGTTGAAAGTCTCAGAGCTTAGATTTTTTCTTTTTTTTTTTTAAAATACATTAACTAGGTCAGAAAATAGTTTGCTTGAACCTTAACACCTTCGCTAGATTCCAAAGTCCAGTTAAGCTCAACAAGGGTGGAAACAATAAAGCATTAATACAGAGAAAGTGCGAGCAGAACCTATTCTTTACACCCCACGTCCCGCAGCCTGGCCCACGGCAGCTGCTTCTGAAAGCAAACGGGAATGCCTACGGATTCCTAGCTGTATGACATTTTGCATGGGAACGGCAGTTATGGTGGAAACAGACCACGTTCCCCTTCCAATTAAATTCCTTCGAAGTGATAAAATAGGAAACTACTGAAATAGAATTTGGTTTTGTTTTGTTCTTGAGGAAAAGCAAACCTCAGGCAGAGCAAAACCCTGAAGGACTGTGGCAGGACGAGGTACCTAAAAAGCCTGAGGATTTAGAAAGTGTTAATTCAAACTACTTTACTTTGTTAGCATTACTATACTGTGTGCCTGACATGTGGAAGTGGGTTGAAGACTGAAGTAATGTAGTGCATATAAAAATGCTCAAGATAAGCACAGCTTTCAAACAAAATGAACACAGTTAAGGGGTTTCAGTTCAACAAGAGCTTTAAAAACGCGTGACAGAAATAAAAAAGAAATGAAAAAAAATCAAGTTGTAAAAATAAGGATTGACGTACAAACTACTGCAGACCTCACTCTGTCACCTGTTCGAATGCTCCACTACGCCTCGAAAAACAAAGTGCCTTGGTTTTTCATGAAAATAGTGGGCAACCGCCTCATACGTGCCATGAAGTAAAGGATGTTTAACCATTCTTTGAGCTGCGCTTGCATTTTTCTATGCCCTCTACGTGTGACTGGAATTTTTCAAGCAGCGCAACAGCAGGCCAACAGGGTAACCAAAACGTAAAGAAACACTCCAAAACCTGTATTGTTTTATATAGATTTTTCCAAGCCAAATTACTCTTGTGCTTGCATGTAAGAACAAAACATCCTAACATCCAGCTTCCAACAGCCATCAACATCAGACACACCGGGAAGGGTAAACTCTAGTCAGGTTTCTTTTTCTCCTTTTTAAGTATTCGCAGTTGCAGCAATGAGTTTCAGTTTGACTGCACCTGTATGAGAAGATACCTTCTCGTTTGTCCTAAACGCAGGACCCAGTAATTTCTGATGCCTCTTCCTTCAAGGATCTTGCTCAAAACCAAAGGTCATTCCTCGTTCGCCTTCTCAGATGCCAGTCGTGTTGCTACAGCACCCTGCCACATCTCCCTTCACTCCTCAAGTCTACGAAGTTGTTCCTCATACGGAATCCAGCTGACGTTTTATGCTCCCTCCTTGCCACCCACTCCTACCATATCCTCTGATCTGGATCCACATACAGGGCAACATTGAAGATTAATACTAGAACAAGAATAAGGATTCCTTTTTTGGATTTTTTTTTTATCCCTTTCCTGATGATTTCTAATATTCACATTGGTTTTAGGCTGCTACTACTAGGCACTGAGGTGCTACCTTCAAAATACATCAGAAATCTCTGTTCTGCATAATAGGTAACCCAGAGCCCATCCTTTACTACATGAAACTAACACTGACATTTTTGCCCAACTGCATCCATTTGCATCTGTTGGAACTGAACTCCATCGTGACATGTAACTACAAGTCTTTCAGAAAACTGAAACTGAATTTTAATTGAAATCTGAATTTTCAAATTTAATTTGAAATTGAACTGAATTGTAACGCTCAGTCCTTCGGCAAATCCGGCCCTGACTTTTGAAGGGTCAGCTTTTTTTGGTGGTTGGTTTGGTTTTTTTTAAATAGATGGTATCCCCGTGCAGTGGCCATCCAAGAGGGTTGCCTGTCTCGTGGAAACACTACATCCTTCTTCTTGATTTTAATCAAGCTTCTTCACTTTATAGTATTTGATTTTTAAAGAGTGAAGCTAGATAAAAGTGAATTTTCACAGTCTTATTACGTCTGCACGGATGTTGAATCTAAATACGTTGTAGTCATTGTTAGGGAGCAGGTCTTCAGCAGTAGTATATTAAGTTAGTGTTTTGAGCTGGTCAATACCAAGTGAATTTGCTTCTCCTCCTTTGGGTTCCTACAAATACATCACTTGCAGTATGCAAAAATACACATATACATTTAGTACGCAAGTGTTGGCATCATGTGTCTACATATGATTCATCACATAAATGTGAAAGCAACCAAGTCTTACAGCATGACTGTTTTCCTGCTCCTGTAAGGTCTCTCATTACCTTTAACGAATCGAGACTACAGTCACCACCCCAGCTGGCAGCAGTGAATACAGCCCTACCCCTATGGTCTCCTCCTCCTGGCTGGAAATTTCAGTTCATAGATGCTTCTCAGTTACTTGTCTTCCAATTACGTTGTTTACTGATTCAACTTCCAACTGCTTTTTAAGTAACATAGCAAATACTGGTAAGCCAAAGCTACTTAACATGATGGCATGAGTACAAAACCACAGCCATCTGAGAGTCAGGAAGGAAGCACTTCAGATGGCAGTTCTAATGAACTTTTATGTTGTTGACACAGACGCCTAAGCCTCTAAACTCCAGACTGTGTATAAAGCAAACTTCTAGCCAGTTTACACAAGGTTGCTACTGCTGTCAGAAGAACCTGCACTATAATGAACAGCACCTTGCGGAGGTGTCTCCAGCTTTTAGGGTCTGTCGCACAAAAAAAAAAAAAAAAAAAAAAAAAAGGCAAGCAATATATGCTGCTGAGGTTTTCAGACAGAATAAAGAAATTAAAGGTATTCTAGCTCTGGTGTACTCGATGTGGTATGATGTCACAGGATTCACCACATGTAGAAGCCTGAAAACAGATTTTGTACTTAAACCTGAAAATGATTAATCTTTGACTTTTGCTGGTCCTCAGACAAATATGACCTTGTCAGCGACGCCATATTTTCCTCCTAATTGAGACACTTTTTGAAGTCCTGCCACCACAAGCATGTGAAGATTTTAGACCACTTGTGCAAACTATGGCATAAACCAAACACATTCCCATTGAAGTAATTTGATACACAGTTTGCCCGTGTAAACCACAACTCTGTGTGAACCATGTCACTCCTTTTCCAAGTCCCCAGTGTTACTGTGGTCTTTTTTTGAGAAGGGCCTCTGACAAATTCTTAGCTTGTATCTTTACTCCAATTTATAAAGATGTTTTTCATTCCAGAGTTTTTAAAACTGACAGGCAATGTATCATGGGCTACACTTGCCCACGTCACATTTCAGTAAGGACAGGAAATCCTAAAGGAGGAAAAAATACGGCACAGATCCTGCTGCTACCATGCCTAGCCATACTCAGGTTTCCAGATGTTCTCGTGAGAATTTAAGGTACATTAGAAAAGAAGTGATAAGTTTCTTAACCTGTCGACAGGAGAGAACTCCTATGATGTCTTCACTGTCAGATATGGAAGATTGTGTCTGATGTATTGCCTTTCATAGCTTTTCAACGGGTGGCGAGGTTAGACACAGAACGTTTTCTGAGGGATGTGATAGCCTTTCATACCCTTCAGAAGGGTCGACAGTCAGGATTTAGCTTCAGTTGTGCAGCTCTCCTTCTGACTCCCAGGAAGATGTAGTTCCCCTTCTCCCTGACTGGGGAAGCTATCCACTGAAGCACAGCAAAGCTGTATACAAACTAGGAAATTAACAAACAAAAACTATACTTAGTGACAATCATGACTGCATCAGGATATACACATCCAACCCAAACCTTAAAAGCACAGAAATAAAGAGGGGAAAGACTGCCGTATTCCACCACACTTTTTTGTTGCCTCGGCACTGTTGATAACACACTCTGAAAGGCTTTCACTTCCACCTTTGGTGGGGAAAAAAACCCAAACCTCCTGTGCTTTAATATTAGCTACGAAAGAAAGTTCAGCGCTTACTTCCACACATTTCATGCATGTTAACTTATACTGCCCTAACACTAGAAGGAGTTTGCTTCATTGTGTTTGAGTGCAAATCTAATGGTGAGAGGCTGCTCTCTTCTCTTTTAGAAATGGCAGTGAAAGCCTTTGGAGCGTGCTACCAAACAGCGCTGTAGGCAGTATGAGAGTGGAAATGAATATAGGAGTCCTTCCCTCTAACTTTATATTTCTATACTTCAGAGTGGGCGGATGGAGGGAGTGTAACCCAATGCAATCTTAAACAACACTAAATATAGCTCTGTCTGTTAATATTGGTTAGGTAAAACACCTATTAGATTTACCAAAATATTTCATTTTCTTCTTGCTGTGCAGAAGGGATGGCTAGACTATGGCTTGAGCACTACCCAAAGTTTCCATAGTATTTGAGCATCCTGACTGCCCCGCAGCAACAACCCGCTAGTTAGGTCAGCTGGTAACTTGCAATAACGCCGTTTACTATGGCGGGCAGACATTTAGCCTTCAGGAAAAAAATTACCATGTGCTGAAATTATTCTTGTCTGCTTTCTGGCTAAAGATTGTGCATGTTCAAAATCCAATTAGTATGATAGAGACTGGAATAGATCTGGCTGCAGTCTATGACCCCTAGTAGGAACTATCAAGCAATTTGGAGGGACTGAGGAGAAAGGAAAATAAATTACTGAGTTTAGAGCTCCATCTAGTATTTTAGAATTCCTTCTGTAAGGAAGACCAGTTCTCAAGAAGTAATGTTTTAATTCATCACAATGGGAAATCAATTTAGAGAAAGGAAAAAAAAAAATCAACTCACAGATGAAATAGGTTCATCCATGAACTTAGTTAAACCAGATATACTTCCCAGATGGGAATTATCCTTTGTCCTCACAGCTACTGAAAACAGACTGGGCTTTTATTCTCCATTTTAACATATGACCATCTTCAAGAAACACTTCACCAAACAGCATTTTCGAACTTCAGAAATTATTTTAAAGTGTTTTTCAGCTCAAATGTCTACAATGATTTTGACACTGAGTAGGAGTTATCTGAAGTAATACCTCAGAGAAGGAGTTTTCTGAGAAAAGCAGATGCACCAGCTCTGGAGCTGAAAGGGGGTTTCATCACACCGTGTACCTCGCGTGACATTCTCTAGGGTGAGACTAGAAACTAAAGAATTAGAGCCTTTCTGGAATTTGTTACATGTCTCCGACGAGACTTTCCTCTCAACGTGAGATAATCATTGCAATTACATCTGCAATTGCCAATTTTACTTCCAAGAAACAGTGGCCTCGAGATCTCTAATCAAGCGTGTTGTAAGCATTCTCCAATTTCCTTTACTTCACCACTTCCCTCTAATGGGCCTCCTTCTGCATTTCCAAAAATCTGAGCCTCATAAGGGACATGATTTGCAATATGTCATAATGACCTGGATAGTTACCTCCTGCTCAGAATCAGAAACGCTATTTTTTTAATCTCATTTTTATAACTGTCAGTATAGATTAAATTGGGCATGCACTTAGGGCAGTCGGTGTTTGGCTGTATAGCTTGTTTGTGCTCGGAGTTCAGAGGCAGCTCAATTACTCTGAATGGGGCCTGAGGGATTCTTAAAAGAACTGTAGCTTTCACTTTTGAGAAGCTGCTTCTCACATCTTTTTCCCTAGACTTGAGTAACACATCAACAAGTTTCCACACTTTTCTGTGCCATATCCTAGAGCAGCTGCTTTAAGCTGGATTCTTTTAAATCTACATGCATTTTGGTGATTTGGTCGACACTGTTTTCTTCCTCATGCAAGAATCCCAAGAAAGCTTCTACCCACACAACCACAACCACTATTTTTCCGTGCAGAGTTAACGGGTTTTTTGTACTTCTAAAGAATCACCTGCTAGAAAGGAAGGCGCAATATTAACGGCTCATAGCATTAATTTCTCTCTCCCTGCCTGCCCACCTCACCTTTCCAAGCCACAACGCAATTCTAAGTTGTTCTCAGTAGAAAGGAGGCTGATCTAAACTGGTGATAAGACACCCCAAAACCTTTAAAAACTACTAAATACCCACATGCATAGATGTACCTAACAATTTTGTTTAGCTAGATTAGGCAAATTTTGTTTTAACAAAGGAGAGACTACTTTATCCTTACTTGTTTTCAGATAAAGATACGACAACAGTTTCGAAGACAGAAGATTACCAAGGGTGTAGTTAAGACTCCCCAGATAAAGCCTTACTTTTACATGTCTGAGTAGTGGATACCAGGAGTAAGAACACTGTGCAAACAAGGACAGGCACTTACTCCTTCACTTGAAGAGGACGACATGGTACAGCGGATACTTAGGTAGAAGTCACAGAAGTGAACACACTACTGAAATAGCTGCTGGTGCACTAGAACTTAAGTTACCTCTAGGACTCTTCACAACTGTATCTTCAGTAGATCAAGAATATGAAAACAGAGATCCTGAAGTTTCAAAAAAAATGCTCTAATAACAAACTTCACTCTCTATTGCCACTTCTGCTACTTATTTCATTATAGAATGACTTGTACGGATATCTGATTTTCTCAAGCTCTTCTTTTTCTTAAGTCTGCAACAATCCTATGTGATTGTGCATCCTGAAGCGACTCTCTGATAGACTTGGGAAAAAACACAAAGTTGAGAAAATGTATTGGGCTGGATTGTTCCCCAGAAAATAGTCTTAGATTTCCCAGGAAAAGCAAAAATGGCCTCCTAGAGAGAAAATACTGCTCCTCTCTGTTTCTAAGGTGGTAGCAGCATGGATAAAGCAGCCAACAGATTCTCCACTGCAAGAAAAGCAAAGGCAAAAACATTTTTACCTTAGCACAAGCAGTAGTAACTACCTTCTCTGCACTGTTAATTGCACAGCAATTGCAATTGCTGATGTAGGAAAAAACAGCGGTACCACTGCTGATTTTACACAGCGCTTTTTGTTAGAAATTCAGCTAATCCACAGATTAACACACAAGCCACAATAAAGGCAGAATCAAAATTCTTGGACCTCTACCAAGGTTAGATTAAGTAACCATATCATTCTCTATACCTGACAAAAAACATCATCTTCGGGGGTAAAAGTAAAATCTTGACTGACAAAGCCGGAGCGAATACAACTGTAGGAGGTTTCTTTGCTCACAGTTCCACTTCCATCTTAGTCACATCCTTATATCAGACAAGAAGGACCTACACAGCTTTCCACCTTCGTAACTTTTGTTTTCTTGCCTACTCATTTCCTAACGTAAGCATCTCCGAAGTTCGATGAGCATTCGCCCTTAGTTCCAGGAAGCTGAGCTGAGACTGAGTTACATTCCACACAAGTATTAGCTTCATTTCCTGTGCTTTCTGAGATGAAGATGAAGACCTCACTCGAGGCATTAAGGCTTTACGCCGCCCCTGCAGCAGCTGGATGTTCTCTGTAAGGGAGAACGTATAACCAAAAGATTGCGAGTGCCACCTGCAAAGGATATAATACGCTTTTTCCTCAGGAAAAACATGCAGCCTTTGTACAATCTCCTGCAAGCTTTCTGCAAAAAAGAGAAGTAATTCTGTCCCTTGGGCGAAGAGGGTTAACCACATCATGTTAATTCCGATGAATGATCCAGAGCCATCAGAGAGAAGACTAGCAAGTGTCAGGCTGCCTTCCAAGGAAAAGGATAAGGAGGAAGGAATTATTCCTTGGCCGCTTTTGCCAATGGGTTATGGGACTTGGTTTACTTTCTGTGCAAACACACATTGTTTCTGCCTGGTTACTAATGAACGAGACAAATACTTCTACTGTCTAATATTTCTGCTATTTACTTCTACTCCTCCAAGAACAGATATGTCCAACTGGACTTCCACACATCCTCCGCAATCTCTGAAAGTACTCCCTGAATCCAGCGAGGAAGAAGAGCATTGAGAAATGTAATGTCAGAAGAATTCAATTTGATTTACATGAGGAGACTTTCATTCAACTGCCTTGATGGGAACCTTGTATATTTAGCAGATAAAGCCTGGTTTCACTACAACCTGTTTTTCCATCACTTCTGAAAAAGAGAAGGCATGAGGCTTTGTCCTTGGAAGCCAAGCGAAGAATGTCCCTAGTACAGCTGTTCTGAAAAAACTCCATAGCCAGGGAAAACAAAAATATATTTAGCAGTTTCTTCTTTATCTAGTCAAAGACAAAATTCTCCCTGGGGAAGCGATGGCCAAGCTCTCATTTATACCATCTGGAGACGAGGCCTGGGAATTCTTCCTGATGGCTGACACTAAGTCCAGAGTCAGAACAAAGATGTGGCCTTTTGGAGGCCTAATTGTAAAGACTGACATAAGGGAGCAAGACTTTCATTTGCTTCTGCGTGCTATCGCTCAACGTGAAGGGATTACAAAACGTGGTATCATCAGAAAGGCGAATCCCAGTGCAACATATCAGATATCCTCCATTATTGTTCAGTTTAAGAAATAGCAATGTTAGATTTGGCTAAGCGCAACTGCCTTTATCAGGAATTATAAGAAAATATAAACAGGAATAAAGTAAGTATTTTACAATGTAGGTGTCCGTATCTGATGGTGAAATCAAGCAACATGTAAAGTTATTTGATTCTCAAAGTTCGTAGCTTACTTTCGTACTTGAGAATTTCTGTATCTTAGTGATCGTCAAAGGCATGAAGCAAATTACTGAAGACAAGGTCTTCCTGAGCTTAGCCTCATTTTGTCATTCTCTAGCATGACCGTCTGCCCCCCTTCTAATCTGTAGATGATTATAAAATTAATTTGAATTTGAGAGATGACTAGGCAATTGAAATATTCTAATTATGCACAGAGCCTATAATATACTTCTGCTTATAGGTAATTATAGATCTGTGACTGTGTATACATACAAATATGCACTTTATACAGGAAAAAACAGTGTACCACCTGATGTGTGTTTCTTCTAGCCTGCAAGACAAAGATTACTGATCATAGGTGAAAAGGTTACCTGGATCTGGGCTCTGTTTCCAGCTGTTATATTAGATATTGTCCAGCATGCTTCCTTTTTGATAGATTCTTTCGGGCTGCTTAGCAAGTGTAGTAAACTCTGCAGGGCTGAACAATTCAGAATCACCTGAATACAAAAAAAAAAAAAAAAAAGGCAAACAAACCATACCTTAGAGGAAATTTAGGATAAAGAATCACAGGAACAAGGAATACAATGTCTTCAAAATCTAAAAAGCATATCCCATCAGATGATCCCAAAAAAAACAAAAAACAAAAAACAAAAAACCCACCAAACAAACTAAAAATCCCCACAACCCAAACATAAACAAAACCAAAAAAAACAGCAAGAACTAAGAAATGTATGTTTCCAGGAAAGCTAATGAGGAAAAAAACTGAGTAATTCAGGTAAGAGATCATGCCTTCATTATGACTTCAGCGTGACCCAAACACAAGAAGATACTAAGCCCATTATGACCAAACAAAAATAAGATGACGGTATTTTCCTGTTGTCTTGTTTTCTGTACTTTTGTATACTTCAAAGCTCCAACTACTTCTGTTTTCTGCATCAGCTGGCACAGTGGAGCAGGCTGTTGCCAGTGTTGTGTCCAGTGACATTACGAATGGGCAATTTTTATTAAAAAAATTGTAAAAACCTGCGATTTTACAGAGCAGAAAAGTTGCAAGGAAGTCTGCATTTCCAAAATCAAAATTTTAAGCGCCCAAAGTACAAGAGAAAATGTCTCAGAACAGGGATGTTACAAGACAGAATATTTGATTATGTCACATGTGATAGCGAAGGGCTTTTTGAAAGGGCATAACAAGATTTAATGACTGAAAAATTAGAGTTTTTAATTAAATTCCAAGTTCTTACAAGTCAGTCAAAAATTGGAAGAGCCTACCAAGAAGCATGGCAGTTTTGCCTTGTATGGCGAAAGCAGGCAGCTTAGAAAGACAGCGTGGAACAGAACTTTATGAGAAATTCTTCAGTCTGTGAAGGTCAAAAGGATGAGAGATTCAAGCTGAATCATGGTGATGACTTCGGATCTTGGAATCTGTGGACTGAGAATATAAGGGCATCCTTGCTTATATCCCTGCTCCCTCCCCTGCCCCCCCTTCCTGAAAGCTTTCTATTCCAAATGAAGATTAAAAAAGCAAAGATGATGGTTCAGGATTGCCTCAGGTATCTGCTGCGACAAGAAAGATTTATGTCTTCTTCACGCACGGTACCTATGTCTTCAGCCATCTCCAAGCACTGGCAATTGTTAATAGTTGGAAATGAGATTAAAGTAAAAGCAGGTTTGTGCTCTGAGGTTCTACAGAGAAGTTTTCAGGCAACTCTCTTGCATGTTGCTCATATTCAGAAATGTATCAACTGTCAAAGCTGGGCTCTTCCTTCCGATTCAGGATTTTGACGTGCCTTCTGTACCCCTCTTCAGCGTACAGCATAAGCTACAGGCAGGACTATCAAGCTATCCTACTTAAACACTTCTCTAGAATTTTAGGAAAGCTTATTGGAGGCTCTTCTTAAAAAATTGCGCGCAACAAAAAAGTTGAAACATTTTCTTGAATTAAAATCTAAGATTTATGCAGTATTTAATAACCTGCATTACATGTGATTTAGTGAGCCCTGGTGGTTTTATTCTTCGTGAAACTACGAAATCACAAAACGCACCTCAATCATTCTTGCGACTGATCTGCAAAACAAAATGTCTTTGTGAAGAACTACAGCCCGTGGGAAGGACCCGCGCTGGAGCAGGGCAGAGTGTGAGGAGCCGTGGGGTGAACTGACCGCAACCCCCATTCCCCGTCCCCCTGCGCCGAGGAGGGAGAGAAATCGGGAATACACCCCCCTATGCAATTCAGCTACAGAAAAAAATTTGTAACAATCAAAAAATTATGTTAAAACTCCTCCAGCAGGAGCGATAAGATATTCAGTGTCCTGCTGCTGCTAACTCATCTTTATCTCTGATCTCACCGTCACAGAACTACATAATTCCAAAGGATGTATTTATACAAACCAAGAAAATAAGCACTGAAAGAAGCCTCAAGATTAGGAACTTGTATTTTAACTTTGGCATAATTCACATGGAAGGAGTAATTTAACACTTTGCATGGGGAATTGTAAGCTTTATGCATCTACACCTCGCTGAAAGCATCTTTCTTCAAACTCTCCATGTCATCTCGCGTCTCTAACTGCTACCTCCTGCCACCGTTTCACTGCCTGCGCTGCACGCACCTTCCCATTCGCAGCTACTACCACTTCTCGATCCCATTTCTGCCGTCAGTTTTAGTAGAGCCAACAGCCCAGCAAGCCTCTTCGGGCCTGCCACTTCAATCCAATCTGGCTGTGCATTTGTCAGACAGCTTTGCACCACGCAGGCAGGCTTTTCAGTTTGTGAACAAGAGATGGAGGCCAAGAGTCAGTAAAGTTTTAAGAGCAGTAGCCTACTTTGTACTTTTCTTCCTCATATTACCGATTGAGCCTCACAAAAGGGTGTCAGAATGCACAAAGAAGTGGGGAAAACCCCCTAACATAAGGTACAACAGCAGAAGGCCGTAACTGGAGCTTCTGCTCTACATGTAAAAAGAGATTGCCACCAGCCAGTGGATCACAAGTAACACATGTATGCAAGGCACGGACTCTCTGCTCCCAGAGATTTTAAAAACTGGTAGGAGCTGCTGCCTCTTGCAAAACCTACCAAGCAGCAGGATGACAACCAGGTGCCTCTCAAGCATCAGGTTTCCTGGCTCCCAGTTGAATTCCAATACGGTGGTGGGAGTCGCTGCCTCCTACCGATGCTTCTCCAAACACGTGCCAAGACGCAGCTACATCCCATCCAAAATCTGACCAGACACTCGGGTTTGGTATATTCATCAGACTGTCAACAGCCTCAAATGTGACAGGCCTTCAACGGCCCTACCACGGCACATCATTCAGCATAAAATTCAGCCCGAGAGGCAGACTTGCTTTAAACAAACCAGACAAAAACCCCCTGAAACTCGAAGGGTACTGCACAAATCCCAGGCACGGCTACGTAAGAATCACCAGCAGTTCAGGACTGAACAGAAAAACTATGAAAACCACCACATTTTGAGGCAACTAGCGTCATCACTCCATCACTTTCAGACTTCAAAAGGAAGAAGAGGAGGTGAATAGGTTACCACAACTAACAGAAAGATGAACTGCAGTACAACACAAGAGAAAGTGAATCCGTACCTGGGTCTGGATATCATCTCCGGTGACGATGTTCCCAACAGCTCGTAAGGCAGGAGATACAACTTTGTAGTCGTTGTGCCTAAAATTACCAAGGAAAGATCTAAGCGTTAACCATCCTGAAGCACCTCCATCTTTACATCCTCAAGGAAGGAACATCCATCAGGCAAGCGAAAACTTCCCTGCTAAACCTGATTTAACTCTCACCATCTGAATCACAACCCTTTATTTTAAACTAATGCTAAGTCTTTCTAGGGCTTCTAAATATTTAGGCCTTTAGATATCATTCAGCAGCATAAAAATAAAACGTGAGATTAAAAGAATACAAGTACTTCAGAGTACAGGCATCCTCGGGAGGGAAAAAGTAGTCAGCTTTAGCTATGAAACACACTTAATGTAGGCACACACAAAGGCAGAGAATGAGACAAAGGAACATGGATAGAAGCTGTGTGTTTCACCCATACAGCTGTTTGATCATCTCCTGTCATCACATGCATCCCCCCATCATCATTGTTAAATCAGGATTGGAATAGGAAGGGTGAAGTCAGGAATTTTTTTCTCCGATGAAAACACATCTTTATAAAAAGGTACCTTAGGTAATACAGTCTATTCATTAATCCAGCATCAGACTTGCTTCAATCTTAAAAGCCTTAATAGTCTTTTTTTTATATACATCACTGAAAACCATTACTTCTTGTTCTGACATAACTGAACGCTCCATGTCCTTCCCTGAGACCTGAAGAAACGGCTCCGAACAAGGCCAGTATCCCTGACCCCAGCTCCCACAGCTGCACCTCACTGACCAAAGTGTGTGTATACTCTTCTGCAGTAAGGGTTTAGGAAATTATTTACGTTTCAAGTCCCTGGTACTGTCAATTCTAGTAAATTTTACTATTTCTTACATTTCTATCTTTGTAATTATGACATGGACGTCAATGGCACAGAAAAAATTCCAGTATATATTATGGATTTTACAAAAATGCAGCTGTTAGGTGCAGGAAAAAGAATCTCTTAAGAAATAGCAAGACTAGTACAAGAAAAGTTCCATCGTTTCTGTTACTCATGGCAAATAGAGAAAACTGAAGACAGACAGGTAAAATTAAAACTCAAATCTTGCTTTTTGGAAATTACTACATTTCAAGACATATCTAATTAAACTTCCTATTGCTGGAACCTTGATTTTAGGGAAAAGAGTGGATAGTACATTTGCTCAGAACAAATTTCTTACATCAGCAATTCCACAAGTCTTCTGCAGACTCCTGCATCGATCACAGCCTGGATTTTATCATTGGGGCCGTCAGACAAATAGGACAAAGCCCAGCAGGCATCAGCCAATACATCTGTATCATTGACAAAGAGCAGCCAGGAAAGCACACTAAGACAAGGTGAAACCTGCAAGACATTAAGAGGAGATACATACGTTGTGCAATTAAAAGGACCAGAAGATCTCGTACCATGTCAATTGATTTTGTATGTGACATTACAGGACTGGGCACTGGCATCTCAAGGTTCAATACGCAGAAAGTTTCAGACCTAGGTAGCACTTCTGTGCAGGGCTGTAGCTACACAAGTACGAAGGAGCGTGTCAGCAGAAAAGCACGACAAGAATTCTTCAGCCTCTACAGTACAACGTCTGGCAACTTAAACTCATACTTGTCCGCTAAAATGGGTCATACTTTGCACTACAGCAGCCAAGAGGCACAGAGTGTTGTTCTGCTGTGGGACGGTCATCTCCAGTACAGGAACAGTAACAAAAAGCTAGAAGGCAGCTATATTAAAACAGTGGTTGTGAACGTCTGCCCAAAGGACTACATACATTCAAAACCTTCATCTATAAGAAGCCCATACCCTGTTTCATAGAAATTCTTAAATATCTCTGCTATTTAGTTTAAGTTTCACCACCTCACAACGCAGTTCATTTCAAACATCTCTTACCTTGGCAAAATCTGGAGGAGGATTTTTCCCTCTGCAGAGGTTGGACAGAGCCCATACAGCATTTCGGGTCATAGTGAGACGGTTCTGTTTTGAAAGCAATCTAAAACAAACCAACAAAAAAAATTCCAACCTTTGGTTTTTTAAAAATCAGAGCCAGGCAGCCCCGTAGGGTCAACTGCACGAATCATTAAAATAAACTCAGGCCTACATTTTAACATACACCAGGGCAAAACGTGCTAGATTTTTTTTTCTATAAAAATACATCCAGAGGAAAAGCGTGCTTGATGGCTGGATACTAACACACATGCTAGACACATGAATCCTAATATCCCAGCAAGAACAATAACCATTACACTAAAAGTGTGTTTAATTTAATTCATTTAATTGCTTAGATACTGATGCGGCAGATTAACAGTCAAAAGGTGCAGGAACAGTGACAAAATTACTCTAAGTAGAAGGATGTGCAGGTAGTTTTGGAGAGTACTCTCTTTGCTGAACTGCATAGAAACATAGAAAATTCTGAAAATTCTGATTTGGTATCAGAACATTGTTTTTCACCATGCCATGGCCAAATACTGCAACAGGTTGCCCCAGGTGGTTACGGAATCTACCTTTGATATTCCAAATCTGACTGGTTAAGTAGTTGAGCAATCTAATCTGATCTCACCTGCTATGAAGAAAGGCTTTGACTAGATGACCTCCAGAGCTGCCTTTCAACTTAAATTATTCTATGACTCTATAATAAGCCCAGGCATCCACCCACTCTGTAGAATAAAATAGTTCCAGCTTAGCTGCTCCTAAAACACATTTCCATTTTAGCTCCATTACAAAAGTAGTTCAGGAGCCCTCATTAAAAAGTCTGATTAGTCCACAATAAAAAATTCATTATTATTCTTCAAGGCAAAAAACAAACTTCACTCTTATCCAACACTCAAGCAAAATTCTGGAAAACACATTAAAACAGACTTACTGCAATAAAGGGGGCAGGATATTACAGTCCAATACGTAGTCTCTGCACATAGTGCTGTCCCCAGCGATGTTGCCGAGAGCCCATACTGCCTGCAACGAAAAACAGGATAGTAATTGCTTTTATTCTCACAATTCAACCGGTTTAGTGTACGTATTAGAGTGGGAGATACTCTGCTCTCACTGTTAGATCCTGGCTAATGTACAGAAAGGGAACACATTCTGGCTGAGTATTACATATATACACCCAAGCTCATTATATGATTCAGGAATGTTTACACAGATCTAAGAGGAATACCAAAACAGCCAACGTGTACAGCTCCAAAGACTTTGCAGGCAGACATAACCTTGCTCTGTCCACAATTTAAGAGATGAGCTTATCTCCTCAGGCTTAGTAACATACTAATTCTACCCTCCTCCTGCTTCAGAGCTGGTTCGAGTCCAGAGGTTCATAGCACAGGCCAAGCAAGTTCGTACCTACCCAAAAATGTGTGTGTGGAACAGCCCGTATTAGTATTTCCTAAGAAGCCATAAAAGCATGCGTTGTTTACACAGTCATATTAAGAACGCTGACACCAACTAAGATGAAAATGAGAATCTATATGCAAGATAAACCAATATTGAGAATCAAAGAGTTCCGATGGGCATTGGCATATCTTCTTTAAGAGAAAACTATACAAGACAGAACCAGTGTTGTCTGTTAAGACACATGCATGATATTTTCTCCCTTGGGCATCAGTTCTACTGTAACCCTTCATTTTGAGAAGAAAAAAATCTAAAATACCAGAAGACAATTAAAGAAGCATGAAATCCATATTCTGTAATATGATGAGAATAAAAGATTTAATTAGTTTTTAACTTATACATTTGGGTCAAGTGGTGTTTTTGATATCACTGTATGTGAGCTATAACTGAAAAAAAAAATTAAAAGTAGTCTACACAAAGTATAAAAGCCATTTTATGAATCCCATGCGATTTACAGACAATATTTTGTTACACAAGAAAGCGTACAAAACTCACATTTGCTATATATTTCCAGTTAGCAGAGGGCTAAGTGTCATATCAAAGAGATAAGTGGATCTGCTTGTTTGGTAAGACCCATACACAACCACTGGAAATACTCCCAGTACCGCACACAGGACAAAAGCAATCCCATTTGTCACGGACATCAGCCGCATGTCCTCCCCAAATTTCTCTTCAGTTGAAGCCCAGGTATTTATTTGCAGTACAGCGTGTTACAGCGCGTAACTATTTCTCCAACTGAACGTATGTAAGTTCCCCACACAAAATAAACATGTTTTTCTCTCCGTATCTCTACTTGAAATAAATTACTCCTCTAAAAAACTGACAGAACAGGCCAAATTTGTTACCTAAAGGAAATTCTCAGATAATCTGAAATAAACTTATTCATTCATTATCAATGTGATGTCAATTGATTTGTTGCATTAGATTTCTACTGTAATGTTTTTAAACAGTGGCAAAAAGATGCTACTTTTAAAACAGCCTCCAGCCTCTAGAGGCCCAAAACCACTAGCAAATCCTGCAAAAATTAATACAGCTAAAACCAGATGTATATACGAAATGTAGAGACGGACGTCAGCTTGCTAGATACAAAATAAAAGGATTCCTCCTCTGGACCAGTATTACCAGTAACACCATAGACAGAGCGATCGCAAGTCCCTAAACTGCAAGTTGTTAGGAGACTGGGAGACTGTTCCAGGGAAGGATTAGTTTGGTTTGTGTTCCTGCTGTTTTCCAGGCTTCTGCTGTCAGGCACAGTCAGAGACAGGGCACCAGGCTGTACTGACCCTTGCTGTGAAGCAGCACAGCCACTACTACACAATGTCCCCCCCAAATCTCATCTTCTGAAAACTTACTTTTCATTCCCATTCTTCTTATTTTACAACTCTCGTGACAACGGTTTGTCTGAAATAAGAGTATAACCTTGGGTCTGGGTGCCTCACGGACTCAAGGCAGAGAAGGCAGCTACTGGAAAAATTCAGCTTAAGGAACAGGACATATGCCACCTCCTGCGAAACGTCATTTGTATCAGAATAAGAAAGCACGCCCGTTGCTCGCTGCAATGCTTGTATTTCTGCAGCAATGAGAAGCCCAAGGAACGAATCAAAGATGGCAGCTGGTTTTCAATAAACTTGTGGATCTTCTAAAAAAAACTTTTAGGGGTGAAAAAAGTTAGAATTTGCAATGATTTCCTTTTATCGAACATGTGGGTAACTTAGTATGAAGACACAATCTCCTTGCCTGGACACCCTTACACATTTTAAAACACCCCTGGAAGCCGTATTTCACTTGTCTGTGGACTTTGTTTCTGCCATTGTAGCAATATCTATTTTTAGGGTTGACAACAGTGATAATCACTTAATCCAAGAATCCATTGACCCCAAATGACAGACTGGTTTTGCAACAGCAAATCTCACATCAAAAAGTCGGACCTGAGGAGTCAAATAGCATCTCTACTGCTTTCCCATCCTTGGTTTTTTATGGCAACGGGAGTCTGGCCAAGTAGTCTGGTATCACAGGACCTGGTAACAGAGGATGTTGCAAGAAATCCTTGTAATGCTAACGACTGATAGTACCCAGGATGCAAAGAAATTGAAATATCCTTAGAAAAGTACGCAAGGTTTCGTTCAACAAGGAGGATCTTTCCTTAAGGAATTACTTCAGCTCTTCAGATAAGCGAGGAACATAAGTCAAGCTCATTTAAACTCTTCTCGTCAGACACTGCTATAAATACAAAGCTCTGTCATGGTTCCCACAGACGACGTGAACAATGACAAGCGTCTTCAGGGTTGGTTTGTCCGAATGATGTTCAATGATTTCCATTGCTTCTTTTGTGCACTCCTCAAGACGCAAATGGCTTGCTTGCCGTAACATTTTGGCTTCACTCTACACATCCTAAATGTTTGTGTCTTCTTTTCTGGATAGTTGCAGAGGTGAAAGGATATTTAATTCCATTAAATTTCACAGTTTATTAAATCCAAACAATATTTGGCTCTTGAAAAAAATTCCATTTCAGTATTTTCCAATATCTACATCCAGACCTGAAGATGAAAAGAACCTGTAATTTTAAGATTTGTAGTCTGACTTTTAACCAACATCTTTGGTAGCAAAGTTGCGTGTAAACTGAAAATGCAAACGCTGCCTTGTCAACTGACAGCGTCTATTTTTATACACCTGTATAAATGTCCATTTATTGCTAATAGCGGAGTAAGGATTGCTGCAGGTCTCCAGTTTATCTTACTCGTTATTAAACTCCAGTGTTTTTTTCCTGCAGTGCTGGACAACTTCAGTAGTCAATAACAGTAAAGTGCAAGTTTTGTAGAGTACTGTTGAGCCATATGGTGCCTTCTGTGAATAATCCAAGTGCTTTCTGACAACCCTCCACTTTCCCCCGGGTTCTGAAGGCTCTCAGCCATTATTTCATTAGGCCTTCGGGTATTTAAACCAAGTGCTAAACCAACCACCAACAGCGTGTAGAGTCTGGGCCTCTTGGGAGAGAAGAAATACAGAGTGAGAATCAACACTTTCCCTACTTTTCGCTGCTGACGTGGGAAATAGATCTAGTGCTGCGATGAAGACGGTGAAGATCAGCTTGCATACAAGTGCGATGGGGTAAATGGATACAAGGAAGGATACCAGAAGGCCAGATTCCTAGGAGATGACTTCTACTATGCCCCAACACAGAAAACACCTTTCTTTCGGTGGCTGGGGTGGTCATAGCTCCTTATTTCTCACTTATTTCTCACTTATTTCTCACCCAAACAGAGAAAGCGGCTCATACTCATGCTTCAACTGCTTTTCCTGATTTTGATTACGAAGACCTAGTTAGTAGGACTGCTGATGTAAAAGCCAAACAGAACTCGGACACCAGACTCACAGGTCACCTCTGCCAAACAAACGGTGGTTACCAAAAAGAATAGCAATACCACTAGAAATGGAAAAATACTGAGGGAAAAACCACATGGGTTGCTTTAGCGGAAAACACAGATGTTGCCAAAGGAGAGGAGGGCGGCTGGGGATGCTCCTGCCACCAGCTGTCCAGCAGAGCACAATGACACGTATCTGTCACTGCGAGATGATCTCAGTCGTCTCAGGGAGAGCAATGCCTTGCGTGGTGGTTGAAGGAAATTCAACGTTCATCAAGGAAACCCAAGCTGACACCTGGGTTTGAAATACCTCAGCGAGGGCATTCGGGGAGGACTGCAGCTAAGGCACTGCTGAAGCCAGATCAACCTTAAGCATGTCTAAAGGGCTTTGATGGAGTCCTCCACTATCAATTTCAAGCTGACGTATCTAAACTTCTACTGTCTTTTGGCAGAAAAAATTGTGATAAGTGGAAGAAGGCTAGGACATATGCCACTGACTACATCTAAAAATCAGTTCACCAAAAACATAAACTGGGGGGGAACGAGATGCAGCCAAAGACTTTTTCATAAATAATGGAGACGTAGCTTCTGTAATAAACTCCGTTTCTTTGGTAGGAAAAATGGATGCCAAACGGTTTAACCACTGATCACAGGGAACATCTGAGAAAGACTGATATACAATGCAAACAATGAAAGAGTTAAAGGAGGGTAGGGTAATTAAACATCAGCCTGCGTAGCTTAATGAGAAACAGATCTTGTGAAAAGACAAGATAACTGTTTATTAAACAACATGTATCTTAATGAAATTATAATACATGCTGTTTAATAAACAGTCAAAGATTCCCTCACACTGATTTCTATAAAACCAGATTTAGAATCACACCAGACTCAGAAATGAGCATATGCAAAAGAAAGGGTGCAACACATTAGATTAAAATTGGCTTACAAGTATGAAAAATAACTGCTGGAAAAGTGATGATCGGGTAAGGTAAACTGGTATCTGTTCCTGAGCCACTGCTAAGGGAAGTTTGAAATAAAAGATAAACTCAATGGTCTAAGTCTGTAAGACAAAAACCGTGGATAATGATTAGCCAGTAGGCCAAATTAAAGTAATATTAAATATGAATTGGTTTTTTGTTTATGCTACGATACATATTCAAAATTATATTACCACTTACTTTTCTTTCTACAGAATTACCATCCCACTTAGCACAACGAATGGCTTACTAAACACAGCCTTCGCTATTCCTTTTTCTCTTCATCCTTTACTATATCATCGTTGGGCTAGCTTTTGGCTTATCTGCCCCGACCATGTAGTTATATTTTCTGTATTTTTGTCATTTGTTGCAAAGGTAGCAAGAGTTGCTTGCAAATAATAATCTTCACAGTACTACTGTGAGAGAAGATAAGAATCATCATTTTACAGGGGAGAAAATTATGGCCAAATACCTTCCAGTTTCAGAAATCCAGCCTGAGAAGCCCAGATCTACTCAAAACACAGACCTAGCTACAAAAGTCACTTGCGAAAGCGCCGAGTTGTCCTCAGCTACAAAACAAAATGCAAATATTTCACATTGAGCATTCACAGAACCGCAGAACTAGTATCTACTTACTGAAAACTGATATAAGCAAACCGTCCAGCATCAGACACCAAGCGGTAGATACGTTTATCTCGGAAAGCAGAAAGATTAAGGCAATTGCCTTAATCTAAGAATCTCTTCCCTCTTCTCTCCTTCATTCACTACCACGTGTTCCAACTTTAACAAACAAGGCCACAGTGTGACAAATAAAAGCCTCCTTTACTACCCACTGATTTGTTACCAGGGAACAACCTGTACATATACTAATCAAGACGAGAGTCATCTGGAAAAACGCTATGCAATTCTGTACTAATGCTACCCTGTAACGCAGAAATTCAACAGCTAACATTTAAGTGCTTAATGCTTTTTGTTTTAGTAGATATTATGGTGAAGTGTTTGGGTTATTTAAAAGCAGCCGGATAAAACAATTTCTTTCACGTTGGCCTGCCTTAAACCCGAAGTCAGCTGTGAGCAGGGCTGCAAGCTTTAGAGCTGCAGCACAGAAATCCACCGTGAAAAGGTGCAGGTAACACTTCGCAGTGGTACGTATTCCTTTCTTAGCACAGCTTTCTACAGAGTAATTTGTAAGTGGTATTTAAAGACTTACTGGTAACAGAGAGATCACGGATTCAGGACCTGAATTACATCAAAAAATATTTTCCAGTAATTATAACCCACTCCGCCTGCCTGCAATCTGAACTTCAACATGTCAGCAGTTTATTAGGAGGCAGAGGGGGAAGGAGACAGATAAACTACTTAACTGTGGCCCCTAAGCTCTTCTGTTAATTCACACATCTTAAGGCTGAAGGCTGCACAACTCATTCTAAACAGGTTCGCTCTTCCCACCTGCTCTCTCAACATCAGCACCGATGATAACAACAACCTAATAAAAAAAGCCAAGTTAGCTCTTGCACAGAAGATCATCAGGAGCAAAAAAAAATGGAGTAGTCCTTACCACACTCAAAGCACTGATCATACTGCAGGAACAGCACTCTCTAAGTGATGGTTGAATTTGGAAAGTAGTGCTACCCCAAAAAACTCAAACCCTAAAAATCATCATATAGCCAAGTCTGAATGGATTTTCACATGGGCAGAACACAGCATTTATCCGCCATTGTGGCAAGCTCCCTATCACATTTCTAGTTTCTACAACAACAAAGACTCATTTCCTCAAAGAAAGCTAAAAAACAGACAAAAAAAATACTTATTTCCTTTAATGTAAGTTTCTCAAGCACCTGAATTCAATTTCTCTTAAAAAACCTTTTCCAAAAGAATTCAGCCTGAGACAGACCATTGAAAATGGAAAGTTGCGGAGTGGAAGAACTAGAAAGCTATAAGCAACTGTGGAAAAATAGAAATCTGTCTGTCTTGTGGAAACTGTTAGGCACCTTTAGGTACAGGTGGTACATTCTGAGCCAGCTGTAAGAGAGAAAGGCGAGTTACACAAGGAGATCCAGTGCTTATGAGTCGGGGCTCCTCCAAACATGCATCTCAATACAGCCAAACGCAAGGTCAGACATCTAGGAACAGAGAATAGAGGTCACACTTACAGGATGGAGAACTGAACCCTGGGAGTCAGTGATTTTGACAAGAACAATGGATCATATCGGATAATCGGCTTAACCCGAGTTCCGGGCCAGCTTCTGTGGCAAAGAGTCCGCAAAGACATCTTGGATATTTACAGAGCAAAGTATCGAGTAGAAATTAAAATGAGGTACTACCTCTGCAAACAGCATTGCTGGAAGAGTGCTACTGGAATGTCCAGTGCTTGTAATTTCACCACCACAAAAAGTTATTGAAACAAAGAAACGTTCAGAAAAGGGTCACCCAAAACCAAACCACAGAAATACCCTCATAATGATAATTCAGAGCTTAATTTCATTTGCTCAAGAAAAGCTTAAGCTATGGTTTGTAAGTAGCTATAGGAAAAAACAGAGAGCTTACTAATGGAGTAGACAATGAAACAAAAGCAAATACCCGGACCCAAAGCTAGTCAAATTTGTACAGTAAAGGTACATACTTTCAAGTTAGGATTAAGATTAACTGAAACTCTCTTTGTTAACATGATTAATATTTCATCACCCTAAGTCTTCAAAGCGAGATTATGTGTCTGCAATACACCCTTGTTCAAACACAAGCTATGGACCTCACGCAGAAATTACTGAGCCAAATGTTTGGTCTGTGCTTTACACTGATCCCTTCGGGCCTTAAAGAATATTCGTCTACTCGGTAAGGAACATAGAGAACAAACCGTAATTTCCACTCATGCTTTATCTTCAGGAGAAACAAGCATGAACTTTCCATCTCTAAAGCAATTTTTTAAACAAGGCTTCTTGAATGCCTCAATACACAGAAAACTATTAACCCGTTAGAGATCAAAGTGCATTATCCCATTGGCTGTGGTTAAATATAGCATTGCCAGAAAAAGAAAAATACAATACTCTCTTAAGATATTTTAACACATACTAGGTAGAAAGGAACTGTTGTGCAAAACTGCCAAACACTACATTTCCTCTAAAGGCTTGCTTTCTTACAGGATAGCCTTGTTCCTTTCTGGGGAAGGGGGAAAAAAAGCAAACTAGAACAAACAATACAAACAAAAAAACCAAAAACAAACAAAAAACCCCACCAACCCCACAAACCACCACACGTACACACAAAAAACCCAACACCGTTCTTAATCTTTACCTGTTCCTGTACATCTTCAAACTCTGAACTAAGCAGCTCTATGAAGATGGGGACGGCGCCTGCTTGGATCACTATTCGAGTCTGAAGAGAATTTCCCGAGGCAATATTTGTCAGCACCCATGCAGCTTCAAACTGGAAAACAAAATACAAAAGAAAGCTTACCAGAAGCCTTCTGTGCCACACCAAGAATGAAGACTAAATGTCTTTTAAAGACAGAAAGACCTGGCATAGGGAAAGCATGAGATAGTATTAGTTAACACAGACAATTTGCAAAGTAAGAATCAGAATCATAGAGTTATCGATATCACTTGAACTCAAAATTTGCAGAAGTTCCTTGTGAAAACAAGATCAGGTTTGCTGTGGCTTTTCAAATACTATTTTTTGCTATGCAATTATATTACCTTTGGACTGTTCTACTGCCTTTTCCTACTGGCCAAGACCAATACACAAAAAAGGAGTCTCCCCACAGGACATGGGATACCTGCACTCACTGAATCAGCAATGATATTCCTGAAGATGCACGAAGAGAGACACTATCAACATTGTTTCACAAAACTTGATGGATATAAAGCAAATAAAAGCCATGGAAAAAACAAGCAGGAAAGGAGATTTCATTAAAAAAAAAAACAACAAAAACCCCTTTGTGATAACAACCTGGTAGCACTCTGCAACTACAGCAAACTACTCCTCTCCAGCTCTGGGGATCAGTATTGCTGCCCAGCGTTACTAGTGTGTGACGTTTTTATTCAAGACTTGAAGCAAAACTGAGATCCTGAATTAACGCTTTGCATCTTCTAAGTGTTTTTGTAATTTATTTTTATTTTAATCTCAGCTTGCGAAAGCATTAACTTTTTAAGCTGAAACGCAAATTTTAACACTACCTGATACAGACCTCAGAAAATACAGATCCTAGAAATCTAGATTTTGGTAGATTTCTGCACACTTTTCAGTCCAAAAATTGTTACGCTGCATTAGCAAATTTAAAACCTATCAGATACATTTAGAATCTAGAGAACGAAAAGACTGCTAAAAGTTGAAAAGGCAAAAATCAACGAACAATAAAAATGGAAATTGTATGCTATAACTGACCAATTTTGACATTCCTAAGGAATTTTATTAAACTGATGTTGATCCAGAAGTATCCAGTGAAAATCCTGACATGCTTTCCAAGACTAGCTATCTCTGAAGAGCAGCAAGGATTTACATGTAGGATTTAATCATAAAAGTAAATCCTTCTAAGGAGATGCACAGAATCCTGAAATGGGCCTGCAGTAAGAACTCAACAATTAAGCCTAGGCTTGTAAAGCTTTTAATTTTTAAGTGTTATTAATTATTAAAGACTTCAGGTTTAAAAATACAGTTAATTCTGCCCTCCTGACCAACTAAAGGAGAAATCATCTTCTGGTAAGATGTGATCAGAAGAAACAATTCCAAAATACATGGTTGTCATACCCAAAGAGCATGGGCTCCAATAAGGCAGAAACACACAATGTCAAAAGACTCGTCGTTAATGAACTAGAAGCAAAACGTTCTGGTCAGAGCTTAAGGCCAACATAAAATGTACTTGCTTTCCTGTAACTTTACTTTCTCTGGAGTGAGTATCCAGTGTTTCGTGACACAGTATAACAGGATTATTAGTCATCTTTCAACCACAGAGGTTTCTTACTCATATTTTAGAACTTGCCCTTTGGCTTCCTAACGGATCCACCAGGTCGAACTGTTCACAACTCAGACTCACTCTCTCACCAGTCAAACACCCATAACGGAGAAGAAACATGAGGTATAAACAGCTTAATCAAATTTAAGACCAAATAGCAGGTACTTCTTGCTCAAATCTGTACTTCAAATATTTATAAAATAAGTTTTGCTTATGAGCTAAGCATAAGATCTCCCCATCTTTTGTGGAATGAAGTTCCGTTAAACTGAGCTCTTCCCAACATCTAACTAGGACCAAGGGCAAATGAGATGATGCCCTTGTGCGAGCACCACTTAACGTTTCAGACGGCCTAAGTTACAGAAAGGTTAGCTGAGGGACAGCTTCCTCCTCCCTCTCCACTGCAGACACCCGATGCTCCAGGATGTATAAACTAAGGAACAGCCACATGCAAACAGCAAAGGACAGAAAACCAAAATACTTTATGATAATTGAAGTTAATTAAGTAGGAAGAGGAAGAAAACCTCATCCAAGGGATGATCTCGGTATCTGTGTGGTATTGTTCCTTTTTAAGATTTCCCTTTCCATCACAAAAAGATTTTGCACATGAGACAAATTTTCTTGTTCACGTATGGTTTAGGTGAGCATGGAGAAGAGGGAAGCTTTTTTAAGTCTCGAAATTGCCTGAGTAAAAACTGGACAGAGGAACTCCAAACCAATTAGGCCTTCCTACCACTGATACCAGAAACCCAGTTTTTACTGAATATTCTATTGACAACACAGAAGAAAAACGGAGCATAAAGTCACATCAGGTTCCAAGTTCATCAACATGGAAGAGTTTCCATATTCAATCCCCCATACAAGTACCTATAGTATCTGAGCAAAAAAATGTTGCAGTGTTTCCAGAATGAGTTGAAAATCCTTTCCTTTTACAGCCAGGCTAGAGTCAGGAATGCCTAGAACGGGAAGCCCAAAATCTACGCCCGTGCCAAGGAACACTCTTGGAAACACTGACAGAGTAAAAACTAATATTAAAAAGTGAGGTCAAGAGGAACTTCCTAACTGATCACAGCAAAAAGTTCTACCTGCAGACCCCGGGCTGCCAAGCGGGCAGACAGATTTGGCAAGATGAAGGAAAATTAGCCAGTTAGAACGGAATATCAAGAGCAATGTGCTCGGGTTTGTATTTTCAATGCTTTGTTACAAACTCTTTAGGACAAGCTTGGAAGTTTCAACTTGGACTGACTTTTGCTCTTTCCATGTAAAAAATCAATACAACACATGTTACACCAGTAAGCCCATCAGAATTTGACTCAGTGTACGATTGCTTTTGAAGGTTTTTTAAACTAGAGATGTATCTGCATTTGATGAAGTATCTTCTACCCTTATCTTCCCTTCCTATTCAAATATGTCCATCAAATACTAGGAACTCGTTTCACTTTATCTGCCTGTCTTAGGCTTCCACACCAGAGCCCTATAAGTAATAAAAGACATTCCATTTTTTTTAAAATATCAGACTTACAGATTTATCAGATTACAAACTTTCCACTGGAGTTGTAAACCAATAAACTAGGTCAAATCTGATACATACTCCTAGTTACTGTCCACAGCCTCCTCAAAGGCAGCTAACAGACCTTTGGAATTCTGTGGCTATCAATTTGAAAAGTAATTCCTATAAATGATACCTTTACCTCTAATGTGTAAGACAAGAGTATCAATTTTTTGCACATATCCACTCACCAAAATTTGGATTTCACATGGCATTAACAAACTTGTTGCCTTATACACTGTGAAAGAATATTGATTCTAACCTATATATTGTATTTAATGGTTACCTGTTAACATTTTTTTCTTTTACTAGATGATTCATTTTCTTTCATTTTCTACTAGCTCAGAAGAAAGAACTCTGACCAGAAAAAAGGACAGCTGGAAATGAGACAAAGCTCCGAGAAGCAAGTCCAAGGCAAATTAACCACCATTGTAGCAGACGCAAATTAGTTTTTCAAACCAAAACAAGTTTCAAGGTTTCTATGTTTATCCTTATGGATTGTAATTCAAATTCTAAACTTGTTTTAATTTAATCAAAAATTTAAGTCATAATTCTAAAGATTTACAACTGTCTTCAATTAGTACAAAAAAAGACAAACACTAAAGTTTAGTTTAATAGCTTTTCATCTGTTGAGGTCCAAATTTCAAACTCTGTTTTTGTTACATGACAAAGTGTAAAGACCCCATCGTAGCAATCACACAATGCAACTCGGACGTCTCTCTCTCCCTCCTGTCCCCAGGGGTCGTGCTAGAAACCCTGAAGATAAAACAGCTTTTTTAACCTAGGGAAGAAAAAGTGAGGAAGTACATCCAATTAAACAAATCACTGATTTTTTTTTTCTACCTAATTTGCATCACCAAATGCCTTCGTAATATAGGAAGACAGATATATTTGTATTTGTTTACCTGTAATGTACAGTTTTCTTTTCGTTTGAGGAACTCCACAAACCTGGCCACCACTCCTGGTGTGCTTATGACTTCATCTATTGGGGGATTTGGTTCTATTTAAAATAAAAAGCAGAGTTAGATACATTCATTTCTTTGTAGGGAAGTTCTCAAATTACCGCATCAAAATAATATCCAGTGACATACCGACTCCTCTTTTCTGAGAGCGTGTTCTTTTTCTACAATACTGCTTTACCTTTACTAAAAGGCAATGGATTACTATCTGTCACCGTAAGAAGACTCCAGCTTGAATTTGGAGGTAACGAGGTAACATGATTCAAAAGACGAATGTACTCAGTAATTCGGGCAGACCAACTTCACAGCAGCAGTCCTGTGCAGTCCCTCTGGCGTGCACACATGCAGAGGAACTTTGGTATGTCAGCATATTTGAGCCATAGAGACGCAGCCTACAATATTTAAACTTACTTTCAAGAGTAGACATCCCATCTGCGTCACGTAGTAGTTATACAGATTTCAAGAAAAGAAGTGACTATTACATACACCTAGCTGATGTTTTCCAAAACAGAGCTTCACCCAGAAATTTCTGTATGAAAAACTCAGTCCTTATTGCTGTCAAAGTAAAACCATGTGCCAGGGATGCTTCTACATTTTTCTCCAAGTAATTTCAGCCCTTACCTTTAGAAAGAAGCTTTCGGAATTTCTGGGTGGCTGAAAGCTGCTGTTCTGGACTATTGGAGAAAATCATCTCAATCATATCAGAGGTGATGACTGCACTCTAGGATTCAGGTGGAGGAGAGAGAATGAGAGTGACAGAGAGGAAGAGGGAGAAGAAAATCCGGGATTAGTGGTAAAAAGGATACAACATTTGCTAAACTGCTATCAATTTTATCTTTTATTGAGTAAAACCCAAATAAGACTAGTACGGGCAACAAATGCGTCATCATACATGTACATCTACATAAGCAGCATCATTCTGAAGTGTAGTCTGTCTTCTCTGGAAGCCAAAATTCAAATTTTACTTAAGCTATGGCACGAAAATTATTCTTCAGAACCTCTCACCGGTATTCTCTCCCCTTTTTTTTCCCCCTATCTCCCCTCCTCTAAAATAAATGTAAAATTGTCAGCTTGAGGAAAAGGTAGTTTAAATTGGAATAGCAATTACTGTTATGCAAGAACAGATTATGCTATCGTTTAGATTTCTGCAACATGTACATTTTGAGTCATTCTCTTACACCGAAATGGACAGGACCTGTCATTTTCACCAGAGTTGACAAACCTAATGCTTGTCATTGTAAGCAAATAGAGTATTAAATTTTCCATAACACTGACAGTTTCCACTAATACAGCTAAATTAAATCAGCAGCCTTTCTTATGCCAGGCAAAATCTGATATTCTGTTCATCACACATGTAAACCCATGTAAAGAAGCATAAGGAAAGTCAGATTTTTTTTCTTCCTCTTCTTCTGATCTAAATCCTTAGATAGATCTGATCCAAACCCTCAGACAGATACGGAGACAGATGACAGTGCTGAAAATACTTAAGCTTTGTCTGTAACAGCCAGCAGCTCCAACTCTTAAGACCCTGAAATTAACGATACTTAAAATAGTAAACTGTATAATGGTAGTATCTATCTCAATTATATAGGCTCCTTTCCTTACTTTTTACTATCTATTCATTTCATACAAGCTTCCATGCAAATGATTAAATGGTACTTACGACTTGTCTGACGTTTAAAGACTATTTTGAAGAGTAAAACAATACCTTCTATTAGTGCTCTGCCACATTGTTTATAGGCAACGCTCTTTTTCTCAGGAATTTTCAAGGCTGGTATAACATCCAGCAGAAACCAAGCCCAGCCTGATTTCTATGAAAACATCATTTGCCTACTCTGAATACAGACACAAGTGTGAAGATCAGTGGTCAGACTTTTAAGGGCTGCACTGTCCTTAAACCTCTCTGTTACAGCCCGAATCTCTTGCCATTTTTCTTTCCAGGGAGAAGACTGTGGTAAAGAAACAGGGAGAAAGCAGAAAAGTCTCATTTCCACTAAAAGGTTTTCCTGCCAGATGAAATTCCAGCTTGGAAAGGAGTTTAAGGACACATGCAGATAGATAAGCTAGGTCTAGCTGTGTTTCCAACACTGCCTAAAAACAGTGCCACCTGAAAGTCCTCTAACAAAGTCTTCCACTGAGCTCCTTTTTACTCTGTAAACTCCAATAACACATTGCCGGGTTTGTATTTTCATGTTTCAAGCATTATGAATTTCAGATTAAAAAAACCCAACAACTCTGTGCAACAGTTGATAAAATCAGCCGTAACGGTGAACATCAAAGCCAGGAAGTAATCAGCCTGCCTGGAACAACGACATTTTATTTCATTTTCTTGAAAGCATATCCACGGAGCAACCACTCACTCTATCCATAACTTTCTTCTCTCATGTCATCTGTTTCAGGGCAGTTCACCGAGAAAGGTGTTTAAGAGCTGTCCATAAGCTCTTTGAATGCCGTTTTCCACATTTTTCTGCAATTCCATTCCCCTCAAGTCACCGCATGACAGGCTTGCTCAGTTTCAACAAACACTGTATTCCTTTCTCATCACTTACAGAAGTCATCTCCATGTTGTTCATCTGAGCCTCATGGAAGCCACCATCTGACATGACTTCCTCCTCCGCTTCTTCCTCAGCTGTTGCAACATTTCGGCGTTTAAACAACTAAAGAGAGAAAGCATTTAATAGATATTATATAGCCAATATATACACAGCATGTCACGTTAGGCTGCAATAAAAGTGACGTACGCTGTCACCTGAAAGAAGCCAGTGCCCTGGTTTCAGCTGGGATAGAGTTAGTTTTCTTCTTAGGAGCTGGTATAGTGCTGTGGTTTGGATTTAGGATGAGAATAATGCTGCTAACACCCTGATGTTTTACTTGTTGCTAAGCAGCATTTATACTAGCCAAGGACTTTTCAGCTTCCCATGCCCTGCGCGGTGCATAAGGAGCTGGGAGGGGGCACAGCCAGCACAGCTGACCCAGACCGGCCCAAGGGCTACTGCATACCATATGACATCATGCCCAGTATATAAACTGGGGGAAGAAGAAGGAAGGAGGGGATGTTTGGAGCGATGGCGTTTGTCTTCCCAAGTCACCCTTATGCATGACGGAGCCCTGCTTTCCTGGGGATGGCTGAACACCTGCCCGCCGATGGGAAACAGTGAATGAGTTCCTTGCTTTGCTTGCGCGCGCAGCTTTTGCTTCACCTATTAAACTGTCTTTACCTCAACCCACGAGTTTTCTCACTTTTACTCTTCCAGTTCTCCCTCCCATCCCACCGGGGCGGGAGCGAGCGAGCGGCTGCACGGTGCTTAGTTGCTGGCTGGGGTTACACCACAACAGCTAGTGTGCTGGCTACAGGCCTCCTCCAGACAGTAAATGGAGAAAGTTTAGTTATGGAGTAAATGAAAACAGCGATGTGATAGAATACTGGCTCCCAACATTTCTGGAAAATCCTCACTGACATTCCCTTCTCTTCTCCATCGTCCCCCTCCAACCTACGAGCTCTCGCTAGCTTCCAGACAATTGCTTTCTTGCAAATGAGTGGCAGAGGACGCTGGGGCTCAAAGACCTGAAAAATTGCTGCGCATAACAGATCTCTGCAGAACACCTGCAGAGGCTGGGGTAATTGAGTTGCTGTGGCAGAGAGGGCTTTGGAGGATGATCACATGGGATTGGTCTAAAGAAACGACACTGGGATGAACAGAATTTGGTTGCTACCACTTAGAGAAGGTGCCCAGTTTGAGCTGTCACGAGGAGAGCTAGAGAGGCTACAGCTTCTCCCCTTAACCCAGCTGTCTCATTGGAAGAAGCATTAGCAATGACAAGATGGGTTTGGGGGTGCTGCTTGGCCTGTTGAGGTCAGGAAAGAAGACTCCAGCATCAAGCCATGTCCGATTTGCACCACTGCAGACAGGCAAGGCAGAGCCCTGGGGCAGACCTGCTGTTACTCTTTCTCTCCAGAGAAGATGGGGAGGAAACAACATGCAAAACTGCTGAGTCTACAGCAACCCTAGGTCAGTGACAGGCATCCTTGGGGAACGCTGTTCCTTCAAAGCTACTCTATGATGTGCCGAGTCAAGCTCAAACGTGCTCAAATACGATCTTAAACAAAAATTCATACGTTGGCAAGTTACGTGAAAATTCAGAGGCCTGAGGCTGGTTTTGTGGGGTTGTTCAGCTTAAAAAAAAAAAAACAAACAACACACCACAAAAACAAAAAACGGTATTTAAACAAACTTCAATGGCCTATGTGCCAAATACATAAAAGAGAAGAACCTGTGCAATGTCTGAAATTATAGAGTGGCAGATTCTGCTTGCAGCTCCACTTCTGTTCCACTGTCAGTCCAGTTAGGACTAACAATTTTCCTTCACAGAAGGAAATACTGCCATACACTTTATTGAGCCAACCTGTAGTAATCAGGTCCAACGGCAGTCAGAAGCACAGATAGGACAGAAAATGACTCATCGTTTTCCTCATTTAGTAACGGCTTTACAACTAAGACCGACGATGTTCTATGCTACCAGTAGTCTGCAAGTGCTACCTGCGGTTACTGAGCAAAATCCAGAAGTATTGCAATTCCTGACTTTCCTTGAAAGCATCTGACACCGTGAAAGCGACATGAAACAGAACAGATTACCCACCTGACCCACCCACAAGCATACTACTATCTTCCTTCTAACTCCAGAAACCTCAACACTGATGAGGAAAGCTTCATTACAACTTTGTTTGAAACTGAACCAATCCCTTAGAGCTTCCAATGAACACAACTAAGAACAAAAGGGAGAATTGTTCAGTGCTACCTCATTTTGTCAGAAGATGGTTTGCATCATGTCTTGTCACGGCTGCTGTTTCCCGATTAAACCTGCAGAGCACTTTGCAATGTGAATGAAGCAGTAAGAACTAGCAAGACATGAGCAGGGAGAGAAGCTTCTTTTCCAATAATTCTTCTCCATCATTTTGCTTACAACACATACTAAATCCACTACTCAAGGTACCAGTCTTATGGGCACAAGCGTAGCATGAACTTTTGTCAATTCATAAATTAACTGAAACTTAAAAGACAGAAAATTGAGAAGAATCAGGTCAACAAATTATTTCTTCCCTCAAGAAAATCATTACTGCAACTTATAAGGACTTGGTCAGACCTTCTCCTCCTCTTATTCTAGCTCTAATGTTTCCTTCCATTTCACGCCAGCTTGCCACTCTTTGAACAGAGATTAGAGCCACCACAACTCAGGTAGCAAAACCACAAAAACACACCCACCATAAACAAATAACAAACCAGGAATTCCTCAATCACCTTCAGTGCAAGGTGAGACAGCTTTGTTCAAAACACCTTTATCGCCAGGCTGCTCTGGCCGATCTTGCACTGGAGCGAATGAGGAGCACTCACACTACGTTTTGTGGAGCTTGCAGAAGAGGCAATAAAGTCTGCAAGTGACTGATTTCAGACTGACTACGTATGACTCTGTCAGGGCAGGAATGACTAAGAAGGGCTTGGGAGAAGCAAAGAGCTAGAGACGGTGCAAGGCAAGACTGTTTCAGGAGTGGCTGCAGTTATCACAACTGTAGTACGGTACCTGTTCTTCTCTCTTTTGCTTCCGTAGTTGAAGACCCTCTTCCTCCCGCCTGCGACGCATCTCATCAGGGTTTAGAGATTTGTTCTTGTAGCTCTTCAGTCGGAAATTCTCTTTTCCTGAGGTCGTCATGATTCCTTTACAATGCAATTAAAGAGAGAAGTCAGAAAACAATTACTCTTCTGCAACACATCATTTTATATTCTGTCTCCGTCTCTCAATCTCTGTAGCCGTGCACTTCCAGCCACTGCCCTCCATCTCCCATCACCTAACTTCCAACAACTTAGACGGTGTAAAGCGAGATTTCACAGAATTGTCACTTCGGTGTGCCAGTTCTTCACAGACTAACAAACTTCTATTTTACTCACTGAGGCTGCAAGGCATGAATAAGTTAAATATTCTATTAAGAAAGAACTGAGATAGAGAAGGCAGAGGATACAGCCTGGGCTGAAAAGAAAGCTGCGCTAATAAATCTTAACATTTCTCCATGCAGGGAATTAGCCAAACTAGTTATTTTCCCCTGTCTTCCCTTAAAAGTGAAAGGGTCTTAGCAGCTTTTTAGCTTAATTCACTCAGCAAGTTAGTACAGGTGCTATTTTGCACTCCAAGCCCACATTTTAAGTTAATTCAATACAATTCTGTGTTCCTTCTATCCAGACAAGACCTACAAGAAAAACGAAACGGAGAGAGAAATTTCAGGTGAGGATGGCTTAACCACTGAAAATGCTCACTCCTGCAAAGCAAGCAGTGCTATTCTTCCCCTCCTCCCCACCGCCAGCCTCTAATCCTGCCACTGCTCAGGCAGGAGGGCCTTTTTTCAGTCTAGGATTTCGAAGTACTGTCTTGTGCAACTCAGTGGATCGGCATTTATAGCTGACCATGATGATTTTCACATGTATTGTGCTGCACTTTGGAGCTGCTCCGCATAAAACAACAGCTATAGAACTGTGCGGAAAGACCACGCCACCCTTAATCAAAGGGCTGTGGATCACGCCTCTACTCTTAGTCCTCCATTCTGCTGCCGCTTCTCTCCTTACATCCCCCCTTTAAATCCGAAAAAGGCTGGGAACCAAATTCAGAGCATCTCGGTATTTCCATGCATCTTCATACAGACGCAGAAGCTCCAATACGTTGTTAATACCTGCAAATCCGTAATACAAACTTTAGGAAACTACACGATATAAGAAGTTACTCTACAGGGCTTTTAAGGGTCTCTTTCAAATGCCGTAACATGTTGTATTAAATATGCTACCTACCTCAAATTCCCTAAGCACAGAATCACCAGGTGATAAATGATCTCCTGTGCACTTTTTACTTTAAAATGGAGCAACATGAGTGTATGCAGACTCTAAACAGCTTAGGTTTCCTATTTAAAATACATCAAACACATAATCGAGTCTGATCTAACCTCCTCTTCTTTCAGTTAGCACAGAGACTAAAAAAAAAAAAAAAAAAAAAAAAAGAGGATACCCAAATGTGCTTCTCATTAGAGCCTCTTTTTAAGTTGCGGCTACCTGACAACCGTTTGTAAGAATCCTGATGATCAGAACTGACTTTCACAGAAGACATTTCAGGCATTACCTCAAGCATTACTCTGTTCTGCCAACTGGGATTGAAAAAACTGTTAAGGGACACAAAACTACTGTTATTCAAGATTCGTTACTCACGGACTGCACTGAATGCAACACAAAAACCTAGCATATAGGCAAGTAATTCAGCAGCCTAATTCTGCTGAAAAGGCTCTGGCTGAAATGGCTTTTTTTTTTAAATAAAGGTCCTACAAAAAGATAAATCTCAGAACGCCAGAATCATAGAATTGTCAAGGTTGGAAAAGACCCTTAAGATCATCGAGTCCAACCGTTAACCCAGCGCTGCCAAGTCCATCTATACCATGTCCTCGAGCACCACATCTATCCGTTCTTTAAATCCCTCCAGGGATGGAGACTCAACCCCTTCCCTGGGCAGCCTGGGCCAACACTTGACCACCCTTTCGGGGAAGAAGTTTTTCCTAATATCCAACCTAAACCTCCCCTGGTGCAGACTGAGGCCGTTTCCTCTCGTCCTATCAGTTGTTACTGGGGAGAAGAGACCGACCCCCACCTCGCTACAACCTCCTTTTGGGCAGTTGTAGAGAGCGATGAGGGCTCCCCTCAGCCTCCTCTTCTCCAGGCTGAGCACCCCCAGCTCCCTCAGCCACTCCTCATAAGACCTGTGCTCCAGACCGTTCACCAACTTCGTTGCCCTGCTCTGGCCACGCTCCAGCCCCTCCATGGCCTTCTTGGGGTGAGGGGCCCAGCGCTGAGCACAGCACTCGAGGGGCGGCCTCACCAATGCCGAATACAGGGACACCATCACCTCCCTGGTCCTGCTGGCCACACTATTCCTGATACAAGCCATTGGCCCTCTTGGCCACCTGGGCACACTGCTGGCTCATGTTCAGGTGGCTGTTAGCCAACACCCCCAGGTCCTTTTCCACCAGGCAGCTCTCCAGCCACTCCTCCCCACGCCTGCAGCGTTGCCTGGGGTTGTTGTGACCCAAGGGCAGGAGCCGGCCCTGAGCCTTGTTGAATCTCATGCAGTTGGCCCAGCCCAACGATCCAGCCTGGCCAGGGCCCTCTGCAGGGCCTCCAGCAGATCAACACTCCTGCCCAGCTTGGTGTCACCTGCAAACTGACTGAGGGCGCACTCAATCCCCTCATCCAGATCATCAGTGAAGATGTTGAACAGGACCGGCCCCAACACTGAGCCCTGGGGAACAGCACTGTAGAAGTTCCCTACATCACTCTTAACAGCTTAGAGACCCCTTTCTTCCTGTGTTGAGGTGTCTGAGCTTAAAGTGTTCACGTTTCTTGCAATACGCTTGGCAATGACGTTTTCTTCCTGGTTTTAGTTTAAATGACTACTACCTGTATATTAAACACACAAACGATTTGGGGAAGCCCTGGATTTTAACTGTAAAAAGAAGTTCAGGCTAACAAATGCTCAGAGCACAAAATTTCTTCTGTTTCTAAAACATTTTGGAAGAAATATTTGATGTATTTTAGAACTAGCAAAATGAACTTGAACACCAGATGGAGAACCCTGAGCTAAGAGGACCTGCCTAGCAGGAAAACGGCTTTGCGGCCACTCCAGTCAATCGGCCCTTCAACGTGAGCAAACATGGGCAAACACAACAGCCCAGGTAAGATCTCAGGCCTTCCGTGACATTATTAATAATTCTCTATTTTGGGCTGAAACACGTCTTCTCAAACTCACAACACTATATTTGCCTGCATTTGGGATTTCAGGACTTCGATAGCAAATGTGGTCATTTCACACCTTCGCTTTCAATCCCTAAAAGTTCTTAATTTAAAAAAATCCTTGACAGGGAACATCTTCATTTCTTAATACTGAATTTCACCTAATTTCTATTATATAGGCCCTCTGTATGATGTTCCAGCGTTTCTAAACATCAATGACACCATCCAGCTTCATCACCAGCCAGTTTCCTTAGCGTATTCTTCCTTATCGTACTTACCCAGTTTCCCCTCATCTCCCAACTTGTCTATTAATTTCTTCCAATGAATTTTGCTTCTGACTTTAAGGTGGTAATTTTCATTTTTCCTCTCAGAGCTCTATTAGCCCTCTCCCATTGTACATCATATCATCATTTCATTTATTGAAAATACAGGTACGGGATTTATTTGAATTCTCTGATTTTACCTCAACCCCTCTACCTAACGGCTTTACAAGAATTATCTTCTATTTATTACACCCTTCACAAGCTTTAGCTGCAACTTTTGCCTATGTTCATTTCTGACTTTCCAGACAGCTCGCTTTGCTGACTAACCCCTTCCCTTATTTTTTGAATAATCTGTACACTTAAAATCCTTTCAAAACAGCATATTGTGTTTTACCTGGGAGTAAAGCCTTCCTACAAATTCCTACCACCAAATGACTGGGAAGACAGTTTCTTCTATTAAAGGTTAAAAAAAATTAAGCTCCTTTCACCACTGAGAAGTTACCATTTCAACTAGTAATGAGTTCAATAATTTATTTCATAGTAGTCCCTCACTGGTACTAAATAAACCAAATCCCAACACATAGACACATATCCATTTTATACACCTGCCTACCTAACCTGTATAACTATTAAATCCAAAGTTATTTTCTGAAAGCAGCTTTTGTAGTATCCTCAATATCTCCTAAAATCAATTCTTCCTTCATCATTCTTTTACTGGGTCCCTGACTACTGGTGAAAAATTCAATGACCACATGCAGGATTTCGTCTAACCCACACCTGCTGTTAGCATCTTTAGACCTATTCAGCGTGAGCACACGCATTATTTTTTTAGGACTGAAAAATATAATAATCCTCTGTTAGTTGTTACGGTCATCCAAGGATTGTTTGCTTCAAATCTCCTCTTCCATTTTTCAGGATGCAGCCTTTCCCTCAGACTAAACCACAGAGGCAAAACAACTTCAAATTGCCTCACTCGTCTTCAGCAGTTCTGTTGTGGCTTAACCGAAAATCTTTCGATGGTCGCTTTAAATTCGCCCGTGGTAATTTCTTCACAGCAAACAGCAAACCCTGGATCTTCTCTGCACTATCAAAATTAATGCTACTTCTGGTGAAAATCTGTGGTGGTTGTCATGGAAATGTTCTACCCAGCTTTTCTTTCCTAAAGATAGCATAGTATTTTCCACATTTTTTGGATACTCCTGTCTACAGATAAAAACCTCTGGCAACCTGGTGAGGAGTTTTCATGCTGTATTTTGGGGGTTTTTGTGCAGCACCACTAAAACCCCATATGACACCTTCTCCTCCTCAGTTTGGCTGCCATGAAAAAATGATTTATAGTAAAATTTAAAACACCGCCTATTCCTGAAGGTCTGCATTTCCCTAAGGAAATCATTCAAATTTTTCGCTGATCAAGACAAGTACCCGACCAAACATGGATGTGTTCTAGGCACACACTTCTAGGAGAAAGGAAAAGTACTGCACTTCTCCTTGCTTATCAAGTCAAAGAAATTCAGAGGCACTGGGAAACACAGAGTCACTTACTGCAATAACCTACCTTGGCCCAAGCAATCATCTAGATAGGAACAAAAACGAACTCCCTGCCTTCTTAAATCAGATATCACTGTCACTAGAATTCAGGGCTTTGCCAGAAGGAATGCCACGTGACTAATACTCTCGGATATTCCACACGTCAGAGGTATCCAGATGGAAAAATAAAGGCCTTACAAATCAAGACCTGCATAATGGTATATATAACCCAGATGACTGAAGCGAAGATGACCAAATGCATTGCTGATATTAAAGACTGTTAGAGACAAACCTTCCTTCTTTGGAATTAGGGGTGGGAATAAGAAGGAAAAAAAAAAAAAAAGAATGTATTTCAGAAGTGTAGACCTGTACAAGAAATTCTACCTTCCGATGAAAATACATCAGAAGAGGAAGACGTGAAAGCGAAGGCAGACAAGGAGGTTGAAGAGAAACGGTGTAAGTGATAAAAAAAGTTACCTTGAAGATCCACAATCCGACATCCTACCAGTCTGCATTTCCGAACTAACAGGCAGTCGTCAGAAGGAACGGATTCACTGGAGGCATACTTGTGAGCTCTACTGTACCGTCAAACTGCTGTCCCTCCTTTACATTGCTGCCAGAGAGACAGTGAAAAGATACGAGAGGCACTGCCGGCCCTGAAAGGACAACCCATGTTGGAAACGGCACTGTCAAGACGGAACTCTAAGCACTGTCAGAAGCTGGAATTATTCAAGATAAAAAAATGGTTCAGCTACGCTACAAAACCTTTACTTCCAAGGAGATTTTTGTTTGTTGGCTCTGCCATAGGACTCTAGACCTCCTAGAGAATTAAAGTTTCCTCACAATCATGCTTCTTGCCATCACGCCAAATACCTGCAGCACAGCCTGGACAGATGTTTGAGCAATTCCCTGGGCTCTGGTTACAGGATGCATCATCTTCTGACGCTCTTCGTGAGGGACCAGAAAACCCACCCAATTTAAAATACTACCCTGAAAGCAGCACTTGGTCATTCGTTACTCTCATCAACACACTCCCTACAAATCCAACATTTTGGCCGCAAATGTGTTTGGGTTTTTTTTTTTTCCCCCCATGAAGTCTAGATTTTGGAAAATCCTTCTAATATGCTTTTTGACAATTCTAAGGCAACAGGTTCAGGATGCTAACAGAAGTATTTAAATCTTGTGGAAATAAACTGTCAGCTTTCTTGGAGGTGACAGACAACGAAAGGTCTTCATAATAAAACCATGAATAATATATGGCGTAGAATAATAAAAATATCACCTGGGATTAATCCTATTTCCCTGGAAAAAAACTTCTAGAGCAACATCTTACATCTGCCATCATCCTAGAGAGATGAAAACATGTCCACCAAGTCTCTACACTGTTGACAGTGTTATCTAAGGGGGAAAAAAGAAAATACAGCAAATCAGCAGACTGACTTCTCTCTTCACTGCCACCTCCTGTTGTTTGAAAAACTGGCTCGATCAGATAAATATTTTGGTGAGGCTGTATCTGCTTCTTTTGCAAAATGATTTGACAAAGCATACTGGATTATAGGGGTCTATGGGAACGCCCGTGAGTAGAAACACCCCTATCACCTGAGGCACAAGGGTGTTACTTCCCAATTTCCAATGTCTTCAGACTCTTGTAAAGCTCAGCACATCTAGAGGAAGGGACATTTACCCGTCTCAACTACAAGAAGCCATTGTTCAAGCAAACACAGGCGATTCCTAAAACCTGTGCTTAACTTTCTCTAGCTGTAAAATGGGATTGGGAAACACGTCTCACAGGCACTATAAAATTAACAGTTACAGTATTTGTAAAGACCTGCAAAGTAAGTTTTGCTGACGATAATAGCAGAACCTAGTGCTAACAAGGACACAAACTAATTGTGTGAATTTCTGTGGCTGGGGAAAACTGCAGCAGCAGGCACGAGTGCCATTCACTAGCAGGAACGAGAGACTTCGCTTTATGCGGAAGAGCAGGGACCCACACTCCTGGGGCAACCATCACACAAGAAGGCTGGAGAAGAAACAGACCCACCACCTTCTGCTATCCAAATGGCCAGACAATTAAAGGAGCTTCAAATGTAACATAAGAGTCGTAGCTAAACATGGATAGGACATATAGCCTTCAAACAGGGTTCAGACTTTTAAGGACTTTCTGTCCCAAACTGGAAGTAAGAAGGGGACTTCTTAATGGCATCACTACCCATCTCCCCATCTTTCAAACCTGCTTTATTTTGCAGGCTTCCTAGTCCTATTAGGTTTTTTCCATGCCCAGTAGCATGCCTTAATTCACAACTGTTTCTGTTCTAGCACCTTTATAAACCCGTGAAATAGCAAACCAAGTACTAATCCAGCCGATCTATAGCAAGTTTGGCATGTTCTAGTTCTACGCCACTCGGCAAGTTGGACTGGTACTTGCTTAAAAGCGAGAACAATCTTAAAACAATTAATGCAAGGCCTGAAAAGACATACAATTTTGTACAATATGGAACGTGATATTACAGGCGAATTGAAAGCCTCAATACTGACTGCTGCTTAAAAGCAAACAAAAAAAAGAGAAAAGCAAACAGACTGCGTTAGCTAAACACTGTTGAGGACAATTCCTGAAGGAACTGATACCTGATGTCAAGTTTGTAGAGATGTCACATTTCAACAATGTGACCTCCTCATCTTCCACAGAAGAAAAAACGGCTGAAAAGGTGGTTACAATAAAAATAAACAACCATCATATCAAAGGTATTTCTGCAAAATGACTTATCTCGAAGGGTCAATTGAGTATACCCCCAGTAACATTCAGAAAGATCTTCTGTGCTTACAAAAAACAGGGGTTTTTTTAAGAGATGTGCGTAAAATCAGGCCAACACCAGCTGGCCAGGCTCCTGTTCATCCCTTTTTACACTAAAAACACACCTGAAAGAAACAAAATAATTAAGAAAAAAAATCAATAAGAGATTATACACAGCATATCTAGCACTTCACTATACATTTACTATCACGAAGATACTTCCATGATGTTTTGAGTTCCGTTTTTTAAAGGTCCATTTTGACTTAACAAGGCAGCAGATACAGCTTTCAAAGTTCCAGAAAGCTTTTAATTTGAGCAAGAAGGCAAAAAAACCTGACTCTCAAAGGCAGGTCAACTTAAAAGGAAAACATCTTCAAAATTGTCAGCTGAGCCTTTCTGATTTCAGTTGCAAACACAAAATTCCTTTACTGCACTCAAACTCGTTGCAGTGCAATAAATCTGCTTAAATGAAAAAACCTCACCCTGATTTCTAGAACCCCACCGTCCACAATCAACCTGAAACCAAAAAGTTCCCACAAGTCATAAAACAAAGCAGCTAGTGATGGGGAATTAAAACTTTTCAGCCGCACAGGATTATACTAACATTAAAAAAAAATAACCTCATGTTAACGTGCCTGTCTACACAAAATAACAGAAGTGATTACTCCTGTGTGCCAAACTAAAATGCAATCTGTTTTTCTTTTAAAGCAGAGATTCATCTGTGTTTTGATTACATCCTCCCTGCACCTACAGAATGAACTGATCCACAATGTATTTTCCGTAAGGTCATATCTAAAAACCGTTTGAAAAACAACAGTCATCTCTATTATTCGACAGTCATCATCTGTCAGAAAAAAAAAAAATCATCTTAACATTTCTAACATCCTAACGTGCCCCACACATTCGTTACAAGAGAACAAGAGTGCACCTTTCAGCGTTTCATATCATGCAAATAAGCAATCCCAGACACCATACTTCAAATTAGGTTAAAAATAAACTAAATTATTAATTAAGTTGACTTTGTAGTTTCAAGCAACTTTTGTTCGGTGTTGTGAGTATCAGAAGGCACTGAAACCAAACCTGCCTCCCCGATGACAAATTTGCCTTCAACAAACGTATTGGTTGCTGTGACTCAGCATTATAGAAGGTACGTGTGCGAAAGCACAAAAATAACAGTAAGTCAAAATTCTACTGGTTCCATACTAGCTTTGGACATCAGCAACCAAAAGAGCGACATAATACCGATGTATCAGCCGCCTCAAGCCAAAACCCGCAGGAGCTTTAAAGCCTGATGAGGCTCGCTGCCTCCCTCGTCCCGTTTACACCTAGCACCCCTCCTGCCAGAAGCTCCCAAATCCACCAGGCAGCACATTCACAAAGACACCTCGTTTCCTTCTCATCATTTCTCAACACAAAAAAAAGCAAAACAAGAACACATCGGCAGCTAAAGAGGTGATCGCGTGGAAGCTATACAAAGGAGTCCTGCATCTTTTAAGAGGCAATCTCATCCTGCTTCAGACAAAAAAAAAAAAAAAAAAACCAAAAACCAAACACATCACAACAACCTAATGCTAACCACAACATTATTACCTGACTTTGCTTAAAGGTAAGTTGTGGTTTGTGTGCCATCAAAAGGTGGCCTGTTTGCCAAAATGACATTTTCATATATCAACAGGTGAATTTGCTTTCAATTAGCACTAGATTTGGTAGGCTTACAATGCCTGGTTTGGAGATAAATACATCCAGGATGTTTAGCCACGGGATATTTATTTCTAAAATCAGCATATCACTTATCTATAAGCTCGACTTTATGCCCAGGCTGTAATAAAAGAAAATCAAATAAACGAAGATCTGTGTGTGTCACACCAGTTAGTTTCTCGCAGAACATATGAATCCTCCTGCTGAGCCTGGCAAGCAGTCTGAACTACCAAATAAAAATAGAAAAAGAGAAAATAATTACTCTAGATCATAAGGAAGCTTTCAGCAGCTGGTGACTAGCTACACCTTAAGTCTTATGGCACACTCGTAAAACTCAGAGTCTATTACTCTCTATATACACCCAGGAACACAGTCGTATTTCTTTCAATTCTAATGCTTTTAGCTTCTGCCGCCTCATGACATTAAGCATTAATTATGTTTCAAGAAAGTATTCACTTTATCCCAATTTAAAATTTCTTCTATGTCACTGAACTCCGTTTACTCCTGTCTTACACGAATGGATCAACAGCAGTAACAATGCCATGTCCGATCTACCACTGCTTCCTACCACTTTTTCATACCCTCCTCCTGCTAGCATCCTTTTTAAACCAATTCTCCTGAAATTTACTGTCTGTCACCTGCCTCAGACTACCTCTACTTTTTATCCTCAAAATTAATTATTAAGCCTGCATAACGTTTAATGCAGCTCACGACATTCATGAGGTGGCATAATATAATTTCCAGCCCTACTGTTCTACAGATTTTATATTTAGCAGAGGTTTTCACTGAGTGTTTTGTTTAAACTTACCCTTGCTGTTTTTCCAGAGTTCCTCTACCTTCTTCAAAACTATTAAAAAGTACTGATATTTCTACGGGCCTTGCATCCTACTGCTGGCATTTTGTATTTTGAAAACCCCACATTCATTCTTGGAAGTAACAGAGAGCAGTTCAATCCATTACTTGCTTGACAGACTTCAAAAGCTGTAGCAGACGAAGGATGGGTTTTTTTTCTTCAGAGCAGAAGAAAAACTGACTTGCTACCATATCGCTGCCCCTTATCTCTGCAATTTACATCAGCATTTTTTTTTCATTAGTATTATTATATTCTTTAAACAAGAACTTCCATTAGGCTTTAGCCCCTTAGTCGTATCAGTTCAGCTTGCACTCTTGTTCTCTGAAAAAAGAGGCGGCCTGGTCTTTCTAACTTGTTGTTTGTCCATTGCACCATCCCAGAAGCTCCTGTTTAGGTATTTCAGCCACTCACAACATTTCATCGAGTGAGTAATTCCTTTAACATCTTTTATTTTTCTTGACTTGCTCATAGCCTACCAGGCTCCCTCACACCCCTATTCCCTTTGACCTTCAGAAGTATTTAAACGAATCCACTAAATTCAGCTGTTTGCTGCTGCTCTTCTATTTCCCCTTATGTTTCCAATTTCCATTAAAGCCCCTAACCCTAAATCACATCGCTTTTTTCCTTCTTTTTTATCTGCTATATTTTATGCTTTTTGACATAGACTTGATCTCCATCTTTCTGGAGGGCACTGCTTTACATCCATTAACCTCTCACCTCTTGCCACAAAGTGAGGTTTTGCAACCTAGCAACTTCTTTACTGTTGCCTTTAAAGGTACAGTTTCCTTTTGTGCTCTTAAGGATATGAGTTGAGCCCCCCATCTGCCCCCTCCAGGGCTTGTAAACACTTCAGAAGAAAAATTCCACAATCTTGGGGAGAGACAAACAGAAGGATATCAAAGCAAGCCTGCCAGATACAGGACAGTCTAAAACAAAACATCCCATTCTGTTCACTTTAGCTTATTCAACAGAAAGGGGGGGGAAAAAAGAGCACTGTATGGGAACAGTGAAGTTGAAACAAGACTATCAAACAATCTGGTTAAGTAAACATTTACACTTAGAGGTCTCTATAAAGAACCTTTCAGAAACTGCTACAAGGTCTGACCGTAGTACTTTCAGTTCTCAGAGTGTCTTTGGTCAGTGCTGCTGCCATGGGCTGTTGCTGCCTTTCCCCTTCCAAATGGGCTAAGCTGTGACTTCTCCCGGAATCCGCACTCAGCTGAATATACAGGACCACATATGCAAGCCTGCTCTGAAGACATCACCACAGGGAACATAACATCAGGGGGGGGGGAAAAAAAAAAAATCTAAAAAAAATCAATGGATGGCGCACACTGACAGCAAAAGGTAAGCATCGTGGTACAGTGTTAGAATGAGTGATGGGATGTAACGAAAACTCCGCTTAGAAGTTTTAGAGAGGGGGAGAAAGAAATTCCCAAGCCCTCAAAACAGCCATGTTTCTTGGAAGTGAAGCATCATTGCAGCTGTTTGAAAGATTATGACAAGGGAACCCATTCTGAGAAAAACCTCTACCTCACATGTCATCTTGTGTTACCATGCCTCAAGCTACTCTTCATCTTCCCTCTGCCTGTGGGTATGTCTAAAGGGTAATTAAAAGGTGCAACCACAGCTCAAGTAGAAACAAACTTGTTTTGAACCAGCTTGTTCACATGTCAATGCACGTGGTAATGTGGCAGGGACAGCAACATAACGAAGTTACAATGAAAACCAGGACAGATACGCCACAAATCAGTTTGATTCAAACTATTCATTTACACAGCGTTCTATTAACTGTTCTATTCTAACTATTAATTGCCACAGGTATAGACAAAATAGCTTTAAAAACGCCAGTTTCTAGGAAAAAAAAGTTGCAATCCCATTTCTGGATAGCTGACAGCCGTATCCCAACTTTGTTAAGTCTTTCGTTAACGTCAAGCAGCCAGAGCACAAAACAGCGGACAAAAACATCCAGAGAACCGGCAGCTTGAATAAAGGCTAAAGAGACCATGAAACACAACCATTCAGCACCGTTTGGGAATTCTGCAGAAACAGGAGCCCAGTATTTTCACGGCTCATGACCTATCTTTGCAGCCTAGAGTTTCAGTTTTCACGAAACGCCCTCAAGAGGCAAAGCTTAAAATCAGCCTTACGTGGATTCTTGGGTGAGCAATCCGAATTTAAAGATTATGAATGGGACGAGCTTCTGCTGGCGGTAAGGCCTCCAGAGACAGGGCAACTGGGGACGGCCAGCATGGCTACGGAGAGAGCACGAGCCCTTGGTGGCATACAGGCAGGCAAAGCGATCCTGCTGTGGCCGGGGTGACGCGAGGCCACGAGGCGACGTTTGCAGGGAGCAGGCACAGCTTTTACGGGATCAGGAGGGGAAGGACAACCGGGGGAGCTCGGAAGACCCAGGAGAAAGCTTCCCTTCCCGCCCCCGCCGGGATCCGGCGCTGCCCCTCCTCTCGCCCCGTCCCGCCACAGGACGGCGGGGCCGGGCCCGCCCTTGCGGCGCGGACCTCTCCGCCTCCCCGCCGCCGCGCTTCTGAAGCCGGAGCCCGGCGCTTCCGCAAGCCCCGCCGCCCCACCGGCCCCGCGGGGGGCCCCCGGGGCAGGACGGGCCTCCCGGGAGCCCCCCTCTGCCCCCGCCGCCGGGCCCGGCCCCTCAGCTCGCCCCGGCCGGGCGGCAGGCGACCGGCCCCGGCTCCCGCCGCGCCGGCCGGCCCCGCCCCGCCCCGCCCGCCCCCGCCTGTTGCACGCGCGCAGGCCGGGGGCTGCCGCAGCCGGCGGCACCCCCAGCCCCGGGCCTCCCGCACCCCGGTCGCCGGGGACCCGTCCCTCCTCCCGCAGCCCGGCCCCGCTCACCGCCCGGCTGCCTTTATCCCCCCCACCCTCCGCCGGCTCGGGCTCGGCTGGGCTCGGCGCGGGCCCGGCAGCGGGGCTCCCGGCAGCGGCCCCCCCCCCCCGGCCCGTACCTGCTGCCGGCGCGGCGCGGCCCGGCGCTGTCTCCTCACGGGGCCGAGGCGCGCGAGCGCCGCTCCCTCCCTCCCTCCCTGCCTGCCCAGCGCTGGCTGGCGACGCCAGTGCGCATGCGCCGAACACCCTGCGTCACTTCCGGCGTCCCCGCAGCGCTCGCTGGGAGGCAGAGCCCTTCCGCCGGGCGGGGCGGGGCGAGCCCGGCCGGTGGCGGCGGCCGCCCCCGGCGCGGCAGCAGCGCCCACCCCAGGACGGCGACAGCGGCGGGCCGCGGCCCCGGGAAAGACCACAGCTCCCGGCGTGCGCCGCGCCCCCCGCGCAAGCGGGAGGGCGGTGGCGCGCCGCGGGGCATGCCGGGAGTTGTAGTCCGCGCAGCCGGGAGGGCCTGGGGAGCGGGAGGAGGCGCCGCCTGAGGGGCGGTGGCGGCGGCCGGGGGGGTGGCAGCCGCCGAGAAGGCGGCGATGGCGGGCGGGCGCTGCTCTGCGGAGCCTTAGGGCGGCGTTAGGCCGCGGGCCGTCAGCTGCCGCCTGTCCGCGCTGCCGCAAGGGAGCTTCGTGACAGGCAGCGGCGAAAAAGACAGGAACCCCCCCCGGGGGCTCCCGCAGCCCGGGGTAACCTAACGAGCTGGTGTTCCCGCCTTAACTCATGCCTCCCGCCGTGCGGGGTGCCTGGCCGTGGCCTCGGTGGCACCGCGGCCCCGCGAGCGAAGCTGCGTCGCCACCTCACCGGCGATCGTACGGTGTCAGAGGGAGCGCGGCAGCCGCAGACGCGGCGGTGGGCGCGGGTGGTGTCGTTGGCACGAAAAGCCGCAATGGCTGTAGCCAACCGTGTACGTGTTGAGATAGATACCTACGTACGGTCGTGTGACAGCAGCTCGCCTGCACGCCCGCAAAGGGAGACGACGGCAGCACCCTGCCGGGCTGCTCCCAGCCCGTCCCAGGAGCCATCAGCCCACCAAAGGCCCATCTCCGCCGTCCCAGAGGAGCACAAGGGCACGATGGCCGGCGGGAACCCAAATTACGGACTCGGAGGAAGGGAGGCCCCGTCCGGGCCCCTCCCGGGGCTGTCCCAGGGGAGCCTCGGGCCCCGAGCACCTTCAGGGCCGGGGGGTCGCTGCGTTCGGGGGGTGGGACACACGATGGGATGCAGGGGGAGAGCGTCGGGATCGCACGGGACTCGTCAGGGGAGGAACCGAAGGCGGGAAAGGGAGGGATGCAGGCGATTCGTGGAGGAACAGAGGGGTACGGGAATAAAAAGGTGCGGTCGCGTGTCGATGGTTTGTGACGGTTTGCCCGGCCGTGCCCGGCGCTGATCAGCGCGGCCTGTCCCGTCTTCTCATGGAGCTCCCTTCCCGCTTTGCCCTGGGCGAGGGACTCTCGTTACCACACGCAGGAGGTGCGGGGGGAGTCTGGGTGCCGGCGGCTGGGACTTGTGCCCATGGGACAGCACCTGGCGTGGGCAGGCAGGCAAGCGTGTGAGCGGCAGCGAGGATGCAGCTGAACCAGCCGGCGAGGGGGCCTGGGGGCTGGGAGGGGGCTGCGAGGGAGGAGCTGGCTGCCAGGGGGACTGGGGGGTCCTGTCCAGCTGTGGAAGAGGCTGGGGAGCCTGGGGGTCACAGAATCACAGGATCGTTTAGGTTGGAAAAGACCTTTAAGATCATCGAGTCCAACCGTTAACCCAGTGCTGCCAAGTCCACCACTAAACCATGTCCCTAAGCACCACATCTCCCTGGCTTTTAAATCCCCCCAGGGATGGGGACTCAGCCCCTGCCCTGGGCAGCCTGGGCCAGGGCCTGACAGCCCTTTGGGGGAAGAAATGTTTCCTAGTATCCAACCCAAACCTCCCCTGGCGCAGCTTGAGGCCGTTCCCTCTCGTCCCATCGCTTGTTCCTGGGGAGAAGAGACCGACCCCCACCTCGCTACAGCCTCCTTTCAGGCAGTTGCAGAGAGCGATGAGGGCTCCCCTCAGCCTCCTCTTCTCCAGGCTGAGCACCCCCAGCTCCCCCAGCTGCTCCTCCCCAGCCTTGGGCTCCAGCCCCTGCCCCAGCCTCGCTGCCCTGCTCTGGCCACGCTCCAGCCCCTCCATGGCCTTCTTGGGGTGAGGGGCCCAGCGCTGAGCACAGCACTCGAGGGGCGGCCTCACCAGTGCCCAGCACAGGGGGACGATCCCTGCCCCGGTCCTGCTGGCCACACCGTTCCTGATACAAGCCAGGATGCCATTGGCCCTCTTGGCCACCTGGGCACACTGCTGGCTCATGTTCAGCTGGCTGTCGACCAACACCCCCAGGTCCTTTCCCGCCAGGCAGCTCCCAGCCGCTCCTCCCCACGCCTGCAGCGGTGCCTGGGGTTGTTGTGACCCAAGGGCAGGACCCGGCCCTGAGCCTTGCTGACCCTCACCCAGTGGCCTGGGCCCATCGCCCCAGCCTGGCCAGGGCCCTCTGCAGAGCCTCCCTGCCCTCCAGCAGATCAACGCTCCCGCCCAGCTTGGTGTCACCTGCGAACTGACTGAGGGTGCCCTCAATCCCCTCGTCCAGATCATTGATAAAGGCATTAAACAGAACCGGCCCCAGCACTGAGCCCTGGGGACACCACTGGTGACCAGCCGCCAGCTGGATTTGGCTCCATTCACCACCTCTCTCTGGGCCCGGCCATCAGCCAGGTTTTACCCAGCGAAGCATACGCCCGTCCAAGCCCTGAGCAGCCAGCTTCTCCAGGAGGATGCTGTGGGAAACGGTGTCAAAGGCCTTACTAAAGTCCACTTTACTAAAACACCCACAGCCTTCCCCTCATCCACTAAGCGGGTCACCTTGTCACAGAAGGAGACCAGGTTGGTCAAGCAAGACCTGTCTTTTGTACACCCATGCTGGGTGTATGAACCGATCCCCTGGTTGTCCCATATGTGCCGCATGATGGCACTCGGGATGATCTGCTCCATAACCCTCCCTGGCACCGAGGTCAGGCTGACAGGACCGTAGCTCCCCGGATCCTCCTTCTGGCCCCTCTTGTAGATGGCTGTCACATTTGCTGACCTCCAGCCAACTGGTCCCTGGGGGCAAGGCCACCACGGGGGAGCTGGCTGCTGGGGGACCAGGGGGACTGGAGAGACAGATCAAGGGGCAGCTACTGGGCAGACTGCCTGAGCCCAGCTGCTGGAGGGAGCCACGCTGTACATATGTGTGTGTGTATATATATATATGTGCTCAACAGCAAACCTCCATCCTGCTCAGCCAGAGAGGGAGGGTGGGATGAGGCCACCGGCGCTGCCTGCGTTTCTGTGAGTGCTCTGTGTGGCCGGCTGTCTATATATGTATATATGTGGTGTATATGTGTGTTTGTGTATGGGTGCCTACTGGGAATACAAGCTCAGCCTGGCTGCTGGTTGGGGCTGAGGACCTGGAGCTGCAGCAGCCTCACCTCTCTCAGGCTACCAGATCTGGCCCGATTTTCCCATATTGATAGATAAGTATATTTGTATACATATCATATGTATACATATACATATGCATATACATATACATATACATCATATACATACATATACATAAATAGACGTATCACACACATATAGATAGGTATATTTCATAGGGCTTCTATATAGCACAGTGTTTCTACTCACAGAATTGAGATAAGGGAGATTAAAGCAGACAGGCAGCAGCTTTCTCCCAAAGCATTTGCATCAAAAAATAAAGATCAGTTCCACTTTTCTTTCAGAGATTTCACGTTTCCCGCACCCTACCAGTAAGCACATCTGTACTGCAGCAGGAGGTCTGGTTACGTTATTGGCTGGCATTCCTGAGATACCTCGAATCAAATCAGCACAGGTCAGGACGGCAGCGGAGATCTGCAAGTTCTCCCATTTTTGCCGAGAGTCTGGTTTCGGGTGCAGCTGAGCTAATACAACGGTGTGCCGCAGGAATTCCCGTTTCCCATCGCCTTCGCTCTTCTGCTCCCTTCTCTCCACCATATCCGCATTTTCAGGGACGGTGAACTACCTTCATTCTGCACGTCTTGCGATACCCTGCCCTAAAAGGCCACCATCTGTGGACACCTTTTTGCCTGCAGGCAAGGATTTGTGAAGCCTGGGGGCTTGTGTTACGTGAGGACGCGAGGCAGGGTACCGAAGAGAGCGAGGCAGGCCCAGGGCAGGCTGCTTGCCTCCGCGGGATCACCAGCCAACACGTAGAAGCAGTAAAAAGCACCACCAGAGTTCAGACTGTCTGGAAGCCTGGAGATCTAAAACCAGGTTGACATCAGAAGGGTAGCTTCATTTCTGACAACAGCTACTTCTGAAGCCCTAAGTATTTTAGTAATCTGGGTTAATTCAGCTGGAGGGAGTTTACTCCTAAACCAGTAATACAGAATTTTGAGAATAATTTTTTTTACTTCATATAAAAGTGAGGCACGCAAGCAGCGTGTTCTTAAACACAGTCTAAACACATGACGACAACATTGAAGGCTGAAGAATGACCCTGAACTGGGGGGGGTGAGGGGTGGAAGTGGACAGGGATCACGTTGTGACTGGGTGAAATTCAGGTTTAGGCATATTACCACTGGCCCCTGCTTTCCCCAGTGCAATGGGATGACAGAAAATGGTATCGCGATAATACAGCCCTATCTAAAAAAGGCCACAGAGCCAGACTGCTAACCATATTTAGCACTACTAAATTACGATTGGCACCAGCAAGCCTTGGTTGTCACCTACTGACATTTTGTTCAGCCCTAAAAATGAAAACACAGTTGCCTGCACTGTTTCAAACGATGAGAGTCACTGGGGACTCGCAGATAGGGAAAGAGAAAGATAAGGCAAAGCAACAAGCTCATCGTGACTTAGGGTCTCAGTGTCGCCACCGCCACAGCCAAAAGCTGTTGTTCTGTGTTTCTGAGGTGGTGAAAAGTGGTCGCGCACGGCAGCAGGGTCACGAGAGGCGTCTTTGCAGCCAGGAGGGGTGAGCAGCCACCAGGGAGAAGCAGCGCCCGCCCCATCTGCACCCCTGCACCTCACTGAGGTGTAGCAGTACCCCTACATCTGTGCTCACCACGAAACTCATGGAACTCACCATGAAATGCTTTAGTGGGTCCATGCTGACGGTAAAACGTGACTGCTCGCCTTTGCCTCCTCAGGTTTGGCTGAGGAGGGGTGACACAGGGAGCTTCACCCTTCAGGCTTCCTCCCAGCGGCTGCTAGGACCCTGTCACTGCGGAGGGGCCGGAGCCGGGGGGTCTCCTGGGGGTCCCTGGGAGGCGAGCGGGCAGATCTGCCCGGCCACTCAGCTCTGGGCCATTCCCGCTCTCCTTCTGCCCACCCCTGCCCAGGCAGCTCAGAAACCCGCCGTCGCCGTCTGCGCCAGCGGCGAGTCGGTGGCGATGGGAGCCAGGGGCACGGCGACAGCTCCAGCGGCAGAGACCGCAAACTGGCGTGGGCACCGAGGGGAGCTAAGTCGTAAAGGGCAAACCTCCGTCAGAGAGCGGCAGGGAGCTGATACAGGGCTCTGGGAAGGGTTTTTGATCTTTTCCTCTCACGCAGGGGGCACGGAGTATTATTGGTCCTGCCTCTCACGTCTTCTCTGTGAAGTATCGCTCCAGAAGTGAGAGTGTTAACGAATACAGTGGAAGAGGCTGCTCTGTAAGCTGAGCTACACGGTCACATGCACGGGTTTTATTTTTAACATCTCAAAACTCCTTGATGTTTCTGCCTGGGCTTGCTCCGTGTCCTCCCATTCTCTCCTCTTTCTTTGCTTGCAGGTCTCCCTTACCCACCTCGCTTCAACCCAGCTGAGCACAACCAGGAGGGCAAGTGTTCGGTGCACGCACGGGGGCTCTATGATTAAGGTAAGGCTTTGTAAATAGAGTTGGAGTCTTTATTGGCCAAACCTTATGCGATGCAACGGTTACTGTAGCGAGCTACGAAAATCAAGACGTCTTCAAAACAGCCTTAGTAATTAAGATGAAGTAGAATAATCAGACGCAAGATGTCTTAAATGACACCCGAAAACAGAGGCAGCTGGTAACTGTGAACGCTTCTGTAACATGCTACTCTAAAAAAAAAACCCTCTGTAATATATTCAGAGGTTTAGCCATAGTTTGCAGCACTGTATCTGGGGTTGTAAAAAACTAAGATGCTGATTCTAAGAAGGGAGCTTCACTAGCAGGACAGATGATAAATCAAAAATTCAATTTCTGTAATTTTCAAGAAACTCTGAGAGAAGTAAGACAAGGAGATACAGGAAGGGGCAGAGGAGAGGCAAGAGCAATCTTCTGGCAAAAATGCTAAGACTTAAAATCCACTGAGTTTTGTAGATTCAGACTGCAAACTGTGTGTTTGCAGGCCAGACTGAGTAACAAGATGATGAAGGAAGAATCACAAGTGTTAGAGGTACCACTGTACCATTTAGAGTTGCAGCTGATTAGCAATTTTTATTCCGGAATCTTTTCTCTTTTGTTTTTATGACCTAGACCTTGAGCAATAGCTCTGAAACTCTCTATGCAGGGCATCTGCCTTGGGCTGGGTTTCTTTTGTTTGGCTTAAAACCATTCACTTGATTATCTCGAGAAGTTTTCAGAAAAGTATGGTAATGAGATTGGTGCCAGAGCATAAAATAGAACCTGAGCTCAAAGAAAAAAAAACACAGTTTGGACCATTCTTTTATTTTTTTCCCCTCAAACTGCAACTAAACTGGAACCTGTTATTTTAAAACTCTTGCTGAACTCGCACCAAAGCCAAACCCATTTCCCCGTTATGGATGCAAAGTGAGAGTTTGCCTGGCTGTGTCCCTCCCAAGGACAGCACAGGGACCCTCACACGGACAAGGAGCAGCGGAGCAGCTCCATACCCCAGCTCCCCCTTCTCCCTGCCCTGCCTGTCTCCCACACGACTCCCCAACCTGCCCAGCACAAGACCCTGCTGCTGGGCTGCCCTGCACCGTGCTGCCAGCCCCAGGGACCACGTCAGCACCCGCAATTTTGGGGTGGGTTTGTCTCAGGTGAGCCATGGCTATGTTGCGCCAGGTAGGGAGGAGCAAGAAACATTGCTGATCTCACAGCGGGGAGCGCGGTGCGGGGTTTCTACCAGCAGTGCCCCGTGTTACCCGTGCCTCGCTGCTCAGAACTCTCCCCTGCTCCTCCCGTAACAGCACCAGTGCGTCGCTCTGGACAGAAATTGCACTAGCGAGTTTTGGTGCCTCTTTACTGCACCCATGCTGCCGATTGACCAGGCAAGGGGGAGGCCTGCTGGTTCGACAGCTTCTCTTGAGCTCCACGGTCCTGCACGCCAGGCTTAGGGTGCTGGAGAGCAGCTGATGTGCTGCTGCGGGCACCTGAGCAGCACGCATGCTCTGAAAGGAGAGCAAGGAACACGCCTGACTGATGCACTCTACTGTGGACCTACTCCATCCCTGACATTTGAAAGCATTTTTTTTCAGTATAAAGCAATTCCAACTGTTCAGTAACTCTGAAGCTGCGGTTATTGCCCTGAAACACCACAGGCTCAACCAGCGGATCCCCAGCTAGAAAATACGGGGAGTAGCTCCCTAGTTGTCACAGCCTCATCCTTCCATCTTTGGGCTTATCTAACGGGTCGGTTGTCTCACGGAAAACCTTTTCACTCTGCATGTCTTATACCGGGGGTTCACCAGAAGGGTTGTCCTGGAATCAAAGTGCCCCTATAAAACCCATGTGAACTTCTCCAAGGTCTGAGCCTCAAAGAAACTATGTCTTGCACATGCTTGCTAGAAATTTGTTAGTGCTGTTGATGAAGGACGGTGACCCGCTATGCCTAACACCACGGCGGTCGCTCAAGCTGTAGCTGTCCCTGCTGTGGGTGTCAGGATGTGGGGCTTGACTCACTTAGGAGTCATCGTGATTCCAGGTGCTGGCATTCTTGGGTTTGCTTTTTATTTTCCGTCGAAGGACAGGACTTTAGAAAAATTAAGCTCCCGAGACTCATGTACAAATGCGGTACGGTGTGGTTTCCAATGGCATAGCATTTTCTTCCTCAGCTCCAAGAAATAAATATATCTGTGTAGCAACAGGAGACCCAAGCCTGATTGCTCGCTGAGGTTGTTAAGTCTGTAGGGATTGAGGAAGAGCGCTGCACAAAAAGAGAAGAAAATCTCTAGTGTAAGGAGACTTAAATGCTCTCCTAGAAAATGTGGTTCTACAGCTGGCTCTGCCAGGGTTTTTGTGCAGGAGGCATGCAACTGCAAGTGAAACATCAGAACCCGAGCATCTCCATGCTCGGTGTGTATATACATATACATTTATCGATATAAAATATTATATTTAATTCTATTTCTTTTCATCCTTCTATACTTTAATTCTACATCTGCCAAATAGAAGTAATTGTATCTTTTATCCTCGAGTGCACCTCTAGCACCGCAAAGATAAATTCATTACTGGTTGTGAACTAAAGATACTTTCTAAAGTCAGATACTGAGATAGTAAATATATTGAAAAACCCTATGAGGAAATTAATAACTCTGTATTCAGCTCAGGATTTAAGTATGATGATAAAAATGAGATAAACACCACATACCGGGTAACAAGCATTAAAAGAAACAGAGAGTATCTCCTATCTGCCCTATACACTTCACCAAAAGTATTCACATTCCTTGAAAATACTTTTCCGTTGTAACATTATATGTAACTTTAACATTCTCGGCTCCAGCATGTGGATGCAAACTTTCCCGAGATTTTTTTTAATAGCTCCTTATCACGTCGTAAATCTTAGAAAGATTGTTTTATGTTCATTTGCAGTCTCATCTCAGAGGCGCTCTTCAGGGGAATCACCTGGGGCTTCTGGTGGCCCTTTTTGATGGCTCTTTCAAACGGGAGGCATCCCTCGATTCTGCGCAAAGAGCTCAGACATGATGTGTAACCTCAGTACGTCATGATCAGTCACATATAGCTAATACCAAACACGAAAACAGTTGTATTGCTTTGGCTCATGGACTACAAGTGAATTAAATACATATTTACTGAAAATAAATTGCAATTGGTTTATAAACTGCAAGTTATTGTGACTGAGCAGATCTGCTCCAGACACAGACATATCTGCAGTTAAAATAGCAGCCGTATATTTTTAAACCTTACTTGATTTGCTGGCATGACGGTCTAAAAATAAAGATTTACCAAAGTGGACAGACTGTGGACTGTAATTTGCATCCTTTCTTTCCACAGTAGCTGGAATATGATTCAAGTGAGCATTTCTGTTTTCCTTTTTTTTCCTAACTCAGCTCGTAGGAAATTTTGCAAGTTGCAGGGAAACAAGAAGTGCACAGGTTTAGAGAAATGTTTCCTCCCCTGAGATATCTGTGTGTCGCCTGCCTCGGGATGCCAGGTACCAAACTTCCCGAGGCAAGAATTTGTAAGCTTTCCGCTCAGCCTTTTGAAAGTTGTGGTTTGTGTACTGACAATAATACCATCGACTAAACCACAGAGCCAACTAGATCATCAGTTAAAATAGAGAGCTCCTGATTACCGGCCTGTCAGAACAGAAGAAGCATTCAAACCTTGATAAATATCAGAAGAATTTTCTGTCCCTTCTTCCTGTCCTCCAGCTTCACCGATTTGACCATGAGAAGAGAGGCATAGAAATCATTTGTCTGAAAAGAACAGCATATACAAATTAGAGGTGAGGTAAACTCAACTAAAAAAATACCTGAATAATGATGAAGACTGATTCTGGCCCTGAGTGCTCTGACAGGGTCACTTTTTTCATAAACGAAGCATGTATTTTCTTTCTCTACACGTGATTCGGATGGGGTTCGTTTCAGCACACAGCAGTGCGAAAGCAGGCTCCTCTCCAGAAACTTTGCAATCAGTCCTTTCTGTGTTTTGGAGACCCATAAGGCCTGTGCCTCTGATGTATTTTTATTTATCAATTATTTCTCTCCGAGAGTTACTTTTGCAGTGGAAAGTATTGTTCACGGGTTCATGTTTTTGTTGCGGTGTAATGTACCCAGCCTTCCTCTGACCTTATGCAAGTCATAGCTGGGACTATTTTTAGAGATTATATTTGCAGCAAAATGTTACAAGAATGAGAGCAGCAAGGATGCTGCCAATGTGAAATAAATCCATCTCTATCTCCTGCTTCGCTGAGCTGCATAAAAGTAGATGGAACTAAAACAGCCTAAAGCAGGACAGATGCCACCCTAAACCACGCGTATTTAAGGGCTGGATGCGGCTGGGGCCACCCTGGCCGGCACCCTGGTGTCACCCCTGTGCAGAAGCCCGTGCTTCCCAAGACAAGGCAGAATGTTATAATGGCTACTCACAAAATATTATTTTTCTGCATTGCTGTCTCGAGCTCTTTCCACGCAAACAAAGGTGAAGGTGCCTGAGCCTTATATGTCAGAGTGTAAGTTTGTCCCTGGGTAAAGGGACCGTCAAGGACATGTTCCTTTGCTCTGCAGGACCGAGGGGGAATGGGTTCGATTCATTAGGAGGTGTAAAGATGTACTGGTCAGCACTGGAAGTCACAAAGGATGGAACAAAGATGTGTTGAGCAATTAATGCCCATCAAATTTCAGAGCATGTCCAAAGAAGGGCAACGAAGTTGGTGAAGGGTCTAGAGAACAGGACATACGAGGAGCAGCTGAGGGAGCTGGGGGTGCTCAGCCTGGAGAAGAGGAGGCTGAGGGGAGCCCTCATCGCTCTCTGCAACTGCCTGACAGGAGGCTGGAGCCGGGGGGGTCGGTCTCTGCTCCCCAGGAACAAGCGATGGGACGAGAGGGAACGGCCTCAAGCTGCGCCAGGGCAGGTTTGGGTTGGATATTAGGAAAAACTTCTTCCCCGAAAGGGCTGTCAGGCCCTGGCCCAGGCTGCCCAGGGCAGGAGCTGAGTCCCCATCACTGGAGTGATTTAAAAGGCAGGTAGATGTGGTGCTTGGGGACATGGTTTAGTGGTGGGCTTGGCAGCGCTGGGTTAACAGTTGGACTCGATGATCTTAAAGGTCTTTTCCAACCTGAACGATTCTGTGATTCTATGAAACTCAAACATGAGCGTGTGGTCTTGTGGACTGCAAGAACCCAGACACCTTTCCTTCTCCGGCGTTGCTTGTGACTTCCATTGCCGGGGTGTGAAAGTGTGAAAGACAAGAAGTTAAGGCAGTACCTTCAAGAAAGAGAGGCGAAGCAGCTTCACGTAGTATCTCTTCCCCTTGAGCTTGAGCCTAAGCCTAACTCTCTGCAGCACAGCCCTCCTCAGGGCTAGGTCACTTAAACCTGGGGTTGCAAAAGCACTCATGTCTAGGTAAATGATGCTACTGTATTTTCTTTACCCTTAGGAAAAAAAACAGAATCAAAATTATTTTATTAACAATGCCTATTTTTTCCCAGAGCCAAATGAGAGTCTGCTGGACCTATGGTAGTTCCTACCGCATGGAAAGTGCGGTGGGAAGACTTGTCAAAAATCTTTTTTTCATTTTCACAACAAAAAAAAAAAGTGCCCTGGGTCCTGTTTGGAAACAGAACTCCAGTTCCTGCTTATCATTAGCTTTTTCCCTTCCCCAGAGATCTGCAGTAGGCTGAACCAAGCTGGAATGCAGCCCCTGCAGCAAGGAGCAGAGAGTCAGAAGTTGGGACTTTTCTACTTGCAGCAGCTCTTCTTTGGGCCAAGTTACTGATACCAGTTGAAGGCATTCAGGGAAGTAGCTCCAAGTAGTGACTGAGCCGCCTCTAGTTCTCTAATCCAACAACTGTACATGAGGGGAAAGGACCACAGGAGGTCCTACGTGTTCCCCCTAAACAGCATCTCTTATGGGTATTGTCGAAGAAGACTGCTGGGCTGGGTGGACCACTGGCCTGACCCAGAACGTCGTTTCTTATGTTCTTAGATTCTTTACAATTATCGCAAAGGTAGAGATATTACGAGCAAGGGGAACTGCGAACTTTTGGAAGCAGGCCTCATAAGTGCATTATTTTTACGTTAAACTGATTTAATTGACTTACTGGGAAAGAACGAAAAACACAATAATGAAAGCAAAGCCAATGGCTCGTTGTGACACAAAGCTAGTAATCTGGCAGTGATAACGTTTTATATAAGGATCTTCACACATCATGTTCTCGTACTTCTGCTTTTTGTTGTTGGGCCTCAGAAAAATTGTATGTCCTTTTTATATCAAAGGTTTTTAAGGGGAGGAGAGAAAAAAATTGTATATATTTTGACACTGCATTAATATGGAAGTGTGAGAATGGAAATGCGGTCTTCCTTAAGAAAACATTTAGCCCGTTTATATAATAAAGCTGGTTGAAATTTCTGAAACATTTGCTTTGGCAGCCTCAACTTGTTCCAGGTTTTGACACCTGAAAGTAGACGTAGCAAAAAACCTCCCTGAAGGGAAGTCCCCCGCAGTCTCTGTGCCACGATAAGCAGGCATCATCTAGGAGCCTAAGGGTAAATCAGGAAAGCAGAGTAAGGAAGGCCAGGCAAATTAGCCTTTACCCAGGCTGGTTTCCACACTGGGAACTGGGATCGTGAAGATAATCCTTGCTCTCAGCCTTGCTGGTGCAGAGCAAAGGGAGGTTCATTTGTGCAACGTTCATGTCTTTATGGGGGGATAACAAGACACATAGGCCAAACAACCAGATAATTTTTCTAGAGGTGAAAAAGAAACATCATCTTCCCTACTCAAACAGCATTGAGGAAGTGGGAAGGTCCCTCACCGTGCCTCTGGCAGTCTTGATTTCAGCAGCTTGGTATAGATAGACCCAGTGTAAATACCGGGACAGAAAACAGCTCACTCCCAAACCCTGGCTGCCTCTGCTGGGCTAAGGAGTGAGGCCCTTATCTCTATCTGTGCTGCTATCAGGCCACGCTGTACCGCGGGGATCCGTGCCGATACGTGACTGTATGGAGCTGGCAGTCGTTTGCCCCCAGCCTTATTCCTGCTAGAAGTGCACGTGAGCACCTAACATGGAGAAACCAAGCGTGAGCACGGAGGGTCTGTGGCCATCCTGGCTCCTTCAGGCAATAACTCTTGTCTTCTTGTCTTTGCTACCCACAGCGCCGGGCTCAGAAAGCTCCCCCTGGGCAGCACAGGCACTGCGAGCAATGCTTCAGCCGGCACTGCCGCGCACCGATTGAGCCTTCCATCTCCTGCATGGTGATCAGCTGCCGCCTGCACTGCGGGGCCACCTTCCACATGTGCAAGGAGGAGGAGCACCAACTGCTCTGTCCCTTAGAGCAGGTCTCCTGCCTCAACTCGGCGTACGGCTGCCCTTTTTCCATGGCCCGCTTTAAGCTGGCGAAGCACCTCCAGGTCTGTCCAGCCAGCGTTGTCTGCTGCTCGATGGAGTGGAATCGCTGGCCAAACGTGGATTCAGACACAACCCTCCACGAGAACATTATGAAGGAGACCTTGAACGAAGAGTGTTTGGACACAGCCTTGGCGCTCAGAGACCAGAAGATACTTTTCAGGACTTTGAAAATAGCTGACTTGTTTCCAGAGTGGAGGAAAAAGGATGAAGTGGAAGAGCTAATGGACGAAGCCGTGGGTGGGGAAGAAGGTGCTGTGGGAGGAGTAGCCTGTGGTTCCCAAGAGGGCAATGACCAGTTGTCTGAGCTCAGCCAACGTGAGCGTGAAGATTTGGCAAAGGACAAAGAGGGAATGGATCTGGGGAGTTACCAAACCTGGGAGAACATTTTCAGCAAAGAGCTCCTGGCTTGCAAGGTAACGGGCTCAGCAGCCAGCAGAGGACAAAAGACGGAGGAGGCTTCCAAGAAAACAGCGTCAGCCCCTCATGCTGCCAGCTCCACCGAGAAGGCAAAGGAGGTACCTGACGGTGCAGAAGAGGCAAAGGACCAAAAGCCTGAAGAAGTAACACCCCACAGAGAGATGACAGGACTGGCTCCCTGGCAAGAAGGGGTCCTGGAGAGGCTGAAGAAGGAAGTCGGTGTAGGTGATTACAACATGTATCTGGTACATCATGGGGGAATGCTCATCCGCTTTGGCCAGCTAGCTGCTTGCACTCCCAAAGAAAAAGACTTCGTCTATGGGAACTTGGAAGCTCAGGAGGTGAAGACTGTCTACACCTTCAAAGTGCCAGTTAGTTACTGCGGCAAAAGAGCACGACTAGGAGATGCACTGGGCCACAAGATGCCAACTTCAGATAAGTCAGTGGATACCTCAGAACTGGGAATAAACGTAGAAGAACTACCGAAGGCAAATATAGTTAAAGCCACACTGCTGTGTGCACTGGAAAAAGAGCTGAAAGGCCACGAGATCTCTGAAGCAAGGGGTATCGATGGACTCTTTGTGGATTTTGCAACACAGACATACAGCTTTCCTCTGGAGCCCTTCTCCTCCAATGCTGTTCTAGCAGATATTCTGGATGAAAAAAGCCCACCAGAACTCCACGTGGAGCTCTACACTGAATGTGTAACCAGAAGACACAACAAAAGCAGTTCAGCTTTCACATTCACTTGCAGTCATTTCTTCAGGAGAGACGAGTTCCCGTCCCACTTCAAGAACGTGCATGCTGATATCCAGTCATGTCTGGACGGATGGTTCCAGCATCGCTGCCCGCTGGCCTACCTGGGATGTACTTTTGTTCAAAATCCCTTCCGCCCTGATGGACTTAAGGCCAAGGTTATATACAGCAAGCCTCTCAAGACATTTGCTATTAAGCCAGAGGTGGACACCCTTCTTGCTGAGTCAGGGAAGTGCAATTCCACAGTGCCTAATCGAGGGAGAAATAAGGACTCACTGAGCAGCCTCCCAGTGGAAGTGCTCAAGTACATCGCGGGGTTCCTGGACAGCTTCAGTTTATCTCAGCTATCGCAAGTGTCGGTGCTGATGAGGGACATCTGTGCCACTCTTCTTCAAGAGAGGGGAATGGTCCTGCTGGTCTGGGAGAAAAGAAGATATTCCCATGGCGGTACTTCGTGGAGAGCTCGCAAAAAGGCAAGTGACTGTGACACTGGGGAAAAGACAGCCACGGGTTCTCTCCAGATAAAACGCAGGCATAGCAAGGGATGCTGCACATAAACGTGCAGATGTGGGGAAGGTTCGTGAGGTTGTAGTTTGCACCACGACTGTCAGGGCTGTAAAATGCAGTACGTCTAGCAAAGGCAGGAAGGTGTAAATGGACATCTTCTGACTAGCTGCCAGTCCCCACCCAAGCTTGTCTTGGGTAACCTGTTTGCATGTGCACCGTTTTTAGGCACTGGGAACTGAGAATTCCTGATATTTAAGGGTTACACATGGATTTCTGAAGAACTTGAAGTTTGTGCTTTTTTTTGTTCTTTAGAAGACAATCTAGGATATGTCAAAACTCAAACACGCTTTAGAAAAATGCCAAAAAGGTAAAGAACAAGGAGAGGTGGCTGTGAAAGGAGCTCAGGCATTGGCATCAGCCCCCGAGGGCTTTCATGAACAGCAGGTCACAGGGTTGCCATGAGGGCCTGACGCATTGCGTTGTGAGCCCCTGAGGGAGCAGCACGGGGATAGGAAGCCTTCTCCAAAGCTGGTCTCCCGCTGTTTGTGCTGGAAAATTACCACCCTGTTGGCTGTTTAGGCAGTCAGAAAGAAATATGTAACCATAGCTCAGCCTAAGCCCTAGTTGAACAATAGTTATTACAGGTTTTCTTCTAGCTGATAGCCATGCAGCTGCTCTAACGTAAAACTGTTTGAAAGAATGACATGAGAAACTCCAGCATGACGGAGCAGGCAAGACAGAGATCTAGGAACAAATAATTTAGAGACCCAGGGAAGGCTCCCAGAAATGATCTAAGGACCTGGCTTTCAAGCAGACCCCTGAAGATCTCCACCTATTGATTCTTATCAAATGGAAGCTTAGCAGTTTATGACTCTTTATTAAGAGAAAGCATGAGGCATGGTGAATTCAAAATCTGTGTGACAACGTCTGGTGGCTGCAAGTTGAATTAGAGCAACCCAAAACAGGAATTAACCACTGAAATAATTTACTGAAGGATGTGGCTTCCTTCAGTAAAAGGAAGACATTCCAGCTGAGCAATCGTATAGCAATTAACTTCAGTTATTGTAGAGCAATTTCAAACCAGCAGCACTGAATTTAAGGACAGTCTAACCCTTTCCATGTCAGCTTTCTGTACTGACCACACAGGAATCTTGTTTCCAGTGCACAGTCTCTGCCGAAAACATTCTGTAATTAGTCCGAATTTCTTGACTGCTGTGTACGATAGCTATGATTACTTAGGACTAGGACAGGGCCAGGTAATCTTAAGTGTAGCACATACTGCCCTTCTTCCGCAGGAAGAAACATTTTTAGGGAGAAGAAATCTACTCTGACTTTAAAAATTCATTTGATTTAGTGGTACACAGCAAATATTAAAATTACTTAGTCACAGTCTTATCACTACATGCTAGTATATCACTAAACGGTACGTGGTATCACTGCAAACAGAATTGGAAAATTTTAACTACCCATTTCTATTTTTTACAAGCTTTTATCTCCTCTAGGAATAACTTTAACCTTAGATTTGCCAGGCATGTTCTGGGGTGGGGTGAATAACAGCAGTGTTGTAGTGTTCATTACTTTGAAGTTGCTGATGGATGCTTTGGAAGGTCTTTCTGAAGTCAGGTTCCTTCGAGATACACATCACACAACCATGCTGTAGTCACTCTGCTTCACAAACATCTTGGCTGCAGCTATAAACATCTTGGATCACACCGTACATGCGATGGAGTTTTCTGGAGAGGCGCGGTGGTCAGATTTCCTCAGGCCCGCACTGGCTTGGCACAGAAACTGTAGGAAGATACTTTCCTGTTAAAAATGGCAGGTGATGACTAAAGCAGCAAAACCAGCAAGCGTGAGGTACATAACAACACGGACCCCATTTTCACTTCTTATGCCAGCCCTGCACAATCAGATGCTCGCTAGCCTGTCTGGTACGAGTAATGCAAAACCACTACAAGCATATATAGATATTTTTAAAATCCTCTTCTATTTTTACTGATGTTCCCATTTTCTCTCCCCGATTTCTCGCCCTGTCCCCGCACTAGATCTGGCAGTTCAGCAGCCTGTTCTCCAGAGTTCACAAATGGCGGCGCAACGACGTGGCGTGCATGTCGGAGCACCTGAAGAACTGTCCCTTCTACCAAGTGGAGCCCAAGACAGACCCCGTGCTGCTGACAGGCATGTGTGAGTCTCGAGAGCAGACTCAAAAGACTTTGGTTTCTACTTTCAAGCGCAGAGTCTGAACAACCCGCTTCCCCTCTGCCACGCTCCATTCAGGGCCCTTGCAAAGAAGATGGGGGAATTTGGGTGCAAAGATTGTTGCTTCCAACTCTCCTTTGGACGTACAAAACTGGCTTCTCCCCGGCCGCGTTTGGAACATCCTGCATCTTTTTTTTCCCCCCCTGCATTAATTTAATCGTTAAAACTTCATCCGCTGCTCACCAATATGACGTGCTTTCTGTTTATGTTTCTGTTCCTTGCTTAATACAGCATCCTGGAGAAAGCAATAAGGATCTCGTTTGAAAGAGCATCTTGGCAACCTTGAAGGTAGGCTGCTGCTCCTGTGCCATGTCCCTGAGAGGAGCAAGAGCAGTTAACGTACCTAGCTCGACTAGGTCTGAAACACCTTCGTTTGGGCTGGAAAGCCAAGTTCTGGGAGCACAGGCAAATGCCGTCCTGCCTGGCAGACCTAGGGCTTGCTAACCTGTTCCAAGACGTGGGCAAAAGAAAAGGAGCCCCCAAAGTCAAGTGAATTAATTCGGACTCAGGCACAGCCACAGACCATCGTTTAGGGCCCCGATGCAGGCAGGCCTGCCTAGTCAGCACAGCGTTGGAGCGCAAGCCTAAAGCTGAGCTCATGGGAACATTCAAACCAAACCAAAGCAAACAAACTTGCTCTTTGTTAGAAATAACCAAGTAGTAAAAAGTTTTAGGAGTTCAATTGACTTTTTATATTTTTCGGTTAGTAACTTTCTCTGTTTTATTTAAAAATCCATTAAAGCCATCAAAAAATATTTTAAGACGTTCTTAGAATGCCTTACCTACTCCGTTTTGCAAGTGTAAATTGCAAATTGTAATTGTAAGCAATTGTAAACAATTTGTCAAAGAAAGATTTTTTTTTTTTTCCTGTAAAAGAAAAAGCATTTGGCAACCTATTCGGTAACAGCACGGATAACATTTGCTTCAGTTGGGCTGGAGTATAAGAACTTTTTCTTTTTTTACAGAGCAGAAGAGTGATTAGCGTTTAGTTATTTTCAAATAAATACACTAATTTAAAAACAGAATGTGCTTGTTGAGGCAACAGACGAGGGACAGCGGGCATGTCACCAAGAGCGCCTGTCTTATGACACTATTTAAACCCATTTCAGAGGCGCTGGTCAGAAATGCCGTCCTTGCGGTGGGGAGTGGGATGCCTCTGAAACGGCCGTAAACTGATTCGGCACAGCCACAGCGGTGCTGACTCACGCCCCTTTCTTTTTTAAGCCGGCAGTCAGAAGTGCGAGCTCAGGGCATGAGGTCTGGCTTTCATCTCACCATCTCAGGCAGGAGGACCTCACCGGGAGCTGGGACGTCTGCTGGCCTGGACCACCGCTCTCCTCGCCTGGGCTGGCCAGGTGAAAACCGGCCCGGGTGGACGGACAGACGCTGCACTTGGCAGCCCCGGTCTCAGTGCAGATCTGGGGTGAGGCAGGCTGCGCAAGAAGGAGCCCTCTCCTACCCATAAAGGCTGCGGATGAGCCTGAGCTGAGCGCTTGGTAATCGAAGGCATGAGTTGCGTGGTGACCAAAACCACGCTGAGTGCCGCTCGTCCTCGTCTATGCTTGTGGCTTAAGTGGTCCCTGTGAGATTTATAACCATAGGAGGATGTTTTTCTTCTCCAGACACACACCCTCAGGAGCATATCGTCTGAGTTGTGGGGACAGCGAACTGGTCCCAGGAGCAGGAGTAGCAGCAGTTACAGATTTATTTATTTTTTAATGCTATTCTGTTTTCTGTCCCTAGAGATCCTTTCTGGGAAGTCTCATAACGCTTTACACCTGAGAATAAACTTGTCTGCGCAGGTATCCTGTGGAAAGCATGACCAATAGCATCCCAGGTTTATGCAGAGGAACCTGAAGCAAATGAACACGGGGAACCTAAGCTGGGCCAGGAGCAGTTAAAGCTGGGATCAGACGCTCTGATCCTTCATCCTGTGGCTTAAGCCACTGCGCAAAACCGAACCGGCCATCCTTTAAAGTTGCTTACAAAAACTCATCCATCCTCAAAGCACCCCATATAACATAGGCCCCCCAGTGTTATCACTCTGTTTTACACAGGGAAGTTGGCAGAGGTGAGAACATCCAGCCAGACTTCCCAGACTGGCCTCTGCGTCAGGGCCTCATCCTTTCCGTATCAGGTACCTGCGTTTGAAAGATGCTGAGCGCCCAGCTGCAGACCAGAGTAGCTGCAAACGCACGTCCAAAAATTGGGTGCCAGTATCTATGCTGGGTCCGTAAAAATGGAGCCACTTAAAATTATGGATAATTTGGGGAGGGAAAAAAAAAGACCCTTAAATGATAGAGTCTCAGGGTGAGTCAGTGTTCAAGGCTGGTGTAAGAGGCCATGAAAAAGTTAGTTCAACCTGTGAACCATCTCTTGCCTGATCAGCCGCTGAGCTGCTGTAAACTGGTGTAGCTGCCCTGAAACCGTGGCTTATGTTAGGTGTGAATTGGGCTCGGTTTACCTTCAGTGCCAGTGTCACCGGCACCGCTGCTGCTCCGCTTCTGCCCTCCTTCTGGCGATGCCAGAGGATTTTGTTCTTGTGTCTCCCTGCTCCTGGAGATGGCGTGACTTCAGTTCCAGCCTCATCACCACCGATCCTGCTTCTTCCCTGCGCAGAAGGTGCCGGAGTCAACCTTTGCGAACGTGGTGGCTCGGAGTGCGGGTCGGAGATAGGAATGTGACAACCTCTATCTGCTGGGATCAGCCGGGGTGTACATACAACGCCTAGGAGACTGGATCGTTCTCCTTCTGGTACTGCTATAGGGTACGCTGGCGAGACCCAGGCTGTTAATTCAGAGAAATTCAAATTCGCCCCTGTCAATATACACAGATACTTCTGTAAACTGCGCATTTGGTTAAGAAACCTTCAGCATATACAGTAGAAGCTGAAAATCCACAGTCGTCTTCAGGTTAGGCTGGTTAACCCGCCCCTGCATGTGGGAAAGCTGTACAGGGAAGCGGAGATCACCCGCATACCGGTGCGTACCCACTTGGCAAACGCCAGCTGGTAGCCACTTCTACTTTATCTCACATTTAACACTAGCGGAGAGCTGTGGCCTGGTGTCAGATGCAGTTTAATTAATCAGAGGATGTGTGCCAAGCTCGCTCAGCGTTGATGGTCCTGCTCATTAGCAGAGACAGCAGAAGCTTTGGAGACCTGCAAGGAATGGAGTTTGCCTGCTCTGATCATCTTGGTAAGGACAACGCCGGCTTGGTTAAAAGGCGAGAGGCTTCAATTTGGGCTCAGCAGGTCCTTAGGCTCCTAGTTTAAGCTCGTAACTTGACTGGTGGAAAGCTAAAATTCTTCCTAAATTTCAGCTTGAGAGATTTGATTAGAAGAAACTGGGCACCTGGTGTTTTTCAAAACAGGTCTTTTGCTGTGGTGGGGTCTGAACTGGAAAAGGGGACTCATGTCCAGCAACTGAGGTTGCTCTCAGTCCAGATCACACACTCCAGGCCTTCACGGCTTTGATCCCGTTTGTGCTGCCCACGCCTTGTGCAGGGCAAGAGCAATACTCCACACGCTCCAGGCTGATGTGTCTTGCAGTGTTTCTGCTTGTTGGAAGAACGGGACCAGAAATTATGGCATCGTGGAAATCAGAGAGGTCTGAGCAGGGCAAAAAGGCTCGGGACAAGAGAGCGAGAAAGATGGGAAGCAGGAAAGGTATTGGGTTTGGATAGAGGAGACCCACCTGGTTGTAGGTGTCATGGGCAAGTGGCGATGGGAAGAGAAGGGCAGTGGGATGTGGAAGAGGTGATGCAGCTGCAAATGCTTTAGGAGGAAACAGTTCAGACGCTAGGAGAATAGGAGAGCACGTTTAGGAGAGCAGAGACATAAGGGGAATGGAGAGGTTATTTTATTTGGTTTCTACTGACAAAGTAAGATATTTGGATGAGCGTGGTGAACTCAGTGAAATGCAGACTCTGGTTTGAACTGGAATTTATACAGTGGACCTCACTCCGTGGCACAACCTCTGTTCTGGGTTAGACCATTCAGCCAGCGGGTTGTTGAAACGTGAGCTGAGAGGCCATGGTAAAACCACGGAGAGCCACAAATTTCGATGCTCCTGTACGCTCATCATTTGCTGCCAACAACAGACTTTCTGGATAAATGCTTCTCCTTGAGGAAGGGGCTGGAAATTCTCAAGCAGTGTTATACAGTAACATGGGACAGACGATAATTCTTAAGGGGTGAAAGGGACATGTACCCTAAGTCCGGGTTGGAGGGAGGAATTACTTGCCAGGCCTCCGACTCCCAAAACTGAGTGAGCACAGATAAGGTGAAGTTTATCTGAACAGTGTTTGTTATTTTGCAAAACTCTGTAACTGCTTGTTGCTTTCTGAAGAATAAAAATTATTACGGTTTAAAAAAAATCCAGCAAAATCCAAGTCTTAGCTTGCGTTCTTAGTTTCGTCACATTAATGTTTGCTTTGCTTTCAGATCAGATGTGGTGGTTCCTGTACCCTCATATTCGTTACGCTCCTTTCCTCTGCTCCACTCTTCACTATAATTTTCCTGGTTGAAGACTATTATTTGTATTCATTATTTACATTTATTTTATATTTATTTAAATTTAACAATTATTTTTATTTTTGACCCCATCCTCCTTGCATAGCCACTTTTCCTGGTTCAGTTATTTACTTATATGAAAAACTTTCTCTTCTTTTAAAAATCCATTTTCCAGACTGATGTTACATTATATCTACAAGCACGTGAAGAAAAGTTTTCTTTGCCGATCTCTCTCCCTGCTCTTCACCTTGTGGCCGTTCACCCAGGCAGCTACAGAGGGGTTTTTGCCTCTTTACTTGGGGTTCCACAGCCACAGTGCATCTCTCTCAGGAATTCTGGGCATCTTCCATATCCAGTTTCCTTACCACTACAGTCCACGTTAAAGACTTCTTAATTCCTTGGGTTTTAATTTCTTTTGAAACAAAACCTGCATGTACACTACAGGCCTATTCTTATTTAGCTTCCCGCTTAATTTATGTGTAAGGAAATTATGATCACACCCTCCAGATTTATTTTTGATGACCACCTGCTCTATGACTTAATTGCTATTTACAACTAACGAATCTTTTGTAGGTTCAGTGATGGTTTTGTGAAGGAATTTGTCATCTGTCATATGGAGAATTATGGGCCAAAGGCTCGTTGTGGTCATGAGAGATTATTCCCTGGTCCATAGCTCTGAAGTTAGTTTCCCCATGGCAGCATAGCTCTTACTGGGATTTAGCTCTTTTAATATTAGCTCTCTCCCTACATATCCAGGGATGAACTTGAGCAGTTCACAGCTCACTCTGGGCGGCACCAGAGAAAAGCCTCTTTTAACTCTCTGAGTTTCATCTAAACAACCTATAACATCGCTCATCTGATGCTAATGCACTATTTTTATCTTCCTTTCTATCAGTCCTGAACACCAGAATATTTCAATACCAGGGATGACTGTTGTTCTACCATATTTCTGTTACTTGCACGATAGCTAGTTTACACCCCGTATTAGTTGCTCATGTTTCTTTCCTACCAATATCTGGATGGTAGTTACAAAGATAATGGAGCCAAAGTCTTCTCAACAGTAGCGGGCGATATAATAAGGGGCAATGGCAACACGTTGAAGCTTGGCAGGCTCAGGCTGAACTTCAGGAACAACATTTTTACCAGAAGGGTAATGCAGCGCTAGAACAAGTACCCGGAGAAGCGGCAGTATCTCCACCCTTGGAGGGTTTCCAGACTTGGTCGGACAAAATCACGGAGCCCTGATTGAGCCAGGGGTTGGATCAGAGACCTCCAGCGGTCTCCTCCCACCATCACTTCTCTGATTCCACTGCATCACCTCAGATTCCCAGATTCCCCGTAGTACACAGGCTCCTGCCTCCCTGCCCTCACCTGCTTCCCACAGCTGAACTCAAGAGCCTTTGCCTGCCAGCATTGTCCGCTGCTGCTTCTCTCATCACAATTAGTATATTCTTTCCCCTTGTTGTCTAGGCCTCTGCCCATCGGTACTGCCTTACCTGTCGTCACGTAGTTATTTAACTGGTTTTCACCTCCCTGCGCAGGAAAACAGATACACAGCTCCCTCCCGGCAGCGGCAGCCTCACCGAATGGCGCTCTTGAACACGATACCTATACGGTAAAGTTATATTTACTGGATAGCTTGCTAAGTTGCACAACTTTTGACCAGAGCTGTTCCTTTTAGCCAGGCTGATCCAGCGTGCAATGGGTTGCAGCCCTGGAAAATGGAAGAGTCCCAGCTTTAGCAGACACCCGGAGGGATTTGGTTACAGTCGGAGCGGCTTACGGCTCTGCGAAACAAAGTCTATCCCCAGTGCCGTGTGGGAGCCTCTCCGCAGGCGCTAACCCGCTGTTAGCAAATCGTTAATCGAGGCTTTGAGTATTATTGTGCATTTAAGAACAGTTATTGTACAGGGTAATTTAGAAAAGAGAAATTACATGAATTGTATAACTACAGGTGTTTTATATTAATCTAAGTCCGTGCTACACTGCTCATTTTGTCCCTGTATAGCCCTATCCCATGGCTGGATTAATCACCAGCCGAATTAATCAGTAGATAAAGATAGATGTAGTAAGAAAAGATGAATAATTGAACAGCTGATTAAGACATTTTAACCGATTTAGACATTAGATGAGAATAAGGGTAAGGTAAGCATTCATAATATAAGTTAAGAGGTCAGATTCTTAGAATTTCAAGACGGTTTTAAACAGAGCATTGTGAAACTAGGCATAGAAGGGAAATAAATGACTTTTATGATCTTGCATGGGACCAGTGGTTGAAGCGGCCTGCGTGGTCGATAAACAAGAATTGAAACGGACCGCAAAGGACCGGTTTACCGATGGAAAACCAAGAACTTTCTTCTGACCAGAAGAATGAAGAATTGAGAACACAGTGGAAACCTTACGGAGACTTTGATAACCATGTAATTGTTATGGAAACATATATAAGGTGACAGCTGTAACACTTAGTTGCCGCTCACTGAGGTGATGGCCCAACTCCGAGTTGTTAATAGAGCAAACCTAGTTGTTAATAAGCAAAATCCCCACTTTCTGGTGAAAATTCTTCAACACCCGCGCCTCGTTTCACAGCCACAGCACAGGCTGCGGACCTCCCCCCGAACAGCTGACGGGCCAACCTGCCGAAACGCGCCTTGGGCTCCACTGGAGCAGGTATAAACACAGGTCAGCGAAAGGAGTCGTGCCTAAGCTGCGCGCTCTGTTGCATTTGCCTGGGGTGAAGGAGTTGCACAGATGCCTGTGCTCCGCTTCGCTGGCTGACGGGAATAACGTGGGTGCTGTCGGAGAGCACAGATAATGCCGGATAATACGATAATAGGGCCAGGGGAGCGGAGATGAGCACATCTCGGACCGAAGGGGGATGTGGGGACTCGCAGGGAGCGCTGGTACATGCGTGATATTACCCCGGTGAGGCAGTGGGAGAGCTAGTCAGAGCGGCTGGCCGCGTCCGACAGCTCAGGGCTCCTAAGCATAACTTCAGCAAGAAGAATTACTATTCCTTGTGAGGCTTTTCCAAGTAGGACTGAAGTGGTGAGGGTGGGATCGGGATGCAAGGGGCAAGTCTGCATCAAGAACCCGTATCTGGCCAGCACAAGGGGCTTCTTTGGCTGGGTGCCTGGGAGTTGTTCTGGGAGAGCTGGGGTGGGGGTTATCGCCGTGTCGTGCAGATGTGTACGCACGATGGTAGCGGGGCACAGCAAGGGTAAGTTGTGTTACTGCAGGGCTAGCAAGACTGTGAAGACCAGAAGAGTGAACAGACCAGCAGAGAAGCAGCCATTTTCTCTCCGCGTGTCTGAAAGACGGGGAAAAGCAGGAGTTACAACACCGTCAGAACTCACCCACTTCCTCTCTCATGGCTTGATTTGCTTCCCGCGATGTTTTTCCCCACGAAGCCAGGGCTGATTTGGCGGCTGGCGGGGGCACCGCAGGCCGCCGGGCGCGGGGGGCTGGCTCACGCCGCCGCGGAGCAAACCGGCTTCTATGCAGTTGAAGAAGGGGAAGAAAAGAAAAAAAAAAAAAAGAAACAAACCAGCTTCAACCTCCAAGCCTTTCACAAAGCTAAAGTCTTCTAAAAATGGCAAGCGGACAGAGATGTGGCTGCTTTCAGAGGCTGCTCAGTGGGTCCAGAGGAGATAAGCTTGCACGTGGAAGCGCGGTGGGAAAGACTGATATAATATTGACTTAAAGAGGGACCTGGTAAAAGCAGCCCCGCCGCAGGTTTGGGGCTGCTCCTCAATCCCAGCTGATCGCTCCCTGCTTCCCTGCTGCCTCAAGCCTCCTGCCTTCCGTAAAGCAAGAGTTAACTGGTTTAAGGGTTGGGTTTGTTTTTTTTTTTCCCTTCTGCTTTGCCAGAGCGAAAGCGAAACAAAAGGCAGCAGCGCTGCCGCCAGCAGCCGGGCAAACGCGGGTTTGGTTCCTGGGAGGATTCCAGGGCCTGGAGGTGACCGCGGAGGCCGCTGTGCTGCGGGGTGGGATGGCCGGGGCCCCGGTGCTGTGTGGGGCCGCGGTGCTGTGCGGGGCCCTGCTGGCCCTGGCGGCGGGTAAGTGGTGGGGATCGGGACTCCTCCTGCCCTCAGACCCCCCATCCCACCCCTTCAGTGAAGGTCGGGAAAACTGGGGTCTTCCTAAAGGTTAATGCTGTTGCCAGAGGTGGGTGGTGCGGGGCTGGGGGGGGTTCGCTGCCAGCAGGGCTGGGAGAACAACCCCAAAGTGGCAGCCAGCTCCCAGCCTCCTGATTATTTATCCCCCCATCCCAGAGAAATGCAGCGGGCTTCATGCATTCAACTGGTTCTTTTCCCTCCCTAAAGGGCCAGTGCAAGCGCCCGCACCAGTGCCCCTGTTTCGCAGAGTGGACATCGCCTTGGGCTGCTCCTACGTGTGGGAAGATGTCAGGGGCTTGCTGCGTGCCTCCGGCGGCTCATCCTCCCAGCATCCCGCTACCCTCGTCCTGAGGGGTATCAGCGTCAGAGATGACGGGAACTTGGACGATGTCACCGAGTACGAAGTCCCACAGGGAAATCCTGACTCCTCTTCTCCCATTGTCTTTGAAGCCTCAGGTGAGTGGGAGAGCTGGGGTGGGAGAGCTGCCACCGGGGTTTTGGCCACTTACCTGCACCAGGCTTCTATGAGATTTTCCTTTAACTGAGTTTAGACCATTAATTTTTGAATGGCCACTAAAGTTACACGCGTGAGTCCCCAGCAATTGGGACTTTAAGAAAGGAACTTTGTGGAAGATGTTAGCAAACGCTGTTGAGGCACCTCTCTCCTACTGGGGCTATCCTAGATTGCCTATTTCTTGGGAAATACTTTGTCAAAAACACATCAGGAATTATTCCACTATACAGTATTATTGCACCCATAAAGAGCATTCACATCTTCAGTCATGCAGGTGTTTTTTGCTAGCATTGTGGTAAGCAGGCATGAAGCAGGGCTGTCCTGCTCAGCAGGCCGGCTGTGCGTGACTTGGCTCTCCTTACTTCACCCATGGGTGCCCACCTGCAGTCCAGCCTCCCTTCCACTTGCTTCGCATGTAACTTTGCAAACACAGGCAAGCAAAGGTCTGAGCCTGTACTTCACTGCGGTCTTGTTCACTGCCTACAGTGCTTATCTGCGAGCACAGAATCATCAAATCATAGAATGGTTTGGGTTGGAAGGGACCTTAAAAACCATCTGGTGCCAGCCCCCCCGCCACGGGCAGGGACACCTTCCACCAGACCAGGTTGCTCAAAGCCCCATCCAGCCTGGCCTTGAACACTTCCAGGGATGGGGCATCCGCAGCTTCTCTGGACAACGTGTTCCAGTGCCTCACCACCCTCCATGTGCTTCAGTATGAGCTTATTCAAGGCTCTGAGACATTTTCAGAGCAGAAGCTGAAGGCCCATCAGGATCCATTAGCCTGGGTCCAAACTCTCTTTCAAGTGGTGTGAATGGACTGGGCCTGGGTGAGTTCAAGCACCCTACAGCCAGGCTACTGTCAAGCATTGCAGACACGGAGTTACTTTCCAGTGATGTCCGTGAGAAGCACGGAGGTCACCAGGATGCTTATGCCTCCACTTAAGCCCATGCTGTGCTCAAAGGCACAGATACGGTGTGCATCCAGTACATCCAGCCATGCCTGCCTCCTTGCCACCCTTTCTTTACTTACCTGGGATGCTTCGGTGTCCCCTTTCTTTCTGGATTCAGGCTTAAACCAAATAAACATTGCAAGCCTTTGCTGGGCATTTCACATACACAGCTCGCTGGGCACACACATACACTGGGCATACGCAGCCAACGGGAATCTGTTCTGTTTATTCGCCTTTCCTAACAGCTTTCTTCACCCAGAGTGAACTCTGTGCAATCTGGCAAGATAAAATACAGCCAACAGGCTGAGGGATGTCATGACAAACCTCTCATATTCTTTGCAGGCCTTCAGCTATTAAGCCTAGCCTGGCATTTGGAGCGTGGCCAGAGCAGGGCAGCGAGGCTGGGGCAGGGGCTGGAGCACAAGGCTGGGGAGGAGCGGCTGGGGGAGCTGGGGGTGCTCAGCCTGGAGAAGAGGAGGCTGAGGGGAGCCCTCATCGCTCTCTGCAACTGCCTGAAAGGAGGCTGGAGCCAGGGGGGTCAGTCTCTGCTCCCCAGGAACAAGCGATGGGACGAGAGGGAACGGCCTCAAGCTGCGCCAGGGGAGGTTTGGGTTGGGTATTGGGAAAAACTTCTTCCCCGAAAGGGCTGTCAGGCCCTGGCCCAGGCTGCCCAGGGCAGGGGCTGAGTCCCCATCCCTGGGGGGATTTAAAAGCTGGGGAGATGTGGTGCTGAGGGACATGGTTTAGTGGTGGGCTTGGCAGTGCTGGGTTAACGGTTGGACTCAATGATGTTAAAGGTCTTTTCCAACCTAAACGATTCTATGGTTCTAAGATTTCTGGGCTCTGACTGACCCCTGCAGCACATGATGCTTCTCCAAAATAATGTGTCTCATCATCTTGCACTTTCTTTTCCCTTTTGGATTCAAATGGTTAAACCTCTTCCTCTGTCCCCACAGCCCAGTCGGTATCCATCCCGCACGCAGAGTCCCTGCTGCACGCGGAGTGTGACGGGGAGGAGGTGAACTGCGAGATCTCCCCGTACAGCTCCCAGCAGGCTGGCGAGGGGCTCTGCCGTACCTCCTGGTTCATCGCCACCCTGCAGCTCTCCGGCGGGATCAGTATCACCTTGGTGCTCAGAGGCCCCCACTGCAGCAGCCGGGAGGAGAAGGAGCACGATGCAACGCTGCACCCAAAGCTGAAGATTCCTATGAGCAAGGAGAGCACGGTGCTGACCACAGGTGACCAGGCGGCCCAGGGTGCCCCCACAGCACCAGGGGACATGAGGGGAGGAGAGCCTGCCTCCCCAGGAGTCCTATGCCCCACCTCTCACCAGGACCTGAGGGCTGTCGGGAGCTGGTGCTTAGGGAAAAAGGGGTCATGCGTATTGCCCCTCCCATGCCTCCTCTCAAGGTTTCCCATGCCCCAGCCCCTGAGGATGACAAGCACCTTCAAGACCATGACGTGCACTTGGTGTCCACCCGTCTCCCTGCCCTGCTAACCCCACCGGGCTGGCTTCCCCCAGCTCTTCAGTCCACATCGCCCCTGGGGCATCACAGAGGGTGCCTGTGCCTCCTCCTCCTCCGGGTGGGGTGAACTCCGCCAGCCCTTCCACCAGCCCTTCCCACCCAAGGGTGCCTTCTTTAACCACATCTGTTTAACTCTCTGCTTGCCTGTGCCCTTCTTTTTGTTTCTAGTTGAATTTCAGTCGTCATCACGCAACACTTCCCTGCACACGCATCTTGGCAGCTCAGTCACCCTCGACTGCCGCTTTGCCTTGGCTCCCAGCTCCTCGTTCTCCTCGCTGGAGTGGAGGAGGCAGCACCGAGGCAGTGGCCGTAGCCTTTTCCAGTACCAGGTGGGGAGCACAGGCCCAGCTGTGCAGCCAAAAGTCCACGTGGATGTGGCAGAGCTGGTGGGGAGTGGAGATGCATCGCTTAGCCTGCAAGGAGTGAGCGTGGAAGATGAAGGGACGTACATCTGCTTGGTGTCCACCCCGCTGCACCAGGCCCAGCACATCATCCAGCTGCATGTGGCTGGTGAGGAAGGGAAATACCTGGGGGCAACAGGAGTCCCATGTCCCCAGGCACCGAAACTTCGCCCTGCACCCTTATCCCATCGCTCCCAACACTCACTGTCACAGGCAGCTCATCTTCTCTCCCTTGTGGACAGGGACTTTTGTATTCTGCTAACAATAAGTCAATTCCCTCTTTATCTCCTCCAGAGCCTCCAAGAGTTCGTGTCATTCCAGCAGTGGTGTCATTCGAGAGAGATGTGACGACTACTCTGACCTGCACTGTTGCTGGCTATTACCCCCTGGACGTCTCGGTGAGCTGGACACAGAAGACTCCTGAGGATAACGCGGAAATCCCTCTCTCAAACGCACGTTTCTCCAGCCACCGGCAAAGCCAAGATGGCACGTACAGCATCACCTCCTACCTCAGCATCAGCTCAGCCACAGCGCAGGCACCAGCCACCTACAGCTGCCATGTTTCACACGTGGCCCTGGCAGAGCCCATCTCTGTGAGCAGCCATCTTAAGGCACCAGGTAGGTGTCAGGGGCAGAGGGGCGAGTTCTTCATCCTGCCCAGACCACCTCCCACCTCCTCTACCCACCACTGGGATCAAAACCTCTGAGTCACACCACATCTGCTTGTTTCTCCATGCTTTCCTTCTGGTGTCCTCTCATACCCATCCTCTCTGTCCTCCTCTTCCCTTTCCCTTCCTCAGCTTTCATTTCACTCCCTGAAGCTTTTGGTATCTCATTTCCTTCAGGGGAAAAGAGATTTTACGACCAAAAGTGGAGCAACAGAGCAAAAGTTTGTAGCATGTGGGCTGGAGCCCGCTGGACAGGCACAAGAAAACAGCCGTGCCCCAAGGAGTCAGACACCCAGCTGGACTTGATGTTCAGCTGGAGACTGATCATGCTCGAGAACTATAGCAAAAAATCCTTCTCCCCGTTGGAGCCGTTGGGGTTCTCACTCTCCCTGCTGATGGGAGATTGGTCCCTGACCCAGCCAGGAAAAGCAAGCAATACTGCAGTTTGACAAGTTACGACACGTCAGCCCGGCCAGTATAACTGGGTCTGTGTGGCTTTAGCTCACGTGTGTCATGTCACACCTGTGTACCTGACAAGAGCGTGCACACGGGCAGCTGCTGGGGGAGCTCGGTTAACGGTGGCGACTCGCTGGCTCTTCAGCCAACCTAACATCGCTGATCCTCCTCTTCCTCTGCAGAGCAAACGGGATCGGAAGGACTGGTGGGGGGTTTCATGGCCACCATCATTTTCATCATCGTCCTCTTTGTCGTGCTCAGGAGACGAGCAGGTAGGAGTTTAAAATGCTGAGCCACTTCCCTCGTGGGAGAGATGCAGCAAGGAGCATCTTCCTCCCTTGAGGTGGAGGTCAGGATATCCCAGGATCCTGGAGGGAGAGGTGGGGAGCAGATGAGCTGGAGACTCATTTCTGGTGGAAGGCAGCACGAGGTGATGTTTTGCACTGCTTTGGCCTTCCTGCACCTTACTTCTTTTTTTTTTCTCTCTCCTTTTCAGCTAAACCAAAGTCTGAGCAACTTCTAAGGGCTCCAGAATAGAGGAAACCCTTGTGTCACCCACCTGCAGTCCTTTGTCTCCCGTCCCTCGACGCATCCTGCTCAGGAGAGCCAAATACCTGTCCAAATATTAACAGAGCTATCGGTGGGTACGGGAGGGGTCGGGCTGCCCTTGGACGAGGAGCCGCATCACCGTTCAGAGGTGGGCTTACAGGAAAACACGTCTTCATCTTGGGAGGGCAACATCAACAGCCTCAGCTCTTCGCTGGGATGCAGGCAGCATGCATACATTTTTCGAAATGCCTCTTCTTTGGTTTCAGGGAAAATTAAGTTGTATATAGATGAGTGTTTGTATGATTGTATACACGTATGTGTGTATACAGATGTATGTATGTGTACATGTTGTAAGTAGGTAAACACCATTTACACACGTATGTATCTGTGGATGTATATAGGTACATTTGGTTAATGCCTACGGGGCATGTATTTAAGTAAGATACTTAGGTATGTATGTGTTTTAACTGTGAAGTTGTGCAAATACGTAGCCAAAATTAGTACTTCAAAATGGTAAATCCTCAAACAGAGGAAGTTACGGGTTAAACTTATTGCAAATCAAGCAATTGGAAAAATATGATTCTCCAGGAGAAAGCTACAGTAAAATTTTGAATAGAAACTTCCCTGCTAGGAGTTTACAAGATGGAGAAGTTCTGTGGTTCTGTAGTTGTGAAAAAGACAGACACAATTAAACGCTTTTCCTGCCTACGAGGGAATTTGAAGGTAACACTTAGAAATCTTGTACATAACCAACAGGGAGGAAAAAAGCAGAAGGAAGGTGTGGATGGAAAGGAGGTATATGGCACACAATAAAAGTGAGAATTTATGAAGCATACAAGGTGATAAGGAGTGTTCAAAATAATCTGGAAAAACTGGATTGCTGCAAGTGCTAACGGCACTTGGAAGGAGTTTTTTCAAAATACACTGAAAACCAAGAAATGGTAGCAATGGCCTAGGCTCATGCTGGGGGATATAGGTAAAACTGTCGATAGAGGAGATTTTTGGTGGAGGCTTTTTGATAGAGAGGATAGTTTGTATACAGAGAGAAAGAGAATTGGGTATTCATACTACGTGAGGATGGCAAACAGCTTCCTAATCTGTTTGCGAACTAAGGAAGGTTATAACAGCACCTATTAAGTGTAAGTATTTTCAGATCAGTAGCCAATAAAATCTGCATCTCTGAATCATAAAAGACTTGGCTGAAGAGGCACCTGGCCCAACGGAGTTAGTTAGGTATTTAAAAATCCTGGCACACCAAAGAAATCCCAAGGACTTGGAAGAGCGTGTTCTGCCAGTGTTCACACAGAGAAAGCGAGATGACACCGACTGTTCGACGGTTCCGTAGCAATAATCGTAGGTAAGAGTGTCAAGTTATTACAAGTTAGCTAACAAGGGCCTCCGCAATGAAAATAACATTAATAATTTAGTATGTTTAAAAAAAAAAAAAGTTGTGAGAAACAAATCTGACTTCATTCTTGGACAAAATAATACATATGGTTGATAAAAGCACTGGTGCAGATTTAACAAACTAAGAAATTTGTAAATTCTGAAGAAAAAATAGTAGTGTATTTATAGATCATAATTTGCACTATATGGATTCATTACTAGCTAACAGACAAATGGCAAAATTTCATTGTCCAAAAAGAAGCAGCAATCACTGCTGAAAGTGTGTGCCTCTCTGGAAGAACTGTGCTGTTTAATGTTTGCATCAGGAGATACAGCCGTAAAAAAACATTGCTGATAAAATTTGCCAACGGCAAGAGCAGTAGCTAAAGCAGAGGGGGTCCTTCAGATCAACACAAGTCGCCTGGCCAGCTGAAGACACTCAAGGAAGATAAGCTGCTCAGCAATGCCCAGGGAGTCTCCTCAGGTACTGGACCACCACGCTGGCTCGATGCTGTTGATCCATGAATCCCCATCAGTTGCCTGACCTGTGGGAACACCTAAGAGTGACCATGGGCAGAAGGTAACTGCTGGGGGAAGCAGGTTTCTCTTGTATCATTTCCTCTTCATTTTTGATGTGTTACCAATAAATAAGTATTTTTAGTTCCAACAGTTGTCTTCTGTCTGTGGACCTCCCCCACCGCTCGGTGGAGTCAAGCCTACTGCGTGGCTCCACGGCCGGTGAACAGGCGGGCTGAGCCCCGCGCAGAGGGGGAATCTGCCTGGGACTTGGGAATGGGCGCTCCAAGGGACCCTGGGTGGGTCTTGCTCTGGTCTTGCTAAACCAGTATGTCTCAATTACACCACAGAGTACTGGTGGCACCGTAACCTGCAGAGAAAGGCACAGTGAGAATCAACAGCTGCAAGTTATATTTAGGCATGTTCAGAGCAGAATAAGACATAATATACTCAACGATGAGGCTCATTGTCCTAGCCACCTGTCGGTAAAAATGGTAGACTATCTCTCAAGGTCTTCAAATAAAGGCCACGTTACTTTTTTCAAGCTGTCCTTTAATAATAATTTAAAAAAATAAGTTAATGGCATCAGTTAAAACAGACACTGGGTAAAATTCCAAGGCCTGCATTACACATGAAGGGAGAGCTGGTTGGTTGTCTGCCTTTTTGGCCCATAAACTGACATAAAGGAAAGAAAAAAATAAGGGTGAGATGTAGGAAGGAAATGCGTTAGGAGCGGCTGTATTCCCCGTAAGGAGAAATAAACCACGGCACATGGTTTCGTTCCACTACCTGCTCGCCGATGCTCCGCACTAGAGTTGCTATGGGGAGTCCACAATTACTGTGTCCCTGGAGGTCTCAAGCTGAATTTAAACCACAAAAACAAGTAAAACGTATCACCCAAAGCAGAAAAAGTAATACTTACTGATAAACAAAGTGACATCGTGTTTAACAACAGTGTTCTTTATATTTTAAATATAAAGCACTTATTACAGAAAATACCACTAAGAGACTGAAAGTTCATCAAAGATAAACTTGATTTCATTATGAAGACATGCATAAATAATATTATATGTTCTGCGTCTCTGGAGAGACCTTCCAAGGTCGAATTTGCCGTGGCCAAGTGCCACATGGCATCGGTGCCTGGCCACGTGAACTGAGAGGCAGGAATCTGGTTATCATCTGATGAGCTGCTAGTCAGGCCAAGCTGTTACAAGGTACACCGTGTCTCTACAAATAAATATTAAAGGTAGGTGTTTTAGACAAGTTCTTTAGGAGAATTATTTGATGTAAGGCATGAAATTTGACAGGGATTTTGTCAACCTGCAAAACATAAGATTAAGTTATTTGCACTTGAGTCAGCACAAGATTACTTAGGGGCTGTGGCTGCATTGTATTGTGAATACGGACAAGCCAAAACGTCTCACGTGGTATCGAAAGAGCAGTCATTGCAATCGGCAACGCCAAGCTCAAGATCATCTTTTCCACATAGGTTCCCCTTGTTTGATTAAGCCTCTGCTCATTCAATTTAAGCTAGCAAAATAGATCCAGCAGTCTAACTGCATTGGTTTAGATGCACTTTATGAATATAGCTGAAGCTCAGGTATGTGCCTCAAAGAGAACGTGTGCTAACTGGAAGAGACAGTGAAGTGCCTAATGCACTTCAAAGCTAAAGGCCCTCTCCCATAGTCCACCAGGCAATGACGGACAGTAACTCCTTCAAGCCTAGCGTGCAACAAGAAACAGCTTCCCACACTGACCGTAGAAAAGATACCGAACTTTCCCACATCTCCCTCATCTTGGTCAATGAACTGCAAGGAATCACTGCAACCTGCTTGGTAGAGGTGGGCCAGGACAGCATTCATGCTTTCCTACTGTTCATTTCTTCCAGATCAGAAGCTCGAAGCAGCAAGCTCCGTTGCAAGAGCTTGGCATCGCAGCCCTCCGTTGCAGGGGGGTTCACACATGTACACAGTAAGATGACTCCCACATGGCTGCATCTTCCTGAAAGCCCACGGACATCAGGTAGTTCTTCTCAATAGCTGGATACCTCTTTTCATAGAGAAGGTCATCTCACACCTATACAACGGCTGCTTCTCCTCCCTAGCACTGCCTGCAGGAACACCGCCCCTGGGCTTCTCTCTGTGAAGAGTATGAAATGCTGACCAAAGACACGTCTTCACTAGCACCGTGCGTTTGCTTTTCTTAGTAACAGCAATCTTCTGCATTGATCGCTTTCTCTGGCCTCTCCTTCATCGGGACTTTACTGACAGGAGCGACGACAAGCTACAATGGGTAATGAATCTCCTGTGATATTCTGCACACTCCCCCTCTCAAAAAAAAAAAAACAATTAAAAAGAAAAAATGTGAAAAGAAAAAAAGGGAAAGGAAAAACTGTGAAAAGAAAAAAAGGAAAAAGGAATGGGCTTTTCTTTTCCCAAAGCCTCCAGCTCTGTTACAACCACCCTCTAACTTGTGTCCCAGACAAAAGCATGGGACACATGCTTGCCGCCACAGCATATGTGTCGTGCTAAATCAGTCCAGCTCCCACCCACTGCAAAAACGTGCTTCTCCTCCCAGGTCAGCTGAAAATTCAGCTTCTCCCAGCACACCGAATGGTGGGTTCCCATGCATCTACTTCAATGGATGATGGGCAGATGCTGAAAAGAGGCAGATGCCCCCTCGGGGTGAAAAATTAGCTGAGAAGCTCAAAAAGCACATCTGGAGTGGAGAGGGCCGATTTCAGCCTCCAGGACCAGCAGCAGTTGCCAGCAGTTCCTGGTGAGGAGAGACAGCAGAGGAATGAGGACCATCCCCACTCATGTCCCCAGGTAGATGCAATGGTTGCAGCGCTGGGAGCTCCTTCTCTCATACTCTGCCCCTACAACCCCTGAATCAGAAGAGGAGAAAGGAGAGGGCCACCACCAGCAACTTCATTTCTGGTGCTGATACAAGCACACCCCTCTGTCACTGCTGCTGTCCCCTTCACCAGCAGCTGGGTGGAAGTGCCTGGACCGCAATACCTGTTGCATCCTACAGCGAGAGCCAACAACTCTGCAGGTCCCAGCTGGCTCCGGTGCTACCAGGCAGCATTCATCCAAGCATGCATCCAAATCTTCAGGAGACGGACAACAGCACACACCTCCCTTCAGCTGGCGAGATGATAGCATGGATTTCACAGCCCACTGGGGACACAAGCATCATGGAGTGGTGTTCTGGCCTCAGGCCTTCTTCTAGTTCCTCCAGACCCTCTTAGAGTCTAACTGTGCTTACCTCTCATCTTTTTATTCATGCTGGCTTCATCTGAAGCCCGAACAAGTCCCAGAACCTCTTCTGCCACCTGCCCCTGGCCAAACTGGCCACCTGCAGCTCCAGGAGGATGTTTGATTGCAGGGATGTTCCTGGTGATTGCACAGCCTATTTCTATTCCCTTGTGCTGTTACAACTCTATGCAGAGGATCACAGGGCATCATCCACCACCTGGCAGCCTCAGATGCCTTCAGGAAGCCGTGGGTACTGCTGCAGACGCTGTGCTCTGTGAAAGTTTCTGGTTTATGTTTTCACCTTATGCTCTCCCCCTCTTCACTCATTCCTCACCATAAACATGATTTCTCCCTGATTTCTCTTCCTCTACCCTCCTCCTCTCTGCTTCTCAGGGAGAGCGCAAGATGAACAGGGCAAACATATCATACTTCTCATTAATACCCTTCCAGCCTTCAAACATTTTCAGGTCAGGGACCTCCTGACTGGATGTGGTTTCTGCAGTTTATTCTCTCTCTGTAGACTTCTCTTCCATGAAGCTGTCCATTCTCCCCTTGATCCCATGTAAAGCCTTTAAAAATCGGCACCACATTCACCCCTTTCCCCTCCTCAGGTACCACGGTGGCGGTAAGCATGAGTTACGCACTGCTCGGAGCAGTTCACCTATTTTATTCTTAAGTTCCTTTAAGACTCTTGGACAAATGCCATTGCTCCCAGCAAGTTGTTACTGTTTGCTTTGTCAGTGTGTTGAACAGCCTTTTCCAGAGCCGCTTCAATTTCAGACATGTTCATTGGTGAACCCCACCCTGCTGAAGAATGGGTTCTGCTGCGATGATCTCGTCACTCAACACTCAACGCAGATGCAGAGGTTTCTGCAATGGCCTGCAATGGGGAGACCCTGTGCACTCCTCTCACCGATTTGCCCTTCAGAACATCTGCCACATTCCTGATACGCTCAAAGAAAGATCTAACGTTAGTTTTGATTCCTTTTGCCAGTTGTTCCTTGAAGCTTTGTTTGACCTGACTTACTGTCTTTCTACATGTAATGTGCCAAAGTTTATATCCTTCTCTATTTTCCCATTTGTAGGCAACTTCAGTTTTTCTTGACAGATGCTTTTTGTGACTTCCCTTACCCCACTGGACAATGGTTTCTGTATCCCACATGAAAGGTGCTCATCCCGTTTTTCTTGAGCATGCCCGGTTAGGGAGGATAGCAAAGGGTGACAGAGAGTGAATTCAGGCGATGAAGACGAAAATATAAAAGGGGTGGCACTTTTGGACAGACAAAAGCAAACAGTTGTGGCAGGTGTTGGTATAGGCCATCAGTGCTGGGCCACGGTTCAAAATGACAAAGTCTGCCAAAGCAGAACGGGAAGAAGAGAAGTGGCTGGAAAACAACAAGAGGTAGAGGGCAGGATGGTAGCAGCAGTGAAGACATATGGTGGGAGAACAGGATTATGACCTTGAGCCTTGGGATGCCACATTGAGCGGAGGAGTGAGAAGTAAGAGGGAACGGTGACATTGCCCCAACAGGTACGGTTGATGTAGTGACGTAGCGTTACAAGAGGTGGCAGAAGGGGTTACGGATGACGGTGAAGAGTAGAGGCACAGGATTGTATGGTACAGTAACATTGGCGTGTGCTGGGTCAAAGCAATGACTGTCAGTTAAGCAGGGCAGCACTGGACAATGCTGGCGGACAGCCGAGGAGAGGCCCCAGATAGGTTGGGCCAACGATGATAAGGTGCAGCAAAGGAAGGGAAAATGACTGCAAAGGCAGGAAAGGCAATACGTCAGTGTTTTAAGAGTTTGTGGACTAAGCTCAGCCTCCTGTGCTGCAAACTGGCTGGCATGAGTCATCCTCTGGGAGATATATGGCTTGCCAGCACGTATTTCAGTGTCACTAGGCAGTGCAGGCCTTCCCACCACAACCAGGCGCAGTTTGTGGGGAAGGAGGGCACGGTTTTCTTCTTTTTCTGAGTTCATTCACTGCTGTTCTTTTCATTCAGCTCCTTCTCCTCCCCCTGTTTTCAACAGTATTTTTCACCATTTCCTTTTCCTCTTTTTCAAACGCTTCTGAAGTCATGAGTTTGCTTAGTATTGAGTTCTTTCTGAATGGCTGTTTTTCTCTTCTTTTATACTTTTGTATCTATCCAAATCATATTCACACACCTGCCCTCCCATGAAATACCATCATCGTCTTATTAAGTCCTTAGCATGAAAGATCAATTGCCTCAGCTGATAAATATGCACAGCCTCATACCAGGAGGTATGCTGCAAATACTTTGAGATCCTTTACTGGCAGGGGATTTGGAAGGCAAAAGGCCCCAGACTCAGTGAAATGAACCATTTTTCAAGCTACAGGGGAAGATTCTTTCTCTCAAAAAACCCCAGCAAAATCCACCACCCCCACCCCGTGTGTCTTACTTGAAGAAACTCCCTTCCTGACCCCAAAATATGCCCAGGAGTATAAACTTCTTGATATGTGAGATGCATCTGAAACAGTTTCAGTCTTGATATAGAGTTAAAAGAAGTGACAGAACGGGACAGTGAAAAATCTCGTGCTTCTCAGTATCACTAGAAGTGGTCACATGGCTTGACTAAGATTCATGTTTTGTTGGCCAACCTCTTCTGCTTAAAAGAAAGGATGAAAAGCAAAAAAAAAAATAAATCAAGCTACATCTTGAAAAAAATGTAGGTTCTTTGCCTCATGAACCATTCCAGAGCTTCACGTCACTGCTACCCTGAGATCTTCTGAGGGTTCAGAGTGCCTGGGAAGAGATAAAACCTCTCAAGCAGAGGAATGAATTGAACACGTCTGAACAATTAAAAAGGAGATGGGAAAGGGGGGTGAAGCCTTCTGCTCTGCCTTTTGAGAAGGGTGTGGTGGGAAGTGTTCCCTCAAGCCATTTGGCTATGAAATCTGGCCTTAACCATAAAAGAAATGGGATTTATGGATTAACTTCTCTTCTTAAGGGCCAAATTCCCTGTGGATTCCCTTTTTGAGGGCATAACTTCTAGCTTACCTTCCAGAGGAGGAGAGGATCACCATCACCAGAGCAGAGCCAAGACGCAGAAGCAAGATGAAACCACTGAGGTGGGAGTGACTGAGGGGGGCACCTGGAGAATTACATGGGGCGGTGTCAAAACTGGAGATAAACAGCAACGAGGTTGTCCTAACGCCAGCTATAGCAAAGCTCCAGGTGGGCAGCAGCAAGCATCCGCGTCTACGAATCCAACACCCGCTGCGCGGTGCCGGGTGCTGCGTTGGGCTCAGAGGGTGACCTGTGATCTCCATTGGCCGGGGAGCAGCAGGCGTCGGAGGAAAAACTGGTCTGAGGTGGCTGCGTCTGCCTCGAGTTTCCAGGAACACGCAGAGAGAGAGCACGAAAGGGGTGGGGACACAGGCCTGGGGAGTCAGGTGGCTGTGATAATAGTGCTATTGTTAGGGCTGGAATGAGGAAATTAAAGATTTCAGCTGGGGAGAACAGGGTGGGGGGAACTCAAGGAGGCTCCATCTTGATCTCCCTGCTCATTAATTGCCCCTCGGGACAAAGCAGCCAGAAAAATCACTGGGTTTGACATCCTATAGCTTTGCTCTCTGCTGTTCCCAGCCTGGACTGCACACCCAGCTTCCAGACAGGCATTAGTCTTAGCTTAGCTATGCCAGTGGGCGGGAATTTTCATCTGGCCATTTCCACAGTTGATCCTGTTGCAATAGGACTGGATTGAGATCGGTATCTGAGGAGCTGTTGATCCGGCTGAGTGATCCTAGATGAGACCCTGGGCTTAGGGAAGATGCAGCGGAGGTAGAGCTTGAAGGCCCGTTTTCAGCGCTGGGTGACTTTCTCATGGAGGACAGGTCGCTAGTAGCCAAGGTGGCAACTGACTCGGACACGTCTGACTCGGACGTATGGCTTACGTACCGCCTGGTCTGGGTCACTGGGCTGTTTCAGCACCCAACCTGATCCAAGAGGTGATATCCCTCCTCCTGCAATACAGGCAACCGATGGGAGAGAGCTACATTTTTGAGGAGGTAATTCAGATTTGCCGGCTGAGGCAGAGCGTGAGCAGCCACTACACAGGCTCTGCTCCAAGCTTCGTACTGCATTTCAGCCTGCAAACAGCAATGAAAGAGGATCCATAAGGGTCTTCTGGAGTTCACTCATGCTAAATTCATTCTCCTAGGAAGAGAGACTGGGTTCCCTCCACGCAGTTTCCAGCAGGATTTGTTCGGTCCTACAATATTATTTTCATGAGCTCGACCCTACGGCCTCCCACCTTTCATGCGGAAAGACGGGGATAACACACACTGCTTTGGTTCTCCCCCAGAGCTCCCTTTTGCATCACCAGCACGGCTCTCGGCAGCCACTCTGCTCCTACAAGGTAAATATGAATAAATACATTGAAAAGCAGCCTCCTCGGGACACAAAGGTGTGGGAGCTCTCGTTGCTGTAGTATCGCTGGCTATTTGGGACAGACACCACCGCTGCCTAGCAGGTTACATCGGTAGCAAGCGAGAAGGCATTCAACAGCCCTTGGTTTGCAAATCCCTGATGGCTTTTTAATAACGATCCTCTTTAGAGATCACCACCTCTGCCTCAAGGGAGTCCACGAATCCTGGGTAAATAATTCCCTGCTGAAACGTGACAGCAGTACAAAGTGTAGCCTCACGTCTGCCCATCTTTATCAGCTACAAGGCCGGTGTTTCTTTGGCCAAACGCTTCAGTTAAACTTATAGCACCATCTGGGCTGCTATTCCTTGGCAGTTTGGGTTGCTAATTTTAATGCAGAAAAATATAATCAACTGTAGCTAATCCAGAAGTAATCCAGAAATAATCTCTGGCTTCTACCTTGCAACAGAAGGAAAACAAAATTGCATATATGCATATACAAAAGAACCACACTGATCTAGGGTCTTTCAAGTAGTTAAAAGACGTATATGACTTGTTATACTCAAGACTGATCAAGTATCGGAGAGACCATTCTTTTTTTCCCACCACAGTAGCACTGTGTTGAAAACAGATTGTTCTATTTTCAAATGTTGTGTGCGTTATAGATCATTATCGCATTCCTATCGGGGCAGATAATAGACATAGCTGGTAAGGAACATTTCAAATTTGATGCCATAAAAAATGATTCATATTTACTCGAAGGTTGCTCAGTAGCAATAAAAAGCAATCATGCGTTCGGCTTGTGAAGGTGTAATACACAGAAGCACTGCCCAGAACAACAGGGCGCATCCCATTTCAAGAGAAGGACCTAGTGACAAGCATCTGAAGGAAAAGGATCTCTTCAGCGTAAAGCTCCTTGGATCCCAAATGTTGTTAGAGGTGAAGTAAATACTACGAATCGAAACTTCCACAAAGGATTTGTAGTGCCTGATGGAAGATCTTCCATCCTAACGTGAGACTCGGGATTTCAGACCATTTACCCTGTAATTGCTGAGCCTGAATGGGGGTGAGGGAAATAACCACCAGTGTCGAAACCAGTTCCATCAGGTGTGACTCACCTTGATAGGTCAATCCATCGAATCAATATCCAGAAACCTGTGGATGGGCAAAATGCTCAGAAGTCTCTTGCAGTGAGGGAAGCTCGAGACGGGAGTGTATCTCATCACCTAAAATATCAACAGGAATCGCTCTCACGAACCACGCTACTAAGTCCACGTCACTATCTGCTGTCGCACTGAAGCATGCCTGAGGAAAACACTACCATTTCTGACTGACAATCTTGGCCAGAAGACGGTCACTCGAGTCGTCTAGTTCATCTACGCATTGGAAAAAACACAGAACAAAAGCTAGGAAGACGTAAATAATAAAAAACCCCCCAAAGAGTTAGCAAATTCTGATGTTTTGCAAATGGCGATTGAGACTGGCAGCTGAGACAGCAACAGGAGATTTGTCGTTTGCATCGTTTCAAAAGTATTCGGGGAATCAAGCGGTAATTTTGGTTGTAGAAATGCTAAAAATAAAGTTTTAGTTCCTCTGTGAGCTGGCAATCAGTCTGCAGCACATCTACGGGACCACGGGAAGGTAAAGCCACGGCCAAAGCGTGACATCCACATGACTGACATGACTGGAAGTCACCTCCGGGCCGAGACGCGCTCCGAGGTGTGCCGCAGCAGCGGATCACGCACAGCAGCCTGGGCAGCTCACCGGCGCGGGAAGGAGGGAAAGGGGAATTGCGTAGATGATGGCTGACACGACAGCCAGAAATGGTGAAAGAGCCAGCGAGTGTTTTTTTAATTCTCTAGGAAAAAAATACAACATATGTTAAAAGTCTTCTGAAAAATGAAAGAAATATGTATCTAGATGTGCATATAGAGCTACACAGATATATGATGTACATCGTTTCTACGCATGTAAAAATAAAACATGCGATACATGCACCCACACCCTAATTATCTGCTATTCTTGTCCAAACTGGCAAAGGCCAAAAGTTCTCCCGAGCAACGTGGCGATGGAAATCGTCAGCCATTGACAAAATGCTGAGAAAACTCCTTGACTGTCCTTGGGATACAGCAAATCAGCCCAGAGGTTTGAGTTTTTCATCATTCCTCAAGTCAAAAGACATCAAAAAATGTAAGTTACCTTTGTCTCACACCCAGCAAAAAGGACGGTGTTTCTGAACTCATTTGCAAAGATCAGCTGGAGGCAGTTTAAAATGTTTTTAAATACTGTGGAAATCAGCGAAGGCCTAACTACCAGCACCACCAAATTCAGCCGTAGTTGCTTTGTGGGTACTGTTAACTTAAATGAGCATAAACCCAGCATTTTCAGGGGCAAAATCATTTTTGTCATTCCAGTAAGACAGAGGCACAATTCCAGGAAGGCGGTTTTGGAGGGTGGTCTGTTAGCGTAACTGAGTAATTTCAGGAAATTACGGAAATGTACGTCAAACAAGTTATAAACCTGCTCTCTGTGAAGTGACTGGATGATAGCTGCATGGGTTCCACGGGTAACCGTAACCGCCGATGCTGTATAATGTCAGTACCTCGGAGTACGTTCGCAGAGTTTAAGGCGCAGGCTCCAGGGCTGGTTCAGAAGGCTGACGCAGGGATTCTCCGGGTCTATCCAAGTGCATAAAACACACAAACGGCACAAGTAAAAAGAGACCGCGTCCCTCTGCTAAATGGCGTCTCCCATGGCACTGCCCCGGACGGGACAGGGAGCTGCCGGGGTTGCTCTGACCCAGAAGGGCATTTCCAGTGCTCTGAGGAAGCCGCTTTAAATACAATATTATTTCATTCCCCCCATCCCTCCCGCTTTTTGCAGCTCACCTTTGATGAAAGCCCGAAACAAATGACTTGAGATAGAATTTAAGTTTAGGACCGCAGAAGTACCCGATGCTTTTGCTTCGCGTTGCTTCTCGTCACGGGACGGAGCTAGAGGAAAGCCGTACGTTGGGGCGGTAGGTTTGTAACAAGCGGCTGTCACAAGGCTGTTCTGGCACCGAGCCGCCGGCCTCATGAGAGCGCTCCTTGCCATTTTCAAGCATGGTATTTTGCAATATGAAGAGGTAAAAGTGGCTGTGTCGTTTGAGTCACTAACCAAACCGCTGCTGACTCCAATAAGGATCGAAATGCCGTGACGGGTGACTCCGAACAAGGACTGATCTGAAGGAGGTCCTCGTAAAGGAAAGAAAGAAGTGAAAACCTCAGACAGAGCTAGTTTGGGAGAAAATCGTTTGGAGAAAGGATTGGGAAAGAGGGTCCGCTCTTATAATGGCAGGGGCAGGGGGTGTGAGGGACTCCTGGTCACGTCTGGGCACGGGTGTTCATTTCTGTGGTCCGAGGAAACGTGGCGAGGCTTTGGGTAATGACGGGAGGCCTTCATTTCCCCGGCACGGATCAGTGGAACACGTTCCCGCTCACGGCTGGGCCAGGTAGCTCTGGATACTAACGATTTCTGTAGTTAATGAACCAGCAAAGGCAATGCTACCTCATGCGTATCACCGAGTCGCCTTCCCTGCCCCAGCCCCATCCCTCTTGCAAAACTCACCCCAAACTCTCCCGTCTACCTCGCCTTTGCCCTTGGAAAAGCAAAACTTGGCGCTTAAAGCCCCCTGCGAGCCCTCGCCGCCTGGGTGTGCGCACCCCATCCCTGGGCAGGGCAGGCTCCTGCCGCCCCCCGGGAGGTGGGGTCCCTTGGGATAAGCGCTGCCAAATTCCCTTCTGCATCACCTCTGCTGCCTGGGGAGGGTGCGAGGAGGAGGAGAAGGAGAAGGAGGAGGAGGGACGGGCCGTGCCGCAGCCGTACCTGGCCGGGGCAGGGCTCCGGGGAAGGACCGGGCCGGGGGGGGCCCTGCTGCCGCCCGCGCCTTCACCCCCGCCGGCGCCGCCGAGGTCACCGCCCCGGCGCGTCCCGGGGCCCGCGGCCGCCTCAGCCGGGCCGCCGACACCCGAGAGCTGAAAGAGGCTTTTCTTCCCCGGGGGAAGGGGCAGGGGCAGGGGCAGGAGAAGGAGAAGGAAGGAGGGGCGGGCGGGGAGAGGCTGGCGGGGCTGGAGCCGGGCGGGTTGCTGGCTTGAACTGGAAAAGAACCGGTCCCAGCCCAGCCGGGGAGGCTGCAGGAGGGCAGGCAGCGCTCGGGGAGAGAGCACCGGCCCCGGCCCCCAGCGGTGGGGGGCAGCGGGAGGGACGCGGGGGCTGTTCGTGGGGGGATCTGTCCCCTCTGTCACCCGTGGGAGGGGACACACACACGGCTGGGGACCTGCAGCCTGGGGTGGGGGTCAGGGAGGAGGGTTGGGGAGAAGGGGATGCCGAGGCGGTTGTCCCCGGGGCCGCGGTCTTGCAGGGCTACCCCCTGATTCTGAGTTTGTGCTGTAGGGTGGGTCTGTGAAGACAGGGAAGATGCCCGACGGGGAGAAAACGAGGCAATGTAAGCAAGAAGAGGAGCAGCAGCAGAAAGAAGAGGAGCGGGAGGGTCTCATCGAATTCTACGGTTCCTACCAGGAGCTGTTCCAGTTCTTCTGCAGCAACACGACCATCCACGGGGCTATCCGCCTGGTGTGCTCCAAAAAGAACAAGATGAAGACAGCCTTCTGGTCCGTTCTCTTCTTTCTCACCTTCGGCTTAATGTACTGGCAGTTTGGGATCCTCTACAGGGAGTACTTCAGCTACCCTGTCAACCTCAACCTCAACCTTAACTCCGACAGGCTGACGTTCCCGGCCGTGACGCTGTGCACCCTCAATCCCTACAGGTAAGAAACAGACTCCCAGAGCTGTCGACTGCCTTGACTTTTGCGGGCGTAGGATAAAAGCACATACTCTCATTCTCCTCGTGGTCCTTGACGGTCCCCTGCAGTCGCAGTGCTGGTGGAAAGGACACTGTTCACAGGGCTGTGCTGTTGCAGGGCACGCGCAGCAAGGCACGTCAGTTTAGGCAGCTCTGCTTGGTGGTGTACGTTAGCAGGATGCGCTGTAAACTGTCCCCGGGCAAAAGCAGATGGGTTTACTTCTCTCCTACAAGGATGGTAGCCTCCAGCAAGGGGTTGGATTTGCAGCTGGTGGCAGGAATGTCCTGGATCACCCCAGCAAACTTTACCGCATGTTTTATTCAGAGCTGTTTATGCGCATCTTCCCCCCCCTCCCCATATAGATACAGCGCCATCCGGAAGAAGCTGGATGAGCTGGACCAAATCACCCATCAGACGCTGCTAGACCTTTATGACTACAACATGTCTCTGGCACGAAGCGACTGGTCCACGCTGTCCACGCGAAAGCGTAGCTCAAGGAGCCTGCTCCATCATGTCCAGCGCCATCCGCTGCGAAGGCAGAAGCGGGATAACTTAGTCAACTTGCCAGAGAACAGTCCCTCAGTGGACAAGAACGACTGGAAAATTGGCTTTGTTCTGGTGAGAACCCTAGATATCCCGTGTCCTACCCACACCGGTCTCTGCCTAGCTACTTCTGTCTTGTTAGACCCTTGGCCATGCCCTTCCCTACGTAGAAGTCTGATTAAGCTGCACTGGCTTTTGCTAATGACAGATAAAGGTAGAGCTGAAGGCTTTGCCCAATGCAATCCTGCTCCCCAAGTCCTGTCCCTGTCCATGTGGGCCCCAGGAGACTTGTCCACATCAGTGCCCATCTTTTCCTAGGTAGGGCAGGGAAATCTTGTCCTTCCCAAAGGCTACATCAGCCTTGCAGGTGCCTTTGGAGAGTCACTTATTAACATCAACCGCAGTGTTGCCCAGTAATAGCAAAGGGGAAAGTATTGGATGGCTGTGGGCCACCTGAAATGTGGTCATGGTCGCATTTGCTCCTAGGTAGCAGCTTCTTCGCCCTAGGCTATCTGTGTTTGCATTTAAAAAGGCACTGAAAGACTCAAGCTAATCGCTTGCCGGTTAACTGGAGTTCCCACAGGATCACAAACGTTTTTCTGGACACACCCTGAAGGAAGGGCTCCCCAGGCAAGAATTTAAAGCTTCTGGTTCTATTCCACGTAGAATTTATGTGCTGTAGATCACCCCGCACGCCTCACTGCGACTTGCTGCCTCCTGGGTTTTACTCAGCCGTGCTCACTCAGCTGGCGTTGCCCTTCCACCCAGGAGCTGCCCTGGGTTTGCTGTTCCCCATCCTGTTGATCACCTTTTGGTCGAGCGCAGGAGCCCTGCGAAGCTCCTCCACTCCCTCAGCTTCATCTTCTGCCCGTGCCAAGGGAGCACAGCTAATCCGCAGCCACAGCCTCACCTCCTGGACGAGACTTCCCTGACGTGGCTGTTTTTCTCCTCTTCTTAACAGTGCAGTGAAAACAACAAGGACTGTTTCCACCAGGCGTACTCCTCAGGGGTGGATGCCGTGCGGGAATGGTACAGCTTTCACTACATCAATATCCTGGCGCAGATGCCTGATGCGAAAGCCCTGGATGAGTCTGACTTTGAGAATTTCATCTATGCTTGCCGCTTCAATGAAGCAACCTGTGACAAGGCGTAAGTGGTGGAAACGTCCCACCGAGTCTTCCCGAAAACACCCCTATTTTGTGCCTTGAGTCCAAGGGGAATCAAGAAACCCACATTAGAGAACCAAGGTGGGATCGTTCCTTGTTCAGTTCCTCTTGTCTCAAGTGATGTTTCTTGAGTCTTTCCTGGGGGTTGTGCTCACCAGGGTCACAGTTTCTGTGGGTCTCGGAGGATGGTTTCTCCTTTGCCTGGCTTTCAAACGAATGAAATAGTTTTATTGGTACAAACCCCAGAGTGGGTACGGATGTACGGTGTAGAAGTCTCTTTATTCTGCTCTCTGCAGTGGTGAAGTGGTACGGATCAGCCCACACAGAGGGAGAGGAGAAGAGAGAGTTGTTACAAAAAGACAGTAAAAAAAGATCCCACTTTCCTGCCTTTATTGGTCAAAAAGCCCCAAAGAGGTAGTGGAATGAAAGCCATCGGCAAGGGAGGAAAAGGAGTAGGAAAAGCTAAGAGTTTTGTGAATATTAGGAAGATAATATAGTAATTGCTAGGACTGCTAAAACCCACTTGGGCTCTCAAGAGTTAGCAGCATGAAAAACCTGGTGTAAAAACCTGCCCAGCTCCAGGACATTTTTTATAGCACATTTTAATTGCTTTTCCCATTCGGGCGAGTTTACATAACAAATACTGCCCATCTGCTGTAAGCCCCTCTCCCTGCAGGTGGAAAACAGAGTTGTTCCTTCCAGAAAGCCCTTCCCCTTGGGCTCGCAGCCCTTCTCACCCACCCCGTCTGGATGTTTCTCTTCCCGTCTCAGGAATTACACCCACTTCCACCATCCCTTGTACGGGAACTGCTATACCTTTAACGACAACAGCAGCAGCCTGTGGACGTCCTCGCTGCCTGGGATCAATAACGGTGGGTGAGAGGCACTCTTTGGTGAGTAAGGAGGACAGCTCGGCTCTGTTTTCCCCAGGAGTTAGGGGCGCGCTGCTGTGCTTAAGGCTGGTGGTGGCAGATCGCAGCCCCGCTCTGTCTCGCCTGAGCTCTGTTTTCCCCCACGTGGAGATGGCCGTCTCATGGACACGGCTGGCCCTCGCTGCTGCCCACTGAACTCTCTCTCCCATCAGTGCCTGATCCTTCTGTTCGTTGCTCCCTCTGGACCTGTCCTGGCCCTTCCTGAAGTCCCCCGTTGAGCTGTGCTCCTGAGAGCCTGGTCTTCACCTCCTCCTTCTCCATTTTCCTGGTTCCAGCAACTGACCTCTTTGTGGTCCCAACCCCCCCGAAACCTCTCTAGGCGCAGTCTTCAGGCTTTTCTTCCATTCGGCTCCGAGTCTCTCCATAAAATCTCTCTCAATTCCCAGTTCTGCTTTCTCTAAGCCACAGTGAAGAAATCCAGTTTTCTCTGGCCTCTCCTGGAGCCTCCAGCTTTGTCGCTGGCCTCCCTCCAGCCGCCCTCCATTGCTGCCCAGCTTTGGTGCAGCCCCGGTTGATGTTTCCCGTCCTTTATCTTACGGACTCACCTCTAACCATTCTCTCTCCTCTCCTGCACGATGACCAGCCGTGACCTCTCTGGCTCTTTGACGTTCCCTCAGGTCTCTCTCTGGTGGTGCGCACCGAACAGAATGATTTCATCCCTCTGTTGTCCACGGTGACAGGAGCCAGGGTCATGGTCCATGATCAGAATGAGCCGGCCTTCATGGACGATGGGGGTTTCAATGTGCGTCCGGGTATCGAGACCTCCATCAGCATGAGAAAGGTGAGGAAGCAGCAAGGGTAGGAGCTGTGGACATGAGGTTAGGGGGGAGGTTTAACTTGGTGGGTAGATGGGTTGTCATGGACCCAGAGGGTGTTTAAGGGAGGGGATTAATGACAGGGAGGGGAAGAAGAGCAGCTTGCTGGACTAGACGAGAAGCATTTGGCTGCAATTTATCAGTGAACAAGGAAATGGAGGAAAGCAGGGGGAGCTGGCGTCCCGAGGGAAGCATGAAGAGGAGATACTGATGGACAAGCAGCATGTGGCATGGAAGCGTAGGAAGAGAAGAGCAAAGTGCCAGTCCTTCTGCGTGATGACTGTTTGATGTTCTAGGAGATGACTGTGCGTCTTGGGGGCAGTTACAGCGATTGCACGGAGGATGGCAGTGACGTGCCAGTGCAAAACCTGTACTCCTCCCGCTACACCGAACAGGTAACCATTATCGCTGGTCCCGTGCCAGCTTGTTTCCCTACTTTCCTGAAATGCCTCAGCCCCCCAGCAGCCACGCTTGCCCGTGGGCTCTGTTAATTGTATGATGTGATACAGGCTGCAGTGGGTTTGGTTCCCTTCTTCAGCCTTTTCCACCTCATATGCCTCCCAGGTCTGCATTCGCTCCTGCTTTCAGCTCAACATGGTAGAGCGCTGTGGCTGTGCGTATTACTTCTATCCCTTACCCGCTGAAGCAGAGTACTGTGACTACACAAAGCACGTAGCCTGGGGTAAGTGAGGAATAGTAAAGCTCATGCCCACCTGACCCTGTTTGGCCCACCTCATGTCCCAGTACGTCTCCTCATCGTCTTCAATGAGCTTCCTGCTGTGGGACATCCAAAAGACCCTCTCGTTTTGGATGGTTAGTCCCTCCGAGCTTGCTGAAGGAAACCTCTGGATTCTCCTCGCTGTCACACATCACCTTTTGTGTAGAGATACTGTGAGCTTACCTGGATTTACTTTCTCTGCTGCTCAGGCTACTGCTATTACAAACTCCTGGCTGAATTCAAAGCTGACGTGCTGGGCTGTTTCCACAAATGTCGGAAACCTTGCAAGTAAGTGTGATCGTCAGTCAGGTAGACTCTTTATTCCTAGAGGTGTTGGAAAGCATTCGCTGACAAGGGCAAAAGCTTGAGTTGAGCTGAGCTGCAACCCGAAATGGTATTTCTCCCTTTGGGAAGCCGAAATGGCTGAGGAGCATCGGTGTCGGCTCGGGGGTGAGCTCCCAAGGACTGTGCAGGAGCTCGCTGGGAAGTGGGGAGAACTTCAGCGGGGGGGAGTTTCTAGGTGTGCCTGGGGATTGACAGACCTGGCCTTGTGGCTCCTACAGCTTCAACAGCTAACGCGGCCTCTTGTCTTCCAGAATGACGGAATACCAGCTCTCAGCTGGATACTCCCGCTGGCCTTCTGCTGTCTCAGAGGTAAGGCGCGGATGTCCTGGCTCCCCAGCACTGCTCTGACCTCCTGTTTAGTCCTTCCTTAACTGGTACTAAACCTACAAGGTGACTGTCATCACGTAACGCAATTTATTACACTTTCATTTCAGGACTGGGTTTTTTACATGCTTTCCCAACAGAACAAATACAATATCACATCCAAGAGGTGAGAGGCCCTAAACAGAGGTTGTGTCCAAACCAGAAACCATCCCAGCAGAGTGTGTGTGTCGGGGGGTCAGAGTTAAGATTAAATCGCTGATCGGATGAGATTAGGCATGAGATTAGGCATGGGACCTGTGGACAAGGCCAGTGGATTTGAGTCAGAGTAGAGAGAAACTGAGACTTCAACAAGGACTGGGAATCCCAGTGAAGAGTCTGAAAAGGGTCAGCTGCTAGTATGAAAATAGTAAGCCCGGGGCAGCTGCTGCGTGATCGGGAGCCATGGTAAGGGCTAGTGGAAGAGCGGGAAGCAGAGCCATGCAGGAGCTTGTGCTGAGCCAACGTAGGATGCCACAAACGTTGGGTTTCATGGCGCAGTCTCAGAAGCGCACTCTAAGTACCAAAGATCGTATTTCGTGCAGAGTGAGGGAACTGCGGAGATGGGGAAAAGCCTCTGGGTGGTATACGTGTAAGGATGATGGGGGCAGAAAGGGACAGAGAAGACAATTGAGCTTGGTGCAGAAATGCAGGGATTGCAGATTTGAGGTTACTGACCCCCATCTTTCACTTACAGGAACGGAGTTGCCAAGGTGAATATCTTTTTTGAGGAGTGGAACTACAAGACCAATGGGGAGTCTCCAGCTTTCACGGTACCCACTTTACTGCCATGTCCTCTCTAGTCACCCGTTCCCCCAGGATGTCCCTCCACATTGGCAGGTGTTCGTTCCAGCAGCGTTGCTGGCTATCCAGTCTCTTTTCCCGTGGGAGGAACTCCCCAGCACCGCGGGGGCAGGCAGGGAGGCGAAAGACTCGAACCAGGGCTGTCCTCACTGCCCCTTCTCCGTCTCTTGCAGGTAGTGACTCTGCTGTCCCAGCTTGGGAACCAGTGGAGTCTCTGGTTTGGATCCTCTGTCCTGTCTGTGATGGAGCTTGCAGAGCTGATTCTGGATTTCATCGCCATCACCTTTCTCTTGGCCTTACGCTGGTTCCGTTCCCGGCAGCAGCCCCCTCCACCGGGACCCCCTCCAAACAGCCACGATAACACGGCTTTCCAAGACGAGGTGCCAGGTCTCAGCGCCCCGCACCGCTTCACTGTTGAGGCTGTAGTGACCATGCTGCCATCCTACAACAGCCTGGAGCCACGCGGACCGAGCAGGGACGCTGAGGCGGGACACGAGTGAGGCAGTGGCTTATTCCACAGTTCGGATGGGTGGCAATTGGTGTGGAGGCTGCGCACTTTCTCCGTGGGACCTGCGTTTCCTTCTTTCTGGGGTGCTCTACCTGGACCAGAGCAGAAGACTGCACTCTGGTTGGCCTGGGTTCATTGCTTTCACTACTGCAGGGTGAATCTTTCGGTCTCATAAAATACTACTGCTCTGGGGATCACCAGGGATGAGAGCTGATCTAGCGTATGCACGGGGGAGACGTCCACTTGGTTTCCTTACGCTCCTTGCCTGTGCACACCTACACATACACGCATGCTTTCTTTTCCCTGCAACAAGGATGCTGCCACAGTTCTGGTCTGTCGTTAATTAAAGAGGTTTGGCAGGCGTGACCGGCCTCCTCTGCGGTATGACAAGGGACAGGAGTGGAGTCTCAGCTGAGGTACAAGTCTCTCAACAGGCTCAGCTTTGTTAAGCTTTCCCTAAGGTCCCTGGTTGCTCTTTCCTAGTTCTTAATGTCCAGCTGATCCCAAGACCAAGCCCCCCACACTCTCCTCCCCCCGGAGAGAGGCTGCTTGTATAGCCCTGAGAGATGACAGCCACTGACGTCATCTCCATCTATATTATGCGCAATACTCTGGAGAGTGGCTGACGCTTGCTGTCGCTCCCAGGTCAGGATAAAACACCCCTGGCAGAATAAGGTCTCCCTTTTTAAGCTGCCTACGTGGCCCTGGTAGATCTCACCCGCGTAGCAGTCTCCTTCCTTGTGATACACCGTACGCATGTACGTTCAGCCATTTGATCATTTGCCAGAGCGTTTGGGATAAACTGATCCCTACCTAGGAGCTATGGAAACAAAGTGGCTATGCACACCCTCAAAACCACCCCAAACAGTAGCTCTGCTGCCGTGACAGCCTGCAAAAGAGGATCAGAGTAGCACGGGTCAGGCAGCGCCGGCTCCGCTGGTCCCTTCGCCGGTTCACCCGCAGAAGCTCTGCTGAGGACTGCGAAGCACAGAAGCGCTGCAGGCTTTAATCGAAGATCCTTTCAGGGTAAGCTTTAGCCTATTGCAATGCACGGCACAGGCAATCAAGGCCGGGACAAAGATGCTCCTCTTCCCAGGAACCGATTCGGGGATCTTCGCGTAAGAGCACACATCTTATTTCTTGCGCTAAGCTTGCCGTACTACTTTTTACAAATACTCAGCCTTCTGCTGCAGTGGTGTTTACACAGCACTTTATGGGGTATCAGGAGAGCAAGGGTGATGTCCTTCACAAACAGGATTATCCACTTGACTGGACTCAAACACAAACACCAGAATTTAAGCATTTAGGTTAGGCGAAGACCTATGGTACCATGTACCAAATCACACTGCAAACAGCCTCTTTGGAATTTAAAAACTAGTTAATCATAACAAAAGAAAAACTTCAGATATTTTAAAAATTGAGGTAGATGCACTGCCCTTGGGAAGCTGGAGGATTTTACTGCAGTGTAAATCTGTTGCCTAATTCTTCCCTCTGAGACGTTAAACACATGCTTCTTGTACTGCTCTTGCCTTCACTACCTAAATGCACTTTTCACTTCCCAGCAGAGAGTGATTTTCTTTCTCCTCACAGACATGAACGCTATATTCTTTTATTACGCAAATATTCACGGGTTTTCAAACTTCATCCCAGTGCTCAGCTGCTGCCCCTTGTTTGAAAGAGGAGATGATGTCTCTCTGCTGGGAACAGAAGCGAGCAATCTGGGGGGTGTCCTTCAGCACGGGGGGCAGCCCAGCAGAGGGAGAGCCCTGCAACCACAGGCCCTTAGAGGTGTGGGAACACGTATTCCCTCAGGAGGCCCCCACTGGAAAAAAACAGGACTTCTACAGACGTGGGGGAAAAAAAAGAAAACCCAAACCAAACACTTTCTGTGTTTATGCGAGATTTTAAAGAAGTAAAAACCTGACAGCGGACACATAAAGCTGTTTGCTTCACAAAACCACCTCCAAGTCAAGAAAGAGCAGGAGCAACATTGAAAGCAACAATGAGGTCATGGTTTAGTGGTGGACTTGGCAGTGATCGGTTAATGGTTGGACTCGATGATCTTAAGGGTCTTTTCCAACCTTAATGATTCTATGATTCTATGATAAGGAGTCTCTGTATATCATAAACATACTATTATTCATACATTGAGCATAATCTTTCTGGAATATCCAAAGAGTAAGACATGATTCTTCACATCACGCAGTACCTTGCAATAACCCTAAAATGGATGAGACCCACTGCATCACGCATAGTTGAGTAGGTAATTAAAGGAAGATTAATCAGAGGCAGAACTACTTGAAACATTAAATTCTCTTCCAACGTCATAAAGAAATATAGCTGTAGAAGGTGGTGATGTATTCCCTAGGGGAAGCTTGCACCATATTCTCTCTCTCTTCTCTAAAAGTGGTAAAAAGCAAAAAAAAAAAAAAAAAAAAAAAGGGTTTTGACTGATGAACTTGAAGTAACAGCCCCATTCTGGGTAGCTGTAAATCCAGAGTTAAAAGCCTGTACAACCATGAAGCTGTTACACAAGTTGGTAAATAGATTAGCCCTCCCTGTCCCAAGGATCAGTGCAAAAATTGCCATCTTGGGAAAAACAAGGTGAGCCTCCCGGGAAGATCCCTACGCTTCTTGTGAGCTGCCAAGACCACAAATCATCAGCTCAGCAGATGTAGGGTGAGCTCGGGCTGGCCGAGAACAAGAGGCGAGTCCGGCAGCGCCGGAGCGCGAGTGCGGAAAACGGAGTGTTTCACAGAGAATGTGAAATACGACAGAAAAGGGGAGAAAGCGTGCGTTTAGAGGGATTCGTCGGTCAGCAAAAGGCGAATTTAAGGTCTGAGCTGGGGTGAATTTGTACAAGAGGAGAAAGCCGAGTGGATGCAAATGCTCAGTAGTCCTAGGTACGTTAAAAGCATAGCGCAGTTACTTGGAGGACGTGGGAAACGTGGAAGGAGCTCCTGTAGGTCAGGACACGGAAGAAAACCAAGTTGTGTCTTTTTGGACTGGGAGCCTCTGTCATGCAGGGGAAGGCAGAGAAGCTGGAATACAGTGCTTGAAGGGGGAAGGGAAGCGCGGGAGAAGAAAGGGCATTTTGTGGATCAGTTGGAGTATGAGAGTGGTTTGTTTTGTGGGAATAAGCAGCACGGAAGCGGGTAGTTCCACGTACTTAAGGAGAAGAATGAGGATGAGAAAAAGGAAGGTTTATATGATGGGGAAATTACAGAGGAAGAGGAAGGATGAGTGTTTAGGAGCTTAAAAACAATAGCAGAGGATTTGTGGAAGCGTTTGGTGCTGCTGAAATACAAGGGAAGAGAGGTGAGCTCTTTTGGAATGTGGAAGAACCCACAGAGACGGGGCGTAAAGGGCCCAGGTGCCTGTGGGACTGTGGTGGTGGCAGCCATCTGCAAGTTGAGGGCTAAGAGCATTTGGAAGTCGTGTGCTAGCAGAGAAAAGGGATACAGACAGGCTGGGAAATGTAGGGACACTGACGTTTCTGAGTGTGCCAACCACGAGATCAGATGAATCTGGAGGATCTGAGAACCCCCGAGAAAGGTCAGAGTGTAGCGGGACTGGGGAAATGGGAAAAAGTACTGCAAGAAAGGCAAGAAGGGGCCAGCCCCTCCAGGAAGGACACAAACTAAGCACAGGGTGGTTTGAGAAGGCAGGGCAGACTGGGGCAGGGACAGAGAGCCATGAGCAGGCATACCCTGCTATCTGCTGACAACTTATTCCTTGAAAGTGTGACAGTCACACTTTGACAGATACCAAAACTATTTTTTTCCGTAAGAATAAAGGTAATAGAGGTAATAGAGGTAGGTAATGCCTACTTATAATACCTACTGTTACCTAGGTAAAGGTAATAAAGGTAATAGAGGACATGCATGGAAACACAACATACGTGTAAGTGTCTAGAGAAGCTAGAAAATGAGAAAACCACCACTTCAGAAAATACATTTAGAAGAACTAAACTCTGCTCGCTGGAGTCCTTAGAGAAGCTGGACAGATGGGTGCAAGGTTTGCCTGCACAGATTGAGCTCAAACCTAGAAGGAATTTCAGGAAAGGGTTACCAGGCTCTTGGGAGAGGCTCAAGAAGATCTAAGGGCTGGAGATGTGCTACATCAAGAAATGAAAAGGGCAGCAGTGCCGTTGGTGAAAGGACGGAGGGGAAGCAGAGAGATGAGGAATACACCGGAGGGATGGAGGCGTTCAGTCTTGCAGTTCTTGATACTTCCCCACGAGCGGTATTGAAAGCGGTCTTGGGAGCACAAGAGAGGAAAGTGCCTTCAGCTTCCAAGTACCCGCTTAAAGGCAACGAACTAAAAAAAAGCTTAGTATCTGGAGATTATGGCAAATGTATTAAAAAAAACCCAACAAAACAGTGCAAGGGCTTTTGGAAAAGAAGCCTGGGAGGAGAGAACATGAAAAGAGTAATTTTGGCCTCTGCAAGAATCATTTAGTGGGTCTCTGTGCCGAAGGGATGTGATGGGGCTGTTCATATTGGAAACCTGGGGTGCAAATAAGGGTGATCTGAAGAACCATCTCTGGCAAAAAATAGGTCGAAGATTATCAGAAGTTTGGAGGCTGAAGTGCAACCTTATTTTGGCCTGCAGAACGGGAAGTTTTGTGAAGGGACCCAGGTACTTCTTCCAAGAGGAGCACTGTAGGTAATCTGGAAGAAACACCAGGCTGAACTCACATACCCAACAGACACAGCTCAGTTGCCTATTTTGTAAAACCTATATCCTTATCTGTTACATCTCTCAGACAGTAATTATTTGCTTAGAGGTCAGAAGATAGATAAAACTTTACTTCCCCATTATTGCCTCTCTCCACCAAGTTAAGGCTTCCCGCCTCGGAGCGGGGACCTGTCGCTTCGCAGGGAAGCGAGGTCCACGAAACAAGTCTTGATGCTGCATTCCTACTCCAAAGGAAAATCTTTTGTCTTCCCCACCATCATCCAGTTACTCTCCAGCCGAGACAACACAACAAACCCCCCCCCCACGGATGAGAGCATACTTTGGTCAGCGTGTAGGAACCTCAGGAAAGGCCAGAGCAAGGCCTCGGACACCTAGAAACGTGAGGCTTTACGACATACCCATTTAAGAGCAGCATAGTTGAGGCCTTTCTCACTACATCTGAAGGTGTCAGGATAAAGCAGTTAATAGGGGAGCTGCATGTTTAAAGGCAGAGCTTGAATTTCTAATTAGACATATGACGAACTACTCTGCCAAAGCCTTGGCCTTGCTTTTAGTGCACATTTAAAGCCATGTTTTGTCCAAGGAGCAGCAGAGGTGCCGATGCGTTAGAGGATGGCACCTCAGGAGGCGAGCTCCCAGCCAAGCACGGTACTTTAAACACCTACCGGAGGATTTCTGGTTAGACAGGCAACTCTTTTTGCAAAAAACTTGCACAACGTAGTCAGGCACAACCCTGGGGCAACTTTCAGCAGCAAGCTGAGCCCCAGCTCTGTGTTCCAGAGCAGTTGGCCTGCTTTGGAGAGTGAGCAGTCGAGTCCCTAGGCTTGGCTAGGGGCTTAGACGCTCCGTAGTCAACGCTCTGGCAACACAGCTGTTCCAAGAATAAGGTTCCCCCCCCCCCGACATGAACAAGGCTGAGAATGAACAGGAAGACAACGCACAACTTGGCAGGAATTGTAGCACGACGAGTTCATTCGGGTTGCGCAGGCCCGATCTGCGCTGAAGTTTCGACTGCACACGCTGCTTTAATCCACCCTCCTTTCCCAGGAAGGCTTAGCCTAGCTGCGCTGCTCCAAACTCACCGCTGACTGTACGTTGTTCCGGTATGATTTTGGTGATGTTTAAGATTGGACAAAGATTGGTTGTAGGGGAGCCACAGGGAATACCATTTTATAGCCTACAGTTTGTAACAGCGGGGGCAGGTGTAAGGGCACAAGTACCTCATTTTAAAATACTTCCACACTGGACAAATCTCCATCATTTCTCTTTAACGAGTTTCAAGTGTACAGTGAAGCAAAACAAGGGGACACTTACCTTTATTCCAGCCATGCTCCAAGATAATGCCATGAACAGCATCCTACTCTCAGAAGTCATTTGGATCATGAACACATGTCCTGGCACCAATGGAGAAGCGTTTTCGGGGTTTAAGGACCTGAGGATAGGTTACTGAAGCCCAAAGGCAGCACAGCCCAAGGAACTGGAGCTATCAGCAAGACGCCCTCCCGTCGAGGGGACTGCCTCCCCACGCGTCAGTGGCTGGGCACTGGGTGGATAAAAGGAGAGCGGGATTGAGCAGCCTCTTCCCCCAGAGCTGCTGGTCCATACATCTTGTTCCAGACTTACCACAGAGCCAGACCAGCACGTGGCTCCAGTACAGCTGGAACTACCACCAGTGCAATGGCAGACCATCCACTGCTCTGAGGGCCAGAGCTTCAGGGGGGTGTGTGTATAGCATGGAAGTGAGCAAAAAAAAAAAAAAAAAAAGAAAAAGATCCAAAAAGTGTGGTATCCCAGCCCCTCCCCACCCCCGACAGACCAGACAGACTCAGTGAGGTGGTGAATTGTGTTTCTTAGAGACCATTTAAAGTACATGAGCTGATTACTATAACATGCCAGAGGAAATTACAGTTGTGTTTATAGAGGAAGGAAATAAACTGCACATGCGTGAGTGGCTGTAATGCTGTGGACAGCAGAGTCCCTTGCTTTTACTCAGAGGGCCTTGGTGTTTGGTTTTTTTTTTTGCCCATGCATAGAGACACAGAGGAGGGGAAAAGGAGCAGAAGAAGAGGCAACATACAACATCTAAGAGAAAGAAATGGAAGAGACAGCCTAGGGGGACCTCAGCCCCCAGAGGAACAGGAGGAATGGGGCACCAAAGGCTTGTTTAGAAGAGTTCAAAAGAATTGCTGGTCTGGGGGCCTCAAGCTTGTATGCCCACCCCCTAAAATGATAGCAGTAAGTAGTACAAGCAGGCCCTGGCTCCTCTTCAGTAGATGCACTTCTGACCGTCCATCACATCTCAGTTCCACAGGGAATTAGGGAAGTGCTCAGGGGACGAGGGCTGCTTCACTCCAGATCTTCATCTCTGCCCTCACCCAAGGTGGAGAGGGATGGAATTGCAGGGAGATGAACTCAGCGCAAATGAAATGCTGGGGCATGGAAGTGAGCATGCAAAACCTAGCCCCTTCCCAGATGCCCTGTGAGAAGGAAAGGGGCTTCCCCGGCACGCCCAACGAAACAAAACATCCGCTCCTCCCATCTTTTGTACTACACTCCCATCCGGGAACTCCAGTGATGTTCTCCCCTGCCTCCTGGCATCATCTTAAGTTTAGACAGGTCCCGGTGTATTCTAGAACTGAGGCAGAGATTTAATTCCTAATTAAATTAACTTCCTAAATTAAAGGAGTGCCCTCTTCCCAGTCTAGATGACAGGCTACAGCTCAGGTTGTAAAAAAAGAAGATGCACATTCCTCAGAAGACTCTGCAGAAACTGAGGAACAGGGCAGCTCATTTAACCCCAGGTTTGACAACACGTTCAAGCAACTAGGGGCTCCTGTTATTATTGACGGAGGAGAACAAGGAGATCGCTTACGGAAAGCCACAGTGTTCCATGCTGCCAGTTTACTTCCAGCAGAGACCATCTTGGATCTAAAGTCAAGAGAGCCCCTAGCAAGTGGGAGGATTTCAGTTTGAGAGGCAAGATCTCCAGAGATCTAAGCTGCCAAACTGGGACATCTGATGTCGCTTTGCAGTACCCGTGCCCGGAGCAGCATTTCCCTTTGAATCCCTAGCTAACCCTCCCGAGTATTTCCTAACTCCTGCTGAAAGTTAGGGCTTTGTGGTAGCAAAAACAGAACAGATACTCGCAATCAGAAAGCTGCGTGGCTCCATCAGTCTCGTCTGGAATACCTCCAGTCTCCTCCACCTCCATCTGCTACATAGCGGCCTTCCTCTGACATTCAACCCCGTAACGCAAAAGCAAAACTCCCGCTCTGCCACTACCCCAAAGCTGGCCAGAAAGCTACCAGACAGTAGAAAGCCACAGGGTCCTGGCTTGTGTCTGCATAGATGAAAGGAATATTTGACACCCCCCACCAGACCCCTTACTCTTGTTCTTTTCTTCCCTCTGGCAGGAGATTTTACTCCTACGCGTGCCTTTTAGATCGTAAAAAAACTCCTTTCACTTAACTGCGTTTAGTTTGTTGCACTTGACTGAGGTAATCATGTAGGCTCTCCTCTATAACAACTGAAATGGCCATGTTCAGACAGCAAGTCATCTGAAAATAAGGACAGGCAGAATAAATAATTTCTTTAATTGCTCACCTCTCCACGGCTAGAGAAATCTAGATGACTACCTCTAGCTCGGCCAGATGGCTCACGGTCACCGACCAACGCAAACCAGCCTTTATTTCAGAAGCTCAATGAAAAGCTTAAGTCATGCTGTGACCCTTTTTAGGCAAAACGCTAAAGAATCTCACATGCTGAAGTCCTTCATCCCCAAAGGCACTGCGTTAAGGCATTCTTATTTTGCTAGAGTCCACACAGGCACTATTTGACAAGCTCACACCCCAAAATAAACCACAAATTCCCTGCAGAAGAGCAGGAGCAATAGCTACCCACTCCTCCTCTACTTCCCCTTCCTCGAAACTCAGATGACCCTCCCTAGAGCTGCAGCAGCTGTTGGAAGAGTCTAACCATGTTCAGTAGAGCGCTTCAGAGTCCTATACAGAAGACAAATTAAAACCAATAAAGAAATCAATGAAGAAGCTAGGTGGAAAGGAAGGGAAGGAAAGATTCAGGGGCAAGAAGAGACAGGCAAGGTGACAGGGGACAGTAGGCTGCAGACTGAAGGAGCTACATTCAAGTAAAAAAGTAGACTGGAGACAAAGCAATAGGAAAAAAAAGGAAAGAACAAAAGGGCAAGTTACACCAAAGGTCCCCCAGAGAGCTCCAAATCCCCCACCAGGGAAGGGACTTGCCAACCCACCCACGCCAGGGTAAATGCCCCTCATACTCACAGGTTGCCCTGACCTGGCAGACAGAATTTCCCATTTCTACAATGATGGCCACCCCCAATGCCTTCCGTTACTACCTAAAGCACAGTATTCCCACAGTAAGCGTGGGACTTCCAGCACCACCACCTCCCTTCCCCAAGGACTGAAGTTAACACTTATGCAACCAAGACCCTCCAGATCTCAAACCAAAAAGGCAGAGTTTAAAGCACTCTCGAGTTGGTGCTTCTTCACCTTTGATCCTGGGCTGCTCGGTACTTACTTACAATCACCACCACCACAATGGCACAAATCACTCCCATCATGATCATCATCTGGAGAGAGAGAGAGAGATTGTCAAAGAGTAATACTCAGAACAGATTGGCAAGTTCACATCTTCCCTGACAGCCAGGGAACATAAGCCAGACCCTGAAGGCAGGACAGCCAAGGCGTCAGTCTTTCCACAGTGAAAGAATCCTAGGCATCTGAAAGAGTTATTAAGCCCCAACCACCCTCTCAAAGCCCTGCAGGAGAGGAGTACCCCATTTCCCTCTAACGAAGGAGAGGAGGGCACTAGGAAACTCACCTTGCAGTTCTTCCACCAGTACTTCCTTTTGAGTTTTGCTGCGCTGCTTTCAAATTGTGAGGCGCCGGCCTGAAGTGCATCTGCCCGGTCATCTAGCTCTGACAGTTTCTGGTCTCGTTCCAGCACCTTGTCTACGTTTACACGCATTATATCAACCACCTGCAGAAGGAAGAATAGCAGCAGCAGTTGTATTGGTAAAGAGAGTTGAAAAAGTAGGAGCAGTAACGTGGCCAATAACTAACGCTAAGGCACTAACAAGCGAAAGCCCTAAACAAAGAAAAAAAGGTCAAGATATGAAACAGCTTCCAAGTCGTTGCCTACTTTGAAGTGGGGGGGGGGGGGGAAACCCTGTTAAAGTATCAGTTCAAGTACGCTTAAACCAGGTCCTCAGCCCCATTCTCCCCCGTTTTTAAAAAGCTCTCAAATCCAGCAAGCCTAAGGCACCCTCCTCACCAGAGTCATCTTATGCTCACCCCCGAGCAACTGCAAAGAGCACTTAGAGCTACATGTTGCTGCCCCAGTGAGGCACAAAGGCGTTACTGCATGGCAGCAGCCACGCTACGCTGACCCTGGGAAGTCAGGCAAGGTTCCCCTCACATCCCACCTTCAGCCTGGACCCTTCCCTTCAAGCAGCAGGCAGGGACCGAGAGCTGTTCTGGATGCTGTAGAGCTTTCTTTCCATAACAGATACGAGGCACCAACAAAATCGAACAGGCCTGCTCCTTAGAAGTCCTATCTGGAATTAAGCAGCTTTTAAACGTAAAGCAATTTCGTCTCTCCCCCGAGCTCTTTATGGGTCTGGCACCGTACTTGGAGTATCGGGGATTAATGCACTGCTGGTAGGGGCATGAGGAGAGCGCCCAGCCCCTCAGCAGCAGCCGCCTGTCGAGAGCAGCGCTGCTGCAGAGCAGGGGAGCCCCGGGGAAGCCGGCGGGGCGGGCAGAGCTACCAACCTCCTCCACTTGGGCCTGCGTCTGCTGCAGCCGGCGGTTACTGCTCAGGTTGGGGGGCGGCCCGGGGGGGCCCCCGCCAGGGGCTCCTCCTTCTGGGGCCCCGGGGACGGGTTGCTGAGCTGGGTCAGACCTAGGGAACACGCAGAGACAGGGGCGCGGAGCAAACCCAGTCAGCGGCTTGAGAGAGAGGACCCCCACCCCCCAAAACCCACCTGAACCCCGCTGCCCCCGGCTGGGGTAGCGGCGGCAGCAGCCCCGGAGGCCCGCACCCTCCCCGGATCCCCCCCCCCCCCGGACGGGGAGCGGGCGAGCTCAGGGGCAGAGCCCGGAGCAAGGAGAGGCCCGGGAGGGCCAGCCCCGGGGCGGGGGGCTGCCGGGCTGCGGGCGTGCCCGGCGCTGCGGCCTCCCGGGAGCCGGGGAGGGGGGTGACGGCCGGAGGTGACCGGGAGGCGGCCCGCAGCGTGCCGCAAGCGCCGGGAGGAGGGCGGGGGACGGGGCCACGCCGTCGGGGAGGCAGCGATCCCCGGGGCGCGGGGGGGGCGGTGCGGGCAGCCCTGCCTGCGGCTGCTGCAATGCGCCACTCGGCCCCGCCGCCGGCCAGGACGCGGAGCTCCGCGCTGGCCCGTTCCCTCCCGCTCCATCCATCCACCGCCACGCCGCAGCCCGCCCGCCCGTCCACCCGCGGTGGGGCGGACACTCACATCGCCGAACCGGACCAGGACACCCGGGCACGCCGCAGCAGGCAGCTCCGACCCGCGCCCCCTCCGCTGCGCGCCGGTACGGCCGCCGCCGCGCCCCCGAATTTATAGCCGATGAGGCCCCGCCCTTAGAGCCAACAGCCAATCGAAAGTGTCCGCAGGCGGGACTCGCCGGCAGCAGCAAATCAGCGCCTCCTTTGGGTTCCTCCGCAGCCAATCAACGCTCCTCGGCCCTGCCGGAGCGAGGCGCCCTGTGAAGGCGGGGATTTAGCCGAGCCCCGCCCCTCCCTTGCAGCCGCCCAATGGGAACAGAGCCCGCCCACGCCCCCCCCACGCTCGGCGTGCGCGAGCCGCGCGGCGCCCCGCCCCTGCGGAGCGGCCGGCGGCGGGGGGGGGGCCCGGGGCCGCGGTGGTTCCGCGCCGCCGCCCCCCCCCCCCATCCTCCCGGTCCCGAAGGGGCCTGGGCGGCCGCCGGGGCCCTCCCGCCGCCTGCCGCTGAACCCGCGCACCCCTGCCGCCGCACAGGGCCTGAGCACGCTCACCTGCCCCCTCCGGTTTTCCCCCTTGGAGCCCAGCCGGTGCCGTTACGGCGGGGGGGGGGGGCTGCGGAGAGCCGCCATAGCTCCCGCCTCCCTCTGTTTGTTGGCTCCGGTTAAGCCGCCGTCCCTGCAATTAAGAGATGGCGTTGCTGGCCCGCCGCCACCCCACAGCACGGCCCAAAGAGGGACCTGAAGGAGCCCCCGGGGCGGCTGGCGGGGGAACGGGGGGGGGGGGGGTCCGGCAGCCGCCCCGGGAAAGGCTGCGTGTCGGGGCCTTCCCCTCCGAGGGCTGTGAGGAGCCTGCGGGACCAGAAGGGAGGACCCTTCCCCTCGGGACAAAAAGGGAGGCGAGAAGCCCCTCCGTACGGTGAGTAGGGCGGCAAGCGGCTGGTTGACACCTGCGCTTTCCTTTCGCAGGGCGATGCAGGCCGTTCATAGAAGTTTTCGGTGTCAGATCTGATAGATTAGCAAGATACACGAGATAGAGACGCTCCAGATAGCGTGGCCAGCAGGACCAGGGAGGTGATGGTGCCCCTGTGCTGGGCACTGGTGAGGCCGCCCCTCGAGTGCTGTGCTCAGCGCTGGGCCCCTCACCCCAAGGCGGCCATGGAGGGGCTGGAGCGTGGCCAGAGCAGGGCAGCGAGGCTGGGGCAGGGGCTGGAGCACAAGGCTGGGGAGGAGCGGCTGGGGGAGCTGGGGGTGCTCAGCCTGGAGAAGAGGAGGCTGAGGGGAGCCCTCATCGCTCTCTGCAACTGCCTGAAAGGAGGCTGGAGCCAGGGGGGTCGGTCTCTGCTCCCCAGGAACAAGTGATGGGACGAGAGGGAACGGCCTCAAGCTGCGCCAGGGCAGGTTTGGGTTGGATATTGGGAAAAACTTCTTCCCCGAAAGGGCTGTCAGGCCCTGGCCCAGGCTGCCCAGGGCAGGGGCCGAGTCCCCATCCCTGGGGGGATTTAAAATATGGCTAGATGTGGTGCTGAGGGACATGGGTTAGTGGTGGGCTTGGCAGTGCTGGGTTAACAGTTGGACTTGATGATCTTAAAGGTCTTTTCCAACCTAAACAAGTCTATAATTCTAAATTACAGCCTGGGAGCCAAAAGACCACAACTCCAAGGAAGGTAAAGACTTAATACAGAGTTGTGACTACAGGCAGATGGTTTGCAGACAGGACTGCTGAAGGTTAAGGAGCAACCTAGCGCTAGCCTCAGCAGAACTGAAGGTTTTCAAGCTGTGCCTTCAGAGAAGCTGCGAAGGGACAAGTCTTGGAAGAAGCGTCCGTAGCTTGGCGACCTTCCCGCCGCAGGTTGAGGGCTGTTCCAATAACCATTGCAATAACAGAAGATGGAGCTTGTGGAACTACGGGCCCACAGAGCCCTTGCCAAGTTGGTGCTTAGGGATTAAGAGCTGACAAAGGGTACAAGATGCTTTTCTCTGACACTTTCCCAGTTTCTGACATGCTTTCAGCCAAGGGTTTGCTACACCTGTGGTTTACGTGTGTAATAACCCCCAGCCGCTCTCTTCCAGGTGCTTCCTCAGTCTCCACATGTCCTGAATCCTCACCACCTTTTAGCAAGAGTCCCGCAGGGCTGCCACCCTGCTCCTGAGAACATGGACTCCGGCTGCTTGAACACAGACTTTGGCTTTGCCTTTCTCAGGCTTCGACCTACAGAAAGTTCTTTTCGTTCCCTGCCGCTTCCAACCGAGTGCTTCTAAAGCATTGCTCTGTAACAGGATACATAAAGTCAGCCCAATTAACAACTGAGGGAGAAGAGAGAGGCAGATGTTTGCTCATCGCACAGATTTTTCTCAAGTGTATAATGGTCTTTGTGATGCTGGACTAGAGGGATGCCAGCTTTGACTCACCACAACTTCTCCTCTAAAGGAACCAGTAACGGTTATGGAAAACTAGAAGCTAGAGTTTTTTTAAAACAGTTAAGTGCCTGAATTACTTTTGTGAAGCCTGACTAAATTATAAAGAAAAGGCCACTGGGTCAGTAAGGGCCATTCGTATGGGGTTAAGTCATCATCAGTGTGAAAGAGAGACAAATCCTGTTCTAAAGACAGGTTTTGATGCATTTCAACTGACATTTGGATCATTCACACTTAATATTAATCACAATTAAACGGAGGGCAAGGCGGCAAGCAGCGAGCAGAAAGAGGTATTGGCAGGCACTCTTATCACGGACTTGAAAATTTGGCTGGGAGGAAAAAACCTAAGATGGAGTGTACTGAAATGGTCAAGTAGGATGTGAGAACCTGGGGCTCAGCGAGACCAAAAGGATGCTAGAAGCCTGGCCAAAAAGTAGAGGGCTCTCGGGCCAAGTTCAGGGATGCAGGCTGGAACAGATGCCTGCGAGCAGTACGTCAGAAATGACTGAGGGGGCAGAACTGGCAGAGAGGAGCCCAGGCCTGGAGCAGCAGCAGGACCTCGGGTCTGGGCCAGAAACGCACAGCGAAGGTTGCAGAAAGCACCGGGGACCCAACTGTGTGAAAGCTGCCTTTATTCTGACCATGCCGCCACAAAACCACGCTCCGCATGCCGAACCCACGGTCGCTCCTAGCGGTGCTTCCCGGTACGATTGAAGCGCCTGTACAAGTACCGGATCCTCTTGTTGAGTTTGTGGTAGTCCTCTACAAACATCCGATCGCCCACCACCTGCTTCTTGCGGATGCACCTCTGCAGCTCGTTCCCCCGCCAGCCTCGCAGCCACTTGGGCCCCACGATCAGGTTCTTCGGGTGGATCTGGAAGTCACCTGAGAAGAGAAGGGCGGAGCAGAGAGGATGAATGAAGCCAGGGCCTGGAGGAGGCCTCCCCGCCGCCCTCCCGCTGCTGGAGGAGCCCCTCGCCCGCAGGTGGGTCCGCCCTCCCGCCCCGGGGCCTTACCCAGGATCCCCACGTTGTCGTAGACCCCGAACAAGGCCCGTTTTTCCGTCCACCGATCCACCTGCTTGGGCTTCGGCGGCTCCTTGATGCGGAAGGCGCGGGTGAGCCCTGCCAGGGGCGAGGAGAGGGGCACGGGGAGGCCGGGCCGCACCGGCCCCCAGCGCCTCCCGCCGCCGCTAACGCTCCGCTCGGCCCGGCGCAGCAGGGGCGCGGCCCGGCCCAGCAGGGCTCGCCCCGCCGCCCGCACCAGCGCCGCCATTGGGGTGACCCCGCGGGCGGGGCCGGGACCGGTGCCACCGCCCCGGTGCCTCCGGCCCGGCCCCTTCCGCCCGCTGGGGCCGTCGGGAAGCGGAAGGACGGTGCGGTGACGTCACGCCAACGGTCGACGAGGGGGGGAAAAGGGAGCCGGCGATTGGGCGAGGCGCTGGCGCGCGGTTGCCCTGCTGGGCGCTGATTGGGCGGGGGGGGGAGAGGCGGGGCCCGCGCGGCCCGCGCGCGCTGGTTTGAGTGCCCGGGCCTGAGGCAGCGGCAGCGGCGGCGGCCGGCGGGGTTGCGGTGGGGCCATGGCGGCGGCCTGGGAGTTCCAGCTGCCCCTCGCCCCCGCCGACCTCCTGCGGGACGGCGGCCCCGGGCACTACGTCGTGCAGGAGGTGCTGCCCGCCCGCGAGCTGCCGCCCGCCCTCACGGGTAAGCCTCCACCCCGCCCGGCCCGGCCCGGCCCGGCCCGCTCCCGCCGCCGGCTCAGGGCCGTGACTCCCCGCTCCTCTCCGTGTTTCCCCGCAGCTTTCCGGGCCGCCTTCCGGGCGCGGGGCGCGCTGGCAGTGCTGCAGCACTTCGATTCCCTCTACAGCTTGCTCCAGTGAGTACCGAGCGACGGGAGCGGGGCCGGGGCTCCGCGGGGACAGCGGGAGCGGGGAGGGTTGCGGAGAGGCTGCTGCGCCCGGGCGCTCACGCCTCTTGTTGGGGGTGTTTCCTCGCTGCTCTCATGCCCTCTGCTTGCCCTGCAGCCACTTCCGAGCTGTGGGGACTGCTGTCAAGGAGGATGCCCTGGAGCTGATGATGCAGGGTGGGTATCGGCTGTTTCCAGCTGAAGCGGGAGTAATAGAGAGGTTGCTCTCCTTCGGCAGCTCAATGATGATATAAAGGCTAATGTGACTTGACCAGCTGGGTTGCACCCTCAGCCCATTCCTGTAACATGGGTCTGTAATCTTGGTGGACAATGCAGAGCGGTGCGTGTTCGCTGTAAGGGCAGGCCGACAGAAAATCCCCTTCCCCGCGTCCCTGGAAAATACGTCTTTGGGATGCATCAGCTCCGAGCAAGCGTTTCTCTGAGCTGACGGGGGGCTGTTGGGGATAGGATAGGACAGCGCGCCTGAGGTTTGGGCTGCAGGGGGTAGCCCACGTTACAGCTGGCGAGATGTGAGCACACGTCTTTGGTAATCTGATGACTGCTCAAAGTCTCTAAAGAGAGGATGGCTGAGGGGCCTGGCAAGGAGTCCTCACGACTTTCCGCCTCTCTTCAGTGGTGTCCCATCATTCCAATGAGCTTCCTGGCATCCTGGGTGATTCTGGGCTGAGCCGCGCAGACCGCGTCGCTCACCTCAACGCTCTCAAGATGAACTGCTATTTGCTGGCCGGCCTGGTGGACGCCTTTGAAATGGAAACCTGCAAGAGTAGTTTGCTGGAGGTGGACCTTGCTGGGAAGGTAGGCGAGGGGACTGGGAGGAAAACAAGATGATAAAAGCAGAAAACGTGTAAGTTTGACTCTGTGCTATCCGTCAGATGTTATAGCTGGATTTATTTAAACACGATGCTGACAAGAGCAGTGCATAATGCGGAGTGCTGGGATTTCTGTGAAACTGTACAAGGAAAACAGCCGAAGGGACAACATGTGTCTAAACACCAGCAGGGCCTCAGATGCCCAGGCCTCTCTGTTTCACTCCTCAGTGTCTGGCTGGTACTTAGCGTGCCCGTAATTTCTCAAGAGTTCCCTTCTGTGGTCAAAGATGACAGCAACGGCCGTTCGATGCGGGCGTATAAGCTTCTCGCGCATCTCGCCGTATGTCTCTTAACGCTGTAGGATTTAACAGTCATTTTCTTTTTTGAGGGAAGCAGGGTGGTGATGGTGTTTTTTCTGTTGTCAAGCTGCTGATGTATCACATCGCATAATATTTCTAGAACAAGAAGAACCGTACCAAGACCCCTGGATCCTTGTGGGAAGAGGAGAGGGAGCCGCTCTTACGGCTGCTGACGCAGTTGCTGCAGCTGGATCTCCGTCAGCTTTGGAGTGGTTTGGTGGTGGAAGAAGAGTTTGTCAGGTACGGGATGGAGTGGGTGTAGAGGTGGGATGGGTGACAGCGGTTTTCTGGAAGGGAGGGTTAAATGTTAAATCTGCCAGTGAGGTGGCATTACAGCCCTCAGCGGGGTGCAGATCCCTGGGAAACTGAGGAAACCATCTTGAGGCAAAAGCGATGTGTTTAGGAACCTCTTCCTTTTCTCGTGTAGGCCTCTCAACTTCAGGTGTTGTTTGCTCAGGTTTTTAAGGATACCGGAGAATCTCTCTGGTTTGAGAGAAACGTTTGCGTAGTGCAGTGTGCTAGAATGACGGCGATGCGAGTTGTGACAGTGAGGCTCACTGTTTCTCTTCTGTGGCTTTAGCTTAATGACAGGAAGCTGCTACCGTATCCTGGAGAACCCAAGTATCGGTCTTCAGAAGTACCGGGCCACACGGGAGGCTGTGACACATCTGCTTGCTGCAGCTCTGACTCACTATGATCATATGTTCAGTGAGTTCCTGCTCCTTTGCCTTCTTCCTGAAGCCATTCCCAGTTACTTTCCCTGACCTCTTTCTTCCTCTTCACGTGCCAAAGATGCCACTCTGAAGATCACACAGATGCTGCAGCACTTTGAACATGTAGCCCCGGTGTTTGCACAGGCTGTGAGCCTCTGGGCTACGGAGTATGGTCTGAAAACCCTGGTGGGCGAATTGCTGAGGTGAGAAAAATACCCCGAGGCTTGTCCTTCTGTCACTAGCAGCTTGAGGCACCCCATTCCTTGTTTCATCTTTCTGTGCAGGGAAATCGGACAGAAATGTCCGCAGGATCTGGGCCGTGATGCTTCTGGAATCAAGGGTTATGCTACCTTTATAACTGAACTGGCTGAACAGATTCCAGCTCTGGTGCTATCCAACATGAGCGTTCTCCTGCATCACTTGGATGGGGAGGTACATTTCTACAATATTACCTGTCTGGAGAAGTCAAGAGGTGGAGGTGCTGCTGTTCAGTTTTTCTGTCTGAAAACAGAATCTCTTTCGCAAGGATCAAGTAGCCAAACCCTGCCCTTTGGAATAGCTTCTGCCCTTACCTACAAGACGCAAAGCAAACAGAAACCGTGACATCTACTGTCTGGTTGTCACTCCCAGATACCAGAGAACGGGAGACCGCTTACTGGTCTGAGATCCCAGCTGTTGTCCCTTGTTCTTCAGTACTTAATGAGTTTGTCGTTGTGTTACCTTTTCTTAAACTGCCCTTAAAAGCCATAAGTGTTTCTCATACCAGTTCTTGGCTTCTGTGGACCTAGCTGGGTCGCAGGGTCGGATTACGCTGTCTTGCAGGCACAGCCATGTTCACCCAAGGTTAATACAAAGTCCGTAATGGAGAAATTCACTTCAGGCTGGAGCCTGGGACTTTGCATATCAAGTCATGTCTTTTTGTCTGTTCCTGGTTCAGCAACTCTTCTTTTTGCAGAGTTACATGATGCGAAATGCCATTCTGGCAGCTATGGCCGAAGCGCTGGTGCAGGTGCTGAATGGTGACCAGCTGGAGGAAGCTGCCCGTGGCACTCGGGACCAGTTCCTGAACATGCTGCAGGCCCATGTCTGTGACATCAATGGCTTTGTGCGCAGCCGCGTGCTGCAGCTTTTCACTCGAATCGTTCAACGCAAGGTAAGTCTGTGCTGGGGAAATGGCCTTGCCTCAGTTATCCGTTCCCTTGTTTCTTCTAAGGGATTTTCTGTCACCCTGCTCTTTGTTTGCAGAGACTGAAGTTTAACAGAGAAAGGTGTTGTCCTGTGTGTCTGCAATTCCCTTTTCCCAAGAGACCAAAGATCCTAGGGGCGAGGGAACCGGGGAACAAAAATTAAATGCTGCTCTAGGCTAGAAGGAAGTTAAATTAAATGCTTCACAGGCTAGAAGGAAAAGCACGCTACGCAAGCTGGTTTTGGACATTGGTGTGGGAAAACATCACCCTCGCTAGATATACTAAGACTCGACTCAGTGGGACCCTGGATAACCTAATATAAGTCCTTGCTTTCAACACAGGTTGGACCAGATGATGTCCAGAGGTCCCTTCAGGCCCAGAATTTCCTATAAATCTGTAATCTCTGCCTTGTAGTGCATTCATATGTCTGCAGTAAAATAACTTCTCGTGAGTCTCTAGGCCTTCTTGATAACTTTGTCTATGCTCTCGTTGTGCTCTAGGTTCTGCCTTTGACTCAGTTTCAGTCTGTGGTATCGCTGGCTGTGGGGCGTCTCAAAGACAAATCTGTGGTAGTAGTTAAAAATGCCATCCAGCTCCTGGCTGCGTTTTTGTCCAACAATCCCTTCTCCTGCAAGGTAATTCTGACCGGTGGGATGGATATGCTAGGTGTCTGTTTGCAGGCTGAATATCCGCAGTGTGCTATAGCCAGGGCAGCAGCCTTTGGGCAGTCTTGTGGGAGGGACAACGCAGCCTCTCGCTCTGTGGGTGGAAGCTTTCCGCTTTTCCTGGATTCAGATCTTGCTTTCTCTGGCTCTTCCCTCGCTTGGTGTAATCGGTAGGTACGCTGAAGGCCAGGAGGGATGCGTTTGATTGTGGAAAAACCTGCAGCAGTTTGAATCCACTGTGGGCTTTCTTTCCTTTTAGTCTTTTAAAACATTCTGCACAGAGCTGCAGCTCTTTGTGTTGAGCTGCACCTTCTCCTGAGCCTCGTACTGGCAACTTACAGCAGTTCCCATTCTAGGATGATGGCCAGAGTCTACTATTCCAGTTTCCAAAACCAGAGTTCTCCGAGGGGACTTACAGTTTAAAGCAGGGAGTGGAAGAGAAAGGAGAATTCGAGCATTTCAGAAAAAGGTGGATAAGTAACATCTCTCTCCTTCTCTTCCTGGCATCTTCAGTTAAGCTGTGCTGACTTGGCCGAGCCACTGAAGAAAGAAGTAAAGAAACTGCAAGAAATGAGGGACCGTGGCAGATCTACAGCAGGTAATTTCCCTTTTTCCTCTTTCCCCTTCCCAGGGTGTACCAGGGCTTATTTTTCCTCATCTTAAATTTGCTCCCAGGTTTGGTGGCTTTTGTCTTGGATCTTACTCGTGTGAGACGGTGAGGCCAGAGAACTGGGATTAAACTCACAACAGTCTTTCATACAGCGGTGTTATAAAAGGACAATATGAATGTCCGTATCTAGATCAACAGCCCAGTTAGCTAAATATCCTATTTTCAGGGTAAGAACCAAAAATACCTATGAACACCCTCCCGAATTTCCATTTTCAACCATTTAAGGACTGCCTGAGCCATAATTTTGGTCAGATATTAATTTAAACTTGCTTAAGTTGGACCTGGTGCTGCCTACAAAACAATAAATAGCGAACGACAGTTCTCTTTTACCTGTCTTTTTTTTTTACCCCCAGTGATTTTTTTAATGCCAAAGAGTTCTTGTCTATTCTTCCTGCAGTCTGGGTGGGATTGGCAATGGGAATGGTGCCTGCCTGTGGGGAAAAAAAAAAAAAGTAGAATTCCTAAGCTCCAGATGGGTTTCTCTCCCCATTTAAGGTCTCGTTTGAGTATTCTTCATTCCATCTTGGTTTTGTTTTTTTTTTTTTTAATAGCTCCAGCGATCACCCCAGAGGAAGAGTGGGAAGCGATGCTGCCAGAAGTCAGGGCTGCCACACAGCAGCTCTTTCAACCGCTGCAGGAAGGGGAAGAGGAGGTGCTGGAAGTTGAGGAAACGGTGGAGAGCACATCGGAGCAAATCACTGGGCTGCTGAGGAAGCTGAATTACAAGTAAGAAGGCTCTGTAGTTTGAGATTTGTATTTATCCTAAGGGATGTTTCAGTATCTCGTTCTCTGTTCAAGAAAGGTTTGAGCTCCAGGGTAGAGGGATGCTTTCTAGTAACGTTACTCTGTAGAAGAGATTGACGTGGACAGCCAGCACAAGATGCTGGCAGGAGCTGGTTTCCCAGGTGCTCAGGGCAAAGTTGGATGGTTTCCCTCGTGTTCCGCCCGAACGGGTTGCTGATGTTCTTCTCTTGGGCAATGTCCTTGTCCAGGAGCGCAGCCCGCCTTACGCAGAAGGCCCTGTGTCGCTTCCAGGGGAAGGAGCCCTTCAGTGGCCCCGCAGAGGAGAACGAGGAGGCAACAATCCTGGGTGTTCTGAAGAGACTTTACACAGGTAACTACTTCAGATCGCTCTGTCTCTTCCCTAAGTCCAAGCTGATGCCAGAGCTAGACCAAAATCCTCTGGAATGCCCTGTCCCTCCTAACCCACAGGGCTTAGTCTGTGTGTACTTGACAGCTCATGGAGTTGCACCATCTCCGGATCATTTGCTCACCTAATGGCTTGGCATTTTCCCTAGATCGCATTACTCCTGTTATTTCGTTTCTGGTCGGGACAGTTCCACGTTCCCGCTAGAAGTGCATTTCTGATGCTTTAACTGACATAATATCTGCTGAGGGGAGTGAAGCCAATGTTATCCACTTGCACCCTTCTGTCCTGTCTGAATTTGTCAGGAGTTCTGCTTCCTCAACAGGTGGTGGCACGTAACACTTACCCTCAGTGGCCTCGACTACGTATCTGATTCAAGCAAAGCCTTGCTTATCTGGGGCTCAAGCCTCTGGGCGTATTTTTAAGACTTCATATGCTTTATCTTCGGTGTTTGTTTCAGAATAAGGTTTCCTAGCCAATCCCCTTGAGCTCGTTATTTATCAAAAGGCTACCGTCTAAATAATTTAATCTTCTTAACTTTGTCAGCTCTCCACACTTGCACAAACTTTGCTAGAAAGTAGTAGTGCTTGCCTTCTCCCTACTCTGCTCTGATTCCCTTTTAGGGCCTCATCCCTCTTTGGGGAGCCGTCAAGTTCAGATTAACCCCTTCAGCATTTTAATGGAGTTTACCCCAACTGGACCATGCCCTTCTCCACCCCTGTATTAAGTTGGCATTTCTCTGGTGCATCACATTGTAGTACTGGAACTTGCTCTACAGTGTGCTGAGATTTTGTCTTTGTAGCTAAGTCTGATGGCAGAATTTGGATTTTTGTCTCCTGGCTCTTGGAAGCTGTCACTATGGGGTGGAGAGAGAAGGGTTAAAATACCCTGAACCGTGCCTGTTTCTCTTGTGCCTTCAGTACTGCTCACAAACAAGTGTTCGTGCTGTGCAGGTTCGTGCCCAGGTGAGAACAGCGAGGATCCTCCACACGGCAACAGTTGTCTTCAGGCTGAAGAAGCTGTACCAGAGGAGCAGCCTCAAACGGAGCTGGTCAAACAGGAGATGTTGGTGCAATACCTGCAAGATGCTTACAACTTCTCAGTGAAAATCACAGAAGCCCTGAGCCTGATCAGCAAGATGATGTATGAAAACTGTGTCTCAGGTGTGTGAAGTAGCCAGTGGGGCCTTTTCTCCCCCGTTCAGAGTTTCCAGATCTTTCCCCTTGCTGAAGAGGAGACGTGGGAGTGGTGGAGCTCCAGGGGAAGGGGAAAAGGTTGGAGGAGCTGCTCCTCGCTGAGCAGATGTCACAGGCACTGCCAGCATATTAGAAAAGCAAGCGCCGTCTAAATGGGCATCGTGAAGAGGTTGCGTTAGGGCATGAATGGGCTTTTTAGGAATCCATGTTTTAAATATCAAGGTTGAAAATGTTTTTAAAAGCCAGGTGACCAAAATGACTTAATGTATGGAGGCTCCCCCCGTCCTGTGGGAGGGGATGCATGTTCACCATCTCAGCCAAGGTGCTCCCAAAGTAAGCACAGCCAACGAAGCTGCGTTCTGTTACCTGCTCCGTGCCCTGATGCAGCCTCAGGTGCTATGCCGGCCCCGAGAGGGGAACCGCGCAGCTCGTCTCCTCCGCCTCGCCTTTCCTTAAACTTTATTCTGTAGCTAAAACTGATCCTGATCAACAGGTTCTGTGGCCTGGTCCTCTTCAGTGCCGTGGTGAAAGGTGGTGACGAGTAGGCCTTTGGGTTAATTCAGCTATTCATATTTAATATTAGAACTACTGTAAGCAGTTAGGCTGTTTTTTAAGCGCCTGTCATGAATCAGCACCCCCGAGGGGGCGGGGGCGTGGAGGGGCACAGCTCCCTTCTCTCCCGTCCTTCCTGGCACATCCGCTTGCCAGCCGCTCCCGTAGCTCTGGGGTACGGATGGGTTTGGGCACTGGGGTGCCCTAGCTTCATGCAGACGCTTCTGAGGCTTCATCTGTACTGGGAACTCGTATGTTACCCATAATAAGCCTGTGGGCTTCCCCAGCAGGGTTTGGATGTCATTAGCTGTTTGCACACACAAACATGGCACTCCTGAGTTCAGTGTCTTTACAGGTCATTTGAAGTTAAAGGCTGAGAGGGTGCCCCTCACCTGATACTTAAACACCTGGCTTTTGGGTTATTTTTTTTATGGTTACGTGGATTTTTACTGACTTTCCGGCTGCCTCTTGTCCTATGCTGTAGTGTGAGGAAGGCAAGTTGGGTATCTGGACAGGCAAGACATTTTTAGACATTGTCTCTGTTTGGAGACAGTGTGCTGCTGGGTAAGGGGGTAGTGGTCAGGGATGTCTGTGCTCAGATTTAGACTTTTTAATTAAAGATTTAAGATTTAAAGCTTTCATTTTATTTTTTTCTGTTGCAAATATGTATCCTTTGGTGTCGCTGGGGGCGGAGGAAGCACACCAGCTTATCTAGGTACAAACACATGTCTGATAGGGAATCTTTATTCAGATTTATAAGTTGAGGCTTATACTGGTGTAAGCTCCCACCGAACCAGAGGTCAGACTCTATGAACTGTTCGTTGTACAGTCCCTCTAATTGTTACTGTGGCTCTCCTGTGAATGTTCTCCAACTTAATTTTTTTTTTTTTTTCTTGTCTTACAAGCAGAAGGGTGGGCCGTATACTTCAGGATTAGTCAAGATGGACCCAAATACATTATTCTTTACCCCGTTTGTACCTCAAATAGCTTAGTGCTTCTGGTTACAGCATCGCACTGGTACTTACATTCAGCTGCTTTTATCTCCTGTGACCACGAGATCTTTTTTTTCCTCCAAAGCTACTGTTGCCCAGAAGAGATTTTTTGTTCTTTCTCAGACACGGTCTCTGTGCTCTTCTCCTAAATGTATGGCGTTATGTTTAGCTGTAATATTGTTAACCTGTACCCTTTTCCTCCAGGACATCTACAGCTTTGTACTAGTGACCCCGTTCTGATTTGAGCCCTCTGCAGACAGCAGCAGTGATCTTAGATGCTTGTGGGGCTTGCTGTGAGAGCAGTACGCCGATGAATTTGTCTTAATGGCCTCCCTAATGGGGATTAGGGAAGAACTGCACTAACGCAACTGTTCTTCTCTCTGCAGTGGTGCAGGAAGCCATTGAGTTCTTTGTGACAGTCTCGCAGTTTGGTGTGCCCCAGGCGCTGCTCGGAGTCCGCAGGATGCTCCCCCTCATATGGTCAAAAGAGCCTGGCGTTAAGGAGGCCGTGCTGAACGCCTACAGGCGGCTCTATCTGAGCCCCAGCGGGGATTCAGAGAGGTATGGCTCTTCCTAATCAGAAGGTTTTTTTATTCCCCCCCGCCCCGTTTCTTCTTTTGGGGAGCTGTTGGGAATTGGGTATGGACAGGAAGAGAAATAACAGTTGCTGCGCTTCATGCTGAGCTGAAACATAAAGTTTGTGTCCACTAGTAAAGATGCTTTCTCTTTGAGCTGTTACCAACACTTGTGCAGTTCCGAGGTGGTTTTATATATCTGAGTATCCCAGTCTTCCTGTGGGACCTACTGCTGAGCTGCTGCTTTTGGTTCGTCATAGTGTTCAGGTGTAGGAAATGCATGCAGCAAAACTTCATGTGAGACCTTACGGAAGGAGAAAATGAGAATTATTTTAAATGAAACAGTTACCGGGCACTCACGCTCAGCACTCTCATAAATGTCACTCTCGTACAAGGCACTGCACCGAGATACGTGTGCCTAGATGATCTGGGCAGGGCCTGTGTGACAGGGAGCAAGGGGTGTCAGTTGTGAGTGTTCGTCCTGTCAGCTGGGTTCTTGGCTGGCAACAAGGAACTGGTTTTTTGGTTGTTTTTTTTTTGGATGGCTCTTTCAAGCCCTTTGGGAGTCAACTGTTGCTATGTCCCATGTCTAAGTGTCTTCACCCTCTGGGCAAAGTTGTTGCCTGATGTCTGTTCCCTCCCTTTAGGTTTCTTACGGCTGTAGTCGCTCATCCCGTTGGGATAATAAGAGGAATGGGTATACGGTGTGGTCTAAAGTGAGGCCTATCTTCCTGTTACCAGAGCTCAGGTCTCTTGTTGACAAGTCACGCGTGCTGTGGCCTTATCCGAGCGGAGGCGTTCTGCTTCTGATGCAAGTGCCACATTCCTCAGTGTTTACTGCTTTTCTTACTGTCAGTTGTGTCCTTGATCTTTCAGTATACGCCGTTTCTTTATCCCTCGTGCTATAAAGTTCAGTTATTGTTTGGGTGCTTTCACACACATTTCTATTTCCATTTCATTCAGACCGATCTTAAATCTTTTTGTAACAAATCTCTACGCGTGGCAGATGAGGATGTTAATGGGGTCTGTTGCTGATCCTTATTGAGGATTTGGGGGTGGGAGCTGGGTACCGCTTGCATGCTTGTTTCTTCTGCACTAGAGAGGAGCCGTGTCTCCTCTCTACTGTGGCACTCGCTCTTTTTTCTTAGCGCTTGCCCACACGTAAATCCTGTTGGATACACGTTCACTAAGATAAGTGTGATCCCTGGTGAGATGCACCGTGCGTCACCTTCGTTTTTACCATCAGGGCAATAAAAAGCACTCGCTGCTGCTTATTTCTTCTTGCAGAACTCCAGCTTGTGGAAGGGGAAGTTTTCCTGTCCCCAGGGACCACCTCTGTTACCTACAAGATGTCCTCAGCTCTCTGAATAGGAAAGTAATTGTGACAGTTGCTTTTTCTTTACTTTTTATTTTTTTTTAAAATGATTCTCTTTTATTTTCCCCCCTCAAAGGGCCAGGGCCCAGGGCCTGGTGAATTCTCTCTCTCTCATCATGGTGGATGCGTCGCTAGGAACGATACAGTGCTTAGAAGAAATAGTGAGTACTTGCCTGGGTTTGGACTGTATTTGTGATCTTAGATGTCTGTTATATTAAAATGGTAGTTTTGTAACGTCCTTGTTGGTTTGAAGTCCATCCTCCTCTGCCTCCCCCTCCTTGTTTTATTGCCTTTCTTTTCCAGATCTCGGAGTTTGTGCAGAAAGATGAAATAAAGCCTGCTGTGATCCAGCTGCTTTGGGAGCGATTCACAGAAAAATCCCAGTGCTCGTCACTAGAACGCCGCGCTGCTGTGATGCTGCTGGGGATGATGGCACGGTGAGCCCAGGGCCCCGCCTAATTCTGTGAGCGGGAGGATGTACAGGGAGTTGATTTTTATCGAAGAACTGTGGGTGCTGCATCAGCTGACCCTTTGTTCCGCGGCTTCAAAATTAGTAACCAGGTCATGGGGTAACGAAGCCTGGAATTAAACGTAGCTGTGCTGGGTCCCACCAGCACGGTCTCGGAATGAGTATGATGACATTACTTCCTTTGTGTTCTGAATGTCCATCCCTTCTCAGGGTTTACCATGTCACAACTCTGCAGCTTTGTCTGTGTTTGGATATGAACAGCGAGAAGCTGCTGAGTAGAGATGTCTGGAGCCTTTACTGTGGAGGGAAATGAATCGGCTTCCCTTTCTGGGGCCAAAAAGAGTGTAATTGCACTATAAGGTGTTCATTTCCTCAGTTTCCCAGCCCAGTAACCCTTTGGCATGTAGCTTACCTGCTGATTTCTTCTTGCTCTTCCTACTTCGGTCCTTCATCAGTCGAAACCAGGTCTGCATAATGATGATCTTAAAGCTCTTGGCTCTAGCGTTGGAGCCACTTCTGGAGCTTACAGCCAGTTCTGCAATTTGAGGATCAGATATTCCTTCCAAGATATTTCTACCGCCCCATCCCACGTACTTGCAGCAGAATTGTAGACGTTGTCTCAAAATTAATATCCTTCCCTAAAACCATGGAATTTAAAGAAAACTGTAGGTTTCCGGGGTATCCCGTGAGATCCTGTGTCAAGTCCATGGGTATGTGCCTGCGAAATAAGAACAGTGTTGCCTTCTCCACAAATCTGCTAAGGGAGGTGATTTTGCTTTTGTCCTATAGATGCCCGTTATGAACTTTTTAGATTCTCTTTTTAAATACGTTCGATTCTGTTCTTGCCTTCTTCACCCAGTTAATTGTATATTCCTCGCGCCAGGCCTGCATAATTCTGCCTTTCAGAGGAAGAAAGGGAGGTGTGTGTGTGCGTGGTTTTTTGGGAGGGGTTGTTGTTGGGTTTGTTTTGTTTCCCCCAGAAGGGGAGGAAGTGTCACACATCATCAGTCCTGAGCTGCCGGACTCTTTTCTGTTTTGCAACATTTTACTTTGTCTTACCCTTTTAAGTTTTGCTCCTTTCTGATAAGAAAGAAGAGTCGAGAATCTCCTTTCTTTACAAAGAGACAATATGCCCGTGCTCAAGATATGCCTAGCTACATCTTGAGTTATTGGATGGGTTTTTTTTTTTTTCCACCTCCTGCTCAAACCACTGCCTTCCCGAAGGCACAATGAGTATTTCTGTTGGTTACGCATACTTCTGTACACTTTCATCAGCAACTCGTGTAATACCCCCATCCCTTCCGTTCCACAGAGGGAAGCCAGAGATCGTAGGTAGCAACCTGGATGTCTTGGTGACAGTAGGGCTGTCTGAGAAGGTATGTGAAGACTATCGCCTGGCTCAAGAAGTATGCAACGCCATCTCCAAACTTGCCAGTAACCGTAAGGTAAGACTCTCAGCTTGTTCTTGAGGTCATCCAGAAACAGAGTTATCCAGAAATGAAGAAGTGGGGGGGGGAGGGGGGAAGGTTTGTATTGAGAAAAGAGAGAAGTGATTAAGTTTTTACTGATTTAGAAATTAAGTAGGTTGTGACCATTCAGCAGCACTGTCTGGAAAGCTTAGCACACATCAGTGAACATGCAATAAAAGAATTTTCATTAGGCAACAGGCTGAATTAAATTAGTAAAGAGTTCAGTGCACAAGAAAATCTGTTTTTCTTTCAATTCTCTTCCTCAGACTCCCAGTTCTAAGCCGATTTGTGTTTCCTCAACCGTGAAGCCCTTTCCTCTACTGATGTTTTCTGGTGTTGTGATTCTTTTGCCCTCCCTATTAATTGATATTTGGGAGTTGTCAGCTCTACAGCTGAATATAAAACATGAGAGGTTTTCAAACCTGTCCACGTTGTACTTAACACAATGGTCTATGGCTTCTTTGTCTGGGGAACAATTTATACTTTTTTTTTTTTTTATGCACTTGAAAAAAAAACAACCTCTTTGTTTTTCGACTCGAGCGTTTAGGGCATTTTGGTTCAGGAGTTCCAGCATAAAAGCAGCCCTCCTTCACCGTCATTCTGCATTTGCCCCTTCCACAGGGGACGTTACTGCAGGACCTTCGTGAATTAATGTGTGTTACAGCATTCTTAAATGTTCTGAAGACGCTTGAAATTCAATTTTAGGTTGACTTAAAGTTAAGTTTGTATGGGAGAAGGGACGGAACCGTAGATACTTGAATGACTGTGGTAGCTCTTCCTTCCCCACCGCCCCCCCAGAAATTCCGTACAGAGACAAGGGTTGTAGTGAATTCAGAAATTTTGTTTCCAGCTACTGAAAGCTGATAAATCCTCAAGCAGTAGCTTGTTTTGGTCGAGTATATCTTGATCAGGCAGCCACAGACATGCTGGGATATCTCAGGCATTGTCATACTTGGTTTAGTAGTGCTCTGGGTTATCTTAATCCCAGCCTAAAATGTGGTGGGACTGATAGAGAGCATATGCAAGAGCCCGAGTGTGCGGTGGTGGTGGATCCAGAGCTATCCTCTGTTCTTTCTACTGACGATATTTTGCTTTTAAACAAAACCTCACGGTTCTGGAGTACCCCTAGGCAAGGGCGTCTAGTTAACTTACTGTTGATAACTCTGAAGATGCTCTAAAGGGTTCCCTCTTCAGTCCTTCTGGAGAAGGAGTAAATAATATCAGGGTTAAAAAGAGTCATTTTGAGACTTCAAAAGAGTCATTTTGCTTTAAGGTGAAATAGTGGAACTGCCTGGGTTGGCCTGGGATCATAATTTGGCCAAGCTTTAAACCCACCCAGTGCTGCCACCGTGCCTTCCAAAGTGACGGTAATGTCCCTGCTGTGTGTTTAGCTGCAGAGCAGTACTGACTGTCCCTGCCGTGGGCCCAGCGTGGGTTTGACGAGCATTGTGCACGGAGCAAGGTTAAGTCCTGGGAAGGGCATGGGGGGGATCTCTTGCGTGGTAAGAGTAACTCATCTGTTCTCTCTGCAGCCAGCGCTGGGGAGGAACAACGCGCCTTTTCGACTGCCACAGAACCACGTGCTCTTTGGGTGCCTGAGTGAGACTGTGAGTAAAGGTGAGCTCAAGTCAGCAGCAGGTTTGGAGGAGATGGAGCTGGGCTGTGAGACAGCCTGTGTTGTTGCCGGTATGCGTGGTACATGGCTCCCTCTTCTCATCAGGCTTTGGCCAGCCAAGTGGTCACTGGATCCCCTTCATGGAGGCAGCGGTAACGCTCATCTACCAGCTGGCAGAAGGGGCAGAGGAGATATGCGCTCACGTCCTGCAGGCGTGCAGTCAGCAAGCTCTGGAGAAGCTGCAGGAGGATGATGAGCAGAAAGCTGGTGAGGAAAAAAGCTGGTGAAGGAAATCTGTACCCGTGATTTCTGGTGCTGCGATTGGGTGGCCTAGAGTAACTGCAGGAGGAGAACGGAGCTGAGGGGCTAGTGGAGGTGTTGGCGTGGAAGGGTGTGAGTGCCGTGAAGGAGTCTGTGGAGCGTGGCAATGGGTTGTACAGTGAGACTTGGCAGTAACTGATGGGGGAAGAGGTCTGGATCAGCACTGAACTGTGGTAATTTTTCTCCACTAGATCCAGGGGTTTCTCCCAGCAGAGTCTCTGATGGCGCTAGCAGTCTCCCCACGTTCCTGCTGATGCACCTGGTGTCCCTTGTGGGACAGGTGGCACTGCAGCAGGTAGTGTATTTGGAAGTGTCAGTGAGTGCAGAGCTACGCAGACGACGCATCCTCAGAGAGGAGGAGAAATCCAAGAAGCGTTCTGACAGCAGCACGAAGAAGCGGAGACCCCAGGTGAGAACCGAGGGGGTTTTTTCCTGCGGGCACCTCTTTTAGGGTCCCAGCTACTGCTACAGCAAACTTCTGGAGAATGCACTCCTACGGATGCATGAGGTCCAGGGTAATGCGTGCTTTGGGAATAGAAATGGATATGTGTTGGTCAGGATGGACAGGGAGAGCCGAGGTCCTTGAATGACCCTGTTCAGTCAAACTCTCACACTGTTCTTGGGTTTTGAACAGGCAGAGGAGTGGGAATGGAGGGTGATGTCCTGGCCACGTTTATCTTCCTGCTTCAGGCAAACATTTCATTTCCACTCATCCCCTCCTTTCTTACCAGTGCAATCTTTAGCAATTGCTGCTAGCGGTGAAGAACACCCATTTATGCCCTGAGTTTTGGAAAAGGGCTTCTGGAACCTTGGTGGGGTCCTATCCTCTCTCGGGTAGTAACGATGGAAGTTTAATAGTAGCCTTCTTAATGGGATCTGTATGATAGAAATACCCTGTTTGGTTAGGTCTACCTCAGAACGTCCTGCAGAGCGTAGTGAGGCTGTCTTGCTTGGGTAAGAATTGAGAAAAAAGTTGGGTGTCCCTAGGTATCCAGTCTCTATTAGACGCCTACAGCGCCAGAGAAGTGTGTAGTTCGTTTCCTCACCCACCCTGCTTATCAGCGTCACCACCATTTCCCACACAGGAGGAGGTTACGATGAGATTTTTCCAAGAAGCGGCAGTTGGACGCAGATTTGGTCCCCGTGCAACGCCCGTGTCTCTTTTCTTCCCTCGTGTTGCTTTTGCCTTGCTATAAGGTTTCCCATAATCTTGCTCACAAGACCAGCAATTCAAAGGGCGCTTTGAACTTCTCGCTTTTAGGATTTGCACATCCCTTGAGTTGTGCCGGACTCGGGCATTGATGGCAGATGTGTCCTATGTCTTGGCTTAATGGCTTCAGTAGCTTAGGCTTTCTTTTCACTAGTGTTCTGTGGCACGTGGACTGGCAAATCCTGGACTACCCTTCGCAGCTTCATTCAGTTCTCAGGGAAAAGTGGGTTATAAAACTCTCCGTCAGTCTCTGGTCATGCTGCTGGCAACAGGCATGCACCTCTTGCCCGAGAGAAGAGTACTTTGTGAAGGAAGGGGTTATTGTTGCCTGTCATCTTTTTTTAGAGTCTTCCTTTCTGCACAGAGCACAGGAAACGAGACCACTATGGAGGAGGAGCTGGGCCTTGTGGGAGCCTCAGCCGACGACACCGAGGCCGAGCTCATCCGCAGTATTTGTGAGACAGAACTTCTCGATGGTAAGTGGGGCTGCCACCGAGGAGCGCTGGCTCCGTCTGCCCGTGCGAAAGAACGGGTAGGGCGGGTAACAGATCCAGAAGGAGGAAGGCTGTTTCCTTCAGAAGGAAACACTGTCGTTTTTGTCCAGTGTCAGTTTCTACGTAGGCTGTCTGTTTCTTCGCTCTGCCTCTCTGGAGGTGGGTTTTCAATGGTGAAAGTGAGTCTGCCAGTTTCTGTAGTCTGCAGGAGTTCTGGGATAAATTGAGTAATTGTTTTTAAAGGGACGCTCAAACAGCGCTCTCATACTTGCGGTCTTTATCCCTGCTCTCTAGGCAAGCACCTGTTCTCTGCCTTTGTTCCACTGGTGCTCAAGATCTGCAACAACCCTGGGCTCTACAGTGATCCGGCACTCTCGGCTGCTGCAGCCCTGGCTCTTGGCAAGGTCTGCATGATCAGGTAATGCCCAGCCGTGCCGGTGTTCTCTTCCCAGCCTTCCTCGTACTAAAGCACAAGCAAACATTGCGACTCCTTTCCTGTGGAGAGAACAAACACAAAAGATCATTCATAGATTTTGGGTTGGGTTGGTTTTTTTGTCTCACCGCTCTCTGAGAGATGGAATTTTGGTATCTGTGCCTTCTTTTCTGTACCCTGTCTCATCAGCTCTGAGTTCTGTGATTCCCACTTGCGCCTGCTGTTCACTATGATGGAGAAGTCCGCTCTGCCTGGTGTGAGATCCAACCTCATTATTGCAGCAGGAGATCTGGCCATTCGTTTCCCCAACCTGGTGGAGCCTTGGACATCGCATCTCTATGCCAGGTAATGCCACGCTCATTGCTGGGAGACGACGGGTGATGAGAGCTCTGCGGAAGGGTGACACTGGGTCTCTGGAAGGTGAGAATGACCCAGGAAACCAAGTTTGAAGGTGTGAGTGCAGGGAGACAGCAGACCTGGGCTGTGGAGCAGGCTGTCATGGGTATCGGTAACTTAAGAGATATTCGCTCAGCCGCTTTCTGCGGTAACTGTATGTTTCCGCCAGGCTGCGGGACCCCTGTCCAAGCGTGAGGCAGACGGCTGGACTGGTGATGACTCACCTCATCCTCAAAGACATGGTAAAGGTGAAGGGCCAAGTGAGCGAAATGGCGACTCTGCTTATAGACCCAGAGGAGGCAATCGTGGGAGTGGCTCAGAACTTTTTCAGTGAACTCTCCAACAAGGCAAGTGGATGCTCAGGCACCTGAGTGCAGGAGAGTGGGGAAGGGCTGGGGGAGGCTGGGTCAATGACACAAGAGTTGAGTCCTGGAGAAGGTGTGTCAGTGGTGTAGAGCAGCTGCCTGTCCCTCTCTGTTGCCTAGAAGAGGGTAGGTAAGGGAAATTTTGCAACACGAGCTGTGCTTCAACCCTGATGTCACTGAATTTGACCTCATCCGTTCGCGTTGGAAGGCAGGCTGCAAACCAGCACCTTGTCCCTTTGCTCTCTTGTGTACGCCTAGCACAGGCGTGGGAACAGGTTTCTGCAGTTTAACTTTAGGCCTTACAACAGAGTTCCCTGACCTTATGGCTCAGGCAATGCATCATCTCTGAAACCTTTCAAAGTTGTTCTTGGCTGTGTGACATTGAGATACTCAAATTGAAGCAGTTACAGCCCAAGCAGGTAAGAACAGTAGCAACGTTTCCCCCGTACGCTGTTTGTTCAACATGAAGGCTGCTGCGGGCCCTTCAGAGTTTCAGATTTACTGCCTAAGAAGCTGCAATGATACTGGGGCTTTACTATCTTGGCTTGCTCCATGGAAAGCCGAGCCGGCCACCTGACTGCACTGACTTCCTATCTCTGCAGTGTCTGTGACAAAACCATGAAAAAGCAGTGGGAAAAGGAACCTGGACTGGGCCTTTTCAGGCAAGATGGGAGGCAGTTCCTTGAGCTGAACTGCTGTGTACGTTTCCTTTATCAGGAAGCTTTCCTGTTGGGTTGCGACAAGGCTGGAAAGCAAAGAAACGGCATCCAAGTCTGCCAAAGAGCAGAGCTGTCGCAAACCAAGGGTTGCAGTTGTTAGCTTCTTGGTTGGTTTTTTTTTTTTTTTCCTCCCCTTAGCTTCAGCCAAGTGTCCTGGATAGGTTTGGCTGGCTGTCTACAGCTCGTTTCAAAAAGCTGATGTCTTCAGTCAGTAGATTTGGGGTGGGGAGAAAGGAGGTAATTTTAAGCGGGCAGCTTATTTGGCTTGACTCGAGCTGTCCTTCGTAATTCCATATCTCATGTAGAACCTTGTATCCTGCACAGGGTAACGCCATCTATAACGTGCTTCCAGACATCATCAGTCGTCTCTCAGATCCCACCTGCGGCGTGGAGGAGGAATCCTTCCGCACTATTATGAGGTATTCTGGGGTTAAAGAAATATCTTTTGACCAGGGCCACATTTATGCAAAGGGGGTGCCAGATCCAGGGAAGAGAAACTACAGTGACATATACAAAATGCATTTTCAGTTGTTCTCCCTGACCTGACTTTTTCAGTCTGCACCTGAAATGGGAGTCATGCTGAGGGGAATCGATTCTAAAGCCACATAGTTGGGGGCGAGGAGAGACTCCACAAAGAGTTTCCACTAGCTCATTCAAAATGACTTTCCCTCTAGAAAAGGAAAACAGTTGGCTTTATGCATGGGAACATGGGTGTGCAACATTAAGAGAACACAACAGGTTTTAAATTCTCTGCCACCTTTGTCATTTTGGTGGCCTACGGGATTTTTGTAGGCAATTTTAGTAAAGCTGTAGTTAAGGTAACAGATTTGGTTTGGGGGGGGGGGGTGGATTTTATTTCAAGAAAGCCTTACTCCGTAGTATAGAGCCATATTGGAATATTTCAATCTGAGGGTATTGGTTGCTCATAGACAACACAAAGCATGTCTTTAGTGGTAAAATACAGACATTTCCCTCTCATATCTGAAACTTAACCGCATGAGGGTTTTTCTGAGTTGCCTGACTCCCCATGGATTACAGAGGGGAGCGTTGGACAAAACAAAAGTATTGCTGTTGCTGAAGAGAACCATAAAATCTCCAGTGATTTTTCAACTAGTCTTTCTGTCCGTAAGACTCCAGTGCATTTAGGAAAAGGGATGGAATTTTGGACAGGTAGGAATTGCAAGGCACAGAAAAGGTCTATTGGTGAGGCTGACATCGAGACTGAAAATAATGTATGGCTGCAAACGTATATGGATGTTTTGCTTCAGCTTTCAGTAAGGAGGGTAATGGGAAATAATGGGAAGTACAGCATGTGGCCACTGACAGCATGTGTAGAAGGGGGAGCTAGTGTCTGAAGCGGAAGCAAACCATCACAGAAACAAGAAAGCGGCATGTATAAAAAGAACGGGACATAATTTTGGAATTTTCAGTACAATTTCTAATAAATGTCAGACTGGAGGTGTTACCACAGACCTAGAGAATAAGAAGTGTAGCGCTTGCACTGAAGTGTGGTTAAGACAGCTATAGGTGGACTTTTCTGACTTCCGACAACGTACAGGGAGAGAACTGGAGGTGCCTGGCAAATAAAAGAGAAGGCAGTGTTGATTTAACAAAGTAGACAGGTATCAAATGAGTCTAAAGCTAATTAATGTTGAAGAAGACCTGATCATCAGTTAGCACACTACATCATATCCTTTAAACGGGAAAAAGGGAATAGTAGTGGAAACTGAACTATTTCCCCATGTAGCACTACACAAAATGCTTACATTGCGGAGAAGCTCCGGTTTAACTCGGAAACCGTGGTGGACAAAAGCACAGGCTAGGAAGGACGTAGTGGCTGATGCTTGCCAAACCGGAGAATAGGGAGGTGTAAAAAAGATAGGGGTAGTGGGGGGAGCATTGCTGTTAAAGGACTGACTCGTGGAGAATGAGAGGGTTACAGTAATAACTGCGATGAAAACGAGCAGAACAAACGTAAGGTTGGATGTTTAGAAATTGTTTAACCTCTTGTAAAGCTGTGGCTCAAGTTAGAGATGCATTCCGCTTGCTATTTTAGCAGTCAAGTCATTTCTGTTTACGTGTAGGGAAGCGTTGGTAGCGCTGGTGAGACCTTGCCTGGAATGCCGCCACGGTTCCGGTCACTTAAAGAAAGATGCATCGGTGCTGGAACAAATGCAAAGGGAGGACTATTGAGGATACAGTCTCTGTTCCGTATCTTAGAAAAGAAGTTTGGCGTGGTGGTTGTAGACATAACAAAGACTGAACAAGGATGTGCTTAGAGCAGTTATATCAAGGCCAGTGGCAAGCTGACTGAGCTTAAGTTAGCAGAAATGTTGGTACAAGAAAAAGGGAGGCCAGCAGGACCTTCTTAATAGGTAGAAGTTATTCAGTGATTTCTATGAGGATATGCAAAATGCAGAAGTACTTAACGGCGTTAAAGTCCACGTCTCTCTGTTCCTCAAGAAGCGAAGAAAAATGTGGGATCGTGTTAGCATTTAAGTTTTGTTAGGCTTTGTTCCCGCTTTAGTGCAAGGTAACGCTCGCTTTTGCATTGATCCAAAATACAGCGACACACCTTCAGCAAACTAATAATGAAAAAAAAGTCACAGGAACGGTTTTGAGGGTGGGGGGAAAAAAATACTGCATGCCAGCCTACTCCCCTCAAGGTCCGCTTGTCAGACGTACTAGTCTGCCAGCGCAACTTTGTGAAGTGAGGAGATTGTCTGGAAGTCTTGCGTGCTCTTCCAACTGGATGGAAGGAGCTGATCGCAAGCCGACACTGCAGCCTTTTCAGCGTCCCTCCTACCTCAGACCCTGCACGGACATTAGCACTTCTCACTCCAGACCTTGCAAGGGTCTTTGCTTTAGCTGGCTTTCTTTCATCCTAGGCAGGTGCTATTATGCAAACATGCAGTTTTAATTAAAAGTTATGTCACAGCAGCGGTGCCCAACAGGGACTGTGGTTACTCTTTGAAATATGCATATGCTTATAGCTTCTCCTGAACTAAGTCTGAGGCATGCAGAGCTCTCTTGTCTTCTTTTGGAGGACACTTCTTGGAGCTGATCACTGGATAGGATAGCTGCAGGCATCCCATGGGGGAGGCAGAAATGGGGTTTCCTCTCTAGGCTCTCAACTTTGCCATTTTTTTTCCTTTACAGACATCTCTTTCCATATATTACAAAAGACAAACAGACAGAGAGCTTGGTGGAGAAACTTTGTCAGCGATTCCGGACTGCCAGGTGGGTTGTAATCCTAATTTTCCTGACAAGCAAGTCTGCTTCTTAGGAATTGTTACAAGAAACTAGCTTGTATACGGTGGTTGTAACAGGTTCCCATCATATTCTTCATGTGGCAAAGTGACAAATGCTGACATAACCTGGATTAGGTCCCTTTTTTTTTTTTTTTTTCTCCTATCAGCTATCAGGCTGATACAGGCCTGTCCTTGTTCTGTGTGCGTGGGCTGCTCGGTACTAACTCTGTACCTGGGACTCCATTTTCTTAGTCAAGGGCTTGTGCCACTCCCCCTTTATGCCTTTGCCCTGCTCTATCTGCAAGGTGATGCTCATGGTGGTGATTGCAGAGTATAGAGCGCAGGACCCATCCCACGAATCTGGGATAGCGTTTTGCCTCCTGAGTTTTGAGGGGTTTTTTTGTTGTTGCTCCTTTTCCCAAGCTGTAACTTCACCGACGCAGACGTACGCTTCCCTTCCCCCTCCAGTAAGATAGTAGAAATTTATCTGCCTCTGTCATGTAGTGGTATCTTCATTTTACTTTCCACTGGATTTGGTGCACCCTGCCTTCCTCCATTCCTGTGGTTTTCCTTCTCCATCATCGTGGCTTTGCCCTTGAGGTTTAAGCTGTGTCTGCTTATCTTGGCCATTTGTACACAGGGCCTGGGCACGTGACCTGCTCAGCTGCCTCAGGGAGTTGCATATTCCCCAGAAATATTTGGATTTTGTTTCCTGAGCTGGAGTGCAGAGTGGCCCCTCTCTCCAAAATTGCCTCCCAGGAACACTGGTGAGCTCTTCACGCCACGTTTGTAAAGAACCACCTGCGTGTAAGCCATGTGTAGCCTTTCCTAAAATGCCCTGATATGTCTGTACCACAAAGATGATCAGTTTAATCCACACTAGTGGTATCCTAGAGCAAGACTCTCACTCCAAGCTAAAACAGGAGCTTATCAGAAAAGATTTTTGCGGCCACCATCACCCTCCTGAGCATTTCTGGAGCTCTAAACATAGCAACATGCCAGGCATCGTTCAGACTTGAGATGTGGAAGCACCTGGATGCTGCAGCTTTGTTTTCAATCTGTCTGTGTGTGGACAGTGCAGTCTGAGAGAAGACAGGCTTCCCGACCTCTGCTTCGTGTATATTGATAAGAGGGGCTTTGCCTAGGGGTTTTTTTACCTTTTTTTTTTTTTTTCTCCCCAGTAACTTTTGCTGGAATTTAACTGTAATCCTCCTTTGAAACAGCAGTTGTTATTTGTTCACTTTCTATCTTAATGAAAATGGCCTTCTTTTATGTAACTGACCTGTAACTGCCCAGGAAAGAGAGAGTGAACATCAAATAAAGCTTCTGCTTGACATCCTCTCAAACATGCAAAAATGAGCAGCCAGGGATTTTTATTGTTCAGTTGAAATAAGGCCCTTCAAGAAGAGTCCTCACCTCACTGAGTGTATTTTTCCCTCCTAGCCGGCAATAACTTCTGACACTTCTTAAACAAGTGACTGTTTAACAGTGAAGCCTTCCTATTTTTCTGACAGACGCTCAGTCAGCGTCTCTGACGGAATGCAGAGATGGTTGTGACGAGATTGGCGTGGTATGGCGCGGCACTCTGCAAAGCACCTGTAACAGCAGCCCGCATCTCACGTTCTGCAGGGTGGAAGCACCTGCAGGAAACGCTTTATCCCCCTGTGCTCATCCTTACGCACCCCGTTTCGTGAGAGCTAAGGGCAATCTTTGTCTTTCCCAGAACGGAGCGTCAGTATCGGGATCTGTCCCACTGCCTCACGCTGCTTCCCCTCTCGGAGCGGGGCCTTCACAAGCTGCAGGACAACTTTGACTGCTTTGCAGACAAGCTCCAAGACCCAGCTGTCTACAGTTGTTTCCAGACTGTGCTGGCTCGATTCCGCAGAGCAGCCGGCAAACCTGAGACTAAAGTAAGGATGGGGGGGCAAGTCTCCAGGCCGGGAAAACGATTCCTTTTAGGCATGATGATTGGGAAGCCCTGCAGCTCTCCATGTTAAGCAGGCTACTCCTCGCCCCCAACAATTTATCAGAGAACCTGATGGCAATTCTGCTATGGATGTAATACTTCTCTCCCCCCCCCCTCTTTCTCTCCTTCTCCTCTCCTTCTCCTCTCCTTCTCCTCTCCTTCTCCTCTCCTTCTCCTCTCCTTCTCCTCTCCTTCTCCTCTCCTTCTCCTCTCCTTCTCCTCTCCTTCTCCTCTCCCTCTCCTCTCCCTCTCCTCTCCCTCTCCTCTCCCTCTCCTCTCCCTCTCCTCTCCCTCTCCTCTCCCTCTCCTCTCCCTCTCCTCTCCTTCTCCTCTCCTTCTCCTCTCCTTCTCCTCTCCTCTCCTTCTCCTCTCCTTCTCCTCTCCTTCTCCTCTCCTTCTCCTCTCCTTCTCCTCTCCTTCTCCTCTCCTTCTCCTCTCCTTCTCCTCTCCTTCTCCTCTCCTTCTCCTCTCCTTCTCCTCTCCTTCTCCTCTCCTTCTCCTCTCCTTCTCCTCTCCTTCTCCTCTCCTTCTCCTCTCCTTCTCCTCTCCTTCTCCTCTCCTCTCTCTTTCCCCACTGTGTTACATCTCCATCAGGCTCTGGCTGAAGAGCTGGAGCGGAAGCTGTCTGCCTCCCATAACCGAGGGCTGGATTCGGCAGAGCCGTGCCAGGAAGGCAGTGGAACTCCAATGCCAGAGCCAGCCAAGCAGAAACCAACAGCAAGTATGTTCCTTTTGTGAGACCGCGGCCTTCCCCCCGATCCTGCAGTCCGGCAGAGACACCTAGGGACTTTCCCTCACCCTTACAGTCAGAATGGCTGCTACCTTTCGCTTTTTTTTTCATTTGGGTTTTTTTTCCTTGGCAGGTGCATGCCGCCAGCCCCTGAGCACAGCTAACAGGGGTGAAGATTTTGTCACGCCTCAGCCTCGCACCCTCCGAAACCAGAAGCGTGCCCAAAAGCGCCCTCCGCCCAAAAAAGCTATTATCGTCTTCTCCAGTGATGAGGAGAACAGCTCTGAGGACGGTAAGGCGTTGTACGTGTTTGCTCAAAAGGTGAAAGTGGAGAAAGACTATAGGTCTGACCCTTTGGTAACGGGCAGGCGGCGTGTAGGGCTTCAGAGCGCTGCTTAGGTTGCCCGTAGCTTTGCCTGTTCAAGGCAGCGGAGTGCTGGTTATTGACGTGTTTTACTCCCTTAGAGCTATCGGCAGAATTAACAGAGGAGGAAACCCCCACCAAAACAACTCCCATCACCAGATCTTCGGCTCGCCGCCTGCGCTGAGGGAACCATCTGCCGCTGTCTTGAACTAAAAATAAAACTCGTTTTATGCAGCAGTCGTCTTCTCTTGTCTGAACTACCCCGTAATATGACAGGGCTTTAAATGAGGACAAAATGGAAGTTACGCACCAGGCTAAAGCAATTCCAAGCCTGTCTTTTGATATCTCCACAAAGAAAGGCAAACTAACCACCGAGTGCAAAATACTCCTTGTATGTGGTTATAAGTACCTCATTCAGCTTCTCTTAACACAGGACCGGTATGATTTTTTGCTGGGTTTAGGCCCTTTTATGTTTGATCCTGTTTGAAGCTCTTGCCCTGCAAAGCCCAGCAGGGTTTTGAGGGAAAGTTACCTGCATCTTTTTCTTGTGCAGATCTCCTCAAAGAAGAGTTGAGGGATTTGGCGGGGAGGAAGGCTAACTTAGGCTATAGCTAGAGCGCTTCCAGAGAGAACATGAAAAGTGAGTAGGAAAAAAATACAACTTTAAAACGTTTCTTTTAAAAAGGGAAGCAAACAAACAAAAAAACCCTTTAGAATTATCTTTGCCTAACTCTGATTTGCACAAGTTACCGAGTCTACTGGTAACATTGGTTGTCTCCCTGTGCTTTTTGGCATGTATTTGCTGCGAATCCAACTATGTTTCAACCAGGACTGGCGCTTAAGCTCTTTCCTTCCAGGAATGCCACATCAGCGTTCAGGTCGGTCCTGGCACTCCTCGGGTGGCCATGTGAACGTGGAGTGCCCTAAATTTGAATTCGTTTGAACTGACCTTTAACCTCCTGTCTCACAGGCAAATTGGCATCTGTCCCAGCGCTGTTAGTACAGAATTATTTCCTCCTACCTGTCAGTTGCCTCGAAAGCAGAGCAGGGAGTAGCTGGGCAGGAATGGGAAGGTTCCCCCTATCAGCAGGTTCCTGCAGATCTTCCGCATTCTCCGTCTCTGAGGATCCTGCAGTCGCTGTGGTCACCCTTGGTTTGCCAGCAAGTGGAGCCTGCTGCTCAGTTCTCCTCTGGCCTGGCTGCATAAGTAGTGATAAAAGCCTACTGTAGCTGATTTTGATTCCTATATATAAAAAAAAAAAAAAAAACAAAAAAAAACCCAAAAAAAAACCCAAAAAAAACCATTAGAAATTGCATAGCTTTACAGTGGCCTGGGAATAGTTTGTTTTGTTCTGTTTTTTTAATGCCAATACCTGAATAATAATAATAATAAACATGTTAGATGCTTGCAGAAACAAGGAGACGAAGGAATGATGGGACGACAGGCGTATTTACTGGGCTGGGACATGGCAAGGGGCCCTCGAGTCCCGTGATTCACGGGAAAGATCCTTGCCGCCACTGGTGTAATAGCCAAAATACCCCCCCAAATCCAGAGCAGCCTGGGAAGAACAGGACAGGCACGTGAAATACAAAGATCAGAAGGCTACAGCGGTATTGTCCCTCTTGCCCATCCTCCCTGATAAAATACTGAGCAAAGGCTACGAGAGAGAGGCAGCAGCTACGGCGTTAACAGTAAATAGGACGGAGTCAGGCACGCTGTAGGCGATCCCCCGCACCCACAGGGTGTGTCACTCCCAAATGGGAAGGGAAGGGAAGGAACAGCAGATAGGGATTTCTATCCAGGCTCCAGGCTTTACGAGTCTGTGCAGTGAATTTTGCCTGTGTATGAGATTATATGTTGATGATACTGCAGCGAGGGAGACACGAACGGATGGACGGAGGAAACAAGGTGGCCGTAAAACTGAGCATTGGCTTACTTCAGGCCACGCTTTTCTGCTACAGCTTTTTCCTTCAGGAGAGCCGCCCTTCTGAGACGGAAGGAGGGTTTGGCAGTCTGGGCTGAGACGGTGGCTCCTTCGCTGCTTTGCAGGTCGTCTTTTGCTCCTTCCAGGGCACAGCTCGCCCCGGTCAGGTGAGAGCGGAAGGGCAGTGAGCGGCCGCTCCTCTTGGTCCCTTTCTGCAGGTGGAGCGGCCCCCTCTCCTCACTGGCCTCTCCTGGCTTTGGAGGAATTAGCAATCCCGTGCCGTGGACGAGGGAAGCCCCGCAGAAAGATGAAGCAAAAACCAAGAGGGGTTTGAACGGCTACGCAGTGGCTGCTGCCTTAAGCAGCCAGTCGCTGCGATGCCCAGGAATTGCTACCGAAGGAGTAAACCCGCTCCCTCGCTTCCGAGTGCCAAGATCAGTGGAGTTTTCCATCCTCTGAGGGACTCCTGACCTCAGCAGGCTCCAGACTCCTACACGTAGTACCAGTGGACACGAATATCATCCTTGCTTCTAGAGCCTGCAGCAACCATCGGTCCATCACCATGGGCCAGGGGGTGTTCCCCCCCGGGTACTTCACCCTGTTCCTAGTCCTCCCGCTCTCCAGTCGCCCTGCTCCTTCCCTTTACGAGCAACTGTTTGTAAAAGACTGCTTGTAATTCAGCAGGAGACCACTTTTCTGGTGGTTTTGCAAGCTCTAGAATCAGTCCCCGGCATCAGAGGGGGAAGGGTTTTTACAGAGGAAACTCGTTAGCACCAGGGAGGAGAGAAGGACAATAACCTATTTGAGTCTGAGAAAACTGGGGCAATCGGGGACTCGTCGTCTGCCCAAGCCTTTTCACGTCACAGTCATTGCCAGGACGTGTCAGAGCAGCTATTCAGTTCTACTGCAGTCCCAGCAAGGATCTGGGATGCAGAATAGCTGCAACTTCACGGCACCTGAGTCATTAAGCACCTGCAATTTATCCAGGCTTTGCTGGATTTGCAAAATTTGCAAGAATTTGCATGAAAATTTGCAAATTTTCTACAGTCCCCGAAGTTTCTTGCTTGGTACGGGACAGTGATGACGCCTTCCCTCCCAGCCCCAGCTTTTGCTGAACCCGAGGAGGGCACCCATCACTCGAGAGCTCGGAGCCTGTCCGTCCCTGCAGGGCCCAGCCTGCGTGCCAGCGGGCTGGAGTCGGGAGATGTTGCAAACACGTTTCTGGCATTCTTTTTGCGATACGGGGGCCACCACGTTCAAGGGATGCCAGATCAAACCACCGCTACGTTTCCTATCGAAACCAAGGCGTTGTTGCTTTTGTACTTCCCTTTTGCTCAGGAAAGAGCGGACTCCTGGAACCCGCGCGTTCAACCTGAGATGCATCTGCCTGCAGCTGTCTTGCCGGGAGCATGAATGCTCCAGCAGACTGACTCAGCTGCTTCTGGATGGTCGGATGTGACTGGGAAGCGCAGAACAACATCCCCTGAGACATCTTGCATGTGGGAGGAACACGTGCTCGCTCCCCATCCTCCTTCCTCTCTTTCCCACCTCTCCGAAACTCTGACACCGCAAAGCTCCGTACCCTACCGCATCCAGCACGTGGAGGGGCTCCTGCTCCTCGTGAAACGTCGGTCGAGGCCGTCAGCCAGGGGCGCAGGGAGCTCCTCCGCTGGCCCAGGCGAGGGGTGACAGGGCACCGCCAGACAGGATCACCAGAGCATCGCTCCGGAACCAGCACCACCCACGGGCCGCGGGTATCAGGTGGAGCTAACGGACTTGGGTGCCCCCGCCTGCGCAAAGCCTCTCCTGCTTCCAGCGTCGGCGCTCCGGACTGAAGCCCTAAGCTTGCTTTTCGTGAACTGGGAGCGAAACGGTTCGTAAAACTTTCTGGCTCCTTGGGCAGGGAAGAAAGGGACCCACAAATCTGCAAGTGCAAAACACTGGGGAGGGAAGGAGGGAAAGAAAGAGGGCAAGTATCTGAACTGTGACTTTTGTTATCTCTGCAAGAGACTTCTTTTTTTTTTTTCTGATTTTCTTCTTTCCTTTAAAAAAATAAGCAAAAGCAGCAGAACACTGCCTGTCAAGTTTCGACCCGATTGCTTTGTGCAACAATGCCGAAGAAAGGGAAGCTGACGGTGTTATTAAACTCACCCAGCGCACCCACTGCTAATCCTGCACGGGGTCCAGTCCCCCATTCCTCTCCCCCGACAAACTTTGCTGATTAGTTTCTGTCTTCACACCCAGGCTGACTTCTGCACCCTGGTCTCCAAACAGTGACCTCATTGCCTTGTTCAACTGGTGAGAAACTACAGTAAAATGGGAGAGGTAAACAAAGCGGGGGGAACTAACGGGCGGAAGATTTAGGAGGGAGGAATCTGCTCCTCGCCGTCCCGCTTCCATTGTGCGCCTGAGCTTGAGAAAGTGCAAGCTGAGCCTCGACGAGCTCTTTTCTCTGCTGGTTCCTCTGGAAACTCAGCCCAGCCCTCCAGATGGTGTATGTTGAGTGACTCGGGACAACCAGCCTGCAAGTTGTACGCCTGCTAGTACTAGACCCACGCTCCCGTCGCCGCTACAAATCTCGTAGAGTTAGCGCTGGAATTCGCACCCCTTCTGCAGCAAGAGCTCTTCATTCCCAGGCCAACCGGCTCTCCAAGATATTAAAAACGAGAGCCTGTGTTGTCACAGAGCTGAATTCGTGTCAGCTCTGTGCAGCCAGCAGCGTGACTACCGCGAGTTAATGCTCACGCCGATCAGAGAAATAGCGTTAATGGCACTCTGCCTACGAGGAGTATGCTCAATACCGCTCTACAATGCAGCCTTCGAGATCCTCCTTCGGGATGTTTCAAAGCATCACCCCGCTCCTGACCCTGACGGGTACCTCCAGGCCCCGGCCAGCAGCAGCTCAACTCACATTTGTCTTCCCAGACACTCAGTCAACACCTTTGTGTCCTTTTTCTTTAGAGGAAGGGGTCTTGCTGAGCTCACTCTGAAATATATCACCCCGGACAAAAGGGCTGAAAGGTTAAGGAGCTCTGGGGGGTAGCGCAGCAGAGAGCTGGGGGCCAGGCGCCTGCCAGAACCAAAGCTATAAAGGCAAAGAGGGGCTAGGGACGGCATCTGAGGCAGATGCTGCAGGTCCTGCCTCGCCTCCCGCAAGCCCTGGGATAAGAAGAAGATGCTGGGGCTCCAGTCGTGGCCTCGCTCGCTTTTCCTCCTCTTAGTTCTGCTCTCTGCCAGCGTTCAGACTGTGTCCTTACCAGGACAGAGGCTACAGGTAGGAGGGACTGGGAGAGAGCTGAGGGAGGTTTCAGGAGTAGCAAGGGCAATTTGGGGAGGTCGTGTCTGAACCTGGAATAAGTGGGGGGGCCAAATTCCAGCTACCGGAGGCTGCTGTCTGTTCTCACTGCTCCTTCAGTCCCACAGCCTCAGCTCCGGGGTGAATCTTTACAACCCAGCTCCTAAGGAGCACCAGCACTACAAGGCAGCAGACAGACAGCAGCTTTTTAGCGCTCTCCGGCCTGGGGCAGGCTGCCTGCGGGACTCCCCACGTCGCCTGCAGAGGCTTTTAACAGTAAAGAGACTGGTCCCATCTAACTCTGCCCTGCGTCAGCAGCCACCAGAAATGACAGTCGTGCCCGTCGTTGCGTTCGGTGTCCCGGTTCTGACGTTTCAGAGGGAAGGCTCATCCTATTAGGTCAGGATTTTCACTCCTAAGCTCAGTACTACCCCCCAGTAGCCCCTCCTTAAGGCCAAGAGCCCCCGTCAGGATGCCACCTAAGGGCTTCTTCACTCGAGTAAATCTTTTACCCTCAGCAATTACAGCAATAATATTTTGGCTTTCAAATCTATCCAGCTCCCTCTTACCCAAACCCTAACCTTGGCCCCAGCACCTTGCCTTCACGAAAGCTACAGGGAAGTAGTCCGGACGTGAACGCGAATCACAAGACCGATCCTGCTATGACTCACCGCTTTCGCTCCTCGCTGAAGATGCCCGTGTCCGCTTCAATTAACTCGCTACCGAAAAGAGCTGCACAAAGGCACCTTCAGCCTTAGCTCAGCACCCACGTGAGGGACAGACGTGGAGTGGCTCCCGCAGGCTGCTTCCTTAGGCAGCCGTGCCATGCCTCCACCGTGCCCAAGGCACCTCCCAGCCCTTGTCTCCCTACGGCCGGAGGCTGCGATCCGTCGATCGGCAGGTGCCTGCTGCAGGGGTAACCTAGAGGATTCCCAGCGGATGGGGAGCCCCCCTGCCTCATACCTGCTCTGCTCCTGCCTCCCCCTCCCCCTTAGCAGCAGGTATTTGGGGCAGGTCCCTCCTCCCCACCAGCACTCTGGAAAAAAAGAAAGGCCGCGCAGCAGCCTGAGCACACGGAGGTGCTCAGCATCAGCAAAAGGACCAAGGGCTGAAGCCTCAGTCACCTTCCAAGTACGGGGGGGGACACACAGTTTGACAAGAGCAGGGCAATCCGCACTCAGGCGGAGGCTCACGGCAGCTGCCTGCTTGCTCTTTTGGACAGCAGAATCACTTCAGACTGCAGGAGCTGCTGGTCCAGCCCTTCCCTGCGTCTGGATGCGATGCCACGGGCGCGGTGCAGGTGTGCAGGCACCGTTTTCTGTCCCGCCCGAGCCCTAGGGAAGGTGTGGGCAGTGGGGAACGAGGGAGTGCAAGGCTTTCCACCAGAAGCCCAGGCAACCCTGCCCTCACCCCCCTCACCCCTCTGTTTATCCCAGATGCTCCTTTCCCAGTTGCTGCCCCTGGAGCCTGAGTCCACGCTGGCCGAAGAGGACACGAAGGAGGGGTCCAGCTTTGGCCCTCAGTTACTCTCCTCCACCCTCCCCTTCCTCCCGTCTGGGGCCAGAGCTGCCCGTCCCTCTCTTTGGCGCAAGACCCTCGCCACTCGCAAGTGGGCACTGCCTGGAGATTGGGCCTGGAAGGCCGTGCCCAGGGGCTGCTTTGGGCTGAAACTGGACCGGATCGGGACCTTCAGTGGTTTGGGATGTTAGCCTTGGAGGGGCTCCGAGGTGAGAGGGCCGGCGGTGAGGGCTCGAACAAGCAGGCCGGGGAGAAGTAAGGGGAGACATGAGAGCGTGGATGGCGGGGAGGACCGGGAGCAAGGGGACGGGGGCAGTGGGGCAGGCTGTGGGGCCACCGCCTGCCTGCAGCCGGGGCGAAGGCTGGGATGCGGGAGCACCCCTGTGACCGGGGTCGTGCCGGGGCCTGGCTGGGGCGCAGGAGCAGGCAGGCTGCACGCCGCTGGGCGGCTCACCAGCCCCGCTTCTCCACAGCCGGAGGAGACACAGGCGCCCGCGGCACCGGCTCAGGAACCAGCACGGCACGTCGGCAGCCAAAACCGTGAAGCCCCTGCCCCGAAGGAGAGCGGCGGTGGCGAGGAAGCGGCATGGCGGTACAAGGAGGAGCTGCCTGGCTCCGCGGCTGCCCTTTGGCTGCAGGACCCCTGCTCTGCCGGCAGCCCCCTCCCTCCTCTCCGCGCTTGAGGACTCGCTTGCTAATTAAACAGAGCTGTGCTAATCGCCGCATCCGAGCTCGGCGTCGGCGCATCCACGAGAGGCCGTGGCTGACCCCAGGCCGGGGGGGCTGGCGGCGGGGGCAGGCTGGGAAATGGCGGCAGAGCCCGCCGCCCCCCGGCCCCCGCGCGCGGGGCCATGTTGGGCGCGCGCCGCCATTCCGGGTGGGCCGGGCGGCACGCGCGGTTGCAGCGCGGTGCTGCCGGGGCCGCGACGGTGGCGGGGGAGGGGGGTGGCGGGTGAGATATCGACCGCAGGCTGGGCGCAGGGGCAGAGGGGCCACGTTGGCTCATCCCAGCCGCACTCTGCCCCCCGGCACAGGGCACCCGGCACTGCGGTGTTTGCCAAGCAAACACAGGGGCCTCCTGTTTGTGCAGAAGCTGGCCCCGAGAGTCCCCCCGGCCCCTCGGTGGGCTGCGGCCGGGGCGCCACGAACCCCGGCACGGGCTTGCACCCCTCCAGCCCCGCCGCCGTACCACGCGAGCCATCATCCCCTGGCCTTTAAGAAAAGGTCGTAACCTCGGCCGGGGCTAAACTTAGCCGCCAGCCCCTCGGCAGCACCGGGAATAGCAGCAGGATAAGGAGAGTTGGGTTACGTTCGAGCTGCGTGACCCCTCTCTGTCCCCCACCCCAGTACCTGCATGGCTCCCCCAGCCCGCTCCTCCCTCCTCATCCTCAGAGCCCAGCTGGAGCCCGGCTCTGCTGAGCAGCCAAGAGGGGCCGGCCTGCTCCCAACACCCCCTGCCAGCCCGGATCTGCATCCCCGCCATTCCCACGCCTCCTTTGGGGACCCCCTCCCCAAGGGACGGAGGCTCCCCGGCACGCTCTGGGCCTCACGCGGGTTTGCCCCGCAGCGCCCGGGCTGTGCAAAGCCCTGCGCCAAACCGGGGGGGATGCAGCCCAGCGCGGCTCAGGGAGCCTGGCACGGGGGGCAGCGGCCATGCAGGCAGCGCTCCCTCCTTGCAGGCGGGCCGAGGCGGCAGGCGCGGGCAGGATTTCCGCCGTCACGTCCCGCGAGCAGCAGCAGTGCCGCAGTGCCCGATTAAAATGGTGCTCACGCTGCGGCGTGTGGCCTGCCGGGGAGGCGGCCGGGCCGGTGGCCCCATCCAGAGCCCCCCTGGTTAAACCCACCCGGGGAGCCAAAGACACGCAGGGGGTCCCCAGCATGGGGGCGAGGGAGCTCCCAGCCTCTTCGCGCTGGGGGGAATGGGAGACGCTTGGGGACCCGCTGCTCCCGGGGGTGCCCCCAGCATCTTCGCCCTCGCCGCCATGCTGGGGGAGCAGGGCGGGCGGGGAGAGGGGCGCAGGCTGCAGCCGGGGGGGGGGGGGGGGTCTCTCCTTTGTTCCCAGGTGAAAGCAGCCCCTCGGAAGGCAGCCGCTCTCCGCCCGCCACCGAGCCCCTTCCCGCCTCAGCCGCCCTGGGGACACAGCGGAGGAGCGGCCTTCCTCCGGCACCGGGGCACCTCTCACCCCCACCGCCGCCATCCCCCGGGGGTGGCCGGCGGGGGTGGCCGGCAGGGACGGCGCCGTTGCGGACCCCCCCCAGCCCCCCGGGGGCGGCGGGAGGGGGGGGGGGGGGGAGCGGCGGGCGCCCAGGCAGCCGCAGCCGCAGCGCGGCCGCACGTAGCCGCCGGCCCGGCCCCCGCGTCCCCATTCGGCGGCGGCGCGGCGGGGCGGGCCCCGGCCCTTCCCCTCCGCGGCTATAAAGGGCGGCGGAGCGGGGCTGCGCCACCTCCTCACTGCGCGCCGGGGCGGCTCAGAGGCAGCAGGTAACGGGCGGGGGGGGGGGACGAGCGAGGCGGGGGGGGGTTCCCCCCCCCATCCCCACCTACCAACCCACCGGGGCCGGGCGGGGGGCGGCGGCGGCGGGCGGCGGCAGCCCCCGGGCGGAGCGGAGAGGAGCGGGGCCGGGCCGCATGGCGGCGTGGCCGGCGGGCACAAAGGCGGAGCGCTGCAAGATGGAGGCGGCGGTGCGGGGTTTGGGGGGGGGGGGGGGGGCCGGAGACCGCCTGGGGGGCTCGGAGCGCCTGCATCCCCTCCCCCCACCCCGCCCCGGGCGTGGGCGAGGCGTTAACGGTGCCCAGGGCGGGCGGGCGAGGCGCGGTTGCCGGGGGCGGTTGCTGGCCGCCGCCCCCCCCCCCCGCCCTCCATCCCCGCTCCGGTCGCCTCACCGACGGTCTCTGCCCGCAGGAACATCCCGAAGAGGCGAAGATGGTGAAAGTCGGAGTCAACGGGTGAGCGGCGGGGCCGGGCTGCGGCACCGGGAGGCGCCCGGGAAGGGGGGTGAGGGGAGGCGGGGGGGGGGGGCAAGGGCGCCTCAAGGGCGCCGGGGGGGACGGCGGGGTGCGGCCGGCCGGTGCCCCCCGGGGCGGGCGGAGGGGCCGCGCCGGGCCGTGCTGCTGAGTCACTTCCCGCTGCGGGCCGGGGGTGAGTCACCCCGCCACCGCCGGGGGTCCCCGGGCCCCGCCGGCGGGCTGCAGCCCCCCCAAAGGTCGCCCGGTGGATCGGGTGTCGGCGGCCGCGGGGGACGTGACCTTCTCCCGCCGGGCCGAGGAGTAACCGGATCCCCGGCGCCCTCAGTAAATTTAGCGCTTGACCTTTCCGGTGCGGGGGTCGCTCTTAATCTTTAACCGAGGAACCTCGGCCTTTGGCCGCGGCCGGTGGGCTCCCTCCCGCCCCGCCGGGCGATCCCGAGGGAAGGCGGCGGGCCCTGCCCGGCCCGGCGGGGTCCCGCTTGCCTCCTCCTCACCCACGTCGTCTCTCTTCTCTCAGATTTGGCCGCATCGGCCGCCTGGTCACCCGGGCCGCCGTCCTCTCCGGCAAGGTCCAAGTGGTGGCCATCAACGATCCCTTCATTGATCTGAACTACATGGTGAGTGGCCTTGCAGTGCCCCCTCGGGGCTTCTCCGAGTAGGGCCGCTCTGGCTGCGTTCTAGTAGCTTCCCAAGAAAGCGGGGTGTGGGGTAGAGGCACGGGGCTGGGAGGTTCGGCGGAGCCGAGTACAAGCGCGGCGGTCGGACCAGGTCACCGAGGAGGTGGGGAGCTGAGAGGGTGGCGTAGGCAGAGCAAAGGTTGGGGAGGTGGCAGCCGGGGTGCCTGACCTTCCTCCCGCTCCCCTGCCCAGGTTTACATGTTCAAGTATGACTCTACTCACGGTCACTTCCGCGGAACCGTCAAGGCTGAGAATGGGAAACTCGTGATTAACGGCAATGCTATCACCATCTTCCAGGAGTAAGTATTCCTCTCCCTCTTGCCCCTCTGGAGGATGAAAGCGGGCGTCTTGCGGAGCAGCTCTTACGGTTTTCTCCCTCCTCAGGCGTGACCCCAGCAACATCAAGTGGGCGGATGCTGGTGCCGAATACGTTGTGGAGTCCACCGGTGTCTTCACCACCATGGAGAAGGCCGGGGTGCGTATGCCGCAGTGGCACGTGGGAGAAGGGGTGGTGCTGCTCCCCCCTGTGGGGCGCATCGCCGTGCACAGGGTTGCTCAGGATGGGGCTGGGAGGGAGAAGAGGTCTTTTGCAGACCTCTTTTTTGTTTTTGTTTTTTGTGAGTTGTTGGAGGGATTCTGGGTTATCTAATCACCTTTTCTTTTTTTTTCCAGGCTCACCTGAAGGGTGGTGCTAAGCGTGTTATCATCTCTGCCCCCTCAGCTGATGCTCCCATGTTTGTGATGGGTGTCAACCATGAGAAGTATGACAAGTCTCTGAAAATTGTCAGGTAAGGAGAGAGGAAGATGCTGTCCGGCCTGGAGCTCTCACCAGCTGCAGGGGGTCTCATCTCACTGCCGTAGATGCGTTGCCTCTGGCTGATGAGCCTTCCTCTCTCTCTCCTCCAGCAATGCCTCTTGCACTACTAACTGCCTGGCGCCCTTGGCCAAGGTCATCCATGACAACTTTGGCATCGTCGAGGGTCTTATGGTAGGTCTGGAGCTTGCTGCTCAGGAGGGTGCCCTAACCCCAGGTCCCCTCACGGGAGAGGAAAAGCTTCTGTGCTCCCGGTGTCCCCTGGGATGGGGAGGAGGTGCCTGGGATGCTTTTTCTGGAGAATATCAGCTGCGCTCTCTTCCTGCAGACCACTGTCCATGCCATCACAGCCACACAGAAGACAGTGGACGGGCCCTCTGGGAAGCTGTGGAGGGATGGCAGAGGTGCTGCCCAGAACATTATCCCAGCATCTACTGGGGCTGCTAAGGCTGTGGGAAAAGTCATCCCTGAGCTCAATGGGTGAGTCTTGGCCCTCCTTGGGTGTCGGGAGGCGGCAGCTGGTGCCTGGCCGGCTCTGACCTGTCCCTGGCAGAGGGGTGCTGGCTGCTCTTCCCTGCTGACTCGCATCTCTCGCAGGAAACTTACTGGAATGGCTTTCCGTGTGCCAACCCCCAATGTCTCTGTTGTGGACCTGACCTGCCGTCTGGAAAAACCAGTAAGTGGTGTGGACAAAGCCCTAACAACCTCCAGACCTGCCCCTGCTTCCTTGAAACTCCTTCTTTTACCTGGAAATGCCCTCTCTGCGTTCCCCTCTTCCCTAAGGAGATTTGATGTTGGTGAAAAGAGCACCTGCCGTGCATGACTGGTGCTGTGGTGCTCCCGTCCGTGTGTCTCCTCCCCGCCCCCGGCGGACATTTTGTGTGAGTTGGTGTCTGACCATCTTAAATGCGTCTCTCTTCTCAGGCCAAGTACGATGACATTAAGAGGGTAGTGAAGGCTGCCGCTGATGGGCCCCTGAAGGGCATCCTGGCGTACACAGAGGACCAGGTAAGCAACTCCCAGTCTCGTGGCCCGTGGCTATTTTCTCATTTTTCTGATGGGAGCAGCCTTGCTGGGGTCCGGCTTGGGGCACTTCTGGTCCAGGCTGTGGGTAACCGTATGCGTTACAATTCCGTCTCTGTTCCAGGTTGTCTCCTGTGACTTCAATGGTGACAGCCATTCCTCCACCTTTGATGCGGGTGCTGGCATCGCACTGAATGACCATTTTGTCAAGCTGGTTTCCTGGTAGGTGCGGCCTGGGGGTGGTGGGGCAAACTGGGCTCGGGGCTGGCAGCCACGTTACAGACTTGGCCTGTTCGTCGCCGCCAGGCTGGCGATGCAGGTGATACCCAGACCCCTGCCGAGTAGGGTGGTTCCGACACGTTAAAAGTCTCTTTGATTGAAATTGCTTCTTACCTGAAATGACTGCAGCCTTGTCCTTTCCGTATTTGGAGGGCGTACGGGATGCTTCCTGCTTTCTTTACTGGAAGGGAATGGGAAGCCGCCTGCTTCACTTGGGTGGCGTGGGGCAGGGGAACAGGAACGATGGAGGAAGGGGATGCAAGAAACGCGTCAGTCCTGACGGCTCTTCTGTTTCTGTCCCCAGGTACGATAACGAGTATGGATACAGCAACCGTGTTGTGGACTTGATGGTCCACATGGCATCCAAGGAGTGAGCCGAGCACACAGCCCCCCTGCTGCCTAGGGAAGCAGGACTCTCCTTCGTCGGAGCCCCTGCCCTTCTTCACCACCGCTTAGCTCTGCATCCTGCAGTGAGAGGCCAGTTCTGTTCCCTTGTCTCCCCCACTCCTCCAACTTCTCCCCGAGCCTGGGGGAGGTGGAGAGGCTGATAGAAACTGATCTGTTTGTGTACCACCTTACATCAATAAAAGTGATCACCATCTGAAATGCCTTGTCTGCCTGTCGGTGGGAGATGGGAGAAAGTGGGGGGGGGCAACGAGCAAACATAGGTGCCTGCTTTGAGATGGCCGCCAGGTTGAGGCTGTGGACGCAGGCGGTGTGGGAAATGGCAGCAGAGGCGTTTGGGTGGCTCGGGCTGTGCGTAGGCACGGCGCGGGCCTCGGATACCCGACTGGCAAAGAACAGCGAGGGCCAGGCTGCCCTCAGCGGAGCGGCGGTGTGCGGACTGGTGAGCTGCCGGTGCCGGGGGTCAGGCTCCTGCCTCCGAGCCGAAATCAGGCGTGGTGCAGGGCTGCGCTCGCAGGACTGCTGCGGGGTAGAAGGGAAAGCGGCTCTGCCGCTCCGTCCGCCTTCCAGCTCTCCAGATTTGCCTGTCTGGTGGGTGTATGCAGAATGAAGTGCTGAGCAGATGACTTTTTTTGCATTTGGTTTGGCACAGCGGCACAAGAAATGGGAATTCTTTCTTCTTGTTCCCTCTGCCTTAGCAGAAATGTTACAAGGAGGATTTTTCATGTGCTTTTACCTTCAAAATGAGTCAACTTTCCCTGGAGGAAATGGCTGCCTAGGGATGTGTCAGAGGCTGGTGTTACCATGGTGGTAGCTTGTCTTAATTCTGGCTTAATTCTCTGCGGAAGGAGGGGTGGCTGTGTTTAAGCTCCTGAGCAGCAAATCTCCGCAAGGTGAGCGTCGGCCCTCTGCCAGGGGCTGTGTTACTGCCTCCTGGAAGCACCGACGCTGCCAGGCGGGGGCCGAGCCTCCGGTGGCCTAGAAGCGCTGGGGCGGAGAAGCGATGCGCAGCACAAAATCGCCGGGCCCTCCATTTTTAGCAGCTCGGTTTACTCTCGATGTGTCGCTGTCTCCCTGGCAGGCAGGGTTGGAGCTATGGTCTAGACCCCAGCTGCTTTAGACCCTGATCTGGAGCAAGGACTTAAGCCGGAGGATTTAAGCTCCCAGGATCAAGGTATGTTAGACAGTGTCCTGCAGCCGCTTATCTCCAGCGGTTGGGCTGCGTAAAAAAAAAAAAAAAAAAAATTAAATGTTTACAGGACTAGAGGGCGATGACTCAAAATTGCTTTGCAAAGAGAAGAAGGTTGAATAACCTGCCTCTGGATAGGAGCTGGGACGCTGAGCAGCTTGTTAGCCCTGGGAGAGCAGCAATACCTGGCTTAGCCCACAAACGGCCCTGTGGGAGCTTTAGGTAACTCTGGGGTTAAATGGGAGCTGCCTGATGCTGGGACTAACTGGAGGCAACCTTCCCGTGGAGCTGGGTTTCTGCTGGGGAGGGGTGCAGCCCGCAGGCTCGTCAGGCTTACAAATGAGTCTTGGGTTGGTCCCATCCTGTCCTCGATTGCTGTGCTTGGGTGCTTTGAACGGCTGCGCTGTGCGCCACTGCCCGCGCGCTTGCGTGCGTGCCAGCGAGTGCCTTGCTCGATAACCTGGAATTGCAGAGAGGCTACTGAAACACCTGGGGGGGGGGGGGGGGGGGGGGGGAATGTCTGTTTTCCCATGTAAAACAAAGATATTTTAAACTGGGTTTAAAGTAGGAATGTTCCAAGGAGTCACCTTTTTCCTCTCAATAAGCCTTGTGTTTCCTGAGCAAGATAAAGCTGCCTGAAAATTCACCTAGAGCAAAGGACTCGTCTTATTTAACAAGAGCGAGCCCTATCCAACCTGAGATCAAACTGCTGGGGGGTGGAGGAAGGGTGCGTGCTCTCAGACCAGCAGTTGCTGGGAATGGCTCAGATAAAGCTCCGCTGTGTTTTAAAAATACTGTGATTTCAACCGGTTTACAATCTTGCTTGAAATTCTTGGAAAAACGATGTGGTATCTAGGTGGGGCGAGCCAGGAATTGCAGAATTTAAAACCCGGTTGCTTTTGTATGGAACCAGGAGGAGCGGCAAACAAGTCCTGCAGCTTCTGGACCGCCTGGAGGGCTTGCTTTCCTCTCTCACGCCAGCTCCCGAAAAAAACGGCTCTTCTCCTCAATCCTCATTTCGCATCCAGACGCTGTGCCTGCAGATGGCACCACAGCAAGGCCCCTCCGGACAGACGGAAAAAGCCACCTCGGTCGCCAGCCTGGCCAAGGACTTGCAACCCTGTCCTAAAAATCTTTTTTTTTTTTTTTTTGGTCAGTTTGAAAAATTGACGTATGTGAGGGTGGATGGCATTGGGATAAAGATGGGAGATCTGCTGTGGCAGCTGCTTCTCTCTCTAGGGAAGCGTTTTCCCCTACGTAGGGCACTCTAGGTTTGCTCTTAAAGCATTTCTAGGGAAAAAGGCTGGAAATGCTCGGCCAGGGAAGGCAGGTGCTCAGGCAGACCTGAAGAGGCTCTTGTTCAGCAAAGGAGCTAAAAGCCATCGTGCCACTCCGCGGGGACAAACCGGCTCCAAGAGCCGCTGCGGTAAGTCAGAATCCCTCCTGGTTTGGGAACGCCCCGCAAGGGGAAGGTATAGAAAGACACGGATCCCGGCTGAAGGCTCGACTCTGCCGCCTTCGAGTGGCCGGGGCCCCCGTGCTGGGCCGTCGGGGGAGAGGGACGCACCCGAGACACGGGCTCGCTCCTTCGCGGGGCCGTGCTGACAGAGCAAAGGGACGACGTCTCCGATGGGCAGCCAACCATTTCCAGGGGTGGTAAGCTGCACTTTTTGTTGTCTTTTTTTAAGACAGAGGAAATTCAAGTGATGCTGCAGTGTGGTAATTAGCAGTGGCGTTACAGGAAAATTCCCTTTTATGGCAGCTTTGAATGTTTAGAGACATTATTTTATACTTCATTGGCATTTGCGCACACCACCACGCGTGCGTTACCCCCCCAAGAAATGGCTGGTTGTCCTCAGACCACCTTCTTCTCGAGACGTCAGCGTGAAACTTCAGCGTTAAGGAAGATGCCATGTAGCGAAAATCATCTTGAGCAGATACGGAAACTAATTAAGGTTGCTTGAAAATAAATCACACCGAAATGGTGACTGCACAAGCACAGTAAAAAAAATCTTGGACATTTAAAACATACTCGGACCACTTCTGGAGTAAATGAGTCTTTGAGCAAAGCATTGGACAAGATCTGTGCAAGGAAGAGGAGATACAGATCTCTGATAGGAAAGGCTATGATGCAAAGCGTATATTGGACAGTCGTATAAGACAAACATCTGAACCGATAACGTTCCAAGCTCCTTTGTAACAGATGCTGTTCACAAAATGCAGGTTCAGGACTTAAACTCAGGGTATGCAAATACCCCTGCGGGCAGCGCTCGTGGAGAGCGGGCATTTCATCCAAAACGAGCTGCCCGCCTTTGGGCGCTTGTACTGTGCGCACGCTGCAAAACCAAATCATTTTACTTAAATCTTCTGAGCTGAATGGGATTTCTGACTACAGGACAGCTAACTTACCTCCGTGTATTATCTTACTATAGAGGTGGTGTCTTCTTGAGGGAGTTATTCTCAATTAAACGTTCCTGGAAGGAACAGTAGTGCTGAGGTATACTTACTGCGTAAGATTTGAAAAGGCAGCGGTCAAAAAGCCGAAGCTGTAGTCAAATGAAAAAACAGAAGAAAAACTCACAAATACTAGCGAATTAAAGAACCTGAAAAGAAGGCAGATTTTTAGGAAACTAAGTGACAGAACAGGTAGTACAAAAACCTTTTTCAGATGCATCTTGGAGACAAGCAAGCTGCCAAAAAGCTGTAAGATGGTGCGGGAGCGATTAGGGAAGCTGAGGCCGTGGTGGAAAAGTAAACCTGATGTTTTGCCGTCAGAGGAGCTTTGGGGTATTCCCAGCCAAGAGATGTTCCTCAGCAGCAATGAGACGAAGCCGCCGTTGCAAATGAAAGCGTCGGGACTGGAGAACATGTCCGTGACGCGAGGGTGGTCTCCAGCATGAAACGGACGGACGGACAGGTAACCGTGCCGTCCGTAATCACCACTCACATCAGCCTGCACGTGATGAAAAGCAACGGGATTTAGGAAAAACCAGACAGGCAAAGATGTTCAAAGAACCTGAACTGCTCCGGGACAGGGAAGACCACACTCTCCAGGCTGAAAACTGGTGGTGACTGGGAAAGAAGGTGCGAGCGGCCGGCGGCTGGGGACATCTGCCCCATTCGTTTCCATTCAACACCTTCAGAACAGTTTGGAGCATGGGGTGCCAAGGATGATGCAAAACGATGCAGGCCACTCCACATTGAATCAGCCTGCGGAAGGGTGCAGAAGGCTCTTGCGATAAGCGACGGGGTTATTAAACCGGTGGGTGAAATTCAAGGTTGCTGAATGGGAAGTAACGCGTGGGGGGGGGGACGGGACAGCTCTGACATTGCAGGTCTCAAAGCCCTCCTGTAACATTACCCAACTCTCCACCAACCACGCGAGCAACCTTTGTTGGCCTTGCTCTGAATCCTGGGACAGAACAAAAAAAAAAATAATGGTGGGTTGTAGTCTCTGTAATCTCCAGCTTTTTAGTTACCGAGCTGGGGCTGGAGCCCAAGCAGACGCTGAAATCCCACTGAACGCACGTGGCCTCCAGTTTCCCCAGCTCCTCGTATGCCTTTCTCAGCCTGACCAAACTGCCATCTAGCCCATCCCCATCAAGTGACTTTAGGCACTGTGCAAAAATGCTCACTTGCCCTTTATTTTTTTTTTTTTTTAAAGGAGCAAAATAACTAAACTTTTCACTCTCAAACCACTGATCTCCAGCCTGGAATCACGATGAAGCGTCTTCGCTCCATCATCTACCCCAACTTGTGCTGCAAAGCAGGACAAAGCGCACCGATGTCACAGGGGGATAAGAGACGGGCAAAGAGGCCACCAGCTTCAGCGGCTGGCTCGGCGCTCAGGCGAGGCTGCGGGAGCCCTGCTCCCGACATCTTTCCAGCCCTCCTGTTGTCCTGGGGATGGTTAGGCACAAGGAGTTCCTGCTCTTAGATGTAGCTATGCATAGCTTAAATATTTGCTATAGATGTATGGCAACAGAACCTATGTTTTGACTCTATTTAAAAATATATTTTAATGCCTTTTGGCATTTTTGACTGAGATATTTGCTCCTTTTGAGAGGCTATATCATTTCTACGTATCAAAAACGGTACCGGTTTTGTCTGTCAATTCCTTGTCCCTCCATAAACCTGTGCAGATTTTTTTCCCTTCCGTCGTGATTTCTACCCTCCTCCCCCTCCACTGGTTTCTCATTGGTTTTCGGAGGTGGCCTGTCAGACTAATGACCGACGTCATTTGTTAACCCATCCACCCAGTCTTTTTAAAATGGCTTCCCCAATGCATTTAAAAACTGACATCAGCAAAGCATGGATTTCAGCAGCCAACGGTTTTTTTCACCACCACCGCCGAGGTTAGAGTGCTGTGCAAAACACCGTTCGCAGGACCGCAGCGACACCACCGTGGGGTTTTTTTTTCTTTCTCTCCCCCAGCATCACTTACTCCAGCTCCCCACGCAGCCTCGGGCTTTGTGCGGTGCCTCCGTCACCGCTACGGCCCCGCGCACCTCTCCGCGCGCGAGGTCATCTGTGCCTGGAAGTGCAGAAGTGTTCATTCTGAGAAGATCCTGTCAAGGATCCTCCTTAACTGCTAATGGCCCGAAAAGTGCTTCATCATTTCCCTCTGACCACATTCTGCTCTTTCCAAATACAGAACAGACATATCTGGTGAGTACTTCTCTTTTTTTTTTTTTGCCTCATTTTGGCTTCCCCCCCTCCACATTTCAGACAAGAAAAAAGGTTTATATTACTGCTAGGATTGATTTTTCTTTAAATATAACTAGAACAACTTGTTAGTGTCCTTAGCCATCCAGCTATTGTTATTTTTTTCTTGAGGTGATGAGTAGCTGAAGACCTTTTTTTATACAGCTGAATTATTTTGTTGTCCCACTATTCCTTTTTCCCCACCCACAGCTGCTGTAGTTGTTACAAGGTGTATTTTTCTTAATTAAGGTCGGGGTTCCTTATTATTTTTATTAGTTATTCTTATTTCTGAGTACCATTGTCACATGGCCACTTATTCAGGGAAGCAGTTGACCGACAGCTATCTTCTCACACGTACTAAATCACAGCTTTTTGGATAACTGGAAAAACTCTTTTCTTTCCAAAGATCTCCCACTTAGTCATACTTTTTTAATACTTCCCCTAAACAGCTCCACCGTAAGAAAAGGCTACGTAACACCGCGTGGTTCTCTGTTACGGCATTTTTGTCCTGGGTGATGTCTTGATTTGTTTCTCAGTTGATCCCTTGTCTTTAGGCAACCATCAATCCGAACCCAGTCTTCATCTGTCGTAAGGACATCTGAAATCATTGCCTTACTTGGGCATGCCATCATTTGTAAGGCGATGAGAAGCTCTCCACGGCACAGCGTATTCTTCGGTATCCCCAGCCCAAGTCTCCCACGACAACTTCATTTTCCTTTTCATACAGAGAGGTTCTTTCTTACAAAATAAATCACCGTGTTTTCTTTGGGGATTCAGAAGTATATAAAAGACCCTGCAATGCCTTGACGAAATTGAGGGTCAGAGCATGTTGTTTGGCTGTTAGCTTTAGAGTGAACGGGATTTTTAGCACAGCCTGCAACCCCAATTCACAATTGCTCTTGCCTGTTCCCCCTTTACCCAACGGGTTAGACTGGTGAGCTACCAGCGCTACGATGTGGCCGTGAACATTAAAAATATCCGTTAACCACATTTCTTCCTACCCTGAGAACTTCTGTTTCCCCTTGCACCTTGCCCAGATGCAGCCTGCTGTCGAAGCTGAAAATGCCGCCTCTTCCCAACTGTTGTGATATTGGTTCAGCTTGATCATGATGCCTTTTGGTGGCCGCTCGAGCTCCTTTTCCACAGCATTACCTTAGTGCCTTCCCCGCTCTTACAGCTGCTCTCCAAGCTATGAAATCCATACCCCCCTCTGCCAGAGGACCTAGAGCATCCTCTCCTTGTCCCCGTCCCAAGAGACAGTGGCCCGAGCATTTAGAAAACTCACATCTAAAACACCTCTCACACATCCACTGGAAGATTTTTCAATGGTGACTGGGCTTCCCTAAAGCTGTTTGTAGCCCATCCAGTTCTCCATGCTGTCTTATTATCGCTCCCAGCATTAATCACCACGCGTAGGGGCTTGCCAGATGTTTTCAGGAGCCTGTCCACGCATCATCCAGGTGCATCTCCAAGGAGACAGCACTTCACCGTGTTCTGCGTTAATTCTGACCTCTCCTCTCGAAAGGAAGTTTCTTACCCGTAACCAAAGGATTTGACACACTTGATCATCGTGTGCAATTCTGGGACGCTCTGTGCCACAGGTACCCGAGATAGCAACAACCATAAACATACAAAGAGTATGGCCTTCTCGAGAACAAACGAAGCTTGTGTAGGAGAGGTACGAGGCTTAAGAAAGCCAATCTCCCAGCTCAAAGCTAGAAACAAGAACAACTTTCTATGCAGCTTTGCTCTCTCCTACCTCTTGGCTAAGAAACAAGATAAACAGAATAATAAACAGGTTACCAGGGAATCAAAAGTTGCTCCAGCAAAGGCTGTCAGCATCACATTTAGGTCCATCTAAGGAATCCTGCAACGGGGAAAAGCGAACTCACACACAAAGCCGAGTCGCGTGGGACAGCTGACAAAGCACCTTCAGCAGAAGGGTGCTGGGTGGAAAATACAGGACCTTAACTGATCGGACAGGCAAGTCAGACTCTTTCAGTTCTGAGATACGATCTAAAATAGATGGGATCCTGGAATGAGTGAACGGAGGGAGCGGGTTTGCTTAACACAGGGAAGGAGAGCTGGGCTCCTTAGTGGTTAGGGTGATTGAACCCTCTCCAGAGCCAGGAAGAACATCCCACGTCCGTGTGGTGAGGTGCAAGGAGGGCGATGCTCCCCGCCCTCTCTGTGGGAGAATCTGATAGTCTTCAAACTCAATCTGGTAGTCTTCATCAAGAAACTCAGTGGCCCTGGTCTCAGAGCTACCTTGCCAGACAGGGTCTCCGAGGATGAGAGCTCACCTTTCAGAGGAGCCCTAGGGAACTTCACCAGGGAAGGGGCAGGGCAGGCCACGCTGCATGCCACGGGATCAGAAACAACGCATTCAGCAGGGAGCCAGGGCTCGCTTCTGCAAAATGCCTGGCACCGTCTGTTGAAGCCCCTTGCCAAGAGGCTGATCTCGGCACAGGGAGCGTGGAGCACAGCGGAGAACTGCGTCTCTCGCCCCAGCTCAAAGGCTGATTGTGTCCCTCAACGCCTCATGGAGCCAGGATGCTCACAAGTGGGTCTGTCCCAGCCCAGGGACAGCTCTTGCCTCACGGGAAGGGTTTTGTGCCACTCCCTCTGCTGATCTCAAAGTTGTGCCTGTCCTCACCTAGACACAAGAGTCCATATGTTGGGGAGGGAGAAGCCAGAGCGATCATTAGCACGTTTCCAGGCTGCCCAAGTAAGTCTCTGCCAACATGGACTTCTGTAGGGCGGGGAAGCTGAACCAGCCTGCCTAAATATTCATTGGGAAGACCTCACTGCCAATCCAGAGAGACATGATCCTAAAAGGATGGTCTTGGACAGATGTTCATGGAGGTCACCAGACAGCAGCCACAGTCCCACGATGGATGCTGACAGAGGGACTGCCTGGATGCCTTCTGCCGTGGAACCCCATTCAGTAAGACACAGCCATGCTTGGACTGTACTTGGGCAATAAACACTCCCATTAATGCATGGACACCGAGTGAGACAGGACTTTGTCCCCTGCATGCCAAGGTCTCCTCTGGTGCACTAAGGACCATACTAGACTCAGCTGCAACCTGCTCACAGGTGAGCACGGTCAGCTGGAAAGAGTAACTAACCCACTCCACCAAAGTTCATGTCATCAATTCGTCGTCTTGGTCAAGAATAGGAAAAGGCCTGCTCCATCCATGGCCAAGCTGCCCCTGCAACCAAGTCTTTCAGAAAGTTTAGGCCAACAAAGATTTTTGAATGGGCTGGGGTCTAAGGGTAAATGAGATACGATTATTCCCTGTGAGGTGAATACAGACCAGGAGGCGTTCAGAAAGATCACGCAGCCAGGACCTGGGTCTTCACTAGACGATTTCTTCTGATATTGCTTCCTGAGCAGGCGCTGCCGAGAAGCATCCTGGAAAAAGGACAAGGTGAGGGACGTGAGAAGCAACACAGCACTGAGCAGTTCCTAGACACCACAGTTCCCAGCAGGGCTCATGGTGGAGAAAAGCAGGCTAGATACTCCCCAAAGAACGGAGAGGAGCCCACAGAGAAGAGTTAAATAGATGGAAGGTCCACATCTCCTCATATTCAGCATCAAAGATGTGGGGTCAGCCCTGATGGACAGGCAGATGCAGGGGAGATGGTCCGGTTACACTGGGGGCCTTGGGCCGTGCTTCCCACGCTGAGAAATTGCTGAGGCAAAGTATCAGTGTTGCGTGTCCAGCCAGTGAGAGCTCGGGGGCTGCTGCACGGCGGGGGAACGGAGCCTATTGCTGGTGATACCGTTCACCAGAGAACGGCATCTTGCACACATGGGCGGGCGAGCTCTCGGTTTCACTGCAAACGAAGTTCTGACGAGCAGCGCGGGACTGGGGTACGGGCGTCGGGCAGCACCAGCTGCTCCTCTGAGCAACGACTGCTCGAGGCAGAGATGTGCCTCATGCTTGAAATCTCTCAGGGTATGTGCTCTACAGTCCTGTGGGTTTCTTAAGCAGCACTCAGCGGCCAAGGTACACACGTCATGGATTATGCATGGCGGAAGCCAGACTTAGCCAGCCACTCAGAGAGATCTTCACAGCAGAGCAAAAGCAGAAAATGCTGCAGAGACACGTATGGGAAAGGGGATTTGCATGAACCAGAAGAGCCTCCAGGCAGGATAGAAAGTGATCCCTGATCTACTGCGTGTGAGGCACCATCACTCGATAGAAAAAGCCCAGATTAAAGTATATTTCCTCTGGCTTAGGTCTTTTAGGAAGAAAAATCAAAAGAGAAGAGGGAAGCAAACAGGAACAGTCCGGCAAGGCGGTGTAGAGGTGAGGCCCGCGGCAAAGGCTCTGTCTCAGGGCAGGCACTGAGGCACACACCGCCCATCCGCCTGCACGGCCGCAGGCAGCTGGGGCAGGGGGAGCACCCCAGCACCCCTCTGCTGCTACCCAGCACCCTGCTGCTCCTGTGAAACACCCCGCTCTGCTCCCTGAAGCTCTCCTGGCTTCCCCGGGAGAGGCGAAGACGGCACTCGCGAGTCGGAGCCCAGCCACAGCAGACCACCGGCTGAGGAACCGCCATTTCGCGGTGCCAGCAGCAGTGCCCCAGCTGCGCCCTGGCCTGGAGGTTTCCTCAGCTGCTAACTTCTGCCATTTGCAGGGCCTCGCCTCCCCGCCGGCTCTAACCCATGCTGAAACGCCAACACATGCCTGAACACATCTTGCAGGCACAGGCAGAGGACCTCGCCCTGCCCAAACACCGGCCCTCTGCACTGCGGCGCGCGGATGCGCCGGTGCTTCCAGCTCAAGTGCACGGCAGCATCAGCTACCCAAGCCAAACCTCCGGAGATGAACTGTTGCATCCCTCAGCCCCCATTTTATTGACCTTACCTAATCTCAGAGACGATCCAAAAACTCTACTGCCATCTACTTTCTCTTCCCTTCAAGACCTTTTGTGAGAAGTGTTTTTCTCTGGAGCTCCACCCGCCTTGGTTGTGCAGCCTGGGCCCACTGCTCAGCAGACGGCACTGCAAAACGCTGCCTCTCAGCAGGCTGCCCACCCCCTCCTGCCACCCTGCCCGGCCCCAGCCTCCCCTCGCCGGAGGAGCACGAGCAACGGCCAGCCAGACAAACGCTACAAGAGATGGTGGGACAAGGGAACCCCCACCATGGTTACGCCAAGGTTGGACATGGGACTGAGGGCAGGCAAGAAGACGCTCCGGGATACCCTGGTGTGGCAGAGACCAGGCACTGGGAGAGGAAGGTCCACAAGTCATGAGCCACATTCGGCTTCGTTTCCAATCCCTCAGCCTCAGCATCAATGATGCTCCAGGTTAAGAACAAGACGGCCCATGAAGCACCGGTGCTACACACGGCCCGCTGAGGGCCAGCGGCTCCCAGAACAGGGATCTCGCCACTGTCCCATCTGCCAGTCCCATCTGGCACAACCAAGGGACGGGAGTTTCCCATGGGAGGCCACCATTGATGTGGGCTTGGGGGTCCGGTGGAGGACACCCCCCGCCTCAAGGGGTTGAGTCTCCATCCCTGGAGGTATTTAAAAGAAGGGTAGGCGTGGTGCTCGAGGGCATGGTATAGATGGACTTGGCAGTGCTGGGTTAACGGTTGGACTCAATGATCTTAAGGGTCTTTTCCAACCTTAACGATTCTATGATTCTAAGCCGCGTGGTGCCCACGGCGGCGCAGGGAGAGCCCACACCTGGCGAAGCTGTAGAAAAGGAAACTGTCCCATTTAATGACTCCTTGCCCCCATAACACAGTCGCGAGCGCACCGCTGACATGCGGCAAAGCAAAGTGCACGGTGAGCGGGACTCGTCCCCTGCCCCAGAGGAGGCGGGGGGGCTCGGGGTGCCCGGCCCAGCACGGGGACCAGCCGGGCGCCCGGCCAGCAGCAAGGACAGAGAGAGCCCCGGGCTCGGTCCAGTTGGCACCAGTGTCAGGTCCAGTTTGCAGGGAGGTACAGCTCTCGTTCGGCTCCGTGTGGCGCAGGGAGGGCACGGGGCAGGTCAAGTGTACCAGGACGGAGGCTGGAGGAGGTGGGTCTGGGGGTGGCCTGGGGACAGGTCCTGGAGAACGCCGCCGCGGCAGGTTTGGAGCCTCCCTGCCCGAACCGCGGTTTAACCAAAGCTAGGGGAAGGGAATAGAGAAGGGGCTGGAGGCTGAGCGGCCCGGGTGAGGGCCCTCAGGTCTATCTAGCTATTCCCATTTGCAAGATATCCGGTGGTGGTGGGGTGTGGGATCTGCCAAGCACCCCGAAACGGGAGCGAGCCTGGGCGACAGATGTTTACCAGCGGCTCCACGTCCCTGACAGTCTCTCCCAGGCGCGGCTCAGGCACCCCCATGCCAGGAAGGGGGTCCGAGGGAGCGGGGCCTCCCCTCATTATCTGATGGAAGCGTCGCTGGGGGGGTCACGGTCGGACTCTTCACTCTCCTCGGTCGGGGCTGACTCGCTGTTGGAGGCCGGGGTGAAGGCAGGAGACTTTCTGCGGAGAAGAGCACAGGGCAGCAGTCACAGCACTGCCCAGGGGGAGGGAAAGGACCCAGTTTGGTGTGGGCAGGGGGCACCAGAGCAAGGAGAGAAGCTGAAGTGCTCCTCTTGCTCCCTTGGGGCATGCGTGGGTCCGCGGGAATCCTTGGGTGCTCGGAAGGGTGTCCCAGAGGACACCAGACGAGAGGTCCAGAGCATGAAGGGGGAGATGCCGGAGGAGCCCGTCCAGAGCAGGACCCTGCCAAGGCGCGTGAAAAGGGGTCAGTGAAAGCCCACCACAGAGCTCCCCAGCCCAGAGCCACCCTGGCTCCACGTGCCTGTGGGGACCTATACGATGCCCCTGCGCAACGGCAGCTCCTCTCTCCATCGGGGGTGTCTGGCTTCACCCGTCAAAACTGACCCCTGCGCGCAGCCCACCTTCTGCAGAGGTGGCACCACGACCTGTGTGGGGGCTGGCCACCAGCAATCCGACAGCTTCTGGGAACTGCCCCCTCTCCATGTCGCACCGGGGCAGGGCAGGAGGACTACCCCGTGCTTCACCTCCCACTCACCACCACCCTGGCTCCAGTCCTTGCCCAAAGCCCGGGTGTCCCGGGCCTCCCGCTGAAGCTCACCTGTCCCCAGACTGGGTGATGAGCCGCCGGCAAGTCTCCATCTGCACGTCCAAGCCTCGCTTCATGCTGCACATTTCCATGTACTCGTGCAGGTGCCGGTTCATGTCGTTCTTGGCCGTCGCCAGCTCCAGCTGCACAAGGGAAACGGTGCGGAGATAGATGAGCCTGGGGCATGGTGCGGTGCAGGCCAGGGGGCACGGCCGGACCCGAGGCTGCCGCCCCCCATTACCAACTACCGGCTCCAGCATGGTGTCTCCCTCCCCCGAGGACCCACTCCCCCATTTCACCCCCTTCTGCGCCACGTCCTCCCCGCTTCCTCCTCCCACCTCTATTTGGTCGATGGTTTCCTGGTACTCCTTCTCACGGCTCTTGAACAGCGACTCCGTGTCCTTGATCACCTTCTCCAGGCTGTCGTCCTGCTGTTGGGGAGAGCAGACGGCACGTTTAGAGGCAGGGAGGCGTCCAACATGAGGAACCAAAGGCAAGAGAGAGAGAAATCAGAGAAAGAACTGGCAGCACTGGGAAAAGAGGAAGAAACATAAGCGGCGTAGTATAAATAAAGCACGAGTCAGTCCTGCCAACACGGGGTAGAGAGACCCAGGACTCGCCACACTGGGCAGTGACCACATCAGCCCAGAACGGGCCCAGCAATGCACAGAAGCTTTGGAGAGCACAGACCGTCCCCAAGCACAACGCGTCCCCAGGGGACTGCCGAGTGCCAAGGATGCGGGATGGCTTTGGCCAGGCATTGAGGCCTCCGTTCGGGCATCATTGCTGCGCGGCGGGCAGGTGCGCTGGAGAGCCCGAGCAAGGGACCACCAGCGACCAGCCCCAGCCAGAGGAGGTCCACGCGTGTGGACCATGCCCTCAGCACATCTTTCAGGCTACAGGTCCCCGGTCTGTCTAATAAGGAGACCTTCACAAGGATGCGATAACGTATTCGCATAGAGAAGATGGGGTGCAAGATGGGGTGTAGAGGGGAAGCATCTGTACCGGCCTGCAAGGGATGGAGGGGGCTGAGGTCTGGTCTTTGAGGAAGCATCTTCCCAGCCTCAGGCAGGACCGAGTGTCCCAACCCAGGGCTGGATCCCCGAGGGGACCTGACACCACCGTTACCTCCCCCTGCACCTCTGCGGCTGCAATGGCGTATCCGGAGAAGTCCTCCCAGAGGAGCAGCGTTTCTTCCGTCTCCTCCCAGGTGAGACTGTCACAGTCATCCTCAAAGTCATATTCCCTCCTGGGGGTAAGGGAACAGCACGTCAGCACCCAGCAGGAGAATCCCAGCAGGCAGGGCAGGCAGGGGGCCGCATCGGTGCCAAAAGCCTCGCCGCTGCTCACAGGCAGGGCTGCAGCTCTTGGAGGTCTGGCCAGGGTGAGATCAAATATGCACAGACCCAACAGCTGATGGGGAAGGGGCTGGCTTTATGGTCAGGAGCCCCAGCAAATTCAGTCAGGGGCTCCCGAAAGGTGGGAAGGGGTCAAGAGGAGGGGAGCTGGAGCAGCTCTCACCCACGGCACGGGTGGGCTCAGGTCTCCCGGGGAGGATCAGTCCCACCGTGCCGCAGAGCACAGGGTGTATGCACCCTGCGGCAGCACCTCCCATCTCACCCTCCCCCTGGAAGAGGAGCCGCAGCCCATCCCTGCCCTCCCCATCCCGGGCGCCAGCCTGGTGCCGGAGCCTCGCTCGACGCCAGTGGCAGAGGTGCGGAGCAGCCACACTCACAGCTGGTTCAGCATCCTCTGCATTTCCTCATTGATACTCATGGCCGTGGTCTCGTCCTCCTCTTCCTCTTCAGGTTTTCGGGAGGCATCGCTCTCCGACAGCGAGGTGTCTTCATCGCTGACCTGCTTGCGCTCCCGCTTCCGCCCCACCGAGGCTGGGACCTTAACGGGAGACAAGTGCAGAGACTACAGAAACGAGGCCGGGTCCAAGGTCGGGAGCAGGTAGTTGGGAGGAGATGGAGGGGGAAGGAATGGTGGAGGGACAGAAAGGCAGGGAAAGAGAGAAAGAGAGAAAGAAAGGAAGGAAGGAAGAAAAGCAAGAGAGAAAGACGGGCTCGTTATGATCAGGTTAAAGATGGTGCGATGGATAAAACATGGTTTTAGCATTTTCTAAAATTAAAACCGAGCAACTAAAGATGGAATCTATGAATCTGATGAGAAAAAACAACGTGGTTTTACTGCAGAAGAACTCAAATCGCCCACCACCCCAGTCCAGAGACAGGGAAACACAGCGACAGAAACAGGAAAAAAGAGACAGAGTCTGAAAAAGGTGAAATATGTCAATATTATTTATAGAAAGTTTAAAATTTGTACGCTTTCCCAACTGAATGGAACTAACCAGTTGCTTCTGTAGGGACAAAGAGAGCGAGACAGAAAGGCAGCAACATCCAGAAAGAGAAAAGAGACAGAGAGAGAGAGAAGAGAGACAGAGAGAAGATGACGGAGAGGGGAAGGGGAAGGAGAGAGATGGAGTTAGAGACAGACACTCAAGCCGCTCGTCTCCCTCCTGCAGCTGCTCCCCTACCACTGCGGGGTCCCTGGGCCCAACGCAACAGGTCAGCGAGAGGCTGAGGGGGCTCCCGACGCCCAAAGCAACACCTGGAGCTTTCCACCTCCTCTCCATGCCCTTTCGCCTGGTCCTCCCGAGACAGACAGAGAGCAAGGGACCGCAAGGAGTGAGGGCGAGGGTGACCAAGCGTCTCCCCTAGCAGGGGGCTGGTGGTGTCTCTTCTACCTCCTTTGGGAACTCTCCTCCCCACAGCCAGCGGCTGAGCCTGCGGCAGCAGCAGGCGCTTCTCACCTGAAACATCTTGATCATGTCCTCGCAGTTCCGCTGCTGCGCCACGTCGCACAGCTTGGCAGTGATGTCGATGCGCCGGCAGATGTCCATGTCCACCTTCATGGCCTTCTCCTGGATCTTGGTGTCCAGCTCCGTGATGTTCTGAACCCACAGCGCCACGGCAGGGGGACGAAGGAGGAAGATTAGGCAAGGCAAATGGCAACCGGAGTCCCCACGTTCCCTCCTGTGCCGCAGGACTGCATCCACATCCCCAACTTTGCTTGCCGCACCCCGGACCAACCCTGCCAGATCACCTCTGTGCTGGACGCGCCCTACCAAGGAACTCCTTTTCTACACAGCCCCACCGCTCGGGTAGGACACTGCTGCCAGGTCGGAGAGGGGTTAGGGACTCACATTGCTCATCAGTCCCTTGAAGACAACAAGCTCTGCCTTGAGCTGCTCCACCTTCATGGCTAGCTCCTCCTGGCAGGCTTCAGCCTCCTGGGCTTCCTGCCCCGGGCAGAGGGAGACGGGCAAATCAGCATCAGCGCGGGGCGGCTGGGGTGCAGGGGAAGGGGGGGAGAGCGACGCTCACCTCCTGCAGCTCCATCACCCGGTCCTGAAGCTGGACACGCACCGTGTACTCCTCTTCCCATCTAGGGAGACAAAGGCGCTGGTCAGATCCCACTGGCCTCGCCGGCTGCCGGAGAGGAGGGAGCGGCAGCTGCTCCCCCCAAAGCTATCCAAGAGGGGGTGATGACAGCAGCGGGGCGGGAAGGAGAACGTGCCCAGGAATGCATCGCCGCTTCTTTCCAGACGACGGCAGCTGCCAAACGCCCATCAGCCACGGCCGTGAACCCTGCCCCACCACGCTCTCCGCCGTCCCCGCCACGGGCTGGCCAAGGGCTGCCTGCTCTGTGTCGGGGGGAGCTGGGGACACCAACCACGGGCTCCGCATGGCAGCTGCGCTGCATGCCCTGCCACGACGGGGCTGGCCTATGGCCTGACACAGCCCACGGGCCTCCCCATCTGCCCCCAAGCCCCTTGGCCTTGGGTCACATTAGATTCAGCTCCAACGCTCAACAACTATTGCAGAGTTGCCCCCGTCTGCATCGTATTTGTGACCGCATTTGCGTCACAAAACCCAGCCTAACACCAAACCACGTTACCGCGTGAGCGGCCATGACGTGCGCCAACATGAAGGGCTGCTTCTTCTGCCTGGACCAGTGCAGAGGGCCACGCTACCCAGGCAGGGGCACGAGTCTCCTGGCTGCGCTGCCGCGTAACAGGTTGGATTAAAGAAGATTGTTTCATCCTAGAAAGAAGCAGGATGGATTGTCCCAAGTTATGCCAGGTTGGCCGGTGGGGACTGTATTAGGCTCTGCAGCTTTGCAAAAGGCTGAGCTGCAAGGCGCCCGGCCTTGCTACACAAAGGCGCATCGCCTAGCAATTACTGTATTTCGCTGCATGAGATCATCGTCTTGGGCCACGCTGCGGTGTTGGCCCGGTCCACGGTCTGTTGGGAGGCCACCAGGCTGCACTGCTCTTTGCTAAATGACTACCCCATAGAGCAGACGGGCTGGCACGCGCCGCGATGCGGCACGGGGCAGGGCTGCTGCATTCTCACCCGGCTCCTGACTCTTCTGGGAGAGCCAGATTTCTCCAAGAAAGCAGGATTTCTCTGGGAAAGCAACCGGAGCTGGGCCCTGCCTGGTGCTGTGATCTCTGGTTTCTATTTAACGCTTGCAAGCACTGACACAGGCGCTGCGACCCTGCACGAGGACGTGAAAAATCTCTCCCCTCGCTTACTCACACCAAGTCTGAAAAATAAATCCTAAGGTCTAGGAGACCAGAAAGCATATGAAACGGCCTCGCACTTGTTATCTCGAGGTATCAGGACAAGCTGACGACACGGGAGAGTCCTGGCTTACGAATTTCTAAGCTCTTAAGGCTGGCAACGCTGCTCCTTACTCAAACAAGGACAAAGCGTGCAGTCCTCGTGTTGGCGTTGGCTCCATACCACAGCTACAGAAGGGGAGTCAAAGGGGGTTCCCGTCCCTCGGGGGGAAGAGGGAGGCAAAGAGAGAGGGAAGGAGAAAGTTAAAAAGTAGAATTGCCCTTATATGGGAACCGTTCAAACAAGGCCTCCCTCCCCGGGGAGAAAAACGCCTTCCAACAGAAGAAAAAATTTTCAGCATCTTTCTCAGCGTGGCGCTTCCTCTCTTTTTCCATCTCCGCCTCCCTCCGGGTCTCTACGTAGCCCGGACTTACTGGGGAAGTAAAGCACAGCTGCAAACCCTTGGAAGAATTCATTTCACACCAACGCTACGGCAGACGAGCGCAGATCAGATAAACGCCGATTTAAAGGCAGGAGGCAACAGCGATTCGCCCCGCAAGCGGCGACTCTGCACGCCCATCCGTTACGAACCGCTCTCCCGCTCGCCTCCTGCACGGCTCCTTCTTCCCTGCTCCCTCCTGCAATGCACCACTCCTAATAATAACCTGCCAGCGGCACTGCGCCCGCAGCCCGGCGCAGCCGGCGGCCGCTGCCAGCTCGCTGCCGGCTGGAAGCAAGGCCGCCCCACACAACCCCACGACCGCCGGCGCACGCCAAGGGGAGACGCGTGTCCTTCCTGCACCGCCGCGAGGCAGCCCCCTGCCCAGCGGCTGGAATACGGGGAGAAGGCAGGGAGTGAGGGCAGGAGGGTGCCAGCAGCAGGCAGACCTGGCCCTCTCCTTGCCGGCTACAGGCCGGCCCTCCCAAAGCTGGGGACGCGACGAGATGCAGTGCTGTCCCTACGGCCCCCCGCCGGGTGCGTCCCCGCGAGAAGTTCACTTAGGAAAATAAACAGCCCCTCACGTCTCTAAAAACCCTGCTCGCTGCCAAAGGCACGGGGGCGTCGCACCCTGCGCTGCACGGTTAGCGCACGCCGGTGCTGCGGGGCAGCCTTTGGGCTGCTCGGGGCTTGCAGCTGCACGTTTCCCTCTCTTGCCATGTTTGAGCTTCACCTTAACGGGGAAGGCCCTGCAGCCCGGTGCACCTCCGTGGAGGGCAACTACAACAACAAATGACCTTCTTGCGGCCCTTCAATATATAAAGGGGGCTTATAGGAACGACGGAGAGAGACCTGTAGTGACAGGACGAGGGGCAATGGTTTTAGAGTGAAAGAGGGTAGAGTTATATTGGCGATTAAGACATTTTTTTGCAATGAGGGTGGTGAGGCACTGGCACAGGTTGCCCCAAGAAGTTGTGAATGCCCCATCCCTATAAGCGTTCAAGGCCAGGTTGGACGGGGCTTTGAGCAACCTCGTCTGGTTGAAGATGTCCCTGCCCATGGCAGGGGGTTGGACTGGATGCTCGTTGAAGGTCCCTTCCAGCCCAAACCGTTCTGTCACCCTAACACGCTGTGCCATAACACTACTCACCCCATACCTCCAGAGCGTGCTTGCAGCATCCAAGATAAAAACCGCTTGGGAATACGGAGGCAGTGGACAGCATAAACCTGAGGAGACGCTCGGATCCCCAGTGCTTGGTGGCTCTGTACGATACTCACAGGCACCCTTTGCCCCTCTCCAGACCACCTAGCCTCAGTCTGCCCTTCCCAAGCAGGGCTCCTGAGAGCCTCTCTCCTGCTGCATCTCTTCTCCTCCCGCCCTATGGCCCCCGCACCCCTCCTAGATCCCAGACTTGAATTTCAGGCCCTGCACATCCAGCGAGAAGCTCCTCCTGCTGCATCGCTCCGAGCGCCGCGGGGTGCACGGCGGCAACGCTGCCCTGAAGAAAGCCCAAGCTCGAGCACCCAAGCCGTGAGAACCGGCAAGCCCTGCGTTAACAGGGGCTCTGCCCCCAGGCAGGTGGCAAAGGGATGACACCGGCTGTCCCCACGGCAGATCGCAGCCCGCCAAGGCAGGGAGCTCTCTGCTCCCAGGGGATGTCGGCGTCAGCCCTCTGCACGGGGATGGGTGTGGAAACGGGATCCTCCTGTCCCATTCCCTTGTTCGGGACCTGGCTGCACCCGTCAGAACGTTCCCAGTGCCGGAAAGGGTCTGGGGGTGGGGTCTGCTTCTCCCCCAGCCCCTGGTAACACAGGCCAAAAATAGATCCCACCAACAACATTGGCCCGCGGCAGCTCGTGGTGCCCCCCTGCCCGCCCCCAGCGTCCCCGCTCCCTCCGTCACCCCCCAGCCTCCCCCAAAGCCCGCTCGCCAGGGCGGGACAGCCCCGAAAAGCTCTCCTTCCTCCCAAAGTTTCAGCAGCACCGACAAACTCGACTCAGTCCCCTCCGGCTGAACCGCTGGGAGCAAGCGAGGCTCCAGCCCTCCGGGCTCCAGCTCCCCGCTGCCTGATCTGAAAACACAAGGCAAGGCGAGCTGCCCGCCCCTGGAGAAGGACCCTCGGCTTAATAATAAAAGGCCTCAGGTACAGGCAACGATCGGTGGGAAAGAAGAGATGTCAACTCTTCCTTTCCATGTGCCTCGCTCGATGCCTTCGGAGCATCCGACAGGCAAGCTGCTCAGCCAAAGCCTTATAAAGCCAAAAACATAAGGTGTCACCGTGGAGCCCCAGCCTTGATCTTGGCACCGGAGCCCACGGCTGTGAAGCCCAGGCCAGCAGCACGGCTCACGGGTAGAGCGCACCGTTCCGCTCCTTTGGGTACACAATCAGTTACTTTCTAATTGCTTCTAAAGCATCATAAAGTAACTTTTCTTCTGGGGGAAAAAAAAAAAAAAAAAAAAAAAAAAAAATCAGTCGCTCGGGTGGTGTCGGTCGCCAGCGGCTTCGCCCGGCCCCGCGCCCTGACCCAGCGACGCCAGCCCGCTGCCTGATCTCATCCTACGTGCGGATCCGGGAACAGCCTCAGAAACCGGCCTGGAACAAAAGCACCGCCGGGGCAACGGGAGAGCGGCGGCCGCCCCGCATGGGAAAGAAGAACGGGCCAAGAGATTAGCTCTGCATTCTGCTTCGCCCTTCTCTGAGGCACGTGCCGAGCCGCAGCTATTTTGGGTCGGGAGGAAAGCCCCGGAGGAGTGGGGGGCTCCCACACGGCTCGCTGCTGCCGAGGCGCCGGCTGGGAGAGCGCCGGGGACGGAAAGGGCCCAGGGGAGCCAGCCGCCCTGCCGAGGGGCTTCTCGGCACCATCCTACACGGCCAGAGAGCCCTCCTCCTCCCGGCAGCCTTTCCCAGCCCAAACCCGCTCACTGCTGCGCCTTCGCCTTCCTCACCTACTTTCCAGCTGCTCCTCCGAGATCCCCTTCCCTTTAAAACACCAGCTCCTGGAGTCATGTTATTTCTTCCCTGCTTGGAAAGGCATTTCTAGTCCCTCATGCCGGGTTGATAAGATGGAAAAAGGCTCAGCGAGCATCCCGAGAGGGCTCAAACACCAGGAGGCAAGCGAGGAGACCCAGGCGCAGACGAACGCTTTCAGGGGTCCGTGTTTTTGCCTCGCAACCCCACCTCACGCTGCCTGGAGCCCGCGCTCCCGGGAAGTCAGGCCAGGGCTGCCTCTTCCCTCCCGCCCGCTTCTCCCGCACCGTTGCCCACCGGGTAGAGCCCCGCAGCCTCCCCGGCGACGGCGTCAGTCCCTCGGGGGATGCAGCTCGGGCCCCTCGCTCCCGCCGCCCCTTCTCACCTGCGCTTGTACTCGTCGCGCTCCCTCTTCACCTTGGCCAAGACGTTGTAGAGGGCTCGGATCTCCGGGGTGATGGTGTCGATCTGCACGCCCACCCCGTCCGGGTGGACCCAGGAGACCCCCGGTCCCTGCACCAGGGTGGTCTCCGGCCCCGGACCCAAGCGCCGGGCTTGCGAGAAGGACCAGATGGTGCCGGGCATGAAGCGGGAGGTGGCCGGGAAGGGAGGAGGTGGCTGGGCAGGGGCTCCGGGCCGGCAACCGGGGGAACCCAGCGTCCGGGCCGGCCCCAGCCCCAACCCCAACCCCAGCCCCAGCCCCAGGCTGCGGATGGGGCCGACGAAGCCGGTCTGCACCGCCTGGTCGCGGCGCGGGGGTCCGCGGCCCCGGCCGCCCCCTCCCTCCTCCAGCGCCTGCTGCAGCTGCTTCTCCAGCTGCCGGTTGCGCCGCTCCAGCTCATGGACCTTGGCCAAGAAGCAGCGGAACCGCAGGTTCAGCGTCTTCAGGACGCTGATGTTGGAGCCCAGGTCGTTGCGGAGGGCCATGGCGGCGGGCGGCGCGGGGAAGGGGCCGGCGGGCGGCGGGGCGGCCAGCTCCCCCCCCAGGGGCTCGGCGGGGCGGGGGGCGGCCGGCGGCGGCTCGGGGCCCGGCAGCCCCTGCTGCTCCTGCGGCAGGAGGAAGAGGTTGGGACCGAAGAGCGGGTTCATGGCGGCGGCGGCGGCGGGACGGGGAACGCGGCGGGGGGGGGGGGGGGGGGGGGGGGGGAGCCGAGGCCGCCGGCGCCAATCAGGGGGCCGGGGTCGGGGGGGGGCTGCGCCGGGCCCGGCCCGGCGGCGGGGGCGCGGCTTCCGCTGCGGCGGGGATGCGGCGGGGCCCCGCAGCCGCTCCCCCGCGCTCGGCCCCGGCGGGCGGCCCCGGGCGGAGCCAGCGGAGGAGGGGACGCGGCAGAAACCGCCCTTTCCTCCGCCGGCCCGGCCCCCTCGCCCCCCGCCGGCCGTGCCCGGGCTCGCTTTTTTTTTTTTTTTTTTTTTTGGAATTATTACGATCTTTTTTGCATAGCCTTTCGTGCCGCCCCCCCTTCAAACCGGCACGACCTCCCCTCTGCCCCCCGTTAGCCCCCCTGCTCCATCAGCAGCCGCCCACGGCGCGCTGCCGCCGGACAATGGCGAGCCGGAGGCCAGCGGGGGCGCGGAGGCGGCCAGCGCCGTGCTTGGCTGGCGACTGGCTTTCTCCTTCGCTGCTCACAAAGCGGCCTCGGGTCTCGTTTCCTACCCCCTGTTTTAGCCTTCTGTAAGGTTTTTCCTACAGTCCCTCTCCCCCGATCTCAACCCCAGGGCGCCGCCGCCAAACGCACCGGCGTGGGCCCTTATCCCCGTTATCCGGTGGAAGGAGGCTGCGCACGATGCGGGCACGTTCATGGAGGTGGGCGCCTGGGTTACCTCGCTGCCCGTGCGCTCGCAGCCCGTTCCCCCGGGACTTGGCGCGCAGCACTTGCGCAAACCAGCCTCCGCGATCTCAGCTGAGCCGTCAGCGAGGGATGAGCGAGCGGTTAAAGGAGATGCCCAGCGCTGCGCTCCGTCGAACTCCGTGGCAGGAGGCAGGCAGGCTCCAGCTGGGTGATGTGCTGCAGCCCATCCCTTGGGGTCCAGCTCAGTCCCCGCTTCCCGAAACTTCCCAGACCCGCTGAGGATGGCCAGCTTCGCTCGTCTTGACTGGGAGCCTGCCTGTTGCGTTTTCCCTGCTGCTTCTCCTCCAGACCTACAGGGCTCCTCCATCCCTCAGTTACTCCTCTGCCGCCTTCGCCTGGGAGCAGACCAAACCAAAGTTGTTCCCCTCTGCTGCCTTGCTGTGTCCAGCACCAGTTTTGTCCTGTGACCTGCCTGTCTCCCCCTGTCCTGCCCACGACGCTGGGCTCCCCGCAGCAGCCCCTGTTTGCATTTACAGCACCACCGCTAGAAGTCATAACCAGATTTCAGTCCCTCCCGTATAGGCACAGGGTGGGAAATGAAGTGAGCTTTCCTTCTCCTTTTGTCTCCTTCTTTTTAACGTTTTCCCTCCTCCTAAGTGGCCGTTCCCTTGCTCTGCCTCTGACCGGAGAGGCTGAGCCATGGCAAGCAGTGCTTTTGTCAAGGGAGAGGAAGGCGGGAAGGCTTTCCTCAAGCGTGCGGGAGATCCCCGTCTTCCAAAAACCCTCGCTGCAACAGCAGGAGCCGCTGGTAGGGAGCCACATGCCCAGCAACGATACTACCAGGGAAAAGGGAAGGACAGGCAGACAAAGAAGGATCCCAGTCAACCTCCGTCCTGCTGGGGAAACCGCACAAGCGGAGCTGATTAATGAAACGCCAGTGGAGGGAGGCATTGCCATCCATCAGGAAAAGCTTTTTCACAGGGAGGCCGGGGCAGCGCTGGAGCAGGTGGTGGCATCTCCATCCTTGGTGGTTCTCAGGGCTCAGCTACGCAAAGCCACGGCGATGTGAGCTAGTGCCGGGACGGTCCTGCTTACGGCAGCGGGCCGGGATACAGACCGCCAGCATGGCTTCCCACCAGCACCCCTCCTGCCTCCTGGAGAGGCCAGGGCAGTGTGGAGCTGCCTTTTTTTCCTAGCTTCCCTTGCTCTGGATACTTGCTGGGATCAAGGATTCCTCCTGACACAGAAGATGGCTGGGACAAAGAGCCAACCTCTTCTACTTACTCCTGAGGAAGCTCAGAGCCTAGAGACAATCCTGCTACCCAGGGGACCACGATGCTCCTCCCTGGGCCTCAACCTCACCCCAGCACAACAGCTCCTCCTCCTCCATCCTCCCTTCTTGGCTCACCAAAACCCCTTGCACTTCTCCGGAGCCTCCCACAGCTCCTGCCCTGATTTTATCAGCTCAGGCTCGGCCGCGGCACCGCTGGAGCTCACCCGCTGACACGCAGAGCTGCTCACTACGCCTCACCGCAGCTCTTGAAACTGTACCTGTAGCCAACGTAAAAATAAGACGCTTATTCACAAACGTGCTGGTATTTATCTTGCTCCCACAGATTTTAAGGCCGAGAAAGACGCGCTGCGTTTTCTGCCCCCGTGCAAAACACACGGTGCAAGTTTCTGCAGCTCAAGTCAGGTGCCTGTGTGGGGCTGTCTCTCTAGTCGCTGACGGCACGGTAAAAAGAGATTGAGCCTCTACCATTACCCTTCATAGGCAAACCAAGGTAGATTCCCCAGGTGGCTCACCGCCTATGAAAATCACGCGCCTTGCCTTGCCTCTCGTTTGCATTTGCCTAGCTTTAGCGTCCGTTGCCAGTTTGCGATGCTCCCGCTTCTCCCAGCTCACAGAAACTCTTCCTGGCTAACACACCTTCCTCGCAAAGGTGCTTCATGGGTGAAACCTGGTCAAATTAGCTCCGCAGCTTTCCTCGAGTGTCTTTTTTTAAGGCATAGGTCACATTAGCATGTGTGTACCCCACCTCCTTCCCTCTGAGGACCTCAGCGGCACCTTCTGCCTTGCACCACGCTGCTGGAACATTGCAGCGTCAACTCTCCAAGTCTTCCACTAAAACCAACCCCTAAAATCGCTTCTATCCGCAGCCAGGTGCTGCGGCAAACACGCCACTTTGGGGCACTTTGCTGCCCAGCAAAGCCCAGCAAAGCCGGCAGCCTGGAGCTGGCTGCCTCAATTTGGGTGCGAATGGGGCGAAACTGGCACAGAGGAGCAGCTGCCAACAGGAGCTGGGCGATCACCACGCTAACCGACACACAGAAATGTCCCTGTCTAACAGCAAAGGAGGGAATAGATTTAAAAAAAACCAAACCAAACCCAACCCAAACGCCAGTCCAAGAGGGAGTTTTGTAGCCAGGTCTTGCAACGTAAAGGCAGTTGTAGGTACTCCAGCCAAGAGCCAGGGACCTAACTGGCCTTACTCTTCTCAGCAATTCCCCGTTGGCTAGGTCAGGCAGGTAGGACGTGCAGATACCCTCTTCGAAGCTCTCGGCATCCTCCCTAGCAGGGATGGACAGCTTGGGGGAGCAAAACCTACTGATGCGACCTTGGTCCTTGGAGTCTGCCCCTAGAAAAGCGTATAGATCCATGGGGTTACGTGCAACGGAACGTGTGCTCAAGGATCTAAATTTTATACCCACGGCCCTGAAATTTTATACCCGCGTTCCCTTCCTCTGCCACGCCAAGGGCGCGGGAGCTGGCCGTCTTAACCGTAGCCTGATAAGGCTTCTCCGATAGTCGTTCCTCTCCGTTTGGGGAGGAGGGGTTGAAGAATCCCCACCGAATTCAAGATCTTACACCGTGCGTGATAGTTCTCCCACCACCCTGACACAGAACCTCACCTCTTCCACGCGCCAGGTTTGTTTTGCACGCCTTGTTTAGCCTAAATATACAGCGCGTGGCAACTCCATTACAGAACTGCTTACCCTTTTTTTTTCCCTCCAAGTCATTAAATGCCACCCCAGTGACGGTTGCGCACAGCGCAGTGGAACAGACATCACGACATATTACGCCGACTTCTCTCAACCAGCTTTTAATTTACGATGGCGTTTTTACTCCTCAGATCTGCTTTCAACCCTTGCTTTGCTCTGCCTCAGCTCTCGCCAGCCGCGCCGTCAGCAGCTTTGAGATATTCAAATACATCAAAGGAAGGTACTGAAAGATGATCCGGGAGTCACATTTTCCCAAAATCTCAACTTTCAGGTAACAAAAGATTCCCAGAGTATTTGCAGCTGCCAACACAAGTCTGGTGTGACCAGCAGCCTCGTACCAGACGCAGAGGGAAGCCACCAACCTTCGTCCCCAGCTGCTGCGTCCCCGGTACCGCCTCCGAAGCCCGATGGCATTTCAGTGTCGCGCTCGACATTCTCTCTCTGAGCAGCGATAACTGCAACGGCTGAAATAAAGCACAGAAGGGGAGCGAACCACCAAAGAGAGCTGAAAGTTTCCTCTGTCTCTCCCCAGCTGTAACGAAAGGTTTGCAGGCAAGCAAAGCGAGCGGAACGATGCTCGGTAAGAGAGGGAAGTTTTATTGATGTGGTTAAAGCAGCTTCTATTCCCCACCTTTCGGATGGGACTGACATAATTTGGAGATCCACTGGGAACCTGACGGTCACATTGGGATCCCAACCAAGAACTTTCTGTCCCTGCCGCCGGGGTTATCAGGATAAACTGGTTATCAAGCTGAGACTTGGATACACAGGAACCTCAACAGGCGGCAGCGGCAAAGCGGGAGAGGTTAGCATCGCTCCCGAAAGGCCAGGCTCACGGCTTGCCAGAGGTAAAAACCCTTCTAAGTACGAGCCACCCCTCGGCTGGAAGAGCGCCATACGGCTCCAGTTTTGAGTTGTATGCTAAAATCCTGTATTTCATCGCTCCTGGGGAAATCTGCTGGAACTGGAAAAGAAATAAGGCTAGAGGAGCAGAGGCAGGGCTCGGCCTACCTGGGGGCTGCGGTTGCCACAAGCACCGCGAGCCACGTGTGGCGAGGACCCCGCTGAGGGGAACGGGGCGCTAGGCAGAGCTCAGGACCCACCTCGGGAGCACTAAGGGGCAGGCGCAGCAGCGGGACTGCCTCCCAGGGGCGCAAGAGCCGCGAAGCTGGCTCAGACCAATGGTCCATCTAAGCCCAGGAATCGGTTTCCAGCACGGGATGAGGACAGAGGTGTTCGTGAGCAGGGCAAGCGAGCAGCGACCCCTCCTCACGACGCTCTCCCAGCCTCTACCAGTTGCCAGCTCATGGGTCTTCTGAGCCAGTTGCATTTACCAGCCCTTACAAAACCCATTTTTCCCTTGTGCCTACAGCTGGGTCAACCCGCGTAAGCTTCTAGCATCCACCGTACCCTGCAGAAAGGGATTTCACAGCTACCTACACCTTTGGTGCCTTCGATGGGTCCGAGGGTTTTTGGGTTGTTTATAGGAAAAGAGCAAGCGGTTGTTCCCCGTTCATCTTCTCCGTGCCACTAACAATTTTACACACCCTTATATCACTTCTTTCCCCACGGTCTCTTTTCTGAGCTTAAAAAGTCCTAGATTCCAGCTGTTGCCCTTGCAGAAACCGTTCCGTAACTCAGGATACGTTTGTCCTCCCTGAACGTTTCCCAGTTTTACAATCCTTATTCAGATGGAGGGCACTAGAAACGCAGCGTTGAAGCGCGTGTATACAGGGAGGTAATTTTATACAGGGAGGGAGTAATTTCCTCCATTTTGCTATCTAGTAATTAGTTTCTTAACAGCACCTAGCATTTATTTAATTTTTCTGAAAGACCCCAGAGAACTTCCCTCGGGTCCTGTATGCCAGGCAACGCAGAGACCTCGCCAGACGAGCCTGGAGTGAGACGTGTCGTGTTCAGAGGCTCCTCCTTGCCCTAATTCACTAGGAAGCATGGGGAAAAAGTAGTTTTCAACTATAAGGAGATTTAGTTAATGGCTATTCAACACAAAAAGACAAAACCCCCCAAAATGGAGTTATAATAAGTTAAACACACAGATACATAAGGCCTAAAAAGCAGAAGATAACACGGGCTGTAACGAAGACCGGGACTCCCGAGACACTGACAGATTGAACCATTGCAGGAACCACTCGAGCACAACCTGGCAGAGATTCAGCCAGCAACTTGACAACTGATAAGCAAGCAAAATTATCACGGGCTTCAAGGGAAAGAGCAAATTTATTATGGGATGTTTGAGAGGAATTGCGGGACTGTGTAAAAAGTTTATCGTGCAATGTTTTAAGGAAGATCGTGGGAGCAAAACTCGCTAGGGGATGTTTGGGGGAAGGATTGAAGGAGGGGAAAGGGAGGCATCAAGCTAGATCAGGGAGAAGCGAGCATGGGAAATGGAGAGGAGGAATAAATAGAAGGGGCCAGTCACCCAGGGACGGGCTGCTGGTCAGCGGTGCCTGCCTGGCTGAGCCCTGCACCCCATCACCACCATCTGTCCTGGCCTCGTATTAAACTAATCCTCCCGGCTTCCTCTGCACGCATGCGCGTTTGCCATCTGCTAGCAAACCGCAAGCTGGAGTAGCCCCTGCGCAGGGTACGAGGTCCGAGAGCCCAGACGGACCGCAGGCCTGAGGAGCGGCTACCGGTGATCCATCCAAGCGCGTGCACGCGATCCACCGGCACGCTTGAGGTTTGATGGGGCGGGGGTTAAGAACAGGATTAGGCCTTTTTTGCCATTTCGTGTTTTGCGAGTGCCATTTGTGTTTTCCCGCGCACTCACCACAGCACTTTTCTTCGGTTTCTGCTCGTCGGCCTGCGTCTGGTTGCACCTATAGCGCATGCACACGGGCGTCCAGGGAGTTTCTGAAGTTCACGCTCAGCCCGGCGACTTGCTGAGCCTGCTAACGTGGGAAAGCAGCAGCCTCGCGCGTAGCAGACCAGGAGAGAAAGGACTCCCTAGATCCTACAGTCCACCGCATTCAGCTGTCCTGGACACCAGACGCTGGAAGAGCACATCAAGTTCTGCCACGAACCCAAAGCTCGGCGAGGAAAACAAATCAAGGCAAAGCCTCGCGTGAGTTGAGCTGGCAAGACAATCACAGAAACAAGAGTTACGCCTCAGGTCTGCTGCACACCCAACTCCACGCACGCAGCGGTGGAAGAGAAGCTGGAGAGCGTGCTTGGTAGAAAGCTTATTCACGAATCATCTCTAGAAAAAGATTCGTCCACCGGAGAGCAGAGCCAAAGAAGATATCAACTCACGCTGACGAGGGAAAAGGACCTGGGCTGATGTTTAAATCGAAACAGCCCAGACCGCTGCTTGTTACACCTCAAGGAGAAGCAACCACACCTTGGTGAACAAAGAGGCGAAAGAACGTGATCGTACAGCTCCAGGAGCAGCAGCGATCCCTGCCGCAGCTTGGGAGGCCAAGGACCAAGGGACTGCTGGAGACCAGCACGAGGGCGAAACGGGGACAATCGCAACAGTGAACCGGACAAGCACACAGTGACGACGGGGAATTAGGGACCAGCATGGGACCCCCGGCCCGGGAGCCCCAGCCCTGCCCTAGCACCCTGCTGACAGGCACCGCACAATACAGCCTTCACCCAGGCAGCCAGGATTTCAGCTCCTGCTGCTGCTTCACAAAGATCCGTGTTGCAGAGCGTAAGAACGGACACCAGAAATGCCAGAGCATCAGATGGGAGCGGAAGGGGTTTCTGCTGCAGGGGAGCAAGGGGACACGGCAGAATTCTGTATTCCGTGTTCAAGGGAAAAGGACAAGACTCGGAGCAAGAGTATAAAACTTTTAATGGGTCAGCGCATCAGTCCCTGATGCAGAAGGAAAGGAGCAAAGGGGGCTGTAGCTGTCCCAGGTCTCAGCGCTGTAGAGATGATCTGCACAGAGCGGGAAAGACAAGGCGGCACGTGCGTAGCTGCAGCAGCCCCCAGCCTTTGCTCTCCAAGGAGAGGCCGACCACCTGGAAAAGCAGTTCCTCTCACTGTCCATTTGGTTTCGCTCTGTGCTTCTTCCTGGTAGGGACTTGAGGACGCGTCATTTTGGCAGCGGGCCGGCCAGCCTTCAAGGGTCTCCTCTGTGCCTGCAACAAACGCCTCTTCTTCAAATCAGGCTGTGGCAGCTTCTGCTCTCTGTCAGCTTTTGATCCCTCAAGTTTCTTCTTTTTTGGCTGAGGCTCCGTGGCGGTATCAGGGGCAGCAGACGGAGCTGCGGCTTCCACAGCAGGTTCTTCATCTGAAACACGAGAGAAAGGTGACGTAAGAAGAACCCGCGTGGCTTCTGCAGGGGAAGCAGCCTGTGGGAGCAGGCCCAGGCAGCCTGGCTGCGCTCCAGCACTAGCTTACCTTTTTGTGCCTGGGGGATGGCATTGGAGAATTTCTTGAACTTGGCAACGAAGAACCCATCCATATTATGCGTGTGGGGATAGAAACGCCGCGTAGACTTGAGGGAGGGGTGGAAGCGACGGTCCTTGAACCTGGAGGAGGAAGCGGGGTGAGAAGCGATAGAATGCCTCTGCTCAAACTTCACCCCCAAGGAACGCATGCAGCTTGTGACCTGGCACGCACCTGGTGAAGCCTTCCTTGCCAAAGTCCAGGCCTGTGGCCACCAAACGAACGTTGCGTTTCTTCAGGGCGTAATCCACAACCCACTCGTTCTCCTCCACCTGCCAAAGACTAAGCGTTAGGATCCAAAGCTCAGCAGTCCCCCGAGTAGGAGATGACCGCAGCAGAGCGTGGAAGGAACTTACCATGATGGAGCAAGTGCAGTAGACAATGTAGCCCCCCGTCTCTGAGGCAGCGTTGACTGAATCTATAGCGCTAAGAATCAGCTCCTTCTGCAGGTGAGCACAGCGCAGGATGTCTTTCTCATCCTGAAAGAGAAAGACAGGTTAGGATAGCAGAGGCACAGGGAAGCACCCCAGGCCTCTGTTGTGGATGGAGGGACGACAGGAGAGCAAAGCACACATGATATAGAAGATTCTGGAGTCTTCTGCAGAACTAACCTCAAAAAAACCTAGCTCTGGGACAACACACAAAATAGGAAGGAGAAGGAAAAATCAGCGTCCCTATTGCAGGCATCTCTCGAGAACAAAGCTGTCCCAAAGTCCTTCCTCTCACGAATCATGCTTGAGTCCCCATCTTGTGTCCCCACTGGTCACTCACCTTGTTGGTTTTGACAGCAGGATCCTTGGAAATGACGCCCGTTCCGCTACACGGAGCATCAAGCAAGACCCGGTCAAACCCTCCAAGCACCTACAGGCAGATATATGTTTGGAATTACGCTCACAGGTGGGGACTCGGAACAAGACCAAGACTAGAAGGGGAACCAGGAGACCGGGAAGGCAGAAAAGATCCCTCGCTCCTCCCTGCCCACCTTCCCATCTCCATATCAAATAACAAACACGCTCCCCGGCAGATCTGTGTGCCATGACAAGTGGCTTTGGAGAATGCAGCTTTACTAAAGGGACAGCAGAGCAGCTCTAGGTAGGCACAGTAAGGAAGCCTCAAAGCAGGCAGGAACGTACCTTGGGGAACTGGCGTCCATCACAGTTGCTCACCACAGCATTGGTGACTCCCAGCCGATGCAAGTTCCCTACCACGCTGTGTAGCCGCTCGGCATTGCTGTCATTGGCCAAGATCATACCCGTGTTCTTCATAAGCTGAGCTGCCGGAGGGAAAGACGCATCAGCAAGGGGCTAAAAACTTCATGCGCTTTTGCCCATAGGGGCAGCCGCCCCCCTCCTTTCCTCGAGTTCAGTCCCCCTCTGTTCCCTCTTTCTGTATAGACCAGTGGAAACTCATCGCTTCCCAGAGCCTCCCTCCCAAGGCTCCAGGGTGGTACCTATGTAGCTGGTCTTGCCTCCTGGGGCACAGCACATATCCAGGATGCGTTCGTTCTCCTGTGGAGCCAGAGCCATGACAGGGAGGAGACTGGAGGCTCCTTGCAGCATGTAGTGCCCAGCCAGATACTCAGGGGTGGCACCTGGGCAGGGAAGGCAGAACAACAGAAGATGACACGTGAAAGAAAGGGAGCCAAGAGGGGGTCAGCTCAGCCCTACGACAGGGAGGGTGATCTCACCGATGGGCACAGAGGAGTCATAAATAACAAGTCCCGTTTTCGACCACTTCCCCAAGGGGTCGAGATTCACACCACGGTTGATTAGAGCCTGCAAGACAAGGAGATGGGACTGAGACACCGCCCTGCGTGACAGGCGGCGCAGGAGACAACCGCAGGTTCCTGCTCACCTGCGCCAGGTCCCGTCGCCGCGTCTTGAGTGTGTTGGTGCGAATGGTCACAGGGCGGGGAACCTCATTGGCTTCCAGGAAGTTTATCAGCTGGATGAAAGAAGGGACAGCGAATAGAGATAAAAACGAAGACCAGAGGAGGCAGCCAAATCCTCACCAGTCAGCAAAGATACGGGCAGGGCAGGATCCTACCTCAGGGAGCGGGAAGATATCCATGAGCTTCGTGAGCAAGAAGTCACTGTAGGAATAGTAGGCAGCCATGTCCCGGCGCAGCAATGCGAGGTACTCCTGTCGGGTGCGTCCTTCCTCCCGCTTCACCGCGAAGTCCTGCAGCACCTCCATGTTGCCCTTGATGCGCTGGTGAATGATGTGCAGGTCAGGTGGCTCAGCAGGTAGAAAGACTGTTAAGGAATCGTAAACAGCTGAGAAACCCGCACACAGGCTCTTTACAAGCACGATCGGTCATGCAGGACTTCTGCATCGCACCAGAAAGGCCTTGTTGGAATACGCTTTCATCAGAGCTCAGCAGAGGGGAGGGATTCAAAGGATGGAACCAGACAAAAAAGTTCACAAGGCAGGAACTACAAGGTATTTAAAAGAATTTGGCCAGTTACTTTAGATAAGCAGAGAAAAATAGGAAAAAGAAGACAACAAAAAAGTCTTTTAATCCTGAAAACATTACCTGGAGCAGAAAGGAGACTAGAAGTTCCCCAAGGGCAACTAAGGGGTACAGAGGAGAAGGAGGAGAGGCAAGATTAAATTGTACTGGGGGGCAGGAAATTAAAACCACCAAAGGCCAAGAGCGAGCGCTTTGGCTGCTGGAATCGCTATCATCAGAGGCTCTAGGAACGGGTTAGACAAACACCTGCCAGGAAAGTCAGGGTACAGAGGAACGGACTACGTGGCAAGATATCCACGTACATTTAGGACTAGAAAGGAAATCGGGGAAGGCTCCAAGCTCCATGCAGGGCGTAACAGACTTCCTAATGGTGCTGTACAGAAGCGCAGCATTGTATACTCTCTATTAGGGCAACTCATCTAAAAATACTTTGTCGTGCACAAAACGCTCTTGCTAAGCAATGCTCACGATAAAGCGCAAATAAAGCTCTTCAGTTGTATCCAGGCCCCATGCTGCTGCACACGTACGGCTCGTGGATGTCACGGATAAAAAGGATATCCTCTCTCTCAATCTGTTCGTTACTCGGCAGTTTAAATTGTTCGTCTATGTCCAGGTTGAGCTGCAGATCCGGGCTCTCTTCCTCCTTCTGTCCCATTTTCTGCCCGCTCGCCTCCTCTGCCACCTCCTCTTCGCTGTCATCTTCACTAAGGCCTCCCCTAAGGACAAAGAACAGGAGGGATGTTTTACACCAGCACAGTATCACGCAGGCGCTTCACAACTACCGTTTCTTAGATGGCAGAGAGGCCAGAAGAATAAACAACACCGGCTCCTCGTCGAACCAGGAAAGACTCTGCGGACTAGGGATGTTCTCAAAGCCTCACCTGTCAGCCTTCCGCTTCAGGGCAGCTTTTTCAATAGGCAGCAACTAAACAGAGACAAAAGATTAATGAAACAACGTCCCCAGGCGCCCCCCTTACTTCCCACCATCTGTGAAATTTTATCTGCTCTGTTTAAAAAGGACAACAAACAAAAGCACCGCATGCTACGCTGGGATCAGTTGCTAAACTTGAAATTGTTCTTGTGAGGGGAAGAAGGGGAAAGCTCTCCCCCACCTCACCATCCACCCCCCAGTAACGTCACCCTTTTCCCCCAGGCCTGATGGTTCCTTTCAGCCAGCAAAGTCAAGTATTTCTTGCGTAAGTAAGGGCAAAAAGCTCCTACCTCTTCTTCCTCTGATGATAAGGCACCATAATCATCCACCATCTCCTCGCTGCTCCCATCCTCCTCCTCCTCCTCCATCTCCCAGCTGCCCTCTTCCACCTCACCATCGCTGGATAACTCCAGGGTGTTTCCTTTGGACGGGGTTTTCTTGGCTTTGGCCGGAGCCAGCCATTTTGAATTGTCATCACTGAAGCCAGACTGCCCACGAGGGGCTTGTCCTGCTGCCTTTACGGCACGGTTCTCCTTCTGTGGGGGTACCTGCTCTTTAACTAGAGGTAAAAGAAGTGGTTAGAAGTTCAGCGTTGTTCTCAAAAGCAGCTGCCCTGTCTTTTTAATTGTTATACAAAAGGGACCTTCATCCTAGCCCTGAGCTGCCTGTCCAAGGGAAGGGATGCTTGCTCCCCGCAGCAGTCTTCTCCGTCATAAACAAGGGCACGTTCTCACCTCTCCCCCAATGAAACCTCGAAGAGATCTAACCAGGATCACCAAAGAAAAGCACAGCTACAAAGCTCTTATGGCATTTACTCCGACACAGTAGGCCGCCCTGCTTCCCCGGTCTCTGGCTATCCTTCCTTCTTCCCACTGCGACGGCTTCCCAGGCGACGCAGGGCGCGAGGCAGCGAGCCGCAGAGCCTCAGCGACCCGTCCGCCTCGCCGGGAGCGGAGGTAGGGTCACAAACGGCTTTAACGTATGGGAGAGAGGCCTTTTACCGCTTGGTTGCCAGGCAACGACCAGAAATGAGGGGAAAAATCGTTTAAAATAGTGAAATTCCATCTGTTCCGTGCCGTAACGAGGAGGCGGGGGGCGGCAGGGCGGGGTGGCACTCACCTGCCGGCTCTGGCCTTCCTCCTCCTCCTCCTCCGAGCGGCCTCCTCCCCGCCGGGGCGCTGCCCGCCGCCAGCCGCCTCTTCGCAGCCCTGGATCGGGAGGGGAAGCGGCGGTCGGGTCAGGTCAGAGCCGGCCCCGCCGCCCCGCCGCCCCAGGCCGTCCCCCCCTCACCTCTTCCTCCCGTGACTGGAAAGCTTCTTCCTACCGGTCTCCGGCTCTGAGGAAAGACACGCAGCGGGCGGTCAGTCAGGCGGGCGGGGGGGCGGGCGGCCCGCAGCGGCGGCACCGGGCCGGACTTACCTGGCGGGAGGAAGCGGGCCAGCTCCACCTCGGCCCCCCGCTGCTTGCGGGCCTTGCGCCCGGGGCCGCGCTTCCCCTTCGCGCTGGGGTCCAGCTTCCGCCCCATGGCGCGGCGGCAGCGGTCGGCGGCAGCGGGCCCGCCGCCCCACGTGCAGGCCTCCCCGCCGACGGCGCATGCGCGGGACCCCGCCCCCGCCCTCACCCCATTGGCCGATGGCGCCGCGCCTGCTCGCTGAGTGGCTCGGCCGGCAAAGTCAGACGGGCGGTGATGGCGTCACGGGGAGAGGCGGGGCCTCGGCTGTGAGGCGCTTCCCCCCCCCCCCTTAGCAGCAACAAAATAAAATACAAGGAAACTTTATTTTTCAGTTTTACCAAGGTTTTGCTCTGTTTTTTGACTTTTTTTTGTTTGTGGTTTTTTTTTTTTTTTGTCTTCAAGCTGTTTATTAGTGGACAAGTCCGGTCAGTTTTTGTATTAAAAAGGATCTTGATGGAGGTAGCTTTGTCTCTGTCCTGGCTTTCGCTTGGTCTTGCCTGCGCACTCATCTCTCGGTAAACAAACGCAAAATAAAATTAAAAAAAGAAAAAAAAAAAAAAAAACCCAAAAACTGGAATTGCAGGCGGAGGCAGCGAGCAAGGCAGCCAGGGTCTCCGTGTAACAGACATGGCGCTGCGGCCTCCAGTCACTATGTACAGAGTCCGTCATCCGTCCCCCTCTCTCCTAAGCACACTCCTTGCTCCGAGGGGCTGGCTGCAGAGGAAGGAGTCCCTTCTCCTCCCGGAGACCTGCGCGGCAGCTTCCGTAGGGAGGGAAACAGCACCCAGTCAGGAATGTCAGGCGGAGGGGTCGAGTGTGAAGGGGTGGGGTGGGTGTAGGGGGGTCACTTCAGCTTGGCCGAGAGGTCAACAGCACCGGGCCAGGGACTCACTGCTGCTGGGCCACCTGCGGGGCGAGAGAAGAGGGTCAGGGACCCTGGGTGACCAGGGCAGCTTCCCCCCAGAGCCCCCCGAGGTAACTCTGCTTACTGACCAGAGAGGGTACGTACTTGTTGGGGAGGCGGGGGCGGCGGGGGCTCGCTGCTGCGGTTGGCCAGCCGGCTGAGGATGTTGCGCTCCGACATCTGGAGGCGGACGGCCACGGGTGGGATACGGGCGATGGTGGCGGGCAGACGAGTCACATCCGCCTTCATGTCACTCAACAGCTCCTCCAGCTGCTTCAGAACTGGAAGAGAAAGAGGAATCTGTTCAGAGGGGAAAGGGACACCCCACTGGGAAAAGACGAGTCAGGACAGCGATGCTGACCCCACCCTTGTTCACCACACCGCGTTACCTTTGTGCAGCACGGCGTTGGCTGGTTTATTCCCAGCCATCGACTCCTTGGATAGGTGCTGGTGGCTCTCAGCCAGGCATTCCACCTCCGCGAAGCGCGTGTTCAGAGCCATAGAGGGATGAGATGGGTCTTCCGACATGTTCAGATAGGCAGCTCGCCGCAACTGCTCCTCGATCACCAGCGCTTGCTCCAGGAGCTGCAAGATGGGGCAGCAATGAGACAAAGCCTTTCAGCAGTTGCCCAAAAAGCAGCCTGTTTGCACCCCCAGTCTCTCCCGAGCCCGTTCTCCACTGTCTCCGGAGGCGAGTTTCTGCAGCTGAACCTCCTTTCACCAGCTTCTGTTTATATTGAGTGAAGCCTTAAGAGCCCAAACCAATAAGGGCTCCATTAAGCTAAGCCAGGTACACAAGGAAACCAGGCTGCATCTAGTTTAATAGAAGACCACCATCAATCCTCTAGGATTCTCATTCCTCCTCCGATTCTTTTTAAAGACCAAGTTGTTTGCTATTTTACTCTTTCTTTATGGAGCGAAGGGGATGGAGCTTTCTCTTTGAACCCCAGTGAGAAGTATCCCATGCTACTTGTAGGAAGAGTCTAGAAACTGCTAAGCACATCAGGGACATCTGGAGAAGTCAATCTGAATCCCATCAGTGCAGAACTCGATCAGCCAGATCAGTTTTAATGTTTTGCTCCCAGACTGGAGTTTGAGTTGGCCTTAAATCACTCCCCACAACTAAGCTATGGTCACTCCCAAACAGGTTGAGGCAGAGACTGGAGGCAACCCTTTCACCAATCCATACAGCGTTTCCGAGTTCCGCTTAGGCACGCTGAGTGGGCTGGAGCACACCAAGCAGAAACCACGAGGGGAAAAAACCACTTGAACCTTAAGCCTGCTGCCTACCGGCTGTTCAAAAAACCTTTGGAGAGACGGCACTGAACCGAGCTCCTCAATACCATTGCTAGAGTAAAGGGGGCTCCTATTGCGGAGCTACTGCGTGATCCTGAGTGAGATTACTTATTTTTTCCCCCTAAAAATGAAAGGCACTGCAGAAGCCTTCACTTTCTTAGCGGAAACTCGGAAGAGCAAGCTCTTGTTCTTAGAGGTCCAGCTGCCTGAAAGGCACTTACCACACTGAGGAGAAAGCCTTACCTTGAATCTCCTTGCCAAGAACTTATTCTTTATTTCCAGGAAGTTACCCCTGTTCATCTCACCCTTGAAGGGTTCATTGAGGATGGCGTAACGTGGATCATTCTGAATATCCTGCCAACGGGCATAGCCATGACTGAGATGGGATGAGCTCAGGCAAACAAAGGCAGTGAGAACAAGGGAATACGCAGCCCAGGCAGATACAGTTCCCAAGAGGGGGTGGGGAAGGGGGGTGCAGAGAGGGGAGGAACAGGAGCCAAGGAAAAGGAATGAGAACTATGTCCTGCTAAGTCCTAACTATGCTGGCAGGAAACTCCTCCTCCCACCACCACTTTCACTCTCGTGAAAGAGGTTAAAGCACTCTCTCCCTTAATGTACTCCAGTCAGACCCAGGACAGTCACCTTCACCGTGATATGGTTCATGTACAAGGGGAGAAAACTGGTCTGTCAGGGTAAGGATACTTGATAATTCCAGCAAGGAGCCAGTAGTCATGACGCCGATGCCAGATCTCATAGGTCTTCTTGGTGACAGTTGCAGCTCGCTCTTCATTCTGCCACAGGGAGTGCAGCTCTGGAAAGGCAAGAGACACCGCAACAGTCAAAAGTCATTTCACCGACACAAGCAGGGGCATATAAACCAGTTCAAGCATGTAAAAAGATTTCTCCTACCAGTGAAGCCACCATCTGCTATGTTGAACATGAAGCGCTGCTTTACTGCCTTCTTGTGCCTTTCGTCTACTGACTCTTTCAGCATCTCTCCGTTCTGCAGCATCACCAGATCTCTCTTATCATCCTCCTTTTTCTCATCTGTACACACGGGAAATTATTAGAAAGAACACGGCAGACACCGCAGCAAGTCGGACCCACAAGGAAGCCTTGCGGGAGAGGGGTTAAAGGAAGAGAATGGAATTATCGTGACTCACCTTTCTCATCCAGAGTGATTATAGGAGGTTCAGGAGGATTCTCAATAGGTGCTCTGTCTTCCACTTTCTCCACATCAGCTGCAGGAGAGAAGGGGAACATGAGACACAGGGGAACATGGCAAGCCCCAGGTTTTGTTCTTCAGCCTGTGAAGCCTAATACTGTTCCCTACCTCCCTGTTCAAAGTCCTGGAACAGCCCCACTGATTGTCTAGATTTACACCTGTTTCTTTAGGATAAAGTGCTGAAGCAAAGAAGATACAGCTTTAGGAAAATAATGTTGGGGGGGTTTATTGCTGTTCAAGGTATTAAAAAAAAAAACTCCCTAGAGATACCTTTGCTTTCCACTTCCATTGGCTCATCTGGTCTTTCCTTCACCTCCAGTTCCTCTACTTTTTTTTCATCTGCTTCTGTGGGGTTCACTGGGGATTTTGCTTCCTGTGGCGGTGTCTCCACAGGCTGGGCACACTGCTGAGGACAGAAATCAATGAGAAGCGAGGTAAAGCAGCGCGTGGAAACAGGAGAGAGTCACAGCAGTTTGGAAAGCAAAGATGCAGAAAACTGTCAGGCCAATTCCGAGGACCCGACAATTATCTTTAAATATCGTTCCGAGAACTTGCCTCTGTCTCAGCAGCTGAACAACACAGAAGAGCGGGCAGAAGCAGAGACATTTACAATTGCATGAGGCAAACGAGCAACCCACCACTCACCTCCATAGGGACCTCTGTTTCAGTAGCAGAGGCACTGAGCTCTTTCTCTGGTTCAGATGACTCTCCTTGCTCCTTAGCACTGGCTCCTTCTTCTACTTTTACTCCTTCTTCTGTGTATTCCCCACCCCAGAGCGGCACAGCAGACAAAAGAAGAGAAGCCATCAGTAAGGTCTTCCCCTCAGCACACATCTTTGCTCCCAGAGATTAGGCCCATCAAAATGGGGCCGACATCACTCAAGATCACAAGAACACAAGTCTTATGAGGAGCGGCTGAGGGAGCTGGGGGTGTTTAGCCTGGAGAAGAGGAGGCTGAGGGGAGACCTTATTGCTCTCTACAACTGCCTGAAAGGAGGTTGTAGCGAGGTGGGGGTCGGTGTCTTCTCCCCAGTAACGAGCGACAGGACGAGAGGGAACGGCCTCAAACTGCGCCAGGGGAGGTTTGGGTTGGATATTAGGGAAAACTTCTTCACCGAAAGGGCTGTCAGGCCCTGGCACAGGCTGCCCAGGGAAGTAGTTGAGTCTCCACCCCTGGAGGTATTTAAAGAACAGATAGATGTGGTGCTCGAGGACATGGTATAGTGATGGACTTGGCAGCGACAGGTTAACGGTTGGATTCAATGATCTTAAGGGTCTTTTCCAACCTGAACGATTCTATGATTCTAAGATGACCCCCCGTTTCCTGCCCACTACAAATGCTGGGCTTCTCTTCTCACTGACGGCAGCACATCCAAGGAAAGCTAGTGTCCTCTCCTGCCTTTAAGGGCTCGCACATGTCTTTGGCAGCCCTCCTAACATGAGAGGGAAGTTGATCTGCGTCCACCCCCAGGCCCCACCACCACAGCTCCGGTGAGGGGAACGGCCAGGAGGGGGTCAGGACGCAGGACAGTACAGGAGGAGAGTTCTCACCAGGTGGAGGGACGGGGGCAGGCGTATTTGGCTGCGTATCCCCTGGCGTCGAAGGAGTTGGGGTTTTGGGAGAGGGTGAGCTTGGCTGTGAAAGTTTCTTGTTCTCCTCTATCTCTGCCAGTTCTGGCATGCTCCAACGGCCGTTCACGTGCTCGAATTCCTGCACCTGCACGAGAGGGAGAGAAAGACATCTCATTGGAGTAGTCGTACAAAGCTTGTCCTCAAACCAGAAAAGACAGACCACTCAGCACGCAACAGAAATAGGTGTGAAAGGAGAGGTAACACACTAGCTCAGGACCCCAGTGACTCCAAGTTATAGGGAGAGCAAAGGCTACTCGCTCTGCTAGGCACCTACCTTTTTGCGTATAAGTGACATGACCCCAATGCGAGTAAGGACATGCTGTCGAGAAAGACCTTCCCGTGGGACCCCATCTGCGAAGGTCTCTGCCCCATCAGCTCCAGGTTCACATAAGTGGCGCATGAACAGCGAGACATAGGCCCTGGAGCAGTTAAGAGACAAGCAATTAGACTACAAACCAGGTTAGCTGGAGACATTCATTATCAGACCCCTTCCAACACATACGGGAAATCACCCCGAGACTCCTAACCCATAGCAACACAAGTTCTGGGGTTCCAGGCTCCAACAAGGGAGAATTTCCTGACAGAATTACTACATACATCAAGGACACACAGCTGACTCAGAGTCCTGAGCCAGAAACAACCGTAAGCCCAAAAAGGACTCCAGGAGAGCATTCGTTACATGGCCATCCTACTCCTCTAAAAGCATTTGCTTTTGGTGACTGATGAGTCAAGTCCAAGGAAGGTAGCTAGGAACAACCCCCTAGTCTCTCCCAGCTTATACTTCATTCCCCCACAAAACTAATACATTATGGAAATGCAGTCTCTAAGGAAAGGCCAGAAAAGGCCGAATTCTCATTCTTCCCCAAAGGGACTAGACGTTGCCAGTCTTCCATCCCTGCCTAACACAGACTCACTTGAACTCTTTCTCTGACTTGCCACGGAGGTCCCGGACAAGCCACTGAGTGGTGAAGGCATCCTGAGGTGGCATTCCATAGCGCATGATAGCATTGAGGAAGGCTTTCCGTTGGCGGGCATTGAAACCCAAGACCTAGAATGGAGGAGAAGGCAGACAGATACGGCAAAAGCCATACAGAAGCAGCTAGGAAGCAAACGCCTACCCTGGTACTACTTACCTCAATGTTCCCTCCCACACGGGCAAGTAAGGGAGGCAGAGGCTTATCCTTATCATTTCTCAGGCCTTTCCGGCTAGGCCGACGAGCTGCTGAAGAGAGAAATGCAGCTAAGGAGGAGAGACAATGCACAGCATATTGTTGTGTGAATATTTCCCTTGCAGAACAGCACCACAAAGTGTAAAAGTCACCCAAATCAAGTCCCAGCTGTTCCCACACTCGGAGAAAGGGACCCAGGAACTCTGGCTTCACCAGAACTTACCTTCAGACCTCTCATCAAAGTCCTCATCTCCTTCTTCAGAAGCAACTGAATAGTCTGACTGATTATCTGACTGGTCATCCTGCCAGTCTGAAAGAAAAACAGCACGTGAGCCTGAGACGCTACTCCGTTACTTCCCAGCAACATATACTTACACCCATTTCTCCCTCAGGTTCCTGTGGATTTGTACCTCTATCCTCCTGCGAGCCATCGTTGTAGTTAACTTGCTTGCGAATACGTTTGCCCTTGCCCAGATTCCTGGCCAGATCCTCCTGTTGCTGTTCATAATGGTGACGCAGCAGTTTCTCCCAGTAATCGGGATCCACTGACTCCTCCTGCTTAATGATCTCACGTTCAACCTCCTCTTCCTCCTGCCACAGAGAGGTAACAAATTTAGAGCCCCCGAGCTCCAAATCCCAACCTGTCTGAGCAGATATATGCCTGCTCGCCCTTAAAAGCGTCAGAGCTCAATTTGCTTAATTGATCCTACATCGTTCAGCAGAAGATACTAGCTGACATCCACCTCACACTCACCCCCATCTCCTCTTCACGAACCACATACTGGGCCACCTTGAAGGAGCTGAGATACTCATTCATGCCCTGAAGTTCCGTGTCTTCTGTTTCATCCTGGTTCCGATCCAACAGACGCTCAATTGCTTTGTCATCATAGTGGATGACGCTGCTGTCCTCACCTTCTTTGTTATCCCCTGAGGGAAAAGCACAGGGACAGTTGCTGCATTGACCTCAAGGGACTAGGAAAGGGAATGCCACCCTAGACCCCTCTGTAGAGCTATAATCAGCACTGTGCCTACAGTCGCTTGCTAAATAAGGAGCCAGACCTCCCCACGTCCTTCAGTTCTACTCCCAGGCACTCACCCCCCTCAGTAGCCTCATCCTTGAAGAGCTCTTCAGTGCCAAATTTGAGAATGTCATCAAGTTCCTGTTTGGACATGGAGCCTGTCTTGGAGCCCAGCCCTGGTCTCACTACCAGATGAGTTAACATCATTTTCTTCTTGGCCACCTGAGTGATACGCTCCTCCACTGAGGCCCTTGTCACAAAGCGGTATATCATCACTTTCTTGTTCTGTCCAATTCTGTGTGCACGACTGAAGGCCTAGAAAAGAGATGTGCTCAGAACAGTCTAGAGCTACACAAGTAGTAGTCTGATATGCCCCGCCTACCTCCACGAGTTTCCCAGCTGCCTTCATGTTGGCTCTTAAACATTAGTGAAGGCTGGGCCCTGGAAGAACCCTCCACTATTTCACTTCCCATCTCTACCCATCCTCACTGCTCTAATTTTGCGTATTTCTAGAGGGGAAGTCTCACATTCCTTCACTCCTCCTGATGATTTCATTTCCCTCTTCCTCAGGATTACTCCCCATAGTGAGTGGTCTCATTCAGACTCACCTGGATATCATTGTGGGGGTTCCAGTCTGAATCATAGATAATCACAGTATCTGCTGTGGCCAAGTTAATACCAAGACCCCCAGCTCGAGTTGAAAGCAGAAAGCAGAACTGCTGAGCACCAGGAGCTTAAATAAAAGGAGAGAACAAAAGTAATCAAGGGAGAGTGCATTACTCCAACAAGGATTTCCCACATCACCTGAGGGGGAATCACTACTAATCTAAGATTCCAGGAGAGCAATGGAAGCCTTGGGCCACAACCACCCCATGTTGACCGCTAAAGCACATACAAGGCAACGGTTTTCATTTTGCAAAGGAAGCAGGAGACTCCATACCATTGAAGCGATCGATAGCTTCCTGACGCATGTTCCCTGTGATTCCTCCATCAATCCGCTCATATTTGTACCCTTCGTGTTCCAAAAAGTCTTCTAGAAGGTCCAACATTTTAGTCATCTGCATATCAGAAAAACACCACCACAAAAGAGTGAGGGCCAAGGGGACACCAGGTCAACAGGCTCCTTTCTCAGAAAAAGGAGTTCCCAGCCTTAAGGTTTTCCCCCCATATACCTGAGAGAATATGAGCACCCTGTGACCTCCCTCCTTAAGGTTCTTTAACATCTTCTGGAGCAGCAACAGCTTTCCAGAGGCTCGAATAAGGGCACTACCATCATACATGCCATTTGGCATTTTTGGAGCTTCCTGAGAAGAAAAAAAAAAAAAGAGAAAAAGAAAGGGAGTAAGGGGTGGGGTGGGGGAAGAAAACAGCTTGAAGAGATGCAGCTCTGTCTTTGTCCCTAGCTGTGTTCATCAGATGCTGACTCACATCTGGTCATTTAGCTTGGCACAACCACAGCATGTAGCACTACTTATATGAAACATCAGTGCTACCCTGTGCCTCTTCTCTTGCAATTTGACTGCTAGACGCCCTCCTCTTTCTTACTGACCTAATCCCTACTCTTACTGTCTCCACCATCTTGCCTGCGTCGCAAGATAGCTCCTACCTGCCATACAAAGACACTGGAAAAGGAAAGGCCTTCCAGCATGTCGGGTCTCCATAAAGACAGGACAAAACAAACACAGAAGCAGAAGGAGAGGAAGAGGAACCCCTCCATGCTTCGCTAGGGAGCGAACTGGCTCCCTGATAACAGCCAACAGGGAATTTGCTTGTAGAGAACAAGTGACTGACATACCATAGCAGCCACAGGAAAGAGGTAGGGGTGGTTACAGCACTTCTTCAGATCCATAACAACATTGAGCAAGGAGACTTGGTTACCACCACCCCGTGCATTCAGTGCCTCAAAGTTTCTTGTCAAAATGTATTTATAATATTTCCTGAAAAGAAAAAAAAATTACAAGTCAAGACACGCCCCCATGAGAATGACTAACATACTCTCTTGCTAAACCCTGCACAGCTCCTGGCATTACCTGCCAGCAGCATTCACTATCTCTTTATCCCTTACATTAGGATTAGTCCTCCCTCTGCTATAGTGGCAGCAGGAAATCCTCCCCCTATCCACTGTGTAGTAAGCCCTATAGCGAGGATGAGGCTGTTTCAGCATCCTCTTTGGAAGGAGAACAGAGCAAGAGCAATTCAACACCAGGTGCTCTCTTCATCCGCACACTCACTTCTGCATGGGGCTCAACTCCACTCTGACAATGAGTTCAGTCTTCGATGGCATATTCTTGAAAACATCAGCTTTGAGGCGCCTCAGCATGTGTGGGCCCAGCATGTCATGCAGCTTCTTGATCTGATCCTCCTTGGCAATATCTGCAAACTCTTCTAGGAAGCCCTCCAAGTTACTGCAGAGAAACAGACACTCAGCAAAAGCCTCGAAGGAAAAAGAACGAGGAAGGGGATTAGGGTGACAAGACAGGCAGGCTGACTTGCACTGCAAGACATACTGGAATCTCTCCGGCGTCAGGAAGTTCAGCAGGTGGAACAGTTCTTCCAGGTTGTTCTGCAGGGGAGTTCCCGTCAGCAGCAGCTTGTGCTGGAGGGAGTAACCGTTCAGCACACGGAAGAACTGGGAAGCAGATAGCAAGGACGAAAAGGGGGGACCAAAACACACAAACACGTCAAAGGCTTATTAAGTCATAGGCCTACAAAAAAATAATTTCTCCTAGGAAAAAAAAAATTGTCATCAAGCTAGGGTTCAGTTTAGATCACATCAGCTGTTTGGACAAGAGCTCCAAGTAGTTCACATTCCAGTCAGGGTCACTAGACTGATCTCGTTTGGATCATCGCTCTGCATAGCTAAACCATGACTGCAGCAAATCCTACAAGCCATCAGGTGCTGGTAGGTTTCCTTTGCTCTTTTAAGTTACAAGCTCTTTCAGACCACCAATCATTTCCAGAGTGCTATACGACGTACTTTTTCTTGCTAAATTAGTGTTCCACATTCTTACAACTGCTCTGCCTTGAGAATTCTAGAAATAACTAAGTCACTCTTCCTATTCATATCAACCCTGGCAGCGTTCCAGAGCTCTGAACAAGCAGAGGAGAAAAAGAGCTAAGGGTTTGCCAATGTGTCTTTAAGGTAATTTGTGCTAGTTTTCACAACAATGAAGCAATTCCAGACAGAGGTAGCGAGCAGTTGAAGTACTGAACTGAAAAGCACAAGTGTACCACATTCACCAGCACAAATTGACAATAAAGCAGTAATTTATTTACAAGCTTGGGCATTGCTTTGCTTATTTTACACTTTGCATGATACAAGGTCAAACTTAATGGAAGTAGCTTGTACTAGATGGCAAACAAACAAAAAAAGAAACAAAGAAGAGAAACCCACCACCACTTCTGTTTTGGTTATCGCACCAGAAGGATTTGTCTAGTGGCCTCCACGGGGATTTATCTTTTGACATAGTTACCGTCAAAAAGCATTCTCACTTTGCAATCAGATATGGAAGCTACTGATTATATCTGCAAAACTTTGGTAGAAAACCAGGGTCTGTCAAGAAACATCTGACCGGTCTTGCAGACCTGAAGCTGTCCTTATGGGACAGGAAACTGCTCCAGAAAAAGGTAGATTTAATGGTCTCGGTGGGTAACCAATTGTAACTATCAGTCATAGCGTAACCATGAGCCTTTAAATCCTCTATTCAATTAACAAATATTAATAGTAAGCATTCATTACTACTTCCAATAATTTCAATGCTAAGCATGGAATGGCATCCAGTCTTAGTGTCGACAATAAAAAAAAAATCTGGGAACTGGACTGCAAGCACAGCTGTGATGTCTCCGAAAGATGCCTCACGCTAAGATCCAAAAAGCTAAAGCCATTTAAAAGAAAAAAAAGAGAAATCAAGAGGCAATTTTGTCTTACACAGTCTCCAAGAACCTATAAAACCAGATTTCCAATAACAATTGTTTTTAGCACACTGAGCACTAGAACCCAGCTGAAGACAGACAAATCAATACCAGAATTAAGGCACAAGGGCCTAGGGAGAGGCTGGATTAAGAAAGTACAGTCAAGTCTACTGAATTCAAACAAGCTTAATTAAGGTGCAGCCTTTTATAGCAGCTATATGGCTTTCAGCGTCTACCCAGGCATTTTTGACCACCTCTGCCCACCTCTCCCATTTCTATAACATCTAATTAGTTCTGCTACAAAGTTAGATGAATGCAGACAGCAGGCCTACTCCGGAAGCAGGATAATTGTGCTCCTGCAGCTTGTTTTATGTTCAGTATGGCAAACCTCTCCAGAATAGAGGTGGTGCAGATATATGATCTGCTTTGAGAGAAGCCAGTTTGTATTTGAGAGCGACCACGACATCCAGGTTTTTCTCTTTTCCAGCATACACCAATTGCCTATTCACCCACAAAGCTGTTTTAACCAGTGATACGTATACACAAGTTAAGTTGTTGCCAGTGATAATCAATACCCAAATTAAGGCTGTTGGATATTTTTTGTTAATAGCACATCAAATTTACTATTGAACAAATGACTAAGAGTTGGCAGAGAAACTTATGCGCTTAGGAGCAGTTATATTTAGTCTTCTCAACACTCTCTTGCCCATTCCCCCCTGCAACATAGGCCATGCTTATCAACCACCTATGCTCCTCTGTACCTTAGACTGATTGTTCTTCAGCCGGTGAGCTTCATCCACAATGAGACAGGCCCAGTCGATAGAGCCTAGTATGGCCATGTCAATTGTGATCAGTTCATAGGAGGTGAGAAGCACGTGGAACTTCACAGCAGCCTCCTTCTGCAAAGGAAAAGGATGAACGTGGTAACGGGATAGGGGAATGCCCCAGGACAAAGCAGATGTGGTGTTTCTCCATCAAGTTATTCTCATGAGCCCCGGTCAAACAGCACATCAAAAAAACCCAAAACAACAAATTTTTCACACCCACAGTTTCCCGTCACAAGATTCAAAATGCTACCCAAACCATGCTAACCTTTTAATCCCCTATTACTCTCTTAACACACGGAAATCTCCTCAACCCCCTCAGTACCTGCTACTTCTGGACAGCTGCCAAATATTGTACGAGAAGTTTAACAAATAAGCAGCGAATAGAGGCATGGGAGGGAAACGAGATTTGGAGAAGAGCGGCTCATCAAAAAGCTAAGACTCAAAGATAAGCAGTTTATCGTGGAACTTTAAATTACTGTTAGTACTTAACGCAGTTCAATTTCAAGGGAAGCAAAGGAGTCCTATCTCTGCCAATGGAAAAGCTTCAGCTCCCATCTTGCTTTTCCTAGGAAGACTAGAGTTCTACAAAAACTAGCCACCTAGACCAGGCTCTTCCTTCCTGTCTGGGCACAGAAGGCAATTTCTCAGATGTCTAGGTATGGCCTCACTGTCAGCTAGTTCCTCGGAAAGATTAGAGACTTCAGACTTTTTTCTGTTTGTCTTTTTCATACAATGGCAATTCTGACACTGACTTGCATCTGAAGAAACGATGCACAACTTCACAAATTAAGTAGAAGAGAGAGGGACTTGCCTATGGTCAGTATTACCTTAGTCAACTCTTTTTCCAGTACCAAATTAGTTCAGACTAGTAGGAGTGTTTAGACAGTCTAGAGCAGGAGTCTAAACGCCCACTAGTCATCCATTTGCAGTTATTGCCCCTTGGAAACTACAAGTATAATCAGTTCCCAGGGACATCAGAGCATCTGAACCTCAGCTGCTGACAGCCAGTCCAGTGCATCTCTTCTTTCGGTTCAGGCTTGCGTTACAGCAGAGTTCTGTACCTTCATTCTGGATGCTTTTTTGCCTCCACGGATGGCATTATCCTCGAAAGTGAACTCATTCTCACGGATGATGGCCCGGCTGTCTTTGTCCCCGACGTAGGTCACTACATACATATCTGGGGCCCACATCTCAAATTCTCGTTCCCAGTTGATGATTGTGGACAGCGGGGCACTCACCAAGAAGGGACCCTTTGAGTGGCCCTGTGAAGACAGTCAGTAAGAGCATGAGATGAATGCAACCACGAACGCAGGCAGGATCTCCCTGGGTAGCGATCTCCCAGCTCTCACCTCTTTGTATAAGGAATACAGGAACACAGCTGTCTGCACAGTCTTTCCCAGACCCATTTCATCAGCCAAGATTGTATCTGTGCCCTGGGCCCAAGAGAAGCGCAGCCAGTTCAGTCCTTCCAGTTGGTAGGGATGCAAAGTTCCCCCTGTGACATCGAGGTACTCCGGTTGCCGGTCATATTTCACCGTTGGCTACAGCGGAAAAAAAGGAAGACTTGAGATCCTTTACCTTAACTAGACAGTTACCAAGACTCATTTCCCAGTCACCCTAGTGCAGATGAGACTTCACAGATGACAACTAGCACCAGACAAAAATCCCAAACGGCCAAAGGTATCCACCAAGAAGCTTTTTTTTGTTTTTTAAACCCTTTCACCAAGAGCCAGGCAGTGCCTCACCCAACGGACAAGGTGGGCCTTTGTCCGAGGGCTCTATAACCCATTCGTTCTTTGGGCCAGGAAGGAACTCTAAGCCACGTGCTCTTCACTCTTTGGTTTCCTCTTTACCTGCCTCCCTCCCCAAAATAAGCAGCTGTTTCAGATGGCTCCTAAGCAATAAACAGGAACTTACATCTACTGTGGGAGTCTCAGGGGGCCTTTCCAGTTTCCGCATCTTCACCTTCTTTAACTTCTTACCAGGCCTGCCCTCTTCACCTCTCATCAGCTCCCTAGGCAGAGACAGGCCCAAGAACGTGCAAGTTTCATGGGTTTTGTAACAGATCGAGGGAAAATTATTGCAAAGAATAGGAGGGCAATCACCCAACTCAAACAGGCTCAAGAGAACAGGGCTGGAACCTTCATGAACTGGTGGAGAGGCACAAGGTCCCTGCCCAAAGGGATAAGGAGCCAGCAACAAGAAGATGCTTCTTGGCTATCTCCATATATTAATCCAGCCAGTGCTAGGGGCTGACGTAATCCGGTATCTTCTCTTGAGGGAAGGGAAAGGAAAACAACCTCCAAATACTTCTCTTACCTGTGATTCCAGTAGGCTTGCTTGTAGAGGTCATAATCTTGGATATCCACATCTTCGCTTTCCCAGGATGCCTGGTCATAGGGTAGGTCTCTCCATTTAATCAAATAGTGGACGTTCCCCTTCTTATCCACGCTGCGGAAGAAACCAGTAAGCCGTAAGCACAGTGAAACGACAGTATTCACCCAATCCACTCAAACGGGAGAGAAAGAAAGGATCTCTTAAGAAAGCAACAGAAACAGAGGAACTGTGCTTGTCATACCAACGGAAGAACTCCCACTGTTTCCCCCAGTCATACTGCAGTTTAGCTCAACCACTCTCCCTTAGCCCTGCTTAAGGTCTTTGTTGAAAATCCTCTTTGCTACCTCCCCTACCTATGATTAAGGATCCTGTGGATCATCATCCACTCAGGCTTGATCCCGTATCGATAGAAGCGCTCCTCCATCTCAGCATATTTGGGGTCCTTGTTTTTTCTCTTTCGGCTTTTCTCCTCCTCCCCTCCGAAGTCCCCTGAGGGCGGCTCATCCATATCATTTTTGCGTTGGTAGTTACGGAACATGACCTGGCAGTGCAGCTCCAGCTGGAGTCAGGACAGAAGCAGTTAGTAGGTGTTTCCCCCCCCACCCCAGCTATCCAAAACATCTCCCCCCAACTATCCACCCTTACGACATGCTTAGAGTCCTCTGCTCACCTGCAACTCCGACACCCAAGAGCAGTGCCAGTAGGACATGCCCTGCCATTTGACAAAGAACTGCCTTTCGGGCCGCCCCTCCAGGGGCTTAGGGGGAGGAGCGTTAGGGTCTGCATCAGGCGGACGTGGCGGTGGGGGGCCAACCGGGGGCTGACCCCATTTCCAGATCAAGATCTTCTGCACCTTTCCTTTCAAAGCTGGGCACTGAAAAGGTAAGCAGAGCTTGTTACATCAGAGCGTACGTGCTCTAACACAGAAGCGCTGAGGAGTAGAAACAGAGAGTCACAGTTCTCTTCCTTAGTTATAGCTTTACTACGCAGATGGAATTTGCTTTTTGGACTTGGAAGCTTTCATCCTCTTATCTCCGGGATTTCTTTGAGCTTTCTCCAGTTTTTCTTTTTTTTTCCTACAACTGACAAACCCCAAACTGAATTCAGTATCTCCATTTAGTTGTCTCCCCAGGGCCACACCAATTCAGAAATTCTACATTAAATACAGAAATTGCTCGGCTTGACCAGCCCAGCAGTCTGTCCAACAACTCCAATCAAAGTTTGTACAGAAAACATTTTGCTGTAGAACTATTGGCCCAGCATAGGGATATGTCCTGAAGCAGCTTTTTTTGTTCATCATCTTAAGTCCTTATCACCTAATGAAAGCACCTAACGCTATTTATAATACGTCATTTCAAGAACTTCCTGGAAGTGTGACATTTCTCCCAACTGTCTGCTAAGAAAGGGCTTGGCATTAGAGCTTGCAGTTCAAAAAAAACCTGTTTGGCTCAGCACCAGTTTAAAATTTTTTTTTTTTAAGCACTGAATTTGCTTGTACTCATTCTTCTGCGCCTACATACATGCAGGATCCAAGAAAATTGCGCCTTGGCATCCTAGACCCAAAACTGCCCCAACTACTCCGCACATAGGCAAACCTCATGAGACTCAGAGGCTGTCACCCTGTCCTTCCTGCTGTCTACAGAAAGCAGCCAACCGACGAGGCATAATCCAGCCACAAAAAGCCAGGCCTTGATGTTATAAAACATCAAGTGTGAGAGGAGATAGTCTTCGGAGGACTAAGCATTTCTGGAAAAATATCATCATCCAAAGGGATTATTAAATCGATCATCTCTTGTAGGCATAGGAGAATGGTACGAGCAGAAACTTACCGTGCAGCGAGGACAGAGCCACTCTCCGTTGGGAATCTCTGGCAACGGGGGATTCAGACAGTGGATGTGATAGGATGAAGGACAGGCATCACAGCACAGCAGCTCTCCTCCGTCCTTGCAGACTCTACAGAACTCCATATGGTGGTCATCCTCTTCCTCAGCATCCCCCACAACATCCTCCAGGATTTCCTCACCTTCGGAGTTATCCTCCTTTGCCTCCCACTGAATGCCCTCTTTTTCCTGTAGGAGAGGGAAATCAGAAAACCAAAGTCACTCATTTGTGATTATTTTATTACCGCGGAAGAGCGGCCCCAAGTCACTTGGCATCCCCCTCCGTGATTCCTGGCACAGTTGGGGGGAGTCCAGCACTCACACAGTGTGGGCAGCTCCATTTGCCCTCTGGGGCTTTCTCCATGTCTGGGTCCAGGCAAACCATGTGGTAGGCACGAGGGCAGGTATCGCACAGTATAATTTCTCCTCCCTGCTGGCACACCTCACAGTAGTCCTGGTGATCGGTCTCATAGCCATCCACAGCCACTGTGGAGTCCTCCTCACCTGCAGAGGGTGGTGAGGAGTTAGAGCAGTACAGGCCACAGGTACAGACTTCCAACAGCAAGGGAGGGTACCCTCCCAACAGCCTATGTAGTAATACAGAGATCCAGAATCCCAAACCCTTGCTCGATCTATGTAAATAAACAGGGCAGGGAACAAGAGCTGGAACAGGATTAAAACAAGCCCTTTTGGGCCTCATTCCACTTGTGAAATCAAAGGTGTAGTTGAGGCCAGGAAAACACAGCGCTGTGTCTGTCTCCCTACCAAGGTGAGAAAGAACTCCTGAAAGCTTTTTCCTTATTAAAAATAATATCAGGTTCTTCCTTCACAAACAATTCTCCCTCAGGTATGCTGTTAAATACCCAAATTCTACACAGACATTCCTCTCATCTTTCTACATGCTTAGCTGCACCTCTGTCTCCAACTGACAGCAAGCATCGATACCTTTCTTTTTCTTTTTCCCAGCTTTGAGTTTTTTGCGACTGCGGCTACTACGGCTTGTAGATCCATCTGAAACGGAGTAGCTGTTGATGCTGGCGTCATCGAAGTCTGACTCCACATCCAGATCATCATCTTCACTCTGAGGTAGGTAAGAAGCAAAGCTATGCTACTCCGGCACGCGTGCTGGGGGCAGCGATCAGACACGCATCCCAGCATTTCTAACATCTCCCTGGAAGGTCGAGGAAGGAGCGCCACTTACTGATGATCTTTTACGCTTGGAACCAAATCCTCCCAGTTTTATTTTCAAAGGTGCCACCTTCTTTGTTTTAGGTTTCTTGATATCGGGAATACGAGGACTGGCCTTCGGCTTCCGCCGGGCATTGGGTCCTGGGAACAGAGGAGCCTGCGAGTCAGGAGGACTACTGCCTTCATACCACTCACCCCCTACAATCCTGCCAGATTCTTCACCTCACCTTTGCCCTCCTTCGTCTTGGCTTTCCTGAGTGGCACATCTACAGGGGGCTGCGGCAGGACAGCGTCCACGTTTGTCACCATACTCTCCACTACCGCAACAGCCGCGGCTGCAGCAGCTGCCACAGATGCACCCGAACTTCCCTTGAAGGGGTTGTTTGTGCTAAACTCCCTCCATTTGGCTCCCAGTACCATCATCATCTTCGACACTGCTATTTTAGGGTTCTTGGCTGCAATAAGTGGCCTGCGTACAGTTAAGGAAGGAAGAGTTACCGAACCACCCTGAAATCCAGATCATTATTCCTCCCCGCCGCCACCCCTATCAGCACCTCTATCTCAAACTACATTCCTCTCTAATCTCTGCTCTCAGCAGCCAACGAATCTCGCCACTCCGTCCTTCATTCTGCGTGGAGGATGCAAACGCTCAGGGCCTTGGGAAGTGACAAGGAATTTAGCGTACTAGGGAAGAAAGGGGACTGGGAGTGAGGACTTGCATCATCTCCATCACTGAAAACAAAAAAGGTGCGAATCAATTATTTCACTCCTGCTCTAGGTAGGACGCTAGTGTCTCTAATGTGTCTTGAGGTTCCAAAAACAAGGAACCTAGTCCTTGTCACATCTCTTTTTATGCTCCAGAGTCCTTCCAAGCGCAGGCCTGCAGTTCACCTGACAAACTGGCTGAAAGCTTTGTAGTTGGTGAGAGTGCGGTAATCCTCCTCGGTGAAGATGTGATCAATATCCTCCATGCCCCAGTCTTCCAGGAGCTGAGCAGACGACTTCGGCTCCTGTGCAAAGAGAATTGCAGCAACTCTGAGAAAAAGCTCTAAGTTCTGCTCTAGGAAAGAGAACTTCCACACATCTACAGGACCCAATGGGGTGGGACCAGGGGATTTCCCCCCCACCCTGTCCACTTAGCACTGCCACAGGACACAGCCTCAACAGAACATCAGCGGAGGTGGGAAGAGTCTTTGGATTCAATATACATTCTAGGACTGTTTAAGGCAGAAGAGGGGAAGGAATGCCAGGTGGGAAAATGGTCAGGTTAAGCAGGTCTAGTAGAGGAAGAGGAGACTAAACAGCCCCAGCTCCATGTGCCATCACAAACGGAGAGCACAGTGACCCCCAAAATCAGATACGCAGGAATGAGGAGCAAGCAGTCAGTCAGCAGGGTAGCTTCTCACCTTTGAGTCATCATCTTCTTCCTCTTCTTCCTCCTCCTCCTTGCGCTTGGCTTTGTTTTTCTTTTCCTTCTTGGGCCCTAATTTCTTCTTTTTCTTCTTCCCAGGAGTGTAGTCACTGCCCTCACTGTCAGAGCGCAGAACCTCCTCTTCCTCCTCCACAAACTCATTCCCCTCACCAGAGCTGTCCCCCAGCTGGGGAGGGAGGGAGAGAGAAGATCAGGCAGCTGTGAGAAAATACCCTGGATAAGCACTAAACACCACAGTCTCCCCGAGCTCTAGAGGGTTCGTACAAAGGATTGCTGCCATAGGCCAACAACAACAGTAAGCGCCCTCACCCTGTATGTCCATATTTTAGAGTGTGACCGTAGGCTTCCTTTTCCTTACCTCCTTCTTCTGACGCTTGCTGAGCTTGGGCACTTTGGGTTCCTTTAGTTTCTTGGGCTTCTTCTTCTTCTTGATTTTGGGCGTCTCAGCCTCTGACAGAAGCTCTTCTTCTGGCTCTTCTTCAGGCTCTGGAGGAGAAGAGGCAACACGTCTCATTCAAACCCCATCTGCGCACTACAGCATAGCCCACTTCTCACAGAGATCGCTGAACTCGTCTACCTCTTGCTACACGCTTACAAACGTAGAAGCCTTTACAACTGCTTACTCTGCTACTGTTCACAACGGATCCTAGGTAATCCTATGGTAAGTTACCACTGCACATGGTTTTCCCCCTCCCCTCAACACCGCCTATTTTCCACAATATTCCTTCTCCAAGCAGAGCTGCACTCAGATCTCGGGGACCAGGAGTTTGCTATAACCCAACTGGAAGAGGAAAGAGCACGGAATAGATGGCCACATCTGAAGGAGACAGAACGGTGAATACATTTGAGAACCCAACCAGGATACTGCTTCAGTCCACAGGTCTCCAGGAGAGAAAGCCACAACTCTCTAGCTCTTTGGTGGTACAGAGCATCCTACGGCCGTATGCAGAATATGGGCCAGTAAGCCACTACCTGTCCCCCTCCATAGGAAAGCTGTTACTCAGCAACTCTATTCCAATCCGGATTTGACACAACCTTCCCCCAACCCCTTGCCTCCGCACCAACAGCTAAGCGAGCTCACTGCCCGGCCGGCGGGACGCACGCCAGCTCCCCACCGCCCATCTGCAGGCCCCCCTTCCCTGCCTGCCCCCCGCCCGAGGGGCAGGGGCGGCCAGACAGCCCTGCCCTTTGTGGCAAGCTGCGGGAGCAGCCGGGCCACCCGCCCTCCCCCGCCGCCCCGCCCACCGCACACAGCCAGAGTCACTCCTTCTCCCTCCAAGGGAAAATGGCCTCCTGACCACAGGAGCTGGGCAGGATGGAGGAAGCCACAGGTCAGAGGAGCTACGGCAGCCGGGGGTGAAACGGGTCGAGCTCTCGCAACCCGGGGTCCCGCGCCTGGCCCCTGCCAGATTCCCAGCCGATGGATGTCTCTTTGCTCCCACGGTCCTGCAACACCAGGTCCTTCAGCGATCCCACCTCTTCTTCTCCCCCAAGTTCTGATTTAGAGCTGTCCCATCCTTTCCAAAGCTCTCCGGTTCGCAGGGATTTTAACAGTTTTTCTTCACCAAGATTCTCCTTACAAGGCTTACCGACAGTCCCCTTCTGCCTAAGATTTCAGAGGTGCCAGAAAACCCTGGAGTCAAAGCTTCAGAAAAAATGCCAAACAAAAGACCAAAAAGCCCACAGCACCATTCTCCCTTTCCAGTTGCAACATTTCTCTTATACGACACTACAACACTACAGCATGAGTTAGTAGGAAAACTCAAACTTGTCTTACGATCCAGCGCATCAGGATACACATTATTCCTTTTCACAAGGAAGCAGAGAATCCAGATGTGGGTCCACAGAGCAAGTCATCAACCACAACAGCGGCAACAACAAAAAAACCCCCAAACCAGAAGAGTAGCCCAGGCTCTAACTCAAGTCTCATGCTGACGATGAGGATCCAAACACGAGGGGAAAAGGCGAGGTACAAAAACGACAAGAAAAGCAAAGGTGAGCAAGCAGCAGGGAGCGAGAACCACAAGAAACCTCAATAATTGGGTGTGGTGATGAAGGAAAGTGGGTCACGCAACAGCCCAGGGCAGTTTGCTCTGGACGTCAGCTGGTCTGAGCTCCCAGATGAAAGGCCGCCAGGCACTCTGCCCTTTCACGTACTGCCCCCCTCCCCATTCACAAAATAACACAACTCGCAGGCATTTTGGTACCCCGTCAGAACTGGACGTTCGGCCTCCACCCCTTATGCCTCCCTCAAAGCACGGGCCCCGGCAGCCTGCAACGGCCGTGAACAAAGTCAGCTCCACCTGACACAAAGCCGTGAGCCTCGCACTTTGAAGCAACCCTAGGACTCGGCTATCAAAATGAAAAACATATGCGTGACTCGTAGGTAAAAAAAAAAAAAAAAAAAAAGGCATTCCCCAGCACATCACGTATTTCACACATTCAGGTTGAGACCAGCGTTGCCGCCGTTTCGCACGCGTGCCCTGCGGGCTGTCCGTACCTGGATGCTGGGGGATAGCGTTGTTCAGCAGGATCTCCATCTCATCGTCATCGCTGCCCCCCGAGCACGGGGACGGAGATCCGATGCCCGACGCCATGTCCTCCAAACTGGGGGAGGCCTGGCTTTACACAGGGTGCCGTCTTCTTGCCAGTCAAGCCAGTACTTCATCGAAAAGTGAAAAAAGAGAAAGTTACAGCAGACCTGAACTCTGTTTTCCCAAGCAATAGTGTTACCGAGAGGATCCGTGAGAAAGCTTAGACAGCAACTCTACGGGATTTGGAGCCTACGGATAATAGGAACACTGGCAGCAAGTATCAGCTCAGAGTTGTGATGAGGCAGGCTTTGAAGACACTGGATATTAAACTGAGTCAGCAGCTCATCTCTGGCGAGGGAGCCAAAACAGCTGTCCTATGGGAAAACCCTCCCGTCCCCTGCAGCCGGGCGCCCTCGGTGATGGCTACCGGGGGCTGGGCAGGCAGCTGGGCTGCCGGGGCGCTGTCAGCGAGCCGGGGGCCCCGGGACGGCGGAGCCGGCGGTCCCCCGCTCCGACTTGCGGCGGGCGGGCAGGGAGGGAGGCCGGCGTCGCCCTCCCGCTGCTCCTCGGCCGCCGGCCCCACACAAAAGGCAGGGCGGGCGGGCGGGCAGGCGGCAGGCAGGGCGGGCAGCAGGCAGGGCCCCGCGGCGCCCGCAGCCCCGCTCCGCTGCCCGCCGCACCCGCGCCCCCGCCCGGAGCGGGGCTGCGCGGCGCAGGGCGGGGGCGGCGGGGGGGGGGGGGGGGGGGGGGGCCGGGGCACGGTCTCCCGGGCGGGGGCGCGGGGCGGGGCCGGGGAAGTCCGGCTCCATGCGGCGAGGGGGCCGCCGCTCCCCGGGGACGGGAGCCGAGCGGCCGGGGCTGCGGGGACCGGCGGGGCGGCCGCTCGCCGGCGCGGCTCCGGGGAGGGGGGGAAGGGACGGACGGACGGACGTCCTGCGGCCGCCTGGGCAAGGGGACGGCGCGGCCCCGAGGAAGGTGGGGAGCTGCGGCCGGCGGAGAGGGGCGCCCGCCGGCAGGGAGGGACGCCCCGGGAGGCGGCGGAAGGCCCTGCCCGCCCTCGTCCCCGCCCGGCTCCTCACCCGGCTCCAGACCCCGGCTCCTCTCACCGCTGCCGCCGCCGCCGCTGAAGGGAAAATGGCTCCAGCCCCGGCACCGCCTCTTAAAGGGGAAAAAACCCGGCCAGGCCCCGCCCCGCTCCCGCCTCCATCCCATAATATGCCCCGGGACCCCGGCAACAGGCCCCGCCCCCGTCTCCCCGGCAACCACCCCCCCCCGAGACATCCCATAATACTCGCCCTCCCCTCCGAACTTCCCACTCGCTGCCCGGCCCGGCATCCCATAATAACAACCCCTCCCGCCGGGAACATCCCATAATACGCACCCCCCCCTCCCTCGAGAAACATCCCATAATACTCCCCACGCTCGCACCCCTTCGCTCCGGCATCCCATAATACTCCCCCCCCCCCCCCAGCTCGGGACCCCGCGCCGGGGCGGGGCGGCCCCCCCCGCCATCCCATAATAGGCACGGCCCCCCCCGGTTACTGTAGTAACCCCCCCCGGAACATCCCATAATAGTCCCACCCCGGGCGCACATCCCATAATAGCCACACACCCCACACACCCCCGCCCAGGCAGGCATCCCATAATAGTCGCCGGGAGCCACCGGCCGGCCATCCCATAATACCCCCCGCCGCCGCCGCCGCCGCCGCCCCCACCTGCCCGGGGCCCTGAAGCCCCCGGGCCCGGGCGGCCCGCGGCGGGCACCACCCTCCCCGGGCCGGCGGCACCGGGCCCCGCCGCCGCCGGCGGCCTCGGGGCTCCCCTTCCCCGCGCCCCGGTTCCCATCCCGCTGGGCCCCTCCGGGGCTATCAGTCGCCTCCCGGCTGCACGGCGCGAGGCCTCCTCCTCCTCCTCCTCCTCCTCCTCCTCTCCCGGTTGCCGGTACCTACGGAACCCATCCGTACCCCGGGGATACGCGGCCTTTCCGCGTGCTCCGTCCCTCTCGCCCCGCGCCGCTGCCTGCTGCGGCCCTCCGCTGGGAAACCCGTCGTCGCTTCGTACGGACGCGAACAGCCCACGGCTGTAAATACACCCCGATTTCACACGTGCCGCTGTCGTTAATTTCCCATTAAACACTACCACCGCCTGTCCCGCGTTCAGCACCTTCGCAACGCTTCATCTCAACATGGAGGCGCAGTCCTGTCCGTCTGTCCCGGTACGCACCTGGGTGTCGACGACTGCACTTGTTCCTCCTCAAACCAACACCTCCGCTGTCCCGCGCCCGGTGGTGCACGTGCACAGTTCCTCCCGCCGCGGTGAAATGCCCCGGAACACGAGGGGAGGATTTACTGTTCCGGACTGCAACAGGTCGTTACTGACCCCGTAACGCGATCCGCGCCTCCTCTTCCAAACCACACCAAAAATACATCCGTGCATACGCCAGGCAGGCGGGTATTCGGTAACGCCATCCCATCGCCTCTGCTGCGTGCCGGCGTATCCCGGACTAGCGGCAAACTCTGCCGTACCCGCACGTGTGGCCCCGGACCGCCCGCCTCCTCGCACCTCTCTGCTGAGATACCGTCAAGCTCCGCCATCTCGCCCGCACGCCCGTCACCACCGTGTGCTCCAGCGCGGCCCCCGCAACGCGGAATACCCGTACGTCCCGTGCGTTATTCACCTCCTCGCACATACGGGAATCCCGCTAACCCTCCAGCCAGCCGCTGTACGCGCACGTGTGCGATCCCTTCGCCTGAATGACGGTGACGCTATCATTTATCTCAGCTCCACGGAGGAAAAGCGGGAGGGAAGAGCCACGCTGCTGTTCCGCAGACGCCGGCCATCCTCCGCACGGATCAAACCAAACGGGATATCCCGCGCTACAGAAACGTACGGCGGGTAACGGCACCGCCAAACGCAGACGGACCCCCGCAGGACTTTTCATTCCCTCTTTTGTGCGCTGACAGCCGTAATCCTCTCTAATCGGAGCCAGGCGGACGGCCACGCCAAATTCCCGTGCTGTGCAGCCCGGCCCCAACCAGTGACCGCCGGACGCTGCCTGCGCCGCTTTCTTCCGGCGGTTTGGTGGAGTGGCGAGAGGTACAACGCGGGCGAAGACCCTGCAGAGGGGGGCAGTTACTGGGGCCGTCTCTCCAGGTGCTCCCCGACGCTCTTGCCGGCGGGGCCGTAATCGGGAGAGGGCTGCTGGCTACCGGTTAGGCGACCTCTATCCCGGAGCCTCGGTCACTCAAGCGCCAAGCTTCCCAAGGAGCCACCGCTTCCCCGAAATCTTTCTCTGTACGACACCTGAACGCATTTTTCTCATGACTGCCCCCAAGGTTCCCCAGCTCACCTCCAACTCGTTTTTCTTTGTAACTTGAAGTTTCTCGGGCAGCAGAAGTCTTAATTTTCACTCAAAAAAAATCCATGCAGGCTAGAAGCGATGATGGTTAAGGTGTTTTCAGTGTTTGTGAGGGCTGCACAGATTAAATGGATTTTAAAAAATGAGACTTCTAAGTGTTTTCCTTTGATGATATCACCGTGAGAGAGATTTCCAGCTGTGTGGCTGCTTTAAACCTGGAAGTTGCCCGCCTGACTGTGGTTTGATTACTTACCCGGTTTAACTGAATCTTCTGAGTTTATAGCGCTTGGCTTGGAAACAATTCCAGCAGGATCTCTGTAATATAACCTTCCCTACCTGCCGACGGGTGTCAGTGCCCCGAACAACCCCGCGGCGCGCTTGCCTTGGGGAAAATGCCTGCGACATCCCCTCGCTTCGGTGGTGCGCCCGTGTTGGGGAAATCCAAATTAACCGGAGGAGTGTCTGCACACCCCTGCCCAGCTCTGCTTCCGAGGACGACTGGGTGACGCGGGCTCCGTACCCCCACAGCAACGTGCCGGCGCGGCCTCTAAATTATTTCTGTAGTTTTGCACGTGGTCTGAGTCAGTCGGGGTTCAGGCCCCAGCCCTGCCCCACCTTCCTCCATGCCGCGGGCAGCCTCCCCTGCCCAGGCTTTTATCAGGCCCACGGCCCTTTCTCGCTTTCGCTTTCAGCAGAGACACGTTCCTCCAGGGTAACAAGAAGAGCAAAGCGTGACATTATTTCACCGTGGTCCTCGTTCGGTGTTTTCACTCCGGCGTGAAACCTCCAGGAGTGGAGAGGCCAGAAACCTCCGTCCAGGGTATCCCGGTGCTGCCCGGTGTGGGAGGCAGGAGTGGCGGGAAGGGACTCCAGAGCATTTTGGAAAGAAGGGAGACTCTCCAGGCTAGCCCAAACCGTTCGTGTGTAGGACGCAGATAACAGACTACAAGCACGACCTGCTGGTGCTGCAGACAATGCGACCTTAGAGGTCAGTTTATGGTCTCGCAGGTTGTTTTTTGTCGGCTCCTTTCGTGTCCAGTAACAAAGCAGAGGTGTTAATGGGTTTAGATGCTGGACGTTGTGATGCTGACTCTGTATTGGGTTCTGGGATACAGACGTAGTTCCATTCCGCTCCTCTTCGTTTTTGCTGCTCCTCTGACAGAGGGTTGCTCTAGCCTGCCTGTAATATCCGTTTTGTCAGGTTACGTACAACTAGTAACATGAAAACCATCTTTCGGTATCTGTGTAAAAGTGGTATCATCCGCTGTACCCATAAGCGGGATGCTGTTCCTCAAAGGCTGCAGGGACGTTTCACCTCCTCCTTTAACCTAGTTTTGACCATTTGTAGCTAACGTGAACAGGCTCCCCCCTTGTGTTTTGTAGTCAGCTCTCCTGATCACATTGATGCCCTGACTCTGAGTTGAGCCCTTACAGCTTCTGCCAAGTAACCTTGAAGATCTCGGGCTTTCTGTGAAGTCTTGCCTTCTGTTTTTCTTTGGTGAGGCAGAGAATTTTGCCCCAGACCATTTCGAGAGGGGAGGGGCATCAAACTCCCAGATAAGTAACTTGTATTTGGAGATTAATAAGAAATGGGTCCACACTTTCACTCAATATTCGGTTATTGTCCCAGGGTCTGTCTCTCTTCAACCCCCCTCCCCTTCATTTTACACTGTCTTGTGAGCATCCTGTGTCCCCAACACTTGCCAAAACAACTGTCCCGAATTCTGCAAGTCTACCCAACACTACACAGCTCTTTCCTCTGCCTGAGATACTCTTCTCCACTTCCAGATTTCTGCAAAGTCTCCATGGCAAGCTAAAGAAATCCAAATGATACGTTTTCACTGTTGCTTTTTTCATCGTGCCCCCCTCCCCATTCTATTTTGTTGTTCTTTGGTTTTTTTCACAGAGAAGCATGACCTTATTTGATTAGCGCACTGGGAGTACCTTTCCTTTGGTGTCAGACATGGAAGAAAATGACACAAAGAAATAGTCTCCTCGTCTTGTGGAGAAGAGACAAGAGCCCCTCCTGTCATGTCCAAGAAGCTGCTCCCGCAGCAAACAAACGCCACTGGAACAAGAGGCAGAGAGAGACTCGCACACAGAGAATTTGGGAGGATATGACCAGAATACATGCGATCACGATCCACTGAACAGACAACGCGCGCTTCTTTTTTGAGAGCAACATGCTCATGTCAATGGAGGATCCGGTCTCTCTCACAGCCACCTAGGTGAGGGCTGCCCATATGCCAGCATGACTCTGCATCTACTTCCCGCTAGAAGAACGGCAGTTCAGACTTTGCTCTGCACTCGTCATGAGCCTCGGCTCCTGTTCTGCCAGGAGAAGGAGGGGGCAGGGTGAACGGCGCGGCCGCGCAGCCAGAGCCGCACCACGTCAGCCAGACGCGCAGGGTGCATGAGGCAGGGCTAGCAGCAGAGAACTGAGGCGGGGGGAGAGAGAGAGAGAGAGAGAGAAGACTGGGGATCGCTCAGCCCCTGTAAATCTGAACTGTTGATCTCTATCTCTGCACGCTTTGCTAGTTTGCTTGCTTTAAGAGACATCACAGACACACTTGGTACCGACACCTATAGCTAAGGTTACTTGATATTTTCCATCACAAGTCTGTTTTCAGTTACTCAGAACTTTGCCAGACATCAGACGTTCAGATTCGAATTTTCCATGTTTATCTTCACCTTTTTTTTTCTGAAGATGGAGGCACTTAGTAAGATGTAAGAAACAAATCTTATTTTGCGATTGTAAAAATCTGACTTATAACATAGAATTTTGTATATAATGAATAATGAAAGCTGGAAGCGCTACCCAAAAGTTAAGGATGCTTATTAGTTACCATTTTTAGGCCTCCATTTCCCTAAAGTGCCTTAGATAGATGCCCTGCTCCCCTCTCCATGAAACAAACAGTTGGATCCTGTCAGAGAAGAAGCAAGCGTGGTCTCAAAGGGACTGCAAGAACGGCCTACTGGTTTGAGCTGCCTTGATTGCAATTCCGCGATACCTGTTTTTGCATCCTGTATTAAAGCTGGTGCGTGCTGGCAAAAATCACTAACACTGAAAGGCATCTCCTCTTGAGCTCACTTAGCAGAAATACTGAAAAAACAGGCTGGGACAGAATTCTCCTTCATCTCCCACCTCCAGCTGCATCTGGGAGAGGCGTTTCCAGCACTGCAGCCAGCAGCAACCGTGCTACAGGGAACGGTGCAAATAAGCCTAGAGGTTGTGTGCCCCATTCGACTGGGTGCGAACCCCACTGCTGCTGAGCAGAGCTGATGACTTGGGTTTGCTTGAGAGGAGGACACGCAAGACTCAAATCTCAGTGGTGATACCTACTAAGCCACCTTCAGCTCAAAACCAGCCAGAGCCAGGACGTTTTCTCTTGTCCCATAACAGGCAACAACCAGCCAGGTAACTTTGGGGCTGTGCCCTCAGCGCAGAAACCCATGATCACGTACCAGGTCCTGCTCTGAGATGCTCAGGGACCTGACAGGAGGCTGGAGCCGGGGGGGGGGGGGTCGTTCTCTTCTCCCAAGTAACAAGCAATAGGATGAGAGGAAACGGCCTCAAGCTGCACCAGGGCAGGTTTACGTTGGATATTAGGAAGAATTCCTTCACCGAAAGGGCTGTCAGGCCCTGGCACAGGCTGCCCAGGGCAGGGGCTGAGTCCCCATCCCTGGAGGTATTTAAAAGCCGGGGAGATGTGGTGCTGAGGGACATGGGTTAGTGGTGGCCTTAGCAGCACTGGGTTAATGGTTGGACTTGCTGATCTTGAAGGTCTTTTCCAAGCTAGACGATTCCATGATTCTATGACGGGTCGTCTTTGTGCCATGCACGTTTCTGGAAGTTGCCAGCTTCTACCTTTGTGACTTACACAGCAAGTTTTTTTCTTAAAAGATACATCGGGAGCAATATTGAAGCGCCTTTCTTATTGCGAGTCATCGAGATGCTCTGGAGCCCCAGTCTGAAGGGCTGGTTTTGTTCTTTCCCCCTTCCTCAGCTGGGAAGGCGACAGAGTTTGCTTTGAGAGCCAGCAGAAGCCCGCAGGCTCCTGAGGGCGGGAGCGCCCAACGGCGGCCTTGCCACCCCGGGGACCCGGCCCAGGATTTCTGTAAAACTCACCTCAAGCCACGGCCCCCGCCACCTTGCCGCCCTTCCCGCCCTGAGGGGCCGCGGCCCCCCCCGCCCCGCCCCGCCGGGCCGCATCCCATAATAGTTCACAACGGCAAGTCCATCCCATAATAGCCACCCACGGGAAACGCTCCATAGCAACCACCCCCACCCCTCCCATCCAACCCATCCCCACACGGTGGAGCAGCCATCCCATAATACCCCGCCGGCTTTATCGCTTGGGACTGCTGAGGGGGGTGTGGGGGGGTGTGTGTGTGGCTGTCCCAGCAGGCACGGACATCCCATAATAACCCATCCCATAATATCTCCCGGGGAGGCGGCCCGCCGTAGGTACAGCGGCATCCCATAATAGCCGCCCGGTCACACGGCGCTGGGAACGGTGCCATCCCATAATACGCCCTCCCCCCGCCGGCTGCGGCGGGCCCCGCCATCCCATAATAGCCCTCCCCCCCCATCCATCCCATAATACTCCCCCGGCGGCAGGAGGGCCCTGCCATCCCATAATACTCCCTGCCACCCACCTGCCCCCCTCCGGTGGCGGGAGGCCTCGCCATCCCATAATAGTCGCGGCTCGCCATCCCATAATACCCGCCGCTTGCCCTATCCGCCCCCCCCCGCCCCGGGCCTCGCCATCCCATAATAAGACGCGGCGGAGGCCTGACCCCGTGGGCCGGAGCCCGCTGGGCCCGATCGCTTCTGCTGGGCCCCCGCCCGCCGCTGCCACCGCTGCCACCGCCACCAGGCCGCCTCACCCCGGCCTGGCCTTGCCACCGGGCCGCCTCGCCTCGCCTCACCCCGGCCTGGCCTCCCCCTCACCACTGGGCCACCTTGCCTCACCCTGGCCTGGCCTTGCCACCGGGCCACCTTGCCTCGCCTCACCCTGGCCTGGTCTTGCCACCGGGCCTCCTCGCCTCACCTCACCCCGGTCTGGCCTCCCCCTCGCCACTGGACCACCTTGCCTCACCCTGGCCTGGCCTTGCCACCGGGCCACCTTGCCTCGCCTCACCCTGGCCTGGTCTTGCCACCGGGCCTCCTCGCCTCACCTCACCCCGGTCTGGCCTCCCCCTCGCCACCGGACCACCTTGCCTCACCCTGGCCTGGCCTTGCCACCGGGCCACCTTGCCTCGCCTCACCCTGGCCTGGTCTTGCCACCGGGCCTCCTCGCCTCACTTCACCCCGGCCTGGCCTCCCCCTCGCCACCGGACCACCTTGCCTCACCCTGGCCTGGCCTTGCCACCGGGCCACCTTGCCTCGCCTCACCCTGGCCTGGCCTTGCCACTGGGCCGCCTCGCCTCACTTCACCCCGGCCTGGCCTCCCCCTCGCCACTGGACCACCTTGCCTCACCCCGGCCTGGCCTTGCCACCGGGCCACCTCGCCTCGCCTCACCCCGGCCTGGCCTTGCCACCGGGCTACCTCGCCTCGCCTCACCCCGGCCTGGCCTTGCCACTGGGCTGCCTCGCCTCACCCCAGCCTGGCCTCCCCCCCCGTCACTGGGCCACCTCGCCTCACTCCGGCCTGGCCATGCCAGAGGGCCACCTCGCCTCACCCCGGCCTGGCCTGGCCTCCCCACCACCACCAGGCCGCCTCGCCTCACCCCGGCCTGGCCTTGCCACCGGGCCGCCTCGCCTCACCCCAGCCTGGCTTGGTGTCCCCCCCGCCACCGGGCCACCTCGCCTCACCCCGGCCTGGCCTTGCCACCAGGCCACCTCACCTCACCTCACTCCAGCCTGGCCTTGCCACCAGGCCGCCTCGCCTCACCCCGGCCTGGCCTCCCCCCTGCCACCGGGCCGCCTTGCCTCACCTCACCCCGGCCTGGCCTTGCCACCGGGCCACTGTACCTCATCCTGGCTCGGGCCGCCCGGAGCCCCGCCCCGCCGCCTTCCCCACTCAGCCCTCGCCGGCCACAGAAAAGCACAAAGCTGGAGCAAGCGCCGCATCGTGCCGCCCGATGGCAAGGCAGCCGGTTGCCCGCGTCTGGTCTGGACGGAGCCCGCGGCGCCCACAACCTGCGCTTGGCTCGGCCTTCGTGACCGCCAAGCCCTGACCTAGTTTGCCGGCTGCCGTGCCGCCACCCGGAAGGCCTCCGGCTCCTCGCCCGTGGCCACCGCGCACTGCGTTTGCGTCGGCTCGCAGAAAGCTTTGCCATCCGCTCGCATCTGTGTTACCGCGCGTCTGCTGTGGAAGATAACTCCCCATCTTGCCCTCCGCTCCCATGAGTGTATTTTACTTCCGAACATGGTTTTTACCGTTCTCTTCGGGTTTTGCTTTCAGCCCCATCCCCGCTTTTGCGCGCCTGTTGTATTTCATGCTTATTATGGGCTCGTGGTAGCGTTTCTGAGCTTCTCAGTGGTTTTAGTGGACATATTCGCTCCCCATCCTTACACGAACAGCTCAGCATCTGCCACATCTTGTTAAAGCCAGCAAAAGCGTCCCGATATCGAAGGGAGGAACAGAAAGTGACAAGCTGAAACAACACGTGTAAAAGGTTTGCGTGCAGAAAACAACCCAAAAACCCATGTAATTTCCCACACCCCGAACGGAGGCTCCACAATGATTGACTTTGTGGATTAAAAAGGCAGGTGGGGAAACAGTACCGCGCGGTGGCAGCGAAGCAGGGTGTTTCCGTGGTGGTACGTAGGGTGCGATGCGGTGAAGGCGCCCGCGCCCGTTCGGTCCGATCCCTGCGGAACATGAGGTTTTAGAGCAGCAGCAGCCAGTTTGGACACGGCTGCGAGGAAAGGCGGGAAGGATTCTGTTTTCCCAGCGAGAAACCCGCTGCTCTCCACCTGGCTTCATCCAGTGAAACCGGAGAAGGGGTCTGCCGGGATCGCGCCTGAGGCCGCGCGCCCACCGGCCGCCCCGGTCGCCCTCGCTGGCGCTGCTGGTGAGGTGTGGTCCCTTTGTCTGGTGGCTTTCTGGTGGCGGTGGCAGGAGCCCCCTTCACCAACTCCGCGTTTTACAGGGAGTCCCCCTGTGGCAGATCTGTTAACAGGGGAAGCGTCCGCGGGGGAGCGCGAGGCGGCGGAGGATGCAGCCTGCGAAGCGCCACGCGTTTTCTTCTGCCTGTCGCGCATTTTGTTTGCAGATCATCTTTTGGTTAGAAACAAGCGAGTGAACACAGGCAGCGCTCCACGGTCTTGGAGGAACTCTGGACTCGGAGCCTGGAAGCACCGAGTCCTTTTGGACAATCCTTTCCGCTCGCTGCTTTTCACATTTCCCTGCGCTTGGGCACCCACTGAGTAGGTCTCTAATCTGCGTCCTCGGGAAGATAGCTGTCTTTTGCTTCTTTTACGCAGAAGGTAACTGAAGGGCCAAATGAGGTCGTGTCGGGCTGAGCTAATGCAGAGCTTTAGTTTGCAACGTATGGTCTGTACTATACCATCTGCACGTGACATGTTCAGATCAATGTTACATCTGTTTAGTAAAACACTGAGAAAGCCTAATGCAGAGGAGGAACTTAAACTGCTCCAAGCCTGGATAGATCTGTGCTTCGGGCACACGCTCGCTTACTGGAAATCCATCACAGTTTGGGTGCTGCTTTCCCCCGGGTGTCCACTACTGACCTGCTGCAGTAGAAGTTGCTCCTCCGGGCTCTGGCCGGAGCGGAAGGTGTGCATGCTCGCTACCTGCTCCAGCACGACAGCTGCCGGAGGAGCTCCGAGCTAAGGAAGCTGTTCCGACCTCAGCGGCCGTGCTTGGACCCCACCAGGGCATCTTGCTTTTCAGGGCCTGCCTGCCCTGCCAGCAGCCGCTTCCTCCTCTCCCCTGCACGCCCTCCTTCCTCTCCTCCCGTCCTCCTCAGCCCCTGCAGCAGGTCCTGTGCCGTGCTGCCTTCCCCCTCTCGCACCTTTCACAGAGAAAGAGGGAAACTGCTGCAGCGGGGCTGCTGCCCCAGGGAGCGGGAGCCGCGTTTCTGCAGGGGCAATAGCTGCTGCTCAGCACCTGCGTGCTGTGAGCAGACACAGGAGGGGCATGAGCGTCCCGGGCAGCGAGCCACGCCAGCCCGCAGGCTCTCAATTTGATTGCACTAAGTGAACAGGTGCCTCAGCCTTTAAGTGCTCACCAAATTTAATTATACCACTTCAAAATGTTCCATCTCAGGTGAGGCTTGAACACGTCCACATTAGCGGTTTTTAGAGGTGTAACAAGACTGTTTTTAAACGGATTGATTTACACCGGTGACACCGCTAACAGACAAACCGTCTTACGAAAAACTCCAGGTTTCAGGTTCGCCCTTCTCTCTTTCCAAAGAAATATTGCAGGCTTTGTGTGCAAAGTGGCTGTTTCCAGCCGTCAGCCCTCATTTCTCCATCTGCCTTGCCATTCGGACAAAGCTGCTGAGAAGGCATGATCCACGGCAAAGCACGCGCCGGGTTCCTGCCTTATTCTGAGGTTGCTAGGGACAGCGATGTGGCTGATCCCAGAGTGGTGAGTTCAAACTGCAGAGGAACCGAGCAGAATGTTACCAGCAGAGCTGGCATTTGGGCATTCCCGCTGTAAACCATTCAGTTGCTTATAACTTTTATGATTGGAGTTGAAATTTTCCATTCTGGCTGTCTGCCTATATCTGATTTTTTAAAATTTGTTTTTCTTTTTAAATATGGTTTCAGCTTGAACATTTAATCTACTCAGGGGAAAAAACACAAGCAGAGAAAAACATTTTGGTTTAGACTGTTAAAGCGTACGTTAAACAGAACAGCCCTTTACTATGAACAACTCCAGCCCAGCTGCTTTGGAGGAGGAAGCTGAAGCCTGTGAAGGAGAGTTATCCTCGCATCAGAGCTACGCTCCTCACTATCCTCCGAAAAATCCCTGTGAAGTTTTGATAAATGATAAGCCTTTCAAAAAAAAAAAATCTGGTTCATGCAGGACACACTAGACTTTCACCATGCAGTTCTTTCAAGACCTTCCTTCGCTGACCACGGCCTCGCAAAGGTGGGGTAAGCGTACGTGCGTCTTCTAGGGCTGTGGGGGAAAGCCACCCATCGACTGCAACCACTGCGCTGCCTGAGCTGCCAGAGCAAGCACCCGGTCGGTGCCGACCGCTCTGGGTCCAGATGGGGTGAAGGAGGAGCAGGTGAGTGCAAGGAGGACAGCAAGTCCCTTGGGGAAGGGAAGCACGGAGAACAGATGAGGGCAAGGAGCCCAAGGATACTCGAACTGGTGTGGGGGTGAAGACAGAAGGAGTTATTGGAAAACGAAGGGGTGGAAAAGGGAGAAAAAAACCTTTGACTGGCTGAATAACACGACTAGATTGAAAGTCGGGGTTAAAAAAAGTCAAGACTGAGAGCTGTAGTGGAAGCAGGGCCCAGAGAGAGGGGAGACTAGGACAAGTGGAACAAGCAAGCTAGTCTTGGGAGCTGTGGAGAAAGCAGGAGTAAGGAGCCAGTGAAACGAGGAAAAAAGGGGAGCTGAAAGTGGTGGGAAGAGTGTAACGATGCTGGACCTGGAGATAGGAAAGAAGAAGCTGTGATAGACTCATTAAGGAGCCAAAGAGCAGGAAGAGCACTCAGATAACCGAGCAAAAAGATTTGAGGCGGAAGGGTGGGCATGGAGCCGGCCAAGCAAGCACCAGTGTCTGTCCTGTTCGCGGGGCATAAGCAAACCCTCAGGTTCCTGCATCTCATCATTCCTGAGTCATGATTCAGGAATGCTGAGGCTGGCAGCACTGCTACCCTGCAGTGCTAACGGAGAGAAGGAAAAAAGAAGAAAGAGTAAGATGGAGGGGATTCTGCAACAGCTTCTGAGCTTCCATTCTCCACATGAAAAAACACAAATGAGTTACTCCTAAAGAAGATCTGCCTCCTTCACCAGCTGACAAATGACCTCCTGAGACCATCTTATGGGCCAAAGAGCATCCCTCCTGCTCCCCACATCCTCATCCACGCCCTTTCCAGGCTCCTTGGTAATGTCACAGAGACTGAACCAAATGAATGAAGACTCATCTGTTTTAAAGTCTTTGGTTAACAAATCCTACACTTTTTCTTTGTTTTTTTAGGGGGAAGTTAGTAGACCAGATAGAAAGCTCTTTATGTAAAAAAGGGTAAGGTGCTCCAAGGTCTGTGCTGCACCTCTTCCTAATTCCTACGTGCTCTGCCCACTTGCCCTTACAGTTACCATACCTGCCCCCCACACCGGCTTACTGCCCCGGCTGTAAGGGGTTTCCCCAAAATAGCGATGGGGCAGGTAACTGGGATGACGGAGCTGGATGGGATCCATCCAAAATCTGTTGAAGGCTGTGATTCTTCTCCTTTCCTTTACCCACCCTCTTCAAAAGCTGTGATGCCATGGAGGATAAAGTGGGAAAGACTGAGAGTGACTGAGCCCTGCGAGGTGTGCCATTCCCAGACACATTTCTCTCTCTACACCACCACTTGGTATGTTTGCTGCCAGATGCAGTCACCCAGACTTGAAGTAGAAACAAGGATGGCATTAAGAAACCTCTCAGAGCTGCACACAGGAACAAAGTCAGGTGTTAAAGTTGGTCTTCAAGTCTTTGCGGTACCATCTTTAAAACAATTCTTTCTTCAACAGCCAGATAAACTCCACCAGCCAGCCAAAACAAGGACGTTGCACCGTACCAACAAAGTTTCCAGTTTACCCTGCAGTAGTTGCACGTAGAGCCAAGTGGAAGCTCCCTTTCTGTAATTTGCCCACTTTTATGGATGCTCAGGCTTTTCTTTTTTTTTAATTTCTTCCCTGCCCTGCCCCCTGTCCCGAGCAGCTGTGGGAGCAACAAAATGTAAGAAAGAGATGCTGACTTTTCTTGACCAGCTGTCTCTTCAAAATTATAGCCTGGGAATTACTCCCTAAGATACTTGGGGAAGGAACTTGAGATGGATTTGATGCAGGTTTGGTGCAGGACAAATAGTATCAACTGGGGCTCATGAGCTACGCAAGATCAGGAAGCTGTGAGCTCCAAGCGGCTGCAGGTTTAGACAGAAGCAAAGCTCCATCTCAGATTCCAAAAGCATCCATCACTGTGGCATGAGTCCAAAGAGCCAAGACAAAAGGCCGTTCTGGACATTTTCCCTGGCATCCAAGCACAGAGACACAGTGCTACGAAGATCCTGTGTTCTTGGTAGGGTCACTATGCTGTCAGCGTCTCAAAATGTTCCTCTGGCGAGGAGCACAAGCATCTTCTCCAGTAGGTCTCGGAGCTTTTCCTCTTTCTTTCAGGCTCTGTCGCAGCGCAGTGTCTGATGTCTCACAGGCAACCCTGGCAATTGGAAACATAAGGCAGGACAACTACCCTCCACAGCACTCAGCTGCTAACAGAAACGCTGCACGGGGAAGAGCTGTCAGACCCCGAGATCCCCACCCACCACCCTGCACAGCAGGAAAAGCGGTCCAAAGCTCAGCTGGATCAAACCATCAGCGCTGAGGAGGTTATTTCTCAGGACCACTAACACCATCTCCGTGCTAAGCCCAAGTCAGTAGGAAAAACTTTTTTTTTAAATTATTTTTTTTTATTTTTTGAATTGGTGAAGGCTACCCCCTATAGAGGGCTATGGAAGTCAACCCAAGGATGGAAATAGAAGTGGTGAAAAAGGCAGGTGCAGTCAGCTTCATCCCACGTTTTGGTGCCCCTGGGAAGTTGCTCTCCCAGCTGAATGACGGTTTTGGTGCAAAGTGCCTCAGGTTTTTGGAAAAGAATAGTTTTTCTTAGTACTTTCAGACTGCATGTCTAGAAAACGAGATGAGGAAGGACAGCATGGAGGGAAGAGAGTAGCACAGGGTCAGGTTTGAAGAAAGCAAACCGGAGAGTTGTGCATATGACAGGGCCCTCCCAGGCTTCAAAAATAGCTCAAGTGATGAGCCTGACCAATTCCCTTTGAAGCATCGATGTCACCCTGCCTGTGGCAATGATCTACTTATCAGATTGACAATATATTGCTACTGGCAGTTACTCTGAAACAGTCAATAAATACCATTTCTAAATTAAGTACCCAGAGACTTTTCCTTGTTGCTTCTCCTATATTTAATTCTTCCTTGTCCGGTAAGTCACGGTGTCTCACCCACTGGCTTTCCTTTCCCTCACCATTAGAAAGTACAAAGTGCAGAATGACCCACGTCACCTTTTTGTCTTTCTTACCCTTTTACTTTCTAAATTTCTCATTCCTATTACCTCTGAACTAAGATGGCATTTTCCCGTTGATTACAGCCGTGGGCTCTTTGGCTCGGGAATAAACCAACCGCCAGATCTCACCGGTATTTTTCTGTCACCGTGTTTCTTCCCAATTCCCCACCTCACTTCCCTCCTCTGGAGGCAGGTCCTTCTGGAGCACCAACCGTGCCTGTTAGTGGTTCAGGTTACGCTCCCGATGCGCAAATAAGGCAATCAGGTCACAAAGACAACCTCCCATTCCCAGGCCGACAACCAATGCCTCGCTACCCATCGCAACGCACCCCAAAACCAAGCCGGCCCGTGGCAGCGCCGAGCCTTTCCCTGCTTACTAATTGTCGCCAATAATTTCGGCAAGCGCTAACGACGCACGCTTACTACGGCTGCAGGAGTCTCCCGCACTTCTCCCGGATTCGGGTCTCCCACAGCACCCAGGTTCAGGTCTCCCGTAGCATCCCCCAGCCCCTACTGCCCCCGGGCTCCGCAGCCCGCCGGGCATGCTGCAACACTTTCAGCGGCTGTGCAGCAGCGACTGCTGTCCCTGAGCCACAGCAGCATGTTTCCCCAACACTTCTTTTTTTTTTTAACCTTCCCATCCCCTCTGCATAGGCCATAACTGGGGACTCGAGCACTGCAATCATGCAAATCGTCCCACCGGGTTTTTTGTAATGCTAATTACATCAAATGCATGCTCATCAATGAGAATGTCTAATTCACCTTGCTCATTATCTAGATGTCGCACGCTGATATAGAAGCATCTCAGAAATTCATCTCCTCGCAAGACAGTGTTTGTAAACCTCTTGCCACCGCCGCCGCATCCCCTGCCCCTGCCCCAGAGCCCCCGGGTGACGCTGGACATCAGCACATACACCACGTTGTCCCCAGAAGCCACCCATCCTTCGCCCCTCCTTGCAAAGGCTTGGGACTTTGGCGTTTGGTTCACAGAATCGCTTAGGTCTTGTATTGGTGACTGCAATCAGTAGGAGTGACGCAGAATGTATACGTGCTATATAGCGCTCCGAAAAGTCACATCCCAAATAATTCAGAACGTACAGTTCAGCTACTAAGTTTCCTGCCTATGAAATAGTAATAATACCATTTCGGCTTATGGGCCTCCTGTGAAAGAAGTTAATTCAAATTTATGAAGCCGTTGGATGCAGTAATGATAAATACTACAGAAAAGCATGAGAAGATCAGTAGCCCTGTTTGCAGAACGGAGTTCAGATACGTGCAGTAAATAACTGATGGATTTGTATACTGCCTGTGGAAAAAAAAAAAAAAGAAGAAAAATAGCAAATAGCTACTTTTTTTTTTCTCTTTCTGCGAGCGGTGTTCATCCTACGCGGGGAACAAAGAAGGGACTTGGTGGAGAGAGCAATCTGTCATTGGGTAACCAAGGACAACCGTGACACCTATGCACAAGGAGAAAACCCAGCCGGGCGTTTCTGAACCCAAAGCGCGGGGCTTCCAAACCTTCCCTTGGGGGGCTGCTTTCATTTCCCGCGGCGCCCCCGAAACCTCCGATCGGCTAAAACCCTCACGGCAGACACCGACCGGCGAGATAGATTACTTCCAAATGCTTTTATCGTTGTTGCTCCATCTCCTATTGGGGTGTTGCTGTCCTGACAGCAAAATTAACTCCCCTTCTCCCCCCCCCGCTCCCGGGGGAGAAGCACTCACCTTGACTCCTTTCTGTTTTACAGCTTCTTCCCTTCGTTACCATCAGGGTTTTTTTTAAATTAATGGCTTTTTCCCACGGACACGGGGTCCCCCCGGGGGAGCGGAGACCCCCCCGGCCCCGGGGCATCCCGGAGGGGGCCCTGCACCGGGACCCCCCCCGCCGCTTCGGCCCCGAGGAGCCGCCGCCGCCGCCGCCGGGGGCCGCTGTTGGCCGCGGAGAGCGCGAAGGGGGCCGGGCCGGGAGCGGCGGCGGGCGGCGGCCTCCTCCGCCCGGCCCGGCCCGGCGGACGGCGGGGCCGGTTCCCCCCGGTGTCTCTCTGCCGTGTGGCTGCGGTCGTATAGATGTTGTAGACTCCTAGGATCGTTAAGGTTGGAAAAGACCTCTGAGGTCATCGAGTCCAACCGTTAACCCAACTGCCAGGTCCACCTCTAAACCATGGCCCTCAGCACCACGTCTCCCTGGCTTTTAAATCCCTCCAGGGATGGGGACTCAGCCCCTGCCCTGGGCAGCCTGGGCCAGGGCCTGACAGCCCTTTCGGTGAAGAAGTTTTCCCTGATATCCAACCCAAACCTCCCCTGGCGCAGCTTGAGGCCGTTCCCTCTCGTCCCATCGCTTGTTCCTGGGGAGAAGAGACCGACCCCCCCCGGCTCCAGCCTCCTGTCAGGCAGTTGCAGAGAGCGATGAGGGCTCCCCTCAGCCTCCTCTTCTCCAGGCTGAGCACCCCCAGCTCCCCCAGCCGCTCCTCCCCAGCCTTGTGCTCCAGCCCCTGCCCCAGCCTCGCTGCCCTGCTCTGGCCACGCTCCAGCCCCTCCATGGCCGCCTTGGGGTGAGGGGCCCAGCGCTGAGCACAGCACTCGAGGGGCGGCCTCACCAGTGCCCAGCACAGGGGCACCATCACCTCCCTGGTCCTGCTGGCCACACTATTCCTGATACAAGCCAGGATGCCATTGGCCCTCTTGGCCACCTGAGCACACTGCTGGCTCATGTTCAGGCAGCTGTCGACCAGCACCCCCAGGCCCTTTCCCGCCGGGCAGCTCCCAGCCGCTCCTCCCCACGCCTGCAGCGGTGCCTGGGGTTGTTGTGACCCAAGGGCAGGACCCGGCCCTGAGCCTTGCTGACCCTCACCCCGTGGCCTGGGCCCATCGCCCCAGCCTGGCCAGGGCCCTCTGCAGGGCCTTCCTACCTTCAGGCAGATTAAATTATTTGGGATTCGGAAATTCTTTTGTTGTTTCAGATAAAAAAAAAAAATGGTAATGCTGGTCAAAATGAATTTTTTTGTCGCAAAACACTCATTTTGGCGAAAGCCCCCCCATTTCAGCTGGCCTCGGCTACGTCTGGGTTGCTGTGTTTTACCCACCGAGGCTCCCAGGAGGGCAGAGGATCGGAGACGGAAAGCCTGGAGGTATCCCTCTGAAGCTGGGACAGGCTGTTCAGGTGTCACGCCGTGCTGAGGATTTGGTCCTGTCATCTGCGTCCGTTCCTGATGCGGCGACATGTTGCTTTATAGCTCAGTGATGTCAGTGCTGCCTTTCTCCTTTTTTTCCTCTCTCTTTTTTTTGTCTTTCTTCTTTTTTCTCCCCCCAAAGTCAGGAAAGGTCTTTCATCATCACTTTACAGTGAAAAGTTTGATCCTTCCCCTCCACCCCTTGCCCTCTTGGAGAAAAGCACTTTCTTGTTCCCTTCTATTTCAGGGACCGGAGTGGAGAGCAACTGCCTCCGCTTCGCAGCGGGCAGCGTTCGCAGGGCAGGGAGGTTTTACAGCTTGCATGGAAGACTAGATCACCGCTCCCTCGTCACTGAGCGAAATAGGTTAAAGCAGGGATAGCTATGTCTGGCTTTAGCACATCCAGACTCTCAAATATCCTCAAACAAAATGAGCAGCACAGCAGCGATATCACGCTATTTCTTCTCATTTTCTTTGGGAGCCCTCAGAGACGGCCGTACCCGCTCTGCAAGGTGCTACGCAAGCCAAACAAAAAACGATCCACGCCCAAAAATCGCTTCGAGGGTAAGAGCAGAGACAGCAGATGACATGGAAACGTGGGAAACCAGAAGGAAACCCTGAGATGGTTTTGGTCAGCAGGATGTACGGCGGCATCAGCGCAGCGGCAGCCTGGCCTCTGCCGAGGTTCCGTTAGCATTGCAGGATGCAGGAGTTTGACAGAAAGGCTTCAGAGGGAACACGTGAAACGCAACGCTTGGACCGACCGCTCGCAGCCGCAGGGGCGAGGGCTCCGGCTGCAGCTGGAAGGCAGGCAGGGTCTGCAAAGTGTAATCCAAGCGAGAACAACTCTAGGAGGGAATGATAATGAAGCAGCTGAAAAATGCTTGAGACACCAGATCAGCATCTAAAACACAAGGTCAGAGAATCAGACAATTATTTAGGTTGGAAGGACCTCTGGAGGACATCTGTTTTAACTCCCAGCTGCTGGAGGGGGAGATAACCTCCCGAGCTCAGAGCAGGCACAGCTTAAGTTGCTCAGGGCGTTTGTAATACAAAATGCATGTTTGGTTGGAGGGATACATCCAGTGGTGGGAGGCACGCAGCCAGTACGCGGTGGAAGGAATACAAGCAGTAATAAAAACAATTTGGAGATTAAGTCTGGCTTGTTCTGGGGCATGTGAAACATCTTTTCAAGCTGGTTTACAGAACCCAGAGCGGCAGTGGGTTTCTGAAAGTATAAAATACAATTAAGATCATGATTAATAGTCGTAAAAATAGGTTTCTGTATCATCTAAACAAGGCACCGTTTCCAGAAGTGACTGGCGTGTCTGTTCTGGAAGGCAAAAGACTTGAAATCTTCTGCTGGTTTTGGCTGGGATAGAGTTAATTTTCTTCATAGTAGCTAGCAGGGGGCTAGGTTTTGGATTTGTCTTCCCGAGTCACCGTTACGCATGACGGAGCCCTGCTTTCCTGGAGATGGCTGAGCACCTGCCCGCCGATGGGAAACAGTGAATGAATTCCTTGCTTTGCTTGCGTGCACGGCTTTTGCTTTCCCTATTAAACTGTCTTTATCTCCACCCACGAGTTTTCTCACTTTTACTCTTCCGATTCTCTCTCCCATCCCACCGGGGGGGGGGAGCGAGCGAGCGGCTGGGTGGGGCTTAGTTGCCGACTGGGGTTAAACCACGACAAATCCTAATGTATTTATGCATTTTTGCAGGGAGCCTGTCTGATCCATATAGAACAAGCATTCTGTGCTCCTTTGCCATCTCTCTGACCTTTCACTTGTTTAGTCTTACTTGATAAGAAGACATTTGTTTAACGTTCACATCTGCGAATGACACGAAGTGCAGGGGAGCGATGAAAGGCATCTTTTACCCCTGACATACTTAGCAAGAATACTAATTCAAGAATTATCACAGTTGGATGTAGAGGGTCAATTATACAGGTTGAAAAGGCTTGGCTGAGCTTATATTCCCATTTAATTTCCCTTTCTTGAGTACCATCGCTTCACGTTGTTTGTTCCTGTTGTTTTAAACACATCCTTTAAAGCGGTTCCGTTTTGTAGCGCTTGGTATTGTTGGACACCTCATACCCTCGAACCTTCCGATTTGTTTGTTTGGCTTTTTTATACATGCCCATTAAACAGAAGCTATAAAGCAAGATAGGGTGAGTGACTCATTTCACTGAGAGACAGCACATGCATGTTCTCTTCTTTATCACCACGTGACGGACTAAAAAAAATCAGGGTGACAAAAGCAAAAACGCAGAAGCAGAAGACCTAGCTAACACTCATTCTCTCTGGCAGACATGAAAAATAACCAAAATCCTCTCCAGAATCCAAAGCGATTAAATTGGACTAGAATCCTCAAAAATGAAACAAAACCAATGCAAGCTGAAAATTATTTAAAACCCCAAGGACAAAACCCAACAGCCCACAGGATGCCTCCATATAACAATTAAGGAAAGCCTTCAGAAATCCAAAGTGAGGAACTTTGCTGCAGCCTGTAGCACGACCAGCAGCCCCCTTTATTGTTAAACTGGTTGATGAGATCCATTAAGAGATCAGCTTTTCAGTTATTTATAATTTTGTCAAAATATTTGAGCTAAAATTTCCTCTGCTGGAGGTGGAATATTTATAAAATGTTCCAGGTAAAAATAGTCCTGCTATTTTCAGGAATGACTATAAGAAAAGATGATATTTTCTCATGTTCTTTTGGAGAAGTTCTGTGTTGTGTTTTGGGGGGGATACTGTATCTTTGGCAGAGGAGCAGCCGCTTCCAAAGGAGTGGCGTCTGCCACCATTTCATTCATACTTGGCAAGCTTGCGGGCCTTTGAAAGACCGCTGTTCGCCCCGGCTCGGGGGAGTCGGGTGCCTCTCTGAGGATGCCAACTGCAGAAGCCTGCCCTGGGGACACCGGGACAAGGATGAATGGTGCACATGGTGGCCAGAAGTCTCCTCTCTTACCGGGTACGAGCGTCCAGGGAGCACCACCCTTGGTGCTTTTGCTGATGCTTCCCATGTCCTGGGCAGCCGGCAGGTGGAAAGATGTGATTACTGCTCTTTATTCAGCACCTGGGCCACGTTTGTTCCACAGGAGAGACATCAACAAACCGTGGATAGTCCCACTGAGACGGCTGGGGTGCCTGCCCTGTGAGGAGAGGCTGAGGGAGCCGAGTCTGTTGAGCCTGGGGAAGAAGAGGTTGAGGAGGACCTAACTGCTGTCTGCCACTGCCTGAAGGGAGGGTATGGAGGAGATGGAGCCAGACTCTGCTCACAGGGGTGCTGAGAAAGCACAAAAGGCAACAGCCATGACTTGCAACAAGGGAGATTCCTGCTGAGCGTTAGGAAAAGCCTCTCCCCAGGGCATGTTTCAGCACTGGCGTGGGTGCCCCGAGAAGCTGAGGAATCTCCGTCCTTGGAGGTGCTCAGAAGGCACCTGGCCCAGGCCCTGAGCAACCTGAACTGGCTCAGGGTCCCGAGTGCATCCTCCCTGCTCCTGGGGTGTTGGCTGTGTGAGCTTGGGGCCAGGTCAGAGACAGTGTGGCTGAGGGCTGCCCCTTCCCTCCGGTGACTTTGGGGAGAGTTTCCAGAAAGCTCTGCTGAAGCCCCAGCCAGGGCTGACTCCCTGCCCCAGGAGCTGCTTTTAAGCTGGTGCTCTTGCCCTTGGGTCCTGCCTGAGCAGTCTTGCCTGTTCTTGACCATGCACTGTGTTGATCTAGACCTATTGATAGGCTTCCTGGCTTGACCTGAAACCTACCTCGTCACGATGGAGTTGTCTGGCAATCGCTGGGCTGTGGCTCACCCTGGTTACTGCCTCCAGACCTGATCCTGGTGCTGACTTGACTTCTTACTTTGACCTTGGACCTGCCTCGTCACCACAGGCTTGTCTGACGATCTGAATTCTCAGCTGAACCCAGTTATCATCACCGTACCTGCCTTGCCTGTCTTGCTCAGGTGCTGTGGGATGGGGCCCTTGCTGGGGAAGGCCCTTCCTCTGCCTCCCTTGTTACCACACCTGGCTCTTGGCTGCCTTTCCTTTGGGGAGCAACCAGTCCTTGCTGCCCCCAACAGCCTGCTGCAAGCGGGGAGTTGGGATAGAGACCTCCGCAGGTCCCTTCCCACCCAAATCTTTCTGTGAATCTATGACAGTGCTCTAGCCAAGCTAAAAGGAAAGAAAAAATCAACTTCTCTGGGCAGGGAAGAAAACATGGCAGTGAAGACATTGCGTTGATGCTCGGGTGCATGGCGTATTAGATCTGGGGAAGGGAGAAAGGAAGGAGGAAGGCGGAGGAAGATGTGGAAATGGACAGCAGTGCAGTTGCCGCAATAGCGATCCACTACCTCGTAAATCCCAGAACACAAGGGTAACATCGGACCCCAGCAGAAGGCACGCACACCGCTCTGATTCCTCTCCAGCTGCACTGCCACAAATGATTCACGTTCACATGGCAGTCCTGAATTTTCAAAATAGGAATACCTACTGCCCTGCAAGCCCTCCTCCACCTCTCTCGCCGCATCTCGCAGGCACCGTTAAATGTCCTTCATCTGCAGTCATATCTCAAGGCTGGTCTGGTGGTGATGCACGGGCTGAGGAAGGGGACAGAGCTGGCCTGCCTAGGGCGTACGTCTCCCACGGCAGCCTGTGACACAAGGATCTCTCTGTGGAGAGGCTCATCATCTTCTACAGGTCTTCTTGAAGACCTGCTTCTACAGTCAGCTGTAGTAAAAGAGGTGGTCTTCAAGGGAGACTGGAAAGATGGATTTAAAACCCTGTGTCTCCTAAACTGTGCTGTAACAAAACCCATGATGCATTGCAATACACTAATAAATTTATTCCCGCAGCAGTCATGAGGTAGGGACTTGAAAAAAGATTAATTGCTAATTTAGAAGTCTAAGAACCAGGACTTTGAACAGCGTTTCTTGTCACTTTTCCTTACCGTTCCTTTAACATTTTCCAAAAAAATTAAAATATACTGTAACGGACCCTCTCTGGGTGAGCCCGAGTCCCGCTGGAAGCCACAGAGAGACTGCTTTGCAGTGCAAGTGGAAAGGCAACACTTGGTCCCTAGCAGGAGTGAATAACTGGGGTTTCTGGCACTGTCTGTGTACGGCTGGGTCTCTCGCTTTTGGGGAGATTTATAGGGTTTTTGCATATAGCGCAGGCTGAAAAAGTGTGTACAAACAGCGCAAGCAAATATATCTCGCCGCAGCCTCATTCTGTGACATCATTTCTTTTTAACAGTGAAAATCACTCAGACCTGAAATCAATCACCCTATGGCCGAGCGACAAGAAAGTGCAAAGCGCTAATGTCAGCGTGAGCTTCAGAAATGACAGCAGTGTTGGTATCCTCTTTTTTTTCTGGGCCCATTATGAATGCCGGGTGTATTTTTAAGTCTGCTAGTGTTTCCCAAGCCGTTTTGCTTTAGGTAGATGTATAGCCATTGTGCTGCGCGTGTGTGTGTACAGCTGCACAAGCACATACCTCCTAAAGATTGTTTTGCTAGGGTCTGCGACTGACTGTACAATTAGGAACCTATTTTCTGCCAGAGTACTGAACACCCAGCTGTTCTCCTTGACCCCAACAAGGATTGCTAAATGCTTCAACTCTTTTGGAACATTAAGACACTTATTATGGTGTCCCAAGCTGGATTTAAGACTCAAATGGAAGCATCTAGTTAAAGAAACAACCCCAAAGTTTCCCTCAGTCTTTCCCAGCAAATTCACTCTGGCAGCAGCAAGTACCACATCTGTGCTCTGATTAACCCCAGAACTGCTTCACCCTACAGCGCAGCCAGGAGGTGCTCAGGCAGGATGGACTTGCTACGGGAGTCGGTGCTGCCCAGACCTAGACACGCGAGGTTTGTTTCAAGTCCTTGTTCCCCACTATGTTTCCTGGACCAAATGAGTCAGGTGGGACCATGTCACCGAGACATCTCTGTTTATTCAAAACAACCTTTCATTCTTCAGCTTTGTATCATCACGTTCACCCACATACAGTCTGCTCTGCTCCCTCAAACAGTTTGCTAAGTTACCCTGAGCTCTTTCCCACCGTCTTGCTGTAATTATTGAACGGGTGACTCTGCAATGGTATGACCTTTCTGTAATTATATTTCCGAGTCCTCAATAGGGCCATTCAAAAATACTGCAGTAGGAAGTGATGGCAAAGATTCACGGGGACGGATCAAGTTTTCAGCTGGGAACGGTTTTACTTTTGAGACAGTATGGTCTCGGGTTGACTTATTCCCCACAACCTGATTCTTAAGCGTCCCTGTATCTGAGTCCCAGGCTTGTCCCCGCCGCAGTTTCTTAAAGGTGTTATGGAAACCCTCAGTACTAAAGTAGTAGATCAGGGGGTCCAGCGTGCAGTTCATGCTGGCCAACAGCATTGTCGTAATTAACACTTTGCGCACAGAGTCCCGTGTTTCTTCCTCAACCTTCATCACCTGGGCCTTTATCATCCCATAAACTGCCAGGGTAGTGTTGTAAGGCACAAAGCAGATGATGAAGATGACCAGATTGGCCACGAGGAGACGGATGGTCTTCTGCTGTCGCAGGGTCTTCATCTGGCTGTCCTGGCAGAGCTCCTGAAAGATCCGAATTGAGCAGTACATCACAGAGCTGAGAGGCAGGAGAAACCCCAAGATTTCAGCCAGGATGACTAGAGGGAAGAGGTTATACTGCCACATGTTGTCACTAAAGCTTTCAAAGCACAGATAAATGGTCTGGTTCTGTTCCTCACAGTGGTTTTGCTTGTGGACTATGGCAGTGGGGATGGAGCCCATGAAGATCACAACCCAGACAATCAGGCAAAGGAGCTTGGCCACCTTGGGGCGCCGCAGATGCCGCCAGCGAAGTGGGTGGACAATGGCAACGTAGCGATCCAGGTTGATGCACGTGAGGAAGAGGCAGCTACCGTACATGTTGATCTGGAAGACGGAGCCAGAGACTTGGCACAGGGTATTACCAAAGGGCCAGTGGTGGTTGGAATAATAGTAGAGTCGCAGCGGCAGAGGGAGTGTGAAGGTGAGGTCGCTCACGGCCAGGTTGAACATGTAGATCATCACTACAGACTTCAGGCGCAGGTAGCGGATGAATATCCATAGGGCCATCACGTTCAGCATCAAACCTGTAATGAATATCAGGACGTAGCCAGGCAGGAGGAGGTGGTGGTTGAAGCTGTAATAGTTGCATGTCTGATGAGACGCATTGAAAGCTGACATGCCCAGCAGAGATCAGGGCAGGGTCTTGCTGAGATGGCCGAGCCTGCTGGTGGGCTAAGGAGGCACAAAGAAAAGCACTGAAAGAAGTCATTCCCCTCTAAGAAGCTATGGGCAGGTCATTCCCCTCATCTGCAGCTGGGAGGTAGATGGGCACATCTCTCTCTTGAGGTACTGCTTTGGATTGCTGGTCAGTGGTCATCTGGCAGGGAAAGCAACGTAGTCAGCTAGAGTCAGCTTCTGCCTCTCGTTCCGCAGTTCTTTCCAGTGGTTATGGGGATGCTGATGTGATGGAGGGTCACCGCCAGTTGTTGAATATCAGCACAATTCCTGGTCGGAGTGGAAGACCAAGACAGAAGAGTTTAAGTGAGAGGGGAAAATCTCTTGAAAGGTCAAAATCCCACCATGATGGCTTCTGCTGCAAGAACTCACAAAGAAACCAAAAGACTAAGAAAAATAGACAGTAGAAAAGTGAGTAATTACATGGCGGAAGAAGCCAGAGCGCAGAGAGGGTAATTGTTGTACAGAATCATTTATCGCTCAGCCCCAGAAAATGCACGTTGCTTTGATCACTGCTGAGAGTGCATGTATACAAGAAAGGGACAGCACAAGAGCACACAGGCAGTCTCGTCAAGGCAGCTCCAGAAAAAAAAGAGAGAGAGAGAGAGAGAGGAGAGCAAGCATTTTGAGGGAAAAATGCTGACTGGATGGAACTTAAAATAAAAACTGCATAGTATTATTTTATATCAGACAAACAGGACTTTGTACACCCATTGCAGATAAAAAGAACTATACTACGGTTAGACTTGACTCCACCCTAGCTCCTTTTCCTAGGTGAAACTACCCACACAAACCTGAGCCCCAGCTGATCGAAGTTCCTTACGTTGCTGACATTCATGCCGTTCCTTTGGTGTTCTCTCTTGCATGGGACCAGTGGTGCCTGTTTGGATTGGATGTCCTCAGATCATTTTCCTGCTTACACCACCATAAAGCATGAAGCAGCCCATGTCCCACGAACACAGAGCAGGTAAAGGAGCACAGAGTAAAGCAGGAAGAGCCATGGGATTCTTTTGGCCAAACATAGCTGGGACTCTGAAGTGGTTTGAGACTGGTAACCACTCTAGGTACTAATGGGAACACCGTCCTGCCAAACCAGAGTGAGTCCAGTGGAAGGCCACCAAAAAGGTCTGGGGGCTGAAGCACTTGCCCCATGAGGAGCTGCTGAGGCAACTGGGCTTGTTCAGCTGGAGAAGAGCAGGTTCCAGGGGATATAATAGCAGCCTCCCCATACCTGCAAGGTGCTTACTGGAAGAGGACAGAGTTAGCTGTTCGCAGTGAGGCGTGGCAGTGGGACAAGAGGCAATGGGCATAAATTGAAGCAATAGATATTCAGACCGGACATAAGGAAAAATGTTTTCCCTGTGAGGACAGTCAGGCATTGCAACGGGTTTCCCCCAGAGGTCGTGGAGCCTCCATCCTTGGACATTTTCAAGACCAGACTCTATAAAGTCCAGAGCAAACTTATCTGATCTGATAGCTGACCCGCTTTGAGTAGGAGGTTGGGCTAGAGACTGCCTTAATTATTCTATGATCCTAAAACTACACATCCACTCTCAAAGCTGCACAAAGACCTTGGTAAGTATGCCTGATTTCCCCATAGCTGTTTGCAGGGGTTAGACAGGGACTCCCTCACAGAGCCCACGTAGAGCGTGATTTACCTCAAAAGGAAAGTAGAATTTTCAGTCTAGAGGAAATTTCTACCTAAGGTTGATATTACTGTAAGAGAAAGCTACTCAGCAACTTGACAGGCGTGATGATAACCATGTCAGACCTTCTGGATGGCGTTGTGGGGCAATGCGCGGATCTAGAGGGAGGGTCTGTTCAAGGCAGAAGCGTGTGCTGACCTCATAGGTAGGAAAAGATTAATTCTGGCAACAATATGTTAGCCAATGAAAGTGGAAGTCTAATATGAGAGAATAGACAGTTATCTGTTTTGCACATCTTTTTGTGTTGTTGGGCGGGTCCACCACCGAGACAGTTTTCTTAGAGGAACTTCTACTGGTTTGTCAAGCTACATCTGAGTGGCTTTCACCCTTCTTTGGCAGTGGTGGATGAAAACGCTGTGTGAAGACTTGCATAAGTTTAAAGTATAAGATACTCCCGCAAGACAAGGCAAATGTGCAAGAATGCTGTTGGCTTCAAGTGAAATGATTAGATGCTTCAAAAAAATCTCAAGGAGGATACGCCAACTTTTGCTAGAGCCAAAACCTTGCAATGACTGCAGACTGAACAGACTGGTGAGACCTTCGTCTTGACCAAGACAAAGTGAGTGAGACTGAGACTCTGAGAGACCATGACCTGCTCTAACATGTGTACCCAGACCAGCCAGGTGTCAGGTGAAGGTGACTTGTCTCCACAGACAAGCTATTTTTATCAAGAGGTATTCAATAAACACCTCTAGAGAATCTAATATGTAAGCACGGTCCATACTGTGCGAGATCAGTGGTCTATCTACAACTAGTATTCCGTCTCAAATCGTGGATGGTGAAGGGATAACGTAAGAACAGTGCAATCATGTGGTTATGCTCCCTCGAGTTCTCTTCCTGCTTCCAGCATATTGTAGCCCAGGGATTTCCTGAGCCGGAGGTGACCTATTTGTAGGGAACAGGGAAATAGCCCTCAGGGAATTTTTTTCTTTCATGATTTTTTTCCAGTTGCTTTTTGAGTCCATATAAAATTTACCATCTACAACATCCAGTGCCAGGAGTGCCAAAGAGTTCCACAGCTTAATCACATCTCCGATGAAGAACCACTTCCTTGCACTCATTTTTGAACCACTACTTGCTGGATTCAGTTCCTAGTTTTAGTACCGGAAGAGACGGTGGGGAAAAAACATCCCTAGTCACCTTCACCTTATCGCTGATGATTTTATAAACATCTCCCATGTTCACCCTCAGTAATTTTTTTTTTTTCTGAGGCTGAAGGGTCATTGTCTTCATAGTTGTTCCTCGCAGAGGAGCCGTTCTGTCCTTGTTGCCCTTCTCAGAACCTTCCCACTTCTGCTACAGCCTTCGTGAGCCCTGTGGTGGGGTGCTCAAAACGTACGCAATGTTGATGACGTGGATGCGCTGAGCTGAGTAGGCGTAGAGCTCATTTGCAAGGGGTAATGGTCAGTTCAGACTGGTTTTTCTCATCACGTAGCTAGATGAAATTTCAGCTGTTATTTTAAGGCCAGTCACTCACATGTCCCTTAATCTCTGCAGTTCTTTGCAGCCAACCCTCATCTTTTCTAACTTGAATAATTTTATGTCTCTGACAGATTTGTTATTTCATTATTCATCCCTCATGAATAAGTCAAACAGCCCAAGCCCCAGCATCGGTGTCTTAGAACTCCACTGAGAAAACCAACCATCTACCCGCAGTCTCTGTCCTATCTTTTAGGCACTTTTTGTCCAGGTAGGAACCTTTTCTCTAAATTTCTTTAAGCACCATTGGTGAGAGCCCTGCTGAACGCCTTTTGGAAATCCACACGGGCCACTGTTCACGTGCTTGTTGACTCCTTCAAAGGACTGTGAGGCACAGCATCCCTTTATAAAAGCCATGATGACTCTTCCCCAGTAATTAGATGTGACTGCATGCCAATTGATTTTTTCCTTTATTATAGCTTCTACTAATTTGTTCAACACAGACATCAAGCTCCCTGATCTGAAATCCCCCAAGACCCTTTTCTCAAATTGTGTCTGCTAGTGAGCCTTTAAAAGCAGTTTTAAACAAATGTTTCTACACCACAGTCAGTCAGGTCTTTCACCCTTCAGTTGTTTTCAGACCTCTGGGGTAGGAGCCGTGTGGTTTCAGGCACCGCTTAGTTCATATTGCTGCTCTATAACCCTTCCTACCACCGTTTGATCAGAGACAGTCCTGTGATGAATTTCCCTGTGAGGAGAGTTGCTGCCGTGGAAATCTCCCAGGCTTTCCTGCAACACCAGTGCAAGAAACCTGTTTAGTTTTTTGCCCGTGATCACCTTTTCTTTTTTTCTGAGTGGTCTCTCCTTACATACTAGCCCTTCAGCCTTCGAGACACCAAATAGCAGAGTTCTAAATGGGCAGAAAAGATCAGTGAGATTGGGGTTTTTTGAGGGGATTTTTTTTTTTGGTGGGTAGATGGAAACACAGACCAAGAATCCACTAACGCTGGTGTTACTGACGCTAAGCTGATAGTCTCAAATTTGATGTAACGGATACGGTAGTCAAGACCTCAGAGACCTGAAACGTACACATCTCTGAAATGACGAGATGCGTACATGCATGGTCTTCGGAAAGACGAAGCTGTGGGAACGGAGCGTTTCTCCGCAGAGCTCTGGAGCTGCTGTTTTGACTGTCCCTCGCTGAAGAGGAAAGCTATGGGTAAAGCAGGCTGGTAGAACGGAGACATAGGAGCTGAAACTAGTTGGATTATCCTTGTTGGTTAATGTGTGAGAGCCACAGGCCACGTGCTTTGTAGCTGCCTCTAAAAGAACCTCAAGTGCTCATGGCTCTACATGAAAGCTGCTGAGAGGTCTCAAGTCATGAACTGTGTAAGGAGGCAATGGTACCACAGCTGAATCATCCTCCTCCTCACGATGAGATGCTGTCTTGAAGTCCTGAAGGACCTTTCTGTTTGGTGACTGACCTTATGTGGCTCAGAAAGTGGAGGAAGCATCTTTTTACCTCTCAGCGAAGATCAATATGAGCCCCTGAAGGCTGTCTGCCCAGACCATGGCCTTTTCCCCAGCAGGGACAGAGAAGAGCAAGTCAAACTACAGATGCTACCTAGGCAGACACTTCTTTCTGTTTGCAGGTGGAAAATGAATTTGATGCTAGTATTCTTGCTCTGGGAGAGGGGACGGGGGAATGACATAGACGTGACACATGTGCATGTGTGCGTGTGCACACACACACTATGAGCAGCTGCTGCAGGGGAGGAGGAGCTGCAGAAACCAGACATGCAAAACCCATGGGGATTTTGAGGTTTTTTTCTTTTGCGGGGGTGTGAAACCCTAGCTGTACTTGCATACAGGGGCTGGAACAGGCAGGCGTGCCCTGAGATGTGTGCCTGGCATCTCGCTGTCTGGTCCTGCACATCTTCTCTCCTGACACTATCTCACCAATAGCCACTGCCTTCCTAGCACTGCAAAAACGACGGAGGAGGACAGCGTGGTGGGACAGAGGGTTACGCATGGGGCTGAAGATGAAGCGGAAAAAGACAGCTAGAAGAATCGTGCTGAGCATGCCGCAGGGTCAGTGTTTCCGTGAGTGACTTGCCATTTAAACCCTGGAGCGCTTTGGGGCTGCCCGGGTTGGGGCAGGCAGAGGATGCAGCATCGGGGTGTAGAGCAGCGCAGCTGAAAATGCAAATTATGCAAGCTCGTTCAGTAAATCTGAAACCAAGCGGAAGTAACGAAGAGCACACCAAACCTCGAAACCCCCTCCCCCCCAACTTTGGTTTAGAAATTGAAGGTGTATTTTTTCATAAACGTAGGTGCTTTTTACTTGCTGTAGATGATACTTAAGTCCCGCTTTTCACCTTTTCTCTAACCAAGAATTTAGATGATTGTGATTATTAGAACCGTGAAGACATTCAAGACTTCGGATGGCTTGTTTTTAGTGAGAGATACACGACATCAAAGCTGAGACCTCCTTATTTAACTCACAAGGTCTGGTCACACTGCTACTGCCTAATCCCTAGCGGTGTCACCCCCCCTTCATCTCCTGAGGGCCCCGTGGAAGAGGACTTCCATTGTGGGCACCTTGGCAAGCAAGCTCCGCAGGCTGTCCGTGCTTTTAGTATCACAGGATCCCAAAGAAAGCCTCCGCTTGAATAAACAGCGAGATTTGCCTTGCACCTCTAGGTTCTCTCGGCAACTGAAGAGGCGTAGAGGCTTCCCCAGTGCCCTATGGTCGGGTCTGGCAGCGAACACGCGGCAGCTGGCAAGGACCGGTGCCCAGCGCACCCAGACCATCCAGCTCTCCAGATGTTTCCGTCTCGCTTACCTCTCTGCTGGTGAAGAGCCAAGGGTGCACGCAGGCTTGCTGTCTAGCAATCACTGTCACTGCAGAGGTCTTGATCCAGGCACCAAAACTGCAAGCAGCTTGAACCAAAACAGAGCCCCGTGGGCTCTTTGGCTACTTGCTCACCCAAATCACAGCCGTCCCCTACTGCGCCACAGCTGGTTCTACATCTGTCATGCCGTAGTTCATCCCCCCTCCTTTCTCACTTCCTGATGCACTTCTGGCTGGCCACAAAATGTGAACTTTGCTATCCAAAGCTGATAAGCTAAAACACATCCTATGAAAGCAAACGTAATCATGCAAGAAGCAACACCCAGGTGTCCTTGCAACTGAGGAGACCTGCCCTGGGTCGTAGTGCCAAATAATTGCTCATCTTTGCTCCCATGCTAACTCAGCCACCCCCAGGACTGACCAGTGAAAATTAAAATATCCCCCTCCCCAAAATATGGCCAAACAGGAGGTAGAAGTAAAATACGGGAAGTGAGAGCAAAGTTGATTTAATCACTAGCTAGCGCAAAGGCTCCGAGTCCTGTCAGTCGCACAGGCTTGGGTGCTCTGGGGACACGCTCCTGCCCGGGGGCCCAGCTCTGCGCCACCGGCACGTGTCAGGGACCCGAAGAGAACCGAGCTCTGAAGAGGTGTCAGTGCCTGTGGCAGGCAAAGGCATGTTTGCCACAGACGTCAGTCCCTGTCGTTCAAGGCTACAGGAGGCACAGTGCTAAGAAAGCGCAATGGCTGATTTAGCACGACATCTGCAACCCAGCACCGCCAGGCGTAGCTGGGAAGGGATCTGCCCTTCTGCAGAGCCCATCTGGCGCTCTGGTGCTTCAAGTCCTATTTCTGCTTTGCCAGTCGCAGCACACCTGGAAGAAGAGACAGGTCATGGGGACACTCCTAATCCTCCTGTCATCCTTCCCCAGGAGCAGCTGCCCTGAGAAGAAAGTGCCATTGCCTGCGGGCTCCCTCTTGCTCCGCAGCCCCTGCCCGGCTCCTCCGCCTGCGGGCTGTCGCTGCTGGTGTTTGACTTTCTCATCCCTGCCTCCCCATTCAGGGAGTGACAAGCCAAGGGATATATGTTCCTGCTGCTCATAAATCCTTGGAGGGTACAATAGCACCCGAACCACCGATCTCACCCTGCTCCTTTTTAGTGCCTCTCTTTTTTTAACCCGACCCCCTTTCTCACTTCCTAGCCACTGGGATCTTTGTTCTCATGGCTTTTTGTGTCTCTTCAGTTCCTGTCAAGGCTCTGGTACTGATAAAGGCCTGCAGATATACCGGGGGGGTGGTTTCCTTCTCCTTTTGCAAAAAGAGTCTCTGATGCCCTCGGTGGGAACTTTCCGCCCCGCCGCGGCCCTTGCCTCCCCCCCCCCCCGCCATGTGCGCACACCTGGCTGAGCCTGGCAGTCCTGGCTTTACCGTGTGTGGTGGAAGAGGAGGACACGGCGGTACTTAGCCCAGCCCACCCTGCCCCACAGCATCTCTCCCCCAGCCAGGTTCACTCACCTCACCGGGTCTCGGTGCATCGGTGCGCGGACTCCATCTCCCCTCGCCCAGGCGGGCTCACGCCTTTGCCCCTCGCTGTCTCTTGGAGGCTCAGCTCGTGGGGAAGAGCGGCGCAACCCCCGGCATTTCCTCACCGCTGAGTCGACAGCAGGTAAGACCAGATTACTGGGGTGTGTGTCGGAGGCTACACCCTGATGCTGCAGATCCCAACACGCCTGCCGCCCCAGAGCGCTGGCTCCAGAAACCAGGAGCAAGGACCCAACAGAATGAGGGATGCAGGGAGCTGGGAAGGCAAGGAGAGAGGTGGAAAGCGTGCTATACCGGAGGGGCTGCTCAGGTTTAAAAAGGATGACTGATCAGCCCCAGTGCTCTTCAGACCTCTTTGTGCAGGGAAGCATGGAAGAACACAGTGAGGGGGTTAACCCACATCTGGGGCCATGGTGGAAGAGCCACAGCAGACACAGAGGAGCCGCGTTTTACTTTCTGAATGATTCAGACAGGAAAAGCAGCAGCCTCTGGGCTGCATGAGGGGTTTCACCTTCCAGGGCATTCGGGACAGTCGGCACTTCCCAGGCCTGCTGGAGAAATGGCGGGCTTTTCTCCCAGGACGTTTCAGCTCCCCGGTCACACAACTCACGTTTTCCTGGACTCCCAGGGGCTCTTAGGAAAGGGCTACCCACTGAGAAGAGGGGCAGCCACTCCGTTATGCCTGCTTTGGAGAAGGGCAAGGACTGTCCCTCTGGCCATAGGGAAGAAAATGAGGGGGGGGTGACGGGAGAGCTGCCAGGGAAAGAGTTAAGAGAGCCGGGGAGCAGCCGGGCTGTGTCTGTTTGCCGTCGCTATGTGGGCTGCAGGGTAGAAAAGAAGAATCTCCAGCCTGGAGGAGGCAGATGAAGGAGGGTCCTCAAGGACGGTGGCTGGGGATGAGGGAGGCAGCAGGTCTTCCCCCCTCTGCTCCCCTCAGTTGTCACTGCGAGGAAACTCTCCGGCTCCCCAAAGGGCTTGGTGACAAAGCGATGACGAGCTGGAGGGTCTAGCGACAGCCGCTCCGTGCTGCCAGGTTTTTCTTGCGTGGAAGGCTCTGTCGGCTGCTGACTCTGGCCTGCTTCCTGCTGATGAAGTGACTTGACTGTGGAAGAAGACAACCAGATCGTCTGCTGACGGGATGGCAGAGACCCGGGGTCTGACACCGATGCTGTCCCCGGCCATGTGAGCTCCCTCCAATGGATGCCCACCCCAGAGCCTTAGTTCAGAGCTCTCCTGCGATGCTGCCCGAGCTGTAGGCAAGGAACAGCACCAGTGTGGAAGCCCTCACAGGGCCAACCTGCCAGGTTTCTGCGGGCCACTGGGTCTCCGATGCTGGCGGGCACACCGGGGCAGCCCACGGTCATCGCCCAGGGCAGGGGCTATCCGTGCTTTGCAGTGCTGGGCCGGAGCTGCTGTGAGAGCAACCGTCGGGCAGAGGGAGGTCACAGGAGGGGATCCAGGCAGCTGCTGCACCGTGGCTGAAGGTGGAGTTTTGCTGGGGACGGGATGGAGATGGTGTGGCTGTACATGGTGCTGATCCCCGCGCAGCACATCCTTGCCGTCACCTGGCTGTAAGTATGCTTTGCCCTTGTACTGTCTGGATTGGAAAGTCACCTGGGGAGGTGCTGTCTCCCAAGAAAACAGGCAGATCTGTGAGAAAAGGGTGGAAGAAAGAACCTGGGCAACCCAAAGGCAGCACGTTAGGAGGGGCATCTCTGGGAGCATGAAGGGAGAGGGACGGCGAAGCTGGAGAGCTGCAGGAATGTCCAATTCAACACAGACAAGAGGCGGCACGTCCCCTTCGCTGCCCCATTTCTGCTCTAAAATAAGGTTATAGAGGGCTAGTCCCCCGCAGACATGGCCCTGGCTCCAGCCCATCTGCGACTGAATCTCTCCCCTGCCCCACAGGTACCTGGCCAAGCAGCCTTCTCTGCGGGCGGTCCTCCGGGACCCCGGTGGCTGCGAGGGTCTGATGGGGCTGGTAGAAGAGCAGGTCCGCGTTTGCCGGCGGCAGGTGGAAGCCATGGATGCGGTGAAGCGAGGCGCAGAGCTGGCTGTCGAGGAGTGCCAGCACCAGTTTCACTCTCGCCGGTGGAACTGCTCTACCCTGCAGGGGCTGCAGGTCTTCGGCAAGGTCGCCATCCAAGGTCAGCGAGGGGGAGGCGGCGCAGGCAGAGCTGGCGTGTGGTCCCTTCAGTGTGCCCGCGGGGTCCCCTTGACACATCAGCCTTTCCTGAGCTGGGTTACAAGTGTCACCCTGGGCCCAGCCCCAGAGTGGCCAGCGCCTTCCTCCACACACTAACAAAGATGTCAACAGGGAGCAAACTGAACCAAATGCACGTGCTGTTACAAAGATTAATATTCTGGCTACACTTTTCCCCTGTTCAGCCAGGCTTGGCTTTTCAGTCCCATCTGGACCATTCTGGGTACCAGCTCTGCAGACTGGTGGGTCTTCTCCCCCACCCTGCCACCAGCCCAGCCCTTTGGAGTAGCAGCTCAAATCAAACCTGTTTCTTTGGAGCTGCAGTCCCTTTTTGTTGCAGGCCAGGGAAAAAGAATCTGCCTGTGCCCCCAAAACAGCACGGAACAGATTTTGCATGTGTTTGCACGGGAGGAGCCGTACAGGGAGCGATGAGCAGGGTCCCTCTGGCTCCTAAAGACAAGGTGGCAGGGTCCTCCCTGACAAACCCCTCTGCGTGGGAGGCTCAGTCCCTGGTGTCCCCCACCACGGCTCCCCTTTCACCTCCCCTGGGGGCTGCTGGCTTCTCTCCCTCCATGGGACACCCAGCCCAAGAACTGAGGGTGCCGAGCCGGCAGAACCCCACAGAGCCATCTCTCTTACTGGCTCCAGGCCTCAGGAACAGCAGCACTGGTTGAATGTCCTGACGGCAATTGCTCCCGAGCAGTCTCCATCCGAACGCATCCATCCCGCATGCAGCCACAGCCTCTTTCCCCACCCCCGCGTCCCATCAGCGCCTTCCCTCTCCGTACACCGGTGCCGTTTCTTGCCCTGCTGCAGGCACACGGGAGTCTGCTTTCATCCACGCCATCTCTGCCGCTGGCGTTGCCTTTGCTGTGACTCGCGCCTGCAGCCGTGGGGAGCTGAAGAAGTGTGGCTGTGACCGCAAGATCCGAGGAGTCAGCCCCGAAGGTGAAGGAGGAGGCTGGTGGCAGAGGAGAAGACCCATGGGGGAAACCCTCAACCAGGGGAGGAGACACCTGCCTTCTCCATGGCCCTCAGCCCTTTGGGAGCTCCTCCCAGGGCTTCTCCTTCTTCATCTCACTTTCCCTCCGCAGGTTTCCAATGGTCAGGCTGCTCTGATAACCTGTCTTATGGGATTGCCTTTTCTCAAGCCTTCGTAGACAACCCCGAGAGGAGCCGCGGCATCTCCTCCAGCCGAGCGCTCATGAACCTGCACAATAACGAGGCTGGGAGGAAGGTAAGGGCAGGAACGAGGGCAGGGAAGCAAGGCAGCTTTGGGGGCTTCTCCCTGGCAAGGCGGAGCTGGATGCAGCCCCCTTACCCCGAGGAGCAGCTCAGGGCAGCTATGAACTCCCAGAGGGGGTCTGCGTCCTGCTGCCTTGCCTCAGCCCAGCACTGCACCGCTTACACCTCGCCTGCACAGAGCAGGGTCCCTGCCTCCCCTACTCGCCTCTGTGCAGAGTCCTTTTCCTCGGGGACCCCAGCTGTGATTTACCTTCCTTGGCCTTTTCTGCAAAGGGAACGAGTTTCACTGCTCTGCTCTGAAAGGCTTCCCTGCCCCTCCAGTCCCTCCTGAGCAAAGACACCATCCTCTGTAGGGGCTGCTGTCAGATCTGGTCCCTTGAGCATCCTCTGGCTCTGGGTGGATCTGTTCCCCTTCCCACAGCCCTGGGGGTCAGAGCAGGTCCCTGTTTCTTCCCCTGCCTCAGGGCTTTCTCTTACAGACCCAAGCCAACCTGCTTCCCACTGAATTTTCCTTCTGTTTCATATTGGCTTAGCTTAAAAAGACTTTTACTCCCTTTCCTTCAGCCCCATGGGAGGTGTGCAGGGGAACAGTGGCTGCTGGGGGCCTCACAGGCACGGGAGGCGTAGGGCAGGGTGTCCCAGGTCTGGCTGGCAGCTGCCTCCCGCTCCCCAGGCTGTCCTGGCCCACATGAAGGTGGAGTGCAAGTGCCACGGTGTGTCGGGCTCCTGCGAGGTGCGCACGTGCTGGAAGGTCATGCCGCCCTTCCGCAAGGTGGGCGATGTCCTCAAGGAAAAGTTCGAGGGGGCGACAGAGGTTCACCCCAAGCGGGTCGGTTCCCGCAAGCTCCTGGTGCCCAAGAGCTCTCGCTTCAAGCCCTACACAGCTCACGATCTGGTCTACCTGTTGGCCAGCCCAGACTTCTGCGACCGGGACCCCCGGCGCGGGGTCTTCGGCACCTCCGGCCGCCAGTGCAACCGAACATCCCCGGCCATGGATGGCTGCGAGCTCCTGTGCTGCGGCAGAGGCTTCCACACGGCCCAGGCGGAGGTGGTGGAGCGATGCAGCTGCAAGTTTCACTGGTGCTGCTCCGTCAAGTGCAAGCAGTGCCGGCACCTGGTGGAGGTGCACAGCTGCCGCTGAGGGGGAGCGCACCAGGAGGCTGCCGAGGGACTGCAAGGCAGCCGGGGAGAGACACGGGGAAGCAGTGGGGGAGACACAGCCTGAGAGGGAGCAGAGGAGACATGGGGTTTTGCTGCCCAGCCAGAGAGCAGCCCCCAGTGCTGGGGGTGCCATCGGCTCCTGCATGTTCCCCACCCAGCACCCTCTCACCAGCCTCATTGGGCTTTTTGTGGTTTGAATTATTTTTCCAGGCGGAGGGTTGGAGTACACAGGCCCAATAAACCCTTAAACTTTAGAAATAAACCAGCTGCAATGGAAAGCAAAGTGCATACATCAGCTCCGTCCTCATGCGCTGCATTTGGGACGTGGAGGGTACTGGGCTCTGCTCCCTCCCATGGGTTGGGAGGGAATGAGGCCACGCTGGAGTCCTCAAGCTCAGCAGCCACCGGGGCTGCAGTGAGCGAGAAATACCAGGGAGCGGAGCAGGGACCCACCTCGGCCGTGCGAGGGTTTATCAAGGGGTGTAATAGAGCAGCAGCAGAGAGAAAGGGGAAAATTAGGTTTGTGGGTCAAGTGGGCTCTTTATACAATAAGACTCATCCTTGGGAGAACTACGGACTGGTATAGGGCTGCAGGGGGAGGGAGGCAAGAGATGGCTGGGGACTGCAGACAAGGACACTTGGGCCAGTGGATCTAAATCCAGGTTCCCAGGGCTGATGCCTTCTCTGATGCTCAGCTGCTCCTTTGGCTGGAGAAAGTGTTTTCAGGAGAGGTCCCAGCAGGAGTTCCACTGCCGACAGTGCAGAGCAGGTGCTCGGAGGGGGAAGATCTGGCCATGATGAGCTGGCTGGCCAGCAAGGGGTCTGGGAAGAGCTGTCCAAGTCTCTCCAGGCTCTCTGCCCCACCACAGCCCCAGAGAGCCTGCTCTGGAGCCCTGTGCTTCCCACGCATCCCTCTGCTACCGTGCGTCACCCCTTGGTGAGGCTGAGGAACCGCTGGTGCCACAGCCGCACCTCCTCCTCTCCCTCCTCCTCACTCAACACCCGGTACGTCTCGTTTCTGCGGCAGCCGCGGTGAGACACCTGCGAGGAGAGCCTGGGTTCATAAGACTGATACTACTGCCCATTTCTCCCCAGGGAAAGAGGACCCCCAGGATGGACAGCATCTGGAGGCTGGGATGATAGGGGCACCAGAGGGAAGAGGGGAGAACCAGCTGGGAAGCAGGAGGGAGGGGATGATAGTTCAACTGTGTGTTTCCTAAGATACGGGCTAGTCCTCTGTCCTGCTCCGGTGTTTCTGGGTTTTGTTATCGCCTGGGAAGCGCCCAGTAGATGGTGGACACCCTCCTCTGCAGGGATATACAGGGATACACCGATGGGTGGGAGGCTCCCCACAGCTCCTGTCTCAACATTAGCGACTGCCTCCACTGCCATCTCTTACAGCGTCTGTGCAAATCCCACCGCCTCAGTTACACGCCAGCTATGCTTGGGTCACTATTCGTCACCCCCCGCCAGTGCACCCACGTGTGTCCTACTGGAGGGCCAAGCAGTGGGCCAGTGAATCCTGCAGGGACTCGGGGATGGCTGTGGAGGGACCAGCCATGGAGGAGAAGGCTGTGCAGGCTGCTTCTCACCTTCTGGTTGTAGAGGCTCTGCTGCAGACACTGGTGGCTCTTGAACGCGCAGTAGCTGGGGTGCTGAATGCCATCCGAGTCACAGATCTGGGGAGATGGGAATGAAGGCCAGAGAAAGAAGAGGAGAAGGATGGGTGGGAGCACCCACTGGGCACCCACCTGGCTCGGGGCATCTCTGACTTGGAGGGCCGTGTACTCTGCCTTCAGCCAGAGGGTCACACGAGGGTCCTCACAGCCACGGGTGGCCATCCGGCTGCACCAGTACTCCACCCTCAGCCCTCTGAAAACCTCCATGCTGTAGTACTCCGAGGTCTGCAAAGGGGTGGGATAAAAAGAGCCGTGCTTCTTCCTCCCCTTCCCCACCACCCAGTCCAGGCTCCTCCTCAGAGGCCGGCTGGAGATGCAGCATGCTCAGTACCTTGTTGCCTGCAGCCTGGTACTGGGCTGAGATCTGAGGGTTGATGTAGGTGATGAAGCTGCCTGTCTCGCAGTGAACGCGGTTCAGGTTTTTGATGTTCTGACACTGCTCCTTCTTCAGCGAGCAGAAAGCGCAGTGAGGGCACAGGTCCATGTGACGCCGCCCGAGGTTGTCACACACCTGGGGTGGATGCAGCGAGGAGATCAGGGGAGAAAAAGGCGACTGAGGTGCTCCCTGGCTTGGAGCTTGCCTCCCTGGTCACCCAGGTCAGCTTCTCCCAGGAGGTGGCACCTGAAAGGACAGTGCTGAGGAGCTCTGGCCACAGGAGCATTGTGGTCAGCACTGCGGGGAGCCCTGCACACAGTGGGGATCAAAGGTGGACATCAGCGTCTTTACCAAATCTCCAAACCCAAGGACTCTTTCTTCCATCTCCTTCCAGGCCTCGGTGACCACCGACGAGAGACAGTTTCCCTCCAGCACTGCATAGCACAGGATCGTCACTGCCTCATCCTTCTTCAGGGCTAAAAGGCTGACAGAGAAAGGGATGGAGAAAGTCAAGTCTCGTCTCTTGTCACAAGCTGACGAGACAGACCTTCAGTTAAAAACTGAAAGAGGGGAAAACAACCCCAAAGCATAGCAAAAAACTTTTCCCAAAGAAAAACTTGGACTCTTGGCCAAACCGCATGGAGGAATGGGGGTGTCTGCAGAGTCCGTACGCGCCTGTGTAATGCGGAGGCTGCAGGGCAGGGTGTGCAGGCGTGCATTCGGGAGCACGCAGGAGGAACAAGCACAGCTTGAGGAACTTCCCCAGGGACCCTGCAGCAGCTGCTGCCTACTTTCGTCCATCCAAGCGCACAGCGAGGAGGTGTTGGTTAGAGGTCTGCTGAGTGTTGACCATGGGGCAGCCCCATTTAGTTCTAGGGTATAGAACTTATTAAGCCTCCCTCCTGCTTGAGCCAATGTATTTGACGGAAAGGGGAAAAAATTGGTAACGATGAATTAACTGTTTGTCCAAACCAACGTGGGAAGCTAGAGGCAGAAAATTTAAGGACAGTGGGACAAGGACAACGGGAATATTTTACATCCCTTAGGAACAGAAGAAATTGTACGCATGGTACAGAACTGTTATTAGACAGGGATGGTATGAATTATCAGCAATGACACAGAAGAGGTAAAAATGCTTATTAAATATTTGTCTTCTGTGTCTGGCAACAAAATCAATGACAAATAAACAAACTTTGATCAGGCAGAAAGTAAGAAAAGATTAAAGCAGCAATTGCTTATGTTAAAATGCTCTTAAAATCCATGCATGGGCTAACCTGGATGGAGAAGTTTTCCCAAGCACAGCTGAAACTTCTTGGAGACTGTCAGATTAGCCTTAAAAAATAAAAAAAGAGGCAGAGAACCTGGAGGAAGATCATGAAGATGAGATTTCCTAAGGCCTGGAAAACTTTCGCCTGGAGCAAAAAACTGAAGACCCTTTACTCAGCTGAGCAGAAACACTAATGGGTGGCCACTCACTCAATTTATACTTTTACCAAGATGGGGATCAGCTGGAAGGCTCTCTTCAGCAGCAGATGGCAGAGTAATGGCTTTTGGTGATTGGAATTTGGGGTGAGATCCATTCAAACCAGAAATGAGCCACATGTTCCTGATACGAAGGGTATTCAGCACAGGAGCAGCTGATGGGGCGGTTTCTCCACAGCTCGGAGACTTCAAAAAGATATCCCCAACTTTTCTTGAGAGAAGGGTCTGTAGCTCAGCCACACGACGCTGTTTTTCCTTCAGGGCTCGCTCGGCACGGCTCCACGTCCCGTACTGAGCAGAAAGGCCAGGGTGAGCGATCAGAGCCATGGCCAGGCCTGAAGGCTAAAAGAGATCGATCTCCCCGCCATTAAGCTCTTGCAATTACGCGGTGTGCGAAGAAATCAAGCTGTAAGGAGTGACCAGTGTTCACAGATCCGTGGATGTGTGAGAGGCATACACTGTATGCACAAAAACATGCGGATGCTTGGCATTCCCACTGGGTTTGCGTGTGCGCCCCCATAGGAGAAGGTGGGTGAGCGTTAGGGCTACTAATAGGAGGAAGTTTTGTGCACCTCCTTAGTAGATCCCCGGGCCCTGCTGCACACCACAGAGGAAGGAGCTTGCAGCACGAGCTCTGCACCTGCAGCGGGTCAGGAGCAAGTGATCCTGGACCCAAACAGTTCACACTAACAGCTGAAAATGAGCACGTCAGCATCTCCGAAGGCATCTCTCTCACTAAGATACTACAAGAGAACCTGGAAAATCTTAGTCACAGAAAACATAATGAGTGCTAGATTTTTTTTTTAAAGACATTACAGTCAAACTTGTTTTATCACAGTGCAGCAGATGGTGCTTTAGCCCGCATCGAGGCAAGCAAAGATGTTCCTTCAACACACTGCCCCGTACCGCGCTGTGGACAGGCTGCAAATGGTACTCTCTGGATACAGACGTGAACAAATTACTGTGGTGCCGACCCACAGCACATCAACCACATCCACTGAAAAACCGAGGGCAGCTGAAAACCTGGAAATCTCCGTATTGCAAGCCTGTGCATTTCTCTCTGCACTGCACCACAGCCCGGGCAGAGGTTTGTGGAAGGAAGGTCTGAGTTCAGAGAGGACAAAAGAATGGAAACTGGGGACAGCAGTGACAGATCCCAACCCTTTCCGGCAAAGCTGGAAAGAAGTAAAATGTGCCAGTAAAAAAGAGAACCAAAGCCCACCTATCCTGCAGAGAGCACTTCCAGAGCCTGTAAGATCCTTTATGTCCGCTCCTCCATCCCATGGCTCCACACGATCCTTTTTATTTTTGGGTTTTTGTTTCCTCTGTAAACGTTCAGACCATTTAGGAAGCCAAGAAGAACAGGAAATTTTAAATTTAGAGCTCATCCCATGTGCTCATCCCACTTGAAAATCTTGTCGGAGGTTGTTCAGTTCAACCCTCTCAGCATTTTGCTGTGACTGGGAGCTGGACGTCGCTGAGAGAAGAACCAGTGATGGCCCCCAAGGCACACCTAGCATTTCTCTTCCGTAAAGGATAGCTCTTTGTGGGGGGATCACCTAACACTGACAATTCCTCTCTTAAGCAGTTGTAGCCCAGGAGAACAAGTGTTTGGTCCGCTTTGCTGATAAATCTGTGACAGCCGAAGGGAGTCCCTGCCACCACTGGGATGCTTGACTGCTTAGGATCTTCGCCTTCACGATTTGGTAAACTGGCTGGGTCATCTTGATGGGACTCATAAATTTCAATTAACGACCCCAATATTATTCTCCAAAGTTATCTGAAAGAATTTATCCACAAATATGTCATTATTGGCTATTGTTCCACTACTCACTTGTTTTTCCAGTGGCACTTTGTGATTTGATTGCTTCTTCGTCACACCAGGATGATCAAGCCAGTAAAGTGAGAGGCACATTAACGGTCATTAAAAATGATATGAATAGCTCTGGTGTTTTCATCACCGAGGTAGAAAAAAGAAGAAAACTGTCCAGCTTGCTGTACTTTTTTAAAAATAGCAAATAAATAACAACCTGAGGCTTAGAAAGCAACTGCTAATTAATGGGTTTAACAGCCTTTGCTGTTAAACACACGTACTGGTCCAATGAGTGCAGCCCGAACAAGACGCAAATAGAGGATTACAGGCAAAAGGGGCAGTAAAAGGGCTCCAGTCTTTTCTAAAAAGAGTGCTTCCATAAGTAGTTCATAAGTAGCGATAAAACATCTGCTGAGTGGTGATGACCTACTTGTTCAGAACAGGCGCAAAGTCAGACGTGGGTAGGAGCCTCTGCTGTGCTGCAAACTTTAGATTTATAGACCGTCTTCGATGTGATCGGCTCACGCCGATCTGAAAGCCTCGCATCCCTACGCACCACCTAACCAACCCTTTGCTGTTGCCCATGTATGCAGACGCACGTGAGCCATGCCCATAACCTCCACTGACCCACGCAGGAAACCAAGTTGTGCCATCAGCCTGAGGTTACCAAGAAATTCTGCTGCTCTCTCTGTCACATCCATTTCCTCCTCTATCTCTGGTCTCCATCTCTGCTGCGAGGCTTTCTGGCCCCACGGTTGCAAATTTATGATTTGGTTTACCACCTCTGGGTGAGTGAGAGACATCTACATCATCCCCAAGTGACAGCTAGTGCCTGAAAGGAGCTGGGAAGGGGAATGGGTCAGGGGAACGGGTCCCACCACGCATCACCAGACCCAGGGACAGGTCCTGGCCTCCTCCCTCCCTTGCAGGCACCTGCAATCCACGATGCCATGGCTTTCGGTGCACCGGGGGCTGTCCCTGGTTCCTCTCCCCGTGATTCCCAGGGTCCTGGCACTGCTCTTTGGCCACTCTCCCACTGCTGCTGCCTTACGGCGGCGCTGGGGCTTTGTGTCCCATGACAGAGGCGCTACGGGCGAAGGGTACAGACGCGGCGCGGCACTGCTGCTGGTCCCCTGCACTCAATGACACACTGCTGAGCTGTTTGCCGACGTGCAGAAGTTTCCCCACGCATCAGGGAAACTGATAGGTCTGTCTAAAGCGATTTCCTAATGCAAATCCCTCCCCAGCTTAGTACCTCTGCACGTTAATGCCCTAACTGCTTACCTGAAAAAAGCCCAGCGGGTGCTGGGAGGCAATGTTTCAAAGGGAATGGGAAAAAATATAATTAAGAAGAACGTGTGGGCCAAAATCAGTAATTGCTCAAAGGCAAAAGGAGACAACTTCAGATAAAAGCCTATCTCGCTTTAGCATCTCAGGACTTGGAGCGACGCACCTAGAGCCTACTTCAGTGGTATCTCCGAAGGTGGCTGGTTAAGAGCATCCACCTCTCCCTCGACGTAATGACAGGGATTTGGGCCATTAACTTTCAGTTGCTGAACCTCCCCGATATGGCCTGGCTGCGTGAGGTGCAGTGAGTACCCTAGGCAAGCAGAAAAGAAGATAAGGAGCAAACAGCAGCTTTCCAGCACTTTGTAACTTCTGATTTAGGTGGGTTGCTGCAGGAAACTAAAACCACTAAGGAAAAAGCCATTCTTAACAGCTTCAGAAAGAAAAAGAGCTCTTGGTCTGCAGGCCAAGAAGGCAGGCAGGCTGGATAGGTACCTGGCAGAGCAAGCCCAGCAGGTAACCCAACGCAGGAACCACTGGGCGAACGGGAACGTAAGACCTGCCCGAGGGTTGGGGGGGACAAAGCATGGGAAAATTGCTATTTTGTAAATACATCTCTCCTGCTGACCCCCACAATATTGCAGCCTCTTGCCCACCTGGGACACTGAAAGCCCCCTGCTCTGAGATTCGCAAAAGCCTGGGAGCACTTGAACTTCTTCTGGCCCGGTGGTGAGAAGACAACCTGCCTTGTTGCGACTCCCCTTTCACAGCTAGCCACGCACAGTTGCAATATGGAGATGCTAAATTGCGCCCTGGCCTTAATGAATGGCGAAAAGAAACCTCTACATCATCCCCTAAGTCATCAGCTAGATCCTGAAAGCAGCTGAGAAGTGTCAGGGGAACGGGTCCCATCCCGCACTACCAGACCCAGGGTAAAAAAGAAAAAGTAATTGTGAACGGGTGATGATAATTCAAAGAGAGTGTTTTTCCAGGGACGGGATTTTTAATGATGGGTCTGGTCTTAAAATTAAAGCCTCTGGGGATGAAGTATGTAAGCACAAGGACTATTTGGAGGGGTAAAGCAGGAGTAGGAGGGTGCAGCTGCCGGGAGGGCTGGGCTCAGCCTTGCTGGGGAAGCTGGGCTCACGCGAAGCACCAGCGCCCGTGTGCGAATACCAACAGGACGGGGTCTGTATCCGGGACAGCCGTGATGCTGAAAGGGGTGTAAAGGTTGTAGCGGACAAACAACGCCCCAGCGGGAAGCCGTGGAAAAAAGGGCAAGTGCGGTGCTTGTGTGCAAACAGAAGAGCGGGGAAGGGATGTTGTCCTCCTTCTGCATACCCGACTGCTGAAACCCATCGCTGAATGGTGCACGCAGAGCTGGAGCGTGTGGATGTTTCAAAGGGACACTGAAAATTGCCACAGAAAATGAGTTGCGTAGGCGTTACAAGGTGAGAGCTGTGGAGCTCTGGTCAGCTTACTGCAAGCCTGAATCATGGCGCATAGGTAACTTTGAGGGGAGGAAACACTGGGAAATAAATAGCTCTTTAACCAAGGGGGCAGAAAGAACAATAAGGACTAAAAATTGAAAAGAAATGCAATGAGACACTTTTTTTCCCCTATAATGATTCTGTTAGCAGAAACACCACAAACATGTGCTGCCAATTCTTGTTATTTTGCTACCATCACCATGTCTCTTGCTAAAGGTCACAGCTACCTTCATCAGGTACCACGAAAGCTGGTAGAGCTACCAAAGCAGCTGGTAGAGCTACCGGAGCAGCTGCCAGAAGCAAGGGTGAGTGAGAAGGGATGGATATCCCACTGGACATAAGACCCTAGGGAAGACATGCAGCCCTGGGTTCAGTGCCCGTCACAACCGTGCGCACCTTGTGTTAAACCAGACGTTGAACGGCACCTGCGCGCACCGACCAGCCCCAGCCAGCACCGCTCCTCTCGCCAGAATGGAAATGCCTCGAAGCGTTTTGCCCCTTTTTTTAGGTCATGCTTTGAAGTCCCTTTGAGAGGAGGCGGGATGTGGCAAGCAGCAAAGCCGACAGGCGTGGTCTATCTCGCCTTTTTATCCTCATTTGAGTTTAAGCTTTGCTTAGCGTGATGGATGGGGCTCGGCTGCCAGGTAACAGACACACAGTCAGCATTAGCGTCTTTGAGAAGCTCTGCGGCAGAATAGCGCGTGTCATCTGCAATCACAGCAGTCCCTCAATAATCCCAATATAACTAAATCAAAGCAAGGCTCAACTCCAGAGGCAGGGAAAACGAACATATCCTCAACGAAACATAATTTTGCCTTAGAGTACATAACACCGGGAAAAATTTGCTGGGCAGTAAAAGCCTCCTACAATATTAGGAAGGAGGATGACATAAGTTACAGCCTTGCAAGAGAACATTTACAGCTTTAACAACACGGTGCAATTCATTTTTACATGCAGAAGTGGGATCTCTGGCTCAACTGTAGTAGTATGCAGTGTTTTTAATAGAAACCACAGATGTGTAACCATGCACAAAACCTGTGTGTTTACAGGAACATCACTAGCCAGCAGCAGAGCAAAACCAAAATGCCTTCTCTATGAAAACCACATCTAGACAGCGTTGTTTGTTTTTTTTTTTTTTCTCTTGGCAAGCAAAATAATCTTTGCATCTCAGTCAAAGCAAGTCGTCCTCAGCCACAAAGTACTAAAGGATCAAAAAGTAAATTTGAGTGAAAACGTATGATCTTTTTGCAGGTCTTTTCTGTTTGGGCTCACCAGCCCCAGCTGCCTGACCACAGAGGTGTCCGGATCCTGGCAGATCAGCTGAGAAGAGCTCAAGATGCTCGACAAGCTCCTAAAGCATCCCTAGGCCAGGGGAACCAAGAAGGGTACGTAAAAGGATTGCGGTAAGCTGGACTGTCGCAGAGCCTTGTGCTGAACCGGCATGCAGCTGCTTTCAAAGCCGGAATGGGGAACCAGAAATCCCCTAGGAAGAGCAATGAACGGCTCCAGAGCTCAGCAAGGTGCACGTGCTGGAGGAGAAGTAGCGGTCCTGCACGGCCAGGAGCAAGGCTCTGTGTTCCCGGCTCTGTTTCCCAGCCCAGGGCTGCTTTTGCTCTGCCTGGGTGAGGATGGATGTTTTAAGAAACATCTGCTTCATATTGCACGCAGAGAGGCGAGGAGCACAGTGAGACACACATTCACTCCAGCCACCCAAGGACCTGTGTTCGCAAGGAAGCTGTTTCTGCAGGCCATCCAGACTCCTGGGAGACGTGAGTTGGGAGGAGGATGACTGCAGAGGTGATTGCGCGCTGCAAACGGCCACTGTGTGGGGATACACGTGCATGGGATAAAGCCCTGCCTGCAGCTTAGGCCCAGCCTAAATGCACTTTGCTCCGGACACAAGGATGGTAACATTGCCAGGCGCTAGCAGTGCCGGGTCACCCTCTCCCTGCTCACTCTGTGCTGGAGTGGGGGGTGTCTGAGGGGCTCCCCGGGTACGTTCCTGCTCTGTACGGGATGGCTTGCTCCAGAAAGCCTGCCTGCGCTCGCCAGCTGCTCAAGGCAGGGGCATGAGCGCCGTGGGGCTAGCAGCCAGCGTGCGTGAGGACAGCCCTGCACGGTGTGCGGGACCCTGCCGGGCGGGGAGAGGGGTCTTCACCTCACCTGCCAGGGGGATCTGTTTCTTGCACCCCCTCCTTGGCGTTGCCTGACGTGCTCTCTGGGTCTGACTTGGTGCCGGAGGCCGGAGAAGAGCCCTCGGTGCCTAGGGATGTCTCCAAGGAGAGGGCCAAGTGGATCAGCTGCCAGACGCTGTCCTGCAGGCGTCGCTCCCAGGTTTGCGCCGCCCGGGCAGGGGGTCCCAGCCTGGGAGGCGAGGGGGCAGGCGGGACCGGCAGGGTTGGTGGGAGCACAGGCGGCCTCCTGTCCTCCGGCTGTCTCGGCACCCCTGCTGTGGCCGGGGGGAGCTTCTTCGGCAGCGGCTTCTGACTCGACAGTGCATAGGAGTACTTCAGGAGAGCGTCCACGTTGGTGCGCAGCAGGGCATCAGCGGGCGAGAGAGAAGCCCGCCCTGGAGCCGGGGATAGAGCAGGGCAGGGGGGCTGAGGGACCTTTCCGAGGCCAGCCAGAAAGCTCCCGGGGGAGGAAGAGTAGCTACGGGAGAACAGCAGGAGAGCAGGGGTGCCCAGCGCAGCTCGGTGCAGCCGTACCTTCTTCCATAGGAGAGCTTTCGCCCCTTGCCCAGGAGCCCGCAGCATGAGGTTGCTCCATTGGGAGGAGAAGGTTTTTTGGAGGAGACAAACTCAGACATGAGATTCGCTGAGTGGAGGAGAGAGGGAGAAACACAAGTCCCGCTGTGGTATCTTCCCTTCCTCCTCACCTCTTCCACCTCCCAAGTGATGCTCCCCCCCTCCCCGGTCTGAATCCTGCTCCCCACCTTGGCGTAGAACTGGTGTTTGAAGCATCGGTACTGGGCGAACTGGCAGAAGGTCTGAAACCACGGTGCCTCTGGGAATTCAGAGCAGACCGGCCCTGGAGAGGGGTGAGAGGGAGATGTGGGATGGGGGCACGCCGCAGGTTTAGGCATCTGCCCCCTTGGCAGATGGGGACCTCTGGGATGGCTGCTTTCAGAGCGGCTTGTGGTTGAAGGGAAAGTCAAAGCTCCCCAAGTGGAGCTCCCAGCCTTGTGCTGTTATAGCTCCCGATCCCAGGTGCCACATGCACTTTCCCTCCAAACCACCCAGGGTTTCAGTTCGTCCTGCTGACCTTTTTCACGCTGTTATCTTCCCTTTTACAGAGACCCAAACCTCCTGTTTCCACGATCTGATAAGGACTCTGTTATTAGTTCTTGAAGGGTTTAAAAAAAAAAAAAAAAAGGCAAGTAGTGATGTGATGGGTTAAAAAGATGACCAGACTGGGCCTGGGAACACCAGAGGAAACAACCTCTTTGGAGCAAAATACTTTGACAGTGATTTCAGCCGTGCAGGGGACGGAGGAAAGTCCGTAGGGCTGAGATCCCCTGCACACGCGTGCACCATAGTCTTGACCAGCGCTGCCGACCCTGCTGGCCCGAAAGCTGCAGCTCTTCCTGCAGTGACTGCAGGACAGCCGAGGCCACGCAGGAGAGCCAAAAATCCCTGGGAGGTTTAGGGAGAGGGGTGATCTTCTGCTCTGCGGGTGCATGGCCCAGCTAGCACAGCCAGCCCTCTGCAGAGAGCAAACGGGTCAAGTGCTGGCTGAGACGGAGGAGGTTAGCAGTGGAATTGCACTGCTCTCCTGTTAGTTGCTTGTACACCATCTTTTACACTGTACATGCTGCTTTTTTTGTGCTGAGCATACAGATTTACCAGCAAAAGCAGAATTTCAGGTATCCACCCAGCCCAGAAGAATGCCCAACTTGTAAGGAAGAAGCCAGACCACCGCTCTGTCCTTTGGTGATGCCCTGTGAAATCCCTCCAGGACGTGGGGGATCGGGGCTCGGCCAGTGCAAGGGAGCGGGAGCTGCAGCATTTTATTCCACCGCTACCCGTTGGGCAGGGGAGAAGCCCAACCATTTGCCAATCCCAGTGTTACCCTGGCTCTCCCAGGCCAGGACTGCAGCCCCAGCAGCACATACCGGGCAGTATTACAGCTTGCTGTGTCCTGTCACAAACATTCCTATGATGCTACAGAAACTTTCCATTTTTTGGGGGGGGGGCGGGGGAGAAAAAAAAAGTGCATTTTCATTCCAGCACCTGGGAAGTGAAGGAAAACTTGACACAGATAAAGTTTCCTGCAGGCTCTCTTTGCTGGTCTCTTGATTTTCACCATGGCTCTGCTTTCTGAAGCACGATGGCATGGCCTGAGGAGCAGCTTGCCGCCTTTAGCACTGATCCCCATCTCCTCTTTTCTCTCAACTCATCTCCCCTATGGAAATACTCTCTTTCAGTCCTCTGACCTTCCTGCCAAGGGGAGCCCTTCCAGCTCCAGCTGCTTAGTTTAATCACTATGAGCTTTTGCCTCTTCCCTCTGCTCCTCCTGCCCACGTGCTGGCTGCAAGCGGCTACGGCTTCTGCTGGGTGTCAGGAAGCCACCCCCTTGGGCTTTGTGGCCAACTTCACCCACAGGAGCTCCCAGCACGGGGAGGGGGTGTGTGTGTGGAGGCAATTAATTAACAATTGCATCGTCACTAAAAGATGGAACCAGTCAAGATATTTGCATGCGTTCATCATGAAACACTCTCCCGACTCTCATCTTCCACAACAAAGAGTGTTGAAAGGCTACATGTAGGCTTCCCGTGTTTAAAACACAAGGTGACCGCTTTCCTCGGCACCACACCTAAGAGGCACAATTAACGGTCATGAATATTTGGATGTAGACAGCACTGCCATTTATCTGTAAGGACAGTAGAGACAAAACATGTGAGGGCACGTGCTCTGCCGCATCCACTCGGCCTCTCAGCCCAGCTGCGACACGTGCCAAAATAGCCCCAAAACTGGAAGAAAGGGAACGCAAGGGGGAATAAAGTCTGCCGGATGGGTCTGTTGGGTCGAGAGATGGAGGAAAAGAAGGCAAAGAGGGCATCCTGCAAAATTGTCCCATCTCCTGGCATTCCCAGATGCTCCTGCTCTTGGCGGCTGAGCCTCCGAAGGCAGCCGCAGTGGGAGAGTGGCTGGTTAGGCCAAAGAGCAGTGCCAGGGCGCTGGGCATCGCCAGGAGAGGAACCAGGGACAGCCCCCGGGTGCACCCAGAGCCGCGGCATCATGGATTGCAGGTGCCCGCAAGCAAGGACCCGTCCCTGGGTCTGGTGGTGTGGGGTGGGACCCGTTCCCCCGACACAGCTGCAGAAACAAGCAAGAAATAGTTGCCCTCAAGCTGCAGTCCAAATAAGCACAGTTGGCTGATCACTCAGTTCATTGACGTTCATAGCTAAATATAAAGCCACATTTTTTTATGAGAAAATTGTTCCTATTTTTTTTCCTCTGAAGAAAAATACAACAGAAGTAGTCCCAAGTTTTTCAGCTGCACAGATATAATTATGCCACTTAAATTCACTGATGCAGGGGTGCAGGGAAAGTAAGACGGCAGAGATTTAAAGGGTGCTGTTGCTATGGCGCTTCCTGAACTGGGATGTTTCTTGGCTCCTGAAATGTTAAACACTTAAAAAAGCAGCTTATCAGCTCAAGCTTTCTTAAAGGCCCATGAGAGCCCATGAGACAAGCTTCTACGTTAAACCCCAGATCAAGCTGGAAGGAGCCAGCCAGGTTGTAAGATGAACTGTTGGGAAGAGATGATGAGCTTCAGCGAGCTTTAGAAAACGGTGGCCAGTTTTTTTCCCCTGCCATCCCACCAATGGAGATGTGGAGAAACGGAAGAGCTGGTGGCCGTGGCTTTCAGCCCGTGACCTGTGAAGAGAGGCTGGGGCAGCTGGGCTTATTTAGCTGCGTGAAGAGGAGACAGGGAGGTGAGTTAATGGCAGCCCACAAGGACCTGAAGGAAAGCTAGAAGATGACAAAGGCAACCTCTTCGTGGTGGTTCCAGACAACACAAGAGGGAAAAAACTGCACATTCCTGTTGGGAGGTTAGGACTGGCCATTAGGAAAAGCTTTTTTCTCAAGGAAAGCAGTGCAGCACTGGAAGGGGTGCCCAGAGAAGCCAGAAAACCAAACTCCCTTGCACAAAGCCACGGTGCTCTAGTGCTGGGACCGTCCTGCTCCAAGCCGGGCTAGAGACTCCAAAACAACCCATCCCACCACCATTCCCATAATCCTGTGGCATTTCAGGGTAGAGAAACAGCTGGCACTGCTCCAGCTGGGGCGATGATCCCCTCTGCCCCTGGAGGTGGGGTGACGTCCCTACCTTTGGGGACACGGCCATGGTTCTCCTCCTGGTCCAGCTGCAGGACGGCGGGGCTGAGGCAGCCGTGTGCCTGGCGCAGCTGGCAGGACACCTCCGCCTTCCAGGGGGGCTGCAGTCTGGCAAAGAAGAGCTGGTACTCGCTGTCTGACAGGGGGCTGCCCGGAGCGGGAGGCACCGGTGGAGCAACAGAGGACATCAGCAAGGTCAGCAGCCCTGGGGGAGAAGGCAGGCTGCGCTTGGCCCTCCTTAACGGGAGCAAGCGGTGGTGGAAACAAAAGAGCAGCTGGCAGGGCGGCCTGCTCCCATCTGCTGGTGCTGAGCGGGGCGCTGGGATGAGCTGGCCTGAGGTCTCCCTCCATCACCCCTGCTTGCAGGGCCCCAGGGGAACCAGGAGCCCTGGGGCAAAAGGGGGAAAAAGAATGAAAAAGAAGGGAAAAAAGGGGGGAAAAAGAGAGGAAAAAGAAAAAAAGAAAAGACAAAGAAAAGAAAAAAGAGGGGAAAAAAAAGAAGAAAGAAAAAGAAGAGCTCTGAGGTGGCCCCAGGAGGGTGGGCAGGGGCTGGCGGGGGCCACTCACCCACCAGGCAGGGCAGCCCCAACATGTCTGCCCCAGCACCCCGTCCCGCTTGGTGGCCCCGGTGACGGCGGAATGAGAAGGGGACAGTGAAACGGGCGGGCCGGGGAGGGGCCGAGGAGGGGAGCCGAAGCACAGGCTCGTGCCTGGGGGGCTGTGAGGGGAGATGGGCACCCCACGAGGAAGGAAGAAGCTGGGGCCACGGGGACAAGGCAAGCAGGAGGAGGCAAGATGGGAGCTTCCCCCTCTACTCGGGGACATGGCGGTGGCTGGCAACAACCTGCAACAGCATCTGAGGCCTGGCCAGGCTACCCCCGAGCTGAGGGTACCCCAAAAGCAGGATCTTTAAGGTACTTGCACCCCAAAGCATTTTGTGCTCTTAAGGAGAAAGGGGACAAAATCTGTTCCCGTTCCACCTGCGGGGATTGAGATGCACCCCGTGCCTCCCCGGGGAGCATCCCAGCACTGGCTTGCTTCAGGACGCGGTGAGAAGCTGGCTCGATCCCTCCTGGGCCGCTGTGCCGCTTTCTGAACCCCGAGTGACGGGAGCACCAACTGGTCTTCCTCTGCCTCCAGTGCCGCCCTCTGCATGTCAAAACCTTCCCAGGCAAAAGGGGGAACGGTGCCAGCGAAAGAGGCTTTGGGACCACCAGCGCAGAAGTGCCCGGAGCTGCACAGGCTCATTTTGAGGGAGACCTGCGCCCACGTGCCCGGCTCTTACTACAGAGACCGAAGCGAGGAGCACAGGCGCAGCGACCCACGGAGAAGCAGCCGACGCAGCGCTTCCCATGGCTGGGCACTTTCTGACAGGGAAAGACACAACCATAACCATCATGGGCAAGCAGCTGTCAGGGTGGTTGGAAGGAAAATGCTTGGCACAGCAGCTCCTAGAACTGCATCCGTAAGCAAAATGCAGGGTGGCACGGTGGCTTTGCGTACCCGCTGCATCTCCCCCCAGCCTCAGCTCGGCTGAGAAACGACACCTTTGCAGAACCGAAGAGGAGCTGCGGGCAAAGCGAACAAAGTTTTCGACAGCGTAGCAGGATGCTGCTGAAGAAGCCACCTCTGTCGCAAAGCCTGGGAGATTCGAGCAGCTCTGCTGGATGCAGCGGCTGCAGAGTGCTGCGGATGTGCTGGCTGCGCTTGCGAGGCTGACACATTGCCTGCCAGTACCCTGCGTGGCCATACGGGCTATCAAGGTGAAAACTCCTATCACCGCAACCATGCAGCCTGTTAAAAAAGTGTCTGGCAACAGCACGTAGCTCTGTGGTTCCTTGCAGGAGACAAGCTGTAGTTTGCTCTAAGATGTCTTGTTGGAAGGTAACGTTTCTGAGAAGCTTGAAGCCCGACCATTTAACAGCAGCATTGAATTTTAGGATGCTTTTGCAGATTCTTAGAAACACAGGAGATGTTTTCCAGCTAGCTCTTGCCGCTCACATTAAAACAGGCAACACTGCTAGGGCTTGCAAATTTTAGACAGTTCCTAGTCTTCTGTTGCTTAGCTTGAGATATATTGCTTATTAACTGATTTTAGACAACTCCAGGGCCTTCAGCTCCCCAGCTTGGTTAATCCCCTCTGCTCCCCACTGACAGCAGAGCCCAGGCTGAGTTGTGTCATCCTGACTTGAGCAGCTTCCCAGGGGAACTCAACGCCGACCTCAGCGGCTGATGGAAATGCGTGACCTAGGAAAGCACACCAACGTGGCACGTCGCGCAGCGTTATTAATGGCTGGCAGGTGCTGGCTACACAGCCTGCGTCTACATGTGCCAGCAAGAGATTTATGGCGTATGAAAACAGGAAACAAGAATGAACGGGCCAGAGTCCCCGGACGTACACTGAGAACTCAAACATGAGGCAGAAGATGAAGGAGCTGTCAAAGAAGGCCTCCTTGGCTGATGCTCTAGTAGCAATGCCTGTGGGGAGCTACTGTGTGTTTGGAAAGAAGGCGGCTAGTGGTGTGAGGACAGGCTGGCTACTTAGCACTTCTCATGCATTGTGGCATACACTGGATTTGGTTCAGGTTGTCAAAAATCCTTCAGGGAAGTCTTACAGTCCACAAGTGCGTTCAGAAGTCTGCGGCGTGCGCTCAGCAGGGTCGGGAGACTGCGAGGGCAGGAGACACCACTGTGCTGTTCAGCTTTGTGCCAGCTGGCTACGGGGCACTTAAGTGCCCGCAAAAAAGAAGTCATCTTTGGGGAAGGGATGAGGCCAGCAGGAACAGTAGTTTGGACAGCGGGCATCAACGTGGCAAGCTGGCGGGCAGTCTACTCCCTACCGCAGTGCCAAGCCATTATAGTGGTCAGTAACGCGCAGTACAGGGGTGATGTTCATTCCAATAGCCTCTCATTTCTGAGGGTTGACTTGGCACCCATAAGGTCCCGCCGATGACACGTTACAAGCTGTATAATTCACGCACTGAAGCAGATTTGCCACCTTGTTTTCAGAGCTACCACAAAATGGTGTTTCCTGCAGACGGTGTTCTTGCGCTTGCAGCTCGGCAGGCTGATGTACGCAGCTGTAACCCCCAGGCCTACAGCGTGCCTGACACCAGTAGCGGGTACGTGTGACAGCAGGATAACAACTCACTGCTGTTACAAGGAAAGGAGCTGCATTTTCCATGTTGCTATCCGATTGCCATGTCGATTCTGAGCTTCAGAAGAGCCTGTCTGGTTTGTGAGGGACCACCCTTCGGCAGAAAAGCTCCTCTTCCAAGTTAGTCTTCTTGTTGTCTTCAATACCTAAGTTATTTCTCAGTATTTTCTGCTCTGCGTGTTCCGCCACAAACACCACCACCAAGCAGCAATGTCTGAAAACCTCTTGAAAATCCCAGGACCGTGGCTCACAGACCCTTCTTCCTCTGCTGCGAGGGTTATAGTCCCCCTTCCTTCATCAGGCTGATAGAAAACATCACAAGATCAAGGTGAGCACCCAAAAATATCACCATCTTGGATGCGATGTGCTGAACCAATCCCCCATCCCTTTGTTTCTCTTTGACCTTGCGCAGATGGAGGGTGTACGGTGCACAACCCTCAGCCTGGGATAGCTAAGGGCCACGACGAGGTGGCAAATACAGCCAGAAGAGGCTAACCTCGCCGTAGCAGCACGATGCCAAGCTGGGCCCTGGCTCTACTGAGCAACGGACCAACGGGGAAAGGGTGACTGCAGAGCCCGGTCACGGCGATGCATAGGATCCTCAACGTGCCCACTAGCCTAACTTGGCAAGAAAAAAGCACACTTGGGCACACAGAGCGCTTAACCGAAGAAGAAGGAACGATGGCTGGTGTTTGTTAGGTTGTGTCAGCTCTGTGAGTTAAACTGGGGGGGAGCAAGGCGGGGAGAAGATGTCTGATCAGCTCAAGAAACTCATGGAGGCTACAAAGATTAGGTGGGAATTCCAGCCTCAGTGCCTTGTCAGACAGCGTCCCCAGAAAGCGTGTGTCTTAATTTAAAACATAAGCAGAGATGATAGAAAAATGCTTCCAAAACCACCTATTATGGGGGGGGAGAGGGGGAAAGTGATTTCAGAAAGGAAAGTCTGGTAAAAATACCTAAATCTGTTTTCTCACGTTAGCTGGAGTGAAAAATCAGAGTACTGGTGCAGCCATAACGGTGCTGTTAACTGCAATATGTTTGTATATCAATATGTTGCTAGAAAAGAAGCAGGAGGCTCTTTGCTTATGGAGGAGGCTGCGAGCAATTCTGCTTGTGTAGCTGTTAGGACGGACTAAGGAAGGGACCAGCAGAGCCCCTGAGACGCGGTGTTGCTTCCAGAGCATCAAAGGAAAGGGAAAACCATGCTACCTTCATTTATTAAAACACACACCTAAGAGAACAGCAACACTCTGAATGGGTAGAGAAGGGGGTCCAAAGCCCATCACAGTCCTACCCTCTCCCCTCCACTGATGACAACATTTCACAGCAACGGCTCCGGCTCTCCTTGGGGTCCTCTCCTTGCCCACTGGGCTTGCTTTCTTGTTAGGTCCCAGTTCCCAGGGCATAGGGTTTTGCTCCGGTCTCAGCAACCAGCCACCATTTGGCAGCTGCCAGGGACTCAGGCTTGCAGAGGTGCCCTTGCTCCGCGCCGGCTGCGGCTCTGTTGGTGACACTGCTGGGTCTCACTTGAGGGTGCAGCAGCTTCAAGCAAGAGCACCTTTGCTCCGTTCACACGAGGCGTTGGAGAGTACGGAGGAACCTCCCTGATAAAACAACGCTGGCACCTACAACCCTCTGCCCATCGTACGTCTGATCTGCTGCTGGTGTGCACAGCACCGGCCCCACCAGTGACCATAACATCGCAAGCAAAATGAGCTTCAGAGCCAGAGTGCAGCCGTCTGCCCGCAAATCAAACAACCCGGGGGTGGATCTCAAGGAGAGGCAGAAGATGGGAATGCTGTTCATCTGCGATGTGGGATAACGAAGCTGCTGGCCAAGACAGCGGTCCCCAGCAGGAGATGGGGATGCAGGACAGGGATTTAGGTGTCCTCTAGTGCTGCATCTGGAGGATGTGGAGCTGCAGCTCAGGAGCGGGCCTGGGCTGCTAAGATCAGCTGCCACCTGGTGCTAATGGAAGAGCGGACAGCCCAGCCAAGAAGCCATCAGAGCCATTGCACAGCAGCCAAGTCAAGGTCCTCTTTCCAGTTCAGCTCTAGGTCTTCCATGAAGCAGAACCTACTTCAACAGAAGAGCCTGATGCTGAACACCTTCATCCTGGTAGCCACGGCCCTGTGGGAAGGGATGTGGGTAGCAGCCCACTCGGAGAAGGGCTGAGGTGTCCATCTCCACAGACAAAAGCGTTAGAGAGCGTGCTGATTTACACCAAAATGATACGAATTGCTGACTTTAATCACAGATTAAATAATCTTCATTCCGCGGTTGTACTTTAGTTCTGCAGGTTTACTGTCACTGGCTGCGAGCTATGCGAATATGCTGATAAATATAGACTTTACATTAAAATTGGCACTCATTTTAACCTGGTGGATATGTTAATCTATTCACATTTATACAAACACTGTACAGTTATAACATGCATTAATTCAGATGATACTTAATTTACATTTTATTTTGTTAGGAAATAGTGAATGAAGGATTTTTTTACTTGTCATTTAGAAAATGGAATATTTAATTGATTGCAAACCCAGCATTTAAAAATGGTTTCTTGAATTAATAATGGAGCGGATTCATAAAAGCATGCTTGCGTGAGCTGCTCTAGTCTTTTTAGGCAGGCTGGTTTAGTGCAAGAACAACCCGATCTAACCCCAAAGTTAGTCCTAGTGCGAGCAGGCGCTTGGACTACAGAGCTCCAGAGAGGTTTCTTCCCACCTGGATCTTTCGGCAGTAACTCAGTGGGTTCTTCCAACGACCGGACCCTTCACGCTTTCAGAACGAGGAATCTCACGGTCTCACACTTTTTTTTTCCTTGCTTGTTGTTGATGTATAAATAAATAATTCCGGCCTTTTCTCCTCCCAGCCTGGTTTTCAGCTTTGAATGAGTTACTCCTTCAATGGCAGCGACCCAAACCGCTGAAATTAAATTGTCCGTCTGCAAAATCAGACCGAAGCGGGCAACTTGCTGAGCATTTTTTCCACAGTAGGCTTTAGGAGCTTAGTGTTTTTCACAGGTTTGCCTGGCCTTAAGACGTGGGCAAAAATGTCTTTTTTAAACGAAGACTTAAATTTCTTTTATGTATTCAGAAGAATAAACATAAATTAGCATAAATTAATCAAGATGTTTGACTGTTTTAATAAATGAAATGCATTATATTTGATAAAAACAGCTATGTTTCTTCTGCTACCGTAACTACTAGGCAACGGAGCTGGAGAAACTTCCTTCAGTTGTCTTTGGAAAGACTGATAGGACATTTTCCTTCCTTCTATTAGTCTTTAACTCTTTAAATGCTGCAGTCTTCCTTCCTCACTGCCGCTGCTTTAGAGCAGCCAGGATCACGCGCTCCCCAAGTGTTGCCACTCAGCTTGTCAACCTCTCCGCGGTTTGTCCTCCTGGTTCACGTGGCAGGGAAGAAGTAGAGCCACGGTTGGTTATACAAAGGACAACGGCTCAGAAGCGGTCAAACCAGCCGGGTCTGCATCGCGCAGGTCCTCCAATCTAAGCTGGCTCAGAAGTTAGGGGAATCACGCTACGTTAAACGATCGAGCGCTTGGTACGTGACCGGTGTGCCTTGCCCCGCTCCGGGAGAAACGAAATGTCGGCGCTCCTGTTGCCAGTTCACACAAGACTTTCACCGTGGTCTGGGCTCGGTCACCTCAACGTCCTGCTGTGCTTTGGCTGAAGCTTCGCTTAGCCAAGAGACTGCCGAGGTCCCCTCCGTACGCCTCCTTTCTGGGGCTTGAAGTGCCACCTGTTTCTCTGGAGACATCAGAGGGGAGCAATCCTGCCGTCGTCTGTAACTACCACCTCTCGACAACGTATATCTGCAACGAGAAACGTCCTGGGAGGACCCGGTCTTATTTTCAGCCAGTATAAACAAGTTACCTCTTGGGAATGCTTTTCTTCTCCGCTGCCACCTTGAGATCTCTCGCCTGATTTGGTCAGCATTTGAATCGAGCCTTAAGAGCGCCAGCAACATCACCTTCCACCCGCAGCCACACAACTGCTGCTTCTTATCTGAGCTTGCTCTGCTACAGAGCGTCTTGCTACCCAGCATATATCTGACCTGATCTAGGACCGACAGCAGCCCTGCTTTGAAGGGGAAGCTGGACCAGGTGTCCTCCAGGGGTACCTTCCAATCAGTGGTTCCAAGTCTAAGATATATGTATTTATACGCACTAATTGTCTCGTAAAAATTCATCCCCGGTAAATCCAAGCGAGTATCACTGAAACACAATCTACAGTCGAGCCTCGAATGGTCTGCTTAAGCAGAGAAGCCTTACACAACCTACTAAACAGACAGTAAGAGCCTGCCTACCACGTGGCTCTGAACGGATAGTTAGGTAAGCGATACCTTAAGAGCACTTAAGTACAGGCTGGACGTTGCTGAGCTACGGGGCTAGTTTCATCGCTTGCTGTGTTTGTAAGAGATGAAGGTCCCACAGCTGGAAGGCGACGGCGGTGGCTGGGACGGTTTCTGTGCACGTCACGCAGCGGACGTGGCGGTGGCAGAGCCTGGGGGCCGGGAGCTTGCTGAGAGGGGAATACTTTGCTGAACAGCCTCATCGACCACGCTTGCCCAGCTACCCAGGAATGATGCCCATGACTGGGGCAATCACAGCTGGACAAGGCAAACCGGTCACTTGTGTGCGTGACCAATTATTGTTAATAAACGGGCTTAAAGAGGTTGGCAAAGGTCTTCCCCTCTTGTCGTGCGGTACAACTCCAGCTTCCCGAAACTCAGGCTTGCCTTTACTCACCAGCTGGGCTCCTTCCAGTCCCTCTAAAAGGGCGATTTCTCCAGCTCCGTTTTAGAAAGCGTTTATGTCGCACCGACAGCTCTTCCAGGAAATCCGCAAGCTGGCCAGTTCTTTAAAGGAGTCCAGGAGTACTTTAACTTGGCGTATCCCATTTTTAAGCACTTCAGTTCTAGGTGAAGTAAACTTTTCAGATCCCATTAGCACTACAGTGATACAGGTAACTATTAACAGCAATCTTTTTAAAAAGAATCAAACTCAAATCAAATAATTTTTGACTGACCTTTTTTTGCTGCTTCCAGTCGAACTGATTTGATTTTGTTGACCTGGATTTCTTGCTTGTTTTCAGGAGAAGCCATTGCCTTAGCTGCTGTTCCCGTATTGCACATCTGGACCGCCACGGCAGCCGCCTTGCCCGCGTTACGGGCCGGCACGGAGCCGGCTCTTTTCCAGCCCTTTAGGCTTTCCCTGGCAGCCCAGAGACTGACGGAGAGCAGACCACAGGCATCTTCGGGTGGCTTTCACAGGACGACAAACGCCATTTACCCAAGACTGCTGATCAAAAATGCGTTCGCCCCAATAGCTGCTATTTAAAATCCTCCTTACTGTTTGCCTAGGAAGTACATCATCCCCATATGACACCAGCACCAACACAGAATAAATATTTACAGAACACTTCCCCCTCCTCTCATTACAAACAATTCTGCTATCGGCAGTTGGTAATGGACATGTGCCATCTTCAATTATATCAAAAACAAAAGGCATTCTAAAAAAAAGCCGCTTATGCTGCCAGCCTTGTCGCTTACAGGCTTTGTTCCCACCGGCTTCATTTTTGTACTTCGTAATTTCTAGCTTCTATTGATGTGATTATTTCCCCCCCTCGGTGATTAAATATTGCACCGTTACTGCCCTTATTCCCTTTCTTCCAAGGTTAGTTTTTAATGTCCCCTCGTTTGCATTTATACTCGTCAGCCATTTAAAAATCCGCAGTTTTCATCCATATTTTTGTATGAAATCCCTCTTCCCGTGAGTCTTCCCCCGAGCATTCCCTCAGCTGCCACCAACGGCCCCTGGATGCTCCCCGCTGCTGGCCGAAGCACCCCTCCATGGGGCAGGAGCAGGACGGGGGGTACGCGGAGCTCCCCGCCTTGCGCTCCCCGCCGTTTTCTGGCACCGCATCAGAACCTGGTGTTTCGCACGTGTTTGGTGTTAAATCATCAGGGTGTTCCAGTTCTCAGTGTCCCAAGAAGCACAACGGTAACCCTGGGCCCAAGCTTTAGCCCGAAAACGGGAGTCTCCTGGTCTGCCTCCCCCCTCCGCATCCGACGCCGACCGCAGAAGACCCGACGCGTGCGTTTCCTAAACCAGACCTACCCCGCGCAGCTCCTCCTGCACAGTAAGCTGCGCCTAAGCAGCGGGCTGTCTTCTTTCCCGCTTTGCTGTGCGACACCCCCCCGCCCGCTCACGCTCCTTTCAGGTTACACCACGTGCATTCATCAACTACTTCTTATCCTTCAGCAGCAGCGGCTCCCTTACAGGGCCGCCGCTTCCAACCCCTCGCTAGCCCACAGTTCCTAGGAAGCTTGCTGCTAACGGCGGCCGTTACGGTCCAGTGTCCTGCCCCACCACAACCAAACCACCCAGAGGAGCGTCCGCGTCCTTCGCCGCCCTCGCGCTTTGCGCAAAGCCTGTTTTCAAGCTCGGACTGCATCCTCCCTTTGTTCTGTTAGTCGAGCAGCAGCTGAGCTCTGGATAAACCCCAGCTGAAGACATTTGTTCTCCTGCCACAGCCTTCTCACCCACCGGATGACGGCCCAGCATCTCCCGTTACGAAGACGGTACCACACACACAACCGACATCTTCCAGGATTTATTTCCTCTCTGTCTGAGGAGGGAAGCCGCAGGAAAATGGTTTAAGACGATCTGGGGATTGAGATCCAGGCCGTGGCAGTGGTACCGCAAACCGTAGGAGCCATAGTCCGGACAAGAACTTACCTCTCTTTTTTTCCGTGCAAAACGGGAAGCTGAGCACCCCTTCTTGAAGCAAAAGCAAAGACTGACTCAGTGCTAACTTGCGTGAGCAGAAGACTTAACACCAGCTTGTGAGCCGACGGCTTCCACAGGGTCCCTGTACAACTACAAGGCGAGTAGCGTTGCTCTCCACCTACACGGTCCTCCCGATGGTTTTAATAATGAACCCCTCGAAGAGCTTTGGCTTCGCGACTACGAGAACAAAAACGCCCCATCGATCCTCATGCAAGTTATCTACGCGAGGAAAACATTTCATGTTTCAGGCGAGACGCTTAAACCCTCCTGCATAGCAGGGAACAAGGGGAAGAGGAGACTCAAACTCATCCATCTCCAGGCCACGGCAAACCTCCACCTCTCCTCATTTCAGAGAAGAGCACCGATGAAGTAAACAATCCAACAAAAATGTGAATAAATGCCCACCCTCTTGTGGGGGCACGACTGAAGGGGCAGATATTTTTTTTATGGCCACTAGAAAGCTTAGTAACCTTTTAAAAGTATATTAGGTGTATTTTCAAGCATGACTTCGGCAGAATGTCACTTATTAACACCTGTCAGGATTTTTACATGAAAAAGCCGTACCACATTCATCATTTAGAATAAAAGCAGAGCTGAGAGAGAAAGAATAACTAAAGAGACCAATTGCCACGCTTTACTTTGGAGGTGACGGCAAGGCAAACAGAGTATTTGTTTCAATGAACTTTATTTAATTCCGTATTATACAAGTGGGATCTGAATCCCCAAACTTCCCATCATCGACATAATGGAGAAGCCCCACTGCACAAAAGGAAGGGAGAATTTTGGAGCCAGAAGACAGGCTAGATCAAGCCATTTCTCCCCGTGTGGTCAGAAATTCTTCCTCCTTCACACAATGTGCTTCCCAGGCCAGCAGGTTTACCCCAGGAATAAGAGAGACAAAGCTAGCTCTAAACACTCCTCCCTCCTCCTCCTCTCCCCAGCAAAAGAGGCTGCTCAATGCCAGCAGTGGAATGGTTAAAGACAGGGAGTACATCGGGTTTTCAGTCTCTCAACCAGCCCACTAGATTAAGAAGTGGCCTGGTTACTCCCTCTCTCCTGAGAAAGATCCAGGAAAATCAAAGACCTAAAATGCTGAAGACTTACCTCCTTTCCTTCCCCCATCCCATAGCCTCGTTCTCTAAGCAGAGAGTAGGCAATGAACTCTGAGGAGGCTGAAGGAAAGCCAAGGAAAATCAGGGGCTACCTGAATCCCTGGGAATCTGGTGGCTACCCTGGTGCCCTCATTCATTCCCTTTGAGGTTCAGAGACCTGTTTGGAATAGCACACAGAGAGGGCCTCCCTTAGGGATTCGGAAGCAACCAGGGATACAGAACACACAGGAACCGCCGTGAGGGTACACACCATTCCAGGGATGGCCCAAACCACAAACAGGGCAAGACTCCCCCCAGCCAAGGCCCCAAGGGCTGGGGGAGCTGGGACGAGGCCCTGGCAGGGGGAAGAGAGCTCCTGCAGCAGTACTGAGGGCTCACAGGATTTTACTTCTTCTTCCTCTCCTGGGAACAGCGAGGGCAGAACCTGGTAGAAAGGGAAGTAAAAAGCCAGAGTTTAGGGCATGACATCAACCTCCAACACACAGTCCCAAGGGGCCTTTTCCAAGGTCCCAGACAAAGCCTTACTTCCAATTTTCCTTTTTAAGAGGTCTCCTAAGTGTGTACAGACAGTACTCTCCCTTCTGCCACCCAGGACCTCCCCTCTCCAAAGACCGGCGGGCCTTCCAGGTTGCTTGTTCACTCACCATTTTCCTCTTGGTTTTGTTGTCAGACCCACACAGGCAAAATGGAACCATTCAATGGAGCACTGTTGGGATGGAGAGCAGTCAGTTCAAGAGCAGTTTTCTTTTGACATCATTGCTTTTGGGCTACCGAAGCTTCCCAAAATTGGATCGCAAACTCCTAAATCCCTAGCAGCGATCAGGGAATGAAGACTCACACCCAACCGGCACGTTGTTAGCAAGGAGAACTCCCCTGCTCCCTTGCCAAGTGTGGGGGCAAGAAAACAACCTGTCATTTTAAGGAAAACCCTGAAGAAAGATGCACTTACAAGGCCCTAGCAAGCCACCCCTCTGCCCTTCCAAACCACCTTCCCGTGCAAGACTCTCCCTGCTCCCTTCTCCCCCATTTCCATCAAGCGCAGGCTCTTACATCTGGGTTGTCGCAGCCAATCATCTCCCCATAGGAGACCTGGTGGCAGAGGCAGTAAGTGGGCTCATTGGGGTCCACGGGCATATCCAATACATCCGAAGGGTGGACGTTTCCAAAGGTGACCGAAGGCATGCCATACTCTGTGCTACTGCAGGACGGGAATAAAGTAGGTCAGCAAAATAATCGGCTTCGAGTCCCCTCACATCTCCCAAGACAATGCCCTCGTTGGCCAGAGACAGCCGCTTCTCTTTTTTTAAGCGCATACACCCAACTCCACCGAAGCGACTTGCTTTCCCCTTCACGCCACACTCCCCTGAAAGAATTAAAAGGTCTCCGTCCTCTTGCTTCCCAAGAGGGGAGAGGGGACACAGCGTCTGGTCTGGGTGGGGAGCAGATCCTTCACAGGGCAGTCTGGCTAGGCCTCCCTTGCTCTGATTCGCAGTGATGCTCCTCATTCCCGCAAATCTCTTAAACACTTACGTGCGGACAAGCTTCAATTTCTTTTGGGCAGTTTTTGGCGCCTCCTCATCAGAGTTCTTCCCTTTAGAGCGAGCACGGGCAGCTTTCTTCTCTTTTTGGGCTCGGCCCTCTGGTAAGAAGAGAGAAAGGTGTTGCATCTGCCACCCCATCAAAACAGACACCTGATAGTAACGACCTCTCCAGCACTAACATACACTCCTACTTCAGAGCGTACATTGGCTTTGGGCCATGCACCCCATCGCAATTTTATCTAGCGGCCTTGAATGTGCTCGCACAAGAAGAGCCCAGGTCACCATCTTTTTACCTGTCCTTCAGATTCCAGCGTAACAGTCTTTGATCTGTACCACTCCAGTGCCTGCCTTCATCCCCACCACTTCCATAGTCACTTGGCTGCCTCCTGTATCAATCTGCAGCCCAGTGGTGGTACTCACTCTTCTTGCCCTTGCTGGAAGAACTGTCATAGTCACTCGACTCTATCTGCTTCTCCTTCAGGTCTGCTTCAAAGCGAGCGAGGTCTGTGTCCAGCCGCCGGATGTGTTTATCAACCTGCAAAGACGAGAGTGACCAGGAGTTACCACAGAAGGGAGCCCAAGAGGGCAGGGAGGGCACGGGGCTTGAACTAAGAGCTGAGAAGCAAGAGTGGGTAGGGCCTAAAAAGAGAGATCGGGGCCTTCCAGGCTTGGGGGCTTTAGTACACTCTTTCATACGCTAAGCACTAGACACTTCCCTTCATACCATCTCGTAGGTCTGCATAGCCAGCTGAACCTTGTCGTCCCCAAACTCCTTGCATTTCCCATAGGCCTCCTGGATTTGCTTGAGAAGCCCCAGTTTTTCCTCGGAAGACAAAGTCCGTGCATTGCTGATATACTCCGTGGCCAACTTATCGATCTCTGACTTGAGGTCTGAAACAAGTTCACCATTAAATACATAAATACACGTACGTACACGCACACTACAGTGCCCTCCATTAAGAGAGACTGAAGGATGAGAGCAGCTGCAGGTTTCTTCCCCAGCCCCGAGATCCCCGTGATAAAGGCAAAGGAAAGAAAAGCTGCTCAAGCTGCACGCTTCCCGTCTCGTCAACGAAACCATCTCTAATCCTCACCTTCCGTCCTCTGATCCAGATCTCGCATGAGCTGGAAGTTTCTCTGCAATTCAAACGGCAGGTTCTCGATACCTGCAGGGAAAAGAGGATACGTGGAGAAGTCAGGTTCCTGCCCGCGACGCCAAGGCAGGAACAAAGCTAGCTAACTCAACCGGTAACGACACATACACCAGTCCAGCAATTCCCAACACCCTTTCCTGGTGCACATTCGTATGCCTCCATTTGTTGTCAACTCCAAAGGAGACAGACTATAAAAACGTGATATATTTAATCCAGGAGCATAGTTCTATAATACATACTAGTTAACAGAAAACTGCTGCCATGCAGCAAGGCCTACATTAAGAAAGCAGAGAACCAAAATTTGTAATGAAGTCAGTCGTTATAATACAACATATCCATCCAAGAACTCCGTTCAGCAATGAAAAAAATAGTACAACAGCTGGTAAATAACGCCATTTAGCTCTTTCTAGACAAGGATGCCAAAATTAAAGTTGATCAAATGCTAATTCACTAAAAAGTGAGTCCGTTTTAGAGCATCAATTTCAGATATAAGAGACAGGCGACAGTTTGTGCAGAGCCAAAGAGCAAGTTTGAGACGGGACGGGGAGCTGCGAACAGCAGCCTTAACCCTCTGTCACGTGTTCCTTGCTCTGCCTTCTGCACCGTAACCTCAGTGCGGTCTGTCCAACACCTGGGACGATGCTATACATTGTGAATAATAAATGTTTGCAGGGCTCTGAACGAGCAATGTGAAGTTGATAGTCAATTAATTTTCAACGCACTATGCTACTCACCCCCTAGGCATCACCAGATGCTCAACTGACAAAGCTGATAAAAACAATCTCATTTTTCCATGCCTGTCTAATCAAACTGAGATCTAGCGTCACTGCATTAACCTGAAGTCCAAGCTTGATTGTTGTCACCTTTATACCTAATAAAAAAAAAAAAAAAATCTCTCACAGGTTTAAAAAAAAAAAAAAGGTGGGGGGGAAAAGCTCTTCAGAAACACAACATCAGCATGTCTCCTTCCTGAACCCGCTCTCCAACACGGGGAGAGTGGAGATAAAGGTGGGTCTACCCATCGTCAAAACTGTCTAACACACCAGCCCCAGCAGCTGTCTCTATTTTCACTGCCACACGTTTCTACAGCCGAGACGTTTCCCTGAAAAGCAATCAGCCGGCAGGGAAGGGCTGTATGCAAGAGGCAGGTTTTAACAAGTACTGCGCACGGGCCACGAAACGAATTCCTGTAAGAGGTAAAAACAACCGTGGGCCTCGCTGCGCTCAGACGCTGTTCCTTATTTTTTTGCACAAACAGAATATAGTAAGTTACACACAGAATCCTTATAAGCAATCAACCTATTGCTTCAATAGATTCCTGTTGCCATTTCTAATTTCAGTATCTGGGAGATGCCCAGACAGTAGGTGTCCTTAAGCACCCAGGTACATAATCACAGCACATACACGTCGTCCCCCTGCGTTCAAGGCCAGTTAACAGTGCAAAATGAAATTCCCCAAAAATTAGTAAGCAGCAAAACTAAGGCTGTCTGCACATTCCTAAATTTGATACTTCCATGTTTGTCCGGCATGACGGACTTCATACAAAGGCCAAGTAGGCGACTACCAGATTACATCCCTACGGCTCAAAAAAGCATCTCGGAAGCCAACGGGGACACCATGCTGAAAATTACCATTGCTTACAAAGGGAACTTATGGCAGGGATGAAATCCAGCTTGGGAATCCCAAGACCATGCCTTTTCCCTTCCTGCAATCCCCAGCCTCGTCAACTCCAAAACTTTCAATTTGTACGGCAAATGAAACACGGGTCGTACTGCAGCATGCTACTTTTCATTCCTCTCCAAAGCATCCCCTGCCGAAGACAAGACAGGTATCCTCTAAGGAAAACAGTATCTGTTCTTGCACCGCACACAGTATGTCAAATTTACACCGAGTTTATTAATCCTGGAAGATCATGACTTCTAAATTCTTGACTTTGTAGTTTTAAAAAAAGATTAATGTCATTTCTTGTTCTCTTCTAAAAAGGAAAGTCGGTAAAAGCACAAATTCCACCAGGTACAGTCCGTTTCCCCTCAGCGGGGCTAGAAACCTTTTAGATAGAGCCCCTGAGCGAGCACAAAACCCAGCAGGATGCTATTCTCTGGGGAGAACAACCCCGCCGAGGTTACGGCCACGTTTCACAGCGATGTTCTAGCAGCAGGAGAAACTTCTGCTTCTGCTACAGAACCTGAAAGGGACTGCGCTCTAGTTTTTACAGCCGTTACCGTAAAAATCGGCCACCACCTCTCGTTACCGCCAGCACATGCCCTCCTCTGGAAAGCCTCTGTCCTCCCTTTGCCTCTCCGTGCCTTGGTCTCATCTTTTCAGCCCAGAGCCATCTGTCCTTCGGAGACTCCCTCTCCCCAGGGCCTCTCCCGCTCGCTGCCAGCCCCGCGGCTCCCCTGCCGCGTTACCTGCCTCCGCGGGCAGAGCTCTCCGCTCCCGGCGGCTCTCGGCAGCGCAGAGCATTTACCAGTCAAGCACGTAGGAGCAATGATGTTCCAGAGGCTCATTAGCTGGGCAGGTTTCCACGGGGACTGATGAGACAAACCCCTGTCATTTGAATTCCTTCCCTGCTAAAACCAGCGAAATAGTTTCCTAAAAACCCAGCAAATCGATTATTGGGCCAAGGTTCGGTAATTGCTTTGTCAAAAAACTGGGAGAAAAACGAAACAATTGAGAGTACAGTGACTTTATAATCAGAAGTGTTATAACGGCACTTAATCTAGCCAACTGAAAGGGGAAAGAAGCTGAGTACAACATTAAAAATTATGATCCAGAGAGACTTTGGCAAGAACAAAAAGCGTAACAAGATAAAGCTGCAGGTAAGCAGGTTTTAACCGAGCAACAAACTATTTGTATGGTATATAGTTCAGGGAGGTGTATGGTATTGTGGAACGCCAGTACGGAGTTGTGTGGTATGGGGAAGTTTTCTACTATCTGCAGCTTAACTCAAAAGCTCTTGTCTACCCTTAATTAAAAGAAAAAAAAAAAAAAAAAGTGATGGTCTGCATCACAGAATTTATCACAGCGGTTCACAACGCTTGCTGAAATTGCGTGGCCTGCGCTGGGCGGGCTGTCAGACATCACCACCCTAACAGTCCCATTAAAAACCCAAATATTTAAGTTTCCATTTCCTCATTCCTACTAACACACCACACTTTCCCCCAGTCTTTCTAAAAACACTTATGTTATTTATGTTTCCTCCTGAATTTCTCCTTCTGCTGTTACAATACATTTGCTCTTTCTTCTTATTTTAAGAGGCACCTAAACTTTTCATGACTAAATACTATATATTGTAAAGTACCCAAATAATTATCAGATTCTGAAAGGGATCATCGTAAAGAAAAAACACCCTACAGGCATCCTTGATCACTGGAGGACAGTGAAGGGCTGTCAGTCTGTCCCAGAGAGGCAACAATCTGACAGAAAAATAAAACCGAGGGCCTCTTTCAACCCAAACGGCACAGCAGCAAGAGAGGAAGAGGAGGATGGGGAAGAGGTAAAGAGAAGAAAGCGCTCACAAGGCCAGCAGCTCGGCCCAAAGTGTGGGCTGCCGTTCATGCAACCGTGTCCGTCTGCAGATCCGCAGGGAACCCGGCTCGTTCCTGCCGCAGTACCACTACCCTGAGAATCATCAGCGCACATCTCATTGAGCTTTTCCTACCCCTTCCTTTTCTTACCTTGTTTTCATTTCCTACCACGAGTCTCTCTACCTACCTTCATCTTTCCTCTCCTCAATTCTGATCGCTACCCCCATTCTTCTTCCCTCTTCTTTATTCTCCTCTTTCCTCGTCATTCCTTCTCCCATTCCTTCTCCTGCAGCCATCCATAACCACGCCGTCTTGTCCCTCAAGAACCACGCACTCTCACTCCCCACAAGTCAGAATCCATCACCACCCTCCTTCCCCTCCAATTATTACTATTTTATTTATTTCTTTGCAGAAACACATGTGGGCTGTCAAGCGTAGGCAACCGATATTGAAACTTCAGCTATTTAACGGAGATGTTAACTCTGACATAGGCACAGAGAGAGCCTGAAAACTTTCGCTCCGCTCCGTTCTCCCACAGCACGTCTTTTAACGCTGCCGAACAACGGGTTTGTGCTACGGCAACGGCCAAATTCCTGACAAGAGATCCGTTGCACCAAGCGCTACGCAAATACGCAGTGCCTTTCCCGAGACATCTGTTCACCCACCGTGTTCAGGTGCGGGTTTAAATTTATTAAGAAATGTGAAAGTACAGTTTGAAACGTAACCACGGTTGCTTTATTGAACAGTACAGGTTTCGGCAAACACTTTAAACACCACATTGCTGAAGGTAATTAAAAAAAAAAATCCTGCTTGTGCCAGGGACTGCCACAGTGAGAGGGTAAGTGCTTTGCCCCCCGAGATAGGAAATTGGCTGGGATCTTGCAGGGAAAGCACACAGGACTTTTTGATGCTCTGTGATTCCCGTAATTTCGTAGCATTTGAAGGATACGGCAGGACAACTGGCTTACAGCAATCTTCAGGAGCTTGCTTGCTTCCTCGTTATGGGGAAAGATGTCTTTTATATCCCTCAATCCCTCCTTTTAGAGGGTATAGCCCTTTTAAACTGCTGCTTCTACCCTGTCCTGTGTTCTCAGCTAATTATTTATCCTCCTACGCAGTTTATTGAAATTGGTGCATGAGCATAATACGTACCTTGCTCTCCATTTACGGCTCAGCCCTGCTGCAATATAGGCATCCTAACCTGCAATATTATCCTCACAACAGCTCTGTAAGGGATAACACTACCTGCATTTTTGCAAACGGGGTACACCACTCCAGGCCCTTCCAGCCTGTCCCAGACCTCCAACGGCAGGGACCACCACCAAAGAGATCACAGGGCTGTTTGCCAAAATGATCACATCGGATTTGCTGCTGGGTAAGCGAAGAAATGCAGAGAAAATGCAGGATGCTTTGTCTTGTAAAGCCATCTTCTATCACCTCTGATAAAAATACCACTCAACAACAAAATCAATTCTCAATAAACTTGGTCATTAGCAATAATAAATGTATTAGCTTAGCGTGGGCTGTGCCAGTAGCTTTCACACAGAAACAAATGATGCTTATGAATCACCAAATCCTCTCCCCTGCATGAGATCTTTTGTAATTTTCCATAGATCGCATGTGCTGCATCGGAGATGCAACTAAACCAATGTCTCAGTAAGGTGAAAGGCATCTTTCACTACACTAAACCGGTGTTGAATATAGAAACAATTTATTAAGAGATTTGCATATCTGAAGCATGATGTGAGAAACTTTAGCGGCAATAACGGGAGGGTACGGCTACGCGCTACGTTAGGGAGGGGATAAGAGTAATGACGGTAGGTAAAGTGAGAGAGAAAAGAACTGCTGGGGAATTTGGAATGCAGCGAGGACTGGGAAAGAATCAAGGGTTTGCCTACAGCAAGTTCTGACATCACACCCATGTCCTCTAAGCGTATTAAGATGACAATACGCATCATACTCTCATTTGATGAGGCTATACAGAGGGAAATCCAGACAGACGTAGCTATTATGAAAGACTAATCCTACTTTACTGGGTTAGCTAATGTTATCAAGGAACGAAAGGACATTCTCACGTCAGTTGTAGGAGAAAGCAGATGACTTTCAAGAGGGTGTACGCTGCTCCTGTTGCTCTGTGCTTATGCTGGCATCAGCCTTCCAGTATTGACAAGCCCTGAACTGGTGCAACTCTATGTGCCTATTGACAGATGCGAACGGAAGGAGCAAAGGAAACTTGATGCCTCCCTAATCAGTATAAAAAAGGGGAAAAACCCAGTTAGAAAATGACTACACAACTTACCAGCCGAGGACTCCTCATCTAAGTCTGTTGTCCCCATCCTCCTCTTCACTGAGGCAGATACGTCCTAGTGTCTGCTCCTGGAAGAGGTCCTGACTGGTGGCCTCCAAGAACATGAATATCAAGCAGCCATCTGAGTAGACAGGCCAGCGACATCCTTCTGCCTCTCAAGCTCACCAAGGTTACTAGCCCTCTGCTGATAACTCTCCCAAGCGTTTAGGTCTAATTTAGACCAAATGTTGGCAGAATCTAGTTCCTCAGAGGTTTGGGAGGGGAGGGAAGACGGAAACATTTTTTATTGTTTTGTTACCATTCCTTACCAACATTTTATGCTGACATTTATTCAGTAACAGACCAGTTCAACCATACGGAACTTTGAACTTCCTTCCAGTCTGGCACACGCTTCCCAACAGGAACAACGTGTGCTCCCCATTCAGCAAGGCAAATAAAGCAACAGCCTCATCAGTCCCAGCAGGAATATACGTGGCAGACAGCAATGGCTGGGACCAGCAGGGAAGGCGCTGTTTGATTGCCTCAGAAAGCGCACCCACAAACAGGACCCTTCCATTCACCCCAGCTACCCGAGCAACGGGGCAGACACGTCCTCAGCAGCAGAGCGTAGCTAGGTGAGCAGAGAGGTCATTTCACAATAAATTCAGGCACCAGACAGTCAAGGAGAGGTACGTGCCTTGGTTCTGTTGCCATAAAAGATAAACTTGTGTGTTGTCACTAAGTATACTCACTTTATTCTGACACCCGCTAGGCGGGTAAACAGGGAAGCACTGATGGTAGAAAATACATGTGGTTGCACAGCAGTTCTCTCTACTATAATGATAATCCCCGCACTCATGGCACATTGACAGAGACTTGTAGAAAACTATTTGGGACTGTTTTCTGAATATGCGCACTTCAAGGATGCCTGTTACACAGTAGCTCTGCGATCCTCTTGATAATTCCAAACAAGAAGAAAACTCAGTGTTTGCATCTCATCTTCTGGAAAATCTGTATGAGTCACCCTTCCTTTCTCCCCCTCAAAGCCTCCACTCCAGTATTTCTAACCCAATACAAGAGCAAATACCGAGCCAAGTACTGTAACTCAAGTTTGAGCAAGCACAACCTCCTCTAATGAGTCTTCACGCACATTCAATCTTCTCATCGCAAAACACGAGGTTTTCTCCCTTCTTATTCTTCCTCCATTCCTTTCTACATCTCCGACTCCTATACACCCATAGTTTTTTCCTACTGCAGTCGCACTGCTTTCTTGGCGTGAGGGAAAGCACGTCAGAATCTTGCTTTCTTCCCTCAGAAGCAGGCATAAAATGGTTTAGACACCAGGAGGACAATATTTGAAGAAATGGAAATCTTTTCATGCTTAACTTCAGCCACTGAAGAGAACTGAGGAAAGAGCTGTGCTCAAAGAAAAACACTCGGGAAGAAGAGAACTGGAACAAGAAACATTCCTCTTCTTCCCCTTTCCTGAATCCTTTGGCTCAGTACGGTCATTGAAGGGGCAGCTTCAGCAGGATGAAGGAAGGACGGGGATCAGAGTAGACAAGATACGGAGTTCCTCTGTCAGGATGTTCAGCACAGAAGGAATGTGCCTATTTTTCTGCTGCAAAAACATCTGCTAGGAGCATACCACATTTCAGACAGATACGCTTTGCAATTAACAGCTCAGAGCAAAGGCAAGGGCATGTCTAACCCCAGGTCTAAACCCAGTTTCAAATTACAGCAAGGACTTGAAAGCTACTGAAATACCAGACCTAAGAAACTGCCAGACAGCTTTTACTAGGAGAAGTGTTGTTAACTTGGCTATTCCACAAAAATCTCCTGGAAAAGAACTTCAGATGTCCAAAGTAGCAGACTAAAAATTTATTAATTGAAACAACTGAGGCTGTACGCACAGCTTTGTCAGACTGCTCGTGCATTTTAACGTATCATTTTTAATTACCTAACTGCCTGAGATTTCCATACAAGGCATTTCTCATTCCCAGTGACTGAGCAGCGATTCAAAGTTTTATTTTATTCTCTTTGCTCAATACAGAGTCACACATACACAACCCAAACCTCAATCTGAAAATCGCCTTGGTAATCAGCTTTTCAAGGTGCTCATTCTTGTGACATTAGAGTGCTTCTTCACAACGCTGCTGTGGTGTAGCCCACGTCCCTTACCAATAAAATGAAGGTCAAGAGCTTTACTGAGGCAAAGAGATTAAGGCCAAGAAGGCCAGCAAATCACAAACACACCTCTTGAAACGTCTAAAAATGCTACACAGCCTGACTTTTCAGAATTATCTGTTCAAAGCGGACTTCAGTTGCAGCTGTGAGCACTCTGCACATCCGCTCTTCTGACTACAAGCCTTCACTCATCATTTGAGGGAACCACAGTCTATGCAAGGAGAACCTGTAAAAAGCGTGACCCCCAAAATAAACACAAACATCAAACTCACTTTGTCAGAGTGGTATTCAACTGCCTCAAGCATGAGGCCACCTTTTTTCATCCTACAATCTTCACTTGATTCATTATACACCTTCCTTTCTTCAAGGATTTGAAGAGGTCCTACAAACAACCGCCCGCTTTCATCACACACTCCTCATTCATTCCCTGAGCAGATCCAGCCAGCAAACCATATGAAAGAGAAACTGTGGGAGGAAAAAAAAAAAAATTCATCTGAAAACTGTGTCTGCATTAGCAGTGTAATACTAAAAGAATTCCATTCCAAGAAGGAAATGTAAATATTAGACATTTTTAAAAGAGCTGACCAAAGGTTCTGGACTATTTATTTGTCTCAATTTTCAGGAAGTTTTGGAACAATAGTGAACTATTTTAAAATTGAACTGAATGTTTTTAAAATGCTGAAATAATGTAAAAAAAAAAAAAGGGGGGGGGAGAAAGAGCAAGGGGGAAACTGAATGCTGTCAGGCAGGCATGAAAAGAAATGGAATAGCTGACCTGAGATCATCTCAAAGAATTAAACGAGGGTGAAAAATGTAGATTAAATGTGACAATAAACTTGCCTGACTGGACCTTTTTTAGTAAGAATATACATTTGATTAGTGAAAATAATTTTTTAAAGTGATTAAACTACAACTTGCACCAAATCCTCGATGCAGTATCAGAAAGTACCTCACATAACAAGCTAGAATAAGAAAAAACCCAAACATAAGATATTAAAAGTACTTTAAATGGCTACACAAGGCTTTAGAATCCATGACAGAGAACTATCAGCAGTGGCTGCACCACTCATGCAAATCACACACGAAGCAGTTCTTGAGCCAAGAAAAGTTAAGTCACTTGGAAGCGAGATACAGACTGGAAGAACAAGAATGGAAGGAACATATGACTGGGACAGCAAGAGATAGCCCAGCTGCAGATCCCTTCCATCGAGGCTTACGGAGGGTAATTTAGGAATGAGCAATATTTAGGAATGAGCACTATAACTGATGGATAAAGGATGCTGGACCGTATTTCTAAGAAACAGAAAGACCGTATCATATCGATGTCACGGTAGATAGTTACCTGAGTACGAGCCCCCAGCTGAAACGCAACGGCGAAGAGCGATAAGGGCGTACCCGAGAGAAGAACGATAACCTGACTTCTTCAACTAGTACCATGACGAAGACTGGTTACTAAAGGACTGTACGCAATTTCAGAGAGTCAGAAGTTCAAGTAGGATGTCAAAAGACTAGGGCAGGCTTGAAGAAGAACAAGATGGCTCATTAGAAAACTGAAAAATATGTTATCGCAGGCAATTTTTTTTTCCTAAGTTACCAGAAAAAAGGTTAAGATTTAATCAATTACAAACTACCCAGGGGGGGAACTTTTAATAAGGGGACACCTGAACACGGCAGGTAAAAGGCTTTATAGGTGCAATGACTAAATATTGGAACTGTGAAAATTAACTACAGACAAAAGTCACAAAACCACGACAGGAAAGCCTATCAGCAAACTAACTTAGTGAAGGCTGAGATGGAGGCTCTCGGTCTCGAAGTATTACAATTCATATGATGCGCTTTTCTGGAAGAAACTCTAGATTAAGCCCAGAAACTGTCTTGCAATTATTAGCTAACAAAGGGAAGTAATGCTGCATATACTATACAGGACACCTTAAAAATTGAAAAAGGCCTTGAGAATTCCCAGAGCATGCAAAAAAGACTAAACCATCGCAGCGAAGATTATTTTGCTCTTCCTAACATCTCTGTAGCCAGATTTTTTTTAAGTACTTTTAGATTGTGCGCGTTACTTTCTTTTTTTAAGCAAGACACCTTAAAAATGACAGTCTACACCACCATATTAATATCCACCTTCAACAGGACGCGAATCTCTAATTCAATTGCAGGACCACGCATCTCAGCCGAGAGAGAGAAAATAAAGAGTTTGTAATTGTCTCTGCACACTTGTACTAGAGGGGAACAGAGGAGTTTCCAGTGGGTTCGTCGATTTTAGCTGACGGTGACGACAAGATCCAGTAGTGTTGGACTTTGGTGGGAGCGCTCTCTAGCCACCGAGCTCACCTACAGCTCCCTTCTCTCCGCTTTAGTGTCTACCACGCCTCTCCGCGCTCAGTGCTGCCTCTTTCTCATCCCTGCCTAACATCTGCAAATCCCAGTCTTTCACTCCTTTACCTTCACACTGCAGCTCTTACTCAAAATTCACTCGCGGTCTCCCAGTAGGAAAACCCTGCATCCCCACGCGCTTACTCCTTGTCCGTCCGCTTCTTTCCCCTCCTGTCGAGCCCCTGTTCTCCCAACTCCTGGCCATCTTTGCTGAGGAGCCTCAGTCAACTGCAGTCTTCCACACCAGGATGAGAAGAGCAGGAGAACATACATCTTTGCTCAGCAATCCTTGCTCCTCTCTAACAATCTGCCTCCTCACCCAACTCTTCTTCCTGGCTTTTGCACCCTCCTTCCTCACAGCTCCCAGATCCTTGCCTGTTCACTTCCAGCTTCTTTTCAGCTTTCCCTGAAATTTATTATGGCTCTTGAACTTTCTTAAGTTAATTCACAAGAGGTTTCCTTTCCTAACGACAAAAGGAGCACTGCGGACGCGAGGAACGAGAACCTTTGTCTCCATATCAACACCGCCTCAGCTCTGAGCTGGAGGAAACCTAGCGTAGGGAAATTTCTGAAGAACCAAGCTCCAACGTTTCCAAGCATACGGAGATGGCAAGAGATTTAACTCGGCCAGGTATAGCAAAGTAACAGACGCATTGCCAGTACCACCACGCTTTAAACACACCAGCCCATCACCGTGCTCCCCCGTTTCTAGTCTTGACACCAGATCAGAAAGAAAACGTGACAACAGCATTCATCAAAGAACAGGTTACTAAATCTTAACTCATTAGTACAATCCTTCAGAAAAACTCCTCTGATTAGTCTACTGACTGTTTTAAGAACACAGGGGAAAAAAAATCACACGTTCAAGGTCTTATGCCCCAAAGAGCTGAGTTTGACAAAGTTATAAGCACCTTAAGGCAGGATGATATCATAGGAGGGCTCAGATAACGTCAGCAACTCCATTAGCATTTACAGAGCACTTCTTCGACCAGCAGAACAGGGCTGCGCTTTGAGAACGACAGCAAAGGAATCTACCGAAGCCGCCTCCCTACAGACACGAGAGTGACCTCGGCTTTATTTCACCCGCCCCGCGGTTTATCCCGGGAAAGCCACCGACGGCCAAGCTGCCGCTCCCGAGGGGCGGCTGGAGCAGCGCCGGGCTCCTTCCTCCGGGGACAGACCCGGCGCTCCGGGAGCCCCAGCCGAGCCCTGCCGCCGTTTTAAGCGGCCCCGAGACGCCCCTACGCGGCGGGCAGCGGACGGGGCCTCTCAGCCCGGCCCCAGGAGCGGCGGTGGCGGCGGGGCCCTCACGGCCGGGCCGGGGACAGCCGGGGCGAGGCTGCCGGCCGAGAGGCTCGGAGCAGGCCGCGGGCGGCGCCCCGGGGACCGGTCAACCCCCGGCCCCGAGCCGCGGTCCGTCCGTGCCCGCACGGCCTCCCGCCAGGGCGGCCCCAGCCGCGGCCCTCAGCCCCGCCCCCGGCGGCTCTTACTATCCAGGTAGTGCTCCAGGTACATCCCCGCCGCCATCTTGGGCCCCGCACACACGGGCGCTTCCGGCGGGAACCGGAAGCCGGCGGCCCCCCACCCGGAAGCAGCGCTGCCCGGCTGCGGAAGCCGCTTCCGCCCGCCTTCCCGCCCGCTTCCGCTCCGCTCCTGCCGCCATTTTGGGCTCTGCGGGGCCGCCTCTAGGCCCGGCCGGGTGGCTCCCGCCCGCCGCCTCAGGGCCCCGCAGGATGCGCCGGGGCCCCTCCGCTGCTGGGTGCGGGGAGGAGGAGGCGGGCCCTGCCGCAGGCCCGGGGCTGCCTTCACCCGGCTCCCCCGAGCTGCGGGAGGGTCAATACCTGCTGCCTTCATCTCCGCCCTGAAACAAACAGGCTGCGGCTTTTGGGGGCTACGGAGGTCTCCCCTGGTTTTAGATCATTTTCAGCAGCCTGGCTGGGCGCTCCCGCTGGGTGATCAGGGTGAGGAAGGGCTGTTGGCTTGTTACGGCACCGTATCTTCCCATTCACCATATAATTCGCCAGCGATAAGTAGCTGCTGCTATGTTATAAACAGAGACTGCCTTTGCCATAAAATAACATACTTACCTACCAAACCAAAAAAGCAAGGAAATGAAGTTAAACATGTGATCAGGCTCTTTTCTCCATCTTGCCAGACCCGCTTTCATGACCACGTACCGCAAGTCACTTCCAGGCGAAGGATCCTCTTGCTGCAGAGCTCAGGAGCCCTTACCCAGACGGTCCTTCGCTAGCGACTGCACGTGATGTCATATGGTCATGCGCTAGGTCGAGAGGGTGAGGTCACACATACGATTCCGAAAGAACTGAGACAAAATTACCTCATTTCTTCTGGTCTTTAGAGTCTGTAATATTCAGGATTGTCGGTTCAAGAGGTCAGCGTTAATTTAGCATCCTATACTGTTTAGGAGGCACTGGGTTGGTTCGGCAAACGTTACGTTTCATCTGCCTTTCTCCCGCCTGCTCACCTACATCCTTCTGTTTTTTCCTGATCGACTGTGTAATAACAGTCATTGCTCAGGACTGCTTGCTGCTAGAGCCTGGCCGCGAGGAGAAAGGACCGGACTTGCCGCTTCTCCTTCCTCCCACAGATCTTCCAAGGCACCGTGCCTTTATTTCTATGCCTATACCAGGATTAAGTCTCCCAGCAGCCTGCAATGCAAGACCGTTATAAAAATGAATTGTAGCTGTTTGAACTATCAACCGTCTTGCTGTTAACACTGTTTGGTTAATTCAGAGATCCGCTGCGTTCTGAAGATACGGTCTTTTCCAGTACTATTCCTATAGTCATTTAAGTTATTTATGACATTTTTAATTATTCAAAACACATTTCTTATTCGTTTCAGTTCCTGTGTGAAGCAGCTGGCTTCAGTTAGCTGGACGTTATTGTTAAGCCTCACTTTGTTTTTAAAGTACTCCAAAATTCTTGCATAAATTGCCTTACGCTCTTAATTAAGGAGAAGGATGTGGCTGTTACATTAAAAATATCTGCTCCCTATACCCTGTCACAGTACTAAACCAGAATCCCCCAAACGCATCCTGCTCGGAGCTACCAGGCTGAATGGAGCTGATGTTAAGAAACAGGCATCTTCTTAAGACATCGCCAATTTGGTTAAGAGACCACCGGGGAATCCCGTCTTATCCTCCAAGCCAAGGCTAGGAAGATGTCAAAATACCAGACCACTGAAATGGAAAGACGAGCTCCTTCTGGGCTCGTTGCCACTGCTGGTACAAAAGACAGGGAAAAGAGGAGACGCTTGCCTAAAATGTAAATGGTTAACCTTAGTAAAGTGTACAAATGTACACCTAACATCATTAACTGCCACTGTGAAGTTGGAAAACAAAGGGGAGAGGCAGTTTTGTGCACCTGTGTGGTCTCAGGGCAGTCGAAACTCTCCCGATCCAGCAAAAACTAGCTCCTGAGCTCTGAATCTAGAAGTTTGCTGTCTCTCTCTTTTTGCTTTCTTTAGAAAGCCGAGGCACTGAGGTTCACGGAGAAGTGCATCTCTCAGGGTTCCAGAAGCATCCTCACCCGCAGGTGGAGTGTTACCACAGTAGTTATTTGGTGAGAGGTGTGATATTTTTTGGAGTAAACACTTCTGGAAGCAGAAGTCCTAGCCTGGGCACAGATGATTTCACAGGAAGACGCTTCCCCAGCTGGAATACGCTCTAGAGGTACGCGACTATTTACATCTACCCCCCACCCAGCCTCATATATTGATACTCTGGTAACTACTGCAGTAACAAAGCCACATACGCTAAGCCCCCCGCCCCGGAGTTTGCTACTTCCATTACATCCTATTGTTCAACTGGTCAATGCCTCCTAGCGAGAGGAAGGACCTGACCGATGAGGGGGTGTACTGCCCAGAAGGCCTACACATCTCACAAAGGGAAGCCTACTGAAGTAGTCTATAGAGTAGTGGTTCTCAACCTTTATTGATCTACAGATGCCTGTGTATTTTCCCTTGGAAATGTAAACATCTGCACACCAAATTTAAGCCTCCAGCTTTGCAGTTACCTTACAGACCTCTTAAATGTTGTCCAAGGACCACAAGGTGAAGGCCAGCACTTGAGAGGAATCCTTATGCATACCCCAGCAGGAAGCCTACGACTTCAGAGTCTCATTTGGTTCCCTTTTCGCTGTAGAGGTACACATTCAGCTCTTCGCACTCTTTAACACTCTCAGTTCAGAGCTCCCTGCTCTCCATTTCCTTCTCTTCAGGAAAGACTGGATGTACCATCATCAAACAATTGATCTGCAGCACTTGCCCCCAACGTGGTTAATCAGCTTTACAAATGAAAGAGGATGCCAAAGGCCCCAGATTATATAGCTGTGTCCGTGTTCCAAAACCATATCCTAATTCAGTAGCAAAACTAGGCATAGACTCTAGTTCTTTGGTGTCATGATTTCTTTTCTTGCAGTTTTTTTTTTTTTTTTTTCCATTCATTACATAGACACTACATGAAATCGAAATGTTTCTCGGACCAAGTTACTACATCTCTCTAGTACTTTGGTGTTCTACTATACAGAAACAAGAAACCATGCACACAAATTTAATCTGTTGTACCTGAAATGGCGATCGAACAGGTACCTATCTCGTAGGTAAGGAAATGTACAGAGCAATTTCATTCTATGTTCTGAAACTGCACTAGTATACTCGGGCAGCTTTCGGGTACATTACCTGCAAAATATTAGAAGAAAATCCTAAACATGATATATATCCTTTAGTCGATATAAAGATGATAAAATAATCAATAAAAATATAGAAGACAGGCAGAATCTCATAATTATATTCTATATTAGGAAGAAAGTTGGATGATGTAGACGTCGGTGAAGTAATGAAATAGGAAGATGTTTAGTTCTACCCATTAAATAAAACCTCCTAGAAGTTGCATAGCTAGAAACTCACAATCAATAATTGTAAAAGAATTATCTGGCAAGCAGATGGAAGCAACAGGCTTTCTTTTCCAAACAGCTTTGGAGCTCTGAATGTGTTCCAGAAGACCAGGAAATACTTTTAATTAAAAAGTATTTGAAAAGTAAATGGGATCATCCAGGTTGCAGTAAGCCAGTTAACCTAACACTGATTTGGCAAAATCACAGTGTAATTGATACAGGTCGCGCTCAGCTAAGAAACGAAACATAACGCTATTTGGTTTAATTTAAAGAAAAAGATCTCATTAAAAGAACTCCGTATCCTTTTATGGTGGCTCAAGATAACCGTCTAGGCCTAACGTAGCAAGACTCGTAACTGAACGCTACGCAGCCCGGTCGTTCACAAAGGACAAAGAAAGGCAATAGATCAGTACTACAGGATGGAGCCAAGCCTTAGTGCGAGACACCTAAACCAGCTCGATTTAATTTAGCTGTTTGGAAAGATGAATACAGTGACTCGATCGTGGTCTGTAATTCATTACAAAAGAAGAAAGACTTCTTACAGCAGAAGACTTTAATGTACTGAACAAAGGCATAACAAGAACCTATGGATTAAAAAAAAAAAAGTAGTAAAACAGAATGGCAGTTTTAATGGCAGTGATAACCAACAAAAAAACTCTAATAAGGGACATGGTTGATTAACTGTAAGGCTTTAAATTATGAAAGCCTTAAATCTTCAAGAAAGATTTAAGTGAATTACAGACCAGCAATATTATCATTAGTCACGGCTGAGATTCAGTTACTGTTTGTGGGTGACTTTCCTAAATGATTTCCAGCCTACATGGTGTTTCCTTTTAAAGCAACGATAATTTGCAAAATCCAGCTACGAACAGACAACCAATTCAGTAAAGGACAAGAAGAAAAAGTGCTTCCAGCAAAGATACGAGATGCAACCTAACAGAGAGCTCCAGAGTCATTGTCAAGTCTTGAGTACAGACGTACAGAAACAAATGGACTGGCATCACACAGAAAACGCAGGGTCAAATAATTCAGGGAGCGGAAGAGGAAGGACCACGGGATCTTGTCAGAGAATCTTCCACTCTTGGGAGTGGGAGTTAAAGAATTGAACCGTTGTTGACTTGAGTGCACGAAGCTGAAAAGCTGCAGACTGTAGAACCCGAGGCTTCATCTCAAGAGGGGAGAATTTTGTATAAATGTTACATTTTGCACCCCACAGGTAGCAACTATGTTTTTTAAACCACCTTGAATATGTTAAGCAGCCTCAGGAATCCAAAGAGGAAGACCTAATCCAAACTCAAGTAAGTGACAAAGATAACGAGAATAAGATATCTTCACTTATTTCTACACCAGCAACAGGACTCAAGGTAAACAGAGAAATAAGAAATTCTCCTTGATGAGGAAAAAAAAGAGACCCGGAATAAAGTGGCATTTCTGAAACTTGATGGGAAACTCCCTTAGTAAAAAATCATTAGTTTTCCTCCTGGGTGACAGTAAAAGCTGTAGGAGCAGTGGCAAACTGCACAAAGACAAGCAACGATACCCTTGAAATAACTGAGAACGCAGGAATTGCACAGCCTTAAATACACATGGATCCCCACGCTAGGTAACAGGTTCCACGAAGGGGAAGGAAAGCAGACATTAGAAAACAACACATCAAACCAGGGACCAGGAAAAGCGATTTCAAGCACCGTTAACATACAAAATGAAAAACCACTGCAAGGACATTTAACCTGGGAGATATTCCCCAGGGAATTCAGCCAGTTGGCAAAACATCTTTCCAACTTTTAAAACCGTAGCTTTCTTAATACAAGACACGGCACCCAAAACAAGTCAATTTTTCAGACTTCAGGGTGATGCGTACAAGATACTAACTTGAGCAGGTCTCTGAGCAACCTGATCTCATTGAAGATGGCCCTGCTCATCGCAGGGGGGCTGGACTAGGTGGCCTTGACAGGTCCCTTCCAACCCAAACCGGTCTATGATTCTATGAAACTGGCAATTTTGTCCTGTTCATATGGAATATGAGAGCCACAAGCAGTAATAAACCTGTGCTGAACCTGTGCTAATTTCCAAAGCGAGCAAAACTAGGAACTCGGTTGTCCATGAGAAAAAAGAAATAAGGCAGAAAAATGTGAATGAAACTCTCCTGTAAGAAAAAATTATTATGTGGCCAAAAAAGCCCTAATTCCACAATCAAGAAAGAGGAAAACTTTTGGTAAAAGCTCATCCTGGGTTCAGTGACAAAGTCTGTGAGCAAGAAGAAACAATTTAAAAACAAAAACCAAAACTGAAACATAACACAAGGAAAGGGAGAAGGCCAGACAGCAACCGACATAAATTAGACATTATAAAATAGAGAAAACTGGTAAGGAAAGCTTTGTGGCTAGCAAAGCTACTGGTAATAGGAAAAGGATGTTGGATCTTTCATTCCTTTCTTTAAATGAAAAATAAAGAAGAAATCTTACTAATAGTACTGATCCATGCTAGATAAAAATGGTGAAAAGTCTAGTGACATGGAACAGGGGAAATCGGTCAACAAATACTTCCAATTCCATGTTCAGAAAGAGAAAGGATGTGGCCGTCGTACGAAAATAGCAACTTCTCTCCAGTACCTCGGTATCAGAGTAGGAAATCAGACAACATCTAGTAGGGATGTATATTTTTAAGTCAGCAAAGAAACAGGAGTCCTAAAAGAGTTCCCTAACAAGCTCTCTAGCCCATCGATTCCAATTTTAATTAAACTTGGGATATTAGAGAAATACCTTAAGACATTCGTGCCAGTATTCCCAAAAGGCAAACGAAATGACTCGGTGTCAAAATTACGGAAAAGCTGTTGAGATGAAGAATGAATGAATGAATGAATGAATGAATGAAAAAGAAAACCTATAATCCAAAGGTTCTATGAAATATAGATCTTGTAGAAAAAAAAGAAAAAAACCCAAACCTTAATTTCACTCTTAGATGACATCATTATACATTTGGTTTAACAAAGGGGACTGCATAGGTGCAACATACTTCAATTTTCGTAAGGCATTGACCTAGCACCATAAGTCAAAAAGATTTACTGTACATAATCACATACCAAGAAGATTAAGAAATGCCTAGCCTGCAAGTCTCAAAAAGCAGCTAATAAAAAGTCGCACTGAACGATGCTTTTCAAGTTAGTGTAGGTCAGATGCAATATAGCATTTTCAACCTGGATCCAAAAGTAAAAAAAATAACAACTGATACAGTTTGTGGGTGACAAAACCGGGAAAGCGTCGAGCGACCCGGACCGTCAGCAAGCCAGGTCCAGTCGCACAAACTGGCCTTCGATACAGCCGCGCGTTATGCAGCCGGGAAATCGGAACTCGGACCATACCTGCAGGAAGGGGGAAACGCTATCAGGGAAAGCCGAGGCTTCAGATGATCGACGGGTCACACCAGACAAGCAGCTCATGTGAGCTCCCGTAGAACGCTGCGAGAAAAGGGCAAACGCAATCCTCTGCAGACTTAAGGCAAAGGGCAGGGGGACCTTGTCCACGGCACCGGGGCTTCAACACTCAATTCTGAAAGGAACGTTTTTACTAGATAGTGAAAAATTTGACAAGATGTAGAAAGAAAAGACAAGAAAAATTCATGGGCTGGAGGAAATCCCTTACAGTGGACGATTTAAGGAGTTCCATCTATTTAGCTTGTCAAAAAGTGGATTGAGAAGGGATATTACAGCCTTTAAATACCAGTCCAGGGGAAAAAGCCCCACTGTGCTCTAAGGCTCTCTCAATCAGCGGGATGGACGTATCCAGAACTAGTAACCAGAAGCCAAAGCCAAACAGATCCAAAGGAGAAAATCGGGCTGAAATATTTAAACAGTGAGAACACGAAGCCCTTGCAGCAGGCCGCCAATGGAAGGGATTCTGTGTCCCAGTGCCTCAAAATCAAGCCAATGCACTTTGTCAACGCATACTTCAAATACACATTAGTTCTTGGGGCTCGATACAGGATAAATGGGTTGAAATGTCACCTGTGAAATGCAGGAGTCAAGTCAGACAGCTTCTTCTAGCCTAACCTATGGATCCACAAAACACTCGCGGCCAACCCTGGTGACTAAACGCAGAGATAAAGGTTTCTGCCACGGGCTCCACGGGCGCAGAGCTCCTCGCTTTCCTCGCGCGAACCGCAAGGCTGCCCAAAGGCAGGGATGCGCTACCCTCGCGCCCGCCCGCACAGCCGCTCGGGACTCCCGGCGGCAAGGTGCTGGTGCAGTGGTCTGGGGGAAGGAACACACGTCACAGGGGCAGGGCGCTCGCAGCACCACCTTCAAGGAGCCTTTTACACCAATTTATTTCTATACAAGGTGGTTAAAAAAAAAAAAAAAAGAAGCCCCTATTGGTTGTTCATACAGAAGTCTGGGATTCTATAGGCTTTGGGTGGGTGATTGATTTTAAATCCCAACAATGCATGTTTTTTCCCTTGCCTTCTCATTCTCTTCCGAGTCAGCCTCCATGATCCAAAGAAACTAACGAGTGACACACAAGACTAGTAGTCATGTGGACCAATAAAAAAAAGGGGGGGGGGGGGAGGAGAATTGAAGACGAAGAGAAAGGGAAAAACAAACGAAGATTGAAAATAAAAATTCGCCAGGATAATGCGTTTTATAAACACAGAGATAGAAACAGTTACAGCAAGGACAGAGCGGGCCGGGGTGGGGAATAGATATTTATATATATATATATATATATATAAATTCAAGGGGCCTTCAGTTTATTCTTGTTGGCTCCCCCTTCTCATTAGATTGGTCTCTCTGTGGGGATCTCCATCCCCTTCTCTCCACTGTCCACCTTTTGGGGATTCTCTCCCATGACCAGGGTCCAGAAGAGGCCACCACTGCCATGTGAGTCCAGCCCGTCTTGGCAAGAGGGAGCCCGGGAGAGCGCTCTGGCGGGAGGCGAGCAGGAGAAGCTAGCCTTTCCCTGCCTCCTGCCGGCTCCTTGAAAAGACTGGTCTATTCCTCCTCCTCCTTCCCTTTGGGAAACTGGGGCAGGACAGGCGCGTGAGAGTCAGAACTGCTGTCATTCCGCCTTTCGGGAAAGGGAGTAGAGAGAAGGGTGATGATTATTTTGGCAGTCTCTTACCCTCCCTCCAGTTGCTTTTTGGTTTGTTGTTGATGCCTGCAGGCTTTTCTGAGGAGGTGGGGGGGAAGCAGGAGGGAGAGGAGGAGGAGTACAAGCTGCTAGGACATCATCCACAACGGGCAGGAAGAGCAATGAGCAGGAACCCACATTCCTACGGGGCCTCGGCCATCGCGCTGCTCAGACAGCTGGGAGAAAGAGGCGGCAGCCGGTTCAGACAGACTCCTCTCTATTGCTCTCCACCAGGGGAGGAGAAAGAGCGCAACGCTCCACAGCCCTCGGGCAGCGTAGGCACCTGTCCGGCCCAGTGAACATGCCTCACCTCTCCCCCCGCACTGGTCTCACCTTCCACTGGGGAGAAGGTTTCTCCCATCCAGTCCTCGGGGCAGGACGAGCGACCCCTCCTCCCTTTCACAAGCAGGAGGGACAGGAATGGATATTTCTCTCTTAGACACTCAAGGAAATCCTCAAAGAACCCCATCCAGCTGTGAACCCTGCCACATTCTTCTGTGGCCTGCTGAAAACGTGTGTCCGAGCCCCTGCGCGTACAAGGACCGTCTCTCCATCCCATCCACCACGCATGTCTCAACACGCACCCCCCCTTCACACGCATCCTACAGTGAGAGAGAAGGCAAAACGGGGGCCTTTCTTTGGGTTTGAAAGGAGGGGCTCTTGCACGAGGAAGTGATCCCAGCACAGGAAAGGGGCTCTTGCACAAGGAAGCATCCTCCTACCAGGCAGGCTGTTGCACAGAAGGAGCACCCCCTTGAGACAGGCTGTTGTTCAAGGGGCTGCCGTGAACAGGGTTACACGGCCAGAAGAGGCTGTTGCAGGAGGAGAGGCCGGAGACTGTTGCACGAGGGCCGCTGCACAAGCGGTGCCCCTGGGCGCAGGCTATGCACAAGAGGCTTTCTGCTCCCTGGGTTGAGGTCTCTCTAGGAGCTGGAGAGGTGCTCCACTTGGATGGCGCTGGTGCTGACAGTGAGGCAGATGTCCTTGTGATGCTCTGAAGTCTTGTAAGGAGTCAGGTCAAAGGAGCACTGGGGGGGAGGGTTGGGTTGGTTAGTGTCTCCAGAAGGGCCCCCTGCTGCCCCTCCACCCTGCGGCTGGAAGTGCTGCTGCTGCTGCGAGGCCTGGGCTTGTGCCTGAACCACCTGCTGCTGCGGGTCAGGGATGTTGTGTTTCCGCATGTGCTTCATCAGGTACGTCTCCTGCGAGGGGAAGAACGGCGTGAGAGGAGGGGGACGACGTTCGAGAAAGCCAACGGGAAGGGGACACGACAGCGCGGGGGGCTGCTCCCGGAGGAGCCGCTCCCTGGGAAGTGTGTCCGCTTCTGCTACCACCGCCCAGGGGCAGCAAACACTCACCGAGGTGTAGGCCCGGCTGCAGATGGAGCAGGTGTAGACCTTGGCGTGTTTCACCGTGTGCGTAGCCAGGTGTACCTCCAACGAGGCGGCATCCGTGTACGCACGGTGGCAGTTGTGGCACTTGAAAGGTTTGTCTTTGTTGTGCTGCCGTCTGTGGGACTGGGGGGCGGCAGCAGGGTGGAGGAAAGAGAAAGCAAGCGCAGGGAAGGAAGCGAGCGTTAGTGCCGGAGAAGGCTTTTACCTCTGACACCCCCTTCCAGCCAGGCCCCAAGTCCCCTAGGCCCCCGCCTGGCTCCTCGCGCAGGGGGACAGAGCTTCTCCCTCCAGCCCACCACATCTTCCCCACAAACGCCCTTTTTTCTCAGGCATACTAGGCGTTTGAAGGCTCCTAACTCTCCACAACCCCCATCTCCTCAGCCTCCACGCAACTCTTCCTCAGTCTTTTCCCTTTCTCTCCTCTTCTGCCTCACTGCGGGTTTGCTCCCCGCATCTGGCACTGCCCTTCAGGGCAGGATCCGCTTTAGCTGCTCGCAGGCATTGGCAGCTCTCTGCCATTTGGCACGCCCGACAGTTCCCCGCCTCCAGGATACCGCACTAGGACACGCGACCTCTGCTTCCCGAAATCCCTACTCTTACGCTCTCCATTTCATTGTAAAACAAACAAAAAAAACCCCCCAATCAGATACCCAGATTTTATTCTCTGTGACATTTAGCAAAAGTCTCGCCCCAGCTGAGTTAGAAAACTCTGCAGAACAGATGGGAGGAACTTTACCAAGGTCTCACCGCTTTCAAGTCAAGTTTACCATCTTACAGGACATGACTGTTTACGTGACTTCTTTGGGTCGCTGGTGCCACAAAAGCCAGGAATCTCTTCCCGGCCCAGGGCTTCCACAGCTTTTCTGTGTTCTTTCGCTCTCCTCCCGGCTGCCCCAACTTCTCCATCTCCTCCACCACAGGCAAGCAGCCTCCCCTCCCACTTGACGGCCGCCCTTGCCACCCCCACTGGTGAGCAGGACGAGCCCGGCCCCTTACCTGCAGGTTGGAAAGCTGGGTGAAAGCCTTTTCACACCCAGGGTGAGCGCATTTGTAGGGTCGGTCCCCGGTGTGGATGCTGTTGAGGAGGAAGAGCACAAACGGGAGGTAGTGAGCAGGCAGGCAGGGCAGACTGCCGGGGCCTGGTGCTGCGATCAAATCTCACAGCCCCTCAGGAGACCAGGGAAGGGGATGATGTTGCCTCCAGATGCTGTTCTATCTGGACAATGAGAGCTCTGCCCAGCTCCTGTGTCCAGCTAGAAGTTAGAGAAGATAGGCAGTCAAGCAGATTTCAGAGAGTGACTAGGGCTGAGGAGCAAGAGCTTATTGAATGCCTGGCCAGCTCGGCACGTGGGCCTCCTGAAAATGGGTTGGGAAGGGGTCTGGAGGTCCAGGCTCCCTGCTCCAAGCTCAGGAGTCCCATATGACCGAGAGGAGTCTGTTCTCTTGCTTCTGCAGTGCCAAGAAAGCAGCTCTGTTCCTTCTCAGGACAGACACTCCAACACTCTTCCCTTTGCACGATCAGGCTGAGATCACCTACAGCGTTCACCTGTCCCTGTCCCCCTGCAATGCCAGGAGAAGCTTCCACACACTCAGTCCAACCCCCGTGGTGCCAGGCTGGAATCCCCTACGGCCAATGCCTCTCTCTCTATCGCTCTCTCTCTCTGTGCCCCCCGCGGTGCAAGACCAAGGGTCCCCAGGGACAGCACGTGCCCACCTCAGCCCTGACGCGGTCAGTGTCTCCTGCGCAGCCTCCACTCCGTCCACTCTGGTGGGTCACCTCCTTCCGAGGGTGCAGCCGGCCGCATTCCCCGCCCGCCCCCCGCATGCTTGGCGCGCGTGCTCCACGGAGGTGCATGCCGGCAGCGCGGGGGGGCCAGGGCCAGGCCCCCAGCCTCCTCTGGCCCTTACCGTGTGTGCTGCTGCAGGTGGGAGAGCTGGCGGAAGGCCTTCTGGCAGTAGCGGCAGGTGTAGGGCTTGGCCCCCGAGTGGATGCGGAGGTGCTGGGCCAGGTAGGATGTGTTGGCGAAGCTCTTGGAGCAGTGAGGACACTTGTGCGGCTTGACAATCGCCGTGTGGAGCTTGGAGTGGATCCTGCCGAAGAGGAGGAGGAGCAGCAGCAGTTGGACACGACCGCCATCTGGCTAGTGCTGATGGAATGAGGGCACAAAGGGGGTGGGACAGCACCACGCTATCTGCTACACGGAGGAACTCCAAACACGGCATGAGCTCGCTCGGTCTCAAACCGTGCTCCCCTTGGATTCAAGAGACCATGGTCTGTCCGCACCGGGGGAGGATCCAGAGAGAGGAACTATAGAGTTTGGACTGAGGGGCATTGGCAGAGCTGTGTGTGGGAAGCCTACGGCTGAAATAGCAGGGGGGCTGCAAGCCTGGACTGAGACGTTTGGCACAACTGCGCTGGGCTGACAGGGAACAGTCCTCCTACACCCACTCTGCTCTCACTCTGACACAACCAGCCCTACCTTCTGTCAGAAAGCGTCACTCCATTGCAGACGCCCTTTAGAGCGAGCAGCGCTAACCTCTGCGCACACCCAGCCCCTCACAGCAAGTGACAAGTCTCACGTGTCGGATACCACTACTGCCGGTTTGTCGTGTACGAGACCTGACCGGCCTGCGGAAAACAGCAAGGTCTCCCCAGGCAGTCGCCCGCTGAGGGTGCTCACAGCATGCTGGGATGACGGCAACATGCAATGCGGAGGGCCCCCAGCCTCCTCTGGCCCTTACCGTGTGTGCTGCTGCAGGTGGGAGAGCTGGCGGAAGGCCTTCTGGCAGTAGCTGCACGTGTAGGGCTTGGCCCCTGAGTGGATGCGAATGTGCTGGGCCAGGTAGGAGCTGTTGGCGAAGCTCTTGGAGCAGTGAGGACACTTGTGTGGCTTTGTCTCCGTGTGGGACTTGGAGTGGATCTGCATCTCCGACTTGGAGTAGAAGGTCAGCGAACACATCCGGCACCTGGGACCGGGGCGAGGGGAAGAGACAGTGTCACACGGGGGGGGACAAGCCCCAATATCTACCAACTCTAACTGGTCGGGGTCTTCAACACCGAGTGAAGAAGGGAGGTTTTCTCGCTACGTGGCTCTGGGGAGGTCTCACCCAGGACACTGTGCTCGGCTGCGAGTACTCCAGTCCCAGGGGGACAAACTTAAGCTAGGAACTGGCAGAAGAGACCAACCGAGACCTTGCAGCCAGACAAGTAAAGGTCTTGGAAGAATCCAAGAGGTTAATTTATTAGGCTGACAAGGGAGACAGGGCAGCACTTTGGAAATTTTCCAACGGCAATCTGAAGGGGACAGGGATAATAATTCCCAGACAAAAAAACCACTTTGTTCATCTATGATTTATTTCAGTCAAAAAAAAGGTTGGAAAACTTGGAAATCCCAGGTTAAGGTTCATCTTCATAATAAAAGTTAATTCCATGTACTGCAAAGTCTGCAAAAGCAGTTATGACCAAACCCACTTAACTCTGCTCCCATTTTTGGAGAAGACACTCGAGCATTTAGAATGCAAAACGCTGAGAATAACAGCAGCGCTGCTCTCCTAGTGAGTCTCACAAAGATAGTCTGGATATCAAATGTGGGATTTCACTGGTCTAATGGGTTTTCATCATTTCTACCTTACTGATGTGATGCAAAATGTTTTGTCTAGGAGTTTGGCCCCATCTGTTCCCATAATGATCAGAAACGTATTTGGTAACACACAGACTCTGTGAAGAGGAAGAAGCAGTTGGCATCTATCTGCTATGGATGCTGCTGTTAAAAACTGTTCCTCCGTCACGACACCAGGCTGTTAAGACAAGCTTGCACTGTTACACAATTCAAGATGGTAAAAGCTTTTGTGGTTGATAATTTGACACAGAGAGAGAAGCTGCATCCAAGTTATGGACTTTCCCCCCCCCCCCCCCCCCCAAATGTGTGCCCACCAAGGGGCAGAGTTAAGGTTTCTCTGAACTTAATTTTTCCATTTGCAGACTTTTTAATTGAACGAGACAAAATTGAACCTGCACTTGGAACTTCCAGGGTCACATTTGTGAGAAAAAAGGCCACCCAGAAGAAGTCTGGCTAACACGAATTCAACCTTCACAGCAGGTTGACTTACGTTTTTGTCTGGGAATTTCCTCAAGTTTTACAAGTGTTTACAAAACTGCTCAGTGACAAAAGTCTCTGCAGGTATTACGAGCCACAGAGAGGTGATCCTGCTCTTCCCCATATCCAGCTCGTCCCAGGAGGATACTTCATTACATCTACTACTGTGACTACTGACGTTGGAGCCTGAAGCTTTATGAAGTGTGCGGTCTGGTTAGCGTATGTCATGTAGGCAATATTTATCCTGCACCCACCTTCGCTTCCACAGGCCCTTCCAAGCCACGGCTTGATTTTAAGCCCTTGAACTGGAAGCCGTGCCTCCCTACCCGCGCCTGCCCGCTCTGCCACACACCTGCCGTAACATTTTTTTTCCTCTCCATCGCTCTTTTACATTCATTACCATCTCTAACAGTTGTTCCCACGTTTCCTACTGTCAGCTTTCTCTTCATCCGCTTTAATTGCAAACCCTAACCGAACACGCGAGCTAAATACATCCTTACATAAATCCCCCCTCGCGCACACACACACACACCAGTCCCTTCTGGAATCAACACGCAGAAGCAATTTGGCTGTTTATCCCTAGATCTATTAGAGATACAAGGAGTAAAAAGGAACATCAGAATCATCTTTTTTAAAAGGTAGCTCTTGGTTTATAAACCCAGCTACCTCCAACCATTTACGCAGCTTGTTGCAGACTTTCCGAAAACGTTTAAAGCTAGACTTGAATACAGCGTATGCATTTTGCAGTTCTCAAGTCATACTTACAGGATAAGGATTGTATCCTTGAAAGCAGCAATGCTAGAAAGAGGTGAATACTGAACTGAAAAATGCCTCTCAGTCGCCAGGTTCCCTGCTAATGCAAGCAGTTATGGCATAATCCCATGCCGTGAGTTCTACCAAGCAGACGCTGACTTCCATTACTCTCCGTTAAACCCTGTTCCGCAATACCAGTCCTCTGATTAAGGAACCATTCCCTTGAGAACAAGCTCCCCGTGCGATGCTGCGCTAACACGGCTAACCAAAACGAAGGGGTCCTTTTTGTAACGAGGAACGGCGCGACTGTTCTTGTAACAGCGCGTCTAATGCTGAAGTCTGTGGAGCGAACGCTTATTGAAAAACTCGGACAAGTTCAGCGAACTTATAGAATGATGGCACGTGGAAAATCGGCTTCGCAGTAAAGATTCGCCGAGTCCAGCCTATCTAGGTTTGGAGAAAAGCTTAAAAGATAGATTGATATGGGTATTGACCAAGCTATGTAGGGAGAAAAATATCAGTCACTAGGGGCTTGCTTTATGAGCAAAGGAAGGTATAATGGGAAACAATAACTGACAGTAGAAGTTAAAAAATCCAAGAGGAAACAGGATCTTTCCAACCATGAGAATAATGCCTCTTTGGAACAACGCTCGGAGGCTATGGTATGGCCTCAATCACTTGGCCTCTACAATCAGTATTTTGAGAATCCAGCTCCCTTTTTGAGAGAAATACCTTTCTCGGAGTTTTGCTCTGGTTTAGATACAATGCTGGGCACTAACCTCTTCTGGGTTGTACCCATGACTATGTATTTTAAACAGTCTATTCTGTTCTGAAAAATTCATGAACTCTACTATGTCATCAAGTCTAAGTAGTCCCAGGCATTTAATCTGCAGTGCCATAAAGCCATCTACTTTATTTGCCATAACTTCTGTGCATCCTTCCCTTTACTTATTTGCTTTGTCAGGAATCTGCCTTCAGGTCAGAAATTCCCTAGAATAAACTTTAATGAAGAGAAACAGACTGAACGGCCTTTTCCATTTGCAAAATAAAATTACACAGAAGGTATTTCAAAACCTCTCCAGCACTTGCGTAAAAATGGAAGATAAATCTGACTGTTAGCAAAAACACCCCCCTCTCCCCAAAAACAACCCCCTCTTGCCTGAATTTAGCAGCGACAGACATTCCAGTATTGTTCTTCAAACAACATTTAAAAAGAAAGTCTTGCAAGGACTCATTTTCCAATCATCTAATTAGCATCAGCCCTGAGAGGGCAAGAATGTTATGTAGCATTAACAAATTCATGAGCCTTGTGAGTTAGAAAAAGCCCTGGAATATAGCAGAAAGCTGCATTTCAGAGACTTTTGTATTGTGTGGTATCAGGCATTTTCAAGGGAACAAATGATCCATTTAATTAAGGGCTTCGCATTCTGCCTCAGACAACATCAAATATTAAAGGGGAAGATGCAATCAGCCCTCTAGTGGGCAAATATGGATTAAAAAAAAATGTTAAATCTATATGGATAATGAGAACATCACATCTGACGCTGGCAGCATTTCAGTAGTCTACTTCAGGGAAATTCTCCTGGCTAGGGAGAGGAAAAGTTGGGAGCGCTCCTTGCTAAGCATGAACAAAACGCTGTATGAAAGAATTGATCCCCCCCCCCCCTTCTGTTTAGTATTCATTTTTAATCTTTTCACCGTCTAAACTTCTAAACTACCACTTCTTCCATTGTATTCTTCCCGAGAGCAAGCAACAGAAATGACTGCAGCAATCCCACTGACGGCGTGACACAACATCCCCGCAGCTGCTCGGTACGGCTCTGCAAATTTAGACAGCCTAGGAGAACATACTCTTCATAACACAGAGGTGCATCTCTTCACAGAAGTCGTTAATTTAGTACCCAGCCATATGCCAGAGATCAAAAGTAACCCCTTTCAAGGTTTATAATCATTTCTTTTTATAGAGAATCTGCAGGGAAATAAAGTGAGGCATTCGGAGAACGTTCACGTTAGACACAAACACCCTTAAAAATCATGAAATGGCAGTAAAAGGTGGATGTACAATTCTAATTCTGCTCCTATAAGAAAGTCATCACGATGAGTCATAAACAAAATGATGCTTATAGCAACTAGACTACAACTCTGGGGCGCGCCGTGCCATATTTTTTTCCACTTTTCGCGGAATGTGCCGCCTCATTCATCAGATGCTGTTATGAGATAAAATACCATCCGAAATACCAGCTCATAGTAAAATTTCCCTAGCGTGGATTAACAGCATTTTTCAATCGAGTGCTTAATTAATCAGTAGCACAGTTGTGAAAACTATGTAAGCTCTTACACGGCTTTGAGAAGTCAAATTCCTAGTATCTACTGAGATTAGTCTTAGGAGTTAATTGAGCCCTTGTTCCTTCTGTTAGGCTACAAATACAAGTTAGACCACAAGTTTAAAAATAAAAAAAAAATCAAAATCGGGAAGGTCTGAAGTTAAACTAGACGACAAGAGTAAGTTTAGGCTGTCAGAGTCAGCAGTTCATTTAGCAAGGAAAGAAATGTACTGCCTTTGCAAGGCAGAGTTAATGAAGTAACTAATGCAAGCGTAGCATAATAATGGATGCACGGTTCATGATAAATGCCAATTTAACCCTCCTATTCCCCCATTTTTTTTTAAAGCTGAAGTTAAACATTTCCTTGCTAATATTTCGTAAGAGGCAGGAGAAAGGAGACAGGCCTAACATCCAAGATACACAGCTAGAAAACTCGGGTAAGACCTAAGTAAAGCCAGCGACGACGAAGATGCCAAATGAAAGCATACGAATTGTATCTCTGCTTCCACACTTCTACACCCAGCATCAACTCCTATTCAAAAGGCAACATTGGGGTTCCATTTACCTATTTACGCCACTGGCACGCATACTGTCCAATCTATCAGCTACGCTTGGAGACCTCAGTCAACTTATTTCCACAGTCCTTCAGGCACTTGGTGGCTTGAAAATCGTACTCTCCTGGCAAGGCAGCGAGTGTTTTTAAATGCTCTCACCATACAGCACTTTTCCAGTTCTCAGATTTAAGGGCATTCCTGCATTTTGCCTGTTTTTCCAAACGACCTTTTAAAAATACCAGACACAGAATTTTGCGGTATTTCAGCATGCTTCACAAGTTACCTGTCTCCTTTTAATGACTTCGGCGTTCATGCTTTCAACAATTGCATTCACCCTCTTCTGTCACAGCCTCGCACTGGGAGCTCGCGTGATGTCACTTAATTCCTAAAAGTCTTTTTTCACAGCCATTGCTTTCCAGGATACTGTTTCCCCGTATTCCTTATCTTTAGAGCAAAAGACATTCAATAGTATCCGACAGGACGCTGCTGTCTGATATCGTTTCCCACTGTGTCCAAACGCCCAGGCCTCAATCCCCGACTGCTGGAGAAGTCGCACAGTATGACCCTAAAGGCCAAGTCTTCCATTGGGCTGCATGAAAATATATTTTGCTTGAATAGTTCCAGTTTAACAACCACATAAAGCTTCCCTATTTTTTTTTTTTTAGCTATCCACCAGCTTCGCTTCTATCTGTAAATTATCAGCCGTGACTTTCTGTTGACCTCCAAATCATTGAACAACATCAGGCCTAAGACCTTGTCTACCAATTTTTGAAACCGGTCACTGTTAGCAAAAAGACCAGCAAAACGATAACGCCTAACAAGGGCTTTCCTAGTACAGCGATAACGTGCAAAAGCTAAAATTACACGAATGCAAAAGGCCCATGAGAAAGCACTAGCAAATCGGGAAACGCCAGGATTAAGGTCATCTATGTCACCATCATTTGGCTCCGCAATGCAGGTGCGTTCCGATCCAGCCTTATTGACTCTTCCCACGGAACTGCATCCTTATTATGTCGCACAGACAGATACTTAACAAGCGAGCGCCCGGGTTTTTTCATCACCGCTCGGCGCACAGCCTCAAGCCTCATCGACCACATGCAATTCCAGCCTCGTGAAGCAGAATCACTCGTCTGTTGTACCCACCACGGAAGTCATCGGTGCTCCAGAAGCGCTCATCTATCCCCACAATGCCCCCCTCTTATTTTTTCTAAGGGAAGGGAGTGAAACGCAGCAAGACAGATAGACCACTAGTTCCGAGTGGCCAAACTGATACCTGTGACCGCTTTTTTTCCTTTAAAGGAAAATTCATATTATATACATTCAAATCACAGCTCCTATAGATTTCTATGCTACGGCTATGAGATGCAATGCTTCTGCAAAGCAAAACAGGGTCTGACACGTAACAGAGGACTATACAATGATGCTTGAGATTATGGTTTGGGAACACCGAATGTTAATTATTTCGGGATAACTGCCTGTGGTCATTTTTAGCCTGCAGCAAATGCAAATCCACTGAAGTCTAGACCTAGCTCATATTTGTGCACGCTTCGAGGCAAGATTATCTGCAGGATAATGCAGGCTGCAGGATATCATAGCAAATCTGTGGCAGAGGCAAGCACAACCTACTATTCTTCAGACTAAAATGCCTTCCCCAAATCATCCTTCTCAATTCTGCAACCCCATGTCAATATCTATATGTATAATTTTTTTAAAACATTCCTTTCAGGTTCTGTACATAAACATGCAGGACTCTGACAGGCCATCACATACACAATGACTATCATCACATAATCAAGGATGGTATCAAAGTGCATTGACTCAACAGGGCCAAATTAAGGTGCGATCAGATAAGACGTGCGACAGAATAGTTTCTAAGTTCTCTCTCCACCGTCGAAACTCTACCTGCCCCTCTCACTCCCTTGCACACGCTCATTCCATTGACACGCAAGTAACACGCGCTAAAATTAAAGCTCAGGGCTGCAGAACCTTTACTGTTAATTCCTTCTGCTTGGCACTATGATGAACTGAGAGCACACACACGCACATACACACACACACACAGCTACAGCATCTCAGCAGAAGGGAGAGAACTTACCATAAGGCAAGTTTTTACCTTCTTACATCCTAAGGCATGCGGTCAGTCTTAATCCTGACATTTTCTAACCTCCAGGCACAGCGTTCATATACAAAGCAAAGCTTATGTGTACAAACTGCGTGTGGATGTGTGGATGTGTGGATGTGTGTGTGCACCTGTCCTCCTTAGAGTTTGGAGATCATAAGCCAATTTCAACCAAATCTGGAAAAGGGGTAAGGATCTTAAAGCCACCACAAGTCTCAAAAATATGCAGCTGAGGAAAGAAGAGAGACCCTCTTGGAGCCCCCTGCTGAGGGAAAGGCTAGGAAGCTCACCCTTGGTTAGACATCAGAGAATCCACACAGGAGAGAGCCGCTGGGAACCAGGCTTCATTAGTTCCGCTGCTCACGGAACTACTTGTTAAAAAAAGCAAACAGAAATTCCAACATGTGGCATCACGCCGACACCCACGTTGGTCATCAGCAATCTTAAGATCCACTGCACAGCCCTCTGCCACTGCAGCTGGGGTGATAAATGACAGCACTGGCCGTTTGTCACCTTTTTCTGGCCTTCGAGGGGGACGAGGTTCTTTGCCAGAGGAGGTCGCATTCTCGTGCTGAGAAGACGCGGCAAAATTTAGGAACATTGGGTTGAGTATTTCTAGGCTTTGGAGGGAATGTGGTCAAACTGTCTGCCTGACACTTCAGACTTAATTCCCGCTTTGCCCTTAGCCTTCTGGCCTGTTGCAATCCCTTCCCTCCTGCACCAAGACCCAGGCCCAAGCTCTTTACCCACACGCCACAGCCTCCTCACCCTCTACTGCAGTGGCTCCTCCCTATCCCCATTCTCCCAGTTACCTCACATCTCTCCCCTCTCCCCCACGCTTCTATTTCTCTGTCCACATCCCACGCTCTCGTACCCATCAGTTCTGCTCATTCTAGGTATCTCCTCACTTTCCAGCCCCTAGCAGACCTGCCTCTTTCTTCCTCCCCTCAGTCTTGGTCCTTCAGAGCTGATCTCTGTGCCATCTCTCCCTTGCAAACACTCTCCATCGCATCCTCAGCTGCACTCCCTAGTTTGTAGGCTCTAGTCTTTTCCCTCTCCTCCTTTTCAATTCCCATCTCTGCTCTACCAAGTTTCCAGACTTCTTGGACAAAATCAGCTCCAGGCCCTGCCTGTATCTCATTCTTGTGACATCTGAACCAAGCGGTGTCTCCTCGCACCTTGCCCTCGTGCCCATCAGAGGTTACCGGCAACGCTGGGCACAAAAGACTCCCTTCTGAAGCAGAAGGAGCAGTTGTGACTGAAGGAAAAGCATGCTTGGCCCTTCAGCGCTAGTCTAGAAGATGCTTCTTGCTGCAGAGAGCATACACACGTAGCCCAGCCTCATACAGAAACTGAGAGAGGTTAGAGTGTATTTATCTCTTCTGTGGAGACGGACAGTCTGGTCGGTGCCTGGAGTCATGCAAGCCTCAAGAAACGTCAAAGAGGACGTAATCTTCGCATATATCAACTCCCAAACTATAAAGCATCTCAGAGCACACTTGACAGATTTTTTTCCAAGCTTACAACTTGGCCAAACTTGACCATATTTTCACAGATAGATATGGCTGACAAAAGCCACAGCCAGCAGATTTCAAATCTACTCAAAACCATGGGAAGTCCACCAAACAGCAATGCTAAATCCAGCATAGGGCCGAAAAGAAGGCTTAAAATGAGACATGTCTGAAAACATACCCACCCGCCGTATTCAAACCGCTGTCTCCCCCCCGTGCCCCTAACTTCCTCACTGAAGAGAGCCTCCATCCAGCTGCTTCGCTCTCTACAGCTCAACTCCGCTTCTTGCTAAGCCTTCTAAGGCTTCTCCGCGCTTTTTCACCCTGGAGGTACCTCAGAAGCTTCCTACGTCTCGCAGCTGCTTGTTGTCTTCCAAACCCCCTGCTGTTCCCACAACCTAGCGAAAGGAGGGAAACGCAGAACCGGCGGTGGGGAACAGGGAGCTGCTTGGTTACCGCCTGATGGCAAGGCCCTTCTCAAGCCTTTTCTGTTGGGGTCCTCCAACGCACAGCTTGCAAAACCATTCCAGACTATAAACTGGTATCCGTCCTAGCCTTTACAAACTTAATACTGGAACCAAGCAACGCCTATAAAGAGCTCTCTTCCTCTTGCGAAGAAGAAACTATTTAGAGAACTGTTTGTCAGAGAGATTGAACTGATGACCTGGCCCAGATAGGCTGAACCACTTCATCAAGTCTTGTCCACTGATCACATCACACCACAAACTTCTAAAAGTCCACAGGTACATGCACCGAAAGAGTACTAAGAAACAACACTACCGTCTCCAGGACCTACGCTTGCTCTCTCTTCCTCAGCACCTTTTGAAGTACTGAGAAGAAGCCACGTGCTTCACGCTGCCAGCATCTTACTAGAAAGACTCTTGATGCCGGTCTCGTTTTCCACAGAAAAAAGTAAATGCTACAAAGATGTCAGGGAAGATTAACAAAGAGCTGACAATGAATCCAGACAAGACTGAAGCGACATTACTCATGAAGGAAAATGCTTCACAGGACTAGGTTAGATGCTGTCCCCTGCAGGTGCAAGCGTTCTTCTAATAGCACAAAGCAAAGCACCGGGGACTCTGCCAGACAAATCCTAAGGCTAGATATCCAAGATCTGCAATGAGCACCATCATTAGCAAAAGCCTCACACCTTTTCTTACAAAGAAAAAAACCTCGTCGTGAAGATTCTTGCACCACTTTCACAGCAGACTACCAATTCACTTCTAGAGAGGACACAGCAGCAGAAGGGCTGCCATTCGCTGGAGCAGGAATCTCTACATTCAGTAGAGAATGGGATGAGCTGTGAGACGAACATCACCTTTGTGCTCCGATTCCTTCCACGGCTGCCTTGCTGTGTCACCCATTCAAGGCCTTACTCTGTCTTTGCCAATACACCGGGGGTCAGGAATTAGGGAATCAGCCACCTGCCCAGGCGCCCAGGACAAGAGAGCTCGCAGAGCTCCAAAAGAAACTTAGAAACCAAAAAAATAATTCAATTTGCTAAAATAACGCCAGGCTTTAGGAATTAGGTATTAAAAAAAGAAAAAGTCATATTGATCAATATAGTACAACTCCTTTCAGGCATCTGACTAGATTGTCCTCAGCGTATCATCGTAAGAATCAGTGAAATCATACAAACATAGACGTATGAATACCACAAGCAGCTCCTCCTCCAGCCTCAGAAGGGAGCAGGAGTAGATGAACCTCTCCCACGGTCTTAATTTAGCTAGGATATGCCTGCATGCTGTAGTAACGGGAACTACCCGAATCGTCCTCTAGAATGCAGAAGGAACCCAGGAGTCCTCAAAGTTTTAACTTGCAAGTCTATTCATATGTATATTATGGAGAAATGATTTTACTGTATTTCACAAAGGTTTTCTCTCCCACAGCTCCAAGAGAAGATACCATTTCCCTTTATTTTTTTCAACAATATTTTTTCGTTCCAAACTTGCACATGGAAGGCATCAGCCAAAGAGGAGATGCCAAGGAGGGCAGAAACGCTCCTTGGCAGTCTTCAAAAAAATCTCAATTTAGCTATCTTGCACCTTAGCTCTGCTCAGAGGAAGGCCTGCTTGCGATGGAGGCTGGAGGAAGAGGCAGAGATATCATGCTCGGATGTTTAACATGAAGACAGAAAATCTTCCCGATTACATGTTCCTACATATAAACTCATTTGTTTTTTTCCCAGCAAAGTCTTTTTTCATGAACTGTTACACAGACTGTGCGTGTTCATAAAGTTTCTGCTGAGTCACTCCACCTGGTCTTGGGCATTTTTTTCCAAACTTACAAGTAAACAAGGAGCTATAATTAAAGCCTTGGTTCAGCTTTAATTCTAGTGCTCACTGCCAATTGTGTCCCCTGTAAATACATATTTAACAACCTAATTAGCAACCCAGACTGTAAGCAGGTTGAGTCGTGTGGAATTGTGGCTAAGGCCCAAAATAAATGGTGGGATTACAAATAGCGAGCCACCTAACACTCCCACCCCTCTTCACCATACGCTGATTATATTTTCAAAGTGGAAGAACTGGGACATTGGGTAAGAGAATAAAAAGGCTGATCCAAGCTCTGGTTTTGTACCCATTTAACTGTATTGATTTAAAAATGTAAACATTTTTTAAACGCTATCGTTAAAAACGAAGCGGTGCCTGGAGCGGATGAACTGACTCTGTGTAGATGCCTTCATGTTGTTATGACTTAATTCCAGAAACATAACTACATCTGTGCAAAAAGAAAAAAAAAAAAGAGGGGGAAATTGTTCAAGACAGGATCACGGGCACATAGGAGGGAAGCGAGAAGAGCTAGGGACCATCTCCTGTTTCTGTTTCCATCTGGCTACTCCTTTGCCTCTTATCAGTCTTAATCATCCCTGAGACACACCTATCACCAAATCACCCGAGCTCCTGCTTCCCAACTAAGACAGACCATCACATTTCCTCCCTAGCACGGGCCTGCTCTGTCCGATTCCCACCTTTCCTAAAACATCCACATTCCTCATCCTCTGCTTTAAGTATACCCTCCTAGTTAATCTCTCCCTTTCCCACCACTCGCTTGTAAACTCAAGCCACATCCCTCCAAGCTCAGAAACCCAACCTCAGGGCTCAGAACTCTCCCCCTCTTATCTGATACCTTTAGGGCTCAGAAACACCCTTATACCTAATTCAGAAATATATTTTTTTTCCCCTATTTTGTTGGGAATGCTGAAATAGGAGATCACAAGGGGCAACGCACACAGGAGCGGAGGCTATCACCACAGTTCACTTCCCGTAAAGCGTGTGCCTCCGGTTTGTAGTCTTTACACTGGACAGACTGGAGTCCTAATTTGGGGCACCTGGGTACACCAGAAGCGCTCCAGTTGCACCAGAAGCGCTCCAGTTGCACCAGACCGCACTGCATTCTGCGGTACACCAGCCATGCTACCCAGCTGTGGCATCAAGGATACGGCTCAGGCTCCGTAACACCCTGGTCATTAACTAACGTAGTAGCGTGAACAGCTGTATATTCAGGAAATCAAGGCTGTCCCCCAAGAACGAGATCCTTAGTTTTGGGTCAACCCATCAGCTTGCAAACATTCCTGATTAGAGAGAAAACTCTTTCTGCAGCAGAAAGATTCTCTACTCAGGGACTCTACAGGGAAAAGGCAGAGATCTCTTCTTCCCCGTGTAACCCTCTGAAGGGTTAAATACGCCCCCAGCCCCGCGCAACGTTACAGTTGAGATTTAATGCCGCTCCCCACCTGTATGTCTTGCCATCCTTGTGCTGGTCCTCATCATCCTCGTTTGACAGCACAAAGGGGTCGCTCATCTCTGGCAGCCCCGACTCCTGCAATCGTTTCTTCTTCCGGCCCCGGGGTGGTTTGGGGGCAACTCCCCCACCCCCGCCACCCCCGCCACCTTCAGAGAGGGTGGTTGTCCCTTTCTTGGACAGGTCAGGAACCACCTGGAGGGCTGCCTGCGAGCCAGGGGGTAGCGCAGAGACAATCATGGGAGCTGAGATGGGAAAGGTTTGGGCAGAGGAGGCTGTGGTCACCAGGGAACCTGATGGGGAAGTTATCACCAGACCAGGACCTGCAAAGACAGACAGACAGACGGAGGAAGTCAGTTATGAGATCTCTAATTATGTCCGACCTCCTTATCCCACAGAAGCGAGCCTTATACACCTCCTTTCGACTACAACCCCAACAGAAGAGTAGCCTACACGTTCCCAGTCTCCACTGCTGGAAGTCAAACTTCCAGAAAGAGGCTGGATGCATGGAGCACCTAGAGATTCACAGGGAAACCATGCCAAGGCAGTCCACACCATCGGTAAGGCTAGGAGTAATCTACAGCCCGAAAAGGATTCCCCAGGACCCTCCGCACCCGTATCCCGGAGTCTCCTTCATACGTTGCCGAAGTCTTTGGAGTCCCCTACCTGCTGTCATGAGCCCAGCAGACTGCACTGGTACCACGGTGATGTTTTGAGTCACGGGGGCTTGGCTGTGTGGTGTCAGCTGCTCCGGCTTGGTGTCCGAGTCCATGGAGATACCAGTGGGTAGGGCCACAGAGGTGGGCACTGTCAGCAAGGCGGGATAGTGGGGAGGAGCCAGGCTGCAGCCCTTCTCTGTGGGCAAGAGCTGCTCCTTCATCTTGTTAATAAACATGGTGTTCTCAATCTAAACGGGTGGGAAGAAGAGCTTTTAGGATACCCTGGCAGAGCTTCTCCCAGTAGTTGGCTGAGCAAGAAACGCAACAGAAACGTTTATCACGCGTGAACTTCTAACGGGAAGCGAGACCAGCGTTGGAAGGCAAAGATCTTACCTGTCCCGAGACGGTGGGCACCGCTGGCCAGAAGTACGGGGAGGAGTTGAAATGAGATTCTTCCATCCTAGCTGGGCACAGGGGGGAAGAGGAAGGGGGAAGGGAAGAGGAATGGAGGAGAAGGAAGACAGACGGACAGACACACACAAAAAGAACATTAAACCCAAAGAGACTCCAACATGGAACTGACTCAGTCCAACGCTGTGACAGTTCCTTCATCTCCCCTTTCTTATTTGAGCAACTTCTCCCCACTTTTGAGCTATCTGCCCAAATCCAAAAATTATTTTCAGGGGAAAAAGGTGTCTGCTATTCCCACAGGCTTGGGCCCAACTCAAACGCCTCTTGCCCAATAGTCCTCCATGCAAAAGAAAAAAAAAAAAAAAAAAAAGGACCGACTACAAACCCAGAACACCTCCAAAATTCCCCAATTATCATCCACCCAAGTACATAGCATAAATGAGGAAGTCTGTGCATCTGCAAGCAAGCAAATACAGCTGAAAACCATTTTCCACTGTGACAGACAGCAGTGAAAATTTTGGACCCTGCCTGTCCCTCCACCCCAGCTCAACACTAAGGACCCAGATGCAGCAAGGGGACATTAGCGTTATGTTACGCAGGAAGAAAAGACAGGCAGAAAGGGGAAAATAGACTGGCCCGAGATAACAGACAGCCACAGCAGACCAAGAAGTCAAACTTCGGGCTCCTAACTTCCTGCTGCCCACTGCTCTGACCACCCCACTCTCGGAAGAAACCCGCAAATATCACTCGATATTCCTGACAGACAAGATCCTCCTCTCTCATCCAACGGGACTAAGCAGCGGGAAAAACAACCTGAGTACCCTGCTCCTGAGATACCCTGTTTCCAAGTGAGATGGTGTCACGGCTCTCCGTTGCCCGTTTCATTCCCATCTTTGGGACAAGATTCTGTAGGACTCTGTCCCCAGTCGAGTGCCCACTGCGCCATCTCAACTCTCCGCACAGTTGGAGGACCAGTTAGACACCAGTTAGCCCTCTGGAGAGGGAGGCGTAATCTCTTTAGGAGCACCCGGCTGAAGAAGCCCTTTCCGTTCTAATCCTTACATTCCTCTGTGTAACAGCATTAGCGGACAAAGTTTGTTACAGTCGTGAAAACACTGTTCAAAAACTAAAGAAATTCACAAAAGAATATTTGGTGAAGCGGAAGATGCACCCGTTCCTGAACAAATTATGGCAAAACCGGTACGTAAAATAAATGTGGTAAAAACGATGCTCAGAGAACGTCTGGCAGAGCGAGCTGCTTAGAGAAAGCGAGCACAGTAGGTTTCTCATGCAGCTACCTGCAAATTGTCCCACTCCCACTTCTGTTATGATGTGGCAGTAGTCTAATTAACGAGTAAATATTGTTTCTGAAGGGCCTGTCTCAATCATCAGATAAGCTGAGGAGCATGCCCTGAGTCGCATGAAACACTTACTTTCCAGAAGTATATTAGGGCAGAATAAATACACGTGGAATTGCTGCGTGTGAGCTAAAATGCGAAGATCATTTTCCTCTATGTAGAGAAGCAGTATTTAAACGAACCCAATTACCTGATAATTTTGTTTTTATGAATTGCTCACGCAACAGCAAAGCCAAGTATTCCTGCCTCACTCACTCACTCCAAATCAACCAATAAACACACTTAAGGATGAATTATTTACCTTGCATCGGTGGCATGCAGTCAGACTGCCAGCTGCCTGACTGAATTACTCGGGATTTGCATTGCTGTGATTCAATCAGAATCTGATGGGGCAAGACTCTTACCTTCCTTCCTCTGCTTTCTTTTCTGAGCCAAATTAATTACCAAGTACACTGCCCACAGCAAGGCCCTGTGTAGGTAACGCTTAATTACATGACTTTTTTTTCCTCCCACAGGATGGACACACATGAAGAGATAACGCATTCTTGGCAATGGAGCACCACCTGAATCAAGAAGGGGTTTCTGTTCGGAATGTCAAGTTTGGGTTTTGGGGTTTTTCTTTGTTTGTTTGTTTTTAAAATAAGTAGGCCCTTATTTGCTCAGCTTCCACATCAAAAACATCAAAGCAAACCTGATTCCGTAAAAACATTAAGTCTCGTGTAATAATCAGATGCATTCTTCCAAATGAACTTTGTAATTGTCCAAGACTCCCCTGGATTCAACTGCGAACTTCAGGAGTTAAACAGAAAGATGCCAATTTAAACAAAAATCTCACAACAGCTTGCTTATTTAAAGAGTACAAGGTATGAAAGGCAACTCCATTTCCAGATTCTAAAAGCCAGCCTAGCACAGGCGAGGGCACTCAGCGGCTGCCTCCCTCCACCCTGCCAGAACTTCACAGAGCACCTAACTTTTGTTTGCTTAGTTTACAAAGCCTGCAAGTCAAAATAAGGCTCTTATTGATTCTCAAAAGATGACTACGCGGGTTTCGTTAAACTCTCTTAGAATCCACCTCCCCATCCAAAAAGCCTCACGCTTGAGCAGCTATCAGGCCTCAACACTTTTGGCTTGAAAGGCTGAAGTGTGATGAAGTTATAAGAATGTGGAGGAAAAGGAGAAACAGTGTAAGAGTTGAAGCTTTCATGCAATCTCACTAGCAAGCCAGTCTTCCAAAGGGAGAAAACAAAGGTGAGGTTCCTCCACCAACCTACTGCCCTGACACCCCCGGCTGTCCCTCCCCTACCCCGCTTTTAGGCTAAAGGGTATTTTGAAAACATGCACCCCTATTCGCAGCCCCCACTTTAACGCTGCTCACACTTACGTTACCAGAACTCTGCACGTAACCCTTCCAATTGCTCTATAACTACCAGACAGGGGCTGGAGCTTCAACCCTGTACCACAGCACGTTCCCACTGCAGTGCCTTCATCATCCCAGCTTCCACAAACAGGCCAGAGATGGGACCTTCTTCCTATTCACCAGTCTAGTATCAGACAGATGTCAACGTACCCTCCTGATATAAACCAAAAACACCTTCTATGTACAGACCACAAAGGTACATACACCAAATAAACAACCCGGTGAACCAGGGAACTCACAGGGGACAAGGAATCTGGAGTTTAGATCTCAGAGTACTTCACAGAATCACATATACTTAACGTGCTGGACTTATACTTCTTTGCAGGTCATCACTTTAATCATAAACACACAGATAAAAGCACGTGCAAGTACACGGTGAGGTAGAGGCTGTGTTTCTGGAAGGCATAATCAAGGTTGGACAGGCAGGTATTTAGAGGCTGACTTTTAATACGGTTTTCATTATTCTCCAGACACCTCGCTTTTATTTTCTATTCGGTGTAGAGTTTTCAGTTGACAAAAGGCCCTGAGTATGACACTCGGGAAGGAGTTACCATGTCGTTTTACGTCTGCCCGAGATCTTTGTTCAATAACAAGGAGCTTTTAGGCGTAATTGCTGCAAAATACTAAGGATGCTGAAGGCCACGCAGGCTATTAGGTGAAATGCAAAAAATGCCTCCACGAAGCTCATGAGCACTAAAAAGTTGAAGCGCCGCTATATCTTTAGAACGAGCACATCTGGATGCACATCAGGAACACCCCAAACATGCCGGACCGAGGCCTGCACCCCAAACCCGCGCACCAGAGCGAGAACAACTTTGGTGCCGCTCCCCGACACGCGCGCCGCCTCCGCCCCAACCACCCGAGCCTCTGCGGGAGCGGGCGCCTGGCAGGGGACGTACCCCGCTCCTCGCCTCCCTCCAGGCAGCCGGTCCCCTCTCCCGCACCCCGCGGCTCGGCTGGGACCCGCGGCCCGGCCCGTTCCCCCCCGCGCTGCGGCCGCCGGGAGCCCGCGGGACGTGGGGGGGGGGGGGGGGGGGGTGTCACTCACGCAGCTCCGGGAGCTCCTTACCCCTCTCACTCTCCCTCCTCTTGCATTTCTCCTCCTTCCAGGGCCGTCTCTGCAAACAAACCGCCAGGGTTACGGGGGCGCCCGGGGCCCCGCATGACAGCGGGCGGCGCAACGCGGGGCCCCCGGCCCCACCGGCCACGTCCAGCCCCCGGGGCAGCGGCCATGGGCGGGGGAGGGCGCTCCCCGCGGGGAGCGGCCGGGATGGGGGGCGGGGGGGCCCGGACCCACCTCCCCCCGCGGGGCCCCGGGCGCACACGGCGGCGGCGGCGGCCGAGGACGGGACGCGCCGCCCGCTCGCTCCCCCCGCGGACGCGGAACGGGCGAGGCCCGGAGCGCGGACTCCCCCCGCGGCGGAGCCCCCGGGCTGGCGCTGCACCCGACACCGGGACGGAGGGACGGGCGGGCGGGCGGGCGAGCAGACAGACCGACCGACCGACCGACCGACCGACGGACGGACGGACGGACAGACAGCCCTCCTCCGTTTCCGCTTCCGGATCGCTTCGGCCCCGGAAGCCCCGCGGCCCCGGCCCCCCCCGCCCCCACAGCCGCCAGCCGGCCGATTACCGGGCACCACCCCCCCGCGGCCACCGCGACCCCGACCCCGACTCCAGCGGCAGCAGCGGCCTCCTCACCGGAAAGAGGAGCGGCGAGTCGCTTCCGGGTCAGGGGGCGGAGCCCGCCTCAGCTCTTCCGGGGCGCCGACCGGAGCGGAACGGCGTCATCGGCGGCTTCGCTTGAAAAAGAGGCGGAGCGGCGGCGGCCGCCGGCCTGGGGCAGGTTTTCCCCTCAGCGGAGCCGTCGCTGGGGCGACCGGACCGGACCGGAGCGGGCCGGACGCGGGGACCGGACGGCGGCGGGAAGGCAGAGGCGGGCGCGCGCTTACCGGAAGTGCGGGGAGCCCGGGCTGGAGGAAGGGCGGAAGTGGCTGTGCCGGCGGGCGGGCGGGCGCGCGGCGTCCCCGAGCCCGGCCGCGAGCCCGCTTCCGGCCGAGGCGGCCTTTCCCGCCGTGACGTGCGCGGTGCGGGGCGGTCGCCCTGATGAATATTCATGAGCCCTCATGAATAATTCAGCGCCCCCCTCCTCCTCGCCTCACGGCCTGCGGCCCGGTGTCCTTGGCCCCGCTCCGGCTGCGGCAGGCGTGAGGGCGTGCCCGCCTCAGCGACCGCCCGGCCTGCGCCTCCTGCCCGGCGGCCCATGGCTGCCCACGGCTGCCCACCGCCTTCCCGCCCCGGCTCACCGCCAGCCTGCTGGCACCGTCTCCGGTGGGAGCCGCTGGGTGGGCTCGGGTGGCCGTGCCAGCCCCGGCGCCACGGGGCAGGTCGGTTGGTCCGGAGGAGCTGACCCAAAGGCTGGCCGCCACCGCCCCGGCCCGGTCCTTCGCTGGCTCTAGCGCTTCCCTGGCCGAGCGCCTTCCGAGCGCCAACCCAATGGAAAGGGCTTTTAGCAAGCTGGTTTGCTGCCGGGGCGGCAAGCGGGGCCGTCTGAGTCCCGTAAGTGCTGCAGGGAACAGGAGAGCAAGGCCAGGCGTGGAGGGGAGAGGGGCAACCCTCTTCCCATAGTCACAAGCCAGTGGCTCGTGTAACCACACCCAAATACTGATTTTTTTTTTTTTTTTTTTTTATTGTAACCATTCACAACTTCACCCCAGAGGGGGCTGCAACTCGCGCTCGTTCTCACCGAGAAGTTTCACGGATTCAACCCACCTGAGTTTTGGCTGGCAGTTCCCCGCTGCCTCCCGCGTGCTGGCGCTACCAGGCGCCTTGCCGTGCAGCGTGAGCTACCGCGCTCGAAGCGGCGGTCGGTCCCTTGAGCCTCGGTGATGGCTCAGGAGAAGGCATGAGGTTGTTCCTAGAGAGGACGACACAGAGGCGCTCCACGAGATCGCTAAGCCGGGCTGGCTGATTGCCCCCACGCCGAGTTGGAGACACCCCGTGCAATCACCAAGCCAAGCTGGCTGTTGTAGCTCTGCTCTGTCTTAGACTTTTAAAATTTTGGTGGGAAGAGGCTTTTAGATATCATCTGCTTCATTCCACTGCTCGTAGCCCTGCTGACTTTGGCACTGGGGCCACCTCCCAAGCCAGGTTGGGTTCCCTTCCTCACCTGTGGTGTGGCTCACGGGGCACTTGGCTGAGCCATTGCAGCGCTCTGACTCGGGAGAAATATTTTTTTTTTTTAATTGTTGCATGAGTTTTCTGCCAGCTTGGCATGCTGGAACAGCTTTTTCGGAGCCAGCATGAGTAAGAGGGTGGGACCAGGGAGAGCACGACTATAGCAGCCAGCGGTTAGATTGGCTCGGGCGATCATGAAACCGCAACATCCGGAGCAGTGGGCAAAGGGAAATCTCCTGGCGGCTGAGAGGCAGGCGGCTGGAGCCGCAGCGCCCGCCTGTCCCCAGAAGGTGCTGGGGTATTGGTCATCCCAGGCAGCGCAAAACTTCCTCCTGGGAGGAGCCAGGATTAGCTCTGCGCTCTTCAGCAGGAGTCACATGAAGGCAATTGTTGATTTATTTAAATAAAAGGAGTTGGCAGCCTAATCAGTTTGGAAATTAATTTCCTTGTTAATTTGGGGGTTTTGACTTGCTCATGAATATTCACAAACGCTCATCTCTTTTTTTTTTTTTTTTTTTCTTCTCTATGTAATTTATTTTCGTGATTGTCAGATCACCTCTGAAGGTGACATTTCTCTCCTCGTTCTGCAACGCGGCAACTGTATCTAATCTTACGCCTTGGAAGAGGAACGCTGGCCTGGCGCTGACATCTCTTTCGCCTCTTCTTTGCCCCTGGAGCCCCTCGGCTCTCCTCTCTGCATGCTGCCTAGAAAGAAAGAAGACCGAGAGTATCCTCCAAGAAGAGAGCTGGCCCAGGCTTGGTAACTGGGAGAGCTTGTCAAAACGCCCTATACCGGACAAGGAAAAGTCGTAACTGCCCGCTGAGGAGCGGGACAAAGTGGTTAATTTTTTCTTACCGTGCCTAGAGTTCCCCGCTCCCCCTCCTGCCCCGCGCTGCCGAGCACCCTTCAGTAGCACGTGAGGCAGCGTGACTAACATCTGTCACAGACACTTGATTTGTCTTATCTCCTTTCCTTAGGAGGAGGCAAAATCAGAGAAACACAGGCGTGCATCTCTGGAGAGCACAGCTGATCTCTTTGCTCTCTGTTGTCCCCTTTTACTTATCCTGCCTGCCCTTGCTCCTTCTCTGCGCCAAGGAGGAGCATCCTGGCCACTGCCGCGGGTTTCTCCCCGGCGAGGTGTGCCCGTATCCCACACGTACGCGCTTACGGCTTCTGGCGTTTCACAACGTTTGCCAGCTGGGCTCGGCTGAGGACTGCGGCGGTTAAAAGCCCGTGTATAATCACTGATGCTGGGGGCGGGAGGAGCGGTGTGGGCAGCGGAGGGGTGAAGAGGTGCACAGGGGCGAGCTTGGCCGAGAGCCGGCCCCTGGACAAGTAGTATGATGCGTGTAACTGGGACCCCCAGGCCCAGTGGCTGCTTCCAAACCGACTCATTTCTTTAGAAAACTCGGCTTTGGTAGAGTTTCCATCTATACAACTCGTTCAGAGCGTGCCATCTCAGGGCTCGGAGCTGTGCGGGGAGGGGCGGCCAACCTGCACCAGCCGTGGGGTTCGCCCGGCGGCACTGCCAGCCCGGGCTGGTTGCTGGAAAGGGGGTGACTGAGAGAGGTTTACAATTGTGCGGCAAGAAAAGAAGCCAGCAGCGTCGTCAAGGCGGTTGCAGGAGGTAACTGAGCCCTGGAGGGGGTGGTGGGTGGAGGTTGGTGGGGCCTCCCTCCTGGGAGCAGGAACGTGCAAGTAGCACAGCCGGGTGCCCACCTCCCGCTGAGGGCACCAGCTCCCGACAAGCTCAGAAAAGAAAATGTGTGAAGAAAGCCAGCTGAGCCCAAAGTTACCGCAGCAGTTGCTCTCTCACAACCTTTGCAACAAGCTCTCCTACACAGCTTTGACCCAAGAGGGTGGCAAACACACACCTCCGTGCTGGCTGCCTGCTCCATCCTCCTCTGCCATCCTCGTTACCTCCTCCACAGTCACATCTGACTGTCACGTTCCCACCTCAGCTCTTCCCTTCTTTTTCAGCTCGCCTGATTTCTTTCTCTGTCTCCTTCCTCGCCACCCAAACACAAAGCACCCACCCCTGGCTCTTCAATAACGACTACAGCCCCTCTGCTTGTGTTGCCACCGTATGCTCTGTGCTCGAACACCTTTTGTCTGCTGTCTGTGTGTAAACCACGCTGTTCACGGTGGCCGTCCCACTAATATAGGTGGTACTTTGTGTCACGGGATCCTGCTTGCCTGGCTTCTAGGGCTGGTAGACCTGGCCTGACGTGTTCAGTAAGTTGCCTCCGGTGGTACCTGAATTAGTTGGGGGTAGCTGAGTGGTGGACAGAGATGGACAAATGGACTTGGAAGGTGTGACGATGTAGTGACACACATTTTAAGGATGGAGGCTGTTCATTCTTGCCCAAATTTTCATCTGCTTGTGGGCCAGTATTAGGTTTATCCTGGAGCTGGTATTTTAATCTTGTGAGTACATTTCTCAGCAAGGCGTGTTGTCCTCACTTTTTCAGGGAACTGACATCTCTTTGGCAATCGGCTGATTAAATCCCCTGGCAGCACACAGCAGAGAGCATTTCAGCACGTCATTTCCAGCTTTTTTTTTCCGCTGCATGGAAATAAATTGCATCTTCCCCTGCTCGGTAACTTGTCTGGTTAGTGTTGCTTACGGTTTGAGAAAAACACAGTAACTGAGAGTTATAGGGTGTGTTATCCTGCACATGCTTGCTTGCCTGAATCATTGCATTTTAGTGGCATCTGCTCTCTTACGGGCAAGGAGCAGAAACCACACACTCGGGATACGCTTCGGAATTAGGAGCACATGCAACAACGACCCACTGCTTTTTCACTGAAAGAAGTAGGTTGCTCTGGAACTGGGGGTGTTAAGGTCCCTGTTGGGCAGGAACATGGTCACTTGGGATTGATCAACCTTAGCTACAGACCGAGTTCCTTTGGCTGCTGTAGCGAGGGCCATTAGTTACCGAACCTTCTGGCCAATGTGCCACGAATACAAATCCCATAATTTGGAAGAAGGGAAAAGTATCACTGAATGTGTCAAGACAGCCAGAGGGGCTGTGCCTGAGGACCTTCAGCACGGAGCAAAAATCACAGTCGCATCAGAAGTGCCTGAGGGGGATCTCTCTTGCACGGTCCCAGCCAAAGCACACGCACGGGCAAAACCTGTTCCAGTGGGGTGAAAACTTCTCTGTGGTGCTAACCTCAACAGCCTTAAACAAAAATGGATTTTATTAGATCGCCACAAAAAGTCTCAAGAAGCATTTTGAACGTGATTCAGCAGTGAGCCCTTCAAGCAATGAAGGATCCCTGCAGCTTAGGCTGCATTAGCGAAGTGTAGCCGGCAGATCAAGGGAAATTATTATTCCCATCCACTTGAGAGTTGTGAGACCCCACCTGGAAGATTATGCCCAGGGCTGGCTCCTCAGCAGAAGAGAGATGTTGACAAACTGCAGCATGGCCAACAAAAGGGCCCCAGAGCGGAGAGCTGGAGCACGCGATGCGGAAGGAGAAGGCTGAGGGAGCTGGGTTTGTTGAAGAGAGAACGCCAAGGGGGCATCTGATCACCGTCTGCTCCTGCCTAAAGGGAAGTTGTAGAGAAGATGGAGCCAGACTCTGAGAAGGGGGCACAGTGAAAGGACAAGAAACGACGGACACAAGTTGCAAAAAGGGATATTCTGAACGTATATAAGGGAAAATTTCTTCCCCTTGAGAGCAGTTTAGCAGTGGAACAGTTGCCTAGAAAGACTGGGGAATCTCCACCCTTGGAGATACAATCATAGAATCATGGAATGGTTTGGCTTGGAAGGGACCTTAAAGATCATCTGGTCCAAACCCCCAAGCAGGGAAAGCCTTGAGCTGGTGTCATCCCTACTGAGAGCCTCATTGCAAGCATTCAGCTCAGGACCTGGCCACTGAAAGAGGTGTTTGGACCCAAAAAGGGCTGTGAATTTGGCTTGCCCCCTTCCCAGAGAAGCTGTGTTATGCTCTGCTCCCAGCTGACCGCAACGAGGGAGTGGGCTGCAACTCCTCCCTTGCTCCAGATATTCAGAAGCAAGGCCCTGAGCAACCTGGTCTAGCTTTGGAGTTACCCTGCTGATTGGACTAGAGACTTCTGGATTGGACTAGAGACTTCTGGAGGTCCCTTCCCACCTGATTTTTTCTGTGGATCAGTGATTTTGTGCTGCTGATCTGCCGTGAGCCAACGTTCAGTGCCTTCATAATGTTGGAAGCCAGAAGGGTAGTATGCTTGCTTGGCCCTGTGGAAATGTGTCTTTGTTGACAGCAGCATTAGCATCTGTAAAGCCCTTCCGCATGAACATCTCTTCTCCAGCTGCCTTGCCACCCTCTGTAGCCCTACTCCACCCATCTTACTTCTGTTCCAAGCAGAAGTGAAGCTCCTAACAGCAGGGCGTGTTTGGTTTGGGGGTGACGCCTAAGCTGGGACATCCACGTTCTTCTCAACAGCAGCAGTCACCAAAATGTCATTGAAAACTATATTGCAGCATCTAGGAGTATTTTCCCCCACCGCTACCTTCACCTCTGCAGAAGCAGAGAAACTTTAACACCTCCTTTCTGTTCTTGGCTGAGGGGTCTGTGTGTTTCTGTACAGTCAGAGAACCTGTAATGAGTTTCAGGGGATCTCCGTTCTCGTTCAGAAGTTATACGGTCACTTTGCAAGTGCCCTCTTTTTGAGAAATGCATGCGTCCACTCGCCTGAACTGCAGCATTTAATGCACCAGGCGAGCACAGCGGTGGGTGCTTGGCTGATGCGCTCCTCACGTCACCTTCCGTGCTCACCACAGTGCTGCTAAAGCACCTCTGGGGCTTTGCAGCTGCCTCACATCATTTCTCAATAAAAAGGAAGATGCTGCAAAAGGTGGGAGAAGAGGATAGAAGACAAGGTGGAGAGGAGTAAATGATTGTATTAAGGCAGAAGCAAAACTCGAGGAGCTCTGTCGCAGCAAGACCAGAGCTCACCAGCTCACCTCCATATTTGTGTTTTTTCAAAACTGGCTGAGGAAACTGCAGTTTTGGGAGCAAAGATTTGCAGCGTATCCATCAAATTCAGGGTAAGCATGCCAGGGCTGGAAAAAGGGAGCTATATTTCAAGAAGAGAGAAAACAAAGTACTCCGGGCAGCTGCAAACCCATTAGTCTAGTCTCAGTAGAGCATAAGGTTAAGAACAAATTACAGAAGGAAAACAAAATTAAAGCTACAGCAGTAAGTGGAAAATGGAATCACATACAGAATGGGTTTATCAACAAAAGCACTGCGTGCCCTTAACTTGATCCTTTTCTTTACCTCCTTTCCTTTACCTGGATGAAAAAAAAAAAAAAAGAAATCGGTAAATCGAATCTAGCTGGATTTCAGTGGGGCATTTGATAGAGTAAAGGCTGGAAGGAAGTTAGATAAGCTGAAGGGAAAGGAATCAGTAGGAGAATTTTAGGTGGGTAAAATGCTGGGGAAAGGCAGACGACACGTGGAGTCAAAAGGGAACTGCCACCATGGAGGAATGTTACTGGCCTTGGGAATAATTCTGCTTGCAGTAATGGCTCTAGCTCAGCAAAAAAAAACAGCACGAAAAGGAAGTTTGCTGATTAAATGCATTTAGAAGAATTACTCACAGTCTGGAGTGGAGAAGTGTGAGGTCCTGTTCTTCGCTTCTGCTAACAGGAATGTCTTTTACACACAGAGATTCACTGGTTAGAAATGACAGAAGAAAAGACAGATCTGGGTGCATTCATCATTCACGAGATGATTATGAAGCTCCGATGTGACGTGATCACAAAGACAACAGCCTTAAAGAGATCATTACGTTAATCTTATTTAGGATGCTGTCTACAACTTGTCACCCGTGTTCGGAAGTGGGCTCGGGGCTGGCGGCAGCGTGGGGGAACGGGAATAACGGAGTCTGTCTCTGTGCCTCCCCCCGCTCGCCGTGTGAGCAGCCGTGGAGAGGGCTCGGCTTCTTTAGCTTAGCGAAAGGCGATGGGTGAACTTCTCTCTAGAAACCCATTTTATATACGGGGATGTGCCCAGGGAAATGAGCCATTATAGAAGGAGAGGAGCTCGGCCGTGATTGAGTCAGGCAGACCTTTTCTCTTCCGAGTTTGGCTCTTTTTAAGGCTGCACAGATTTACCTCTCCCTGCAATTTGCCGTGCTTCCTTGGCAGGCAGAGCAGGTTAGCACGACAAGCACAGCATTATAAGAAAAGAGGTGCTGAACACAGGCCTGCAAGCCCACATTTTCCTGCTCCATCCCCCAAAGAGTTTTCCCTTAAAGCATAAGAGATCAGTCCAAAGCCTTGTGCTCTCTATGCAGCCGACTGCTTGGTGTTTCTCCCACCTAACGCCCGCTCCCGTAAGCCCTCTGAGGAAGGAAATTTAAAACCCAACGTCTCGGAAAAGGCTCGGTTCTTTGGAGAAATACACAAAAGCCCATCTGAACTAAATGCGCTCCACATGCCTGCGCGGACAGCAGAGCCACGAGGGTTTCATCATGCCGGTTTTCAGCATCAGGGGGATGAGTGATAGGTTCCAGACCTGGTTTAAGCCTGGACAGGGTTAGTGCTGGTCTAACACCTGACTCGGGGGGATGCAGTGAGTACAGCTTGCTGCGGCTTGCTTCTGCCAATGATTTCTGAGGTTTATTTAATTTAATTGGGGGAAATGAATTTGGGACGAGACCTCGGGCAATCATCTAATTCATCCTCCTGACCCAGCGACAAGATTAAGTAAGCACAACTCATCCCTGACAGATATTTGTTGAACCTGTTCTCAACAGCCTCTAGTGACAAGGCTCCCTTGGCCTATCTAGTCCAGCGCTTTATTGCTCGATACGTAAAAAGCTTTTTCTACCACACAGCTTAAGCTTTCACTGATGAAAATGAATCTGCCGATTTCCATGGCCCCGTTGGAAAGTGCCTCTCCACTCGGACACCGCAGTCTCCCCAAACCAGCTGCATACACTTTTTTGGCAATTGCGTGCACCTTTTGGCGATTCTGACTGTAGTTTTTTTCCCATAGTTTGTTTATGAGAGCTTCACGCCTTTCGCCGTATCAAAAGCCTTGAAGTCAAGACGTATCACATCTCCTACATCCCCCCCCAGTCCGCTAGGCCAGTTCGCCTGTCAGAGAGCGAGGGTAGATGGGCTTGACGTAATCTGCCTGATGAATTGACGTTGGAGGGGGTTTTCAGGTTTGAAGCACGCATTGGAAGGGCAGCTAGCTCATACGTGCAGCGGCTGCCTGACAGGGATGAGAAAGGAGCTGGGGGAGAGGCACGTGGGGTTGTGGCACGCTGAAGGGGCAAAACCAGCCAGGATAAAATACAGTGCCGGACAAGTGGTCTGCTGTTGGGGTTCTGGGGATAATGAGGTCTGCCAGGAGCCCCTTGGGTAAGTGCCAAGAGCCTGGAAGGATGGTCTCTCACAAGTGCTTCTCACTACAAGAAGGACATTGAGGTGCTGGAGCGTGGCCAGAGGAGGGCAACGAAGTTGGTGAAGGGTCTGGAGCACAAGTCTTATGAGGAGCGGCTGGGGGAGCTGGGGTTGTTTAGCCTGGAGAAGAGGAGGCTGAGGGGAGACCTTATTGCTCTCTACAACTGCCTGAAAGGAGGCTGTAGCGAGGTGGGGGTCGGTCTCTTCTCCCCAGTAACAAATGATAGGATGAGAGGAAACGGCCTCAAGCTGCGCCAGGGGAGGTTTAGGTTGGATATTAGGGAAAACTTCTTCACCGAAAGGGTGGTCAAGCATTGGCACAGGCTGCCCAGGGAAGGGGTTGAGTCTCCATCCCTGGAGATATTTAAAGGACAGATAGATGTGGTGCTCGAGGACATGGTATAGTGATGGACTTGGCAGTGATAGGTTAACGATGATCTTAAGGGTCTTTTCCAACCTTAACGATTCTATGATTCTAAGTGTTTTAACAGTCTGTAACATCAGGGATGCATCGAGCCTGTGCACCACGAACCCCTCTGGAATTCATTATGGACTCAGACACGCGGAGAGGTTTTCAGAGTAACAGGCTTGGGCTGCGTCCCTCTGGGCGGCTTTTCAGGTTTCAGTAGCTCTTGCCCCTTTTTTGTATCCCAGAGCTTTCCCAGCATCTGGAGCAGATCCCTTTGAGCAGGGCTCCCACGTTTCAGGTAAACATAATGTTCAGGGAAGTAATTTTTCAGATGTGTTTACAACACTGTCAGGGAAAACTCACCAGCTGTCTTGCTTCCTCTGACGGTACCACGGACAGCCTATCTCCCAGGATTACTTCATCGTCCTCCTCATGCTGCAGTTCCCAAACAGCTAAGCTCGGCAGCAGTAGTGTTACCTAGTCACAGCACATCTTGCAAGCTTTCCACTGTTTCTCAACCTGTATCGCATACCTGGACACTTCTTTTTCCCCAGCAGGCAAGGTGTGTAGCCATGTGGTCGCGGGGGACAGATCCTGATAAGAAGCAGAGCAAGTTACAGACAGTTTCCCTGCCATCATGTCCTTCTTCCCCCTACCAACTCCATCCTTCCTTCATTCCACCTCTGTCTGGGATGGGGAAGTCACCCTGTCCTTCTTGCAAGAAGGCACAACTGCAGACAGCCTCAGCCCGCCATCTCCTGAGGTGGTCTCCCAGAAGCCGTGACTGTATTTGTGCTACAGCGTACAGGACACAGGGCTGAGCGGGGACCTCCAACCACCCATTTTCTCACACCACTGCTGCAGTTTTGGCCCAATCCAGCTGCTACTGCTGCTGCCTGAGACAAAGCCCAGGCACAGCTGGGGGGTGGCACACTCCAGGGACCATTCCCAGTAAGTGGTTTCACAGAATCACAGAGTGGTTGAGGTTGGAAGGGGCCTCTGGAGGTCATCTGGTCCAACCTCCCCCTGCTCAAGCAGGGCCACCTAGACCCAGTTGCCCGGGACCATGTCCATATGGCTTTTGAGTATCTCCAAGGAGGGAGACTGCACAGCCTCACTGGGCAACCTGTGCCAGTGCTCGGTCACGCTCACAGTAAAAAAGAGTCTCCTGGTGTTTAGAGGGAACCTCCTGTGGTTCAGTTTATGCCCATGGCCTCTGGGCCTCTCACTGGGCACCAGTGAGAAGAGCCTGGCTCCGTCGTCTTTGCACCCTCTCTCCAGGTGTTTATGTACACTGATAAGATCCCCCTGAGCCTTCTCTTCTCCGGCCTGAACAGTCCCAGCTCTCAGCCTTTCCTCCTAGGAGAGATGCTCCAGTACCGTAATCATCTTAGCAGCTCTTCATTGGACTCTCTCCAGTATGTCCATATCTCTCTTCTACTGCGGAACCCAGAATTGGACACAGGACTCCAGATGTGGCCTCACCAGAGCTGAGTAGAGGGGAAGAATCCCCACCCTTGACCTGCTGGCAATACTTTGTCTAATTCATCCCAGGATACCGTTTGCCGCCTTTGTGGCAAGGGCACATTGCTGGCTCCTGTTCAACTTGGTGTCCACCAGGACTCCCAGGTCCTTTTCTGCAAAGCTGCTTCCCAGTTGGTGGCCCCCAGCATATACTGGTGCACGGGGCTGTTCCTCCCCAGGTGCAGGACTCTGCACTTCTCCTTGTTGAACTTCATGAGGTTCCTCTCAGCTCGTTTCTCCAGCTTGTTGAGGTCCCTCTGGATGGCAGCATGACCCTCTAGTGTATCTGCTACTCCTCCCCGTTTGGTGTCATCAGCAAACTCGTTGAGGGTACACTCTGACCCATCATCACATCATTAATGAAGATGCTGAACAGGACTAGACCCAGTATTGACCCCTGGGTTACAGCAGGTCAGTGCTAGGTACTGGCCTCCACCTAGACTTCGCACCGCTGATCACCACCCTCTGGGCCCAGCCATTCAGCCAGGTTTCAACCCACCTCACTGTCTGCTTATCCAGCCCATACATCAACAGCTTGTCTGGGAGGATTTTATGGGAGACAGTGTCAAAGGCCCGCTGAAGTTGAGGTAAGCAACATCCACAGCTCTCCCCTTGTCTACTGGGCCAGTAATTTCATCCTAGAAGGTTATCAAGTTGGTCAAGCCTGACTTCCCCTTGGTGAATCCATGCTGACTATTCCTGGTGATTTTGTTGTCATTCATGTGCCTGCAAATGGTTTCCAGGATGAGCTGCTCCATCACCTTCCCAGGGATCAAGATGAGGCTGACTGGCCTGTAGTTCCCTGGGTCCTTCTTCTTGCCCTTCTCGAAGATAGGAGTGATGTTTGCTTTCCTCCAGTCTTCAGGTACTTCTCCCAGTCACTATGATCAATCCAAGATTATTGAGAGTGGCCTCGCCATGACACCTGCCAGCTCCCACGGTACCTGTGGGTGCATCCCATCAGGATTTGATGTGGTTCTTCTGTTTTGGAGGCAAGCAGGTCCGGCTGCCTGTATCTATGAGCACGTTCTGTCTGTTTGACAGAGCACTGTCCTTTCTCATTTTGTCCACTCAATCTTTATGTTCCTCCACAGCGCAGTCTGGTTTCTGGGTAGTTTTCCACTATTCAAGCTGAGCGCGCGATAGTTGCGAACTTGTTCCTAGGGCCTCTTGATAGACCCAAAAGCTGAGCTCCTGGATTATTTACTGCTTCTCCAGATGGAAGCACCTCTAACTTTAAATACAGCTTAGGGAACCCAGAAGTTGCCAGGTTTTCCACCTGGAGGGATGTGGGACCCTGGGGCACGCGTTTCTTGCCCAATCCCTCATCTGAAGCAGCGCGTCCCTGGGTCAGAGCAGGCGAGTCCCGAGCTGCAGCAGGCAGCACTCTGCAGGTTCAAGTGCCTCCTTCCCACTCGGCTGGCGGAGCTCCTCCGCCCAGGCGGGCTGGCATGATGATCTCCACATCCTCAGGGCAGTTCTCAGTCTCACCTAGATGCTCAAGAGTTCCTAGAAAATCTTTTGCATCATTGCCGGGCTCCATTTTAGCAAGGATGCTTGTGGTTTCCAGGGGCTCCCTCAGCACCGCCGGCACCTGGGGCTTTGTTTCCTCCAGCCTCACAGGCAAGAGCGAGCATCTGTCACAGGAGCCTTTGGCTCTGTCTGGGGAGCAGCTGCCACCTAAGAGATTGCTCTGTGCTCATTCCCTCTCTCCGTTTTCTGGAGCCTGCCAGCTGACAGCCCCAGCTTCCCCCACCTCAGCTCCCATCACCTGCATCTGCTTGCCGTGGCAGGCATGGCCAGCTGCCCTTCTGGGTCAGCAAGGGGGCCATTCCAGGCAGAGGGCAGGTCCTGCACACAACCCACATGTAAAAAAACTATGGAAAGTAGGCGATAAATTTAAGAAATGCTGCTTGACACCCCAAAACTGCTGGAGATCAGGAGCCCAGCACAAAGCCTGGCTGAAGAGAAGGATGCTGAGCAGCCTGTCTAGGGCAGGACCTGATTTGTGGCTGCATTTTGTACTGAGCCTCCTGTAAGGCACTGCTTAGGAAATACGTACCCAGTAGCAAAGACTGTAAGAGACTTTTTTAAACATTAGGAGTTTCTAAGGCACTGATGGTTTAATGCAGTAAGGAAGGTGGGCTGGAAATGGCAGCAGCATGGATAATCAGGGAGGGGTGTAGAGAGGGAGTCTCTCTGGCCATGCTTTGCTTCTGTGCTTGAAGCTCCTGCAATCACCATGTGTTAAAACTGCCAAAATTTTCGCCCCTGGCTCTTTGTGCGCTGCGCATCTCTGTGGCCCTGCTGGCAATCCTGGCTTGGATTCCCTGCTCTTAATATGGAGAGCCCAGGATGGGGCTGAAGCTCGTGGCAACCTCCTAGCATCCTTCACCTCAGACACAGCAGCCTCCGTGGCAAAGCAGCATGACTGCAACCGCACGAAAGGGCAAGCAGCTTGCCGCTGCCAGGAATCGCGCCAGTCCTCCCCAGCTGTGGTAGAGCCGAATCTGCTGGGCTAGGTAAACTTGCCGCTGGAGATGGCTCTCCCCCGCGCCAGTGACTTTGCGGTGCGGTGGGTCGGGGCGTCCTCTCAGTGAATGCTGGTGGTGTCCTTCCCAGAGGACCGATGCCACACGACTGCGTTTTTATGAGCTCACCCCTGCCAGAAAGTTTTTCCTTTCTGTGTTGTTGCAGAGTGGAGAGTGCCTGGTGAAACCTTCACCCCAGGACGTCCTAATTACGTATCTTCTCCTTCTGTCCTTGAAAAGTGCTGCACTGAAAGGGCCTGGGTATCCCAGGGACGGAAACACTTTGCCTTTCGTCACAGAGATGGGAGGCAGGCCTGCCCCCCTGCCTGCCCCCAAAGGACTGGCTCGCCCCTCCTTGCTCACCCCCTCCGGTGCTCACGGTCCTGCAGCGGGTCCCAGGTAATGCTCCTTCTGCTCATCGCAGAACGCTTTACGCTTGACGCAGTGAATGCAGACGGAGAGCTGGCAGTCCCTCTGGCAGCTGCCAGCTCCGAAAGAGTAGAAGTAAGGTTGCCTGGGCATGTACTTTAACTCTAAATGTCCTGTTTTTCCACAAGTTTGCATTTTGATGAACATAATGTTCTGGGAAGGAATGAGCTATCACCAAGCAACATTAACTCTGTGTTAACAAAGGGTTTTGACATTGAATTCGAGCCTGAGGACAGCGCTGGCACAAGAATGATTTATCACAGGCTGGGCCATGGGTACACTGAGGTTGGAAATTAGAAGGAGCTTCCTACCTGCCAGTGCAAGGATCTGGAACAGCCTTTCAACAGCGGCAGTGAGGCCAGAGACTGAACTTGCTTTGGGACTGGAAGTCTCTGAGCAAGAGTACGCAACGGGGCTGCCTGCCACAGGCCGGGAGCTCTCTGCCAGCCCTCTCTTCTTACGCAATTGCAGGACATTTTCATAACACCTTTGCTTTTAAGGCAGCACAAGCCAAGCCGGGTGCCCGAGGCTCACCTGGAAATGATGCTGGCTGTTTGGGGCTGCGGGGACGGTGTGCTGGGGATGCTGCAGACGGTGCTGTGGGGCTGTAATTACCCAGGGAGCGCGGGGTGCACATCCCGGCTGCCTCCAGCGCGTAGAGAGCTAGCGCGGAAATTGGAGGGGACAGCATGTGACAGGCAGGCCCAGGACCGATTGCCTCAGGTGACGGCTGGGTGTCTTGCAGATCTGAGGCGATTTCAGATGAGCAGAAGAGGGCTCCTCCACACCGCAGCCCAGGGGAGCGTGTGCCCTCATGAGCTGGGCACTTAGGGGCTTTGAGACCAGCTCCTCCACTGTCTTTGCTCATCTTCGTTAACCGAGGCTTAGTACCCAGCCTGGGCCAGGGCCCGTCGTTGGGGCAGTCACTTGGATGAGACCAGCTTGGCCCAGGGCGGCAAAAGGGGATGAGAAAAAGGGGTGCCCCAGGAGCTGCTGTCAAGGGGAAAGATGACAGCAGCTCTCCCAGGGCAGCCGATGGCTGGGTGCTCCAGCAAACCAGCGGCATCTGCCTGGGAGCACCTCCTGCCTCGCTCCCTCCCGCCGCCAGCCCCCATCACCAGCAGCCCCGGACACCAGCAGCCCCGGGACGCAGCACACGGCTCCCGGCCACCCCTGCCTCCAGGCACCCGTCTGCACGCAACCGCCCAAAGCAGAAATCCTGACATGAAATACTTCACTGCCAGGTCGCAGTGGATTATATGAGCTGGGGAGAAAACGGGAGTTACAGCAGACTCGGTGGTTGACTGTCTCTTTTCTGTTTTTTAATAGAAGATTAAGCATTGCCGGAGTGACGTCTACATCTGCCTGAGTGATGAAGGTTAGGGGTTTCAAGCCTAGCTGCTGACTCATAACCAGGCAGAAGAGAAAAGGGAAAATTAGCATGAAGAATGTTGCTGAAATGGTTTGTATGTGTTCAGAGATTAGTGTAGATATTGTATTGCTGCCTGTGTTACGGCTGGTGTGTTTAGTAGATGTTTTTAATGGGATCTGATCTTTTTAAGAACACGGGGCACCTGTACGTAGAGCATTTGCCTCTATCTGCAGATCCACTGCCATAAAGGACAGATCTTTAAGAAACAAGCTCTTCCAGAAAGCAACTTTAATTCCTGACAGTGTAACACCACTGCCTTTTTCTAAGCCTAGATGCCTTTGGACATTTTAGTGAGCTATTGAACCGCTGGATGGCATGTTACTGTCCAGAGTCTAGCCGGGCTCTGCAGGGATTAAAAATCGCTCCCCGTGAGTGCGTGTCTGCGGACCCTTCTGGGACACGAGTGGTGTTCCAGCTTCCCTGTTAAATACCCGCTCTCTGACTGCGCTAACCGGCAAACTCAGCAGAGGCTTGGAACGTGACCTTCATCTAAGCCGCGTCACCTCCAGCCCGCGTTGCCTCTGGATCAAGGCTGAGGCAGGCGGGGGAGGCTCAGGCTGCTGCTCCTGAGATAATTGGCAGGATCAGGGGAGCTGGGTGAGTGCTCAGTCTAAACAATGGCTTCAGAGTCAGAGTTGGGATCATACTCCGAGTAATTTCAAATATGCACAGTAACGCAAGAAGCAATTTGCATAAGACGTCACATGGAGTTGCATACATTTTTGCATATTTAAACAACATACAATAAAGCACAGCTCGGGAGGGTATGTGAAATCATTTGTGCAGCGAACCGTGCAGAGAAACAACGTACAATTATCACAGAAGAAGAAAACAAATGGCAGCAACCACCCAGGATGCAAAGTCAGCTCAGAAGCTGTGAAGCACCAGCCTCTTCCTTCATCCACCGTCCCAACAGACACTTGGATTCACGTTATCATTACATGAGCACGCGCTACTTTTCCACCAGACCCTTCTGCTGCAGAGGATGGTGCTCGCTGCATCATGCCGCTACTCACTCCTTCACATTTGCATCCTTGGCTTCATCTTTGCAAAACACTTTTCTCATGCGTCATTCTTTCTGGGCTTTCTAGAGCATTCATCTCTGAATCTGAGGGGCTCCTCTCTCGCCAGGCACCACTCCAGGTGCTTCTGTTCTTGCCCTTTAGGTGGGAAAGGCCAGCGGGCGAAATCCTGGCTCTGGAAGCCCAAGGGCAGGCACCGACAGACTCATTTTTGGTGGGCTCAGTGCTGTGCATGTTCAGAGCGCAATCCCTATGGCTTAATTCTTAGTGCCCCTGTAGATCAGACGATGCGGCCTCCATTTCAGCTATTGGAAAATGACGGCTGAAGAATTCACATTAGAAAAGGAAGCTGGCAAGAAAAGGGAACAACATCCCTTAAGTGGGAACGCATCATCCTTCGGAGGGAACGTCAGGAGGGCTGAGACCTTGAAACATGCAAAAGGGACTTTCACCCCCTGACCTATATTTTATGGCAATCCTGCATCTCTGATATGTGGGCTGGGTCCGCACTGCAGCAGCGAGGCTGAGCTCCGAGGGCTGAGCCGTGAGCGCGTACAATCACCTCTGCTTCCCCGTCCTTCCCCGGGAGGCAAGCGGGGGGGATCCGGGTGCTGCTCCTGAGACAGCTGGAAGGATCAGGGGAGCTGGGACACAGGCATCAGGCTAAACAAAGGCTTCAGCATCAGCACCCTGATACCCGTGAGCTTCCAGACACCTGCTTCACCCATCTTGTCGTGATTTACCCAGCTCTTTTAAAGCCCCCTAGCTTTAAATTTCCATCCTGATCCCTTCCTCTGACCCTGCTTCCCCTTCCTGCCCCATCTTTTAATCCCAGCCACAATTTCTGGTTCTGCCCACTCTCTCCTCACCCTGCCTTTTCCTGTCCTCCCTTTTCCTCCTTCCTTATAACTCTCTTCTTTAAGGCCTGTGCTCGCCAGCTTCAGCTCCTTGTATTTTAGTTAGGCAATTTGTTTCTCTCCACAGGACTGCCTGAGCATCAGCAAAGAACTGTCACCAAAACCCTGGAAGAGGCAGTGTTATGCTTAGTCACCATTTCATCCCAGCCCTCCTCTAACTCGCAGGTACCAGGGGAAAAATCTGTCTCTTCCTCATTTGCTGCATGGAGAATTACTGTACCATCTCGTTCGCTCCAAGTAAGCTGGCCAATGTGAGTAGCTACAAGGAACTCCCAGTTAGCCAGGACTTTTTTGGTCTTCAGTTTTGCCACAGAGGCCCTGACGCTTGGAATAGGGGAAATCTCTGCCACCTCTTACAGCTCCTGCTGTGTATCCAGCCAACGCAGGGTGACGCTGAGCGGAGCCTCGGACCTCATTCGCGTGACGTTCGCTCACATGCAATATGTCACGCGAGAAAGGAATTGGCAAAGCGGAAAAGGGCATCGGAGAGAAACCATTTCAGGCTTAAATAACTCATCCTGGTGTCGCCAAATGGGTCTGAATCAATGTAATGAGACTGGCACAAGCCTCCGCTGTAGGTGTGTTTGACCGTTGCACTCATGTTTCGGTTGATGAACACGTTCAAGCTGTGTGCATTCACGGTGCACTAGCACTGGATTGATTCTCCTGACACCGACTGCCCCTTGGCTTAGGAAGGGTTCAGAAAGCTCCTACTTTCTGGGTTGCTTTCCCAAGGCTCAGATGGTACCTGAGGGAATCACGATGCCAGTCCAAGCATCCTTCCTTAGGCAAACTAACTGGGAAACCGACCATCTCTTCAGCCGGGCCAGGCTGTAATGCAAATTTGACCAGTGCATACTGTAGACATCACACTATGTTCCTTTGACATTCAGAAAATGAGTCCCCCCAGGCTTGTTTGCTTGCTTATTTGTTGAACCCTCGCGGTATGTCCAGCCGTCGACCAAGTCTGGACTTCAAACTAGACTGGCTGCCCTAGAGCATCTGCTCTCCTGCCACTGGAGCCCTAACTGGGAGCCACAGAGATGCAGGACAGGTCCCTGGAGCAGAGACTGGCATTTGTTTCCCTGCCAGATCCCTTGTGGGGATTGATCTGAAGTTGAAGATGGTTTTGCTTGTATTCTGGTCACTCCCAGAGAAAGCTGGGCTTTGGATCAATGTGGAATGCGTCACTGAATGGTCTATTATTCACTGAGTGCAGTGTGCACTCGGAGACACAGCGGCCCTCAATAAAGATTCAGTTCTGCCTCTGAGGATCAAAGCAGAAATGAACCAAGGGGACTACTCAACTCCTTTACATGACACTGAAATGAGTGGTTGCGTGTTTCAGGGTGATGCTTCATGGCAGTTTCAAGTTGTGCGTTGCTTCTAATTAAATGGCTATCTACACAGTCACACCCCGTTAGCGGCATGCAGAGATACCTCTAACTTAAGTTGTCCGTCCCCTCCGCGCCGAGGCTTACCCTTGAGTTGGCACAGCTCGTCCACGCTGCCGTGCCCAGGCCATGCCGCGGCCCCGAGGACCCCAGGGATGCCCACAGCTCCCCAGGTGCTTTCCCATCCCTATGCCCACAGCGTCGGGCCGGCTCTCTCGCAGGGCGCGCTGCGAAGGCACACAAAGTGGGGACAACCAACAGGACAGGCCTGGGGAGGAGAGCAGAGCCAGAGCACATGGAGTCCTAACTTCCAGCCCCCCCACCTCTGGAGAAGCTCCTTAAGCAGGGGCGGCAAGCGAGCGCTCTAGCTCGCTGCCAAATCCCTGCATTGACAGGCGCTTCCAGCTGACAGTTGCCTGGTTGTGTTTTTTTTTTTTTTTCATAATGGGATAATTTATTGCAGGTTATAGAAGGCACTCAGCTGGAGGGAATCCCAGCTCTGGGAAATGTTTTCATAATGTTTTTCTGAAGTACTCTCTTTCCCAGGCAATCACAGTGGTCAGCAATACCTCATGCTTGTTTCTGACCACTTGTTGGGGTGATTTTCATGTGTCTTGATGTGGTCATAGAGTTTTTAGGTGTTCTTCTATGATTTAAATGATCGCATCCATTCCTCCCATCTCTGCTGTCCTCATTCAGCATGCAGCTCCCGGTTCCAGCTCCCTGTCGGAGAACAGGATACTGAAGAGATGCTGGGGAAGGAGGCAAGGCGGGAGACCGGGAAGGAAGGGAGATGCTGGGGAAGGAGGCAAGGCGGGAGACTGGGAAGGAAGGGAGATGCTGGGGAAGGAGGCAAGGCGGGAGACCGGGAAGGAAGGGAGATGCTGGGGAAGGAGGCAAGGCGGGAGACCGGGAAGGAAGGGAGATGCTGGGGAAGGAGGCAGGGCTGGGACCAGACTGGAAGGGTGGGAAGTCAACATGGGCAGACGGGCAAGAGTGATGTAGTGGGGAGTGGTGATGGGAAGGGACTAGACCAGGGAGTCAGTGTCTCAGGAAGCCAGAAGAAAAAGGGGCAGCTCATGGAGCTTCTCCTGTGAGTCCTGGTGAAGAAAGGGAACGTATGACTGAGCGCCTGCAGCCTCCGTCTCTGCTGAGAGGGGACTGGTGGAAAAGCATCTGATGACAGAGAAGTCGGCAGGAAGGGCTGAAGCTCTGGCTGGAAGCAGATGAGGTTTGTGCAAGACATTTCACTGCACCGATGAGTACGTGAGTCTGTGATTTCAGCACGGTGAGAATCTCTCGCCTCCTTGGTCAAGTCTCTCCAGCCTGCCCAGCCCCAGGGCCGCCGTATGCGGCTGACTGGGGAGGATCAGCCGGGGGAGCAGGTGACCAGCCACCTAAAGCAACAGGGGTGAGGGACTCCCTCCTCCCACAGGCGGCACAGGGGCAGAAAAGGTGCCGCTCAGCCTCTCAAGCGTCCATGCCCTGGGACGGCCACTGCAGGCGTGTGTCTGCTCTCCGATGGGCCTGGGGCCACCTCCAGCCCACAGAGATCCTGTCCAGGGCACAGGGTGCCATGTGGAGGGGTCTGGCCCTGCAGCAGGGGGTGGTCCTGGGTCCTTCCAGTGGGAAAAGACCCCAGGACAGAGTCCAAGGTCAGGTCAGGGCTGGAGAGCCTTCTTCCTCCCACAGTAAAACAGCGGAGCAGGGACACCTCCAGTGCTCAAAGGACTCCGAGAGCGAGCGGGCAGAGGCAGCAGGGTCCAGGGACCATCCCCAGCACCCAGCAATCCTCCTACCATTGCCGGAGAGTGGCCCTTTGGAGCAGCCACCGTGCCTGGTGCTGGTCTCCAGCACCCCCCCCCCCCCCCCCGTGCCCACCCCAGCACCGACCGTCACCAGGGCTTGCAAAGTGGAGGAGTTGCAGGAGACAAGGATGCTTAATTACAGAGCAGCCCTGGAAACCAGCAACGGCAGCGGCACTGTGGCCAGGAGGGGAGGCAGCAGGGCTGTAAATAGAAATTGCGGAGGCAGCCGCAGGGAACAGAGTGAGGGAGGCTTCTGCGCCTGCATCGCTCCTCTCCCTCCCTTCTCCTCAGCTTCTCTCACCTCTCCCGGCCACCCTGGCTCCCAGCACAAACCACCATGTGACAAGCAGCCCCAAAGCGTGGCTGGGAGGCAGCAGCTCCAGAGGCAGAAGAGCCGCTCTGGGTGGAGAAGGGGTTGTGCAAGGCCTCCTCCATCAGGGGCCAGCTCCCATGGAAATGCATGAGGAGGATCAAAGGGACTCTTTGGCTGGCAAGGAGACCAGGGCAAGATGGACACGGGGCCAAATTGCCCCGTCTAACCCCCAGAGAGGCTGTGGGATGCCAGATGGCTGACACCCCATCCCACAGGGGTCTGCCCAGGGTGAAGGCCCTCTCGTCCCACCCTGACATCTCCATTACGTCCTTTTCCACAGCAGCAAGAGCTCTGCTTTCAGTATTTTGCAAAGGTTTATTTAAAAATGTTGAAACTAACATCCCACAAGAATTGAATATTTCACCACGAGGAGAAGAGAAATCCTACAAAAATATATATCACAGCGCACAAGGGCAGGGGAGGAGGAAGAGCGAGACTGAGCGGGGAAGCGGGAAGGAGGACGGAGGGGAGGATGGGAGCCGCGGCAGAACGAGACCGAGTGGCAAAGGGAGAACAAGAGAGGAGTGGGGAGAGCGAAACAGCAGGAGGGGAGAGAGAACCGGGAGGGAGACTGTGGTACAGGACGGGAGTGGGAAGCGGGAAAACAGTGGGAGAGGGAAAACAACAGGAAAAAAGGAGTAGAGAGCCAGCAGTCGGTGAAGGAAGGGGCCCCCCTCTGTGGTCTGGCCAAGGTAGGGCCAGGACTAGAGTGAGACATCAGTGGGGGTGAGGGTGGGGAGCTGGAGTTTGGCCCAGGGCTTTTGTGCTGCAGGACTCGGCTCCAAGGCTGCGCCGTAGCCATGGTTTGTCAGAGTAAAAAAACAAAACCACAGTTTAATTCAGAACAGTCTGAAGGTGATCGTGTTTGAGAACTTGCGGGGAATGAACAAACCGCTCCTTTCCAAGCGTTTTTCCTTATTGGGAGTGGGGAAGGAAGGGACCAGATTTGCAAGGGCACTTAGGTGCCGTCGAGGAAGAGGTAGATAGCCCTCTCTGAAGCTGTGGGATGCTTGGCTGGATGTGAGTCCCTGGAAACTGGACCGGGGGAGCGGTGTGGAAGCGCACACCAGAGGTCTGCTCCCCTGCCTACTGGTCGCAACGGGCAGGATGGGAAAGCCCAAGGAGGATTTGGCCTTGTGGTCTCTCTGGGAGAGATCCTTCCCCAGACCTTCCCTCCTTCCCACTGCGCTCACAGAGAGACCACCCTTGCCTTAACAAAGCCAGGACCCTCCAGGAGCTCAGCAGGGACACGGTTCCTTCAGCTCACCCAGCCCGCCCGGACCTTCCCTTTCAATTGCACGGAAATACTGGGCAGGCTCAACCCAAGGCTATGAACATTTCCAGTCGGTTTCCCCGCACACCTTTTCCTCTGTAAAATTTCCACTGGAAAAAAATGAATCCAGATCTTTCTCCTGCTGTCACTTAGAAGACAGGGAAACCTGATGGGCTGTGGCTGAGAAGGGACTGGCCTCTGCCCTGGCTTGGTGCTTGGTGCTGTCAGCCTGTCCGTGTGCGCATCGCACAGAACATCAGCTCGGGCCAGGGAAGAGCCTGCAGGCATGCTCTGGCTCTGCTCTGCCTAGGGGAAGATGGTTTATAAGGCTCCAGCCATGGAGGAAACCAGATCCAGTGAGATTATTTATTGACTGGAAGAAGCTCGTATGTCCACACGTGTTTTGAATGTTTTGTTCCAGGGACAAAATGTAGCAATGAAAGCTTGGGCAGGATAATGAAGTTGTTTCCCATATCTAACCTGTTTTGTGTGAAAGAGTGAATGACTGTCATTAAAAACATATTTGGCTAGAAAAATTGGTCTTGGAAAAGATGTTCAGTGTATCCAAGTTTCTGTCATTGTACGAATTTTCTCTACTGCATTCCCCAGCTTCCCCCTTACCACAGCATCCGTAAAAGGTTTCACTCCCTGGAGATACTTTTAACAGAAACAGAGACACATTAAAGGAAGGAAAAAAAAACCCCAAAACACCAAGATCTGATTTGTTTGCAGAGTTTACAAAAGCCTGGCCAGCGGAGCACAGGGCTTCCCCGCACCAAGTGTTGGAAAACGTTTTCACGACGCCTTCTGTGGTGCCCTGCCGCTTTCTTACGGACCTTCTCTCCACGCAGCGTGTGGAAAGGGAAAGTCCAAGCACAGCCCTTGAAGTGGTAGAGTCTAAACTCTGGCCTTGTTTCAACGAGCGCTATTGATCAAAGAGCAATCTAATTAATCTGGCCTGGAAGATTACTTAAACCAGTTCAAGGCATTATATTGTAAACTGCCAGCAATAAGGAGCGCAGCCTCTTGCGGACTGCGTGCGGGTGGCCTCCTCCGGCGCCGACGTGCCAGCGAGAGGGCGAGCAGCCCCGAGCAGTGGGCAGGAACAGCCATCTGCCCCCTTCTCTGTCCAGCCGCAGCTTCAATGTCCACCAAAGCCTTGAATGGAGCCTGAATAAGGAAAAGGCTCAGTAATAGCTCGATCTACGATAAAGCAAGAACATCCCCTGCCGTAAGCGGAGACTTAACCTGCGCTTAGACTAGAGACCTCTGGAGTCCTTTTTCATCTACATCTTCAGCCATTCTGTGCTTTTAATAAGCCACTAATTTTATTTGACCTGTCATTTTCTCCAAATCTCTACTGTTTTTTTGCGAAGCTTATTGCAATTTACACTCTCATTTAAACGTCCTTCACGGTGAGTCAGATGGGGCCCAGGATCACCTAATAGTTCAGCTGGGTACGTGGGCAGAACCAGGCCTCTTACAAAACTCCCTGTGCTTTGTCCTATAAAGAAGAGGCTTTTACTGCAGAGATAAAGGATGAAAGGGCCATTTTCTTTTCTCCAGGATGACTTTTGTCAGAGACCTTGTGTGCTGCCTGAGGGCCTTCAAATTGTGGGTGAGTTTCCCGTCTCTGGCCCCATCAGTCTGGTGTTGGTACAGTATAGGGGCAACCTTACCTCCATCTCCATCATTTCAGCTCAGTGGCTGCCAACATGGGGTGCATGAATTACGGTGAAGGTGTCCACAAAAGCCAAGGGAGGTCAACTATTGTCATTAAGCTGAAATTTGCCATTTCACGCTTCCTCAAAGTGACACCCAGGGGTCCACGCATAGGAAGAGGTTGAGACGCGCTGATCTCGCTCACACATAGAATCACAGAATGGTTTGGGTTGGAAGGGACCTTAAAAACCATCTGATTCCAGCCCCCCCGCCACGGGCAGGGACACCTTCCACCAGACCAGGTTGCTCAAAGCCCCATCCAGCCTGGCCTTGAACACTTCCAGGGATGGGGCATCCTATGGTTAGACAAGTAACTGACGGTGTGGCTGCCTGCCCTACAAACCACCACAGCCCTGAAGTACCTGCTCAGGCAACCGGTTTGCACCGATACCTGTGCCGTTGGTTTCGGTCCCCAACCAGTTGGGGCAATACACTTACGAAGGCTGGCACCTCAGATATCCCCTCTCTCATGCCCTTGGTGAGCATTGGGGGTCTCCAGTCACCTTGCATTCCAGGAAAGACCTACCAGCAGTACATGGCGACCCTCCAGGTGTTCCCAAGGTCAACTCCAAGTTGCTCTTTGTCATCCCAGGCACAGAGAGTCACGTCTGCTGCTTGTTGCCTCTAGCATGAGTGTCTGAAAGCAATTCCCTGCCTCAGCCCAGCAAAACTCAGGTTCCTTGTGCCCAGCTATATCTGCCTGCCATGCTTTAGCTGTTTCAGCAGTATCCCAACATACAGGACGCTCGCTGAATAGCAGAGGGCTTCGCCTCATATTTTCTGAATAATATCACCATAGGCTGATGTTCTTCGGAAAAAACCTTGCTGAAGGAGGCTGAGGGGGTGGAGGGGGACAGCAAGGAGGCTTCTAAGAGATCAAAACATTGGGAAAGCTAAAGGAACCTTTTCCAACTTGAACTGGCAAGAGAAGTGGCGGGGGCAGGAACTGAGAGAAGAAAATTGGGGATGGAGAGATGAAGAAAGATACAAGCTGAAGAGAAAAAACAGAGGAGTGTTAGGCAGAAAGAAAATGGAAAGATGTGAATATCTTCCATCTAGGGAGGAGGTGATGTTTCCTTCAAGGTTGCTGAGGGGGCCCAGGTGCTGTGTGAGCCTCTTCTGCCCAAGCTTCACCCACCCTTGAGACCCTCGGGAGGGCCAAAGCCTCGGGAAGAGAAGAACCTGCCACCACCTGAGTCCTAGCTCAGGGGAGACCGAGCCCCGGCGGGCGATCCTGCAGCCACTGAACTCCAGACGTTCACTTCAAAGCACACGACATGGGAAGGGACACACAGAGGGGTTAGGGCCCACGGGGACAGGGGTACGCCTTTCCACCTTGCCTACCCCCGACGTCAGGCATGCACTGGTGAAAGAGTGATGGCGATCCAAGTTGGGGGGTGTGTGTGTCTGCGTGTGTGCGAGGAAAGGGGCCGGGGAGGCCAAGATTTCACACCACCAGCGGCTCTCTTCCCTCCCACCATCCTGCTCTCTCATTACCCTGTCCTGCGTGGGTCGGGGCGGGGACCCCAACCTTCCCCCAGCAGAAGGCTAAGGAGGCCCAGCTCGTCCATTTGCCCAGGCACGTCCTGGTGGAGTTAGTTAATAATGGTGGTGGCGGGCCGTGGCACAAGGAGGTCTTTTTTTTTTTTTCCTGGGGTAGCAGAGGCGGCGGGAGTCTGCGCTCGCCGGCTGTGACGGGAGGGTGGGGGGAGCCAGCTCTGCTTCTCCCGTGAGCATCACAGGTTCACCAGTGGGATTCTGGGGGGAAAAGGGAATTGGAAATTAATTAGCAATGGGCACTTACGCTGCCCCACCGCCCCCACTAACCAACTGGCACCTTTGCCCTGCCTCAGCCTGCTTGACCCCTGTCCTCCACCACCCGCTCCCGCCACGGCTCACCGGCCACTCACCGGTTGAGCTGGAAGGCCGTGCTCTTCCCGTGGCCTCCCAGTTTCTCTGCACCCTCCTGGCCCTGCCTGGACTCCTCCGCCTCGGGCGTGGGGGCCAGGGAGTCACCATAGGGCCCCAGGATGCTGACGGTGGTGGGGGAGAGGTCCGTGAGGGGCTGCTGGCTCTCCTGCTGCCTCCCACCGCTCTGCTGCCCCGAGTGACGCCGCCGTTTCTGATTACGGTCCCAGCTTTGGAAAGAGACGAGGGGTGAGACGAAGAGTGCCCCTTCAGACAAGCCCCAGCCCTCGACGACGGAGAGGTTCGTGGGACCCTGCTATACTCAGTGTTAGAGCCCAGCGCGGCCACGTGCCAAACCTCCTGGGGGCTTCCAGCACCAGATCCCCCACCTTGGGACGAACGGGTCCCAAACCCACAGTCCTCCCGCCCACCCACCTGCAGACACCAGCATGGTCACAGCCTCCATCGGCCCAAACCTCACTCACCAGAACTTGAATATGATCCCAGTGGCAACCAGGACAATGATGATGGAGATGGTGATGGTGACGTACAGCTGGGGATCCACACCTGCGAGACAGAGGGGGAGAGGGGGGTGTGATGGCCACCCCCACCGGTCCCCAGAGAGCAGCAGTGCAAGGGGAGGTTCCTGCTGGGGCCCTCATGAATTTTGCAGAAGGAGCTGCTGCTGTGGGAATGGCGGGGTGAAAGAAGCAAAGGGCAGATTTACCTTCCCCCCGGGGCCCAAACAAGAAGGGCCGCAGGGTGGCCGGGGTCTCGCGCAGGTTGAGCCCCGCGTTGTGCAGGAGCGAGTGGGAGTTGGGCTGTGCCGTTGCCATCCCGTGTGGTGAGACAAAGGTGTATCCCAGCGGTGGGAAGCCTGGGTTGGCCGAGTTGGTGTCCCCTCCGTCCTCATCCGACACGGTGGGGCCCCAAACGATGGCCCAGGGGTACTGGGAGGAGGGCATGCCGTCCTCAAATCCGGAAGGGGTGGCGGGACGGGCCCCCACTGCCTGGCGCCTCAGCCGCACGACGTGCCGCAGCTCTCCCCCCCGGGAGGGCAGGGCCCGCTGGCGCGGCAGGGCGAAGCGAGAATCCCTCTCCGGCACCGAGGTCCTGTCCCAGATGCAAATGGGCCGCGAGGCGGAGGGGCTCCGACGGGCGCAAAGAGGCCGAGCGGCCGCCGGGCCCCGAGAGCGAAGCGACCAGACGCCGGGAGGAGGGACGGCGGAGACCAGGAGGAGGAGATGCCAAAGCTGCAGGGAGTGGATGCAGGAGAGGAGTGCAGGCATCCTGCTGCGGGGCAAGGGGGAGGAAGAAGAGAGGCTTATCTGAAACACTCCTCCCGTCGAAAGGCCAAGCCCAGAGCCGCCGGGAGCAGCCCGCCACCCACGCTCCCGTCATCTTCCCGCGTCGCTGGCGAACGTGGGAAGCTGTGAACCTACCAAGCACTGGGCTCCATCTCAGATGCAACAGCGTCTTTGCTCAGCGGGGATCCTGTCTCATCTTCTTCACTGGGAACCAAAAGGGAGAGGTGTCAGCATCCCCTCACCCAGCGGTGACCGCTCTCTCCCTGGAGGCAACGTGTGCCACCGTGGGCAAGCTCCCGGCCCTGGCGGGCAGGGCAACGGGGCGCCCGTGCACCCAGGCGCACACCCATTCCTGCTCTCGTGCTCTTCTGCATGGAGGTGCATCGTCGCCCCAACCCCAGCGCCGCACAGGAACGCGCGCGTTAGCATATGCACACAAAAGCAAGGAGCAATCTCTGGAGCACACGTGCGGAGGCACATGCGCAGCTTCCCTGGGGACTCTCCTGTCTGAGGGCCGAGAGGGGGATTAGGCATCTTTGTTTGCTTATCGCTGGAACAAGTTGGAATCTTAATTCCTGTGTTTATTTATAGTGTAGAGCGTGTAATCCATTTATTAAAAAAGAGCCGTTTCATTGTGTGCCAGAGTGACGGAGCGAGAGGGGAAGCACGAGAGTGATAAACGGAGAAGGCTGAGAAAGAGAGAGTGAATCAGCGAGAAAAGTCCAGCCTCACTAAAGAATTTAAGAGCAAAAATATGCCTATCAAATATTTAGTATTTACTTTCCTCTTAGCTAACACGGAATTACCTTCCCACACCCCTTGTCCTAGTGTCCTCTGTGCTGTCCCGTCCCTCCCTTTCTTCCCTGTTCCTCCCCTCTCTCTCCCACCTCCCATGGCCAAGCAGCACCCGGCAGCAGTGGTAACAGGGAGTAAGGGCTGGTCCCACCGGCTGGATTTCTGCACCGGCCACACGTCAGCCTCTGGCATCGGTCCGGCGGTAGCACGGCTGCCCTTCATGCTGCCTGCCCCTTCCCTTGGCTGGGCACAGCGTGGCGCCGGCCCTTCCCCGGTGAGCTGTTATGTGCCTGACCCGGGATCCTCTCCGCAACAAAGACCGCACACTCACACACACACACACACACAGAGAAAAAAAATCATTCAAGATATTCAACTCGCTCCTTCATCGTGAAGGGGAAAGCATGAATGCCGACAACCCACGGTCATGCCCTTCTGTGGCTGCTGGGATGGAGAAATGGGGATGTTTGGCTGAGGGAGTCGACGCAGAGGCCAACCCTGCACCTCCAGCCCCCAGCCAGCTGTGTTGCACCTCTCAGCTCCCAAGGGGTTACCGCCGTCCCCTCCTGCTCCGTCTGAACTAAACCTGCAGCCTAACTAAGCCTTTTCAACCCTGAACTAAAGCTGCAGCCCCTCCTGAAGGGGAGGCTTCCTCCTGCTGAGGGAAGAGCCCGGTGCTTGCTGTGGCTCACCTGAGGAGAGGGGCTGGGAGCAAAGACACCCAAGAGTGAGGAGCTGTCTAGCTCCTGCTGCATTAACTGGGGATATTTTTAGTTTCCTTCTGTTAAATATTTAAACAAAGTTCACAGAAAAAAAGGAACTGTCGGCTAATGTGCCCTGCCCTTCCCTCCGGGGCAAGATCAGTCTCTGGAGGGATCCTGAGATGAAGATGAGGAGAAAAGAGCAGCTATTCTCAGCATTTCTTTGTACTTTGCTCCTGAATCTCTAAGCCTTGGAGTGGACTCAGTATTAAAATGCAGCTCTGCAGACAGCCAGCAGAACGGAGCGGGTTTCTTCCGAAGCCAGAGGCTGGTGAGATCTTGGCCATCTGGATTGCGATCACGATGCCGTGGAGGAGCATGTCTGGCAACACAAACCCATGACAGAATTTCTTTTGGACTTTGGAAAGGGAGGGAATTCCATGCGTCGGGGACCTCCTCGCGGGAGTCCCCAGGCTAGAGGGCACACAAACCGCCCGTGGCCTGGAGTGCCTGGGGCCGTGCCTGGGAGTCACCACGGGACGGTAGTTCCCTGGGGTGAAGAGCCTGCTCTGCTTGTGGCACGGCCTTCTCAGTTACAGCTCTGGTCTTCAGGGGCTGCGGGCTGTTTTGCATCAGGCAGCAGATGTGGGTCTGGACAGTGTCACCCCAGGAGTGGAGATCTCCAGGTGCAGGTAGACCTCGGTGCCAGTCCCGTGGGGAAGCGTGGTACATTAGGGGTGCACGTGTAACTGCTGGCACCCCTCCGAACATAGGTGACTCTACCGGCAGAAACGTGCCTGGTTGTAGGTGCACAGCGTGCTGGTCACCCAGCTCACCGCGCTTGTTGGGATGTCTTACAACAGAGACCTTGCTGTACTTCTCGGCTGAGACTGTGAGCTCCAGCAACAGCAGCCCAGGCCATGGATTCCCAGGGTATAAAGCCTGGGAATAAGAAAACCTACAGAGCCAAATTCTGAATTGCTTTCACGCCTGGTGGTCTGAATTTCAGCCCTATGGAGCAGGTAATGGCTGTAAGCGGAGCTGAGGGGAAGGAGTGAGCCCCAGCACTGGCCTCCTTGTGTACGTATAACACTATGGAAGTGACAGCCCGGACATCGGGTGTAAGCCTCAGAGCTGAGACACTGCTGTGCACAGGTCCTGCTGCCAACGGTGAAGAGCGGGTGACTCCCGGTGCCCTGACCCCAAAGGTGGCTCCAGGTGAGTGCAGGAATGAGGCAATGTCAGTCGGTCTCAGTCAACGCGTTTGGGTTTGCTAACCCCATCGTGGCCGGAGACCAAGAGCGCGTCCTGCACTAGTACACCCAGGCGTGGGTGCGGAGGAGCTGGGAGAAGCACAGCGGTGTCTCCCGTCGCCTGAATGCCGTGAGAGCAAAGGAAGGTTTCAGGTGGAAATGCCAGCCAGTGAGGGCTGGACTCCACTGCGCATGGAGCGCTCACGTTCAAAGCAGAGCACGGGCGGCCCTGTGGCTTATTGACAGAGCGGCGGATGAAGCGTGTCAGGGCACTCTGCAGGCAGCCGCCGGCAGCGGGGATGGCGTCCTGGGCAGAGACCTTGCTGCGTTGGCGGGCAAGGGTAACAAACTCCCTTCGCTCAGCTCCGTACACGGCTCCTGGTGCGGACGCTGAATAAACCGGTGGATCTTCAGAGAGGAGGAGGGGATGCCAATGCTCTTACTACCTAGATGTAGAAATCCCAGTATCCACGCACCTTGCACCATTCAAGAGGCCTTTGCGTGCCAGAGCAGAAACACCGGATTTCTGCCCCAGTACCGCACGGCGCGGCTCTTGCTTTCAGATCTGTTTCCCAGGTCTCATTGTGATGGAACCGGACAGGGCTACTCCCAGGGTCCACAGATGGACCCGTGTGTTTTCACTCTAGGTACAGAGCCTTCATCGCGGTGTTCCAGCCCTGTGATGCACAGATGACAGAGTGTGAATGACAAAGCTATTTCCCCAGGGCACTTCATTGAGCTCAGTTTGTGAATCTTGGTGCTCGAAAGCCGCGAGTAAGAATTACACTGCTCTTTGCTACTGCATATGGACCACACCGGTCCAGACCAGCAAGCCCTGGGGATAATCTACTAGGAGCCACTCTCATTGCATTTGCAGGATGGAAGCGCAAATCCTGCTGCTGTTCCCAGCATCAGGGACCCGGCTGTGCTTCCTCCCTCTTTCTAAGCCTCCTGCAGCACGGACCCACCGCTGCTGGGACGTGAGAGCAGGTCTCGGTAACCGTGCCCCAAAGGATGTCTCCCCGTTCACCAAGGGGGCTGGGAATTTACATCCGAACTAATGGCTGGGAGCAAAGCCCGCTGCACTCCCACTCTGAGCAGGCAGCACAGACAAAGCCCTGAATGAGACACTCTCAGTTCCAGAGTTCAGATGCTACCGCACCCCGGGGACGCCCTAGGATTCGCTGCCGATAACTCCTTCTCCGTGTCCGGGACTCTTGTATACTGTGGTCCCAAAGATAAATCCTATCCAGATATAAAAGCCGTCACCGGAATAAAAGAGCCGAGGTGCCAGCCGTGTGCAGGCAAGACCCGTGCCATAGCTCCCTCGCATCAAATGCAATCTGTAACCTTCTGTTACAAAATGCTGAAGTCTGACAAATTCAAATGAGGAACAATACTATTAATAAAGAGGGTCACGCACTAGCACAATTCACCTAGGCAGGCGGTGTATTCCCTGCTGCCTGGAGCCTTTGCGTGGCCGTATTTCGAAAAGAGATGCTAGGGTTCAATCAGAAGTTACGGGCTTGACGCAGGAAATGAAATCGGTGACATTCTCTGGCCTGTGCTCTGCTGTAGGTCAGGCTCGATGATCAAAATGGTCCCTCTGGCCTTAAAATCTGAGAATCTCACAGCTTTCTCGATGCCTGGCCGAGATCAGCTCTGACTGAAGAGCAATTGGATGAAGCCGAGCACACACAAGCCATGGTAGTGAGAAGCAGGTAGAGCCTCCTTCCATCCGGGGATGGGAAAAGAGTTGCACCCGATTCTGTGTGGCTCGGCTGGCAGATGATGATCTATCCGTATTTTTGTAACATCTCGAGCTTGACTGCTGTGATACTGTGCCTCTAGGAATGAAGCCGTCTGCTCTCAGAGCGCTCCAGCGAGTTCAGAATGCAGCAGTCTGCTGGGCGACGCGAGCTGCCGGGAATGCATCACCGGGCCCCTCCGCACCCCACATCGCCTCGCCTTTCAGCACGGAGCCCGGTTCAAGGTCTCCCAGCCAGCATTCAAAGCCCAGCACGGGACAGGCCCCAGTGACCTCAGCAATCAATCACCTCTCCTTATGCAGCGATGACCTCACATGACAGATATATTCCACTGGAACAATGAAATTGCCGACCAGTTTGGGGAGAGGGGGAAGGGATGGGAGATGGGGAAAGAGGCTCACGACCCTGAGGAACAGAACATTCACAGGAGCTGGGCCAAGATTATGAAACTTACTGCCGGCTGAAATAACGCTTGCCATTAGCAACCCCGCAGCACCGAGAGCTTCATGCAAATCCTTTCTTCGCCCAGCTCCCCCACGGCAACGATCCCGCTCGACATAGTGATTAAAAAAACAATCAAAACAAACCTGAGGAGGACCCAGCCCTCCTCGCAGAGAAAGAACGCTAGTTTGGCTCGCATTTTTTTAACTCCCAGCCAGCATTACGGGCTACGGTGACAAGCTACCGATACAAGACTGCGATCTGGGACCGCGGAACCTAGCAGCGATCGCCAAGCATCGAGTGGAGCGAGTTTAGGCACCGGCAGTAAGACCCCCCCCCGACGCTGCCTGGTGCCCCGGGCTCCCCACACCTCTATTTTTCTCAGTGGCCATGAACATCCCAGAGTTCACGGTCCAAGAGGCAGAGACGCAGTCATTGCTGGTTTGGTAGCAGGAAGCGTGAACCCCGGTGCTGGCGAAAAGGCTTTATATATATATATATATATGTGTATATATATATATATATATATACACGTCTTGCTGGATTCGGCTGGGTGGGGATGGGGAAAGGGAGGAATCCCAGAGGATTTGCCCCAGGGAGGGAATTCTGCTGCACTTGGAGGAGTTTTGGCAGCCGGGAGCGTGAATCGGAACGCCGGCACCCTGGGGTGGGAGACGCCAGGCCCATCTGGGGAAGGAGTTCCCGCTGTGCACGGGGCCGGGGGCGACAGCTCGCAGAGCGGGCTGAAGCTGGGGGCTGGCAGGCTGAACGCAGCGGCTCCCGTCAGGCCGCTCTCCCCGGTGTCTGAGGCTGAGAGGGTCGGTGGCAGCGCCCAGGAGGATCCGGCAGGGCCGCGGAGGGGCTGACACTGTGGCGGTGCAGGTCCTGCAGCGATCGGTGACTGCCGGTGGGAATTCCTGTGCCAGGGGACCGGGGCGAGCGCTTATGGGCTGGGTATGGAAATCCTAGGCGGGGGCAGGATCCGGGGCAGGATCCGGGGCTGGAAGGGTGATGGTGCATTTGGACACGTCGGTAGCCAGGGAATGGGCGTGCGAAGCCCATCAGTGGTCCTCTGAGCTTAAGTCTCCCTGCATTTGGGAACTGTGAGCGTGGCCCCATTCCAAGCAGCACTCTAGGATGCCGGTCCCCTGCCATCTAGTGCCTGCCTGCAATACATGTCATGAGTCTGCCAATCTTCTGCCTCCCAGTTTCCTACTGTTCCCGGGCATCCGAGTGCTTCAGGTGCGGAGCCTCCACATCTGAATTGCATCCCTCTTGCCTGGTGCACCCTTGGCCAGGCAGAAGGAGGGATTGACCCCTCCGTTTCTTTTCTCCAGCTGCGCCAATTTGGCTGAAGTCGCCTTCCTCAGCGCAGGCTCCGGCGCTCCAGCACAACAGGTCTGTGATGGAGCCCAGAGCTTGGAGGGCAAGAGGCAGCGATGCCTGGGCTGTGCCCCCTCCCTCCCAGCCCCTCGGGTACCCCCTGCCCCAGACTGAAAGAGGAGGAGAAGGGGGGGGAGGAAGGAGACAGCCGGCTAGAAGGAGACGGAGCACCTAGATGGGGAGAGGGGAGAGAAAAAGGGGGAGAAAGGACACAGGGAAGGAGACGGGGGTGGGGGGAGAGATGACTTGGAGACGGGCACGCATCCCTCCCCGCTCCTCGCCCCCGCAGCCCCATCCCCACCCCGTCCCCAAGCCCGGGCCGAGGGGGGAACTTACCTTGCGGGGAGAGGAGCGGGGCGCAGGCGGGGCGGCGGAGCGGGGGGCCGGGGGGGCAGAGCTGCTGCCGCCGGTGCCTCTCATGGCCAGGACGAAGGAAGGAGAGGAGGAGGAGGAGGAGGAAGGTTCGATGAGGCTGAGCCCCGGCTGAGGGAGAGGGAGCGAGAGATGCCTTGAAATAAACAGCTGCCGAGGACTGGTCCAGCCCCTCTTTCTCTCTCTCCGTCTCCGTCTCTCTCGCTCGCTGCCTCCCGTTAACCCCATGGCTGCTGGCGCGGCGGCGGCCGGCCCCGTCGCCCCCGCCGCAGCCCGGGGGAGGCGGGCGGGGGGCAGCGGCCGGGCGGGGGGGGGGCACCGCGTCCCGGGGTCCCCCCCTCCCCTCCTCCCCCGGCCCGGGACAACCCCCCCCCGCCCCCCAAGGCTCCTCCCGGCCCCTGCGCTCCCGCAGCCCCGCTCCCGCCGCCCCCCGGACCTGCCCCCCGCCGCCGCCGCCGCCGCCGCCCCGCCGCCGCTGCCCGCTCCGCTCGGGCTCCGCTCGGGCTCCGCTCCGCTCCCCCGTCTCCTCGGTTATTTCGGGATCTTCACAGGAAGCGATTAGGTTGCCATGGAGAGAGGTGTCTCCAAGGGACCCGTCGCTCCAGCTCGCTCCGGCGAATGCCACCCCCGGACGGGTCCGTGCTTGCCGGAGGAGCACCCCCCCCCCCCCCCCGGTACCCCGGTTCCCCCGGGCCGCCCCCCGGCTCACCCCCGCCGCCTCTCCGCCCCGCAGCGCTCAGACCCCTCGGGGCGATGCCACCCCCCCCCGCCGGTCCCGCCCCCCGGCCCCGCATCCATCCCCGCATCCCCGGCCCCCCCCCCCCGCGCGCCCCGGTACCGGGGTGCGGTGGAGCCTCGCGGGGAGAACGGAGCCGCCCACGGGTGGGACACACGGCGGGGGCCGTCCGAGGTGGGGGTCCCCGTTAAGGGATCGCCCCGGTCGTTTGAACGTGTCCCCAAGAGCGTTTCTGCCGGGGACGGATGGGATGCGCCTGGAAATGGTAGGGATGTGACAGCGAAATTAAAGAAAGAAGCCGACGTGGCTTTGAGGGGCCGGGTGTTTTACAGGGACAATCTCCCTCCACCATCAAGTACCAAACGGAAAGCAGAGTCCAAATCAGAAGGGAGCGGCTGAGCAACCAACGGGCGAGAGAAGAAAGCCAATGACAGAAAGACAGTTTCCACTCCCGGGTTTGAAATACGAGGAAGCGAGAAAGTAATTTCCTCAGATCCTCAGAAACAATCAAACTTTTCATCATAAAGCGATGAGGAAAAACCGTGGCTGACCCTGGGAAAAAAACAGAAAGGAATAGGAGAGACAGCACCGAGATGTAAAGCGACCTGCCGCTGCGTCAGGAGTGGACGCAGATGACAAACGGACCGAGCCCGAGCATGGCAGGACGGACGGAACGGGTCCTGCCAACTTTGGACAGACACCCAAGGGGGCTGAGGCCATTGCTCTTCGTCCGGCCTCCGCGAGCTCCTGCGCTGATGAACCAGGCTGATCCGAGCTTTCCTGTGCCGGGACGTTTGACTCCCCCGCCTGTTTTTGTGAGCGCGTTTGGGAGAGTCAACGGGTTTTTCACACGTTTGGGAGTAACGTCGGTGCGCGTTTGGACGTATCGGCACGGGGATGCGGTTGTGTTAAGGCTTACGGTCACTGGGAGGTCGGGGCGCGGGAGGACGGCGCTGCCGGAGGAGATGTCACGGTCCGGGTTCGTACGAGATGCGGCGCCATTGTGTGTCAACAGGCGCGCACGCGTCCGAGCCCCCCGGCTTTTGTCCCCCTCACGCACACAGGGCTTTATGTCAGAGATCATCCAGGCTTCTGTCGCGTTTTCCAGCCTTTTCGTCTCGAGCCCCGCCGGGACTTGTAGAAATGATCTGTGCAAATCTCGCTCAGCGAGCCCTCGCACGCTCATCCCAGAAACCACCTGTAGAGACGTGGCCGGGGACACGGCGGCGCGGCACGAGCCGGCGTTCAGCTTGTCTTGCTCTCCACGCTTCCCCTCCTGCCTTCTCACCTGGGGGGAGCGGAGGGTAGAAAGCTCTGGAAGGGGCTACATCAGCCACACGGGCTCTTTCTGACCTTTTCAAATCCTGACGAATGTGTTTAGTATAATTGGGAAGCACAAAACAGACGAGAAATTTCAACCGGGGAAAGGTCAGTTAAAGGGCGAAAATCCAAATGACGCAAACACTGAAAATCCCCCTGAAGAGCAAAACTACGGAAGGAAGCAAAAGGAGCCAGAGAGATGAGAGAGAACAAGGAGGAGGATGTTGCAGGGACCAAAAACCCTGGGAGATGTGGGGAGGGAGTCAGGAAAGGCACCGAGGTGATGGGAACGGCGAGCGCAAGGGCTGATGTCACTCTGACATCACTCTTGGGTGATGTAAGGGGAATGGCTTGTTTGGTTTAGAGGAGCAGAGTGGCAGCTGGAGGTACGCTGGGTGGGGTGGGCTCAGAGGAAAGCCACCGGAAAATTACAAGGAAGTTCACGGGGAGAGATGGCATCAGGGGGGCTGATGGAGGAGCAGCTGTGGAAAGAGGATCCGAGAGCGACGCCCAGTATAAAGTATTACTCCGAAGGTGTTAAAGCGAGGGTGATGTGGTGACGGAAAGAAGATGGAAATGGAAAAATTAGCTCTGTTTGGCCAGGATTTGGACCAGGAGCCAGCGTATGTCGTGTGAGGACAATGAAGCACCTCCCTGCCCGGCCATGAGGACATGAGGCTGTTCTTTCCGTCTGGCAGCGTCACTTTTAAATCATCACGTACAGATCATTTACGCCCAAGAGTCCTGAGGCCAAGCAGCCCATTGCTGCTGTTTTTAGCGTTGTTTCCTAAGGGCAGAGAGACCCAGGTGGTTGCCCTGCTGTCTGCAGAACTTTGCCTGTCTGTCTGTCTGTTAGTTGCCATGGGTTTGACAAAAAAAAAACAGAGTCTAGAAGATAAATAAGATCCAAGAAGTTGTATGAAAACCGGCAGCCTGACAGCGGAGCGAGACGCTGTCGGTGCCTGTGCTGGAGGAGAGCCCATAGCCATGCTGCTGGGCAAAACCCCATAGGCCAGAGCAGTCCAGCCAGCAGGCCAAAGGAATTAAGCGGAAAATACTGGGAAAACTGTGTATGCTAGAGAGTGGTGGAGCCCGGCGACATAGACTATAGACCAAGGGGAAAGGACTCGCAGATGTGGCAGAAAGGGCATCGTCAAGATACCCCGGTCGAAGTGGGAGGTATAGAACATATAGGAAACAAGTCCGTAGAGAACCCAGTTTCCTGGGCCCCGTTGCTCTCCGAACAACTGGTTAATAAGGTCTGGAATATCAGAGACATCCCAAAAGACGGGAAGAAAGCTGTGCCCTGCCAATGTTTGTAAAGAGCAAACAGAAGACCTGGAAGTTTCGAGGCAAAGCAACAAAGAGCTGATAGGAGATTCTCCAGTTAATGCCCATCAGCCTGATTTGGAGGAAACGGAGCTTGCCGCATAAATTTGTTTTGTTCTTGTCAGTCTTTGATGTGACTACAGGTTTGTTTGGAAAAAGTGACGGCTTAGATCTATCCAGGCTTCTGGAAGCATTAATATCCCAAAGCATGCTGATGAGAAAAACCAGCGTTCTGCAATATTAAGAGAGGAGGAGGTTAAGGGAGCTGGTTAACTCCATTTAACGACCTGCAAAGGCAGAGGAGGTCACCCCTGGAAGCCCACCCTTGAGCGGCAGCGTTCCTTACGTGGATGCCCAGGAACGAGCCCTGGGTCAGGTATGACTCACCATTTTATTCAGTGCTTGGTAAGCAGATATAGTTCCTCCTGACACGTGTTACTGAGGACACGAGTATTGTTAGAGTGTTAAAAATCACGAGGATGGGACCAGCAGAGAATGACCTACCGCACTGGGTAAGGTGGTCATTCTCATAAAACTTCTTGTAAGACAGCCGAGAGCAAATTGTACAGCCGTGAACAGGAAAAAACGTCCGTGTCTACAGAGACCAGCTTCCAGTCCTGAAAAGAGGTGATCTGAAGAGGATTTAGGGATCGTAACAGGCAGAAGACCCAACGCAAGGCTGGTGGGCCAGGCTGCAGCAGTGGGTGGATCTGAAGCGATCCCCGGCCGTGCAAAGACAGAAGTAAGGAAGAGAAGCAAGGAGATGATTAAACCTCTCTCTGTGTCTGGGTAAGTCCCATGCTGGAAAACTGTACACTGCTTCCTGCTCCATTTTTTAAAAATAACTTTGAATCAAAGGTGATCCGAAGGCTGGAGATCTCAGTAATTTAAAGAGGTCAACCTGTTTAATGTATCAAAAAGCAGAACGAGACATGACTTGCTTGCAGTATCACTTCCTTCCTGGGGAAAAGTCTACCAGATATTCTGGCAGAGAATAACAAGAGCCAGTCACCGGAGAGTGATTAATCACAGAAACAAACCACCAAGTGAAGTGCAAGCTCCTCTCTCTTCTGGAGCCTTTGAATCACGACCAGAGGCCTGTCTGGAAGACAATTCCTGGTCTGCAGAACCCCGAGGGCTGTGAGAGCGGGTCGGAGGAAGAGTTACCGCGCAGTTACCCTCTTCTTAAACTCCTCCGTAAGCTGCTGATAGCGGGCTGCCTTTAGGTGTAGCTAGGTGCAGGTCTTACGACCCTGTGCGCATTAGTCCGGTCCAAGTTATAGGGTGAAAAGCCTTCTGGATCATGTCGGTATCACGCGATTCACCCCAGCCTCCTTCGTCCTCACAGTGTTTGCGTCTCAGAGTCCGTGTTACACGCAGTTGTGAAAACTCGTCCCAGAAGACGTGACCCTAGCTATATTTGAAGAAGGACTGGGGAAAAAATATCATCAGCGTTTTGACAAGTTATTTGGATTCTGCGGTGCTGAAGAGAGAAACAACCTAGAATGAGACGGTACAGCTCCACGGGCTTTTAAGTGGGACAGTGAGCGCATAGGAAAGAAGGAAAAAAAGAAAGGGAATGGAGGTTTCTTTCTGGAAAGACCAGAGTGAGATCAGAAGAGAGGGATGATGCTAGGGGTGGTTACAGCAAGGATTAGAAATCCCAGACATTCAGAAATAACAAGGCAGAACCTCCCCGTGTCACGAGATTTATCTTAAAATTATGGAATGTTGTAAAGACTTGCTTTCATCTGCACTCTTCGCCTCCTACTTACGACTCTTTAGGTTACATGAAAATCACATTTCACAGTTTCCCTGTGACCACACAGATGGGCATTTGCTTTGTGAACAACATGAAAGCATGGGAGTTAATAACTCCGGGAGTCTGGAATTTAATCTCAACACCCGGCACGCCGATCTAGGGACGAGGCAAAGACTTGGCTAAGCCATGGGGACGTTACCGTGCACTCAGACAAGAGTTTGCCTATTTTCGGAAGACGATGACCTTCTCATTTGGACAGCTCAGGGTCTGAGTCCTTCAAAGGACTTTCTGGTCTTTGCCCTTGTTTTAGCTCTATGCAGGACAAAGAAGGAGCAGACAAAAACGTGGGGACCCAGCACACGGGAGATAGGACCTAGGTGAGAAGGAGGACAGAGGGAGCATCATGTAGCTGGGATGCTCGGGCTGCCTGGCTTTATCTGACTAATAATGGAAGGCAGCAAGCGTGTCAGAGAGTGTGAGAGAAACAGATCGATAGGGAGATAAAACGGAGATAGAAGGAGCCGGCGAGGGGGTGGGGAAGAGAGTAATAAACCACTACAAATCAGCGGGGTTATGTCTAAACCTGATTTGAATGCGCTCTGCGCCGGTGTAAGTGAACACAGCTGGTGCAAGGCTATGGTGAATCAGACCCAAATACAGAAACAGAGAGGGAAAAGTAAGATCTCGTTAATATCGCCCTGGAACCTGCCTTCACAGCTCTGACCCAACCTTACAAGTCCTGCTTCGCCTTTAATCCTGCTCTATGGCGAAGCCCAGACCTTGCCAGCTCTGAGAATACGGGTTGATAGCCTCTCCCTGCCTCCCTGGGCCACCACGATCTTCAGCCTGTCCTGAAGATGTGTCTGTTGGGTAAAATGTGTCTCGGTCATATTTTACCCGACCGAGTGCGGGAAATGCTCCTTCCCACCTCGTTCACCGAGGACCCGGGGCAGGACAGCTTCTGCCAACGCCCTTCGGGGCCCTTTTCTAGGAGAGAGGATTGACTGTGCCCATGTGCACGTACCCACGGAAGCCGACCAGAGCAGCCTCTTTGTTCAGCTCCAGATTTTTGAGGCAAATGAGACCGAGACATCCCAAAGCTAAAGGGGCAGCAGAGCACGTCAGTGAAAACCTGCTCTACCGGCACAGGACTGAGGGTCTGGGTACCTTCTCCTGTTTGCCTCCCTGCCCCAGGCACTCAGAGCCGTTTTGCTCCTTCTGCATGGATTTAGTTTTGAGTGACGTCCACTTAATTCTGGTGGCATGACCATTAACCTTAGAAGTTTGGTTTTCCACTTTTCCACACTGATCATCGCTGGCCGCACTGCTCCCTTCTTCTGTCAGTAGCCTCGGCGTGGAGAGCAAGCACTGGAGGAGCCTTAGGGACTGAAGGGACCCTGAGAAGGGGTAAGGACAACACATATGGCCGTTGAAAGATGAGCCATGAAGATGGTGAAGGGTTTAGAGGGGAAGGCGTACGAGGAGGGGCTGAAGTCACTTGGTCTGTTCAGCCTGGAGAAGAGGAGACTGAAGGGAGACCTCATCGCGGTCTGCAGCTTCCTCACAAGGGGAAGAGGAGGGGCAGGCGCTGATCTCTTCTCCCTGACGACCAATGATAGGACCCAAGGGAACGGCAGGAGGATATGCCAGGGGAGGTTTAGGTTGGACATTAGGAAAAGGTTCTTCACCCAGAGGGTGGTGGAGCACTGGAACAGGCTCCCCCGGGAGGTGGTCACGACGCCAAGCCTGACAACATTCAAGAAGCATTTGGACAACACCCTCAGACACCTGGTGTGAATTCTGGGGTTGTCCTACGCAGGGACAGGAGTTGGACTCGATGATCCTTGTGGGTCCCTTCCAACTCAGGACGTTCTATGATTCTATGATTCGATGAAATGAGCTTGGAGCAACCTCTCACAGTGACCGAGCTCCCCAAGGCAGCCATGGGTTGTGCTTTCTAGCTCTAAAATTGTGTTTGGAGCCGTACAGTACCCCAAGGGAGCCTTCTCCACAACTCAGCCACAGCAGCTGCCTGAGAAGAACTAGAGTCGAAGCAAGCGATGAGAAGAGAGTTATTGATACTGGCAAGTAAAACCTTAACAAGCTTAGACTTTACCCAGATGAACATTCCAAGATGTTCTGCTTATTTCAAGATGTTACGCTTACAGAAGTCTGGCAAAGTACAAGTCAACCGCCTTTAATACGTGCTAAACTGATCAAGCTGAAGACCGATTCCCTTGCTGGCGATCACGTGCTGGAGTGCAAACTTACCCTGACAGCACTAAGGTTTTAACAGGCTCAAACCACGTTGCCTGCACAGGCTACGTTGGGCTCCCAGCAATTTGTGGCCTCCTTTGCTTTCATGGAAAATCATGGCTGATTTCGGAAGGAGCCAGCCACGAGGGAGCTGGTGCCGAGCTGGAAACTCTTGGCCAAACAGCTTCACGCTGCTTATTGAAACGAGTGTTTGCTGGCTGTGCTCCTGCCAGTCCCCCTCACAACTCACCTCCACCTACCACATGATTTATAGAAGACAAAAAGAGCTACGAAGGTTTTTTTTTCCCCAAATGACCCTCACTTTTTAGTCCCATCACTGTAAAACCAGCTCTTTCACCTAACGCGGGGAAGCGTGCCCTCGGCGATGCCTCCCGATCGCATTACACGAACTCATTTGGCCACGAAGAGGTACTTAAAGCACAGCATAAACATTTCTATCCTTGTGGAGTGTTTAAACCATCTTTTTTATGGCCATACCCTGCCTGCATCAGGGATGCATTTCTTGACAAGAGCAACGGTTAATGATTCAGCAGATAGTAAAGCAGTTTTTTTCTAAAAATTAATGCAGTAGAGGAGGGGATGCAAGCAGGGATTTAAGAAACGCACAGTTTAAATACATAAGTACAGTGCTTTGCAACGTCAAGATTTCTTACATTTACATATCCCCAAAACACTGCCCAAAATAGTGAGATCTTAATGGCGTGAAAGCGAAGACGAGTGCGATGTGTAGGCACACTCAAGGTATTGTACGCGTCTCTTTTAATTCTGGTGTGGTGCTTAGAGAATACATCACTGAAATATGAAAAATACTGTGCTGTAGAGTAGTGTATCTGTTTTCTCAGCAGTTATTTTCACATATTGTAGGGATAAAGAGTAGATATTCACCACAATGAATGCAAAGACCCGTAAGTCCGTGGCTATTCGTGTGGCACCTGCGACCGTTACGCCTGCTGCAGCGTGTTGGACGCCCTTCGGTACGGCGGGGCAGCTCAGGGCAGGTTTTGATGGAAGATGGGTGGCGGAGTACAGCATGTTGGACGCCCTTCGGTACGGCGGGGCGGCTCAGGGCAGGTTTTGACGGAAGATGGGTGGCTGAGAGCGAGCGGGTGCTGGCGGCCCAGACGACGGATGGACAGACGGCACCTGCAACCGGCACGGTGACAAACCGGCGGCCACGGTCAGGCTGGAGCACCCAGGCAGCCCCTGCGCGGCCCAGTCCCGGCCTGGGCCCTGTGGGGCGCGGGGGGGTGCGGCCAGGCCTCCCCTGCCGCCTCACGCCGGGCCAGACCGCGCCCCGGGCCCCACGGAACCGCCCGGGCTGCAGGGAGCGGAGCAGCGGCGGGCACCCGGCGTGGGCCTGCGCCTGCCGGGCCCTGCCCGGCCCCGGGGCCCGGAGAGGCCGGGGCCCAGGCGGGCGGCGCCCCGGGGCGGTGCTCGGCGGCCGGGGAGGTGAGGAGACGCCGCTCCGGTCGGCGGAGCCCACCCCGGCCGGCAGGGGGCGCCCTCGCGGCAGGCCCGCCCCGCCGCTCGGCCCCGGTGACCGGCCAATGGGAAAGCGGCGAAGGCGGGACGTACCGCTGCCTCCCCCAGTCGGAGGCGGGCGTGAGGTCGCGACGCGGGTAGCGTCACACCCGGAAGCCGCCGCTCTGCGACGGCGGTGCCATAGAGAAGCTGTGGCGGGGCTGAGCCGGCTGGCGCCCGGCGGCGGGGCCGGGGCCTGCGGGAGGGCGGCGGCGGGGCCATGGCGGCCGAGGGGAAGGTGACGGGGCAGAGCCAGGAGCAGTTCCTGCTGCTGGCCAAGGCGGCCCGCGGCGCCGCTCTCGCCAGCCTCATCCACCAGGTGCTGGAGGCCCCGGGCATCTACGTCTTCGGGGAGCTGCTGGACATGCCCGCCGTCCGGGAGGTGAGACAGGCCCAGGCCCCGGCCCCGGCCCGGCTCCGGGCGCTAGGCCCGGCGGGCCCTGCCTGCCCGCGGCCCGGAGGGCGGCGGGGCCTGACCCTGTGTCCCCGCAGCTGGCCGACAGCGAGTTCTCCCCCGTTTTCCGTCTCCTGACCATCTTCGCCTACGGCACCTACGCGGATTACCTGGGTGAGGCCGGGTCCCGGGGGCGCAGCGGGGTTCGGGGGCCCTTTCCAGCCCTGGTGATGCCGGGCCCTCAGTGCAGAAAACAGCCCGGAGCCCCGAGCCGTGGTAGACCCTCACCCACACCGTCCCCCTTCGCAGCAAGAGCCGTGCCTCCGTCGCTACGGCCTGACAGATTGCAGGGTTGGGCCCGAGACTGCTGGAATACCTGGCAGTAATTAATGCTGCCATTCGCCAGCTGCGTGGGGAATTGCCAAGAACATCTTGAGCACGACATTTTTGAGGGGCGAGGGGAAAGACTTAGGTATCCGCTGGGATGCACAGACTTCCATAAATAAGGGAGGGGACAGCTAGAGAGGAGGACTTGAGGCTGAGGGGAGGAAGGGCTGTGCAGAAAAGGTGTTTCGAGCTGAGAATCGATGGGGATGGCTTGGCAAGACGAAGCATCGCTCGGGGGATTGGTGTGCAGAAGCTTTGAGACACGGGCATGGTGCAGATGCTTCTGTGCAGGGCTGGGAAATGGAAAAATGAGGCATAAATTCTGACACCCCGTTCTTTCCTCTGACAATAGCTGAAGCGGCGAACCTCCCTCCCTTGTCAGAGGCTCAGAAGAACAAACTGAGGCACCTGTCAGTCGTTACTCTGGCTGCCAAGATCAAGGTAGTGGCCCTGCTTTTCCGCCCGCCCCGAGTTCTCCTTCCCCTGGAGTTACCTCCTGCTAGTTACCCTCCTGTTTCCACAGTGCATCCCCTATTCAGTGCTGCTGGAGCAGTTACAGCTGAAGAACGTCCGGCAACTGGAGGACCTCGTGATTGAGGCCGTGTACGCAGATGTGCTGCGAGGGAGCTTGGATCAGCGGAACCAGCGCCTGGAGGTGGATTACAGCATTGGGAGGGACATCCGGAGGGAGGAGCTAAGCACCATCACCCGCACATTGCAGGAGTGGTGAGGAGGAAGCCCCCGATACTAACACCCAAAAAAGGTTGCAGGAGTGGCCGGTGGCTTCCCCAGATCCTCTGTGTGTCGCTGGGGGGTAGTGTCATGAGGTGACCTACTCGATCCCCTTTCCCAGACTCCAACGGAAAGTTATTTTCCAAAAATCATTTTCCAAATTCCTCTCTTTGTTGCTGGAGGGGTGATGAGACCGCAGCAACCTTCGCACAGCCCTGGCTGATGGCTGGGATTTATCTGCAGTTCCTAACCTCGTGTTGCTTTATTTGTCCCCCTCCCAGGTAATGGCGTCGCTACGTTATTACATTGGGCTCCTGCCTGGTGTAGCCATCGCCTGCCAGTTTTTTTTTTTTTTTTTTTTTTGGCCTCTAGAGTTGAAATCTGTCATCTTTCATGTGGTGTAACTACCTGGCCTGTTCAGTTCTACGTCTTCTCTCCAGGTGCCAGGGCTGCGAGGTCGTCTTGTCGGGCATTGAAGAACAGGTCAGCCGGGCCAACCAACATAAAGAGCAACAGCTGGCGCTGAAACAGCAGATAGAGAGCGAGGTGAGCAGGCCAGGGAGGGAGCAGCCAGTGCCCCTTGCTTCAAAATAACTAGAGCCAGCACCCCATGGTTGTTACGGCCTCTGCTCAACTAAGGCGTTACCTTTTCCCTAGGCCAGACCCCGCAGGGGGTTGTGCCTGAAGAAGAGTCCTAAATTGGCGTAACGCTCCTCTGCAATGCAGAGCTCTGAGCAGCTCTTACCTCTGTTGTTTGGCCTGAGCTTGTGGCTCTTAAATCCAGGCCTTGCTTTAAAAAGAAACCAAACCCAAACAAAAAACAAAAAAACACGAAACAAACTAAAAAAACAACAACAAAAAAAAAACAAACAAAAAACAAACCAAACTAAAAACTGTGGGAAATTCCTTGGTTCTTGCTTTTCTGCTGTTGCAGGTAGCAAACCTGAAGAAGACCATTAAAGTGACGACAGCAGCTGCCGCAGCAGCCACATCCCAAGACCCGGAACAGCACCTAACAGAGCTCAGGGAGCCGGCCCCTGGCACCAACCAGCGCCAGGCGAGCAAGAAAACTTCCAAAGCCAAAGGGTGAGGAGCGGGGGCAAACGAACGGAGCCACTGCGTGCATGTGCGTGCGCGCGGGAGGCGAGCGGAGGGGAGTCCTGCTTCGGAGCAGGGAGGTTACTGACCGCAGGGGTCTGCTCCTTGGATGTGGGGTGCTCGGGTGTGTAGTCCCAGCTGAGCTCGTCTCGCTCATTTGGGGGAAGATCTCTGCAACTCGTGGTCTGAAGCAGAGTTCGTAAGCCTTCCTCGTGTTCTCCTCTTGCGAAGAACGTCAGCTACTCTTCTTTGTGTGCGTTTAGAAAAGGAAGTCGAGGTGAGCCTTAGTGTCCCCTCTGAATTGGGTTTGTTGTTGTTTTCTTTCTCTCTCCGCAGGCTCCGGGGCAGTGCGAAGATTTGGTCTAAATCAAACTAGTTGGATCTCCCTTCACAACCGGGAGGGTGAGAGGAAGAGATTTGGGGGATGGAGGGGTAGCAAGGGTCCCAAGTGTGGTGCTTCTGAGCTCTTCTCCGAGACCCATCTTGCCAACTGATTCTCCTGCATGTTTGTTCTCTTTCCTATCTTCTTTACCGACTTCCCAGGCAGTGCCTCCCTCTTCATCACAGCATTTCACACTCTAAGCTTCCAGGTGTACGCGTTGCTGTTTCCCCTACCCCTCAAGCCCCCGCCGCCGCGGCCGGGTGGTTCTCTCTTTCTCTCTCCCTGTCTTTTGACAGGTCAATTTAAAGAGCCGTAAAACTGCGTCGGTCACCTTTGCACCCGCAGGGCATCGCAGAAGCTTGGAAAGAGCGCGCTGGTGCTCGGCAATCGTTTTGGCTCTATGAGACCCCTGGGAGACTTTGCTCCAGGATGCAGCTGCCATCTTTGATTGTTTAATCTTTGTTTTGCTAGGTGGGAGGGTAGTTTTTGAAGGGATTCTTTTAAAAATATATAAATATATTATAAATATATATAAAACAATAAAAAAAAATAGATCTATGGACACATCTATACAAACTTGTGCTCCTGTGGTGGTGTCTCTTTGTCTTGTATACTGATAAGTTGTGATACTGAGAGCCTCTCTCCCATTTCTGGGTGGAATATCTCCTCAAAATACTCCTTTTTTTCCAAAGGGCAGTGCCACAGCAGCTCAATAGAGCTGGGACGAGAGTCCGTAAAGCAGGAATGAATCATAAATCTTATTTAAAGAGTTTCTCGTGTGATTAATTTGCATCTGGAACGTTGAGAAGAGGTGCTTTTCAGGTAGTCTGAGAGGAAGGTGCAGAGGTTGAGGGAAAAGTGTCAGCGCTACGTGCACGGTGATCCCGGACAAGACGGAAAGCGATGCGGGGACTTGTCCGACAGAGTCGAAGGTAACGGAATCAGTGCCTGTCTGGGTGAGTTTTCAGGGTATAGATGCTGCTTAAGTCATTCTCGGGTGATGTTGGAGTCTGGTCGAAAAAGATCTTTTTAATGCAAATTAACTCCTGTGAGATGCCCAGAAAAAACAGTCAGATTCTTCAGAGGATGCATCCCTGAGGCTGTCTTGAAGCCGAGTCGGACGGATGTGAGCGTCGCGCTGCCGTTCCACGACGGTGTCCACTGCTGTAAATGTAAATTGACGCCGTGACTCCCGCTTGGTTCTGCCTCTTTCCTTGTTTTTCCTTGCCAAAATGTGATTCCCGGAACCTGGGTGTCCGTGGGTGAGCAAAGCACGGGAAACTTAATCCAACAAGGGAAAGCCCTGATCTTTGCATGGAGACTTTTTCCAATTCCCTGGCCTGGGTGAGTTTTCTTCTGGGTCAGCCCCTGCGCAGATGAGTGAGAGCTGGAGCCGGGGCAGCGTAGGCGGGAGCCGACCTTGTTGAGGGGGTGTGTGGGGGGGTGAGACCACGCTTGGTTTAGTGGTAGCGAGGTGTGATGTCATCTCTACTCCAAACGCCGCAAAATGCTGGTTCGTGCGATATTGCTGTTTTACGAATTCTGGGTTGCTGTAATACAGCGCTGACTTTCAGTGGGAAACCCCTCTCACCTGAATCCGTGAACTCGGAAAGTTTTCGAGCAGCTTTCTTCCCGGTGCGTAAGGTCGCAGGGCTGGGATGTGCCGGGCCGTCCCGGGGTGCCTGCTGTCCCTGCCCGAGGTCGCCAACGGCTAGGGCGGCCCCGCACCTCTCCCCCATTCTGTGCCCCGAGGCATCAGGCCCCTCAGCTGCAGGCGTCTGGCCAGAAAGCGCGGAGTAGGAGAGGTTTGGCGTGAAGTTGGCCAGGCAAGAGGCGCGAACCTGGCTGCAGGAGCGCGTCGGGGGCGGCTGAGGGGGGTCTGGCTAATTTGCAGCAGCAGGGAGTCTGCTTGAGGAGTCGTGTTTTCCGTAAGTTGCAGGGAGGGGTTGCGACAAGGCTTTGCAGCTGTCCTTTAAATTACCTCAAGCCTTCCTCCCTCCGCGTCGCATCGTCTTCGCCTTGTCTCTCTCGATGCGGAGAGTCGCCGTGTTTGCGATTGTTTGCGAGAAGTGATAACCTCATGCGCCTCGGATCCTCCCGCTCCCCAGGCAGGGCTGGCCCGGGACCGAGGCCCCGACAGCGGAGGCGATACCTGGCGAGCCCCGAGCGCCTCCCAAATGTCTGGCACCTCCTGCCCTTCGGGAGAGGAGCCGCTTGCAAAGCTGGTGGGGTGTGACGCGGAGGAGAGAGGCGAACGGGCTCGGGATGGAGCCAAGCAGCTGGGCAAAGTGTGCGTCCTAGCAGCCGGCTGGGGCCCAGCGGGAGCTGGGCTGCGGCGGTGGCACCTATAGGGAGGGCTGAAGTTACCGGTGACGGAGGAGGATCTCTGTGCCCTGCAAAAGTCCTGCTGCTGTAACAGCTCTTTGTCTCAAGCATCTCGGCTCCTCTCCGACCTGTTAGGCTTTGCTCTGTTTAACCACACTGGGGCTATTCGGCACAAAGGGTCTTTTTAAACATCCTGAATCCGCAGTTTAAATCCAGGCCGCAGATCCCGGGAGCGGAGTTGGGAGCGTCGCAAGCCAGCACCGAGAGCTCCACGCCGGTGACAGGCTTGCGTGAGCGCCCCGCACGGCACGCGGCAAGGCGGAGCAGCGCCCGAGCTCCGTACGTGCGCTGGCAGCGGTCTCGTGAGCGCACAAAACCCCACACGTGGGTGACGGCAACCAGAGCGTGGACCAACGCGGGGTCCGGGGGAGGCTTGCCGCACCTAGGCCGTGCCGAAGCCCCAGGCCCGGACTCTCACGGCTCAGTCATGGCTGTCGCTACTCTGCCTGTGCGCTTCTGCCGTAACTTCAGTTTGTGGCATCGAGCTTCCCCCCCCTCTCCGGGGCTCGGCTCAGCTCTCCAATAGCAGCGTTTGCCGAGCGCGGCCGCAGGCCTTGCTCCCCCTTCCCGTTTTCTTGTTTGCCCCTCTCGAGGCTGGTTGTGTTGCAGATTTTGGAAGAGTTTGGGGTTAAATGTATTTGCTCAAGGGGCATCTGCACAGCTCTGAAAGTCTTCCATTTTGTTTGCTTTTCAAAGGGAACACCTTTTAAGACCTCTATTAAGAAAAAGGAAGCAGAAGGCAGCAGATAAAATTACTTCAGACCTTTGGTATGACTGAAAAATAAATGAGAGGTGTGCGGTGCAGAATGAAAATATTGCCGCAGATTGCCTTGCCGGATGGCAAACAGCGGGCAGGAGCACAGGTTTCCCTTTGCCCTTCACCTGAAAACCACGCTTTTTATTTTCCTGCTTGCTTCAGCTGTGACTCTGAATTTCAGTCAGAGAGGATGGGAAGATTAATTAATTAGTTAACATTTGTAAATCACTTTGCAGATGGCGAGAGCGGGGTAAGTACTGAGCATTATTATTATAGGGTTTCGTTTTAATTGTAAATGTCTTTTGTGTTTTTTAACCCTGTTTTCTCCCAAAGAAAAGCCTGAGAAAACAGACCCTGAGTAGAGCAGAACAGAAATACCTGGCCACATGACACCCTAAGCCCTGCCAAAGGACGGAGGTTCAGGGGATTGCGGAAGAGAGGGTGCGGAGAAGCGTCCGTCCCAGCTCGGAGAGCAGGAGATCTGCCAGCCCGAGCGCAGAAAGCGTCCCGACTCTTGCGCAGCGATGTGTTGCAACCCCTCTTTGGGTGTTGTCCGGGGGGCTTTCACACCCGGATTCAGAAAAGGGAGGAGGTAGGACAGGACCTATCCCTGCTCCTCTGATTCCCACCTGGCTGGGGAGAGGGATGTCTGAATTTTGCCAGCCGCCCTGCGCTGAGAGGTAGCCACGGATTCTTAGTAGGAATCATGGTTAATGAGGGTAATTCTTCGTATTGCGTTACTGGGGCCACAATTTCTTCTGGGGCGCTTGCCGCTCCCCTTCTTGCAGACGATGGGGCCAGACGCCATGGTGTCAGCCCAGCGTCCGCCGCGGTGCCTGTCCGTACCCAGTGAGTGGCGAGGAGGGTTCCGGCTGGGCAGGCACCCTGCAGGTCTTGCCCGTCTTCTCCCCATCCTCCAGTGGTTTGTGCTGGGGGAACCTTTGGAGGTAGAGGTGGTCTTTGTGCTTAACGAGGAAGGTCTCACAACAGCAGGTTTCCCCAGGCTGGTCTGGGGGGACGGCAGCCCTGCCTCCGCCCGGCAGCAGGATACACGCCCGCCGCCTCTGTCCTCCCGCGGGTCCCCAGTGCCAGCCGGGGAGTGGGTGCTGCGGCACCCTTCAGGGCTGCGGGGACGCTGCGGAGGTCACGGGGACACCGGCCAGCTTGCATTTACTGGTCCGCAGGGCATTCCTGCGGCTGTGTGGTTCCCCCAGAGCTAAAAGCGGGGATGCTTCAGCTCTGCTCTAACGGGGCGTTTGCTCCCCTCCCCTCCGAAGGCTTCTTGTGGAAGGTGGGTGCCTGAGAGCCTGGTCTGTTGGGTGAACCAATGTGGACAGATGGGCGTCCCTGTCTGCTCCCCGCGGGGTCGTGCCTCCTCGCAAAGGCTCCCTGCCGCCAGCAGCCGCTCCGGGTTGTGCCTGCCCCTGGGATGGGGCCCTGGCTCTGCAGGACTACGACGCAGCACTACGACGCAGAGCAAGGTAGCGTAGCTGAGAGTCCCATGGTCCGCGCCAGCAGCTGCAAATGCATCTCTCGGCTCCCTGATGTCCTTCTTGTCTCCTTTTGTGCCCTGGAATAGCTGCTCGTTTTCCTTCTGTGACTCCTTTTCCATCTTTGCCCTCCTCTCCAGCGGTGCCTGGCTGCGTTCCCACCTGCAGCGCTGCTCTTTCCTCATCCCTTTTGCAAAAGCAAAGCTCAGGAAAAAAAAAAACAACAAAACAAAACACCCACTTTCTCTGCTGGTTCCTCAGCCACCCACCTCGTGGGTGTTTCTCTTCGGGGCTGCTCCAGATTTTTGGGAGCATCCCTGCTGGCGTGCGGTGGAACCGGGGCTGGATTTGCCTCTGCCTCCTCTGCTGGCGGCAGGCTCTTCCACTGCTGGGGAAAGGAGGGCGTTTGTAACAAAATTTTTTCTGCAATTAGATTCACGTTGCGATGAGTTCAATAAATACCAAATCAGCTGGATTTGAGAGCCGTGACCCTTATCTACGAGTAACGAGAACGTCCAGAATTACTGTGGCACTTGTGCGTGCGTTAAAACTCCAAGGCGCAAGTGAAGCCCCAGCCCCTTCGGATCAGGAGAAAATGTTTCTGGGGAGGCTTGGCCCCGGCTCCTGCGGGATTCCCTGTATCCGCCGCTGAAGCGTATAGCGCTGGCTTCGGGATGGGGGAAGATGGAGGAGCTGTTTGGTGGGAGCAGAAGTGAGAAGGAGGCTCCCGGTGACCGAGCGGGCTCTCTTACCGCTACGGTCTCATAATCCCTTGCGAAAGCTTCGCAAATGCCAACCAAAAGCCGGTTAATTTTATTGTCCCCACCTTGGCAGGCTGCCCCACAACCTGGCTGCTGTCGTGGTTAGAAAGTTTTCCTCATTTCCAGCTTAAATGGATTCACAGCTCGTTTAGATTCTCCTGTGCCGGCGTGGCTTTCGCCGAAGCAGTTTTTCCTCCCTGCTATTTATTTCCCTTGAGCATAGACTTTGCTTTGCTTAATGAAACCAGCCTCCTCGTACGTCGTGAGCGCTCCGTAGTGCGTAGGCTATCCTACCAGCTCGCTCTTGCGCTTCAAATTAATCGTTCTTGGTGAGAAACAAGCACGGTTCTCTTCCACAGGTGAAGTCTCATCAACATCTTGCACGCAAGCGCAACGCGTACCTATAGCTACGAGAAACGCCTGCCGGGGCACGCGTGGCTCCTCCTCGACGCCTCGGTGGGTGCTTATGATTCTTTCTTCTTTCCTGCTGCTTATAATCAAAGAGGCTCCAGTTTACAGCTAAGAAAGTCTTGATTTTAGGTCCTATGTGCCTTTTCCCTTTTACTTTGTGCTACTGAAGTCCCTTTGCTGTAACTGACCTCTTCAAGGCCGCCTACGTCCTGTGCGATACCCTCATCCAACTTGGCAACGTGTCCGGGTTTTATTTATTTATTCATGTATTTTGTTTTTGCAGTCTTTGTTCTCCTTTTCTCTTATTAGCAAGGGACGGCTATCGTGAGGCTGCTGTCTCTACTTCCAGCTTACCTCTGATCATTATGGCACCAGCAGCGGGAGATAGGAAGTGTCTACTCTATTCCCCTTCCTCCCTACCTCCTTTTTTTGTCCCTCCTAAGTTTCTATTAAGTGCCCTCAGGATTTATAGACGCAGCCAGATGGGAGGAGATCGCGGCAGCAATAATCACCGAAGTGGGGTTTCCCCATGGGGGCGTTTTTTGAAGTGTTGTCTTTAAAATAAAAGAAAATTCCCAAGAGGAAAAGAAATAGTTACATTGAAGGCAGGGCTGAAAAATGGCATCGAGTCTTTTTTTTTTTTTTTTTTTTTTTGAGAGAGTGTTTTGGAAAGTAGAAAAATGTTGCAAAAATCAAACGAGTGATTTTAACCTAGACCCTGTATTGAGGTCTATTTTTAAATCCTGTTCTCTCCAACACTGGAGTCGGTACCATGGGAGGGGCCTTTGCCTGTGGGATTTTACACTCTCGCCCCATGGACGGGCACGTTTGCCCCCAAACCAACCTTGGTGCCCGCAGACAGCTCGCTCTGTGGTCCCCTGCGCTTTGAAGTCCTCGTCAAGTCCCCAGGTTTCTTCTTCCCCTTCCCACCCTCCCCTGCAGTCTAGCGCCGTGCCAGCCTGCTTTCCTCTCTGATTCATAGATCTTTAAAGCCTGAAGGGACAGGTATAATCACGTCGTTTGGCTTCTCAAGTGGCCAAGAACGACCTCGCCCCATTCCTGGGCTCTCCAACTTCGCTTCCCGACGCCTCATCGAGGTTTGGAGTAGCGAGAGCTGGGAAAACTCGGGTATGGTCTAACGATCCCGCTCTGCCGTGAAGGTCTGCATCTCCTTTCCCGCTCCATCGTTAGGAAGCTGCAGGTTTTCTGCTAGGTTAAAGAGCCCTCTGCTGTCGGAAGCCTCTTTCCCGTCCAGGTAACGGCAGCCCGTCCTCAAGTGGAACCAGCTCAGACACGACAGCATTGAGTTCACGTTATCTTGTAGCGCCAGTCGGTGTTTCCAGGCTTCAAGTCATCCTCGTTGCTCCCTTCTGGAGTCCTTCGGGGTCCTTTTTAGTGTCGTATACACGGATTTCATGCAACGGGTTCGCTATGGCAATACAGGGGAGAACCTTTACCTCCCTTCTTGGTGAACGCAGGCTGACGCCTCCAAGCGTAACCCATCTCCGCAGCCGAGGAATTACGCAAATAACATTCATTTACTTGGTTGTCTCCCAGTCCCCTAATTCTTCTTGGAGTCTCTCCAGAGTTTTCCAAAAACAGTCCTCCATCTTGAAAAAGCGCAGACCGCGTTCACGGTCCTGGATGAATGTCTTTCTGCTTTCGCCGCAGCCAAAAATGCTGTTTATAAATAAACACCACACCAATAGTTACGGACTGTTCTGCACATCTCCTCTGTTTCCATCGTTTATCACCTTCATTGTTCCTTGGGTCCCCTGAAAGCTTCATCAGCGGTGGTTTAATATCTTCTTGCAGATCATTAATCACCTTACTAATGAGCATTAGTTTCAGAACAGCACCCTACTAGAAATAATTTCATATTCCAGGGGCTCTTTTCCCCCTCATTACTTGAAATCTGTCAGTGAAGTAAAATTTATAATATTGGCCCTTTTGTTATTTTAGTAATTATTTAATTTTTTTTTAAATCGGGGAATAGTTTGGCGTGGCTAAGTCAGATACCTTGTGCTGGTATCTGACTTTAACAACCCTTAACTGCGGGTTGCTGTAGTGTCCCTGTTAACCCAACCCATGATTTAACCAGAAAAGACTACAGCTGTTGGACAGGACCAATGTTGAGAAAACGAGATTGAGAAAACCATCAAAACAGATACAGCCATTTTTATTTTAAAATTTATCGTGTTTTTCATCTCTTATCTTGGCTTAAAGTTGGTTTAACTGGTTTACAGCTGTGTATATTCCCCCTACGCACAGGCTTTGCCGCAGGGCAGGCCCCTCTGCCAACGTCTGGGTGCCCTACTTGCTCCGTAGCAAGATCCAGAAGCGGCATCGAACCACTTTGCTTGGGTGCTTCAACAAGTCCCGTTTGAAGGTGACAGCTGGGGGAGAAGGAGCGACAATGGATTTTTGTCTCCACAGGATGGATAAGGATGGGAACATCCAACCTTCTCTTTCTCCGTCCTGCTGGAAGAGCTGTCACCGACGTGACAGAAATGTAAGAAAGAGGCTCATCTTTTTCATCCTTCCCTTTGCCCCGATACAGCAGTTTTAACAGGAAACCATTTCACTCGAAACTGTAATGGGAAAAACTTCACCAGCCTTCGGTGTGGTCTAAGTTCGGGTGGCGTGACAGAGGTGGGCTTTCTGATTGCGTGGGTGCTCTTGGTTTCAGGCAGCTGAATTAGAGCAGCGCTGCGCACGCGGACTCAGGCACCAACCTGGAGCTTCTCGCAGCTTGTCCGAAGACAGAGGAAGAGGAGTAAATCCTTGGTTGTGCACACAGACGTTTCGTTGCCTCCCTGCAGTTCTCTTCCGTTGGATTAACAACCTACGTTGGTGATCGGTAAGGGAATTTTCATCAAACCAGGGGATCGGTGAAAGGGAGAGCCCCAAGCACAACTCGCAGTCGCTCAGCAGAAGGCACCGGCGGCAGCGTGTCTTACTCCCGCTGGGGTACACATCTGCCCTCTTGCTCCTTGCCTTCACATTCTCTCACCATCTCACTGATCGAAAAGCACTGTCGTGCCCGGATCAATGCCAGCCTGGAGCAGCTGAGGCAGCTTCTGCAGCAGAACCCGGAGCAGCAGGTGAGGAACGGCCTCCCAGGACTGGAGGAGTCAACGGAGAGTCCCTTCTTTGGGAAAAAAACCTCCTACTCTCTGAAGTCCGAGGTTAACCGACCGAGCAAAGGGGAGACCCTCCCAATACGCTTCCCATGCTTACTTTTTGGTTTGGGGTCTCTAAAACTCCCTCCTGGGCTCCTGTCTCTGCTTCCCAGCCTTAACACAAGGTCCTCCTCTACCTGAACCTCTTTTCCATTTCTCTAGACCACCAGAGCCTTGCAACGCCTGGAGAGGGCCGAGATAAATCACATCCCTTGCCACAGAGCGGAAAAGCACACAAGGGCACCAGATCCGTAAGCAGGACGGCACCCAACAGGGCACAGAGGCTTGAATCCAGATAAAAGGATTAGGGATTAGATCAAGATTAGGAATTCCATGCCCAAAGAGGAATGGATCCTCACATCTTAAAGGTCCAAGTTGATCCCCACCATGCCCACCTCCCTGTTCTCTTTCTCAGACATTGACCCAAAGACGGGCCAGGACTTGGCGGCTGGTGACCACCACCGTCTCGATGCTGTAAGCCCCTTTCTGAGCTCAATTGGTTCTTCGCTCGATCAAAACACCGGGTCCCACATCTTGCTCAAGACAACCACCGAGATGAGGGCTGCTCTTGCCCCAGTTCCTTCTTTCAAAGCCTGGCAAGCCCAAGATGACTTGTCTTCTACTAAACCTCTCCCCAAGCCCTGCTTTTCCCTTCTTCGACCTTGCTCTCTTTTCAGGGCCTGCCTTGACTATGATACCTCCAGAAACTCAGTCTGCTCCCAGGGAGGCTTATCCCCCTCCAACACACTTCACCATCTCAACCGAGGTCCCTCCCTTCGCTCTCCCAGATGCCAGAGACCTCTCCAACTACACCCGGACCTGGAGCCATCACCTGAAGGTCAGGACTTCTACTGGGGTTTGTGATGGGACAGAGCAGCATGGGGAAGCAGGGACAGAACCTGTCATCAGCTAAGGCTCTGTGGAACATGTGCCAACTCTGCCCTAAGCTTTCAGGGACTGGATTTTTTCAGGGCAAGACAGTCAGTCCTCAGCGAGGGCTCTGTCCCTCTGTCCAACACGGGGATACACGGCAAGATCCCGGCACGCCCCTGCCAAGTTTAAGTCACGCATCAATTTCCTGCTCTCGGTTCCAAAGGATGAAAAGGTGCACATAAGGGTGCATGCTGCAGTAGGAAACCGGCCTGAAAACCCAGGAGATCTTGGAATCGTAGAATCATAAAGGCTGGCAAGGACCTCTGAGGTCATCGAGTCCAACCGTTAACCCAACTGCCAGGTCCACCTCTAAACCATGGCCCTCAGCACCACGTCTCCCTGGCTTTTAAATCCCCCCAGGGATGGGGACTCAGCCCCTGCCCTGGGCAGCCTGGGCCAGGGCCTGACCACTCTCTCTGTGAAGAAATTTTTCCCAATATCCAACCCAAACCTCCCCTGGCGCAGCTTGAGGCCGTTCCCTCTCATCCCATCGCTTGTTCCTGGGGAAGAAGAGACCGACCCCCCCAGCTCCAGCCTCCTGTCAGGCAGTTGCAGAGAGCGATGAGGGCTCCCCTCAGCCTCCTCTTCTCCAGGCTGAGCCCCCCCAGCTCCCCCAGCCGCTCCTCCCCAGCCTTGTGCTCCAGCCCCTGCCCCAGCCTCGCTGCCCTGCTCTGGCCACGCTCCAGCCCCTCCATGGCCTTCTTGGGGTGAGGGGCCCAGCGCTGAGCACAGTACTCGAGGGGCGGCCTCACCAGTGCCCAGCACAGGGGCACCATCACCTCCCTGGTCCTGCTGGCCACACCATTCCTGATACAAAATCTTCCCTAGTCTTGTATTCCTAATGCCTCTCAAGTTTCACCTAATACTGAAGAAGTTAAGAAGAGGTCATTCCTAACAACATCAGCCTCAGTTACAGAGAAATAATGAGAAAATAATGGAAATATTCCCTGGCCATGCAGCAACCCCAGAGGCCCACCTCAGGGCTGCGCAGATGACCAGGCAGCAGCAAGAAAGACCAACCACTCTCCCTTGAGCGCACAGCAAAACTACAGTAATTAAAAGGTATTTTTGCAAATGGTGGGTTCTTGGGTCTTCTTTCACAATTTCCATGTTGAGCATTATCTCAGTTTATAACTACATGGGAAGGCTGTAAGGCTATTTTCTGTAATAAAGCCTTGGCATTCAACGCCAAGTTTCTCCTCAGCAATTATACAAAAGAGGTTACTTAATTCCACAGCAGGCGCAATCAGGTCAGCTGAAGGTAAAGATGGATCCAACACTTCTTTACAGTTTGTTTCTTTATTCAGTAAACATCTAGTTACAAGTTCCACAAATTAAAAAAGTGGGGGAGCTGATCGAAGAGGGGTTTGGGGGGGGCCCACAGGCTGATCCAGCTTTTTGTTCTGCTCCTCCCTTCTCTAACGCACACATCTTTCTGCTTCTCCACAGCTGCACCAAGGAGCAGGAGGGGAACCGAAGCCTCTGTCCCCGTGAGGGGACCGACACGGGGTTCTAGCAGAATTCCCTCATATTTTCTTTCACAGGGGACTAAACACAAACTTCAGAACCAGCCCAACCCAGCACAGAAAGAGCGGAAAGGATGGAAGAGGCAAGGTGGCAGCTCCTCACGCCCACCACTACTGGCGGGAAGAACAGAACCAAGGGAGAGCAGAAAGGGAATGGGCATTTAATGCGTTCCTTGCACATCAGTGAGATTCCCCACGCCCCACTGCAGCACCCGAATGGGGCAAAGAAAGAGCAATGCAGAAGATTAGTTGCTTTGTTTCGATTCTTAAGTGGGAGGGAGGTTAATACTAAATTTGAGGAGGGTCCAAGTGGTGCTTTGAAGGGGCTTCAGAGTTTCACTGTCTGTACCTGGGAGGAAGGGAAACGGAGAACATAAAGAGTAAGTGGTGACCGAAAAGCAGCACAGAAGACAGACAGAGACGTGTTTAAACCTCATGTCTGGACTTCAAAAAAGGAAAAAAGTCCCTTTTCAAGCGCTAGATCATATCCCAGTGAACCCTATTGAAAATGCAGCAGAGCAGACACCAGCGCTTCCCGATATTCCCAACTGGATTGACAGCACATGGTCTCTCAGTTCCATACAATGACAGTACAAACACTCTTACAGATTGTGATCCTCCCTCGTTTCGTACCATCAGTTAAGGCTGACACCACACTTTGATGACAAAGCCAACTTCAACAGCTTCCACCTTCCCGTTCAGAACAGCGTTTCCTCAAAACTCCCACCTCCCCCTGCTCTCTAGATTAAGGGGGAAAACCGAATTCCAACCAACACTTCAAAAGAATAAAGACTGGGGCAACGGGGAAAAAAAAATAATCATCTGGCTAAGAGGCAACCGTGCAGTGGAAGAGGAGGAAAAAAAACTTTGTTAAGACTTACAAGAGCGTGTAGGTAGATCTGGGGGTGGCCACGCTGCACCCCCCACAAGGTCTGCTCTGGGTTCACCAGTCATAGCGACGGGACTGTCTGGAGGGGGAATCCTCAGGGCCCTGGATCGCAAGACGAGTCCCTTCAGCCCGACGGCCGCTGCCGCCCTCGTGACGTCGGTAATCCAGCCCCCGCTGCGGTCGGAAGCGGGACGTCTCTCGCCTCCACTCATCATCAAATGCGGCTGCATCACCTAGGTAAGGACAGAGCAAGCTCAGACGGGGAGGAGGTGGGGAAGCGGCACCTGGGTTTGCCAGGAGGAGGACAAGGACAGTACTCACTTTCATCCATGTTGATGTAGTCCTGCCTCTCCTCCTGGTCACCCGTGCGATGGTTCCGGGACCGCTGCATGATGTGGGCCCGCTCCCTGATGTGGTGTCCAATCGACATTTGTTCCAAGCCACTGTCCGAGTCCCTCACGGTCCGTCTAGTCTCACGGATCTGAGGGCAGATTCCCATGTGGGATCGACATTTTAATTCATTCCCCCAGCCCCATAAAGCACTCCGATTCTTGCCTGCAGTATTTCAGTCACATTGCGCTGCCACCACTCCCAGGATTTCAGACGCAACATAATGATGAGGGAAAAATGGATTCCCCCCTGCCAGCACTTCCCATCCCCTCCCAGTGGCCCTCGGCACGGTTCAGTGAGTCACAACACGTTCCTCGAACTGCGACTGACTGCAAAGTGCTGTGGGTGGCCAGCACCGAGCCACCAAGCAAAGTCTGTCCACCCACAGCAAAACCAGCAGCCTCGTGCTGTAAAGACACACTGCAGCCTCCTCCTTACCCCGCCAGGTGCTGAACGCATCTCTGAGGTCTCCTGATAGACTTTGGGCCCATCACCCAGGTTGGAATAGGAGATGACAGTTGAGGAGGTAAACGTCTGGCAGTTAGCACCACTCGTCATATGCTCCTGCAAGAAGAAACGGGGAATGGTATAAAGAAGGCATGGGAGGGAAGAGGAGATGGCAGTTAATTCTCCCTGTACAACAAAGTAGGAAGAAATTACAATAGGAAGAATATAATCCCCACGGGTCCATCTTTCTGGAAAATACGTCTTCCTGTTAACTTAATTCTTGTTTCTTGCTAAACAAGTCTACCCCCACGCTTCCTTCCTCCCCCACCTCTCCTCCCTGCCCTCAGCGTCAGGAACAACCTCTCTATCACTCCACATCGGTCAGCGAGCAAAGCCGAAAGCCTCTGCCACCTTGGCAGCTCGAGCAGAGCCAGCACTAAAGCAGCACAATCCGACAGGAGACCTTAGAGAGGAGGGCAGGAGCACCCTCAGTACTCCCCTCGATACAGACTGGCTTAGGGAGGGTTCTTACCATGTTTCCAATCATGTCGTTCATCATCCCAAACATATCTATAAAGCCACCTGCCTGATAAAGAGGAAAAGAGAACACAAGAATAGTCAGTTTGGAAAGAGAGGAGGAGAGAACAACAAACTATCTGCAAGAAACAAACAACTGCTGCCTAAGAAGAAAAAAAACTTGTTCTTTTCCCTTTCTTTTAGTAGTGCAGGGGAAAAAAAACAGGATTTGGGGTTGCCGTTCTCTCCATTCTCTCAGGTTGCATTGCCCAAGTGTTCTGGCTCTCCAGATCTCTGCACACGGCAAAGGTTGTTCTTTTAGTTTGGGTCTGACTCCCGATGAGCTGGGGTTTGCGAGTCCAGGCACTCGGCAAAGCTAAGAGAAGTCGTCTCAAGTAGGCACTCACGGGGATCTTAACTAGAAGACAGTCATCCTCGATGATGTTTTCACCTCATCCCTGTCAAGTCTTAATTTAAACCACAAGGAAGTTTCCACTGATTGTATTCTTTCTAACATAATAACAAGTTTTCTTATTTTCCCTACGAACACCTGACTTTTTAATCTTGTAAAGCTAAAGGCTGCAGTAATACACTGGGCCAGCAGGTCTCACAGGTTAATTGTGCAATACGTAAACAAAATTACTATGTCAGTTTAAGCTTGCTGATTTTTTTGTTTCCTCAAGTAGCCTCTTGTTCTCGTTTCCAGCAGAGCAGCACGCACACGCCATGTTATTAACCTTTGAAGTCTATCTGTTTGTGTTCTTAGCAATCCTTCTCTGAGCTACGACAACTCCAGGATGCTTAGTCTCTTTGCCTCACTGAGGCAACCCTGCAGAGCAAAGCAGCCGAAGCTGCTGGATCTGGAATAACCTATTTCCACTCTATTATTTTAGTAGGTGATGGAGATCAGCACGCTCCAAGCACAGCGTTCTCGCATACACGCAGTCATTCTCATTCCAGTCCTGTTCACCTGAAGCATTCTGTTGGCTTTTCCATCCGCCACCGTTGGCAAAGGAGGTTCAATAATCACCTCTGCCTACCGACGGCTAAGTCTTTTCCTTGCGTTGTCACAGTTCCTCCATTACCTCCAAACAGATCCGCAGCTTCTTTTCAGACATATGAGGTTATTAAGAGACTAGCTGCTCTTGCTGGATATTAACTGTCCCAATTCCTATGAAATATGGTGCTGTAACAGCTTTAGGGCTCTTCTCTGGTCAAGGTGCAAGTACAACCTCCCCATATAAACAGAGTCAGAATCTCTGCTCTAAAACAGCTCACGGACTAGATTAAAACTTTAGCAGGGAAACAAGGGAAAGGCCCGCAGTCATATAACAACTCAATGAGAGAGGGCCAAGAGAAACCAGCTGTCTCCAGGTTCAGTTCAATACCCTCTTCCGTATTCCGTTTACTATAAATCCAGAGCTCATTCCGGTCTCTTCGCACCTTCCCAACCCTCACTATCCCTTAGGATAGAGGGCCTTGCTCACAGATGGCTACATTTTAGCACCGGTTGCACACAGCACCAATGAATCTCAGTATGGGGCCGCTACTCGGAAAGCCTCTAATTTGACCCAGAAAAACAGAGAACTTACCATGCCAAGCATCCCAAAGGGTGAAACAGCTCCTGCCTGCCAGGACAACAGAAAAACAGAACAGAGTATGACCTTGCAACGACCAAACACTAGATCCTCCTCAGAACACCCTCATCCTTTTCAGAAACAGAACTGGGAACGCTCAGGCCCAACAAACAGATGAAGAAAGCGCCCCACTGACTCATGGCGGTTCAAACCTTATCACCCCTAACAACCAGACAGAAGGTGATGCTCCTGAATTTCTCCCAGTTATATTGATTTATGTCCTTGGGAAATAACACGTATGTCTTCCCTTCCTCCCATTCAACCTAGAAGACAGCTGGGTTCAACATATTAATGCACGTGGAGTAAAGAAAAGGACAACACCACCACGGCTTTAGAGATTAATTCTGCGCCCACCAGCCGCGCGAAGGCAAGGGGCGTGCCCAACCCACTAACGGTGGAAGACAGAAGATAACGGGTTTTAAGTTTAAGAATTCCTATCTCGTACTCAGCATCGTACTTTTACCTGCATCGTACTTTTACCTGCATCCTACGGCCAGCCTGGCGAGCCCCAGGTGTGGTCCCATCAGTGATGCCAAGGAGCGGGCCGAACCCGAAACTTCCAGAAAGCATGCGGTTCATGTGCTGCCGGTGGATGGCAAAAGGGTCCCTTTCGGAAAGGTTGAGAGAACAACGGTGAGGAAGGGACGACAGAAGACAAAGCCCCGCATAATCCACCCAAGACTTGGGAGTTGCACTTATGGAACTCTACGTTCCTTTCCAAGCTGAAAATCCAGAATCCCAAGAACTCCGTGTTGCTTACGGTGATCCCTGGGGCTGGAAGGGACCTCTGGGTCCCATCTTATTCCTTGTAAGAGAAGGTATTACACCACAGAATCCCTCTCAGGCATTAACTGACGGCTGTTGAGAAGTAGTTTGGTGTTCTGCTCCCACTAATGCTTTAGGGCCAAGTATGGCCAAGGCCATTCCAGAACCTCACTGCTCTAACAGATGAAAGCCGCTTCTCAGACCTGCAGTCCAGGTACCACCATCGTTTCCTACTCATTTCCTCTTGTGCCATCAAAACCCTTTGCGTTAACAGCTCCGCAACACAATCAACCCTTCTAGAAGAGCAGTGCTTAATTTTGCTGGGAGGTGCCCGAAAACCCTCCTGGCTGCAAAGAGAGGACTACGCGTAATGGGACCAGAGAGCAGGCGATCCTAAATATCGTCCTCTCACCCCTCTGCAGACGTGCGCACAAACGCAAGACAAACCTCCGGAACAGACTGCGTGGCCTGACATCGCGCGACATCCCTCCGCCCCAAGTAACCCGCGTCTGCTATCTTCCTACAACGTTATGCGTACACCCATCGAGAGGTTGAGACTGCATACAGCTTTTGCAGATTTGAGAGGGAGAGGGAACAATAACTGGGGTCCCGAACTGGTTTTCCTTCCTTTCTTTCTTTTGCAGCCTCCACTTTGAGGGCCGTACGCACTCACACGTCCCGGAGGAGCAAGGAGAGAAAAAGGAGAAGGACAAACGGTCACAGAATACAGTAGCCACAGTAAAAAAAGTCTGGGAAATATCATAGCACTTCCCTGCACATCTCATAGTCTGCGCTTATCCCTCCTGAGCGTGAATAACCTCAACAGTGTATAATATTCCGGAGAACACAAAAGCGCCTACTACGAACCAATACTTTTCTGTCTCTGCTGGAAATGCTTCCCCTAATAAAAGCTAGACTCATACCTGCCACATCACTGAGAGCACACAGTCGCTCTGTGACTAACTGGGACAGCGAGGCCTCCTCTCCTGCCAATTTGTTTACAGCTGATTGATGAAATTCTTCCTTATTACCAATTTTATAAGCAAAAACCAGGCCCTATTCTTCTACGTAAATTAATTCCACCAAATTCCTAGTAGTGCCATGCTTAACATAATCAAATTCTTACTGTATCACAGTCTATTCCTTATCCGCTTTGGCGAGGACTGCCAACTTCGTTTCCCTGCCAAAATTTATCAATAGCATCCAATTTCTGGCCTGTGGACAGAAACAAAAACCTTCAGTAAAAGGAATCCCAGGAAGAGTTCTCGGGACCTTTGTGAGATTTCAAGGCTCGTATTTCTAAACTACTTGTTGTCTTCTCTTTACTTAGTTCCTTACAACTTCACAACTGCTTTAGCAGTCTCCTCCAGCTCCGTTAATGACTTCCTCTGCAGAACAGCAACAAACGCTGGACGGAACGGTAGATTTTATCTACCTGAACTCAAATCCTATGTTGCATAAGGAAAAAAATTAAAAAAAATCCTTACGCAAAGAAAAAGATGAGCTACTCCAGCCCTCTCCTCCTCACACAGCTGCGGTGCCTTTTGGCCTACTTTAATTAATTACGCTTTCCTCCAGGACCAGGCTCCAATATTACAGAAACCAGACCAACGCAAACCAGGCTGTTCCCTGTGCTGCCCCTCGAGAGAAGGGCTGTGTTTCCCCCCCCCGATGCCCACTGCGCTGCGGTATTTCCCGCAGCCCCGCGGGCCCCTCTGCCCGCCTCTTCGGTAGGGCACACCTGAGCCCCCGCCGGTCCCCCGGGGGTGGTCGGTGCTGCCGTGTGTCCCCCCACCCCGAGGATGCCCAGCTCGACTCACATGGCAAACATGGGGTCCTCCGGCTCGCCATCCCTCAGCAACCGGAACATGCTGCCCTCGGGCGGGGGCGGCCTCTGCGGAGAGGAGAGGAGGGGGTGAGCACAACCGGGGCCGAGCGGTGGACCCGGCTGCCTCCGCCGCGCCCTAGGCCGCGACTCTCCCCCCCCCGCAACCGCCGCGGCGCTGCCGGTCGCGGTCCCCGCCGCCGCGCCCCTGCCCCTGCCTGCCGGTGGGTGCCGAGCGGCGGGCGCGGCCCTTCCCCTCCCGCGGCAGCCGGGGCGCCCTGGGCCCGCTCACGCCTCCGCTCCCATCGCGGCCCGGGACCGCGCTCGCCCCCGCCGCCCCGCGCATGCGCGTCCGCCCCGCCCCGCCGCTTACCGGGGAGCGGCGGGGGAGGGGGTGGGGCTAACGGGGGGACACGCCCCTCGCCTCGCGCCGCCGTCGCCGCCCCCTGGCGGCGGAACGGAGGACGGCGGGGAGGCCCCCGGGGGCCGCCCGGAGCCCCGGGCCCGAGGGCTCTGCAGGGCCGGCCGGGGAAGGCCGCCCCGGGCCCCAGGGCTCGCAGCCCGAACGGCGCGGCTTCGGCAGGCTGCCTTACCGGCTGGGAGGCCTCGGCGCGGGTAACGCCAACCGGCCCCGGTGCGCGGCACCGCCTGGCGCGGCGGGGAGCCAGCCGCAGCTGGCGGCGAGACAAGGGGCCATTGTGCAGAGGCGATGGCGGGCGGGCAGCACTCCCGCCTCGGCGCGAGGAGCGGCGGTCGATGGGCGCGGCGAGCGCTCGAAGGATCAGAACGCGAGGGAGCGCGGTCACGGGCGCCTCCGCCGCGCTCACCGGCCGGTGGACACCGGGCAACTCACCGGAATGACAACCCCAGTGGCCAGCGACCCGTTCGGTCACTGCCAGAGCCCGCAGTGGCCTTGGGGCCACTGCGGGGACGGCACCCAGCCCAGGCTTTCCGCGCAGCACAGGGGGCACCGACAGATCCGGCGGCCGGCCTGCGCCGAGAGCGCGGACGGCGTACGCGCGCCAGTGCTCTGCCTGGCGGAAACAGGGAGGGGGCTCCGTGAGCCGGCTGCGGGCTCCCACCGCCACCGGGAACCAGATGGGGAGCACGGGTAGCCGGTGCGTGCTCCCGCAGCGGTGGCGGGGAACCTCCGCCGCAGAAATCAGCGGGGCGACAGCCTCAGTCCCCGGGGAATGCCGGTTGCCTTCAGCCACCGCCGGCTCTGCTGGGTTAGAAGGAAGAGCGGACTGACTCGTTCCCGCTCGAGTCCGGCGCAGGCTTCCTTAGCCATGTTTTAGCCGAGCGTTGCATCCCGCCCGCGGCGTGCAGGAGCCAGGCTAAACCCGTGCCAGAAGACTGGAAACAGCAGGTTGCAAGAGGCGGTTGAGAAATCCAACGCCTGGGTTGTGGCAGGAGCCACGTCCTTGGATTTTGGAGTCTGACAGAGTAAAACGAGCCGGTAGCGCGCTTTCCGTGGTGGAACACATAGGGGACTTGGCAATGCTTGGAACTGCCGAAACACTCTCCCGTCGCCAGCTCAGAGCTGATCTGCGGGCACCGAAGTTCATACAGAGCCTCTGCCAACGCTGCCTCAGCCTCTCCGCCTCTTCTTTTGCAACCCCGAATCATCCTTTGGCGACCGCCAGTCTGGAAAGCCTCTCCTGCTTGGTGTGTTTCCCTTTTGCTCTGCGGCTCCCCTGGGGTTTGATGAGAGTACGCGGAGCTGACCTCGAGCGGCAGGATTCAAAGGCAGGTAAAGAGCTCCTTGAGCAAGAACGTAAGCATCTTTTTTTTTGTTGTTTCTCTTTTTCCCCCCGATCTGGGAGAAAATCACTCGCTGTCCCCCAGATACCAGTGATCCTCCCGCTCCTGGAACGTCCTACAGATGGTGGGACTTCCTCAGTTTTTTCCAAATACCAAGTCAGGCGTCGCTGCCTTCCAAACGCAGAGACGGGGAAGGAACAGAATGGAGTCTGGAACAAAATACTACTTTGCGGATCCTTTTTCTGTCCCTCGTGCTGCTCTTCTGCAAGCGGCCTGCGACCCAAAGGGCTGAGTTTACGAGACTGGGGGCTGAAGCTGTGAGTCTTACTGGGGATTTCTGTAGCCTTAGGGGCAGTCCTTACGCTTGATGTTACCAACGCCCGCAGTACCAGGGATACGAGCACTTCAGCAGCTCTTGAGGGACTCGAGCTTGCAAAGAAGCGGGCTGCTGGCTAACGCTGGGTGAAACCCTGGAAGGAGGAATTGGAAACGGCACCGGTTTTTCTGGAACATGGACAAGCCCGCAGTTCTGAGGAACGCAGAAGCTGTATCCCTGCGCTGTTTGTAGGAGAGGTTTCTGTAGAGCACTCACCACGTCGCGTCTAACGTGCACCAAAGGGGCGGCCATTTGCCAGGTTAGAATAACGAAGCACGTGAGGGTGTGAAGGAAAAGCATCTCGCTCCTGCCACAGCCTCTATTTAGGCCGCTTCTGTTTACCACGTAAAAGCCGTTAACTACATCTCTCCAGTTTCCTTCCTTTCTTTTTTTTAAGCTGCCCAGGTTGTGCTGGAGGCGGTGGAGGATGGGGGAAGGGGAGGAAGAAGGAGCTCAGCGGGGACCCAGGAGGAGGTGAGCGAAGGGCAAAATGGAAGAGGGGTGAATGGCGTCGCTGCTCTCAACTCCACCTTCTCCCGCCTACCGCCGGCTGCTGCCGGGCCACCTCCCCCCGGCATCCCCATCGCCCTCAGCGGCACGGCCAGCCAAACCCGGGGCGGCCACGGTGGAAGCATTTTAAAAGCAAACCCGGTGTCATGTGGTGAAGGTAAATAAAGAGTACGGTGAAAAATCATGCCTCGTTACCTGCTGCTGTCAGGGACCGATCATTCCGGCCGGGAAGACAGAAACAGCTTCTTAATGCCTCCAAATGTTCCAGGGCTCTTGTGGACGCCTGTAAGACAAAGAAAACCTCGTTATCACAAGTCAGAGCTACCCACAGCCATTTCCTCATTGGTTCCCTTCATCTGTGCCTCTTACGTAATCCTCGCCCAACAACAAACTCTGATCTCAGATGAAGGGCACCCTGAGTGAAGGACAGCTCCGATCTGATCCTCAAACGTGACAGTTCGTGCTTGGGATGCCGGAGCCGGCTTGTGGTGCCTGCAGCTTGCCTTGCGCGGCAGCGATTACTTTCAGAATATTTTGCTCGTGTTAAGAATGTGTCTGTCACACTGTGAGCGAGAACCGCGACCTCCATCTGTGCTGCGTTAGCAAAGAGAGGTTCACGAAAATCACAATTCAAAACCTCCCTCCCCTTTCCAATCTTCTGACGGGCTGCAGCACCCCTCGTCGCTCTCTTCTACTCCTCTGGCTTCCTCTCATCGCCTTCCCTACCCTGCTTCCCAGCCCTCCGCAGTGCTTATTTAAATGTGTTGCCTCTCAGGAAGCCATTTCCCAATGCAAAGTTGGCTGGTGGTTGAATTCTTGGGGTATTTCCTCTTGACTGCAGGATACAGCGTCACAAAAGGAGAACAAACCCGATTATCTGCCTGGGTTTGTCATGGACACGGGACAGAAAGATGAACAGTGTGGATTAAGTACATAAATGCATTCAAACGCATTCCCTCTGCACATTGAGACCTCGCTAGCTTCACTGTAAGTAAAAGGACAGGTAGTTTCTGTCTGTGAATTCATGTAAATCTAAGAAAAGTTAATACAAATAGACAACCTTCTGCTCGTTTGTTGTTCAGCAACCAGTTTGGAAGAGTTTAGGAACCGCTGATGAGTTAGCTCACAAAATAAAAGTCTCGAAATACCCAGTATGGTGTTTTGCTCAGAAAACAGCTCCGAGTTAGTTCAGCCTTCAACATAAACTACAAAGTCCCCGCCCCGAATACAGTGACAACACCAGCAAGGTATTGCAACAAAACACATCGATATTTGCTTCTAGGTGCACGCACCCTGCATCGGCTAGAAGCAGAAAAACACAGACCGCGTGTGAAAGCCCAGGCACACACGCAAGCACGTGCTCGCGTATCAAGACGCACACATGCAAGCTTAACGCGTGCCCCAGCAGAAAAGCGCCGTGCTTTCTACGCTCACAAAAGTAAATTCGTGTAACAGAGAGAAAATATCACCGCTGTAGACAAATAGGGATGGACTGCACCTAAAGACAGGCGCGCGCCTGCATAAACACAAAGCACAAACAGCGTACAGCACAAAAATTGTAATTTCTCGTACAGAGAAAATGACATTCATATTGTTCTCTGGGCTGCAGAGAGACATGCATATTGTCTGGGCTCCCAAATGATGACAGATCATGCAACTTCTGCACCTCCCTCATTTCATCTAAGGACATAAGACTGCGAAAAGGATGGAATATATTCTGCTGAGTTGGCAAAGCAACTTGAGGCAAAGATGACAGAACGTACCGAAAAGGGACTCGCATCTGCAGACCGCACAATGAGCACACTCGCGTTTGCAACAAAGGGGAAAGCGCAGATGGGAGAGGGGAGCGGAGAAAAGCTGCGCATGGAGCCGGCAGACGAAACGCAGAGCGGCAGAGAGGAGCAGAAGACATGGGGAAGAGGTAGGTGAGAGGGTTGAAGGATGCCCTCGGGGCTGAAGTCAAGGGAATCCCACCATCGGGATCTGAAGAGCAGGAAGAGTTGGGATAGAGAAGAAGGCATGCCACAAGGCACAAAGAAGAGTTTCACATAGGCTTTAAGGGGAAAAACATACTCGATGCAGGCCTGCAGGGCAAAATGGGACCTGTGGAAAATGAAGGGGGGGGGAGGCACGAGATGAATTTTGTACGCGGGATAAAGGATGTCGCAGAGGGAAGCCAAGGGGAGGGCCACGGGAAGAATGCTGCCAAGAACACAGGTAGGAGGCAAAAGCTGAGAAGCAATGGATGAGGTCAAAATTGCAAAGACGACGCGGTGGGGAGCGTGGAAGGGAAAATGTGAGGCTGCACGCTGCCGGTGCTGGGGCAAAGGGAGAGGTCACAGGTGGCACAGCAGCCTGTGGAGCTGACCGAGCGGCCCCATCCTACAGGTTGTTGGAAACGGGCTTCCCTTGCACAAAGAAGGGTTTGTTTGCATCTGTGGGTGTGCCGTCTCTGTCAACACCGCGCTTCGGGCACAGCGACATCACCGAATATAATCCTCGCTTTCTCCCCTCTAGGATGTCGTGTCAAGGCCTGTTTGTGCATTAAGGTGAAAACGTCTCTGCCAAGGGACGCGTGTTGGGGTAGTTTTGCATTTTCAGTAGCTGAGCCTGTGAAGGAAAGGATGAAAAACCTGGATTGGTGGAGAGAACATTAGAGCCACGAGCCACGCGTCTCCTGACAAGCAGAAGCAGAGAGGAACAACATCTGGCCACTTTATAGATTGTTTTGGCTCCTATTTTTGGGCGTAGCTCCAGGAATTAACATTTTCTTCTTGCAGACGAGAGGGGTACTTGAACCAAACCAGGGCTTGAATGCCGATAGCAGCTACGCCTGAGAAGCTGGCCAGAGGGGCTTACGAAACAGAAGGCGGAAAAAAACCCTAATGCATGTATTTTCCTGCTTTGTTATTTCGGTACTAGTCTAGAGCCGTGTGTCTGGGTTACACGACAATTTCTTTGGGGCAGGCACTATGCACTGTTCCTAGCTAGGAAGAACATAGATTAGTCAGATCATCCGAGAGCAGCAGCTGTAGCTGCGGAGGAGATGAGATGACAAGGTGGGGACCTCCTACCTCCCTGCCACGCAGCTTTTCATTTACCCAATCTCCTTCATACTTTCCTTCAGGAGAGATGTACTTATTACCCTCCCTGTTCCACAAGCACCGATCGCTTTCTCTATTAAATGCTTAAACTGAAACACGTTCAATTCAACTCAGAGCACCAGGTCTAAATCCAGACGTTCCACGGAGGCTCACTGAGTTTCTATCAGAAGGACATGAAAGGCTCGTGTACCTAAATAAATTTTCCAGCCGGATGGATTAATAACCTTGCCTTGTACCTGTGAGAATGGCTGCGTACACGTGTACGTCCGTATGTACTCCCGTGCGTGCTTCGTTTTGTACGGAGGCTTGCAAATGCATGCAGATTTTTTGCGTGTGCCTGTGACTAAGAGTGGGACAATATAAATCTGGGAAAGGTAAAGGGCGTTTAGTCATCTGGGTCTGCTCAAGCTGATAAACAACGGCCTGAAGCGCGGCTGTAGGAACATCTGTGTAGTTAGCAACGAAGCCCTGCAGCTGCAAGGCGCGACCTGCCATTCTGCAAAAAGGCCTTTTGCTTAAAAGGAGACTCAGCGCTGGGTGCCGAGCCCTCTCAGCGGGCCGCCCCCGCCCGCAGGCACCGCCAAACGCCTCCGCGGCCGGCGGGGGCCGGGCCCGGGCTGGGGCAGGAGGCGGGAAAGCCCCGGTTCGCAAGGGCGGCGGGCAGGGCGCTGCGGCGGGCGGCAGGGGTCGGTGTTGCACGCCGTCTGCTGCCCGGCCGGCCCTCCCTTCGCCCCGCCTCGCCGCCGGAGCGGGAGGCCGGGCTTGCCCCTAGCCAGGAGCCTCAGCGAAGCACCGGAAAGGCGCTGGGGAGGGGCACCGGTCCTAGCACTGCCGTCGGCCCGAGGGGGACACCGGGGTGCGGCCCCGCGGGGAGCCCCGCTCAGGCCGCCGGCTGCGCACATGGGGCTGCCCCGGCGCTCGGGAACAGGCCCCTCTCCTCACCAAGCCGCCCCACCGCACCCCGTCCCCAGGAAGGGAGGCCGAGCCCCGGGTGGAAGCCGAGCCCCGGGAAGGGACGCGGCGCTGGCGACCGGTGCCGCTGGCAACCGGTCCCTCGCGCGCCTTCCCCACCGCCCCACGTGCCAGCGGCCCCTCCCTCCTCACTGCACCCCCCCACCCACCAGAGCGCCCCCCCCAGCAGCCAATAGGAAGCCTGTTGCCAGGCAGACGGCTCATTTGAATGGCCCAATCAGACGCCCACCCACCGGTCCCGCCTTATATGGGGAACGGGGATGCGCTCGCTAACAGCGCCCTCCCCCCTCCCCATGCCCCGCCCTGGGGCTGGGCAAAGCGCGGGAAAAGCAGCGCGGGTTCCCGCGGGGCGGAGGGGTGGCGGGAGGAGCAGCCCCACCATCGGGAGCGCTTCCAGGGGGAGGGAAGGACTGCGGGGAGGGCGGGCAGCTGGAGTGGAAAATTCCAGGCAGGAGGCCGCGTGAACCGGGCCGTCGCCCGCGCTGCCCTCCCATACGGCCCCGCTCCCCGTCCGCCCCGGGTTCCTCCGGGAGGGGCGGCAGGGCCGGAGGGGCTCGGTTCTCCCCCGCCGCCGCCGCCACAGCCCGCGGAGAAGAGCGGAGCGGGGCTTCCCGTCCTTCGCGCCCCCGCCTGGCCTCGACGGGCCGGGCGGAGCGGGCGGGGGAGGCGGTGCCTGGGTGGGGGCTGCCGGGCGGTCGCTGCCGGGCGGTCGCCGGCCCTTGCGGAGCGCCCAGCGCACATTGTTCTGGCGGCCGCGCTCCCCGCGGCGAGCTCCGTCCCTCCCTCCCTCCTCCGCCTCCCGTCCCTCTCCCCTCCCTCCCCAGGTCCCTCCTTCCCTCGTCACCGGCCGCTGTATAAATCCCCTTCCCCGCCGTATTTCCCCCCCCCCGTTACCGCGGGAGACCCTGGTACTTTGGCCCCCGGGGCAGGAGCCCTCCGCCTCCGGATCGCTGAGACTTTGCTCTTCCCCCCCCCCCCCCCCCCCCCCCCCCGTGGGCTTCCCTCGGACGGCTTCCCACCGGCTTCGCCACCCGGGGACCGGGATGTCGGAAAAACGCGTCGAGGAGGCGCCGGCGGAGCTGAGCGCGAAGGTGAGATTTTTTCCCCCCGCCTCCCCTACCCCGGGACCGGCTCCGTTCCCAACCGGGGCCGGGCGGGGGGGGTGAAGGGCACCGGCCCCGCTCACCTCACCCCGGAGCCGGGACAGCGGCGTCTGAGGTACCCGAGCGACGGGGGGCGCGCGAGCGCGCGTTCGGCTCCGCTCGGCTCGGTTCGGCTCCGCTCGGTTCCGCTCGGCTCGAGAGGGGGCGGGGGAGGGGGGGGGCATGGCGCCGGCGTGTCTCCTGTCAGGGCGGGAGGCGGCAAAAGCCGTTAAAGGGGAACGGTTTTAACGGCGGCGGGGCCGCCGGGATGAACGGCGAGTTGTGTGGACACAAAGCGCGGGGTGGCGGCGGGGCCGGAAACGCCTCGGTCGTACGGACAAGCTTTTTTTTTTTTTTTTTAATAAATTAAATTCTTCCGTACTTCTGGTTTCCACATGTGCGTTGTCTAAAAGTAGCTCTGACGCGTTTTCTCTGCTTTATTTTTTTTGTCGGGGAGGGCAGATTTAACGCCTGATACGTTCTCTCTCCTCACCGTTATTCCACATCTTTAAACCCTCTTTGTTTAAGCGTCCCAGTCTTTTTATTTTCTTGCCGCTGACCACCGGCATGGCTTGTTTTTCTTCTCATCTCGCGTGTAGGAAATGAAAGAAAAGAAGGAAAAACTTGAGGAGAAAACAGTCCACAAAGAAAAGAAGAAGGAGATAGTAGAGGTGAGGCCCTTCTAGGGATAGATTTAAAGGCGTCGGGGAGGGTTTTATAAAGGGTGGTTAGCCTGGCTCGCTCCGGTTAATGAATATGAAGGGAGCATGGGAGATGAAGGAGAAGGACAGGCCAGGGGAGCTCGTAAGGGAGAGGGGCAAATGAAGAGCGAGCTAGAGGGTAATTGTGGAGAATGAGCCTTGAAAGACTTTGCATAGTCAGCATGGCCCAGCGAGAAGGGGAAAAGAAAGGTCAAGGAAAGGAATGGAGACAAGGGGGAGTCGGAGTTAAGAGAAGGTGGCACAGGAGACGCGGTCCTGCGCCTACTGAAGTACCCTGAGGTGCGTAAGGAATATATGTTGAAGAAGGCGGGGGGGTGGGGGGGTGGGAACAGATTGATGAAGGTCAGGCGGGATCTGGAAGCAGATGTGCTATGAGCATAGGCTAAGTTGTTAGCCCGTAACCAGAGAGACATTCTGATTGTGGGGATGGCGGCAGCCTGGGGAGATGTAAGCATGTGGAAGTCAAGGAGGTTCATGTGGGTGGGGAGGGACTGGAAGGATTGGTTTTGGAAGGAAGGCTGGTTGGGAGGAGGGTTCCGGCTGGGATGGTGGGAACGGCGGTGTCAGTAACGGTGCGGAGGTCACTCGATGGAGTCTGAAGTGGCGGGAGCTGTGGAGATTGTTCTTGCACTTGCAGCAAAGAGCACGTGGGAATGTCATCCTGATGCCAGTTTCTGCTCTGACCAATTTGTTTCACTCAGGATGAGGAGAATGGAGCAGAAGAGGATGAGGAAGAGAATCCTGATGATGTGGATGAAGAAGAAGGTGGTGATGAGGATGAAGGTAGGAATAATTGGTGTAGGGAGAGTGGGAGGAATCAGGCTGTGGGGGAGTAGAAGGTCATGGAGGGAAATTCCTCCTCTGAGCCCTCTGACTGTGAGATTACATTCCCTTAAATGCTACTTCACTTAACCTGTGATTTCCTCTCTTGTTGGTGTTTAGAAGGAGATGAGAACGGGCAGGAGCAGGATGGTCATGCAGAAAAACGATCTGCAGAGGAGGAAGAGGTGAGTGATGGTGTGAGAGTAATGGCAGTGAGAAGGAGCGAGGTTACCTGCTATGTGCTGACCAGATCCGCACGGATGCCGTCGCCGAGCATCCCAAATTGGAGCTGTCCACGCCTTAACTGTGACCGTCAACAGAACGGTTGTGTTGGGCACTCAAAGATCCTTTAAGGAGGAGTGGATTTAGGGTGGGCCAAACAGAGGTTTCCATAGGGAGGAAAGAGCGGTGGTAGGAATTCTGTGGAGAAATGACGTGCCTTGGCGTGGTGACTGTTCGATGGCGACCTCTTTTCTTCCTCTCTGTGTCCCACGTAGGATGAAGTGGATCCAAAGAGACAGAAGACAGAAAACGGGTCTTCAGCTTGAGTCCTCCCCTCCCATCTCCTCTATTCCGTCCATCTCTCCTCCTCCATTCCAGCCTGTGCTTGCACTGTCCGTTAGCCTCTGGCTTCACACAATCTCAGATGAGGAAAGATTAGAAATGCTCTCAAACAGGGAAGACAGCAGTTTCCTTCTCACCCGAAGATCTGTGACGTTCCCCAGCTGAAATTATTCCAGTCCCCTGCATCCTTTCAGCTGTGCCCCCTTTACAAATGAGCCTCTTCCCTCAAGAATCTCCTTGTTTCCCGGGGCCTGGTACGTAGCCCTGCCAGGCTCTTCACATGGCGAGCGCCTCTCTTTCCGTTTTCGCTTGCCCTCCTTTTTTTTCTTGACAGCTTCTGCTCCCCAGACCTGCTGTCAGATACCTGCCCCGAGCCCAGGAGGCTGTGGGCACAGAAAATGGTGCATTTTCCAGTCCTAGGCCTCTTCTCCTCTACTTCCCTGTTGAACCCTGAGAGACAAAGAATATTACAAGCAAATAATGGTTCTATTAAACCACACGCGGAGACAGAATTTATTTTAAGCTTTTTTTTTTCCCCCTCCAAGTTTACATGACAGCAAGCTGGCCCTTGTGAATTTTTCAGAAGATAAGGGTTGTTTTTATATATGAATTTCACCTGAACTGCGTATTTTTTTTAATTTGGAGGCTTTTTTAAAAACAAATCAAGAGCGAAACAATTGGGGACCAAACTTTGATTTCCATTTCTTCCCTTCAGGTTTTCTTGTGACCGTTTTTTGTAAATTAAAGGCAATACAGCCACGGCATTTTCTATGGCACAGACATCACGAGGATGATATAAATATATATATTGTTTTCAACTAGCACTGTAAATAAAAGCGTTTAAAAATAGCTCAAATGGCTCGCGTCGACGCTTGTGTCTGTACGTCTTGGGTTGTGTTCCGATCAGATCGATGGAAGTTGGCTTGCGGAAGGACGTGGTGGCTTGACCCGCAGCAGGTGGAGCCTGAAGTTCGTCAGGAGACCTGCGTTAATTATTCGGAGAGACCAGCACGCGCGGGTCCTGCTCCCGCCCTCTCGCACTGCGGGGACAAACACGAGATAACGCTGCAGGGCTGTCGGGAAGCTCTGGAAACTGCGGAAAGGGAACGCAAGGCTGCCGGACGCGGCCAAGCGCCGCTCTAACCCTGCGCTGCTCCGGGCGCGACCCACGCAGCCTCAGGGAAGTCTTTGAAGAGAAAAGAGCTTCAGTTCTTTGTCCCACCAGAGAGATCTGGCAAACATTTCTCTTTTTATCTTTGCAGACCTTTAAAGTTGCTGTTAGCGTTTCTTCCTTTTTAAACCTCGTGCTTTGGCAAGCGTGCGACGAGCCGGCGAGCTGTAAATAATACCGACTTCTGTCTGAGCGTCGGTGGCGCTGTGCTTGTCCAACTGCGGCAGCAGATCCCATACTGGAAGCGCAAACGGTTGCTCGTCTCCGGAGGGGCAAAGCGTCAGCCGTCGTTTTCTCCCAAGTGTCCGTGTTTGGCTGCGGGGCGCGGAGGGACGCAGGCGTGGTGCCAGCGGCCCTTTCCCACCCGCGTGCGCCTGCCTGGGGGGATCTGGACCCATCTCGGCCCAGGGGCCACCGCAGCCCTGGTGCTCCTGCCCCGGCCCCTTCCCTCCTTCCCAGCTCGGGGTCGGGGAGGGCGTTTGGGCCCTTCTCCTCCAGCAGGGATGGGCCTGGTTCAAGCAAACCCCTCTGGTCCTGGGACATCCCCGTCTCCAGCTGCAGCCGTGTGCTGGGCTCTGCCTTCAGGGGCCTTCGCAGCGGGGTGCTTGCAGCCGTGCCCTCTCTCTGCCGCAGCCGTGTTCGCCGCGGCCCCGTCCCGCCCCGCAGAGCTCCCTCGGCAGCTGGGGCCGCAGCCAGTCAGGGTGCTGTCCCCTGGTGAACGGCATTTCAAAAGCAGGTAGCTGCTGCCTGGGATTGCCTTGCAACACCCCTCCCTGCTCCCGCCCGCCTTGGGCACTGTTGTCAGTGTGCTGCTTCAACCTGCAGGTGCGCTTTTGCAATTTTGTATTCCTACTATTGCTCCATTTAAAAAAAAAAAAAAAAAAAGTGATGGATTCTAGTCTCCGTTCAAGATACTTTGCCACTGGAGCAAGTCCTCAGGACTCCTCCAAACTTTCCGCTGACCAGTCACATTTTACTGTTTGGTACCGAAGATAAATTATGAGCGGACGATACAATCTCCGCAGAGGCCTATTACAGTTGTCACGCTTCTTCCCCACCACTGCAGCAGTGCCTGACTACGAGTAGTGCAGAATGTGCTTGCGAAGCTGCGGAGAGAGAGAACTCCATCTCTGCTTTCTGTGTGGATGTAACACCGGTACCTCTGCCTCTATCCAGCCGGTCACCCGGAAGGAAGCGAGGCAGCATCCGATTGTTAGGCCAGCACTAGTGATGGGAGCAGCCATCCCTCATTTCTTCTGAAGGAAACACTGAAGGACAGAGGGGAGTGACAAAGGGCTGCCGGCCAGGTTCCCCATGTCCCTACGGACCCCTTGGCTCCACAGGTTCTACTAGCTCTTCCATCTTACTCTGTTTTATTGAACACCTTTGTCATCGTCTATGGATAGAAGATACAGCTACAGACACAGAAACACTTAGAAGAATGTCTGCTTTGCTATTTTTTCATCTTGGTGACCTGCGGGACATCATCACTGACTTGAGGTGAGGGCTACAGATAACATAATGGGAAATCGCACAGTTTCTTCCCTTTCCTTAGATCTGCAACGATCCATGCTGTATCCGGCGGTATTTTAGCTGACAAGGCCATCACAGCAAGAAGTTGCATAGTTGCACAGAAAAAGGTGAGGATACAGGGTTCTGGACGGCACTTCATCTCAAGCCTGCATGTGTGCTTGATTTGCATCCGAACTTGAAGATGCTTTTTATCATTCATTCTAATTCTTCTTCCCCAGGAAGATCAACGGTGCCGTGCTGGTGTCATCGAGGTAAGAACAAAGCCCATCTTCACCTCAGAAGTGATTCCTCAGATGCCATTCAGGGGCCTTACTCACCTTTCTCGGCTCTGTGCTAATTCTCCACTCACGTCATTTCATTCCCGTGACCACCTGTTAACCGCATCCTCAGCTCCCTCAAGTCTCCCTTCCTTGCTTCCGACGGCACCTGCTCCTGGCAGCTCTGGTCCTGCCAACCCAATGGCACCAGAGGTTTCCTTCTTTCTCCTTCTCCTCTGGGGCTGCTTGCTTTGAAAGAGTTGTGGAGGTGGCACAGTCATGTTCTTGCAGGCTCTGCTACGCTTCTCCCTAGACTGACAATTTCTGCTTCCGACGGCCCTTTTGTGTGGTATAGAAAAGCAAACGCAGACACCAATGCAAAGAGCAGGTAGAGCTGCCCGCCAGGTCTTAGCTGGGTCCCTGTCCTAGCTCGGACGAGCGAGTGACCCCTTGCTCCCCGGGCGGGACCACCTGATGGCTGGGTCCTGGACCCAGCAGGGCGGTGAGCTTGAAGGCTGTGGCTGTGGCGGGGGATGCCGAGCCTGCCGGGACAGCGCTGGTAGGATGTGAGCTGCCCCTTGTTGGGTAACGGTGCAGGCGCAGCCTCCTGAAGAAGACAGCTCTGGCTGCAGCGGTGAGCTGTGGGCGGCAAGCATGAGAGGAGGCAGCCGATCTCTGTGTTGGGTGAATAAAACCAGTTAATGCTTCTGGTTAAGCAGAGCAACCTGACCTAGCTTTGGAGTCAGCTCTGCTGTGACCAAGGGGCTTGGGCTAGAGATCTCCAGAGGTCCCTTCCCGCCTACATCTTTCTGCGATATATGAAGAAAGAGAGGCCTGCCATGGAAAGTTTGAGGCGAGTCTGAAGATATTTTGAAGTATTGAGCCCAGAAACGAATGCTCTTTGCATCTTATAGCTGTCACCTCCTCATTTCCCCCTTAGGCAAATGATCCCCTCCTCCCAGCCTCTTTGGTCTTTCACACCAGTTTTAAGCCAATAAATGAAACAAGACCGGCACAATCAAAACCATCGCACGGGCAGAAACGTGAACCCTCCTTCAGACCTGGAAAAAGTGAGCCCTCCAGGCGCTGCTGGTCTGGGAGGAAAACCCTTCTTGTTTCAGGAAAGTCCATAATCACCCTGTTGTACTAGCTTTAAAAAAAATAGTGAAGATTAATTACTTCTCCTCCCCCCCCCCCCCCCCCCCTTCCTCTGGGATCAGGGGCTTCTTTAGGCCCTGCCATTAGGAGATGCATGGCTCAGCCGCTTCCCCTGCGCCATATGGGAAACCGAAACAACTTGCCTTCCCAGATCCTTAAGGAGTCCGTGTACTTTTCCCTCCCACCTCTCTCCCTTATTTCAAGAGCGGAGTCAAAGACAGACACGCTGATGGCTGAGCCAGTCTGTGTGTTTTCTCAGGGAAGAAGTCTGTGTTTACATGTGTGGGCTCAGACTGGGGACATGTTGCAGATGGACAGGACTGGAGCGCTGCGTGTCAGCGGATGAGTTTGACGTTTGTTTCCTGGTGAGCTCTTACGTTTTTAGCAACACGGAGAGTCGCAGGGGTGAGGAGAGACCTAAGGTGCTAGTATCCAAGGGTCTCAGCCACCCAAGATGGCGTATGGACCACGCGTGGTGCCATCAGGTACAGCTTCGTTCTCGTGGGAGGCTTTTTCTATCAGAGACAGAAGAGGATGCTTTCCCATCTCAGGCTGTTCGGGAAGCCTGAGTCCCAGCTGGAAGCATCCGTGCACAGCAGTAGCTCCTTAGCTGAGCCTCAGGGAACTGGGATATCAGAGCAGACAAGCTTCACCTTGTCAGGTGTACCTGTGCAGGCAGGCTATGGCAGATGACCAGGTGACTTGCCGCAAATCACCCATTAAAGAGGACAGAAGAGCACGCGACCCACGTACATGCCGTGGGTGATATCTAGCTGATGCTACTTGTCATTGGGGGGCTGTAGGAGCCACGCGTTCGACAGATCTCCAGCGTTTTTTATAATGACATTGATTGCTCCCATTCTCTACCGTGTATCTTGAACACTTTGTCTCAAAAAGTCCAGCTGAACGTTTCCGACGTCCTAGTGGGGTTCAAGATGCTTTATTCTCAATTTAGTCGCTTAATCCATGAAGCGGTGTCATAATGTCAGCAGGGTGTTTGGCCACACGTCCTGCAATGAAGAATCTCGTCCCTAAGTCCAAAATGTTTACTGGGGCTTCATGCATCCAAGATGGAAGATCCTAAAACCAGTAAAGGCTGTAAGATGTAGGAAAAATAGGCAGCGTCCAGAGCTCTGTGATTACGCATGCCTGCCAATACCTCTCTGGCAGCTCAGGTAGAGTCATGTCTTAGACTTTCCCAGGTCTTACAGCAATTGATCCATCATTTTGGGACGCATTTATTAGGCTGCATAATTTGTAATGACAATTTTCAAAAAGACCCTTACCCGCAGCGTCCTTCAGCAGCTTTTCTGTTGTTGCACATCCAAATGACTTCACCAAAAGGTCTTTGCTGGCAGCACTCCACAGCACAAACTCAGGCAGTGCTCGGTTAGGCTCGTCCATAAGCACACCAGAAATCCCACCTGAAAACTTACAGCTAGTTGCTGTTTTCTTATGTGAAGGACAGTTTCTTAAATGCTACTTCTAAATTTTCTCCTATGTCGGATCCAGTCTTGAAAACAGCTGAGGCTGTCGTATATGGCCCCAACAAGCCTCCTGAGCTTCCAGGGGAGCAGCATGGTAGATACGGACCCAGCTTTGAGCTGGGAATTTGCCAGTTCTCCACAAGATACATTTCACAGAAGATTCAGCAGAGAAGTTTGGGAAAGCCAACCTTGTACTACAAATGAGTCATGAGGTTTTGCTCGTAACTAAAGAAAATACAGACTGCTCCAGGGCCTGTGAATCCCTTTTCATAGCTGTAGAAGTAATCATGCTTGTAGAGCACTGCTAACAGTGTGCCGTGTTGACTGTAGTTTCTCCTTGGGAGAGGATCCTGTTCCACCTCGGTTTCTCTATGTTTTAAAGGGTTTCCAGATCAAATCCTGACTTACGGTCTCCTATCTGTGGCAGGATTCCTATAGCTGTTCCCGGTATTCCCCGGCGCTGCTTTTGCTTTTACTTCCAAGGGTGAAAAGCCTACAGAGAGATAGCTGATGGGATCCCAGGCTGCAGACAAGACGGAAGACTGCTGTCATGGAATTGGGATGTGGCGGTGACACCTGTGGTCTCCCAATTGCTATACAGTAGAACACCTCAGCGCTGGACGTGCTCTCATCGCTGAAGACTCCAAGGGGACCTCCAGCCCGAGCCAGTCCTTCTGCGTAACTTGGGACACAAAGGCTAAGCCCCAATCTCTCCTTTCAAGACCTCTGCTTGTGCTGAAAAATAGCACCGCTCTGGGAGAACAGGCAGCGCAACCAAATGTAGCTCAAACTGATACCTCTTTCAGCTTGGAGGGTGCACCTTATATGGCTTTTCTTGATCCTCTCAAACGGATTTATTACTGGGAGAGGAATCTCTGGAGTCCTTTAAGCACAGGTCTACAGCTTTCCTGCCTCAAGGGCCCCCTGGTGGCACCAAACTTGAGATGTCCGCAGTCATCATCCGAGTTTCTCTGTACCCAAAAATGCCCGGCACAGAGCATGCTGTGAGCTGTCTCAGAGTGGAAGAACCAGGAATGGCTCGGATCACACCGCTGGTGTTATGAGAGCCCTAACTCAAACCTGGAGAAACGAGAAGTACCTGTGTGGTCAATCGGCATCAGATTTGCCTTGGTTGGGTGTCCACAGGGTGATTTGAACACACACAGGTTGCTCTCTGACTTCCAGGAGAAACAGTCCTTTGCCTCGAGAGTCCAAGGCAGGTCTAGGGGACCTGGAAGAAGACTCCTCCTCCCTTGAATCCACTCCTATTAAATGGGACACTGTATTACTTTCCTAATATCTGCTCCAAAAATCTCTCCTGGCCCAGCTCTTTCTGTGCTTTTTGCCTGGAACAAGAACGATTCTGGGTCAGAAAAGGGATATTTTGTACCGTGGGTTTTTTCTCAAAAAACAGCCTTTCTGGGCTTGTACCATACTATCAAGTGCATCGGGCAGAGTGTAACCAGACCCTCCTCCCGTCTGTTTTTCTCATATGCTGTCAGAGGAAGGTTACCTGGAAGGTAAGGCTGAACTGAACGGCTCCTGTGAGCCTCTTGCACAACTTCAGGAGCCTCAAAGGACTTATGGGAAGGCTCCAGTCATCCCAGGACTCGCAACTCTTCTTCTGTGGCCAGGGTTGACTCCAGCCGTGCAGGTCCCAAAGCCGCTCCACTAGAAAGACACAAACACATTCACGCCACTTACAGTCTTCTCAGCTGTAGCTGATTTTGGACCCTTTCCCAGTAGGATTCCCTCCCTTATTGGATCCCCTAGGTAGAGCCTTAGAGTTTGACTGTCCCCCTTAGGAAGTTAGGGGCCTGTTTTTCTCATTGCCTACAACTCCAGTTAGTTACCAAGAACCTATTGGATGCCCAAGAGCAGAGCCAGTACCTGAGATCACTGCAACTTTTTGGAGAACCTGTTTTAAGGTTGTCAGTTGCAGAAGTTTCTTGGGGAAACAAACTTCTGGGTTTAGCTGGCAGGTCCACAAGTCCCCAGGCAACCACAGCAACTGCCCCAAGTGTCTTCAAATCTGTCGGTGCCACACTGTCAGCTGGGTTTAGGACACCGCTTGAATAGTCCACGTTTCCCAGAGCCATTTACAGACATGAGCCAGCCAGCCAGCCAGAGTGTAATTCTGTGTGACAGCAATGGGATTTTAAAAGTTTTCTGTACTTTCCACTCCTCGGCACAGTTTCTCATCCACTCCGTTGTGCTAGGGCAGCTGCCTGTAGGAACCTGCCACGGAAGTAATTTGAGTTATTCCCTAACTACACACTCACCTTTTCTTCTCCTCTTCCTTTTAAACCTAATGTTGACACTGATCTGGCTTATGGCACCATGAAGGGCCATGTTATCACAAATTGTGCATGGTGGGGGGAGTACGTAGCTGGGGCAGTCATTCCCAGCAGCACTGAGACAGGAAGGCAAGCTTGGAAGAGTCTCTCGGATCAGTTTTGTCATGAGAGCAACATGAGTAAGGTGGAATCCCACCCTCAGGCACCTGGGAAGGTTTCCAGGTCATCTTCCGACCCTTCAGTGAGCACGTCCCTTCGCTTCGAGAAACTCTCTTTTTTTTATATCCACCCCAAACGTTTGTTTTTCACAGCCCAGGGCAGGAAATGCTCTTCGCCTTTTTTTTTTTTTTTTTTCTTTTGAATAACTACTCTCGGGCCAGTATTTTGGCTGTAGCCCCCTTTTCCAATATTAAGGCTTCTGAACTTTACTTTGGCTCATGACTGGACCGTTTTGTCCTCATTTCCCCCTCTGCACAAGTTGATCTGGTCTTACAGCTCAGGCAGGGGGCACACAGAACCCTTGAGGTTGCCAGTCTTTCTGAGTGACTTTTATTTTGACTTAATAAGCAACACACAGAAGAAAATGATAGTAATTTAAAAAAAAAATGCATGAAAAAAAAGAGAAACCCCTATATCTCCTTCAAGTCTGGAACAAGTGAGCCCTCTGGCCACCTGTAGCTAGGGAAAAAACAGCAGGTCCCTGCTAAACTCAGGGGAAAGTCCCCACACCCACGTGCCACCACCACCACCTCTGTTCATTTGAGTCCAGGAGCCTTTTCCTTCCTTTTCCCTGTGGGTTATTTGCCTCAGCTCAGCAGTCATGCTCCTCTGCTGCCTCCCAGCCCTGTACTGGAGTTTTCTTGCAGAGCAAGACCAGCTGGCTTTTTTCCCGAGTCTTAAAAAGGGCCCACATGCACTCTTAGGGAAGGCCTCCAGTCAGTGAGTAAAGGAAAAGCCTGGGGTAAGATGGATAGAGAGTGGTTTATTCTCATTCTGGTGATCAGCTGCTTGGCTTCTTCGTCCCTGCAGAGAGCCCCATATCCTAGGGCAGAGCAAGAGGATGTCATCAGCCGGTTTTCACGTCAACAGTCTGCAGGTGGTGAAGAGGCCACCACAAGAGTTCTTCCCGTGAAAGAGCCTTGCTGTGACAAACATGTACCTCATTTCCAGCCAGATTTGGGTTTTAATTTTGAGCCACTGGGCATCCCTATACTCCTGTGCTGGAGTAAAGAACCTGCCTCTATTTCACATCTTCTCCTCACAGGGGGAAAACATAGAATCATAGAATCATTAAGGTTGGAAAAGACCCTTAAGATCATCGAGACCAACCATTAACCTATCACTGCCAAGTCCACCACTAAACCATGTACCACATCTACCCGTCTTAGACCATAAATGTAAGAAAGAGCATAAAAATGGTTGTGTCAACGGTCTCTAGCCTGGTGCTCTGCTAGGGCTGATACAAGACCCCTAAGGAAAGGCACTGAGAGGCAGGGCATCCGTCCCCATCCCTGGAGGGATTTAAAAGCCGGGTGGATGTGGTGCTTAGGGACATGGTTTAGTGGTGGGCTTGGCAGTGCCAGGTTAACGGTTGGACTTGATGATCTTAAAAGTCTTTTCCAACCTAAATGATCCTATGATTCTAGATAGAAGGTTCCCATAAACAAGAGCTAAGGACGTCCTGAGCTGGCAGGCATACCCAGGCCGTCATATTCAAAAGCCAGTGAGGAACCGATCCTCCACAAATTGCCTAATCCCTGTTTGAATTCATTTATACTCCTGGTCTCCACAACATCCTCTAACAATAATTCTGCTGTCTTTGTGACGTGAAAAATGAATTTCCTTTTGTTTGCAGTAAAATCGCTGCCTGAGCTTACCACTTCTTCCTTTGGATTAGGTAAAATAGATCAAACACCTCCAGTTCTGTACATTCGAAAGCAAGATCTCCAGGCCCCAAGCCAGGGTTTTTTTTTTGTACCACTCTTCTAAATCCTTTTCCGTTTTTCCACATCCTTTTTTCAAATCATGGACACGTTCCAGTAACTCGTGCTGTAAACAGAGGTAACACAATCTGTTCACTTGTGGAGATCCCATTTTATACAGCATGCTATAGGGTATCTTGTCTTCCCAGGATGCTGTATTCTGTTCTGGAAGCGTGATCCACGTATTTTGTTCCTCAACATATAACCTTATGTTTTAATTCTAAGTGTGATTTTACCAGGGGTCTTAGGAGGCAGTTGCTTCCCATTAACCTTGCCAAATATGAAGTGTGCACCATGCCAGGAGAGACAGTCGCACCTGCAGAGCTGTGAAGGCCTCCTAACCACATTTTGGCAGTGTAAGACAGCCACGGACATCAGAAAGCAGCTGGATGTTGAACAAATCATGTGGCAGCCCAGCACTGGAAGCTCACAGAGTCTGAATTTCTAGGACGCTTTCATCTCATCGGCAAAGCGCCTGAAGTATTTACACAGGACACAAAAGCATTAGCTGCTTTATCTTCTATCTTCTATCCTCACGCACGCTAGAGAGGGTCCTTTGGTCTTTTGTGGCTTTCTGAGAAAAACCTGGCAGACAAGCCTGTTACAGTGGAAAGAACGCTGCTCAGCCGTGGCCTGGTCACCTCTTGGAGAAACAGGAGCTGGCATCTGCAAACAGAAACTTCTTAGAACCAGGAAAAATGATAAACAGCACCAAACCAAAGAAAATCAAGCTTAAACCCAGATGTTCCCCACGTGGCCTTAATTGCACCGCAGTGACCAAGTCGTGACAGAACTTCCTAATATTTAGTTTGTTGGGTGTTTCAGCACTGGAACAGGTTTTTGGAGAGGCTGGAGGATCTCTGTGATCGGAGGTGTTCAGGATTTGCCTGGGCCAGGCCCTGAGCAACCCAGTCACCCTGCTGGGAGCAGAGGGATGGAGCAGAGACCCTGGAGGTCCCTTCCCACATGAGTCTTTCTGTGGTGCTGTGACTAACAAGTGGGTTTGTTTGATTTTGTGTTTTTTTCTTAGTGGAGCAGTAGAAGCTATCTTACAAAACGACGCAGGCTGCTACCTGCCATGAAGTGCCAAATGGAGAAGAAATTGAAAAAACAGCTCAGCTGCCACCAAACTCTGAATTTCAGTCTGTCACACAACCATGTTAATCCAGCGTAAATGCATAGTGTTGCAGAAAGGGGCAATCCCATCTTCCCTTTCATCTCTCCTGCTGTCTCTCTTTTGTCAACACTGATGAGCATCGGAGAATTGATCCAGCTGAAGGCTGAACTATAAAGAAATACATCCATTTGGATTTACAATGAGCCCTTTCAGTTTAAAAATGCACCCTCTCCCTCCCTAGCAATTTTTGTTCAAAGCAAAATGGTTGGGGATCACCAAATCAGAGACTTCCTTCTCTTCAGGAGTATTCTGGAGCACTTGCTGCGCCATCATCCACATGAACCTTCCCAGGGACTGTATTCTTCTGCAGATGATTTCTCATAGCCTCACATGCCCCTTTAGCTACCCTCTACTTCTTTGATATGTAGCTTTCCTGCTAAGAAGGAAATAACATATTCTTTATTAATAAGTATTTGCCTGTAGCCTCCAGCATACCGTAAGCTGCGGGCTCATGTTCTCCTGCCATGACACACCGTGAAAACACAGCCCATGGACCAGCTCTACTTTTTCACAGCTCCTCAGGACACATGCAACAAAGCCTAGAGCCAGACCCCCCCCCGTGCCCTGTGCAACGCTCATCCCCCCGCATCTGAAATACGTCCAAGGTGCCTCGTCTCTGTCAGAGAGACCCACGCTGCTGCCAAGAGTAAGACAGAGAGAGGATTCAAGCCCTGCGAGCAGAAGGCACATCCTTCTGTGGCAGTTTTTCTTTGAGGGGACGCTCGCTGTGTTGCCAGTTGAGAGTAACAGCAGCAATGGGGATCTGAGCCTGGCATATCTCAAACAGCCTATCTCTCTCTTGGCACCCAGGAGACCATCAGTAGTCCTCCGGGTCAGCTGCTGGAAGGTCTCCCACCACCAGACACAACCCACATCTGTTCTGAAGATCCCTCAGGCCAAAATAGCTCCCAGGGAAGGCAGTCTCCCTGCAAAACTGGCAAGAGACTGGCAAACCGAAGAAGCCACACCAAAGAAGGGGCTTGCATGTAATCTGTTGGGGGAATCTGGCTGCCCTGGTGTCACTACATGTCCAGCATCATCCTCCCAGCCTCTCCTGACACCACTCTTACCACCAGTCTTGGTGCTGACGGCTCTGTCAGAGGTCTCGTTGCTGGCCATTTCTGCCAGTGCTCACCCGCTTTCTGGACTACCCCTGACGTCCAGTGCTAGCCTGTCATCCAGCTCTGCTGGTGGCACTGGATCTTCCAGCCCTCTGGGACCCAAGGATCCTGCAGATGGTTGGACCCTCTCTCTCCAGCTACCCCTGGGAGAACAGACCACATTTTAGGAGTCCCACTCTCAGACCAAGGTTCGGCTCCTATCAGAGCACTCCTCAGCTCCTTTCAGCCCATACCTGAAGTCAAGGGAATTTTTTAGGACCGTTCTGCTACAGCCCCAGTCACTCAGTGACACACGGTGCATGGGGTCCGTGACTGACTCCTTCACCTCAGTGTCAGGTCACTGCAACTGACAGCTTTCTCCTCACAGCTGGCATGGCTTCTCCCATCGCTTGCATGCGTTGGGCTCCTGGGTACCTCTTTGCTCTTGAGAAAACTCACTGCAGCCCTGGGATGTTTGGGAGGCTATCGCGTGTTTTTCCATTGGATTAAAAGCATGGCATGAACGCTGCAATGAGAGATGAGTCAAAATGTAACCTAGGTTGCTGCATGGGGTTTTGTAGTTGATCCATCTCACCCTCTGTGTTGCAAAACACAGAGGCTGTGGCATCAAAGACATCCTGCGGCATCAAAGACATCGCTTAACTAGATATTGGCCAGGGTACCGATACCCATCACTATCTCCACAGGTAGTTTTGGATGTCCAAAAAGGATCCTGCAGCATCCCATCTCTTCCCCGGGAAGAATCTGGAGGCCTTTTGAAAGAGAAGAGTTTTACAAACTTCTCTACAGCTAATGCTGGCCAGATACAAGATGCTAGCTGCCAAATATACCTGTGAATGCTGCAGATTCTCTTCAGTGATGAAATCACTGGGGGTTTTAGCAGAAATGCAGCCCACAGCTTCAGTCAGCACCCCCCAATGTTGTTCCTGGCTTTCTGATTCAGGTTTCTCTGGGATATTCAGCTGTCTGGTGAGGATTGTCATACAAAGGTCGCTCGCCTTTTAGCACTGTAATGAAAGAGGCTGCAGATTCGTCCAAAGGCTCCGTAAACCTATGCTTTCCTAAAGGTGTTTAGGATTCTGGGAAGCAGGCCACTGCTAGACTCTCCTCAGCTCCAAGTCAGAGACCTGTGATGACCCAGGCACTGACCATTCAGCAAATCCTCTAAAAAGGACCTTTTCAAAAGTAAAGAGCCTCCCAACAAATGTCAGGCAGCCAGCCACTCTTCCTCCTCCTAGCCCTTCTGCAGAGGCACATTTGGGTTTTGCCCAGAACTACTGGGAGATGTGAGCTTTATCTTTTCTAATCCTCTTCTCCTCAGCCCTTTTTGGGATGTGTCACCTCAGATAAATGGGTCTGTCCTCCAAGACCGCTCTCTGATGCATGGGGCACCCTGGCCCTGGGAAGATAACACGCTGCTTCCAGGCATCGCAGAGGGACAGAAGCCTGAGGAAACTCCTTCCTCCTGTGAGAACATTTGGTACCACCCTGGACTTAGAGAAGCTGAACAAGTTCACATACGAAATGGACCTCAGGTTGGTGCCTTGGTAGAAATCATCACGGCCCTTTGCAGGGGAAGAGTGGTTTGCATCCTTCTACCTCAGGGGTGCCTATTTCGACGCATTTCCACGTTGCGCATCTCACACAAAGCCTGCTAAGCTGTGGGCACCGGCTCTTTCTGGTTCAGGATTCTGCCGCTTGGCCCCTCTGCAGCTACAAGGTGTTGACTGGGGAACTGCTGCGTCTGTCCTGAGCACCCAGAGAAGGGCGGCTCTGTTACTTCCCCCCCCTGGAGCTGAGCTTCCCAGTCAGTGCCAGAAGTCTTGCAGTTAATCCCAGTCTGACCCCTGGAAACCCCGTTGCCCGTCCAGGTGCCTGTCGAGTACCAACCTGCCTGGCAGCCTTTGCTGCACACCACATCCCCTGCCAGACCTTCCCTTCTGTCTCCCCAGGTGTGGCTGCTTTCTGTTTACAGTTCCTCGCCACAACCTTATTAGTTATCTCTAACTAGTCACTTCTTTTTGCTTGTTATGTTTGCTTTAGCTCTGGGCCGACAGCAATCAGGATGTTTTACATGAGATCCATTTGGTGAGTGCTCTATCTCGGGAACACCCAGACCAGCTGATCTCAAGTCGCACGGCTGATAACCCAGTCTTCAAGTCACACCGCAGTTTCTTAGGTCAGTTAAAGTCTGCAAATAAAATACAGAGCGCCTGAAAAAGTCAGCACGAAGCAGAAGATTCTGACTAGCTTCAGACTTGATGCTGCAAGGACCAAAACATGAAAGTGGAATCACTCAGAGAAAAACATGGTATCACAGAAATCTGGAAACGCAATGGAAAATTCCTTCAGCAAGACTAAGTCAATGATACTGCAGAATAGTGTTTTCTATTCCTATTTTTCTTGGTAAGTGTAGTTTGCACCTGTAAGACATGCCAAGAGAGACAAGAAAAGCAATGTGTTAAGGTTATGCGCAAGATGACTGCTGCGGGTAAGTCTGGAACCTAGCTGAAGCCAGTTAATGCCTGACACAGACAAAGGAGTATTTAGTGAGCTGGGCTTCTGTAGCCCGTCCTGGGCTACTCCCGTCGTAGCCTGCCCCTCGTTCCCCGTGGCTCTGCCAGAGTCCCAGACGTCGCTCTCAGCCTCATCGAGCCCCAGGGGACCCACACGGGCAGTTCTGAGAAGATGCCCCCGTGCTGATCTTGCTTCGGTCACTGTTATTTCTGCGGCGGGGTCCTGTTCTGGGAGATGACGAAAATGCCATTCAAGGGAGTCAGCATTTAAAATGGGTCGTTAGAGAGAAACGTCAGAGGTGTCTTTGCTAAAGATAGCCTGGTGCTGAGTAAAACAGTGCCTCCAAAACCTTCATTTCACAACATGCTCATTCAGCATAATAACCCCTCAGCCCCAAACACCCCCCAGTGCCAGACAGCTCCTGTCACTTTCCTGGACTCTCCATCAGTCCCTCGTGGCCGCCTCTCGGGAAGCAGCAGCAGAATGGAGATACGTCTCTCTGCTTTGCCAGTTCTTACAAGAAAGCAGCATTTCCTAGAGCCTGGATTCAGTTAAGGGTGGTTTTGGGGACTCAAGCGGAATGGTGCCGGGGCGCTGAAGCTAAGCGTGCAGAGCGGGTCGGGGTGGAGGGGGAGAGCAGCGAGCTGGGTGTCCCCCGGGCGAAGCCAGGGGAGGGGGCACAGACGGCGCTGGGCTGCGGAGCCATGCACGTCTCCCCACCACGGTTCCATCTGCCTTCTCTCTCTCTCGTCTTCACCCACACACTCACACCATTCTCGCACTGCTGATTCAGGGGAAAGAGAGGTTGATGCTTTCTGCTTGGACTGGGCACCACAAACTGTTTTTCTTGAACAGGAGGAAAAAACACCTCCCGCCAACCGTCACAAGTTCTCCCCCATCTTCTCTCTTCTCTTCCTCTCTCATGCGATCCCATGGGCTGTGTAACACAGAGGGCATGAAGGACGGCTACAAAGCAGTCCCCCAGGACATCGAGGCACACAAGGTTGCACCAGGTTCCCCTAAACTGATCCCACTCCTCAGGAGACTGAAGGGCCGTGCGTGATAAAAGAGATGAGAGCTGTCACCGCAACAGGGAGCTGCTGAAGCCAGGCGTACCACTTGCTCTCTTTTATCCTCTGCCTTCGCTATCCAGCTGAGGAAAACTAGAGAGCAAGCAAGGATCCTTCCACAGCGAAGAAGCGGCTGCTCTGAGTCACCTCCCTTCCCTCACCCCCAGGAAAAGCCCCAGGCCTCGGGGGATGAGCCGCCGAGGGGCTTGGGTGTCTGACACCTGTCATGAAGGGCTGATTAAGTCCGAAAGAGTCACCCAGTGGGTTGCTGGAAAGTGTGAGCCAGAACAGTGGGGGTTCTCTGAGGCAAAAGGGGCCCCAGGATGAGGCACGTGGAGGGAAATGTAGTGCCCTGTGTAAAGCTCAGAGGCTACCCAGGAGCGAGGACGAGCCCCCTCAGCGCACGAGCTCGGGTGGGTTTTCCCCAGAGCCGCAGGAGGAGCGGGGTCCCTTCCTCAGACCCCTCGCAGTGCCACAGAGTGCAGCCCCTCTCCTCAGTGCTGGGTGCTTCTCCTGGATGCTCCTCTCTGTCTCCTCGGACCACCTCAGCTTTGTCCCAGCTTGCCCCTAGGCTCTGGATTGACGGGTCACACGTGCCCTGCTTGGAGCTCGCCATAGACCCGTTCCTCGTGCTGCCTGTGAACTGGCCAATGAGAAAAAGCCAAAAAATCAGCACATTTGAAGGATTAAAGAAGGAAAAAAAAATAAACAAAACAAAAAAAAACCAACAGCAGAAAAAAGACCAACACATTCTCAAAAGCCCTGAAACGATTAGAGAGAAGCTGTAAGAGGCGGAAAGATCAAACCAAAAAAGGTAAGAGATGAAAGAAAAACATGAAAGGCACTTGCTGGGAAGTGTCTTCTACACTTTTTCCACTGTCTATGTAGAAGCGAAACTTGTAAGAAAAACAACAGCGACCCAAAGAATTTCCACTAAAAGATGCTTAGAGCAGTGTCTCTGGTCCCTCCCTCCTCTCTCTTGCTGGCTTCAGCTCTGCCTTCACGTGCCTCAGACTTATACTGGTTTCTTGGTCGTGACGCATCTTCTTAGCGATATGAGGAAATTAGCTGCCCACCTGCAATATAAGGGCATCTAGGGAAACGCTTTGATCGGAGGGAGAGACAGCACGAGAGCAAGCACGTCCAGCTGACCCCTCTTGCTTCACCCCACCCACTCTAACATCTTCTTTGCCCGTGCCTCATTTTTGCTGATCTCTTAAAGCTTCAGACCTGCTCAAGCACGGACCTGAGTGGGAAGACGCAGCCCTTTGCCTCTCCTGGATGCCACCATGAGGCCGGTGTCCCTGGTGCTGTTCCTCACCTTCACTCTGCTGGCTTTCAATGGTAAGAGGGGCTGAGCACATCAGGGAGGGCAGAGTAGCTCAGTAAACTGAGTCTGGGTTTTCCCTGGTCCCTGACAGGTCTGGAGGGGAGAATTTGTGCCCTTCTAACCCCACTGAAGATGGCCAGATACTGCCCTCTGCTCCATGAGTCCCACCCTTTGCTCAGCCCTCCGTCTCGTTACAGCTGGCCACATCCTACCAGGAGCAGCTGAGGGGGAAAGCAGGGCACAGAAAGTGTGGGCCAGAGCGGGGAGCTCAGCCGTGCTGCCTTGCCACCTGAGCTCCAGAAAGATGGCGAAGAGCTGGAAGCAGATGTCTGACAAGATATCCGTGCTGTGGAAGCGCCATGGGGGAAGGTACGCCAGGGCCAAGAGAGATCTGTGTCCTTCGGGGGGGGACTGGGGAGGGTGGGAGACACTTTGAGCCCCCTTTCTCCTTCCCCACATTCCCTCCTTCTTGCCCCCCTTTGCCTCCGGCATGAGCTGCTCACTTGTCCTGCTCCCAGCGCCCACCAGGAGCCACACATGGTGCTGGAGGTGGGGTACTCCGGCCTCAGGAAGACGGCGCTGCCCATGAGGCCCCGGGTGTCAGTTCAGGACTCTGCCTTACGCAACGGCAATTTCTCCCTGCGAATCGACCCGGTCCGGAGCGAGGATGCCGGGCTGTATGAGGCACAGGTGGCCTACAACACGGAGGTGCAGAGCTGCCAGGTGGAGCTGGGGGTAATTACAGGTAGGAGAAGATGGAAACCCCGGAGAACATTGATTTTAGGTCTGGGGAGGTTGTAAGAGTGAGATGGGGTGGGGTGCTGTGTTTGCCAGGGCAGGTTAGGGTACAGGCAGCAGCTCCCCGAAAGCGCACAGCTTCCTGCTGTCTGCTCTCAGCTCTGGAGAGAGGACTGCCCGAGGGACAAAGATAGGACAGGAGAGGCACAAAGGGTTTGGTAGTCCCCCCGTGTCCTTAGCATCCCCCACCTCCCCCCCTTTCTTTTTCTTGCAGTAACCCTCAGTCCACCCAGCCCTGTGGTAGAAAACGAGCCGCTCTTGTTGAGCTGCAACTCCAGCCACCGGGCCAGCCTTGTGGAGACGCGCTGGTTCCACAACGGGCGCCTGGTCCCCACCTCCGGGACCTTCTGCTCCTTGCACGGGGCGCTCTCCATCCTCCGGCCAGCCACGAGTGATGCGGGCTCCTGGTGCTGCCAGCTCAGATACTCCGATAATGAGATCATTTCTGCCACGTACAACCTGCAAATTCTAGGTGAGCTCAGCCTCTGCGTTGCTACTCCAGCGTCCCCAAGTTGCTCCCTTTGATGTGACTGACCAACCCCAGTGGCTCCAGCTTCCCAGCTCCCACCCTGTCCTCACTTCCCAGGCCAGTCGCCTCCCTGCGGAGCTCTTTCCAGCCACCACCCCACATTGTCCTCTCTCTCTGGCTCAGGTTTTGATGGCCCAACGAACCCCGTGGTCTATGCTGCACCCGGCTCTGCAGCTGATCTACCGTGCACCCTGAGCTACCTTCCCAGTGCCTTTGGGATCAACGTGGCGACAGCCCACTGGAGCCACCTTGGAGGAGGACGCTTGCAAGACTGGGGTATCTCCCAGAATTCGAGCAGCAGAAGCTTCCCCCTTCGTCTCCCTGCGGTGGGGCCAGGCGATGCAGGGCACTACCGCTGTGCTGTCTCTGTTGGCAGCAAGACGATCAGCAGGGACGTGACCTTGGCAGTGGTTACAGGTGAGAGGAGAGACAGGAAGGTGCATCATCCCTCTGGGGTCCCCCACCACTTGCAGATAAACCGTCCTGCATGTCAGTGCAGTGAGTGTGGGTTGCTCCTGCTCATAGGTTCTCACCCTGGGGCAGGAAACAAGGTCTCTATTCAGGGCATTGCACTGCACTGGACCCTGCTGAAAGCATGGGTTTTCCTGGGTAACTTGATTATTCTTCTTGAAGACTGAGGAAGACAAAGAAAAATAAATTAGCGGAGGTAATGAAGGAGGGGTGTATTAGAAGGAGGGGTGGGGAAGAGATGTGGACCTGCCCGCAGTCTTTCCTGAGGATAGTTTTTTCCTTTGCTGCAGTCACCCCGAGTATCCAAGGACCGGTTTCTGAGGGATCTCGCTTGCTGCTCATCTGCAGCCTCTCACACCCCCGGGGACATGAACGTTTCCAGTGGAAGCACCTCGACTCAACCCCCACTACCAGCAAGCTGGCTGCGGCCACCTCCCGTAACCTGGAGGGCCACAGGTCCCAGACAGGCCCTACCTTGGAAATACCCCGAGTGTCACAGAAGGATATGGGCACGTGGGAATGCAGCGTATATGGCCCAGAAGGCAGACTGGGAGCAGTGGAGTACGAGCTGCAGATCACAGGTACTGTGTCCCGTGGATCTGTAACCGATCCTTTCTTCTCGCCCTGTTCAATTCCCTGGTGCCCTTTCCTCTCTCAGCCTTCTCCCCTTTGACCGCTTGGATCCCATCGTATTGTCATCCTCTCTTAGCCCTCACCAGTTCCTCCTGTTGCTTCTTCCAGTTCCCTGCACTCTTTTCCAGTTTGCCTCTCTCTGTGCAGTCCCAGCCTTGCCCCAAGTGCAAAATCAACCCTCTCCTCCTTTCTAACTGTGGTTCCTCCTTGCAGGTGCCCAGGTCTCCAGCCCTCCCACCATCTTCAGTGGGCAGGTTACTTTTGGGCTCACGCTCACCCTCTTCCTCCTGCTTACGGTCTGTGTTCTGGCTCTGGCCCTACAAAAAAGGGTAAGTAAGTGTCCATCAGCCCATTTCTGTTCGTTTTCCTCTGCATCATCCCTTATTTGACCTTTGCCTGGGTACCCGAGAGACAGCAGTGCAATGTCTCAGGGACCCAGCAGCCAGCCTGCTGAGGGTGTCATGGACATGTAGTGAAAGCTGTATCCTGGGCATCGGCAGGTCTGGCTAACTGTGGCATTCGTCTGGGTGCAGGTCAGACACTTCAGAGGAAGGATAAAACCTCCTAGGAGACAATCACAGCCCAGCCTTGAAAAACTTCTTGTTTGTTCTTGCAGAGATCAAGCCACGCTGAAATAGAGGAGGGTTAATTTCCAGGCTTTTGTAGGTGTCCTCTCTCCTATTCCTTATCTGGATGCTTTGATGTAACAGGGTCTCCTGTTCCATATAAATGCCTGCTGGTCCCCAGACGCCGACCTCGATGCAGGTCTGTTGCTGCTGGCTCAGCCCTCACGCCTCAGCTGTCTGCTTCTGGCAACTCACTGCCCTTCGTTCGCTCGGCTTGTTCCAGTATCTCGTCTTCTGAAAACTCTGCCTTGCTTTTATCATCCCAAAGACCAGGCCAAGACTGATCCCTCCCCAGCATGCCACTGGAAAAAAACTGTGCAAACAAGTCAGACCATTTCTCTGCAGTTTTCATACCATTTCTCTGCAAATGAACTGCATGGCAAATTCTTCCTTCAGGGTTTCTCTTTGCCGATCAGGGACACCTTTCGTGAGTAGCTGTGATGTAGTTGCCTTCCGCTCAGCTTCTTGGAAAGGGCCCACAGTGAAAATCCCCTTCTAGTGCAGAAGGGGCCGGGGGCTCAGAGCGATCTCAGGTTGGGATAACTTGCCTTGGCGAAAGAGCCGGGTGCCTTGAACCTGCTGCAGATGAGGGATGTGATAGCATTGATGCGAATTCATAGCAAATCCCGGTGGCTGGAGGCTGAAGACAGGCAACATCAGAGCAGAAGCAAGATGGGCATTTTAGAAAAAAACACAGCGGGTAGTGCTAGAGAGTCTCATGACTCATACGTCATCATCGGTCCTTAATCAGCACCGATGGTAATGGATAATCTAAGGCAGAGATCTACAGTTTCTGGGTGACTCTCTAGACTGTGCAAGTCCAGGACAAGATGATCAGAACCACCCTTTCTGGCCTAAAACCTTGGACAAATAACCCTTTACAGTGTAATTGTTAACCCTCAGCCAGCAGGGAATAGGATACCTGGGTGTCCAGCTCTGCTTGCTTCAACAGCTCTCATCCAGCCAGGATACTTACCGCCTCAAAGCATTTGTGCATGCCCTCACGGCCTTGCTTTGCCGAGTAAGCAAGGCTCCTCTGTTGCAGCACAGGTCCTCCATCTGCTGATGGTCCTCCATCCACTGATGGTCCTCCTGCCCTTCTCTTCCCAGTGTCCCCGCTGGGCTCATCCTTTGTGAGAGTGCAGACAAGGTGCCTTGAGCGAAGATATTAGCTCTTCTCTTGATCTCTTCCTCTCTCTGCTGGCATTCTCTGAGATTACATTTGCTCTTCTTGCATTGGTTGCTCGCCGGTATCCCTTGATGGGCTGTTGCCCACACAGTAGGAATTCCTGTTCCGATCCCCTGAGCCTATCAACGTGCAGTTGGTACTGTTGCATTTCATTCACCCTTGTCATTTAGTTTACTGCTCCATTCTCCTAAAATATCTGGGTCTCTGGTGACATTTTCATCCTCTTTCTTCCAAATGAGGCTCCTCAACTTTATCAGCTACATAACTCATTAGCACTTTCACACTCTCTGTGCCATTAATGATTGGTTCCACAACTGATCTTTGAAGATTTGTGCTTATCATTTCTCTACCAGAAACCTGCCAGCAAAATCCCAGTCCCTTCCTCTTAGCTGAGATCACACCTACCATGCCGTTCTTTTACTAATCTCATCTTTCCAGTTGTATTGATTGCCTGCGTGTCACCGTTATCAGGAGCCCTGAGATCTACCTCTTTTCCATTGTCTAGAAAATCGCTTGTTAAAGCAAGATGTGAAAGTGGTTCTGTCTTTAATTTGTTCTTATCTCATTTTGCATGAACCTTCATGCCTTTAATTATTCTCTCTGAAAAGATGTTGTAAAATCTGGCATACCGTTGAACCTGACAATGGCCTGACCGTTGCCCAGATCATGCTTTGCTCTCTCTTAAGCGTGTCCTGTCTTTGATGTTCCTTATGCCCATGACAACACAGAGGATAATGTTGAGCCAGCCTTCCCCAGAAGAAACTACCTGTCTCAGAGGGTGAGACTGGGGCTCCTCCCTGGCTCTAGGAGGGAATGGGAGCCTCATGGTTGCAGTCGGTAGGACCATGCCTTCCACAGCAGGGAGACGCCCAGACTTAGAATCATAGAATCATAGAATCGTTAAGGTTGGAAAAGACCCTTAAGATCATCGAGTCCAACCATTAACCTATCACTGCCAAGTCCATCTATACCATGTCCTCGAGCACCACATCTATCCATTCTTTAAATACCTCCAGGGATGGGGACTCAACCCCTTCCCTGGGCAGCCTGTGCCAATGCTTGACCACCCTTTCGGTGAAGAAGTTTTTCCTAATATCCAACCTAGACCTCCCCTGGCACAACTTGAGGCCATTTTTTCTCATCCTATCACTTGTTACTGGGGAGAAGAGACCGACTCCTACCTCGCTACAACCCCCTTTCAGGCAGTTGTAGAGAGCAATAAGGTCTCCCCTCAGCCTCCTCTGCTCCAGGCTAAACAACCCCAGTTCCCTCAGCCGCTCCTCATAAGACGTGTGCTCCACACCCTTCACCAACTTCGTTGCCCTCCTCTGGCCACGCTCCAGCACCTCGATGTCCTTCTTGTAGTGAGGGGCCCTTGACTTGTGCCATTCAGTCTCCCTCCCATGCCTGATATTGTCCCTTTCTTCCCTTTCAGGCACGGTCTCCTGCCTTCCCAGCGCTGGAAGGGATGGTTGCAGTCACTGTGCCGAGGAAGATGGAGCTGGAGGAGAACCAGAAAGGGAAGATCCAGCAAACCGAGTGCTGATGGGAGCAGGGACACCAGGTCTGGTCTGCATGGGAGGATGAAACTCTGTGTGCCACGCTGCAGGGAGATGAGCACCATGCAGACCTCTCAGGAGGGTGTAGGGATGGCATGAACATAACAGGAGGCCATGGGAGCTCTGTACCTGCAGAGGGGCTGGAAGCTGCAGTAAGGTGGCAGGTAGCACAGACGCTTTGGAGCTATTGGGAGTATTTGAGCCAGTAGCTATTGCCTGCTTCAGTGCCACTTGTCTCTCCCACCCTTCGCCCCTCCTTCGTGGCCTCTCTCACAGCCTGTCACTGGTGGGACACTTAAACGCAGGAGATGGCTGGAACCCAGCTCCCCTGCAGCCCCATGGCGTCTCCTCCTCCCTGCCCACTTTCTTCTCCCTCTCCCTGCGCTGCCCTGCTCTTGCGCTCATTCAGTGGCAGAGGGGACCCCACAGAGGACTGCACGTGTTGCACATTTTGAGCGTTTTATTTTATTAGAAACTCATTTTAGAACCTAAAATAAATCTGTCTGACAAAAAAAACCCCCGCTGGCCCCTGAGTGTGCTTGTGGAGGATCGCGCCTATTGACGGTGCCGGCTGTACTCTGCCCGTGTGAAGCAGCTTCTAAGGACTTTGCTGCCTTCTCTTTCAGCTCTGTTTTACTGAAGTTGCCTGCTCATTTCTGACATTTTGACGGTGGGGAAGGGGAAATTAAATGCCACTAGAGAAGAAAGAATCACAAGTTCAGTCTCTCCTTTTTGCTGTGCTTCAGAGTCTTTTTCCCCCCCCGTCTGGCTCTCCCTGTTCCTTCATTCATTTATTCCTTCTCTCAGTCCTCACATTTTCCTGATGTATCTCCCATTGATGTTAGGGCTTTCTGTCACTCTTCTCCTACTAAGGATGTACTTACTAATGTAATCGTGAGTCCACCAGGTCTCATCTCCCACGACCCTCGATGTGTTTAGGTTTCATCTAGTTAGAGAATGCTCTTCACCTACTCTCCGAAGAGCCATGGAGGACTGTGGTACTGCTCTGGAACAGTCATTGCATGCCACCCCAGAAGAAAGCCTCGCTAGTAAAGAGAGTCACACAGGTGGTTTCTCCCGTATGGGTCACTGGGCTGGGGCTGCTCAAGCAAGGAGGTGGTGGCACAAAAATGAAGCTCTCAGTGTTTAGGAAGGGAGATTTTCTTGACTTGAGCAGAGGGCTTCGCTACCAGGCCAGCATTTCATTATTTCAGCAGGAACATGAAGAGACCTTCTTGGTGTGTGGCCCTCACCTTCCCTGCAAGAGCATACAGGTAACGACCGCACTCTGGGATCATCAGACTGCAGGTAGCAGAGCAGCACCCAAAAAGCCCAACTAGCCCACTCTGTGGAGCACATCTGGACTCCACAGCTCTTTACTCAGCTAGCCATGTGTTTTACTGAAAATGATACCCATTTCTCCACTAAGTCCTAGAGAAATGCAAGCAGAGGTGTGAGGTAGACTTTGCTTCAACTGTCTCATGCCCTTTCAGACAGGCACTGAAACAGAAATGGCGTAAGGAAGGACAGTCCAGCCTGGTACCAGGCATCTTCCCAGGCAAATGATAATGCTGCAATGTTTTCAAGTTGGGAGCGATCTATCTGGCTCAGACTCCCCTCTCTGCCAGATGCTTTGGAGATAGAGAAAAGGTGGGTTAGCCCCAGTGGGGCTAAGGAGCAACCCAATATTCAGCAGGACCACATCATACTCCGTCAGTGGCGGACAGCGGTTTGCTCTCTCTTCTCATGCACAATGAGATGCTCTCTCCTCCTGTAATGCTTTTAGCATTGCCTGTTACCAGCCTGGATGTTCTCATTGCTCAGCTACGTGCCCAGACCGTCTTTAAACCTCGCTGTTTTCTCGTATTCTCTGACTTCTGGCAATCCATCCTCGGGTCTGCTTATTCACTGTGTGAAAATGGTTCCTCTTTAGCAGTTTTGAAGTCAAAGCTTTCCGCTTTCATCATCTGTTTTCTTTTCTCCTGTCACAAAGGCTGGAAGAAGAGGGACTCCCAGGCTATCATCTCTTGGCTGGTCATTATTCTGCAGCCTTTTATCACATCCCTTTTTTCTTATTTCCCCCTCCTCTCCTGACTCATTGCCCTTCCGGTACAAATCCCAGATTTTGGGGACTTTCTCCCCAACAGTTTGCTCAGGCCCATCTCTCTGCATGGCCAGCTCTCCTCGGATCCTTTGGGCTGGAAGAGGAGGCAGCAGCCCGGTGGGGGAGCAGTGCTGGCTTCCACGGAGGCACAGTACCTTTCTCCGCATTACTTCCATCCTGCCCTTCATGGCTCGCGACGTCTTCTCTGCTCTCCTGACCGTCGTTCCCCACTGAACAGCACTGAGCTTGTACCGTTCGCTGAAACGCCTGCCGTGATGCCCAGGGCTCTTGCCTGACCTGGTTCAGTTACGGTAAGCCAAAGCCTAGAAGGATTTATGCAGTTTACATTTTCCCTCCAGCTACATGACTTTGGGAACGGTGATGCTGAATTTCACTTGCCTTCCTGTTGCTGATGAGCACAGTTTTCTCACGTGGCTCCATAGCTCTTGTCGTTCTCTCATCTCCTGACAAATTTAAATAGCTTCATGTCACCTACATACTTGGCCTTCTTGCTGCTTGCCTCCTTCGACACTAGTAACTCATGTCTTAATTCAGGTACTTTTGGGCCTCGCTGCTGCCTCTGATGACAACTGGCAGCTTAATCCTCCTCCTCGTTTCCCACCTCGGGGCCCGTCGCAGGTGCAGAGCAGACCTGTCCCACTCGCCCCCGTGCAGTGTGAGTCCATTGCCCGGGTTAGCCCTGCAGCTCCAAGGGGGCAAAGAGAAGGTGCAAGCTGCTCAAAGACGCAAAACGCAAGCTGAGCACTGGATTATTTACTGTAACGCAGGTACTCTTGCTTCATGACCCTTCACCGAGGACTGATGATACCTGGAGCCAGTTTGACCAGAGGCATTCACGCAATCGTGTACGGTTCCACTGCAAGACCTGGGTATGCAGTAGGCATGTTCACAATCATTGTACTACTTGTACCAGGTCCTGAAACTACTTTCTTTGGAACAGAGAGGAGAACGGTAGCCGAGGTGCGTAATCTGCGTAGGTTGGGGTTGCACCATCTACAAAGGCTATGAGGCCTCAGACATGGTTGCATATAAATACAAATTCCACCAGCTCTGGGGCACTGCGAATGGTATCTGAAGCTTGACAGATGTTGCAATCTTGCTTTTGGAACCAGCAGAGCACCTCACGCAGACGAGCATTACTGACAAAATACAGGCACCAACAAAAGTGACAAGCGTGGCCACCGAGCTGTTTTGTTTGATGGACCTCAAGGAAAAATGCTCAAAAGCTGGCTGCCACCAACGCAGAAATAACTTGCCTATGGCCACAGCAAGCTTTGTGTCCTAAATGCTGCAGGATAAAGAATGGATCAGTGCAACACTAGGAAGCAGGAAAATATTTCTGAACACTGAGGGAATGGAGATGTCACGAGGCAAATCAGTACAGGACCAAGAGTCTGGACAATAAAGCAAACAAATCTGGAAATCCTGGTGCAATGCAACTCATTCCAGCTCTCACAAGCTGTCATGCGGTGTACCTCTGAAACAACTCTCGCTCCCACCTGAAGGTTTCAGAAGGTCTTACGGTAAGAGGACATAGGACGCTCTCCGTGCCCAGGAAAAATGGCAGGAGGAGATGCACAAGGGCAGCTTTTGGAAGGACTCGTTATTTCTCATTAATATTGAGGTTTCTCACATTGTTCTTTTACAAACATTGGGTGTCTTCCTCTCTTGTCACCAGGTCAGCATCCCCCTTTTTTTTCATGGAAAACAAGACAGGTTTTTGGAGCAGGGAGGAGGCACCAGCAGACTCCCTAACAAGCTTTGGGGGCTGGCAGGAGCTCAGCCGGGACCCCCCAGCCAGGCACCCCCCCAAGCCTTTCGAAATCTCACGCCCAGGTGAGCGCAGGCACCCGAAGGGTCTCCAAAAGGGTCCCCCGAAGGGGTCCCACCGCTCGGCCCCAGGCATCCCGCATCCCCAAAGCCCGGCCTTTGGAGCCTTGTGCCTCCATCACCCGTGTCCCATCGCCTCCTGCGGGGGCACCTGGCCAGCCCTCGCCCCTCATCCTCCTCTCCCTCCCCAGCACAAGGAGCCTCCTCTCCTCGGCCCAGGTTTGTGCCGCCATCTAGTGTCCACGCACGACGGGGATTCCTCGCTCACCCACCCTTGCCTGCTCAGGTCCAGCCATCGTTTGCTCCTTCTGCGCTGCGAACACCCGTGACCCAGCTCTCCAGTGACCGCTGAATACGCCCAGCTCCTTCCCTCCCTTCGCTTTCGGCTAAGGAAGCTAAAGCAAAACTTCTTATGATTACTACTCAGAAGCAAAACCTTACGGCACACGCTATTGAATTGCATCCCACTTCAACTCTCCGAGCCTCAAGCTGCTTCCAGCACGATATTCCAGATCCTGATGAAAGCCTTCCTAACAAATATTGTCACCAACTTCTCCCCCTTCCTTTTTGGTCATTAATAGTAAGGCAGTAAGTAATATCCATCCCATGCAGGTCCTTAAAAATTCCCCCAGCTGCCTCTCTCCTGCCTGTTGCATTTCTGACACACCTTTAACATCGGCTTGGTTTTGTTTAGGCTCGCTTTAGCCCCTGTCACTTTTGGTGACACACTTCTGTGGCTGGTGCTTCTTGGACCATCCCTCTCTCCAGTGCCCCCGAGCAGCCCCTGACTTCCCAGCAGTCCCTGACTTCCCAGTTGCCCTGGCTGGTCTTTCTCCATCAGACTTCGCACCTCCTGCCAAAATACAGGGCACCCCTTGCTTATGAAGAACATCTCTGGAGATTTCCTGATTTTTTTCCAGTGCGATCAGCAAATCAACCTTCATGGTATCTGCTTAGAGAGTCCTCTCTTCCCAATTTAAGCTTCTGCAAAGAGGTATCTCCCCCCAGCACAACCTGGGAGCCTTTCTCCTTTCTGAGGTACGTAGCTCCTCGCCAGACGGCTGCTTGTTTCTAGCTCTCCCCATCCAGCATCAAAAATGCTCCTCAATAAGCTCAACAGGTACCAACCATTCTCTTGCAAAGAGAAAGTTCCTGGCCTTTGAAGCTGCCTGGAGAAACGGTTTTTACGCTGTGTTCAACACTTGTCCTTCCTTCACTCCAATACCACTGAGCAATCACTAATTATCCGATACAGCTGGGTATCCTTTACCCATCAGAGCTCACAGGCACACTCCTGGCCCTCGCTGACGTGCGGGGAACTTGGTTTTAAGGAGACCATCTCTGGAGGTTTCTTGGCTTTCCACTGGAGTCAGTAAAAGGTCTTTCTCCACAGCTGATTTCTGAGACCCTTTTCTCCCTTTTTTGCACCTCCTCGGAGACGCTTCGGGTCCCCGCAGACTGTGACCTCCACCCAGCATAGCCGGGGAGCCTCCTCTCTCCACTGAGGTCTACGAGAAGCTGTTACTCGCCAACCCCGGTTTGCAAAAATATTGCTGGCGATGGGATTAGAGCAAAGAGAGACAGCGCAGGGTGGGTGGGGAGCGTCTCCGCAGGGGAGAAAACAGGGAAACAGCCAAAAACGTGGCTGGGGGGAGCAGTGGGTACTGCTCAGGCTCCTCTCACTCCGCCGCAGGGTCAGCCCCACTTTCCCCATGGACGCAGTACAGTAACTGTCCCAGCGAGGTGGGAACTAGACTCACATGGAATTTAAAAACCAGTTAAATATTTATGAGAAATATTACATTCAGAAGAGAGACTGGCTGGCTAATATTATTCATCCCTCCTGGATTCTGATGTTTTATTAATGCTCGCAACGGGTTTTGAGATGCTTGGATGAAAGTGATACAACCACGTCACCGCGCGCTGCGACCCTTGGTCCCAGCGGTACCTGTTCGCCACACAGCTGTAGCAGCTCTGAGAGATGAGGCTCCCTCCTGAATCCCTCCCCTGGGCCCATGTAGGGGCCAGGCCCGCAGCTTTGTCACCTCAGACCCACAGCCCTGCTCTCCTTGCAACTCTGCAGCAAGTTCAAGTGTGTTTTGGAAGCTTCACCCCTTCAGGGAATGCTATTTCTGGTAGATATTTGCAGTGACATAAACCAACTGTTTAAAAACAAGCCAGTGTTTCTACATTACAGCATGCTGGGGAGACAAAATGCAAGCCAGAATCTGTGTGAACTGAAGCGTCAGCTCAATGCCCCACAGCCCCAAGCCTCGAGACACCAGGGTCTTACAAACCCAACCTGACTTTTCGCAGCTCTGTTTTTCCCAGGACAGCCCCTCTCTGGCAGCTAGGGACCAGAAGGGACATTTCTATTTGCAGGCATGTGAGAGCGTTTTGAAGATACCGAGGTGATATGGCAGGTTCTCACGGGACAGCCGTGTCTCCGAACAGGGCTTTCACAGGCTCTGGACACTGGCAAAGCAGGCGCCCATCCCATCCCATCCCATCCCATCCCATCCCCTCTCACCCCATCCCACCCCATCCCATCCCCTGCCACCCCACCCCATCCTACCCCATCCTACCCCATCCTACCCCACCCCATCCCATCCCACCCCATCCCATCCCATCCCATCCCATCCCATCCCCTCTCACCCCATCCCATCCCATCCCATCCCATCCCATCCCATCCCACCCCATCCCCTCCCACCCCATCCCATCCCATCCCATCCCATCCCATCCCTTCTCACCCCGTCCCACCCCATCCCACCCCACCCCATCCCATCCCATCCCATCCCATCCCATCCCATCCCATCCCACCCCATCCCATCCCCTCTCACCCCATCCCACCCCATCCCGTAGCCTGTATCCCACTGGATAGTTCCTGTCTCATGAAGGCAGCTCTTTCCCCGTGATGGGACAGCTTCATCTCTCTCCAAAGACACAACCAATGGAGCAGCTGTTGCGCTCAAGGCCTGATCAGCGCTGTTCCTTTCACACCTGGCGGCACATTACCAACCTCAGTGCTGTGTCTGTCTGTCCATGTGTTTGTCTGTCCCTGCTCCTCCAAAGCCTGGTTGCCTCTTGCACCCCCATCCTCCAGACAAAGGGGCAAGTCGCTGCCAGGAGGAGAAGAGTGGGCGGCACAGAGATGAAATCTCAGCCATGTCTGGGGCTCAGTGGGTTTCCGCCGTCTTGGCTGAGGCTGGGATTCAGAGAGAGAGACACCAAATGTGGGTGGAAAACCACAAAAGCCCCCTCCTCCACCCTACAGAGAAGGGAAACAGCTGAGATTCAGTAGTGGTACAGGTTGTCTAAGAATAACCTTGCACTGGGTTTTCATGGCAAGGTTTTGGTAGTGGAGGGGCTGCATGGGTGGCTTCTGTGAGATGTGAGCAGGAGCTGGCCCCATGTCAGTCAGAGCTGTGTCCAGCCAGCCCCAAAACAGACCCACTGCAGACCAAAGCTGAGCCAACCAGTGATGCTGGTGGTGCCTCTGTGATGTTAACAGATTTAAGAAAGCATAAAAACCACTGCACAGCAGCTGTGAGAGAGAGGAGTGAGAAAATGTGACAGAAACAGCCCTGCAAACACCAAGGTTAGTGAAGAAGAAGGGGGAGGAGGTGCTCCATCCAGGCACCAGAGATTCCTCTGCAGCCCCTGGAGAAGACCATGGTGACGCAGGCTGTGCCCCTGCAGCCCAGGGAGGTCCATGTTGGAGCAGATATCCACCTGCAGCCCCTGGAGAGTCTGCGCTGGAGCAGGCTCCCGGCAGGAGCTGTGGCTCATGTAGAGGAGTCCACAATGGAGCAGGTTTTCCGGCAGGAGCTGTGGCCCGTGGAGGACCTACACTGGAGCAGTTAGAATCATCAAATCATAGAACAGCCCAGGTTGGACAGGACCTCGAAAGATCATCTGGTCCAGCCTGTCATTGGAAAGGGGCCCTAGATGAGATTTATCTAGCACCCTGTCTTGAAGGCCTCCAGCGATGGGGACTCTACCACGACCCTGAGGAGGTTGTGCCAGTGAATGATTGTTCTCATTGTAAAAAAATGTCTTTCTTACATCGAGGTGAACACAAAGAACTGCAGCCCATGGGAAGGACCCGCATTGGAGCACTTCATGAAGGACCTCACGGTGGAGCAGGGGAACAGCGTGAGCAGGAAGGAGCGGCAGAGACGAAGCTCTATGAACTGACCACAACCCCCTCTACCCATCCCCCTGCGACACCCAGGGGGAGGAAGGAGCGGCAGAAGAGTCAGGTGTGAAGTTGAGCCTGGGAAGAAAAGGGGGGGGAGGGGAGGTGGTTTTAGCTCTGTTTTTATTTCTCACCATCCTACTCCATTTTTAATTGGCCATAAATTAAATGAATCTTTCCACAAGTTGAGTCTGTTTTGCCCATGACGGTAACTGGTGAGCAATGTCCCTGTCCTTATCTCAACCCATGAGGTTTTTTTCATCTTATCTTCTCCCCCTGCCTTGCTGGGGAGCGGGGGGAGTGAGAGAGCGGCTGGGTGGGGAGCTGGCAGCCAGCCGAGGTCAACCCACCACTGCTATAAAGTAAATATTCTCTCATCTCACCCCAAATCTCAGCCATACTCCACAGACAGGTGCCCCTAACATATCACTGGGGGTCCTCTCTCCCTCTGTTATCATCTGTGTCCAACCCCTGGGGTCAGGTCCATGGCCCGCTCCTCAGAGGTGCCTCCTCTTAGCGGTGATGCAGGAGACAGCCTGGGAAATGGAGGTCAGCTTGCTCATATAGCGTATCAGCGGTGTGGGCTGGGTCCGGATCTGCTCAGCTAACATGTTAATGTGTGAGCTTTCTTTGTCAGTAGAGCAGAACCGGTTTCCAACTGTTCGCTTTTAAGTTTCAGCCCCGTCACGGCCTCCCATCAGCTGCCATATGGCCAATAGGCTCTCTCTGTTTTACACACTCATTCTCCCCAGGCGCCGCAGTACATCGCCTTCCGTTATGGTCTCCATTTCTGTTCGCACCCAGAGTTGAAATCACATGCATTTGGAAAACCACCATCTACCTAGAGAAGTTGGCAGATGTCAGCAGAACCTGGACTGGCAGCAAGACCTTGCTGACACTCCGATTGGAGAGGAGGAGACATCAAGGCCGACGTCTGTTGAGCTGCTTTCTGAACATCGACTTCGTTCTTCTTTTGTTTCAGCTGTAGCTGGGTGAGATCAATTACGGCAGGTGACAAACACAAGGAGACAGAAACACAGAGGCAGAGAGGAAGGAAAAGAGGTAAGGAAACTTTCTTTCTTTCTTTCTCTGAGAAAAGAGGCCAATCTGTTTTCGTTTTTTTTAATGTTACGAACTTTACTATTCCACACAAGTTGCTGTTGCGGCACGGACAGATTGGTTTTGTCCCACTTAAAGGTCTGATGTAAAACCATCTTGAACTTCTGACTTGATAATACTTCTGGCTGTGCAATTCTCCGAGGTGTTTTAGTTTTAACTAAGAAGCGTTTGTCTCCCTGGATTTTTCCCTGAAAGGGGCAAAAAAAAAGGGAGCTACAAAAAGCTCAACCTGCCTCAGGGCCTGGGGATCTCACAGATCTTTTAAACCCACGTATAGGGAAAAATGTGCAATATGAGGGCCTGTCACTGGTGACCGTATATCCCCAAGGGCTGGAAATGCACTGGGGAGCAGCCCTCCACCAGCTGCCACTTGCTGTTACCTTCTCCACGTGTCCTCCAGGAAGGGGAACTTTAAAAAAAGCCTGAAAAATAAGAAGATGCCGGTCGCTAGCTAACTAGGGACGTCTGCTTACATCGGTACATGCTGAGACCGGAGGGGTCTGTTCTGCTAATCCAGGCTGACTGGCTCACTGCCTGACACCGGCTGCCGATGCAGCCTGATCTCCCAGCTCAGGGCTGAGCGAGCAGGATTTCTTGGAGAAAGAGGGATCCTTTCAATTTAAGGACACCAGAAAAGAGACTTGCCTCCCCCTTCCATGGGCTGCCGCACTGTTGAAAATGGGAGTTTCGTTTCTGGTTGAATTTTTCAACTTTCAGGTGGCGTATCCTATTCAACCTTCATCAGCCACCTCAGATATTCCTCTACATGGTGCATTAAGGTTGAGCTCAGGTTAATACTTAACGTTCTCCACTATAAACTGAAGAGTCCTCTTAAGTCCCTGGTGCACGTTAGCCTCAAATCAATTCGAGGCTTTTCCTTTATCCTCCCCAGTCTTTCACAAACATGGCTGCCAAAGCTGCCTGCAGTACGGCACGGCTTGCCTCATCTACGTTGAGCATCCGTCCTGTTCCCGCTCGCAGTTCTCGGGCGCCCAGGGACGGTGCCCACCCGATCTGCCGCAGCCTCGCGTGGGGTCCCTGTATTCGCCAGGGAAAAATTAAGCAGGGATGTATTTTTGGTCTGAATGGGCATTTTGCTCCGAATATGCCATTTTGCTGTGCTGACCTTATCAATATATGTACAGACCCTTTTCCTATCTGGGCTGCACATCAAGTAAACTGCATGGTAAGATCTCACTGTTTCTGTTTTGCCAGCTTCATTAATGATACCTGAACGTCATCCCAAGCACGCACATGGCTTGGGAGGGTGATGGAGGGCTTGCCTTCAGAGGGCATCTCAGTGCCTTTGCTAGTCACAGCCTCCAGCGGCTTTAGAAAGTCACCCCTGGGCTGCGGTCGCGAACTGCAGGATGAAAGATGGTTTGCGGAGCCAAAAAGAGGAGGGTTAGGAGGCAAGAAGAGGGGCTAGGCGGAGGGGGGAAAGCTCAGAAAGCAAATGTTGAAATGCCTGTGAGGCAAAGGCAGGTCTTGGCTTCCCCTTAGGCCGCCGGAGGGGTTAGAGGCCGTAGTGAGCAGCCCGGGCTGCGGAGATGGAGCCACTTCTCATGGCCTCCACATGGGTCCAGGCACGCAGCTAGGCCAGGGGGACTTCAGGGCTGAAGAGAGCTCAGCTGGCGCTGACACAGCGGCCTTGCCGCCCTGCCTCATCCTGACCGTGGGATGTCTCTCTGGGGGGGACCGGCAGCTTTCGCCCGCCTCGGCCCCGCGGCCCCTGCTCCAGCACCTCCCTCTCAAGGGCAGCAGCTGCTCTCGGATGAACGGCCAGGGGAAATCGAGGCAGGGTCGGCCAGTCTTGGGGGGAGAGGGGGGCCCATGAGATGACCTTCACTGCTATCGTCTCTGCTCTCTGCTGGCTGTTTTTGTTGCATTTGGTCTCTTACCCCGCCTGCTGCTCACATACGTTTGCTTTAACGTTAATAAGTAATTTCAAAGAAACTGCTAGTCGGTAAAAGAGCCAGATCAGCTTTGCTTTAGGTGTTTAAACTGAGAAAAAGAGAGGTGATCCTCTGTAACCCAGAGCCCCGAAGCCAAACCCAACTGATGTGCAGGGACGAGAGGCAGCTGTGTCCCTCAACTCTCGCCTGGCAGCCACTGCAAAGGGAAACGCAGAGCAGCGGCGGAGGCTGAGGTGCGGAGCCCTTGTGCGGACGGACGGATGGCTGGGAGGCCCCCCCGCCCCGGCAGCGCAAGCGGCTGCCAGATCAAAAGCACAGCCACAAGCAAGAGCGAGAGAAGAAAACAAGAAAACCACACTGCATGAAAGAGGCACAGGAATGCACCGAGAGAGGGAGATGGCCTACTCTGCATCAGGAGCGGTTTCTGAGTTTTTATTTTTTGGGTTTTTTTTTGTTTTGGTTTGTTTTTTTTAGTTCAGTTTCCTCCTGTGTCATGCCAGTGCCAGCCTGGGGGAGAGCTCTCTGCAGCCATTGCCCGCTGGGGCTCAGTGCCAGAGGGAGCGAGGGGCTGCCGGCCCCTCTCCCAGGCAGATGTTCTCCAGGCCAGACTTGGTCCTGTAGGACATCATTCCCCAGAGCAAGCCCGCTCACTACCTCAGCTCTCCTCTTCCTATCCCTCAGAGAGGCAGGGATCATTAAAATAAGTCAAGAAGGAAATTAAACCAGCTTAATAAGAGGGGGAAGTTAAAATGAAATGGAAATCAATGTTCACTTGGGAGGGAGCCTTGCTCCTCCATCGCTAGATGTGCTAATAAATCAAGTATGCCTGGACTGTTTCTGGCACAGAGGCCAACTGGCATGAGATGGTCTGGGTTATTAAACTCACTTAACCTCCAAAATGAACTGGCTACATGCCAGCCGCCTAATGGGAGTGGTCCCTGGCCCATACTAACACCTAAATGCATCCCAGGAGTTGCTTGGGAGAGCGAGAGTTGTCCTGGGCCAAAAATGTGTCAGGAAACGTTCTAGCAATTTAACAGGACTGATGAGTGTGTTCCAGCGCCTGGGGACATTCCCTGACACCACTTAATTTATGAGTACCACCATAAGATACAGCTGGGCTGCCTGTAAGGAGGCTGCGGGTCTGCTACAGGCATCAGCTAATTAGAGCGGCTTGCTCAGTTAACGTAGCAGAGCCTTGCTCACCGAGATCTGTAAACTCCAGAGGAGCATTGCTTGCGATCTGGCCTGCAGGGATGCAGAAGGAGACAGAAAGACCGGGGAAAAATAGGAAGTGGCATGCATGAGAAGGAGAGATAAACAGGGAGAAAGTGTATGAAAGAAATGCTAGCTGAAGGCGACCCGTTTTCCCCACCGACTAGTAACGTGTAGGTGGTAAACATCGTGTTGTAGAGATCTGCCACAGAAATACAAAGATTAGTGTGAACGAAGTAGGAATCCAGAACGCATGAAACCATGAGAAGAAACAGAAAAACAAAGGTGCATCAATCTGCATCTACCAAGCTGCGCAAGGTCAGCAGTTCACCCGTCCCACGGAGCTCTGCTTGTGTGGCTTTGCTCAATCACCAGGTAGCAAGAAGGCAAAGACCAAACTGAAGCCGTAAGATGACAGGAAAACAGAGATTCCCAGCCAAAACAAAATGACGGGGTGTGACTCATCGATTTAAGTCATTTTTACCTGTTCCATTACCTTCAGATTTTATATAAAGTGGAATGATTTAAAATATTTGAAACCCAGAACTGACGCTGATAATTTGTAGGTATCGCTTCAGAGTGGGGGCTGACTTTTCCGGCTGGTCCCACTGGGACGGGCGACGCGAGCGTTCACAGCGGGGACGAGGTTTCTTCTGCTGTCTCAGGACTGGATCTTACTCAGGGCCCTCCGCCAGTTCTCGGTTATAGATGGTTCTTTGGAGTGAGACGCATACAGATGCCTTGTTGTTGCCCCTCTCTTTATTCTGTAGCATAGCCCAGCAAACTTCTTGATCACTGCTAGGATGGGTTTTTTGCTTTGCAGAAGGCAAGCCAGAGGTCTTCTCTGACTGTGCCTTTGCCACCTCTCTCTCTTCTGATGGCGCACGTGGCTGCTGCCTTGCTTTTGCATCTGTATTTTTTGTATGGGCACATGCGTACATCTGTCTAGCTGTCAGATCGTCGGTCACGCTGACCTGATCTCCATGTAAATGTAGGGCTGATGTTTTCATCTACTCTTTGATAGTTCCATGTGCTCTGATCATTTAAATTAATTTCAATATTAAATTATTCTCTAATTCAATATATTATACTTAATATTGCACATAATACATATAAATATTGTATAAAATTATTCTTGCATTTCTTTTGAGTTCAATCCCATTATGACTCCGGCCTTCAGTCTAGCATCCTCTTGGCATGGGAGTGCCTGCTTTCAGAGAAGTGAGGTCGCCTCGCTGGTTTTGCTTGCTCCCGAGGCCAGTTAACCTGCTTGGCTTCCTTTTTGTGATATATGCCTTGCTTTAGGGATAGAGAGCTCGGTAGTTGCCTCACGCCAGCAGCCATGGTCCCCTTCACCTTGTCCGCCCACCCAGCTGCAGCCGATACCAGCACTTGGTCTCTGCTACAGCCAGATACTTCATCTCATTTGATAACCCACCTTAACATGACAGTTAGCTCCCAGTTCCCACTTCAAGTTTTGTTACCGTCAATGCAACTTCTTCGTTCGGACCTCGTTCCTCCCTTCTCCCCCGACCTTTTGTTGAACAGTCCTAAGAATTCAAGCAAGTCTTTCTAACAACATGAGACTTGGTGGTTGCTGAGATTTTTAAAGTAATAAGTAGACAAAAAACAAACTAAAGAAAAATATGAATAGCAGCCTAAAGACGGGCTTAATCATAGAATCACAGAACCACGCAGAAATATTTAGATGGCAAGGGAGCTCTGGCGTTCTCCAGTCCAACCTCCTGCTCCCAGCTGGGTTGACTCTAAAACTACAACACGTTGCTCAGGGCCTTCTCCAGGGAACTTCTGAACATCTCCAACAACATCCAAGGGTGGAGATTGCCTGGCATCTCTTGGCATCTATTCCAGTGCTGAACCACCTTCATCAGGAAGAAATTTTTCCTTATATCTAGGCAACAGTTCCTTGCTGCAACATATGGCTGCTGCCTCCTGTTCCTCTCCTATGCATACCTGAGAAGAACATGGCTCCTTCTTCCAGGTAATATCCTTTAGATAATGGGAGACTGAAATTAGATCCCAGTTGGCTCTCTTCTCCCTACCAAACCCAGCTTTCTGTCTCTCCCTGTATATCATGCGCTCCAATCTCCTCACCATCCCAGTAGCCCTCCATCGGATTCTGTCCAGTTTGTCGGCATCCGTCTTGTACTGGGGGCCCAAAACTGGATCCTGTATCCTAGACGAGACCTCGTGCATGCCAAATAGAGGGAAATAATTACTTCCCTCAGCCTGCTGGCTGTGCTCTTGCTAACGCAGCCCTGTATGTGTTTAGCCTTAATCGCTGCAAGAGTTATGATAACCCACCATAGAGAAGTAAAAAAGCACAGAACTCTTGGCAATATAAACACCTACAGTCCAAGGAATGCCAGAAACCTAGGGATGAGTAAAATGAAATGTTTAATACCAAACCCTAGGGGGAACATTGCAGCTGGATTCTTTGCTGAAACACAGGGCTCTGGTGACTTTACCAATGAGTTTCCACTTTGTTGCATTGAAGGATGGTGGGTGCTGACTGGGAACATGGGCCCAAGTCACTGAGCTGAATCAGCTGAACCAGTTGAACATCAACCATTATTAACAGAGCATTGGGGTCTTCCAGGATAGCATCCCTTGGCAGCGACAGCATTTCCAGCCCTGCAGTCCGCAGCAGGGAGGAGTGTTCCCGCATCTTGCCCTGCCTGGACTGGCCCAAGGAGGAGCGTTCCCACATCTTGCCCTGCCCGGACTGGCCCAAGGGCTACTGCATGGACTATCTCCTGTTTAATTTGTTGAAAGGCTTGTCGTTGCTCGGGGCCCCATTTGAAATCATTCTTCTTCCGGGTCACTTGCTAGAGAGGGCTTACCATTGGACTGTAATTTGGAATATGCATTCTCCAAAAAGCCACAACGCCTAAGAAAGCCTGTGTTTCCTTTTTGCTGGTTGGTGGAGACATGGCTGTTATTTTGTTGATCACATCCATTGGGATTTGACGACGTCCATCTTGCCATTTTATTCCTAAGAACTGGATCTCCTGTGCAGCTCCCTTGACCTTACTTTGTTTTATGGCAAAACTGGCTTTCAGGAGGATTTGGACTATTTTCTTCCCTTTGTCAAAAACCTCTTTTGCTGTGTTGCCCCATACGATGATGTCATCAATGTATTGCAGGTGTTCCAGAGCATCACCCTGTTCCAGTGCAGTCTGGATCAGTCCATGGCGAATGGCGGGGCTGTGTTTCCACCCCTGGGGCAGTCGATTCCAGGTGTACTGGACACCCCTCCAAGTGAAAGCAAACTGTGGCCTGCACTCTGCCGCCAAAGGGCTTGAGAAAAACACCTTAGCGATGTCAGTTGTGGCATACCACTTGGCTGCCTCTAACTGCAATTCGTATTGAAGTTCTAGCATGTCCAGCACGGCAGTGCTCAGTGGCGGCATGACTTCGTTCAGGCCCCGGTAGTCTACTGTTAGTCTCCACTCTCCATTAGACTTTCGCACTGGCCACATGGGTTGTGTGCACTTGACTTCATCTGGATCTTTGGGTAACTGCTCGTTGTCCAGGTCGCCATAAATCACCTCCAGCATGGCTAATTCCCTCAGGTACTGGATACCTCTCTCCATGGTGGTCCACTTGCCTTGGGTGACATATAATGTCTTCCCTGAAGGAATACCTTTCCTTCACGCCTGACAGGAGTCGCCTCCAGAGACTGAGGGCTTGTGCCCCTTTTCCAATCACTTTGTCAATGCCGCCTTCCCTAGAAAGGGATCCCAGCTGCTTGGCTTCCCTGCCCTCTAATTCCAGGCTACTGGCTCTGATATCCCAGCATCGGAGCAGCCAGGTGATGATGTGTTCGCCTGGACAATGGCTGAAATCCTTTTGCATATCTCGCAGCTGACTCAGGGATAGAGATCGGGTGGTTGCCATCTCGTTTATGAGTTCTTCCTCTTCCTCCTCCTGTTCTCATGATGGCCCTGTTTTAGAGTAGCCTGCCTCCTCAACTGTCGAGACAATATTCTTCTGCCTCCTGCTTCTTCTTAGCTTCCTCATCTCTTTCTAAATGAGCTGACTTCTGCTTCCAAGATTTCTTCTTGTATGTAGGGGCGACTGATACCAGCACAGGTTGGTTCCCTGGTTTATCCGCAGTGCCTGTCGTGGGGGTTGGAGTAGCTGCAGTGCCTGTCGCGGGGGTTGGAGTAGCTGCAATGCCTGTCGCCAGGGTTGGAGTAGCTGCAATGCCTGTCGCGAGGGCTGGAGTAGCTGCAATGGCTGTCACGGGAGCTGGAGTTGTTGCAATGCCTGTCGCGAGCGTTGGAGTAGCTGCAATGGCTGTCACGGGAGTTGGAGTAGCTGCAGCGCCTGTCTCAGGGGTTTGAGTAGCTGCAATGCCTGTCACGGGGGTTGGAGTAGCCGCAATGACTGTCTCAGGGGTTGGAGTAGCTGCAATGCCTGTCGCGGGGGTTGGAGTAGCTGCAATGCCTGTCACGGGGGTTGGAGTAGCTGCAGCGCCTGTCGCAGGGGTTTGAGTAGCTGCAATGCCTGTCGCAGGGGTTGGAGTAGCTGCAGTGCCTGTCACGGGGGTTGGAGTAGCTGCAATGCCTGTCGCAGGGGTTGGAGTAGCTGCAGTGCCTGTCACGGGGGTTGGAGTAGCTGCAATGCCTGTCACGGGGGTTGAAGTAGCTGCAGCGCCTGTCGCAGGGGTTGGAGTAGCTGCAATGGCTGTCGCAGGGGTTGGAGTAGCTGCAATGCCTGTCGCAGTGGTTGGAGTAGCTGCAGTGCCTGTTGCAGGGGTTGGAGTAGCCGCAATGCTTGTCGATGGGGTTTGAGTAGCCACAGTGCCCGCCGCGGGGGTAGTCTCTGGAGGGTATTCTTAAATAGTTGTTCAACCCTAAGCAAGACCTGAACCACGTTCAAGAGACACAGCAACAGGACCATGCTGGTTTGAACATCCCAAGGATATTCAAAATTCTCAAGAGCTGCTGTAACTAGCCTAAATGAGAAAGGGAAGGTGAAGGGGTGGAGAAGGTGTCCCCCGTCTCCCCATAGATCCGTTCTCCAAGGAGAAGAGGTAAAAAGTGTAATTATTAATAGTTTCTGAGAGATGGCTGCCGAAGTACAGGGATAACAGCAGCGCTGAGTACAATTTCATGACCGATAATTTTATCATACCATAAGCCAGCGTTACACAGTACAGCAAAGCGGTAACTTTAATCCAACTCCCAGAGGTGATAAACAGCAGCACAGGGAGCGCACACGGCAAGTAAGGTGCTACATAACACAACTCTGAGAGCAAATAAATCAACATTGCAACCAGCGACTATTAAACTCATATAATGAATGCTTATCACAAATTTGTTTTAACACGCTCTTGTCAGACCTGTCGTTATCTTGAACCCTACAGCTCCACGTTGGGTCCCAAAAAGGATCGTTGTGGTTTAACCCCAGTCGGCGACTAAGCACCACACAGCCGCGCGCTCACCCTCCTGCAGTGGGATGGGGGAGAGAATCGGAAAAAAAAGTAAAATCTGTGGGTTCAGATAAAGACAATTTAATAGGACAGCAGAGGAAGAGAAAATAATAATAACAATAATAATAATAATGATAAAAGAATATACGAAACAAGTGACGCACAATGCAATTGCTCACCACCCGCCGATCAATGCCCAGCCCGTCCCTGAGCAGTGATCACTGCCCCCCGGCCAACTCCTCCCAGTTTATATACTGGATATGACATCATATGGTATGGAATAGCCCTTGGGCCAGTCTGGGCCAGCTGTGCTGGCTGTGCCCCCTCCCAGCTTCTTGTGCACAGGGCAGAGCATGGGAAGCTGAAAAGTCCTTGACCAGTGTAAGCACTGCTCAGCAACAACTAAACCATCAGTGTGTTATCAACATTATTCTCATACTAAATCCACAACAGAGCACTACACCAGCTACTAGGAAGAAAAAGAACTCTATCCCAGCCGAAACCAGGAGAGGAGGAGCATTCCTGCAGCGATGGAGTCATGCGGCACGGTGGTGAGCAGCACGCTTGCCGTCTTCTTGGTTCTACACCTGGGTGAGTCCTCGGCTCAGCGAACCCTCCCGGTTCTTACAGCCTTTCCACAAGCCTCACAACATTTGGAGTATCACCAGGTTTGGGGAGCTGCCCTGTAGAGATTCAGGAGTGGGGTTCCTGGGAGAGCCAGGCTGCACACCAAGCACGGAGTGGAAAATACCGCCCTTCACCCTGCCTCCAGCTGCCTGGGCAAAACCGTGTCTTTCTCATTACAGATTTGCCCTACAAATGCGATGCTACCCGCTCGCTTAGTTTGACTGAGGTCAATGTTACAAGATTTGGTGGACTTTTTAGTGCTCATTTTCCAAGAAAGGAAGGCAACTGAATAAGGCCAAGCCTGCATTTCTCAGACACTCAGCTTTGATTCCTCTGGTTGCAGAGGCAAGATTGGAAATCTTTTATGCACCCTAGAACCAAAAGCAAAGCAAAAGATACCAACTCTTATTAATAACATTTATAATTTCACAGTTTAAGACAAAATCATTACTTTCTGAGGTCCAATGTGTGATTATTGAAAATCTGTATTGGTGATGTTGCAGATCACCTACGATCTTGGAGGAATATGTAACTTGTGGAAAACCCTCCGTTAAACTCATGTAAACTTTTTCTTTTGCACTTCTGTGGCTCTCTAGTACCAGGGTCACCTGGGGGATCTGCAGGTTTGGCAGCTCTGACAGCTAACCAGCAGTGAGGCAGGAGACCACAACCCCCTTATTCCCAGTCCTACCTCTGACAACTCCATCTCCTTCTTATGGTCTCCTGCAGAAATCCTCTTTACAGTGAAGGAAAGGAAGTCGTTCTTCCAAGAAACCACTCCTAATGTTTCTTCAGCATTATACATCCTCCTGGGGGAGGAGTGGCTGGAGAGCTGCCTGGCGGAAAAGGACCTGGGGGTGCCGGTCGACAGCCGCCTGAACATGAGCCAGCAGTGTGCCCAGGTGGCCAAGAGGGCCAATGGCATCCTGGCTTGTATCAGGAACAGTGTGGCCAGCAGGACCAGGGAGGTGATGGTGCCCCTGTATTAGGCATTGGTGAGGCCACACCTCGAGTACTGTGTTCAGTGTTGGGCCCCTCACTACAAGAAGGACATGGAGGTGCTGGAGCGTGGCCAGAGGAGGGCAACAAAGTTGGTGAAGGGTCTGGAGCACAAGTCTTATGAGGAGCGGCTGAGGGAGCTGGGGTTGTTTAGTCTGGAGAAGAGGAGGCTGAGGGGAGCCCTCATCACTCTCTACAACTGCCTGAAAGGAGGCTGTAGCGAGGTGGGGGTCGGTCTCTTCTCCCTAGTAATGAGTGATAGGACGAGAGGAAATGGCCTCAAGCTGCGCCAGGGCAGGTTTAGGTTGGATATTAGGAAAAACTTCTTCCCCGAAAGGGTGGTCAGGCATTGGCACAGGCTGCCCAGGGAAGTGGTTGAGTCCCCATCCCTGGAGGGATTTAAAGAACGGATAGATGTGGTGCTCGAGGACATGGTATAGTGATGGACTTGGCAGTGATAGGTTAACGGTTGGACTCGATGATCTTAAGGGTCTTTTCCAACATTGACGATTCTATGATTCTATGATTCTACTTCTTTTACTGTCACATAGCCCTCATCCCAAGAACAGGAGCCTGACGTTACGCCAGCCTTCTTTCTTTCTTTTTAACTTTATCCTTTCATTTTCCTGGGCCTTCAGTCTTGCTCCATGCAAAAATTGGAAGAAGGGGTGAGCAAATTTGCCAGTGCTGCTTCCAGTCTTGACGGGGGAGCGAAGGAGGGCTGACATATGCTCCCCTGCCTTTTGCTACCAGTAGGACAACTAAATCTTGACCAGTGGAAAAAGGCTGTTTCAGTAAAACTGCTGACATCTCAGAATTGTGAATGATGGTGAATCCACCACAACCACTGGTATTTTCCCTGTTTCTGAACGTATGTGAGACAGAATAGCCGTTAGCCGGGTAAAGAGCCCAAAGTGGAGGGGAGGGAAGCTATGGAGCCGAAAGGAAAAAGGATTGATTCATTGATGAGACAAAGAGTGGAAAAAATCAGAAACTGAGGATAATCTTCCCAGTATCTGGGAGAGGGAGGAGAAATAGCTGCGTCTTTCTGGAGGGCTGGAGCCACCCTTCAGAAAATGACTGCATGCCTTTTTTGGTGGGTATTGACTTTCAGGTCTGATCCCCGTTATGGCTCAGCAGAACGAACTACAGATCGGGATGGCAGGACAGGGGGTGATCCTGAACTGCAAAGGCATACCTCCTAACACAGGTGTCACCTGGAAGTACTCTAAGCTTGTTATAAGGCTGTTTATGACTACCCATTTGAAAGGTAAGGCTTCCAATTCATCACCCCTTCTCCCCATTATATGGCTGAGAAACCTCTTCCCTCCTAACCAAGCTTATTTTTTCAAAAGGCAAAGCTGCCATGACCGATCGATCTGAAATCATCCCCATCACTAAACAACTGAAGGTGTTTGACTTAAGGCTCTCCGATGCTGGCATCTACACCTGTGAATATGGCTCTCACGCAGTCAGTATCTCACTGCATGTCTTTAAATGTGAGTGATTAGAGGGCTTTTATCCCCGAAGAGGTGAGGAGACTGTAGAGCTTGGAGAGACATCTCTGCTGGGATTCTTTAGCCAGCCATCATTTCTTCTGGCCTGGGCTAGCATAGTTCATTTCTCCTCCACCTCCAGGGCACAAAGTCTCCATATTCTCTTTGTTGTGACATTTGTCCCTCTCTCAAGAGGAGCTGACTTACTGGCTGAGCTTTTTCTTTTTACAGTGACGATCTCTTCAGATGGGCACTTCCTGCCAAATGAAGTCCCCAGGCTGACTTTAATGCAAAATTCATCCCATCCTCTACCCAATCTCAGCATCACATTGTTTAACAGAAACAATGACACAGTAAGACCAAAACTCTTACAAAGCAAGGCCCCTCAAGAATACATACTGGAGTTAAAGAAACTGGAGGCTACGGACAGCGGGACATGGATGTGCCACGTCCATTCTGACTCTCCATTGATTAATCAGGACATCCCCTTTGATGTGAAGGTGTTAGGTACGCGTCAACAAAAATGCAAATCACACACAGGCTCGGGAACCAGGGCTCCCTCCAGCTCATGAGCTGAGCTTTTACTTTCCAGCATCCCAAGCATTGGTGCTCCAGGGTCGATTTCCCAGGGCTTCCAACACTGCAGCTTGGGGATTGCTCTGCTGCCTGAGCTCTGTTCCACACTTGCTCCCATTTTCCTCTGCAGGCTTGGTGAGGAGAGGATCCTCCTCTCCTTGGGGTCTGTTCTCAGCTCTGGTGAGCTTGGGAGCTTTGGCTCTTTAAACCTATTCTCAGACACTAACGGTTTATCCTTCCTGGGGTATCTCGTGGCTTTTCTCCAAGTCCTCTTTCAACTGAGCACAGCGTGCATCTCTCCAGATCAAGGGTGGACACAGGAAAGTGCAGCCATGGCTTTCCCTGCCTCTGTATTCCTTGTCTCTTCTGAATTCAGGTTTTCAGAATCCAGATTTCGAAAGAAAGTACGCAACTGTTGATAGCACTGTCATCTTGTCATGGCGTCTGAACTTCCAGAAGATAGACTGGAAAGAAGGTTTCACGGGACAACTGAATTGGAAACAACAGGAAAATGCAAACGCTCATGAGCTGCTTGATTTCAATGTCACGGCGCGAGGAAAGCAGCATGAGACCAAAAAAAGCAGCCGCTTTCGGTTTGAGATACCTGAAAGCAAACCTGAAAGTACCATAGAAGTGAAACTCCCCAAAGTCCATTTCAACCACTCTGGGCAGTACCAGTGCCAGCTGGCGTACAACGGAAGACACGTGCAGAGCAAGATAGAGCTAGTGGTGATGAAAGGTGAGAGAAAGAGAAGTGGGTCAAGAGATGAGAAGCTGCAGAAACCTGGAAGCCACAAGAGTACAGGTGGACCCATCTTCCCATCCTCTCACTCACGTGTCCTTTTCTTACCTTTACAGTCTCAGCTAACTCTGTTGGGCCACTCCCCAGAGGGGCCGAGATGACCCTGATCTGCCAGGTCTCCAGTCCACTCCCATCCAACGCCCACTTGAGCTGGGAACGTGTGAACGGGACTCCGACGGACATCAAGAAGTCAAAGCAGCATGAAGTAAAGGTGGAGGTGAAGGTCAGGGCTGCAGGGCTGTGGAACTGTCACCTCATGGAAGGCGACGACAGGAAGATCAGCCTTAATTACCCCGTGGGTATGGAAATTAGCATCCCATCCCTGCCTCCACCCAAAAGCCTTGAAATGCTCTTTGTTTCTGTGTCTGAATACTTTTCTCCTTCCACAGAGGAAGCTCCTGTTTGGATTAGATATGTGATAATTGGAGCAAGTATTGGAGGCAGCGTACTGGCGTTTGGCCTTGCGTGCCTGTGCATCATCAATGGTATAAGCTGGCGGCGGAGAAGGGTGAGTGCTCTGGTCCCTGTGAAAGGTGGAGAGATGGCAGTGTCCCCAAACCACGGGAGGAGTCTGATTTTCTGTCTGAGTGCGGGGCAGAACAGATAAAGGGTCAGTCCTTAGACTCAAAGCAAATGATTTGAGATGGACAGTCTGCAGATGTCAGACAATACTTTACTGCCACTTCAGAGGAAAGCATTGGAAGCATAAAAATATCCAATCGATGTTTATCCCTTCTCTCCTGGCAGCAACGGGCAAAAAGGATGGCACGAGCAAGACAATACTTGCTGGAAAACAAGACGTGTCAGTGTCAACAGTAAGTGGCAATGAGGGCACCCAGAATGGACAAAGACCCTGGTTTCAAGATAGGGGGGCTGGGTGGTCGAGTGGGGAGAAATGGAGCTTGAGCCTGCTTGGTGCTGCAGTACAGCTGCATTTCAGCATTTTCAGGTCTCACTCATGTTAAGTCATGCTTAAGGTTTATTAGCTCTCTTTAATGAATCTCTGTTAACTGGGAAAGCTTTGAGCAGAGAGGTTTCACCTGAATGACCTTGATGTTGAGAGGTGTTAGCCAAACCCAAGCAGGAGCTCCAGACTCCTTTGATAGGTTCCACAGTGGATCTGGGACCTGGATATTCGAGGTTGTGGAGGTGGAAGGCACACAACCAAGCTCAAGGATGAAACCCAAACTTTAAAAATCCATGATGTCCATAATGTAATTCCAGCTCTGCTAGCACAGTGCTGGGCTGCAATCTGTGAAAATTGCCAATAACCTCCTGGGAGCAAGGAAAGAGAAGAGAAAAAATCACAGAACACTGTGAACCATGCCCTTTCCCAAAGGCCTTGGCTGATACACCATCATGTCCTGGCCCTTTTCACGGGAGCAAGGATTTCTCAGCAGAGAAGCTGCCCTTTTCCAGGTCTTTAAGCTTATATGGTATCAGGCATCAGAAGCAGCTGGAGAAACACCGACAGCTATCCTGTCACTGGAAGTGGAGAGCTAAGGACAGTATAAATGATTGCACGAACAAATTAAATCAATGTATAGGTACAGAACTGGACTTCTGCTTAATTTTCAGTGGTGACAGTGGCAAACTGATAGTTTCACCTATTTTTTTTCACTGTCACTGAGAATGCAGCGGGAGCGTTTATTGGCCAACATTACTTCATAGCTGGGATGTATATGTGGTGAAGAGTTGGTTGGCATAACGTGTCAAAGAATTCACCTCGTTTTCATCTACTTTTTCTCAAGGTTAAAAAATAATCCCCATAAGGGAAGGACAAAGCCCACACAGCTACATCGAAAACTAGATAAATCTGTGCAATACAAGTGCTGACACAGTTGTTCTTTAACTCTCTTTGTCAAGTAAGCAGCTCAGCGTAACTGAAACCTAAACCGCAGCCATGGGGATGCACAAGTAACCATTTGCATCCTCAGCTACAGAGCCGGGCAGTCATTCTCTACACCACACGAAAAACTGGGGGGTTGGCTGGCTTCGAGGTATCCGAGTGAAGCCTTTCACCTCTACAATACCGGTACTCACATAATGCTTTTCTCTTGCAGCCGGCTGAATAAATAGTATTGCAGCACTGGAGTCGGAAGGACTGAGGAAGTCTCTGCCTGTACCTAAACACCTGCCAGCCCATAGTGCTCTGTGAATCCACCTCCCTTTCTCCTGGTTTGATGTAATTCTTTATTCCTTCATCATTCCCCCAGTCTAATGCCGCGGAGGAATGCTGTCTAGGAGTCGATGGACAAGAAAAGAAACCCTTAAGGGTTATGACTGATCCCCAGTTCTACAATGAGAGACACTGAACAGAAGATATATATACACGTATATATATATGCTTGTGTTTTGCTCATGCACTTAATTTGACCTTCCTGTGGAACCAATTTTATGTGCTGCTTTTATCCGCCTGAGCTACAATAAATTACTTCGGGGTTGGGTTTTTTTTTTGCAAGCTGGAATAAATTTTCTCTGAGGCACTCTTGTCTGGTTCAAATTCACATTTTCCCCTTTCCTGCTAGGATGTGGAATCCTGAATCTCACTATCTCCCACCTCCCTGGCTGCCATGAGCCTTCCATAACGCACCGGCCCTCTGCTCTCCGGGAAACCTGTCCATCCTCATTTGCTTTTCCCGGGCAGTCTGAGCCCTACAGTACCCCCAGACCCATCCCTCAGCCTGTAGTCCTCACCTCTCCCACAACAAACCAACGCACAAGCGAAAACACCACGAGCAGTGGGAAAATCCAGGACTCATTTTGTCGGGAAGGCAGCTGAGGATACCAATAGCTTCTGGAAATCGGAGCCTGAAGAAGCTGTGAATGCTGATCTGGAAGGTAAGTTTGGGAAGGGGGTGACAAAGTCATTTCCTAGGAGAAGAAACCAGCCTTGGATTGAGCAAGCCCACCGAGTGTAGAGAACAGATGCTTCTGAGATAGCCACCAAAAATGGTTCTCACCAAAATGACTCTTTGTTGGCTCAAGCGGATGGGAAGAAGAAGTGAAAAGCCCAGGAAATTTAGGATGGAACTAAAAGCATGTTGCAGAGATACCAGAATGTCCTGAAAGAAAAATATTGTTAAAACATGTACACGGAAGCCTTGTGTTTATAGAAGTTATCCTACTGTCTGCTAGCGGCGGGTCAAAAAGGCCTCGAGGTCCTACAGCTGTCACTGGCTGCGGTCCAGGTTTATCTGTCTGCACTGGGCTTGCTGGGGGGAGGCAGAGAGGGGCACTGGGCTGCGGGAAGGGGAGAGACCCCCCCAGGGCGGCCGGTGCTGGAGGAGGGGGTTTCTCTGTAGCGGTCACGCCAGCATCACGCCGTTACCGACAGAGAAAAGGCAGGTGGCAACAACGGCAGAGACAACACCTGTGAGCCAGGGGAAATCTTTCCCCCCCGCAACCCCATCGCTACCCTGCAGCGGGGACGCAGCCCCAGGCAGCTGTGGCAGCAGGTGTGGGCCACCGCCGCCATCACGCCCGCTCCTCCACCATCATCCTCACACAAACAGGAGTGACGAAGGCCCATGCTGATGCCGTTTTCCTTCCCATAGCTTGTGCTTTTGCACACAAAACTCCATTAATTTGGGAAAAGCCTTGGTCTGTATCCTGGTGCATGCCGTCGCTCCTCCTGCTCCTGTCCTGTCCCTCAACTGCCAGCGTAAATTGGGTGCTGGTTGAGGCCCATCAGTCTGCTAAACAAGGCATCATCAGGGCTTAAGGAGAGGTCAGTTTTGGGAGCTGTATGAGGGAAAATGAGTGTAGGGTCAGCGGTGGTCAATATAACAATCATGACAAAGTGCTTGGCATAGTCCCCTCAACTGAAACCAAGCCCTGCTCCTGCAGTCCAGACCCTTTTCTTTAAATAACTGCTCAAGTACCCAAGTCTGCTCCTCTTTCCGCTCAGCATGGGTGTCCGGAGCAGAGGGATTCTCCTGTACCACCTGATCCCTGGGCAGGACAAAGCAGGACGCTGGGTGAGCATCCATTGTGAGCTCCTCCAGCACTGCAGCCATCTCCAGAGGTTCTGACGCACACCTGAAACTCCGGCAGCTGAACCAACCACCTCTGTACCTAAAAACACAAGCCTTGACCTTTTCAGTGAGATGCTCAGCCCGATAAAAAAAGACTAAGGTAATAGTGCCTACCTGGCCTCCAGCACAGGGTCCATCAAACCTGGCCTGTCCAGGATGAAATGCATGGGTAGCAAAGAATGCCCGCACCGATGGCTCAGAGAGCACGGAGGTGCCCGCGCTGCCTGGCAGCACTGCCCGCAGCTGTTGAAGCCAGGAGGCAGCACAGCCGCCCCAGCACAGCCCTGATCTCCTGCTAGCAGGCAGCAGTGCAGTCTCCGAGCCAGGCTGGTCCTCTCATGGGGCAAGGAGTGGCACCGCGTGGACGCGCGACCCTTAGGAACCCCAGTGCCACGTTCTGCTCTCTTCCAAGGGCTGGAAGAGGGATGCTGAGTCCCCGCAAGCGACCAAAGGCTGTGTCCCCACTCACAGCTGGGATGGCCCTTCAAAGCGCCGTCAGGCTCACGCCCCCACCATTGGTGCAGAAGGTCCCTCCGCTCGTTTCCAGGTGGCCTGGCTGGTGTTACAGCAGACACGATGGTGCCACTGGGATGCCTGTAAGTGCACAGCCGCATCCACAGATGCACAGCTTCCAGTTCTCCCATCTGGATGGGCGTAACAAGAATGATAAGCCTTCCTCAACACTGCACATTTCCTCAGCAGGTCTCCTGATCTCAGCAGTCGTGACCCTGCCCTACTCTACTTGAAACTCACCTGCAAGCACAAACCATTCTAGGCTCCGATCTCATAAATCTCTTTTTTTGGCAGCTCTCCTGTCTGTATCTTTTCATATGACGACCTTCTTTGTTCCCTAGATGCACAGACTGCCCTGATTGAGAGAAAAGTCATCCACAGAGCGAGTCCTAGATGGGCTTTGCTTTCCACCCGAGTGCAATACTGAAAGCTTCAGTGTGGGCTTCAAGGCAGTACAGAGGTGGAGGTTCAGACCACATAAGAACAAGCTTGTGCAAAACGTGTCTATGGAGATGTACTTGACGAGTTCCCAGCTGGAGTGGATTGCAGTAACGTCTTGCCCAGGCCGAGGCTGCAGTAATACAGCAGCACGTTCCCCTTCGGACACAACACGCTGCCTTCGCAGCCTGTGCAGCAGGTAACGCTGTGGCAACAGCGCTCCTCTGCAGCATTGAAGACAGAGATGAGACGCCAGGTGTCCCTATCAGATCGCTTTTGTCTGGTCCCTTCCTTGTGGCATCCCAGGGCTTTACAGGCTACGTTGCACGTATCCTGGTCCTCCTTCTCAGGAGGCATTGAGGACTTCTCCCTTTGCTAGGTGCAACAAGGGTGTATCTACACTATGCAATGGAATAATGCCTCTGCGTGACGCGAACCACAGTGACGTACAACTCGACAAAGCAGCAAACGCAATGACAGACATATTTTATCCTGTGGTGTGACAGCTCATCAGAGTAGCCCTGAGACGATGGCAGGACTCAGCAAGGCATACACGGCAATACTTACAAAAATGACGACGGCAACCAGAGCTCTCTGCAGTGATGTGGAAACATCACGGAAAGCAAGAATTTAGAAAAAACTGAGAAGTGCTGGTTTTCCCTAATGTGTTGGTCTTTCTGGTGCTGCTGTTCCCCACATTTCTGGGCTGCAGAAGGGAAAATGCTTCAGTCCTTTGGACCCACCTCCAATGCATGGTCCCCTGCCGGGACCCACAGACCTGCTTGCTCCAGCGGAGGACAGGGCTCAGCCGCAGCTGAGGCTACACCGCCCTGTCCAGGTTTGCTGAACCAGAAACACGTGGGCTGAAATAACCCCGGCCCATAGCTCTACCTCCCCGAGCCCCTCCTGCTTCCTCGTTTCTTTCTGGCCTTTGAGGGCACGCGCGGCAGTGATTCAGTGGATGCTGTCAGCCCGGATACGCCGAGGCAGTCCACGTGACTCACGCTCCCCGCGGGCTCTGCGGCCAAGCGCTCGCATCCCTCGGCCTTCAGAGTCAAATGACCCTGTGTGTTTCTTTGCATGTTCCCAAGGTCTAGAAGGGAGGAAGCTGTGCGCTTCAGGCTCTTCTAATTTCTTTTTATCTCAGGGGGAAAAAAAAAGAACAGTTTTCAGCGTCCATTTGAGTGGCTCATCAGCTTAATGCAGCTGCAGAAAGAGAGCAGCTTCCCTCTGCCCGTCTCGGAGGTGAGGGTAGAATAGGAGTACCAGATCCTTGCAGATGCTCAGCTCTGGACTGGTTCCTTTCTGAGCATATTCCCACGTGCGTGTTTACAAGGGGGGACCCCAGGGTTCGTTAGTGCGCTCACATCCCAGCAACCCCTTCAAACCACGGCGGGCTGCCTTTGCCTCCTGCGTGTCAGCATCCTTCCCCAGCGCCTCCCCTGAAGAAGTCTTTGGCTCTCCTCCTGTTCGTTTTTTATCCAGCTTGGCCGAGCCTTAGACATGCTTCCAGATTTGGAGAATTAGAGAATAGCAGAATAAGAGGTGGTGGCAGACTGCCTCGCTGGCAAGGAATCAAAAGGGAAGAGAGGAGAAATCCCAGCTCCTCGATGCTTCGGCACCAGCCAGCCGGTGTCAAAGTGCCCGTTTCAGGCTCCGGTGCTGGGAAGTCCCTCCTCTGAGCTTGTCTGCGAGCTGCGTGGAGGTGAGGTCCTGGAGATGAACAGCAGGAACAGCAACGCTGGCTCTGTAAGGACCACGGCTCCGGAGGGGCCACCACACCAGCTGGAACGAGGAGGGAAGCCAGAGAGCTTCCCTGGCACGGGCCAGCTCCTGAAATCCCAGCCTATTTTGAATTAAGAAAAGATTGTCCTGGTCTTGAGAAACTTCAGACATACTTAGACAAGCTAGGGGAACAGGTGGTAAACTGAAAATTGCAATTCTGTGTTACAAATCCAAAGAAAAGAAATCATTTCAGCTCCTTCCAGATATCTTAAGTTCCCCGATTAATGATTCAAGAGCTCCTAATTATCCTTTCTGTTTATGAGAACAAACAAGGAAGTGTTCAGTAATTTTGGAAAGTGGCATAATTAAGTACTGAAACGACATTTTTACATCCTTTACAGACTGGAACTCTCTGCGCTGGGCTATCAGTGAGGCCGCAAGGGCAGGAAGGATGAAAAGGGTGTCAGTAACACCGAGAAGAGCACACACGGCATTACCTCGGGCGGGGAGGGGGGCGAGGGAGCGGGAGGATATACAGACCTCTGCCAAACGGCCGGCAGCGTCACAACCACCTCGCATCTGAGAAGCCTACCCTGGTACTTCCTTTTCTCAAGGAAAATATCATATACAAATATTTATGTATGTGACAGAGGAAAAAAAATCTGTTAGAAGGTGCCCAGCTGTGGAAGGAAAAACATTCAGCTGTAAAAAAGCACCCACAAGTTCCAGTCCTACTTTTTACATTGCAAGCCTTTAATATTTCTGTGTAGCTCATGACCAGCGTTATTCGTCTGTCCCCTGATGTGAGAGCTATTACCACTTGCCCATTTTGCCGATGAATTATCCAAGAAACCTCACTAAATCTTTCCGTACGGTGCTAGAAATAGAATCTAAGGTTTGGATATGACAAATCTACATTGCAGCCGCTGTCTTTTCGGAAGGAATATGCTAACGCATCTGCTTGGCTGGATTCTTGTTAGCCATTAACCACACCCTGCTCAAAGAGCCAGGAAGGATGCCAGGAAACCTGCTTGCAAGCACACCGGCTTAGCCTCACAAGAGGCTGTGTAAGCCACGGTGGGGCTCTCAGGATGGATTTAATCGCGTCCATGATAAACGTGCGAAACCTCCCACGGTCGCTATCAAAGTCCTGAGTAAGAGCTGCGAACCGTCAAAGCCCCGTGAAGTCAGGCTGGCTATTCTGTCAGTGCTTTTGCTTTTCGGATTCTGGTGTTTGTTTCTCGGTGAATGAGCTCTGTTCCTTTAAAAATCCAGGGCACCTCTGGGAAAAGCATTTCCCTGGACCTGCAGAGCTTCTGTCCAGAAAAAAACCTCATCTTTATGCAATGAACTTTCCCAGAAAAACATGTCTTACCCTGACATTGTAACAGTGGTGCTCATTTGGGCCTGGATGCCTTAGGATATTCTAGTGAGCTACTGAGCCTTTAGACAACAGATCACCGGTCGGAGTCCAGCCTGGCTCTGTAGGAATTAAAAATCGCTGCCAGCTCTGTAAATCCTTCTAGGAGATGAGTCTGGGGGGGTCTCACTTCATGCCAGGACTTGCTAGATACAGAGGGAACGCTGTACCCGCAGGGAACCCTGCACCGTGGGGCTTCAGGATCCCCAGAGCCGAGCATCGGTGCTCCTTTGGACGTGCACTGTCAACACACAGCACATACGCCGCTGCGACCCACCGCTTATCAACAGCAGTGAAACCAGGTGTCTGGAAATCCTAGGCAAATAAAGAGAGTCTTTGAAATCCATTTCGATGAGATGGATGGATGGACGAGCATCTGCTGGGGAGTATGACTGCCCTAGGGTAAACGCACTCCTCCTTCCCACAGAGTTCATTCTGCTTCCCAGTAAATCTTCAATTTTGTGCTTTCGTTCCAACGAAGAACCCAGCCACATTTGCGAACACAAGAAGCCTCCTGAAGGCAGGAGGACCCGTCCCCACCCAGCTCTGCTCACCAACCTGTCGGGCGTAGCCCAAGCCATGAAGAGGTCCCTACCTGAGCGGAGCTGAGGCAAGCAGGCAGCATAGAAAGTGCCGGAAACTTGGTTCGCTGTTTCCCTGAGATAACAAGAGGATTTATTCACCCACGCAGGCAGGCTAACAGCTCACACTGAGGAGACTCAACTTCTGAATCAGAAGAGGATGGTAATGTGGAAGTTATCACATTAAGTGATTCATACAAATGACACAATTGGAGCTGCACAAATGTTTACATTTGTGGATACAGACCTTCGCACTTCAAGGCATGAACCCCCCGCAAATGCGAGGAGTTGAAAAGAAATGATCGATGGGGGCCATAATTGTCCCTTCTCATGTCTCTGGCTCCTGCCATCGCTGGACCGATCACTGAGATGAACCAGCTCAGGTGCTGTTCCACCGTGGCAGGTCCTGCGTGCCAGAGAATAGCCACAGCAGCACCGACACCACCCGCCTGCCTCAAAAAACCTCTCTTATCACCTCCCTGATGCAAAGCTGGGTCTGTTCTAGCGGTTCCTGATTCTACTCACTCGATGCAAACAGGTCTCGTCGCAGAGGTGATCTCTTTTATACCTCTGGAACTGCCTTCGCTGCTGCCCCTGGGCCTGAGAACCCGCAGCACCTCCAGCTTCCTTACTCAGGAGTCTCTCCTTCTGCTGACCATACAAACCTCAGATGAAATTCCTTGGTATCCAAGGCACTCGGGATCACCTCAGGCAATATTTAGAATGAGGTATGAGATCTGCCCTGTCAGAGGGGGTGATAAAGCTGAGCAGACCCTGGGTCTGTAGGGTCAGGTCCACTTTAGCAAACAGGGTGATGCAGCAGGAGCAGCTCTGTAGAGGAAAAGAGCTGACGCTGAGGACTCAGCGGCCATGTCTGGGGGCTTCCTTCAGACTAACCCTGGCCCAGGGGTTAGTCCGGGGTTAGTCCCAGCAAAGCTGAATTCTCATAGTCCTCACAGCACCTTTGCTGCAGATCTTGCAGGTCCTTTCACCTGCATTGTACATGTTCTCCTGATCCAAACGGAGGTGCTAATGCAGCTGCACCCTAACAGTCCGGAAACATGGACTCCCATCCCACCCAGTTCAGATGGAGGAGTGTAGAGATTTTGGTAGACGTCCCTTCTTAAAAGGAACAAAGACGAGGAAAGTGTTGGTGCCTTCACTTCAGTAGCAAGACGGTAACAGGAAAATGAGACACCTGTTGTCTCGTGAAGACTTTCTAGCCAGGCTTGCCCTCGCTGAGGTGAGGCAGCTGGCGGGGGAGCTTTATCCCTCCGACACGACCGACCCATTCCTCTGAGCACAACTCCCGCTCTATCTCCTTCCTTCTCTTCCCCTTTCCCTGTTCGTGGGACCACGCTGCTGGCTGGCGATGGAAGAGGCTATCACGGCAGCTGAGCAACCTGAGTCACCTCCGCTACCAGGGCTCACCCTGGGCACCCAGCGTCCTGGGCACCAAGCGTCCTGGGCGCCCTGCCCTCCAAGCAGCCCTGGCAGCCCCCCGTTAGCACTAGCTCTTTGCCTTTCCCCTCACATCAGCATCCATCCCCTCGGCGTCTCTTAGGGCCTGGCTGCCTCCTCGTAACCCTCTTTTTCTTTGGGAACGGGAGCCCGGCATCTTCTTGTCCCACGACTCCCATTCCCGGGGGCGGCCGGGCTCGCCCCGTGGGGCGGGAGGGATGGACGCGGGAGGGATGGACGCGGGAGGGATGGATGCGGGAGGGATGGACGCGGGAGGGATGGACGCGGGAGGGATGGACGCGAGAGGGATGGATACGGGAGGGATGGACGCGGGAGGGATGGGTGCGGGAGGGATGGGTGCGGGAGGGATGGATGCGGGAGGGATGGACGCGGGAGGGATGGACGCGGGAGGGATGGATGCGGGAGGGATGGGTGCGGGAGGGATGGGTGCGGGAGGGATGGACGCGGGAGGGATGGACGCGGGAGCAGCCCCCGCGGCTGGGCCCTGGACAAGCCCGGCTCCGGGAGCCGCGCGTAGCCGGGCAGAGCCGGGCGCAGCCTGGCCCGGGGCCGGGGCCGGGGCCGGGGCCGGGGCGGCGGCTCCCGGTCCCGCTGCCGCTGCCGCTGCCGCTGCCGGCCGGCCGTCCCGCCCCCTGGCTGCTCGGCCCGGCGGTGCTCCCGCCGCCGTCTCCCGCCGCCGCTCCCCGCCCCTCAGCCCCTCGCCGTCGCCCCGCCTGGCGGATGGCCGGAGCTCGGGGCCGGGGCGGCTGCCTGCGGCGTCCGCTGCGGCGGCCGGGGCCGGGGGCCGGCAGAGCCGGCGCTCACAACCGCGCGGGGCGCCCGTCGCCATGGCAGCGCTTGCTCCGGCGAGAGGTAAGATGGGTCCCTCCGGCCCCCGCCGCCGCCATCGGCCCCCGCCGCCGGCCCCCGCTCCGCTCCCCTCCGCCGGGCGCAGGGCGGCGCCGCCGCCGGCCACGGCCGCGCCCCGGGGGCTTCGCGGCCCCGGCCCCCGCCCAGCCCGGCCCGGCCCCGGCCCGGCCCCGCTTCGCTCCCCTGCCGCCCCTCCGGCCGTGCCCGGGGCTGCCGGGCGGGGGGGCGAAGGGAAGGGGCGGCGGGGCCAGCACCGCACCGGCCGCCCGCATCCCCCGGCCCCCCCCCCCCCCCCCCCCCGGGTTTCTCCGCTCTCCCTTGCCGTTATTCTGGGTCATCTTCCCCTCAGACCCCCCGCCCTCGCCTTCCCCTGAGTCAGCGGCCCCTCTCCCCGCTGGTGGGATGAAGAGGGGGGCTCTGGTCGGGGAGCAGGGCCAGGTGAGGATGGGTTTTTACCCGACCTGGGCATCCCGCATCAGCACCGGGGCTCTCCCGTCTGCGGGAGCGGGAGGACCGCAGCTCGGGGCAGAATTGGGCCCCAAAGGCAGCAGGGGCGGGAGGGTTCCTGCCTCATCCAGGGAACAGCGTGGGCCACCAGAACAAGCCGGGTGGGAAGGGCGGCAGAAGGAGGTGCCGCAAGGAAATTCATTTCCCTGGGATTATCAGGGCCGGCTAGCTTCCTAAGTGTCTCCAGAAGCCACAGGCCTAACTGCAAGAGTGGTGGCACCGAGGGGAAAAAAAGATGAACCAGGGCAGAAAGGGGGCATGGCCAATCCCACCATGGCAAAGTGCCCCAAGCAGGGAGGAAAAGCCTCAGGTGGTTACGGAGAGGGTGAGAAAATAGGGAGAAGCAAATGGGGAGGGGCGGGAACTGAGCCACTAGCTCAGACTGAGGGGGCACGGATCCATCCACAGAAAGATTAAGTTTCCACCTGCTCCAGACAAGGCACGGAGCAGGCCTATACCTTCCTGGAATATACTGCTTGGGCATCCCCTATAGATTAAGACAGGAGAGGAGGGTCTGGGCTCGTAGGACCGGGGCGCACTGGCAAAGGGGAGTATTCTCAGGACTAGGTTAGCCGTCTCGTTCGCTGGGTTGGTAACCGCAGGGTGTCTGGAGACCAAAGCTGCTCGAGCAGAAACGCGCTAGGCGGGCGAGGCGTGCGGCCAAAAGATTGGTGCTTCGAGACCGCGGGATGGCAGGGTGTTGCTGGAGTGGTGGCACGCACCCATGGATGGGACGGGACAGGACGAGAGAGGCAGGTTGCAATCCAGAGCGCTGGCGGAGAAAAAGCTGAGGTCCGAAGACTGGCGGAGCTGCGGGAGCTGTACAGCGGGAGCGAGGGGTGTCGGAGCGAGTGCGTCGCGAAGGCAGGACCCGCGGGGCAGGGAGCGATGCGAATCGGGCCTTCCATTGCAGAAATGGCGTGAGTAATGCTTTGGGTAGGGAGCCTCAGACTGGAAGGGCAGGGAGCGCAGGGGGTCTCAGCAGCACTGGAAGGAGTTGCTGGGGGCCGGAGGCCAGCCTGAGGTACGTAGGGACTGGTGCAAACCTGGCTCTTCGGCCCTGAAAGACACGGGGAGTGCTCTGCACAGCCTAAATCATGACCAGGTGTTTCTGTGGGCAAGGAGAGAGGGGGATCTGGGGAGAGAGAATGATCTTAAATTACTTTTTCTCTTTTGTCTCTTCTACAGTGAACCTCGTGCCCTGAGTCTCCAAGGGAACCTTTGAAAAGGATCTTCCCCTCCCCGCCATCTCCTTATTATTTGCCAGCTCTGCCCTGCGCCGTGCAGGGAAGCTTGAAAGAGCAGGTTGAGCCCTGGAGGACAGCAAAAAGGACGATGTAGCGAGGGTGCTGTGAGGTCTTGGATAGGGAACCCTCTGAATCTTGTTCCTCACCCTTCACTCTCCGCTGACGGCTCTCCGACAGCCTTTGGCAGGAACATCTACCTGGCCACGAGCGTGGCATTTGGCGAGAGGGGGATTACGCGCGGTGTACGCGCCACCCTCACCATTTCCGCGGGACCTTTGTCCTGCCACCCGTCTTCTCCGAAACTCTTGGCTAGCTCCTCATTCACTAGGACGCTGGGCAGCAGGCACCTGCTCCTACCAAACTGTTCGGAGTCCCCAGCAGTCCCTGTTTGCGTGTGGCCTTCACCAGTCCCAGCAGAAGGTGGTCCCTGAGAGAAAAGGTGCCTGGTGGGCACATGAAGTAAGGAGAGCTTTTTCTTTGGGGGAAGAGCGGAGGAGAGGGATGAAATAGATGGGGAGGAAAAAAGAAAGTGAGCCCAAGCGAGTGAGGGAAGAAGCACTGGCAAGCGTTCATGAGAGAGAGAGAGAAAGAAGGTGGAAGAAAGAAAAAGAAAGAGAACAAGGGAAAAAACAGGTGAAGAAGTTAGAACAAGGGAAAGAAATATAAGCAAACAGAAGGGAAAGGGAGGACTGAAAGTGAGACGGAGTTGACGGCTGCTCCGCCTAGCACCTGGTGGCAATGCCTTGAGGAACCCCTCCGGCGTGCGTACACCTCGCGTCGCAGCAGCAGCAGCAGATGAGGAGGGACGTGGCTCCCCCAGTGCAGAGTCCCACTCGCCCTCTCACAAAATCCCAGCGGCGGGGACAGGGTGCAGCCTAGCAGGGGTGGCAGCATGGGGGACTCTGAATCAGAGTCCACCTTGCACAACAACTCGCTGTGGTGGCTGGCGTGTGGGATGTTAGCGCTGTTGGCCAACTCTTGGATTATCCTCAGCATCACGGCCAAACAACAGAAACACAAGCCCCTGGAGCTGCTGCTATGCTTCCTTGCTGGGACCCACATCCTTATGGCAGCAGTACCCCTCACCACCTATGCCGTGGTGCAGCTGCGGCGTGAGTCCTCCGACTACGACTGGAACGAAAGCATCTGCAAGGTCTTTGTCTCCACGTACTACACCCTGGCGCTGGCCACCTGCTTTACAGTGGCTTCCCTTTCCTACCACCGAATGTGGATGGTGAGATGGCCAGTCAACTACCGGCTGAGCAATGCCAAGAAGCAGGCTCTGCACGCAGTCATGGGTATCTGGATGGTATCGTTCATCCTCTCCACCCTGCCCTCCATCGGCTGGCACAACAACGGCGAGCGCTACTATGCCCGTGGCTGCCAGTTCATTGTCAGCAAGATAGGGCTGGGCTTTGGTGTCTGCTTTAGCCTCCTGCTGCTCGGAGGAATCGTCATGGGCTTGGTGTGCGTGGGTATCACTTTCTACCAGACCCTGTGGGCACACAGAAGACGCCGGCGGTGCCGCCATCAGAGGGCGGAGGAAGCGTCATCCTGCTCTTCATCAGCGCACACCACTTTCAACGTGCCGGCCATTGTAGTGGAGGACGTACGAGGCAAGAGGAGGTCTTCACTGGATGGCTCTGAGTCAGCCAAGACCTCCTTGCAGATGACCAACCTCATCAGCGCTATTGTCTTCCTGTATGACACGCTCACTGGGGTGCCTATCTTGGTAAGCAACGAGTTCTCCCTTTCCCTTCAGAGCCTGCAGTTAAACTAAATTTCAGTTCCTCTCGAGTTTTAGAGAAGAAACTCTGTCTTCTTTCCAACAGCCACAGAGTTGCCGCATCTGAATCTGTGTTATTCTGAGGGTCGGTTTTAAAAAGATTGCAGTAATTCTCTCATTCTTCCACAAAAGCGTTTTCTTAAGACAAATCAAAGCTTGGGGCATACACACCACGCAGCTAAAACCACTGGTGAAAGTTTTAAGTGGCTAAGAGGAGAGGAAATTATTCTGCAAACTTACAGGGGGATCTACCTCTGTAAAAACAATGAGATTTCTGTTTCTCCGGTTTGCTTCTGGAGAACTGATACACCAGCTTTAAAAGCTGTTGCAGACAGGTTTTTTTTTTTGCTTTTATGGTCATAGTCAGCACTCAGGTTTTGGCTGGCTGGTTGATTCTCTGCAAAACTGGAGAGCTGGGGAAGTTCTCAAAGGGAACCATTAAGAGAACAGAGGCTTAGTCACAGCTTTTTTTTTTTTTTTTTTTTTTTTTTTTCCAGTGGCTGTGTCCTTTGTTAGCACCTATTTAGCTCCAGCTCGTAATGTGCACGGGGAAGAAGGGATGCTAACACCAGGTCTCATGTTAGAGATACGACAGCTCGCAATATGGTCCAGCAAATCTGGGGAAACACCCCAGGAACAGTTTTTCAAAGGGGCACAGGGTAATGACTTGATGAATCCTTTATAGACAGATTGTGTTCTACAGAATTGACTCCCATTATCTTGATCCCCGCTTCTGTCTTCGTTCTCGGCATTGTTTCTCTCTCTTACCTCGAAGGTCGTGAGCTTTTTTAGCCTGCGCTATGATACGGCCCCCACCTGGATGGTCCTGGCTGTGCTCTGGTGCTCCATGGTGCAGACCCTGCTGCTCCCCTCCTTCATCTGGTCCTGCGAGCGCTACCGAGCAGATCTCCGCACCGTGTGGGAGCAGTGTGTGGCTATCATGTCTGAAGAAGACGGAGATGATGGTAAGCTCCTCACCATCCCAGTCACCTTTCTTCACCAACCCCCTCCCCTACAGAGGAAAGAGGGGTCTGCCTTGGGAAAAGGACCTGACGGCACTAGGAGTGGTGGTGTGGGTGGCTATGCGGGATTCAGGTGATAGCTTGGAGTTGGCAACCATGAGAAAATTTATTCTGGAGAAGGCTCTGCCACTCACTTGCTGCCTTAGGACTCACTAGCATCCAGGAAAAATTAGTGCAACATCCTTCACAGTAGATGCAAGAGTAGAGACGATGTGTAGAGCTGCCAAACTGCAACAAAAATGACACACCGGGCCTCAGCCCAGCTCGCTGATCCTAAAGGTTCAAGTTCTGGCAATGAGCAATTCAAAAGCGAGACAGAAGAAACAGGGCAGTCTCTGGGTGCTTTAGTGCTGCTGCAAGCAGAAAGACGAGGTCCTTGTTCCGACGTGAGCCCTGAGGGCTGCAAGTAGGGCGACAGAAGTCAGACAAGCGTTAGGATGGCGTCCAGGTGCCCTGACAACACTCCTCTTCTGGCTGAAAAGTGTTGACTGCCGTTCTCCTCTTTGCCAACAGACGGTGTGTGTGATGATTATGGTGATGGCAGGATCTGCAAAGTGAGATTTGATGCGAACGGTGCTGCAGCTGTGAAGCGGGACTCCCGGGATATCAAGCTGCTACCCATGCACCACATGTTGTTGCCCCAGGACAAGGTGCACTACCTGCAGGTGAGCCGCGAGCTAGCAGGGGCAGCCCCACAACCCACTGCCTTCTCTGTCAGTCTCCCCCGCCTTGGTGTCCTCTTGACTCTCTTTGAGAAAGCCTCAGCTACTCCCCTCCTGTTCTGCCTCTTCACATCTTCCATCACCTTCCTCCTTCTCTGTTTTCCAGGTCCCTATCTCCCGGAGAATGTCACATGATGAGACTAACATCTTCTCCGCCCACCGCTCTGCTCCATCCTTCCTACACAAGTGGTCTTCATCTGACGACATCCGCATTTCCACCCCCCGCAAGCCTGGAGGCCCCGGCTTCTTGCCTCCTCAGCTGCACGACTACCAGCACCGCCGGCGGCCCCCAGAAGATGAGCTGACGACCCTACGGCAGTTTTTGGAGGGGGGGCTGATGCCCCGGGGCTCCAGCTCCAGCGCCTGCTTCTTCCGAGATGAGATCACCATGTTCATTGACGAGACGCCACAACCCACTCCAGCCTGCAGCCCACGGCACTCCCGTCTCCCGCTCGCATCACGCCGCGATCGCCGCCTCTCCCTTGGCAGCAGAGAGGAGGAGAATGCCGACCGGCCACGGCGCTGCTCCTTGGCTGGCAACGAAGCCTGGCATCTGCAGGACGGAGAGCAGGCGCCGCGTGAAAGGACCCTTGAGGCCTGCGAGGCACAGACCTTCCAGGATCCCAAACTATGAGAGACAGCATCGAAAACATTCAGTGCCATCACGATTTTTAAATAAAACTTCGAGTGTTCCCTTTGTCCCCGGACCTGATCACTAATTTGCATTCTCATCTTTCTCGCCAGCAGGCAGGAAACAACGGCACCCCACGCTGGTGGGGGGAAAAAGAAGTGGGACAGACCCGCAGACGGGAGCTCAATGACGGACGGACAAACAACCTGTGCCTGCTCTCAGGTTACAAACACACCCACCGCTGCCACCGCCACTTGGCACCCTCGCCAGTCCAGTCCCGGTCCCGTCCCTTTGTGAACTCCACCCTCGCATCCGCTCTGCCCTAAGAGACAAGACAGGTGCAGAATGGTATTAAAATTCTATATTTGGAGTGTCAATCGTGTATCTGTTTTTATATATTAGTAATAATTTTGTTTCCATAGAAACAAAATGACTGGCCCAATGTTTAATGAAGCTTCACAGGCTTCTGGAAGGGAAATGCGGAATGTGCAAGGCTCCTTTCCTCCCTCTCCATCCCGTTCTTGTCAGTGCATCTGGAAGGCAGCAGATGCTTAGCAGCCCAGGGAAGGGAATGAAGCCCGTAGAGGAGTTGTCATGGGAGACTGGGTGAAAAGTTTTCCTGTCCGTTTCAGGGTAGACTTAGGGTGCCTACAGATAAGCAGGAGCGGCCTCTGTGCTTTCTAATATCGCTCAGCAAAAGGTATTGCTTTGAGGCAACCCCAGGCTTGAAAACCATTAAATTCTCTCCAAAAAAACCCTGACCCATAACATCTTCTTTCACCGGTGCAAACTTGTTGATTCCAGTGTGAACTTTGCATGAAACGGGATGGCCCAAACTTCTCACCCGAACAGGAAAGCTGACAGAGCCTTCCAGGGGGAAGGCCCCTGACCGCCCACGCCATCGAAGCTGGGAGCGGTGAGGTCTGGAGCAGGTTCCTGCCCCACGCAGTACTCTTGGAAGGGAGGTGCAGAGGTAGCGTGTGGGAGATGGACATTCTGCCCGGTGCTGGCTGTAGTTCCAGCCATGGCCAAGGGTTTGGCTGTGTCAGAGGGGCTGTGGGAGACAGGTAGCCCTTCACCTCCAGAGGGCTTCTCCATGTGATGGAACTTGGTCTATAGAATCATAGAATCATTTAGGTTGGAAAAGACCTTTAAGATCATCAAGTCCAACCGTTAACCCAGCACTGCCAAGCCCACCACTAAACCACGTCCCTAAGCACCACGTCTCCCCAGCTTTTAAATACCTCCAGGGCTGGGGACTCAACCATTTCCCTGGGCAGCCTGTGCCAGGGCCTGACAGCCCTTTTGGGGAAGAAATTCTTCCCAATATCCAGCCTAAACCTCCCCTGGTGCAACTTGAGGCTGTTTCTTCTCGTCCCATTGCTTGCTACCTGGGAGAAGAGACTGACCCCCCCTGGCTCCAGCCTCCTTTCAGGCAGTTGCAGAGAGCGATGAGGGCTCCCCTCAGCCTCCTCTTCTCCAGGCTGAGCCCCCCCAGCTCCCCCAGCCGCTCCTCCCCAGCCTTGGGCTCCAGCCCCTGCCCCAGCCTCGCTGCCCTGCTCTGGCCACGCTCCAGCCCCTCCATGGCCTTCTTGGGGTGAGGGGCCCAGTGCTGAGCACAGCACTCGAGGGGCGGCCTCACCAGTGCCCAGCCCAGGGGCACCATCACCTCCCTGGTCCTGCTGGCCCCATGAACTGTGAAAGCGTGCCTCATCCCCGGCGTGGGTTCTGATAGATTAACCACAACCTCTTACGAGGCGCCTCGTTGGAGGGCTCTGGGTGCCCCGTACCAAAGGGAGGGTCGGGGCCGGGCGATGCTTGGCGGGCGCCTGGACGAAGGACCAGGGCAGACAAGCTGGTGCCGGGGCTCTGCTGGCCCACGCAGGACCAGCACCGGGCCGCTCCAGGCGCCCACGAAGCGGCGGGCAGGCCTCGGCCGGCGCAGCAAGGACCCGCTCCCGCCGAGCGACGTGGGGACGGCGGGGCCTGGCCCCCGCCAGCCGCCCGCTCCCTCACCTGGAGGCCGAGCTGCCCGTCCACCGCGGCCCCGGCCCGGCACCGCCCGCCGGCCCGCCCGGCCCGGCCCCCTGGGTGGGCCTAGCCCGGGGCCCGCCAGGAGGCCTGCCCGCGCCGGAGCCCCTCTCCTCCTCCTTCTCCTCCCCGGCGGCTCGGCCATGGCCTCCCTCCTCTGCCTCCTCCTCGCCGCCGCCGCCGCCGCCACGTCGCCGGGCCGCCTGGTCCCCTACGACCTGCTGTACGCCGACGGGGTGCGGGCGTACTTCGCCCGGGATTGGGGACGGGCGGCCGAGCTGCTGCAGCGCGCCCTCCACAGCTACGCGGAGCTGCGGGCGGCCCGCCGCGCCTGCCGTGCCGCCTGCCGCCGGGAGGCGGCCTTCCTCGGCGGGCCGCCGGGGGCCGGGCCCTGGGAGGCCGCCCTCTTCGGCCGGGTGCTGCAGCGAGCCGACTGCCTGCAGCACTGCTTGGGGAACCGGTTGGGCGCCGCGCCCTCCGCCCACCGAGCCAGCCACACCATCCGCCGGGACTTCGAGCAGAGGGAGCCCTATAACTACCTGCAGGTCGCCTTCTTCCAGGTGGGGACCGGTCCCCCCGGGGTGGGCTTGCGTTGGGAGTTGCCACCCCCGGGCAGTCAGCAGAGGCAGGGGGCTCTCCTGCAGGGCCACCGGAAAGGTGGTGGTGGGCAAGGGCTCGCCAGCCCGGGGCTGGGGCTGTCGGGGCGGCGCAGGGTGACTGCGGGGAGCAGCCGGGGCGAGGGGTGGGTGCGAAGAGAAGGGGGCCCGCAGGAGCGTGATGGGCGCCGCTGCCTTGTCTCCACAGCTGAAGAAGCTGGATCAGGCCGTCTCCGCCGCTCACACCTTCTTCGTCGCTAACCCCCAGCACCTCCAAATGCGGGAGGACATAGAGAAGTACCGGCGTATGTCAGGGGTGAAGTCGGACAACTTCCGAGACCTGGAGGCCACGCCGCACTGGGTGAGGGTGCGATGCAGAGCCAGGCATCGGCAGCTCTTATCCCGTCCTAGGGACCAGTCTGGGACTCTGATCTGTTCCCACGCAAGGGTCATGGCTTGAGACAGGGTCCCTGTACATAGAATCACAGAATGGTTTAGGCTGGAAGGGACCTTTAAAGATCGCCTAGTCCAACCCCCCCCTGCCATGGGCAGGGACATCTTTCACTCGATCGGGTTGCTCAAAGCCCCGTCCAGTCTGACCTTGAACGGTTCCAATGATGGGGCGTCCACAACTTCTCTGGGCAGCCTGCTCCAGTGTCTCACCACCCTCATCGTGAAAAACGGCTTCCTTATCTCCAGGCTAAATCTACCCTCTTTCCCTTTAAAACCGTTGCCCCTTGTCCTGTTACTACAGGCCTTGGTCAGAAGTCTAGCTCAGTCTTTCTTATAAGCCCCGTTTATATTTGAAAGGCTGCAAGAAGGTCTCCCTGAAGCCTTCTCTTCAGGGTGAAGACAAACGCTTGCAAGTGTGACACAGAGACTTTCCGCTGACAGTTACGGCAGGCTGCGGGGCCTTGGAGAATTGTATTTGGCTTAAGTCCAGAAGATTTGCTGTCACTGCGTGGTGGGCTGTGCGTGATCAGGCAGGCCCCTAGATGTCAGCACTATCCTGCGAGCGACTCCGAGTCTCAGGGCGTCCTTTGGTGTCACCCACACTGATGAGGGACCTGGATCTGTCCTTCGCAGGAAGCATATGAGGCTGGGGTGCAGCACTACAATGCAGATGAGTACATGCAGGCTGCGGCCAAGCTGGAGGAGTCACTCACAGAGGCACTGTCAGCACTGGAAGAGTGTCGTGCCCTGTGTGAAGGGCCTTGGGAGGATGAGGACGAGGAGGAGGAGGAGATGCAACCTGGCCTGTATGAAGCCATTGCAGGTAGCGTTAGGGGCGCAGAGGGCTGGGTAGGAAGGCCATGCTCTCCATACTGGACAAGCCCCATTTCCCAGCTCTCCTGTCTGGAAGAAGTGTGAGCTACTGCCTTTCTTGCTCCTCTCTCTTGCAGCCCATTATATTCAGGTTTTGAAGTGTAGACAGCAGTGCGTCCTTGAAATTGCCACAAAGCCGGGACGGATTTCTGCCACGGAAGATTTCATACCCTCTCATCTTGATTTACTGCAGTTTGCCTACGATCAAGGTGAGCGGAGTCACAGCGGGTCATGCTGTGGCACCCCTAAACTTGCCCTTTGCCTCTGGACTTGGAGGGCGGCATGTCATGGGGAGAAGTGGCACACTGACCTGAGCTCTACCTCTCTCTCCCCTCTTCTGCCTCTTCCCAGAACCTCTCTTCTCTTGCTCAAGCCTGTGGCCACCTTGTGGTCCCTTGGTCCCTTGTGGTCCACTTCAGTCTCTTTGTGCAGCTTCTGTAACGTGCGGCTGTTCCCACTTGTTTCCTCCAGCGCTCTCCATTATTCCAAGTCCTTGCTCCAACTGTCCGCTGTGTATTTTATACCTTCCTTGTCAGTACGTGGCTCCAGACCAGGCCCCCGCTTCCTATCTAGGGCGTGCGCATGCATCTCATCTCAACTGTGGTGTTCCTTCGGAGTCAGCCCTGCCTGCCCCACTGAACTGGTGGCCTGTCATGACATTGGTCATCCTGTCACCCTGTCACTTTCACACATCCCCCAGCTCTTGGATACCTCTGCTCCTTCCCACGCTGACCCAACGGTCTCTCATCTCCTCTGTCAGACCATTGGTAAAACTTGTATCTCAAAGAAGCCTCCAGACCCCTCATCATGTCTGTTGGCTGAGGGAGGTGGGACCGTCTATTCTTCCAAATATATACTTATTTTTTCTCCATCTCCTCTGAACAAGCTCCCAATAGGTATTGAAAGTGGGCCTGTTCTTCACCAGGCTCATTCCCTGTATTCTCTGCCCATCGTTGGGTAGAGGCCTAACTAGACAGGGACTGATGTGTACTCGGTGTAAGGCCTCCTACTGCCGGATCCTGACCGGGGCGTTGGGTGCTGCTGGCCTATACAGATTTGCTGCTAACGTCAAGTCTTTCAGAGACATATCTGTTCTGTTCTTTCCCTGCTCAAGTTGGGAACCAGGCACTGGCTGCTGAATGTGCTGCTTCCTACTTGCTCTTCTATCCCACGGATGAGCCAATGTTGGAGAAAATGAAGCAGTATCGCACAGAACTGGGAGAGGACACAGCTGTCACAGCCAGAGAGGTAGTTACAACCCCAGGTCTGTACTTTTCGACCCTCCCCTGTTCCATACGACAGGATCACAGTCCAGGAGACAAAAAGGGAAACGTGTTTCACTGCAGATATGTGCCAAGCCCAGGACTGAAGAAACAGGAGCCTGAGTTTACTTACAGTCTGTACCAGGCAGGGTCCCTTCAGGACAGAACCGGGCTTTTGTAGTGCACAGCAGTGTGTTGGGGCAGGTTTCTGCCCTGGACAGGGATGGGGTTGTCTGTTGTGGGGTGGTTGTTTGACAGCCTCTTTGCTTCCTTAGAGTATTCAGCATTACGTGCAGAGATCTTTGATGGAGAAGAAGTTGATTTATTATGCAGTGGAGCATCTAGGAGGAACGTTTAACGACCCTGTAAGTAACGGTATCATCTTAATCTTCCTGCCCTGATTTCACCAAGACAGTTGCCAGAATTCACTTCTGTAGCACGTGATCCAGAAAGGATCAGATGCTGATGAGAAGGACCCCCAAGTCCTTATGAGGTGGATCTTTAAGGCCTTTCCACTGCTCCAGGACTGAAGTTAGTTTGAAATTGCTGCTGTAACCATATGCATTAGCCCCATCTGGCTGTCATCAGAAGCAGGCCAGAACCATCGGTCTGATACTCACTGGAGAAGCGGGACAAGGAACTGGCTGTTTGACGTGATCCAATGTGGGAGAAGTTTGTTGTGTCCTGAATGGTCTGCGTTTGTTCCTACAGGATCTTTGGACTCCAGATGAGCTGGTGCCTGAAAGCCTAAAGGAGAAATACAGGTAAGGTTGGCCAAGTCGACTAGGACTGAAATCTGTGGGTTGGACTGCAGGGTGGTACAAGGAACAGTAATCCTGAGGAATGGGCAAAACAGGAACAGGAAGGGTGTGAAATGCTACCGCAGAGAAGGTTTAGGCATAGCTCTGTGTACTGACAGCCGTGGTCTCTGTTTTTTCCCTTGCTCCCGAGAGAGGATCAGGAGAAGCAAAAGCAGGAAACTCTGGATGTGGAAGAGAGGGAGAAGAGGGGTGAGTAAAAGAGCTTGAAGAAGGACTTGGATGCAGTCAGCCAGGCTTAGTCAGGCTAAGTGCTGTCTTTTCTTCCATCCTCAGACATTTGAATGCTAGCATAGATGCAGACTGACTCGAATGGCTCAGCAAGTCTTCTCACTGTTTCTTTTCTCCCTCTTTGATGCATGTGTAACCTTGCAAAATCTCACTGCGTACATCTCTGGGATGGCAGCTCAAAGAGCACTGTGGCTGGAGAAGCTGAGAGCAGTGGTGCCTGAATATGTGCCAAGCCTGTGGACATGCAGATGTTCAGTGTGGCAGGAGTGTCTACACCAAACCTGGTTCAACTCCACCAGCCCAACTTCAAACAACATTTTTCTGAAGGGGACAAAGAGAGAGGCAGGGGGAATGGAAACTGGAAACGGACTATTCGGCTTGGGCAAGTCTTTCCCTGAAAAACACAAGTCGAAATGATTTGTGGCTGAACGCTATAGGCTGCTGTGCAGAGTCCCGTGTTCTCGCTGGTCCTCTATTCTTATGTGTGGACACACAGCCTCTTGCAGGGCGTAGAGTCTTTGCTTGAAGTGACCCCAGGTGGTTCTTTGCTGTGACAGATGGGAGAGCAGATCATTCTGAGGGCCTGAGTGCCTTGGCATTCCTGACCATCCAGAGGTCAGAGGGGGGGGAAAAAAAGGCCAAAGATCAAAAGATCAAATCACCGACTAATACCCATTGCTTCTCTTTGGGGCTGAAGAAAGTAGAAAGCTTCACTGGAGATCATTCTGGGATAAGATGTGTGCTCGAAAGGAGGGTTGATGGAGGTGTTTACCTGCTTCTTTTCTCCAGAGCCTCGCCCCAGTAGGCTGGACCTGTTCTGCTGCTGCGATCCACAGTGCACTCAACTTTCCCCAGCTCCCTGCTGCTCTCCCAGCAAGCCCCAAGTTTCTGCTGGCTCCTGAAGCACTCACTGTAGGCCAGCTTCCCCAGCTGATGCTCTGGTTCCCCTGAAGCATGTGAGGGGTGCACGTGGCCCAGGTCTGCGAGGGATGGGCCCTTCTGGGGAACTGTCCTGTCTTCTCAGAGAACGTATAGTGTCTCTCCACTTCCTTATCCAGGCTGGGGGTTGGTGGCTGAGGGCTTCTTGTCCAAAGCTCGCTCATGCCTATCTGTACTTGCTTTTTGACAGGTCCTTTGCCTTTTGAGGGTATTGCTGTCACGATGGATTCCCGCCGGATGAATGGTACCCAGAGGGTTGTGTTCGACAGAGTGCTGACGGAGTCTGAGTGTAAGGACCTTCTCCGGCTGACAAAGGTGAGGCCTGGGTCTTGTAGGGGCTCCTGTATGTGTTCTTTCCTCCTCAGCAGGCAGGGTTGTAGTGTTTCCATGGAGGAGAGATGGCAGCCTAATGTCTGTCATCCGTATCCTTCTATTCCAGGCAGCAGTTGAAGCAGGAGACGGCTACCGGGCAAGGCGGTCGCCTCACACCCCACATGAGAGATTTGAAGGGTTAACCGTTTTGAAGGCCATGCAGGTACGTGGCTCTGTGAGTCTGCCACCACCTTGATTGTCCAGAAAGAGTGTTCGCCACCCGAGCGTTTTTCTCTGTGAAGTGCGCTCCGGATGGGGTCGTGGGTGTGTTATCTTCCTCACAAGCACATGTGCGGTCTCCTCTGACCCTGTTGCTCCACGATCGTGTTTAGGCACGTTGTACATGGAGGGCTTGACAAATGCTTTCTCTCCTTTTCTTTCGGGATTGCTACTTGTCCCTGTGCGGTAGTCTTACAGACATGCTTAGCTTAGAATTGGAGAATAAATTAAGGTGGAAGGAGCCTCTGGAGATCTCTAGTCTGACCCCCTGCTCACAGCATGGCTAATTCCAAAGCTAGATGAGATCCCTCAAGGCTTTGCGCGGGCAAGTCCTGAACGTCTCCAAGGGTGGAGATTCCCCAGCCTCTCTGGGCACCTGTTTCAGTGCTGTACCACTCTTGGGAGGATGAAGTCTTTCTTCGTATCTAACCAAAATTTCCCTTGCTGCAGCTTTTGCCTGTTGCCTCTTGTCTTTTCAGTGTTTCCCTCTGAGAAGAGACTGTCTCCATCTTCTCTGTAACCCCCTTTTAGGTGATAGGAGACTGTAATTAGATCCTCCTTTGGCCTTCTCTAGGCTGAAGAAACCCAGCTCTTTCAGCTTCCAAGTCATGTGCTCCAACACTGATGCCATTTTAAGACCCTTCACTGAAGACTCGCTCCAGTTTGCCAGTGTCCCTTGTGTACTGGGGGACCCAAAATGATGCTGCGTTCCAGATGTGGCTTCATGTGCTGAGTAGAAGGAAAGAATTGCTGTGCTGTACAGGTGTACTCCTGACTTATATTTACATGAGAAAGCACGTTATTTTCGTACATGTGTGACACAGGTCTCTTCTGTATTCTGTACGTGTATCATTTCTTAGAGTATCTTTGTATGTAAGTATTCTAACAGGCTTGTTTTTCACTCGTAGCTGGCCCAGAATGGGGACGTGGACTGGAGAGACGCCAAATTGCTTCTGCAGGCCAGTGAGAAATCGCGGAAAATCATAGAGTCCTATTTTACTCCCGGAAAGAAACTCCATTTCTCATTCACACACCTTGTGTGCCGCACGGCTGTAGACGGTAAAGAATCTTTCACCCTGCTAGTCCCTGTGTCCTGGAGAGTCTCCTCAGCCCCAGCCATGTGCCCTCAGGAGACTCTCTCTCCTTTGCTCTCACTGTGTCCCTTTCGCTCTGCCTTATTCTCCCTTGCAACTGAAAATGCCCCTGTTCTTTTTTGTAACTTCCCTTTTCAGAGGAACAGGAAGGTCGCATGGATCTCAGTCATCCTGTCCACGCTGATAATTGCCTCTTGGATCCTGAGGGGCAAGAGTGCTGGAAAGAACCACCTGCCTACGTGTACAGGGACTACAGGTAAGAGAAGAAGGGGACCTGCATTAGATCATGTGGAGATCAGAACATCTCCCCGGCCCCATCAGAGGATGAGCTCAGCTTATAGAAACCAGGTGATGGGTTGTTGGCTCAAAGCCAGCCAGGACTGTAGCATCAGGCAGAAGGCCGTATCGGTGGCTTCAGAACGAGGTGTGAAACACCTTCCCTAGGCTGGGAAGAAGATCTGCCCTTTCTCCCTCCTCCCAGCCAGCATTAATGGAGAGCAGAACCAGGCTGGGAGGCTGCACGGACATGTTATCAAATTGTTGTCTTGTGGGTCTACCACTACAGTCCACTGCCAGCCCTTATGACAGTCTGTTTCTTCTAATCAAGTTCTGTCTTTCACAGTCTTCCGTGCATTACAGGAGAGGGAGAACCAAGCTCCTTCGTTTCCTTTCTTTGAGCAGTCAGTGTACTTTGGTGACTATTCTCTCTGTTCATCTCTCTCAAGATCCACCGCCAATACTTTGTGTTAGGTTTTTCCGTTCCATGTGAGAGTTTTTCTCCAGCCTGTGGCAGGTTTTGTTACTCGTCTGTGAAAGAACCTGAAATGTATTTTAAAGATGGTGGCAATTGTTGCACGCTGCGGCCAAATGAAGGCAGTTCACTACAATTGATTCCTCCTATTTACCATCCCATCCCTGGGCATCCAGATATCTTATTTGCCTTTTCTTTGAGCGGTAGCTGTACCCAGAGCAGAAATCTTGGCTGAGCAGCCTATGGTAAGGATGTGGGACTTAGAGGGAATTCCAGTATCACTGAGTCCGTTTCCCTGCTGATGTAGGTGTTGACTTAGTATAGGCCGATTGTAAAGTTAGCAGGCTCTGTCATGTAACCGGTTAGATCTCTGTCCCTCTTGTGGGAAAGCTGTCCTGTCACCTCACTCCTCCCGGGGTAGTGGGCTTCTCTGGCTTCTACTTGAATGTGTGCTAAAATATCTTCCTAAAATATCTTCTATGCCACTGAGCTATTTCCAGGAGTATTCCTGTCCTCTCGCAGAGTGAACTGTGATTGACCAACGAACCTACAAGGCCTGAGCTCGCTCTTCCAGCGTCCTTTTGAAAGAGGTCCCTGTGCTCCAGACTTCCCGGATCTCTTCTGTGTATTTGTGCTATGGTTATTAATGAAACGATTGAACAGGATTGGGCCCAGGGGTCCAAGAGGCCCCGGCGATCCTCCTCCAGGCAAACAGTGCTCCTTTCGGTGCCGGTGGTACGCTAGTCGCTGTGTGCTGTTCACGTGCTCTCCTTCACCTTCTCGGTGTTCATTAGTAATTTCTCTAGCGGCACCATTCTCAGTGCTTTTACCGGAGTCCGAACTGCTGAGATCGAGCGTTGTTCTCTTTCCCTTGCAAATCGACTGTTTTGTCAAAGATTGCGTGGCTAGCCCAGTCTGCTTTTAGTACCCCCGTTCTAAGACCGTTTCGCGTTTACCTCTTGTCCTTCAATTATCCTTCTCCTCAGAAATGGAACCTAAAGCCCTGCAGACTACTGAGGTCAGGCGAACGGGCCTGTTTATGCTTCAACCGTTATCCCTACCCTCCTGCCCCTTCATGCGTGCGAGAGCTATCCTTGCTTTTCTCCAGTCATGTTACCACCCTGACTTCACGGTCTTATTAAAACCCTATGGCAGAAGAGCTATAACTTCCTGGGTTTCAGGGTTGGTAATCCTCTCGCTGCCCTTAATGTTTTGCTTCAGCAGCCGCAGTGTTGATTTCGATTTCTTTCTCCCTGTCCCTCTCTTGCTCCTCTGACGTTTTCTATCAGCTTAATTGGAATGCCAAGAGGAACTCGAGTAGTTTGTGGTTCATTCTTTCGCCTAGTTGACTGTGGTCTCACCTGCACTGCACAGTGGCCTCATTACTTCCCTTTTTGTCTAACACTAGTGAAGCAATTTGTTGTTTTCATTTTCTTTTCTGCATGCACTAAGCCTCTTTTTGACCATTCTTATGCTCCCCTGAAATTCCTTGACTCTCAAGACATGACTTTCTTTGCTGATCGGTCTCCTCTTCCAGGCTTCGAATTATTTCCAGTCTTAAAACATCATGTCATGCCAGGTCAGAACCAAGGTCTGTCTAGTCCAGGGTGTTGTCACAGCAGTGCCACAGATGCAGGCTGCAGGGGATTAAAGAAAAAAAAAAAAAAAACAAACGAGGACAAGCACGTAGATCTAACTCCCTGGCATACTCTCCTAGCCTTCTGTGGCTGGCAGCTTGAGGAATCCCCTGAATTAGGCACTGCCGTATTTAACATGCCCAAATGTTAACTGGTCTAGTCACTTTTTGAACGTGTGGGATCATTCAGGTGCCACAGCCTCCTGTGACGAGGAGCGTGGGGAAGCACCTGGGAGGAATGAGCTTCACCCTCCATAGGTCCTCTTTCTTTTTGTCCACAGTGGCATTCTCTACCTCAATGATGACTTCCAAGGTGGGGGCCTTTTCTTCACTGAAATGGACACTGTGACTGTCACAGTAAGTCTGGGACTGGCCAAAAGAAGGAGGGAGGACTGAGGGTGAGACTTAGTCTGGGCAGGAGGACATTAGTTGGCTATTGGATCCCACCGCTCCAAAAACAATCCGGTGCCGGTGCTGTGGCAGATTCAAATGGGGACAGCTAAAGGCAAATTGAGGCAAATCTCGGACAGAGGAGAGGTTAACTCCTTTCTAGCTGAGATGTTCCAGGCTCTTGCAGTCTGTGGGTGTCTGTGCTGTGGGTTGTCCCTTTGATTCTCTCTGCTCCCCAAGGTCTGTCTTGCTCACAGACTGGCAGTGGATGCCTAGTGGATCTCTGCTCTTCCACGTTCCCAGAGGCAACCTTACCTCTGTACAACGACCGTATACCCCAGAGCAGGGGGCTGCTGGCTTCATTGTCTCTTCTCTCTCCTGGCAGGCTGAGGTGCATCCGAAGTGCGGGAGGCTGGTAGCCTTCAGCTCTGGCAAGGAGAACCCCCATGGCGTGTGGGCAGTGAGCCGCGGCAGGCGCTGCGCCATTGCTCTCTGGTACACACACTCCCGGGAGCATGCTGAGCAGGTAAAGGAGCACGCTGGAGAAATGGATACGAGTACCTCTGAGCTAGATCAAATCCCTCTGAGGAATGGCTTGTGGGCTTTCTCGTGGGGCAGGGCCTAGTGCAGCAGCTGGGGGTTGTCCTCTGACAAGGTTATCTGGTGGAGGGGCCGGCCTGTGATGGGTCCCGCAAGAGAGAACGGGCTCTGGGGGGGTTGGATGGATGTGGCAAAGGCAAGATGTGTCTTGTCAGCCCCTGCGAGCCGGGCGAAGACCCTAGCAGGGAGGGGTTCACATCATCCCTGTTTCTGTGGCTGCAGGAGCGGGTGAAGGCAGAGGAGCTGATGGAGCAGAGGGCTGTGGAGCAGCCTGATGGAGAAGAACGTCAGGGGGCTGATCACGGCGGCAGATCCTCCTCGGAGCTTCCCGTTCCCAGCGGCAGCACCAGGCCCACGAGCCGGAGACACAAACCTGGCTCAGACAGGACACAGCAGCCCAAGGAGCTGCGGGCCAGAGATGAGTTCTGAGTATGCGGGGCCCTGGGGGCAGGACTGGCACGCACCGTGGCCTGGCAGGTCTTGGTAGCACCGGGACCGCAGAGGCCTGGAGCAGTGTATTAGCATGCTAGAGCCGTAGCGATGGGGAGGGATGCAGCTTTCTTCTCTGTGACATCTCAGCAGCTGAAAAACGGGAGCAGGGACAGAGTATTAAAGTCAGTGACACCAGGAACTTTCTTCACTGCCTCACCGACGTGTTTGTGTCACTCAGAAGTAAGAAGGCAGGGTCTCCTCACCCCGCTCCTCTTGGTGCCAGCTTCTTGGTCATCCAGGGGCAAATCCGAGAGGGGGAGGAGGAGCCTGGGGTCTTCGAGCAAGGGCTGTCTCACATTCAGGAACTCAAAACAGAAGCCTCTGAATTTCCTAGGTACCTACAAACTCCAGAAACTCACAAGTGGTCTGAGAGAGGGAAGGTGAGGGGCTCTGAATATATGGAATAAAAGCAAAATGCTGGACAGAGATGTTGGTGGGAGCTTCAGTCTGTACGCCAGGAGGGAGGCATACACGCTCATTGCTGATGGAAATTTAATTAACAAATAGTGGAAGGAGATTGAGCCCTCAGTGAAAGAAAACAAAGTATTTACCCAGATGCCAGCTACTTCCAATAAGGGAGAGCAAGAGAAAAAGTCAGCTCTGCCATGACTGGAAAGGGTGGGGAGTGCCTTTAAGGAAAAACACTGTACGCTCACGTTTCCCTGCAGCAAGGCCTCTCTTCCTTTTTTTTTTTTCCCCCCGTTCCATGCACCAAATTGCCCCTGAAAGCAGAAGAGGTATTTTGTCTTATCATTTTCCACCCTGATACGAAGACAATCTGCTGTCACTGCCCAGGGGATTAGTGTCCCGAGATGGGATTATATTGTAGCCAAACAGGAATTGAATGGGGTGGATATGAAATATGAAAAAGAGCAGTGACCCTTTTCCTGGGAAGCATCAGAGCCAGAGATCAATCTGTGGTCATGACATACACAGGCCGTGATGAGAGTTGTGCGTGGAGACCCCCAACTACGGTTCAGCTGGAAGAAATCTGTAGGGCCAGGGCCGGTGGTGGGAGAGGTGGGTGGGTGATGCTGTTGGCACAGAGCCCCTGCTCCGTGGAAAGGGAAGCCTTTCCTCAGCCTGAATCCCGGCGCGTCCTTAACATGCAAGCTTGGGAGACCTGCACCAGTATCCCTTTTTGCCTCCCGTCCTTCCCAGTGTCCCAGGAAAAAGATAATTTGATGTGTGCCTTTCAAATTCCCTCTCCCTGGCAGGAGGTCCGTCACATCCTAGCACTCGCATGTCCGTCCCGATGACTTCTGCGGGGGCACTGGATGGCTCCCGCTTGACAGGGACGTGTTGGAGGGTGAGGGGCCAGCGTCCGTATCTCTGGCTTGCTTTGCCCAAAGGTGGCTTGGGTGATTAGACTGATGGCCTCCTGACGTCAGATGAGATCCGTTAAAAGGTATTTATCTCGGGCTTGGGCCAAAGCCGCAGGAGAGATTAAAAGAGATTGAGGCCAAGATAATCCCCTCACAGCATCCCGCTAAAGTGGCTGCCAAAAGGCACGCCACCAAATCTTTTGCCACCCCTGGCCCCTGTGCCCAGTTCTGTTTTCCCCACGCGGAGCCCAGTTTGCTGCCCGGAGAGGGTGCGACCCCCAGCCTCGCCACGGGTTTTCCCTTGGCAGGGCCACCGTGGGTGGCACCATCCCTCTTCCCACCCTGCCCGGGACGCGAGTGGCACGCTGTCCCCGGGAAAATGGGAATTCCTGTGGACTGTGAGGAGCAGCAAGCCCTGCCCCAGTGGCTGATAATCCTAGCCTGTTCCGGCTAATCTTCACTTTATTAGTTTGTTGCTGATATAAACAGAGGTAGTCAAATCCGCCTGTGATGGTTTCTTCCCCTTCAGGAGCAGCATGCTACTCTCTCTTTTCACCCCTCCCCATCCACCTGCTTTGCATTACGTCCCAATCCGATTTTCCCCAAGTCTCTGGTGTCTGATTTAATTTGCCTGACGCTGCTCCTGGAATCAGCCCTCCCCCAACCCCTCCCGGCCACAGCCTTCCAGCTCCCCATGGGGAGATCAGTCCTGGGAGAGGCTGAGGAGCAGAGAGGGAGCAAGGCACTCGCCGGGTGGACGGGCAGGACTGACTGGAGAGACCGGACAAGGACAAGGGGCTTCTGGCCGGCGGGGAGCCATTCTCAGCAGGGGACGCAGGCTGTGAGGGTCCCATCCAGGGGGGACTGCAACCCACCTCACTCTACAGATCCCGGTAAGGATGCCACCTTCTTGTGGTGCCTGAGGTCACCTTGGTGAGCCTGGCCCTTGGGACCCCGGGTTTCTTGGTGTGACGCTGTGGGGAGTTTTTGTACGCGGGCTGATGGCATCTGAGGATGTGGGAGGGAAGATCACGGTGGGGAAGGAGTTGGGGTTAGCGCTGAGATGTCTTTACGATGATGAGGGGGTTTGCATTGGGATGGGGTTGCTTGGTCTCCCCTTGGCAGGTAAATCTCACCAGTTTCCAGACTGGAACAGGAGGGTAACGCCTCCCCTGAGGGACCTGGCACTTGTTACACGGTCCCGCGCTCCCGGTGCGCCCCTGCGCTCACCGCTTTGCAGCTGCCTGCTTTTCTGGATGGAGAAGGAGCCCTCAGAAAGCGAGGAGCAGAGCAGGGTAATTCTGCCCTGGCCTTTGATCTCCATCCCAGGAGAGGGGGATCATCTCTGTATCCGGCTCTGCAAGGAGCCCAGGGTCACCAGGGCGAGCGTGCGAGGCCAGCCAGGGATTACACAGAGCCCCAGGGATGCTGTCTATTAATACTCAGGCATCGCTCCTGCACCTTTCCCTTTTCTATTTCCAGCCCTCTCCCAGCATCCCGGAGGGAGCACTCCCTCCCCAGTGCGGGGAAAGCTACCCAGAGGATAGGAAATAAGGGAGTTCACCTCCCCTTTCTTCCCACCCATCACTTGCGCCCCGATCCGCACAAGGGAGTGATGCAGGTGGCTGGGCAGGACGGCCCCTGGGGCGCAGGCTGGGCCCCCGCCGTGGCACGGTGCGAGGGAGGTAGCCGCTGCCCTGAAACGTCATGGCGTGGCAGCAAAAGGCAGAGGGTGGATGATTCCAGACCCCCCTCAGCCTCACGCCGCAGTAGAGGCGTTTGGTCTGCTACGAGCAGGCCCCCAAGGACTCAGGATGGGTCTGGTTGCCCACAGACAGGCGTACTACAGCAGGTGCCTCTGGCAAGTTTGTCAGAAAAGGCAGGAGGGGGAAAAACTGTCACGTTGGAGAGCAGAAGAAATGAAACGTGGTTTCAAAAGCCAGTAACTCCGAACTGGATGAGCACAGCCAAGGCAGAGCTCAGAAGAGGGCTGGCGTGAATTGGCTAAGCCCAGGCTCTGTTTGGCTGTGCTGCTCTCCTCGGTGATGCTTGTAGGAGGCACTGGACCAGTGCTGGTGCCAAGGTCCTGCTGTCAGCAGCTCTTTGCAGTGCTGGGGGGTGGTGGTGAATTGCTTTTTCAAAGGTACCCAAGGACTTTGTTTCCTCTACTGCTTAGCATCCACCAGAAAGAGCCCTTACTTCCAGAAAGCACCGAACGTGCACCATTTAGAAGCCTTTCCCACTAAAACCAGGCTGGGCAGCTACCGTGAGCAACCGCGAGCTGATCCGCAGATCCACAAGGAATGTGCATCCCTAAGGTCCCGCTGGTCATGGCAGGAACGTGCCTTGGCCAGACTCCAGACTCCATTCCCCTTTCCCCTGTTGTTCCCCCATGTCCCAGCCTAAATTTACACGACCGTCATGAGCTGCTCTTTTGCACGCCGCCATGGGCCTCCTGGGAGGCAGCCGCACTCTGCTGGGGACCAAGTACCTCACTCTCCACAAATTGCACTGGGACGTGACGGGTGGAGGCGACAGGCGAAGCTGGAGCTATTATTATCACTCATCTGTGGCTCCTTGTCCTTCTGAGACTGAGAACAATTCCCAACTTCATTTAGAGCCTTCTCTGAAAGGGATTTAAAGGTTTGGACAGAGTCCTGAACCTGAGCTGCACCTTCTCTATATTTAGCCCTTTTTTTTCCATCCTCGACACCCTGCCCCTGCCCTTTGATCTGCCTGCCAGCTCCGAAAGCCCCTCATCTGGTTGTGCAACCTGACAAAGCAGGCGCCCGTGAACCGGCTCTCCTGTGCCAGCGTTGAGAAAGAAACACCCAGGGAAGAGAAGGGGATGGTAAAAAAGCAGGAGAGATGCAAGACTGGGGAGCCGATGGGTGGTGGGGAGGACACGTGGAGGCAGCTTCACCTGGGGCAGAAAATGGGAGGAAAAGCGAACAAGGCTCCCACCTCCATGCAGGTCTGGGTGGGCAAAAGCAGAAGTTTGCAAAAATAGATTAGGGCGGGTGGCTGGATGATGATCTCAGATGGCCAACGGTCTGTGAAATGACAGCCAGCGCTGTTCCAGCTGGGAGAAGCTCTAGGAAGGGATTACCACGGGGAGGCCAGGCCTTGGGGACCAAGCAGAGGAGACTGGAAGGAGAGAGTAGAGAGGGAAGAGGTGGCCCAGCAGGCAAAGTCAATCTAACACTTACGGTTGATGGAGGGGACGTAGGATTAGTCCTGGGGAAAACCGAGAAAGGGGAAGGCGTGGACCACAGTGGTAGGGCTGGAAGGGTGGCTGGAAGTTCAGGTTTGCCACTTGGTGGGCTGGGAGGCAGCAACCAGAGCTGGACACAGGCTCTGCAGCTCGACTGTGCACCAAAGCTGAGGGGCAAACCCCACAAGATAAGGGGGATGTGCCTGGGAGATCAAAGGAAAACCACAGAGACGTTCAGGGAAAGGGATTCTGGAGGGAAACTCAAAGAGCTCTACAAAGCAGCGAGCAAAGGCGGGACTCGGGAGCTATCTGCCTGTGCTTGCCCACAGCAAGAGAGCAACCTGGCATGGAAGGACCCAAAACCTCGTTGGCTGGAAGAAACAAGGCCTTCAGGCAACAGGCCACAAGGGGAACGGAGGCGATGTGGCTCACAAGGACTAGAAGGAGAAATTCTGCAGGTACTGCTGGAGCATTTCTTGGGCTTGGGCAAAGCTCTGGTTCTAATGATGAAGAACACCTGGAGCACATCTGGACACTCATACCTACCCAGGAGAAAGATTGAAGCAATAAAGACCAGATTTGTCTACAAGACTGGGAAATGCTAGAACCACTGATGAAGTTTTAAGTGCCCGTAACAAGAAAGAGAGACCAAACCAGAGATGCTGTATTATCATATGGTGCACCTGGATCTTGAATGTGGATTACAGTTCTGGTTCATTGCCCTCTCTGCAAAAACATAGCATCTATACTCTGTAAACATCTGAAAAGGGCTTAGAGGACAACAGAGGTAATGGGATGTAAAAGCTTACCTGGGAGGAATGACTAAGTGTGCTCTGCAGTCTGCAAAAGAGATGGATGAAGACAGATAAGACAAAGATCTATAAAAAAACCCAAGTGATGCTGAGGTGAATAGGCACCAGTTATTTGCTGATTCTTCCAACTCAAAAGCTAGGTACCACCACGTGGAACTAGCACCATTCGGGAGTAACAGAAGCAGGAACTTCTTTGCAGAGCGTGCCACGAAGCTGTGGAAGTCCTCACCACGGAGGATGCTAAATTTCAGCACGGATACAAAAAGTGTGTAGACAAACGCATAGAAGAAAAAGTCATCGAGAACTTGCATACAGTAATGCTGCCTCTAGCTTCGGAACTCAATGAAAAGCTGGGGCTAGGAGAAATACCACTATCTGCTTATGATTAGATCATTCCCTAGGTATCCACCTTTTTTTTTTTTTTTTCTTTTTGGATGGGAAACTAGAAGGGAACTCTGACAGAGCACCTCAACAGCCTCCAGATTTCTTTGGTGGTCAAATTGCTGGTGGGCACTGACTGGTGATGCTTTGCCGAGGACAAATGATAGGGAGTAGCCACTGGGCTCCCTCCATCAAGTTTTCTCCTCCTGGAGCTGAGATGAATGGCTTGGCCATGGACAGGGAGAAGCTGATGAAGAGGACCCAGGACTTGGTAGGACCTGGAATGGGGAGGTTATAAATAAAGAGGTGAGGGGAAAAGTGCAGCCAGAACCTCAGTAAGAGGTTCTGGAGGTCTTCAGCTTCCCAGCGTACGTGTTAGCAGGATACAAGACCAAATGGACCTTTGAGCAGGCCCAGTACAAACTTTCCAAATGCTAAGGGCTTTGACCAGATACAGCACGACATTACCAATCGTTCAGCCAAGAAATGGTTGCTAAGCCCTTACCGGCGATGCCTACATTTGCATAACTGAGCAGTCAGTGCCCTTTCTACCTCACACCTCTCTCCTTTGATTTGTCTCCCCAGAACCAAGGCTGCCCCAGTGGAGGAGCCGCCTCTAGGTCAGAAAGATGGGGGAAATGGAACAGATGAAGCAGGAGGCTGAGCAGCTGAAGAAGCAGATTGCGGTAATGCTGGCAACAGTCATGAAACTGCTGAGAGAGTGTCTACCCCCCTGTGTCCAAGTTCTCCTCCTCAGCCACAACTTGGAGTTGAGCTTTCTCCATCTATATCCTTGGAGCCCTCTGCAGTTCTGCACAGCCTAACGGAGATCTCCATAGCACGGTGGGGGGAAGAGGGGGAGAGAAGAGGGGACTCTACAACGGTGAGAAGGAAGTGGCCACGGGCATCGTGTCTGCAGGGGGGCAGAGAGCGTAGCGTGTCCCCAGGACCTCCGCTGTCCACGAGGCAGCTGGTGTTTTGCCAGGGGGGAGGATCCATGGAAAGGGTGTAGCATGGGGAACTGGATGCTGAGTAGCTTTTGGCTCACCTTCCTGATGTTCGACTGGTGCCGTGGTGCTCTGGTCACAGACCAGGATCCCCCTGTGCTGGCCACAATCCAAACACAGAAAACCCACAGTTCCTACCTCTAGCAGCTCCCAGGCTATGCCCTTAAATTTCACATGTCATTGCCTTCATCACACGGCTTTTTTCTGTCTCATCTGCTCTTGTCTCTTCTCCAGGATGCCCGGAAAGCCTGCGCAGACACAACGCTTGCTCAGGTAAGGGGCAGGGCTGGCTGGGCAGGTGAGTGTGTGCGGGGGCCAGCTAGCACCATGCCAAGGGGGAGGCTCTCCAGTTGGGAAGCAGAGTTAGGAGGCAGAGATGTGGGGAGCAGTACAGCTCCTGCCAGTCCAAGATTAATCCTTTTTCTCCCCCCGCCTCTTTCCCCAGATTGTGTCTGGAGTGGAGGTTGTTGGCCGCATTCAGATGCGGACCCGAAGGACCCTGCGTGGGCACCTGGCCAAGATCTACGCCATGCACTGGTCCACGGACTCCAAGTGAGAGAGATGCTGCTGATCTGCTGGGTTCAGGGCAGCACATGGGTGTGAAGGGCAAGAAGGCTCCGATGGGAAGAGAACTACTAACATGATCTTGTTCCTCTCCCACAGACTTCTGGTCAGTGCCTCACAAGATGGGAAACTGATTGTGTGGGACACATACACAACTAACAAGGTAGGAGTCAGATGGCCGCAGCAAACAGGGATGCTGGAGTGGATCCCCTCGGAGCTGGTGCCCTTGCCCTACTCTCTCTGCTGCCGGAATCCCGACGTGGTTTCTTGTCCTCCCAGGTTCATGCCATCCCTTTGCGTTCTTCTTGGGTCATGACCTGTGCCTATGCCCCCTCAGGCAATTTTGTGGCCTGTGGAGGCCTTGACAACATGTGCTCCATCTACAACCTCAAGACTCGTGAAGGCAACGTCAAAGTGAGCAGGGAGCTCTCAGCCCATACAGGTGTGTGCGCTGCCTGCCTGCAACCTGGGTGCCCTCTGCTTCCAAACCTCGCTCTTCTAGCCCTGCCCCGTTTCTCACGTTTCCCTGTTCCCCCTTCCCAGGTTACCTCTCCTGCTGCCGATTTCTTGATGACAACAATATTGTGACTAGCTCTGGAGATACCACATGGTGAGTGTTACCTTCTGCGTCCTAGTGACATGACTTCTGGCTCTGAGAGGCACAGCTCACACCAGCAAGCGCAGTCCTTTTGCTCTGCAGCAGTCCACTATCTAACGACGAATTGCTCCTACACAGGGAAGCCACGCAGACACTTTAGGAAACCAGATCCATTCTTCCTTGGCAGAACAGGTACTTCTTTTCCCGGTTGAGGTCAGGTCAAGATGCAGATCTATTGGTGAAGCAGTAGGGACCGTGTCGTCAGCTCTCACAAAACACAATGTCGTCTATCCCAGGACACAAAACATCGTAAATTTATGTGAAGGCCACAGACACGCTCCACTTCAAGTCTGTGCAAGGGACACCTACAAAGCCAGTGCCTGGGTCCTTTGGTTCCTGGCTCTCAGGTCTCACTGTGCTGTGACTCCGAGCAGTGCCCTGTCTTTATTCACCCCCACCCCATCCCAACATCTGCTTTGGAAGAACCTCTTGACCGAGGTTGAGTCAGGATGTGGCGCTTCCATCAGAGATCAAGGTTACACGGGGCTTGTTCGCCTGGCTGTAGTGTGGGAGCCCAGTGAACACGGCCCGTGCATCCTACGAGTGTGGATACAGTAGACCTTTTTCAGGTCTTAATCTAATGCTTTTCAGGTCTTAATCTAACGCTGCTTTGGCAAAGGTATGACCAGCAGCAGCTGTGAAGCTGTCTCCTGTTGTGGACAGCTGACTCCAGTGATACCCTCACCCATTTTCCTATGCTGTAGCCAGGCCCGTGGCTTCCCTCCTTTCCTTTGAGAGCAAGACAGCTCTTCACCCCAGCCGTAGATCTGTTCTGCCTGGGTTGGCTCTCAGAAGTTCTCTCCTCTCCTGCAGCGCGCTCTGGGACATTGAGACGGGGCAACAGAAGACTGTGTTCCTGGGTCACACCGGAGACTGTATGAGCTTGGCCGTCTCCCCAGACTTCAAACTCTTCATCTCTGGGGCCTGTGACGCTACTGCCAAACTGTGGGACGTGCGGGAGGGCACCTGCCGTCAGACCTTCTCAGGGCACGAGTCCGATATCAACGCCATCTGCGTATGTATGCCGTCCGCACGATGGTGGGGAGGCAAGGAAAAGGGAGGGCGGAGCACCTCTGAAATAGGGTCTTGGGACAAGGTTGGGTGAAAGAAGCTGTCACAGTCATGTGGGCAACAAGGGTCTCAGGGGACCTTGGCCCCATGATCCAGCCTAAAGCAGGGAGGGCCTGAGTTCGCTGAAGTTTGGAGGCTGGCTCTTCCCAGGCACCGGGGCACCAAAGCAGCTAGGTCTGACAGCCGTTCTCAGAGCGCTGCTTGGACCCAGCCAGCACGCCGTGGTCTGTGGAGCTCAGCACCCTAACACAGTTAACGTGTGTTAACCGTGACAAAAGTTCAGGCATGCTCCAGGAGCCCCGGCACAAAACACGAGTGAGGCAGCAGGAATACCTAGCTCGGCTGAGGGTCAGCTCTAGACAGCAGAGGTGGTCACTTGGGACCACAGGGAGATCATCTGAAGATGAAATCTTCACAGGAGGCAGGTCAGACATTTGGGGGCAAGTATCCCTCTCAGAGGCAAGGATTCGAACCAAAGCCCTAGAGGTGACAGGACAAGAAACTTGTCAGTTTAATCCCTTTCCGCTAACCAAATGATCTCCCAGCTTCCTGCAATGTCTGCTGCTTGAGACACCCTCCACTGACATCAAATTAGTACAGCCTTTCTCACCTCTCCCATGGCTCCCCTGCCAGCGATATGGCTTTCTGCCACACCTACTCCTGAGGTGTGTCCCCTTTTTTGCTCCTCAGAGCGAGGACACACAAAAGGAGTGTGTATGAGAAGGCTGGGCTGTGAGGATCAGACAGAGGAAGGCTCTCGTAGCGCTGAACCATGCCAGACCCCATCTGGGGGATATTGGGTGAACACTTGTCAAACCCTGAGCCAACAGCTAGCGTTAGAGACGATAATCCTTCCTCAAGCACTGGGACGTCTTGCAATAGCTCTAGCCCCTCGGCCATTGGTTTTCTTGAAGTGGAAGGGGGCCACTTGGTCTTAGGAGAAGCATCAGTCTCACCCTCCAGCAGACTCAACTTTTACGATCCAGTGTCTTGTCCCACTGGGTTTTCCTACCTCCGTGGTTAGCAGGGAGGTGAAGATGTCGAGGAGATCTGTAAGGCACAGCCTGATTAAAAATCTGGTGTGTGCCCTCCTCAGTTCTTCCCTAACGGTGAAGCCATCTGCACCGGCTCAGATGATGCCACCTGCCGTCTCTTTGACCTCCGGGCAGACCAGGAGCTCATCGTGTACTCTCACGAGAGCATCATCTGCGGAATCACATCAGTCGCCTTCTCCCGCAGCGGGCGCCTCTTGCTTGCTGGATACGACGACTTCAACTGCAACATCTGGGACTCCCTGAAAGCAGAGCGTGTGGGTGAGTGGCTCCTGGAGGTCCCTCTCCCATTCCCTGCAAGGTCTTCTGTCCCTACCAAGGCAAGGAAAAGGTCCTTATTTTTTCTAAAAGGGACACATCCCATACTGACTGAAACCCAACAAAGCTTCCTCGCACTTAAGGAGCACACCATAAGTAGTACAACTATCTTTTGTGTAGAAGAGCGATTGTTTTTAATGTTAAGGAAGTCAAAGCTTTAAACAACATTATTTCCAGGGGTAAAAGAGCATTAAGGTGCCTGTTAGCTAAAACTGCTCACAAGCACCAGTAGTATTTCCTACTTTCTCCTCTCTTTGCCGTTTGCCAGTTCCAGCTACTCACAGTGCCTCTTGGTGGCCAGGCACTGAGCTGGGCACAGATCTGGGCTTCCATCCAACATCTTTGGATGCTCTGTGATGCTCATACACAGGATACACCCCAAGTGCCATTTTTCTTTCAGATGTGGCCCCTAGCCTCTGAAAATTGACAACGCAGCCCACCAACGGCATTGCTATTTCTCAGTCTTATCAAGGACGCCATCCTTTCTTAGTCCTGCTATCGCTCCAGGGTGAAAGCAGTTGTATGAGGATTCAGCTAGCCAGACCTTCCCAAGCACGTTGCTCTTTGGCCAGTCCCCATGGGTGGTGGTTGTCCCCCACGCACTAGTGTTCTCCTGCACGTTTTTTTCTTATTAGCCACATACTGACCGTAACACGTTGCGCGGGAACAGCCATCGTGATACGCAGGGGTGTAGGTACACAGCCTATGATGAGTGTCCTCAGCGTGGTCAACCCCTTCATCTCTCCCAGGCCCCGTTTCTTTTCCCGACCTCTCTTCTTTCTCCCCGTAGGAATCCTTTCTGGCCATGACAACAGAGTGAGCTGCCTGGGGGTGACAGCAGACGGCATGGCCGTTGCCACCGGCTCCTGGGACAGCTTCCTCAAGATTTGGAACTGAGGACGGCAGCAGAGAGGGAAAGAGCAGCGGAAGCACGGCCCGCAGCCCAAGCCCATGCAAACAGCATCGTCAGCTGACCACAACAGAAACGCCTACCTACCACTCCCGCTTGTCTCTAGACACAGGTCACTTGTAGGGGTCTCCCAGAGTGAAAGGGAAAGGAGAGGTTGGGGAGCAGGAGGAGCTGGGGAGCAGGAGCACACACACTGGCCCTCCTCTCCACCTCTAAACAGGCCCGGCAGTTTCCAGCCTCATGCAGGCTTGAAGACCTGCAAACCACTGTTGGTTATGTCTCAGGACTTTACAGTACAGTTCGGACACCCTGCGTCTTCCTTCAAACACCTCTACCCACGTTGACACCCATCCTTCAGAGGACCCCTCATGCAACAGCTCCGGCCCAGGCTAAGCTCTGTCCCTGATTTAACTCTACCTAGCTTCTCTGTGCAGCTGTCCTAGATCCCTGCAGACAGCCTCAGAGATGTACTGGGTTTGAGATTTCTGTCACATGACATCAAACAAAAAGGTAGTGTCAATTGGGCTCATTTTCCATCAGGGAAGACTTAGCTCAAGTTTTATCTATGCATAAATGGGGGAAAGGTAGCCCTCAGACCTGCCTGAATACCAAGGAATATTATATTTCTTCTTATTTATTGTCTGCTTCTTGCTGTTCCTTCTCTTTTTGCCTCACTCCTGCGTTGTGTGGTGACCCTGTCTAACCAGTAGGCATCAGCCCCTGTTTTCAAGTCTGTTCTAGATCATCATAGCCTAGGCTAATAAAGAAAGCTCACATAAGCGCTGCAGGCTGTGTTCTTTCCAGCATTGCTACGAGCTACCTGCAAACATCTCTCCTCCTGTGAACACTGCCCACTGACCCCATCCAGAGAAGACCTCATCCACAGGCCTCGCTCCAGCTCAAAGTCCCCAGGGGATGGTGTTCCCCACCTCTATTTGAGTAGAGAAGAGGCTGCTAGTGCCAAGGCTTGCTGCCCTAGAGTTGGGCTAGAGAGCTGAAACTGCATCCTTGCAAAACTTGGGGATCAGAGCTCAACTACAGGACACAGCTGTTGTATTCAGCCCCTATTCCACTTGTTGGCTCATAGCCACATTCCAGGGTCCCAAGGCTCTGCTAGGGACAGTTGAAGGTCAACAAGGTGTAGCATCTTATCAACAGAAGGTCAAGATATTAACGCACAACGCTATCTCATCCTATTTTGGATCTCGCCCTCATGCCAGACCCTTGCAATTGGCTACAGTCCTCTGTGTGTGTTAGTACATACACTACATACATCGGTCTCCTGCACAGAGCTGCCAATCCCCGACGCACTCTGTAGCACCTAAGTTCAAGGTCAGACCCTTCTCAGCCCAGCTCTATGGTGGCACATTACAGTCAGGAGACAGAGGTTTAGGGCTAATGGAAGGCTGAGCTATTCGTTCCTGAATCCTTGTCCCTAAAGAAAACATCGCGCTAGGCAAGCAAGGGACTCCTACTGTCCTAGCAGGACATAGATACAGTCAAAGGTTTAATACAAATTTATTTGCTACAGATAAGAACTCTACAGTAAGTCAATACAGCTGATACACAACAGAAGAGCCAACGCCTGTACTGTACATAAGACACGCAAAGCTAGGAGAGAGAGAGTGAGCTCTTTCCCCTTTCCCCAACAGGGACAGGTGAGAAGAGTGACCACAAACCTGGAGTTTCAGCCTGTTGCAGGATTTCTCACCCCTAGGAGCCTCTCAAAACGTAGAGGCAAGTTACAGCAAGATCCTGGGAAAGGAAATCTCTAGTTCTCCACAAAAGGACACTGTTGGTTCTCTTTGTCCAAGTTACTCCAAGCACAGTTCCCAGATTTGAGGCTCCTGCTCAGATCCACCGTTACCTCCTTCTTCTCCCCGAGGTTCTCTCCCAACACGTGCCTCTTACCCTGGAGAAATCAAAAAACCCCAAACATACAGTGTAAAACACAAGTTAACGGAGGGTTAGTTAATTCTCGGTGGAACACATCACCCATTTTGAGGCCATTCAGCTTTGGCCCTCTTGCGATAACGTCTAAGAGTGACAGACCTCTTTCTACAGCCTAAAGAGAAAAAGGATGCACCGAAACAGGCAATATCATGGTAAGGCCAAAGACACAGCCGTTGAAGAAGCCTTGGAGGCACCTAGGGACAAGACTGACCCACAGGAAAATACTTATGAGGTCACCAGGCTCTACAGGCCTAGGAGGCCACAGTTCCAAACTGGGGCCCTACAAAATACAGAAATTGAAGGATTTTGGGGGTTCTTTTCAGCCCATTCTCCCTCCCACAGGACGACTCACTAAGCTTTACCTGGCGAGGGGCAGGAGCACTGGGGGAATTATCATCTTGTAGGATGCTGAGGGGAGAGCGGCCGGTTCCACCAGGTGTTGCCATGATTTTGTTGTTGGTCTTGCGTCTTACAGGCTTGCTCCCTAGTGACAGAAGGAAGCACGTCAGTCGACGGCAACAAGGCTAGTGGGTCCTGGATTTTAAATGCCTCCTGGCCTTTACAGTCTAGCTTGCTTGCCTGCACAGCAAAGACTGTTAACCCAAGGACTTCCAGGTGAAGGGTTCACAGAAAGGTTGGGGTTGGAAGGGACCTCTGGTCCAACCCCCCGCTCCAACAGGGCCACCTAGAGCCAGTTGCCCAGATGGCTTTTGAATATCTCCAAGAATGGAGACTGCAACCTCTCTGGGCAACCTGCTCCAGTGCTCAGTCATCCTCACAGAGAAGAAAAGTGTTTCCTGATGGTCATAGAATCACTTAGGTTGGAAAAGACCTTTAAGATCATTGAGTCCAACTGTTAACCCAGAACTGCCAAGCCCACCGCTAAACCATGTCCCTCAGCACCACATCTCCCCGGCTTTTAAATCCCTCCAGGGATGGGGACTCAGCCCCTGCCCTGGGCAGCCTGGGCCAGGGCCTGACAGCCCTTTTGGGGAAGAAGTTTTTCCTAATATCCAACCTAAACCTGCCCTGGCGCAGCTTGAGGCTGTTTCAGATGGAGCCTCCTATGTTCCAGTTTGTGCCCGTTGCCTCCGGTCCTGTCCCCAGGCCCCACTGAAAAGAGCCTGGCTCTCCATTCCTTATACCCTCCCTTCAGGTATTTATACACTTTTATAAGATCCCCCCTGAGCCTTCTCTTCTCCAGGCTGAAGAGTCCCAGCTCTCAGCCTCTCCTCATAGGAGGAACGCTCAGCACGGGGCTTTCTGAAGGACGGTCTCCATTAAAGACCCTCGGCGCCCCTCTGTCCTCCCGCCCTCGCTCCCCAGCTCTTCCCAAGGAGAAACCGCAAGGTCCCTGTGGCCAGGCCTCTGCGAGGACAGACCTGTCTCGGAGAGGAGCGGAGCTGACATTTACCTCTCAGAGAGGCACATTGACCTCTTGATTTTGACCACAGATTGCAAACATCATTTTTCGATACCTGACCGACGCAAGAAGAGCCCCCACAGGGGCTGCCCACCTGCAGAGCCCCGAGGCCAGGCTACCCGAGGTGGCGGGAGACGGACGAGGCCTCTGTCAGCAAACGAGCCTGGAGGAGCCTCACGGGCCGGAGGGTGCCGGGAGCCCGCACCCGCTCACCCCGCCGAGGGGCCGCTCCCCGGGGCCCATGGAGCCGTAGCTGCCTCACCCCCACACCGAGCACTTACCCGAGGAGAAGCCGGGCCCGGCGGGGCGGGCTGGCCGAGCCGGGGCCGTGCTGGGGGAGGGCGGCCTCTCCGCCGCTTCCTCCGGGGGGGCGGCAGCCTCCGGGCCACCGGAGGGCGGGGAGCTCCGCTGGGCCGTGGCCTCGGTCCCGAAGGCCTCGCTGAGCTGCTTCACCAGGCGGTCCACGCTGTCTGCCGGGGAGGGAAGGAGGGAGGGAGGGAGGACGGGGTGAGCCGCCGGGCCGGGCAGCCCCCCACCCACCCACCCGGGGCGGCCTCACTCACCACTCGACACGGCTCTCATGGGCGTGCGGGAGATGCCGGGCGTGGGTGAACGCGGGTCCCGGTCCTGGCTGGTGCCCGCCGCCGGTTCGGCGGGGCCGGGCTGAGGGCTGGCCGCCGGGGAGCTCGCCACCTACGGAGAGGGCAGGCGTGGGGGCGGCGGGCCGGGGGGTGCGGGGGGCAGGGGGGGCGGCGGGCGGGCTCCTACCTCGATGGGGGTGCGCAGGATGCCGGCGCTGGGGGAGCGGGGGTCGCGGAGGTGCGCCAGGTGCTTGTGGCGGGGGGCGGCGGGGGTGGCCGGGGCGCTACCGGAGACCCCCATGGCGGCGGGGGCCGAGCCGCGCTGCTGCCCCGCCGCGATTCAAATCTCCCGCGCGTCGGGCGGCGCCGCCCCATTGGTCCCCGCGCCTCGGGCGGCGCCTCCCCATTGGCCCCCGCACGGAGGAGGGGCCCGCCCCGTCCCGCCCCCGGGAACGCCCATCTCTCGCGCCGGCACGGGGCGGGGGGGGGCCGCTCGGCCGCTCCGCAGCCTCCGCCCGGCACGTCCCCGCCTCGCCCGCTGTCAGTCTTCGGGGAGCTCCCCGCCCCCCCGCCGCGCTCTACGTCGCCATTGGTCGAGAAGCCCGGCACCGCCTCCCAAGGGTGGTTGCGATTGGGCGAACCGCTCTACCGGCTCTCCCGTGCGGCGCGGGATTGGTCAGAGCCCGGCGTGGTCAGGCGGGCTTGGATTGGTTAGGGTGGGGCTGTGGGCGGTGCCGCAGTCAGCCGCTGTCATGGCGGAGCTGAGCGAGGCGCTGCTCTCGGTCTTGCCGTCCATCCGGGTGCCCAAGGCCGGCGACCGGGTCCACAAGGACGAGTGCGCTTTTTCCTTTGACACCCCGGTAAGCGCGCGCCGCCGCCGGCCCGCCCGCCCCGCCGGGCTGCCCCCCGCTCCGGCCCGCTCCCGGCCCACCCGCCCGTCGGGGGTGGGTGAGGGGGGGTGGTGTGCGGGCGGTGCCGCCCGCGCGGGGCACCATGGGATTTGTAGTTCCCCGGCGGCCGGAGCGGCCCGAGGCCGGGCGGAGCGCGGGGCCCTTCGGGGACTACAGCGCCCGGCGTGCCCCGCTCCGCGCCCCTCCCGGCCGCGGCGCGCTGGGGGATGTAGTTCTGGGGCCGGAGCGGGCGTGGGCAGGTCGCTCGCCCCCTTCGCCGGACCGGAGAGCGGGTGCCGCCCCCCCCCCCCCCCCAGCCCCGATCCCCCGCACCCGGCTGCGGGGGCCACGCCGGGAGCCGGCGGGGGGACCGGGGGTCCCGCCCCGCCCGGGTCTGAGCCGCCCCCCTCCGGCCTCACCGCGTGGCGTGGCCCGGCAGGCGGGGGGCGAGCCGGTGCTGTGTCATTAAGATGGCAGTGGTCCCTTCTCCACCCGTCTCCACCCCGCCGGCATCCCTGCTCCTCCCTCCCGACCCCCGCCTGCCCTCGGCGGACCCGCGGAGGGCGAGGTCCCCCCGCCTTGGCCTCCTCCGCAGGCTCCGGCCCCACCAGAAGAAACGGGCTGTGGTTGGAAGATCGGGGTCCTTCGGGGGAGCAGCGCACGGCAGCCTGGCCCTCTCGCCCTCCCCCAGCTCCACGGCCATGCCTGGCCCTGCGCTCCCCGCTCCGACGCTGCCCCAGCTGCTGGGAAGCCGGCTGAGGGCTTCTTTTGCAGCCTCTCTATTTGGGTCCCTCGCCTCTTCGATTTAAAAAGGGTGTCTCTGCCGAACGAGCGAGGCGTTTTCCAGGTTCTTCTGGGATGGGGAGGGCTCGTTCCTTATCCATTTCGGAGCTGCTCACCAGCTTTTGAACGCAGCAGCAAAAATAAACGGTGGTCTGTTAACCTTCCTCCCGCTGTACTTCGGCAAAGCCCCCTACGGCACTGGGAACTGGCGCTTTCAGACAGGGCGGCACGGGTTTGCTGGTAACGATCGTACCGCGCTCTGCACGCGTGAACCGAGCGTGCGAAGGGCCTTTTGCGAGGTGAGCTTCTGAGGAAGCTCAGGCCCTCCTGATTCGGTAGCATCCTGCCAGGAATGAACAGGCAAATTGGTTTTCAAATCCGTCATCTTGACAGCAGTACCTGTTTTTTGGGGACAGCCAAGTTGGGGCTTGCCATCTTAATTCTGACTAGCCACTAAGTGGCTGGTATGTAGGAATGAGCTGTAGCCATGAGTTAATGAATAATGAATGGTGTTCCTAGAGGTAAGCCTGTGCCTGTCCCAGCAGTTGGGATGGCGTTCTTTACCACCTCCCTTCAGTTTTTGTCTCTCCTTCCTTCCAGGAGTCCGATGGCGGCTTGTATATCTGCATGAACACGTTCCTGGGCTTTGGGAAGCAGTATGTGGAAAAGCACTATCAGAAAACAGGCCAGCGGGTCTACCTGCACCTCAAAAGAACACGTAAACCGGTAAGAAATAAAAATACCGACAGTGAAACCTGTTCTGAAATTGAGAGCTGGGCTATGTCCTTGTATTCAGTCAGAAAGAGTTTTCTCTCCTCAAATACAACCGATGTTTTTCTTGGTGAACTGAGGTGCACCGGTCCTTCAGCTCTGCTTACGTTGAATTGTTGTATGGATTGCCCGCGCTATTTCTGCCTGGCCTCTTTCCCGCGTAGCTTAATTTCAGTCCTTGGGGCTTGCCACAGCTTGCCTGTCCCCCTAACTCTATTTCCCTCTTCCTTCTCAACACGATAGAAGGAAGAAGACACCAACTCCAGTGCTGGGGACCCCCCAAGGAAGAAACCGACTCGCTTGGCTATCGGTAAGAAAGCACTTGTGTACCATATCGTCCTTCTCGTTTTGGACCAGCTTCTCTGGAGCTGCCTGGCTTCGTGGCACGTCTCTTTTGCCTTTCTTCACCTTTTGTAGCGTGTCGTAGGTGGGCAGTTACAGCAAACCAGTTGTTGAGGTGGTCGTTTTGTTCTGTGTTCAAAGTTGCATCGTGTTTTCTGTAGACAAATATGTTTCGCGTCCTCTCGTAACTCCGTGTGCCTGAGTCAGCCTGGTGTGGGTATAACCAGTGCGGGGCTGTTGCTTTAGGGATGCATCCAGTGTGGGGCTGAAGTAAGTTTGATGAAATGTATAGGTCTGAGAAAAGTGAGTTTGAAGTTTCTGATAGAAAAACTATTTTTTAAACCTCTGAGAAATTGAACTAGGGTTATTTATATAGACGGGGAAGAAATTACTGGTAAATGCTGTATTAACACTTTGGGCTCGATAGTTCTTTGAAATGCAAGGCTGATGCTGGAGGAAACACACGTGAACATTAAAATATTAAAAACAAGCCCATTTTTGGAAGAGCAGGGCTGGTGTTCCATTACCTCTCGCACCGACTGCGAAGGCTGTCTTGGCAATCGGTGAAGATGCTGCTTATTCGGAGCAGTAATTTCTGAACCATTACGGAGAGCCATAAAGCAGAGGATAGGAACATTTTTTAGCAGTAACAGGTTCTTGGCTTGCTGGAAGCTGACCACTAGAGGGAAATCCAGAACCTGGACCATGCACATCTTGCTTTTTGCTCACTTTTTCCCTGGCTGTGCCATTGTGTGGCAGACGCCCAGCGACTCCACTGCTGCCACAACGCAAACACCAACGTTAAGACTTTCAGCTGCTCCCTGTTTTTACGGTGAGGTGAATGAAGTCCCCAAGGTTACGTCGAGCAAAATTGAGACTAGAATCTACGTTTCTCCCGATAGCCAGTGCTTTTATGTATATGATTGTGCTGCTTTTGGAGAGGTGAGGCCCAGTCTGCATTATGAGTTATTTCTGCATCCTTGATTCTACAGAGGTCTTGAGACAAGTGTTGTCACTGGGTCAGCAAATAGCTGCCTGTGATAACAGCTTAGCGGCGTGAACGGAGCGGGAGGGAATAAAAGACAGTATTAGCCCTGCGAGGCAGCAATCTTAAATCCAGGAGAGATTTTTTTTTTTTCCTCTTTTTTAGCTAAACCGTGGTGGTTTAGCTAATCCTGACATGGGAAACTTTTTAAAGTACTAGAAAGATTTAGGAGCAAAATGTTACTGGCTGCAAAATGTAGCCCTTGATCTCTCTGTAGCTTAGCTTTCCCTCTCCATGGGGAAAAAAAAAATCTATAGCGCTTGTCTCCCATGCCCGCATGTTGGTTGAACGACTTTTGGAGTTTGCGGCGCTTCGATACAACCGTGGAGAGGGAGGCAGCGTGCCTCATGGCGAGCTGTTGCCTGTACGTGGGGGGAAAAGGGCTAGGAGGCAGTCTGCTGGCTGAAGACCCTCTTCCTCATCCGGAGCCTCAGAAGGTTCACATAACCACCCGAGGGGACCTCAGTTTTAGTTTGTTTAGAGTTCAGGCATTGTGTAATACCCCGAGGGATTGTGTATTGCTTTACTCGATGAAGTGGTGACCGGAGATCTCTCTGGGGTGTGCCGAAGAGGCACAGAAGAGGATTATCTGGGTACGTTGTTGCATGATGCTAGTGACTGTTTTCAGGTATTTCTAAAATCATTCAGACTTGCAGCAACTGCCTTCGTACATGGCAGTTTGTGCATAGGCTAAAAATGTAGGTATTCGAGGGGAGAGTTGCAGGAGATATTGTGGGAACCGGGTATTTTTGTCAATGTTTTAACTAAATGCAGTAACGGTTACCAGAACTGTGTCACACACAGGATTCTGGAGGCTGAGGCATTAAACAGCAAAAGCTCGTATTCCCTTCAGAGATTTGTTGCAGCGACGGATCTTCAGAGATCTGTTGTCGAGATCTATTGCAATCACGGCATGCCGTTTTTAAAGAAATAAAGGAAATTCAGTTAAAAAAACCATAGGGGGTTAAGGCTGCTAGTAAGCAACATGTCTTCTGCCTGTTCCTTTCTGGGATGTAAAGTGTCAATGCTCGGAGAACAGGAAAGGCCAAGGTTTTTTCCTGATTACTTCTATAAATCAGAAACTGTTCCCTCCACTGCAAATGTCGCTTTTTGGTGACCGTCCATCGTGACTCTTGACAACTGGGAAATAACCCCTTCTGTCTGGAACTCCCATTTCTGTTGCAATCTCTGGAAAGCATGCTAGGTGGGCATGAGGAACTAGTAGCGCTATACCTTTCCTAAGACTTTTTCTGTAATTCTGGATGTTCTGGCTCCAGAGGAACTCCTGGTTCTCCTTGCTTAAGTTCAGGACTCTGAACTGTCCTTCCTGGAAGAGGCAAGAAGCAGAGCCAGGCTCCTTAAAGATGCTGGTAGACCAGACCTTCGAGCAGGGTTAGAATATGATCTCTTCATGCATATCTCCGTTCATCCTCTTGGATATACCGCAAAGGATGAAGAGCGGTGCTTTATCATGGCTCTGTTCTGGTGACCGTCTCCCTAGAGCAGGGCTTTTTTTCTGGTTGTAGTCAGGGTCTGGAGATTCCTTCTAAGCGTCTGTAAAAAAGAGCTGGGAAAAGCAAACCTATTGTCGCTAGGCTTGTATTTGCTCCTGTGAAGTCCACACCTCCAGCAGAAACTTTGGGATCCAGAAACAGAAGAAAGATTGTGGATCGTTGATCTAGAGCTTTGCCTTAGTCATGGTGCCTTATTTCATGTAAGCTATGGGCAAAGAGGCCACGGAAGCTATTTAGTTTTACCTGTTACCGCAATGTTTTTTCTTCCTGTAGGTGTAGAAGGTGGATTTGACATTACAGAGGAAAAGTTTGAATATGACGAAGATGTAAAAATAGTAATTTTCCCAGAGCATTTGGATATTCCTCGTGATGGGCTGGAGGGACTACCAGACATGGTCAGAGACAGGGTATGTTTGGGTGGAGGGCTGTGTTTTCTATTGGCAAGGAGGAAATGCACCGTTACAGAGGAGGAACTGCTGTCCTGTAAAGGGGGTCCTGCAGAGCCGCTGTGAAGTCTCAGCTTGGAGTAAACAGGGTTGTTATATGTTTATACAGCGCTTTATATTTCGGAGCCCTGGTTTGTGACTGAGGCTCCCAAACGCTGCCCTAGCACAACTGACTTGCCAATCTGAGCCTAAATGTGGAGTGTTGTGGCACTGGAAGCTTCTTGCCTTGTGCCCTTCATTTTTTTTCCTGCTGTCCTAATTCCAGATTGCCAGTGCAGTCGAGGCCATCCTGACAGCAGATTCAGCCTCACGGAAGCAGGAGGTGCAGGCTTGGGATGGGGAGGTTCGTCGCATATCCAAACACGCTTTTTCCCTGCACCAACTTCAGAACGATGTCCGCATCCCACCGTGGTGAGCATAGTACTGAAACAAGCCGTGTCGCTCTGTATCCCAGACCCGCCCCCATCACCTTCTTCTGTCCTGGACTGCAGCAGCAGATGAGACTTCTTTTGCCAGTCTCTGAGCGTGCCTTGTCATAGTAAATTCAGGGGAAATGGCAAACTAAGGTAATTCGGGATGCTCAGTGTTCTGAAGTAAAAGAGGAATGAGATTGCTTATACTACGGTCAGCGGGGAGTAATGGAGAGAGCTTGGGAGGCAGAACCCAAAGGTTTTCACCCTAATCTCTTTTTCTCTGTTCTTTGTCAACAGTGGCTGGAAGTGCAGCAAGTGTGACATGAGGGAGAACCTGTGGCTGAACATGACCGATGGAGCCATCCTCTGTGGTCGGCGCTATTTTGATGGCAGTGGTGGCAACAATCACGCGGTTGAGCATTACCGGGAAACTGGCTACCCGCTGGCTGTGAAACTGGGAACAATTACTCCTGATGGGGCTGGTGAGAAGGGGGATCTGGTGAGGGTTATAGATGCCAGGCACCGCTCAGGCTGACTGTGGTCTCTGACAAGGGAAGTCAGGGAGGATTTCCAGGAATTAGGGTGGTGTTGCCCATCTTGTGACCTGGAACATTCCGTGTCATCTTCTCATGAACTCTCCCGCTCTGACCTGCTTCTTGTGGCAGGCAAAGAACCAGCTGATACAACCTCGCCTTCCTCCTCCCCTCCCTTGTAATTTGGAGGGGTTTAGAATAGTTACCCAGGTTGCCATCTTATTTTCTGTGGTGGGATGTTTATCAAAGAATTTTATGCGCAAAGCCTGAGTAGAGAATATATGGCACAGTAACCCACTTTCCTCGCTCCAGACATACATGTGCCTTTGTACCTTGATCAATGACGAAATTGTTGGTCTTGTCACGTGTTTTGGAGGAACCTCAGTATTCTGTCTTTTCGTGCTACTCTCACGAGAAAGGAGAGAAGCCCCAACTGCTCAGTTTGTCAAAACACCCGGTTCTGAGCACTCTCTTCTCTTCATCCGGCAGTGAACGTTAGATCACAGGCCATTGAAAGTCTCTCTTTTTCCTCTGTGTTCCTGCGCAGACGTCTACTCCTACGACGAGGATGACATGGTGTTGGATCCCAACCTGGCAGAACACCTTGCTCACTTTGGGATTGACATGCTCAAGATGCAGAAGGTGAGGCAGGGGGATGCTCCTCCGTAGGCCCAGAGGGGGAGAGAAGCAACTCCGAGGTGTCTTAGCTGGATCCCAGCTTTTCTGTGGTTATGCAGAACCATTCCTGGTCAAGAAACCCTGGGTTTTGTCAGGCAGCGAGTTGTCTCATCTCCCTCTCTTCTTTCATTGCCTTTTTTGCCTTTCTTTCCTGTCCCTCAGGTTTCTTTCCTTGGAGTTCTGTGTCAGTACTGTGGGCAGGAAGGTTTCCAGGCGCCACGCTTTGTTCCCTAGATTCAGTGTTAGGCTGTGATTTCCATGCCCCTTTACAGGGGGTGATTCAGATTTAGAATCATAGAATTGTTAAGGTTGGAAAAGACCCTTAAGATCATCGAGTCCAACCGTTAACCCAGCACTGCCAAGTCCACCACTAACCCATGTCCTTAAGCACCACATCTCCCGGGCTTTTAAATCCCTCCAGGGATGGGGACTCAACCCCTTCCCTGGGCAGCCTGGGCCAGGGCCTGACAGCCCTTTGGGTGAAGAAGTTTTTCCTAATATCCAACCCAAACCTGCCCTGGCGCAGCTTGAGGCCATTCCTTCTCGTCCCATCGCTTGTTACTGGGGAGAAGAGACCGACCCCCCCTGGCTCCAGCCTCCTGTCAGGCAGTTGCAGAGAGCGATGAGGGCTCCCCTCAGCCTCCTCTTCTCCAGGCTGAGCACCCCCAGCTCCCCCAGCCGCTCCTCCCCAGCCTTGTGCTCCAGCCCCTGCCCCAACTTCGCTGGTTTCTCCCTTCTTTCCTGTCATTCCTCTTTCTGTCCCAGGTATTCAGATATTTCTTGTATCTTCCTCCTCTTCTAATTTAATAAACCAGAACGGATTTGACTCTATGTTTCTCTACAGCATTGCACTTTTCACACCTCTGACGTTCCCTTGAGTCCTCTTTGAGTTTTTTTCCTGTTCTTTCCCTCCACAGACAGACAAGACAATGACAGAACTGGAAATAGACATGAACCAGCGCATCGGGGAGTGGGAGCTCATCCAGGAGTCTGGCGTGCAGCTCAAGCCCCTCTATGGGCCTGGGTACACTGGTATCCGCAACCTGGGCAATAGTTGCTACCTCAATTCTGTGATGCAGGTGCTGTTCAGTATCCCAGACTTCCAGAGAAAGTAAGTGAGCTTAATCACTCCTTTCCATTAGCTTGGGATCCCCGGGATCGGTTCAAAGGTCTCCTAGAGCTGGGAGCTTCTCTTACAGTAATCAGGCTCAGAACTGTGTCTTTGCTAAATGAACCCATATGTCCCTTAGATTGCTCCGTTTTGCTTTGCAGGTACGTGGACAAGCTGGAGAAGATATTCCAAAGTGCACCTTCGGACCCAACACAGGACTTCAGCACACAAGTGTACGTAGAGTTTTGGTGAGAGAAGGAAGGCTGAGGCTGCCCGGGTGCGTCCCCTCTGCGCTGCTACATTGTGCTTTGCTGCAGGTTTCTCCCTCGAGCCTCGCCTCTCTCTTTCCGTGTCCATCACCAGAGACACTGATCCTCAGTGATCAATAAGGATCTAAGCCAAGAAAGTTCAGCTGAGTGCCCTAGATGGAGAGGACAGAGCGCACCTCAGTGTTCACAAGAGGCTCTTAAATGTGTTATGTGGGGAACGCAGTACCATGTTACCGCGGGGAGATTTCTGGTAGGCGTATTCTGTCTGCGTGACAGCAAAAAGGTGCTTGCTGTCTGCAACAGAGGGAGATGGCTAAGAGCAAAGAAATACACAGATTTAGGCAACTTTATTCTCAGTGGATAATTTATATATGCTTAAAGAGGCTTCCTGCAAGAGGTATTGTGCAAGCAATAGCAGGAGAATATACAGAAGGAGGAACACAAGATTTGAATATACAGAAGAAGGAACACATGATTTGGGAGGGTGTTGCGTTTTAAATACGTGAATTCTGTGCTGTATCTGCTCCAAACTAGCGAAGCAGTATATGGAGGTTTGGGGTGGAGGAATGGAAGGTGGCATCTGTGGAAGGGAGTTCAGCGGTAAGAGAGGATTCTAAATTTGGACAGCCTGGGGTGAGGCACTCACTGAGGAGGGGATTAAGTTGAGACAGCCAGAAAGATTTTTTGCCTGGGCAAAGGGAGGAATCGGTAGGGTTTGGTTCCAGACAAATGGCAGCAGCGATGGGGAGGGGCTGGAGTGCAGTGGAATAGCAGGAGAGTCTGAGCACAGGAGGAAATCGCTGAACGTTACTGTTGTCCATTAAGAGCCTCACACAGTCATTCTTGATCTTTCCCCTGGGAAAATGCGATCAGTCTGCTCGCAGCGATGCTATTTCTGGCTCAGACAATTTCACCCTGCCCTGTTGTCTCCTACATGGATACACCGCTACCTTACCCATGTCAGGCTGCAGCTTACTTTGGCTGTTAGGCAGCTGTGGTGTGGCTCAGCACCAGCTGCCCTTCTGTGGGGAAAAGGAAGCTGTTCCCTTCTGTGCTCCCCACTGTGCAAGCAATGGTTGAGATTGGTGCCCAGAAGTCCTAGTAACTTTGAAGTCAATGGTGTCTCATGGGACCAGAGAGCAGACCAAGATCATAGAATCATAGAATCATAGAATCATTAAGGTTGGAAAAGACCCTTAAGATCATCAAGTCCAACCATTAACCCAGCACTGCCAAGTCCACCACTGTACCATGTCCTCGAGCACCACGTCTATCTGTTCTTTAAAAACCTCCAGGGATGGAGACTCAAACCCTTCCCTGGGCAGCCTGTGCCAGTGCTTGACCACCCTTTCGGTGAAGAAGTTTTCCCTAATATCCAACCTAAACCTCCCCTGGCGCAGCTTGAGGCCGTTTCCTCTCGTCCTATCACTCGTTACTGGGGAGAAGAGACCGACCCCCACCTCGCTACAGCCTCCTTTCAGGCAGTTGTAGAGAGCGATGAGGGCTCCCCTCAGCCTCTTCTCCAGACTAAACAACGCCAGCTCCCTCAGCCGCTCCTCATAAGACTTGTGCTCCAGACCCTTCACCAACTTTGTTGCCCTTCTCTGGCCATGCTCCAGCACCTCCACGTCCTTCTTGTAGTGAGGGGCCCAAAACTGAACACAGATAAGATGATCTTGGCTGGTGCAGCAGAGAAAGCTGTTGTCTGAGACTGACAGTCCATGGCAGCGTTAGAGCTGGATGGGTTGGTGTGGCTCCTGGAGTACGTGGGATTGCAGAAACCTTTTTGATGCTAACAGTGACTTTTTCATGATTCCAGAGCCAAACTGGGCCACGGATTGCTTTCTGGGGAGTATTCAAAGCCAGCTTCTGCAGATGGGGAACAGCAGCCCGATCAGAAGGTGAGACTTGGATACGGCATCCTCGTGATGCGTGTGTTACGTGGGGATGGAAAGAGAACCCTTTCTGAAGACATCGTTTCCAGGGCCCTGTCACCTGAAGAAAAGCATGGCTAAGAGTAGAGTGCTACATGCCAGGACACGTGCTTAGCAAATTATGACCGCCTTCCTCTTCCACCTTGTTATTTGCAGGGTATGCAAAACGGCATTGCTCCACGCATGTTTAAGTCCCTCATTGGAAAGGGGCACCCAGAATTTTCCACTAACCGACAGCAGGACGCCCAGGAATTTTTTCTGCACTTCATCAACATGGTGGAGGTAATGGTTGAGTTTATCTGTCAAATCGTGGAAAAGCCCAGCTTTGTTTTCTCCCCACAGCAGGGGGTGAGGAGCGGAGGTGAGAAGCTGGCAATGGGAGCGGAGAGAGAACACAGGGAAACGGGCCAGCTGGCACCTGCGGGAGCAGAGGAGGAGTTTTCAGGGCAGATTCCTTGGAGGAATCTCTTTTGGGAATGGCGCAGCTGGAGATGTAAATTGTCTTCTTTAGGAGCAGGGACGGCGTGGGTGCCTGGGGTACAGAAGTTGGCTCTAGTTTACCCTTTGCTGTCTTTTCCAGGGGACTGGGTACAGAAGTCAATAATCTTTAGCCACGTCCTGTGTGGAGCCGCTGCTACTGCAGGTATTTCTTTCTGCCGTTCTGATGTTACATCTATCTTTCTGATCTCTCCTTCAGAGGAACTGCCGCAGCTCGGAGAACCCTAATGAGGTCTTCCGTTTTCTGGTGGAGGAGAAGCTGAAGTGCCTGGCCACAGAAAAAGTGAAATACACCCAGCGCGTGGACTATATCATGCAGCTGCCTGTGCCCATGGATGCTGCACTCAACAAAGGTCAGTAAAGTGCCAAGGCCAGAGCAGTAGCAAACATGATTACGTTTGGATATTGTACTTTTATTACAGAGCTCCTTAAATGAGAAAAGGGCTGCCTCAAGGCCTGGCTTTGCCACTTCTGAGGCCAGATCGATCCTTCACCTGCTTTAGTGGGATCGGGCTGATTTCTTCAGAGGTGGTGTGACGCGGTGATGTCCCTCTAGAACCTTTCCCTCCGACACCACGAGCTGGGCTGTGATTCAACAGCAAAACAGGACTGCTGTAGCAGAACAGCGCTCCGGAAGACGTTGTCTGCTCTGTGCTCCGTTCGTGATGGCGTGCATCTATAGGCCTATTCTGCCTCTGGCTGTAGCTTACACCAGGTGCTTTGTAGGTACCTAGAGGTGGTCCTTGACTCCTCTGCTTTATTCTCTAGATGAACTACTGGAATATGAGGAGAAGAAGCGGCAGGCGGAGGAGGAGAAGCAGCCGCTGCCTGAGCTGGTGCGAGCCAAGGTGCCTTTCAGCTCCTGCCTAGAGGCCTATGGAGCTCCAGAGCAGGTGGATGATTTCTGGAGCACAGCCTTGCAGGCCAAGTCTGTGGCTCTCAAGTGAGTGGGTGTGAGTTACCAGCCAGGCTGTGACAAACCGGCAATAGCTGCATCTTTGGGGACTTCTTTTAGTTGCTTGGGGAAGAAGCGTTACCAAAGCTTTGTAGTCCTCCACGCCCTGGGCCCAGGGAACATTGAAGCAGAGGGGGAACGCGTCTGCCGGTGCCGAAGTGATTGCCCCCAAGGGCAGACCAGCAGTGCTAGTGAAATCCTTACCATCTGATTTCCATTGCTGAGGGGCTATGAAAATACTGTGATATTCCAGAAAACTAGCAGCTTTTATTCTAAATTCAAAATTTAGCTTTAAAATCAGTACTGACAGTGTGGCAACACTGGTCTTGCATGGTCTCTAAAATTTCTTTCAGGGAAGTTTTTAGCTATTAAAGTTTGAGCAAAACATTGAGTGGAACAGACAAGTGAGTTATCTTAAAGAATGCTAACTTAAATGCTAATAGCAAGGTTTAAAAAGCAGCTTTAATTTGTCTCGCTGCCTGCAGCACATGCGACAGTGCAAAGGGGTAGTGAGATTACAAACTCAAGCAGCTTCCTGCCGTGATGCTACCGACTGTTCTTCTGCAACGAAAGAGTGGTCCTCCAAGAACTGGAAGTGTTTTTCTAACAAATATTCTGTTATTAAGCGATATAAACGAACAGTCAGTAACTCGATCACATTGAAAAGTAACATTTTGTTTTGCTTTTAAGTAGTGAGTCATGTTCAAACACTTTGTAGGAATTAGCATTGCATATATACCGTTGCTTACATTAATTTTACGGCATGTTACAATTATCCCCCGATAATAAGTATCTGTCTCTCTTATTGCTGCTTCTCCCTTCAGAAACATTCCCCTCTGTTTCATAGATTCCAGACACCCCCTCTCTCAAATTGTCTAACTAAATAATGTTCAATCAAATTCAGTTAGCTTAAAATTCTCTGCTTTGTATCTGAAGAAGTGCTCTTGTGCTTGAAAGGTTGTCAGTTCCTGCAGCTGTATCTGTCGGTCTAATAAAAGATGTTATTTCCTCTACATTCCTTAAGGGTTAGACTTGTAATTAAATACTAAAATCTGAGGAGGCTTGTGAAATACAGGATCGGAAGGTAGAGAACATGTACTATTTTTCCTCGTCCCCCAAGATTTTGTAAATGTTGCACTCTGTCTCATCTTGTCAGCGCATCTGCTTTAGGTGCTGCGTTTGAGGAGCTTGAAACTCGGCATAGGAGAGCTGCGCAGATATGTGTATCCCCTCTTAGGACGTGCCTCCACCCTGCTTTCTTGAATCAACTAGGTACCCGCAATCATTGCTGCCAAAGTATTTAAAAGTATTATTTCTCTCTTTCAGAACAACACGGTTCGCCTCTTTCCCGGATTATCTGGTGATCCAGATCAAGAAATTCACTTTCGGTCTGGACTGGGTGCCCAAAAAGCTTGGTAAGAAGGATGAGAAGTATAGAACGTATAGGTTTTGGGGGTCATATATGGGTATCGTGGTCATTACAGCAGAGAGGAACGTAACTACCCCAAAAGGAGCTGCAGACTGTAGCCTGTCGCGTCCCCAGGGACTTACCCTTGCAGGTGTCCCAACCCAGTCCTTTGTTTCTGCCCCAATGGGGAGGCTGAGCAAGACTCTCTCTCTTGCAGATGTCTCCATTGAAATGCCAGAGGAGCTGGATATCTCTGCACTGCAGGGAACAGGGCTGCAAGATGGAGAAGAAGAAATGCCAGACATCGCACCCCCACTGGTGACACCAGACGAGCCCAAAGGTAGCCTGGGGTTCTATGGCAACGAGGACGACGACTCCTTCTGCTCCCCTCACTTCTCCTCTCCGACATGTTAGTGATTCTCCTCCTCTCTTCCTGATGCCTGACTCATCTCCTTGCTCTCCTTGTCTTGTCTCCCATGCTAGCGGTTTCCACCTGCTCAGACTTTCCCTGTTCCTCTGTCAGCGAATGCCGGCTGCCTCCCTTGCATCCCTGTTATGCAAGGGAGTTATGCAAGGGAGTTTGTTGATTCCTGTTCCGTGGAAGATGGGGAGGTGGCATGTCTCGTGCGTTTAGAGGGGGCAGAGCTGGGGTCGATACAAGATTTAACTGGGAGAGGTATTTTGTTTTCACGAAACACAGTGGGAGGTAAGGTTGGGAGGGTAGGGAAGAGCCAGTGCTCCTGAGTTCCTGCGTTGAATCCTTTTGTTCCCTGGGGTGCCTGTGTGCGAGACTTGTGAGGAAGAAAGGTAGCAAAGGATGAGAAAAGCAGAGAGACGGAACCTGAGAGAAACGAAGGCCGAAAACGGTGGCTGGGGAGGGGGGGGGGGTGCGACACTGCGGAAAACGCAGCAGGCAGGGCTGGGTGGGAGTGGGTGGCTCTAATCTGTGTCTCCCCACAGCACCCATGTTGGATGAGTCAGTGATTATCCAGCTAGTGGAGATGGGCTTTCCCATGGATGCCTGCCGCAAAGCCGTGTATTACACAGGGAACAGCGGGGTTGAGGCTGCCATGAACTGGGTCATGTCACATATGGATGATCCAGGTATGAGACCACGTGGCCGTGGTGAAGCTTATTGCATCTGGGCTGTTGTACGTCCCGTCCTGCTGCCGCAGTGGAAAACTGAAGTAGTTGGGACCACAGACTGTATCCCTTTTGGAGAGATCTGACTGCTCTGAGCTGTAATTCTGTTTTCTGCTGCAGACTTTGCTAACCCGTTAGTTCTCCCTGGATCCAGTGGACCAGGGTCAACTATTGCCTGCCCGGACCCTCCTTCAGAAGACAGCGTGGCCACCATTGTCTCCATGGGCTTCTCCCGGGACCAGGCTATGAAAGCGCTTAGAGCCACGGTGAGAGGGCGTGGGTAATGTCGGAGTGAAAGGATATCCGCAGGAACAGGCATTCCCAAGTTCAGCGTCTTCTCTTCTTCCTTCCAGAACAACAGTCTGGAGCGTGCTGTGGATTGGATCTTCAGTCACATTGATGACCTTGACGCAGAAGCTGCTATGGACATCTCGGAGGGGCGCTCGGCAGCCGAGTCCATCTCTGAATCTGTCCCTGTGGGTCCTAAAGTGCGCGACGGGCCTGGAAGTGAGTTCCAAGCAGTAGGAATGTGGATTTTGGGGTGCCAACTCAACATGGCTTTATCCTCCCTAATCCATGCGGTACCACGGGTTTTAGCAGCAGCAGCTGCCACAGATCTGGTCTGGTTGGTGCGGTGGAAGCAGGGAGGAAAAGGAGAGGGATGGCAAAGTAGGGTCTAGACCCTGCGAGCCAGTAAGAGAGAGGCAGAGGAGGCATCATCAAGCGAAAGGTGGGAAGGGCCGTGCTGCTTTTTCCCAGTCATCCCGGGAGGCTTTTCTGTTCCTCAGGCTCCCGTTGAAAAACCAGGTTCCAGTCTCCGTGCAGAATGGGTGCCAATGCTGCTCGGCCGCTGGGTGCCATAGGGAGGGGGAATCTCTGCCGATACCCACCCAGCACCCACGGGCCAACTAAACTGTCGGAAGAGAGGAGGCTCAGTGGCAGTTACCGTCTCCCATGTGGCCTTCGGACCAAATCCTCACAGTCACACCTGACGGAGCCCCACTTCTAAATTATTACGCAGCAGAGCTCCCTTCAGGGATCCTTTTCTAGAGAGGGCCTTGCACAGGGTGTTTCAGGGTAAGAAGCCTTGCTTTCTCTCATCGCTCCTCTCTTCCCTTCTCCTCCCAAGAATATCAGCTGTTTGCCTTCATCAGCCACATGGGCACTTCGACTATGTGCGGACACTACGTTTGCCACATCAAGAAAGAGGGCAGGTAAGGAGGGATTTTCGCAGTGTAAGGAGACTCTGAGGTACAGCTTTAAGTCACCGTCCTCCCCTGTTTCTTCAGAGGTGTTGGGGGGTCGGGGACGAGAGCAGGCAAGGGGAATCAAGTTGTGTCTTAGCCATGGAATGGCATCCCTGAGCTCCCCTTCTGCCTCTTTTGCCCCTGTATCTGGCACTGGTGAGGCCGCCCCGCGAATCCTGTGCTCAGCGCTGGGCCCCTCACCCCAAGAAGGCCATGGAGGGGCTGGAGCGTGGCCAGAGCAGGGCAGCGAGGCTGGGGCAGGGGCTGGAGCACAAGGCTGGGGAGGAGCGGCTGGGGGGGCTCAGCCTGGAGAAGAGGAGGCTGAGGGGAGCCCTCATCGCTCTCTGCAACTGCCTGACAGGAGGCTGTAGCGAGGTGGGGGTTGGTCTCTTCTCCCCAGGAACAAGCGATGGGACGAGAGGGAACGGCCTCAAGCTGCGCCAGGGCAGGTTTGGGTTGGATATTGGGAAAAACTTCTTCCCCGAAAGGGCTGTCAGGCCCTGGCCCAGGCTGCCCAGGGCAGGAGCTGAGTCCCCATCCCTGGAGGGATTTAAAAGCCAGGGAGATGTGGTGCTTGAGGACATGGGTTAGTGGTGGGCTTGGCAGTGATAGGTCAACGGTTGGACTCATGATCCTAAGGGTCTTTTCCAACCTTAACGATTCTCTTGTAGGTGGGTGATCTACAACGACCAGAAAGTCTGTGCTTCTGAGAAGCCCCCCAAGGACCTGGGCTACATCTACTTCTACCAGCGGATTCCCAGCTAGAAGATCCTCTCGCTGTGGGTGGTGGGGGGCGAGCGGGCTGAAGGCGAGGGGGGGGGAGAAAGGGGTGAGGGCAGTGAGGATGAGAGCAGGGCCCTTCTCTTCCCCTGCTCCTCTTTCCCCACTCGTCCCTTCATGGCCTCTCTGTGGAGACACGGGGGGAGACAAAGAGTTCCCTGACCGGGGGCTGGAGCCCCCGTGGACGTGAGCGAAGGGATCTGGGGGGGGGGGGGGGGGCGGGAATTATCTGTTTCTATAGGAAATGTCCTCACTGTCCCCACCCCCCTGTGCCACACAGCTTTGCTGCTCGGTGGGGTGATGCCCCCTCCTCGCTGTCTGGAAAGGGGAGGAGGGGGCTCGTGTGTACGTGTGGCTTCTGGGGGGGGGGGGGGGGGGGGATGTCCTGCCGCCTGCCCTGCCGGGGCGGGCAGCGAGGCGGGCCGCCAGCAGCAGCCTGCCCTTCACACGCCAAAATAACACGAGGGACGAAATAAAAGTGGAAAACACCCTCCTCCCCCTCACCTTCCCCGCTTGGTTCCTCTCTGCCCTCTGCGTCGCGGCGGGCCTGGGGGCGGCGGAGTGTGGCGGGCTGCGGCGGGGGGCGTGGCCAGTGGGAAGGGGCGGGGCTTTGTGGGCGTGATCGGGGGGCGTGGCCCGGGGGAATAAAAGCGGGCGGCGGGAGCCATGCGCGCGCGCGCGCGCTGCCGCCGTTGACCTTCGCTTCTCCTCCGGTACCGGTCGCCGCTTCCCCCGCGCTGCCGCCATGGCGCCCAGGAAGTTCTTCGTGGGGGGTAACTGGAAGATGAACGGCGACAAGAAGAGCCTGGGCGAGCTGATCCAGACGCTGAACGGCGCCAAGCTCTCCGCCGACACCGGTGAGGGCGCGGCCGCACGTAGCGCACGTCCCGCGCGGCGCCTGAGGGCCCGGCGGGGGGAACGGCAAATGTCAGAGGGCGGCGGGGGCCTAAATATAACCCGGCGGCGGGGCTAAATATACCCGCGAAACCGGATCCGCGGCTGCGGGGCCGGCGGACGCGTGCGGCTGCACCCCCGGGGCCCCTCGGCCTTGCCCCCGCCCGGCCCCGGAGCCCCGCGTCTCCGCCGGGGCGGGCTGCGAGGCCGGGCCCCCGCCGAAGCCGGTTACAACCCCGGGTGTAACTCGATGCTGCCCTCTCCGCCCCGGCCGGGCCCTCGCCCGGTTCCTCGGCTGGGCCCGCTCCGAGGGACCCGTGCGAACCGGCGGAGGGGCCCGGTCCTCGGCCTGACGGCGCCCGTCTGCCCGCTGGCAAAGGGCTCCCTGCCTTCTGTCGAGTCATCAGATAGCGGGGACGGTCCTGCTGCGGAGGGTCCCCCGCACGTCAGGGAGGGCGGGCTGAGCCGTCCCGGGAGCGAGGGGTGACCTCCTGGGGCCGGTGGCTGGGTACGGTGTCTGCCCTTCGCCCGTCTGAAGGGTAACCCACCACCTTTGCCTTCCAGAGGTGGTTTGCGGAGCCCCTTCCATCTACCTCGACTTCGCCCGTCAGAAGCTCGATGCGAAGATCGGAGTCGCAGCGCAGAACTGCTACAAGGTACCAAAGGGTGCTTTCACGGGAGAGATCAGGTGAGCCTGCGGGGAAAGGTAAAGCCGGGGTGCCTCTGGGACAGAGATTCCCCCCAGAGGTGCGAGTCATCTCCTTTCTTCCCAGCCCAGCTATGATCAAAGATATTGGAGCTGCCTGGGTGATCCTGGGCCACTCTGAGCGAAGGCATGTTTTTGGAGAGTCTGATGAGGTGAGTGACCCTGGGATGGAGAGATGGCCCAGCTCGGGCGGGCCTGCGAAGGCCAGAGGGGTGAGCGGTTAAAGTCGGACCGCAGGAGTAGGTCTGACTACCAGTTCCCATGTTCCTTTGCCATTCCCAGTTGATTGGGCAGAAGGTGGCTCATGCTCTGGCTGAGGGCCTTGGAGTCATTGCCTGCATTGGAGAGAAGCTGGATGAGAGAGAAGCCGGCATAACGGAGAAGGTCGTTTTTGAACAGACCAAGGCCATTGCTGGTAAGGGAAGGAAACGGGTGCTTTTTTCTGCTTTGGACATTTGGGAAACGGCCATTCTGGCCTTAACTGGAAGGCCGTAGCGGCCGTCCTGGCCTTCCCTGTGAGGCTGCTGCGAATGTTCACGTGCAGTAACGATCACGTTAATAAAAGGCCTGCATGTTCCAGAAAGCTTTCCAGCTCTCCCCTTCCCAGCACGGGGTCCTGTGCTTGCTTACACTTTCTCCTTCCTCCCCAGATAACGTGAAGGACTGGAGTAAAGTGGTTCTTGCCTATGAGCCGGTTTGGGCTATTGGGACTGGTAAAACTGCAACTCCCCAACAGGTATGAGCAGGGAAAGGTGGCTGACCCTTCCCACTCGAGATCCTCTTAAAGATTCTCTCTAAAGACTCGAGATTTAGAGGATCTCTAGAGATTCTCTAAGAGATTCTCCCTTCTCTTTGGAGTTGTATGCGCAGCCCTCAGTGGGACTCTTTGTGTTCCCTTGCAGGCTCAGGAAGTTCATGAGAAGCTGAGGGGGTGGCTGAAAAGCCACGTGTCTGATGCCGTTGCTCAGTCAACTAGGATCATCTACGGAGGTAAATGAATCTGAATCTACTTTCCGGTGCAGGAAGCACTTAGTTTCTCTGCTCACTGCTGCATCATGCTCTGCTGATGAGGAAACCTGAGGTTGGCAGAGCATGAAGAACCACCTACTAGCTTCTTTCGGTAAATGGGAGACAGTTTTACTGTCTGCAGAGTGAGGTGTAGCTGGTCTTTGTGCCCTGGCTCCCTTTCCTAGAGCTGGCTTAAAATACTGCTCCCTCCTTAAATACTGCTCCCTAAAAATACCGCTCCCTCCTTAGGCTCGGTCACTGGCAGCAACTGCAAGGAGCTGGCCTCTCAGCACGATGTGGATGGCTTCCTTGTTGGCGGAGCTTCTCTCAAGCCAGAGTTTGTGGATATTATCAATGCCAAACACTGAAGCAGCCCGTGAGGAGCAGTCCCTTGTGGTTAAGAGCAAGAAACGGAAGCAAGAAGGGACCTTTCATTGCACACGTCTTAGTACAGCGGCCTCCTCTGAGGCTTTTCCCCCTCCACGGTCATTGTTCTACCTGTGCTGCTAACCCCCGCCACCATGTTGCAATACGGTTAGCGGGAGCCTGTCTCGGCAGAGTCGTGACAGCCTCCTCTCTGAATCGGCAAAATCCTTGGTTGCCTGTTGACCCGTAAGAGCCCACAGTCAACCTGGCCGGTGCCTCCCCCTTTCTCTGCAGCGCTGCGGAGAGAGGGGGCCTCTGGTGCTGGGGGGAAGGAAAATGGAGCTCCAGTCTCTTGCATCCTTCAGCTCCATCAGCAAGGAGCCTGTCAGCTTCGACCCTTGTGAGATGTCTTACCTCACCTGTGTCCCGTACTGAACAATAAATGAAAAGAAAAAGCAAAGGCATGTCCTGGATCTTATTCAGCAGCAGCTGGGGGACAAGCAGAGTACAGAATTTATTACTTCTGGAGGTAGCTGGTTGAAGAGAGGGTGGTGTGGGTTTTGAGGGCTTTTTCTCTGAGGGCTTTTTCTCTGAGGGCTTTTTCTCTGAGGGCTTTTTCTCTGAGGGCTTTTTCTCTGAGGGCTTTTTCTCTGAGGGCTTTTTCTCTGAGGGCTTTTTCTCTGAGGGCTTTTTCTCTGAGGGCTTTTTCTCTGAGGGCTTTTTCTCTGAGGGCTTTTTCTCTGAGGGCTTTTTCTCTGAGGGCTTTTTCTCTGAGGGCTTTTTCTCTGAGGGCTTTTTCTCTGAGGGCTTTTTCTCTGAGGGCTTTTTCTCTGAGGGCTTTTTCTCTGAGGGCTTTTTCTCTGAGGGCTTTTTCTCTGAGGGCTTTTTCTCTGAGGGCTTTTTCTCTGAGGGCTTTTTCTCTGAGGGCTTTTTCTCTGAGGGCTTTTTCTCTGAGGGCTTTTTCTCTGAGGGCTTTTTCTCTGAGGGCTTTTTCTCTGAGGGCTTTTTCTCTGAGGGCTTACCATTGCTGCAGTAGGTGTTGCATGGGTTCAACCTCTATCTTGCTCTCATAGGTTTCACCTGCAGCCTGCCCTGAGCATCTTGTTTCTGTCCTGTGACAGCCCTTCTTTGGGCCTGTGGTGATTCATGTGCGTCTTTTCCATGTGTGTCTCTGTTCCAGTAGCTGCCGGAGCACCTGGCTGTCCCATTAGTGAGCCGGTCTTTCCAGGCAGGCTTGGGAACGCACTCATCCCTATGCTGTGTGAGGACTGGTAATTGATTTGCAGAGCAGCTCCCTCGTGATGAAGGTTTTTAGGCCGTGCGCTGAGGCTGTGCTCGCTGCCTGCTTGCAACCCTGTGCTGATGGGTGAGAAAGCACGACTAGACGGTAGTTCCCAGCTGCTGCACCAGCTAGGAGATCTTTAGGCCATACTAAGGGTAATGAAAAACGAAACGCCTCGCGAGGAGGAGCCCGGCTGTGAGGCAGCGGGTCCTTGGGAGCCGGCGGGCGGTGCTCTGGCAGGGCGCTGACATGCGAAGGGGCGCTCAGCCTGTCCCTGCGCATCCGAGGGATCCTCTTCCCTTTTGTGTATCGGGTCTGCAGTCGTTTTTGCAGCCGTGGCATGGTCCTCCCCCGATACTCCGGCTGTCAGCATGTTGCCCTGCCAGCATCCCCTGAGGGATGAAAGGCAGGAGGTGAGGGACCAAAAAGGAGAAAATCTGGGTAAGTCCACTGATGCTGCGGAGTGGGAAGTCCACTCCTGGGAAGTGGACTCCAAAATCCTGGGAAGTCCACTCCTGGGCTGCTGAAGTGCTGCTAACAGCGTTCCTCCCTCCCGGCTCGGAGGGACAGGGGGATGAGAGCCTCCAGCTCTTCAGGGGCGTCTCCTTCCCAGCTGGGAGCAGAGGTCTGTTCCCTGCCCCTGCCGCTTCCTCGGCAGGAGCCTTTCGGCAGGCGGCGTGAGCAGGCCGGGCCGCGCTAAAATGGCGCCGAAACGGGCGGTGGGGCGATTGGGGTTACGAAGCACAGGGCGACGGACCCCTCTGCTGGGAAGCTCTGGCGATGGAAGCAAGGCCGTCAACCAGGGAAGGGTGGGAGATGATGGCCTGAGAAGGAAGAGCCTGACTGCAGCGCAGAGCTGAGAGCTGGCTCTGGGTGCGTGCAGAGTGACGTGGAAAGGAGGATGCTTCAGAGGCAAAAAAAAAAAAAAGTAACAAAAAAAAATGCTGAAAACTCTGGTTTCTACAACTGGAGTGTTTCTGAGAGGCTGCTGGGGCACGGCTGTAGTTTGGTGCCTCAGGGCACTGGGGTCAGGATGACTGGAGCGGGGATGGCTCGGTAGGGATGCGGACTGTGCCGAAGGCTGCCGGGAGCCGGGATCGCTCGGGCATCGGCCGCGGGCTGCAGCTTCGCTGTCGGTTCCCGCTCCTGCCCACAGAACTAGGCAAGAGCCCAGGAGAGTGACCTACATAGGAAAAACCAGATGGGAGCTGAGCATTGGTCTTGCTGCTGTGAGGAGAATAGAGAGGCATGAAAGCATTCGTTTAATGAGGAATAAACTCATGGAAAATAATTTCTGCATCAGCAGGAATGCCAGATCTTGGGTTTTTTTTTTTTTTTTTTTCCTTTTTGTCTGCTTTCTGGCAGGCCCACAGCTCTGTGGAGTGGAAATACTGCCAGATCCTCACTGCAAATTGTAGTGGTTGGATTTTAAACCAGGTTGCTGTTGGGAAGGATGCGCTGTGCCAGATGTGAGAGCTCGAGAGAGGCTGCTGCGGCTCCGCGTCCTCAGCCCCAGCCAGTGGCCAGGCTGAGCTTGTATTCCCCATAGGCACAAACACGCATATACACCACGTACACACACGGATGGCCATACGGATAACGGCCAGCCACACCGAGCGCTCCCACGAACACGGTGCCGGCAGCCTCAACCCACCCCCCTCTGGCTGAGGAGGATGGAGGTGCGCTAGTGAGCATGTGTATATATGTGCATTTATACATATGCATATGTACAGCGTGGCTCCCTCCAGCAGCTGGGCTCAGGCAGTCTGCCCAGTAGCTGCGCTTCGATCCCAGTCTCTCCAGTCCCTGTGGTCCCCCAGTAGCCAGCTCCCCCATGATGCTCAGGCCCCCCAGCCTCTTCGGCAGCTGCCGGGACCCCCCTGGCAGCCGTCTCCTCCCTGGCAGCCCCCCCAGGCCCCCTCGCCGGCTGGTCCGGCTGCATCCTCGCTGCTGCTCACGCGCTTGCCCGCACGCCTGGGCACCCAGACTCCCCCCGCAGCCCCTGCCTGTGGCAACGAGTCCCTCGGAGTCCCTCGCCCAGGGCAAAGCGGGAAGGGAGCTCCATGAGAAGACGGGACAGGCCGCGCTGATCAGCGCCGGGCACGGCCGGGCAAACCGTCACAAACCATTGACACGCGACCGCACCTTTTTATTCCCGTACCCCTCTGTTCCTCCACGAATCGCCTGCATCCCTCCCTTTCCCGCCTTCGGTTCCTCCCCTGACGAGTCCCGTGCGATCCCGACGCTCTCCCCCTGCATCCCATCGTGTGTCCCACCCCCCGAACGCAGCGACCCCCCGGCCCTGAAGGTGCTCGGGGCCCGAGGCTCCCCTGGGACAGCCCCGGGAGGGGCCCGGACGGGGCCTCCCTTCCTCCGAGTCCGTAATTCGGGTTCCCGCCGGCCATCGTGCCCTTGTGCTCCTCTGGGACGGCGGAGATGGGCCTTTGGTGGGCTGACAGCTCCTGGGACGGGCTGGGAGCAGCCCGGCAGGGTGCTGCTGTCGTCTCCCTTTGCCGACAAGCTCTTGTCACGCAACCTCCTTAATGATCAGTATAGTTAGGTTTGGGATTTTTTTTTCTTTTATATAACCTGAATACAATTTCTTTCTTTTAAAGATGTGGGTTTCCTTGTATAATTTCTCTTCTTTCTTGTACATTGTTTAGTCATCTACGAACAAAGCCATTGACCCGTATGTTCCTGTTGTAAGACTAGATAAAACGTGTGCACAGAGGCACACACAACTTCTACCAGCCCGTTAACGTATAAAGGGACAAGGGACGGGAAGAAATGCATGTCACCGCTTTTGCTCCAGCACCGATTTGCTGAAGGGCTCCTTAAAGCCTTGGAAAGCAAAGGCAAGAGGAGCTGGAGTGCTTTATGTGTAGAGGTTGTTTTCTTTTTTTTTGCAGGGGATATAGTGGAAAACCACATCATCTGCAGGTTAACGACCAGGGAGTGAATTCAGATGGGGCGAGCGTAGCACGGGAGGTCAGCGCCGAGGAGTCAGGCGGGACGAGGCAGGGGACAGCCCTGAGCACTGCGGGCTGCTTTGCAGGAGGGGCGATGGCTGGCGGATGTGTTGCGAGAGAGCGAGGTTCGTGTCCGACGGTTGCGTGCCCAGCTCAGCTTGGACCAGCTTATCTAACGCTGACGTTGCCCGGGGACTGCGAAGGAGCAAAGTGCACCGGAGGGAAAGGGAGCTGGACTAACCGCAGCATTCCCAGCGGGCTCTGCTCGGCAGCCGGCGGGGCCACGGCCACCCGCCTGCCCTCGGGTGCCACAGCTGGGCGGGCACCGATGGCGTCTGCTGGGCACCGGCAACCTCGGCGTCACGGGCAGCCGGTGGGGACACCGTATCCCAAAAGCGGCTTCCCGGCGTCCGGGAGATCACGTCGTGGGAGGTTTCATGCAGAACCCAAGCCTAATTCGGCTCAAGGTGTTAATTAAACATTTACCGGAGGGAATGTCTTTCCTCAGAGATACTCACCACCCAAGTGACCGCCACCCAGTGCAGCCCAGCCTAACTTTGAAGCTGGCCCCATTTTGAGCTGGGGAGGGGGCCAGGACAGCCTCCAGTGGCCCCTTCCCACCAAAATGATCCTTCAGTTCTCCGGATACGCTCCTACTAATTGCAGATGTTACCCAGCTGGGAAGGGCCGGGAGCACTTGGGAAAGCAGAGTAAGATCACAAAGTCCTTCCGATGAAGGAGAGACACGCTCTGAGGTTTCCACGCGGAATTTAGCACCAAAAATGACAAGCTACTGCGGCAAACGGACCCAAGCGGCCCGCTGAGAGGAGCGTGGCCAGCAGGACGATGAAAAAAAGAAACCCCAGGGAGCTTGGATGGCCGACGAACGGCAAAACCCGCGGCGCCCGCGCTGCCGCCGGCGATCGAGCGGGACGCCCTCGCCCTGAGAGACCAGCAGTCTCTTTTTGGAGGGGTTTCCTCCGAGCTGACGAGACTTTGGGTTTCACATTCTGTCGGAAAGGTGAGGACTGGGGGGGGGGTTGAGGACAACGCTGGTGAGAGAAGGGGAGGCTCTGGGCAAGGTCGGAGGATGAGGCCGGCGCGGCTGAGGCGGCTAAGGGGAGGAAGAGGCCCCCGCCCCGCCCCCGCGCTGTCACTCAGCGCGGTTGCTATGGCAGCGGCGCCGGGCCCCGCCTCCCCGGTTTCCATGGCAGCCCAGGGTGGCGACCGCCGGCGGGCCTGAGGGAGCCTCCCGCCCTCCGCGGGGCCTGCGGGGATGGAGGGCGAGGAGCTGGAGGGGGACGAGTACGGCCTTCAGGAGGAGGGAGAGGAGGAGGCGTTGTCGGAGCAGGAGGAGGAAGAACAGGTGAGGGAGGGGGCCTCAGCACCCTCTGGCTGCCGTTAGGCCAGCGCTGGCCTTGGGCTCTCTCCTTCTCTCCCAGGTGCCGGCCCCGCGTCCCCTGACGGAGGAGGTCTTGAAGGAGGGTCTCTCTCTCCTCTGTAAGACCGGCAATGGCCTGGCCCACGCCTACGTGAAATTTGAAGCCAAATACAAGTGAGTGTGCAACACCCGCCCCAGGAGAAGGCATCTGTCTGTAGCCGTGAGGCCACCGGTGGGGCAGGAGCGTTGCCAGGCCGTGTTCTCCAGCTCTCTGGCTTCCAGTCTGCGCCTCAGCGTAGCTCGTCCATCCGCAGCCCTGAGCTGGGGACTGCCTCCACCGCAGCCAGACGGGCAGGCGGGAACGTCAGCATCCCCATAGATTGAGGGGAGCCCGTCCATCCCTCTGGACTCCGGTCTAGGGGGACCTGGACAGGGTGACCTCCCCACAGTCACGTTGAGAAATATCCATTAAGCATCTCTCCTGTTAACTGCTAACCTTTAAGGCAGGCACTTGTAAATAGAGCGCCACAATGGCCTGGGGACAGTTTGGAGCCTCAGCCCCATCAGTACACCCACACCACCCTAGCCCACATCACCTAGTCAGTGAGACTGTGTCTTTCAGCAGCCTCATAGGTATCTCAACCAGCTTTTTCCCACTAGGAAAGTCCTTCCACACAGTCCTTGGTATTACCACTACTGTCTAACAGCCCCATCCCCCAAATTTATCCTCTTTTCTGCTCTGGTCTCCTGAGAGCTACATTTCAAGGGGAAGAAGTAGTCCTTGAGCCAAGAAAGCAGGTCCAATCTTACCATTTGGCCTTGTTTACAGACTATTATTTGGCCTGTCCCTATCGCCTGCCTTTTTCCTCCTTCTCTCCAGCAAGGCTTCCTAGGACAGCAGGGAAGCAGGAGAGGAGGATGCCCTCCCTCCAGCAGTGGTGAGGAGCAAACTGAAAGCTGGTAGCAGGGGGAAATATGAGAGATGTTTTATTCACATCCTCCCTCCCACAGGGACTTGACAGACATCAGCCTCCTCGAACGCTTCATTCATCTGCGGTATGTGGATTTGTCAGAGAACAAGCTGCAAGATTTGTCTCCGCTGAGCAGCCTAACCCACCTGCTTTGGCTGAAGGTGGATGGGAATCTGCTTACCAGCGCCTGCATGCAGGAGCTGCCCTACCTCCAGATCATCAGCTTTGCTCACAACCGCATCAAGGATACGGAGGGCATTACTCACCCCCGCTTAGCCAGCCTCTGCCTGAAAGGTGACACAGACCATCTCCCTTCATTCTTGTGCACATGGGACGCTCCCTTTGGGTGGGATTAACTCTTTCGTTGTTTCTTCCCCCTCTGGCACTCAGGAAATAAAATCCAGACAGCGCTGGGCCTCAGTCATGGCCAATTGTTCAACCTGCAAATCCTGGAGCTGCGAGGAAACATGCTAGAGAGCACAGCAGGCCTCAGTCTTCCCAAGCTCAAGAACCTCTACCTGGTAAGGGATCAGCCAGCTCGGGGAGTGGGACAGAGCTGCTGCAGAGCCCGGCACCTCCAGACGCTGGGAGGAGGGGAGGAGGCTCTCCCCTTCAAAGCAGCGGCATTTTTGTGCTAGCCCATTCAGTTCAATCTTCTCAGCCCGAGCGAGGAACAGATTTCAGAGAGCTAAAGAGACAAAATCACTTCTTTGAGGTAGCTCCTTCTACGCTGTCTGCCCAGATGGTGCGAAGGGAGTAGCCAGTAAATCCTCTGCAGAGAGCAAAGGAGTTGGCAATGTTCAGCGCGCCGGGTTCTTCCCTCCCCGCTTCCTACGGGAGAGCAGTATTCCCTTCTGGCAGCGTTGGGGAAGCCTGTATTCTGTGTGTCCCAGGACCCCAGGAGGTCAGCGGGGAAAGCAACAGGTTTGCTCTGGGTGACAGGGGGAGGTGACGCCTCTTTCTCCTCTCTGATGAGCCTAATCAAATACCGGTTTAAAACCAGCACAATTATATGATTCACACCTTCAGCTGCCAAAACAGCAACGGATTGAAGAGCGCAGTGAAACTAAGATAGGAGAAGCAATTTCTTAATGCCATAAACAATTGCTTCAGGGAACATTTACTTCTAGAGACGCGAGTGAAGAAAGCATGTATGGCTTAGTCCCATGCATCACACCGTGCTACAGCTTGCGAAGACTGGATAGGTGTCCTGAGTCACTGCCTCTTAAAAAGCAGTTAAAGATGATAAAGGCTTTGCAAAGCTGTATGGTTTCTTTTCATCGAGGCTCCCTGGCAGAAAACACTGAGGAGGTTGCTTGCTGAGATTGTCTGCAATTTTCTGGTGGAAAACTGACATTTTAGGGCTAGAGGTGCTGGGAGAAGGGATGAAGTGGAGAAGTCACTAGATATAATACAGAATTTCAAAGTGAAACCAGTCGCTTTAGTGAATGATTGGGGGGAAGCAAACACTGCACTGATATTTAAAGAAGGTTCCTGGCATGATTGAGCAATTTCTGAGCTGCACATAAGAAGCGGGCAAATTGCAAGACGTGATTATTAAAACTAGAACAACTGACTCATTTCTCAGGAATCTTTGGGGCTTGAATTTGTCTCCCATGTCCGCCCGGTCACTAAATCATTTCGGAGGTGGTCTCTCCCAGCACTGCTTTGCTTTCTATATAAAGATTTTGGTATGACTTGAGCCATGGGTAGATGAAGCTGATGCCTCAAGGACAGGGTTCAAGACAAAGGGTTCAATTTAAAGGCCCTGAACCAAATTTGGTTAACGTATGACATATGAAATTCAGCGTTAGAAAAGGTATACCTACTAGCGGGAAGACTACGAGCTGGCTGCTTACCGTGCGGCACTTGCAACGGTTTGAGGATCGCTGCCGTCAGCAGGGCGGTGTCGGTTCCTGGTCACTGTGCAGCGGTGGTGACAAAGGCTAGCTAGAGCAAGGTCAGGTATGCAGGCAGAGGAGAGGGAATCATGGGGAACATGTTGTAGTAGCTTTCCGTAAGAAACGGCGGCATCACGTCTATGCGAAGAACTGGTATCTAAGGTAAGGTGATGATGCGAGCGTTTAATTAAAGGAGTCATATGGAATGTTCTTTGATTGAGGGGAAAAAACCCAACCCTGAAAAAAATCCATTTGGCATTTGTCCCGTTAGTGCTTGCAGGGCCAGAGCCGATAAATTATTCAAACTGGAGTAATGAAGAAAGTGAGAGTGATGGGAGGTTCCTATCCATTTTACAGACCAGTGGTCTGTGAGCTCCCCACCCCATTTCCCACAGCAGCTCCTGATTTCCTCTGAGGTACAATTTACCGATCCATCCTGGTTGTTAAATCTGTTCACACGACCTTCGCTACATCTCCGACTTTCCTCTTTTTGTCCTTGTGTCACCCTCTTTACTTGGCCCAGCCGGTCCAGACTTCTCCTTGTCCGGTTTCTGTTAGAGTCCTTCTTTTCTATAAAATGTCCTTTTCCTGAGTGACCACGTCCTTAAACTCTTCTCTTACCCCACCAGTTCATCCTGTGCCCCTTTCATCAGTCTCAGGCATTCTCAGCTTCGTATTTCCCCGTCTTGTCACTCACATCACAGTGAAGTGAATGAAATCCGATGATGGGGAATTTTGAATTGGCAGGACACATTCTTCCTGCTGTAAGATTGTCAGATTTGTTGCAAGAAGGTGCGCTTAGGTATGGATAACAACAATTATACCAGGAAGCGCTTAAAATTAAACCAACCGACAACTCCCACCCCCCCTGCGGCCCCTCTCGGGAACACTCAGCCCGCTTCTGCTCCTAGAGGAGTAGAAGGGGAGACTTCTTGGTAGTAGATTGCCCCCACAAGAGAAACGGCTGACGCTGGAAGATCCCTGGACTACGTGGACTGTGTGACTGAGAGGGGCTGGTTATTCATCCTTGAAACACGCTTGTTCTGGGCTCAGCTCCGTGCTTTCCCCTCCACGCTGTTGCTCTCTGAGGCCTCGGGGGCTCAGATTCGGCACTGCTGGGGAAGGGGATGCTGTGCTGGCAGTGGAGTATTCATCTGGGGTGGCTTCCTCTCGGTCACCAAGTGATGCTGCAGGAAACACTTTTTCAGCAAACTTTTGGTCCTTGAATCGGAATACTTAGAACCCATTTGGGCAAGCCCCTGAGGAACCTGATCTAGCTTCAGAGAAGGCTGTGTTATGAGTGGTGGGGAGTCTGAAGGGTAGAAAGAGCTTTAAAGGCCAGACATAACGGCCGTTCCCTCTCCCGTGTGTCCCCTTTTCCCTCCTCTCTTCCTGCCTCCCTGGTGCCCAGGCCCAGAACGCCATTCGGAGCCTTGAAGGCCTCGAGGGGCTAGAGCAGCTGACAACGCTGCACCTGCGTGACAACCAGCTCGAGGCCCTGGATGGATTCTGTAGCAGCATGAAGTCCCTGCAGTACCTCAATCTACGGTAGGTCCTCCCTGCTCTCTGTCGGGACCAGAGACGCCTGTACTCCCGTTTAGGTCTTTAGGATTTTCTGGCTCCTTTGGAAGTTGGAAGACCTGATGGGAAGGGGTTGATCTTTACCATCCTTAACTGTCTAGGAGTGCTCAGCTGTCTAGGAGTATAACAGCCAGGACCCTTCCCAGGCTTCTCGGAAAACAGCTTCAGTCACTCTCAGACCCCACCTCATACTTTTTATGCCTTGCCATAACTCCTTTGGAGCCCTCGCTGCGCATTCTCTGTCTCCTGGACATGACGGCAAGCGCCCTTTGCTTTTCAGCATTTGCCGTACAAGGCGATGGCGATAGCAGACAATGCCATGGGCTGTTTGAGCACAGGGAAATCCAGAGATGTCCTTTTTGTCCCTCGGTCTGGGGAGCTGCGGCCAGATCTGGATCGTAGATCGCAGGTCTGTGGTCTAAGGTCTGCGGTCTACCATGCTGCTCAGTTTTGCTTTGTCTTGCCAGCTTACTGTTCCGAAGGGCCCTCACTGCTTGCGCGTGTCTCTTTCCCCTGCCCTCTCTGCTTCTTCTTCTTCAGGAACAACGGGATCAGTAGCCTTCAGGAGGTGGCAAAACTGCAGGTCCTCCCCACGCTGCAGGCACTGGTGCTGTCGGACAATCCGTGCTCTGATGAAGCCAATTACCGGCTGGAGGTCCTGGCCCTGCTGCCACACCTGCAACGCCTCGACAAGGACCTATTTGAGCAAGATGAGCGGGCAGAGGCGAACAAAATCCGTCGGAAAAGACGGGAAGAAGAAAAGGTGGGAACAGCACGGCGGGGGGGGAGGAGAAGGAAGTGAAGGGAAAGAGAGAGGACCAAACATGCTGATCAAGCCTCTCCTCCTCTAGATTACATGAGGAGAAGGCTGAGGGAGCTCAGTCCCAAGGGCAGAGGAGCCTGAAACAGAGATCGGGCTTCGCAACCTGATTGCGCTGGCCGGCAGCGCAACCCTGCTGCCATTCCTGACCCCACTACCAGAACTGAGCGGTGAAAGGGGAAAAGAAGTCAGGCGTGGTGGAGTCATTTAACTTCTCCCTCTTGCCTTCGTCAGGAAATGGAGGGAGCTCTCCAGGGTGATGTGAATGAGTGACCCCTGGTTTTAACACCTTTTCCCGGAGCCGGTCAAGATATAGAGATTCCTTCCCCCACGTACGCGGCTGGGAAAGCGACCTTCACCTCGTTTTGCCCCTGGAGAAAAGAGGAGGGCTGCCCGCCCTGGTCCTGCAAGCTGCCCTGAGGTACTGCAGTGGTTTTGCAGCCACTGCGCTCATATGCTCTGTTCTCAGTAGGCCCGAGAGGGAAAAGGGGAAAGGGGAGAGTTACAGGTTCTGTGGTGATTTATGGCTCCCAAAAAGATTTTCTGATTTGAATAAAAATAATTAATGAGCCTGGAGTGACTGGAATTGTTTATCCTGCACACCCACTCCTATTCCCTGGCTCTCTCACCCTCGTCTGTCTACGTCTATCCCCTCTCTCTCTCTTTCTCTCTCCATCCTCTACGTGCTGTTTGCAAAGCTTTGCTAAATCCTGACTCATCGCAGCTCTGGGTCACATGCTGCTGTCCCGGCCCTATCAGGGGCGTCTCCATCCTGCTGCTGCCGCCGTTGGCTCAGAGGACACATCATCTCCCCTTGAGGTCCTGCATCCCTCCTCGGCTTCGTCCTCTCTCCTTTCTGCCAGCACTCTCCCAATCTCTCCTTCGCCCCTGCCCTAGGAAGGTAAGTGTCTCCCCCCTCACCGCATGCAGGTTTCTGCTCCCCACCCCATGCCCCCCAAACCCCACAGGCACTTTGGGGTCCCTGCGGAGAAGGACCCCGGTGAGCGGCATTAACAACGAAACTCCCCTCGCTTCCTCCCACCTCTTTCTCCTCACCCGCCCCCCTTCTCACTTTTCTTTCGTATTTTAATTTCAGGTACTCCCTCCTTCCCTACTCCCGGCAAGCATCCTTTCAGATGTGAACCTGGGGAATTGCAGGAGGGGGGCAACCAAGAAGGATAGGTGCTGCTCCCAAGGGCATTGCCGGGATGGAGCTTTACTGGGGGAAGGGGGTGGGAGTGGGGAGGAGGCAAAGCCCCCCAGCCTCCGGAGGTGTTGACATAAACACAGGCGCTCAGCTGGGTCCCAGGGAGAGGGAGGGAGGAGAGGGGGTGTTTTCTTATCTGCACAGCCCCACACCACACAGGGGAGGGGAGGGCAGCAGGGAGAGGAGGTGACAGTCAAGCAAGCGAGAGCTGCATCACCCGCGCGACACTGCAGCAGTGCGGGCTTCCTGGGAGCAGTGCCCAGCCCCGGGGGAATCGCAGCAGCACACGGGACCCGGTGGCGGTGGCTTGGGGAAAAGGTCTTCGCCATGCTGGCCTGCCTGGCGGGGAGGGGGAACTGCTGCAGCGCGAACGCCAGCGAGACGGTGCCCTGGCGACGCACAGTGCCACGAAGGAAGGCACTGCAGCAGTGCCCGTCTCCCCGCGTGCCCTCTTCAAGGGAGGCTGCCCAGCCTCCAGCCTGGCTCCTCTCTCCTCCTCACTCTGATCTATGGGCTCCCGGCTATGGCTCCATCCCAATCCCTTATCCCGGCTTATCCGCCTTTGACCTCCTTTCAGGACAGCGCAGCCAATGCCGGGGATTTCAGGGTGGTTCTTTGCGCTGTTCAAAGGAGGGCAAAAGCAGGGTGACACGGGGCAGCAAGACAAGTGGAGAAAGGGGTGTGAAGGACTAGAGAGGAGAAGGGATCGAGTGAGTGATGGGGTGGGGCAGGCAAGGCAGGATTTGGGCTTGTCATTTGGCTTCCTCGGAGCTGGCCCCAACGGGGGCAGGTGGATGTGGGCAGAGGGATGTGACCACGGGCAACGTGACCACGGGCAACGTGAGCACGTAAGCAGAGAGGCGCTGCGTCTGGCACGGGTCGTGCTGTCAAAGATCACTTTAATGGGGGTCCTGCTCCTCTCTCCCCCGTGGAGGCTGTTGGGGCATGGCCAGGGCACTGCTGCAAAGGAAGCTCGCAGCTGCGCGGGCACGGCTCTGGCAGAAGTTCCCGCGGCATGTGCCAGATGGCGTGAGGAGCGCTGCCAAAGCGGCTGATGGGGGATCCCAGCCCAGATGGACACGGTGGAGGGCCCTGCGCAGGCTCCAGAGAGCCCTGGTGTCGCTGACTGAAACTCCCCAGGACGGGAAGCCCTTGCTGAAACTTCAGAGCAGCGCCATTTCCTCGCGCCCCTGTGATTTCCACCCACCCGAGGCAACGGGGTCGAGAGCCGACTCCGGCTTCCCCCAGCCTGCTTCTTAGCTCCCCTCAGCGCCGTGATGTGCGGTTTGCAGCACACCCCCATGCTGTGCCCCTGTGCTGGCCGTACCGCTGCCAGGCGCTCACACGCACCACGGCGTGGTTCTGGCTGGGGCCTCGTAGTTACCCCAGGCCCGACCTCTGCACCAAGTTTTGCGTGGGTCTGGCCCTGCTCAGGGTTGAGTGAATCATCCGTGGGAGCCGGGGGAGGAAAACCTGGCAGGCCTGGGGTGACACGCACCTCGCTGCTGCTCCCTCTCCGGGGGGATGCAGCTGCCCGGCATCACACGACCCCATGGCCAGGGGAATCAGGAGGTGGGATGGGGGGAACGAGTTGGTTTGGACCCCCTAGGGAGCAAACTTCAGCAAGAGAAGCTCTTTCAAACAGCCGTCCTCATCCACCAGCCTGTTTTCCACTTCAGGTTCAACCCGGTGCCCCAAAATGCCAGGTTTCCTCACCCTCCTCTTCCAACAGAGATGCCTCCCGGTCTCATCCCCTTCCCCCTCTCAGGAGCGAAGCGAAGGGTCGGGAGCTGGGCCCAGCCCCTGTGTTCAGGCAGGGCCAGGTCCTCCCTCCCTTCAGAGCCCTCTCTCCCACGTCTGAGGCACCACGGCCTTCAGCAAGATGGCTCCTCTGGCTGCTGGCCTCCTCCACGCTCAGCACAGCTTGAGCCGGTGGCTCACCGGGGAGACGGGAAGGCTGAGCTGGGTGCTCGGCCGGGGGACACGGCTGGGGGTCTGCGAAAGCCAGGCTGGGGCAGCTCCCCCCGCCATGGGCTGGAGAGGGGCTGTGGGTCCCTGCGAGCCAGCTGCCCCCCTGCCCGGCTCTGCCCCAGGCAGCCACCACGCTGGGCTGGCTCCCTGCCCATCGCGCACAAACACAGCGGCTGCTCGCTGCCTGGCCCTGGCGGGGACCGTCCTCGCCTCCCGGCAAGGGGAAGGAAGACGCCGGGAGCTGGTGCCCCGTCCTTGGCGCTGGGGACGGGGGCAGCCCGCCAGCTGATCCCTCCCTCTCCGCTGCCCGTGGATGCTGTGGCACCCTCCCCATCTCTGCCACTCGGGCTTATATCAGGAGCCCTGAGCAGCCGTGGTGCAGGGAGAGCGAGCTCCCAGTTTGTCATCTGCAGCAACGGGACAGAATAAATTCAAATAGATAACCAGCTCCTGGACAAAATGTGGGTAGATTCCCACAATCTGGGTTTTAATAGCAATTTCTAAATTTCCTTGAGCCAATAGTTTTAGCTCCAGCTCCTAATGCCGCTCTTCCCTGAGCTCCCTTCTCTCTGTTGGTATCTTGTCTAGACATTAGAAGGGTGAGCACCATGTCCTGGGGCCTCTCGGAGCTGAACATGTCCTGTCCTCTCCTCTCCCCTCCACAGGCTCACCATGGCAGTCGAGAGGATCCATGCCCGTGAGATCCTGGACTCCCGTGGGAACCCCACCGTTGAGGTGGACCTGTACACACACAAAGGTATGCGGGTGAGGACAAGAGATGGAGGGGAACTCCTGCCCACCCCGGCAGAGCTGGCGCTGCACGGCAGCCTGGCATGTTCTGCCGAGAGCACGGAGGGTCTTCTCTGGTGAACCTCTGGCAAACAGCAGGCCAGGGGAAGAGGCAGCGTCCAAAATTCTGCTGGTGGCTCTGCTTGTGTGTGTGCTCAGCAACTTTGCACACGTGCTGGGCAAATCACGACGCGATAGCTGGCTGCCGTGTATGTGACTTGAGCCATGTGCCTGCTAGTAGCAGGGACGGAAAGTTTCGTTAACATAAATGTATTTACCTTCTTGTCGTATCCCCGCGATGCCCTGCTGCAGCTATGCTTTTAGTCCTGGGACACGGTACAAGTTTGGAAACGCATCCATGGCCGTGCTCATGGGGGGGGAAGGTTTGTCCCCGAGATCTCTGTGCGGGCATGTACGTGCACATGTGTCTCAACTGGAGGAGCTGCATCTGCGCTGGGCCCAAAGCTCGGTGGGCTGAGGGGTGAGGAGCAGTGAGGGGCCAGAGCAGGCATCCGACCAGTCTGTTCCTTCTTCACCGAGGCAGAAACCCAGCCCCAGTCTGAGGGTGAGGAAGCCACTGGCAACTGTGGTCAGGCTGCCTCTGGAACCAGGAGGAGGGCTGAGGAGCCAGACTTCCACCCATCACCCGTAGTTCTGGGATCAGTGTGGACCTCGGGGTGCAGGAGATCTAGGTTTCTCAGTCTGGAAGCCCTGGGTGCATTTATTTCTGCCACCCTGGTGCTCCACCTCCAAGAGGTGCTCCACCTCCGAGAGGTATTCCACCTCTGAGAAGACCAGCCAGCCAGCAGGACCACCCGTTTGCACAAGCAGTTGCCACATCCTCTCCCACGAAAGCAGGCCAGAAGCAGTCCATGAGGGTTTTCCCCCTTTTTCACCCTCTGCTCGTCTCACACCTGTGTTTTGCTGTTTCCCAGGCATGTTTCGAGCGGCGGTCCCCAGCGGTGCGTCCACCGGTATCTACGAAGCACTGGAGCTGCGAGACAACGACAAGTCGCGTTTCCTCGGAAAAGGTGGGCAGACGCCTGCTCCGCACCCCGTCCCCGGGGCTGCCTGTGCGTGGGGCTCCGCCGGAGGGTACCGCTCATCCTCTGGCGTGATGTGGATGTGTCCCACTGCCCTCAGGGAGACCACAGAGGCACAGACCTAGCGTAAAGTGAAAGATCAGGCCTCGATCTTCCCTCGCTGCCTCCCTCTCTCAGTCTCTCTGTCGGTCCTCTCCCTCCCTCTTTCTGCTCTCTTCTTTGCCTCACCCTCTCTTTCTTTCTCTCTCTCTCTCTCTTTTTCTCTGTCTCTTCCCTCCTTTAGGGGTCCTGCAGGCCGTGGATCATATCAACAGCACTGTCGCCCCGGCTCTCGTGGGCTCTGTAAGGATTTCTCTTTGTTCTCCCTTGTCCAACGCTTACTCTCGTCCGTCTCTGTCCCCCGATCTCTGTTTCTGCCTCTCTTCATCTCACTGGGTTAACAGACATAGTGATGCTCCCTGTGAACCTGGGCACACCCCTCCTGCCCTCCATGCCTGTATGTGTCCACAGCGATCTTTCCTCTGGGCGGAAAGGATTTAATGCTACCTGGTCCACCGCAGCATCTGTACCACCTAACTAGTCCCCTCGATGCTCCCTGTAGAGCTTTCTCCCTCTTTCAGATGTGCTCCTCCTCAAGCACTGAACCTCATCCACATGTCTGTGGCCTCACACCCCTTTGTCCCACGCAGGATTCACGGTATAATGAGCAATGATTGTACCGTGCAAGGTCTGGCAGCACCCCCAGCACAGCCTTGCGGAGCGGTGGTGTCACATCTGCAACCTGTTTACACCTGAGGACCTGGCGCCTGCTCTGAGGAGAGCTGAGCTGAAGCCACACATCACAGCCCACGCAGCCCGTGGCTGAGAGCCCAGCTCTCTCCACCCCTGAAAAACACCCAGCCTGGTGGAGAGCTGCCTGTGTTGGGCCTAATCCTGCTCTCCACCTCGCTCCTGGGGATGGCTCCATCCAGTCTACATTCGCTTGCTTGGGGTTGAGCATGTACTGTTCTGCCTAGCTTCTGTGTGGCCACAGCACCACAAAGCTCCCTGGAAGCTGCCAAAAGGCTGGGTAAATCCCCAAGGGAGTCCTGTGTCCCCAGCAATGCATGGCCTCGCCTGGGCTGCTGCTGATCCCCTCTCCAGCGTGGGTATATCTACACCGCGCTGCAGCAACATCATCGTGGTTACCTAACTTGACTACATACCGAGGCACTAATTTCCAGAGCTTTGCGTGTATATGTACCCCCACAAGCTAAAAAGGTTCCCGTACCCCCCAGCTTCTCCATCCATACCGCCTTTCCTGCACACCAGAGCCAACGGCTCTTCTCAGCCTCCCCTTCTCAAGAGCTGTTTCTTTCTTGCAGGGCCTCTCTGTTGTGGATCAAGACAAGATAGACAATCTGATGCTTGAGATGGATGGCACAGAGAACAAATGTAATTCCTTCCTTTTATTTGGCCTGGGAAGTAAAGAGCGTGGGAGGCTGCAGGGCTGGAGCGGGAGGCACTGTCAGAGCTGTGGTGCGCCCAAGGCTGGGCTGGCAAGGGCACCTGGTGGGCAAGCCTAACTCTTCCTTGGCTTTGCCCACAGCCAAGTTTGGTGCCAATGCTATCCTGGGAGTTTCGCTGGCCGTGTGCAAGGCAGGAGCCGCAGAGAAGGATGTCCCCCTGTACCGGCACATTGCTGACCTGGCCGGCAACTCCGATCTCATCCTTCCTGTGCCAGTAAGACTCTTCTGTCCTTGATATCCACCTTCAGAAACTCCAAAAGAAAGTTCAAAGGGTGTGTTGGGAGGTAGAGAAGGAAGGGGTATAGGACATCAGCTGAATGCACTGCACTCCTCAAGGAAGCAAACCAAGGCCTGAGCTTTGTCGGGTTTCAATATGGAAAAGAGGGGCCTGAGGAGGGTACGGCAGAGGTTGTGGTGGGGGCTGACTGAGAATCCCACTCTTAGCACAAGAACCAGAGGGCATCATGCGAACCCTCTGCGGCGCAGTTCAAAACAAGGGAACGCGAGTCTTCACACCGGGGTAGCTGCCCTGTGAAATTCCTTCACAAAGGGTGCTGTGGATGCTAAAATGTTCTCGGGGTCAAGGAGAAAGATCCTGGATGAGAGATTGACGTAGCATTGCTGATAAACACATACAGATAAACACAGCACAGGTAAACGCATAGAGCTCAGGAGATCTCTGAGAGGGAAACAGGTGGGAAAGTCCTCTCCAACCATTTGCTTTGAGCCACTGTTGGAAGGAAGACACCAGCCTGTATGTGCCTATGCCTTGTAGCTGGTGTGTTACATTACCCTGTGGGACGTGGCATGAACGGGCACGGTGACTCACCTGTGAGTCTCGTCTAGGTGGTGCCAAGACCGGTTCCTTCAGCTCTGATTCTCTCATGGCCTCTTCCAGGCTTTCAACGTGATCAATGGAGGTTCCCACGCAGGCAACAAACTGGCCATGCAGGAGTTCATGATCCTGCCTGTGGGAGCTGAAAGCTTCCGCGATGCCATGCGCATCGGGGCCGAAGTCTACCACAACCTCAAGAGCGTCATCAAGGAGAAGTATGGCAAAGATGCTACCAATGTGGGTGATGAGGGAGGCTTTGCCCCCAACATCTTGGAAAACAGTGAAGGTGAGAGCCCTGCAGAGATGGGGTACCCCTGCCTGCAAAGCTATGGCTTCCTACACCCAGCTCGCAGCATTCCCCAAAGATTGGTTCAAAATATGATGCCTCAGTGTCATTGACCTCCTGTGTTAGGGGATGATTTCTAAGGTGGCCTTGATCTGTCACAGCCTCTCCATACAAACCTTTCACGTGCACGCAGACTTTTCCAAGGCCTTCCCCCAACTGAGCTGTGGATTGTATTTTAATTCCTCCTCGTCCTTTTGCATATGGCATCCACAGCTCCTCGGCCTGTTTCTGTTGCACCCTGGGCTCCCTTCTACCTCTCCCATCACACCGTCAGGCTCTCAGTGGCTCTCAGGACCCTCCTAGGAGAGGTTCCCACTGAAAGTCAGAGCTCTCTGCACAGGCTGACTCTCATGACTGCAACTTTCCTCCTCCCAGCTCTGGAGCTCCTCAAGGAAGCTATCGACAAGGCAGGCTACACGGACAAGATTGTCATCGGTATGGACGTGGCAGCCTCCGAGTTCTACCGTGATGGCAAATATGACCTGGACTTCAAGTCCCCAGATGACCCAAGCCGCTACATTTCTGCAGATGAGCTGGGCGATCTCTACCAAAGCTTTGTACGTGATTATCCAGGTAAGCTGCTGTGCTTGGCAGTAGGGAATCAGCACTGGTGTTGCATAGTTAACAGGTGCATTCCCTCTTTGTTTTTGGGGTGGGAAGGGAGGCAGCTTTGACTCATGTCTCTTCTGTTCTCCCTTCAGTGGTCTCCATCGAGGATCCCTTTGACCAAGATGACTGGGAGGCCTGGTCCAAGTTCACGGCCAATGTGGGGATTCAGATAGTGGGGGACGACCTGACAGTGACAAACCCCAAGCGCATCGAGCGAGCTGTTGAAGAGAAGGCCTGCAACTGCCTCCTGCTCAAAGTCAACCAGATTGGATCTGTCACGGAGGCCATCCAAGCGTAAGTCCAGCCCGCTGCCCTTCTCCTGTGAAAGGGTTGGTGATGAACCACAGCAGGCTGTCAGGCTATCCATTGGATGAATAGACTTTTGTCTCCACCAGAGCGTAGGATGCTGAGGGTGGGAGGAGAGAGTGCCTGGATCTCGCCCTGTGTAGGCGGTGGTTATAGGACTGGGAGCTGCTGACTGCATTTCTCGCTCCTTGCAGCTGCAAGTTGGCCCAGGAGAATGGCTGGGGTGTGATGGTGAGCCACCGATCTGGGGAGACCGAAGACACCTTCATTGCTGATCTGGTTGTAGGACTGTGCACCGGGCAGGTAGGTGAGACCTAGGCCACATGCAGGCCTGGAGGAAAGCGAAGGGGGGTGAAGACAGAATCCCCTGCCCCACCATGGGAATCCAGAGCATGAATGTTATGAGGAGTGGCTGAGGGAGCTGGGGGTGCTCAGCCTGGAGAAGAGGAGGCTGAGGGGAGACCTTATTGCTCTCTACAGCTGCCTGAAAGGAGGTTGTAGCCAGGTGGGGGTCGGTCTCTTCTCCCCAGTAATAAGCGATAGGACAAGAGGAAATGGCCTCAAGTTGTGCCAGGGGAGATTTAGATTGGATATTAGGAAAAATTTCTTCACGGAGAGAGTGATCAGGCACTGGCACAGACTGTCCAGGGAAGTGGTGCAATCATGGTCCCTGGAAGCGTTCAGAAAACGTGTGGATGTGGTGCTTAGGGACATGGTTTAGAGGTGGACCTGGCAGTCAGGTTAACGGTTGGACTTGATGACCTCAGAGGTCTTTTCCAACCTTAATAATTCTATGATTCTATGATTCTATGAACTGGTGCGAGTCATAACAGTGTCTTACAGTGTTTGTTTTGTGGAATGCTTTACAGATAAAGACGGGTGCTCCCTGCAGGTCTGAACGCCTGGCTAAATACAACCAGCTCATGAGGTAAGGGGCTCCAGGGATGGGAACGCAAAAGAGAGAAGAGGGGAGTGACTAATTGGGGTGGGAGAAGCTGAAAGCCCAAGGGTAGATGGTGCTTGTGGGGGAAATGTTATGAAGACAAGGCGCAAAGATGGCAGTAGGATGCCGGGGAGCTCTCTGGAGCAGATGCCTTCCCTCCTTGGCGTGAGGGTGCAGCCCCACAGGCACAGTGGCTGGCAGGAGCCGAGCTCCTCCGGCCCATGCTGCCTCTCCAGTGCCCTGGTGCCTCCGATGCTCCCTCATAGCAAGGGCCTGATGCGCGCCGTCTCTCTCTCTCTCTCCTGCAGGATTGAGGAAGAGCTTGGCGATGAAGCACGCTTTGCCGGACACAACTTTCGCAACCCAAGTGTTCTTTGAACTTTGTCCCCAGGGCACAGCCACCCTGCTGCTCTTTCCCACCTCACAGACTCTGAAGCCCCCTTCCCTCCACTGCTCCCTTTTTTGCTCTTTCTCCTCCCTCCACCACTCGGTTCCCTCTCCCCTCAACCCCCCTTGAGTTCAGGTGTCCCTGGCTAGATGTACCCAGGTGAAGGATGAGAGAGAGACCTACACCCTGTCCCTTGCTTTGGGGTCATAAGCATTTCTGGATCTAGGCATTGTGTGTCTTTTGTTTTTTTTGTGCAGGGCCGCATCTGAGCCACTCTGTTCACGTGTTAGACTACGGGAGCATGCTGCCCGGTGTGTTCCCCTTGTACGCCAAAGCATGTGCGGTGAACATATGTGTGTCGGCTGGTGTGTTTGGACAAGTGTCGCACCTGTAGCTGTGTTTGGAGGAGTGTCGCCAGTGGCTCGCTCTCGTTGTGCATGTGTGTAGGTGTACGTGTCCCGGCCTACGGCGTCCTTGTGCCCCAGGCGTGTGTTTGCGCTGAGCCGCGGTGGGACCCGAGCGTCCCCTCCGTCCACCCCGAGTGCTGTGCTGTGTTGGGCTGTGCTTGCCAGCAGCTTAGCATCGAAGTGCACTGCTGTTCCTCACTGGGTGTGTGTGTGTGTGCGTGCCGTCAGTCTCCGGGTCAGCACATAGTACTGTGGGGTGATCTATTAAAACACATCCGTAAATGAACCCATGCTCTCATTTGCCGCTCGTGACATTTTTCTCTCTGTTTCCTTCCCTCTTGCACTCCTTCACCCTCTCTTCTGCCCATAATGTCTGCTTCACCTTCTGGACAGCCCATGCTCAGCTGAGCAACAGACAAACTACAGATCCCTAAACTCAATTAAAATGTATTTCACACCTGAGTTGCCTGGCTGGGCCTGATGTTTCTCTCTACACACCAGTGTTGGGGAAGTGGGGACGTTTTGCCATCAAAGCAGGAGGGGCTTACGCAGAAAGGTAACCAAAGGACGCAGAGGGGACTGGCAAGAGAAAGAAAAGACCCAGGTACCCCCACCTCCTTCCACAGCCTTGTCCCACAGCCAGACTGCTCCGTCGGCCACCCAGCCGAGGGGAAAGCAGCTGGGAGGGTGGGAATTGCCCCCGCCATCTCCACCAAACGACGTCGCATGAAGATCTGCTGTGCAGGGATTTTAATCGCACCCTCCGCTGATGTAAAGACCTCGGGACCGGCCACAGGCCAGCTGCCCACTTGACATCAAGTGATGGTACACTGGAACTGCAAGTCTTTGGGAGAGAAAAAGCTGATCCTCCTTCCTCAAAAGGGGCTTGCAGAGCTGTGAATGGAGGGGTGGGTGGGATGTCCGCCTCTCTCAGCTCCGTCTTGTTTCAAAGGAGCAACACAGCAGTACTTGGTGAAAGCATTCCAGCTCCAGCTGGTCCCCCAGCAGGCCGAGTGCCAGCAAACCCCAGCGCCTGTTCAACAGCGTTGATCTGGACAGACTCCAGTCAAGATCCAGTCCAGTCTGGAGTCAAGGTCAAGTCCAGTCTGGAGCAACTGAGGTTGCTCAGCAAGTGCCAAGGCCCCTCGACTGTGTCCTGATGCAGACTTCGAAATCGAAAGACAACACTAAAAGATTGGCATTTCCCTGCTGATTCTTTACTAAATAGCATAGAAAAGGCATTAGGCTCAAGAAGGGAACACCAAGGCTGTGGCACACGTGCCCAGAACAGAAAAGTGGGTGGGAAGGAGAATGTAAGGGTAGAGGCAGGCTTGGTTTCTCGGGGATCATTAGTGAATACAGAACGACTCTCGGTGGTAATGAAGAGCTTGTGTCCTAGCTGCAGGCCACCTCTCGCCCATGGTCTCTGTGAAGTCTCCCCCTCAGCCTCTCGGGGGGTAAAACTCACCCCAAACTCCAAGGTTGCACCTAAAAGTCAGTGTGTCTGGCTCCACACCTCATGCCCCCATGGGTGAACGAACCAATGCAAACCCCGAAGATGCTGGGAGGCACACGGAGGCCGCTGCCGGCCACGCCACGTGCTCAACAGGGGGATCGGCAACAGAGTGTTGTCCCAAAAGTAGGATTCTTTTACCCCGTGTGCAAAAAGCCGAATAACACGCACGGTCGAGATGTCAATTTATTTCATGTCTGCACAGAGACGGGTGCTAGGTGGTAACTCCCTAACGCAGCACCCCTTGGTTAACATGCAGTGACATTTTATACATTCTGAGTAGCTGTTATCAGTGTTTTTACCATTCCACATATTCATCCTTGCTTCTATTGGTTCTCGCAAGCCTCGTCTCCTACTTAAAGGTACAGTGTGTTTTAAATTTACAGAGCATGCTCAGTGGGTAGGGGTCTTTGCTTGGGCCAGGGCCTTCATTGCTGGAGGTGTGGTTTTTTTACGATGTCAATAGTTCACTCATGATTCAAGCGATTCTCACTTCAGCTTTATCAGCAGCCTTTTCTCATGCTTGTCTTGGTATTTCCTGGCTTGACTGTTTTATAGCATCATAGAATCGTTAAGGTTGGAAAAGACCTCTGAGGTCATCGAGTCCAACCATTAACCCAACTGCCAGGTCCACCTCTAAACCATGGCCCTCAGCACCATGTCTCCCTGGCTTTTAAATACCTCCAGGGGTGGGGACTCAACCACTTCCCTGGGCAGCCTGTGCCAGGGCCTGACCACTCTCTCCATGAAGAAATTTTTCCTAATATCCAACCCAAACCTCCCCTGGCGCAGCTTGAGACCGTTCCCTCTCGTCCCATCGCTTGTTACTAGGGAGAAGAGACCGACCCCCACCTCACTACAGCCTCCTTTCAGGCAGTTGCAGAGAGCGATGAGGGCTCCCCTCAGCCTCCTCTTCTCCAGGCTGAGCACCCCCAGCTCCCCCAGCCGCTCCTCCCCAGCCTTGGGCTCCAGCCCCTGCCCCAGCCTCGCTGCCCTGCTCTGGCCACGCTCCAGCCCCTCCATGGCCGCCTTGGGGTGAGGGGCCCAGCGCTGAGCACAGCACTCGAGGGGCGGCCTCACCAGTGCCCAGCACAGGGGGACGATCCCTGCCCCGGTCCTGCTGGCCACACTAGTCCTGATACAAGCCAGGGTGCCATTGGCCCTCTTGGCCACCTGGGCACACTGCTGGCTCATGTTCAGCGGCTGTCAACCAACACCCCCAGGTCCTTTCCCGCCGGGCAGCTCCCAGCCACTCCTCCCCACGCCTGCAGCGGTGCCTGGGGTTGTTGTGCCCCAAGGGCAGGACCCGGCCCTGAGCCTTGCTGACCCTCACCCCGTGGCCTGGGCCCATCGACCCAGCCTGGCCAGGGCCCTCTGCAGAGCCTCCCTGCCCTCCAGCAGATCAACGCTCCCGCCCAGCTGAGTGTCGCCTGCGAACTGACTGAGGGTGCCCTCGATCCCCTCGTCCAGATCATTGATAAAGGCATTAAACAGAACCGGCCCCAGCACTGAGCCCTGGGGACACCACTGGTGACCAACTGGATTTGACTCCATTCACCACCACTCCCTGGGCCCGGCCATCAGCCAGGTTTTCCCAGGGAAGAGTGTGCTTTTCCAAGCCGTGAGCGGCCGGTTTCTCCAGGACAATGCTGTAATTGCTGTGTGGCAACTCCTCAGCCCCATGACCGGCAGACTCCTCTTGATCAGTCTTTTGTTTCTTCTTCCCAATCAGAAGTTCCTCATTAAACCACTTCTGTCAGTTCCAGGGTACGGACTACAAAAGGAGGAAAATCCTGGGCACAGGGCAGAGGCGGGAGCCGAGGGCCGGCGGGGGCCGCGGGGGCCTTCTGGGAGCTGTAGTCCGGGCCCCGCTGAGGGAACGCTCCATTTTCCCGTGCCGGAGCCCGCCGCGCCGCAAAATGCAGCCCCCCGGCAGAGATGGGGGGGCCCGGGGTGGGGCTGTGCGGTGACCCCCGCAGCCGCCCCCGCGGCCACGTCTCCCGCAAAAGCCTTTGTGCACGGCGGCGCGGGGTTTTGGTGAAGGAAAGGGCGTTTTGGGTGCAGTGCCTGAGGTACAGGGAGCGCGCTGTTTTGCTTTCCAGTCGCGCACCTAACTGCTGTTTTCTTTTGTTTTAGATGCTGGGGGTATGGCTGAGCAAGCAGGGGCAGGTTTTCGGATATAAAGTTTTTTAGCTTTTAGCACCCCCCCCCCCCCATTTGTCTTTTTTGTGCAAGGAAGGAAATGAAGTACCCGAGGTAGTCTGCGTTGCCCGTTAAAAATGCAGCAATGCTGTAGCAGCAGGGAACCGGTATATCCATCCCTACGCTGTGGTAGGAATTTGTTAGCGAAGAGTTAGCGCCGGTGAGGAATCGTCACGTTCTCGTGTCGGAGAAGACGCGCGAAAGCGCCAAGGCGATGAGGACGCCTCGCGCCGTAGCAGTGCCTCACCTTGGTGCCTTTTCTCAATCAAGAGAGTTTGGCATCGATGGTATATAAGGAGTATATGACCCTGGTGTGTTTGCTTGGGTCACTGCAAATATTTATCCTTAGCCAGTGCATCATATGTGCTGCTTTCCCTTTGCCTCAGCGGCAGAGATTCGGTTACAGTTTCTCTGTGGCAGAAATATCCAAACGCTTTGCTATTCCCGCACCGGAGGACTCCCGTTGTATGAGCTGCTGTCTCCATCAGATTGCTGTGCTGTAGTGCGCATTCCGTCAGGGTATGGGGAACGGCACGGAGATGGGCTGGAGATGCGACAATATCCGCGAAGGGCAACTTTTGTTGGGTTGGTTTTCTTTTAACTCTCAAATTATATTCTGTTGAGATGACATTTTCGAGCAATGTCGAGCCATGAAAGGGATAATTTAACACTGCCCCCCCACCAAAGCCTGCAGAATCGTTCTGTCGTTTCTAAATAGGTGCCCATGAAGGAGCTGGAGGGGGAGATGTCACTGAATTAGGCTCGTTGTAGAGTGCATAGAGAAGCCTTAACGATGAAGAGCTACTGAATTTCTCCGGTATATTTTTGTCTCTCTCAAGAACGATGGGGTGATGTTCAGCCTTGGGAAACCAACACCTTTAACGCCGGAGGCTGTCAGAGACTCTTTTCTGCTGAACATCTGACAAGAGGACATGGTATAGTGATGGACTTGGCAGTGATAGGTTAACCCGTTGGACACGATTCTGTGATTCTATGAAGGGGTCCAAAAATTTGGGTGCTGGGTAATTCCCATAAGGTGCTGGGCACTGGACTCGAATGAAGAGTGTTTGGCTCTGGGGCTGGAAGGCTGAATGCGGGCAGCTTGGGCAGGGTGTCAGGAGGGCGTTACGAAGCTCGCTCCCTGGGCAGGGATCAGAGCATTGCACGCCTCGCTGCGGAAGCAGCTGTAAATGTGTGTTACGCCAGGTATGGGGGAGATAAAACACCTCTGTAAATGACACAGGTGCCACCGTTTTGGATAAACTGTGGGCATCTTTTAGGGGTCCCTGCTGGCCCAGCGCACGTCCTGCTGTGCCTCGGGAATTGGCCGTGCGGCTGTGACGTACTGGCACATCTAGTGGACAACTGAACTGGGGCGATGGGTACGGTTACCACCCTTGCCCCTCACTTCTAGAGGATGCCAGAGTGGCACATGAATGAACCTCCACAATTATCACCTCCCTGAGGGGGTATCCCACGCCCGATTAGCTTAATTAAATGGTAAACTGAGGCAGCTCGTTGTTTCCTTACCAGTCACTGAGCCATCTCGTCCATGGGGACAGCCATTGCTGGGACGCTGGTGAGACTGGGCAAGGAGGTTTACAACCTGCTCAGTGTTTCATTTACCAACAAACACCAGTTCGCAGGTATTATTTGTGTGAGTTTGAGAAAGCAAGCCAGGAGAAGCCACCCTGGGTGGCCCTGGCTGGGTTCTGGCTTGGAGAAAGCCTTTCGCCAGGCCTAGCGGAGACTGGAGGGCTTGCTTGGTTATTCTTTTCGTCAAGGAAACTACTACGTGCTATGTGTCTGAGCTGTCAAAAAGGGAAACAGGGCTCTGTGTGTTCTTAGAATCAGAGTTTCATAGGAAGACAGAGGTGGGGAGGGATGGCTGGAGGTCTCCCCTCCAAACTCCTGCTCATGGGAGGGCTAGCCCCAGAGCTAGATCAGGCTGCTCAGGGCCTTGGCCTCTCCAAGGGGAAGATTCCCCAGCCCCTCTGGGCACCTGTGCCAGTGCTGAACCACCCTCAGGAAGGAGGTTTACCCTTTATCTAGTCAGAATTTCCCTTGTTGCAAATTTCATAACCATTTCACTGTGCATCTGTCGGAAGAGCTTGTCTCTGACTTCTCTGTACCCCCCCCCAACCCAAAAAATAGCTGGAGAGAGTGATTAGTTGCCCCCTGACCTTACTGTACTCCAGGCCAACTGCATGAGATTCAACAAGACTCAGGGCCGGGTCCTGCCCTTGGGGCACAACCACCCCAGGCACCGCTGCAGGCGTGGGGAGGAGCGGCTGGGAGCTGCCTGGCAGAAAAGGACCTGGGGGTGCTGGTCGACAGCCGCCTGAACATGAGCCAGCAGTGTGCCCAGGTGGCCAAGAGGGCCAATGGCATCCTGGCTTGTATCAGGAACAGTGTGGCCAGCAGGACCAGGGAGGTGATAGTGCCCCTGTGCTGGGCACTGGTGAGGCTGCACCTGGAATGCTGTGTTCAGTGTTGGGCCCCTCACTACAAGAAGGACATGGAGGGGCTGGAGCATGGCCAGAGGAGGGCAACGAAGTTGGTGAAGGGTCTGGAGCACAAGTCTTATGAGGAGCGGCTGGGGGAGCTGGGGGTGTTTAGTCTGGAGAAGAGGAGGCTGAGAGGAGCCCTCATTGCTCTCTACAACTGCCTGACAGGAGGCTGGAGCGAGGTGGGGGTCGGTCTCTTCTCCCTAGTAACAAGCGATGGGACGAGAGGGAACGGCCTCAAGCTGCGCCAGGGCAGGTTTGGGTTGGATATTAGGGAAAACTTCTTCACCGAAAGGGTGGTCAAGCACTGGCCCAGGCTGCCCAGGGAAGTGGTTGAGTCTCCATCCCTGGAGGTATTTAAAGAATGGATAGATTTGGTGCTTGAGGACATGGATTAGTGGTGGACTTGGCAGTGATAGGTTAATGGTTGGACTCGATGATCTTAAGGGTCTTTTCCACCCTTAACGATTCTATGATTCTTTGATTCTATAACCAGCTCCTTCAGCCTTCCCTTGTATGCCACGGGCTCCAGCGCCTGAACTATCTCATTGCCCCCCCCCCGCAGGATTCTGGTTTATCAGCATCTCTCCTGTGCTGTATTTCTGTAAGAAGGCTACGTCCAAGCCAAGGCCTCTGGGTTCGCAGGCTACTCTTTGTCCCCTGGTAGAACTGGAAAGCAGTGGGATGATGTGGCTGAAGAGACCTCAAGAGACGTCACGGCCCATCTCCCTGCTCCGAGGGAGGACCAGACGCACCCCAGCAAGCCCGGTATCTGCTTGCCAGTCCTCCTAGCTGGCTCACAGACTCTCCAACTCATTTATCCATCCTGAAAAGATACAGCTATAATGCTCTTGATTTGCCCAAGGTCTTCAATCTGTTGATTTCAAAGGTGAGATCATTTTGTTTCCCGTGTTCTCCAGCCAGTCTGCCTTGGTCTCTCCGCAGGAGCACACACGACCGCTTGTGTTTCTCTGGTCCATTTTCTGCTTATGGTGACCGCCCTGAATCGGAGTAAAAAGTGTGGTTTTACCTAGCAGCAATTCGGCTACGAGGATTTCGGAGCGGGGAAGGGGATAGAGTCGGTCACCTTTGGGAAGGCTGACGGCACCCGTGTCACCCCTCCTCACAGCCCCCTGGAAGCCTCCTGGTGACATCCTCCATAGCCTATCCTCAGCCAGCCGTAGACCCAGAAAAGGTCCTGACCAGCTGCACTTGTCTTCAATCCCTCATCGTTTTTGATCCCACTGGCCAAAAACCTTGGCCTTATTAGTGGAGGTGTCACTTTTTGGCCACAAGTAAGCCCTCAGGAGTCAGGATTACACAAATGCAAATTGCTACCCTGCCTTCCCGGTCCTGCTTCTCTTTTGAATCACCTCCGATGTGTTTTCATAAACTGCGACTGCAGGCTCTACAGGAGACTGGCCACCTTCTTGAAATAACGCTAAACCTAGTAAGATTTTCATAAGGCATTGGGGTCTCTGCCTCTTCTCTGACAGAAATAATAAATGACGCTAAAATCTTGATCATAAATTTAACATTTGTTGAAGTCAATTTTTTTAACTCGGGCAACTTGACCTGGTTATGGGAGATGACGACATGAAAACCACTCGGGGCTTGACTTTGTGGTTAAATAAACTTGGTGTCACCCGTTACTGATCCAGAAGACCCCGGGACTGAAGCAATACCAACCACCGTAGCTTTCACAGAGGCTTTTCCCCAAATCACGAACCTTAGGGATCTGGATATCTTGTTTAGCATCCAGAAAAGAGGGATTTTGACAAGATCTTCCTCCTTTGCGAATCAGCACTTTGGCCTCTCAGGGTCACGCTTGTTACGAGCTCGGGATGCAAGGCTGTCAGCTCCTAAGGTAACAGTTTGAAGCAGCCGTGACAACTGTAAACGCTGCTACGTCAACAGCAAGAATAATATTTTTTCTTGTTTTCTGGGACTTGGCTTGGGGAGACGCTTTGTGAAGCAGATAACGCTCACCTCTGCGCGTGGGATCAACTTCTCTTCAACATAGCACCTCTGCAAAATAATATTCTGAAATATTTCGGGCCGACCACCCAAAATCAGCGGGCGTTTTTGCAAACTTTAGCCATGGCTTTTTCAATCCCACACTCCCCGTGTGGAAACCAGAAAGTACCAGGGAACAATAGCGGCCCGGGATTACTGCTGGCAGGGCGGAGGCTCTCGGCAAGGGTGAAGACAAAGAGGTAGGCTGGGGAAAAGGCGGGTGAAAGAATGAACGAAGGCTTGGAGACATGAGGCGTGATTATATTGTGCAACGGGGTGCTGCGTGCCAACGGGGCTGGCTCTGGAACGAGAGGCACCAAGAGCAACGCCGCGTCCGGGATAAACAGGGAGGCCCCGAAATGGTACGGTACCCTTGGGAAGAGGGGGTGGAACAAAGGTGTTGGGAGCCATGGGCTTATGAGAGTGTTGTGGGGATGTTGTTATTAATGGTTTTAAAGTGTTTGGGTGATTAGCGCTCCAGAAAAACCCACGAGGCGATGAATACATCTGTATTCGGTGCCGAGTTTGGATGCCGTAAAGTGCTTGGAACCACGTAACGGACAATAAGAATTACTGGCTAAAATCCCGCTGAGAGCGCACCGTCCAGCCTGCCCGCCGAAAGGCCCCGCCGAGGAAAGATTTTGTGATTATACTCAAGGGCTATCAGAGCACAACACAAGGACTCACCCACAGGCATGCCAGGTCTCTCGTATTTCAACGTGCAGACAGACGTGTCTGTACCGGGCAGCCTGGGTTTTGCTTAGACGATCAGCCCTAGGTTCTAGACCTAAGATGGTGGGTCAGGGCAGCACTTGGTCACTTGTAGCTTCTCCTAGGTTCTAGACCTAAGACGGTGGGTCAGGGCAGCACTTGGTCACTCGTAGCTTCTCCTAGGTTCTAGATCTAAGACAGGTCAGGACAACATTTGGTCACTTGTAGCTTCTCCTAGGTTCTAGATCTAAGACAGGTCAGGGCAGCACTTGGTCACTTGTAGGTTCTCCTAGGTTCTAGATCTAAGATGGTGGGTCAGGGCAGCACTTGGTCACTCGTAGCTTCTCCTAGGTTCTAGATCTAGAGACGGTGGGTCAGGGCAGCACTTGGTCACTCGTAGCTTCTCCTAGGTTCTAGATCTAAGACGGTGGGTCAGGGCAGCACTTGGTCACTCGTAGGTTCTCCTAGGTTCTAGATCTAAGACGGTGGGTCAGGGCAGCACTTGGTCACTTGTAGGTTCTCCTAGGTTCTAGATCTAAGACGGTGGGTCAGGGCAGTATTTGGTTGGTCAGGGCAGCACGTGCTCACCAGTAGCTTCTCCCTGGCCCGCGCTCCCCAGCTCCCGCTGGCCGTGCCCCCGGAGGAGCCCGTGGCTACGTTCGGATTAGACCGTCCGGCCACTTCTCGGGCAGCAAAACCCGCAGGCTCCCCCCTTTCCCCGTCCCCAAAGTCTTCCTTCGACGGCAACTTTTCCAAAATGGCCATCTAGGCCCGCGCTGGGGCTGAACTTCGCCATCGGGGGGCGGGGGGGGGGGGGGGGTGTGCAGCCGCCTCCCCGCTTTCCCAGCCGCACCGGGGGGGGGGGGGGGGGGGGGGATTTGTCACGTTTTTAACATGGGGGGGACGCGGGGCCCCCCGGGAATGGCGGCGGGGGGGGGGGGCGATGCGGCGCGGCTCAGGCCCGCCCGGGCGGGGCTCCGCCGCTGACGTGACCGCGCTTTGCGGGGCGGGAAGGGGGACGGGGCCGCACCGGGACCCCCCCGACCCCTCCCCAAACCCCCGGTGCGGCCCCGTCTCCCGCGGCGGCTGCGGGCGGGGCGGGGCGGGGAGGCCCCCGCGCCAGGCTCTCCCTTTGTGCCGTTGCCATGGAAACCGCATGCTGATGAGAGCGAGGCGGGCGGCCCCCCCCCTTCCTCCTCCTCCTCCTCCTCCTCCTCCTCCTCCTCCTCCTCCCCCCCCCCCCCCCCCGGGAGGCCTCGCCGCAGGCCCCGGCCCCGCCCCGCCTCCCGCCGCCGCGGGGAGCCCGGCCCCTACCGGCGGTTCTGCCCCCACCCCGGGGGGGCTCGGTCGCCGCGGGCCCATCCTGCCAAAAAAATGGCTCCTCCGCGTGTGTGTGTGTGTGTGTGTGTGTCCCCGCCCCGGCACAAAGGCGAGGGGGGGGAAGGAGCCCGGTCCCCGCCCCGGTCCCGTCGCGGGTGGGTTGCGGGGTGCGGGTGTTTGACGGGGGCCCCCCGCGGGGAAGGGAGGCGGGGAGGGGCGGCGGCGAGCGCGGCTGGGGGGGGGGGGGGGGCTGGTTCTGGGCTCTTCGGAAATGGGAGGTGGCTAAGGGGGGCAGGGGTGGGAGCGAGGGGAGGGCGGCGGGGCGGCGGGGGCTGAAGGCGGGGGGGGCGGCGGGAGAGGGGGCGAGAGGAGCCGCGGGGGTGGGGGTGGGGGGGAACCGGGACGGGACGGGACCGGTCCTGTCCCCGCCGCACCCCCCCGGAGCCGCTGCCCCCGCCACCCCCGCCCCCTCCACACTCGGTTATTCCGGAGCCGCGAGAGGAAACGAGGGAGCGCGGAAAAGGAGGAGGGAGGAAAGGGTAAAAAAAAAAAAAAAAAAAAAAAAGAAAAAAAAAAAGAAAAAAAGGGGGGGGGGCAGCGTTTAAATCCCTTCCCCCCGCTCCTCGCCGCCTCCATTCCTCCCTTCATTCGACCTCCCCTCCGCAGCCGCCGGTGAGTCCCTCGCCCGTTCCCCCCCCCCCCCCCCCGCGCTTGTCATTTTCGCCCACTCGCCGCGTTCTTCCGCGGGTGGGTTTTATTCCCCCTCCGGTCCGTCTGTCGGGGGGGGGGAGGGGGGGGCGGACGGGACGGGACGGGACGGGACGGGACGGACACACAGACACGGGACGGGATGGCGGTTAACCCCCGCGGCGCTGGGGAAGGGCCCCCGGCGTGGATGCGGCGGACGGAGGCTCGGCGGCGGGGGGGGGGGGGGGCCCATCCCGCTCCCCGCGGCGGCGACCGGGTCCCGGGAGGGATCGTAAATCACCGGGGGGGGGGGTGTGGGGGCGCTGCCCGCTTGGGGGGGGGGTGCGGGCGGGGGGAGGGGGGCTCCGCGGGGGTCCCGGGGCGGGGACACCCCCCGCCGCGCGCCCGGCGTGACGTCACCGCCCGCCGTACCCCCCTTCCCCCGCAGCGGAAAGTTGGGGGGCGGGGGGGGGGACCGGAGCGGGGGGGGGGTGCGGGGGGAGTTGGGAGTTTGCGGCCCGTTTGCGCCGTGCGGGGGGAAGGCGGGACGAGGCTGGAGCCGGCGGCCCCCCCCCGAGCCGCCCCCTCCTCCCGGGGAGCCCCGTATTGTCCCTGCTTTCCCGGCCGGGAAGCGGGCAGGGATATTTGGGAATAACGTTTCCCGCGGGGTCTGGCCACTGAGAAGTGGGGTTGCTCGCCCTCCCTGCCCGTGGCGGGCGGGGGGGGGGGGGGATTCAGCCCCTCCCGACGCCACCCTCAAGCTGGGGGACCCGCTGCCGTCGCCTCCGAAACGCCCGCTCGCCGCTCGGGGCGCGGGCACGACCCGGACGGTTGGGCGGCATCAGGATGGCGGTCGCGCTCCCTTTTGAACCATCCGCGATCCCTCGGCGCGTCGGGCTGGTTGTCCTCCCTTTGCTCTTTAGGTTTTGGGTTGGTTTTTTTTTGTCGGAGAAGCGGCATCCGTATTTCCCACGCCGGCCTTTCCGTGCCATCCAGCCGGTGGCCGTTCTGTCCCGCTGGCTCCCGCGGGCTGCTGGCCTGCGGCTGCCTCGGCTGTTGTTGCCCAGCGAATCGCCGGTTGTATTTTGCCGAGTGGCCGCTGTGCTGTTGAAGTGGCAGCCATTTGGTCACCGTGGCATTACTTGACACGCTGCCTTTGCTTGCCGTCGAGTCCTGCCTCGATAGCTATTGTACGCTCCTGAAGTTGCTTTCGAGACGGGCAGCGTCTGTCTTTGCATTTGTCTCAGTGCTGTGGCTGCTTTGACTTCTGTGGCCAGTTACTTAGTTGCCAGGATGGCTACTGTAAGATTTTCTATGGCTTTTGTCTGCAGGGTCTGTTTTGCAGTGCCGTGGTTCTTGGGGAGCAGCGTGTCCTTACCCAGCTAGCCGCTCAAATCTCTTTTCCTTAGCTCCGATTGTACTGGGTGGATTGCATGGGAACCGCTGTGCTTTCCAGCATCGAAAAAGTGAGGAGAAAGTAGCGGGCCGTTATCCTACGGTTCGTAGCAGGAGAGCAGAGGAGGAGGAGTTGGAAATGCCCCTCATTTTGTGTCCACCTGAACGGCGGAGCGTGGTTACGCACCCTGCGGGTACGCTTCTGCCTAAAGCTTCAGCCTCCGGCCCCGACTTCCCACCAGAACCAGCGTCTCGGTGGCCGCGCGTCCGCCAAATCCGTGCCTGGCTACCTCAGCTTCGTAACCCCAAAAATCCCAGGGTGGTTTGAGCTGAAAGGCAGACCCTCCTTCCTTCTAGGCCCGAGGGTATTGCGCATCACTGGGGTGCTGCACGTGCATCCCCGAGGGGCCGGAGCTCCGAGATCATTCCCCATGGACGGGACGCTGGTCAAATCGTTTGTTGGAATGAATTTCATCCTTTTTCCCCCCGTTTCTTGGCCAAGTTGTTATTTTTACGTGCGTTATTGGTGGCTGCACCACCCATGGCTTGTGTATTTCCCCAGCTTCTTGGGGAACGGTCTGGTTTTTCAAACCAGACTTTTCCCACTGTGATTCATGACAGAGCTTTTCAAGTATGGCCATTGAGAAGTGAACAATATAGTCCCATGGTTCGTGCTGGAAACGATAAAAGCCCTCCAAACATTTGAAAATTAAATGTGCAGTGAATCCTAATGAAGAAGATGAACAGGTTTAACCTGCTGCCGTGGCCTGCCTTTACCTCTCTTCGTATGCGTTTACCTCCTCCCCCAGATTTTCTGCCTCTTGGATACCTCTGAAAGGTTCTGGCATCCTCACCTTTAGGTTTGTCTGCCCAAGGGATTGCAGTCAGGTTTCTTGTGGGCATACTTGTGTTCCAAAATAATACTGGGCATGCAAGGAACTATGATTCTATAGCACAGTGGGATCACTATGCTAGAAGCAACCCGATCTGTATTTTTCTTCGAGAGGGGGGAGCCTTTATTTGTAACTGAAATGAATCAGGCAGGTTTCGCTCTTCCCAAAGTTGAGCCTCTGTCACTCCTTAGGTACCTTCCTGGTGCCTCCTGGAGCTCCCCCATCTTCATCAGTGTTTTTCTGGGGGGGTGGAGGCGGCGTTGAGGGATCGCTGTGGGATACGGAGCTGTGTAGGGAAGGATATTTATTTACCAGACCTGGGGTGAAATAACCTTTGCAAATGCAGTCTCTGGAATTGGTCTGAGCATTTATTCAGCTGTGCCCCTCCTTAAATATCTACCTGAATGTTTATTCAGTCTTATATTTTTTCCTTTTTGGCTGGCTGCCTTTTCTTCTGAGAACCCGGTTACCTCCTCTGTCAGACTCTGTCTTCCCCAGTTCTGGTTTTTCTTTCTCCCATTCTCTTTTGGACAAAAAAAAAAAAAATCTTGCCTCCAGTGGATTTTCTGATCTCTTTCTTCCTCCATTAGGAGATGCTATGGAAGTATGAAGTATGTTTCCTGCATTTATTGCTTCATCTCTTCCATCTGTACTTCTTGAGGACTCTTCCTAGTGAAGCACAGAATAGTAATGCTTTACAAATTTCCTAAAGGCCAAAGGAGAAGGCAACACAAGTTCTGAGTGTGTTTAAAAGTGGAGGCATCTCTGAAAAAGTCGTGCCCTTCGCTAAGTGAGCTACACCCAGGGTATGTATCCTCTGCAGAATGAATTCGTGTCGTCACTGCCCGAGTCTGGTCACAGCGGATGGCTTAACACGAACGTGGGATGCTGCGTCTCGGTGCCTCGCCTGTGTTACCGAAGCTGCAGCGGTGTCCAAGACGTGTTGCCAGGTTGGCCAGGTGTATGTCCCATTGCTCTTTGCGTCACGCTGAGCTGGACACCAGAGAATCCTTCTGTCCTTCCAGTCAATGTGGTGGGCAATTGTGGGCCCACAACCCATGTCCTCAGCGGGACGTGGATGGAGAATGATGAGACAGAAGGAGATGTTTCCAGCTCAAGTGATTTGAGCTTCACCTCTCTACCTTAGTCTGGTTGGCCGATTTGGGCTTCGAGCGTTTGGGGGTGAGGATTTGGCATACGTTAAAAGTTTAACACAAGTCAACTTTGTGAGGAAGCAATCCCTTCAGAAGCCTCGCCTTGCTTCCAGTTTCGGATAATGCTCCTGCGGAAATCTCTGGCAGTCTGTTTGCTGTGTTTGTTGTGGCAGCAAACACTGATCTGTTATTGTCTCCTGTAAAAATATCAATGTTTGATTGATTCTTGTGGCAGTATTTTCACCTACAAACCAAAGGGTAACTGCAAGATCGTCTCTGAGCAATTTTAGCCGATGATGGTCTGTCTGGGCTTTGCTGAAGCAGGGTGGCTGTTGCTTTCAATCTTCCTTCGCGTTCTCCTGCCCTGGTGACGTTGTTCATCATGGATCAGTTTAGCTGGAAAATTTTAGTCTCGTACTTCCCTGCCTTACGAGGCACCTGGTGATACCCTGTTTCTTCCACAAGGTCTCTCTGTGTTACAGATCGTTTAAGTGACGGTTGCGTTTGAGCAACCTTCGTCTCTTTGGCCAGTGGACTGGATATACTGTGTGTGTAGGTATATTTATGTGCGTGTATATATATCACAATATGTAAAATAGTCTGTGTAACATAATACATCTTATATAATAGATAATGTTATCTCTTATATTAAATTTTATATGGATACATATAGCGTAGTGTATTAGAATCATAGAATCGTTAAGGTTGGAAAGGACCTCTGAGGTCATCGAGTCCAACCGTTAACCCAACTGCCAGGTCCCCCTCCAAACCACGTCCCTAAGCACCACATCCACACGGTCTTTGAACCCTTCCAGGGACTGTGATTGCACCCCTTCCCTGGGCAGTCTGTCCCAATGCCTAACCATTGGATATAAATGATTGGATATAAATTGTATCTATAGCATAGTATTTTGGATATGCTACTGCTTTTCTTTCAGGCAGTGCAATAGATGAAGTGGTTTTCCTCAGAATTATTCAGACTTTGCCAGGTACATGAAGAGGGTCTGCCCTCTATGAAAAGTGGTTTATCCAGCCATGCTTATCCATCAAGCTTTCCTCACACGTTGCTAGACCATCGCTTTCAAAGGACATTTTCACCCAGAGCTGGGCTCCATCGCCTCTTGGCCACCCTCTCTATGACTGCTAATGGCTTTAGCATTGAACACCCTGCTCTGATCAACTGGCTGGTCACAGCACATGGCAAGGAATGTCGCCTGGCGGTCTTTGCAGAAAATATTAGAGTATTTATTTTAGAATAAAATACAAAAAAACCCCACCCTGTAAAGATTTCCAGTGATAAGCTAGATCCCTGTGCAAGTTTTTCAAGTGATTGATTTCTCCCACTTTTCAGATTTTGCACTGTTTCTGTGTGGAATTATGGATCTAGCTGAAGCTGAAGCTAGATCCGGTGGCTCTGGGGGCTGGGGTCTTTGTCTTGTAGGTTAAAGAGCCCTCTGCTGTCAGAAATCTTCTCCCTTTGTAGTACTCATAGGCCATGGTCAAGTTGCCTTTTAATCTTTTCTCTGATAAGCTAAATATATTGAGCTTCTTAACTCCTCCCCCTTACAGTAAGAGCCTTATCAGACTTACTTCTTGTTCTTTTTTGGAAGTTTTCAATTTGTCAGCATCCTTTTTGGAGTAGGCAGGTGAAAACTGCAAGCGCTCCTTCCAGAATGGTCCCACCAACCCTGTGTACAGTCAGGTAAAAAGCATCTCTCCGTTCCTGCTCCGTTCCTCTCTTTGTGCACTGGTGGATCTCATTCATTCAGGAATAGCCCCCTTAGAAGTCTCGTGCTGGGAACTTGTGTTCAGTTTGCCGTCAGCCGTTAATTACAGGGCCTTTTCAGAGCGTCTGTTTATCCTTGGATCTTCATCCTTGAAAGATGGATGAAGATCCAAGATCCTTCATCCTACGTTCTTCTGTTCTTGATGTAAAAATCTTCCATAATTAACACTTGTCTTTCTGTGCCGACCCCGTTGCAGCAGTAACACCAACTGGTCTGTGCCAGAGTTTCCATTTCATCATTTACCGTCTCGCCTGTCTCGGCATCACCTGCAAACGTTACCCACGTTTCTTCAAACTTTGTTCAGCCGGTGCCTTCACCAGCTACCAACGGATTCCGTGATGGGCCACCGTGGCCTCTCAGCGGCGAGCTTTGGGGGACTTGCTTTTTGACGGTGGATCCATGCGTGAGGTCTTTTTGCTGGGACAGGTCATGCTTGTGCCGTAGCTGTGCACCAAGCTTCAGCCCACAGGTTGTCACGTGCTGCTTTACAGCGATTACCCAAGGCATTAAAAATATCTCAGGCAGTGGTTTCACTTGCCATCATGCCTTTGCTCCTGGCATTCCAGTCTGAGGCTAATTTGGGGTCGGTCTCTGGGCTCAGGTGCCCTGTGGGCTGTGAGGTAGATGATGTACCTGGAGGTGGTAGCGCTTTGGCGTGAATTGCTTGCTTTGAATTCTCTTGGGATCGGGGAGAATTTTAGATACTTGTGACTTTTAATCCTTTGTTGTATTGTGACCAGGAAGATCTTGATTTAGCCATAAACATCATGTTTTCTGATTTCATAAAATCACAAGAACTTGGTGAAGTACGTAAGGCAAAGCCTCTACCTTCCTCCCAGGGGTGGTTCGGCGCTGGCACGGGTTCCCAGGGAGGCTGGGGAAGCTCTGTTCGTGACAACCTCAGCTGGCTTTGCAGTTTGCTATGAACAGGGGTGTTGAGTGGAGACCTCCAGCGATCTCTTCCCGTGTAAATCTTCCCGTGACACAGGTGGGTTTCCCTTCCCTCAGCCCTACAAGGTGAGGGCAGGATCATCCCCCTACCCAGTTCTGTAGACCAAGGAAAAGCTGCGGGATCCCATCCCAGGCAAGGGAGTGACTCAAAGCTTATCAGTGTCTCAGGTCGGCTGTACGATCGTTCCTGTGCCCATCTCCCTCGCCCCAATTCACTCCTTTCCTTCTCGATCTGTCTGTCCATCTTCCTCCTGCTCAGATGCTTGCCCTTTGCACAAATGGCTCTCGCGTTGGCTTCGCCGTCGGTCATTGAATCCCTAGAAACGCAGAATCAAAAGGGCGTCCTTGGGTCCCTTTGGGCACCGTGCCAGCTACTTTCTTTTGCAAACTTAGTGAATTCTGTCTTAATGATTTTCTTTTGCCCCTGTTAAGCTCTGTGTCCCTCAGCATTCTGGAAACCGCTTTCTGCAGCTTCTCCAGTCCGCTTTCATCTTTCCTGATGTTGGGTAACTGAAGCATTACATGGTCTACCAGAGGATGTCTGACACGTGCAATGTCCAGCGGCATTAATACTTTTTCTCATTGCTTGATGATGCCTTGCCTGATGCCTTCAAAAGAACAGTGGTGCCCATAGCTCTCCTGTGATTAAGAAATCCCTCTCCTCCTCAGTGCTCCCTACGGAAGAGCAGAAGTTCTTAGGGCGGGTGTGCTTGTCACTTCTCTTCAGTGTATCACTCAGCACTTTGTACTATTGAACTTATTAAAAAAATATCAGTGACCCTACTAGGTCCATCTAGTCCAGAGTCCGCTGCTCCAGCAGTGGTCACTACCGGCTCCCAAGGAAGGAGTGGGAATTACAGCAAGCTGCCGTGCTGTTGTCCTCTGATACTCCTACAGCTTCCAGCTGTTTTCAGCGGAGGGACTGCCGTCGCTGGATGTGGTTTCTCGCTGTTCAATAAGCACCAGTTACTCTTTCTTGCACGAAACTCTCCAGTCTCCCCTCAAGCCCGTGCAAACTTCTAGCACCCATAGTGTCCTTTGGTTGGGAATTCTGCAGCCACCCGTTTCAAGAAGAACTCTCTCTTTTTGTTTGTTTTGAACATGTTTCCTTGTGGCGTTATTTGATGGTCCTCAGTTCTTATACTGGAAAAGACGGTGAAAAAATTATTTCCTATGCAACCTCTACTTTTCATATACGGTTTTACAGTCCTTGATCATGTCCTCACTTAGTGACCCTTTTCTCTGGACAGAGATGTCTAACCCGCTCAGTCAGGCCTCTTCACTGCCCTTTCTAGTTCCTATGGAAGGAGCAGAACTGCACACACATTTCAAGTTGTGGGAAAACCATGGGTTTGTGCAAGGGCATAATGACATCCTTGGTTTCGTTTTCAGTTCCTTTCTCAGGAATTCCTAGCACGTGGTTTGCTTTCTTGATGGCTGCTGAATGCCAAGGTGACATTTTCATGGATCTGCCTCTCATATCCCAAGGGTGTCACTCTTGAGTGGCACTGGTCAGCCGACAGTCCATCGTTTTATGTGTGGAGATGGAGTTGTTTTTTCTCTGTGTGCATTGCTTTATGTTTATCTAGATTGAAGTTCATGTGCCATTTAATTGCCCGATCACTCCTCTTGGAAAGTTCTCCTCAGTTAGTTCTCATCCTCATTATTACCCTCCTTAATTTACGCTCATCAGTCACATTGGCTTCCCTTTGCCCTTTTTCTATATCCATCCTGGTTTTGCTTCTTAAGTGTGTTATTCTCTTAAGTTCTCTCTTAAATCCTGACCATCTGCGACACTGACGGTGTCTCCTAACTTAATGCTATTGGGAGATAGGACGCTGATCCCTGCGAGGATCCCACAGGCTTTCTTCCACCTAGCCTGATACTTTCAGCACTTCATTCATCCATTCAAATCCATTTGCAGAGTTCGATCCTTCTAGCTTCTTCCCTACGCTCCGACTAGTTTGCCTGGGACTGAGGGCTCTGTGCAGAGTCATATCCTTACCTGGACCTCCCTCTGCCAGCTTCAGAACGATACGGGTCTTGGCAGAAAGGGGTGACCGTGCTTTTCACTGGTCTGTTACTGAAGGGAGGGGTGGATGATGTGGCTGCCCTGACTTTGGATTCAGATTCTGGTTTCCTATATTCTTATATATGTCCTGCAGCTGCAAAGTTGCCAGCAATTTCCCCTAGTAAAGACCTGCAGCTGAAGTCTGGAACCATGATGGGTTGACAGGTGGATAACTTCCATGTACCACCAGTGAGGAGCTATGGTACATGGAGTCACGGTCACAAGTTGCAGCAAGGAAATTGCGACTGGTGATGGGTGCTTCAGCACTGGAATGGGTATCCAAGGTCAGCTGGGGAAGCTTCGCTCCTGGAGATCATCAAATCATAGAATCGTCAAGGTTGGAAAAGACCCTTAAGATCATTGAGTCCAACTGTTAACCTGTCACTGCCAAGTCCATCTATACCATGTCCTCGAGCACCACATCTATCCATTCTTTAAAGAACTCCAGGGATGGGGACTCAACCCCTTCCTTGGGCAGCCTGTTCCAATGCTTGACCACCCTTTCGGTGAAGAAGTTTTTCCTAATATCCAACCTAAACCTGCCCTGACACAGCTTGAGGCTGTTCCCTCTCGTCCTATCGCTTGTTACTGGGGAGAAGAGACCGACCCCCACCTCGCTCCAGCCTCCTGTCAGGCAGTTGTAGAGAGCAATGAGGGCTCCCCTCAGCCTCCTCTTCTCCAGGCTAAACAACCCCAGCTCCCCCAGCCGCTCCTCATAAGACTTGTGCTCCAGACCCTTCACCAACTTCGTTGCCCTCCTCTGGACACGCTCCAGCACCTCGACGTTCAGGACTTGCCTGGACGAGGGCCTGAGCAACCCCATCTAGATTTGGGGTCACCCCACCTGTGAGCAGGAGTTTGGAGCAGAGACCTGCAGAGGTCCCTTCCAGCCGACATCTTCCTTTCAGTCTCTGGGCAACTAACCTGTGATGTCTGCGAGTAATTGACTTTGCATTGCTTAGTAAGGGGACATTATGTATAAAAAGAGGGGTGTTAAGTATTCCAATAGACCCTAAAACCCTAACAGCTCCGCAGGTAAGGTGTGCTCAGGCGTTGCAAATAGAGAAGACGCTGCACTTCTGAAAATAGTGAGTATGGAGAGCGTGATGTGTCCGTCCTTTGCGTCACGCGTCCATCCCGCTCACAGAGGGAAGAGCCCAGTGTGTTGCGTTTTGTGATCCTCCGCCGGGCTCTGCCGGCCTGTGTCTCCAAGAGATGATGCAGAGGCCCTCCTCTGGGGAGACCGAATGAGTCTTCTGAGATTTTTAAGTAAATCTGTTACATACTTACAGTCATTTTAGTGTGCCCTCAGGAATCATTTTACGATTAACATAACCTTCTGTGGTACACCTAACCTTCATTTAGTGAATCAAACTTTATTTTCAGTTGCTTCTGCAAAAATTAATATCTTCTATGCTGTAAATTAAGCTATTGTTAAATGCATGAATGTTTTTATTATTTATTACCTCGCTTTAGCTCTAATTGTTTTTTTTTTCACTGTGCTTATCAAAAAATATATTTTTTTTTCCTCACATACATTTTTCATTGAATGGAGGTTCCAGAATTACAGCTTTCATACTTAAAATAACATTCTTACTCCTCATGGTTGTGTGGAATTAAGAAAACAAAACATTAATATAGACTTAATAAAATGTAAACTGGCTTTGTCTCCTAAGACTGCCAGCGCTCTGCAAGTTTATTTTTAGTACTCTTATTTGGCACCCTTTCCTGAAATGTGAGCATTTTAATTTTTATTTATCATTTTACTGGGGAGAAGGGGAGCACCTAGGAGCACCATGACAAGAAAATTTGTCAACAAGTACTGTTGACAAATAAATCAACAAGTACATATAAGAGAAGGATTAAAGCTGTTGTCTCAGGTTCAGTCTGGGAGGTATTACATTAGCCATAGAATCGTAGAATGGTTGGGGCTGGAAGGGACCTTTAAAGATCATCTAGTCCAGCCCCCCCGCCATGGGCAGGGACACCTTCTACTACATCAGGTTGCTCAAAGCCTCATCCAACCTGACCGTGAACTTTTCCAGGGATGGGGCATCCACAACTTCTCTGGGCAACCTGTTCCACTGCCTCACCACCCTCATTGTGAAAAATGTCTTCCCTGTGTCCCATCTAAACCTACCCTCTTTCAGTTTAAGACCATTGCCCCTTTTCCTTTTATTACAGGCTATGGTAAAAAAGTCTCCCTCTCTTTTTCTTATAAGCCCGCTTTATATATTGAAAGGCTGCAGTAAGGCCTCCTCAGAGCCTTCTCTTCTCCAGGCTGAACAACCCCAACGCTCCCAGCCTTTCTCCATAGCAGAGCCATTCCAGCCCTCTGATAATTTTCATGGCCCTCCTCTGGACCCACTCCCAACAGGTCCATGTCTGTCTTGTGCTGGGGACCCCAGAGCTGGACGCAGGGCTCCAGCTGGGGTCTCACCAGAGCAGAGCAGAGGGGCAGAATCCCCTCCCTCGCCCCGCTGCCCACGCTTCTTTTGATGCAGCCCAGGAGATGCTTGGCTTTCTGGGCTGCGAGCGCACATTGCCTGCTCGTGTCCGGTTTTTCTCCCACCAGTATCCCCAAGTCCTTCTCCACAGGGCTGCTCTCAGTCCTTTCATCCCCCAGGCTGTATTGATACCGGGATTGCCCCGACCCAGGTGCAAAACCCAGGATCTTGCACTTGGCCTGGTTGAACTTCATGAGGTGAGGTTCATGTTGGCCCACTTCTCAAACCTCTCAAGGTCCCTCTGGATGGCATCCCTTCCCTCAGGTGTATCAGCTGCACCGCTCAGCTCGGTGTCATCTGCTAGCTTGCTGAAAGTGCACTCAATCCCACTATGTCATCGATTAAGGTATTAAATAGTATTGGTCCCAGTATGGACCCCTGAGGGACACCGCTCGTTACTGGTTTCCACTTGGACATTGACCTGTTGACTGTAACTCTTTGGATGTGGCCATCCAGCCGGCTCCTTATCCATCAAGCCCATATCTTCTCCAATTTGGTGGCAAGAATGTTGTGGGGGACCGTATCAAAGGCCTTACAGAAGTCCAGGTAGATGACATCTGTAGCTCTTCCCTTGTCCACTCCATCGTAGAAGGCCACTAGATTAGTCAGGCATGATTTGCCTGTGGTGAAGCCATTTTGGCTGTCTCTAATCACCTCCCTGTGTCTTCCATATGCTTTGACCTAACTTCCAGGAGGATCTGCTCCATGATCTTCCCAGGCACTGAGGTGATGCTGACCAGTTGCAAGGGTCCTCCTTATTACCCTTTTCAAAAATGGGTGCAATATTCTCTCTTCTCCAGTCACTGGGGACTTCACCTGACTGCCACGACTTTTCAAATATGATGGAGAGTGGCTTGGCAACTACATCAGCCAGTTCCCTCAGGACCCCGGAGTGCATCTCGTTGGGTCCCATGGACTCGTGCACGTTCAGGTTCCTCAGGTGCTCTCGAACCTCGGCTTCTCTTACATCCATGGGTAGATGTAAATCAAGAGGGGTTCATTCAGCTTGTCTATTAAAGCGTGTGTAATTTGCCCTTCAGTACAGAATGAAGTTTCGAAAAGCGGACATAAACATCTCGTAGTGACTCATTTTATGCAATATTTTGAAGACAGAAGAATCCAATGAAATTCCAGTACATTGTCAATTTTTGTAATTTTCTAGGAGTAAATTGATTTTATATTGGCAACTGTCACTGGTTTTATACTGAACTAGTATATTTCGATTTCTGAGCAGTAACAGCAGTTTTCACTGCAGTTGCAGACGGTTGTTTCATGATATTTCTAAGTTTGCTGTGTAACGCCATGCTGCCAAGCCTCCCCAGCCTTCCCGGCCGCGGCCGACGGCTGCTGGTGGTCGGATGCTTCTGCCGCACACGCGGTGTTGGGGGGCTGCAGAGGATGGGGAGGTGCGTGCTCCGATCGCGGGGTGCGTGCGTGCAGTCGTGCAGGAGTGGCCCACGGGAGCAGGGCAAGCAGGCGGAGAAAGCTTTAGCCAACGCTCGCTGCCTTCAGCCTGGGCTCGTGAGTATTTCAATCCCCGGGGATCCTCCAGTTTCATGTTAGTATTGGGGGAGGGATGTAGTGAAACTTCATCCACTGGGTAGGCAAGAGTTTTAACTGGAGCATGATTATTTGTCCAGGTCTACAGTCTTATTCCTTGATTAATCCACCTTCCTGCCTGGGTTCACAGCCCCTGCATCCACCCAGTGTTGTAATTATTTTGTAGGAGACAGAAAGATGCCTGTGTTTCAAAACTACCTTTCATTTGGTGTCACGTAAATATATTTCTTCTTAACAATTTTTACTGAGTAAAAAAAATTTGCAAGTCATGGGAATAGTTGCGCCCAAGATAATATTAGCCGCAAGTGTTTGCCCGCTGTCATCTTGGTATTCAACCATTTTGGCACCCTAATCTCTTTGCTCACACAATCATTTTCCTTTTTACCAGTAATGTCACGCTCAATCAAAAGACTGACGATAAGACTGTGATGTGCAGCCTGAACCCTGAACTATTAATTTATTGCTATCTAACGCTAAAACCAGCACCCTTCCTTTTCCTTCCCTCCCTATCTCTACCGTGCCCTATAGAAAGACACCGGGGTTCAAACATGAAGTCAGGTCCGTAGCCGTTGGGAAATGTTTTACTTCAGGTTGTCTGATTGCAGTATTTTGGATGAAACTTTGTGTTTTCAAGATGCGACACAGTTGTTAACCCCGATTAAATTGCTGGGAATTTTCCTTTCATTTTATAAGTGAGGGAAATGGAGACGGGAATTAAAAATGTATTCCCTGGGACCGTCGTTCGCTGGGCATTATATATAAATATGCCAACTTCCGACTTCCCACCCACGGTGCGTGTCCCCTGGCTATACTGCTCCCGTGGGCACTCCCTTCTGAGTGATCTTTGCCCGTCAAGAGGGATCCCTTGGTTATCATCCCATCTTACTTGCAGGACACTTCCCAGCATCTGCGATGTGTTAGAAAGCAGCTGTGTTCGTTTCGCCACCCTGGTTCCTCCCTCCAGTGCTAACCCGTCCCTTTGCAGAAGGGGGAAGAGAAAAACCAGGATGGGAACGCAGAGCTAATGAATTGCAGAGAAGCAGACCCAGTTTAATTCTCACATCTTCTGACTTCTAAATCCCTGCCTTTGCAAGCCAAATGCCTTTGATTTCACCTAGGATTTTGGATGTAGTTCCTACATTTCAAAAAATTACTTAAGGAATGGTCACTGTGTACTTTTGACAGCTCCCAGCTGAAGAAAACAAGAGGTTTGAACTTCAGAACATCTGTACTTAGACTAAAGGGGGAACTGACTCCAAACTTATTTTCCGTGGACTGGCATCTAGCGGCAGATAACGCTGGCCACGTCTGTAGTAACGACACCGGTGCGCAGCGCTGGCTGTCCATCACCGTGGTGTTGCTTTGTACGGCCTTTGGTCGATGAGTGCTCTCCCCGACGATGCCCGAGTGTGGTTTAGGAGTTAGCGCAGGACTGTGCCGATTGCCAGTGGCCAGGTTGGATGTGTCCGTCCCCTTTTGGAGGGTCGGAGAATTTTGCTGTCCGGGTGCAAGCTGTGTAATGCATCACCCCCAGGACCAGACAACTGGCACTGTCCCATTTTATTTAAAAGTACAGATGCTGTCAAATTGCCCCTTCTTGCAGCATTTGTGGCTGGCAGAGTTTTTAATTCATTTCTTCTTTGAGATTGAATGATCCAGCCGCGCACCTTGACATCTTTGCACTCAGTGCCTCCAACTATGTCTATGGTCTACCAGGCGATGCGTAGGCAGAGCCTCGGTGGAGAGAGGAGGCTTACATCAGTGCCGTTCCCCTCCACCCCTGAAGCATCGCGGCTGGCTCGGGGGGGACTCCTGTGTCACGTACCACAGTCACGCTCTGCCTGCTGCACCTCCCCTCCTGCTTGGACCAGGTCTGGATCCGCCTGAGATGACTGGGACGTTGCAGTCGGAGAAGATGAGTAGTAGATAATAAAAGGAGGGCTAGCTGGACCTTAGCTGGCTTTTAACCTTCTCAAGCAGGCTGGAGCCCCGTGCTCGGGCTGCTCATCCTGGAGCTTGCTCTGCCGTTGAGCGCCAGCCAAAGTGACAAAGCCCTTCAGCCCTCCGTGGATTTGGAGGCACCTCCCAGACCTCCCTGTCTCACTGGAAATTGCCTGCCTTGCTGTTGGGACATGTGCTGGGTGTACCTGTGTGTGCCGCCCCGGCACGTGCAAGCCTTTGGGGCACAGATTTGTCATTTACAGTCCGAGGCCAAGCCCCCAAACACCATCCCAGACAACTTGGTCCTATTCCCATTTCCTCTGCTTCCGTTGCCATCTGGGAAAGTTGATTTTCTCAGCCCCTCAATGTGTAAATGTTATCCTGAGCCAAGGACAAACACTCACCCAGCTTTCTAAGAGAGACCAAGAGCGTATACTTAAATAGGTAAAACCTGAGTGCATCTCATTTGAGAGAGACTCGATTCCAGTTTTGTTATCCGTGATGGGTTGCTCCACACTACAGCCTGGGAAGGAGAGAGCTTATCTGTGTCCTTCAATAGAATCATAGAATCATAGAATCGTTAAGGTTGGAAAAGACCCTTAAGATCATCGAGTCCAACCGTTAACCTATCACTGCCAAGTCCATCTATACCATGTCCTCGAGCACCACGTCTATCCGTTCTTTAAAAACCTCCAGGGATGGAGACTCAACCCCTTCCCTGGGCAGCCTGTGCCAATGCTTGACCACCCTTTCGGGGAAGAAGTTTTTCCTAATATCCAACCCAAACCTCCCCTGGCGCAGCTTGAGGCCGTTCCCTCTCATCCTATCACTCGTTACTGGGGAGAAGAGACCGACCCCCACCTCGCTCCAGCCTCCTGTCAGGCAGTTGTAGAGAGCGATGAGGGCTCCCCTCAGCCTCCTCTTCTCCAGGCTAAACAACCCCAAGAGGAAGGGGAGCTGGGGCCCGTGCTCTCCTGGCTGCCTGTGCAGGACAGTCCACCTTTGGCAAGGAGAATTTCTTGAAGCTGGGGAGGAGGAGGAGCAGGATCCATTTTGGATCCCACGTGGGGATGCCTGTTGAGCGTGCGTTGCTCGCAGGAGACTGCAGCAGGGCTTACATGAGAATATGGAGGGGTTTGGGCAGTAAGCCAAGCCAGGCTGGGCTGTATGAAATGCAAACAGAAAAAAGCAATTTGCAATGCCTTGTAACTCAATCAAACCTGTAAAGGGCTTCACAGGGCCAGGAAAAGGTTATCCCTTCGGCAGCAGCCCTGCCAAACGTCTCGTTTCCTTTCCAAACCTACGGAGCCCTAAGAACCCTTCAGAGACATTTACAGGGATCTTCGGTGACGGGAAGGGTTAGGTATAACTTTGTTAATTGTCAAGGCTCACATTGCAAGCTTTTATTTCATGGATGTTAAAATTAGAAGGCGGTGTTGCGGTCCTCTCATCTGGCCTCTGACATAGCAGTTGCTGTATTGAGCCTAACAATGCGTGCGTCAATTCTGTTAATATATTTTAGAAAAGTCTTTGCTCTCTAAGTGACAGAAACTTCTGCTCCAGTGGTTAATTATGTCTGCTGAAACATACCTATTTGTTTCTGGCTCTCTTTGGTACTGCGTATTCAGGGGTTGACATTAAGTACCGAGTTGGTATTTCTTTTAAAAAGGGAAGTTTCAGTACGTGGTTGGCTGCGTATTATTTCTCCGACTTACTTCTCTGGAGAGAAGACCATAATTGTCCTTACAGGGTTACTGGAAAGCCGAAGTGAGACCTGTGCGCTGCATTATGGCGTTGGGCTCTGTGGTGTGGGAGGTGTGGGCGGCATCCCCGTTGAACGTAAAGAGCAGTGACGTATGGGTAATGTGCTGTTGCTGCTTCTGCGTGTTCGGAGCTGAGCTAATACTTGAAGGTTGCCAACACGGCGTGTGTTGAAGTTGAGTTAAATTAGGATCGCCTTACTTACAATGTTTGTTTCATGTAGGAAATGTTAATGCTAGATGCTTATCTAGAATCGCATCAGCGTAACGGGCTGAATTAGCAACCAAAGGCCAAAGTATGACAGAAGTGTAAGGCTGTAAACCATGTCAGCTGGTAGGGATTAGGAGAGTGCTCTGCCTCCATTAGGTCAGTTATAAACCATCTTGAGCTATTTTTCTGTTAAAGAAGATGTCTTAGTTAATGAATTGTTGTGTATGGGAATTAATGCTGGATGAGTCCCCTGTGGCTTTCATGATGAGGGCCAAATAAAATATTAATGAAATTAAAACAAACAATCCCCTGCTCTTCCCAAGTACCTTCCAGATGGGTTTCTCTAAGCACTGGTCACCGAAAGGGCAGTCAGGCCCTGGCCCAGGCTGCCCAGGGAAGGGGTTGAGTCTCCATCCCTGGAGGTATTTAAAAGAAGGGCAGACGTGGTGCTCGAGGTCATGGTTTAGTGGTGGACTTGGCAGTGCTGGGTTAACGGTTGGACTCGATGATCTTAAGGGTCTTTTCCAACCTTAACGATTCTATGATTCTATGATTCTAAGATGGGGAGCCCCACAGGAGACAGGCCAGTGTCATTACTCCCTTTCAGAGGTAGGGAGATGGAGGCGGTGGAAAGCAGCAGCCCTACGGCCACACGGTCCAGCAGCAGGGCTGCACAGGAGGCCCAGGGGTTCTCCTGGCTGGCGCCTTTGCTCTGATCCCTGGTTTCAGCTCCCTTAGAGAAATGAAAGCACATCCAGACTGCTCCTGCACTGGCCAGCTGGAATCTGATGTTTCCAGGTCTGGGATGGCCTTTAGGAGTCCCAAATCTCAAATATCCTTATTCACAAAACTTCCCTGTGCTTCCAGATCAGAGAATAAAACCCAGGAGATGTGGATCTTTTCTCCTGATGCCTCATCCACAGGACACATTTCCTTGTCTTGCAGATTGTCCATTCTGGAGGCCGAGTATAGGAGCTGGAATGACAGGCTGGGGAAGGACAGGCTCTTTTTGGTTACACCTGCGCCGTACAGTGCAGTGCAAAAGATCTTGAGCTGGATGGAGCCAAGCAAACTAACTTCAGGAGCAGCATCCCTGAATCATAGAATCGTTAAAGTTGGAAGGGACCTCTGAAATCATTGAGCCCAACCGTTAACCCAGCTGCCAGGTCCACCTCTAAACCATGGCCCTAAGCACCACATCCACACGTTTTTTGAATGCTTCCAGGGACTGTGATTGCACCACTTCCCTGGGCAGCCTGTGCCAGGGCCTGACCACTCTCTCCGTGAAGAAATTTTTCCTAATATCCAACTTAAACCTCCCCTGGCACAACTTGAGGCCATTTCTTCTTGTCCTACTGGGGAGAAGAGACCGACCCCCCCCCCGCTCCAGCCTCCTGTCAGGCAGTTGCAGAGAGCGATGAGGGCTCCCCTCAGCCTCCTCTTCTCCAGGCTGAGCCCCCCCAGCTCCCCCAGCCGCTCCTCCCCAGCCTTGGGCTCCAGCCCCTGCCCCAGCCTCGCTGCCCTGCTCTGGCCACGCTCCAGCCCCTCCATGGCCTTCTTGGGGTGAGGGGCCCAGCGCTGAGCACAGCACTCGAGGGGCGGCCTCACCAGTGCCCAGCACAGGGGCACCATCACCTCCCTGGTCCTGCTGGCCACACCATTCCTGATACAAGCCAGGATGCCATTGGCCCTCTTGGCCACCTGAGCATCACTTCAGTCCAGTTCCCAGGCTAACACAGTCATGGTGCTTTCGTACTCTAAACTAGGAACCGTGTGGCATAACGGGGTGTTAAATATCTACGGTGCTTTTGGATGTAGCGCAAAGCTTTGAATTTATTCAGAGGGAGCTCAGAAATCTTCCCGCTGCTGCAAAGTGTAAGGATGTATTCTGCAGCTCTGGGCATGACTCTTAGGTGGTACCCCGAGAAGCAGTCCAGCGTATGGAGAAGAAGGAGACCTAGGCGGGCACTCCAAGCTAAACAGAGTTGATTCTGTTTGCGTCACGCAAAATCAAAGCTAAACGCATTTTCTCGCACCTATTTGTGTACCTTGGACGCCGAACAGCCCAAGCAAGACTTGCCACATTTTCTGTGTAACGTGCTGGTGCACGTACGCTTGTGCGTGTGCTCTGATGACAGCACGTGGCCAGTTAAGGGCAGTGTAACTTACTGCACTGACAACAAGTGCAAAGAGGAGCTTATGAGGTCAGAAAAATTGTCATTAGGAGCATTTTTAAAGCACTTTCCCATTATTTTTTTCCCCTGTCTCTCTGAAGATCTAAGAAACAAGGAAATGGAAATACTAAAATGATTCCAGAGGACAGTCAACATACTGATAACCATCCCTCCCTGCTCCCTCCAAAAAACTGGAGGACGGCCTGCCTCGCGCCGTGTGGGTATCACGCCTAAGAAACTGGAAATCAGATGTGACGGTGGCCAAATCTTTTCCCCTTCTGATGGGGAAGTTTATTGAATTTTTGGTAAAGATCCTTGCATCTGGAAATAATAATTAAGGAAGCAGTAATAATTTTGTCATGCTTCTATAGCAGACCACAAAAGACCACCTGCAGTCCACTCACTCTTTCTCCCCTCTCATCTCCTTGTCTGCCTTTCAGGATTCACCGGGATCTTGTTGCGTTGCTGGTGCAAGCCCCTCTTCCAGAAGAACTGCTCTTGCCTGTCTCCGCCTCCGCGGGAACAGCCGAAGGGGGGTGCGGAGCGATAAAAATTTATGTTTTCATCAAACCGGGCCAAGGAGAATGGGGGTCCCACACCCAAAAGAATGAAGACACGACAGAACAAGGACTCGGTACGTGAGATGGGAGAGGGGAGGTGGGACACCGGAGCCAAGCTGGAGCTGTGGGTTGGGACTGGGGCTCACAGCAAAGCTCGTGGCCGTGGGCTTGGTGTAGTGGAGTGCCAGGGGTTCAGGGGCTTTGGGAGGCTGGGGAGAGGGCAGGAGTGGAGGGAGATGCCAAGCAGGGCTGATCCAGTGATCCCTCTCTTAGATGTCAATGCGGAGTGGACGGAAGAAAGAGACTCCAGGGCCCCGAGAGGAGCTCAGGTCACGGGGTCGAGCTTCCCCCGGGGGCGTCAGCACCTCCAGCAGCGATGGCAAGGCTGAGAAATCCCGACAAGCAACAAAGGTAGTATAAGCTAGTACGCGAGCGTGGGGTGCCCGAGGACTGCCCAGATCGGGTAGGATCTGTTTGGGGATCCAGGGACGCAGACCAGAAGGGATCCACCGAGGAACCCATGCTGGGTTAGCTCTCTGGAATGGGTGGGATCCCTCTTCTCATCTTGCACTTCCCATCGTCTCCCAAGAACCGGTCTTCAGTCTCACCAGCCCTTTTTAGTGCTAATTTTTGCCGTGTTCCGGCTCAGTGTTGCACTGCTAAGCTCTTCAACGCACGTGCCGTGGCGGCTGTGTCTCACTTGCTGCGGTCTGTGAAGGTCTGGCAGGGTGGGAAGTGTCCCCATGACCCTCCCACCTCCCTGTTCTCCTTCTCTCCCTTGCAGAAAGGCCGGGTGGAGGAATCCTGTACCCCCAAGGGCAGCAAGCAGGGCCGAACAGAAGAGATCTCAGAGAGCGAAGGGGAGGACACCAACGCTCCCAAAAAAACCAAAACCGAGGTGAGTTGTCCCTGCTGTGATTGCTGGCATGTCCTGGGTCCAGGGCAAAGGAGTCTCCTGTTCCCTACCTGTGCTGCTCACACCCACCCGGCTTGAGGTTCCCGCTGCTCGGGAGCCCTGGCACCTTGGGTTTCGCACTGCAGCTCTTCCAACCTAAATGGCATCTGCCTGGCTACAAAAACGCCACCAGGAGTGACGACTGAGCAGATGGAGGCTCTCCGTCTCTTTTGCCTTGCCTGCAGGGGACTGCCACGCTCTCAGAGCTGGGCACATGCCCTGCCTTTCCCGGCTCGGTGGCAAGAGCCTGGCTCCGCGCGCAGCTGCCGGTTGGGTTAGACTCGGCCTCTTCTGCTCCCCCAGAGCAGTGTGAAACGGAGGTGCTTAAGTCGTGGTGGGGTCTGGGTGATGGTTGTGCCAAACCTGCTCACGCACACGCTCTGCATAGTTGTGGCAGGGCTTTTCTGAAGTGCCGACAGCACCAGGCTGGATTGGTGGTGGGATGGTTGGAGTAAGACTCAGTTCTTGCGCTTCTCCGTTCCCCGTTAGCCTGTTGAGGGAACTGGCCTTAAAGGCCTGCAAACGCGGGGATATTTGCTCGCGTTATGAGGTCATTGTAATGAAACCACTGTGGTTACACCTATGTAATTTCTCCACGTGGACACTCTGTTCGGCTCAACAAGTGATCTTTTTTCAGTTTAGCCTCTCTTGTAAGCCCCGAGGCTCAAGAGTGGTAGTTGTTATGTGGCCGTGCTAACTGTTGAATCATCGGGGGGGATATTGGGAGGTAAGGAGTGGGGCAGCCAGAGGAGGAAACGCTTGGGGCAGGGGGCTGGAGGGGAGCGGGGTCTCCTGACTGAGGGAGAGCCCTGCAGGGACAAGAAGAGCGATTCTGGGTCTGGGGGCTGTGCTGGGCTGTGCTGGGCTGTGCTGGACGTGCTGTGGTGCGTGCTACTCCGTGCTACCTGGTGGTAGCACTGAACCGTTCCCCGGCCGACAGCCCATCGCTGCTGGTGATGGTGGTAGGACCTTTTGTATCTATTCCCTCTCAACCTCGTCCACAACAGTTCCCTGCCCTCCCTCGCTGCCTCTGTACCCAAGGTGCCTGTCATTACCTCTTCCCTGAACGCGTGATGCTCACAAAGGACCTGAGAGCACTGAAGTTGCTCCAAGGGGAGGCAGGAGGACTGGTGTTATTTATACCTTGCCAGACAATGTCTCCTTCCCTCTGTGGGGTTTTCTAGTGCGGGCAGAGAAAGGTCAGGAAGCAAGTTCTCTGGGAACTTGTAAAGTATTGTGCATGGTCTGGGAGGCCACATAATGTCTCTCTTCTTCGTCCTACTTCAGGAGCTGCCCTGCCCTCCATCCCCATCCGATGTTGACAGCCTTGACGGCCACAGCTTCAACGATGAGATGAGCAGCGACCCACGGGACATTGACCAGGATAACAGGAGCACTTCACCCAGCGTCTACAGCCCTGGCAGCGTGGAGAATGACTCCGACTCCTCCTCGGTGCTGTCCCAGGGGCCCTCTCACTCCTACCACCACCCTCCGCTCTTCCCCCAGAGCCCGCCGGTAGCTCCCCCTCCCGACAGCCTGGCCCGTCCACCCGAGCCCAGCTTTGGGCTCCCGGGTGAGGTGCACCCCCAGGGACCCCCCGCAGGGAGCTACCACTCCCAGCTGGAGGGCCAGGCCTCCCGCATTTTCCAGGCTCAAGCCCCGCAGACACCCGCCTCCTCCTCCTCTGCTGTTGCTGCCCCTTCCGCTCCCTCTTCCTCCTCCTCCTCTTCCTCTTCTTCCTCCTCCTCCTCCTCCGCCCATGCTCCTCTTTACCCTACGGCCAACGTGGTCCAGGTTGGGGCCAAAATTGCCGGTGGAGTTGGGGGGCTCTCAGCACCAGGGGGTCGCGAGCAGACCCTCAGCGCCAAGCACAATCCGCCACCCACCACCCCCATCTCGCTGGCGTCAGTGGTCGGGGGGCTCCCCCCTCAAAAGACGCCCCCAGCCAACCCTCCGGCCGCCCCGCCGGCTTCGGCCCCTTCCTTCCCCCACGTCTCCGCCAATCTGCCTCCCCCTCCAGCCCTGCGCCCGCTCAACAACCCGGTGGCCGCCTCCAGCTCCCCGGGGATGGTGGGGCAGGCTCTGAGCGGCCATCTTCCTTCACCCCACGGGATGGGGCAGGACAAGGCACCAGCCCTGGCCCCCTCCCGCTACCCCTACGCCCCGCCGCCGCTGCCGCCCTCCAGCTCCTCGGCCCAGTACCCCCAGCCCTCCCCAGCCCAGCCCTTGCCCAGTTACAGTGCCTCCTACGGCCACTCATTCCCTCCGCCCAGCGGCCTCTCCGTCTCCAGCCAGCCCCCCAAGTACACCCAGCCCTCCCTGCCCTCCCAGCCCGTCTGGAGCCAGGGGCCACCCCCCTACAGTCGCCCCTTGGGCAACGCCGGCTCCCACCCCGCTGCCCCCTTCCCTGGCCAGCCCCCCCATCACCAGCAGCCGCCCCAGCAGCACCACCACGGCCACGGGAGCGGCGGAGGGGTCTCCCCAGCAGCCACAGCTCCCCCCCAGCCCCCCGGGGGTTACCCCCACGGCCTGGAGTCAAACAGCCATCACCCTTCCCATGCCACCTACGGGCTGCGCCTCTACCCTCCCCACAGCCAGGCCGCTTACAGCCAGGCTCCCTCGGCTGCCGCCGCAGCCCCCTCTTCCTCCTCGTCCTCCTCCTCCTCCTCTTCCTCCTCCTCCTCCTCTGCCGCCTCTTCCCAGGGAAGCTACCCCAGCATGTGCGCTCACCCCCCGGGGCAGAGTCCTGCCACCTACACCTTCCCCCCGCCGCCGCCCCCGTCCCCTGCCCATGGGGCCGGCCCTCCGGTCACCTCCGCCGCCACCACCCTCTCCACTGTCATCGCCACCATGGCCTCCCCCTCCGCGGCCCCCTACAAGACCGTCTCACCCCCGGTACCCCCCTCGGCTGTGGCTCCCTACGGGAAGCGGGCGGCCTCCCCTGTCCCCACCTTCCAGCCCCCAGCCCCCTACAAGCCGGGCTCGCCCCCCACTTCCTCTGCTGCCCCTTTCCGGGCAGCCACCCCTCCTGGTTACCGGGTGGCATCTTCCCCCGTGGCAGGGGGCTACAAAGCCCCCTCGCCCGCCCCCTCTGCCCCACCACCCCTACCAGGGAGCATGGCTGCCCCAGCCCCCCCGCCGCCCCCGCTCCCTCTCAGCGCCGCGCAGATCAAGCAGGAGCCGTCGGAGGAGTACGAACCCCCCGAGAGCCCCGTGCCGCCTGCTCGCAGCCCCTCGCCGCCCCCCAAGGTGGTGGACGTGCCGAGCCACGCCAGCCAGTCAGCCAGGTGAGGGGTGGCTGTGGGGGGATTTCGGGGGGTGTCCCCAGGCTGGGGAGGGACGTATGGGGCAGGGAAGGGGAGGTCACCCCGAGCGTGGGGGTGCAGCTGCACTCTTTTGCCTTTTCCATGATGCTCTTTCCTTTCCCACAGTGTCCCTGTCCCTGTCCCCGTCCCCATCCCGGCCCTCCAGCCCCTTCTGCGCTGACAGGCTTCACCTCTCGCCCCCAGATTCAACAAACACCTGGACCGCGGCTTCAACTCCTGCTCCCGCACGGACCTGTACTTCGTGCCCCTGGACGGCTCCAAGCTGGCCAAGAAAAGGGCAGACTTGGTGGAGAAAGTGCGGCGAGAGGCTGAGCAGAAGGCGCGGGAAGAGAAGGAGCGGGAACGGGAACGGGAGCGGGAGAAGGAGCGGGAGAAGGAGCGGGAGATGGAGAGGAGCGTGGTAGGTCTGGGGGTCCCAGTGCCACAGCGCAGCCAGGGCAGATGCTTGAGGACCCCTTCAACCGCGCTCTGCTGGGACTCTGATGCTGGTCTCTCTGCTCTCTTGCAGAAGATGGCCCAGGAGGGCCGGCCAGTTGAGTGCTCGTCCCTCGGGCCGGTTCCCCACCGCCCCTCCTTCGAGCAGGGCAGTGCTGTAGCGACTGTTCCCCCGTACCTGGGCCCCGACACCCCAGCTCTGCGCACCCTCAGCGAATACGCACGGCCCCACGTCATGTCCCCCAGCAACCGCAACCACCCTTTCTATGTGCCGCTGGGTGCGGTTGACCCGGGCTTGCTGGGGTACAACGTGCCGGCCATCTACAGCAGTGATCCAGCAACGCGGGAGCGAGAGCTGAGGGAGCGGGAAGCCCGCGAACGAGATCTGAGGGACCGGGACCTGCGTGAACGTCTCAAGCCCGGCTTTGAAGTCAAGCCAGCCGAGTTGGAGCAGCTCCACGCTGTGCCAGCTGCTGCCATGGATCCATTCCCACGCCACGGCGGGCTGAGTCTGCAGACGGCCCCCGGCCTTCATCCCGCTTTTCCCTTCCACCCAGGGCTGGGCCACTTGGAGCGGGAGAGGCTGGCGCTGGCAGCCGGCCCGACCCTTCGTCCCGACATGTCCTACGCCGAGCGCTTGGCAGCTGAGCGCCAGCACGCCGAGCGGGTGGCTGCTCTCAGCAATGACCCTCTGGCCCGGCTGCAGATGCTCAATGTGACACCTCACCATCATCAGCATTCCCACATCCACTCCCACCTCCACCTCCACCAGCAGGATGCCATACATGCAGGTAAGGACCCCGTGGTGGTGGTGCCCTGCACGAAGCCCTGCTCTCCCCTCCTTGCGCTCCCTCCTTCTGGCCCTGGGGAAGCCCAAAAGCTGCCGAGACTGGACTTCGGGTCCCCAGAGCCACCTCTTCAGCCAGAAGAGGTCAACATCATGGTCATTGAGCCTTGCCCTCGCTCCCGCCCCACCAAAGACGCTGACGTCTGTTGCAAGTATCAGCAACAGCAACGTCTGTGAGTTTGCTGCTTAGTGGCGAGCAGAGTTGTTTGCACCTTTAGTTTGGGATTTCTGGGGATGCAACAGGAGTGCTGGGGTCCCGCCGGCTACCAGGGTGGTGGTGTGTGGACCTCATCCCTCTCGCTGTGGTCCACAGAGGGAGCGGGAGCCCTGCTAACACCAGTTTTGACAGTATCCTTAGGACTAATGAAGTGCTGGTTCTCTAGTTTGCTCCTACGGCTCTTGCTGCAGGTGGTGGGATGGGACGGGAGAGAAGATGGGTTAATTTTAAGGAACTGGAGGCTGCTGTCCTTCAGAATCGGGTGGTGGTCCCTTCCATCTCCACATCCTACAGGAAAGCAAAGTAAAAAGAAGCGTAGGGATGAAAATCTCAGGGAAGCAAAGCCCAAACTACAGTACGATAGGAAAAAGTGCTGTCCCCGCTCAGGTGAGCGGTCGGTGGGATCTGGTGGCAGTCACAAGCAGCCACAACAACTCAGAGGTGGCGTCAGGTACAAGTGAACGTCCATTCCCCACGCTCTGGGGGAACGTCCATTCCCCACCTCCAGCCAGCACTCTGGCAGTGAGTCCGAAACACTGGAAAGAGCAGTTTTCATATAAACAGTACCTTGCATTTCAGCCTTAGGTAGTACTTGCAAACTCGAGTGCCTGGCACTGAGCGCCTGTGCTGGATGAGACCTGGCAATGGAAGCACCCAATAGGAGTACGCACAGCCAGGGTGGCAGATAGGCACGATACTGGCTACAGGCGCGATTGCAGAGCCGGTCCGTGCAGAACCGACTTTGAGGAGCAGTACTTCTCCCTGAGGAGTGTAGGGACAGAGCTACGCCAGACTGGTTCACGCGAAAGTCACTGCAGGCAAAAAGAGCAAGACTCGGAAGGACGTGGTACTGCGTTGTCTAGCCTTGAAATCATCCCATCCCTAACACACCGACCCTCTCCGCGTCTGTTGCGTTGTGCCTTGCGCCGTTCTCCGCGTTACCTCTTACAAAGCACGGGACAATTATCTTGCGGTATCTTTTTCTTCCCAGCCTCGGCCTCTGTTCACCCTCTTATCGATCCGCTCGCCTCGGGATCGCACCTCACCCGGATACCATACCCAGCTGGAACCATCCCCAACCCTCTCCTGCCTCACCCTCTACATGAGAACGAAGTGCTGCGCCACCAGCTTTTCGGTAAGGGCGCTCGCAGGGACTTCTGGTCTCCTCTAAAGAGCATCAGCAGAGCTCCAAGGGGCAGGGCGGTGACGAGGGGGGACCGGACCAAACTGAGGTCTGTTAAACACAGCTCTGGCGTGGCGTAGGAGAGGCCTACGCTATCGGGGGATGAGCAAGGGCAGGGCTGGGAAAGAAGTGCGGTAGAGCCTTGACTGAGCTTGGGGGCCATGGGGGAGGACGGAGCCGTTACGTTCACTTGTTTATTCTCTGTTTCGTCTTTGGCCGCAGCTGCACCCTACAGGGACCTGCCGGGCTCTCTCTCCGCGCCCATGTCGGCAGCACATCAGCTCCAGGCCATGCACGCGCAGTCAGCTGAGCTGCAGCGCCTGGCGCTGGAACAGCAGCAGTGGCTTCACGCCCATCACCCTCTGCACGGCGTGCCGCTCCCGACGCAGGAGGATTACTACAGGTGCACGGAGCCGCTCTCTCCGCGCCGCGGGGGCGAGCAGACCACTCTGTCCTCACAAATACGCCTCCAGGCCCGGCCTGGGGGTGGCAGAGACGGTGGGGATGGGGAAGCGTTGCCCCTAAAACGGGCGACTCGGCCCTGGGAGCGGGGATGCCGTGCCACTGGGGCGCAGCTGTGGGGTGGCCACCGGGAAGGTCATTCTTGGCAAGTGGCTGTTCGGTGGCTAATCTCCCGTGGGGGTCTCAGCTCCTCTCCTCTGGGGGAAGAGGGTAAACTTGCACGTGTCACACATGCCAATACAGTTACGACTAACCGATAGCCCTGCCAAAATACCAACCGTGCGCAAGGGCCGGAGGCTTTTGCCAAGACGAGGCTTTCACAAGCGCGTGGGGAAGCACGTTGGGAAGGAGAGAGGTGCGATGTCGTACCTTTTCCACAGCATCTCCTACTTCAAGGATTTGCAAAACTTTCCCAGCCAGCTAGACTAACAAAAGACGAAATTGCCTTTTTCTCTCACAAAATCACCTTGTTCCTCTTCTTTATCCTAGCCACCTGAAGAAAGAAAGCGACAAACCCCTTTAAATGGACTCCTACTGTCAACGTGACATCATCATGTCTTTCTCTCAAGAGGAGCAATCAATCAACCAAATCCTGGGGGAGGGGAAGCTGCAGAGTGACACATCCTGATCCCACCACGCAGGAGAGCGCAGGAGAAGACGGGACAAAAAGTGCAGGGTGGCATCCTGGGAGCAGAAAGCGGAGGAGAGAAAATGGGGAGGGACTGAAACGCCACTAACGGACACGAAACGATCGGTACGTGATTTCGGCGGAGCTCTGAAGAAACCCAAATCAGCATGGCAGAGCTCAAAAAGACAAAAGACTGATGTGAATTCAGGATGGCAGCGGCTCCATCCTTTGTTTGGGGGGGGGGAACGGTTGCATTGAAGAAAAAGTGCAGAGCGTTACGGGACTGATCGTACAGGATGCTGCTGCCTTTTTTGCTTCTGCGAGGAGGAGGTGCGGCCAAGAAGTAACTCAAAATTCCAACAGAGCCTTTTTTTCAAGATGCCTCCTCGCCCCCCACCCCCCCCTTTAGGTGTAAGATACTGCTTAGCGCTACGGAAAAGCAACGTGGAACTTTTTCAGATTAGCCGGAGTGGCTTCCCGTTCTCCGCCATCCCTTTGGATGCAACGGAAGCGTGACGGGACCCCTTCAAAAAAGCGGCCGCTCCTGCCTGCAGAAGGACGGGTCCCAGCCGTCGGGGTGCAAAGCACCGGCAAGACTGGTTTGCGAGACGGTGGCCGTCCTTTCCCCATGGCCGAGACGGGGAACGGGGCACGGCCAGGAGGTGCCAAGCGCCGGGAGACCCTACGCAAGGCCGCCATCGCCACCGTCGCCCCTTTGAGCCCCGCGGGGAGAGCCGATGCGGCCCAGCGTCCTGCGTCCCGCCGACTGTCTTCAAGCTGGCAGCTGCCCCTTTCCCCTCGCCCCTTCCAATCGATGTACTTTTAACTCATGCACATCCTATTAGACGTGGCAGTTTTATGTAGCAACTTGTGACTCCCTTGCCCCCCCCACCCCACCCCGCGTGCGTGTCCGATTTCACGGTTGTATCTCTCGATTGGTCCCCATATTATATATTTACTTAACCATTAAATGAAAACCAACCAACCACCCAGCTATGGGAAAGAAAAAAAAAAAACAAAAAAAAAAAAAAAGAAAAAAAAACAACACCCGAACGAAGTTCCCCACGCACTCCCAAGCCCCAACACACATTCTAATAATTTATATATATAAATATATATATGAAACTCTTAAGAAAAAACAAACAAACAAACGAAAAACCCTTCCAGAAACGAGACTCCGGTGTGTTCATTTTTAACCGGGGCCAGGAGGGGACCTGGCCGGGCGGGGGGGGGCGGGGGGGGGTGGTTGAGAACCGGGGCCGCTCCGAAAAGCCGGGGAGCCGGCGGGCACCGCCTGAGGCAACACCGCGGGGGAGCCGGCGAGCGGGCCCGTACGGCCGGGGAAGCGGCCTGCGAGGGCCCCACCGGCGGGGGAAGCGGCCTGCGAGGGCCCTGGCCGCGGTGGAGACGCCGTCCCCGGCTGAGGGGCGGCCGGCGGGGCCCGGCCCCGCTCCTCCCGCTCCCGGCAGCCCCAGCGCCCTCCCCCCGCCCCCCCCCGGCCCCTGCCACCGAGGGGCGGGGCCTGCGCGCCGCGGCACCAATGGGAAGCGGCTGATCTGCATACGGCCGAAGCGGCTGGGTAGGGCCGCGCTTTGCGGCGGCGAGCCGGCGCTGCCGAGGCGGGGTAGGGTGAACCGGTGGGGCGCAGGACCGGGATCCCAGGCGTGAGGGGATCCGAGGCGGAGAGCAGCCCTCGCCCTCACCGCGAGGCAGGACGGCGCGGCCGGGGTCCGCCGCGGGTAAGGAGGCCCAGCAGTGATTTCAGCTCTTTTAGTATTTGTCCAGCAGGTTTCCCGCCCCGCGGGAAGCCCCACCCACCGGGCGGTGCAATGATAGCGAGGGGCGGGGCGGCGCATGCGTTTGCAGCAGGCGTGAGGGGGCAGCGACGCTGCCGGGCTCCATGGCGGCGGCGGCGCAGGCCCCCGCGGTGCCGCTGAGCGCGGAGCAGGCGAAGGGTGAGGGCGGAAGGGGGGTGGGTGAGCGGCCCCGGGGTTCGGGCGGGCCGGCAGCCGTGTGTCCCTCTCCCGTAGCGGTGCTGGCGGAGGTGATCAAGGCCTTCGGGGCCCCCGAGAACGCCCAGCGCATGGAGGAGGCTCGGGATAACGCCTGCAACGACATGGGCAAGATGCTGCAGTTCCTCCTGCCCGTGGCCACCCAGATCCAGCAGGACGTGATCAAAGCCTACGGCTTCAGCAGCGATGGCGAAGGTGGGTTGTTCCCCGCCGGGCGGGGAGCTCCGGGGCCGCCGAGGGGGCGGCGGCGGCGGCGGTGGGGCGGGTGCCTCCTTCCCATCTCTTTCCTTGCAGGGGTCCTGAAGTTCGCCCGGCTGATCAAGTCCTACGAGTCGCAGGACCCGGAGATCGCCAGCATGTCGGGCAAGCTCAAGGCCATGTTCCTGCCGCCCATGACGCTGCCACCACACGGGGCTGGGACCGGCGGAGTTGCGGCCTCCTGAGATCGTGGAGCCCACTGGGCCGCGGTGCCCTGGCCGGGGCTGTCCTCCCAAGGCGCTGGTCCTGTCAACCCCGGGAATGGAGCGCTTGAACAAGGGAGTCGCTGACCGGAAAGGAACGGGATGCTTTGTGCATGCTTATGTGTCTGCTCGTGAATAAAAAGTGTCTTGAAAATGCCCTTGCTTTATGGATGAACGTGAGCTCGGTGGTGCTCCTCAGGCACAGGTGCTTCTCCCCGGTGCAGAGGCAGTTACAGCAGTGCCTACCTCGCTCTCGATGAAACCCGTGCTAGCGCTTTGAGGCGCCCGGCACATACCAAGTTCTGCAAAGAGGCGATTGCTTATACAAGCCTCGGCGTGAAACCTTAGGACTTGATATCAAAGTGATTTTTTTTTTTTTAACGTTTCAGATGTGCTAAGCCCTGTCTAAGAGCAAGCACTCACAAGCGTGCTATTTGAAATGTACTAGGTAAGGTGTCCCTAAACGCAATCTGGTGCTGTTCAGCAAGTGCCATAAATGCCGCTGAGACCCCCATCCTCAGCAGGATGGGTGCAGGTAACTCGCTCCTACCCCCGGTGCCTGTGGCTGTGTTGTTTTCCGGCCGAACGCGCCATCGAACGCGCCAGCCCTAACGAAGACGGCAGCGGAGAGGTGCAGCGGGGCTGGGCTTGCCCCGTTTGGCTGCAGCCTGGATTAGAACAACAGAAACGATGTCAAACTGTATCTCGCGCCTTCCGGGACTGAAGAGAGACAAACCTAGCGGAGCGGCGCAACGTTTTGTGTCTCCAGCTTGATTCAAAGGCAGGGCCGGCAGCTTGCAGCCCCCTGCCCTGCACCCCTGTTGCCCTTGGAAGCGTTGAGGTCTTTGGGGAGGGCGACGGGGCGGGGGGGAAGAAGCCAGGCCAAGGAGAGCGGGGAGCTGCCAGCCAGGTGCGCAGGAGCTGCGGACGCTTTTGCCTTCTGTGCCTTTCGGTTACGAAGCAGGCAGGAGCGAAGCCAGCGAGGGCGTGAGCTTAGTGGATAGGAGGCAGGAAGAGCCGTCAGTCCCTTCCGTCTCCATCCACCTCTCCCAGCTTGGCCTTGGCCTTCCCCCACCCCTCTAATTATTCATTAACCACAGCCCAGGAAGTGCTTTGCCAACAGTGAAAATTAAGTGCTCTGCTTGAGGCCTGCGGTTTTGCCTGACCTGGAGCTACCTTCTTCTTTAGTCCCCCTGGGAACAGGCGGAGTTCGGGACCGTGCCTGTGCGGATCAGAGGCAGGTGAGTCACGGGAGGTGCCGCAGCCCCCGAGCGCTGCCAGCCGTGGCGCTCGCTGCCACGAGCAGGAGGGTGCGAGTCCACCCCTCCTCTGTCAAGGTCCTTGATCTCCCTCCCAAGTCTGTCTCCAGATACCATCTTGATAATTCCAATATCGCTTTATTTTCTTTAGTAGGACCCCCCTGGTTAAGGGCTGTGGCACTTCCTCCACCAGCTGCTGTCAGTCCCCCATCAGCGGGGATCTGAGAGTGGAGATCCTGATGCCATCCCGTGGGTGAGTGCTGCGAAGGGGAAGAAAACAGGAGTTGCCGGTGAGAAAACGAAAAATACTGGCGGTAGGAATCGGGAACAGAAGGGGAAAAACTCAGCTTCTAATAGGAGCTACGGGATAGCCGGAGGACTGGAGTTCACGGTGGTTTGGATTGTCTCTGCTGTTACCGTTGCTCCTTCTCGCTTTGATGAAGAGCGAGCAGGGTTTGCGATGCCCGGCCCGCTGCGGTTCCTCTGCCAGCCCTGCAGCTGCAGCATCTCTGTGTTTTTGTACAGAGAGAGGTCGGGTGGCTGACCTTCTAAGTCCTGGTTATTTCTTGATGCGCTACGGTCTTCCTAGCCCTTTATGGAACAGCAGGACGTAAAACCTTCACGGTCAGTCCAAACGGCCGCTCTGCTCTGGGCGCTGCGGTGGAAGGAAACAGGATTCGCAGTAGCGTCACTCTGTGGCGAGGATCTGGGCAGCCTCGATGGGCCGGCACTGTCCTGGGGTCCCGTGGCCTGACAGAGAGCTTGAGCAAGCCACAGGAAGATGGTCCATCTGCCCGTTCCCCAAGCCCAGGTGGCCTTCGCTCTGCACTAACGGCTGAACTGCAGCTCTGTGCCAAACGGCAAAACCTCCTGTCTAAAGTCATCTCGGTGCTGAGAATTCGAAGTAATGAGCGCTGATCCTCAAAAAGGGCTCCCAATGAGATCCCCCCAAATGCGAGGGAAGCACAGAACGATGAAGTCGATATCTGGGCAAGAGGGTAGAGAGAATAACAGAAAGCAATGAGTGTGATACTTGAGAAAGAGTCAGCGCCTGCTTTTGTAAAGGCAAATCCTGTCTTGTAAAATGAGTTTTTTGAGGGACTTAGCAAGCTCAAAATGAGTTTTTTGAGGGACTTAGCAAGCTCAAAATGAGTTTTTTGGGGGACTTAGCAAGCTCGTGGACAAGGCAGGTCTGGCTGGTACAGTTTCCTTGGATTTCTAAAAAAAACAAAAAAAGATTTTACAAGATTTTCTCATCAAAGTCTTTAAATAAAGCTAAAGTCATGACATAAGAAAGAAGATGATATTTTCCTTGAGTAAAGAATTAGTAGAAAATAGGAAGCGGAAGGTGGGAATAAACGTCCAGTTTTTACAGCAAAGGGAAGTTGTCAGCGATGAGGTCACGGGGGCCTAACTTGAAATATGTGCTGTTCAGCGTGTTTGCAAATGGCCTGGAAATCGAGCTTGTATGGTGAGGTGAGAAAGTCGGCTGCCGGTAGAGAGTTATTCAGGATAATAAGGTGGGAGCTGACTGTGAAATAATTGCAGAAGGACCTTACGATAGTGAATGAGTGGGCAACAGAACAGCCGATGAAATGTAAATGTAGGCGTACGTAAAACGATGTTCATGAAGAAAAAGACTTCAAAATTTCCATGTAAAACAAGGAACAGCGAACTCATCGTCACCTCTCTGGAGGAAGACCGTGATCATATATAAGTTCGTGCAATTGTTAGCGTAATGTTTGGTTGTGGTGAACAAAGAGCAGAAGTCATCACTCAGTTTATATATATATATGTGTGTGTGTGCGTGCATATATATATGTCCATGTCTCACCAGCATCTTGAACGCTGCAGCTCTGTGCCACCCTTCACCCTTACCTTCAAAACAACACAGCAGAGTTGGAAACAACTCGGAGAGGGACAGCAAAGGTGATCGGAGGTGTAGAAAAGCTCGGTACGAGGAACACCTAAACGGGGCTGGAGTCTTCGGCCTGGCAAAGAGCTGAGGAAGATATGGACGTTATGGGTCCGTGTCGTGAGCAGCTGGGAGGGGGTGAATAGGAATCAGTCGTTGATTTTTTTTTTTTTTCTTTCTTTCTTTACGACAACCAGATGTTAATAAAAATGAGGCAGGGAGCAGGTTATAAGCAAGCCAAAGGAGGGGGTGTTTCTGTAGCTGAGCAGTGGAACTCCTTGCCAGAGGATGCTAAATTTGTTATGGATTTGAGGGTTGATGCTACAAGTAGCTGCAAATAGAGGCTCAGGGAGGATGGCGGGGGAAAAGGAGCTCCACGCGTAACCTCTTCCTCTACCCTTCCTTCGACTACCGTTTTATCTCTGGATCACCTAGTCCAACCCCTTGCTCACAGCAGAGCTAAGCGCAAAGTGAGGTCAGGTTGCTCAGGGCCTCGTCCAGGTGAGTCCTGACCATCTCCACGAGCGGAGATTCCCCAGGTTCCCTGCGGACCTGTGGCAATTGCTGAACCTTCCTTGCGGGGGAGCGTGTGTGCGTTTTTTCCTGATACCTGATCAGAATTTCCCTTGCTGCCAGTTACGCCTGTTGCCTCTTGTCCTTTTGCTGTGTCCCACAAAGAAGAATGTGGCTCTAAAACCCCCGGTCCCCCTCGAGGTAGTCTCAGAGAGCTGTTAAACCCCTCCTTAACCATCTTTTCTCCAAGCTGAACAAACGCAGCTTCCCCCGTCCCTGCTGTGCTCCAGGCTCCTCACCGCTTTCGTGGCCTCGTGCTGGATTCTGTCCAGTTTCTCTGTGTCTTTCTTTACAGCAGTCCAGATGCGGGTGTCTTTTAATTAGCTATATTTCATTTATCTTCTTTAAATTTCTTCCTGTGCTAGCTGCGGCTCGGCTCCGCAAAGGATTTACAAGATGAGGTTTCTACCATCTGTGTCCTACTGAAAGCCAAACAGCGTAAGAGTAGTCTCTTTGCTGAAATCTCTTGACCTGTTAATTATATTAAGAAAGTATGTTCGCGGCTCAGTTGTAGCCTGCTGTTGCAGGCTGCGACCGTTCGGGAGAGCAATCTCGAAGACAGCAACAAATTGCTTCTCTACTGTCATATTCCCCTCCCTTCCCACCAGGAGCTCCTCGTTGGTAGTTTTTAATTAGGTGGCCCAGATCAAAGACACCAAGGCAGCTGCGTGCATCCAGTCCTTTCCTGAGCTGAAAGCAACCAGAAGGAGAAATTCCTTCTGTAAATTATGTGATTTGGGATTCGTATCCACACAAATACTGACACGTGGGTTACGCTGCACCCCATGGTTTGTCCTGCTGGAGGGTACTGAATTACGCGGGTTTAGTGCCAACTCACCCTTTCTATTCTGATCTGGACTCTTTGCTACCTTGTTCTTTCCCTGTTCCCCTGTGTCCCATTAATGTTCTCTTCCTCGGACAGATTTTTTTCTGCTGTTCATAAGGTGTAGGGATGCCTAGGTTTTATTTTTGTCTGCCGTGGCTTCATATCAACCCTACATAACCTAATATTCTTTTGATATCAGGAATTCTCTTTTGGGATTTCTGCCCAGAAGGTCCTGTCGTTGCTGTCCTACCACTAAACAACATTTCTTTCCTGTGCCGGTGCTAGATTGGCTCAGATTTAGGTGCAGTCTTTTAGGTGCAATTTCTACAACTTTTGTGTAGAAGTTGTTCCCTTGAGCCCCAGGTCTCTGTGCCTTTAAAGTCTCTTTTTTTTTTTTTTTTTTTAATATCGGTTTTAAGTCAGTACAGCTGGATCCCTGCAGCTCACCACATCCCAGCTCATCATGGGTATGAAACTAGAAGTATTTCAAAGGAAGCTGTCATAGGTGCCTGGGCTGCCTTTCTAGCAATGAAGTTTAGCTTCCCACCCGTCTCTCCTGCACTTCCCTTTGCCGTTAGTTTCTGTCTTGGCCACGAGTTTTGTCTCAGTCCTTGCTAGCAGCTTTTTGCAGGATTTCCCAGTCTGGTGGTGTCTAGGGAAGTCTGCAGCTGCTGAGACCTGAAATGGGCAAGTCTCTTGCTGTTCCTGCTGCCCGCACCACCACGCAGGGTAGCCGAGATGGCCTCAGGGAAGAGTCAGGCTCCTTTGCCAGCTGGATTGCCCTCTTTGGCCACAGCTTAGCTCCTGTTCCTTCATGAGACCCGCAGACCTTGAAACCAGTGCTATGGAAAAGGCCGGTCATGGGCTGTAGCTGGAAAGGGCTAGGTAACTGGAAATGGTTAGGTTTCCTCCTTTGTATCTGGTTGTCCAGGTTGACAGCTTTGGGACGCTGGACTGGGATCTTGAAGGAACGGGGCTACGCTCTCATGGTGCTGTGCAGGTAGCAGCCATTTGCCCTGCTCTCTGCCTGCTTTTCTGGGCAGCTTCAACACCACCTCCCATTTCGAGCTATTCACGCTCCTGCCAGTCACGTCCCCCAGCAGGCTGTTTTTAGGCGGTGCTGTGCTCAGAGTGCCAGCCTGGACCTTGGAGTCTGCCCCTCTGGGTTGGCGCAGGTTCCCCCCGTGGCTGTGCAGAGCACGTAGGATATTCACCTGCCCAGAGGGTTCATCAGGGAGCCGGAGATGAAGCTTGCAGCTGGGTACCTGAGGGCAGCCCAGCAGAGCCAAACTGTGGGGCTGGGTGGTCAAAACCTGTAGTAGGGTGCTTCGTTGCTCAGTGTACGCTAACGTGTGCTGCCTGCTTCAGCCTTGCAGGTGTGCGGGTGACCCCAGGCAGCCGTGGTCCCCTTGGCACCACAGCGAGGGCTTGGGGGTGGAGAGCTCTCATGTCTCTCGCCGGCCTTTTGGGGAAGAAGGGGAACAGAGGACATGCAGACCTGAATTTTGTGGCCGCAGCCGGGACCCAAGATGCACTCGTAGAGTCAATCCTGGTGTGAAAAAAGGCAGGGACCCAAGAATAACGGGGGGGATGGGGCGGAGAGACACAAAAGGAGAAGCAGAAGTGTGTGCAAAGCAGCTTGGGGCTGGGGAGTCGATGGCTCAGAGCGCTTCCTCTTCCTGGAGCCGTGCGTGCCCAGCTGCGCACGGGCTCACGCCCGCCTGTGCCTAAGAGCGCTGTGCAGAGGGCCAGAGACCAAGGCACGTACCCAAAACCAGGGGGATGGAGAGGGTCTGAATGGACTGACGGTAGACGCCAGGAGAGATACATGGCCAGCTCCCAAGAGGTGCAGGAACAGCTTGGCGTTGGGTCCTCCAGCACAGACCTCCGACTTCCCTTTTCTCATCAGCGCAAACTGATTTTTCCTCTGTATTTTTTGAGTTGCTTTGGTGGTAGCCACTTGGCCCGCTCGTCTTTCGCCCTCCACGATGGTGAGGTAAGAGGGGCTGAGAAGTGTGTGTGTAGGGAGGGGGACCAGGAAAGTAGGACAGATCAGAGCGGGAATCATCCTGGAAGCTGTGTCTCAACGGAGATCTTTCATAGGCTGGGGGAGGTATCAGGTAGGAAGGGATGCTGCTGCTGGCTGTCACCTGTATGGGTACCTCTAGGGATGCTGACTGGGGTCTGTTTTTCACTGTACAAATCTCCACAATAGCTCCTGGCCTTTTTTATTCACGTGGTCTTGTTTTTTATCTCCTCTGCTAGGTGGTTTCACCGTGACCTGAGCGGGCTGGAAGCTGAAGCCTTATTGAAGGGACGAGGTGTCCATGGGAGCTTTCTGGCCAGACCCAGTCGGAAGAATCAGGGGGATTTTTCTCTTTCAGTTCGGTAAGTAACTTGGACGCCAACTTCTGTCTTTCCAGGGTACATATGCAGAATGCTTAGATACTCACATGTCCTGTGGCCTCTTCTTCATTCTGTCCTTATTCCTTTGAGTTCTTTCCAAGCTGTAAAAGGACCTGAGCCTCCCAGCATCTTCTAGACCCTCCCTCAAGTTGCCCCAGGAGCTTCTCTTTCCCGTCATCTCCTTTCACTGGGATGGTTTGCTCTGGTTCCGTGGCAGGAGGTAACGCAGAACATTTTCTACCTCTTTTACCACCGCCTCACTGGACTGCTCTGTGCATGATCCCACAGGGTTGGTGACCAGGTAACCCACATCCGCATCCAAAACACTGGGGATTTCTATGACCTGTATGGAGGGGAGAAGTTCGCCACCTTGTCAGAACTGGTGGAGTACTACACGCAGCAACAGGGCTCGCTGCAGGACAAAGATGGAACCATCATCGACTTGCGATACCCGCTCAACTGTTCCGACCCCACTACAGAGAGGTACAGAGAATGCAAAGCAGCTGGCGTGTCTGTGATGAGACCTCCTCTGTGTTGCGTGGTCTTCTTTCTGCATCCCGAGGGCAAACCCTGCAAAAGCTGTCTCCTGCCTCCCATACCCTCCTGTGCTTCCATGGGGACAGCATCCCCAGGAATAGCTGGGCATACCTTGACCCATCACAGCAGACCTAATAGGGCTCTATTTTTACCTCTGGTTTCCTGTTGCCTTTGCTATTTATATACTATTCTTCAAAGCAGAGGTTGTGGTGTTAGTTATGGATCTGCAGTGGTCCACGGAGTGACATGTTATGTGGAAGCCTTCAGCCTTGCCCCAAACCTCCTTGGTTATTCTGGGCCTGGGTGACTCATGTAGCTAAGAGCAGGACCATGTTCCCCTGCTATTCCTAGCCTGCTTAGTCTCCTTCCTGTCCCCGCTTTGCATATGTCTCTGACACCAAGTTCCTAAATCAAATCAGGTGGTTTTGCCCTTGCGTCGTGCTTTCAGGCTCTCTGATTCCGCTCGGGGAGCAGTTGCAAGCCATGCTCCGGGGAGGACGGGTCCTCCTTGTGCACCTGAAGACAGGGAGCAAAGACTCGCTGGGTGAAGTGCCCCTGCTTACTCTGGGGTCTGGATGCAGAGGGGCCAGCGTCTGCATGCCGGCTGTCCTCTCTACGCGAGGCCGTTGGGTTGTGGCCCTGCAGTTTCCTCCCTTCCTCCCTGCGGTTGGAAACTTCTCCCCCCGCCAGGCTCTTGCGAAAGCTCCTCTCACTCTCTCCCCAAGTGATTTTCCATCACGTGGCTTTGAAGATGCTGGGCTCTACTGGGGGAAGGGAGGGGGGAACTGGACCCATTAACCCCTTCCTACCTGCGGAGGGGAGGCCCGGAGACCTCTCTGATGAGCAGGAGGGGTTAACCATTCCCTGGGGGCCATCTGAGCGCTGGCACATGGTGGTTGAACCCTTCTTTGGGAGGAGGATCAGCAATTAATGACTGCCGTGCAATGGAAGTCACCAGCTATTTCTTGCAGTGCATGAGGTGAGGATCAACAGAAGTTACTTGCCAAGGCACAACCGCCTGCGACGTCTTGCTGTTCCTAGATGTCGTGTAGAGGAATGTATTGGTCCGGCCAGATAGAGGGGTGAATGAACGTGCCGGCTGCTCCTGTTTGGGGGCATGGCCTCCTGAACTCCATTTCAGTTCTTGGGAACAGGTAGCCCTGACAACGTGCGAAGTTCACCGTAGACACCAGTACCACCCCAGGCCTCCACTGTTAGCTGCTCCGTGGGCAGCAAACCCGCTCCTGCGGCTCTAACCACACTGGCTCATCTACTAAGCATCAGCCTGGCCTTGATGGCAGTGCGCGCAGTGACGCAGGGAGCGGGTCTGATGCTCGTTACGGTACCTGCAACGAGCGGGAGCAGGGAGGGACGTTGCAAGTCTGTCTGATGCAACAGCTACCTGCTTTTGAAATGCTGTTCACTAGGGGAGATGGCCAAAACGGCTGCGTCTCCAGCTGCTGAGGCAGCTCTGCGGAAGCGGGACAGAGCCGCAGTGAACACGGCCTTTGGCTGGTGCAGCAGCCGTGCTGCGAAGGCCCCTGAAGGCAGAGCCCAGCACACGGCTGCAGCTGGAGACGGGGATGTCCCAGGACCAGAGGGGTTTGCTTGAACCAGGCCCATCCCTGCTGGAGGAGAAGGGACCAAATCCCCTCCCCGATGCTGAGCTGGGAAGGAGCTGGGGCAGGAGCACCAGGGCTGCGGTGGCCCCTGGGCTGAGATGGGTCCAGATGCAGTAGAGGCTCCACCAGAAAATGGGTACTGGGAGGAGTGGGATGATTCAGAGCATTTCCCAGTGCCCAGAGCACCTCACGGCTCTCAACTTTCTGTTATTTGGAGCTCTATCTCCAGCTTCCAAGTGAGTTTTGTGGCAGCAGGACAGAGCTGTTGTGAACATGGCCTTCTGCATCTCTACTTGGCGGCTCAGCAGTGCCCCCCAGGACCTTCTGACATGGTCCAAAGAGACTGTGGAGCTTGGGACAGGCATGAGGAACTAGAGAATCTGCACAGGGACAATCTGGGTCACATCTGGAGTTTCTGCAGGACCAAGAGCCCTGTAGTAGGAGGAGAAGCCAGGGTTGTCCCATCTCCCAGCCTGCTTCTGGTGTCCATCACTTGCACCCACACCGCTCAGTGCAGTGAGATCCCACCAGGCGGGCACAGCCCCCCCTGAGACTTTTGTAGATCAGAAGGGGCTTGGCAGCAGCTCTGCCATTTGCCCCATGCTTGTGTCCCTCTGCACCCTGGCTCCAGTCCTGCAGCAAGGCACAGAGCACCTTGGTGAGATGGGGATGCTCCTCACTGTGTGCTGAGAGGAGAGAAGGAGCTACTGACTGGGTGTTTGCGTTGAGGACAGGAAGGTGCACATGGACCAACAACAGTGATAAGTACCAGGAGCAGAATATGGGCTCCAGGTGGCTCCTGGTGTTCGCTCCCATGGCTAGGCTGATTGCTGCAGTGTGACGTGCCCAGAAAAGGGGAATTATCTGTTGACTGAAGAGGTGACTGAGTTTCAGAAAGAGGGGTCGCTGGGATGGATCTGATCTCAACACAGCCATCTGGGTGCTGCTAAATCTGACAGGAGAGCTTCTAATTCACTGGGGGTTTATTTTTGTTTCCCTGGTGTTTGAGTTTCCAAAGCACCCCGCAGCAGCAAGGCTAGAGTCCCAATAATGCTGGGAGGTGCTGAAACCCAGGGACTACCCTCCCTCAGCTGGTCTTCAAGCCAGTCAGGATTGCGTACCTGTGCTTGTGTGTATCACACAATTGGATCACACTTGGTGCTTTCCCACTGTGTCCTCTCATACCAGCATTCTGCTCCCCGGGTCCCTTCTACCTCCACCTCATCCCTTGCCCTTTCCTTTTCTTGGCACCTCTCTGCTTCTTTCTGTCTCATCTGCTTTTCCCAAGATCCTGCTCCTCCCTTGGTTTTCTTCCTTCTGTCTCCCCCTTCCGTTCTTCTTCCCTCCTCCTTCCCCAGTGCTGCCGTCCTTCACTCATCAGCTCAAGGGCATCCACTTACCTGCATCCCCACCTCTCTTCTGACCCTCTCTTGTTTTTTCCTAGGTGGTACCATGGGCATCTGTCAGGCTCTGCAGCTGAGTCACTTCTCCAGGCCAAAGCCACCCCTTGGACCTTCTTGGTGCGGGAGAGCCTCAGCAAACCTGGGGATTTTGTCTTATCTGTGCTCACTGACCAGCTTAAACCTGGGTCTGATGCTCCACCAGCTGGGGCAACCAGTGCCTCTGGGCCCCGGCTCAAAGTCACGCACATCAAGATCATGTGTGAGGTGAGCAGCTGGGAGAGCAAAAGGAAAGGGAGTGGAAAAGGTCTCCGCCGATCTCTGCTGATTATCTCCTCAAAAGCATGGGCCCCGCCAGCTTGATTACCGCCAGCAGGGTTTCTGAATTTGGATCAAAGTGCTGTCACCTTGCAGGTTCCTTATGTCCTCGCCCCAGCCTGGGTGACCATGGGCAGTGCTGGGTGCTCAGACACGGGAGGAAGCAGGGCTCAGCGTGACCAAGAAATCCAGTACAGGGAATTTGTGGTGAAAGAGAGAGGAGGATTCACAATCTAATTACGAGCTCATCAAAAAAGTTAAAAGCTCTTGGAGGAGGAGGAGGGGCACCTGCAAGGCCTCCACACTTAGTCTGAAGGATGTCGCCAACCTGGCTGTCACAAGCTCTCCTATTTCTTTCATGTGGGATGATGCAGAGAGTGAAGGGAGATTTCAAGGAGAGAAAGCAACTGACCTTAAATGAGAGCTGAGGGCAATATCTGGGCTTCCATCCACCGAGAACCCGAGTCAGTTCACCATGCCATGAACTTAGTGTTCTCAGGGCAAGCTACCGTTTCACCTCCCTGCCAGAGGAAATGCTTTTCTAGACGGCATAGCGTGGTGCCTATGGCTTTGGACCCCAGCGTTACCTTCTCCCTGAGGAAACAGGAATGTTATGAGTGGGATATTATATGTTCTTCCTCCATTTAGAATGGACGCTACACGGTGGGAGGTGCCGAAATGTTTGACAGCTTGGCGGATCTGGTGGAGCACTTCAAGAAGACTGGAATTGAGGAGGTGTCTGGCTCCTTTGTGTACCTGAAGCAGGTAAATCCCGTTCCCTCTGTTTCTTAGGGATCCTTTGGAGGGACCCACTTGCTGTTTGTTTCTGCTTCGTGTCCCTCTCCTCCTTTTCTCCACAGCGCACAGAGGAGACTTTGCTCTCCAGCAGCATCCCTCTCTCTCATGCCAACCTGTTGTGTTTTCCCATCCCCAGCCCTACTACGCTACGAGGGTGAATGCTGCTGACATTGAGAATAGAGTGCAGGAACTGAACAAGAAGAGTCTATCTGAGGAGACAGCCAAGGCTGGATTCTGGGAGGAATTTGACGTAAGAAACTGCTGGGGGACGTTATTCTGGCTTTTTGGGAAGTCCCTGTGCACCACCTCATTCTTCATCCCTGATTTCTTTCTGGACACAAACTTCTCAGGTGTCTTGTAAATTCTTGTCGATTTATCTCTGAAAGAAGTCTCTGTTTGGAACCTGTTCCTCTGAGGACTGAGTGAACACAATGAGGTAGAAATATGTGCCTTTTCATGGTTGGGAGAACGAGTCACCAAGACAGTAAGGGCATGAACCTTGGACTTTTCAAGTCTAGGTTTGCTTTTCTCTGCTCCCCCACAAGCATGCCCATGTGTCCCCAGAGTCACCATTGTTCCTCTGAGTGCCCACCTCTCCTGTCATACGCTGTGACCTTGCCATGACTGTTCTCTTCTGCTCCCAGAGCCTGCAAAAACAGGAAGCCAAGCACCTGTTTGACCGTCAAGAGGGTCAGAGACCTGAAAACAAGAGCAAGAACCGATACAAGAACATCTTGCCCTGTGAGTCTTGCTTCTCCACTATAAAAAAAAACAACCAAATAGACAGGCAATGAAGAGCTGTCTGAGTCATCCCTGGCCCTGCCTCAGCCCGCTCTATCCTCCAGAGCGGGTTACAAGGTGTGTGGCATTGAGGATTTAAGAGCTGATGAAAGAGGTCACAGTCCTTGAAGGAAGAAGGGAGGGTTGCATCAGACTCATTAGCTTCTGATGGTCCATCATAGGGGTGGAGAGATGGGAGGATGGAGTGAGATTGGTCTGACCCCAGAGAAGGAGAGATGAAAATACTGGGCATGCTGCATGCACTGGGTAACAGGAATGAGGTGGCGTGGGGCTGCGAAGGAGCTTCATGTGGCTGGGCCCAGAGTATCTCATTGTTCTGTTTGTTCTTTCACTGCACCCTCAGTTGATCATTCCAGAGTCATCCTCCAAGGAAGGGACCCAAATATCCCTGGATCTGACTATATCAATGCCAACTATGTCAAGGTGAGACTCTTGAAAGATGGCTGGACGCCCAAAATGGGGGAGGGCCTGCCTGCTCCTGCAGCCCTCCTGATCTTCCCCTGTCCACACTCAGAACAACCTGATCAGCCCAGACGAGTGCACCAAGACCTACATCGCTAGCCAGGGTTGTCTGGATGCCACAGTCAATGACTTCTGGCAAATGGTGTGGCAGGAGAACACACGCATTATTGTGATGACCACACGGGAGGTAGAAAAAGGGCGGGTAAGTAGCAGTTTGTAGGTGTCTTGGAGCTGCCCTCTTCTCCCCTTCAACCACTGCTCTGTTCTTTCTCTCTTTCCTGCCTTCTGCCCGTCCTCACCCTGCCCTCTCTGCCCACACAGAACAAATGTGTGCCTTACTGGCCAGAGGTGGGCAGCACAAAGGAATACGGTCCCTACCTTGTGGAGAACACTGGAGAGCACGACGCACTGGAGTACAAACTCCGGCACCTCCGCGTGTGTCCGATGGATAATGTGAGTGTACCTGGCTGTCGTGGAGCCCATGGGTCTAACGGTCGCTGTGTGCCTAAGGCTGGGAACTGGTGGGTGCTGTGGTGATGCTGCTGTTGTATCATTCTTGGGGTTGCTGCTCCCGCCTGGTTTGGGCTGGAATCACGCTGTTGGGATCGCTAAGAAGCGTGCGGGAGACAGAGATTCCCTCTGGCTTCAAACCCACCTCTCCCTGGGACAGAGGCTGGGGATAGGCCTGGGTTGCAGTTTTACCAGTAGGGTGTTTTGTTATTACCAGAGTAAGGCTGTGCGTGAGATCTGGCACTACCAGTACCTGAGCTGGCCTGACCACGGTGTACCCAGCGAGCCAGGAGGAGTGCTCAGCTTCCTCGACCAAATAAACCAGAAGCAGGAGAGCATCCCAGACGCAGGACCTATTCTGGTGCATTGCAGGTTGGTACAGAGGCTGGGGTTTGAAGCATTCTCCATCTTTTCTATAGGGTGAGGTGTAGAAAGTCTGTCTGGGACTTGCGAGCGAAGCTTATGCCAGCCCCAGTATTCGCTTTTTCCTCTTTGATGCCCCCAAACCGAACTCTGCTGCCTGTCGCATCCTCGACTCTTTTGTGGCGTCGCTGAACAGCCGCTACAAGTGCCGCATCCTTCCCCGTGCGCAGCTGCGTTTTGTTTCAGGAGCCGCATTGCTCTGACTTTTGCTTGTCCTCTCCTTGCAGTGCTGGGATTGGCCGCACTGGGACTATCATCGTCATTGATATGATAGTGGAAACAATCTCCACCAAGGGTAAGAGGACCCCAAAGTGTCTTGAAGTGAACTGGCCTACCCAGTAGGGCTGTGCCCTTAAGTCCAGCTGCAAAGGGATGAAAACTGTCAGGTATCAGTGGGAGAGATCCTGCCGCAGCCCCGAGAAGATTGTGCTGTCCTTGTCATGTGGCAGCTGCTGGATCTCTGCACCGTATCCACTTACTGTGGCTTCAGCCTTCCCTGAGCTTGGGCTCTTTCTCCAGGGCCAGACTTGGAAGACGCTGAGGAGGGATAGGAGGTCCATACAGGAGTAAAGAGTGTGGGGGGAGGTGGAAACTTCTTGACTGATCTCCACCGTGGCTGCTTTTGGTGGAGAATTGGGAGGGAGGGTGTCAGCGAACAGGTCCGTAAGCTTTTCCGGTGCCCCTTGCTAGGGCTGGACTGTGACATTGACATCCAGAAGACCATCCAGATGGTGAGGGCCCAACGCTCAGGGATGGTGCAGACGGAGGCCCAGTACAAGTTCATCTACATGGCCATCTGCCAGTTCATAGAGACGACCAAGAAAAAGCTGGAAATTATCCAGGTGAGAAAGGGGACTCTGCTTTCCTGTCCTGTCAGTCTGGGCCCTGCACGGTGCTGGCTCTGAGCCCAAGCGCTCCGTTTCCCAAGCGTTAAGCTAGCACTGGAACCTACACAGACTGCAATGGTGCACCAAGATTTGAGTGCCTGTTCCTCCCTTTAAAATTCAGAGGACAACATTGGCAGCTCAAGTACCAGCCCCTTCTGAACCGCTAAACAGCAGTAAGTTTTCATGCAGTTATTTCAGCTACGTTCTCTGTAATATCTCCACTAAGTGCTGTTTCGTTACAAGCTGAATCTGAGACAGGGAAAGACTTTGCCCTCTCCTTTTTGTCTTTCCCATCCTGGTTCTGCGATTGCCAAGCCCTTGTGGAAAGGATTTACTCCTACTAGCTGAGAAGTGGCATCTTTTATCTCTCTTTGTAGCTTCTGGCAGCATCCACTAGCTGCTGCTATCTATTTCATCGTAGAATCACAGAATCGTTTAGGTTGGAAAAGACCTTTAAGATCATTGAGTCCAACCATTAACCCAGAAGTCCCATGTCCACCACTAACCCATGTCCCTCAGCACCACATCTCCCCGGCTTTTAAATCCCTCCAGGGATGGGGACTCAACCCCTTCCCTGGGCAGTCTGTGCCAGGGCCTGACAGCCCTTTGGGTGAAGAAGTTTTTCCCAATATCCAACCTAAACCTCCCCTGGCACAGCTTGAGGCTGTTTCTTCTCGTCCTAATATTCTTTAGCTGACACATGACACTCTCGGGCATTCCAGTGCCTCCAGAAACTTGTTCACCCCTGTACAAAGATACGTTTGCATCCCTGCTGCTCACCTCTGCGGCAGCAGCAGGCGGAGTGCGCTGAGCCTGAGGACTTCAGCAATCCACCAACCTCCACCGCGATCCTAGCACGAAGCACGGTTAAACTGCCAGGACTCTTCCGTGATGCCTCGCGTGCTTCTCCCAGACCACACTCTTCTCAGCTTGGTTTTTCTCTCCTGTAGTCTCAGAAAAGCAAGCCGAACGAGTCTGAGTATGGGAACATTGCCTACCCCCCTGCAGTGAGGAATGTGCACGCCAAGGCTTCACGAAAATCCTCCAAGTAAGAGCTCACCTAAGCCAGAGGCCCGCCTATGGTAACAGTCTCCCTGCTGGCTTGGCTGGCTTTTTCCTCTTGCTCACTTTTCCTCTTGTTTTTTCCCCTGTTCTTACAGGCAGAAAGAGGAGTCAACGATTTATGAGAACTTGGGGAAAAAGGAGGAGAAGGTGCGGAAACAGCGCTCCTCAGAGAAGAAGCTGAAAGGCTCACTAAAGAAAAAATAAGCGTACATTGCAGGTAGCCCCATCGGGATTCTGAAGCTGGGGTGCAGGACTGGAGCTCACGTCCAGGCTGGCCTGTCTCCCATTCCTCGCTCTTGGACTGGAACTAGGCCTTCCCCTTCTTTTCCGTGCCACTTTTCAGTGCCCCGAACCAGACTGCTTTCCAGCTCAGCTGATTGACCTCATTGTCCCTTGCCTCTGCTGCCCCTTCATCATTCATTAACAGGAAAAAAAAATCACCCCCCTTCCTTCTCTTGCTCTCTGAGCGCCGGGGCCCAAACTCGCCTCTCCCGTGTCAGCTTCAGCGGACTTCTTGAGGAAGAGCTGAGGAAGCTCTTTACAGGAGCTACATCTCTGCCCACTGCTGTGAGTTAGAGTTTAGCCTGTTGGTGTTCCCTGAAGCCTCGTCTTTTATAGTCTGGAGTCTTTGGCCCGCTTCAGCTCAGCTCCTCTGTAATTCAACAGGAAACTTCCTCTTGCCTTAATACCATCCCTCTGCCCTGTGATCCCTTTTTCACTTGATCCTTCAATTGGATGCTGTAAATACACCAGAATTTGACGTGATGGCCATGGTTTCTCCTTTGTTTGTAAATAAACATGAATTTGTTTGAATGCTGAGTCTCAAAACAGCTGTACTCCTGGCTTCACTTGCAGCCCTGCAAAGACTTACAAGTTTAGTTTTCATCACTCCTGCAGCCTTCAGACCCCTGAACAGAAGCTGTGACCAATTATGGTGGCTCCCTGCTGTGAGACTTGAGTGTTGGTAGTCATCAGGTAAGTCTGAGCGCAGAAAGTCAGCTGTGCCAAACTCAGACGCAGGCTTTTGCGCTTCAGTTTTGGTATTTGGAAGAGTCGTCCTCGTGCCCCCAAGTCATTAGTCATTGTCATCTGTCTCATCTGTCTTTGGTGGGATCCAGCCTCAGCTGGAGGGTATGTGAGAAGGGCTGCTTCAGCAAACAGCGTAGTGCCGACTGCTCCTTCCTAGGCACCGCTTGTAGAAATGAACTTCACCTTTCTGGAGAAGGTAGACCAGAGCATGGCCACATGGTGGCTTCACAGATACTTGTCAGTCACCTGCAAGGAAGGGCTAAGGGAGCTGGATTGTTTAGACTGGGAAAGAGGAGGCTGAGGGTTAAGCGACTCTCATCTACAACTACACAGAGGGGTGGTAAGAAATATGGTAGTGGCAGATAATAAAACCAGAGGCAATGGTCCCGAATTGCAGCTTAGGAGGTTCACACTGAACGCTCCGACTGCTTTTATCGGACAGCATTCCAACGGATGCTCAGAGGGGAAACTCCGTCCTTGCGGGTTTTCAATACTTGAATGGACAAAGCCACAGCTGAGCTGACCCGGTGCTGGTAATGGTGCCACTTCCAGCGGCAGCCTGAGCTAAACACTCCCAGAGGCGCCTTCCCATCGCTATTTATATCATTCTGTGAGCGCTGGAGCCCATCCTTGGTGGCGTTAGAATGGGCCTCAGCACGGTTTTTAAAGTCTTGCCAGTTAAAACTGGGCCCCAGCCTGTGAGCTCTACCCAGGAACCATTTGGGAGAATGCTGAGCGTACGGATAAAGCCGCAGGTAAAGAGTGCAGACCTGGACCTTTCTGCAGCAGCTGGCCTAGCTGGCAGAGAACGTGCTGGGGAAGCCTTAATTTACAGGTACAGACACCGCTTAGGCTGTGGGCATTTGCTACGCAAAGAAAAAGGGTGTACCAGCCTAGGACCTGGTTAGAGCTGATGGCAGAAGAGCTAGGTCCCACTTAGGGAAAAGTCTGAGCTAGGTCACGAGGTCACCTAGGACGCCGGCCAAGAAGGCCTGGGAATGTGGGACAGGGAATTTTGTCTGCTCTGAGCCCCGTCTAGGCCCCGTGTGGGAAGACAGCGGCACCGAGGGACCTGCGCAATCAACCCCTACCAGCTGCCTGACACGGGACCGAACTGAGCACTTTAAAAGCCCAGCTGTAATCGTCCCCCGCTTTGGCGTGGGGACCCTAAGACTGGGCTCTCTCCTCGCAGTTCAGAGCACAAATCCAGATGGAGGAAGGGGCAGAAAAGAGAAGGAATGCGGCGTGCCCTGAACTCCGGTCCACGTAGCGTGTAACGCAGTGGCGATGGCCAATGTGCCGGCAAGGTGACGTACCTGCCTGGGAGCCGGAACGGTGAGGCGGCTTCCAGGTTGTACAAACCAGCTGGAAGCAGGCGCTGCATCCTTGTAACGCTGCCAGAGGAGAGGCCCTTCGCAGGGGGGAGCAGAAACCCCATGGGCAAGGCGGGGGCAGGATGATTTAGCCAATTTCAGCTAAAAGTTCCCTGCTTTGATCTAGTGCCAAATGCATAAACAAACAGAGCCACAGCAAGGGCGGCCAGCGCACAAAGGCATGGACAAGCTCTGCGGATGCTGTAGTGATTTTAGCCACGCTAACACTGAGAATAGCGTTCCCCAAGCCAACACTGCATGGCACAGGTACAGCAATAATGCACTTCCAAGACGAAAGAACTCATCCTGTTAGGAAAATACTAACTTCACCCTATGTCTAGGCAACAGGCAAGCTTGTGAGGGACAAATCACAGCCCCAAGGATGAGTGCCACGTGCCATCCTGCGCATCCTAGGGGCTAGTCTGCCCCTACTTAGCTGCAAACTCTGCCTCAAGCAAGCAAAGGCAGAAATGAGGCCACGGTGGCAATCCCATCTTTTTTTTTGAGTTCAGCAGCTGGTTCTGGAGCACGTGGCTGAGAAAGCTGCCCGGGATAAAGACACGTACCTGAGACGCAGTATAGCGGGAGGAAGGACACTGCTTGCTGTCGTTTGACATGGCAAGACGGTTGGAAGCGGTCAGAAGCTTTGTCAGCAGGCCCCCTTCCCCACATGCTGGGCTTCGGCTTCCCTTAGCCTGTGAGCCAACAGGCGCGCGCGTTTACCCGCGGGCTTTGCAACGCTGCTGCCGCTAGAGGAAAAGGCAGGAACGTGACAATGGGGGAAAACAGCGGGCGGAGAAGTAAAGCTGAGTGGAGGTGTACTGCCTTTCACCTCTGACTGATGCCAGATACCCTCTTCTAAGCCATGGGCCTAAAGACCTACTCTCAGGAAACGCCTGCTTTTGCTTTAGACTCCAGCCCACCTCCTTCTTTAAAAGCTGCCACAGCCTAAAGCAAGGCGTACCAACGGTCAGCTTAAACTCTACCCAAAGCACGAAAATGCGGAGCGTCTTGTGGAGCAAGCTCAGGTTACGCCGAGAACTTCATTTGTGTTTAAATGCCGGAGCTTAATGTGTCCATAATATCCACTGGCTGCAAAGAAGATAGACTGAATGAGAACGTTCATGATTATGTCAAGAAACGCAGCACGGAAATAAGCGGTCTACTCTGCCTTACACTCAGGCGCTGTTACATACAGATTGCTTTCGGGTGGCTATTTGAGAATGTGTTTTCAGAGCTGGTTCAAAAAAATGGGTGCTTCCTTGATGTTGCAAGTCAACACATACAGGTATTAGTTATGGCTCTGATTTCCAGCCGGTTGGAAAACCAGGAATCCACAGATTTTATCTGGTCCTTTAAACATCTTGTGCTCTGCTTCACCTGCCTCAGAGGTCCCTGAAGGCCTCTCTTCTTCATTGGAGAGCTTAAGTTGGAGTTGGTTGTAAAGAGAGAGGGTTGGTTGTAAATACAGATGGTCTCGTGGGTGGCTGTCAGCCATCGCGATCACGAAATAGTTGAGTTTAAACTCTGGTGATACGAGAAAAACTGTCAGCAGCGCTACTACCCTGGATTTTGGGAGAGCGGACTTCAGGCTGCTCAAGGAATGAGTTAGTAAGGTTCCTTGGGAATCTGCTTTTGAGGCTATTAGGGTCCATAAATGCCGGTCACTTTTTAGGGGTCTTCTTTCAGTAGCAGGCAATTCCAACGTGTCTGAGGTGAAGGAAGTGAGGCAGAAGGCTGGCTCGGCTGAACAGGGAGCCTTTCTGCAACTTAGGCGGAAAAAGAAAGCGCGTGGCCTGCGGAAGCAAGGACAGGCCACACAGGAGGCCTGCAGACGCTGTTCACCACTACAGAGAGCAAATTCGTACGGCCCAAGCTCAGCTGGAGTCGAAGCTGGCTGGTACTGTGGTGGATAACCAAAAACGCTGCTTTAAGTATGTTAAGAGCAAAAGGAAGAGTAAAGAAAACATGGGTCCGTTACTTGATGAGTAACCCAAAGAGGGATGAAGATAAAGCAGAGACATTTAATGCTTTCTTCGCCTCTGTCTTTAATGCCGACGATGGGCTCTGGGGTGCCCGGAGCCCTGGGCTGGAGGACTGCAAGTGGGGGAAATGATAAGCACCCAGTTGACTTTGAACTTGTACAGGATTTGCTGCCGCAACTGAATGAGTACAAGTCTACGGGGCCCAATGGGATTCATCCCAGGGTGCTGAAGAGTTGGCCGATGTTCTTGCGAGATGCCTCATGGTTATGTATCAACGGTCTTGGGAATCTGGAGAGGTCCCAGCTTACTGCAAGTTGGCAAACGTAGTCCCGATTTTCAAGAAGGGCAAGAAAGAAGACTCTGGTAATTACAGGCCCGTCAGTGTCATAGGGAAGGCAGCAGATGTGGGGTTTTTTTGGATTTTAGCAAAGCTTTTGATACTGTCTCTCACAGTATCCTTCTGGACAACATCCAGCACACAGCTAGACATGCACGCGATACAATGGGCGACGGGTCGGGCTCAGAGACTTGCAGTAAGTGGGGTAACGTCTACCTGGTGGCCAGTTGCTACTGGTATTCCCCAGGGCTCAATTTTAGGGCCAGTTCTCTTCAAAGCTTTTATCAATGATACAGGAGCCCAGTACACACTAGGCTTGCTGCCAATACTAAATTAGAACGAGCCATTGATTCCCTCAAGGGGACAGAGGCCTTACAGAGAGCTTGATAGATCAGCATGCTGGGCAATCACCAACCATCTGAAATTTAACAGGAATAAATGCCTGATTCTGCACCTGGGACGGTGTAATCCTGGATGTACATATAGACTGGGGGACAAGACGCCGGACTGCAGCCCTGCAGAAAGGGATCTGGGCGTTTCAGTCAGTGGCAAGCTCTGTGAGTCAACAACATGCCCTGGCAGGCAAAAGGGCCAACGTTATCCTGGGGTGCATCACGCACGGTATAGTTAACCGGTCAAAAGAAGTGATGGTCTCACTGTACTCAGCATTGGTGCAGCCTCCCCTTGGGTGTGTGCAGTTTTGGGCTCCACAATGTAAGAAAGATAGAGAATCATAGAATCGTTTAGGTTGGAAAAGACCTTTAAGATTCTCAAGTCCAACCGTTAACCCAGCACTGCCAAGGCCACCACTAAACCATGTCCCTCAGCACCACATCTCTCTGGCTTTGAAATCCCTCCAGGGATGGGGACTCAGCCCCTGTCCTGGGCAGCCTGGGCCAGGGCCTGACTGCCCTTTTGGTGAAGAAGTTTTTCCCAATATCCAACCTAAACCTCCCCGGCACAACTTGAGGCTATTTCCTCGTCCCATCGCTTGTTCCTGGGGAGGAGACCGACCCCACCCCGGCTCCAGCCTCCTGTCAGGCAGTTGCAGAGAGCGATGAGGGCTCCCCTCAGCCTCCTCTTCTCCAGGCTGAGCCCCCCCGGCTCCCCCAGCCGCTCCTCCCCAGCCTTGGGCTCCAGCCCCTGCCCCAGCCTCGCTGCCCTGCTCTGGCCACGCTCCAGCCCCTCCATGGCCTTCTTGGGGTGAGGGGCCCAGCGCTGAGCACAGCACTCGAGGGGCAGCCTCACCAGTGCCCAGCACAGGGGCACGATCCCTGCCCTGGTCCTGCTGGCCATGCTATTCCTGATAGAAAACTATGTGCCCAAAGGAGGGCAACAAAGATGGTGAAGAGGGCATGGCTTATGAGGAGCAGTGAGGATACTAGGTTTGTTCAGCATGGAGGAGACGGAGGGCTGACCTCACTGCTGTCTGCAAACTTCCTCACAAGGGGAAGCAGAGAGAGGTGCTGATCTCTTTCTCTTTGGCGTCCAGCAACAGGACATGAGGGAATGGCTTAAAGCTGCACCAGGGGAAGTTCAGATTGGATATTAGGAACAAGTTCTTCACTGAGAGGGTGGTCAAGCTCCCCAGGGAAGGTCATGGCCCCAAGCCTGTCTGTGTCCAAGATGTGTTTAAACCATGCTCTTATCCATGGTTTAACTTTTAGGTTGCCCTGTGGGCAGCGAGGAGCTGGACTCAATGATCCTTGTGGGTCCCTTCCAACTCAGGAATATTTTATGATTCCATGATTCTGTGAAATCTCCAAGTCCTAAATCCAGTATAGGGCAGCCCAGTGAGGCGGGGAAAAAGCTCACCCCTGAAGCAGACAAGATTTTGCCTTGGAAACCCAAACACAGAAGAGAGTTTAGCCAGTGGAGGAAGATTTCTCCTATACTTTCGGCCAGGAAAGCAGGGGGGAATAACAACGGAGGTCAGGACACAGCACGTACGCGCTGCTGTACATGGAAAAGCAGGGAAACCTGTGCTCACCTCTAGCATCTACAGGCAGCTAAGAAACCGGCCCTGGTCACCCGCGCAGCTACGAGCATCCACACTGTGATTCCTCAGTGAACAGGAGGGTATTTCCCTTGCTCCTTTCCCCACAACATCCCGATTCTGCCTTCAACGAAAGAAAAGCTCTGTTCCACCTCCCCCTATGCAAAATAACCTCTTTTTCTGGCACTAAGGACGCTTAGACACGGTATAAATTTGGGGGTTTTTAATTTTTACAAATGTTTGAAAGAATCACTGAGCAGACAGTGACACAAATAGATATTCCAGCAGTGACAGCCACCCAATGAATGACATTTTCCTGAATTCAGTCCCAGGTTCTCTTAGGATCAAGGGTGAAAGAGAAACAAAATTTACTAGAAAAAAAGCCTGGTGCCGATGGCAGAACTCTCCCTCACTTGGCCAAAAAAAAAGGGAATTCTCATTTTACCCTACAGAAATCTAAAAATTAATGAAGATTAGAGGTGAATTACTGTATCCACATGGGTTAATACCAGTAAGCACCCTTGCCCCCTCCCCAAATTTAACTGGTGGGGTGAGAAAGGGATTACAGCTGCCTAGCGGCAGAGCCCAGTCCCGTACCTGGCTCACCACAGATGGAGCAGGGGCATGGGAACCAAATCTGGCTACTGGATTAACAACTTCAAACTGAGGGCAAACAATGCTCGTGGAGGGAGTTCAAAGCTCCTCACTCGTATCTTCTGCTGGTCAGCGCCGGCGGTTCTAGGAGGCTTTAGTTTCTTTCATTTCTTCCCTTGTTTGAGTAGGAGATTGTCGCTGAAAGGCAGACAGAAATGAGTCCAGAAAGCACAAGCAAAGCTGACCCAGACCCTCGCTACAGACTTGGGGTGTGGGGCGTCGCACCCAAAGGATCTGGACTTCGAGTCCTTCCTGCTAGGCACTTTTTTTCAAAGCCCCTTAAGCCTTCTGGGATGAATAAGACAGAATCTAGTCAGAGGTACGGGAGAAGGACCTTACAATCAGAGAGTCCACAGAAAAGAAACCAGCTCTGGCTTCCTTTCTTGATTCTAAGAAAGCTAAGCTTTTAGCTGCACGCTCTCAGCTCAGCTGGCACTGCCCTGGCCAGTAAACACTGGACAGATTAGGCAAAGCCACCAAACTCCTGCCAGCTCTGAAAACAGGGAATGGGGTTTTCTAGCATGGGCTGGAAAGCTTTTGGAGAGTAACAAGAGCATCTTTCCTAGAGTTTGTTACCCCAAACCAATACAAACTCCTACAATCATCGAACTGCCTTCTTACAGCTCTCTTTGCCGTAAACGCAGGATGCCCTGGATACGCAGAGGACGCTCCTCAGTTACTCCTGCCTTCCCCGTGCAAGGATCCTTATGGGACACACACAGAGCTCCAGCCACAGAGTATCTCCTACTTGAGGTAGATGTTTGTGGGGGCCCTGCAAGGAAGGCTTCAAGCTTCACATCACAAATGGGAACTGAGGTAGAGATGGAATAAACTTCCTGTGGCCAGAAAGGTCCAAGCCAGAAACATCCCAGGCAAACATCACCACCCTTGTTCTAAGTACTAACAAAAGGATCCAAATAAACAGTGCCTTACCTTCCTCTGTGTGTCAGGAGATGCAGTAAGCCGGGGTGGAAAAAGGAAGAAAAACAAAGAGTAAATTGATTAGATTTAATAAAAATCTCAATTTCCACAGTAACTAAGACTGCTCCCTACTTGGCTGTGTCCTCTGGCATCAGGCTCCTCTCAGAGAAAAGATCCCGAGAGCGCTCCAGAAAGAGGACCAGCTTCACAGGTAGGGGGCCGATAAATCCAGCCCCCTGGTGCCTTTACCTGGTGAAGCCCTCATCCTGCAGGTTCAGTACCAAGTTATCTGCTGCGAGATACACACGGTTTTGCGAGCCAGCAATCTGAAAAAAAAAAAAATCCATTGCAGGGATGGCATAAAGCAGTATAAATGCTCATGGAGGAACAGCACTAATAAAGAACCTCTCTCCCCTTCCAGATACTGCAGTCTTGTTTTATTCACTTAAGATCTCGGTTAAATCAATGCAATTCCCCAAAACAACTCTGTAACTTCCTGACTTCCCATCCCAGCGCCATCAGACTTTCGGAAAGAAGTGCTCATTCTGTCTCCCTGTCAGACAGATCTTCGATCCCACAGTTATCTGTTCCCTTTTCTCAGCCTGCAGGAAACCAGGAGCTTTTGGTGGCTGCAGCTGAGTGTGGGTGATGGAATCTGATGTGGATCTGGCCTTGTCACATGGAGGGCATGAACTCCTAGCCTCACATCTAATTGCCGATCATCGCAAGCTAAATCTTAAGCTCTACTTGAGCAGAGAAGGGTTGGGCAGGAACAAAGATCAGGACGGGGCAGGTCACATTCGCCTTAAATTCATCATGTGGCCACTGGGCTGGGAGGACAGCGCAAGGACTGCAGAAGGACAAAGGAAAGTCTGTGCCTTGTTGCTCACCGTTTTTGAGATGTTTTGAGCAGCTCGGATCTTACGTAGCTTGATGTAGCCTGGATTCCTGCTGAGAGCTTCACCGAGGTACAGGGGAGCAAAAGTTAAGGAAAAACCTGCTAGCAGAAGCTGCCTACCCTCAAGAAATTCTTCCTAAGCCCTATCATCAAATATCTTAGCAATCTCTATCCCAGTAACGTGGGCCTTTGGGCAGGCGTATTTTTACTTCCCCAAATCAAGAACAACGGTATGGATTATGGTCACAATAAAAGTCAAACCTTAGAACAGGGAGTGAAGGCTCATGGCCTTCTCCGATCTGACCTGTAACCTGACTCCAGCCAACTGTAGGGGGAAGAAAAAAAAAAATGAGAGACCTACTTGAAGCTATCACCTGGTAACACTCTCCTAAGCGTGAGCCCAACGTGACAGATTCTCGGGACCGTCAAGCTCACAAGCCACATCCCACAAAAACTCCCAAAGCAGGATATCATCTTGGCAGCTGTAGCTTCCCCTTCAGCCTGAACAATCTTCTGCTTCTGCTCCTGCTTGGCCTTCTCCACCAGAAACTGCGCGCGCTGTGCCTCCTGCTGGGCTGCAGAGAGAACGGCCAATAGCATTTGAAGCAGATCCCATTTTCGGAGCCCTCCACCTCCTCCAGGCCTGAGGGCTCCGCTTCCGAAAGAACTGAGAGCATTCTGGGGCCATATCCACAAATAAGAAATGTATCTAAGCGTGCTTTACTTTTTCTTAAATAAAATCAACAGCATCCAGACCCTCTAAATTTAATTCCCATAGTAAGTGATAGAGTCCCAGTCTGAAAAGGAACCCTACAGTCCTGGGAACCCAGTCCCACTGACGCTCTATCCCATTAGCTATGACCCAAAGTTTTCTGATAACACTTGTGAAATAACCTGTTTAGCTCCTTTACTAAGGAGGCTGAGATTTAGAACTCCGCAGCTGCATCAATGCAAAAACAATGACACGCTAGCCCAAATTCTGCTTCCTTGTTTAATAATTCAATGAAAAGGCAAGGGCAATCCACCCTTCCCAGGCATAAATTGAACTCACCCACTTGCTTAGCCTCCACCGCTGCTGTGTATTCACGACTGAAGCTAAGCTCTGTGATAGCCACATCGTCCAGGATGAGGCTGAAATCCTTGGCTCGCTCTGTCAATTCTCGCCTAATGAGCAGAGAGACCTGAAACACAAATATAGCAAAAGGAGCACCAAACACGGGCTGTTTCTCGCTTCCTGTCAACTCCAAAAGTGAAGCACAACTGCTCTTTGCAGTTTATTCACATCGGGCCCCAGAGAGACATTGCCTAAAACAAATCCTGAACCACGGACGTTAAATACCATCTCTGAATCTGTCGCCTCTAAGTCATGCTGCATATCCATAGCTACGTACCGCATTTTCAAAAGTATATTACAGCTTATTTATAGTTATTACTTAACTATACAATTAATAGTGCAACAATAAAAAAAACTTTAAAGTTTTTTCGCTTTCACATCCTATCACATCTAGTACCACAGTTCCTACGCGTGTTTTGGCAATAAGTATTTCCTTCTCGATCTTGAATTTGCCACTGTTTGCAGTCTGACTGTCTCCTCGTATTTGTATTCAGATTAAGAAAATAAAGACTACCACTCCCCACTGCTACACATTGTAGACATAAAATGTCTCTTAATTACTGCGGCTACTTGTCTAGTGTGGCTACTCCACTTTTTTTAGTCTCTTTGGATGAGTGTTGTTGGTAGATTTTTAATTTATTTTACTCATTTCTGAGTTACCTTTAACTTGACAGTATCTTTTTCAGGCAGGTTGACAAGCCCTGCACCAAATATTGACTTAAATAGAAATTATTGCTACAGTATCACGTCCTTGATCAGTCTAGCGTTTGCTTTTACTTTTATTGCAGCTGTTTCTGAGCAGAATTCTAAAATGATGCCAGAACCCTTTACGGAGCGAACCGCGAGCACGTAACTACGTAAAGTCACTTCATTTTCTTCTGATTATCAACTGCTTCAATACGCATAACTTCACAGTCATGAACAGTAGATGAATATATGACAACAAGGCAAATTCAAGTCAGTTTGTTCAGAAATTTCAGAGATACCCAAGTCTTTTGCTTCTGGGAAACCTACATCCCTTGTAGACATTGTTTCTTTGCTGTCACATCCTCCCTCTTCACTCACTGTCTTTATACAAGATCATTAATCCCTTCAGCGCACAGCACGCGGCATAGCACAAAACCCTGAAGTCCCTGCAGATCAGTTCTCGCAACAAGACCTGGACGCTTAGTTCCATTCTCTCCTTTTTTGTCCTGGATCAGCAATTAGTTAAGAGATGCTTTGTGTTTCATCTTTCTGACAGCTTATCCTCTTTAGCAGTCTCACGCGGGGTCTCTTCTAAAGCCTTTTAAAAGAAGATCAGCAGCTTCTCTCTCCCTCAGCTGTGACAGATATTCTCAGAATCCCTGGCAACCAAATTATCAGAACGCAAACTTTCAGGTATAGGCTTTTATATGCTAAAGATTTCTATTATTTTGCAACCTGCCCAGACTACTCTCTGATCTTTTTCTAAACAGAAGTAGTTGCTACCCTTCTGTAGCACCCATCACTGAAAGTTTACTGCTTTAACTGCTCATCCACTTTGCTTTTCAGATCCTTTGCAACTGTTTAATTTGCTCTGACAGCTCTTCTGAGACCCATGAAGCACCAGCTAATTATTTTTTTTTTAAACCAGTTCTACTGTTACCTGTGGACTATGATGTAAATCAGCTCTCCCTCCCCCATCGTTACGTTACGGTGCAGTTTGGCACTCTATATACCAATGAATCCGATTTTCTTCTCGGAAGATAGTGGTACAGCCTTAGTGTTTGTATTCGTATCGGAATCAGACTGTAAGTGGGATACAGTTCCACACCCTTTCCGTTTGGATGCACTATCTACCAGCCTAATATATTTATCCTTCAGCTGTTATAACATCCCTTGTATGCCCTAGTTGTTTGCAATCTGAGGGTAAGCCTCCTCCAGAAAAGTTCACCTGGGCTCTCTGAGTGATGAGCTGCGAAGCATTAAACTTGGCTACCACGCTCTTGAGCACTTCGTTAACGATGGAAGGGAGGACTCGCTCCTCGTAGTCCAGGCCCAGGCGCTGGTACATGCTGGGCAGCTCTGCAGCGTTGGGGCGTGTGAGAACCCGCAGCGAAATGTTCACCATCTGCAAATCTGGAGAGGAGAGGGAGACGTGAGCGGGGCCAGCGCCGCAGCCGGACTCCGGCTCCCTCCCACCCCACCGGGGCCGGCCCGCGGGGCCGCTCTCACCTTTGGAGCCGGTGGGGGAGGAGATTTTCCGTGGCCGGGCTCGAATGTCGTAGATGATGGGGTACTGGAACCAGGGGATCCTGCGAGGGGCGGGAGGCCGGTTAGGCGGGGCGGTCAGCACGGCGCGGGCAGCCGCAGCGGCCGGGGCCGGGCTGGGGGCGGGGGTGCTGGGCCCTACCTGAAGTGCAGCCCCTCGGCGAGGATGGTGTCCTGCTGGACGCCGCCGATGCGGTTGAAGAAGATGGCCCGCTGCCCGCCTTCCACTGAGGGGAAAAGCGGGACGGTCAGCGCGGGAGGCGGAGGAACCGGGGGGGGGGGGGGGGGGGCGGGGCGGAAGCGAGGGGGACTCACCGATGAAGACGGACTCACGGACGCCGTAGGCCAGGGCGCCGGCGCCCAGCAGCAGCTTGAGGGCGGTGCCGACGCCGCGCGGCCCGGCCGGCAGCCGCCCCGCCAGGTCCTTCAGGTTCTGCGCCATGGCCGCGCCGCGCCGCGCTCCCCGCCGGGAAGGACACCGGAAACTGCCGCCGCCAAGGCGCTCCGGCGGCAAACCGCGGCGCGTAGAGGCGCTACCGCCCCTTCCCGCCCCGCCGCCGCCTTCCGGCCCGGCCGCTCTGTCCTCCGGAAATGGGTCCGGCCGGAGCGAGATAACGGGAACGCCCCAGGCGCCATCTTGGATAGGGGCGGTGGCCGGGGGGGCGCGGCCTGGGGGCGGGGCTCCCGGTGCCGCGTGCCCGGTGCCGCGCGGTGCGGCGGTAACAAAATGGCGGCGCCCAGGCGGCATCGTGAGGAGGAGGCAGCGGCTGAAGACGCCTCGCTGGAGGCGAAGCGGCGCCGTGGGTCGCGGCGGCTCGTGGTGGTGCTGGAGGGGGCGAGTCTGGAGACCGTGAAGGTGCGGGCGTGCGGCGGGGGGGTCCGGCCGGGCCGAAGGCGGCGGCGGGCGGCCTCGCCCACCTTTCCGTGCTTTGGCCCTAGGTGGGGAAAACGTTCGAGCTCCTCAACTGCGATAAGCACAAGGCCCTGTTGCTGCGGAACGGCCGGGATCCTGGGGAGGTGCGGCCCGACATCACCCACCAGGTACCGGCTGCACCGGGGAAGCGTCTGTGGCGGCCGGGGCGGCGGCTTGAGGGAGCTTGTCCCTCCCTCTGGGGGTCTGCTCGTGCCCCTGGAACGGGGGTGAGTTTGGCCTTACCCGCTGTGCTCGTGGGCTGTAAGTTTAGTAATAATCTTTACTTGGATGTGGGATCGCTTTCTCCCGGCGTGACAGTGGAGCTCGCACAGCCAGATGAACTCCTTTCTGCCTCAGCATCGGTCCCTTCTGCATTCATAGGGCCTAACCTTCAAGTTTTCTAAGAGTCCTCTCTCCGGCACCTTTTCTACTTCCACTACTGTGTGTTTTTCTATTTCAGAGTCTCCTGATGCTCATGGACAGCCCCCTGAACCGGGCTGGTCTCCTGCAGGTTTATATCCATACCCAGAAGAATGTTCTAATCGAAGTCAATCCCCAAACCAGAATCCCAAGAACTTTTGATCGATTCTGTGGTCTTATGGGTAAGTGGTTCAAACTTTATACCAGCCACAAAATAATGCAGGAAGGTGGTTAAGAGTAGAAGAATTTTGGGGAAAGTCAAAAAGTTGCACCAACCTTAAATACGTGAAAGTGAGAAAAGAGCAGAGAAATAAAAGTGTCCTTTTGTGAGTTCCAGGGTGCGTAGGCCAACTGTGTGTCCCTTAGCACAGTGGGTAGTGCCTGCAGGGGACTATGCCAGCAGCAAAATAATTGGCTGATCAATATTTCGTAGGACTGCTTTAGAAGGTGCAGGGAACTCTAAAGATAAACCTTTTTGTCTACTTTAGTTCTGGACACTAGGTAGAGGACAGGATTCCTCTGGCAAAAGAATAGAGAGCTTAACAAATTTCCTTCTCTCGTCAGTTCAGTTGCTGCATAAGCTCAGCGTTCGAGCAGCTGACGGGCCTCAGAAACTGCTGAAGGTAAACATTCGTTGACTGTTCACAGGTAATGGCGCAACATTCCTCCTTTGCAGCTAGTGATGTAGGAGTGATATTTTTTTTTTTTTTTAAAAACAACCCAAGGACTTAGCTATGTGGCAGGGTCTCTTACCTCTGCACCCCTGTTAACTTCCTGCTTCCTGTAGGTGATTAAAAATCCAGTCAGCGATCATCTCCCTGTGGGCTGTATGAAGATAGGAACCTCTTTTGCAGTTCCAAAGGTGTCAGATCTGCGTGAACTGGTTCCTGCAGCAGAGCCAGTTGCCATTGTGGTGGGAGCTTTCGCCCATGGTTCGGTAAGTGCGTGTATCCCTTACTTAGAGTTGTAAAAATCTTTATCAGTCTTGTTCTGAGCATGAGTGGGGGTTTTTTCCCTTCTGCACTTTTTTTGCTTGGTTCCCCTTGTCCCGCCCCCTCTTTTTTCCCCCCAGGTAGGCTTGTAAAAAAAAAAAAAAAAAAAAAGGCCCAGCGCTGCAACAGTAGGGACTTTTCTCCCTCCTGAGAGAGGGCACTAGTGAGGGCTAGCAGTTGTCCTGCTGTGTTTTATTGTGGCTCTGCTCAGCCTCGGAGAAATACCCTGCCTCTCCCACCAATGGAGATAGATGGGACTAAGTGAAAACTTGTAGCTTGATTTTTTTTTTTTTTTTTTTTTTTTCCTTTTTCCCCCCCTCTCTCTTCCTCTAGGTCAATGTTGACTACACAGAAAAGACAGTCTCCATCAGCAACTATCCCCTCTCTGCTGCCCTGACATGTGCTAAAATTACTACTGCCTTTGAGGAAGTTTGGGGAGTAGTATGAGCTTCTGCTACTGCTGTCACGGTGGACTGCTGTACAGTGACTCCACGTCCTGGAGAAGCTCTTTTACTGACGTGTGGACCTGGTGCAGCTTTGGGCTCCTCAAAGGAAAAAGGTTTCAGTTTCATCCTTGAAGCTTCTGGAGCAATGAGACTCGAAACGGACTGCCCCACCAACCTTTTTTCCTTCCTATTAAAGGTTACTTTTGATAAGAGTGCTTGTGTATTTTACTTTCTCGTGTTTAATACGTGGGCAGGCTTGATCCCTTTATAGCAGGGACTCAGCCCAAATTTGTCATGGAACTGAACAATTCTTAGCTGTGCCCTGCTCGCCCTGCAGCTGAAGTGACTCAGTCCTGTAGTGAGTGGCGTGCGACAGTTCACACTCCCGCACCGAAGCGCCCAAGAGGAAAGGAGCCGAAGCCGATATGAAAAAGACCAGGAGCAATTTTTATCTCGGATGACAAACGTAGAAAAGTCAGAAGGTGGCTCCAATCCGATGCAGTGCTTGCGTTGAGTGTTTTACAATCATCTGATACCAGCAGAGAGACACGAGTGTCCGCGGGAGGGCGGCAGAGAGATAAGGCAACATACAGAAGGTGGAGGATCTGGAAGGAGGCTTCCTCCGTTCCCCTCCTTTCGGGTCTCTGACCCTGTGCTTTCTCTTTCCCCCTCCTCGCGTTGAAAAAAAGTCGTACTTCAACACAGCAAACTTGGCAGGTGATGCGTTGCTTCTGGAGTGTTAAATCGACTCCTACGAATGCACAGGTGGTACAATCTGAAACAGAGAAAAGTGCTAGATTCGTGTCGGTTGTTTTTATGGTTGCTTTTCACCTTGGGATGTAACTGCTGCCCCGCTTCAGCTCCTAGGCCGAGTGTGGGATTCTCTCCACATCGTACAGCCTTACCTTTTGGCTGTTATTCTGCTTTTTTTAGTTTTTCTTTTCGTGGCACAATTAACCTGCGAATGTAAGGCAACACCAATAATAGGGTGAAGACCAACACATGGCCGAGGAAATAAATAGACCTGTACACCTGTAAAGAGAAAAGTTTAAGGATCAGCAAGCAGCTTTGAGCCAAGAACATACGAGAAGGCAGGGAGGGAAAAGGAGGGGTTGTCTGTATGTGGCTGCTAAGTACCTTCATCCATTTGTCCCAGGTGAAAAGGCAAAATGGCACCAGAGAGTAACCCATAAACATCCAGTGGTTAACCTGCAGCAGCACGTAGAAGATGGGCTGCAAGGCAGTGATGGAGGCCAAAGTGCTTAGGAGAGGACTGTCCCGAACGAGGTTTATGACCTAATAGAGAGAAAAAACAGAATTCTCCTGAGTTGGATGTCCTAGGGCTATATACACAGGCTCTGGGGCCAAAGTATCTATCCAGCTGTGTAAAATGAATTTTAGTAAGCAGTCAGTCTAAAAAAGTAGCTAAGTACCCCATCCTGCTCAAAGTTTTAATTTAAAAAAAAAAAAAAAAAGTTTAAATATGAAATATGGTTCTCTCAGTACTGGCAGATTTAGCAGAGGCATTCAGCTCACGTGCTTGTCCTCCAGCCTTGCCAGCTGCCAAGCACTTCAGTTGCCCTCTACTCATATGCGAAGTTCTCCACTTTTCTTCCTGTCAGCTTCTCCAATAAATTTACAGCTGGCCCGTGCAGAAGCCACTGACCTACTGAACTCTTGAGAACAGAACCGTATCGTGTTTGAACACCAATTCCAAAGTGAGCAGCTCTTTTTCATATTTAATCCAAGCAAAGCCTTCAGCATGGCAGTTTCCAGACGCGCGGGGAAAGGCTAACGCAGGCCACCCCGTTCTGGTTAAGTCGGACAAAGCTCACCTGTCTTTCAGCGATGACTATAAGCAACTCCATCTGAAAGCACACCAGGTAGCCAGAGTGCAGCCCGTGCCAAACGGCCAGGAAGAACAGGGCCAGCGCCTGTGACAGCAGTTTGTTACCCAGGAACTTCAGACGCTTGAAGATGTAGCTAGAGCAGAAAAACAAACTCACAGTGCTTCTAGTTAACTGTCCGTCCTCTCCATGTCAGAGGTGCAGGGCCCAGGGGACCATATGCCTTTGCACACCCCGTGGTGACAGAAACAGCAACACAGCTCCCCTTACCAGGGCAAAACGCACCTCAGCCCTTGCCTTAAATCCCGGCTAATGTGAAGTGGTTCATCCGACAACGCACCCAGAAACGAAGGTATTTTACAATTCAGTTTTGTCCCCCAGCACGTGTCGAACCAAAACCCGGTTGAGTCATTGCACAGGGAGCGTCCTAGCCTCTGCCCTCCTGCTGCCATCAACTGCTTGCCTGTATTAATGAACTGCCTTTCTAGATCGAATGAAAAGATCCGTCTAACCCAGTAACCTGGGTCAAATGGGACAGCAGCAAAACGTGGAAGAAAGCGTGTAAGAAAGACCTGAAGACTGGCAGATTCTTCCTCTAGTGCTCCCTCTCAGCCTAGGATCTTGGTTCTGCTGACAGACGTTACTGACACATTATAGAAGGGGAATTTTGTCCTGCTCACCGGGCCACCCAAGCGTTGGTGTTGATGTTGAAAGAAGCAATGGTCCCTGTGAACAAAGGTGTTGTCTCGTACAGCCAGATCTTCATGTTGGCACAGGCATCCCACAAAGGCTTTCCACTTTGGTCCTTCCCATTGTACCCCAGACCAACAAGGATGCAGACACCTTCCTATAGAAAAAGATTCACAAGAAAGATGAGAGGAAACCATTGCCCCTTTTTTTTTTTGGGAAATGCAGAGCTGGGGAAGCTCTGAATCTTACTGTGTTGAGTGGAGAGATACCACTGCAGATGGAACAAATGGATTAAAAACGGCCTGCTTTTTAGTTAGCTAGCCTTTGCTAACTCAAAGCAAGCTAAACTGACCTGCACTGATCTCCAGATATTTAGATTACTTCCATTTAGCGCTGAGTCCAAGACCATACTAAGTAGCTACAAAGGTGCTACCTTTGTTCATTTGTCTTTTGTTTCTGGAACAATATCTAGACTCACCGTAACAAGCCAGCAGGTTACGTATTTATAGAGTATAATTTTGCCCCAGATCAATATGTAACCACAGCGGAACCAGAAAGGCTTCTCCTGCAGAGACAAGAGTGAAATAGAATAAAAATTAAAAATGGAGTCGAGTGGCAATAATGAGACAAGGTAGATGAGATCTCATCAGTGTCTTTTGTTTTAATCTGGTGTGTGTGTTGAGACTGCTACATGGACTGGAGTGCCAGGCTTATGAAAATTTACACATCGTTCTCCTTTCTTTGGTCATATTTGGCTGTACTGAAATAGGTACTTTGGGAAGACTCTGGGATGAGCATAATCCCTGCGGAATTTACACCCTCGTTTATTCATACTGACACAGAAGCACTGATAATCTGCAGGTAGGAATTACTTGTTAAGAGTTTTCTAAGAACCTCAAAGGTTCTGGTAAGCCTTGCAAGTTACTCTAGTGAAGTTCTTTGCATGTAATGGTTAAATGGAAGGTCATTAAAAGGCCACAAAATACATATGTTAGGTTTCCAAAAACAACAGTAGCATTTAAGATTAATTCTCTATTTGTAAAAGTTTTCTTTTGGTTCGGGTCAGCTTAACACATTCCTGTTCTGCATCAAACAGAATCCACAGGACAGGCAGTAAAGCCCATTCAGTTGTGGAAAGGCTTATCGCTAGTTGCTGACTTATCCTATTTTTAAATTGAGGCAAAACTAAAAAAAAAAAAATAAAAATCCACTCTTGTAGATCCAGTGCCCACCAGAGAAGTGGATTTCTTCCACACCCCAGGACTGCCAAATGAACACATACCATATAATCATCTGAGATGAGGTATTCATCGGAGACGTACAGGCTTGACAAGGTATAGGTTACTAGAAACAAGAGACCCAAACTCAGGCGCTTGAGAGCAGGCACAAAACTGAGAAAGAAAAATATGAACGTCAAAGAAAAGCCTTGGAAAGAGACTGTCAAACTCATAATTTTATAAACAGCAGTGGAGAAGAGGAGGTAGGGGAGATAGCGATGGGGAGTCACCATGTTCCGCTGCAGCAGATGCCTCCGTTTGGAAGTTGGGATGCTAACATTACCAGGTTGGGACTGAGTCTGTACTAAAGATGTCAAATGGTTGTTGACGTTCGTGCCCTGGAACGATGCTAGGACATTACACAGAGAGTTATGAGTAACTTTTGAAAGACTGCCTTGTCTTATAAATCGCTTTTGGTCACAGTGCTTCAGTGTCCAGGTAAGAGGGCACTCTGCTGCAGGGAACATGTGGAGGATTCAGCATTCTGGGATCTTAGGAAGGCGAGGAGCTAAGTGGCTTTTTATTACCTATTGGGTCTCTGGCCTTGAACGTCAGTCATCTCACCCCTTGCCAGTTTCTGATAGTCTGTCATGGAGAACTGAGGCCCCACCATGAAGGCACCATAGAAATAGGAGAATCCTGAGACCTCCAGCAAGGTAGGAACTCCCCGGACAGCAAATCGCCGCTGCTCAGGGGTCAGGAACTCCTGCACCAAAGGGAGTGGCATTAACATCATCCTAGGGGATCCCATACTAGCTCTGGATGTTATGTTCTCAGCCTACCTCCTTAATGGTCTCAGTTTTTGCTCTCCATGTATATGGAACTTTCCACTTTGTATTTCACGTCCATTCCTCTTCCTCAGCCCTCTCTATCCCCACCCCCTCTAAATACCAACACGATCCAATGGTTGAGACCAGTTGCACAGATCTCTATTCCCAAATAAGCTCAAAACATGGAAGGGATCTCTTGACCTGCATCCCTGCCAGCATAGCAGGCATAGTAAAGGCACTGTATCTGACCTATTCCAGTCCCCGACTGCAATCGCCTGTACTCTCCCAAGACCTTACCGTCCTACAATTCCTACTTCTTGATGCAAGAATTCATTGTCTTTAAAGACTTGGAACTTCAGCTTAGGAAATTTCAGCTCAACCTTGCTTTCTTGCAGTCAGCAGCGATTCCACAGATGCTAAAGACTGGGTCAGGCCCCAAACAGGAGATGGGGAATGCAAATACTTGAAGTGGGATTAAAAGACTGCAGCAAGTGTTCTGCCCTCTGCCACACATTGTGCTTCCCTCACTGTTTCATCTGCTCTAAAAACAGGGCCCTAACAAATGATAAAGGGCAACCACTCACAAGGATATGGTAAGATTAAACAAAGGAAAGGAAGATGGGAACTGAGATCCAGTGCTGATGGTCTGCAAGTTAAAGGTACGCTACCCACAAGACACAGAGCATTGGGGATTGGGAATCTAAAGCAACAGATCTGGGGGAAGGAGACGGTGGGAAATTTGGAAGGGGGCAGAATAATATTCTGACATGACTGAAACAACTTTCAATCTCTGATCACTACTGTCTCTGTTCAAAATTGGTCCTTTCCACTCCAGAATTCTGTGCCCTCAGACACTCAGATGCTCCCCTCTCAGCTATGGCTTTTACCAAACAATGAATGCAGCTTGCTAACTCGCATCCTTTGAACTTGATTTTCTGACCCCTAGCTCACTGGAACGGCATGGAAGAGGGGACAAGGAATGAAGGAGAAATGGTGTCTTACTCACCGGCTGTTTTCCTCCATCATAGTAATCAATGGCCAGACCTAGAGGTGAGAAACAATTATTTGAAGCCCTGGGATGGGCTGGGTGGGCTGAACAAGCAGTCCTCTCTTCCCTGAGGCAGGGCTTGCAGAGTGCAAGAGATAGAAAGGAGGTGTCACTCACCAATCAACTTGAGCGTCAAGACACAATGTGGCATTGTCCACTTGATGTCATAATGCTCTGTGGCTGTGAAGTAATATCCAGCCATAAGGTATGTCTGAAAGAAACCATTGTTTGGGTTATTCAGACTAATTCCTCCAGCTGGTTTTGATCTGTCTCCACTTTTCCACCCACAGTTGCTACTGGGAAGTGCAAAACTGAACAGAGGGCTCCTTTCTACAAACCGATGCAGTAAGAAAGAGAGTTTTACCATCTGAAAGAAGAACGTGGTGAAGACGGCAGTGATTGTGCGACCCATAAGTCTCAGTATGAGGAACTGGATTAGCACACATAACAGGGAATGAAAGAACTGCATCCCTGTGGAGGGGGGAAAGAGAGAGAGAGATGAAGTAGAAATGACATTTTCCCATTATTGGTCCTCCCAAACCACAGCACGCCCTGGGCCAGGCAGCTCTCTCTTCCCAAACTCATCTTACCAAAATTGAAGTAAGCAATTGAGAGTCCTGTGAACACATTGTAGAGATGAATGAGGTAGGTCTCCTTCTGGAAGAGGAAATAGCGCTGGAACAAGGCAAAAGGATATCCTGAGTAGAGAAGAAAAAAAAAAAAAAAAAGGTGAAAGAGTTGTAAATTAGTGTAGACAAGCGTTGGTAATGGTCCAGATTACAGCTTTCTTGAACGTGTTACTAGGAACATGTACTTTACACAGATACATCATCAACACAGGTCACGGTGTACATTCCTGAGACTGTATTTCCAGCTCAAGGGATAGATGCCAGATGACTTACTCTTTATATTATACAGAAGAAAATACTTTAACAGGAACGTTATTATATCAAAGTTGACATTGAAGTGCAAGAAATTACAGTTTCTGGCCTCATTCAATACATGAGATGGATAATGCTGAAATACATGAATCAGATTTTAGTCTCCGATTCATTTCCAAATTCTATGACAAATACAGTGAATATGGCAAGGAGCTAGATTAAAAAAAAAAAAAAAAAAAGGAGGGAAGGGGGGGAATTTTATGGTTAATACCATTACATTGTCCTAAAAAATACATTCCTTGCTCCCACCTCAATGAGTTCTTACATGATGCTGACCAACTTGAACACCGGAGTTCCCCAACTGACGTCCAGTAGTATACTCTTTCTTTTCTAACTCTCTAACTTCAGATTTGCATCTGATTTGTGAAGTACGGGGCACACAAAGCTGTAATTAAAATCCATGGGGACTACGCACGTAATTGTTTAGAAAAAATCAAAGTCAGAAGCATTTCATATGGAACAGCTAAGGATGTGTGGAAGGATTTTTTTCCTTGCATTTTCTGCGTGTTAGCTCCCAGTCTAATTTAGGAATGCCTCCAGATTATTCATCTGTGGCTCTAGTGAGAAGCAAACATTTGTGAAGCACTCTGGTAGTACGGTGAGAAGTGCCATACAGAAACCCATGAGTAAATTAAATTCTGTCATCTAGGTGAGGTTCACGTAGCATGCAATAAACATTGCCACATATTAGACAATAAATATATTATGTTTTAATACATATTGACGCGGGAAGCGTCGTCCATCTCATGAGTATGTGAAGGCTGTTCACGCAACTGGTGTTTCTAAAGGCATGTCCACAACAAGCTGAAGTGGGACAGCAGAAGCAATTTAATTCTGGCATTTCATAACTTATTGCTTTACTTTGCAAGCTTGTGTTCTTTTATCCTGATTAAAAACAAACCAAAACAATCTCTTTGACCAAAAAAAAAAGGTAATTCATCACATACCACAATACTGGCATCCACACTGCTTATTAGCCTAGTTGAAATCTGTAGCAGATCCCTGCTACTTGCACTAATGGAGTAATAGTAGCAGTAGGTAGTCATGTTTTATATGGAGCAGTAATAAAAGGTGATGAAATGCACATTTTGCCGAGAAGCGTTTGATGGATGAAAGGTTTCCAATAAGCAAGGCCAAATCTAGTCACTACTGTGAGAAGAAAGGAGAAACTCTGTCACGTTATGTAAAATACATGTTTGGCAGTCTGTCAGTGCGAACGGGCTGAGGCATGACTGGAGCCATTTCAAGGTCCTTTCTGTCCCCCCAAATCCCTTGGGAGGGAGTCCCAGAGTTTGGGACTTTTGGGTTCCCTTCTAGATCCTGGACGGTGGGATGCTCTACTCAGGTGTGTACCTGCTGCTTCGTGAAACCGAGCTGCTGCTCCCCCTTTCCTCAGCCTCTTGCCACCCCTCTTTCGGTCTTCCCTGCCTCCTCGTTCCTGTTCCTTCCTCCTTTTGTGTCCTGCGCTGGTTTCCACGCCACAGGCTGCTTTCTCGGTCCGAGCGGCCGGCCAGCCCCACATACCACAGCCCTTTGCCCGCAAAGCCTGGCAACCTCGCTCCTGCACGGTCATCCAGCTTGCTCTTCCCTTCAGCAGCAGCGGCTCCAAATTTCCCTACAAAATGCCTTACCCAAACCTTCCCTATCCCTTCCTGCTCCAACACCAGACTCAGAGGTACGTGCCTCTGCCTTCCCTGAACGCCAGCTGAAAGAGGGAATTGGGAAAGAGGGAATCGGCAAAGAGTTCATTACATGGGCTCTCTGGGGAATACAGGAGTAACTCAAAGAATTAGAGCAATTCACATGATTTAAAAAAAAAATAAAATAGTAGTATTGTATATCAGCCTTGTACGCAGAAACATATAGATGGGGATACTTTTTTCACGTGTCGATTTTCCTGCTGAAGTTTAATAAACATGTTAACAACTGACAACAGATGGGTGAAATGGAAAGTGGTTAAAAAAAGTGTTACCATCAGTTTAGGTCAAAAGTTAAAATGCTGAGGTTTACCGTGGAAAAATGTTTCCCCCTTTTGAGCAAGGGGGAGAAATCAGATCAGAAATCAGAGATCAGATCAGAAATCTAGGCAAAGCACAAGTTATTGCTGCTCGTGAACACTTATGGATTTAAAAAATCACATTTTCAAGGATTTCCCACTCTCAAAAATCAGTATGATCTTGCAAAGCCTTCCATTTTCATCAGAAAAAAAAAAAAAATCTGATTTTTGGCTTCAGCCATTGCTGTAGACAGAATTAAATTATGACTGAATACTATAATGTACCTCAAGATCCTAAAAGCCAGAAATTTTATGTATTTTCTCCCATCCCCAACTAGCGTTTCTACTCTTTAAAAGACCTGTCTCACTTGTCATACGTACTCCTCTTTAGCTCTACACAGGAGATCGTATCGTGGTTTGGGTAATGCTGCTCTGAAGGAGAAACAATTATGAGCCCTTGCAAATAGAGAGCACAGCATATATGTTTTTAGAAAGCCACAATTTTAAATCCCGGTCTTGTACTATGTGGGTGCTGTTCCAGTTCAAAAGTCACGACATCAGCCTAAATTCTTCCGATATCCAGAGCAACTTGCTAGTACTCTGGACTGCAATTTAGTTACGGTTTTGCTGCATGCAAGGCAATTTTCTCAGTTTTACAACTGGGGCAGTTCCACACCGCAGATATAAACTTTAACCCCTAAAGGGCAGTGGATACCGAATATTGACGGCCATCCTGCTGAGGCCTGTGCGTTTTTGAACACTCATAAACTGTTTATATTAAATAACGAGCTGTTCCTACCAATGACAACGGCAGTACTCCCACTCCACTACGGTGTTCCTGAAGCAGCCTGAATCAGCACAGCATAAGCAGGAGAGCAGTTTTTGAAGTTAGCGTTGCCACCCGGCAAGCTTGCTTTCACATTTGGATACGCCAGCGGCAGGATGCTGCGCTGCTTTGCTTTTACCGTTCAGAAGCAACGGGACCGGAGTCCCGGCTCCTTGCTGCCGAGGGACCCCGCGCAGCAGCTCCCAGTCTGCCAAACTCCGCTTTCACAGCTCCGTCAGGCGGAGCGGACCGAGGTGGGAAACCAGCTGTCATACTCCTGGAGAAAACAGAAGGTGACCTCCCGATCCCAGGTAATTCTCCTTCTCTATGCACCACGGCGTTGAAAAGCAGTCTGCACGCAGAGTTGATTTTTGCCTCTAGATAGACTTTCTATAGAAGGGAATTAGCAATTGATATAAAAGGGACAAATTAGCGGATACATGTGGCTGCTGCTAAATTCCTCCTTTTTTTTTTTTAACTTCACAGGAACAAGAGGATGACCTCTGGTTAAGAGAACCCCGGCACTGGAAGTAAAGGACGTCAGCTTCTTCACCACAGCCATTTGGGAGAGTAACGGGCCACTGCACAACGCCCAGGTTGTCCACAGATACAAGAATCTAATTGAGCCAAAGAAGTAAACGAGCAAGAGGCTGGATTAGGCAGGAAGAAAGTTCTACTAATTCCAAGCAAAAATAGCGCTGTCAAGTTTGCCATCTTCTGGAATGGGTGATTAAGACGCCTGTCTTTTCCCGGAGATAAAGCTGCAAATAAGAACACCAGAAAAATTCTTTTAATCTCTGCTCCCTTTATTTCTCCTTTTATATGCGTTAGCTTCGTTTCGTCTTCAAGAGAGGAGATCAGACTATTTTTCCTCTTCTCCCTTTTGCTGATCAGTTAACTCCACCTTCGTTAGCATCTAGCAGATCAATTGTCTCCATTTTCTTATAAGAATGCTAAAACTAAAAGGAAGGGGACAACAGGAAAAAGACATGTTAAAATACAAGCCTTACCTAATATTTTGACTTCAAAGGTATTCGCTTTTTCTGTCTGTAATACTGCAAAAGTCCCACACCTTGTTTCACACTGAGCGCATATACGTGAGCGTTTTAATTCAGCTCAGGAGTGTACTTTTGAAGTCCACTTAACGGTGCTTTAGTTTGCACAGCAGAACCCTCTCAAAGCACGCGGACAGGACTCTTTTCAGATGAAACTAAACTGAAAACACACTCCCATGGGTGCTCAGTCCGTATGACCGGCCTGAAGCAAATCCAAACTCAATGCCCAAAACCCATGTAGTGAAGACGTCAGGTACTGCACGCAAACCAGTCTGCTCTCCAGATCTGCTCCTACTGTGCCATTTTACTTGCTAATGTAGACACAGTCAGTGTGTAGCATTACGCAGCTTGCTCTTTTTTTTTTTTTCCATTATTATTTAAGGAATAAGATGTATTTGAAGTTAAGAGTTTAAAAAAGGCAGCACATGAGTGCTCTGTGACAGGGTTTTAGCACCTGTGACAGGATGGTGCTGCCTCTTACAACTGCTCCCATCTCTTACCCATTAAAACCAGTTGTTTGCCTCCCCTTCAGTAAGGTTCTTGCTTGGCTGACCAGCTGGGGGCTTGATTTGGGATAAGTCATCAGCTATGGGTGACCAGAGGGAGAATTTCACTGAGCCTAAAAATCTTCAGGACGCAGAGAGCAGGAATAAGCAGAGGATGTAAAAAAAAATGGTTGAGAGGTAGAAGAGGAGGAGATAAGACCACTTGCAAGCAAAGCAGCTGGTTTCTGGCACCTATTCAGTAGGCACGTGTTGCTTTCTGCAGGTCACTGCTGTGTCTGTAGACGAGGGAACACTTCCCAGTGCTTCTCCTGGCAGGTCTGGGCAGATCAGCAGGGTCAGTTCTGGCTCAGGGCTGTAAACAGCATGTTGGCCCCTCTCCATATTATGCAGCAGAACATGCCAGGTAGCTTGCAAGCCACTGTGTAATAGTATGGCCATATAAACATCTTTAATTCTTTGGGTTCGTACAGCCACACAAGACAGAAAAATCAACGTAAAGACTTAAATACACAGTGCCACGAGGCCTTCTGTATCCTGGCTTACACTTTGAGCGGTGACAGCAGGAAAGAAATGTCTCCTTTCGTGGGAGGACAAGAGCAGCGGTGCAGAAACCCTCATCTCTCCTTCGTACCGCCGGAGGGGCTCCCTCCCTTTCTCCTCCGAGATGCTAGGACAGCACCGGTTCCACCTGCGTACAACAGCAACTAGAAAGTAACTCTGTAGGTACGGAGCTACACCGTTGGTGTCTTCCATGCTGACCTAAAGACAGTTTCTCCTGGGGAAACGCTGGGCCCCAGACCTACTGAAGAACGCAAGGTAGAGCACACCTCTCAAAAGACGTTTTCATGTGATTGACAGATGTTCGTGTACTAGACATACCACAATTTTCTAAATGACAGGGTCCAGAACTATGCTTCAAGTATTACTGCTGTTGATAATATTGCCAAATCGCAGCCTAATTTCTTCAAAGGTCATGTATGCAAATTTTCACATACGGGAAGTCTGAAGTAAGTTTTTAATCTTGTACAATCTGAGTAATGGACTCTATTCTAGTTGTATGCTTTGCTTCGAAATTGCAGGATGTATGAAAGGTGTCTCTGACTTAAATACAAAGCTGTGACTAAAATCCCCATAATGTACGCAGCAGCGTGCTGTTACAACCTTCATCTGTTCCCTGAGAAAACGTGGTGCCCTTTAGGACTACTCCAGTTTTTGTTCTTAGCTGCTCTTCCTTCCTCCTTTCTCCTTCTCTCATTCTCCCCTGTATATAACTTTTTTTCAGTAGTGGCAGAATGATAACAGTTTTATGTGACCTCTCTTCGTTATTGCAGATCACGACTACGTGAACATTCTTATTCTGAATCAAGAGAGTCCATTCAGACTATTTTTTCAACAATAATTCAGCTTTCTCCGGAAATTAATGTTAGAAGTTGCAAAGTCCTTTGCGATTCTTCCTCTTTTGCAGAAGGCTATTTTTACCAGTTTCTGGTGATCTCCTGAACAGTGAAACCCTAGAAACAGTTGTTGCAGTAGAACTGCACGGTGTAGATAGTAAACTGCGTCACCGAGGGAGAAATAAGCAACGACTTTTCAATCCGTCTTTGGAACAGAGTACTGCCCGTCATCCTCATGGTCTTGTTCTGAAATAATTCAGCAGTATTAGCTGCAGCCAACAAAAATAATTTTCTTCCTGAATCCATGCAAACACCTGAAAGGGAAGAAGTGAAGGAAAAGCCATACCTTGCCCATCCTAATGCCAGTTTTTAGGAATGCCTTTCATTTACACCCCATGCCATCCTATGAACTGGTCGCCAGCGCTAGTTGCATTACCAACAGGCTTAAGGCTTTCAGTTACCTTAAAAGGATTGTAAGCTAAGCTGCAATTAAATGAACACTTCTTTCCATGTTAGCATTGAGTTAAGAAACTCTTCTTGCTCTCCTCTCTTGCTGCTCTGCAGTGGTGCTTGGCGCTTCCTTTTAATGTAATGGTAATATGCTTTACTACCCGTCTATTAAGCAGGAAAGCTGGAGTCAATCCTCTTTGCCTAAGTGCTTCAATCTGCCTGACCAGCAAGGGTACCAAATGAGAGGCGAGGCTGTTTTGCATGCCTTTAAGCCTTCCGTCTGAAGTAATGCCTTCAATTGCCTGTAATTAAGAGATACTGAGCGAGGGAGAAAGGACAAGGAAATGCGCAGCTCTGGCCTCCTGGTTTGGTATACGTTTCAGGTATGCAGAGGAAAGAGATGTGAGGGGGTTCCCAGTCCCTGATCCCCAGACTTTTAATACAAATGATACAGATCCATGAAGGCTTGAAGGAAAATAGGCAGTGGCCTACATCAGGAAGGGACACTGTGCCATCTCAGTGGCTTGGTGTCAACACTGTACGTGGAAACGTTTGTAACGACGCACACGAATCTCGGACTTAATGAACCTACTGTCTGCAGTGGGTGCCTCTTCTTATCATTAAGATGATAATTACCTGCTGTTCATTTCAAAGAAGCAAGTGGTTTTGCTCACCCCTAGGACACCAGGCAGGAAACAGCCTTCCCGTGTTGTGTTCTAGCTTATTGCTAGTAAGAAGGAAGAAGGAACGTTCAAGGTGCATTCTGCAAAGGCATCGCTCTACTGTACGCGCTTGCCTCCACATACACTTTCTTACACCTTTTCTGCATCAGTACTTGTCAGACTAGTCCCTTGGTTGGTTCACTTGACTAACCTGGTAGTAAACTATCTGCTTCTTCTGGTTTAGGTTTCTGCCAGGCAAGCAAATTCAATCAGATTGTAATTAAAGTACCAGAGACAGACGTGGGAGAAAGGAAAGCAGGACTTTTCCCATTCAGCTGTGGGGAATTAATTCACGCTGACTTACATGCATGTCCTGTATACGCTTCCTATTACATTTTTCTTTATAGAAGAAGTTTGGTGTAACTAACTTCTAAGTTAAGTTCAAAATGATAGTCAGTTCAATCCCTTGTATCTACCCTTGACGTGAAGAACGATTTGGTTCAGTTTGATCTTACACGTAGCAGATGAAATCGGGCAGAAATAAGTCTGGTCCAGATCACAGTTATGAAGTGACACAACTTTTCTTGCATCCCTTTCTAAAAATTATACTTTCTAGTTAGCCAAAGGAACTTTATTCTGACACATCACACAGTAGCAGCTGTACCCCTTCAAATACACTTTTAGGTTGAGAGAAAAGCTTGCATTTCCTATCTGCTAGGTGACTACACCACCAAAAGCTTTCAAAACCCAAAGTTTCGTTGGGCATCTGCAGGGATTTATGTAGACAGCACGTATACGTACATTTGAAGTAACGTTTTGGGAGCTATAACTTCCTCCTCAGTTGTTAGCCCCCATCGTAACTCCAGCCCTGCCTTAACCATTTTACATGTGACTTCGCTATCCCACGTTTGGATACGCGTAAGCAGCATGCGTTCTGCCACACGCTTCACATCGCAGGTGGAGCGCGGCACAACATCCCAGGTCTTCTGGTCACTTCGCTAGCCGGCTTTGCTCGCCCTACCCGGTAGCCCCCGCGATGACATGCCGCTCTCGCATAGCTGCACGATTGCCGCAGAGGCTAATAACGTCTCTTGGCAGGGAGCTGCCCTGCCCTGGGACGGGGCGACATCTCAGAGGGGTTGCGGAGATTCCCGAGCGTGCGGCCCTCACGGGGAACCTGATGCCCGTGCAGCACCTGGCACTCGGGCAAAGACGGCGGAACAACTGCAAACAAAGTTCTCGCACCCACGAAACTCAGGACGCGGGCCCAAACCGGACCCCCGAGTGCCGGCGCCACGGCGAGTGGCTCCCCGGGTCTCAAGGCCGGGCTCTGCCCCCCGCGGGGACACCCACCGCCCCGCTCCACCGCCGCCTCCCCGCTCTCCACCGGGAGAGCCGGAGGGCCGCCACCCCGGCAGCTGCTGCGAGGCGCTCCCCACGCCGCCATCCCCCGCCGGCCGGGCCGTGGCGGAGCCGGTGGCGGCGGCGGCGGCGGGGGGGGGGGTGGGGGGCTGGCCCGCCGGCTCCGCGCACACACGTGGCCTGGCACGGCGGACGCTGACACAGGTGCGGCTCCGCACCGGCAAGGCGCTGCCCGGCCCCAGCCCCGGCCCCGGCCCCGGCGGAGCGGCGGGGTCGCCCGGCCCCAGGGCGGGCGGGGCGCCGGACCCGTCACCCCCCAGCGCCGCGCCCCCTGCCCTCCCTTACCCATCAGGATGGACACGATGAGGCGCAGCGCCTGCTCCGACGAGCCCAGGGCCTCCGCCAGCCGGGCCAGGCCCCAGCCGGACCCCGCCACCGCCATCTTCTCCCCCGGCCGCCCCGCCGGCCGGTCGCTCCTCGAACCCGGCAGCGGCACCAGCCACCGCGGCCCCCGCACGGCTCGCGTCCCCCTCCGCGCCCATTGGCTGCGCCGGGCCGGCCACGCCCCCTCGGCGCCTCCGATTGGGCGCCAGGTGGCAGCGGGGCGGGGCCCCGCGCTCAGTAAGGCAAAGGTTACCCCGCGAGTGGGCGGTGCCGCGAGGGGCTGTCCCCGCTGGCCGATGATTGGAGGAAGCGCTCCCGGGGGCGGGGCTCGGGCGGGAGGTGCGGGGGCGGGGCCAGGCAGGCGAGGCGGAGCCCGCCCTCTCATTGGCTGTTGCGGGACAGGAGAGAGCCGGGCAGGGAGGGGTGGGGGGACGGGGCGGGGCAAGGGTTATTCGCGGGCATGAGGCGCGCGGGAGCAGCGGTCGTGCCAGCGGGGCAGGTCCTGGGCCTGGGCCCGGGCCTAGGTTTAGGCCTGGGTCTAGGCCTGGGTCTCGGCCTCGGCTTGTGGCGCTGCTCTTCTGGCTGGGCCCAAGGCACGCTACCGAGCCTCCCCATTGCCGCCGGGTCCCGCCAGCCCGGTGGCTCCTGGAGGACAGACTGTCGGTGCTGGGCTCTTGGGGCCCGGAGGGACCCGCTTCCCATACCAGGCATTATGGCAGCGCCTGTCCCTCGCCCTGTCCCTCTGGTACCCAACTGGGCGGCTCTGCCTACACAGCCTCCTCGTAACTCATCCAGGAGGACCTCCTGGGTGTCCCTTCATGCAGACATCCATGAGTGCACCCCAAGTTCTCCTCCTTCAGGTGCAATGGATGCGATCTTCCCCTTGTTTGGCTTACCATTTTCCTGCTGTGTCGTTCAGGTGGGCAGTAGTGCCCAAACTTAGATGGAGGGGCAAGCGCAGACTCACACAAAGCTGGAGATGAAAAGGCACCTCTGGAGGTCTCTGATCCAAACCCCTGCACACCAGCAGGACTCCCAAGCTGGATGAGGTTGCTTAGGGCATTGCCCGGGCAATCGCTGTACATTTTCACAGATGGAGAGCTCCCTGGGCACCTGAGCCAGTACCAAGTCATGCTTTGGGGGAAGGATTTTTGTCCAGATTATGCTCTGAATTGCCTCTCTTGCAAGTTACGCCCGTTGCCTCTTGTCCTGGGAAGAGTCTGACTCCATCCTCTTTATAACCACCCTTTAGGCTGTAGCACCTGTTAGAATCATAGAATCATAGAATTGTTAAGGTTGGAAAAGACCCTTAAGATCATCGAGTCCAACTGTTAACCTGTCACTGCCAAGTCTTTACTATACCATGTCCTTGAGCACCGCGTCTATCCGTTCTTTAAATACCTCCAGGGATGGAGACTCAACCCCTTCCCTGGGCAGCCTGTGCCAGTGCTTGACCACCCTTTCGGTGAAGAAGTTTTTCCTAATATCCAACCTAAACCTCCCCTGGTGCAGCTTGAGGCCATTTCCTCTCGTCCCATCGCTTGTTCCTGGGGAGAAGAGACCGACCCCCCCCGGCTCCAGCCTCCTTTCAGGCAGTTGCAGAGAGCGATGAGGGCTCCCCTCAGCCTCCTCTTCTCCAGGCTGAGCACCCCCAGCTCCCCCAGCCGCTCCTCCCCAGCCTTGGGCTCCAGCCCCTGCCCCAGCCTCGCTGCCCTGCTCTGGCCACGCTCCAGCCCCTCCATGGCCTTCTTGGGGTGAGGGGCCCAGCGCTGAGCACAGCACTCGAGGGGCGGCCTCACCAGTGCCCAGCACAGGGGCACCATCACCTCCCTGCTCCTGCTGGCCACACTAGTCCTGATACAAGCCAGGATGCCATTGGCCCTCTTGGCCACCTGGGCACACTGCTGGCTCATATTCAGCCCGCTGTTGACCAACATCCCCAGGTCCTTTCCCACTGGGCAGCTCCCAGCCACTCCTCCCCACGCCTGCAGCAGTGCCTGGGGTTGTTGTGCCCCAAGGGCAGGACCCGGCCCTGAGCCTTGTTGAATCTCATGCAGTTGGCCCCGTTAGATCCCATTCCTTGTCAAATCTGACTGGGAGAGGGACTGACCGGCAGCATGCCCACAAAGACTGCATTTACTTAGGAGACCAGGCTAAAAACCTTGCCTCCCCTTGCTCTTCTCTTTTCCAGGCTAAACAAATCCAGATTCCTCAGTATCAATGCTCTAGTCACCTATCCAGTGGTCCTCCACTGGGCTTTTTCCAGTTTGTTCGCACTTCTCTTGCACTGGGGAGTCCGTAAGGGACGCGGCGTACCAAATACAGCTTTCTCTGTGCCATACAGAGGGAAATAACCACTCCTCCCCACCCGCTGACTCTGCTGTCATTCGTACCCACCCAGCGTGCTGTTAGCTTTCACTGCTACAAGGGTGCAAACAGTGACCGGTTAGGGTGAACAAATACAGTAACCTATTTGTAAAGTCTAACCTGATGGAGTCAGATATCCATGAGGGTTTTTTAAACCCCTGCACCATGGGCTGGTGTGCCAGGATCCCCAGGATCTCTTCTCCTGAGCTGCTCCTTAGCCTGTTGTCTCCCAGCCTGTGCTGGCGCATAGGATTACTCCGCCTGAGATGCAGCTCTGACCGTGAGGTTGCAGTGTGGCTGTGGGGTGGGCTCACCTGCTGGGAACAGGCCTCGGTGGGCATGGGTTTCGCTTTAAATGATGTGTTTTTTTCTCCTGCCTTCCTTTCCCTGCCCCATAGTGGCAAAGGCACAGATCCAGAGAAGGACGAGGAAATAAGTCTTGAAAAAGCAGTTTTCCCTGCACATTGGGCAGAGCAGCAGAAGACGGGGAGAGCGCAGAGGGTAAAATAGATACGGAATGGCTTGATAGAAACCTCCCAATATTCAGAAAAACAAATGCACCCCACATAACGTGGGGCTTAACGTCGGGCTAAGGAAGAACGGAGCCAGAGTCATTTCAGAGGTCCACAGCAAGACAGTGAGAAGCAATGGTCTCAAGCTGCCACAAAGGGAATTTCAATTGGACCGAAGAGCGGTTCACTATGGGAATGGGTGCTTAGAGAGACTGTTAAATCTTCAGCCTTGGAGATGTCCAGAAGATGCCTGGACAAGGCCCCCAAGGCTCACAGAAGGTGAGAAAGATGGAAATGAGGCGTAATCAGTGCAGTAAGGAAGTGCATGAAGAAGGGGAGATCTTGGCCTTGACCTCCAGAAGTCCCCTGAAGGCAGTGTAAGGTGCGGATTGGCAGGCCAAGATGGTTAGTAGGGGTTTAAAAACCCTCCTGGACAGCTGACTCCATCAGGTTAGACTTTACAAATAGGTTACTGTATTTGTTCACCCTAACCCGTCACCGTGTGCCAACCTTTTTGCAAAGTCCAAGGACTGACTGAACATCAGTCTGTCATTTCCATATTTAATTGGGTGTTTATGGTGTTTAGGACAGTTTCCTAAGTAAATGAGGCCCGTGTGAGCATGCTGACTCTCTGTCCCTCCCCCAGTCATGTTTGACAAGGAATGGGCATCTCAAACTTCTGTGTTTGTAGAAGTTTCATGAAAATGGAGAGACGGATTGGAGACAGAGGCCTGTTAGCATCACCGCTGAAGGAATCCACTCCATGATCAAGCTTCCTCCCATGTTCGAGACAATTAATTATCCCACAAATTTAACACTTCTGGGGTTATAACCTAAGAATTGGGTTATAACCTAAGAATTAGGTTATAGGTTATAACTAGGTTATATAGGTTATAGGTTTTCTAGGTTATAACTGATAAGTCTCTATCCTGCTTGACTATGCTGTTGTCTGACAGGGGATCATCGTTATAATTTTATTAAAAGTCCATGAAGAAGTTAAAAAGTGATGAGAACGTTCATGTAAGAGAGATCGCCTGAGGACATGTAAACAGTAAGATACGGATACAACTTCTGGCTCAGTAAGCCTCTACGCTTTAGATAGCAAAAACTGGGAGAATATAGCAGGGAAATATCACCATATGCTTGCCTCCTTCCTTAAACTTCCACATCTGGCTTCCCCTTCCTTTCCCATCCCCTTTTTATAAAAATTTAGATCATGCCTGGAGGATGACTTAGATTCTGTGGGCGATGGCCTTGCTTTGAAGGTCAGACTAACCTGGCACCAACCATGCCAATGTTGCTGCGGCCACTGGTCCTCTGTTGGGCTGGCCACGAGGGCTTACGGTGTGGGGCTTATGCACCGGTACATCTCCTGCCCGAGTAGACCTCCGTCTCCTGGCAGACGCAGACTCCTTCTGCTTTTGAAAAGGCAAAGGGCTCCATCTGGCTTTGGAGGCCTCATTTGTAGCAGCAAAAATGGCTTTGGACCACAGTCTTTCTCAAGGGCTCTCCTCCCATAGACCTGCATCCAAAACAGACCTGAGATTGCAGAAAAAGGGAGAGTTAGAGGCTGTATGCTGGGTTGGACAAACTTCTGTCTGGGTCCTTTGTGTTCTGGAATAGCTCAGGAAACAAACCCGTGAAACACTCCTTTTGTGCACTGAGTGCATTATTCGAAGTGTCCACTGTTTGTAAAATAAATTTTAAAAATACTGTAGTATTTAAATACACTTGTGGTCAGTTAGCTACGTGCAAAGTCAAACAGGGTGCATATGAACGTTTAGATTTATTTCATTCTCTAATTTACTGTTGTCAGAGAAGGGTTTCAGAAGCAGCATCTGCTCCTGAGGTTGCCTCACAGTTTCCATTGCGAGATTCTGTTTTCAGTTGCTGGAAATGTTTGCTATATTTGACCTGTTTAGATTAAGTGCTAGATAGCCACTTCGGGTCAGAGCACAGTAGCTGTTTTTGAGACTCAGATCATGGTGAGCACCATTATTTTTCAGCATTATTATTTTTTAATAATCAGGGCAGTGCTATGCTTGGGAGGAGGGTGTGTAACCAAAATCTTTCTTTACTGTCCTGAAGATACACCATGGTTTTATGACATTACATAGGCGTTAGCGTGAAACTTAAAGTTCACATGAGCTCAGTGTGGCAATAAGGGAATGTAGCTGCTAAAGCTTCTGCAAATTAATTTTTATTGACTGTGTTCAAGTGGGTCATGCAGCTTCCCCACAGACCGCAGCTGCACAAAACCCCAGATGGTTATTCAAGAGCTCTGCAGGATTTTCCTTCCAGGACCATTTCTTCTGCACTGAGGAACCGAAACAGGAATCTTGTGCCCTGCCTTGCCAGTGCCTCTTCTCCCAGGCAAACGTGGGAGCCCATCCTGATTCAAATGGCCACGGGAGAGGAGCAGGCTACTAGGGGGCAAGTTGGGACTGGAGAGTGGGTGGGACTGCAGTTTAGTGTTGAACACTGATGACGAGGAGGAAGACACTGGAAAAACAAGAGTCGGAATAAAATTAAATCTGACTGAAGTCTGCAGCTGGGAATCGCTGGGTCAAGGGAAGAGCGCAGAGAGGGTGGGGAGAGAAGCACCACTAGCGAGAGATGGAGTACGGAGGGAGAAGGGTGACTGCTTGAAAAACAGGCAGGGGAAGACATGAAAATAAGGTTTCATTAGAAGCGTGGGTAGGAGGCCTTGGAGCCAGTAGGGAAATAGAAGTCAGGAGTGGGTGAATGGCAAACCAGAGAGAGCCGGAGGAAGCTGGGTGGACGTTTGAGATGGGGAGGGAAGGGTGTGCTTGAAAACAAGTCACCTTTTTGGTGTGGAAATTACTGCACAAATACAGGTGATGGCAGAGCCTGTTTTTCAGACATTGCTGGCTCCGTTCCTCGGCCCTCCTCCGTGAAATTAGAGAGTTGCAGTTCGTGTCCCCTGTTTACGGTGGGTGAGCTCGGGCACGACGTGACCGGCACACACTGGTGTCGCCTTGGGGGGTCAGGGAGCGCAGCATCAGGCACGCCACCCCGGTGACATCCATTTTGTTGCTGGGATGAGCTGCGGCGGGCTGGGCCTCCGCCGTTAGCTTCAGGCTGGGGCAAACAGGCAGGAGACCCTCGCCCGTACCTGCGGCGCTCATCGCTCATGGCGTGGCAGCTCTGCCTTGGCTGGCAGGAGCGGCTGGTGCGTCCGAGAAAGCTCAAGCATCTTGTCACTCCTGCCGGCCCAAGCTAGCCGTCTCCTGGAAGTTACTGGTCCTGCTGCAGAAATGTTGCATTTCCTCTCACAGCGGCTGCTCCGCCACTGCAGTTTACAGCATTGAGGTTTAAAGTAAGCCACAGTGTTTAGGAACATTTTACTCTAACAGACGAAACTCTAAACTGTTCCTCTTCAGCCACTGGTTCACCGCTGGTGAAGCCATGCGGGCAGTGAGGATGGAAATCCCTAGGAAGGTCATGGCAGAACCTATGCCGGTTATCCCACGGCGGGATATTTCCAGCTGTGTCAGAGCACTTGAAGCTGTATCCAGGGGTGTAGAGGAAGGGAATCCAGAAGGGAAGAGGCATCTCAGTGTGGTACAGTGCACGGAGCAGGATGGTTCCAAGTCCCAGGTTTTACTGGGAGGCTGTGGGAGCTTTGCATTCAGCCTTGGTGCTGGAGGGAGTAAAAGAGGTGGATGGACTCTGGTGAAAATCCTCCTGGTACGGTATGCAGAGGTCGAAATCAGTGGGATATATCCAGCAGTTCTGAGCCAGCGCAGGTTTTCCCGGGGCTTACCCAAGGCTCTGAATTCAACCAGTGACAACAAAACGGGCCCAGGTCGCAAGAGCCTGGTGCGCAAGGAACCCACTGAATTCTCTTATGGGCAGAACGTGAAGCAGGCAAATTACTGCCGAGGTCTTGGTGGATCAAGGATATTTTCCTTGCTACTTACGTATCCTTGATTCCCTGCTGATGGATTTCGCCTAGTTAATGTTATATTTTCTCTTTTAATATTTACTCCTTTTGTTTTATGCACTGACTCAGTGTTTCCAGATGGGAAAGTGGCTTTTATTAAGAACTTGGGAAAAGGTTTTTTTTTCTCCCAGCTTCCCGGGGGAAGACAAGCTAGTCGAGCCTGTTTTAGATGGCAATTTTATGAAAACTGGAACACTACTGCTCTTCATAACATCTGGCAGAAAGGTTGCAGCTACGCAGCTCTGAGTCATCTTAAGAAAAGGTTTGTCCTATGCAATTTGGGAAAAGTAGTATGTGGTCATGTAATTTAGGAATTTAAGAGAATGTGTGTGCCTCTGAGCAGAATTATATTGCATTGGCAAAGTTAATATTATCATTTATTAATTTTAATGGCATGATTTTGCCTCTTTTAAATTATTATTTTAATATAACTTCTGACATAGTTTCAGTGAATTGTAAAATATATTACCAAGCTGTTTCCTCTTATGAATTGTAAAAGCAATACAGATCTAGGCAAATGCAATCAAATGCTGCATGTGTATTCAATGTAAATACATACATCAATATCACCGGTCTTCTGCATAAATACTTAACATTATGCAGATATGTGCCCATATAAAATGCAGCTTCCTTTTTATTTAACTATCTTTGACAATCTTTTTCTTGATTAATAGGTATTAGTCTTTTAAAGAATTATTAGTATTCACACGCAGTAATTTACCACTGCTACAGACAAGTCGAGTCAGGTTTATATGAAAATATACAATTCCCTTGCGATGAAATGACACGCATGATATATCAGCCCCCACGCATTTTACTTCTGCCGTGCCCATTTGAAAATAGGATTGTGACTTAAAGAGTCACTGGCAGGGTTTTTACTTTGCCCGGTTCGGAGAGGAAGACGTCTCTCCGTGATTTGTTGTGTTTTCCTGGTTCTCAAAATTCCGGTTAGAAACATCGTGTTGTGCTCCCAAGAGACAGCAGAAGTGAGATGACACGCTGTTTTCTTTCTCTATCCATTCTCAGTTTGACAAAGAAAACAGACTAGGCATGTTCTTCAAGTAAAGCCTTTATCCTGACTACAATGAAGGCAGTTATGATTCATCTGTAGGTGTTTCTCTCTCGTGATAATATAGAGGAGTCTTTTGGCTGGGCTTTGCTAACGCGCTTTGCCTATGGCCTGTTGAAACTTGAATCATTTTTTTCCTGGCCAAAACAAGTTCTGGAGCATGCTGTGCTGATTGTAAAGGGTTGTAACAGAGTTTTAAATTTTCATTTATAGTCCGGTCCTGGTATAGCTGGTTTGTGAAGAGGAGGGGTTACCTAGAGTATTAGTGAGAGGTCTTTTAGCTTGTATGGTGGGATTTTGGTCTTGGCTCGTGGGCACTGGCTGGACTAAGGGTCCTACCTGCCGTAAGTCTTGAAACTCCTTTCCTTAAGGGTCTTAAATCTAACTCGCTCCAGAGCTAAGTCTGATGAACAGTTGCTCTTACATGAAGTTCACTTGGTAAATAAAGAGGTAGTCATGAGTTCTTAGTCAAGTTCTTAATTACAGGAGTGTTCCCATAACAAAAACGAGGAAAACAACGCATTCTTACTCCTGCTGGTAGCCTCAGTGAGGCACAACATGGAATAGGCCACTATCTTTTCCTTTTTTTCCCCCAAAAACAGGGTCTCTGAAGCATCAGATGAGGAGCAGTGGCAGCAGCCCCGTGGCCACCAGGTTGCAGTAACAGCATGGACTTGGGCAAAGCAGTCGCTGGACAGGATGATCAAACTTTTTATTCCATGCAAAAGCATTGGACCAGTTCTCACGTGGACTCTCCCTTTTCTACACCCTTTGGATTTTGTTCCTAACTTTTAAAAGGGAGAGGGAAGAAGGGGAGAGCAGAGGCAGCCGAAAACTCTCTTCCCCTCCCTTTTCCCAAAAGTCATCTGATTTCTCGAAAATAGATCTGCGCAGCCTGAGCCAAGAGGATTGTGCAACTTGTGCTGGAAATTCCCCTTTTCCTGCCGAAAGCCCGCAAGGCCAGCATCTCCCCCAGGCCGGGAGGCTGGGAAGTCGCATCCCACAGGCAGAGGGTGCTGCGATATTGCGAGTTAGTGCTCCCTTCCCCAGCCTTGGGTGGGTTTGGAGAAGGGTGTGAACAGGAAGAAAAAAGAATAAGAGAGAAAAGAGAAGGGAAGAGAGAAGAAAACCAGGCACGGACTAGGGAGAGAAGGTAAATATTGCAAGCGTTAGAAATGGGAAAGGCAAATATTCCTGAGCATCACTGGCTGACAGCCAGAAGAGTCAGGACAAGTTGCTCCCCAACCCCAGGGTCTTAGCATAATTTTTGGGGTGGTGGGAAGAATGGATTGAGTACCTCGGGGGGAGGTGCTTTCTATCTTAATTTGCTGTGCACCAGCAGGGTGTTTGGAGACGCTGATGGTCATAAGGGGAGTACCAGTGAGTACCAAGATAGAGATCATCTCTCCATTCTGTCAGTATGGAGCCTAGCATCCCTTCTTGATGCTTGGGGTTGCTATATGCAGGAAGGAACAGAGGTATAAACTTGCTTTTGAGGCAAAACATTGATGTATTTGCCACAAGCTGGGGTTTTAGGGTCCTTGATCTGCCTAGCAGACATGCAGAAGCACAGGCAACATTAATCAATCACACTGTTTTTTTGTCCCAGGCCATAACTCCAAAGTCCAATTCCTGGAATTTTTCAGAAAGGGAGATCTGCTTTTTCCAGATGTGGTGAGTTATTGAATCTCCAAGGGGAACTCGGGTTTATGAATAATTTCATTTTATAAATTAGATGTTTTTCCTGTAGTACTGTACTGATTCTTAAATCTGAATGTATTTATAGCCCAAGCAGCCTCCAGAACAAGGCAGTGAAGTAGGGAATAGCACTTAAGACCTTTGTGTTCAACTCCTGCAGCATTCCCAGCTCTTACAGAGCTGGAGAGGAGCAGAGAGCATGACTGAGGTTGTACTCCTTCTGTGTGAAAGGCTACAGGAGAAAGACAAGCCCCGCACAGCCACGGCGTTGGTCATTAAAAGTCCAAAGTCAGGAGCTATGCTGCATGCTATCTACAGCCAAAGACTAGCTTTTTCACTGGGGACTGTGTGCGTATGCGGACAGAGAAGACTACTGCAATGTCATCTTCCTTCCTCTTTTCTCAGGTACTTTATCTTCTTCTGCCTCCCTGTCTGGGCTGGCGCAGCCTCCATGTATGGTGAGATCTTGTCACCCAATTATCCTCAGGTGTATCCCAATGATGTGCAGGTATCTTGGGAAATCGAGGTCCCTTCAGGATATGGCATTCGCCTTTATTTCACACATATGGATCTTGAACCATCACAGAACTGCGAATACGACTTTGTGAAGGTACTGTCCCTGTCCTCAAGTGAGAAAAAGACAAGAAGGCGGGTTAGAGCACAGAACAGCAAAGCAGTGTACAAAGCTCAGGGCTGGAAGAGGAGATAGACGCATCCTTCGTGTTCTGAGCTCCAAGAAGCCCAAATGACTGAGTGTATCTGCACTAGCAGTCGCTAAATTGATTTGAGTTTGCCTCATAACCACATGAGCATTGTCTGCCAACTGAGTGTCCCATCTAAGCCCCCCTCCCCATGTTTCTCCTGTATTCATAGGAAAAGCCGCCTTAGCCATCACTGACACCTCCCTATTGCAAGGCATATTCTTAGCCAGTAAACTGTAGGTATAAAAGGACCATTTTCTTAGGGCATTGCTTTTCTGTTCCTGAAATTATTCAGAATTAATCCATGAGTGGATATAGATGATTTAATGCAATCAGAAATTGATTGGAAATAATGAAGATTAAAAACAATCAAGAGATCTGTGTATGGATAGTGGGCACTCAGATGAAGAGCTGTGGTCCATTGCACCAGTTTTCTATGATCTATGCACCACAGATCTCTTAAAACTTAGAGATCCACTAGCTCTGCTCCATGTTGTCCCACAAGGCACAAAAGTTTAGGTATTTCCACACAAACAGACAGAAACAAGACCATCCAATCCTGCAATAGCTATGTGTGAAAAGGGGCAATAAGATCAGGTGCAAAAGGAGACCAGAGACCAGAAGGAGACCTTGGAGAAGGACCAAGGTGGGACAGTAGGATGGATGTGCTCTGCTGGGAGCTGTAATAACATGTGTCCTTTTGCAACAAACCGGTGAACCTGTTAGACTGCTCTGCAGACCATCAGTGATTGGTTTTGCCATTTTGAACCACGGTGTTGATTTTTTTGTACAAGTGGGCCTGAGGAAAGGACATTAAGAGAGAACTTTCTGGATTGATTTGTATCTGAGAAATTAAGACAGGTATTTCACAGCTGGGAAGTCAGTAGAAGGAAACACTACTCAAGCGCCTTACAAATGTCATGAAACTGGTTTTCTAGGGGCTCTGTTCAGCTGTACCTTGGCTGGCTGTCCTCCACCCTTGGCCAGCTCGGTGGATGACACAGCAGCCTTGGTCCCTCCTGCTAGCTATGTGACATAGCTGTGCCCTGGGAGATCTACCTGAATGTTGTGAGAAATGTATGCAATTTAGGAGCCTTTGGTTAGCCACCTATAAGCTGAAAGACTCAAGTGTTGGTAATTACACATATTCCAGTAATAAGACCTCTTTGCATTCCTCTGCAGATCCTGGTTGCTGGCCATGTTGAAGGCATGCTTTGTGGGCAGAAGAAACCTCGTGCCCCTGGCTCCTCAATTGTGGAGGAATTTCATGTCCCCTATAACGCCCTCACTATGAGGTTCCAATCAGACTTTTCCAATGAGGAGCATTTCACCGGTTTTGCGGCCTACTATGTTGCAGTGGGTAAGATTAAAACAGCCTCCTCTGAATCTCTGTAGTGTCCAGGCTAGCGGGGGAGGAAGGCTGAAAGAAGGGTTTTCCTTAGAAGAATGCCTTATTTAAAAGAGATCCCAGCAGACAGGACTGCTTTCCAGTATGGCCAGTTTAAATGCTGTCTTAGAAATACCTTTTCCTTGTTGTCCACCAGTGTTTCCTTTACATTCTCATCTTCCTCCTGCTCTTAGGGCCCTCTCCTAATCTTGGCTGATTCATCTTTTCACACTTGCAGACTTGGATGAGTGCATGGATTTTGTGGAGGAACCTTGCAGTCATTACTGTAATAATTATATTGGAGGTTACTTCTGTACCTGTCCACCAGACTATTTCCTCTATGAGGATAAGAAAACATGTGGAGGTAAGAGATCTACATGAGCTGTGGTCAACAGCAAGAGTTAATTTAGGCCAAGTGAGATATTGTACATGGAAGACCTTCTCAACTAGTTGTGACAGGTATATTTTGGGGAAAAAAAAATCCCAGTGCAAATCTGAACTGGCAGTAGACCATGATTTTGGGCATTTCTGTTAACGTATTCTTAACATTCTTCTTTTTTGTGTCAAAAGAATGAAGAAACTACTAAACGACATTCTTTAAAGGCTGTGATGGAGACTCTTCTTAGCATACTGCTATCTGTGAATCTTTTCATGTCTGACAAAACAAGGGCAGTTCAATAAAGACACAAAAATGGCCAAGGGGCTGCTTGGCTTGAATCAAAAAATTGCAAAGTCACAAATGGTGCATGTTGAAAGGAGTATAATATGAGGACCCAAGCATGAGGGAAGGGGGCCTAAATCGCAGAAGGAAGGTAAAAAGAAAGGCCACTAGAAATTGAAGTCCCCGGCTAATTGGATAGAGAGTGGTCCTGGTTTCGGTTTCTTGGAACGATGCAACGTTGTGACATGGTTAATGTGGGTGACTGGGGAGTCTGGAGATGTAGTGGAAGAGGGAAAGCTTGTCAGCTTCATACGTGGACCATTTCCTTTCTGAATCCTACCTGTGTTCCTTCCTTAATCCTAGTGAACTGCAGTGGAAGTGTCTTCACTGAGCCATCAGGGGAGATTGCCAGTCCCAACTATCCCAACCAGTACCCAGAGAACTCGCGGTGTGAGTACCGAGTGGCTCTGAGGCCAGGCTACTTCGTGGCGTTGACCATACGCAGCGAGGACTTTGATGTGGAACCAGCCGACTCAAAAGGGAGTTGCCACGACAGCTTAACAGTAGGTGTGGGGCTTAGGGAGGGAGTCAAGATGCTCTGGATCTCCCCTCAATCTCCTCATATTCTGAAGACCCTCTGACTGCTTAACTTTATTTTCAACTATGCTGCCTTTTGAAGTTCTTGGGAATACATTTGAATATGTGTATATTGAATATATATTTAAATATCTCTCTGAATACATTTGGTGTGTCTCATTTCTTCTTGTTTGTTATTTTCCCAGCTTGTCTCTGGAAAGCAGCGTTTTGGTCCCTATTGTGGCAGCAAATTCCCAGGTCCTCCTGAAATCAAAACTAGGAACAACGTTCTTGATATAATCTTCCAGACAGACCGCGCAGTACAGCACAAGGGCTGGAAAATACGCTACTATGGGGATCGTGAGTAAACACTTGGGAAAGCATTCCCTCTGCTGCTGAGTTAGCGAGAGAGTTTGTCCCAGGTCAGATTCGTGGTACAAGAGCATGTTAACATGTTTACAGCTGCTGGTATTGAGTAAACAGAGGATGCCTGTTTACTGGGAAAATAATCACTGGGGAGAAAGAAGTTGGGAGCTGGAAGGAGAGCAAATCTTGAACCAGTTAATCACTGATTTCCACCTATCTCTTCAAAGCTGTAACCTGTCCCCCGAGTGTCATCCCCAACTCTGTTCTTGACCCAAAGAAGGACAAGTATATCTTCGAGGACAATGTGAAGGTGACCTGTGTAGAAGGCTACGAAATTGTGACGGTAAGTTACATTAAAAAAGCATATATCCTCTCTGGCCCTCTCAGCAGCTTCCTGATGCCATTTCCCATCACGTGTCCTGAGCACCTTTGGAGACTCAAAGTTTTCACCACAGCTGTAGTAAGCAGAAACTTCTTCCAGCCACTGCAGCATTTTGAGGACCCTCTACTGGAGTGCCTGTGTCAGATATATTTCATGGCCAGTGACTTATGTGGATCATGTGTTCTTTTCCCCAGCAACGAGACAGCATCATGAGTTTTCACTCCAGCTGTCAGGACAACGGTGAATGGAGCAACTCCCATTTCAGCTGTGTTCGTAAGTGATCCGTCTCTGTGTTGTGGGAAGCAGACTGGAATGGAGCCTTTAGGGTCTAGATCCACTCTGTGTCCAGATTAGGAGAACGCTGAAGGACTGAGATGTGAGCTTGCTGAAGGGACAGAAGAATTGAGTGCTGTCTAGGGACCAGAGGAGCCGAGTGGTTCCCCATCATACAAAATGATCAGATTGTTGGGTGAGGATGCCCCTTTGATTCTATTTCATCGTTTTTGTTTCTTCTCTACAGCTGTGAACTGTGGTGTTCCCATTCCTATTGCCAATGCCCAAGCCATATACGTCTCTGAACTTCATCAGCCTCTGTACAAAGCTGCTTTCCGGTATCAATGTGATGCACCTTACTATACCCTAAAAAACAAAGGGGATGGTAAGCATTGCCTCTGCTACACAAACATATGTCTTTGATCAAAGGCCTAAGAAATGGTACTGGCATTGTCATGGGGCTGGGATTATATCCCATCAGGGCAAGACTGGGAAAAAGTTCTTACTGGGGTGGGGTTTTAGGCAGTGGTTTGTGTTGCCTTTGTGTTTCAGACACTCTAATAATGTCTGTACTTGGGCTGCTGACCTGAAATGCATTAGCAAGTCCTCTCTCCATTTGCCTGGTGTGTGAACCGTGGAGATTTTTGTCACATCTAGCATACGCTTCTGGTGGAGAAGTAAAGGACTCAAGAAATCTGTTAGATGAGGTGCCTCCAAAATAAGGGCAGAAGCACCCTGGTGGGGTTGTATACTTCTAGGGACATCTCAGCAATGTTTACCAAGTTGTGCTTGCTTTGGAAATGAGAGGGTTAGTATCTTATACAGTAATGGTACTTACCCTGCCTCCATCTTGATTGTATCCTTATGGCACTCTTTTTTCTTGTGTTTTCCAAGCGGTGTATCAGTGCTCAGCCAGTGGAGAATGGGTCAACGAAGAGATGGGAACAAAGCTACCAAAATGCATCCCAGGTACTACCAAAAACTGTGTATATGTCCACGCGGCGTATGAAGACCACTGCTTCTTTCATCTCTCTGTTTTTAAACTGTTAAGCCTGAAAGTACAGTTGAGCCTTTCTATATTGTTTGAATCACATTGGACAGGGTATTTCTGAAAGCTGTGAGCCCCAAAGAAAGGTCAGATGAGGCAGCAGAAAGGAACTGGAAACAAAAGTGGGCAAAATGATATCTGGTATAACAAGACCTCTTCAAATATCAGTGTGTGTTTCTGCACCAGTTTCCCCACCTTCAAGTGTGCACATTCTCAAGTTGTTCAGTGCTTTAGATCTCTGTCTGCATTGCAGGTAGCAAAAAGATAGACAGATCAAAAGAGATGTCCGACAATGCTGGATCTTTCTGTCTTCGGTCCCTCCCAAGCTGTATGGAGAGCTGTAGCTTCTCTTCAGACCTCTCCTGGGGGTAGTGCCCAGCTGTCCACTGGGCACTACAGATGCAGCACTACAGAGAAAGGTCTTTCACTACGCTCGCTGGAAGTCATAGCCTAAACCTTTAAGGTTTAATGTGTCCTTCAGTATTCAGCTACACTTACTGTTCCTGAAAGCTCAAGCAAGATCCCTATCAAGGATCTTCTCATCTTCTCTTTGTGGACTTGGGAGACACTGAGGAGGGAAGTGCATGGCTACTACTCCTGCTCCTGACTGCTGGTAGTTATGGCTGGGTCTTAACTTCCAGCTAACAGAGAGAATTTTAAATCCCATGTATTTTGCACGCTGTTCAGCTTACCCTCTTAGAGGAGGCAGCGTGCCTAGGGCTGGTTGTACATGATGCCTGTTCACTGCTCCAAACCCCCGAATCCTCATTGGCAAAGTATAAGATTCAGATGAAGATGATTCAACCCTCTTAAGGGCCTGCTCAGCCAGTGACTTGGACTACACAAGTGCCCAGTGCAAAAGGCAAACTGTAAGGTAAAGCTTAGGGAATTTACTACCCAAGAGGAGGTTACGGAGAATATGAAGCCAGACTCTTCTCAGCGGGCCACAGCAATAAAAGACAATGACAGGCAATGGGCACAAGTTGCAACAAAGGAAATTCTGACTGTATTTAAGGAAAAATGCTCCCCCGGAGCACTGGAACTGTTGCCCAGAGAGGCTGGCTAATCACCACCCTTGGAGATGGTCAGAAGTTACCTGTTAAAGCCCCTGAGCAGCCTGGCTTTGCAGTTCATTAGGAGGGAAGGGGGAAGGGCAGTTAGGGATGAACAGGTTGAACTAGAGACGTCGAAAAGGACCTTCCAGCCTAAATCTTTCTCTGATTACGTGAAATTCTTGAACAAACTCTGCTTCATTTAAATTGGAAGCTACCTACTGGCTATAGTTCCTTAGTCTCTGACCATATGACTAAGGGTTCAACGTAAACAAGGCAATGTGATAAGAAATCAATTTCCTAGCTATGTCAGAATAACCAGCCTTATTTATGCCCCTAGTGCTCACATTCTGCAAAACCTCGTAGAACATTTTACTCAAAGAGCACGGAGCATCTCTGCGCCCATAAGACCCACAGATAAGATCTCCGTTAACCCACTGCGTAAGTTTTTACATACTAAAGGAACGGAGAGGAAAAATGGTAAAACATCAGTGACAAACATGAACACTTAACCTGAGATTATTTGGAGTTCACCAAAAAAAATCATTTCTAAGAACTTAAGCAAACATTTTTTCAAAGTCAATCCCTTCACCTACAGGACATAAGTCATCAAAGGAAGAATGCTAACTAGAATGCAATTAAATTGTGAGCTTTGACATACCTGACACTGGCGGGGTGACAACTGCTTTCCAGAACAAGAATTTGAGAATAAGTGTTTTCAGCCTAAATTGAGTGTTGATAGTAGTTTTGCTTGAATTTTCTTTAATTTCTCTGTAAATACTAGTTGGAAATTCTATGACATAGAATATAAACATCAGTTACTCAGAATAAAAAATGATTTAGAGGACACAGGAAGGAGGGAACTATGGGCTTTTTAGCAGTACCAAAGAATGCCCTATTTGTGACTGCTAATTCTCCCATCTGATTCCTCTTTTTTTCCATTCTTTCCAGTCTGTGGAGTGCCTAGTAATCCCATCCGAGAGAAAGCAAAGATTTTTGGAGGCACCCTTGCAGAAAAGGGCAACTTTCCTTGGCAGGTGTATTTCGATTACCCAAGAGGAAGTGGCGTACTCATCGCTGAAAGATGGGTAATGACTGCAGCTCATGTGCTGGAAGGATACGACAAGCCCAACATGTATGCTGGAGTAATCAATGTTGGTAGAGAATCTCTGTACTGGGAGGCCAAGCACCTGGTCGCAGAGGCTTCATTCATCCATCCTGGTTGGAAGAAGCAGCCTATAGAAACCAGGACCGATTTTGATAATGATATTGCACTTCTGAAGCTGAGGGATCCTGTGAAGATGGGCCCAAACATCTCATCCCTCTGTCTGCCTAGTAAATCACCTGAGTATGAGCTGCAAGAAGGGACTCTGGGCTACATTGCCGGCTGGGGCCAGAGAGAGAAAGGAAGACTGCCTATTTATCTTTGGAAGGCCCAGATTCCCGTGGTGGACATGGATAAGTGCCGATCTGTGAAACCAGAGGGCTCTGCTGATTCCAGTGCTTACAGATTCACTGACAATATGATCTGTGCTGGTGGTGACAAGGACAGCTGTAAGGGGGATAGTGGAGGAGCCTACGCTATCCCAGATCCTCTTGACGACAGACGGTACTATGTGGCCGGGCTGATCTCCTGGGGACCAAGATGTGGTACCTTTGGTCTTTACACCAAAGTAGCACGTTATTTGGACTGGATTACAGAGACCATGAGCAAGCATGAGGATGAAGAAGCTTGGCAGGATTAGCTCTTTCTCCTTTCAGCACAGTCACCCTTTCTAAATGTGATGGTTACACGTTCAGGCTGGCTGTGATCTTCACTCTGTGTATGTAACGGGCCTACTCATTGTCTCCGTGCTGAGTGGAGAGTCAGCAGTATGTATCTGTTTCTCCCACTGTCATCTTGTCTGGGAAGGGAAATTCCCTTTCTTCCACTCATAGTAGCATAAGAGGAGGATGCTATTCTGGATAAAGAGGCTCCTTCTGCTTCCTCTCATTTTTTTCTATCCAATTTTTTCCCACTTGGAGAAGACCTAGCCATACCCCACCTGACAGGAAGATTTCAATGAAGACAAGAGAGAATAATTGTTGGTTCCCAGGGAAGGTTCAGAGCCTTGTTTCTCATTTATGTATTTCCTGTATTGTACAGACTATCTAACAGCATTAAAGAATGACCAAATTGCCTTTTGCGCAATGTGCTGTTGTGTGTGTATTGCCTTTCTTCTTCTCAGTCTAGACCTAGTTCTCTTTGACTCTCCCTAAATCAAGCGTCTAGTCACATTGTGACTCACTACGCTGCCAGCTTTTGTCAAGCTGTAACTTGTGCTACCTCACCTCTCTACCTGAGACTCTTTATGAAGTTCTTCTGAGATGGCTGCATCTCATGGACCGACCATTACCAGCAATGAGGACTTCAGACTTCTGAATCAAGCCGAGCAGAAGTGACATCTTCAAAATCCTTTCATTCACCTGTCCTCAGGGCTTTATTTTTCAAACTTTATTCTGTTAGGTAAGAAATAAAGCTTGCTTGATCTAGGGAAGGTAGTGGTGTGGGAGAAGATTACCTGGCGTGCGTTAGGGGTGTCTTCTCCTCCAGAAAGTCCTATATCACTCACAGATATCCTTCCACTAAGATGGTCAGGGAACTGGTGCAGATAGCATATGATGAAAGATGGAGGAAGCTGGGTTTGTTCAGCTTGAAAAGGAGGAAGCTAAGAGGGGGATCTAACTGCTGTGTTCAGATACCTAGAGGAGGGCTGGAGAGTACACAGGGCAAGGCTCTTCAGAAAGGTGAACAGCGACAGGACAAGAGACAATAGACACCAACTGCAATAAGGGAATTTCCAACTGGGGCTTTTTCCTGGGGTGTGGGTCAGCACTGGAACAAGAGCCAGAAAAGACTGGGGAATCTCTGTCCCTGGACATTTGCATAACTTGCCCAGGCAAGGCCCTGAAGCTCTGAAGTTAGTCTTGCTGTCAGCAGTGGCTTGGACTAAAGACCTCCTCTTCCAGCCTAAGCTTTTCTGAGAGTCCAGGAAATGGTGAAGAGGACATGTGCAGCTCTTGGGAGCTTTCATATAGATCCCTGCACGCAGCTCAAGCACCTTCAATTTTGTGTGACAAGCAAAAGGTTGTTTTGTTGTTGGGCTAGTAACCAAGGATCTTATACTACATTCCTGAGGACCTGTGACCCACAGGACGTTGAATGCTTTTCACTTTTATATCCATATGTGCCGACTTTAATCTAGTGTGAAGGTTTATAGTCATTCCTTCTTGTCGCTAAGTAGGTGGACTCATCTCAGCTTTCACCTTTTGGAGCACAAAATCATAGAATCATAGAATTATAGAATGTCCTGAGTTGGAAGGGACCCACAAGGATCATCGAGTCCAACTCCTGTCCCTGCATAGGGCAACCCCAGAATTCACACCATGTGTCTGAGGGTGTTGTCCAAACGCTTCTTGAATGTTGTCAGGCTTGGCGCCATGACTGCCTCCCGGGGGAGCCTGTTCCAGTGCTCCACCACCCTCTGGGTGAAGAACCTTTACCTAATGTCCAACCTAAACCTCCCCTGGCATATCCTCCTGCCGTTCCCTTGGGTCCTATCATTGGTCGTCAGGGAGAAGAGATCAGCGCCTGCCCCTCCTCTTCCCCTTGTGAGGAAGCTGTAGGCCACGATGAGGCCTCCCCTCAGTCTCTTCTTCTCCAGGCTGAACAGACCAAGTGACTTCAGCCGCTCCTCGTACGGCTTCCCCTCTAAACCCTTCACCATCTTCGTGGCTCTCCTCTGGACACTCTCTAGTAGCTTTGTATCCTTTTTGTACGGTGGCGCCCAAAACTGCACACAGTGCTCAAGATGAGGCCACACCAGTGCAGAGTAGAGCGGGACAATCACCTCCCTCGACCGGCTGGCAATGCAGCGCTTGATGCACCCCAGGACACGGTTGGCCCTCTTGGCTGCCAGGGCATGCTCTTGGCTCGTGTTCAACTTGCCATCGACCAGAACCGCCAGATCGCTCTCCGCGGGGCCGCTCTCCAGCCTCTCTTTCCCCAGGCTGTATGTACATCCAGGGTTGCCCTGTCCCAGGTGCAATGGAAGCGTCCATCCCTGGTACCTAGTCCAGGCTGCAATCTTAGCCCATGTTCCTCTTGTGCAAAGAAGTGACTATATACTGGCAAAGAAACAATAATGAGGCAGTGGTGCCACTGTACGATATTTTGTAACTTCACAGTATATATTAGAATTTCATAAATCCTACAGCCATGCCCAGAGATCTGGGGTAATCATGAGCAAAAGCCACTGGAAATCTTAGACTGCTATGCCTGGCTGTTAGGACGCTTCTGCTTTGGTACGCGATGGAGACTTCAGCAGTAGAAATAGCTCAAAGTACAATTTGGGGAAAATTAATCCATTTTAAGTTCTGAAAAAGTGACCTCCAAACTAAGGTAAAAGACACTTCCTGAGCTTCTATGACCACAAAGCTACTCAGGCAAGCCGTGTTGCACGATTACTCACTAGCTCACTGATTAATTCCAATCTTTCTGGAAAAGGACAGGAAGACAAACTGCTGAAATCAATTCAGGGCAGCAGAGAAGAGAAACAGAAATGTGGCTGAATCGTCCAGGAGTAGGAGACAGGAAAGACACTTATTTAGCTGGGATTGCTATTCCTAGGAGGGTCACAGATTCCTACAGGGATTTTGGGCAAATCATCTATTCTCCATGCCTCAGCTTCCCAAATTTTCCTAGTCTCCTGCAAAACGGGAGATTCTTTAAGATGGCTTCTCAGTAATTTTTCCCAATTTTTACAAGGACTGAAAAGTTGGGTGTTTTGTTCTTCTTGTCACCTGTACTCACTGAGCATCCCAGAAATTCCCTGTTCTTCACCTGGAATACCCCTCAGTTTCATATGCCTCATTCTCCCTTCCCTCCCCCAGACCAGGGTTTATCCATTGCTCCTGTACAACTGGACACCTTGTTTTTCCATGCTCTTGTCGCCTCTCATGCTCCCCTCTTGCCCATACAAATTGGAAAAATCAACAGAATTCTGACCCCTGGAGAACATGGATGAACTTATATCAGATGTGCAATTGCACAGATCACTCCCCAGGGTATATTATCTCAAAAGCAAATGAGAGATGCTGACACTTGAGAAGATCTGGAGCTGGATCTCACAGAAAACAGTGCGAGAAGGCAACTATGACCTTACCTGCAGAGTTCCCCTGTCAAGCTCTTGCAGACCTCAGTTCTCTCAGTGACTCACAAGAAAAAGGTAGGTTGTTCTGCAGTAGCAAACCTAGTCAAGAGACAACTCCAGAGAATGCCCACAACACAACAGAGGTCGTCTTCTCTCCCAGTCAGCATCATTTTGGAGCTGCTGTCCTGCAGAGCTTTATTTCATATAAAAAAAAAATAAAATAAATTCTATCCTCAAATTCTGATCAGTGAAGGTTCCTGGGCTCTTTTCTCCATGAGATGGGTTGTTGGCTTCCCTGTCTTTTGAATGTGGCACCACACAGACTACTCATTTTTGCCTCCCTTGAAGCCACCTGGAGTTTCAGACTGGGTAAGCTAATGGTGGTTTTGTGACAGGTAAGCAACTGCTACATGCCGTTGCAGACCTGGAAAGACTTTAGCGGTAGGTAAAGCAATCCCTATATAAAGTCCGTAAGTTGCTTTCAGTGATGGGGAATATTTCACAGTTGTTAAAAACGAAGACAGAAAAACATAACACACCTGGTTTCTCCAGCAATGATTTTAATATTCATAGAATCTCACTGATGCCAATGGGCATACGCACACTGTACTCAGCAAAGTACCACGTCCTTCAGGAAAGTCTGCTGCCCTGCAACCTTCCCACACAATAGAGTACAAAAGGAGACTGCAGGAGTCTGATGCTATCGCCAGCACTTCAAACAATACCATGTTTGCTGTCATGAGCTATTATTAAGGCTTCATCCAGTAATAAGATTTGGAAGAACTAGAACGTCCACAAAGGCGTCCCAGAAGCTGCCAATGGTACAGCAGCTCTGCTAAGTTTTGATGGTACCACCAAGAATTCAAACAGAATGGTGGCTTTTGGAAGTGCTCATGATGAAGGTTACACGGTCTGCGTGTTTGAAAAGCCTTTGGGACATCATCAAAAGCTTTAGATATGATTTTCTGTGTCTGGAAATTTATATGCTAGCAGTGATCCTTCAGCTAGTAGGACAGCAACATTTAGAGCCTGTCCTCCCTTACTATCCCTTTGATCCAGTCCAGATAGTTGAGGATCTTGGTGTAGAAGCCATAACCTTCGGCACAGCCGATACCCCAAGAAACAATACCGGTAGCAACCCAGCGACCACTTTCTCTGTCTAACACCGCGAAGACACTCCCACTATCCCCCTGGCAGGTATCCCGTTTGACTGTGAGGAAGCCAGCACAGAACATGTTCTCAGAGAAGACCATAGGTATATCTCTCTTCTTACTGTCCAGCCAACTCTGACACTTCTCTCGAGCAACTGCTGGTAGGCTCACATACTTCAAATGATTGGAAATAAAGTTTTTTTCCACACCAAAGCCGCTCACGTAGCCCAGGTGCCCATCCATGTAGAACGTGGTGTTGGTAGTATCTGGGAGACAGATGGGCAGTACTGTAGGGCCCAGGGTTACTGGGTGTTTCAGCTCCAGCAGAGCTATGTCCCCATTGAAGTTGTACTCATCTTGAGGGTTGTAGTCTGGATGGATAAAGATCCTGCGTACAGGGTGGTTACCCATCTTGTGGAGCTCTTCTACCTTGGTGTGGCCAAGGAAAATGTTAGCCTCCTCTGCTATCTGGTCCAGGCTTACATTGTTCCCTCCTGCCCCTTTGGGGAAGATGGTGTGGGCGGCGGTCAGGATCCAGCGATCGCCCAGGAGCGCACCACCGCCTCGTCCATGGATGCCGGTCAGAGCCTGCCAAGGGAAATTCCCTCTCTTTGCTGACTTGCCGCCCAAGATCCGCTGGACTTCAGTAACGGGATTGACCGGCTTCCCACACACTGTGGAGAAATGCAAGGAGACCATGACACCCTCTGTTACCCTGGCTTGTCTCCCTCCTTCCTACACCATCACTGTTCGATTTCACCTTATTTTTGCCTTCCTGGATAGATTCCCCTGTCCTCCCTGATGCCGTTATCCTTACTCCCCTCCCTGCATGTTGCCCCAGCTTTGGACTGACTGTAAGCATGAATCAGTAAACACCAGACAAAGTCAGAGGTTTTTTACTGACCTGGTAAGCAGGCAGGAATCCTCGCCTGACCATCTTGATCTACCCAGGTTCCCTCAGGAGAGCAGGTGAATCTGTCTGTAGGATGAGAGGGAAGCGAATGAGACCCAGGCCTGCAGGCATGGGGTGGGAAGAAAGAATAGAATAAGAGAAGAGAATATTTTCAAGGGGTTCCTCTGTCCAAGGTGTCCCACATGCTGCATTCAGACCTTCTATCCCAAAGGCACCCTTTCTCAGGAAAAGCCGCCTGTGGTACAGTCTGGAATGTCTCCATCTGGGATAGCGTGTACATCTCGAAGCACCTCAGTTCCAGGGGACCAGTAAAGCTCAGACACTGCTTCGGCAGAAGAAAAGCCTTAAGAGCCATCTGAGTGAGGTCTTAACTTCATTCAGACCACATGCTTACAGAGCACGGTTTGACCTTATTTAGTCCAAGGAAGGGAGAGAAGAAGCCATGGATTTTAGATTCAAGTTTCCGGTCTCTGTAGTTTGCAGACAGTAGGACAAGGTGGTTTGTTCCGGCAACAGGAAAAAGATGAGTCCGTTACATGCTCAGTGTCTATTTCTGAGGTTATATTGCAGGTCAGCTAACTCACATGTCACCTCTCAACACAAACTCCACTACCTCCAACGTTCTTGCTTTTCTTAGAAAGTTTGTGCTGGTCACTAAAAATAATTTATATACAATTTATCTTACACTGTAGTAAGTGCTTCCAAGAAAGCGTTTGCTGTTCTCTTTCAAAATTGACCAAATCACGAAGACTCCCCATCAAAATTTGGCTGGTGCTGATATTTTGATTTTTTTTCTGGTGAGATTTAGCTCTGACTCTTTATGAAGGAGTTAAACTCGGATGCAAGAATAATCCAATTCAACATTAGTACCAACTTAAAGAACTCCTTAGCTGCTTGCTCCTGGCCCCAGCGCTAGCGTGTCACCTCTCAGGCACGCTGCATAACTGTGCGTCCATGCTGGCAACCATATCCAGGAACTGATTCAGCTTAAAAAAAAAAATCTACATTTTTTGTGGAGGCTAAATGAGCAGCCAAGGCAAGGAAATCATTAACTCCTTATACTGCTCTTGTAACCAAAGCTCCTGTCTCATCGCATCATGTCTCAGGTGCAAAAAGAAGTCATGTGAATGGTTTTGAACATTGCCTGAATTTTTCTGACCTGCTGCATAAGATTTTTCTGTATGTATGTTATTTAGCCCTTAGATGTCTCTGCTGCTGAACAATATTCCAAAGAGGTAAACAGCATTACAGTGGAATGGAGTGTGAGTTTATTTATTTGCATCTGTAGCAACTTGGACTGGTGTGGTGAGGTTTCAGAATTTTGGTGATTCCCAGCCTCAAATTTCAGTGAAAGAATGAAACCCATTAGAGAAGAATAAGTCATGACTACAGATGAGAGGATAAGACCTTCTGCAAAAGTTAAGGAGAGCGTGGAGGAGGGATGTGATGGACTCTGGGAATGAAACGGGGTGGGAATAGGCTGAGACAACGAGCCTCTGGAGCTATGCTGCAGAGGCAAGGAGAGGTTGGAGAGCCTTCACAGGAGGAAAGCATGAGCCCTAAGCCTGGGGAGCAGAGACAATTCTAATTGGAAATCTGAGAGGGCTTTTCACACACAAATTTCAATGTCTGTGTGGGATTAGGACTCACCACCGCCTGTTCCGGTGACAATGTGATAATATGGCTCATTGCATCGGTATGCGATCACTGACTGGTAGTTGTTGTTCGCAGGTTTGTTAACATAGCTGAATGCCCCATTGGTCAGGTCTGTAGGGTTGCCACAGTTCACAACTACACAAAAAAAAAAAAAAAGGGGGAAAAAAAAAAAAAGGGATGAGTCAAAGACAGCCTTGCCGCCTGAAGGTTTAGGCTTGACTTGGATTGTGGCCATGATGTAAAGGATCAGTTAGTACAGTGCGCAGAGCGAGGTTGTTCCAAAATGGATTCCAGACTGGGATCTTTTGCTTTTAGATGTTATATTACAGCAAATTTTTTAGTGATATTTTATGCGTTTTTGTAAGGGAGGAAAAACATTTAAGTTTTTGCAAGCAGAAAAACGTAATGAAAGTCAACAGTGGACCTCCACAGGTCCTTCCAACCAGCGTAGCCATGAGCCTATGGCCACAGACAAATTGAGGCACAGAGGCTGAACTCCCCGTGTTCTTGGAGGGGGAAAGCCACGGCAGGGGCCATGATCCCCATTCTCAGATCACTCACTTTCACAGCGGGGCATGGATTGATGCCATGTCCCATCAGCCTGGCAGACAGCCGTGAAGGACATCAGCTTTCGGTTGCCCTGCATGGGAGAGAAAAACATCTCTGTTGGTTGTACTAAGCCTTACATTCCCGTCCCCACATTAAAATAGTATTCTCTTTGCCCATCTTCTCACTGCTGTCCAATGGCTGCCCCCTCCCTTTGCTGCCTTCCCTCTATCCTGTGTTTGCCGCACAGGCTACAAATTCTTCATAGCGGTCCAAGATAGCAGCAGCCAGCAACCATAAAACTGTGACAAGTCTGGGGCACTACCCGAGTCCTGGCAATAGGATGGCAAGGGAGGCAGGTAACATCTTCTGCTTCAAGTCTGATTTCACATCCTTCCAAAGAGATATTCTTGTTTGCCAATGTTTCCTGGGATCTTTGTCTCTTATCTTCTACCAGGACTTTGTGAAGCAGTAACTGCATAAGGAAGGGAGCTAGGAAAGGAGAAACCACTGGGAGAAAGCCGACAGAAACAAAGAAGAAATAGAAATTGCAAGAGGTTGCCACGAGTGAAATCTCCAAAGGAAGTTTTACTGAAAGGTGAGACTTACACAAACTGAAGAGAAGCCAGAATATGGCTAAAGGGAGTGGAGAAGGGATCTCACCTCCATCAGGTTATACCCAGTCTTGCAGCTGACAACGAAATAGTCCTGAAATTGATACACAGGCTGCAGGTTTCTGATGACGGTAAACTGATCCCGTGGGACAGGCTGTGGGCACCGTATTTCTGTTGGAGAACGGGACAAAGTAAATTGGTATTAACAAATGGTGTAGATAGGCTGTAGCAGCCTCTGGGAAAGAGATGTCTTACTCTCTGAGGTGTAGTGGATCTTCCAGCCACGGCTGAACCCTGACTCATCGGTGAGGAAGAGTATGTCCACCTCATTGCTGTTGGTTTCAATGCTGCCAGGTGACTCCTTGCCACAATATTCACCAATCTCTCTCCCTCGTACTTGGATCTGATGACGAAAACATGTATCACAGGGACAGAAACACACATGCCTCTCTGCCCCAGTGTCCCTATTTCGATCCCGACCAAGTGTGCCACAGTGCCTACGATGGTGAACAGGGCTGGTTGTCGGACCCATCTTTGCTGATGTCTGTACTGACAGATCAGAGCAAAGGGCTGACCTACTACAACCTCTGCTTCTCCCTTATCATGGGAATCAGAGCCATCAACCCCTTCAAATCCTGAGATTAAATCAAAGGGAGATAAAACTAGAAGAAGGATGATTTTTTTGGTTCCACTCACAGGGGCCTGTGACCCAGAGCTTCTGACCTCAGGATAATGGTAATTAAGCACATCGAGGGAGGGACAAGGGAAGAGCTCAGTCCTTCATGCTGGGGCATTCTCCTTGTGCTGATCCCATATTTCTCATCCAAATAGTGGTGACCCCACAATTCCAGTCCAGGTCTGGCAGCAGGGTTGGAAGCAGAGTTTGCTAATCTCTAGTACCTTGAGCTGGTCATAAGGACAGCGGACTTGCTGGTGTTCATCAATCTCAAAGGGTTCCAAGAACTTGAGGTTGACAGACAGGCCCTTTTGCAGACGGATGCTGTAGTTACACCGGAGGTCTTCAGGATAGGGCTGGGGGTACTCAGGGCTGCTCAGGTACCCAGACGCCTCTGTGAACAACTCACTGCTGCACTCCACTGGTGTAGAGGAAGAAAGTAGAGGTCACATTGTGGAGCTGTGCCTTCTGCAGCCCCAACTGCTCCCTAAGTCACTTCTCCCACCCCTCCTGGCTGAAGGGCTCCTTCCCTGGCGCCCTCTGTTCTTTCAAAATTTCAATTTACCTTTGCAGGAGTGGTGGTCACTCTGAAGCCGGTAGCCAGTCCGGCAAGAACAGAAGTAGCCACCCACATAGTTGTGGCAGAAGTGCTGGCACTGAGGCCCTTCCTCTTTCTCAGCAGCATTGTTAAGGTCACATTCATCAAGATCTGAAGACACAGGAGATGCAGGGACAAGGGGAGGAAAGTATTAAACCTCTCTGCTGTACACTGAGAGTACATTAGAGAGCCACATCCTTGCTTACAGCTTCTCTTTATTTGCCTGAGAAGGAGGAAAATCAGGTGGAGCCACACAGGCTTCTGCCTGCATGCTGAGGGTATTGCCTACTCACCCACAGCTTGGTAATAAGCCAGGAAGCCCCTGTAGGGAATCACCGTGCCATTGTCTTCATTGGAGAAGTCTGAGTGAAACGCCAGGTGCATCCTATTCCCCTTAGATACAAACTCCTTTCTTCCTGGGTGATTGCCTGTGGTTGACCCAAGCCGGCCACAGTATCGGCCCAAGTTCTTCTTGTCTGCTTTGATCTGTCAAGGTTAAGGAGAAATCACTGTAGCCTCATAAGATTCAGTCTGCTCCATGCATCGCTGTTACCCAGCCATGAGTTGCTCCCACCCATTTCTGTCTTTAGCTCCTTCCCTTTCCTTTGCGGGAAGTACGAGAGGAGGCCTGGTGAACGAAGAGCCACAGCGTGTGGTGGCCACTAGATTCCCATCTCCAGCCGCCCCTTGGCCCAGGTATCTATGCACATACCTTAACATAGTCATAGAAGCAGGATTCAGATGGCTCCAGGTCAAAATATCTGAAGGTCAGCTTCACCACATAGCCTTCTGGGACGTGGATATCCCAAGTGCTGATGTTATTGTTGGGATATGGCTTGGGATAACCGGGGGATCTGATCTCCCCAAAAAGCTTTCTTGGGACTGGACTGGAACTGATGGCTCCAAAAAAGAGGAAGGCCCCCAGGAGAAAAGGAACGTGCCTGTGAACATGACAAGTGAACTACGACATTGCACAAAATCAGGTCATCCAAAATCAGGGGAGACTTGACTTGGGCGCTGTCTCATGGAATCCAAACACGGGAGGCCTAGTTGCAGGTCCAGCTACTGGCTTGGATCACTCAGGAACAAGGAGGACAGCTGAAATGAAGACACCAGCACTACCCAGGTTCCAGCAAGGCACTGTGACCCAGCCAAAGAGCTTCATCAACCCAGGAAGCAGTTTGAAGGAGCGCGGATGAATTCCCTGCTTGTTCCCAGCAGTCATGGGGCTGGGTCCCTTAGAAGCAGTGGAAGTTTGGCTCCCTTTCGCTCTGGGCCAGCGGGTCATTTCTGTTTATTGCTAGCTTAGGATCTCTGCCCAGTTCCTTTGGTGAGGGTCTGAAGAGCTGAAGCTCAGCTTGCTGAGGAGCAATCCCGCGGTGCCTCCTGGGCAGCCCTCCACCCCCTCGTGCCTCAACCCCTCTCCTCCAAGAGTTGGCCTTCATTTTTTTTTTTTTTTTTTTCCCCCACATTCTACAGATCGTTCCCCTCTGGGGAACGGAACTACCAGTGCTCCTCCAAAACAAGCTCACCACCCAGATCTCATGAAAACATCAGCCAGAAAGATCCTTCTTCCTCAGCCCCAGGTCCTAGCAAAGCGTTACCGGAGGGACAGCGAGCCTGAGCGTAGCCCCTTGGACCTCTTCTCCTCCCTGGAAGGGTCCAACCCTCCCGTTCCCTCCCCGCAGAGATGTGGCTGGCCCCCTCCCCTCCCCACTTGCCCCCACTCACAGGTCCATGGGCTCGCCCGCCCCGCAGGCAGCCCTGCCGGTAGCCCTGCCCGTCCTCCCCGCTGCCCCGGCCCGGAGCTCCGGTTAGCGGGAAGCCCGGGGACCGGTCAGGGAGGTGGGGAGAAGCGGAGGGAGGGGAGATCGAGGCCGATTACAACCAGCCTGGCACCGGACCAGGCTCCCGCAGCCCGGTCCCTGCTGCCCTCTGCTGCCGAGCTCCTCGGCCCTGCAAGCAGGGACCCCGGGGAGGGCTTTTTTTTTGGGGGGGGGGGGGGCTGTCACACCCCAGCCAGGCAGAGCCCATCTGTCTCTTCTGGGCGAGAAGGCAGGCAAACCATTGCTAGAGACCTTTCCTAGGGTTTGGTCTGCAATCCAGCAGCGGCTCTGAGTTTGTTCTCCCCCAAAGATGTCCTCCTAGGAGGTCTCCCCCTTTCCCTCTGGGCGGTTTTCTGGTGTTGGAAGATGACCAGAAATTTCAGTCTTAACAAATTCAACTTTAAAAAAAAAAAAAAAAAAAAAATCAAACCCGCAAAAAAGTCAAGTTTTCTCTGTCCTGGCACGAGCACTTCAGAGGTTTTTTGGAAACTGGGAGCTTCTTCAGGGAAAACAAGAAACCTCAGACATTTCAGTTAAAGAGATACTAAGAAAAATGAACAAACCTGTAGAATTAAAAGCGTCCTGAGAACAAGTCCCTTTTCGAGGACCCTTCTTGCTGTTTGTTGTGCGAGCATTTTTTAGGACAAACGAGGCCTTCAGTATTTAACGGGGAAATGAGAAACGAGAGCAACGTACCAACACATTTCAGGCTTTTATCAACGTAGTGCCCAAGACATATATTGTGTGCCACCAACTTCATGAAGTTTAAAATTTCTTGGCTTAGGCGTAAGAGGTAAAACACCATTTTAGTGTTTTCCCTTAGAATTATGGGTGGCTTCAGAGAAATTAGCGAGTTCCTTGCATTGAAATCATAGGAAATAACTCACAGCTACAAAACTATGTTGAATGAAGATGAAAATAGTGTTAAAAAGAATGAAGAAACGTCTTTGGGATATTTATGGAAGTGTACGAGAGAACCTGCTCATCAAATGTCTTTGAATTATTATCTGAAAAAGATCACATAAACATGTAATTAGTGCCTCTGTAATAACACCATACGGCCCCACACATCAGAATTAAGATTAAGCAGGGGACGTTGCCCCACTGCTCCTGATGTCCACATATCTCCTCTGCACGATGAACATACTTGGGCAGGCTCACTGCCGTGCCGTGCCGTGCCGGAGCAGGTTCTGCCGGCTTACTGTCCCACCAGAAGGGAAGCTTCTACTCAGCAACCACATCTGGAAAGTAGCTGGGAAGCACTGGAAACTACTCGGAGAGTTATGAACAGGTCACCGGTGGGAAGAGTCTTCCCTGGCAAAGCATGGAGAGATGGAGGTGCTTGAGGATCATTTGTTAGGAAGTACTTCTCCCAAGTAACAACCGATGGGACAAGAGGAAACAGCCTCAAGCTGTGCCAGGGGAGGTCTAGGTTGGATATTAGGAGAAACTTCTTCACCGAAAGGGCTGTCAGGCCGTGGCCCAGGCTGCCCAGGGCAGGGGCTGAGTCCCCATCCCTGGGGGGATTTAAAAGCCGGGTAGACGTGGTGCTCGAGGGCATGGGTTAGTGGTGGACTTGGCAGTGCTGGGTTAACGGCTGGACTTGATGATCTTAAGGGTCTTTTCCAACCTTAACGATTCTATGATTCTATGAAGCTGACCATTTCAGTGTGTTCTTGACAAGGAATCTTCTATCAGAGGGCACCACTGGGAGTTCCCCATTGCACTTTCAAGGCACATCTCCCATGTCTTCATTTCCCCCACCCCTCCACCCCGAGAACACCATCTGGGCTACTAGGAGACTACTTCAGCTGGTAAAGCAAGGGTGGTTAGCTGGGGTTATGCCTAACTGGAGCAGCCCACCTCTAATACCATGTCCCATAGACCACCTGATTTGGATAATACAGCTATGCCCTCGGTCCTGCTCCAGTGCTCCCACTGGTGGCATTCCCCTTCAGATGCTCTGTGCAATCCTCGTTATGTTAAGTTCGAGCCAGGAAATATCTGGTACCTTTTTTTTTGTTGGGGGGCTGTCTGTGCCTTTCTTCGCTTGAGGGCAGAATACATGCAGGACCACAGAACGCCAGAACTAAGCGCCTGTTTGCTGCCTGCTTGACTCAGCTGAGTTACAAGAGGACTGGCAAATAAATCCAGACAATATCAGAGCAAACTAAAGAAACTGTAGATCTTCAGCGTGGTCAAAGATGCCAACACCCTCTCGTGGAGAGAGACTTCTGCTTTGAATACAGTGTGTTGCAGGAGGTCCTTGGGAAGAAACCTGCTCTACAGCCTCAGAAGCCAGGAGATCATCCTCTGATGTGCAGGCCCTCTCATCCACTGAGAAGGAGAAGATGAATTGGATACTTCACCCTCAAACCTGAAGCAAGGAGGACAGAGAAATACCTCTGTTGGTCCTCCTACAGCTACACCACCTACCCTACCGCACACCAGGGCCACAGACCCAGGCTCACCTGTAAACACTGAGCTGCTGTCCCAGGCCACTCTGCCTTCAAGCCCTTGCTTTGACCACCCATCGCAGCCTTTTGGGGCCACTCTGCCACTAGCCATAGGGCTTGGGCTTGATGCAGCCAGGCCTGCGCTATCCAATGGCTTACCACTCAAGCAAATCATGCCACTCCTGCAGCTCTGGCTGATATGGAGAAGATGACCTACACCAAAAGAAGGCTCAGGACTCTAAGAGTGGCTCTTCCCCCTGGTATGAGATGGTGAGGAGCAGCATCATCTTGGTAGCCTGTTTCTGTGTCTTCTAAATCAAGGAGCAAAGCCAAGCGTAACACCCCAGGAGGGATGTGGTCCTGCAGCACTAGCCGCTCCGCAAAGGGCAAGAACAAAGGCCGTGTCCTCCCAGTATCGCACCTTATCCCCTGCCTTACGCTCGCATCCTTACCTCCCACAGTCTCAGCGATACAGTACGGTTGTGCAAAGTCACCGTCTGACTTAGGCATCACACCTATAGCATGATTACAAAAGTAAAAACAGTGAATTACTAGTGCTGGCAGTTACTAACTGAAGCCCCAGAACAGGTTGGAATAATCTCCCTTATGATTATTAGGAGTGTGGACCACATCAAGTCGCTACGATTCCTATCTATGGTTCTGGCACAATCAGATGTTTCCTAAAGACGAGAGGCTGTCACGGATATACGATGGCTGGCAACCAGTCAGAAGGAATCCACTCAGCATATCACCTCACAGGCTTACACGACAATTGTGTGGATGGCTGGCACGCCAGTGGAAGAGTCTGGCTAACGACCTGAAGGCAATAGCTGTCTACCGTCAAACCGGGACGTAGGCTCAGAAAATGGAAGTTTGTACCAGCTTTTGGTGCAGGGCCTGAAATGAGTTGATTAGGCGTTGATCACACCGTCTGGAAGTTATCAGTCTGGACATGGGGACGTGGGCTTGGTGTTGGGGATCAGAAGCAGCTCCAAAGGGCTCTCATTGTATGGAGGAGTACGAAGAAGGCAACAGTTGAGGCAGCTTCAGCTGCTGTCAGTCAAAGCTTTCCCTTTTGCAACCTCGTGGTACAACAAAGATGATGTAGAGACTCCTTATGATAGAAGGAATGATGGGTTGTGGAGGGCTGCATAGAGCAGATAAATGACACGCTGGATGGCGTGGCCATGATTGCTCGTTGGGTTTGATCGTGTTCCACCCTGCGGTGCCCTTGCGCTGTGGATATTGACGGGGCGCTGCAGCCTGGGATGTTGTATTGGGTTTGCCTGGCAAGGTGTTGGTAGCGGGGGGGCTACAGGGGTGGCTTCTGTGAGAAGCTGCCAGAAGCTTCCCCTACGCCCAATAGAGCCAATGCCAGCCAGTTCCAAGATGGACCCGCCGCGGGCCAAGGCTGAGCCCATCAGCGACAGTGGTAGTGCCTCTGGGATAACGTATTTAAGAAGGAGGGGAAAAAAAAAAAAACCAAACTTGTGCAATTGCAGCTGGAGAGAGGAGTGAGAATATATGAGAGGAACAACCCTGCAGACACCAAGGGCAGTGGAGAAGGAGGGGGAGGAGGTGCTCCAGGCGCCGGAGCAGAGATTCCCCTGCAGCCCGTGGTGAAGACCATGGTGAGGCAGGCTGTGCCCCTGCAGCCCACGGAGGTCCACGGTGGAGCAGAGATCCACCTGCAGCCTGTGGAGAAGCCCATGGTGAGGCAGGCTGTCCCCCTGCAGCCCACGGAGGTCCACGGTGGAGCAGAGATCCACCTGCAGCCCATGGAGGACCCCACGCCGGAGCAGGGGGATGCCCGAAGGAGGCTGTGACCCCATGGGAAGCCCGCGCTGGAGCAGGCTCCTGGCAGGACCTGTGGCCCTGTGGAGAGGAGCCCACACTGGAGCAGGTTTGCTGGCAGGGCTGGCGACCCCGCGGGGGACCCACGCTGGAGCAGTCTGCTCCTGAAGGACGGCACCCCATGGAAGGGACCCACGCTGGAGCAGCTCATGAAGAACTGCAGCCTGTGGGAAGGACTCACATTGGAGAAGTTCATGGAGGACTGTCTGCCGTGGGAGGGACCCCGCGCTGGAGCAGGGAAGAGTGTGAGGAGTCCTCCCCCGAGGAGGAAGGAGCAGCAGAGACAGCATGTGATGGACTGACCCCAACCCCCATTCCCCGTCCCCCTGCGCCGCCGGCGGGGAGGAGGTGGAGAAAATCAGGAGTAAAGTTAAACCCGGGAAGAAGGGAGGAGACGGGGGGAGGTGTTTTAAGATCTGGTTTTGACATTCTTGTTACCTTACTCTGATTTGATTGGTAATAAACTAATTTCCCCAGGTCGAGTCTGTTTTGCCCGTGACGGGAATTGCTGAGTGACCTCTCCCCCTCCTTATCTCGACCCACGAGCCTTTCGTCATATTTTCTCTCCCCTGTCCAGCTGAGGAGGGGAGCGACAGAGCGGCTTTGGTGGGCACCTGGCCTCCAGCCAGGGTCAACCCACCACAGATACCCTCAGAGACAACCTTGAAGAGCCAGAGGCTGGCATCGTAGGTGCAGCTGCAGCTCCCCGACCCCTTGCTTATCACGTTCTGAAGGAATGCTTTTCTCATGGCACTCATCTTCGCACTTCCCTGAAAAGAAGCTCTTTGGCAACTACTACTTTTTAGATGACCTGCTGGAGGAAAAAATTGCATTTTCTCAGCTCGAAAAGGACCTGTTGTTTTCAAAATCTGCCTACCGCTTGGTTCTCCGTGATGATACACATTTCTGTGTACCCTGCGCTTCAACATTTTGTTGGGGGGCAACCACAAGCGTCCTTCAGAAATAACTGCCTGCGGGCTCGTCCACCTCCCATCAAGCGTCTTCGTTAAAGGACACCTCTGTCTTTGGCACTGGTCTGGCTTTTCAGGGGATCTCGCCTCCTTTGGTCTCCGATTGCAGAGAGGAGCTGTGGACCAGGGGAGCTATGATGGCCATGGGGAACGCCAGGAGTGCTGGGGCTGGAGGCGGTGGCCACGGTTTCTTACACCAGGAGAACCCGAGCCTTCCTCACCCTTGGGACTTCTCAGGAGCACAGTGAACCCGGGGCTCCTTCCCTTGCCCCAGCCCTCGGATTCCACACCATTCCATGAAAATCCTTGACTCCGAAGGACAAGTTTTCTACCCACCCCGCTCGAGGATCCCGGCACCCTGAGAAGAACCTGGCGTCCCCGGGGGACAGGCTGGTTGGTGGTGGCTGCAGAAGAAGGGGCAGCCTCTCCCACCCCCTTGCCCACGCCGGCATCAACCCCTGCCTCGCCGGGCTTCGGCCTCCGGCTGGGGGGAGGCCGGGCCCGGCCCTGGGGCAGCCCCCGCCCCGCTCCTCCCCGTCCCGCTCTTATTCTGAAAGGAGCCTCCGTGCCGCCGGCGGCCCCTCGCCCTCCCCGCCCCGGCCGCCTCCTCTCCCCGCCTCCCTTCCCCGGCCCCGGGAGGTCCCGGGCCGCCACGGCCGCTGCCGGGCCGGAGCCGAGGGAGAAGAAACCACGCTGCGACGGGGTCGGGGAGGCTCGGGTCTTGTTTCTTTTTCAATCCGGGGCAGTTTGCACTCGGGGGGTCCCGTCCCGGGGGGTCCCGTCCCGGGGGGGTCCCGTCCCCGGAGGAGCGGCGGGGTCCCATCCCGGGGGGTCCCGTCCCCGGAGGAGCGGGGGGGTCCCGTCTCCGGGGGGTCCCGTCCCCGGAGGAGCGGGGGGGTCCCGTCCCGGGATGGGGGGGTGGGAAGCGCTCACTTCACTTTCTGGAAAACCTGGACACAAACTTCGTCTTCCGCGGTCATGCGCTAGGGAAAGAAGGGAGGCAAAAAGAGGAGTTTTAGGCTGGATCCCCTGCTTCTCCCCCGTCCCCAGCTGCCGCCCTGCCTGCCCTCCCGCTGCTTGGCTGGAGCCCCGCAGGCCGCACGCCCTTCCCAAGCCTGCCAGAGCCCCAGCGGGTCAGGCTGCGGGGCAGGGAAGGGGCCGTCGCCTTTGCTGACCCGCGTTAATTTTTAAACCCCGGAGACGGAGGGTTGCGTGAAGGGGTGGCTGCCCCCGAAAGGAGCCGGGGGCCGAAGTCTGAGAGGAGCTGGAAGGAAGCGGCACGGCTGGCTCGGAGCCCGCGGTGCTGCGCGTCCCCCCCGCCCGCTGCGACGGGGATTTAGCAAGATGCGCTGGACCCCTCCTCACCAGATGGAGCTGGTCCCCCTCCAGCCAGTGCCTCCAGCCTCGGTTCCTCTTCTCTCCCAGCTGCTCGCACACCAGCTGATCCCCGTCCCAGGAGACAGTTGTCTGAAAAAAAAAAACAACCAAGGAGTAGAGGGGAAGCCATGGTCCCACGACAAGCGGGTCCCGGCAACACGGGTTTCCAGCGATGACACTGACTGTTCCTCTCGGACACATTTTCCGACGCAGTCCCTGATCTGGTGTCTCTTTGGTGGCTCCTTGGGCCTGATGCTCTGTGTGGGAGGGGAATGACCCTCTGGCTTCCAAGTGCTTCCAAGAAGCGGGCTGACATTCCGTCTTTTCAGGGCTTTGCTCCGGAGGACAGTACCCTCTGGCTCCCAAAGTACTGGGTTTCTGGCTATTTGGTGCTCATCCCCTTTGCTGCGAGCGATTTACTCTGAGAACCACTTACTCCCGGACCTGCAGGGGCACGCCAGCTCTGGGCTGGGCTCTCGTCTGGTTCCTGAATCAAAAGCTGGGCAAGTCCCTGAACTTCTCGTGCAGCCCAGGCCACCGTCAAACTGGGCCGCTTGGGCTTCTCACCTGGCACTTGCGTCCGTCCACGGGTCCCAGGTCTTCCTCAAACTGGACTCCCAGGTCAAAATCCATAACGTAGTCCCGCAGGGAGGTGATGGTGCGGATGACCATGTGATCTCCCGTGTGGATGATCTCTTTATCGGGCTTCAAGAGGCAAACCAGTTTTCGCAGGACCACGTTGATATCTGGAGAAAGAGAGGGAGGGGAGATCTGTGGGGCGACTCGGGCCCCTCTTCTCGCAGCATCCCCGCATCCTCCACTCTTAACCAGGGAGCCCAGCCGTGATACCTCCTCCCCTCTCCCACCACAGCCCAAAAGCGATGGTGACAGACAGAAGGACTGTTTGTTTGGTTTTTTCCCCCAAACCCTGTCCCGACTTGTGACGTTTTTGGAGACGGAAGGCAGCAAAAGGGGAGGAAGGAGCGGGATGAGTTACCTAAGGCGCGCAGGTAGTTGTCCATGTTCTCCTGGGAGACGAAGCGGTAATAGCCGGTGAGGTTGGGAGGCATCCCGGGGCAGGGGGGTGGCGAGGAGGGGAGAGGGCGAGGAGCGGGGCTGGCGGCGAGCTGGGACCGAGCTCGCTCGCCGGGCGGACCGGTCCCTCTGCGGCCTCCCCGCTGCGGTAAGAGTCCCGGCGGCGGGGGGCGCGGAAAGGGCGGGGGGGCGCGGAAAGGGCCGGGACTGCCCCTGCTGCCCGCATCCCCGCCCCGGCCGGGGAGGGCGGGAGAAGCGGCAGTCCCCTCCTCGCCCTCCGCCCTCCTCGGGGGCTGCTTGTCTTCAACCTCCGGGCCGCCAACCGCCTGCAAGGGGGGCTCCCCCCGCCCCCTTTCGCACACCGTGACGCCGCCGGCTGCGAGCTTCCTCAGCGCAGTGCCCCGGCCCACGCCTGCCCCCCCCCCCCCCCCAACCTGTCGAGGAGCGGGCTCCCCGCTCCGCAGCCCCCCTCACCCCGGTACCCCGCCAAACCTCACGCCCCCCCCCCCCGGCCCGTTCCTCCCGCCTCCCCCCGCAGGCGCTGTCCGGGGGCGAGGCACCGGTTTGGGAGCCCCCAGCCCTCGTCCCTCTCCCCGATTGCGGTGAGAACAGCGGCTCCCGCCCCCCCCCGCAGCACCTGGCGCGGCGGCCCCTCCCATTGGCTGCCGACCCCCCGCCGCGCCCGTGACGTCATGCTGCAGTGACGTGGGCGGGGCCGGGCGTGGAACCGGAGCGGGGCTGGCGGAGGTGCCGCGCCGTCCCTGCCCGCCGCCGCGGCAGCGAGGGCGTGGGCAGGGCAGGGCCGGGCCGGGGCAGGCAGGGCCGGGGCAGGCAGGGAGGGCAGGACCCGCCGCCACCGCCATGGGCGACCCTCGGCCCCGCGCCGCCGTCCTCCTCCTCCTCCTCCTCCTCCTCCCTCTCCTCTGCGCCGCGCTGCCCGCCGGCGCCTCCAACAAAGGTGAGCGGCGGAGCGCCCCGACCCCGGCCCCGGTCCCCGGCCCCGGTCCCCGGCCCCGGTCCCCGGCCCCGGTCCCCGGCGGGCAGCGGGACGCCCCGGCCGCGGCTCCTCCATCCGCCCCTCGCCTTCATCCCGCACCTCTCTGTCGGGGGAGCTCCGCGGTCCTGGGCGGCCCCGGCTTCCCCAGCCCCTTCGGGCGCCCGTCGCCTCTCTCCACTTTCTCCATCTCTCCTTCTGCCACCGCTTTTTTTTTTTTTTTCCCCCTCCGTTCTTTCCTTCTGGCGTTCCCCTGGCGCTTTCCCCTTTTCCACCCGCTTGTCTTGCTTTTGTTTCAGTTGTCGCTGCGGGGATTTAGCATTCCTTCCCCTCCTTAGCATGCTGAGAGAGAATGTGTTGCTTCTCCCCAGACCCCCGTGGGCTCCGAAACATCTCCATCTCCCAATTCTAGCTCATCCATCTACAATCTGTCGATAGGAATTACCGTACAGTTAATGTCTTAACTCTGCAGGTTGCTAATATAAACCAGTATTTTACGTGCTAAGCCCCCTAACGCTGCCGCCGTAACGTTCTGCATGCAGATGTCCTTTGAACACGTAGAGCGATGGAGAAAGATGTAGGTTTCTAGATCTGTGGCTGTAGACGCAGGCGCGAGGAATTCATCCCAGGGAAGCCGGCGCGTTGATGATCTGTCGGGGTGGGGGGAGAATCTGAAAACACGCGAGGGGCTGTGAAGGGTCATCGGGGAATGTGACACCTTCGGGTGCTTTTGGTGCTTGGGAAGAGGTAGGGCTCCGGGGCGGGTGCGACGCGGAGCTCCGGGTGTGCTGACATTGGCAGGGGCGTCTATTTGTGCTGCTCTGGTGCCAAGGGGCCCAGTGGCGAGGCAGGGCCCCCGAGGCTCTGGGATTTTTTCCTCTCCTTTGTGAATTTATGCTCTGAAACATCTCCCCGCCTTTTGCAAATGATTTTAGATTTACAAGAGCTTTCTTGAAGCTGGTAAGAGTCTGTATCCTAAAAATATTCCCCAAATGTTTTTCTAATCTCCAATAACTCGTTTCCCGAGAAATCAGACTGGTGATTCCCAGGTTGCAGGTAGATGCAGCAAAGGATTTCTCTCTCCACCACCAGCTTGTTACCCCAGCAACAGGGCATATTTGGCATTTGTAGCTATGGATTCCCACCTCGGTGGTGTGGCGCACGGACCAGAGCCGTGGCAGAGTGGAATCAGCTGGGGGGCAACGGAGGGGTGGGGTGAAACGTGGGCACTGGCACACAGGAAGGATTCCACCTGCATACCGAGCAGGATGGATGTTTCTCTGGATTTCCTACGCAACGCTTTATAATCTTAATCAATACGGCGAGGGAGAAATGCCGACCCACGCTCTTCGCGGCTACGCCAGGCTGGCTCTGCCCTGCTGGTGCATCCCCCCTCTGACCCCTCGCCCCGTCCGCTGCCCCGCCGCCCGGCTCCGGCAGCATCCCCTGGCCCCGATTTGCAGAAGCGCTTGGTTGCACGGGATGCTGTCCCTTTTGAGTCAACACGTCCCGCGATGCCGGTATGGTTTCAGAGGATACTGGGCTGCAGAGGATGAAGTCGGATATTGGGAGTAGTGCCCTTGAGGGCAAGGCTCTGTATCCTACTCCCCACCAGCTCTGAGCCATGCCGTGCTCAAAGTATTGCTCGGTTGTAATAAATCTTGGGTCTCCAGGGGGTGGGAGAGTGGGGGATTATCTGGGAATGGGGGTTGTAACTAGGCCATGTAATATAATCTCTGAGGCCCATTTGGCAGGGAGTGGGCACGGGGGAGGGGTTTTTAATTTGTAATGATTTTTCTTCTCTCTCCCCTCCCCTTCCCTCCCCCCCACCCCTTTATTTCTCCCTTTCCCTGCCCCGGAGCCTGTGTGATAAAGATTAATTTGCTATTTCTGGGCCTGTGACATTTTTCAGAGCCTCCTGCTGGCTGCTGCCTCCATGCCAAGCCTGGCTGGGCTCCAGCCAACGGGATTAGCAAGGAGGGGCCAAGGGAATATGGTGCTCACCATGGAGTGGGGAAGGAAGGAGCAAGGGACTCTCGGAGTAGGTTGTTCTACGTGTAGGATGACTGACTGAAAGCGTACCTGGGTACGTGTGTGTAGATCCTGGGCCTTAGTCCAGAGGATGCGAGGCATAAGCGATAATGGCTGCATGCAAGACTTGGCCCCTGGGGACACCCCAAGGGAAGATGTATCCTGGATCCTTTAATTAGGGCTTCAGTGAGCTAAAGGATTTAGCATTTGGAATCTGCTTCCAGAATCAGGCTACTTCTGCCTCTTGATTTCATATTTTTTAACCGCTCCAGCTTTCCTGGGCACCCAGATGCCTCTTCACATATTTCTAATAAGGCAGTAATGAGGAGGCCAGAAGGAACACGTTGTTTCTGACGAGGTCCCCCAAGAGCCGTGTAGAGGAGAACTAGAGAAAGATAACTTCTTCCTCCCAGCCTGTTTTAGGCTTCTTTATTTCCAGAGAAGAAGGTGGGGAGGGGTGGTTGTTCCCTGCCACTGGATGATATTCTGCTCCTTTCCTACTGAATCTGCCATCGGCGGCTAACCCGTTCCTGTGCTCCATCACCTCAGCAAACAAGCACAAACCCTGGATTGAAGCTGAGTATCAGGGCATCGTCATGGAGAACGACAACACAGTCCTGCTCAACCCACCGCTATTTGCGCTGGACAAGGACGCTCCGCTGCGCTATGCAGGTAGGTGGGCGACAGTTCCGGGAAGGGTGGGAGGCAGGGAGAGACTTATAAAGAGGCAGGGACAGGGTGACATTCATTCCTGTGCTGGAGTCTAGCTCCCTCCAGGAAACGATCACCTCCCAGCCTTGTTCTGGAGGAGGTCCCCAGTGAAGTCTGGAGGCAATTCGGGCACAGCTTGATTTAGGATGCTGTGAGCCGTTTCCTTTAGGGAGAGAAATCGAGGGTGGAGCCAGCTACTTTTTGACGCAGTTCTGCTATTTCCAAAGATCACATGCACAGCTCTGTGTCTGCGAGCACTGGAGGAAGCTGGTAGGGCACACTTGGTTGGCAGTGCCACGTCCCCTCACGGTAAGCACAAATCCCTGAAACTACAGACGAGGCTTTATGAGGGTTGTTTTCCTGGCCCTTGCTTAGGTCGTGCCTGGAGCTTCCTTACGCATCCTCCCGCAGCTTTGGGAGAGGAAAAGCGGTCCTTGGGAGCTGAACTTTAGGATTTAGGTGACCCTATCTGCAGTTCCCTGCGGTGCTGTGCGCATCCTGCGTGTGTGGGTGGATGAGACATCGTGGATCTTCACGCTTTGGCTGGCTGGCTGCAATATACGGCCTGTTTTGCCTCCCTGAGGGATGCAGAGGAGAAATAAGGTGCTCCCTCAGTACTGTGGCTGTGTAGCGCTAATAAATCTAGCTCGAGCCTTGTAACCTCTAATCTTTCTTGATGCTGGTCAAGACTCCTTGCCGCGGGAGCAGTCCCCAGCAGAGGGCAAGCTACGCCGTTAATGGCTGTGAGAGATAGCAGGAGGAACTCCTAGGGAACCAAAAATTGCTCGAAATGAGAGGTGATAATGAGGGAGACAGGAGAGTGTAAGTTAGAAAGGAAGAAAATATGGGAGAGGGAAGCAAGGGGGCATAACGCGCACTCCTCAGTCCTTTTCTTTCTCCCCTTCCTCTCTGCCTTTGTGGGTACCAGGTGAAATCTGTGGCTTCAGGATCCATGGGGCAGGGGTACCTTTTGAAGCTGTGATCCTGGACAAAGCTACAGGTGAGGGGCTGATCCGGGCCAAGGAACCAGTGGATTGCGAAGCACATAAGGAGCACACATTCACCATCCAGGCTTATGACTGTGGAGAGGGACCTGATGGAGCAAATACCAAGAAATCACACAAGTAAGTCCCTCTAGTCGTTGCTGCATGTTACAAAATGCGATCTGTCACAGAAACGCAAATGAAAATTGCTGTGGGAACGCTTCCTTTAGCCAGAAGTATTTTTCTCTAGCCTTGATACTACAACTCAACATGTTAATAAGACCCAAAGAGAAATGTTCACTGACTGAGTCGCATGAGTGAATGCACTAGAAACGAGGGATGCTTGACAGTTGTGTCTAAGGGTGGTGTTTTACGTGGCTGCATTGGATGGGGCTGCCCAGGGAAGGGGTTGAGTCTCCATCCCTGGAGGTACTTAAAAGACGGGTAGACGTGGTGCTCGAGGACGTGGTTTAGTGGTGGACTTGGCAGTGCTGGGTTAACGGTTGGACTCGATGATCTTAAGGGTCTTTTCCAACCTTAACGATTCTATGATAAGGTCCAGATTACATTATCATTCCTTTTGCTCTTTCTCTGGGGTGGGAAACCATTGTCCAAGCTCCTGTGTGCCAGCATGGCTGTGTTGAAACCAAGGTCTCTTTCCTCGTCCTTGCTTTTGATGGCTGGAAATCAGACTAGTGCACTTTAGGGGAGAGACTTACACTGAAATTTTGGCAGTGTGTGGCTCCTGATCAGCCATTCGGTTCTTATTGATGTCTCTCTGCATCAGGGCCACAGTGCACGTTCGAGTCAACGATGTGAACGAGTTTGCTCCTGTCTTTGTGGAAAAGTTGTATCGTGTGGCAGTGACTGAGGGAAAGCTGTATGACCGCATCTTGCGTGTGGAGGCCATCGATGGAGACTGCTCACCGCAGTACAGCCAGATCTGCTACTATGAGATCCTGACCCCCAATATTCCCTTTCTGATTGACAATGACGGTAAGAATCCGCACCTACTCCACCTTTCTTGCTTTGCTCCCTCTCTGCCAGTCCCATTTGCTGGCAGAGCTGTGCTATGTGAATTTTCTAGCACTGCTCATCTGTCCCTCCTGGTGCAGAGACGCAGCAGCCATTTTGTGGGATGCTATAGCTTCTTACAGAGTGGTACTGGGGAGGGGGACTCAACCCCTTTTTGGTTGTTTTTGTGGTTGATCAAAAATAAGAGTGATTTCTAGAAAAAGGAACATCTTTGAGGAGACTGTCTTTCTTCTCCCTTGATCTCTTTGTTTTGCTAACCAGGGAACATCGAGAACACGGAGAAGCTGCAGTACAGTGGAGATCATCTCTACAAATTCACAGTGACGGCCTATGACTGCGGGAAGAAGCGGGCTTCTGATGATGCTGAAGTGGAAATCCAGGTGAAACCCACCTGCAAGCCCAGCTGGCAGGGTATGAAACCTCCAAACACAGTCACGCCTTCCCTGTGCTTTCGCTGAACTACTACTCAGTCCTACTCATTGCAACTGTTTGTATATACACATATATAAATTTGTATGCCCATATTTATTGTTCAGTTCTGGCACCAACCCATCAGTCCCATCTAAGGAGACGCAGCAGACATCCAAGTCTGTTGCGAAGCCACTGAAAGGCAATTCTAACATTGGAAAATCATTCCTTGGATTACTGTGAATTACTATGTATTCGATAAGGCTTATAGACTGTATTCAATGTAGATTGGTTTTGGGGCTGCTCATCTTGAGGATAGTTGGCCTTTCCAGAGGGGTTGTATGCCTACAGGTTCACCTTAGTCAATAGAACTAAGGGGAAATCAACACAGCTAAATATCTGCTCTGCCTGATAAGAAAGGCTGACAATCCAAGGAGTTGACGCTACACTGGTACTAGCTGTAGAAAATGAGAATTTGGACTCTGTGCTTCTAGGAAATCTTCCCTTGCACTGATGCCAGCTGCAGAAAGTCTTTTCAACATGGGAAGGGCCAAAAATCTCAGTTTCTGGCGTAGTCCATAGATGCCATTTGTGTGTGTGCCAAATGTTCTGGTCTCAGGTCCTTGGCAGGACCTAACCCCTCTCTTTCACTCTTCTTCATTAGGCTGGAACAAGAGGATTGAGTACACCCCGGGTGCCGGCAGCCTCGCGCTCTTCCCCAGCATTCACCTGGAGACCTGCGATGAGCCCCTGTGGAACATCCAGGCCACGGTGGAGCTGCAGACAAACCATGTGGCCAAGGGCTGTGACCGGGATAACTACTCCGAGAAGTCACTACGCAAACTTTGTGGTGAATTGATTCTTTCCTGGGCCGAGGACAGCTGTGGCACAGCACCCTGCCCCTTCCCCTGGAGGGGTTCAGAGCGGTAGCTCTGGGCCTCACACAGCAGAGATGCGGGGGGACACATTCCTCGCGTCCGCTGTGGTCAGCGGGGCTGGGAGGACACCTAACTCGCATACTGTGTTGAGGGGCAGTGGGCACCCTGCCTGTATGTACGAGGGGCTCCCTGTGCTTTCCTTGCTGGGAAGCCGGAGGTTTTTGTGCATTGCCCCATTACGCAGAGTCTGTGGGACTTCCCTCAGCACAGATGGAAAAGTCACCATCCTTCTCCAGACAGGAGAAGGCCTATAGGCAACCTCCCTCTAGCACCCTCTTCATCTGTTCCCTGGTTCTTGGACTCCTTGTTCTCCTGTGCTGATGTTCCTGACTCCTTCCCTTCTCGGTAGGTGCTGCCTCAGGAGAGATTGACCTGCTGCCGGTGCCTAGCCCCACGGCGAACTGGACCGCACGGCTCTCAGTGCACTACAGCCAGGACAGCAGTCTCATCTACTGGTTCAATGGCAGCCAGGCTGCCCAGGTGCCTGTGGTAAATGGGCCGAATGCCCATGAGGGGCTGAGTGACCATTTCACCCTGTCCGTATGGATGAAGCATGCTGTGGTGCCTGGCAAAGGCAGGCGGGAAGAGGAGACGGTGATCTGCAGTACAGTGCAGAGCGGTGAGACACTTTTCCTGGGGTGGTGACACTTCTGCCCACTGCTTCTCACTTGTTAGAAGGGATTGTCCCTGCAGGGGGGAATCTCTTGTGTTCCGGAGCGGGACCTGGGAAGGGTTCCCTCCTTAGGAATGCAGCTTCTTCAGGTGTCACTTGTTCTGGGAGCAGTCAAGCCTGCTGTGAGCATGCGGTGCCAAGTGCCAAGTGCCAGTCGTGCAGGCTGGCGTGTGCTTCTGGGCTCTGGCGAGCGAGACGGCTCTGAGGTGTGGTACTTAACTCCCCGTGCTTGTCCCTGGCAGAGGATGGCTACTCGCATTACTCTCTGGCTGTGCACGGCTGTCGGATTGCTTTCCTCTACTGGCCATTGCTGGAAAGCGCAAGGCCTGTGAAATTCCTCTGGAAGCTTGAGCAGGTGAGGAAGCGTTTGCCTCTTCCCCGTGTCCCTTCTCCTTCTGCCCTTTGCTGATCCCTTCCTGCCGTAGGTCTGCGACGATGAATGGCACCATTATGCCCTCAACCTGGAGTTCCCCACCGTCACGCTCTACGTGGATGGCGTCTCTTATGACCCTGCCCTCATCCACGACAACGGCCTCATTCACCCGCCACGGCAGGAACCCTCGCTCATGATTGGAGCGTGCTGGACCGGTGAGTGCCTGCTCCCTGAACCATGCTCTTCCCATATGAGGAACAAGGGAGTGGAGGGAGAGCCAGAAGAGGAGAAAGAAACACCACCCAATACTAAATGATGCAAACCACGTTGCAGCCGTCTTGCCTCCTTGGCACCAAAGCCAATGTGGCTCCTTCCTTCCTTCCGGACCAAGGCAGCAGGCCATGGTAATAACAGCTCAGGGACAAGTGTCATTGGCAGCTTCATGGACAGCAGGAGTAGAATATGCAACAGATAACCAGTTTTCAGGCAGAGGAGAGTTGAAAGTCTGTACCTCGTTTAGGCTTTGGCGTTTCTATCAAAGCTTTTCACCAGAGAGCAGGCAGTGCTATTTGTGCTGCTGTTTGTGTTGATGGGGATTTCTGTGTCTTGAGGGTCTCTATGAAGAAGTCACAAATCATTCTGTAGAGGAATTGGGTTGGAGGACAAAGATCAGGTTAGGAACACAGTTAAGCCACTACCAGATTAAAACCCGTTCTGTGGAGATGTAAGGCTGCGTTTCCCAGGTCTTTCAGATCTCCTGCAAGACTGAAGCAGGACAGAACTAAAGGAATTTGCCTGCTGCTTGCCTGCACTCCAGCAGAAATTTCTAGCAAAGTCAAATCTTCACTGTAGTACTGCTTTTCCCAGGTCAGGCATCTTCCTGAGCTCTGTGCTCTCGATTGGCCTTTTGCAACCAACAAATATTCGTCAGCGTGGGACACCCTTCTGGAACCATCTGAGTTTCAAAAGGGTGTTGAGAACATGGCTTGTTGCGAACATGGCTAGGATCATGTTCCATAAATGGGAATCAATTTGTTCCCCAAATAGATATCATGGGGAAAAGAGGAAAAAAGCCCCTATACTTTCTCCCTTGTATCAGTTACTCATCCTACAGTCTCACCATCCCCTTCATGAGAGGGGCTCTGCCCTCTCTCATCTGTGATGTGCTCTCTCTAGGGTCGAAGGGTGCGCCGCTGGGCACACGACTCCCAGAGCTGTTCTTTTGGACTGGCCGATACAGCGCTTGTATAGATACTTGCCTGACCCTGTAGCTACCCTCTTCCAATGCCTTATTGCTTGTCTGAATGTTCTCCTTTTGCAGAGGAGAAAAACAAAGAGAAAATCAAAGGAAACGAGAACTCCACTGATACCGTACAAGGTAGGGAAAAGAACGAAGATGGTTCTCTTCCGCTCTTCACCGTGCATGACTGTCACTTCTTGCATGGTGCCTTCCTCATACAGCTCCCCCCAGTCCTGTCCTGCCACCTCCCACCACCTTGGGAGGAAAACCCTTATTTGGCAGATTGGTCCTTGATACCTTGATATCTGTGGAGCATGAAAAGGCTGATAGGAGGACTACAGCCTGCTTTGAGAGATGGAGTATGCTTTTCGTGTGGAGTAAGAGTCCTCATGCCTGATCATTAAAGTTGGTCTCTGAAGAACACAATAGCCATTTAGAGACATCAGGAGATGTCACCTCATCCCTAACTATCTATGGAACATATAGTTTCTTCTAAAAGCCCTCACAGGAAGCAGAGTGAGAAGGGGACAAGAAATTGTTTCCATCTGGCATTCAGCGGTTTGGCAGAAACTTCTCTATGCTACCCACCATTCACTGCCCTAGTCTTTCTGTTGGTCTGTTTTTCTCACTTTCCCCTGTCCAGAATTCAAAAAACTGTCATCTCCTTACTTCAGCATCCCCCGTCTTCTTGTTGTCTTTGCTTTTCCATGTCCTGTGCACCCCTCTGTCTCACTCTACCTCCCTTAACATCTCTATGTCCCTCACACTGTTGCTTTGTTGTCTTCGCTTTGCCATGCCCCATGCACCCCTCTGTCTCTCTCCACCTCCCCTAACATCTGTATGTCCCTCACACTGTTGCTTTTGTTGTCTTTGCTCTCTTCCTCGCCATGTCTCTCACACCCTCCACCTCCCATGTTTCCCTCAGGAGATCCTCTGTCGATACACCACTACTTCCATGGTTACTTGGCTGGCTTCACTGTGCGCCCTGGTAGCTTGGAGAGCCGGGAGGTTATTGAATGCCTGTATGCCTGCCGTGAGGGGCTTGATTACAGTGACTTCGACAGTCTGGGCAAAGGGATGAAGGTATGCCCATCTGCCCAGCTTGCATGGGTCTCCTCTGCTCTCCTCCCCAGCCTTGCTTCCCAGGACTTTGCCTGCTCTCCCACCTCAGACAACTCCCCACCTTTCTCCTTTGTGTCTCTGTCAGCCTGGACTCTTGGCATTTGCCAAGGAACCCTGAATATTTTCTTCTCTTCTACCTGTAGGTTCATGTGAACCCCTCTCAGTCCCTGCTCACCTTGGAGGGTGACGACGTGGAAACCTTCAACCATGCAATCCAGCATGTGGCTTACATGAATTCCCTGCGCTTTGCTACCCCTGGAGTGCGGCCACTCAGGCTCACCACTACTGTCAAGTGAGTGGACAAAGCAGCACCTCCAGCTAGGTTCAGCAAGAAGATTTACCTCTCTTTTGACTAAAATCACACTCCCTTACCTTGTATTTTAATTCCTACCACACCTGTCTTGCGCAGCAGGCTATAGGGAAGCTTTGGGAAGCCTACCAGCAAAAGGATCTTCCCTTCACTGGCAGTAACAGGCAGGAGATGTTCTTTTACAGTGTTGCTGGTGGAAGCTTGGGCCAACTGATGCTTTCTACTTCTCTCCTTCAGGTGTTTCAGTGAAGAGTCCTGTGTCTCCATTCCTGATGTGGAAGGTTATGTTGTGGTGCTACAGCCTGATGCTCCCCAGATCCTGTTGAGTGGCAATGCCCACTTTGCTCATCCTGCATCAGACTTTGAGGGTCCCGATGGGGTCCCCCTCTTCCCCAACCTCCAGATCACCTGCTCTATTTCTCACCAGGTGGAGGCCAAGAAGGATGAGAATTGGCATGGTACCGGTAAGTAGAGTACAGGGCGAGGTGCAAGAGAGAAAGACCTGCAGGTGTTGCTGTCCTGCAGAGGAAGCAGAGCCCCTCATTACACCTGAAATAGGAGAGAGTTTGCAAATACAGAAGCAAGGCCCATTGTCTGTCAAGATGTAGGCTAATCGGTTCTTATCCCTTTCTGCTCCTCCCTGTACTCTTTCAATCCACCCAGTTCCTTTGCCTCCCTCTCTCCTCCTTCTTTCCCAGGCTGCTTATTCCTAATCCCTTTTACATTTTACCTACATTTCCCTTAATTGAATCCAGCACTGGATGGATGGCCTGCCTGTTACCCTCTCCACTCCTGCTTCCTTCTCGCCTGCTTTCCTTCTCTCTCGCCCCCTCCCATCTCTCCCTGCATCCCTTATTCCCATGAATTCCCCAGTCGGTCTCCTCACACCCTTTAATATCTCGTCCCTTGATTTCTCTCCGTCATTCTCAGATTACTTCTCTGTGCTCCACGTGTCCTTTCACTTCTTTCGTATCTTTTCTGGTAATGGGATTTTTTGCTCGTAGTTTTCTGTTTAGCAGCTTTGCCTTTCCTCACACAATGATGAGTTTCTTGACTTCGAGCAGGTTGGTCTTGGCCCTGCCGAAAGCAGTTAGCCATTGAATGTGGTTGCCATTTTAATGAAGATCTCAACCATGGTGACCAGCAGGCGTGAGACAGGGGAAAGCTTTCAAAAGCACTCAGGCTCTGGGAATGTGTGATAGAGTTGATCCTAATTTACACATTGTCGTTGTCAACAGAGTACTTACAGCCAAGATGTGTTACCATGAACCAGTCCGATAATAGTATGTTGTTCCAAAATAAAGTGACTTTATTATGTGCATATATAATGTCATTAGAACCGGAGGGACTCCTCCAACAAGTAATTAGACCGACAGTGATTTCGCTCAAGGTCAGCACTAGCCAGAGAAAGAGAAGTCATTACGTATGATGTGAATGCTTTTAAGTAAGTGGGTGCCACTCTGAGTAACTCCTGCCTTCACTGATGGCTGGCTGGCTTTCTGGCCCTGTCTTCTTTCCGTCTGCATCTCAGTGACGGACACACGAATGTCAGATGAGATTGTGCACAACCTGGATGGCTGCGAGATCTCATTGGTAGGAGATGACTTGGACCCAGAGAGGGAGTATCTGCTCCTGGATGGGGCGTTGCTGCAGCAGCGGGGCCTGGAGCTTGTTAACACTTCTGCCTACCTGACCATCACAGGTACGTCCTCTCCTTTGCCACAGCCGTCTAATTACACCTTTGTCACTTGCCTGTCAGGCAGCGCTGGGAGAAGCACTTAACCCGATGTTAGAGATGTGTTGGTGTACTTTGTGAGACGCTGAGGTGAAGGGTCTGGAGCACAAGTCTTATGAGGAACAGCTGAGGGAGCTGGGGGTGCTCAGCCTGGAGAAGAGGAGGCTGAGGGGAGACCTCATCGCTCTCTGCAACTGCCTGAAAGGAGGCTGTAGCGAGGTGGGGGTCGGTCTCTTCTCCCCAGTAACAAATGATAGGATGAGAGGAAACGGCCTCAAGCTGCGCCAGGGGAGGTTTAGGTTGGATATTAGGGAAAACATCTTCACGGAAAGGGCAGTCAGGCCCTGGCCCAGGCTGCCCAGGGCAGGGGCTGAGTCTCTGTCCCTGGAGGTATTTAAAAGATGTGTAGATGTGGTGCTTAGGGACATGGTTTAGTGGTGGGCTTGGCAGTGTTAGGTTAACAGTTGGACTCGATGATCTTAAGGGTCTTTTCCAACCTTAACGGTTCTATGATTCTATGATTTGTTGAACTGGTTGTTTGGAAGTCCCAGGCCATCTCCTTGGGGAGGTGGCTCCTCCTCCAGCACACAGCATGGTGTCTGAGCTCTGATCCAGGCTTCTGTCTCTCCTCCTGACTTACTCCCATTGCCCTTGGGGTTTGGTGTTCTCAGATGCCAGCAGCATTTTGCGTGACATGACTGGGGGAGAGCAGGTTGTGGATTGGCACAACACTATTGTACTCTCCAGAACTTACAGGGCTGTTGCTCTTGATTCTTCCTTTCCTTCCACATGTTTTAGCAGTGCAAGCAGGGATTTCATCAGGTCCTTTGCAGCCAGCTCCAGCTCTGCTCACTTCCCAAAATCAATCAGCCCAGCACTGCCTTGGATTCTTCTACAGCTCCTAGTTGCTGCAGCGTTGTGATGCCAGATGACTTTGAAGAAAGAGCTTCCTCACCCCATGCCAATTGTCTCTTCTTGTCCCAGGTGTGGAGAGCATTGCGGTTTACGAGGAAATACTACGCCAAGTCTCATACCACATCAACCATGGCGCTGCTCTTTATGAAAGGAAGTTTCACCTGTCCTGCACCGAGATGAATGGACGCTACTCCAGCAATGAGTTTATGGTTGAGGTACAAGATCAATACATGGACGTATAGGTGCTTTTGCATGCGTGGAGAGGACATGGTGGATGGGAACGCACGCAATGTAGAATGTATCGCAATGAACGCAGGGCTGAGTCTGTCTTACTCTGGTCTTTCTGTAGGTGAACGTCCTCCACAACATGAACCGAGCTGCTCATCCTAACCATATTCTGAGTTCCCAGCAGTTCATGCACCGAGGCCATCATTTACCCCCGGAGCTATCTGGGCACAGCTTGGCAAGCACCCATAACAACCCAAGTATGTAACGCTATCTTTTGGTTTTATTCCTTTAGGTCAGGTTGCTGATTTTCTGATATCCAGGTAGAACCTATCCTTCCAGGCTCCCTCTACCCATGTTATTGAGTTCTCGTTATACCGTCCTGTCCCACTCTTCGTTAGCAAACAGACTGCAGTCTGCATCAAATGGTATTTTAGAGCTTGGTGCAACAATCCTCCTCTTGTGGTGTGGTGTTTTCTTGATGTAGAAGCAGTCTGAGATCTACAGCTGAGAAGGTCTAAAAAGCACAACCTCAAGCTGGTATGATTTCATTTGTGCACCTTGCAAAGGTGCCATGCGGGCTTGGGTAATGTAATTTCAGAAAGAAGCTTCAACAGAAAGAGAATCAAGATTGTCACTGCTCTAAAAAAAAAAAAGAGATGGCACTAGGTGGTGATCAGCAAGGCAGAAAAATACAGGAGACAGCACCACGCAGGCAAGAAGAGGATTCTTGCCGCCAAAACAGAGGAGAGAGAGAAGCCTGAAAGCTAAACTAGAGATTAGATTTGTTGGTTTGCCCTGGCAACCAAAAACCAGCCTTTGCCACTCCCTTCCCCAGCTCTGCCCGATCGCAGCAGCAAAGGAAAAGTTGTCCCTGCTGTACAGAACCACCCGGAACAAATCCATGGAGGGCCTGGATAGATTTTGCAGGGAAGGGGGTTATCTGGGGAGTCAAGGCTCGGGCTACAGGCCTAGAACAAAGCGGTGGGAGTTGGGCTAAGGGTCTTAGATGAATTTCAAGTTTTCGCCTGTGGAGAAGCTGGGCTTTGACCGTGGCACTAATTAGAAGGCCATCGTAGCCCTCGCCTCTGCCCCATGTGCATTTTGGCTTCCTCCTTTACTGCTTGCACAGAAATCACACCCTCTGAAAGTCGTCCCCGTGCCCTTAGAGGCTCTCCCCAGCACACATTTCTCCCTCCCAAGAGGAAGACAGAAATGGCTGCTGTGCGACATATCCTGGTGACTTCTGTAGATGAAGATGTGCAGTCTACAGGCCGGGCTGACATCAGAGGATGCCTGGACCTAGGCATCCTGGCCAACTGTGCAGGCCTCAGGAGAAGACACAGCAGCTGAAGGCAGGAACGGCCTGTGCCCAAGGGAGTGGAAGAGTCAGGACGTGTTCCTGCCTAGACCAAAAACCCAAGTTCTGCCCAGGAACCCCAGTTCCTGTAGGTTGGGTTGGAAATGCCAGTTTCAGTGACAGCCTTTAACCGCGCCTTCTCATTTTCTTTGTCCAAAGTGGTCCCCAGTGCTGCCACTGTCATCATTGTGGTGTGCGTGGGCTTCCTGGCACTCATGGTGATCCTTGGCATCCTGCGCATCCACTCCCTGCACCGGCGGGGAGTGGGGCAAGAGGTCCCTGGGGCTGCTGAAGGAGGGCACGCCAGCACCGGAGGCAAAGAGAGCGACATGTTCTGGGACGACTCAGCCCTCACCATCATAGTCAACCCGATGGAGGTGAGAAGTAGCCTCAGCGGCTGGGGCTGGGTGGGCAGTTGGGTTGCTGGATCCTTCCCCTTATGCCACATCTCCCCTTCCCAGTCCTACCAGAGCTGCCAGGAGAGGGCAGCGGAAAGCGGCGAGGGCAGAGCTAGCGAGGGCATGGAGGATGAAGATGACAGCACCGACTCGGAGACACCCGACTCCCCGGACAGCAATGACGTGGATGACCGACACATCATTGGCAAAAGCGACGGCTCTCACCGCTACTAGGAGCTTTAAAACACCAGTCCAATGGATCCCTCCCAAAACATGTGGCTGGAAGGAGGAGGTGTCTTACTTTTAAGTTCTTCCTTCCCCACCGTGTACACATGCTCTCCTCCCTCATTTGCCATTTCTGCCTCCCATGTTCCATCATCTTCTGCCATTCTCATTGTGGACATTCCCCACGTTATTGACCCCCCCATCTGGTTCTCTAGAAACGTGTGTTAGGGCACTTGCACGTGACAGCGGCACAGTTCAAACTATGATGAGGAAGGAAGGGTGGGGAAAGAACAGGAATTTGGAAGGAGGAGCCAGCTATAGGGCTCAGAGTGGGGTCTCTCTCACAACCCCTCCCCAGATATTATATATATATTGTATATTTTTTCAATGTTGTCGTTTGAGGTTTATTCTCGTTTCATGCAAAAAAAAAAAAAAAAAAACAAACCCACCACTGCAGCTTGTGTCGCTTTGTAAAATTGTCGATACTCCTAAACTAAAGGAATGAAGGTAAGAAAGATGAAGAAATAAAGTGGATTTTAAAATAAATGGATTTCAAATAAAATGTTCAGGGCTTCTGCAGTTTTTCTCTACACGCAGGGAAAGAAACAGTCAGTGTAGCCTCTAATGCGAGACTGGAGATTGTCCAGAGCATGTATTTACTGAAATTACTGCCTTATCTCGGGGAAGGGTTACATTTTTTAGTGTATGTGTTAGAACAAGAAAAACATCACCCCCTGACCCTACCCCCTGCCTTTTTGAGAGTCAAAATTCTCTTTGTATACACAATGTAGCCTTCCCCAGGACACGGGGTTAGGAACCCACAGAGGAACAGAAGGCATCCCAGCCTGTCGCAGGCAAGCGTAACGCGTGCAGCAAACTCAATTCTTGATAACAGAAAAAAAAAAAAAAAAGGCTCTTTCCATACACTGAGTGTATCATCAATAGAAACAAGCCAACTCCTCAGCTTCATCCATCTTTTCACCTGATCCACTTTCTTTGCTAGCATAAAAAGAGTATTTTTCACACGCCAGCTTGTAGCAGAACAGCCCCAGCACTTCTGAAGGTGTCCTCTTTCTGTTGGGAATGGAGGGGATGGAAACACAACTGAGATTGGCAAAGCACGGCTATGAGCCCAGTAGCATGAGTTGTTAGGGTAGTGCTTCATAGCAGGTTGTGCTTCTTCCCTTGATCTACTTGGTGTGATGATTTAGACCCTGCAAGATGAAAAGGGGCCATCAGCTGCCTGACACGTTTCGGGGCAATGGCTGCATCATGTTAAGGACGCAAAGGAAGATTCTGCGATAGGACATTTGCTGGCAGCCAAGGTTGAAAAATCCTCCTTAGGGGCAGGGAGGTAGCACAGTAGGTGAGGGTGGAAGAGCCCCTCTGAAGGCAAGAAAGGTCTCAGCACAAGATCTCTGCTTGCTGCAGTTCTCTCAGATGGCTCAGCTCTAGCCTGCCTTCATGTCCAACTGTGCCCACCTACGGCTGTTACAGAATCCAAGAGAAGTGAACGTGCTGAGACTGTCTAAGATACTCCTACGCTTTCTCCTTTGTCTCCTTCCCAGTAAGTTCCATGCCCTTGTTTCATACAGGGAGCTTACAGCAGGCACGGTCAAACCAGCGCCCTGACATCTTGAAGCACTGGAATAATTCAAGTCTCCAGAAGGAAGAAAGGCTAGATTGTGCACATCAGAGCCACAAACTTTGCACAAGATAGTCTTATGTCCTGAGAATGCTATGCCTGACCCAGTTCTGATATGCGATGAAAAGCACCAGCTCTCAGAGCATGGAAAAAGACCAAGTCTCAGGACCATGAGGTCCCTGTACCTCTACAGCAGCCTCAGCCAGGTGCTACAGTGTGCTTACAAGGTGGAAGAGGCCAAATGTACAATGAGTTCATAGGTAGCCATCATGATAGCTGTGTTTGGGATCTGGCGGATCAAGTGAGCCAGGAGCCCTCGGTATAAAGCCAAGGGTCCCTCTTCACGGACCACAAGCTGCAGAGTCTGTATAAAGGAACGGTATCGTGACCCTTCTTCTCGCAACCGTGTCCGAATGACCTCTGGAGAGACAAAAAGGGAAGTGCTGTTAGCAGATTGATCCTACAGGCATGGCATCTCCCACCGAGGGGAAGAGAAGCAAGGAGGGTGGACCCACTCACCATGTGGATATGCAATGCATGAAGCACATGTTTTGGAGACAGCAGCAGCTCCCATTAGTCCAAAGAAATCATGGCTGTTTGGCGAAAGTGTGAGCGGTGGGGAAAGGGAATGATGGCCGTTTCTCAGCTGCTGTTTCAGAGCTTCATAGATGACAAAGTGTATGATGGTCTCTGACACTCCAGCATAGGAGGCAGTGACACCACGGTAGAATCCACGAAGGCCTTCGGTGCGGTACACACGCATGGCACACTGGAGAGCGTTGCTGGCCGTCTCCCCCTTCACCCTGTGAAGAGGAGGGCGGGTTAGAATGGCATCCGGCTCCACTGACCTAAAATGCTGTTGTGAACACAACGGTACGACTCTTCCCCAGCATGCCTTGAAGACCTATGTCCTGATGGCAGGTCACAGAACCCTACCCAACCCCACCCCTAAACCAGTCCTGATTTGACGGGGAGCGGCTCTGCATTGCTAGCCTGCCTTACCTGGCTTCCAGCTGCATCCTGGTTTTCACTAACCAGATCGGGTTGGTGAGCGTGGCAGAGGTAATGCCTGGAGAACAGAAGAGGAAGACAGCCATAAGCACCAGGATCACGCTGACAGTTTGTGAGGAGGTGCTGATCTATCAGCTCTCTGAATTCTGCTTGGCAAGCTGCAGGCATTTGCAATTTGAGAATGACCTTGAGCTCCCTTGGGAGAAGAGACATTTAGGGCAGACTGATTCTCCTCTTCCCCCCCCATTCCAGCCTTTGTCTGCTGGGAATTAGCTCCTCTGCCTCCAACATAACCCTGCTACAGGCCCTCGTGTTACAAAGAGGCAGGAAAGAAGGGACTAAACTTGCAAGAGTGGAAGATTTTGTTAGAGAACTGGGATATATCAAGAGAAATGATTCTGCGAGTGGTCTAAATTACACACTGCCTTCTCCCTCTCACAGCTGAATGGAGCTCTTTTCCTGATAGCAGCTGAAGGGGTAAAGACTAGATCCATGACTTGAAGAGATGAGCCGAAGAAGAACGAAGAGTGAGAACATATTTTGGTTACTCAAGGAACTCACTGCTCCAGGTGTGCAGAGAGAAAACTTCAGAAGAGAGAGCAAGACTGATGGGAGCAGCAATGGGGAAGGAATGAAACCTGTTTACACCTACAGACAGAAGGACCCTTTGGCTCTGATTTGAGACAGAAGAGGCTCACCTGCACAGGCTGCTGACAGCATGTGTACTTTCTTGGACTCCGGTACAAGAACAGTGTTGAGCCTCTCCTTAACACCAGAATAGGCAGCAAAATATATAGCCCTGGTTGGAAAGAAATACAGAAGAGGTTACAGGTCACCTATGAGGGGCAGAGACAGCACTGCTATGGGGTCTCACTCCAGCTTTTCTTACTCCCAGCACAGGTTTGTCTAATGTGACATCAGATACCGTTTATACTAGGCCCACAGTGATCATCTTATCTTACAACTATGATCAGGAGGTCCAGAAAATGTCTGTGTGACGGGGTCCTGGGGCACAATAAGCACAAGGCCCAAACCGCTTTCAGAATGTGGAGCAATAGCTGTCATGAAGGCCCTTTCAAAAGTGTACAGCATAAGCTATCCTCAGGAAGCAGTACTCACCGGGAAGGAGCAACCCCAACAAGGTTTGGACCCAGACCTCGGAACAGGGATCGCACGCCTTCCTGCTCAAGGATCGCCCTACAGAAGGAAATTAACAGAGAAATCAGGAGAATAACTAAGGTGGGGGCTCTCTTGTTCCTCCTCCTTCTTCGTTCTTCAGTACTTCTTGTAGCATCCTCTCCTCACCTCCTGCCTTATCCTTTTTCTGCCCTACTCTCATTTTCTCTCCAACCACTTCTCTCTCCTTCAGTCCTTTCTTCCTGTTCTTGCTGACACCCTCACTCTGGGGCTGATCAAACCACTAGCTGAGAAATTTCTCAAAGTCCCAAAAGCTGCCTTGCAGACTCAGAGTTCAAAGCACAGATCGACTGTGAGAAGTAGATGTACCTGTGCTCTGATGAAACTTCCTACCGCACTTGCAGTTTCCAGAGCCTCAGCTCAAATGCTACTGCCATCTCTCTCTCCCCTTCTCTCTCCACCTGATGGCCAAACCTTCACCTCCCTGGTGTGACCATGCATGCTGCCCTACCCTACTCACCTCAGCAACTTGAGCACGCCAGGAGACGGTGGGGTGGGGTTCATCAGCCTCATGCTCATCCCCGGCAGCTGTATCTCGGAGAGGCACAGAGGCCGCAGTGTCAGTTGGGATGACTGCAGACGTGTCTTCACCACTTCCAGGGGACAGGTCAGGATGGCTCCAGCTGTGCCACCGCATCTAGGGAATAACAAGGGCATAACAGCCCGTGTAAGAATGACCCCTGTGCAGGAACAGGGCAATAATTCTGACCCTGCTCGTCCAACAACCTCTCCCCTCTAGGAGAGGAGGTTAGGTCCCCCAGCCTGCGTCAAAAATGACCTCCTGCTCCGACACTGATTAACGTAATAACGGCTTCGCTTGGGACATCTCCTGGCAGCCTCACTCTGAAACCTTACTCGGTATTTGAGACAAACAGTCCCAAGTCCATAGGGACTCAGCAGTCCCTCAGCTCAAAGCTGCTGATCTTTGCATTCAGAAGTTCCCAGAGCAAACATTTCTGCTGCCCAACCTCCCTGCAATGCCTTCTGCTGAGCTCACCAGGCACCGTGCCTCACACCTCCCCACAGCAGCATTGGCTCAGAGAGAGGCAGCACAAAACTCTCCCGCCCCTCAGCCTGCCCGTGTCCTCAACCCATAACCCATTCAGCCCTGCATCTGCAAGGCCCTGTCAGCAAGAGCTGTATTTTCTGCCAACAGCCAGGCTCACCCCCAGACTGACTTGCTTAACGAAAGCGGACCCTGACCTTCAAGCAGACAGAAGCTATTTTTGGAACGCGTGAACCATCACCATCAATCACTCTAGACACACCTCAGTAATGCTGAAAGGACACACATCCCCTTTTCCCCTTTCTGCCACCCAGGGACAAGTCAGAACCAGAGAACCGATACGTTCGGTTCTCAGCTTCCGCCCCTTCAGATCCTTTGACTGACAACCTTGTTCTTCTAGAGGATGCTCCGTACCTGAAAGACTGTTTTGAGATGAATTTGCATGGAACAGCCATGCAAGAGGCTTCGACGAACAGATGTTCATATCTGTTACAGCCAAACTCACTTTGTTTCACAAGAGATGGAGGCTTAAAAAAAGCTCACTCTGCTCCGAAGAAAGAAAAGCCAGCCAAAGAACTACAAGATATCAGGGAAGAATCAAGTATATCAACAGAATTACGTATGACGGCACAGAACAGCAAACGGCTGCAGTTCTGAAGAATTATTTTGGAAAAGTCTATACAGCTACAGTGCACGCATACATTGCTCTCCCAGCCTTTGCTCCTAGGGCTTCATTTATTATTGCCTGCAGATTAGGGGGAAAAAAAAAAAAAAAAAAAAAAAAAAGGAAGAGAGGCCTGGACTCCTATTGCATGAAGTCCAAGAGTTGAAGATCTGGCAGCTAGAAGGTTATGCAGCTAATGATGCTAGCAACTAGTTATGCTACTCCATCACACTCACGTTGCTTTGTCAAGCCCTCTGCAAATCGACGCAGTGGTGATGACTTGCAGAGCGGCTGATCGGCAGCAATTTCCCTCAGGAGCTACGGTGAGTGGTGGGAGTCTGGGATCAGGTGGAACATGACCGAAGAGCTGAGCTCGGGCTCAGAAAGCAACACAAAGCAAAGCAGTAAACGTCCTGGCTCAGGTTCTCTGGGTGAGCAAGCTGATCAAGCACGGACACCAAGACAGCCTATGCAGCGATCCAGGAGTCGCGTGAGGCAGGGCCTCCTTTTACAAAAGCCATGTTGATTCTTCCCATGTAGACCATATTCCTTCAGGGGTCCGACAGTCCTGCTCTTTACCATAGTTTCTACTAATTTGCCTGATACAGGCTCCAGACTTACAGCCCTGTTGTTTTCTTGACCAAAAGTGTAGTTTCAAGTTCAGGAGAAGATTGAGTACAGTGGTGACAGATCAAGATGTCTAAGAAGTCTGAATAGAGCAGTTTCAACTTCTTACCTACACGCTGAGCAAACACTACAACAGGACATTTAGAGAAGCAAGTCCTTGGTATCCTAAAGATTTTCTTCTCGAACAGTGCATAAGGAGGCACAACTTTATGTAATGTTTTCATAATATGTCTTCAAGAAGTCCCTACCTGAGCGTGGTCAGGATACGAAATTGAACCCACACCTCCAGTATATATAAAAGTTTCCTGAGTTCAAGTTCCTCAAGCTACTGATACGTATACGTAGTCGAGAAGAATTTTAAAAGCAATAATAAGAGTTAAAGAAATTGTTACTCCTTAGCGTGGTGGTCATTTAATCAGCAGTGAGAGTCCAAGGTAGAGGGGGACCTCTGAGCCACTATGGGTCAATGGTGAGACTAAGGAGGATTTTTCAGGGAGCAAAGACGACTGACTAAACAAAGCTAAGGAAATAAGGTGTACCAGCTGTTCAAAACTAGAAGAAATCTCAACTATGATGTCTTATCATTCACTGCACGATGATACAGCTGCTCACAAAGTATGAAAGGCATAGGTCTCCAAAATTCTTCTGTTTCAGGAGAAATGGAAAATGAGGTACTCTCGTCACAAAGAGATGAACTATTTTTCGGTCCAATACTAATGAAGGTGAAATTGAACAAAATCTAGTCAGAACGAACATTTTAAGATCAGCAGGCACAAAAAACCCATGGCCACGGATACTAAAAATAGCTGATTCAGGAAACTTGATACCTACAGATTTAAATGCTTAAGAAATGTGAGGGGACTGGGGAAATACGCTAGCCTAGAAGAGTTCTAATGTCTACTGGGACTAAAAAAAAAAGTGTATTTGTAATAATTTATGCTGCTAAGGTTATACGACCCGAGATTCATGCCAGAAGAGAATTATGGAATCAGATCACTATAGACTCAAAAGACACTTTGTACTAATCAATGTTGGTGGGGGAGGCTATATTGGTTTGTTTGTTTTGTATTTTTTTTATGGAACTTACCAAATAAAAACTGGATTCACAAAAGCAACTACAAAGATGTAACATACCTCAGCTTTGCAAAAAGTGAGCTTGACATCTCACAAAAACACACTTAGAGCCTTAGCGCTCTGTCTACAGCATAGACGGGCTAAAATCAGACCACAAAACCTCAAAAAGAAGAAAAAAAAAAAACTATCAGCCCCACTCTTTCCCTGGCTTGAAACCAGTTGTCAGAAAAAAAAAAAAAAAAAAAAAAAAATATAATCGAACAGCAGTAGTCCAGCAAGAGCTTAGGAAAATCACTTCTAGACTAGACCTAACAATTTTCAGTTTTTCCATCAACAGACAGGAGGTAACATTTTACTTTGGTAAAATCCATGGGTGACAAAGATTGTCACAGTACTGACCGAGGCTGCTAATTGAAGAAGGCAGGTAATTTTACCTTAGAAAACAGTCCTTGCCTCTAGATTTTGCTTTCACATTTTAAAAGGAAAACTGGGAAGTTTGAGGTGGCAGAAGAAAAGAGGATTAGTTGAGAGAAATAAAAAAACCCCACTGTTAACATTTTTTCAATGATCTGAAAAGGGTACGAGAACATGAACAGAGGTAACAAGGTTTACTGGTAATTCACATTTTAGCCCTTACTTAGGCTAGCCAAAAATTGAGGTGGCTTGAAGATCTTCATTTCAGAATAGCAATGCTAGGTCAGACAAATCTGCAGTTCAACCAGGATTCTGCTTAGGGAACAGGCAAATAAAGATCACCTATGGAAGAGCAGGAGAAATACTCATCTCCAGAACACTCTCCCTGCTTCCCGCAATTTTCAGCTCAGGAATTTCCTCAGCCAGAAATGTTGCGTTGCATTTAATAGCCTTCAACACACTCTTTTTCATTAATCTTTTTAAAGTGCTTTCTGGACACAGAAAAAGCTTTTACCCTCTAATATCCTGTGGCCAGGAGTCCCACAGTTTGACTGCACACTGTGTTAAGAGCTATGTTCTTGCATGAGTTTTGAACAAACCTCTCACAGGTTTCATGTGACGGTCCCCAGTTCTCGTACTAGAAAATAAAGTGAACAACTGTTCCTTCACCAGTGAGATCTGTTTCATTAGGTAAAACAGTAATATAAACTACGTACTGCAGCAATAACCTGATCTTCTTATTCATCTTATTCATCTCATGGGTTTTAATTAATTGTAATTCAAGGATTATTGTTCAGTGGGTGAGGACAGGACACAGACTTACAAAGCTCCCACTAGCGACGCTCCTGTCACTAGCCAAACTCTCATAGTTTTTCAGGAACCAAAGTGGAAAATAAGGATGAGGAAAAGCTAAGAAATATGAAAAAATACATTAAGAAAGGCTAAGATGCAGCGACCACATAGTTCAAAGGATAAACTAACAAAAGAGAATAACATATACAAAATAACACTGGGAAGACAGAGGGTAAGTACATATAAGCAAAGATCGACATAGCCCAACAACTGCATTAGCTGCAGAAAACCGGGAATTTACTAACTAAAAGCGATTAAACGAGGTGCAGATGCTATACCGCGGACCTCACTGTCACACAGACTCCAACAGGCTGCTGGAATTTGGAAAGGGATTAGGTGGCTGTTCAGGCAAGGGAGTTCTGCAGTTACTCGGCAAAGTCTGGAGGACCACAAGATCTTCTGCTTTAGGACATCATGAACTTAGAGCTCATTCTTTTTTGAGACTTAAATGATACATGTTTCTTAAAGAGAGGAAGGGTGAAATGCCGTGAGAGAAGGGCATGCTGCGAATTCAGAAGCACTGCTGGGATCCATGCTCCAAACGCCCGACTCACCAGAATCAGCCGCGCTGTTTAAAACCAGAGAAGACGTGCAGGAATCTCCGCCACGCGATGACGACGGAGAGTTGGCTGCCCTCCCAAAGACAAGGATGCTCCAGCACTGGCTCCGCTGAAGGGGCCTGGCGGTGCCTCTCGTTCCCCACTCAGCACCCCGCTCCCCTTGCCCCCCGTCCCCAGGCGGGATGAAACGCCAGGCGAAGGCCCCTGTGACTCCCGGGCAGGCTCCCCTTCTTCCCAAACTGCAGAGCCATACATTCACCCCGCCGGTGCCGTAGCAACGCGCCTACGTTTGAACCCGGCACAGCGAAGAAAGGGCGGGTGAGGATTAGGGGGCAAGGCAGGGTCTGGCACGGGGGAAGGCAGGGTCTCCTCTCCCCCGGCTCCCTGGCAGCCGCTGCCGGACGTGCGGCCCCGCGGTTCCCGCGCAAAGCGCGGCCGCGACCCGAGGCCCGCCCGCGGGGAGCGATGGTGCGGGCCGCCGCCGCAGGCCTCGCTCCTCAGGGCCGGGCAGGCCACGGGGAGGACGAGCCGCGGCGGCGGCCGGAGGGAGGGAACCCCCGGCCTGGCAGCAGGCGGGAGACGAAGACGGGCCCGGAGCTCCCCGGGGAGAGGGCGCCGTAGCCGCGGGGCCCGGGCCCATCGCGGGGAGGAGGACGGGCCCGGCGAGGCCCCGCGCCCAGACCAGCCCCGGTTCGCAACCAGGCCGCCTGTCCCGGGGCAGAGGCCGGCGGGGGCCACTCACCCTCCGGCGAGCAGGTGGAGCAGGGTGCTGTGCTGCGGCATGGCCCGGCGCTCTGCCCTGCCGCCCGCCCCGACCACCCCGCGGGCCGCCGCCGGGCCCGCCCGCCGCCCCGCGCAATTGGCTCCCGGCCGGCCGGAGGAGGCGCCCGGGCGGCCGCGGGGCCGGGCCCGCCGGCGGCGGCAGCGGAAGGGGCCGGGCCGGGGCGCCGCAAGCCGGGAGGGCGACGTGGGGAGGGGACCCCGGCCCGTGCCGCCCCGGGGACGGTGCCTCCCTCCCCTCTGGGGCCGAACCCCGGGCTCGCTCCTGCCGGGGGGGGACTCCGTGCTTTTGTGCTCTCGTTTCCCTCCTTGCAGATTTTCGGGTGCTAATTCGCACAGATCCTTTTGCCCAGCCACCCAAGATGGCCAAATAATTTCTTTGAGGTCCCACCACAGTGAAGTGATGGGTGCAAGAGCAGAGCCTAGTCGTTCCTGACTCTCATCCTTGCTCGGTGGGTCCACAGAAGCTTCCTTGGATGTTTGGTTTTATATTCAACCAGCCAACGCGTTTCAGACAAAAAAACCCTCAGAACAAATTAGACCCGTGATTTTGAAGTTCGAAGGATCAGTATGTCAAAGATGGGGAATATTCAGGGCCAAAAGATCCCGTGGTGCTTTTGCAATTGCAAAGTTTCAGATGGCGTCAGAGTTCACCGAATATCATCTTCCTTGCAAAAAACCAGAACGTACATCAACATCATGCTCTTGCCAAAAAGGCACACATCATATCAGCTGGTATGGCTAGAAGCATGGCCTGTAGGTCAGATGAAATAAGCTGTCAGATCGACTCCGTACCACTGTGACTTCAGCACTCACAGCGCTGAGTGACACAGGACCGAGTGTCCAGTTTGTGGTGAACCCACAGAGGGGAACAAAAAATGCCTTCTTTGCCTCAGCCTTTAATAGTCAGACCAGTTGTTCTTGGATTACCCGGCCTCCTGAGCTGGAAGACAAGGACGGGGAGAAGAATGAAGCCCCTATAATCCAAGGGGAAATGGTCAGCGACCTGCTACACCACGTAGACATGCACAAGTCTATGGGGCCAGATGGGATTCACCCAAGGGTACTGAGGGAGCTGGCGGAGGTGCTCACCAAGCCACTTTCCATCATCTATCAGCAGTCCTGGCTCACTGGGGAGGTCCCAGTGGACTGGAGGTTAGCAAATGTGATGCCCACCTACAAGAAGGGTTGGAACGAGGATCCGGGGAACTACAGCCCTGTCAGCCTGACCTCGGTGCCGGGGAAGGTCATGGAGCAGATCATCCTGAGTGCCATCACGCGGCACATACGGGACAACCAGGGGATCAGGCCCAGTCAGCGTGGGTTTATGAAAGGCAGGTCCTGCTTGACGAACCTGATCTCCTTCTGTGACAAGGTGACTCGCATAGCGGATGAGGGAAAGGCTGTGGGTGTTGTCTGCCTGGACTTCAGTAAGGCCTTTGACACCATTGCCCACAGCATTCTCCTGGAGAAACCGGCTGCTTACGGCTTGGACAGGCATATTCTTCGCTGGGTGGATGGCCGGGCCCAGAGAGTTCTGGTGAATGGAGTCAAATCCAGTTGGTCACCAGTGGTGTCCCCAGGGCTCAGTGCTGGGGCCGGTTCTGTTTAATGCCTTTATCAATGATCTGGACGAGGGGATCGAGGGCACCCTCAGTCAGTTCGCAGGTGACACCAAGCTGGGCGGGAGCGTTGATCTGCTGGAGGGCAGGGAGGCCCTGCAGAGGGCCCTGGCCAGGCTGGGGCGATGGGCCCAGGCCACTGGGTGAGGGTCAGCAAGGCTCAGGGCCGGGTCCTGCCCTTGGGTCACAACAACCCCAGGCACCGCTGCAGGTGTGGGGAGGAGCGGCTGGGAGCTGCCCAAAGGGAAAGGACCTGCGGGTGTTGGTCGACAGCCGGCTGAACATGAGCCAGCAGTGTGCCCAGGTGGCCAAGAGGGCCAATGGCATCCTGGCTTGTATCAGGAATAGTGTGGCCAGCAGGAGCAGGGAGGTGATGGTGCCCCTGTGCTGGGCACTGGTGAGGCCGCCCCTCGAGTGCTGTGCTCAGCGCTGGGCCCCTCACCCCAAGAAGGCCATGGAGGGGCTGGAGCGTGGCCAGAGCAGGGCAGCGAGGCTGGGGCAGGGGCTGGAGCCCAAGGCTGGGGAGGAGCGGCTGGGGGAGCTGGGGGTGCTCAGCCTGGAGAAGAGGAGGCTGAGGGGAGCCCTCATCGCTCTCTGCAACTGCCTGACAGGAGGCTGGAGCCGGGGGGGTCGGTCTCTTCTCCCCAGGAACAAGCGATGGGACGAGAGGGAACGGCCTCAAGCTGTGCCAGGGGAGGTTTGGGTTGGATATTAGGAAAAACTTCTTCCCCCAAAGGGCTGTCAGGCCCTGGCACAGGCTGCCCAGGGAAGGGGTTGAGTCTCCATCCCTGGAGGTATTTAAAAGCCAGGTAGATGTTTTGCTTAGGAACATGGTTTAGTGGTGGACTTGGTAGTGCTGGGTTTATGGCTGGGCTTGATGATCTTAAAGGTCTTTTCCAACCTAAATGATTGTGTGATTCTATGATTCTAACTCACCTGGGCCATCCCAGCAGGAGGATAGAAACAATTGTAGTGTGTAGTCTAGAGAAAAAGGAATTGAGGGAGGCATGGCAACTGACCTAAAGTACATCGAAAGATACTTCAAAGAGGAAATGAATAATTACGTTATCTGTGGTGGAGACGAAAATAACTATTAGCCCACCAATAGTGTCTGTCACTACATGGGCAGCAAGGAGAAGACCAGTAAAAGGACCGGCCTTCTGGTCAGTCAAATGTAAAATCGACCAAAGATACTAAGAAGTTGCAAGTATTTTTCACTTGTCTTCACCGTGATGAAGATCTACTACTACTCACTAGGTGAGTACCTTAAATAGCACCAATGACAAGTGGGTAAAAAGTCATTCTAGATTTCCAAGCGCTTCGGCAAAGTCAACGCTTTCAGACCAGTTAGGCTTGATGCAATTCATCCTGTGATGGCTGGAGAACTGGCTGAAGCAATGTCAGGCCCACTGGCAGTTATCTTTGAGATCTCCAGAGAATGGAGAGGTTCAGAAGACTGGAAAAGGCCAAATATATTGGCTGTTTAAAAAAAAAAAAAAGGATCTGAGGAATTACTGGCCAGCTATCGTCACTTTACTGCCTCCCCCTGTGATACTGGAACAAATAAACATTAAGCAGACAACTCACATTTTCCATTTGCCAAAAAAAAAAGAAATCAAGTCAAACCAATCTTTCACAGTAGACTAACAGGTCTTGTGGATAAGGAAGTAACAACAGATGTTACATATTTTGACTTCAGTAAAGATTTTTATTCTGTTTCATCTGTCAGTCTTACAAACAAGCTAGGAAACATGGGAAACTGGATCTACTGAAATCACTGTTAGGAGAGTCCGATGCTGATTAGAAAACTCTAAGATTGGTTTTCAATGGTACGCTGCCTATCTGGAGAAAAGTATCAAGAAGGAGTCCTGCAGAGATCTGTTCTCGGTGTGGTATTAATAGCTTCTTCAGTGATTTATACAGTGGACTAGAAAGTGTGCCTATTAAATTTGCAGACAACGCTAACCTGAGAGGGGATGCAATATATTTGGAAGACAAAATTAGTATTTAAATGGTCTCAATCAAAGGGAGAAATGGCCTGAAAGAGTAGAACACCATTTAATAAAAGCCTGTGCAAAGTTCTGCACGTGGAAAGAAATAATGAATTTGACAAAGTTAGGATGGGGAATAGCTAGGTAGAGACCTCCATTTTGTCACTGGTCCCCCATCAGGCCCAGGACCTTCAGCAGAGTACTGGCTACCATCAAATTCAGACTGGCTGAAGGATGCGGAGCCCGGAATAGCCTTTTCAGGAACTGTGCAACTTGCTTTTCTCACCTCTCGAAGAGTTATCGAGGCCCCCTGATATTTCACTTCTTACTGCCAAAATATTTACACTTCTCATGCAAGGGTCCATTGACTTTGCTCCTTTTCCTGCCAACTTTAGATCAGACCCTTTGCTTTCTACCTGCAAACAGAAATATCTGTGGATTCAGCAGGATACTTATCCACCGACAGCTATAGCTGCTGTTGTCCTGGATGCTCTGCCACCGCTGCCACTTCTGATTCCTTTAGTTGCATCACAGTCTTTCGGGACTGTAAGGGCTAAATGGGGCCGTCCAACTTTTCCTTCTGTTTTCTTTGCTCTGGGTCTAAGACTTAGAAAGTCTCACTCTGCGAGGTCTCTTTCTGTACCTTCAGATGAAGGGGCACCCATGCCTCACTCTTAGGCAATGGCAAACTGTGACTGAGCCATGGAAGATCCTTTCTGAAGGCCTCCTACAGGCTGTCTTCAGACTGGTGCAAATGATACTGTGACAATTTCAGTAGGTCACAGGATCGCTTAATGTTGGAACTGGTTCAGTGATAAGCACTCCTTTGCAGGAGTCTTGGTGAGCCTGAAAGCAGCCAAGAGCCAGGGAAGAGAAACCATCTTCCCAGGAGAAGAGAAAGAGGGGAAGAGAAAAGAAGAGAGGACGGACTGTTCCTCAGTGTGTCTTGTCCCTGCAGGCAGCAGCGATGACCCTGGGTGTGTTCCCTGTGGGGCCTGTTCTTGCTGCTCAGACGGAAGAAGGGGGGCTGTGGGGACATTCTTACAGAGCAGTCTTTCCGAGTCCCTGTCCTGAACCAGTAGGCCAGGCTGGACAGGTATCATAGGCTGGTGTCATGGGCATACCCCAAGACCCTCATACAAATGTTTATAAATCAAAACTGCTTCATCTTGACTTCTTCACTGCTCAGTCTCTGATGGCTTTTGGATTTCTGGCCATGCCTTATCTCAATGCTTACTCTCCCCTTCTCCATGCCTTTGTGCAGTCTATTGTTTTTCCTAGGAGCAGCACTGTCCGTCTGTTCTTCTTGAAAGTAATTCAGGATTCTGCCCAAAAGCCTCCTCCCTCTGTCTCTCTCTTCCAGTGCACTTGCTAACCCTTGATCACACTGAGCATATACAGCACTGGCATTTGGTAATAGCAGGTGAGTCTTGTTTGTCATTCCAGGGACTTCATTCTGGAAGGGCTGGGTTAGTGCACTCATAGTCCTAGGATGACTACAACTTACAGGCAAGTAGGGAGCAATATCAGACGGCAGACATCTGGAAGAGTGGAATGTATTGTGCCAGCGTTACATAGCGTGTGCAGCCTCGGTCGCCATGTGTAAGAGTGGCTATGTAAATGTCTTTTTAAGTGTCGCCATCGTAATGCAGCTGCCTGCCAGATATAGGGCGCTTCCACATCAGTGCCTGAATGGATGTCTGAAGTGTGCTTTCAAAGTGAATCTTCCAGTAATCCCCGCTTGCTGGGCTTTGGTTTGTACTGGAGAACAGTCGCGGTGTACGAACTAGATTCCTTTCAGGTGGCGCTAAGCCATACACAGGAGCACACCTCCTGCACTTCAACCACTAATTGGTGTGCAGTCCATGGGACCAGGGAAGACGTAATCCAAAGTAAAGCTTCCCAAACATGTTTGGTGTGGATGCTGGATTTCCAGCCCCAACTCTATCACTTTAAAGCTTTGCTCTTGTTGAGCCATACTACGTGCTAGCACAGAACTGGCTGCAGATGTCATATGCATTTCAAAGCTGCAAGGAGAGCAGTCAAGAAGACTTACTGCCAAAGAACAGTGTCTAAAACAGCGCCAGACGTCAGTTTTTGGATAGATGAACTGCATCTGGGAAGTCTGGAGAGGAGCCTGCAGAGGAGCAGGTTTCTTTTGAAAAGGAGAAGATGGGATTTGATTCTGAAAACAATTTATTTCTAGCACCCTAATGTCACAGGAGGCAGTACACATTATGCAAACGCCTTTTTGTGCTTTTCCCATTCTTTTAGAGGCTATACACGAATGAGCTCTGATTTTCCAGGCAGTTTGCTCTTCCTTTGGAATCACATATAGAAGCATGAAAACTGTAAAGGAGTTGACATTTCTATGGTTTATCTGAAGCCATCACATACTTTTCAGCTAAATGCAGGCACTTTTAACCTGTTACCACCAGCTGCAATATTTTAGTGATCCCAAAGCAAATAATTAAAATAGCAGTCCGTCAGCCAGATCATAGAATAGAATCATAGAATCACAGAATTGTTTAGGTTGGAAAAGACCTTTAAGATCATCGAGTCCAACCGTTAACCCAGCACTGCCAAGGCCACCACTAAACCATGTCCCCAAGCACCACATCTCCCTGGCTTTGAAATCCCTCCAGGGATGGGGACTCAGCCCCTTCCCTGGGCAGCCTGGGCCAGGGCCTGACAGCCCTTTGGGGGAAGAAGTTTTTCCTAATATCCAACCTAACCCTGCCCTGGCGCAGCTTGAGGCCGTTCCCTCTCGTCCCATCGCTTGTTCCTGGGGAGAAGAGACCGACCCCCACCCCGCTACAGCCTCCTTTCAGGCAGTTGCAGAGAGCGATGAGGGCTCCCCTCAGCCTCCTCTTCTCCAGGCTGAGCACCCCCAGTTCCCCCAGCCGCTCCTCCCCAGCCTTGGGCTCCAGCCCCTGCCCCAGCCTCGCTGCCCTGCTCTGGCCACGCTCCAGCCCCTCCATGGCCTTCTTGGGGTGAGGGGCCCAGCGCTGAGCACAGCACTCGAGGGGCGGCCTCACCAGTGCCCAGTACAGGGGCACCATCACCTCCCTGGTCCTGCTGGCCACACTGTTTCTGATACAAGCCAGGATGCCATTGGCCCTCTTGGCCACCTGGGCACACTGCTGGCTCATGTTCAGCCGGTTGTCGACCAACACCCCCAGGCCCTTTCCCGCCGGGCAGCTCCCAGCCACTCCTCCCCGCACCTGCAGCGGTGCCTGGGGTTGTTGTGACCCAAGGGCAGGACCCGGCCCTGAGCCTTGCTGACCCTCACCCCGTGGCCTGGGCCCATCGCCCCAGCCTGGCCAGGGCCCTCTGCAGGGCCTCCCTGCCCGCCAGCAGATCAACGCTCCCGCCCAGCTGAGTGTCGCCTGCGAACTGACTGAGGGTGCCCTCGATCCCCTCGTCCAGATCATTGATAAAGGCATTAAACAGAACCGGCCCCAGCACTGAGCCCTGGGGACACCACTGGTGACCGGCCGCCAGCTGGATTTGGCTCCATTCACCACCACTCCCTGGGCCCGGCCATCAGCCAGGTTTTACCCAGCAAAGCGTACGCCCGTCCAAGCCCTGAGCAGCCGGTTTCTCCAGGAGAATGCTGTGGGCAACGGTGTCAAAGGCCTTACTGAAGTCCAGGCAGACAACACCCGCAGCCTTCCCCTCACCTTGTCCCAGAACGTGGTGATGAGATGAACGTGTGCTACTCGCACGTACCACGGGAACCTCCTCTTCTCCGCTCTGCAGTTCCACCGCGGTGAGCGGTGAACAGGGCACCAACGCCGCGCCAGACCTGCTGCTCTAAATCTACGTAGCGTGTTTATTAACTCTGCGACATAATTTTAATGATGTAGTATAACATGAGGCATATTTCTGCAGTATATATATGTACATACCATATACGCACCGCTTCGCTCCAGCGGCGGGGACTGGCAAAGCCCGTGCTGGCATGCCCGTCCTCCCCGCCGCCGGTGCTGGCCCAACGCCGGCGGGACTCTGGCCCTTTAAGAGGCTCTGGTGCCTGGCCCTTTAAGAGCTGGCCCCGCCCCCCTACCCCGTGAGCGCCGCGAGCCCCGGCCGCCCCAGGTACGGAGCCGGGCGGGGGGGTCCCGCCGCGCCGCGCCCTCTCCTCCGTCCGCCCGGGGCCGGGCGCGCCGGGTCCGGGCCGGGGTTCCGCCGCCCGGGCGGCTGGCGGCAGGGGCGGGCGGGGGCGCGGGGCTCGTCGGGGCGGCCGCGGCCTTGACGTCCGTGGCGAGCGGGGTGTCCTCTGCCGGCGGGGCGGGGGTGGAGGGAGCCGCTGGCGGGGGGGGGGGTCCCGCTGCCCGGGGCGGCGGAGGTTCTTCCCGGCCATGGCAGCCGTGACCGCGCTCGGCCGCGCTGGGAGCCGGCGGCGGCGGGGGGGGGGGGGGGCTGGGGGCGCGGCCGTCTGCCTCCGGGCCGGGCCCGGGGGCCCCCCGGCCGGGCAGGTTGGGGGGCGGCCGGTGTGTCGTCGTCCCCCCCCCCGCAGGCTCCCGGGGAGGGGGGCAGCGGGGTCGGGGCTCCGCCTGACGCTCACCCGGTGTCCGTGCCGCCCCGGCGCCAGGTGCAGGCCCGGTGGGGTTTGGAGCCGACCTTCCCTCCTTCCCTCCCTCCCTGCCTGGCGCCATGGCCATGAGGGAGCTGGTGGAACCGGAGTGCGGGGGCTCCAACCCCCTGATGAAGCTGGCCGGCCACTTCACCCAGGACAAAGCCTTGCGGCAGGAAGGACTTCAGGGCCCGCTGGCCTGGCCCCCCGGCGCTCCCGGGGCTACAGCCGTGAGTGTTGCCGGTGGCTCGGGTCGCTGAGGTGGGGCTGGGTCAGGCAGCACGGGAGGGGGGCGGGCGGTGCGGGGGGCTGTTGGCGCAGGTAGGGGCGGTGGTGGGGTTTTTTTTTTGGGGGGGGGGGGAGGGAAGGGGGAAAAAAGGCCCACGGGGTCACCCGGGTTGTGCTGCGGGGTTGTGGGGTGAGGGCCTGCCTGTGGAAGCTGGATGACGGGCACTCGGGGGGTGTCGGTGGCTGTGGGGAGCTGTGTCCTGGGTTGTGTCAGGAACAGCGTGGCCAGCAGGACCGGGGCAGGGATCGTCCCCCTGTGCTGGGCACTGGTGAGGCCGCCCCTCAAATCCTGTGCACCCTCAGTCAGTTTGCAGATGGCGCCAAGTTGGGTGGAAGTGTCGATCTGCTGGAGGGCAGGGAGGCCCTGCAGAGGGCCCTGGCCAGGCTGGGTCGATGGGCCCAGGCCACTGGGTGAGGGTCAGCAAGGCTCAGGGCCGGGTCCTGCCCTTGGGTCACAACAACCCCAGGCACCGCTGCAGGTGTGGGGAGGAGCGGCTGGGAGCTGCCCAAAGGGAAAGGACCAGGGGGTGTTGGTTGACAGCCGCTGAACATGAGCCAGCAGTGTGCTCAGGTGGCCAAGAGGGCCAATGGCACCCTGGCTTGTATCAGGAACGGTGTGGCCAGCAGGAGCAGGGAGGTGAGAGTGCCCCTGTACTGGGCACTGGTGAGGCCGCACTTCAAATCCTGTGCTCAGTGTTGGGCACAAGTCTTATGAGGAGCGGCTGAGGGAGCTGGGGTTGTTTAGTCTGGAGAAGAGGGGGCTGAGGGGAGCCCTCATTGCTCTCTGCAACTGCCTGAAAGGAGGCTGGAGCCGGGGGGGTTTGGTCTCTTCTCCCCAGGAACAAGCGATGGGACGAGAGGGAACGGCCTCAAGCTGCACCAGGGCAGGTTTGGGTTGGATATTAGGAAAAATTCCTTCACGGAAAGGGCTGTCAGGCCCTGGCCCAGGCTGCCCAGGGCAGGGGCTGAGTCCCCATCCCTGGAGGGATTTCAAAGCTGGGGAGATGTGGTGCTTGGGGACATGGTTTAGTGGCAGCCTCGGCAGCGCTGGGTTAACGGTTGGACTCAATGATCTTCAAGGTCTTTCCCTACCTTAACGATTCTATGATTCTGTGCCTTACTGTGACAGGCCTTAACCGAGAAAGTGGTGGGAGGGGGGTTGGACAGTATCACTCAAGGTATTCCTGCTCCTTTAGCTTCCATGTAAGCAGGCAGTGGATGCAAGAAAATGCTGACAGCCTAAGCTCCAGGAAGAGGAAGATGTAAACGAATCGGATCATGGGATGTGTGTGGAGAGGGGTATGGCGTTAAAGCTGTTGGGATAATTGCTCACTGTTCCCTGTAGGTATCCAAACCACTGGGAGTGGCCACCGAAGATGAGGTAAGAACAGATTGATGCATCTCCTTACTTCTTTTCTCATCAACACTGTTTGCTATTTTTCCCCTTACCTGATATTAATCTTTCCTTCTGACAAGCTCGTTTCTTTCTCTCATGCTCCATGGCTCTGCTGGTTCATCTTTTATGCTGTGTTTCTAATCCATCTCTCTCTTTGGCAGCTGGTTGGAGAGTTCCTGCAAGAGCAGAATGCCCCTTTACTGTCCCGTGCACCCCAGACCTTTAAGATGGATGACCTGTTGGCTGAGATGCAAGAGATTGAACAGTCAAACTTCCGACAGGCCCCTCAGCGAGGTGAGGGGAGCTAGAGTAGGTGGAGAGCTGGAAAAGATCTTGGTGTTACAGTTAAGCTCCTAGCAGGGTGGTTCCCATCTTGTGAGACTGTATCTGCAGTATTGTTTCCAGATTTGGGCTTCCCAGTATACGGAGATGCAAGTCCAGTAGAGATCAGTAAGGTGTTCAGGGTCTGGAATACATGGTGTAAGATGAAAGGCTGAGGGAACTGGGTTTGTTCAGCCTGGAGAAGAGGAGTCTGGGGGGTGGAGCGTCTTGTTGCTGTCTTCAGCAGCCACGGCCAGGATCTTCGCAGCGTTACACAGCGAAAGGACAAGGGACAATGGACACAACTTGCGGAAAGGGGAACTGTCTAGATGTAAGGACACGCTTCCCTTGGAGGGCGGTTCAGTACTGGAACAGGTGCCTAGGGAGGCTGGGGAATTGCCAGCCTTGGACAAGTTCAGAAGTTACCTGATGAATGCCCTGAGCAACGTAATCTCTAGCTTTAATGTTAGCCTGCTGTGAGGACACTAGCAACCTCCAGAGATTCCTTTGAAGCGGAATTTTACTCTGTGATTTTATTATAACAAAAGAGAAAGATCAGAGATGATGACGGCTAGCCTGGAACACTTCAGTGATGCCTTTGAGTCCTCCAGTCCTCACTTCTGTTTTTTTTTTTTCTTCTTGTAGCTCCAGGTGTGGCAGCCCTGGCCCTGTCTGAAAACTGGACCCAGGAATTCTTGGCTGCAGCAGACAGTGCTGGTGATGTCTCTTCGGATTACAATGAGGCTGACTGGTCACAGGAGTTCATTGCTGAAGTGACAGGTGAAGGGTCCCTTTTGGGATTACTGTCACGATGTTGCCCATCATGTGCCCGTGTGTCGTGGAGAGTTACTGAATGTGAAATTGGAGTAATGCTTTGGGCCCAGCAGTCAGCGTTTACTGTAGCAGCTTTAACTGGGGGAAAATAAAAGCTGCTTTGCAATGGCTTAGCCAAATTGTGAACAATGTGTGTGGAAGCTCAGGTGTAAGGGTCTTGTTTTTAGCTTAGGTTACTTGGAGAACTTAGGAGAAGCAGGCTATTCAAGCTGCTTTTATAAAAATGATTATGATTCAACTGATGCAAATTCTGGAGTTGGTCTGGTACTGCTTCTTACTTACATATTCTTTAATTCCCTCTCTTAAGGCTAAATTTGCCTTTGGTACAAAGGTAAATATTGTTTAGTGTGCTTTGGCCAAATACTTTTTGTCCGTTTCATGGAGATAGAGGGATGTTGCACCTTGAAAGTGTGCAAAGGGAATGTTTCTGGCGCAAAGGTTAGGCTTTCTGTTTCTAGCAAGCTGGTGGCTTATCTGAAAAGCCATCCTGCGTCGCGTGTAGAGCTGGGGCTGGAATAGGGTCCTGTTACCATCCATGACCTAATCTGGAAGTTATGAATAAGATTTAAATAGACGCCATTCTCTTCTCCAGGAGTGGCCACTGTCAAGAGCCGGGTAGTCCCCTTCTTTGACCTTCACTCTTTATAATTCTGGGAATATAAATCAGCATTTACCAAGGTCTTTGAGAAAGTTCTGATGAAAACCCAGTGCTTTGTAGGCTGTGCTTTTGACAGAGGCTTGTAACGCATTGCGAATTTTCTTGCCCTACATAGTGTCCCACATGGAGTAGACGAATAAGTTGTGACGTGAAAGTAGAAAATCATAAGGTTATTGGCACCACAGTGGCATCTGTATTAATACACAGTCTGAACCTGATTGATTTTTAGATCAGAATTGATTGATTTTTAGATCAGAATAAACAAAGTTGGAAGAAACAAGCATGAACAATCTTTCTTTGGAGTGGTCTTCTCTGTATGTTAGCTAACTGTGTGTAAAGTGGAGAGAGCAAAATCTGCAGTTAATCTGAGTGACGGTCTGCCTGTCTTACTCTTCTCCCCATTATTCCTGATATCCTATGCAGATCCGCTGTCTGTGTCTCCTGCCAAGTGGGCAGAAGAATACCTAGAGCAGTCAGAGGAGAAACTGTGGCTTGGGGAATCTGAAGACCAGTCTTTGGCGGATAAATGGTGAGTCTGTCTCCTTAACACTAGTTATTGCTGCTAGGCCCTTGGGTGGGTGAAGTTTGGATAGGTGATAGAAATCTGCTAGGGCCTGAATGCTTTTGAGTAATTTAACCTAGGCTGATGTTCTCAGGCCTTTGGTTTCAGAGAAAGGAGGAAACAGTGCTCGGAGACTGAAATTTTTAAGAGATCCTAGCTTTTTTATTTTCTAGTTCAAGGAAGATACTGCGATCATGTAGGCTAACTTAATCTCATGCCTAATGCAGAGCTCCTTAAAGTGATTTCAGGAACTTTCAGGAGTTCCTAATCAAGCAGAACTTTTTTCCACAACAGATGCACAATCTAAAAAAAGATTTAAAGATCTCAAGTACTAGACTCTACTAGTTGTAAACTTCCGTCGCTTTATTCTCCCTATGTGACAAACCACATCCAGCCTTTCCACTGCATATGTCTAGATTCAGCCTTCCAGACATTATTTTCATGTGTCTTTGTGTGGTAGATTAAAGAACAGTCTGCTACTACGGATCTTTTCTGTATAGGTACTGTTGACTACGGTCAAGTTTTTTCAGTTAACGAAACAAAACACAAGCAAGCAATTTGGGCTCTTTAGATCTTTCCCTAAAAGAGATTTTTTGCATATTTGGATTCTACTGCCTCCTGGCTCTTGCCTTTTCTGATACCTTCCTGCAAATATGGACATTTCTGAGTTATTGCTGCCAGTTCCAAAGACTTCACCGCGACTGAATGTAGTGGTAACACCTGGAACTGGTCCTGTCCCGCTGTAAGCCAGACAACATACTGAGTTGTGTGCTTGCTATGAGCCCTCAGTCCTCTGTGGAGTTGACGCTTTTCCAAGACACTGTTCCTCTTCCATGAGCCCGACCTACTTTCTTTGTTCCTAGGTCTATGACCTTGTTTTTGGTAGTGCAAGTTAAAACTTGCAATGCCTGATGGCATGTGAGCTTGCCAAGGAATTCAGACTGTTCTGCAGAACTGTGCTGTCACTGTAATTGTTTAATTCTGCTACTGTTTGTGTCAGTCACTTGCACAGTTAACCTAGTAGTAATTTTGAATTTTTACAGGTCGATAAAGGTACTGAATCACTTAGGAGAGCCCCAGAGTCTTTGAGGAAGGGTTGTGTCCCTCAGTACTGTTGTCTGGCCCATTGTGTAGACAGTTGTTAGTGAAAGAGTTCACTGCTGCCTGGTGTCCAGCTCTCTCTTTCCCTTTTACTGCCTCTGAACACAGGTATGAGGAATATCAACCTGAGGATGATCTTAAGAAAACTGTTAGTGACTTCCTCTCTAAAGTGGATGATCCAAAACTCAAGAATTCTGAGGTAAGAAATTCCCTGACTGGGACTGACAGATTAGTGTGAATAAGGGGTGTGGGGAATTGAGAAGGGGAAGACAGTAAAGGAACAAAGCCTCCTGCTGTCCCGTGTTGCCATTTCTTCCCTGATTCCTAGAAGTTGAACCCTACGATCCACTCTAGATATTATACATCTCTACCACATGACTCTGGTGAAGTCCTGTCCTCCCCACCTTTTCGGGCCTTTTGTGCTCACTTTGCAGAGAGAAGTCCTCTTATTGAAGGAGGGGGCGCACGGGCAGAGGGCTTGTTGGCAAAGCATCTACCCAGCTCCACCCTTGTTTCATTTCTCTGCCACAGTTCCTAAAGTTTGTCCGCCAGATCGGAGATGGGAGGGTATCGATCGAAGCTAATCAGGTGACCCACAGAGACCAAGATCAGGCAGAGCAATGGGCAGCTGAGTTTATACAGCAGCAGGTAGGAGCCCCAGCCCTATGTGCTCCGAAGGAGGAAAGCTTTTTGCCACAAGGCACAGTCTGGGAGCGAGGGAGAAGGGCAAGTCCAACTCTCAGCAATGCTCTACTAATGGCTAGGTTGGGGGAGGCAAGGGAGGGGCTGTTGGGCTCTTCTTAGCAGAGTCTAGCCAGAAGCTGGGGAAGTATTTGGGCAGTGTGAGTTTTCTCATCTCCCGTAGCACCTGGGAGGAAGGGGATATCCAAATGAACTCCTTTCCGCTTTACAGGCCATCAGTTCTCGCTGATGGGGAGGAGGGGTCATCGTGGACCCTCCTGCTGTTTTGGGATGTGCCCTGAGGTTGCCAAATTCTAAAAAGAAAGATGTATTTCTGTTTCCAAACTCCCAGGGGGCATCCGATGCCTGGGTGGATCAATTTGCGCGATCTGGGAACATGTCAACTCTTGATACGGAATTTGAGCAGGCAAAGACTGCTGTGGAGGTAAAGCTGACGGAGGAGGAGGGCTGGGGTACCAACTGAGAGCCCATGGGAGGGCTACCTCTCCTTTGCATGCTCTGAGGAGGGCTAGAAACATTTAAGAGGGTGTTCTCCGGGGTGTCTATAGAGCTCAGTTTATGGTTGAGGTACTCCGGTCACATTCTGTTCTTCCTGCAGTCAGATGTTGACTTCTGGGACAAACTCCAGGCAGAATGGGAGGAGATGGCCAAGAGAGATGCAGAGGCTCACCCATGGCTCTCTGATTATGAAGACATCAGCTCCTCATCGTATGACAAGGTAATAGAGAACAAGGTCTCTCAGCCCTAGCGCTGTGATGGACTGCCTCGGGGGGACCGGCAGTATGTCCGCCTCTCAGGTCAGCTCCACAGATCTCCAGTGCTGCTAGGATTCCTTCTCACGCTGATCTTCTGCTGTCACTTGCGCCCTCATCCCAGACGAGCTGGGGTTAAGCAAATACTGTTTTCACTTGTGCTTGTCTGCAAATGCTGTCTAGTTCTTGTCCAACACCAAGTACTAGTTCATGCTGGGATTCTTTGCAATGAGTGCAAGCGTTGTTGCTGCGTCCCTCCCCACCCCCCAAGCTGATAGGACCCACACCAGATGTTTAGTCTCTGTTGCAACTTATTCCAGGTCTGGTTTGGGGGAATTTTTCAGCACAGAGCAGGCAGGAAGAAGAGCCATTGTTCTCTGCTCTGCTACAAACTAGCAGAGAGGAGGAGGTGCTGGCTGGTCTGCAGTTTGAGTGTTTCTGATGCAGCAAGACTAGACTGTGCTGTAGAGAGTGCTTTTCTCCCTAAGCCTCTCCTGGCATTAGCCCCTGTCTCTTTTCCCTGCTAGGGTTACCAGTTTGAGGAAGATAATCCCATGAGAGATCACCCGGATGCATTTGAAGAGGGGCGGAAGCGCTTGGAGGAAGGTGACCTCCCCAACGCTGTCTTGCTCTTTGAGGCTGCAGTGCAACAGAAGCCCGACCATATGGAGGTGAGTGAGAGCAGAGACAACAGGCCTTGGCCATGTGTCCTGCTACTTGGATCCTTGCCTTGTGAGGTGTCAGGGTGTGTGTAGAAAACTCATTTCAGTGTTAGGAGCTGTGCAGGGTGTATGAAAACATCTCCTTTTTCTGTGGCTCTGGGTATGTAGCTGATGTATGTGAATCCCCAGGAGGGCTGTGGGCAAGGAGGTTTATGACTAAGGTCAGTTACGAAAAACGCAAAGGCTCTGGCCCAGAGCTGTGTAAAAATCTTTGGAGCACATGAGACTGTGCATGGAGCAAAGACAAGGAGATCTCATCTCTTAAATTGCTTCTGTGGAAGTCGTAAAGACATTTTCAAGTTTGGAGGTGCTTATGGCAGATGATAGCTGCTTTCAATATCTGTATTAAAGACTAATTCTGAGCAGCTTGTTAGACTAGGGGTCTTGGTTAGGTCTTCCATTTAGATGTCAGGAGAAGAGGTAACCCAAAAGAGTTGAGAGAGATGGCTCGGGTGTCTTCACAGTCTTCATTTGAAGCTGTGGGCCAGAGAATTATTTTTATACTGAAGACAAGTTTCCAGCTCCTAATTCAGTGAATACTTATTTCCATAAAGCATTTCAGCTTCTGCAGGCTGGATTGAGAAATGGAATAGTCTGTGCGCCTTTCTCCAGAGGTAGAGGACCTGGAGAGCCTCGGGAGGAACAGGGAGAATGCAAATACACCCATGTTGTCCGTTTCTGGAGTGCCTGCCTCGAGGACCCAGGGATGATGATTCTCAGTGTGTCTGCTAATTATATATGATTGGAAATACCTAATTTGTTAATGCTGAGGCTTAGATGAGAGTGACCTCTTGGAACAGAGGTTCTTGGCTTCTGGCAATACAGGCATCTAACTTTCTAGGGTACTGGGAGTAGGCAAAAAGTAAGCAGAGGTTTTGGAGATCCACTTTAGATTTAAAGTGGTCAAAAGGTGTCGCTAATATTCCTTTAGGATCGGCACTCTCTTCTCATAGGCAGTGTGGGCTGCACGCTGAGCGTAATGGAGACGTAGTTGAAACCTTAGGGGAAGAAATCTTGGGCTAGTTCTGGCTAGCTGTATTGAAAAAAATTCTGAATTCTTCTACTGTGATTCTGCAGAAAGTACAGGAGAAGTCAAGACTTCACAAATGGTACGGTGATCAAATAGACGTGAACGATTGCTCTGAAGGAAATGTCATGGTTGTTTTGGTCCAAATCACAACTTTACTTTGAATCTCAGCTCTTCTGACTGCAGAACGCTATGCAGTTATCGCTGGTGAGCTCTTCTGGAGTTGCGGCTAGCTGTATGGTGAGGCATTAGGGATTTGAGACAGTAGATTGCCTCTTGCTTGTGGTGGCTTGTGCAGCGTGTCTGGGTCTTTGCTAATGAAACAATTTCCTTCCCTGAGACTGGATGCTGCATTTTGTTACTTACATTCGAAAAGCGGGTACTTCGTGCTGACGGTCCCACCAACTATCTAGCCTATTTTTGAGCAAGGGGTGTGGTTATCAACATAAAGTGAACAGGTGCTTTGGATTTAGTGCCTTAATTAAATATTCCCTATGTCGGCAGCCTGGAGATGGAAGCGGTTTTCTGTGTGTCATGATGATTGAAGATTCAGTAAAATAACAGTGCTTCTACTTTCAGGTCTGATGGTCAACTTGCCAAGATTATCACTTGCTAATGGACCACTGCACAAGTATATACAGCTGCCTGCCTTGGGGGTCTCTTTATTATTAGCATTGCTGCTGTGCCATTTTGTTCTTAGGAAATAAGAGATCTGCTTTTCCCTCCTTCCTCTGCAGTTTGACCGCAGTTAGAAGTTAAAAGTGGAGATGCTGTGACTTAAAAGTGTAAAACTGCCAACAGTTGCTTTATGATAGATCTCCAGGTAGACATTCACTTCTTTTCACTGTAACAATGCCAGTTTTATTGGCCTCGAGAACTTATGTGCCATAAAGTCTGTATGTCTTTCAAGAGAAACTTGTATCTGTGGCTAATGTGTATACTTTATGAGTACGTATGAGACTCGCCAAGGCTCAGTGCTGGGTCCTGCCCTTGGGGCACAACAACCCCAGGCACTGCTGCAGGCGTGGGGAGGAGTGGCTGGGAGCTGCCTGGCGGGAAAGGACCTGGGGGTGCTGGTCGACAGCCGCTGAACATGAGCCAGCAGTGTGCCCAGGTGGCCAAGAGGGCCAATGGCATCCTGGCTTGTATCAGGAATGGTGTGGCCAGCAGGACCAGGGAGGTGATGGTGCCCCTGGACTGGGGACTGGTGAGGCCGCCCCTCGAGTCCTGTGTTCAGTGTTGGGCCCCTCACTACAAGAAGGCCATGGAGGGGCTGGAGCGTGATCAGAGAAGGGCAACGAAGTTGGTGAAGGGTCTGGAGCCCAAGGCTGGGGAGGAGCGGCTGGGGGAGCTGGGGGTGCTCAGCCTGGAGAAGAGGAGGCTGAGGGGAGCCCTTATTGCTCTCTGCAACTGCCTGAAAGGAGGCTGGAGCCGGGGGGGGTCGGTCTCTTCTCCCTAGTAACAAGCGATGGGACGAGAGGGAACGGCCTCAAGCTGCGCCAGGGGAGGTTTAGGTTGGATATTAGGAAAAACTTCTTCCCCGAAAGGGCTGTCAGGCCCTGGCACAGGCTGCCCAGGGAAGGGGTTGAGTCTCCACCCCTGGAGGTATTTAAAAGACGGGGAGATGTGGTGCTTAGGGACATGAGTTAGTGGTGGACTTGGCAGTGACAGGTTAACAGTTGGACTCGATGATCTTAAGGGTCTTTTCCAACCTTAACGATTCTATGGTTCTACTTGCAATATATATTTGGTCTCACTCTAAAAATGTGTGGGATAGTACGGTGGATTTAATCTCTGCGTCTGTGGTTTATCAGCCGATCTTTTGCTCTGGATGTGAAGAAGTCTGACTGCATGCATCTTTATCTTCTGCAGGCCTGGCAATATCTGGGAACCACCCAAGCAGAGAATGAACAGGAGCTTTTGGCAATCAGTGCCCTCAGACAGTGAGTGTTGCAGAAGAGCTGCTGAGCACAGCTCCTTGTCTAGCGCGTAGTGCCGCAAGGACCACGTGGCTAGCGTGGCGTGCTCTGTCTTGATTGTGTTGCCTCCTGTATCTGGGTGTCTCCCAGACTGATTTAATACCGTATTCACTTTTTTTTGACCTGCAGGTGCTTGGAACTGCAGCCTGGGAACCTCACGGCACTTATGGCTTTAGCAGTCAGCTTCACCAACGAGTCCTTGCAGAAGCAGGCGTGTGAGACCCTGCGGGACTGGCTACACCATAAACCGGACTATGCCCACCTGCTGGAGAAGGAACCGGAGGAGAGTGTCTCGGGGACAAACCTGGGGCCTTCCAAGCGTGTCCTAGGTTCCCTGCTGTCTGAGTGAGTTAGGGTTACAAATTTCAGCCTTCAGCTGAAAGGCTTCTTGGAGGGCTGGGACTGGCCCAGGCAGGAGGAGAGGGAGCAAGCCACGGCCAGCTCTCTCCACAGTACATCAGTATCTTTTTGTTCCGTGCTTTTCTAGCTCACTGTTCATGGAGGTGAAAGAGCTGTTCTTAGCAGCTGTGCGAAGCAACCCCTCGACTGTGGATCCTGATGTTCAGTGTGGCCTGGGTGTCCTTTTCAACCTTAGTGGCGAGTACGAGAAGGCTGTGGATTGCTTCAGTGCCGCACTCAGCGTGCGCCCCAATGTAAGAAAGGGCAGACTGGGGATGCTGGAGGTTCCTGGAGGTTTGTGGGCGAGGGTTTGGGTGGAGGTGCTGCTTGTATGAGAGGTACATTTTTGGAGTGGAGGAATAAGATAGACAGATGAGGAAGGGAGGGTTGGCTTGGAGCTTAAAAAGATCCAGTTTATCTCAGCCCTTTCTCTCTGCCCCCTCCTCCAGGACCATCTTCTATGGAACAAGCTCGGCGCCACCCTGGCCAATGGGAATCGGAGCGAGGAAGCTGTGGCCGCTTATCGTCGGGCACTAGAGCTCCAGCCGGGATACATCCGCTCTCGCTACAACCTGGGCATCAGTTGCATCAACTTAGGCGCCCACCGGTGAGCACAGGATGGGCAGATCTGCTGTGACCTGCGAGTGTGTGTGTGTTTGGGGGAGAGAGACCGCGAGAGGTTACGAGGGCAGTGCCGCACTTGGCGTAGGAGAGCAAAGCGAGCGTGGGGACTCTGCCCTGAGAACGAAGTGTCATGCAGATGCAGTTGGAGTAGGGGCCAACTGGACTTCATTTTCTGTTAAGAGGGAAAAGGGGGATCTCTGGTTCTGGAGCGGGGCGGGATCTGGTGAAGAGGAGGAAGCTGTTTTGGAGGGGAGGTACTTTAGAAGCAAATGGGGGAGGGAGTATGAGATGTCCCATCTTCTCCAGTAAGCATGTGTATGTTCTCATGTTGACAGTGAGGCTGTGGAGCACTTCTTAGAGGCTTTGCACATGCAGCAGAAGAGCCGAGGTCCGCGGGGGCAGCAAGGCGCTATGTCTGACAACATCTGGAGCACCCTCCGCATGGCCCTCTCCATGCTGGGGCAGAGTGACCTGTATGGGGCAGCTGATGCCCGTGATCTTCCCACACTGCTTCAGGCGTTTGGCCTCCAGCAGTGACTCTGGGATGGGCTCCTCTGCGAGTGCAGGGTTGGCCCAGCCCAGCAGTGACCTTCCTTAGAGAGAAAACGTTGGCTAGGGTTCACGCGTATCTTTGCTCTGGTAGGGCAGATTATTGGCAACTTTTTTTCAAGGACCTCCCGCTGAAGTATGCAACTTCCCCTACCTGTCTGTTGTGGCCTGAGCATCTCTGAGTGGTTCACGCTATCACCTCCGTGACTGACTGACACTCTGCTGGTAGGCAGATGATCAAAGTGAGGAAGACGGCACCATCCAGCCCTCTTGCCAGACTGCACCCGCAGTAACGCCCAGCTTGGCTATGACACCTTACGATAGCCGTTCCGCAGAGACTACCTGCGGGATTCATCTTGAGCGCAGGTTGCTTTGGTGGGGTGGGATTGTCGCTTGGTGAAAGGGTGAAAAATTCTGGGTTTTGAGCATGCTTCCCCCATGTATGTGCTTGCATGTGTGTATATGTGGGTTGCTGGGGAAAACTGGGGGCAGCAGTCCTCTCTTCTGGGTACTGGTAACCTCATGGTACAGCCAGATGCTGGTTTCTCAGTGTCTCTTCATGAACCTTTTAAGAGCAGAGTATTGTACTTATGCTAGGGCCGCAGGTGGAGGCCCTTAGCCTCTCAGGGTAAGAGGAGATCCCAGAGTTCCGACTTGAGGGAATGTGATAGGAATAAAAGTCTAAAATGTAACCTCCCCTCGCAGGAGGGAGGGGAAAGGGTCAAGTCTTAATTTTCACTTGATCATCTGTCGCTGTTTTCCTTTGTGCAGAAGTTCCCCATCTTGTGTGTAAGTGAATCTTGTTAATTATAAATATCTGTATATGACTCTATTGGGGAAAATGTTTTTTAATTGTAAAGTATTTTGTATAATAAAGGGGGGAGAATTAAAATTGCCCAAATGACATCTTTCTCCGTGCCTCTGTTGGAGCTGCATGCGGTGGGTAGTATAGATCCTGGGGGGTATAAGCCCACTGGTTTTCAAAATATAGATCAGAGTCTCTCTGTTTGTGTCTGCCCTTTTGACCCAGGTTTTATTGATAGCCCAATATGCAAATGAAGCTTAAAGGACCTCATTTTGCTGTAGCCTCAGGCTTCAGTTCTGTGAGCCAGCAGAAGAGCTCTCTCTTTTCCCTCGCTTAGGTTTAGGGGTCAGTGAAGCACTCACTCTCTTTCATTTTCTTGCCATCTGCAGTGAGGGAAGTTGTGTTACATTTTGTCATCTCTTTGAGGAACCTGACTGCTGCGGTAGTCAAGACCGGGGGCTTAGGTAAGGAGCACTTACCCTTCCTCTTCCACCAAGCACCTACCTGTTTCTTCATACCTTGACCTCACAGGCTTGTTTTTCTCTCACTACTGTAACAATCAGGAGCAGAAAGTGTGTGCAGAGAATAGTTCTTGCTCTATGTTTGTCATGAATGGGTGATTTAGAACGCTGAAGGAATTGCCAATAACGGTATCGGCAAAAGTGGTTTTAATATGATGTTGTAAAACCGCGACTTAACAAAGTTCAATGGCGAGGTTCCCTCTATTAATGACTGAGTGGAAGAATCGTGAAAAGGAAAACTTGAGTTACACTCGAGTTAGAATGATTCCCAGAGAGACCGGAGATGCAAAGGGTAAGGAAGACGCTTCTGTTGAGTCACAGGGTTCAGAGTTAGACCCCCTTGCTTCCTAAAGTCCTGATGGAGCTTGGCAGCACCTAGGTCCAATCTTAGTCTCAGACAATGGTTTATGTCTAAAGGAAGAAATACAAAGAGTAAGGAAGACCCTCCCGTTGAGTCATGAGGTTCAGAGTAGACCCCCTTGCTTCCTAAACTCCTGATGGAGCTTAGGTGTGGCCAGGTCCAATCTTAGTCTCAGACTTGGACAATGGTTTATGCCGAAGGGATTGTTTCATTAGCATCAATTCAGCAAGCGAAGTTACTAAGACAAAGTTACCGTACTACAAGGTTATGCGCGATATCGGCCACTTACCAAAGATCTGTCGGTGGTAAAAGGTCTCTCTGCCTCGAGGAGCAACCGTGAGAGGTGTCCCGGCTCAAGGGGAGATCTCCACCATGCGACCACGCTGCCGAGCAGGGAGAGCTTGAAGAAGGTTTACTTAGGCTGTCGTATTTACAGGATAAAGCGGTTGGCTTGTAGTCAAATTACGTGCTGTAGAAAAGGTATGCAGGACACTCCTTGTACCCACAACTTTGTTCCTTGACAATTTCTTGCTTGGAAAAGCCACCCACTAGTCATGTGTCAATCACATGACTGCTGCCCCAAGCTCATATTGCATCGATGCCCGCTGGGTTTCTCTGCTGCTTTGTGGGTTGTCAGAGAACAGGTTGAAAGACGAGGAGTTCATGGCCTGGCTACAGCTCAGGCCTTTACCTCCTCCAGAGCCTGCACCAAACCACCGCCAGTCTGGTCAGGGGGTCGAGAGCATCTGTCACACTTCACCCCATGACTACAGTCAGTCCACCTTATCGACTCACAGAGTGATAGTACCGTTACCTCTTGCCTCTCTCTGATAAATGTGTCGTGTTGTAGATTGGTGATAAGAGTCCAATTATCTTAAAGTGTCCCAATTAATGTTAGTTATATACCAGGTTGGTTGTATCAACATTTTGTATCATCAATTTGTATCAACAAATCAGTTGCTTGTATACGTTTTACATGCTGGATTGATGTCATTTGTTTCCTTTTTTGCCAAACTCTGATAGACAGAAAATTACAGATATTTGAGTGATTTTATATACCTACAGTGGTATTGTCTTTAAATAGAGAATCACAGAGGGTTCTCATACAAACATATCTGTTTCCAATGTATACAAGTACAGTTTCGGGGGTGTCATCAGCATATATTTCAAAATGACAAACATTTCGTTCAGGCTCAAGGCAAATGTCTTGGGCCTTACTGCTATTACTGTCACAAATAAATCCCTATCGTTCCTGTACAACGCATGCATCAACATCAGTAGTTTGCCGTTCGTTCCCATTTTGCTGGGCACATACTCTATGTTCTAATGGATAGAGGGCGCTTCTATTTTGATTTAATCCCAGCGCAATGATTGGGTATATGGTGTATACTAAAGCATTGTGTATTGTTAGAATAAAAGCTGTGGCTTTACTATCGGTAGAGTTATAGGTAAAATTGACTGGACACCACCAGGATTGGAATCCCTTTCAAATGGAGTCTCATTATCCCAAATTACCTCTGGAATTTCAGGGGGCAAGGTGCCCTCCTCACCTTTCCTTGTAATTGCTGTTACAGTAGAATTGCACCCGCAACTGAGAAATGGGTGTGGTGCAGAATGTACCATTGTTCATAGAATCATAGAATTGTTAAGGTTGGAAAAGACCCTTAAGATCATCGAGTCCAACCGTTAACCCAGCACTGCCAAGTCCATCTATACCATGTCCTCGAGCACCGCGTCTATCCGTTCTTTAAATACCTCCAGGGATGGAGACTCAACCCCTTCCCTGGGCAGTCTGTGCCAGGGCCTGACAGCCCTTTCGGTGAAGAAGTTTTTCCTAATATCCAACCTAAACCTGCCCTGGCGCAGCTTGAGGCTGTTCCCTCTCATCCTATTGCTTGTTCCTGGGGAGAAGAGACCGACCCCCCCCGGCTCCAGCCTCCTTTCAGGCAGTTGCAGAGAGCGATGAGGGCTCCCCTCAGCCTCCTCTTCTCCAGGCTGAGCCCCCCCAGCTCCCCCAGCCGCTCCTCATAAGACTTGTGCTCCAGACCCTTCACCAGCTTCATTGCCCTTACAAGTTACCATATTGATTAGCATAAGTAAAGTGAGGGTCTCCACCCCATGGAGCGTGTAAGCCAAATTTGGTCCGTGCTGATGATGATCACTCCTGCGAGAGCAATAAGCAATCCTCCGATGGTTAACCTGATCTCCAGGGGAGGTGTGCTCCTATCATTCCCGGTATCGTTCCTGGAAAGGGAAAACAATACAAGTCTTGATGGGGTTTTTCTGGACGGGTTACCCCTTAGTGGCTCAACTTGTTTAACTGCTCAGACTAAAGACAGAAGTCCCTTTCCCCACTCAGAATATCTCTGTTCTGTCTCTTTAAATGCAGTCGAGTTAAACATGAAAGGCCTTTTTGGCCTGCTTGGCCCAGTCTGGAATAGATTGCAATAAGTGCCATGTTCTGCAAACCCCCATTCTGTTATCATAGGGTCGCGGGGGTGCGCTGGCCCCAGTGACTGATATGTCTTTAATTCTTGTATTAGAGTTTTGACTGCCTCTTCATGCTCTGGGTTCCATCCCCATGGTTTTCCCTTTCAGAAAAGTCAGTACAGTGGACGAGCAATGATAAAAAAATCCAGGTACGTGGATCCCCATCTGTTTTCGGAGCTCTAGCCCTGTGTCTCCCATCCAGCCCTGTGGCACTGAAACCTGCGTGCACTGTTCCGAAATGGCTGCAATGCATGCAGAACAATTATTCTGTCGAAAAGGAAGGGAAACGCTGCTTCTGCGTCCTGCTCGCGCATGCTGCTCCTGCTCAGAGCCGTGCCTTTTGGTTTTTACCGATCCTCACCTGCTGTCCAGGTGTTCTCCCTTCCCCGGTTCTCTGCTCTTCCTCTCCCCACCAATTTCCTTTGCCTCTTTGCTGCACCATATTCCTGTCTGTTCACGCGCCCATTATCACTGCTTGGCCTTCCCTTTTTCTCATCCTCAAGTGCCATTAATGCTTCTCCTCTCCTTGGCTTTTCTAGTTGTCTGATTTCCCTTGCCATTTGGTTTAATCCTTCCCTATCACACATCCCCTCCCGTCCCGGCAGCTGGAGTGGGCTGTCACCATTTGTTCTCTTCTCCTGTAAATCATTCCCACTTTCTTCCTTATCACAGAATCATAGAATCGTTAAGGTTGGAAAGGACCTCTGAGATCATTGAGTCCAACCGTTAACCCAACTGCCAGGTCCACCTCTAAACCATGGCCCTCAGCACCACATCCACACGTTTTTTGAACCCTTCCAGGGACTGTGATTGCACCACTTCCCTGGGCAGCCTGTGCCAGGGCCTGACTGCCCTTTCGGTGAAGAAGTTTTTCCCAATATCCAACCCAAACCTCCCCTGGCGCAGCTTGAGGCCGTTCCCTCTCGTCCTATCACTTGTTCCTGGGGAGAAGAGACCGACCCCCCTGGCTCCAGCCTCCTTTCAGGCAGTTGCAGAGAGCGATGAGGGCTCCCCTCAGCCTCCTCTTCTCCAGGCTGAGCCCCCCCAGCTCCCCCAGCCGCTCCTCCCCAGCCTTGGGCTCCAGCCCCTGCCCCAGCCTCGCTGCCCTGCTCTGGCCACGCTCCAGCCCCTCCATGGCCTTCTTGGGGTGAGGGGCCCAGCGCTGAGCACAGCACTCGAGGGGCGGCCTCACCAGTGCCCAGCACAGGGGCACCATCACCTCCCTGGTCCTGCTGGCCACACTATTCCTGATACAAGCCAGGATGCCATTGGCCCTCTTGGCCACCTGGGCACACTGCTGGCTCATGTTCAGGCGGCTGTCGACCAACACCCCCAGGCCCTTTCCCGCCGGGCAGCTCCCAGCCACTCCTCCCCACGCCTGAAGCCTTACATGGGGTTGTTGTGACCCAAGGGCAGGACCCGGCCCTGAGCCTTGTTGGATCTCATGCAGTTGGCCTTGGCCCATCGATCCAGCACCTTAAATCATCTCACAGCATCTGTGTTACCTTTGCTGAGGCCAGATCTTCACCTAGACACTAATCCCTATTTAGACTCCCAGGGCTGAGTGAAGATTGAGCTGCCTCTGTCCGTACCATGTCTGACCTTGTCCTGTTAAGAATTGTCCTTGGAAACGGAGCGTTGGTGCAGGGAAGAGCAGCTGGCTGATTGTATCTGCATTCTGGTTCCAGTTCACACCTTTTGCCTGCCCTCTGCAACCCTGTCTCTGGCCACCTCTGAACCAGGCTCGCACTGGGGCTCTGTAAGTATCTTGGTCCTAGTTTGCATTTCCAGCCACATCCACATCTGCTGCCAAGCCCTGTTGTACAGCAGGGGTGGACAGCAGGTACAGAGCATCTTAGATTTACAGAAAGGTAAGACACTGAGGGACGTTTCGAGGTCCCTAATCCAACCCCCTGCTCACAACAGGCTTGACTTGAATGCTAGATCAGGTAGCTGAGAACCTTCTCAATGATCGTGCTCTGCAATTTTTGTACTTTCCCCTCTTGTACTTTCCCCAACGTACAGAACACTGGCAGGGCCTAGCACCACTAAAAACATGTGAGGGATCCCGGCAGGCCCTTCTTTGTTCTTTACCAAATCCATGGGCATCACAGGACACAAACTAGATCTTTCATAGGGCACTGAGCACAGGGGATGGTTCAGTACATGTTCTTGGACAGGCTGGATCGATGGGCCAGGGCCAACTGCATGAGATTCAACAAGGCTCAGGGCCGGGTCCTGCACTTGGGTCACAACAACCCCAGGCACCGCTGCAGGCGTGGGGAGGAGCGGCTGGGAGCTGCCCGGCGGGAAAGGACCTGGGGGTGTTGGTTGACAGCCACTGAACATGAGCCAGCAGTGTGCCCAGAGGGCCAACGGCACCCTGGCTTGTATCAGGAATGGTGTGGCCAGCAGGACCAGGGAGGTGATGGTGCCCCTGTGCTGGGCACTGGTGAGGCCGCCCCTCGAGTGCTGTGCTCAGCGCTGGGCCCCTCACCCCAAGGCGGCCATGGAGGGGCTGGAGCGTGGCCAGAGCAGGGCAGCGAGGCTGGGGCAGGGGCTGGAGCACAAGTCTTATGAGGAGCGGCTGGGGGAGCTGGGGGGGCTCAGCCTGGAGAAGAGGAGGCTGAGGGGAGCCCTCATCGCTCTCTGCAGCTGCCTGAAAGGAGGCTGTAGCGGGGTGGGGGTCGGTCTCTTCTCCCCAGTAACGAGTGATAGGACGAGAGGGAACGGCCTCAAGCTGCGCCAGGGCAGGTTTGGGTTGGATATTGGGAAAAACTTCTTCACCAAAAGGGCAGTCAGGCCCTGGCACAGGCTGCCCAGGGAAGGGGTTGAGTCTCCATCCCTGGGGGTATTTAAAAGCCGGGTAGACGTGGTGCTCGAGGACATGGTTTAGTGGTGGACTTGGCAGTGCTGGGTTAACGGTTGGACTCGATGATCTTAAGGGTCTTTTTCAACCTTAACCATTCTATGGTTCTATGATTCTTCCACCCATGCTTCTTGCTGTGTTTCTGCTGTATTTCTTCCTTCAGTGTTTTATTTATTTGCTGCTTAAGGCCCCAAGAAGTTTTAGAATCTCTTGTCTCTTGGCATTGGCCTTACTCAACACCCATCTGGGAGGTACCAGCAAATCAAAATTTGTGCTTTGAGATCCTTATACCCTAGCCACAGTGCTCCTCATTGGCTTCCATACTTGTCAAGAAGGTGGGCGTGCTGCTGTTGTACACTCTGCTTTACCACTGCAGTTTCCTCATCTTGAGCTGCTGAGCCTCATCGTGATCCTGGGTTTTCCTGAGTTACAACCCCCTGATCTCTTGTTTTAGGTCCCAGGCTCCTCTCTTTTGCTTGTGTGTGCTGAAGTCTTTCCAGTCTGGAAGGGGCTCAGACCAATCCTTCTCTAGCGGAATGCTCTGGGGTGGTGACCTGAAGTGGGTGTTCATGGAAAGAGCATAAGGGCAGGCTGACTGGCGGTGGTTTGGTGCAGGCTCTGGAGGAGGTAAAGGCCTGAGCCGTAGCCGGGCCATGAACTCCTCGTCTTTCAACCTGTTCTCTGACAACCCACAAAGCAGCAGAGAAACCCAGTGGGCATCGATGCAATATGAGCTTGGGACAGCAGTCATGTGATTGACACATGAATAGTGGGTGGCTTTTCCAAGCAAGAAATTGTCAAGGAACAAAGTTGTGGGTACAAGGAGTGTCCTGCATACCTTTTCTACAGCACGTAATTTGACTACAAGCCAACCGCTTTATCCTGTAAATACGACAGCCTAAGTAAACCTTCTTCAAGCTCTCCCTGCTCAGCAGCGTGGTCGCATGGTGGAGATCTCCCCTTGAGCTGGGACACCTCTCACGGTTGCTCCTCGAGGCAGAGAGACCTTTTACCACCGACAGATCTTTGGTAAGTGGCCAATATCGTGCATAACCTTGTAGTACGGTAACTTTGATTTTGTCTTGGTAACTTTGATTGCATGCTGAATTGATGCTAATGAAACACTATATAAACTTTGCATGTACAATCCCTTAGACATAAACCATTGACTAAGTCTGAGACTAAGATTGGACCTAGCCGCACCTAAGCTCCATCAGCTCATCTCTGAACCTCGTGACTCAACGGAAGCATCTTCCTTACCCTTTGCATCTCTGGTCTCTCTGGGAATCATTCTAACTCGAGTGTAACTCAATTTTCCTTTGTATGATTCTTCCACACAGTCATTAATAGAGGGAACCTCGCCATTGAACTCTGTTAAGTCGCGCTTTTACAACATCATATTAAAACCACTTTTGCTGATACCGTTGTCAGTGGTTCTTCTAAGCATTCTAAATCTCCCATTCACGACAAATTGGTATAGTTGGCAGGATCCTAAATCAGGATTTGTGACAAATTGGTGTAGTCGGCAGGATCCTAAATCAGGATTCGCGACACAAGCATATCGTGGGTACTCTCATATTCTCTAGGAAGCTGCTGCTTTAAAGACTGCCTGACCCAGAAGTTGCATCCATATGTTTGCTTAACAGCCTTTGGTGAATTTATTCTCTGCCTGTGCCTTGTTGATTTTTAAACGAGGTGGTGCTTTTGGTCTCTACAATATCTTGTGGATGCACAGAAGAATCATGTTTAGATATCCTAAGTGTTTTCTTTTGTTTTAAGCCTGCTATCTCTTCCTTTGTGGTCTCCTACTTCTGGTACTGTAAGACATAGCGAATGTTACGGTTCCAGCACAGTCTGCGTCTCCCCAGGGGGGAGCCCTTTCCCTACCCCACGCTTCTCTCTCTTTTCTGCTTTTACTGTATTATTGCCAGCATTTCCTTCATGCCCCAGCCTGCCTCAGGGCCCTGACCCACACCGTGCCTCTTTCTCCTCCTCTGAGCCAGTCCCTGATGCTCAGAAATCTTTTGGCAGGCCAGTCTGCTGCTGAGGACGGACTGAAAGCAGCACAGCGGCTCTCCCATCTGCAGCAGCAAAGCAGCAACAGAGACAGGCCAGCAAGGCAGACCACTTTGTCAGAGCAGACTCTGGCAGGTTCTCCAGATGGCAGTCCCTTGTTCACGTAGGCATGTGTTTCCTTGCTCCCAGAAAAGATAAGAGAAACCTTTCACTGGTCACCATTATGCTTAGTACGGCAAAGCATTGTCTGGTATTTTCTGATGCTTTTGGATGCCTGATTTGAGACATGTGAAACCTTAAAACTCTGCAACTGAGAGAAGAGAAGAAGAGGCTGAGGGGAGACCTTATTGCTCTCTACAACTGCCTGAAAGGAGGCTGTAGCGAGGTGGGGGTCGGTCTCTTCTCCCCAGTAACGAGTGATGGGACGAGAGGGAACGGCCTCAAACTGTGCCAGGGGAGGTTTAGGTTGGATATTAGGAAAAACTTCTTCCCAAAAAGGGTGGTCAAGCATTGGAACAGGCTGCCCAGGGAAGGGGTTGAGACTCCATCCTTGGAGGTATTTAAAAGAAGGGTAGACGTGGTGCTCGAGGACATGGTTTAGCGGTGGACTTGGCAGCGCTGGGTTAACAGTTGGACTCGATGATCTTAAGGGTCTTTTCCAACTTTAACGATTCTATGATTCTATGAACTTTCGTGACTTTAGGAAGAGTTGTAGGAACAGAGATCCCCTGAAAATCTGATGCCGGATGGGTAGGTTTTTCTGAAATTTTTCAATTTCTCCGTTGCATTTCTTAAGCAGAAGTAGCGCTTAGTGTTGGGTCGAGGGCAGGTCAGTGTCTGTCACACTCTTGGTTGGACCAGGCCACTGAAGGGTTTAGGAGCACAACCTGCTAATAAAACATGAGAGGAACAAAATGCTGGGTGCGCTTTCTGAATGTGCAACTTTTGTGAGCTGGAGAAGCTTTCCCAGACAAATGTGGACCTTTTGAGGGCCCACGATGCTTTTTTTTTTGTGCCCTGGTACTAAGCATCTAATTAGTCTGGGCCTTTGTGTTTGCAGAGTCCAGCTTAGCAACCGTGCCATGGAAACCCATTTGCACATTTATTAAACATGGGGACAGAAAGCAACCCAGTTGGGGTTCTGCCGTTTTGAACTAAAACAATTATTCACAGACAGTCTGTTGCCTTTTTCTTTCTCTGGGAAGGGGACACTTTGGGAAGGACATAATAGTTAGAAAAACTCTTCCCTTTCCTTTCTGGCTTCTGTGTCTTGTCAAGTGGTACTTAGAAGGTTTTTGTCAGTCTGTATTTGCTGTGCCTCTCTTTCCAGCACGTCTTTTGTGGAGCTCGCTCCCAGCGCTGTGAGTCGATATGCAGCGCTCATCCGACAGGGCGCTATCATCCCCTTTTTAGCCTTTGCTGAAAAAGCCGTGTTGCTCAGTCCACTTTACTGAGCCCTGGCAATGGGGGAGCGCAGCAAACAAAGAGAGAAAAGGAGAAAAGGGGAGTTTGTGTGAGACACGTGCTAGGCAAAAAAGGAGGCATCTTTTTTCCCTGAAGGGTTTGGCAGTGAACGCATTTATTGGTGGGTGGGTTGTTCACAGCTTGGGGCTCTGTGGTCCAGTTGCATGTTCCTATGTTGCATTTTTGGGGGCTGTTTTGTTTCAGAAACAGAAGTCTTGGAGCCAAAAGTGAGAGAGACTCTGTCTTTGTGATGAAGAATTACTTCACCAGCTCTAACAACTGCTAAGAGAGTACAAACCAAAAAGCCACCCCCTCCAACCACAAAACCTGCACCAAAACAAAGAAACCAGCGTCCTGCTGCCTTGAGGCTGCGAATACCAGACAAAAATAGCAATGAGAAACTGGGGAGATGCAGTTCATGTGTGGTTTTATTATTTTTTAACCCCCTTATCTTAAAGTAAGGAATAAAAAGAGATGAGTAATTATTGAGATACAGACTAAGGTATCCACTGTGGTGGAGAAGCGGGGGAACACAAGAGGATCTGGAGGGGGAAGGAGTTTGTTGTTAATTTGATTTTTCTACCATTTTACCTTTTCCAGCACTGTGAAGAGGGTGCATATGTGACATCCACAGCTTTGAGTGAAATTGTTTTATCACCCTGCAATCTAGTAGAAAATAGAGTCTGGCAGTGCATTGCTGATGAAGCCAACCACAAAAGAAATAAAAGTAAATAAATACATAAGAGTCTTGATGTATTTGGAAATGATTCTATGGGAGAACAAAAAAATAAGCTCACTATTAAGCCTCGTCAAAAAAAAAAAAAAGACAAAATCAGTTTTATGAAAAAGATAAAAATCTTTTAGCAATTTTTGCTCCAAATCAGAATAAGTCTTCATTTGTTCAAGTGTTTTTTGCGTAATGTAGTTCAGCACATTTTCAAAGACTCTGCACGTTCATCATTTGTCTCGCTTGTTCTTTCGCTTTTGGTTTGCTGAGGGCACTAGAGGAAGAGGGGTTTATCCTTTTCCTCTTTGAGTTTTCTTCTTTTTCTTTTCACTCTTGTCACACGCTTTATTTTCCAGATTTTGAGATACTGCTATTTCTGCAGGAGGTGGGTGGGGTGAAGTTTGGGAAACAGAATTTCCCATTAAAAAAACAAACAAACAAACAAACAAAACACAAAAAACCCCCAAGCCATAAAGATTTCCAGTTTCAAACTCCTAGCCCCACCCTGTAGTATTCTGCTTTGTTCAATGGCTTCCTTCCTTGTGCATAAAGCACGTTAAATGAGATGAGCGACATTGAAATCCATTTAATTTTCAGTCCCAATAACACTAGGAAAGGTGGTCATTAGAACCAGGGGCTCATTTCTTTCTGTGAGCTTGGGAGTGTTTTTCTGTCGACACATCCCATTGTAGATCACCTTTCGATTTTCCTCGCTGCCATGGAAAGCCCCCCTGCCAGCGCTGGTGCTCTGCAGAGAGGATGTGGGGGACTTAGGAGTTCACCGTTGCCTGCATCACTCTGGGACGCAGCTGAGACATGCTCAGACTCGCTCTTTGTGTTGCCTTCATGGCTCTTACATTTGCCCAAAGGGCTTTTGTGAGTCTGCAGGTGCTGAGAAAGATGGGACTGTTCAGTTTGTGATGAATTATGTCATTATATATATATTTTTTTTTTTTTTCCAGAAACACAACTAAATAATTTAATGAGTAAAATATACCAGCAAGCTAAGAAGAATGAATGTTGTTCAAAGCCAGCCTATTCTAGGCTGTTTTAGTCCCTCTTCCAAACATTCCTCCCATTGGTATGCTCATTCTCCTTTCTCTTACCAGATGGTGGCCACCATGGTGTAGGAGTGGAATGGGGCCTTCCCCTTTCCAGCAGCACTGAACTGTAGGGTGAGCTCACTGCAGCCCACGAAACCATGCCGGAAAGGCGCGATGTGGCAGTACAGCCGAAGCTGATTTCACATCTAGCTGCTGCTAGAAAGTGAGGTCCTGCTTCTCTCCTCCAAACCCCAGAAAGCAAATTTCAATTGCTCTGCTTCCAGCCTCTGCAGAGCAGCAAAAGAATGAACCAGGTGGAAAAAAAACACATGTATTTTTGTGCTAGCTTAGTTCTGTGATCTGGCACACCATGAGCTCAGCCAAGCAGCAGCGAAAGAGGTGCAGCAGGAGGATTTGGCTGGAGCTTGTGTACAGGCTGCCTGTTTTGGCAGGGGTGAACTCTTTCCCTTCCCAGCTCCCCGTCTTCTCCAGTAACATCCTACCTGACAGAGCAGCAGTCCCTCAAGCATCCCACAGCGGGGCACGTTGTAACAGCGACCTTGAAAGAAGCCTTGCTGGTCAGATGTTGGCCCTTGAGGTCGTTATGTTTAATGACAGCCTAGAGCAGCATCGGCTCTGTAGCTGTAAGCACAGCTACCTATTTTCTTTCTTGGGAGTTCTGGTGTATGAAAAACGGGCTTGTAGCCCCTGCCTCCTTGGTTCCGCTCAGAGGATTGCACACAGTGCCTGGCCAGTCTGCCCATACCCAAGGTATATTTGAGATCTACCGCTACTGAGCTTGTGGGTATTTGACTTGCTTGCTCCACTAACCACTAAAATCTCCTCCGAGTCCTTGTTGCGAGCTTTCTTATGTCTGGTGGTAAGGGAGGGAACATTTTTCTCTGAAGGTGGTTCAGCACCCGGAGAGGCTGGGCAATTTCCAGCCTTGGAGATGTTCAGGAGTCACCTGAGCAAGGCGCTGAGCAGTCCCAGGTAGGTTTAGATTCAGCCCAGCTATGAAGATGGAAGGTTGGACTCAAGAGCTCCAGAGGTCCCTTCCCACCTATATCTTTCTGTGAAGCTCAAGGGTCGCTCATTTGCTTTCATGGGCAGTGCAGCTTGTTCGTTTGTTTTTTTTTTTTACACAGTTGCTATCATTCATCAGACTGTTGCTTGATTTCAAAATTCGGAGATGGCTAAGGCAAAATAAGCCCTTAAATGAAGTCTCTTCTTTTTACTGCTGTGGGTATTTGCAGGATCCGGATTGCTCTTGAAGTAGCGAAGATCCCTTTCTTTTCTCCCACTGTAGTACAGCTTGCCAGCACGCTAGCCAACTAAACATAACCTGCAACGTGAAAATAAGCAAAAATACTGCCACTGCAGCTCTGCCAGAGCCTCCTTGCCCTGCTTTACCAGCTCTGCGTCTCTATGGCTGCTCAAATGGCTACATACGTGAAAAGGGGGACAGTGAATTTAAAAAAAACCCTACTTAAATGCCACCTCTGTCACCTGGATATTTCACATAGAAAGTCTTTGGAAAACAAGCGTTGTGTATATTAGGTGTGTTTCCCAGGTAAGCAAAAACGTAAACCGCAGCAAGCAAAAAAATTCTCCAGCCCATGCATCACAGAATACATTGATGTGTTTTTATTGCTGTGATTCAGCTGGCTTCTCGATAATAGATAAAGACAAATCAAAGCTCTAAGGTTTATCAAGACACTCACTCTTCAAAGGCCTTTTGAATCAGAGCAGCGAGACGGCTGGTTGTAGGAAGATCAAAACCAAAACAAAATAGTTAATGATTTTTGATCTCTGAGGGTAATATTGACCACTTCTCAGTTCCGTTGAGTGGGCTGTTTCACAAGACTTCTGTGCAAGCTATAAATGTAGGCAAGCGAGCCTCCTCGCAAACAGCAGTGCCGGACTGGAGGAAGTGCCATCAGCTCTCCCCATCCGCCAAGGTGACATCAAGGTGAGACGCACACTTTTTACCCGAAAACTTTCAGTGGCTTCATGGGCAGCTACCGTGAAATGCGGTTGAAGAGAAAGAGGTTTGAGTGTTGGGATGAGAGCTGCAAAATGTACGTGAGGATCTGATGTCTGTATTTGCAGAAACTTAACGCATCTTTCAGGTGCTGAGAAGACAGCCGCAGGATACACATACCTTACAAAGGGAGAGGGTGGTGAGCGCCATCGCTACAAATTTCCAAGGGGTGAAAGTGAGAATATTTTACAAATTAATCTTGGGCATAGGATCTTTATGTTGTGTCAGCAAAATTAACTGGCTTGCTATTATTATTACTTTTTTGACAGGCGGAAGGTCATCATACTAGTGCTCAATCAATACATTAAAGTTTGGGTAGCCACAGCCTCCATGAATTCAGTTATAACTGTGAAAAAAAATGCTTAAATGTTTTTAATCACATAGTGACATTTTTATTTTAAAAGTGAGATTTAAATGAGGTTGTTTTTTTTTTTTTTTAATGTTGATTATGTTGCTCAGGTCTTGTTGCTTTGACTTTTAATCTTACTTGGGCAGATCTGACCTTCTCCCATCCCTTCCCAGAATCAACTAGAGTAACTGCTTCTTTCCCTCAGATATATTAGCCCTGAAATCTGAGATTTTGCTGTGATGACTGTTATGTGATTTAGAAAGGGAGCTGTCCTCTTAATTGGCCGCTTGTTTCGGTTTCTGCAGCTGCTACTAATAAATGCTGTGGTTCTTCATCTGATTCCAGCCGACTTTGTGTGGAATTAGCGATGACTATTTGTAACGGTGCTCCAAAAAGCCATTTACAACCCGAAATTTAGTCTGACTCAAAGAGCTTATGCTTTGAACTTGATTGCTTCTCAGCTTATGTCAAAACCAGGAATCTCTTGATTTCAATAGAATTTCATATAAAAAGAGAAATAAGGTATTTCAGGGAGTCTAAAAGTTCAGTTCTGGCCTTAACAGAATAGATTGTTTTCCTATTTAGAAATTAATTGAATGTCTCACTACTTCTTTACTTGTAATACTACGTGGATCATGAAATCTAGTCCAAACGATGAACGCCAATTTCTAAAATAATTCTCGAATGCAGTGTCAATTATCAACTGAAAGATTTATCACCAGTTATATATTTTATTTCATTATTACTTAGGATATACTGGTAAGATGTTAAACTAAATGCTCAGATGTCCCTCACACATATACGTAAACCAACATACACAACTAAATAAAACTGGACAGTTTTGGTGTAGATATCTCATTTTACTTTTTTCTTCCAAATTAAAATTTCTATGTCATGCCCTCACTCTTTTCCAGCTGCAGCTATATTTATCCTCTGCTAAAAATGTTTTACTTTTCCTTTTTTCCTTCCCTCCCCCCTCCAGCATTTTGTGGCTGGTGCAAAAAGGCTTCTTACGAGCATCGCTTATTTTCTGTTCTCCTTTTCTGCAGGCTGCCATCCAGCTCCTACAGCAAGAAATCCGAACTACAGAAGTCCTGCTGAGATGGGAAAAATCATCATTTACGAGCATGCCAACTTCCAAGGTTACTCCAGAGAATTCACCGGTGACATTGCCAATCTAAAAGATGTAGATTGGAATGATTGTGTCTCCTCAGTGAAAGTAATTGGCCAGCCTTGGGTGGCTTATGAGCACCTCAACTATACAGGCCAGTTCCTGGTATTTGAGGAGGGAGAGCATAGCTTTGTTGGTCAAGAGATGAATGATAAGATCACTTCTCTGCAGATGATCACTGAAGATCTGCACAATCCCCAGATCACTCTCTATGAACATGCCCAATATCAAGGGAGGAGCAGGGTAATAAAAGAAGCAACCAACCTGGCTAGGGGACACGACAATGACATCATGTCTTCTCATAAAGTCCAGAAAGGTGCCTGGCTGCTGTGTGAACACAGCGATGGAAGTGGTTTTCGTTACATTGCACGAGAACATGAACACCTTCCAAATTACACTTCCATTGGTTTCAATGACAAGCTTTCATTTCTGCGCCCCCTTCTCCCTGGCAACCGCTGTGGCTGTTAGACTGCAAATCTTGCAATGCTGAGGGAAGACGCAGCCCCAGCAAGAAACCCGAGATCTAGATCTCTGTCTATGCTTGTATTGCTTTTTTCCCTTGAGTCACAGAAACACTGAATGGGAGAGCTCTCTTTCATGCTGCACTGCAGATCTGTATTTCTCAATCCTGCCTTGCACTGTTCTCCCTCTTCATAATCCCCACGAATGCAAGAACTATCGTATTCGGCCAAATGAATGAGACTCAAAGATAAGGGACGTGCCAGGGGTGGGTAACCTATTGTACCTGCCGTTGGCCTTCCAGTGTCCTGTACTATGTAATGTAAAAGCATTGCATGTTGCTTCTGTTGCTAAATGCATAAACAAAATATGAGTATAAAACCAGCATCACTTACTTTGTAATTTGTTTTGCAACATTCTTGCTTTACCATGGCCTTTGCCATTTTTTGTATTCCATCTTTTGTTGTTGCCATTAAAGAAGCTATTGAAAGGAACAATGGGTCTATTTTATGTATTGTTTGGGGTTTGACATATTGCTCTTCCATGATGAGATATCTCTGTGTATTCAGAGAACGGTTCACGCAGTCACTTGTAAACATTTTTCATGGATCTCTCCTGAAAGGTTTTATCTCCTTCCATTCTCATTTGTCAGCTAACGTTGGGTTCGGGCTTGACTCAACCAGACTTGAAGTCTTGGTGAGCATGCCGAGTGTTGCTGTGATCCTGGCCAAACTCTCACCTGGAGACTTCACTTAATTATCACAACACTTATTGTATCTCAAGGCATTGATCATACTAATGATGGTCTTCTACTGCCCTCAATTATGTAATCGAACAGGAAGTTTTGATAAATTTGAATTGATTGATTGGTTGATCACAATAGGAAAACCTGTCTGATTTTTTAAACTTTTTTTATCTTGCTATGAGATGAGGTATCATTTTGAAATCACAATATTTCAATGAGAATGGGAAAATCCCTTTCTTCTAAAGTTACCATCATTGTAATTTTACATTGTAATGGCACTTTACTGTTGTAAAGATCTTGAGAGTCACCACGTGGCATTGTTCTACCACAGGCCAGACTTAAATGCTAAATCAGGTAGCTCAGGGCCCTCCAACGCACCAAGAAGTGCCAGGGGTTATTGCTGCTAAAAGCACATGAGGAATCCCAGCAGGCCCTTCTTTGTCCTTTACCAATTCCATGGGCATCACAGGACCCAAACGAGATCTTTCATAGGGCAAAGAGGCAAATGGAGGATGAAGATGCAAGCTGCAAGAAGCAGTAAGCTACAGGAGAAGGGTTGCTGAAACATCTGTAGTTCAGTGTTTTGCAAGCCCCCAGACCAGCCTGGAGAATGACCTACTGCTCAGCGTTCCTGCAGGATTGTGACTCTGTATGTTTAGAATCATAGAATCATTAAGGTTGGAAAAGACCCTTAAGATCATCGAGTCCAACCGTTAACCCAGTGGTGCCAAGTCCACCACTAAACCATGTCCTCGAGCACCACGTCTACCTGTCTTTTAAATACCTCCAGGGATGGAGACTCAACCCCTTCCCTGGGCAGCCTGGGCCAGGGACTGATAGCCCTTTGGGTGAAGAAGTTTTCCCTAATATCCAACCCAAACCTGCCCTGGCGCAGCTTGAGGCCGTTCCCTCTCGTCCCATCGCTTGTTCCTGGGGAGAAGAGACCAAACCCCCCCGGCTCCAGCCTCCTTCCAGGCAGTTGCAGAGAGCGATGAGGGCTCCCCTCAGCCCCCTCTTCTCCAGACTAAACAACCCCAGCTCCCTCAGCTGCTCCTCATAAGACTTGTGCCCAACACTGAGCACAGGATTTGAGGTGCGGCCTCACCAGTGCCCAGTACAGGGGCACTCTCACCTCCCTGGTCCTGCTGGCCACACTGTTCCTGATATAAGCCAGGATGCCATTGGCCTTCTTGGCCACCTGGGCACACTGCTGGCTCATGTTCAGGCGGCTGTCAACCAACACCCGCAGGTCCTTTCCCTTTGGGCAGCTCCCAGCCGCTCCTCCCCACGCCTGCAGCAGTGCCTGGGGTTGTTGTGCCCCAAGGGCAGGACCCGGCCCTGAGCCTTGCTGACCCTCACCCAGTGGCCTGGGCCCATCGACCCAGCCTGGCCAGAGCCCTCTGCAGGGCCTCCCTGCCCTCCAGCAGATCGACACTTCCACCCAACTTGGCATCATCTGCAAACTCACTGAGGGTGTCCTCGATCCCCTCGTCCAGATCATTGATAAAGGCATTAAACAGAACCGGCCCCAGCACTGAGCCCTGGGGACACCACTGGTGACCGGCCGCCAGCTGGATTTGGCTCCATTTACCACCGCTCTCTGGGCTCGGCCATCCAAGCCAATTTTTAAACCAGCGCAGACTGCACTTGCTCTTTACTTCCAAAGCAGCGCATTGAACGCTACATGACAGAGTCAACTTCAAAATAAACTCATTTGGAATATGAACTATGGAAGGCCTTCTTGCAGACGTGGGATCACTAGCTATTGCAAGAACTGTTTTGCCACGTACAAGTTTACCTGGAGAGCACACAGTTGCAGTTTCGCATTACCACTAACGGCAGCTGCACTCTCCGAGCCATGTGTTATGATAGCTGTCATGCAGCTCTGCGTTGCAATGATTATCTAGCTCTATGCTGAGCTCCTGTTTGCCACAATTTTCTTGTATTTATATCTAAAAACGAAACCCAGGACACCCTGCGCTATCGTCTGCTGGGTTTTGTTCCCATTTTGAAACAAACACTGCAGACTGTGCTGCCATATCAGCCACTTGTGTTCCTCTGGTAGGCTCATGTGGGCCGATGCAATGGTGATCGCTCAGGATCGATGTGTTTTGGGACACTTACTGCTTTGCAGCCAATTTCAGATTTCCTTGCTCTATTCATCAAAGATCTTCTTTTAATGGGATTTCAAAATTCAATTCAAAGAACATGGAGCATTCTCCCTACTCTAGGCCAAAAGAACTTGGAAACACTGAGCACTCTCCAGATAAAGCCAGCTGTGCCCGAAGAAAGGAGATACTGTATGGGGAGGGGGAAAGCTGACACTGGTATGTTCAAACACGTGCTGTAGCAATGGTATCAGTGGGTATGTAGGATGCAGCGTTTTCAGCCTTCTCAAAAAGGTAAATTAGACTGTGCAGAGCTCGGTATTGTCACCATTAGGCTTCTTCCAGAAAGCCCAAGCACAGCACTTTGGGCAACATATAACAAAGCTGCAAAACACCAATGCACATTATGTTCCCCGTATTAATGCTACTCTCCAATATTAATACCTTTCGGAGTGGCAAATCAAGTGGCAAATGCCATCTTCTGCCCAAACCAATTTGTGGAAGAAATTATTTTGGAAGTCCTATTGAATCGCCTTGGTCATGTCTGAGGGATCTCTTTCAGCATCTCAGCATGATAATGACCTTACATAGGCACTGTTAATAGGAGAGAGATTATTTAGGATGTCTCGAATTTTCTTTCCTAGGAAATACACTTAATGATATTTCCTTTGTGAAAAATGCCATTTCCTAAAGAAGAAAGAAGGTATTCTCTTATTTTCTTGGCATATATAGTTGAAAATTTATTTACAGCCAGCATGTCTCTGAATCAGGTAATTGTCATCTCCGAGTTTTCCCTCTGTTTCCCTTGGACAAAGAAAAGATTACATTACCTCCCAAAGTTGCTGTTACTCTGTGATTTTAACCATCTGTCCTGGGTTTGACTGGGATAGAGTTAATTTTCGTTCTAGTAGCTGGTACGGTGCTGTGGTTTGGATTTAGTATGAGAATAATGTTTATAACACACTGATGGTTTAGCTGTTGCTGAGCAGTGCTTGCACTGGTCAAGGACTCTTCAGCTTCCCATGCTCTGCCCAGTGCACAAGGAGCTGGGAGGGGGCACAGCTGGCCCAGACTGGCCCAAGGGCTATTCCATACCGTATGGCGTCATGCCCAGTATAAAAACTGGGAGGAGTTGGCCAGGGGGCAGCGATCGCTGCTTGGGGACGGGCTGGGCATTGGTTGGTGGCTGGTGAGTGGTTGCATCTCTTGTTTTTCCTGGATTTTGTTCCTCTCTTTTTTTTGGTTGTTTTCCCTTTCACTGCCATTTATTATTATTATTATTTATTTTATTTTATTTTATTTTATTTTATTTTATTTTATTTTATTTTATTTTATTTTATTTTATTTTATTTTATTTTATTTTATTTTATTTTATTTTATTTATTATATTTTATTTATTTTATTTTTATTTCTCTTATTAAACTGTTCTTATCTCAACCCATGAGTTTTCTTACTTTTGCCTTTCTGATTCTCTCCCCCATCCCACTGGGGCTGGGCGGGAGGGTGAGCGAGTGGCTGTGTGGTGCTTGGTTGCCAGCTGAGGTTAAACCATGACACCAGCTCATATTCCTGTCTGTCTCTGGTTCTCCTGGTCACCAGAGAGGGGCTTTTCTTTATTTTGGGGGTGGGCTGGGTCTAGTTGCTCTTGGGGTGCAATGCACTAGCAGTGGACATTTGAACAGAATGCTGCATAAGGAAGGCTGGTCACCTATGATATACCAAAAGATGTCTAGAGAAGAAGGCTTGAACACCCTGGGCGTAACTAAGAGGTGATACCAAAACAGACCGAACTTTTCTCTGCTTGATTAGAAACATCCGCAGAACAAGTCTAGGCGTGTTTGTGTAACCACAGCATATAAAAGTTGGGTTTAAGGTCAGATCTTGTTTCCCCAGAAACAGGGTGACGATTACACATTAACTACTTACCTTATTTTGTAACAATGCCGCGTCGCATTGCTGATTAGGTAATAGGTTCTTCGGAAAATTTTCCTAGAGCTGATTCCTCACACTGACTCCGCTCTCAGGTCATGGCTGGGCTTGATGCATTGATGGATCATGACTCTTGTCTAACAGAACACCAGGTGACTGTCCTTCAGTCTGTGGTGTTTAAAGTAAGAATTACATTTGGCATGACTTACAGACTCCAGATCCTAATTTCATTCAGAAAATACTGCATAAAAGCTGAAATCTTTAAATCCCTGTGTACAATCATTAACTGCAAAAATATATTCCTCCTCTCTTCATATCACATCACTGTTCTTACCTCCTGTGTTTTTTTGTTTTCCCTTACACCAGAAGTTACTCTTGGGCATGTGAGAACTGCTCACACAGCAACCTATACTCAGATGACCCCACAGGAGCAATTAGCCCTCGAAAGCGAACATGTACAGAGCTTAAGGCAGCACAAATTTTAATTTCCACCACGAGTTCGGAGGCAGCCTGAGGAGAAACTCCACAGAGCTTCAGCAGCTGCATATACAGCAACACAATTTTTGGCTGCCCCGTTGTCCAGAGGAGAAGGATCTTGCTGAAGGACTTCAATTCTAGGTTAAAGAACGGCATCCTTGGTAACACTTACTGGTTTGGGACTGGCATGTTTGCTCAGAGGGGAACCTATGAACCAGTTTTGAAACTCTGACTGCAAAGGAAGTACATTGGGATGGGGTAAATTTTTATACATATCAACATGCAGGCAAGTGTCTACTTGTCATTTTATGTTCTCCTGTGGTCACCCAGGAACTGACAGCGGGAGATGCTAACAGAGTTAGCGACCAACAAGCGTACAGAGCAGACAGGAGGCTGATGAACTGTAGCTGGGAACCCTGTACGCAGCACGTCTGCTCATGGAAATACCCATGATGCGTTACATGGACTCACAGCCTTGCAACCATCAACAGCACCACCTTTCAGGAGGTATGAGTGACAGGAATATGCTGGAAATTCACCGTTCCCTGGGGACAAGTGCTGAATGTTGAAGTATCAGAGTGGGAGCTGTTGCATTAGGAGATCAAGCTGACGGTGGAGGACAGAGGCAGGGGTATCTTGGCAAAATTAGTGTGTAATGCATACAAATACAGAAAGAGATAACAAGGAGGAAGTAGTTTGATATCTTTAACTGTTAACACACCTGACTGATGAATCACCTTAAGTGCACAAGTCAGTGGTTAAGTGTAGTTCTCTTGTAAAAGGTAAGAAATCTTGATAGATCTCTTCTCCCTTGAGGAACTACCTTCTTTTACAGCATTAGTGCTATGTTACTGGCACATTAATTGTCTTTTGCTGCCACACACAGAGTAAATACATGATAGGCCTTATCAGGATCAATGGAAACCAGGAACGACTGGTGTCCTTCAAGGATCTGCACTGGGACCAATGCTATTTAATATATTCATCAATGACATAGACAGTGGGATTGAGTGCACCCTCAGCAAGTCTGCAGATGACACCAAGCTGAGTGGTAAAGTTGATATGCTTGAGGGAAAGGATGCCATCCAGAGGGACCTTGAAAGGCTGGAGGAGTGGCCCAATGCGAATCCCATGAAGTTCAACAAGGCCAAGTGCAAGGTCCTGCACCTGGGAGCCGGGGCAATCACCAGGACCAGTGGAGACTGGGGCATGAAAGGACTGAGAGCAGCCCTGTGGAGAAGGACTTGGGGATACTGGTGGGAGAAAAATTGGACATGAGCTGGCCATGTGTGCTCGCAGCCCAGAAAGCCAACCGTATCCTGGGCTGCATCAAAAGCAGCGTGGCCAGCAGGCCGAGGGAGAGGATTCTGCCCCTCTGCTCTGCTTTTGGTGACATCCCACCTGGAGCCCTGCGTCCAGCTCTGGGGTCCTCAGCACAAGAAAGACATGGACCTGTTAGAGCGGGTCCAGAGGAGGGCCATGAAAATTATCAGAGGGCTGGAATGGCTCTGCTATGAAGAAAAGCTGAGGGAATTGGGGTTGTTCAGCCTGGAGAAGAGAAGGCTGTGGGGAGACCTTATTGGGGCCTTTCAGTATATAAAGAGGGCTTATAAGAAAGACAGAGAGAGGCTTTTTACTAGGGCCTTTTAGATTGAAAGAGGGTAGATTTAGATTGGACATATGGAAGACATTTTTTGTGATGAGGGTGGTGAGGCACTGGAGCAGGTTGCCCAGAGAAGTTGTGGAGGCCCCATCTCTGGAAGTGTTCAAGGTCAGGTTGGATGGGGCTTTGAGCAGCTTGATCGAGTGAAAGATGTCCCTGCCCATGGCAGGGGAGTTGGACTAGATGATCTCTAAAGGTCCCTTCCAGCCAGACCGTTCTGTGATTCTGTGATTCTAGGATGCGTAAGTTTAGTGATACAATGAAATTTGCCCTGGTTTCACGTCAGGTTATCTTAGTTTCATATTACTCTTTTCACATCTGCAGTAGTTCCATTGCAACACGCTAGTAATACACTTAGAAATTCTCTGTATCAGCAAAAAGAGTCTCTAAAGCTCCAACTATCAGCAAAATGAATATTTAAAATTTTATGCTATCCATGGGTGACTGAGGAGGAAATCTACCCTATACTAAGGTGTAGGGCTGTGTAGACCCAAGTGTGTCTATGATAAAGCTTTAGCCTTGTTACAGCTAAAGCTGGATGGCTTCTGGTTGTGGTATTAATAGATACAAGAATAATGCTTTTATAGCTGCTTATTAGGCATAGAGTGGATAGCACCTGGATGTAGTGAAGCACAGTGGGAAAAAAAACGTGCAGGGCAGGAATTGAAGATTATGGAATGGTTTCATTTGTAGAATGGAAAAAAAATGAAGATGCAAGAACATCCTTGTCGATGTCATTTCCCGGTTTCTGACACTATCACATGAAGTTTCTTGTAACATTTTAGGGTGTAACATAATAAGCATTCAGTTAATCTTTGGGCTTTTAATGGGAGTAAAAACTGCTCTTAAATTGGTGCTCTGGGCTTATTTGTCCTTGTTTTAAGTAGAAGATACAAATGGCCAAATGAGTTACCTACTATTAACCTGGCAAAACCCAGTTAAAGGGATTTATTTTTCTTCAAGGATATCAGAAACTGGCTATATTTAACTTCAGAAAGGTTTAATTTACTTGTAAAAGACTCTATAACTACTCTCACTTGCTGTGTCCAAGCAAGTGTTGAAAACATTTAGTGAAGGAGGGAGCGGCAGAGGGAAGGAGATTTCTGTCACTTGCATTTATTCTATATAATTATTCATTATATTTATACCTATTGGATAAAAACAGGAAGCAGTCACATATATTCAAATAAAAAAAAGTCTGCAAATACCTGTTTGATTGCCTTGCTATGCATGGCTTCAGCTGTCTCCTGCAATCTACATTAGCATGGTTTGTTTCCTTCCTATGCCACTTGTAAATGTAACCCTTCTGCCAAGACCAGCAAGGTCCAGGTAAGATTTTGAAGGGGTTGCTATGAGCACAAGACTTTATCTGGAAATCTGGAAAAAGTCAAAGCTTTCTGGTAGTCAGGTAGCTAATTTTCTGTGTTTGCAGGCATGAAACACTTGGCTTAGTGAACCGTATTATTATCAAAGGAAGAAAAGAGCAGTCCAAAATGGTAGATAAATAAGGTAACACGTAATACTTAATTCCCAAATACCTGTGACAGTTTTACAGTCTCCCCCCCTGGAGAGGCAGCTGCTAGGCCACCTGGTTGCCCTCCCTCTCTTGCCGTAACACTTCACGCAGCTGAGGACCGGTCTGTCCGTGGCTGCGATGCCCAGCTGAAGCTGTGTTATCTGCGGTGATGCATTTTCATAGTTCTACGGTAATAAACTTTTCTCTTCAACACTGCTTTCTCTCCCCTAGCTTTATAACCAGCACTTGTACAATCTCTCTGTTCTCGTGCTTTCTGAAAATTCCTACCCAACATGTTTTCATTTCCATTTTAGGTACTAACTTCTGTATATCAAAGCTTGTGAATTAAGATGGATCGTGACTTCTCCCAATCCCATTTAGACATAATTATGTGTTCTAGTCTTCTATCAAGCATTTTAGTTTATATGAAATTTGCTCCCAGACATCACTGGGCTCCCTTTTCAACACATGCAAAAACCCCATGGCCATTGTTCCTATTCATTTCTCTCCCTTTTGAGCTACCAAATGGCAGTCTAGTGCACCTCCTCTTCCCTTGGGAATTCTTGGTTTTGCATTATTTTTGCTTTCTAAAGAGGATGGATATGTCTGAAGAAGACCGCAGCAAAAATATTGAGGGGTTTTTAAAAACATTATCATATTTTTAAGACATGGTTGACCAAGCTAAGACTGCTTAGCCTGAAGGAGTTAATAAGAAGAGTTGAGAACAGCCTTCAGACACAAAAAGAGGAAGGAAGGAGTCTGTTCTCTGTTTCCCCGCTAGAAAGAAACACTAGAATTATTGCTGGAAGAAGCTGTGGAGTTTTTGGAGATCATGCATGGATTTCACAAAACCACCATCCTGCCATGAGCAGGGGCTTGAAGTAGAAAATCTTAGAGGTCCTTTCCAGCCTAAATGTTTCTATAGCTCTATAAAGCTCTCTTTGGCATGTCACAGACACAGCTCCGCATGCACAAGAGAGGAGTGTAATCCTGCAAAACTTTTGAGGTCAAGAGCCAAATCTGGGAATTTAAGTGAGGCACATAACAGGGCTGTAGGCTGGCGTCAGCACTGTAGCAGTAAATATTGTAAGCTCCTCACAGGTGTCACAGCAAAAGAAAGTTTTAAGGAGGGATATGGATGGGGATGTGTTGGAAACTTTGCTCTGCTGTTGCAGAGCTTCTTTTTTGATCAGTGACAGAATACAAACAAATGCAGAAGTGTCAGGTCAAAAAATCTAGCAAAGGATTCTTGAAGGTTTTTCAGTAACAGGAAGAGAAAATAAAGGTGGAGATGGACTTTGACCCTTAAATGGAGCCCTGCGGATTACATTTGATAAGATAGCAAGTGAGAGTCTGTGGAAGAACTGGGAGGGAAGACTGACATTGGGGAAAAGGTCGAAACAGTAATCCCCAAGTTATTGTATATATGACTTGAAATGATGAGGAAACTTTTTTATTAAAATTGAACAAAGGATTAAAGTTGCCACAGAGTGACTAAGGCTTTTTATCTTTATTAGAATTACTGACAGACAGATTTAGGCTGGAAGGGAACTCTCTAGTCCAAGCCCTTGTTCACAGCAGAGCTATCTCCAAGTGCTGTCAGGTTACTCAGGGCCTTCTCCGGGTGATTTCTGAAGAACTCCAAGGGTGGAGACGCCCCAGCTTCTCTGGCCTCTCTGTCAGGGCTGAACAGCCCTTGGGGTGAAAATTTTTTCCTTTATTTTTCAGTCACGGTTTCACCATTGCCAGTTACAACTATTGCCAGTTGTCCTTTTGCTGTGCACCTCTGAGAACAATTAGCCTTGTCTTCTCCAGGCTGAACAGAATCAGGTCCCTCAGCCTCTCCTGGTACACGGCATGTTCCAGTGCCATGCAGTGGCCTGTGCGGGGCTCTCGCCACTTTGTTCACATTTCTTTTGTAATGGGGCATCTGAAACAGATGCAGTATTCCAGATGTGGCCTCACTGGTGCAGAGAAGATGGGAATAAACTCTTCCCTTACTCTGCTGGCTGCTCCTGTCCTCATGCTCTGCAGTATGCAGCTGGCCTTCTCCGACACACAATCACACGACTAACTCATGTTCAACTTCTTGTCCACCAACAGGATGGAGTGAGAAAGAGACAACTCAGAGACAACTAAAATTCTTTTATTTCTCTGTGGTTGCATATACTAAATATTGTTAAGCTTGGGATAGAGTAAAACCTTTACAGCAATAGTGAGTGTAACAGCTACTCTTCAAAATGAGTGTAAAAAAGGAGCACGTTGGGTGGAAACAAGCTGAAACAAGACAATCCTCTGCTCAGAGGCTACATAAAAGTTGGAGTTAGGGGGTCAGGATGCTTTTTTGTTTCCTCGGAGCACTCTCTGAAGAGTTTAGATGTCTGACTCAACTCTGCGAGTGTGAGAGGGCAAGTGGTTGAAATCATTATGAAAGCAAGGATGGCTGAGCAACCTCAGTGTTGAGAGAAGCACATGAGCTAACATCAGTGAAATACTAGACCCTTTCCGCAATTTCACCTCCTAGCCGAATCAATTCGCAATCTTCTCATGCTTTTCTGGGGTTAGCAGCAACCTGTTCGCTGAACTGGTGACCCTACAGTGAAATTTCACTTAGAAGTTGCAATCATTGATGAGAAGGAAAGGGACAAAGAATGGCAAGAAACAGTGCACACCTGTTAGATCTCAAATGCTTTAAACAATTAATTGTTCTATCCACTCAAATATTAATAAAGCTACTGTATGCAAATAGAAATGTGGTAACTCTCAGGGGAGGCAGAGAAATTTGTTATGAGCTGATGCAACTACTGTTTTCTCTGATCCTTTCACAACACTCAAGGTACATTTTCTTACCCTGATATAGACAAATTTTCAGGAATTCTGAAAGTAGGTCTTGACCAGGAATGAAATTGTGGATAGCACCTGTGATGTGTCCCAGATGTATTCCTTAACCTTAATGGGTGAGAAATTCAGAAGGCATTTGGGGGTGTAGCACTTGGGTGTTTTTCCTGAGAAGCTATGAATAAAGAGGGAGGGAGGGAGAGAGAGATATTTCCGTAACAGACTAGTCAATAAATCTGCTGTAAGTGTACACATCTATAATGTGAGACAGTCAGCTGAGACTCTGGTTTGCCTGAGTCAGGTTCAAGTACACGAGTGTGAATCAAATGTTCAGCTTCTCCCATTGAGGTGTAGGCAATTATGTGTTTGACATCAAGTATGTGCTTCACCAAGGGAGGTTTTTCCTGGATGGTGTGGTATACAATCTGTTCCTATCTTAGCCTCCTCTCTAAAACCCCACGAATACACTCACGTTTAATATCATCAAGCTAAGGAGGTCATTTGGAGCAACTGGCATATTTTACATTTGCCTCTGACCTATTGCATGCCAACTTTTCCATGTAACCAGTTTCCTTTAAGCGTTCCTCCAGAATCTCTGGATTGAAAAATCTCATTGAGAAGATTAAAAAAAAAAAAAATGGCCGTGGAATGTGTTTTAGCTTTTCTAGTTTTAACCACAGATGGTGCTCCCTCTCTAAGGAAAAATTACTACAAAGAGCAACCCAGGGAGCTTTCACCCAGGCCAGCAGCATCCCACAAAATTGCCTTGGCTTCTGTGTAACCCTGCCAGTTCACTTAACTGAAGAAATCCTCAGGCTTAGAAAGCTTCTGTCATATACATTTTGGGTGTCCCACTGTCCATTAACCAGGTCGCCATGGCTGCAACTTGCAGTCAGATGCAAGTCTTTTACAAAGTACTGAGCTTTGCTCTCATTCTTCCCTCAGAGTCTGCTTTCTAAAGCTGTGGTTCCCACTCGAGTTTGTTAGCTGACCGCTTCCAGAAGCAGGCTTACGTATTTCAGCGCTGGGATCCTTGTGCTGTAACGTCAATTCACTTCACACGCAAGCTACTGTGCTTTACAATAATTTTGGATCAGGAAATGGCAATAACCATCAAATGCATCTCATGCAAGACTTCTGTTCCCCCAGATGGGCCAGACTTCAGATGTTCACAAAAGAGGGGCACCATAGGTATTGTTCCTGCAAGATACCACTTCATATGAGTATAGCCTCTATATCTTATCCTTAATAAAATTAACATTGTTAGGGACTAATGACAGGGCAACTCTCTCTAGTCCACGTGATCTGCAGCCTCTTCAAGAAGGGGGCAAGATCATTCCCTGTTTGCTCAAATGATGCTGTGATACAGTCCTCTATGGTTCATCTTACAAAAATCTGTTAAACAAAAGAATTGTTTGAGCTGGCATGTCTTTTGCACAGCCTGAGGACCATTCAGATTAACTTTCCTAGGGCATCAAAACTGTGAGAGACCTCAGCTATAAAAAAGATGAAGCCACATGCCAAATGCTGACAAAACCCTTTGTGAGCTTTGTTTGTTCATTCTTGTACAGACCATTGCACAAGTGTTCCTCCCCAAGGAAGTGGTAGAATGATAGATACGGTACAGATGTAGCTATTTGTTGATAACTACATGCATTGAATTTCCAAATTCAGAACTACAGCTTAGTTACAAAAAAAAAAAAAAGGAGATTATTTCTGGAAAAAATGAGGAAAAGCTAGCATTTCTGAAGCAAAAGTGATTGTAAAAATCTTGAAAGATGTGAAAAGTGTTTAGAAGAAAATCTTGAATTACAGAGGAGCCTTTTAAAACTTTCCTGTTGATAATATCCGTAAAAAACAGCTTCTATAAAACAACTTCTGTAAAATAACCATTTAATAACAAAGCATAAATGTTCTCTGATCTGTTTCTCTCAGTAACTTTGAGTACTGTATAAAACTACAGGCATGTAGTCTTACCACTGTCGCGAATGGGTGATTTAGAACGCTTAAGGAATCACCAACAAAGGTATCAGCAAAAGTGGTTTTAATACGGTGTTGTAAAAGCGCGACTTAACAAAGTTCAATGGCAAGGTTCCCTCTATTAATGACTGTGTGGAAGAATCATACAAAGGAAAATTGAGTTACACTCGAGTTAGAATGATTCCCAGAGAGACCGGAGATGCAAAGGGTAAGGAAGACGTTTCCGTTGAGTCATGGCATTCAGAGTAGACCCCCTTGCTTTCTAAAGTCCTGATGGAGCTTAGGTGTGGCTAGGTCCAATCTGTCTCAAACTTGGACAACAGTTTATGTCTAAGGGATTGTACATGCAAAGTTTATATAGTGTTTCATTAGCATCAATTCAGCATGCAATCAAAGTTACCAAGACAAAATCAAAGTTACCATACTACAAGGTTATGCACGATATTGGTCATTTACCAAAGATCTGTTGGTGGTAAAAGGTCTCTCTGCCTCGAGAAGCAACCTTGAGAAGTGTCCCAGCTCAAGGGGAGATCTCCACCATGCGACCATGCTGTCGAGCAGGGAGGGCTCAAAGAAGGCTCACTTAGGCAGTCATATTTATAGGTTAAAGTGGTTGGCTTGTAGTCAAATTACATGCCGTAGAAAAGATATGCAGGACACTCCTTGTACCCACAACTTTGTTCCTTGATAAATGTGTCGCTCTGCCCCTTTGTGGGTTTTCAGGGAACAGATTGAAACTAGAGGAGTTCACAGCCCAGCTGCAGCTCAGGGCTTTATCTGTTTTGGAGCCTGCACCAAATCCCTGCCAGTCTGGTGGGTGGAGCGCATCCATCACAACTACACATAAAGGATGAAGTACAAAAGTTATCAGAATAATAAAATTTTTTACTATTAACAAATTAGGACAGACCGAGGATTTATCACACATGGAGTGTAGTATGAAGGTTTACACAATGGCTTTAGCTAGCAGGTAGTGGTCACAAAATTCCATATGGTCTAAGTCGAATAGCGTTTCTACTGCTGTATGGTTAGACTACTACTGAGAGTAAAGCGAGCTCATCTGAAGTTTGTTTTGATGTCACTACAATGGTGCTGTGCAAAACCCTGAACTGAGGGGAAAGAGTTGAAAAGATAATAAAAAAAGAAAGGAGGATTTATTCTGAACCACTACCTTTTATGTTTGACACATCCTCCTAGGGACTATTTGTGGATTGAAGACATCATTAATATCAGTTCATTTACTATTTCTGCATGTTTTCAGGAGGAGATGCAGGGCAATCATTGCTCTGAAATCTCTGAGCCATGCTAACATATCATGAGAGGTTTTATTATGGCTTACTGTGACCTTATAGAATCATTTAGGCTGCAAAAGACCTTTAAGATCATCAAGTCCAACTGTTAACCTAGTGCTGCCAAGCCCACCACTAAACCATGTCCCTAAGCACCACATCTACACATCTTTTAAATACTTCCAGGGATGGGGACTCAACCACTTCCCTGGGCAGCCTGTTCCAGTGCTTGACAACCCTTTCGGTGAAGAAATTTTTCCTAATATCCAACCCAAACCTCCCCTGGCGCAGCTTGAGGCTGTTTCCTCTCGTCCTATCACTTGTTACCGGGGAAAAGAGACCAACCCTCCACCTCACTACAACCTCCTTTCAGGCAGTTGTACAGACTGATGAGATCTCCCCTCAGCCTCCTCTTCTCCAGGCTAAACAACTCAGCTCCCTCTGCCACTCCTCACTAGACTTGTACTCCTTCACCAGCTTCGTTGCCCTGCTCTGGCCACGCTCCAGCCCCTCCATGGCCTTCGTGGGGTGAGGGGCCCAACGCTAAGCACAGGATTCAAGGGGCGGCCTCACCAGTGCCCAGCACAGGGGGACAATCCCTGCCCTGCTCCTGCTGGCCACACTAGTCCTGATACAAGCCAGGATGCCAATGGCCCTCTTGGCCACCTGGGCACACTGCTGGCTCACGTTCAGCCGGCTGTCAACCAACACCCGCAGGTCCTTTCCCTTTGGGCAGCTCTCCAGCCACTCTTCCCCAAGCCTGTAGTGTTGCCTGGGGTTGTTGTGCCCCAAGTGCAGGACCGGGCACTGAGCCTTGTTGACCCTCAGCCAGTGGCCTGGGCCCATCGACCCAGCCTGGCCAGGTCCCTCTGCAGAGCCTCCTTGCCCTCCAGCAGATTAACACTCCCACCCAACTTGGTGTCGCCTGCAAACTGACTGAGGGTGCCCTCGATCCCTTCATCCAGATCACGTATGAAGATATTGAACAGGACCGGCCCTAACACTGAGCCCTGGGGACACCACTTGTGACCAACTGGATCTGACTCCATTCATCACAACTCTTTCGGCCTGGCCATCCAGCCAGTTTTTTACTCAGCAAAGTGTACGCCCATCCAAGCCGTGAGCAGCCAGCTTCTCTGGGAGAATGCTGTGGGCAACAGTGTCAAAGGCTTTACTAAAGTCCAGGTAGACAACACCGACAGCCTTCCCCTCACTCACTAAGCAGGTCACCTTGTCACAGATGGAGATCAGGTTCGTCAAGCAGGACCTGCCTTTCACAAAGCCATGCTGACTGGGCTCGATCACCTGGTTCTCCTGTACATGTCGTGTGATGGCACTCAGGATGATCTGCTCCATGACCTTCCCTGGCACCAACGTCAGACTGACAGGACTGTAGTTCCCCGGATCGTTCTTCCGGCCCTTCTTGTAGGTGGGCGTCACATTTGCTAACCTCTGGTCAACTGGGACCTCGCCGGTGAGCCACGACTGCTGATGGATGATGGAAAGTGGCTTGGTGAGCGCCTCCGCCAGCTCCCTCAGTACCCTTGGGTGGATCCCTCCCAGCCCCATAGACTTGTGCGTGTCTAGGTCACACACAGGTGTAGCAGGTTGCTGACCATTTCTCCTTGGATTATGGGGGCTTCATTCTGCTCCCCATCCCTGTCTTCCAGCTCAGGAGGCCGGGTAATCCAAGAACAACTGGTCTGACTATTAAAAACCAAGGCAAAAAAGGAATTAAGTACCTTAGCCTTTTCCTCATCCCTTGTCACTGTATTTCCCTCTGTATCCAATAAAGGACGGAGATTGTCCTTAGCCCTCCTTTTGTTGCTAGTGTATTTGTAGAAACATTTTTTGTTGTCTTGTACAGCAGTAGCCATTCCAGTTGGGCTTCGGCCCTTCTAATTTTCTCCCTGCATAACCTCACAACATCCTTGTAGTCCTCCTGAGTTGCCTGCCCCTTCTTCCAAAGGTTGTAAACTCTCCTTTTTTTCCTGAGTTCCAGCCATTATAATTCTTCTCATCTCACTTCTGAGTCCATGTGGCTCAGGATGAAGGAAGATGTACCCAGCGGTTTCACCCAGCAATTATCTGTCGTGTGCAGATGAAGATCAATCAAGATGAAGTCTCATCAAGAACTGGATGGAACTTCTTTATCATCCTAACCCATGAACAGTTGAATTTGGGGAAAATTTGTATTACTAGGCAACCAATATAATAGGATAAACTTCAAAGACAACAAAAAAGGTAAACTACACATAGTTCAGTCTAAATCTTGCCATGGTAAATGACAAAACTATTAATGAAAATAAAGTTGTGCAAATTCCCCCACTTGCCTATCACCTATTTACAGGTCTCATTTGTAGAATAAGAACTGACTTATTGTGGTCCCTAATGGGAAAGTAAGCATGAAACAGCAAAGATAGGACGAGGCTGCGAAAGCCATTGCAAAGGAAACATCAGTCAAGAGGTCAATCTTGCATTTTGACAATGTCGTTTAGGCAGGAATGAAAACTTACTGTATTATGAGCCATGCAGCACATTTCTAAGTGTTTCAGAAAAAAAGTAGGTAATAAAGTGTAGTTTCTGGTGATCAAATGTACCTTTACAAAGCATAAGCTTTTCATTTCTCTAAACTTTGTATTTCTACATGTCAGCCTACAGAGACAGTAAAGGGTTTTACAAAAGGGTTCTGGTTTCTTTGTCAAAACCCAGGAACTGTAATTCACAATGTAATTCAATGTTGAAATATCTGAGTGCCTGAAGATCTGTACAAACATGGAAAAACTGAATCCAGTCACCTTTACCTTGCTCATGTCATTCAGATGTCATCACAGGACTCCACATGAAAGGAATTGCAGTTGAGTTGAGACTGAGAGGAAAACAAAAGCTCTAAGGAAAGGCCAACAGTTGTTTTGGGAAGGAGACGAGACAGATGGGTATCAAACATTAGTCTACATTTCTCATTTACTATTCTAGTTGCATTAAAAAAGGAGGTATGCTGTAGTCTCAGCCTTTTGCTTAAAGAGGAACACAGCTTCCCTTTGTGTGAAGACCTTCTTCAGCATGTCTGCGGGGACCTGTGGAGCCAAGTGGCAGTAGCTGGTGGTGAACAACAACCACCGCTTGCTTCAGATTAGCTCTTTTGTCCAAACTACAGGCTCCCTTCTTGCTCCACTATATTATAATATAAATACCAAAAACATTTCAGGTTATGGTACGTAATGAGAGACATGTTTTGGCTAACTACTGGCAGTCTGAGGAACTGGCTCCAGAAAACAAACTATTCCAAAGAACTGCATTTAGAAGAGGCTTTCTGAAAATATAATTTGTTCAGCAAATGAATCAAAACAAAGTGGTACAAATACTTCACAAATGAATTTTTCAGCTTAACAAGAATAATCTAGATACTGAAATTAAATTTTAAGGTGCTAGGGAACAATAACAGGCCACCGGTTGTTTCGGTGCTGTGTTCTGTCCATGCTTTAGTCATTAGGTGGTGAGTGTGTGAAGACCTCATTACGCTTGCAGGTGGAACTTTGGCATTAAAACCAGCTCAGTGGCAAGGGAACACTGCTTTTGATAAATCCTATCTTTTAGCAGCTGATTATTAGCATCCTGCACATATATTATGAAGTTACATATATTTAGGTTAGAAATTAGGAAAAACTTCTTCACCGAAAGGGTGGTCAAGCATTGGAACAGGCTGCCCAGGGAAGGGGTTGAGTCTCCATCCCTAGAGGTATTTAAAGAACGGATAGATGTGGTGCTCGAAGACATGGTATAGTGGTGGACTTGGCAGTGCTGGGTTAACGGTTGGACTCGATGATCTTAAGGGTCTTTTCCAACCTTAACAATTCTATGATTCTATGATTCTATGATATTACAAAATAAGGTAGGCAGGTATGACTACTTGTCATCTGGTTTCCTGGCAGACAAGATCTGACCTGGAGCCTAATTTTCACATTTGGCGGTGAGCTAAACCAGCCTGATCTTGTTTTGTGGTTGGTTCTACCTGTGAAATACTAATTCTTTTTACCACCTTTCTGAGCACAGGTTATCTGCAGGATGCTTTACAGACCAGACACGTTCAAGAGTTCCTCTGCTAAGATACCAACAGAGACACCTTTATAACTCACTCAAGGGAGCCCTGCAGGCTAGGGAGCATACACAATTTGGGTATCTGGCCTCAGTGGTGCCAGTGAGTTTGCTTCTACATGGCAGCGAAACATGGCATAAAAAAACTGCTCTGGAGCCTAAATTAATGTAATGTGCCAGCGTAAGGCTGCACCTGAGTTACTTAGCCCTGTTGTAACTCAGGGGACCCTGGGACCCAAGCTCATATCTTTCTTTAGCACAGTGCTGTGCCCTGTAGACACAGCAGCTCATGATGGCCCCTTGTCAGATGAACACAACAGTGTGCACGGAGACTGGCCTTTGAGCGGGTGGGTGAGCGGGGTGACTGGTGTGTCAACTGTTGGTTGGACTGAGGCAACAGCCTGCACCTAAATCTTGCGTTAGGCCTCTTAACACCATTTAGATGTAGACCTAAGTAATGTGGGATCTTATCTGTACATTGTTGTCACTTTTCAACAATTGGATTTTTCAAATGCTAGTCTTCGTAAATCTTATTTTTCATCAGATTTAGTGTTAAAATCTTTGGAAGTTTTGCACATATGCTGCATAAGAGAGGGAATCTTTTTCCTAGAAGAAGGTGTTAAGAGAAGACATCTGGAAAAATATCTCTTTTTGAATTTCATGGCTGAGATATCTTTCCTCTGGTGGCTTATTACTAATGATTCTGACAGTTCGAGGACCTCCCTACATGTTCCTAATAACTATGGATGAATGACAGGTTTGAAGAGTGTAAAGTGGTGATCTTCCACCAGGCCAGTGTATTGCTACCTGGATCTTGACGTTTGTTACTACATAGACCAGCAGGATCTCAACTGCTGCTAAAATAGTTCAATTAATGATTCTTTAGCATAAAAAAGAAAGGTCACCCATGGGGCAGAACAATAGAGTGCTGACACTGTATCTTGCAGATTCTCCCCCCTCTCTTGGCATACAGGATCATCACCCTTTTTGGCCTGCCCTTTTCCAGCTCCAGGGTATCACATTTTTGGTTGCTTATTCACTAGGACACTTCTCCTCGTGCCCCTCAGATGGAGACTTGCAGCCCCCGCATATTTACGACTGAAAGACATAGCCTGGAGGAGGTGATGGAGTGCCTGTTAAACAAGTTCGCCTACGACAGCACTCAACACCAGGGCTGCCATCCAAAGGGATCTAGACAGGCTGGTGGAATGGGCTGACAGGATCCTTATGAAATTTGACACAAACAAATACGAAGTAAGTCCTGCATCTGGGAAGGAAGAACCCCTTGCAATGGCAAATGCTAGGGACTGACTGGCTGGGGAGCCGCTCTGCTGAAAATAGCTGGTGGTCTTTGTAGGCAGCAAGCTGAACGTGAACCAAGTCTGCCCTGGCAGCAAAGGTGGCCAACAGCATCCAGGGCTATATTACCAGGATCCTAGCCAGTAGATTGAGAGAAATTATTATCCCCCTCTACTCAGTGCTTCTTAGCATCTAGAACACTGCATCCAGTTTTGGGTCACTTAGTACAAAAAGATGTTGATAAACTGGGGTGAGTTCAATAAAGGGCCATGGGGAAGGTCAGGGGACTGCAGCACTTCCCCTGTCAGGAGAAGCTGGGGAGCTGGTCTTGTTCAGCCTGGAGAAAAGGATATGGTGGGATCTAATAGCAGCTTTCCAATACGTACAAGGAGGTTATCAAGAAGATGAAGCCAGGCTTTTCGGAGTGGCGCATGAGAAGGTGACAGGCATAAAGCGAAACAAGAGAGTTTCCAACTGTTATAATGAAAAACTTTTTCATGATGAGGTCAGTGAAAGTTTAGATCAAGTTACCCAGAGAAGTTGGGTAGTATCCATACTCAGGGGGGTTTCAAGACCTGACTGGATAAAGCCCTGAGCAACCATATCTGACCTCACAGTTGTCCCTGTTTTGAGTAGCAGATTGGACTTGATGGCATCCAGAAGTCACTTCCAACCTGAATTGTCCTATGATCCCATGATCCTCCTGGCTAGCACAGTCATTTGAGCTCATTACTTGAGACCCAAGGCTGGCAAATCCTAATATTTCCTGTCCCATATTATTCCTCAGCAATCTTGCTATAAATAAAGATGGTCCATGTCCCTTGTCCATCCCTCCTATTCAGCCACGTCAGTCTGCTGCTGTCCTGATCTGGATTTATGTATACTGACATTGACTCAAGTGGGTCTAATGAGCTTTTATGCTTTGTCCTAGCACTCAGCAATTAATTTGTCCCTGCAGTTTGTCTCTCCTCAGTCTGGTGTTTAGGGCTTTTTGTTGCTAATTTTTTTTCTTGGTGAAAGAAATTTTCAGGGTGCTGTTTTATTGCTTTCGACACAGCAGAAGTAGAAGAACATCCTACAACAACTGCAAGAAAAAGGGAACTCAGATAGCATCTGCTGATCTGTAGGATTTCAACACACAAGATGCTCTTTCAAGAAAGCCCATGATAGTTCCTGGAAGCAGCTGATCAGCAATAATGAAACAAAGGGTGAAAACCTACCATGCAACAAGGACATAAAGCAAAAGCAATGACCAATAAAGTTGCACAAGCTAGTTTTTCTCTGGAAAAACACCAGTTCCAGAGTTTCTTTTTGGCCAACTCACTTTTCAAGTTTAGTGTCTAAAGCAGAGTTAAGGCATGTGTGGTGGGCTTCAGCCCTGGTAACTCCTTCTGCTTGGCTGCTGGAGCCCAGACGGGGTCTCTCTGTCGAAGGCTGGTAGACATGGCTGCTGCTTCCCAGATTGCAGGTTCAGCCAGTAGTGAGGTTGGGTGTGTAACCCAGAGACACACGCAAAGGACACTGACACGGCCAGCTACACAAGCTGCCAGACACAAGGTGCTGCCTTCAACAACGCCACGTATAACACTACCAGGACTCACATAAAATGTAAGTGTAGACAGCCAAGTCCCCTTCCAGCTGATCAAGACTGAAGTCCACTACTGAGAACATATGCACCCTCAGTCTCTAGATCCACAAGCGCATTCACAGGTCCTTCGGATATCGCTATGAGCCCTCAGCCTGTCCAATATCATGCCTGGATCTTGGCCCTCTGACTGAGAGATATGCATCTCCTCCTCACTGGCTAGTCCAGCTTGATGCTTGCTAGCCAACCGATGAACACACTCATCCACTTATCTCATAGGCATCCTCACACTGGTGGATGCCTTGAATATCAGAACAAGTCCTCTCTGCGGGTCTAATATCTCTGCGCGGATCCTGGACCTCCTGCTTGCTGGCTAGTCCAGCTTGAAGTTTGCTAGCAAATTACACCACTATGACTCATTTTGAACCAAAAAGGTCTTGGTCTGATAAACTTAATGCAGCAGATGGTCTCATATTCCACATACCCTTACCAGTACGACTTCCCATACTTTAAAATTCAGAAGTGCTACAAGCCTACAGACACAAAGAGCAAGACAGATCTTAGCGGGACAGAAGGAGACACTTGTAAAGCTGGTGACTGAAGGAGAAGAGACAACAAGGCTCAAGAGAATAATTCAGTTAGATTTAGACCTGTGCAGGATCCATGCCTCTCAAATATGGTCTAGCAGACCCTATGCTCTGTAGCAGCTACGGGTCAACACTGTCTATCACGTCACTGCCTCTGTTATACCTGAGGTTTCAATGCAAGTCCAGCCATGGCTTCCCTGTCAAAGCACCACACACTGCTCTGTCCCACACAGTATTCAAGGCTTGATGAAGACAGTCTTAGACCCATCATGACTGCCTAGTGACACAGGTCTCATACATATCTCTAGCTTTTCCCTACCTTATATTTCTGACAGTGGTTGCGCTAGTGCAGATGGTTTCCTCTGAGTGGACACCAGTAGTGTCTCACATTCTTTAAACAAAAAAGGCAAGCAGAAATTAAAAAAAAAACCACCATCATTTCTTGCTGCTTTTGTGCTGAAAATTCATTTTATGCTAATGCAGATTTTCAAAAAAGTTTTACGTGCCAACATAAAACATTTTGTGAAAACATAAACCAGAGAGATTTTAAACAGCTGATAAAGCAACGAAGGCTGGAAGCTGACTTTGGGAACTTTTTTAGTGATGGTTTTGTAATATTGCCCAGAATGCCTGTTAAGTTACTTTCAAAACCAGCAGAGAGGAAGAACATCTAGTTGCATGATCCTGTAAACAGGTGCCCAGTGATAAATGATAAAAGACAGTTAGATAATATTTATGAGGAAAAACAAGGTTTGCATAGCTAATTCTGCAATTCACTGTATGATGAATTCAATTCAAGAACTCATTAGATGATCTTTCTGGTGTTTGGTATTTGGTCAAGTACACCAGAGCAGAATGAGTGAAGCCAAAGCCCCTTGAAAGACGGTGACCAGGCAGAGGATGGCGGAGTCCTGAGCACCCCTACTACAGAAGGAACTCCAGCAGAGTTTATGGGATGCTGTTTTCTGCAAAGAAGAGTTCCAGTATGACTCAAACCCTGTGATCAAGTAATGACACTCATCACACCTCAGTAAACTGTTTTCCCTCGGTGTTCATAGTAGGTTGTTCACCATGTCCAGCAGTTTTCTGGAGACGCACCATTGACGACAGCATTCACAGAAAAGTGTGCTTGTTTCACAGTCACAGATGACAGCGATCGCGTACAGACTGAGTTCTCAAGAGCACACCTAAGGTACTGTCACTTGTGCAACCACAGAAGAAACGCTTTGCTTCAAGACCTCTGTATCAGTATCAATTTGAATCCTATGATCATGAGATCTTTTGAAAAGATCCTTCAGTGCGCTGCTAACAGCTCTTTATGTTGAGAGCAAAGTCTGGCATTTGGGAGAACCAATAACTTGACGCAGGAGATAATTTCTACCCATGTAGAGAAGAAAATAAAGGAGGATGGGGAAATGAGGAGAAACAAGATCTGTGGTTCGGGAATTTAAAACGACAGAAAAATATGCTTAGGAGGGATAATCTCTGCTTTCATGTTCCATGGACGAAATGGAAACAATTGATACAGGAGAAATATTAAAAGGAAATATTATACAAAGTATTTACTTCAGAATAAATGGGAAAAATGTTTGGAGTCATGTTTAGCACAATAATATTGTTGCTTGTCAATTGTGTGAAACACCATCTCTGACCAAATTAAATTATTTAATTTCAAAACAGACACTATAAAGCACCATTTACAATATTTGGTAGTTACTGCAAATTAAAATATCTGCAAAGATGTATGTTTATTTTCCCATGCTTCTGATTTAAAATTTTGACTTTTAATCTGTTTTTATACCACGCTCTCTACTTACACACTATTTCTGGGTTCTACACTATGACCTTTCTTTCTGTTTTTAATACAACAGTATTGGTGCTTTTGATTATCACCTACAATACTACCATCTACATCTCTTACTATACATATAGATATATATTACATATGTCGATATAGACATATTTATTTATACACATAGTATTTTCATTTTACTCTGGAAATATCTCACCATGAAAGAGAGAACTTTAAGAAAAAAAATCTACAGCTAGTATAAGGTATGTTCACCATCATTCGACACTGAAAGCTACTTATCTCAAAAATTTGCACAGTCCTTGTTGTATGCTAGCTAAATCATACGTAACGCACTTTCCATTGCTTGCCGCAATGAATGCATTTTATTTTCAACAGGCAATCCAGTGCTGTGGTGGGGGTCCGCTCCGGGCAGTGCAGGAGGGGCTGAGTGACCAGGGGATGGTTCTTCTCCTCTTGCACCGCTCACTGTATTTTCTTTTGGTATTACCTGCAACTACTGTCCAGATTTTGTCACTCCAGAGTACTACTTTATTCCAGCCCTTGGAAAACTTGCTGAGCTCAAGCCTGGAACTAGCAGGGAGCTCAGCGTGGCCTGGACCAGGGAGGGGAGAAGGGTTCTTCAGGGTTGCTTGACCTCTGCTGCCATCCTCTGGAGAAAGACAAGATGTAGCTGCAGCGAGCTGACCCTAAATGAGCTTCCTTTGTATGGTTTGGGGGGTCACTGCCAGTAACGAAGCTTGCCTTTCATTTGGACGGGGGGGGGGGGGAACTTTGCTATGATGGCTTTGATTGGAAAGAGGTTGGCAACGAAGCTGGGACCAGTGTGTCCTGAGGAACTGGTTGCCACCATGTGCAACAGCCTGGTGCCTTTGACTCTGGGGCCAGCAGCCTGCCAGAGGCAAAAGGGTTTTAGAGAAAAAGGAAAGACTTAATACAAGAAACTCCTTTTTACTGCTCTCTTATAGTCCTTGTTAGAGAAGTTAAAATGTAAACCAAACATTTTGGGAATATCCTTATTTGCATAGTTGACATAATTAATCCTTAACTGGTCTACTAATTGCAGGCTACAGTGGCCAGTATCAGATGATTGTGGTGACTATAACCTGAATACCTGCTTCCTAAAAAAATAAATAATAGCACTCGCTCCTTCTATGTTGCTTTTTTTTTTTCAATGCGCTCATGGGCAGCTGAAAAAGAATGGGGAGGAGAGGGGATAGTTGGCTCTTTATCAGTATTCTCAGTTCATCCATCCTTGCAGTATTTGAAGAAAATTCTGCTGTACTTGCCCAGAATTTCTGCAGAACTCTCTCTTGCACTGTCATTATGATTAACAAGATGTCAAGGATTGATGTTAAACAAAGATGACATGATCTGAACTTCAGTATACCATTGGATTAAGCTATCACCTTGGTGATGGTGAATGAATATGACAGGATTATAAAGGATTGGTGACGGAAACAGCTCCCAGTCAACAGCAGCAGCTGGAAAGGGAAGCACATTAAGATACCCTCTGCGTGAGAAGCTAGAGCTGTAAGCACAACTAAGAATTCATTTGTTATTTATCAGTTGCTCATGGATTTCCACGTCATCGAATTAGTGGAGCATTGTTCAGAAAGTCTGCTTTAAGTGGGACTATCCCCAACACCACATCAGGTCACTGTGACTTTATCTAGCCAAGCGTTGAAAATATTGATGAAGTCCGCTATCTCGTACCCGGTCCAGTGCTGCACTGACTCCTAGTGGCAAAGTTTTTCTTAATGTCCAGTCCAAACCTCCCACATCACAGCTTGTGTCAGGGCAATTATTATTATGAGTGGACAATGACTTGTGCAAACACCAGAAGGGTGCGATTGTTGAGTGACATGTACTGAGATCATGGTTAGTGCAGGCCATGTGTAAACACTGACTTTGCCTGAGGGTTGCCCACACCACAGCACTGCATTACTTTAGTTAAGGACTTCCCTCCACTAGTAAAGGCTAGGTAGGTACAAGGAGAGGTACAGAATATGATAAGAGGAGTGTAGCAAAAATATCTCCCTCAGCAACTCACGGAGACAGAAGTCCTTCCCGGTATGAGGTACAACTACGCTGAGCAGGGCTGGAGGGAGTTTTTTCATGTTGCTAACTGATGTAACTATGCTCCAAACACAAGGGGATGGGATCAGGAAAGCCAAGGCACATCTGGAGATGAATTTGGCAAGAATAATAAGGGTTTTTACAGGTACATTGACCAGAAAAGGAAGATTAATGAAAACATACCCTCCCCTCCTGCCAATAAATGACAAGAGAACTAGTGACAACTGACATGGATAAAGCTGAGGTATTCAACAACTTTTTTGCCTCACTTCTCTCTTCCCACATCTCTCAAGCACCTGAAACTCAAGACAGGGACTGGGGGAATGAAGTCCCTCCCATCGTAGGAGAAGATCAGGGTAAAGACCACCTTAGGAATGACAACATACACGAATCCATGAGACCCAATGAGCTGCATCCCAGGGTCCTGAGGGAACTGGCTGATGTAGTTGCCAAGCCACTCTCCATCATATTTGAAAAGTCATGGCAGTCAGGTGAAGTCCCCAGTGACTGGAAAAAGTGAAACTTTGCTCCCATGTTTAAAAAGGGTAAAAAGGACCCTGGGAACTACCAACCAGTCAGCCTCACCTCCATGCCTGGTAAGATCACGGAGCAGGTCCTCCTGGAAGACATGTCAAAACATATAGAAGACAGGGAGGTGTTTAGAGACAGCCAACGTGGCTTCACCAAGGGCAAAGCGTGCCTGACTAATCTAGTGGCCTTCTACGACGGAGTAACTGCATCAGTGGAAAAGGGAAAAGCTATGGATGTCACCTACCTAGACTTCTGTAAGGCCTTTGACACAACATTTTTGCCACTAAATTGGAGAGATATGGGTTTGACGGATGGACTGTTAGATGCATAAGGAACTGGCTGGATGGCCACTTCCAAATAATTAGTCAACAGCTCAGCGTCCAAGTGGAAACAAAGTAACAAATAGTGTCCCTCAAGGGTCTGTAGTGGGACCAATGCTATTTAATATATTCATCAATGACATAGACAGTGGGATTGAGTGCACCCTCAGCAAGTCTGCAGATGACACCAAGCTGAGTGGTAAAGTTGATATGCTTGAGGGAAAGGATGCCATCCAGAGGGACCTTGAAAGGCTGGAGGAGTGGCCCAATGCGAATCCCATGAAATTCAACAAGGCCAAGTGCAAGGTCCTGCACCTGGGAGCTGGGGCAATCACCAGGACCAGTGGAGACTGGGGCATGAAAGGACTGAGAGCAGCCCTGTGGAGAAGGACTTGGGGATACTGGTGGGAGAAAAACTGGACATGAGCTGGCCATGTGTGCTCGCAGCCCAGAAAGCCAACCGTATCCTGGGCTGCATCAAAAGCAGCGTGGCCAGCAGGCCGAGGGAGAGGATTCTGCCCCTCTGCTCTGCTTTTGGTGACATCCCACCTGGAGCCCTGCGTCCAGCTCTGGGGTCCTCAGCACAAGAAAGACATGGACCTGTTAGAGCGGGTCCAGAGGAGGGCCATGAAAATTATCAGAGGGCTGGAATGGCTCTGCTATGAAGAAAAGCTGAGGGAATTGGGGTTGTTCAGCCTGGAGGAGGCTCTGGAGAGACCTTATTGGGGCCTTTCAATATATAAAAAGGGCTTATAAGAAAGACAGAGAGAGATGTTTCTACCATGGTCTGTAGTGACAAGACAAGGGGCAATGGTTTTAAAATGAAAGAGGGTAAATTTAGATGGGATATACAGAAGAAATTTTTTGTGATGAGCGTGGTGAGATACTGGAACAGGTTGCCCAGAGAAGTTGTGGATGCCCCATCATTGGAAGTGTTCAAGGTCAGGTTGGATGGGGCTTTGAGCAGCTTGATCGAGTGAAAGATGTCCCTGCCCATGGCCGGGGAGTTGGACTAGATGATATTTAAAGGTCTCTTCCAACCCAATCCGTTCTATGATTCTGTGATTCTATGTTCAGAACTCACCTGGACAAGACCTTGAGGAACCTCACCTAACTTTGGAATTCAGCCCTGTTGTCAGCAGGATATTGGACTAAAGGCCTCCAGCGGTTCTTCCCCAACTTCTCTTTTTCTGTAAATCTGTGATTCTGGCCTTAGGCCTCAATTTGGTGTTTTATGCTTTTTTTGGAGATAATTTTTTTTTTAGTGAAAGGAATTTTTCAGTGTGCTGTTTTATTGCTTTCGACACAGCAGAAGTAGAAGAACATCCTACAACAACTGCAAGAAAAAGGGAACTCAGATAGCATCTGCTGATCTGTAGGATTTCAACACACAAGATGCTCTTTCAAGAAAGCCCATGATAGTTCCTGGAAGCAGCTGATCAGCAATAATGAAACAAAGGGTGAAAACCTACCATGCAACAAGGACATAAAGCAAAAGCAATGACCAATAAAGTTGCACAAGCTAGTTTTTCTCTGGAAAAACACCAGTTCCAGAGTTTCTTTTTGGCCAACTCACTTTTCAAGTTTAGTGTCTAAAGCAGAGTTAAGGCATGTGTGGTGGGCTTCAGCCCTGGTAACTCCTTCTGCTTGGCTGCTGGAGCCCAGACGGGGTCTCTCTGTCGAAGGCTGGTAGACATGGCTGCTGCTTCCCAGATTGCAGGTTCAGCCAGTAGTGAGGTTGGGTGTGTAACCCAGAGACACACGCAAAGGACACTGACACGGCCAGCTACACAAGCTGCCAGAGACAAGGTGCTGCCTTCAACAACGCCACGTATAACACTACCAGGACTCATAAAACAAGTATAGACAGCCAAGTCCTCCATCTAAATGCAATGCTAATTACAACACTGCAAAGTTGTGACATCAAGGACATCCTACTTATTTTCTACAGTGGTGGCTGAATTACTTACCAGTTCTATTGTTGTCATTCTCAGTTTGGCTGTATGTTTTATTGGAGAGAAAAAACTTGTGTTCACAGTTTTAAGTAACATCCTTTTTTGAGGCCATTCCTGGACTGAGGTGAATCTCAAAAAATTTCATCCTAACAGAGGAGATATTGTTTCTGGGTAGAGATGTGAATCCCTACCTAATGCTGCCAACACATCAAACATCACAGACTCAACTGACTACAGGGAAAGATTTCTACGTCTGGCTTATTATCTGAATTCTCCGGCTTTGGGTTCTTCTTCCTCACTGTAGTGGAAAAAAGATGTTGGTCCATTTATCTGCCTGAATGACAGCACAGTATTCTGTCTATTCACCTTCCTCTGCAACAGAGTTTTCAAAATTCACGTTTTTCCCCAGCTTTTCTTCTTTAAAGAAATACCCTATAAGACAAGTAGCAGCACTCAGGCTTGGTCTGCTCCCAGTTTTATCACTCTTGTTTTGACTAGGGCCTGATGTTGTAAGTCATTTACAAATCTCTATTCCCAGCAACTTCACTGCTTGTTTTCAGGGTAGCCTTGTGCCCTTTTTACTTTCCATGGCATGCGTAGCTAATAGTCAAGTAGAGCCATAATTTGCACCTTGTGTTCTGCCCACCATGCAGCATTTCCATTGCTCCAGTCCTCAACTTCTGGCACAAAATGGGTAGTGTTAAGTCTAATATGAACAACACCTCCTGAATGGAAAAATTCATAGGAAGGCTGTTCAATGGGAAAGCAATGGTGCTTCTGTGAATAGTCATTGAGCTTCCAAAATCAGACAGGGCAAGTAGTGATTTGAGAAAGTATGGATATTGTTGTTCCATCTTGGGTAAAAGTTCAAGCCTTGGTTTTGAGCATCTTGAAAAAAAAATATTTAATTTTTAGATATAATTATATGCATTACTTCATTCCAATGAAGTTCATCTTTTGATTTTAGTGTCCAGCAGAAGTGTTGAGAGTCACATATCAAGACTCCTATCTCTGTGACCTAACTTATGCGACATTAACACTATTCTAAATTTCAGGCAACAAAAGGCTGCTCTATCCATCAAAGCCCAGAACAAATAAAATCAGTTTTAAATAACATGCAAACTTTGCAGAGTTTCATGTCTCTCATTTCCAGCTGGTGTTTAACAGATTTCTGTAATTTCATATCCTTCAAAGCCATGGGTGGCCCATCCTGATCATGACTAAGGTTGTATTCAAGTGTGTGAGGCTGGTGAGTATGGCTGTAACTGTTACAGTGTAAAGTAGGATCATCTTTCCCAGTTGGCTACTCACCTCTTGAGACTGTAAGAGCTGTTGTAGGATGATCTTCATTTGTCCAGTTCCTCAGCAGAGAGAAAACAGTCTACATTAGTGCAGTTCTGATGACAGGAAAAAAAAATGGATTCCCAACCTTCCTTTCATTTATCTCATTGACAAACTTTCATATCTGCAGCCCCTTTGAACTGACTGCCCTGTTATTCTGAAGACCTAACCACTGTGAACTGCAAGTAGTGAATGAGAGAGACGTGATGATCGATGAGCTTATGGGGGAAAAAAAAGCAAAGACGAAAGAAAAATTACAAACAAAGCTTTGCTATCAGTGCTTCCCAGGAGTACAAGATATTTGTCGTGCACAGACTCAGTCGCAGTAGGTTCTCCATCCATCCATATGGGAATCAAAAGGGAAGTGGAGATACACTGGAGGCTGAACTCAGAATCACTACACAGCTACCTACAGTCAGCTCAGCTCAAGCCATTAGCAATGCAATAGCCAACAGTCTCTGCCTGCCAAGCTCTTGCCCCAGACCACAGAAGACAGCTGATATCATGCTTTTCATTTCAGTGCCAGTTCAAATGCAGTTGCTCAGCACAGAAAGACTGCTGGCCAACGAGCACAGCAGTTCAAAGGAAGGCACTGCATTTACATGGTGCTTTCTGCAAAGAAGGTCTACGCTTCACTGCCTCTCTGCTCCTTCAACTCTTTCCTCTTGTGACTTCATGCAAAAAGAGTAAAGGCGGCTACTCTTTCTTCATGCTCTTCTAACAGGCTGTTTTCCCACATGGTCTTGATGTACAGATCTTGTTTTTCCTCCTTCCTGTCCTGTCCCCCTCTTCCCCCCACCTTCCAGTCCCAAATAGCAGACGTTTATAACAGCCCCATTAAATCAACAGTAATGGTCAATGGCTGTAAATCACAGCTTGGGAGGTTCTCTTTGGACATTAGGAAAAACTTTTTCACCAAGAGGCATCACAGTACTGGAACTGGTATCCAGAGTCGTGAAGGAGTTTCCAATCTTGGAGGCTTTAAAGACTCAGTTAGAGAAGGCCATGACGATGTGATGTGGTGTTGGTGATACTCCGGCTCTAGTTTCTTATGTTTCTGAACGTAACAAGGAGAAATTCTGTAAGGCTGGAGAGCATTTCGGTATCACATCCACTTGATGCAGTTTCATTACATTTCTCATTCATCAGCCTGAAAGAACATCTGGTTTGTTGCTCAAGCTGTTGCAAGATCTTCAGCCTATGTTCCCTAATTAGGGAAACTCAGATTTTGCTAATAAAAGAAAGTTGCTAAAACTTAATATGGAGAAAGCTCTTCTCAGTGTTTGAATATAAAGGAATAGGCATAGATATGCTTCTCAGCTAGCATGTGTTCTAACAAGCAGTTTATTTCTAAATACAAGGCTTTGTACCAAATAGATCCATGAAGATAAGGCTTGGAAAACAGAGGTATCAGGCTTTAGGTCGCCCGTGCAAGGCCTAGTTCTGCTGTATTGGTCAGAAACCATGTAAACATAAGCACGGTCTCCTGCAAAATGTAAGTGTGCCCACAGGTCCCCTGCCCAGGACAGGGCTCAGGACTCTGACAGCTGAAGGGTGTTTGTCAGTGCTGTAACGCACGGTGCCACACAAGGTTCCAGACAGCCCGGCCAAGCACAAGTCCTCTGTTATTGCCACATCTTCACTGAGACTCCCAGAAGATGATAAGGGCCTAATCTTTTTGGCCTGTGTTTACAGTGAAGATTCAATGTCACCTCACCTGCCAATTATTTGTACTAGGGGAGTCCCAATAACAGAACTGGATGGAAATGGGTGGTGAAGCTGACTGGCGTAGTTTGCCTGCTCAGCAGAAGAATAATAGGGCTATTGGACCCTTCTTCCTCCTGTTTCTCCATACAGCTCATGATTTTGTTGTGCCATGCGATGCCTCCTTTCAGATAAGGGCTTTGGTTACCCATAGAGCACAATCAAGAAATTAAGTATATGACCCATCTGTAGACAAGGATCCCTGCAGGCTGGTATTTCTCTCCCCTATCTCTAACAGGTCCTCATGCAGAAAAGCTAGTAAAAGTCTGTCTCTCTTGCACCCACTTATCTTGAAACTATTTATTTCCTGTAAATCTGTGTTCATGGACACCTGCAGCAGTATCATTTTACTGCAATTTTATTCTGCAGTGGTGCTGCACTGCTCTGCTTTGCGTTAAGGATAGTTATGCTATCCTTATAGCATAGTTATGCTGAATTCTCTCTGACATGTTTTAGTTTGTCCTTTTAAGCTAGATGAGTATATCGAGATGTTGTGAACACGAGAAACTGAATAATAGAAGTAGATCATGCCTACATCATTGTGGGAGGCAACAAGTAGAAATGATGCTAAAGAATGCCGAAGGCAAGAGCTGGATGGCTCTTCGATTGAGCATCTGCTCCCTTGCTATCCAGTCCACCAAGCAGCTATATGTGGTTCTATCCACCATTAGTGGCAGATTGTTCTTTTCTTTCTCCTTCTTCATCTAACTTTCTTGAAACATACCTTAAACAACCTCAAGAGTTCAGTGCTAGAATGGATTCTGCAGCCCACCTGCTTTCTCTGACCACACATATATCGACTGTCTACCACAGTTCCTCTGTCTAAATGAGCTCCTGCTCACCTGGAGTTTGTTCATTCAGTTTGGGACGCTGATTGCCAGAGTTTACTTTCTCCAAGAAGCTTCTTTGGAAAAACATGTTGGTCTAATAGTTACTTGCCTCACTACCCTGAAAATGAGCCTTGGGTTCCTAAGTGACATAGGTGCAAAATGTTAACCTAGATGACCAAACATGAGCTGGGAGGAGGAGGAAATGTGCGGTAGCCTGGGTATATTTGGGATGGAGTGTGTGCAGCATCAGCTTGGGATGATGTCTCCTGTGGAAAACTTCATAAGAGAATGAGCTTTTCTGCCATTCCTCCCAGGAGCTGCAGTTGCATCAGATCAAATTAAGCAAAAACAAATGGTGTCCCCAGGTGGAGTGTCTCAGCCACTACCACCCCAAGGAAGAGCTCAGGTGGAACAATGCCTCATTTATCATTGCACAGGGAACAAAAGGAGGCAATAAATACATGATTTTTCAGATGTCAACACAAGGGGTTCTCAGCAAGGCCCCAGGGTGCTGTGATCCAGTCCCAAGAGGGGCTGAGCACTGCTGAGCTCCTTCAAGGACTATGAGAGATGCAGCTACTCTGTTCCTTTCCAGATGAGCCCCTCTGGCTGCAGGTTATAAACTGGCTGTTAAAAACCAAACTTCTAATTAGATCTACAGAGACATTCACAAAGTTGTCCAAATGAATCTGAAACTAACTTCCAATAACATTAAGAGTTGCACTCTCCAGTTATCTCCTCTGGTCAGCAGCTTATTTTGAACAACTGGGAAAGGCTTCCAGGGTAGAGATGAAGGGGATTGCAGCCCCCATTAACATCGCCTGGTGTCATGTATGTATTCCTTTCACATGACTGGGGTGGACTTTCTCACTTCTTGGTCTCACAGTGGTCCAGCTCCACCTTCCTCTTCCCCATCCCAATATTTCTAAGGTCCTTGTAATTGCACTGGCATTTTTTCACTCTTGGGTGTTTTTAGTTGCTGATATGTGACTATGTCATGCTTGCTCTCTTGCCCTACAGCAATATGAGGCCATGTCATTTTGTGTCATCAAGTCCTGCCATTTTAGTCTCATGGGATTATCTTGTTGAGAACTTGACTGATGTTGTAGATGAGGTGGAGTGGTCACAATGTGAGACCTAATGTGACAGGCTGTCACATGGCGAGATGAAGAGTTGAAAAGGGCAGCTAACAGGCACCTCAAGTTTTTCAGAATTAGTGAAGAGTGCTGCCCCTAAGGGCTGTGAAAGGCTGAGGACATCTGTACTGATTACTTCACAGAAACGACCAGATGCCCAGGAAAGCTGAAATCCCAGAATAATCATGAAGCAAGTTCTCAATCAGATCAGCCAACTTAGATCTGTCTTCAGGATGTCAACCTTCCTTACTACCTTCACCTTCTTTCTTGTCTACAGGAGTTCAAGTTAATCTTTACCAGGGCCTGTAGCTTAATTTTCAGTTTTGTATGTCTTTTTCATTTTCACTTGCTGTTTTCAGTCTAAATCTTTTCATTCTCTCTTTCACGACTTCCCCTTTTAGATTTGTTCTTTCTCTAGTTCTAAACCAGTTTTCTTTCAGTAACTTCATTTTTTTCCAACTAGGAAAAACTTGCATGTTTTTGATGGTATTAACCGATATATGCAACCATTTTCTTCGCAGAGATGCAAGACAATGCCTTTGGCTGGGTTACAGTATGAGTAAGTACAATGAGGTGAAAGAAACGCCCCACCTTTAACAAACCATGAGGAGAAGTCAGCTGCCAGGCTGCCTACTCTTTTTCACGAAACTCTGTTTTGGTTGGTTTATGGTTCACATCTTTGCCAGAGTGAGTTCCCAGCCAGTGTTTATCAAGCCAAACAACAGAAACTCAACGAGAGCAGGGTGATGCTTTTTCTCACTGAGGCAAACTGATGCCAGTCATCCTGCTATTACCACCTCGGCCAGTTTCAGTTCCCGGTTCCCAGAAAGCTGTGAACATTACCTGAATAAGGAAATGCTGCTTCTCCTAAAGGCTATGCACAATTGTGTCAGTGCCTTACCTTTGTGGGAGGCAGCATTTCTTGACTCCTGTTCACCAGAGAATGGGGATCCAGTACCTGTTAAAAAGTCTCTTTCCACTTGCTGCCATTTCCAGCTCCTGGCCTATTTCCAGCTACATCTCTATCATAATCAGCCTTACTGGAGTCACAAGGCACTTTCTCAAATGATATTAACATTTATTTTCACGTTGCCATTGTTACATTTTCATTAGAGTGAATCTTACATTTCATTAATCACCAAATACAATTCAAGCAATCTACTGCCTTAATTTCTCTAATCAGATAAGTCACCATCATATTTCTGAATAACAAAGTAGCTTCTGCTTGTAAACATACCTGCAGCAGAACATCAGTGAAGCTGCTAAAGCCGAAATCTTTGCTTTCTACAACAGTATGATACCCCCAGAGGATCAATATCAGCGTGCTTTTGCATGTAAAGAACATCTGCAATCTTTCTTATTCTCTTTATTCTCTTTTACCACTGGCTAGTTACTTCATGTTGCTTGAACATTATTTTCGGCCTGCTGAAAAGTTTTGCATCTCTCTGTCATGTCAGAGCCGTAGGGCTGTCTAGGCTGAGTGCGCCATTCCCTCCGCTGTCGCTGGGACTGGCCATCCCTCTCCTCCAGGCTCCCTGGGATGTGTCTCAGCTGTTTCCATTTTTGTCCATATTGCTCCAGATTACACTGAGCTTCCCAGTAATGCTTCCCGCGCAGCTTTATTATTTCTCTTGCCTTTTTGGAGCAGGCTGGCAATTCACGGGTGTGGATAGGCAAGCCCAGCGCTGGTCCTTTTTCTCTGAAGACCGAAGGGAGCATCCTCTGAAGTATGTTGCAAATGCTGATAGAAACTGATATGATGTGATTCATTAACCATAGTTGGATTCCAAGAAACTCTTTATACAAATTCGGGCCAAGGCAGGCCAGTCCCAAAGCCTTGCAGGCACGTACTGAAAAAAAAAAAATCACACAGAGTGCGGGGGAAGAGAGCAGGGCTGAACTCTGCAGCAAGGAAGAAGATACATCTCTCTAACACGCTGCAGACTCAAGACATGCAAACACTGATGCTAACATGCAGCTTTTATTAATCTATTATGAATTTGGCTGCAAGCTGATGCAATGAAAATGCTGGGAACCTGAAAGGTGTGGGCTAGAGAAGGAAGTACGGAGTCACTTTGACATGCATATTCTCATCCTCTCCTGCTCCTGGTTTGTCTTGTTGCTGTGTGTTCTGGCACTGGGATGCATACCTCACTCCAGCTAACGCGCCCCTGTTCTGTGAGCCATGTTTCGGAGGTAATGTGTAGGCGTGTGTTGAAACATTGTGGGGAGGGGTAAGTTGCATGTTAATAAATGACAGCTTATCTACACACGCACAAACTGAAACAATAATTTGCCTTACTTATTTCAGTGTGAGGCTGGGCACTAAGGTAAAAAAAAATTAGTGCATATTACTGCTGACTGTGTGGTATTGGTTACTGGGTACGTGCTGACTCACCTAGGTTCACCTCCAGTCCAGCAGCAGCAAAGGACCATCTGAAGATGAGAGAGTTGGAACAGACTTGTCAAAATAGTTCCTTGTAATTATTTTCGCATTGTTACTGAGGTAGCAGATTTTTTTCCTGCGGTTTGAGTTAGAGAAGAGAATAAATATAAATTAAAGGGAGAAACGGCACCTAAACCCCTGAATTTTATTTTATAACACCAGGAGAAACTATACATGAGTTAATCAGTTGGTGTTCTGAAATTCTCACAGAATTTGCTAGAGGGAGCAATCTTACTCTGCAAAGCATTTGACTAAAACAGACTCTTCACTGTAAAGATTTACTTCCCCTTGTAATCCACCCAATTTGTTAGGTGGAATTATAGAATAACCAGCTTCTTGATTTTACTCCTGTTACAGCTGCAGAGACAACATGCCACAGAGGGAGGCTTCAGGGTTGTTGTTTTATTCATTATTATACAACAGCATCTAGAAATTCCAGCCAGATTCAGAATTCAGTTTTGTAAATGCTTTAAGGGCATTCTGTGCCCTGAATTGTTTGCAGCATCTTAAGCAAAAAAAGTGCAGGGAAAAAAATTGAAATTAAAAAAAAGTTTGAATAGTTGAAAGTCAAATAAGCGAATTGAGAGACTAAAGAGGATAGACCCTACTGTCATAGCTTTAGTTCCAAGAGTTACATGACAGGTTTAAAAAAGAGTGAAAATACTTAAATATGACTTTGGCATTGAAGTTCTGCCCGATTTGAAAATTATGGCACTTTAGAATCCCAGGTAGTGGCTTTGGAGGAGCCAAATCTCCACAAGTATTTCAGTTTGTGACAGCAAAGCTCCTCGGGTATGCACACGGTTCTCTTCCTGTCCATACTGGACGTCTGATGAAGGCCGAACAGAATCATAGACTCAAAGAAAGATTTAGATGAGAGGGGACCTCTGGAGGTCTCTAGTCCGACACCCTGCTCCAAGCACAGCTAGCTGCAGAGCCAGATCAGGCTGCTCATGGCCTTGATCAGGCAACATGTGAACACCTCCAAGGAGGAAGACCTCCCAGCCTCTCAGGACACCTGTTCCAGTGCTGAACCGCCCTTGTGAGAAGAAGCTTTTTTTTTTTAATGGCAAATCAGAATTTTCTTTGATGCAAATATTGTGACTGTTTCACTGTGCCCCTCTGAAAGGACTCTGGCTCTGTTGTAGCCCCCCAATAGCTAGCTGAAGTCATCAGTTAGATCCCAACAAACCCAACTCTCTCAGCCTCTCCTTGTACATCATGTGCTCCTCTTGAGCTTGTTGTCATCTCTCGTACGGGGGACTGCAACAGTGGACACTGTGTTCCAGATGTGGCTTCATGTGTGCCAGATAAAGCAGAATAATCACCTCCTTTCACCTGCTGGCCACATTCTAGCTATTGCAGCCCAGTATGTGGTTGGTCTTCGTTGCCTCTTCCTGGCTCATGTTCATCTTGCTGTCCACTGGAAGCCCAGGTTCCTTTCTGCAGAGCTGCTCCCAATAAAATTAGTCCCCAGACTGCACTGATACACGCAGCAGCTTTGTCACAAAATGACTACGCCATATACATAAAATATAGAAAAATATTTTGAAAGGTAGACTTCCTCTAAACCATGTCCTGGGAAAAATCTTAAGGTACCAAATTTACATGTTTCTGCCAAGCTGGGTTAATGGGAAGCAGTTCCATTTTAGCAGTCAAAACTCTTGACTTTTTGCCTCTTTTTTCTACTTATATAAGCCTACAGATCTCTTTAATGATTTCAGTGTAAGTGGGCAGGAATGAATGGAACAATAGTAATAAAAATACATTGGGCCTGAATAATCTCAGTCCTATCCACTGGTGAACAGTGATTTCATCTAAGTCAGTAAGAAATAATGGATTATCTGAACTGGTGAAAACTCCACATACAGTCCTACACATGGGTTTAAAGTTTTTATATCTGTTTTGCTTTGCCTTTAAGTGTGAGTTTGGTTTAAACTTACTTAAAGACCCACAGACTTATTTTTATTTAAGAGCAGCAGCAATGCATTCTGTTAATTAAATCATTGTCATTTCTGGTACAAGCCAGCCCAATGAGTAATCAGCTCCTTTCAACTGCTTCAGTGAAAGGAGCAGGAGCCCTCTAGGAGGGTGTTACAACACTGCCTTCCTCTGAAGGTGCAATTACATCCTCTTGCTTGATTTACAGAAAAACTGCAAACCCGCTATTCTTGGGAGGAATGGAACTGTCTGTCATTCATGCAGGGAGGGCAGAGGCAGCAGGGAAGAGGAAAGACCTCTATGTCATATTGTATATAAGGAACCGGGTCCTGCAGAAGAGAAGAGAGGATGATTATGAAATGCTGAAAGAAAACATTGGCTCTAGGGACACTCACAGCCAGAGGGACCCCAGATTGGGCAAGAAACAGCATCTCAGCCCAGATGAACCATGCACATCATCGAGAGGACGAAGTCTCTAGTTCCTTATCTTCTAACCCAGAGACGGTATGTTGTCACTGAAGTGATCAACTCTAAATGCAAGGAAGGAAACCCCCTGTTTCTTCCCCACTCTTCATCTTTGTCGTGTCTAGTAGAATCCTCTTAAAGTCTCAGTACTTGGAGTGAGGGGAGCCCCAGCTGGTCCCCAATGATTGAGCCCGCAGTCTTGAGATCATGTATCAACCCATTACTCCCATTTTCTGTGAAGACCTACTACTTGCATACAGTTTCAAGAAAGCTATATAGCCAGACTGTTTAGAATAGCTGTCGAGGAGGTCCTGGAGCAGCAAAAGGCAGAGGTAGGAGTTATCCATGGCTTTATAACCACTGGGAACTGTGTCTAGCAGTAGTCCTTGTTGAGTTACTTGCTTTTGCAGGCTCACTGCTCCCTCTACTTTCTCTAAAGAGGTCCTTCTTGGTCTTTACTGACAGTCCATTTTCCTGTCTTGGAGCTTACGGTAAAGTTTCTTCCTAACTTAGTCATTTTGCTGATTATGCTCTGAAGCACAGAAATTTAATTCCTAGTTTTGCACCTGAGGTAATATAATTGTGGATGTTTTCATTATTCACCTGAGTCTCCAGATGTTTTGAATCGTGCTGAGATACTGGATCACAAGGAAACCTTGGGGTAGCAAGTTCCAGAGATGGCAGTGGCAAAAACAAAGGCAAAGGCATGTAGGCTTATCAGGTTCACCTCCTCAGCTTTATTGATTATTTCTTTCTGGAGCTTTCTTGAGATGTCTTCTTTCCAGGAGAATCTCTGTCTCCACTAATAATTTTTTCCATCAATTTTCCATTCCTTCTATTTGCTCTTGATGGCACTGGAATATTTCATGTAATTTTCCAGCTTCTTTCATACTTAAATATTGCTGGGTTTTTGATGTGAGAAGAAGTCTTCAAGGAATCTCTGCTTTTATTCCTGGTTTACAGTAAAGTGTAGAAAGGGTTGGAATTATTCCTTGTAGTAAATATTGCATTACATGATGAGCACATGAGCAATGAGCACTGTTCACATGTGATGAGTATATGTAATTTATTATTATACTTCTCTCTACATCCTTATCTTTTCTAGATCTTTACAACTTAAACAGCTTTGCATCACTCCACATTCCGAGGAGCTTTCCATTCTTCCTGTGACAAGCAAGATCCCATTTTCTTGAAGTTCAAGATATTAGCTTTGTATTTTCTTTAAAAAATTGTTATACACAGTACATTGCCATGGACAGCTTTGGTTTTGAGTTTGGAAGTTTGTTTACTTTAACTCTGATGCCATAGGGCTGAGCCAGGCATAAAGATGTAAGCAGCCAAAATGTCAACTCTAATTTTGGAATCCTCATGTCTAATCACTGACCCCTTCCATTTGAAACCCCGTTTCCATATGAACTTTGAGGCAGATCCATTGGGGGGAAGGGAGAAGCCAGTCAGTGAACACCTTAAATTCCCATTCATTGGAGCCAGATTGTATAGCAGAAGCTCCAGCTCACTGTCTGGTTGTCCTTGTACATCTCTGGCACAGATGTAGGGAACTGCAGTATTGGTGTGAAGACAAAACGAATGGGTCTGCCTGGGAGCAGAAGCACCAGAAGGAGCAGTGGCAGAATGTCTGCAAGACTTAGGCGTTGATGGTCATCAAGATCCCAACACATCCATCTGCTGCTTCTTAGGACACTCAGATCAGGAGGGAGAGCCCAATGATGACTCTCAAAAGCAGGACAGGACCGAGAGACAGTGTCAACTCCTAAAGGGTACCTAATGCACGTTCAAAACCTGCACGTGGTGACCAACCTAAGAACAAGTCAGAAGAAGCAATGGAGACCCAACAGCTGGCATTCCTTATTATCAGTGTCATAGCAAAGAATTCTAGGCAGATCATTTGGGCAGAAGAACCTTGGTGCTTGTGAGAATATGGGTCTGAGAGTGTATTGAATGTGACTGAGTGAAACCAGTTTTGTTTTAAAATGAAGTCACCTTCCTCCCCACACAATGAGCTTTACTACACTGGTTCCACAGTACTGCAACGTTATTTCCTATGTGAAATTGATTGCCAGGCATCAGGTCAAATTCAACTGTCTCCCTTCTGTTTCTCTCCCTGTAGATGCCATGTGAAGGCTGCATGGAGAGGGACAATAAGAGCACTGTTGCAACCATGGAGTTCCTCCTGCTCGGCTTCTCCGAGCTGCTCTGTCTGCGGGTCCTCCTCTTCTTTATCTTTCTCATTATCCATTTGGTCACGTTGGCAGGGAATGCGATGATCTTCATGGCAGTGGTTATGGAGCCTTCCCGTCCTCCCATGCTTTTCTTCCTCTGTCAGCTCTCTGTCATCGAGCTCTGCTATACCTTAGTCATTGTCCCTAAGGCACTTCTCAGCCTGATAGCAGTGGATGGAAGCACCATTTCTTTCATAGGCTGCGTTGCACAGATGCACCTTTTTGTGGCACTCGGTGGGGCTGAATGTTTCCTCCTGGTAGCCATGTCGTATGACCGTTATGTTGCCATCTGTCAGCCACTTCACTACGTAGCTGTGATGAGTGAGGGGCTCTGCCTCAGGCTGGCTGTGGCATGCTGTCTGGGAGGCTTTGCCGTTGCCCTGGGGTTGACGGTGGCTGTTTTCCGCTTACCTTTCTGTCAGTCGCATCGTATCAACCACTTCTTCTGTGATGTCTCTGCTGTGCTGCACCTGGCCTGTACGCAGAGTTACACCCGCGAGCTGCCCTTGCTGGCTGCTTGTGTGCTTCTCCTGCTGCTCCCCTTCCTCCTAATCCTGACCTCGTATGTTTGCATTGCTGCTGCTTTGTTACATGTCACCTCCTCCGTGGGAAGGGGAAAGGCCCTTTCCACCTGCATTTCACACTTGGCCATCACCTTGCTACACTATGGATGTGCCACCTTCATGTACGTTCGTCCTAAGTCCAGTTACTCGCCAGCTCGAGACAAGATGGTGTCTCTGGTCTACACCAATATTACTCCATTGCTGTATCCCCTCATTTACAGCCTCAGGAACAAGGAAATCAGACGGGTCCTCAGGAAAATGTTGAGGAGGAAGAAAATAGCTCAGCTGAACCGGCATGCTATCAGAGCTGTGACGTGTGTGTGGTAAATTTTAGTAGAACAAATGTGTGCTTGTTGGAAAACAGCCCCATAATCATGTTGGGACCAGATTCTCCATAGACTTCACTACAGTAAATATTCAGACAGAATTCAACATGCATCAATACATTTATGACAAAATGACATCTCTGCTAAAAAAAGCAAAAAAAAAAAAGGTCTCTAATGTAACACTTTACCTAAAGGGATATGCTTTAACGACTTGTGAGCTTTGATCAGTTTGTGGTCTCGCTTCTGTGATCACATACATCCTCATGCTTAGATTCATGGTCATCGCAGCACAATCAAAAGATCAACACAAAATTATTTAAAGCCGCTGTATTGGTTTCATTATTTTTCTATCAAGATAAAAGTAGAAGCTGGAAACTGGGAAGTCAATAAAAAAAATTCAGACTGGTAAGTTTTTCAGTACAAAAAATCTAAAGAGGGTTTTTGGAAGGTTACAAGAAGAAAGCCCATGCCTAGAAAGAAATGGAAATTAAGATGTGGTTTTCTCCAAATTTAGCAGAAAGCCGCACTCCAGCATCCCATCACAAGTGGAAAGATCATTAGTGTAAACTCATCTTACTCTGAATTATTCTAGATAATGAGAATGAAAGTGCCATTGATTTGACAAGAGTATGACTTTCCTATGCCTGTTTTGCAGGAAGCCATCTTTCCTTTTATAGGGAGATGCTTTCGGTTTGGATTGTTCCTATGGCAACATAAAGACTAAGATACTGGTCTTATCATATGACTTTCATCAGGAAAGACTGTATCATATAAATAAGGATGCCTGAGGAGTGTTGAAATCTATCATTGTAAGATTAATACTACCACTGCTACAGTTAGTGTAATTTCTTTAGCAAAGCCAGTAAGAGTTATGGCACATGCTGGACTGCAGCAGACCTAAGAGTCTGAAAGGTGCAAAGCAGTGTTATTTTGTGTGTTTCCTACACGTAGGTGGAACAGGATGATTCAGACAAATTAGGGAAGATCAGTTTTGGACAGGAATGGGGGGAAAGAAGCAACTTCATTATTTTATTTAGTACTTCCCTCCCCCATGCCTCTTTAAAGCCCCAAACAGACCCTGTGATTCAGAACCTACCTCTTACATATCAAATTGTTGAGAAAAAATTAAAAGGCTTGCTTCTATTTCTCTGTCTAATCCAAAGGAATTTCAGCACCTCAGCTGCCCTCAGCTCTCTCCCTTGGCAGATTGAGAGAGCAGAGTGATATTTGCTTTCTCTGGGCTACAATCATTAAAAATTATGGTAAGTGGATTTGACTAATGTAAAAAACTGGCACTGTAACTACGGAAGTTAACTTGGAGCCATCTGACAAAAGAAAAATGTGGAATTTAAAATTCACATTAAAAGCTGTCTTCAAGTTGACAGTCTAGCCAGGCTAAAACATTAACACAGAATATTGGCTCTCATGTCAATGAATACCTAATTACTGCTGTGAGCAAAGGTTTAGCTTCATTATTCAAAATGATCAAAGTTGTAGTGAATATTTTAATCACCTGCCAGGTCTTCCATAAAATGAGAAGGGGAGGGTCTCAATAAAAGCACATTACTTACTAATAGAGAAGTACTTTCGAACTACATTAGAGAAGCACTTTGAATCAAATATACCATTAAAGGATTTAAAGACAGTAAATAACTGTAACGAGCACAGGACAAAACTGAAGCATCAATTCCAAATCCTGTCAAGTCAAATCAAGCTTCGAAGTTAATCCTGCTGCAAGCAGTTGGCTGGACTAGAGACTTCCAGAGGTCCCTTCTGAGATTCTACAGCAGAGGTTTCTAGGAGGTATTGATATGCTCAAATACCTGGCAATAAAACTAAGGGACAGAAAGACACTGAGGTTTATAATACTGATCAAAACCTTGGTAGAGGCCCCCATGTGCTTCTGGCAGCTGTAGGCATGGGATAGCAGAGGTATAACTGTCATCTGCTGCTAGCTGTGAGAAGATAGCAGGGCTGTGTCCTGAACTAGAGATGTTCTTCATGAACAACTGCTGACTGGGAGCACCTCAGCAGACCTGTCCTCACTGCAAGGATACAGATGATGCCTTTGGGAGGGATGACATGACTGAAACAGCAACCAGGCTAGACTCCCAGGTCTTTAGTTCTGAAATACACGTGGGAAGCACAACAAGCAATGGAGGCTTCCTGAGAAGACACCGTCTCCACCCAATGTCCTTGCAGATGAATGGAGTGAGGAGATATCCCAGAGCCAAGATTATCCCCCATCCTACCCCCATCAGTACTCCCACATCCATTTACATCGCCCGCGGCCCTTCTCCTATGCCCAGCTGTGTTGAGTGCAGGGCTTTGCTGTATAGATCTGTAGAGAGGACTCAGGGATGAGAGTAGGAAGGGGAAGCTTATGAGGTAAGAGCAGCAACAATGTATACGAGATGTCAGAACCACTTCTTTTTAAATGTTATCTTTCAACTGCCAGGAGCTGCCTGAAGTCCCTTTTCCACCACTTCCCTTTACAAGTGGCTGTTTCAGTCCTGTTGACCCAGTATGCTCTATGTTGAGAGCTGGAGAATGCCCAAGTGAAGACAGCAACATCCCTGATGTAGGGCACGAGCACAGAAAAAATACGAGAATTTCTAAGTCCTTTTCAGAACTTCATATGGAACAGCAGGATCCAGCCAGGCAGTGTGGAGTTAGACAACTGCATACTCCACCTCCAACCAAAGACAGACAGGGCAAAGATCTTTCCATGGGCATCATAACTGTCTGGGCTGGATAGGGTCTCAAGGTCCCCCAGCACATGAGTAAGGTTGGGGACCTGCGTTCCACAAATGGTCCTGTCCTTTCTTGGAAGGATAATGCCTACATCTCCAAATTTGCAGAGGTCTGAGATCTGGCAAACACAGGTGTCATGAGGTTTTCCAATGAAACCAGCTAAGACATCTCTAAGACTCCCTTCATAGTCTACACAGCCATGTAAACAGAGTATTCATCCTTGCAATTAATTTTGTCAAGGCTGCCCTGAGCATGGCACTGTATGAGAACACAGATCTCATCAGTGGTTGAGCACCAGAGCTCAACCTCTAAGAGCTCAACCTGTAAGGCCTGTAAGATCTCACCAGTGCTGTCCACATGCTCAAAAATGAAGAGGGTTTGGAGGATGTTGAGTAACATTCAGTGTACTCAAGGTCCAGTACCTTGAATGGTACATACCACTCAAAGAGGTACCTCAACTTAAGGAGGTATTTCAAGGAGGTATCTTGAGTGCTACCTACCAGTACCACTGACACCGGTAGGGTACCAGTGACATCTCCTTTTCAGTGTAGAGAAAGCTCCAGGTACCAGTGAAAGCTCCTTTTTTTTTTTTTTTTTCTTTTTTACTGTCATGTTTTGCTGTCAATCCAGGTAAGACGTTTCCTAAAAATTGTTCCTATAAAAAATCCATCTCCTAAAAGAATGAAATGCACTTGCATTAAAAATATTCCCATACTTTTCTAGGAGTCTAAATACAAAAAGTCTACTATGGGGATGTGTTTCTGTTATCGGCTGGTGAAAATTCTGACAGAAGTCCAAATTTTAAGAACATGGAAGAATTTTCAGTGTATTCAACTCCCTTTCACAAAGGCATGTTATCACAGCCTATCCATTTTGGCTTACACGGAAAGTGAGTCCACCAGCCTCCCTCCTTTTGGATTCTTGAAAAGCTTAGAAAACCTGCAGATAATCCTATATTTACCCAAATAGCTTCTTTTGTCCTTTGATCTGAAGCAGAAGGAAAGCATCAGGGTGAAATTAATACAGCTATTTACAACAATGGAGCTGTAGCCAGTGAAAATGGATGTGTGGACAGTATTAAACCTAGTAAGTGGGCTTTAATATCATGAGGGTGAAAAGCTGCCCAAGGCGGTGATTTCCTTTATTGAGAAAAGGCCTCCGTTTTCCATGTGTTTATTATTCAGCATGCCAAGGGCAATAGCCATATTGACTTTACTATGATAAAAACTAGAATGCTATAGGAGTTTCTCTTGCAGATATTTATAGATATTTACAGAAGAAGGGAGATGAGTCCCTCCTGAGATTGTTTTGTGCCATTATATGAAATTACTTACCCACTATATAAAATCAGATAGGATCCTATATGATACAAAAAAATAAAGTCCACACCCCTATAAACAGGCTAACGGGGAACAAATATGCTTAAATATTCTGCCCTTCCCCTCCAGAATCAAAAAATTCTAGACTCTAAAAGCTTTTTATTTTCCAGCTGGGTTGTTGTGCAGGCCTTAAGTCCCCTTTAATGGACTGCCTCAGGAAGCAACCAGGAATGTAGGACAAGAAATAATCAGGAGACCAAAGTAGAGTTGAGGAATGAGGTGAAGCTCCATGCTAGCTGGTTGATTTCAGAGTCAGTTTCACTTTGCTCTGCAATCATCTCCACATCAAAAAGCTGACTGAAGGTGCTATTAATAATTCCGGCATTGTATCCCTAACCTAAAGCTCTTGGCGCTAAAGATCCTGCCGTGCTCAGTTATCTTCTAGACAGGTCCAGGAAGTGAGAATGGGAAGGTCGATACCCACCCAGTGTGTACCCTTGGCTTTACCTGCATAAATGCAAAGATATGAGACAGTCTGGTTTTACAAATTGGTATGTAAAGATATAAGACCGTCTGGTTCTACAAATTGGTATGTAAAGCTGAGGGAAGACCAGATGGCTCAGCAGCATATGGCCTCTAGCCTAGTCACTGCTGAAAATCAGGCCTCCTAAAACCTGTGTCATGTTTTATTGTGGTTTTGGTCTACAGTTGCTCTCAACATTCATTTTAGTTCTCATGTTTTGATTTAATTAAGAGTTCAAGTTTCAAAAATCAAGTGGGAAGCTGAACTGGGAATACACTTGACAGTGAGTTGGGAAGATGTTACCACAATCAACGCCCTCTTTCCACCTACAAGGCAGCAAGGTGTCCGTTTCAAATATCTTCTCTTGATGTCAACACTAAAACCACTCAGGATGAACACAGGTTGTTAACGCTGTGGCCAGTGGCAACTATTTCATTTCTGCATAGGACAGCAACACTACAACACCAAGATTATCCTACAACAGCAAGAAATAAGGGCAAGCTTATTGTGTTTAGATTGTGGAAGCAACCCTAATTTGTCAAGAAGAGGACCATAAAAATAACTGCAGATTTGAAGCAGACATAAAAGCTTTAAAATTTCTATTAGGAACCCCAAAAAATAAAAGATTGATTAACTCACACGTTCAGTGAGTACACTGTCAGTGTAGAATCACACTATCAAAGTGACTAGTGAAACGTCTGCTTACTGCATGTTATTCATGCTACTGATTTTTTTCAATGTCGGTGAGGTATTTTCACACTTAAGCATAATTAATCCAAGAGTATGAAAGAACAGCTAGAAAACATGAACAAATTACAGAGAGGTATGTACTTGTCATGCAGAGACTACTATTGCTGTATTTTGAGCTGTGATTCAATTGCTGAAAACATTATAATCCTATTTTTCTACAGCTTAGTTGAAGAAGTCACGAGCATCTCTACTAGAAATCAAATTTCTCTGGGTCAAAGGTTGTGTTTATTGTGCATATGCTGTCGTGTTAGTAATGCTCAAGCAGAAATTGAATTCTGCTTTTTTTTTTTCCCCGTCTTTTTTTTCCCTGAGGTCAGTAATAGAAGTCATAAAAAAGTGAAAGCTTAATGCCACCAAGATAAATAAATATCTTCAAATGTGCCCAGGAAGCATGTGGTCTTGGAGTGGTAAGTGTAGAACTACACTCGTTGGATTTATAAGTATATAATGTGCTATAATATCTATTAGAAAGTAACTAACTCTTGTGACCCAGATTTGTACCACTTAGGGCAGTTTTATGAATGGGAACATGAATCAGATTATATTATGGCTGGATTTGCATCACTTTCCACTTGCCTATCCAAAATGTCACAGCTTAACATAAGGGAAGCCCTATTTTGCATAGATTTTTTTTCTTTTTGCAATAGGTCCCTCAGTCTCTCACGGCTTCACTGTTGACCAAAAGCGTTGACTTGGAAAGAAACAAAATCCCAGCCATCACCAGACAAAACGGATTGCATCACCCTTAAACTACGCGTGGTCCTGATGGGTGGGGGTGGGCTGCTCTCTGCTCCTGCCACAGCACCCTCGGGCAGCCGGTGCCTCTCGGGCACCACATCCCCTGGACCACCAGGGCGAGCAGAACTGGGATATGAAGGCAAGAGAATTTTCTCAAGTAATTTCTGGGAAAAAGAAAGGTCCTCCTCCTCATTTTCAGGACCGTACACTAATTTAATTTACTCCTGTTTTGCAAGCCCAATAACTTGGGCAGACCATGCGCAGGATAGCTTATCAAGAGACAAAAAGCCAGAAAGCCTGCAGTTCAGCCAACAGTGGAAATATGCTTCTGTGCCTAATTAGATATCCAGCCAGGGCATCAGTAGATAGAGAAACATCTATGAGTACGTTGTTGATGAACAAGTAAGTGGAGTTTTATGCAGGGATACTGGACTTCTAATCCACGTTTAGTCCTTCCTATCTCCATTAGGTGGAGAATACATACGGGAAGCTACCCTCCCATTTTGATTGGAGACCAAGTAAGGAGCTGTCTACATTCCTGGTGGCAAGAAGACACGATTGTTCATCTACCAGCGATGAATAGAATCAGAAAAAAATTAAGGTGGGAAGGGACTACTGGAGGTCTTTAGCCCAAATACTTACTCACAGCAGAGTTAACACCAAAGCTGCGTCAGGTTGCTCAGGGCCTTGTTCAGGCAAATCCTGTACATCTTCAAGGGTGTTCCTCTCTGGATATGTGAGGAAGAGTGAGGGAGTGTCCCCTGCTTCTACTGAGATGAGCAATAAAAATGAAAACCCGGATCTACACCCTGTCTCTATCAGCTTCATTCGTTCCCTTGCCCTTGGTATTCTTCTCAGGGGAGAAAGATAATGAGCTTGACTGCTTGTGCAGTCAAGTCCCCAAGTTCCTCAGCTAGGGGTGACCACTTTGTGATCAAGAGGAGCCACTTGTGCTCCTTTGTAGGAGTTTATAATGTCTGTTTAAAATAAAGTCTGAGTTTCTGAATGAAGAAAGTCCATGTACAAAACTAATTTAACAGCTTAAACCACTAGATGGTAGGAGTCTATTTTCTGCAGAAAGACTGTCTGAAGTCAGTTTGAAATATTCTAAGATAATTGCTGGTGGAGTAGAGCCAGAAAACTTTCCAAGATACAAAAGAAAACACTAGAATATTAAACCGTGGTCATGGAGGTGAGAATAAGAGAGAGAAAGCACGAATTCTCTATGGGAATGAAACATCAAAACAGTGTCCCCTATGCTCTACAGAGCTGTCATAAATTTTTCTTAGAGTTGTAGAGATAGTGGATAAAAGGAGTGAATCAGAGGCCACAGAACAAGGGCAAGTTCCTCCTTTAGACTGAAGTTGGGCTTGTTGCAGAATGTGATTGGGGCCCCTGTGAGCCCTATACATCTGTGTTACTGTAACATCTTACTGAAAGCCAGTTCAAGGTGAACAGGTTCAAGTTATCAATGCCAAAGGGATGCTTTGATAGTTTATGAAGTAATAGCAAATGGGGAACTCCAGAGATTGTTTCTAGGTTCAGTTTCATTCATCATCTAGAAGGACATTTAACAGCGCAATGGTGAAACTCATAGCTCTTTCTAAAATGTGAGGAGCAGCAAACACAGCAAACAATTTATAAGAAACATATGAAAGAGTTCCGTCTGAACTGCAGTTCAAAAGAAGCACGTCCCAACTCAGCCCTTTGACTGTCCCAACAGTACATCAAGACAAGACCCGGTGCATACCATTCCTCCTCACTTCCCTCACCACAAGCCCACATATCTGTAGGAAGAAAGCCCAGGTGTGTTGTGTAGTGATATTTTTTCAGCTAGATACCTAATCTCAGCAATACATGAAACAGGATACTGGGAAATGGAAGGAAAAAATATGCCCTGCGATTCAGAAATATTCAGAGAGACTGGAAACACGGGATGAGATTCAACCCAAAGACATGCTGAGAGTGAGTTTAAAAGTTGCAGTTATCTTCTTACCATCAAAAAGCACGCCAGAGATGGGAAGCTCACTGGGAAGCCATGACAGTGAAAAGGTTGTGGAGGTGTAAATCATATAATCATAGAATATGATTTTAAAGATGAACATTTTTTGAAATTAAGTTATTTCAGATTTATTTTTTTTTTTGCACTAGATACTCAGAGAATTAGTTTTGTCCAATAATTTAAAAAGACAAAATCCAACCTTGTGATGCACAAGGATCCTGTCAATGAAACACTCAGCAGAGTCGTATGAATAATTCACGTGTAGTACTCCACTGTACTGGGTACAGCCTCTGTGTAGATTCCCTCTTTTTCCGTTTGGATCTGCATTTCGGTGCAGAGGACACATGGCAAAGCAATGCAGCAGAGCTTTTACAAATATCAGTAAAGTTCCAGGCATTTGGGGTTTCTACTTTTTTATGCTTCCACTTGTTTATAGATTTGCTGCAGATCTTGATCTTGCTGTAACATTAGATCGTATTTTGTCTGACTACAACTGTACACATTCTGACTGGGAGCTACAGTAGGCGAACTCTGATCTACAAAATAACGAAGCGGTACATAAGATTTCTGACCACCGTCATCTGGAATACCCCAATTTCTGACCCCCATCAGCCAACACTAACAAGGGGGAGAAAAAGAAAGTAAATAGTCTTTAGGTCATCTTCTCTGATAAGCCCTAATAAATCTGTGCCTGCCTATTCAAAATCATTAGATTTGGATCAAATCTTAGATCAAACGTCCTGAGTATCTGCACACTAATGAAATAGAGCATCCCCAGGTTCTTCACCCCAGAGCGCTTCTGAGATTCTACAGATGCAAACTCAGGTAGCCCTGAGGAACTGAATGTAAGGCTGCAACACTGATTTTTTTTTTTTTTTTTTTTTGCCTTAGGAAGGATATGAGCTCCTGAGCTGCCCTAGAGCCTCACCGTCCAGTTGCAAATGGTTCTTTCCCATTTCATGTCTATGTAGGCCTCGCCTATGTTGTCCTGCCACAAGGGAGAACTTAGCCACGGGTCCATCTGCCCCACTGCTACATCACAGACTGAAGAAGGCACAGAATTGTACAAATGAAGACCGAAATGGCTACATTCCACTGCTGCAAACTCAAGGTATGGGGTGTAGACAAGGAAACCTTATATTGGTGCTGCAATGGAAGTCATTCAAATGCGGGGGAAGGGTGGGCATAAAAATTTGAGACTTAGCACTGTACACTGAGAAAGAGCACTTTAAACAGGATGAAACTGGAATAAATTTAAGATATAACAACTCTGAATGACACTAACATTTGAATTATTTGTACTGATGTTTTACTTCAGTGCTACATAAAATTTAAAGCTTAGTATTTTAACTTTTTGTTCTCAAATTTCTCTTGCCTGTGTTCAAACTTCTTGGGATAGATTTTGGTTTTCCAAGATGTATGGCTAGATAATCACAGAACTCACCAAAAGATTTAGATGCAAGGGACCTCAGGAGGTCCGTAGTCCCGACCCCTGCTCACAGCAGGGCTGACTCCAGAGGTAGATAAGTTGCTCACGGCTGTGTCCTGGCACGTCTGGAATATCTCCAAGGGTGGAGATCCCCCAGCTTCTCTAGGCAACCTGACAAAGTCCTTTCTTTAGCCTTCCTTGGGGAGCAGGAGTAAGAGAGCAGGAGGAATGCAGCCTTACAGCAAGTGGAAGAATAATGCCACCTGTATTTTATGGGGAGGGGTGTAACAGCTGTGTTTGGGTGGGAGTAACATTCTTGATGAATGGCAGAAGACAGACAAAAAAAGCAAGTTCTTTCATATTTGTGTCCCTCAGGAAGGAAGCTAAAAGCTCCATGAGGTCTTCCTACACAGAGAGAGAATCCTTCTGGCTCGGTTCCTCTCCCAGGATTTTTTTATCGAAAAGCAGGCACCTTCCATTGACGCTGAGGAGGTTACTAAAAGAAAAACCAGTAATTCCGCCAGATAAAGTGGCATGGCTATCGCTCTGTGGCATGCTGTCACAGCTTGGAGAACAAAATGGCCCGCTGCCGCAGCGTACAGATGGAGTTCCCAAATACCTGCTGCAAGGGTGGCTCCGTGGTTTTAGCCGCATTATCACGGGGAGAAGCGGACCGAGCAGTCTCGAAGGCAGCGCCTGGGCTGTTTTCGTCTCTAGAAGAAAGCCGGGTTACAAGTGCGCCTGGGGGGGCCGGGGCAGAGGCGCGGACCGGGCCTGGGCAGGCCGCCCCGCCGAGCGCCCCGGGGCAGCCCCCTCAGGGCAGCCCCCGCAGAGCCGCCCGGGGCCGGCGGCGGCGGCGGTGCAAGAGCGGGGACGGTGGCGAGGCCTCCCCAGGAGGTGGCAATGGGGAGCCTCTTACGGGGACTGGAGCAAAGGTGGAGGGAGGCTCCCAGGAAAAAGGTGGCTGCCTTTAAGGTGGGTTTATTTGCCTGCCAGATGGGAAGTCTGTGACCAGCCCCTTTAAAACAGGTAAAAGCAGTAAGGCTTCTCCACCCACTTGCCTTGATCTTTCATCATAACTGTGGGCCAGGCAGGGAGGTTGTGCAATGTGTGCGCTCCAGTCAGGAGGCTGCGGGAGAGGTTCATGCACCGCGAGCAGGAGCCCAGGCTCGGAGGCCTGAGCTGGGAGAGCAGGCAGGGGCTGGGAGCCAGCCCCCCTCTACAGCCAGCATGGAGCTGAGGACCTGGAGCAGCGGGATCAAGCTCTCCCTCCGGCTCCTTCTCTTCTGGGCTCTCCTTCCTCCCGAGGTGCCTGGGAAAGAAGGTAAGCGTGGGACCTGCTGGTCCCTCTGCCTGGAGGGTTGGGCTTGGGCGGGCAGGCAGAGAGGGACCTCTCTAAGGGGCAGGGAACAGGGCCTGGCCAGCACCCGTGGGGCCCCAGGGACACCACAGCCCGCCCGGAGGGACTGGGGTGTCTGGGGAGGGCAGGTGGGTCTGGGGGGACGAGGGCCAGGATTGCACCCCATCCAACCCTTGGTGGCTCAGTGAACTGAGCCCAGGTATGTTCCCCCGCTCCCTCTCCACCCCCTCCCAGTTGAAGCACAAACGCCTCGGCATATCCAGTGATCCAAGAGAATTCTGCCTCGTGTTTGCCTTAAACACAAGCGTTGCAGATAACAAGTTTAAACACAAACGCAGAAAGTTTCTCCCCCCCCTCCCGCCAACACCCCCGCAGTTTCCTCAGGAAGCCCTCTTGGGAGTTAACCCTTGTGAGCAAGAGGACAGTCATTTTTTTGGAGGCTTGGAAGGTGAGACAGTCTCTTTCATCTACCCCAGTCTTGGAAGGTAGAGCTGGGCTTTACAATATCTTCAGAGCTGGGCTTTACAATATCTTCTTCCACCTCTTTTCTTAAGACTCCCTTGCTTCCCTTCTCTGTTCCACTTCGCCCTTTTATTAGATGTAGTGATCTTTTTTCCTTCCATCTTGGCAGTTGCACAGTAGTTATGAAACACCCGGGGAATGAGAATTTTAAGAGAGGTGAGGAAGAGTAAACCTCTTTTCTGCTCCCTACCTCCTCTTGCAGTTAATTCCTGCCAGAGACTTCTAGTCTCTGTTTTGCACAGTGAGAGATGTTGGGGCTTTTCCATCCCAAGGACAGCCCTCTCCTTTGCTGCTCCAGGCTCTCAATCGAGAGGACTTAGTCATAACTGGCAGTTCATCTCAGACTCTGCGAGGGCTGAGTGCTCTTTTAAAGCGTTCTTGACAAGCATGTTTGTATTAAGGATCCAGCTACATGGATGCAGCTAGCAGATGTTGTGGAGAAGGCCAGAGTAGGTGAGAAGTAATACAAGGTAGCGCCATGTGGGCTCTGGTTTTCATAAGTATGTGACCAGTAGTTGGCAGTAACGCTCAGGGACTTCTCTGCCACCTTCTCCCCTATCAGAACCATCTCATTTGGGCTGTGTCTGTGACCCACTCTTCCTTAACGTGTCTATCTGGGAGCAGCTCATTTCCCTGGCGTCCTCTCTTATCTGAAGTCTGTCTTCTCTTTGGAGAGAACTCCTCCCATGTGGCTGGACAGCCACGTGAGATTCCTAGCAGCGAGGCTGTGGACCAAAGAGCCCCAGAGCACTCGTATTCCCTGTGCTGTTGTAGCCTTGCTGAGTCATTCTTCCTTTCCTTGGAAAATACCTGTTGTGGGTTTCACTTTGAGAGGAACTTCTTGAGAATGGACTTCGCCCCCTCCAGTGGCACTCGGCAGCTGAAGGACCCGCTGCTGGCGGTGCAGCAGCATGGCACACGGGCTGTGCCAGGCTCCCATCCCAGCCGCTTCTGAGTTCCTTTTCCCTTGCTCTGCTAGGACTTGCCATGCCGCCCCTCTCGCTTCCACATCGCTGCGTCAGGCCTGAAGTGCGTGGGATAGGTATTAGCTGGGTGATGGTCTTGGAAGGACAGGCTACCTCACCTTGAGAGTTTTTGGAGCCAACACCACAAGAACAGTATCTCAAATAGAGACTGAGAGCAGAAGGGAAGTGAGTGAGGAGCCTTGTCTGGACAGGGAGTCTGTGGCTAGGAAGGTTTTGCCATATGACCATGCTGTGAACACCGCGAACTTGCAAAACCTGGATTCCTGCTTTTCCCTTCTCCCAATCCTGAGCCGGTGTTTCAGAGGTGAGAACAGCAATGCAATCCCTCTTATCTCCAGTTCTGGGCCCACAGCCTGCTTCCTCATTCCACAGGACTCTTGCTGATCTGCACTTTACACTCTATTACTTGTAGTTGGCAGGCAGTATTTGTAAAGCAGTCAGATGAGGGGGAGGAAATCTGGTTATTTAAATGTCATTTAAATATTTCCCCCCTCCTACCTTTCACCCCCAAATTCTTTTCGGAGATGTTTAGAAATGACCCCTCTGTATACACCCACAGGAATCTAAAAGGGAATCCAAGGAATTTTTCCTGTTTCCTGTGTTTCCAAGCTGGGGCTGCGATAGGTGCACCAAAACCAGTAGTCTGTTCTGGCAGCACCAGCAGACCCAAAGGCAGGCACGAAGCCGCACATCCAGCAGTATGACTTATTCCAACTCCTCTCCCTGTTTGCCTGTGAAGTGATCCATTTTTAATTTCTCTTCAGACCAAGACTTGAGGGCAAACTCTGATCACATTTTCAAATTTCTTTGAGGGCTAAGAATGAACAGACCGCTGAATTTCTCCATTGTCACATGACTCCAGGAGCCAAGGCTTAACAACACAGCGGTGCAGTGCAGTTCTGCAAGAGGTGGCAATGCTGTGCCTGCGAGCTGTTATTCTCTTCCTGTCATGGCTAAAACACTTGTGGGGGGAGAGAGCGAAACGATTTCAAGGCCACCATCAGATGGTGGGCAGCCTGGGTCAGAGGTAGAGGGCTCAGCAGTTTGAGCAACTGATGCATCTCATGGCTTTTGGGTACTGTGACCATGGAAAGTCCCTTCTACAATTTCACACTGCCTCTGTACTTTCCCACAGTGTTTCAAGCACCGAATAGTACCTCTGGGCGACAATGATTGATCTTTTGTGTTGGTAATTTAGTTGATCGCCTGCCTCTTCATCCATTTAGTCTGCTGCCTTCCTATTCCAAGGAAAGACGTGTTCAGCTGCTAATGCTGGGTTCCCATTTCAATAGGCTTCAGCCTCCTGCTCCCATTTTGGGGCAGCTTTAGGAAGTGGAAAAATTTGTCAGGGCTGCATTTTTTGGATGTGTGTGGGTATTACTTGAGAGGAGGGTGGAAGGGGAGGGGGTCTCATATGTCAGGAAAATCTTTTAACTCCCGACTAGCTGCACGGTTTTGTATCTTCCCATCCCTCCTCCAGCTGTGCTTTTTGAAGGTAAAAGGTCACAAAGGGTCTGGGGCTGAGAGGGGAAGTGCAGGCTTTGCCTTCTGTGACAAAAGGAGGATGAAGCCAGTCCACAGGCCGTATGAGTTGGGTCACTGATTTTTTTTTTTTTTCCCCTCCCCTTCTTCTGGTGTTCAGTGGATCTACTTGACACAAGCACCGCGCAGGGTGAACTCGGCTGGCTTCCAGACCCTCCAGAAGTAGGGGTGAGTACGCATGTTCAAGGAAGGGGAGCCACTGGGAGTACTAAATGATGGAAAAGCATAATCTAAGTTGAAATTTCACCCTGCCTCCCAAAATCAGGCTTCTTCAGCTCCACCCTCTCCTGGACATTGTATGCTTTGTGACTCTCCTTTGCAGCCCCTTCACCTCTGCAGCTTCACCCGTTAGCCAGCTGTTTGAGGACTGATGCCCCATTGACTTCCAGTAGCTCATCTGATGCCTATTGACTTCCAGTAGCTCTCAGTGATTAAACATGTCCTTGAAATACATTGTTTCCACAAAGTAATAAAACTTCATGGAGAAAAAAGAAAAAATCAAATCATCACGCTGTTTTTCATCCTAACATGTTGCAAATGCATCTTATGTCTCCTTTTCCGGGCAAATAGCCATGGCAGAAGTATTTCTGTCTCCAAGTCTCTTAAGAATTTAGAATCTTTGTCTGTTCAAGGCTGTTCTGTCTTTTTTTCTCTTGAGTACTAAACAGTCACAAATTTTTTAAATCAGCAGCTGACTGAAGAAATAACTGTTAACTCATCGGGCAGCAATCCGGCCTGCTGGGTGGGCTGCAAGGTTCCAGGACTTTACACCCAGCCCTAATGCTGTGGTTGGCCCACACAGCTGATAATGAGAGAGGCATTTCCCTTGTTTCATGACTAAAATTGAGTTGATGGAAGTTCTTCAAAATCTTTTCCTGGAACCACTGCAAAATTGGACCCAAAAAGACAGCTGAGCTCTCAGCTATTTTTGTACAAGTACAGCTATTTTGCATCAAGTACGGTTGAGCAGTCCCTCTGGCGTCACAACCTACGTTACTGAAGATGGTTTCCTTCGTAACAGCAGGACTGTGGGAGTGGTGCAAGGAAGGCACAAAGAAAAGGGAATTCAGGGGCTAGGTTGCAGGAGTTAGAAGGACATTATGTTAATACATAGTTCCAGTTCCTCATCCACGCTCTTATCTTTCTAGCAAGCCCCAACCTCTCCTATGGAGGAAGAGTCTTTACCCTTGCTGCTTATAAAATAGACCTGGGTTCAGCCTGTTCCTAACTCATTTTCATAACTTTCTTCTGTAATGCGCTGTGGCTGGTTTAAATTCACCCCAGCCTCCTCCTACTCCTGGTAGTCTTGCTGGGTGAACTGGAGCCAGACAGTGAGGTTCTCCTGTACTGGCATAACTGCATTTGTTTCATTAGTACAGCTGTTTTGGTTATTATTATTATTATTATACCCTAACTCAAAACAGGTGCCCTAGTGAGACATACATATAGATCATGTTTTGCCCATTGTTCCCTTTGTTGTCCCCATCAACTGTCTGTGTGGTAATTTTAACTCAATACTAGGCTCCAGGCACGTTCAGGATGAAGTCTGCCTCTTGAAGAGATTGGAAAAAACCACTGAAAAGCTCATTCTAAAAATAATCTGGTAGGAAGAAGACAAAACCTTTGTTACAGAACATCTGATTTTTGCACAGTAGGTTCACAGCAGTGCTAGGAGTTGGCATACCCTTCTGCTTGTGCTACATCTGCTTTTTACAATATGTACGTTTAAAATATAGTAGTTGTACCTGGGAATTGTAGAAGGTGCTGGAAGACATGGCCTGAGAGCAATCTAAACTAATAGATTAGGGTACTGATGACTGATAAACTAACAAAGGATGAAGAACCGATTCATTGACTTCTGATGAGCAACTCTTTTGCAGGGATTTGTCTAATGACGTCATTTCCCAATAACTGTTAGGTGGAAGGCTGACAAATTGCCTCAAGCAAAAAGGGAACAATGGGCAATTCTCTTGGAATCACAACTTTGAACAACTGTTTCTGAAACTATTCTTCCAAAATGAAAAAGTAAATAGGTTCGAAAGAGAACTGAGATTAATTCAGAACATTTTTTGACACAAAAGAGCTAAGGTTAATACTGAATAGTCAGACTAGCTTGATTAGTAACAGGCTGGAAACATCTGAACTCTATTGCATACAGAGTTGAAGGGTGTATTTCATGTAACACTGCTACTTGTACCTAACCTCAGATGCCAGAGATCTCCCATCTGTGAGCTGGATTTCTGTCAATATGCTTATGACACAGAGGAGGAATTTGCTGTGAGGAATTTTCATGCTTTATATGGACAAGGTCTCCGAGGCATAGCTCAGAAGAGGTTGGATTATACTGTGGAGGCAGAATTACACCTTTGTTCTCTCCTCACTTTTACCCACTGACAACGGATGAGGTGGCTTGCCCTGTGTGATTGTTTCATGGTCAGACTTGGTCTGTATCCAGTAGAGACAATGCTTCTGTTAACACATGCTCAGCTTAAGAACACCAAGCTGTGTACCAGGCCGTTTTGGACAGCATGGCTCATTTTTCTGGACTCTTAGAGTACATTAACTGGCAGTGAAATCTTGCCTAAGCTTAAAGGTAGTCTTTAGGTGAAAGTGTCTGTACTTTACTAAAGTATCTGTAGAAGTTTATTTGCTAAAACGTTTGTGCTAGCTTGCTTTGTAATAGCTGTTTAGAAAGGGTTTCATTCATTTTAAGCTACTATTGGAAACTGGACCCTTAAAAAGGCAGATTGTAGTTCCTATAATCACTTTCTTATCTTCCTTACCACCCCCCCCATCATCTAACAAATCCCTTGATAATTTTTTGTCACTGAACTTTTGAGAGAGCCATACCAGTTGGGCATGGAGAGGTATATTACAGTATAGTGGTAGATTCCCATCTTTCAACATATATTACAGAGCTAATGATGATCACTTTGAAGGTGTGAGGAGTCCAGAATTTACTTGCTCTGACATTTCTTTAAGGCTCCCTATGCTGCAAAACCAGCCTGGCTACTTGAACTGATTTCAAAAATCACTGAAACTGTCCAAAAAGGGCTTCTCAAATCCTATCATGAACAAATTCAGTTACTGCGCATCATAGCATTGCTTTTTGGCAGCTTGTAAAATAACAGTATAAAAAGTTATTTATCTCTATTGTGCTTTCAAGTATAATTACATCATCTTTGAACAGATGGTGATGAGGAGTCATGTTATCCTCTTGCATTTTGCTTTTAATAGACAAGGCCCTGAGCAACCCAACCCGGCTTTCAAGTTAGCCTTGCTGTAAGCAGGGGATTGGAGTAGGGACCCAAAGGTCCCTTCCCACCTACATCTTTCTGTGTTTACATGATAGTTTTGTGTTGTTTGTTCGTTCATGTTCTGAGCCTGTGTTTTTAGCCCAGGCACAAAAGGTCCTCCCGGTTTTACCTGATTTAAAGTTTTGAGCTCTGTAATATCTATTCCTGTGGATTTTCTGTATCAGTTTATGTAGGCCTATGATACAACATATTGGGCAATCCAATATTTGTCTTTAGCTGCTATGATTATTTCACCCCCAGCTTGTGGGCCGATCTTCAAGTTTTCCCTTTTATCCACTATTTCCAATTTCTTTTTTTTTGTGTGTGAACAGTATTTGCGTAATCCAATCATACTTTCATAAGTATATGTGACTACTTAAATTCCTAGCCGTTGGTACTGTCGGATGCTGCATACTGGGTCTCTCGATATGACCTTCTGTCTCTATGCTGTTGAATGGATTGTAAATTAAACACACTTTATTCTTTTTTAGCTGGTATGTTTTCTTGGGAGGCATGCTTTCACCAGTTCTACAGCTGCCTGCTTGTAAAAGGGTCCTTTTTCACAGTAACTTTGTTTTTAAATTGGATATCTCTTATTTCAGAAATCCCATGAACTCTGCTGCTGCCACTAATTGCCAAATCGTATCATATTTATTACATATTAAAGGCTCAGCAGTGCTCAGTTCTCAACTGGTAGCTGGTTTAAGGAGCTTATTTTTCCCAAATGATATTCCTGCATGGATCATAGTATTATTGAAGTTTTCAGATGATTTTCTTAGTCTCCTTTCTAGGCTGCCATTGTTCTCAGTCTCCTATATATGTTGAGGTGGAGGACATAATTTTTTCTGCCTATTCCATACTCTTGCTTGCTTCCACACATACTTCCAAGTGTTGCTATCAGTTTCAAACTTTCTACCAGGTCTCCCGGTGTGCACGGCACCTGATCTGCTCAACTTTTCCAAAGCCTACCTTCACACAGATTAAGGATGTGCATTTAATCCCAGTGACCTAATGTATCCCGGAGGCTATTCATAAATAGCCACTAACTGCAGCTATTGTGGCTCCAAAAACACTCAAAAAACTTTGGAAATTATGTAATTCCTGTGCAGTTCTGCACCCCGTGTTTCACAGGAGCTCTGGTTATGAACATAGCAGCTGCCAAAGCCATGTGAATGCAATATGAGTAAGCCAGTGCTCAGATTTTTTTTTTTTTTGTTGCTGTTTTTTCTATTAAATCCCAGGCATGGTACAAATTTTACGCTGCTCAATTATTTTCTTTAGGTAATAGACTAGATCAAGTACCTGTGATCTGCTAGCAACTCCTGTATTGCTGACCTCAGCATAACGTTTACGTGCCTTCAGGTTCTAGCAAGGCGAGGTAGTGTTCCACTGGACTAAGAGGTCCCAAATGTTAATAACAGCTGATGGCTGGTTTCTGTTTCCACCACTTCTGCTCAGACAGATAGGCCTGGTCATGAAAGAAATAATGTTGTGGGCCACACAGCCCTCAACCTGCAAGTTATTCCAGCATGGCACTCCTGTTTCATTAAACCGTGGCCGTTCACTTTTAATCAGACTTCTTTGTATCTTGCTTAGATAGTCTTACTTGCAATGAGTCTCAACCAGTCAGCTTTTTGTAGCATCCAAAGGTGGTGTGAAAAATAACCATCAGAAATGCTATTGCGTGCATCTCTTCCCACAACTGTTGACAGTGCGTGTCCTTTAAGATCGAACTCAAAGATCTATCATCACCTCTGAGCCTGGAATCGAGTAGCAGTATATACCTCAGTTTAAGTATATCAGGCACAGGGGATTAGCTCTTCCAAGTGAACAGGATTTATATAGAAGTAAAGGACAAATGCCTAGTGAAGTCAACAACTAACTGGAAATGGGAACAGTTCTGGCTTCGGGGTCATATCCTGACATGCCCTGCTGCTGTTGATATGCAGACTGGTGGACATACTTGTTGATGATATTCAGTTAAGTGAAAATTAGTTATTTTGTGTGGATTTGGGAGTGAAGGAAAAAAAATGTTACGCGTATCCAGATATCCTTTACTTTACTCAGAGGGGTGAGAGGGGGGAGTAAAAAGAGTGATATGAGAGGAAGTAAAGTGTAAATTAGTAACTGTACCGTAGGCCAGATTGCATGAGCCACCAACCTAGGATGAAGTCACTGCCACAGACCCAAGCAGCAATCATCTCAGCTGGTGCACTCAGTGTTATGACCTGAAGGGCAGAAAAGACCACGTTCTGAGCCAAAACGAAGATGCTGTACAGCCGTGACATGCATCACCATGGCTGCTCAGGGACTACGGTCATGACAGCACTGTTGCCTAGGAGCTTCAGGAAGCTGATTCACCCTTTTATAGCAGTCGAAAGAGAGTGGACAAGGTTCACTGAACTTCCTCACGTCAACACAAAAGCACCACAAGTCAGCTGGAACTTTGAGATGAGTCTGCCTATAGCACGGTCCTCCTAGAAGACTAACGGGCTATTTAAAGTAAAAACCAAAACGACTTTTATTATATTACCAACCAAAATACTGGTGAGTTTGCAGGCAGGAAGGTTAGAAAGGAAAGGCTTTGTATCTTTTGTTGCCTGCTGTGTCCTTGCTGTATAGACCTATGCTTTGAAGTGTGATTCTTACCATCTCAGAGGCAGAGTTGCAGAAAAATGTGTCTGTTCCTTCTGATTTCTTGGAATGTTATTTCCATTGCTTCTAAGGGCTAGTTCCTGGCTTCCCTATGCTTGACCTGGAGCCTGCCAGCTCCTCACTGTGACTTTCATGCTGCCATCTCCTGCAGCTTCTTTTCTCCAGGCAGGTTTGATCACCTCAAAGAAAAGGGACAATTACCCTCTCCCTCTGTGGGATTCCACCTGGTCTGTCGCTCATCTTAAAAAGGAACCTATGCACACAGAACAAATATTGCCCCATTGCCATCAGACTCATTTCCCAGGTTCTCTGTAAATACTGGAAGTATACATGACACACCATACAAAACCATAACTCACACCATACAAAGCCCTTTTCCTTGGGGAAAAAAAAAATCACTTCCATTTACAATGGGTCCTACACAATGTATAATGTAGCACAAAAATCCCATGAGAGCTAACATTTGCTTTATTGGTAATAGGACTTCAGCCATGAATTCTGAACTGTTAAGATGCACCATCTGATTTTCCACTCCTGTCCTTTTCGTAGTTATTGATATTGTTAGCGGGTGTTAGCGAAATACATATATATAAAACAAGTGTTCCAAAATATCTAGGTGAAATGTTGGACTAGAGTATCATTATTCCTTACCTGGTAGCATCTGTTGTGACCAGAACTGTTTTCATGCAAGACTTAAATGCGACCAGACAGTTCAGAGAATGAGCAGACAGCAGAACCTGGGTTTGAAAAACAGGTTCTGTAATCAATACGCTGGAGCTCTGTGGCTCACATGAGCACCTTATCTTCCCATAAGAACCTGAGTACAAATTAAATCGGAAGGAGATGGGTGGGATGGAGACCTGTGTGCTAGTGCCCTAAAGGACAAGTAATTACATAATGCAGTTGCTCCTCCCTGAAAATAATCAATGGATCATTGCGGAGAAAAAATATATCATCCCACCCAGAAAGATACCGTAGACAGGTAAACATCACTTCTGTGTTCAGTTGTGTCAAAGACTCCATGCTGATGTGATGAAATCAAACTTCCCTGACCATTGCCAAAAGATCAAAGAAATAAAAGCAGCTTCTTTGCTGTCCTCAGATCTAAAGTTATAGGACTCATGAAGTTAAGTGTCTAGATGTCACCACACTTCTTTCGTCATCGTCATCTAAATTGTCTTCCACACCAGCAAAAGAACTTGCAAGAGTATTGAGAAACTTTCAGTGAAGGGTCACAGAGACTTGATTCTGGACTACTGTCAGAACACCGCTGTGGTGCTGCTATTTTCGACTGGCTGGTCTGGCTTTACCTACTGACAGGTTTTTGTCAGGTGTATTTTAGCTGAAGAGAAGCTGTTCATCCTATCACGGCAGGGATCCGCAAGATATCTCTAGTGTCACAGTCTTTCCTCTGAGGCACCATGTTAAGAATGTGGTACAGTTGAACCTGTAATGTACAACTGCCTTCAACTCTGAATCTATTCCAGGAAGGTTTTTTTGGTGACGGTAGCACGCAAATGCTACTATACAGAAGTCAGAGACTCCGTAGGCAAATGTGCTGCCAGGGGAAGGAGGTAGAAACCATTCAGCGGTGCGTGTTCAGGCTAGGTGGTTTCAGGCTTGGGACGCCGGTGATGTATTGTTGCTGAAAAGGATTCCTGTTTTGGGGCTCCGTGATTTTTCTTCAGGAAGAGATTTCATGGATTAAAATAGCACTCGGGAATTCTGTTGCAAATTAAATGGGAAAGAGATGCACTTGCTAAGCACAGGTACGCTGTAGCTGGCTGTACTAACTCAGTTGGTCTTTGCATCTTAGTCCAGCTCTCTAACCCAAAGTTAAACAAGTTTTTAGTTTTCAGTATGTGAACTCTATCTTTTCCAGTGGAGATACGCAGCTTAGTTTAGTAACTTTAAGCCTACTGGCAAGATGCTTGCCTTGTTGTTGCCTTTTCTAAGTCTGTTAAAAGTATCGCTGTGCCTTTCCCCAGGGGCCTGCAGGCCACAGATTGGAAGCCACTGTGCTAAGCTCATGTGAAGGCAAATGAAATATAGGTCACAGAAGGCAAGCTCTTATCTGAAAGGAGACAGGGCAAGTCCCTGGGAAGCTGGAGATGGAGACAGCATTACTGTTGCGAGCCACAAGCTCTTTTGACTCTAGTCTGAGCCTAAGGATGTGCCATACTGTCACAGTCTGCTGCCTCTGTCACTGGTAGCCTACCTCATTATTAGCAGGGATGACATTTGTATTCGTCATCATAAAAAGTTTGTTGTTGTTTTTTTTTCTTGCACATAAAAAAGACTAAAACCAAAAGAGACCACTTTATTGATGCCTGCAGAGCCTGAGACAGTAGCTCCAAGAAGACATACAAACTGTCCCAGTTTGTTTCCATCTTATACCTTATGGCACATCCTAGGAAGAGTAGCCCACGGATGGATGGAGGAATCACAGGTTGTCCTAGATAGGCTCCTTGACACAGACCTAACCTAGAGAAGGCTCTTTTGTAGAAAAAGCAGGGTAAGCCTTCCTTCGTAAGCCTTCAAACTGTATAATCAATTCAGAGTCAATCAAGGCAGATATTAAAAGGCATGTTCCTTATCTTATCTTTGGATCTTTACTCACAAGGCAGACCAAACCAATACTGTTCACTACAAATATCTAGTGGCGCCCTTCCAGGTTGTCATTCCAGTCATTCTGAACGGCCTTCATAAAGACAGCTCGTCTCCACCACTGCTTTCTTTATATTAAATCCAACCTAGCAATGGGAGGAAAGTCGCCTTCCTTTTTCCTAAACTTACAGTGTTTTGAGGTTATTGAGATAGTACTTTTGCGCTGAGGTTTTCATTCACTTAACACTAATTGCTGTGCCGGAATTATTTTGCTCTGTATTATACCACCAGACCAAGACTTTCAAGAACAAATCTCTGGAAATAAGTGCCTTTGTTCGTATATGAGTTCCTGAGAACCCCTACACCCTTTTGTTCTCAAACGCAGTGGCTACATCCTTAGACTTTTTAGAAAGTCAAGTTACTACTTCACGGCCCTCTCCAGAATGCATTGGCTTTTGTTTTCTTAGCAACTTTTTAAGAATTCTAAAAGGTTTTAAAAGTTTGAAGACTCGTTTAAAGACAGTTTAAACTTAAACTTAAACAAGAATTTAAATATAAAAGAGTTTAAAAAGAGTTTTAAAGAGTAAAATTTAACGAGTTTAAGAACTCTTTAGCTTGCTTAGAGCAGAGAATTGGACTAGATGATCTCCAAGAGTCCTTTCCAACCTAAGTCTTTCTGTGATTCTGAATCTCATGAGGAAGTTTTCTGTAGCGTCATAAAATCACAGTTCACTCACTCCTAAAATGAGGAAGTCTGGCTCCCGCTGACCCCCACTTCTCCTAGAAGAGTGTTTCCCATCCTGTGGCCAAACTGATGACTGGAGTGAGGATACAGTTCTGGAATGAAATGAGTAGAAAGTTCTGTTATCAAAGGAGGTGGATTCAATGTCATTGGCAGACAAACTGGAGAGCCAAGTAATTCATATTGATTGAGACAGACTTTACCACACATGTTCATTAAGAACATTACATTAAAAATCTGAGGCATACATTTTGATTTTGCAGCAGATTCTTTGAGGATGTGAGACAGTCGCCTAGCAACTTCTGGACTCATCACCCTTTCATTAAGTGTTGTATGTAACAGTTTTCCTCTACTACTTTGAATTTAAAAGCTTCACTGAATAATGAAAAGAAGTCACAAGCATATTTAACAATAGTTCTGTATTGTTAGCATAAATAATATCCTCATTTTACTTCCTTTACCCATCAGCAGCAGAGTCTAGAAAAACCAAGTCTGACTCCCTTGTTATTTCTTTGCACCACTCTGCATATGAAACTGTGCAATAGTCAGTGCTCAGCATCTTTGCCCTGAAGAGCTCAGTCTGGAAGAAGCTGGGCTGATATAAGCTAAGAAATATAGGAGTTCGCAGTTGGATTTTTTTCCAGCAGCAGAGTTTGAAGGAAATTTTTCTGCTAGAGTTTTCCCTCTTGAAAATGAAATTTTGCTCCTGTATCACTTAAGTTTTGAAAATGGTATATTCAGGACGTGCATCACAACAGCTCGTGTCTTTTGGTGAGACATGTCTGTGGCATTGCCTTAGGATAAACTGCTAATGGAAACTTGTCTAACTCTCAGCCTTCAAATGCAATTATGCATTTCCCATCAGCTTGGTGGAGGCAGACAGTCATGGAAAAATGTTTCTAAAAGCCAGTCCTAACATTGGCAGTTTCTTACGAAAGCTACTTTGCTCTTACTCTCCTTTCTAACTTCTTTTCTTCTATTTCAATATACTTCAGGATGTGTTGTAAATTCAGTTCCGTAGCATTTTCCAGAAGTTTTTCAGTGAAATAGTGCAAGGGGCGATGAAGTGATTGCCTCATCTGGTTGATCAATTGAGACTGATCAGTCTGTTTCTCTTGCTGTCCTAAATGCTTTGACCTCCAGTAAGTGAAATAAGTGTAAATCCTGTGTGGTGCAGGTGTATGCCAGCTGGATCAGATTAAGAGGGTGGGGTAACACTGGAGATTAATTACATGGAGAAAAAGAAAACCAGAAGGGACACATAGATACCATCCAGAGAGCTTCCTGGGAGGAGCCTGCTAGTATGCACTTAGGCAAATGGCTGAAATCAGCCAGATACGAGCTTGGGCTATCAGCAGGGCTGGCTAGCGTAGCGAAAGCACTCTGATGGTTTTCAGAGTGGGGCTGCATAGGAGGTACGCTCTAAGTCACGGGATAAAAGCAGAGCCTCCTCTGGCGCTCCGCGGGTCCGGATCTCATATTCCGCTAGCAGAGGAATGGTCTGTGGGATGAGAAGCGAGGGGAGAGGCTGCGGGGTTGTGCTGTGAGGGCAGGAGGCGGTGGTGCTGGAGAAATGTGAGTCCCACGCTCAGCCCGTGAGACTTGACAAGCCTGGAGTAATATAGAGACTGAGGCCTTGTTTAAATTGCATCTTAACCCGGGGTGTGATTTAAAACCAAGATGCTTAAACTTGTGCCAATACCTATGTGGGCACTTGTTTCAATTTAATTTGATTAAAAATTTAAAGCATAATGAGAAAGGCAGTCTGAGCACGGGTGGAAAAAGGATCTAAGTTATTTTCCCTGTGGACAAAACCTCGCTTTCCAAGTTTTCAGTTCTCATGTGCGACTTACTCAAAAGTGAATATTCTATGCATTTTTTATCTGACCTATGGTGAAGAAACAAAACTAGGACCACATAAAATTCAGCAAAAGTGTATATTAAAATACGTATCAAACCCTGTTGGATTCATACAAATACTATCAGTGAGGTCATATAACCAGCCATTATTTGCCTGGGGAAGAAGCAGAACCTAGTATGAAGTCAGGAAAATCAAGTGAGTTTTAATAGTTAAATTAGGGTTTGCAAAATATCACACTTAAAGAAGCATGAACTCCAAACTAATGAGTGCTTGCTCTAGCACAGTCCTTCTGCAGCTGACCTTCCCATTGTGTCGGGCCATCCTTTCTCTCACCCCGAAGTGCTGTGCATTATTTTCAGGGGCAGATAATAGTCCTGATCTGGTACATTCTACGGTACTCTTTGAATCAGAGAGAAGTTGCCAATACATGGGAGTAGCGGGTCTTTTTCTCAATCTAAGCTAAGGCAGCGTATGAAAGAAATAGTTTGGAACCAAGGTAGGATGAAGGGGATGCGCAAGGGTCCATGTACTGTCGTTCCCTTTAATTTGTCGTAAGTCAGATCCTAATTACAGTATCCTCTTTGCTCCCTATGTTAAGAGTTTAGGCAGATATGGGGGTCTAGACCAGATGCAGCTTTTGCTCAGTGTAAGAGACCTGTTAGTTAGCCAGGCTTTGAGCCCTGAATGCTATATGGGAACGGATCTTTTAGGCTAGATTCTGTCATATTTGAAGCGAAACTTGTTTCTGACATCTGTCTAACAATGTGTGTTTTCTTCTACCTTGGGAGCAGTGGAGTGAAGTGCAGCAGATGATAAATGGTACCCCGGTCTATATGTACCAGGACTGCAGTGTGCTTTCCGAGGGTGACACTGATCACTGGCTTCGCACCAACTGGATTTATCGGGGTGAGGCAGCCTCCCGCATTTATGTGGAGCTAAAGTTTACTGTGAGGGACTGCAAGAGCTTCAAAGGTGAAGTGGTGACCTGCAAAGAGACCTTCAATCTCTATTACATGGAGTCTGAACAAGATGTCGGGATCCAGTTCCGCCGCCCGCTGTTCATCAAGGTCTGTAGCGCTGGGAGTGAAGACTGAGTCATATCTTTCAGCTTAAACTAGGTGTGTCGTGCTGGCTGGGGGAGGCTAGGAGAACCAGCATCTGGGGAGAGGCACGGATAGTAAGCTTGTCCTTAGAATAAACTTTGCCCGCAGTGCCCTTTGTGATGCTCAGAGCAGTCTTTGCCACAGAAGGCACAGGAGTTTTCAAATGAGATCAGCCCTCCATTCTGCGTAAGCACTTATTTAACTGGACACCACGTAGGTAAGGATTCTAAAGGGTAATAACAGTGCTAGATGGTTACACCAATTTTTAGAAATAGTAAAGCAGAGACCAAAGGAATTTGACTTGCCTTAGGTAACAAAGCAAGATTAGACAAAGCGAGAAGAACAGAATCCAGTTCAGGTCTCTGTGCTCCTGATCATTTGCTCCGATTGTTACGAGATACGGGGTCTTTCTTTTCTAAAACTGGAGGCGATGGCTTGCTATAATGAAATTCTCCCTTCTGTGAAAGTATTTAGCACCGCTATATTTTAACTGCTGTTTCCCCCAGCAGAGCTTCCTCTTGCCATGGAAACATTTGAACTGCAGAACAGGGAGCCTCAGATTTTTTTGTAAAGGAACTTCTGTAATCTGGTTCTGTCCTGAAAGAAATCACAGACCTAAATTATTTGACTGCCCTTTCCTCTGCAGTTTAAATGGCATGTGATGAAAACAAAGAATGGTAAAGGCCACCACAGGCCGAGCAGGACTCTGGTAACGGATTCCCCTCCCTCCCCAGTGCTCCTCCACCTCCCCTGCAGCTGAGACCTACCAGGTGAATTTATGCGATACCTCCACAACTCCTAAAGCTGCCTTAGGATCCCTCTGCCAGATGCAGCTGCTGTGCAGATCCTTTCATCTGCCATCCAACTCCACAGAGCGGGTGGTGTCACGTAATGGGGAGGGGCCTGCGGTGGAGAGGATCAGTTATCAGGCTGGCTCTCTGAGAAGAAAGGCCACCCCACCTACAGTCCAGCTCTTCCATATCACATGCTGTCATGGAGGACTTTCCCATTTGCCCAAGCACTGAAAGCATCTCTCTCTCTCATCCTTTATTTGCTGAGGCAGTGGGAATGTAAGAGTGTGGGAGCATTTTTCACCTGAGTACCTACAGCGCTGAAATACGTTGAGTGCTGCATGAGAAGCACCTTGCAGTAGATGATGTGATCTGCATCAAGTACAGCCTAGAAACAGGTGGCTGTAATTCAGTGGTCAATTTAAAACCACAACTCTAAGCACTGTTGTGATTTTACTGCATACAATTTGCAAAGAATATCACAGAAGAGAGATTTGCTCCTTTAGGGGCAGTTCCTAAAGACCTCCGAGATCAGAGACCCAGAACACAGTGTAGTATGTAAGACCAGTGAATGACTGCCAAGGAGTTGAAAGGAGATGCTGGAAAGTATGGAGGCAAGAAGGGATGCGGAGCCCGTTAACGCTTCCTCCACGTGCAAAGAAAGCATGCAGTGCGCTGGCATTAGAAACAGTTGACCATGCAGCCTCTAAAAGGCCTTCGTGTAAAAGAAGTTTGAGAGGCATGGGTATTTCAGCTGCTGCTGCCTGCTCGGATGTTAATGCCGTTGTCTTTTTCTCTTTTGCTTAGCTCAACACTGTGGCAGCAGATCGAAGTTTCACAAGCAGAGACATCGAATTGGGCGCCATGCAGCTGAACACAGAAGTGTGCCCCATTGGGAAGCTGTCTCGCCGGGGCTTCTACTTGGCTTTCCAGAACTCCGGGGCTTGCGTAGCGATGGTGTCTGTCCGAGTGTATTACAAGACTTGCCCAGAGGCAGTGCGGGGCCTGGCCCGTTTTCCAGAGACGCTAGCAGGTTCAGAAGGGCTGACAGAAGTGCCCGGCGTCTGCGTGGAGTATGCAGCTGAAGAAGCGGGCTCTCCCCCCAGGATGCACTGCAGCACTGACGGGGAGTGGCTGGTACCAATGGGCCGATGCCTTTGCGCTGTGGGGTTTGAGGAAGCCGATGGGAGCTGCGTAGGTGAGTATGCAGACAGACACTGGCTGTAGGCCATGGGAGAGGTTCCAGGGAGCTAGAGATCAGAGCATCTGTAAGCATAAAGTGGGAGTAGGGGCGTCAGTGTGGTCTACCTCTCTCTTGCCTGCCCTCTGTGCCTGCCAGGTGTATCTTATACCTTTCCTCCCCTCCTTAGCTTCTCTTTTTCAGTTGTGATTTTTCTCCTCATGTGCAGGTGTAAGACCTGCACACACCTCTCCACTCCCTCTTGGGCTTCATCCAGGAGCCTTCAGCTCTGGAGCTAGTTTCTGCGAGCTCTAACTGTGTGATTGACACTGACTCACTCAACAACTGGTTCCCAACCATTAAATGGCAGCCTTGTTCTCTCAGGGTAGACAGGTCAGACACATGGAGCAGTGTATTTGTCCCGTGACTAGAAAACTGAGAGCTGGAGGGGGTCGAGTTTCTCCTCTGTGTCCCCTTCTGCTTGGACTGGGATGGCTTTTCTGCCATGGGAAACCATGTAAAGCACATTGCACAATACCATCGGTGCCCAGCTCGTTTCTGAGGAAGAGCAATTAGCAGACAGAGGAGTCACTGGGAGACTGGAGCCACAGAACGAGCCAGGGTTGTTGGAGCAAGCAGTGCAGGGCTCTCCCTTTGCCACAGAAGGGACAAGATCCAGCTTCTTAGGGCAACTTTGTGCGTTTGTCAGGGGAGAGGATACGTGTGGTGTTTTGGAGGATGTGTATTACTGCAGGGAGAGAGGTAAAAGACAGCACGTCTCTGCTCTTGTTGTCAGAGCCATACGGCACAAGGCTAAGGCATATAGAAAAAGGAATCCGTGCACCGCTGTCAGGGTCAGCGGGTGTTCTGTCCCTGCTTTGTTCTGCCTTTGCCTCGCTACGAGGATCTGGTGCCCCTATGAATTCCCACTGCTTGCTGCTCATTTCACTTGGGGAGCTGGTGTGGGTTGAAGCATGAGATCCTCTCCCTTCTCCAGCAATCCCCTCTCCTTGCATAGCTCAGCCAGTTTTTCCACTTAGGTGCTACGGAGCTCTCCCCGCCCTCCGGAGAGCACTCCCCTGGGAAGGGGCAGGGAAGCCGTCATGCCTGGACAAGCCCTGACTGCTATCGCAGTACAGGTTCATTCTACATCTGCGCTTTTATCCCACTCCGCCCAAGTACAGCTGCAGCCAGAAGTGTCTTTTGTAGGATCAGTAGGGACTGGGGAAGTCTCCCAGGAGAGGAAGGGAAGAGGGGAGAACCTAGCAGGGGTACTTCACGTTCAGAGCGGTGTCTTACTGGAGGATCAGAGCAGAAGGTGAATGTAGGTTGCCTGCTGGGGGATATCTTGGGGTCCTTCTCCCCCAGCGGAAAAGACCAGGCAAAGAACTGGGAACTATCCAGTTCAGGAGAAAGGCTGAGGTCACAGCTTCTACTTTGTCCTCAGAAGATGAAGGACTTCTCCTTCAACATGTACAGGGGGACAGGATGAAGGAAGACCTTCTGGCAGCGTCTTCTGGTTCCGAGTTTTGCCTTAAGTAGGAACCAAAAAAAAAGGAAAGCTTAACTACAACCCTTGCCTCATAACAGGGAGAAGAACCTGACCTCTGTTACAGGACAGGAGGCAACAGAAAGCCAGAGGTCGAGGTTCTGAACTAATTCACTCAACCTCTCAGTGAATTCCCAGCCGTATAAAGCTCTGCTGGGTACATAATGGCTCAGCCATCCCGTGATCCCAGAAAAACTGTGCCTGCCCAGAGCACTACCTCTCAGCCTCTCATAGCATTGCAGACTTTGCTACCGATAAACCCAGAGCTCCGTGATTAACTTCCTCAAGTATGTAATTTACCGCGAACACAAAGGCTGGCTGTGCCCCTGGCCTGTGTTCTGGTTCCTTGATGGGCTCTGCAGGGTGGCGGGCAAGCCGAGCTCCCCGTCGGCTCAGGCCTGGCGCCCGCAGGCTGCCCGGTGCTTGCTGGCAGTCTCCCGAGGAGCAAGCACCTGTAGGAATAAGGAATGAAGGGAGGGCCGCAGCCCGCCTCTCTGCCCTCTGCAGTCCTCAGCAGGCCCGTTCCCAGGCCTGTTTTTCCCATCTTGTTGCCCGCAGCGGCTGCCCAAGGGCCGGGGAAACCGGGTGCCAGAGGGGCTGGGCGGGAGCGGGGCCTGCGGGCTCTGCACCACCGCCGCCGGCTGCGCTCCTGGGGGAGCCGCGGGCAGCCGCTCCTCTGCTTCTGCCCAGGGAGCCCAAGGCCTCCAGGGAAGGGAGGCGGGCGGCGGTGGGAGCCGGGCTCCGCGGCCTGCCGGGCAGCGCCGCCTCACCCCCGCCATGCGGCAGGCCCGGGCCGCGGCCCGCCGGCCTCCGCTGCCCCCGGACCCGCCGGGCGCCACGGGGGAGGCTTCGCACCGCCTCCGGGGCGGGGCCGGGCACCGCGGGGCCTCGCCGGTGCTGTGCAGCCACCTGCCGGCCGCTGCCGCCACCGCCACGGCGGCCGCCTGGGCCCCGGTTGCCGCGGCGGGGGAGCCGAGGCGCCGGGCGTGCGGTCAGGCGGCGGCCCGCGGCCGGGTGAGGGTGGCCGGGGCGCGGGGGTCCGCCCTGAGGCGCCGGGGCCGCTCCCTCTCGGGCCCCGGGGGCTCTCCCTGGCTGCGGGGCTCTGCTCTGCGTGCCGCTCCCAGGGCGCCGGCCGGGGCTGGCCTGGGCCTGTGTGGGCCGCCGGTCCGAGGCGGGGTGGCCTCACCCCCGCTGCTCCGTCCCTCCCAGCGGGCCCGGGGCTGGGGCCGTGCTGGCGTCTGGGTCGCGCAGGCAGCCGGGTGCCTCCGCTCCTGCCTGCACCTCCTGCCCCCCCTTAGGTTACTGCTCCAGCCGCGGGCTCAGGTGATGTGACCTGGTCCGGCCAGCCGGTGCCTGCCCGGTTACCTCCTGGCGTTGTCCCTTCGCCCAGATGTGCCCCGTGCAGTTCCCTGCCTGCGCTCCCTCTCCCTACCAGGCGTGCTCTCCCCCTGCCAGGCAGCTCTCCCGGTGCTGTCTCCCTGCCAGGCAGCTCTCCCGCTTGAAGGGTCTCGGCACCACCGATGAGTAAAGTGGAGACCAGGCAGCAGATGGGGACTGTGGGCTGGAGCGACACTGGAGCGCAGGCTTGGAGGAGCAGAGGCCCAACAGAGGCTCTCTTGGCGTCAGAGCTAGCTGCTCTTGCAAAAGTCCCCAAACCCAGATTTCCCTAATTTACGTGCTGACTGTCTCAGCCTGATAGTAAGAGGGTGTGTATGTCATCCCATATTTATGGCAGGTAGTATTGTCTAGGGAACAATGTGTTATACAAGTCTGTGGCCCTGCGCTTTGTTTGTTTTTCATGTTGCTGTCAAAGCTCTCCTGACCCAAACTGATCCAGTGTCAGGAATTTTGAAATCTCATGCTGGAGCAAAATGGCAGGAGGCCACAAAGCTTTCATCCTTGCTCCAGCATGTAGAGGTGCTCCCAGTCATGAGCAGCATAGAGATCAAAGTGACTTTTCTTCTTCTTGCCAATTTCTGAAGGAGATGATTTGATCTTGAATATAAATGGAGTCTCTTTGGGCTGGTGACAATGCTTGAGCCTTGTAATTCTTTCAGCAGGCTGTGCTATCATTGACCACATCGTTGTATGGTTGTAGCTCAGAATGACAGACTCGTTCCTGAGAGGTTCTGTTATTTCCCCAAATTGGAAGGTGCTGGTTGCTCCTGCTTCTTTTGATTACTTCTCCTTTCCCTGCTCTTTAGGCTTAACTGCTGCAAATCCTTTTGGCCTGTGTATTGTCATAGTATCCCCAAATGGTTGTGTGATGGTATTACTATGCAACTGGTAGGCCAGTTGATGTTATCCAGTGTTAATGGGCCAGTCTGCCTGCCATCCCGGGGCAAGAAGGGGGACCAATAGGAATGAGATGAAGCCACTGACTTTCTAGAGAGAGATCTCAACGTACAGTGAGGATAATGACTCTTCCTCAGGCTGATGGTGGGGAGTCTTGTTTGGCCTTTGTTAGTGGAAATTTTTTCGGGTCCCTCAGGTGTTCCTCTGTGTCACATAGTAGGAATGGCTGGATTGATTTTTGTCTTCTGGATAAAGGATCATTTCCTATGCTGTGCTCCACCGCAGTAAGCCATTTGTGTCAGGCTCCTGAGCAGGTGGCTTTAGGGTGTTCTCCGTTGGGATCTCCTGAGGGATTACACAGGACATTGTTGTTTTTATAGTGCAATATGAAAAGGGTCATTCCCTCAATGCTCAAGTTAAATGCAAGGTGGTAGCTGTGGCAGAAAATGAGTGTATGCATTCCTCAACCATCTCATTAGCGATGGGTTGTTTGTTTCTTTAGTTTAAGAACGTTTGATAGATTCATTTAGCACAGGCCGGTAAACCATTAAATTCGCAGGCTACTTGAACCTCCCTCCCTCATTTTCTCCCTGCTACACACCTATAGAGGTGAAGCATTGACCTTGAGATAACTGGTAGATAGACCAGTGCTCCTGTAGATCAAGCTAATAGTAATGCAGCAAAGCAGCAAAGCCAGAGTGTTAGTTGTTATACTTAGAGAAAGATGTGGCTGCTTATTTTTGTAGGACTGGAAATAGAAAGCACGTGGCACCTGTTCTCTTGCAGTCTGTGTTGGCTCCGTAGCCAGTTACACTCAATGCTGCTAGGCGAACTGGTAGTTATCTAGGTATTCCCCAGGGCCCTACTAGATGATGCTCTGGTACAGCACTTGAAATCAGAAAAGATGCTTCTGCTGGCTTTCCCATATGAAGTCAGCAAGCAGAGGACTCTTGACCCGGGGTACAAGGACTTGGAGCTAGTATTTATGGCTCTTCTTTATGGTGCAGAAAGCTTGAAGGGCAAGGTGGGGACTGGTCTGGGTTTATGTTGAAGGAAGTCTCTGAGGTTGACCAGCTTCTGTTTTCATACAGTATCAGTGAGGAATGAGATCCCCCTTCTTCAGTCTACAGGTCCTGTCATAACATTGATCCTACCTTGAGTTTGCATCTCCTCTCTATCTGTTCTGAGAAGATGATTGGTCTGGGTGACCTCCAGGGGTCCCTTCCAACCCAAATATTTCTGTGAGCTAAGAAAATGGAAGAAAAGGAAGCAGATAAAGGAGAGTTCAAGAAACTCAACAAAACTGGCAGGTGGTTTCTTGTTGATCTTGGTTTCTTGTTCATCTTCTATTGACTTGTTTGTCTCTTCACAGCCTGCCAGCGAGGATTCTACCGTCACTCCCTGGAGACTAAACGCTGCCTGAAGTGCCCCCCCAACAGCTTGTCCAACGAGTCGGGGGCTACATCTTGTTCCTGCAACGCAGGCTTCTACCGAGCACCTTCGGAGGGCCAGAACGTTGCTTGCACCCGTGAGTCGCAGATAGAAAGAACAATATCTATACAGACTGGGGGAAGAACTTATTGAGAGCAGCCCTAGAGAGAAGAACTTAGGGATACTGGTGGGCGAAAAATTGTACATGAGATGGCCACATGTGCTTGCAGCCCAGAAAGCCGATAGTATCCTGGGTTGCATAAAAAGAAGCGCAGCCAGCAGATCAAGGGAGGGGATTCTCTCCCTCTGGTCTCATGGGACCCTATCTGGAGTACTGCATCCAGCTCTGGGGTCCCCAGTACAAAAGAGACATGGATCTGTTAAAGCGAGTCCAGAAGAGGGCCATAAAAGTGATCAGAGGGCTGGAACACCTCTCCTATGAAGAAAGGCTGAGAGAGCTGGGATTGTTCAGCCTGGAGAAGAAAAGACTTCAGCGAAATCTTATTGGGGCCTTTCAATACTTAAAGGGGGCATATAAGAAAGATGGAGAAAGACGTTTTACCGAGGCCTGTGGTGACAGGACAAGGGGCAATGGTTTTGGACTGAAAGAGGGTAGATTTAGATGGGACACACACAAGAAATTTTTTATGATGAGGGTGGTGAGACACTGAAGCAGGTTGCCCAGAGAAGCTGTGGATGCCCTGTGTTTGGAAGTGTTCAAGGTCAGGTCGGATGGAGCTTTGAGCAACCTGATCTATTGAAAGATGTCCCTGCCCATGGCAGGGGGGTTGGACTAGATGATCTTTAAAGGCCCCTTCCAACCCAAATCATTCCGTGATTCTATGAACAAGGAGATGGGAAGAAACAAAATGTTGGGAAATGGGAATGCAAGATCAGAGAGGGAGAGGCTGGGGGGACAGAAGGCTCCATTTGAAATGCATCAACAGATGAGAAACTGCCACGGTACTTTGGGTAGTAACAGCTGGATCTAATACTTTCTTTCATGCTTCTTCTAGGCCCCCCCTCAGCTCCCCGCAACGTCAGCTTCTCCCTTGTTGGCACACAGCTGAGTCTGTGGTGGCAGCCACCCAGCGACCACGGTGGGCGAAAGGACCTGACTTACACAGTCTTCTGCCAGCGCTGCCATTTCCTGTCGTGTGAGCCATGTGAGGCCGGCGTGGTATTCTCCCCCAGTGCTTCTGGTCTCACTAAACCTGCTGTGGACGTGGATGGCCTAGAAGCTTACACCAACTACACGTTTTCTGTGGAAGCCCGTAATGGTGTCTCAGGAATGGGACCTGCTCCACAGAGAACTGCTCCAGCTCTCTGGGTCGCAGTTGGACATGCAGGTTAGCAGAAGCAGAGAAAAGTTCTTCCTGCTCATCAGGAAAAGGAAGAGGAATCTCTGTGAATGTTTAAGCTTTATCCATCTTCTCCTTCCGTCTGCCACATGTGTTGGGATGGTATGATAAGGACTTTAAGGTACCTCTGCCTCTGGCATGTAAAGTCCATCAGTCATATTCCTTGTGAGTCAAAGCAGCAGTAATCATTACCCACCAAGAGCTATGAATTCACCAAGGACTTAACAGAGGTGAGGGGGATAGAGCCCTCCCTGTCCTACACTAGTGTAGTCCAGCCTAAGTATTCTTACCCGAGTGACAAGAAGAAAAGGGACTGTGGCATTAAATATTTCCCATGACTTGGATATTGCAAAAAATCCAACCAAACACAACAGAAACCCTGCTGTAACTGAAAATAAAAACAACTTTGAAAGCATGGAGAAATAAGGATGTTAAAAACATGCAAGTTCTTGACACATTTCTGTAGTTTAGCTTCAAGCTGGCTAGTTTGGCTGTCCTGTGAATATTTTCCAGAGTGCTGTGAAACGTGATTACAGAAGAGTGACATCGCAGTGCTCGACAGCCCTTGGTGCTTTCCCCACGTTCTGATTTAGTGACAAAGTACGACTTTTCTCCTGATGCTATGCGGGGGCAGCGCAACTCTGAGCTAGAAAAGCAGAGCTACTTTTGGCTTGCCTCGTCACTTCCTGGTGATGGTGAAGGACAAGGAGAGAACCAGACTTGACTCTTCAGTCCTTGCAGACTGTTGAGAATTATCTTTTTATTCATGAACAGCATGCATTTGCAGTCAGCTGACAGATTTTGAGCGCTGAATTTCACTGTGCCCTTATGAAAGGGAGCTGCATTCTTAAGTCACATAGGATAGTTGTGTTACTGCTGCTGTAAGAGCGTAAAATCCTAACATTTTTATTTCAAATTGCAGTGCTGGATTAAATGTAATTTCTTGGAACACTGATTTTGTTTTGAGGGCCAAACAAAGTTATGCTTCCGTTGTTGGGGTAGAAGCATACTATTTGTGGAAAGCAGTTAATTACAGCTGGAGACCTCGTTTCCCTTTCACCGCAGAAGAGAAAGATGAGGGAGTGGCAGTGGCAGTGAGAGTCAGTTCTGGTTGCGTGATACGACCAGAGAAGGAAAGACAGAGCTTCTGGTGGAGAGAGGGCCTAGTTTGCATTATATTTGTATTTCTTCCTGATGTTCTCTGTTCTCTCCCTGCAGCTCCGGTGACAGTATCCCAGTTTATTCTGACACAAAGAGATGACAGTAGTCTTTCTGTTTCTTGGCTCGCCCCACGGCAGCGCAGCCGGACCTCAGTGGAGTATGAGGTCATGTTCTTTGAGAAGGTGAGACCTGCCTTATTTGTTCTTTCCCCTTTCATCCAAAGGGGTATCATAGCATATCACAGAATGCTTTGGGATGGAAGGGACCTTTAAAGGTCATCTAGTCGTCCATCCCCCCTGCAATTGGCAGGGACATCTCCAACCAGATCAGGTTGCTCAGAGCCCCGTCCAGCCTGGCCTTGAATGAATGTTTCCAAGGATGGGGCATCCACCACCTCTCTGGGCAACCCCTTCCAGTGTTTCACCACCCTCACCTTAAAAAATTTCTTCCTTATATCCAGTCTGAATGTCCCCTCTTTTAGTTTAAAACCATTGCCCCTTGTCCTATCGCTACAGGCCCTGCTAAAAAGTCTGTCCCCATCTTTCTTATAAGCCCCCTTCAAGTACTGAAAGGCTGCAATAAGGTCTCCCCGCAGCCTTCTCTTCTCCAGGCTGAACAACCCCAGCTCTTTCAGCCTTTCCTCATAGCAGAGGTGTTCCAGCCCTCTGATATTTTTGTGGCCCTCACAAAAGGGCGGAAAAACCCTCACAAAAGGGGAGAAGTGTCTTCTTTCTTCAGCTTGTATTTGTTACTTGACCCTGTTTGATTTCTACAGGGAGAGGAGGCACGTTACACAGTGAAGCACCTTCTTGAGCCAAATGTCACTCTGACAGACCTGCAGCCAGACACAGCCTACCTGCTTCGTGTGAGATCCATCACACCCCTCGGGCCTGGGCCCTACTCCCCAGAGCAGGAATTCCGCACCCTTCCACCAGGTAAAGGACAACCACTAGTATCTCATTTGGGAGAAGCTCACTTCTCCATCAGATTGTGTATTCAAATGGTACACAGGTCTCTTTTTGTGTTCTGCTAGCTGTAAGGCACAGACACCACACTCCTGAGTTTCTTGTCACCAGGGCCAAGCCTGTTGCTTTGTAAAAATGTAGAACAAGGAGACATTTATCCGTTTCCTTGCTGTCATCTAAAATCCACTTGTACTTTCCCGTTCAGAACTGATCAGTCTCAGGTTTGTACGGTGTACTGGCAAATTACTTACCAGCATTTCATCTAGTTCTGAAAGATATTTTTATTCTGGCTGATGTTTCTAAGCTTGAACATTAGCAAAATGATTACCATATGCCTCCTTTTGTGTGAAAGTTACTAGTGGAAAGGAGAACTCAAAGGACCTCACCACTATTTTTTTTCCAGCTTTATCATTTCCGCTGTGTGTAGCCTAGCCCCTGAAAGTAAGCTCTGCCCCACAAGATGGTATGTGTGGCTGAAAAAAAGTGTTCCACCAAAGCACGAAGTGCAGAAGGCCAAGCTATTGAGGCCACAAGGAAGACATTTCACCTGTGTCAAAAAACATCTCATACAGGCCTCACATCCAACCTCCTCTCTTCCTGGGTTACTCAGAGACTTCCCCTTTATCAAAAAAATTCTATAATGGAGTTTGCTCTCTCTTCATTCCACACCTTCACAGATCCTATTGACTCTATGGATAGTTTTAGAAATACATCCGTTGAAATGATGCCTTTGAAAGGCTAGTTTCATTGTAAGGACATGGAAGAAAGCAAAGGCATATGTACCTTAATGTAACTAAATAGTTAACTGTGTAAAAGCTGATAAGGAGTTGTGATACCGTGGTTGGAATATCATTTAAAGATTGGGCTTTTTTGGCACCTGGAGCTTTTGGTAAAATTTTCATGAAGTCACAGTGCCAAGTGATGATGACGTAAATGATCTTTAACCAATAGAACAAGGTACCACAAAGGCTCTGTGGAAAATAGGCAAGTTAACATGTACCTTCCATGGTTTTAACTAAAAAAGGACATGTTAGAAAATACTTTCATCAAGATTATGCTTTTTTTTAAAATAAAAGTTGATCACCTCATCACGCCAAGACAAAGGTATCTTGAGTGTGAAAGGGATTAAAAAGAAACGCCAGCAAGGTTTCATTTGATGGGAGTTCTTCTTTGATAATACGAGAAACATTGTTTAGCTGTAATGGCCTAGGGATATTAGTGGAACGAGCTTTGCCGGGAGAGGCAATTTTTTTTAATCTGAATTTGAGAATTTAGATCCCTTAATTTCCTGCAGAAGTGCTATGTACCTAAAAGCTTGTCCATTTTATTAATAACAGATATTATTTCACCTTCCAAATCTTGCCTTTTTGTTTTTAACAAAAAAGAACATTAGCTCTGCCTCTTGATTTCTGCTTAACTAAGCTAGTGATTTTTAATAGTTTTAGTGGGATGAGTCAGCATCGAGCTGCGCAAGAATAACAACGGTTAATTAGGCTTTACGGATGCTGACCATTGGACTGGATGTTAGGAAACACTTCCAGACATAGTTGTCTGTGTCACACAAGCTGTTCCTCACTTTAAAACCTGCTCATTTATAGAAACAATTTCTTTAGGAATTTTCTTTCTTCTGGGTGTTTTCCTAAATCTCTGTAGGGAAAATACTAAAAATGTAGTTTCTCATTAGATACAGATATGAAAACTTTTCAGTAATGGATTTTTAATTTTTTTTAAATAGTTTCTAAAAGTTATGGGAAATAAGGTTTAAAACCACGTACTTCACCAACAGAGGTCATTTAGCATTTTCTCTGATGAATTCAAATATACTGTATGGAAGTGGATGGCTTTAGCTTGAGAATCTAAGTGGAAGAAGACAACCTGTGTTACGTGAACACTATTTGAATGCTACCCAATCACAGAATGAAACCAGCTGAGGCCTAGTTTTGAGAAAGCAGGAATATGATGTTAGACTGCAGGTTCATAAGTCAGTACCTGCTTGTTTCAAAAGTCCTAAGCAGGCTTCTGTCAGGGTAATTAGGTGAAGGACCAGCCCCAGATATTGATGGAAGGGGAGGGGGAAATTAATTTCATGGAAAAAGAAGAGAGTCAAGTTAGGCTGCTGGGGAAAATCAGGTCTTTTCTGTGCCATAGTCTCAATCAGCTACTGAGCAGGAAGAAGGGTCGGATCTGAAACAGTGGTTGGAGAGGAGTGGGAGGGAAGGAACAGCTGTTCTTCATTTTTTAAAGTGTCATGGAATTTATGTGGAAAATGAGGCATAGGGATAAATGACTCAACCAGAAGACCAAGACTGTAGATAAAAGTCAACCAGATAGATACCCACCAGAAGGTGCTCCATGCACATGAATAACAATACGATAGGACTCCAATCTGGTGGCTCTGCTGTCTGGAAGACAAAAGGCCGTAGCTTACCTAATACCATTGGCTGGTAGGAGCTGGTTGCTACATTACAGACAAACAGTTCTTGGTCTTTTAAATGACATGGCCTTTCTCTTTGTTTCTGCAGACACGGGAGCTCTGTCTGGTGGAGTCATAGTCTCTATTATCTTCGGAGTTCTATTATTTATTGGGCTGCTTCTGGGACTTCTCATCTTTCGGCAAAAGTAAGTGTTGATTTTTGGTTTTGAAAAAGGTATAGATGTAGGAATAGCTATGGGGGCTTGAGAAAGGGAGGGAGGCCCTGATTTCTCACAGAATATCGGACAGGTGGAGGTTAGAGAAGAAAGAGTAGGACCAGTGTGTTGCAGCAAGATGGAATGAGTCTCAGTAAGGAATTTTGATTAGCAGGATTGGAGGGGTTGATACATCTGTAAGATAATGCTCGCTGCTAAGGACAGGAAAATGCGGTGACTTCTCAGTTTTGTTATAATCCAGCACTATCATACTGTTATCATGACAGATGAATAAAAATACTGTTATGGTACAATCATTTCTATAGCTGCCGATCAGTTAAGTAGATGATATGTGTATCCAGTCATTTCAAATCATTTTCCATATACCATTATTTCGGTGGTCATCTACCCAGATACAAAATTCTACTTCCTTTCTAAATGTCTATAAGGCTGCTGTTGTTTGGTTTTAAGAAGATCAGATATTGTACTGAAAGTGTACACAAAACATAAAATAAATAGATAAACATAAAATTAATCTGTAATTCAGCAAGCAGAAGGATGAACAAAACTACCTGCATGAAAACAAAGCTCCATTTCTAAATGTAAACGAAGCATCACGTTTTCTTGCTAGCTGTATTCTACCAAGTAGGTGCAATGTCTGGTTCCTCTTTGCTCTGTGCTACCCTGAACTCCATCCCTGACCAACTAGGGCAGACACCCTGGCAGTCTTGCTTTTCTCTTTGCTATCTGCTGACCATTTTATTTTCATGACTGCTTCTTATGTTCCAGGCGGGCTCGTCGGAGACAAGCACGGCCAGATTACAATACTTCAGGCTTTGATCGAGGTGAGCTTCAAAGGGGTAGTAGAACCAGGGAGAAGCCTGGAATGGGTTGAAAGCGATGAAAAGAAACAGTAGTTTCAAACCAGACACTGGCATGGATTTTCTGACGTAATTCGCCTCTTCCCATAACAGCTCTAGTCTTCAATGTATGTTTGGTAGATTTGTTCACTGCCATTGTCAGAATCCCATGGATTCACCTCTGCTTCTGTAGCTTTGCCCTACAAAGCTTCTCCAAAGAGCTGACAGGTTAATTTGCTCTTTTGTTTCCCTTTACCATAGAGAAAGTCTGGTTGAAGCCCTACGTAGACCTGCAGCCGTACGATGACCCCAGCAGAGGGGTGCTGGAATTCACTAAGGAACTGGACGTCTCTTGTGTCACTATGGAGAATGTGATTGGAGAGGGTGAGTTACTTGTTGCTCTCCCCATCTTTCAGTTCCCCCACACTGTTATTTTGCTGCCCATTCCTGAGTTCATCTGTGACCTTTTGTCTCTGGTTGTCCTCAGGGGAGTTTGGGGAGGTCTATCGTGGGTCCCTGCGGCTCCCAGGGAAAGAACGTATCGTGGTTGCCATCAAGACCCTGAAGCCCACGTATTCAGACTCACAGTGGTGGAACTTTCTGCGTGAGGCAACAATTATGGGGCAATTCAATCACCCAAACATTGTGCGTCTGGAAGGAGTTGTCACCAAAAGTAAGAGTGTGTGGGAGAGAGTCCTGGAATGAGCGTGGAAACTGGCACATTTCTCAGGCCTTTCTTAGAGAGGATGCTGTCAGAGAGGCTGTGTTGGGAGAAGACAGGCATTGTCATGTTTGCCTATGGCAGAGAATGGGCAGAGAGGAGAGGTATGGATTTCCAACAGAGTCACGAGGCAGTGTTAGGAGAGGTCTTCTTGGGTTGGTGACTGGATGAGAAGTTGGGATAGTGTAAGGGGTGCTGTAAGGTTACACGTGTGACACGAGGAGGAATACAAATTCATTGGGGGAGGTCTAAAGAGAAGGGTCAGCCAGCTGTGCTGGTGGAGTGGGGATGTTGGCTGGCGTTGGATATGGTTCCCTGTGTTGGGGCAATGTGGAGAGCATTGAAAGGCAAGAGCAGGAGAACTGCAAAAAGGCTGACACCTTCTTGTCTTCCTCAAGGGAGGCCAATGATGATCATCACTGAGTATATGGAGAATGGAGCGCTGGATACCTTCCTCCGGGTGAGAGACTCCGATCTGTAATAGGCTTGTGTACTGCCGGAACTTGCACTTGACCTGGATTTAGGACCCTAAAAGAAGACTAGAAATAAGATCCAGACATCCACTTGCTTTCTCTTCACTAAGATTTCCAGTCTCGGCAGTTGAAACTTGATGCCGTCCAGTTTGCTCAGTGTCCAGAGTGCTCTCTTTGGTAGTTGAAGTGCAGGTGCCTAACGATGACTCTGGAGACTACCACCGGTCCCTTAGTGAGAACCTGTTGGGTCCTCTGGGCTGCAGCATTGCCTTTTTTCTTGCTCAACAATGCCCACTTTTGCAAGTTGATAAGGCCAGTAACTAGAACCCAAGCAGATTGATGTTGCTTGACCTGGATCTTCTCTCACTTCTTCTTCCATGCAGGAAAATGAGGAAAAATTTAGCCCTGTGCAGCTTGTGAGCATGCTGCAGGGAATAGCTTCTGGCATGAACTACCTTTCAGAACACAACTATGTGCACCGGGATCTGGCCGCTCGCAACATCCTGGTAACACGCAGTCTTCAATGCAAGGTGTCTGACTTTGGTCTCTCCCGAATATTGGAGAATGATGCAGAGGGAACCTATGAAACCAAGGTAATGCAAAACCAATCTCTCAGTCTTGCAAATGAACTGTAGTCTCAGGGGGATTTGGATTCTGCCAGATAAGAATGGCAGAATTTGTTCACAATAGGAAACACCAGGCCAGGGGAAGATTTGGATGGAAAATCTCTGAGGAGAATCCATCATAAAACTGCAAGTCACAGTGTGGATGATTCAGAATGTGGTGCTTTTCTGTCTGGAGTCTGTGTTGGTTTTGTTTGACAAGAGATTCAGAGAGATTGTGGTTTTGAAATGGGAAGCAAAAGAAGAGGTCTGATCTTTTGGACTCAATTAACTACATCTAGCATTGAAGATAGCCCTGCTGTGATCAGGGGTTTGGACTAGAGGCATCTACAGGTCCCTTTCAATGCAAGTTCCAGTGATTCTAACGTCGGGTGTCATTCAAAGTAGGGCTGTGACTGGTGTCAGGCTCTCACTCCCACAGCAGTGGTTTTGTGTAGCATTCAACCGAACAGAGGGCTTAAACTCATTCACTTTCCAAGAATGTTTCTGTCCTTTTGAGAAGCTTTCCCGGGGATGGTTACACGTCACTTCAAGTGAAGCGGGCCTGGCCTTTGAACCACTTTGTAAGCTCCTTGCGTGAAAGCACTGGAGAAATGCAACTCAATGATACATGCTGGATACAGGATGTCTCTGCTCTTTCACAGGGTGGTAAGATTCCCATCCGATGGACAGCCCCAGAGGCCATTGCTCATCGGATTTTCACCTCAGCCAGTGATGTCTGGAGCTTTGGAATTGTCATGTGGGAGGTGCTGTCATTTGGTGACAAGCCATATGGGGGCATGACCAATCAAGAGGTAACAGACACTGAGCTCAAGTGCTGATTTAAAAAAAATGAAAAAGGCACGTAGGCCCAACTTTTGTAGATCTCCCTCGGCCTGCGGTCTTGACATTCTTTCGAACGCGTAACTACTATGTCTCCCTCCCTGCTAAAAATCAATGCAGCCAAGTCAAGGGCAATAAGTGTTGGGCCTCTGGACCGTGTTCAGGTGTCAACAGCAATGAGCCAGATTAAAGACTGGTTAAATCAGCCTTTGGGTCTGGAGATGTTCTCTGTTGGTTTCTTTCTCTCCTTCCTCTGGCTCTGGAGTATTATGTTTGGTCTCATACTCATTCCAGGTTCAGCACATCTGTGAGGTTAGCACACGCTGTTGAAATTATTCCGCAGAGTCTGGTTCCCCTTTTCTCACCGGGCCTGTGCCAGGATCATTTGGTCCTCAGCTCTCATGAACACGTCCCCCGAATGGCAAATGGCAGCTAGGCTAGTAAAGGATTGAAGGTGCCTGCGTATGCCACTTCACTTTTTGGCATCCCTTAGGTGTCCTGATCCTTTGCCATGCTGCCCAAACCCTGCTTTACACGCATGTCATCTGGTTCAGCCCCCTCCCCGACTGCACATTGTGCAAAACGGTGAACTGCCAGCCCACAGAGGTCTCTGGCTCCTCCTTCGCATTCTCTGCTCTTGGCCAGATTTCTCTCTGTCCTCTGTGCAGGTGATGAAAAGCTTAGAGGATGGGTACCGACTCCCCCCACCTGTGGACTGCCCATCTATCCTCTATGAGCTCATGAAGAGCTGTTGGTCACACGATCGGACGAGGAGGCCTCATTTTCAGGAAATCCGGGCACAGCTGCAACATTTCATCTCAAGTCCCCAGCTCCTCCGGCCTGTTGCAGACTTTGACCCCAGGTAAGCAGGCTGTCATTGGAGGAGGAGAGGTTAACTGGGAGATTTTCACCTCCCCGTCTCTCCAGCAGGAGGAGAGGTAGTGCTAGCAATGCAGGCTGGCCAGAGGCACCTTGAATGCTCTGCGTGCAGAAGACAGTCATCATCTCTCTCTCATGGTGACAGAGGGCATAGCCATTGGCCTGGGCAGTCTGACCTCACTGTGCAGAGAGCAGATAAGTTGGCCTAGCTCTGGCAGAGGGTGCTTGTCCTTTTTTAGCTACTATCTCATCATACTGGCCATTTAAGGTAGCTGCCTGGCTAATGAGGGGTTTATCTGTCTTTAGGGTAACGCTCCGGCTCCCCAGCTGCAGTGGATCTGATGGGATCCCCTATCGATCCATCCCCGAGTGGCTGGAATCCATTCGCATGAAGCGCTACATCTCCAACTTTCGCACTGCCGGCCTGGACACCATGGAGTCCATTCTGGAGCTCACTGCTGAGTAAGGGCAGGCTAAGCTCCCACAGAGCACCCCAGGCTACGCTACAAACAGCCGTGTCTGTCCCCATGTTAGCTGAACAGGCACCCATATTTACTTGGAAGGCTTCTCTCCACCCTTCTCTGTTTAGTTAATTGGAAGGGGACTGGCTTCTTGCCCTCAAAGGGAAGAATCAGCCCAGAAGAACTGGGATCAGCCCAAACGGTGAGACTAATTCCCTAACTGTCCATGCTTGAGGCTCTTCAGGGGCCTGAGCGGCTCTGAATCCCATCAGACACAAACAGCAAGGGGAAGCAAGAGATGGCAGACAGGTCTCTCCCCACCCTTGTAGGACTTTTTAAGAGAATTTTCTTGCCTTGAACTCCAGACGGGCTAGTGATATTCCCCCCACATCAGCCAGGCACTGTTCTATCCTAGAGCAAAGTCCTTCTGGGCTCTCTAGAACAACTCGGGTCAGATGTTTTACCAACCCAGGTGTGTTTTCTTGTAGGGCTGGGGCCGTATACCCAGCTCCGACCAGGGCAGTTACAGGAAACAAATGAGCAGGCACAGTGCAAGGACAGACCTGCTACAGGGCTGAGACATGGCCCATAGCACAAGCTGACACAGACCCAGTCCTGATTTACTGGGAGCGTAGGCCTAGTCACGCGGTGGGAGAAGCCAGTTGACTGGGTGGGCAGAGGTAGCCAGGGAAGGGCAGGAACATCTAGAAGTTTCTTCCCTCTAGATAAAAGGTAGGGGTTGTGGGAGGCACCGAGGGAAAGGAAGCTCTCTGAACTAATGATTGGTATCTGTTTCTGCCCTTACCCCCAGGAACAAGAACAGCAATTCATTTTTTCCCTTTCTTTTCCCATTCAGGGACTTGAAACAGATGGGAGTGTCACTTCCAGGCCACCAGAAGAGGATCCTGTGTAGCATCCAAGGCTTTAAGGAGTGATCCGTTGTTGCTCTCTTAAGCTAAATGCCCATTCTTACCAGATATCACTTGGAATCATTCCTATGGCAATTGCTTCCAAATGAGTGACTGGGACAAGCAAAGCGAAACAACCAGAACTGAAAAGACTCGTGAGGCAACACCACCTGCTCTCATTTCTGTTCCCCCTTGCTTTAGCTCTACAGCAGCCATCACTATGTTTCAGAGCACTGGCCTCAGAAACTGTTCTCAGCCCTGTCTTCCGTAGTCCGTGCTGTGCAGCACTAAGTAATCCCTGTAGTCCGCGTACTGGAGTTATGGAAACATAAGGATACACACAAAGTGGGCTGGGGACGGTGGATAATGTTTTAAGATTGGAGATGAGAGTTCAGATAGACCGGGCCATCCAGGGGACATGCACAAGGACACAGACACGTAGAGATTGGGCCCGTTCGCTCCCTGGCGTACATCCCGCCTCACTTCAGCAGCCTTCTGTCTTCCTTATTTTACAACAGAAACAAACTATTCAGTCTTTCACAAGACTGCTGGTAAGGGAGATTTTTTTTTTTTAATTCAGCTATTCTTGCCTTAAACACCGACTCACGGTGTACTTCTTTCTTTGGAGGAGAAGCTGGGAGTCGCAGCACACCCTGCTGTAACTTGGGTGATCCCATAACCTCAGCATGTTGCTGTTTTGCACATGTACACTTCAGCGGGGAGATTTACGTCTCTCCCACCTGCTTAATACCTTTACTTGTGCCATGAACAAAAAATTCCTTAGGTACCCATTTTTCTCTGCCCCTTTTTAAAAAAAAGAGAATAGTCTTGTTTGGCTGGATAGGGTATTTGTAACAGGAAAATGTGTAGGTGGTCTGTCTTATTCCTTCTCTGTGGAGGAAATATTATTTATCAGAGCTCAAGACAGTTATAGACTGTAAATAGTATTTTGTAAATAAACCTGTGGCAGAGCAGGCTGTGTTGGAGTTCTTTGGCTTATTTCAAATATAATTGGGACCTTTAGCGTATAGAAGTTCCAGCAGGGTCCTTACATCCATGTTTAGTTGTTGGCTTTGTCCATTTAAGTGCAGCTGTGATGTGGAAATGCAGTTGTGTTAGGATGAAGGGATACGTATGCAGCTGGTCACTTTGGACTTTGTTCTCTAACCCCCGTTACAGCTGCAGCCAGCCCTTAGCCAAGTCCCTCTTTTTACAGCTCCTGTGTTTACCCCTAAACCACGAGAAGTGTTAGAAGCTACTGCTGTGTTTTGATGAAATACGTGTGCGTAGTACTTCCTTCTCCTGCAGAATAGACTGTCCGGGGGGGAAATAAAAATCTCCCTCTGACGTTCCTACCTGGGAAGAGTCGTCACCTCAAGCTTTATTTTCCAGTGCTTGAGCTAAGTCGAGGTTGGTGAAGAAGGCGAGTGCTCGCCCTTCAGCAATCGGTTACTTGCTGTAGATAGCTATCGGTGTTGCCGTAATTGTATCATGCTCCAAATTCTTAAGGCTATAAATTAACGCTCTCGCTCCTGGGAAGGTCTTGCTTAACCAGAAATGACAGAAGGGGGAAGCAGCAGAGGCCTGAAGAACTGCAACTTAAAGCAAGAAGGCTGGTTTCTGTTCAACAGGAGAAGCAGCGGAGTATACACAAGGAACCGTAGTACCACCTACCTCAGCTACTCATCGCTGCGACTGTAGTAAGAGAGACAGCTGACAAGATAAGCTCTTCCTGTGAGTCTTTTTAGTATATCAGTAAGTTCAATCTCAGTAATAGGTGTCTTTAAGATGTAGTATAGATAATAAATAAAGTTGCTACGTGGCAGATATCCAGGCTAGAAGATAAGCCCTGATGAGGCTGACACAAGATTATGAGCTTATGTCATGCATATGTAAACTTCAGCCTTGCAGATGACAGAAAAGCGGGAGGGGCTGATAGATCAGAGAGTTGCGCTGCCATTCCGAGGGACCGTAACAGACGGGAGAAATGGGAAGAGAGGAGACTCGTGAAGTTGAACAAAGGGCAACGCAGAGCCCTGCAACTGGGGAGGAATAGCCCCGTGCACCAGTACACGCTGGGCGCCGATGGGCTGGAAGGCAGCTCTGCAGGGAAGGACTCGCGGGTCATAGCGAACAACAAGTTGGACTTGAGCCAGTAACGCGCCCGTGTAGCCGAGGAGGCCAACTGCTGCCAGCAAACGCAGCACCAGGAGCTGGAGGGAGGCAATTCTTCCCCTCCGTTCAGCGTCGGTCAGACATCCGGAACGTTGTGTCCAGTTTTGGGCTCCCCAGTACAAAGGACACGGACTTACTGGGGCAAGTCCAGTGAAAGGCCACTGGGATTTGGAAGGAATTCGAGCATCTGACATACAAGGAGAGGCTGAGACGGCTGGAACTGTTCAGCCTCCAGACGAGAAGGTTTGGGTGGCTCTTATTGTGTATAAATCCCTGATGGGAGGGAGTGAGAAAGAGGGAGTCAGGCTCTCTGCGTTGGTATCCAGTGAAAGGAGAAGCAGCAGTGGGAACACATCAAAATACACGAAATTCCATTGGAAGGTAAGAAAAAAAAAACTTACTGTGAGAGCTGTTAAACACCGGAACAGGTTACCCAGGGAGGCTGTGGAGTTCTTATCCTTGGAGGTATTGACAAATGACGGGGCGCGTTCCTGAGCAACCTGCTCTGGTTGACCCTGCTCCGAGCAGGGAGTTCCCTTCCAGCTTCAACTGAGGAGCTGCTGAATCAGCTGGCCCGACAGAGAAGAGGCCGCTCGGCTCCGTGGCCTCAGGAACAGCCAGCAGCAAGCCTGAGCATGTATTCCCAACAGGCGCTCACGCACACAAAATACACGCGTATATAATATGTGCATATATATGTGCACACAGACCGTATGTGAGCGGCCTGAGGCAGAGAACACAGCAGTCACGCAAACGCAGCACAAACGGCCCGATTCTATTCCCTTCTCCGGCTGATCAGGATGGACCTGTTAGCGGGAAATGCATACATATATATACACATACATATATCTCCTATGGATCCCTCTAGTGTCTGAGATGAGCGATCCAGTCGCTGGCTCCCTGATCTGAACTGGTCTCCTCAGTTGCTGGCACCAGGACACAGGCGTCCTCGAGGCCTGCAGCCCCACTCCAGCGGTGGGCACTCAGACCCCTCCTGTGCACACGCACACAGACAGACAGACAGACACACACGAGCCCTCCAGTAATCACCCTTAGACATCGGCTCTGCCCAGCAGCTGGCCCCAGGATTCCCTGGTCTCCCAGTCACCTCACGCACAGATGCAAACTGGTCTCCGGTAGCTGGTCCAGGCTTACCAGTAGCTGACTCCCAGACCCTAGAGAGGAGCCTTGGACCTCCTGGGAGCTCTAGCAGCTGACTCCCAGACTGGTCTTTCCAGCATCGGGCCAGACTGGCAGCCGTGCCAGCTCCTGGCTCTCAAGTCTCTCACCTCCTCCCTCGCCAGCCAGTCCGGCTTGATTTTTTTGCTAGGGGTTACGCATGGACGTACGCACCCACGCAACAGGCACGCGCTCAGGTAGTTCCAGTTGCTGGCACTTGGACCTCCGCATGCGCTGAACAGAGTCCCTTCGCACAGGAAAAGAATAAAAAATGAAAAAAAAGTTGAGTAAGAAGACAGGACAGACTGCGCTGAGGACAGACGGGCACAGCCAGCCCCTTCCGTGCCCCTTTCCCCCCAGGTTCCCCACACTGCTTCCTCTCCCCGATCGCTGCCATCTCCTGCCTTCGATCCCGCCCGTACGCACCCCGTAACAAGTGGTGTAGTCCGCTCTTCCCTGCACCCCGTGCTCCTCAGAGGGATCAGCCTCCCCTTAACCTGCAAGGCGATCCAGAGAGCCCTTCCCATTGACTCCGTCGGACAGGTTTCATACCCAGACACCAGGGCTGTAGTCCTCGGCTCTCTTCTCTGCTCCTTGGCGTTTGGGGGCACGAGCTTTTAATCACATAATCTAGACACAATCATAGAATCGTTAAGGTTGGAAAAGACCCTTAACGGTCCAACCGTTAACCTGTCACTGCCAAGGCCACCGCTAAACCACGTCCCCGAGCACCACGTCTGCCCATCTTTTAAATACTTCCAGGGATGGAGTCGCAACCCCTGCCCTGGGCAGCCTGTGCCAGGCCCTGACAGCCCTTTCGGTGAAGAAGTTTTTCCTAATATCCAACCTAAACCTCCCCTGGCGCAGCTTGAGGCCGTTTCCTCTTGTCCTATCGCTCATTACTAGGGAGAAGAGACCGACCCCCACCTCGCTACAACCTCCTTTCCAAAACAATGCCTACAAACCAGCCAGAAAGATAAGAAAAAGAAAGCAAACGTACAATTTGTTTTTTCTTTGCTCATCCTATAGGAAAGCTCCAAGCATTTACTGGATCAATTTGCAAGGAGTCATTAAAGATTTCCCCCAAACCGGCAAGATAGCAAGAGTAGGTTTCACGTCTTTGAGGTGGAGAAGCATCGACGCTTACCACAAAGAGGAATTTCACCTGCAGTGACCAAGACAGCACCATGGTTAAAGCCATAAACATCAAGCGCCAACACTTGCCGAGTAGCGGTAGTTAAGGCAAAGCAAGCAAATCGACCGCGTTGTTCCGCTCTGATGCAAGTAGACCGGAGTAACTCGCCTCCCAGTGACGCTGTCAAGCAGACGACAGCCTGGCTGTACTGAAATGCAGCCTTCCACTTCTTGAAATGCTCATCAGGCACAGAAAAGTAGGACACTGAACAGTTTAAAAAGGAGACCAAGAGGTGGAGAGAGAAAGGCCCTTTTCAGACACATCCTCTGGCCAGGCTGGGTCATTGGGCCGGGGCCAACTGGGTGAGGGTCAGCAAGGCTCAGGGCCGGGTCCTGCCCTTGGGTCACAACAACCCCAGGCACCGCTGCAGGCGTGGGGAGGAGCAGCTGGGAGCTGCCCAAAGGGAAAGGACCTGGGGGTGTTGGTCAACAGCTGCTGAACATGAGCCAGCAGTGTGCCCAGGTGGCCAAGAGGGCCAATGGCACCCTGGCTTGTATCAGGAACAGTGTGGCCAGCAGGACCAGGGAGGCGATGGTGCCCCTGTACTGGGCACTGGTGAGGCCGCCCCTCGAGTGCTGTGCTCAGCGCTGGGCCCCTCACCCCAAGAAGGCCATGGAGGGGCTGGAGCGTGGCCAGAGCAGGGCAGCGAGGCTGGGGCAGGGGCTGGAGCCCAAGGCTGGGGAGGAGCGGCTGGGGGAGCTGGGGGGGCTCAGCCTGGAGAAGAGGAGGCTGAGGGGAGCCCTCATCGCTCTCTGCAACTGCCTGAAAGGAGGCTGGAGCCGGGGGGGTTTGGTCTCTTCTCCCCAGGAACAAGCAATGGGATGAGAGGAAACGGCCTCAAGCTGTGCCAGGGCAGGTTTGGGTTGGATATTAGGAAAAATTCCTTCACCCAAAGGGCTGTCAGGCCCTGGCCCAGGCTGCCCAGGGCAGGGGCTGAGTCCCCATCCCTGGAGGTACTTAAAAGCCAGGTAGACGTGGTGCTCGAGGACATGGTTTAGTGGTGGCCTTGGCAGTGCTGGGTTAACGGTTGGACTCGATGATCTTAAGGGCCTTTTCCAACCTTAACGATTCTATGATCCTCTCTGGAGGCTAGGTCGAATAGCGACGTTCCATACATTCTTGCCCGCTTAAGACAGCAATTCCCATGGGCAGCGGAACAAATACAGCAGACACGTGTTAATGGAAAAAATCCCACATTTTATTGAATGCAAACAGTGGTTGGACAGTGTATTTATTCAAAGGGTTGTTCTGTTTGAGAGGTTCTAGTCCAGGAAATGGGGCTCAGTGCAGTAACACCTAGAGCCAGACAGTCCATTGCAATTACACTGCAGCTTTCGCCGACAGCGGTGAAAGGATTCCTACTGGGATGGGGAGACATTCCTCAGCCCGCTGAACCCTCCTCCGTGCACTGAGACGCCTCCTCACCACGCGCTGCCCGGCCTTACGACGATCTTTATTTGTAAACATGTATTCTTTGGACTCCTTTGCTACTCTGGTGCCCAGCTTGGCTGTCCAGAAACCACACTGGGAAACGATTCATTTTGGGGAGGGAAAAAGATTTAAAAAAAAAAAAAAACCAAACCAAAAACCAAGTTTCCAAACTCGGGAAGAGAGTAGGATTCCAAACATTGCCAGTTTAATCTGGCTAAGGAAAAAAAAAAGTGACAAGACAGTTAGCCAGTAAAATCCATTAGAGACAGAAAAGCTAGAGTAGGTTAGCTTTTTCCAGCGACGATAACAGAAATTCCCAACACGTTCTGCCTCCACCCTCTAACCCAGGAGTGAGGGATGGGGCAGGGGAAGACATCCTGATAATGAAGTGGCACAAGGAGGGGAAAAAAAAAACCAAACCCAACAGAAAAAAAACAAAATACAAAAAACCACCATGAAGACGGAAGCGGCGCCGAGATGGAGGCTTCCACCTTCTAAGGTCAACTCATCGTTCTTGGCTCCGTAGAACAGAAGAATGCTCAGCCCTTCCCAGCGCCTGCCACCAGGTCGTTCTTGCTCCTTCCAGCAGGCGGTGGTGGAGGTCTGGTCTTTCTCCGTCAGAGTCTTACAGGAACAGAGATTTCGCACTCACCTTGGTCATAGCCCCCAGCCTGGAATACGCTGTGGCCAGGAAGTGGCGACAGGAGAAGATGTCCTTCCGTGGTGGGTGTGCGGAGTGAAGTCTAGGAGCAGTGAATCCTACGTGAGTAAAGAACTGCGCTGGCATAGTCTCCATTGGTAGCAATCTGCCTTGTCAGGCAGAGGGAGAGGACAACGGCGGGGAGGGGAAGAGTATTGAGCGCAGGGGTCTCGAGGGTATGCCCGCTCCAAGCTCCTCAGCGTGCCGTTTTGGCACGAACGGTGTGACACTTCATACACAGCACGTGCCCGTCCAGTGGAAAGCACCCGTTCTCGTCTGCTTCAATGGACAAGGGCTTCCCACAGTCCTAAACAGGGAAAAGAAAAGAGGGAGGAAGCTCAGCGACAGCCAACAGCAGGGTAAATGCCTTCAAGGATGTAAGCAATGCCCCGCTGGGTCAGGATAATGGCTCACAGCCCACCGCTGTCTCTCCGATGTCGCTAATGGGAGACACTATTTTGAAAGAAGAGCAAGCCCCTTCTGTGATCCCAGCATGTTCCTCCAGTATACACAGCTGCTGTACTGGGGATGTTAGAGACTACAGCCCTGCATAGTCCTTGTTCACGGACCTGTGGTCTGGGAATGTCTCATCTTTGTCTGAACCTGCTTCAAAACGCTCCAGATTCACTCAAAACAACCTTAGTGTTTGGTCAGGATAGACAACAAAAGTGCCCGGTTGTTGGCAATGGGAATGGGAAAGATGGGAGGAGTGGGGCCACCAGGCTTACCTCACACTTGTAACATTTCATGTGGAAATTTTTCTCCAATGCCACCACGCGCACCGTCTCATCCTTTCCAGGCTCTGGCATGATAGGTTCACTGCAGACTGAGCAGCGTGGAGCGTACTTCCTGCAACCCACAAAAACACGGAGGAGACCATGACCACCACAGTGGCATTCAGCGCCGGTTTCTGACTGCCGTACAACAGCATTAGCAGCAGAGGAGTAATAAATCACAAAGAGGTTTAGGTGGGAAAAGATCTTAATTGCTACAAGGTACACTGCTGACTCGTTTTTAACTTCATGTCCAACAGACGACAAGGGCAACCCAACCCCGTATTGCAGCAAAATTAAGCAGGTGGGAGGGAATCTGCCTCCTTTCAGACACCGCATGCACATGCTCTCTCCATACCTGTGGTAGTCATCCACACAGTGAGGCTGGTTGGCCTGATCCACAATAAAAGAGGCCCCCTCGAGAGGGGTGTGGCACATCACGCAGGTGAAGCACTGGGGATGGTAGGAGTTACCAGTGGCCTTCAGCATCCGGTCTGTGATGGTCTGTTTGCAGACACTGCACTTTTCCAAGGTCCCCTGAGCCCAAAGGAAACAAGTAAGACTCATTAATCCAATCCCCCGCTGCCAGGAGGCTACACCACAGACAGGCAAGACGGAAGGAGGAAGGGAAAGCAAGAGAGAGCAACCACCGCAAGCTCAGCTCTCTCCAGCAGCTTTCATCCCAGTGACTCACAGCATAGCAGTCCTCGCAGAAGGGCTTCTCATCCACGTTGTAGAACTGCTGCCCCTGCAGCTGCTTCTCACATTTGAAGCAGGTGAAGCATTCCACGTGGAAAAGGCAGTCCAGGGCCCTCACAGCTGGCTGGGTTCGTGAGAGGGGCTTCCGGCAGAAGCCACAGAGCTCTGTCAATGGGAGAAGAAAGGGCTTAGGAGAGAGGAAAACCCACCACAGCCTTAGTCCTACAGCTGTCCGCTGAGGGAACGCACCAGAAGTAGCAGCCTCTGCTGCAGGTGGATGCTCCATATCCTTCATTAGTTTCTGGGTCAACATCTCCAGCTCTTCTACCTCCTTCATGGTCAGACAGGAATTCCCCCTAGGTGGATCTGCATTGGAGCCTGTGGGTCTATGCTGCAGGAAGCAGAAGCATTCAATCCCAAAGGACACATATAGACAGACTCAGTCCCACCCTGCCCCTAACAAACCTACTTCTCTCACCTTGACTTCTCCTCTGTCTTTCCCTCTAGCAAACAACCTGCCATCCACTGTGCTTGCTTCTTTCCACCTTTACATCAAGTCCTGTCCCTCTCCACCACTGTCTCTAGTTACATCTCTCTTGCAGATGGGTAACAGCTTCCCCTAGCCCCGGACAGACCCTCCCTCCTCATCCCCCAGCTTTGCTCCCAGTGATGCTGCACCTGTCCAACGACATTGCTCCCGTGGCTCTGTCCCTTACCGTGTCTTTTGCAGCAGCAGGTTTTTCTGTGGGACGTGGCTTCTCCTGCACTTGGGGTCTTTCCTTCTGCTGGGCATAGGTGAAATTGGGAGGCTGTGGCCGAGAGGAGGGACCCGAAGGTGAAGGAGCTGTGAACTGAGTCTGAAGGGAGGTGGGATATCTTGTGGAGTTTGAGGGAGCCACGGGAACACTGGCACCTGATTTGGACCCAGACTTAGGAGAGCCAGCAACAGGGGGTGGAGTGAATTTAGGGGTAGTCTGAGCAGGAGGGAGAGAGGGGGGTGGAGGGACTGATGCTAGGGGCTCCGTGCGTTGCTGTGGAGCTGCCCATGGGGTTGGGGCAGGGGTCAAATCCACTCCAGGGGGCTTGAAAGATAAGCTTCCACTTGACTTTGGAGTGAACTTGGAAGGAAAGGAATGAGGAGTATTTTTGGGTGCAGTCGGTATTTCCACATGGGCTTTTGGGGCCGATGGCTTCTCCAGAGAACCTGCAGATCCTGAAGATATCTGTAAAGTGAAGCAACAGAGAGAAACAGGCAGTTGTCAGCAAGGTGGAAGAGAAAACATGCTGTCTATAGCAGTGAGTCAGCAGCTATCCCAGACCCACAACGCTAAGAGTTCCCACACTATTACATATTTAGCAGTCCTGACAAGTTGCAAGATCTATGCTTTCTGGTCCTTCACATACACTTTCTCGCTATGGTTTATCCAGACATTTTAATCTTCAGTAGCACCCTTCTCACTACCTCTGTTCAGCAAACCAGTCATCTCTCCTTCCACCTGCGACATTCTGGAGAGCTCACCCGGGATTTGAAGGGGTCATTCTTCTCCATGTCATCCAACATTACGGACAGTGAGTCAATCTCAAGATCAATGCTGCTCATCTTGCCACGTACCTATACCACCATCCATGAGGAAAGAGGGAGCAGAGCACGTTACAGGAACAGCCAGAGAACCGGGTGTATCCCCTTACAATAGCAGATTTTGACATTTTGGACTGTGGTACAGATCTGCTCCTTGCTTTGAGTGGATAGCAAGTTGGTGAGGATGAAACAGGGCACCGTCTCCAACGTCTACAAACAGTGGGAAACCGCACAGCCCAGAGAAACCCACAGACAGATTTAGGCGGGAAAAGACATCTCGAGGTCTCTAGTCCAACACACAGCAGGGCTCACGCCCAAGCTAGACCAGGTTGCTCAGGGCCTTGTCCAGGTGACTGCTGAACATCCCCAAAGACGCAGATTCCCCAGCACCTGTGCCAGTGTTGAGCCACCCTTGGAGGGGAACAGGTTTTTCTTCCGTCCAACAGGAATTTCCCTTGCCGAAACTTGTGTTCATTGTCTCTTGTTCTCTTGCTGTGCCCCAGTAAGAAGAATCTGTCTTCTCTCCAGCCCTCCTTTAGGTATTGCAGACTGCAGTTAGATCCCTGCCTTGGCCTCCTCTTCTGCAGGCTGAACAAACCCAGCTTTCACATCATATGCTCCAACCCCCAACTATCACTATGACCCTTTGCTGGACTGCATCTAGCTCCATATTCCTCTGGGGTTACTATACTGGGGAGCCCAACTGGAACCAGTCCTCCAAGATGCATCCTCACTAGCACCAGAGAGAGACGAATAATCAGACCTTGTCCTGCTGACTACACTCTCACAAATGCAGCCCAGCATGTGGTTGGCCTTTATTGCCACAAAGGTGCATTGCTGGCTCGTGTTCAACTCCCTGTCCACCAGGAACCCCAGGTCCTTCATCTGCAGAGCTATAGCCCAGCCAGTTGACCCTAATCTATGCTGGTCCATGGGGTGGTAGCATTTTCTGCTTTCCGAAATCTCAGGGCTTCCTGCTGCTGAGTTCAGCGAGTGAGGAGCTGCTCCAACTCACGGAGCATCACAAGAAACTATACTGCCCTTGACCTCACTCACCTGTGGGGCAGGTACCTTGCTCACAGGCCCTTCATCAAACATCGGTGGTGGCGGAGGAGGAGGAGAAGGAAAAACTTCTTCTGGGGCTGGTGGAAAAGGCTCTTCAAAGGGTGGTGGGGGTGGGGGAAAAGCACAATTTGAGGAGAAACTTGCCTCCTCTCCAGGTGGGGGAGGAGGTGGCAGCGGCAGCTCTATGGGGAAGAATGAGAATAAAAGCAAGTTTGGGTCATTTCTTACTCTTAGCTAGTACAAACCCCAGGAGGGGTACTTGAAGGTATTACAGCAAGTAGTTCCCCAGTACCCAGGGGACCCCAGCACCCATCAAGGACAACTGAACTCCACAGGCTGGCTTTCACCTTGTCCAAAGCTATTTGCCATCATATAAACTTTCCTCAGTAGCTACTGCAATTAGTTATTGGGAATAGTTACTGTATAATTGGGAAACGTGTCTTACTATGCCCTTTCCCACTCCTCCTCTCATTCTCTGGTCCCCAGCGTACGCTTCTCTCGCCAGTAACTGGCTCAAATTGCTGAATACAGAGCAGGGTTAGAAGGAATACCAGCAGACAACCCAGGACCCCGAAGAGCCTGCATTATTACAGGAAAATAAGCTGGCACCTCGCAGCTGGCTAGTAAGCACTACAAGAAACAAGGAGGGGAAAAAGAGGCAAGTCAGACCAACTACCCCTTATGCACATGAGGAATCTCTGAAACGGCTTTATTCTTCTGGGAGATGAAAAGAGCTTTCCTTTTGGAGGCTAAAATGGCCCCACCCTCAATACAGATTAGGACATGAGAAGTTTTCCAGAACCCTTTTAAGCAGGCTGAAAAGCACCAGAGTGCCTCAATCTCCTAGAAGAAAACCCCATCGCTTCCACCTATTCATATTTGCCAAAGATGTGGAACGGGCAGAACATTTTCTACTACAACACAGTGGAAATAAATGTGAATCCTCTTCTCTTCACCATGTAGGGGAGAAGTTGCCCTCCTATCATCCAAGCAGCAAAGAACGCTGAAGACAAGGAGACACAACTTCCACATCCCTTCTTCTGGACACCCACCTCTCTTCCTAGCTAGCCCCAACCAGCAGTAGGGTGAAAGACCACGTTTTTCACTCCTGCTACTCCATGTGCAACAGCACTAATTGAATCGTCTCATCTTTATATCCAGCTGTTGTCGACAGACTGTATAAAGACTTCTCGTCTGTAACCTAAGGGAGACGATACTGCCCTTTCAGAAAACGAAAGCCGAAATCTTTTTAGCCTGTGGAATGCATAAACTGCACTGGTACACAGCACCTCTTTCAAGCCTTCTTGTGCCACAGAAATTCTGCGTAGCGGGGAAGTAATACTAGGCTGGTATTTTTATTTTGGAACTTCAGTTTGGGATCAAGTTTGTATACGGTTGCCTTTTGATTTATTAAAATGATAAAGAACATTGCAGAAATGAAGCCCTGACCTGCTGTCGCATTGTTTCAGATGCACTAAAAGCCTGTTTTATGAATTATTCACACAAACAAAAAGGTTCCCCACAAAGTTACTATACCAGATTTATAGAATGATCAATATTAAATAGAACATTCCTACAGCAATACTAACTTAGCCATCCTGTCATTTAAGACAAAGAGGACAACTGCTATGGCTTTATGTTATATTACTATTTGTTTGGGGAGCGTATAGGAAAGGGAGAGAAGGACTGAAGAGATGCATCAGAGAAGGATCAATTCAGATGCATTTCTCTCAGGACTGAGTTTTGGTGGTTCATCCGTACTTCAGATGTCTTGCTGGCAGCCCTCACCCCATGGTAACACAGCATCTTAAGCCGTGTTTTGCTAGTATTTCTGTCAAGTTAATTCCTCCATAATAAGCTTTATAAGGAAGGAAGAAGTGGAGCAAACACCACCCAATCCTCCATTCGCACCGTATATTGAAAAATAATTTTTAACATCCATCTGTCTACTTTTGTACTTCAGGTAATGTATTTGTGTCAGTTTGAAACCTTCCAACAGACACATCCCTAATCCACACAACTACAGCAGAAAATCATAAAGCCTAAGATGGGAACTTGGATTATGGACACAAGATTCCAGCCAACAGCGTGTAAGAAAAAGGCCACCAGAGTTAGCTGGCACAATTCTAGGAGGGAGAAGCACCAACACGCTGAGGCCCTCGTGGCTCGCAAAATGGAAAAAATGGCTTAATAATTTGTCTCCTCTGAGCACTGGACCAGCTGTTCTACCATCAGGTCAGCTTCCAACTAACTTAGCGTGCTAACCTAGAAAACATCAGTGTTGCACCGTCTACGTCAGACAGCGAAAGGAAAGAAACTTCAAACAGCAGTTGGCATTATCTGAAGACGCGTGTCCCGACTGAAGTGCACCCTGATAAGAGTCTTGGGGTAATACGCAGCATCAAGCATTAGCAAGAGGTCCCTAGGGAACCTTCCGGTGGCTCCGTGCTGATCAGTTCCAACTAGGGAGCCACACGGCCAGGAACATTCTGCCTCTCAGAGGACACAAAAACCAACCAACCAACAAAAAACAAAACAAAAAACCACACACCCCCCCCCAACAGGAAATAAAAAAAGTTTTAAAAATTAAAAAAAAAAAAAAAGAAAGAAAGAAAACCACACTAAAGGAAGAAGTCACTCTAACACAGGAAAACACACCCAACCCAAACCACTAGGAAAAAAGTATAAAACTCTAGAAGCCATACAAACTCTAAGTGTCACTTCCTGTTTATGATAGCTTCTACCATTCTTCCATGGAATTATTTCTTCCTCCCCATCTCCAGCAGCAAAGATGGCCATTGCAGAGTCCACAAGAAAGATCTCTACAGTCAGAAACAACCAACTTGAGCTAAGATTAATCAACAAGAAGGGGAGCAGCATGATTCATCACCATCGGGGTCAACTTCCCTGCAACATATTTGCTCTCAGAGATGCCGGCCAGAAACTGACTGCAGTTGCACAATTACGCACTCAGGGAATACTATGAAAAATCCATTGCGTTCCTCCAGCACCAGTGCAACACAGGATTGCCTTCCCGGCTCCTTTCCTAATGGAGATACAACATCTTTGGAGATCCCTCTACAATTGTTTTATTTCACTTTGGAACCTGCCAGCCTCTACAGCAAGAGTATCGTTCACTTATAGCAGTTATGGCCCTGTTCTCACATTAACCCCAGTTACAGACCTCACACCCTGAGAATCTAGAAACGCGTATTCACATCTGACACGCCAGCCCGCACCTACCTTCTGCCAGCAGGGACGTGGATGCTGATGGAATCTCCCCCACCTTCCCCATCTGAGCACGCTGGGCGCCAGCTCCAGGAGGCGGGGGCACTGACGACTCTGACGCACCCCCAGCCTTGAAGGGGTTCACCTTGGGTTTAGGGGCGACCACAGGCGCAAACTTCTTCTGCGGGTTGTAGAAGGAAGGGGTAGAAATGTTGATACTGACTGTGGAGGTCATGCGGGTCCCTGGGGCGCCTGGGGAGGCCATCTTCTCAGCACCTGCCAGGAGAGAAAAGGGAGGAAACCTATAGGAAGCCAGCCTTGGGCCAGAGTGGAAATTAATAGAGAGGAACGTGTGAAACAGAGGGATACAGGAGCTGAAGTCTGGCCAGAGGCTGAGGTGCCTGAGCAGAGCACAGAGCACTGCCAGGATCAGCACAGGAAAAAAGGAGGAACAGAAACTGCAGACAGCTCAAACGAGCCAGCACGCTTCACCATCTCAACTCGGTATGGCATTAACCGCAACGGGGATCTTGCCACGGAGAAAACCAAGCTCTTTGCCGCACAAGAACCTTGCACGCACGCGCGCTGGAGAGGACAGCAGCAGGCCACCAGAACGAGCGTCATCCACCGAGCCCCGCGCACCCTGAGGAGGGTGCCCCCAGACACGCTCTCCCAGAACGGGAATTAGCATCTTCCTCTCCCCAGCACTGGAATTAGCATCTCCTCTCCCCCGCTTACCCAGTAACGCCAACCGGTTCCTCCTGACCTCAGCCTGTGACAGCCCCAGTAACGTCCCCCTTCGCCCCCCCCGCATCTTCCGTCCTTTACCTCCAGACCCCTGCATGCCGGGGGGAGCGCAGGCCGCCGCCGCAGAACAGCCAGGGCGGGTGAGGGGTTCCCCGGCGTCACATCCCGGGGCGGAGGCCCTGCTCTCCGGCTCCGGCCTCACCGCCTCTCCTTCCCGCCCCCGCTGATGGTGACAGCGGCTCCCGCCGCCCGCTCCGCCCCCGCCGGGCTGCGCCCTCGGGTGCCGCCCGCCCCCCGCCGCCCCCCGGGCCGCAGCCGGGGCTCCGGGCCTCCAGGCAGCGCAGCCGCGGCCCTGCCCGGCGCCGGGAGCGGGGCCGGGCGCTCGGCCCGCAGCGTCCGGGCGCCCCGACCCTCTCCCCTCGCTCCTTCCCACCACCAGACTCGGGCGGCCCCGCCGAGTCGGCTGTTTGAGGAACCGCAGGTCTCAGGATCTCCACATCTCTAGGGTTCCCTCCGTCCTGCAACCCAGGCCTGAAATCTCATCCGTGCTAGAAATCTCCACGAAGCCAGGTGCTTTCTTGTAAAGCCTGGCATGCCTGCAGTCCTCCTGACACCCCAGCACAATAGCGCTTCCGCCAGCACAGGGGCCCCGTGCCAGCGTTTCGAGTTGGCATCTTCAAATCGGCGCCCCTCCACACCGCCGGCCTCTCTCGCACGGACGGTAACAGCTGCTGGGACAGACAGCCCTGGTGCCACAAACATCCACCCACCGCTAATTCACCCACGGCTGCTGCTGGGACCCGCATGCCCCGTTCCAAGCGCTCCCACGATTCAGCACAACATGGCACCGTAACCTGTCACAGCTTCTCCAGGTCACAAGCGCGTGACACAGACATATGACTTAACACAGACAACTGTTAAGTCCATGCTGCCGCGCTTTTTGCTCCCTTGGTGCAAGGGCTGATGAGTCGCGTGCGCTTTGACAAACTCTTCTGGGCTTTTCAAAAGGAGGAAGAGGCTGCAACAGTAAGGAGCAGCCAAGAAGCTGTGCTGAGCATCTCCCACATGATCCAGCAGGCGAAAGGGCCAAGGCAGAAGAGTAATTAGCAAGGTCCGTCCTCAATTCCTCAGACTTGTAGGGGTCAACAGACTTGCAAGTCAGAAGGGACTGACCAACTCCCTCCAGTCTGCAGCTTCCCACTGAGCTACAGAAGCTATTAAAAAGACCTCCAGCCTTTCTTTAGAGCATCCTGACTCGTGCTCCGCTGTTTCACTACGGTGTCATGAACCGCTTGGTAGTAGTTCTACCAGAATCGACAGCACCATGAGCAGAAGACCACAGTGACAACGTCACTTCTGATCATGATCCATACTGGGGTTAGTCAACACAGAGACAGTCTTGGGACACCGGCCGCTTCACAAAAAAGCGCTGGCTTCGCTACCAGCAGCTGCTATCTCCCTTAACCCAAAGCAGCCCATTTCCCGGTATGCTATGTCACGCTTAAGGCCCTTTCTGCTCAGAGCTGTCTCCATCCAGCAGCTGCCCCTGCTCATCCTCACTTCTGGTTATCCGTCCACCCCCGCACGGACCAAACAGGCTGAGAAAGGCTGGCCTTGCGGAGCGTCACCCCCCCAGCCCTGCAGCGCTGCAATACCATCTAAGCCTTACCAGAAACGCCCAGCTTATGCGAGTCCTGTGGCACCGTTTGCGAAAGCTATCGGAGAAGGAGTGTCACACCAGCAGACCTAATCTCAAATCCTTCTCGTCCTCACATTTTCCCTGAGGGGAGAGATTTTTCTGCCTGCTGTAACAGCGTTTAAGATGACTCAAGTAGAGCTATGAAGAAAGATGTCCCCAAAGGACACAGTCAGGATACTCAGTTGCCTCATACGCTGTTTCTCTCCAACAGAGCAAGGGTAAGTAGGAGTGCAGAACCAAGTGACACCTCCCTCAGCAGCAGGGTCACCTCCCAGAAGGTCCCACGGTGGGTCTGCCACCTCGTACACACCCAGCCCGCTTTCTGTTCTTCGACCCCGAGATACCCCTTTCAGAAGCTCACCTCCTTTCCTGGGGTTGAGAAAGGAGAAGAAACCTGAGGGAGCAGAATGCTGAGCGTTATTTTTCACCCCTGTTGGTAGAAAGCAGTTTGGCTCCGGCCGCACAGGGAGCCCCGGTACAAGCTAGCCCAGCACCACGGTCTGACACACCGCGTCTGTGCTTCCCCAATTTCCCAACTGCCTCCCAGCTGAGGGGGGTCAGGAGAACTACAGCAAACAGACATAGAATATGAAGTGAACAGATTAAAGAGATTTAGGAGTTATGCTTATTTTCATCCTCTCATACGGGCTAATTCCAGAAAGTTCGCCCAGCCTGGCCCCAAGTTACCAAGCTTCAAAGAGAGCAAAGTCCTACGAGCTATGCAAGCTGCAAGGTAGAGCCTTAAAACAACCGGGCTGGGGGAGGGGGGCATTCAGAGCTACAAACTTCTTCCACGTATGTTGGCCTTGCCAAAACAAGGAGGGGGGAAAAAAAAAAAAAAAAAAAAGATTAAAACTCCCAAAAGCTATGCAAACATATTTAAAACGTTAGGAAGTTCTACGACTTTGCAAGGCTTACGTTTTCACTTTCTCAGGGCACTCCCAGAGAGCCAGAAACTCATAAATTAAACAAATTTCATGCACAAAGAGCCCCAGATTGCTCGCTCTCTCTCTCTCAAGCACATCTGGAGAAAGGCTCCGTCGGTGCCTCGCTCATCCGTAGGCAGACAAAAGAGCGCCTGTCCCGGGGAACGGCAGCAGCACCCCCCGCCCCGCCGCTGGAGCCGGCCCGGAGCCTTCAGCTGCCTCCATTTCACCGGGAGGCAAGAAAACTCACCAGATGCAGGCACGCGCCAGCCCCTCTTCTGGCAAAAGGGGGGAAAAAAAAAAAAAAAAAAACAACAAAAAAAACCAAACCAAACCAAAATCCACCCAGGAGCCACGACCGTAAATCAATCGAAGAGACCGAGGCTTTCTACGGGGCGAGGAACCCTCCCGGCGGGAGCGGCAGGAAACCCGCACCCCTGACACGGGCGGGGAGCCGTCAACGCCAGCCCCGGGGCTGCGGACAAAAAGGTTCATCGCCCAGCCAAGAGAAGAGACTCACCTCTGGGGACAGGGCTCGGAGGAGCGGGGAAGGGAGAAGCGCTGCTGCTGCTGCCGCCGCCGGGGCTGGAGATGGCGGGGCTGGGCTCCTCAGCCCCCGCACGGCCGGTTGCCTCGGCCCGCCCGCCCGCCTGCCGGGAAAGGCAGCAGAAGGGAAAGGCGGGGGAGCTGCTGAGCCTAAAGGCTTCCTACCAACTCGCGAAAAAAAGCCTCGCCCAGGCAAAGTTGTTTGACCATAAAAGGAGAGAGGCTGCGCGAACAGCTGAGCTCACTCGCTGGGGAATGTGGCAATGAGGTAAGGGGGGAAGGCGCGCACCGCTGGGGGACGGGGCTTGCTGGGGCAGCGGCGGCGGGAGCCCGAGGCTGGCATCTCGTCCGCGTCCCCTCCGGCTTTCCTCCCGGGGAAGGGAAGAAGGGGAGGGGGGTTATTTCTCTGCCACGAAGAAATGCGCGTTGCGGGTTTCCTCCCGGCCCTCCGCCGCCGCCTCACCGGGGCCTCGCAGCGCCGGGTGAGGTCCCTCACCCAGCGCCCGGCCCCGTCAGGCGCCCATCGCGGGCCGCTGCCTCCCACCCTCACGGAGCTCTCCTCCTCCCGCCTTCCCTGCCTCCAGAGCTGCCCCCCGCCCGTGATTTCACTTCCAGTCGCGGAGCTGGACGTTAGGAAGAAATTTAGCAGCTCTGGTGAGTCAGGGTCCCTGCTGGCCTCTGCCTCGCACGAACCAGCTGCGAGAGCATCTGGCTCGGCCCCGCTCTTCCAGAAACTAAAGCAAACATCAGATGACTCCACCGTGCAGAAGAGCGACTTGTTCTCCTTGTGCCGGCTGCAAGGCAAACACCGAACTGTTTTCTATCGAGCACTAGCCACTTGAATTGCTTTGTTGGATTGTCTGTGGTGCACACTGGTTTTATTTTTATCCCAGTGCTGGCTGGGGGTTCAGCCCTGCTTTAGGCCGGGGACAGCCTGACCCAGCACAACAGAGCATGGAATTTTCAACCCCAATTCTCTTCTTCTTCTCCTTGCTTCTAAGCCTCTCGGGGAGGAGGGATACCAATAAAGACATAATTCCTGTGCTTTGTGCAATCATTGTACTTTGTCTTTGGAATTTGGCCTTAATATTGGGGTTAATACTGTTGTAAATTCCCCGGAGAATTACTATATTTGGTAACGCTCAGGAGATGCGGGGCTTGTCTGCTCCTAAAACTTACCTATCAACATAGGTACCTTTCAGTACTGGTAATTTACTCACAGGTGGGTAAGCCACAAACCACCGCAGTTAGACTCCCAGTGTGCACTATTGCAAAATGCTCAGGTTAGAGCGCTGCGCAAAGCGGTTCATCAAGGTTTAAGAAATCTGGTGTAAACAAATCTTTAATTCTACAAGCAAGGTTTGTACAAAGAGGTAACATATTTTTATTCAGCCAGCTGATACAGTTGGAAAAATTGGGTCCTCTGTGAGGTTTTTCATTTTTATATACCGTATGAAAATGTCACCCATAGCACTGAGCATCTCGCTCTTTACATAGCTGCAACTGTTGAACTATCGGTCTGTAGCTGTGAATTGCTCAGGGATATATAGCTCTTGTATGGGTGTTAAATAATCCTGCAGTTACTGCTGCTTTTGTAGGCACAGCATCAGCCCTGTTACCTCCCATGACTAATGCACGAAGTTGTATCGGATAAGGAAGGTGCTGGGTCTTCTAACGCTGTCACTTTTCTACTGCAGACAATTTTTCCCTCTTGTTCAGGTGAAGATGTCAGTGCAGAGCTAAAAAGATTTCATTGTGGAGTTGCTAACCAAATTCTGGAACATCACTGCACACCTTGCACAGTCAGCCTGACCTCGGAGTACTCCGCCACTGTTCCCTGGGCTAGCCCTGACTCTGGAGAAAACAAAGAATGTTTCAGGCTGAGATTAAAAAAGTGCTGAGAGAATATGAAAAAAATCTGCGCTCTCATGCTTTCTGGTCACAGCCCCGTAAATCCAGATGCTTGCATGTTTGTCTCACCAGTGTGGTGAAGTTAAAAGCTCATGAAGGCAGATCAAACAAAGTGGGAATAAGAAAAAGAAAAGCAGACTGTCTTAGATATTTTGTGTTAACTCCTCACTATGAGGAAAGAGATATGAAACGAAGCCTTTATAGGTTGGACACGTGAAAGCTAGAATTCTTAAATTGAAATACCTCAGAATATACAGGGGGAAACTTTAATCTGATTTTGTGCTTGCCATATGGTGGATTTAAAGTTTGTGCTTTTGTAATCGGAAATGAAGATGAACTAACTTCCCTATGTTAGTTCTGATTCCTCCAGAAAGAAAATAAGAACCTCCTTACGCTAGCAACCTTCCTTCATGCAATTCTTTGCTTGGAAGAGGAGACATCTTTCTGCTGCAAACTGAAAGTAGTGCCTTGAGATCATAGAATCATAGAATCGTCAAGGTTGGAAAAGACCCTTAAGATCATCGAGTCCAGCCGTTAACCCAGCACTGCCAAGTCCACCATTAAACCATGTCCTCAAGCACCACGTCTACCCAGCTTTTAAATCCCCCCAGGGATGGAGACTCAACCCCTTCCCTGGGCAGCCTGTGCCAGGGCCTGACAGCCCTTTCAGTGAAGAAGTTTTTCCTAATATCCACCCTAAACCTCCCCTGGCGCAGCTTGAGGCCGTTTCCTCTTGTCCTATCGCTCATTACTAGGGAGAAGAGACCGACCCCCACCTCGCTCCAGCCTCCTGTCAGGCAGTTGTAGAGAGCAATAAGGTCTCCCCTCAGCCTCCTCTTCTCCAGGCTAAACACCCCCAGCTCCCTCAGCCGCTCCTCGTAAGACTTGTGCTCCAGACCCTTCACCAACTTCGTTGCCCTTCTCTGGACACGCTCCAGCAAACTGTACACAGTTGTAGTCAATCTCAGTAGCTGAAGCAAAATATTAGTCCTCCATAGGCATTTAGCTATCTGTGTATAGAGACGGATCAGCAGGTATGCTCAGCTTGTTGTGCCAGGTGACGCATGTTTGACCTTGTCATTTCTGGAATTAGTAGCAGTCCTCTGCATAAATGACTTCAGCTGTCCCATGCCATGAAAAAAGGCATCTGGTATTTTGAAGTATATTGCGGTGTGAATGCTACTCTGCGCTGTGGGTGAAATGGCAGCTGACTAGAAAGCAAATGTTGGAGGGATTTGGAATATGCAGTTCTAGCTGGGCGCTTCTTTGAGGTGAGTGTCAGGAAGCAAGCCCCGGTACTGGCCCTCAAATCAAAGCTTAGAAATTCTTAGAGTTCAAGGAACCCACTGAGAGAGACCCAGTTTTCGTGGAGACAGATGTAAAGAATCTTCACTGGTAATTCAGCTGTGTAATGCAATGAGTAAATAAGGAATAATGCGATACAGAAGCAATGTGGCAAACTCATGTACTGCACTGAGGGGAGGAGTATGCTAGCAGTGGTTAGGTGCCTATAAATTGAAACTAAAAATAGATGTAAGAGAAGAAAAAAAGTAAGTCCTTGAATGCAAAAGGAAGGATTATTTCCAAGGACACTAACAGGGCATTAAACTTGTTGGGTCAAAAATCTTACCTAGATTCAAGAGGGTTCAGGTAGCTGCAGGTGGGAATCTTTGTGTTAAGAATAGGTTTAAGGTCAGAGGAAAGCAATCTGGATGCTGGACAGGATGATTTAGTTGTCTTAATAATGTAAAATGTCTGCATCTGTATAATTTCCATCCATATCAACAGATCAATTAATGCCATTTTATCTCAGCGTGAGTTAGTTAATAATTAGTGATGCCACGTAGGAGTCCATGTTTTTCCTAACCAACAAAAAGTTCTGACTCATATCTGTGTTGCACCTCTGATACTTCTTTAATCATATAACTTCTGTTTAGTCTAACCACATTTTATTGATTAATGCTAAGCTGCTACTCATAAGCTTACCCTGTGCTGTATTAAATGCTACATCTGGGCCTACTGGAAGAGTTGGGAATATATAGTGGGTCCACTTTGGTCCCCAGGCCAAGAGGTACAGATGAAGTTAGGCCCACGCTGTCCAGGGCAGGGCCACCTGCAGCAAATTGTCTGCATCCACATGGACCAACGGATGTAGCGCACCCTGCTAAGAGCTCTCCTAGGCTCTGTTGTGCTCCCACAGCACAGCCCTTTCCTGGTGTGCTCCTCCCTCCCTCATACAGGGTGTTCTCCAAGTGAAAGGCTACCTCTGGCATAGGTTGACACCTGCCACGGCTGCTGCTCCCGCTCTTTGTGGAGGCCGTGACGTACGCAGAGCTGTCTTTCTCCTGACCAAAAGGCAGTTTCAAGTTGGAGTGCCTCAGTCCCATTGCGGGATGCGTGTCGACAGGTGGGTGCCAAACACGGAGAGCTGCACTGTGGACGGCAGAGCCTCCAATCCTTATGAGCCTAGTCATCCTCCTGCATCCGTGAAACTGGCATGCCGTCAGGAATGCTATTTGCAAAGGTCACAAATTCTCCTGGACAAGTCCCTGAACAACCAACTACCCAGGACAGATAACTCGTGTCTCTCTGCTGCTTGCCTTCAAAACTGAGCCTTCTGTGCAAAGCACACTTCGGAAGCGTCCCTTCCCAGAAGTGGAGCTGTTTAGCAGCTACAGCGAGTGTCGGCAGTCTCTGAAAAGTGTCATTGCAGGTCTTCAAATCCCACTATGAAAGTACTGCATGATCCACACGCTTATGTACATTATATTAGGCCATTCTAGCCATATGCATACGACTAGAGTACCCTGACTAAAACACTAGAATAAGCCATAAACTGTAAACAAAAAAAACCAACAACAACAAAAACCCAAACCCAAACCTTGCTGTGCCAGGAAACACTTTTTAGTGAGGCAATTCAGCCACATACAAATAAGAGGGAGCAAAGTATCTCTATGGTATGGCCATGGTCATGGTGGTGTGTCACAGGCCATCAGAGTGGCCAGGCAGCCAGGGGAGCAGGGGTCTGGGGTGGTGTCTGTCCAGGGAAGAAGCCCCATTTCTAGCAGGGCTCTTTCCTAGACAGAGCCATGACAGGGGCTCCTGAGCAGGAGACGCAGCTCCCAGTGGAGTTACCAGCCTCGCTGCTGTTTCCTTGTCTCCTGCCACCAAGGTTTCCTGCCGAGCTGCTGCCTCCGTCCGCTTCTCGGCAGCGTGGCAGGCCTGCAACTCATGGCTCCTGGGGCTTGCTCACTGGCAGGCTTCCTCCCCCTCACACCGCTCTCCCACACCGACTGCTGCTGGGCTCTGTGCCTGAGGGATGAGGGAAGCAAGCAGGCTGTCCCAGCAGATATCTCTTCCCCCAGGTGGAGTATGAGCTGTTCTGCAGCTCTGGAAAACTCTGAGCAGTCAGCCAAGGCCTGGAGAAGGCAGTGGGATGCAGCTGAAGCACGGATGGGTGACTGGGGCATGCCCGTGTATGCGGCGGAGTACAGATGGCCACCAGAGCCCATTCTGCTTGGAAAGCAGCCATTTCCACATTCCAAGGTACCCATGCCATTTCCTCAACCATATGCCCCACCCCTTGCCACCAGCGAGACAAGCGGTGATGTATTTGGCTGTTCTGTGCGAATATTGCTTGTCAGAACTGACTCTCAAAGAAACGGATCTGTCAGCCTCCTAATGAAAGAGTTCCTGTGTGTGGTGTAAGCCTGTTCCACCCGAGTGCCATGCTTTTGTGGTAGAAGTCTCCTTTCTTCACTCAGTTATGTAGTGTAGTCTCCTAAGCATGGCACAAACAAGCCGTATTCCTTCCTGTAACCGAGTGTAATGAAATAGATGTATGTCCTCAACAAAGTTGGATGCGTGCCTTGGTGCATCCTGGGGGATTTTGGCAAAAAGTTCCAGGAATAATTTGAGTGTGTATATCATAGGATCGTTAAGGTTGGAAAGGACGTCTGAGATCACCGAGTCCAACCGACTGTGTCGGTGGAGGGTGTCGTGCCCTTGAAAAAGGGTTTTTCCTTCCATATCCTCCCTGTGACAAAGCTAAGAGGCAACAGCAGGTTCTCAACAGCCTTGGTCTCATCCTATGTCATATAATAGGAGAAGTTCTGTGGTGGCTTCCTAGAGAAGCATCTAGTGCAGCTGCTGAGTACTGGAGGGACAGAGATGTTGAGCTACGCTCTCGGTACCGTTAACCTGGGACAGGATCCTGGTCACTCTGGTCTGCATGTGGCCCCTTTCTATCCCAGTGCTATTTTCTTGCCTAAGACGCGAGATAGCCACATAAGCAGGGATGGGCTTTGGAGACTGCTAATTCTCTATTTTGTAGCAAGCCTACAAAGATGTGCCGTGCATCTGCCAGGGCATGTTGGATTTGCGAGGGCATCAGGAATACATGGTAAGATTGTTCTGGTCAGGAAGAATGAAGCCTGGTGTAGTCCACACCTGCATTATCTATGGCCGTGGATCCTGAAACAAACTGCCCTCTCTTTTGAGCCTCACAAAACCAAATAATTGGTTAACTCTAGACTGGAGTCCTAGCAAAACCTAGTATGTACACAGTGTAGATGATCAAGGAACCAAGGCCCTAAAGCAAAGCAACAAACAAACCAAATAGGCATGCAGTCCGACAGTCTGCTTGCAAAAATATTAGGCCAAATGTTATCTACAAACTGCACGGTAAAACACAATGTGAGTACAGCTTTAAGAGGTGTAGCCCCTCAAGCCCTTGCTTTCCAAAAGCAAGAGTTGTGGAGCTGTATGAAGTTTGCTGCAGTTCCCAGGCTTAGTACACGTGGCTACTAGTGTGTTTGCTGGTTGACTTACTGCCAGTGTGAGTAAGAGGTTGACTACAGACCAGACCAAAATCTTTGACTGTTTCATGGGGTTGTCAGGATAATTAGCAGGGCCTTGCAGCAGAGCCGCTGTCCTTTCAGTGGCAGCTAGGAGTCTGTGACAAGTGACAACTTAGGGGAGAGAGCTGGTTTTCAAGCAGAGCAGGATTTTCAGTAGGTTGAAAATGTAAAGGTGTGACAGGCCTTACTGCAGATTTGTGCTAAGTTCATTCTATATCTAGCAAAGCCATCAGGCACTGTATGAAAGCCACGGACTGTGGAGAATAGGGTAGCAGCAGTTACAGGCCACCATTGCCAGAGCTTTGTAGCTAGTCTAAGTGATATTGAGAGACCAGTAGCCACAACTTTTGTTCAAAATGCAGGAGAGGTCCTCAGAAAGTGTTCCATCTCGTATTACCAAGTCATCGACAATTTGCACATTGGCTTCTCCAGAGGTATGCTGGGATGACAGAGGCATAGCCTAATTTCTGGATCAGTTGACTACCAAGGTGGTCATCAAGCCTCTATCTTAAGAATATAAAACAAAAATGAGATTTGATAAAAAAGAAAGGATGTGTTTGTATTGAAAACATGTTTTTGAAGTAAAACAGAAAAGATTGTGGATTTGTGGAAGGGTGTGGTAAATTTAAAACAGTGCAAGAGCCACATATTACATCCAAACAACATATAGGCAGGCAGTGCATGATGATATAACCACAGCATCCTCAGATGTAACACCCTGAAAGGGAAGGAGCCTTCTTAGTCAGTTCCAGATGTCCACTTGCTTTGGGACACACCGGACAGCCTGCATTTCTCCAATGCAGTAAAATGACTCCAATTTTCTCCTGATCCAAGAAAGTGGAAATCTGCATAGAGGTCCACATTTGAACATACATATGGGATACTGTCTGTAACTATTCTCTCCTAAGTTTCAAAAGGAGGCATTCCAGAGGGGCTAGACTACACACTACAAATGAGTCTCCTTGAGGAATGGGATAGAGGAGGGTAGAGGGTACGGCTCAGTACGGAGAGGAATGCTTTGAAGAATATGGATGAAGGTCTGGTCTGGTTGATGCTGTTCATTGCCTCTAACTCCTCAGACCTGATAGCACTGCAGACAGATATCAGCCCTTGGGTGCCAAAAGCCTAAATTCAACTTAATGACCTTAGCTTGAGATTAAGATGAAAGGGACACTAAATTGTAGACTCTTCTTGACTCTTCCATGTTCCATATTCTCAGGCTCCTGGCTTGGTTCTGAGGCTGGAATGACTCCCTCATTAGACTCAGAATTCATTTTGTCTTTCAGCTTACACTGATGAGAAGCCTACAGGATGCTGCATTCTATCTGCTTTGCTTTCTTACCAGATTATACCAGAGTCCTGGAGTCTCCATTTGTGTTTGCTCTTGACTCAAAAATTATTGTTCTCTGAATCCCTGCACCTCCAAGCAAGGAACGGAATTTCCAAGTTACATAGTTGGTGCCCTGTATCTGAAGAATTCCACTCTCCTCAACACAGCAATTATTTATCTGATTTGAGGGACCATGAGACCAAAACTCTTCTCATCTACAATTGTTTCAACTCTTTCTTCCAGCTGACAATAAAGTGAGGAAGAGGTAGCAAATATGAAAGTATGATAAATGTTCTCTTACCTACTGCAGATTAAAACCAGCTTTGGGGAGACAGAAAGGAAGAGCAGCCTTCTGTGAGAGCAGAGAAAAGCTAAGATCCCCCAAAATGCAGAAGACATGCTCTTGTGTTAACTGCACCTTATGTTTCGGAGCCTTACTGTATAAGAATGGGCCTAACGATACATGAGAGTGTGAAAAGTGGGAAACTTTTTGAAACATCGTGTTGGCTGATCGTAGTAGCATACTGTGGAAAAACCCGTATATTGAATCAATGTCTGTCTTGATTCCATTTAAAATTGCTTTTCTGTCAAAAACATGGACAGAACAGGGTTGGCTGAAGATTAAAGATGCTGGGTAAGGACAAGCCACTGCCCATCAGGTCGGACAGGGCTTTGAGTGAAAGATGTCCCTGCCCGTGGCAGGAGGGTGCTTAAAGGTCCTTTCCAACCCAAACAATTCTATGAAAAAGTACTTGCGGCCATTAAAACCACTAGCGATTCATGGCGGGGGTACCCAACTGCAGTTGCTGGCCAGTCACAAACTCAACCAGGTTTAAGAAAAAACAGCAGTCATCTGCCAGCACAAAGGCAGAAGCGTTAAAGGCGGCCTTCCTCGGCACTGGCCAGCAGGCATCCTCATCCCCTTCATATGTGTGGGAAGGGACAGGGTTACCAGTTGCTGCCCAGACTGGTGGCTTTTGTCTTTCCTGTACATGGACTTCAGTGCCTTTGCCTCAGCCCAGTACCGATACATATGCCTCGATATGCTGTGCGGTACAACAGTAAACATTATTATTCCAGGAGTTTCTAGTGGCTGTCTCTTGAATTGCATCGGTGCCACAAAACCCAGAAATTCAGGGGATTTCTTTCAAGGATCAGCTATGATCGCAGCAGGTTTGAGGACAGGATGCTCTCCTTTCCTGGCCTGCTTCTGGTAGGGGATGCCTCCTGGCCAGAAGCGCCTGAGGGTATCATCAGGATGTCAAGGATTGCAAGACAATAAGAAAAGGTAGCGAGACAGCCTCTTCTGAGATCCTGTCCCTCAAATTTCAGGAGAGAACACAGAAAGAAGCAAGGCCCAAATGTGCTTATTACGGAGGTTGTCAGCAGGTGGAAACATTTGACCTCAGAAGACTTGTAAACACAGATGGGAATGGAAAGGTCACCTCCAAATAAGCACAGAGGCAAGCATTCTGGATCCCACCGTATTCCTGATGGAGTGCAGCACAGCAGAGCAGGTAGATTTATTCAGATCCTCCAGAAACAGCAGCAGGCCTGACTTGATTCCAAAAATAGTTTGAGTCAATGTTGATTTGCCAGAGCCTACTCACAGCAGCTGTGTGCTCTGTGTTACATGGAAGAGGGTACTTTCTGGAGATTTTTTAAATACGAAGGCCATTCTGTCAGTGCGTGAGTGAACAGTTTAAGTCGATATTTTCCTTCTGGGTACATTATACTATCATTATTCCAGACATACGAATTTGGCAGCGAGAACAGAATCACTAGCTTTTAAATTAAGAAGTACTTTCTTTGTTCAGACTTGATTTTAAGCTTTTGGGTATTTTCCTATGTTTTTATTAAGATATGTATAACTCCAAAACCATATTGCAGGAAAAAAAACCCAAACCTTACTTTTAAAAGAGTTAATATCTACAGTTTCTGTGAGCGTCTATCTCCAGTATATCAAAGGGAGAGAGTGAGGAGATGACAACTGATATTTTGTAAGGCTAAAAATATTGTGCCTTTTTACATAACACTGGGAATTTAAAAAGCACATTAACTGCTTGCAGATTATTTTTAAAAATGCAGTTTGAGCAGCATCGCTAGTATAGATTCAACTGACATTTAGGAGAAGTAGCTGCTGTATGTTTCACTGCTTGGAAAAGGAGACATTCAATAGAAAATGAAGTAAACGTTTTAAAAAAGGCAAAATAAGACTCAGACTGCATCAAAGATGTCCGCGCCCTAATATACACCTGACATTGATGTCATTGGTCGTGTCTGTCTTCCTAGTGCATACCACGTACCCTTTTTGACCCTCCAAAGCGACCTCCTCGGACCTCCCCTCTTGGCACTACCTACCTGATGGTGAGGAACCTGTGCACTCTGTTTGACTGCCAGAGATTCACCAAGTTCCCTCTCTCCTACATTCCCGGAATGTCCTTTCTTTTTTCCTCCTCATTTGTTAGCATCTGCTGAGCCCTTCCTGGCAGGGAGGGAGTGGGAAAGAGGCCCTTACCTGTGAACTCACTCATCTTCCCATTTCATGTGCCACTGGAAAAGCCCCAGGCCATGGCAGAAGAAAACTGGAATTTCATAGCATGGCCCAGTCAACCTCTAGTCTCATTCCGTGCGAGCAGGCATTTAGCTGGTTCCGATGCAAGTTAAGGACACCCGAGGATGCAGAACAGATTTATGAAAGGTACTTGCCAGAATGGTGTTGCTGAGTGGGTGAAGTTTGTGGCAGATGAAGCAGGCTAGACTTGCTAATTCTTTGATACTGAGCTGCAGTTCCAGAGAGCAACGGTTCTCCGTGCTCAAATGGAAGGTGATGCCTGATCACATGCAGCAGGTCATCAGTGAAATGCTAACAGAACAAACCGCACCACCACAGTTCCAGATGGTAAATTCCTTTCTGTAAAGTCTAGAAATGGGAACCGTATGACAGATGAGATCTTATTTAATCTATATAGAACAGATAACGACACTTCTGCATGACTCTGGATAAAAATCAAATGTGGATGAAGATGCTGAGAGAATATCACACTTGCTAAAAATCTGCAAAACAGCACTGTTGTTCTGAAAAACCGGGAAGCTACAAATCCTTAAGAAAAACTAATGGAAGGCAAATACCAAGATAAGGTGAGAAAAGAATGACGAGCCCCGAGCATTGACCGTTTATGTACGCGTGTACCAATACGCCAAACCTATGTGTTTTAAAGAAAGGGGATTGTATTTTAAGAGAATACCGCCAAAGAAGCGAGGTCACATAGCAGGGATCTTGCAGCAAAGCAGGTATGGGAATACTGTCTGTTGTTAGTTTACAGCTGCTTGCCTGCTCTTTATGTGGTGGGATGACATCCCTCTCCACTGTAGGAATTCTTAAAATTTGTTTCAGAAATATATATTTTTTTAAATGCAACATGCATTGAAATGAGCGTGTTTTTAAGGCGTCTGGCTTAACATCAAAGTATTTCATACCTCTTGAGTACGACTGACCTTAATTTGGGACACTCCATCAGCGTTCAGTTTCCAGTAGATGATGCCAGGATATCCAAAGCGTGTGCCTCTACTCTGGCAGCACAGGCCAATTTGAGAACTCATCATGCAGGGGAAGAGGAAAAACAATCTTTCTGTGCTTACCATTACCTCTCTTCAGCAAGATGGGACAAAGCACCCAGGAAGATTTTTTGATAAATACACTGTTGAGAGGGTGGATTTATTAGTTCTGTCTCAGCATTGAATTAACATGCGCTCATAAAGTTTTTTATGACCTCTGGGTCACATTTGCTCGGATGTGAGTGTAGCTAAGCACGAGCTTATATCACAACATGTAGTGCAAACATACCCTACGTCTATACCTTCACCTATTGTTCCTTCTAATCTTCAGTTGATTCACACAGCCTCAAATATTGTCCCAGCTTGAAAGGACCCAGCCTTCCACTTGTATCAGATAAGTTACGTCGCTTTCAGGATCTGAACTACGTTGGCCCCGCTTTTCTCATTCTTTGAACCTCATAAAAAGCCTTTCTGTTTGTCTCCTGCACCGAAGGAGCTCTGAACAAGAAAGAACTGTATGAGTCATTTTGCTATCTCATTTCCTTTTCAGTCCACATGAAAATCCTATCAGTAGCTAATACGGCTTGATGTAGAATTAACTCTTGTGGCATCTACTCCATTACTTCTATGAAGCAATTACAGAGATCTTTGCCAGAAGCAGCATTTACTGGGGAATCCATACTGCCAGTGGCAGGAGGCCAGCAGAGAAGCATATTGGAGCAACAGTCCCTGGAGGATGATTCCTGCCTCTATAGATCTGATACAGATACTATTTTGGTAAACATCTCCTACTCGTGAACTTCATAGGCCTCTCTGTATTTTCCACAGATGAAGACACATCTTCCAAAAGGCACGTAGGAAGTTTCTCCATGTCTTTCTGTTATAGAAGTTGGTCAGGCCATGGGTTTTAAATAACAATTTTGAATAAGGATTTTAAAAAGGATCGGAGAAGGAGGTGAACAATCATTTTTCAGAGCCTTTTCATGGGAGAACAGACATGGTTGCCAGTGAGACCTCTGGGGACAGGAACTAATGGTAGGATGAATGATAGAGACAGAAGGAAGACATTTTAAATTATTTGGGGGTTGGCAATGTTTACTTGAAAGTGAAACATTAGGTGGCAAGATTTATATTGGTATTTTTTTTAATTTTAACCGGTTTAAATGGCAGGTAAGGGAGACGACAGGGGCGCATTACCTACTGTGATATAATCTGCATCCCTGATAATTAATTGATGAAAAGAATACATTTACTAAGCAGGTACGACAGTGACAATAGCTCTGTATTTTATAAGCAGTGTTTCTTAGGAAGAAGCTGTTCCAGTATTTATAAGGTCTTTGTATTTATAGAGAGCTATAGGGAACCTCTGGAAAAATAGGTTTAATAGATCCATCAATGGCTTATAGCAAAGATAAACAATGCTGAACAGGCATCTCTTAAAAAGCAAACATCAGTTAACAATTTACAGCATAAGCCTGTCTGCAGGGTTACGATGGAGGTGCCTCAGTGTGCACTTGAACAAGCTGTTAAAAATCAGAGCTCGTTCTCAACCTGCTTTGCTCTGTGCTATTGCCAGCCCTTCTACTGGGCACGAGGTCGCTGTCTTTAGCAAACAGAAGTTCCTAATGGCAGCGACCTGCAGCCCACGCCAGGTCGACCAGAGCCACGTTCTTCCTTCGCTCTTGCCCAGCGTGCCTCTTGCAAGAGGGTCTGTGGAAGGGGAGGTCTACAGCTCTACGATAAACAGTGACGCACAATTTCACCCATCGTACAAAGAATTTAGGAGGCTGCAAGTGGCTGTCTCCTACTGCTCCTTCCAAGATACCCAGCTATGTAAAGAATCAGAATCGTTAAGGTTGGAAAAGACCCTTAAGATCATCGAGTCCAACCGTTAACCCAGCACTGCCAAGTCCACCACTAAACCATGTCCTCGAGCACCACGTCTACCCTTCTTATCTGTGTTTCTCTCTCTAGATACTTAAACGTCTTCATCTCCCAACCCTGTATGAAAACTTAAAAGATCTTTCAGATTTAAATCAGCACTATACAAAATGTACTGTGAACACCATTTCCGACATGAAATTATAGCCTTGTTGTTTAAGAAAGTACCTTCAATGCTTAGAGGAAATATTCAGAGCCTGTCAGACAGTGTATTTCAAAGAAAACCAAACAATTTATATTTTGTCATTTACCTCCTGTTCCTTGCAGCAGCAGTGGGAATACTGTTGCTCAGGAAGAGCAAGGACAGAAACTGGGGGGGTCAGTTGGATTTCTGCTCTCTTTTGGGCCCTTGTTCAAAGATTTAGTCCTGTCACTTCCCTCCTACATGATAATTCTCATGAAATCATTTATTTCTTCAGAACGTAAAATAGCTACTGTTTTCTTATGCTACTGTATGATAAATATATTTTAACTGAATTTAGGAAGTAAAAGTTAGGTATTGGCTTATTAAAAACTAGAAACTGATGATGAGCTGCCTGTTGCATGGATCAGGGAAAGTATGGAAGAGCCAAGCAGCTGTGTCAAAACGGACAGCTGATAGTCTAACAAAGTCTTCCCAACTTCTAATGAGAATGAAATTTACTTTAAATATAGAGATTTATGTACACAAGGTCCGTAACGAATAAACGTACGAGTACGAACCAAAAGATGGGGAAGAGTCCATCCTTTGATTAAATCGAGTACGTGAAAAATGGCAGACAAAGCATGGCTGTAGGTGCCAAGACGGGTGGCGCTTCCAGTAGCTAAGTGATATTGATTCCAAATAAAAAAAGGAGAGAGCTTGCGGCATCAGGACACAAGACAGGCCAGCGGTTCTGTGGAGTGAATGAACGGGCGCTTGCGTATCGTCCTGTCCTTTCCAGTTCCCTCTCTTCGCTGTGCATGCCTGATGCTTGCCTTGCAGCGGCAGAGGTGCTGGCCAAATCCCTTGTGTGAATTCCCGGCTCGCTAAAGCAGCAGAAGACAAACCCATCAAGAACTGGAAAGCTGCTTTTCAGGCAGGGTAAGTGCTAGGACTTGCTCAGCTGCCTGTGGATTCACACCCTGAGGCAGAAGTCAGAACAGACTGATGCGGATGATATTGTAGCTTAACGAAAGGAAAGCCAAACGTGCGCTTGCTAGGACCTAGGGTGTGACTTTAAGCTTGAGACAAAGTGACAGACAAGCTAAAGCATCACACAGCGGGAATAAATTAAGAAGAGTCAATGTGACTTACCTGAGATCTTCACTGCAAAGGAAACCACAGCAGAGATCAGTCACAGAAAGGAGGTTCACGGAGGAACCGTTTTAGATTGGGTGGGTGGGTGAGGGGGAGAAGGGGATTAAAATGAAACCAGAATCTCTCCGAACAGAAGAAATTGCCCACAGCTGCGTCAGTGATACAGCCTCTCAGGCTAGGATGAGCTGCAATGCTGTTTGGTGGGGTTTGTGGTGAAGCTCCGAGGCCAGCTGCCCCGGTCAGTCTGTCTACAGGAGACTGGGGGTGACAACAGTTGGCTGGGCAGCCACGAACTTACAAAACATCTCTCTGAGACAGACCTTGCATCTTAATATACCACGCTTCCCATTCCAATCTGCTTTTGTTTCCCCTTTCCTTGCATTTAGCCCTGGAAGTCAATACGGATCTGCTTTTCCGAGATGCCGAAACACCTCTGGTTAACATAAAGCTCCACCAGATCTATGGTTTCCCAGCATTTTTACAACTTAGGTTTCAGGAGTGCAGATACATCGGGGAAAAATACCTTTCGTGAGTCATTCAAAAAGACTGGATGTAAACGGATAGGTTTGGAAATGTGTGGGGGAGGTGGAAGGAGGAGTGAAACGGGGAAAGAATTGTAGCTGTGGGAAAACTTCCTCCTCAGCAGAGCTCTCGTGTGCCGTACCCAGCGATAAGCGATAGAGCAGGCTCTCGCAGGCCTCGGGCACCCAGGCGGCAGGAGACGACAATCTCTTACACTTCAGCAGTGTCATGTTCACCGTACTCAGTAAATCTTCAATACCACGAAGAAGGGAAAAGATATAACGGCTGCTTATAGTCAGACATCACTATCTTTATTTCTGCAATATGTCCTTCCTACGTAAATTTTAGTTTGTAAACTGACTTTGTGTGAGTAGGCTTCCCGCTTACTGTTTCAGAGGCTCAGGCAAAACATGTTCTATATGAAGTCCTTTTATTCTTTTTTCTTAAAATCTTTTTTTTTCTTCCTTAGGCTGACTCTAAGTTGTGAAGGGGAAAACGAATGAACTTACCTGTTCCCCATTACTGCTGTCAATCAGGGCTGTCTTGGGTGACTTCTCAGCAATGCAGGCAAAAACTGAATTTTCCAGGCCCAAGGGTGAGAACAAAATGGCTCAAAGAGAACAAATGCTGTTACTAGAGATTGGTGGAAAGAAGCTGGTGAGACCGGTCAGCCTTTTGGGGTGAAGGAAGCACAAAGGGACGGGGAGAAATCATTTCAGAGCGTGAAGGTAGAAGGAGCAGACCGGGGAGAGCCGGTGGGGCTGGGGAAGCGGACCAGGAGGACGCTGCCTGTTGCTGCTGCTATCAGGCGAGGAAGAGTTTGGGCTTCGAAGGGAGCAGACCTAACAGCGTCTTCTCCACCTGCAGAGATCCCTCCTCACTGCCATGTTAGCGGGGAGGACGTGGGAAAGGCCTCAACGATCCTCCCCGGGGCTGCGCTTGCTTCTTGCACCGCGGTGCGGGGCGACGGGGAGAGGGCAGCGCCGCGCACCTGCGCCCCGGGCGTCCGGAGCCCCGCAGCGGGCCCCCGCAGCGGGCAGATGGGACAGGGGACCGCCGTCCTCCCGACCCACCCCGCCGCCAGGGCCTCTCGGCGGCTCCCGCAGTCCCCGCAGGGCTGCGGCGGGGGCCGCTCCCCCGGGGGCCGGGCCGCCCGCCCCGGCTCAGCCGGCGGCGAGGGCGAAGGAGGGCCCGCCCCGGGGGAGGCGGCCGCCTGTAACCGAGTCGGGCCGGCGAGCGCGGTTACCGGGGGGCCGCGCCGGCCCCCGCGCCCCTCGCTTCTTCTTCCGGGGACGCCCCCGCTCCCCTCCCGTCCCCACCTGCTCGCCGCGTCGTCGTCCCCCCCCCCCCCGCGGCACCGCCCGCCGCTCACCTGTGCCGGCCCCCGCCCCGCTCCGCTCCCCGGGGCGGGCCGGACCGGACCGGAGGGGCCCCGCGCCGCCCGCACCTCTCCGCCCGCCGCCGGCCCCGGCCCCGGCCCGCCGCTCCCCGAAGGCGGGCGGACGGCGCGGCCCGGCCCGGCCCGGCCCTGCCTCCCCGAGCCGCGGAGGCCGGCAGCCAATGGGAGCGGCGCTGCCGGGCCGGAGCTGTTTACCCAATCTCAGCCCGCCTCCCCGTCGGGGAGCCGCCGGGGGGGGGGGGGGGGCGCGGCGGAGGCAGGGACGCGGCCGCGGCGAGGGAGCCGCAAGGGGAGAGCGGAACAAAGCGCGAAGGCGCGGCGGGGGCAGATGCCGGCCCGGCCCGCGGGCTCCCCTCCCGCCTGCTTCGCCCCGGCGGGGGCACCCCGCGCTCGTACCTGACCATGACCCCGCGCCGGTCCCGGCTGGGCCACCCCGGCGTTTCCCGCTGAAGGGACCGGCTCCTTTCCGACCTCCCCCGCTGCCTTCCTCCTCCGCCTCCTCGCTGCTGAGGCTACCGCCTCTCCCCGGAGCCCCGCCGGAGGGATGGGCTGCATCGGATCCCGCACTGTGGGTAAGGCGTTGGCGGGGACGGCGCTAGAGGATGCTCGGGCGGTCGCGGCCCCCGCCCGGGTACCGGCACGGCGGAGCCCGGCGCGGCGGGTCGCCCCTCGCAGCCCCCCTCCCGGTTGCCCAGGGCCCGTCCAGCGCCATTAGCCACCGGCCCCCGCCTCCCCCTGCCCCGGTCCCCCCCCGCGGCGCGGAGCCCTGGGTGCCGGCAGCGGGGCCGGGGGGAGCGGGGCCGCGGGGCACGGCCGGGGCCGGGGGGGACACGCACGTCTCCCGTGCCAGCCGTGGCGGAAGGTCGCGGAACATGTGGGGCAGTGCGGGGCCGCCGGAGAAGGGGGTGGGTGCGGGGCGTGCCCGGCCGGCGGCTGCCTCCTTCGCTCGGTAGCGGGTTATTGTTACCCGAGTCTACATAACGTTGCGTGATCCGCACGTCTCCTCCTCTCCCCCTTCCCCCTACGTAGACTTCAATGGAGAACAGCCAACAACGCTGAATCCCTTCCCTCTCGCAGAGCCATTGCGAGGGGGCACAGTGGGAGGAATCGCATCTTCCCGCTGGGCCACGCGCATCTCGCAGCAGAGGATCCCAAGCCTTTAGGCTCTGTAACCTAGCTCTCCCCTCCTACACACATGCGGATACCAAAAAGATCTCTTGATCCCTAAGCGCAGGTCTCTACAGGTAAAAACAGCGTCCTGTGGCACGCTCTCCTCCCCGCAGGAAAATTTCTTTCTGTGCCAGCCACATGTAGGGATATCGGTTACGTGGGGATGTGTCATTCAAGCCACCAAAACAATCTCTGAGAGAAAAACACAGCTCGTTTGGTAGCTCGTGTCTCTCTCTCAAGCCCTTCCGCAGAGCACGCAGGCTCTGACATCTGCGGGAAAAGGAGACCTCAGAGGGCAGGGGAGCTGAGCCACCTCCCCAGAATAAATCTGAGGGACCGCGTCGAAGCCTGGTGCTGTGGCAGCCCTTGGCTCAGTGGGAAAGCCCTTTGGGAGCGCTTCCAGGGAACCATCGACTCCTGCAGCAGCAAACTTTAAACTCCAGGCTCCAGTGTCTGCTTTGGGATTTAATTCCCACATCTAGCCTATGTCTCTTACCGGTCTCCAATGTCCTCGTGACCTAAAGAAGTCTCTTCTGTCTTCTGTAATGTCCACGTGGCAAAGATCACTGCAATATTTCCCTTAAGATTCTTCAGGCTCACCTGGATCTGTGTCCCTATAGCGCATCAAAACATGTACTGCCTCCCTCTCCTGCCTTTCCCATATCCTCCACACACACCCACCGCCAAGGGCGTTATTATCCCGTTAGCCGGCAAATTATCCGCACCCCTGTTGTCAACGTGCGTCTGAACCAGCAGCGTTAATTCTGGGTCCCTCTCCCCGCGACGCTGTTCAAGTAAAGAACAAACGCGCGTCTACTAACATCCACTCTCCACTCCGAAATGTGGTTGCGCTGTCGTAGTTAACCACACAGGTATCGGTTCCTATGCATGGCAGCATTTTTATGATCTGTGACCTGGAATCTGTGTTACAAAAAAGCCTTGTATAACCGAGCTATTGCAAGTGTCGTTCTCCTATATTTATATATGAGGATATATGTATTTATATATATATTTATAAATGTAATACGGATATGTGGGCATCGATGAAAATAGAAAAGAGCATCTATGCATTAAAATGATGATGGGATAATGACAACTGAAAATTCACTCCATCTGCAAATTGCACTCCTTTAAATATAGACCTTAATGGTACAGATATTGGACTTTCCATACTACGGTGACTCTCGGTTTATGCAATATATGCTCATTCTAGATGGTGGGAGCACAGTGGACATTAGGAACCTATTTATACATTTAACTGAGGAATTTTTCTTGACCTGATGTTATGGAGGTGTGCGTGAAGGGGGATCGCCCAGCTGTGATTCTGATCTCTACGGGAGTCAGATATGAATGTAGCGATAGTGCCTGATGCCTGCTTCGTGTCAAACTTTTACGCTGTTTTGCTTCAGGAGGGGCTTCATCTGTTTGGAGTCCTAGAGGTTGGACTGGGTGAAGGTGGGATCCTTCAGTTTTACTTGGCCTCCTCCGCCTAAGGAGGTTTGTTCAGAACAATTCTTATTTGGCAGCCTAGATTTTTCACCCCAGCCTTGCTGGAGTTATTGGGAGGATTCTTCAGGCCTGTTTGGGGAATTCAGGGCTTTTAAGTGCTAGGTCTGAGCTCTTGGATGTGGTTGGAAACTAACACCCTAGCATGAGTAGAGCTCTGCGCTCTTGCTGGTTTTGCAGAATTAGTTCAATATAGAAGCTCTGTGTTGCCTTTCCAGGACCAGGCAGATCCTAGAGATAGAAGAAGGGTGGTAGACTTGTATTGGTTTTACCTTGGAATTTGCATGTGGCAGATTTTGAACTCAGAATTTGGGAGGTTTTAATTAGTGATAGAAAGCTTGTAATCAGTCACATTTAGTTTATTCACCACACAAGGGCCAGTGCAGGATTGTGCCCTGAGCTTGCTCCGGGCCTTTTTCCATTCCAGTTTGAAGCCAGCCACATGATTTCTCCATCTCCCGCAGGGACGTTTTACTATGATCTAGTTAGATGTCATAGTTTGCACATGTTTAGTGATGTGCAACTTTACATTTTCTTTCCTAAATATGAGTTTTCTGGTTATTTCTCCCTGGGGAAAAGTAATTGAGAGGGTCGTAAGAGAGCAGCTCCATATGCGTAAAATTGAAATGAAGTCGTATAACATCTTTCAGTCTTACAGAGGACACCAGAAATCGCAATGGCAATGATCAGATTAGGATTTCCTAGGGTATGAGAAAAGCTGAAAAGTGATCTTTAAAGGTTAAACTGATACCCAGTCACCCTCTCCACAGATTCACCCACTCACACCTCGATGTCATACCTGTGCTTTGTGTTACACGGCATGATAGCAATGACACAACGCGCACTGCAGCTGGCTTCTGCCTCTCCTAATAGCTCCAGGTCAGGTCTGTATATTGGTGAGAATCCCCCCACCAGAGTTCCTGGAGAGCTGCCTAGGGACTCTCGTGATAGCTGGGACTCAATTTCGGTGAATGTAAAGGAGGTTTTTCCTGAGGTTGCTGGACAGTTAAGGCTGCAAAATCCAGCTGGGAACTTGTAGATATTTGAGTGCCAACTAAATGCAAAGATCAGCTTGATTACCATCAGTGACTGAATTAGCCAAATTTAGGATTTTGGGCCTGCATAGATGTCTGAATGCATTGCAAGTGTAGCTTTGACCAGAGCTTAGACATCTCCTAATATTGGCTGTTCTGGCTTGTGTGACAAGATCTCTCTTAATCCCTTGAATGGATTTAAATGAATAGGAACCTCAAGCCTATGAAGCTCAAGCCTATTAAGCTCAAGATCGGTCTCTGTTTTTTATCTGGTGGTGCCTCTGATTTCTCTCATGTCTTTGCACAGAAGCCCACAGCAGACGTGTTTTGTGACGTGACATAAAATGGTGGAAAAATATTCCAAGAAATTAAAAACTAATAGTACTTTTGGAGTGTGGGGGAAGTGAAACTAGAGATGCTCGCACTGGATATCAGGAAAACCTTTTTGACCATGAGGAGCGTCAAGCATTGGAAGGTGTTTCCCAGAGAGGTTGTGCAGTGTCCATTCTTTGAGGTTTTCAAGACCAGACTGGATAAAGCCCTGAGGAACCTGGTCTAACCCCATAGCTGATCCTGCTTTGACCAGGAGTTTGGACCTCAAGAGGTGCTTTCCAACCTGAATTATCCTGTAATCCTATGCTTAGGATCTAAAGCCTGGCGTGGTTGACTTTCTGAGTGAGGTTTGACCTGGTGCTATAGTCCTGTTCTGCCAGAGGACCCCAGGTCTTCTACATGTCATTAGTCTACTCCTACTATACCTTCCCCCCGTCACCGCTTCCCTTTAACTACTGAGAGTACCGTGTGCCGCAAAATCCCTCGTCGTAATAACCCCAGCTGTCAGCCGAAGTCCTCCCCATGCGTGTTTGGTCTGGCAATTTTGCAAGAAACCGCTCAAGTGGTAGCTGGTGTAGGCTCATGCACAGAGTATCACTCACTGGGTAGGGAATGCGGAATGGGAAAGACAGTGCTCTTCATTTATCGATCTCTGGGTCAAATCGGACCTGCCAAAGCCAGCTAGCTGGTTTACTGGACTCCCCCCTCCAAAGGATGGTCAGTGTACTGGCAGAGGGAGGAGTCCGTATATTTCTATGTTACTTTCTCGCTGGATGTGCTATACTAAGTGTAAATGAATGGCTCATAGCATCGACAGTAAAGAAATGGAGCCAAAGACCACTCACTCCTAATCCAGCCACTTTAGGTGCAGCAGAGTGGGTGGGAGAGGGGGTAAGCAGCTGGAGGAATAAGCGAGTATTCCTTCATTGTTCTCCTTACTCATCCCTCCGCGGAGCTGAAGGTGTCTGGAGTGAGATCTGGTATGGCAAGCGTAGTCTATGCGCTTGGAGCGTGAAAAAGCGAGACATCCAGTCTGCATACACACATCATGTCGAGGGGGTCCAGCGTCCAGTTCCTCCCTCCTTCACCTTCAACATGTGAGTGAGTCAGTGGAAAGAAATAAAGAGGGGGAGAAGCCTAGGAGAAGAAATGGTAGTACAGAAGGAAACTGAGTCACGGCATTAGGAATATATTAATTTACTTGTATGCACACAGGTGGAAGGGGAAGGAGCACAGAGCTCTGTGTAGAAACCTCCACTTCGCAGGCAACATGGGTAAAATAGTGGGAATAGGTGAAGTAGGGCATCCAGGTATCTTGCTCCTCTCTTACCTGGGGGAGAGACAAAATCAGACCAGAGGGACATCCCTTCCAGATCAGCCGGCTTTGTGCTTGGTCTCACTTCATTGCTCCCGCTTCTTCCTACTCTGGCCGTTCTTCTTTTGAGCAGTTCTCAATCTGATCACTTTAAAAACTCAACTGAAGAGCTCTGGGATAAGAAGTTACTCCTGCCAGTAAGGATCTGAACAGAGACCGTCTCCCAGACCTAGCAGCCCGTTGTCATGAAGCGCGTACAAACTGGTCGTCTCTGAGACCGCTCTCTTGTCTTGTCAGGGTTGCTGAGAAAGGCTAGTGGTTTCGGAGTTGTGGGGAGAGGGCTAACACGTAGCATGATTGCATAAGCCTGGCTTTGTAAGGACACCGTACTAAAAACCATGTGCAACATAAGTGTACCGGCAATGCTCATTAGTATAAGAAAACAGTCTTTGGCATGTTGCTGATTGACCTAAGACCTTATTTTTTTTTGTTGTTGTGGAGAACACAACAGATGCGATTTTGAGGAACGGAACTGAAGGACACCATACTGACTTTGTGAACTCTTATGGGCAACAATATGAGAGAATTATGAAAGAAATTACAAAGGAGCTGATGGGAAAATGGAAGTAACGAGTAGTATTTCATTGACATGATAGAGCTGGGAGTCTGACTTCTAAAGACTGATGTGTATTGAAGCAGAAAAAGTGAACTAATCAATAAATATTTTAGGCCTGTTTTCTTGGGGAAAGTAGGAAAAAAATAGTTTTCAGCTCATTTAATAAGAATATACTCTTCAACAGCAAACAACCATGATTTTAGAGTGATGCTTACCACAGCCAAGTCAAGATAACTTGCACTCAAGCCTTTTTAAGCAGCTGGATAAAAAGTCAAAGTTTTGTTTTTCAGTAAGTCTTGAAATAGTGACGAAGATCTGGAACTGAAAAGCTGGGGTTTTATCACAACTTTAAAAGGTCTGTGAGATGACCTAGGCACTTAATTTTGTCAATCTGATATCATTCCTAATAAAATATTAGAAGGAAAATATGCCAGTCAGAATGGGCTTATGGAAAACAGATCCTGTCGAGGTAACTTCATTCCTGACTTTTGTGAGACTCCCTGCAGCCAAGTACTTCTAGGATAGAAGTACCTTTACCTACAATCGTGGTAATGGATCTAAAGTACTAGAGTATAGATAAAAATCAGTTAGCAACCAACTTAGTACCACGTGATTCTTTGACTGGTAATATATGAATATGGTACGTTTTAAGTGCATCAAAATTCAACAGATAGCAGAATAGTAACAAAGAAAGAATCGTTGAAAAGCTTGTGTTCCTTATGTGATCCCACCGTTCTCACTATAGTTGTCAGTACCGTGTGATTTTAACATATTGCTCAAAATCCTGAGGGAAGTCTAAAATACTGATAAACTTGGTAGAATCTACGAAGACTGCAAGAACTGCTAAAAATGAAAATACAAATTAAAAGGATAAATCACTGATATGGAACAGTTTGATTCATGTGGAGTACTGAATCTTGACAGACAGTGTGTGTTTCAATCTAACGAAATACGAGTTCATCTACCCAATGACAGAGTGTGAACAGTATTTACAGGACCGGAGCTCTATGTTAGAAAGCAGTCACACTGAAAAAGATTATAGGTATCTGAACAGATAATCAGTGGATCAACAGCCACTATTGTGATGCTGCAGCCAAGGAAACTACCGTGGTTCTTTGATCTATTAAGAGCTGAATATTGAACAGGAGGAGAGAAGGTTATATTTTCTCTGCATTTGGCACTTGTGAAAAAATTATTTTTCATCTACTTTGTCTAATTCTATTATTATCACGTTGAGAAGTACTGCAAAACTGAAGAATGGCCAGAAAATAAACATGGAACCATGAATAAAAACTTACAGAAGTGACTCAATGACAGTCTCTAAGTGTTTGAGTGAACAAAAAAACCCTCAAAACCATCTGACTCTTCAAGGATGGCAGATACATTCAGATTGGAAATGAGGCAAAAAATCAAATGGCAAAAATACTTAACTATTGGAATAATTTACTACGAGTTGTACTGAGTCCTCTGTCACCTGAGCACATAAAAATCAAGATTTAAAAACCCCCCAGTGCTCTAGTTCAAGCACAGCAACATAAAGTATAATTAACAAACGGAATGCCTTTAGCCTTTCTTATTTTAAGGAGGTCAGATTAGACGATCAGGATGTTTCTCTGTGAAGTTCTCCTCACAGTTCGCCTCAAGTTCTCAAGTCCAGGAGTATACTAGACTTTTCAAGGAAACGTAGTTTCTGTATCCTGGGAAGATGTGGTTGTATCCACAGGTGCTGCTCATGGCTCATGGGGAAAGTTTCAGTGCAAAATTTCTTAAGTAAATCGGAGAAAATAGCTTGGTGATCCAACTGGCTAGCATGTGGATTGGCGTTCCGCATGGGAACATTGGTTTTAGGGATTATACTACTGACCATTTACGATCACCGGCCGGGATGGTGACAGGGAGCTGTGACAGCCAGAGGAAGATGGAAGAGGCTGTGAAGGCAGGAAACTCGGGAGTAACAGGGACTTCAGTTAACCCTATGTGTAGGCTGGCAAATTAAATGTTTACTTCAGGAGCCATTCAAAGAGCCTGTAAAAGACAAGTACCTTGCCTTGTGTGATGATTAGGACTTCAGTGCATGATGTTCCTACTAAAGAGGCTTCAGGTGACTCAGAGAGATTAAGACCATAGCAGAACACCACCACCACCACCCCACCACTAACCCCCAACCTCAAAAAACCCAAGAACAATTTTGTATCTGTTTGTTGTGGAGGAAGTTGTGGAAGTTTATCCTGTGGAACTTTTTTTAAAAAGTAAACAGATGAATAGAAGAAAACTCCTTTAAAGATGACTAAATCCAGAGACAACATCTCTGTCTCAGGAACTACTTGAGGTGTAAATTGCAGGAGGCTAGGACAAGTATTCTGGGAAAATATCACTACTGTTTCCCCTGTTCTTATACTCTTTCTTACACATCCACTTCCACTTTAGGGGCAAGGTGATATCCATCCCAAAGCAATACTAAATGCCTACTTTCCCACTGCCCCCCCAAAAGAAGAGAGTGAAGAAAAGAAACCAAGGAGAAGGAAAGACACTTACTGGGGGTGGGGGGAAAGAAGAAAATAAGAAAAGAGAACAGGATAAAGACTAACAGGCTAAAATCAGAAAAACAGGGAACCGGAGAGGAACAGTGAGCAGAGCACCCCTGTATTTCCATGGTATCCAGGGACTGGTGGATGCTGCCTAGTGATGCCCTGCCCAGAACAAGGGAATAAAAATAGCACTTCTAGTTGCTGGGATCTTGGATTTTCCTCCTCCTGGAACTGGAGGTAGCCAGCTTGGTGAGAAACAGGGAAGTTGATAAAGAGGGCCCAGAATTTAGTAGGTCTTGAGATGGGAACTGTACAAGTAAAGATGTGAGAAGTGCAGCCATAATCTCAATGACAAGTTCTGGAGGAGACAGAAGACTGGCATGCTTGATGTGCAGAGGTGCCAGTCTCCCTCTCGTTGCATACGAGACATGAGTCAGGGTGTCCTGTGAACAAACCTGTGCCTCCTGCTTGATGGAGGATTTTTCCAGCTGATGTTCCCAGTGGTCCATGGGATTAGCTCAGATTAGAAGCTGACCATCAGGTTCCTCATCCTCTCCTGCCAATGAGTGGTCCTACAACCATGTATCGTGATTGTGTATAAGGGTGAGGAAGTTGAGCAATCGATGTATGAATGTGTAGAGGTGTTCTCAAGGGAGGTCATCTGGTTGTTCAAAGCTTACTGAAGTGACGCGTGAGTTGGAGAGGGAGTCACAGGCCAAGGCCTCCATGGAGCTAGGTGTTGGAGGGGGCTACCCTCCTGTGGGACTTGCCTGAGGTAAGAGATGGTGGTATAATCTGGGTGTTCTACCTGTACACCAGGCAAGCAGTGTGAGGTTGACCCAGACCCATTGAGCATCGACCCAGTGGTCCCCAGTTTTAGTGATTCTGCAGGGATGATCCTTCCATGCAGTGATGAGGTTTCTGCCTGCACACGGAGGTGAGTTTTGTTCAGCTGGGGTTCAACAGGGAGATTCCCCCTTGCTGGTGAGCATGAGGGATTTGATTACTCCATAGAGCTTCTGCTTCTGGGTTCTGAGGAGGGCCTTGTAAAAGAGCAGTAGTTCAAGAAGGTCTTGCAAGAGGCCTCTTGGATCAGCGATGAAGAATGACAATCATCTTGGAGGTGGTGGGGGAAGGCACATTCCTGCATAGTCCAGGCTGGACTGCCTGAACTGTAAAAGACCATCCAGAAGTCCAATACTTTCTCTTGGAGGCTGGTCAGTGTTGCAGGGATAGGGCACAGGGTGGGTCAGCACTCACTGGTTGATGACCAGAACCCTACCTGAAGGAAAAGTTGCTGCATCAGTTCTGCCCACCTCTGCAGCTACTCAGACCTCTTGACCTCCCTCATATCCCAGTTAGTAGCCAGAAAGTGGCTGGTAGCACAGCGGTGAGCTATCAGAGCAAAAGGCACATGCCTTACTGGTGTGGAGTGCAGCTGGGAGGTTGCTAGCTGCCTGCTTAGCATCTGTTTCCAAACGTGTGGTGAGACCTCTTGACCCAGTTGACTTGGGCAGAGGAAGATGCTAGATACATGACTTGGTTGACCGATGTGTACTAGGTCTTCTGGATACCAGACTGTGAGGAGGCATGTCAGCAGGGTTAAACCCACATGACCACACATAACTTTAGGTCTGTGAGCACCAGGCCCATCAGGCCCTCACAGACAGTACAGAGGTGATGGTGATGGAGCAGCGATGGCTGGAATTGGGTAGCCCTGACTTCCTCCTCTTCTGAAGCCAAGAGGACCTTGTTGAGCTTGAACAAGCACTCTGCAGTTGTACACAGCTGCTGGAGACACCCCATGAAGGAGGAATTGAAGCTGAATGCCTCAGGGTCCCCATAAAATAGCCATTACCTATTCTGTTAAACACTTTCTCCTGGTTGGGGGACCAGGAGGAGGAGAGCTAATGACAGACTGTCTCTTTGTGGTCTTAGATCGTGCACAGTTTCATGCTCTGGACTGGAATCATCTGACTCTGGTCTGGGTGGACCACATACACCAGCACAGACTTTAGCTGCGTTGTAGCTTTTGCTGTAATCTGTGCTGAGGAGAAATACTGTCCCTCCCTTTGCAGAGGTCCCAGTTTTTTTGGCAGAAGAACTCTCATGCCTCTCTCTTATGAGAAGCAAAGCTCTTCACTCTTGAGAAGCCCAGCCTGGCAGCCTTGGAGAGCCTGGAGTTTTGTTACTGGGCGTGAGGTGCAGAGTTTTTGAGATCTCAGCCACAGTAGGAAGGAGCTCCAGTGAGTCCTGGTCAGCCATTGGGTACTTTTGCCCAGAGCATGACAAATGCAGAAATCAATGTTATCCAAACAGAAGTGGGCTGCACATAAAGTCCTTCCTCCTTGCCTCTGCTCTGGACCAACGTGAGGAGCAGTACCCTTTGCAATGATGCAAGCAATGTGTTTTTGTCATCTCAGTTCTGGAAGAAGCAAGTGCCATGATCCATCTCCCAAAGGAGCTGGGTCTGCAACCAGGCAATGGTGTTCTGGACCTGAACTTCTTCCAGGACCCAGAGCTTGCCCTGCTGCATGTGGTACCCACTGAATTCCTGAGGGTAGCCAGCCTCTCCAGCCTGAGAATATCCTGTTTGTTCTGCCACATTCCTCCACTGCCTTGGTGCCATCATGTAGTTGTAAGAGAACTTGGCCCAGAACTTACTACTCTACCTTCTAGTACCTTTGGGACAAGGGAAAGGATGGCTCTTCTTTCACGTGTTGATCCAGAGGTCCTGGGAAGCTGCTGTAAATGTCATATTCTTTAACAGGTTGTTAAATTACTGGTAGGCCAGCCTCATCCTAGAGGAGGTGGTGGCGAGCACCATGGATGGTGATATGAGAAGAATAAGCGTACAACGTGTTGTTATGTGAAACGGATGCCATTCAGCCAGGAGCGGCTTATGCTCTGCTACTCAGATTCAGATGGAGGAAGCATAGTCAGGTGTATGCAGTTTGCACCAGGGCGTGATCTTCTGATGGACACGTGCTGTGGCCTGATATCTACCCATGCCGGTGGAGTTCAGTGGGATATTTTAAAGTTCCTGTCCAGGAATAGCACTTGGGAGGATCCAGACCAACAAAGAATGCGAATATCAGCTAGAAGAATTATGAATGTTCTCGGCCTGGTTTTAGGATACAGACATCAACTGGATTACTGACCCCTATTCTATACAGAGTGAAAGGCGCTTCAGGTGACGGGCATGTCCTCAGTGACTTCCAGCACCTTGGGTTACATTTCTAAGGTGAACAGAGTTGCTGTTCCACCAGAGGTGGTGGTATGCGACTTTATCCATGAGGCAGCTAAAGTAGACCATGCTGTTCTACCACTGCAGCAACGAGGCTTGGCAGTTAGATAGGTGAAGATCTCCTGCAGGAACACAATGGAGAACTCTCCTGCCCCAAGCAAGGAGAATACCCATCCCCTGCAGAGACCTTCTCTCCATCCTGTGGGGTTTAATGATGGGATTTTGAGCTGTTTCACTTGGAGGGAGAGAGAAGGGGGGTGAGGAGTCTGCTGGCCAACAGTGGTGGTGCCAGTGGTACCAACAGTGCTGTATACCAGCAAGTTCTGTAGCCAGAGCTGTGGTCCCCGTGGTACAGGGAAGCGCTCCACCCCCTGGGTCCCCTTCCCTCCTTGAACAGGGCCCTCACTGATGAAGATGAGGTTGTAATCTGCCATGGCAAGGGTCAGCTGCATCTTCTTCCCAGAACAATGAGTCTTCAGCAGGTGGCACAGCTTGTCCCTCAGCATGATGGGTCTGAGGAGCCTGCAGACTTGTGTGAGCCCAGGGTCCTTGTAGTGCTCAAAAGCCTGTGGACTGGGACATTTCTGTCCCTCTCCTGCTAAATAAAGGTCCCCAGCCCAGCCAGTGCAGCTGGCAGAGAGCAACGAGTCTCCCCCTGATGCAAGGACAAGCAGCAGAGGGAGTGGGGTAGCCCTTTGGGGATCAGAGGGGCCTCAAGAACATCGAGCACCTCCTGAAGGTTGCTCCATGTAGGTGTGGATGTCCTCAGGAGCAGCAGGGAAAATCGTGGGGTGGGGTTAGGGATGGAGATGTTGGTGGTTGTGATGGTGAGCTGTGGCCTCACCCCAACAGGTACAGGGGTGGGCAATCGGGGCAGGGTTGGGCACCCGGTGCCTGGTGAGCTCAGCCCCTGCAGTCTCGGTGCCAGCAGGTCTTTGTCATTTTCCCCAGTTGCTTAGGGAGCTGTAGTGCTCTGTCTGGTGAGGACATCTGAAGCCCTACTGGTGGCTTTCTAGGACTGGGAGCAGTTTCTCCCTCATTGGCCTGTATATCTGAAGGGAGCCAAGGCATTCTTGGCAGCTGCACTGGGCCACTGGCATGGAAAAGAATGGATTGGTAAGGAAGTAGTCCCTCAGGCAGGGACCATCTCATCAAAGACAGTGGCATGTCCCCCCCGGCCAAGGACCTTGAATTCAGTGCTGACTGGGTTGACCAAAGGTGCAAAGACGGGTGAACCATTCTGAGATCCTGTAGCTTGGACCTTCACAGAGGAATGACAGCAACGGCGCCATTCTTCCCAGCTAGCTGTGGCCAGCCCTGCCCTCTTGGCTGTCTTTGAGGGTCCGGCCATGGCCTGAAGTGGGGCCTCTGGGGATGTGGAGGAGGTCTGTCTTCTCTCAAGGGATGGGAAATGTTGGGCCCAGAGGTCTCCATGTCTGTCCACAAGACGAGGGCTGTCAGTGGAGAGGGTTTGGGGCTCCAGGCAATAATGCGCAGACGAAGGAGGCATGAGAGGTAACAATTTTTCCCTGTAAGCAGGCCTCTTCCTCCCTCTGTTGGGTTCCCCTAGGTGGTGTGAGTGTCTGCTTATGTTGTGACCACTTCCATCCTTCACTGTTTGGAGGGCTAATGAGCCTTTCCTGGGCCAGAAAGCAGTCAATTCAGTAGCGTCCCAGGGTCAGCAAGGGAAGACCTGAATGTCCCTTGAGGCACTGTGGATGTACAAGAAGATTCCTGATGTTGAATGAAAAAGGACTCTGCAGCTCTCCGTGCCATGTCCCGCCCCCACTGTCTGGATGGGGACTCTCAGTCTGACAGAGGGAGTAGTCGTTTGCAGCCCTGCAGGAGAGGGCTGATGGGAAATACCAGCTTCTTCATGGCAAACAAGGGGAAGATAATGAGGAGAGTAGCACTGGGGAAGAGGGGTGAGACAGAAGTTAGCGTCACCTCTATGCCCAGCACCTGGAGGGGCCTGAGGAGAATGAAGAACCCCTCAGCGTGAGCCCTGTACCCATTGCCTCCCAAGGAGTGGCTTGTGTTGCCAGGAAGAAAACCTACTATGGCTTGGAGGCCATTGTCATGGCCTAGGGCATCACTGCCTCTGGAAACTCCCACATTTTGGTTTTTGGGGAGGGTGGTGAGAGGGAGGCAGCAGTCTCGGTGCCTCCTGCCTGGCTCTGACCATTGCTGCTGTTCCAAAACCAGGTGCTTGATGGGGACTGTGGCCAAGCACACGATGGCTGTGGTGGAGAAGGATGTAGCCACCTGGCTGTATACTCTGGGGCTGCCCGAGTGATACCCGACAGCTGAGGGGGAGGACAGGTAAGGAGAGTGGAGCCTGGAAATGACAGACTGCCGCTTCCCCCATGTGCTGGTGTTTTGAGAAGGCTCTTGTTCTGCTTCTTCCTCTGACTTGTCCTGCTGGCTGGAGAACGGTGGTGGGCCTGGAGGTGCAGCGGTGGAGTCCTGCCTTGGCTTGTTGACATTGCCTTGGCAGTGGTGCTGCCCACCCCACAGAGAGGGACTGAGCGCGTCCCTGGGGTCAGGTACGCCCATTCCTCCCTCCATTCCAGTGTCTCCACACAGGCAGGGAAATGGGGATGGCCACCTGGGGTGTTTTCTGGGTGTTGGTCTATGCTAATGCTTGGGAGAGGGTCCAGGAGGGTGCAGGGGGGCTGGAAGAGGGGAAAGGGCCCAGGCGGTATGGGGCAAGGCATGGAGCAGTGCTGGCCCGGGGACAGGCAGGGGCAGGAAAACAGAAGATGAAAAATGCGTGGAGGTGCCGAGGAGGAAGAGAGAGCCCGGGAGGGCTATGGTGTGAATGGGAGGGCCTGGGGGAAAGGAAGGGTGGGGGACCATCAGCATGTGTTTTTCATATGTATAGTAACATCAGGGAGATGGAGGAAAAAGGTAAAGAGGGGGAGTAAGGCTCCAGGCTGTTCCCTCCCCAAGTCCTTTGGTGTGTTGCAGAACCTGAGGACAGCAGGAGATGAGGGAAGCGTGGCCCCTATTTCACCAGGTGGACATGGGGGACGAGCAGGGCCCTCAGAGCCCTCGGGCTCCTGCTTTGTGTGGGGTTACATTCCAGATGCAGGTGGGGATGGAGGTGGCAGCAGCAGCCGCGGTTCTGGAGGCAACGGCGGTAGTGACACCTTTCTCTTCTTGCTCCAGGGTGCAGAGAAGGGAGTTCAGGGAGAAAGGTGCATTGTTTATCTGCTGGTTGGCTCCTGGGGAGTATTTGGGATGGTTCTTCTTCCCCACTGGTAGAGATGATACTACGGGACATAGATGTCACAACTAATGGTATTCTTATGCTCTAGGACAGTGCCCATGTAACATGCTGGCCGCAGAGATTAAAATTTAAACACATATGGAGAGCCGTATATGAAATTCCCTGCTGCATATTACTTCTGTAATGTTGGCTATAGGCCAGCATAAAAGGGCTGCTACCTTGGTTCATATTGACGTTTTTATACTTACTGTGCTGAATGAGGCCCCTGGGGACACATTCTCTGCACTTCAGAGACGCAGTGAAGAATGAGGATAAACCCATTGCCGCTGTTCATGCTGGCTGATACTTGTTCTGCAAATGAGACAGGGCTTTGAGGTTTTTTTAAAAATTGCGTTAATTGGAAGTGTTTCGTTTTGCAGTGCCTCCTTAGCTTAAATGACATGACTGCTTCTCAGAACAGAACTGCCTGTGTCTAACATTAGGCTCTCTGTTCGTCTCCTTTTAGTTGCGAGGACATGGTATGCAGTAGTCTTTAGTATTGGTTTGAAAATGTCAAGAATGTCTTCAGTCAAGAAGAAAAATGTTGGTGTTGGAGCTTTGTTCATGAATTCTATTTCCTAAACAGCTCTAAAAAGGGACCTACCTGCGGAAAGAGGCAGAATGGTCTGGAAAAGAATTTAGATTACCCAAATCTAAAGCAAGGATCCTGAGAACTGCCCATCTGATTCCTAATCTTACAGGCATCTCACAGCTGTAGGTGTTTTCATTTTTGATCAAAAATTTCAAAGACAGACACCTGTTTTGTGGGGACCAAGACATTTCTCTGCCTTGATGGGCACCAAACTGTTCAGCCCTATCTCATCCATGAAAACAGACTTTTTTCTGGTCATCTTCCACAAGTGATTCTGTTGGTAGGTGCCAACAGCAGCTAACTAATTTCTGTGTTTCCGCATGCGGTACAAACTAGAATACTTGCACAGTTATGTGAATAACTGATTGATTTCTCAACTTTACCTCGGAGAATTTGAACGCTTCTGTCTGAGGTTCACCTCAGGGACAGTTCACCTGACAGAGGTTTATTACTTTCCTTGATGTTGACCTTTTGGCTGGCTTTGAATGGCTCTCTGTAAAGCATGCAGGGAAGGAAAAGGTTTCTATGATTATGCTATCCATCCATCTGTCAGTCCTTCCCAGTAGCTTCAACTGCTTTTATTTCAACCGCATTCGACAGGACATGATGATGTTGTGTTTGACAAAGATACTACACTCCCACGAGTATCATGAAAATTGATATCGGGGAAAGAACAATTTAAAGACTGATCATAATTACTGCAATTACATTTGTTGTTTTCTTAGTTGTTCAGGGAAAAGAAGGGAATGGAAAAGAATAATTGAACCATTTACTCTAAATATTGGGCTTTACCAATATGAACATTGGCTACCAATATCGAATGATGATGTTTCTACTCTCTGCTGGAAAGTAAAACTTGAGAAACAGAAGAAAGTTTGCTAACAGTGGATAATAGCGGCGCTGGCCATTCACTGCTTAATTAATATGTTTCTTCTTATGTCAATTGGCATGACGGATCAGAAGGCAGTTGACACAAATATATGTTTGGTATATGTTGTACATCTTCACCAGCATCATGTCAGGAAGGAAAAAACAGAATTTAAGACTCTAAAACTGTATTAGTCTGTTTAGTGTGGAACAAAAGAAAAAGACAGCTTAGAGAAGATGTTTAGTATCCAGCACAGATGTTAGAACAAAATAGATTATTAAAGGCTCCTGCATAGATGCGGATGCCTGACTCAAGCGTGTACCTTGCTAAATGAACAAAATACAGGCACAGGTACCAAATATAGCATCAACGAATACACAGTGGTAATAGGAATTGAGAAAATGTCAAGAGGAAACCCAAGGAGAATGGACTTGTTTAGATTAAGTAATAAGTAATTCAAAACAAGGTGAATTTCCTATGATTGCAGAAATGCAAAGAAACTGAAAATATGTCCAACTAAGGAATTCTGTGTCTCCACGATAAATTAAAATTTGTGGCAAAATGAGCTACTGAATAGGAAAAAAGTAGTAATATTAGATCAGCAGGGTGGGATGCAGTCATCCAGATGGCTTCTTGGATTTTTCCAGTGCATTCATCAAAATGGTCCTTATTTCATATTGCTAGGGAATGCTTAGTCCACACAATTTCTAATTTCTGAGAGTCCAAAAAAAAAAAAAAGTGGGGAAAAGGGTGTTCTCTTTCACCCATCTTTTTTCCTCTTTAAACGTTTTTCATCTTTATTATTTAGAAAGGTCCAACTTAAAAATAAATCTTGATTTTTACCTTATCAGTACTGTAACAGAAAGAGGGATGATATTTTTACCCCAAAGGCTTAGAGGACTTGAGCTGGAACATTTTTTCAGTTGTGATGGAGACATCTTTTTCTATTGAGTGTCTGTCAGAGTTTTTTAATCAAATTTGTGTTAAGAATACAAAGCAACCATGATCTGCAAACAGTGTGGCTTAATGTATTTATGTATTTCAGCTGCTTTGGTCTTATCTCAATTAGCTTCTTACTTGTTCTTCAGTCATCTACTGAGTCTTCCAAAGCAAGGATGGAATTTATGATGTTAAAAAAAACCCCAAACAAATAATTTTTTTAAAAAATCATGAAATCTTTAAAAAGTTCAATGAAAATGAAAGCCCTCTATGTCCTTTCTAAACACATCATACAGAAACAATGACAAGGAAATCGGAAGCCCAGTTGTCTTTTAACTTTCATCATCTCATTTCAGAACATTTCAATGAGAAATTCAGTGGCATGTGTTTGTAAAAATCCCACTTTAAAATTAGCTTTATGACCCCCTCATGTTTTAAAATGCTTATCAGCTGTATGTGGAGAGGAGCAAATACTGTTCTGTAAGAGGTGATTGATGATAGAATTACAAATGGAATAGTCATGACGATTAGCAGAAGCTGGAATGGAAGATGGATAAGAGAAAAGAGCTTATGTTGGAGAAGAAACGTACCATTACAAACAAAAAAAACCTTACTAACTGAGGCGAGAAAGAGGTTGACAAGAGGTTGGATATAAACAATACTAAAATGTAATGTACTGCTTTCAGTTCCTCTTTTCCCACTTCACTGTCCATACTTCTTTCTGATTTTCCATGTTGCTTTCCTTCCATCTGTCAGAGCAGAGCTTGATCTTTCATGTCTGTGGATTGATGTTGCTCTTGCTATTTCTAGCGGAAGAGAAAAAAACCCACTAACCTTTATCCAACTTTCAGTACGAGGAAGTAACGTTGCCCCAGGCCCAATGCCAATTAGAACCCAGAGATTTCCTTTTCAACCACAGTGTGTGATGTTGTAACTCTCCAGCAGATATTACTGCATTTAAAAACATTTAACAGATATTACAGAGTTATTTTCTCCCAGCATATTTCTTTCTTTCTTAGTACCTGTGAAACTGTTTAGACCAAGAATTTTCCATAATTATTCAGTCTTTATGACTATAGTGCATGCAAGATCGCATATTACTCATTCTCTTCCCTTGTCTAGGTAGATGAGGTATTTCAACTGGAGAAAAACAGTAATAAACAAATTTTATAGGCCTTTAGTTCTACTATTACGGAACAGGTGTGGACTTTGAGACAAATAGTTATTTGATGTTAACGTTCTTCAACTATTAAATGCCACCATCTGCCAGAATAATATTAATATTTTCCACAGTCTAACACTTCATGGAAACCGTCAGTGGGCTAGCAGCATTGAGAGCCAAGGTTGAGGGTCATTTGCCAATCTTGGGGGCTGCCAAGCCGCACGTGCTGAGCACCAGGCTCCCTGCGGTTGGTCTCTCTCTCTTTGGCTGGGGGGTTCTTTGCAGTGCGTTCGCAGCCTGTTCTGCCCCATGTGTCAGGATGGCTATCTGGACTTACAGAAGGGCCATGGCACTATGCTCAGAAGCAACTGAGAGCACAGGAACAAGACCTAGGGTAAACGGAGACAAGAGAGGCATGACACTGCTACCTGCACTGAAGGCTTCTGTAAAGCTGCCTTCTGCTCTGGAGTGGTGGCATCTCTCCTGCCTCTCCAGTATCACTGTCTTGATCAGCTCTGCGGCAGGGATGCCCCAGTCCTCCCCTTCTAGTGTGGAGGCTTGCAGATGGAGGGAAGGAGCAGGGGCTGCCTCTACAGGAAGGGGCAGCTGGATCCCAGCATGCAGGCACAGGCTCCCGCTCTGCTCTTAACTCCAGTTTCATCCTCCCACTGACCTCTGTGGGTTCCTCAGCTCGCCCTGATCACAGTCATCCCCTCCACCCCTTCCCGTACCTGCCCTCTCTAGATTTGCACTTCCCGGCAGTGCCCCTTTACCCCTTCCCTGTTCAAGGGAGACCGCATACAAATGTATTTGGTTCTAAGCCACAAGCCAACCTCATAGCTGATGCACCTGGGACTGACAACGGGGCTTTTCACGGCTCTATCAGGCACTTCCCTTTGCCAGAGATATTTCTAGCCCTGGAAGGTTTGCTTGGACCCTAAATCTAAGACGTCTCCAGCCACGCCAGGAGTGGGCAACCCATGAGCGGACCCGCTAAGGCCTTGCCTCTCTTGGTTGAATCCAAGCACACCCCAAACCTCCCTCTCTCACTTTGCCGACCTCAAGATGGCCGGTCCGAGAGGCGGTAGTGCAGTCTGCCGCGGCCTTACTAAGCAAAACAGGAAGAAAAGAAGCTCCTGTCAAATGGGGAGGCCAAAAGATAAACAAAGGTTGGGTAGAAGGTAGCAATGACGTTCCTAGGCTTTATGCAGTGATAAAAGAAGTGTTTGCTCAGGGTGGGCTAATTGCAGCTGTACTCCCCAGCCAGAGGGAGTGAGGGGCCCGTCCCATCCAGGCCTGCCGTGACAGGATTTAGAGAAAGCCTCGGCAGCCCTGGGAGCCTGCTGAGGCCTGGGAGCGCAGACGTCTCCAGACCTGCTGGGAAGCTCTGGTGCACACCTTCAAGGGCCCTTATGTGCTAGCAGGGGTGAATCCGGCAGCCCAACAGAGGCGAGGCTGCTGCAGCTCCCTGCCCCCCAGTGCAGCCAGTAGCCAGGCTGAGCTTGTCTTCCCAGTATGCATATATGTAAACATGCATACGCAACACATATACATATGCACGTATATGCCAGCCACACAAGATCAGCACAGACAGACACACTGAGCAGTCACACAAACAGTGCCAACAGCCTCATCCTGCTCCCATCTCTGGTTGAGCACTATGGAGATCCACTATGTGCAGCATGGATCCCTCCTGTAGCAGGAGGTCTGCCCAGTAGCTGCTCCTGGATCCCAGTCTCCCCGGTTGCTGGCACCTGGACATAGCAGCCCGCGAGGCCACAGCCCCACTGCAGTTGCTGGTACAGACCCCTCAGTCACAGATAGACACAGAGCTCTGTGACAGCTGCCTGGGACTCCCCTGATCCCTCCAGCAGCCAGCTCTCCCTGTGGTCTCACCCTCAGGGGCATGCAGGAGCACACATCTGGCACCCAGATCACTTCACCTTCATTTTGGTTGGTGATCACGCACTCATTCACAGGCCCTCACTCCAGTTGATTTCACTTGCTCCGGTCTCTCTAGTTCCTGGCACCTAGACCTCCATCACAAAACACATGCACCCAGAATACAATGATGTCCTTCATGCCAGAAAATAGTTAGAAATGGAATTTAACAAGAAGACAGGACAGACTGCACAGAACAAGTGCAGGGACTGGCCAGACAACCATACTGATCAGCAACCTATCTACATGCTACCAGCCCCTTTTATCCCGTTATCTATTTTCTCACATTTGTTTGTCTCCAAACCACCTAGATCCCCCCCTTACCCTGCTGTTTGTTCTTCCCCCAAAACATCACATAAATCTAGTGCAATCCCCAGATGCTCTTCTCCTGCATCCCATAATGGGTCCCATACCCTTAGGCAGTAACCGCCCCCCTCGGTTACGAAGCTTCTTCTGAAAGCCTCTCCCCCTGGCTCATCTTGATGGGCTTTCCCCTGGACCCTGGGGCTGAGGATCTCCTGGGACAGCCCCAAGAGGGGCCTGAACAGGGTGTCCCTTCCTCTTAGTCCATAATTTGGGTTCCCACCTGCTATCGTGCCACTGTGCTCCTCTGGGACAGTGGAGATGGGCCTTTGGTGGGCTGATGGCTCCTGTGATGGGACTGGGAGCAGCGTGGCAGGGTGCTGTTTGGGCTCCCCGTCCTACCACTGTCTCTCTGTGCTCCTTTGTGGGTGTGCAGATGAGCTTTTGTCACACAACCCAACATTATGCCCTGCGAAGTGGGATGCCTGCAGATAGGAGCCAAATGATCTGATCAGAATTTAGCACAAATTCAGCTCTACACTTGTAGCTCATGAATTGATCGTGGTTAATAACAATCACAATTAGAAGTAAATAATTGAGCTCAGTAAGGCCAAATGCGTGCATGTGCTTGTCATGAGTATCGGTCAAGAGGATCACAACCTTGAAGGGTGGTCTTTGTCATGCTCATCATAGCCTTCTGAAGTCTGAAGTCTGGCTCCTTCTGAAGCCTGGCTCTGTTTCACCTCTATGCTCACCTTTGTAGCATACAGTACAGGAACTTCTTTTTTCTTTTGAGTTGCCTGCAACTTTACTCGACCTAGTCAGAGGCATATGGGGGATGCTATTAAAGCACTTGGTTCTAATTATCCTGATGAACAGAAACATACTTCAAGTGTGAGGGGGTAAATATGCCTTGGTTCTTTCAGAGAGAGAGAGCTTCTTGCACAGCAGAAAATGATGAGATGTGAATCATAGAATCATAGAATGCTTTGGGATGGAAGGGACCTTTAAAGGTCATCTAGTCGTCCATCGCCCCTGCAATTGGCAGGGACATCTCCAACCAGATCAGGTTGCTCAGAGCCCCGTCCAGCCTGGCCTTGAGTGTTTCCAAGGATGGGGCATCTACCACCTCTCTGGGCAACCCCTTCCAGTGTTTCGCCACCCTCATCGTGAAAAATTTCTTCCTTATATCCAGTCTGAATCTACCCTCTTTTAGTTTAAAACCATTGCCCCTTGTCTTATCGCTATTGGCCCTGCTAAAAAGACTATCCCCATCTTTCTTATAGGCTCCATTTAAGTATTGAAAGGCTGCAATAAGGTCTCCCCACAGCCTTCTCTTCTCCAGGCTGACCAACCCCAGCTCTTTCAGCCTTTCCTCATAGCAGAGGTGTTCCAGCCCTCTGATCATTTTTGTGGCCTTGTCTGGACTCGCTCCAACAGGTCCGTGTCCGTCCCATGCTGAGGACCCCAGAGCTGGACGCAGGGCTCCAGCTGGGGTCTCACCAGAGCAGAGCAGAGGGGCAGAATCCCCTCCCTCGCCCTGCTGGCCACGCTGCTTTTGATGCAGCCCAGGATACGGTCGGCTTTCTGGGCTGCGAGAGCACATTGCTGGCTCATGTCCAGCTTTTCATCTATCAGTACCCCCAAGTCCTTCTCCTCAGGGCTACTCTCCATCCCTTCATCCCCCAGCCTGTATTGATACCAGGGCTTGCCCCGATCTAGGTGCAGGACCTTGCACTTGTCCTTGTTGAACCTCATGAGGTTCACACAGGCCCATTTCTCCAGCTTGTCCAGGTCCCTCTGGATGACATCCCGTCCCTCAGGCGTGTCAACCGCACCTGCTCAGCTTGGTGTCATCTGCAAACTTGCTGAGGGTGCACTCGATCCTGCTGTCTATGTCATTGATGAAGATATTGAACAGCACTGGCCCCCGTACGGACCCCTGAGGGACACCACTTGTTACTGACCTCCATCTGGGCATCGAGCCATTGACCATTACCCTCTGGATGCGACCATCCAGGCAATTCCTTACCCACCGAACAGTCCACCCATCAAATCCATATCCGTCCAATTTAGAGAGAAGAATATTGTGGGGGACCGTGTCAAAAGCCTTACAGAAGTCCAGATAGATGACATCCATGGCACCTTCACACTGTGAAGATGTGGTGGACACCAATCCACATAGCATTTGCTTTCTGCTGGTTTTCATTTCACCATGTTTAGCCTTTTTAAGGGACCAAATTATTCTTTTGCATTTTGAATTCTAGCTGATGAGTGCCTCAGGCTTCCCATCCGTCAGTGCCTACATGCCTCCTGCAGGCCTGCGTAGGGTGGAGCACAGCGTCTCATTTCTACCCGGGAAGTGCAGTGATGAACTAGCGTAAACGTGCCAGAGCTGCTAGAACGAGCAAGGGGATTTGCAGATGTCTGTGGAGAAGAAATTTGCTATAAAGAGTAAATAAAAAGCTAAAAGCTAATGAAAATAGAACCATTCAATGGCGTGTATTTCAAATAGACTACAGATTGCTGAATTGATCCCAGGAATGGATGATCATTTGGGGAGCTATATTTCTTGCCAGGTTCCAAAAGGCTCAGTTTTAAACACAGTGCAACCTTTTTCTCCATGACATGGAAGCAAATAACTTTTAACAGAGTTTGAGGATGGCACAAAGGCTGAAGGCACAGCAAATAGCTATCTGGACAGAGCAGTCACACAGAGCAGTCCTGGTTCCTTGGCTGACTATTTAAAGTGTGCTACTTTGCATTTAGTTTCACTTTTATTACAGTTTAATCTTGTTTAATAATCTTATTTTTTATCTTCATTCAGTTTTATCATTTCTATTTTATGTCATTAATATTTAATTTTACTTGAGCCTTTAAGTTGTATTAAAACACATCTAAAATCAAATGGCACAGACTCTGCTTTTGCATGGGTGACGGTCCCAGAAAGCTGTGCAAAGGGCATAGGGATCTGAGGGAGCAAACAGCTGGATGTGAGAATCTGCTGCGAGGTTATGGCACAATGGGTGAATGTGAAGAGGAGCAGCAAGTAAGTTTTAACTTTATTAGCAGAAGGGGTGAGAGCGGTCCTGCATTAGTGTGTGTGCTTTTACGTCCGCATTTGGAAGAACTGAAAAATTTGAGATGTCTTTTAAAAAGAGACACAGATCTATTAAGGGGGGTGGAAAATGCTCTACAGGAAGAAACCTAGAGATGGCAGTCTGTTTAGTTTGTCAAGAAGAAAAGCAAATGTATGAATAACTTTCCTGAAATGTAATGGCAGGTAGTAAAAAGGTCTTTAATCTTGCTGAGAATGGCAAAGCAAGGGCACCAGCAGCTCTAAGTTGATGTCAGACCAATTCAAATTATAAAGGAGAAATGCCTTTTTAAGTGATGATGGTTTAATATTGGAGCAGGATATCAAAAGAATTAGTTCTTTCTGTCACACATCATGACTAGATGCTTTTCTTCTAGGGAGCTGTGCTTTAGCCAAGCATACATTATGCTTGAGAAAAACACAAATCACTGGTCTTCATATGGAGATAACGGTGTGAAATATAATGGTTGATGATATACAGGTGGTCTGATTAAGATAGGAAAGCCTGATTTAAGGCTACTGTGGCCTTACTCTCAGTGATTCTCCTGTATGCTGAGCTGACTTGGCTTAAGACTGCTAGAACAAATTGTAGTGGCATCCAGAAGCCTGACTAGATGTGTTCCCACAGGAAACGAGGTGATTGCGGTAGACTGGAAGGGACTGAAAGATGTGGACCAAATCAATATGGACAGCACCAGTTCACTGCATGGCAGCAGCTTCCATCGACCTTCCACTGAGGTGAGTGCCTGTCCCAGACCCACTTACCCAGGGGGATCAGAAAGTTTCAATTCTTTCTGAGTTCAGAAATGGGTGTTGTGCTTCACTGGGGCATCACCTGGGAGAGGACCAGCATGTCAGTGTGCACCTAAGGATCAGACTTTCATATCTGTGCAGTTTGGCTTGCAGTGAAGAGAGTTGAATCCCTCCCTTCAGAGTATCCATAGTGAGTACGAATTTGCAAATTAAAGTGACCACTCATGACTGGAGTGGAACAGAACAAGAAAAAAACTGTGGCAGTTCTGACAAGCCTGTAGGTCAGCATTCCTTGAATGATGGATTCACTGAAATGTGCAACACGATGTCTGTCCCAGCTTCTGCAGCACAGCCATAAAATCTTTTGAAGAAACACACTTATCTCCATTTTGATTTTTAGGGGTGCAGTCAGTGGTAACTCACTGCCAATTGATTTACCATGCAGTAGCTCAAGGGCTGGTTCATTTGCTGTTGAGAATTATTGCAGCTTCCGCAATCTTGGATACCTGAATTTTCAGCTCCGTAAGGTTCAGGGTATGCAGTCATGATTAATAAAAAGATCGAAGTTATTTTAAATACATAATATTTGAGGAATCACAAATAATGTTCACAAATAACATTAACAAATAACAATTTGCAAAACCTTACCAAGTGCTAATGTACACATATTTTTATTTCCTTATTATACCTTGCTGGCTTGGAACATAACTCCAAGAAACTTGGAGTTTCACAGAATCCTGGCAGAAACTGTGGGGCCCAACCTTGTATGGAAAATTCGGTTAAATCCAATGCAGATCCGAAAGTCAATGAGCATAAACTATACCTCAGTGAACATTTTGATATATGTGAATGGGTACCATAGGTGTAATGGATTCACCTACATTTTCCTGAGTGTCCACATCCCAAAACCGAGATGTTGGGAAGGAAACGCCCTATGAATCGGTGCTGTAATGGCTCATATGGGAAATGGATCTGGTTTGCAAGGGGAAGGTAGGTCAGAGTGGGCAAACTGAAAGACTACAACAAAAAATAATTTTAGCAGAAAACAATTCTGTAACTTGCTGTATTATACTCCAAATACATAGGTAGTGTAGCTCCTCCTTGTGTTAGCCTCAAAGCGATGCAAGTCCCACGCAGGGGTGCCAGCATGGCAACAGTTAGCAAAGAGCTGTTAGAAGGGAGCCTTATGAAAAGGTGTTTGTTTTTCTCTCTCTTACTTTCTATATCATCCTATTCGCTACTGTACCTTCAAACAGCAGGATACCTACAGACACCACAGTCAACAGCAGGGAATGAAACCAGCTTGAAAGACACACGTTTTTTTAATACGTCAGATGAAGTAGTGGCTGTTAATTACGGCAAACTACTACAGAGATGCATGGCTGTTTGCAACTTGTTTGTTACACTAACGTGATGTCCTTCTTCGCTTTCTTTAGCAAACACGGACAGATTTCTCCTGGGATGGCATCAATGTGAGTACACGCCACACCACCATTTGAATTTCTAGTCATAGGAAGACCAGGATTTGTCTGCCATTGGATACAGTGGAGACCAGAACGAAAATATGACTGCAAGTCCTTAGTGCCACTGGAATTCTGGGAATTGTCTAAGATTCAGAGGACGGGGATGAATTTTTGTTTGCCTCTGGGTCTTTTGCTGTCTGGCAGGTATTTAGATCTGCAGGTGGCTATTAAATTGTCCTCTTTGGGACAAACGCGTGTCATTTCATATGTTCTCTTTTTGAGATTTCTGGGCGCTGCTAGATAAAAAAGGTGTCTGTCCAGCATGTTTAAAAAATCAGTAGTCTTTGATTAGAGCATCATTTGAGTTTGGGAGAAACGTGTCCCTCATTTTCAGTTACATACAGAAGTAAAAGAATTCTTAATGTTTCCTGGGGGAGATGGTCAGCACCAGTTAACTTCAGTTAACAAGTGGAAGAAGAAGCAAGCAAACATTTTAATAACATATGTTCCTTGTTACTCTTAATACCGATGCCATGAAAAAGTATGATTTTATTTTTTTCTTTTTCACTAATGCAAAACCAGCATCCTGAAAAGGGAATAATGCATGTTAGTGCTACCAAACTATTTTTTTCTGCTCTAGAGGCTTACAAAAATGCGTTCACATAAATTAGCTTTGATAGATTTGTACACTTAGAAAGGCAGAATAAGAAGCTGCATCTTTGGTAGGGTAAGCATTTTCAGATACTTTCAGAACTTTTAAATGGTTGTCATTTTCTGGTTCTCTGTGGTTTGAAAGGACTTGGGCCACTGAATATCAAGGGGACTTATATTTTTAACTAACCCTCACCCTACTGACGCCTCATTCATTGTGGCACTTACGGCTTGGGATCTTTTGCCTAGGCTCAGTTAGAGAAACAAATTGTACAGGAAAATTATGGTGCATGCAGCAACTGTCTAGAAGAAATTTGTCAGGTTTTTTCCTCACTGCACTTCTGTCTAGCTGAAAGCAAGGTACACGAAGTCATGTTTCCTTAAAGATAGTAGAAGACAGTTTCCTTACTTGCAGTTTCCCATTTTCCAACCCATTCTGAATCCATGGAGCTCTTTCATAACGCAGCTCTTTCTCAGTGTAATTCCATAGATCTTTGGTATCAAAGCTGGGTCATGAATTTCCTTCCCTTCCCATTCATTCCTGCCTTCACGTCATATAGCTCTCCAGCCTCGTAGTGGTAAAGACCTTCTGCAGTTTACTTTCTTTTCTGGACCGTTTCCATGAGGTGGCTCACAGCACAGCCCCCAGACTGGCTTCAAACACATGGGTGGATACTGAACCAGGCAGGAATGACCAGTGGGGCGTAGATGGACATTCTTCAACCAGCTTCATCACCAAAGGAAATGCATCGTGGAACAAGGGCTGTGTTCTCAGCTACACCTTTCACTTTTTACTGTTCTTCCCCTGCTTTCTGATTTCTTCACCTCACATGTTGCACACAGACATTGATTCTGAAGTTACAGGATGCCGTAGCTGCTGCATTTACACTCAGTTTCCAGAGAAACTCACCTCTCATATTTTGGCAATTGACTGGGATTATATGCAGTTCAAATCTTTGCAATGCCTTCCTTTACCTCCAACTGTTTGACTGACTAGTTACTGCTCCTCTCACCTTTTGTGAGGTTTGTGCTTATGACCAAATGCTTGCTTCATGTCAGGATTTAAAACTTCCAGTGTCATGGTCACTACTTTCGAGTATCTTTGTGTTTCAAACATGCTGGATTTGATTTTCAGAGAGGTTGAAATGAAGAGCAGAAGCAATGCTTGTTGAGCCCTTATGAAAATTAAGCCTCATGTGCAATGCCTGGCATCTCTGAAGAGGCCTGATGAATTCATCTTGAGGGATTGTGTTTTATGATGCTGTTTGTGACTGCTGCCTGTCCCAATAGTTTCCTGTCCTTGTTATTCAGGGACTGAGGATGAGTATAGAGAAGACAGTAGAGGGAATTAAGCAGAACTGTAGACCTCATTTCTTTACAGGTAGTTGTAGGTGCTTGAAACAGGACTCATCACTGATACAGTCGTGTTCATTTTATTAAGACCGTATAAGAAGAAATGAAAACGAAAAGTAACATATAAAAATTAATATCTGTAGTATGATGCATATATGATGCATTGCTGTGTCTTGCCTATGACATTGCCAGCTCCCCATCGTAAGCTCTCTGAATTGTCCATCAGCCATGTCTTGCGTCTCTAACAAAGAGCTGGGAACAGTGCAGCATGTCTATGGAGGACTGGCAGCAGCCAAAGGGAGGCTTCTCACAGCCTGCTTCTGCCTCTCCCACTGACCTTGCCTCACTCAGTCCTAACGCTATGCAATACCCAGTCCTGGTTAAACAGACTCTAATTTTTCTTTCCCTTCTTTTGTTCTTTTTCTTGTTGCTTGCTTCTGCTCCTCATCTTCCCCCTACCTTCTGGAATCCTTATACTGATTTCTCACTTCAGTTCACTTCCTTTTCTCCTTCCCGTATATCATTTCTTCATATTCTTTCTCTTTTCAGCTCTCCATGGAAGATACGACCTCCATCCTCCCCAAGCTGAAACGCAACTCCAATGCTTATGGGATTGGGGCTTTGGCTAAATCATCTTTCTCTGGTGAGGTCCTCAAAATTTGGGTTTATCCTTGGCAGCTTCTTTCCACAGGCCTTTGTGCCTCTTCCCATATCTCCCTGTTGCTCTCCCAACTGCTCCTTTCTGACTCTTGCCTTTTCGAGGCCTTAGAGGAGTCTCCACCACCATGGTTCTAGATACAGCAATCTCTTAGCTATTGCCCTTTCAAAGAACAGTTTTGTCTTACTCCTGTTGGCTTCTTACCATGCACCCCAGCTCAGACATCTTCAATTGCTTTCCCTCAAGCAGTCTTTGGTTTAACCCCATTTTCTATTTCTTAGTTTGTTCACTTCCAGGCTTCATGCTTCATGCCCAACACTGTCCTAAATGGATTCTAGGCAAGGAAGGAAATGGTCTTTCATATTTGGGGGTTTCCCTTTTTCCCCCTTCTGAGAGCCAGTCCAAGGAAAGATGGAGAAACTCTCCTGGAGAGTGATACAGTGAAAGGTGGGAGACACCCAGCCCAAGGCCTGAACCCTGTCAGGAAAGGAGGGGAGAAGCTCCACTTCTAAGAGAGGTAAACAGCATGGCAGACAACCCTGGAGCTGTGTAATAGCCCCTCCTTGTTTTCTAATGTCTGGCCCCTTAGGGATATCTCGCAGCATGAAGGACCATGTCACAAAGCCAACGGCTATGGGCCAAGGCCGTGTGGCTCACATGATTGAATGGCAAGGCTGGGGCAAAGGTAACAGCCAGCAGCAGCAGCACACGCATGAGACAGCACGCAAAGACGCTGATGCCTACTCAGACCTGAGTGATGGTGAAAAGGAGGCCCGGTTCCTTGCAGGTAGCGCTAATTTTTTGGCATGTGGATTGGATTGATTGGGATGTCCTAGAGCAGAATCCCTGAGAGACCAAAGTGCAGGAACCTGAAAAACACACTCAGGAGAGCCTGTGGGTGGTTCAGATGGCTGAAGGAGATGAGAGACTGTGGTTGGAGTATTGCCAATGGAATGCAAAGTGGAGAGGGTGAGGGCCAACTGTGGGTGATGGGTGTTGCTGAGACAGGAGAAGAGTAGGACAGTGTGACCAAGAGATGAGGTTGAAGAGGGTGGTAAGTGTAGATTTTCACACATCCCTGCTTCCCCTCCCTATCTCCTTTGGCACAGGAGTGATGGAGCAATTTGCTATTTCTGAGGCAACTCTCATGGCCTGGTCCTCCATGGATGGTGAGGATGTGAGTGTAAACTCAAATCAAGAGAACCCAGCAGGCAACTACTCTGAGAACTATCAGGAGCTAATGGAGAGCCAAGGTGAGCTCCGGTGCCTCTCACTGGTCTTGAAACACCCCTTTCCTGCTCTTGTTGTCATGTTGCTCTCTTTCCCTCTACCCTGTTTTATTCTGTAGCCTCAACTTTTGGGATCTAGCAGAGGCATCACCTATTTGTGGAGCTGTCCAAGGAAACTAATCTTAACAGGGAAGCTCCAAAGCCCAGTTCCTTAGCCTTTTTTGGGCACAGCTGTGGAAAGCTACCAGCTCTTGCAGTCAGTTGTGGGTATAATCAAGTTCATCTGCCTACTGACTAGAACTGCCTTTTCTCCTCACCCTCCTCCCCTCTAAAGGATTTATCCACCCTGTACAGTACGGTGCCATGCGTAGGCACACAAGCTACCTGAGTGAGCCAGCTTGGCCTAGGGAGGGTATCTAACTGTGTGTTGTTTCCCTTGCAGAGCATATGGCCCAGACGCAGTATGACAGCTGGCCTCATTCCTACGTCTCGCAGGGCATGTATTGCTTAGGTTCATCCGATGCCTGGGAGACCAGCGACCAGTCCCTCATCGCTTCCCCGGCAACTGGCTCCTACTTAGGCCAGAATTTTGATGAGTCCCAGACAAACCTTCAGGAAAGCATTTTGATTCAGAGCAGCCTTCTCCAGCAGCAACAGCTGCAGCAACAGCGGCAGGAGCAGAACTTCATCCAGAGCACAGGGCTGGTCCACGTGTGGCCCCTGCAGACTGCTCAGGGTGGGGGTGGGGCTGAGTCCAGCACATACATGGAGGACCACATTGAGGATGAAGGGAACCCACGGCTGGAGAAGGCTCCTCTCCTAAACAAGAAGCCCTCTCCAGAGGAGGATGATGCAGTGTGCCGGGACCTGGAATCACTGTCTCCTCGAGAGGAGATGGAACATGCTGCACTGAGCCGCAAAGTCTCAGATGTCACCTCCTCTGGGGTGCAGTCCTTTGATGAGGAAGAGGGAGAAACAAACAACTGATGCTTTCTGTGAAGTTCTCATCACTGCTGAACAAAGAAAGGGGTGGCAAGGAATGAAATGACAGGGATTCTTCTCTCCAGCTCCCCATACTTCCGAGCAGACACACCTTCCATTCCTGACATTTAATTATTTTTTTAAACAAGAGGAAAATCTCAAAGTGATTGACACATGAAGACCTCTTCTTCCCCTCCACCATGGACACATATTTTTGATTTTCTTTGCTCTGGGCAACACATGTGAGGTGCTTGGAGAGATCTGGATTGGTAAATCATTTCTAAATCTTTTTAATACAAAGTCTTGGCTGTGGATACAAACTCTTCTGGTACTGGGGATGTGGCTGATGAGACAGGCTTGGTATAGGGAGCGGCTATGTGGCTAGAATCCATCTTGGCAGAATGGATGTTGCTCTGTGGACATGGTCCCCTTTGATAGAATATATGAATATAAACTGGTTTAAAATGAAGATATGGCTTTACAAATATAGATTGCACTAGTATTGTGATTGTGATACAGAGGATAAGGCTGTGTTCGATACAGACTGTACTGAGGTGAAAGATTCGCTGTGTAACCAGATCCTCAATAGCACCTTGATATGAAATTGTAGGCTCGATGGATACAAGCGGCGCTCCGTGGGCATGGGCTGTGCTGCAGTGCAGATGGTGTGGCTCTGTGAGCATGGCTCTACTGTGGCATGGAAGAATGGATGCAGATACGAATCTAACCCTGCTCTCAGATATTCATGCTTTGGTCTCTTTCTAATCCTTCATTTATTTGTTTCTCTCTTTGACATTTCTGCCTTCCCAGGAGCTGGCAAGAGTGGTGTGTCCTTTTGGCATTGGGCACTGGATGCCAGTGGAAAGGACATTTTCAGCTACAGGGACAGTCATAAAAAGCTGACTTTTGCAGGGGGCTTGAGAACATGTCCATCTTGGTGCTGCTGCCGTATCCTTCTGTCTTTTCCCTTGCCAGTGGTATGGGGAGACCCAGAGAGTAGGCAGCAGATCCAGGAACAGTGTGTACAGCTATGAGATCACAGATGTCCAGTTTACATTGGAGTTTTCAGTTTTTGCTTTTTTTTTTTTTACCTTTTTATATTGCTGGGTAAGTGTTCCTAGCAAAGCAGTTAATAGTGGGAAAGGCCTGTACTCCAGTCATCACTTCACAGAAATACTGCACCTTTCCCATTTCTGCCACTCCTTCTGCAGTGCCAAATGTAGCTGGAGGAAAAGGGGTGAGAAGAAGTTTTCTCCTCCTATTTATTTCTTCTTCCTGCCTATATTTTCTTCTTTTGTTTTCCTACCCCCAAGCAATGTAAATAGTGCTCAGTACTTGGCCTGTTTCTTTTTCCCTCCCTTCTCTTTTTTAGGAGTGGAGAAAGCTGATTTCTGGAGTTTTCCCTATTTGTACGGGTTCTTTTTTTTTTTTTTTTTTGTTAAAAAAATATGGTTCATTGACTAGGGGGAATTTGGTCTCTTGCAATTCCTCGCCATGTTTCTACAGACCTCGTTTTGGCAGCGAGGGGTTTTGAAAGGAAATGGAACAAACTGTCTCCTCTCAAGCTCTCACCAGAAACTAAACAGGAGCAAAAGCAAAAGCAAAAATTGTACAAGGCTATCGATTTTGCTAGAGGACTGAACAGAACCAGCAGAGATTACCCAAGTGCTGAGTTTTAATTGCAATACCTCTTGCAAGGAAGCATCCGCAAAGCATCGGTCTAGATCAGATGCTAGATCTGATGAGCTAGAGAAAGGAATTTGCCTGGGCACTGCCATACTGTCCCAGGGCAACTCTTTCTCACTTACTCTGACTCATAACTACTCTGTTTAATTCATGATACATTTGTCTCTTCTTTGCCTCCTCTTCAGGCTTGGTGTGTTTTTTGGATGACAGGAGAGTGATACATGCTTCTTTCCTGATTCAGGTTTAGACCCAGCGTATTTGCAGGGAAGAATGTCTGAGGAGAATATAACGTGACTGAAGTAATGTCATCAAGTGTCAGAGTTCACAGATCTCCTGGCAAGTAAAGCAGACGATGTCCAGGAATTATGAAAAGTACGAACGGGACTCTCAGGTAGAACTTTACCCCACTCAGCTTTCTCCCACTTATACAGGCAGCTGCATGAAGAGGGTCTCCTCTATGAACGCCCAAGTCTTTCCGGCCAAGTCCACTTCAAGCGGATCTGTCTTCCCTCTCCATTGCACCTCTAAAGGAAAGACCTTTGGGATATTTAAGTAAGACTGGTAATTTGGTGTAGGTAAGAGAGAAAAGTTTTTGTGACCACCTTTTTTTTACCCATTTGCTTGGGCTTGCTTCCATCTCTCTAAGGAGGTAGCTCTTCTCCTGAATGATGACCTTTCAATATCTCTTTAAAGATGTTTATGCATTCAGGTGCTAACCTCCCCTAGGCAGGAGGGCTTGATAAAGATGATCTACAGTTCTTGCAGGGCCAGTGCTAGCTCATTGTCCTGAACTGGTTTGGGTCTAGCCATGGAGCAGGGCCTAGGAAATCTCACTAGCCAGAACAGGGAGACGGGGCAAGTGCCAAGAGCACCTCAGCGGATGACTAATGAGTAAGTGTTAACCTTTTCTTATTTCTTTTTTAAAAAAGCCTTCAGGGAAACAAAAATGGTTGGTTATGTTCCTTTGTGGGAGAAGATTTGGGTCGCTTGTTGCTTTTTTCTCCAAACCATTTTGTTCCCATGTGCCTCTCCAGGACCAGTCTGGATGTTTATGGTAACTTTCAGAGTAGCTTCAAATGATCCCTCTGTGTTGTTTACAGGATTGGGACAAGTGGGTCAACTTGTCCAGGGCTTCTTTTTCTTTTACTATGGACATGTGATACATTTACTAAGATCTCTGATCGATGACTAAAAGATGTACGTTATCTCCATGCAAGGCAGTGACAGGGAATTATCTACATGGGAAAAAGTGTGAAAAAAAATTGACCTTATAGAAAATTCTGTGGAGTTCAATAGGAAAAGAAAACCTATCATCTGTAGAGTTTTCTAACCTCTGTGGAATAGGATAGAGAATTATACCCTGCTGTATAATTCCATAACCCGATCTCTAGAAACCTGTAGATAGACTCTCGTTCTCTGTGAATTCTGACTGGTTTGAAGACTACTCTCTCTCTAAACTTTCAAGCTTACTAAATTCTATAAAACTTTTTCATAAAGGTCTTGACTTCCTGTGAATAATAAAATTTCAGCCTTTTTCTGAAAAAAAGAAAAAGGCTATTTTCCATGACCTCTCCACAAGTTAAAAGAGAACTGTATCTGCCTCTACAGTTGCCAGGAGCTTGACTGGAGAGAGCAGGTCTGCCCATCAACACTTGTGACCTGAGTGAGCATCCTGAGCTGAACTGGAAAGGCAGTTTGAATCTCTTTAAAAATGGAAAATGGTTTGTATAACCTGGCCTTTTCTTATGTAACAGGCCTGCTGCTTGTGTGAATCCAATATCAGAGAGAGGGACTTGGAACCTACTGTACATTTCCCAGAAAAGCCGTTATTATATAGCTACACCTATTCAAGCATACGGACAGCACAGGTGCTCTGTGAGCAAAATTTGGCCTGCAGTTCCTTTATCCTGGTGAGGAGGGATGAGTTGGAGAGAGTCCAGCCAAATACTCGGAGCCCAAATTGAATTTGTGAGGCTGAAAATAACAAGGAAAGGTAAGCTCAGCATCCCTGATCTACAGTTACTAAGAAACTGAGCCCTGCTGTTCATTTACACAAATCCTTTGTAGAGCAGAGCTGCACTATGTAAAGATTTTGGATTTTCTTGAAGCAGTGGAGGTAGAAGATTCCCATCTTCCCCCACAGCCTTTGTCTTCAACTTGTTGAAGTTACTGTGCTGAACACAAATCAAAGCTTAAACACAGGTGACCCTAACTGAAAAAGATTTCAGATTCCACTGCAAGAAAATTCTCTCTTGGTCCTTTTTCCATGATTTCTCATATCGGTTACACTATTTAGTAAGTTTTTCTTTTATATTAATCCTAAGCTTTCTTTACAAGCCTTGTGAGTTCTCTTCAACTCCATTACCTCAGGCCTGGGATGAAGAAATGTGCTTCTTTCAGTTTCTGTGCCTCTAAATCATCTTCTTCTGGGAAGCTGCTGACAAATCACCCGTTTGCTTTTCCCCCTTAAAAACTTTAACATCACCTTTCACGATAGGCTTGCAGCAGAGAACAGAGTTTAACCGTACCTCTGTACCTCTAAGCTGCTCAAAGGGTGAGCTGCTGCTGCGGAGGCAGCCCTCTGCCCTGCCCGCGCTCACCTCCCACAATCCCTGTGCAGATGCTGATGCACAGCTGACCCCGCAGCAAGCCAGTGCACTTTTACCCTACTACAAAAGCGAAGAGGGGAACCGCTGTGCGCAGAGGGAGAGAGAGCACTCTTCTCAGCAGCTGGCCTTTATATCGGGTTAGGGAAACTGTGAAAGTGCACTTTGAAATGGCATCTTCACGATGAGTCTAAGCTGCTAAAAGGAGCTGTCGTGCCTCCTCCCTTCTGTCACCACCGGCTGTATACTTCTACTGCCTAAGAAGCACCAGTGCTAACAGCCATTTGGCTGCTCGGGAACTGGCCCCATTGAAAATTAACCCAGTCCCTCATCAAAATGAGGGTTTCAGGGGGATCAGCTCCTTGTATTGTTTGACTCGTCGAGGCAAGCGTCACTGAGGGCTGGTGAAACGTGCAGACGGGCACGTTGAAGAATATTTCTTTGGTTGCAGATGCAACTTAAATTGACTTAAGCTGATCGTGAAATATCTGTCCGAGAAGAATAAACCCAGCTGGGGTACCAGGGAGGATATATTCCCTCCTTCCTTCCCTAGTGTTTTCCTTAGAATTTCTAGTATGCTCTTATCTGATTTGATTTTTGTTGTTATTTAATGCCCTGTTATTTCCCTCACTATTCCCTCCCCTTCCACAGGCTCCTTTGAGATAATCCCTTCCAATCGGGCAGGAGGAGATGAGTAACTTTATATACGCATGGAATTAATAAAATTAACATGCACAAATCTCGTATGCACTCAGTGATTACACTCCACGGCAGCTAAGGATACCGATAAGTATTCTCCTGTAATTGCAAGAGGCAGAGACTTGTGCAGGACTGAAGCACAGCTGTTGGAGGTGAGGTTTATCCCTATCTTTAAGCCAGTTCCAATCTAGTGTGAGATCCAGAATGGCACTTCACACCTAGGCAGAGTCTGTGCATAACGTACTGTGTACAACAACAACTAAAAAATATTAGTTGTAGGCCCAGAGAAGAGAACTGGAGAGAAAGAAACTGTTCTCTTCATTTGACAGAGGTATGAGGTATGGTGGTGAGGCAAGGTAGCGTGCAACAGTACAGGATTGTGGACCACTATGTGTGCTCTGTGCAATAGCGAGAAGTCTAGCCAGAGAGGGAAAGACACTGAGAGAAAGGCTTGGGAAAAAAGATCAAGAAAAGCTTCAAGTCTTATATTTACACAACACAGGTAGGAGGTTTCATGGCAGACTTCAGGCAGAATGTATAGAATTGCTACACAAGCTGTAGCTCCAGGACTGGTGCGGCTTATGGTACTACTTAGCCCAAGCCACGCTTCTTTCTGTAAGGCAGAGTGATAGGAAAGAGACTTCCCCGAATTTGGGCACCTACTGGCTTCTTTTTCAGCATCTTCGAAAAACAGTTCACAATATGCTTAATTCTTCAGGGGCATCATATAAGAAATACACCAAATGAGAACTTAGTCATTGTCCAAATTAAGTTAATGTGAGTTCTGTTCTCATTGGAAACACAAAATATCTAAATTTAACTCAGTTTGCCTTAACTGTTGTATTGGTAATTGCCTAGGAAGAGAAACAAACTGAAATAAATCCTCATCTAAATGTTGTGGAGAGCAGAGCAATGTTGGCGTAGTCTAAGCTCTTCTTTCTAATTTCCCCCAGATGGAATTTCTCATGGTCCTTGTTCAGACAACTCTAAACAATCTGGCATTTCCAGAAAAAAACTATTTGACTTTTTCCAAAAGAAAAAGGAAAAGAAAGAAAAAAAATCCATTCTAATGCAGAGATTATCAGCAGCTGGTGCCCTTACATCTAGAAAAATAAAAATAAGTAACAGTTTCATCTTTGATTCCCCTCCCCTGTAGCAATCTGACAGGGGAAGATTTGTATGCCATGGCTCAGGGAAAGGAAAAATAAACAGGGAAAATGTGAGTAAAGTAGTGCCTATTAGAACTAAATGTATGTGTAGCACAGCCTACGGTCATTAAAGCACAGTCTCAAATATGAATGCAAGCTGTCAAGTCAACGTCAGGTGCCTCTTTTGTATCATAGGCTTTTCCCAGGCTAAGTAGTAGTGACCCTGCACAGGAGAACAGCTGGACATTGGTGCCAGACCAATGTCTCTGCTTCAGAAGACGTCACGGAGCCTGGGTAAGGCTGTCGGGGACACCGTGCTCTCTCAGCAGCACAGCCAGCTGCATGAATTGACTGGGGTAGGGATGAAGACAAATCGTTGTTATGTTAACAAATGGACATGGAAGACCTGCACTTAGAACATTAAGGTCTATTTGCATCCTTGCACTGACATTTTCCCCCAGCATAGGCAGAACAAAGTGTTATCTTTTCCTTGGAAATCAAGAGCAGCTCTGTGATGGTCAGTGTTGATCTGCGCAAAAGAAAATATGTGATGTATTTTTCCAGTGCAGATACACATTTTTGGAAGAGGAAAAATTCAGTCAGACCAGGACTCTCTGAGAAAGAGTATGTTTACTAAAACTGGGGAAACTTGTTCAAGAATGTTCTCAGTGCAGGTGTCGCAGAATGGTTTGGGTTGGAAGGGATTTTAAAGATCATCTAGTTCCAACCCCCCTGGAGGACTGACTTACTGATGAATAGTAGCTGCTGTCTTCTAGGAAGAGAGGGGTTGCAGTGTTCTGTGGAAAGAATGCTACTGAGGATCTTCCTCATCTCCTTTCACTGGGGACGTTTTAAATGCCCTCTGAAACCTAGTCTTGTTTTTGCTTTCCCATAAGGGACGAAATGTCTATGCTAGCAAGACAAAAACATCTAAAAAGGCTTTTCTCCATTATGGAGACAAGACCGTGCACCAGGATTTACTTCTAATAAGATAAAGGCATCTAGTCCAAATTCACTGGCCTTCTGGATTCATTTTCATTGGGCATGGAGATCCAGTAATGAGTTGGAGGTTAAAAGGTTAAGAACCCTCTTCCAGAGCTCTGCCAAGCTCCCATGAGGCAAGTACAGGTGGACTTCCCTTCTTTTCAGATACTGCATGTGTAGCAAGCCAAAAGCTCTTTTGCAGGTATATATTCTTGTTTGGCTTCAATTTTTCTTCTCTGATTTGTGGATGTTGTGCATGATTGGAGGTCTTTGGGAATCCCTACACTATAAAATTGAGACTCAAAAGTAATTTTACAGGGAACAGGATTTCTCTTGTCTCAGCTCTTTTCAGATATGGGAGGGTACAGACGGAGGATCTGGGAGGTGCAAGGGTGGTGGATGGGAGTCTCAGGGGTGGCATGCTGAATGGATTCCTGAAGCATGTTTAAAAGTAACTAAAGGCTTGGGTCTTCAAATGTTGTATTCTCAGTATCTGAAATTGCTTTAGCATAAGCGTATGGGACAACGGAGGTTGCTGCAAAGCAATTTTAAAGAGCTTCCCCCAAGCCTGTACACGTTTTGTGTAGGGGGAGGCTGCATGGTGATTATATGTATTCTTTCAAGCTAGTGTTTGCAGAGGTGCATTGACATTTGGGGGGAAAATACTGAATGGAAGCAAAACAAAAAGGGAATGGGACTCACTATTGAAAGCATTCATCCTTACCTTGTCCCACACTAGCCCTTAGTAAGTAAAACGAGTCTGATTTGCCTTTGGTCTTCCAGCTCCAAAACATGTTTGCCTGAAAATTTTTGTTGGATATACTTCGCATGTTTTGATAATGTGACTTATGAGATAACACTTCTACAAAGATATATATAAATACATACATGTACAACCACCTACATACATGTACACACACTACATATAGACTTAGGAAACTATATGGCACTATACACCTCCATGCCTGTATGTGGCAGCAACCACAGTAAAGGAGGGGAGGTAGCTCAAAATAGCATGTACAGTCCTTTATGGAGTTGTTATTAAACAGAATGTGGTCTTGCCGTCCTGGCTGGTGGAAGTGTTTTATTTCTGTGGGACTGGTTCCAGGGGACTGCGTCTGAGGAAGGAGGATCCTAGGACGAGGGGGTGGGTCTCAATGAGGTAGTCTGATGGAGGACATTGAAAACGAGCCACGGTGGTTTGGAGAAGTATCCCAGAGTAGGAAATACATGATACACTATTTCTCATTAAGAAGAGAAGAACATCGCATGTTCAGCTATACAGGGCTAAGACCTTGTGTGTACCTGTGGCTACCGTGACACAAATCCCAGGCCGTTGTGGCAGATTTGATGATAGACAGCATCACATTGACGGCACCCTCTAGTTTAGCATAGAGTGAGTTTTCCTCTTCCACTGAAACGGCATTTTCTGGATGATACGTGTAAGTCTTGTCCCAATATTGGTGGTATGGAGTTGGACAGAAGTTTCACAACAGCAGATTAGGACACAAAGAGGAGTCTGATGCCGGGGTTGTAAAAGGCACTGACACGGGGTAGCAAAACCTTTGGTTTCACATTTCAGTTTTAAATCGGCGCTTCTCAGCCTGCTGTCCTCGTAGCAGGTTGGGGAATTGGTTGACCCAGAGGGAAAGGAGCATCTCTGCACTTCCAATGTTGTTGTATCATCTGCTTCTGTTTCAGGACACTAGGCCAGTAGCACTTCGTTTACCATATGAGAATTTTAAGTTCTAGACATAAAAGATACCTATTTCCTTGTGATGATACTTACTTGCGCTTTTCCACTGATTCTTACAGGGGCTAAGCAGTGTCACTTGCCCTGCTTGAGGCATAATATATTTCACAATCAGGGTTATTTAGCTGAGCTTTGCTTTCTGTGTTCTATTTGAAGTTAATCTGCTTCCTTCCAGTTCACCTGCCTTTGCTTCTGAATAGATTCCCACCCACCCCTTGGTAGGTATGCCTGCATAATTATGTTCATATGATTAATTGTGACTTGCAGAAGACACACATATTTAACTCCTTCAGGTTTTTGAGTTTTTTTGTCAATCCTGTAAGTCCTCTAGTACTTGCTCCTGGTTTTTTTTTGTTTTGTTTTGTTTTTTTCCAAAATGGCCTCTAAATTGTCACTATTTTTTTTTTTAAATGTAGTGTGTCAAATGAAATCAGTTATTCCACACAGGTTTGAGTCCCTGGGAAAATAACGTGTCTCTGAGCCTGGAAGTCCTACCTCTGCATAGGAAAAATGTCTTCTTTTCTTAATTTTACATTATGCTACAAAGATGGTGTCCAGCTGCTGAGTGCTTCACCTAACAGCACTTTTTACCATCGTACTAGTCTGGATTTATGCCTCAGTTAAGTACATCTCCTCTGGATTTAGCTGCTTAGCCTCAAGATGAACTTCATTCTGTGGTATCTGCCCCAGTCTCTGATCTCCACTTTCTGCTTATTTCTCTGTTTAGACTAGATGGCAAATCTACCATATGTTTCTCTCATGTTTCTGTCTTACAAGCTCTCAGATGTTACTTCCTTTTTCAAGTCATTAATGAAAACAGTAAATAAAAAGGGCACAAGACCATTCTTGCTGCACACCTCACTGGCTCTGCGCTTTGCCAGCTGCAAGGGCATTTTCTATACAGTCCCTCAGACAGTTCGTATCTTCTGTGCCAGAGAAACAGCAAATTTGGTTTAAGCATAAGATTTTTGTGACATGTTTGGTCATAATCCAGCCATCTTACAGCTCTCATTTCTTTTCACAGCCCATTTGCTTGAGTGCACTATAGAAGTTTGAGGGGGAGAAAAAAGCAGATGAATATTTTTTGGCAAATGTATTCCTCATAAACCGTCTATTACTGTCTTTTGCACCTGTGTCTGTGTGGAAAAACTGAAAAGCTTCTAACTTGAGTTTGTGTGACTTTAATTCTGAACATATCTCAGTAGTCTCGTATTTTTACCTTCTGTTCTTCAAACTAATTAAGTAGCTATTCAGCAAATAGCCAGATATTAGCAGTGTTTAGATTGTTGTTCATATAAAGCAGGCAATTCATGTTTTCATTTCGCTACATTCTGTTTCCGTTATAAATTTGCTACTGGACGATACTCAACATACTTTGTCTTCCGTATCAAGCGCAATCCTTCACGTTGGCTAGATACGTTTCAGTAACTGGTTTTACTACGGAGCACAAGATGTTCGCACAAGCAGCACACCAAAACTGCTGGGATGGGAGCAAATGCTCATTTGAAAGGCCAATGCCTGAACTAGGAACAGGTTTGGCTGAGACTGGCTTCATTTAGCTAGCGCACTAATCCCAGCTGTATCCGCAGTAGTGTCTTTAGCACCGTGAGGCTACATCAGGACTTCAGCAAGCTGAGGGAGGGGGAGATGTGGCTCAAAGCACAGGCAACCCAATTGCAGAGCTACCTACTATTGCACACCCGTGAGTTGAAAAAGGTGATGTTTTGTGTTTGTGTGTGTGTGTGAGTCCACGTGCACAGGGTTGTACTGGACACAGTATGGGGCGGGCACACAATAAGAGCCTGCGGTTTACGGTCAGGACCAGTTTAAGCTTGCTTCCCACAAATAAAGCCTTAAAAAGTTTTGCATCACATGGCTTAAGATAAAAAAAAAAAAAAAAGTTTTTCTCTATTTGACAATGCTAATGCTCAGGCATGGCTTTTGTGCGGAAATATTAATTATGGGTCTTCAGTGTTGATTAAATTTTTATGGGAGCTGTGCCCAGATCCTTGCTTATGTGGCCATGAACAACTTTTAGTGCTTGTTGTGACAGTATTTTTAATAGTGTGATTTTAATTATACCCTTCTTGGGATTGGACTAATTTGGCAAAGAGGGATGTTTACTTGCTCAGCTGGTTATTGCCCTGTCTTGTACTCTTTGGCCACAAAACACACACTTCTATACAGTGTTTGCATAATGGGGGAGAGGGAGGGAGTTATTTTTCATGATTCTGTCTGTCTCTCGATTCCTACGTGTACTAACTGGTTTTGTCCATAGGGTTAGCAAACTAGATTTTTTTTTTTTGTCTGAAATAACTTGCCAACCAAAAAAAGTTACGTTGTCCAAGCAAATTTTTCTGGGTTGTCCAGTACTCCATCTCCATGTGTTTTCTCCTTCATCCGTATCATGACCAAGTCTCTTAGCCTTGTCATAACTACCCAAAGCCCTATCTGTTGTCTTGTCGATCTTCTTAAGTCTTCCTTATTTTTTCACTTCTTTATATTGGTGAATTTAAAAATGAGACTTCAGCTTTCACATTTAAATGCCATGTAAAAGGAAGAGTTCAGCTTTTTGCTAGACTAAAATTTAATAGATAACTTCTTCCCTTCATTAACTGAATGTCAGTAAACTGGCAAGTAGTTGAGATTAAGACTACATTTGTCTTGAAGATACACGGTCAAAGGATTTTTTTTTTTAGTGTTTTTTTTCTGTTGGTGGTGGTGTTTTCCCAGAATTTTCTGCTCTGATGGAGATTTTTCACTATCATGTTCTTCTCAGAGTATTTCCTTATGTGTTGGGTACCAAATGTAGTTCAGCAGGTGCTTGGAGTTGAAAATGCTGAACAAGATCAGCTCTATTTTAGTGCTTTGAGTGGTAGTGACAAGCTTGGTGTGACATGAATCTCTGCCCAGAACAATGATTCTAAGCAACTGCACATGCTATGTAGGAGAAAAGCAAGCTTCTGTGGTTCAAAACAGCCCCAGAGCTTCTTGTTTCTCAAGGCTTGTGCTTGGATTTTGGGGGGCAGATCTGAGATTTGACTTTCTAGCCGAATAGGAAGGCCTCAGTGCTGATACAAATTCTGGGCATATTTTGGGTTGGGAAAAAAAGGATTTTTGTGTGTGGGTAGCCAAGTCTGTGCTACTTGGATAGGATGAGAGATGGAGGTTTTAGAGTGACAGATCAGTGTGACTTTGTTTGTCGGACAAAGGTTTCAGGTTTAAACTTTGAGGGGGCGTACTGGGATTGCCTGAGAGGGCGCAAGCTTAGAGTCAACACCTCTTGACAAAGGTTCAGTGTTCGTTTACTCCACATTTCACACCTACTAAAGTACTTGGCATCAGCTCAGTGAAGATTTTATTGGTAAAATGGAAGTGGAAACACCTTCAGCCATTGCAAACCATCTTTGCAGTATGGTTTTTTTTGTCCCCCTCCTGCCTCCCTGTACACGTTAATGTATGCATACTGTTTCCCAGGTGAGAAAATGGTGCAGATGAATGCTGCTTCTGCTGAAAGGGTGAGGGCATACCTGGAATGGATCTTGAGTAATGCCTCCAAAGAACAGCAGTAACACCCACCTTTCTGCTTCCCCCCCGAGAGCAGTCCAGCTCCTCGTGGTAACTCTGAGACAGCTGAAGGCGATAGGAATGGGGAGATACGTGTGTGTGCGTGTGTGGGCACACAAGTCTGTGCTTTTGTACCCCCAGGTGACAAACCTCAAGAGACTTTCCAGGTTAGCTTGTGTCTTACTCTGAGGTCCCCAAGCCTCTCCATGTGCATCATTTTTGTTCCAGCTTCATCTCCCCCAGCTCACAATCTGTCTGTCATGACTCACACACTCTCTGGCTTTGATTTAGACTCCATCTGCTTTCTCAGCCAGTCAGATCCCAGTTCTTCTGTAACACACCGTAGGAGAAGTGTGGGACTGGAACAGAACATATATCTGTATTCGGGAGAGAGGAGGGGGAGGTGTATTGACTCCAGCCTCAAAGTTTCTCCTTGTCTCATCTGTCTCAGTGCAAGCATTTGGCTGCAAAATGTAAGTCTGTACGTGCCAGTAATAAGGCTGCGGCTGACTTGGAGAAACTTGTCCTTCCTGAGGGTGCGTGGACCTTCGGATCAGAGATCAGATTTGGTCTCAGTGTTGCAACTCACCGCACATTTATGGGTTTTTTTAAAGGAATGTCCTTTCTCCCCTGCTTGTTTAAAGGACTATCGCAGTTCCCTGAGGAAAACCAGCAGTTGTTCTGCCTCTTCTCTGCAGGTGACACAAAGGTAGCGGGGAGGCTGTGTGCTAATGCCTGGCAGCCAGAAACGTGCAAGAGTCTTGCCCTCAGATCACTGCTGTCTTCTCACAAGGACGGGGTGACCCTCGGAGGACTGAAGATCACTTTGGCAGGGAAGGGCTGTCCCCAGTTAGCTCACAGAGGGGGAATCACATGTCAAAGACAATACAGAGCTGGTGGGCTCTGAATTCTGGACAACAAAAATAAATCTCTCCCTCTTCAAGAGACTAGCTGGGGAGATTTCCCTCTACTATAAGCTTGTCACAGACTCCCCCACGCATGAGCATCATCAGAGAGGAATTGGTGCAAGGTCAATCCTTGGAATTAAAGCCAGGAGGGAATTTTCCTAGGGAGACTGGGTTAGAGGTAACCATATTTTTGACTTGCTCCTGAGAAAGCTTATGGAAAAGCAGCCGTTAAGGTGAAACTGGTCACTCTAAGATAATGCTTTGCTAATATCAGGAAGGGGAATGTGGCCCAACATCTGGGAGAATACCCCCCAAGAACATATTCTCAGAGCCTGGATTTCTTCTCTGTTGCTGATAAGTGGAAACACATCCAATAGGCTGCTTGGATCAAAAATATGATAGGAAGAGATGTAGAATGTTAGAGGAAAGCTGCAGAATACACAGAATTTGATTTTGCCTATTTACTGAGAAAACCTCACAAGGACAGTGAGTTAAACAAAGCAGCATCTTATCTTTGGATGCTAAGGATTTGCATGCATGACACGAACTGACAAGACATCTTTTTGCAAGATACAGATCAAGATCTGCTCCAGATTTAGAACTGGAATAGAGAGGGATGCTGCAGACAAGGGTTGAGGTCTCTGCTGTTAGTCACAACGGAGACAAGCTGGCAAAAGTGAGAGCTGGAATTCTCAGATCTGAGGTATGCAGAAATATGTGGAAAGTAGGCAGGGTAGAATTACCAGGAAAGAGAGCAGGAGTTTTCAGAGAGAAACATGTTTTTAAAGTGTAGAAAATGTGGCTTCCCTCTGCTGTATTTCTTGGCAGCCTGCTAACGCTCCATAATTTTTTTTTTAGTTGTTATATTTTAAGACTATAACTTTGTAAAAATTGTGAACAGTGATTCAGAGACAAACACAAGTACTTGAAATATAGGTGCAGTGCATGCATGCTGTTTTACTCCTCTCCCTCCAACACTGAGGATGCCCCCACTTAAGATTTTCCCATTCTATTTAAAAATTCCAGAGATGATGGGAAAACAAAGAGGCTTTCCTCCCTTCCAGTGCTTTTCTTAGAGCCCTGGCTGAATTAAAGACATGAGACGTAGACCGAATATTTTCCTCCCACCTGTTTTTAGGGCACGACTCAGCTGAAGAACAGAGGAGAAGCTCCTAACTGTGCCCCCATCCAGGAAAATCCCAGAGTAAAAATTGAGAAAGAGGAAAAATGTTCTACATGGGAATGTTTGGGAGGGGATGCAAGGTAAGAGCTAACGAAAAGGAGCTGCGGCAACATGGACAGGACTGTAGTCAGAAGCAGCAATATGCTTCTAGGCTGGAGGTCTGGCTGTGTTTACACTGGTGCATGCAGGCCAGGTATGACTGGAAGGATGACACCAATGGAGAATGAGAAGAGCTGCTCCTTGTCCACTTTCCAGGTGGCAGATTGACCCAGAGCATGCTGACTGTGTCCAGCAGCATTCATGTCCTGTTACAATGCCTTCTGCCGTGTTACGTAGACATGGCAGGAGCCTAAGCATTATGAGCCTGCCCTTAGCCACCTTGCAGTCCACAAATGACTCCTGCACACACCCGTATAGTCCACCAGCCTAACCATCTTTGCACAGAAGGAAAGCAGCAGAAGAAAGGGTCAGTCCAATGCCCCTTCTCCCAGCTGAATCAATCTTCTGTGGGAACTGCAAAGAACATCCAAAAGCTTCTCTTTGAGGAGCAAACGTAAGAACACTGGCTCAACTGATGAGTGTGATGGACTACTCCCCTCACACCAGCTATAAGGGGACATCCTCATCCTCATCTTCATCCTCATCCAGGTCAGTGGAGCGTAGGCTTAAGTCCTTGAGGATGTCTGAGATGTTTTCAGCAACCGGCCCTGTTAGCTCCATCTCTTCCAACTCAGTATCAGTGGCATAAGTGGAGCACTGGCCTTCCCCCTCTTCATGCAAGCGTGAGGGCTGGGGGGAGTGTGAGCAGGGAGGCAGTGGGCTCTCTGTGCCCAAGTCTGCTGCTTGCTGTGCTGCCACCATGCCGTTGTCCTGCCGGCTCCACACCTGAGAGGCCTGGCTGACCTTCTCACTGCTGATGGAATTCCGGTTGGTATCGCGGAAGCTGGCAAGGGGTGGGCGGAGGCGAACCCCAGAGCGTGTGGAGCCCTCTATTGCCTTCTGAAGCTATGAGAAGAGAAAAAGTTCAGAAAAAATGGATGAAAGGGAGGCTGACCCAGCCCTACCCAGAAGAAGTTCCATCTGCTCTCCAGGGTAAAGGGATCACAAATAGAGAGTCACAGCTCTACCTCTGGGGCCTGTGGAGATTTACACTGGTGGTGTAATTTTTCATTCCACAGTAAATAACAAATTCCACACCACTTTCAGAGACAGTAATAGCCACTCAGTTAAGAGCCCGACATTCATGAAAAGGATGAACCACCTAGCATCCCTGTAAACAACACCTGCTGCCTTCTCTGAAATACAGTCATCCATTCCTCTACACAGCTTCCAAAGGGTTGACTCAGAATTCAACACTGGATTGAAAATGTAGCGATCGCAGTTATATATATTCCCAGCTGGATCCTCCAACACCTGTAAGTTATTGCAGTGATCCACAGGACATTTGCAGTTGATTAGGAGGAGATGAAAGGAACTGTACTTACCTCTTCCAAAGCCAACACTCCCCTCAGCTTCCCCATACTGGTTACATAGGCATGGCTGAGGCCCAGTAATGAGAACAACGTATGCGTCTATGAGCAAAACCACAAAAGACCATGTCAGGGACTTTGGAAACCGGTAACACGATACTTGTTGCTAGAGCTGGGACTTGAGATTTAGAAATGGGAATCACAAAGGCGCACAAGTCTGCAGTCATCCCAGTGAGAAACTACCTCTTCCCCTTTTGTAGCTAGCAAATACTGCCCTTTGGTCCTTCTGCTGTGGAGTCATCATTGGGAGTGTGTTGATGATGGAGAGCACATTCTCAAGGTCACTCCCATCCTGCATCTGGCAAACAGATTCACATACAACACCTTGGGTATTTGGGGACTTACGCAGACCCTATTTCATTTTGGTTCTGGAAATGAAACTATCAATCATATAGTAATATGCAAAGTCAGAACCTGCTTAGGTCATTTATTCCAGTGCTTTCCTCAACACTAGAGATTTCTTTTTTCCTGTTCCAGAATATTGCCTGTCAAAGCGTAAGCTTGTTGCTGCTTATCCAGTGCAGTGGGAACACTGAGAACAAGTTATTCCCTTTCTCTTACAAAGCCTTCTTAAAAGGACAGATATCACACTGCTATCGGTCGTCTTTTCTTCAGCCTGAATATACCCCATTATTTTACCGTTCTTCATAGATCAGGCTTTCTAAAACTTACAGCATTCTCAGTGCTCATCTGTGGGGTATTTCCAACCTCCAGGTTCTTTAAGCCGAGTGCTAGCTGGACTTTACCTGTGGCCTTACATGAAGTTATTCTTTCACAGCTGGTGTTGCCTTTTTTTTTTTTGACATCACATGAGACACTGAATGTCATGTTCAACTGTAAACTAGGGAAAATCTCATTTCTCAGGAACAAGACATTTTACCCTAATGTAAAGGAAGATCAGACTGGTTAAACACAATTTGATCATGATAAGCTGTGATATTCTTGCCATTGTCAGTAGACTCACATTTAGCTCTAACTATGCATACCTCAGACAGTTTGATTATTTATTCCTGCATTTTTTGTGCATCCAAGCTAAGGTGATGGGCCACATATTTCAGAGTTTCTCATTTACTATTTTCTACAAGAGGTATGAAACTTCCCCCATTTGCAGTCTTCAGGTATAATTTGTTGTAACCCCTGTATTGGCAAAGATAAATGCTAGTGGTTTTCCGATTACTTCAGCCAGTCCTTTAGAAAACATCAAACTCATCTTAAGTATATGCTAACCTGTTCTTATTTTGCTCAAGGCAAAATAAGAATATTATAAAATAAATATAAAATAAACATAAAATATAAACATATATAAAAATATAAATATAATAATGAAAAATAATAATATAAAAATAATATAAAATAAAATAATATCTTACCCCTTTGATAACAGTAATTAATTAATTTTGTGCAAGGCATATGCTGACCGTTTACGTTAAATGAATATTGATGAAAACATGCACTGTGCACTTTTGCTTCAGTAGACTGCTTTCCCTTTCCATTGCGTGAAAGCCCAGGCCTCTCTTACTCCTGATATACGACTGCTTTTATCCCCAGTCCTCCTGTGCTAACTCTAGAAGTTAGATCCAGCTTCCTCTTTCCTTGTGCTTCAGTTCAATGAAGAGCCTATGATACAGGGTAGTTTCAAGCAGCTCTTCTCATGCACTGCAGCAGACTCTACACCCTGACAGAAACACCCTGAGAAATCCAGGAGTACTCATTCCAGTGCTGCACGCTGACAAAGCAGAGTGTAAATCTCAGTGTAATGCCCCCAGCAGCAAGGCATAGAGTGGCTGGAAAATCCTATCTGGTGTCCAAAAGCGATTTTAATAAATGTGCTCAGACTTCTTATGTAGGCTTTCATTTCTCCAATCAGGAGATTGGAGGTACACGCAGAAGGTTGTAGGAACAAACTGACTTCTGTAGCTGGATATGGAAGTAGCTGGTGATAGCAGTTGTAGATGAAGACAAGGAGAAGAAATAAGTCATAGACTAGACTTGCAATGATAGATAGGGTGGAGAAAAACATGGAGAGACATCTGTACCCACCTTGTGCAGGGAAGTTCTCTCCACCAGTTGGAAAGGGGAAGGGTCTATGCGGCAGCTGTCGAAGCACACATTCTTGTCCAGCTCCTCCTGTTCCCAAGCATCTATCTGACACAAGAAAGAAGAGGAATCACTCTTACAGTAATCAGCAGCGTCACTGTCTTGTGTACCCAAACTAGTCCCTTTCTCCTGTTAATGCTTCTTCCTTCCTATGTAGATCATTCATCTTGCCCGTTATATCACACCCCTCAGGTTTCCCATCCCTTCCTTGCCAGATGTCAAGTCCCTATGGAAACAGAGCAATTCCAGTACCTCAGAGGTTTTCTGAGAAGGTGAGGTTTTGCTCCTTCCTGCTTAAAGAGGGAGTGAACATCTTAGCTTTCGTTTCTGCGTGCATCTTCCCCTTGTCATTGCAAGATAATAGTTCCTTTGTGTAAAAAATGAAGGAACACACAGACCCACAGAAAGATTTAGGTGAGGGGGTACTGTGGAGGTCTCTAGTCCAAAACCCTGCTCACAGCAGAGCTGACTTCAAAGCTAGATCAGAACAATCTCTTCTCTTATTGAGTGAGACTTGCCCGCTGTGCAACTCTAAGAAGAAAATGGCTTTAGCTATGGCTTTATGTGGCAATCGCTGAGGTTGTCGGAGTTCAGGAAGTATTGCAAGTGATAGGAAATGGGCAAAAGAAGCACTCAATTAATGTCACTCGCTTTCTGCATCCAGTCTTACCTCTTCTGGCCTCATTGTGTCAATGACTTCCACTGGTTCCTGTAGGAGAAAACACTGTTCAGGACAGGCAAAGAGCCCACAGTTTCACAGAGTACAGAAAGGAAAAATTTGCACAGCCTCCTCACCCCTTGTGATCCCCTTTTCTTTCCAAATGGTATGTTACTGAGTGTTTAGATTTTCTTTATATGCATGGTAAGGTGTACTCTGTACTTGCTGTGCTTCCCTTGCCAATGAAGATTGACTATGGAATGCCAGTGGAGCAGTTCAGGTGCCTAAACATGGTCATCTAGTACTGCTTTAGATGCACTCAGATGTCCCATATGGGGTCCAACCACTGCCCTAGAGTGGATGAGTCTCCCGTAGGCTCTGTATGATATCCACCAACCCTGTGAAGGTATGTCAGATACCCAAGGGCATCTAATGTGGCACAAGGCAAAGGCATTTTTTCATTTTTATCTGGTCAAAACTGGTTGCCAAATGGAATAGAACTGCACTTTATTCCAGGTTAGCCAAAACAGCATTAAGTTATTCACTGAGAAAAAGATGCCCACACTCAATCATGATGGTAGCCTTGACACCTGAGCACAGATGGCTCTTTAGGAAAATGCACACTCCTTAACAGTAATCACACCCTTTCTCCTTGGAGAGAGTTCTCCACTGATGCTGTCAGAGTTGAGGACTGTAAGTGTGTTCACACTTTGGCCAAACACCGAATGGCTCTGAGTAGTAGGTTCTATTTCCATTGCATTCCCTTCCCTCTTCAGGATACTACTAGGCTCTCTGTATCCCTAACCTGGACGGCGCTCTCTGTTTCAAGTGGACGGTTGTAATGGCACAAAAGCTGCTGGATCAGTTGCCTCAGACTCCTGAAATTGCCTGAAGGATGAAAACAAACATGTGGATAAGAGAGAAGAACAAGTGAGAGACAAAAATACAAAGCCCCATGCCCATGTCCTTGCCCAAGGCAGGCTGGGAAATAATATGAGGGACATGGTATATGACAGGGCTGAGCCAGTCACAATCTAGCATTCAATTTGTAAGATGGTGTCTGGGACATGCCAGAGTAAATATTCCCATGCAATATCTTTTCCTCAAGGAGAGGAAACAAACCATTGCAAAGTAGCCCTTGCAGATAATATTCATAGATCAGTGTCCCTGAAGAAAAAAACCCAACAAACCAGAAGCAAGACTGCTAACGCAGCAAACAATCTGATACAGGGGATAAACTGCTATGACTAGAGGTTTCTGCAGTCCGCAAAGAGAATGTGGTTTGGAGGATGAGTATGGAAAGGGGAGGTGAGACTCTGGAAATGACATCAAAGACAAAACATATCAACAGCCTGAATGTGACAGGTACAAAGGGGTGAGGAGTCCATGGGTTGTGCCAGCAGTGTGATGGCGGGAATGAAAAAGACTGCAGAATAATTCTCCTAGGCAGGACAGTCAGGAATTAGCAAAGAGGAGGAGATAGAGTTCGGTGCTGTTGTGAAGTGGACAAGACTGTGGAGGAAGGTTGGTCAGAAACAATGACAGGCTGTGAGCCAAACTAAAACTTATGGCAGGGAAAGCCTCGTGAAGCCACCCCTGCTCCGCTTCCTTCTGTCACTCCCGGATCACTCAGTACTAGCTTCATGTATAATGTCTCACACACTGTCCTTGGTTTGATGTGATTCTTTTTCTGATTTGGTAAGGAAGGTGGATAGCTGTCCCACCACTCTACTGCCCTGGAAGCATAACGTGGATTTTCCTGTGCCTTAGAGGTGTAGCCATACATGAGTGGTGTTAAGGAACCAGAGTGTGCTATATGCTGTACTACATGCTAACCTTTGGGTCCCTAAAAACACAAGCCTCTGTCACTGACAGGCGCAAGGCCCTGTCCTCTGTATTCATTCTCAAGATTGGGCTACACCGTGCTTACTCACTCTCTGCATATTTCAAGACATATAAAGGAAAAAAAACCCCACCATCCTGCATCAAGTATACATTATATATGAATCAAAAATGAGCGATGAGTACAGTCTTGGAAGCAAAGCTAATATAGGCCTGGGTGGCACACAAAGAACACAATACATCAGTGTTTTTCCATCGTATTCATGTAGCTGAATCAAAGAGATGTGTGTCCAAGGGAGGAGCTGGTCAGCTTTGGAGATGGCTGAGCAACAGCCTAAGCTACTCAAAAAAACAAGTACAGATGTTTAGCTCTCAGGCTGCTTTTCCCAGCAAAATTCATTCATGGGGTGAAGGAGGCAAGAGATGGGACCCTTTCATGCAGAATCTCCAGAAAATGGCCAAGGAGATGTTATTGCAAAGGATGGAGTGGGGAGTACTGACAGAGAGAGAGAAGCCTGCGTGGGCCTACTTTTGCCACGCTCTCTGAGGGATCACAAACAGAGGATACTTCCAGGTACGTTACACTGATGTTGAGGTGCATTAACAAAATACCTTTAATACAGGAGCAGAAGAGAAAGCTCCTTCTCTCAGTCTCTGGGAAATCAGCACCTCGCACAGGCGTGTACACACAGTTAGCATGAAAGCTTCCACAAGCTGGCTAGGATGGGGCTGAGGCATGCCAGAAGTTGTCATACCTGGGAGTTGCTGTGGCTCCAAAGTTTGTTTAAGAGGACTTGTCGGGCCATTGGGCTCCTCTGGGTAACTGGGAGTGGGACTTGGGGGCCGAGGCAGCTGTTATGGAAAGGAGAGAAGATAAAGTCCACCCTGTGTCATTTCTTTCTCAGCCTCTCCAAAGGCTGCTTCTTAAGCAGTCTCTGTGTTGCAGTCTCTCCACTTCTGTCCCTCACCTCTCCCTTCTCATCTGTATCCTCATCCTCATCAACATAAGCAAAAGATTCATGCTTCAGCTTTGGCAGGGTTGCCCACGGTCCCTTGCTGTGCCCATCGTAGGGTGCCTCATACAGCTTCTGCTGCATTTCTCTGTTGAGGAGCCGTCGCCGTTCTGGGCCTATATGTCTCTGGAGGAGAGCCTGCAGTTCAGATCGCTCTACAGACCCCAGAAGGATCATGGTCTCTGCATAACACAGAGCAGAGAAGCCATTAAGCCACTTCAAGGTTTTGGATGTCCCCTGCCACACACTGCCCCTTCCTCCCTCCAACCTCTTCAAAGTGCTTGGACTCGTACTATCTAGAGCTATACGAGAGTCATTGACCAGCGCTGCTAGTTGCTGCTAATGCACTGTGGGGCTGTGGGAAGCTCACCATCACCGCTCCTCAGCACCACATCAGAAGCAGGCTCTTTACGTATGCAAGGTTCCTCCCTGTTGTCACAGTTCAGTCCACAACCTTCCCACACACCTCCCTTACCTGCTGTATCTGCGTCACTGCCCACACTCCAGCTTACCTGTCTGACCAGCTGCAACAGCTTTCCATCACACATCAGCCATAGCGGAAGATTTTTAGGAGGATATTTTACGTAGTGGGTCACTCTGTCTCCTTCGTAGCATGTAATTTGAAAGCTAGCTTCTTTGGCTCTTTAAGCTGAGAAAGTCTCCAGCAAGGACCAGTTTCTCCGCATTGCTTACCTGGTGAGTCCACCAAAGGCAAAGTCTTAACAGTGGTGCTTTGGAGTAGAGTTTGCAAGTCTCGGTATTTACAGTTGGAGGAGACGAATTTCACATCTTGGACCATAATGTCCTCAACAAAGATATTGTATTTGCTGTGAATTTATGGACAATAAGGTGAAGAGTTAGCATATCGAAAATGTCTAGCAGATAAATTTCTTAAAGAAATATATAAATGACCACTTTTTAAATAGTGTGCTCAGTACAGTTGCTAAATAATCTTCTGTGAGAGTAACCACAGAGGACTTTCTAACAGGATCAACACAGATTCACTGGATTTTCATCACAGTTGTATTCTACTCCATTACCCCTCACCATAAAAATACACACATATATATACATATATGTATAGATGTTTTATATATACATACCTATGTAAATTATATATACTAGAGAGAGGAAGAAATGTATATGAATAACTGAATTTTGTTTTTAGCAAAATATCCAAATAAAGTGATATTCCAAACATTTGCTGGAGAAAAAAAAAAATCCAAACCCCACTAAATTCAGAAAAAAATGGAAAATGAGACACTTGATTTTTAAATTTTTAACCTGAAGCAATTTAGTAATATTAACAGAAATTCAGTAACATTGCAGATTATTCAAACCTGTGCTTTCAGTGAAAAAAAGATGACTTTTCTCCATTTCTGTGTATGAAGCCTAATTCTACTCCACCACTTGTTTTTTCTCACTCCAGGCCTATTCTGCCTTTTTATTTTCTACGTAGTACTATCCCCTTTCCATGACCTTTTATTTTCCCATGGTCTCATCCTCTTCTGCTTTATTTCTTTGCCACTCCCCACCTCCATCTCTGTTTTACTACTATACCTTATGTGATTCCAGCCCAGGTCTGGCAGGTAGGGTAACTTCTTCACCTGGATGATGCTATCATAGAGGCTGGGCTGCAGACTCTGAGCCACCATGTTGGCAAGAATGACAGCCACCATCATGGGGAGGATGTGAGAGATCTGACCTGTCAGCTCGAAGCAGATCACAGCAGTGGAGACAGTGTGGCTCACTGCTCCTGTCAGAGCTGCTGCACCTTTCCCAGGTAGGGTGGAAAAGGAATAGGGAGAGAAGACTGTCATACAGAAACAGCATGTCACGTCAACCAGGAAAGTCATGGGGATGGGACCAGGCGAAGAAAAAGAAAGACATGGAGACTCACCAATGACAGCATACCCTCCAGGTAAGATTTGATAGACAATACCATCGAAGAGGATCCCGTTAGGAAAAAGTGATGCCATGATTTCCCCAATAAGACGCCCAAATGCAGCACCTGGAAAATATCACTGACAATTATGGAATTAACATCTAAGGAACAGCCAGTCTGTGCTGTGCAGCTATGCTGGGCAATCACTTGAGTATTTTCTAACAGAAACAAAATCAAAACATACATTGAAATGACACTGAGGACTAAAGAGTAGTTCTCAGTTACAGAATATAGAAGTTAGACTCCAAGAGGACAAAAAGGTACTAAGGCAGGTAAATACAGTTGACCCCTCATTCTTCCACTTAGGCACACCAGGCACAGTGGTATTTGTGATTCCCAGGTGGGAGGAAATATTTTCAGAATATGTACAATGTCAGTCCAGATCACAGTTGAGGCCCTTCACACACTCATTCTATGAATGTCCGAACCCTAGAATCACAGCTTAGGGAAGAGTTTAGGTGGGAAGGGATTTCTGGAGGTCTTATTCTGACCCCTGCTCACAACAGGGCTAATTTCAAAATGCGATCAAGTCACGCAGGGCCTTGTCCAGACAAGCTTTAAAAGTCTGCAAGGGTGGAGATTCTCCAGCCTTTCTGAGCACCTTAACCAAGGAAAAAACTTTTTTCTTATGTCCCATCAGAATTTCCCGTTGCAACTTGTGCCTTTACCTCCTATTTACTGTGTGTCTTTAAGAGAAGTCTTTCTGTCCTCTCTGCATCCTCCCCTGCTGCATTAGGTGGTGAAGGCCGCAGTTAGATCCCCTCTTGGCCTTCCCTTCTGCAGACTGAACAAGCCCAACATCCTCAGGCTCTCCTTGTTTGTTTTGTGCGCCGGCTCCCCAGCAATCTCAGTGGCCTCCACTGGACTCGTTGCACTTTGTCGAAATCTCTTGTATTGGTGGACACAGAATGGCACGATATTCCAGAATTGTGTCCAAAAATGCTGAATGCAGGGAAATAACCAATTTCTTTGCCTTGCTGGCTAGGCTTTTCCTAATAGAGCCTTGTTTGTGGTTAGCCTTCATCACTGCAAGGGCATACTACTGACTCATGTTCAGTTGCTGTCTGCCAGAACCCAGAGGTCCTTAGCACACACCACTTCATTTAAGAGCTGTGGATACTTAATGCTGAACTTCATGAGCTTGTATACTTTAGTTTAACATAGCCTCTCTTTCTTAACATTAGCGTCATATTCTTTTTAATTTTTGGTCTTGGAATTAAAACCAGTTAAAACCCAATAAGCTCCCATATGTTACCATATTTCAGTCAGAAGAAGTGAATAAGTGGTGGATTACATTGCAGGCATAGTTTTGAGGTTATCTCTTCTAGTTGGCCTTTAGGGGGGAAGGGAGCAACTACTACTAATTGTAGGATGAGAGTTTCTGTGTAGATGAAGAGGCAGAGAAATTAGAAGGCCGTGGCTCAGCATTCCTCCCCATAGTGTGGCTTTCCTTATGTAAAAGGACAGAGATTTTCTCCTTAGCATTTGGATTTGGGGGGTGGGAAAATGATAAAAGGAGAGACTCAGAGGCTGGTATATAGACTGCTAACCAAGCTTGTCATAGACATCAAGTGATGACTCCTCATCCACTAGAAGAAACCTACTGGGTATGTACGCAACGTCTCTCTTACCCTCTCCACCTGTCAGACCTATATGCTGCAACACAAAATTGAAACTCACCTAGAACAAAAACAGGCATGAAGCCTCCACAGGGGATTGGCATCGTGGTAGCAATGACAGACATCCAGAACTAGAACAGAGGCAGAGGGTGCAGTCGTTACTGAGCAGCAACAGCATTTCCTGCAGCCCCACTCTACTGCCCAGCCTGTGAAGCCTCGAGGAGACATGTTCTGAGGGATCTGGCAGTTCAGCCAGAAAGTGAAGGGTAAAAGGGCTATGGGGTGTGAAGGGGAGCTAGAGGAACTCTGGCAACACACCAACACTGATGCAAGGGACTTCTGGGCAACTGCTGTGGTGGTGGGGAAGCTGAGTCACCATGGGGATGGACGAACCTGAGAACTCCTTTGCCTTGGACCTCAGCAACTGAGATTTCTTACTGCTCCAAACAGCTTAGCTTTTCATAGAATGTGGTTGTCAAAATTTCACAGACTCAGAAAGATTTCAGTGCAAAGCAAGCTCTGGAGTTCTCTCCCCCAACTCCCTGCTCCCAGAAGGGCTAATTCCTAAGTTAGATCAGGTTGCTCAGGGCCTTGTCCAGGTGAGTTCTGAACATCTTGAAGGGTGGAGATTCCCCAGCTTTTCTGGGCATTTCTGCCACTGCTGACCCACGCCCCAGGGAGAATTTTTTCCTGAAGTCCAACTGTCATGTTTCCTTTATTAGCACTTGTGTCTCTTCCCTCGTCCCATCACTATGTTGGGCAAAATGATGACATCTGTCCTGGTACTGCTAAGACCAATTCAAATGCTGACTTAGCCCAGCACATATAGACTTCTGGAGGCAACAGCCTAATCTTACAAACACCTCAAAAGCCAATGTGCTCAGACTTTCTCAGGCAATATGACGAGATTTCCACAGTTGAGGGAAACACAGAGCATGCTGCTGTTTCAAAAGCTTGTACAAAGAAGTGTACTGGCAAGATGTCCCTTGCAGCAGCAGTATCATCCATAGGAGAGAGACGACCATGGTCCAGCACATCAAAAGCAATAATTTCAGGTACTTCAGGACCATATTCTCCTCAGAGTGGGCAAATCCTTCCTGTTCAAGGTCCACCTTTGAGGAGGCAATGCCTCTGCAGACATTGTTGTAGCTGTAGACAGTGAGTTTGGTGAGAGGAAATCCACCCAAGACAGCTTTACTGCTGTAATCCTCATAGGATGGTTGGCATAAAAGGGAAAATGAAGCCAGGATGTAGTCTTCCATTTAGGAAAGCCCTCTACAAAGGTCACAAAGAGCCAGCAGAACAGCATCTCTCGGCCCATGGTGGAGGAACATGCTGTGAGGATGGGTTGGACCATCAATTTGATAATGGCTGTTGCTCTGCCTTCCATAAGCCATTTGTATAGTCCAGAGGAGAAGTTTCTGGCTGGCTACAGAGGCCAGCAAGCTGCAGAAGTGGAGTACTGCTAACTAAGCTCTGTCTTTGCAGCACCGAACCCAGGCCAAATACGGCTGAGAATTGGGACTATCGTGCAGTGGAGAATCAGGCCAAGTCTTTGCCCAGAGTTGAAACAGCGGTTTCTTTTTTTATGATGTGGTCTATCCCAACTCTGAATATATCCAGTAGAAAATAAACTGCTTGGAGCAGTTATCTAGTGAGTTGAGGAAGCCTTTAGTTAATGGGACAAGGCCAATGAATCTAGTGTCTGAGGATACAACTCTTCCAAAGGAGAAGAGATGGGCTCAGGATAGATACACCATGTAGTCCATCCCTCTTTTATTCAAGTAAATGAGACCTTATCTGCTTGATACACTATAATCAGAATTATCACAGAAGCAGCACCCTTAACTGCCTGTCAGAAACTTGATGCGGTGCTTTACTTTAGGTGGAATCAGCTGTGTCAATCAATCACTGATGTCCATTCCTGATCTACTGAAATGTTCAACTGATGTTGCAAGGTGGTCTCAGCTCTTTTGCTTGCTCCTTTGCAACAACAACAAAAATCACCATTTCTATGGTATTTTTACCCTTTTATCTCTCCCCCCCACTTAGGAAAACCTCTTTCTTGCTACTTGTATTTTGAGTACTGGAATATAATGTTTTCTTCTTTCAAATCTCTTCTCTTGCTCTGTCATGTGTCAGTTACACAGCTGCTCCGTTCAGTTGCAACTTCCACAGACCATGTCAGCTCAGAACATTTAATCCCCTGTTGCTTTCTGAGAAGTGAGCAAACCTGTTTTTAGCTGCGTTTCTCCATCAAGTTACGGTACTGCTAACAAATCCTTGAGCCTCACACAACTATAGATTGTGTTTGCATATTCTTATTTGTCTCCTATCTGTAATCAGGAGTACTAAGTAGACTGTATCAGACTTTATTTAGACCAAATATAAATTATTTGAGAGCTTTTTACTCAATTACTGGCTTTTCTGGAACTTGAGAAATCTTTCCTGACGTAGTCCTCCCTACCAACACAGTGGGCACTGAAGGTCATTCAGCAGGATGCATGAGGAAGATGACCTAGGAAGCAGTGAAGGATGTCACTCTATTAAAGCCAGGAAAGTATTCCCTAATAATTTTAGTAATCTTGCATTCAAGACGGGCAAAAATCACTTCAAAAGATGCAAGACCCCATTTCAGTTGTAGTGCTTCATTCAATACCCAGCAAGTACTCATTGGCAGTTCACAAACTATTTTACAAAGGATCAAGAACATTCACTCTGAGTGGAAAAGGGTTATGGTGAACTGGGTTTCCTACCTTCATGAGGAAGAAAAGCAGGATGATGATGAAGACACTGACTTTGGGATGGATCCAGGCAGCAGATTTCCCTAGGATCTGCGGGTCCCCTGTGTATTTTGCCCAGGTATAGTTATCAAAGAGAGAGCTGATGGCTTCTCGTGGCATCAACTAAACAGCAAAAAAACCCAGGCATGAACCATGAGATTAGATGGAGTAAATATTCTACCCCTGTTCCAAGAAAGTGGAGGAGATTTTTCCTTCGGTAATTCATAATTATGAGACTTAATTCACATTTTTAGTCTTCAGGAAGAGAGACTTTACCTGAACCGGTGAAAGGATAACTACTTTCGCACATGGGGTAACATCTTCCTTATTACTTGCTTAGGAGAGTGTACCTTTTCCAAGTTTTATAGGAAGGAGACAGCAGAGATCATAAGTCTCAAAATATAGTCCCTCCTCAGTCCAAACTCCTCCCAAATCTTTCTTCCCCTTTCCATGACATGAAACTTTATGGTTTATTGGGGCACAGGATAAGGGGAGACTGTTCCGCAGAACTGCACGGAATTGCAAATACACATCCCACTCTCACCTCTCCTGCCATGAACTGCCCAAATCCTGGAGGAAAGGTCACCGTCGCTATAAGGAAGGTTATAACCCCAGGGTATATGAGGCGGCTGAAAAGAAAGAAAAGTTTATTAAAATATAACCTCACATTCTTTTCTTGTAGCACTATCACTTCAGGACTATGAACTCTTATTTCTGTGAAAGCTCTCTGCCACATCTGTAGCCATTGCTTTGGAGTGCTGTTACTGGCAATTTAATGCCCTGCCCCACTGATCATCACCATTCACAGAGAGTTCAGCTGTCAGCAAAGCCATTCTTCCCAACAGAATTAATGTAATGGAAGGGATGGAGGGAGAGAGGGATGTACAAAATGCACAGACTTGAATACATGGGGGGGGGGGGGATGCGTATTTACAATGATGTGTTGACCTATTGTCAAAAGCCAGCACCTCCTCCATTCGTCCTGTTTATGCCAGTCTTGCCTCTTCATCCCCCATGCAATGTATCCCGTCCTAGTGTATTTATATGTAGGGGTTTTTTATACATTTATGCATGCATCCCCCATCGCAGTAATTCTTATGAGAAAAACTGCTTTTCTTTCCGTTGAATTGCTGACTGTCACAATTTTTGCGAAGGTGTCCTTGGTGGCTAGCGGGTCTAGCTGTGCTGGGCTAGTGGGGCATAACTGGACAGCAAGCTGCAGCCATCTGTGTTTTCCTACTGCTGTGTCCAGTCCCAGGATGGGTTTCTGGGTACACCGTGACACTTCATGGGCACTAAGACAACATGACTCTAAGCTGCCTTCATATCCTGGACTAATCCCGTCAGGCCTCCCCTGACAAATTACTGTGTTCCCTACAGGAAGTTCTGGCTGAGATGCTGTGGTATTCAGGAAGACCAAACATAACCTTTAATTTCTTTCAGTCTAAGAACCTACAAAATTCTGAGAAATTGGCCAAAAGTTTAAAGTAAATTCCTGCTTTTCTGGCTCTGCTCCACTTGTCTATTAACTTTGTTTGATCACTCTGCTGGTGCTTGTGGGTAATGCTACTTAATGAAGAAAGACAATTTTTCGTCCACGTAATAAATTAAGTTAGTTTGAGCTTCTCTTTAAGTAGTGGTTTGCTTCTGCTCAGATCTGCAACTTGCTAAGAAATGTAGGTCCTCCACACCTCTCAACTTAAAAAATTCTCATAGCATCAGATCTCTTCTGTAAAGAGACTGAAGAGATTTACAGTTAGCCACCTTTTCTTCTTCAAGTTATAACTTTGGAGGTTATAACTTTATTAGAGAGGGCAAAAAAGTATCTTCAAGTGACCTGTAAAACCTTTATTGCTAAGATTTCTATTTTGTTTTGCATTTCTCTTCCATGCTGCAATTCACACCATTTGGTTACTATCAGTTTCAGCTTTCGGTTGCTTCATGCAGTAATTGCAATGCTGCAGCACATTCTTTACATTTTTGCCTACATTTTGATTTTAAAAAATTAGATTTTAAAGACACAGATTTCAGTTGTATTTCATTTTCTTAAATATAAGTGATGTTGAATTTATTTTTTACAGATTCTAAAAAAAATAAGCAGAAGCAGCATGATCTTAAGAAGTATAATCATTGATTTTCTAATTAAAAACATTTTCTGTCTGATCAGTAGTTTCCCTTGTCTTCTTGTCCTGGTTTTGGCTGGCATAGAGTTAATTTTCATTCTAGAAGCTGGCATAGTGCTATGTTTTGGATTTAGTATGAGAATAATGTTGATAACACACTGATGGTTTAGTTGTTGATGAGCAGTGCTTGCACTGATCAAGGACTCTTCAGCTTCCCATGCTCTGCCCAGTGCACAAGGAGCTGGGAGGGGGCACAGCCAGGACAGCTGGCCCAGACTGGCCCAAGGGCTATTCCATACCATATGGCGTCATGCCCAGCATAGAAACTGGGGGAGTTGGCCGGGGAGCAGCGATCGCTGCTCAGGGACGGGCTGGGCATCAGTCAGTGGGTGCTGAGCAATTGCATTGTGCGTCACTTGTTTTGTATATTCTTTTATCATCATCATTATTATTATTGTTTTCTCTTCCTCTGCTGTCCCATTAAACTGTCTTTATCTCAACCCACGGTTTTTACTTTTTTTTCCCAATTCTCTCCCCCATCCCACTGGGGCGGGCAGAGGGTGAGCGAGTGGTTGTGTGGTGCTTAGTTGCCGACTAGGGTTAAACCACCACACCTCTTAATGAATATTACAGAGTCTCCATTCTAAATCAGGAAGCTATCCGAAACTATTGGGGCTGGTCAAGAAGAAAATCCAGCTCAGAACAAATTCTCTTGATGTTTGCAGATATCTTATTCTCATATAATTTCAGTTTCTTGTATTTTTACTATCGTACACTTGAAATAGTTCTACTAGCTTCCAGAAAGCATTTTTTTACTATCCAATATCAGTAAGGTATAAAAATCTGGTCCCTAAAAAGAATATCTTCAAAGGCACTCACTATTTGGTGAGAAACCGGCTCAGAGCTGTATGGCGCCGGATGCATAGGACCACTTGGCGATTGAGATAAACAAAAAATGCTCCAAGGAATCCAGAACATATCCTAAAGTGGAGAAAATGAAATAAAATGCTATCAAACAACAGATAATACACAAACCATCAACCAAGAAACTGAGTTTAGGTGTTTTTCATCTTCAGCTCTTTATGAAGTCTTTTAAATGTCACCCAGAGGGTTACTGCTACAGCAACTCACTTGAAGACATTCACTCCCTGATGAAAAGGGGAGAGATTATTTTGGGCCTCTCTGTCACACACAATGCCATTTTACCACTTAAATTTTCTCTTGCATAGAGGGGGAAATCTCATCGATAAAAACTTATAAAATAATCCGTAAAAATAATCTATAAAAAAGGACTGACAGATCTCAGTGGGGGCTGGAGAAGAGCAACTGGGCAAAGACCAGTATTGTCAGAACTTAGACATCAGGTTGGAACAGGAAATAGAAAAAAATGAAGGAAGTTTAACTCTGATTCAGCAAAATTATATACCTACATCAAATATTAGAAGTAATAGCAACTCTTGTGCCTAAAGCAAAGTATGTCATCTCTGTGATCCTATAGGATCACTTAGGCCTATGTTTCTGATCCTAATTAAGCCAAAAAAAGTATAGTTGTCTAAGAACTGGCCTTGATCCTTGTGCTCTCTAGCTTAATGAGACCTGGATAAATAGGGCCTAATAGTGAAAGGTGAAGAAAAAAAAAAAAGAATGAAAAAAGAGAGCATTTAGAATTGGTAAGGGGAAGTATTATTTTATGTGGCAAATAATTAGCCCTCAGAATACTGAGGATAAACATATAACATTTTCATTCTATTAATTTTTCAACTTAACGGAATTTTCCTTTCTTATATGTTATGCAGGCCTTTGCCAAATCTAATTCAAAGATTAATTTAGCTTACTTAAAAAGTTGTATGTTGAAAAAATCCTGCTTGATCATTTAAAAATTGCATAGAAACAAGTTTAAACTAAATATAAAGCTGTTCACAGAAAAAACACGTCCAATGAGCTTCTCTTAAATATTTTAAGCCAGCACTATTTAGCTACTGTTAAAATAGACCAGTCCCTTAGGCAATATAAGCTGAAAGGCTCCACAGTGAGCTGAATTTCTTTATAATACTTTATATTAAAAAACAGATCCCTCCATTCCTGCCTATCCATTTGTCAGTAAAAGAGAAGTGCTCCTCTTGTACACCTTTTGCAAATTAACAACATTTGCTGACGCAGAAGAACAAGATCTACCTGTTGATAGTGCTTGGGTTGGCTCAGTTTTTTTGTCCTATCTGAAAGTGAAGAAATACGTTGGATAGAAAGAGAGTTCAACTTTGAGACTTAATGTTAAGAGAATTTGGAGCATTCCATGTTGGCATCAGGACTTTCTCCAAGACTATCCAAGTCTTTAGCTTTTTTTCTTTTAAACTACCACATTGGACAACCAGGCATTTGAAAGCATTTCACAGTTGTCATATATTCCTTTCCTAGCCTATGTACAGTACTGCAAAAAACCAGCTCTGCCAACTCTGTTCAAAACAGAATGACAAGAAGTTTTGCATTCTATCAAGCTGTAAATCATAAGGATTACCTTTGTCCTTGCCAGTCTAAACAAATAGATCCCCCCAAGTTCAGTACGCAAGTAATTTAAGGAGAAGAATAAAGTGGATACATATTACTAGCAAAAGCTCCTGTATATTCATAGATTTTCAACATATTTGATGTCTTCAAAAAATCACACTTGAGTTCATATTCAAGTAAATGAATATGAGAGCAGCCTACTAAAAGGAGCTGGAAAACCTTAACTATATTTCTGGTCTTGGTTCCAGGTCTTGCAACAGGATGTATTCACAATGCCAGCACAGGTATTTGTTCCTTCAGCGTATTCCCTTCACTAATTCTCTGCAGTGATTTCCCTGGAGCCTCTCTGAAGCTCTAACCCAAGACTTTTCCTCACAGCAATTCCAAACTCAGTTTTTCTCTAGTATTTCCCAATTCTCTTCTAATTTTTCTTAAGCTCATTCCTTCTTTTCCCAAAATTTCCTCCACAAGTGTAACCAGCGCAGATATCTCCATGAATAAAATAAAACCGATGCTCATCTTAATAAAGTAACTGGTTTTCTCACTGGATCCAATTACAGTTCCGTTACCCTTGCCACCATGTCAAGTGTACCAACCTCTCGTGAAAAGGATAACCTTTCCCTTTTAAAGGGAAACTTCCTGGTTAAATCTTTTGTCCCATTTTTGTCAAGCGAAAAGGCCGCACTTTTTGGGTCAGTTCATTTGGGGATGCCATCAACATGGTTAAAAGGCCATTCAGTAAAACTATACCCAGAACCTAGACTCAGCTAGACTTACATTTTTTCCCCCAGAACTTAATTTCTGAAAAAGATATATGGAAAGGAAATAACAAACAGCTTGATAATACCCACATTTCCTTCCTTATCCGTTGTGTTACATGGGCACCATTTCTGAAGGAGGAATCCCAACACGCAGAGGCCTTAATTGTGACAATCAAACTGTTTAAAAGAGCTGTAACTGTTTTGCAAAAGAATTCCTAACAGAGCTCACATGACAACCTTTGTAGAGCGAGGAGCCAGGCTCCCGGGAACTTACCCTATTACAGCAAATGCTGGCAGCTCTTGCAGATCAAAGGGGAAATCCATGCGGAAGTTCGTTCTGAACAGGGCTGTGATGGTAACTGTGAGAGAAGAAAGAGGTAGAGGAGGAAAGGGAATAATGACTCTCAAAACTCTCTTGGCTGAGGCAGGCATTGCTTACATAGCTGGAGAAGCTGTGTCACACACAGTTGTGATTGCCTTCTAGACACAAAACTCAGATCCTCTCTGAAGTTATATCTGCAAAATTTTTGACTGGTACCAAAAGAATGAAAGTCTTAGAAATCAGAGATGGAAAAAATCCACTAAGAACCATCTTCTCCAGCTCACCTATCCTGGTAGTGTTGCACTGCTAAAATGACTCAGATGTTGAAACCTGTCCTGCTTTACCTGGAGGCACCTAATTGCGTGGAAACAGTAAGTATCTGTATGCCAATAGGTGAAGTACAAATTATGAATCTAGTGCAGCGTGGAAATGCAGCTGAGTGAGGATGGCTATAAATCCCAGCTTGCCCTGGGTGAAGGAATTGTTTGCCCAATGAGGAAAGAAAAGAAGCAGTGAAAATCTAGCATTACATGATAATTACAGGAGGCATTAATTACTTGTTAATTGGTCAGACAGGACCAGGTTTAGAGCAATGATTTAATCAGATCTCCGTGGGTTGCATTACCTAAGATAGCTAAGCCTGTCTAACAGCATGCTACTATCCAAAATGGGAAGATCTTACTGTTACTTACTCTTACTTACTTACTTAACTCTTACTCTTACTCTCCCTGTCTCTTCACCCTATTCCTTCCCTCCCGGTTGCACGGTTCTCCCCTCTCATTGGGCCCACTCTGACACATGTCAAAGCCTTCACTGAGTTCTTTTACCTCTTTAAAACCTATCAGAAAACCTATCTGCTCTTTTCCTGGATTAGTCCTCTGCCAAGGCAGTGAGTTGAATGGAGGGGTCCAATGAACACAGAGGTGGTACAAGGGAGAGGTGGAAGAACAGTCAGGGAGGGAAGATGGTGAAAAGCAGGATATCCTCTTTTTTTGTTAAATCAGCCCAAGAAAGGGATCATCTCAATTTACTTTGAGAAAACAGATAGTCCAAGCCACTACATGACAGTGCATTAAACGTATAGTAGGGCTCGCTTTCAAAGATTTTTGCCACAGCATGGCAAAGATGACCAGGGCAAAGGGAAACAGTCACAGCACTTAGTCTGACTCTTCCTAGGTTCCCTCTCTACTCCCACAAGACAGAAAGAGATTCCTACAGAAAGATTCATCCCACCTATCTTCATCCTCTTTCCTGAGTGACTAAGCCATCCTGAAACTGCATAGCTAAGCCCTTTTCCCTCCATTGGCTATAAACTCTACTAGTTTAGCATAGCTCTTACAAGGTGAAAGTTAAGAGAAGTAAAAAGAAACAGGAAAGTCTAGTTAATGGGAAAGTCTACTTAAAAAAGCTTTGAACTTTAAAATACTGCTGAGCCATGTGTAGAAGTGATCAGAAAGAGCAGGAAGAAGGCAAGGTGTAAAACACTATGGCAAATAAGATGAAGGCTTGGGACATGGTAAAACAGAAATCCCGCAAATTGCAGAACTCCAGTCTTCTGTGATTAGCAAACAGGGGCCTAAGTTGTAGCAGCCAACTGGAATGGGCCAGATGTTATTTGAAAAGTACAGATAATGGTGTAAAGCCAGCCAACAAAGTCATCAGTCTCCAGAAGGCAACAAAGATATTGTGGGTCTAAGAAAGAAAAGAATTTTGGTGAGATGCTACACAACTTATTTGCACCTGTCTACTCTGATGGCTTCCCTACCTTCCCTGCCCTCCTGGTAGCAATGATGCAGCTTGGATGTAAAAAATGACGATAAAAGAGGTGTTAAACGAGCTGCGGATTTAAAAGGCATTGAGATCTGAGGCAGATTAGGAATGAGGTGGATGAGCTATGTAAAAAAATAATCCACCTTCTCTAATGAGCATCAGGGCTTCCAGGGACTGGACGGAGACCGACGGGTAGCTTAGGTGTTTAAGAAGGTTGTGGAGCAATGTGGTAAAGTACAAAGAGAGCTGTTCATTAGCATCTGGCAAACTGGTTAAATACATATAGATTTTAAAAGCAAGCACAACCCTGGAAATACCTGTTTTGAACCTCAAAGGAAAAAACCCAGAAGGATAATTCAAATTAATAAAAACTTTGTGACATGGAGTTTTGGAACAAAAGAGTAAAACCAGATTAAGGGGAATGGTATTTATTTAGGTTATTGAGAGGTCACACATGAGGCTATGGAGCCTCATGTAGAGGCCCACTGATCAAACAGCAAAAGGGAAAATATTACCATGGATCAGAAGCTAGCCCAGAACGACAAAAGAAGTGAGTTTATCAGGTCAGACATGTAACGATACATGTCATAGTACACATGTAGCAGGAGTTGCTAATTGTTGTCTTGGGGCCCTGTGGATGGATTTGAATGGATTTCTTCAGAGGCCAATATTGGAGCTGATTCTGTTTAACATCTGCATCAATGTCCTGGATGACAGGATGGAACTCACTCATCAGTGACCATACTGAACTGGGGAGGGAGAAAAAGGGGTGGTTTGTCACCTGGGGGGCTTCATTCAGAGCGGCCTCCACAAACTGGAGGAGCTGACCAGTACGAACATCATAATTTCAACAAAGACAAATATTTAGTCCTGTACCTGGAATGGCACGTGTATTGGTACAGTCTGGTGGCCTAGTGAACAGGAAAAGCTCTGCTCTCATGCCAGTGGATCCTGGTGGATATGATGCTTATTATGTGCCCTTGTGGCAGTGAAAGCTAACCACATCCTGGGCCGCATCAGCAAAAGCACAACCAGCTGGTTGACAGTGGTGACTATTTCCTTCTTTATGGCATTGAAGAAGCCACATCTAGAGAACCCAGTACAAATGAAATGTTACAAAACTGGAGAAAGCCCAGTGGTGAGCCCCAAGACAGTCCAGGGAGAGGCTGCAGGAGCTAGCTCTACTCAGCCTGGAAACAAGAAGGCCCAAGGGGGTTCTGACACCAGTCTCCCCTACCTCATGGGGAAGTTGTAAAGACATAGTGAAAGAAAGGAAGGTAATGGGCACAACTTGCAACAAGGGAATTTTATCAACATATAATGAGCAAATGGGTTTTTTTTGGAGGGGTGGTTCAGCACTGGAACAGATGCCCAGAGAGGCAGTGGAAAGTTGTGCCTGCTGTAAGCAGGATTTTGGAGTAGAGAGCTCCAGGGGTCTCTTCCAAACTAAACCTTTCTATGATTCTATGATTATGAATTTTCTGAGAAAGACAGCAAAATCTGCATGTGGTACTGAATCAGTTTACCCTGACTGGAAGCAGAGAAGACTGCATGTGAAAGGCAATGTTCTGTGTTGATGAATGCAAAGTAATATAGTGGGGGAAGGTTATTGATACATTAGAAAGGAATCTAATTTAACAATAGTATTTCAAGAAAGAGAGTTGGATCAGTGTAGACAGCTCTAAGAAAATGGTCTTTTTACCTTTTTCCTAACTGCAGCTGCTAGAAATGTGTAAAAGCTGCATAAAAATGGTATTACAATGCACAGTATTGCATTGCAGTATTGTAATGCCTTCCAATAAATCCATTTGATAGCCACATCTGCTTGGAACTCTGATCATTTTATCTCAAAAATATTCTGGAAGAAGATGGCAAATGCTTGCCTAAGCGGAAAAGTTAGATCACATATTATGTATGAATTTGCAAGAGTTTACATGTTTCACATGAACGTTACAGGCAGATATGCATAGTGCACATTAAGGGAAGTTGTTTCTTCCACTTTTAAGTACATTAACCCACATCGTACAAAGGCTTTTTTAGCCATGCAGGAAACTAGCACAAAGACTTCCGCTTATCTACCGAGTGCATAACTTCTGGGAGTAGACAAGACTTTAGAGACATCAGAGAGGGAGCCTACGGAAGGCCCTTGCAGGAACAAAGACTGAAAAGATCGGGCTTGGAACTTTCAGAAGGAAATGAGCAAGAAAAGACATGAAAGATAAGTTACAGCAGGCATGATAAAGGATCATAAAATAATGAATGACTTCTCTAGACAAAAGTTTCTAGTTCCTTAATACAAGGACAAGGAGACTGGCAACACAGACAAAGAAAATTCAGAACTATGAAAAGGAACTATTTTGCACAGACAATTTGATCATGGAATTTTTTAACCCAGACAGTCAATGAAGCAGAATGTAAGGAGCCATTAATGTGGGTATTAAAGCTGTCTGGATGATTTTGAAGAAGGTACAGCAATCAAGATGTTTCAGGATTAAGCTAATTTCTAATTATTTGAGAAATCAGCAAGGGAGCTAAGTAGATAAAGTGAAGAATAGGAGATTTTCTCCTGTCATCTATCTTTGAATTTCTCATATTTTCCTCTGGAAAGAACAGAACGATGTATTTTTTGTGACAGATCTGACAGTTGAATACACCTCACTATGAGGTAGTGTTTCACAGACAAAGATGTAGTCACTTTCTACATTCAAGTAGAAAGTGCAGCCACTTTCTATATTCAAGAGGCTACTCGAGCCAAATAATGTTTTAGCACAAAAAAAAAATCCAACTCTGTGAAGTCAAGAGAGACATAAGTTATAGCAGTTTTAAGTAAGGGAACTGCCCACATGGAGCTCAGATCAATAAAATAGATATAACTCCAAGAATAAAAGATAAAGACATTATAAGTAAGACGTTTACAAAGAAATGGCAGCCTTCTGCCATTCCCACAATATCTAGAATAGAATAGAATAGAATAGAATAGAATAGAATAGAATAGAATAGAATAGAATAGACTATTTCAGTTGGAAGGGACGTATAATGATCATCTAGTCCAACTGCCTGACCAGTTCAGGGCTGACCAAGTTAAAGCATGTTATTGAGGGCATTGTCCAAATGCCTCTTACACACTGACAGGCTTGGGGCATTGACCACCTCTCTAGGAAGCCTGTTGCAGTGTTTGACCACCCTCTTAGTAAAGAAATGCTTCCTAATGTCCAGTCTAAACCTCCCCTGGTGCAGCTTTGAACCATTCCCATGTGTCCTATCACTGGATCCCATGGAGAAGAGATCAGCACCTCCCTCTCCACTTCCTCTCCTCGGGAAGCTGTAGGGAGCAATAAGGTCACCCCTCAGCCTCCTTTTCTTCAGACTAGCCAAGTCCAAAGTCCTTGGCCGTTCCTCAGAGGACATGCTTTCCAGCCCTTTCACCAGCTTTGTTGCCCTCCTCTGGATGCACTCAAGGACCTTCACATCCTTCTTAAATTGTGGGGCCCAGAACTGCACACAGTATTCCAGGTGAGGCCTCACCAACGCTGAATACAGCGGGATAATCACCTCTTTTGACCAGCTGGTTATGCTGTGTTTGATGCACCCCAGGATGCAGTTTGCCCTCTTGGCTGCCAGGGCACACTGCTGACTCATATTAAGCTTACTGTCAACCGGCACCCCTAGATCCCCTTCTGCAGGGTTGCTCTCCAGCCACTCCTCTCCCAATTTATACGTGTGTCCAGCATTCCTCCATCCCAGGTGCAGATTCCAGCATTTGTTCATGTTAAATTTCAGCCATTGATGATTACCTAATTCTCCAGTCTATCTAGATCCCTCTGCAAGGCCTCTTGTCTCTCAAGAGAGTCAACAGCACCTCCCAGTTTGATATCATCAGCAAACTTGCTAATGGTGCATTCAACTCCTGCATCCAGCTAATTGATAAAAACACTGAACAGAACTGGCCCTAGAACTGAGCCCTGAGGAACACCACTGGTGACCGGTCACCAGCCAGATGTAGCCCCATTCACTACAACCCTTTGAGCCCTGCCATTCAGCCAGTTCTTCACACAGCGCACCGTGTACCTTCTCATCCCACAGCTGGACAACTTGTCCAGAAGGATGCCGTGAGGTACAGTATCAATATACTAAAATCCAGAAAAACTACCTCGGCTACCTTCCCTTCATCCTCTAGGCAGATCATAGAAGGATGTCAAATTAGCTAGACATGACTTTCCGTTTGTGAACCCATGTTGACTGTGCCTGATGATTGCATTGTTCTTTAAATGCCTTTCAATAATACTCAGTATGATCTTCATAATTTTTCCACGAACTGAGGTTAGACTAACAGCTCTGTAGTTCCCTGGGTCTTCCCTCACACCGTTTTTTGTAGATTGGAATAACATTGGCTTTTTGTAGGTTGGAATAACATTTCCAGTCTGCAGGGACCTGCCCAGACTCCCAAGACCTTTGGTAGATGATTGAGAGGGGTCCTGCCATAACATCTGCTAGCTCCTTCAGTACTCTGGGATGAATCCCATCAGGCCCCATGGACTTGTGAACATTCAGCTGATACAGTTGGTCCCTTACAATTTCAGTGTCCACAAATGGAAAGTCACTGCTCCCACACTTGTAGTCCTGCTAATGCTCTCCTGAACAAGCTTGTTCTGTGCTATTTCTGTCTGTCCAAATGTTGCACTCATGCTTTTCAGTTACATGAGACAGTTATTTTTTCAGGACCTTCAGTTACACCCTACCAATCCTGCAGCCTCCTCATCATTTTATCATCTCGATTTTCTAGACTATTTGTTTTTTATGCTTCTAGTCAAGAGATGACCAAAGCAGATGATGGCATTTCCAGCAGATCGCAGCAGCATACACTGTACTTTGTATCCCATCCTCTGTGATGGGATACCTCTATGTTTGCAGCCTTGACATTATGCTGAGTAGAGGCAAAAAATCCCACCTCAGGGGCCCTCTTACTTGCCAAGGACTCATATTCAGTCATTTTTCAGTCATATCCCCAGCACACCTAGGAATAGGTTGGGTTGTGCAATTGATGACATACGACATTTGCCTTTCTCTTTCCTTCTGTACTGCTGAAAGTCATATGTCATGGCCGAAGTTTCGAATATCATACAAGGTTGTGGTTTTAAGGAAGATGGAAAATAATAAATTAATAGAGCAACTTTTGTACAAAGAGAGTAGGAATGGTTCTTAGCTTACCTGCATCCTTGTTCCAAACGGCAAGGACTCGGAAAATGAAGGCACTAAAGGTAGCTGCAAAGAAACCTCTCCAATAATTGCGCACAGCAAAGTACGTAGAAGTGACCTCAATGCTGAAAAGGACCCCTAGAAGGAGTTGGAAAGGGAGCAAAGTTAGAATCGGAAGTGTAATGTTAGAAGCATGAGAGAGGCTTCTAAATATTCTTCTAGAGCAGTGGTCTCCAAACTTCTTTGATCATGCACCCCTATCAATAAAAAATTTTTGAGCACATACCCCCCAATATATGTGTATTTATTTAAAAATTATATACATATTCTACTGTACTAATATATTATGTACAATATAAAACATATGCAAAAAATAGAAATTGAAAAAGGATGAGATAAAAATGAAATAATTTTTTTTAAATCATTTGGTTTATTTATTAATGGAAAAAATTTTTGTTGTCACTAAAAATATTCTTTATTTTTTAAAATCTTGGTTTAACACTGTGTGATACAGTGATTCAAAGGCCTGGTTCTATGTTCAGTTTATTTCAATACTTGGTCTTAATGGCTGTCATAGCTGAAAAAGATATCTCGTAAAGATACATAGATCCAAACGCAAGAAATGCATCATTGGCTGTGCTTACTAAATCATGATCCTGTTGTTTCAATCCCATCCACCACTTATGCAAAGATTTGGGGTGAAATTTGGATAGTAAATTTCCATATTCCCTGATGTCAATCAGTTGTTCTTGCAAACTAATCAGAAGGTGTTGAATTCTTATATCTTTAACAAATGGGTTCAAAACCCACTGGAACTCTTAATCTGGAAGATCTTTAAACAGGTTAGAAAGTTCTGTTTCCAAGTTTTTTAAGTGTACACGTGTGAGTTTCCGTAGGTGATACAATTACATTGTATTTGGCAACAAATTCACAACATTTCCACAAATTTCTTTTGAAAAGCAGTTACTTTCTTACCCACTGTTAGAACATCACTTTCACCTTGAAGGCATACATCAAGTATGTTTATTTTTTCAAAAATAACTGCTAGGTAGCATGCTACTGACAGACGCTTGCAATCACAGAAAAGAAAGATCAGCAAATTCAGAACACTTGTCTTTTTGTAAAAGAAAAATATCATAGAATCATCAAGGTTGGAAAAGACCCTTAAGATCATCGAGTCCAACCGTTAACCTATCACTGCCAAGTCCATCTATACCATGTCCTCGAGCACCACATCTATCCGTTCTTTAAATACCTCCAGGGATGGACACTCAACCACTTACTGTAACTGTTAGATGTAACTGGTGTTTAAATTCAACAACTCTTCTAAAAACCAGCAAATGTCTGTAAGGTACGAAGGATTTTCATGGCCACTCCCTATCTCACACGAAGTATTGTAAAGATGCTACTGTTTCAAGGTCTTGTTTTTATGAAATTAACCACATCAGTGACATCCTATAGCACTTCGTGCACGCCTGGCTCCTGTTTCTTTGCTGCAGTACCTTGCCTATGAACGATGCAGTGAATGAATTTCAGGTGTGGTGCTATCTATGTAACCTTACCATGAAATCCGTTTCTTAGTCAAAGCAGCCGCACCACCAGTTGTTACATTTGCACAGCTTTTCCATGGAACATTTTTATTAAAGAAGTAATTTACTGTTGAGAATATAGCTTCTCTGGTAGATCTTTCCTTTAGTGGCTCACAGAAAGTGGTTCTTCATGTATTTCACTACCGAAACAGAATCTAGCAAATACCATAAGCTGAGACATGTTAGAAACATCTGTACTTTCATCCAGCTGCATAGTAAGCCTCTCACACTGTGTAATTTGTACTGACACTTGTTTCTTCAAGTCTTCAGCAATGTTTTCTATGCGTCTTCCAACAGTGTTTGCTGACAAAGGAAAGCATTTTAGTTTGCCGCCGTATTGCTTTCTGTGTATTATTATTTCAGCCATTTTCACCGTGGCAGAAAGAACAAGTGTTTCCCCAGTGGTATGTGGCTTTTTGTCTTTTGCTGTGAAGTAAGAAACCTCAAAGGAGGCTTCTAAACATTTATCATTAAGTTCAGTGAAATTTTGTAAAGTACTGGACTGAATATCATATAGCTTGAAACGTCGCTGACAAAAATGTAGTGGTTTGTCTTCATGTTCTGGATGCTTAGTTTTTAAATGTCTTGCTAATTCTGACAGCTTCATACCATCATTAGCTTACTTCTCAAAGCACAATATACACTTAGGGTGAGGTTCACGGTTAATGACAGCAGATGTAAATCCCTGCTTCAAGTAGTCTTTGATAATGTTTATTTTTTTGGGCAATGTCTTGTCAGATCTGATTAGCTGGTCATTGTTTTTACCTCGTAATGTGGCTGATTAAGAGCTTGTACTAGGAGCAGGAGAAGTGTTAGCCCTGCCATTTTCTTGTCATTCGTCTGTGCTCGCATTATTAGTATTATCTTCAATCCACGGTCTCTTTGCAGGAATCTTTTTAAGCCACTTGTCCATTTTGTGAGGGTTAGTTTAGTTAACACTAGATAATATAATCCGTAAATCCACTTAAGTGGGCACACATTGATTGCAATACATTGCAATATGCTGAAAGCGAGCAAATGAGTGAGGGCACCACTGTCAACCCTCAACCGACTGTGAACAACTCAGCACCCAGGACACCTCATGTACTGTATGTTGACAAGCGGCCATCCAACATACGGACCGAGTGCGGGCACCAGTGCCAATACGTATACTGAATATTAGTAAACCTTAATTTCTTATTTTTTTAGATTAAAAAAAATAGAATTTCCAATATTTTCTTCCCACACCCCAATGGGTCATCTTGTGCACCCCCTGGGGTATGCACACCTCAATTTGGAGACCACTGTTCTAGAGAGCCTTCCCCTCTTGCCTCCAGAAGGCTGACAACATGTGGAAAAATGACGGTGTCAGAGATGCTGGGGAGGTTGGTAACAGTAAAGGTAAGCTTCTTTGTTCAAGGTAGATGACAGATCAAAAATACAGTGCAGGAAAGGGGGAGAGGAGAAGAGGACTAGGCAGGAGAGGATTTAGGTACCTGAGAAAAAGGAAACAGAACAGCCACTTGCCTCCAAGTGGTGTCCCAAAGCAGCAGCCGACCCCCACAGCGCAACCCACGGTCAGGACATCCGTATAATAATATGGCTGCTACTGGTGAAAGAGACAAAGAGACAGACAAACGGAAGAAAGAAGGAGAGAAAGCAGAGAGTGAGTAACAGAATTGGCAGGTACGGCCACATGCTGTCACCCAGCTCTGTCACCACTCTTAGAGTTACAGCTCTATTTATCCTACTCCTCCCTTCTGCATGGCTTAAAAATATTCAAAAGACAAGACTCCAGGCATATACCTGGAGTCGCATCTTCAAGACACATGGAGAAGGCAGCATCTCATCTTTCATTGAAACATGCACATTTCTGTCACTGTAGAAGAAATGTCTCATGAAAAATCCTCCAGAGAGTGGAGGGCACATACGTATGTTTTACTCCACCTCTTTTACTTTGGCAGGGAATCTCAGGATGCACAGGCACCAGAGAGTGCCTCAAAAAACCCACCCTGTGAGTCTGTGTGCACAAGGCACATGCATATCCAGAACCAAGTGTGGGCAGATGGTGAAGGTCCTGTCACCCTGGGTAGGTGAGTAGGTAACAGATCACCTAGTAAAGGATGGTGCTGTCCTGGTGAAAACAATCACAATAATAAAGGGAAATGGAAGATATAAAAGGTAGAGTCTCTCCTGAGACAGTTTTGTAAGACATAAAGCTGTTGAAAGAGAGAAAATGCTCTCCCACTCTTTCTCCAAGATTTGGCCCTGAAATGCCTGAGAATGGTGGAAGTTGAGCAGATAGGTTTTCTTTTCTTTTGTCTATAATCCTAGGTGGTGTATAATATGCCAGTGTTAAAAGCCTGTGTATTTGGTACTTTCTACTATCACGTGTTCCCGAAATAGCCTGTTAGATATCGCATGAGAGTTTTGAGAAAGGGTGGTCTTGTGTTATGGTGGGAATCTAAGTGGCCAGGCTGAATTCTAAGGCCAGAAGGCCATGAACTCCGGTTTAACTGAGCAGGTGCTTGATAGAGCCTCAACCAAGAGGTGTCTCAAGGCTATCTCTGCACAGCCCAACAAAAAAGGGCCATGAACCATTTCCTGACACAGAATAATGTGTCCTTATCCAAAGCGTTGTCCTAAGTAACTTCTGGCCCCTATTAGTGCCCCTGTGGCCTTAAGACATAATCATGTCCAGAACGGGGATGGGATTCATAGAATCATTTAGGTTGGAAAAGACCCTTAAGATCATCGAGTCCAACCGTTAACCCAGCACTGCCAAGTCCACCACTAAACCATGTCCCTAAGCACCACATCTACCTGGCTTTTAAAGACCTCCAGGGATGGGGACTCAACCAGTTCCCTGGGCAGCCTGTGCCAGGGCCTGACAGCCCTTTTGGTGAAGAAATTTTTCCTAATATCCAACCTAAACCTCCCCTGGCACAGGTTGAGGCTGTTTCCTCTTATCCTGTTGCTTGTTACTTGGGAAAAGAGACTGACCCCTGCCTTGCTACAACCTCCTTTCAGGCAGTTGTAGAGAGCAATAAGGTCTCCCCTCAGCCTTCTCTTCTCCAGGTTAAACAACCCCAATTCCCTCAGCCGCTCCTTGTAAGACTTGTTCTCTAGACCCTTCACCAACTTCATTTCCCTTCTTTGGCCACGCTCCAGCACCTCCATGTCCTTCTTGTAGTGAGGGGCCCAACACTGAACACAGGACTCGAGGGGTGGCCTCACCTGTGCCCAGCACAGGGGCACCATCACCTCCCTGGTCCTGCTGGCCACACTATTCCTGATACAAGCCAGGATGCCATTGGCCCTCTTGGCCACCTGGGCACATTGCTGGCTCATGTTCAGCCGGCTGTTGACCAACACCCCCAGGTCCTTTTCAGCCAGGCAGCTCTCCAGCCACTCCTCCCCACGCCTGCAGCGTTGCCTGGGGTTGTTGTGACCCAAGTGCAGGACCTGGCCCTGAGCCTTGTTGACCCTCACCCAGTGGCCTGGGCCCATCGGTCCAGCCTGCCCTCCACCAGATCTACGCTCCCATCCAACTTGGTGTTGTCTGCAAAGTGACTGAGGGTGCACTTGATCCCCTCGTCCAGATCATTGATAAAGGTATTAAACAGAACTGGCCCCAATACTGAGCCCTGGGGACACCACTTGTGACCGGCCACCAACTGGATTTAACTCCATTCACCACAACTCTTTGGACCTGGCCATCCAGTTTTTTACCCAGCAAAGAGTATGTCCGTCCAAGCCATGAGCAGCCAGTTTCTCCAGGAGAATGCTGTGGGAAATGGTGTCAAAGGCTTTACTAAAGTCCAGGTAGACAACATCCACAGCCTCCCCTCACTCACTAAGCAGGTCGCCTTGTCACAGAAGGAGATCAGGTTGGTCAAGCAGGACCTGTCTTTCATAAACCCACGCTGACTGGGCCTGATCACCTGGTTGTCCTGTACGTGCTGCATGATGGCACTCAGGATGATCTGCTCCATGACCTTCCCCAGCACTGAGGTCAGGCTGACAGGCCTGTAGTTTTCTGGATCCTCCTTCTGGCCCTTCTTGTAGATGAGCGTCACATTTGCTAACCTCCCGTACACTGGGACCTCCCCGGTGAGCCACGACTGCTGATAGATGATGGAAAGTGGCTTGGTGAGCACCTCCGCCAGCTCCCTCAGTACCCTTGGGTGGATCCCTCCCAGCCCCATAGACTTGTGCATGTCTACGTGGTGTAGCAGGTCGCTGACCATTTCCCCTTGGATTATGGGGGCTTCATTCTGCTCCCCGTCCTTGTTTTCCAACTCACCCGAGAACAACTGGTCTGACTATTAAAGAGTGAGGCAAAGAAGGCATTAGGTACCTCAGCCTTTTCCTCATCTTTGTCACTATGTTTCAATTCAAAGTGTCTGGAATAGTGGGAGGGTTGTGTTATGGCCCACCAGCACGGTGATTAACAGCTTGAAACCGAGGGTATATGCGACAAGGCCTGCAGTATGGCAAGAGGTAATTGGAGTTGTTTGAAGGTGCAAAACCTGATGGGACAGTGTTGAAGAACAGTTTGAGCTAGAGAGACCTATAGCAACCTCTGAGAACAGCCTGTGGCATATGGCATCTCCAGCACTGTGCCAGAGTGCTGGTGCTGTGTAGCAGCACAGGAGTAACCAGACAGACCAAAACTAACAGACAAACAAAGAGTACCAGAGTGTACTCAGAAAAAGTAGGCCGGGCACCTTTTACTTGTGATGGACTAAACTGGCTTTTCAAATCCATTTTGAGGGCTCCTCATTAATACACAGGGTGGTGTTCACCAGCAACAACACCAAGAAGTTATACACCATGGGCAACATGATCTGAAGTTGCAAACTGTATCCTGGACTAAGGTCAGCTACAGATTACATGACTCCCAGGTAATGGAAATCACATTCAGCAGTCTGGTGTGAATCCATAAGAGGAACCCAACTAGGGCTACAAAAGCTATGATAACTTTCAGCTCGTTCCCATACCACAATGTTATCACAGACTCACAGCAAGTTTTAGTCTGGAAGGTACCTCTGGAGGCTTCTTCTCCAAGTCTCTGCTCACAGCTGGGTTAACTCCAAGACTAGATCAGGGTGCTCAGGATCTTGTCCAGGTGAGCTCTGAGCACCTCCAAGGGTGGAGATTCCCCAGCCTCTCTTGACACTTGTGCCACCCTGAACCACCTTTGCGGCAAGGGGAGAATTTCTTTTTAATGCATAGATAGAATTTCCCTTGTTAGGAAATTTCCTAACTACCTAATCTAGTCTTTGTCTTCAGATACAAATCTTGAAATGCAATTGGTTATATGCAATTCACAAGTAGCTACGTGTGTTTACCAATGACATTTCACATATGGATCTGTGGTAAACTTACCATATTAGGAATTTCCCTTGTTATAAGTTGTGACTGTTGTCTCTTGTCCTTTCACTGTTCTCTGGGAAGAGTTTGGCTATTTTGTCTCTCTGACGTCTCCTTTAGCTACAGAAGACAGCAATTAGGCCACTCCCCCTTTAGCCTTCTCCTCTCTTCTCTAGCCTCTCCTAATGAACTATGTATAATGTGTCCTGCAGTCTCTAAGACTATACTAATTCCAGGTACAGAGAAAGAAACAAGAACTGTAGACTGTGTTAGGGAAGGTTTTCTGGTTGTTATTTTTTTTTTTCATTGTTTTTTTACCATTAAGAGAGATACTCTGTTCTCCTGTACACTACCAATGGTTCCACCTGACTATGGTCTAATCCTTGGTTCTGAACCTCCTTTTTCTCAAGGTTTTTGGCAGACTTACAAGTTTTGCCTTGAAGCCTCAGGCTTCTGCTCAGGCTGTCTCCAAGTTGCTATATTGCCCACATACACACAGCTCTCAGCCTCTCTCTTGCTGGACCTGATTTTCTTCCAGGCAGATCCTTTTCTCAGGTTATCAACTGAAGAACCTCTAATTTGTAGCTGACAACTATGTTCCTTCCTTTATTTAATAGCAAACCAGAGTAAAGATCGTTATTACTGTCAATGCAAGACCGTGCTGCATTTGGCAGCTAACTCGTCCGTTTGAAGACTAACAGGAAAGTAGTGCATGGAAGAAATAAAGCCAACTTAGAAAAAACATCATGTTTCAAAAACTCCTTAAACTTCTGGGCGCAATAACCATGAAGAGAGGTTTGGGGTAGTGCATGGGGGGAAAGTGAAATGAAGGCACGACAAAGAATGGAGAACATTTTAAGACAAATGATTTATGAATACTTTTCCACTATTTTAGGAAGAAGTTACCATGTGCCTCTGGCACATGTGCTGGTTAAGGAAATTCTGTGAATCAGAAGACTAGTACAAATGTGAGGGGACAGAGATAAATTTCCACATTTCTTCCCACAGCAGGATCATAGAAAAGTGGGAAGGGACCACTGGAGGTGTGGTGTCTCCTCCAACTCCCTTCTCAGAGTTGTGCTAATTCCAAGGTGAGTCCTGAACATCTCCAAGGGTGGAGATTCCCCAGACCCTCTGGGCATCTCTGCCAGTGCTGAACCACCCTTGGGGGAGGGGAACATATTTTCCTTATACACCGTTAGAATTTCCCCTGTTGCAAGTTGTGTCCATTGCCTCTTGCACTGTGCCCCTCTGAAAAGAGTCTGACTCAATCTTTGCCAAAATCCCCCTTGAGATGGTTGATGACATCACTTAGACCATCCCCCTTTAGCGTTTTCTCCCTTAGGCTGAGCAACCCCAGCCTCCTCAGCCTCTCCTCATATACCATTACTCCAACCTCCAGCCATCTTACTGGCCCTTCGCGTCTCTCTTATATGGGGAGCCCAAAACTTTACACACTGATATTTCTGTTCTCCACACCACTGACGAAGTATTTGTGTAGTAGTTTCCTGTTCACATTATCACTTTCTGTCATACTTGCCATCATGTCCTGCCCTTAGATGTTGCTACTCCTTACATGAAGGTTTTTTTTTTTTAACTTCTGTTCTCTACTCAATCCTTATTGATTTTATGGCCAGACCTTGGTGCTCTCCAAGTTGAACAATGTCCATGGCCAGCAGGGACTGAATAATTAATAGTACATTAATAGGTGTCACTTTTCCTATGACCTTCCCTTTCTTTCGCTGCCACCAGTTACACGAGAAAAGAACGAACTCCTGTTGCTAGAACGGAGAGGTATCTGTGGAGAACCTGCCTGAGAGCAGGAGATCTCACAGCAAGAGGCTAAATGAGTTGTACATTAGATGTCACATATAGGAAGACACTTGCCTCCAAGAGGAGCCCCGAAGCAACATCCAACTCCAACTGCGCAAGCCGCCACCAGGAGGTCGAGCTGCCTATGCACATTCTGGAACAGAGAGTGCAGCCAGAGAAGGGCATGCTGGGGTTAGAGGGAGCAAAGCCAAGGGGTTAGGATCCAGAACAATGAAACAAAGCAACAGCCAGCAGCAGATTCAGCCATTGCTATTACAAATAGCAGGCTCTACACACTTTAGTGCAGTCTTTAGTACTGTCAGCTGGTCTTCAGCAGTGACATCTGGTCCTTATGCACAGACAGGATCTACTCAGGTAGAACAGCACCTCCCCTTGTTGTATTACACAGCCAGTTTCTGCTAGGAGCCTGTATGTAAAGCAGTTTCCTACGTTTAGCTAGATATGCAGTTAATAGATTTTTGTATACAACTAGTCAATACAGTGATCAGCCTGCAGAGGCTGTTCTGTGACAGCAAAAGCCTAGAGACAGTGTCAGTGTCTATAATTAGCAATGCTGTATAAATTCGTCTTCAAGACAAATTGATCTTTGTCTGCAGCTACTTTTTTATAGAGACAATGATCACAGTGCAAAGGTATCAGCATCATGAGATTGAAAACTTGTCAAATGCATATTCCTAAACACCCTCTGTGTAATTGGTAACATTGGTGGTCCTGCACAGTTATTTGACTGTATATTTGGCCTCCCACTACCGTTTTCTTTGGCTTGTATTTTAGTACTCTACAGCAGTATGGTGACTTCAGTCCATATGTTTCCCTTGTGTTTTGCGGCCTACCAGTACTATCCTATGTGTCTTACGAGTTCAACCTGTGGAAGAGCTGTATGCAGAGACATGTGCCTTACCTCATACACACCACAGAAGATTGACATGAACTTGCTGAGTACGGCAGCACAGATACTGGCAATATGCACAAAAGGACCCTGCAAGAGAAGAGGAGAAGAAAATCAGAGAGGGTTACCCTCTGGTTACTGACAACCATTTAGCCATTGCAGATTTCATAATTTCTCTTTGGCCATCTCAGCCAGTCCTCCAATCTTCTTTTTTTTTTTTTTTTCCCCCTCTTAAAGACTACCTGACTTTTTAGTTCTTTGATATTTTCTATATCAAGCCTTTCAAAGTAGAAGGAAAATGGCAAATGGAAGATAAGTGTTGCTGGGAAGAGCAGAGCTTTGAGAAGAGAAATGGTGGCAAAAGAAAGAAAACATTTATGGACTCTTCTTCCACAGACAACCCCTCTCACCTCCCAGACCCTGGCCACTACTGCACATGAACAGAGCAATATTTACCTCTTTCCCTACAGGCATGCCACTTCCAAGCCCAGCTGTGAGGCCCACAACTTTGGCCACAAAAGCTTTGAGAGTGAGATATTCCTTGAGGACCACTCCCCTCATAATGGTCTTGAGCTCTGGGATCCCAGACCCTGAAAACAGCAGCAGAGCAGGGGATGAACAAAACCCGCAGGCAAAAGGAATAAGAAAAAGAGACAGACAGAAACAGATCTTGCCATGCCTTCCGCCCTCACCAACAGCCTGTGGAGAGACGAGGTGGCAGAAAATGGCCGCAAACAGAATAAGAACAAGTGGGTATGTGACCCACGCCAGATACTGCATAGGAACATTCGGGTGCAGCTCTCTGTACATCCACTTGTAGGCTGTAGACAGACAAACAAAAGAAGTTGTCAGTAACCACAGCTGCTCCAAACAGGTTGGTAGACATCAAAGAATCACATGCTTGCTAAACCTGCCCATACTAAACCTCCCTGAGAAATGCTATCCTAAAGTCCTCATTTTCCAAGACAAGCCTTGTTACATTTTGAGTATGAGTTCTCAAATAAAACAGGCATTCTGCAGGAATGGATAGAAGTGGCTCTCTGTTCTTAGACACGATTAATACCTGTGCCCAAATGTGGTATAAGAAGAGGTGTGTTACATGCAGTTGTGAGGACGAATTACTGTACAGGGTCTTTTCATTTGACAGCCTGAGGGCTTTATGTGGGGCCTGAAGGACAATAAAGTGGTCCACCAACAGCTAGTGCCCTCTCCTCCATCTCAATCACATGAAAAATTGTTCCTTCTTAAAAAAACTAGCTTAAAAGCTCTGCTTATGATTTGCCTTTTAGAGCAGCAGCATAAAGGGAACTGTGCCAACTGTTAGAAGAGCAGTGGTACCATTGCTCAGCCAGGTACAACAGCACAAGCTGCCGAGAATCCAAACTGAACAGCAGCTCCTGTGCAGTTCATTTTCTTTGCCTGAGCTGGCTCCCCACACAGCAAGAGGCTGAGACTTGGTGGAGGGAAAGAAAAAAACCCCAAAGAACTCAGCTGCAGGGAGTATGAAGGACAGGGCCCCTCTGAGACTGGGAGGGTAAGCCAGACGCCTGGTAGATGGGGAAGCTCTAGAGGGAGGAACACTGGGCTGAAGGAATATTGGGAGCTTTGAGGAACTGCGGTGTCTGGTGGACGGCAGCAGCCAAGAGCACCGAGAGGAAAGGATTGGTGTGCGTGTGCAGGTCAGGATCGGGGCACTGAGGGTAAGGACAAAGGAATAGTGCAGTTAACGGGATGTGGGCAATGTTGTGTGTGCGTGTGTGCACCGAGATGGGGGCAGGGGGACTGAAAGATCTTGTAATTGTTATAGCTGGCAAAGGGGAGAGGGACGACAGGAAAAATGCAGGGAAGATGTCCCTGCTCATTGCAGGGGGGTTGGACTAGATGACCTTTAAAGGTCTCTTCCAATCCAGACTATTCTATGATTCTATGATATTAGACAGTGATTAGGAGATCTTTGTGAAAAGAGCCAAAGGAGAGAGCACTATGTGGGCATGTAGCAGGCAACTGCAGGGCACTGTATAAAAAAAATTGGAAAGAACAATAATGAGGCAGTAACAGTGTCAGCAGAGCATCTAAGAGCCCCTTCCCCTCCCCACCCCCCATGCGCTCAATAGACCTGGGGAGGATGGCAACCAGTATAATAGGAAGGACCACAGTACCACTTCTTTTTGCCCCTACATATTCAAGGGAGCAGGAGGGAAAGGGAGTCAAAATAATGCTTTGTCTTTGGCTCATACACATATCCTCTGTTTCTGCCTGCTTACTTCCAAATTTTTCCCTGCCATCTCTTTAAAACCCTCTCCCTATTTAACCTGTTCTCTACTATGTTGCAAGTACTTCAAACTTCCCAGGCAGCGAGGGATGAGGATGGGACACTGATGTTAAAGGAGGAGGAACATTGGTCACTGGGCTTTGTAAAACGTTCATACAATTTAAGGTGTGCTTTTGCAACACCTGAATGGGACCCACCCTGTAGGCTCTTCGCACTGGCATAATCCATTCCCCAGCTCACCAACGCCATGACCAGACCCAACAGAACCAAGAAAATCCAGTCCTCTCCAAGCTTCTTGGTAACGTATTTCTGGATGCGTCTAGCACAGTCTGTGGAGGGAAGAGTGAACCAGAAAAACTGAGGGAACGTAGATGAAGCCTGTGTCTGCCTCTCCTCTCCTATGCTGAGAACTGACTACAATAAGGATTTATTTAGAAACATCATGGGCTTAGTGTTGAAGGAATGGTACCTATGCCTCTCCTACACAGTCCTGCAAAATCTGATGCAGTTTCAAAAAAAAAAGGGGGGGGGGGTGGAATTTAACATCTCATGCACTAACAGCAAAACTCTGACACGAGAAAGTCCTTTTCCTCCCGTTCCACAGAGCTGTTATGGAAAAAAGCATTAACTTGGGACTGGTCTTTTTCCCAAACAGATCTTGGCTCTTTCTATGATGAAAGTTGGCATTAAAAAGTCTTTTGGATCCACTGTGACTCCCTTTTCCTTCCTTCTCTGCTTCTCCCCAGTCACAATTTTCTTGCTTAAATTCTGTCTCTCTGGCTGGCCTACGCAATATCTGGTCATAGGGTCATGAAAGATGAATTGTCCCTACCTTGACATTTGGAATAGTGCTCTTCTTTGATCTCTACTTGACTCTCACGTTTCAGGGGTCTTTCATTGTTCTTTTGGGCCTGCTTCTTATTCAGTAGTTTTGCTGCTTCCTTCTCTGCAAAGTCGGTTATCTGGTCTGTGTATTGGCCATAAAGCTAGAGGAGCAGAAAGCAAGAGGAAAAGGTAAGGCAAATGCCTCTTCACAAATAGCATTAAAGATGAAAAGGCAGATCTACTAACAGTCAGAGGTGCAGACCCGAATGTACCGAAGCAGGGAGACAGAGACACAGAAACTCTCAGACAGATGCAGCTCATTTTTTGTACGTTTTCCTTTCTGGTTCCCTCTTCCCAACCTCTGAAAAATCTTTTCATCTCCTTTTTGAGGGTACAAGATATGATCACAGAATATTAATTGATTTCTAATATCCTGAGAAAGAGCCGGCTCTGGTCTGAGGAGAGTGAGCAGGCTTTCTGGAAGTACAAAAGAAGGTCAAAATAGTTCACACGAGGCTGCCACTCTCAGGGCTGTCTCATAGACTTCAGCAGCACTGTGAAACATCTCTGAAGGTTTTGAGAGGTATTACACTATCAAACAGGCTGCAGGAATGTCCTGCATCTGTTCCTCCTGCTGCCAAGGAAAGCTCAACAGGGCACACAGCCACTGATGGTGCCTGCGGAGGAAAAGAAGCAGCATCAGCTAAGATATATCCCAGGGTACTCCACACCTCCTCGCATTATTTACCCAAATCATCATGCTAAGTACTCCCATGTCTCCAACTGCTCTGAATTTCTTAACTACCTAATCTAGTCTTTGTCTTCAGATACAAATCTTGAAATGCAATTGGTTATATGCAATTCCCAAGTAGCTACATGCGTTTACCAACGACATTTCACACATGGATCTGTAGTTAACTTGACAGTTGTGCCATCTTGTCAACGAGATCTCAAGGGAACTTGAAGGATCCTGACTGTGCCCCCTTGGTTTTTTATTGGACTCCCTCAAGAGCAGCTATCCTATCTCGCTCTTTCAGAGTACAGGTGGGGAAGTGTGCATTCGAGAAGCAAAGAATAAGCCTCTCCTCATCACATGCCCTTCAATTAACCAGCTTTGACTTTACTTGAGGTCAGGTTGCCACCTGATGCATGGCCTGTGATCTTGGCACTTCCCACCTGCCAGAATGTAACCCTTTGAGTCCTTCCCAGCCCAACATCTGCTTCTCTAAGATTTTCTGAGTGACATGAGGAGAGTGAGCAATGCTTCGATCAGCAAAATCAGATACTTCAGCTGGAGAATGACAAGACATGAGAGATATAAAGCACTACCTTAGCTTAGGTAGCTAAGGAGGTAAAGCTTAAGAGACATTTCTATTTGACAGCTTTGTGTCTCCTCCTTCCGCAGTGGCACAGGAGATGTTGCTTCTGTTCCCTGAGGATCTCCATGAACTGAAACATCACCTGTACAACGGGGATAATGCAGCTGACCTGTTTTTAAGAGAATTTGAGATCAAACAGATTCAGAGACTCACAGAAAGATTTACACTGGAAGGCACCTTTGGAGGTTTCTAGTCCAAGCCTCTGCTTACAGCATGGAAACTCCAAAGCCAGACCAGGCTGCTCAAGACCTTGTCCAGGCAACTCCTAAACATCTCCAAGGGTGGAAATTCCCAGCTTCTCTGAGCATCTGTTTCAGTGCTCTGCCAATTCATATTTCCACATAACAAATATGACTGAAGGTCCTAAGTAGTTTATTTATTTGCATATGTTCCTCAAGAGACACTTGAACCATATGCAACAGCTCCCTTAGAAATCCCTAGTGCTTTTTTCACAGAACACACATCTAGGCTTTTTAAAATCATCCTGTTCTTAAGGTGGCTTACCTGCTGTCTCTTAAACAAATTGATCCTATCTGAACATCTGAAAGTATTCTTCCATTCATCACTGTATTGGAAGCTGACAAACTTATATGTAATTATTAACCGATTATCAACACACTCTAGGCAAATTAAGCAATGCAGACTCTTTTCAGTGAGGAATGGCCGTGCTCTGACCCCCATAATACAGGGAGGACAGTGAAACGTCAGGCTGAAGGACTTGACAGACTTCATATACAAGGTAAGCTGCCACATACAGAATCCAGTCCTAAATAGCAGACTGCTCCTTTTTTCTCTAACTGTGTCTATTTCAGACAGAAAGGCCAAGTACTAGCAGATTTTAGACAAATGCATCTTCGCATCACCTCAGCTAATGTTTCATTGCCTTTACATGGTCATGAGGGATGGGTTTATATCAAATACAGCTTAATCCAAACTACGAACTCAAACCTGTGCCAGGTATGATGTTCACATTAGAATCTTCCATCTGCCCAGATGGAACAGCATGACAGTATACTAGTATGAATGGTAAAAGTCCTCATACGGTATCCTAGTTCACTGCTTCTATCTAGGTGGAAAATAGGGCACTCAGGATGTGGAAAAAAAGGAGTTAGTCTCTGGACATAAAATTAAGGTTCTGTCCTGGAGAACAAGTTAGTCTCAACTCACTTAAAGAATGCTTCATGCACGTGCTTTGCTTCTCCAGGACTCTGGCACTACTTAAAATGGTAGGAGATTGTGGGACAGAGAAAGAATCCAGAAATCAGACAATGACCTTAGAACAAAATTAGGTTAGGCAAGAAATATCCACTCCATTAGAAGACATATAAAACTAAAAATATAACACAGTAGGAGTTAGACTGTTCTTTCTTCTGATGCTCCCTCTCTAACACAAGGAACACAGGGTTTCTGAGCACCAGAAAAACCAAAGGGAATTTTAAATGATGCCAATTACCACCTAAAGGGTTGAGCCAGAAAAGGTACTATCATGCCTAGCTTGGCTAAATGCTGAGTGAGAACATGATAATGATGCAAAACCAGCTGAAGGTATAAATACCGCTAAAGGGAGGGAAGAAAAAAACCCAAAAAACATCCAGGGAGAAAGCACAACCAGGGTAAAGTTCATTTTCGGGGAGGGAGCTTTTATTAACGTTTAACTGTAAACCAGCAGGGTTTGTTTTTCCAAAAAAGATGGGGAAGTTTCATTGCTTCAGTAACGGAGGAAAAGCTGCACAGAATTTCAGGGGAAAATATGTACAGCGCCACAATCTCAGGACTCTTCTGGGAGCTATTTTCTGAGAGCTCAGCACCTGCGCAGAACTGCCCTCTGCTCACAGTCCAAAGCCTAAGCTATTTCCCATGCCATTCGGACTGAACAATATGTTCTCCACAGCATACTCCAGTCCTGAAATCTCTTCCTCCAGCACTGCCAGCGCATACTGGTTTTAAGCTGCTGCTCCCGGCCTTTGAGGCAGCCTTGGGCTCTACTGCCCATCCCTTTTACTCCCGCCTTGTAGCCATGCTGTTCTTCCTGAAATATCTTCCTTAGGTTTTTTTTTCTGATGGATCACAAAAGAGTAGCCGTATTTGGTCTCAAAGGTGAAACCTCCCAAAACTCACTTCATAAGTAAATTTCAATGTCAGTAAAAAGTCTAGGCTCAACTGCTTAGACATAGAGTCAATGAGGCACATGTGAGGGGCAGGGGACAGCAACAAAATAATAGTTCTTCCTGAAGAACAGAAGGCAAAGGGGAGATCCAACAGCAGTCCCACCACCTGAAGGCAGAGGGGGGTTGGAGAAAAACATCAGAGGGAGACTTTTTGGAGGGACACAGTGAAGGATGAAAGGAAAAAGGGGTAACCTGCAAGAAAGGAAAGTCTGTGAAAAAAGAAAACATGTCGCCATCATGCCCCAGGGTGGTTCAGCACAGGAACAGCTGCCCAGAGGGGCTGGGGAATCTTCAGTCTTGGAGATGTTCAGAACATGCTTGGACAAGGCCCTGGACAACCTGACCCAGCTTTGGAGTCAGCTCTGCTGTGAGCAGGGGCTTGGGCTAGAGACCTCCAGAGGTCCCCTCCCACCAACATCTTTCTGAGTCTGTTATTCTATATTACTGCATTGCTAATTACTCATTACACATCCCTCCCACTACACCCATCTGTCTACTGCTGAGGGAGCTCTCTGCCATGAACACCCTTTCTACAGTCACGAATAACACAGCTTCTAAATACCTCACCAGCTGGAGCTGCTTTCTCATGCAGAAAGAAAACAATACAAAATCCTACAATGTATGAGAATGTATACTTTAATCAATGTATTTTATTACATCATCTGTCATCTATCTACTCTCTGTTAGTTGTTCAGAATTATGTATATATTACTATTGTTATTCTGCTACTACTATTATTATCTATTAATTACTATATGTTTTTTAACTATCAATTATCTAAAGGTCCCAGGCCAAATACTGAGATTCCACTGCTCTGGAGCCTATGTAAACCCAATCAAATGACAAAGCCAGTCTGAAATGGCTTCCAACCTACATATAAAACAGAAGGCAACAGGCAGCAAAAGAAAAGGGCACAACAGAATCAAAATCTCTCTCTGCCAACGACTTTTTCACATGACAGTGGGGAAAGAAATCTTAATGGAAATCTGCATGGACATGGATGAAAACATGTGCAGCAGGTTGTTTTTCATGCTAATAGCATGTGTGCATCTGTGTACGAGATGTGTACATTAACACGCATATTTATATTTAGCTGCGTATGCATGAATGGCTAGCAAAATATACATATGCACAGCAAGCCTGGTTTTGCCAGAATATGTCCGCATACAAAGTTTCATACATAAACATACATGCATCCATGTGTATTTGATTGTTTATGTAAAAGTATTTCTAGGGCATATTTTTCAGTAAATCTTTAAACATGGCTGTCTGTTTTTAGGACTGCAAATTGTGTTCACAAATGCATGCTTGCTTGGGGACTTCACTGCCTGAAGGTATGCATGGGAAGGCATTTGATGGCCTGCTTGTCTGTGCGTGAGGTTGTCTGTCTGCAAGCACTGACCAGCAGGATCTCTGGATCTGGGAAGAAAGACATTCCAGTGCCAGGTAGCAAGAGCACGGAGGTAGGTTGTATTGCCTCACTGTGTCATCTGCGCCTGCTTGCGAGAGTGGTTTTAGCTGTGTGTGGAACAGCGTATCGGGTGGGTACATGTGAACTGGGATGTTTTTGTGCATGGATGTGCTTTACTGGAGGAACGATTTGCAGCCCACAGCCCCCAACTCACTAATGGTTCATGTAGCACAAGGTGCCTTTCCTTAGCCCACCTCAGCTCTCCAGCCCTAGGCCTTGCTCCACTCGCACCCCACAGGGCAGGCGTGTGCCATCCTCCCAGCGAAGCGGTGACACTCACCCGGGGCCAGCCAGGGACTTGGGCATGGCTGATGGGGGTGGCCGCTCGGCAGCAAGCGGCGATTCGAAGGCTGAATCCCAGCGGAGCTCAGCTCCAGCTGGCTGCATGCACCTCTCCATCCCGTCCCACCACGGGCTCACCCTGTTAGCGTGGCTGTTGCAGCCGAACCATTGCCTTACATTAGTGTAAATAAAGCATAAACTGCTCCAGTCAGACCTCTGTCCAGACACCTTCCCGTTTGGGCTGTTGCTTCCAAATCAGCCAGGGAGTGGTTTTGGAAGAGTTTAGTGCAGGAGACATTTGCAAACTCTCATATGTTTTAGGCAGTTTTGGAAGAGAAATTCCTGAATATGGCCATGGAACTGATTCTCTAATCTTTTGCAGTGTGGCACATATAATCCTCACTGGGATGCTTATCTACTGGAAGAGATTTTCTTGGTGGCAAATGTGGCTTTTTCCCTATCAGTAAATCACAAAAGTCTTCAGGAGATGATGAGTGCATCCCCTCCCTCATCCCCCGATCATTCACCAAAGTATTCATGTAAGGGGATTTGTATTCATGTAAGGAGAACCGTCCGCTCTGTATGAATTTCATATTCACACGCTCACTCCCTCATCATTTGACTGGATCCTTTGTTGCTTTAAAGCCCTCTTATGTCGGCTTAGTCTGAGCAGAGTGGTAGGAAATAAGACACCAGGACTCCGCTGCAAAACCTCCCCTCTGCAGGAGGCTGTCCCAAAAGGAGAGGTAGAGGAGATACAGAGGGTAATGGAACAAGAAGCCATAACCAGAGTACATATGTGTCCCAGATATCTTTCTGCACCGCTGCTTGTACGAACCAGAGCAAGAGTCAGGTCAGTTTAAGGGTTAGAAAATCCCTCACTTACAACTCCCCTAAGAGCTACCAAAACCACCAGTATCCATGTATGGGTCTATGACCATGAATTGCTTTTTGGTCAGAGAAGTCAGAACAGAGCTCCGCATGACTTTGTCTATACTGTGCAGATAGATACCCATCTATATATATCACTGGTCTCTTTGTTTTTATTCACTCTTCTGTTCTACTTAATATCACTATGCAGCTGAAGGCATCTGCAGTTTCTCTTCACTGTCACACATACATTAATGGCTTCATTGATTTTCCCCATCCCAGCTTGCCCATTCTAACTCTCTTTGTGTCCATGGCAGGCGAAAATGACCTCTGACTCAAAATGCTTATAGCGCTCCTGGATATAAGTACCACCATGAAAGTGAATGCCTGACCTGGGAGTCAACAAGGGAAGGGGAGAGTTGGTAGGGTTGGGAATGGAGAGGGATGTGTGCTCTACAGCACCATTCTGGGGGCCCCAAGAGCCTATGTGATCCCAGGGAGACCTGTGCTGCCACAAATGTCCCAGTTGTCCAGCCCTACCTGTGGGTAGCTGAGGGAGTTCTCCAGGTAGTGCAGGTCGTCCCCTGTCCCCCCGGCCTCGCGTCCTGCCTCCAAAGGTATCCCGTAACGGGTGCATTTCTCAAAGCAGACATAGTTGTATTGCGGTGTGCCCCCCCACAAAGCTGACTTCGAGCTGGGTTCCTGCGTCATGGTCTCTGAGCTCTCCGTGCCTCTACTCTTCCTCACGCTCAGTTGTAACGGAGCTGCCGCTCTGGGCCTTACCTAGAACCACCTCATGTTCTGGCCGAGAGCATGGCCTCCACACTTTCTTCTGCTCCCTCCTTCTTTTCTTTCTCTCCTCAGACCACCCTGACTTGTCCTGTTCCTGCACTCACTTTCTCTCTGTCCCTCCTCCTCCTCCTCCTTGTGTCTCTCTCACTTTCTCCCCTTCCTGCGCAAAGGCAGTGATTGCAGGGTTTAACTATATTTATAGCAACCTTCCTCTGCCACATGATTCCCCAGTGCCGTGTCTGATCTCAGCAAAAGGCACTAACTCGGCTGGGATTGAATATCAGGTGTGAGCAAGAGGGGAACTCCTGAAGGAGAGGGAAGGGGGAGGTGGGGGAGGAGGAAAGAAGACGATAAGACAGACAGAGCTAGACGTACAGAGACAGAAAGCAGACAGGAGGAAGCAGAAATGGTTATCCAGGAGATCTCTTCTTTTACACCTCTCCATCCTGACCAAGCTATGTTTGCAATGAGAGCAAAACTCAGTGGGCTTCCTCCTTCTCTCTCCAGATACCAGGTGTCCAAAAGACTGAGTGACAGTCATAAAGATGCCAGCAACTATGCGGAGACAGAACAAGATGGGTGCACACTCACTGCTCACTGTCCCAAGACAGTTTTCCTAAGTCCATGGTCCAGAACAGAAGCAGCAAGCCCTAAGGGAGAAATCAGGCATCCCTGTAAACTGCTGTGCATTACAGCTTAATCTCAGCTTTTCCATGTGCCCTTATGGGGAACACTTTAGACTTTTGAAGAATGTCACCAAACTTCTCTGTGGGTATTCAGTTATGGCTATATGCAGAAATTTATTCTTGCTGCTCACTTTTCCACAGGCTAGAGCATTCAACAGCTTTTCCTCTCCACTCTACCACTTGTTTCTCAGCCAGGCAAAAAAGCAATGAGCTCAGCCAACGGCAGTGAGCTACCAGCCCGTGACAGGAATGAGAAGCATGTTCCAGCAGCATGGTCTTAGAGACACCTCCCAGTGCTGTCAGTGTGCTGCCTGTAACCATATGTCTTTTGATGGCTATTAATCAATGAAAAGCAGTGAGTTCAAGTTCCTAGACATTGTGTACAAGAAGACCCCACATGCCTCGAACATAGTCACTAAAGAGCTGCTATTAACTCCTTCCTCCTCTTGCGTACTATCACCTCTCCAGAATAATGCTTTCCAAGCTTCTCACACTGCAGGATAAGAGATATGCAGGTAGGATGGCGGTGGGGGGAGAGAGAGGCAAAACACCCTTCTTTTTGGTCCAGAACAGTAGTCTCATTATTTCATTTTGCAGACCCCTGTAATACATTTCTCCTGGAGGCTCATTTTGCTTTTCCTCAGTCTGCATGATCCTCCAGAGCAGGGTACAGAGAAAATCTCCAAGAGGAAGACACACTTGATTTCCTCCATAAACCACCTCCGCACCTCCTCCAGTGTTTCTGCTAACAAAATCCATATCGATATCCATTAGCAATGATATCCATATGGATATTGTTAGTCTGTACAGTCGACACCTGGCGGCATGCCAGGCAAGCTCTAAATATTTAAAAAAGCAAGATCAGTGCTGCCTCAAAACATATAGGCTCATCTGTTTCATTCTCACCAGCACTATTGACTTACTGTCAATAAGTAATGTCCCCTGGAGGAAGACTGTGGCCCATCAGCAGGGCAAAACTTGTAATGAACCACCTTAAAGAAGCATTTTTAAGTGACCATGTCATACATGAGAAGTGACCATACAGAGAAGAACAATTGGATAGCCTCATAGATTTCCATCTTAAAGGCATTAATTGCTCCCAACCTACTGAGATGCTTTTCAAAGACCAACGTCGCTGCAGCTTACATAAAAAATGGTGCATAGCATATACTGTATAGTGTATAAAATATATTAAAAAGTATTTAAAGTATAAGCGTACATCATATACAGAAAACCTAAAGACCAACCACAGTAAGCCCTAACAAACCTCAAAGTTGTAATACAGCACCAGACCTTCAGTTACTATTACATTTACTGGAGGAGAACATTCATCACAGCCACCGGAGAAAACTAATGGGAACCTTTACCCAAAGGTGCACTCTTCCAGGTCTTGTTTTTCAGGAGGCACAAGAATAACACATCAGAAATTGCTTCAGAATAAAAAGGAACCCCCTACTGCCAGCTAATCAAACTCTTCTCTCTGTCTTGTATGATACTGTTGTGAAATTTCCATGGAAACCCATTATATAATTATAGCCTAAAATAAGATGATCCTACCCTGAAAGGTATTTTCCAAGAACTGTCCCTCTCAGCCTCCAAAGTGGCCCCAGCCTCACTCACCTCATCAATCAAAGCATGAAGTATCCCAAGACCAACATTCACCAAATGGCTCTAGATGCTACTCGAACAAGAAACCTTCACTATCCTCATGAGGAAGACAACTCACAAAACCCCTGCACCCTCACTCTTACTTTCCACAATGTAATAACACCTCATCCAGTGCCCCAAATGATAGACTAATAACTATACAGATGGAACTGAACAACCATTATGCACACAGTGGCACACGTGTACACCCTAAGGACCTAGCTCCAAGGACATCTGCAGCTAAGGCCCTAGCATTTATCTAATTCCCAGTGGGAGAGCACTTCTCATCAAACAATCTCTCTACCTCTGATCTCTGTACCCAGATACTGTCTACCGAGGAAAAGACTGAGAACTGAAATTCACCATTCCAGCGCATGACAAAATATATGCCATCTGTAGAGATACTGGGTTTGCGTCACATTATTTCCTGTGTCCTCAACACTAATCTTATCATGCTCCACAGCTTATAAATCACCCCTCTCCCTCTTTCCCCTAGGAGGAAAGCACTTTGTCAGCTCTCTGGACACTATTAACATCCTCTCTAGTCCACGAGGTACCAATAATCTTTTGTCACAGCCTCACTGACACTAGTCTAGTCTAGTTAAATTCAAAGCAGCTACCCTCAACTTGTATTTGCTTTGAGAACTGCTGCTTCTATTTCAGACTCAAAGAACTCGTAGACCCAATAGCTTGTCCACTTTTTCCAGCTGGCACAGCTGACATAATGAAAGGTATTGTTCCAGCTCTACCCACTGTCTTGTCCATGTTTTCAGATCAGCTGAGTCCCAAAAGTACAGACTACTGAGCACACCCTGAAAAGATCTGCCTTTCTGCACTGCTGCTGCCCAGCAATTGCTGTCTAATCTCCCCTATCACTTTTCCTGGAATTTCTTGCCATAATTCTTCTTTCCATATTTTCTTTACTGCTCATCTGTCCTGCTTTCTACTACCAAGGCCTAGCTCTGCCATTCTACCAAGACACAGCAATGTAGTACTGCTGTAGCTTGAAAGGTTACCAACAGACTCAGGAGACTGGCACAGAAGTGGAGGAAGATGTCAAAAAAGAGGAAGATGTAATAACCATCTTGCACTAGACACAAACACAGATGACCTGTACGTATGGCTTGACTCCTCAGGTGCACCTAAGCCTTTTGAAAGGGCTCATGAAAGTTTCTAGACTGCCCCACAGCACACAATAGGAAAGCCATACAACCTGCTCATATGCCAGTTTTTTCTGTGCATATTACAGGCCCCAGAGGGACTCCAAAGTGTGTTTCTGTGGTATTTCCTTCAAGCAGGACATCCTCATGACAGATGAAACTACAGCGACAGCCCAAATTAGGGTCTTAGGTGAGGAAAAAGAAAGGAATAGAAGTTAGAAGAACTCTCACCCAAGATGGGTGTCTTCTCCAGTCAGCCATCTGTCTTTCTCCCTCCTCTTCCCAGTTTTCTCTCAGGTCTCCCTTTCTCTGCCTTTATTTTTTTGTCCTGAATGCTTTTCAGGATGCAGAATATAATTCCTAGCCTTCCCATCCTACTGCCTTTATAGTGGAAGCTCAGATAGTATGGGGGGAAGGATGATTGAAGACTCACACTTCTCTCATCGTCCTGTCCCAGGAGATTTATCACCTGAAATCACAGTGCTATTAATCAACAGTGACAAGCTTAATGTTGTTCCCTGTGCCCTGCCCACACAATTATCAGACATCATACTGACTTCTGAGCCTTCTGCTTATACTAGAGGCTTTTTTTGTTTGTTTGTTTCTCTAGCAGATTCACCCTAAAAGATCTAGACCACTTCATGACTTCACTGTATACAAACCTTATGGCCCACTACCAGACTGCAGCCTCTTCTGGAATGAAACGTAAAGTCTATTTTTCAGCTGCCACAAATACTGCATACACAGACATTATAGCAGATGGTGATGCAGAGCCCTCTACCACCCCAGACTGAGAGGAGTGGAATTTGTGGAGGCAGAGTTATTGTTACGCAGAACCATGCATACAGAACAGAAAAGCAGTCATTCAAGAATAAAGAAAAAATAATATTCCGTGCTTATAAGAACTCAGTCCAAGAGGTCCACAAGGCTGTGAAGGAGGTAATACAAAAGACAGGCTATGAGACAAAAGAAACTGTAAAGGTGAAAGGGAAAAAGGGACTTTTGAAGGAGGAAGATGAGAAAGGTGACAAAAGGACTGCTTAACAGTAACAGAGGCTCTAAAAGATAAACACAGAGGCAATAAGAGACAAAGAACGCACAGAAGGACATTAGGGGATGAGATACAGGACAGTAAGAAGTCACAGCAAGTGTACCTTGCCTCAAACAATAGCTTCAGATGGAGCAAAAAAGAGTGAAAAGGCAGGAAAAAGACTTCAGTAGACAAAAGATAAGGCAACGTCTTGTAGATGAGAACAAGGTGCTTGAATGGAACATTTTATTAGACAAGATACCCATGGAGGTTTCAAAGAGCTACAGGAGGCAATTGGAGCTTTGGAAGAGAAAGAATGCTGTGAAAAGGGTTAGGAAGAGGGAGGGAGACTGGGAGAAACAGCTTTTCTAGTGAAAGAAAGAAATAGACCACAGACTAAGGCTTGAACAGTAGGAAAAGACAGAAATGTAAGCTGTGCAGGAGTACATTGCAAACAAGGCTGAATATGGAGAGATGATGACAGAGAACTCTCAGAGAACACTTGAAAGAAGGGTTGAGTTCACAGTAAAAAGTAGAAATAAAAAGTCCAGAAAGTTTAAGGGCTTTCATCATAGAGAAATAGCAAGATAATATGATGATATTCAAGTGGACAGGTACCGACTAATACTAGACCGAATAGAGCAGAATTGCCAGAAACAGCGCAGATTTTGAGAATCATCAGCTTTTGATAACTCAAGTAGGGAGATGATGATGTTACCAGAGGAGAAGCAGAATGGAAAAAAAAATAGATCTCAGAATTGAAAGCAAATAAATACTTATAGGAACACAGGGACATGGAGGAGCCATTGAAGTAGATGTTAGAACAGATTAACTTGGAAGGATACTTGAAGAGATCACGATATGACATGATGACATTGTGGTATGACATGATATGACATTATGATATGCCATGACTTGGCAAAACCCAAATGAGCTTTAAAGGGGCAGGGTTATGTCCCAGTTCCAGAAACAACCCAGCTGTGACAGTCTGCACAGAGCACCCTGTGAATTCACCCTAAAATCAAATGAAACAAAGCCATATCTATGTTGATGTTGGTACCTAAGGTAAATTACTTGTTAATTTGATGTTGTCTTATGTTAGATCGCAGTGTGGTCACAGTTTGGAACCGAGAGCAAAAAGAATAAGCAGAGAGAATTTAAACAAACCCAGCAGCAAGAGCGAGACACAGAAAATCAGATGAAAGAGAAGATAGCAAACTAGGTTTTATAAATGGATCCCAGCTCATCCAGAACTTTAAGGTGGATCTGACTAGATGTCCTGGTGAGCTTTCCAGTCAAGACCAGCAGGCTTCAAAACTCAAAATAGAACAGTCTTTACTAGAATAAAAATAAGATTATTTGATTTTTTTTTTTAAATAGATAAAACTTCAAGCGTATAAGTCAGGAAGCACAGAAATAAATACATAGTTTATGCACAACTCTCCCCCACCCACTGCGACCTCGGTTGCAATTAACTCGGTGACCTTCTAAGCTGCTAAAATTTTGTGCTTACACTCCATTGCCTAGGAGATTGTTTCCGCACCTCCACAGCTTGGATGGCTCCTCCCCTACAGCTGCCCCTCTTCTTAAATTGCAGCCCTCGATTCCCTCAGTGACTTTCTATCCCACAGCACCCTGTAGCCTCTATTAAATCATTTCTTCCTTGCATATGCTCAATGGCTTTCCAAAGGAAGAGGTGTCTTACTGGTGGGGCAGAGATCTGATTGTCTTGTCTTAAAATAAACAGAGAACAAATCAAATAGGCACAGTGTGTATACAAGTATCAAAAAGTTAAAGTGAAAAAAAGGCGGATAAAAAATAAAATTAGACTGCTGAGAGGCAGAAAACTTTTTATAACTGTGTTATGCATCCAAAAGCAGCTAAAGACAGTAAGAACTAGCAAACACTCAATGAACTGGTTGAAGTGGGTTCAGTGGATTTCTTATTTTCTAGGAGAATAACATTGCATCACAAACATTCTCTGAAGTAATCAGCTTGAAGACATTTTTAGCAGAAGAGACTAAGGAACACCTAGGAGATACAGATTCATCTCTAGTGATCAAAACATATTAGGGATGCTTCTAAGCTTGTGAATTTGTTATTATTCCAGTACAGAGAATCTACAGACTCTCTGGGAAATTGCTCTTTACCTGTGTATCTAGATGATGAGCTCTGATTCCAAATGGTGAATGTTCCCTAAGAAGTCACCTGTACCATGACCTGTATTTTGTTGTCAGCTAAAACCATCCTTGAGAGATGGTAGGCAGTGCATGGTAGATAATCTGTGCCTTTCTTCCCCTCCTCCCTGTAAATTGCTTTTCGCACAGGTATAATTAATAATTGCACATTCAATCTGTCAATCATGCAATTACACAGCAGCATGACCGACATCATAAGTGTGGAAAGAAAATGCAGTGATGCGCTGTGTAGAACTGGGCTGGCAGAGGCTGTGCTAGGGCTCCCGGTTTGTATTGGACTCGGCTAATTTCAAGAGAAGAATGCTGCCTCTTATATAAGCCATGGCCACCTAGGAAAAATTGTGGTCATAGTTGAAAGGTTTAGGAGGAGGATTGGCTTATGAAGCAAAATTATTTGGACTGAGATGAAAAGGAAAGGTTTCAAGGACATGTTAGGGGTATGCTTGAGCTGGAGTTGGGCAAGAAGGAGGGACCTTGATTATGGATAGATATCTCCAGGAGACCGTGGCTAGGATTAGAGGTATGAAAGGAAAGAAATAATTTATTTCATTTTCCTGATATGTGTTTACCTTTCAAATGCTTGAAAAGTCACTTCTTTGAGGCCCTAGAATCTATAGATCTCTCTAAGAGGGTGATCACATGACTGGTTTAGGGGACTTAAGGAGCACACTGGCTGAAAAGGACAGTCCTAATTTGTTAGGTACTGGAACTAGTGATCAAGAACCTTGATGCAACAAAAAATTAATTTTCAGCCAGCTCAGCTCTCCATTCCAGCTGATGCATGGCCACGTGAATGTTAGAAAAGAAGGGGTCAGGAACACACCTAGAAATGAGGAGAGGGACTGCCTTTTCTGACTGCAGCAGAGACAAGCATCCATCAACCTTTTCTCAGTAACACTTGAGTCTTGCTTACATTTCAGGCTTTCACTATTATTACAGCAAATGCTATAAACTACTTATATGAACTCCATGGTTGCCAAGTACTAGTTGCTGACCTGTGTCCTGTCCTGTCTCACCTAACTGAGATAAATGATGTCAATATAAAAGTTGTAGCACAGACATGTTATCACTGCCATTAAAGATTTTTTAAATACCTTATTTACTGTCAAAGTTATACTAGTAAATCTTGTGCAGTTTTGACTAATCTTCCTGTTTTCCTTCTCCTTCCCCCATCCAAATGCAGATACCCATACAAAACCACCTAACCCTCCTGCACAGCAGGGGTTTTGCCTGTTTCCCATAGAACAACCCATGGTAGCAATGTAAGATAAAGGTGAAGGCAAACAGAGGGAAGATAGTTTTTTGGCAGCCAGAAAAATAAATTACTCACAAACGAGGGCAAAGCAATTCCCCTGTGGCAATAACCTTTCCTGTTATCACTGGCTGCTGATACAGGGATGCTAGTGACAGTCAGCATGACGTTCACTGGACCCCCTCCCTCTTTTATCAGTCCCCTGCTTTGACTTGTAGGAAAGTGTTGGGGGAAGGCAACAACTCCATCAAGCAAGTGCATCCAGGTTGAAGTACTGGGTCACACTTTGGCATGAAGGCTACAGAAAGACTTTTCCCTGTGGAACTGATCAAACTAGAACTGCTGTATACTTACCAACAAGAGCCAATTGTGACTGTCACAAGGGGAAAGGGTGCAAAAAGTACCCCAAGGCCATGAGGGAGCAACAATCTCCAGATGTCAGAGACAGGTAGCCTAGTATTTCAAGCCCAGGACAAGATAAGTCAGCAGAACAAAGTGCAGGAAGTGCCCCACAAATGGCATTGTGTCCCAGGGCTGACATTTAATGCCCATGCCATCTGAAAATGTTAAACCTGGAACAGGAATCCAGCGACTGGCTGTAGATCGACATTAGAAGGCATTGACCAAAGTCAGGAGTGGTGGAGGAGTAACGGGCAAATGAAAAAGAAGGTGCAGAGGACAAATGATGGGAACTATTCTAACTTTCATTTAACTTGAGAGCTGAAATAAGTTCTAGAAGCTGCTAACTCAGATTGTTTATGAGAAAATACTGATTTTTGGATGCCATGTTTGTGTGTTTAATAACATTGCTCACAGTTTTGCTCCTGTGCAATATTTGGTGTTCAGAGTCAGCAAAAATCACCGCAAGTATTTGTGGTATCTTATTCAGACACTGCCCTTGATCTGGGGTGTAACTCAATTTTTGCCTATCTCTATCAGAGTCATATTCTATTCGACAAGTAGTATTATGTCTATGGCATACTTTGATAGGGATCAGTCAGAAAACAAAAAAAAAGCGGAGATGGTCCTTGTGAAATTTTTCAAATCCCACTCCCTCTGTTGCTTGACCTTGCATCAGGGGGAGAGTCGTTGCTCTCTGCCAGCTGCACTGGCTGGGCTGGGGACCTTTATTTAGCAGGAGAGGGACAGAAATGTCCCAGTCCACAGGCTTTTGAGCACTACAAGGACCCTGGGCTCACACAAGTCTGCAGGCTCCTCAGACCCATCATGCTGAGGGACAAGCTGTGCCACCTGCTGAAGACTCATTGTTCTGGGAAGAAGATGCAGCTGACCCTTGCCATGGCAGATTACAACCTCATCTTCATCAGTGAGGGCCCTGTTCAAGGAGGGAAGGGGACCCAGGGGGTGGAGCGCTTCCCTGTACCACGGGGACCACAGCTCTGGCTACAGAACTTGCTGGTATACAGCACTGTTGGTACCACTGGCACCACCACTGTTGGCCAGCAGACTCCTCACCCCCCTTCTCTCTCCCTCCAAGTGAAACAGCTCAAAATCCCATCATTAAACCCCACAGGATGGAAGGAGAGCCTCTGCAGGGGTGGCGTACTCTCCTTGTTTGGGGCAGGAGGGTTCTCCATTGGGTTGAACCTCTTGCAGCAGACCTTCACCTTGGCCATCTAACTGTACTATGTGGCAAGACCCCTTGGACAGACATGTCTATCACCTGTACAATTCCATACTGAGTTTTGCCACACTGATCATTACAGCCGTGTCCTCTCTTGACCTATAGTCTTGAATGCTGGAGAACACGATCGTTGTACTAAATCAGCTGCTGCACATTCAGATCTGCTTGGAAGTGCATTAACGTCTTTAACATCTGTGTTCTGATACCAGGTCTGCAATGTCATTTTTATCAGAATGCCTTCCTCAGCAGTATCAGTCCACAGGAGTGTCTGGCCCTGGATGTGAATTTTGCTTCTGCCTTGCTCACAGAGCTGCATTGGAAATAAGAGGCAGATATCATTGGGAAGGCAGGAGGTCAGCGCTCCCTAAAGGACATCTGGTACCACCTCCAACCAGGTAATAGTAGTTCTTTCACCTATATCCATGGTGGCTGAGCCACTCCTGACTAGAAAAAATCTCCATCTTCCACTGGAACCTGTCACAAACAGCCTCTGACACTGACTGTTGTCCTTCCCAGACAACCATCTTCTGGAAAGGTTTCATTTTTTTGGTCACGTCTCTTAATTGATTAAAAGGCTCCTTCATTTTTATGTGGTTTTCTGTTTGATCCATTCTAATGGATTTTTTGACCTTTGTTGCTTCCATAGGTGTATTGACTCCAAGCATATTGTGGTCACTATGAAGTAGGGGTTTCAACTAAGAAGTTGAATTGTTTAGCACATCATAACCTTTTGTGAGCTTCCTAGCTGACTATTCCACAATCACTGATTGCACCTACTTCACATCCCGATGTGACATTTGCCCAGCCTATATGGGGGTCATTGCAGTTTTTTGTTACTACTGCAGTTTCTGCGCTAGCTGGCTCTTTGATTTCAATCAACATACCACAGTGTTGCAATCTAGGTTCAGAAGGTGGTGATGCAGATCCAACACAATACGCTTCCTATTTAGGTCTGAAATTTCAACCCGTTCTGATGCTGAGTTCATTATTTTGATTCAGGTTCTCACTAGCACATTGTACTACTCTATCACTAGTCTGGTTTACTTTATCTTTCTGCATATTTTGTATTCTGGTATTACAATTTCCCATTGATTGTCTGCCACAAAGTTTTTAATATGCCTGGTGTACCTCCTGTTAGGACAAGAGACTGGTCCTACGTGTTATTTTTCATAATTCTAGCATTTGCATAGAAGTAGGTACACCGCTACTTTGGTTCTTGTTTTGGTACTCTATTCAGGTTGAACTATATTTGCTTTCTGTGTCTAATTTGATTGTTCACAGACTCTGATCTGCCCTGCACTTGAGGATACAGAATTTTTGTAACTTTACTAACCTTCATAGAAATGACCTGAAGAAAATATGCTTTTGCACTTGTTATCTTCTCCTAAATCTTCAGTCCGAAAGTGTGCTGATAACCTTCTTAATGTTCAGCATCAGAAGCCTGATTCCTGCAGCTGGTCTGTCCCTCCTGTACAAGGTCACTCTTTACAACAGTCCGTAGCAAGAAGCTGTATTGCCAATTTTCTCTTCCTTTGATGGGGTTTGAGCAGCCATGTGACTGAGAGGTGACCAAGCTGGGTTGATGGAAAACCAATTGTTTTGATGGGTTAGATTTCTGTTCAGTCAATGGCCCGAGCTAATTTAACATTGCAGTCAATGGGCATTAGATCCATCATGACAGGGGCAGTAGGAAAGCATGTCCAAGAATAGAGGGAAGAAAATAAGTCTGTCCCTTTTCACAGCTACCTGCCATTAGATCATATTATATTATATTGTAAAACTTCACTTACGATATTGTAAAACTTATTATATTATATTGTAAAAGCATAAACAGTCAGCTGATATACTGTTGTGGAATCAGTTGTGTCAGTCCCACAGTCCTCCACATTCAGTGGCAAAATGTCATCAGCTGATGATTCCTCTTTCTCTTTCAGCAAGATCCATTTACTACAAACCCAAACACTGGTCTGGGAAAGTGGGGAGAAGGAGAGAGAAGCTTACACTCGTAAAAAGGCGTTGTGTTGGAAGTGGAAACAACTAGATGTTCTGAAAGAGTCAAAAATCCTTATGGAAGGATTTGGAACGGGTGTGCCAGCATATCTTAGGGTGTTTTGCTAATACATTGTACTAACATTATACTATGTACTTGCTATATCAGGTTCTATAAGGTATCAAGAGTTAGGTGGCTGAGTAGAATATAAAATGAACAAGACTGGAAGAAACAGCACATCGAGAAACAATAAGCAAACTATACTCAGTGAGTCTCTTGCTACCAACTGAGGATATATGAATTCCCCCCCTTCCCTTCCCAGGACTGGCACTTTTGAAGGAAAAGGTCAATTCAATACTTGTCCAACCCCTGGGGTTCTGTTCCCTAAGATGCTGCTGAGATGAAGGACTGGGGCAGAGCTCACAAGGGTTGACCCAGTAGGGCACTTTGGGCAGACTCATAAGTTTAAACCATTGCAATTCATGCTTCAGGGGTGGTGTTTCTTTAATGTGGTTATACCCATGGGTAGCCTATGTAGCACTCGAGCAGTTTCTCACAGTGATGGAACAGTAAAAGTAAAGAATGAGGGTGATGTGGGGTAGCTCAAGGCTAGAACGGAATGGAGAATGAAAAGTATGATGGGGAAGGACTACTTGCAGATATTCTGACTCTCTCTTTCTGTGGGCCTGCAGTGGAAGCTGGAATAGGCCACGCTACCCAAGCCCTGCACAGAACAGGCTGCCTCTCACACTGCGCACCTGCCTAATCAAAAGCCAGTCACGTATCAGACCTTGAACTTCTCAGTCTCCCTTATTCCACTTTTCCAGACAAAGGCTCAAGTCTGGTCTTTTATCTTTTGGTATAAGGGCAGTTAAAAAAAAAAAGAAAACACAAAAACCAAGCCAACTCTTTAGGGATGATGGGGTAAGAGTAGTTCAGACTGCTTTTGAAACATAGAGAAGAGGCTGGGTTAAAGAAGAGAGAGCACGCAGTAATTCAGGATTTTTCAGTGTTGGCCTTCACTGCTGCCTCAAAATTGTGAGCAGCACAAAGAAAGGACAGTCACATTCCCTGCCTTGCACCAGCTCCGATATGTCTGTCCTTAGCCTTGTGAAAGGTAAACTGATGGAAAAACATGCACGTCTTTATGCGGTTAACTGCTCAGTGTCGTGCTCTGAATGAGTTCACCATAGGTCAGGGAAGCAGCATTTAAGGAAGAAGCTGTTACATGTGGCAGTCAATATATCATCTCGGCTACAATGTACACCCTCACATGAAGTATTAAAACACATGTTTAGGCAAGAGGAGAACTTCACTTAGCCCTTGCTTAATCTTCCCAACAGAAAGATTTTCATGTACCTCTGGAATAAAGTTCCTACACCACACTGGCTGTTTCTTCTTTCTATATGGAATAGGAACTAAAAGCAGCTTACACTCAGTGCGTTGTCCTCTACCGCTGATAATAAACTTGATGCCAAGCAGTGTAATATCAAATACCTCTCTGGTCTGGAAAAGGGCTCACAGTTTGTTGGTAAGTTATTCAGAGGAGTAAAAACAAATGCTGACTGAAGAACTGTATAAGGACCTTAACAGGATGACTGAGCGATAAAATAACAGATGAAACAGTCACAATAAACGTAAAATGAGGAGGAACAGGTGTTCTAGCTTTGCATACACAAGAATCATCCAACTGTTACTATTTAAGCTGACTTTTATTTAAGGATAAGGTCTTGGGGTTAAAGAGAATGGTCATAATAATGACTCCCTCCATATTTTTTTAAAACCATGAGTTAAGAGATAGGAAAATAAGACTAGATAAAATGCAATGTGCAAGTACATCTTGAGTAATATTTGCATTTCTGTTTCCCCCAGTCTCAAAAAGAATATGGTAGAACTGGAAGAGTTTCAGAGGATGGTCAGAATTACGGAATAGCTTCTGTACGAGGAACAGCTAAGCAAACTTGAACCTCCCGGGCTGGAGAGGGCAACGAGGGCTGGACATGAATAAAAACATGAGTGATATGGAGAAAGTGAACTGAGAAGGTTTGTTTTGCTATATGTTGGGAGGTAGACAGTGGGTTCAGAACCAAAGAAAATTGCTGGTCAGACAACATGCATGTTGTTCTATTAAAGTCACAATTTCTTGGAATTTAGATGCAGGCAAACAGTTTTAATTTGCTTTTCTGCAATAGAAGTAAATGCCAGTTTTCTGTGAGTCCTTTAAAAATAAGGGTAGATAAGAGAGTTCATTACAGATGAGGAATCAAAAATACATCCTGGGTCATATTTAGAAGACAATAATCTTGTTGATCAGTAGGTATCTTGCACTGCTGTTCCTCTGATTACAGAATCACAGAATATTTGAGCTTTGGATGGGACACCTGCTGTCTTGTCTCATACCATGCTCAAGCAGTGTCAGCCGGAGCAGGTTGCCCTGGTCTATGTCCAGACAGCTTTTGAATACCTCCAAGGATGTAAATTCTACAACCTCTCCAGGCAACTTGTGCTAGTGCTCAATCACAGCAAAAAAACTTTTTCCTTATGTTCAGACAGAATTTCCTGTGTTTCAATTTGTGCCCATTCCATCTTGTCCTGTCACTGGGCACCACTGAGAAGAGTCTAGCTTCATCATCTTCAGTCTCCCATCAGATGACAAGATCCCCCGAGCCTTCTCTTTAAACAGTCCCAGCTCTCTCAGCCTTTCCTCCTATGAGAGATGCTCCAGTCCCTTCATCATCTTTGTGGCCTTTCGCAGAACTCCCCCCAGTAGCTGCATATGTCTTTTGAACTGGGGAGCTCAGAACTCAACACAGGACTCCAGATGTGGCCTCACCACAGCTAAGTGAAGGGGAAGGATCACCTCCCACAACCTACTGGCAGCACTCCTCTTAATGCAGCCCAGGTTACCATTAGCCTTCTTTGCAGCAAGGGTACACTGCTGACTCATGTTCAACTTGGTGTCCGTCAGGACCCCCAGGCCCTTTTCTGCTAAGCTGCTTTCCAACCAGTTCGCAGCATGTACTGGTGCATTGGATTATTCCTCCCGGGGTGCAGGACTCTACCTTTCCCTTTGTCGAACTTCCTGAAGTTCTTCTCTGCTGATTCCTCCAACCTGTCAAGGTCCCTCTGACTGGCAGTGCAACCCTCTGGTGTATCAACTACTCATCCCAGTTTTGTATTATCTGCAAATTTGCTGAAGTTTACTTAGTTTCATCATCTAATTAATGAAGAGGTTAAACAGTATTGTATCCAGTATCGACCCTTGGGGTACACCGCTAATGACTGGCCTCCAGCTGGCCTTTGTGCTGCTGATCACAACCTTTTAAGCCCTGCAGTTCAGCCAGTTTTCAATCCACTTCGAGGTCCACTTGTCTCAAGTACACTTAAGTACAGCCTGTACTTAATCAGCTTGCTGTGAAGATGTTGTGGGAGACAGTGTCAAAAGCAAAGTGTCTAAAGTAAAGATAAACAAAATCCACTGCTCTCCCTTCATCCATCAAGCTGTCATATGATTGCAGAAAGCTATCAGATTGGTTAAGCGTGATTTTTCCCTTCATAAATCCATGCTGGCTACTGCTAATCACCTTCCTGTCCTTCATGTGTCTGAAAATGGTTCCCAAGGTGAGTTGCTCCATCTGGGGATTGAGGTGAGGCGGACCAGCGCACAGTTTGCTGGACTTCTTGCCCTTTTTGAAGATAGGAGTGACATTTGTTTTCTTCCAGTCCTCAGTAACCGCTCCCAATCCCTGTGACCTTTGAAAGAAATTTGAGAGTGGCCTTGCAATGAAATTGACCCACTCCCTCAGCACTTGTGGGTGCATCCCATCAGTTTCCATGGACTTGTGTATGTCCAGTTTGTTTAAATGTTCCCTGACCTCTTCCTTTTCGAATGAGGGTCCTTGCTCTTTGTCACCTGGTCCTCTGCCCCTTTAGCAGAGGGCCCACGTTTTCCATCACCTTCGTTTTGCTGCTGATATACGTGTAGAAGCCATTCTTGTTGCCCTTTGTGTCCCTTACCAGATTAAACTCCAGAGGAGCTTCGGCTTTCTTGACCTCATCCTTGCACACTCGCCCAGTGTTTCGGTATTCCTCCGAGGTCACATGACCCTGCCGACACCTTTTTATGTCTGAGTTTAGTCAGGAGCTCCTTGTTCATTCACGCAGGCCTCCTGCTGCCTTTGCTCCATCTCCTGCTCATCAGGATGGATCATTCCTGAGCTTGGAGGAGATGATTCCTGTACATCAACCAGCTCTCTTGGACCCTTCTTCTATTCAGGGCCATATCCCATGGGATTCTTCCAAGAGGATCCCTGAAGAGCCAAAGACTACTCTCCTGACCTCAGGGATTGTGATCTTGTTTTTAGCCCTTCTCCTTCCTCAGATCCTGAGGCTGTCTCAGACCTTCACACCCCCAGCCAGTCCTTCCTTGTTTGTAAGTATCAGGTCCAGCAGACCACCTCCCCTTGCCGTCTCCTTGATTATCTGTGTTAAGAACTTGTTGTCAATGCACTCCAGAAAGTTCCTGGATTGCTTGTGGCCTGCTGTGCTGTTGCTCCAGCAGATTGCTTCCAGGGACTGTGAACATGAGGCTCTTTCAGTTGTCTGAGGAAAGCCTCACCTAATTCTTAAGTCTCTTTGCAGGACTGTGGTCTGTACCTAGGCTGACTATATACTCAAAAATGGATAGTTATTTTTCTGTAGCAGTTAAAAGCAGTAATTTCTTTTTAACAGTGAAATATTTTGTCAGCTTCTGTGAGTGATCTTCAGGCAAATTCTGTTCTCTTCAGTGTCCCAGGAGAACTTTGGGTAGCTCCGAGTCTCAGATTATAGACATCCATAGTCACTACAGTAGTTTACACAGGATGAAAGAATGTGTATGCTAGACTATGCACAATTAAGGCTAATTGGCCTAACTTCAATCTGAAACGAACTTGAGGGTCCACAAGGTAATATACTTAAACACTGTGTTTCCTCACATCATCAAATCAGAAAAGAACATACTGCATGTAATTTGTCAGAGTTTGTAGAGCTGCAGGTAATGGCTTGCTTTGAAAAGGGGTACATGCCACTCACGCTTGCATTAGCACTGCGCGATAAATACGGTGAAGTTGCTTTGTATTCTTATGTACTTTTAGAATCTACTCTCAATGCAAATAGCTGATAGGCAAACATTCCTGATTCGTGACCTTTTATAAATATTTTGTGGAAATGGATGACTGTCAACCTCCACAGTCACTTGGTTCCTTTAAGGACACATAAGAATCAATTACTTCACCAGGAGGCAGGAATTTGTTGTAGAGATGTATGGCTCAGTTTTAACAACGTGAGCAAATCCTTTAACCCTGCCTATATCCGTAGCAATGCCCAAAGACTGAAGCGTCTGTTGTAGTAACAACTTGTGGAGGATCTCTTTGCTACTCCTATGTGCAGTGTGGAGACCTGCACCATTATCAAATACAAAAGGCATAGAATGCCTTCACATGGAGATAACCAGCAATGAAATCTGGTTCCTCAAGTAGTTCTAAGTCACTTAGTAAATGAAAACACTTCAAATAAGCACGTTCTGATAAGGTAGTCTCCAACATTAATAGCCTGTGTCTGTCCTCCCTCTGTGTTAACAAGACGAGTGAACAGTTATCATTGTATCATGCAGATACGTGGAAGCTGTTCTATCAATACTAAAGCAGCAACTTCACTAAAGCAAGCATTGACAAAATAACTTATTTTTATGCAGTGTTTACCACCAGCTTCTCACCACCATGCCCGGGTTCTTTGCTGTGATTTTGTAGAGATTGACAACAGTAGCTGAGTTTACCTTGAGGATTTGTATTTACTGTACATTTCTGTATGGATGCATCATTTCTCATGTACTGTACTTTGTATGCCACCTGCTGCACAGCTTGGGCAGTAACCTCTGTATTCCAGTTGCCCCTCTGCTACCGTTGTTGACAATTTTGCTAGCAACAGGTCTAACTTTTTGAAATACCAGGAATGCTAGTACATCGTCTATCCGTCTCCCCCACCCCAAACTTGTCTGAAATAATTTAATCTGCTATACTGCCAAATTAGCACGCAAGTATCAGCTGTCAAAACAATGATGTACTTTCTTTGTCCGCATAAAAAAAAAGCTTATAGCATGCAGTTACCCTATTAGGTTTCAAAAAAATATGGGATGCCCCCTTATGCCATTTACACACAAGCAGGTTATTTTACTTTTTACAGCACAGGATCAATGGCAAGGGTTAGATTGATCAGCATGCTGCCAGCCCATGGCATTTATTTGCTTGGGCAGGAGGCCTGGACAATTCATGGAAAAGCTTAAATTCTATAGCACTATAAGTAAGGCACATGTAGCTGGGCAATCTCACTGGAGTATCAAGATATTCTTTCTGCTACTCTGCTATAGTTGCGACAGCTTTCTCAGGAATAGACAACTACAGCGCTGAGAGACAACACCGTTGCTAGTCAGCTAGCTCCCGGTGTGTGAGATCTCCACTTTGTACCTGGACACCTTGGATTGTTTGGAAATAACATATTAAAACATACAATTCCAGACACCTTCATGACAGAACCCAGTACCTGAATGATGCTGGAAATGGGTGAAAAAAATGTTTTTCTGCAAGTAGCAGAAAAAGCCCCTTGCAGCACCTTGCTAGGACCATGCCATCTAGGGTAAGGTTCCTGCAGGCAACCTGCACCTGTGAGGCTGCAACTGCTCCAGTTTTGGTACAAGGACAGCATGGGCAACGGCCAGGAAAGGTAGTGCCAAGTGGGAGGCAAAGTCTTTAGTGATGTTTCTACTGCACGTGTTACAGTTAAACCAAACTTTCTCCGTGGACAAAGCATTTAGGTCAGTAATAAACAGCACTGGTACACAGCTGTGGGTGTCACCTTGGGAACTCTTGCCTGGGTTGTGGAGGGGAGAGGCTGAAGGAGGTGGGTTTATTCACCTTGGAGAAGAGGAGACTGAGGGGGGTCTGTTTGCTGTCTGCCACTACCTAGAGGAAGGGTATAGACAAGATGGAGCCAGGCTCTTCTCAAAGAGGCACGGGGAAAATGCAAGAGGCAACAGCCATGACTGACAACAAGGGCAAGTCATGCCTGAGCATGGTTGGACTGGGTACTGCCAGAGGTCCCTTCCCATCTAAATCTTTTTGTGACTCTCTTTTTTTCACTTTGATAGAGACAAACACAAAATAATGTCAGATAAACTTAGATTATTAACAGAACTGTGAAGACCAGGTCCGCTAGCAATACAAACTGGAAATGAGAGAATGTCTTCAAGAAGCTGCTAGGTCTCCCATTGGAGCTTATGGCCACAGCAAAATCTATGAAAATTTCCTATCCCCATGTTTTGAACAGGTAGGGCGGCTCTGAACATCTCTCCCACACAGTGATGGACAGAGCACTACTTTGTTGTTTGGGGAAGAGGTTCTTACATAAATTATTTGCAAACAGACTGGATAGGGCAGCTATGAACTCCTGATTTGTCTGTAGGGCCTGGCACTCTGGAGAAATAAATCTATACTCAAACCATCCTTTAACCTGCTCCTAATCAATGAATGCCATGTGTATTCCACCTTACTAAAATCTTAAAAATAAAATCCATGTTACTTTAAGAAAAAGCTGGTTGTTAGTAGGCCTGTTCTCGTTTTTCTTTTCCTCAGCCTTCCTCCTGGCATGCTGGGTGGCACTGGAAACATGCTGTTACTTGCCGGGATTCTGAAACTGGCCCATCCCTCAGCTAGGAAAGGTCCAGGCACAATCCCACAGGACAAAAGCAGGAGGTCTGTTTGCCCAGTGACTGGCTGACGGTTACAGAAGAGGAGCACTCCTGTGTGTACATTGCAGGGGAACGCCTTTCAGCTCCCCAGGCATTTGTACCATGCAGCCAGGACAAGACCCTATTACTGATTTCTGCAGCAAATTTCTGACAAGGCATTAGTTCTGCGATCCCACTAATGGGAAGTGTGGAGAGAAACAAATGTAGATCTTCAAATATGCCTATAGAAGTGAGTCAGTAGATGCCAAAGCAAGGGGAAGCAGATGGCAAGGTGGATATGGTGGATAAGTGAGTAGGAGGCCTTTAGCTTCCGTAGATATTAAACTCCAGTCTGACTTATGGGAAGATGGGCAATGGACCTCTGTTAGTTTCTGCAGAGGCCAGCCTGTTAGCCAACAAATACTGCCAGTATACAGGAGGTGACTCTCTCCCCCCCAGAGACTGAATATAAGAAGCTAAAAATTGTTCCCTAATAGCAATAGATGATGCTCCTAAATGCCTGCACTTCTAATCAGAGAGGAAGAAACTGAAGAATTCCTTCCTTTCTTTTCTATTGTCATCGTCAGCAGCCTATGTCTTGCCTTGTAGAGCTTGGCCCTGTATTCATCTGCATCTTTTGTCCTCTCCAGCTTTGGAATTAGCAATAGAAATCTGCACAAGTGATCTTTCTCATGACCTGAGTTCTCCAGGTCTCTTCTGCCTTCTAACAGTACTTTCTGTATGACTGACAACATCTTCAAAAAGAAAAAGAGGAGACGGGGGCTGTGGAGAATCCCCCCACTGCCTTGGGACAGCGCAGGGAAAGGGTCACATGGGATATTTTTAGAACAGAATCCAATGGCAGTGATGTGAGGAAGGCGCAGAGAAAAACACAGCTGTGAAACCTAACACTTGGCTTCATATATACTGAGAGCAGGAACAGCAGAGAAACAAACTGAGGAGACGCAGCAGAAGACAAGGGTGAGAAAAAGGTATGTGAGGATAACAAGAGAATGGTAAAAGCGTAAGTGGCAAAGAGGCCATGAACACCTGGGAAGGAAATGGCTAAAAGAATATGGGAGAGAAATGGCAAAAGACTGAGCCAGGAGGACAAAATTTGATGAAGTGGCCATGTTATATAAATAAGCAGAGATACTTTAATCACAGAAGGGATCGAAGGACAAGAAATGGCCAGCTGACTCATCAGCACTCTCGTGTAGATGATTTGTGACCTTGAAGGCTGACCAGCAACTATGCAGTCTACCATCTCTCCTCATCCCAAGGTATAAGGGCTTCATAAGTGACTTAGGTTTTGGACTGTGACGCTGCAGTAGATTTTCTAAATCAGAGGAAAGCAGCAGTCATTCCTACAGTCTTTGAAGCCAGGTGATGACCTACCTCTTTTACTACAGACCAGCATGCCCAGAGAGCAGTGACTGCTTTATGCATGAAAACTGATGTAAGTAGCATTAGTTTCGAAGTGCTGTCTGCTGCTGTTCACTCACTAAACAAGAAAGAACTAACATGACTCACTACATGGAGTGGATAGCGGTAATGATGATACTTGATAGGAAAGACAGCATTTTAAGGCGTAACTTGCTAAGACACTCAAGTCCCAAAAGCATTTGTGATCCACTTGAGGGACCTACATCCAGAATTACAGTCCCTTGTTCACTTGCTACCTAATCCAACTAGCTGCCCTCAGTAACTAGCTGCTACTCTGCCTGTGATTCTTAAGGACTCAAGTATATGGTCATTCTGGAAGAATTCCTAAATTTATAGCCACCTCTTTAATGAAATAGGTTGTAGCATAGTTGCATCCTTATCATAAAACTTATCTGGGATGTGGGTGCCTTGAATTCAATTAAAGAACTAAGTGTTTTGGGTTTATCCATGCAGACACTTGAGGGATCAAACAGTTACCATTTATTACACAATCCTGTCCTGTCCAGAAGCCAAAAAAACCTCTCAGTGGCAAATATTTGGGATAAATTTATGAATAAATGAAGACCATGCAGTACATTGTCTTGCTTTCTCTCCTGAACACCTGTTTAGTAACGTACAAATGTTTTGTCAAAGAAGACTTGCCTTAGCTCAAGTTATACAGATTATGCTCTTTGAACTCAAGAAATCTAATACCAGTTGTGTCTTCCCACATGCACTCAAGAAAACTGTCATTAGTCTAAATACCCTGACTAGTCTAGTTCTAAACTAAAGAATCTAAAACTGAAAATTCTAGAGATTCATGAGTTTGTTACAGTTACAGAAGAAATATAGCCATTTTCCCCAAGTAGCCTACTCACTGTTTCTGCATCTTTTGCTGTCTCTGCTCTCTTCTTTACCACTGTTTTTGTTCAGTTTTGTAGTATTTCCTTACAGCTCAGTACCTCATGCAATTTGATCAACTCAGAAACCAACTCGGTTTGAATTTTTGATCTCAGTACCCAACTCTTGCTCTCCCTCCACAAACCTTACATGTTTGTATACTGTGCAAACAGGCCACTGCAATCCCATTATGTTGTATATTAGGCCCGGTCTCAGTGCTCTAGTGTTGGTGCTACTCAATCTTGACGCTGAGGATGCTACTTTTTTGTACTGGACTACAGAAAGACAGGCCAACAGAGATGAAATATTTCATAATCCAGCCTTTCCACTGTAATGACTGGCTCCTTCAGCAATGTTAATACTTGACAAGTGATAAATAGCGTTCTTAGTAAAACACTGTTGAGCTGAGGGCACGTGCTTGTGATGTGCCTATGTGGATCACTAAGAAATTTACATTCAATACAAAAGTCTGGATTTGAAATCAAGCTTTCAGTCATAAAGGGCTATATGGTCACACTAAAGATCATACAATTCTTCATTCGTCTGTAAGGCACTACATCATACACAAGAGCAGGGCTTAGCAGCAGAAAATGTTGGACTGAAAGCTACTCTCCTGGTCTTCACCTCAGCTTCCTGTTCCCAAAGGCAACCATACACTCCCCTTAGTAAACCAGGTGTTCTAGCTTCTACAAGGAGTCTCTCCATCTTTCTTTACAGTAGCTCAAAGAAGATAAGATTTCATGTTTTCCTCAGCCTCTACACAGTCTTATTTGTCTCCAAACACTGCTACCAAAACTTTGTATGCTTGGGTACAAAAAGGCCACCATTCATTTTTAGAGGTTGGGATTCCATTCGTGCTGTTCCTTAGGCAATCTCTATGATGCTAATCCTCACTTCAAATTACCAAAGGAAGTGGCTTTTTAGATACAGTACAAACTGCTACCTCAGCTTGTCCAGAGAAGTGTGAGGACTCATGAGATGCAATAAATCTTCGTTCTCCTAGTTGGCAGTAAGCTCTTAAAGTACTTAAAGCAGAAAGTGGGGCAACAGCCTGCCTCCAAATACCTACGAAACAAAGCAGTGCGAGACCCCATGGGATGTGCCCAAAAGATGCCACAGAGCAACATGCTCTGTGCTCTCACAGCACCCGTTAACACCCAGCATGGCAGTATCCTAACCACATCTTCTGGGAGCTGTAGCAAAGGGCAGGGAAAGCTTTCGGTGCCTTATCTGTGGTTGTCTGGAAAAAGGAAACCCATTCACAACCAGCAGCTGCATTTCTAAACAGCTCTGCGGACTGGGTGTCCCTACAGACTCGGCCCTGAGTCTCTCCAGCATTTTTTCCTTGGCTGGTGAATTCAGTGATGTAAATTTTTCACCCATGGGGATTAGGAACAATTCCCATTTTCATACTGAGAAAAGGAGAATATGGCCTCATTTTCTCTTGGAGGAAGGCACTACTGGGGCATGTGCTCAGGCAGAACTCTCACAGGTTCTTCCTAATACAAACAGGGAAGGATATTTGCAGGCAAAGACAGTGTTTAGCCCCTTAAACAGAGAAGGGAACAGCTATCGTGTAAGAAACATTCTGTCCTCCTGCAGGTATTGTACTCACCAGGGTTTGTTGGTATCGGAACGCTTTTGTTGGAGAGCCATCCCCAGTCATATCCCCAGAAACAATGTCCTGTGGAGTCGGGGTTGTTCAGGGCAATGTCTTCCCGTCTGCTTTCCACGGCAAAATCATGGAGTGAAACAGGCGCAAGGCTTCAGCTAAAATCCCACAGAGCACCCTGAGAGAGAAGGTTACTGGTGAGGGAAAGACAGAGAGGGAGAGTGTAACCAGAGACTCCCTGCCCCCTCCTGTTCAGTCTGTGCTTGGACACAGCAGCCGCTTCCCTGCTTTAATATCCCTCTGCTGTCCTGGCACCAGGACAGCTCAGTAAATTAACAGGAGGTAAGGTTTCCCTCTCCTCTCGCAGGCAGTATCGTTCTTCACTGCATTTCGAAGGGGTCAACAGTGGGACCATAGGAAGAATGGGGGCTGATGACGGAGAGATACTAGGGAAGAAGAGGACGGAAATAAAAAATTACCAAAATTAGAGACAAGAAAACCATCCTGCAACTTGAGCAGGATTATTCCTGCTACCTGTTTTAGGGACAACTTTGTGAAGTGTCAACATCTGAGAGGGCAAGTTCTCCTAGCAGGCCTTGGAAGACTATTCCTTATATAAATTATATGGTGTCCTCACATTTAACATAATTTTTCTCAAAGGATACCCATTATTGCTTATTCCCTGGCCACAGGACCTCACCACAAATAAACAGCCTTCCTCACAGTCTTTGTACCTTCATGAACCTTCATCCACTGGCATAACCAACACTCAGTACCTTTTTCATGCAGAATCACAGAATGGTTGAGGTTGGAAGGGAACCCTGGAGGCCATCTGGTCCAACTTCCCCCTGCTCAAGCAGGGTGACCTACAGCCAGTTGCCTAAGACCATGTCCAGACAGCTTTTGAGTATCTCCAGAAATGGAAACTCTGCAACCTCTCTGGGCAACCTGCTCCAGTGCTCAGTCACCCTCAGAGTCAAATTGTGTTTCCTGATGTTCAGAGGGAGCCTCCTGTGTTTCAGTTGTGTCCATTGCCTCTTGTCCTGTCACTGGGCACCACTGAGAAGAGCCTGGCTCTGTCCTCTCTTCAGGTGTTTATGTACACTGATAAGATCCCCCTGAGCCTTCTCTTCTCGAGCCTGAACAGTCCCAGCTCTCTCAGCTTTTGCTCATAGGAGAGATGCTCCAGTACCTTAATCATCTTAGCAGCTCTTCATTGGACTCTCTCCAGTATGTCCATGTCTCTCTTGTACGGAGGAGCTCAGAACTGGACACAGGACTCCAGCTGCAGCCTCAACAGAGCTGAGTAGAGGGGAAGGATCATCTCCCTTGACCTGGGACTGAGGAGCTGGTCCTGGGAGAAGCACATTCCTCCTAATGCAGCCCAGGATACCATTAGCCTTCTTTGCTACAAAGGCACATTGCTGGCTCCTGTTCAACTTGGTATCCACCAGGTCCCCCATGACCTTTTCTGCCAAGCTGCTTTCCAGCTGGTGACCCCCAGCATATGTTGGTGCATGAGGCTGCTCCTCCCCAGGTGCAGGACTCCGCACTTGTTGAACTTCAGGAGGTTGACTTCATGAGGTTTCAACTCTTAATGATTCTTTTTTCCATTTTCTTTCTAATTTTTCCCCATCATCCTCAGAAGTGAGTTTCAAGTTTTGAAACACTTTGTGACAGACAGATACACCAAAAGAATGCATATTCTAACATCTAAATATATGTCATTCCATTCCTGAGGACTACCTTAAAAGGATCTCATATTTCCCTCTTGTGTTAATGCTGGGGGTTTTTTTCTTGATCTCTGACTAGAAATGACATGGGAATATAGAAGACAACAAAAAAGCTATGCTTAAGCCAATTCATTGTACCTAAAACCAGTCAAAGCTGCTCAACAGCACAGTCAGGAAGGGTTTGTGGGATGCTGAGGATCCTGGAACATCAGTAGGTGTGCAAAGTAGGGAGGTCCTGCCTCCTGCCCTTCTGTGTGTTCTGGCCTGTGCCACAAGAAAAGCAAGGAGGGACTAATAGGGTAGAAAGGGCAAAATCAGGGTGCTGCTCTGAGCTACTGCTTTGAGAAACAGAGCACTGAGCAGCCATGGTAACTGCTACGTCCTCAGCTGAGTTGTAGCTACTATCTACTGTATCCTGAGGCAGCAGCCAGCCCAGAGGTCTGCGGGGAATGGAGCAGATCATAGAATCACAGAATTGTTAAGGTTGGAAGAGACCCTTAAGATCATCGAGTCCAACCGTTAACCCAGCACTGCCAAGCCCACCACTAAACCATGCCCTCAAGCACCACATCTACCCGGCTTTTAAATACTTCCAGGGATGAAGACTCAGCCCCTTCCCTGGGCAGCCTGGGCCAGGGCCTGACAGCCCTTTTGGTGAAGAAGTTTTCCCTAATATCCAACCTAAACCTCCCCTGGCGCAGCTTGAGGCCGTTTCCTCTCCGTCCCATCGCTTGTTCCTGGGGAGAAGAGACCGACCCCCCCGGCTCCAGCCTCCTTTCAGGCAGTTGCAGAGAGCGATGAGGGCTCCCCTCAGCCTCCTCTTCTCCAGGCTGAGCCCCCCCAGCTCCCCCAGCCGCTCCTCCCCAGCCTTGGGCTCCAGCCCCTGCCCCAGCCTCGCTGCCCTGCTCTGGCCACGCTCCAGCCCCTCCATGGCCTTCTTGTAGTGAGGGGCCCAACACTGAACACAGGACTCAAGGTGCAGCCTCACCAGTGCCCAGTACAGGGGCACTATCCCAATACAGGCCACAGCTTTTTTCACAGACACCTACTGGTTTTTTCCTCTGTTATCTGTAAAGCTTTTCAGTCAGGGAAATTGATACATTCTGTATATATTGAGGCAAAGCAGACAGTTACTTAGGGCAACATCATGACTTCCTAAGCTGTTTCTCCCACTAAATAAAGATGGGTTATGTAAGGGCATGTGAAAGGTGAAAGCATCTCCTTTATTAAGGTTATCCAGTCAAGGACCTTTTCAATGCAGAAGGTGATTAGATAAAGGAAGGGGGAAGCCACAAACAAAACCATGCAGAGACTCAGACCTGAGAGACAAGGGATAACAGAGATGATGCAAAAGACCAAATGTCTCCAGTCACTCTTTGATGGGCCATTAAGAAACTACAGGCACAGCTTTGGAGAGGGCCAGCCTGGACTTTGTAACTAATAAGGGGGAAACAAGAGGAACATAAGAATTTGAGATATTTGAACGGGGTCTGGGGGACTATGCAAAACTTGTGAAAGAAAAGGGTTGGGGAGGAACAAAGTGGGGAACAGATGGAAAGGGGCCGGTTTTGTGAAAAGCAAGGCTGGTCAGTGTGCTTGTCTGACTGAGTGCTGCTCCTGATCACCAGAGTCTGTCCTATCTTCTTATTAAATCCTTGCTTAACTATCTTTCCATGTAACCTCACTATCCCATGTACATGAGTGCTGTAAGGATGAGGTGCCAGCAACTGGTGATACTGGTGTGAGTGAATTTGGGGTCAATAACTGCAGTCAGACCAGGGGTCTAGGAGCTCTGGGCCTGTGGTACCAGCAGCTGGAGTCTCAGCATCAGTAGCTGGAGCAGCCATAGCTCTCCAGATCACTTCACTGGGTGCCCCGAGTACTAGCTACAGGTGTGAGGGGACTTGGTGCTAGCAACGGGAGTCAGACCAGGGGTGTAGGCACCCCAGGCCTGTGGTGTCAGCAACAAGAGTGGGTGAGGTCCAGCCTCTAGGATGGGACCAGCGTGTGTCCTGGGTGCAGCTGCCGAGTGGACCAGCATGAGTGAGGCGAGGCAGGGGCTCAGCACCAGCAGCTAGAGCAGCACCGGGGGTCACAGCCCTTGTGTCAGGTGCCAGCTGCGGGCGGAGTGGCTGTATCTTCCCCAAACCTGGGATGCGTGCATGTAATTTGGTGGCAAACTTCAACCTCGACTAACCAGCAAGTAGGAGGCCATGGGTCTGGTCAGGGGTATTAGGTAGGCAGAGGGGTCATGTTGGCATTCAGCGGGACCCATGAGGGTGGGGTGCCTGTGGGATGAGCATGCGAGGGCACCGGTTCGCTAGCAAGCATCAAGCTGGATTAGCAAGCAGGTAGCAGACCCATGGAGCAGATAAGAAGGCCCAAGATTTGGGCAGGGGTATGGGAGACACAGAGGGGCCACGCTCTCACGGACGCATGAATGTGCTTGTGAATCTAGAGAGCGGGGATGTGCGTGCTTTCACTACTGAACTTCGATCCTTACCAGGCGAAGAGGAGAAAGGGGAGGTGGCTGTCTGTATTTATGCTTTGAGTCTTGGTAGTGCTGAAGCTAGGTGCTGCTGAAGGCAGTGCCTTATCTGCTGCAGTCTGTGTAGCCGGCCACATCGGTGTCCTCCGTACGTCTGTCGGACGTCCAAGATGCACACTCAGCCTTGCTACTGTTTGAACCTGCAAATGGAAAAATCAGGCTGGGATGGAAAGCGTGGGGTTTCTGGGCTGGGCAGGAGGAATACCCAAGCCACAGAGCTACTAGAGGCAGTGGCAGTTTATGACATCCCTTCACTGTTTATTTCTATGTAAAATCAATTTAGAAGTTACGCCTATGCTCAGCGTGACCTTTTCCCCTCACGCTTTAAGTGACTTTACAAGTGACCGAATACTAACAGCTAGCTAGTTTGCATTTTTCTTTACAACCTGAACATAACAGATCCAAATCTAAATATTTTCTCAATGCAGCATGATGCTCACCTTTGTGAAAGCACGGTTTCTATGAGAGGTGTTACTGTTTCTCCTTATTTTACAGCTGAAAAATCAGAACTTTTAGGAGTGACAAAGGAAAAAAAAGTAAAAAAAAAAAACCTCCACAGCCTAAAATACAGCTATTCTAGTTATTTTTTTTAAGTTAAGGAAGTCTGAATACAACTCAGAGCTCTTTGAAAGATGTAGTGAATGACACAGAAGATGTCTTCTTAAGAATTTGTGCACGCGGGTGTAACCGTTTACACAAAACTACAGTCCGGAGACCAAGTTATACATAACAGTGACCAGAAACGAGGTACCAAACGCAGATGAACGGAAACAAAAGAATACCAAACCTTCACGAGAGAGATTTCTACAGGTAGAATTGGCAAAAGCGGCAACACTAGGCCAAATCGCATTGAGTAGGACTTAGTACACAAGTCTTACTACGCAAGCCTAGTGAAACAGCCTCACCGAGGCTGCCGACCCGGGACAATGGCTGATGATAACTTCTCTGGAGATTCTTGTTTCATTCCTTTCCTTTAAAAGAAACTGTTTTCTGTATGCAAACGCCAATGACATAATCACCATGTAATGAAGATGATCTATTTATTACATAACAGTATCTTCTTTTCTTGCATTTCCTTCTCCTAACTTAATAATTTAGTGTTGTGATGTAGCGAAGAATTCTCATACCCTGAAGACAGGGTAAGAACACATCGCACAACACAGGTACAGTGTACGTTAGGAATCTCAGCTTGGCATCAATTTTATTTTACCAGATGTTTTATAGATGTTTACGCAAATCTTTTGACGTTTTGGAAAGCATGCCCTCTTTCAACACCATTCCATACATCCTCATTTTTAAGGAGATCAATGACTATTTTTACGAAGTCAAATCCTCTGAGTATCTATTACTTTTCATAATGGCAAATAGGGAAACAAAAGCAGTTTAGAATGACTAGAACTGTATTCATTTACCGAATTGCTCTAATAAATACAATGATTTTCATGCAACTCAAGATTTGAAAAATACCTTGTCTACATCCCGTTCGCTCTTTTCACTCCCTTTTGACCTTATTGTTCTTTTGGTTTTGAGCCAAAATGTGAACCGGTTAACTATAGCTATTAGTTAATAGCTATGAAAGCCATTCCTTAAACTATGCTAGTAGCTCAAAACTAATTTCTCTGAAAATACAAACATCTTGTTTACTTCATCTTCTGTACTACTGGAAACACTTTCTGCACAGGTAGATGTTGGTAATTCCACTGCTAATGTTACTACTAGATTTCCTGTACCTGAATTTGGTTTATGAAAAACCAATGTACTCTTTCCATAAAAAAGGTAACTTAGAAGATGGGAAGCACCCATCTAGGTGTCACGGATGAGACAAGTAAATGGCAACCTCTAGCGGATCTGGATACTGGGGTTTATTTTAGAACTAATGAGAACAGAGCTTTTACCTTCTTATTTCATACTCGCTCACTGGCTTTCTCCCAGGTGCATTACCTAGGTCTCAGTTTCCCAGCAGCAAGATCATTGCTGGTCTGCGAAGGTGGAGCAGAAAGTTGTGGTGGTTCTGTGCGGTACAGCCGCTCGCAGTTACCAGCCTTGGGCATTACAGGTCAGGCCCTCCGGGCATCCCCTGGCGTTCGTTTCCATGATCCCCTGGACCTTCCCCCACTTCCAGGATCTTTCCTCCAGCTGGTACCTTCACCTTCTTTCTGGGCCCTTCCTCCTTCCAAGACTCCATTTTTTCAGGAACTCTTCTTTTTGGCACCAACTCTTCTTTTGAGAAGACCAAGCCCACAATTCTCCCAGTCTAAATATTTTACCTGCTAAAACACAACATTGGCCTCCTAATTGGTGGTTCTGCCTCATACCCCTTTATTAAAAATGTATTAACTTTAATTTAGTCCAGGTGTTATCAGAATTCACAAGCAGCCCATATTGGCTGCAGCTAGCAAGTAGCAGGCTTCTGCCTGAGAGTTCAAAAGTGCCTCTGGGAGGAACTATCTCAAGAAATTATGCATAATTCACTTTATATAGAAGCTCCATTTCTGCACAGAGGTATAACGCTCCAAATGGAAGATACTGCACAGATTAATCAAACAAGAATTCTTTATTTTGACACCTCAAGGAAGTAAAATACAAGTATACAAAAAGTATATATGAAAGTGGCAGTGATAATGCAACTCGATGCAATCCTACAGAAATCTAATTCATCAGAGTGGACTGCTTCATCAATATCCGTATCTGTAAAATATTGCACCATTTCAAAGAGGGAGCACTCAGGAAGAAAGTGTTTATATTCCAGGGAGGTACAACAGCCCCTAAACTGGCATCTTAAACTTCAGAGTAAGGCACCAATTGGCAAGTGTGATCCTTGTTCTGTTTATCACGTTGTGTGTAAGTTAAGTGCAAGATGCGCGTTAATGCTGCACCTTTGTTAGCTGGAGGAAACACAGCCTTCGTTTTCCTAGGCAGAACAATAAAAAAGCACATGCCTAATTTTCCAGCCTCCCTCCATATCCCTTTGTGCTTCTTATTCATAATTCTATCCTGAAAAAATATTTTAAAAGCCACACTTACATAAAAAGAGTAAGCCAGGAACCATGCCAACTTACTGCTACAAAATGGGGAAGATCGAGACTCAAGTGAACAGACTGTAGTCCATATGTAACCCAGTATACCAGGATTTAGGCTCTACCACAAGAAGAGAACAATGCCCATCTCCCACGTCACATCAAATGGGAGTAACTGCAACTGGACGTAAGCAAGAGACGAATTACAGCATGAAGAGACTGAGTAGGAAATTTCCAAAAGAAGCGATGGATCATGCCACAACATTTCTTACTGACCAGCTGAAATGACACGTTGCAAACAATATTAGCTAAACAAACAGCTTTACATGATCATGGCTGAAGAAAGAAAACTGACATAACAGGGTAATAACGTGAAACTCTTCCCTTTCATTCAAAAGGGAAACAAACTGCAGTGATAAATAATCCAAGCAACACGCTTAGACTGTAAAGATCTGCCTTGAGTTTTTTTGTCAATTAAACAAAAGACAAAAGATCCTTTTATACAAGGCTGTAGGGTTTCAGGGATTCAGTTGCACAGTGCAATTTACAGACTCCTGAGAAGTTGGTGGATTGAATTCTATGCCTGTTGTGACACACAGGTACCATGGCAAACAAATTCCTCAAAAGTAATATTCCATGCAGTTGTTCACTCTTGGGACTAAGGGGAGCTAATCTAGAATTTCTAGATTCAAAGCTATTTCTGGGGCAGTTTATGGAGGCTTATTTGTCTGTATGAGAAATCCTGGATCTCTATTTATTTTGCTGATAACTTGGGATGTCTTGTAGTTCTCGATAACTTGGCCACAGAAGGAATGTGCAAAAATAGACTTTTAAGTCATCAAGACAGATAGGAAAGTGTCGAGTACTGAAAACAATAACCTTCCGTTTTAGAGAGAGGAAGGATTCTCCTTCACAAAGGAGCTCTTTTCTAACGTGCACAGGAGCTGACTCTGTGGGGCATGAAGAACCAGGCAGAAAGTATTTAAAAATTTTAAAATACAAGCATAAGATAAGTAGCATTTTAGGAATAATTTTCCTTTCAGAAAGGCTTCCTTTAAAAAATGGTATGAACAGTCGGTTTCCCTTTTCACATTCGCTTTGCTTACAAATGTCCTTATGTCTCCTTCCAAACGATGTTCCCACTTCTTCCCAGTTCCAGTGCTGATCCTCTTTCCATCAATTTCTATACGTATGGAATAAGTCAGGATATTAGAATTTTAAACCCTGAACTGAATCAGATTACAAAGAGAGTTGCCAGATTGTTTTAGAAAAAGACATCGAGAATTGGACTGGCCAGATACAAACAAGCATTCCTTGCTTGCGCATCTGATGTCACAGCTCATAAGAATGACAACGTAGACATCCATACTCAAGGTTCAGCTTTGGCAGTATCTCTCTTCCAACAGAGGTGGCAGGGTTATTTTCCTGGCAGATAACCAGGAAACAGGTAAAGGTCCCGACAGAGCGTGCTACAATATTCTGACATTTCCTTACAGCGGTGAAATTCTGTGCCTGGGGCATAACCTTCTCGTTGCTTGATTTGCCTATTCACCTAGACGTGAGATTAAAAAAATTAAAATGACTGGAAGGATTAACATGACAGAAGTAAAAAAAATGTCATTGCTCTGTACTCATAGATTACTCTGTTTAACTTAAGTAGTCCCCAATATATTGTCTTTCTAAATTATAAGGATAAAGAACTAGGGTGCAGATCCACAGCAGCTCAAGTTGCCATGGTCACACTACTGCCTTCACTCCCTCTTCCCCCGTTTTCTTAATCTTTCCCTTACGTGAGCGCGAGCGCTTGTGCAGCTATGTGGTGAGCCAGTTCAGGGAATGAATCCACCTGAAAAAAAGCTATTTCTACGGAAGAAAAGTAATTCTTGGCAAGCCAGATTAATTCTTCTCAAGTTCACTATGCGACCGCACAAGTGAAATGGAAGGAGTCAAAGAAATAGCATTTTTACTTTTGTTAAACTGCTGTGGAACAGTATATAAATAAATATATATAAAAATGGGGAAAGAAGTAATAATTCTGCTACAAAAAAGGCAAGTACAATTGCTTTAATAGCAGATTAATCCTAGCAATTTGAAGCACTGGAAGGCTCCTCAGAAACCAGCTAAGTGTGGGAGAGGAAAGACACTCCAGCTCACCTTCACCAACATGTCAGCCACATGAGTGTCTCGGGAGTCCTCTGCAAACACTGAGGTGAGAGCCTCGATATACCAGGATCCACGCTTGGTGTTTCGCATGGCCGCAGTGCCTGAGAAGAAAGCGTGTACGATGAAGTTTCTGGGGAACACAGACACACAAAACCTCCTTATGTCCTAACAATTAGGGCCTCTCCCCAGTACCTTTCAGACAAGCATATCCACAGATCATATCAGAGCATGTAGGCAGACGCAGCTTGAGATTTTCTTCCTTGTTTGCATCACTCTCCTCACAGCCTGGGGAATCTGACCATTCTTTCCCATCTCTTTGATCCACTCCCCGGTCCGTCTCATCTGGGGGGGGGGGGGGGGGGGAGGGCAATAAACAAGGAGGGGGAGAAGAAAGGAAAAAAAAAAAAAAAAAAAAGAAGAAATTATCCTGAATTACTGTATGTAGTTCTCCTCTACTTCTTTAGTTTTAGGTTCTGGTCAGCCACACCACAACTGCTGTCAAGCAGAAAGTTTTTGCATGAACTTTAAGCTTTTTCAGCTGTTTTTAAAACTCATTTGAAAGCTCTTCCGCAAAAATTAATGCAGATGCCAACAAGTGCTGAACCTGCTCAACCTAACATGACCGTTAGTCCGCATGCCGATTGATTTTTTTTCCCTCTCCTTTCCTATGCAGATCATGGGATAACTGGAAAGCAAAGAAGTTTCTGAGAGTTCTTCACCATGCATGGAAGGATTTGATGCCTAGCCCTAAAAGTTTCTATTTTCCACTTTTACCTACCTTAGAAATATCCAAAAATGTCTCATCTAGTTTGCAATGCTAACTACCTACTTATTGCAGAACTCAAATGAGAGCTATAATTTTAGTTGCTAAGGTCTACCTCCAAGACATCAAGAAAACAGGGACCAAATATCTCACCTAGTTCTAAATCCTGACTATAATATCAGTTGTTTCAATCAAAAGCATAAATTGTGCAATAGTAAAATGCAAAATAATTTGACCCCAAACACGAAAGAGAACTCCAGTACATGGAGATTAGTTTAAAACCTGGAGAACATTTAATGTCCTTTCCAGGATTCATTAGTATTGTATTATGACAAGTGTAAATATTCTCAATCGGTTGTTTACGTGATGCAGAGTTTCCATCGTAATGTAGACTAACTGCTTAACGGCAATAACTTTAATAGCCCAGCTATGATGTAAGAAAAATAAAACTACATTTTACAGGTTTTCTATGTAATTTTGCCTTTTTGTTCTAAGATGAGAATCTACTATTCTACTTACTTCCTAACAGCATGGGTCAGATTCTAGTCTTAGGAGGCAGAAGTGTCCACTTCAGAGGCCTTCCTGTTATGATGGCTCTAGGTTTTTGTTGCCAGGTCCTGCCTAAGAAATGCATTTGGATTTCTCACCCTTTTACAGGCAGTGGCACTGGTGGAATCTCATAATTATGCATAGGAAATGGTCAGTTCGTAAGTCAGCAACATTGTTCTCCTCCTCCAAAACGAAAGCAGCAGTGGGAGGCGTGTGATTGTCTGACAGGCTAGATATAGCCTATAATTAAGGCTCCGTAGCTCAAAATTTCGTCATGACTTCCATCAAGTTCCTTTATCATCTCTTTAAGGTAGCAATGCAATTTTTTCCATTTTTGACCACACTTTTCTCATGTCGTTTATCACACTTCTCCAAACCCTTTTAGTTCTATCTCTTCTTAAAAATTTAGTGTACTGTTCACAGTGTATGTTACTTCAGATAAGACTCAGGAATTTTACAGTCAAGCTATATTATTCACACTGTCATCATCCCATAAGGTATAAAGTCAAACCCTTTTTGATTGAAGCTTCAGAATTAGATGTCTTCCTCAGGCATTTGTCTTCAAACACCATTCCAGTCAGCTTACCAATGAAACGGTGTAAAGCAGTAACCCCACCAGGATACTCCGCTCCATACTTAACCTCTAATGTATATCACCAATAACTGCCACCCAGATTGATCCAGTCTGTTCAAATTTTAATGAAGCTCCCAGATCGCCATTTTCCCAATTGATTTAAATAACTGCTAACTACCTATTTGTCATTATTTACCACAGTTCTTCACTTTTCCGGATCAACTACTGTATTAAATACAGATGTTAAGCAGCTTCAAGGTCTCATTTTATGTCACAGTGAAATCCGACTATTTGTCTTTTCTGTTGCCACTGGTTTTTGACCCATGACTGTAGGTGGACTACTTCAATTCTTTAGTAGACTCCTGCCGAAGGCCCTTTGGAAATGAAGTAGATTGTACCAACTCTTCTTTATCTACTTTTTCATGTGTCATTCATAGAAGATAGATAAGGCCTATTACATAAACTCAGGGGAAAAGAATAACCTAGCACTGCTCATTTTCTTTCAACTGGTTCCAGCTAACTTGCATGGCATAGAGAGACTGACTACTAATCTAAAGTCGTCCACACTATTTATACAGTCTTTCAATGCTGCTTTTTAAAAAAAATTGTATCGGCTAGTCTAACCTTTGAATGCTAACATGAAACGGTACACTTTCTTCTTGACAGCTCAATTACTTTGTAACTGGCTTTCCCCTCCAACTATTAATCAAAGTTTAAAAGAGAGGTTAAAAAAAGGCAGTTTTGTGCTTTTTTTTTTAAAGTAAAGAAAGATTTTTCCCTTTCAGTTGCTCAAGTCTCAATCCTTTGCCTATTGCAGTATCCCAGTTCCGCAGCATTTTGCATAGCTTTCTTAACTGAAACCTTTTTGGGTATAGGAAGGCCAAGCCTGATTTGCTGATATGAACAGACCCGTTTTGCCAACGTTACAGTCAAATAAACCTAATTACCTAATTAGGTCAGCTGCCACTTCTGGCTTATTACATTTATTTCCACACTGTTATGAGTCTGCATATTCAATTTGTTCAAGAGTATCTAAAGGTGATTGCTTTCCTTCTGTTACTGAACATTCAATTCATATCGTAACCATGCACGTTTCAATATTTCCAAATGCTTAAAGGATCAAATATTTTTGATACCCAAAATACTTCACGTAGGCTTTAGGTTTTTCTCTGCATTGGGATTAAACATGAGTAGGTAACAGGTGAAGGAAACATTCTCTTGGCTAGAGGACAAACGACAAAGCTCAGCTAAAAATGAAAAAGAAGGGAGACAACTGCAAGGAACAAGGCAAAAGAAGAGGTAAAAGCATACACGCCAGAAAAACTTGGCTATCACAAGGAAAAAACCAAAGCTTTCTAAGACAGAACTTCTTTTTGGAGTATCTGCAGTTTCAGTGATCTCAAAACGTCCAAACACTTTAGGGAAAAATTTGGTCATTAGCAGATCTGAGAAGTGGTTAGTTACAGATGTGTTTAGTTACAAAAGGAGGGAAAATGAGTAGCAGAATTTAAAAAAAAAATAGAAACAGAGTGGAAAAAGAACAAGTCTATGAGAATCAAGAAAAGAATTCTGTAACTACAACAGTATGTGGAAAAGGGTGTAAGGAAAGGTCATTTGGAGGTTGAAAGCAGGAGAGGGTAAAGGAAAAAAAAAAAAAGACAACTTGGAGCCAGATAGCTTGAGAGACAACACCAGAGACAAAACACATTCTGGATCAAGAGAAAGACAGGACCTCAGACAAGACTCCAGTGCTAGTGTACCACTCCATGCTGGGCTGCAATTTGATGCACCATATGCCCCACTCCCCCTACTGCAGGCATAGCAAGGGAAAGCCTCCATATATGAGTGGGATATGATAGAGGTTTTTATTGCTAAGGTGCTCTGGGGTCTGCAAGTCAATGCACACACCTCACGCAGAGCAAAAGACACTTACAGAGCAACAGATGCAGTGGCAGCAGCAGGGCAGAGGGAGGTGAATATGGGTCCCACTTACACCTGAGAGAAGCAAAGAGGAGAGTTGACAGCAAGTTGAGTGTTGAGGGTGTGTATGTGTGTAAAATGAGCCTTAATGGCATGCCAAATACATGGCTTTTAGTATTTGGGCACTCACCTCCCCGGCAGGCCTGAATAAAGAACATTTTGGGCTTATTCTGGAGATTTGGACAGTTTGCATTATCAAAGAGCCGGAAAGCCTCCTGCAACTGAGAGAGGAAAGAAGATAAATATTCTTCACTGCAGCCTTCCACAAGCCAAACCCAGTCACACCCTGCTTCCCTGTATTTTGGTTATTACTTCACCAGTCTTGATATTTTCTCCTTTATCTCCAAACTCACTGTGTGACAAACACATCCCTTCCCCTGCTTCCCCCCCAGCTCCTACTAGTTTCAGTTCACGTACTCCACCTAGTACTTGTACAGAAAGAGAGAATAACTTCTCCTACCTGCCCTATTTCTATCTTATAGACCTCTCACACACAGACCCCTGCCCTTTTCTTCCCACAAGCCCTTATTTTTTCCTTTTTAAAAACTGTAAATCCTCAGTCTCCCATCACTTCACCTTCTCTCCCACTTTTTTTTTTTTTTTTTTTAACTTCTTTTCTCTTTCCATTGTTACTTTCCAAGATATAACCTACAACACCACATCACATCGGGACACAGGAATATACCTGTAGTAGTTTGCCATCACTGCCATAAACCCCACCCTCCACACCATGGGAAAGTAAAGCTACAATACAGGAATCCACATCGCGATGATCTGGCAGCTTAGAGAATCTCTTCAAGGCATTCTGCATCTCCTGAAAGAGAGAGAAAAAAAAAATGCTTTCCAGACTTGCACAGGGAAAGTGGGTCAATGTACAGGAAAAAACAGAAACATACAGGAAAAACACAAATGGTCCTGCTGCTATGAAACAAATTCTAGGTACATCAAATTTACAGGACAAAAGACATGTGTTCCATGAAAAAACTAGCAAAATGTTCCTGTTCTTTTATGTACTATTCAGTCCTAAGGATAACGTTGTGAGGTAGGAATCACTGAGGACATCTACATTTCTATATGGCCAACAGGGGAAGCAGCAAGCATCTGAGTTGGTACACACGGATTCAACATAAGAGAAATCATAGAACCATAGGATCGTTAAGGTTGGAAAAGACCCTTGAGATCATCGAGTCCAACCGTTAACCCAGCACTGCCAAGCCCACCACTAAACCATGTCCTCGAGCACCACATCTACCCATCTTCTAAATACCTCCAGGGATGGGGACTCAACCACTTCCCCGGGCAGCCTGTGCCAGGGCCTGACAGCCCTTTTGGTGAAGAAGTTTTTCCTAATATCCAACCTAAACCTCCCCCAGCGCAGCTTGAGGCCGTTCCCTCTCATCCTATTGCTTGTCACTGGGGAGAAGAGACCAACCCCCACCTCGCTCCAGCCTCCTTTCAGGCAGTTGTAGAGAGCAATAAGGTCTCCCCTCAGCCTCCTCTTCTCCAGGCTGAGCACCCCCAGCTCCCCCAGCCGCTCCTCATAAGACTTGTGCTCCAGACCCTTCACCAGCTTCATTGCCCTTCTCTGGCCACGCTCCAGCCCCTCCATGGCCTTCTTGTAGTGAGGGGCCCAACACTGAACACAGCACTCGAGGGGCGGCCTCACCTGTGCCAAGTACAGGGGCACCATCACCTCCCTGGTCCTGCTGGCCACACTGTTCCTGATGCAAGCCAAGATGCCATTGGCCCTCTTGGCCACCTGGGCACACTGCTGGCTCATGTTCAGCTGGCTGTCAACCAACACCCCCAGGCCCTTTCCCGCCAGGCAGCTCCCAGCCGCTCCTCCCCACGCCTGCAGCGGTGCCTGGGGTGGTTGTGACCGAAGGGCAGGACCCAGCACTCAGCCTTGTTGAACCTCATACAGTTGGCCCTGGCCCAACGACCCAGCCTGGCCAGGTCCCTCTGCAGGGCCTTCCTGCCCTCCAGCAGATTGACACTTCCACCCAGCTTGGTGTCATCTGCAAACTGACTGAGGGTGCCCTCGATCCCCTCATCCAGATCATTGATAAAGATATTGAACTGGACTGGCCCCAACACTGAGCCCTGGGAAATCAACTGATATGTTAGAGAGGTTTAACATTGACACTTGACTCTGGCTGGGATATTGGAGCAACTTAAGAGATACGTACTTTGGTACTTCAGGCATTCAAACACTAGTGATCAAAACACAACCACAATCTAAAGTGGAAAACTTTAGGAACTCTGACAACATGGCAAGTGTAAAAGTCTCATTATAATGTTACAAAAGCTGCCTTCTTGAATAAAACACTCTTTAACAGGTTCTGTACCACTTGGTTTCATAGGGAACTAAAAGGAATAAGAACAAATGAGGCTGGAGAAGGTAGCGATTGCATTCCTAGGGAAAGAGAGTGGCTTGATTCAGCCATGGAACATGTCCAGTTTTCCTAAATGAAGCACAGCCACTTCTCTAGGAAAGTAAAGACTGAAACAGTGGAACTTAACTGCATAGATACTGGAAGACTGATAAATAGTATGGCAATTGACTCCATCAGTGAAAGGATATGAAAACATCACTTACACTTGCAAAGACTAGGTCAAATATTTGCAATGTTTAACTTTTAGGATAGCAGATCACTGGAAAAGCCTATCTAGAGTAAACTGGAGACTTTATTCATTTGTGGTTTTAACACATATGCCAGGTGTGGTCTAGAAATTCTTGCCCCTTGCACTACAAGGGGTCAGACTAGAGTAGTACCTCTTGTGGTCCTTTGTGATCCTACTTTCCATCACAAAGTCCTCTGCCCTCCAAGCTTCTTCATATTTGTCAGTAGGCTAGCAGACATCACCCCATTTAGCCTTATCTTCTACTCCTAAGTGACCACTCACATCTTCCAGGTCAAGCTTAGTTATACCAAAGGAAACATCTTAAGATGTTTATGTAACAGTTACAAACTCTTATCCATACTGGTTGTGAAGTACTTGGATCCATCCCCCTTACCTGTGCAGTTTGATCATGAAAGACAGTCACTTGATATCCAAGATGCTGGAAAAGCATCTCCAGGGAAGTACAGTCGACATCTCCCCCTGCACGATACTCCAAGTCCTTCTCACTGCTGAAATGGACATTGCTGAGAATAAGTGCTAAGCCTCGGGGCTCCGATATCAGTTTATATGCCTGAGAAGAAGATTTAAAATTGGTAAATTTAGACTACACAAGGAAATAATAGAGTGTTAGACTAGACCAGCAATCCCTACATACCAGCTTGATATGATATGCAGGATTTCTTGATTGAGAAGGCACAAAAACAGCAGAGCTCAAATTTTTGAAGGTTGGTTTTTTTTAATAAATAAAAAAGTGTTTGTACTGCAAAGGGTCCCAAAGACAACTGTATTTGCAAGTCTCCGCAACTGATGATACTACAACACTATTATATACATTATACCATCTTGCCTTATTTTTTGTTTTAAAAGAAACATAGCTTCTACATTTCAAACTGTGAATTAGGCCTTGCTAACTTTTTTCCCTTTCCCCATCCTCACCCCAGCATGGCCCAACATATTTCCATCATCCCCACCAAAGGCCTTAGGACAACACTACGTAAAATTTTGCTAGCATTTCTTAATTGCTGTTGGGAGCAGACAGAGATGTAAAATAGCCTGTGAGTGCAATTTTAATAGCAAGGCACTGTCAGTCACTGATCCTGAAAGTTATGTGGCTGGCAAAAAAGGTTAACAGGGAAAGAACTAATTTAAGAGGGGTGTCTTCAAAATAAGTTCCCTCTCTGCCCCTACCACTCTAACAACAACAAATCAATAGTAAATCAGTTACTAACAATCCTGTAAATTGGAAGTGAAATTTAATACCAAAGGAGCATATCAAAAAGGGGGTATCCAGGAGCCAATGTAAAAGGAGGCAAGACAAGCTCACACGGACTCTGCCTAATTAGGTCTCCCCAACAGACAGTTAAAAAAAAAAAAAAATCTGTTTTGCTGTACACAGAGCCTGTGACAGAAGCGTTCAGCGTTAGCACACTGTGTAACCCTAGTAAAGTGTCTGCCCCATTACACAAAATGATTTTTTTTTTCCTTAAGTCTACCCCACCACAACCTATGCTTTACAAACAGAATAAACAAAAGGTAATTAGACTACCTATGTAACTTCTAATGCTGCAGAAGAAGAATAGAAATTCAGGTTATTTTGTATTATGTAAAAAAAAAACCCAGCACAGAATCCTGACCTGGTTCTTGAGCCTAAGGAGAGACTCTACCGGGTACAAGTTGGCAATTAAAACAGCCAAAACTGTGACTACTAGTTGAAACACAGTTCTAGCATCTTACAGGCATTTGCAGAGTGCCTCATCACACAGAAGGAGATGAGGATGCAGACAAATAAATATGAGGCAATAATACTGACAGCTTACACAGAGCAACAGCACAGAAAGCATTTCACGAAGCTCTTCATGAACAAAAACCAGAGGCAGAGATTTGTCTAGAATTACAGAAATACTCAGAACTTCTTGACACTTGTAAATGAGAACTACCTCAAATCAAACATGACTGGTAACATCTTTCAGTTACACTAATAGCACAACACTAATCTGCATCCCAATGAAGCATGCGTTCCGACTCAGTTTTAAGTAGCAGATGTTCAGTTGATATATCCAAATACCTCACATCTTTCACGTTTTAAGATTTTCTCTGTCAACTACTTACCAAGTGCTGATGCTCATGATAAAATTCAGGAGTGCAGTACTTCACTGGAGGAATCGAAGGACCATCTCCATTATCCAAGGAATGTTCCATTGGTTCTGTGCAAAACAAACATATCAATAAGAATAAAAAATCCCAACTACAAAGCCTCTGCATTAAGGTAGTAACTTGCAAATTCTGAAGTATGTGGTCTTAGGCATATTCCTATTCCTATTCATAACTCTAAAAATTTTGCTTGATCGGGGACTACAGACACACAACGGAACACAGCAGAAAAACAAAAGTACTGGAATGGCATAATTTTTTTTTAATAATTTTAATTGGTAACTTTTTTTTGTCTTGTATGCAGGTAAGCCTTATCTAAGGCCTAGTAAATCTGGTTCTACACGGTATGAAAACAGAATTCTCATCCAAAATTAGAGCCATGCGCTTTCTGTCATTTTGTACAGCAGGTTATTCCTTTCACAGTTAGGCTGACAAACCATCGCTAGAAATATTCAAATAGAATAGTGCTTTTCCTTTCCTAAAAGGCCCTCCATGCTCACTGGGATGTAATTCTTTATTTTTTGCTTAACACATGCATAGGTGATCAAACTAGACATTTCTAACTTCCATGAAGTGCAATGCACTTTTTTGGTTATCTGCCTCTGAACAACGCTTTCCTCTGGATAACAGCAGATGCAGGGAATGATAATCAACTATTTGCCATTTGCAGACAAATGCTCATTCCCCTGTCCTGAAGAAATGGAGCTAATGACATTCATGATTGCCTTTGAAATCCTTTTTCAGCCTTTTGAGACATGGCTCTCCTGGTTGGAGGAATATATGCTTTAGAGCCAAAACAACCCAACCCTAAAACCTTTGCACCTAAATAAAAAAAAAAAAAAGCCTTCAAAATCCAGACACTTGTTCTTTAACACCAGAGAGAGCTCCCAGTAACTAGCACACAGTTAAAGCTGTGGTTAGGGAACACGAGTACTCCAGGCACGACCAGAAGCAACATGAAAACTAGCAAGGAGATTCATTCCAACTAGGTTCCCTGATTTAAATCACAAATGCTTGCTAACGAAAAGCTGATTTGCTGCACTTGACAGAAGCTACAGAAATTTATGTTGGGCCCGTGTAACATATATAAGGCCTTGTACTTAAACTTCTTTGCTAAGAAGGAAGTCTAAGTTAAGGAATACTGCCCCAAATCAGTATCTTTTCACAGCTCTAGTTCAATAAATTACAAATTACAAATCTTAAACAAAGAAGAAAATCTTTGAAGAATCTAAAATTTTACTGACATGTACTGTTTAAGCAACAAAATATCCACTAAGAATAAATGAAGCTGACTAGAAACTGATTGGGTTCTCTCTTCCAATACGCTTTTTCACTTCCAGTTTCTAGCCTAATTCTGCCTCCTGCATCTTAATATAGTCAGTTCACTGTCAAGTTTGTATTCCTGGGATGAGCAAAGTGGTGGCAAGCTTATTTCTAGAATAGAATTAAGAGAGTATTAAGAAATTAGAAGCAACCAGCTAGCCAATCAAGTATTCATGATGTCATGTGCAACTCACCAATCCAGCGCGGTCTCTTTGAATTACATGATTCACTGGTAGGGAATGGAAGATTTGATCCGTAACAGTGTTCGAGCTACAAGACATCAAACAGATCCATGAAAAAGAGTAGCATAAAACAGCTGTTTTTTTTCTCTACAGTACAAGCCTGTAGGTATCATGGAACAAAGATACGTGTATTTACATACACATATATATGACTTAAAAAATAATATTACGGTTCACATGCAAATGAAACATCATGACAAGATAGCAGCAGCATTTTCTGTCAATGCAAAATTCCTTCCCTTCTTTGCACATCTCTCCTTCCACCCAAATCCCCAGTTTGGAAACCTTACACTGAGGTCACATTCTCCCCATTTTTGCCAACACTTGATTTGTCCAGTGATTCCTGTATTTTTATTTGCTTTCAAGATTTCATTTTTTGTACAGTAAAGAACAATTGAAAACAAAAAAATAGAAAGGGTGGTCTAATAAATCCTACACTTTAATAAGGGTACACGTCTGCTCAAAAATACCTGGCCTTCCTTCCTTTGTATAAAATATGTTTACTGTGAGATTCCATACTTGTCAATGCACTGAGAATACTGAATCTTTATTAAATTCTTCCTTTAGTCCAATGCTGACAACTGCAGATAGTGAAAAGGTGAAAATAAAAATAACAAAATAAAGGAAGAGTCCCTCTCTCCTCAAAAGACAAGACTAATTTTTAGTAGCTTTCTACTCAGAGAATAATTGAACACTGAATTCAAAGATTTCAGAGAAAATATTTTCTTTGCAGCTTTTGGGTTCTTGATGACACATCAATTAAGAACATGTAGGATGCAAGAACATCCAGGAACCTTGTGAACTTCAACAAAGAGAAGTGCAGAGTCCTGCACCTGGGGAGGGGCAACTCCACGCACCAGTATACGCTGGGGGCCACCAGCTGGAAAGCAGCTTGGCAGAAAAGGTCCTGGTGGACACCAAGTTGAACAGGAGCCGGCAATGTGTCTTTGCCACAAAAAAGGCTAATGGTATCCTGAGCTGCATTAGGAGGAACATTGCCAGCAGATCAGATCAAGGGAGATGATCCTTCCCCTCTACTCAGCTCTGGCAAGGCTGCACCTGGAGTCCTGTGTCCAGTTCTGGGCTCCTCCGTACAAGGGAGATATGGATATACTGGAGAGTCCAACAGTAGGCCACAGAGATGATGAACGGACTGGAGCACCTCACATAGGAGGAAAAGCTGAGAGAGCTGGGACTGGGCAGGCCGGAGAAGAGAAGGCTCAGGGGGATCTTATCAGTGTACATTAACACCCGAAGAGAGGGTGCAAAGAGGACAGAGCCAGGCTCTTCTCAGTGGTGCCCAGTGACAGGACAAGAGGCAATGCACACAAACTGAAATGCAGGAGGCTCCCTCTGAACATCAGGAAACACAATTTTACTCTGAGGGTGACTGAGTGCTGGAGCAGGTTGCCCAGAGAGGTTGCAGAGTCTCCATTCCTGGAGATATTCAGAAGCCATATGGATGTGGTCCTGGGCAACCGGCTCAAGGTGACCCTGCTTGAGCAGGGGAGTTGGACCAGATGACCTCCAGGTTAGTTCCAACCTCTGCTATCCTATGATTCTGTGTGAAAATCCCCTTCTTCCCAAATTTCTTCCCCTCTGCTTTTACTAAGGCTACTAAAAATTTCAATTTGCGATGAAAACCCATCTTGTCTTTTGTAGACAATTTTTTTTCCATTTGTAAAAGATTACTTTGTGCCCGAGCCCAATCTGAAATGTGGTCCATCCATTTAATTTTTTTAAAATTGCTGTACCCTTGCAATCCCATGGCTCAGGTTGTATGTTGTCTTCAAGATCATTGCCTCCAGATGCTGCTGTTTGGTTTCTCGTAGAGCTTCACAGAAGGCTGAGAAGGCATTAGGACCCCTCTTGGGCAGCAAATTAAGGAATTCCACATTTTGGCTGAAGCTTCCAGACTGGGCCTAGATCCAGAGAAAAAACAAAATCCACACTCAAAGCAACACCTCAACACAATTCATTTTGAATGAAGCTTCAGAACAACTCAACTTTTTTCCTTCATGCAAATGTTTCATCACTATGCTTAGCTGTCCTAGATCCAATTTTATAGCTTTTCCTAGTTGACTTCATTCCCATTCCTCTGTTCCTATTAGGCCAAGGGGGAGAGTATATGGCAACACAGCAAGCCAACAATTCATACATTACCACGCACAGTAATACACTCTCTTCTCTCTAAACTTTTACTTCCAGTTACTGTTGGAATAGCACCTATTTCCCCTCATTGAATACACGAAGTCCAGAACACGTTTTCACTACTGCCCAATGGTTTATGGTCTCATGCACTGATAACGCTAATCCCACAGAAAGCATTAAGTAAAATACTTATTTTATGCAGTCAATTCCAAAAAGATACTACATACATATAGACTGTAACATTTAGACCAATGAAGCAATATATAGTAGTATATAAGAAAAAGTAACAATCAAAAATTAAATTTATGTATCTGTAAAACAGTCCCAGGAAGCTCTAACTGTTGGAATATTAACAGGACATTTGCCAACAAACTGTATAATTTATACAGTAACAGCCTTCCCTGTGAAATCTAAAACACACCAAAACATCACGTACTAAAATACTGGGTATCAAAAATAAATTTTATCAATTCCATGGAATTCATCCTATATTTTTCTGAATTACCACGTAGAACCAAGATCGCTTCTTTTGGTGGATGATAAGAAATGGCTGGTGAATTACACAGAATCAAGGCCTAACACTACATTTGCAATCACAGGAAAATCAGAAAAAAAGCCTCGAGTCGCATGTGTAAATCCTCTACTACAGAAGATTTCACATCACCTCATTTCTTTCATAAAATTTATCAAGCTTAGTGTTACAAGTACTTTGGGTTTTGTCCCATCACATTGTTTGGAAGGATATTGCAAAACCTTATTGATCCAATGCTTATGAAGCTATTCTGAAATTTCAGACCTATGCTCATTCATGACTGACTAATAGCATTTATTTTTGTTTCAGCAATGTCCCTTGACTTCACTGTTCTCCTGTCCTTGCCCTTATTTATCAAACTTCTTTCTATAAATCGGTCTCCATTTGCTACAGTAACCAAGCCACTTTCTTTCAGCCTCCTCATAAATGGCCTCTTCCCCTTGACCATGCAAGTACCCTTTCTTATACCCACAGAAACCTCAATTTTCAGAGCACTGTTGACTAGGAGTGCATATAATCATCTCACCTCCGCCTTTCCAGAAGTACGAAAATACTTGCCCTTTACTCCTGGTAACACTTCTCCATTAGTCCGCAGAAGATAACCAGCTCCATATACTTGTATCTTGCTGTAAGCCCACTGAATTTTATTTTATCTAATAAAGTAAATGGACAGCTGATATTCTAAAGTACCTATTAATTGTTTCTTCCTTTCTAGTAGACCTGCAGCTGTTTATGACAAGCTTAAAATCATTAATCTTCACTTTACGTCTTCATAGTCTATGACTATGAATTGGGGCCAGTTCTGTTCAATATCTTTATCAATGATCTGGATGAGGGGATCGAGGGCACCCTCAGTCAGTTTGCAGATGACACCAAGCTGGGTGGAAGTGTCAATCTGCTGGAGGGCAGGAAGGCCCTGCAGAGGGACCTGGCCAGGCTGGGTCGTTGGGCCAGGGCCAACTGTATGAGGTTCAACAAGGCTGAGTGCTGGGTCCTGCCCTTCGGTCACAACCACCCCAGGCACCGCTGCAGGCGTGGGGAGGAGTGGCTGGGAGCTGCCCGGCGGGAAAGGACCTGGGGGTGTTGGTTGACAGCCAGCTGAACATGAGCCAGCAGTGTGCCCAGGTGGCCAAGAAGGCCAATGGCATCTTGGCTTGCATCAGGAACAGTGTGGCCAGCAGGACCAGGGAGGTGACGGTGCCCCTGTACTGGGCACAGGTGAGGCCACCCCTCGAGTCCTGTGTTCAGTGTTGGGCCCCTCACCCCAAGAAGGCCATGGAGGGGCTGGAGCGTGGCCAGAGCAGGGCAGCGAGGCTGGGGCAGGGGCTGGAGCCCAAGGCTGGGGAGGAGCGGCTGAGGGAGCTGGGGGGGCTCAGCCTGGAGAAGAGGAGGCTGAGGGGAGCCCTCATCGCTCTCTGCAACTGCCTGAAGGGAGGCTGGAGCCGGGGGGGTCGGTCTCTTCTCCCCAGGAACAAGCGATGGGACGAGAGGGAACGGCCTCAAGCTGCGCCAGGGCAGGTTTGGGTTGGATATTAGGGAAAACTTCTTCACCGAAAGGGCTGTCAGGCCCTGGCACAGGCTGCCCAGGGAAGGGGCTGAGTCTCCATCCCTGGAGGTATTTAAAAGCCAGGTAGACGTGGTGCTCGGGGACACGGTTTAGTGGTGGACTTGGCAGTGCTGGGTTAACGGTTGGACTCGATGATCTTAAGGGTCTTTTCCAACCTAAGCGATTCTATGACTCTAAGTCATAAATCATAATTAAGAACACAAGCTGACCTCAAGAATTGGATCTTAAGTTTTACTGAAAAATTAAGAAATTTCCATGATGTTCGTGTTCTGCACTTTGTATGTACGGTAGTCAGCTTTTAGCAGATTTCTTCCTTAATGCTTCCTTAAATACCCAAAGCACTGTACCTCCTCATGTAACTTCCACATCAACACATTCAGGTAATACTATATAATGTTCGGCAAACATTCAGAAGTAAAACTTCCATAAGACAGACTTGTTTCGTTTTATTTTCTAATAGATTCTTAATTTATTTTTGTACCCTCACAAATGAGTGTGATAATCTGCATAACAGGAACTGGTTGCACAATAAACTCTGAATTCCTGTCAAAATCCCATAGTATTAGTCTTCTTACTGAGCCTGAATATACATGCAGAATCTGTGGAAAGACCATATATACTTGACAAACATCCTGATCAAACTTATGTCACTTTGTCAAAGCCAGTGATCCCTTCATTACTGTCTAGTGATCAACACAGAGCATTTAAATCTCTATATCTACACGATCTGATAGTCTTTGATTACAGTACGGAGTATTCAACTCATTTAAAAAGCAAGAGAAAGCTCTTGCTATCATATCTGCATCTTTGAAGGTCCATCCCAGAGATCTGGAATAACATCTGATGCTCTGACAAGAAGGCATTAATGTGGATTTTGGACTTCATCTTAAAAATGGCCGTTTTCACTGTCCCATTTTATTTCCACTATCGTTTTCTCCTGTGTTTGAAATCCCTCTCTTCTGGGCCTTCATCTAGATAATTATATTTACATCACCTTTGTTACACAGTAAACACACATTTTTTTCTTTATTCTTTTTTAACAATGTATATAATTGAAAAAAAACCCTCACATTGTTTAGTATCTTTATGAATGACCCAATTTAAATTCATTCCTATCAGTTCCTACTCTCTCCCCATTTTTGACATCAAAGGAAGCTGCTCCTATTTATTAATTCTTCTCCAGCAAACACCTGTAAACTCTTTACTTACTCTTCATATTCCTTGTGAGCTCTTCATCCAGCTCAACCACCTTTGTCTTCAGGGGCTCTTCCTGCAACATCCTCCCCTCCCATCTTTTTCTTACTTGTGGTAAAGTTTCAGTACTGGTTTAGCACCTCACACTCAAAGAAATTTCATCCTTCCTTCATCTCCCTGAGCTCCTCAGTTTATTTCCCTTTCCTTAGATGACAAAAGTTTAAGTGAAGTGCCCTATTTCCAGAACCAATTTGTTTGTTCTTCTGTTTAGTTTAAAACAAACCAACAGGACCAGTATAATTGCTGTGTTTTTAAGACAAGATGATTTAAAGCATAACTATTTATTCAGATCTTTTCCTGACTTTTGGGGGGAGCAGGGGGATATATAGAACCAGTCAGTTACAGTATCCAGGAAAATCTATGCTCTATCATCAGACACAGTGGCATTTGTCTCCTCCTATTTCCACTAAGGTACCGGATGATTACCGTCACAATGTATTTTCAAGAACAGGCTACCTAACAGCACTCCTAAGACCTTTAGAATCACAGAATTGTTTAGGTTGGTGTCCTGGTTTGACCCCAGCCAGCAACTAAGCACCACAGAGCCGCTCACTCACTCCCTGCCCCCGGTGGGTTGGGGGAGAGAATCGGAAGGGTAAAAGGGAGAAAACTCGTGGACTGAGATAAGAACAGTTTAATAATTGAAGTAAAATAAAATAGAATCGCAGTAATAGTAGCAATAATATAATAATAATACAATAATAAAATACAAAGCAAGTGATACACTGTACAATTGCTCACCACCTGCCGACTGAAGCCCATCCCATCCCCGAGCAGCGATCGCTGCCCCCAGCCAACTCCCCCAGTTTCTATACTGAGCATGACGTCATACGGTATGGAATGGCCCTTTGGCCAGTCTGGACCAGCTGTCCTGGCTGTGCCCCCTCCCAGCTTCTTGTGCAGAGCGTGGGAAGCTCAAAAGTCCTTGACTGGTTTAAGCACTACTTAGCAACAACTAAACCATCAGTGTGTTATCAACATTATTCTCATACTAAATCCAAAACACAGCGCTACACCAGCTACTAGGAAGAAAATCAACTCTATCCCAGCTGAAACCAGGATAGTTGGAAAAGACCTTTAAGATCATCAAGTCCAACCGTTAACCTAGCACTGCCAAGTCCACCACTAAACCATGTCCCTAAGCACTTCATCTACCCTATCTTTGCTCCCGTAACAAATCCACAGACCTACTATAGAGAAATGAAAGGTGAGACAAAGTGTTTTTGACTCAAGTGATTGTTCTTATGCACATTACTTTTTGTTTACCTATAGCACTGTTACGATGAGTACTATCCTGCAAACATTCCCTTCACTTCAGTCCTTCTAGCGCAATGCATATTTTGCAGTACTACTGTTGCAGTTGTGAATGCTTTCCTCCTATCCCTGCCATATTTCTACTTTTGCTGCAATTTCCAGATTCATACCCTGCAACAGTAGTTCAAGTCACTTTGTTCTCTTGCTTAGGCTGCTATTGTTATTTATATACATTTACGCTCTTAGTTATATGTATATGTTGTATTAGGCACAATTTTTCCACTAAGCTATTACTACTTACCTGACTTATCCATTGTAACACCTTTCTCCTTACCGATAATGCATTACTAAGTATCATTGCATCTCCCTTTGCCCAGTTACACCTGGAAGGGAAGATTCCCTTAGTCTTCTTCCCTTCTGTCTCAGTTTAAAACTTCTTAACTCTAGCAGCACTTTCCCAAAAAGATTATTTTCTCTGGCATTATCCTACCTGTGAGAGGGCTTTTTCTCTCCTTTCTTTTTTTTCTTCCTTCCCAACCTCTTCAGTGACTAACTGCAGGCCAGCAACTGAACATCCCTACTAACCACCCATACTTCAGCAGTGTCACTGTTTAACCCCCATGGGCTGCTAAGCATCACGCAGCCGCTCAGTCACTCCCTCCCCAGTAGGATGGCGGGAAGAATCAGAATGGTAAAAGTGAGAAAACGCGTGGGTTGAGATAAAGACGGTTTAACAGGTAAAGCAAAAGCTGTGCACACAAGCAAAGCAAAATAAGGAATTCGTTCATTACTTCCCATCAGTAAGCAGGTGCTCAGCCATCTCCAGGAAAGCAGGGCTCCATCATGTGTAACGGTTACTTGTGAAGACAAATGCCATAACTCCAAATGTCCCCCCTTTTCCTCCTTCTTCCCCCAGCTTTTATTGCTGGGTGTGACATCATATGGTGTGGGACATCCCTGTGGTCAGTTGGGGTCAGCTGTCCCAGCCGTGTCCCCTCCCAGCTCCTTGTGCACCCCCAGCCTGCTCGCTGGTGGGGTGGGGCGAGAGGCAGAAGGGGCCTTGACTCTGTGTACGCACAGCTCAGCAATAACTAAAACATCCCTGTGTTATCAAACACTGTTTTCACTACAAATCCAAAACATAGCCCCATGCAAGCTACTGTGAAGAAAATTAACTCCATCCCAGCCAAAACCAGTACAATCGGTTCTTGATTCATTCTCTGACTTTCACTGTCTTCCTGTACCTTTGTCCTCTTTCATTAGGGATTGGAGCTATTTCAGGTAAGACTGCCTGCATCTCCCACAACTCAGCACAGGTATCCTTGAGAGGTCCCATGAGGAATTTCACATTATCTTTGACACACAAGGAGTCAAAATTCATCAGGAAGTTATTTCCTCAATGCTTTCAAAAACCTTATCAGCCCCAGGTTCATACCTCATGCACTCGTGCCCAGTAAATAGCTCATAATTCTGTTTTCCAGCATCTTTTCTTATGACAGGACCATCAACCTTACTAAAGGGCTAAAAAGTCCCTCAGTTACTTATTTGAGTCTTGAGACGCACTTGATGTGCATCTTCAGTCATCTCCTTTCCAGCTTGCTTTCTTTTTGAAGACCTGGATCTCCATCCTGCACAGTCTTCAGTGCATTAGCACACCTCCGGGAACAATCCCAGGCTATTTCCAATGACTTCTCTTCACAGTACCCACTGCTCAGGATACGTAACAAAAGCCCATAAACAGCATTTGTCATCCGAGAATGAGTCTTGGATCACGTAAGGTTCTTCACGCAATTTACAAAAACAGATATGAAATATAAATTCTTCAAGTGAAAGGTGCAGAAGTGCCACAACAAGCTGGTTTATAATATACTTATTTACTTGCTTTCACAGTATACTTTTTGAAATAGGTATTATTCCTACTTTTACAAATAGAAAAAAAAAAAAAAGGCACAAAATGACAACAAAGGACTGGAAGATACCACCTGACTCACGAAGCGCAGCCTGCCGCAACTACGTACCAGCATGCAAGCCAACGATTTAGTAAATCCCAGACAAAAAAGCACCTTACAGTTCTCCTGTGTGTTGCAAGCAAAGCCCATGCTGCTTTGCACGTCCTCCAGACGCAATCACATTAAAACATGCGGGTAACACACAGATGAGTTTTACCGTGCTGCCACTGCCAAGAAGGACAGGGAGCAGAACTACAGCTCACAGTGCAGTCGAGTATAACCTGCATACCTGTATCGTTTCCGCCATCTCCGTGGTGATGATGTCCTTCTCGATCATATGCTCCATCAATTCTTTTAAAACCAGCTGCTTTACCAGCATCACCCGGTTCTTCTTTAGCGCTTCCTGGTGACATCGCTGCATGCCGCACGCAACCAGCATCCTGGCAGGAGAGGGGACACCAGAGCCAAACTCAACGGCGAGACGCACCCTCACCCCTCCCAACTTTCTGCTCAGGAAGAAGCACCCCGTCTCCGCCGGCGGCCGCCGCCTGACAACGAGCGGAAGAGGCCTCCGCCGCCCGCCCCACCGGGGATCGAAGGGTGCGCTCCCCGCCGCCCCCGCCTGCCGAGGCCGGCGCAGGGCCGAGGCCGGTGCTAGGCCCAGGCCGGTGCAGGCCGCTGCGCGCCCTCCCGGGACCGGCTCCCGCCAAACGGCCCGCGCCGCGCGCGCCGCTCCCGCCACTCACCCCTGGCTCCGCCCCACGCGCGCGCCTTTCTTTCCGGCGGCCCCAGCGACTCAAACCGCCAGACCCGCCCCTCGCCGCTTGCCTCAGGTCACGTGGCCCGGGGCCACGCGGGAGCCCGCGCCACCGCCCCGCAGCAAAAACAAGCGCCGGCGCCCGGCCGTTGTGCGCATGCGCAGCCGCGCCCGCCCCGAGGGGCCCCCCCGCCCCGCCCCGCCCCCCCCCTCCCCGCCTGGGCCCGGCCGCGGGAGAGCGCGGTTTTGTCCGCAGGGAGCACAACTTAGATCCTTCTTCCACCCGTGCTCAGGCTGCCTTCCTCATTATGCTTTAGGTGTTTAATCAGATTAAGTTGAAACAAGTGCGCACACAGGTATTGGCACAAGTTTAAGCATCCCGGTTTTAAATCGCACCCCGGGTTAAGATGCAATTGGAACAAGGCCTCAGTCTCCATATTGCTCCGGGCTTGTCAGGTCTCACGGGCTGAGCGCGCTTCTCCAGCACCACCGCCTCCTGCCCTCACAGCACAACCCCGCAGCCTCTCCCCTCGCTTCTCATCCCACAGACCATTCCTCTGCTAGCGGAATATGAGATCGGGACCCGCGGAGCGCCAGAGGAGGCTCTGCTTTTATCCCGTGACTTAGAGCGTACCTCCAAGAGGGAATGGCCTCAAGCTGCGCCAGGGCAGGTTTAGGTTGGATATTAGAAAAACTTCTTCCCAAAAAGGGTGGTCAAGCATTGGAACAGGCTGCCCAGGGAAGGGGTTGAGTCTCCATCCCTGGAGGTATTTAAAAGAAGGGCAGACGTGGTGCTTAAGGACATGGTTTAGTGGTGGACTTGGCAGCGCTGGGTTAACGGTTGGACTCGATGATCTTAAGGGTCTTTTCCAACCTTAACGATTCTGTGATTCTATGCAGCCCCACTCTGAAACCCATCAGAGTGCTGTCGCTACGCTAGCCAGCCCTGCTGATAGCCCAAGCTCGTATCCGGCTGATTTCAGCCATTTGCCCAAGTATCTATGGGCCGGGGGCATGGCGGAGGGGACCGGATCCTTGCAGATCAGAGTAATGCGGGGGGATTCTTCGTGCAGGTGGAATTAACAGGTACGCAGTTTTCCTTGCAAACATATCGGTGCTGGGATTTTTTTTTTTATTTTTAGAGTTTTTTGTTACATGTATTTTCTTGACATACGTTTCAGCTGAAATCAGCTGAAATCAAAAACGGGCTCAAGTAACGTTCAGTAATTGAAAGGGAATGCACAGGACATGCAGAGTACACGTGAAATACGAGGGAAAAGCAAGTGAGCATCCTTTTAGCAGAAGCACATTTACAGCTGCGGTCATGTAAAGCTTCCGATAGTTGTTCCTTGGTGCACAGAAGTTTCGCATGCTAAAACTTAATACAAGTCCGAAGGCTTGAATAACCTTTACAGATGCTGAAGACAGAATCCTAGCGATCATAGCTGGCAACATTTTTTTTGTCTTTGTTTTGGCTAGTTTTTCTCTGTGCTGATAAAAATTTATCACCTGAATTTATCTGTGCTGATCACCTGCATTTCTTCCTGACTCCTGGCAATTTGGTGCACTCAGAAAGGTCCTGGGTTTAGACCCTAAGTTTCTATTCCTGTGTGGTACACCTGTACTGCTTTTTATCGTGGTTTGTTCTTTTGTGGAGGCAGATGCAAGAAATGATTGGCTTTAAAAAAATCACATTGCCTCTATCAGCAAATTTGTCTCTCATAATACTTTTATGATAGAGGTATCATAGCTGCTTCATCATTAATGATATTAAAGTGATACAGCTGTAGATTTAGAAATGGAACTCCTCTCCTTTTCCTAAGCCAAGATTATCAAATAAGCAGAATGCAAGAAAAAGCATGCTTTGTGGAGTGTTTCTTTGGGGAGGAAAAACTAATGATGCCACTAGGTATTTTTAGCACAGTCCCATTTATTTATAAACATAAAAAGTCTTTTTTTTTTAAACTATAAAGAATCAAACAATAATGCTTCTAGCCTATGGTTTGATGTTTCCTCATATGAATTAAAAATGATGCTGTCGTACTAGACAAGGCTGTGATGATTGCTGCTGTCCTTCATAGGAGATTCAGACCACCATATTCTTTTTTTTTTTCATTATTTGGACATTCACCAGACATTAATATCTTTTTGCATACTGCAGACCGCTTTAATGCTGCAGAGCCCATCTGTTTAACTCACCCATTTTAAAAGACCGCATAGCGTCACTGATCAGTGAGAGCTAGAACCTGGCTCCAACCTAGAGCTGTCATGATGAAGGTGGCGTCTGCCTTGGGACTCCTATTTTCAGGTGCTCTCCGCTGTAGCTGTGGCCTCCGCAGACAGACTGGCCCTTTCCAGAGTCCGGAGAGAAGCCTCCATGCTCAGCGTTGTTACGAGGAACTGGAGGAGCATTGACCTTTCCGTGCAAATGCTTTCCATGATGACAATAAAGTATCTCAAGTGATCTGTTCGGGGCTGTAGTACAGCAGAGAAATACAGCCTCCTGTAGAGCTGTGAAGACTGGTGGTCCAGGCAGAGGATATGCGTATGCGTATGTATCCCATCGCCGGCCTCTCTTCCAGGAGAAAAACTGCTATTGTCTCCCTCTTGTCCACCACCTGGAGGCTGTGTGGGATGAGAACCTTGTGAACAACAGAAGTCATTTCATGGTGTCGTGCTTGCCGGCAGCTTTTCAACGCCAAGTGACAGGTATCGGGTGGTGCCGGCTTCTGGATGAAGACAGCCACCCTCCCCTCAGTCACGCTCCGGTGCAGCACAGCTGAGGACGTGGAGCGAGTGCAGCGGAGGTGTAGCAACAAACTGTGCAGACCATAAATGTGTGTTGCTGCAAAACAGCAGTTCAGGGGACTGCAGCCTCAGTCTCTCCGTAGGGATTTTAGGGTGGCTGATGATCGCACAGCTCTCAGCAATACCTCTGTGTGTAATGCACAGGCGTAACCTACTTAGTGCTGTTTCAATTCCTCCTCTTTCCAAGACAGCTTCTCCTGGCTGCATCCTATAGTCCTTCTTCAGAGGTAACCTTGTCTCTTCTCATGATTCACCCTCCTCCACCATAAAGGTGTATCATCTCCAGTTTGAGAATTGTTGCTGTATATGACACAACTTTCCTCACAGTGGTTTTACGTATCTGCCAAGACAAAGCATTGTGGTATTGCATTGATTTGTATTTTGTGCAAAAAGATTCCAGTGAGATCAGAAGCTGTGTCTGCAGTTCAGCTCTGCTTCAAAGAATGGTGAGACAAACTCTTACAGTTTTGGGTGTGAAAAATCTCAGCTCTTTCACCTTCCCTCCAGGAGCACCCTGTATTGGGGCGAGGGTTTGGTTCTGCATTCACAGAAGGTGAAATTAATCATAATATGGAGGCCTGGAAAGCATCTTCAAAGACTTCATCGTTGATGGCATTCTCATAAGCAGGTGGTGGCGTGAGTGGCTCCAGTGGCTCAAACCTCTCTTCAATACCTTTCACTTCATGGATGTCCGAAACAAACCGCTGCAGTCTTGGGGGCAGCACCAGCTGCAGCTGCATCCTGGAGCCTGTGTCTGTCTCAGAGGTGCGCATTGTGTCTGATGCCACCGACACCCTGAGAGCCTCCACCATAATCTCTTCTTGGGCAGATGATTCGATAACTACGTTGTAAGGAGGAGGCTCATTCAGTGGTGAGGGCACTAAGCCTGGATTGGATGCAATTGTCCATATTGCTGGAACTGAGACGGTCATCACCTCCTCATAGGTGGGCGCTTCATAGGCAGCGTTCACCCTACGCACAGAGAGAGGAACGGCATTACACTCGTTATTTTACGGCTTAGTTTAGGCAGAGGCAGGTAGTCTGGATAATGTATAGGGACTGTGCTACAATCGATAGGTGGGACCGAGACAGGATATTTCACGTGGTATTATTGTATGTGACATTCTGCCACTGGATCAGCTCACTTGTCCAGCCAACCTAAAGTCTTGCTTTGTGGTCTGGAGAATGGCTCGTGGGACTGTTTTCCCACACTCCCCAGAATAAGTAAAAAAACCCACATGAGGTTTCAGTGCCCTAGGCTTAGCTTGATCATAGAATATCTCAAGTTGGAAGAGACCCATGAGGATTATGTCCCTCATTTAGAATCTCCTACCAGTTAAAATGTATTACTAAGAATTACTAACTACTAATTATTTTTCAGAATAATAAAGGACCTTGCTTTTTTAATACATTAGCTCAATGTTAATCTATGTTTCAGAAGTGGAGAAAATTAAGTATTTTCACTTAGTTTAAACAAGGACTAACTGTTCTGTATTAAAAAGAACGTCTGCAGAGAAAAACGTTACTTTAGAAACATTTTCCATTTTAGGTCATATTTTTAAATAAATAGATACTATTTTTCTTCTAGTATGCCCCCAAGCTAGCAAAGCCTTCTTTAGGTACTCTTTCTAAATATAAACACGTAACAACATTTTTACCCTGCTACAACACCCTGCATTTGAGAACATCAAGTCATTTGTGGATGTGGATAATGATTATCTGGATTATACAGACAAGGAAGCAAAGATACAAAGTTAAACTCTTCAACAACAGTAGGTAAATTGGGGTTAAATTAGGTGATGCTGAGAACCTGCAAAGACACATGAAGCCAAAAAGATGTGGGAGTATTCACAGCCTCTCAAAATCAGGGCTTATTAGTGTCAAGTTGGATTTTTAAGACTGGAAACACACCCAGTCACAGGTTCCTTTTTAGAAGTTTGCTGAGGAACAGTTGCTCTGGAGATAAGGTTTATAGAGCTAAACCTAGCTAAGATTCAGTATTGCTTCAGCGTTTTTTCTTTTTCCTTGTCTGACTCATTGTTTGGCCAGACTTGATTACTCAAAGAAAAATAAAACGGGGCCTGGATCTGTTTAATCTTCGAAATTGTTGGTGGATCAGTTCTGGGGGGAAGAAAATATGTAATGGACAAGATACAGGACATGGGTGGCATAGACATTTGCAACCTTCACCTGAAGAATGAAGGAAAACAACCTAAAAAGAAGTTTTGTCTTCTGGAATGGAGTCTGTGTTTGGTGCCCTAGGGGAAGGACAGCAAAACAATATGTAAAATGGCCATAGCTGAGGAGAGAGAGTTGAAGTAAGAGGAATAACCAGCTCGCTGCTTACCCTGCTTGGCTTTGTCTGCTTGGAGGTACCTCAGGTGCATCATGTTGGTGCTGATTCCTCAGGTAACACTCGACAAACACAGTCAGCAAATAGCCGACCAGGCACACTCCCCCTACCCCTAGGAAGAAATACCCTACTGGATTGATGTTAGATGAAATGGCCAGCATGGTGACCCCAATGAGAAGAGCAGCCGTGAAAAGAAGCAACAAGGCTTGGCGGATGTTCTTCCAGTGCGTCTCTAACCACATGGTAGTATAGATGGTGGCAGCAGACAGTTGAGAACGGATGAGCAGTGAAGGGGACACACATCTGTGGAAGACGGAATAGTATTTTCAACAGGAAACGTGGGCGTACAAACACGTTGTCAGTATCGTGACCAAAATAAGAACATACATCCTCATACATACATGCCATCATGAGAATACGCAGCTATGCACATACGTAATAAGCCTGGGAAATCTGTGCATAAACACATGCCAATGTAAATGTACTAAAATTTCCTATGTGAATGCATATTGAATGATGGGAATGCTTGGACACACAGCTGCACGACATAAAATGCATAAATAGACCATCAGCACTTATTGCCAGGCTTATCTAAAAAGGTCTAGCTTCCTAATAGAACTTAGAGCAGTCTGGAATGCAGATTTGAGCTTGCTACAAAAGTGAAATGAAGAATAACTTTAAAGGTTAATTCTAGGATATTTGTACATTGCATAATGAAGGTTCAGATACCAGTTCAGATCCCGGTAAAGAAGTAGCCGTATTAAGGGGCTGTCTGCCCCAATAAACTGAGTATCTAAATCCAGTGTAGCATTATAGCAATAACATTACTTTAGGTTCTAGATATAGCTGGGGTATGTCTGTTTTTGCAAAATGTAGGCATGTGTGTGAATATTTGCCTATATCCTCAGTTCTTCTTCTGTGGATGTGCTTTTTTGCACCGTTCTTAAACACAACAGCCCCTCCTGTCCCCCATTCCAAACCCCATCTCTGTGAAAGAGACAGCAGTTGTCACTGTGTGCAGTCAATGTGGAAGGAATACCGGGGATCTGTGGTATTCAAGACCACCGTAATTAAGGAGTCATCTTGCCCGTGCTATACTAACCTACATATATCCCACTGTTTTGATGGAGACCCCTTTGAAGGAAAAGAACATGACACAATGGACATATTTTTTATGAATATGCATCTCCAAACAAATATACAGTTTTATATAGCTCCATGTTACACTGTGTGCTTTTGCACACTAAATGCGTTCCCTTGTTACAGCAAAAATAGATAAATGTATATATACAAATGCCAGAAAAAGAAACACATTCTTTCTGAACAGATTACCTTCGTGTTACCTTTTTTACTGTCAGCTTTCAGCGTATACTTACCAGAGAGAGGTTTCGGGAGGTAGGAACAATCATGTTTTAACTTCTCTCTTCATCACAAGGAAAAACGTGCAAGCTCCTTTGTCGCTGCTCCTTCCCATTCTGACCTGAGGATGGGACACCAGTAAAAACTCTTCTTTCCTCCTTTTGAGTTTTCTTGTAGGGAGACAATGAAGATTTCTTTTGAAACTAAAATCCTGTAACTAGTGAATATGGGAAGGTACCAAACGATGGGAAGATCCTGCTGTACGAGTTTTGCGAGGGAAACTAGAACTTCATTTTTCCAGGTTCTGAATCCAAAGCAATTTCTAGACGATCACGTACCTTCTACTCTTTCGCAGCTCTTCTAGGTCTGTCCCACAAAAGCAGGAAACTAATCAGGAAAGAGGGCGGAGTGAGCAGTGGGGGAGTGCTTACCTGTGCGGATCTGTTTGGTCTGCTTTACTTTAATGAGAGAAACTCAGCCCTGAAAATTATGTTCTCCCCGCCGCGCAGCAGAGGAATCTTGATCTCTGCCTCACAAAGCAGGAAGGACTGCCGGCCCAGCCCACGTCACATGGCCCACACATAAATCTATTTATGAGTTCTGCAAAATGTAAATCCATACGTTTTCCTATCCTGATTGGGTGCTGTTTGTCAGACGTTGTTTTATGCCCTCTTTGATTTTACAAAGAAAAGGAAAAAAGGAGGCGGTGGGTTGTTATTTCACAGAGGGCTGGGTTAAAATCCTCCTTACTCCCTGACATGTCTGGGAATGAGGCGCACTGATAAGCAACAGAACAGGTACTGAATTACTTCTTGACGTCTGTTATCATCTGAACCTTTAGCATGTGTCTGAAAATCATTGAAAGTTCTCAAATACTATAGTGTGAATCACCTCCAGGAGCTGGCTGCAGCGCACGTTTGTAATAGGAAGACGTCCTACTGCTAAATGTTTATTACTAGTATTTGGGTTGAAAGATGGGGCCAACAAGAATTGCATGAGGTTTAACAAAGATAAAGGTAAAGTCATGCATGGATGGAATAATCTCAAGCAGCAGTACAGGCTGAGATCCGCCTGACTGGGATGCAGCTCTGCTGAAATAGAGCTGGTGGTCATGATGAACGGCAAGCTCAACAGGAGTCAGCAGTGTGCCCTTGAAGTAACGAAGGCAAACTGTGTCCTGGGCTGCATCAGTAAGAGTGTAGTCAACAGATCAAGGGGTGTGATTATTCCATTCTACTCAGCACTTGTGAGGACACGCCTGGAATACCATGTACATTTTCGGTCCCCCCAGTTCAAGAGAGAAATTGAAAAATTGGATATGGTCTGGTGAATTGCCACCAAGATGATCTGAGGGTTGGACAGCTTTGACAACTGGGTTTGTACAGCCTAGAGAAAGCTTGGGCAGGTGGTGAGAGTGTCTACGCACAGTTTTCCGATGTGTAGTTACAGAAAGGATGGAGATACCCTTCATGAGGGTACGTGGTGACAGGACAAGAGGCAAGAGGAAAGAGGGTAAGTGTCTCTGGATATAAGAAAAAATGTCTTCAGTGTGAAAACAACAAAACATTGCAATTACTCGCCCAGAGAAGTGGAGGAATCATCTTATCTGGAAATACTCAAGACTCAACTGAGTCTAAAGCCCTGCTTCCAGTAGGAGGTTGGACCAGATGATCTCCCCTTCCAGCCTAGACTTGTCAACGTTTCTGTGTTTCCAATATTTTTCCCTTCTACCTGCCTTTTTGGCTGCTGACAGATAAAGGACTTTCAGCTCTGGTTGTTATCCATTCTTCACGTTCAAGAGAATTCTTTTGAAGATGGCAGACTTAACATCCATGTAAAGAGGAGGAAGTCAGGCTTCTGGTGTGTAGCGTGTCATTTTGCAAGACTATTATTTAAATGGGAAAACTGATTTGTGTCTTACAGCTCTTTCCATTTTGGCGTTGCCTCGTGTTGCGAACACTTTAAGTGGTAAAGAAGATTTGACAAAACTGTTTTCACAGCCTCTCTGCACGGAAAGCATGACTGACTTGTGGTGGAATCTGGCCGTCTCCCTACTTCCTTCTAACTGGGGTAGATGGTAGTTGTTAGAACTGTTCTTTAAAGATAAAAGATTTATTTCCTACTGGATTGAGGAGGGAATTAAAATATACTACAGACCCTGGCTAAGTTTACTGAGCTATTGTAATAAAAGAGCATCACTAACTGTAAGAATTGTTTTCAAAGAAGATGGTTCGACTTTTTAAAGTAGTGAGTGAAAGTGCGGTTTGACAAGGCAGCTAAACAAGCCTAATAATAGATAATTGCTGTGGGATATGGTAGTCCTTCCTCCTTCCTGCCTTTTCTCCATCTCCTGGCTGTCAAAGCCTGTCCTCCTTGCAGTGATTCTAGTCCTCAGTTGATCTCTTGCTGAGCCATGTCAGCTGTCTTGGCTAGTGGGAAAGTATTTACATTTTTCCAGAGTGAATTTAGTGGGCTGAACCTAGTCACCAAAGTACCGTCTAACCACTCAATCCCCATTCAAGGGAAGCAATGGGAATGCATAGCTGGAGTGGCGGAGGGGAAGGGAGGAAGAGTGGGAATAACTTCCAGGGCTGCAGTGAGCGCCGTTTGATCGGCTCAGCCCAAACCGTTGCAGTAGAAGGAACTTCTTCCTTGTTGGACTAAGCCCTGCAGAAAGGTGTACAACCTAAGACCCATCTTGTCCTCAGCAAATCTATTAATTATATCAGGGATTTCCAGCTCAGCCTGATGACTTTCGGCAACTCCCAGCTCTGGTCAGTACGCTGACTATTGTCGAATTACCCCAACAATCTGACTATTATTGAATCCCCCTTGTAAGTACCTACAGAAGGTGCTTATTCTTCTGTAGGCTATGTAGAGGGAGCCGAGGCACTTCGCTTGTCCGCGCATTCTGCTGTGGGGAGTAGGCACATAAAAACTGCTTTGGGGCTAGACCTTTTTCCTAAGTTAGGAGAAAGTCAGAAAGGAGAAAAAAAATCTTCATTATTTAATGGAAAACTACCGCTGCGATTGGAAAGGCTGTATTTGATTTGTGGATAGCTGGAAAGATACAGGTTTTGCTGAAAAATTGTATAGTAGTTTTGATTGGTGCACCATTTAAAAAAATATTTATAGACACAGTTATGAAATATCAGGATGAAAAAGGCTAAAAATGGTAGATATCTCTGCTGCATTAGTTGTTGCTTCTATTACTTCAGTTTATTTCAGTTGAAGTTCAGAGTTCAGTAACTCCTGTATATTTTACCCATGGAGTTGCATGGATGACCGGGCCAAATCTTTAGGAATGATTTTTACGCATTTACAAGAATGTTACTTTGCCGTGCAGCTGTGAATGCATTAGCTGAACATGTTTATGAATGCGATACTGACTGCTTTGTGGATCTAAGGACACAAAGCAGGATGAACTTCTACGAACTAACCTTTGCAATGTGATTTCTAGCAACACAGTGCTTCTACGTGAGGCCTTTTGGCATTTCTGAAGGACTTCTGAAATTTTTATCTGTCTGCCATTTTGATTGTCTGCCATTTTGATTGTCTCCATAGTCTGGTTCAGACCGTCGTTGGTTACAGTGCGGGGGGGTCCGTAACAAAGAAAAATTGATCACGTAGCTGCATCAAGAAGTTTTTGGTGATGACAAGATTCAGAAAACGCAGAGGGGCTTGGGAAAGGCCTGAGAGGTATCACTATGCAGTGTTTGTGAAACAAGGGGTAGGAGTCAGGGACAATAAAGAAGGACATTTACACTGCCATCCTAAACTGTCTCCCTTCCATGTGCAGTAGAGATGTTTTTTATAGAAAGCTTTCTGTTCTCTGTTGTTCAGCCATGCTGTGGGGACCAGACTTCATTTAACAGCAGATTTCTTTAGTTAGACCAGATTTCCTTTTTTCATTCTTTCCTTCTTTCAGTACCTCATTGTTGATCTTCATTCTTCATTCAGTCTCTAGGAAACATTTCACCTTTCCCCTGTTTCACCTCACTATCTACTCTACCTCCTGCCCAGACTGCTACTAATTAACTTAGTACCTACAGTAAGCTCGCTTATCAGGTCGGTATGCAGAGAAGCTTGCTCTATTCCCAAGGGCTTGTGACGTACATACCATGGCACAATTAATCACTAAGCCTATTCTTCCCTATAACCTTGTCCTGAAGTAATTTCTGAGAGCCTGAGCAAGTACTGGGGACAAAGTGCTACTTTTCCTGTCTTGTCTACCTCTCCTTTTGTCTCCCAGGTTCTGCTTAGTCACCTTTGTGAAATATGACTTTGATTTTTCTGTTCAGCAGCATGATTACGTTGTACCTACAGAGGTCATGGGTTAGCCACGACCTATGGTTGATATGTTTCTGGCCAGTATAATGTCTTGAACAGGAGAAAGCAAAACCCCAAGGAAGTTTTGCCTATGCTTGGATGTTCAAATATGTGTGTAACTTTGAGAAATCCAGTTATGCTTGACCTGCCATAGCTGAATGTTCATACATTTCTTGGGAGCTGGCAATCTCTTCTTGTCTTCCAGCTTATTCCAGTTCTTACAGGACAATGGTTAAAAGTTATCGTATGTGTAGTCACTGTACGGTGTTTTTTTGGCATGGCTGTCTTCCACCTGCCGTGGCTTTTCTCTACAGATCAGGGTTGACATGTGGTCACAGGACTGATCTTGCAAGGAGATCTGCTGCTGCTGCTACTAGTTCCTCACCTGTCTCAGGGATACCTGAAAAGCATAAATCTACAGAGGTTGAGGCAGAGACACTTGTTATGTTGTGCAGAACTAATGGATTTCTATTTTCTGGCAGTGGGGAGTCACATTTAAGGTGAGAAGTGTTTCCAGGGCTGCCTGCACACCTAAAGGTATTGAACAGAACTGGCCCCAGCACTGAGCCCTGGGGAACACCACTCGTGACCGGCCGCCGACCGGATTTGACTCCATTCACCACCACTCTCTGGGCTCGGCCATCCAGCCAGTTCTTAACCCAGCGCAGAGTGCACTTATCCAAGCCGTGAGCAGCCAGCTTCTCCAGGAGAATGCTGTGGGAGACTGTGTCAAAGGCCTTACTAAAGTCCAAGTAGACAACATCCACAGCCTTCCCCTCATCCACTAAGCGGGTCACCTTGTCACAGAAGGAGACCAGGTCAGTGAAGCAGGAGCTCCCTTTCATAAACCCATGCTGGCTGGGCCTGATCCCCTGGTTGTCCGGCATGTTCCGCGTGATGGCACTCAAGATGATCTGCTCCAAATGAAGTAATAGTAGTGCTAATGCTACTAAATGGAATACTAGAGTGACTTCTCTTTTTGTGCTAGTTTAGAGCTCCTAATGTGGATCAGACAGAGGAGGAGACAACTTGACTGTGACTAAAGAAGGAGGGCAGTTAAGATCCTACTGCTAGAATATGGCGAAAGAATCATGTGGAATACCTAGTGTGGAAAGAGCAAGTGGGCAGAAAAGAAATGGTTTCAAGATAAAATTAAGGAATCCATTGAGAATAGTTAAAAGAACACAGGGAGATCATTTGCTGTCATTCTAGACTGTACTAGGTGTCTCTGGAAATAAGAGAAAATAAGACCTGTAGACGCTGAGCTGCTTTGCTGTAGAACGGTGTTTGCATTCCTTTTCTCCAGACGTAATTTCACCATTCCAAAACGCAAAGTTTTCAGCCAGAGGACATGAGATGCAGTGAGAAAAGTTAATGTGTAATTGCCACAGAATTCCTGTTCCCTATCTTCCTCCCTCATCCTAACCACATATTCTTGCTGCTGATGTTGCCAAACCTGTTACACGCTGGAGCCCTCCCTGCTAACAAGGCATAAAACTAACAAAGTAAAAAGGAAAAAAAGTGCTATTTTCTGTTGGGTTAGTAAACTAACAGTCATGAAAACATGCAGGAAGCGCCAGTATGGCCACAAGAGAGGAGAAAGGACCTCACGGCCTATTTCTGTGCTAAAGAATAGGGGATGCCCTTTTCCTTTCAACAGCATTAGATGGTTTTGGTAGGGAACCACACCTGAAATATTTGGGAATTACCATCCAGCATTAAAATACAGCCTCCTTGGGTTGGAACTCAGTGACTATGCAACTCACTGTAATACTAAATACTAAAAGAAATTTTTCACGATGAGGGTGGTGAACCACTGGAAGGGGTTGCCCGGAGAGGTGGTAGATGCCCCATCCTTGGAAACATTCAAGGCCAGGCTGGACGGGGCTCTGAGCAACCTGATCTGGTTGTAGATGTCCCTGCCAATTGCAGGGGGGATGGACTAGGTGGTCTTTAAATGTCCCTTCCATCCCAAAGCATTCTGTGATTCTATTTTATGATAAATAACTGTGGACTGAAAAATAATAGGCATGAGAGGAGGAGAAAGAGGTTGAAATTACTGTCGCAGCATGTAGCTTCTTGAGCAGGAATTTGGCATTGGTCGCTGTCGCTGGTGGGACCCACAGCATCTCTCCTTGAGGCGCTCTTATGTTCCTGTTGTGTAATGTTGCACTTTCTTCAAATTTTTTCAGTAAATAGCGGGGTGGGAGAATGGGGGAGGTGTGCGAGGCAAAGAGCTCACTTAACTATTTTATTGATGAGCTGTGCTTTGGAGAAAAGAGTACGGTACGGGTCACTCTTTGAGCGTTGTGCTTTATAGCAAATGCAGGGCAGAATCCCACGTGCTTCTCGGCACCTGTTCCCAGCCTAAGGTGCTCATAGTCTAAAACAAGTGTGACAAAGCCACAGAGCAACAATTCAAGTATGGAAGGCCAGAGAGAGATAACTTGGTAAGAAAAGAAATACGAAAGAAAAAAAATTATTAAAATTTATTTTAATAAAGGCCATTTTTGCTTGAAAACTAGATCTATAACAGCGATCCTTTTTTTGCTTCATTAGATATTTCCCATTCAAAGGCAGCACTGTTCGTTTCGGTGCTAGTTTTAGTGCTAGTTTTAGCACTAGTTTTTGCTGTGTTTTGCTCCAGCCGTGTGCCATAAAGGCAGCACACCTCAGAGAGAGGAAGCTGGATGTGGTTCCTTTTTCTTCCTTGGGAAAAATGGGGGTTCGTTTCGGTTACATCCGTGCAGATAGGCATTCACAGGGGTCAGCGAAAGAGCATTTTCTTTGTTACTTTATGAAAGCAAATAGACACATGAGCTGAAAAGAACGTAGCTTTTATCTTGGCATGGTTCCTCAATGTGTGAGCTGTCGGTTTATTTAGTGATACATACAGGTTTTACCCAGTTCTGACAGGGATTTGCATTTCTAATGGACACTGCCAAATTAGCAAGAGCACATGATAATGCATTTCGGGTATGTGCCATGATCATGCCCTGTAGTATTGCAGCTTGTATGGCATCTGAATTGTTATCCTGGTACATTCTAGCATGGCATTGTGAAGATGTTTTGGATGTTTTTTCCTGTGGGGTGAACTACAGTTTCCAAGGTCAGCCATCAGCTGCAGGAACAGTCTCATAAAGAGCACCATGCTGCATCACTGCCAGGCCAGGCTGCTGTTTGTAAGTCAGCGCTGGGAAAGCAATAAACCACTTTTGCTTTCTCCTGAGGCAGCAGCAGTAGTGCTACTGCAACTCCTATTGTTTGTAAAGGGGAACTCTGTTTTATCAAGGCTTCTGTTGCTGAGAGATAGCTTTCTTGTTCACTGTAGGCAACAAAACAACAGGACACGCAGTATGTAGAATTAAGTGTATGTCTGGTTGAACTGAATTTATTAATGGTGGTAACTGTCTGCTTGTTCCACATCATGTCTGTGCTCATGAGAAGTGATGACTGGTTGCAAAGGGTCTTTCTGTGAATATGAGAAGATTGCCCGTGAAGGGAGAATTTCAGGATAGAACAGTCATAGTTCATGGACATCTGTGTTGGACAGAAGTCATATTTGATGCCAAAGATGATCCATGTGATGGTGGCACTGTTTCTTGAGAAGAGTTGTCAAGTCTACAGGCTACTGGCAACCTCTGATTCATAAGATTGTTCTGTGAAATCCTTTCCCGTTGAAAGATGTCAGAGTGATTCAGGAGACAGTGTTTGAAAAGCTCGCATTGACACTTGGTGCATGGGAGATCGTAGTTTTGGCTGAAGAGACTTCTTTGAATATATTGGAACTACTGATGAGGTATATATTCTTGTCCACTGCCTCCTCTGTTCCTCCCCGCTTCCTCCAAATTTTGTCTTGCTCGATTAAAGAGAGGGATGATAGTCTCTTGTCAGAATCACCATTATATGACCTTTTACTTCTCACACTTGGAAGTGTGGCAGTGTGTGACACCCAGATCTCTCACAAGTTTCCAGTCTACACCTGGTTGTAGATCCATTGTTATTGACAGTCTCCAAGGCTCCATTGATATTGATGAAGTTTCCAAGTCTTTCATACATGGTGGTCCTACTTTTACCCTGATTCTCCTGCTCATCAAGCTAATCAGCAACAACTTTGACCATCATCAAGAGCTCCTAAATTTCTGCTTCAGCCACTGCTATGGGATGTATGTTTGGCCATCTGAAGAGAAGATAAAGGGCCTTCACGATGACAACTGACTCCTCTGCTTCCTTGGCAATATCATGTTCACCTGCTGTTCTTGAAATGATATTTTCCAAGCGGGCAATAGGACAGAATGAGGAATGTGTTGAGGTGAAGAAGAATCGTAGCCTGTAGGTGATTTGTTCAGGTTCCTATGAGCACTGTAAAGGCCAAATGATGCACTGATCTTTGTTGATACAAAATCCCTGACAAGTGTTTGCTTGTATCGAGTACTACAGCTTTCTGCATCTCTTGCTTCTGCTTGCTGCTTTGCCCTTGCAGCCCTACCCCGAAGTGTCCTTGCATGGCAGCCCAGCTACAGTGAACGTTGTTAAGCCTGTCTCACAATTTCTGAAAATCCAAACCTCAAGTACGTGACACTGGCAACATGAGTTTCTACCAGGTCAACACACTTCATCGTGAGGCTGGAGAAGGCAGAAATATATTCATTTCTACGCAAACTATGTATGGCTTATTTAATGTAATTAAGACCAAAATATGAGTCATTAAAACACTGCTAGAGATCTTTTCAGAGGTGATTTTTTAATGCTCCTATTTTATATTTTGTTAATTTGCAGGCTGAATGTTTTTCTTACAGGTTGTGTTGAAACTGGTAGGTCAAACAAGAAGTGTAGAATCTGACTGTAAACATGTTGCCAAACATAACAAAGACAAAAGGAAAGCTTCTTGTGAATTGTGGCTCTCTTAGTGGAGAAGTTTTGGCTAGAAATTGCTATAGTAGGTTTTCGTGGTAGGTCGATACGAGACAACTGAAGTGGAACAGCTTGAAGAACATACAGAAAAAGACGAAAAATAAAACCTGATATTCTCCAAATCAACACTGGACGCATGCCTTTGGATGGGTCAAGGGAAAATTATTACTGGTTTGGGGCGGTAGATGAAATACTGGTATTACCAACAAAGAGGCTGTGGTTAGCTAATTCCCCACGTCTGACATTGCCTAAGCAAAACTTTTCAGGATGAGAGAGTAATTGGTTGTTGTTGCTGTTCCTAAAGTCTCTGGTTTAGCTGTTGACCCTTCTGAGTTCTCTCCGTAGCATTCACACCAAGCTAGCTGGGGTTGGAGCGCTAACACAGCATAAATATTTACCGCCTAACAAATCTAACTTTACTCATTTTGGTAGCGTCCCACTATTGATTGTAGTTCCGCCTTTCATTCCAGGAATACATTTACGTCAGTTATATCAGTATATTTATCAATTCTTAATATTCTTTGAGAAGGAAGTAAACATCTTGCCCTCCTTTCATTATATTTTAGTTTGTACAGCTCTACTTGCTGTTAGAAGATTGCTGGATTTTCCGTGTTCTCAGTTTTATGTGTCACTGAAGCATTGCTGGCATTCTTTATTTCAGGTCTACAATTTATAGCAGTTTAGAAATTGCTGGTTGTTTCTTATTCCGGCCAAATGGTCACTTGCTGTCTAAGAACAGCTGGATGCTTTTTATCCCATACCGATTTCACTTCAATCTGCTAGGATTTTTTTGATGTAGCAGTTCAGCTCCCTGCAGTCCAGGAATTTTATTGTATTCTTATGATCCGTAGTGCTCGATGCAGGCTGATTTTCCAGTGGTGCTCAGTTTTTTGTCCTCTTAGTGCTATCCAGGCCAGTGAGGTGCTTAACAAAATCATCCACAGAATCATTTTTCCTTAGTTGTTCTGTCATTTAAGTTTGATATGGAAACGCTATGTTGTGAGACACGTACTCCAAAAGGTTTAGGGAGGACTTCTCTGTAATAAGTGAACTGTAAGCCATAGGTTCAGTTTTTACTGCAGGGCTGATAGAATATATTATATACTTGACAAATATGTCTGCACCTATACTGTATAGCCCATACATGCCAATTGGAACTGTGTCCTACTGTGGTATGGACGGCACAAACACAGTAGGCTGTGTATCTAGCCATTCACGCAAGCAAAACGTCCCCCACATTCGTCATGAATAGATTTTCTGGGTATTTATAGTGTATGCTTCCTAAGGGGTAGACATTTTCTTACTGAATATCACGAAGTGATTCTTTTTCAGAGGTTATATATGCTAAGTATTTGTCAAAGCAAGGATCAGCTGTCCTCTGCTGTCATACATCCTTAAACTCTTAGACCCTCCCTCTTCTTTATGTGTCCTTAATGGTTAACGAAGAAATGACCCATTATTTTGTCTCCTAATGCACTTTCCTGGTGGCCCGTCAGTGTGGAATAACTGGTAGGTGCTTTTTGATGACATTCTCCTGAGGCAGTAATCGTGAACAGTCTGCATGTTGTTTGTTTACTGTCCCGATTTGAGTAAGTCATCATGTCCTCCCCTTCCCATAATTCAAGAAAGACGCTGTACGTCATGCTTTTCTTCTGTTGAGGAGTAATAGCAAGGAAAGGGGCAGCAAGGAGGCTGTTCTTGTCACGGAGGAACTGAACTCCGATTCGGGTAATCCCGATTAAATTTCCAGTTGCTACAAACCTTTTGGCTGGGACTTTAAGGAAATCCCTTGGCTCCTCACAGGTCTCTTGGAGAATGAATTGTTCCAGAATGGGGACTGACTCGTATTTTGTGCCTTGCAAATCGGGCCGAGATCTCACTGAGCTATCCCGCAGCCTCCAACGATGAAAAGAACAGAAATGCTTCGCTGCAAAAACATAATTTCACATTTCAGGGGGTGATGAAGCCTGAGAAATTAGCAGCACCAACTCCCCGCCCCTGCCATGTATCGATAAGTGAACTTTCGTACCTGGGGCTATAGGTCCCATAGGGTTTCCCTAGCATTTTGGGGGCGCACCAGCTTGCGGAGGCTGCCGGCTCCCCGCACCGCAGTGGATCGTGCCCTCCACACTAATAAGCAGCGGCTCCCGCTCTTAAAGGGGCCGCGGCGCCTTTCTCATGTCCCAGCAACCCGCCACCAGTGTGCTCAGGTGGCCAAGAAGGCCAATAGCATCCTGGCTTGTATCAGGAACAGTGTGGCCAGCAGGACCAGGGAGGTGAGAGTGCCCCTGTACTGGGCAGTGGTGAGGCCGCACCTCAAGTGCTGTGCTCAGCGCTGGGCCCCTCACCCCAAGAAGGACATGGAGGGGCTGGAGCGTGGCCAGAGAAGGGCAACGAAGTTGGTGAAGGGTCTGGAGCACAAGTCTTATGAGGAGCGGCTGGGGGAGCTGGGGTTGTTTAGCCTGGAGAAGAGGAGGCTGAGGGGAGACCTTATTGCTCTCTACAACTGCCTGAAAGGAGGCTGTAGCAAGGTGGGGGTCGGTCTCTTCTCCCCAGTAACAAGCGATAGGATGAGAGGGAACGGCCTCAAGCTGCGCTGGGGGAGGTTTAGGTTGGATATTAGGAAAAACTTCTTCACCGAAAGGGCTGTCAGGCCCTGGCACAGGCTGCCCAGGGCAGGGGCTGAGTCCCCATCCCTGGAGGTATTTAAAAGACGAGTAGACGTGGTGCTCGAGGACATGGTTTAGTGGTGGACTTGGCAGTGCTGGGTTAACGGTTGGACTCGATGATCTTAAGGGTCTTTTCCAACCTTAACGTTCTATGATTGTATGAAAAGGAGGGGACTCCTGCCAGGGGAGGGGGCTCTGGGCTGCTGGTGTCCTACCGCCAGCCCGAGGTGGCCTGGCAGGGGCCACTCCCTGCCACCCCTTGTACTGCAGGCCGCTTTAACCCCTTCTGCTCCCTCCACAATTTCAGGCCGACAGGAGAAGTTTGTGGAGAATAATTCCCAGCTGGTTCAGAGTATTTAAGAGCAGCTTTATCCCTAATTCTGAAAAAGAAACTTACTCATCTGATTGCCTTTCCGTCCAGGCATCCCTCCGTTCTCCTCAGCCACACTGCATCCCTCCAGGTCTGACCTCCCTTCCTCCCCATCCCGTGCTAACTTTCCAGCAGTCCCAGTGCCAGTTTGGAAACTCGTGGGTACATACATAGCACAAAAACTTTGCACGTGCACCCTGTCCTTCTGTTTGGATTAGACCGCTATTATTCCCCTTGTTCGAATACCATTTCATTGCTGGAAACTGTTAAACGTGTTGACCCAACCCAGGCAAGGCCAGTATCTTCATCTATGTGCTCTTCAGCCTTTCCTCACTCTAATGACTTGCCTCTCTGCTGTCAAAAACGTCTGTCCATCCTTCTGTTTTAACATGACCCTGGGAATCCTTTCACTTCTCTGCCTTGATTTCACATGTAATTCATGGACGTGAAGTGGCTTTGTACATCCGTACGTTATGGCTTTTGAGGGACTGAGCTGACTGAGAGTATAAAGTAAGTTTTTCTTTGTTAAAATTATTAGTTAAAGCCAATTATGACGTTAATTGTGCAATAAAGCCCAGGAACTAAGTCCTTTCTCTTACGCATGATTATCATACAGATAATGCACTACTGTTCGCAAAATATGGGCTTATTAGAGTGCCTTCCTCTGCTAGAGCTGTCCTCATATCTCATGTTTTCCATCCGCCTGAGTTCTCCTCTTGTTGGGCACCTGAGGTATACTTTCAGGGCAAGACCTGCTGGACGCTACAAAATCTCTCTGATTTTCAGTGCTCTGACGTTTGCCAAGAAAATATTTACCTGCTGAATTATTAGAAAACTTGGTGACTTCTGGGTGGAAACTGGTGGTGAAGAATTTCAAGTTGGTTATGATCTGATACACTGCAGAGCTTGAAGCTCTTATGTTTTGACCTGAAATAATGAACTTCGAGCCTCTGAACATTTCATGCCACAGGAATTCTAACATGCAGTGAGTAAAATCATAGAATAAGTCAGGACGGAAAGTCTCGTTTAGGTCAACTATCCTGCACAAAATGGACAACTTCCAAGCTAGAACTGGTTGCTCAGGGCCTTGTCCACACATCTTCTGAAATCTCCAAGAATGGAGATTACTCAGCCTCTCTTGGCACTTCTTCCCAGTACTGAACCACCGTCATAGGAGGAACCAATTTTTCCTTTATGTAGCTGAAATTTTCCTTGATGCAACCTGAATGTTACCTCTTGTGCTGTGCACATATGTGAGAACCTAGAAGTTGCTTCTGTGGAGGAGCTGCTTCCTCTTTTCTGAATTGTGGCCATTCCAGTCATCTCTGAAATTAGCAAGGAAGTCCATAATTTTTGTCCATACTCCATATGAATATTCCCTGTTGACAAATACCCAGAGTTATACTGCCAAAATCTCCCCCAATTCATACAGTACTGATGGTCAGATAAATTAATAAATATTTCTCATATCATCAGGTTCTACTAGCAGGCAACTTTGCTCAAGGCTTGAAAATAAACTGAGTTGTTACCTAGGGGCTCTGCCAGGAGATTGATGGTGCAGTTTCATGGGCCAGTTTAAAATACCGTTGCTTGCAAAAAAGAGAGTCCTGCCATATTGCATGTCCATCCCTGGCCACGTATTCCAGTCCCCTTCATTGCACCAGCAGCAGCATTCAGGACGTCGCTCGGAGCAGCTGGCTGATCCGAGTGGGACTGTCCTGGTGTCCGTGTGGAGCGCAGGCGTCTCAAGCTCTTTAGGCAGCTGTACTGACAGACTCCCAGCCTTGTTTTCTTTTCCTGGCCCTGGGTAACGGAGGGTTAAGTCTCTCTGTGCCGGTTTATCCGTATGTGGAGCAGCGGTAATAACGGGAACCACTATCAATAACGTATTGTGAGATCTTCAGATAAAGGTGGCAAAGAAACACGAAGTGTTAGTACTTATATGGAAACAATTTCTTCTAGATTCCTTATAGCCAAATGTGAAGACCCAGTCAGTGTATAATCTAAGGGTGATTTGAAGGCTTGTAGAAATGGCAGGATGTTATAATTTTATTAATCAGGTTATGAATAATACTAATTTCAAATTGTAAGATACCAGAACGGTGACACAATAAGTCCAGTACGAGTCTAATATTCAGAATAAAATGCACAAATTTATGCTCCTATATCTGTAGGTAGATATACAGATACCGACAACTGCTGTTCACTGAAAAGCCAAACATGACTGCTTTTCTAATATTTACGACGCCAGTTTTCTTAGTTTGATAGAGTTTTACCATACTTTGTTCTCAGCCTACTTTCCTGGGAACAAAACATACTCGAAGCGGTCTGTGTGGGTGTGTCTGTGCACCATTATCCCGTGGTAACCTTTGGAATAGTAGATTATCTTCTACCAAAATTAGGGAATCGAGGTCTCAAAGGTGATTTGTTCATTTGCTAATTTTCTCAAAATTATATTTTGATAATTTGATGATTATCTCTCTGATGTATCTTTGATAATTATCTCAAAGAGAATTTGGTCTCTTATCTCAGATAAAAGGTTCCTATAAACTTCATTAAAATGGTCAACCAGGAAAAAAAAATCCCCGTAAATATCCCAAAAGAGGGAAAGGTTGCAAAGTGAACCTCATCAAGGTGCTGACTTTTTCTTTTTTTTTTTAAATAAAGCATTTCTGGCGTGCATAATTGTGGAGAAAAGCTTGACAAAGCTTGGTCTATGAAGTTTTGCAAACAAGAACGCAATTAAAACCAATTGTAGATACAAACAATCGCCGTGCCCTCTTAAAAAGAGTTGAACAGTTTTCAGGAGTCTTACTCACAATTGAGGTTGCGATACCAACAATTTTTTATTAGGCATCTAATTTCAGGAAACTCTTTATTATGGTAAAATTCCCACAGATATTTTTTCAAAATGTGGGAAAAGTTAAATAGGGAAGAGAAGCCAATGATGACCTACTGTTTGAGCACCCTAGTATGCTTTTTTTCTGTCTCTGTTGTGCCTCTGCCATGGCTGTGGTCATGGGAGGAATTAACAGAAGAAATTACTGCGATGTTTGAGGTGACCTGGTAGGAGGTCCCCCAGCAGACTGATGGCACCAGAATGAGTCAGGCTGAGTTACTCCAGTGCAAAATGGAGTGGGTAATTTGGCCTGGGAATCAAACCTAATTTTGCTCTGAGGCAGATGTAAAGCACTCACCCAGTTGTAGGTAGTAGCCCTCTACAAAGGCAAAATGCTTTAAACACCTTCACCTAGGTCCGCCAGAACTCATTTTACCGTTGCCTAAGACTGCTACCGCACAGAGAATTCTTTAATTATCTGCAAGAATTGCGAGGGAACGCTCATTCCAATCCACAGATTACCAAAAGCATTTGCAGAAAGCACCATGTCATCCTGGCCCCTCAGGTTATCTTCATTCAGTGCCTTTGCTATGGGACTAAATCAGTATTAAGTAAGCATTTTTCAGATTTTTCCAGTCGGCTACTTTCGCTTCCTACTCTGAGCTATACACGTGAATCTGCATGACTCGGTTCACTGTCATCAAATAACTGTCATTATACTTGAGAGGACTAAAAAAAAAAAAAAGTGCTTTTCTGTGGAAAAACAAAACAAAACAAAACAAAACAAAACAGCTCTTATTTTTAAAGGTCGTCCCTGCAGGTCTGGGATTAGAAGTGCAGGGGAGCAGGATGTGGGTGTACAGAGCTGCCCGTGCTCCTCCACCTATGGAGCTGCCGGTCTGACCCCTTCCCCTAGGACCAAGCTTCTCTGCTGAAGCTGCTCCACAGGCTGGCTGTTCCATCGACAACGATCTCTAGTTTCAAGTACGACAGCACCGACCTGCTCGCTCTCCATTCATCTGCAGGTGGGGGCAGCGGAAGAGAAAGGGAGGGAGGGAGAGGGAGGGAGGACACCGCAACCTACGTGAATAATTGATAGTGCGAGGAAAGGAGAGCAGCTGGGTTCCCTGTCTCCATCCGCTCACCAGCTGGGGATGAGAGAGCCTTGCTCAGGTAGGGGATGAACGGCTTAGCTGCTTTTATTCTCGTCTTGCCTGCAATGCCAATTAAATATATTTTGCATCTAGAAGGAACGGGAGCAAAGACAGCTGGGGGAGGGTTGATCCAGATCTTCTCTGCTGCTTGCGTGGCGTTGTGTAATGGATGGACCTCGGGGCAGTTTCAGCCTCAGCAGGGAAAGTGGCTGTATGCTTTTTAAAGGACGTTGTGCTATACTGCATTGTGTAGAGAAGCAGTTGGAGAGGGAGAGAGAGAGAGAAACAGCGGAGGGGGGGAGAGCGGACGTCTGCGTAGGAAATGAGACAAACTGAAGAGATGGAGGGGCATGAAAGAGGGTCTGTCCAGGCTCAGAGGAATCCCACCCTGATTCTGTCAACCTTTGGCATAACATGATGGAGTCCAAGTGGGCAACGGGAGGTGCTGGCTGTGCACACTCCGTACTATATTTAGAAGCTGTGTGCATAGATCTGTGGAAGCAGCTGATGTGAAAACACGTATGTTTCTATCTGTGGGTGCATCTATGAGCTTGTGAGGTCCAAGTGTAATATTGTAGTAATACATAAAAAACCCCCCAGTTTCTGCCCTAAAGAGTTTACCGTTGAAGGATACGCTGCTGTTGATGTAGTACTGCGCAGCTTCTGTGGAGCTTCTGATGTTGTTACGATGACTCAAATAATTAATAAAATTGCAGACATCAGTTTCTGTGTTACAGCTAATACAGACTTTTCCTATGTGAGCAAGATAAAATGCTAATGCAGTTACAAGAACGAAAAAATTCTGTTAACAAAAACTGGGAGAACACATAGCAAAAGGTATAGACAGCAATTACTGTAACACATATATTAACATACCTACAAGAACAGAAGCTTATGTGCCAGTCCCTAAAACACACAGTAACTATAAAACGCATAATGATCTATGCAAATACAGACAAATATATGGGTTACAACATGAAACTGTAAGTACACACAATTAGTCATATACGAATGCAAGTATCAATAGGAATTGGATCTACTGAGTACAACGAAAGGCTTATATTAGGTGATGTTGTTGCATCAGCTGTGTAAATAGTAACAATTGTTAGCTTGATTATAAGTTGAGGAACAGTAAGGGAAAAGGGGGCCTGTGATTTGCTTACATGTGGAAGTGATTTATTCATACGATTCTTGCTAAAGAAGGCTAATTAGAACAGTAATTAGGGTATTTAGTAATTGTTTGCCGGTGGGTCTTCAGGGCTTTGTACACAACTGGAGTTGCACAGGAGGTTAGGTAAAGCTGCGAGGCAGTTAAATGAAAGCTGAGCCCAGTGTGGTTTTGTATGTGAACAAAGTTGGCTCTTGTGTGTAGTGGCAAGCTGCCGAAGAACGGCAGAGAGACCTGGGCCTCTCCGAGTACTTTGCTTTCACCATGGCCAGGCTTGCTGTTGATGCCGCTAATGACCCTGGGATGGGGGAGGGCAGTAGCTACTGCTGGCAGCCCTCTCTAGCAGCAGAAAATAATGTCTCTTCCTCTTTCCTGGATGCAGCAGAAGTGGCAAGCTTGGCTCTTTGCCTTGGCCCAGTCACATCTCTGCTCAGAGATTCACGTGAATGAGTAAGAACTTGTGCAGAGAGCAGCTGCTGTATTCAGTGCCCTAGACCCATCTGGGAGGCATCTGGGTTGGAGCGAGGAGGTATGGAATCATAGAATCCTTTAGGTTGGAAGAGACCCTTAAGATCATTGAGTCCAACCGTTAACCCAGCACTGCCAAGCCCACCACTAACCCATGTCCCTGAGCACCACATCTACCCATCTTTTAAATACCTCCAGGGATGGGGGCTCAACCCCTGCCCTGGGCAGCCTGGGCCAGGGCCTGACTGCCCTTGAGGTGAAGACGTTTTCCCTAATACCCAACCCAAACCTGCCCTGGCGCAGCTTGAGGCCGTTTCCTCTCGTCCCATCGCTTGTTCCTGGGGAGAAGAGACCGACCCCCCTGGCTCCAGCCTCCTTTCAGGCAGTTGCAGAGAGCGATGAGGGCTCCCCTCAGCCTCCTCTTCTCCAGACTAAACACCCCCAGCTCCCTCAGCCGCTCCACATAAGACTTGTGCTCCAGACCCTTCACCACCTTTGTTGCCCTTCTCTGGCCACGCTCCAGCACCTCGATGTCCTTCTTGGAGCGAGGGGCTAAAACTGAACAAAGTATCGGAGGTGCGGCCTCACCAGTGCCAGCACAGGGGGACGATCCCTGCCCTGGTCCTGCTGGCCACGCTATCCCTGATACAGGCCAGGATGCTATTGGCCTTCTTGGCCACCTGGGCACACTGCTGGCTCATATTCAGCCGGCTGTCGACCAACGCACCCAGGCCCTTTTCTGCCGAGGTAGGCTGTATGAGTTAGCCCATAGTCCCGCATCAGATCTGCTGAGGAAAAAGAGGAAGACATGTGGTAGACAGGAGGAAATGGCAACACCTGGCCTCCATGCAGGTTCCTAAAACCAGCAAGTGGATCCTTTCTTTGTCCATTCAAAGCTGTCACCTACCTTGATTGATTCCTTACAGACTCTTTTCCCACCCACAGACCCTTGAAGCCCCCATAATAATTTCTACCCAGGTCTCTCATGAGTAGAATTTATAGGAAGCATTAGGATGAAATTGCTGTACTCTTATCCCTAAAACTTCGGTGTAGCTGCCTGCTTTCTCTGTTTTTCTTTTTGCCCATCTATATCAGGTAGCTGATATTTTCTGTCTGGTCTCTCTGCATTCTGCTTTCACTCTTCCTTTGCATCTTTTCCTAGCTCTCTGGCTCCTCTGTCAAACTCTGTCTCTCATTCTGTGTTTCCTACGGTCCCCTTCAGGAGTTAGAACAAACCCAGTGCGAGGCTGACGCTCGGTGTAAGGTTGTAGCTGCTGCCTTTATAGGTCTTGATGTAAAGAGGAAACATTACATCATCCTGTGGGATGAAATTGGGAATCACAAGGGAAAAAAATGTGTCCAGGAGAGGTCTGTGTTCTTATTTAAACACAAGTGTGTGTGTGTGTATATATATATATATAGTATATATTGCAAGTATATACTGTTGCAATGGAAGATTGTGTTCTCATCCTCAGTTTTTATCAGGAATGATAATCTATTGATGAGTCAAGGCAAGTACATGTGGTTGAGGGGTTTCCGACCCCTCAAAATTGGAGCTTCCCTAGAGAATAGCTTACATGTTAGATCGGTGAGCTGTTTCCTAAGGGGATGAAGAGCCAGACCTCTGTAGTACTTGATGTACATCACCTCCAAATACCAAAGGCTAGTGGGTTTGGTATCTTCTTCGTCTTCCCTTGGAGGTAATGGGAGGTTGTGGAGGATTGGCTTGATGCTCACTTTTCCCACTGGATACCGAGAGCTTGGGGAGGAGACCTTGCTCTACAGCAGAGTTGGGTAAGGGACGCCTCTGCTGTCCTTGTCCCATACTGCTTGTCTTACCACCGCTGACAACCCGGGGTGCAGCTTCCCCGGCTCGGCGGTGCCGGCAGAGCGCTCCCGCAGGCTGTGCGCCATCCCCGGGTCCCCCGCAACGGGGGAAGCGATCCTCCACAGCGGAGGAGGGGCAGGAGCCGCCATCACCCCCTCCCCCGCTGCCTCACCTTCCTGCATCTGCATCTCCTCCTCCTCGGCTCCGTCTTTCCCTGTGCCGCCCCGGCCCCAGCGGCGGGGCCCTGTGCTGTCTCCCCTTTGAAGCTCAGCTTGGGAGGAGGAGGAGGGGTGGGGGCGGGAGCCGGGGCTTTGCGGGGAGCCGGGAGGGAGCCGCTGCCCTTCTCCATGGCGAGGCAGGAGGAGAGGAGGCTCCCGAGGAGGGAAGGCGGCCGCTGACTGAGCGGAGCAGGCCGGCATGGGTTCCCGGGAGCACGGCTTCCCTGCCGGGGCCTGCGGAGGGTACGTACCGGTACCGGGCGGCCCTGCCTGGCGCCCTGCCGTTCCCCCGGCAGCCCGGGGCCGGGGCAGAGGCCCGGCTGGAGGCGCCTTGGGGCGAAGCGCTCCGTGTTGTGGGAGCAGGAGGAAGAGCCCTCGCGGGTTGTCTGGAAGAGCGGAGAGCCGAGGAGGGGGAAGCGATGGCTGTGCCCCAGCCCGGCGGGCCCGGCCTCGCCTTTGGGGCCGACCCCGCTGCCCGCGGCCCGGCCGCGCTCCCGCCCTCTCGGGGCCCCGCTCCGGCCGGGAGGAGGCGGGCGAGGCCGGCGGCGCTCCGCTTGCTGCGGGGAAGGCGAGGGGGCGGGTGAGGCTGGCTTTGCTCCGGCCTCCCCGGGAGCGGACGGGTTCTCCAGTTGGGGCTTCTCAGGAGCGAGGAGCGCGGACGCGTGGCGGGATGAATTCCCCTCGGGAGTTCTCCTTCCTCCTGTCCTGCAGGAGTGAGCGCTAGCCGGGTTCTCCGCGCCCCGTCGGTACCCTGCCCTCCCTTTTTGTCGGTGCAAGAAGAGACAGGGGTGGTCCCGAGCAGAGAGCGGGGCTTGCCCGCATCTCGGAGCCGTGGCCCCCACGGGAGGGACGGGAGCTCCCCGGCAGCCGGAAAGGGGAGTGCAGCTGGAGGGGAGGCTCCTGGCTGAAAGTCAGAGTCTATGGGCAAAGAAGTTGGTGACCAGCTGAGAGCAAACTGCGTCTCGTCTGTAGGAGTTGCTTCCTTTTCCTAGTTTTGTCTTGGTAATTCCTTTCCTTGAGTTTTAGGAATCTGTGTGTGAGCAAAATTCAAAGCCGTAGTTTCTATGCGTGCTGGTGTTAGTAGGGTAAGGCTATTTGTGTCATGTTTTCGCCTGTCGTCACTGAACAGCTAAAAATGTTATTTGGTAGATCAAATATGCCTCCCTAAGGGAGAAACAAGGGAGTGAAAGAGCAGAAGCTGTTGCTCAAGGGAAGTGGTTGCCCAGAATTTTCCTTATGAGCATTTCAGTCCTGTTCTTGTTTAAGATTACCTTCAGTTCTTCTGAATTGCCTGTCCCTTCTAGTGAGTGATTTCAAAAACATATCAGCATCTCATTGCAAGAATCACTCATCAGGCTGGGACTCCGGTTATTATACTGTCGTTCCATAATTAGCTGCAAATCGTGCCATATTGTTGCTCCTACTGGAAGGCTTCCAGATTAGCAACGGTTTTTACAATAGCTGTACACCTGCTTCCCTGTGAACTTCCAGGGAAATAGTTACCTGAGGATTCGGGGCACGTGTCTCTTGAGAGCGCAACAAATCCCCTTTACCTCTGGAATACTGAGGAAAGGATGTATGAAATCTGTCAAGGCCAATTTGTGTTTTTCTCAGAACAAATCTTTGCATTGACTTGGTTATTGAACTGGCTCAGCTATAGGAGATGAGAATGACTTTGAGAGCGCTGTATAGAGAGATCTCGGGACTGAAATAGCAGAGGACGCTGCCAGACGGGAATACAGGACGTGAGCAGGGCTGTGTGTGCGGAGATCGTGGCTTGGAGGTCTGCAAAGGTGCTTCTCGCGCCGTTTCGGAATTGAGAGTGGAGTCTTTAGCAGTGGACCAGCAGTGCGTACTTTTAGTTTGGCTACCTGCTTTAAATTAATGTGCTGGTTAATGTCGCTAGTAAAATCCTAGTTTAGTCTTTAGCATTTTTTAGGCCCTCTGCTTCCCCTTGTTGCCACTTCCTAAAAATAAAGCTTCAGCAAGTATACGTATTCCTCTCCCAGTCTGCAGAATTGCTTTTCTTTTTCAGAAGGATGATATTCTGCTTTTCTGTGGTCAAAGAGTTTGAAGTTCCAATTTGAAAAGGAGTATATTCTCTTTCCGTAAATAAAGCTTAGTGCTTTTCATTCCAGAAGTTCAAAATTCACAGGTGGACTTTCAAGCCATAGTTAACACTGGCCCCAGATTTTTGTGGTATTTTGTAAAAGATAACATAAAATCTAAGTAATTCTCCTGGATTTTGAGAGTCCCTCGGGACATTTGTAGTTTGGGATAATTACAGAATTGAGACCATCTCTAAATGTATGATAAGACTGGTGGTTTTGGCATCTGCTGCAGTCATTTTGACACTAGAACTGTACTAGAATTGAATGGTAAGGAGCAGTTGCTGCACGAAGTGCTTAGGTCAGTCCAAAGCGTAGAGGTGACTTTATGGTGAGAGAGCAGGGGCAGGACTGGCCACGCTGACCTCATGTCGGAACTGCCAGGTTTCCATGATGCAGGTGTGTATTTTACTGTTTACCGAATGCTTCAGGATTCAAACCAGTGACAGCCAAAGAAAAACATTATAGCATGCAACAAGGCCCCAGGGCATCCAGTTGCACAAAAGTTCTACTATTGCACTTCTCTGGAGGTGGGTAGTTTCTGAAAATGAGAATTTATCAAATTAAGCTCTTACCTTTTTAGGGCTCACAGAACAGAAACATCAGCTTTCTAAAAGAAACAATTAAAATCTTTCACGTACTGGCTTGCACATAAATTTTGTTAGTCCCAAACGTGCTTCAAACAAATGAATAAAATGATAAGAAAAGCATGTGTTGGTATAATATATTAATATTAACTTAAAATACATTTGCCATCTCACTATTCCAATATTTATGTGAGGATGTCAAGACTAACTCCTAGATCTTCCCTCCTCTATATATTATGGATTTAATCTTTAGGTGCATGACACAGATCTCTCTCATTTGAGTTTTAGGAGAAAATTGTGGGAGGGAAGCATTGTGTTACTTTGTGTAGATCAGCCTGTGTACGAGTTACATGATGCCATTGGGCTACCCAAATAAATTCTGAATTGCCAGGGAATTGGTGAGCACAGGGATTCTTGGAGCTTGTAACAGAGTATAGCTTCATCATTACAGAAAGATGTTATGCTTCCATGCAACAGGGAATGTAGCCGCTGCGTTCAAAGCAAGAGTCTGTGTGACTTGCAGATACCCATCTCTTAGCATGGAAGCAGTAGGAGTCGTGCATCTAACAGCCAGAGGATAACAATTCATGATGGCATTATATGATCACATAACAAACAATTCATGATTGCATTGCAAAGTAGGTGAGCCTCATCTCTTCTATTAGAAACTCGAGCTTTGTTCCCAGCCCCACCGATGTGACCTTCACCATGACTTAAAGTTGTGAGGAAAATAGTGTGTGTGAACAGAGATGAGCTGTCAGGTCCAGAAGATTTTTGCTGTTATATCCAGGATGTTTGCAGGTGGCAAGTGGTAAGTTAAGACAGCGCAGGGAATCTCACAGGGAGTGACAGCCTCCTCATAGGCTTACTCCTCCTCCGGGGAGAGGAAGAGTAAGCAGAAGGCAAAGGAGGCACTGCAGGCAAGGCCTGGCGTCTTGAGTTCTCCAAGAGTTAGAAGTTTTTCTTTTTCCTTTTTCCGCCCCCCCTCCCTTCTGCCTCTGTCTCTTGTAGGAGGTCCGAGGAGGGGGTGCGCTGCTTCAGTGATGTTATAGACTCTCCCACCCAAGGCTTTCCATGTGTTCTCGCTCCTGCTGTCCCCAACAAGGTAAAGGTGGCCCGCGTTCCCCTGGCTCAGGGTTGGAATGTGCCTTGAACCACTGAGCAGAAGAAATGACTGAAAGCGAGCTTGTGTGCATGCATGTGTTACATGTGTATAGTTGCCCACTTCTGTGAGAATCCTAAACTTGTTCATTTAATCATTTCTTATGCTGTACTGTATCAAGTCAGTAGTCTGACCCACTGAAAGTGAGAAATTCCTGATACCTGTCCGATCAGGTGCCACGTCAAGCTTTTGCAACACAAGCTGAAGACAATTTGGCCAGTTGTATTGTCCATGCTATCAGTTAAGGAAGAACGATTCCATCTTGTCTTCAGCAAGCAAGTAGTTTCTGTGCCAAAACATGGAAGGAGCTGTTGGCTCCTTCAATATCTGGCCTACCACGGAAGATAACGTTAGCTTCTGCAAATGTTAAATCCTTTTCCCTGTTGTCTTTTCCTTTTCACAGACTGTGGACTTGTTTGAGATGATTGAAAAAATGCAGGTAAGGAGGACTTACTCTGTCAGACTTTGGGATCTCTTGATTTTTCATAGCCAAACAAATGATCAGCTGCTATTTGTCTTGTCGCTTTGCTCCCAAAACCCTTTAATTTGGGCTTGCGGAACATTCAGCTCTTCTAGACCCAAACTCCTATACCTCCTCTTAAATGGAGTTTCAAAAGCGTTTTCCTGGGTTCATTCTTCCAGCCAGCATGATGGAAGGAATAGGCACAAATTATTATAATTCTGGCTGTTCTTGGCAGAAGTGTGATTCTGAGAGAAAATCAAGGTTGCATTAAGGTATCTCTGGCATCTTCTTCAAGAAACTATGCTGGGTAGCAGCTGCTAACGACAGGTGATTAATGGGATGTTAGCATAACTGTGCTTAGCAAGGTCAAACAGTTTAATAAATAACTACTGTAGGCCCCGTCTTTAACTTGCACAAGAAAGAAGGACTCTGGCTTATTTCTCTTACGGAAATACATGCATTTAGTTGCATATATTGCCTGATAAAATTAAAATAGAGTAAAAGGGGAAAAAACCAACCCTGCCCTACCAAATAAAGAGATAGTAATATAATATTATGTTATATATGTTTTATATCTAACAACAAAATCTTTAAAACTAAATTTTTCAGATGATCTGTTCTCAGAGCATCCTTACAGACTACCAATATTTTCTCTGAGGGGTACACCTTCTTTAAAAGGCTGTGGTTAATTTGACCTAATGTAACACGGCACATAACGCCTGCCTTTTATTATGTGCAGGAATTAAACTTTTAAGAAACAGTTAACTTCTTTTCTGGAATTTGGGTGATCAAATTATCGGTATGAGGAAAATGCAAGACTTTGGTGGGACTATAAAGGTGAGGAGGTGGAAGAACTAGCAGAAGTCCTTTACTGGAAGACTCTGTTGCTGGACCAAACCAGAAGGGTGTCTCCACAGGTGGCTGAGACTGCTATAGTTCATGCCTCTCCCTTTTGAGGAATGACAGTGATCATCAACCTGTTGTTCTGCCCATGCTTTGACACGTCAACAACTTATGCTGGACATTCCCTGCGGTCCTGGTTACCCTCTAAAATAAAGCTTTGGACTATACGGCCCAGGGCTGCATTAGATCTTTGCCAGTACCTTAAGCTTCACTCTAGAGGAGAGGTTGGTAGGTTTAAGCCTACGTCTTCTGCTCCCAGGCTATCGGGAGCTCCTTTAACAGTGCAGAGTCATGGAATGTGCTGGCCCATTCCTCTGCTCTCTATAGAGGCTCCGATACGAACAGCAGCTCCTTTACAGCAGCCCAGGAAATTTTCCCTGAGGCCTCTCTGAGATACTGGTCTTCTACCAGGACCTCCTTTGAAACTGGAAAGTCTTTGCAGTTATCAGATCTGTCAAAAATGCCAAGGAAAGGAGAGAGATCTTACAAAATTGCAGTTTCCCAGCCTCCATTTCTGTGTGCAGAAATCCCCTGGTGCATAGCAAGTTTGTCCTGGTACTGTCCACAGTTTGTTCCACAAGGCTGGGGCTGCTCCGTACCTGCATGTCTCTCCTGTCTCAGTCCTATTTTGATAGAGCATAGGACCTTCTTGCCCCAAAGAACTGTTCCCGAGACGCCAGTTTCCAAACCTAGCCTTCCTCATGAGCCCCAACACACTAGGTTGACAAGTGAAACTCCAGATTACATCAACAAAACATCCACTTGCGCTTACATTTCATGCACTCCACTCTCTCAGCTTTATGACTTCCCCAAATGAAAAAGGGTTGGTGCTACCTCTGCAAGAGGTAAAGATCAGTTGTCAGTTCTAGCTCAGTTTCACAACCTACCATGTCCTGGTAATTTGTTGTTCATTTTGTCAGTGCTGCCTACTGATGTTGCAATTTGAAATGGATCTTCCGACGTTTTCCTATGAAGAATGTTTCTAAGCTGGTATTTGTTCAGGCTCCTCTGTTGAAAATACAAATGAAAAAAACCCAATTTTTTGGGGGAGTAATTCTATCTAAGCTAAGCTTTTATAGTTTGATCCTGTGTCACCCTGCAGACATTTTGACAAGCTTCTTTCTCCTAATATAGTTAAGGAAAATATTTTTTTTTTGCCGTTATATTGTCTGCAGATTGCTCCTCACTTGCTTTACTGAGTTTCTATATTTAATCAACTAAAATCTGTTGTTATTGCTATTTTTTGTGTTTGAACTCAACTTCACACTTATGAAGAATGTCCTCGTGCATCTACTACCAGTCTCCTTGCCCTGGGCTTTACCCATACTGGTTTACTTCTGGTGTTTCTAAGAGTTTTTTGAAGGTGTTATGCATTTGTTGTGAGCTCAAGATCTGGCTCCTCATCATTTCATGAAGGTTTAGCTTTTTTATGGCTCATTTTTAGGTTCTTTTAATAAGCTTTCTTATTTTTCTATGACCTCGTTTTTATGTGTAATGGATGGCTTTTTTTTTTTTTCTTTCTTTTTTTTTCGTTTGTTGTTCCTGCAAGGAGCATCCTGATCATTATTAATCCTCAATCTAATGTTGCTATTGCCCACTGTTAATGTTGTTGCTATACTAGAATTTTTTTCACCCTATAAGGCTGGAGCATTGGCCCCAAACTTGCTCTTGAGCCTCTTACATCTCCACTGTAGAGCTCCACTCAGATGTACACGTTTCTACCAGAGGCTAGCTAGTTCCACTGTAGGATACTTGCATAGACATAGCTGTTATAAATCAGATCCTGCTTGTTTTCAGAACAAAGTCAAGAGCTGCTTATCCTGTCTGGAATCCCTGATTAGCCGCTCCATTAGGCAGTCACTGATGGTGTATAAAAACGTAGTCTCAGCATCATGTTCTGGTATGAGGGTTACAAGCTTTAGGTGGCAGTAGTTGAATACTTGTGTATAAGAGAAAGCTACAGCTTAAATCCTGGTCTTCAGCTTCCTATCTGACAATGCCAATTTTGCCTCTTCTGTCTGTATTGATGCCCACTTGGACTATGGCCATCATTTCATGGGAGCATGTTGGCCCCCATATCTTTTTGGCTTCTTTTGTTCCGGGCCTCTGCTCAGTCCTTGCTGGGGCTGTCCTCACTAAAATTGTCCCGTTCCTGCGTGCTTCCGCTGCAGAAGTGCGGTGGAAGTGAGCTAGTCTTGCCATGGTGAGAAGGCAGAGGATCGAGTAGCCTTAAGAAAGAGAATCAAGTCTGGATGCCAGCTGCTGGTTCAGGAAGATACTAGGCACCCAGTAGGCTTTTGCCCTGCCATTCCAACCCACCTCCAAGTAATGGTGCCTAGGAAAGCAGATGTGCAGGGCTTTGCTATGCGGCTCCTTGCTGCCTGCAGGAGTCTGTTGCGCTGGTCAGATGCATGGATGGAGAGCAGCTCTGATTTTCTGTCTTACCTCTAGGAGGCAGATTTGTTCCCTTATGTGGAGGGAAGCAAGGCCCATAAGCTGCTTAAAAGTCTTCTTGCCTAGCCCTAATCCTCAAACCAAGTGTTTGTCACTTCTCTGAACCCTACTCTGAGGTTCTCAATGCTGTGCCTGACAGCATCTTCAAGGGAGAGGGAAGAGTAGAACAGGAATGAGTGGTCTGAAATACTGTTCTTTTGTGTTCTGTCTTTACCTCTTCCCTTTTTTTATTGCTTGGGATAGGAAGTAAGCTAGAAGACATTAGAGAATTAAATAAGAAAATCACTTTGGGAGATTGCTTTTGATTTCTGCCACCTTTCTGCTTTTTAAGAGATGTAAGGTGGGGGGGCTTTTCAGTTTTAATGCCAAACTAAGGGACTGGCCAAGTTCTAGCTTTACTCCTTCTGTTTATTCCAAACTTGCATAAAATAGAAGATTACAGAGAGAGACAAAATATGCATATTGGGGATATGGAGAAGGACACAGAGGGTAAGTGAAACAGGCATGCTAAACCATAGGATTCATTGCGACTTTCTGTTTCCAGGGGAGTCGCCTGGACGAGCAAAGATGTTCCCTTCCAGCTCCTCTCAAGGTCAGGCCAAGTTGTTGTTGCCTCCTAAGTTGCTGAGAGTGGCAGATAGTAACTGATGTGGCTTGCAGTGTATTTTCATCTTGGAGTGAACAGGGAGCCTACAAACAGCCTAAGATATGCTTGTCTTTTTTTGTTTTGTTTTGTGTTTTTTTTTTTTTTTAAGCTGCTGTACAAGAGGGTGAAACTCTGTAGCTGAAACGGAATCAATACTTTCCTTTTACAAATTTAAGTGGTTCCAATAAGTGTTTAATATTATTAACGATCTTAGTTTCGACTAAATAATTTCTTAAATTTTATTAAGAACGATAATAATGTTTATGAAACCGCATTGTATTATTTCAGTAGTCTGCTTGAGGACTCATAGATGCTACTAGAAAGCTGGTCTGTTTCCCTCAATGTTGGGCCAATAAGATTCCAATCTTTAAATTCTCAACTCTTCCTCTCCATTCTTTCAGTCTCAGCTCGGGCACAGTAACCTTAAAATCAACCTTGACCTTGAATTCAGTCTTGGAATGACCTTAAAAAAACCCCAAAAAACCACCCAAACCACATAGAGAATTGATATAGCTCAATTCTGACAGAGATAGTGCTCTTTGTGGTGATGGAAGGGGCATCCAACTGGCATAAAGCGGCTCAGGTAGTCCTTCTATTCTTGCACTCACGCCTCAGCACTGCTCAGTTGTATACCACAGGTCTAGCTACGGAGATGACACACCTTTGATCTAGCTGTAAATACAGTACTATTTCTAACATCCCTACTGTCATCTCTGTCTGCAGCTGTCTTAACACTGTGTGGAAGGAAAGGAGAGAGGCTCTCACTCCTAACCTCATCCAGTTTGCCTATAGTTTGACTACCTCCTTATTTTGCTTGCCTGTATTCTGTGTAGTTTCGAGGAGGAAGGTGGGTGAAATCTGACTCCTAAATTTATTGTTCTCAAGGTTCTATATTATAATGCTGAGACCTGGGAAATGGAGTCTAACCTTAAATCCTAAAGTAAAACTCTGAAGATGGGTTAGGGCAGAGTGGAAGCTGAGGGCACAGCTTGCGCCGCCATAAGGGCATGACACTTTAAACGATGTCACACGTTTTTGCTAATGGTCTCTTCTGATTTCAGACGGAAGAGGAGTATATTCCTTACCCCAGCATCCATGAGGTGAGTTACTACTGCTTTCCTCTGTTTTTCCTTGGACTTTATTGGCCTTTCAGCTTATTGGCCTTTCAGCTTATTGGCCTTTCAGCTTTCACGTTTTGTGTCCTTCTGAATAGGTATTACAGAAAGGGTGGCCATATCCTCTCATTATCTTACCCCAGTTTGGGGGCTACTGGATTGAAGGGACCAGCCACAACCTCTCCAGCTTGAGTCCAACTCTGTCTGACGTACCCTTTCCCTGGAGTGGTAAAGCGAAACTGGAGAGTGACCCTACAGCCAAGCTGTACCGCAAACATTTTCTGGGGAAGGTAAGGGTGATCTTCAGAGCCTTCTCTGCCCACCGAGCCTCAAGGCTGAAATGTATCTCGGGCTTTTTCTGACAGACTTAGAAATAACTGCACAGCCACTCCATTTCAATTCCTCATGATGCATTGAACTGATGTGAATAAGGTACATACTACCCTACGGCTGGTAGTGTGTTAGGTTGGTCCTGTCCCCTTGTGATGTGTGCATCATCCTGTGCATTCACAGAAGAGAAAAGTTTGCACAGGAAATGCTTATATTTGGTTAAGAAACTCTTTTGAGGCTCCTGGACAGATACCAACCTTGGGATGACAAGGGGAAAAAAGTGTAATAATATTGGAAATGGAGATGGTATTATTTTTAGAGGGGACTTCAGCACTGACAGTGCAAGCCCCTCAGTAGTAAGAAAAATCATCCATTTTCCTCGCTGTAAATAAGCAGCAAGTATGGTCACCACAGAATGTGTCTGAAGAAACTGGACAATGTATTTTATAGTTGTTTGATTTAAGTAGGTTTGGTGCTAAGTGTTGCCTGACTTTAAAAATTTCAGTCTGACAGACAGGGAGACAGAGCTTGTCCTCATTAAGTGTATTTTTGTTGGCTGGCCGTGGAGGTCCATCTGGGTTGGCCTGTTTAGGGAACTGATTGATTCCCAGGCTGAATCTCAGGATGGTATTAACCATCAAGAACAAGTGAGAACAAACCCATGAGATTCCAGTCATGGCATAAGGAGATAAGGAAGCCTGACTGGTATAGTCACGCTGCATCTTATTCATAGAATCATAGAATCGTTAAGGTTGGAAAAGACCCTTAAGATCATCGAGTCCAACCGTTAACCCAGCACTGCCAAGTCCACCACTAACCCATGTCCTCGAGCACCACGTCTACTCGTCTTTTAAATACCTCCAGGGATGGAGTCTCAACCCCTTCCCTGGGCAGCCTGTGCCAGGGCCTGACTGCCCTTTCGGTGAAGAAGTTTTTCCTAATATCCAACCTAAACCTCCCCTGGCGCAGCTTGAGGCCGTTTCCTCTCATCCTATCGCTTGTTACTGGGGAGAAGAGACCGACCCCCACCTCGCTACAGCCTCCTTTCAGGTAGTTGTAGAGAGCGATGAGGGCTCCCCTCAGCCTCCTCTTCTCCAGGCTAAACAACCCCATCTCCCTCAGCCGCTCCTCATAAGACTTGTGCTCCAGACCCTTCACCAACTTCGTTGTCCTCCTCTGGACACGCACGTGGTCTCCCTCTGCGACTGCTTAATAAGTTCAAAACCAGGAAGAGGTGGAGTTTTGGGCAGTGCCTGGGACCTGTTCTGGGGTAGCTGGACTTGTCTGAATGATCTTGTGTAGTACACAACACTAGAAACCGATATTAATATAGTTTATATGTAAAGTACCCTTCCTGGAGGCTTCCTCTCTAGATTGACAGATCTGCTGTACAATCTGCTAATGGACATTTATCCTGTGACATTCTGGAAGTCTTCAGTATGCCAACTGTAATTATTTTGCTGTCATGGTAAATTTAGGGTTGTGCTTGAAGGTTTCCAGAGCTGGCTGGGATGAGAGGCAAACTGGGATATGATTTTTTTCAGTCCGATTGTAGGATTCACTGCTGACCTGATATCGCAGAATGGTTGAGGTTGGAAGGGACCTCTGGAGCTCATCTTGTCGATACCCCTGCTCAAGCAGGGCCATATCATCATTGCTCCTTCCAAGTGAGATCCAGGAGTTCCCATACCATCAGACTATTCATTTGCAAGTGCCCAACCATCAGTTGGGCAGTACTTCAGAACTACAGAAAAACTCCTCTCACCTATATTCTTGCTTTTTACAGTGTCCAGTGTTTTATCCTTTGTCTTAATTGACATGAATGTGTGTCTATATTCCATTAAACGTGCAAGTTTTTGAGCAAGCCAGTGTCAGAAAAGAGCAAGGTGAACAGGACTCTTGTCACAGAAAACTCTACCCATGGTTAGAAAACTTTACCCATGGCTTAGAGGCTTAGGTAAGGAGAGAGCTCAGAGCTTTTCCACAAGGAGAGTATTTCTTCAGTTCAAAGAGACCAGTGATTTTGATGCTGTGTGGATTGGGCCCTTTTCTTGCTGATAACATGGGAAGGTTATTTCAGAAGGGTAAAGAAAGGTCTCTTGCATGCTTTGAATAACCATGAACAATTCTTAGCTGAAGAAGAGTCCATAAGCATCAGGTGATGGGAGAGGCATAGCCAGTGGTTTAGGGAATACCCTTTAAGCAAGATGGGAGATTCGGGTATGTGTGGTATTACAAACTTAAAATGCATGTTTGTGTTGTGGGTGTGCATACACTAGATCACTCAAACTCGGACAATTCTGTTGATGCTTTTTGCAGAAACCTTGTAGCAGATCCTATAAAGCAGCCACAAAGAAAAGTGCTAGGACATACAAGCAATAGTTCGGTTCCTTTTCTTTGTTTCATGGTCTATATTTTATATGACGATTACACAGTAAGATTCATTTTGCCTCTAGGAAGAAGGCTGTAAAACCTTATGTCTTATACTGTGGGAATTATTAAATGTCTATGTTGTTTTTCGAGACTGTAATAAAGAGAAGTAGCCTGAAGCCAGGAAGGATTTAATAAAGGTATACATTGGAAATGTCAGTCAAAGAATCTCAGGGTGCAGTTTCACAAGCACTTGAAGCTGGCAGTGCTGATGAGAGAAGCTTTCTTGCCGTACGTTCATACGTGGGCATGTATTCCTCCATTATGCTGGTTAAAGTATTGTTGCTGCAGTGCTGTGAACCGTTGGGGAGCTGACTCAGTGGAGTCCTCTCAGCGAAAGAACGATGTCTTAAGTTATTAGTGTGAAATTCTAGCTTAACCTAGGACAAAGAGGTGGAAACTATTTGAAGCAGTCAAAGGACATTTTTATTATTAGCTATAATTGTAATGATCTCTTTTGTTATTTTAAAGTCTCTCTAATTTTGTTTCATTACTACGAGTCTACAATTTTAGTAAACGTATTCTCTGACTTGCTGAGACTGCAGGTCTTCTCATAGTCAGGATCGTTTTTCTCTGGTGTGCAAGTACCTGTGTTTTGGAGCTTGTTACTGTTTTCCTGTCATGATAAGCTGGCATCAGGCAAAGATTTTTTTGTTTGTTTGTTTGTTTGTTTAGTTTTCTCCAAGCAGAGATGCAGGGAGGGCCTGCAAGGAGACAACCTTATCAGGTATTATTTCAGTACCAGCTCAGCCTTAGTGGTTCTGTGTTCTGCAGTTGCCAACAACGACAGTAGCTTCTAGGTCCTTGTTGTCATCTGACTGGCAAACAACACCTTACAGTTTTACGAAAAGAAGGCTTGCTGGACTAATGATGCTGCCTACTCAGTAATGTAAGTTCGTAAGTTATCTGTCACTGTTGATAGGCTCGGATGTTCAGGTGTCATTATCTTCCTGTAGGTCATCACATGGTCATTTGGCCACCAAAGCTGCTTTTCTTTCTTCTTCAGGGATGAAATCATCCCAGTATTTTACGAGGTGACCAGAGGTTGCCAAGTCTTTTCACAGTTAATTGGGTTTTTTATTTTCAGTTGTCTTGAAGGAAGAGAATGGGCTAATGAACCCGTTTTGAATCCTGTAAAGATCTTGTGGTGTTCTCTGGCTTCCTATGCTCCTCTTGATAAAAGAACTGACAAACCATGCCAGCTCCCATGGGGAAGACATCTTTTGTCTGGTTTGTTCCTCTTCGGTGCAATTGCTGCTACTGAGTTGTGAAAAATAATTCTGTTTCATCAAAAAGAACCCAAGCGGCTAAGAACATGGCAGATTTCTTACTAGCTTTATAACTTCTCAGGCAAAGTGTCAGCACTCCTTGTGTATTCTGTTAGTCTTTTCCCTTGGTCCCATGGAAGAGACTTAATTGCTTTTACAGAGATCCATTTGAAATCCAGAACTTCCTTTCAGACTGCCTTAAATGTTACAGAAACTGCTTCTATGGCTGAACAAATTTGTACCTATACATAGGTCATCTCAGCACCAGGATATCTTGTCACTGCTGAGTTGCAATCTTCAGTATTAACCGTAATGCCTTTTGACAGTTCATCTCTAACTTCAGGAGAGCTAATGGTAAATGCTGTTGTACGTTGAAGGACTCTCAGTCTGCCTTCTGTTGCCTGTGTGTTTTTACAGCGAAAGAAAATCACAGAGGGAAAAAAAAAAAAAGTCATAACAAGGAAAGTATAGTTTTGTTCATACATACAATTACTCAGATGTCAGTTTAAAACCCAGGCTTACATTCAGGATCAAGCTAGGCAGCCAGAGTAGCTTTGACAAAAATTCAATTATTTTAAGACCTCCGCTAGTTCCGGTGCCTCTTCCCCTGTGAAGACTGCACCCCTTTGCGCAGCTCTGCCCGGTTATGCTGGCTGCAGAGCTGATAGCCCCGTCTCCAAAGCAGCTGAGATCCCAATGTGTCAGACCTGCTGGGGTCTGGCTTAGAAGTCTCATCAAAAGGCATCCTGTTTTCTGGTCTTTGCAGCTCAGTGTTACTTTTGGCTGCAGCTAACCTCAGGCTTTGGCTCCTATTCCTTTGTTCTGCCTTCTAGACCTGACTTTTGTTGGCATTGTGCCATCTTTTTCCTTAACAGCCTGTCTTGGGCATCCACCCTAGCATATGACTTTTGGTTTATGGACTTCTTTGATTCTAGACTTCAGCTGACCATTGAGCGTGCTCTTGTTTTGCTCCTTGAATCTGTCTGTTCCTCAGCTGCTCTGTCTTTCTGCCCTTGGTCAAAATGACTACTGCACCCGATTCTTGTTCACATCCCCAAAATCTATTAGTATCCTGAAAGTCATGGTCAGGAGAAACTGTCTTCTCAGCCTTTGTGGCTTCCTTTGATTTCAGCTTTTCTTCCCATGTACAGTTAAGTTCAGTCACTACTACTGACTTGTGTGACATCATACTGGACTTCTGAGATTTGAGCACTGCAGCTAGAGGCCACGTTATTCTGTTTGCCTGTTTGCTGCTCTTTTCTCATACCTTATCTTTTTCAGGACCCACTCGTTCCGTCTGCTTCAGCAGAAGGTAGATTATGCTAGCACCAGAAGCCCTGAAACTTTTTCCCCGTAAGTCAGTAGCAGGGCAGTTCTGGGTTTTGTTTTTTTTTCTGTCTCAGAGAGCAAGTGAGGACAATGATATCTCTAATACTTAAAGAAGTTCAATAGCTTCATCTTCCCATCCAGGTTCAGCATAGTGACTGTAGTCTTAGTTATTCCTTTTTTTTTTTTTTTTTTCAAAGAGGGGATTGGGTTATGTCTGACTTCAAGATGCCTACGTCCACATAGATATCAGAGTATTTCACTAGATGTATCTTTATTTCACAGTGAGTCAGAACTATGACTAATACAAAAAATTGTTTAGGTTTTTTCCACAGCAAAAGGCAATCTCACCAGTGTGTTGAGAGAGGTTGCAATCCACCAGAGACAGAACAGACTTTCTGTAATTTCTAGGCAAAAGGCTGAGGAACTCACTCCCAGATTAGCAACTCTTTTTGATCAAATTGCACACTTTGCTCCCATTGACTTCTTATTAATTAATTGTGTCTGGAGTATTCCTGTCACAGAACGCATTCCAAATTGCACAAGTTCTGACTGTACAACTGGACACTTAACTTGCTGTCCCAGTGCATAACACTTTTGTGTCACGCACAAGGGTGCATTTATACGGTGCTTCCCGCGATGCTCCCTCCGAGTCTTGCAATCCTGGTTACTGACTTCATGCTCCCTGTCCGTCTTCTCAGGTTGCAAGTCTTTGATTTGAGATGACTGCTATTCTGGTGGTAGAACAGCCCATTCGTTATTTGCCAGGGAACGGTGTTTTATCTCTCTCCTCCATTTAATTTGACCATGACAAATGCTGCATTTAAGCTGAGGAGATCATTTCTACAACCAAACAGCATAAAACCACTGGTGTACGTCGGAACAGAATCTGTACACGCTAAAATATATGCAGAGTACTTTGACTATGTCTTTCAAGTAAGTTGGTGATGGGCAACAGTATCATTAGAAAATACATCAACAAACAAGACAGCAGTTGGTACATCTTCTCTGTGAAACAATTGACAAGGGGAATTTGGGAATCAAGCTCTCCATTAAAGTGTGTGCATTTTATCTCCTGGGAGCATCTGACTTCTCAGTGAGTGGACAGAGCTGCTTTTTCCTACAGAACCACAGGTGGGAAATCCAGCTGGATATCTTGAGGTACATCATCTGGGATTTGGAAAATCCCAGGATTTGTCTACAAAAGATACCAAAAGAAAGCCTTGATTTTTTGTTTTTATTTTTTTTCCTGTTGCCTGAACTGTTCTGCACTGAAGATCTCTGTGGACCCGTTCCTGATGTTCCTGATTCCACCATCAGCGGATTGCTGTATGACTTTCTCCTGATTCTCATGGTCCCGAGACATAAGGAGGCACTGATAATTCTGCCTGCTATAGGGTAGCTGAGACAATTTTGGGGTTGGGATTCTTTATTTTGTTTTATTTTGTTTTATTTATTACTATTTTGCTTTGCTGAGAAGGAGTCTTACCCCAACTTCCGTCATTGCTAGCTCAGAAGTACCATACTAATCTCGCTATATTCTCCTGGGTTGGAAGCTAAATACTGGAATGCACTACTGCCTCTTTCAACAGAAGTTCTCATTAGCAGCAAGAGATTGAGATATTAATCTAATCAAATCTAATCCAAAGAGAATCGGATCCCCTGCCTGACATTCTCATTGGTCTCTCTCTCCTGGTTATACCTCAAATCCTATAATTTTGGACTGTTTGCTGAAAGCGTGAGTTCAGTCTCAACTCTTTGTTTGGTCAGAGTTTATGTAGCAGCCAGCTCCAAAAACTGGCCATAAAGTGGTTTTCCACTAGGAAGATGGGAGCGATCTGAGCATTTCTGGATGATTCCACCTATATAGTATTCTCGTTGTGCTAGAGGTTTCCGTTCACATCCCTTGTCAAAAGGCTTTAACCTTTTGAGGTTAGAAGTTATATATATCAATATATATGTTATATATATATATATATAGAATATATATCAATATATAAAATATATATTGATATACCCAAGGCATTGGAACATGGCTGTATACCCAGGAGAAATGTATGGCCACAGCCACTTCTGTATAGAGCCCGTGAAAATGTTTGCATTAGGGTTCATTGTTTGACTGAGTGACTCTCTCTGTTCGAGGCACACTCCACTAAAGCTCAAGCAGTGTTACTGGCACTGCTGGGAACAGTCTTCATCTGCAAAGTAGTTATCTGGAGCTCTGACTGCATCCTCCCTGGGATGTGTGTGCTCTTAGAGATCAACCATTTGGTATAACGATCCTGCCATTACTGTTTGTATAGAAAATTCCCGTGACCACATCCAGTTGAATGTGCTGGAGTCCACTACTTAGTCATGCAGACTCTGAACGGATACGACGAAAGTCCGTGAAAGATATGAATTTATTTACGAGAAACCCAATTTCTTCAAAATGTGTTGCTGAATGTTTTCATCCTATTCCTTCTCAGGAGCCCTTCTGATGAGGGATAGCTGAGGAGGAACTGAACGGACAGTGGATGAACTTTGACTGATATGCTCATGCATTGATCACCAAGGGGGCTGGGAGACAGCATATGCATGTCGTCAAGCATGCCGTTGCTAGTTAAAGAAAAAAATAGCTAATCTCGAGTGACAGGTTGTATGCAAAAAATCTGGTAAACTTCTCTGTTCGCAATAATGCATTTTGGCTTCCTGTTTTCAGGAGCACCAGAACTTTTACTCCAGTGACATGTCCTTGGGCTACCTGGTACTTTCTGTGAAGTACGAACAGATCGAGAAACAGGAAAATCTTCGCCTGTTGCTGAGGTAACAGTGCCTGTTGTTGAAGTGTATGTTACTGTGCTGTGTCTCTCCTCTTACCTTGAGCTTCCTCTGCACAGATACGGGTGTGAATCTGTGTGTGTCCCCTGGAGAGGACTGCAAAGGAACCTTTGAGCCTTCTTGCCTTCCCCTCCAAGTTTCTCTCAGCAGTTTCCTTCAGGAAGGAAGTGTTTTTTGCAGGCACATCTTTATAGTTCCTGTGTGAAAAACATCTGTTCTTCCCTCAAAAAGAAAGTTTTTCTGTTTATTCTGTTTATTTAGAGACATGTGAGTACTTTCTAGGAGAATATGGATTCCCCAATGGAGGGCAGCCTAGCCCAGGCCTGTCCTTGGACTTTGTACTTGAGACTAAGGCTCCCTTGAAGGTGAGCTAGAACATTCCTTAGCTTCCCAGGGCAGCCTACGAAGTGCCATAACCTTTAGGGCTTCCACAGAGAGCCATTACTCAGAGAGAGCTGCTGAATGAACTAGAGGAAGAACAGAGATGGATCTTACATAGGTGAGAAGCATGCTGCAGAAAAGCTTTTTACCACGCTATGTGCTGGGCGCGCTTCCAGTAGGCAATATGCTACTGCAAGCAACTGACGTACCGTTGCTGCTGACAAGGACTGATCCAGGACTGAGGGAAAATACTGGTTGCGTAGGAGTCAGCTACAAGAGAATCGCTGATGGGTTTCCTCCATCATAAGCGGAGAATGCTTCAGAGTGCCAGGCGGAGCAATAATCTAGGGGGGGAAAAAGAAAGAGCTTATTTGTGAGCTGTGCCAGGAAACGTTTGTATGAGCCCAGAAACCTTCCTACATGGAAGAGACAGGTGAAGAACAAAAGGGGAGCAATTTCCCTATTAAGATACCATATTATATGCAGCACCATTTGCTCAATAGCTTGTTTATAATGGTTTGAAGAGGACTCTAACAGCCCAGTATTTCTTCTCCCCTAGAAAGACATCTCTCCTTTAATATATATATAGAGAGAAAGGAGGCTTTTCTCCATCAGCTTTCTGGAACAATGCTACACCGGTTTCTATCTCCTAGACTTTGCATAGATCTGCTTTCCTAGGCTGCCTCTAACAGACCTTTTAACAGTCTTTCAAACCCTCATTGTATGATCTTATGAATCCATTATAATACTGTGTCCATGAATTGTATTTCAACATTTAGATTTCTGTGAAATAAAATGGCGGAAGGGGGGAATAGCAGAATATTTCTTCAAGCAAGAAGGAGCAAGAGACTAAGCATCCCTGTTTTGTCTTCCTCTGCTCCCCCCAACAAGTGATGAGCAACGAGAAGTGTAAATACCTCCCTTTTCCAGTGATTTTATGCACCAGGCTTAAAATTAATCCTCTGGAATTAACTGCTTTAAGGATAATCTGAAGGAATGGCTACTCTTTCTTTAAAGAGCCAGTGTTGCTTATGTCTCCCTTCAGGTTTTGCTCTAATGCCTTTTTTGTTTTGTGTCAGGACTAGGACTGGCACCAAACATGACCTGATCCCCATTTCCTGTCTGAATGAGTTTCCCAACGCTGTCCAGATGGCGAAGGTGAGATTCGTGCTTGCCTGTTTGCTCTTACAGCCTCATTCTTCAAGTTATTTTCACCTCTGTCCTCCCGTTTCCTTCTTTCCTACCATTCCCCAACAGTACTGTCATCTACTTCCCTTCTACACTTCCATTTAGTTTCTCTTCTTTCTTCTCTAATTTCACCTCAGAATTTTTGCCTGAAGGGACTCCTGTCAGATAATTAGAAAGAGTGCCTACACTCTCATTCCCGCAGCAAGCACATGATAATCACACGTCTGTTTCCCTCTCTCTCTCTCACTCGGCAGCTACTGTGTGAGGATGTGAATGTTGAACGCTTCTTTCCTGTCCTCTACCCCAAGGTATGATGTTCTGATATGTCTGTATGTCCCTTTTCCATCAAGGTCTGGCTAATGACATCCAATTGATAACTTGTATTTTCGTTACCTCAGGCTTCGCAGCTTATTGTTGCGTTTGATGAACATGTCATAAGCAATAACTTCAAATTTGGGGTCATCTACCAGAAACCTGGCCAGGTAAGCTCCCTCAGATCCCACAATACTTGAAGCAAAACACAAAGAGTCAGTTCTCAGCTTAAATGTAATAACAAGGTCTGTACTATCCTGTGAAAAATACAGACGCCATAAAGAGAAAGGATAGAAGTTTGCCCTAAGTGGATTGATTTGTTTGTGCAGGTCCTCAAAGCTGGTTGAACTGTGTATAGAAATTACTGCTTGTTCTTTGTATTGCTTGTGCTCCTTATGACTTCTCCTTTCCTTTTGAAGACGACCGAAGAAGAAGTCTTCAGTAACACAGAGGAGAGTCTGGGTTTCCTGGAGTTCCTGGATTTCCTTGGTGACAAGATTCAGCTGCAGGATTTCCGTGGGTGAGTACCCAGCGCTGTTGGAAAGCCAGATGGAGTTAGGGAACACCGCAGGTTCAGAGGCTGCAACTCTTAGAGCCCTCCTTTCAGAAAAGTGCTGTGTCCTCTGAATCCCAGTGCAGGTGGAGAAGCCCAGAATGCTTTTGTCAACCATCCTGCCTGGGAACCAGCTGGAGCTTAGGTCTCTGCTGGTATTTTCATTTAAAGGTCTCCTGGTATCTCAATCTGACACACAGTATCAGTAAAGAATAATTTTATTTGACTGTGGGAACGTAAGTTTGTTTCACAATGGTAGGGGTCAGTATTGTTTTAGTCTCTCTCTGTGGGGCAGCCTGTCCTTTCTCTAGTTCTAAAATATGGATTGTGTTTTTCTCAGAAGAATGCCAAAGAAAGTAGTTCCTTTCAGGATCCCTGTTTTTTAGCTTCATAGCTTTTAGCAAGCAAGTATGCTCATCAGCAGAAACATCGTGCAGCTTCAGTCAGTGTGTTTGTTTTGGGAAGATTTCGTGTCCCACTATCACTAATTTCTTAAAAATCACCTTTGATAATATCGGTGTACCAAGCTACTGTTACTGATATCTTCTTTCTTCTTTCCGCTTTCTCGTCTCTGTCCTGCCTGACTGATGGCGTGGTATGGATTTGCTCAGGTTCCGGGGAGGCTTGGATGTCACTCGAGGTCAAACAGGCACTGAGTCAGTCTATACAAATTTCCGGGGCAAGGAGATCATGTTTCATGTGTCTACAAAGCTGCCCTTCACAGAGGGAGATTCCCAGCAGGTATTGGAAGGAGAACTAAGGAATCCAACAGTGTGGCTAAGAGGGGAGGCGTATTTGATAAAAGGCTAATTAGAGGGGAGAATGCCTAATTGGGTAACGTTGGGAGTTATGGCTGGAGTAACGGTTGGACTCGATGATCTTAAGGGTCTTTTCCAACCTTGACGATTCTATGATTCTATAATGGTGAAAGTAGTGATGAGGGGTTTGGTTGGACAGATGGGTTGGAGATGCTAGACAGACTGGTGTTTGAGGCCTCATCATACTGTTCTACTCTTTTTCACCTGCCTTCTTGCGTTATTATTTTTTTTTCCTCTCCAGCTTCAGCGGAAGCGTCACATTGGGAACGACATTGTAGCCATCATCTTCCAGGATGAAAGCACGCCTTTTGTCCCTGATATGATTGCTTCTAATTTCCTACACGCCTATGTGGTAGTCCAGCTCACTCATGGCACCGCTGGGGACACGCTCTACAAGGTAAACAGAGCCAATAGATTCCCCTGTACTGATTTACTGATATTGATCCCTGAAGTGGAAACCAAGCCTTTGGGAGAGGTACAGGTTCAGCCAGCTGTCATCCTAACAGCTTTGCTTGCTCCGTTAGTAAACTTGATCAATGTTTTCAGTGAAAGGCAATAATTAGATCTATTACCAGTAAACCTAGAAATCCAGTAGCTGCCACCAGCTCTCCTTCCTCTTCACCCGCTCTTCGATCTCTGACCAGGAGTCTCCGTCCTGCTATGTTGTTCTCTATTCTGTAGGTTTGCGGAGTCCTCTCTGTTTGGTGTGATTGCTACTTTTCAGCAATCTGTGTTCATGTTTGTTGAGTATTCAGATTTCATCAAGATATTGATAAGCTGGACAGGGCTAGGAGGGGAGGCTGAGAATGATTAAAATTCTGGAACACGAGTGTTTTACTCAAAGTGGTCCAGGACTGCTTACTGCCTCTACCTAGCAAATAGAAGGTTAAAGAATAATTTGATCAATTTGTTGAGTACCTACACGGGAAACTAGAATGTGCTTCTATGTTTTTCGAAGTAGCTGATGAATTTCTGAAGCTTAAAGGCTGGGAATTGAAGCAGGACGAATTCAGATAAAAAGTCTTTGTTTACATCCAAAAGCACGACAAGCAAGTGATGCCATTTTGGGATTTGTCTTGCTTGCATTGTAGAAGTCAGGTAAAATTCATTCGCCTGACTGACAGCCATGTCTGCATTGCTCACGCTGCAGAGCACAGCGCTGAGAGCTTGCGCTGCCTGAGGCTGCAGGTCAGGTACAGGTGGTTGGCCTAATCTATGGAATCCAAACCAGCTACATCTGCTTTGGGGGATCCCAGGACTGATGCCCATCTGGCAGCGAAGTGCTACCTGTTAGGGCCCTCCAGTTGAAAGAAGCCCTGCTAGAACACGAATTCCCTATCTGCAGCCTTTGGACGCAGCTCTTTCTCTGTCACGCGATTCTCTATGGATGCCTATATAACTTAATGTTCAACTTTCAGTCCTGCTGAGAGAGCAGAAAATATATAGAAGCTTGCATTCTGTGATGGATTTTCCATTGTAGAAACATTTTAATCAAAGTGCCATGTCTCATATTATGTAGGAATTCTGATTTGGTGATGATGAGTCCTTATGCCTTGGAGGTCTACAAGAACACCAAGAATATCAAAATTAGGACAGGATCCCCATCTCCTCTCCCACCAAAGAGGGTGCCTCGGGGTGGAACAACCACTTTCCACTGTTCCCTATGCTATGGGCAGCCAGGTCTGTAGTGACACGATAGCCTCATGTTGATCAGGGGCGTGGGGTTCCAGTTTTCCTCTCGCTTTTCTGTTTTGTAGGGCACAGAAATTCACTGGACTTTTTTTAATGACAAGAGAAAGAGCTGGGGAAGCTTGCTATTTGTCTTGTCTCTTCCTACTATTGTTTTCATCTTTGCCTGCCTGCAGTGGCATTGTTTTTGTCAGTGTAATAAGGTTGCCTGTATCATTTCATAAAGAAGAAATAGTACCAGTCAGGATCCTAGAGCCAATGCAGAGTTTTCTGTAAAGGCTTTGCCAAAGAGATTTTAACTTATTCTGCCTTGAGAGCATTCTAGTACCTAAGAGACTGCAGTTTGGGAAGATTTTTTTTTTTCCATTCGTTGTTCCATTTACTTAAGCTTTAGTGCCTAGTGGTTAATTTGGAATATTAAGGGAATTTATTTCTTTGGATCAATTTTTGCAATCAGAAAACTAAAAAGGCAAAGCAGGATTTTAAGTGGTAGATATCTGTTGGGAGGGAGAGGGAGGCCTTGCAATTAGGGGAGCTGGCCTACAATCTGAGAAACCTGAATGAAATGGAGGGCCCCTTTCCTTCTTCCTCTCATTGAGCTCATGCCTCTCAGTGACATTTACACTGGAGCGTTATTTTGAGGCAGTTGCTGTTAAGTTGTTCTGACATTGTTCCCTGTTGTGTGAAATGGCAAATAATGGTATTGTTCCATCTCAGACATGATGAAAAAGATAACTGTGAAATATTCTTAAATGCTGTATGTATCTGGTAAGATAGCTGCATGTAATCATAGGTAAGTGCTGTGAAGAGCCAAGCGACAGTGTGTAAAAACTGGACTGCGTTACAGTTACTTTTTTTGGCATTGGTATGGCAGGTAGGAGCATGTTTAAAAAAAAAAAAAAAAAGCATGGATTTCTTTATCTCTTACTGGGAAAGTGCTTTTGTATGCTTACCACATGTGGCTTGGAGAGGTGGTGTCACTGAGGTGCTCTCCTCAGTGTGCAGTGTATCTCCACGGAGGATTCTCGTTCAAAAAGACAGGTCAGTACAACCATATTGACAAAGGTTCTTCTAGTGGAGGTAAATCTTGCAGGCTGAGTAGAAGCACCTTATTTTGTTGTTTTAAATACATTGGTTATTATTAAAAATATTTATTAAAAATATTTTTTACAAAAGCAATCTGTTCAGTTGGTTTTTGTTGCTCTTACTGTGTGGACATCTAGCTGACTGAATTTCGGGGAGATCAATCGGCACCTCTTTTCACTGAGTACAGAAACAGATGGGTGCACGGGACAGCATATTAGATCTCTTTTGGATATGTAAATGATTCAGGAAGGATCACATGTACCATAATAGTTTGAAGGCTTTGATAGTCTCACTTGTGTTATGAGACTTATTTTTTTCCCCTTATATTGTTTCAGGTTTCAGTCACAGCCCGAGATGATGTCCCCTTCTTTGGACCCCCTCTGCCAAATCCAGCCATATTTAGAAAGGTTTGTTTCTCTGGTCCAGTGTTAGATGGCAGGGGGATACGGTACATACCCTTGTGTCTGCGTCAGTATTGTCAGTCTGGCTAGATGACTTTGGAGGTCTAAAGAGTGGTAAGGCAGAGCTTTTCTCATGTGATGTTTTTATTACTGTTTTCATCTCTAGTCTAGTCTTCATCTTGTCTTGTAGAGTGCAGAGTTTCGTGAATTCCTCCTGGTCAAGCTCATCAATGCTGAGTACAGCTGCTATCGAGCGGAGAAATTTGCTAAATTAGAGGTGGGTCTATTACCTGTTCCTTCCATTAAAAATTATAAAACTATATTACTGCCAGATTAAGAAAATACAGTATTATTTTTTACTTTCTTCTGCTTCTAATTTTGTGTTGCTTAAAAAGGGAAGATAAAATGTGATTATACTGAGCTATGTGATGCTTCCTTTGTATTTCACAGCAGGCGTGATAGAATATGAACACATACGTTCTAATGCAAAGATCTAATAATCCTCAAGTAAGAATGGGGATACGATGCATACATTTTGCTGGAGGAAATTCTGCATTAGCTGAAACTCAGTATTGTGCTACGGGATGCGTACTGATATCACTGATTTTGGTTCAAGGTACCAAAATTCTGTTCCAGACTCTGCTGCTTGCCTGATCTAGGAAAAACTGCCCTCAATCCATGCCTCTGTTTCATCACCTGTAAAAAAGTACTGACGTCCTTTATGACTTGCTTTAGAAAGCATTTAAAAGGGCTGGGTATTACTGTAATATATTCCGTAACTATACAGTTGAAACACTTCATACTGTTTAAATTAATTTTCTTTTTTTTTTTTTTTTTCTTTGAGAAGGATGTGAAACATTGCAAAAAGAGGGGGGAAAAAATTAAATTCCCTCCACTCCCGATAATAGCTGTGTCTTCATTCCCAATGTTGATGCAGGAAAGGACCCGGAGTGCCCTCTTGGAGAGCCTTTTTGAGGAGCTGCAGCTGCGCAGCCGCAGTATGATGGGATTGCCCATAGGGGAGGATGACAAGATAGAGAACGGCAGCGGGGGCTTCCTCGAGAATTTCAAGGTGAGCCACAGTGGATTGATTCCTTACCCAGTTGCTCACGCTTTTCTCAAGCTCCTTGAGAAACTACTCCTCCAAGGAGTATTGACCCTGCTGACTAAGCTGAGTATTGACCTCACCCTGACTCAGCTGTGCTTAGGGTGAGACAGAAAAAAAGGCTTTCCCTCCAGCAGCCTTTCTTTAGAGCATCTTCAACTGTGCTTTACCATCTCTCTCAAGAAAAGGCATTTTTCCCCTTCCTATTCTCCTTTCTACAGAGCTACAGTGTGGTCTAGGGTAGAGTTCCATACTGTCCCTGAGAAGGCAAACTCTTTAGGCTTCATGCTGGTGTCAGATAGGGTTTCACTCCATGACTTACAGAAAAAGGAGAGAGTGTTTGCAAGAGGAATTTTAATAACTAGTAGCAAGCAGCTTTCAGTTCCTACAGCAGATCTCTTCCAATTCATTTTCATTATAACCGAAAGAGTTGCAAAAGCCACTGCAAGAGAGTTTCTAACATATCTGTGAGTGTACTGTCTAGAAAAACTGTGATGCTTTACTTACCCTCTAAAAGCCAGAGTTAATTTACCTTTGTTCAGTGTAGATGACAATATTTTCTTTTGTTTTTTTTTTTTTTTTTAATATACCAGGATCAGGTGACAGAACTTACTTTCAAAAGTGATCAAGATAATATGAGAAAGCAAAGTTTTTGTACAAACAGGCAAACTGAGTTTTGAATTGATTATATAGAGAGAATCTTATATCACTTTCCTATCTACTTCCCCTTTCCCACTTCTGTGGGAAGTGCCTCACCCATTCTTTTGTATTATAAGTTATCTGTCTGGACAGAGAGGCATATTATAAATAGCATTTCTTCAGATGATCTCCACCTGCTCTGTATGATGGGCTGGTTAGAGTTGTTAAGGGCTATGAAACTAACCCATTCACACATAGGTTTCGTAGCTATATGCGTAGCTTTGGTCAGAGCTGGGATGCTTTGGTGAGGTGTATTTTTACGTACAATCAGTCTACCCCGCCTTTGCTGCTCACCAGGAATTTCATACCCATCCATCTCTTACACTAGTTATCCCAAAATGTCCTTTCCTGACTTCTAGCAGATGCTGTGATTTGCACGTCGTGTACACAGATGACCTTTGTAAAAGGCTGGAAAAGGCTGAGTAAACTCAGAAAAAGGCTTTTTCAAATGCTGCAGATTTTGATATGGCTGCTTTCCCCTTGGAACCAGCACTCAAATTCATGCGAGACTGAACTTTACAGTCTTGAACAGGAGTTTGATTTCGTGTTTTGTAGCCTGTACTGGGTAGGACTGTTCCAGATTATGCTGTCTTATCCAGTATGCTGGGATACTGGTAGGGAATCTCTATTTACTGCAACAGGACAAGGGGAGGAAAGTAGAGAATATAATTGAGGAAGAGTTTTTCCCTGGCAGGGAGCTCCATGAAATGGCTAGGACTAAAAATGGGTAATATCTAAGATGCTGCCTCCTAGGAGTTAGGATTTCTGTGGTTCTGGTGTTGGTCTGTCACAACTTTCCACCCAATCTGTGGTGCTTTTTGTGCTGCCCTACCGTGTGCATGTCTATATGTGTATCTGTGTTTGTCTGTTTCCCTGCCTCCCTTCTGTCAGCGGGTGATCCGAGGCCGCAGCCAGAGCCTGGATACCATGGGGATATCCATGAGAAAGCAGCAGCCAGCCACCCTGCCCAGCCGCCCAGCTACAGCTGGCCTTGCCCTCAGCCAGAGTGTCGCCGAGGGCCCTAAGGCCATTGCTGCGGTAAGGTATTTGGGTGGGCTGTAAGAAGAAACCTGGCCTACCTTTGTGACCCACCCATACATTTTATTTCTCTTCCCCTATTAGTTTGTCCTCTTGTCCTTCTGTGAATCTCTTTTTGTTGAATCATCCCATTTCACAAGTGGTGACAGCATGTGTTGCAGTCTAGTTTGTGCCCCCGTTCATCTGTAAACTAGAGCGGAGATAGATGGCTGATGTAGAATCACGTTTGGCTTTCTTCTCCCCGTCTGCATCAATCTCTGCTATCCTGGATTAGATCTTGTACGCTGCCATACCTTAAAAAAATGCATGCACTGTGGTTTGACCAGGATGGTGCTGTGTTGTCATACGGCAAGAGCTGAGAGCATAAGGACACTAGATCTGTTCCGTTTTCTTCCATTTCACCAATCAGATTCTTTTCTGTAATATAAACAGGTGCACAATATTTATCGAAGGTGTGCTGTTTTGCTGTAAATAGACCCTGCATGTTGAGAACAAAGAGCAGAATTAAAGTTTGGGGTGAGAAAAAAAGAGTGAATGTTTCTAGTCACTATTAAAGCCTTTCTTATTTGATAGGGATACTAAACATACGTGATCAGTGTGAGCATAATAAATCCATGACAAATGGATTTTTCCAGAAAAGGATCCAAGTTTCTGATACTGGAAATATGGTTACCTTGGCCAAAGTGCATCCAGCTGATTGTGGTCTCTCCACTAGTGATGTCAATACAGGCAAAGTACAGAAAAACGTCTCTGAGTAAGCCGAGAAGGTGCCTTTCAGCGTAGAAATTTCTTGGTGACAGTTTACTCCGTTGTACGCATTCTTTATGTCAGCGCAACAAAGTCACAGACTTGAGTTTGCTGCCTCCTTCTCTCCTTTAACTTCTTGTTTTCTCTGCCTTTCTGATTCTGCCTCTCCTCTCATCATATGGGGATACCTCCCTTCCTGAGCTGCTTTCTCCGTATGCTGGCTGTGTATCTTGTTTTGCCTTTGTTTCTATCTCTCTGTCTCTTTCTCGTGCCACCTTTGTAAGCCCTAGCTTCTCTTTCTCACTGACAGAAAGTGCTCCTCCTTGCATCGGTGGAGCTGGGCCACGCTATTGTATTGCAGAGTAAAGGAGAGGATCTGGATCCACATCGCAAACTCCCTCTCCCGTGCTTCCAGTTCTCCCGTTTTTCCTGTCTTGTTCCCCTCCCTCCTTTCTGTCACACTTTCCTTTTTTCTAGTCTTTTGCCTTGCCTGGTAGGAGCCCATCACGTACTCGAGCCAGCCGCTTCCATGGGCGACGGAGTAGTGCCATTGGCATTGAGAACATACAGGAGGAAAAGAGGTATGAGCCGTGGGAAGATGAGACAAAGAGAGAAAAAAACAGGAGGAGGTGAGGAAAGGGAGATAGAAAGGCACATGTAAGGACAGGAAGGAAATCAACAGGAATGAGAACTGAAATGGAAGTGGTTGGAATGGGAAGAAAAGCCTGATTATCAGCTAATGGAGAAACGGACAAGTGACAGAAACAAAATAAAAAAGGACATTTGGAAATAGGGAGAATCGATATTTGAGGAAGGAGGGAGGAGGTGGGTGGAGGAACATGGTAAGATCGCTCTTAAACGTTGTGCAGTATGATCCACGACTCGGTTCTCCTGTTCTGTGTTCGCCACTTTGAGATAAGAGTCAGATGAAAAGCTTTTACTTGGGAAGGGGGAATTGGGTGCTTTCTTCCTTGTTTGTTTGTTTGTTTTCATGTTTAAAAGTTCAAATAGACAGAACTTCTGATATCTTAAAGTTTTTTTTTTTAAAGAAAGCTTTACGTCAAAATGACTAGCATTTAAGTTAGATGGTCTGAGAAATAATTCAGGGGTAACACACAGGTTTAAGGAGTGATTTGGCATATTTGATGGAATTATAACCATTCGAAAGTTGTCTACTGGTCACGAGAGATTATTTAGTTAAATCAATAAATTTGTAAGATTATACAGAGTCTCGAAAGTCACATGAGTGCTTTGCATGTAATATACAGTTTTCCCAGTTGCAAGAATTCCAGGGAACAGGTTAAAGACTCAGTGTAAAAGGGGAAAAGCCATCTTTAATGTGGAAACCAGTGATTTCACAACAGGAAGAATTACTACATTTTCCCTTCTTTCCAGTTATTCTCTTGGACCTTTCCTTAATGAGGTGCCTATGACCTAATCTGAATAAAAATATAGAACTTTCTTTGAGAAAAATAAAATCTTCTGAGACAGCTTCCCCCTAACAGTCTAAGCCAACACAGTAGCCACAGCTCCTCGCTACTTTAGATTGTTTTGTACCTTATGCAGCCGTGGCCCTCAATCCATTACTTTGTGTACAACATCCTTCACCATCCCCTTAAAAGATCTGTAAAAGTTTTCTACAACAAGGGAAAACCCTGAATTTCTTTTTTTTTCTGCTCTGTGCTAGGAGGGAATTGGTAAGCTATTGCATTTATTTAGCTTTCCTTTTGCTTATTTGTCATCTTAGATATGAGGAAGAGTGAGCCTTGTCTTGTGTTTTGTGAAAGACTTTTGGGGTGATTCTTGAAGGTACGGTTTCACTAGCAACTGGTCTGTTCTAACAGTTCATTGCTACTGAAAAGCAGGTATCGTACTTTCCCTCTCCCGGTGTCTCCTTCAACTACCCAGTCCTGTCCCATTCCTTGCGATGGCTCAGATGCTTAGCGGACCCTTCGTGGAACTGATTCAGCCCGTTAATCTAACAGAAGAAGTATCCACTTTCTTTCGTTGGGTTAATTGTCTGCCAGGTTCTGCCATGACCTGGCTCACAGAGAAGTCTGATGGGTCCCAGGACTGGTGGAAAGTACACTCAGCAAGAGCGGAGGAGGCTGGAGCGGGCTCTCTCTGGCAGCAGTGAGCTCAACACGTCACGTGTGACTTCATCCTGAAGGTGTAGTTTAATGATATGCAGGCTTTGATGAGAGAGCTGACCCAGCCCATCCCGCTTGTTCATGTGTCGGAAGTTTCAGGGTCGGTTTAGTTTCAGGATCGTTCTTTGTCAGGATAACTTCCAGTCTCACAAACAGTTGTATCAGCCCAAGCGAGGGCATGAGGAACTGTGATGTGAGGGGTACAGGTAGAATCAACTGACCAAGAGAGCAGAGGAGGAACTTTGTGAACTCCATCACTGAAGCCACAAAAAAAAAAAACCCAACAAAACCCTGAGTTTTCCAATCCTTAATTAAACGTAACCCACTTTTCAGTTACTCACACAGACAGCTTTCTTCAGAAGTACCTTGACAAATACTAGTAGCAGTACAACTGTTGTAACCATCCTGAAACAGGGGAATTTGCTGAATCCTTTTTCTTTACGCAATAAATATATAAGCTCTCTAATCAATCCTAAAGCTTCTTATGACGAATGAAATGGGGAGAGTAGAAGGAAAAGTTGAAGAACTCAGGGAGAATACTGAAATTACTTCAGGCTTTTATATCAATTCAAAAGGAGCTTAAAGTTGGCCATTTCTAATATATTGCCCTCAACAGGTCACATCTAAGGAGGGTGCTTTTTTCGACACAACTGCATTTGCTTCCCTTTCATGTCTATACCAGAGATCCAGCTTTGCATTGTGGCTTGTAAGGATGTGTTAGAATAGATAGTGGTTAGCTCTGGCCCTGGGGTACAGCTGGTTTCTCTTTTGTCCCAGCAGAGACACTGCAGAGAGGATACAGAAGGTGCTGGACAGTCCAGGAACTTTCTTTGACCTGAAGTCTGATGGATCATCCAGTCCCAGCTCCCCAGAGTTCCCCAGCAGGAAAAGCAAGTGAGTTGAAAATAATTTTAATATTTGAAAGACGCTCACTGCGGCTGGTATTGGCTTAAGCGTGGTGCATGTCTTGCTCTGTTGGAGGCTTTTCTGAGATTGTCCACATCAGGCACTGCAGCATCTTAAAAGTTAGATGTCTGGCCGTGGCACAGTCATTCAGAGCATGTAAGTAAGGAACTCAGCTTTCTTAAACAGCCAGTGAAGAACGGTTGGACCACTTAAAGGTGATTTTGGCTATATCTTTACTGTAATGTTAGCTTGCATCCAACAGGATACACAAAGCCCTAGCTGTCCAATTATCCATGCTTACTCATCTATATGTTTCCTCTGTAGTTTGCTCTGGAGTGATTTTGGAGCTTCATGGAGAAGCTTGGACAAGGGTATGTTGGGATGTTGGGTTATACTCAAATCCTGCCCCTTTGAGCAGGATTCATGCTGCTGCTCCCAACCAGCGTGAACTAGCCTGTCGTCAGTCCTCCCAAAGTGTTACAGCAGGGTCTCGTGTGTTGCACCTATGTTTCATTGCTAAAGCACGCCATACCACACCCAGCGTTCTCCTGCAAAACGCTTCAGGCAGTAGCCTGCAAAATAGTTCTCCAGTTTCTGGTGGTCACAAACTGGAAAAATGCACTTTCCTGGTAGTGCAGCTTTGCTGTTGCTAAGCTGTATTATGCTGGGATGTGATCCTGTCTAGGGTACTTCAGGGCTTCACGGAAACCACCCACGTACATTTCCAAGACTCCAGAGCAGCCTGTCTCTGACTCCAAGACTGCAGCTGACTTTCTGGAACAGCTTGCCACACCTGGTTTCGTTCATGAGAACTTGGATGAGACCTGTGGCGGAAAGGGCACTGAGTGCTTTGTAGTAGGGCCTGTCCCTTTCTCAGGACTGGGGCTACTCTAAGAAAATTTCAGGAGGTGCCCCAGAGCGAGGCCTCTATGGTTGTAGTTGCTCCAGGTGCCAAGTCTGACAAGGAAGGGCCTTCCTTCCAACTAGACCCAGTGCTCCCTAAGAATTACAGGCTGGTGACTATCTGCAGTAGTTCAGCTACCAAATTGTATTCTGCAGGACTGTCCAAAGTATTGGTGGGGAGGAGGATGGGAGCACAGCTAGGAGATGAAGACCGTTTTAAGATGCTAGCTCTGGCAGCCAAGGACAAGAGAGAATGCAGGACAGGGAACCACCGACTGGTCAGCAACTCCCGTCTTCCAGTATGACCACATCATTCCACCTCCCCTTCCTCATCCTGCCTGGGACCTTGTTAGTGAACTAGAAGTTCCTGGCTAGGCACATGTGAAGGACTCTTGCTCGGATTAGGTAGCTGAAGTAACCTTGCAAAATCAGCAAGAATTCTGCCTAGTAAGAAGACATCTCATAGCTCGGCTAGTCCTGGTTACCCTACTGTAGAATGTGTGCATGTCCTGGAAAAAAAAATGGTGAAGCTTTCTTGATATCTGTTCCTGATTTCTGCCTTTGATTGCGGGCTTCCCCACTTCCCAACCCCCATTCTCCATTAATCAGCTGCGGAGGTGAGCCAGCTGCAATGGCTGTTTCAAATTGATATCACATGCTTTCAGAGAGCAAACATAGCATGGGATTTCATGCATGAATATTGTTTGTGCACATGAGGCATGACCTGTATGATTTGGCAGTCTGTCTACTTCTGTCCCCAGGGTTCTCTCTATGCATCTTTTTCCAGTCATGGACTCAAAACCACTTGTACGATCACCAGAAAAAGTCTCTTCACAGTTGTGGTGGTTTAGCCCATTCCTGGACAGTTTGTTTACAAGGTGGGATGTAGCATGGAGTTTTGCACAGTTGGTGATTAGCTGGAGTTAGAGTTGCGACTTCAGAGTTCGGGACCAGCCCGCATGCAGTCACACCTTCTGCATCATATCTGGGACAGGGAATCAAGGATATGCAATTCCACCATGTAAAGCACACCACTTTCACCAAGACCGCATTAGCACAGTATTGCAGGAACAGGCTAGGAGTGTAATTCTAACAGGCTGTCTCAGAAGACAGTTCTACTGAAGTTCTACTGAAATAGTCTATTTATTGTTTATTAATCGTGGAACCACAAATCAGGATCATGATATAGGCATATTACTAATGCAAAAAGAGTTCCAGCTGGTTCTAGAGTAATTTACGCAGCCCGTATTAAAAATGTTATCCCTGGTAGTATCTCATCGATCCACTCCTGGTTCTCTCCGGGGAGTAGCGTCACAGGAAATTTCTCTATTGCAAAAATGTCCAGCATGTTGCTGCTGGTCCTAAATAATCGTTTCAGATTCCAGACTTGAATGATCAAACTCTTCATCTCTGTTCCACTAAAACCAACCTGGAAATAAATGCAAAGGGAACACATAAATAATAGATGAGTTCTTTTACAGTAGAGACAAACCAGCACTTTCTCTCCTCGCATGCTGATTTCCAACATGCCCTTCTGCAGTGATCAGCCTGCAATCCATGAAACCTCATTGTTCGCTTGGGCTAACAGTGTCTTCTCTCCCACATACAGGGACAATTGTCCTTAGTTTTTCTGTTCCACTGTCCAGGTAGCCTTCCAAATAATCCTTCTTCCTAAGGGACAGACTCAAAGGAATGAACCCAGCCTAAGTAACCAGGTAGCGAAACTCCTCAGGATCAGATGGCTTTCTGGGTTGCATCTGAAAAACCAAGAACTGTACTGTCTATGTCCAAATCCTAGGAAAAGTACATGGGTGTTTTGTGTGTGTGTTTTCCCTCCTCAGACACATCTGAGTGGGGACATCAAGCCAATCAGGAGTGGACCGGCTGCTACTCAGTCATTGGTTACCTCACAGAAGATACTGGCAAGACTTTTGGGGTGAAATGAGAGCCCTGGCTAAGAGGAGCATGAACTTACTTAGAGGACCTCAAGGACTGTGGAGAGACCAAGTGGCACCAAGTAACGCTCCGCTGGCAGTTCCTGGAGCAGGAATCCTGGGAAAGGGAGATGGACAGATAGCTCCTATTGGAGCATTTTGGCTCTGTGCCCTTCCCATTGCCCAGTCGGCAGCCACTGAACCAGCCTCTACTAATGATGGGGGAAGGAGGCCACCTTGAGTGCCTCCCCTTCTCTTCCCCTCCCCTCAGATGAGCGAGAAGAGAACAGCTTGGCCTGCAGAAGGCGAGAGCAGAAGAACATGTTTCCACCTCTGTCTCTAGTGCCTTTGGATGACATAGGTCAGGAAGTGCAGTGCAGAGAATGAGGATGGAGAAACCTGCTGAGGAAGGATGCTGAGAAGGAGATACTTTGTGGAAATCTAGGTCCCAGCTCACTTAAATTCGTGTTATTTGATTTGCTCTGCCAAGGGAGAAGCATGTTGGCCTTCGCTTCCTCTAAAATATATTTCCTAATCTCCTGAGGAAATATCTTTGGCCTATATTGGCCCTACCATTACTGTTCTCCCTGTTGCATGCTGGCATGTAATATGCCTGGGACTTTAGGTTTCATTACTGCTTGTAGGTCAAGACTGGCCACATTTTGCAGTGTTTCTGAAGGAATAAATATATTTAGTATGTTAAAGGTGTCTTATCTTTCTTGCCTCTCTTAGCTTTTTTGGGTTTCTTAACATTTTTAAGCACTTCATCTCTCTCTTATTGGCTGGTCTCTTGTGCAGGCAGTGAGTATTTCACCATAAATGTTAGGCTTACATGCACAGTGCACCTTCCACCACGTAAGCACATCAGCCTCATGGACTGCTCTTTCTCCTAGATGACTGCAAGCAGCGGATCCAAAATTCTGAGCTGGGAGAAGCTAACCTTAAGGGTCTTTCTTGACAGAAATGAAACATGCACCAGGCTGCCTCGGTGTCCATGACATTTGAGAGAGTGGTGGTCAAGTGTTCCTATGCAGTTTGCTTTGAATGTTCCCTTTGTAATGACTCTGGGAGCTACAAGTCTAGTGGGCTGAACCTACCGGAGCCAGTCTACTGGCAACTGGGCACGTGTAAAATCACCAGGCTGGGCATCCTGACCTAGGTATGTTCCTATCTGTAAGCAGGAGGAGGGGTCTGACCTGTCTGTGCAAGAGCTTGGCACTTGATCCTAATGGTTTGGCACTGAGACATCCTAAAATAATGCAGATCTCAAGTAATTTGTTTCCACCTCCCCATTGCTTCCTTAAGCTTTCTTAGTTAACCATTCTATAATACTGGTTAATGTCTGTGTGCTTTCCTGACTCCTCCCGTTAGAACTGTCCAGAAACACAGCAGTGACAGTTTATAAGCTCTATGACATGAAAAAAAGTGCTTTTATAGCCCCCTTGTACTGTCTGGAATTTCACCTGAGACGCAACATGGTAGGCTGAGAGCGGCTGTGGGAATGGCTGGCCTAGGCTGGGTGGTGCCTTCCCTTTATACCCAGTTTAACACCTCGCCATGTTGTATTTAGGATCCTAAAATCTCTGATCTCCAAAATGAAGGCATCTGTTGATTTTAATGAATGTCTAGAGGTAACCAGTGCTTAAAGGCAGGTGGTTTGGCTCACTCTGCTTTAAGACACTTAGGTCTGTGACTTAAAAATTCAGTTAGTCTTGTCCTTTCGTACAGTTATCCGGAATGGAAACAAGAAGCGGTGTTTCTACTAAATGAAGCGGCAACCAGAAATTAAGGAATGCAAGCCAGTTCGCCTGAATTCTGTTCCTAGGTGGAAAAACTAGCTGTGGATGAATAATTTCTTCTTACTGTTTCTGACTGCTGTATAATAAAGCTGTGTCACAAAAAGCGCAACAATAAGCATGATGATGTTGAATGCTTGCATTTCACAGAATGCTCAGGAGTCAGACTTCAGGATACTGCGTGATGCAGCCATTCTCACGTTCTTCATCCAGTGTAAGCAGTTGTTGTAGTGGTTTGAGGGAAAATGAAACATCCGAGGAAGAGGAGAATGACAGGGTGGGTGTATGATCTCTAACAAACAGGCTACCTCCCTGGTTTTACCAAGTGCATTATTAAAACACGTCTTCTTTGCCCTCTCCAGGAGCTGATGTGCTCTCTTGAGGGCCCTCCAAAACAGGATTCAATGGTTCAGAGTATGTGGCTGGATGACAGTGACTGCACACCCAGTACTTCCAGCTCACCAGGTAAAAAAGAAAGAAAACCAGAAAAAATCCTCTGCTTATGCTTCCAGAAGCATACGTCAGGTTGAGCCGCGTTCATTTGGCAAAATCTTTTGTATAGCTTTACTTAAGATTTGAGAAGCACAGGTGATGATAGGCTCAGAGAAGTGGGGAGAGAAACTAGCATGCAAACTGTAATGGGGAGAGAATGGGAAGGGGAAGTGCGTTTCGGCAGCATGAATAAACAGTGCTGTACTCACTGCAGAAGGAGTTACAGTAGACTGCAAAGAATTAACGGGTTTCTGTGGAGAGCACGTATCTCAATGGTTGCTTTTCTGAATGCAGTGCCCCTTTATAAACTAGATATAGTTTGGATATGGGAATTACAGAAACAGTGCTTCCTGAAGGAAACAGCACGCTCCTGAGAAGGTGGGTAATCAGGTAGCTAACCTGCGCTGCGCTTTTTGACTGCCAAGGCTGGGCTCAGCGTAGTACTTGATTAAAGGTGAAGTAGTTGATTTAAGTCAGCTTGGATCCATTCGCAGTGCAGAGATGATTATAGTCGTTGTAAGTTCTCTGTAGTAGTCCCATAGCAGGCAGGACTGCTGCAGTATCTGTTGTCGAGGTTGTATCAGCTGCCCTGATCTCAGGCCCTGTTTGCAGTTGTGTTTCACTTTGTTAAAATGAACTGGTTTATATTGAAGCATTTCTTGTTGAGTATCAGCCTAAAGCTAAAATTCTGGAAAATTTAAATCGGTTTCAGTCTGTTTTTGAGAACGAGGCGGAAGGAACTGGGTAAGATTTGGGGAAAATATGATTGAAAAGACGAAGCTTTTGAGGTTGGGATGTCATTAGGAACTGTGCAAGGCAAAACTTAATGTTTGTTGCTAAAAGATTCTGGAACAGGAGCCGGTTGCGATGGTAGGATACTAGGGATTACGTGGATGGCAAGAGAGAGAGTTGGTTGGAAGGAACAGTGAAATCTTGATAGGAATTGTGTGAAAAGGGATTGTTGAAAAAGATGTCAAGGGTCAGAAAGCGGAGCCAATTTACTTTGAAGACAGAGTTAGGTCTCTCAATCTCTGCAGCAGCCTCTGAGATATCAAGAGTGGCCATCAGATCCCTGCTTCAAATTGCCTGTATCTTAGCAACAGCAACGAGGATGTGATGCTGTGAGATGTTCTGCAGAGACCTCTGTTCTGTGAGGTGGTCGGTAAGATTTCTCCGCTTCTCCAGAACAACTCACAGCGTGAGGGCTTGTATACTTAAAGGCACAAGAGAACCCAAGGGGCTTGTATTGAAACTCTGGAAGAACAGGAAAAACAAGTGGAGTTACTGATTGTGCAGAGGAAGAAGAGAGCCATGCCGTATACTATAATTAGGAAGTGGGGTGCTTATATACAGAGCCTGCCTGTTGTGAGGAAGAGACATGAAGGTGTTAAAGGTGGTGATACGAAAAAGCAGCATGTCAGGAGCCTTCACAGCAGAAGACAGCTGAGGAGCTGCTATTAAGAGGCAGAAGCTGGGAATGCGCTTCTGTAGATCCTTGTGTTGAAGGCTAGGAAGAAAGAGTTCAGTGTCATCAGCTCAGAGCAAGAGCGGTAAATAAATACCGTAAGGCCAGGAGGCCCAACACCATGAAATTGTCTCTTTTTGAAGGGATCTGGAAATGCCACCGTAAAAGCAATAGCTGCTTTGTGCCTGGTGGTGTGAGGGTTTTCACTGTATCACCATGGCATTGTCCAGGCTACCATTTCCACAGGTCTGGGATCATCCTGAGCAGGTCACAGCTCCTGTCGCAAATATTTGAGCTTTATTCACCCCTGTTGCCTTTTGTGGCATTGCACTGAGACCAAGCAGGTGGGAGAGATGGTTCTCTGTCAAAAGTGAACGAACAGCTTGTGTTTACTTGTGATGAGAAATACTAATGGGAGCAGAGAAGTAGTGTAACTGCAAAGGAGTTTGTTTTGCTTGAGTGTCAGAAATTGTCTGTTGTCATCAAGTAAAAGATTTCACGTTGCTTTTGACCTTGCGGGTAACTGCAGTTCCTCTTGCCCTCCGCTTATCCGAGAGCGCTCCCAGGCGCAGACACAACGCAGTGCTGTTTTTAACAGTGCTGTTGCCTCCCCTGCCACGGCCCGTGGTTTAATCCAACTGTGATCTTTCCACAAATCCACTTATCACTCCCATCTACCTCCGTCATGTAAAGCCCAGTGGAAGTGATCCACTATAAACTTTTATTATATTGGCTTGGGTTCTCTCTCCTTTTACCCCTTTACTCGCTTGTGCAACATTTTCCTTTCTGCATTCTTTTTCTTGCCAGAAAATCCCACTGGGTCCTAGAGCTGTAGCTGAGCTATAGAAGTTCAGATCCAGATCCAAGTGCTAGGTTGCTCGTACAGGCCCAGCTCACTCTGAGCTCCCAGCTTGCCACCTTGGGGAAAAGCTGCTGACTCAATATACTCGCTAGTAGAAGAGTGCTAGGTTATTCAGCCTAGTTGTTCCCCTTTTGCTATGGATATTGGAAGCAGGGATGCTTTCCAGTGGCCTCTGCTGCTCTTCCTGGATAGTTTCCCTGTCTGCTGACTCCTTATTGTCCCACAGATATATACATCGTTAATATACATCACTGAGAATAATCATTACAGAGAATGTGATGTAAAGTTCAACGTAAGTTTTAGGTCTTATACGCTCCGTTGTCAGTGGCAGTGATCTGATACTGATCCTGCACAACTTTCACTGTGGTTTCTCAGTACCCTGGGCATGGTAAGAGAGCCGCAGCCTGCAGGAGCGGTGATTTTTTGCTGTACCATATCTACTCTTAGATCTTCAGTGCAGAGATTTAAAAAAAAAAAAAAAAAAAGGTATTTAAAGGTACACCAACAAACATACAGGTTTGTATATGGACTTCGGACTTATTCCAGGAGAGCCATGGTTTAAAAGAGAGAAACGCAGCGGATACGTTTCTGACGAGGTGAAATCAGCTCGCCTAATCAGGAGGCCGTAGAGATGTAGTCCTGAGTGCCATTGCTGGCTGCAGTAAGAAAGCTTGATGTCGCCATCCACACCATTCAGAATGTGTTTGTGGTAATGGATGAAGGGGCAGAGAGGAAGGAAACAAAAGGTTACGTGTGTGTTTGAGGTACGTGAGGTAGCAGAGCTGAGCCTGCATTTTCTAAGCACAAAGTGAAATCTTGCCCTTAGGAATGTCAAAGTTTTTGAAATTTTATTTTCCAGAAATTCTGACAGTTCTTGAGCTAGAAGAAGATAGGATTAAGAGCAATTTGTTGTGCTAAAAAAATTAGGAAAAAAAAAAAAAGGGATTATATATTTATTTTGATTTTTTGCAAATACTAAAAAGTTTTCTATTTATGTACTGCAGCCAGTCCTGACAGAAGACTAACTACCAAAAGATCAAGTGTGGCGATCCATGTTAATATTCCTAGACAAAATTACATTTAAATGAACATTGATAATTTGGTTTAATCTATGCAACAGGGAAGAACCGTAATTATCCGTAACCAAGCACAATAAACTGAAGAAATGCCAGAGTTACGCTAAACTGAAAGCAAAGAAAACACCTTGGGACACAGAGAGGCATCCAGGTGTTTTAGTTTTGCCCTTTAGTGAGCTATACAATAACCGCTCAGCCACAGTTAATGTACTGTGTAAAATCAGACTGAACTGATTTTTTATGAAGGAACCTAAGGCATTTTGGATGCCGACTGTAAGTCTCGATCTTATGCTGAATGATTCTAGAATTCCTAACCCGTGTACACGTGCTTGGATTCTCCAATTGCCCATTCAGATTGAGAAAATCACAAAAAAGAAAAAAGAAAATGGCAGCAGTCTGTGGTCATTATGCTACGAGAGCTAGATAAAGACATAGAGAACTGCCATTGCCCAAACCGCTCTTTTCTGAGTTGGCTTTAAAGCACCAACATGTCTCATATGCCAGTGCATATCCCATGAGGCAGAGGTGACTTTCCCCCTAACCTCAAGGCCAGGATATAAATTCAGCTATAACCCTCCCTGACACTTTATTTAAGACACTTCTAGGTTAGTTAATATGCATAGTTGATTTAGATGTGGTTTTATTCAGTTACTCGGTCTATTAGTCACTACCTACAAACATACATCATGATTAAAGTTCTGGAGTTAAAGTTCTGGAGTTAAAGTTCTGGAGTTAAAGTTCTGGATTAAAGTTCTGGATTAAAGTTCTGGAGCTGGGATATATACAAAATGGAGAAGAACCCTGGTACTGGAAATTCATGTTGTTTAAAGGCACAGTTTAGCAACAAATGGCAGTGATTTACCAGTTTTGGTTTCAATTACGTCATGAAACTGGGAAAGGGGATAGTCTACCTTAAAAGAACTGCTAAAACACAGTTGCATCTCATCTGTTCCCTAGAAAATATTGGTATGATCATGTATAGTTCAAAAAGAAAAAAATGTTCATGCGAAGAACATCTTGGCTTACCATCTTATTGCAGGAATCCCTCATTAGCTGAATTTTACAGCTTCCTTAACTTTCCTGATTGAACGGGGGATAGGTATGCCATCAAAGTCATTTGTCTGCTCCTGCTGCCCCCTGAGCGCATGCCACACTGACACCAACTCTTTCATTCAAACTCGGGAATTCCCATTTTCCTCTGATTCAAAGAAAAGAGTTAGAATACAGATTTACTGTTGCAATACAGCTATGCATAAACTCCCAGAAACTGTACCATTTATGAAATTAAGATATTTAATGACTTTAAACCATCCTTAGTGCACAGGATGGAGGGTCACCTAAGAATAAATTAGAATGGTGTAAGAAGGCGGGCTGTTACGTTAAAGACGTCAAACTAATTTCTTGTGAAATGTGTATGGTGAATATAAGGTGATTACAGCAAGCAACAGAACGTTTTAAGTTTGTGAACTTTGCAAAGTATTTCATCCCTGGTTTTGCCATGGTGTTGATATGTGATGACATAGGCAAATTCCTCAAACCCTGAGGTCAGATGGGGGAATCGTAAGGGAGGAGGCAGAGGGAGGAGGAGGAAGAGAAACACTGTCAGAGCATAAAATTGGACTCTGCTTCACAAAGCGTATTCTTAAGGACGAGGCATTCGGGTTGCACGGATGTGTTCAGTAATGGCATTTCTTAGCTTGACTGCGTGATGCTGTCACCTGCTGGAACCCGCTGTATTCTTTTAAACTATTTTTTGTGTATGCAGAAATTGAAAACGGGACTGACGGAAACATTTGTGAAAGTTGGAGAATGCCTTCAGTACTCGTTAGATAGCTATGGACATAGCTGCTTTAGGCAAGAAGCTGTAGCCAGAACAGCTGTGGCATTGAAACACAGTCTGGAACGAGTGGCCAATGATTTTTTTGAATGAAATGAAAGCCAAGTAGTCACTTTCCTCATGTTTCAAGCTGGAATGAGAAGTAGGTCAAGGTAACATTAGTCAAGTTGGGTGTAGATACGTTCCTTTCACTCTTACCTGTGGATGAGCCACAGATCTCTGAAAAGTTTGGGGTAAAACCAGCTATGTGTGCAGCTCCTGGGATACCCTTTTGATTATTTCTTTATTGTTCTGTGCTTGGTTCCCTTCTAGGAAGCAGGTTGCTTCCTTCCAGCAGTGTTGCTGGCTCCACTGGAAAAGGAAAAGGCAGCAAAGCAGATGCTCAGCACCATAATCCAGTAAGTGCTTTAATAAAATGTTTCCTTCTCACTTGCACAGAGATAAGGATGGGAGAAAAGAGAGAGACTTAATTTAGGAGGCCTTGCTTGCTGAGGGTTGAAAGGACAATAAGAAAGTGCTTGCAGGGAAAGGTTAAAGAACTGCCTTGTTCTGCAGGCCTCCATTTTGTGCTGCGTGTGAGGTCACCGCTGGAGGACTGCCTCGGTGCGCGCTGGGTGAGGAGCACAGGTAACGGGCACGGAGCAGCTCCGCAGGCTAATGGTTCAGGGTGGAGGCAGGCCCCTGGGCCATCCCTGGCCTTGCTGAAAGGGTGCAGCAAGTACTGTACGGCTTCCCAGTCAACAGAGTTACTCCTATACCTTCTTCCCCAAATGTTCTTCCACGGCCAGCTGACTCTGGCCTGTTTAATCTTCCTAAGCTCTGCCTTTCTTGGTTGCCTTCTCCCTCTCAAGGAACAGCATTTCCCATTGAGACACCTCTCTGTGCCATAATCTATGCTCAGTTTTATTCTTTTTCGTTTCATTGCTCGGTTTCCTTTGCTCAGATGCCACCTAGCTTTCTCTGCACCTATCCTCTGCTTCCTATGGCTTCATTATTTTACTGAACCACTTTCTTTTGCTCACTTTGTGACTTTATGCCTATCTCTACGCTTGCTTGTGTGCTTTCAGCCTACCATTGGTGGGACCTCCTTCTCCATGCCAGCTTTACAGCTTTTCCAGACATGGGAAGTGGGACTGGATCTCCTGGTGAGGTCTGTAATAGAGCAAAGGGGAACACAACTCCAAGTTTGTTCCCTGGCGTTCATAGTCCAGTTTTGCCTGAGTCGCTGAGAATCTCTTTCGGCTCAAAGCGCCTTTCCCTGCCCAGTATCTTCTCTGGCTTGACAGCTAAACAGCTACCTTGAAAGTAATGTGGATGTGAGGGTCTCAGGAACTAGTTTGGTATATAGCTAAGTAGAAGAGGTATCATCTTTATGGAAGAAAATTCTTGCAGCTATTCCTAAACAGCTGGCCGTTCTTATTACTGCTTAGCCTCTAACCCCGTGCCTGGTAAAAAGACAAAACAGTTTAGATCCTCAATGTTTTTTCCAGTAACGCTCAACTTTTAGCTGCCCTGCCACCCGGTGGCATTCAGAGCAGTCAGATAAACAGTTCAACTCCATGCGGTGGTGGCCATTGGGGCGCAGCACACTGACATTTACAGACAGAAGATCAGAAAGGGAAGCCAGGTAAAGAAGCTGGTACTCAGCACTGAGACTACTTAAGTGTAGTATCAGGATAATGTTTGTATCAGGAACAGTGTGGCCAGCAGGACCAGGGAGGTGAGAGTGCCCCTGTGCTGGGCACTGGTGAGGCCGCCCCTCGAGTGCTGTGCTCAGCGCTGGGCCCCTCACCCCAAGAAGGCCATGGAGGGGCTGGAGCGTGGCCAGAGCAGGGCAGCGAGGCTGGGGCAGGGGCTGGAGCACAAGGCTGGGGAGGAGCGGCTGGGGGAGCTGGGGGGGCTCAGCCTGGAGGAGGCTGAGGGGAGCCCTCATCGCTCTCTGCAACTGCCTGACAGGAGGCTGGAGCCGGGGGGGGTCGGTCTCTTCTCCCCAGTAACAAGTGATACGATGAGAGGAAACGGCCTCAAGCTGCGCCAGGGCAGGTTTGGGTTGGATATTAGGAAAAACTTCTTCACCGAAAGGGCTGTCAGGCCCTGGCCCAGGCTGCCCAGGGCAGGGGCTGAGTCCCCATCCCTGGAGGTATTTAAAAGACGGGTAGACGTGGTGCTTGAGGATATGGTTTAGCGGTGGACTTGGCAGTGCTGGGTTAACGGTTGGACTCGATGATCTTAAGGGTCTTTTCCAACCTTAACGATTCTATGAAAATGCACACTACCCCAAAGAGAAGCACTGAGAATGACAGTATAGCTGCCAGCCAGTGTTTACTGGGGTAATCACCAGAGTGTCTGCCAAGACTTGGGCTTACCATCAGGTCTCTGTAACACAGGAGTAAGGTTGCCCAAACAAGAGGCAGAACTTCCGCAAAGCTCTGCTCCCAAACAGGCAACCTTTGCTGAAGTAGATATACAGTCAGAATATACATACTCACGGATACAAATGCAAAGGCTGTAACCACTTACTAGTGCTTATCACAGCCAGTAAGCAATGTAAGGAAAATCCTGAGTTTGGATTTTCCTTCTCTCAGTAGTGTTTAAGTGCTATTTTAGTACCTAAGGCTCTGAGCATTTCATTTCCACTGATTTCAAGTAGGTCTAAAGGCCATTAAGATCATTTTGGGAAATACATAGCAGCCTGTAAGATCCATCTCATTTGGTCCATCTGCCAAATCAACAACGTTCTGTCACAAAGGCTGGTTTTTTTTTCAGTCAAGATGGTTCAAAAGACAAAGTTTCATGAGACCCTGGCTTTCACCATGAGGATATTTCAAGATGGTCCTTGCATCCGCCCCACCTTCCCACCAGAGTTCATTAGCTCCCATTTTACCCATTTCTGAGACAGATAGCACAAATTGGAGAGTAGCAAATTTCGGGGGGGGGGAGGGGGGAATGGTAAAAAATTTCTTTAACATGGCTTCAAGGGACTCGAAAGAAACCTATGGCACCCACATACCTGATAACTTCCCTGTCGTTCTAACTCCTAAATGAATGTAGCCTCTTATATCTCACAAAGATTTCCTTAAATTCCAGGCTGGATTGGGTGCACTGGTGGAAAGGAGGAAGGAGTCCTCAAATGATAGGATATTTCCTGAAGAGCTGAAAGAGGTCTAAGAAGGAAAAATTGTGGATGGGGGAACAAACGATACTCCCACAACACTTACAGCTGTAAGAACATGAAGGATACAGATTTTTTTTCTGACGCTTTGTTCCAGGATTTGCTGTTCAAGTGAACAAGCATGAATATGCTTTACCTGAAAGTTCAGAAAGAGACAAAAAACGGAATTCCAGCTGCTGCTAGTTCTGCTTCCTTCAGCGATGTGTCAGACAGCCAGGAATCATTGAGAAATCAAGCCTCACACAAATCAAATTAATTCGAGTGTGTTATTCCAATTCAGCGCCAGGTTCAAACTATGTCAGTGTGAAATTTCTTACTATAATGGGAGATGAGACTGAAAAATCAAGTGTTTTGGTTTTAATTTTATTGTTTGCATATCTTTCCCTCTGCAGACTATAGGATGGGAAGTCCCTCCTAGCCATATCCAAATCACCTTTAGATAGGCAGCAGTTAGGCCATCCTTAAGGAAGCAAAACACACCAAAGACATTAGTGTAAAACTGGCATTAATTAAAAACCCCTGCGAGGTCTGGGGTTGGTGCTTGAGAATGCATGGGTGTGGTGGCCTCCTCAAATGTCAGTCAGCAAGGTGTATAAAATACTGTCCCGCAGGGGGATGGCTCCTGTTGAAATACTTGATTGGTTCCCCAGGTTTTCCTTTGGGCTTGAATTGTCCCTCTCTCTTCCACTCTCCTCTCTCATGTCCCCTCCAATCACCGTGCTGCAGAGTAAAAGGAAGCGTGAATACCTTGTCCTGTGCTTCTAGCGTCTATGTAGTATCTTGGACTTAAAATAAAAGGAGAACGTGGCCAGCTTCTCTTAGGCTGTATGCGTGTGTGTTTCTAAAGGACAAGTAGGAAGATATGAGAAATCCAGAGATCACAGTCCCGTAACAACAGTTTAATCCTCATGCTTTTAGGGTAAGGGAAAGAGAACTAATCAGGAAAGAAGAATGTTTAATCTGCAAGAAGTTAAATATTTGATGCTTAATCTTTAAAGTTAATCATTTATCTTTTGAAAGAAAAGAAGCACATTTGTATTTGCGAAGACCTCACCAGACTGCTAATACTGGCAAACCTTGAACTTCTTCGTAGAGATGAGACTGAGCCGTAAAGTTAGCTGATAAGGATGAGAAAGCCATCTCTCCATAAAATTGGATACATTCAGATAATCACTGAAGATTGACCATGTACATATATATTTTCACTCATGTATTTCTCCAGGACTTTTCACATCTTGGGGCTTGGAACTGATGGGACTGGTCCCAGCCATTTTTCACCTGCAAGACAAAGCAGCACAAAAGAGAAAGTTAAAATTTAATACATAGAAGTGATTGACCAGTCATATTTCTGCAGTTCCTACTCCTCTTTTGAAGGGTAACTACTGATGATGGAATACAGATTTATATCTTGTTTGGCGTGCTTCAGCCAGCTCCATAAATCCTTCTCTCTTCTAGTCACAACTGAAGCTGTACAGAAGAATTATTTTCCTCTGTCATAGATGAGAGATTCTGCGGGTCTGTGGCATGAGGGTGAAGCCAATTCTTTTCAGGACTCCTTTTTTGAGGGGCTGGGGAGTCAGAGAAACAGAAGGAAAATCTGTGGAAGTCCTTGGAGTTGAGACTAGAAACCAGGCCATAACATTCCAAATAGGATTAGTGACTATCGGAGTGGGTGTTGGGTATTCATCTTCCTCACTCTCCTTTTCATCAAAAATATTTTTATAGAATCAGAAACCCATCCAGAAAAGAAAATAAACCTCAAAAAATTCCCTTCTGTTTAAGCCTATGATTAATTTAATTTCATTAATTAAGATTTTGTGCTGAAATTTTTCAGCAAATGCATCAGAGCTAATTATGTGCTAAGTCTTTCTAGTGACAAACTCTCTCAAGTGCCAAATCTTGAGATCAATAGCCAAGTGCCCTCTAACTCACGTAAAAGCAGGTGACTGAGTTTTATTAGTTATCACAACCTATTCCAATTCTCTTTAAAAATTTAAAGTTTGTATTCTGTTAATAGAAAAACGAAAAGAAGGATGGTCAATATATGAATTTCTGTTAAAATCTTGTGTAGTTAGGTAATTACAAGTTATGGATTGGGCAGCTGTGGTAATGTGCTTTTTATTAAGAAGGAACAGATAGAAAATGAAAATGTTAAAACTACAAAAAAAAAAAAAAAAAAAAAAGCAGTATCAGCCGTAGTCTTAATCTTAGCCAAGACCTAATGCCCAGTCCCAGAAGGTTAAATATGAACATTTTGAAAACGAAAGCGTTTCAGTAGTAATTTGAGAATGGCACGTGGAGCACAAAGCCTTGAGACGTACCAAGAGAGGACGGAGAATGCACGTTACTTCTAGTTTGGAAAAGGACTACGCATCTTTGGTCACTCTAACTGTACCGAGATACATTCAGCAGTTCCATCCAATGAGAAGGATACCCAACATTATTTAATATTTGAAAGACCTTAAGAGTGTTTTATTTAGCTGTGTTACATATTTCATTAAAAGAGGGTGAAAGCACGAAACCAGAAGTGATGTTATTTGGTACACTCACCTATAATGCTGCCTAGCAGCTCTAAACGATCAGAGCCAAAAAAGAGATGAGGTTCCCCATTAAAATGTGCCACAACAGCAGGCATCCCAAATGCCTATTGACACCATGGAGATGAAACAGAGAATGTTATAATGAGAGAAATTTTTGCAGACACATGATCAATCTTCAGGAATAAAAAGCAAAAACTTTGACTTTTTTTCCTCCCCTTCTTTTCACCTTCTTCATTCTTAAAGATGAGTCTAATGGAGCCATCAGAAAGTAGGGGACTCTCCAGAGCCTGTGTGCCCCTTTTGAAGGAGCAAAAAAAGCAACCTGATAAATCCACAGTTTTATGTCAAGTAGCAATAAATGGTATCCCTTACTACTGGTCCTGTAGCTCCCCATCCTTGCTGTCCAGCTGGAATGAGCTGAATGGGTCAACCTTGGTTTCCCAGATGACAATGAGATAACTACCAACAACAGCGAGTTAGCTTTCACATGTTCAAAAAGCAAAGACCACCTAAGAGAGACGGTCTATGTAGTGCTTTCTAATCATCACCTTCATTGTTCCTTGCTTCCCAGTCTTCTTAACAGGGAAGGAATGCATAGCTGTGATGCCAAATGGCATGGTAAGCATCTCACCCCGTATTTTATTGCTTCCTCCGTTGTCTCTTTCAGTCGGTTCTTCACTGCAGGGGATGAAATCATTTCAAGTAGCTTCTGGGCGAGCTCTGATGATAGCCCAGCCTGTTTGGCAACCTGAGAAAAGATGATATAATTAAGTTCTTAGACTCTAATACTAAGTATTCTAATTCCTGCTATAGTCTAATTGATTCAATCTTCAGGATCGTCACCCAACGTCTATTACCAAAAAAATTACAAAAATCCCCTTGAAGCACTTCTTGCACAACTTGTCTTGCTGTATTCCCAACCCATTTATCATTTATCAACTCTCAGATACAAAGTACAAGGGATATTTTAAACTTCCAAGCCCCAAAGCTGCACTTTTTTTTCAGGAGTTCCTAAACAGAAAGAAAAAAAAAAAAAACAAAACACAAAACTAAGTTTAACCTCTGATCCAATGACTTATCAGATAACGTAACAAAAAAAAAAATTGTTGTTCTGAGAAAGAAAATCTTACTGTACAAGCCTGCCAAGACAAAAACAGTTGGGATGACAAATGTGGCCACATAGGATGTATAAGCGATAATGCATGAGAGAGACTGTAGCTCGCAGAGGTTAAACTGTTGCTAGTGTTATTGCTGTATCTTTTTAGCCTGGTCTGTGCCTCTGCCACACAGGAATGAGATAAGGGGGCCAAAGGTAAAGGTCCAATGTTCATTGGGTAACATCAAAGTTACAAGTACCTATTTTAATAAGGTATTTCACAAAAAATGTGAAGTTCCATGCCATCTATCTGAATTACATGCCTTTCTTTTTCTTTAAGAGAAATTTAAAAATGCTTACAGCATTGCACATGGACCAGTAATCCTGCACGTGCAGGCGTTAATGATTTTTTCTTTCTCTCAATCACTTTTTCATTTAGCATCCACATTTTCTTCTGCCTTCTCCTCCTGCCACATCGGGGAGATTAGGAGCTCTTTTTGACTCTGCTTGAACAGGAGATAAAACAAGTGTACCACTGGAGTAGGACAAAATGCTGTGCATGCTTCGTAGCCACAGTGTTTAGACTGCAATATTTACACAGAGACGTATTTTTGGTCCTCACCATGCTAGGGCAGAAGGGGTATTTAAGCGGACTGGGGCAGGATTCAAAGACTATACATTGCTTCTATAGTAATTTATGTGAAGCTACTGCTGACTAAAAGAAGTAAAAAAATACTAAGGAACTGTATCTAGTGAGCAACATGAATTTTTTTCTAATTGATGTGTAAAATAAATTCAGCTATAAAGACTCAGAGGGAAGGGTTGGGACCCCTCACCCACCTTCGGATGGCGTATTTCCAGAAGAGAGGGAAGTCTACTACTTGCTGCAGGGGTGAATGAAGACAGACACCAGCGAACAAGGAGACGCTGACCTCTCAGCCTTGCTGAACATAGGGGGATACTCACAGACCACCAAACAGTGACTAAATGACACAGAGATCTTTTTGGGTATGAAGTTTGTTTCTCTGAAGTTCTGCATGTCCTTGCTTTATTTAAATGATGATAGATTCAGAGACTATGTGAGGACTTTCTGTCTATATTCATGTACTGGGTCTGGCTGGGATGGAGTTAATTTTCTTCACAGCAGCTCCTGTGGTTCTGCGCTTTCTATCTGTCACCAAAACAATGCTGACAACACACTGATGTTTTAGCTATTGTTGAACAGTGTCAAGGCCTTCTCTGCTTCTCGCTCTCCGCCCTGCCCTCCCTGCCCGTGATTAGATTGGGGGTGCGCAAGAGGTTGGGAGAGGACACAAGGCAGATGACCCGAACTAACCAAAGAGAGATTCCATGCCGTGTAACATCACGCTCAGCAATAAGAAGTGAGGAGGGGCTGCAGGGAGGTTAGCCACCTTTTGCTTAGGAACTGCCTGTGGACATCAGTCTGCCTGGGGGAGGTGGTGAGTGATTGCCTTTGCATCACTTGTTTTGTTCTCTTCTTCCCCTTCTCCTTTGCTTATTAAGCAATTTTGTCTCGACCCACAAGTTTTCTTGCTTTTATTCTTCTTTTCCTCTTCCCTTGTCCCACTGGGCAGCGGGGGGGAAGTGAGCAAGCACCTGTGTGGTGCTTAGTTGCCTACCAGGGTTAATGCACCGCAGTTTAATTATATCCTTCAAATCTTGCCTCTTGAAAAGGCAAAATGCAAACCTTTGCCGAAATTCTGGTAAGAAAGGTACACTAAGATGAAGCTGAAGTGCCAGGACTAGACGCTGGGGAAACAGCAAGGCTGCAAGTTTCAGGTTTCCAATAGGGATGTTGGGTAGGAGAGACTAGTCATGGACAATTCCTCTCTATTTTTCATATTCCAAGAACTTAAAAAATAAAATAATGTAGAAATGAGAGCCCTTAAAGAGGATCTCATGGTATACTAACTTACATGCCGTTACAGCTTTTACTGTAATAAACAAAATCTAAACAGCAAAAGAAAATACATCAGAAGAGCACAATTTCTAAGCATGTAAAAGGGCAATACAGCACTGAACTTCATAGTAAAGCCTGGCTCCATCACCCCAAGGAAAGTCAGCTCCCCCAAAGTCTTGCATTTCACCTGAAGATTTCATATAGCAGCAAAACCTCAATGCATGCTGGAGACCCTCTTCATACTTTCACTACTGTTAATAAAACAGTATTAACAGAAAATTGATTGTCCATCTTGGGTATCTCACCACATGACTTAACAAAAAAGGAGATTCTGGTTCTGAGTGCCGTTCAAAGCATGACCAAAAAACCCAAAAATCCTTCCAAACAGAGCTGCTAGGGAAATTAAATCCACTTTTTTCTATCTGAAATTTTTCAAAACTCCAAGTGATCATTTGACTAAGCTGTCTTCAGGTCTATTACTCATCCAAGCCATCAATAAGAATCTGTATCAGAAATGTAGAAGCACCAACAAAAAGGAGACACTTACAGCCAACATATTCTCCGGCTGACTGATATCTTCATGCTGGCAAAAGAATAAAATAAGTAATTCAGTACTTAAGAACAAAAGCTCAGCTCTGGACTTGAAAGCAAGTTTTCTAAGAAAATAGAAATAAAAGCAATAGTAGTTGCTGGCGAAATTTCCTCAGAAAAAGTTTTAAGTCACCTAATCTGGGAAGGTTATTAAGTGCTTTCTGATATGAACTACTGATCCACTCAGCCCATAAGTAAATAAAAGACGACTCACCATACTTACATAAAAGAAGGCAAATTAAGCTGACTATAAGCTAGTTCTTTTCTTGTAATGGCTTCTGTACCACTAGGACCCTAAGTTTCCTGCTGTGACTTTTCCTTAAAAGACATTTCCTTTCTCTTGCTCGAATTCCACATTTGAACGAAGTAGGACAGGAAGGGTGACAGAGACGGGATCAAGAACCTGGCTTCACAAAATACTGACCTGTGACCAAAAACGCATCCAGAACTCCCTGGATAAGGGCTCCAAGTATTGTGGTTGTGTCATATCAATGGCTGTGAGAAAGCGCATGGCCCCAAGACTGCCTGGGATTAGTGGGGAGACAGAGAAACATACTGAAACAAGGCACAGGATCAGGAACAGATATGGTCTGCACAAGCGCTCCCTAAGAACAGCGTGATCTGCTCTGTAACGGTCACCAAACAGTAAAGCTTATGTTGATTCACAGTATCTTCCATGCTCATATCATTCACAAGTATATTTCTCCAGAAGTTCCTTTTATGGTTAAAAATGCACGTACTTCATATTGCTCACAGATACAGGAGGAGGCTGTGGACAGGGAATTCATCTTCACCTTTACCGTTAGGGAGAACTTGAACCAGAAGTGCTAGATCATTGAAAGACACCAGCTAAGCCAAGCCTCTTACTTACTTGTACCCAGGATACGTTGGAAGTCATTTTCTGAAATTTGTACAGGCACTTGGTAGTATTTTGCCATCCTTTGTATATCCTTCAGCATGTACTCTCCACGCTTTGGCAACATTGCTGGGGGCTTGTTACCTTTCAGAAAAAGGTCTGTTGAGATTCTCAACTTTATTATAACACTGGACAAAACAAAACTGGACAAATTAGACCTCATCCACACGTGTGCCTAAGGAAGAGTACAATTTCATATTGGCTTACTGAAGCATACACAGCTTTTCCAAAGATAATACTAGGATGTAAACATAATTTATTTTGGTTTTGCACAGATCAACCCTTTAAGTTAGCAGAATCAGTTTTAAACCAAGGTACAAATGTCCTAGCAGGGATTTATATTGATTCAGACAGATGACTTTTAAGCTAAACAACTACTAATGCATGGGTAAACAAATGCAGAGGCTTCTTAATTTCATGATTTATGAGTTGTGAGTCTCAGTGATTAACTTGTTCTAATAAGGCCACAAGTACTATTTTATGGCATACTTGGATCCTTCATGCATATTACAAACTGCGAGTGTTCCACAAATTAATTCTGGTTTGAACTCAACAGAAAACTTTTAGGAAAACATTCCGTATCAAATTATTATTATTATCCTATTTCCGAACTGATGAACTTTGGCATAGACTGTATGTGCCACAAACAGTGGCTGTGGAGTTGCACAGTATGAAATTCCTTGTGGCTGATTTCTCAGTCACTACTGAGCTCCACAATCCTATAGCTAATTTGTTATTGGTGCCAAAACTTAGCTTAAAGCTGGCTCTGCGGGCTCTGCACTCACTAAGCTCTTGGCCACTAGTGTCCTACCAGCAAAGGCGGCAATTCCCAACAGAGCGAATCTCCCCATATTGCCTACCAGTTGCTTGCATTATGCCACCAAGGAAAGCTGGACGAAAGCGCAGATCGATATTCCAGATGTGCTGGTACCGGCAGAGCACCTGCGACATAAAAAAAAGGTACTGATGAATTAACAGTCAGAGGAGATGTCTTGTAGAGCTGTGTGCAGCTAGGAAATAAGCTAAGGCATTAAATAGACACTGCAGATAAATCCTTTTCTGTTGTATTAGTGATAGTCCTGAAAGCTGGATGCTGCCAGAGAACTCTGACCTCAGAAAAAACTGAAAGGACCGCATTCGTATTATGATTATTCAAGTCTAAGCAGGGGTAAATAACGAAAAGATCAAGCTCATGAGTGGACACTTGCACTTAAAACATCAGAACTATCCCTAAAGCAAACTGTTCAGCAATAGCTCCCAAATACGCACGGGCGGTGCTGCCATTTGGCTGAGACGCTTCCTCAGCGTCCCTGGATTGCCACAGCTGAGGAAGGAACCGAAACAGGCCTCGCAAGTGAGAGAAAACCCAAACCTAAACACAAGGAGGGAAGGGCGCTGCCTGCAGCGGGGCGGGAAGGCACCGCCACTCGGCCGGGCGAGCTGCCCTTCAGCCGCCTCCTGAAGGAGAGGCAGCGGCGGGAGGGACGGCCCGGGCCCGGCAGGCCCGCGGCCAGCGGCGGAGGCCCCGGCGGCGGGAGAACGGCGGGGCGCCCCGGGAGCGGCCTCCCTCCGTCTCCCCTCCTCCTCACCTCAAACCCCAGCCAGGAGTAAGGGGAAATCACATCGTAAAACAGCTCCACCAGCGCCCTTCCCATCCTGGCCCCGTCCCGTCCCGCCGCTACCCAGCGCGCCACAGCGGCAGCGGCACCGCCCCGGGGGCCGGCGGGGGGCGGTAGCGGTGGCGGGGCGGTGGCGGGGCGGCCCTCCGCCCCCGTTCGTCCCTGCTGGCTTCTCCGCTCCGCCTTTCCCCGGGCCGCTCCCGCCCCGGCCCCAGCGGCGGGGCCCTGTGCTGTCTCCCCTTTGAAGCTCAGCTTGGGAGGAGGAGCAGGGGTGGGGGCGGGAGCCGGGGCTTTGCGGGGAGCCGGGAGGGAGCCGCTGCCCTTCTCCATGGCGAGGCAGGAGGAGAGGAGGCTCCCGAGGAGGGAAGGCGGCCGCTGACTGAGCGGAGCAGGCCGGCATGGGTTCCCGGGAGCACGGCTTCCCTGCCGGGGCCTGCGGAGGGGATGTAAAGCTTAAAAAAAGAAGCAAAAAAATTCCCCCCGAAAACTAATCAGTTGGGGTAACAAATTGAAGTTCTTGCTAGCTAGAAAATTCATAGTTATTAACCGTTCTTTCTAAGTGCACTGACATTTTAAAGAATTTTTCTATGCTCCCATCTAAAGCACAGAAGCAATCACTATTTTTCCTTTTTTTACATTATCCTTTTTTTTTTTTTTTGTATTACGTTACACACACCGCTCAAATAATCTGTAAGTCTGTCTCCTTGCATGACATTTAAAAATCTTCTCAAGCGTATTCCAGTATCCCATTGAGGCACATAGCACACGGTGGCAAAGTATTACCTCGCCACTTCCCATCTGCTTTTTGATATACTCAGTCCGTTCATTTCACGACTTTAAACGCGGCTTGTGTACCAGTCAGCTCTTCCAAAAGCACGCAGCCTGTGCCGATTCCATCATCCCTTTCCTCCGGCTGCTCCTCAGGTTCAGGGACAATCGCAACCTGGCCTTAGAGAAGGGAATGTCGTCTTCCGTGCTGCCTGATCTGGAAGTGCGGTGTGCTTCCCTGCCACCTCCTTCCACCGTCGAGTATTTGCTCTTTGAGGTAACTGAGGTACACCTACAGACTCAGCTCTTCGGTCTGTACTTCTTCCCTTACGTCAGTGAACAATCTTGAATATGCTGGGCTAAATTCAGCTCTTGCATAGGCATCTCCCACTGTTGTTTTTTTTTTTTTTATTATTATTTTTCCAAGAACTCAAAAACTCTGAAAATGGGCCTGTTCCTCTTCAGAAGTTAAAACATGAATGTGTCTAACTTCAGATGATAGATTTTAAATGTAGAGATTATAACAGCTTCCAGCACAGAACTATGGTTGCTTGCAAACTTCTATATTTCAGAAAAATAAGATGTTCTTTATCATGGAACTGTTTGTCTTCATATTTAGCATAAACATCTATGAAACTATATTGATTGATCATTATATATCTGCCTTTGGAAAGGAAACGTGCTGTTTCACATGTAGTTCTCAAATGACATTGTAAGGATGGGCTAACATTATTAACAGCTATAATCAATACATATTTTCGAAATGATTTTGAGTGCTTCTAGGAATTCCATCCACTTGACTTTTTCCATTAAATTCTTCATTCACTGATACTATAAACAACCAAGATGTTCCGTTTTCCCTTGGAGAAGCCAAACTGGCTCAGAATTACTGCTTATATTACATATTATATGTATTTATATGAAGAGAGAGAGATTGGCTGAGAGAGGCAGATGGGCTCCCTTTGAGTAGAGCACAAGTTGTTCCTCGTTGTTTTAAAGGTGTTTGACTCAGCTCTCCGAGATTACCCAAACCACGCATTATTTAGTGCTCTCCATCTCTACGTTACCTCTGGCAACACTCATGGTAAGGTAAAGAAATTAAATGCAGGCAGAAAGAAGGAAGCAAACCCCACTCTGTCGTCTGATGTATTACTTGTGACGTGATCGCACTGAGAGACCTTGCCATAAACCCAACTAGAGTCAAGACAGCTGTCTTTATATCTAGGTGTTAGGGCTATCAATTGTCCTGTTAAAAATCATTGAAAAGTATAATTTAAGATCACACCGGATTTCTCCTTTGTTATGAAGTCCTGTGTTCTTTAAAGAAGGCAAATTCTTTAAAAAATGGTTTGAAAAGTAAGTCATACGCATGAGAATGCATCAGCTTTGATAAAGAGAACGTGTTTTCTAAATAACAAATACTGCTACTTTGAGGTGGTAATTAAGATAAACGTGAAAGCAATCTACCAGTAGAGTGTTTATTCTCTCTTTGCATCTTGTCGTCAAGACAGATGAAGATGAGACACACAGGCACTCTCACGCTCAGAGCTGGCCCTTAGACACCCGCTCCACGCCCCCAGCTCGCAGGTGGCCTCACCTACTCACTACCTGGTCTGGCTCGGTCTTCCCTAGCGCTCACACACTCGCGTGCACGCCTGCGCTCGGACCTGTGGTCTGACTCCAGTTGCTGCCCTCAGACCCACGTACGCACAGGCCAGAGAGCCCTCACCCAGCAAAGAGTTAGACAGGACTTTAATAAGAAGATAGGACAGGCGCAGGGCATGGCCAGACCATACTGACCAGCAAGCTGTTTAAGGTGACTGGCCCTTTTATCCCCTTACCCTCTATTTTCCCACACTTGTTGCTCCTCCGGTCACCTAAACTCCTCCCTTTTCCCACCTTCGGTTCCTCCCCTAACCATCCCACAAGAAGTCCTGTGCAATCCCAAAACATTCTTCCCCTGCAACCTGTAACCTGTCCCAGTCCCCAGGCAGCAACCCCCCCCCCCCATCCTAGATGTGATCTGCAATATGCTCCCGGTGACTCATCTTGCTGTAATCTTGATTTTCAACAAAGCAGCTTTCTGAAATTAAAGTAACTTTAGCTCAAGGATGAACAACCTGAACTGCCAACAGGAGTTTGTGACCTCTCGCTGAAATCTTTCTTAATGCCCGAGTACTGGGCAGTGAGCCAATCCTTAAGAAAATATTTGGGAGAGAGCTGGGAAACGTCAGTGTGAGGTCTTTACCAGGCATATTGGTAGGCATGGTGGCAAAAAAGAATTAATGAAGAAATTGTTACATGTGGGATTCAGGAAAATGTTGGTCACCAAGGACAGCTTCAAGAAGTTAATTACCAGGGACTGCTTAGAAGAAGTTAATCACCAACGACTGACAGCTACCAAGGACAGGAATGAAATAGTGAGCTCAGAACAAAGATAACGGGGAGTCTGAACATAAAACAAGAACATCCCTGGACATCGAGGAGTGTTAGCTGTGTTCTTAATGAAAGAAAACAGCCAAATCAGCGTGATTAGGTGGAAAAAATCAACAAGGTCAACAAGCAGACAGCTCGAATTTGAGGGTAACGACCACCAAGGACCCCCAAAAGAATCCCCAGAATTAAACAGCGCATGCTCTGGTGCGAGGGGAAATATGTTAATGATTTCTGGGAAATAATTGTAATATTAATGACTTTTCTTGGAAAATTAATGAATATGTATAAGTTTGATAAATACCTTGCTGGTGTTGCCTACGGCATGCACGCTAGGTGGAGATCTCCCCCGTGCATCCAGCGCTGCAATAAAGAATGCCTACTTTCTAAATGCCAAATTGGTGTTAGAAAGTTTTTGGACCGGTTTGCGGTAACAAAGTAAATAAAAAAAACTATTTGGAAGAATTGGTAGGGCTTCTATAAAGGAGAATCCTGCCTTATGTTTTTTCCAAGGGGTCGACAAGACTGTGGAGTATGACATTAAGGTGTGTTATAAGACACTGCCTCTGGCATCCTCTGGGGCCTGGGAATTTCTCCTTCCAGGCCACTGGAGCCTACGGATGTGGCTGCTGCTTTCCCACGTGCAGGTTCAGCCAGCAGCGAGGCTGAGTGTGTGTCTCAAGAGATACGTACGTGCACACACACACGTACAGAGGGGGACGCTAACACGGCAGGTTACACAGACTGCAGCAGGCAGAGTGCTGCCTTTAAGAACACTCACATATAACGCTACCAGAACTCAAAAAAATGTAAGTATAGATAGTCCGGTCCTGTTGCTCTCTGGCTGATTGGTGTTAAGTTCACTAGTGAAAACACACCCCTTCACCCTCTAGATTCACAAGCATATGCACATTTGCAGATCCCTTGAATATCAGCATGGGCCCTCAGCCCCTCTCATGTTCGTGCCCTGATCCTGAGCCCTCTTGCCCAGTCTCTGGGTCTTTTACTTGCCAGCTAGCCCAGCTCAATACTTGGCGGCAGAGATGCCTGCAGTTACACACTTGGCTCACAAGCACTCTTACACTCATGGACCCCTTGATTATCAGCAAAGGCTCTCAGCTTGGCCCGTGGACTGTGCTCTAAGCTCCCTCAGCCACCTCCAGCTCAGACATGAGTCTTTCCAGGTTTTCCTCCTATGAACCAGGTAGTACAGCTTGAAGTTGTCAGGTTATCCGATAAAAAAGCTAATCTGCCCATCCACAGAGGAGCACAGAAAGACAACGATGGGTGGGGGAGCCCAAGTAATACCCCGCCCTGGCTGCTTCCAGGCCTACCACAGGAGCATGTCACAGGCCCATCTCTGCAAGCCCAGAGGGGCTCAGGGGCACAATGGCATGTGAGAACCCAAATTCCACCTCTCCACTGTCCTGGGCTCCTCCCAGGGCTGTCCCAGGACAGACATCAGCCCCACGGTCTAGGGATAAAACCCGTAAAGTCAGGAGGAGCAGGACTGTTGTGGCGGGGGTACTGCAAAGGGGTCTGGGATGCAGGGGAAGATCATTTTGGGTTTACAATAGATTTATGGGGTGTTTATGGGAGGAATCAAAGACAGGGAAAGGAATGAATCTAGGCGATTTCGGGAGGAATAAGCATGGGAAAATAGAGGTATAAGGGGATAAAAAGGACCTGTCATAGATAAACATGACTTGGCTACCACAGGGACCAGTAAGCTCTGTGTGTGTGTGCCTGTATGGCTCAAAGGGCCAGAGCACAGAAGGAGATGGCTACCAGAGGGGACGAGGGGAGTTCTGGCCAACTGCTGGCAAGTTTTGTGTATGTATGTGTGTGTGTTGGTGAGTTAGGAGGTCTGTAACAGCAACTGGAGTGAGGCTGTTGCCTCAGGGGCTTCTGTCACCAAGTGCCAGCAACTGGAGAGACTGGGATCCAGTATCCAGCTACTTGGTAGACTGAGTGTCTTAGCCTAGCTACAGGGGGGAATCTACGTTGTACCTAGTGGATCTTCATCCAGACCAGCCAGAGCAGGGATAGGATGAGGCCATTGGTTCTGTTTGTGTTTATGTGAGTGCTGAGTGTGTCTGACTGTGTTGTATATGTGTGTTTGTGTGTGTGCCTACTGGGAATACATTTGCAGTCTCACTACTGGTTGTACCTGGGGTCATGGAGCTGTGTCAGCCTCGCTTCTGTCAAGCTACCAGATTCACCCCATCCCTACAAGAAGAGTCCTAGCAAATTACACATATGCACCCATGCACATCAGGTTAGGGCGAAATATAAATGGAGAGGTCCCTCCAGTAGCTGGCGTCCCAGGTATACGTGGCCTGTGACCCATGGCCCTCTCGTTGCTGATGCTGAGAGCCCCCAACAGCTGGTTGCTGGCACCACAAAGACATGGGCCGTTATCACCCATGATCTAACTCAAGTTGCTGGCATTTGGTTCGGTTAGTCTGGTCTCTCCAGTTCCTGTCACCCAGACCTTTGAACAGTCTCACATGGGGTAGAGGGTGAAATTAAACAGAAAGATATTTCAGAAATATTAGTAAGATAGGATAGCCTGTGATCAAGCACAGGGCTCCTTCAGACAAGTGTTCTGACCAGCAGCTGCTTATACACAAAGGGACCCTTTTATTCTTCCTCTCTGTTCCCCCCACTTTGTTCCTCCCTGATTCCCCTTTTTCCCTACCTTTGACTCTTTCCCTAAACATTCCTTAGTAAGTTTTGCATAGTCCCCCAGACCCCCTCAAATATCCATAATATTCATGTTCTCTTGTTTTCCCCTTCTTATCAGTTACAAAGTCCAAGTCAACGCTCTTCAAAGCTATTCCTGTAGATTCTTGATGGCCCATCAGCTAGTCGTTGAGGAATTTTGGTCTTACTGTCTCTCTTACCGTTTCTCGGTTGTTTGTGACTCTGTATGCATAAAAGCGTAAGGATATATGAGGAGGGTGCCTCATTTCCAGCTGATCGACCCCAACATCTCCATCCTTCAGTCTTCCACTCCAATATCTCAGTTCAGTCTGTGGTGGTTCGGTAGTTAATCGAGAGTAAGTTCAATATGAATTAAAACATAATTCCTTCTGCTCTGGTGAATGAACCTTGCATCTTTGGCACTCTTGGGTTGGGTGGTGCTGGTCTCTGAATGCTGTTTCAACCCTCTTCCCCTGCAGTGCCCGCTTTTAAGTGCTGTTATTTTTAGCACTTAAATTATCGGGAAGGGGGGGATGTTGATGGGTAGGATGTCGATGGGTGGGATGTCATACAGCGTGACACATAAACTGTAACCTGACCCATCCTGTGTGTCCGTATTTCTGTTGTTCTTCAAGGGTAAAATCTTCAAGGTTCCCTAGGAGGGTCCAAGCTCTTTAGAAATTGTGTATTTTCCCTTGGGTCAGGATCTTTATCCAAGCATCCTCAGAAACACAGGCCTTCGTGCTGCTAAAATAACACTGGCTGACCCTGCGTTGTCCTGTCCAGCCATTTCTTGCTCCTAGCAGGATGTCTAGGTGTTTGTCTAATGACAGGAGCTATGAGAAATGTGTATTTCCACTAGGTACGTTATTTATGTTATTTATGGAGTAGTGTTGTTTCAGAGAAAGAATTAAAGGCGGTATAGGGAAAAATAGGTATGGGAGGATTAGAGGGATCAAACCGAGTAAAATTAGGTGAGGTTGAAATTTGTATGCAATACTCAAGAGTTCTGCTATCAGACTCCATGAGGTTTAAATCTCTCTGTAAATTGAGGCTATCCCTTTGCAATTTTCCTTTGGTACCTGATTTTTTCACAAATTTTAAAGATGGGTTTGTAATGAGCTCAGCCTTACCCTAATTTTCTTGGTTTTCATCCTGCTCATTAGCCCATATTGTTTCTGATTTAATAATTTGAAATGATCTGTTGCTTATAGCAGGTCTTCTGTACGCATCTGTACTTCTGTACTTCTGTAAGCATCTGTGTTCATCCCTCGGAGTAGAAATTTTGCCTGATAGTTCCCGCAGTTAAGCCACTTTACATCTCTTGTTATTCTTGTGTTCTGTTAATATGCTTTCAATCCGATTACTCCAATTATCTTAAAAATTTCCTTGGGCAGGTCCCATTCAGTTGCACTTGTACTGCTATAGAAGTTTGGTTAAAAATTTTAACGCTGTGGGCAGATTTCCAAGATCACTTGCCCCATTGAGGATTATATACCCTTATATACGATCACCTGGGGAGTACTCAGCTCAACTGGATCATGCCAATGACATCAGTTGTTGCCATCTCTGAGGCCCAAGGGATTCCTCCTTCCTGGTAGCTGGAGCGTGGCCTGGTGGACCCAGGGAGGGGAAGTCCTGTCCTGTATAGATAATTTTAACAGGGATAAATAGTCTGCTACACCTATTTCTGGCACAGAATTGGTTGCCCCTGTCAGTGGCTGCTGCCTTTTCCTGTTCCTTGCAAACACTGACTATTTCTGCTTTCCTAGTTTTTCCATTAGTGAGCCAGGAAAAGCAGATAGCGTGATGCAGTTAAATTACACGGATGTATGTGTTTCCCTCCTTCTGTATCTCACAGCATGCCTGTAGCATGCCTGTCAGGTCTTGCTGATGCTGCTGGAGAAGCAGTCAGCAAGAATTCCTTTTTTAAATAAAGACTTGGCTGCTGCAATGGCTTTATGTCCTCCTGTGATCCTAGGTTTAACCAGGGAAGGAAACCACTTGTGCCTGGAGCTACATGTCAAGGTGGTTGCTTTTCCTTAGGATCTCTTTTAACAAAGCGCCTTGTCTTTGCCAGACTTGTCTTTCCTTTTGAATTTCTTCCTCACTACTTCCAGTCTAGCTCGGAAAGGATAAAGTTACACAGATAGAAACATCCTATGCATCACAGAATCATGTCTCCTGTGCTCTCCCAATATTCCACAGGAAGCTCCATTCAGGGCCAGGGTATTCACTGAATACAAAGAAGTATTTCGTTCATCTCAGTGCAACCTCTTCTGCCTCAGTCCTTGGCACAGGGTTGTAGGGTGTCTTGATGCTGGGCTAATGAGGTTAGTGAGGTTGTGTGGGAAAGGATTCGCTTGTCTGTGTGTCTTCTCTGCTGTCTGGGACAAACTCACATTTCTTTATGCATGATGATGGCTAGAACAACTGTTGGTTTTATGTACAGATGAGAGTCTCATCTAGATTATGGTGACTCTCACAGGTATTTCTTCTAGACACATCAATACACTGGCATGCTCTAGGCAAGTTCTCAATAGCCTGCATTTCCACTACATTTACCCTCTGATGCAAAAAATCATATCCATGTTGAAGTTTCAGACCTTTGGTTTTTTGAGATACTTAGTTGATCTGAATAAGGTTCATAAAAAAATTCCTTCACATTCTTGAATACATTAGCAGTTTTCTTGGGTGGAGAGGGAGAGCCTACTAGAAGGGCAGGGCTCAGGTTTTGAGGGATAAATGGAGGCCAAGAGAGATGACAGAATGCAAGGGAGGCTTTTTGTTTCAAGACCTGAAAGAAATTTCATTAGAAGACAAGACCAACATGCAGACTTTTTCAGTTTGCGCTCATATGATTAAAAGAAATTATATGACAGACACCTATAAGTATGACCACCACTTACCATTTGTGGAAAGAAATTAAACTTTCTCTTACTGTATAATTGGTGTGACTTTGGGAGACAATAAGTAATGATGGTATAGCGGGAGAAAAGACAAGCGAAGCTTTTCCCTCCAATCAAATGCATGATTCATTTGTACATAATTCAAATGGACCGACTTGCATCTAAAGTGAGGACAAGAATAACCTCTTCCTCAGTTTCTCATTTCGCAAAGCACTACCTAGAAAATCAATTCTAGTCCTCACATTCTGTGTGACAAGCAAGAATATCCAAAAGTTGAAACAGAATGTTGATGATTTTCTTGCAGTTCAGTCTCTATTCCTAATAATCTCCAGAAAGCTGCCCCGTGTATCTGTGAGGAGAAGTGTAAATATGAGAAGAGATCTTTAAACAGTTTCTAATATGAAAATATCGCAAGTTGAAAAATTAGCTCAATAGCAAAAAAAATTGCAATGAAAATATTTAGGTATAAAAAGCAAAAACTGCCCAGGCAGTCTTGGCAACAAGAAATTATAAGGGATATTAGAAAGATTTTCTTAACAGTCATGCTTGCATTGCTTCTAAGTATGTAACTGCTTCTCTGCAAATAAACCAAACTTAGGTAAAACAGAGGTTGTTCTGGTTCTACGAGTATCCAATTAACATTTTATGAACAGAGGTGTATTTCCGAAAGTGGTCAGTACAGCTCAGCAGTCTCTGTCAGTGTCCCAGCTCTTCAATGTCATCATAGCCCGTGTCTTCAAGAGCAGGGGATGAATGTCTCTCAGCCTTGGAGGTCCTGTTTCCTGATGCGTTAGGACTCCAGTCTGAAAACATGAAGGGAAGAACACTGAGATAAATGCACGTCTTGTATGTGTTACCTTTACATCGTTGTGCAGCTGGCAGCACGTGCCCGCTGTCTTCTCCAGAAGTTAGAACCATAGATATGCACGGCTGTGAAAGATGAGAGAAATGCTTGTCTCGTCCTGCCTCCTGCTACATGTACACATATCCAAGGATCAACCTTACTGTTCCCAGAAAACAGGTTACTGATCTAACTATAAACACTTCTAATAAAGGCAATTCTTCAATATCCCTAAATAACCCAACTCTCTTTTATGGCCTCAAGTGTTATCTGACATACTGCAAACTTAGTAGATCTGTCCTTGTCCGTCCCACAAGTGCTCTCTGATCTGTCTCCTCCTGGAGCTATCACAGGAGAGTGCTCAGCCCATTGTCTGGGTTTGAAACCCATTAAGAGGAGGTATCCCACCTTACTGACTGAGGCGTGTTGTTGCCCACAGAGGTATGAGACTTATGAGATACAGAGGAATACCATCTTGGGATCATAGAAAACTTACTATGGGCTGCTTAGGGGAGGAAACAAAAGCACAGAGAAGGAGGGATCAATGTAGTCTGGAGAGGAACAAACATGAGAAAATAGAATGATAAGGGGGTAAAAGGGGCTGGTGGCATGTAAACAGGCTGCTGGCCAGTATGCGTGTTTGGCCATGCCCTGCATCTGATCAGTGGCATCTGTCCTGTCTTCTTATTAAACTCCATTTCTAACTGTTTTCCCGAGTAAAGGGGCTCTCCATTCTGTGTGTATGTGTGTGTATGGAGGTGTAAGTACCGGCAACCAGAGCTGGACTATGGGTCAGAGGGCACTGTGCATCTGTGGTGCCAGCAACTGGAGAGACCTCTAGAGTGCCTAGACCTCTAAGTACCACCAGCAACTGGAGGAGATCAGGGGATCCAGGGGCTAGTAACTTGGTAGACTGCATGTCTAAGCCCAGTTACTGGGGGACGCGTTGTACATATGTGTGGGTGTTAGTGTGCATGTGAGTGTGTGAAGTAACTGGAAAACCAGGGGGTTCCAGGACCAGTTATTGGATAGACTGACTGTCTAAGGCCAGTTACTGGTGGATGTATAGTCTTCATGTGCATGTGTGTGTGTGTGTGTGTAGGTCTGATTACCAGAACCTGGAGTGGGCCTGTGGGCCTCCAGGGTTAATATATGCAGGTGGCAGCAACTTGAGAGACCTAGGATCCAGGGGCAGCTACTGGATAGACTAAGTGGCTAAGGCCAACCACTGGAAGGATCCATATTGTGTGTGTACATATGCATTTTCCACAAATAGCCTTTCATCCTGGTCAGCCAGAGAGGGGAACAGGTTGAGGCCATTGGTGCTGCTTGTGTTTGAGTGATATGTTTTCTGTCCGTGTTGGCTCTACAAGCCAGCCTTGTGTATCTGCATATATGTATTATATATGCGTGCATGTGTGTGCATGCCTACACGTGCTCAGCCTCACTACTGGCTGGACCTAGGGACCTGGAACCTCCATCAGATGACCAGGTTTAGCAACCCCTCCTGTCTTCTGATTTTTAGAATACAAATAAATGATGAGAGAGATGAATATACCTTAACTATATACAGTTTTTGCAAACAGCAACGGTTGTCAGTACAACCTTTGTATTAAGTCAACAGCAAGTGAGGTTCACAAAGACACTGAGCATTTCTTTAAGTAAGGTAGAAATGTATACAACTTTATACATAATGTTAAAATGAATATAATAATGGGCTGTTAAAAACCCTCTAAAGTTTCTCTAATCACTTTAAGTCCTAAAATATTTTGATTATTTTTTCATACCTTCAGTCTGTCAACTATATTTATCACTGTCCCAAAAGGTGGAGTTCAGCTGCTGATCAGAAGGTGTTCCACAGTTATATTAAGTGCACGGAGAAAGAGAAGCCTATCTTAAATATTTTTTTCTTAATTCTTCTTGGGAAACAAGACAAAATTTAGTGCTAGGATGAAAACCTAGCTGAATCCGTCCTCCAGCCACTATCCACTGTCTTTAAGAACTCACAGAGAACAGGCTCTGAAGGCCTGGGAAAACATGAACAACATACGCTTATTTTTAAGATGGTGTGTGGAAGAAGAAACAAGATTAGGAGTTACAGAAAGTTCAGCTTCGGAAAAATATGAGAACAAATAAACTACTTGTAAGGAGACAGAAGAAAAAAAGCAGATGGATAATAGATAACATGGATTTATCAAAAATAAATCACACCAGATAAATCTGATTTTTCTTTTTGGTTATCTAAAAGTGCTTTTGTAAGGGAGTAAATTGTCACTCACCTCACACATGGTATTTTTATAAGTAAACTAGAGAAATATGGTCTAACTCAAACCTCTGTAGACTGGGTACAAATTCAGTCAAAAATGGTATTGTTAGGGTAGCTCACTGTATCAGGGAAGATTCTTTGACAGCCCTACATACAACTAAGTATTTTTATTAAGTTGTAAGATAAAATGCACATGTTCTTATTATGTTTTCCAGATGATACCATACTATATTAGAATTCAAATGATCTTGGCAAAGTTTTGATGAAAATAAATGAAATCTAATAAGGACACTTACAAGACTACAGACAAAGGGAGAAAGAATCAACTGCATAATTAGAAAGATCAGTGTCTAATGGTATGTGGTATTTTACAAAGCAGGATTTGGAATTGCATCAGGCTGGACATTGAACACTGTCAGGAGTGTCTTGCTGTTGCAAAAAAGGGAGACATCACACTGGCATGCATAAACAGAAGGATATCCAGTAAGATATATGAAGTGGTCCTTCTGCTCTACCTGACACTAATAAGGTCTTAGTATCATGCTGTATAGAAATACTGTAAAATTTTGGTTTTGAAACACTTTTTGAAAGATATGAACCTACTGACACAGCCTGGGTGAAGACATACAGAATGACCAGAGGTCTAGTCAACAACACCTAAGTAGAAAATGGACTAATTCAGGTCGCTGCAGTCTAGAGAAACAAAATACAAGACAGAGCAGAGGGGAGATATGTTAACAGTCTTCAAGTACTTAAAAGGCTGCTACAAAGGTGAATGCAACTCCCCTATCCCCACGGTCATTATCGTAAGAAGTAACAATTTTAATTTGCAGCAGTGAAGACTTAGGTTAGGCCACAGGCAAGAATTTTATAGCTGTAAGGAGAACACAGCATGGGTATAGATTGCCTGCAGAGGCTGTGGAAACACTGCTACTGAACGGCTGTAAGAACAGAATAACAAACATCTAACCTACACTCTTCATGTCCATAGGTAGTGTTCCTTCCTGACAGTGGTTAGATAAAACCTAGGTGATCCCTTGAGGTATCCTCCACCTTGATTTTCCCTGAGTTCAGTACAGTAACTATAAGTTATGGAAACTAACAGCACTGCTCTTCTGGCCTCACCTGTCTGTGAATCCTTGTTTCTGTCACCTTCTTCAGGGATCCCAATGATTCCCTGTTCATTCTGCTCAGAAAGAGAAGCATCTTTAGGTCCAGGAGCTTCCGTCACATCATCATAACCATCTTCCAGGGTATTTCCAGGCAGTGGAGAGACCTCTGGAACAGTACAGGTATTAAGTACAACAGGGATAGATCTCCCACTAGAGAGAGCAGTAGCTGATGATCCAGTGATAAGGGCCTGTAATACTGACATTATCATAATGATAATGAATGATAAGAAACAAAGAATCCTCCTGAGGACTCTCAGGTATTCCAGACAACAATGTTATAGCTCCAATAATTGTTATACATTGCTGTAACAAGTAGAAAGTGGAAATCAACATGGAGGAGGGACAGGAGGGGGAAGAAGATCTGGAGAAGGAGGCAGTTAGTGACAGGCTTTATTTCAGAGTAAGCTTCCCCATTGCATTTCATAATTGCACACTGACAAATTACTCCTTGTTTACCTCTGTCTAGCACCTGCTTCCTTGTCTTTTCATTGCTTTAACTACCTTCTGTTAAATTTCTCTGAAATGGACTTGCTAAGTAGCCACCCTTGGCCATTTGCCTATGGACAGGTGGCTACAAACTTAGGCCAAACCTTTGGAGAAAAATATCTGCAGTTCTGCTTCTCTTCTCTAGGCTATACAACTCCAACTCTCTCAGCCTTTCTTCATAGGAGAGGTGTTTCAGCCCTCTGATCACTTCTGTGGCCCTTCTCTGGACCCACTCTAAAAGGTCTATGTCTCTCTTCTGCTGGGGACCCCACAGCTGGACGCAGTGCCCCAGGTGGGGTCTCACAAGAGCAGAGTGGAGGGGAAGAATTGCATACCTCGACCTGCTGGCCACGCTTCTTTTTATGCAGCCTTGCATGTGATTGGCTTTCTGGGCTGTGAGCGCACGTTGCCATCTCATGTCCAATTTGTCCCCCACCAGCATCCCCAAGTCCTTCTCCACAGGGCTGCTCTCAGGCCATTCATCCCCCAGTTTGTGCTGATCCTGGTGATTGCTCCCAGCCAGGTGCAGGATCTTGCACTTGGCCTGATTGATTGAACTTCATGAGGTGAGGTTCGTATTCGCCCATTTCTCAAGCCTCTCAGGGTCCCTCTGAATGGCGTCCCTTCCCTCAAGTGTATCATCAACGGCACCACTCAGCTTGCTGTCATTCGCAAACTTGCTGAGGGTGCACTCGATCCCACTATCTATGTCATTAATTAGGGCACTGAACAGTACCAATTCTGGTATGGACCCCTGAGGGACACCACTTGTTACTGATCTCCATTTGGACATTGAGCTGTTGGCTGCAACTCTTTGGATGTGGCCATCCAGCCAATTCCTTATTCATTGAATAGTCCATCCATCAAACTCCGTTCTGTGAGTAGCCAGCTCTCTAATTCCTCAGGGGCAGTTAGCCCTGAGGCATCTAGTGGTCTGTACTTAACTGGAAGCCATCCCTCAGAGAATATTAGTTTTCACTGTTTTATACTATATACATACAGACATGGACATACAAATAATACATACATAAAATTAAAAGTCAATCAAAGCACTTCTATTTCACTTTTTACCTAGTGCTGAATATTCAATCTGAATAAGAAAACGAGATCTTATTTGGCATAATTGCCTTCTTGATGAGCATTTCAAAGCAAGTATGGAAAATAAAAGCTTTTAGTTTAATTATAAATAATAAAAACCTCTTAATATTCAAAAAAACAATAGAAAATAAAATTAAACACATAGCACAGAGAGAATCAGGGATGTGGGCAGCTGAGATCCAAAACTGCTCGTGCCTTTGGCAGTTGATCTCTTTGAGACCGGGCAATAGCTAAGAGAGCTTTTTGATCAGCTCCAGGAAAATGCAATTCTCCAAACACTTGCTCTCCCTCAACTTTTTCAAGTTAAACCCCCCCCCTCCCCATCTGGCAAGATGCATTTTCTTCAGATCACTCAGATTACAGTTCCCTAATCAACTCCAAAGTTGTGCCAATGTTCTTATTTGGAGAATGTTTTTCCTCTGTCTTAATTCTCCCCATTTATCTCAGAAATGAAGCAACAGCTTACACGCTGTTAAAGTCGCAATTTCTGGGAGAAGCAGTTGTCAAATTGTTGGATTCATGGGACTGGATCCTGTGAAGAGTGCAATACTACCAGCAAACATTTATTTTCAACTTCTAGAAGAGAAGACTAGCACTTGTATACGAGATTGTATGACATTCTTCCACCACAAGTTAAACAGAACTTTTTGGTTCACATCAAAACATCACTAGTGGACATGAAGTGCAGCAAGAAAAAAGTTTCAATCACCAATAATGCTTTGGAAATTAAAAGCTACCCTGATTTTGGGTCTCTTTCTTTGTAGGATCCCCATCTTCCATTACCTTGAGTAGCTCCAGGACCATTTTCTTCATCACTGTCCCCGCTATAAAGCTGTGCCTTTGTTTTTGAACTTTCTGAATAAGAATCTAGGCAAATAAGAGTGTGATATCAGATTAAACCCTCCTTAGCTGCTAAGACTGCATCATGAGGAAAAGAGCAGGCTACAGTAATAACACGCAAGTCAAGCAGATTCTTGGGCAGTCAGTATTACTCCTGCAAGGTAAAGGGCTTACAGTGGAATATCCAACAATCCCTCGGGGGCTCCAGAACACCTCTCATGGTTCATGGGGAGCCAAGCCATGGAGGGAGAAAGGGAATCGACAGGAGGAAGCCTACAGAGACACATAGCTACTGGGAGGGGGATACAAATTCTGCCTTTATTTGTTCCTGCTTTAAATGATTGCAGCGAAAGCCTGTTTTGTTTTGTTTTGTTTTGTTTTGTTTTGTTTTGTTTTGTTTTGTTTTGTTTGACCTATACTGATTTGTGCTCTATGGCTGTGGTGAGGACAGCGCAAAATGAATTGTCCCTAGGAGAGGAACTGGCAGAGTCCAGTGAGATGGTAACCCCTCTCCTCAAATCTAGGAATTTTCAGTTTCCCGGTAGATTTGGGAGCTGCAAAGTATCGGATTGGGATCTGGCCCACCAGGAGGAATTTTCCCTTGACAAGAACAAGACACACAGACCTGAGAGGCCAATCATGCCCTGTTTTTCCCTCATCAGGTTATAGTCGATCTCTTCATAGACAGCCTCAGAGAAGGGGTCATAGGGTAGTCTGGAGCCTGAAAGTAAAAGGCAATGATCACTCACACAGTCTCGGCTCATACCCAGGCTGGGGTCATGAAAAGGAGAAGTGACCTAAAGGGGTCTACATGGCCTGGTTGGTACCCAGAAAGTCACCAAGAGGTGCTGACTGAGGATGAGCACTGCTGGGCTCTTTCACTGCCAGACGGTAAGTGAAAATCTCATTGTGACAGTAGACGCCATTAATCTCAGTCACCCATCCCTCCAGCCTCCTCAGCCAACTAAACACTCACCAACCATGTCAAGGAGGCATTTCATACCAGTCCTGAGGGACCCACCTCTCTGCTGTGCCCTGGCACTTCGGATCTGTCCAGCAAGAATGGCAAGGACCAGGCAGAGAAGAGCCCCCAGGATAATGCAGAGGATGACAGGCACTGAAATTCTCATAGTGCCTGTTGCAGGGCGGCGGGGAGGATCTGAATAGAAACAAAGAAGCAACAGGTATAAAATCAGGTGACCCAAAGGGCTGCTTCTCTGTAGCCTCCTGCTGTGCCCATGCTAGGGCAGGTCACCTGCTGCCCAGCTGTGGGTCCTGCTCAAGCAGCTAGAATTCAGCAGCTGGGGATAGTGCCACTCAGCTTTCCTTTAGAAAAGGCTGTGGGAGATGCTTTCTGATGAGCTGGCGTATACTGCTGATTTACCTGCTATGTGGTATCAGGGACATTAAATCCTCATTTGATGGCAGAAAGAAAGGGGGAAGAAGGAATGTTTTACCTGCTCTGGTGGGTAATGCTGTGGTTTCTGTCATACCTGCAAAAGCAAGGTGAGTCCAGATTAAGGAAGAGGCAAGTGTGAAAAACAAGGAGAACATCTTCACATCATTTGTGAGGTTCCTGCAGTCAAAATTATGAAGGGGGTGGTCACCGGGATGTACAACTGACATGTTCCTCTATCCACCTCCTTCCCAGATCTGTGTAATGAACCAAAGGACCAGTTACTAACCAGAGCAATCCACAGCAGCATCTTCCTTATGATCACAGTTTTTGCCGGACAGGGGCTTGACAGGACAGTTCCAAAGAGACAGCTCTGTTCCTTTACAGTGCACCTTCTCCCACCAGATGGGACCAGTCCCTTCCCCAAAAGCAGCTTCACTCAGAGCAGACACAGCAGATCCACAGCCCAGCTGCCTGCATACAACATTAGCATCTGCCACATCCCAGGAATCATCACAGATTGTTCCCCAAGAACCTTGGTGCCAAATCTCCACTCTGCCTGAACATCCATCCTTTCCTCCTATGACTCGTAACTTCTCCCTGTCTGCAAAACACAGAAACCTTCTGTATTGCTGAAACAGCGGGAAGATCCGTAGGGACCAATAAGGAGAAACAAAGAGGCAGAGGTACCTGAACAACTTGTAGAGTTTGGACACTCAGCAAATGTGGCTGGAGATGTTGCCTCTTTTCTTCCTGCAGAATTTAAATACTGAAGTAAATAATTTGATTATTCTCTGAAAAGAGCAAGGGAGTATAAAATGCCTGAAAATTAATAATCAAATTATTTTTTTCCTATAATATATATATGGCCTATTTAGTACTTGGTGGTTCACTGTGTGACTATTGCTGTGAATTAAATAATCTTCCTGATGACTGTGCTTTCTTTCTTCTTGTGTGAGGCAACTGCAATCCCTTTCAGGAGATCTGAATGTCATCTAGAATTCATTTCTATTTTAGTGGGAACCCACAGAGCAGGCATTAGAAATGGACCTTTAGAACTGAACTAATTCATACACTTGTCCACGGCTATTTGCAGCACGTGTGTACATGTACATATGCACTGATATGCCTCCATACATGTAGAAACACACACATGCCTCTAGACTTCTTGAGAAGTCTGATCCTAACTCAGATCTCACAGACTGACTGTGTATCATAGATTTTTGCTTTAAAAATATGCAATGGCACCCTCTTATCAGTGACTTCCTTGGGATTTCCATTGGGTAACTGCACTCAGTGACACTCATGTAGTTTTAATTCACTCATTTACATCAAGGATATAGACAAAGAAAAATGTTCGTGCCATTTGCATGAAGCTAGAAATAATATATACCAGATAACCAATGAACACGAGGTAATTACTACAATGTCCATATGTAGAATCATAGAATCGTTAAGGTTGGAAAGGACCTCTGAGATAATTGAGTCCAACCTGTAGGTTTATGTATATGTCTGGGCAGTCCTGTACAGATGCATTTCTAATTACCAGTGCAAGAAATATGGGTCTCTTCTGCTCGGTTATCACATGACTGAGGATCCCAGGGGTCTGACTGACATTGCCAGAGAAAGCTGTGTTGCTCAGTACACTCAATGTGGTCCAGCCATGTGGGCCCAGAACCTCTGCCATATTTGAAGTCTCCTGCGATTTCCCCACCATCTCCGCAGTTCAGTTGTTTGCATACAGTTATTGCAGTGAGTTGAGACATATGATTGGAGCAAATGGTCCCCCATGTCCCATTGTAGAAAACTTCTAGCCTCCCAGCACAGTCATTGCCATTCGCCAGCCTCAGAGCCAGGAACTCTAGAAATGAAGACATAAAAATGGAATTAAAGGGGCCTGATTCTGCCAGGACCTTGGCTGTGATGAGTGAAATCCAGAATCTGCTAACAATCGTGTTCATCACTCTGAATGAGAAAGTGCCAGAGGAAACCGCTCTAAAAGTGACAAAACCAAAAGTCATACAGTGATCCTCTCTGGTTAACCAGCATTCTCCAGCATCTACATCAACAAACAACAGTGATGGCCACCCCCCACAGTTGCAGGCGTATTTCTTTGGTATGTTGAAGCACAGGTGCCATGTGCTCCTCAGATTTGTTGATATTTTGGTGTGCAATGACTTGTTTACAATCATTTCGGAGCCAGCTGGAATGGCTCCCCTGCAGAAGCACAGGGCAACCCTGCAGCCTCCGGTGACTGAAACCCTGTCAGTTGTAGCCAATGCGTTTCACCCCTCACCTCTGTGAAACACCTATTTAAGAACCGTTTGAACATACATCCATTATAAACTCTACTTTACCATCATCATAGTCATAAAATACATACATTATAAACTCTACCCTTAGTCCCAGACAATAGGTATTGACATTGTAACAATGTGCACATGTAGTCAATAAAATGCTACCTCTCATTTTGGGAACCACATTATAGGAGTTAACATCATACCAATCTCAACATATATTTAGTACAAGATTCAGACCTTGTCCCTGCAAAACACATGAACAAGAACATAATTTATGAGGTAAAGTGATATTACTCTCTTCTATTTACTTTACGTAAAGGCACACATTTCATTGTTCTTTTTCCAAAGACCAACCAGTAAGTAAACCCTGCTCTTCAAATAATAGAGACCACTTTCTTAGGGATTTCAACTGTTGCAGGCTTCCCAATCCAAGCATCCTTAGGGCTGGCTGGTACTTTATCACCCTAATGAGCGCAGGTTTTCTTTTGGGCTGCATGGGTTTAAGTAAACCATTACACAGCTCTACTTTTCCAGCTGCCTGGTGATGTACCCGCTCTAGTCATTCTTGAATGGTTGTATTTTTGTAATGACTTACATTGATTCCTGCCTAAGCAGCATTCCATGGTGCCAACAGAGATGTTTGTTTATTCCTTCTAGGGTGCTACACGCATTTGCTGTCTGAGTGGGGAAAGCTTCTAGCCACCTTTGTGATGCTCTACCACTATGAGAACATAGCATCTGCCAGTGTTGCTGGGGAGGAAGGGGTTGGTCTATATAATCCACTTGCCAGGCATCTCCAAACATTCATTTCTCTCACTGTGCATACTGTTTCATCATTCATGCTGTATGTTGTGTTATTCCACAGGCATCACACTGCCTAGTTGCTTGCATTATGTCTTCCCAAGGCAAGCCTAAGCAGCCTTCTCTGTCCTTGATGCCTCGCAGCACACTTAGCAGTTTCCTAGGCTCATCTATCTAAAAATAGTTTTCCTTTATGCTTCCATCCCAAATCTCATACTGACAGGTTGAGCCAGCCGGTCAGCTTGGTTGCTGTGTTTCTCTTCTTGAGTTGCCTTTGAATTTGGGATATGTATTTAGCATGACATACTAAGCAGGTCTTTCTTCAAGCAGCTGTTGTACTACTTTCCATACTTCTGCTCAAAATGGTTTTCCTTACTGCTGCCAGTTATCACAACTTAATTCTTCAAGCCATTTCCTTACTATGTTATTCACCATCCAGGAATCTGTATACATGGGTCTGTTGATGCTCCTGAGTATGTTCCAAGGCTGTTTTCAAGGCCTTTCAAACTTCAAGTTTCCTTCGAGATGGCAGCTTCTCCTGTGGAGGCATTCCAAGGATTTCCACCTCCTGTTTCCTGCTGTGCTTTTACAGGATCCATCAGTAAACAAACTCTGTTGTTTATTTTCTGTACTTAATGCATCATATGCTAGGGCTTTGACAGCCAAAGGTGTTTGGTTTTCCTCATACTATTGATTGCTGGCCATTGACTTAGTAAATTCAACTAATCCTGGTCCGGAGCTTGAACCGATACATACAGATTGGCAAAGGGCCAGTAACCATTTTTGCCATGTAGTTGTGGTTGCTCTTCCCTCAGCGATTTTGAATCCTTGAACCTAAAATTCAGGACAGTTAGTCTAGGGCATAACCACGGGGACTGCTCTGCACTCACTTCAGTGGCGCTCAGGCACCCTCTGCATACGCAGCTAGGACTTCTTGCTCCAGAGGGAAGTAATTTTCTGCTCCTTTGTGGCTCTGACACCAGGGTGCCAACAGTATCTCTCATCTCTTGAGATGCTCAGTGCCACAAACTCCGTATGATGCTTTTCTTTCCTGCATGTGTATATAACAAGTTTTTTACATTGCTACCTACCCGTATTGGTCCTAATGCCATGGCATGGACTGTCTCCTGCTGATCAGCTCCAACGCTTGCTGGTGTTCCTCTTCCCACTCAAAATGAGGCTTATTTCAGGTCACTTGATATGTGGGTTTGGTCGATTGGCTGTCACCAGGGATGTGCGTACATCAAAATCCAGTGATGCCCAAGAAAGCCCGGGTTGTTGTTTAGTGTGTGGAGGTCTATGGTGTTTATCCAAGCAATTTGGCCAGCTGTGTGTATCTGCATCCATTTTGCATGCCTAAAACCTGTATATCTTGAGGGGGCCTTTTTACTTTGGAGTGCTTAATGCCAAATCCAGCACTGAGAAAGGTGATGATTACCTATAGCCCTTTACTTAGTACTGCTGGAGTTGTTCCTCCAATCAATACATCAGTAAGGTAGAGGAAAGTTCTTTGGAATTCTGTTGCTTTAAATTTTGGTGGATGGTGCCATGGCAGACAGCAAGGGCTGTGTTTCCACCCTTGGGACAGCTGGTTGCAGATGTACTGCACACCACTCCAGGTGCAGACAAATTGAGGTCTTTGTTCTTTGACCAGTGGGATTGAAAAAAAAAGCATTTGCAGTATCAGTTATAGCATACGAGGTATATTTTTTAGCTTCTAGCTCATACAAGAGCTGCAACATGTCTGGAACTGTAACAGCTAATGGGGGTGTGACTTCATTCAGAGCTCTGAAGTTTATTGTAAACCATCATTCTCCAGCAGACTTCCATACAGGTCAAACAGGACTGTTGTAGGGTGACTGTGTGTTTAAGAGCACCCCTTGTTTTTCCAGGGGAACGATTATTTGGGGGGATTTTATTGATGGCTTCTTGGTCAGTTTGATACTGCTTTCAGCAAATTACTTGGACTGCCAAGGGACTGACACCTGAATCTGTTTAAGCAAATTCAGCAAAGTTTGGGTGATTAGAGAGCCCTGGGGAGTCCCATAGCTGGTTTTCACCTGTGCAAGCCACGCTGCCTATTCCAAAAACCCCGAAGCCTTTCTGTCCCATCCATCCATCTCCGGTGGTGAAGAAAGTCAATGTCAAGGATGAAAGGGGCAGTAGGGTCAGTGGCAGCAAGTAAGGTGTACTAAACCCATCTATTCAAGCTTAGGTTCCCTTCCTCCAGAGCTGGGCATGTTTCTCCTTCAGTTACTCCAAGAACTATTTGTTTATCACTGCTACACAGAGAGGACAATAAGGTGCACTGGGTGCTGTTACCGTTAGGTATCGACTAGCGCACAACATTGTTGAGGCAAGGGTGTCTGGCTACCTTATCTGGACAGTCTAATAACTTTGGTTAGCTTCATCCACTGCCAGGCCAGGGGAGAACCCCCCTGATGCAGTAATTTCAAATCAGTTGACAGAGCAGCATTTGGTCCAGAACTGGGGGTAGCAGAAGGGAATGGTTTAAATAAGCTCTCACCTCTCTCCTGTGCTCACAATGCTAGGTCTATGAAGGGCTTTTCCTCCCAGTTTCTCATATTGTCTCCCTTTTCTTTCAGATACATCCTTAAGTCTCACTGTGTAGACAGATTTCCAATATCAGAATCAAGGCTTTGAAGTCACTACATTATTCCAGTCCCAGGGCACGCCAGGTACTAGTGCTGCCAGAGTGTCTCCCGCATTTACTGTCTGCTGTCATGGGCAAAACAGTTTCCACTTGGGAAATTTGACTTAATTTTATTTTTTGCACTTAACATAATCTTAATTATTGCTTTGGGTAATGAGGAAAGAAAAGAAAACATTAACAATTAAACAAACACCTTTGATCTACTCCATTAGTCCTAATTTCCTTTGTTTTCCCTCCCAGTTCCTTCAGTGAGGGTGACAGTGCAGGAGGTTGTGTTTTTTTCTGCTGCTCCTTGCTTCCTATTAATTTTCCTCTATTCAGGCATTGTACCTGCCCCATTGTGGGTCCTTCACAGTCTGCAGTCCCTTCAGGAGTGTATCTGTTCCAGTGTGGCTTATCTACAGGCCACAGCCCTGTCAGAGGCACACCTCCTCTGGCATGGAAACCATGTCTCCAGCCATGTTCCCAGTGGTGTCTTTTTCGACTTCTTAATTTTTCCTCTCTCTTGCAGCTGCCACTCTGTCTTAAATACGCATGAGCAAAGCCACCATATGCTCCTCTGATTGGTTGATGCTTTGGTGCACAGTAGGTTGTTTCCATTGGTTTCAGAGCCAACTCTAACTGACTGTAATGGGCATATGGCAGTTGATGACCTCCTCCCACACAAGGAACACCCACAGCCCCTTGCTGTGGAAATCTTTAAAGAAACCCTTCAATTTACCCCCCAAATATCCCACCCCACCAAACACTTTTTTTTTGTGTGTGTATGTTAATGCAAAATAAGGACTCTGTAGACCCTTTGCATCTTAATGGGACCAAGGGGATGTGCTGACCAACTATGCTTGTAGTCAAGAGAGCAAGAGGCTGTCCAAGCAAGTCTCCACTATTCTCTGCTTCCCCTTCATGTAACCCTCCCCTTTCAACCCACAGGCTCAGAAAAGGATTTTCTGAACACACCTGAGCACAGGACTCCAGCATCCTCTTTGTGTTGGCAGTTGTGCTGGCCCCATGCCCTAGAGGGACATTCCCAGAGATCAGATTCAGCCCCAGTGCAGTTCACATCATCCAGCCAGATCTGTCCGGAGCCTTCACCATAATGAGCAGAGACAAATGCCTTGATGGCATGTCCACATCCCAGCTGTTTGCAAACAACATTAGCATCTGATGGATCCCAGTTGTCATCACAGATGGTGCCCCAGATGCCATCATGATAAAGCTCTACTCTACCAGCACAGCGGTTTGTTCCATTCACCAGCCTGATCTGTTTGCTACCTGCAGTAAGAAAACCCAGATGTCAACATGCAATATAACAATAATGCACAGGTCAGTGTAATGGCTGTATGTTTAAAGCACTTTTAAGGCATCATGTTCTTGTTATATTCCAGTTCTTCTGTTATGGTTTCTTGGGCAGAACTCCTGTGATGCTAAAACTGCATAAAGGGAAAGGCTTACCGCTGCATCAGGTAAATGTTTGAATAACTCCTGTGAGATGTTGCAAACAAGAAGGAGTGTCTAGTCATACTAGGTGTATGCAGAGATCACCTGATCTTAGAAATCTGGAGAAGCTGTTTTCTATCTAAACTAATTTAGTTAGACAGAGACAGAGAGTTTCTGTTACAGACGGGTTACAAAATAAGAGAAGAGTAGAAACAGTTCTAATTTACTTTAGAAAGGCTACAGGTATCTATAAATATAGAGATAAAATAAACAAAATAAAACCTATGTAATTCCCAGGTGACAGTCAGAATGTGTGGCAGTCATGGCCAAATTAGTGTTCTTATGGCTTCTGTATTCTATTATTTCTTTTTGATTCCACAAGAATTTCTTTAAGAAATTCAGGTGAAGAAAGCATTATGTAAAGTACACTTGCTTCCTTAACTATCATTTGTCCCTTAGAGTATGCAAGCAGGTGGGTATCACAAGCTCAGACCCCTGCCTATTTAAGATCTGTAAGACCACAGCACAAGGTGGGCTAGAGGCAATCCTATGAAGCATTCTGTACCTTTCGCACAGTAACTCACCTGAGCAAATCACTCCAACGTCTTCAGCAACTCCCGTTGGCACTGTCTGAGAATGGGAGGTCTTACAGAGCATCAGCTGAGTCTCATTTCCAGCACACTGGACACTTCTTAAGCCAACAAGACCCATGCCTCGCTCAGACCTTGGAAGGTAATAGGCTTTCTTGGCAATTCCACACTGGAGCTGTCTGCATACCACATGAGCATCCTTGATGTCCCAGTCATCATCCAGGACTCTGCTCCACATGCCATGGAGTAAGATCTCAACTCGCCCATCACAGCGGCTCTCACCACCTGCGAGTCTGAGTGATTCAGCAAGACCTGGGCTCAAGAGAGTTGGAAAATGTATTGAATGACACCTACTGCTCTTACTGCAGTAGAAATAACATGCAGGAGAGAGATGGAAGACAAATTTCTCTGTTGGTAAAAAAATAATTCTCACCACTGGTTAAGGAGACAGCCTCTGTTCAGGCTTTGTTTGCTTTCATGCACAAAAGGGTCTGCAATGGGAAGTGAGAAAGGCTTCCCCAGCTCAAAGACTAGATCCTGTGAGGAGCCAGGCACATCTAAACAATGTGAAACCCTCTACTAAATGAAGTTTCTATGCTGAAACCAAGGTTGGAGGGGTGGGAGAAAGGAAAGGGCATTGAAGACCGGCTGACATACCAGGCTTGCTTGGCAGAGATCACCAACGCTGTTTTGGTCTGAAGTTGCACTACCCATAAAAGACCGCTTCTGACTTACCTGAGCAAATAACAGTGGCTGCTTCTCTGGCTGAACAGGTTGGGTTGCCCAAAGTCACTTGAGCACAATCCCACAGGCAGGACTCTGTCCCTTCACAGTGAAAAGCATCTCTCCATACATGCCCATTGCCATCCACAAAACGGTCTCCTGTCTGGATTGACTTTGCGTAGCCACAGTTCAGCTGCTGACAGAGAACGCTGGCAGCTTGCAAATCCCAGTGGGAGCGGCAGAGTCTTCCCCATGTGTCTCCATGGCGGATCTCCACTCTGCCAGAGCATGCAGTGCCATTCACCAACCTGCCCCCTGGGCACCCTGAATATAAGAGAAAGTGAGTACTGAGATGTCATGTTCGTAACTGCTCATAGGCATGACCTGAAAGTGACTGGGAAATGGGAATGAGTGTTCCTTAGCATTCAGTAGTAAAAATGACTCCACTGGGCCACTGGAACTTCTGTACTCATAACTAGAATTCAGTCCACCCTGTTTTACTGAGAAGAATGACTAGAAATCAGGATCTAGTCCCCTTTGCAATTTTTAAACTCAGGGCACTAGGTTTCATGGGTCTGGGTGAACCAATACACCTTAATTGTTCTGACCAGCCTCACCTAGGGCCTCCAGCTATGCACCCTTGGGCTACTGGTCCAAGGCCTCACTTAAACCTGGACCAGACCTTCAGTCCTTGCCTCAACTATGTGACTGGTGTAACTGTCCCCAGTCTTGTCTCCTGTTACTCCTGACTGTACTCTCCAGCTGGACCCTACAACTGATTGATTACTTTGCCTTGTCTGGGACTGTCCGTAGACCTTGTTATCAGTACCTTCCTCTGTCCCCTGCGCAGATGCTTTGGATTGTGCCTGTGTTGTCCTCACTCTCTACCCCAGCCCATCCTACCTTGTGGAGCAGCCCTGTTCTTGATGTTCCCTGACACTAGGAGCATTTCACAGAAAGCAGCCTTATGGTACAGGTGCAGTGCAGCCTCAACTCCTAGAAATGCCTGTCGCAGCAGGCAAAAGACAGAGCTTGGCTCCACAGACACCCTCTGGATTTTGGGTCCACATTTTTCCTCAAAGAAGGAGTTTTTCAGTTCTCCTCTTAGACCTTTCCGCTGCTCACCTGAACATACCACGCGAGCGTCTTTTCCAGCAGGGCATTCATCATGACCTAGCACACTCACAGGACAGTCTCTCAGGCGTGAGCCATTCTTCTCGCAGCTGAATGTGCCGTTCCAGACAGATCCATTTCCTTTCCCGAAGGACTGCCCACCTGGTATCAGTAGGGCAACTCCACAGTCCAGCTGCTGGCAGAGGGCATTGGCAGCTGGTAAATCCCACAGGTAGTCACACAGGGTTCCCCATGTGCCTCCATGAAGAAGCTCTACTCTCCCTGAACATGTGGTACTGCCATTTGCCAGCCTGTACCCACCATAGCCTGCAGGAAGAATAAAGGAATTAGCGGTTACTTTTTTTTTTTTTTTTTGTGCTATTGCACTGAAAATTGTAAGAGAGATCTAGCTGTGAGGAACTAGCTGCAAGGAACTAGCACTCACTATGTCGCAGGTTACTGGGAAGCATGTTAGAGCAGGATGCTCATAAGCCAGCTCTGGAAAAAAAAGTCTTTGCTGTCCATGTGTAGCCTGCACTACACGACTAAAAGTCTTTTGACTCTTTAAGTTCAGTTTCTCCTCCTCTGCTCTGCTCTCTCTTTCCCCCACAATACTGCTGTTACCTTGCAACATCTTTTCTTGCAGAGGCAGTTCCAGCATTGCCTTGTATTTGGAGCATGTGAGAAACTCAGAGTAGGAGCTACTGGTAGCACTCTCTCAGTAGTTGGTCATCTCACATTACCCAGCAAGCAGCAACTGCAGTGTGCAATTCTCAACTTTCATCCATGCCACAGCATAAGGCTCTGAACACAACAGGCCATGCCCATCAGCGTATTCACAACAATTTAAGTGCAGCATGGGTAGGACTGTAGTGTCTTACTGCCAGCCCCATGCAGTCCCTCTGTCTTCTCACACTGTTACTTCTTACCCCTGCCTGGTCCTTGCATCATACTCCCCCTCATGAGACCTGGGTTTCTGCTCTGAGCTGTGACTCTTGCAAGATGGAGGCAGGAGCCAAGACCCATCGGTTACTGATACCTTAACTGGTCCGTTTGGCTTCCACAGCTCCCCAGCCAGTGCTGGGATCACCAGATCACCATGGCCGGTGGGACAGTGTCCAAGGCAGTCTTGAAACAGACTGCAGCCCTTTGAGTGGGAAAGGGACATGAACTGCAGGCCTTTCCAGGCTTGTTTTGTGACAGGGTGTTGCCAGCAGCTCTGCCCCATGTTCAGTTTACCCCTTTTGATTTCTGCCTTCAGGAAAAAAGTTGTGTTTGCTAGGTGTAATCATCACTTTTGTAGTGGGTAGCAATGCGTTAGGTGTATTTAGAGCCCCCAGCAACCACAACTGTATGGAGTTCTTAAATAATGTTACCTGGCAGTCACAACTAAAGTCATCCAGGCCTCTGACATTTTTTTCTTTTTTTTTCTTTTTTTTTTAAATAACTTAAATTTGTAACTTGTGCCTCCTTTGACCTTTTGGAGGTATTGTACCTCTCCCAGTTTTATAGTCAACAGAAGTGCCAGGGATTAACATACACTCTGGCAGCACAGAAAATAAATTCATTTCTCCATGCTCCTGCTTGCCTGCTCTGGCCATCTTTCCTTTTATGTATATGAGAAAGACATGGAAGGAATTCTCAGCACTACTGAGTGCATACCTCTAGTAGCATAAAAGAAATTACAGCCCTTTTGAGATTCGCATCCCTGGTGCAAAATTGAACTGGTTAGAACAGCCCATGTTAAATGCAGACTCTCAGGAGAATGAATGAGAGATTGTGGGGCTGCTCTTTACTTCCTGGCCTTCCCTGGATGGCTCAAGGCATGATAGGGGAAACACCCAAGAACCCTGAGGACCACAGAGATGTACAGAGGCTCTGAACTGTGGGTTGACAGGAAGAAGACATATAGGACACATGTAAATTACGTCCATCAAACCAAAGCCTCACCTGAACATACAACAGTGGCATCATGAGAGCATGTCTTAGTATGGCGCAGCGTCCTGGGGCAGTGTGCAAGGTGAGTCTCATTCCCTGCACAATGAAACTCTTCTTGCCAGATCAGTTTATGGCTGTCTCCAAAGTGAGTTCCTCTCAAGATAGCCACAGCCTGGCCACACTGTAACTCATTACATATAACAGAGGCAGTTTTGAAATCAATGTGTGAAAAACAGACCGTAGACCAAGTTTCTTCTTGCTTTACTTCCAGATCTCCTGAGCAGGCAGTATCCCCTCCAGTCAGACGCAGCCCAGAGAAACCTGGAAAAAAAACCCAAGAAATCCAGCATCAAGGGTTGGTTGTACTGACCTAATTTAATAACTCCCATACCTTCATGGGCAAGACACATGTCACTTCTCTGTGGCCCACTGACACTTTGGCAATAACCATTGTGGCAATTCCTGTATGCCACTGACGAGAGAAAATGGTGTGTGGGAATGCTTATTTCTTAGTATGTGAAAATGCTAAATCCTTGGGAAGCTACAGAAGGAGGAAAGTTTTGAACATTTGCCAATGCTTCAGAAGTAGCAATCCCCAAATAAATAAATAAATAGACATTTACTAGTGTGTGTCCGCGAGACTTAGTTATTCAAATCAATAGGAAGCTGAAGCACCCCAGAAAGAGCAAACGGGAAATGGTGCACCCAACTTCAGAAAAAGCTAAAAAGCCAGTCTGGAGATCTACAGGGTTTTCATCCTCACTTTGGTACCTGGGAAAAACATGGAGTGAGCCCTCCTGGAACACACTTCTGGGCACAAAAAGGTGAATGGGAAGAGTCAGCATGGATTTACCAAGGGTAAATCGTGCCTGCGTGACCTTACTACTTTCTCTGATAAAAGCGACTGGATTTGTGGATGAGGGGAGACCAGCACATGTCATTTACCTCACATTCAGCAAGGCCTTTGACACTGTCTTGCACAATATTCTTGTGTCCAAACTAGGATGTTAAGTCTGGGTGGGTGGACAACTACATGGTTAAAAAGCTGATTGGATAGTCAGGCGCAGAAAGTAGTGATTAGTGGTTTCCAGTCTACCTGGAGGCTGGCAACAAGCGGAACACCACTTGTTGGGTCTTTCCTGGGACCTGTTCTGTTCAGCATCTTTACCAACAACCTAGAGGAGGTGATGGAGTGCACTCTTACCAATTAGGGAGGTAGGGGAAGATAACCCCAAGGGCAGAGCTGCCATTCAGAGGGACCTAGACAGACTGTATTAATGGGCTAACAGGAATCCTATAAAAATCAAAAAGGACAAATGTGAAGTCCTGAAGCTGGAAAGGAAAAACCTCTTGCAGTGGTAATTTATCCAAAGAGCAAACCCAAGCACATCTTGAAGAGGAAGGCAGCCAAACAGACATGGGATTTGTTTGCCATTGCAGACTGTCCTGTCTTAGCTTACATGAAGATCTGGAGAAGAGGGGCAGTCGTATGGCGTAACACAGCATTTTCTTGCTTCTCCATCTACATCTACGTCTAGCCCCCGTTCCTGGTCAAAGACAAGTTTAGTACTGCTCCCCTGTTGCCTGGGAGAGCTGTGGGAGAAACAAATAGTGTTTCTTTTTCTGTTCTGTGTCATTTACTATGTCTGCTTCCATTCTATGTCATTGCTGTGCCCCAGCAAAGAGGACATACACTTGTAGTCAGCAGAAGACTTAATGCTGGCGCAACTTGCTTTGGCTGAGTGGAGACCATGGAGAAAGTGTTACCTCTGTACAGTACTTGGCTTTATCCAGCTAGGACAAAGTTTGATCTCAGCCTTGTAGCATTTTTCTACTATACAAGGTTGGATGCCTTCTTACCTGAGCAGATCACTCCAGTATCAAAGTAATGAGGGCAGGTAAAAGCACCCCATCCTGGATGTGAGCAGTTCCAGAGAGTGGATTCATCACCACGGCAATCAACTCGATACAACCATGTTGGTCCAGATCCTTCTCCAAAAGGAGCTCGATTGAGGGCCTTAACAGCAGATCCGCATTGTAGTTGCTTACAAACAACCTCAGCATCTTCTATGGTCCAGTCACCATCGCACACAGTTCCCCACTTCTCCTCATGTTTTACTTCCACTCTCCCAGAGCAGGGGACAGTTCCATTTGACAGCCTCAATTCATCAGCACCTTCATACACAGAGACAGAGCAAGGTTATGGAAAGGACAGTGCCTAATCATGATTATCTATTGCAGATGGTTAATGAGAGTATTATTATTCTTAATTTACTCTTAAATCAGACTTATTTCGTTCACCTTTCTAAATACTCCAACTTAAATTTTTTTGCAGGGAGTTATGTCCGTATTTACAAATTTGAGCTAACTGTACTGCTAAAATGTAAGTTATTTCTAATGACAGGTGAGCTTTCTCTTCTTCTGACCTATCAGGGCTGGGAAATGCTGAGTAATGTCCCTGCTGTGTGATTCACAAAGCCTTCAACAGAAACTCCTCCTTTCTCTTTGTTGTTCTGCCCTAACGATATCCAGCCGAAAATGTTCACTGGGCACCACTTTCTTCATTCCTGTGTTCAGTATGGTGTGAAGAAGCAATTTCCGTTGTATTGCTTTACAGTGTTGGACTGCTACTATAGATGCTTCAAAGATTATACAGTAGCTTAGCACAGGGACTTAAAGGCTAGAAAACACAGGGAGAATTTTGTTACATTCAAATGCAGGAATGATGGTGGGACACAGAAGCAGTCCTTAGGAAGCCAAGCTACACAAAGGTCTGCTAGTATCCAAGAAACACAGGGGAATGGGTCCGAGTCTGTGTCTTACACAGACACAGTAAACACTGGAAAAACTGAAATAGGTAGCCTAAGATGTAATGGCACATAAAGAAAAAAAGTGGACTTGTTCAGGAATTGTCTCAAGTTTTTTTTCCCAGTCAGAAATTTTAAGGTAACAGTTTTGGAACATCTTTTCATAAAAAAGATTCTTTACTTGCAGAAAGGTTCATATCTGCTTGAGTAAAAAGCATACACAGACTCAGAGAATCATAGAACATGTTGAGTTAATACTTTGAATTGACATAGACAATGATTTTCTGTAGATGTTTGTGAAACAAAAAAAAAACCCAAACCTTCTGCCAAATTCCGTCACAGTCACTGTTGTAATTAAACAGCAACACGAATGGCATTCATTTGTTGGGTTATGTGATAGAAAGCTTGGCTCCACATACAAAGGACAACAGACGAACAATGGCAGGTGGGAGAAGCCCAATAATCCAGTCAAGGCCCTGCCCTGCCCCCTTCTAGTGCTCTCCCAGCAGAGCGATCAGCCCCATAGTCCGGGTGTGAAGCCCATCAGATGAATCAACATGAGGGCTTTCCATGTCACTTTAGAGACTGAGGGGGTTACTGCCTAGAGGGTATTGGACACCCTATGGGATGCAAGAGAAGAGCATCTTGGAATTGCACAACACTTATTATGGGATATTTAGGAAAGGAATCAAAGGTGGGGAAAGGGAGGAATCAAGGATGTTTGGGTAGGAGCAAGTGTGGGAAAATACATGGGTAAGTGGATAAAAGGACTGGAGTCAATGGGCACAAACTGAAACACAGGAGTTTCCATCTGAACATCAGGAAACACTTTTTTACCATGAGGATGACTGAGCACTGGAACAGGTTACCCAGGGAGGCTGTGAAGTTGTCTTCCTTGGAGATATTCAAAAGCCATCTGGACATGGTCCTGACAACCGGCTCTAGGTAGCCCTGCTTGAGCAGGGAGGTTGGACCAGGTGACCTCCAGAGGTCCCTTCCACCCTCAACCATTCTGTGATTCTGTGAAAAGCAGCCAGTGGTGGGTAAGCAGGCTTCTAGTCAGTATGCTTGTCTGGCTATGCCTTGCACCTAATCAGCACTGCCCATTTTATCTTGTTATTAAAACCTATTTCTAACTGATTTCCTGGGTGAGGTGGCTTTATTTGCTGTGCATGTGTTTGTATGGAGTTCTAAGTGCCAGCAACTGGAGCTGGACCACAGGTCGTAGAAGCACGTGTCTTTGGTGCTGTACTGGTTTTGACTGGGATAGAGTTACATTTCTTCATAGTAGCTTGCATGGGGCTATGTTTTGGATTTGTCATGAAAACAGTGTTGATAACACAGGGATGTTTTAGTTATTGCTGAGCAGTGCGTACACAGCATCAAGGCCTTTTCTGCTTCTCACCCCACCCCACCAGCGAGTAGGCTGGGGGTGCCCAAGAAGTTGGGAGGGGACACAGCTGCGACAGCTGACCCCAGATGACCAAAAGGAGAGTCCATGCCGTATAACGTTGTGCTCAGCAATAAAAGCTGGGGGAAGAAGGAGGAAGGGGGGATGTTCAGAGTTATGGCATTTGTCTTCCCAAATAACCGTATAGGCGTGATGGAGCCCTGCTTTCCTGGAGATGGCTGAACACCTGCCTGCTGATGGGATGTAGTGAATGAATTTCTTGCTTTGCTTTGCTTGCATGTACAGATTTTGCTTTACCTATTAAACTGTCTTTATCTCAACCCACGAGTTTTTCTCACTTTTACCCTTCCGAATCTCTCCCCCATCTGTGACTGTTCACTCAACTCCTGCTCAGATTTTGACTAACAGAGCTCATGCTAAGGCCTGATGTATGCTGGGAGCAGGGCCACTAGGTCAAAGGGAGAGCACCATGGGGGTGGGACAGGTGCCCAGAAAGAGCTAAAGGGCCATTATGCAGCCATTATCACCTGCAGAGTGCTGGCTCCTGCAGCCACTGCCTTATGTCTGGCAGTTTCTTCAGAATCTGCTAACTTATGGAAATGGTATAGACCAAACTTCGGAGCTGGAAGGTATAAAACATCAATTTACCCAAAAAGCCTTTGAATCCGATGCAACAGCAGCTGGACTGCTGAGGCGTTCATGCTTCCCTGTGTGATACTGGGGATGCCCACACCGTGAAGAAGGAAGGATGAGCACTCGCACCATCGGCTAGGTAACTAATTCTTTTTTTTTTTTTCTCATAAGTTCATGAATTAAGAGTTATGGGTTATAAGTTATGAAACCTTATGAATTGAATGGTGAATGGCTGATCGAATTTGGCAGGAGCATGCCAGATGGCAAGCTTCTTGTAAGTTAAAGAAGGAAAAAGGGAAAGCTGTTATGTGCTTGCTACCGGGCAGTTGCCTTAGAGCAGCAATGGATATGATTGATGTGTTGAAAGAGGAAAATGTATGGTTGAAAAAGGAAAGTGGAGAAAAGGAAAATGGAAACAATACTTGGAAGTAAAATGTAAGCAATTAGAAATGCAAAATAGACTGCTTGAGTCAAAACTTCAACCCCAGATAGCTGCAGAAGCTGAAGAGCAGAGGAAGAGGTTGTTGAAAACTAAAATGTATTGTGTCATTTGTGACTGATTGGGATGGGGATATCTGGACAGAAGCAGACCTGCGTACCCCACCTCAGGACAAGGTGAGAATGAGGATCCCCCTTGGCACCCGTAATCAAGACTGAACAGCAGAGCACACCCGCGGGGACACAAAACCCACCTCCCTCCACAACAACTACTGGAGGGTTTACTGCCCTAGAATTAAGAGATCTGGAAGAGAGATACCGAGCTAACACAGGGGAAACACCTGTGGACTGGCTAGCACCGATCTGGATGGCTGGAGCCAACCAGCTCTGCCTCACCCTGGCTGAAGCTCGGTTGTTGGCATTAGGCCCGGGAATCTAGTTAGGTACTGTGGGGACAAATATTACCAGTCCTGTACGGGCTTGCACTTTGTGCTGGGGACTCACTATCCATCCCGCTGACTGTGGGGAGAAAAGTGTGTGGCTCTGGAACTTGGCAGCCAGCCTGCAAACTACCCTGCTGAAAACTGATCTTTTAGCTGATTTAGAAGGACCAGCACCTGCTGCCCTGGGTGCCGGACAACCCTCTCCCGCAGAACCGAATCCCTAGGAGGTGATTTGTGAGCCTGTACACTTCCGACCCATAATAAAGGGAGCTGAGGAGATGTTGAAATCTTTAGCTTTAGCCATTAAGACAGGCTTAAAAGGTATTACTTTCCAAGAGGGCCTTCAATGTATGCTAGCAGATTTACCACTATACGCCCCACAGGATAAAAACCAAGGGAGAACCTCAGCTGAAGTAAAGGTATATAGAAAAGAAGCTGCCTGTCTCCATGCAAAAGACAAAAGTAAAAAGGGGAAATTGGGAATCACCCTCAATTACTACTGAGCCTAAGAGATTATGGAAAATGTGTTTAAATAAGGGGCGCTCTGAGTCAGTTAAATGGGCTGCCAACTCCCCTTCTATGGCAACTGGCCAGCTTTTCCTCATTCACTTCTCATGACAGTTCTCTGGGACCTGTGTGAGAAGATGAGGGTGACACCATATGATTTAAAATGATAATAACTAGGGAGCCAGAGGATGCAAGGGCTGTGAGCTCAGGGATATACCCAATTCTATCCACACTAAACCTTGCCATGAATATGCGGGAAACTAGCGGTGGGACTTGGTTCAGTGGCAGTACTGGTGGCTGCTAAGCCCACTGCTAAGGACCCAAGTCCAGAGATGATGGTCACAGTTAATGATTTCTACCTTACAGCAGTCCTCATTGACACAGGAGCCCAAATAACAAGATGGTAGATAACGACATGTATAAAGGACAGCCCCCGCTTAGCAAGCAGTTGGTTTCTAGCGTAGGTGTTAACGGGACAATCACTACCCACTCACTGGTCAGGGCTAAACTAATTTTGTCTAATGGACAGACACTCCACCCAACCTTACTTTTAGGTTCCTGTAATATATTAGATAGGGATGTATTGAAGGGTCAGTCATGGGTGGACTCATGGGGGAAATGGGAAATAGGGACACCACCGTCTTTGCCCCACAGCTTACCTCCTACAAATGCATCCCTGACTGTTAATCTGCTGCAAACAGCTGCTCCTTTACCCCATAGCAAGGTAGTCATATTCCATAGTACAAGTTACCTTCTGATGCTGTTCGTCCTGTTAGTGAATTGATAAAGGAGCTGGAAGAATGTGGAATAATTGTCAAGTCTCATTCTCCCTACAATTCTCCTGGCCAGTAAAGATATCTAATGGCAAGCAGCAACTAACGGGAGATTACAGAACCTTGAATACTGCCACTGAACTGCTCACTGACCTGTTCCCAGTATAAATGATATAGTCAATTTTCTTAACGAACAATCCCCTGTGCTGACCAACACCAGCAGGACGCTTTGAATACCTCTGTGTGCCATCCAAAAGATCATGTGAGAATTCAACACCCATCATTCAGAAAGCGCTGCGTCACTTTGCAGCACTTTTGAGGGAAAGGAATATGGAAAACTGTGGATGCTGTTGGAGTGACATTAATCATTACTGAGGCTTGGATATGAGCCAAGACGTAGGTCTTCTTTCCCTCTGCCTAGGAACTATTGAACTCCTGGACGAATAAGTGAAAAGCTGTCATTCAACCTGCATACTATGGAGAGTATCCATCTAGAAACTACACTAAACATTCCCTGGAACTGTGTTAATACTTTCTGTGGTGAGGTGTTATCACTGGAGATAATGTTGATAACATCTAAAAAGACAAGAGCCTTCATGCACTGGACAATTCTAATCCTCACATTACGACATCTGGGATTCTATCCCATAAATGTTCATGCACAATGCAATAACCAAATAAATCCACAGAAGTTGGTAAGCTCTGCTGTAACATGGACAGTGAGGCCCAACATGTCAGATGTCCCAACACGTCAGATCAGTGCTGGTGGAATTCTGGCCTACAACTTGGTCCTGACCAATATAGGACACAAAATATACTCTCAAATAGAAGTACTGGAATCCTTAATCACCAGCTGTTAAAAAGCAGAGCCCCAGTGTTGGTGGGGAAAAACAAGTGACTATTACTATCAAACATGATACAGTCCAGATATTGTCAGAATTGCAACAGAAATTGAACAAACTGCTGGACATCACTGGTACTGATATTGATAAACTTAGGTCACTTTACCCTAACAATACTACTGCATTGCGAAACAGGATATCTCTGTCTCAGAACAAAAAAACCCAAAGTGAATGATAATCTGCTCTGTTAACGCCTGTGAAGGACTGCTTAGTGTTGCCAAATTTAAGTGAAACTAGAGGAAAGGTAATTCCAGCAGGGGGAGATCACAACCACCAACTCAAAGACCACTCACTCAAGAAACCTGTCAACCCAAAAGGTTAAGGAAGTAAAGGTCTCAAAAATTAGAGCAGGCATGTGTAGTTATTTAACCATTCATTTAACAGAATTGATTAAATATGTTAATATATTGTGTATAAATAATTGTTAGTTTACACCAACGGTGTGCTGGTTTGTACCTTGCACCCGTATCTGCGCATTTATGTAATAAAGGAAAATACCTCGACCCTTTGTGTAAATTGGGTGATGCACACCAGGTAAGGGACCCAAGTTTTTAGGGCAACAATATGACATTTTTATGGGATATACACTGGCATATTGCGTCTTATGTTACATCCTATGGTCATTGTATTGTGTTCTATTTTATTAGTTTTGTTATTAGTATGCTTGTATATATGTGCTTATCGCTTGTCTCAGCGTGTTGAAAGCATGCACCATCAATTGTTACCCGATTACAAACTGTGGAGCTAGACTTCAGTGAACGTGCTCAGAACTTTCCCCTACCCTCACCCCCGGCAAGGCAAGAGGAGTAAGAGTACCTCTACTTGCCAAGGCAATGGGTTTGCTAGACGTTCGGTCTATACCAAGGGGTGGAATGTGACTGTTCACACAACTCCTGCTCAGATTTTGACTAACAGAGCTCATGCTAAGGCCTGATGTATGCTGGGAGCAGGGCCACTAGGTCAAAGGGAGAGCACCATGGGGGTGGGACAGGTGCCCAGAAAGAGCTAAAGGGCCATTATGCAGCCATTATCACCTGCAGAGTGCTGGCTCCTGCAGCCACTGCCTTTTGTCTGGCAGTTTCTTCAGAATCTGCTAACTTATGGAAATGGTATAGACCAAACTTCGGAGCTGGAAGGTATAAAACATCAATTTACCCAAAAAGCCTTTGAATCCGATGCAACAGCAGCTGGACTGCTGAGGCGTTCATGCTTCCCTGTGTGATACTGGGGATGCCCACGCTGTGAAGAAGGAAGGATGAGCACTCGCACCATCGGCTAGGTAACTAATTCTCTTTTTTTTTTTTCTCTCATAAATTCATGAATTAAGAGTTATGGGTTATAAGTTATGAAACCTTATGACCTGAATCAGTGAATTCACATGACAAGCTAGTCTGGGCAAAGGGAAAATAGAAACCTCCTTTCAGGTAGTGGCAGAGAGCGATGAGGGCTCCCCTCAGCCTCCTCTTCTCCAGGCTAAACAACCCCAGCTCCCTCAGCCGCTCCACATAAGACTTGTGCTCTAGACCCTTCACCATCTTCATTGCCTGTCTCTGGACACACTCCAGCACCTCCATGTCCTTCTTGTAGTGAGGGGCCCAACACTGAACACAGGACTCGAGATGTGGCCTCACCAGTGCCCAGTACAGGGGCACTCTCACCTTCCTGATCCTGCCGGCCACACTGTTCCTGATACAAGCCAGGATGCCATTGGCCCTCTTGGCCACCTGGGCACACTGCTCATGTTCAGGCGGCTATCAACCAACACCCCCAGGTCCTTTTCCGCCAAGCAGCTCTCCAGCCACTCCTCCCCACACCTGTAGCATTGCCTGGGGTTGTTGTGACTGAAGTGCAGGACCGGGCACTGAGCCTTGTTGAACCTCATACAGTTGGCCTGGGCCCAATGATCCAGCCTGTCCAGGTCCCTCTGTAGGGCCTTCCTGCCCTCCAGCAGATCAACGCTTCCACCCAGTTTGGTGTCATCTGCAAACTGACTGAGGGTGCCCTCGATCCCCTCATCCAGATCATCAATGAAGATATTGAACAGGACCAGCCTCAGCACTGAGCCCTGGGGAACACCACTCGTGACCGGCCGCCAACTGGATTTGACTCCATTCACCACCACTCTCTGGGCTCGGCCGCCCAGCCAGTTTTTAACCCAGAGTGCACCCATCCAAGCCGTGTGCAGCCAGCTTCTCCAGGAGAATGCTGTGGGAGACTGTCAAAGGCCTTACTAAAGTCCAAGGAGACAACATCCACAGCCTTCCCCTCATCCACTAATCGGGTCACCTTGTCATAGAAGGAGACCAGGTTAGTGAAGCAGGAGCTCCTTTTCATAAACCCATGCTGGCTGAGCCTGATCCCCGAGTTGTCCCACACATGCTGCGTAATGGCACTCAAGATGATCTGTTCCATGACCTTCCCTGGCACCGAGGTCAGGCTGACAGGCCTGTAGTTCCCCGGATCCTCCTTCTGACCCTTCTTGTAGAGGGGCATCACATTTGCTAGGTTCCAGTCATCTGGGACCTCCCTGGTTGACCAGGACTGCTGATAAATGATGGAGAGTGGCTTGGCCAGCTCCTCTGCCAGCTCCCTCAGTATCCTCGGGTGGATCTCATCTGGCCCCATGGACTTGTGAACATCCAGGTGGAGGAGCAGGTTGGTGACTGCCACCTCTTCAACAACTGGGACTTCATTCTGCATCCTATCTCCAGCTCCCAGCTCAGGGGCCTGAAAACCCCGAGGATGACCAGTCTGTCTATTAAAGAATGAGGCAAAAAAAGCATTAAGCACCTCAGCCTTCTCCTCATCCTTCATGGCAAAGTTACCTTCCGCATCCAACAAAGGAGGGAGATTCTCCCCGGCCCTCCTTTTGTCACCGATATATTTATAGAAAGATTTTTTGTTATCTTTAATGGTGGTGGCCAGCTTAAGTTCCATCTGGGCCTTCACCTTTCTAATCTTTTCCCTGCATAACCTCACAACATCCTTGTAGTCCTCCTGAGTCACCTGCTCCTTCTTCCAAAGGTGGTAAATTCTCCTTTTTTTCCTTAATTCCAGCCAAAGCTCCCTGTTCAGCCAGGCTGGTCTTCTGCCCCGCCTGCTCGACTTAGGGCCCATGGGGACAGCCTGCTCCTGTGCCTTTGAGACTTCCTTCTTGAATAACATCCAGCCTTCTTGGACTCCTTTGCCCTTCAGGACTGCCTCCCAAGGGACTCTGTTAACCAGACTCCTAAACAATCCAAAGTCTGCCCTTCTAAAGTTCAGGGTAGCGGTTTTGCTGACCCCCTTCCTTACTTCTCCAAGAATCGAAAACTCTATCATGTCATGGTCGCCGAGCCCAAGACAGCCTCTGACAACCACGTCGCTCACCAGGCCCTCTGTTCGTAAACCGCAGGTCCAGCAGGACACCTCCCCTGGCTGGCTCGCTTAGCAGCGACCCCCTGTTGTTGTGTTTGTTTATTGTATTTCTTAATAAGCTCCTAAAATAAAGTTTAATTCACAGAGTATGTTGTCCTGTAAATTTGAGAGATCCAAATGGACTGTGACACCCATCCCACCGGGGGAGAGTGAGCGAGCAGCTCTGTGGTGCCTAGCTGCCTACTGGTGTTAAACCAGAACAGATGCCAGCAACTGGAGTGAGTGAGGGTACCGCATATCAGTGTGTGATCGCTAGTGAATATCAAGCTGGACTAGCCAGGGAGTTAATTGGCCTGGGAGCCAAGTATACGTATGTGTCTGGGAGTGAGGTAACTGGAGAAGTTGGCCACCAGAGGGACCAGAAGGTCCAGGCCAACTACTGGAGAGATGGTAAGGTCAGGGAGTCAACTCAAAGACCCATTTGAATGTGTGTCAATGCATGAGGCAACTACAGAGACTGAGGATCCAGGACCAGATACTGGATGGGCCGAGTGTCTGGAGGAATCCAAATTGTATGTATTTGCATATTTCCCACTGATAGACTTCTATTCTGATCAGTCAGAGAGGAAAACATAGAATCACAGAATGGTTTGGGTTGGAAGGGACCTTAAAGATCATCTAGTTCCAATCTCTCTGCCATGGGTAGGGACATCTTTCACTAGATCAGGTTGCTCAAAGCCCCATCCAACCTGATCTTGAACACTTCCAGGGATGGGGCATCCACAGCTTCTCTGGGCAACCTGTTCCAGTACCTCACCACCCTCATAGTAAAGAATTTCTTCCTTGTATCTAATCTAAATCTACCCTCTTTCAGTTTAAATCCATTGCCACTTGTCCTGTCACTACAGGCCGTGGTTAAAAGTCTCTTTCCATCTTTCTTATAAGCCCCTTTTAAGTATTGACTAGCCACAAGGAGGTGTCTCCAGAGCCTTCTCTTCTCCAGGCTAAACAACCTCAACTCTCTCAGCCTTTCTTCATAGGAGAGATGTTCCATCCTTCTCATCACTTTGTGGCCCTCCTCTGGACCCACTCTAACAGGTCTATGTCTCTCTTCTGCTGGGGACCCCACAGCTGGACGCAGTGCCCCAGGTGGGGTCTCACAAGAGCAGAGCGGAGGGGCAGAATTGCATACCTCGACCTGCTGGCCACGCTTCTTTTTATGCAGCCTTGCATGTGATTGGCTTTCTGGGCTGTGAGCGCACGTTGCCATCTCATGTCCAATTTGTCCCCCACCAGCATCCCCAAGTCCTTCTCCACAGGGCTGCTCTCAGGCCATTCATCCCCCAGTTTGTGCTGATCCTGGTGATTGCTCCCAGCCAGGTGCAGGATCTTGCACTTGGCCTGATTGATTGAACTTCATGAGGTGAGGTTCGTATTCGCCCATTTCTCAAGCCTCTCAGGGTCCCTCTGAATGGCGTCCCTTCCCTCAAGTGTATCATCAACGGCACCACTCAGCTTGCTGTCATTCGCAAACTTGCTGAGGGTGCACTCGATCCCACTATCTATGTCATTAATTAGGGCACTGAACAGTACCAATTCTGGTATGGACCCCTGAGGGACACCACTTGTTACTGATCTCTGTTTGGATGTGGCCATCCAGCCGATTTCTTATTGATTGAATAGTCTATCCATCAAACCCATATATCTCCAATTTAATGACAAGAATGTTGTGCGGGACCATGTCAAAGGCCTTACAGAGGTTAAGTGACATCAGTTGCTCATGATAAGGCCATTGGTGCTGTTTGTGTTTGTGTCACTGTTGCATGTTTCTGTCTGTGTGGCCGGCGACATATGGGGGTGGTGTGTGCGCGCACATCTGTATATCAATGTACGTGTGTTACCTATGTGTGTGCCTATTGGGACTACAAGTTAGCCTCTCTACCAGTTGGACCTCAGGAAACAGAGCTGTAACTGCCTTGTCTCTTATCACACTACCAGTTTCAGCAACCCCTGCACAAGAAAGGTTTTTAAGAAGGATTTATCAAGCAGTAATCAGACATTTAAACAGTGATAACATGAGAAAGATACACGCCTTAAACCTTGGGATACAGGCCAACCTTGAAATGAAGGCAGGTATGTAATTATTTGCTGGATATAAATGCTCAATTGAATTACACATAGAATATTGAAATATTTGAAAGGAATTTTATGTTTCAGAGGAAAGGAAGCTCTGCAGTTTTTGTGATGGAACTAAGAAGCCTGGGGCACTTTTTAAAAATTTAAGTCTGCCCCTTGACAACTAAATAATTCTCTACTCATCATGTTCATCTGTTAACCGTTGCGGTGGGCTTATGCGCCCCTCGGAACCAAGTTGTTGGATATGAGTTTTGTGCTTCTCAAGGAGAAAACTTATAAGGAGAAAATGGAAAAAAAATGCTAGTTTGGCATTTCTGAACCATGTGAATTGAAAGCCACTGGTGTCTAGAGCATGAACAAAGACATGACAAAATGGGTGGAAAATCAAATGGTAGAAAAACACATGCAGCACCTTGCTATTTCCAGGTTAAGGACAAACTACAAGCTAAGTGCACACAAGAATCAGGAAGAGCTTGGCCACCACATGTAAGACTTGTCTTCAATTTGATCAGATTTGGATTTCAGCATGGTAGGGAACAGGTAAATCCTTGAAGAGGGTTGGCAACTTCTTTTGGGGCCTGAAGGATCATTCAGATTGACCACATAACTAGAGAACGTTTACAGGACAGTCATGTAAGAAGCCTAGTAACTTTGGTCCCAAATTAGCACTGTTTCAAAACCTGACACACAATGGAAAATTAAAGCAAACATCTATAGGACAGGTTTGATCCAATTGTCAGTCCCCTGAGTGCACTAATAATCCTTAATGGCCTTGACCTTCCCCACCTGGGGCCTCTGCCCACCCACTCTGCCAGTGGGCCCAGGCTTCCATTTAAGCACAGGCCTGGACCTTCTGTCCCTGCCTGAACTACGTTGTAGGTGCACCTGTGTTCAACTCAGGCACAGCCGTGCCTGGCCATGGGCCCTATTGATCTGCACTCTGAGCCACAGACTGACTTCTCAGCTTGACCTTGGACCTGCCTCATCACCATGAACTTGCCTGATGATCTGAGGCAAGTTGGCAAGAAGAGCTGAACCCAGCTACCACCCCTATGTCTGCCCTGCTTGCCTCTCTTGGGTACTGCAGGGCAGGACCCTGGCTGGTGAGGCCCCCGCCCTGCCAGACGTGTTATCGCAGCTGGAGCAGCTGGCCCTTGCTGTACCCTCATATCAGCTCTACAGCTGATGACTCATAGGAGTCACCTCTCCAAAGGTGACACAGTTAGCTAAGACAGACACAATTCTTAGTGAGTAAGACTGCACTGGAAGCAAGAAAGGTATCAGAACCTGACCAGGTACCAAGAGAAACCTGCAGTACTCATTATGACCCAGCACTGGGAAGTGATGTGAACAGAAAACAGTGCAGCTGCGCACATCTTGCAAATAGTCCAGAAAGACACCGCTCAGAGATCATCTCCCATCAACGATGGTATTTGATAAGCAACAAAAGATAATTAATTTGCACTAAGAGCCTTGGGTTTTCCAGTAAGAGTTTTCAGAACAATCTGGTGTAGAAAATACCACCTTCCCTCTCTTCCTCAAAAGACAGAGGTGTTCCTACATATCACACTGCTCATTGTCATTTGAGATTGTGAAATAAGAATATATAATTTTTCTTTGCATTTGAAAACAAATCTAATTCCTCTCTCTATTCCCTGTCAGTGTTAGACCACGGACTGATGTTAATGCAGCCACTTCCTTCAGTAACTAACCAGCATTTCATTTCTCATTCCAGAGTAAACTGCTGGCAGTAGTCAACTAAAAGGCAATTTTGCCTCCCTCTCTATGTGGTCTGTAGCCTGATTCTTCTCTGCTTCATCAGACACAGACAATATAGCTTTGACACATGATCACTTCTCATACATAAGCAAAGGTTTTACCTCTTTGCTAACACTGCTGGACTTCCTCACAATTTCCTGCCTACCGTTTAGATTCAGAAACACAAAAAGATTAAGGGAGATTATTCAAGAGACAGACAACTAATAACTTCCAAAACCTACTTTTTCTGCAAACTGTCCTCTTTCCTCAAATTTCCTGAGTAAGAAAGTCTCTCACATACATAGCACAAGTCTCTGATAACTACAAAATCCCCTTGTACTTGCAACATGTTGTCTCAGAAGGAGTATAATCTTTCTGTAATAAGTCTTTTAAGACTCTTTTGAAAGATGTTCTGGAGAACAGCCCAGTTTATATGAAGAACATAGTCCAAAAAAGAGTTTTCTCAGCTAAAAAAAATATACATTTAAAAGAGAAATAATTTCTAAGAAAGGTTAAATTCATAATACATTATTAAAGGAACAAGATAACCTATTTCCATTAACCATAATAATGGAAATAAATGAATAAAACAAACAGCTTCTCACTTGACTGACCTCTCTGCACTTGAATTTTCAAATAATCCAATATCTGATGTTTTCAACACATGACAGCATGCAAGACTGGATGCAGAGGTAGGCATAACCCAATCAACAGATTTAAATATTCCCTAATCAAAACTATAATTTTCTGCAATCAATCTTATGAGAATTTTTTATGATACCTACAGGCACACTCTTTTGTATTTCCTCACACTCTATATGTCCCACAAGTGCCTTCATTGAATTCAGTGGTACTAGTCAGAGTGAGGTTCTGCTTGGATAAGAAGGCATCAGATTTTGGCTTGCTCCAGCTGAAGACCTGGTTCCCTTCATAGGCCAGGGATGAGGATGAGCCATGCATCCCTGTACCCAGACCCTAAGTGGATGTTTTCAGCACACGCGTGCTGCCTCGGTTGCAGGTTGCCTGCTCAGTCCCTGATGGCCATGCCTCCCACACTGCTTGCATGTTGCACCCTACCAGGGGACTAACAGGGGACTGCAGCATCATGGGGAGTGCAAGTATCTCCAGGGCAGAGATGTGGATCGTAGTGCTGGTGATGATGTCAAGGTAAAGCTATTCTTGTCTGCATCTGCCACTGAGTCACTCTGGTACTATTCCCTGTTATTAAGAAGTTGGCAGAAAAGTAATTTCTACAGTACTGCTCAGCTGACACTCAAACATTGCTACAAAGATGCCTAAATACAAATGTTTAGTATTGTTCTTCACACTCGTCACAGAAAGGCCTGTTCCTCCTCTTCCCATCCACTTGAACTGTGACTCCATTCACACAACTGGTGAGAACCTTTAAGACTAGGTCCATGCTACATCAAAGTATCAACCATGAAGTCTTCTTCTCATCATATGGGGATGCGACTACCAGTCACAATGCCATAGTGCCACCGCCTTGTGTATAGAGACAAAAATGGGGATTCCAAAATCTGGCTCTCACCATCAGCTTCAAGCATGTACACATAGCTCTAGAAGAGCGGGGAGACAAATGGCGATAAGCTTCAGATATACAGGAACAACTGAGGGGACGGTATGTTAGGCAGCCAAACTCTGCTGGACACACAGAACACAGCAACATCATTTTAACTGGTGTTGAAAAAAGACCTGGAGTTATTCATTCTGTCTACACAGAGTTCAACAGGGGAGGCAAGACGGTCGTAAGAATACCCAGCTGGTTTCCATTACAGCTTGGCTGTTTACTAAACTTGGACTTGAATTCCTATGAGAATGGCCAGTCGCTGATGTCTGAGTAAAACAGGATCACCAAGGAGACTGAATCAAAGACAGAAATGTATTTAAGCACCTTCTTGACACTTTGTCTTACAGGTTGACGGAATAACAACCTATTTGTTTTGAATTTACATTCTTTTCCTATCTCACTGCCTTATGTAAAATAAAGTATGTACTTACCCAGGGAGACCTGAATGGAGAGGAGAAGCAGCCACAACACTGAAGTAGAAAGAGGTCCTTTTGTTGCCATCCTGATCATGGACAGATGAAACTTCACTCTCTGTTAGGTGCTGCCTAGACCAAACTCTGCATGGGCTTCTCTGTGTCTCACAAATGACTACAAAGGAGGAAATATATAGATTCACATGCTAGCATGAACTACATGAAAGAACCAATAGAAATATTGTTCACCTTTTTAGACATTATCAACAGATTAATCTCAAATCTGAAAGAACCAAAACCTCCAATAAAATGTGAAAATTGTGCCTGTGACCATATATGAAGGATGATTGCGCTTCTGATGTCATCATTGGTATTGTCTTGTTTTACTATGGGACCAACATCGGCGGTACAAGCAGAGCAGTACGCAAAACGGTTATTTCTCACCTGGCAAAGCAATGTGAAAGTGCGGAACATTGGTCATTTTATGAATCACTTTGGAAGAGAAAAAGGTAAAGAAAATCCCTAAATTTGTAGCTCATCTATCTCCTTAGGAGCAATTGTACTCTCACTGTGAAATCAACAGCAGTGGTGTTTATCACTAGCGGTACCTCTGCGAGTAAAAAATGACACCCGCTCTGTTTTTGAGGCCAGCGCTGCTCAGGGTTTCCTTATTCGGTCAAAACTTGAGAACTGTATGGGCAGAAGCTCTTGAAAGGCCATCTTCCTTAGGATGCGAATTATAGGACTTCCTGTTTCCTCTGCTGAGTTTCTTTTTGTTTCAGGTTATGTATGGCCATTGCTGGTAGTTCTGCTCACTCTCTCATTCACTCCAGAATGATGAATTTAGGGAAATAAAAGCTGCTGTTGATCAAACTGTGGCTACTTGACTCATTCCTGGCAACCGGAACAAGTTGCAGAGCGCTATCTGTTTACACCAGTCTGAACACACAATCCTCTTTATGGCACTGACACACATGCTCTTTTTGTCTGATGGCATCTGTCTGGTGTTTATCCAGAATCCCAAGTTCAGTGACATCCAAGCTGTTAGGTCCTTAGTACACCAACAAGCTCTGCAACCTCTTCCCCTTCTCCCTGGGCTTTGACTGCCTGTTCAAGGTCTGTAGCAGCAGTGTAACCTTGGGTCAGACTCCTGTGGAAAGAGCTGCATGAGGAAGAGCAGAGACAAGTCTGGCCAGAGGCTGCCCATTCTTTGCTCAGTAGCTACTAGGAGCTCAGAGACTTGCTTGTGGTCTCTGCTAGAGCTATATGGCAGCCAGACTTGGGTCTGGCCATGAACTTTGCTGATACTGACCCTGATGTGCTGACTTGACATTATGGCTGGATCTTGGACCTACCACCTTATTATGGCCTTGTTTGGATCGCTTGGACTGCTGACTTAACCTGGCTGCAGTCACTGGACCTATTCTGTTGTTCTTGTTCAGGTACTATGGGACCATACCCCTTGGTGAGGATTCTGCCTCATGCCTGGCTTGCTGTCACCTTCAGTTTCTGGCTGACCTTCCCTTGCAGGGGGTTACCAGGTACATGCCAGCACCCATGGATGTTAGAACTCCAGAATTCTCAGCTGGGAAGAAGCTGGTACTCTCCTTTTCTTCTCTTTCCCATTGCAGACAGGGATGTCATCAGGATCAGTATTCACTTGGGTCGGGACTGGCAGCATGGATTCCCTGTGCCCAATGGGCATGAGGTCTTACCTAAAAACCACAGTCCCCATGATGACTTTAACAAGTCCTGAATATGTCTGGTGACACCAGAATGTGCTTATAGTCAAATGACCAGGAGAAGATCTCTATTCAAGGACAAGTTCAATGGCAACATGACATCATGTCTGTCATCCAGCCTTATCCATCTAGCAATATTTGTGAAGGACCTTAAGGGTATCTTCTCACTAGACTTGGATACAGAATGTTCCTATATGGAAAAGTAACGTATCAGTTACCATTGCACAGCCCATCATAACTGTTGGTATTCTTTGTCTGGGTAGAGGGGCATTCTGGGACACCATCTATGCTCAAATAGCAGAAGAAAGACCAGCACCGTCTCCACTAAGCACAAACATCTTGGTCTACATATCCAGAAGTTCTGCTCCTTCCTCAGATGGATGAAACACTTCCTTCTTCTCTGAGGAATCCACCTACCCTCCTGCCCCTCCTCCCCCAGTCAAACTGTCTCCCTTGTATCTTGTATTTGTCTTTAAAGCAGAGCTCATCTGTTATAAACTAAGTACCTGTTTGGAAAAGATTCTCTGCCATCAGTTTCATCCTTCTAGAGGTCCATTCCCGCCTTTTCAGAAGTATTCCCTGATGCTTTCCACACTGTATTCCCACTGTTGGCCCTCTCCTCCACAAGGAATTGATCATGACAGCAGAAATCGGTAATGGGGCAAAGAGGGGGAACTGAGAGTTTGAAACAGAAGCAGCTGATAGCAGGTCATCAAATGCATCTAGTGGACTAGGAATGACTTCAAGACTTATGAAGAAACACTGAAATATATTTGCTTTAGGTTTAGCTTTCCCAATGTGAATATATATTTCTGAATTCTTGGTGCTCTTTTTTTGCCTAGGAAGATGGACAAAAAACAACCCTTATGGTCTGGAGGCATGCAACAGAATGTGTTGGGGACAAGACTCAGCCTTGCATGCTTGAGAATAAGCTTTACAACTCTATAACTAAAAATCATGTTGCATATGGAGTTGCAGGTACACTGGTTAGCACACACCCTTGGACAGGAAGATGTAACAGGTGTTGGTGTCTAGAATCTGAAAGAGGTAGAAGACCCTCACATGAGCCCTAATAAACTATGAAATTTTGCAGCCAATAGTTAGATTGCATGAGAATGCAGGAAGAAAATAAAGGGAGAATTTACTGTGCTGCATGAGAAACATCATGCTAGCATCAATTGCCTGACTTCCCTACTATACATTCTGAGAGCAGAATGAAGTATATTTCTTCACAGAAATGAAAATGGGGTCTGAGGATACTGGTTGACAGGTGCTTCAAGACATACTGCTCCCCAAGCAGCACTTTTTTCCAGGGGCTCCTGGTGTCAGCTCTAGGGGTACCTTCTGGCTAAGGGTCACTTCTTGGTTCTTTTGCAAGAAAAATCTGGTGTTGACTCAGTTTTCCTTACTGGGATGAGCAAAAATTAAGAGGTGGGCAGAGCCCACTCTTTTCCAGCTTGCAAGGAAGGAAGAAGAAAAGTAGATATGGGGCAGGGCTCCAATCTGGTTGGAGCACAGAGTGAAGCTTTGTTGTTCTTGGGATCTGTCCATATATAGTAGATACTTACCTTCCTGCAAAATGGGCACACATGGTAGGAGCAGCCCAATAAATAGCCCACTGTTTCATACGGAAATCTCCAGTATCATAGGTATAGTGAGAGATTAGTAATGTAGAAGAGAGGGTTCTCTCTTCTGATGCTCCTCAGTTTTGTCACTTCGCATTTGCAAAGGAATGTAGCATAGGGAACTGACACACATAAGGATGTTCTTGCAACATGGCTTTGAAGCAGGCTGCATGGGTACCACCCATGGGTTGTGCAGCGAAAGCAGTTGGAAGACTCATGTGGCAGGACCCCACAACTGAGAGCTGTGTAGGGACTGTTTTCACACAGACTCACCTGAGGCAGCTCATGGAGACAGTGGGGCTTTCATCTCCTGGTGCAAACAACGAAGGATGTGGTTAGAGGCTTATCTCATTTTTGAAGCAGTCAGCACAAGTACTGTCTATAGTGCTAAGTAAAAGTTGGTCAGGGACTGATTCCTGGGTCCAGTGTCAAGTGGCACAGACTAACTTGCACCCGCACTACATAGGATTAATTCCCTCTATATCCTATTTCCCTTGAAGTGTGACGAAGCAAAGCTAGAGACTGGACCAGCACCTGAGCCATGGACAGAGGTTAAGTGCTTGAGTTTGCTTGCTTATCGTGCAGTGTAGGGGTACCCACAGAGTCCCTCCCATCTCTCTCTCCTGCAGCTGAAGAGCTCCCTGATCTTCTTGACACCTGCCAGTGTTCATCCCCATGGCAGCATGGGGGATCCCTCCCCATGCACATGAAGATGAGTTATATAGAGCAGGAAGTCAGCAAGAAAAGTCCTTTCTTGTTGTCTGTAAAAAACTTTCTTTCTAAAAGAGTTTTCAAGACCTGGCAGTACCGAGCTCTCTAGTGGGAGATCTCTTAGGAAGCAGTTGTAGTGGAGATGGCTAAGAAGACCCATTAGCAAGCTCTGTGCTGGATCACCTGGACTACAAAGGAGCCTTTGCAGGATTCCAGGCATGCACATTGGTGCAGGGTAAGTAACAAAGGAGGCAGTACAGCCCTTTTAGAGAATGGGAAAGGAAACATGGAAAAGAAAACATTTGTTAGAGACTGTCTTCTGAGAAACAGTGGTGAAGCAGAAAAAGTCATAGAGGGACGTGAGACAATGGGAATGGATACCTCAGCTCTACTGACACAGGATTGTGGTACAACTGTCCAGTAAGTAGACACAGGGAATCTATGGGTACAGGAGATCCAGGACATCAGCAGATCTGCAGGTCGCAAAAAGCTTGGTGTCTCCATCTTTACCACTGGCAGGTTTGATCTCTGCATACCAAGAAGCCCTCCTGTCACAAGCTGCTTCAAGCTCTACCTCAGAGCTTTTCAAGAGAGCTAAATCACCATTTCTGAAGCTCCTGCTGCCAGAAGCTTTGGTAGTGAGGGAGCAACAGAGATGCCTCAGCTCTAGGCACACCAGTACTAGACCTTGCTGAACCTTTCACACATCAGACCCAGTGGCAGTCTCAGCAGAAATTCAGGAGAGGAACTTTCTCTCAAAAGCAAAGGTGAGCTGCTAGGCCTGCCATTTGCGATTTCCTAACTATTTCTGCAGAGGAGCACCTAGATCTTGCCAGCCTTGCCATAGCCAAAGGCATAGCCTGAGGGTGGCTCAAGGCACAGCAATGGCAGCAGGTGGTGATAAGGGAGCACAGACAGGCATCATCTCCCTGGGAAGTGCCTGGTCTCTCTTGCAGCACCTGAAATCATGCCAGCTGTCTCACTGAGATCCACACATTTGGATTGCAGTGGGCTGAGAGAAATGCTGCTCCTCCAGACAGTGGCTTAGGCCAATGGTATCTAGAAGATAAGTGGGGACATGATGAAGAGAAGGCTTGCCATCTTTTTTGCCTATGCCAACCTGCAGCCTCATCAGAACCAATCTGATGTCCACTGAAGGAAATATTAAGTGAAATCAGTTGAGGGATTGAGGGAAAGGTCCAATGCAATCAACAAGAGGAGTGGTATGGCAGCACTGCAGAGAGTGTGAAAGACAGATGCACATTGATTTCCTTGGAGGTCTTACCCACTGCTGCAATACAGAAAAGGACCCTCTTCTCATATATCTGTGAAGGTTGCCAAAGCAGGTTAGGACACTACCTGTACTAATGCATGCATATTTTCTTGCATGTAAAATGATGCTATGTTTTATGGATCAGATCATCTTGAGTATCATCACACGGCATATACATGACAACCAGGTGATCAGGCCCAGTCAGCATGGGTTTATGAAAGGCGGGTCCTGCTTGACCAACCTGATCTCTTTCTGTGACAAGGTGACCCGCCTAGCGGATGAGGGAAAGGCTGTGGGTGTTGTTTACTTTAATAAAGCCTTTGACACCGTTTCCGACAGCATTCTCCTGGAGAAACTGGCTGCTCATGGCTTGGATGGACATACTCTTTGCTGGGTAAAAAACTGGATGGATGGCCAGGCCCAAAGAGTTGTGGTGAATGGAATTAAATCCAGTTGGCAGCCGGTCACAAGTGGTGTTCCCCAGGGCTCAGTATTGGGGCCAGTTCTGTTTAACACCTTTATCAATGATCTGGACGAGGGGATTGAGGGCACCCTCAGTCAGTTTGCAGGTGACACCAAGCTGGGCGGGAGGGTTGATCTGCTGGAGGGCAGGGAGGCTCTGCAGAGGGATCTGGACAGGCTGGGTCGATGGGCCCAGGCCACTGGGTGAGGGTCAACAAGGCCCAGTGCTGGGTCCTGCACTTGGGTCACAACAACCCCAGGCTACACTACAGGCTTGGGGAAGAACAGCTGGAGAGCTGCCCGGTGGAAAAGGGCCTGGGTGCGTTGGTCGACAGCCGGCTGAATATGAGCCAGCAGTGTGCCCAGGTGGCCAAGAAGGCCAATGGCATCCTGGCTTGTATCGGGAACAGTGTGGCCAGCAGGACCAGGGAGGTGATGGTGCCCCTGTGCTGGGCACTGGTGAGGCTGCACCTTGAGTCCTGTGTTCAGTTTTGGGCCCCTCACTCCAAGAAGGACATGGAGGTGCTGGAGCGTGTCCAGAGACAGGCAATGAAGCTGATGAAGGGTCTAGAGAACAAATCTTTCAGTTTCTCAGAATTGGAATGTTTTGGTTTTTTAACTTTTCTTTTGTGTTGTGGTTTTTTTTTTTTTCCTGTTCTTGATGGTAAAGAGATTTTTGAAAGGCAGGTTCCATCTCCAACTTACGTGTGCTTTCTTAAACAAATAGTGAATCTCATTTAATTCCTTCCTTTCTTAGAAGGAGCTTATGACAAGTCTTTAAATGTACAGTATATCTTTCATCCTAGTTCTTCCAAATCTCCGTTTCTGTTCAAAATATTGGGTTTATTTGTATTAGGGATACAAAAAGCTATGCTGGATTTAATACGATATCTGTTATTTCTGCTTCTATGTCTAGCAGAGGTGGAAGGCATGCTTTAAATATTCAAGAGGCTCTCTGTTCTCTCTCTTAAAGAGAACCCTTCGAATCTTTAGTAGTGCCTTCTTCTATAATGAGCTATATTTCCTCTTTTCCCTTAAAGCTCCTTTCCTTTTTTGCCTGCAATTGTCTGGATTGTATGTTTTGGCTATTCCTAATTTCAGGTTTTACCTCTGTTTTCTGGGTCATGTCATACCCCAGTTCTGCTGCAACATTAATCCTATCAAAACTCTGTTCCACTATGGATTTTAGGACTTGAGTTTTTGAGTTTAACTCAAAATCTTTCCTGTTATGAGGCTCTGGCGTTTTTTGTTCTTCTCATGAGAAAGACACACTTGTGATACCAACAGCCCTTTGTGTTATCTCTCTGATTATTCTTCTGGGGAAATATTTTTAAAAGCAGACCTGTTACCATTCCATATAGAAGAGAAGTACTTTTTGGAAGATAAAATGGTCAAGATATACTCTACTGAAACAAGCATGGTGTTCCCTTAAGACAGTGGGAGGAGTAATCTGGGCTGGTGATGCAAAGTTAGGATACACCAACAGTACCAAGGAGGAAGGAGATAACTTGAGGATGAGGGTAAGGTGATTGGATGAAACACATTACTGCAGAAAAGGAAGAAAAATGCCTAGATCTTGTCATTCTGTAACCAATGAACAGGAACCGTATCATTATAAAAAAAGGCAAATTCAATTCTAGGCTGTATCAGTTGAGAATTTGCAGTACAGATAGAGGATTATTAAAATCACTCTACAGAGTATTTTTTACAGTAAATAGTTTTGCTCATGTATAACCAAAATGATGCACTGGAGTTGGAACAATACAAAGAAGGCCTTCAAGGATGATCAGAGGAATACGAAGTCCACCTTACAGTCAAAGGGTGATGAAGAGACTAACAAAAAATGTCAGTCTAACAAAACAAACTTCTAAGTATTTTTGGACAGGTTAACACTAACCGGAACAAGGACTCTATAATGTGAAGAAAACTACAAAGTTGCTGTGAAGACATGTAAGACTGGATGTGACAAGGAGGCTTCTAACAGTTAGAAAAATGAGGTCCTGGAATAAGCTTCCAATAAAAATGGTAACAGAAAGAAATTTTTCTAGTAATGGCCAAGGTCATAGTCACTGAAAGGAATTACTGGGCGTTTCCTTTGGTTAACACAAGTGTAGACTTGATGACTGAGGTGGTCCTCTTAAATCCCTTGCCCCATAATTCAGGAATTACCACAACAGACCTTCTGTATAAATCATACTTTTGCTGTAAACACATAGAGAATATATAGTGCAAGATGTGATAGAACTACAACCTCTTCTGTTTCCTGGAACTATCCAGAGAAGTAAATCTGAATACGAAGAAAAGATTGATGTAGAGTAGACAAAAAGCCCTTACTTGATAGCGACCACGTAGCATTTTCACCTGGTAGTGGACAATGGACTCTCTCCTGTGGACATGCAAAACCTCAGATTGCCCTACACCTTGACCAACAAAATGCAAGGGAGGCAGGTCAGTGAAGGGGGAATGAGCAGTATTAATGGAATATTTATTGGTCAAGTGAGGTACAGATGGGACTCAGGGAGACAACCACTGATGAGCCTGTGCTAATCCTAGAGTCAAGCAAGGACAGAATGGTTTCATGAGTAGAACTGTAAATTTTCCTGATAGGTGTTCAAGTCAGGGGAGAAAAAGATCTCAATCAGTGTTTGTTAGATCACCTTTTACTAGTTAAACTGCTAATAGAATCAAGTTGTTGTTATTAATAGCAGGTAACTATTCACACAGTATGCTCAATTATTGCCTCACACTCAGACACTCACTGACAGTTACCTGTTTTAGAACAAGATCTGGGAGGCCCATCCCAGAAGCAAAGGGTTGTCATGCTGGGGGCTTCTAACTGAGCTCAGAAAGATCCTTTAGGGCCCATTTTTCAGCAGGTGTGTATATAATTCTGTTATCTTTTTACATAGAATCACTGGATCCTAGGATGTGGTCTAAGTTATTCAACACACTGTTGATATCATTGTGTACTGGTGGCCCTGACAGACTTGAGATTCTTCATATTTTGAGTTTTTCTGCTCTTGTGGATCCACAGGACTAAGAGTCTCCAGACCTTATGTATTCCTGGGAGGCTTTTACATGCTGCCTCTCAGCACCTGCCCATCCTTTCCTAGATCTGATTTCTGGTTACTGTTTTTTCCATTCACACACATAGGCACTTCTCATTCATGCAAATTCACCCAATACAGGCTTTTATGACAGAAATGCAGTACCTAAGCTGATCCATAAGCCAGCACATGTCCCACAAGACACTCTCCCATCCCATGATTTCAGCTTGCAGAAGTAATTTTTACCTGCAGTCCCTTTGGACACAGTTCTCTGGTATCTATGCGAAATTTATACCTTATGGTTGCTGCACATTAAAACTTCCAACTTTAAAATATGTCACTCACTGCACCATAACTAAGAGGCAAACAGCTCTTGCCTGATTGTTTTAATTCCCTCTACCATGTGCTGACACAGTGTTTCCCCTCGAATGACAGGAACTGTATCCTTATGGAGCTCTATTTTCCATACTTTTGACTCGAGGGGCACACAGTTTTCCCATTAAAATTGGTAGAGTGCAGCAAATCTTTGTAATTTGTCGGTCTCCACCTAGCACAGCAAGACAGCATTCCAGTGACTGTCGTCCTGCAGCTACTTTTGCTGCCCCTTGGCTGCTTATCCCTGTCAGCCTCTCTAGCATGCTAAAGGTAGGCAGGTGAAGGAGCTACTACCCCAACACTGTGGCAACCGTTGCTCTGCAGTGTTCAGGAAGAGCTGCTGTACTCTCTGCTTACCAGACAGTGCCATCAGTAAGGGCTTCTGGTAAGCTTTCAAACTACTAGTCTTACAGGGAGAAATAAATTCTTAAATATTTGTCCTTCTGTGCTATTAAATGGATTTAATCAGAATATAAACCCTTTTGTACAGAAGGCTGTACACATTTCTAAAAGCCTCATCCAGGTCTTAAGACCTTCAGTCCCATACATCTGTGAAAGCAGGTGAGGAAGAGACACACACACACAAACATGTCTTGTAGTCCAAAGCTAACACAGGCTGCTTCAAAACTTGTTTTGGGGCTATGTAAGTATATGTGTCTTTGAACTGCTGTTATCTTGAAACAAAACATAGATGGAGCTAAGAGATGGAGCTAATACACTTGATGCTGGGGTAAAGATGGGGGTGTCTGAAGGAAAACAAGCAGTTAGGAAGGAAACCACTTTCTTCCTTATTCGGGCTGTGCTGGAGGGATTTTGAGTTTCAGAGAAATGAGATGTATCCTGTGGTTAAGTTAAACCTGAGCTTTGAGAAGGATTAATCTCTGTATCTCAAACTGACAATGGTTTAAACAAACATCTTAAATGAAGTCATCTGGAGTGGTATTTATCTTTCTGAATCTTTATGAAAGTATTTTTCAAAAACTTCCAAAAGCTAGTCATGCATGTTGTTGCTCTCTTGTGGGCCCAAATGCTTTTGGAGAAGTGGCAGTCAGAAATTTTCCAACAAAAGTATGACTTGAGGAAAGCATACTTTAAAGAAATATATATATATATATATATATATATATATATATATATATATATATATTTGACAAGATTTGGTTTTAGGGATGGCTCAAGTGCAAGCCAATACGATTTATATTGTAAGAAATGTTAAGGTGTCATTCAGTTTCAGAACAAACTATATTTTGATCTTATGATCCATTGTATGTCTCTGACCCCAAGAGTTAAACAAATTGAAAGTAAAGTTTTAGTGATGACTTCTTTGAATTGTGATCTAAGGCAGATGTTTTCAGTGCACTTTCTCTGAGACAATTTATACATGGAAACTTTGGTGGTTTCTTTTTGTGGCTATTATTTCTTTCTGTACCATTTTTCCTAAAAAAAAAAAAATAAATTTTTTAATATGTTTCTCTGTTAGTTTTTTCCCCTCCAGTTTTTATTAACTCCAAGTAGTCATGAAATCACTATTTATTCAAGCCATGTATGGTATAATTAATTTGAGGTAACTGTTGAGGATTTAATGATAAGTATGCAATCTACTAATGACAGAACAACAGATCCAATGGCTTCTGAAAAGTTGCATTAATGATGGTGCATTATGCTGTGACCTTTGCCTCAGAGAACTGTGAGTTCACCTCTAGTTTTTAATTAAATGCCAGGATCTCAATTCTGAAGAACAAAATTATTTTTTTCAAGTTTCAACAGGAAGGAGGTGATGTGTGCATGTCTGTGTTTGTCCCTTTTTGTAACATAGGGTTTCTAGACTTTTTCTCTAAATATTTAAACATTTCATCCCTGAATTTGAAGGCATGGATGAAAAACAGCGGATCAGGTCTCTCTGGTAGCTGGCCTCCGGACCCTCAGATTCTCTAGTACCTAGCTCCTAAACTTCTCACTCTACTCACCAGTGAGTCCAGCTTGAAGTTTGCTGGCAGACCACACACACACAGAAGAAATAGAGAGCATACTTACATAAAATCAGTTAGAATTTAATAAGAAGACAGGACAGTCTGTAGTGATCAGGCGCAGAGAAGTTTACTGCTTATGTGCAATGACATCTTTTATACTCCTCTTCCCCATCTCTCCATTTTCATCCATAACATCATCCTTCCCGTTCCCTGTAAACATGCCATAATTCATCCTCAATATTCCCAAAATTCCATCGTTTAATCCCCAAATTCTCCTCTTCCCCCAAGCTCCCCATTTTAACTTCCGTACTCCTTTATGCAGCAGTCTGTCTTCGTTCGCATTGCGTTCCAAAGAGAATTGAATCACCATTGAGTGTCTTACAACAGGGGCAATTACTAAATTAGACATCTTCAATGGTTTTAGAAGTAGCTGATTCAGAGGGATTAGGTTGGCTGTTCTTGATTTGTCACTGTTCTGATTGCTTTCTGTGTGTTTGTATAGCTGTATCCTTAACAGATTTTTACTTATTAATCTGAAGTATACGTATCCTATGAACTTAGTTGTCTCAGGAATCTTGATCCTTAAAAAGGCTAAAAAAATAGTTCTGAGATTTACTACTTAAAATATGGAAACTCTGAATGAGCACACACTCTTGAACTTCTAGAATGTTATTGTTAGGAAACATCACCAAATACTTGAAAAAAACAATCACTCCTTCAGTAGATCTCAGATTTGACTTATGACCCTCCATAAAGGTACAGAGAGGCTTAAAGGGAGAAAGAAACTATGATCATCTGCATCTGTGTGGTGACACACTAAAAAATACCAAATTAGCCTACAAAACACCCCTTCTTGTAAGAAAATCAGCAAAAGCACAAAAATTCTTGTCAGCCATCTTCTGAAACCACAACACTACTGTGGACCTCCTGGGGATGCAGTGGAATCAGCTGTGCCCAAAAATGCCAGGGAAGGGGTAGCACCTCATGGATGCAAACTTCCTTCTGAAGAAACAAGGATACTGGCCCAGGGACAGCTGTGCTCCAAAAAGCCATTAAGCATGAGGTAGCCGGTGGCGTTGGACTCGCCTTTCTCAGCTACTTGGGTATGGTGGAGGAGCCAGCAGTACCCAAAAGCACCAGACTGTAGCATAACATACCCTCAAATGTTGGAAAATTCCAGATAGCACTTGACAACAGGGGTTCCAGATCCCTCATTTCTGTCATCCCAAAGCCACTAAGGGTGGCTAAACCAGGAAACACCATCAAATCCCTAAAGTTGTTCAAAGACATGTGAAGGAGTGTGCTGAAAGGGGACCTTGGCATCTCACATTTGAACATCCAGAGGCTTGTTCAGAAGCATTTCCACATGAATGTGAATCTCAGTACAGGCCAGCAAGTGCACAAAACCATTCCCAGCTAGCTGGTGGTCCTGGACTCCTTTTCTGTGTCTCCTGAAGGACATTGTGGAGATAGCTGTGCCCTAAAACACTCTGACCTCTCCTTCAGGTACCCACATGCTGCTATGGTATATGCATGCCAGAAAACACCAGGAAATTCCCATTAAACACCTCAAATCCCTTGAAAAAGCTTGACAGACAGCTGTCTTGCTGTATTAAGTGGGGACAGGAAAAAGCATTAACATGACCAACACCTACCACAGCTGCCAGCACTCTTGAATACAATATAAAAGGAAATCCTCCTCAGGATGTACTTTTTGTCCTTCTGGTTTGTGGGGAATGGACGAGTTGACACCACTGTTATGAGTAGCCCATAACCTCCATTTTTGGTGAGCTGTGTGGATCATGTGGCAGGATCTTTAAATGGGAAACCACAAACCTCCTGTAAGTTCTTCAGAGTTCTGAACCCAAGGCCTTAATTTCACCAGAAAGTTCATGCATATCTCTCTGTCACCCTCCTCCTCAAACATACACAGAAAAGTGGTATAGACATGCACATAGGGCTGCTGATGCTGGCTATACTGGAGATTGGGTCAAACGTGTGACCTTGCATGTTCATATTGACTTGCAACAGACTTCTGTAGGGTTGAGGAAGGAGAGCACTACCCCCTGTAATGCTGGAGGCTATGCTGTCTTCACACCTCATACATGGAGAAAGCAAGACAGAAATTCATCAGGGAAAAAAGGAACCATGGTTCGAAGTTGTCCTTAAAACATGCTGTGACCTGGGTTAATTGACAATGATAGATAACAGTCTTAAAAACTGTGAAACAGAAATAAAGCCAATGAACACAAATGGAAAAATTAAGAGCAACTGTTTTTCAAGGTTGACTTTCCATAAAGGTATAATAGTGTGTCTTCGGAGTTCTCTGGTGATAATTAACAAAGTAATGTTTTATGACATTTGTTACAAGTTGCAGTCCATACTAGAACCTCTTTAGGGTCACAGCTAAAATCACACTAAAGGACCATCTAGCCTGAAGTGAGTAGCATTGTTAACACAGTCACAGTGTCTAGGTTTCTACATAATTCAAGTCAACATTCAGGATATGTTAAGGATGACAGGAAATTACTTTGCAGAAGTAATTTTGAAGTGCATTTCAGAAACTGGAGGAAGCCTTTTCCCAGATAAACTCCACAGGCTAGGGTTCCAGCAGGAATTATTCTGGGGTGAAAAGTTTTACTAGAGCATGATTGTACATCTGTTCTTCAGGATGTTTTTCTCTAGGTATCAAAGAAAGATTCAGAAAGAGTGAGATTGAAAATAACAGTTCTATCTTAAGAAAGTGATTTCAGATGGTGATCCTAGGGATGCAAATCAGTCAATAATCAACTTTCTACTGCTGCTCACAATGTTTGCGTATTTTCTTCCTTCAGTGCTAGTGACTGATTATTGCTAATATTTTAAATCTGTTGTCTTTTGTAATTACATTAGGAGTGTGTGAGTGAATCCTACTCGTACAGGAGAAATACAGAAAAACCCCAATTATATCTGGTACTGTAGGACAGGAAATACATACAAAGGAGAGGGAGGAAGATTACAAAAAAGATCTGAGCAACCCTTCATACTCCCTGTTCTAGCACAAGATCTTCTTGCAAAAATTATCATCACTACACCATAAAGTTGTTCTGTGTGAGTTTGTGTAGGATGTAGGTGGAGAAATAGTTACCACAAAACAGCAGGTGGAAGAACTGAAAACTGCATGCTTAGAGGTATCATGAGAAAGTGTCCCAACAACTGATACACTCCAGAGACCAGTGGTACTGTTGAATCCACAGGAACTGATAAATTCAGAACAGGAGAAGACTGCTGAATGGGTGCACAGTCACCAGCACACACTGTTGTCAACAGCAGGTTGAATAGCTCAGAGCACAGCCAAGGAGGCACATAGCTGTTATATACAAAGACTAGAAGATTATATACAAATACAGGTATATGTACGTATAGATATACATATATATGTATATTTGATGAGAGAAAGGATCCCTTTAGGAATTTTCTGAACACTGACCTAAAAGCTACTTTTGCACAGCTGTTGAATAAACAGCTGGGGTTGGTCTCGCAGCCATTATTCTGACCAGGTTACTATGAAGGAGCATGTATATGGGGGGGTGGCAGCATGTGTATGTGAGACAGAAAGAGGGAGAGGGAACTGTGTAGGGAGGTAAGTGTATGTACTGTGTGAATACCTATCTATTAATGAAAAATGTATTCTAATAAAATAGCAGCTTAATTAATAAAAGACATTAAAGTAAATATTGTATGTGGTCTGGGTTTCTCCATGGCATAATCTTCTGTCAAGGAAAGTGGAATTTGCAATAACCTTAATGTCATATATATTGATATACAGAAGGAGAAAATCTATTCTAGAGTTTTAAATGCTCCTATTATATATGGCTGTTTAAATCCTTAAATTTTCAAGTTTGGAGAATAGAAGAATGCCTATATCTTTTCACGGCAATAATTTCAGCACTGAGAATTTGAGCATCAAGTATGATTAGTCACTTTTGACTAATCTTTTGAGTTTTTTATATTTTTGTATTATATACAACATATATTAGGCCCATTTTCAAGATGCTGTCTTAAAATTATTTATCACATTTCACAAGTACCATCTGTGTATAGGAATTAATCAAACTAAAATCAGGATGATAGTACTGCTCTTAATATACATACCCAGGTAAAGACAAAACTGTGGATCTCTGGGAAAGCCTCACAGATGCAGCAGGATTTTCCATTTCCCCAGGAAAGAATGCTTTGATTGTAAAAGCCCAATCAGTAATCACAAAGATGCAAACTACAGTGAATGGCTGTTTGCATATCTTGTTTGGATCATTTGACTCTTTCTATGTCTCACCTGTGTATCATCTTTCTGTACAATTCCATCTTGTGCCCAGAAGGAACAGGCAATAAAAAAATCAGGAATTCATTGCAAGCTGTGCCAGTTAATCTGCATCTGCTTTGTAACTGCTGCCTGAACAGTCTACAAAAGTAAAATTGAGTATCATACATTTAAAATAGAGCCAACCTAGCTAATATCAATAACCAAGGCTCTGGAGGTTGTATGAAATTAATTTGGTAAAGCAAAGCGATAGGATCCCCATAGGGGAACCCATGTACAAAGAACACCTAGGACGGTTCTACAGAAAAACTTTGGCCAAGGGTGTATAGTCCAAACATGAGCATGTCTTCCCAGGAAGACACTTCAGCTCCTATGTGTAGGATTGCATCTGTTTTTGGTTTTTTGTTCTTTCCCCATTTCTACTGGATTTTTGTCCAATAAATGTTTCATGTAAACCTGATAATCCATGGATAGAAAAGGAACTGGCAACAAGGACTCTGCTCTCTCAGCTCAGGACACTTAATATTTTAAGTGGCAGTCACTTTCTCTGTTATGTCCAATTAGTGTTATACTAGGAAGCACCTCCACCAAGCGAGTGGAGAGAACCTCCTACTTGCCCAACCCCGTTCACACTTACAGCTTAGTCACATCTTGCTGGTATGTTTGTTTGCATGTTATCAGGTTGCACAAGACACTAAATCCAGGCTCTCTTCCTTGAAGAAGTATTCTGAACAGCAGACAAGGAGAGGGAGGAGAACCACATTCCTCTCCTACTAACTCTTAATGAAAATAAGGCAGCTGTGATTAGATCTTTGAAGCCGCTCAACTCTATTGATTTATGCTGCATGTGGGCAGGGCAAACATAATGTGTGGTGAATGTATATGCTGCTTTACCTAGGTTGTTGGTTTTTTTTATTAGTCCACCAGAATTCGAGTCAGAAATAGTATAGAACACTTCTTGGTGCTTGCAGAACTGAAACTCTAGGCACAAATAAACTTCAAAAACAAGGAATCAGAGATCTAGCAATTCTTGGTAGTTTCTTTCAGTGTTTTTTGGACTTCTATTTCAGTTCTGGCTTTCTTACAAGATGTTATATAGAGGAAATAGTAAGGGTTAAGTCCTCTTCTGTCTTGCAGACATAGCATGGTTGTTGCTCCTAACAGAGTGAGGATGACTTGTCTTTATATTTGACACTACGTTGTTTAGGATGAGTTATTGCTGGCAAGTCACAAAAATGTAAAGAAGTGCAGCGATAACCAGAGAAAAGTTACTTCTCAAGGACAGCAAACCTGTTTGCATAATATGCCCATGCATGAGGCTGGTAATACTGTTTCTCAAGTTAATTCCTCTGTAGTCTTCTCCTAAATATGTAGCTATCTGTAGTATCTGTAGCCCTGGTACCTCTGAGTTCTTACTGTGGTCAGAGAGCAGGCGCATACCACAGTTCATAAGTGTTTTGATTAACCCGTTAGTAAAGATGAACTACAGCAGATAACAGCAGTTATAACAGTCGTCTTATTTTCGAAATTCTCAAAATCATTGTTGTCAGGAAACCTTGAAAAAATAGTCTGTGAAAAATCCACACAGATACCATATACCTGTAGATTTGGATATAGATGCAGAACATTTTAATCCATAACACGGTATTATTTGGTGAAAAAAATTACAGAACTAAGCACAGTTTACTTTTATTTAATCATAAAAAGTTTTCCTTACAAATTCAAAAGCTAAGATTATTCAAACTTAGGAAATTATCTATAAAATGTCTGAAACTGTAACATAGTGTGAAACTATAATACTGTTTACAGTAAGAACTTACATTCAAACCAAATAATTATACAATTATATGATAACTGTACAAAGGAGTTCAAAAACAATTTGAAAAATTACCTTACACTCAGTTATTCATTAAAATATTGAGTACATAAAAAAGTATGTATGGAGTTTCAAGTCATCCACTTAACCCTTGAGACATATTTGTGTTTAATGAGCACAGGAATATACAAAACTGCCTCATTTGTGGTGTAACTGTAAGACTGATGTACTCTGCTAAAAAATGTTAGACACAAAACCTGTGACTTCCTCAAAAATACAGTCTTAATTGTTTTTCAAATACACAGGGAAAATCCATACGTATGTGAAATCTTTCTATAATTCAATGTCCTTCTCTTACTTCCTTGCTTCCAGAGAAAGGCTATATTGTTCTTCTAGCAACTGGAACATGTATGAACATGCTGCCCCCTCTGCTTCTCTTCCAGAAGATGACCCAGTTTGGGCATAAAAGACACAACCCATTGCAAAATAATATAGGCTATTCATATAATATGTCCTTATGCTCCTGCCTCTGGTTAGAAGGAATGTGTCAAACAGTGAAGACTTTGATGATCCTGCATGTCCATGTATTGAAAAATGCCAACATAAATGGTGAAGAAACACATACTCAGATGCTGAGAAAAAACCAACACAGATGATTAAGGAAACCTCCACCAATTAATTAATTGATTCCCTTTGTATTGTTAGTCCCTTGTACTCATAATCAGTCATACGATTATCTACTTTTTTCCTTCAGTTTTTCTCTGGCCCTTTGGCTCTCTCTGTCCTGTATTTAGTATGTGTCATGTTTGTCTTCCCTTTCAACTCTTTCCCCACTTTAGAGACTGCGAGTTACTTCATGCCTTATTCTTATGCAGTGGGATCTTCTTAGGCTTTGCTCAGACAATGCTGGAAAAGAATTTGGTAGCTAATTCCTCTTATACCATTAAGGCTGATGTGTGTCACTTCAGCTTTTCAAACCTGAGTGTCTATATATCAATTAAGTTTAAATTTAGAAGCCTTACAAAAGTGATTTCTGCAGAAAAGGGGTTTGGCAAAGTATGTACTTTCAGGACAAGTTTTCACACACGCACATACACAGAGAAGCTGAGATGTGTTAAAATGAACATTTTCGCTGGGAAAAATGAAGTTTTCTATTCAGGTCTCTTTTTCTGCCCTTTAAAATAAGTGATCTAGGAATCCATATGAATCTAAGATATACTTGTAGATATACCCCTACTGTGATTGTGTTTCAGCAAACTGTGTTTTGATGACAACTCCTTTTAGCAGAAATTTCCTTCATTTTTGGAGGCACTGATGTTAACTGCTCCTGGGCTTTCACACACACATATATACTATCACAATAAACTGGAATGTCTGTCCATGCTGTATTTTAGATTCATTCAACACATGTCTTTGCAACAACTTGAACCTCCTTCAAATCTCATGACTACTGAGGAATGTGGTGTCCTGGTTTCAGCTGGGATAGAGTTTATTTTCTTCTTAGTAGCTGGTATAGTGCTGTGTTTTGGGTTTAGGATGAGAATAATGTTGATAACACACTGATGTTTTGGTTCTTGCTGAGTAGAGTTTACACTGGTCAAGGACTTTTCAGCTTCCCATGCTCTGCCAGGTGCAGAAGAAGCTGGGAAGGAGCATAGCCAGGACAGCTGACCCAGACTGGCCAAAGGACCATTCCATACTATATGATATCACACTCATTATATAAGCTGGGGGAAAAAGAAGGAAGGGGGGATGTTTGGAGTGATGGCGTTTGTCTTCCCACGTAACCATTATGTGTGACAGAACCCTGCTTTCCTGGGGATGGCTGAACAGCTGCCTGCCGATGGGAAGTAGTAAATGAATTCCCTGTTTTGCTTTGCTTGTGTGCACAGCTTTTGCTTTACCTATTAAACCGTCTTTATCTCAACCCATGAGTTTTTTCACTTTTACTCTTCTGATTGTCTCCCCCATCCCAGTGTGGGGGAGTGAGCAAGTGGCTGTGTGGTGCTTAGTTGCTGGCTGGGGTTAAACCATGACATGTGGTTAGGTTGTTTATTCATGAGGGGGGAAATGGAAAAGGAATAATGTAATTTAAACCAAATTATGTGATAGAGGCTGTTCAGAGTACCCCTGCTTATAGCTCAGCCTGGAGCAGGACAAAATACATGTTTTATGGGTTGGCTATACCCCATTTGTCTTGCTTGTTCCTGGAGTCAGAGAGATCTTAGGTTTTTTCCCTAAGGCCAGTGAGGAGACACCATGCAGGGGCAGAGGATAGACCAAGCCTCCCAACATGTGTTTCATGGTGCTCAGTTGGGAACCACTATCTTTCACAGATGGTGAAAATGCCACATCATGGTGTCATTGCCATATCCTGAATTTTCACCAGCTCTGTTAAATGCCTACAAAATTCTTCTGCAAGCCACTGCTGTCACCTGTGGAACAGCTTATGTCATAAGGGGAAGAAAGACTCCAATAGAAATAATTCTTTAACTTCTTGTCCCTATTTTTATTCACCCACCATGCTGGAGCATAGTGGTCTGGAGGGTAGGTTACTTACCCTGGCCAGAAGAGAACCTGGCCAAGCCTTCCAACTTTCAGTTACATGTCCTAACTCCTGTGTAGCAGAGGAGAAAGATATAGGGACCCTGCCTCATTTCCCATGACAAAAAGGCATTGTAACTTCAGAAATGATTTGAAGGTGATGTTACTAAGAAGAACAGGAATCTCTCTACCTTGAAAAGGCACTTCAAGGTGAATAGTACTCTGGATGGGAAAGTATCTACATCTCTTTCGCTCCGTTGCGAGAGATGTGGGCATTTTCTTTACTTTTCTTCCTTTGTGTCTGTTCAATGATCACTGGGAAACCTGGTGCTTTCCTTAGCACTGGCAGAAGAAGAGGTGAGACACCAGACATACGGACATCCTAACGCTGTGAAATACAGACATGTCTAGGGTTATGCAGCAGCTGAACTGGGGTTTTTACAACTACAGTTTTGAACTCCGGTGTCTGATGTCCCACTTTACATGCCTATATTTGTATTTTATATCTGATGCCTAAACCTCTCCCTGAATTGCACAATCATCACTTCTGAGTTTATGAGAAATACTTACCATGGCCTTTTCTACATTAAGAAACAAAATGGATGTCCTTATACTGGTACCTCCGGTCAGCTCCTTATCTTTGTCAGATATATTAAAATGGTTGTTACAAAGAGGATTATCATGTTTTTCTTATGTGTGTGGAGATTTTTAAACATTATAATTATCATGACATGCTTGTTCTGAGTGTCCCAAACTAGAATAATAAATTTGTAGGAAGATAGGAACAAGGAAAATGAAACTTATTTTACCAAAGTACTTCACCAGTCCATTTTGCTCTAGTCTCCTGAAAAAAATACAAAACTCACCTGAAGAATTTAAGATCTGGAAATATACAGCATTAAATACAGGAAAAATGGCACAAGTGTTAATAAAGTCAGAGTCTTGCTCCCATATGGAATGTGCATACCTTTTTAAAATTCTGTTGTACTTGCTAAAAGAAGTGAATTGAAACACTTTCCACATACAAGAAGAAAAATTTTAAGGGTCTTCTAAGTGAGTGGATAGGTTTGGGTTTAGTGAAAAGGTTTGGGAAGGATGTTTTATATGTAGGATACAACGCTGAAGGAAAAACAGAAAGGCTTTTTAGAAATGAAGTGATACAAATTGCTGTCAGTAGTATAGTAGAAGGTGTGGGCAGTTATCAAGGGAGAAATTTTGAAATATTTTTTTTTTCAGTGCTGCTTCTTTGTGTACTTTGAATTTAAAAATGCTTTAACGTAATCTGTGATTACCTAGGGCAGTGAACAAACTTTCTTAATCACGCACCCCTAGGAATAAAAAAAAAATTCGAGCATGCACCCCTGATATATGTATATTTATTTACTCATAAATTATATACGTGTACCACTGTATATATTATGTACATTATGTACATGTACTTAGTATGTACCTTATGAAACATACACAAAAACATAAATTAGAAAAGATTAAACATGAAATAAACAATATTTTAAAATATTTTTTATTTTGTTTTATTAATGGTACAACCCTTTTTTTGTTCTCACTAAAAATATTATTAATAATTATTTTTAGTAAGAGCAATGGGATTGGATATGCTTCATTATTTGTTAAAATCTTGGTTTAACACTTTGTGATACAGTGATTCAAAGGTCTGGTTTTGATACTTGGTCTTAATGGCTGTCATAGCTGAAAAAGATATCTCACTAAGATACATAAATCAAAATGGAAGAAATATATTGTTGGCTGCAGTTACTAAATCATGATACTCATTTTTCAGTCCCATCCACCACTTATTCAAAGGTTTTTGTTGAAATTCAGCTAGTAAATGTCCATCTTCCCTAATGTCAATCAGTTGTTCTTGCAAACTAATCAATCAGAGGTATTGCATTTTTATATCTTTAACAAATAGGTTCAAAACCCACTGAAACTCTTTCTTTGGATGATTTTTAAACAGGTTAGATAGATAGTTCTGTTTCCAAATTTTGTAAGTGTACATGTATGAGAGTTTTTGTGGGTTACACACTTACATCAATTTTGGCAAGAAAAATCACAAAAATCTCCACAGCACAAGTTTTTTTTAAAAAGCAGTTACTTTCTTACCCACTGTTAGAATGTCATTTTCACCTTTACATTAAGAACATTAAGTGTGTTTATTTTTTTGAAAATACCTGCTAGGTAGCATACTGCTGACAAACGCTTGCCGTCACAGAAAAGGTCAGCAAATTCAGAACACTTGCCTTTTTGTAAAAGAAAAATGTGTAACTGGTCTTTAAATTCAACAACTCTTTTAAGCCCATTGCCATGAGATAACCAGCAAATGTCTGTGTGATACTCTATTGGGTTTATGTGGCAAGGTTTTGCTAGCAGGAGGGCCTGCATGGGTGGCTTCTGTGAGACGAGACCAGGTGCTGCCCCCATGTCATACAGAGCCAGTTCCAGTCGCCTCTAACACAGACCCACTGCAGGCCAAGGCTGAGCCAATCAGCGATGCTGGTGGCGATAACATACTTAAGAAAAGGTAGAAAACACTGCACAGCAGCCATGAGAGAGAGGAGTGAGAAAATGTGAGAGAATTTATATCTATGCAGACACCAAGGCCAGTGAAGAAGGAGGGGAGGAGGTGCTCCAGGCACTGGAGCAGAGATTCCCCTGCAGCCCCTGGAGAAGACCATGATGACGTAGCTTGTCCCCCTGCAGCCCATGGAAGACCACACTGGAGCAGTTATCCACACTGCAACCCGTGGAAAGCCCATGCCACAGCAAGTGGATGTGCCCTGAAGGAAGCTGCAGCCTGTGGAGATCTCACACTGGAGCATGTTTTCTGGCAGGAGCTGCGGCCTGTGGGGGACCCACGCTGAAGCAGTCCATTCCTGGAGGACTGCACCCTGTGGAGAGGACCCATGCTGGAGCAGTCCATGGAGCACCGTAACCCATGGGAGGGACCCCACATTGGAACAAGGAAACAATGTGAGCAGGAAGGAGCAGCGGAGACTAAGTGCAATGAACTGAGTGCAATCCTCATTTCCCATCCCCCTGCACTGCTCAGGGCGGGAGGAGGTAGAAGGGTCATGGGTGAAGAGGAGGAGGTGGGGGGAAAAGGTTTTTGGTTTTGTTCTTTATTTCTCACTACTCTACTCTGTTATTGATTGGCAATAAATTAAATTAATTCCCCCAAATCAAGTCTCTTTTGCCTGTGATGGTAATTGCTAAGTGATCTCCCCATCTCAAACCAAGAGCTTTTTCCTCATATTTGTGCCTCCTGTCCTGCTGAGGAGGGGGAGTATAGAGTGGCTTGGTGGGCACCTGGCAGCCAACCAAGGTCAACCCTCCACAGGTACAAAAGATTTTCATGGCCACTCCCCATCTCACACGAAGTATTGTAAAGATTCTGCTGTTTCAAGGTCTTGTTTTTATGAAATTAACCACATCAGTGACATCCTATAGCACTTTGTGCACGCCTGGCTCCTGTTTCTTTGCTGCAGTACCTTGCCTATGAACGATGCAGTGAATGAATTTCAGGTGTGGTGCTATCTATGTAACCTTACCATGAAATCCTTTTCTTAGTCAAAGCAGCCGCACCACCAGTTGTTACATTTGCACAGCTTTTCCATGGAACATTTTTATTAAAGAAGTAATTTACTGTTGAGAATATAGCTTCTCTGGTAGATCTTTCCTTTAGTGGCTCACAGAAAGTGGTTCTTCATGTATTTCACTACCGAAACAGAATCTAGCAAATACCGTAAGCTGAGACATGTTAGAAACATCTGTACTTTCATCCAGCTGCATAGTAAGCCTCTCACACTGTGTAATTTGTACTGACACTTGTTTCTTCGAGTCTTCAGCAATGTTTTCTATGCGTCTTCCAACAGTGTTTGCTGACAAAGGAAAGCATTTTAGTTTGCCGCCGTATTGCTTTCTGTGTATTATTATTTCAGCCATTTTCACCGTGGCAGAAAGAACAAGTGTTTCCCCAGTGGTATGTGGCTTTTTGTCTTTTGCTCTGAAGTAAGAAACCTCAAAGGAGGCTTCTAAACATTTATCATTAAGTTCAGTGAAATTTTGTAAAGTACTGAATTGAATATCATATAGCTTGAAACGTCGCTGACAAAAATGTAGTGGTTTGTCTTCATGTTCTGGATGCTTAGTTTTTAAATGTCTTGCTAATTCTGATGGCTTCATAGTGTTATCAACTAACTTTTCAAGGCACATTATATAGGGCGAGGTACTTTCTGTGCATGTTGATCTGTGTGGCCAGCTGTGTGCCTGAGTATTCTGACTGTATGTGCTTGTGTGTGTTTCTGGATATGCCTGAGGAGTATGTGCTCAGCCTTACTACCAGCTTGACCTCAGGAAAACAGAGCCACAGCATCCATGCATCATCAGGATAACAGATTCATCAACCTGTAGCAGTACAATCCTTAGATGATAGAATCTGATTCAGAAGAATAGTAAGTATAGAGACTGCTTTAAGCAAGTATCACAAATTCCATCTATGCTGACGATGTTTCAGCAGGATTGATTAGTTCTACATTAAATGAAATTATGTAACAATGTACTAACGTCTGTTAGTAGTTATCAACATACTACAGTACCATTCTAACGGTTGAAGTTGTTTGTACAATTAGAGAACTGGACACAGATCATGTCAGCGAATTGCTTACAAAAATTATTCTTAATTTAGTTTTGGTAGACTATTAGTATGTTACAATTCATCCCATATGTAACAATTAAACTATAAAACTTCCAGTTGTTCCATGCAACTTTCTATTGCCCTGGTGACCCATTCCAGGGAATGATCTTTGTTTCCATGGCTAAGAGACCTGGGGTGACTCACATGCATATATTCATTGCATACCTCAAAAGCCAGGCCAAGCCTACCCTGTCTGGCAACTAACTGGCAAGCTGACTGATACTGCTGCCGTTCTAGCTGCTCTTTTTGATTCTACTGCTGCTGTATTTTCAATTACGCTCATGTTCAGGAATTATCTAGAAAGTATTGGACCAATCTTTTTCTCCAGGAAGGGGCAAAGTGAACTACTGAAGGGCAGATAATGTCTTCATGCTGCAGAAAATGACCCTCCAGTTCCTGGGGTCATATAGTGTTGTGCACTTGGGTGGACCAGCAGGAAGTGTCAAATTTTGACATAAAGAAGGTCACCTTCAAGGTTCTATGCAGTGACCTAATGCCTGTCACCAAGTGTCACCATATCACACTCTAGGTGCCAAGGCCTGGGAAGAAGATCCTCCACTGCATTGTGTAGCCTTACCATCCTGATGTTGATTGTTAGGCAGCCAATTTGAAGTCCATAGTGCAGATGAAGATGGAGGGCTTCCAGGGCATCTTCCAGACCATCTAACCATGAATCAAAAACAACATCACAGAGATCAGATGGGTGTTAGCTGAACCCGAACTCTCCGTCTTCATGGAGACAATTAACAAAGTACATAACCCATACGCTGTTTATAGAGAGGCTACTATCAGCATATCGATTTCAAAAGCTACTCAATTTGCTGCAAGTGCAGAGGGAGAATTATGGATGAAGCATAGATTACAATGGCCATGTGTGACAAGAAGCAGCAGGAGGAGCTGTTCCATAAGGGAAGGTGAGCCAGGAATTTAGCATCACCACAAGGCAGGCAGGGACAGTAAGGGCACTGTCAGGCATGCAGTCCCACAGCATATGAGTGAGGATAGCAGATAAGGTCTGTGATGGTAACTAGGGTCAGCCAGCAGTCCAGTGATTGCCAGACAAGTCCATAGCGATAAGGCATGTCCAAGATCAAGGCAGGAATTCAAGTCCACAGGTCAGGATCAGCTGAGCACGTGTAAAGGCACAGGTATAGCTGCAGCATAGCTCAGGTAGAGACCAAGGGTGAGTGCCCAGCTTAGAAGCAGCTCCTGAAAGTAGGGGGGCCAAGCCCCACTGAGGCTTCTCACAGCAATTTGATTTAAGGTCAGCCAGCTGCACTGTGAAAGTTGGCTCTGAATCTAGGCAGGCGAAACACCATAAGCAGTGGAGAGGGAATGCACTCAAGGCCCTGACAGTATGCCCTATGGCAATACCTGGGAACTTTATCAGTGAGTCCATCCCAGTACAATCTTTCTACCATCTGGTGGTAAAATGAATAATATCAGTGCTACTCAACACAAGTAAATGCCAAGAGTTTGACCAAGAAAGTTTGTTTAAAGGGAATTAACTACCACAGTAGATGGGTGGTTAAGTACATAAAGTAGTTCAGTTAAAGTACAGAGAATAAGTATACAGTGTGCAGTATTCTGGGCTGTTTTAACAGCAGCATAGCCAGTAGGTTAAGGGAAGTGATTCTCTCCCTCAGCACTTTTTAAGACAGTATCTGGAATACTGCATCCAATATTATGGAGTAATTTTATTTTTTCTAGTGACTGGAGACTATTAAATCTGCAGATAACACCAGGCTTGGACTGGCCGCAAAGTTTTTGGAAGACAGATTCAGAATTCAAAATCATCTTGACAAATTGGAGATGCAGACTGAAAAATATGGACAAATGCTTATAGATATGAATAAACATATGCATAAACACTGGATAGGGAAGAAGCTGTCAGCAGAACTGAAGAGATGGATCTGGTGGGTACAGCAACAGCTGTGAAGACAATTGTGAAATAGACAAATAGCATGCTGGGATATACAAACAACAATTTTTGTTTGTTGTCAAAATTAAGGCATTGTACTGTTCTATGTAGCTCTTTTAAGGTTGTGTTGCAGAACTGCAAAAATTAAAAAAAATTGCAATCATTGAAACCACCAGCCTTGATTAATATAGACAGAAGAAATCTGCAAATGGGCTTACACATGCAAAAAATAACTCTGAAGATACAGGAATAAACTTTTCTCCATGTACATTATGGGGAGGGCAAGAAGTGGCAGGCTTCAAAATTACAAAGTCAGATCCTTTTTACGATTAGAGCTTTAAAATTATAGAAAAAAAGTCACATATATTCTCATTGCAAACTTTTTAGAAGAGTTTGAACAAGAAGCTGCAGGAATGTCACAGTGAAAGTTGATCCACAGTATTCTTTCTTCCCCTCCCTCATTTTAAATAGAAGTTTCAGAGGCTAGGGCTTGCTTTTCTGAATGGAAAAACAATGCCTCATGGGAGTTTCAGGATGGTTTCACAGTTAATGTCTGAATGTATAAAAAGATATACAACTACAAAAATAATTTTTTTAATATAAATCTTTATGCTGTTACATAGAAAAAAATTCAAGTTCTCACTAGTACAGTAACTGCAACAAACTACAAAATCATTAACAATAGCATGAAGTGATATAATTAAGCTTATTTATTCTTAGAGATTTTGCCTAGTGAAGCAAAAAATTGAGATATTAAAGTAACATAGAAAATAATAAAAGACATTAATGTAGGGCAAGATTATGCCCAGGGAAACTCAAGAAAATAAGGGGGGTGTTTTGTAGTTTCAGCTTCAATGTCTTGTCCTGCCATTCTTACTTTCAATTCTTTCCCCTTCTCCTGGCTTTCTTGCCTGATCTTCATAGAATCATAGAAAGGTTTGGGCTGGAAGGGACCTTAAAGATCATCTAACTCCACCCCTGCTGCCACAGGCAGGGATGCCACCCACTTCTCTACCATCCTATCTTCATTCTCAGAATTCCCTTCTCTAGTACCTGAAACCATCCCCTTTTCTCTTCTGTCATCAAGGCTAACCTTCCTGTCTACTTCCCGATTAACATACTGTTGTGGTTCAACCCCAGTTGGCAACTAAGCACTACACAGTCACTTGTTTACCCTCCCTCCCCGCAGTGGGATGGGGGACAGAATCAGAAAAAAAAAAGTAAAACCCGTGGGTTGAGATAAAGACAGTTTAATAGGACAGCAGAGGAAGAGGAAATAATAATAACAACAACAATAATAAAAGAATATACGAAACAAGTGATGCACAATGCAACTGCTCACCACCCACTGACCGATGCCCATCCCATCCCCAAGCAGCGATCGCTGCCCCCCGGCGAACTCCCCCCTAGCTTATATACTAAGCATGACGTCATATGGTATGGAATAGCCCTTTGGCCTGTTTGGGTCAGCTGTGCTGGCTATGCTTCCTCCTGGGTTTGTGTGCACCGGGCAGAGCATGGGAAGCTGAAAAGTCCTTGACCAGTGTAAGCACTGCTCAGCAACAACTAAACCATCAGTGTGTTATCAACATTATTCTCATATTAAATCCAAAACACAGCACTACACCAGCTACTACGAAGGAAATTAATTCTATCCCGGCCAAAACCAGGACAGTATCCACCCCTTGTTCCATACCATCTACGTCATGTCCAGGTCCTACCCTTTCCAGTACATTCCAATTAGTCATCACCTCCTTTTTCTGTCTTTTGATATATACACACAGATATCATTCCCTTAGTCCATGGGCCATCGCTCTAAAATGTCCATTGAGTTAATTCAGTCCATGACTTTGGGCTCCATCTGTCATAACAGACTTTCAGGGCAGGAAAGGTGGTGTGTGGTGTTGGATTGTTGCATGCTGAAGCCAGTTCTGGTTCCATCACTGCTGCACTTTGCTCGGTTTCCTCAAAGTTCATTCTTCATTAATCTGGGTGATCCTTACTGTAATACTGTTGATATGGTATATAGCCACCATAGAAGTGATGACATACAGTATTATATAGCAATTAACATACAATTCAGCTCATTGGCTATTTTCACCCAAAATCAAATCCCCTTGAGGTAAACATCGGACTTCCCCACCCTTCTGCATCACCCAGCAAGTGCACCCAGGTCCTTGAGCAAAAGCAATCCCATGAATGGGTTTGCCTTTGTCCGAGGCGGGAGTAACCCAGACTGTCTTCCCCAGCATATTTTTTAGGTGCACTACAGGGACTTTATCCCCCTCTACAGTGTGTAAAAGTTTTGACTGGGCAGGGCCAACTCGATCGGCAGATCCCCTAGTGTTGACTAACCAGGTGGTTTTTGCTAAATGTGTATCCCCACGCTTCAATGTCCCACCACCTGTTGCTCTCAGTGTAGTACTTAGTAGTCCATTGTATCGTTTGATTTTCCAGAGGCTGGTGCACAACAGGGGATGCAGTATACCCACTCAATGCCATGCTCTTTGGCCCAGGTGTCTATGAGGTTGTTTCAGAAATGAGTCCCGTTGTCTGACTCTATGCTTTCTGGGGTGCCATGTCGCCATAAGTCTTGCTTTTCAAGGCCCAGGATAGTGTTCCGGGCAGCGGCATGGGGCACAGGATATGTTCCCAGCCATCCGGTGGTTGCTTCCACCATTGTAAGTACAGAATGCTTGCCTTGGTGGGTTTGTGGGAGTGCGATATAATCAATCTGCCAGGCCTCCCCATATTTATATTTCAGCCACCATCCTCCATACCAGAGAGGCTTTAACTGCTTGCCTTGCTTGATTGCAATGCATGTTTCACATTCATGGATAACTTGTGCAATAGTGTCCATGGTCAAGTCCACCCCTTGATCACGAGCCCATCTGTATGTTGCATCTCTTCCTTGATGGCCTGAGGTGTCATGGGCCCACTGAACTAGAAATAATTCACCCTTATGTTGCCAGTCCAGATCAACCTGAGCCACTTCAATCTTAGCAGCCTGATCCATCTGCTGGTTGTTTTGATGTTCTTCAGTGGCTCAGCTCTTGGGTATGCGAGCATCTACATGACGTACTTTTACAATCAAGTTCTCTATCCGGGCAGCAATATCTTGCAACAGTGCGGTGGCCCAGATGGGTTTGCCTCTGTGCTGCCAGTTGCTCTGCTTCCATTGCTGCAATCACCCACATAAGGCATTTGCCACCATGTGTGAGTCAGTATAGAGACAGAGCACTGGCCACTTTTCGCGTTCAGCAATATCTAAAGCCAGCTGGATGGCTTTCACCTCTGCAAACTGACTCAATTCACCTTCTTCTTCAGTAGTTTCTGAGATTTGTCTTATAGGACTCCGTACAGCAGCCTTCCACCTCCGATGCTTCCCCACAAGACGACAGGACCCATCAGTGAACAGGGCATATTGCTTCTCATTTTCTGGTAGTTTATTATACGGTGGGGCCTCCTCAGCACATGTCACCTCCTCCTCTGGCGATATTCCGAAATCTTTGCCTTCTGGGCAGTCCATGATCACTTCCAAGATTCCTGGGTGACTGAGGTTTCCTATTCAAGCCCGTTGTGTGATCAGTGCGACCCACTTACTCCATGTAGCATCAGTTGCATGATGTGTAGAGGGGACCCTCCCTTTGAACATCCAGCCCAGCACTGGCAGTTGGGGAGCCAGGAGGAGCTGTGCTTTAGTACCAACCACTTCTGAAGCAGCTTGAACCCCTTCATATGCTGCCAATATCTCTTTTTCAGTTGGAGTATAGCAGGCCTTGGATCCGCTGTATCCCTGACTCCAAAACCCCAGGGGTTGACCTCGAGTCTCCCCCAGTGCTTTCTGCCAGAGGCTCCAGATAGGGCTGTTCTCCCTGGCTGCGGTGTAGAGCACATTTTTTTAAATCTTGTCCTGCCTGGACTGGCCCAAGGGCTACTGCATGGACTATCTCCTGTTTAATTTGTTCAAAGGCTTGTCATTGCTCAGGGCCCCATTTGAAATCGTTTTTCTTCCGGGTCACTTGCTAGAGAGGGCTTACCATTGGACTGTAATTTGGAATATGCATTCTCCAAAAACCCACAATGCCCGAGGCAGCTTGTGTTTCCTTTTTGCTAGTTGGTGGAGACATGGCTGTTATTTTGTTGATCACATCCATTGGGATCTGATGATGTCCATCTTGCCATTTCATTCCTAAAAACTGGATCTCCTGTGCAGGTCCCTTGACCTTACTTTGTTTTATGGCAAAACCGGCTTTCGGGAGGATTTGGACTATTTTCTTTCCTTTTTCAAAAACATCTTCTGCTGTGTTGCCCCACACAATGTTGTCATCAATGTATTGCAGGTGTTCCAGAGCGTCACCCTGTTCCAGTGCAGTCTGGATCAGTCCATGGCAAATGGTGGGGCTGTATTTCCACCCCTGGGGCAGTCAATTCCAGGTGTACTGAATGCCCCTCCAAGTGAAAGCAAACAGTGGCCTGCACTCTGCCACCAAAGGGATTGAGAAAAACACATTAGTGATGTCAGTTATGGCATACCACTTGGCTGCATTTGACTCCAATTTGTATTGAAGTTATAGCATGTCCGGCACGGCAGCACTCAGCAGCGGTGTGACTTCGTTCAGGCCCCGATAGTCTACTGTTAGTCTCCACTCTCCATTAGACTTTTGCACTGGCCATACGGGGCTGTTAAAGGGTGTGCGAGTCTTGCTGATCACTCCTTGGGTCTCCAGTCCACAAATCAGCTTATGGAGTCTCAGTTGGTGTGATATTGCTGCTGGTGCACTGTTGTGGTAGTGATCGGCACCTGTTGTTCTTCAACCCTCAGCAATCCCACAATAGAAGGGTCCTCTGAGACACTGGGCAAGGTGGACAGCTCTTTAAGGTGGACAGCTCCGTCTCCAAGGCAGCTATACCAAAAGCCCACTGGTACCCTTTTGGGTCCTTGAAATACCCTCTCCTGATGTAGCCTATGCCAGGGATGCATGGGGCCTCTGGGCCAGTCACAATGGGGTGCTTTTGCCACTCATTCCCACTTAAGCTCACTTCAGCCTCCAATACAGTTAGCTGTTGGGATCCCCCTGTCACTCCAGAAACACAGATGGGTTCTGCCCCTTCGTAGCTTGATGACATTAGGGTATGCTATGTACCAGTGTCCACTAGAGCCTTATACTCTTGTGCGTCTGATGTGCCAGGCCATCGAATCCACACAGTCCAGTAAAACCAGTTGTCCCTTTCCTCCACCTGGCTGGAGGTGGGGCCCCTCTAATTCTGGTCATGATATCCATTAATCACTTCTTGTAAACATGAGTCAGGAGTTTCTTCATTACAATCAGGAATAAGATCAGCCCTTCTACTTTGTCTGGGGAACTGTCCACTGGAAACGGGAGCAGCAATTTTCCTGGAAGAACCCCCTTGTGTGATTGTTCTTCCTTGCAGCTCACATACCCATGCCTCTAGGGCTGAGGCAGGTTTTCCATCCCACTTCCTCATATCATCTCCATGGTCATGCAGGAAAAACCATAGGTTACCCTGTGGTGTGTACCCTCTATATCCTCTCTCTTGAGCAGAAGAATGCTGACTTCTACTAGCTGAGATACTGTTCTTTGCAGGTGGAGAGTAGGACATATCCTCTGTGAGCTGCTGGAACTCCCAAGACAGTTTCTCCACAGCCGAGACAAGGCAGAAAGAGACACTTTCTTCGTATTCCCGGAGCTGGCTAGCTGCTTAATCCACTGTTGGTTCCTCGTCATCTTTCCAGGTCTGTATTGCCAATGAGTTGGGATATGATGCTGGTGTGCTCCGTACCAACTTCTGCCACATGGGTTGCGTGCACTTGACTTCATCTGGATCTTTGGTTAACTGCTTGTTGTTCAGGTCACCATAAATCACCTCCAGCATGGCTAGTTCCCTCAGGTACTGGATGCCTCTCTGCATGGTGGTCCATTTGCCTAGGCAATATATAACATCTTCCTTGAATGGATACCTTTCCTTCATGCCTGATAGGAGTCGCCTCCAGAGGCTGAGGGCTTGTGCCCCTTTTCCAATCACTTTGTCAATGCCCCCTTCCCTAGAAAGGGATCCGAGCTGTTTGGCTTCCCTACCCTCTAATTCCAGGCTATTGGCCTTGCTATCCCAGCATCGGAGCAGCCAGGTGACAATGTGCTCTCTTGGATGGCAGTTGAAATCTTTTTGCATATCTCGCAGCTCACTCAAGAATAGGGATTGGGTGGTTTCTACCTCGTTTATGAGTTCTTCCTCTTCCTCCTCCTCTGCTTGTGATGGCCCTGTTTTTTCATCAACACTTTCTAAATGAGTTGACTTTCACTTCCAGGATTTCTTCTTGTGTATATGGGCAACTGATAGCAGCACAGGTTGGTTCTCTGGTTCAGCTGCAGTGCCTGTCACTGGGGTTTGAGTAGCCACAGTGCCTCCCACCAGGGTTTGAGTAGCCAAAGTGCCTGTCGTGGGGGTTGAAGTAGCTGCAGTGCCTGTCGCAGGGGTTGGAGTAACCACAATGCCTGTTGCTGGGGTTTGAGCAGCCACAATGCTTGTTGCAGGGGTTGGAGTAGCCACAGTGCCTGTCTCCGAGGTTTGAGTAGCTGTAGTGCATGTTGCCAAGGTTTGAGTAGCCGCAATGCCTGTTGCGGAGGTAGATCTCTGGGTGGTATTCTTAAATAGTTATTTAACTCTAAGCAAGACCTGAACCACATTCAGGAGACACAGCAACAGGACCATGATCATCCCAAGGATATTCAAAATTCTCAACAGCTGCTGTAACGAGTCTGAATGAGAAAGGGAAGGTGAAGGAGTAGGGGAAGGTGTGTCCCACTGTCTTCCCCATAGATTGGTTCTCCAAGGAGAAGAGGTAAAAAGTGTAATTATTAATAGTTTCTGAGAGATGGCTCCAAAAGTACGGGGATGATGGCAGCGCTGAGTACAATTTCATGACCAATAATTTTATCATACCTTAAACCAGAGTTACACAGTACAGCAAAGTGGTATCTTTAATCAAACTCCTAGAGGTGATAAACAGCAGCACAGGGAGTGCATACGGCAGGTAAGGTGCTACATAACACAACTCTGAGAGCAGGCCCAACAGCTCTGAGAGCAAATAAATCAACATGGCGACCAGCGACTATTAAACTAATACAATGAATGCTTATCACAAATTTGTTTTAACATGCTCTGGTCAGATCTGTTGTTATCTTGAACCCTTTGGGCTCCATGTTGGGTGCCAAAAAGGGCTGTTGTGGTTTAACCCCAGTCGGCAAATAAGCACCACACCCTCGCTCACCCTCCACCCCCTGCAGTGGGATGGGGGAGAGAATCGGGGAAAAAGAAGTAAAACCGGTGTGTTGACATAAAGACAGTCTGGGTCAGCTGTCCTGGCTATGCTCCCTCCTGGCTTCTTGTGCACCAGGCAGAGCATGGGAAGCTGAAAAGTCCTTTACTAGTATAAACATTACTTAGCAACAACTAAAACATCAGTGTGTTACCAACATCATTCTCATCCTCAATCGAAAACACAGCACTATACCAGCTACTAGGAAGAAAATTAATTCTGTCCCAGGCAAAACCAGGACACATACCTTGCGTCCATTCTATCCACTTGGCTTCCAGGTCTGAGTATACTCTTCCTTTTGGATGGATTGATGAATCTTCCGTTCGAAGGACCCACACAGGTGAGACTATCCCACCTTTTTTCTCATCATCTTTAACAGATTCGACCAGGTAACTGAACTACCACACATTGAGCTCGTCCATGGTTACAACCTTTGGTCTTTCCCCTTCTTCCTGCCTCCTCTGAACCTAAAGTCTTTTGACTGATGTTAGTGGTTAGAACTATCAGTGACTTTTCAGTCCTTTTTCCTGAATAAAGATGTTGGACAAGTGGTCCAGAGAAACTGGAAGAACAGGTGGCCCAGGGAAGCTGTGAATGCCCCATCACTGGAAGTGTTCAAGGTCAGGTTGGATCGGGCTTTAAGCAAACTGATCTAGTGAAAGATGCCCTTGACCATGGCAGGGGGGTTGGACTAGATGATCTTTAAAAGGTCCCTTCCAAGCTTAGCTATTCTGTGACTCTATGATTCGATGTACCTGATGGACTGAAGGTAGATAAGAGAGCAAGTATCTCGCGGAAAAAAAAAGGTAATGAAAAGTTCCCATCTGCAGATGTGACTAAGAGTCTCTGAGAGCATTTTTGCCCCAGAAGGGATCTCTCTGTGTCATCCATGGGGCAGTTAGAACACTCTGCTAGATCCCTGACTGACAGCTCCAATTCTGGGCTGTTTAAAATGAATTTAACCTGCCGTCAATCCTCCCATCCACAATGGATGGCTCTCAGGTTATCGTGCCCCCGGTTTTCTGAGCTTCTCTAGTGAAGGTGCTACAGTGTTCTGATGTTTTCAAAACAAATTTGTGCTTTTGATTTTTACCAAAACTATTACTAACCTTTGGCAGACAGTCTTTCATATAAATGAGAATTTCTTTCACGTTGCTTTAATCCACAAAACACACTGGTTACTGCTAGCACCATCAGTGACCGTTTGAAGTAGAAAAGCTTGAGTTAGACAAGTTTATTTTTAAAACTAAGTACAGTCTCTTTGTGAGTGATAACCTTTCCACATGAGTTTTCAAGATGGCCGGTGGCATTAACATTGCTGCATCATGTTTTTCTAATGCTCTTTTTTTAGTTTAATTACATAAAGCTGGCAGTTTTTTTGTGCAGTCTATGGTACATACATATTTTTGGAAGGTTGAAGCTGGAATATCGATCTATCAAGCAAAACTTCACTGTGGCAGGGGAATTTACTATTCACACAATGTAGAAGATCAAAGTCCCAATTCAATTTCACTTCCGGACAGATATTAAGAAAATAATTTTCTGAAATCTGCCCAGATTCGTCACCATCTTGAATGTATAAGAAATGCTTGCAACAACATCTGTCAAACACACATCAATGCACTTAATAATTCCACATTTCTTTGAATCATACATCTATTTAAGTCTAAGAGGTATCTAAAAGATAATTGCCATTAAACATTTTTGTGTATGACAGCTGGAAGGCATGTCCAACACTGTATTCTTTTCAATGTGCTGATCAGCGTTACATTTGGAGAAGCTAATGCACTGCATAGAGAAAAGAAAGAGTCTGTCACAGAGAAAAATGCCAGAGGTCCTCTCACTAGTTTGTGGACTCAAGAGAGCAGAGCTGTCATCTGTGCCTTGAAGATAAGAAGGGAATCAGTTGATAAGGATTACTTGTGACGTCTTCCCCCCGCCCCCATACCCCCCAACCCCTCTTCCTGCTTCTGTAGTTAGAAAAAGTTTACAGGGAAACTTTTTGTCTTCACTTTCAGTAGTTGATAAAGGCGTCTTCAAAGAAACTTATGTGCTAGCAGGAAAAAACAACCACACATACACAGCTCCATATTCTTGCATACGTGAATACTTCACATACTCAGGTCACAAGATCCCCAAAGCTCTACAGACTGTATATTCAAGAAAGACGTCATGCACACTGCCATCAAGTAATGCCCTCCAAGGTAGACCTTTTTCAAGGCTTAAATGCATATACAGACATTACATTGTTCGGTGTTACCTAACCTGAAGAAGACTTCCATATCCAATTGGTTGTGTGGAAAATGTAATATATGCTTCCCTGGCTTATTGCTGCCAGATGCAAATGTGCTCTGTCCGTACTCTGATAGATGCAAGAAAAGTACAGGGTCTGAATTACTCAGCTTCAGCCAATGACCACAGTCAAACAGATTTTTTCTGAAGTGTGCGTCATATAATTTTGGATAAAATATGTCTTACACATGGATATCTCAGAGCACAAACACACAGAACATCTATGTGAAATAAATTCACATTCTCTCCAAAGAGAGACATGAATTGTGGAATAAATAAAAGTTTTAACAACTTGATTCTCTCCATAACAGTTCAACTTTCCTACTGAATTATTTAACAAACTCTATTGCAGCAGAATGCTACTCAGGAGCACACTCTTCCAACAGAATCCAACAGTAGCCTCTGTTAGATCCAGTATATAGTGTTATTATGGTCTGTGATGACTTAGGAAAGTGAACACCACCTCCATGCCAGATCTTGCAAGACAGCTTTCTCAGCGTCACAGCACCACTGAAACATGTACTAATTCAAAGACCCATGCTCTTCACTGAGAAAGTGATGTGCATTTCATTTCCTGAAACATCCTATGCACACTTACAATGAGGTTGTGACCCAACTACTTTTCAAGATGTGTCCTGATTAGTTTCCAAGGTTTGGAAAAAATTGTCCATACATACACATTCAAAGTATTTCTAGATAGTGTGTGTGTGACAATCCGTATAGTGTGGCAATATCAATGTAACGTTTTGTCTAATTATGTGGTAAAATTACATTTAATCAAGAGTAGGTAGAGGACCTGTTTAAAAGATACTGGTTCATGAAACTGTGTTAACACCAATCATATTCCATTGGCATATTGACCAAAAGACTTATTTGGTCTTCTCAAGTTTCATTTTAAAACTGAATACTTCAGCCAAGGTTTTATTACTTGCCTTAATTTAAATTACATTGTGTTCAAAACCATCATAGCCATTTTATAATCAAAAAGGCAATACATTCCTTGCCCAGAGAAATTTTAAAGCCTAGATAGTGTTCGTTAGAAAAAAAACAAGGAAGAATTAACTTTATTACTTGAAGTTTGGGCGCTGTTAGATGCTGTAATTATGAAGATGGAAGTGTTCAGACACATAGATAAGACAGATAAATAAACTGCACATTGTCATGAACAAATTTGTCCAGTCAGTTTACAAAGATATCTCCACTGTAAGATTACTTATAGTTAACACACATTTGCATACCATTTCTTTGTCTTTACTATACAGTGCAACTACTGAAAAGCATTTGCGAAAGAGTACTAGAACTGTAGCTGTTGTGAGAAAAGATGTAAAATAGGGAAGAGTAGAAAAGGCTCAAAGGCAAATGTGGCAGAAACACATGGAAGACTTAAAGCTATGTTGAAACAAAGAATTATAAGGGCTGAATTTGATTACATATTCCCATTTCTCAGTTTGCACAAAGATTTGGGATTTGACTAGCTGTAAATTAATTTAGGCCACAATGAACAAAGCACCTCTCTATCTGTTGGACAGTATGGATCACAGTAATGCTCCTCTCAGTGATGCAAGAGTTGTGACTACCACATGAGTGTCTTGTTATTTCCACCAAGTCGAATCTCAATCATTTATGGAAGAAGTATTTGCAGATTGGATTCTGATGTTAAGATGAAGGGAAGAGACCTCTTGCAAGGAAAGAAAGGTCAGCAAAGACCTTTATTGCAGTATGCAAGGACCTTTTTTACAGTATTTAGAGCTGTTTGTTTGGTAAATGTAGAAATATATAGCTGCCAGTGACCTGAGAGGTAGCAAGAATTGTAAGTAACTGGTTTCAGCCACATATAAGTCTGTTGTCACAGTATAATCAAAGATGTTAAGAAATTATGCAAGCACTACAGGAATAGGGAAAAAATCAGACCAATGCAGACGGGAAGAAGATTTGGATTTCAGGAGCAAGATCAAAGATTTGGGAAGCTCTGAACAACTGAACAGATAATCTAATTATCTTCAGACTAGTGAACCAAGACATCATATTCCCCTGAGAGACTAGCAAGGTGGGGAGGTAAACGGTTCTGTCCTGGTATTCTGCTTGTTTCAGTCATCTGGGAAGCTGACATCAAACTGGTCCCCACCATGTCTCTGAGCTCCCAGCTGCCGCTTGAGAAGGTCTCAACTCCCAACATCCACTACTCAGTTTTTATTGTCTCAGGGAAGTGATCCTGGTTCCCAGTCCTCAAAGCTGAGAAAATTCCCTTCCAAATCTTTCCACTATGCATCCTTAAGGAAACAAAGACACACAGGCTGGCCATCTCCTGAGAAGCAATGAACAACTGTAAATAGAATCAGTAATGAACGATTTCTTTTATGACTCTTAATGTAAAAGAAAAAGAATCAGAAATGGATTTGTGTTCACCGCTTGAATGGACTTTTGGATGCAGATGAGAGAGCAAAAATAGTCAGCATATTGGCCTTTCTTTTGAGGGAGAAGGAGCACTAGGATCCATAACCCACATTATCTTGCAATAGGCAGAGGCCTCCAGGCCCCAGAGCAGCAGGTTGAAACAAGCTAGTAGCAGTGAGAATATCAGACCAAAACAGGCTTGTTGGGTGCACAGGATAGTAACGCTGTTGGAGAGAAAAGAAGCCGCGAATAGTTGAGAAGAGGCTGGGGGAGATACAGAATCATGTACTTCTAATCAAAAAGATTTCAGTGCAGCTCCAAGAGACAGAAAGACACAAGGCTCACAGGGAGATGCAGAAGGGAACAAAAAAATACATAGGTTTATGAGAAGTAGAGGTGTTAGGAAGAGAAGGTGGGTGGAGAGTTGCAGAAATGTATCAATTTCTCTCCCTCCCATTTTCTTTAAGGGTGTTTTTCTCAGAGCTTTTCCTCTCTTCTCTCCTCCCCACAGCAATCAGGCAAGCTGGGAAGAAGAGATTGTCTCTGAAGTCAGTAGTGTGTCTTGGCACAGAAGACTGATAGTAAACAAGTAAATAGAGTTGACAACTGTAGTAACCACAGGAGCAAAGCCTGCTCAGTGACAAGGATGAGGACTCTTCTAGAGGTAAGGATATGGGTCTGTCTTGCAGTCTGCTGAGGTACCTTCCTTGCACCCCTCTCTTTTTCTTCCCCTGTCACAGCTACACTGCTTATTGCCCTAGGGAACTGGAGCAGTTGAGTTTTTGACAGTTTGTATCCAGAAGAGGCTTGTCCAGGTCTCAGAATTAATGATGTGGGATGTGGGATTTAGAGTTTTTTGTCCTTCCTGTTAGTCGTCCTAATGGCCATTCTGAGGCTGTGTTCAGATCTGTTTGAAGCACTGACCAATAAGTAGTAGTAGTAGTAATAATAATAATCTGATTATTTGCATCTTTTCTTATATCCCCATTTTTTCAACGATTTTTTTTTAAGAAAGTACTTATGCAGAAGCATGCAAATTTTTCCCCCACAAATACTTGTGGGTAAACATGGCATAGTTTTTTGAATGTGAGAATGACATTGTAAGCCTAATTGCTCCCCAGGTAGTGTGGTGTCCTTTTCCCGATTTGATGTCTTAGATAAATAACTAGTAAAGTGTTAATTGCATATTTACAGAAAAATCACACTGAACTGAACTGTTAGCTCAGGGTTGCTAAAATGTACAAAACATTCAAGGACAATAGAGATAAGTAAAGTTTTCTATGTAACTAAAAAATATAAAAAAAGAAATCTGTATGTTTTCTTATGTTGAGAGCTGTTCAGTGTTGCAAGAGCTGGGGCCATAATGCAAATGGCCACTTTATCTTGTCTGCATTTTTCTGGCTGAAAAATTTGCAGAAATGTTTGTTTTGTATATCTATTCTCATATTTCTGTGTGATAAAGATGAGACAACAATCGTAATTTTAAATAGTTATTGGCCATGGCTATGCTTCAGACTTTTAGTAGTCTAGAATATAATTCAGCAAACTTTCTGTTTAGTTTCTCATGTTAGCAGGTACTATATTTTGAACACAGGCTAAAATATTATTTCTCAAATGGCATTTAATGTGTTCAATTTATGTGCTTAAGTGATTTGCTGTCAAAAGATAAATTTAAGAAAACGTTGAAGTTTTTGTGACTATTGGAGCATTAGTCTGAAAACATGTCATCCACATGACTAATGTGATAAACACAATTTGGGTAACAGCCAAAGTCAGTAATTCATGAATAATCTACTGGCTGAAAAATAATACCCCTAAATTGTCTCATAAATAGTTATGAAAAATAACTCTAATTCTCCCTGCTTTTGATCTCTTTATTTTAATTTACTTTATTTTCATGAAAGTTAGATGCTTCTTTTTCTGCAACAGCACTAAACACTGGGAAAATGCAAGGTGAGGAAGAATTAGGAAGAGGAACTTCAACCTCCCTGCAGAATTCAGGAATGGCTCACAAACAGAAAGAAGGAGATGCTAAAGGAAAATCAAATTCTTTGGCTGATTCAGTTGCATCAAACAGTTCTTACTTTAGTGATAAGAGTACCTATCAAGATTCTGCTAGCCTAAGTCATGCTCACATTTGAATCAGATGATTCATGTAGTACATACATTTAAAATTACTCATTTTATAATTAAGGACAATTAGAAGTCAGCTTTTAGTGATTTTACAGGCATTTGATCTCAATTACTTACAGTGAAGCCATTTGAATTTGACCACTTGCACAGTCTTAAAAGAAAAGCATGAAAGAACTGAAACTGTACTGGAAATTGCATTGATCTTCAACTTCATGTAAATACTAATCATTCTTCTCACTTACTCATAAGAGAGGCCCACATGGAAAAGCTCTGTCAGAGATTAAAGGCTCTTTATCCTTTTCCACAGGCTTGTTCAAACTATTCACTTGTCTCTTTATATGGAGCATGCTGGATCAGGCAACCAAGCCTCAAAACATGCCACAATACAGTGCTTCTGCTTCCTGCAAGCTATGCAATGTTCCTGCATCCTGTGCCCTGGAAGTTTTATATCCCACCTCCAGCTCTGTCTAGTTACATCTACACTTCCTTGACCAAGAATCACTGAACTCGGATGGGCTCTGTATTTCAGTGCCTGTGTTCTGTGAACCACTTAGTCCATTTGTGGCATAAAAGTGAAGTTCATACTAGATAAAGAATCTGACAGGAATATTGCCCGGGTCAGTCTCTTTATAAGAGTACTGAAGGAGCAGGTATTTGTCTAGATTTCTTTAAGCTATTGTCATGAAAAAGATATAAGGGACAACGAAGTATGACTGCCCTCCTCTTTTTTCTCTGTTCATGTAGGTGCACAAGTTCTCTCAAATCCAGCCCCAGTAACAGAGGCAAGATTAGAAAGACATTCCTTATGGAAGGTGAAGTGTTTGAAGAACACTTTTTATCCTTATGGCTCACATAACACAGACCTTAATCCAGTTTCTAAGTAGAGGTACACAACCGATTTCCACTCCCCTGTCTCTTCTTTTGGGGTACGCTATTCTTTTGGGGTATACTGTTCTCAGACGGCTACTTCTCTAGTTGTTTCACATTGGAGTCTTGAGGGGGACAGTCTAGTTCTCCTACAGATTTTTAAAAATCTATTATTTGATGCATTTTCTATTTCAAAAGGAACATAATGTACAGGCCCGATATAGACCTACTGTTAACCAGAAGTCTGGCAGAAATTGCAGTGACAGTCTTGAAATACCAATTTCTTGATAGTATCTCCACAGCCATGCCATTTAGTACTCGAAAGAGAGAAACAGATGTCCTCTGATAACATGAGACCAAAGAATTGCAAAATTATAAATATTTCATAGTAGGAATAGGCCAGATTTCCAATGTGAAAAACAAGAAGTCTGTTGCAACAGAGAAGTCAGGAGTATTGTGGATGCAAATCATTCACTCTCTCCTAAAGGGTGAGAGATGAGGGCTTGTACATTGAAGAATACTTTTTCTTCTTCCTTTTCAGCCAAGCAAATTTTCTTTTGCTCACTTCCCTGCCACACTGTTAGGTCGTGACACTTACTCTCCACTTGAGGAATAAAAGCTAAAGCGTTTTACTATAGGGGCGTATGAAAGGAATTTGGATTTCCTTGTTTAGATTTCCTACACAGTACTTTGCCAGTATTGTCATGTTCTGTACCTAGCACCTTTTAATGCCAGGATTTACTTGTATGTACTTGCTCTCCACTTAGTTATTCTGTATCCTGCCTAAAGAAGTCAGGAGAATAGGATTTTAAAGGGAGAAAAGCAGCTAGGTATTTAAATCTTGTCAGCAGTTTTCATGAGTCAAGTAAGCTGACATATGCTTTTGAGAGGCTTCTGTTACTGACTGAATAAAATGCATGTTTGAAAGATATAAAAGGATGAGGTCTGTTTTTGTATTTCTTTCTGTGTTTTCTGTTCTGTTAATGTTTTTGTATGGGAATTGTGCATAGTATATTAGGCAAGATGATTAACAGCAGACTCATTCATTTCCTTAGCCTTTCCTCAGGTGAAGGGGTATATGCTGTGAGGTACTTAATTCTTGTAGGATTTTCCTTCATTTCTTCTTGTGATTTTTGTAAAGATCTATGTTTTCTGTGGCAAAGATCGATACCGAGTGCGGTGACAAATGCATTTTAGCTGCTGCATATAAAGGAGCAGCAAGGGCAGACAATCTAGAACCTGAGAGTCATGACAAGGCAGACAACAAGTAATGATTTTACCAGCAAGCAGTACACCCCCACAGTATAGGAATGAAGGGAGGTAAGGCAGGTCTGGTGACAGTAGCCAGGGTCAACCAAGAGTGTAGACTGCCAGGCAAGTCCATTGCAAGGAGGCAAGTCCAAGGTCAAACCTGTAGAATCAAGTCTGTATGTTAAGCTCAGGATCCAGATCAATGGAGTACATGGCCAGCCATAGGCATGGCTGCTGCTGCAGCATAGCTCAGATGGGGATCACTCATGAGAGCTGCAAAAAGCAGCTCCCAAGTGAAGAAATGGGCACGTCCACTGAGGCTGCTTCTAGCTTTTTCTCAAAGAGCTCCAAGGCCTGTCAAGGTTTCTCAAACAGCTTGCTTTTATCAGAGAACCAGGCTTAAGCACAGGGAGCTAAACTTGAGGCTGTGGGGGCAATACAGGCCAGGCCCTGACACTGGCATGTAAGACTCTGAAAGTAGCACTTCCAGCAGCTTTCACACCTACGAGATTTACTCCTTGCTTCCTATACTGTTTCTTCTCTATCCCTCTTTCCTCCCAGGTTTTCTATTATCTTCTGTTTTTTTCCCTTTTGCCTCCTTTTTTCTCACTGTATATTCTTATTCAGTTATTCCGCTTTTCATTTTTCAAGTTTTTTCCCTTTCCTTATATTACCAGCATCTATTCCCATGTCTGTTCTCTTGTAATCTGCTGTTCTCCAGACTTATGTACATCAAAGCATGTAGAAGCAGTGGACTCACACAGTAAATGCCATTTTACCTAACTTTATCCAGGTAGATGTTAGGGGCGTAACCTAACATAGTCATCTAGCTTCCTTTGCAGTCAATGGAGAAAAAGACAGGTCACTGGAGGATGCTTCAGCTCATCCTAAGACAGATGTCTGAAATAGAAGCTGTACTCATAAGGTGCCTAGCCTTCTCCACTGACTAAAAAGACACACCTAGATTATGAACACAACTAAATTTAAGTGAGATAAAAACCTGTCTGTATATAAGATCTTCTCTGTGACTTACAGCTTATTGCAGTTTTTAGAATAGGGCAAATCTTTTGTCCCACTTGAACTGGACTAGAGGGCTTAGGATGCAGGAGTTGTTTCTTGAGGAGAGATCTGAAATTAGTGTTCAGGTTGCCAGATTGTAACAGAATAAAGAATCACCAGTCCATCCCATTATTAGCTTTATGGGCTCAAAAAGGCTTTGATATCTTCAGGAGGTATATGCAAGTTGATTCCATAGACCAGAAGGAACTACAGAGGGACAGGCCTCCCTCATGGCAAGCTGGCTTTTCAACGCATAATTCATAACACTGTGCAACAGCTGTAGCTGGAAAAGACAGGGAAATGAAAGAGGTAAGAAATCCCCCAGAGTATAGTCACCTAGATGACTTGGACGACTGTTGGTGTTCTGGCACTAGTCCTGTGAGTGATTTTCTAGTAGATTAGGTGGAAGACGGAGTATATGACCAGTGCTAACTTTAATATGAATTTTTCTTTCTTCATTTTTTCTGTTTGTTTCATTTTTCTCTCTTTAGACCTCTGACCAGGAGCTGAGAACAGGTGCAAAGAAAGAACGATGCCTTCAGGGGAAAAGCCTACTTCTGTGTACACTTCTTCTCAGTACTCTCCTTGGCTTTACACTGCTTATCACCTACATCATGATGACTTGTGGTCTAGGTATAATACGGGATACCCTTTTCCCTGCTTCCTCATCCACTCCATTTGTAAGACTCCTTTCTCTCCTACCTTCCTCCACTGTGTATTAGACTTAACATCTGTGTTAAGAATCAGACTTTCAGAATCTCAAAGAATCCTAACACCAGTTGTAAAAAAGGTACACTGTTCTGCCTCTTCCTTGGGTCATAGTGGGGAGAGATCCCACACCTGTCCTCCTCCTCTGCCTGCCATTTAATATGCCTGGGCCCAGTTTTGAGGGAGAGCATCATTATATTGTCTTGCATCTCATCATTGTGTCATGCTCTGTCTGTAGTCACCTCCAGGAAACTGGACTGAATCTGACATTTGGAGCTCCTCCTCCACATTTCCATCTCTGACTTACTAAGTCTAGTCCTAGTTTTCTAGCACAGACCAGTGCAGTCATAGTGTACAAAGTCATAGTCTCTTGCTAATGGGGGAGCTGTAAGCATAGACCAGAAATATTAATTTGCCTTTCAAATTTGCTAAACAACTGGCTGCAGAATGGTCCATGTAGATATTTATGCATATAGAACACTCAGAACTGAAGGTGCATTTATATTGGTGGATACAGACATTCCCTGCTCCAAAATAAACATTATTGACTCCACCTAGCATTTTTCTTTACCCCCTGTTATGTATTGGAGACCATTCACTAGAGAGACCAAGGAAAGACTGTTAGTTTAGATCTTGTCTGTCTCCACTCGGCCTATCTCCTCCCATGTCAACTGTTGAAACCATAGTATGGAAAGTCTTACTTTGATTTACAAGTGGCTTATTTCAGCAAGTAATTGATCTGATCTGATGTTGATACAAGACACTGAACCAAAATGAGAACACATACCCAGTGATTTGCAGCGGTTTAGATAAAGGGAGTTTTAGATCAAAGCAACATGTACTAGAAAGTCTTTGTCCTGTTTTAACAAATGTCATTGCTGAGAAATGTTTCCCATGCTTGAACATGCCCCTCCACGTTTTAAACTTAACTCCTTACTTTCTGTGTGCTATGTCCTTCTTTTGCTTCATGTGCTGACACCATCAGTTGCTTCTTGTTTATCATTTGGCCAAATTTGGCTGATTCGGAGAAAATACACTGAGAAGGCAGAATAATCCAACCTGTGACTGCCTAGATAGTAAGAACAGAGAATACCACCTCTGGACCAATTGCCTGTACTTTATTTAAAGACTCTCCCTTATAAAGTGCAAAGGCAATTTCCTGTGAAGTGAAAGAGAGAACACACGTTGTTCTATATTCAGGAAAACCTTACAAGGAATTCAACACTCTGCATGCAAAGGAGTTCATATCAAAAATAAATCTTTCTGGGGAAATGTCCCACAGATAACTCTTTTTTTTTGTTTGTTTGGAGTTGTTCTCACTCTCCACTGTCACTGCTCAGTTCTCTCCTATTTACTTCCTGCCCAGGATCCTGTGATGCCGAGCTGGGTCTTACACTGTTGGCCAGACTCCTGAATTCTAGGAATGACACTGTAGACCCCTGTGAGGATTTCTACAAATATGCCTGTGGCAGCTGGGAAGGCAAACAGTCAAGCAGAACCACAGAAGAATCACTAAATGTATTTGATGTGTTGTTGGAAGAAAACCAGTTGATCCTGAAAAGGCTTTTAGGTAGGGACAGATGATTGGTGTGTTACCTTCAGCATCTTCCTCAATCAGAGCTGGGAATACTAATAACTGAGAGCACAATCATTCCTAACAGGGACTGAGTCCAGTCTCTTCGTTCTTCTGTCATTACAGGTACAGATTTATTCTTGAGCATGTCATATTACAATAGCTGCAGTTTAAACATTTTAGTTCCCCTTGCCAAGTGTAACAGACGAAAGTCACCCTTTAAAATTCTGACAGCAACCCAAACCATTTTCCTATTGCCTTGTAAAAGTAGACCCTTTTTGTTGTGCTTGTCTGAACATGCACTCTGGTCGTGTCCTGACTCCATGTAGGACTGAAGCCTTGATATGCACCACCTTCCTGTTGTGCTCCTGTTTCCATGCAAAGAAACTCAGATATTTGGACTCAGGAAGAGCCATGGCACTAGAAGGTCTCTTGCTTTGAGTGACTGTGGGAAAGTGGATGTATTTACAAAATTGTTCTGAATCAAAGTACAGTGTAATATTTCTTACAACTTTTCTCTGGTCTAATACTGCCCCAACTTTTTTTTTTTTTTTTTACCACTTTTGTAGTTTTTCATCTATTTTTTTTTCTCAGAGGGCCCACAGTTTGGGATAAGAGGCTCAGCTAAGGAGAAAGCAATCCAGTTCTATCGCTCCTGCATGGATACCCAACGGATAGAATCCCAAGGAAGTCAACCATTGAAGGACCTCCTAAATCAGGTGAATGTTTGTACTATTTCCTCTCCCTCCAGAAGATAATTCCTCCAGGGAAAAGGAAAGAGGGATCACTTTTAATCTCAGAAGCTCAGTTCAATAGGATCCAAATTACAGATCAGGGAACATCTTGCAAAACGGCTGAAATTTTTGTGTCTAAGATCTTATTGTCATCCACTCCTTCAGGCTTCAGGAGAGCTTGTTTAAAGAGGAAAATGCTCCTCTTTCCATTCTGGGAGACTCCTCTCAGTGCTGGGGAAGGTTGTGCATCTACCTCCAGCAAAGAGCATTTATGCCCTGTCTCCAATGAGCATGCAGAACATTCCAGCAGAAGCAGAACCTGTGAATTCGCTTGTCAGGGAGGCAGGACCTGTAATCTCTGATCCCTGGTTGTCCTTCTGGGTGGCTTTAGAAAAATAAGACCTCTTTCCTCTCTCCTCCTTCTGCTTTTCTCCTGTACACCTTGTCTGTTGATAATTATAATTCCTTTTCCCTGTGTCACTTTGCAGTTCGTTGCTTTGCTTAAGTGAAAGTGACAGGTCATTTTAAAGCCAACAGCGTATGTAGAAATCTTCATGAGTTTCCCCTGTTGCTATTTGCTTTGCCGCTTTTCAGTTGTCATAATGACTGAGCTCATAGGAATGGAAAAAAAAAATTGTAAATATGGATCAAACAAGTGTTTTTCTCACCTGCTGTCATGTTGTGCCTCTCCCTCTCTAGGTTGGTGGATGGAATATCACAGGTGTGGGGAAAGCAAAAGATTTTAATGAAACTCTTCAGATTCTCATGGGCAGATACAGCACCTTTCCCTTTTTCAGAGTCCACGTGGGACCTAGTCCTTTTGACCTCAAGACCAATATTATTCAGGTGAGTGGACTAAAGAAAGAAAACTATCAGGAAGCACTGGGAATAAAGAGTCAGTTACACAGCCCATGAGACCCAGGCTTGCTCAAGTTAACCCTATGTTCTTCTCTGAAGAAAGTTTTCCTAAATTTCAGTAAAAACTTCTTGATTTTATTACATAAAAAGCACTTATTTCTGGAAAATGAGCAGATGAGGAAGAATAAATTGCTTACTTTCTTCTCATCTCTTCTGCCTGACAGTGCAGATTGTACTTTGTTGTGGAAGGGTCTGGTTCTTCTTATGTTCATGGGTAAGACTAGTACAATAACGGACGCTATGTGTATAATACACATAGTGTACTATGAATTTTGCAGCTCACTGTTGTGGTTTAAACCTGGTAGGCAGCTAAGCACCACACAGCTGCTTGTTCACTCCTCCAACCAGTGGAATGGGGGAGAAAATCAGAAGGGTCAAAGTGTGAAAACTCATGGGTTGAGAAAAAGACAGTTTAATAACTAAAAAAAAAAATAAAAGAAAGAAAAAAAAGAAGTGATGCAAAAAAACCCCAACTGCTCACCACCAACTGCCCAGCCAGTTCCCAAGCAATGGCAGCCCTGGCCAACCTCCTTCCCCCCACTTTTACTGTTGAGTACAATGTTATACGGCATGGACTATCCTGTTCGTCAGTTGGGGTCAGCAGTCCCAGCTGTGTCCCCTCCCAACTTCTTGGGCACCCAAGCCTACTTGCTGGTGGGGTGGTGTGAGGAGCAGAAAAGGCCTTGATGCTGGATAAACACTGCTCAGCAATAATTAAAACATCCCTGTATTATCAATGCTGTTTTCATGACAAATCCAAAACATAGCCCCATACAAGCTACTATGAAGAAATTTAAGTCTCTCCTAGCCAAAAGCAGTGCACCGTGTAGAAATATTTAACCATGTGGTTTATATTTGAATATCAGTCACTGCAGATTTGTAATGATCTTGTAAATAAGCTGCAGAATACGACAGATCTGCAAAAATTACTTAGCAAACATTTTCCAAAAGTAAAAGCAATTTATTAACATTTCAAATTCTGTGACACAGAAACAAATAAAGCCTGTTGAACATATCCTCACATTTCCAGTGTTTCTGGAAAAAGCGAGATGTTTTTCCTTTATTCCTTTTTGCAGATTGACCATCCTGAGTTTGAGATGCCACCTGAGAGTAAATTCAAAGAGAAAAATTATCTTGAGGTAACATATCAGAGGCAGAAGAAAGGTAAAAATAGCTATTTGGTGTAGGGATCTCCTTGAATTGCCTCCTGGTTCAGAGTGGTCTGTTTCCATGGGTTACGGTCAGTGATTTCTGAAAATGTCTCCAGAAGGAATTATTTACAAAACTCTCTACTTTTCCAAAAAGATAGTTTGTAAAATGTAACCCATTTTTAGATGCCAGGTTTAAAACTTCTAGTGTCGAAACAGAATGTTATAGTTTTAATTTGTATTTGCTAAGTAATGTGAACCTGGACTTCCCTCTAGGTTTCACCTTGAATGAATGTTTAAAAAAATGTTCTTGTCCAAAGTAAGGCTTTATAATGTAAAATCTGTGTATTGGGGGAGGGGTAGCTAGCATTTTTAAAGTTATTTTAAAATGTTTTAACCTAAGCTGGGGAAACAAGCTCTTTGACCTTGGGAGTTATTGCAACAAAGTTAATTTCATCACAGCTCTGTCATTTTTCTGAACTTTATAAAAACTGAGTTGCTTTCAGTTTCTCAGTCTGACTCTTTCAGAAGAGTCCTCAAAAAATAAGCCTACCCATCACAAGCATTACTTTGATACCTCATGAACATAGAAGCAAGAAGCTGGCATTTTCTCTCCATCAAAAATACTGGCTTATTGTATCACTACATCTCTCTCCTTTGACTCCAGAGATGGCAGGCCCACATCTCTCAAATGATTCTGGTATTTAACGTAATTGCAAGCTGGGACAAAACTAACCTTTTGGGAATTCAGTGTTCTTCACTGAGAGAGGAGCTGTACTTGGCAAACTGTATTCCACATGAAGAATTACATAGGGATGTAGCAGTGAAGAAGACAGTTTTAGGGATGGGGCTGCAGTGGTTTTGAAAGATTGAAACTTATATGGTGAAGATGGATGGTCGGATGGATGGATGGATGGATGAATGGGGTGACTAATTTTCAGTCATGTTTCTCCCACTGGTCGTATGCTCTGTATTGCAGGTTCTCCGTGTGTATCTCTCATATTTGAAGAAACTGGGGGTCCTACTTGGAGGGCCACAGGATGGTCCCCCTGATTCCTTTTCTCTTACCTTGTCCTTCATCTCTAACCTCCAGCAAGTTGTCACCCCACTGCAGGAAAGGCAGCAGAGGGGGATGCTGTTCTTTCGCACTACCATTAGGGAGCTACAGGTATCTATACCTTACAACTAGAGCAACACGATTACGTGTGACATTCACATTTTGAAGATCCAGATCAAAAGTGATATGAGACACTCTGTTTAGATGCCCTTCCCTTGCAGCTTACACTTGGAGTCTGTGAACTTTACATAACCTATTAACTTACGGTTTTTATTGACAACAGCTGGATTTTTCAGGCCCACAGCTCTCTCTCTGTAATCAATATCCACATCATAAAACCAGTTTAACTTCTTGAAAGTATCTCTTAACAGTATTAGAGAGATTATCCCAGTTTCCCTATTATTTCTTGTCAGTCAACTGTTCAGCACGTAAGCTTTGTTTTGCTTCTAGGAAAAGGCACCTGCTATTGACTGGCTGTCATGTCTCCAGGCTGTCTTCCATCCTATGCCAATGAACCTCTCTCAGCCAATTGCAGTGCATGACATGGATTACTTAAGAGGCATGTCACAGCTCATCGAACAATGGCACAAGGAAAGGTAGGAGTCAATATCTATGGTTGTAGTTGTTCATGCCTCAAGAAATATTAACTTCAGATACCATAAATTAAAGAGGTCTGTGTTAGAGGCTGCTGAACCCAGTGGCCTAACAATTGCAAGGCTGCTGTGGCTCTGTATCCACAGGTTCAGCCAGTGCTAAGGCTTAGCATATATTCCCAATAGGCTTGCACATACACGCCCTATATATGTACACACATATAAATATATATGTGTGTGTGTGTCACACAGATCAACAGAGATGGGGCACAGTGCCTTTACTGGCACCCACCCATCCATGGCACTCATACAAACATGAACAGCTCAGACAGCCTGATCCTATTCCTCCTCTCCAGCTGATCAGCATTGGTCTATACTAGTGAAATATATATATGTACACACACAATATGGATCACTCCAATAGCTGGCCTTAGATATTCAGTCTGTCCAGAAGCTGGTCCCAGATCCCCTTGTGTCCACAGCTGCCTGCAGCTGGATGTATGAGCCCCTGAGTCTTGCAGCCCTATTTTGGTTGCTGGTACTCCAGACTCTTCCTGTTACAAGCACGCATCTACAAGCAGATCTTTCCAGTAGTTGGTCCAAACTGCTAGTCTTTCCAATAGCCAACTCTCAGACCTCTGCTCTATCCAGCAGCTAGCTTAAACCAAAGTCCCTCCAGTAGTCAACTCTCAGACTCCTTGTCTCTCCAGTATCCAGTCCCAACCCCACACACAGAGAGTAGAATGTTATTTAAGAATAGCATTTAATAAGATAGGACAGATTCTGGTGATCATGTACAGGGCTCAATCAGGCAGACATCCTGGCAAGCCACAAGCTTACATTCAACCGTTCCCTCTTACCACTCTTCCCCTCCATTTTCCCATGCATGTTCCCTCCCAATCCACCACGATCCTTCCCTTTCCCTGCCTTTGGTCCTTCCCATAAACATCCCATAATAAGTCTCACAGAATCCCACAGACGCCTCAAAAGATTCTAGAATAAGTTTCACCCAGTCCTAAAAATGCTCTTTCTCCTGCTTCCCATAAAGAATCCTGTGCCGCAGCAGGCAATTATCCCTTGAGTCTTCTTGGGGAGACAGTTTCTTTGGTTGACTCATGTCAAATCATCCTCCTTTGATAGCCCCAGGTGTAGCCCGTGCAGAGTACTTTGTTGTCATTGTTCAGGTTACTAGGGTTCCTCTGCCTCAAATTATTCCGCTGACACTTGCCACGCCTCCGTGTTTATAGTCACCAGCCTTCAATCTTCAGTCTTTTAAAATGTCATTTTCCTACAGGGTCCTTCACATTTATATGATTGTTTGTCTGATTGGGAATCTCTCCCCAGCCCTTGACAGTCGATTCCAAGATGCACGCCTGGAGCTATCTAAGATTCTGTATGGAAAAATGGGATCTAAAATGGTGAGTTAGCCTTTAACCATCACCTTCAGCCTCCCCAGAAGCTGAACACCCTAGGGCAGGCCTTCTGGATATTCTCTTGATGCCTTGTCTGGATGTAGTTTCTTAGATTTAGGGAGGAAAACTACTCTCACTAGGCCATTAAATTTTTCCATTTTCTCAAAGAAATGTGGGAGTAGACATGACACACAAAACTCTAGAGAGTTAAATGCACTGTGTTGTGGGGTAGGGGACAACAGATGGTCAGCTTTCTTCTATGTATTTGTCTCAGCTAGCATATGAATCTTCATCTTGTGTGAAAGTAAGTGGAGTAAATCATAAGGAAATCAATGTTGTACTTGATTAACGTTCTCTGAAGTAGCTTAAATAGAACTACATTTCTTATCATTCACTGCTGTCATTTTTAGATAGCAGCGTATATACTACTGACTGCACGTTTACATATCTTTTTACTGTCTTCCTATCTCTTTGTCCTCACTCTCATGTGTCTCTATTTCTTTCTCTGTTCTTACAGAACCCAGCTGAGCGCTGGAGGAAGTGCTTGACTGATACCAGCTCTTTCTTTGAGCCAGTTCTAGGGCAGATGATCGTGCAAGAAATTTTCCCTCAGCAGACCAAGAAACTTGTAGGTACTCATCCTCTTAATCCCCAAGCAGAGCTCACCTTCATCGCTTTCTTTTTTGACATGCCAACTTAAGACCGTATCAAGGCAGCAAAATCATGTGTAGGTTTCATACCTTTTTACAGATTCCTGTACTTACGTACTTGCCCTCCTTTTTTGGGAATGAAAGATGTCAGAACAAGACATTGCTGTCCTTGCTAGAATAATCAATGCTAAAATACCAGTTATTATCTTTATCTCAACTGTTAGCAAAGTCATCTGTGCAGCACAAGTACCTATGACAGCCCTACAAATGCAACCTCAGTGTGCTTCCTGGAATGACAGTTAGTATTAACAGTATTCATTACCAATCTGACATATTTAAATAAGATTTTCAATTGCCAAGCAATTAAGCCATCATATGACCAGTTGTACAGAAACAAATCAATGCCAAAACGTTCTCAGTGGATCCACAGTAAAAGGAACACCTGCCAGCAGCATGGAAAAGATTTCTTTTTTTTCCTTTGATGATCAGAGTTCCTTTTTCTTTTGAGGGAAATTAGTGTAGGCACAAGGTTTTACAAAGTTTGCAGTATATAAAGTAACAAGAGTAAATAACCCCAAGAAAAGTTAATGGAAAACTAAGACTATGTGTAGTGAAGCACAAAGCTGAATGCACAAAACATCATTTTGCGAAGGAGAGACTCAGATTGCCATAACTTTGGAAAGGGAGACACCAGCATGAAATAATTGTGGATACTGAATTTTCATTTCACTCAAGCAGTGGGGCAATCTTTTGGTCCATTCCTATCCCAACAGGGATTGAATGAAAAAGAATCATGTTTCCCTCTTAGTTATCATGAGAGGCAAGATGAACAGGTGTGTGGGAGAGAATGGTGAGCCTTGTAAGGAATGACTGGATGCGAAATAGCTTAAGCCTAAATCATTGTAGAAGCTGAAATCTCCTCTTTCATCACAAGAAAAGGAATTTTCCCCCAGTTATTCTGTGGTTGAATTGCTGGAACATAGAAAGATGGTAGCTAAGCCTGAACAATGTTTTTCTGCAGTTCTGACCATGCCTTCTTTTCTCCATGGCAGGCTGAGCAAATGTTCTCCGAGATTCAAGATGCCCTCTATGGCCAACTGGATCAGTTGGAGTGGATGGATGAACAGACTCGCCAAGAGGCTAAAGCGTTGGTGCGTGCAGAAAGCAGAAGTTACTGAGGCCTTCCTTTCCCTGAAGCCTTTGGAGAAGGAATGGAAGGGGCCTGCACCTTCACATATTCCTACCTGCTTCTATAGGCACACAATCTTAAATAGATATCTTATATACACTGAAAATTGTAGGTGGTTTTATAAGTGCCATCACACACGTATGATCATACATTGATGTGCAGACATAGAAAGGCTCAGTGTTTGTTTGTCCATGGATACTTTGAACTAATTGTATTGAGATACAGTTCAGCTTTATACACCTAGAGAGGTTAAAAACGATAAAGCTGAATGCCAGAAAATAATGCTATAAAGAAAAAGAAGAGTAGAACAACATTAGGCCTCAGGTCATTGACTTAAAAAAGCAGAGTAGCAAGAGAAGATGTCTTGTTGAAACAGAGTAGCTGTCATTTTGAAGGGCTGATTCATAGATTGTGTTTATGTTGTTTAGAAACAGAGTTTAAAAAGGACTTCTAGAATGTAAAACCTCCTATTGGTCATGCTTCTTTTTGTTCATTTGTTTGTTTGTTATGATTTTTAGGTTTCCAAACTACAAGTGGAGATTGGCTATCCAGCTCACATACTCCAGACTGCCAAAGTGAACCTGGAATACCAGAATGTGAGCTATATAATGTAAACATGCCTGCCTCATTGTTGGCAGCTTACCTGTACCAACTGCTATCTTGTCTGCTGCTAAGAGGCTATGACCTCTGGAGTAATGCGCATTTCCTACAGTTCATTTTCCAAGAACATATGGGCCCAGAGAACCTTTATCTAGTGCTTCTATAGTGCTTATGCTGTCTCCTATTTAGAGTGGCTGGCCTGATAGAGATTGGTTGTGACCTGCTTGTATGTTCTGTTTGGCTTGCAGATAACATTCCTGTCATATCTAAAATTGAAGGTCTTTAGAACTGGGAGGAAAAAACCACAAGTATTCCATTGGCTTGTCTTTTGATGAACCCTTTTTTGACTCATGGGACTTTTCTCTTTCTCATACTGCCCAATTCATTCCTCACTCATGTCCTATAACAGTCACATTATCTGTCTCTTCCCACAGTTGGAGATAAATGAAGACAATTTTTTCCTCAATGTGGTGGCTTGCTTGAAAGTACTGAGGGAAAATTCCTACTTGAAACTCCTTCAACATCACTCACAGGACAAGTAAGTGTCAGATAGTGATTTGAAAAATATCACAGAATCACACACTCATGGACTAACTGAGGCTGGAAGGGACCTGTGGAGACCACCTAGTCCAACCCTCCTGCTCGAAGTGGGCTCAGCTAGAGCAGGTCACTCAGGACTGTTCCCAGTTGTATGTCTATATCTCTCTTTTACTGGGGAAGAAGGAGGAGGGCAGGCGGGGGTGGGGCAGAACTGGGCACAGTACTTCCAGATGTGGTTTCACCGGTCCTGAATACAGGGGCATAATCACCTCTCTCAACCTGCCGGTGACACTTCTCCTAATGCAAGACAAGATGCTGTTGTCCTTCTTTGCTGCAAGGCTGCATTCCTGCATCCTGCTTAAAAAAGCCTTGAATCTGGCAGCCTGTCGTGTATTCAGCCTGAGCCCATGGTAGCAAAAAACCCCTCTGTTGTGGAAGGAGCCCCAGACCCCTGAAAAAAGACCCTTTTTTGCCCATGAACCCTTGAGTAAGAGGGATAGCTGGTTCTCCTGGACTTAGCAGCAAAGCAAGCAGCAATGCACTGTGATGATGTGAATGCTGGCAGGGTCACCTCAAAGGCAGGACATAGGATGCTTCAGAAGACAGGCAGTGTTGACAGGCATGCTTGGGACCTTATACTACCTGAAGAGTATTCTGTGCAGGACTTCACAGAAGGTTACTAATCCTGACTTACTTGACAGGGATGTTGTGAGTGTGAATCCCTTAATGTGTATGAAAGCTAAGCTACTAGCTCTGACCATTTGTAAACAAGTGAAAGTTTATTTCAAACACCTTTAACTTTAGGTAATGTGAATTTCATCATTTGCTGCTGCTGTATGAACAGTTGTACCGAGCAGACCATTTTTGCAAGCCCAGTGGAGGAAAGGAGCAAAGTATGAGATAAGGAGTTAATACATTCTCTCACTTCTCTTTTTCTGCTTCTAGCTGGCATGTGTCCCCCTGGACTGTGCATTCATACTACTCAATAAGGCAGCACATGGTGGTCTTTCCTGCTGGAATGTTCCGCAGCCCTTTTTTCCACATGGAGTTTCCCAGGTATGGAGGGGCTGCAAACGCGGAAGCTGAATGTAGTCCCTTGGCTGCACCATATTTCCAGGAAGAATCTTAACGGGTCTGTCTTTAACCTCTTAACGGGTCTGTTTTTAACGTCTTTCTTACTGCATTCCAGAAAGACATAGTAAAGGGGGGAAAACCAGCTTTTTCTAAAGGATACTGCCTTAGGAATTCTGAAAGAGTATGATCATTGACTCTGCTGGAGCAAAATCAGAATCTAGGTGAAACTAAGCTAAGCCAAGTATATTACTCCAGAGCAGAGAGGCAGAAGTCTCATGTAGGTTAACTGCAAAGAAGACATTTCACCTTTGCCTCTCATTTTCTAGATTCCAAGAATTCCTGAAATATAGCCTATAGAAATCTAACCCAGAGAAAACAGGAGCCTCACAGAGCAACTTCTTGTCAGAAGTCTTTTTCAAACGGATCAAACACAGTTCTTCTCTTTTTTTTTTAAAGAAACCTTGTCTAATAAGCAAATAGATTTTTAATTCTGGGTCTTCCCCTGCAACAATGACACTTCTGTAGGCCATACGCTTATAGCTGGGTTCTTTCATCATATGGAACAGATCTGTTAAGCAATATTTTTCTGATATTAAAAGCACTTAAAACAGTTGACTGTAAAAATATTATTTGATGTCCTTTTTTGCAAGGTAATGGATAGATACTTCTCCTAATCCCGTTGTACCGAAAGATAACCTCACACTGTGGCAAGAAGCTGAAGTTTGAAAGAAACATATCTCAGTTAAAAGTAATTATTTTCTCCATGGTGATCTTCTACCACTAGTTGTATGACATCTTCTAGTGCTTGCAGTATTTAATGAATTCATTATAGTATGGATACCTCAAAAGAATAACAAAAAAAGTATTTTCTCCAGTGGTATGGGCTATCACTTACCATATTCTTCCTCTCTGAAAAAGTGCCTACAACTTCTTATTCCTTTTGTATTCAGTGTTAGTAAAATATGTTTTTCTCACTGTCATCCCAGTTGAGTAGACTGATAAGTCAAACTTGATCAGCTTTTGGAGAGTTGGCACAATAGCGTTTTCTCAGATGATGGTCCAAAGTTTAAACTTTACTGACAAAAGCCAATTCAGATGACTGAGGATAATTTTTAAAATAAGACAGCAAAGCAGTACAATTGTTATAGAATCATAGAATCATAGAATGGTTTGGGTTGGAAGGCACTTTTAAAGATATCTAGTCCAACCGCCCTGCCATGGGCAGGGACATCTTCCTCTAGATCAGGATGCTCAAAGCCCTATCCAGCCTGGCCTTGACCACTTCTAGTGAGGTGGCATCCACAACTTCTCTGGGCAACAATTATAAGTTATCAGCTCCAGAACTTCTGAAAGAGCAGTTCTAAGAGAAGATGAGTTGTTCTGTTCTTGTCACTTCCTACTGAGTTCCCAGTGATGTAATAATGATCTACTACAATCACTTCATGCTTCAGCAGCATTAATCAGTGCATGTAAAGAAAGAATGAGCCCATCATTTCATATTATGGAAATGTATTTTGAGTGTACTCTTACTTGTGTGACCATTTATAAATTCATTGCATAGAATCATAGAAATTCTGATTGGAAAGAACTGCTGGAGGGCTCTAGTACAACTTCTTGCTTGTAGCGAGATCACCAATGCTAGACCAGAGTAACTGTAGTCAAACCTTCATGATTTTAATTTGCCTTTCCAGTTTTATGTATCATTTTTCACTAGACAACTATTGCAATATTGCTTCTCCAACCATCCTGCTTTTGTATGATTACCACTGCAGTTACTGTTTGTGCAGCAGTTCAGCCAGTAGTGGGTAAATAAGGACCTTTCTCAACAACAATACATGTTGTTAGAGTTAATAAAGGCAGGTTCTCATTCACAAACTCTTCATTATATTTGTATTATATTCATATTATATTCATATTATATTCATAGCTATGAATACTTTAATGCAAGCCCACAGTACAATTTTAAGCATTGGTAGAGTAATTTATACTTGTGTTTGCATTTTTACAGAGTATCCCACACCTGAGAGACAATAAATAGAAAGTGCCTCTGTGTGCTCTCAGAGTAGAATGCTCCTGTGAAGCCCACAGTTGTGCTCAGTGGCTATAAAGAATGCTCATCCTCTTTTTCTTTTCAAAAGCACTCTTCTCATGTTTATATTTCAGTGCTGTGAACTTTGGAGCCATTGGGGTCTTCATGGCACATGAACTTCTTCACACATTCTATGGTTATGGTGGGTATCAGCTGTGGTGTCTTTGTTTATTCTCCTAGGTCCCCGCTGGCACTTTCCCTCAGGGGATCTTAAATCCTGGTCCCTATATCAATGTATACATAGATTATTAAAGTAGATGAAGCTAAGGAAAACCCGTTCCAGGCCATGCTGACTACTAAGAAGACTCAGTGATTAATGTGAGGAATACAGGTGAATGCCAGAAATACCTTTACTTTCTAGGATTTTTTTTTCCCACAGTGCTGCCTGGGGGCTGTCCTACATGCAACAGGAGCGCACTACAGAAATCTATAGACTGCTTGGTTGAACAGTATGAAAGCTATGGCTTCAAGGTCAATGGTACTTTTACACTGTTAGAGAATACAGCTGACACTGGAGGGCTCACTATTGCTTACCAGGTATTGTAGCCTACTTACTTCTCTAATCTCATAGTCTCACCACACAACTCAACGACCATGTCACAAGATTGCTCTGCTGCTGCATCCCTCTCCTACATGCTGCTCCAGTTCCAGGTTTCTTGCACGCCTGTGCCAGTGCAGCATGTGCCCTGCATGTCCTCTGCTATTCCAGACGTAGGTTCTTCACAAAGCTTTGCTCATAACCTTAGTACTTCCATGTAAAACCACTTCTCTCTTTCAACAATTCTGGGGTGGGCCTTTCTTTACTTCCCCATTTATGTCATGCATACAAAAGCATGTTATTATTTATATGTTTATGTTATACTTCAGGAACTCAGCTGAGATGAACCAGAATTCTGTGTGGTGGTAAAATGACTCCATAATGATGTTTTCAGCAATTCTTTAGTCCAGAGAGAATGTTTTATTTCCTCATGCAGTAGCTCAGCAGTTTAATTAATTACTGAGTGCAGGGTGCTCTGAGATCTCTAGGGCTCAGACGGTACTTGTTACATTCTTGCACAAAGAATGTTAGGAGGTAGAAAGTCTTCTAATTTTCATTCAAATATTTGTGACTTTCTTTGAAAGTAGTTGTCATTCTTTCATAGTGCAGTCCCCATATCTTCTCTTCTGACGATGTGCGTGTGCTAGTGTCTGAAATGGGAAGCAAAGGAGCTATGTTGTTACTCTTCCGTGTTAGAGTTATTAGGGGCATGGCCAGCAGCAGGGAGCCTCAGAGTGAGGAGAGAGAGACACAAACTTACTAATTTATTAAATGTATATTAGATTGATATATTTCATTGACAGAAGACATGGTTTTGGGACACTATCTGAAGGGGAATTTATTATTATTAATTTTCTCTCTCCACAGGCCTACAAGAATTGGCTGAAAAAACACAAAGAAAAGGATTTACCTAAGATTGGACTTTCACACGACCAGCTTTTCTACCTCAGTTTTGCTCATGTAATGAATTCTAGGCTAGTCATGTCTCTCTCTCACTCTCCATTGTCTTCCACATTATTACAGTTTGTCTTTCTCAATATTCAATCACTTTTCCACCTCTTCACAGAACTGGGAATGACCAATGTTTCTGGGGGATCCAGAATCTTACCTAGAAAGCTAAAATTCACATATAGGGCCCCTAACCTGTTATGGATCTCAAAGGTAACAAAAGGCCTGTCTCCAAATATATCTTTTACAAAGCTCTGAAATCTACCAAAATTAAATTGTAGCAGACAAGTTGTGTCAGGGAAAGCATGCTTCATTGCCAGCTTTTTTTGCTGTTGTGAGCAATCTTACACATGGAAAGTGGAATTTTACTGGAAAAGGCACGTATCTCTCCATCCCTTCATTCATCCGCCTCTCTGTCATGGTGAATAACTAGATGTCATGTCATTCTGAGTGACTGATAGTGAAAAAAAGAGTTTAGAATGTTATTTAGAGATAAAGAACTAGAAGTACATGCACACATAGTTTGAGATTTCTGTGGGAACCTGGTTTAACGATGTGTGCAAAGTTGTGCAGTTGTGCATAGCTGTGCAGTTCAGTTCCTCATGATAGATCATTGGATTTCTGTGCTCAGAAAAGCCACACCCTTATAAGTTACGGTAATTGTGCAAAGGGAAAAGTTTTGTGCGTGTATTGACATTAGGTCAGAACAGTGTGTAGAAAAGCAGTTCTGCAATCACAGATTATTGGGTCTTGGTCTCTGCATTTCAGAGGGTATTTGGCAGCTACTGCATCATTTGTCAATGAATAAAGACTGAAATCACAAAAGTGAAGGCTTGGATTGCCAGTTTAATACCAGTAAGGTCACATAACCTTACCCCAATCTCTCAAGTAGTAAAGGGATGTTGTGTAAGTAAGTGCTCTCCTTTCTTGATAAGCGCTTACTGCTTTTGTTTAAGAAGCTGAATCTAGACACTGAGACTACATCTATACCATTATTTTAGATGGAGTCCAAGGTTGCACGAGCTTAAACTCCAAGGTGGTCTACATATCTTGTGTTCTGGACTACACAGTATAGAAAAAGAGAGGATGGCTTTTCAGATAGGAAAATTGGGACAGAGAAGTTTAGGGAAAGGGAAAACAGTCAGAAATTGTGGTGGTGAAGGGAAAGTTCTGAACATTGTTGGCAACCATGTAAGTGTGTTTCCTTGTTTACTCCAGCAGCCTCAGTCACTTGTGCAGAGGCATGAGGAGCTTTAAGTCTTGTTCACATGAGGACTTTCAGCCAAACTGACTTTTCTATTTTGCTTCCTTTCAGGCAATGTGTGGACATCAGGATCCTGAGAAACTACAGTCTTCCCTGAGCACAGATCCGCACAGTCCCTTGCCACTTCGTGTCTCTGGGCCTGTCAGCAATAGCCAGGACTTTGCCAAGCAATTCCACTGTTCCAGTGGATCCCCAATGAACCCAGACAACAAGTGCCACATCTGGTAATCTTCATGGAAAAGGAGGAAGAGAGATATGACCCCAGGGAGAGGAAGGCCTGACCCGTGAAAGTATGACCATCTTCTCAGGGCCCCTAGGGTGACATGGTGTTCTTATTCACTCCTCTACTTTCCTTTTCTTGTTATCCTTTCCTCAGCAGTTGATGGTAGCAAAATTCTTAAACTGACCTCATAAGGGAAGAGTGTCTCCTCCTACTGCTCTCAGCACTCTGTCCCAGATGCGAAAACTCTGGAGTTTAGCAAGTCCCAAGGTAGCAAGGTGACTACCCAGTCTCTAGTAGGCAACAACTTCTGAGGAGTTGCAAACAGAACGACTGTTACATTATTAGTCCCTCTGTTCAGTGCATTTCCCTGTCTATTCCAGCAGCCTCACAGTCATGTTGAACGGACAAGGCAATAAGCTGGAGCTCTAAGACTTGTTCATTTAAGACTGGCTCTTAGGGAAATCTTGTGGGTTACTCTGCAAACCACACATATCAGTTACCAGAGAGGAAAGAATCCTCTTCTCTTCTTTTCCCAATAAATGGAGATAGGCAGTAGGAAAGACTCAGTGGCTCCAGCTTCTAGGTTGAAAGATAAGTCACTTAATAATGAAGGTTATTGAAGGCCTTCCCTGTTCTGTTTTTGTTTCATCAGCAAAACTCCTAAGAGACAAAAGGAAAAAGGAAAGCATCCACATTGATGGGAGGGGGATTGGGAGCTGAGAACAGATTATCTCTCTGCTTGCTTTCTTTTCCAACAAGATCCTTTTAGTCTCTATTTAGGGTTAAGGATATGGTTGAGGGTGGAGTCTGGGACAGTCACAAGGGTTTCTAGAAGTCTATGAAAACTGAACAATTAGAATTCCAAGAACTTCTCTGTATCCTGAACCTGGGTCTCTCACCCCTAAAAGTTCTCTCATCCATACATTTATAAGTATTTACCATCCAAACAGAGGAGTAGAGCTGCTGTAGGATTTTACTTTCTCCTTGAAATTGAATTTTAGGTATTAATTTACTTTAGAGGAAAAAAAGAGTAAGAAATAATATATTTTAGGGTAGCAGGAGAAGTGCTTAAGGCATATTCTCAAGAGCAACATAATAATTATAGCAATTTCAGGTTGCGATAATTAGAAAATATATACCAATGTTCTAAAATTTACCAAAGTTAATAAGTATACAAAATACTCCTACCTTTTGCATACTCTTCAAACTGTTCTTAATTATGGGAGCATTTTTGTTTTACTTATTATATTGGCTGCCTGGGGCTTGTTTGTGGAATAGGTAATGGCAAGTGGAAACATCCCTTACCAATGTAAGAATTGTAAAAATTGTGAAAATCCTAATAACTGTGTTAATCCTTTCCAAGTACTGACCAATGCAGCGAAATATTTTCCAAGAACAGACTGTTCAGAGATTTTGTTTTCATTAATTAACTGAAACAGTAATAAAGTGTTTGCTTCAGAGAAAAAAAATACTTTGATTGCAAACTCTTTATGACCAGGCTTGTTTCTTTGTTCTGTATTTGTATTGTTCCCAGCATGACTGGAGTTCTTAGCTGAACTTCACAAGTAATAAAGAATAATACCTCATAATAATTTGACTTATTTACCCATCATAAAAAATAACAAAATTGGGCTTGTGCTTATCTTTACCATTTAAACAGTGTATACTCTTTCTGCACTTGTTTAATCAATTTTATCCTAGCAGCATGTCCAGACTGTCTTTCTTTTAGATGCTAATAGCAATTAAGATTGTACCAGACCTTGTGTGTAATATAGAAGTTATTTCAGTGTACTGAGACTACTTGGTTTCTTTGTTTATAGTGTATAGAAAAAGGAAAAGCTATTGACAGTCTGCATTTTGAGGAGTCTTTAACTATTCTTGTATCTATCTATCTTGTTAAGTGTATGGGGGGGCAGTTCCCTGGGATATGCAATTTTTTTCTTGTTCTTACAATGTATTACGAATTTATGAATATTCAGTTTAAAAGACAGGGTCACCCTTGAAGTTGAACTTGAACTCACCCTTGAACTCACCAGTTCACCCTTGAACTCACCAGTTGAATCAATTCTTGTTTATTACTAATGATGATGTTTTTACACAAAGAGCTTATGGGAAGTGCAAGAAAGGAGGTCTGGCTTAGAAAAAAATTGCATAAGTCTTGGACTGAGAATTTATTGTGTTTCCCAAGGAGAGAAGGAAACACTTTCAATATGCACACAAGGTCCCTGCCCTTGTCCTCAGTCTTTCAAGTTCCCTGGGATGTGGTTGGTGAAGATAAGCCATGATGCCTACTAGGTGATCATGAAACACGGGTAGATGTTCAAATTGTTATCAAATTGGTATCATCCACAACCATAGAAATTATTTCATGCCTTATGTCACACATAAAAAAAGAGAACAACGCTGCCAGTGTTCAGGGAAAGAGCCAGACCCAACAGCAGATCCTTCACCGCTGAATTCCTCAGTCTCTGTGAGTCCTCATGCTGCACCATGTTGATCACCTCCATTCCTTCCCCTGTTGATGAGGCCACAAATGTTTCCTCCATTCGCTGCCAGCCTGTAACCGGTGGTGGGTGGGGACAACATAAGCTTTCTTTTTCTTCTCTTCTTTCATACTTAGATCCTTTTCACCTCTACTTCCCTCCCTCTTTTCTCTCCCTGCTTTCTAAACTTTCAACTCCATTTTACCCTTACTGTGTGTCCATTTTCTCCTTCGTACTAGCAGCTTTTCATTCTTACCTCTTCCCACTCTCTGCTTCCTTTGTCCTTTTCTTGTGTCTGTTCTTCCTCATTCAGTATATATTCCTCTATGCTCACCCTCCCCATAGCATCCTCATAATTCCCAAGTGTGGTTTCTTGATGTGTATGGATGTGAGTGTGCAAACTTGACCTAAACTTCTCTCCCTTTGCCCTGCTAAGTGCATGCAATTGCAGTAGGGTAGTAAGTGGTCGCCCAGGAAGGGGAGACCATCTTAGTGCTATTTTACAAGGGGAGCTGAGGTACAGAGAAGCAAGGCATTGAAAGAACGAGGGACTGGAATCTGGACTCCTGTGGTTTGACACTTGCAGGATTTTTTTCTTTTCCCTTCTTTTTTCAACACGATCTTTCCCATCGTCTCGTTACAAGTGTGTCTTTCTTCCATTGATTTTTTCTTCCCTCATTTTCTCACTCATGAATTTGGCCATTTTCCCCACTTATTTCTCAACACACTTCCTCCCTGACTCTTGCCTGTCTTTCTCTCTTCCCATGATGGCTCTACTTCTCACACTTGTTCTCCCTGAATTGCTGCACTTTGGTCATTTCATGGGTATGCTGGTTACAATGTCCATTTTTCTTCCTCAATTTCACTGCTGCCTGACAGACAGGAGAAAAGCGTCCAGTAGAGCAAACAGACAGAAGGAGGGAAGAGGAAAGACAAGCATGGCTCAGACATTGCCCAGGAAACAATACTTGAATGGCCAGCATGTCACAAGCTCTAATTATTTTTTTTTTTTAAAGCGGGACCTATCGTCAGGTTGAGAGGAACTGATCACTTTAGAAAAGATGCCAGATCTTGAAGTGAGCCACAGTTCCAAAGATACAAGATCAGGGTCAAAAGCCATTGCCTTTTCCAGTGCACAGCCAGTCAATTTTTTTCAGGAATTAGGGGCAGTGATTACTGAGTTGTCACAGGGCAATTTAAGTTCTTTTAGATAGTGCTCTCTCAAGAAGTAGTCTGATTTTTAGAGGGAGTTGCGTGTTAGGAACACTTGCTTCTTATTGCAGGTAAGATCTTCTAAGAATTTATATTGTCCTTAGAAAGTTTTAACTCTTGCCTCTAAGATTCTTACAGGACTTCTGGCTTCCTGGTTCCACCACATTCTGAGGAAGCTTGGCTTGGAACAAAGTGCCTGCTTCCTTATGGCTCTATTTTGAGAAACCACCACTTTCTGGACAATGAACTTTACTATTAGACTACATCCCACTGAATAATAGTAGGACAGGTGGCATGAAAAAGACTGCAACCACAGTGGCAAATGTGACTGTCTCCCAAAATGAATATCAGAACATTGTAAAAGACAAATACAGAGTACAATGAAATATTCATATAAGCTCATTGCTTATATGAATAAGAGAGTTCTTCCCTGAAAAAGGCCTTTTGAAATCTTTTATTTCAGAAATCACTTTCTCCTCACTGTCCTTCCTTTTCATCTTCTTCCTTTTCTCCTTTCCTGTACATTTCCCTTATAAAAGTCATACCAGACCATTCTTTTATGTTTTCAGGGCCATTACTGCAGTAATAGGCCTTAATGGCCCTTACCAGCCTCACCTGGAGCCTTCACCCCTGTCCTGTGCTCACGGGTCCAGGAGCTTCATTTAAGCTTGGGCCTGGGTCTCCAGTCTCTATTTGAGGTCTGTTGCAAGTATACCTATCTCCTAGCTCCAGCTCCATCACAGCTCTGCCTGGCCATAGACCCTGTTGTTCTGGATCCTGACCTACAAATTGACTTCCTGGTTTGACCTCGAATATGGCTTATCACTATGGACTTGCCTGGCAGTCATGGAACTGTGTCTGACCCTGGTTTCTTTCATTGGATCTGATCCTGACCCTGGCGTGCTTTTATTCCTGGCTAGACTTTGAGCCTGCCTTGACTTTGAGCCTGCCTCATGATTATGGACTTATCTGATGATCTGTATTCTTGACAGAATAACTACCTATCCCTACCTATAGCTACCTAACTACTACCCCCAGGCCTACCTTGCTTGCCTTGCTCAGGGGCTGTGGGGACTGGGCGCTGGCTGGTGAGGCCCCTGCCCTGCCAGCCTTGCTGAGCAGACACTTGTGTGCTGGCTCCCTGTCCCTTAGAAAACAGCTGGACCTTGGTGCTCCCTGAAAGTTAGCTTGGGCTTTCTTGAGGACTGAGGTGAACACCATGGAAATGGGCCCACCACTGAGCAGGGTCTATGATTCTTTCTGAGGGACCAGCCTGGCCCTGGGTGCTGCCCCCAGAATTCTGAGTGAAGCTCCCTGCCCTCCTGGCTGCCCAGCCTCTAGTGCTCCCCAGGGGTGGCCTGGGCCTGTCTTTTTCAAGCCCACTGAGCCTCCAAAGCTCCTCAAGGGCAGCCTGATCCACACCCCACCCCCTTCCCCAGGCTTTAAGCCCCTCATATGCCATTCCCATTTCCCAGTTTCTCACCCCTTTCCTGGCTTTTTACCCTCAGAATTTGCCCTGTGGCATCCCATAGCAATTAAATCACTCTACAGCATGTCCATTCTGAACCCAGATCTCTGTAGGGTGTGAGGGGGACCCGCTAAGAGGGGAGGCTTCAGTCAGGGCCATGAGTGAACTAAGAGGCCTTTAATGACCCTGACCAGCCTGAACTTGTGCCTCCTCCCACATTCTCTGCCCCATTTAAGTGTAGGGCTGGGCAGTCCCTGTGCTGTGTCTGACCCTGGTTACCGTCACTGCATCTGATCCTGACACTGACTGATATTCCTCCTTGAACTTGGAGCTGTTTCATCATCATGGACTTCCCTGGTGATCTCTTGTCTGACCCTGACTAGACACTGACAGGGCCCCAGGCCTGTCCTGCTTGTACTCAGTTGCTGGCTCCCTATTCCTTAGGGACTATCTGACACCCACTGCCCCTTGACACATACATTTTCATTCCTCTTCTGCTTTTGTCTTTGCAAAACCCAACTTCCGTGTCCATACCCCATCTCATTTTCCGCCTTTATTTGCTCCCCAAGCCTTCTCTTTCTCATCCTCTCACTTCAACCCATCTTCTCACCTGCTGATGAACTGTTTCCCTCTTGCTGTCCATTCTTGGCTGCGTGAATCATGGTCTGGCTTTTCAGTGGTATGAAGGCATTAGAGAAGACTAGGCAGTAAGTGCCCGGGCACATAGCCACCAAAGAGATGGTAAATCCCAGGGAAACTATCAGGGCTGGATTACCCCCCATCCAATTCTCCTGTCCAGCACAAGACACTTTTGCTCCTCACCCCTTTTCAGCTGATGGAGTCAGGATTTCCCTAGCACCATAGTCTTACTCGGGGCGCATTGTGACATCACTGGGCTCTTCTGACATACAAAGGTGTCATACGCTGTTAGGCAGAAACACTGTGGACTTTGCATCATAAGTAGCTAACACCCTAAAGCATGAAAAGAGTGTGAAAGACCTTAGGAATCAGTAGGAGTATGTTTCTGCTCAAAGTTAAAAAGAAATAGAATGAAAGGGATAGGATCATAACAATAGAACACCACGTGATGTGAAAAGTCGTGCTTAATCCTGAACATTTCTGTAGCTCCTCCTTAAAAGTAGTGCTCGCAAGTAACTGACTGAAACTGGACAAAAATGTTGTATAAGACTGGTGCAAGTGGAGGGGAAAGGAAAATGTAATGCCTTTCCCACTTCAGTGCTTAAACAATTATTAGTATTTTGTGCTGTTTGGCTCACACAGCCTCTGTGAATAGGAATAAATTTAAAAAAAAACAACAGTAGCATGACAAGCATGTTTTTAAATGTCCTCTAGATGGTGATCTAACATCAATGCAGAAACAGCATGTCTTACAAAGCATCTATTCTACAGGGAAAAAAAAATCTCATGTCTTATTAACCCTTGCCGTTCACTTTGCCAGACCAAATGGCCCACTCTAATTGAGTCTCTGTCCAGACTACATTTTAGCACCCTGATGACGACTTTCAACCATGTAACCTGGGAGACAATTTTCTAATTATTTTCAAACTCACATTTAACCCCAACTATCATTTGCTGTACCAAATATCTTCCACATTTCCTGAATTTACATACAGTTTTATGTTACCATTGGCTTTCCCTTTTCCTTTGTTTTTTGTTGGTTTCGTTTGTTGTTGTTTGTTTGTTTTTTTCTACTATTAGTAATGTTTTTTTTTATTCAAGTTCTTCATGTTTTTTCTGACATGTGCAAAAACCTGTCTGGACTTTAGGCAGGTCAGGAATTTAGCTTGTCAGATCAAGATAATAATTATTCCAGGCCTACAGAAGTCACTACAGAAGTAAGCACATGCAAGGATCTATACATTCTGATTTATAGACACTGAGATTTCTACACCAGGTGGTGGTCTTGGGTCAGCTTCAGCTTGCTGTCCAAAACATTAAAGGATTTTTTTCCAGCTAGTCTTCAGAAGATTTTACACTCGGCCCAGAAAGTGCTGATTAGAACCAGACTTCAGGAACTTCGAAGATCAGTTTTCCAGAAATATTCATTAAGTTGAATGGTTGCATATTACATGGCTGTATAAATTTCTTATATACTATCTCCTATTGAATGGTGTGTAATAAGAAGTGAGATCAATATGCCAAATATCAGTAGCTATATACTCTAACACAGGAGGACAGAAGTTTCAACAGTTCTGAAGACAGTATGCATCGGACAGAGTAAGAGGGACTGGAACATAGAATTTTCAGTCCTGCAGTGCTACTAGTAAAGCAACTTCAAGGGGCATGTTCCCTACAGAGATCTCTGGATCTAAAGGAATCTGTACGCCATTCAGTGTAAGATTGTATATCAAAGATGTTCTGCATTCCTCACAGGGAATGTGGAATACTTTCAAGTCCTCACCTGCACCTCTGAAATTCTTTATTTAACCAAAGTAGGTAAGTAAATAGATGCCAGATGTGGAAACTCATACTACCACTGAGGTCATGGTGATATATTCATTCTGGCATAAGTCCAGGCTTCTGCCTCAGCAAGGGATCCTGCCACAGGATGCTTGCTCTTACATCTTTTCCTGTGCTGACACTAGTGTTGGTGTGGCTCAGTTAAGGAGGCATATTAGGTGGCAAAACCCTTTTAAATACAGGTTTTATTAGGTCACTTTTCTAATGGGTGAGTTTTGGATCTAGTTAACTGTGTGCAGTCACACAAATGCTAGTCTGTGGCTAGGCAACAGAAACACTGAGTGCCGGACACTACAAATTCAATAGAAGCCTTAGAAAGAGACAAGGTGACTATGCAATAATTGCCTGAATTTAGAGAGTTCTGACACTTCTTTTCCTTCATTTTCAGTTATATATATGTTCACCAGCAAAGAATCTGTGTAATGAAAATAGCAAAGGGATATACTAAGATGAAATGTGAAATGAGATAGATTTAAGCTAATAGCAGTTCTCCTTAAACACGATTTCATGGCTGAAGAGTTCATAAAATCAAAATGTACAATTCTTTTTTTAAAAAAGAAAAAATATGGAGAACAGAACCAGTCTAGAAAATGGGTTTTTACTCAGTAAAACAGTAGTAGGATATTCAGGTGTTTATCTCAGACCTTCTATGCATATTTCTCTGGATGTTCCCTGTTACAGTGTTTTGCATGTGTGGGTGCAAGTATGTGTGAAAATTTCAATTTGTATGCATTCAGCACAAGAAAGATAGAGCAAAAAAAATGTTGAAAGAATTAAAGTAATACTGACTTTTTTTTTCCACTTCATCTCAGTTCCCAGAATTAAATCACACTGTGTCAGGACTGCCACCCCATGTGGAGGCAAAGATTGCTCTACATTATAGCAATCTGTCTCCAATAGATTAATTAAACTGATTTGTTTAGAAAGTTGTTGGATATTGTGCCAAAGTTGGACATATTTTGAACTGAGTCTTTTTGGGCTTGGGCTCCTCTGGCCTGCACACTAGTAGGTTAACATCACTTCCTGCTTCTGAAGAGGACTGACTTCCTTTTAAAAATCTCACTCCACATGGCCTTGTCCTTTTCTGGACTCCTCATGGCCATTTCTGCTTATTGTCACACTGACTGCGCTGGACAACAGATTCCTGCCTAAGGCTGTGCTTTTCTAAGCAGATCAAGAGATACAGGTGCATTTCTGTAGCCAATGGAGTGGATTCTTAGTCAAGTCCAAAGGACTGCCCTTGGACTCCTCTGAAGTAGTGGCTCCAAGGTAGAAAAGAACAGTGGATATGGATTCCTCTGTCCATATGGTGGATCCAGCCAGAGTGGTGGGGAATGACCAGCCTATGAGAGAGATGAATAAATTGAAACAATTGGATAAACCAGAGTCATAGCAATAATTTCTCTTTCTAGGGATTTTGACTCAATATTTCCTGTTTTCCTCTCTTAGCTAATTCTGTAACATGGCCCAGTGTAAGGTGCAAAGACAATTGAAATATCCAAGCCAGTACAGCACATTGGCCACTGCTCCCAGATTGGGCTGGGGGAGGGGGATAAGACAAACTAGTTAATGTATGTTTTCTCCCTCCTCAGGTTGAAAGAGCTGGTGCATGAAATCTAGTAAAGCAGCTCTCCGGTCCAGTGAAGCACAGGACAATTGGCAGCACCGGGAAGGTTATCACTGTCTGCATCAGATGACTCTCCTATGTGAGGTCAAAACCCCATTGGATTTGTAATGAGGAGGTGGAGGAGGCTGTAAAGTCATTCCCAAGATGGAGCAGTGAGGGCCTTGAGGCAAAACGGAGCCAATGGAGGGAGGAAAGGAAATGGACCGAAAGATTATAATCAGTGAATTTCTGCATCCTACCCCAAGGCTGTATTCCTCAGAGAACAGGATAGTGCCAGGCAACTAAAGGCACACCCACTGGCTGATTTTGATGCCACGATCAGAAAACTGATAGAGATGGAGAACTTGGGGATACTCCAGTCTGTAATGGGGGACTCTAGAACATGACTGAGAGCAGATCCCCTTGGGAGTGCCCAGAACTAGAGAAGTCAAGGAATAGAGTAGTGGTGAATGGCACAAGAACTGTGTGAAGATCCCAAAACAAAAATAAGGGGAGAGATGCAGGGCAGGACAGAGGGAATTGGCAGAGTTTTTTTGGGACTGTAGGGTGGGAATGACTGGGCAGCTGCAAGACAGGAATGATGGATGTTGGAAGTTCTGGGTTTGAGATGAATGAACTGCTGCAGATGAGACCACAAACAGTTGTGAGTGGAGGTGGGTGGTGAAGTGGCTGCAGACAGTTCTATATTATGGCTAGTGATCTGCTGTTGCAGGGAGTCAAAAAGTGCACTGCAAATTCTGAGAAACTAGTTCTCCTCTGGTAGACAGTTCTTTTCATTTTTCTGTCATGCTTATTACCAGAACACTGAGTAGTCTGCTGCAATCTGGTTTTCATGACTGTCACATGCATTACACAGCAAGGCACTCTTCCTCCTTGCTTTCTCATGCAGAATTCACAGCTTCTAAGGTCATCAGTACATAGAAAACTTAGAAAGAGGGGTGAAAAAGAGCAGAAACCTGTCTGGGGTTTCAAAATGTGGCCATTTTTCCACCACTAATATTGGATCCTGAAAATGAAAATATCTTGGTTCTTCTAATAGCAAATACCAGCAGTGAGGTGGTATCATCCCATGTAAGAGCTGAAGATAACATCCTTATCCCATAGGTTTCATCTATCTCACCATGACACAGTAACAAGAAATGAAAAGCTCCTGAGCTGGGAATGATGGTGACAATGGCTGATGATTATCTAAAAAAACAGTGTGAATTGGATTTCCACCAAAGCATGGGCTGTATTGCCACTTTCTCTTCTCATTCTCTGCTTGTGACATTTCTGTTTGCATCTGCCCTTGTCTTGATTGCTATTAATTATTTAAAATAATAACAGTTGTAGCACATGTAAGTTACATAGTGTGAATTTTGGAAAAGGAAATCAGACTGTCTACACAGCTTCAGACTTGGGTCTGCCTCTTAATAGTGGTAACAACTTTGAAAGTTTATAGCATTTATGATATGTGCTGAAGAAAAGTAGTTTGGATGTTATGGAAGATGCTAAGTCAAAAGTGACTCGCGGATTTAGAAATATGTTCAAAAGATATTCAGATAATTGGACTTCGGATTTTACATGCTTAAGACAAATGGTGGGCTGTAGGGCCTTAAGCCCTGTTACTGAAATTTAGATGCTTAATTGTTAGTTGTTCAAACCTGTATTAAACCCAGTCTTTAACAGCAAGAGAAAGAGTCATCTCCAGGAGGCAATCCTTCCCAACCAGCTGAAACAGCTGTACTAGGACAATATAAATTACTTTATACACTAACTTAGACTTAATTAATTTTTAAATATCTAGATTTATGTGAGATAAGCACCCCTGCTTGTAATTTTGAAGAAAGTGAATTCAGATAAAAGAGTAAGTTCACAGCTAGGAGCTCCTAAATCAGACTACTCCATTGCCAGGCCCCTTCTTTTAAATGCATGAAGAACCTGATGCCTTCAGCAGCAGCAGAGGAGTCAGCTTAGTGTAGAGAGAAGCAGTTTTAACTGTTGAAGCACCTTTCTGTCTGGCCTGTCAACACTCACATCATTTATCCAAATATCTTCATGGCAATCATCAATCACCTCCCTGTGCGTTCAATAAATGTTGGAATCTCCTTTACAATGGTCTTATTATGTCTGTTTTAAAACATTCTTACGTTTTTTTCTCTAATTTACTTCAGGCTACCCTGGCTAAATTTAGACACAAGATAAAACATACATGACTTCAAAAGAGTTTCAGCTTCTTATACTTATTAGTTCAGAAAGTCACAGTTGTTAAGCAAGTTCTTAAGAAAAATAATAAACTACCTATCTTTGAGATTATAAGAAAGACAATATGGGAAATTTTGTTTGCCTTCTGCTCTCTGAATATGCTTGCTTAATATTTTCAGGGTTCTTTTTTTAGTAATGAAATCTAGGAAGTAGCTTTTTAAAAAGCTGGCAAAATTCAAGGACTCAGTCCAATATGCACTGTAGGCTTCGAAGATCTTTCTGCAGAAGGCATTGTAGTGCTTGTACAATGCAAGTTATGTTAATTTCCCATGGAATCTGCATATATCCATCCCTCTGTTTTTTATTCAGCTTTTATGATGTAGATATTAATGTTTTTCTTAATTTCTGAAGTGATCTAAGGCCTATGTGGGAAAAGATACAATTTCATTATTATTTAGTTAAATTAATAAATATAATTAGTCATTATTGTTTAATAAATGAATATATACCATTATGGCAATAGAATGAGGCCTCCAAACGGGTGGAGGCTACATATGGCCAGGGTTTTTATAAAAGATAATGTGAGGCAACTCTCCATGCGCTTATCGAAAGTACAGAGAAGAGGAATGGTATAGCTACCATGGGAATGCAAAAGTCATTAGGTGCATTGTCAGGGCCTTGATTCCCTTTCTCCCCAGGCAAAACATCAGTGACATTGTTCTGACATGTTTTCTTTATGAATGGGCAATTATACAAGGTTCTGTCTTAATTTCTCTTAAACCTGTTCCAGAGTTGACCACGTGATGTAACTATTCATGAGATAAGGTACACAAATCACTGCTGCAGTCTCCTTCCAGGGTGTAATTTGGTTTGGGGTAAATGAGGGCAGTACAATGATAAGATGGAGATCCGAGATAATTAGGTAGTTTGTAAGAAAGACTGTGATAGTTCACTGCTGTCAGAGGTGTTACTATGAACTGCCCCTAAAGCTGCACAGTCTGTGTTATGCAATATATTTCAGTCATTCTTACTAGCAAGGAAGAATATTGAATATTAAAAGAACTAAATAAATAAATCTGTGTTTAAACAATTAAGTACGATTATTAAGAAAATGCGTCTTATTTCATTCTTATCATTCTAATTGTGTTTTCTAAATAGCCGTGGAACACTGTATGTTAACCTCAGTGATTTCACTTGTGAATTTCCCATGGGATAGATATAATTCTTGTTCAGAGAAGTTTTAGTCTTCCAGTCTCACTGTTTTTCCTTTGGTATTTATAAGCCTGGGTTTGCAATACTTGCTGCAATGGAACAGGCAGATGTAAGAGATTGCACTGCCCCTTTAAATGTAACTGTATTCAGATTTTGAAAAGAAGCCAGTTGCAAAATAGAAATGGCTTCATTTGGAGCCAAGATTTTGCTTAAGTAGTATCTGCATGTGTACTAGCTAAGTGGGAGTATTACAAATAGTCTTCAAGGTGGCTGACGTAGGTAGTTACACAATACAGTACTCTAGAAGTTTGAGAGTGGTGTTTTGTTTTGTTTTGTTTTTTCTTTCAGTTTGCTGAAACAAAACCAGTCAACCCAAAATTGAATGTTTCAATGTCATTTCTTGGTAAATTATTTGAATTGTGTAAACAGAGTTGTCTGGAGAGGGAGAGAGAAGTATTTGTGTCCCACTGTGAAGCATTTGGACTGAGAGGACTGTGTCGCAGGACAGACTGGACAAGTAATGGCTGCAGCTGCAGAGATATGATCTTAGATGCTTTGCATTACCTACATCTTCTGTAATGTGCTTGACCTTCTCTTTATCTATTAGATAAAGCTCTTTTAAACCTGGGGCCCTCCCTTTTACAGATATTCCTTCCAAAATGGGAATACATTGATACAGCCAACAAATGACATTTCCTGTTTGTAATGCAAGTGAACATGCTCTGAAAGTGTAGTTGTGGCAGAAGTACTCCCTAGTACCATAATACTGTCGTACTTTCTCAGAATTGCAACAGAGGGCAGAAGTTGTCAGAATGTACATTCTTCCCATAATACTCTTGATAATGGGATGCCCAATCTGTAATCTGATCTGTATGTTTTGGAATGTGAACAGTGCCCACCACTGCAGCACCTGAGCTCAGCTTCATATCGAGTTTCTCTGTGTGTGTCTTGTAGTTTAGCCCTGGGAAACAAATAGCAGAAGTTGTTTTGAAGATTTTTTTGTTGTTGTTCCTCCTTCTTTCCAAAGATAGCAGATTCACAAGTGTTTTTGCAAAGATAAAGCCCAAAGGTGGGGAAGTTCAAATGCCTTATGTTTAGTAACTTATGTGACTGCCTTCTGAGCACCTCTTCATGTGAAATGACATAGTTAAAAGGTATATTCTTAGGGTTTTCTCCCCATGACGTCCTAGTCATGGCTTGGAATGTTTGCTGTTTCTATGTAACATAATCAATACGATATTAATATAAAAAATATTTTATATCGCTTCGTAGGAAAGGATAATATTACAGAGAGCGTAGGCAATATTAAAGAACTGACACAAAAGATAAAATGGTAGGAATTATACTTGCTTCCTGGTAGTGAGAAGTATTCTTAAAATTGCAAAATTATCTTTTATTAGCCCTGTAGTTGGTTACTCCTGGTTTTAAAGTCATTTGTTCATTTGGGTAAGGTTTCAATGTATATCACTCCCCTAGGGTAGACAGCTGTGGAAAAAACTGACAATTTAAATTATTTAATGTTAAATTAGCTTATAATTTATTATCGGATTACCATTTCTCTATTATTAAAAAATTTATCTCCCACAGGTAATGCAAAAAAGTAGCTGAATGACTGTCCCACTTTATAGAGTCATCACCAAGATATCTTTATGAAACACTCACTATATGGCAGCACGTGAACTAAAAATGCAGCTAAGAGTTTGTGTTCATCATATCATGGCAAAGAAATGAGTATAGGTAGTTTCAGACATAGCTGCAATAGCTGAAGGAACTACCAGTTCAGATAAGAAGTTTAGTAATACAATTTAAATTTATATTGTCAGTATTGTTGCTTCCAATTCTTTCTAAAAATAATAAGTAACTATCAGTCCTCAAATTCTCCTTGACAATAACGCACCCTTTTCAAAGGCACTTTTAAGCAAAAATATTATGGAGCTAAAAGTGTCCACGAAGTAGTTGCAGAGCTGCAGAGCACTCATGGGTCTGCCAGTCAGCAGTGTTTTGTGAACTGTGGAAATGAGCTGGCAAAATAATTCCTACAGGTTTTATAAGCATTAGTGTATTGATTATATGTACATGCTTCCCATACTCAGATTACATTGTTTCTGAAGAAGAAAGAGGTATCAGAGTTTTGTTACTGGGTGGTGGAAATGAAAATGTCTCAAACTGTTGGGAAAAGGAAATTTCCAAATAAGGAAAGATTAAAACACTACATAGCCTAGATAAGAAAAGAGCAAGAAGCGACATTACACTTTTTAAAGACTGGAACCAAAACACTAAACTGATGATCTGGTCTGCAATAGAAATAATCAGTTTTCAAATAAAATTTGTATATGGCATCATGTGAAAATAGATTGGGATTCAATATTTACAGTTGACTTCAGAAGGAACTTACGAGGTAAAGAAGGCTTTAATACATAACAATTTGGTTAGCATTTCTTTTTCAGTAAACTTGGTGACTCCAAAGGGCAAATTATGGAAAAATGCCGTGGGTGCACAGGGGATGTTCAGGCGGAAAAATACTTTGTGGTCTTTTCCCCAGGGTTTGGCTGAAGGTCACCCAGATACAGTGTTCTTACAGCAGTGACCTCTGATCTTACAGGCTTAAAATCAGAAGATGGGCAAAGACTTGGGCCCTAATGCTGGTTACTCTACTATATTAAGGGGAAATCATCTACTTAAGAGCTCTAGCTGATCTGATTTAGTGTTTGTGAAGGTCCCACTCTAAGTGAGAGGTTACACAGCATACCTCAGGAGGTCTCTTCCCCCAAACCATGATGCTACTATTTATTTTTTTTTTTTTGGAGAATGGTGGCCTTGAACCTCCAGCAACTTGACTCTGAAATCACAAGGAACAGATGAGAAGTCACTTCTTCCTAACTATAAATGCAAAGATCATACATGTTTCAAGAGAAACCAGACTAAGCAGCAGAATGGTTCACAGGGGACTCTTGCGTGCAGAGAAAGCCAAAAGGGTCTTCGTTGAAGCAGGTTTACCCTGCAATCTGTAGTGGTGAGATATTGGAGCTAGCTCTAAATTAGCTAACTTGGTTGGTGGCAGCAGTATCAGTTTACACTGAATTCTGAGCTGCTGTGGCTGCTTTGTGGCAGGTTCTCATCCAAAATCCTTTAGCTAATACACAGAGATACCATGGTGACTACAGTGTGGTTGTACCCTTGTTGTGTATGTATTCCAAATAGGTCAAGGTTAAAATTATTTGGTAGAGGGTATATCTTGGGAAGACAGTTGTGTTCCATGTGTTTTATGAAAGGCAAATTCTTTTTTCCCTGCAAATTGAGATCTTGCAAGTTTATTTTAGCAAAATTCAAATCCTCCAAACCTCATATGTCTCAGTCCAGAAAATAATTTAAAAATTAATACTACAAAGTGAATTGTCTCTTGTTTCCTAAAGTCAGCCTTTAAAAATTATTTTTCAGCAGAAATAAGAAATGCAGCTTTAGCTCTTTGCTACTTGTAAGTGCAATTGGTTGGTTTAGTTACAACAACTCATGACTATATCACAAATTGAAGTGTGTTTGTAAGCAGTATTCTGGTCTCATCAAGTGCTGAAAATACAAATAGAGATGGTTCACACAAAAAAACCTGAAGGACAACAGAGTCACATGTATTGGGTAGTTGTTCACCTCTAGTATCTGCTTTGGCTAATGCTTGAAGAAGATGACAGTGACGTAATTTTGATGGCTGTACAGCCCTAGCATGCACTAACATCAGTGAACAGGTAATGATCAGATACAGGAAGTTCATATGTTCATTAACAAAATATAAATTTTAGAGAGTTGTCAAATTTTTAGTTCTTAAAAACACTTCTGTAGATTCATAGCCTTTAAAAAGGCTGTACTCCCTCTTTGCTCAAAGCAGTGCCAACATCAAAATTAGATCAGCTTGCTCAGAGTCTTGTTCAAGTGAGTTTTGAAAAGCTCAAAGACTGAAGAGTTCACAGCCCTTCTTAACAACCTGTTCCACTGCTGAACCATCCTCACTGTAGTGTTCGAAAGTTGTTGCTTTTTGTCCTTGGTACCTCTGAGAAGAGTCTGGCTCTGTCTTCTCCATGACCCTGTTTAAGGTAGGTAGACACTGCATTTAGACTGTGCCTTCCCCTCCCCTCCCCTCCCCTCCCCTCCCCTCCCCTCCCCTCCCCTCCCCTCCCCTCCTCCCTCTCCCCCTTAGTTATCTCCTTGACAAACACACCCAGCTCCCTCAGTCTCTCCTCGAACAGTGTTGTCCATTTTAGCAGCCCTCTGTCTGACATGCTCCAGTTTGCCAGTAACTCTCCTGCACTGGAGGGCCCAGTCCTGGATGCAGTCTCTTATATGCAGCGTAACCCCTCTGAAATGGAAGGCAATAATAATTTCTCTTGACATACTGCCTACAGTATTGCTAATGCAGTCTAGCATGTGGTTGACCTTCATTGCTGCAAGGGCACACTGCTGGCTTATGTTCAACTTGCAGACTCTTTTCTGCAGAGATGCTCCCAGTCAATCTTTCCCTAGCCTGTACTGACGTGTAGAGGTTTTTCTATCCCAGACCCAGGGCTGGGTATTTGTCTTTGTTGAATGCCATGGGCTTCATGTTGACCTGTTACTTCATTTTATCAAGTAGTCTCTGAATGGCAGCCCTGCCCTCCAGCACAGCAACCACTCCCCACACTTTGGTGTCGTCTGCAAACTTATCGAAGGTGCCCTTTGTACTTTGAATGTGTACCATTAACAACGTGAACGAACTTCCATCAATCCAGTAGAGGGCAGTCAGTCTCTGTTAATTAACACACAGAGCAGAGAGGAATATCAAAGCATACGTACCACCCCTACACCAGCTCTTGTTGTGTTTCATAGATAAGTAGGTTAAAAACTAGGACACCTACTATGGAGACCCTTGGGAATAACTAAAATAAAATATGCATTTATGTTTGTTATTCAATTGTTGGGCACTACATTGAGCCTTAAGCTTGTGTTTAGTGATAGTGGATGTACCGTGACCACACCTCCATATTGGGACATAAGAACTGAATCAGGGAGAAGTGAGGTTACTACTGAGTCATTTCCTAATGCCATTTTATGATATCAAATTTGTGTTTCTTTGTCAAGTTGTGATCTTTGAGTCACATTACCTATACTCCCTTCAGCAGCAGGAGTGATATTTTTGTTGCTCACTCAAGGAAAAAGTGTGATTTTGGATCACCTAAACAACAACAGAAAGAAATTCTTGGTTAAGAAGTTGTTTAAGGAAGATTTAAACATATTTAATTGTTTGGTCTGTGGCCACTGACAGTAAGAGACTTCAGGGAGGCTATAAATGAGCCTCTGCCTGGAAAATGTCATGAATCATACTTGCAGAGGGAAAGGTAAATTTTTATTTCAAGTTTTATTCTCAGAAACCCTCAGAAAGATAGAACGCTTGCTCTAATAGTTTGTTGTCTAAATGTCTGTCCTACTCAGAGTTATGTAAGTCGATAGAACTTCTTTCCCCTTAAGAACCTAGTTAGTAGTCACTGCAAACGTGTGCTTCATATGCTTCAGAAGACTGTTCATAATAGAAAAATTCAACTGTTCCTGGCAAAAAAAAAAAAAAAAAAGGAAAGACCCAGAGACAACAGGCTCATCACTTTGGCTCAGCCCAGGCAGTGCCTGGAGTATGTACAAGTGCCTGAAGACCTGATTTCTCAGAATAACTTTTGTTCTGTCCTCAGTTTTTAATCAGTGCAGGTCTGTTTTAGGAAACAGCTTTCTTGTATATTCAACTGTCTCACGGGGGAAGAGAGGGTAATGTTTAATTTTGATCATTCATTGTGTTCTTAATTATGTGGTTGTAATGACAAATCTGTTTCTGCTATGGAGTAAAACTTCTCTCAGCTTCTTGGTGGGAATGGGGGGAACAAGTCACCAATGCAAATACCGCTCTTGTAGCTCTTTGGGTGTCATGGTATATCAGGCTCAAAATTCATTAGCTGATGAAGTCTAATTGGATAACATGAATGTGAAGAAAACCTCAACATATTACAAAAGGTGCAAAAGAATGATAATGACATGAAACTCTTTGATCCAGCACAGCATTATGGCAGGCACAAAAAAGAAGAATTTAGCATTATCAAATAGGGTGAAAACAACAGAATTTGAGGAAAAACAAAAATCCAAACAACAAAAAAATCTCAACCAACAACTTTTCCAGCAGAAATAGAGGGTAAAATAACTAATTGCTAATAACTAACTAAATTTACAAATAAATTATTTTAGCTTTAGTAGTTACTTTAATAAATGCATTAAATAGAAAACAATCAGTTCCATTTTACAAGCGATTTGTCATTTCCTTTCTCAGTGCTGTTAAAATTTCATTTAAAGTTTAGTTCACTGCCTTCTCCCTGAATCAGTTCCACTTTGCGTACAGCACGCTTCAGCTTCTACCATAAAATTTTCCATGAGGTGTATAACAGTCCTTTTCCCAGAAGCTCAGGACAATGAGTGCTACAGCCTTTGAGTATCTTTCTTAACTATTGTAATACCGTATCTCCAGAGAATGAACAGGATAACTCACACAGTAACACAGTAACCTGAACCTTCCCTAGGTTAGCTAATCAAAGATGATCAATAGACAAATACTTCCTCTGTCTATGGGCAAGTCCTTTGGTGAATATCCTTCTTCAGGATAACTTGCTTAAGAGGAACATTTCTGGCTTCTCTGCTCTTTTTCAGAGGGGACCTTTTTAAACTCTGTCTGCTTGGGATCAAGTTCTTATATACTCACCTAACGAAAGACCTTCCAATAGTTAATGCAAGAAACCACCGGCTCCTTTGTCACTTCTCTACCAGGAAAATTCTATAAGCAGCTCTTCAAATGCTGTAAGCGGACTCTACTCAGTGATTATTTCTTTTCTGTTGTTGAAAGCAACAAGTTCACATAAGCAGAGATATTTGTTTCTACTTTAATACTACTTTTAGAACACTGGGTTGACGGAGTTAATTTTGCAGAAAAACTGGTCAGATCTGGCCTCTTCCCATGACCTCTTGCTACAGCCAAAACTTTCAGAACAGATCAAGACTCACTGGGACAATCTTCGCTACTGCAATTTGAAGAGTAATAAGTGCAGAGGTATTTATAGGACCGTTTAAATTGTGAGTGAAATGTTAGGAAGCAGCAGGGGCTGGCTGCACTCGAAGGGATAGGAGACTGAGAATGACATCATACCAGACAGTACAGGGGACTCATCAGCTAGGGTACAGCCCCATACTATTTGAGCAAGGTGAGCAGGCAGACCTGGAGATGGTAGCCAGGTTCAAGCAAGAGCCTAGATTGTCAGGCGATTTTGTGGTGATAAGGCAGGTCTCAGATCAAGCCAGGAAGTTAATCCATTGATCAGAATGATGTCCAGTGATGGTAACTAAGGTCCACTTAGCACTAGGTAGGTCCACTAGGACAAGGCAAGTTTGAAATCAAGCTAGAAGTCAGCCAGCAGATCAGGGTCCAGCTCATTGGAGCCCATGGCCAAACACAAGCATAGCTGCAGCTGAGCTAAAAATTTATGCTCCTGAAAAACACTCAGGCAAGAACTGAAGGCCCGACAGATCTTAAATGGGGATTCTATCCTCATGGGCAGGGCGTATATGTGTGTGTGTGTGTGTTTGTTTGTGAAGGCCCTGGGTTAGACTGGTCAGGGCCATCAAAGCCCATTAGTGCACTCAGGAACCTAACAATAGTGTCCCCTCCCAGCACCATGTGTCCTCACACCTTACAGGGATCTGGGGTCAGAAAGGAGTGTTTGTAGAGTGATTTAATTGTTGTGGCTTTTCATAAGTCTATTTCAGGGGACACAGAGCCAGGAACACAGAGCCAAGGACAGGTTACTGAGAAAGAGAGAAGGCATGGGAGACTTGGGGCTGGGTAACAGAGCTCAGGACGCCTATGAGGTCCCCAAAGACTCGGTGGGCTTGAGAGGCAAGGAGGGATGAGGGGGGCAGAAATTCACTCTATCCCTGACAAGCTTTGGGGGTGGGGCAGGGCAGGGAGAAGGGTTCAAACTACCCCTAGGAAATGTGGGAGGCTGCAGAGGCTTTGAGGTGATGGTGGAGAGCCCATGTGAGGCTGGTCAGGGCCATTAAAGGCTTTTAGTACATTCAGGGACCTGACCAAGGTGGGAGGGGGGAATAAAAAGAAGTGAAATACTTTGACTCTGCTCTGGGATTTCACAGGTTACAGATGTTTGTAGGATGCTCTGTAATCTGTGATGTATGGTTGAATGGCTCTACCAAGCCAAAAGCAAGCAATGTTCTTAAAGACAAACATTTAACAGGGCCCAGATTTCCCGTGTTAGCCAGGACCAAAGCTGAACCCTTGTCATCAGCAATTACCTTCAAAATTCTTCCTCTTCCACTGAAACGTGTATTCAGGAGGAATGACTCCCTAATGATGCTTTGGACAACAGCATAACTCAGAGCTGTGTGTTCCAAGTACTAAGTGGTGTCACCTGTTGTCACACAAATAAACCAGTCACAATCCAAGTTTGATTTCCTGTCTGCTATTCTGACATAGTAGCACAATTACTACAGGCTAAGACTCAAAAAACTCAAATCAGAATGGATTAATTTTTCAGAGGTTTCTGAAAATCTTTAAAGCCTGATGACAACTATGAAATTGGGAGTCAACCTACTCACATTCAGTCTTAATTCAACACTATAAGGCATGAACATCAAGCAGCTGTCACACTAATTTCTTCCTTTTTCCAAACTGCAAAAATGTTGCTAGCCACAGATTTGGGGGTTAACATTCCCATGGATGCATCCCAGATATATACTTTCACCCTTTTGTTTATCTTTAGGAGCAAGGAGAACTACTAAAAAAGCAGTGTCTACCAATTCCAAGACTCATACACAGAACTTTACAGTTACTGAATTAAACCTTGTGCTAGCTTAAGATTCCAGACCTCCGTTGAGGAAATCCAAATGAGAAGGTTCTCATGGCTTGATTTCAATATCTTATAGCTTCAGATCCTACTGTCACAATTTTTATGTTAGTCTACAGTCCAGGTGAGGTTCCAAGCCCTTTTCAACTTTTTCTACGTTACCTATTTTTATGTTAGGACTCACTACCAGTTCCCTATGTGCAGTACTAGAATATCTGTTTCACGTTCACTCATTCTATCTTTTCCAAAGGAAAATGCTTCTACTTTTATTGACTACATGAGTCCCTGAGACACTCTCCCTCGACAGGAGGCTGGGGGATTGGTCTCTTACCTAAAGCAACAGTAAGCTTCCCAACTCACCAACAGAAAGTTTTCTGATGTAAGCTAATAACTCAAACCACAACAGTAGGAAAACATCCAGGACACTTGCCTGGGCTTCCTCAGTGAGGTAGAATCCTACTGACCCACTCATTCAAGGTTATTTATGAATGAGGAAGTTTCTTGGTGATCCTGTTTCACTAAGAGCTCTCTAAGTTGCCAGTATAGCTGCACTCACCAGACGTCTTCAGTTCTTGCTCTTGTCTATCGGCTTTTCCTGGAAATGCTACAAAGTGTGCTGCAAATGTTGGTGGGGTCAGTTTTATGAAGTCTAGCGATCTTTGTGCTGCTGCACCAGGATTTTCAGTAACAGTCAATGGAACTATTGCTGATCCCTCATCCAACTCACCAGCACCTTGAGAATGCCTGTTTCAGAGGAGTCTGTGCCTCTGCTGCCTTTCTCCACCACAAGTAGCTGGCCTTGCTTGTGTTACTCCAAGTCAAGAAGTGGAGACCCACTCCACTTTAAGTCTCTTCTTAACCAGGCTTACTACACAAGCACATTCACACACAACAAACACACATTATTAATTAAGATAATTCAGAGTAATATTTTATTTAAAACAAGCTTGCCTCCAGCCTTTTGCACTCCTTCAGGCCAGGAGATGGATTCATGGAATTACACATCAGGATTAGTTGCATAATATATAGTAGATCCTTCAAAGACACCTATGCCCTGATATAGTTTATAATGCATTGTTAAGTTACTTCTGTTTCTGAGTTATCTGTGATTTATTGGTGGTCATGTAATTCGTATTTACACAGTAGATGAGATCATAGAATCATAGAATCACAGAATGCTTTGGGTTGGAAGGGACCTTAAAGATCATCTAGTTCCAACCCCTCTGCCATGGGCAGGGACATCTTCCACTAGACTAGGTTGCTCAAAGCCCCATCCAACCTGACCTTGAACACTCCAGGGATGCGGCATCCACAACTTCCTGGGCAACCTGTTCCAGTGCCTCATCACCCTCATAGTGAAGAATTTCTTCCTTATATCTAATCTAAATCCACCCTCTTTCAGTTTAAAGCCATTACCCCTTGTCCTACCACTACATTCCCTTGTCAAAAGTCCCTCTCCAGCTTTCTTGTAGGCCCCCTTCAGGTACTGGAAGGCTGCTATAAGGTCTTCCTGGAGCCTTCTCTTCCCCAGGCTGAACAACCCCAACTCTCAGCCTGTCTTCATAAGAGAGGCGTTCCAACCCTCTGATCATCTTTGTGGCCCTCCTCTGGATCTTGTGAAGATAAGAGTTTCTCAAGGCTGGTGGAGATAATACTACTAGTATGCTGCTTCTGGAATATCTAGTTATTTTCCTCTGTTACTTGGTTTTGTTTTTTGATACATATCACCACTCTGTTGTGTGATATGAAACTGTATCTAATACTGTGTATTTGTATACAGTCATCCACAACTTTGTTTTCCTATGCTACACAAATAAGATACTATAACTTGAATGACTGGAAATGTCACAGTCCAACAGGATTCCCTAACATATCTGTAATACATCAAGCACTCGTTGGCATTATTACAACCTTCTCAGATGGAAGATTATCCATTATACACAGGGAGAAACTACATCACTGCTTATTGCTGACTTAGCGAGTTCTTGACTTTCTGTTCTGTGTTCTGTCCGTACGCAGAAACTGTTATTTTTCGTTGCTTTTTCCTGTACTTCTGCTTCTCTCATTCTTGTCTCTCACAACTCACATCTTTGGAGCTTTTATTAGATGCTGTTATTTCAGACAAAGAATTGAAGTACAACCAGAAATGTACAGGGGCGATGTTGAAAGACTGAAGTCTGGTTGTAGGCTGCACTTCCATTCTTGCTCTTAAGATGGTAGCCTAAACTTGGGTATGGAGTCCATGCACCTTGTTTTTGCCATTGCTGAAATGACAGAATTTCTTTTGTGATTTCCGAAGTGGGATTTTTTTAAGAGCAAATTTTTATGAGAGGTGAAGTGAAAGATTTTTGTGAATTGGGGCAAAAAATAGAAAATGTAATTTTATTTTTAAGGTTTGAACATATATGTGATTCAGAAAGAATATATGGAACAAGACAAGGAGAAATATGCAGTGGAAGGATAAGAGCTTCTGAAATGGCCTGGCAGCCTGTGGCTCTGATGCTGTTCCTAAGACAGCAAAACAGGCAAATCTTTGTGCTGAAATTTGTCCAGGCAGGTTGGGGCAATACTTATCTCTGATATAGACAACTTGGGTTGGCTATAGGCTAGCCAAGACAACTTGGCTACTCAATGGCTGTACAGTGCTCTGAAGATGTGTTACCCATCTGGTTATACTACTTTATTTGTCTACCAGATGCTTAACATGGATTTGGGGGACAAATTTGGAAGGCAAATGTAGAAGAGAATTTAAATTAATCATAATGAATAAGTTGACTTCCCTTTCTTTCCTTTCTCTTCAAAAGCCACTTTGTGTACGTTTTCCTGATACCATTCATTACGTATTTTTTTAACAGAAACCTTTAAAATCTTTTCAGAAGATAAAAATGGGGGACTTCTACCATGTCCAGCTTATATTGTTTCTCCTTTAGGTTCAACAGGCTTCCTTACTTTTACAATGCCCTTTATCTTCTCTCTTTCCTGCTAATCACAGTTCACATTCTCATGGATTTTGTGAAAGACTAGAATTACACTTATATCTTTGTAGTAACTTTAAAATATCATGCAGCTCTTGCATTTTCCCCCCGTCTAAAGAAACTGTAAGAGAAAAATAGAGAAAGAGTGAAAAAGAACATGCAGTCCCATCTTGATTTGTCACCAGCTAAGCACATTGGATTCGATCCTACATACCTTCAGCACTCAACATTTCTAGGAAGGTTAACAGTTTTGTGAGAACATGGAATGTAAGGGTCAGGGCCATTCAGAAAGAAAGGAATCCATGCCATGTACTGTGCAAATTATGTCTGTCTCTACATTAGCACTGAAATTACTTCTATAATAGGCCAGGTAATGGCCATTTTGATTTATGTTTGAAAGAAGGAAGGAACTGAAGAGGTGACTGGAAAGAAGAGAAAACTGGAGACTACGTAGAAAATTTTCCTGTAGTTCTTTTCTATAATTTTTCTGTAATAATTTTTCCTTTTCAGACATGTTGCTGGAAAAGGCTAACTTAAGTTTCAAGGTCACCAAAAGTCAGTTCATTCATACTCAGCTATTCAGATTTATGCTATACATATATTTTTTTTTTTAAATCTAGGCTGATCTAAAAGAAATGCAATGCACTATAAAAAAGTGTAGAGTAGCATCTCTGGAAAAATCACAAACCCCAGTGGCAAAAATGGCTTTCTTGTTCCTTGTATTTGTAGCAGGTATGTGAAAATAGGAATTCCTTGGTTGTTGCTGAAGTATTTCCACATATTGGCTTACTTACACAGTTTCTTATAGCTCTACAAAGGGCAGCAAATCCTAACTGTGCCATATGCAATATTGATAGATCCACTAGAACCATGGGGTACTAACATCATCCTATCATTGCTAGTCTGCTCCTAATTTTGTGTTGTTAGACATTGTGGTGTGAGGAACACATTTGGCCAGGTCATGCTTCATGCTTACATTGTTACTCATGGCCTAGGGACATAGGAGGGAAACAGCGTGTGAGGAGATCGTCTATCATATTTGTTAGGGCCAAGCTGGAATCAAGAGATTCCAGGAATCAGGTCAGTCAGAATCAGCCCAACTCAGAAACAAGAGAAGTCAAGACACACACCAGGAAAGGGCATCACTGGCAGTCAGGATAAAGACCCCATTTGCAGTAGAAGCCTGCAACAAGGAACAGGCAGAGCTAGAATAATGTCAGGAGCTAAAGGCAGGCCTTGAGATTGAGGGCTAGGAGCCAGAATCACTGTATGATTCAGGAGCTGTGGAAAGGGATATAAAGAGCTAAAAGTAGATACCATGTATGTGAGAAACCACATACACCAAAACTGTACAGACTTACAATCCATCCCTCAACTACTAGGCTTTATCAGGACCTTAGTTTTTGAAAAATTGTTTACAGCCTCCTGCTAGACTGAAAGACCAGCAGTGCTTAAGAGGTATGGCCATGATCTGCTAAAGAGACTTTGGTCCATACAATATTCTTACATATTTCATCCATCTTTCATCTCTGTAGTCTATTACCTTTGAAAATGACCTGTATCATGAATTAAAAGAAAACACTCTTTTGCAGTATTAAGACTTTATATCCATACAAGTGGGTAAAGGAAAACTACTGAGTCAGATTTACTGCAATCTGAAGCTATAATGAGAGCTATAATGAGCCCCCCATGATAATGCAGGGAGTCCACCTGAGATACTGGTTTACAGTTGTTTGAACTGCCCTGGCTGCTGCAGCTGTTGCCTTCATGGCTAGCTGACAACTCTCTCTCAACTTTCTGTCTGACCGTTATTCACTTCTTGCACCTTAGAGCTGCTGTCTGGATGGCAGTAGCACTGCTGCCCAGAAGAGGGAGGAATGTGTCACTGCTTGCTTGTCCTGCTGATACCAGTCTTCTAGGGCTTTTACTCCTTGGAGAGACAGTAGAAAGTATTCTCTGCTTGGGAGAACAGCCCAGGAAAATAGAGATTGTGTTTGTCTATCATAGTCACTTAACACTTCAGTGTCTAAATATCTTTCTCAACTTTGAGTGGAGTTACCTCTAAACCAGGAGTTTCAAAGAGATGACTCAGCCCTATTGCTTTACACACTTTTCTCCCTTACCTACTGATTCTGCGTAAGTGCAGGCACCCTGAACAGAATCCTTTTCCACTACAGCAAGAATAAGAATGAAGGGACATTTCTGTTGATTCAAGATGCAAGGACAGTAGGACAAGCTTTTAGGGAAAGAAGATTAAAAACTAGGAGTTGTGGGGTTTTTTTTGGTTGGTTTTTTTTTTTTTTTTGTCTTTTCTTTCTTTCTCCCATTTAGCTTTCAGCTTCTTCACAAGAAGAAGGATGTCTCCTCTCTTCCTTTTGATATTTTGTCTTCTGCTTTGCAGACACCCCCCCAACCCTGATGATGTTTTTCTATATCAAAAACTAGTTTTTGTTAAACAGAAATTTTCATCCCTTTCCTAAATAAGCTTTTCTGGAAGAAATGTGAAGAAGCAGTGAGAGATTGTAGAACATTAAAGGAAAATCAAATATACAAAGTTTACAATTAATCTACATAAACTCTTCTTCCAACTTGTGAAGTAAAGTGACTTTGTTTGACTCCGAGAAGGTGGAGTCTATAATGATAATTTCTTTAATGGGATTTGCAGATGGTTGGAGTGGGAGGTGTGTCCTCCTCTGTACTACCTTCCCAGAGCACAGTGTCTTTTAGGGCAGGTTCCCACATGTTCACTCACCTAAAAGGTGTTTCGCCTGACATGTTCGGCTGTCTATTTCAAAATTGCTTAGATGTTGTTTTCCAGAGGAATTCAGAGATACATAAGGAGGATAATTATTTCTAAATTCTAGACTTCAGAAATGAAATACTAGAAGCCTAGGACATTGATGCTGTATGAATTCTTCAGTGCTGTATAGGGTCTTTGTGAGGGGTAAGGCTGCTGGCGAGCTACTTCTAAATCAGACACACCTTTGGGTTGGGCTATTTTGAAAACTAAATACTTGATGAGGCTCAAGGTATGGTCTGCTAGAGACAAGTGATTTTATTTTGTGTTTTTACATGTACTTTGATCAGCTGATGCAGCTGACGGACAGTCTCCTTTGGTAGTAACAGACTGGGGGCGGAGGAGTGGTGACCTGTAGTGAGCCTTCCCTGACTTTTTTCAAAGTGGGGATTGCTGGCTTTCAGGCAGCTAGGCAAGAGAGAAAAAGGGACGTGCTATGGGTGTACCTTTATTTGGGGATAGCAAGCCCTTCTATTTCCGGATGTGGAATGGACTAAGTCAGAAGTTGCAAGGCAAAAAATCCTGGGATAAACATCTGGATGAAATCTACTTACTCCAGCAGAAAAGGTACAGTGCATTTCAGCCTTCTTGTCTTCCCTTTCTTCTGCTGCCCTCTCCCTGTAGCTGATTCTCAACTCTTTTCCCTTAGGCTTTTCTGCCAGTAGATAAACTTTAAACAACCCTGGAGCACTTTTCTCTATCAGATTTCTTCTTTCAAGGTGGAATGCTTCTGGAGTTCCAATCTTATCTGCTTTCACAGGTGGGTTTACTAGGTCGAAATTGAATTACCCTGAGTGCAGGACTTCAGTCACAAATTAATAACGTATACTGCTGTCTTTCCTGCTTCATTGGTAAAGCTCACAAGAAAATGCATGAGGGTTTGTTTGTTTTTTTAAAATTATTATTAAGAGTATGTGTGACGTATATGCTGCAGTCAGCTGAAATGATGTGGTTTTTTTGCAAGGATTCTGCTTTGTCTCTCTCAAAGTTGCCCTTGCTGTGGGATGGAGTGGACTTAACGTTGTTCCACATGCTGGTGGTCAGTCCCTTCCTGGGTCAGACTGCTGTTTCTCGCCCCCATGGCCTGGGTGTCAACATGTACAGTGACCCCTCTTAGACCTTACATTGTCAAGAAGATTGCCTGTGTCTTCACATGTAAATACTGAATCAAGGCTGTTTGTAACTGCTGTGCAGGGTTGCTCCCTCCACACACAGAAAAGCAAGAGTATTCATGGAAATCCAGCTGACTCTGTTTTTCATTGTTCCTTGTCATTTCTGCATGCACAAACACTTTAGTATTCAAATAACAAATTGCTTCCAGTCCCTTGTAAAATTTGTTTTTTCATTCCTCACAAAACCCTGAACATCTCTGGGGACAAAAAAGTGGCTGTGTTGGACAAAATCTATCTATCCATCTGTACATATGTATGTATGTATACAGACATATATGTATAGAAATAAGTAGGATAGTATCTTAAGAGGGACAAATGTACATATCTGTCTTTAGGGAAAGAACTTATGTATATCATCATCTATCTTCTGATCAAATAACAAAAGCCTGTTCTATTTTACTTCAGAGCAGTAGCACTTAAATATACTTAAAACAGGAGGGACAGTGGGAACAATAGTGCTTCCATAGAATGTTGAAGTGTTTACATTTTGGTATGTTCATGAAAAGCATCACAGGTAACTGAAAAACTAGTTCTCAGCAGATTCTGTAATAGCCAAATGAATGTTTGCAAAAGAAAAGTCTAAATATATCAATATTTTTATAATTATAACATTATCTTCACATTTTTAAGTCATAGAGATGTGGAAGTGATCTCTGGAGGTCTCTATCTAACCTCTCACTTGAAGCTGGATTATTGCCAGCAACAGATCACGTTGCTTTGGCTTTGTCTAGCTCAGTCTTGAAAGCCTCCCAGGACAGAGATTCCACCATATCTTTAGGTACCTGTTACAGTGTTGTAGTAATCTCTTAGTGAAAAAGGTTTTTTTCCTAATGTGCAACCTAAATCTCCAAAATCATCATTTGATGGTGTAGCCCCTTGTTTTATTATCTGCTGTTCCCAAGGAGGGTTTGGTCCCTTTTTGTTGTTGTTGTTGGCCCCTTTCACATAGTCTGCTATTAGATTGCCATTCAACCTTCTCTTTGCTTGACAATCCTCATCAGTCATGTGCTGCAGGCCCATGAACATCCTGTGTGTTGCTACTGACAGAGGAAAATGGAAAAACTGTTAGGCATATAAACCCTTCTTCATAAACTTCTCTTAGATCACTACAGTGCAACCCTAGTGGTCCCCAAAACTACCATTTCTGTGTTTCTTTATAAACCTGCGTAACAACACATGTAGTGCATATGATGTCATTGCCTGTGAAATCAGAGTTGCATGGGGACACAGTTGTTCCCTTCCATTTTGGGTCTGTATGTTTCCCACAGCTTTCAACTAACATAAATTAGCCTTCTGCTATTTGGTCAGAAATTACATGGTGCCAATATCGGGATACTCTTTTGCTAATGAGGGACAGGACCGTTTCTCCCTCTTATCCTACTCTTTCCTTTCCTTTCTTGTCCTCAGAGATGCTCAGAGTTTGAGGAGAAAGAAAATGAACATTTTGCAGAGGACTGGAATCAGGTTTATTGCTTTCATATTCTTAGTTGTGTACAGACAGAAAAACACAACAGTAAAACTTTCTGTGGTGACTTGTGTATAGGAATTACTCTCATAAAACCTTGCTGTTGTGGAAAAACTGTTGTAAGCCAAGAGGGTTTTTAATTCATCCTGTCATTTTGTTGTGTGGAATTGCAGTGTTGTGGCTTCACCTTGAGTTCTTCGTAGTGTTAATGGTGCTGGAATACATACAGTAATAAGCAGCAATTAAATTCTACTATTATCTTGTTGAAAGCCTGTGGTAAATATGTTACTATTTAACTAGTATGCTCTGACTGTGTACAGAGAGAAGAACAATGCTTTTTCCTATCCTACAACTGGGGATGATAATACCTGAAAGCTAACTGTTCTGTAGTTCTCACCTTCACTGGAATTGCTGTTCATTCTCTTTCTTCCTGTGTAATAGTTCTTTGAATCTTTTTGGCGGTTGATCTCAGCATTATTCACAGTGAGAGTTTTCTTTGGCTTAATCCTGCACTGTCTAACATCTCTCAAAGGGATATCCAAGTTCAGGAAATGTGATACAATCTCCTAATATTAAAAAGGACTTTGAGTTTATTTTGCCTTACTCTGCTGTTTTCTTTCTGTTCAAGACTCTCCCTTTTAAACAGCCTGCAGCTCAGTTTGGAGTCCCAGGGACAGTAGTCATATCTCATATGTCCTTCTAGAATTACCTTTGGAAGTGAACTCTGGGATCTGCATAGCCTAGAACATATGAACATAAAAACCCAACATAGTTCATAATCACGGGGAACAAAGAGATAAATACTTATGAAAGTGCAGGCGTAATAGAGGTGAAGAGGAATCACGTGCCTGTCATAGTCTAATAGATCTTCCAGAAATTATGAGAGCCATTGCTTGATTTATTTTTTTTAGTCTGGCTTTCAGTGTAAGAGGTTCTAAGGAAATGTGAACAAAATCTCCCTAGCATGTAATTTTAGAAATTCCAACATAGGAGAATTGCACTGTTCATAAAAAATAACTAATAAATAAGTTAAAGCAAGTGAGTACATGGATCCAGGACAATTATGTTATATTTTTCTTTCTGCTATTGCCTGCCTCTATAACTTTGACTGACAAATAATCTATCTTCTGTGTGTCTCTTCTCTCTCACAGCTGCAGTTTAGGGATTAGTGGTATCACCTGGCCTTTGTGGGATGCTCTGAGGCTTAGTTATTCTAATGACAAGAAAACATTTAACTTGTGTAGTACATTTTAAAAAACAAACAAACAAACAAACAAACAAACAAACAAACAAACCAAACCAAAACATTTTTACACATTAATTAACTATAGAAATCTGTGCTATGAGAAATAATGCATTAGAGGTGCTTGGGACAATTTGCATAACTTGCAGAGAGCTGTGGTCATTCCAAACATTGCAATAAAAACTTTATATTCCCTTTAGCTGCCAATTATTTTGTGGCTCTTTAGTCTCACAGACATATTAGTGAAGTGCTTTGCTTACTCTGAAAAAAAACATGGCACAAATAAAAAGTAGCTCAGCCTAAAACTATTAAACCAAGGTGCTTAAGAGCTGTACAGGGACACAGAGAGCCTTCAGCTTCTAGACAAGTCTTTCTCAAGTGGTAGTGAATGAGAGATGTCACCATAGTTTTGCTGTTCATTTGTCTAAACAATATTACTGAGTTTTCAGTGCACAAATTAACATAGGACTGTCCTGTCTTAAAATCCACAATGCCTGTCAGTATTAATTGGTTCCTTTGCTCCCAAAGGTGACAGTGATATAAAGATGCTAGCTCCCAGTTCACCACTTCATTTGTAATATGTTTCAATAACCGTGCTTCTGAGTAGTCAAGATGAAAAGAAGAGCCTGTTGGAAACTCTGCTGCTGCATATAAAATAAAGTCAAAGGCACCACTGGCAGCATTTTTAGTCTTTTCTTATGCTGTTACACCTTCATCCTAATGGAAGTTTTGAGTCTAATGATGGAAAACAATCCTGCTTAATTTCAGAAGTGTAAAGGTCCTCCAGGACTCACATTTCCCCAACAATGCACAAACATACAAACATCTGACCTCCATGTCTGAGACATGACTTAGGCTCATAGGTTTAGGAAGCTATTTGCCTTCTTAAACTTGGCTATAGGTTTCCTTGTGAAGAAGTAAACATGAAATCTGTGCTCTGAAAAAAACCCACCCCAAATTAAAAAGCTGTTAGAGAAAAGTAATTAGGCACGGGGTGAGGAACACAACCTAGAATAAAACTGCAAGAAAATCCCTATTGAAGAGGGTTGGAAGTTTTGACACAGCATGAGGCTATGCTTCAGAGAACAAACTTGTTTTATGAATAACTCAGTGATAATAAATAATAACTAATGTCTGCTGAACTGTTTATCCAGTTCTAGCATGAGATTATTCTTAGGATGGTCTCAGATGCAGACATTGCCCTGCTGGAAGTGACTGAGCAAGATTTCTTAGTGTGACAGACAGCTAAATATCTGAAGGGATAAGACTTAGAGTCTATCAGTTTCTTGTCTAGTAGCATTGGCAATTAGTAACCAGTTTAATTTATTTCCAGAGAAGCTCTGTTTACTGTCAGCTGAAGGGCTTTCGACACACTCATACAAGAGGTTCCAGTTAATTCGCTGAGTCTTGCTGTCAGTGCTGAAGAAATTTGCTAACCCTGTCCCTGTCTTGATTGTCCAAGCCCCTGTTATCTGTCTCCTTTTCATTTTGTGCTATTACTTCCTAAGTCATTCTTTAGCATCTTGTCAGATGATTGCATTGATCCTCTTTCTGGCTGGTTAGCTTCCTCTGAGCGCTCCTCTGCTATCCTGAAGTCTTGCACACATTTACATAAACATACTAGTGGAAGGAAGGGAGAAGATGAATCTCCTTTGGCAATTTCATGATGGAGTGCTGAGCATGGCTATTCTGAGCAGCACAACAGGGAAAGAAAAGAAAGCTGAAATAATATCCTGCTGATGTATTTGTAGCTCAGTTAGAAAGAATTGGTTTAGACCCTCAGTCACTGACATAGCTGTGGGAATAAAGCATGAAGCTAGCAGATGCCAAACTTAAACTAGAGCAAACAATAGGAAAATTCCATACAGTGAATGACTCAAGTAGTAGAATCTGAGAAGGGAAGGAAAGAGGAGAAAGAGATGCTCTATTGCACCTCTCAGCTCAGTCTTGAAAAAGAAGCTTCAGATTGTTTTTTGTCCAGACAGTTCACATATTTAACATATTTCCTTGTTTTAAAAGAATAACCCTATAAATCCAAATTCTTCTTTTTATAACAAAGTTAAGACTTATGGACTTGTCCTTGCATTCTTTATCTCTTCATACGTGTAAGGAGCAGGATGCACTCCAAAAGAAGTGCTTAAGAAGCTGTAAATCCCAAAGGGTATATATTACCAGCAGAAAGTGCTTGTGAAATCCTTAACCTTGTTTAAAACTATTTTACATGACTCCCTCAGTCAGAATCTGACCTGCATTCTATCTTCACTTTGTTGCACAATGGATTTTCGGGTGTTCCTGATTTTTGTCCTCACCTATATTGAAAAACAGCTCTCGGCTTCCTGACCATATCGTTGAAGCATCTGTTAAGAAAACTGACTGATAGTAATGCATGATCAAGGCTTACTAAGTGCCTCAACACAGCTACATTGCTTAGCTCAGTAAGGAGAACCCAGGAGCACTTCCAGGTGGATACTGTTGTGGTTTTCATTGCCCATCAGAACTACTGGTTAGCTATGGATCAGAACTACTGGATAGCTGTGCTTATCCTAAACTGATCCTATAAAGCAACATCAGTACTGCCTACTGTTACAAACCTAACTTAGCTGGCTAAATTAGGAGCTTAGTGTCCCTTGGCTCCACAGCCGATGAAGAGAATGATTTATAACAGAAGTTTAACTTGGATGTGCTGAATTATCTTCTCAGAGTGTCTAAATAGGTCTCTGCTGAATCATTCTCTGAACGCCACCCTCTCCATCCAGTGACATAATGGTACTTTACAGAAACTAAGTATCTACTGTAGGTAGCTCTATTAAGAGACTGTTAGAGATTTTACCTGCTCTGCTTTGACACACAGGAACTAGAGTTGTAAAATGTAAAATTCCTGCTGCGTTTGATTGATCAGGAAGAAAATTGATTAAATATGTAGAACTTAAAGAAATTAAAATGTTTTGAAGGTTCTAGATTCAAGTGACTGTTTTATTTTTTATATTAGTGAATTTGGGTCACCTAGTATTTGACATTTATAGGCTCAGCACTTTGCTGTAATGTATTAAAAATTAGTTGGTAATTATAATGGTATGTTTTAAATGAGAGTAAAATGTTCCCCCAATTATGTGACAGAAAATGAAATGAGAGTAAAAGCATATGGTATAAACATGTAAGTCATGGACCTTTGAGGCACCAGAGGCAGTGTGCCATTACATTTCCCAACGCTTCTGGGTTCTTCAACAGCTTGCTGTTTGGCCTGGGATCTCTGGTTCTTTAAGCCCAGTTGGAGGTTCCTAAAATAAGTAGAAAGGTTTGACAATTTTGCCCTAAATTTCTGAAAGCTGAGTATAGTAGTTATTAGGTGTCTCCCTCTTAGCAGGCTTGTAATTTAATTAGTTGTTTACAAGCGCTTTGGAGAATTTGTGAGAAAGGTATTGTGTTTGTGTCCTCCCACATTGTCTCTTGCCCAATCCTTCCTTCTCTCTGAGGTCATTTGAGGGATAAAGGCCTACCCAGTAAAGCATCAACATATTAATTGTAGCATTGTTTGTACTATTGGAGCCCTGCCTCCTTCCCACTTCCTGCCTCTGAAACTTACATTCTCCAGGAACAGAGAGTCTTTCTCAGCCAAAATAATGGCAGAGGTGGCAAGCTTGCTTCACTGATATTGAATCTCACAACTTTTGCCCAGAGTGCCTCTTTATTTTGTTCCTATTTGTCTGATCCTAGATGCAATGTTTGCATCGAATCATCTTGTAATTAGCAACTAATGCAACTGACGCACGAGTAAGCTGAAGAAGGAATACTTCTCAAAGCAGCAAGGCTGAGAGTTTGAAGGACACACAAAAATATCTGATGATGGCTCCCTGGTTTGTTCAGGATAGTTCTTTATATTCTGAATGTTTTTATTTCTCCTCTGTTCTTCAGTGTTTTTCTACTCTAGTTTCTAGTGACTTAGATAATGGGGTGCTGTTGGTGACAGGAAGTGCTCCTTTTATGGAATGATAAATATAATGTTCATTTATGCTTTTATTACTTGTAGCCCGTGCCCATTAATTTACACTTATTCAACCGATTCCTATTTGTCTGTGTAATTCTGATACTTCTCTTTGTTTTGCTTTATCCCCCAAGTTCTCTCAAGTGTATCAGTATCTTTCTGCTATAAAGGTGTGCAGAACTCACACATGTCAGGTGGATTAAATCCAGAGATAATGGCATATCAAATAATTTTTTTTTTGCTTCAAGATTCTGTTGTTTGTAAAAGAAAAATTTAAAGCAAGAAATGTATATTTCAGCCACAGAATTTATGTTGCCTGTTATCCTATGGTTTTATTGTTAAATTATCCTATACCTAATAAGCACAAATTATCCTATACCTAATAAGCACAAGTTCTGAGAAAACATTTTGTGCAATGGACCATTTATATTCTCTCTTTCTTTCTTTCTTTCTCTGATGTGGGTTTTCTTGTGGCTTGCAATAGAGTTATGTTCATAGATAATGCATTCTAACATCAGTGTTATGACTTAATGCAAAATACCTATTGATTTATACAGTATTTGCCCTATCAACTACATCCCTAAAATCTTGTAACTAAACAATACCAGAATGCAAGGAAGAAATCCGGAACATCACAAGGAGAAAGCATTGAATCTATCTCCAGGTATATGGTCTGACTAATGTATTTTTCCCACATGCTTTTTTTTTTGTGTGTGTGTGAGACTAATATCCAGTCTATTGACAGCTGTTAGATTGTAGTAAAAGGACAGACTGGGGCTGGTAGGAAAATGAGAGATGATGTTCTCCTTGTTCATATCAGCTTGAATTTGTCATTGTTCTACTGTGTTCCTTAGACTTACTCCACATCACACATTACAGCTTGACCTGAGCTATGCTAGATAATTAAGAACAAATTAAACATCTGCACTACAAGAAAGCAGAGGTGAGATAAAAGCACAAAATTTGCATCTGAACAGAGATTTAAAACTGAACTATTTGGAGAGAGGAATGTCTTTCTATTTCATATGGAAAATTCTTGAGATGTAGGCTGTTTCTTTGGGTTTGAGGGTCTTTCTTGGCCTTAAATATTTAGCTCCTGAACTTGGGCTACTTAGAATTCTTTATTTGTATAAAAACAAAAATCAAAAAACACACCCCAAAACACTTTTTATGAATTAAAAGATAAATCTGAAAATATTTGAGGATAACAGAAATATTTACACCAGATAAGTAGATTTTGTTCTATTTTTTGTGATTTTTGAGTGCCCAACTCATTATTTTGAACATTAGCAAAGCTTATTTGGATGCTGAGCAAGCAGGTATCGCAGGTAACTCTTTGCACCCTCCCTTCAGTTGCTTAGGCACATTGATAAGAACCCCGCCCGAGCCTTCTCCTCTCCAGGCTAAACAGTTCCAGCTCCCTCAGCCTTTCCTCAGATGAGAGATGCTCCAGTCCCATAATGATCTTTGTGGCCCTTCACTGAACTCTGTCAAGTAGCTCCTTTGTACTGAGGATCCTAGAACTGGACACAGGACTCTAGCTATGGCCTTACCAGAGCTGAGTAGAGCGGGAGGATCATCTCCCTTGACCTGCTGTTTGCATCAAAGGACCTTGCTGTAGTGAAGTTTGGTGACTGTACTTGTACATTCTTCATCAGCCCCAAAGGATCTACCGAAGTAACCCAGAGCCTCATGGGAGACCCAAGGACATTCTTCAACTATAAGTGAACCATTCAGTCTGGAACTTGTTTGATGGCATGCTCTTTCCCAGGACAGGCATACATTTCAGTTCTCAACAATTTCCTCAATTTTCTCAACATCAGAGAAAAAAAATAGTATGGCTAAGCTTTCAAATTTTTCCTCATAACTTTGTATGATGAGGAACTACATTTCAGAGCTCATTCTTTTAACTATACCATAGAAAGCATTGCTATGACACAGGGGGCATTCTTGTTTGTACTTTTTCTTTTCCATCCATTATGGGAGTAATTCAGATGCTGACCCTTTTTTAATTTATTGTGCTGTGTAAAAAAAAAAAACACTACTGGATTTTTCTGACTCCTGAGATAACTAGTCTACTGGCAGGAGGGGAGGGGTATCAAATAACCCATCGTTCGCTACCTTCTGTGCCTGAAAATCTGGGCTATATAAACCAGAAACATTTTGAAGTTGGTTATTAACTTCTCCTATCTTTCCCTCTGCTGCCACCTTATGGTTAAGCATCAGCAAGTCAAGAGATGATGAACTACCTGCGTTTTTAGCACTGCATTTGTCTGCTTTAGCCGCTTCTTTTTTTTGCATTCAAAAAATACCTCAGATGGTAGGTGTGCATTACCGATCTTTCAGTGAAAACGTTAAAGATACATACTCAAGCAAAGGCCATGCTAGCTCTGGAGAGAGGCACCACGTGTTTGACCGTGTTTCTTATCAGCCAATTTTTCTTGACTACAGGATCTGGGAATCCCCACTCCTCCAGGCTGCCAAAGAGAACAACCTAGCAGCCATTAGGAAACTTCTCACTGACGGAACATGCGATATCTATCAGAGAGGTAAGTCAATTATTTTCAACAAATGGTTTTCTGTGGAAGGCAAGAGCCTGCTAAAACGAGTAGAGTAGTATGTTTGTTAGTTTGCTAAAACATTTGCATTAGCAGACTCAAACTGCTTAACTGTATGTCAGAAGCTTTGCAACAAAATGAGTTTTCTAACTTGGAGAACTCATCGAACATTGAACGGTGAAGATTAGAGGTTTACAGCTTGAATGGGCCTTGTTTCTAGAGGGACTGAGGGAGGTGGTTTACTGTGGAAGGTGGTCAGTGGAAGGGCTGTGTGCTCATTTACTTCACGCCTAAGTGCTCTGTCACTTACAAACACCTGAAGTCTCTGTTCAGCTTTCAGATTTTGATGGGGTGAAGGACAGAGCCTATGCAGTTATGTGGCTGTTACCATGTCATATGATGAGGCAGCACCTGGCAGTACTCAAGGGAGGACCTAGCACTCCCATAATTCTCTACCTCAATAAATCCATTTCTGCCTTTGTCACATATAATTGGATGTCTAGATGACTCACATGCTTCTCCTACTGTTTTTAGGTGCAGTTGGGGAGACCGCCCTTCATGTAGCTGCCTTGTATGGTAATGTGGAGGCTGCAGTGACTCTGATGGAAGCAGCTCCCGAGCTTGTCAATGAGACGATGACATCAGAGCTCTATGAAGGTAACATCTGAGGGAATGAGGATGGGCAGGATTGTCTGCAGGGGGAGGGAGGAAGTACTACCTGTATGTTTAGGAAAGTGGCTTATACTGTTCCTGGTTCAATATATTGCTAAACTGTTACATAGCAAAACCAACATCCAAATGGCTCCTGACCATTTGTGGAAGGTGGAATTATATTAAACCCAAGTACATATGTATGCAAACATGCAAACGCGTAATTGACAAACCCTTAACCACTGGTGGGCCTGTTGGCTATAGTGGGAGTACAAGGATATGTACAGTTTGCTTTCTGCCATAGTCACATGTAACAAAGGGGACATCTACCTGATCTCCTCTGAAAGGAGCAAAAATGGTTCTTTGGTTGACAAGGAATAGGGAATGAAAGCAAATGTGGCCTCTGCTTTTGAGTCTAGACTCTGAGCCAGGTTTTTAAAGAACGGTTCTCATTGACTACACAGAAATGCCAGGCAGAATCCTGAAACCACTAAAATAATAACGATGGGGTTTTAAAAATTCTAACACCTAGTTTGATGGATTAGAGCAAGTCTTCTTTAGGAGCTTTGCCTTGACCTGGCCTTCATGCCCCATGAAAGAAGGCATAGTCCTTTCTGAGAAACATGAACTCTCAGTGTGCTTCCTGGAAGAGTGTGGCATGTCTTGTTTTCCCCCAGAAAAAATCTAGAAAGTGCATCCTGTTGGTTTTTTTGGCAGGTTGTAAAGTCAGTTTTCATGAATTCATAAAATTTTTAAATAGAATGAGACCTCTTGAAAATCTGTAGTCCAACCTTCTGCACACAACAGGGTTAACTTCAGACCTAAATCATATAGCCACTATGGACACAGTTCCAAAAAACAGATTTACCATGAATGAAATGTGAACTGCAGGATACTGATCCACCTGAAGTTGCTTTCTTGGAAGGCAAGTTTTATTTCTGTGTCTTACAGGGCAGACAGCTCTCCACATTGCAGCAGTGAACCAGAACATCACTTTGGTGAAGGCTTTACTCAAGAGAGGGGCCAATGCCTGCACAGCACAGGCCACTGGGCACTTCTTCAGGCGCAGTTCCCAGAATCTTCTCTATTTTGGTACAGCCTTATCTTCTTCCCTTGCTGCTATGGGAGGGAACCAGCAGAGTGATGAGGGAATATAAGGGAGGCTTGCTTTAGTCCCCATCTAAACTGGATAGGCAGAGTCTCCTGTCTCCAAGTGTCATCAGTCATACGCCTTTTATCAGACAGCAAGACTCCATCTGAGTATGTAAATACTACATAAATATAAATATATAAATTATACACATTTTATATATTTGCATGTGTACAAAAATATATCTGTTGAATAAGAATTATAATTTAATTTCTTCCTAGCAGTATATACTGCAACTTACTTGTCAACCTTATGAAGATAATCTCAAAAGAATACTTCTTCTTTTTAATTTTGTGTGGGCAGGTCTTCTTTTCCTTTCTGAGTAGGATGAGGAGTGGGGCAGGAAATTTACAGGTTACCTGAAGTAATTCTTCCTTTCATAACCTCTGGTTTCATAACATGGATATCTTTCCCTGAGTGTGCTTCCACCTCTCCTGCCTCCTGGGGTCTTAATGTTGTTTCTCCCCATTCCTTTCTCTGCAGGAGAGCATGTTTTATCATTTGCTGCCTGTGTGGGAAATGAGGAAATTGTACAGTTGCTCATTGAAAATGGAGCTGACATTAGAGCTCAAGACTATCTGGGTATGTGCTGTGGGGCCTAGTGAATTGCATACAGTGGATCTGGACACTTTAAATCAGACTCTGTCATCTGTGCATGCACATATTTTTCTCTCATTACAAACAGCTGTGGGATGAGGGATGTGAGGAAAATGAAAGCCACCGTTAATGGCATCAGCCAATTGCCAGTCTTTGCACAGGGCTGGGCTATTCCATATACTTTATCTGGTCTGCTTCCTTCATAGGTAACACTGTTCTTCACATCCTGGTTCTCCAACCTAATAAGACATTTGCCTGCCACATGTACAGCCTGATACTTTCCTATGACAGGAACAAAGAGGGACCAGGATCACTTGAATTGATTCCTAACAATGAGGGGCTTACTCCATTCAAACTGGCTGGAGTTGAGGGCAACACTGTGGTGAGTTTAAGTGACAGAGTTGCCTCCATACAAAAGAGGTTATTCAGAAATGGAGAACTTGAAATAACATCTTCCAGACCAGGCGAGTTTGTGCATGTTCTTAGTGGGTAGAAGATACATAAGAAGTCCTTCTTTTTTTTTTGCCAGCAGTCTCATGTAGGACCAGAAAACCAGTATAAGAAATTTCTTTATCCTAATGGAAGAAACGAATGCTTAAAGAATAGATCTTTTGACCCAATTTTTGAAGCATTTGAGTTAAACAGGTATTAACAGAAAGATCCACTCCAAGTAATTTTTTAAAAGTCTGACTGAAATTATTGTCTTTGTTGTCTAGATTTCATTACCCTAAATGTGGCATACAGGAAACTTCTTCAGGTATCCACAGACATTTATTCATAGTCAAGAACTCAATATTTAATGTAAACTTTCATCCTTCCCCTTAACAAAAAGACAAAGATCGTTAGTGTTTCTTCTGTAGATCCACAAAGGACAGGATCATTTCCCTTGCCACACCTCTTTCCTGATAACCTGTAGAAGAGTACAAAAGAGGGGTTTTTTCTAATCAACATATAATTCCATATGAAATCTACTGTCAAGATGTATAACTGTGTCAAATAACTTTTAGCAATTTGATTAGAATTTAGAATAAAAATCGCTCATCCTTTAACTCAAGCATGAACTCCCATCAAATGGGAGTCAGAAAAAGTTCTTCCACTTCTTTACCTGCTATAATTGTTCCTGAGAGATATGAGAACCACACCAACAACTAAGTGCAAGGAAAATACATTGTCATTAAGGGTTTTTACAACTTTATTTGTTTTCATTGCAAATATACTATATAATGGAAAGCTTCTGATATCCTCCACCCCCTTCTTTTCTCCTCAGATGTTTCAATACCTTATGCAGAAGCGGAAGCACAATCTCTGGTCCTTTGGCCCCTTGACCACTGTGCTCTATGATCTCACAGAGATTGACTCCTGGGCTGAAGATCAGTCATTCCTTGAGCTCATTGTCTCAACCAAAAAGAGAGAGGTACTGTGGTGACCACATGCTTTCTATGTGCAGACCATGGTGATTATAAAAGGAGAAAAATTATGAGTTTGAAGGTTGAAGCTCTTTTATATTATCCATAGAACAAGGACTTCATGCTGCAGGGAATAAATGAAATGTAGCAGCTTTTTAATGATCTGGCTACATCTGATGCTTTACACACAGTTTCTTCTGAGGTGTGAAACTTGCAGATGATTGAAAGAACTTAGTATGAGCAAGCTACAGGAAATGACATTGTGTGATTCAGTAAAGGGTTCTCTCTCTTTCACCAGGCTCAAAGATATCAGTAACAAGTAGCTCTAGAGTAGCTCTAGCAAGTAGCTTTCTATAACTGTGATACTGATTAACTCTGACCATGTCCCTGTGAGACACAACTATGTTCAGAAATCCTGAACTGGAATGTATTTTAAAACCACTCATTAATATTCTTCCTTTCATTTAACGACATTGCTTGTCCAGGTTTTGACTTAAAACAAAGTAGGTGAATTATCTCTGCTGTAGGCTTAAAAACTTGTAAGGGGATCACTAAGATAAAAATAGCAGAATGTAATGACAAGCTTAGACAGATCTGCTTAAGACTTTGAAAGTACACTACCCTATCAGTTGTAATCACCTTAAATAATCCTAATAGGACAGGAAATGAATCAGAAGACACTTTAATTAGCACAATTCTACCCATCCTGTATTAATTCCATCTATCAAAATTTTAGTCAAACTTCTCTAACCAACATTTCATCTACCAGAGAGATTTGCACAATGTGGAGGAAGTCTGCAAAACTCTCATTTGCTTTTATTTAAAATCCTCTAAATTTCGTGTGGAACAATACATACAGAAATTCAGGGAAAGAAGTCGATGTTAAAAAAATAGAACCTTAGAAGTTGTCCAGAAGACTAAACCATGATCCTAAAAAAAAGAATAATATTGTGCCTCTGTCTTCTCCCAAAACATATAGTGCATGCAAATCCAAGATTCCTAATTTCAGAGGATAAGATGTCCTCAAATACCATCAGATATTATGATTTCTTTATTTTCCGGAATTCTCTTAAATATGAGTAATTGCAATTTTTGCATGCATAAATAGTAATTCTTTTTTTGTAGTTGATATATGTTTGGTCCAAAATGTTTGCTGTCTCCTCTAAAAGAATGCAATGTGTCACCCCATCCTATCATACCCTCCCAGTCCAGTATTGTACTAGAGTAGCATTTTTAGGCCCCGATCAGAAGGAGGTTCCTCTTGTATTAAGGGAGATGCATACACAAATAGGTACTAAGATATATTTTCTGACCCTTAAGTGGATGAAAAGTGGCAAAAATAGAAGAGAACTAAGCTATAGAAAGATTATAGTAAAGCTTCTAAACATATCTCATCCTTTTGAAAATGAAATTTACTCTCCTATGCAAAGAATTCTAGAACACTGATTTCCACACAAAACAGAACACCTAAGGCTAGGTTCATTATCTCTCACTTCCTTTTGATCCTTTAGGATATTTCTTAGGCCATTCACGAGTCATGTCCATTTACTGAAACATACATATTCCTTGCACATTGCGATATCTGTCTTCGGCTAACTTAGAGGAAACAGGGCAATGTAGCAAAACAAGAAAAATATCTAGAGTGCAATAAGAAGTTAACTCAGTATGAAAAGACCCTAATATTCTCTCTTCTAGTTTATTCATATCAGTATAGTGCTCTTGTCACTATGATGTTGAATGCATCCCAATGTGCATTACATACTAAAATTAACATCTTTCCCATGTGGTTCATTCTTTCTTCACAGATGAGTTTACTAAGCAGAGTGTCTAGTTTTGGGTGGGCTTGAGAGCGATTACTTATTTGACACAATATTGTGTGTTCATATTGGACAAATTAAGCTAAAGAAGTGCACTTGGCCTAAATTCATCCTATCTAATTTTCGTCACCAAGGGAGGTGTTTAATTAAGGAATAGAGATTCCGTAAGTTTTACATGTGGTTGATGATAGAGAAATGCAAGTAACTAAGTATCTCCAGAGAGCAATTTAGACCTTAGGTGAGCTCAATGGCAGTCTGCAGGACCCTATTGCCTACAAGGAGAGAAATCTTAGGATAACCACATCACTAATGAAGATATGTCCTTTAGGTGCCTAAAGTTGTGTGATGGGGTTACTTGTAGCAGTGATACTCTAAGGACATAGATGAGGCAAAGTTTGTAGGAAGAAGTAACGACATTTATTAGGTAGTTCATGTAGCCACAATTTCATAGAATCATAGAATACCAGGTTGGAAGGGACCTCAAGGATCATCTGGTCCAACCTTTCTAGCACAATCTAGATGAGATGCCCTAGCACCAAGTCCAGCTGAGTCTTAAATGTGTTCAGCATAGCGGAGTCAACCACTTTCCTGGGGGGATTATTCCAACGGTTGACTGTTCTCATTGTGAAAAATTTACCTCTAGTGTCCAATTGGAATCTCCCTGGGAGTAACTTGTACCCGTTACCCCTTGTCCTCACCATGTGACTCCTTGTAAAAAGGGAGTCTCCATCTTCTTTGTAGCTCCCCTTTAAGTACTGGTACGTGGTGATGAGATCACCTCTGAGCCTCCTTTTCTCAAGGCTGAACAAACCCAGCTCTCTCAGCCTGTCCTCATATGGCAGGCTTCCCAGACCCTTGATCATCTTGGTGGCCCTTCTCTGGACCACTCCAGCCTATCCACATCTTTTTTGTATAATGGGGACCAGAACTGTACACAGTATTTCATCTTATCTTGTCCTAGGAAAAGTTAAAAAGAGTGGAGTGACATTGATCTTTCTAAGTTTTATAGTTGTCATCCCAGCAGCAAATCCATAGATTCACTCAGAGACACAGATTAGCAATGTTCAACAGAGGAAAAGATGTTGAATTTTTTTTCCCATATCATCTCACTGTATTTTCTTTGTCGTTTATATGCATGTGTGCAAATCAACCAGATAGACCATGAACACACTTAAGAAAATTTCTGGATTCTTCCTGTTAGCTTTTGAAATGGAATTTCAAAATGTATGGTAGGAGACAATTGTTCTCTCCAGTGCTCACAATTTCACTCCTCTTACTTTTTATAGAGCCTCTCTGTCACTTCTAAAACTATGGTCTACTTTTTTTGATGAAGCTTTCTTTTTGTATAGAATTCCTCAGCTACATGATATGTATGGATATATGCAGATCTTTGACAGAAACACAGCCCCATCTTACGCAGCAGCACTATTTTTTGTATCATGCAAGACGCTCACTGAAGCTTCTGTTTATTCTGGGAAATCTATGTGGTCTTCCAGATATATTTGAGCTGAACCATTGAGATTCTAAAAAGAAGGACTCAAACGTTGACTATAATATAAATAATCTAAAGAAAGTAAGTTGATAGAGCCTTTTTTTTCCCCCCACTGTGTATATCACTGCAGATATACTGCAGTTTTTGTCATCATAGCTGAATGGTGAAAACTTTTGAACATCCAGTCCATTAACAGGCTGCATTTAGACAGAAATAAAGGAACTTTGGAAATCTTTCCAAAGTCCTCTTAGTTGCCTGCTAAATCAAGGTAATATCAGTGTCAGTTTTTCAAAGACAGCCAATGATCTAAAGGACCTTTTGATATGTTTCCTAGAGATTAAGAGGTTCCACAAATGCTACTGAAGTTGATAGAAATAGGTGTTGAAACCAATGTTAACTTACATTGCAGAACTCCAATTTGGAGAAAAAAATCTAAGTGAATTTCACAAGGTTGCACAGAAACTGTTTTATGTAGCTGAAAATAGAATCCAAATTATCTTAGTTTCAGTTCTGTGTTCTAATAATGATGTCTATTTTGCAGAGAGGAGAATATCTGTCTGCTGTAAAGTGCTGTCTTGCTTAACACAAAATGTTCTTCAAACTTGATTCCAGTTACAGTAAAAGACAATTCATGAATTGAAGTAGTTTTGTACATATTTGAATCCCTAGAGTTCACAGGATTTATAAACTTTCTGATACTGTAAAGTTAGCCCACGCCTAATATGTGTATATCTTAAAATAATAACAACAATAATAATAAAATATATTATTATTAATTAATTAATTTTATGTAACACATCCTCATATATTTGCCTAGATCATAGGTCTGTCTCAACTGTTTATATGCTTCCAGGCCTACACAGACAACAGACTTATTCCACTATTCCAAACTTATTCCATGCTTCTCTTGCACTTCCCACTGGTACTGAAAACCTGTTCTCTGCAGGATGTATTTTTTACTTTTTTTCAAAGCTCTTTACTGGCAAACTGAACAAATCCAAACCCACTTGAGCATTCCATTTTTGCAAAATAAATTCAGCTTTCTAATGCTGAATAGAGTAGGTGAGAATAGTTTGTTAACATTCTCCCAGGAAACAGTGTGAACGATGCTTATAAACAAATGTCTTTATGGCAATTAATTCCTTCTTCCTATGTTTTGCAGGCACGCCAGATCTTGGACCTAACACCTGTGAAGGAGCTGGTCAGCCTGAAGTGGAATATGTATGGTCGTCCCTATTTCTGTTTCCTGGCTTTATTCTATATACTTTACATGGTCTGCTTTACTATGTGCTGCGTCTACCGACCACTGAAACCCCGAACAGGCAACAAAACAAGCAGCAGAGACAATACAGTCTATGTCCAGAAAATGCTGCAGGTACTGTGTCTATAGGAGTCAGGGCCCCATAGGCAGCATTGGGCAATTCTAATCTAACCTACTTAACTGGAAAGTCCATGTCTTCTCCAGTTGCCAACTATTGCAGCTGTCCTCCTTCTCGCTTTCTGCCAGCTGACCTTTGTCAGTGAGAAACAAGGAGTATGGGCCGTTCTCCGTTTCTGGGGCTGGGCTGGTTCCTGTGACCTTCTCAGGCCTAGTCATGTTTATTACACTGACAGTGGGCCTTCTTTCCCCCCATCCTCTTTTTTAATTTCCTTTCAATCCCTTTAAAATTCAATTTTAATTTCCTTTCACTCTTTCTTTTCTTCAGGAATCATATATGACATATGAGGACGAGCTGAGGCTGGTGGGGGAGCTGATCACAGTCATTGGAGCTGTAGTAATTTTGATCCTTGAGGTAAGGGAAACAGTGAGCTGTATAGTCTCGAGATTAATCAAGACAGATTTTACTTACTAGACAAACGTGAGTTTGCACTCACAGCTTGGTAGGGGTTATTTGCTTAGTTAGTGCTTTGATATGCACCTATGACAATAGACACTGTCAACAGTATCTATTGGGTGAAACAAACTGTGACAACGTACTAGTAAGACTCCAGGTGTAGAATAAGCAATTAGAAAGACTGGCTGAGCTATCAAATACTATCTGCAGGGTAATGCCACAGTTCCCTTTAGGACTATCTGTGGTCCAGCTGAATCCAAACTCTTGCATGAGATTCTTAGAGATTCTTCACCCAGCACCCCTAAATACTCATGTGTTTAGGGGTGCTGGCTGAAGTGATTTCTGTGTGTACACAGAGAAGTTTATATTTAATTGGAGATCAATGACTGTATGAGCCTATAAAAGGAACCTTACTCAACCAGAGTTCTGAGGTGGACATGTTCAGGTGTTCTCCTTACCGTGAACTCTCTCTCAAAAAAAAGCAAAAGTTCTTTAAATTAAAACAAATACATCCTCCACTTGATTTTATTATAACATGAAATAGAGGACTGAAACTTTTATATGAGAGAACTCAAATGACGATGCCAGGGTGAACCGAAGTAAAATGGGGCTTGTAAACAGCTTTATCTCTGCCCAGAAGGACAGGTTCTTCTTCCTCTGTTTGATCAGGACTCTGGGGCTACACTGCACCTAACACAGTCAGTCTGAATTATAACAAACTCCTTTGATTCCCCAAGAAGGTCTTTTTAGTCTTCACTTCTGAGACTCAGCTGTTTGTCTGGTCTCTTCTCAGTAATCTATATGAACTTCAGGTTCACAGCTCTGTGCGACATCTGTCTGCCACATACCAAAGTCTCTTAATCTGCCCAAGCATTCTTAGATTTTCCAGCAATCTCTGTCACATCCCAAGAGGGGCCTGCCTGACTCAATCATTCAGTTTTTAAAGTAATATAGAAATCAAAGTGTGAAGCAGTACACAAAGCAGATGCGGCTGGTCCCAAGATCTTGCCAATATTGGTGGTTACCATGACATTTAATAGTATAATGGAATCCGTCTAAGTCCTAAAGTCAAAAGGATGTCTCTCTTAGATCCCAGATATCCTTAGAGTTGGAGCAGCAAAATATTTTGGACAAACTATCCTAGGAGGACCTTTTCACATAATTGTGTAAGTACATCACTTTTTAAGTCTAAAAAATATGTTGTCTCTCATTTTCCCCACTGCTTTCTTTTGCCAGATGAGTCACTTTCTGCATTCTTTTAGAGTATTCCTTCTCTTGATTTACTTCTCTTACTGGCTCGACTGGTGTGTAGGAAGCCAGGCAAGTGGACAGATAGAGTTGATAGTGCTGAGAGGTCTCTGCCTATGGGGCTGGTGGCTGTATGTGCCTGTCTTGGAATTTTTGAAAAGAAAAGGAGGGTAAGATTCCTTTACTGAACTTTTTCTACTGTCTCTTCTTCCTTTGCAGCATCACATATGCTTGCATGATTCTAGTGACCATGGTGATGCGTCTCACCAGCACAACTGGTGAGGTGGTGCCCATGTCCTTTGCCCTGGTGCTAGGATGGTGCAATGTCATGTACTTCGCACGAGGCTTCCAGATGCTTGGACCCTTTACCATCATGATCCAGAAGGTATAAGACACAAACAAATATGGGCTTGTTACACACATCCTGACACCTCTTTGCAGATAGGGAGACCTGAAAGGATACTTTTTCTCCCTCAGGACTAGCATTAATGGCAAATGGACAAGTTCTTGTCTGCACAGAAGGTTTGGGACTTTCACATTCTCTCTTTAGTGCAGAAGTTTCCTTTAGTCCACTCATGGTCTTAGAATCTGGAAAATCATTTACATAGGCTTGCATTGTGGCTTGGTGGGACAGTTGGGCCTTATGGTGGCTCTGTCTTTGCTCTACAGATGATATTTGGAGATCTTATGCGCTTTTGCTGGCTCATGGCTGTGGTGATACTAGGCTTTGCATCAGGTGAGTCTCCAAAAGGAAAACAGCATTATCTTACCCCTGCCAGCTTCTTTAGTATGAATTAAGTGCGTGGGTTTTGATTTATTCTCAGGTTGCCCTTTGCACCTGGCAAAGGTGGTGATGAGGTATAGCTTCTATTTCTTTGAGCATGGCCACTTTACAGTACTAATTTCTGTTCTCATGAGTTTGATTTTCAATTCTTGCTCTTTCCAGGGTAATAGAAATTAGGACTATCCAGATAATTCCACATATATGTAAGTCAAGGCTTAAAAACATACTGCATTTATGAAGTTTTTCTTTGGAAAATGAGATTAACACATATAGCTTTAGTATATCCTTGAAGAAGAAAAGATCACTCATTTTGAGAACAAATAATAATCAAAGTCATTCTGAGTCATTGTATAATGGAGACCAGTGATTCTAGTCAGGGATTTGTCCTTGTTATGCTGGGTACTGCACTAGCATAGAAACACATGCAGCTCCTTCCCAACCACTTTGTGTTGTCAGCATTTCTTATGGGACCCTGTTGTTGCTCTTGGAATGTGATTCCTGTTGCTAAACTCTCTCTCTCTTTTCCCCCCCATTGCTCTCCTCTAGCTTTTTACATCATCTTCCAGACAGAGAACCCTGAAAACCTTGGGCAATTCTACAACTATCCCATGTCCTTGTTCACCACCTTTGAGCTGTTCCTTACTATCATTGATGGCCCTGCAAACTACGATGTGGACCTGCCTTTTATGTACAGCGTGGTATACTTTGCCTTCGCCATCATTGCCACCCTCCTTATGCTCAACTTGTTAATTGCCATGATGGGTGACACCCACTGGAGAGTGGCCCATGAGCAGGATGAGCTCTGGAGAGCCCAGGTAATCTAATTTAGGTGGTTTGCTTTGAATAAAGAAGGGGAAAAGTTGTTCAGGGAAAATGTGCTAGACAGTGCAATTACTTACTCTGCCAACCATGCTCTAAAGGAGGTACTATAAAACTTTTCCCTGGCCTTCACTTTTCTCAGGGGCTAATACAATAAGCCATGTCCTTTTAATTCTGTTTTACAGCTTCTGTACACCAGCCGCTATGCGGGTATTCCTACCTTATTTCAAATAGCAGCTAGAAGCCCCATCCAGCCTTTCTTGTCCATCCTGTGTCTCCTTAGCTATTTGTTCCTTATGCATGGAATCTCTTGTTAAATAGAATTAAAGTTGCATCTTTTTTTACAAATCACATTTCTGTGTAACTGCGAGTTAAGTTATAATTATAGGGATTGACTGAGGGGAGATAGAATGCAAGGTAATGATTACAAGTAGGTCAGTAACATCTTTAGATCCATTAAGAGAAGTTGGTCCGACTCTCTTGCTCAAAAGGCAAAAAAATTCAACCAGATAAGTTATATAGCTGCTCAACAGGAAATCCATTTCCTAGTATTTTTCTGTGAGAAAGCAACAAATCAAATGGTTAAATGTAGTTGTGTGGCCACATTGGTAAATTCTGGTGATAGCTAATGCAGATATATAAATACTGTCCTCTGCTCTAGCTTGCACATTAATTACCCAACTCATTGCCATCAGGTATAAAAGGTATAACTGTTTTAAGAGCACCATTGCTTCCTCAAAACATGGCACAGTTAGGACTAAAATAGTGACTTGTCCTACAATAAACGGAGTATTGACTCTGATTTTTCTTCATTAGATATGGAGCTGTAATGAAGTATGGTAATGGGTCAGTACTCATGAAACTGATACTTTTGAAAGAGAGTCTGATTTTTTTCTAATTCAAGTTCTTTCTTTTTTTTTTTTATTCTAAAGGTTGTTGCTACTACTGTCATGCTGGAGCGGAAACTGCCACGGTGTCTATGGCCTCGCTCTGGAATCTGTGGGCGGGAGTATGGGCTAGGGGACCGGTGGTATCTCAGGTGAGTTCTCTTCTAGCGTGTGCACGTAAGGATCCCAGAAGAAGAATCCAGTGTATGGATATTAATAAGGAGCCTTTCCAGTGGCCTGGGGATGACTGTTGGGAGTCCTTCCCTTCCACAATACAGACCCCAATATGTTTTCTGTCTGTGATTGATAGACAAGCACTGATCCCCTCAGAAAGCTCTGCTGTGCAGTTCCTTGTGAAATCAGCTGATGTTTTCTTACCCCGTAGTCAAGGGAGACAGATCCCTGAAATTGCATGGGTTACAAGGCCTGAATTTTTCTTTCAAATTTCTTATAACGAGTATCACAAAGCTTCACTGCTGTGCTTGGTTGGCTCTTCCTACCTATTAGACACATGAAATGGCAGAGGCAGAATCAATCAAATAGGCATTCAGCAGCAATGAACTGCACTGCAGATGATTCAAAACCAGAACAGGAATAATTAAAGGTGAGATTTCTTTCTGGTGTGAACCTACTAATTATATTATACTTCGCAAAGACTGCATCAAGTGGCAAAGTCTTAGGTCCAGGATTTCAGTTTAGGCACTGAAATAACAAACAAACTATCTGTAGTCTAGAAAACTCATTATTTCTGATTTTAATCAGTATTTATACCAGGGTGAGCAAAGATTAAACTTTGGGCATGTGTTTTTTCTACCTGTGTCATCTTTTGCTGATAAAGCCAGAAGGGGGAGCGTGGCTGTATGAAACAGGACTTTCTGAAGGTTTTACCTTGTGGATTTTCAGGTTTGCTGAGCAGAACAAGCAGACATGAAGTGGTACCAATATGTACACCTTCAGTCCAAGGTGCAGAATGTAACTTTGTAAGAGCAATACCCCAGCAACAATTCTTCATTGGATGCTATGAGAAAAGAGTGTTGGTGTGATCTAGTTCTGTCAAATTACATGTATGTTCATTGTATATAGTGTGGGATAGTATTTCAGAAGACAAGTTATAAGTAATACAGAGAAGGGTTGGTGGAAGTGGAGCAGTTAAATAAAAGTTCAGCAAAAGATAAGTGACATCCTGAGGCTAGCAACCATGGAGTATCAGAGGAGGAAAGACAAGAACAAAGGAAATGGATGAATATATGCATATGTACAAAGGATCCGGAGCTAGAGTCAGGTGGGGTAGGTCTGACAATAGCTTACAGCTGGCAAAAGGGAAAGGGCAAATCATGACTGGGAAATGAGTTAAAGGACAGGAAACCACAGGCAGATGAGGTCAATGACAGGGGTGAAGGTCTAGGAGATAATTGTGTGCTAGCAGCTGCTAGCACCATGCCTATAATCAGTTTCCTGTTTCTGCATAGATTTTCTGGAATGTGTGTGTCAGTAGGCATATTTTTGGGAGGAGCTTGCTTCTTGTGGCTGCTTGGTTTTGTTGATAAACTGGCACGTTTCTACTTCATTCAGTTTATGTTTTTTAATCCTCCTACAGAGTTGAAGACAGGGTTGATCCCAACAAACACAAGATGATGCGGTACACGGAAGCATTTAAGGCTCAGGATAACTATGACAAAGATTTGGAAAAGCTGGAAATCAATGGAAACATCCTGTACAAGAAGGAACTGTCTTCTCTGTCATTGTCACGGAGCACATCCAGGACTAGTTCTCACCGTGGCTGGGAGATCCTGAGGCGCAACACCTTCCACCAACTTCGTGGAGAGCCTGGTCATGCCATGGAAGAGGAGGTCTATGATGTCTAGGAAGCCTCCACAACACAGATCAGTTTTGCCACAACTGCTGTCTTCTCCAACTGTTCATACACACTCCAGCATGCTGCACACATTCATCAGCCTTGAAGAACTCTGCTGGTGAACAGTTCATGAACAGTTCATGAACAGTTCATGGCATCTATGCTATGATACACGAATGCAGTCTTTTCTCTCCTACCTTTAAGTGTCCCTGCTGTTGCACTGATACTTGACCAAGCTGGTGGGCTTGTTGAGCTATGGTCTGTGGTGGTCTGTTATGCTCTGTAATGCCCTACAGAAAGAGCAAAAGAAGCCAGCAATGGGATTTCATCCATTTACCAAGAAGTGATCAGTAAGCTCTCCCAGACTGTTACATACAGTATAATCTCTTCCTCCAGTTACACAAAATCCCAATGCTTTCATAGCAAAGAGAGCTGACTGAAGTTCTGTTTTATGATTTGGTACAGAACTGGAAAAAAAAAACCCTGTAACTAAACTCAGGAATGAAGGTAAGTTGCTGACACTGTGATGATTAAAAGGACTTTACTCAGCTGGCATTCAGGGCCTGACAGATTTTGCCCTCTGAAGAAAGGTAGTCTCTCTTAGCTGTATTTTCAATATTGCTATCTTAGCAGGACTGTTTTGGTTTTGGTTTTGGTTTTGGTTTGGTTTGGTTTTTCTTGTTTGAGGGTTTTTTGGTGGTGAGTTTTTTGTTTGTTTGTTTTATTTTGGTGTCACATGAATGCACTTTAAGCTTTTGAAGTGATTGCTATTCCTGGGAGGATTCTGAAGGATCTGAAGTGGGAACTTCTTTTCCTAATAAGAGCATGTATGACTTGGTTAGGCGACTTTCAGCAGTGTGAAATTTCAGCAGAGCTATTAGTGTCCCAAATGAGCTGAAGATGGTCTTTTGTTTTCTGTGGAAGCGTAAGATTCTGAACCATAGTTCTCTAACTTATTACTGAGCCATCAAGGTTGGGTAGTGAGCTACAATATAGCACTGAAAGAAATGGAGAGGAAATGTTGGCTAGATGAATAAGAACTATTGCAGAGGCAGTTCAGAAACTGGTGCACTCTCTCTGAAAGTCTAAAACTATCTAGTGAACAACTGAGTCATCCCACACAGTTCTCTATCGGGCATGATGCTGTGCCAGTCTGTCAGTTTGTCATCTGCCTAGGGCCACTTCAAGAAAAATGGAGAAATTCTCAGAGAAATGGACTGTCATTTCAGGGTTTTTTGTATTATCAGGAGTGTGGAGTTTCATTCCAATAGCAGAAGTAAGTGGAAAGCAATCCATGGTCTTAACATTTCCTTCCAACAGGACTAGTAACGGAAACTTTGTTTTTTAAGAAACCAAGGATGATTATCTAGCATTAGACTTTGAGCCAAATCACCCTGTGATAAACAAAGCAGATAATGAAGAAGCTGAATCCAGTGGATTTCTGATTGTATTGAAATATCACAGCAAACATCTCCTACATCTCCTGTCTTGCAGGTGCTATAATGAGCATCATGATCTTTGCAATTATGTGTGTTTATTTAAATGTCCTCTTTCTCTTACTTGAATGTGTATTTATGATCCAATGGAAGGCTGCCAGAAGACTGTCTCTCTGGAATTCAACTGCATACTTTTGAGTTGACTCATTTTGTTGAATTGAAAGCATTGCCTGTTCTCGCTCACTTAAGCATTGTCAGTCCTTCCCAAAATCTTTGGGGTTTGTACTGGTGGTCTATGGAGATGGGAACAATGTGGCACATTAACCAGAACTGTGAATTGCTGCTCTAATAGTAGATTAATTTTCTTTCCTAGTGAATAGGAAATAGCAGGAAGGGGAGAACTGATGGCTTCTCCCTTCTACCCCTGCCCCCAACTGTAGTAGTCTTTTCAACTAGTTTGAAAACCTGCAGAAATACAATTAAGATGGAGCCACATATAGCCATTTATACAAAAGGACTTCTCCTTATGACATAATAATAATAATAATAATAATAATAATAATAATAATAATAATAAATTGTCAAATAATAATAATGTCAAACATATTGACATTGCAGGAGGCAGAACAGAACCCAGTTAACAGTGCTAGGCCTTTATAGATTTCTGTATCTGCTCTCCATAAAAAGAAAATAAAAAAGATGGTAGCAGGCATTTTTCCTTAAAAAGTGCCTTGTCTTGTAAGATTCCATTCTGTAATAGTTAGCTTTCAAACTCCTTGCACAGAACCCATGCACAGAACAGCATCAGAACTGTGTGATTTATTTCCTGTCTTTGGAGTTGCCTAATGCAAATAAGATAGAGAATCATAGAATCATAGGATTTTTTGGGTTGGAAGGGACCTTTGAAGGTCATCTAGTCCAAGCCCCCAGCAATGAGCAGGGACATCTTCAACTAGATCAGGTTGCTCAGAGCCCGGTCCAACCTGACCTTGAATGTTTCCAGGGATAGGGCATCTGCCACCTCTCTGGGCAAGCTGTCCCAGTGTTTCACCACCCTCATTGTAAAAAATGTCTTCCTGACTGCTATTGGAATTTGACTTCCAGTTTTCTGAGGTGACTTGCACATTAAAAAAAAATCCTGGAAAAAGTCCTTATACAAAAGGGGGCAGAATATTTTACCAATAGTAAATGATTCCCCAGGCAACTTTGCATAATCTTTTTGTTGATGATGAGTGGTTTTTAGCATAATTTATTTAATCTGGAGGATAAACAGCTATAGACGAAAATTTGAGGTGGGAAAAGTCAGCAGATATAATGGCCACACCAGACACTGGAAATACTAAATGTAATACGTAAATGTGGAATACCTACCCTCTTTCATTAGGACATATACACGAGCTGTGCCCATGTGAATCTCAGATGATGAAGTAATAGGTGACACTAGACTAACATTTGAGCTGGTTCAATGCAAACTGGCTCACACTTGGAAACAGCAATGACTACAGTCAAACAAAGGCAAAGCACTTTTGCTGTAATATTCTGCATGAATGTGCTGCTTCAGGATTTGCTTCAATTTTTTGCATTTTGAGTTATACCCTACAATTCTGAAACAGTATTGCTCCTCCTTGCTGTTGCAAGGTGCCTTTCCTCTCCCTCCTAACAATTTTGCAGTAATTTCAAAGCAGACATTCCTCCCCTCCTTGAAACTGCTAACCTCAAACTATCTTCTATGTTACTGAAGCAACTTCTGAGTTTATGATAATGTGATAAGAATGAATGTTTTGATCCAGTTGCTTGTAGTAAAATGAGAAGTATTTTGCTGAAAATAAAAATACTAAATATACGTAGTGTTTTTTCTGCTTCTTTGTATCTAAAATAAATATCATGGGACAATTTTTCTGTTTGTTTCTCTAGCAGCCATCATGGACATTAGTTGACAAGTAGTTTGGATTGTCATGTTTGGGTCCATGTTAAATATTTTGGATTAAAGTTGTTTTTTCATAGCAATCCACTGCAGAAATTTCTTTATACAAGATTTGTATAGAGTTTCAAATACTGATTTCCAGTTCAAAATAAGAACTATCAAGGCGCTTATCTTTTAAAGTCATTGAGTGTTTAGTGAAAACTGCAGTACAAGCTTTTTGGAGAAGAAACCAAATTTTCATGTTGGTGGAATGACCTATTTTGGACGGTGAGACAATAGTCCTTGCTATAGCTGCTTGCAATAAAATACACATAGGTACAATGAGTTTTCTCAGTAATGCACATGCAAAACAGATGCAGATAGCCCAGTTTGGCATGTAGAATTATGGCTCACTGAATTTGACACTTACACCATTTCTTAAATGACTACTATGATTTCCTTTCTAGCCTGGTTAAGGGCTTCATCTTACATTATGCATTAAAGCAAACAAAGCAAAGCAAACTGCAAGTCAGACTAATGGGGTGAAGCCTGATTAATGAATTTCCATAAACTGCTATTGAAGTGCCTTCTGTACTCTTGAGAAACTCAGCTGTAAAGAAAGGGTCTTGCTTGTTTATTAGATATCATTAAAATTGCTTATATACTGAAACAATAGTTTAATTGGGCTTTGTATTTGCACTTGTTTTTTCTCTTGTTTGCAGTATCTAACCTCATCCGCAGTAATATGTGCTATTTTTTCAGATTTTTATAAATCCAACAACAAAGCCATCCTGATCTATGTCGTGTATAGAAGTAAAGAAGTTGAAACAACACTTTAAGGTGATTTTTTGAAAGCTTTCTAAATGGGAATAAACCAATTCAACAAATATTAGTTCACAGAATATTATGGTAATATTTAAAGCTATTAACTATTGATTTTAAGAATAAGGCTATTTTTATTTCTGAAATAAAAGGTCTCAACTGTGCACAGAGAACTCTTTGGCAAGAATTTTGGGCCTGCCTTGAGAAATCTGCAATCCAAGACAAGAAACTAGTGAAGATGTAACCAAGCGTCTCTGAGATGGGTCATATGATAAGTCTCTGGTCTTGCTACTGTTTTATGCTGGGTTGATAATTGCAAAGTATGTAGGATCTGCTGCTATTTTTTCCTCTCTGCTGCTCCAACAGAAGCACACTTTACCATCATCCTTCTGTATACATGAAAACCTTGTCCTTAGAACACCTTCCTCCTCTTTATTCAAATGCATTGGTTGGCTGATGTTCTCTTTTTGTTACAACGAATTAATTGAGACTGTATCTCAGAAAGAAGCAGAACTGCGGAAGAAAATACTACAGTGTTCCATAAGCTCAACCAGCCTATAGTATCAGAATGAATGATTTTTTAAAACTCCTGAGAAGTTCTAAGTTGATCTAGGAATTTTAATATAAAATACCAATAAATTAAAGTTTCTAGTGGGACAATATCTGCAACACATACAAACCAACTATATTATTGGTATAGTCAAACTGGACTGACAGCCACTTGGCAAAGTCTAGCCCCACTTCCGTCTGGGACATGGAGGGAAAGTTGAAGAGAAAGTGGTATCTTCCTAGAATTCCCAAGGGGATAGCTGGGCAAATTAAAAGTCAGCAACCAGATGGAAAAAGTTACAGATTCCTTGTCAGATGTGCTGATTTCTGTAGCATCTTGAGAAAGGAATTTTCAAACTGCCCAGCTGCTGAAGTACAGAACAGCTAAAGCTTTGACTGACATGAGGGAGGCACTTAACACCTCTTGTAGCTGTGGTTTCAGGCTTCCCACAGACCCAGCCAGATTTTAGGGTATTAGTTATAGCCTCCTCACTGTTTCAGATTATCTCCATTTGGAAAACTTTAAATAGGAAAAGACAAGATCTGATTCTGCATCAAAAAAAATTTATGGCAAATTCTATGGAGCAGAATAAACAGTCTTGCCTTTCAGGAAATAAGAGTAAGTTAAAAAAAGTACTTGCCCAGTGCTATTCTCATCTACATTGTAAACTGTTCTCTGGCTTTTCCCATTATGCTTCTGATAAATAATAGAAAATTCACTAGCTTGCCCAGAAAAACCCTTCTGGGAGTAAGTTTAACTCATTCACCTTTCACCCTTTCTTTTAGTGTTCAGTGCTTGACAAAAAAAGCTCTAGAGTTTCACCTAGAGGTGACATAGACTGGACTAATTCTTTCCACAAATAAATACCAGTGATTCTGATCACAAACCAGTGGCATTTTCTATGGGACAATTTTACAAGTCCGCTTGGGTTTGAAGATATAAGAAAAACAAGTGATTAAAAAAATGAATGAAAGCTTTGAGGTTAGTGGATTTCTAGTAAGATTTATCCATTGGCTCATAGAAGAATTGGTTGTACAGGACATCTGAGATCATCCAACATCAGACCGTGTCTGCCATGACTTTATCTTCCAGAGTCTTGAAAATCTTAAAGACAGAGATCCAGAACTCCTCTGTGTTTGTGTTTCTGTGCTGCACTACCCCTGTGGTGAGAATACTTTTCCTACTGTCCAACCTGAACCTCTCAAGTCACAATTGATCATTGTCCCTTATTATTCAGACATTAATAGCCTTCTTTATTTGAATCCTCACCCCCCAGAAAATGAAGATTTAAAATAAAATTAAATTGCAAGTCCATCTTTACTGTCTTCTGTAATTTTCCCTCTCCCATCTGGTCTTGTGCCTATATAGGCACATTTGTCTTGGTGTTTTTCTGATCCCCAGTATGAACAATAATCTTGCATCCCCTGGGTTTAAGGATATACTTGGTAGTGCCATTCAGATAGCCTTATGGGTCACCTTACAAACTAGTAAGTTGTGAAGCCCTTACCTGCTGAAGGACATCAGCCAAAACATACTGAAAGGCCTCTGGAAGTAATTTGGAGGTTATGGGTCTTCATAAAGTTCCTAGTAGGCTTCATACAAAACATCGTATATTAATAATTAGGACAAGAACAAGAATTTTGAAAACTGTGCTCCCTGGGAGTCTTGCTTAAGGCACATGAACAAGACAATGGAAGGCTGTTTTTGCTTTGTAGCCTCAAAGAAGACTTTCTGAAGTGCTAAGCTCACCGTATTTTGCAAAGTTCGCAGTTTATGTGACATAAATAGTTTGGCATGTCATTAAAGTAAGCATGAGTGTTTCCTCCTAAGTCACTGAATCTGCGCCCCACCTTAGCTTGGCACCTTTTTCTTCAATTGTAGTTCAAGTGCAATTTTTCATGATTCAGCCTTTCCCTGGTTTCACCAAGCTTACAGCACATACATGTAACATTTAAAACACTACCCCAAGGTCTACTCAAGCTTGCTGGCCATGGCTGGGCTCAGAGTAATGAAAAGGTGTCAGTACTGTTGATTAGGCCTGTACATGCTGTAGAAGAAACTGCTTGCTGTGTCATACTGTCACACAGTTTTCAGAGTAGTGCCCCTGTGAATAAGTCAGGAAAGTTGATTTTTTTATAAACATTGTTTCCAAACTTTGGGACAATAAAATGGGTAAACACTGAAGAATGACTATTTAGCTCCTGACTTCAGACGAAGTTGCTCACCATTTTAAAACTTTGCTTTACAGCAGGAATACAGCTTTATAATATTGGAATGTTGTGGTACATTTTTAATAACTTTGAACTGATAGATTCCAAAACCCAGAAACACTCCTTTGGCAGAAATAAGACTGGAATTTAGTGATCATAAAAATTTAGTAAGTGCTAATGCAGACATTTGGGGATTAACAAGGAACAGACATGGGTGTTTAGATATCAGGTTGTTTGTGATATGATCAAGTCATATGGGAGGAAGGAAGGAAGGAAGGAGGGATGAAGGAGGGGAAGGATGGGAGGGGAAAAAAGAAGGGAGAGAGGAATGTAGGAAGGAGTGAAGGGAAGAACGAGAGAGGGAGGAAAGAAGTAGGGGTGGAGTGAAGGGGAGAAGGAGGGAAGGAGAGAGGAAGGAAGTAGGGAAGGAAGGAAGAGGAGAAGGAGGGAGGGAAGGTGAGAGAGAGGGAAGAAGAAAGGAAAGGAGGGAGGGAGGATGAAAAGAGAGGGAGGGAAGTGGGGGAAGCGAGGTCTATATGACTTATTTTTTCATCTGAAGTGCTGAAGTTGAGTTGACATGCTGTTACCTGACCAAGGCAAAATCCATTCTTAATAAATGACAGTAGGGCCACTTTGCCTATACAAAAACATCTCCTTAAAAGCTTTTTTTTTTTTAGTACTGCTATAGTCAGAAAAGGAGAAAAGAATCCCATAAATCCAATTCCTGAAGCAATTTTTACACTAAATCAATGAGAAAAATGCATTATAGGCTGAAAATTTTGTCTCCAACTATTTGTTTAAACTGGTTATAAACTGTGAGTTCTGACTAGGTTTCTGAAGAAACCGCTATAAACTTTTAGCTGTAGATGATGATGATTTACACAGCAAATGCTAGAACTTGAATAAATGTGACAAATCCAAACATTTCAAAGATGAAAAGATGAAGTGGGATATAAATAATTTTCTTGCACTTGAACTGAAAGATAATAAAATGACAAGAACAGGTTTTAAGGAGGTACAAGGCAGAGGCAAGCAGAAGAATTTGAACTATGATTCTAAGTTTCCTTTTTTAATGTATTTTTACAAAGCAGTGAGATTACAGCTGCTCATAATTTTCCCAGAACTCCATCTATGCTGCTTCTGCACGTAGCTGTACATACTGCTTCCGCATATTATGCTTTATGACAGATATGAAACAGAATCTAATGGATTCAGATAAGAGTAGTTCTTTATTCAGGCTATGCTTATGGTACTGTTAGCTTGCTTGGTCTCCCAGGGACACTGCCCTGGACTGTTGAAGCAACAGAGACTGGCTCGCTCTAATGTGATACACTGGGGATGTAGCTAAGATGCTTGAGAACACTGGCATGCTTATTCCTCCTATGTCTCAATGGTTGGGATGGGCCTCACCAACTCCCATTGGTAAGACCACATGACATTCCACATGTGAAATAATCAGGAATGGATCATAAATATGCAAAAGGTCATGTTCATGGCATTGTGTCAACAGCTGGCACTGGCTTTGGACAGCCTGCACACACATATGTGGGTGTCAGTCATAATTCTAAAGCAAAAGACCTTCAACAAATACTAATTCACCAGGGAGGGGCTGATGGCAGGAGTGGCTCATCAGCTTGCAGATGGTGATCCTAGCTGGACTTTGAACAACAGTTTCATCAGAGTCATGGTCTGGTGGAATCCATACTGAAAGAAGGCATGTGGTCAGTCCAGGTTATTTGGTTGTGCTAAGATCTTTAGCCACCACCTTTTCACAACAAGCCTGGATGTTGTCCTCCTATTTTCTGTGAAGATCAAAGATAGGACAATTTGAAATGCTTTTTACTTATGATAGCAATGTATTTCCCCCTTCTTCATCACTCCAAACAGGAGTTTCCATTTATGGCTTTGTTCAACATTTTTCCTTCATGAATATCTGATCCATAGCCTTGAACACTGCTTAGGTAAAGCGAGCATCATTGGAAGTGATTTTTGAGTGTTTTTAAGAGGGCTTTCCCGTATCAGTAGTTGGTGAGCTGGGTGCTAGGAGAGCTGAGGGAGCATTCCCTTAGGAAAGTACAAATGCAGCCACAATGGTGCTTCTCTTATTGGCAGAACAATCAATACAGGCCAAATGATCTAGTATCAGAACCACCTCCTCACAACACAAAATAGGTGACCTATTTAAACTCAAATATATATGAATGCTGAAAAGTGAAGGCACTTTCTAACTACAGCGCAACTCTTCACTATTAAAAGCAAAAGAGTAACGTGATATAGTCAGGAACTCTATTTTCTTGGGAAGATCTTTTCTAAAACCTTACACCACCAATGCTTTCCAAAGACGTAAGTCCAAAGACTCAGGCATATGATTGAATGCTGAAGTAATAAAGTCTTTATATTTAAGTGTGTCTGCTTATGTGATACTAGCTCTCCTATTGACTGGTCAGAGGATATTGCTAATAGCTAATTAAATAAATCCTTTAATTCACAACAGTTGTGTCTGTGTTGGTGGTGATAAGTGATTCTGACACCCCTTTTGATGGTCTATGCTGAGAAATACTTCCTCGAGATGTGCATTTGTCTTCATATTTTAACTTCCTGTATGTCTCGATTTTCTTTAGTAGAAAGGAAGAAGTATTTTTCTGTTTCTGTCCTTCTTTTGTTCACTACTCCAGCAGCTCCTTCCCTGTATACTTCCATATAATTGAGTATGGAACAATCTGCCAGCTTGTCTTTTAAAACCCGCTATTTTTATCCCAAATGCCTTTTGTCGATCAGTAGCACTGGGGCCACATCCTGACAAGAAAAGATATGATCAAGACTTTCCCTAGTTTTATTACGTGATAGACTTACAAGCTGCTTTAGAGGGTTTTGCAGGTCTGTGACAAATAAAAGCTCCCTTTTTAATATCACATGCAACCTGATACTGAAACTAATGTGCATAACCTGTTAGAAAATGAGATTTTGTAGGAAGATCTTATCCTGGGGCTAAAATACAGAAAAAATCTCAACCCTCTGATATATTTCTCACATACATACTTTCCCCTGGGTCTTCTCCTAATCTTCTGTCTACCTCTTAATCCCATCCATTTCAACTTCAGACACAAGCTTCTTCTGGAGTAACAAACAATTCAAGGAAGCCTAGAACTGTATTTGTTTGTGGGGCACCTCCACTTACGCACTGAGCCCTATGCAAAAGGTATGCAAACTAGTACATTCAGTATAGGCTCATAATAAAAAGCAAAGGAATTGAATTTAAAAAAATGAAATAAAGAGAAGCATAACTGCACCTGTTGTAGTGCTGTGTATAATAATATACTAAAAAGATGGGGCCGATGAGAACAAAGGCATAACCATTTATTTTCCCCAGTAATGTGAAAAAAGCTACCACGTCCCTCCTCATAATGGACTTGTCATCCCGAGTGACATTGCTGAAGGTCAGAAATGAGATAGCTTACCCGTTTACAAACCAGTTTTTCATTATCATCTTTGCAGACTCCTAATTGCTGAAATGCATTAAAAAGTCTATCTGTACATACCATTATTTTTGCAAGACACCTATACCTAAGTTCTCCTCTGTTTATACAAAGCATATTTATTTTCTTCTCAGGAACTGCAGATTTTTACTCTTGAACTTGTCTTTACGGTCAGACACAAATGCTACATTGTTATTAGAATCTTTATTTTTAATGGTAATTGCATAGCAGCTTCAAAAGCATTTTGAGAACTACAGAGTAACATAGGACTTACAGAAAAGCTCAGGCAATTTCCATAGTATTTTCTTTTCTGTAGGCTTACCTGAAGAATATGCAAATAGCATATAGAAGCACATAAGATAACTGGATACTTAATGCGGATTGCTTTAAATCATTCTCCTGGGACTGCATATTACTTCATTAGACATCTGGGCTGAGTTTGGAGGTCTGAGGGCTGGGCTCTTGCCTTATATCATTATTGTACTGACTAATTTTGGGTTTTGTCCCACACTGGTATCTTCTGCTGTCATTCAGCCATCTAGGCTTCCTGCACAATAATATAGAGAGAAAATTAATTGAATGTACTGGTTTTGCTTGGAATAGAGTTAATTTTCTTCATAGTAGCTTGTATGGTGCTGTGTTTTAGATTTGTGATTAAAACAGTGTTGATAACACGGGGATGTGTTAGTTATTGCTGAGCGGTGCTTCCACACCATCAAGGCCTTTTCTGTTTCTCACACTGCCCCACCAGCAAGTATGCTGAGGGTGCCCAAGAAGCTGGGAGGGGACACAGCTGGGACAGCTGACCTCAACTGACCAAAGGGATAGTCCATACCGTATGATGTTGTTCTCAGAAATAAAAGCTGGGGGAAGAAGGAGGAAGGGGGGAACGTTTGTCTTCCCAAGAAACTGTTACGTGTGATGAAGCCCTGCTTTCCTGGAAATGGCTAAACACCTACCTGCCGATGGGAAGTAGTGAATTAATTTTTTATTTTGCTTTGCTTGTGGATTCAGCTTTTTTTTTTTTTTTTTTTTCTATTAAGCTGTCTTTATCTCAGGCCACACATCTTCTTGCTTTTACCCTTCCAATTTTCTCCCCCATCCTGCTAGGGGGGAGTGAGCAAGCATCTGTGTGGGCCTTAACTGCCTACCAGGGTTAACTCACAACAGTGAAACACTGAAAAAAAGAAATTCATGCTTCACAGAAACTTGGTTGAGAAACCATCTGAGTCAGCAAATAAGAAATGCTTAAGGGAGGAGAGATGACCAGACAGTCCTACATATTCTTGACAGATAATGTCAAATCAAAGGGAGATATGTCAGCAGCTCTCAAAACTTCCTTGGACTTAGGGGACTTTTAGGGGTCTAAAAAATGGTTCAACTTATTTTCAAGATACAAAGCCACAATACACAACCATTACATCTAGGCTGTGGCCCTTTCAGCCTATCCTTATGAAGCTACTCAACTTTTCTGTAATTAGTCATTGACAAACAGATGTGTGTTTGACCTTCTGAACACCAAGTAAGTGCCTTAAAAACTCAAACTTCAGAGTAAATTTACTAGTGTTTTACTTGTACTCTGATCTGATTTTACTTAAATTCATCATTATTTGTAAAATACTATGAGATCAAGTAAAGAGAAGTGCAATATGACAGCTCAGTGTTTTTTGTTCTCTTGAATAATGGTATCTGAATTCCTGCAGTCTTTGCTTTTTTTTTTTTTTTCCTTCTGAATATTTCAGGTAGCTTATTATTATGCACTCCTTGTTTCCATTTACCTTCACTGTCTCCATTAGTTAAGGTTCATGTTTTCAGGGTGCTCCTTAGTCATGCTGGTTTAGTTCTATTATCTGGAACTGATCTTCAATTTCTACGTCTTTCTTTCATTTTCACGTTAGTATGTTTGTTTTATGAGTTGCATCGTTTTGAAATAAGATTTATGAACCTTTGGACACTTGGTTAGTCTATTTCTATTCATTTTGATCACATCAAACACACACCCACATACACACAAGTGGGAATTGCTTGTTTGTAACCACTGAGCATTTTCTTCACTTACAAACTTCAGTATGCATACAAGTTAGCCTTTCATGTTTTTATTTGCCGCCTACTAATATATTTCACCTTTGAGAATGGGAAAGCCCTGTCACACATAAAAAAGAAATAAAGTCAGCAATGGTGAGAGTCCTGTTCTACATGTCACTAAATAAAACAAAATCTATTAAGGACACGAGAGTTTTTAAAAAGTGATTTGAAGGAAAGCAAATGCATGAAACAAATCCAAAAGTGATTAACCACTATTTAACCTTTCTGTGGGTGATGTCTCATCCATTGTCTTGGCACTGAAAAGTCATAAGAAAAGAAACCTAACCAGGTAGAGCTGTTTAGCATGGAATAGCTCCTCATTTCATGATATGGATCATACAGCTACAAGAGAAGAGACAACTTAGTTTTTAAAGGAGACTTTGAGTCTTCAAGAGTTAGCCAGGGAAGCCTATGGGTAGAACTTCTCTCTAACCATCTTATTCTGTACCTTTAGGAGTTGATACAGAACATGGATAGATCAGGGTACAATCTATTTTGTTTGACATAGTCTCTGTTGGGGCAAGTTCCTGTGAGTAGAGAGCTAGGATCATAACATCATGAAATAATTCAGGTTGGAAGGGACATCAGGAGGTTATTTTGTCCATACTCCTGCTCAAAGTGGGGTCACCTATGAGGTCTGACAAGGTTGCTCAGGCATTTCTCCAATCTGATCTTGAAAGCCTCTGAGGAAAGAAACTGCACAAGCCCTCTGAGAAACCTGTTCCAATGTTGAACTGTCCTCATAGTGAAAAGCTTTTTCCTTATATCCAGTTGGAACCTCTTGTTTTAGCTTTGTCTCTTGCCTCTTGTCCTCCCGCCATGTGCTGCTGTGAAGAACCTGGCTCCATCTTCTCAATAACTTCTTCATATGTACTTGAAGCCTACTGTTAGGTCTGCTTGAAGCCTTCCCTTGCCCGGGCTGAACAAGATCAATTCCTCCAGTATCTGCTCACAGGGCAAATGTTCCATTGCTCTGACTATGTTTGTGGCCTCCCTCTCTCTCGTTCAGTTTGTCTTCCTCATATTGGGGTACCAAAAACTGGATGCAGTACTCTAGATGAATTGCTGCATAGAGGGGAATAATTACTTCTCCCAATATACTTGTTATGTGCCTTTGAATACAGCCCAGGATATTTTTTGCCTCCTTTTCTCTCAGAGTACACTGTTGATTCATATTCAGCTTGTTGTTTACCAAGACTCCCCAGATCCTTTTCAGCAGAATTGTTCCCCAAGCAATCAGTTCCCAGCCTGCACTTCAGCAATGCAGACTTTGAATGTACACTTGCTGAATTTCAGAAGCTTCTTTTTGGTCCATTCTTCCAGCCTGTCTACATCCCTTTGGATGGCAGTCCTGCTCCCACATGTATCAACTGGTCCTCTCAATTTGGCATAATCTGTAAAGCTGATGAGCAAGTACTCTGTCACCTCCTCCAGGTCACTGATAAAGATGTTGAACAAGGCAGGCTGCAGGAATAACCACTGCCATAACCCACTGGTTACTGGTCTCCAGGAAGAATACAGTCTACTGATCAATTAACCAGTCCCTTCTGAGCCTGATTTTCAAACAGTTTTTATGCATGTAGTTGTCCACTCATCCAGACCACAATGCCCTAAACTGAATACAAGAATACTTCAGCAAGAAAGCATTGAGGGTTCTGCCAAATTTCATGCAAATAACATCTGTTGTTCTCCCTTATCCACAAATCAAATAATTTTATCATAGAAAGCAATTAGGTTGGTCAGGTGTGATTTAACCTTGGCAAATCCATGCTGACTGTTCCAAATCACCTTTTCCTCATGTCATCAGAGGACTTGCTCCATTATTTTGTCCAGTGACTAAGATGAAGCTATTCAGCTTGAAGTTCCCCAGCCTGTGATCATTGACTCAGTCTTCCACTGGTAGTTCTCCTTCTCATTGAGTTCTCCTGCCAAGCACAGAAGCCTAAGAGAGTTTGTTGGTGAAGACTGAGCAAAGAAGGCATTGTGTACCTCAGCCTTTTCTATGTCCACTGACTCTAAATTACCCACCTATTCAACAATAGGCTATCATTTCCTTTGTTCCGGCTTTTACTACTAACATAGCAATAGAAGCTCTTTTTGTTCATGTTGATACCCTTGCGTCAACTCTAGTTGATCTTTAGCTTTCCTAACACCATTTCTACCTGTTTATGCAATATTTCTCCTTTGTAACCTGATCTTGCTTCCACTTCTGTATGCTGCTTTTTTGCATTGGAACTCCATCATTAATTCCCTGCTTAGCCAAGCCAATCTCCTGAGACATCAATTTGTGTTCCTGAGTACTGGGATGGACTGTTCTTGCACTTGGAGGATACTGTCCCTAAAGACCTACAGGTTTTCCTGAGCTCCTTTAGAGTTCACTTTAGAGCTTCCTCCTGTGGAATCCCACCCACCAGTTTCCTGGGTAAATTGAAATCTGCTCACCTGAAATCCAGGGTCTGTACTCTGCCACTCTCACAGCCTTCAGTATCTTGAATTCCCCTATTTCAAGGATGCCACTGATTATCACATCGGCAACCAGTTCTTCTTGCCTATCAAGTCCTTCTGAGAATACTTTCATTGTAGCTGCATAATAACTCAACAAGAGTTTAACTGAAGATTCACTGATTTAGTATGACAAAACAATAGCCTTTTTTTTTTCTTTTCATGTGGGCAGCACTGGGCTTAGGTAGCCCTTCCACTCCCAGTTTTCCTGTGCTCCTGGATGTGGTTTTGCTCAGTTAGCCTGCAGGGCCAGGCTTTATGTAAATTCCTATACTGATCTATATAATAAATAGGGTTTGTGTTCCTTAGGGTACATGGAGATGTTTGCAGCCTTGAAAATCCTTTCCTAGTCAGTACTTGTTACTCTCTATTTGATAACATCTCACTACAGTGACAAAAAGAGTGAAATGTTTTGTGCTGGAATGAATGTGCCTTCAGTTGGAAAAGGTGTGCAAAGTAAGTCCTAAGAATAGATGCTGTCATCTGTAATGTAATCCTACAATATATGTAACACATTGGGCACTTAGTTATCTAAGTGATTCGGGGGGTTGATATATCAAGCAAAATGAATCAACACAAGTTACTGACACGAGACAAGACACCGTGACGGTAATCTCTCTGTTCTGCCTCCAAACAGTATTCTTCCATGCTCCCTAAAAACTACCCATGTCAGAGTAGAGGAATGATGTAGCGGTGTTCTCAGAAGAAACTTCTTATCCACCGACGTTCAGGCATTGTACCATAATAATAATGAAAATATACTGAATGCATCCATCAGGTATACTAGGGGTTATACCAAGAGAAGCAAAGTGTCAAGAAAAAAGGTGTATTTTATTGCAGCTGAGGGTTTCCTAAGTTCATTTTGATAGGCCACCTTGGCTGTGTGTGGTGACTTAAAGAGTGGCTTATCCCTTGGAAAGCCAGCTAAGCCAATGTACCTGTGCTGAAGTACAGCATGCCCTTGCTAAGTTCAGGCTGTCCTGTTTACCTCATCATTCTTTGCTGCATACAGCAACGAGAAGGGAGCATCCACAAAGCCATGCCCTATTTATTACCCAGTGCTGAGCAAGGACAAAATGTTATGGGATGTACTTGGTGCTAGACTTTAACTAAAGGGGAATGAAGGTGTCTGACCTCTCCATACTCTAAACAATTCCATGTTTGGGTCTATGTTCTCTGTCCTTATCCCCTTGCCCAAATCCTTGTTGGTTCATGATCTTTTATGCAAACAGTCTGAATGCAAATGAAGTAAGTCTGTGTCTGAGTATGGGTAGCCTTATGCTCTGAAGGCAGCTCAGACCCAGTTATTATTGGTGTTTATCTGACACACCTTCTCTGGAAGTAGGGATAAATAGGATGATGTTCATCTTTTCCTTAAATCCTGTATTAATCTATCCACAGCAAACACAGGCCTGACTGACAAAGCAAAATCTGAAAGATGCTCCTTCAGCAATTGTAATGTCATCATGGTACATGTGTGTAACTTTGTTCTTCTTGGTTACTAATCGGTGAGTACACATTTCATCCTCCTTCAGCACAAAAATGCGTTCTTACTTTCTCCTTATCTAATAGAAGCACACATCTGAATTAAAGTCAGGTTACCATGGATGATGGAAGCATAAGCAAAGGAAGAAAGCTGAAACTGAGCTTTTCATCAGCATCCTATATGATCTTGAAGTGTCTGGTCTGCTTCAGAGTGAACTTTAGCATAGTATCATGGGAATTTATTCCCATGACTGAACATCTGCTTGTAACATACTAAAAGTAAAAAAAGCAGTAGGAGGATCTGTTCTGTTAAAGCTGTAGAGAGGAAAGGTGCCAAGCATTTAATGGACAAAATGAGGGTTAGTAGAGCCACTAGATGAGAGTATTGCACTTACTATTCATACTGTGACAGAAGCAGGGCTTCGTTACAGAGTTTACAGCCATAAGAATCTATTCACTCTTCACTAATTACAACAGCTACTTGAGTTGAAATGATTAGCATAAAGAAGAGTGGCTAGATATAATGTTTTGGATCCAGTTAAAAATATTTTAAAAGATCAGTCTGTTTCAGTAAGACCCAGATGATTTAGAAGCCATTATGCAGTCATGGGGAATTGCAAACTGTAAGATCTGATAATCATAAGAGGAGATATAGACCCTCTGCATTAGAGCAGGAAGAGATTCCTTGGACAAAAGTGGAAAAAGTGGAAAAATCTCATACTGGATTGTCTGCAGATGTAACACTGTGCTGACCATGCATAGGTAAGTTAAAGCAATGAGAACTTCATTGAAAATAAGTGTTTTTCCAAATGACTTGAAGAAAATGAGGAGTTTTCCACTAAGTGCAGAAATCATAATCACAGACAATGCAGTGAGTGACTGTGGTTTCCCAGTAATTTGATTTTATAAAGCAGCTGGAACAGAGACCATAATGAGTTCACATCCTATTAATGGAGGTGGTTTTACAGGGTGGAAACACCATGCACTGCTGTATTATAAATATGTCTTAACAACGAGCAGGAAGATGTACAGGTCCTTTTACACTTGAGGCTGAGAAAGAACATGGAAGTATTCTTATGTAGCTCTGCTGGAGAATTTAAAAAGAAGTAGTCTATGGCAATTTACATACAGAGCAATGGGAATTTTGGTGATCTGTCATGTTGGGAACCAAACCCTTCCTGCTTTATTCACACAGATGCTGGGAAAATCTCCAAGTATAACATCAAAATTACAGTGTAACTGCATTTAATCCACATGAAGTCTTGTTCGATCGGGTCATAAGTATCACTAAAGAAAAAAAAGAAACAAAGGCATCCAAAAATTATGAGAGAAATAATATGAAGATAATGATTTATTGGGATCTGAAAATAGTAATAAAGAAATTGCCCATTCTTCTGACAGAATCCTTTGCACAGGTGCAGTCTAATACTGAAGACTCCTAAATACTCTCAACCCCATGTTTCTGCCCATGAGGTACCCTAATCACCAACATTTCTTTGACAAGACATGCATTCAACTACCCAAATCTTGGCAATACTGATTTATAGAGTAGTTAAATGCTGGAAGGATTCTCAGACTTTCCTGGAAACCTCATGTGTGAAGCGTTGATCTTCTAGGCACAATTCTCAGGCTGTGTTAATGGCAGTGTTTAGCCAGCCCCTTGGGGGGACACAGTGCTACAGCTCTTACATCCCATATCCTGTTTTAGTCTGAACTTATGTTTTCCAGACTGGCACAAGACTCTTTGGCAGCTCTCAATTCTTCAAAGCTTTTCTATTTAAAAAAAATCCCTTTGTGGCTCTCTCTCAAAACATTATGATGAAGAGCTTGTTTTCAAGGTAGGTGAGAAAGAAAATAGATAATCCATGAATATCAGCCCCAAGTATTTCACAAGGCTGAATGAGCTTCCCAGCTGTGAAAGTCTTAATGTTAGACTTTAAATATTGATGCTAACACCCATTTATTAGGGCTTATTCAGGCCCTGTTTTCCAGCATCTTGAATAATCACAATGGCAATTGTCAGTAGCTGGGAAGAACCGGGTGTTAAACATATCAGGTCAGGCTGGGTCCCAGACATCCCTGGAGATCCTCCAGTCAGACATCCCTGATGGCAGGATTGTACTGTCCCACTTTACACTGAGGTGGATCATTTCCACGAGGTGGAGAGCATCTTCCAAATACTTTGATCTTTACTGGTTGGTGAACTGTTTCAAGCTGCTGCTTGTTGACTGGTATGGCAAGTAGCCAGACAAATATTCTTGTATAAGTTTTCTTTCTGTCAGTTATGTGGGTTTTTTTCATAACACCTTTCTAATTGTGCTTATTTAACCAAAGTTACTTCCCTAATAGTAACATACAGAAGATTAAACTGTGGGCCTCTGACATTAGACTAACTATTCAAGTTATGCCAGATCAATAACTCAAGACACTTGCGTCTAGAAATTAGGAACTTATGCAAAATGTTGTTTGACAAGTCTCATAATTTTATTACATTTTTACATTTCCACTGACTAACTAGAAATGTGCCTGAGAAATAACAGAATAATGATAAGAAAGCAGTTAAAAATAACTTTTAACAAGTAAATGAGGGAAGTTTTTTATCATCAAAACATCATGAAGTTGTCAGAGACTCCTCCATTTGAGGATTCATTTAACTTTTGTTCATTTAGTAGAAATGCAGTTTAAAATTGGGCCCAATGCGTTAATTGCTTCATTCAGGAACTGCTATACTTGAGAACAACCTTGTTCTCCACAGTGATAGTATTACCTGGTTATTTTCAGAAGGCTTTGTGACTGTGGAACTGGACATAAAATCATTTTGGTTGTGAAGGAAAATTTTATGCTAAGCTCAGACCTACGTTTGAGAAGACAACATTGAGACAATCTTTAAATTATTTTTTTAATCTAGTTCATTTCAGTGCATTTCATCAATATTATTTTATGGATTTAAAGTTAAACTTCAGTAAATATTTTAATCTTATCCTTTTCTAAAATCTTTAAAGAAATGTCCACCTTGTTGAGTGTTTTTAAAACTGTATTACCATATTATCTGAAGAGCTCACATGTTTTAGCACACTTGCCCTCTTGACTTCCTGTGAGATGAGTAATGCCCATAACCCAGGCAGATCCCCAAAGAATCTTCCCTGAAAAGTAGACTCCTGAATACCTTAACGCAAGTCACTTTGGCCCAGAATTTTGTTATCATACAGGAAGCCTGGCAATTGATCTCCAATCCTCCAGTGTAGAAACTGGGCTCAAAATTGGAGGGTTAGGTGTAAGACAGCAGAAATGCAATTTTTAGCTCTAGGAGGACAATTCTAGATCCAGAGTACTATCTGACTAGAACGATCAGAGTTTCTCCATTCTGTCTTTCTACTTTCTTACATTCCGCATTTCTAATAAACATGGTTCTTCATCTGGGAGAAGATGAGGGGAAGGAAAAAGGAAAAACGGTAGCACCAGAAATGGAGGAATAGAGGACAGACAGAAATAAGAGATAGAAAAAAAGAGAAAAAGGCAAGTGTTAAGTGATTCCCAAAAAGGTTTAGATCAGATCCATAAGATTTTATGCTAAAATGAAAATAAGGAAAAGCTTCTCTAACAACATCACAGGAAGTGAATGCTCCCTCTAAAACACAGCTTGAACCCTGTTTACCTACCACCCATGTGATCACAGATCTGCAGGGAGTAGTGATGAGTGTTTCCACTGAAGATGAAGGAGTGGGAGTTCTATCCAATGATATTGTGATCTGCAGTTACCACTTCAGAGATAAAAAAGAAACAAAAATATTGCCTCAGATTTCCTTCTTTCATTTTGTAAGCATGGGGCATATGAATTTAGTAAAATCTAATTACAACTAGTAAAACATCAAGATATCTTGAAATCCTGACACAGCAGAGATCCAAGTGAATCAGAATTAAAAGATATTCTGAAATTTCCATTTGTGGCTGAGAGTATCCTGATCAGCAGCCTTGGCCAACCCGTGGCTAAAATGAACAATGGAAGCTGAATCTCACGAAAGTTGTTTCCCCTGCTCAGAGACATGAAAGAGCGATGTTGCCCAGAGACATGGAGTAAATGCAACAGGAAACGCTAAAACATTGTGACATGAGGATGGGTCCAATGCAATGCACATACCGGATTCTGCCAGGTCTTTTTCTTTATGTTTTCTGCTTCAGGCAGAAGACAACAGTTCTCAGTAATTGGTCTGCCAGACGTACTGTGAAGTATAGTTTTGGCTTAACCTTAAAAATCTTAAAGATAAAATAAGAAGATAACAGAGGATCAGAGGAGTTAAAGGCAGATAGACTATTTATGTTTCTCCCAATGAACTCAGTGACTCCAAAGAACACAGAGGTGAAAAAATCCTGTGTAGACTGAAGGAGGTAGAAGTGGAAAATAGCTCTGATTTCTCATTACAGACAGAGGCTGTGAGGACATGGAATGAAACAGAGAAAAGCAAACCAGAAAAACTATTGACTATTCAGAGGGCCAATGACGCCTGGCTGTGTGGATGTTCCCACAGTGCTTACCAGGGATGGCAATTTCATTACAGAAGATTAAGATTAAAAATGTTATCCTTTAGGTAAGCGTATAAAGGACTCTGAGCTTTGGCCTCATTCATATCTGTGTGCCTGTCACTTTGTGAATATTCATGTGTGCACACTCATGTATATGAATTTACTTTCAGTTTCTGTCATAATTTTTTCCTTTCAGAATCTGTGGAAGGTGGATGTCAGTCTGGTGGCAGTCTCTGAGGGATACATTTATATCTCAGTGATGTTTTTAGCTGAGTGGTGTCATATCAAAAACTCTTTCTCATAACAGCTGTCTAATTTACTTAATGAACTACTAGTGACAGTTTCAGTACCTGTTAGTGTTGGGTCATGTTAGTATTCAGACCTCCATGCTTCAAAGAGAAACAACAATGTATGAGTCAAACTTTTACTCTGAGGAAAATATGAATGCTGCAAAATGATAATGGATAAGTGGAGCTGAAAAAAAAAAAGAATTAAATGCATTTGCTAAATACAATAAATTAGGAGTTAGAATTGCAAAGTCAACTTTGAAGGTAAGTATGGGAAGAAAGAAAGAACAGAATTTATGTGTGTGTGTGTATATGTTGGAGGCTGCTGACCGCTTTAATTAAAACAATGACAATAGTAAAAAAGTAAAAAAACAGATTTTCCTTTCTGAAAAAAAAGTCACTGGAAAATAAATGTTTAGAAAATCTACAGCTGCTGTTAGTGTAGGTGAACCTTGTATACAGAATTGTCTTGTCTCCTTTTTTTGAAAAAAATGACCAAAACTCAGAATTCTTTTTACACAGATTCAAGCAAATCATCCTCAGCTAGAACCCTAAGTGATATCAAAACATTTGGTTTCATTTTCTGACTAGACTTGATTGTCAGTGTGCCTGATAAGACAGACAATCTGTGCTGGTTTTGGCTGGGATAGAGTTAATTTTCTTCATAGTAGCTAGTACGGGGCTATGTTTTGGATTTGTGCTGAAAACAGTGTTGATAATACAGGGATGTTTTAGTTATCACTGAGCAGTGCTTACACAGAGTCAAGGCCTTTTCTACTTCTCACACCACTCCACCAGTGAGTAAGCTGGGGATGCACAAGAAGTTGGGAGGGGACACAGCTGGGACAGCTTTGACCAGAGGGATATTCCATACCATATGATGTCATGCTCAGCATATAAAGCTGGGGGAAGAAGAAGGAAGGGGAGGATGTTCGGAGTGATGGCATTTGTCTTCCCAATGGTTTTCCATCCCACTTTCTTATATCCTTTCCATGGTCATGGAGCTTCCCACCAGCAGATAACTTCCATCTCTACTTTTTTTGAAAGGGCGGTATTGTCTCTGTTTCTGCTCCCCAGGAACAATCTCTTCATACCTCTTTCTTTAAACTAACTTAAAATCTTATTTTTATCTTCTTACTTACACTGTAAAAATCTCAATAGACAATGCTCTGTACCAGTAAAATTCCCTTCAAATTTACTGCAGAGCATAAACTTTTTTTAGGAACTATCAGCATCGTAACAGAGGAGCCTATGCAAAATTCAGTAGTCAAAAGAAGGTAACCATCCAAATAAGATATTTGTCATAACAGCTCCGGTTTTATGCCTGTATAGTGCTTTTATCTGAGAGTCACCAGCTGGTTCGAGATGGTAAAACATATCAAATGAAGGGACATTGTAACACAGTATTCATTTGTCTTACACCTAAAACCACTAAAGAAATACAAAAACTTGTTATGGCATCACAGAAATCAATGATGATTAGAATTATGGAATAGGGATTCAAATTCTACCAATGACAGATGTGATTTCTAGCATGTTTTTCTTTCAGCTCTCAATGACATAAGAGTAAGTCTCAACTCAATTTTTTAAAGTTCTATAAAAAATTAATTACAATATTCAAATTAATTTATAAAAATTGTATATATGCAAAAATCTAGAAAGTTAAATTATCATTTGCTCAACTAAGAAAGGGGAAAAGCGAGGCAGCTTTTTAGACATTTGTGTGTCTTCGTATTTGAAGCTATTCACATGGTCATCTCTAATACATCATATGATGTGTTTCCAGTGATTCCTTGGATTTTTCACATGAGGATCTTCATAACAAAAGCAGCACTAATCATCCTTCCTTTAATGCAAATCCAGCTGCATGCTGATTACTTACACTGGTCCCTGGTTTTGCCTCTATAATTACATTTTCCAGAGCACTGAGAAAACGCAGTATAGCTTTACCAAGTTAAGCTACCACTTCCTTGGTATGGTATAAACTAAAATAAGACAATTAATTCCAGGACACTAGTATTTTCACAAGAAGAAGGGAGAGGCCTGGAAGTTTGGTTTTGTAATTAAAATAATGCCCTTCTGATGAGACCTTACCAGTAGAGGTAGGTACAGGGGTAGCTGAAGAATGGAATAGAGAAGACAATGGTTTTACATTTCTCCATGATTTCTGTCTTTCATGTGCACTTTCTTCAATGTCTTCAACAGAAGTTGCTTTGTAAAGGTAAAACATTGTCTTGATAACATGGAGCATTTTGTCTTAACAATTCTTCTGCAATATCTGTCTGCAAGAAAACAATGGCAGAATCAGCACTTTTAGGCAACAGATTAAGCTCATCAAAAGTCTTCTGCTGTAGATCTCCTATTCTCTGGATCCCAAAGGAGGTTAGAAGGTGTTCTAGGCAATAAACTGCTCAGCCTTTTTGGAACTGGGGCATGTGTTGTAGTAATTCTATACACTTGGTAACCATTCTGGTAAAGGCTTACTTTAATAAATAAGTAGCCTGCCTATGGAGAATGGAAAGGTTGAGGAGAGTCAAATTTATAATGCTGGACATATGCTCCCAATTTCTAATTGCATTTTGCTCTATAAAACCAAATTATGTGGTCAGTTCAGCTCAAAACCTTCCTCTGTATTTTGTTTCCGGAGTGTGTAATATACAGCAGGCGTTCACCTGCTTTCTTGTAACTTTGAGTGTTACGTTGTCAATAACATTTTACATTTCTATATCCTGAATCATACAAAGATGTCAAAACACTTGAAATGTCCTGTAAAGTGGGACATAATTATCCATCCCAGCAATAATAAAATTTAAGGAACTGAAGACTCATTTAAAATTCCCACAGTTTAGAGGGGGCTTAGTTACTGTGTCTGTTAAATCATGCACACAAAATCCAAAGATCCCTGAGTGTTCAACCTAAATGCTGTCCAAGATTGCGTGAGAAACTACTATTAGACCTCAACACAGAACATTGCTCTTTTCTTTGTTCTTACATGTTCCAACCACAGAACTGTCTTCCTGTCATGACCTTCTATGGCAATGTCTTGTGGCCCAGCTTTACTGAGATTTTTAATTCAGCTAGTTGTGGAGAGCTAAACTGATCTAGAGTAAGACTGACTATCATACTTATTAGGAATGAGTATTTCCTGTACCATGGCATCTGACTTAACAGAGTAATTTGGCACTTACTTTCCAGGAGCAGCAGGTAGGGGTTAAGTTGATTAATGGCAATTTTCCATGTTGACAATGCATTGCTCTCTTCAGTCCGTAAACCTCCAAGTAATTTACAACTGCCTGTTACTCAAGCTTGTTTTTCCCTTTGGACATATAGGGAATTGGTAGCGCTGCACTCTAAACCTGTTTCTCATACAGACAACAACTCTGTCTACATGGAAGACGTTAGTCTCTATACATTAGTCTTCTATAGTCTCCTATAGCCAGATCTTATGTTTTAATAGGGACAGAAGTTAAGACACTAACCACTTAACTGATGGCTATCAGCTTCTAGGTGTATGATACTAATGACGCATAGCTAAGTGAATGTGTTTCTCTGTTCAGAGCAGGGATGACCTAACAACGCACACAAGTGGGCTGTTTCCTCCAACAGCCCATTTGTAATTGCTTTGTCTAAAGCCTCTTTGTTCAGGAAATTGATGCAATTGAAGAACACATTAAAAGGCTTTTCCTTCATTCCTTATATACAGATCATGTCAGGATTTGTTCATATGACTATATTTAGATATTGTTTCCAAAGCTGGAAGGTATGTCAGCTTTTTTGCTCATGCAGAGAGGTAAAAAATTCCATGGTGCAAAACTATATATACTGTGTGCCAGGAAGGGTCATGGAGTCTGATTCCTCACTATCACAAAATCATATTACCATATAATCCCTTTCACAAAGTTAAGCTTTAAATAAATGATGCAAACAATAAAAAATACAGAAATCTCAAACAAATACAGGATAGTGAAAACATGTCAAACAATTACAATGGAAGACATAGACATATTGCTGTACACAAGGTCATCTACGTGATTCCAAATAAAACTGCTCAGAAGTTCATTTCTGACATCAGGTGGTGGATTTCCCTTAACTTTAATCATGTGAATATTAGGCAGCTGCTCTATGTCAGGTTTCCTCAATGGTCACCAGTGGGAGACTGCTTCAGATGGGAACTCATCCTGCCTTGGAAGCCTCTCTCAATTATAGAGGGACCTTGTTGATGATCAGACTAATGATATACAGATGTTTACCATTTAGATTAGATATCTGCCTCTGCACCAATGAAGACCTAATATATTAAGCTTCAAGGAAGTTTCTTTCCTTAGCACTCACTTGCTTAGCAGGATTTTGCTGTGATAAGATACTTGTTACTTTTAAAAACATGCTTGTATGACTAGGCTAAATTAACAGTAACTGCAGGTTAATGATTATTTGTGACCTCTGAAAGTAGCAACGGTTAGTGGTGTACATTTCAGCTTTGATTCCTCTGCAAGTGGTCTACTTTCTAACAATCGTTTCACCAACCTGGGAGCCTTTTCTATATTATGGTAAAAATCTAGACCGCTGTTACAAGAGAGACAGCTGCATTTGAACCAGAAATACAACAGCATTGAGAGACTAGGTAAAACTTAAACTTTCATGCTTTTCCTTTCAATTTCCCTTTAGGAGAAGTTTACAGTATTTCCCATTTCTAAGTGGAAGCACAACTAAAGGAAGTGAAAGGACAACTAAACAGGTATCACTTTACCTTCTTTGAGATTATACTGAAAGTATCTATTTATTTAATGTTTGCACTTCGCACAATTTGTAATTATAGAAAACTCAACTCTATTACCTGGCTTAGTATCACTTTGGAGATCTGCCTTCTGCTTTGATTTCAATAGCCTTATTTGCAGTATGAACTGAATGCTTCCAAATCTCAAAGTTAGGGTTACTTTTCAATCAGAAATCCAGAAGGGATCTTTAGCACGTCAGAAGGCTTAATGGAAACTGCTGGTCACATAGTAGCTCAGTTCTAATGCAGGACATCATTATTCCACAGGCACGAGGTTCATATTTACTGTAAGTAGCCTCCTTCCAAATGAGATTAAAATTTAAAATACTGTAAATACCAACTCCCTAAAGTGTAAATGAGAGACTGTACTTACATTGACTTCCAGGATTATTTCCTCTTAATATTCTTGCTTTTTTTCCCCCCTATTTCTTCAGAAATTTTGTTTGTTTACTTCTGACTTTTTCTGGGCCGTGTCTTCAGTTCTGCTTACTCACTAAATATTTTCCTCATTCTGAAGGGGTTTTTGCTTCCTTTCCATCCATCAAAATCCTTCCATTACCCATGTATTTTTCAGTAGCTCAGCTTGCTCTCTTCGTCATCAACTCACTATGAGATGTTACTTCAGCTTGTTCTCCCCGTCTTGTACTTCAGAAAGTAGCAAGAGTCGCAAAGGTAATCAGACTTATCAATATTGCTAGCATTTCATACCTTTTGGGAACCTGACCATATAACATTCAGTGATATTATTGAACTGTTGAGTATGGTATCTACAGATAGCTTTTGAATTCTCCAGAGAAGAGTTTGTGAACATCACATGCCTCACTCCATTGTTATTCCTGGCACACTTTTTTCAGTTGAGAAGATTTTTATTTTCATAAATGTCTATCAGTCCTTAAATTTGTCTGATTATTAGGATCTGAAAAGCTGCATCAAAAAGAATTTTATTATTTGAGGTATTTGTTATTTCCATGCTTTAAAAATTTCAGTAATCCAGTCAGGGAGCAGAGCCATTACTATTTGATTTTGAAACCCATCACAATTGAATATATTTGTTTTATTTGGTAGCGTGTAAAATCATTGTATCGATGTGTGAGACTTGTCATCATGCACTGCTGATCTGTTACTGTTTTGAAACCTAGTGTGCTTTGCAATGTTTAATTTTATAAGATGACTAAATTTGGAGAACAAGAAACAAGACTGCTTGCCTTCGTCCCCAGGTTAAATTTGTAAAATTAACAGTTAATGTGGAGCTAGACATTTTTAATTTTCACAAAGTTGAATTAGAGAAGGTACTACCAAAGAGTATATGATGGAGTATGGAGTTCTGTGTAGGTTCCATATTTAGGGTTCACTTCCCGAAGCTGAGCTACACTTGAAAATGGCTGAATAAGAAAATAAAATCAGTATCCTCAAATACCAGATTTTTGCTCTTGGCTCTGTTTTATAGAGGGAAGGGAGGAAACGGGAATGCAGGAATGAATTCTCAAATGAAGTTAGCTAACTCATGATAAAGTCCTAATGCAGAAAATGTTCTTGTTAGAGTTAAGAGGTAGTACCATAGCCCACTTAGGCTTAAACTTGCCTTGCTAACTCCAGTGCAAGCTGTAACCTCTACAAGACTACATACTCCCTTCTCCCTAACCTCTGCAATGCTTCCTACCATCAGCACAGCAAATTCAGTATATAACTAATGGATACTCTTTCTATGCCTTGCATAATGACTCAAGCATTTCCTAGCATCTCTTGCCTCCAGAGAGTTACAAATATTAAGGACGTAAAAGCCATTTACCATAGTAGTATTTGAGATTATCATTGAAGATTGGGAGCTAATTGGCCACACTAAGACAAATAAAATTTAGTGTTATTGTTCCCATTTTGCATACGATGGAATTGAGATACGGAGTTGAGCTGCCCAGGGAAATAAAAGTATTTGGCAGCACAGCTGCTCTCACATTAATGTCACTTTAGTATAATACCTGAGATAAATATAGTGGTGTGTAGTAAGTAAAAGAAGCATCTTTTCCTCAATCTGTCCTGCTGGATAGGCACAATATGTACTAGATAGGCTCAGGTCCGCTTTGGGGTCATGCAGACATCCAGAGGGACCTCGGCAGGCTGGAGAAATGGGCTGACAGGAACCTCATGAAGTTCAACAAGGGGAAGTGCAAAGTCCTGCACCTGGGCAGGAGCAATCCCATGTACCAATTGTTGTGGTTTAACCCCAGCCAGCAAGTAAGCACCACACACCTGCTTGTTCACTCTCCCCCGGGTGGGATTGGGAAAGGGTAAAAGTGAGAAAAACTCGTGGGTTGAGATAAAGACAGTTTAATAGGTAAAACAAAATCTGTACAGGCAAGCAAAGCAAAGCATAACAAGGAATTAATTCGCTACTTCCCATCGGCAGGCGGGTGTTCAGCCATCTCTAGGAAAGCAGGGCTCCATCATGTGTAACGGTTACTTAGAAAGACAAACGCCATAACTTCCTCCTTCTTCCCCCAGCTTTATATGCTGAGCATGATGTCATATGGTATGACTCTCCCTTTGGTCATCTGGGGTCAGCTGTCCCAGCTGTGTCCCCTCCCAACTTCTTGGGCATCCCCAGCCTACTTGCTGGTGGAGTGGTGTGAGAAGCAGAAAAGGCCTTGACTCTGTGTAAGCACTGCTCAGCAATAACTAAAATATCCCTGTGTTATCAACACTGTTTTCATGACAAATCCAAAATGTAGCCCCATACAAGCTACTACGAAGAAAAATTAACTCCATCCCAGCCAAAACCAGCACGCATGGGGGGGTTAATGGCATAAACCAATACATGCTGGGGGCCACCCAACTGGAAAACAGCTTGGCAGAAAAGGACCTTGAGATCCTGTTGGACACCAAGTTGACCATGAGCTAGCAATGTGCCCTTGCCACAAAGAAGACTAATGGTACCCTGGTCTGCATTAGACAAAGTATTACCAGCAGGTCAAGGGAGGTGATCTTTCCTCTCTACTCAGCTCTGGTGAGGTCACACCCAGAGTTCTGTGTCCAGTTCTGGGCTCCCCAGTACAAGAGAGACATAGACATACTGGAGAGAGTCCAGCAAAGGACCACAAAGATGATTAAGGGACTGGAGCATCTCTCCTATGAGGAGAGGCTGACTGTTCAGCCCAGAAAAGAGAAGGCTCAGGGGGGATCCATCAATGTGCACAAATACCTGAAGGGAGGATGAAAGAGGACAGAGACAGGCTCTTTTTAGTGGTGCCCAGTGACAGGACAAGAGGCAGTGGGCACAAATTGAAACACAGAAGGCTCTGCTCGAACTTCAGGAAACGCTTTTTTTTTGAGGGTGACCAAGCACTGGAGCACATTGCCCAGGAAGGCTGCAGTGTCTCCATCCTTGGAGATTCTCAGAAGTGGTCTGGACGTAGTCCTGGACAGCCTGCTCTAAGTCACCCTGCTTGAGCGGGGGGGGGGGTTGGACCAGATGACCTCCAGAGGTCCCTTCCAACCTCAACCATTCCGTGATTCTGAGATCTTTTTATATTTTCAGTAGCACTGATTGGATTGCTGCTAAAGACAAAAAAAATTTGCACACTTAAATCCAAACTCTGATATGAATTGGTCTAGCTCAGTTATCTATACTTTTGAGACCTACAAGTGTGAGGCGGAACATATTTTAGATGACCAGCAATAGTATTGTATAGAGATAGGTAATTTCATTTCAGTAGCATTTTGCAGCTTGATTTTATTCCTGTTAGGTCTTCCCTCTCACTCCACACACTGAAATTCTTGATAAAAAGAATGCCTCCTTACTCAGTCAAATCAATGTATCAGGCTGCTGCAAAGCTGAATTTTTTAGGATGAGAAATAGCTGTCAGAAATAGAAGTACGCCATCAAGCAAATAAAAATAGTATAAAATCTGGAGAAAAAGGATCAATTTTAAATTATAAGGACAAAAGCCTGTCTGCACCCACATAATTGAAATGTTTGTTGAAAACACTAGAAAAACTTTTTGATATTCCAGAATATTTTCCCCACAAACCTTGGGAAAATCAGTTAACCAAACAGTCTCTTGAGCATTTGTTACATAATCTTTTTGGCTGGACAAATTTCCATTTTCCTGTGTGCGTGTGTTGGAGTAACCTTATTTAAAACAATAATTCTCGTTTGACTGCTATGTTTGTAACATGTACTTCAGCCCCATCACTGGTCTGTGGGAATTTCCCCTTGGTATATTTACCGTGAACGCTGTGGCGTCCAAACTTGTCTGTGTCCTCTTGTGTATAAGCTTGTACTTTGTTTTGGTGGCTGATGAACTGTGAGAAAAAGAAATTCTGTCTATCTATCTGCTGTGTCTGATTTGACTTCCCTGAGTAAAGTTAATAGGCCGGCTCTTTCAAAGCACCTAAATGGTTGATAAGCAGTGAGAGAGAGTTTGTTTTGAGAGGGCAGTACAGGGTTTTTATTGCTTCTAGGCCTTTTTCTTGTCAAAAGTCAGGCCCTTGATATTTAAACACTTTTCAAGAGATCATTCTCCAGCTAAGAGAACTAGAACAAATGCTGTTTGTCTGATATTTTTGGTAAGTGTTCCTGAGAACCCAAGCATCACTGCTGTCCTTAAAGGAAAGGCTGGTCACAACCATCAGCAGAGCAGTTATAGGTAAGGTAAGTTTTCTGGTGTGAACACGTGTTCCTATCTAACCTGAATCCAGTTACAAAGACCCTCACGTAAGAAAGATGATAGACGGCTATATAGACTGAGTTACCTATGTTCTCCCCACCCCTTTAAAGCCATTCGTCTGTTTGCACCAAGACAGATCCCTCATCCTGACTGTCCCTGATGCTAGGAGGAAACAGAGGTTTATGTTCCCCGTCGCTAAGGCTCTCACACTTGTCCATGTAAACCCTCCCCCCCTCTCCCATCCCCCACCCCTCAATCCCTGTGAAAGGAAAGCACTGGTCTTACGTCCATCAGGGTCATGAGACTCTCCGAGTTCACAGGGTTTATCCTCATGCAGTTCAGCAGACAGACTGTACCCAGAGACCTGGCTCAAGCCAGGCTGCCAAACCTGCGGCAGATTACAATCGTTTCAACTCACGCTTTACAGCTCAAAACAAGTTTTCTTTGATTTCTGGTCATGATTAGAGAATGAGGCTGCCATCCTTGGTTTATGGTGACAGCTAGATGATACTGTGGCTTTGTTATGTCTGTTTAACAAGACACCTGTGACCTAACTCAGCCTCACATATCAGTTTTGGGGTGGTGTGCTTTTCATGCTCATTCTGTTGAGCAGCATGAGAGAGAAAAAATGACAGCCTGATTACTGGGCCCTCACATTTTATTACTGCCAATTTAATATGATGAAATTTTCATTCAGGGATAGCAAAAACCTGCAAAGGTATTTTTTTAGGTACAACAGGGGTCTGCATTAAAAAGAACTTATGGAGGAGACTCCTTTTTAGTCCCTTTGCTGATATGCTTTTGGTTTAATGACTCACACAGGGGAAAAAGAGCATCTTAGGATAGCCGGAGGACATGGGTAGCTGTTACCCAGGGCTGGATTTTAAGCATATGCCTGGGGGCTTTGCTTGTAGTGGAAAGAGACACAAGAAAGAAGTTTGCCTGGAACGCAAAGCAGAAGAGCTTCAAGCAAACCTTCCATTTGGTCTCCTGTCACTGTTCTTGTTCCCTCTTCTACAGACAGGGACAAAATATACCTGAAAGAGAAAGAAAGTGAAAAGGCGAGGAGGCAAAAGTAGCCCCTGACAACCTTTGGCACTTCTCTTATAACTCTGCTGTTTCTCTTAAAAAATCTGTGCTTGAAAATATGTGCTGGAAGTCCGGTGTGGAGTATAAACAAGACTATTTGGAGAACACAGTAGACTTCTTACAGCTTCTCTTTAAATCAGGAAGTAGTTTGGAAGAGAGGTGCATGCTTGCTCTCTTTCACTCAACAACTCTCCAGCAGGCTGTCTGTCTCTGGAACTCAGCCAAGTTGCCTGCCTGCCTTAGCCAAATATTGCAACTTTTTGCCACTCTTCTGCACTGACCTTTTCTGCAGAAGCACCTGTTTCCCACTTGGATTGTCTTATCTCAGGTGGAACAGGGGAAGAAAGTGCCATTTACAGACACACATTAGAGGGAGAAAGAGACGGAAGTGGCGGTTTGAGTTCAGCTGAGGGATGGGAACCCATGGGGATGGTCCTGCCTGAGGATCATGGGTTGCTCCGCTGGCTCTGGAGCTCTTTTTTGTACCACTTACAGGGTGAAAGAATTCAGGCTAGATGCCTGGATGAAATCAACCTACTGCAGCAAAAAAGGTATGTCCAAGACTTGCTGTTCCTTTCTGCCTTTTGCTTCAGGTTTTTTCCTTGTCTGCTGTCCCCACCTGGTGTTTACCTGTTTTCTGCCCTAGACTTGGATGCAGAGAATAACTGCTGCCTCCAGGCCGCTTGGAAACAGTTCTTCCTTTCATATATCATTGGGTGTTAAGAAATGGGCATTCCAAAGATGCTAAGGACAAGCTAAAGGACACTATGACACAATGGCATAGCTGATTTGACAACTGAGAATTCAGCAGCTCCAAATTGTCAGGGAAAGCACAGTAGAGTTCATAGGAATCTTTTGTCGCCATTAATAGTTTGTGCTCTTGAGGGAGCCATACTCGGACCTTTGGCCCAATTGCAACCAGAAATTTGATGTGTCACACCCATCTTATTACATACACTCTCTGATATGTCTCTTCCCTGCTGAAATGTTTATGGAGAGGGACAAATTTTTAAAGCATTTTAAAATTGTGTGACTGTGGAGGAGAGTAAAACAGAGTTTACAGGAATCTTCCTCCATTCACATGCAAAGTCCTAGGGGAAGAAAGTCAGCCAATGAGAAATTGTACAGCCTCTTCAGTGAGAGTGAATTTATGTGGTCACAGTAAACTGATGTTATGTGCTTAGGCTGCCACCGAAAGCAGAAGTCTTCTCCCTGTGTCCAAAACCTTCTACATCTACTCTATCACCTTCCTTGTGCCAGCACTAATGCTAATGTGTTTGTGCTGTGAGCTGGAGAAGAGAAGTGAGCTTGTTGCAGACCAGACACCTGAGAAAAAAGTTTCTTTTCAGCTGGATGGGTTCTTGATGTGTTGTGAACTGAACAAGAATTAACCCCAGCACAAGGAGGTACAGGGGAATGCATACCTGGGCCAGAGACAAGGGTGAGGCTGAGACACCCCCCCTCAAAATGGTTGTGCAGCTACAACCCCAGACACAACATACCAACTGTTGATCCACCTTGCTCTGCTGCCACACTTTTGACATCCTCCTCTTTTGACGGTGATGTCCAGTGAAGTGGGGGGATAGCCAAACGGTCTGAAACTAGGCTGGCAAAGGGACTATCACTTCAACACTCAAGTGTCCTTGGTGAATGGGTAGCAAACTAGTTCCTCTGAGTTTTAGCTATCTGAGAATTATCTCATCCTTACTTGCAGGGAGCTACATCAATCATTATTGTTACTAATTTTCAGGATTCATAGCATAGGAGCCATAGCATCAGTGCTACTTAAATAATATTTATGAGAGAGAGGGGATGATTAAGGTGAACTGCTGCTCTATAGCTGGGTGGTCAGAGTACAGCAAAGAAAAAGACTTTTGTCGGGGTAAAAATTTTTCACAATGCTAACATAGTAGCTGCTGTGGGCTCTGCTCTTGCAAGGTATTTGGGGAAACTAAGTACTGCAATGTGGATGATTATTTCCTGTGGGTGGCCAAATAGGTGAATCACAGGACTGGCTTGATCAGTTATTTATTCTATTAAGTCTTAGGGTGTGCTTACTGTAATTCTATTTGGCTTAATCATGATGGCTTGTACCTGAGGAATTCATGAACATGAAGGCAGTAAAACATGGCTTGAGAACTGAAATCCAGAGGGCCAGTAATTGTACAGTAACTAGAAGGTTAGCAACTGGAAACCTTTCCTCTAAGCCCTCCTGCTCTATTACCAATGTTCACTACCACTGAATTAATGAACTGTTCAAAGCAAATAATGAAATTAATGGAACGTGTCTGAAAACAGGAAAGGGGCGAGATGTTAAAATATTCTCATTGTTATTGACTTCCTTTTTTAAAATCTAGCTTATTTAAAAGTAGGAAGAGAATAACAATGAGACTACTGTAATGCTTAGGGCTAGAAGCAGCCACAAGCTGAATGAGAGAAGTGAACAGTCACAGAGCCAACATCGTTCAGAGAACTTCATCCTGTCCCATTCTGTAAGCAAATGAGACAACTTTCTGCTGGAATCCTGTGTCCAGCCTTGGTTATTCTATCTCAAAAAAATGAGGGGAATGTAAGAATGGGCACAAAAACTTATTTAAAGCATGAAGAAACTATGATTTGAGACAGAGTTGAAATTGTTTGGTTTAGAAAGATTAGTAAGTGGGAGAGTGTGTGCATAGAGGGAAGATTTCCTAAAATAATGAATGTGAAAGGGGAGGATGATCCTATCCTTCATATAATGGAAGAAATAAGAGATGTTGCCAACTGAAAAAAAAAAAAAAAGTGCTTTTCACAGAAAGTGTAATTTACTTCTAGAACAGGAGATAGTGAGATAAAAAGCACAGCACAATAAAAAAAATAAAGTGTAGAGAATCTGGAGTTTGGTTTTTTTTGTTTGTTTGTTTGCTTTTTTTTTAAGGTAGATTACATTCATAGCACAGCTAGCAGCATAAATCTACTGTATGCAGCCAGAGATGCAAGAGACTTGTTTAATGGAATTCTCAAGGTGAAGCTCTACCAGGAAAGGGACAGTTAAATGTATTGCAGATCAGTGCTGCTATGCTAGTTTGTAAACTTGATACATGCCTCTCACACAACAGGCACACTTAACTGTCTTATGTACTTCATGAGTGAATCTGATCCTGATATTAGCATTTAAAGAACCTCTGGCATCTTTCTGCATCATATGTGTGAGTGGCCATGTCCTCTGACAGAACACTGAGTTAGTGAGCTGCCATTGTGTCACAGTATGGCCAAGGCTATGTGTTACCCTAGTAACAATAAAAAGGGAAATCATTACAAGCATCATGTAACCCTGAATTTTAATTGTAGAGCATGGCCTTGGATAACTTGTATTACCTCTCCCCATTTTCAACCTTACAGTCTGCAGGGCAGAGCTTCCCTTTTGGTTGATTCGTGTCTCCCAGTAGGTCAATGTTGATTAAAAACTTTGACTATATCATAAGGGGTAACATATTGTAATTCTTGGCTGCATTAGAAATAAGACTGAGTTGATATTCCAAAGGTTTTTATTTCTTTAGATTATTATATATCTTTTGATTATGCATTTTTAAATTATTCTATATCATTAGATTATGCATATATCATTAGAGAATGCATAACATTTTTCAACAATACTTGCATTCCTGATGTAGGTAAGGCCAAGTGCTGTCAGTGGTGTGTTCATGTTTCATGTTACACCAACACTGTTTATTCAGATACCTAAAAAGCACCCCACTACCTAGCAGGAACTGGAATTTCATGTAGAACTGTCTGGGACATTCTTTTAGATGATTACACAGATAACATGCTGAGGAATGCAGCACTGCTAATAGAGTATTAGGAAAGTAGTCATTACCATAAATGACTGTATTTTTAAGAGTGACTTTTTCTAACAGGTTTATCTTAAGGTTTATTATGTAACAGAAACAGCCCACAGCTGTTGCATTTTTATGAGCTAAGTCCTACTCTCAGTGACACTGTCCAACCCTATTGACCTCAGTTAGCCTGTCCAAGCGGGTTCAAGAACAGATGACCTATTGACCAGTATTCACCTCCTCCTCTGTTGTCTCATGAGGCTACACAAATAGTTGAAGGTTTTTTTTCATGTTTGAAATTCAGTTTGATTTTCTTTTTAAATTAGAATAGAATAGAATAGAATAGAATAGAATAGAATAGAATAGAATAGAATAGAATATTTCTGTTGGAATGGACCTACAACGATCATCTAGCCCAACTGCCTGATCACTTCAGGGCTGACCAGAAGTTAAAGCATGTTATTAAGGGCATTGTTCAAATGCCTCTTACACACTGACAGGCATAGGGCATCGTCCACCTCTCTAGGAAGCCTGTTCCAGTGTTTGACCACCCTCTCAGTAAAGAATGCTTCCTAATGTCCAGTCTAAACCTCCCCTGAGGCAGCTTTGAACCATTCCCATGTGTCCTATCACTGGATACCAGGGAGAGGAGATCATCACCTCCCTCTCCACTTCCCCTCCTCAGGAAGTTGTAGGGAGCAATGAGGTCACCCCTCAGCCTCCTTTTCTCCAAACTAGACAGACTCAGTGTCCTTGACCGCTCCTCATAGGACATGCCTCCAGCCCTTTCACCAGCTTTGTTGCTCTCCTCTGGATGCATTCAAGTACCTTCACATCCTTCTTAAATGGCAGGGCCTGGAATGACACACACAGTACTCAAGGTAAGGCTGCACCAAAACTGAATATAGTGGGATAATCACCTCTTTTGACCGGCTGGTTATGCTATGTTTGATGCACCCCAGGATGCAGTTTGCCTTCTTGGCTGCCAGGGCACACTGCTGACTCGTATTAAGCTTATTGTCAACCAGCACCCCCAGATCCCCTTCTGCAGGGCTGCTCTCTGGCCACTACTCTCCCAGTTTATACTCGTGTCTGGCATTCCTCCATCCCCGGTGCAGAATCCGGCATTTGGACTTGTTAAATTTCATCCCATTAATCATAGCCCAATGCTCCAATCTACCTAGATCCCTCTGCAAGGCCTCTTGTCTCTCAAGAGAGTCAACAGCACCTCCCAGTTTGGTATCATCAGCAAACTTGCTAATGGTGCATTCAACTCCTGCATCCAGATGATTGATAAAAATACTGAACAGAACTGGCCCTAGAATTGAGCCCTGAGGAACATCGCTGGTGACCGGTCACCAGCCAGATGTAGCCCCATTCACTACAACCCTTTGAGCCCTGCCATTCAGCCAGTTCTTCACACAGTGCACCGTGTACCTTCTCATCTCACAGTTGGACAACTTGTCCAGTAAGATACTGTGAGGGACACTATTGAAAGCCTTACTAAAATCCAGAAAAATTACATCTACTGCCTTCCCTTCATCCACTAGGCAGGTGACCTTATAGTACAAGAATATCAAATTAGCTAGACAGGACTTTCCCTTTGTGAACCCATGTTGACTGTGCCTGACGATTGCATTGTTCTTTAAAGGCCTGTCAATACTACTTAGTATGATCTTCTCCATAATTTTTCCAGGTACTGAGGTTAGACTATCAGGTCTGTAGTTTCCTGGGTCTTCCCTCATGCCCTTCTTGTAAATTGGAATAATGTTGGCTAGCTTCCAGTCAGCGATGACCTCCCCAGACTCGGCCTTTGGTAGATGATTTCTTCAGGTAAACAGAAGTTCAGTGAATTGAAATAAACGGGGAAAAAAAATCTACTTAAACACCGTTTTGTGCTCTACTCTACAAAAAGATGTCTTTAGCAGGTCTACTTTTTTAACAAAAGCTGAGATACAGCTTTATGAGCACCATAGAGATGGCCTGCCACAGTGATGTGAGAAAATCAGGTTCTAATATTCATTATCCTTGATTTAAAGTAGGGATGAGTCTTTCCTTGCAGGAGACTGCTCACATTATGGAACTATAGGATTTTTCCAGAATTAGCAGTTCTCCATCTTTTTACCATTTCCTTATAATTAGGCCAAAAAGAGAGAAAATGTCTTCCACCTGGAGATACTGAGAGCATTTTAATACAGAGCATTTTAATGTAGAATACCTGGTAGGAAGCTGGACAGAGCCATTTCCTGAGACTTTGATTCAAATCCTGCTCTGAATCATATGTTACATGGTTGTAAATTCAATGCTGTTACGGAGTAGGTGACTGAGTTGAAAGATACAATAAGGTATTGTTTTCCTTTTCTTTTAAATTTTATGTGTGATAGTTCTGTTTATTTGTGCCTCAATCCAAAAACCATAAATGATTCATACTTTTTGGTTATAAACTAGTTGTAAAATCAGTTCCAAATACCCAAATATGCTCAAGGTAACCCAAACTGCATTTTCCTGCAAATAAATTGTTTGCCAAAAATTACAAAACCATCCCCAACAAATCCACACTTCCATTAGCTTAAGTGGGGTAAACACAAGTATGAATATTAAGACATACAGAATATTTTAGTTCTGATAGGTTTCAAGAAGTTTGATGTGCCTCAGTGCTACTCTAGTCAAGAGGTTCTGCAAATGGTTATCACAGATAACAGCAAAGATATTATCTTCATTTGCCAAACTGCTCCAGGTTCTTGTGGTGACATTCCACCAGCTTTGCTCTAGAAATGCTCTGTGGCCAAAATTAAAATAAGGTAGAGTCCTAATTTCATGAGTATTAGGTCCCAGTCTTAACCTAAACTAAAGGTTTATTCTTAAAAAAGAATTAACTCTCCAGTGTACCAAATCAAATATCTCGTGTGATACTGTTTATTTTGATAGTCATTTACTCCATAGATATTTTGAATGTTCACGTATGTTTTCATTACTGAAAATAACCTCATTAGGATCTCAAACATTTCCATTTCTTTGTTGCATTTATGCATCAAAAGTTTAGTATGCAAGTGCTTCTCAAAGCTCCATCTTCTGGGGCAAAATATAGTATTCAAAGAGTTATAGACACCAGTACTTTATAACGTCATACAATCTGCATTCCTTCTAATGAAGGTCCTTCCCCTTTAGCACATTTCTCAAAGAAATCAACCCCTAAGACTTTTAAAACTGAGGTATATCAGAGGTGAGGTGATCTTCCAGGCAAGAGGAAGTCCTTATTGCCTGAGTTGCCTATACATGGAACAGGTAGAGGAGTAGATATTATGTTTCCAGCCTAGCTGCACTAGCTGTATTTTGGAAAAGAACTCCGGTCTAGTAAGGAAAGATCATGAGTTTTATTTGGAACTATCCATGTTTTTAATTTTGATAACCATAGTAGAGGGGTATTTGGTATTGTTCCTTAAAATCGTTTTCATCAAATAGATCTGAAAAATAAACTATTATTTTAGTGGTTTTAAACTTGGACTGTGTCTGTGGTGTTTGAAATCAAAGAGGAAAATTTTCTCTCTGGAATCTGACTGTAGAGTCCAGTGGTTACATCAAGGCACTGTATGATAGGGCATTTTCTTATTTCAATTGACAATTTCCTCATCTGCATAATAAATAGGAAAAATGCAGCCGTGTTATGAAAAGATTTCAGATACTTGGATGTAAACAGCAACATAAACATGAAATACGTAACTTAATGTGGGCTAGAAATTCCATGATGGTAATTTGCACTGCAGTCTAACAGGTAGTTATGATCTGCACTGAGATGGCATGAATCCAACTTGTTTTCCGCATTGATTCAGTGTTTTTCCTAATTCCTGTATGAAGACAACTCTACCTGAATATTGAAGAATGGAAACAAGTGAGGTGAAAATAGAGAAACTGGGCTGGTATAAGTATACTCACACTGATGGTACATTAGGAAAGTAAACAACACCTCAGTCTGTGTGAAAGTATAGCATAGTGAGCAGTTTCAGTATCGTTTTTATTTCTGTAATTTTTTGAAAATCAAGGCTCATCAACTTCACTTTTTTTTCTCCATCAGAAAGGATTTAATTGTTGTTATCAATGTGGGTTTTTTTTCCTCCAGACACTGTAAGAACATTTTACCCATGTAATTATGGAAGGGTATATATTCTATCTGCTTTTATATTTTTCATTCTTTTCTAATGTCACATGTATCCCTTCAACAAGAAGGAGACAGTAGGTCTCCATAGCAAATATATGAGATGTATGCAGTGCCAGTACACTAAGTTTCCTACTCTCTGCATGTCAGTCTGTATCCTGGCCAAAGAATACCCAATGGTACAGTTGGATTTTGGGAAAACTGAAGAAAGGGAAATACATGTTTTGACCAGAGGCTTTTCTAATCCTGTATACCATCTTCATTGATACCCTGTGCTATATGGTTCTGAAGAAGGTAAAAGAGCAGTCACAGTTAATACCTTGGAAAATAATCTTTTCAATTTTGGCTTTTATTTTGAAACAAAGGCTATGTTTTCAAGGTTTACTGGAATGTCCCTGAAGAATTGCCCCAGATTTATTATTCCAATAATGCACTGAATATAGTGTGCTGGCAATTCTGGTTTCTGCTGAGGTGGAGATGAGGATGGTAAAAAAGCAAGCAGATACTCTCTGTCTTGTTACTTTGTTCCTCAGGAGGATGAAGTAACAGCTTGTCCATGCAGTGAATTTGGCTAAAATAGCCACTAATGGATAATCTGCTTGGCACTTATCCCTGAAAGGCCCCTGGTGATTAAATGTTACCTTTTCATACAAAACAGTGCACACTTCCAAAGTACAATATTTATTTATTCTGGAAAAGATCTGTGTTGTCCTGGAATAGAATGTTTATTTGGATTCTTGCAGTACAGCTGTTATGTAAGAGTTTACTAAGACAGTAATTTTAATCAAGTGCTTTGTATGGATAATTCCTAAATTACATGTAGGTACGTTTGGAGGAGCAAGACACAGAAAGGAGCAAGAGGGGAAAGACTGTAGTTCAGTTTGCTTAATTTCATGCCAACTGAGTCACCATAGCATATTCAGAGTGAGGAACACGAATCCTAAGAAGAAGTATTAATACATCAACATGTATTAACCCCTTAATTAGCATTTTTGTACTTTTAAGGATACTTAAAGGTATTCATAGAAATCCCATGTGAATCTCAGCTAGGATGGATCCAAGGATTCTCTGCTAAAACCCCTGATGTTCTGGGGAATCAGCATATCAAGAAGTCATGGAGTCACCAATGACCTCAGTGGAGCACAGAACGTTCCCTAGCAGCAGAAATAGCCAATAGTGTGGTGCTACTGGTGTGTTTAAGATATCTAGTAAGTCCTCTGAGGTAAGAGCCGCATGATCCAGTTAAATTGCTCTTGAAGCTTGTGACTGGCCTGGTGACCATGAGGAGCACAAGTGTGCCTGCAGCACGTGGAAATGAAACAAGGGGGCCGGTGTTCCTTTGTGAGGCCAGACACAAACTAGAAGCTGGGGCTTTTTGTTGCATCATTCTATTCATGTGGCAAGAAGATTACTGGCAGAAATACAAGTTTATTTGAAAAGAGAACACATGGTTTTCACAGTGTTTTTCATGTCAAACTCCCAGGGTGCTTTTCAAGGGTTACCTGATTATCTGAGACATAAAAGGAAATGTTCTGCCCGGAGCTACAGAGTCCTATAACTGGCTCAGTTCTTGTCTAAATCCAGTGTGTTGTAGAAAGTACCAAGTCCTTGTTCAAGGACCTGGCTGAGTGTAGTGTGAGAGGATGAAGGTGACTGAGAGTTGGTATATGATGTGACTTAGTCCGTTCCAGGCTACCTGGTCATTTGAGGATTTCATTGTCCTTCATTAGTGATTCTCCTCTTAGATGGAACAATAGCAGGATTGTGCTATGTCAGAGCAGAAAGTGTAGGGCAAAAATTCTAGAAAAGCAGCAAATTCTGGATTGCCATCAGGCAATCCACTGAGTTCAGACACCCCTATTATTCAGAGTATCTGAACCAGATATACATCTTTCTGAAGTCACAAAATGCCTTTGTTTATGACCCATGTGCACCCAGAGTGTTGCTGAACAGCATTGTAGCAATAGTATGTCATAGATATAAAATACGATAGTGCTGGCTGCAGTTCAGTGCCGAGAGATGATCTGTAGCAAGGGGTACTGATAGGGAATGGGAACAAATTAAGAAAACACTCATCAGTCTTCTCTTTTATCATTCTGGAATTGCTGTATTCCTGGTCTGAGTCATAGATGCAGAAGTCAAGTAGGGAATTGCTCCAAAAAAATAGTGCTATGCTGAGCTCCTCTTCTACCCATAGCTCTTTAAACTGCTTATCTGATTTGATTCCTAAGAATCAAGTCTAAAAGAAAACACTCCCAAACTGATTGTGAACTAATGTAAAAAAGAATAAGTCATATTTTTATCATGCAAGTTCTGATTCTGGACAATTTTATGCCCTTGGGGTTGGAGAGGCATAACCTGGGCACTATGGTTGACTGGGAGCAGCACTATGTTGATATCTAGAGATGGTGATGTTCTAATATATGCAATGGATATGTCTATAGCTTCAGGCAAATCATATACCTCTGTATGTATGAATTTCTCCATCTGAAGATATTATGATGGTGTGTAGAAGGGATATATATTCTACTTTGTCAGAATTATTTAATGAACATACCACCAAAGCAGTGTCTGTTCTAATGATCAGGTTTCTTGCCTTCCTCCCTGTCTTCCATCCTTCTTTCTTCCTTTCTTTTTCTTAAGAAGTTCTGCTACAGGCCCTTGGAAATATTTTTCTATTGGCTAAACAAAAGGGCATCAACAAACAGAACTTCAGACATATCAATTCTATTGGTTGCCCTGTTTGCCTTGGGTGCAATTAAATAACTGAAATTATTCAGCCTTAAGAAATGCTACTGTTTTTGTGTGTGTTTAAACCTTTCCAGACTCTGTTGCAAAACCTCTATAAAGGGGGAAGAAAAAGGCTTAAAATTCAACTTAGTCTATACAGTGACCTACCTAAAGGGGAAGGAATTAATCCTATATATCAACAGAATAATTGAACACATACGCAAACAGATTACAGGGCTCCTAATTGAGAGCAGACACTAACTGCTGTTCTTTAGAATGAATTATTTTATTCTAGAAGGACAAAGAACCATTTCTAGTCTGACTTCATACAGTGTGGAGTGGTGTAGGAAAATAGAAAATTCTCGGGCAGTCCTTGCTTGTAGCAGGAGGTAAGGTAAGAAGTCAGCAGATAGTATTTGTGGATGAACCCTTTAGGACGAGGGCATTGATCCCATTATTGTTTAGTCAGTCTGCTGGGAAGATGGGAGAATGGGAAATGAGACCATATTCTTTTGCTCCAGGGTTCTCTTTCAGGTTTCGCTGCAAGCCTAGTATGAAACTGGATAACACAGAGATTAGCAAAAAGAGACAAAAAGCATATTACTGCTGTTCAATATGTCATTAGTGATGCAATAATAAACAAAATAAAGATTAAACCAGAGCAGTTTTATAAGACACTGGGGTTTTTTTGGCAACCTGGATCCATACATAGAGATGTCAGTCTTGGGTTGGTTTGTTTTTAATAATACACCTAAAGAAACAAAAGTTTTGTAGCTATTAAGGAAGGAAGCTATCTACAACAACAGACTGGGTGTGGGGGGAAGCATTGCCTCTGAAAACCATTTTGGGGTAGTAGAGGACAAAGAAATTAACATGGCAGTCAATGTGAAACTGCAAAAGACACTACTGCAATCTCTTGGCATGCATATTGAAAGCATTATGCAGGAGAAAAATGTAAATTGTTAAATAATATGTAAATTATTAAAGCATCTGAAAAGTTTAAAAACTTGTTGAAGGGAGCCCTAAAAATGAAGTAATGATTGGAGACACATGCCTTACATTGAGAAGCTTAAAAAGTACAGTCTGTACAAGTATAAAAAAAAAAAAAATGAGAAGTGCCACCTTATAAGTGTTAAGTAAGTGTTCATAAGGAGAAAATGCCAGGTTTGCAACAGCTCTGTAAAGTAGCTGAGAATGCCATAACAAGAAGCAGTGGCTGGGAGCTTAAGCCAATGTTAATTTTAAACACAAGAAGTGATATTTTCTTTAACAGTGATATTGATTAACCGGGGAAAAATTTCCTCAAGAAATGGTAAATTTTTCATCTCCAGGACTTTCCAGAAGACAAGCTCTGTCTAGATGTATTTACCCAAATCCCTGATATGTGGAGAATTATAAGCATCTAAGATATATGGAAAGTTAGACTAGATGATTTTAGGGTTGCTTCTCGCCTTAAATTCTAATAATTCCTTTTATTTCAAACAGGTAGTGAACACAAACTCAGTATAGGTGAGAACAGGGGTGGAGGAGAAGGGTAAGGAGAAAAAAGGCAGGCAGGAACAGCTACGCTTAAACAAGATCACAACTTATCATGTAAGATCATCACCTTCTGCCAAAATGGTAATAAAGAGATAAAGCCCATTTTGTCCTTGTCCTTCTACCCTGGCTAAAGCCAGAGGTGGAGAACACCCTATATGCTGAGTAGGCTGTCAATGCTATGATAGTCAACTGGAGAGCTATTAAGTCAGTAGAAAAAACATCTGTGCCTCATTAAATTGTTCTCTGTATGTTGCAGCTGAAACTGTTTTGCTCTTTGTGCTACCACTGCAGTGTATCCTCTCTTGTTCTATAAAATGGAGACCAGTTCATTTAACTCTAAACTAGACACCTATATGTGGACAGAAGAATCATATCTTGACCTCCATTTGCTGAAGTGACAAAGGTTAATGATAATCTAGAAATCTCGTTTATGTACACCTATTCTATAACTTTATAGAAGGCATCTAACATTAGTTCAGATGAAACCAAGATTTAGTTTCTTATCTGGTATGTTAACTCTGGTATGACCACAGATTGTCAAGGAAGGAGCTACAGATGTCATCTATCTGGACTTCTGTAAGGCCTTTGACATGGTCCCCCCCGATATCCTTCTCTCTAAATTGGAAGGATATGGATTTGATGGGTGGACTGTTTGGTGGATAAGGAGTTGCCTGGATGGTCGCATCCAGAGGGTAATGGTCAATGGCTCGATGTCCAGATGGAGGTAAGTAACAAGTGGTGTCCCTCAGGGGTCCCTACTGGGGCCAGTGCTGTTCAATATCTTCATCAATGACATAGACAGCAGGATCGAGTGCACCCTCAGCAAGTTTGCAGATGACACCAAGCTGAGTGGTGCAGTTGACATGCCTGAAGGACGGGATGTCATCCAGAGGGACCTGGACAAGCTGGAGAAATGGGCCTGTGTGAACCTCATGAGGTTCAACAGGGACAAGTGCAAGGTCCTGCACTTGGGTTGGGGCAATCTGCGGTACCAATACAGGCTGGGGGATGAAGGGATTGAGAGCAGCCCTGAGGAGAAGGACTTGGGGGTACTGATAGATGAAAAACCGGACATGAGCTGGCAATGTGCTCTCACAGCCCAGAAAGCCAACCGTATCCTGGGCTGCATCAAAAGCAGCGTGGCCAGCAGGGCGAGGGAGGGGATTCTGCCCCTCTGCTCCGCTCTGGTGAGACCCTACCTGGAGTACTGCGTCCAGCTCTGGTGCCCTCAGCACAGGAAGGACACGGACCTGTTAGACCAAGTCCAGAGGAGGGCCACAGAAATATCAGAGGGCTGGAACACCTCTGCTATGAGGAAAGGCTGAAAGAGCTGGGGTTGTTCAGCCTGGAGAAGAGAAGGCTGCAGGGAGACCTTATTGCAGCCTTTCAGTACTTGAAGGGGGCTTATAAGAAAGATGGGGACAGACTTTTTAGCAGGGCCAATAATGATAGGACAAGGGGTAATGGTTATAAACTAAAAGAGAGTAGATTCAGACTAGATATAAGGAAGAAATTTTTTACAATGAGGGTGGTGAAACACTGGAACAGGTTGCCCAGAGAGGTGGTAGATGCCCCATCCTTGGAAACATTCAAGGCTAGGCTGGACGGGGCTCTAAGCAACCTGATCTAGTTGTGGATGTCCCTGCCAATTGCAGCAGGGATGGACTAGATGATCTTTAATGGTTCCTTCCATCCCAAAGCATTCTATGATTCTATGACTGTCAGTCGTATGAGGTGTTTTGCTTATACAAATTCTTTGAATTACTTATGTGCACCTTCCTGGCTTGATAATCACATATGCAGTCACTTCCTACAACATGGCACCAAATAGCAACAACCTACATATAAAAAAGAGAATAAATCAAGTGAAGAATTTCTTGTCTCTGTTCAGGTAGTATATTGTGCAAGAACTGGTTGCACAGTACACTACCGGTTGAAATACACATCATCACAGGCCTCTGTCCTGACTCTTTCTGGATATTGGCTAGTGGATTATAACACTATCTTGAGTTTTAGTGCCTGGGGTTAAGACAACTAGTGTCTGCTGTCCCATAACTCTTACATGCTCCTTTACCTCACATGTTAAAGGTATCTGCCTTGAAAGTTACAGAATTTAGGATTCTAGGCACAACTCTGTGTATGACAGAGAGAAAACATCCTGGTTTATCAGAGAGTGGATTCGCTACTGCAGGACCCGCCCATTGAAATAACTCTTATTCAGGATAAAGTGGAAGCAAATTTTAGATAAGATTTATCATTTCTGATCCATAATATTTGATGATTTTCTTTTCTAGTGGCGTTATTTTGATGTGATCTGTTGCTGTGACTGGGGATGGGGTTCCATACCTGCAGAGCACAAACCAAAAGAAGGCTGCTGCAGTGCCAGGGACCTGTGCCCTCTTTTGTGCAGGAGCCCATAGAACAATGTATTGAGCTAGTCACTAGTCACTCTTTCTTGAGATCAGTTCTCTGCGCAAATATGTGAACACCAGCACAGGTATAAGGGAGAAAGACACACTTGAGACAGCCCACGTTTTGATTGGATCATGTTGCTGTAGAATTTCTCAATCAGCTTATTCTTCTCAGTATTTCAAAATCCTTCATAATGTTTTCTCATCTGTAAAGGTAAAATCCCATCTTTTCCTTCCTGTATTTCAAAGTGTAGGTTAGTCAAATTGCTCTGGCTTTTGGAGTAGTTAACTGTTTCATTTTTTTTTTTTAACAAAGGACTAAATGCTGCATCAGCCTTGATGCGTAGCAGATTCAAAAATAAGGAAGACAACAGAACAAGCAAGAGTGAAGAAACTCCCTGTGGGAGACATTTTATGTAGGAATGTTTGTGGTAGGTGAGTTGCCTAGGATTTTTGAACAGGTTTTTGCATCAGTAGTGATGTCTGTGCTGCCTTGGTTGCATTTGAAGCTAGATCAGGTAAAGAAGCTGGAAGACACAGCAGTGACATCAGTTTAAAATGCTCTAGTAGGATAACATTTTCAGTTACTCAGAGAGAAAAACAGCTGTATTTGCTGTCAGCTTAATAGTTCAGCTGTTTGAAAGTGCAATACACACAGAGCAGAGATGTGGAAGTCCTAGGACTATGCGGCCTGTGTTCAGAGCCATGATGCATTTTGCAGATTGTTTGTTTTGTATCCCCACTGAAAGGCAGAATGCAGTGGGTTTCAAGTTCCTGGCATTGATTTGAATACTTCTGTGATGTGTAAGAAAGAGGGCTCATGCATCAGTTCTGTTCAGGAAATGGCTAAACACATTAATTCCTTGCTTTTGGCGTCTTGGACAGGTCCACACTCTCTTTCACTAAGGGAATACAAAAGCCCAAGGGTCTCACCTGGATCGCAGCTGATTGCAAACTAATATATACTCGGCATGGATAATCAGGGAAGTGGGATTCTGACACAAATTAGTGTAACTGAACCCCAGAATCTCTGAGGGATTGGCCTAGATGAGTTTCCTTTCGGATAGAATCAAACTTCTTAACTCTATGCCAGAAACATGACTCTGATACAGCAAATGTAAACTCTCTCATGGGGATCTCAGACCTCTGATCTAAGTACAGGAGTTCTAATTTCAGAATTGCTGGAATTTTTCTAATTGTTGTAAATGTATTCAGAATAAATTGTCACACAATTGTTAAAAAAAGTGTCTAATAAATCAGCAAAGCTTTATATTTGCTAACATGTCACCATCTCAGGTTGAGAAAATAAAAACCAGTTTATGTTATGCTGTTATTATTTCTGAAGCAGAACTCTATTTCAAGGGAAAGCATCAGTCCAGCAAGTATGTAGGACATGGACACCAGAACTTTCCAGTGTTACAAATACAGATGAAATAATTTTATGTTTTGACTGAGAATTTTTAACAATGATTGTCTTCATATCCAGCTGATCTAATTTTCAGAAAAGCTAAACTATGAATTCTGATGGAGAGCTTAGCCATAGAGCAATAGATATCACCCATACAGAAAACTTCTTGCTGTCTACAAGGAGGACATGTCTGCTAACCATAACTCACCATATTGTGAGTCAGTGGAGAGAAGTTAGGCAGCAGCTGATGAATATCATGATTAGTTTGAATCACCTGTCCCATTCCCTTCTGCTGCTGTCTGGGAAGTTCTATTGTGGCTTCAGAATCTTGAGAAGCAGCCCAGATCATCTGCTCATTTATATACATGAATGTTTTAGTTATGGAAGAATGCAACATGTTTTATCCAAAGGTGGCAGGATTTTTGCGAAAACTCTTTTCAAAGAGTCCTTGAGTGTCTCAGAATGCAAATCATTATGTAGAGCAACACATTCTTTTCTTCCAAGGTGAATCATTAGGTTCCAGATCTTCTTGGGCAAAACTTGCTTTTTAGCTACTAGTCCTCTTTTCATGCATATTGCTTAATGCTGAACAGCATGCACTTCCTTCACCCAAGCTGTGCAAAAAAAAAAAAAAACAGAGAAGATTTGATTTTGTCTTAACAAAACACACAAACAACCGTCTATGGACACCTGCATAGTCTTTGTAACAGTTCTTGCAAGCCACGCAGTTGTATTTCTGTCAGAGAATATAACATTTCAGCAGCTGCCTCTTGTTGAAAAGTTAGTTATGAACATAAAATAAGACTGAAAATGAAAACCTGAATAGACTGCAAGAAGTAACATACTGACTCAGCTCGTTTGACTAAACATTGGTTCTGGAGGGCTCAATACATAACTACCTGGATATGATGTTTGTAATACTCAGGGAAGGAGTTTGTACTGTGGGCTTCAGGAGCTGACGGTATGGCACAGTTAAGGAAAATGTAATAAAATCAGGCAGAGGAAGAAGGCTGCATTTTTTTTCTATTGCAAGAGCTCTGTTAGCTGATAAAGTAGCATCTTCAAATGAAATTAGTGAGACTTATTGTCTGAGCCAGGGTGGAGTCAAGCCTGGGAATGAGAAGAAGGTATATAGTTTTATGGACAAACTCCCTGACATTTAAAGGTAGCAGCTGCATTCCAAGGTTGTAAAACTGGCCTCATAAAGCCTGTGCACATTTTATGCTTTGGGTCTGATTTACACCCTGATGTCAATGGCTTAGCTAAAGATGAAACTTTAGATGGGGTTAGGTTGATGTTTGTAGCAGTTTGAACAAAAACCTAGTTCAAATGGTTTGTATTTGATTGAGGTTACGACATATATGTCTTCTCTAAACAGAAATACATTGTTAAGTGTGATTATGTGCTTGTTTTATCAAGCCAATGCAAATATGTGTGGATAATACAATGTTATCCCTGCTCAACGCAAGCTAAATTTCTAGAAACAGCATTAAGCCAAAAAAGAGTGTGTGCACAAATGTTTCAGGGTATCCAAGAGAGCAGTAGCCTAAGTATCTAAATGTCACTGTAAACATCGGTGTTGTTCTCCGTGATTCGACATCACAACAGGTCTATTTACAGATAAAATCCAGCCTATCCTAAGTGCCACCCTGATATTCTTGGCCTGTACTCTGAGTGTATCTGAGATCTCTCCTGCTTCTCAGTCATTAAAAATTAGCTTTTAGATCCGTTTTCCATGTCAACAGTATGGAAATTAGCAGTTCTTAACAACCTTATTTATAGTCATATACTGAGTAATTCTTCATATCTCGAGTTCAGGTAGATAGGAATTTCCTCAAACCCTTCCTGTTTTCCACGCAGATCTCTGCTGCTACCTTGTGGTCATTTCGTGTCACTGTTGTGGAATGGCTCTCGTATCCTCACGACAAAACTGTCCTAGGATCTCAGAGTAAAAATCAAGATTGAGAGTTTCAGGTTTAAAGAAGCATTTGAGAGGTAGTCATCTGAGGTAGGCCTTTTTGTGCTGAGTCATGTTAGACATTTCATAGCTTAGCAAATTCTTTGCAGATTTTAGTGTTAAAAAATAAAGTAGACTAGATTATTGTTCTTGTCTCAGACCAAATTCATTACATTTACTTCCAAAAATAATCACTTCAAAACCAAAATCTTGAGCCTTTGCTTGGACACTGATATGCAGGATTCCTTTCTGGACGGTTATCAAATGTAGGTAGATTTATTAGTATTAGGATAATTCTCAATCATCTTATTTTTTGCATCTGTCTTTGCACTTGTAGAAATTTGTGTAAATAGGTTTCCCATTCAGGCCAACGAGTCATTGAATCTGCCCACATAAGTTGCCCTGGATGTTTTTTCTGCCTCTAGCATGGAGGCAACCTCATCCATACAGTTTTCCTGGCCCAGTGGGAAGAAAGAAATACAAGTTTTGTGCAAAATACGTGTACTTCCGTGAAACTCTGAAGTTAAGATTTTGCAGTTCTGAGAAGTTCACATCCATCTATCTGTATCTGGTACTTTTTCCATCTGGAATCAGATTTGCTGCCATTTCAATGTTGGGCTTGTTTTCTCAGCGACAGCAACACTAAGTCTTTGGTGGAAAAAAAAAAAAAAAAAAAGAAAAGAAATAAAACCAAAACCCCAAACAAATTAAAGCACTGCAATAATAAGCTGGTCAATACATGTATCCTGCTACTCTTCCCCCAGCAAAATTGATGCTGCTCAGCTCTGTGTCCTGGACAAAATTATATGTTTACCTTTTGCAGGCAACTAACACATCTGTCAGCACTGTTCTTAACTAAACTATTAGCCAAATCAATCCCAGCTGGGTATCATGAGGCAGAGGTTTGGATAAGAGATCTGTGAATGAAGTGGCACCACTTCCAAGAACACCACTGAAGTGCTGTGTAGAAAGATGCAACTTTTGTACCAAAAGGAGCAGATCCTTTGTTCACATAAAAGCAAGGCTGGGCTATGCAACTTTAGGGGCCTGAAGTTCTGTCATTGTTTAAATACTGTGACATTGTTACAGTATTTAAACAAACATACATGGAATGATAGCCTCAAAATCTGGAAAGGTTATCTGAGAGTCAACCTAAAATAATTAGTGACCAACCTTCAGGCTGCCGTTATCGCTGTCTGTATAACTCTACCTTTGTCTTAATTTTGTTTGTACCTGTGCCTAATGTGCTCTTCTTTATTCTCAGCAGGCCATTCATGATGCCTAAGATGAATTTTTAAAGCCTACCATTAAAAATTTGTGAAGATGAAGTAAATGTAATATCCCTTAATTAAAACATTAATGAAACTTCTTTAATATATATTATACATTATTTGGAATAATTTTTAAAGCAGGTGCTCATCACCTCATTGCATATGTGCACATAAGGCTGGATAGTTATACAGATCTGATGAACTTGTCTAACAGGACTCTGGAAGAGCGTGTGTGTTGATGTAAGGTGTCCAGGAATTAAGAAATTACTTTATTACAGAAACTTATTTTTAACATGCTAAATTTTGCTCCAAAGGGTTTCATCTATCCACAGGAAAATAGAAGCCCATGATTGGAAAAGGTAAAAACACATGGTTTATGAGCTAGGGTTCTTCAGGATTTCTATTCCCACAGTCATTTTAGAAGCAGCAGAAAGGCTGGTGAAAATTTTCACCCTTCAGTGAGCAGGGAAAATGACCTGATCAATCTTTAGACATGCAACTGTTCAGAAAAGTCATTTGGCTGATGACAGGATTTCTTGCTGCTTCCTCCTCTGAGAAATATGTATGTTATGAAAGCAAGTGGCCTGTTTATTATTTACATGCTAAATAGTCCATTTTCACAATTTTCTTTCCCTTTGACATGGTGGTCTAACTTTTCCAGTTAGGCCGGCTAGCCTAACAGCCCTAAATACAACTGTATTTGTTGAGGTAATTTTGAAATACAAAGAAAAAGACAAGCTTGAATCAAATATTATCTTTTCTTATCTAGATAACTAGGTAGAAACAATCCACTTGCTCAATGAAGTGAACCATTTTGAAACATTTTAAGTGAGAAGTCTTTCTTCCTACTCATTGTTACATGTCTGAATAATGTTTTGGAAAAAAAAATAGAAGGGAAACTAAAAATCTGCCATTTGGGAATTCAAGGCTAAGTCCCACATCTGGAATGGAAGTAGCCTATGACTCACTTCAGGCCAGGGACTGACTAACTAGGTGACAGCTCTGCAGCAAGACTTCCAAGTTGAATGTGCGTCAGCAGTGTAGTATGCCTTTGCAACAATGCCATTTAACTACTTCCTTTGGTGTATTAGGAAAAGCACAGCCATCAGGGCAAGAGAAGTGATTATTTGCCTCGGCTCATATGAGGTTGCATCTAGAAAAAAGTCTTAGGTTGAGCTCTGCAGTATAAGAGAGATGATGATGAAGTGGAGTTAAGTACAGTTAACAATCAGTATGATACTCAGGGTGCTGGAGCACATGACATATGAGGAGAGGCTGAGGATGGCTAGTTTGTTCAGCTTGGAGAAGCCTGGGATAGATATAATTACTATCGTCCAATACCCATGGGGGGAGGAGAAAAAGGAGTCAAACTCTTCTCAGAACAACGCAGTGAAAGAGAGAGGCAACAGGAACAGGTTGCATTAAGGGGAATTCTGATAGGACATAAGGAAAAATTTCTCCTCCTGAGGGTGGTTCAGGCTCAGCACTAGAAAAGGTATCCAGAGAGCCTGGGGAATCTAGGTTCTTTGAGATGTTCAGAATTCACCTGAACAGCCTGATCTGGCTTTGGAGTTAATCCTGCTCTGGGCAGGGGTTTGGGAGTAGAAAGTTCCAGAGTAGAAACTACCAGAGGTCCCTTCTCACCTAAATATTTGTATAATTGCAACTAGATTAAATTTCTTCTTCCCCTCCTCCCCCTTGAATCTTGTCTCTAAAATGATTATTTTTTTGAGTTAACAAAAGCCCAATTTTGAGAATGGTTAAAAAATTATTATTTCAGTAAAGAAATGTTTAACATATTTTGATTAAAAATATAATGAAGCGTATCAAAGTACCACTTGCCTGGTACTTCCATGCTCCAAAATACTATTGCTAATCTGTAGTGAAGTTCCAGTCAATGGAGGAAGAGAAGAGGGAGAAACTCCCTGCTTTTGTGTCCTTCCTACCTTTCAAGAGAGGAATTAATCTCAGCTCATGCCTCCCTAGATTTATTCTCATTCTTCCCAGACATGTTTGATTGATTGTGTTACCTGCCAATTATTCATATTAAGATGACTCAAGCAATGGCGTTCTGTCACTTCTCTTGGAAGCACATACCAGTATAAAGTCTTCTTATTGTTTCATTATTAATCCTTCTCATGTTTGAATCTCTGAGAACAACGTCTCCTTAGTTGTGTTCACTGCTCTTCTCTACATGCCTTGGAGTCTGTCCATAGAATAAGGTAGTTTCCAAAACTGTTTACACAAAGACCATCTGAATGATGCAAAGGCTAGTCCAAATATGTTTTGGGTAGAAGAGAAAAAAATTCACTAAAAAAATTATAGGAGGTGAGCCTGTATTTCGCTTTTCAAAGCATGATGGATTGTTCTTTGGACTGTATTTCATGCACTATATCATTCAGTGCTCAGAGTATTCTAAATGAGGTATTTTGGCTCCGAGTTATGCAGAGAATATAGAGGCCCTTACACGGGTTTAAAGCACTTTGATGTTTCCTTCTCTGGAATATGGATGATAAGAGATCACACAAGGTCATAAAATTCAGCTGTTCTGCTGCCTTCTAGATCATTTTGTCTCCCAGTTTGAAAGTGAAGAATTTCCTTCAAATGTAATTTGTGAGCAGCCTTTCTAGGTACCTTGTAGATACTGTTAATCTGTTTCACTTCGATAGTTTCCCCATTTTGTCTTTTCTGATACAAACAGCTTGTAACATTTTGGAAAGTGCTCACAATTTAATTGGTTTCTCATTACTTTCTCCCATGTAAACACACTGTGCAAGAGAAAGGGGCTAAACTTCAAAGACGTTTCCCCAGGCTTCTAGATTATCCTTTCAATCCCCTTTCATGCCTGCCCACTAGCAGGAGACACTGCCAGTTAGGAGCATAATCACTGGTTATCTTAGAACCTTGTAACCAACAACCTAACTGGGGCCATAGAGAGAGCAAGGGCAGAAAGAAAAACTCCCAGCTGAACCACCTCATTAGGATGCATGCTGGGACACATCTCAGCTGCAGAATATTTCCTTTTCAACTTGGTTGTGCTTTGGCTAGAATATGCCTTCTTTGGCTGAGCTAACTCAGTAACAGAAACTATGAGTTTAGACATGAGCTTTGCATTTTTAACAGTGTGGTCAGATTTGCCATTTTACTGCTTCTTCACCAACCAAGGCATCTTGATATCCCAAATAAATTCTCACTGAGAATTAATAGACATGTTTTGTCTCCTATTTGTTACTGTCTCTACAGTTCTTCAGGTTCTATTTGTACTGTAAGCTGTACAGTGATGTTTTTATGCACTGTAACTGGTATCTGTATCTGTTTGCTTCTATTTCTGCTCCCCACATTACTTTTCATAGCACAAACATATACACCCACTTACTTCTTACAAGTATTCTTGTCACTGAAGCCTGGGCAAGGAAATGCAACTTACATATAAGTCAGAAGGTAGTAAAGTAAGTGCCCAATGCTCTAGACCTTGCTATTAGGCAGAGAAACAATGGACTAAAGAGGTACAGAAAAGCCTTTTCTTTTAAAGATCCCAGTACTTTTCAGTACTTTCAAGAAGGATGTGTTCATGCGATTGCATGACTTATGCAGACACACAAACTATTTATTTTTGCGCCTTTTAATGGAAGATGTGCTAGTGCTATTTATATTCTCTCTTTGTGTATTTATATAATACTTATATGTATAAAGTTAGCTGCTATATGCTATGCAGATATACGCAAGTGCATATGTTAATATATGCTTTATTTAACAAATATGTTACATGTATATATTTATACATATACATATTTATACATATACATTAGCATACGGTTTTCATTAAAAAGGTATAACCAGAAGAATAGAGTGCTGTAAATATATAAGTATTTCTTGGGTGTAGATAAAGCAATAGAAATTGTTATGGTGTCCTGAAAGAACACAGAGAACTAAACAATTAGGCAAAACAGGAAGATTCGGGTAGGATGATAAGAGATCCTCCTGCACAATTGCAGCTCCATAAGGCTACAAAACAGTTACCTCAAGCACAGAAGCCCAATCATTTGGAATCTAAATGATTTAGACTTCAGAAATGGCAGAAAGTGTGATTTTGGACTATCCAGGGTAGATCACAATGAAATGACATTGCAGACTTTCATGTATATTTTCTTCTGACAGAAATGATTTTTTCAAGCTTGACTTTTGAACATTTTTTTATTTCCTGCAACTCCATGTTCAAATATTTAATTATTCTGTAATCAGCCTCCAGTTTCTTTCCTTATATATAGTTCAGACTTAATCTTTCATAAAGGCTTCAAATTCACTTCAACCTCAAAGATTTATGAGTTTCATTTCTAAAACTCCTAATTGATTGGTCTGTAATGAGATTCAGACCTCCCACCTTATTCTCTGGCTTTTGGGGGACAGAAGAACTTCTACAATCCCCTTTGGAGGTAGCAACTTTTTGCTTAAGTATGGCAAAGCAGACCATCTGCTGAGTGGGTCTAGAGAATATTAATCAGAGAGGAAAGCCTTCTCATTATCTTTGTGTCTTCACAGAAAATTGCAGATGAAGTGGTCTGTTGTGAAGACTGGGAATTCATTTTCAGGAGGTGAATTAGTTTTGGACTGTATTAGTTTTGCAGTGATTTTACAATGTTCTCAGAGACTTCTTAGAGTCAATTCTGGAGAGAGTGTAAAAGCAACCTGAACAGCAGAGCCAGTTGGCTGTTGTCAGCTCTCTAATTTCTCACTCTCATCTTTTAGATGTATAGTAACCTACAGTGTTCCTTGGGCCATCTCCCTCCCTTGGATTTCAGCCAGCAGCCTCAAGGTTTTTTGTGTGCTCAAGACTTCTTCTGCCCAGGGCATCTCCTGTATATCTGCACCTGGGATAGAAGAATGCTTTGGACATTTCCCTGACCAGAAACTGTCCAGAGCAGATGCTATATGGTGAACAGCTATTATATGGTGACTCACTCTTGGGACTCCCATTCTCCTTTTGTAGACTGGCCATACTCCTTTTAGATATATTTTATTTTGAACAGATGAACTCCAATTGAGAACCCAGGAGACTGGAATCTCTCCCCTAAATAAACATTGCACAGAGAGAGAGAATGCAGATTTCCAGCCTACCAACTCTTTTGCAAACATTCAAGTTCAATGCCTTTAGTTCATTCTTGACTTTCTCTAGGAGTAACAACTGACAGGAAGGCATGGTGATTGTGAAGGTTTCATCAATGCTCCTGAGGAATCTGCTAAACTGAGGAACATTCAAAGATTTTGTAATAAGAAATGTCATCTGTCACCTGCCTTGTGTGAACAAACTGTTCCTTTTACAGTTAGCTCAGGCAACTAGCTACTGGTTGAAGGGGAATCCTAAAATTGTGTTTTGTGGGAGAACTGTTTCAGAATTTTCATCTTGACTCATTGAAGAATGAAAGCTATTTGTTTGTTGAACTATTATTCCATACTGCTCCTGAAGGAGAGAGCTAGTTTCTGCCATCTACATTGCTACCTATTACTAATCACTGAAGACATCATAGTCTGCATGGATAGAGAGAAGCTGTAAAGACTTCAGAGCTACCTCCTTTTCTGTGAAGTGCATGGAAACCAAGGAGAAACATGAAGGGAACATGCAAGACTTGGTAGAAGGGTTTTTCCCATCTTTTTCTGGGATACTTATGGAGGATCAGGGCTCACTTTCCACAACTGATTTAGTGTAAACGATGAGCCCTATGTCTTCTTTCAATGTTTCGTTGAGACTAGCAACCAAACACACATACATAATACCTTTTTTTCTTTGTGCATTGAGAGGCAGAGAAACAGAGGTCCTGGATTGTAGCTGCAGATGTTTATATTACCCACTGAACCATTAAGGAACTATTACAACCATTTAATTTTACCTATGTTTTTAATAAATCAAGTATTGCATTTCTGGTAAAGATAAGTAGCTGACAGCACTACCTAGTGTTATGCAGTGCCAATGAATGCTGAACAAGTGTTGACCATATATTCAAGCATACTCCATTCCTCTTTTGTATCCTTTCTGCTCTTTCTTCTTTAGTTTCTGCATGCCATTTTGCAGATGCAGGTCAGTAGACAGACGTAGCCCTTTTCCTAATTTAGTTCTTCAACTTTGTATATCTGTGGTGTAATACCTGTTGGCAAGATTTGCTGTTACCCCAACCTTGCCCTTTCAGCAGGTTTATCAGTAACTTCCGGCTTGACTTCTCAGTTTCCTAAGCACAGCCTGCTCCATTAAAAGCAGGCGGAGTGCTTTTCATTCTTTCCTTATGAAAAACATGATGCTGCATGTTGTTAGTACATTTCCTTAGGGTATCACTTTATTTTACTTTAAGTTAACAAGCTGATGAAGAAGAAGCTTCTTTCTTTTTTTTTTTTTTTCTTTTCATTTTGGCAGATTAAGCTGGCTGGTTACATACAGACAGAACCCCTGTGGCTCTCAGCATCAGAGATAATGACAATGGGCATGCAGCCAACCTTTATTTTTCTTAAAAATTATTTATTTCTGTTAACAATGACGTCTTTATTTTCAAACTTTCCAGAGGGATCATTATGCATTGTATTCAGCTGAAGCTCCCATGCTGGGATGGAGTAAGATGAAAGGTTTGAATATTTAATTAGGATTCTTTTTCTACCCGAATTTCCTGGTTAGAGCAGAGGGCTGGGAGTCAAAGAGACAGTTTTGTGTTCTGCCAATTTATTTCCATCTGTCAGAAAGAAAAGATTCAGTTACTGAATTTTGTATTATGACAAGAATCAATGATCCAGCCTGCTTGAGACTGGCTGGTGAGCTTGAAATGGGAACAGAAATCCAGAAATAATGCAGGGAATATGTGCAATTTCTGCATGGATCTCAGATGTTGCCTGCTAGAAAATGCTGAGGCCTGGCAGTATAAGGTTGGAAGGTAATTTGTCACCCTGTACAAAGTCTAGTCAAGTACAGTAAATGTGCAATTACCCTGGAATTCTAAATTACCATCTGAGTCAGAATTTTATTTCCTTTGTGACATTTTCATCAGCTCTCTAGTAATTTTAAAGCTGAAATACAGATCTGCTTATGCAAAATGTCTGACCTTTAAAAGGTGGATCGTTCATGTATATATCTTGACAGTTCTCAAAAGTGTCTGTTATCTTGAGAACAAAAACCTCTAAGCAAGTCTGTTTTGCTGATGCAGCAAAACTTGTTTCCTATAACCACTTTACTTGTTTTAGGACTATGAATGGGCAATTTTTATTGTTCCGGGATCTGGGAATCTCCCCTGATCCAGGCCTCAGATGATAATGATGTGCAAGCTATTCAGAAACTTCTTGCTTGTAAAGCCTCTGGTACTCATCAGAGAGGTAGTGCCCCTTCTTGTACTAGCCTTGGTTGGAATACTTTTGAGAACAAAACATCTGGGGTCTGCATGTTTGGATAACGGGCACAGGGCTGTAGCTGTAGCAGAGAATAAACTTCCCAGGAGGGAGTGGAAACAGCTGAATGGTGGGGATTCAGCACTGGGATGGTTAATTTATTATTGTCTCTCTAGGTGCAGTGGGGGAGACAGCCCTTCATATGCTGCCTTGTATGGCAATGTGGATGCTGCTCAGGCTCTGATAGGTAGCCCCAGAGCTTGTTCATGAAGTAATGACATCTCAGCTGTAAGCAGGTAAAAATGCTGAGCTGAAAGGACACTGTCGGGACACTCAAATGGTCCAATAATGGTCCAGATCCATGCTAAAGATTCACTCAAGATCCAAAACAGCCAGTGAAAATGACCTATTCAAGGATGTTCTATTTTATTGTCCCCTGACTCAGTTTCTTGACACCTCTGGATACTCTGCTTTCATTCCAAGAAATAAACTGTGTATGCATGCTGATCTAAAAAACCTATGTACCTGAACTGTGTACATAGGCTGACCTGAAAAAACAGAAGTTAATTTTGTCCTTGAAATATAGCCCATTTTCAACCTTTTTTCTCCATTTCTCATTCCCATTTGATTTGTCTGGATTGATAATTGAGCAAGACCACTTTGTGATAACCTCTGCAGAAATGTTCCAGTGCTGCAAGAAGCAGTATGGATTCAGAAGACGGTGCTTTTCCTATCTGAAGCTCGTTCTCACGGATGTTGTTAAACAGAGACATGCCAGAGGAATCAATGTAAGCAGTCCTGAGGAGCCTCCTCCCTGACCAAACACACTCAATGAGAGGACAATGCATCTGAAGCTCTTGGACATTCATGTAGCCCTCAGGAGCTGCAGTATTGATTCTGCTGTTTTGCCTACATTTCAGGGTGAACGTTACCTTTAACTCTGTGAATTTTTGGGGGTATGTCACATTTTTAGAGTAATTTCTTAGCAATTCTTGTGTATTGTGTGAGAATTGCATCCTTCTATTTCAGAAAAAGACCGAAAAGAAGGAGGGTATATAGTGATTTATGTGGGAAACCTAACTATGGTAATTTGCCTGTCTCTGAACAAGGTTTGTCATTTCTCTGTGCCTCAGTTTCTCTATCTGTAAAATAACATGAATTATTTCAGAGCCATAAACAAAGGCTGATGAAAATGTGGTGAAGTAACATTTCCAAGTGCTTGAGATACTCACATAGAAGCTATTACAGAAGTGTAAAAATATGAGTAGGAGCATAAATGAAATAAACAAGGTGCTAAAACACTTTAATGAGAAATGCTGAGAGTGAATATTGTTCATTCTGAGTGGCAATTCATTTCACAGTTGTAGTATCTGCCTCTGGGTCAAAACAAATTAAAGACTGCATGGATGAGAAACTAGGCCAGATCCTGTGGTCTTTCTCACAGGACAGAGACTTGTGATTTAGTCATCTGCCTTTCCTATTTCTTTCTTGCGTGAATGCCTTTCTTTCTCCTGTTCTCTCCTATAGTCTTCATGTCACGTCACGTCACGTCACATCACGTCATCTCGTCTTGTCTTGTCTCATCTTGTCTCGTCTCATCTCATGCTCCAAAGAAACGTATGACAGCTATGGAGAGCAATTTTTCAAAAAGGTCTCAGAAAATATACAAAATGTAAAGGACTGAAATTTGATAAGCAAAAGCGTAGGCTGAGTGTCAGGAAATATTTGTGATAGTACGGAACTTGTAATACAAATATTAGGCAATTAGCAGACATTTCAAAGCACTGATCACTTAAAACTAGAGCAGAAAAAGTAAAGGAGAATTATATATTTTCTAACAGTCAGTAAGGCTCTCTCTTGACACAAAATATCAGTATGGCTATCATAAAAAAAACGCGTTCTGAAATGTTGGAACACCTCTGCTGCCAGGATTTGGCAAGATAGAGAAGACGTGAGATCAGCATAGTGCCCTGTTGCAGGAGAGAATAATCTTTTCATTGTACTGTTAATCTGAATTACCCCTGAAGAGCAGAAAATTTCTGCAGGACAAATGGAAAAGAATGCAAACCCAGAACTGCTTTCATCTCCAAATTTAATTTCTGTTTTCATTTCTCCAAATTCTATAACCTGCTTTTCATATTTCTTCTCTCTATAAAGTTGGGTTATTCCCTTAGGATGTTACTGGGCTGAATTGCCATTTAATAAAAAACTGGAATAGTGCAATAAATGTGATTAGTTGATTTGTGTTAGACAATGATCTGGACACTGTATTTAGTAATTGTCAATGCCACGATCTATGAGTGTAAGCATATAAGTTTAGGAGAGAAATTTACTACTACTTTTTATTCTGGCCCTTCAATTCTTTTTCAGTCAGACATATGTGTTGTCTATATATGTATTACCTATGGTATGTATGTATGTACATTGTGTTTATATATGTATACATATGCATGTATACACTTCTATTTCCATTTCTTTCCCTATAACATTAAAATCTACTCCTACAGAAACTAGCATCATAGATCTTTCCATCCCATTGAGTTTTCAATATTCTCCTCTAAAACAGCTACTGGGTCATTGTCTAATTCCAGATTGAGAAAGCATGAAAGCTTCCAAAAGAAGGTCACTTATCTCTCCATGTACTTGCTTAATAAAAGCAACTTTTCAGAGACTTAGGCATTTTTCAGATAAAATATGCTACAGATGGTGGTCTAATCTTACTCTTGTTTACTTCACTGTAGATACAGTGACATTTCATTGGAGCAAAGGCATTTTATGTGAACTGCTTTTATGAGGAAAAAAATAATCTTTGTAAATAGAGCCGTTATAAGGCTGATGAACTCCTTTACATCCTACTCACACTATAAAATAAGACTGAAGTGGGATGTAGGCCTTGTACTGCTTCTCTGTGCATGATGAACTTCTATGTGAATGCTAAGTAAGTGCATCCACTCAGGTTCTGTTTTTCTCTGTTAATAGAGATCATAAGTAGGAGCTAAGATTATAAACAGGAGTTAAGGTTAGTATAAACTATTCCTTTCCCTTCTTGTTTGTCCTTTCTGATTGTAGTCTTAAGTCTTTTCTTTGTCATGCTTCCGCTCGTATTTCATTATATGAATGGTTCTTTCTCTCCATCCCCTAAAGCCAAGGGGGGATTGCTTCTTTCACTCTCGCACCAAAATGAAAGCCTGAAAAAAAACCCTGTTATAAATCATGCCTCTGGCTGTGTGGCTTTGCAGAAAAGGACTTGGGGCTCCTAGTGGACAGCAGGTTGAACATGAGCCAGCAATGCGCCCTTGCCACAAAGGTGGCTAATGGTATCCTGAGCTGCATTAGAAGAAGTGTTGCCAGCAGATTGAGGAAGGTGATTCTTCTCCTCTACTCGGTTCTGATGAGGTCACACCTGGAGTCCTGTGTCCAGTTCTGGGCTCCTCAGTACAAGAGAGAGATGGAGCTGGCTGCACAGAGTCCAAAAAAAGGTCACTAAGATGATTAAGGGACTGGAGCTTCTCTCCTATGAGGTGAGGCTGAGAGCTGGGGCTGTTCAACATGTACAAAAACCTGAAGGGAGGGTTTAAAGAAGGCATAGCCAGGCTCTTTTCAGTGGTGCCCAGTGACAGAACAAGAAGCAGTCAGCACAAACTGAAACACAGGAGGTTCTGTCTGAACATCAGGAAACACCTTTTTACTGTGAAGGTGATTAAGCACTGGAGCAGGTTACCCAGAGAGGCTGTGGAATCTAGTTAGCCCTGTTCTTGACAGGTTTGCTGCATTTTCAGTCATTTTGAGGCTGCAGGTCCAAAGCAGTTTCTTAGTTTTAAAATTCTTCATGGATTTGCTCGTTTTTTGTTTCTTAGGTTCTTCCTGCCCAGCCTGAAGGGCTTCTTACTCCCTCCACCTTCTCCTCTGAAGAACATACATCTTTCATTTGCATTTTCCTTTGCTCTTTGCTATGACTTGATTCTTGTCAAAATAATTTTCTCTCTTTCTCAGGCAAAACCTCTAGATTCCTCTGCTGCTTTCACCATCAGCAAATCATTTTGGAATGTTGTTGTGGGAATTTCAAATAAAGTGGCGGTGTGTAAATGGAGACATTTTTTGACACAGAGTTTTTCTGACTTTTTCATTAGTCTTGTTTAACTTAATGTTATTTCCTGCATTTCTTTTAACTGCTCTTCAGGGGAATATATTTTATCTTTTGCTGCCTGTGCTGGGAGTGAGGAAATTGTATGTTTACTCATTGAAAACAGAGCTGATATCAGAGCACAAGGCTCCTTGGGTAAGAACTGTTCAATAACCTCCTTCAGTTTTCCTTAAATAATGTGCTATTAAACAGTGTATCCCATTTTCCCAAACTGTTTCTGACTGCCGTCACTTCACTTTAAGAGTGCTCAAATATGAGGTTCAAACAGTCAAGTGAAAAGCAGTGAAGAGGGATCGTCATGAATCATACAAAGTATATGGGTCTTCCATAAGAATATGGTCTATGTCAAGGTTTCTGAAGACAATCTGTAGGTCAACAATGGACAGCTGATCTCTCCAGTTTTCAGAAGTCTAAGTTCTGTCGATGTCCTTTGTGAAAGAAACACGTTAATATTAGTTTCAGCAAAGTCTGTTGCCTGTGACAAGGCAAAACACTGTAGGGATGTGCATATGAAAAGTTATGCCCAAGACTGGGATTTCAAAGATATAAACAATACCAACTGAAAGCTAGGGGGAGAAAACAATCTGCTCTGGAGAGGTTGTAGTCCTGGAGCTACCTAGACAGAGAAATGCTCAATTCCAAACTGACTATTCCTAAATCAGAAAGGAAAGAGGCTCTTGTACTGGTAACCTATCTCATTTCACTTCATGTCAGCAGCAAACTACCTTTTTGATGATTTTTTTATATATTGAAGGCCTCTACTTGGCAGCTGCTATCCTTAGGTTTTAAAGTGGATGTGTTTGTAGTGCACTGAGGGGCTGCAGGTTGCTAACAAATTGCTTTCTCTTACTGAAGCTGAGTAGGGACTACCTAAGAGTCTGTCATAGCTAGGAGATGAGGTTTTTTTATCTTATTGTTTCACAGAAGATCTCATTTTCTGTCTGACCTCTACAGGTAACACTGTTCCCCATATCCTGGTTCTTCAACCCAACAAGACCTTTGCCTGACGGATCTACAATCTTATCCTCTCTTATGAAAGGAATAACATGGGGCAGGAAGCCCTGGACCAGATTCCTATCAATAAGGGACTCACTCCATTCAAGCTAGCAGGGATAAAAGGCAACACAATAGTGAGTATGTGAATAGTGTTCAGATTACCTAAAGCTGTTGTCACTGTACCACCTCCTGAACTGAAGGAGTCAATGGATTACCTGTGTATGGGACCATTTAGATGCAGAAATGCCGCTGCCCAAGGTAAAATGTGATAAGATTGGGCCTGTGCTAATCCAGAGAGAACTTCTCAACTCCTGCATCATCAACAAGTTATCATACGGTGTATCAGAGCACTATTCTGGTCAGTAGTGACTTAAGAGACAAAACATCTATTATCATCACCTAACATTACAGCAAGGACTTGGGTCAGTCCTGGCTGAGGGAAAAGAGGACCTCTGTTAAACTGGTAATTCTTGTAACATGTGGGGATTTTTGGAAGACTTTCCACCCTGTTGGTGACCCAGATCAGCTTACTTAGCTTGAGAACCTGGTAACACCAGAAACTGAAAATCCATTCTCCCTTCGCAGGAGAACAAGGCAGTTGGGAAATCTGGGGAGACTATAAGGGAGATTGATTTGAGTAAATGTTTTTATTGCTTCAGCTGTTCCCATCTCATTAATTAGATGTTTGAACACCTCATGCAGAAAAGAGAACATGTCCAGTGGAATTTTGGCCCTTAGACCTCCACCTTGTGTGACCTCACCGAGATTGACTCATGGGAAGATGGCCATTCTCTCTTGGAACTTACCATCACCTCAAGCAAGAAAGAAGTGTATTATTTGATCGCTAACTCCTTCTTTCACTGAGAAAGTTTTGCACGCTTTCTAAATAACCCAAAATATTAGAATTGTCTGTATGTTGAAAGCCAGGAGTGCAGCTGTTACAGTGGAACATCACAGTTGGCATAACCTCAGAGGAATTTGGGCTGCAGACATAATGGAGTGATCCAACAGCTTCACCCTAGCTTTCTCAGGTCACAATAACAAGGCAGCATAGGCTTCAGTATGTCCTAGAAGCACATTTGGAGTTCCTGAATAAGCTTTTATGGCCTGCGCTGAAACTCAGCACGACACTGCAATAGATTGCCCATTATTCAGGGAGCCACAGTTAAGGGCATTGCGTATGCCTGTCTAAGTAATATTTCTCATAGTTATAGTGTGTGGAAGAAGTAGCACTTCCTCCTGGCAAACTTTAAATCTTACAACACTGTCCAAAACTTTAAGGCATTCTAAAGCTGGCTGCTTCCAGTTCTGGGGACATTTAGGTTACATGATGTGGTCAAGGTAAGGGACAGGTCCCCACTACGTGGACTAGCTAAACAAGTGGCTATTATGTGATTCTGTATTAGCCTGCCTTTTTTATTTAAAATCTCTTCCCTCATTCTCTTCTTGCTCTTGTGTATGAAAGGTATGTAAAGGTGTTAATGGAGCTCTCTGCTTATCAATACCTTTCAGAAACTGACAATTTATTTCCATTTTATGGATGAGGAAACAGTCATAGAAGAGAAGAAGCTAGCACTTTGAAAACTGCTTGTGATTTTTAGTGCCCCAGTTCAATGGACAATATGAAGTATCTGTGGTCATATTCTGCAAAATAGGCATCCACAATTCCAGGTAAACTCTTTGGTACTTCAAATGCCCAGAACCTCTGAAAATCATTCTCTACTAGGTTGTCTACAACTGTGAACCTGACTGTGAGATGATCAGGTAGCCATCTTTTGTTAGCAGTTGAGACCTAAATCAGTTTTCTTTATACTTAAGTCATGCTCAGTTCTCTAGGCTGCAGCTTCATAACACTGAGAACTATGACAGAAGCTATTTGTTTGTGTTGGTCACCACTGGGCCTGCTTAAATGGAGCCTTACAGCCATATCCTGGTCAGTTTCTAACGTAGTGAGATCTCTTTCAGGAATTTTATGTGACTCCTGAGGAGAGCCTCTGGCTGGTGGAGGAACTGGTCACAGTGACAGGTGCTATAATAATATTGATCTTGGAGGTCAGTGAAAACAGTTTACGTTTATAGTATTTCCTCAGTTTGCAAGTTGACTGAACACAAATGTAAACAGTGTATACCTCTTAGATTCCAGGTATCTTTAGAGTCGGAGCAACCAAATACTTTGGGCAAACCATCTTGGGAGGACCTCTCCACATCATCATATAAGGTCCCACTCTTCCAGATTTCAGAGAGATTTTGTCTCTTTTTTGTTTTGGTTTTGTTTTGTTTTGTTCTAGATTGCTACCTGAAAACCATTTAAGGAATATTTTTCCTTTAATTAGGAAGTCATTCTAAGGGGAAAAACTGGATGATAGGAATTGTTTATATTGCTCATTGGGTAATGTGAAAGAAGTCACATCTGTTCCACTAACAATGGCAAGAATGGATGAATGTGTTCACTCCACAGAACGTCACATAAACAAGGCACAGGAGACTAGCAGAAATTCCTATTGGAATTTACAGTCTTGAGGGATATAGGCCAAGTGAAGAGCAGAGTCAGGACTCTGAATTTTAGGAGAGCAAACTTTTAGTTTTTTAAGGAATTAATGGATGGAACCCCCTGGGAAACTGCCCTCAGGGTTAAAGGAGCTGAACAGAGCTGGCAGCTCTTCAAGGGCATTTTTCTTGGAGTGCAAAACTCTGGATTCCCATGTGTAAGAAATCAGGCAAGAAGGGCAGGAGACCAGCATGGCTCAGTAAGGACCTCCTGGTCAAACTAAAGTATAAGGAAACACACAGGCGGTGGAACCAGGAACGTGTATCCTGGGAAGAATATAGAGACACTACCCAAATGTGTAGGGATGGGACCAGCAAAACTAAGGCATAGCTGGAGCTGAATTTGGCAAGGGATGAAAAGAATAATAAGAAGGGCTTCTACAGGTACATTGGCCCAGGAAAGGAAGTGATTGAGTGCACCCTCAGCAAGTTTGCAAATGACACCAAGCTGAGTGGTACAGCTGATGTGCTTGAGGGGAGAGATGCCATCCAGAGGGACCTGGACAGGCTTGAGGAGTGGGTCCATGTGAACATTGTAAAATTCAACAAGGCCAAGTGCAAGGTCCTACACCTGGGTTGGGGCAGTCACCGGGATCAGTGCAGACTGGGGCATGAACAGATTGAGAACAGCCCTGTGGAGAAGGACTTGAGGATACTGGTGGATGAGAAATTGTATGTCAGCTGGCCATGTGTGCTTGCAGCCCAGATATCCTGGGCTGCATCAAGAGAAGTGTGGCCAGCAGGTCGAGGGAGGTGACTGTGGCCCTCTGCTCTCGTGAAACCCCACCTGGACTACTGCTTCTAGTTCTGCGGTCCCCAGAAAGACATGAACCTATTAGAGCAGGTCCAGAGGAGGGTCACAAAAATGACCAGTGGGCTGGAACACCTCTTATAAGAAAGGCTGAGAGATCTGGGGTTGTTCAGCCTGGAGGAGAGAAGCCTCCAGGGAGACCTTCTTGTGGTCTTTCAATATATAAAGGGGGCTTACAAGAAAGATGGAGAGAGACTTTTTACCAAGGCCTGTAGTGACAGGACTAGGGACAATGGTTTTAAACTGAAAGAGGGTAGGTTTAGATTGGCTATACGAAGAAATTGTTTACAGTGAGGTTGGGGAGACACTGGAACAACTTGCCCAGAGAAGTTGTGGTTGCCTCATCCCTGGAAGCATTCAAAGTCAGGTTGGATGGGGCTTTGAGCAAGCTGATCTAGTGAAAGATGCCCCTGCTTATGTCAGGGGTGTTGGACTAGATGATCTTCGAAGGTCCTTTCCAACCCAAACCATTCTATGATTCTGTGATTCTATGATATGGTGCTTGAAATTGAGGGAACAGAGCTAGTTTTTGAATTGGAAACAACAGTGGCAGAATTAGAAAGAGAACATTATCAGTAAGGGAGAAGTAAGTTTCTTCAAATGGCACAAGCTAAAGGCAATCGTTTTCAATGGTCAGCATGGCAGAGAGAGTCACTAAGTTGGAACAGAGTATCAGACTACTGGATCTGGTTTCCATGTCTGGATTGGTGGAATGGTTTAGCTTCTGGCCCATAGGTAACAATAAGAGGTGACACTTTCGGAAAAGCATGCCATTTCTCCTTTATTGGGGAAAACATTCTAAAAATAATGTTTTAAAAGTTCTGGATTTGCATAAATAAAAATGCTGACTGTGATAGTGCTATAATAAGTCTATTGATGTTTATGATTCAGGGCATAAATAGAACAACAATTTGATGGAGCAGGAAACAGTCTTATAGCCACCTCTCCTACAAACACTTCAACATGTTGATTTAGAGCATCAAGTCATTCTGCTGTCAGCACATTAATGATCTCCCACTGGATCATTTGGATGGTACTTTTCATCCTCAGAGCAAAAAATATTCAGTATGGTATTCACTGATACACTACAAACCTGGAGAAAATGAAATTAGTTCTCCAGTTTGCATTCATGGGATTAGGGACAAATCTATAGTTCGTTTTGCCTATGCTGCCATCTAGCCAGATGATCAAACAAGACAGAGGAGATCCAGGAACGGACCCTTGATTCGACTTGGTATGCCAAAAAGTGAAAAAGCAGGGTAGATTCATGACTAGGATATTAAGGATAGCATTACTTAAGAATTTAAAAGTAGTTCAGTATTGTGGGATCTTGACTATGATGGATCAATTTGAAAAGAGGACTGGAAGGGGTGCAGGTTTTTTTTTTTATTTCTATCATCACATTAAAAGACTAGATGATTCGCATGGTAAGTTCCTGTGTGAACGGGATCACAGATCCCAAGCGATGTGTGGACAAAACATCGAGTTGATATGATGGAACACATACACTGCAATCCTGTGCAACCCCAACAGCACAGTATTGTTAGAGTTACAGAATAAATTGCACGATAATTTTACAGCATGAACATCTAGATCCACTAAAAGACTTTAACACCTCAATGTCCAAGCCTGTGATCCATAATTCCTCCACCTGATCTATTTAGGTAAGAGGATGTAGTTGTTTAAGAGTTTGTTGACTGAGTTATTTTAGATCCTAGGACACTGCTGCTATGCTTACTCATCAGATCACACATATGCAACTTAGAGTTTATCTCAAGTCTAGCTTTGCTCTCACTATACCTTCTAAGGGACCTGATCTGATAGGTACTCTCTGAATATACCTAAGAAAGCAAAGCAGGCTTGGAAAAAAATGATAGAATACAAAACAAGGGTCATGAACAAATATTTGGCAGGTGGTAAGGCCTACTTGTGATAAGGCTATTACAGTTTTAGGTGATGGAGACAAAAATTCTGGATTGCTTTCCATGTTTTTATCTTTGTAAATCCTTAATTGTAATAGAAAAAATGCATTAGCAGTATGGCCCAGGATTTGGGACTCCTCTGCCCTTGGAGTGTCAGAAAATTGAAGCCACAGGTTCAGTCCTCACTGTGTTTAAGAAGGGCTTACAACTCAGGACTAGCTAGATGCCCGATTCTTCTAACAAGGAGGTCCTGAACAAGCAAAGGAAAACGGTGTCTAAGGAAGAAGTGGCAGACATTGGTATATTTTCCTTAATTTTTGTGACTGACTGGTTTGAGATTTTGATAGCAAAGCTCTGATAAAATGGACCTTATGTGGTCCAAACTTGACCTATAGACCATTTCATAATCTATTATTTTGCAGAATAGATTGATAATACTGATGAAAGGCTGCATAGTGTTCTAAAATACCAATATAAAGATCCATTTTTTGAAAACTCTCATCTCAGGCTAGTCCTTGACAGCTGGGAAAAAAAGAGTACACAGTCTATCTACATAGAATGGATTTCCTAAAAAAAAATTATGTCAGAAGGATCTGGGTGTCCTAGCAGCCAAAGAACGCAATTGTGAAAGGCTTACTGTGGTCTGCGGGTGAACAAACAGTGAATAGAGTCAGTGTGAGAGGCTGATTTTCTCTCCATGCGTGGTATTAGTGAGACTGATTTTGTCTGTTCTTGATATTCTGCTCTTAAAAAGGATGCTCAAAAATGTGACGAAGAAAAGACCATAACAATGATGTGAGGGCCAAACGAGATGTGTGACAGGGAGACATTTAAATATTTCAATTTTTTTAGAGTATAAAGAGGTGAATATGTGACCTAATGATGGTGGAAAATGCAGAAATACCAGACTACAAATAGCTCTTTATCTTAATTGGGTAGTGCACAAAACGTGCCAGGCAAACTGCAGTTAAAAATGATCATAACAGTAAGATTGAGTAGCCATGGGGAAAACCAGTCCAAGGTATCTGGTAGATTCGTTATTCCTGAATCAATCAAGATTAGATGCCTTTCTAATGAAGATTCTTCAGTCAAGTGTAAATAAAACTCAACAGTGGGTAAAGAGGTGAAATGTAATGTCCTGGAGGGTAAAGGAGATCAGACTAGACAATCAGCGTTCCCTCTTCTGCCTTAATTTCCATGGCAATATGCTCACTTTTTTTGTGAGAAGCCCTGGTCTTATAGGAAATACTTTGTCTAACCTGCAGATGGTATTTGGAGATCTCATGTGCAGACTTGGGTCCACAAAGGGAGGGCTTATTTAGAGAATCTAAATTCAGGATATGAATTCAGAAGAAGAGAAGAAGACTTCTGGAATTTGATCCAGCTTCTGAAAAATTCCAATGCCATAGTAAGAGAGAATCTACATTCTTATTCTTCTTCAGAAACAATATGGATTTACTGTTGTTATTGATGTGTTCCCTAGAATTTCCCAAAGTGTATGACTGAATACAGCATAGCCAAGCATTGTGTTTGTCTTGCGATACAATGTCTGCATGATGTAGCCATTATATTTCTTTCCTTCCAATCTGCTTGGATAGTTCAGGAGGTGAGGACAGAATATTGGCCCGTCATTACAAAACAGGACACTGAAGTCAGGAGCCTTGAAGACCATAAGAAGAGCTAACTGAAGTAGTTATAAGTAAATAAACTTAGACATAGACATACATAGGAGATGTGGCTGTCTTGTCCTATTGTTTGGGCTAAAATCTGATGCTTTAGTTTACAGAGATAATCAGATTATGCTGGCCAAGGCCTTGGTAACAGTCTTGGGTTTTTTTCCTTTTCCTCTTCCTTTTCCTCCTCTCTTTTCTTTGCTAGCTTTTTACATCATCTTCCAGACCCAAGATCCTGATAAGCTGGGCCACTTCCACAACTACCCTATGGCACTTTTAGCACCTTTGAGCTCTTCCTTATCATCAGTGATGGACCTGCCAACTATGAAGTGGACCTACCCTTCATGTATGGCATCACTTATTCAGCCTTTGTTGTCATTGCTCCTTATGCTCAACTTGCTCATTGCTGTGATGGGTGGCGCCCACTGGGGAGTGGCTCATGAGCAGGATAAGCTTTGGAGAGCACAGGCGAGAAAGCTGTTCAGCTATGTGACTCCCTGTTGTGAATTATGAAGAGTGTGTTGGAAGGGACAGACTGTTTGCTAGTCCTAGAAGGAGCAGAGTTGGTGTATTGAGAAGTGAGGCATGTTCAGCTGAGAAGAGTTGTGGATTTTCTTATGGGGGGAAGAACCAAATTCTTATGAGCAAAAGTAGGGCTAGATGAGAAGTACACGTAAATATTTCATGAATTCAAAGGGGATTAGAAGTGTGGGTTTTGTCTTTGCTACATTGGTCTCATGGCAACTATGGAAATACTCTATTTCCTCTCTTTCTGCATCCCTCAATGCCTGCAAATATTTACTTATTTATATATTTATTTACTGCAGGTTGTTGCTACTACTGTTATGCTGGAGAGGAAGCTTCCATGATGCCTCTGTCCTCACTCTGGAATCTGTGTCCAGAAATATGGTCTAAGGGGCAGATGGAATCTCAGGTAAATTCTGTTAAAGTAGACAACTAAACAGAGTAAATTCACATGTATAAACCCATCAGAAAGGACTACATTGTTCTAAGTCATCAGACCCAGTGAAACAACCACATAATGCAGGATGGGATTGTTGGGATCTGATGTAGAGTTCTGAAATCTGAAGCTGGACAAGAACCACGAAAAAGATAGAATCAGAGGTTTAAAAACATTGTTACATTATATTAGGTCCCACTCCCATACCTCAAGTAGAGAATTTTTATCTGCAGTTCATCACAAAGTGAGGAGCACACTCACTTCATGGTGAGGAATGCGTCTTACAGGAGTCCTAAGTAAATGTCTCAGCATAGTCACAGCCCCATAATCCATCACTGTTAGAAAAATGCCTCTTCATGCTTAATCCTGAGTATTGTCCAATTCTTTTCCATTCATGCCCACTCCTGAATTGCACTCCTTTAAACAATTCCTATGTCGTACCTAAGTGTCTTGTGATGATACCGAGGTGGCATGGAAATTACCTCCCATTGTTTGACCTTGCGAAACAATGATTGAGGGTGGATATTATTGCTCTCACACAAAAAGCATAGCAAATTCCTTTCTGAAGGGAAGGCATCACCTCACAGGCATAAGAAAATGGATCACACCTAGGTCTGTGGTACTGAAAGCTGAACTTACAATTCAGCTTGCCAATTGTGCTGCATTCTGACTGTGGCTGGATAAGAGAAGTCTCAAGAATGGTTCATTGATTTTATGATATATATTTGCGTGAACCTACTCAACCTAAGATCTTCAGGGTTAGCTTAATAACTTAGTACTATTTCCTAGAGAGGTCTAAAAAACATCCTAAATTTGAATAAAAACAGTCTAGCAGTCCTAACAATAAACATTACATCCTCACTAAGTTCTACATGCATGCAGTTAAGCAGCTGTTCACATGATCCTAAATATGTCCCTAAGCTGACGTTTAGTTTCTTAATTCGTAGGTTTGATAGACTGATCTTTCTGTTTGTAATAATATTTCAACTGTCAAAAAAATACATTGCTTCTCAGTACAAATCGCAGGAAACCCAGCTGTTGGACTACTGCTGTTGTCACTGGAGTACTCTTCATTGGGGAAAAACACATTTGTTTATCATGATCATTATTGTTGTTGTTGTTAGTTTGTTCTTGTTATAAGTCTGCATAGATGACAGGTTAAAATAGCAACAGTTTTGCAATGTAACATAGTAGAGACGTCAGGGTACATTATAATTACTGTCCTTTTTAACAGAGCAGCACTAATAGATATATTTTAAAATAGCTTATTTCAGATAGTGCTTTCTCACTCATATCTAACTAGCTGACTTCTCTGAATACACTTGATTTTCTTATTTTTAATCTCCTGTTCACTTGCAGAGTCAGTATGGTTCAAAGAGGACTAGACTCTGTTCTCAGCGACAGAATTGTTTATAAATGATCATTCTGTTACAGCTGTCCAAATGCATGGACAGTAGTAGGCTTGTATAAAAGTTACCAAAATGCATGAGGGAGAAAGTTGCATAGATGTAACTAAAATTCTAGTTTTAGCCAGCAGCGTGTATAATTCCTAGTGCCACTGTAAACTAGAAAAAAGTCCAACCTTACTTAGCGTGGCCTGAATTGAAGGGATTAGTTTTCAGAAGCAAACAGCATTATTGCTGTTAAACTCTATTAACTAGTTGAGGCGTCGATGCCAAGATGCCAACACATTGTACTCATACTTGTGACCTGCTCTTACAGCAGTTGCTTAAAAGACCACATTACTCCGTTTCAGGAACAAAGACCATGGCAGAAACTAGAAAGGAATCTTGATATGTCTTCATGACATGTTTCAACTGAGACGATTTCAGGGAGTTTTCTCATCACCCAGAAAAGGGAGAGAAGATACATAAGCTACAAGGCTTTTGGAGGGCAGTTAAGCCTTCTCTTCTGTGGTTCAGGTAGCAGAACACCAGGGGGAGTAACTCCTCTTTGAACAGGTCCGAGTTAAAAAAAGGAAGACACAGTCATTTCTCGTCATCTCAGTGCAGCCCTTTCAGTAACACAGAAGTGGAACAGCTTTATACACAGAGCATGATGATCTTGAATGCCACAACAAAATGTAAATTCGGAGGGAGGTGTCATTTTTTCCATATAGGTTTGAAAAGTGAAGGATTAGACTAGCTTTTTAGTAGGACATGAGATTTGCTCTTCCATGCTGTTTTTTAATGATATCTAGAGATATCATTAATCACTGTGTAAGTCATACTGTCATTGAGCCTTTCTCCAACATCATTTCAGGCACGGGTGCAAAAATCTTTGAATACTCTGGGTGAGCAGGGCCTGCTTTTGACATAAACATGATACGGCTTAGTGAGGCAGGGGGTGCACAGGCATGTACCTCCTGGCTGAGAACGCCACTTGGCTGCCGAAGCAGCATAGGTGTGAATTTGCTTGCCTGACGTGCTCTTTGGCAGCATGATACATTAACTGACATACTGGTGCAAACCCAATTGTCTGTCTGGGAGGCTGTCCAGCAACAGACACCAAAAAGGCAGGTGCAAGGAACCTTATCAGGAATAATTACAAAACAGCTTGCCTTAAGGTGAAGTTTCTTCCTGTAGGTAGTGAAAAGTTGGTGTTCAAGCAGAAAAGCTGCTAGTCTTTGCAATACATTCTTTCCAACTGTAGGTATGACTTTTCTGAGTTTTCATACAAATGCCTAATGCCCTCATGAAGGTCTGCGCATTGACACCTGTGCATTTAATTCAGTCAGTCTTCTTATGCACTGCATATTATAGATACGCAAGACTTTTTTGCGTTGTTTCTCACTCTTCTGGTGAAGGACAGATATCAGGTGCCTAGGTGAGCCCCATTCCTTCCCCTCCTGATTCTCATTTATCATCCCCACCTGTTGAGGGTGCTCATACACTGCAGGACATCCTAGATGACGCCTGTGTAAACGGAATGTAGGATTTCTGCTTTCACATAAGATTCAGAAAAGTGAGATCAGGATATTTCTAATGCTTTTGCCATGACTGCCTTTTCTCCGTGCTTGCAGAGTTGAGGACCGACATGATGACAAACACCGCAAGATGCATTGTGACACGAGAGCCTTTGCATCCCAAATTATGGAAGAAGTCAAGTACTCTGAAAATAAGGAACACCCTGTGAATAAAGAGAATGGGAAGACTTCTTACAGAAAAGCCACCCTTCTGCACTCCATTTGTGACCCCAAGCCTGCCCCTGTGCAGTTCTAGCCACAGCCAGGACATCTTGACACTTCACCGCTTGGAAATATCACAGGGACATTTCAACCATGCCTTAGAACAGGGGGAAGAAGAGATCTATGATGTCCAACCACTACTTGCCTGCCTTGGTATAGCGAGTAAATCCGTTTCCTCTGACTGTGAAAACAACTTTTCCATAGACTTCATATGCAAAAGTACATGTCCTACTGCCTGAACTACCACCAAGCAGTTTATTTTACTGCAGCTCCCCACAAGGGCCTATTAAACCTCGTTGTCATTGGTATGAGATTCAGACAAGGTTCCCATTTTGTCTCCCATTGCATGAAGACAGAGAATGTATTTTCTGCATATAAATTTCCACTAGACTGAAAAGAGGCCATAGGTTTTGAACTAGATCACTACTTTCTCCACTAATCTTGACCACCTAAGGCATGGAAAACATAGCCTGCTGTGTTTCCCCAAATGACCCACAGAACTTCTAGAATATACTCATATATGAATATGCATACATAGAATCTACAGAACTTGTGCTATTCTAACCTTGACAGCTGGAGAAATACAATAAGTTCATGACTAGTTCACAGTGAGCCAACAGATGGGCACAGATCAGAACAGCTAGGGTTATTTCCTCTCTAGACACAAAGAAAGTATCTTCTTATGTAATGTCTTAATTGGGGGTCTTGCTTAACAAGGCCATTTCTGATATCCCGCAGAAACTGGAATTTTCCACTGAGCAAAACTACAAACCACCTGTGCTTTGGGAAAGGAATCTGGGAGGGAGCTAAAAGATATGGAAGTATTTGCAAGCAAGGCTAATTTAAATGCAGTCAACCAATAGTGTCTGAAATGTTAATCACTAACCAATAAGCGTAAATTTGGGCAGGTTTATACTAATTACGTAGCAGGATAAATATGCTGTAGTTTTGTACAAAGGTGTGCTAGATTTGTGGAACTGCCACCTAGCACCCACCTTTGTGCAAATATGAAGGGAATAAAATACCTTGGCTCTGTGTGTTAATTGGTGTCTGCACACCAGGCGAATGACCCCGCTTTTGGGACAACAGTTTTTGGCACCCGAAATGGGACCGTGCTGACAGTCTTGCCCGGATCATCTTGCCGTACGAGACGGGGAGAAGTGGTCCAACTGGACTCCAGTGCGCACCAACCTGTTGACTGGGGACTCCATCGGCTCCTCTCCTGCAGTCAGGTGGTAAGCGACACAATGGTGCAATGCTATTTGAAAGAGGTATTTTAAAGGGAAAAAGGGGGGAAGGGCTTCTTAAGGAAGCAGTTGGAGTTGTTTTTTTGTGCTCTGCATAAGACGCATCGGAAAAGACACACAGCAGCAGCACTGGTTTGTTTCTACATGTTGTATTTGTAATGTAGGGAGAAAATCCCTCATTTTGTATTTGGAATTTTGTGAGTATAAAACGTTGATCTAGGTTTTTCGGTACCGAAATGGGTTCTGCTGTTTCCAACGAGGGTCCTCTTTGTTCTCCCATAGGATGTACCCTAAATAATTGGAGTAAATTTGGAGGGGACCCCATGACCAGGAATAAATTAAAATGGTATTGTAATCAATGGTGGCCACAATATCAATTGGATGATGGTGAAATATGGCCCGAAAATGGGTCTTTGAAATACAACGCTGTATTACAATTAAGGTTGTTTTGTTGGAGAAATGAGAAATGGGATGAGGTACCATATGTTGATTTGTTCTTTGTTTTAAGAAACAACTGGGAGGTGAGAAAGAAATGTGGTCTGGTGGGTTCAAAATACCAGAGTGGAATATATTCTTTACCTGAGAAGGAAAAAGAGAAAAAGAGGGTTTGTGCTGGGCTAACTGTAAGATGAAAAAACCCAGATCAGAAGACATGGAGGAAGATACGCAGCTATTGGTAGCCCCTCCAAAACAATTAGAATTGAATGGGGAGGAAATTGAAACTGCTAGCCCTGTAGCTGGAAGAACTAGGGGATGGAGACCTATAATCCAAGCTCCTCTTAGGCAGGTTGTAGGACCCGAAGGAATGCCGGTGCATGTATATGTACCATTTACTACTTCTGATTTTTGAAATTAGAAACAGCCAGTTGAGTCTTACCGGAATAATCCTGAGGGGATGATGCTAGCTAGTAATATGAAACTGTTTAATATGTTGCTTACTGGTCAACCGGCATTGGGTATTAGAAAGAAGCTGCAAGAAGTGGAGGGTGAGGACAGAATGACAATTTCACAGTTAATGTCGATTGCATAGAAAGTATATAATAATAGAGAAGAGGTAGAGGAAAAAGAGAAGTGAGGACGAGCAAAATTGCAGGCTGCTTTGCTGGCCGCTCTGACAGAAGGACGGGGAAGAGGAAGTGTACAAGGAGGATTTAGACGTAGAGGAAAGCGTTGTGGAGGTAGCAGCGGAGGCCATTGTGAAACCTCCTAAGAATGAATCAGTGTGCCTACTGTAAACAGGAAGGTCACTGGAAAAGAGAATGTCCACATCTTTTGAATGATTGACAGAAAGAAGCAGGGGAAGTTGATGGGGTAATGGCAGAGATTGGATTGGACTGAAGGGGATTGGAGGAATCTATTAAAGCTTCCCCAGCTGATCTTTTGGTTCCAGTTAAGCCAGGGAATGAAATAATTGATTTTTTGATTGATAGCGGGGCCACCCATTCTTTAATAACTAGTTGTAAAGGACCTTTAAGCGAGACTAAGATAAGCATTGTTGATGCTACAGGGAAAAGAACTTTGAGGCTGCTTTTACAGCCTATGGAGCTCTCGATTGGGAATACTAAATTAACACATGAATTCCTCTATATGCCAGAATGTTCGTTGCCATTACTTGGGTGAGATTTACTCTGTAAATTAAATGGACAATTAACTTTTTCTGAAGATTCTGTCCAGCTACATATTGCCCCAGAGAATGCATGGAAAGTCCAGATATGTTTGCTAACTGAGAAGAATCCTGTGGAAGAAGACGATATTCCAGATGAGGTATTAGGTGTGCTAATACCCATAGCGTGGTCATCAGGAACACTGGGACAAGCCAAGAATGTGACTCCAGTAAAGATCGGGCTAAAACTGGGACCCCAGCCAGTAAGAAAGAAACAGTACCCTATTAAATTGGAAGCCCGGAAGGGATTAGAACCAGTGACAAATTCCTTTTTAGAGCATGGACAATTAAGGGAATGCCAGTTGGAATTCAATACTCCAATTTTGCCTGTAAAGAAGCCTCACTCTCAGGAATATAGATTGGTACAAGATTTATGAGAGGTTAATGTGAAAACTATAGATGTGCACCTTGTGGTTCCAAATCCATATACCCTCCTTGCCTCAATTCCTGACAGTAATACTTATTTTACAGTGCTGGACTTGAAGGATGCTTTCTTTTTTATATCTGTGGATGAACAGTCAGACTATTTTTGCCTTCGAAGGGGAAAACCCAACTACAGGACAAAAGATGCAACTCTGTTGGACTGTCCTTCCCCAAGGATTTAATAGCCCCACACTGTCTGGTAATGCGAGAAAACTAGAACAGTGGCACAGTGAGTATGATACCATAACACTGTTACAGTATGTAGATGACTTATTGATTGGTTCTGATATCTGTGAGGAGCGTTTGGAAGCCACAACTGGCTTATTCAATTTTCTGGGTTTAGCAGGTTACCGAGTTTCTAAAAAGAAGGCCCAGATAGGAAAAGAGAGGGTCCAATATATGGGATTTGAAGTTACAAAAGGACAAAGAGAATTAAGTGCTGAAAGAAAATGGGCCATTTGTAGAATTGCTGTACCTACTTCAAAGAAACAATTAAGGGCATTTTTAGAGATGGCTGGGTGGTGTTAGCTATGGATCCCTAATTTCGGACTAATTGCCAAGCCATTATATGCTGCCACAAAAGGAACTGAGGGGATTTTGGAATGGACGACAGAATGCCATAGAAGCTTTGATGAAATTAAGAGAAAATTGATGGAAGACCCTGCCTTGGGGCTCCTGAATTTGAGGAAAGCCATTCAATTATATGTACATGAAAGGCAACAAGTAGCGTTGGGGGTGCTGACACAGAAATTGGGGAGCTGGAAGAGACCAGTGGGATACTTTTCCAAACAATTGGATAAGTTCAGTAAAGGTTGGCCCGCCTGCTTGAGGGCAGTAGCAGCGACTGTAACCTTAATTGAGGAATCTTGAAAACTGACACTGGGTCAACTGATGACCACGTTTGTACCCTATGGTGTATCGTCTCTCCTTGAAAATAAGGGACACCACTCGATTTCCCTGAATAGGTTAGCAAAATATCAATCTGTGTTACTAGAACAAGATGATATCACACTTTCTCTGACCCCTGCCTTGAATCCTGCCACTCCACTCCCAGTCTCCGAGTCTGATGACCTGCAACATGGTTGTCTAACCACTATTGAACAAGTGTATTCCAGCAGACCAGATCTACAGGATGAACCCTTGCCTCATGCAAAAGTGGAGCTCTTCACCAATGGTAGCAGCTACATGTTGGAAGGAAAATGAAGAGCTGGATACGCAGTGGTAGCAAACACCCACACATTAGAAATCAGAGCATTACTCGGTAATACATTGGCTGAAAAGGAGGAATTGATAGCACTGACTCGAGCTCTAGAACTGAGTCATGGGAAAAGAGTCAATATATATACTGATTCCAAGAGGACTATCAAACTCACAAGAGACGCCACTAAAATATGGGGCAGAAATTATGAAACTTTTACAAGCAGTTCTTCAAAAGAGGTTGCAATAATACATTGTAAGGCTCACCAACAAGGAAATAGCAGAGTTGAAAGAGGTAATCGAAAAGCCGATCGGTTAGCTAAAGAGCCAGCCCTGAAGGAGCCAACTTTAGAAGAAGCCTTGATTCCAGGACCATTTAGAACTATCACCATCAAAATACACTGAAAAAGAAAATCAATTGGCGAAACAATTGTATTGCTCCAAAAATGATCAAGGTTGGTGGGTAACGCCACTGAAACAATTATTGGTTTCTGAGAAAATGATGGAAATTTTGCTTAAAAGGATACACCAAGAGATGCATACAGGAGCAGATGCACTGGTATTAACTGCCAAAAGAAACATTTTTGGGCCCAAAATGCAGAATATAGCGGATATTGTAGTGAAAAAATGTACTGTCTGTTGTGCTAATAACCCCAAAATCGGAAAGAAGATTATGGGAGGACTTGTAAAACAAGGAATAACTCCTGGGGAATACTGACAGATAGACTTTTCGGAATTACCTAGATATAACCTATATAAATATTTATTGATAATAGTAGACACCTTCTCTGGTTGGCCAGAGGCTTTCTCTTGTCGTACCAACAAAGCTAGAGCAGTAATTAGGATTTTGTTAAAAGAAATTATACCTAGATTTGATATCCCAGAGGGTATCTCCTCTGACAATGGGCCTCATTTTATTGCAGAAATAGTGCAAGAAATTTCCAGGTTTTTGCACATTAAGTGGGAACTACACACCCCCTGGAGGCCCCAATCTAGTGGGAAAGTAGAATGAATCAGACTCTTAAGAGACAAGTTTCTAAACTTTGTCAGGAAGCACACCTTAAGTGGACAGAAGCCTTACCTTTAGCTCTTCTACAAATTCAAATAGTAAGCCCCTTTGAGATAGTATATAGGAAAGCAAATCCCATAAACCTTCTAAGCGTGAAGAGAAACCAAATACATATGAGGACAAGCTGCGATTAAAGAATAATTGATTTCTCTTTTGCAGACTTTGTTTTCACTACACAGGTGCCTAAATCAAAAGACTTCTCTTCCCTTGGATGCGCCGATTCATCCATTCCAGCCAGGAGACATGGTCTATGTACGAACCTGGAAAGACGAACCATTGAAAGAGAAGTGGACAAAACCTTTTCCTGTGCTATTGAAAATTTATGCTGAAGTCAAGGTAGAGGGAATTAATTCCTGGATTCACTATACATGAGAAAAAGAGCACTGAGGCCTGATCAAGATAAATAAACTTTCATACCAACTTTGATTGACTAGAAACCTTCAATAAATTGCACCTGGAAAACAGGACGGGCCTATGTAGAAACCAAGTGCCCATAGTTATAGAGACACCCCCCCCCCCCCCCCCCCACTTAGCATTGTTAACCTAACTTCACTGAGATGAAAGTTGTAAATGTTACAGTTATATATTCAGTATTTGCTGTCTGTAAAGCAAATTTAGTCTTACAACTCACCCAGTCATTCAGGAGAATCCACAGTATCAGCAGTCTGACTGCATGTCTTCAATGACCAAAATCCACTGCAAAACCCCTAGAATGGGGAGTCCTAACTACAGATTTAAACTGAACATTTGAAACCACAATTGGCAACAGCTTGAGACATCTAAAGTGGCTTTACAAAACAGATTAGCATTAGACTTAATGTTACGACATGAACATGGGGTTTGTGGATATTTAAATAATAAAGACTGCTGTGTTCACATCCCAAACATTACTGAAAACCTAGAGGATCAATTGGACAAAATAAAACAAGTGGCACAGTCAAGTCGTGACCTGAGGGCCTCAATGGAAGTGGGATCGATAAACAAAATATTACATGGACTTGGATTCTCCCTTACTGGACGGTTGTAGAGCTTACTGCAAAATTTAATCATTGTTATACTTGTAGTTATAATTGCTTGTATTTTATTTGGATGTATCAAGAGTATGATAGTAAGACAAATCACGGAAAATTATGTACTGTGGATGAAAAGAAAGAGTAAGACATATGAGACTCATGATAGGGTCTCATAGTCTCAAAGAGTGGAAATGGAGAAACTGGAATTTTCCACTGAGCAAAACTACAAACCACCTGTGCTTTGGGAAAGGAATCTGGGAGGGAGCTAAAAGATATGGAAGTATTTGCAAGCAAGGCTAATTTAAATACAGTCAACCAATAGTGTCTGAAATGTTAATCACTAACCAATAAGCGTAAATTTGGGCAGGTTTATACTAATTACGTAGCAGGATAAATATGCTGTAGTTTTGTACAAAGGTGTGCTAGATTTGTGGAACTGCCACCTAGCACCCACCTTTGTGCAAATATGAAGGGAATAAAATACCTTGGCTCTGTGTGTTAATTGGTGTCTGCACACCAGGCGAATGACCCCACTTTTGGGACATTTCAGTTTCCCTTCCTATGTATTGGTGAGGTGGACAAGCTCAGCTTCAGGTTTTCATACTCCTCTATAGGGACAGATACAGCCCTGAAGCTCTGCTCCTCCTCAAAGCAGATCTTTCCTTAAGCAGGTACTAGTCTGCCTGAAGGGAGGCATAAGCTCTGTCATTCTGGTCACTCTGATACCCCTCTACCAGACTACATAGTTGATCCCAAGGACATTTATTCCTTTTTTAAGGACCGAAGTGACTTGTGGGACTGGTACCCTTTCCTGATCACTCTTGACAAGAACTTGTGAGAGTTCACTTCCCTTGTTCCAATTGTCTATTTGGAGTTCACTACTGCAGGTCTACATTTTTCTTCAGAAATAGTATTCAACCAGCTGTGCCCATTGATGTAGCTGGTTAGGGTGAGAAAAAGAGCAAGTATTTTTCAACAGCAAAGGGCTTCAAATCTTTTTCGTCACGCTTTCCAATATCTGTAAGGGGGTCAGAAGAGAACAAACCCCAAATTCTGGGTGCTCAGGATTTTGCAATATCAGAATATTATGCCCTTCCTCTCAAGAACAGACTTGTGAGGATCAGAACCTATTTGTTTCCCTCTCCACTTGCAGATCCAGCAGGACAGACTCTAGGAATCCTTATTTTTCCCTTCTGTTACAGTCCCATAGAGTTGCATAGCACCAAGGACTTGCTGTTCCTTGCATCAGCACAAAGTATTAGTAAGTTTCCCTCCTGGATCATGGAGCAGAGCCAAGAACTGCACATGAAACAGCATAGAATTTTGAGCCCTTTACTCTCAACCTCTTTACCACGCGACATGTCTTATTGCTTACCACATATTGTGCACTAACTGGAATTTGAATTCTGGACCAAGCTGGCATACCAAGGGATAGCCTGATGCTCACCTCCATCTGAGTAATAATCTCTCACACCATGATGGCATTCTTTTGGAAAAAAATGGTAATTTTCTGTTGCCTTTATTAAAGTCTTTGTAGCTTTGCTGGGCTCCCAGGCACAGATAAAGCCTGCTGATAGCTTTGTAAAGTTGTCTGATACCTTTTGTTGGCAGAGAAGAGGCAACAGGTGCTTGTGATCTGTCCAAGATATTATTCCATCTCCTCCCATGTTATTATAACTTTCCCTCCCCCAACCCACTCCCAATGTATGATGTCAGCCACATTTAAATGCCACCAGTTATTTAGCTCTGCTTTCAAATCATGGCAAGTCTTTGTTTTTGTTCATGGAACAGGACATGTAGTGTGCACTCTCTGGGTGCATTAAGTCTTCAAGTAGCATACTGACATCTCTTTCTCTTACAGTGAAAATCTCTGTGAATTCCCCCAGAACCTTTCCAGAGTTTGAGACTAGTGGATGGTGTAAACATCACACTTCAACTGGTTCAAGCTGATTCAAATGGACTCGCATGAGCTGGATGCTGTTTAGAATCTTTTTCTGGTGACCAACGAGGGTGATGCCAATACGCTGGATATCTCTGCAAGAGAATAGAGGATGTGGAAGGTGTTAAAACAGGCTTATTGTTCTGAACAGTCCCAGTCCATTTCCCTGTAGATCCAAATCAATGTGTATGGATATATGTGTATGTGTATCTTTGTCTGAGGAACAGCTGACAAGACTTCTGCTTTGCTGGGCAAATCGTGTGTGGGTGGAGCGGGTGTCAGCAGAACTTGCTAGGCTGTGGTACCAAAAGCAGTGGAAGCAGGCCATGAAAATGATCAGAGGGCTGGAAAACCTCTCCTGTGAAGAAAGGCTGACAGAGTTGGGGTTGTTCAGCCTGGAGAAGAGGAGGCTTCGGGGAGATCTTATTGTGGCCTTTCAATATATAAAGGGGGCTTACAAGAAACATGGAGAGAGACTTTTTACCATGGCCTCTAGTGACAGGACAAAGGACAATGGTTTTAAACTGAAAGAGAACAGGTTTAGACTGGATATAAGGAACGGTGGTAAGATACTGGATCAGGGTGCCCGGAGAAGTTGTGGATGCCCCATCCCTGGAAGCATTCAAAGTCAGGCTGGACGCGGCTTTGAGCAAGCTGATCTACTGAAATATGTCCCTACTCATGACAGGGGGGTTGAACTAGATGATCTTCAAAGGTTCGTTCCAACCCAAACCATTCTGTGATTCTAAGAACATTCCTTTTCCTGACTCCTGTTTTCTACATAACACTTCAACCCAGTATATGGTATGGCTGGTTATTACCTGTGGCACCTGTCATGAACATTTTGATGTAACAGTCTCTCTGCAACACTGACAATATGTTTTGTAGTATACATGGGATCAGTATTAATGCTTATAGAAACAGATTACAGATGTACAGTGATATGGAGGATGTCCAGAGGCCCTAATAAGATGTAACAAAGAGTTGCTACTTTGCTCTGGCCTCCCTCTCCTTTTTCATGCATATGTACTCTCCATATAGCCCTTACTAAATATTTCTCAGACTGTTTTCACTTTCTTCATGGAAAAATCAGTGTCTGGTATCTTCTGCTCTCTGCCCATCTACTTACTCCAGAGTCATGCGTGATATGACATCAAATGTAATCAGACCAGCCTGGTCAAAATTCTCCTTGTAACGGCCCATCTTGATAGCATCCAACCACTCATGGGCATTGCTGAGTGAAGGGAAATCTGGAGGACAGTTGCTCAGGAGAGGCTGAGATGGTCTGCAAAAGAGGCATGTTCTGAAAACCCAAGTTACCAACATCAGCTGATCACACTGGTAAGGTCAGATTTATGAGAGGGAGAGAATGCAACCTCTGAAGAGCACAGAATGGAGCAGAACAATGATACTTGTTCTTCATGCCCCGATTCCTAAAGTTCCACCTTGATGCCCCATTTCTAGACTACCTGTGTTCCCTTTTCTGCCTGAAAACAAGTAACCCAACCCAAGAAATTGATCTTTCCTTCCCATTTTATAGTCTCTTAGGCACATTCTGTTCTTTTTGCCCCAGATCTTTCCACACTTTCTGGTCTAGACCTACTAGCTGGGCAAAGACTTGCAGTGAGGAGGCTTCTGAGGCAAGGAAATGAGACCTTGTAACTTTTTACCATTTTCCCTCTCCTAGATGCACTCCTTCAATCAGAAAGTAACCTATGAGATGAGTGTGTTGTTTCAGCTCCAACACCCATCACAAAAAAGCATAGCAGTAAAAGGCCAAGAAAACGACTATTTATACATGGCCTTTGCTCTTTTCCCTGTCATCTAAATCTGTCCCAAAGCTATAACTCTCTTATGTGCTGTTTTTTAGCAAACTGGGCATGACTAGGCACTTTTCCCCTCCTCCAGCTATGGAGTACATTGCCGTGAGTCAAGGTTTATACCCACAGGCAAAAGCTGTCCAGGCCAGCAGGATGTAATTCTGTCATCAGCCCAATAGCCGCCTAATCTTGGTGCCATTTACCCCCCCAAGAGACTTCTCCTTTGCTGACGTCCTGCCTCTGGTTCCATCAGGCTGCAAAATGCAGTTGGGAAAATACGGAATGCAAGCTGCTGTTCTAGTTAGCTTTGGCTACAGATTTCCTTCCCTCCATAAGCTAAGGTCTTATCTTCCTTCATCACCTCTTGTGTGACAATACTGCATGATCACAGAATATCTTGTGTAGCTGCACCCAAATGTGTCTCTCCCTTCATTCCCTAAGATCCCTCACTCATGTTCATCCTCAGCGCACCTTATCAAGAGATTTATCTCCCCTCACATTCAGCACTCACAACACCTCATCACCCATTAAGTGAATCAAGATATACAGTTCTTCTAACCCTCTCCTCCATTTCTCCCCCTTCCTGTTTGGTCCCAGTCTTAGATGAGGGTTGGAAAAAGTACTATATAGCTTGATTTACTGCTTTCTTTTTCCCATGATGCCTACCCAGAGACAAGCCCTATTATTTTGCACTAAAGCCTCATCTCACCTGCTGCTCCCAGTGCCAGTGGCTTTGAGGGCAGATGGCTTGCGGATCATTTTATCTAGGGCACTGACTATTTGCTCAAATTTGGGTCTCTGGACCCGCTCCTTCTGCCAGCAGTCAAGCATCAGCAGGTGCAAAACAGTTGGGCAGTCTGGAGGTGGTGGCAGGCGATAGTCCTGGTCAATGGCATTAATTACCTGCAGGAAAAGAAGAACAAAGCTTTATCACAGCTGGGAAAATAAAAGACAAACATACTTCAATCACTTGGTGGTGTATGACTTTCTTCTACTTGAAGTGATACAAGACAGAGAGGCAGATGTACATTCTCACCACTTCTAAAACTTACATCCTGATTGGACATGTCCCAGTAAGGCCTCTCACCATAGGACATCACCTCCCACATGACAATGCCATAGCTCCAGACATCACTGGAGGAGGTGAACTTGCGATACTGGACAGCTTCAGGGGCAGTCCAACGGATGGGGATTTTGCAGCCCTAGAAAGCAGTCAGAGAGCAACCAGAATGTTAGTGAGATAAGGATTATTTGTGAAAATGCCATCACTGAACTGATCAGATGCCAGTAGCACGATACAACTCTGAGCATGGAGTGCCAGTCCAGTTGACGCTGTCTTGTAGACATTGTTGGTTTAAATTCAAACTATGTTGAAGGTTTTCACCTTGTTCTACTGACAAATATACATGATAAAACAGAATCATGCTCCCTTGCTGCTACAAATCCCATGATAATTTTAACTTTTACAGTTCTTCTTTGCAGCATTTGAGAGATGGCAGATAGTCAAATCCTCCTGAAAGTCACAATCATTTGGCAATCTAAAGCCATTTAAACAATCCCAACCTGCAACACCAAGGACAGATACACTGAGTGGCTAGCATTAACTCCTTCCTCTTTCCATCTTGACCTTTCTGACTGCAGGTATGACCTGCCAGATGAAATATAATTCAGGTGCTGGCCCTTCAAAACACATGTATCTAAAACTTGTTTCACTTTTCAGTGACTGAATTCTTCTTCATCCCCTGCATACTAAATGGAAGTTTCAACCCGCCTGTTACACTCCCACCCCTTTTGTGGTATGTATAACGTGTCAGAGCTTCAAACGCAGTAAGTTCATTTCATGGTTGGTTCTAAGCCCATATACTTATGCCAGTTATCTTTTCTGCAGGAAAAAAAACCACCTCTCCTCAAAGGGTAGTAGCAAAGGACTTCAATCTCTCCTTCAGTCCTTTATACTTCCTGTAAGAAGCTAAGGAAAGGGGAAAGGTAACACCTACGTCAGGTTATGAGGTTTGTCCTATTCACCAATCATTCCACAAAGAATGGCACTGAGACTCCATTTCACATGGCAGAGTGGACAGATATTCAGTTATTTTGGTTTTTTTTCTGGTTTGGAACAGATAGCCCACAAGATAGAAGGCTCTGCCCCACTGGTATCTCTGGTCTCAAGATGGACTAAAAAGGGTACACCAAATCAAGGAGGAACACAGAGAAAAATTATAGATGACGGCACTACAGTAACTCCATAGTGGTAACTCACCAGAGCTCCAGTATAAGTGGGATTTGAAGCATCATCCTCCAGAAAACGGGACAAACCAAAGTCCGACACCTTGCACACAAGATTACTGTTGACTAAGATGTTACGTGCTGCCAGGTCACGATGCACATAGTTCATGTCTGAAAGGTAGCGCATGCCAGCTGCAATCCCCCGTAGCATTCCCACCAGCTGTAACACACTGAACTGTCCCTCCTTCTGCTGCAAGTGAGGAGGCAAACATAGGCTTTTGTGACCACAGAACATGAAGCCAACAGGGAAGGCTAACAAAGAGCAAGGTAACAAGGTTGATTTATGAAGTTAGAGAACATACATCTTAACCTCAGCCAAAATCTGAAGGCTCAGGGACAGCAAATTAGAAAGGAAGGTGGGCTTAAGGCAATGAATCTCAGATGAAGTCAGACACTGGTGATCTGGTCTTTTTCTGAAGACAAATCTCATATTGTGGCCACATCCTCCTTTAGCATCCTATGCCTAGTCTCATAAACTACTAAGATGGCTAAATGAATGGGAGCAGGCAAATCTGCTCTTACTGTTAAGATCTTTACAATGGTTCTATGCAATTCTACGCAATTGGTTCATTTGCTCTTCAAAATGGACCTGCCAAAGCATTTGTGGTTGAATTAGCATCTGAACCAGTAAAAAAAGAAGTAAAGCATCTATACTACAAAAATACCTGCATTTATGTTTAGTTACTAGAAAAACCACTGGAAGCCCCGAGTCCAAAAATAATTGCAAGTTTCATTACTTCATTACAATGCTGAAACTTGAAAACATTCAGAGGAATAAAGTCTGAAAAACATTATTAGAAAGGCAAACTTTGGAGCATGCACATAAGGAACTAGAAGGTTGTGTACAAAGGTAAGCAATTTAGTATTGTTTACCATTAATTATTTGAGCTGGAGAGATCTAAAATAATGAAGAAATTTTATATGATGGGTGAGCTTTTGGAATATTTTCACCATGTTGGCCCAAAATCACTTACTCTGGTAATTTGGTATTATTTCTATTGCACTTGCAGAGGGCAACTGAGGACTTAGAGAGACAGGGGTGAAGAGGAAGGACAGGCAAAATTATCAGATCTGAGACTGGCACACAGCAAGATGAAGAGGTAACGGTTGTGGGAGACTCTGGTTGTGGTACCCTGAGGAAGGAATCCAGTGATCCATTCTCCATGAACTCTGTGACAATCATGACTGGTCGGCTCTTGGTGACCACACCCTCCAGATGGATGACATTGGGATGCTCAAATTGCCCCATGATGCTGGCCTCGCTCAGGAACTCCCGCCGCTGTTCATCTGTGTAACCTGACTTCAGGGTCTTAATAGCTACTGTGTATTCACGCTTCCCTGGGTGTTTTAGGCGCCCAAAGCACACCTCTCCAAACTCTCCTGTCAGGGAGGGAAGAAACACACCTCAAGTAAGGAAACACAGCAAAGAATTTTAGGCAGGTGCACTAAAACATTCTGCTATGGAAGACTCCAGGTGCTGCTTGGAAATAGGGTTACTAGGACTATTTGGATTAAGGTAAAGTTCTTGAAGGCTCTGAATTCAGTCAGGTTGGAGAACACATCTTCAGGGTTCAAATGAGGAGCTCTGAGTCTTCAAAGGGTGTTTTAAACTTGGTTTGGAGCCAGCATCTAAGGATAAGTAGGTTAAGATGAATTTTGGTAAAAATGAAGGTTAGCTATCCCAAGACACTTGATGTACCATGGTTGGGTCCATTTCAGGCCAGTAGTGTGTCAGGTATCAAGGTGAACAAGAAGGCACTTCAAAATCTGCAGATTCTCACACTACCTGATCCAATGACCTCCTCAATCTTGATGAAGGACACATCAATCTCCTTGGCAAATTCTCGAATAGCTTCATTGGGATCTTCATAGGTCGAAGGATCAATGTAATACTTCACTCCAAGTCCTGCAGTGGAGAAGACAGCCCAAAACATCACCAGAATCAAATCCTGAGAGACACGGGTGTTAATGAGTCCTGAAAAGAGCCCTTGCCATCTGTTGCTCAAGAACACTTACCTCGTGCACTGATATACTGCTGCAGGCGGTCTGTGTATGGAGTCTCTCGCCTTTTACTGCAGGACATAAAGGAAAGGAAAGTCAAAACACACACAAGAGTCTCTCATAGGACGTTGCGGTAGGTCAATGCAAGACTCAGAGAATCCTTGAATTTAGAGAGAGAAGATGGGTGTTAAGATCCTGCCCATCTCTTGGTAACCTGTGTGTGCTTGTTTTCTATGTGGTAGTTTTGACACCACTGTTTGTATCCCCATTTTAGATATGACAAAAGATAGGGCCTCCAGCACTATCCTGAAAAAAGATATTACAGTTTAACATTACTGCCTTGGAAGTTTTCTTGCTATTCAGGCTAAATTTGCATTTTAATTTCATTTCATTACTACAAATTATTCTTTTCAATACTAATCTAAGCCATCTCCTGCGATTCCTTTTAAGTTCTTCAGAAACATCCTAAGAGCCATTTACTCGAATGCTTAGTTTGTATAAATTTCCCCCAAAGACTAATTCTTCGTTGTTTTTCCTCCTGGTCTCTTAAAAGCGTTTACTTTGACTATTCATTTCATAAATATGGTACCCAAAACAAACCACACAGAGCCAGATGGACAGAAATCTGTTCCATGATGTGATTTTTGCATGTGCAGATCAAAACAGGTATGGTCTTTATTATTGTAATATTTATTGCATATATACATCTAATTTCCAGTAAGCATAGCTCCTTCTCAGCATAGGCATTTCTCAGATTTCACTCTCCTCTTAAATGTGTATGATTCAAGCAATTTTTTCCCACATGATCTAGTTGTTATTCTTGGTTTGCTCTAAATATATTTTCCATTTTCAAGCCACTTCCTTTGTTCCCAACAGTGTTCACATTTTTTTTTTTTCCAAAAATGTACAAGTCATGCTAGTTACAATCTTTTCTAAATTGTATCAATTAGACCAGATTGTAAATCAAACCCTATGGTATCCTGTAGTATCCCTGCTGTATGCATGAATTTGTGTCAACTCATATGCTTTGCTGTTTCAGCACAAGACCTTCTACCCGCTGATTCAATTAGCATCTGAAGACAGAGTATCATGGAACATTATGTTACTTTACTAACAGAACTAATTCTGTCTTTCTAACAGGAAACTCTGTGTATTACTCTTACTTGTCGGGCTTATCTCTTTAAATTCTGCTCAGATTGCAAATCCACAGATATTTCTACCTTCAAAATCCGTTCTTTCTGTTGAGGAAAGAAATTGGCTTTACTGGGGGCTTGTACCCAAGAGCTCTAACTCTGGTATTCCATCTGAAAGTCAGGTCTACATTCATGTTTTTTATAGGTTATCTAACATACTAATGGTTTTCCATCATTAAAAAAACAACTAGCTAAAATAGGCAAGTGTTTCACATTGTATATTGCCTGGACAATGTGTACCAACAATTCACAAAAACAAGTTAAAATTATAGCATTTGACTCTACATATATTCATCCTTTTAAAGAACTCCTCATTTCATGTGGTGTTCCTCATTTCCTACATCTTCAAACTTACTTTTCTTACCAAGGACAAATTTAAAATAGAAATTTGGTATCTCCACTTTTTCTGAACCGCTGTCTACTAATTGCACATGATCCTTCGATTATAAATCAATCTATTTTTTATGATATTTCCTTTTGTGTAGATACATTTACAGAAACCCATTAATGTCTCTCCCCAACACAGTTTTGGTAATATTAATTTATTCTGGGTTTGGTTTGTTTTTTTTAGAAAAATATATGCTTTATTGAGTTGTGCACATAATATCACATTTCCAGCTGTAACAAGAAATCATATTTTTAACAGTTCAAAGCTACAAAAGGAGGCAACAATGCAAATATAACAATATTTGATAATTATTTTCTTTCAAGAAAGAAAAATATTAAAAGAGAATATACACAGAAGGAGAAAACAAATGTAGAAAAGGGAGGAGAACAAAAAAGAAATAGCTAAAACTAGATGTCACTTTTTAAAGTTAAGTCGTTTATACATTTTTTTTTAGATCAGCGGAAAAAAGCTAAAAAAGTCCCTCTTGAGCAAAGGCAGAGTAGAGCAAAGATAGAGAAATCCATTACTGACAATCTAGGGGACCAAGTTCAAACCTCAGTAAATTCAAGGAGCAGGTAATGACTGTTTCTTTTCTTCAAATAACAAAAACCCCGTTGTTGACTTTTGTACCTTTACACAGCTCTCCTAGTGACACTTACTTTTCTCTCTTTCTTTCTAAAATTTCTGTCCTTCTTTATTACCATATTGTCTCTTGGTCCTTGGTTAAAAGGTATTTAGCACCTTCTAAATCAGTGGATCTAAATACTTATTCCACCAGTCCTTCTTCACTACATTGTTTAATTCTCCAATTCCTTGCCTAAAATGCAATTTACAGTCCCTTCTTTACAGTGATGCATTGAAATACCTTTTGAGCACTAGCTTTAAAATGCTTCCCCTGTGTTCTTATTACTAACTGGCCAAATATCAGCTAAGTATTTGAGCGGTTTACCAAAGGAGAGACTCCTCAGATAGGAGCAATGGGGCAAGATCTTTTCTTAATTAGAAAATGGCATCTCAAGGACATCTGGATAAATGTAGATCAGGCTCTTTCCCTTGGGATGGGGTTATGTAGCGGGGTTAAGAAAGTTCCACTGTCTGCAGTACAGGCACATGAGCAGGTCAAGGAATTCACCTCTTGAAGATGATGGCAAGGATGGCAATGGCAGCAATTACCAAGAAGGCTAGACCACCAAGCGCTGAGCCCACGATAAGCGGCAACCGGTCCTGCACCATCTCCGAGCGCTCCCCTAGCAAGGAAGACACATGCGTACACACACAAATGCAGAGGACAGGAACTGTTAGAGTTTCCTTTCTACTCAACTAGGTCTCACCCATAATTCCATCCCTACCAGCCCTTCGGTTCCCAGGCTAGTCCTGGCAGTTCAACAAATGGTAAACTTGGTTATCCCCTTACCCCTTCAGTCACTGTGCTTCTCCAGTGCCTTCCTTCCTACTTCTGAAAAGCCAGTGCTCCCTCTGAATCCACTTTTCCTTCCCCTGGTCCACTGATACCTGACTAGCCACTTAAGTATAGGCTAGCTCTACACCTGAGCTTTGATCCCATTGTCCCCTATTAATTTAGCTTGTGGATGATATATATATGAGTACCTTTGATCCAGACCAAAGACTATCACAAGGTATATGTTACTCTCTGTAGGAATGGACGGTGATACTGCTGGAAGGCAAGCTTCTGTGTATATGTCCCGTGTCCCACCTGTCTTTAAGACTTTCACAGGCCATTCAGCTATAAGACGTCCTGTGACAGCTGGAGACCACACTACAGCAGTGTGTAGTGCTGTCTACTGTAACACCCTCCAAAGACAGTTCTACTGACACACGCTGCTCCTGCTGGTCAGAGGCAACAAGAAGTAGGACTAGGGCAGTAGCAAAGGTTAAGGGAGTGTAAACAATACGCTCTGACAGCATGAAGCGTCTTTGACTGAACAAATCTGCATATGCAAATTACGATATACAGAAATACAAGCTGAGTACGAGTGTCTGATAGCAGTCCTCCAGAGGACAAGCTAATACACTCAGGGACACACACACAAGTGAAAGATGGTCGTGTGTAGATCTGAGTACAAAATGGTAGCACTTACCTCCCATTAAAGTCTGGAAATACATCTTTCCACTGTATGGGCCATAGCCCACTGCTGTTCTAGCTCGTACTTGGAAGGCATAGATCTTGCCTGGGCTCAGATTTGATATAGTGGCCATGTTGGTTTCACTAGTCAAGGTGAATGAATTATCCTCATCTTCTGCCTGTGAATGTCAGTGACCAAAAAGGAATGTGAGACTTCTGCCCACACCGCTGGCCCTCCTTATCAAGGAATGCTAGTTCCATGTCAGCCCCATATTCAAAGCCTCCCAACCACAACTGCTATTCCAGATCTGACCTCCTCGCACACTACTCATTGCTCCTCACTGCTGCTTTTCATTCCCTTAGGCCTGGGCTTCCCACAAAGCTCTGCCAAAGACCCTCAGTCCTGACCTAAACAAATGTGAGAGACAAAACTACCTTGTCCTGTGGTTCCTTTCTAGGCATATCCATAAAAAGAGCCCTAGCCTGTCTTGAAATTTTGCTTTCTACAAGGTCCAAACTCCTGTATTCTCCTAGGAGAATCCAGACCAAGAACACCTGTAATGCTGTATCCAGGAAGCTGCTAGACATGTTATTACAAATAGCAGGCCCCTTGACTGCTAGGAAAACAGTAGCCCTGCACGATCCTGCAAAACTATTTATGTGAAAGATCAAGGGTACAGAATGGGAGCTTGTCTGAACAGCCCTACATACCTCTTCCCTTCAAATCAGTTGGATTAGGAGTCATGAAAGCTATGAATGGAGAACAACTTTATATTTGCCACCCTGTAATTCCAGCACATAAACAGGTAACTGATATCTGCCACATAGTGAATGAAAGAGTGCATTCCTCTTCCCAAAATTTCTTAGAGATGTCTGTCCAGGCATAAATAGGGACACAGGACTTCCCTCCACAAACACATGACAGAACGTTGCAGTGAGTCCAGTTCCCATATACACATTTGAAAACTTCAGCTCCTTCCACTGTTGCTGGTGCTAAACTTATTAGGTTGTTAGCCACAGCTTTTTAGCTTAGCTACAAGTATCTTCTCTTTTTTTATCTGCATTGTCGCTAGATGGTTCCAAGTTGGGAAATGCAGATGGACTCATGTTAGATGAAGTGTATATTATGAACTACTGGTTTTGCTACAGTTTGTTCTTCCCTTATAATCGAAGCATTTTTCTCCACCTTATCCATCCTGATTGAGGGGTGCATCTCCCAGACAGAAGATTTTCCTGTTCTCTTTTGCATAACAGCTATACAACAATCAGCACTGCATCACTTTCTGCTCACCTTGTCAAAGTAGCGTAGCTGGTAATCCAGGATGATCCCATTAGGCTGGTCTGGCTGAGGCCATGACAGTGTGATGCTACTGGTAGTACGACTCACCTGATGCATCATAGGGACAGCAGAGGGGACTGGAATAAAAGAGAGGAAGGAGAGATTGCAAAGGGATAAGCTTAACAATTAACTATCATTGAATATTCATTATGATGAGTTAATAAGTTAGGTCCGCTCTTCCTTTAATTTCCCTTAATTTGCATTATGAAGTACTTCATAAAATAACGAGAAAAGATCAAGGTACAATTCTACTCTACTGGAAGATACAGTCACTGACGACTTGGACAGAAAGGAAATGAAGAAATCCACATCCAACTGATCGTGCACAGGAATTATGAAATGATCTATATTGTAGCTGGAACATTATTCTGATCTTCAAATTTGCAATTTTTGCATGCAAGATGACACGGTGTTCAGTGCCACTGCCTTGTTCTAGGATCCCACTTGGACAAACAATGTGACAGTGGTCAGAGTAAAAGCAGAGCACACCACCTCTCTTCTGCTTCTCTCCCAGATTATAATTCTTTGCCTGGGAAAAAAAAAGCAAGCTGGGCTATCCGAGTAATTGAGGCCTTTCACTACCAGATCACTGTTACAAACAAGAAGACAGAGGCAGTTGAGAATACTGATGCGTTAAGGAACAGACTTTGAAGCATTCCTCAGTTCAGTGGTCCCAGTTCAGTTGCAGACCATAGAGAATGAAAGCATCTCATTTTCATAGCCTGATACAGAATTATTGAATCATTTAGGTTGGAAAACATCTTTAAGATCATGAAGTCCAACTGTTAACCTAGCACTGCCAAGTCCATCACTAAACCATGTCCCTAAGCACCAGATCTACCCATCTTTTAATTACCTCCAGGGATGGGGACTCAGCCACTTCCCTGGGCAGCCTGTTCCAATGCTTGACAACCCTTTTGGTGAAAAATTTTTTCCTAATACCCAATCTAAACCTCCCCTGGTGCAACTTGAGGCCATTTCCTCTCATCCTATTGCTTGTTACTTGGGAGAGGAGACCGACACGGACCTTGCTACGACCTCCTTTTAGGCAGTTGTAGAGAGCAAGAAGGTGTCCCCTGAGCTTCCTCTTCTCCAGGCTAAACAACCCCAGCCCCCTCAGCTGCTCCTCATAACACTTGTGCTCCAGACCCTTCATCAGCTTCGTTGCCCTTCTCTGGACATGCTACAGCACCAAAATTTCCTTCTTGTAGTGAGGGGCCCAAAACTGAACACAGTACTCGAGGTGCGGCCTTGCCGAGTGCGAAGTGCCGAGTACAAAGGGATGATCACTTCCCTAGTCCTGCTGGCCACACTACTTCTGATACAAGCCAGGATACCATTGGCCTTCTTGGCCACCTGGGCACGCTGCCGGCTCATATTCAGCTGACTGTTGACCAACACCCCGAGGTCCTTTCCAGCCCCTTTTCTCCAAGCCTGTAGTGTTGCATGGTGGTGTTGTGACCCAAGTGCAGGACCTGGCACTTAACCTTGTTGAACCTCATACCTCATCGATCCAGCCTGTCCAGATCCTTTTGTAGAGCAGCCTTGTGTTCAGACTAGGTCCTGGATCTCAGGCCAATCCCTGTCAGGACTGTTGCCCAGATGTCAAAACTACCACTGTATTTGAGACTCTCAGTCCCTCTGCAGGCCGTTGAACGACAGAAGTGCAGGCTGAATGGGCTTCTAACCAGTACTACTGCCTGGAACCACCACCTCAAGGTCACTGTTAAGTGTGTATGTGTGGAAGCTTCACATATAGTTTTTCTGTCTGTTCTTACATAGCTTGCTAAGTTTCTGTCTTTTGGTGAACAGGCAGCCTGGCATGCTACCCAGATGGAGCTGTTAGCTCTCTTGATTGCATTATGGTATTAAGTGCTTATAATCTGTGTCAGATATTAATTACTGTGGGAAAACGTCAACTTCCCTTTACGTACAAAGCAAGGATCTGGACATCAAACATAAAAGAGGGCTTTGGATGCATGAATCTAAACCAGAAAGCAAGCAAGAACTTGTGTCTACCAATTTTAGAAATCTTTTGATTGGCTATTCTGAAAGTCTGAAGTTCAGTTCAAGCCTTCAAGACTTGTGTAACTGCCATTACTTCTCACTAACCTGAAACTCATTAAATCAGCAGGAAGGAAACAAAATATCATCTTGAAGATAATATGATTAATGATTTCAAATAGTAGTCACTGAACTAAAATTAGATTACAATGAGAAACAATCCAAACTACTATTTGGGGTAGTTTCGCTTTTCATTTCTTTTGTCCTCCTAGAGGCACCTTTCACATGTTCTGATGACAACAGAAGTACAGAACATCTTTAGCTGCAGCTCCTTTCCTGAAGTAGTTAATTCTTCTAAAAAATGTCCTCAGAGCAGGGAGGGAGATGAATGGTTCTTAAAGCCACTTGCACGTGAAGCTTTCTGGAGAATGAAAATCCACTTCTACAAAAAACATCCATGAATTTATACTGTGTACACACACACACACTCTCCAAGTTCATGCAAAAGCTAAAAGAATGTGACTTTCTTCTTAGGAAGAGATTTCCAAGCAGAAATTTCAGGATAATTGGAAGAGGATCTTTCAGCCTGCCAGCTGTCTGTCCACAAAGCTCTTCTCAAGTTTTGCTTTCTCTCTGCAAGCAAAATGTCATGTTGCCAAGAAACCTCCAGGTAGGCAGCTAAGGAACCCTCATTTTCCTAATGGAAGTAACATTTTCAGCAACGTTTAAATTTTCCAGAAAAAGCATGCCAATGAAAAGTTGCCACCTAACTCCATTGGTTTTACACAATAGACATATTCTTGATGTGAGGGATGAAGCAGAGACATTTGGCAAATGATCAAAAACTGCAGAATAGCATTTTCTTCCCTCATAATTGTGAAAAAGATAAAAGGATTGTTTTTAATAACAAGATACAATTATTCTGAAAGACACAATTCAAATGGGCTCCAAACAGCTCAGGCAAGTGGGAACCAGTTAAAAATGTAAATGAAACAAAAATGTAAGAGTATAAACAATAAAATGCTTTCTCTCATCCTTAGTCATTTCTTAAAATTGCTTGTCTTTCAAACAAGATTGCACAACTACTTCACCTGCTAATGACAATGTTGCGACAAGGATGGAAGACAGCAGCAATGAACCAAGACCATATTTAGCATTTAAGACACAAACGAAGAACACTGTATTCAAACAGTAATGTGAGGAGAATGGGATAACTGGTCAGTCAACACTTGATCAAGACAGATTCCACTACATTTTCATGTTGTGAAATGGTTAACTTCCTTCTGATGGGAGATAAAGCACACACAGGGAGAGGTGCAAACCTAAATACACAGCTACGCTGCCAGGGAAGAGCCCACTTCCTTCTAGTTTTGAATGAAGATTGTGCAGAATGATCAGAGTTAAATCTCCCCTCCATTCCTGCCCTCCCACCTCTTTTCATTCCTCTCCTTCCCACCCCCAACAGTTATTCTTCCCACCCTTCTCATTTCTTCCCAATCCACAAGTTTTCCCTTACCTGGAAGGAATACTCAAAGTCAACTAGCAACATTTGACCTGCATTTTAGTTAAAACTTATTCATCCTGATGTTAATATGTACTATCAATTTTCAGCTACCCATCAACAGGTTATCTTTTGCCAATGGTACCAAGACCTGAGCTGGCACTGTGCATAGTACATTTAGGCACAGCAAAATCTGCACCAGAACAAAGATGATAAATGGTACTCTACTCAGATGGGCAGTATGCAGAAGCAGGTTACTACTAGTAGAATTAGAAATATTGGGAAACATAAGAAAAAAATCACTGGAATGGCTTTACCCAAAGTTACACTGTGTGTATCTCCTGACCATGCGCCACAGCATTCTAGAATGTCCCTATTATCCAGGCATGTCCATCACTCAGGGTAATTGGGTGGTTGTGGTGGGGATGCCCAGGATAATGCAGTCTGCTGTATTAAAAATAGTCATTTCAGTGATATGTACCTAATAAGCAGATACTACTTAAGGTTAAAGCCTAAACCAGTAAAAATGCCCAGTAATAAAAATAGCTATGAATCAACGCAAGACAGGTTGTTTTTAATCTACCTCTCCGAGACAGAGCTCAGATTTTGATACATGTGTTTGCCTCTCTTTTAAGGACAAAACTTATGAAACATTGGGAAGGGAGCTCTCCCACCACTTCAAGTAAAAGACATATCTAGATTTGTCCTTCGAAAAATTTCATGCTAAGGTGATGTGAATATTAATACTAAGGTGATGTGAAATGCGAACTTATTTGTGGGTGGAGTAAGTACATATTTCCTGTCCGAAGTGTACAATAAAGTTACTCTCCCAATGTTAATAAATTAGGAAATATAAAGTTCAAGGTTTTAGGTCTTAAGACAACACCTGAACTACCTGCTGCCACAGAAGTGCTAGATGAATATTTTACGTTGTATGCATGCTGACTATTAAAAATGTTTATAACAGAACACTGCTTTCAAAGCTTGTTTCATATATACAAGTGTCTAGTTCTATGTTGATTTGTCACTTTTATTCATTTTTCTGTTTTCCTATGGGGTTTATAAATGGAGACATGCTAGGTATTTGTCCAATGACAGCTGAAATCCCAGGGCACGATTCAATCCCATCTGGGCAGTTGGAGTAGATGATCGTTATAGGTCCCTTCCAACTGAACTATTCTATTCTATTCTATTCTATTCTATTCTATTCTATTCTATTCTATTCTATTCTATTCTATTCTATTCCATTCCATTCCATTCCATTCCATTCCATTCACTGAGTGCAAAGAACATGTTGTGAGATCAGACCTCTAAGGAAGACTGAAAAAGGACTGCTTTTTGTATCCAATTTATAAAATAGCAAATGTATGGAAAATGCTTGCACATATAAAAGCTAATTGAAGCTGTAAAGCAGTCCAAACACCAGTTAAATACAGCTCCCAGATTCTATTTTTTGTGGGCTTTCAGTTGCAACTCTTCTACATAGTGGTGTTTTGAGTACCTTAAAAATGCTACATTCTTTGAGTGACTAATGTTTGACAAGTTACTGCTCTTCTCTAATAAAGCTGATGCCCTTGACTGTAGTATCTGCTCAGACCAGCACCATGTGCCTGCAAGCCTAAAAATATACCTTAGTCAACAGTCAAGGTAAAGGAAGGAATGTGAAGGAAGTGCAGACTTGTGTAACAGCACATGGTGATCCCCACTTACGCAGAGCACAGCCAAGTGCCATTCTCAGTAGACCATGAACATCTCTGGCATGTGACACTCAGTCCGTATTCCGCGCAGATACCCACGAAAGGCAGCTGAATCCCACCCCCAGCCAATACAATCGGTGGAACCTAATGAGCAATTCGGCTCACTCTAAAGCAAACACCCAAGGAGCAATTCAGTTGCCCATACATTTGGGAGGCGCCTGGTATCCATTCTCTCTCTCATCCAAACGGCATTCCAGAAGGTGCTGGGTCTTCTACGGTTCCTATGCTGTATCTGCTAGCCCTGAGTAGATGTCTTGGCTACACCAGCGTGTCTCAGGTGGCCTTAGATGCTTACATGGGCAAAACTGAATGGAGCTGAGCGCTGAAAGCTCTAAGTAGCATCAACTTCGGAGGCCCTGATCCTCAAGGGGGACTTCAACCACCCTCCTATCTGCTCTAATGGTAATGGGAAGGCTGAAGGCAGCCTTGGCTGCAGCGACCATGAGATGGTGGAGTTTAAGATCCTGAGAGGAGGGAGCAGAGCAAAAAGCAAGCTCACAACACTGGACTTCAGGAGAGCAGAAGTGGCCCCTTTGGGGATCTGCATGCAGGAGTCCCATGGGATAAGGCCCTGCAGGGAAGAGTGGCCCCCCCAAAAAAAAGAGTTAATGTGCAAGGATTACCTCCTCCTCCAGGTGCAAAAGCGCTCCACACCAGCAAGCAGGAATTCAGGCAAAAATGCCAAGAGGCTTGCGTGTTTCAACAAGAGGCTCCTAGCTAAACTCAAACTGAAGAAGGAAGTATGCAGAAGGTAGAAGCAGGACGGGTAACCTGGGAGGAACATAGAGGCACTGTCTGAGCATGCAGAGACATGGTTAGGAAAGCCAAAGCCTACCTGGCATCACATCTGGCAAGGGATGTCAAAAGTAAGAAGGCCTTCTCGAAGTACATAAGCGGCTAAAGGAGGACTAGAGAAAATGTGGGCCCACTGCTGGTTGGTGCAGGGGAACTGGTGACATAGGACATCTTCTTCACGTCAGTCTTTACTAGCAAGACCAGCCTTCAGGTCCCAGAGACCGGGCAGAAGTCTGGAGCAAGATCTTCCTCTTGGTGGAAGATCAGGTGAAAGGAAAGAGGGTAGATTTAGATTAGATGTAAGGAAGAAATTCTTCACCATGAGCGGGGTGAGGCACTGGAACAGGTTGCCCAGAGAAGCTATGGATCCTCCATCCCTGGAAGTGTTGAAGGCCAGGCTGGATGGGGCTTTGAGCAACCCGGTCTAGTGGAAGGTGTCCCTGCCCACAGCAGCGGGGTTGGAAGCAGACGATCTTTCAGATCCCTTCCAGCCCAAACTATTCTATGATTCTAGGAATACTTAGGCACACTGGATGCACATGATTGCATGGGCCCCGATAAGATGCACCAATGAGGGAGCTGGCTGATGTCATTTTGAAGCTGCTCTTGATAATCCTTCAGTGATCATGGTGACGGTGAGAGGTGCTTGAGGTCTAGAGGAAAGCAAATGTCACTCTTATCTTCAAGAAGGGCAAGAAGGAGGACCCAGGGCAATGCAGGCAGCTTAGCCTCACCTTGGTCCCTGGCAGGATGATGGAACAACTAATGCTGGAAACCTTTTCCAGGCACATGAAGGACAAGAAGGTAATTGTGATTAGCCAGCATGGATTCTCAAAGCGGAACTCAGGCTTGATCAACCTTCTATGATGAAATTACTGGCTTGGTAGATGAGGGGAGAGCTCTGGATAATGACTACCTAGACTTCAGTAAGGCTTTCAACACTGTCTCCCATAATATCCTCATGGAGAACATAGTCTGGGCTTTAAACGCTGTCTCCCATAATATCCTCATAGACAACCTGATGAAGTATTGTCCGGCTGAGCAGACAGTGAGGTTAATCGAAAACTGCCTGAACAACTGAGCCCAGAGAGTGGTGATCAGTGGAATGAAGTCTAGATGGAGGCCAGCACCTAGCGGTGTACGCCAGGGGTCAATACTGGGTCCAATACTGTTCAACATCTTCATCAATGACATGGATGATGGGGCAGAGTGTACCCTCAGCAAGTTTGCTGATGATACAGAACTGGGAGGAGTGGCTGATACACCAGCGCATTGCGCTGCCATCCAGAGGGATCTCAACAGGCTGGAAAATTGGGCTGACAGGAACCTCATCAAGTTCAACGAGGGGAAGTGCAAGATCCTGCACCTGGGGAGGAATAATTCCATGAACCAATATATGCTGGGGGCTGACCATCTGGAAAGCAGCTTTGCAGAAAGCGTCCTGGGAGTCCTGGTGGACACCAAGTTGAACAGGAGCCAGCTATGTGCTCTTGCTGCAAAGAAGGCCAATGGTAGCCTGGGCTGCACGAGGAGGAGTGTTGCCAGTAGGTCGAGGGACGTGACCTTTCCCCTCTACTCAGCTCTGGAGAGGCCAAGCTTGGAGTCCTTTGTCCAGTTCCGGGCTCCCCAGAATGAGAGAGACATGGACATACTGGAGAGACTCCAGCAAAGGGCCACAAAGATGATGAAGGGACTGGAGCATCTCTCATAGGAGGAGAGGCTGAGAGAGCTGGGACTGTTCAGCCTGGAGAAGGGAAGGCTTGCAGGGATCTTATCCATGTGCACAAATACTTGAAGGGAGGATGCAAAGAGGACAGAGACAGGCTCTTCTCAGTGGTGCCCAGGGACAGCCCCTGAGGCAACGGGCACAAACTGAAACACAGGAGGTTCCCTCTGAACACAAGGGAACGCTTTTTACCATGAAGGTGCCTGAGCACTGGAGCAGCTTACCCAGAGGGGTTGTGGAGTATCCCTTCTTGCAGAAATTCAAAAGCGGTCTGGACGTAGTCCTGGGCAACCTGCTGGAGGTGACCCTGCTTGAGCGGGGGGGGTTGGAGAAGATGTCCTTCAGAGGTCTCTTCCAAGCTTAGCCAGTTTCTGGTTCTTACCAGACGGCTGAATCGCTCAGCAGTACTGAGTAGCCATCCATGGACTACCACATGAGTTCAGACAACTGGTTCACAGTTCATCACTTAACTGGGATTCAAGCTAAACCCTGCCAGCATCTGTGTGTTCTTTCTAGTTATGAGTTTTCTTCCCCGTCCATCTCACCCCAAAAGCTTCTGAATGCATCCCGTTTCTCTCTCACTATATTTCACATGGTTTGATCAACCTCAGCTGTTCCTCTAATGTTCTCTAATATGGCTCTATATTCTCTAATACTAGACCCAAATCTACCACTCTCACATTCTTGTTTCTCCTTCGTTACCTCTTCAGGTATTCTATTATCCTCTTATTCTACGCAAATGGCATGAAGACCCTAGCTTTGTTCCACACATCTTTCCACATATCATCTTCAAGGAAGATCAGTCTGAATACAGCATGGAAATTCCCTTCTTTATGTGTTTAATATCTTATCTTTATTTTGAAAATGTCCTATGTCTTTTCTACAGACTTGAGATTAGTTCTGACCCTTTCTCTAAATACTTGAAAATCCTTTGAAAGTATCTTGGGTTGTCTTGTGTTGTAAGCTTGCACTTTACTTCCTGTGGATGAAGAATGCTTTAGAAAGGCAAATTAGTTATTTTCATTGCCCTTACCTCTATTATTACTACTTTTTGTGTATGAGTTCCGCTCATGCCTAATAAACAGGAAAAAATCCCTTATGCCACAAGCTGCCATGTTTTATTATGCACCTCCTACTTCTACTTGCGCAAAAAGTTTCTCTCTTCATTTAAACAGCTGCTGAAACCTGAAATGTGAAAACATTCTCTGTTCATGCTGCAGAGGTAGGACATAGTAAAGAGATGAACTGGAATAGTTTCTTTTTGCGGAGTGACCACAGAAATTTTTTTTAAGTCCCAGTCATAACTGGGCAAATCTGCTGAAGACGGCAAAGTTGACAAATGTCACTAAGGGCAAAATTAAACCTTAAGAGTATTTTTGTTGTTCCTATGTAAGAAGAAAACAATACAATTAAATTCTTAGGGACCTTTGGTGAGTGCTCAGAGTTGGCAATTATATCGTAAATAAACAAACAGCTTGTTACTTGGAAAATTAATGTAGTTCATTCAGAGGACAATGAACACAGAGCTCACACTCCAGTTGCTTCACCTGCTGGTTTTAGCCTGGCAAAACACAGTTGTATGTAGCTTTTGACAGCTCTCTTTGTATTCCTATCCTGTTTTGATCAAGAAAATGCCTTGCCCGTGTCCCTGCTCTTGCCAGCTAAGTCTACTGGACTCTTTTGCCTCTCTTTGGAAAAGCAAACATCTTCAAGCAACTCATTGATTTCCCTTCATAACCTCATAATCATACTTGGCATTTAATTCTTTTCTTCTTCTCACACCATTTCACCTGAAAATCTTCTGTCAGGTCCTCTTAAATTTTCTGGCACTACCCATAACTGTCCTTGTCCCCATTCAGCCTCTTACACAAGCCTTCGGACTGTCTAGCTTTCATTTCTGCAGTTCTACAGATTTTTGCTATTGCCAGGTCCCACTGCTCTGAATCCAGCTGATGCAGAAGGCTGCTACATATCTTTTCACAGGTACAAGTCGACCTGGTCACATAACCTTTATCATCACATATCTCCATTAGCTCTCATAATGCCTAGATTTAGTTTAAAAAAAATCTACCTGCTTTGAAAAGTCTGCATAGATTTGCTCCAACATTTGAGTCTCTGCTGCCTCTCTCTCTTCCTCTTCTTTGTAGGAATGTAACAACTGCCTGAATGAATAAGTTCAGTAGCGTGTCTCTGGCAACAGACATTACTGCATGCTTCAGTGGAAGGTGCAGGGGAAAAAAAAAATGGACAGGTAGTTACAGCTGTGCACAAAGGAAGTTTTTTCACAACCCTTTAAATGAAAACCTGACTTTTGTCCTGAGACATAAGAAGAGATATTTGTTTACCCTGACAACTTGAAGATGTTACAATAATCCTTCAAATTCTAGTCAGATTATTATTTTTTTAATAATATGGTTGGATTTTAAATTCTTTGCTTGCTTTGTGTCAGGTTCCCCTCTATGAAGAAACTCTACTACAGTGACCTAAGAGCCTTTCCTCATGCAGTTCATGCTATCTGAAACAGCCTCCCAACATCCTTCTATATATCTTGACACTTCTTTAGGTATTCACCCTCATCACTTCAAACCTGAGCTGAGAGCAATTCCCTTCTCTCTTGTCTCATCTCTGGACAGTTTTTCCTTCTGGTAATTTGCATATCATATTTGCATGTCATACTACTACTATCCAAACAGGCTTCAGGTGCTTTTTTGCTATAGAAGGTTAAGTCTTACCATATTAAAGGAAATTTTTCAGTGCCAGCCTAAGATAGCTCTAACAAAGGGGCAGAGGGTGGGGAGGAGGATTTTTTGGACCAGCAACTGGGAGCAGTGAGAGAACTCTGACTGATGACGAGTAAGCAGAATATTCAGAAACTGCCAGGGCTAGAGAGTCTTGTTTTGGTCACCTTTAATTCAACAGAGAGAAAATTTTTGCTAAGGCCATTTATTCTGAAAGCTTATCTTTCTCCAGTTTGCTTTTGTTATACCCTTCATGCCTTCCTGTCCCTTCCTTGTCTCTTTCAGAACATAAGATCCTGAAATGTCCATCTCTGCTTGTATAATAATAATAGTAATAATAATAATTGTTATAATAACACAACAACAACAATAAGCCATGCTAAAGTGAAAAGCTGCTGAAGGGATCGAAGGGAGGGGGTATGGATGAGACAGGTCACGTGATGGAGGAAGCAGGGCCTTGTTAGTATGAGCTGTCACTATGAATCGAGGGCAGCTCATCTCAAGCTCACTCCTAACAATCTTGAGGAAGAGCAAGGGGAAAAAAACAAACACAAAAAGAAGCCATTCAATACACACTGCTGTTTAAGAAAGCTGGCCTCCCCTGAAACTGCTTCAGTGCACAAGAGAGGCACCTTAGAGAGAGACACCCAACACACCCAACACATCCAGAGACACCAAGAGACACCTGGAGGAAAAGGAGTGGTCAGAAAAGTCAAACAGAAGCAGAAGAAGAGGGTAGATTTGGTGATTCCAGGCTGGAGAAGGAAGCAGCTACTCAGTTAAATTACCTCAGATATAGATGAAGAAGGCTAGGATGAGAAGCATGAAGAAAGAGAATTCTTTAGGATGTTCATAGAACACCCACCCATCTCCAGCAGAAGCCAAAGGAGCTGCATGGAATTACCGCACGAATTACCCAGGCAGATCTTTTACTGTAAACAAAACTGATCACCCACTTGCAGCCAGCCTCTGAAGGGGACCAGGTATCCTATACATGTCCTGCTACTCAATGCCTGTCAGGTAACGTTTCAAAGGGAAGAAACAGACGTTGTCAAACCCCTGACATCTGCTAACAGTAGGAAATTTCTTGCATATATATTCCCTTTCTTTCATAGCACAGAGGCAGAAATGAAAAGACGTGATTTAACCACAATTATGATGCCACATCTGGTTTCACAGCGTTTCTCTTGAGCTTTACCGAAGCCTGGTTTTGCAGGGGTTTCCACAACTACAACATAGAATCTCATTAGGAATTTGTTTCAGTTTAACATTTACACATCTCTAAATGTTTACAGACTTTTTCTGTCACTCACTTCAAATTGTTCCCCCTCTTTCTCCTCCTCACCACATTACTCCTCATTATATCCTCTTAAACAAGCTGTGTACAACTCCTTTCCATACCAGCTTATACATGCTTGTAAAGAACAACATATGCCCAGTCCCTTATTGCTGACATTTAGCAGAACTGTACGCCTGTATGCATGTGGCTCTCTTCAGCTCCAGTCCTTGATATTTCCAGAAAATCAGAATTTGCTTGAGGCTGTTCTCCATTTTCCTCCATATATATAAGCCTTCTGTACGCTATCCATCAGCCTGACCTACTCTTCAACTCTTTAATCTCTCCCCTTCCTTTGACTGCCCACACAAGCCATCAGTATTTTAGTTCAGTCACCCTTGCAGTTTAGTTCTTAGTTACAAGGATCACAACACCTTTGATACAACTGTATAACCCATTACAATATTTCTACAATGTAAAAGGGAAAAAAAAAAAAAAAATCTTTGTTTCCTAAGGACAGGAGAATAATATTCCAAGACCATTTATCAGAACAGCAAGGTTGAAAAGGCAAGGACAAGGCAGAAGAAAATACATGGCATGCGGAAGAACCCAGAGCAATTTCAGTAAAGTAGGAATGGTGATTCTGCTTCTGGATCCTTTGTCAAAATTCCATTTAACACGTCTCCAGGAATTGTGAAAACTGTAGCTTTCATATCCTTTTGTGACCCACAGGACTGCACAGTGTAACACACGCCATCACAAGGTCATGTATATATAGGTGATGAGTAAATATTCATTGTATACATTCTTTCTTGTCATACAGCACCTATCTGTATCTTTAACTGTATCTTCATCTTTAGACAGTGCCTGTCTGTCTCTCTATTTTCCACTTCCTTACTTTGATATGCAGCAAGGCAAAGAAGGACAGATTTGATGAAACATTCAATACCACTTGTTAAAGTGCACTAGAGCATGAACTGAAATGAGGAGAATGGAAGGTGGTGCACAGGAACAAGAAAGGATGCAAAAACAGAGTATCTCAAAATATAGAAAGACAAAAAGGAAAAGTGAACAGGTGAAAAATGCTAGAAAGACTGACTTAAGAAGATGAAATGGAGAAGAGTAGGAGATAGAGAACGCGAAGAGAAAATGAAGAAATGCTCTCTAGGAGCTGCTGTGGCAAGCTGATGCCCACAAAATCCCCATCAAACTCTGATCATGCCCCTTGTCTTGCACAATGAAGCAACATGCTTTGTCTGCCCCACAGAACTACATCTCCCATTGCCATCTTCTCCAGGGCAGCTTCTGCCTCAACAGCTCTTCTCCATATACAACCACATCAGCTGCCAAACTCATTTTTTTCTGTCAAGAGGGAAGAAAGGAAAGCCCATTCAGAGAAAGCAAGAATGAGAAGCACAGAAGTGAAATCATGGAACTAGCAGGGCAAGATAAAAAAAAGGCACAACACACAAGTAAGAAGACAAAGCTCCAGGATTCAAAAGATAAAAGCAAATCAAATGAGAGACAGAAGTGGAAGTTTTGGGACTCAGATGCAGGGGTCCCCTCACCTGACTGGCTGGTGCTAACATTGATGGTGGCATAGTGGGGTGCTTCTGAACTCAATTCAGTCACCAAGTTGACAGCCTGGATCTCAAAGGTGTACTGCACACGGGCCAAGAGGTTGGAGACTTGCACGCGACTTTCTGTCAGGCCCACTTGGCGTGGTTCAAATTGTACGCTGTCCCCACAGCGCACGCATGGCCCTGAGGACCCTGCTGGACATACTTTGCAGATGACATTGAAGAACACATCCTTGCGGCCACCTAGGTCTTTGGGGAGGCGCCAGGTCAGGAGCACGTTGGAGCCAACAATTTCGTAGCTAAGGTCACGGGGAGCAGAGGGGATACCTAGAAGACAGAATGAAAGATCAAAATCACATGAAAGAATCGGAGAGAGGTGGGGGAGGGCAGAAGACAAAGCAGGGGGAAAAGAACAGAAGAACAAGTTGCTTTTTCTTCTCATTCTTACTCTTCTCTAGTTGTTTCTCTGAACATGGCTAAGAAAAACATATTCTTTGCTACATCAAACATACACTTCCATACATGAAGGAGCAACTGTACTATCACATTTTAGAGAAAAATAATTAACAAGAAGGGTCTTTGTTTCAAGGGCATGACTTTTACTTTTCCCTAAAAGAACAGCCAGTGTTTAGGGAAATTCCAAGACTTTGCAATTTTAAATTTTTGCACTAGCTTAGTAAAGATATGTCTCCACTGAGACCTTTAATTCTCTCCTTTGGCACCTAATATCTCTGAACTCTCTCAGATGTCAGTTAGCCCGTTCCATTTATTGCAGGAACTGAACACCACTTTCCGTATGATTACTCCTGCTGCCAGCCAGATTCCTGAATTGCATCGGGAGTAAACTCTGACAGCTAAAAACTGCCCATTCTGTGCATCCAACACTTCCCCTGCTGGCACAGAGACAGTGATGAGAAGGAGGAAAATGCAGAGGATGAGAAGATGGCATGGGGATGAGAATGGGACAAGACACTCGAGCCAGAAAGTGCAAAGCTCAGGCAGGTAAAAATAAGCAGCAGCGTTGCACTGCTAAACCTGGGCATAGCCACAAAGCAAGACTGGAAGGGCAGGGACAGGGAGGCTGAGCTCAGCAACAGAGCAAGGGAAACATGATTTAGAGCACATTTCCCTCCAAAGGCTGTAATGAAATCCAAGAATCCTCATTCCCACCATTACTCTGTAGTCAACAATATCGACGAAAACTATGGGCAAAGCCTTTTCTCTGTCTAGCACTGATCAATATAAAGGGTGACACCCTCTATTAGTACAGGTGGATGAGGTCTTTGTGGGGGATCTCTCCGGTTGCAATCTAGTTCATTGCTGGAGCATCTGAGTATTGCCAATAGCTATATCTCCCTGGGGACTCACATTTCCAGTGTTGCTAAAAAAATAAATTATGCTGGAACACTGCACACAGAAGACTGTTTAAAAGATGTATCACTGACAAGATGAAGCATTTGTACATCAGGAAATGTCAGAATTAAATTTTCTTTTGTAATTTTAACTGGGCCTCTCAGCATTTGCATTGTGGTATAATATTTAATTCCATGATCACATACTAGTTTTCCCTAAGGATTCTTATCACAGTCAATGCAAAGGATAGACAACTGCTCAGGAAAAATAATCCCTGTGAAGTCAAGATTGCTTGATGCTGCTGAAGATGGATTCTGTGCAGTATAGGAAGCAAGGGATTATGGAAAAAAACCACAATCGCACTTCCTAATTTCTGAGTGTTTAACTTCAGAGCCATAAAGTGTTTGCAAGATGCTTTAGGAAGTTAATTTTTTTCCCTGTCACTTCCACAAAAGTCAAGGGTGATGCCTGATATATTATTTAAACTATATTTTTGAGTGCTAATCACTAACCATATTTAATTTTCTGCATCTAATTATTCTTTCTTGACCTATTAACGTTCATAACGACTGTGAAAAGTCATAACTGATGAGAACCACAGAGAAGCCAATGAAAAAATCAATTATTTTACCATAAATAAAATTTGCACAATTTGAATTCCGTGCAGTAAATATGGTCTTCACACTTTCAGTGATAAAGGGAAGAGAATATTGGTTAACTCCATCAATGAACAACGTTTACCCCGTGTATGAAATGAGTTTAGCATTTCATGAGAAATTAGTATATCATTCTCTCATCAAAAGTTGCACCTTATGCATACTTGCAATGGACTTACTTATTTAATGCTGCATGAGTCATCTAAAATTTGACATTTTTTCATTTCTGAGCATCTAGTATTGCAACACCCCAGTATTCTCAAAACACAGTTTCATCAATCTATCAACACTGTAAAAGCATGTTGGAATACTTCTGCCTTCTCATCTACATTCAGTGAGTGGATACACCCTGTAGCCAACAGGAGGAGCAAAGGGAAGTTTTGCGTTATTTCAGAGGTCATGAGAAGAGGTGAATTGCAACTCCCCTGAATCATTCAGGCACATTCTCTCTCATCAACTGCCCTTCTTGCTTTCAAACACTCCATCCCAATACTTACCAGTGCAGGGAGCATCAGAATTGTCCAAAGCAGATCGATAGTAGCGGTTCTGACACACACATTCACTGGAACCTGGCAGTGGAGTGTGGCTGTGGGCAGGGCATAGATGGCAGGGGTCATCTCCCACAGATACTTTAAAGAAACCAAGGGGACAGGCTAAGAGGAGGAAAATGAGAGAGGCAAAAGCAGGAAGCTCATTAATTCAGATTCTAGAAACAACGCAATCTTGTTTACATTTAATTCATGCTGCTGCTGTAGAGAGAAGTTATTACATAGAGTAGCTACTACTGGTTTTGTTGCTTTATGGAGCATGTATTGTTAAAGTTGCAATTTCAAAACGGTTTATTTTATTCTATACAATAGGTGCTTAAATTGATTCACTGGCAGATGAAAAAGAACCAGTCCAGAAACAGCTTTGGCCATCTGAAATAATTGTCTTCTCATTACTCACTCAACGAGCTTTAGCTTTGGAGAAGCCAAAGAGCATAGTCATGCGATCTGTCTGGAAATAGCCACAGCAGTTGCAGGTATTATCCACACCTCCTTCTCCCCACCCAACACAGCCACAAAAATGGATTTTTTTATGCTGCTTCAACAGTTTCATTGCTTAAAGTAATAAAAGCTACCATGGCTGATTTCGCATCAAAATTAGGAGCAGGGACTCAGATTGGCAGTCCTAGTGTTTTCCTGTAGGTCTGGAAACTTCCCAATAATGGATAAAAGCCTCTTAATTTAGTCAAATTTAATCTGCAAGTGCATAGGAACATGCCTATGCAAAAAGCTGAAACAAGGATGGAAATCTATCCTACAGGGAAAGAAAATGAAAAAATAATAACTTATTAACAATATGGGAGTACGGCACGTTCTAGGTTTGGCAAAGATGCTGTGCTGAATTACATAACAGAAGGTGCTTGGATCTTACACTGAAATGCTAGGATAAAGCTTTTACAATATTTATGTACGTTTTATGTAAGTTTTCTAAAGCTGATTTTCTATATAGATACAGCTCTTTTAGATTTTATGGATGAACAAGCGCAGGTGAAAGTTCATTTGTGGACCGAAATTTGGTTCACAATAAAGAACATTTACAGGGAATGGGAAACTTTCAGATAGACCCCAGATGAGCATTTGATGTCAAAACACACCAAGGGACGCACTCAAGAGAAGAACTGTCCTAGTGATTACCATAAGCAGAACAATCCAAAGGATTGTGGATAGCAAAAAGTTATATAAAAAAAGAAAAATGTGTAAGAGAAGAACATTGTATACAGATGTTAATATGAAATTAGGGTATCTAATGAATGTTCCAAAATGGAACACCACACCAGGAGCTGCAGAATTAGCCCATCTGGTTATTACTTACTGTACTTGCAGGCTTCCACCTCTAATAACAATTATTTGGAAATGTTTCGAACCCACACAGGGGCTGAGTTGCCATTGATGCATCTTTCTTAACAAATAAACAACTGCAGAAAAACAAAGTAGCTTGCTTATCTAACCTTCTTCTCATATGTGTTCAATTCCCGTTGCTTTGGGTTTTCAAAGCCCAGTGTAGAATTTTTGATGTATACTGTGGGACTGCAGGTATGCAAACCTTAACAAAGCTGAAAAGGTTACAGCTGCAGTCCAGACATAACAGCCAATAACATCTGTGGAGTCCCATCAGCTTTACGCCTGTTATATTACTTCATCTTCTCTGTCAGAAGTCTTCTTGGCTGAAGAGTAACCTCCACATGTACTGTGATAAGAGTGGTAAGCCCTGGAACAGGTCAGACCATAAAAGGGACTTCAATAACTCTGAATGATAGGTATTAGATAGGAGAACACTGATTCTTCCCAGCACTCAGAAAATGACAACATTCAGTGTGTGATACATTGCCATATGGAAAGGCAGGGGGAAGAAGAGATTGCAATTTTACGTATGATGGATGATGGTAAGAAAAGAGCAACTGCCTTTGCCTTCAGGCCTTTATCTAGCAGAAAGTCAAATTATTCTCATATGGAAAGATCTGTCCCTGTGTTCCCCTGGACAAAAAAGTAAGTAAAATTTTGTCCACTTTATGAATTATATGGCTTTCATTCACTTTAAGGCTCTGCTAACAGCCACAGATGTAGAATACAATTTTCACATTTCTTGGCAAATGAACCTGTACTGAAACTATGAGTATTATGAATGGGAAGTTCTTATTCAACTCGCTCTGTAGTCCTTCAACAAAAATTTACCACTTTCAGGGATCTTCCTTTATTTATTTGAAATTTAAGAACGCTGAACTGAATGTGAACTTTTTATTTTCTTACAAGTCATTTTACCTCATCCATTTTTCTTGCATCAAACCCCTTCTCAAGCTTCTGTCAAGGCTTAGAACTAATGGCACATTCATTCCACTTGTCAAGGTAGACCCTGGAGAATGGGTTTTTTTCTTCATTCAGTGCTAGAGCCTGACATCAAGTGGGACAATGACCTCGCTGCTAGTCACAACAGTGAAAATGAACAGATAATGATAATGCCTGCAGTCTACGTGATGCTAAAAGGAAAGCTGTAGAGGATCTAGACTTTGCCCCTGCAATGCAAAAGCATATTTACCCTGCAAGGGTAGTGCTCCAAGAATTCAGGTAGATTAATCTCTAGCCCAGTTGCAAATCATATGGAAAGCTAGACAAAGCTGTGAATGAAGAATAATTTGTCTGGTATTTAGCAAATAAAATTTATTTTAAAATAAACATGATTGTGTTAAAAATAAACAAACATTTATTTTTACATGGTGCTTTGAAGTCTACTGGCAACTTGCTGTTGAGCCTGGGGATGCAGGGACGAGGGCTGCAGGGATGGCACACTGTTGATGAGTTAGACAAAGGTATTAAGCAAAAGTGCAATGTTGTAGGGTTTACGTAATGGAATGGACATGCCAGCAGCACTACCACCTCAGTAAAGAAAGCCAGTTCATATAAGCAGAGCAAGTCTATTGCTCAAGAGGCCATGCAAGATTTCATTAATGCTGTGGACAGTCACTCCAAGTGACCAGAAGCATTCAACAGCTGCTTAGAAAAAACAATCAACCAACCAACATGGTAAGAATACAAATCTTTGTATGGGGACATGGCGTCTGCTAATGGATAACAATGTTATCTACTCATACCACAGATACAGTACAGTACCATACAGACAACACTTTGGAAAAGGCACTCATAACAAATATTAGAGACCAAATACAGCTATTCTTTCATATTTGCCTCACAAAATTTAATTTCTTCGTCCATGCACTGTGCCTGCCATTATGTGCCTGCACCATATACAAAGGCAGGTTACTGCTCTCTCTTCTAGCACCTCCCAGTGTGCTATGCTTTTTGTGCTGTCACACTTAGATGGTTTCTTGCTATCTATTCTCTCTCTTACTCATTGAGGCAGCATCTATTCTTGAATGTAATCCCAGAACTGTAAAACTCAGTGAATGAAGAATTGCTTATTTATGGTGAAGAGCAATGTCAGCATGAAAACAGGTGACTTTACAGTAAATTACCAGTTTAAATGAGAAGAATGGTTCCACCAGCTACAGCAGCAGGCTTCTGAGAAAAACTTCCAGTACAAGGAGCAGACAAAAAAAAGAAAAAAAAATCCTAACCACATTTAAGAAGGAACCTGGCCTGTTTCTAAAGTGATTTTGTGATACAGTTGCAATTGAGAGCAAAGTAGCAGACTTCACGTAAACATATCTCCTTCTACCAAGGCCTCCATGTCCAATACTCCCTTGTTCTGTATTTAACATAAGCAGAGCGTGAGGCAGCCACACAGGCTCATCTATAAGCACACCACCACAGCTGATTAAATTGGACAAATAAAATTCCACTGCAGCTACACCAACAAAACAAATTTCAGTAATATTTCTCTGTCCTTATATGCTCCTTCCCTTCTGAGAGAAGAAGTGGAATTTCTGCCATTTTGGCTATCATGTTCCTCCTCAATGACCCAAAGAAACAGATGAAAGAGGGGTACAAACAGTGAATTAAAGCCTCCATTAGAATGTATCATTTTTACAAGATGACTCAAGTACAAACAAAACACCGACTGTGATGGCTAATCGTTTTTTTATGCAAAAAAAACAGTCCTAAAATGTTAAATGTTAACTTACCACATCACAGAGAGAAGGGAGCTAAGAAGTCTCCCTGTAAGAAAAAAAATCAAGAGAGCAGACTTGTGTAACAGCACATGGTGATCCCCACTTACGCAGAGCACAGCCAAGTGCCATTCTCAGTAGACCACGAACACCTCTGGCATGTGACACTCAGTCCGTATTCCGCGCAGATACCCACGAAAGGCAGCTGAATCCCACCCCCAGCCAATACAATCGGTGGAACCTAATGAGCAATTCGGCTCACTCTAAAGCAAACACCCAGGGAGCAATTCAGTTGCCCATACATTTGGGAGGCGCCTGGTATCCATTCTCTCTCTCATCCAAACGGCATTCCAGAAGGTGCTGGGTCTTCTACGGTTCCTATGCCGTATCTGCTAGCCCTGAGTAGATGTCTTGGCTACACCAGCGTGTCTCAGGTGGCCTTAGATGCTTACATGGGCAAAACTGAATGGAGCTGAGCACTGACAGCTCTAAGTAGCATCACCTTCGGAGGCCCTGATCCTCAAGGGGGACTTCAACCACCCTCCAATCTGCTCTAAGAGCAACACAGCAGGGCATAAGCAATTCATGAAGTTCCTGGAAAGCGTCAGTCACTACTTCCTGACCCAAGCAATAGAGGAGACAATGAGGGGAGCTGCCCTGATGGACCTCATGCTCACAAACAAGGAAGGGCTCACCGGTGATGGGAAGGCTGAAGGCAGCCTTGGCTGCAGTGACCATGAGATGGTAGAGTTTAAGATCCTGAGAGGAGGAAGCAGAGCAAAAAGCAAGCTCACAACACTGGACTTCAGGAGAGCAGAAGTGGCCCCTTTGGGGATCTGCATGCAGGAGTCCCATGGGATAAGGCCCTGCAGGGAAGAGTGGCCCCCCAAAAAAAAAGAGTTAATGTGCAAGGATTACCTCCTCCTCCAGGTGCAAAAGCGCTCCACACCAGCAAGCAAGAATTCAGGCAAAAATGCCAAGAGGCTTGCGTGTTTCAACAAGAGGCTCCTAGCTAAACTCAAACTGAAGAAGGAAGTATGCAGAAGGTAGAAGCAGGGCGGGTAACCTGGGAGGAACATAGAGGCACTGTCTGAGCATGCAGAGACATGGTTAGGAAAGCCAAAGCCTACCTGGCATCACATCTGGCAAGGGATGTCAAAAGTAAGAAGGCCTTCTCGAAGTACATAAGCGGCTAAAGGAGGACTAGAGAAAATGTGGGCTGGTTGGTGCAGGGGACCTGGTGACATAGGACATCTTCTTCACGTCAGTCTTTACTAGCAAGACCAGCCTTCAGGTCCCAGAGACCGGGCAAAAGTCTGGAGCAAGGAAGATCTTCCTCTTGGTGGAAGATCAGGTGAAAGGAAAGAGGGTAGATTTAGATTAGATGTAAGGAAGAAATTCTTCACCATGAGCGGGGCGAGGCACTGGAACAGGTTGCCCAGAGAAGCTATGGATCCTCCATCCCTGGAAGTGTTGAAGGCCAGGCTGGATGGGGCTTTGAGCAACCCGGTCTAGTGGAAGGTGTCCCTGCCCACAGCAGCGGGGTTGGAAGCAGACGATCTTTCAGGTCCCTTCCAGCCCAAACTATTCTATGGTTCTATGAATATTTAGGCAAACTGGATGCAAATAATTGCATGGGCCCTGATAAGATGTACCAATGAGGGAGCTGGCAAGATCCTGCACCTGGGGAGGAATAATTCCATGAACCAATATATGCTGGGGGCTGACCATCTGGAAAGCAGCTTTGCAGAAAGCATCCTGGGAGTCCTGGTGGACACCAGGTTGAACAGGAGCCAGCTATGTGCTCTTGCTGCAAAGAAGGCCAATGGTAGCCTGGGCTGCACTAGGAGGAATGTTGCCAGCAGGTCGAGGGACGTGACCTTTCCCCTCTACTCAGCTCTGGAGAGGCCAAGCTTGGAGTCCTTTGTCCAGTTCCGGGCTCCCCAGAATGAGAGAGACGTGGACATACTGGAGAGACTCCAGCAAAGGGCCACAAAGATGATGAAGGGACTGGAGCATCTCTCATAGGAGGAGAGGCTGAGAGAGCTGGGACTGTTCAGCCTGGAGAAGGGAAGGCTTGCAGGGATCTTATCCATGTGCACAAATACTTGAAGGGAGGATGCAAAGAGGACAGAGACAGGCTCTTCTCAGTGGTGCCCAGGGACAGCCCCTGAGGCAACGGGCACAAACTGAAACACAGGAGGTTCCCTCTGAACACAAGGGAACGCTTTTTACCATGAAGGTGCCTGAGCACTGGAGCAGCTTACCCAGAGGGGTTGTGGAGTATCCCTTCTTGCAGAAATTCAAAAGCGGTCTGGACGTAGTCCTGGGCAACCTGCTGGAGGTGACCCTGCTTGAGCGGGGGGGGTTGGAGAAGATGTCCTCCAGAGGTCTCTTCGAAGTTCAGCCATTCTGTGGTTTCCCTTAAACATATGCAAATTAAAATGCCTGGATAGATCCCTGTGGTCTTGGCTGCCCCACTGACAGATCTTTCACCACATACACGATTGTGGATGTACTGGGAACAATGAATGGCAAGTTCTTGACAGTAGGCTACATCTCATTTCAGATGTTCAGAAGTGAAATGAGATTAGGATTGGCAGGTTCCTTCTGAGGGAGGAACCTGAGAATAAAGTTTAAAGGAGACAGAGAAAAGTGTAAAGAACAGCAACAAGGAAGAGAGTCACCTGCCCAGTTCAACTCACATGACAGAAAAGGCAGCTGAAGAAGTATGGAGTGGAATCCATAGCAACTTCGGAGGAAAGATCTCTCCGCAATGATTATTTTTGTATTGTTTAGTGAAAAAAATTAATGACTTCATAAACCTATAATCTCATGCTGGTATTTCCAGGAAGGATGGCAGATACAGCGAAAGAATCATGCTTTGAAACTCTCATTCTGCCCCTGGGTATTTCTACTTCTAGAAGAAAAACAGCAAAATGAAATCATACAGCATACCGCAAGCAAAGCTGATTTGCAAGCAATTAAACAAGATTCACATCTCCCCCACCTTCCTAATGAAGAGACAGATGGGAAAAAAAAGGAAAAAAAAAGACTATGACCTAAAATTTGTAGTTACTTATATTTTACATTTGTAATTTTGGCCAATAAGGCTGGACTGACTACAATAGACGCTAACTGGCCTCCATGTAGCTAAAGAATGGCCTCCACGGGCAGGAACTGCAGCTATCACACATCTTCTGCTTCCACCTAAACTCTGACTGCTGCCTCTGCATCCAGTCGCGGAGCTACTTACATTCATGAGCACCTTTATCCCTTTCCAAAGTTGTCTAAAATACGCTAGCTTGCTGCACTCAGGACTTTAGCCCACAGATGGCAACAGTAATTGTTCCCATGACACGGAGCTTTTCCTGGCATTGCCTCAGTCCGGTCACTCTATAAATAGTATATCAAAGGTCAAGTTGGGAGGAAAGAGAAAAAAAATCCCCTGGCAACCTAAATAGGCAAAAGCCACTTCCTTTTATTCCAGCAGTTACAGTGAGCTGTCTTTCCACACACAGACAGAATCCATCTCTCATTTGTTTCTGAAGGATCCCTTTTTTCACACTGTGAGATTTTTCAGTTTTCATGTACCTTACATTCGCTTCTTAATGCAGATCATGGCATCATGTCCACTTGCTGTGGTCCTACAATCTCTACAGATGACTACTGTGCTCACTGGAGCCAGTCATAACAAATACCTAAGCTAAAGCAAGCCCACCATCACTAGGACTGGCATGTTTTGCTTTAGTGAGCATGACCATTTCAGGACCATCCCAGAGAAAGCCTGAACAAGAGCAGCTTCTCCTGAAACACGTCCACTGTGGGCCTGCAGAACGACTTCAGACAAAACACCACCACCAGTTAAGCAACAGGCCTTGTCACTGAGGATAGTACGACTTGATCATCCCCCAGGCACCAGTACTTTCCAAGAAAACACAGATTTAGCTCTCATCGATTCACAATATCCAATGCAAGGACAGAGGGTTGTAGAGCTAGCACCTCAGGGGGCAGAGCAAGCTGCCACTTCCCATCAAGTCAAGGTTAGTATAAAAGGAGAAGGCAGAGTTCAGAGCGCGCAAGCGCTTTTCTCTCAGCTTGTCTCAGTCATTTTTTATATCTTGGCACAGTGTCAGAATGCCACAATAGTTTGGCTGGGCACAGCTCATTTCAGAGACACTGACCCAATTTCCTTCAGCTCCACCCTACAACACTCGCCCCTGTGTTGCCTGTATTTGCCTGACTGCTCACTGGAGACAAGCTCCACCTGGGAGGCCAGAGGTTTCTGACAGGTTCCTAATGATAACAAATATCAAAAACAGCAGAGAAAAGTGCTGGAATCATGGAGTGTGGGGTGGAGTGGGGGGGGGGTGTGTGTGTGTGTGTGTGTCAAGAAAATGGAAACGGGGAGGGGACAGGGGACAGACGAAGAACCAAAGAAGTTAAGAGAGAAAGAGGCATTGAAAAGCCCACTTAGACAATAAAAACAGAGAAGAAATGTTCCGAGAGCAAAACAAAACACAGCAAGGGGACAGGGACCAAGAAGGGCAGTCAGAAACTTCAACAGAGCTTTATGTATCCCCAGGAGTGTTTTTGGGGAATGTGATACAGACAACACTGGCTTTTTGTACCCAGATATGATTTGGAACTGAGCTGTGACATAGAAAGACGTTTAGAAAAGCATAAAATTGCTCTCTTCTTGACTGAGACAAGTGATCTGTTTCTTATATGGGAGTTCTGCTCCCAGGTGTACGGTGGGGCAGCAAGAATGAATACTAGATGTGAGAGTACCAAAAATGAACAGCTGTCAAAGCTGGCACTGGCGTCAAACTGGGAGGGATGAATGGACGTAGCTGAATTTGAGGCCTAGGGAAAACTGGATGTGCAGAGCTACCGAGGGCCTCAAATGAGAATGACTCTAGGCAAAGCAGAATCAGCATGGAGTTTAAAAGAGACGGTAACTGGTATGGGCCATGCCACTTGCTCTAGCTAGATAATGGGAGGCACTGCTGGAATAAGCCCTGAACTGAATCAACTGGAAAGAGGGATGGAGTTTGGCAGTTACAGAGGGCAGGATCAAGGAAAGATTTAATAACTGATAAAATTGTAGAAATACGATTTAGACATTACTCTCTTATAATGCAAGGAAGATGGCATAATTAGCATACAGAAGACACACTGGAGAAGAAAAATCTAAGTAACTTTTAGATAAAACATTCCCTTTTTTTTACCCCAGAAATAAGCCTATGGTGATAGGGAGTAATTTCCCACCGGGGTAGGATATTCCACAATGACTGTTACTGTGGATCTTGCATCTTGTTCTGAATGAGGTGGAATCAGCCAGAGTTAGAAGCAAGGCATGGTGAAGTGACAGGGCCCTAGGTTGATCTAGAGTTTCATCGTCTCTACAACTGTTTAGGTGGGGAAGAGATAGCGGAAAATGAAAGAAACATAAGGAGAGAAGAGTGTGGCTTTTGGTTTTTTTTAAATGGAAAAGGAGAGCATCAAATCAACTGAGATAAAATAAATGAAGTGACGAGGAACTGTTTCCTGCTGAACTGTTGATAGAAGATCAGTTGAATAAGGGATTTTTAGGTAAAAGAGGTAGAGCTGAAGCAATTATTAGCTAGTTACATATTGGGAGGACTGCCAGGGAATGGGCTGTGTGAAGAAAAAAAGGCAAAACAAGAGAGGAAAGATTTGGGCAGGGAAAGGATGGAATATGAGTAAAGAGCAACCACTGGACATAGGAAAAGCAGCAAACTACTTGAAAAGCACCAAAATGTATGTGCATGTCACAGAATAAGGCTGGAGAAGCTCATGAAAGGAGCAATACGTAAGGAAAAAAAATATAAATAGATAACCTAGCACAAGGCATCAAACATTATTATCAACTGTGAGTTTACCTCGAAGTTAAAGCTCTTACTCAGGAGAGGCTAAGTCACTGGGTGTGTTCATTTTAAAGAAGAGAAGGCTGGGGTGGGGGGGAACTTATGGCTGGCATCAGCCACTTAATGGAAGGATATAAAGAAGGTGTAGGCACAAGGTGGTAGAACATGAGACACAAGTTATAATAATCACTGATTACACCTTATTGCAATCTCCTTCTATATCGGAAAAATAGATTTCACCACAGGTGTCATCAAACATTGGAACAGCTGTCCAGGGACATTGTGGAATCTTCATCTTTAGGAATAATGAAAACTAGACTAGAATAGGCCTTGAGTGACCTAACCCAATTTGGTCCTGCTTTGAGTAGGGGTTGGAGCAGATGACTTCTACAGGTCCTTGCAATGTAAATTATTCTATGGCTTTAAAAGAAGCATTTTTTAAGTGATTAAAATTCGTATTTTTTTTTTTGCTAATAGTATATGCATATTTTTAGCAGACTGCTGAAGCTTATGCTTTAACATAACTCTTAACATTGCCTTAGCCTCACACACTGAAAAAAGTTTATCCGGGCTGGTAAGGAAGGGCATCTTTTAATAACACAAAAATAATCATGCGATATTCTTCCCAAATGAGCCCTCAAAGAGCTGTGTGCGCGGTTACTAGCTCCGCCAGTTATCAGTAATACAGATGTGATTCCTTCTGCAATCAGAAGGGACTACATATGGCCACATGCCATGGGCAATTTTACAGAATCTTCTTCTCCATCTGACTTCTTTGTACACCCTTGCATCCTACGGAAGAGCCAATTACAGCTACTACAGAAGACAGGCAGACCTTTTGCTTCCTCAATACTCTCAGAAACATCCAGGGAAAGAAGACAGGAAAAGCCATGTGGTGAGTTAACCTTGGCAAACAGCCAAATACCCACCCAGCCACTCTCTCGCATCCCCTCCTCAGCAAGACATAGGGAGAAAGTATGATGAGAAAGCTCGTGGGTACAGATAAAGACAGGGAGATTGTTTACCAATTACTATCACAGGCAAAACAGGCTTGGCTTGGGGAAAATTAATTTAATTTATTGCTGATTAAAATAGATTTGGGTAATGAGAAAACAAAAACAAACATTAAAACAACACCTTTCCTCCTCCCTTTCCCAAGTTCAACTTAACTCTTTTTCACTCCAAACTCTTCTACTCCACCCAAGCATCACAGGGTAGCATATCGGGTGTGCAGTTTGTCACTCCTTCCCTCTCACACTTTTCCCGTGCCCCAGTGGGGGCTCTCCATCAGCCACAGTTCCTTCAGGAAACATCCATCTGCTCCAGCGTGGGCTCTTCCACAGGCTGCAGTGCAGATGTCTGCTCCAGCGTGGGGTCTTCCACAAGCTGCAGAGAATATCTGCTCCGGTGCCTGGAGTATCTCCCCTCTTCCTTCTCTGACCTTGGTGTTCCCTCTGCTGTTTCTCACTCTTTTTTTCCCTCCTCCTCTCTCTGGCCGATGTTTTCTGCCCGTTCTTAAACATGTTTGCACAGAGGTGCCACACACGTGGCTAATGTGTCTGTCCTGTGGTGGGTCTGTTGCAGAGCTGTCTGGAAAAAGCTATGTCTGGCATGGGACAGCCCCTGCCCTCTTGCCACAGAGGCCACCCCGTCAGCCCCCACCACTACTAGAACCTTGGCATGTAAACCCAGTACACTGTGATACCCAACAAGGGGATCAGCAGTCCAAGTCCAACAAGGGGACTTCAACAAGGATGCAAAGACCTGCCCGCAATGTCCTGATTGAAATAGCTCCCTCCACTCTATCCCTTTCTAAATATGGTTCCATGTATGTTTTTCTTTTGTAGTCCCATCATCTTCTCTCCCTCACACATCAAAGCTGGATAAAAGGAGAAAAGTCAGTCCTCTGAGCGACAGAAACAGCAGGTGAGTAGCTAGAAGGTAATTGCAGAGGTAGGGGTATACTTATACAGAAATGGCACATTTTCAGTGATGTGGGACAAACATCATATTGGATACTGCTATGGGACTGAGTAGAAAAACAGATATGGAGCTTGACTGGTGGAACCGACTTGGAATTAATTTGTATTTGGACTTAAAAGAAAAAAAGATAAACTATGCATTATCAAATTAATAGTTCTATTTCAGTGATTTTTCAAGCTAAGAGCTCACTTTACTTCTTCATTTGGAAGTCAGCTTAGCACTTTATCAAGTAGTGATTTCTCTTCTCTTTTTTCTCCACAGTCATTTTTGAAATATTTTTAAAAAGTCTCAGTCATGAATTCTAAGTATTATTTTCAAAAGCATCTGGTAACTTAAATCCCATGTGACTTTTAGCTAAAAGGCGATGATAGGCAGTGGGCAGTGAATCCAAAGAAACACATTATATTGTAAAATGGTTTGTGGGGATGGAATCTGCGAACAACTGTTTTCAGTAACGAATCTGTCGATCTGAAAGAAGATGTGGGACAACAGGCAATCAGTCCAGAATTTTGGGAACCAGTAGCCTAGGATGGCCTAATCACCCCAAACTTTCGATTTCCGACCTTCTATGTGGAAAAACACTTAGAGTTGCAGGAAACCTTGCAAGGCAAGGCAACCTCTGTGTATTCATCTACAGAAAGTAAAGGAGCTAAGGTTCCAGCCTTCCTTTTTCCTCTGTAAACTGCCATTCTCCTTTCTGACTGTTCAGCATGAGAAAAAGTCTACTTGGATAAAGCCAAAAGTGAATCCCACACATACCTAATGCCACATCACCTAGAGGGATGTTGTTTCACTCTTCTGTTTAGCTGGAGAAATTGGCCACGTAGTAAGTAACAGCAGGCAGTCTTATGAAACGAATGAAAGAAAGTATCTTAACTCATGGTAGGGGGCAGGAAAAAAAAAAAAAAAAAGGGCTTTCTATCTATCTGCTCAGAATGGTTCTTGTCAGATTCTTTGTTCTAAATAAAGAGGTAACAGCTGGTCCAGGAAGGACTTCACAGGCTTCCATATGGTGAGGGGGAAGGCAATGCCCACACACTCTTCTACTAAAGTATAAGACGGAAACTTGCTTCTCCTTCCTATCCTCGGCTCATTCTTCAGTCTTATTAAGAAGAGCTCTCTGTAGGATCATCAGTAGAAATCTGCCTTTGGGCTACTGCTTTTGTTCTGTATTTCATATAGACCACTGTAGCAACTCTGTAATGCAGTGTACTCCTGTTCTTAGGAAGAAGGGAGAACATACAGAGAAGTCCTGGAAAGAACTCCACGCAAAGAAACACCAAGCAAGGGGACAAACTACGCTAGCTGAACGTGCCTCCATTCAGACAGGACAGCAACATATTGTTAGCAGAAGAGATCAGGAATGGTGATCAAGCCAGAGGAGTTTATGAGAAACATGAGGAGAAAAAATACCTTCTAACATTAAAGTTCATCATTTGGTTGTTCTAAGCTGCTCATGGAATCCCAGGAAATAAATGATGGGAACTGTATTTTGTGGTTTGATAAACTGTGATTATTTCAGTTATTCCTTAAAATATTTACCATTTTCATCTATCTCCAGCTTCAGTGATAATGGGGCTGCAAGGGAGTGTCAGCTTTCATTGAATGCTACAAGAAAGGGAAGATAGATTTTTAAAAAATCCCTAATTTTATTTGCCAAGCCTCATTTCCAGATTTTTTGAGTGCTTAAGACTACTATCTGCTCCTAAATTATTGACTGGCAGTTTACCCGGATTGTGAACTGACGCGGTTCATCATGCTACTGATGCAGACAACACAGCTAGTGCCATAGAGAGCTGCTCTATGTCTGTCTGAGCTTTCTGTCTCAGGAGAAACACTGTAGGAATGTAGTTACATTTCTTTCAGGATGAGCAGGATAAAAAGGAGCATACATTTTAATCATTCCCAAAGCTTAAACAAATAAAAAGCACTTACCAATATTAATTGCTTTATAAATCTCCAGCACAATGAACTGTATTTTAACAGAATTATTTTGCATGACTGCAATCACTTCATGAAACAGGAATTTAAGATAACATATTGACAACCATTCGTTGCATTTGCACTTGGTGTTAACCAGAATATTTGTACTCTCAATGTCCCAACTGAACTCTTATTTGAATAAATTATAACCCAACTGACAAAATTGTGTCTGCAGCCAAAACTGGGTTCCACATTACATTTAATTTTTTAGAGTACTAAGGCTGGTGCAGCAACATTTTATATAGCTGAGAGATCTTGAGTAGATGCATATTAAAACTAAGGATCCACCAGAAGAACATTATACACAAAATTATATAACCAACAGAAGCAGTTTGGTCTAATGGACTGTCTTAAGCCTGAGATAGGAAGACAGTCATGACACTAGACGGGGTGTTCGGGCTTGGCCAGATTTTGGCCCAATACCATTACTGGGTGATACGTAATTTATTCTACCTCCTACAAGCATTTCACAGAACATACCATGGGCCCCAGGGCACGGAGCACATTAGAGGTAGGGATAATACCATTATGACTGCTTTTTCTTACTGACCCAGGCTCATAGATCCCTGCTGCACGTTCCCTGTCCCATGACCAGGCTGCTGCCATTTCCCCTTTCTTTTTTTTATCACTAGTTCCAACAGCACAAAAGGGCCCAAATTAGGTGGGACGGTAGAGTGTATTAGCTCTGGGCTCAGCTTTGCTCCTTGTAGGATCTCTCCTCGAATGCTGTTGCCTCTTGGTAAAGAAGTGGAACTATGTTAGAGCTGGCTAGTTACAACTCCTGCTAATTCTGTGTATGTAGCCTAACAGGCTGCCTCTTGTGGCAGCTTGACTTAAAGCCTGAGTGGAGTTTCCAACCATGTTCTTAGCACCAAGAAGTGGTCACTCCAACTCCAGCCTGAAGAGCTAACAGTGTCAGAAGAGGCTGCTAGTAAGCATCCTCTGTGAGAAATTATTTACTCTCCTAGCTCTGTGAACTTTTGGCATATGCCAAATACTACTGAGGACCAACAAAGAAGTGGCTGCTGAAGAGGTGGGGAAAAAGGGTCTCTCACCTTGGCAGGCTCGTTCATCATCAACAGGCTGGTAGCCAGCCTTGCAGGTACATCGTCCAATGGCCACCATCCACTCCCCTTCTCCATTGCAGTGCAACCGAACACCTGAAGACCCAGTCATGCTTGTCTCTTCAGCATTTGGTACACACGTCCCTGGTGACTCCACCAGTGAGGTCCTCTCCCCTCCAGCAAAAGTTTCAGGGAAGGAGGCAAATCCTTTCACCACAGCTGGGCACTTGTAGAAAAAGACTTGGACTGCCACCAGGGACATGCAGGCTCCTGAGTCCTGAAAGGCTAGGTAGAAGCCATGCTTGGTGAGCGGCCCAAAGCTACGTACTTTAACATTCATCTTTACCACCTTCCCAGTGCTGTCCACCTGGGAAAAGCTTTCATCAGCTGCAATAGTATCCACTTTGGTCCAGGGGCCCTCACGCCACTCTGGCAGTTCCTGAGAGGCTATGTCAGCCTCCGACTGGTGGTAGTAGAGTGTGAAAGTCTCCTTGCAAGAAGAGGCCACAGTGCGCATGCTGGCACAGTCTCTCACTGAGAAACGGAGGCGGACATGGACTCGGTGGGCTCCGCGTCGCTCTATGAAGTGAGTACGCAACCAGTTATTCTGACCTGGTTCAGCCACGTTACAGACTTCAAAGGTTCGGATCAGGCGCTTCTTGTCATCCAGGACACTTACCTCATCCCACTATAATGGATATATGGGAGAGAAAAGGAAGAAGAAATAGTAAAAAAACCATGGATTCAGTGTTCAACTGCACCAAAAATACAGGACAGACCTTCTTCTTCCCCTCCCTTCTCCTTGCCATGTCTATGACAAGACTTAAACCTGCTAACGTGCATGTGCATGTGCAGCACAACACCCTAGACAGGACAAAGTATGACCTTGTAAAGAAGAGCTGTTAAAGCCTGCAAGTAAGAACCACTGTGACAGAAAACATAATTCATGCAAACCTGTCACATGGCATTGAGAATCTTAAAAGCAGCGCATCACACTTTCTTCCCTCCTATTTCCCCATCTCTCATCTCCAGAGACAAGACTCACAACACAAACAAATGAGACAGAGAAAGAAGACACTGTTCTTTGGAGAAAACATTAAACCAGGAGTCCCTTCTACCCAACTTTATCACAGTTGGAGCTGTGGTCTGCCATCTCCAATGCACAAAAGCCAACTCAGCATGGCCACTACGGGGGCAGCTCCATGATCTGTTTTGTGCCAGGAGGAAGGGGTACTGCATGGAGTTGTAAGAGAAACCCCTTCTTACCCTCTCAACTGCCTTTACAGAATAGGCACAAGGCCCTGGGTATGACAGATGAAGCACATCATGAAATAGAAGACAAGGAACCTGTGCAAGCACTCTTGCCAAGGTCAGATTGACCAACTCCTCGCAACAAGACCTGCTTTAAGACCAGTGCCGAGAAGCAACAGTAGCAAGTTATGGTCACTGATGACTGCCTCCTGTGTGAGCACCCACACAGGAAGCACTCATTTGCAGACCAGACACTCTTTTCAGGGAAGTCTGCTGCCTCCCTGGGACCCAGATTAGGGATCTCACCAGATGATGGAAGAGCTTAGCACAGCCTTCAGACTATTATCCACTCCTGCTCTTTCACATGGGTACTAATGATGTTGCAACAAGAAGTCTAAGGTTGATCAAAAGAGATTTCAGGACCCTGGGAAGAATGCTAAAAAATTCAGGAGCACAGGTAGTGTTTTCCTCAATCCTTCCACTAATGGGGAGAGACTTTGGAAGAAACAGGCGACCCCAAGATACCAATATCTGGCTTCAGGATGGGTGCCTCCGACAAAACTTTTGGTTTTATAACCATGGAATAGTCTTTGAGGCACAAGGTATGCTGGGGCCTGACGGAATCCACCTGTCCTTATGGGGGAAACGCATCTTTGCTTGTAAGCTGGTGGGACTGATTGAGAGGGCTTTAATCTAGAATCGATGGCGGAAGGGGATACCACCAGGAGAGCTGACGGTAAGCCAAGGGTTGGCATGGCATCGTCTGAAGGTGGCAATGCTAATGGGAACATTTATGCTACTCCTGGGAGCACGGAGAGGTCAGGCGCACATCTGAAATGCTTGTACACCAATGCACGCAGCATAAGAAACAAACAGGATGAACGGGAAGCGTTGGTCAGTTCCCAGAGCTACGATGTCATTGGTATTAGTGAGACTTGGTGGAATGAGTCTCACAATTGGAGTGCTGGGATGGAGGGCTACAGGCTGTTCAGGAGGGACAGGCAAGGCAGGGGAGGTAGAGGAGTTGCACTGTACGTAAGGGAGAGGTTTGATTGTACAGCCCTTACAGTTAGCGATGATGTGGTTGAGAGCCTCTGGGTGAGGATTAGGGGGATGGAAAACAAAGGAGATGTTGTAGTGGGTGTCTAGTACTGATGGCCCAGCCAGGATGTTAGCACTGATGAGTTATTCTATAGGCAATTAGGAGAAATCTCTGGATCGGTAGCCCTTGTCTTTATGGGACATTTCAACTTCCCAGACATCCACTGGGAATACCATACTGCTATGACAAGCAAGTCTGGGAAATTCCTGAAGTCTGAGGAAGAAAACTTCTTGTCGCAAGTACTCAGTGAGCCATCTAGGAAAGATGCTCTCCTAGACTTGCTATTTGTGAATAGAGAAGGACTTGTGGGAGGTGTGATGGTAGGTGGCTGTCTTGGCCACAGTGATCACGAAATGGTTGAGTTTAAAGTTTTTGGTGTAATGAGAAAAAAGGACAGCAGAGTTTCTACCCTGGATTTCAAGAGAGCAAACGTTAAGCTGTTCAGGAAGCTACTTAGCAGTGTCCCCCAAGAATCTGCTTTTGAGGGCTTAGGAGTCCGTAAGTGCTGGTCAGTTTTTAAGAACCAGCTTTTAGAAGCACAGGAGCAGGCAATTCCAGTGTGTTGGAAGTCAACCAAGTGGGGCAGAAGACCATCTTGCCTGAACAGGGAACTCCTCTTAGAGCTCAAGAGGAAAAAGAAACTATGATCTCTGGAAGCAAGGTCAGGCTTTGCAGGAAGATTACAGAGCTGTGGTTTGTATCTGCAGGGAAAAGACACGAAAGGGCAAAGCTCAATTAGAGTTGAAACTGGCCAGTGTTGTGTCAGACAACAAGAAAGGCTTTTTTAAGTGTGTTAATAGCAAGGGGAGGTCTAAAGAAAACATTGGACAGATACTTGTTCAAGGTGGTCACTTGACTAATAGGGATGAAGAAAAAGTGGAGGCATTCAATGCTTTTTTTGTCTCAGTCTTTAATAATACAGAACTTGGGCTGCCCAGTCCCCCAAGTCGGAGGACGGCGAATGCAGGAACAATGACTTTCCATTTGTGAACACTGAAATTGTAAGGGACCAGTTGTATCACCTGAATGCTCGCAGGTCTATGGGGTCTGATGGGATTCATCCCAGAGTACTGAAGGAGCTAGCGGATGTTACAGCAGGACACCTCTTGATCATCTACCAAAGGTCTTGGGAGTCTGGGGAGGTCCCTACTCACTGGAAGCTAGCCAATGTTATTCCAACATGGGGCATGAGGGAAGACCCAGGAAACTACAGACCTGTTAGTCTAACCTCAGTACCTGGAAAAATTATGGAGAAGATCATACTGAGTATTATTGACAGACCTTTAAAGAACAATGCAATCATCAGGCACAGTCAACATGGGTTCACAAACGGAAAGTCATGTCTAGCTAATTTGACATCCTTCTATGATCTGCCTAGAGGATGAAGGGAAGGTAGCCGAGGTAGTTTTTCTGGATTTTAGTATATTGATACTGTACCTCACGGCATCCTTCTGGACAAGTTGTCCAGCTGTGGGATGAGAAGGTACACGGTGCGCTGTGTGAAGAACTGGCTGAACGGCAGGGCTCAAAGGGTTGTAGCGAATGGGGCTACATCTGGCTGGCGACCGGTCACCAGTGGTGTTCCTCAGGGCTCAATTCTAGGGCCAGTTCTGTTCAGTATTTTAATCAATTATCTGGATGCAGGAGTTGAATGCACCATTAGCAAGTTTGCTGATGATATCAAACTGGGAGGTGCTGTTGACTCTCTTGAGGGACAAGAAGCCTTGCAGAGGGATCTAGATAGACTGGAGCATTAGGTAATCATCAGTGGCTGAAATTTAACATGAACAAATGCTGGATTCTGCACCTGGGATGGAGGAATGCTGGACACACGTATAAATTCGGAGAGGAGTGGCTGGAGAGCAACCCTGCAGAAGGGGATCTAGGGGTGCCGGTTGACGGTAAGCTTAATATGAGTCAGCAGTGTGCCCTGGCAGCCAGGAGGGCAAACCACAGTCTGGGGTGCATCTGTTGTATTCAAGGATGGCAACAAAGCTGGTGAAAGGGCTGGAAGGCATGTCCTATGAGGAGTGGCCAAGGACACTGAGTCTGTCTAGATTGGAGAAAAGATGGCTGAAGGGCGACCTCATTGCTCCCTAGAGCTTCCTGAGGAGGGGAAGTGGAGAGGGAGGTGCTGATCTCTTCTCCCTGGTATCCAGTTATAGGATGCGTGGGAATGGTTCAAAGCTGCCTCAGGAGAGGCTCAGACCTGACATTAGGAAACATTCTTTACTGAGAGGGTGGTCAAACACTGGAAGAGGCTTCCTAGAGAGGTGGTCAATGCCCCAAGCCTGTCAGCATTTAAGAGGCATTTGAACAATGCCCTTAATAACATCCTTTAACTTTTGGTCAGCCCTGAAGTGATCGGGTAGTTGGGCGAGATGATCGTTGTAGGTCCCTTTCAACTGAAATATTCTATTCTAGTCTCGTCTAGTCTAGTCTAGTCTAGTCTCTCTGTTCTGTACTGTTCTGTTCTGTTCTAGTTAGACTGTGTGGAGGGATGGCTGGAGACCTCATGAGTATTTCTGAAGGAGGGTGGAAGGAAGAGGGTAAGGAGGTGGCAATAGTATCCCACCCAGTATCCTCTTCTCTTAACAATCTGGCTTTGTACAATGTACTGTGTTCAAATTGTTCATATGTAAAAAATCCATAAAACAAGTGTCATTGGTTCCAGTTTCCCTTTCTTCATCAGCTGCATGCATGCCTTCCCAGCAGAAGTGTGGTCAAGAAGAGGACAAGGGAAATGCTTACCCCATCAGAAGGGTGGGTGGTCCAGCCAATCTCTGAGGTCTCTCCAGTGGTATCCAGAAGTATTTCTGTTTATATTTTAAAAAATTAAATAAAAAAAAAAGTATTTTGTGCTTTTCCAAGTCAAGCTAAAATCTTATCTGTCCCTCACAAGATTGTCCCTGAAAAAAACCCCCCAAAACATGTCTTGTAGAGAGCTTCCACACACCCAGAACATATACATTCATGTTTTGAGATTAAATATGACAGGCTATGTCCATACTAGTAAATTAAGCAGGGCCAAGACAGGGGCAGAGGCACTGGGCACATAATCATGCAAATTGCTTGGCAATATTCTGGCCAGACGAAAACTTTCTCAGGCAAAGTGTAAGCACCTTGACAGCATGGAGCAAAGTTATCGTAATGAGCAGTACAGATGAGGCCACCCTCCTTTTGGAAAGGAAAGGGTGGGACAGAGAGTTGAGTTATATGAATGCATGCCAGTCTCATCAGGACGACAGTCGCCCATTTTATCTGCAGGTGTAAATGTGGACACAAGGCCAAGACACTTTTGTTTCCATCTCTGGAACCAAATTTCTGTGGGAGTTTAGGATGATGACCCAGTTGATCCTGTAATGGGTTCACTTTGTTCTGGAGATGGGCATTAGCATGCAAGCCTGTGTACGAGTCCTAGTTTTATCAGAAAATCAGTATTATATAGTCTCTTCCATTATACTGCTCAGGAGTAGGGTACATGCAGAACTTCACAGGCCTAGCTTATTCCCACAACTAGTCTGCTTTTCCATTGCTATTGAATCTACCACTGGAGACAGGTAATAGACTTGACTGCTCTTGGAGATGTTATTTTCTGTTCAGGTACAAAGAAATACATAAGAGATTGTGACAGTGCAAGCTATACACATAGCATTCTCCAGAAGTGAATGTCAAGGTCTGAGACCACCCTGGAAGTTACTGGTATGCAAGCACGTGCGCTTTTCTGTGTACATTTATAGTGAGCACATAGGGGAAGAAAAAGACTGTCAAATAGGTACTAATACTGTACAAATCGACCGCTTTTTCTTAAATTCTAGAAAGTCAATCTCTTCTGCTTTCTTATTTTAATTTTCATTTTTCTATCTTACTGCTTTGTTTAAAAAAAAAAAAAAAACAAACCAAAAAAACAAACCAAAAACAAACCGAAAAAGCCCCAAACCCAACAGCAACATCTCACTTATTCAGGAATCATTATTCTCCTTGCAAAGGTTTAATGATATGATTGTCCCATGTTTTACGCAGGAGAGATCCTCAACAGTTTCTGTTTCAAAATTATGGATTGCTGACTTCACTATCCCAATCAGTACTCCACATTAATCAGCAGAAAGGAAAGACTAGACTCATCCTAAAGCAGACATGACAAGTAAGCGAGTTTATCCAGACCTCAGGCTTCATCGATGTCCCCAAACTGATGTTCCCTATATTCCTACAGGAGATCGCATATTTCTTAGGCCTTCCTGAGGAGCTCATGCAGTTCCTTGCTTCAAAAGCAGTGCAAAAATATCTGGGCTGGCTTGCCAGAACTGGAAAGAGCTACTGGTTACAGCTAAAGCACAACCCCACTGAAATTACCTAACAGACCTCAGGAAATGCTGAGCAGCTCGGCACTCACGGATAGCTCAGCTCAGATGCCTCCTCTGAGTGGCAAAACATCTGTGAAAGGCCTATGCCTCCTTGAGGCACAGTCTTCCCCCAGGCAGTCCTGGCAGCAGAGGGACTTGGCATTCCCCCCCCCGCCACGTTACTGTCTGAATTGCACAGTCTGGCACAGGGGTTGCACTCTGTCATGTCAGTACTTTGCCACTGGGTTCCCAAACATGGCTTTGATATGCTGGAATAATATACAACATTGTCATTTTTCAACAAAGAAAGAACTTTTTTCCTAAACAGGTCTGAGTCTCCCGTTTACCAAAGTATAATGCAAGTACCCCATGGAAACTCTAGGAGAAAATAAAGTAGAAAAAAGTAAATCAGGACATGGGAAGCCAGATAAAAAGTGAGAAAGGAAAGAAGAGAGAAAACAGAGAAGAAGACTTACTCAGCAGCTTGGGCTCTGCCATGACTAGGAGGAAGCATATTCTCCAGACAGCTTCTCACTAGTGAGCAAGGTAATCTTTATCAAGCACATGAATATTTCATAGGCGAACAGATACAGGCAGCCTGACGCAGACAGAACTGTCCCTCTCACAGTAAGTATTTTAAGTCAGGAAGCATTAGAAAAATAAGAAAAGCACACAAGAACGTTGCGTGCATAGATCTCATTTGGTGACCTACAGTCAAAAGTCCCTCACTATTTTTCTTCTTTTTCTCCCTCTCCTACTGGCTGTATGCCTTGAATCAGATCCCCAGTCACACTAGCTGCATGTACACTCATAAATCTAACAAACTGTTAGATTGCTCTCTAATTCTGAGGACAACAAGCACAGCGTGGTTCATATTCACATAAAAACTCCAACCCCACAGAAGTGCATGGTTGCATCCAAACAATCTCTCAGGAATGGTCCTTGGTCCATCCTAACCTCTGACCTATGCCTGGGCACTGTTTAGGAGAAGGTTAGTTGGCACGGGCCAAACCCATGACTGTGCTAATAATTTTACAGTATGAATGACTACGTACCAGTGTACAGGTATAAGCCTTCACTCTGCCACTTTATTAGTACTGATGTAGCATTCCACATCCTCAGTGTGCTGGGCCAGACCAGTGTTCTGCTGCTGTTCAGTGCAGATAGCAATGATCTGTTCAGCTGAATTTACCAACCTGGAAGAAAAATGGCTTTCTATCTTGCTCAGAATCAAGGGTCTTGCAAGATCAGATCAGACCCAGGACCAGGACAGTCCAGGATGCTACTAGAGACAGCACTTATTGAGGTGACCTCAGAGTATCAACAGAACAATATTCCACTCTGGATTAAAAATGAGGAATAATCAAGGTATCTGAGCAATCTGGAGGCTTTTAAACACACGAAATCATGACTATTCTTCTTTGACTCCTGCTTTAATCTTATATTTTTGAAGAATGACTTTCCATTTTCTTATTATGACTGTTATTTTAGTTCAAAGAAGAGAAAAATAGCTGATGAGAGATTCTCCTGTATTTCTCTTCCCTAAACAAAAAAAAAATCACCTTTTATACCAGAGTCAAATGGATTCATTACACTCTTCATAACTACACTCTCATTTCAGTGTCCTCTGTTCTTGCAGGCCAGAAAGGGTGAGAAAAAATCCAAAAGGCTTATGCTAGTACCAGTCTGTACTTATGTCACAAACCAACGTTTTGGGCTGCACTATACTATAATGTCGACATCAAGATCAACTGGGCAGAGGTTGGAAGTTGCTATTACAGATCAGGCTGTTCAGAATAGGCATGTTAATGATTTTCAGATTTTGGTTAGCCTATACTTTCAAGCAAGACACTTTGTGCTTGTGTTATAGGCAAAATGTTCCCCTGATGAAAGAAGATGACTATTCACTCAAGGATGATTGACCCTTGGACAACCTTCATGAAAGCAGAGATGGGCTAACAGCTTTCTGGATTGAAGAATACTTGTCCTCAGTGTCTTAACAGTGGAGTGGTGCAAGAGGAAATTATACAATCCCGCAAACTATAGCCACTGAGAAGAAACTTGATCCTCAGAAGACAGCAAAAGAATCCCTGTTACCTGTGGGATTAGAAGCTGGTGCTAAGAATGACCAGACCATAGAATCACAGAATGAAACAAGCTGGAAGGGAGGTACAGAGGTCATCTTCATCCACTGCCCTCTCAAGGCGAGGCTACATTACAGTAGGTTGCTCAAGGCCTTGTCCAGTTGAATACTGAATATATCCAAATATACACGGACATTGTTAGATAGGGCAAAGGGCACTAGGGCAAAAAGTAACATTCAGAGAGTTTGCTTTGCTATGCTGCTGAATGCCCCAAGGCAGCAAAGCTCTCTGGCTTAACAGACTTCTTGAAAAGAACTGAAATATTACTGGGCTTATTCTGCCTTGTATGATCATGCCTTGAACAGGAACAAGTAGGAAGACTGTGAATACTCTCTAAGAGGGCTAGAAAGAGAAAGCATTCTCTGGGCTTGTGGAAAAGTATTGTTAGGGGTTGCCAAATCCAGTAACCTCACATAAGCAAGGCTGCTGTGGCTCCCTGTCCCCAGGTCCAACCAATAGCAAGGTTGAGTAGGTATTCCCGATAGGCACACACACAAACACATGCAGGCACTGCACATATACACATGGCCGGCCACGAAGATCAACACAGACAGAAACACTCACCAGTCATGCAAACAGCAACAGCACTACCAACAGCCTCATCCTGCTCCCCTTTCTGGCTGGTCAGGATGAAGGTCTGTTAGTGGGAGATACATATGCATTTATATACAATATGGATCCCTGCAATAATTGCCCTTAACCATTCAGTCTCCAGTAGCTGACCTCTGGATCTGTGGTCTCCCCATTTGCTGGCACTTGTGCATATAAGCACCTGAAGCTTGCAGCCCCGCTCCTGTTCCTAGTGAGACACCCTCACTCACTGATAAGTCCCTTCACACACACACACAGAGGCATACTATGGATCCTCTACTAACTGGCCTTAGGCATGCAGTCTACCCAGCAGCTGGCCCTGGATTCTTGTTCTTCCAGGTTGCTGGCACTTGGACATGTGAGCCCCCAAGGCCCACAGCCAGTTGCTGTAGTGCTGCCCCAATCCACAGAACCCCACTTACACACACACAAACACATGCACAGGCACACACGCTATGGATCCCTCCAGTAACTGCCCTTAGACACTCAGCCTACCCAGGAGATGGCCCTTGGATCGTCTAGCCTCCGGTTGCACAGAGATACACAACATACAGATAGGACTCACAAAGAACCCCCAGAACTTCTGGGGGTCTCCCCAGTAGTTGGCCTGGACCTCCCGATCCCCTCAGTAGATAGCTCCTCCAGCTGTCTCACTCGCAGAGACACACACATACAAACAGGTGTCTCATTCATCCTCCAGACTCTCTGGTCTCTCCCTGGCTTCCCAACCTAATTACTCTACTGACCAGCTAGTCTGGCTTGGTATCTGCTAGAGATCACAGACTCACTCATATAAGGTCGCTCACTCCAGTTGCTGGCATCACAGATGCACAGATCCTATGACCTGTGGTCCAGCTTGAGTTCCTGGCACTTGATTTTCATCCATTCCAGGCTCTCCAGTTGCTGGGAGCACTGACAGATGGGCACCTCTGACCTGTGGTTCAACTCCAGTTGCTGGTATTTAAACATCCATATACACAAAATAAAGCCCCCTCACCCAGGTAACCAGTGAAAAATTGAATTTAATAGGAAGATCGGATAGACTGTGGCAATCAGGTGCAGGTCAAGGCCTCACAGGCATACTGACCAGCAGCCTGTTTACACGACTGGCCCCTTATCTCTCTATTTTCTCACACTTGATCCTCCCCAAAACTACCTTGATCCCTCTCTTTCCTCACCTATAGTTCCTCCCCTAAACAACGCACAGTAAGTTTTGCAGAAGCCCCAGATGATCTTCCCTACATCCCATAGTAAGTCCCATGCCCCTGTTGGCAGCAACCCCCCTCAATCTGCAAGGTGTTCCAGAGACCACTTCCATTGACTTATCTTAATGGGTTCCCTTCCCACTCAATGGGCTGATCGCGCTCCTGGGATAACCCTGGGAGAAGCTGGGTCACAGTGCTTGTTTCTCTGTTAGGTTATTTGGGTTCCCCTGCCTTTCATTTTTCCTCTCTGCTTCTTTGAGTGTGGGAAGATGAACCTTTTATCATGCAACTGAACAAATATATTTATCTATGTGGGTTACCACTTGGAAACAGAATACAGTTAAACCTTTGGGAAGCCTGAAATACAATAGAACTTCTTCCAAAACTAAACAGCTATTGTGGTGAAGTAAATAACAGTAAATATCAATGGCTAGTGACATATGCAACTGTAACAAGTATTTTCTTTTTCAAGAATGAGGAGTTGATGAAACAAGTAAAAAACCAAACAAAAATAGCCAAAAAATCCCACTTGTTCATAACTATTTAATACAAAGATCACTGGTTTTTTAACAAAAAAATGTATTTTTTACAGTTCAGCTATGACTTAACATGAAAAAACAAGCTAGAGAGTTATAAAATATGCCTCCTAATATAAGAGAATATATACAAAACCAACCTATATGAGACAAATGAGTTTGATTTTTTCCTTGGATAAATCTATATTGTGAAGTCATTCCTGCAGTGAATGTTCCTGTATTACTGCTGTACTCATACACAATAAAAAAAGCTATTTGGAGCCAATGGGATACATATTTAGTGAGTTCCGTGAAGTACGGTATTTTTTAACTACTTGCTATGTCAGAGCAAAATGCTGACACTATCAGAACATCGAAGTTGTCATCCGCATGAAGGAATTCTCACACCCCTATCAGGAGTTATGTACCATCTGTGAAAGAGAGAAATGACAGCTAAATGGTCTAGGATATGGAAATACACAGCTATTTGCCAGGTAGCACAGCTTTTAAGCTTTATGAGTGACTGTGTATTTTTCTCTTGATGTCCCCTATTCTTTTGTTAAAGCTCTAGGGAACTGCCAGGATTAGCACGTTGCAGTAATTCCTCTGCTGATGTCAGGAAATGCAGACAACAGCCAATAAAAAAAAAGACATGAAATGCTTAGTTTCAACTTTGCATATGCAATCAAATTAAATTATTATCTACAGCTTTCGTTGTAATACAATCTAATATGTATTCTTCCACGGCTTAAGAGATTCATTCTGCAAACACCCACTATTGAGTCTACAACTTATGCAACTGCCACTACCATCAAACTGGCTACTTTTGATGACAGTACAGTGTGATTTTTAAAGTTTATCTATGTTTTCCTGCTTATTTTTTGTTTCGTAAACATTAAAAAGTGAGCTTGGGTCTTCCAAGGTTTCACTGAAGCGTATACTGAAAGTCCCAGGTACCGTATATTACAAGAATGCGGTTCATTTCTTTGAAGCTTTAATTAGCTTTGAATAGAAACAGTGTTAGTAGCAGCATGGATGGCCTCTACTGGCCTCCAAGCAGCAAGAGCTAGCCTGCAGCTTGTGAACAGTTTCAACATAGGGCTATGCATGGTACATACCTGGGAACGGGGATGTCCTAGCACAAGGACTACAGAGTATTCTATTAAGGGAGAAAACAAATCAAGTGGAGCTGCCGAGACTGACCAACAGGGTAACCCCGACACCCCTCCCCTTACAAACAAGCTGCACATCCAGCCCAGTCCCATTCACCTTCTGAATGTCTACAACAGGAGATTCCTCTGCCGTGGGCTTTGCAAGTATGTGGCAAAGATTTTGGCATGCAGGGAAGTGTCAGGAAAGAACTGGGAAGAACGTAACAGAAAATCTTTACTAGGATTTTAATAACTCATGTGAATCACAAGCAACTGAAGTAAAAAGTTAATTTTACTTTTTTTTTTTTCCCTGAAGTAAAATAACACCCATTTAAACCTCCCTTTGTACATAATAAAACAAAAGGCAATGGTGTTTTTTTCTCTGAAGATTACCTTTGAGGAAAGTATAGTTTTCCTCCACTTCAAAGTCAAGCCAATTTGAGCAATCAGTACATTATTTTCAATAACTCAAGATGACAACCAGCTAATAGAAAAGATAGGGGAAAAAATGGGAAAAAAATAAAATAAGAATGCCTGATCTCACAACCCTTTTCTTGCACGTTCCTTTTTGCCAAGGATACACTTTTAATACAAAAAAGTTTCTACCAAAGCAAAAGAATTATCCTCTCTATATCTTGAACTTCCAGAAGATATTTAGAAAGGCTGTCCAGCCATTCTGCAGGCTGGAGAGTTTGTTTTAAAATAAATGCAGTCACTCACATGCAGAACACATCATTCCTTTGGAACGTATTTAATGAGCTCTGCAAAATGAACTCTTGTGTTTACAGCTGTAAACATTTATAACTCAGTCAAACCAAAACCAATATTCCACAGAAAATTCAACTCTGTGCCCTAGTAAGAGCTATTTCATTAGCAAGTTATCACTTGCTCTCAGCTGTTTTGACTGTAGCCCAACAGGCATTCTTAAATTCTATGCTTCACTAACTTTTACAATCAGAAGGGTTAACCTACAAAGATGTTAAATGATAAACTGTAGACAGTAATTACATAAATATACAGATACTCCCAGAAATAAAATTTCTATGTATTTATGTATTATAGAGAAAAAGGAAAAAATCTATTTCTTTCACCCAGCATGTCGCTCAAAAATAATGCTCCCCAAACTAAAACCCCCAAAACCCTTGCAGAGCCATAAACATTGGGAAGTGCAATCTCAGTGAAAACTTTTGTGTAATTTTGTTTCCTTTTATAAAGCTGAAATAATAAGTTTACAAATGTCTTCTGTTTCCAAAGCAGTTTTCCTTCATGCTTCCCATGCAGGTTTTTTTCTAGTCTAAAAATTGTCTGGAAAACTTTGGACAGACACGCTCATTCCTAGTGAAATCACTGTGTCCAAGTACTAGATCTGTATCAAATAAGTTCAGCCTAAAGATTCCTTTTTATGCACTAAAAACAACAATAACAAAAAAACCACACCATTTTCAATTGCTTACAAGAGCTTCTTTACTTCTGAGTCATGAAGGGGTTTAAAGTCCCATTATGTCCTGTAAAAGGGTACTGCCTGCCTTATATCCAAAAAGCATTCTGCATAAAAAGTATTTGCTCTCTTCATAATGCACAGAAAGATGTGCATTTGAATACTTCGGCTACTTTTCTTCCCCTCTCTACAGCTTCTCCTTCTTTTCTTAACCGTTTACATTAAGGTTTTATCAACATTGTTTTTCTCTGGTTAGAAAATTTCAAACAAAGCTTAGTTTGAGACAAAAAGTGAGACATTCAGACTGTTTAAGCCTACCTCAAATGCCTGAGAAACACTTGGAAGAAAAATTACCTTGATTGATTTTCCCACTCAGTCAATTGTCTTCCATTAGAGACAAGACGTATGTTAGACACCATCTAAAACTTCCAAGAAACCTTACAAAAATTGAAGACCAGTCTGGATATTCCCTATATTTTTCAACTTAAATTTGAAACCTGAAGTTCAAGTTTCTATTACATACAGTAATGAGTCAACAAAATGGCCGTGGGCCTTTTTTCTTCCTTATGGATGACTCTGTAGTAAAGCAAAGCTTTCTACACAGTTATCATCAGACTTTCCTTCCCCTTACGCATAATTTTTCTTTGCCTTTTGACCACAACAAAAATACTTACCTCTGAGATGCAAATTAGCTTTGGAGTGCAATCCCAGGACCATGTAGTACAGTCATAACGCAAGGTGCTGACTCCCCTGACTCTGAATTGAGAGTTGAAATTCATCTCATGGGCACCTTTACTACTTCATCTCCATAGGCAGAATTTTACTATCCTATTTTAATCCAGGCAATTCAACCATGTGATCTGTGAAGCCATATCACACAGTGTTTTCTAAATTCTTTTATCTCTACAAACTTACAGGAGTGATCACCGAATTCCAAAAATGTCAGTTCCTACAGACATCGCTGAGTTACTTCATGTTTGCAGAGAATGGACATTTTCTCTCCCTTTTCTATCTCTGTTCCTCTATCAGTTACACTAAGGAATAACATAGTACTTTTTGTAAAATAATTTTTAAATCGGCAATTAACAGAGTTGCAGAGATTTAAGGATTTGTATTATAATCTTACAGCGATTATTTCCTCTCTGAACTCCCTCCCACTCCATTCCCCTCCTATTAAGAGAAGGGATGCTTTAACAAGCTTTCTTCTTCATTATTAATAACAAAAAACCAGTCGTCTTTTCCTCCCAATCTCTACCCTCTTTTTCTTAAATCTCACACTATTCTCCTTTCCCCCCCTCTAGGTCTTTCCTTCCTTGTCGCCCTTTGATTCCCCCTCTCCCCCCTCTCCTTTTTCAGAGGCTTTCACATATGCAAGAGATGAACATTCACCACAAAGCAGCGCAGTTCATTGAGCAAATGTAGCTGCAAGGATATTTCTTGGAACAAACAAGAGGATTGTTTACAATACCTCTGCCCTTCTCTAACTCTCTCCCATAGCTCTCATCTCCTGCTCTCATCACCCTCCCTCCTATCATCTGTTCTTTTTTCTCCCGTTTTCTTGGCCTCTCTTTTCCCCAGCCCACCTTTTCGCTATCCTGTCTCCACTGCTCTCTCCCGCCTCTCCTCTGCTGGCTCAACACAAACTGCCTCTTCTTGTTAATGCAAAGCATTCTCTCCATGTCTGTTACAGGAGACAAGTTGTTAAGATGGCAGAGACAAAAATTCCTGATTTCAGCCCACTGAATGCTGCCTTGTAGAACAGTATAAACATCAAGAGATCGTTTCACAAAACAAACATGGTGCAAGAACAGGAACACAAGAATCAAATACGCGCAAAGCATGAACAAGGAGCTTATTCCTGGGGCAAAAAATTTATTCTTTGAGACTGTCACTTCTGAGATAGCTAGTAGAAATGTTCATCAATGGTCCTTCATAAGCGGGTTTCCCTGTCCCACCAGAAACAATACTAATGTCTTTTTACATCTCATGAGACAGTGATCAACCATCAAAACAGAAAGACATATGCTCATCTGGACTAGGATAAGCACACTGGAGAGCACGCTTTTTTTTTTTTTTCTCTAGAGAAAATTTTGTTAAGTCGTTGCATTATATAAAATCTGTTCTTACCTTCTAGCGAGGTGACTAGATGAAAGAAGCAGACCGTCCAGAGCCAAGCCATTCCTGCGACTCTTCTTGCACTGATGCCAGCATTAGAATCCATGCAGATCCTCTGTAGATAACACCATCTCCAAAACCCACACACCACTCCCTTGAAATGGTCAGAGATTTCTTGGACTGTTCTAATATCTTCCCAAATCAAAGCACAGAGGCCTTCACACAGAAATACTGGTTAAGAAAAAACAGAAGGTGGAAACAGAAATCAGGGCACAATAATACAGAACTGGCAGTTTTTATACACTCACTCCATCATTTACTACTTCCAAGATACAGGTGAAAAAGAGCAGCACAGACCCAGTATTTACCATATACCCATACCTCCCACCCCTCAAGACTTCAGGCCCAGTTGTTTTGTACACTGACAGTATACACAGATCTTGAGACGTTCATGGCATGAGTGACAGTGGGGTTCCCAGATCAATGTTAATCTGCCCCACAATATAGGCTGTATTCTTACTTAAGTCCTGACCCTTTGCATCTTCGGCAATGTCCCTTGGAAGGTCTCCATTCCATTTCCCCTGTATGCTTTCCAAATTCTGTCTCTTATAATTGCACTTTCCCTTTTCAGGACTCTGCAGGGCAGGAGCCATGACAGGAGAGTTTTCGCCATTTATGATAATACAGATCTACACTGCTGACACACTCGTAATTGCATTTCAGATGCAGGTATTTGACCTTTTAAGCACATGACTACAACACTGTGAAGCTGGACAGTATTTTTTCCATTAATACGTCGCAGGTAAGGAAGCAAATGTTGTGGTATTTAAGGTCAAATAGGGAGCCCGCGTTACAGCTGGGAAAAGCACACAACTCCAAATTTATTATCTTAAGTGGGAAAAAATCCAAACAAAACCAAACAAAACTCTACCACCGCCGTTAAGAACCTGACATAAACGCCTATCTCACAGTCAGGGAGCAGCATGTAGCCTAATCCAGCACTGCATTAGATCAATCCAGCACAAGAATTTTGCTAAGCAAGGTATTTCTGGCTCCGTCTGCCCAATTCTCAGCCCACCAGAGAAATATCATGGCAATATGTAGGTTACATGCAAAAAGCCAGTATGTTTTGTTTCTTTAGGTGCTCTTTGCAGAGCATTGAAAACGCTTCAGTGTCTTCAGTGAGACAGTGAAGCGTAGCTAAGGAGAAAGAAAAATGTCTCAGGCAATATAGAGAAATGGCTCAGTAACTTGGCTGAAATAGGGGAGAGGAGAGTTGTAATTAAAAGGGGCAGCCTTACTGCAATTATCTGAAAACCTAGCAATGGGGGATTTGAGCAAGTTCGGCGTAGCAGAGAGAAAAGCAGCCTGGGGAGTATGAGAAAAGGCAATGGAGTGAAATCTGATTTGCTTTACTCAAGAGGGGGAGAAATTACTGGACAGAATGCGATAGTTCTCTCTTACGCTGCCCCTAACGAGAACCTAGAGCACCAAACACAGATGAACCAAGGGCACCCTGGGCATCACTAAAACGTAAGGAAACTAAAGGGACCTCAAGAAGAAGCAAAAACTTTGATTCATGAGAAAAGAGAAAAATAAAATCAGTTAAGTATCACTGAGGAAAAATGAAGACTAAATGAGGGGATGGATGTAATACAGGTACTGAATATTAGTTTATAAAGCACGCATACACCACAGAAGAAAAACCTCACTGGATGAAAGTGTAAAAAGGAGAAAATTCCAGGCTGAATGATCAGAAAACCCTTCTTTACAGAAAGAACTGCCCAAGCATATAGCAGTGTTCTCCAGAAACAGGGCTGAAGCCTACCGCCTGAGCCACCAAAACCAAGACTGGGTAGACTGGAATCAAGCCTGCATGACTACTCTACATGGAGACATAAATACTTAGCATTTGTAGTGCCAGTCAATCCATAACATTGTAACATCTAAAAGCCTTTTTTTTCTTGGCCAGCCAACTCCTGAGAGATGGGGACTTTTAAACATTCATTTTGAAGGCAAATAAATGCAGAAACAGAGGTGAAACAAACTGAAGAAAACTTTCATTTCGGTCAATGGGACTTTAATCATTTACAGAGGGTTTGAAAACAGCCCACAGTTCAGACTTTCTCAGTGTCACATAACTTACGAGTGGCAGAGCAGGAAACAGAACCCAAACATGCTCTGGCTGCCGGATCTCAGGCCAACGTCTTGCAATTACTAGGTAATACGTAAGGAGGAAATCAGTTTGCTAGCACAAAACAGATCTAACTAAAAAAACCTCTCCTACCAAGAAGCAGACACAAAATCATTTCTGGCTCCAAGGAAACCAATTTTTCTCCTTCCCTCCCTACCTGCATATCTCTCTTACAACGTCTGTTCAGCTTACCCTGGTAGACCCTGTATCCCTGCAATCTTGCACTGCTCTTCAAGAGGCATCACACAGCCTTTGTCTGGATTAGACTGGAGAATTATTTTTTCCTGTGGCTGAACCAAAAAGCTGGTTTTGATTCAGCAGTTAAAAAAAGGTAAATCTGTCATTTTTTTTTTTTTTTATTCTGCCTCTTCCACACCTCAGTGAAAAGTGCTTACTCCACAATGAAGGGTAGAGGAGAACACTATGGAAGCATTTAAGGGAGAGTAGGAGGGAAGCACTGGCCTCTCTGAATTAAAGAGTACCAAGCCCCTGAATTGCTAACCACTGCCCTGCCCCTCCCCCCAGCACTTGACGTGTGCAGAATTTGACTACACCCAAACACACTCATCTTTCTTCAGTTCTCCTACTACTTCTTCCCTACACCAAGCTACTTAAACAGAAACCTCAAACCATCCCAACTTTTAAACCGCCCTCTTCTCTTGTCCACACAAGCACCTTTCCATGGCTTCTCAGCTTGTTACTTCTTCCAAAATCGCTTTCAGACAGATTACCTCTCCTTGCTACAGAATCCACTATCCCCCATTCTCTTCCAGATCCAGCTGCAAAGTAATACACCTTCCCTGCACAGGATCCTTCAACAAACTTCCTTAAATACCCCTTCTCGTCCTCGGTCTCTTCCAGCTACACAGAACTTGCCACCCATGTCAATCCTTCTTATGCTAACCCTTCCATAAAGGATTCTACGCCATTTTGGGGCATACACTTCCTTGGCTAGTGGAACGATCTCCACCTCCTTGGAAGTCCTGAAAATCATAAAGCACCTGAAAAGCATGACAGTTCCTGAGGATCCAAATGTCTTTTAATGATTCGACCCGATAAAACAGTGACGATCCCAAGCAGTCTGAAAAGACCAGTTATATATTGCCTTTGCTTTAGTACCGAGCCCCAAGAGACGGGAGGTGGAACTCTCCAGGTTATCTGCTTACGTTATTCACCAATGCTATCATGATTGTTTACTTTGGCACCATTACTGTGGTATCTGGATTACCAAAATTTAATTATGTTCAAGAGTCCAATAAGAGAGACGAATACAATCATCACCAGTATTTTCAAGAATCCTGGTTTCTTAGCTGAACAACCAGCGAGGGAGAAGAGGTCTTCAGGAAGCTTGTCAAGGTGAGTTTTGAACATCTCCAAGGATGGAGATTCCTCAGCTTCTTTGGGTGTCTATTCCAGTGCTGAACCACTACTGGGGACTTTTTTTTTCTTCCTTACGTATAGCTAGAATCTCCCTTGCTCTCTTCTGTTGCATATCTCAACAGAAGAGAGTCAGCTCTTGCCCAGCATCTCAAAGCTTCTGCTACACAAGACTGCAAACATAAACCATTTCAGCTGGAAAGCCTTGAATGTGAAACAACGTATGCCTGGCTTAACTGTTTACAGCCTGTTTCTTCTCACCAGACAGAGCCAGTGCTGTAATTTCTCACTTTTTCTGAACGCATTCTTGGAGTGGGAACACTTTAGTACAGTCCCCAGGCAAATGATGCTCAGTGCTACAGGACAGATAGTGATAGTGCTCCCCTGCGTACTGGGACAACTGACACTTGTACAGGCCTGTGTTTGTGAGATTTCTGTCACAAAGGGGGCTGCTGTGTGACCATCTGGTACCTAAACTGTGGCAAAAATGAAGTATTTCATGCAGCCAGTATCTCTGCAGCAGTTTCCTTATGCAAATAAAAGATTCCCTCAAAGTTCAAGCACTGTCAATGACAACCCCTGAAGAGCTACAGGGCACCAGTGTTGCTAAATGGGCCGGCATTGATTCAAAATTCTTTTCTATCAGTGCATATGTTTTTATTAAAAGGGAAGCAGATTCGCTGCTAGGTTTGTGTACTCACTTATTTTAGAGCACCCCAATGGTGTAGGTCTTGAGTCTTGATGGAGGTGGTCATGCACATGACAAACCTAAAAGGTATCTATCTCCTTAGAATGGACTGCTTTTTTTCTTCTGGGTTTGCCTGGCACCCTGAGACTAATCAAAAACAGTGAGAACTAGATAAACTGTATTCATTCTCTGCTGGCCACAGGTTCTGCTGGACCTAGGCTTTAAAGAAAATCCCTTGCTTTCTAATCCTTTTGATTCCACCCACAAATCTTTAGACAGACCTTCGCTGAAGCATGTTCTGGCTTAGTATGCAGACAATATGTGGCCACAGATCAGAAAGTAATGCACATTGACCCTATTCCCCTCTGACAGATACCGCCTGCAGAACCTGACATCAAATAGCAGCTAAGCATTCACCTGAACCATGCACCTGTCTGGGTTCTGCAGGAGGAATTCAGGCATGCCTTTAGGATTAAGAAAAAAGCTAGGATTGTTCAGGCACTGCACAAGCCTCCTGGAGAAAAGATGAGGGCCTGACAGGTTCTTCCTCTCCATGAACGGAATGTAGCTATTTCTTCGAGTTCTGTGAAATTAGAGCAAACCAGAGGCAGCAGGAAGAACCTGTCCCATAGCCCCCAAATCCTACAGGAGACCTAAGGTCAGTTCCAATATTCTGTTCCCTAAAAGCTGACAGGAGCTTGATCCACTGCAGAGAGGATGCTCCATCCTGCACTACCTTGTAGAAAGCCCAACTCTAATATTGGTCCAAGTATCTCATACCCAGGATGCATGGAGGCAAATGGAAACAATGGGGCTGCCAACACAATCTAAAAATTGTCAATTCTTAATCAAGAATTTTGAACTTGCAGCAGATTTGAAATGATATCTATGCCTGTGCAACAAGTACTTTTATGTATTTTAAATTGTTCTACTAATAGAAGCTGAAATCGTAACAATGTCAGATTTCTACTCTTCCTATTCTTCTTAACTGTCCCAAGAACTTTGCCAAATCATCTTGTTTCCTCCCACTGGAACAATGCTTCTTCCTCCTTGGTTGTCAACTGACTCCTCTAGGCCTGTTTCACAGTTGAAATCATTATATGGGTTTAGTTTACCTCTGCTACACTTGATTCAACAGATTTTCCTCGTATTTCTCATACTTCTTCCTCACACAAAATAAATGCACCTCCAAAATTCTTCAGGGCAGAGAAAATGCTGTACCTTTGCAGGCGCAGTCTTTCCTCCTCTTGCACATTTTGCACTATGACTCATAACAGCTTAATATTATCTCTCAGTGAGAAGAATTAAAAAGATAAATGAGCACAACATCTGGGAGCATCACTAAACTACTATTCCAATTAATTTGTGCTGCACACTGATTCATCACATTTAGGCAGAGTACAAAAAGTGGAATTAATACTACTTCTCATTCATGATAAATAGGGAACCATGATAGTGCTATACATCAAGCAAGAGGCCTTCCCCCTTCCTCTCCCCCCAGTTCTCTCATACTATCATTGCTCCTTCACCACTGAGATGCCCTTGCAGCTACGGTCACCCATCTCACTATGCTACATCTCAAAATACTGTTGTGAAAAGCTGTCACTCAATGCCTGTGCGACACTTTGAGCATGACATAACACTGTTCACCTTCTTTCTAGACAATAATTGCAAGAACTGCTATTCATAGAAATCATTCTACACCCCAAACAGGAAGTGAATGGGGGAGAGCAACACATAATTTGTCACTCAAGCTTTTAATATTATAAAGTTAATATGTTTTTCTTCAAAAAATTTATCACTAGGGCACATACAGTAGCACAGAGAAATGTTTAATTAAATAGATAAATCATTTCAGTAGTTGCTGTATATCCTTTTACCCTCTGTTACTATTTGAGATTACTTTGAATGACTCCAAAATACTTTAAAAATACCTGAGAGGACAGTGGAATTTGTAATAAAGCCTTGTGGATTTTTTATGGTCCGTTCAGATTACTAATTTAATTTTGAAAGGGTCTAGGTGCTAACGTATAACTAAGCTTAAAGGAATTCTTCCTCAACAATGTAGATCATCAAAGATTTCCTCTAGCTGGCTTGATCATTTGTTTCTTACAGATTATCTAAATAGGGTTGTGTCTGTGTCTTTTGGGATTCTTTAAGTTAACAACGAAAATCCAAAGGTTGATTTTGAATGCTGTCCAAAGAAAGGGATTTATTTCCTTGTTTACCATGGAAACACCAGGAGTCTTGAAGCTCATCTTCCACACTCTGATTATACCTTTCCTAGTGGGATCCAAGTTAAGAACTTCCATAGCCCTTAAAGGGAAGAGACGCTTTCATGAATTTTTATTAAGCCCTTGAGGCTTGGATAGAGTGCCCAAGTTAGAAGCACAATCACTCAACCTCTACAGTCAGTGGACTGAGCTGAATCATCTTCAGTAGGTACCTAAGATCTTCACTAATCAAAAAAGAGCGCTATGGACAGCTAACAGCCCCTTCCATATGACTCCTTAGCTGTAGCCTAAAGGTACCTGGGGAGATTCTGAGCCTCTTTGCTGTCTTCCAACCCATACAGGTGGCCACGTTAGCATTTCTTTAGACAACCACAGTGCTTTCCTTTAAATCTCTCGTTTCTGCCATGACACATATACTTGGCCAGAGAAGCCTCACAGCTTTGCTTGTGACCCAAGTTTATCTTCCTAACCAAAATTCATTCACCGCTGCCCTGTGTTTCCGCAGACTCTCTCAATGCCTCCCCATTACGTTTCTGCTATACCGAAGAAGATGGACACTGATCTCTTGAAACTATTGCAATTTTTTTTTTTTAATTAAAGATACAGATTCTTTCTGCTGCTTATTAGGTACTTGATTCACATGCATATTAAGTATGACAAAGCTCCTGAATAAAATCTCTTCCCACCTCACAAGATTTGACTGAATTGACGATTTTTATAGTGATGTGTGCACACTTCAAAGAAACATTGGTAATTATACTTGAGTTTCTAACATTAACACCTGGAAGCCAAATCCCAGCTCTAGAATATTAATAACATTATAGAATGAAAAACGTGAAGAAATGCATTGTTGTGTATATGTTATCCATCACTCGCCTGATAGAAACTCACCTAAAAAATAATAGGAATTGGAGTGATACAGAAATTACTCCCTTTGAATTTTCGTACAGTAAATAAAGGAGACTGCAAAAAGAAGAGGGAGAAAAAGAATCAGCAGCTGCCCATCACATTTATCTTCTTCGATGGAAAGAAAAGATAACAGCTCTATCTTCTGGGTATGGTTTCACTGTGCTCTTATCAATTTTACTCTAATTTCTCAGGAAACTTCTCTCAGTACAACTGTACACAGATCCTTGCAATGCACTTTTATCTATGTGGAAATAAACACGGTGTTTTCAACTTCAAGCATGATTTACCTTTAGCAAGTATACTTTTATCTGTACAAAAGGAAGACATAAGGCTTCAGAGAGGAAAAAACCAGGCAATTTAGAAGCTCTATGGCACCGCAGCAAACCTTTCTCAAGCACTGTGTAAAAGGTTGTATTTCCAAAATTATAAGCACAGAATTTTATGTTCAGGGGATTTGACTTAAGAATCATGATTAACGTCTAGATGAAAAAAAATCTGTGGTAGTAAAAATTTTTTTAAAATTGACATTTCCTTCTCTGGTACAACTGGCAATAGCTAAGTTTAAGCAAATGCTTCCAATTTTACAGTGATTTTATGATAGAACAAGTTTGAAAACAACAAGGAAAAAGATGCTTATTAATTTGGCATTAAAAAAGGGAAGGCAAATAAAACTTTTTCACAAACAGTATTTAAACAAAGGATATGTGATGTAAAGAGTATGTCCCTAAAATCACGTTCTCATCTACTCAGCAATGCTGATCTTCCTTCTTTTTCGTCTGAAATTAAAGCTTTATTATATACCAAGTTCTGATTGCTGATGGATGGAAAATGATTAACAGGCCAAGCACAGTGTTAGCAATGGCCAGACAAGCAACGCCACAAATCAGACAAATAACCTTGATATTTGCTGACCACGTGTGTGAGAGCATCTGCAAATCGGCATAGACAGACCAAGCACAGAGCTGCAAAAGGGCCTTAAAGGCACTTTGAGGACACTGGAAAAGAAATCAAGGGCCTGAAGCATTGGGTGGGGGTAAAAACGAGAGTGGCTTACAAACATAAGATATGGATAAGCCTAAGAAAAGGGATATTTTATACTAACGCCGTTTCCTATTTTAAATTAAGAATGTAGCCTTACATGGCATGTCTAGAAATAGCTGAACCAAGATCTATGCACAAACACTCAAAACATACAATGGAGGGAAAAAAACCACAGTGAGAATACTTTTCTTAAACTGCTGTTTGTGGACAAAAGTTTGCAAAGCCCTTTAGTAAGGACTAAGATTTTCTTCAGCTGCAGTAAAGATCTTTATTTTTTGTAAAACTATAATTACTGTCTTCATCTCTAATTTTGCTTTTGACTTTCTAAGGGCTTTACAGTAAGGAATACTTAGCATAAGCAGAAAATGCTTGCTATTCATATTCACAGTGTCCAAACTTATCCTGTCCATTAGGAGACAGTGGCAGCAATGGTTAAAAGATAATGTTCCTCTTCTATGGGAATTCCTTGCGTTACGAAATTGCCTTTCATTCCATGAGAGAAACCGACATTTCAAAAGAGACTACAGAAAGAACTAATAATATTAAAACACCTTCATTTAAGTGCTGCTCTTTTTATTAACCTCCTTTCTGGCTTCAAGGAGGCAACTTGGGTTTTCAGAGAATGTGCTTCATGATTTAAGGGTTAATTATAGCTACTTTTTTCCATTTTAATCAGTTTCACAGCCTTGGGCTGTCACAGAGCTTGGTTCTCAAATTGCTGGCTGCATGCATTTGCAGATAGAGGCTACTTTTATTTTTAAAACTATTTAATTATTAGCATTATTTATCATCACTGTTTTTATTCCTGTTAAGAGAAGCAAGGAAAGAATGCTTCTTTGTAAAACAACAAGGCAGAAAAGCACTGAAGCATAATCACGTCACCGACTTGTTAATTGCCCTGATCTTGCTGTCCAAACCTCCTCCCCCGGCCCCACTCCATGCAGTTGACTACCATCCATGAGCTTCCATCCAGTTATATCCCCACACCTATTGCAAATATCAGTTTTTGAGTTCATAAGGTTGCCCTAACAGAGGCCTGTAACATAACATATTCCCTGAATGGAAGTGGGAATAAGAAATTATCTTCAGTCAAGCTGATTCCCTTAAATTTTGCTGACTGCACCAACAGGCTATACAATACACAAGCTCTAGCTCCAGCATGTAAATTAGAGCGTTTGATGTGGAAATACATGCACAAAACTAGGAAGCTATGAGGGAGAGAGAAAACGGCTCAGAGAAGAGTTCTACCACACAGTTTTCATCCTTACATGACCACTGTTTGCCCAGATGGGAATTCTGTCCGTTGCACCATTAGTTTGAGCTTCATGTTCCTATCAGGCTCTAAACCACTACAAAACAATCCTGCACTGCACTGATCACACTCCACAGAACTGCACACCGACACGGACTATAGTCTGCCTACAACCATTTTTGCAGGAGGTGTTACTGCACTGTGCAGTAACAAGCAACTCGGGAGCTACCTTGGCAGCAATCTCTCCAGGCACAGTAAGAACACAGAGACAGGAACTATGAGACCTAGAACTTATTCTGGGAAAGCTTTAAGAAAATAGATGATTTCTCCAGTTTTGCTCTCTTCAGTTCCAGTCTCCAAATCCATATTCTTCATTCAGACTCAGTCTCCTTCCCTCATAATACCTTGGTCTCGTTAAAATGACTGAACAGAGCAACAAGAACAGAGAACATAAGGGTCCTATTCAACTTCAGAAACACCTGACTTCATCTTTAACACTAATTTTCTTTTACCTTTTGTCAATGGTATATGGATATTTTTTAGAGGACAACATTAATGATTCATGCTGGTTCAAGGCTTAGACCAGGCTCTCACTTTGATTTTGAGAATCAGGTTGCCCAAAATTGACTTTTGCCTAGGAGAGGGTTGAGAGAGCAATGAGGCAGAACCGGCAGCTTGAAGAAGAAGAGTGAGATCAAGGCTGCAAAGAGGAGAGATAACCTGAAAGGGAATGACTGGGTGGAATGATTAGCTGAGTTCAGCGAAGCATCGTAGGGAGCCCATGTGTAGTGAAAGCAGGGTAGAGAGCCCCACCAAAAATTTGAACTTGCCACTGGCAGAGCCTGCAGAGCAGCCAGTTCCATTCTCAGGTCCTTCCCTCCTCCTCCATCCTGCATTTCCAGTTTGTTGTTTCCACCCTCAGGAAATAGGAACATTATGAGCCACTAATACTGCAGCAGAACAGAAAACGTTTTAAGAGGAAAAGGGAAGGCCAAGCAGGTTACAGTAGAAAGATATTTCAGGCTCATAGCATCTCTTTCTAATGCATATTTGTACTTTTTTTTGTGCCAGAGATGAAAGCAATAACATATAAATCTCAGAGCTCATCCTGCCTCCTCTGTGTCTCACAGGCTTACTTATATTTCAGTGTCGATGCTGGGGCTCACTGCTCTTGTTGCAGCCACGTCCAACTTCAAAACCAAAGGATTACACCTAACATGGAGCAAGTACACCACACCACTTCCTTGCCTTGGATACCAACCAGTCTTCGTTGTAATACAGCAGATCCAAGATGCATTTTCTGCAACCTCCCCCAGTTGCTGGTGAGACTGTAATAATAGAAACTAAAAGAGGGGGATGGGCACATCTTTATTTAGACAACATCTGGCCTACAGTCCCCAGTCAACTGCAGGACCTTTGTCTGCATATTCCTTTAAGCTTTCCTGGTTATATTTTTAAATGACATAAGCGACAGGGCTTCCATGTCTTTCTACAATCTACTTAGACCCTTGCTGGAAGAAAACATGCCTTAATACTGAACCTGAAACCATCTACTTTGGGCTATTTGAGCCAGCCCCATCGCCTAGGATCCTGTCAATGGCCTCCCAGCTACTACAGATACTCCAGAGCAATGCTTTCACAGTCATCATTAAGCTAGTTCTTTTTAATAGCATGTCAAGAATTCCCCATAGTCTCCTAATCACATCTGTTGCTCTTCACTGAGCTCCCAGTTCATCAGTGCCATGGCAGAGAAGTTCACACAGTCAAATACAAAAAGCCCACGTGCATTTGCATTAGTGCCGTGAAGTCAGAGATTGTCCAATTTCAACACCACAGGTGTTGAAAAGCACAAGAGAAAATCTAGTAGAAAGCACTGGGCTGATCTGCTATGATCTGGGGAAGAAAAATCAAAGCCTTTTTCAAAAGAATCACCTAAAAAATAATTTTAAAATAACTTTCTGAGTAGGTGTTATTTTACCAAAGAGAGTAAAACTTGCTTTAGCTTAATTCTTTTAAAGAATTGAACATTTTTATTTTTACTCTGTTTCCAAAGACTTGATTTGTTTTCTTTTCACCCTGTCACCGCACACACTCTTTTGGGCGTAATTCATTAGACAGAATCAAAAGAATCTATTTAGGAAACAATTTCTTAAGCCAGTCTCTTCAGGTAACAGGGATCTAGTCACTAATTTGATTTCCTTAGTTGCAGGAACCTGCAGCTCTCTGAGACCATCCAGAGCCACTTCTAATTCAAGACGGGTAAAATTATCCATGAGAAACAGGCAATTGTCATCACGATTCTTCCAGTCAGCGTTAGGAGGCCTTTTGACTGAAACAAGGAGCACGTCATGCATCGTTCCCATTACGTTATTTCAACAAATATCTTTCTGGTGGTCAGCCTGGGGCCCTGAGCAAAAAGGTGCTACAGTAAGGCTCCGAAAGAAAACTAATTACTCTTCAGCATCTGACCCCACATACGTGTCCCAGCAGAACACAACACCAAGACACAGGCAAACTACAGAACATTTCCTCTGTCAAGCCTCTATCTATCTGCTAGACTTTAACGAACTGCTGATTTATACTCAGGTCAGCACAATTTGTTCTCAGATCATGTTGTACTGCACCTTTACCGATTTCTAACATGCTTAGATACTGGAGGAGGAGAAGGCCACCAAGATCCTCTCTGCACTAGTAATTAAATGAACATTCGTCAATAGAACTATTCTGTTCCTGATATCGTAATGATGGCAGTGATAACTGCTGATATGGTGGCCCCTTTGTGAACAACACGCGCTCCAAATGGGATTAGCAAACTCACTGAAAAGTGAAAATGCCAGTACATATTTGCATTCCCATTGCTGCTGGCACCAGCTCAAAGCCACTGACATTAGCAAGGGAAAGGACCATCTGAGAGACAACTGCAGGCAAGCATCCCAATCCAGCTGTGTTTCCAGCAGCTTCTTCCTGGCTCAAAACCAAGAAGGAATAATTTCAAATATCTTCCTGGTGCAGAAAGCATTTCAGAGTCTGCTTACTGGAATCAAATTGATCCTAGCTGTGAGTGAAACTTCACATTTGGAAATTCAAACAGTTTTATAAACAGCTCAATTTGAATTTCCAAATTGAAATTATTCAAAACCTGCCCAGAAATCTCTGCAACAATATCCCTCTTGTGACATCCCACCCTCTCCTTAAAGAATAGTTAGGAAGATAAGGGAGTTGTGCCAAGGAACCCTGCTTCCATTTGTAGACATCCTCCGGATCTGAGAGAACCTGTGGTAAGCCTGATGCTAAAGGCCTCCACACAGGCGTCTGTATCCTACACACTGCCTCTGAAGTGGTCAGCTGGGCCAAACAGATTCATATCATGTGAGTGTTTTACAGTAAGTGGGAGAGAGATCAGGTCATTTAGGGAGCTTTGAAAGCTTTACAGTAACTTGGAGGAACATCAGTATGCTAAAGCAGAAGTAAGTTACAGTCAGTAGTCCTCAGTCTCTAGCTTCTAGGGTTTAATTACATGATTTAGACACATTGGATATTTCCCAGAGACACGGTACAGAGAAAAAAACTGCACTTGGAAACTGCAGAATCAGCAGAGGAATCATTTACTTGGCAAGCTTGGGGAGAAAAAAAAAATGAAAAAGCCTGTCTGAAAATGAAGTCATGTATGTTTCAATATACAGGTCTGGGCTGGCAAGAACTTCCATCTTAAGGTGAACCAAGACCTGAAGGATCCAGCCTTCATATGTAAGGCTACAGTTTTCAGACGGGATAGGCTGTGTTCTTATAGTATCCAGCCTCTTCTGTGCTCCCAGGATAGCACTTTTTTTCTCCTCTTTAACCGTTGTTGTGTGCATACATGGGCATGTGCATGTATGCATGCATATGGGAGGGGGTGTGTGCATGTGAAACATTTGAACAAAAATTTTCCTGACAGGCAAGCCTTGAGTAGCGGAATGCACAGGGGCCTCTGGAGGCATGGAAAATTGAAACCAGTGACTAGAAGAGCTTGACTTCCAAAGCTGCTTCTTTTCTCAGAAGCGGTCTCAAGAACAATCTTCAAGTAGCATCTCCATGACAGGAGCACCATCCTGCTCCATGGTGACTTTTTAAAAGGCAAGACAGAGTCTCCTGTATAAAACATTGTGCTAGTACCTCCACAAAGTACACACTGTTTAATTTATTTTTTTAAACACCAGATGTATTAATAGTACAATTAAAATAAAATACTGTTCCTGGTGGCAGAGGAATATTTTTTGAAAGCACAACACATGCTTCTGAGAAGAAAGTTCTTCTCTTTGTTAAGTTTAAAACTCCTTGTATAAATCAAATGCGAGAAGAGTGACAACATGAAATCACATTTTCTTACTCTGCAGATTTGCCGCTCACATGTCAGAGTACCGTGGCTGACATGAGTAATTAAGGAGTCTTCATCCTTTTTGGGGTCTGTTTATGTAGCACAGTTGGCACTACTCGAGGCAGAGAGCTACTTTGCTGCTGTACAACATCTACAGAATTATTAAAAAAATTATTAAAAATTATTAAAAGTTACACTTGTGTACACCCCCTGAAGTCCATGACACTGCACGGTTGCCAAAGAGAGCAAATATGGAGAGAAGAGCAATGTCCAGCCCAAGACTTAATAGGCAGAAGCTAATTATAAGGTTGCAAAGAGTTGGAAAACTGCTGAATTTGTTGAGTCAGTAGCTGGAAAAAGTACATTAACTGTATTGCTGTTAGATGATACAAAACTTGCTAACAAAATACAAATTCTCCTTTTTTAAACAGTAAAATATAATAGTAATACGGTATTAAAGCAGGTTTAAGAAAAAACGTAAGAGAAAATAATGACAAAATTATTTGAGGCTCATCAGTTTCCTCCTAATGCTTTAATCAACTTTTCTCTTCATAGAAATGAGTCTTTCAGCTTTTTGAAAAAAATCATTATATGTTTGTGACTGAGAACAGCTGATCTGGAATATTCTTAGCAAACACTTCTTCACAATAGCACCCTTTTTGGGTGATATTGCCATCCTTTTTTGGTGGCTAAACCACTTTATAAAGATCTAGCTTGACCACACATACCAGTTTCTACGTTTTCCATCTTCTATTGTTTGCGTGTGCAGTAAACATATGCAATACGGCCACAGAAATGAGAAATAAAAATAAACTGTGCAGCCTTAAATGTGCTCTAAAAGTACTTTGCACTCATCTGTAGGGACTTCAGGAGAACTTTCCGCACAGGGGCTGCTGAGGGATAATGCATGGATAACAAGGAAAAGCAGGTTTAAGGGGGGGGCAGACCTATAGAAGGAAGCATTCCTGAAGCCAGAGGAAAAGCATGCATAAATCTCATACCAGTGCACGTATCCAGGGAAGGAGAGTTGACCACAAAGCAACTCTGTCTTAATGGAGGCACACAAGGTAAGGGGTGAGAAGCTATAGGGATCTCTTACATGATTCTCTGCATATCGCAAATGCAGTATCAAAGGGAAGAAGGGGAAGACATCTGCACCTAGGCACAAAGAAGAATGTACACAGTGAATTTGTATAGGCATAAAGAAGACAATTCTCAACGGATTCAGGGATCAGCTCTCTTGTCAGACACATCTGCTGACAGCCTATGGGAGCATGCTGGACAATAAGCAGCTGTCTCCTTGGAGCCACCAGCTGCCTTTCCCCCAAAAAGCATTTACACTGTGTCATTGGTCAGCCTGCAAGTCAAATACAGAAGGTGAAGTGAGTAGCAGCCCTGGGCAAAAGAAAAAGAGAGGAGACATCTCTCCCCCAACCCCCTCTAAAAACAGCCTCTATAACCCAAGCTGTTCTTGCCACAGATAACAGCTTGGAAGAGCTGAGAACCTCAGAACAAAGCAGGAAAACATGCCTTTCTGCAGGGTGTTGGTGATTAAATGAGAGAGGATACAATCCTGCTTCATACAAGCTCCAATGCCCCAAAGTAATGATATTTCCAAGTACCAAAACACATGGCCAGACAAACAATTCTGTGCACCTCCGTGGAAGCACAAGAAAGTCAAATAGGAGAAAACTCAGAAGACAAGAAAAAACGTTTACTGGCTAGAGGGGCACACATACATGTCAAGGAATTAAAAACTGCACGTGTCATTTGGCTAAGAGGACGTACATGCAAAAGGCAGTAAAGAAAACGATGCAATTACGTGCAGTTATCTGAGGCTTGCCAAAACACTAGCAAAATAAACTGAAGTGGTGCAAGTTGTCGAATTTAGGGAATGAACTTCTAAAGAAAAATAGATATTTTTTTTTTTCAGCACAGAGATTGGGTAACATCAAAGAAAAAGGATGATTAGATTGTGGATTATCTCTTCCTTTCCTGCTCCCAAAGAAACCTCAGCATTGGCATTATTTCAAACTGGGAATGAAGAAAGACCTAAAAATAGTCACTAAATCTTGTATTAGTGGTTTGGGGCAGGTGGTTCAGCTGTGACTAAACAAGAGGTGCACCCACGTCCAGTTTCCATGTTTCTGATTAGAACCTACATAAAAAGGAAGAAGGCAGCCTCCCTTGTTCATCCCAGCTGAGGCTGCAGATCGGTCTCTGCAACAGACGTGTCTGGTGGCAGCTACTCTTCCCACTCTCTTGACTTTGTTGTTTCCATTTGCCCTCTCACTCTCCTTCCTCATCAATCTGCATGACTTGATATCACTGCTAATGAAGGATGCCCCTTGGGAGATTTGCTTCCCCGTCTTTTACTCTCTTATTTCTAGGACTTGTGGGGGAGGCAGGTGATATTCATTCTTCTTCCCAACCCCATGAGTGTGGTAACAGCAAGAGAAACTTCAGAGTAAGTGAAATCATCTCCGTGGATCCATGAAAGACAAATTTAAAATCACCCATCGCAAGAGGCCCTCCCACATTCACAGATTTATTTAGCATGAGTAGTAGTAACTTGCATCATCTTGAAAAATAGGTTAACGTGGCTTTCCTCTGCCCCAAGTACTCATACAGCCATCTGTCCTCCACAAGAGCATTAAACAACCCTACCCACAGAGAAGGCCCCAAAGCCTTCCTTGTATCTTCCCTCGAGCATCAGGAACCTATACCAGCATACATCTACCCCTGCCTTCTTGCTTCAGAGACTTCAAGGGCAGCATTTAACTACGGCTCTTCAAGGAGCTAGAGAGACAAAACCAACACACACAGGAGCAGACCAAACACACCATGCATGTGTGGAAGATATCTGGTTTTGACAGTAATTTCTGTGAGCAGAGAAACCGTGACCCGCTTTCATACAGCTTTTCTCCCCTTGGCCACACACGGCATCTGACAGGAGAGGTGCGCCTGGGGAGGCTCCTTCTAGGCACTCCGAGTCCAAGTAACGCAGCCTTTAAACAGCAGACACCAGGAAAGGAGAAAAAAACCCACAACTTTAGGAGTTTTAACCCCCCTCAGAAGCAGTACTCGCTTGTTCTGTGCTCCCCCCGCCCCCCGACGGCAGAGACCCGAGGATGTCCTCGACCATGGCTCTCCCTCAGGTCTCTCCGGCTCACAGCGCCCTTCCCCGCCGGCCCGCTCCCGCGCCACAATACCTTTTGCAGGTCTCCAGCAACACCCCCTTCACTTCCCAGCATCACTCGAGCAGTTTTCGCAGCAGCCCTTCCCGCTAGCGCCGTGCCGACCGGCCTCCCGGCGTCAGAAAAGTTGGACAAAGACCATGTTCACCGTGGAAGTTACACCATCTCGATGGGCCAGCGCCAGGTCCCTCTCGCTCTGCACCCGCTCCGCTTTGTCCCCCGGCCCCGGGCACAGCCCTTGGCGCTCGACAGATGCCTTCCACACGCCGGACGCCTGCGAGCAGTCCCGATCCTGGCGCTCCTCTCCTGGCCCTTCTCTGGGAACGCTTTTTTTCTCTCCTCTCCCCGCCCGGGATCCCTCTCCTACAGGAGTCTCTCTTCCTCCCGCTTCCTAGGAGCTGCCTTGTCCCTTTCTCCGGGCTCCTCTCTCGCTCGCTTTCTCTCTCCCCTCCCTCTCCTCCTCGCCGTGCCCCCCCTCCTCCCCCCCCCCCCCCCCCCCCGCCCCGACCTGCTTTCCTTTGCAGAGGCCCAGCCTAGCGCAGCAGCACGCCACGGCAAATGGGGCTGGGGGCGCTGCCGGATCCCAGGCTTCGAGGCGGCGGCAGCCGCTCCTGTCGCTTCCGCGGCGGCCACCATCCTGCCTCCCCCCCCCCCCCGCCGGCCCCCTCCTCCCCGGCCGCCGCGGACTCCCCTCTGCCGGCCGCCGCAGCCCGGGCTCCCAGGGATGGGGAGCGGGGCGCGGAGCCGCCCCCCTCTCACAGCCGCTCCGCTGGGCGGGCCGCTGGGCGGCACCGGGTTCGGTCCTCGATGGCAGCCTTTGCTGCTCAGGCTCCTTCCCGCTTCCCCCCACCCAGCGGGGGATTCTCCGAGCGGGTCTTCCCTCGCCACGGCGTCAGAGCTGCGGGCCTGGCCTGCGCCTTGTCCGCCCCGCTCTCTTGCTGCAGGCGGGCTTTCTGTGGGGATGCCCGACTGTGCCTGCAGGTGTGCGTGCCCCTGCAAGGTTCCTGCCAGAAGGCACCGTGTGGCAGTACAGGAGTGACGGCATGCTGATCCTTGGTCAGCCTCTCTTGACGTTGTTGAAATCCATGTTGCTGTACGGCATCTGCTGTTGTTCTGTGGCTTAGAGTTGGCACGGATGTGCTTACTTGCACTCCGCTCCCAAATGCTCAAGATCAAATGCCACAGCGGCTGGGTGCTTCCTTGATTCTAGGTACTAACAAACCTCAACTCAACCAGCAATGGTGTGGATGAATCAACTGGGGTTCCTCAATGCTCCCAAAGGAGAGCCTCAGCTTCCAATGTAGAAACAAAGGACTGGAAGCCTCTTTCTGGGCCACTCCTGTCTCCTGCAAGAACAAGTGTCTACCTACTCAGTCTGGAAATGTCACTGGACTGAACACGGAGAAATGCTAGAGGATGAGGCATGCTGCATAACCCCCTGATTGTACCTACCGCTCAGTGAGTTACATGGACAAGTGGCACAAAATGAGGGTGCTGTGAGCTACAGTGCAAGCAGAGTGTGCCCATTAGCACCAAATGGAAAATATATCAAAACTCAGTGGCTTACAATTCACAAATGCTTCTGTGATAACACAGTGCAGAATTTGGGGCTTCTGCTGCCAAAGTAACTTCCTTCGGTTTGAAGTATGAGCTTCGCAGTACATACAATATAAAGTGACCATGATTCCCTTCAGGGTAAAACACTGGTACACATACAAAAGCAAAAATACACATTAGAGACCCCACTGCATGATAAAATGTATAAACTTCTGCTTAAAAGCAGTACTACCAGCAGATAGTGCCACATCTCAGAGTTCAAAAAGCTAGGGCTAGTTTCCATGCAGCACAGCCTTTTCTAGCAGTTCTGTATATATGCAGAATAACACAAATACCTACATCTTCCCAGACAGCATAGTTTCTTTCTTAATCCTCTCTGTGGGGGTTTCTAGACACCAGTTACAACAAGACCTCTTTCCTTCCAACTCCCCCCCTTTCCCCCCGGCCTGATTCTAAAAGAAATTGACTTTAGGAGAAATTGCAGGTACTCAGCTCCTCTTGGAATCTGGTCCTTACTCGGTTCGGTAGTAAATTTTTGCACATATGTCTTCCTTTCTTCCTCATTTTAGTACTACGAGGAGCATCTGGCCCCTAGAAAGGAGCGGAGGGACTGTACCATTGCACCGGGGTGGGGAAAGAGGTTAACTAGCTGCTTTGTTCAATAGCTGCAGAAACACTTTCTCCCCTTTACGGTAATGGAATATTCCCCCCCCCCCCCAACCCTCCTCCTCCTCCTTGTGGAATGAAAGCCAAGCATGAGCGAGCTGTTACTCTGAATGGGGAAGTTTGGGAAAAAGTTCCTGTGCGACAGGGGCGCATGCATGCACATGCAACATCCAAACCCTGTTTAAAATCTCACTTGGTGGAAGGCAAAACGACAGTCAATCCTTTACTAAGGGATTAATTTTCAGGCTGTGTTTAAATGTTCTTTCTTCAATGCTGCAGCATTTTGCAATGCATGCATTTATATCTTCAAAAATTTTTCCAGTTTCTGAAACCTTCCTCTACTGGGCAGACTGTCACATCGTACCAGAAAAACTCACCCCTCTCAAAATGTAACCGATCACAGCCCAGGCGTGACAGAAACAGAGAAACAAAAGCTCTCCATCCCAAACTACCATGGATCAGGTTCTCAGGTCAATCTTAAATGTGATAAAACCAGCATGCCTTATGCAACAGTCTGGCTGCATAATATAGATCAGTGGTCTCCAAAGTGGGGTGCACGTGCCCCAAGGGGTGTGTGAAATGACCCATTGGGGTGCAGGGAGAAAATATTAGAATTTCAGTAGTACATTTATGTAATTTGTGAATAAGTAAATATACTTACATTGGGGGTATATGCTAAAGATTTTTACCGATAGGGGTACACGATCAAAAAAGTTTGGAGACCACTGATATAGACAATCATGTGCTCCAACTTATACAGAAATTCATTTTATAGACACAGAATTCCACACGATAGCGAGCTGCAAATATCCAGGCACACAAAGAGATCTCATAATATTTAAAGCAAAAGAAGAAGGTGCAGTTATTAAAACAATGGTCAGAATAGCAAAGCATAATCCATTTCATAAATAATCTCCTCACTGTGTGGAACATGTTAGGTCTTGAAGAGAAAAGAGCTGGAATGTGCAGGGCAGACCACACAAACCAAAGAGAAGAAAACCACCCATGAGAGAATAGCTGAGGAGGATAAAAGGGAGGGGTGAGGCTAAGACAAGGGGAATAGAGTTTCAAAGGAAAAAGATAGAAAAAGGAGGGTAAGAGTAAGAGAGGTGGGAGACAGAGGTAGAGAAAGCAAGATACACACAGAGCAACTATAAAAGACAGACAAGGAAAGAAAGGGAAGCAAAGAAGAAAGGGAGGAGCTGGGGATAGCAAATAGAATAGCAGGCAGAGGAAAGAGTAAGAAGGGTACTATTTATACATGAGAGGACATGTTTGACAAGCAGCTTTGAAGCAGAACTATTTTCAGTGCATAAAATCTTCAAGATTTTTTTCAAGGGCAGATTTATCACTTCAGAAGTCTGAAACAGCACATTTTCCTTCCCAGATTTCTGAAAAATAATCATACAGAGCAGTAAATTAAAACCTTATAATACCTTTCTGGAAACCATATATTATGGCCTTGTTTTGTTTCTTGATGTGTTTGGTGAAGTACAAAGGTATTTTCTCCCTAAGAAAGCCCAGCATAGAAAGAGGAGAAGCTTACAGAAAATTAGTAAGAGATAACTGAAGAGAATTCAGGGAAGCTCAGAAGTGCAAAAGGACTGAGGGGCAGCCCAAGATGGAGCGTGAAATACCCAGCCCTGCAGCTTCACAGTCTCTACACTGGCTCTTGGTAGCTGTTACTATACAGTCATGCATTCTTTTTTTTGTTTATTTTTTAATCTTTATCACAAATAATGAGATTTTCTACAAGCAAGGAGGCTTCTTATGGGTTTCAGTTCTCCCTTGAAATAAGCAGTGTGTTTCTGCTTACAGAGCAGACTTATTCTCTGCTTTGTTCCTTCTCTGCCATCGCTCACTTCTGCTTAGAGGATTGTTTCCTGAGCTCCAATGGAAACAAATTTAAACCAGAGAGGGAAAAAACTCCATCTACATTAGCTGAATATGCACCCACCTGTATTTTTAATTACTATTGTTATTAAGTATGTGTATCCGTTGTTATGAAAATTCCCTTCCTTAACTATTATATAACCAGTCTTTATAGTATGACAGTGTATTAACTTTGTTTATATATATATATTAGTTCACATTATACGCTGTATTGTTGTGAGGTAGTGAAATTTTACTGAAGACGTTAGTATTGTTCCTGCTTAAGTAAAAGAAACTAAAGGACAGCCCAGTCCTGGAAATAAGGACTTGGCTTCTTGGAAGCTTAGAGCTGTCCATGAAGGATAAAGGATACCCCTGGATAACCAAGATAACTCCAGCATCCTAGCACACGTCTTTGAAACCTTCCCAGCATTATCTGGTGTTGCAGATAAGTAACTCTAGCAAGACTGCCTCCAGGGATGCCTAGATCAATACACAAGCAGCAAGAACGCTGCAAAAATATAGTTGCTTTGCAGAGGTTTACTATGATTAGTAATCAGTAGTGTGGGTGTTAGTGATTAGTCAAATCGTGTAGTACCTGAACATTTGAAGGGCGTAAGAACCATGTGTAAAACCACATTCGAGTTGCCCCAATTTGGCTGCGGCACCTCATACACATGAATAAATATTTACCCTTGTAATTCTATACTTTGCATCCTAACCTCTCTCCTCAGTTGGCATGGGCCAGTTGCAAATTGTCGTGACAGACTCAAAGGTGAAGAAACAGCTAGACTGGTGCCAGTTCACTGGAGCTACAATCTAAATGTCTCTGTATCTATCCATTTTCTAGCAGTCTGCCTATACGATCCAAGCATTTTGACACACTCATCACACAGACTGCGTGCTGCTATTCATAATGCTAACACCCAGAAGGAAAACCAGCCATTTATGCTGTAGACCAGGATTTGGGGAACGACTGAAAGGAGAAGTAGCTGCCTGGGAATCCATGACTGGTTTTACAATAAGCCTAGCTCCATGCTGGAACTGGGCACTTTGGGTATATTTAGTCAATTCTGTGTAGACCTGCAGTCCAGCTGGGTAAGTTCAATACTGGCTACTAGCTTTTTACCTGAATGCCCAGACCTAGTAAATTAATTTGAAGCTTACTGGGATGAGACACTACAGGGTTTCTGAAGCTGCAAAAGAGGGAAAAAATAAAATTCATGAGCCCCACAGCCATTGCTTAGGAACAGAAATGTGCAGCCATGTGAGAGAGATGTATATTGATCTTGTGCATATTGTTGCTGAAGTCCTATGAACTCTCTAGAAAGTATGAATGTATAGGTATATCTCTTATAAAGGTATATGTACCTCTTAAAGTCTTCTCTGTATTCTATCAAGCACTTGAGACTAGCCTTTTCTATCTGCTGATCCATGTTGATCCATGTCCCAAGCTTGACTTATTTCCTTTGGAGGTGTGCTGTGTTCCTGATTCTTGACCAAGCATGAGATTTCTACTTTGTGAACAACAGGAACTGCAAACTCTTGTTGGAATAGTAAGACAAAGAGACAAAGTACCACTGTACTTTTTTCTGTATTGACTGTTTGACTTGGAAGGAAGAGGGGCTCAAATAAACTGCAATTATCCCAGTGTTTTGTTGCTTCAATAAGAGTGTTTGGAAGTATTCCATACTTAGAGCAGATCTGTGCTAGATTCGGGTGACTGTTGCTCAGCTGAAGAATGACTCCAGAAAGCTGCATAAGATTGCAAAAAGCTCTGTTTTCTGTTGCATGCTTATGCTCAAGTGGAGCAAACAGACCAACAGTTATGTAGATGGAAGCGGAAGTTACATTTCCTAAGTGCCCTGGGATTTAAGCAAAATTGCCCTGCTAAAAAAGATCCCATAACATACAACTTGTTCTTGGAAGCCCAGTAGAAAAATAAGGACAGTAAGTTACTGGAGCTGAAAGGCAGAACAATGAAGGTTAAACACTCTCAAGAAGCTGAAAGGGAATGGAGCTGAGGTTCTGTAAGAGAATGTAAGGTACCAAGGGACTGTTTCTTTTTGGCTCCCAAACTGGGCAGCTTGCACCGCCCTATGTCAAAGTACAGAGTCTCTGAGCCTGCTCGAGGTTACGGTAGGGGGTTATACAAATGACTGCAGTTTCAGTTTAGCTCTTGGCTGAAAAATGAGTAGGAAAGGAGAACTACAAATTTAGTTTGGATTGGAATAAAATCGTTTCTCTTCTTTCTGAGAGAAAAAGAATGTGGGAAGTGTTAAAACATTTAATTTTGTTTAGTGTGAAACACTCCATTTAACTTATTTATTTCATGAGCTCTTCAGAGAAGGAAATGAATGGCTAGATACATAAAGCTGTCGGCAGAAGAAGCAGAACAAGAACAAGTCTATAGCCTGGTAGTTCCTGGGTCGCAGTCTGTAGCCTGGGTGCCAGTTTCTTCCCCAGGGAATGCTTAATTACTTGTAAGGCATGGAAACATCTCAACAGGACATAGGAATTTCTCTCTTCACTCATTCCATCACTCATGCCCAGACTGGCATACTCAGGTGGTGATAACATATTCGTAGAAAATAGTTTAAAATCACTGTAAATGGGAACTGCTTCTAGGGCTGTGGTCCCACAGACATTTCAACCCCACAAGAATACAAACCTCTACTGAGACAGACAACCTTACTCTCTCTTTTCTCTGCCCGGAGCTGCATGTCCTCATCACCTTCCCTGTGCTGGCAGCAAAGATTTGTGCAGTGACCTGGATCAAGGAACTGATCTGGCTGAAAACTAATTCAGCAAAAAATGTACGTAAAATTTTGGAGTACGTGTAGGAGACTTTACGGAGCTGTTTAAATGCTACAGCTGGAAGATGGATGGGAAGGTAGAGGATGCGCAGGTTGGGGAGGGACAGGCAAGGCCACCCCTTTTAGCAGCAACCTAACTGATGTGTGTTTTAAGTGGACATACGCCAGTCCCCAGAGTATGAGGCCTTTAATACTGAGTATCCCATAATAGGGATGGGTTTTCACCACCCCTTGCTCTTGCAGCCTGTGACTGAAACTGTTCTCTTCCCACCAAGCATAAAGCTGAAAAAAGAAAGAAAATCCTTCAGAAACTGTGCAGGAAACTAAAGCTAAACTTGAAAAGGCCTCCATAAGTAGTTGAAATGCCATTGTTCAGTAAATCTGCTAAACACTGGAGGTGTGGGGTGGGAAGTCACCCAGGTTTAACCACAGTGTAACATGAAAAGCATAAAACTCCTATGTAATAGGCAGCACTCCTGCAGAAGGTGGGTAAGCACCTTGAAGGTAACAGTAGCAATGAACCACTGCTTCTGTTTGTCATGTTGGGGAATGATCTATTGTAATCACCTCAGCTCTCTTGCTTATCATGGAATCGTAGAATCATAGACTATCTTGAGTTGGAAGGGACCCATAAGGATCATCGAGTCCAACTCTGTGCTCCTCGCAGGACTACCTATATGACTAAGAACGTTGTCCAGATGCTTCTTGAACTCTGATAGGCTTGGTGCCGTGACCACTTCCCTGGGGAGCCTGTTCCAGTGACTGTGCACACTCTCAGTGAAGAACCTTTTCCTAATGTCCAATCTGAGCTTTCCCTGATGCAGCTTCATTCCATTTCCTCCTGTCCTGTCGCTGGTCCCCAGAGATAGGAGATCAGCACCGCCCCCTCCGCTGCCCCCCTTGAGGAAGCTGTAGACTGTGGTGAGGTCACCCCTCAGCCTTCTCTTCTCCAAGCTGAACAAACCAAGTGACCTCTTGCTCTCGAGACCTTTCACCATCTTGGTTGCCATCCTCTGGACACACTCTAATAGTTTGATGTCCTTCTTGTATTAAGGTGCCCAAAACTGCAGACAGTACTCGAGGTGGGGTGGACTCAAGCGTAGACTGGGACAATCATCTCCCTCAACCGGCTCACTGTGCTGTGCTTGATGCACCCCAGGACACAGTTGGCCCTTTTGGCTGCCAGGGCACACTGTTGACTCATATTCAACTTGCCATCAACCCAAACCACCAGATCTCTTTCCACAGGGCTGCTCTCCCGCATCTTGTCCTCCAATTTGTATGTATGAGTCCAGGATGTGAAAGAGAGGACTAAGATCTGTGAAAAAGATAGGAAAAAGAATTGAGGAAGAACTTGGGAGAAGGGAGTGCACTTTTGAACTGGATCTGAAGAGAACAGAGAGCCAGGGGAGGTGTTTGAGAACGAGTAATAAAATTTTCCTTGAGCTGAAATCGGCATACAAGGGTTCAGAGACTAAAGATAATATGTGGACAGTCCAGCATTTCTTTAGTTCTTTCAAGAGTGCATGTAAATCTAGTTCACGGTGCGTGTAAAATCACAAAAAGCATACAATTTAGGAGTGCCTCTTTCAAAAACCACGTGTTTGGGCCCGAGGACTCCACTTTGCATTTCTGTGATTGAACAGTGCCACCCGGTGGACAGAAGTGGTATTGTTAGCTAACAGAACAGCATGCTAACAGCCAAGCCTGCCAAAGCACACCAAAACCTGCAGGTAGGGATATCAGCCTCCACTGACCTCCAGCTGATGCTTCACATGAGTACCATTTACTAGAAGGAGAGGTATAAAAGCATTGTGTATAAAAATTTTAGAAATTCCATGGGGAAAAAGAAGCTTGGAAACGTACTAACCTTCTCTGTTTAAGGGTACTTATTAGCACTGCACAGTTTAGGGTAGGTTTATTTCCTTCGATCAACTGAACTCAGTAGAGAAAGGATTTTGAAACTACCTACCTACGCTAGCATTGCAGGGATAATCATGAATTCTAAATGACTATGATTAATCATTAACTACTACCCTGCTGGGCTTCTCTGTGCTGCAGAAAGTATCTTGAAGCAATGGGTGCTCTTTGTTTAAAGTCAGCATTACCCTAGTGACACAGTGTGATGCTACACTGTGGAAAATTAAGTTAGTTTTTAAAGAAGTCTTTTTTTCTATGAGTCTATGATTCCCACTATGATGCTTGTTGAAGTTGTACTCTTTCAGCCAAGACAGTCAGGGTCCTGGGTGTACCAATAAGCCTTAATTGCCCTGAACAACCTCACCTGCATCCTCCAACAATGCAGTCTCTGTCCCTTGCCCCAGGAGCTTTATTTAAGCTCAAGCCTAGGCACACATTCCCTGTCTAAGCTATGTTGTAGGTAGTGCCTAGTCTTACCTTTGCTGTTTCTGGCTTGTTGATTTGGTTCATGGCTGGAACATGGACTTGAATTGTCACTTTGTATTTATCTTATGATCGGCTGATGGAACGTCTCATTGTCACCAGCCCTGCTTGGGTACTGTGGGACTGTGGCCTTGTCATTGAGGATGCTGCTTCTGCCTGTCTTATGGTCTTACATTTCTTCTCTTGTGGGAAGAAATAGCCTTCTTCCCTTGCTCTTATTAGTCCCTGAAAAACGCAACATTCATGTCCTTACCACTAGGTTTTTAAAGTTATTGTCATATATTTCTTAAAGCTAGCATTGGTGGTAAATTCTGATATAATAATTACATTTTTGTTGGTAAGTGCAATTCATTTCCTAAGTCATCTCTGTGGGTTTTACACACTGGAACATTATGGTTGCAACTGGTGAAACAGAAATAACCTTAGAACATTAAAACACAACAGCCAGTTTTTCTTCATAGAATCATAGAATCATAGAATCGTTAAGGTTGGAAAAGACCCTTAAGATCATCGAGTCCCACCGTTAACCCAGCACTGCCAAGTCCACCACTAAACCATGTCCTCGAGCACCATGTCTACTCGTCTTTTAAATACCTCCAGGGATGGAGACTCAACCACTTCCCTGGGCAGCCTGTTCCAATGCTTGACTACCCTTTTGGTGAAGAAGTTTTTCCTAATATCCAGTCTAAACTTCCCCTGGTGCAGCTTGAGGCCATTTCCTCTCGTCCTATCACTCATTACTAGGGAGAAGAGACCGACCCCCACCTCGCTACAACCTCCTTTCAGGTAGTTGGAGAGAGCAATAAAGTCTCCCCTCAGCCTCCTCTTCTCCAGGCTAAACACCCCCAGCTCCCTCAGCCGCTCCTCAAAAGACTTGTGCTCCAGACCCTTCACCAGCTTCATTGCCCTTCTCTGGACACGCTCCAGCACCTCCATGTCCTTCTTGTAGTGAGGGGCCCAAAACTGAACACAGGACTCGAGGTGCGGCCTCACCAGTGCCGAGTACAGGGGCACTCTCACCTCCCTGGTCCTGCTGGCCACACTATTCTTGATCCAGGCCAGGATGCCATTGGCCCTCTTGGCCACCTGAGCACACTGCTGGCTCATGTTCAGGCGGCTGTCAACCAACACCCCCAGGTCCTTTTCCGCCAAGCAGCTCTCCAGCCACTCCTCCCTGTCCTGGTTTCAGCTGGGATAGAGTTAATTTTCTTCTTGGTAGCCGGTATGGGGGTGTTTTGGGTTTAGGATGAGAACAATGTCGATGATACACTGATGCTGGTTCTTGCTAAGTAGTGCTAAGCTGTTGCTAAGTAGGTGCTAAGTGGCGCTCACACTGGTCAAGGACTTTTCAGCTTCCCCTGCTCTGCGGGTGCACAAGAAGCTGGGAGGGAGCACAGCCTGGCCCAAGGGCTATTCCATACCATATGACGTCATGCTCAGTATATAAGCTGGGGGAAGAAGGAGGAAGGGGGGGACATTGGGTATGATGGCGTTTGTCTTCCCAAGTAACCGTTATGCGTGATGGAGCCCTGCCTTCCTGGGAATGGCTGAACACCTGCCTGCCGATGGGAAGTAGCGAATGAATTCCTTGGTTTGCTTTGCTTGCGTGCACGGTTTTTCCTTTCCCTATTTAACTGTTCTAATTCATTTTACTTCAGTTATTAAACTGTTCTTATCTCAACCCACGAGTTTTCTCCCTTTTACCCTTCTGATTCTCTCCCCCATCCCGCCAAGGGGGGAGTGAGCAAGCGGCTGTGTGGTGCTTAGTTGCTACCTGGGGTTAAACCACGACACTCCCCAAGCCTGTAGCGTTGCCTGGGGTTGTTGTGACCGAAGGGCAGGACCTGGCACTGAGCCTTGTTGAACCTCATACAGTTGGCCCTGGCCCAACGACCCAGCCTGGCCAGGGCCCTCTGCAGGGCCTTCCTGCCCTCCACCAGATCGACACTTCCACCCAGCTTGGTGTCGTCTGCAAACTAATGAACTAAATTCAGTGAATGAAGTTTCTGTAGAGAAATGTCACCCTGATAATTTCATTTGGGCTGTCCATGGTGACTTGAGACTAAGTCAGGGTGGTCTTGCATAGGTGTCACCACAGCAACAAAACCCCCTCGCTTTTAGCAGCTTTTTCTTGATTAATATGTGTTTAGTTTTGATCAGCCAGTCAGAATCATAGAAAAGAATAATCTCAAATGTCATTTTGAGAATTTGTCTTCAGGTGAAAACAAGTGTAACAACATGATACTGTAAGGATTTGGCCTTTCGTGCTAACTAACTGGTGTACAAATGCATACAGGGAGATGTGGAGAACCCTAGACGAAGCACTTTAAAAAACAAGGGATCTAGGACTAGAAATCTATTCAAAGTTATGTGCCTCTGCCACATGATCTAAAGCCCCTTCAGCTAGTGTTAAACAACATTGTCTTTTTTGCAGATATATCAAAAAAAAAAAAAAACAACGGGCAGCAGAGGGCAGCAGGATTCCACATCCAGAGCCAGTAGTTAGTTAGGAGAGGCACCTTTTCAAAAAAAATCACGAGGTGTGCAAAAGGAAGGCGATGCTGAGTTGTAAAGCAGATGCAGCTCAATCTGAGCATTAGTGAGCGAGGCATTTTTATTCAAGTGAGCTGCAGTGCAGAGCTCTGTGTCAGCAACATTGGAGTCTCCTTGCAGTGACAGGGTGCGTTCAGTTACCAGGAGGAGCTGCAAGCTGCTTACCCGGGAGGTTCTTTTTGTTGTGTTGCTGGGTGAGATGCACCATTGCCCTGCAGATCCTGCTTTGCATTTCTTGTTAGGAAAAGCGCTAGTGATCTCTCATGGAACGCATTTACAAATTCCTTGTTCTCATCTTGACAGTCTCCTGCTGGCTCATCTACAGGCTTTCTCTCCTACTTAGTGACCACTAGATTGGTGCAAAAAGGTTCTCGGGAGCATTTTGAAGGCACAGTGTCATTCAGGAAAGGCCAGCTCAAGGTCTTTGCCAATGACACAAGGCCATGTTCATGCTTCTAAGTTAGATCTCACCTGCATCTGTTCATTAGGTTCCAAAGTGCTGGCCAGGGAAAACAACTGGCATGGCTGTAATCTTACCTTTAATGCAGGCTTCAACTTTCATGTTTCCTTTACTTCTGAAAATGCCATTAATCTATCAATAAAAATGCTATGTTTAAGTTTCTCTTTACGCCTCAACAAAGTAAAGAAAGAAACTCTGATGCTGCTGATACAGAACCACGCACTGCAGCTCACTTCCTGCATAAAAGGAGTAACAGTTTTGACAAGGTATAATCAAGTGAACAATAAACAGCGTAGAAAAGGAAGAAAAAATGGTGAACTTGTTGTTGTGCTTTGCAGCAAGATTGGCCAGGGCACCCAAATAAATACATATATACATATATATATGATTTGTGCATGCAAAATGTGTGGTACAGTTGTACATCCTAACAGTTGATTTTGTGGCTGCTTGGACAGGAGGACATAGCAGACAGCTTGTCTGTGCACAAAATGCAGATGAGGAAAAGGATACCTCCTCTACAGTAGCAAATGTAGCCTGATTGCAGTGAGGTGCTTTGTGGTTTCACAATCAACAAGATGAATGTGGATGTGGCTGAAAGATTTCTGTCTGTAACTGCAACAGTTTGCATCCTTGACTAAGTATTCTCTGGCTCAGAGAAAAAAATTAGCTTCAAGAAAAGGCTGCAGCTTCAGATAAATACGAGACCGTTCTTGAGACAAATGTGGAAGCTTAGAAACCTCATGGTGAGGTCAAGGACCAATCTGACATGGTACCTTTGATCTGTTTAACTCTGTAGTTCAACAGCTTAGCAACGGTCTTGAGGGTCTAAACAGGAGTTCCAGAATAAGATAAATCCTCTTTAAGGGACAGTCAGAGGCCTCTGTAGGCAGGCAAGAAGCTGGGTTCTGGGCTAGGGAGTGGTTTTGGTTTTCAGACCTCACCCAATGGTAAGCAGAACAGCTGTTTGTTGTGCTCATGGCTAGCCGTCAGGCTTTTGTGCTAATAATGGAATGCTCAGAGATCATTTTAATGGTCTTTGTGCAAGAATGACACACAAATTCATGAAGCTTACCATGCTGCAGGGAAAAATGCTATCTTGTAGGAGAGTTTTCAGGCTCAGGAGCAAAAGAGAAAGGTGAGAAGTCCAAAACCATTTTTCCACCATTAATGCAAACTAATGGATTAATAGAAGGTCCCTAGCCTGATAGACTAGTAGGCAGTCACTTTGTGCAATCTCCCTTGACAGGAGCTCTGTGTTGCAGGCAGCCCTGGCCTCTTCCTCTGTGCTGTGGCCCATTCTACCTCAGACACATTGTGTCTGCATTATCGTGTTACCCAGTGGTAGGCTCTGAGCCAAATGACTGCTCTGGTGTTGAAGCACACTTTGGGATCCTATGTGAACCCCTACCAGGAGTGCTTGGGAGAAACTTCAGCGTGGCCTGGCATTTGCATCCTTGTCTAGTGCTCTCCTACAGCTATTCTGGATGATCATGCCCACAGTTATGAGCAGAGGGTCAGCCTGATGGACCAGTAGTCTTCCTTTGCTTGTCAGATGGCGTGCCAGGCAATCCAAACTTGCACAACAAACCAGAGGCTGGGACTAAGCATGCTGGTTCTCAGCAATCCTCTACATGTCTGTGGTTTGAGTTCAGAGAGTCTGGTAACAACTGAAATCACTGTTCCTTATGCTCAGCATGTTGTAAGTCTGAGAAAAGGTCTTTGCAAATCCTGCCTGGACCATCTCCAAAGCTAGCTCCTCCAAAGTCCAGCCTTCAGTTAGGCTGGAAACCAGAATCCTGGGAGGAACTGCTGGCCTGGTCACCAGTGAGAGGCCTATCAGTCCTGAGGAGTGTTTGAGCATGCTTGCCGGTTTCCGCTATAGGCCAAGCTTGCCCTGTGTTTCTTCCCTCCAGGTCAGTTCCTTGTATACCTTAGCAGACAGCCCTTGAGAGATGAGCTGGCAGGCTGGAAAGACTGTAGTCTTTGGTGGGGCTTGTGAAAGGCAAGGCACTAACTACAATATGACTTGCTTAGAAGAATGAACACTACCTGGGACTATGAGCTTTTATGTCAGGGTCGACGTGACCTGAAGACCCAACCCAACCCAGCTCCTACCAGCTGAGAACACCCCATACCGACAATAAAATAATAGGAGATTTGTCTTAAGAAACCAGGCATATAACCACAGCCAGAACAGCAGCTGACCAGAATCCAGTATAAAACCACTCCGCCTGCACAGGACATTGGTTTAGGACAATGAAGATTAACATAGCACTGACCATACATCTACACCACCTGCATGAGACAAGCATGTACTTAGGCTGCATGGGACAAGCACATACTGATTATGCAAGCAAGAGTAACTGATTTGCCCACCCCTTAACATGAGTACTTTGATTGGTCTACACAACTGTATTGTAACATATATAAATCCAGCTTTCCTTACTATCAGGGTCCTCTATGCTTTAAACTGGGGCACCACTATGCACACAGCTAATATGAGAGAATAAATTCCTTTGGTAATTCTATACTAAGTGACCTTGTCTCCCTTCTCTGCTGGTTAAGAACTGATTTCTACAGGTTCTTGGTTATGATGTTACTGGTTTTTTTTTCCTCTGGGGCAGAGTACAGTGGCTTCTGTTAAGTCTGACCTTAGGAAAGCTGAGGGAGGTTTAGAAGAGAGCATCTCTTGACATTTCTTGTCCCCTCTGGAGTCTTCTTTGGGGCCCTGGGCAGCCTAGGTTTTATTCCCATTGGGTGTTCAGTTTCAGATTATTCCCAGGTGGGCCAAGAGACTCCTTTCTTCCTGCTGGCTTGTGTGGTTTCTGGATGACTACAGGGCACTGAGGCTCTGGGAGCACTGTTCTCTCTGGCCTGGCTATGAGGGTCAGTTCTTTGACTGTGGCCTCTACAAGTATGGAAAATAAAGCTATTTTGTCCACAGTAATGTGGGTTTGGTTTTTTTTCCATAAATAAGCCAGACTTATGTCTTGCCTTCTACCTCCGTGTCCTAGGGACAGGCCTTAATCCCAAATTACCTTTCTTTTGCTTTCTACAAATCCATTTCTTCTCTCTCCCTCACCTCTATCCTAAAAGGCAGCCTGTGTCAATCTGCTGACCTTATAATGATATTACGTCTATGATAGCCTAATATTTCTATCTACTGACTTTCTGTCATTCCCTTGATCTGAAGTGTTTTTTAGTGAACTGTTGAAATTCCACATTTTCCTGGGCTTTGAGTTACTGCGTGAGCAAGCTCGAATCAATAATTGTTTTGAGCAAATCATTTTAAGAGGAGAGGTAGTTGCTATATGCAAAGAGGTTCATGACTGACAAAGAAGCTATAACTCTGCCTATCAATTCAGGGTATCAGAATGCTATACTCAAGTTATTCACAAAGAAGAGCAGAAATGAATGTGAAGAATTCATGTTTAAAGTAGATTTATCTGTTCTTTTGAAGGTGGAACATAGCTTGTAAAAGGAACACTCCAGGAGATCGGGACTAATTTGATATCCAGTTTTTCAGTAATTTGCTGGTAAAATGATTCTGAGGAAGATAAATGTTGAAAAAAGCACCATAAGAAAAGCATTAACTTCTGATTTTTCAGGAAGATGGAAAGGTAATGGAAGAGGGAGGACCAGGAATAGAGGGACAGCCTAGTAAAAGGAGGGAAAATAGGAGACACAGCATGACCAAACGAAAAATCCAGAGGAATGAGTTAATGGAGATTGGTAAAAGAAGGTTTTGTGGGGAAAAATAAAATCAAGGCAACAGATAGAACATCCGGCTTCAAAGTGCCTAATATCTCTTGTTGAGATCAGTGCCGTTGCAGGACAGGAAAATGCTGACGTGGCTGTTGCAGTTTATCCTTACAGCTGCAGAATTGAGCTGTCAGAACCAAGAGGTATGTCTTCTCTCTTTTTCTCCTTCCTTCTTTCAAATGAGCACTCTCAGACCCTCTACTAGCCTCCACATTTCATTTTTCAGCTCCTGGGATCATCAGTCCAGCTTCTTGGAAAGCTACAGCAGCAATGTTTATATGAACCAGCAGTTAGCCCATGAGGAAACTTTTCAAGCTCTGGTGGTTTGTGTTGCAGCAGATAGTGCGAGTATCCTGCACAAACATGTCGTGGCTAGTTGTCAGAAGAGTAAGTTCACAGTGAGCACAAGGAGCTTCACCAGTAATGACACAAGAGGTGTGTTACTGCTGCCTCATACTGAGCCGACTGAACTCTTGCACAAAAGCTACCCTTGACCCAGCTGAGCAGAGCTGTGCTGGTTTCAGCTGGCACTTGCTATCATTGCTGAAGGTAAGGACCTTAGACTACTTCCTGATAAATACAGGCTGTTTACCTCTTGTTAATGCTGGAAGCTGAATGGAAAAAGAATCCCTCAATTACTAAAGTCTTCTCAGAAGTTTTATTTCAGATCACAAAGACAATTACTGCCAAGCTCCAATGAAATTCTGAGTTAATCAAAAGGCTTTTTATTGATTTTTGCCGATATCTCTGACAACTTTTGTTCATTTTTTCATCATTATTTTACATTCAGAAATGGGATTCACTGGAAAATATAAAACTGCCTTCTCCTTAAGAGAGTTCTCTAAGATCTGCATTTTCAGGGGGTGTATGGAATGTGGTTCATCCACCTCAGTCTAAGGAATGCTGGTCAGTGAGAAATCCACAGAAAGGTGAGCCCCCAAGTGTGTCCATGCCCTAGGAAAAATAGGATCAGCTCATCATCAGCTTAATTATGTATGACAATTTCTTTTGACTCATCCTGCTTATATTTATGCACTGAGATGTTATTAATGAACAGGGAACAGGTTCTTACATTCTTATTTAGACATTGTGACTGTTCACTCAACTGCTCAAATTTTGGCTAACAGAGCTCATGCTAAGGCCTGATGTATGCTGGGAGCAGCGCCATTAGGTCAAAGGGAGAGCACCACATAGGTGGGACAGGTGCCCAGAAAGAGCTAAAGGGCCATTATGCAGCCATTATCACCTGCAGAGTGCTGGCTCCTGCAGCCATCATCTTTGTCTGGCAGTTTCTTCAGAATCTGTGGACGTATGGAAATGGTATAGGCCATATAAACCTCCGAGCTGGAAGGTGTAAAAACATCTGCTTACTCAAAAAAGCTTTTGAAGCAGATCCAACAGCAGCTGGACTGCTGAGGCTTTCATGCTTTCCAGTGTGATACAGGGGATGCCTGCACCGTGATAGGGGAGGAAGGATGAGGGATGAGCACTCGCACCATCGGCTAGGTAACTAATTTTTTGGTTTTTTTTTTGCTCTTAAGTGCACAAATTAAGAGTTATGGTTTGTAAGTTATGAAACCTTATGACTAGAATGGTGAATAAGTGAATTCATGTAATGGAATAGTCTAGGCAAAAGGGGATTGAGCCCCTGTTTGTTGTGTTTGTTGCATTTCTTAATGACCTCATGAAATAAAGTTTAAATCACAGGGTATGTTGCCCTGTAAATTTGAGATATCCAAATGGACTGTGACAAGACATTTGATTTGATAGCTGCTTGAAACACTGAATATATCCTAATGCCTCTCTATATGCATTCTCTTCTAGACATACTTGACATCTTCCCTCAGGTCAAGGCAAACAAAAGGGTAAATGATATGTAGGAGCTTGTTTTAGGGGCAGAAGAATGTTGAAGGTTTTCGAGTAGGAAAAAACAAGGCTGTAAATAACATCTTCACTGGTCTGCACTATAACAGTTGTTTAATATAAATAACTGCATTTTCTGCTTTTTTTTAGAGTATGTGAATACAAGTTTAACTATAGTGAATAAGAGGAATAAGAGGGCTCGTTTAGCCCTCCTGATGGTAGGAATTCAGCCTAGCTGTTCATAAATCATCTTATGTAACTGCAGAAAAAAAAGATTCATTGATTTTAAGTCTCTTATATTCGTACTTGTCTGTGTATGTAATTTTAATGACATATTTGATGCCATCTTCATTAATGTTCTAGGTTAAAAGTGTAGAAAAGTTCATAGAGTTTGATTAAAATATAAATATATATGTCTTGTAGCATCAACAGCCAGAAAGATTTTCTCCTCCTCCCATATAGTCCTGCTGACCTCATAAAATGCAAGCTATGTTTTTTAGTCCTGCTAGTGTGTGACCCTCACTTTATTCACTGCCTGGCTATATGTTATTTGTATATTGGAAGGATGCTTCTTCACTTAAATGAAAATTGAGAGATATGTAGCTTTTGTTTCCACTGCAAAGTCTTTTATTAACTTCAGTGACAGCAAATATACTCAAAATCAATATTTTGAATATTAGGCATTGCTTAAGTGAAGGACATGGAGATACATTTGCTGGATCTGAGTCTCTAGTATTGCACGTCAACTAAACTTATCCTTTCTTGACTTTCTATTTGGATATCTCTTTATATAAGCTTCCATCTAGCTCTCTTCTGACTGAGACAATACATCTGTCTTCTGTCTGTGCTCTTTGCAGTTTTTTCTTCTCTCTCACCAAAGTAGTTGCCCTGTTGATAGACAAGAGAACTTAGATTTATGGCAACCTTTCTCTTTTACTATTCCACTCATAATGCTGTCCATTCTCCCACTGGCTCTCTGTTATAAAGCATACACAAACTGGTCTATTAGGCAGAACCAAAGCAGCAGTAGGCCTGCAACATGTTTGATGGTGGTAGTTAAAAGAGGAGGCAGGCTGTAATAGGAGTTGCGATCAGCTGCCCAAGAAGTCATCAGTCCTGGAGGACGTGATGTTCATGGCTCATAAGTAGTGTGATATGAATGACTAAACAAGGATGAATAACATGGTTTGTTCTAGTTTTGATTTGCCAAATTGAAGGAGGCCTTCAGTATAATACCTCTCATACTATATGCGTGTTTGAAAGAAAAGAAGGTAGGATTTGTAGGATGAGGTCATGTAGTTCATCAGACCAGATGAGTGAGTGGGGTAGTTTGAGATTTTCTTGTGTTCTTAAGCATTTACAAGATGACAAAAAGTAGTCATCTGAAGATCTAACAACAGGTTGCTTTCTTATTTGGAGATGAACAAAACTACAGTCTGATCACAGCTCTGAAGCTTGGCAGGTCTTGATGCAAAAAGATTGTGTAGTTAGAAACAATGAGTTTTACTTGAGTGGGAGGAAGAAAAATAAGGACAAGAGGGGACAAATGAAGTAATCTGTAAAAGTGTTGTATGGGAACTGTAGAGCACATTAGGGATAAGCGTAAGGATATCATAAATGGCAGGGGGAGACAGAAAGTCTGAAATGGTATTTGATTCAACTGATCTGTAGCTTTTACCTGGCTGAAGGAAGGCAAATTATCTGAGATCAGTGGAGTTGAAGGAAAGAAAGATACCTGGGTAGCCATTGCTTCTCCTTTTTATCATGACATTCACTAAATACATGAGCAGAAATGAGCTGCCAGACATGAGAAAACCTTTTACTTTCTCTATTTTTTTACTCATTCCCTCTTTATTTCTCTCTTTCTTTCTTTGACAGGTGGACACATTCAGATACTCCACCAGGAGGGGTACAGAGGCTATCTTGCATGCACTGCTTCCGACAAACAGTCCAGGGAGCTCAGATAATGTTTTAGTGCCAGGCAGAAAAAGAAGTATAAGTTTACACTGAATATAAAATCACTTTATCAGAAAAAAAACATAGGGATGCATTATTGTGCCAGGAGCCTTCAGTATGACCAAGCACATGCAGCTCCTGTGACCAAAAAAAAAAATCTCCTTTACTCTCAGCTGTGAGGAGCTGAACAGACCAAGTTTCGGCCAGTTTCTTTCCCTTCCACCCTCGCCAATGGATGTTCCCTGGGATATACAGTCCAATGCTTAATTCTGTTATATGATTAATTAAAAGGATCTGCTGTTAGGCAGCATTTTAGTTACTTCAGAAATCCAACTCTTTTCCTACAGAGCCTTCTTGGAAGCTGGGATCTTTTCAGTACACAAATAGAGGCAAGCCTCTTTTTGCAGGAAAAAGCAATGCAGACCAGTCTTCCCTCCTTCCTTCCTTCCTTCTGATACAAAAATTCACGGATGTGTCTCCTCACAGTCTGAATCCCCCCAAGGGAGAAACGGAGTATTCAGAGAGTCCCTGAAATGAAACTCAATAGCAACGAAGTCACTATTAAGCAGGTATTCTTTATTGCAGCGCTGGGCAGCACTGGGGATTCTCCACCATAAGGGCTTCACTGATTTGGTGGACTTCCAGAGATTATATACTATAAAATCCTACATATTCACAGGATTTCCGAGAAATCATTTACATAAACATGAGATTTCCTGGAACTCATTAACATATGCAAATGTCCGATCCGCATGTGCAGTTGTCTCCCGTGGTGGTCTTCAGGTGGTCTTTGGGGGTCTTCAGATGAAGGCTCGTAGTCTTCTTCACTGTGCTCGCTGATTGACCTCTACTTCTGCGCAAACTCAGTCCCAGCATCACGTAAACTGTGTCCTTCGAGGCTGTCCTCATCCTATTGTGACTTCCTATCTTCCATGCATTTGTTCTCCCAAGGCCCAGTTGTCTGAGATGGGATTATCCCGGAGCCCCCTTATCTTACAACCATTCTAACTACTCCCTAAATCACAAAGGCCTTTCTTTTGTTTAGTGAAGTGACTAAGATATTTAAATATACTCTTTGCCCCTAGGCTTTTCAGGAGGCATTTTGATGCAGTGGCTTTGTCTATCTTGGCTTTAACCCTTTCACTTCCTTCCTTCCTTCCTTCCTTCCTTCCTTCCTTCCTTCCTTCCTTCCTTCCTTCCTTCCTTCCTTCCTTCCTTCCTTCCTTCCTTCCTTCCTTCCTTCCTTCCTTCCTTTTCCTTCCCTCCTTCCCTCCCTTCCTCCCTCCTTTCCTCCCTCCTTCCGTCTCCCCTCTTCCATAGAAAACTTCCTTGTCCCTTTAAGGAATGATTATAATTTATTCCCCTAAATATTAAAAAAAACCCAAATTTAATCACACAGAAACAAGGAAAACTGAAATGAAACACTATGGTCCTGTTTCTGAAACACATGTTCTCGGAAGCTCATGTGCACACTGGAATTTTACAACTCTTGCCTCCAGAGGAAGAGGACCTTATTCCATATACATGCTGATATGGTCTTGGAGGGATAAGACCTCCCAGTGTGAACTGAAAAATCTTGCAATTAGACGTGTGTCTTTTTTTTACCATCTGTTGCTGTTGATGAGCTGGAGGAAAGCAGGGCAGATTGTTTCTCTGTCCTCATAAAGGGCATGATATTTGTAACTTCTGTAATATGTTGGGTGTATCATTTGGTGAGGTTTATTATTGTTGTCCAACCTGGCAGGAGAAAGGCCAAGGAAATGACAACTACATAGTCTGGACAAAGAACAAGAAAGAATATCTAATGTTTTGCAATTAGAAAACATGAAAATGTGTACATAATATCTGAGGTGTTCTGAGCTGTGGTAATATTATCATACAAAGAATTGAAAATGCAGTTTTATGTTAGAACTTGGTGGACTTCAGAGAAGGTATCACCAAAGGGAGTGGATCCTGTTTCCTGCCACCTCCAGTCACAGGTTCCCACCCTTCCCCCTCCCTCATACCTAATGATTAGGGGACCACTGGGCAACCCAGATCTTCTTACTCTTCAGGTGGAAAATGAATAATTTTGACGTGTGTTATGCATGTTAGTTTTCTATGGTCAATAAAGTGTTCCGACTCATTCTATAGCCACATAACATTACAATGCATTCCAGTGCAGGAGACTGTTAGTAGCAGAAAACCAGAAGTATTGCATTCAGCCACTGTGCAAGGTTTGACAGAAATTGCTGTAACATTAAACTGTACCTTTGGATTAATCTGTGAATGGATAACAAGGCTTTATAAACTGAACATCATTATTTCAATCCCAGACTAGCAGAATATACAAAATTTCCTAATTTGAAAATGTACGTTTCAGTTTGATCTGTTTGTATAGATACTGTTATATTAATGATTAAAGACTCATCTCCACAACCACATAACCAGAGGAACAATGAGAGGCAGGAGAACCACCTCTAACCTTATCAGAAATCAGAGCAACTTCATTTAGCTCCTCCCAGGGCTATCATAGGAGGGTGATTAGACCATTGTCCAGGGATGAAAGCTATCCAGGTGAGTAAAGGAGACAGGTTCTTTGCATCACTTTGCAGACAGGAGTGTTACTACCTACATGGGTCTGAGACTCATTATGGGATGCAGGAGAAGAGCATTTGAGTATTGTACAAAACTTGATGGGAGGATGGTTCCTCCATTTAAGGGTGGAAACAAAGGCAGGGAACGGGGAGGGATCACAGTGGCTTGGGGGAGGAACAAGCATGGGAAAACAGAGGAATTACAGCACAAAAGGGACCAGTCACATATAAACAGGTTACAGTTTGTGTACTTGTCTGTCCATGCCCAATGTCTGATCACCATAGTCTGTCCTGTCTTATTAAACTCCATTTCGAACTATTCTTGTGGGTGACTGGGCTCTCTCTTCTGTGTGACTGGAGGTCTAATTGCCAACAACTGGAGTCAGACCACAAGTCCTATGGGCCCATGTAATTGTGGTGCCATCAGCTGGAATGAGTGAAGGTCTTGAGTGGCAGCAACTGGAGTGGATACCACAGGTCAGAGGTGCCAGCAACTGGAGACATGAGCAGGATGCCCTAGAGAAGAAGAAACATTAACTTGTATTTGGCAAGTGAAGGAGAACATCTGGACCACAGAAGGTCGTGTTTTAACAGCCAGACTGCATGGGCAGCACATAACAGAAAGCCTGAGAATACTTCAAACGAAGTGAATGTGATTTTTTTTGTGGTATTGGATGATTATGCTTAGCATTTTATTTCAAGGTGTATATAAACTCTTGGAACATCGCTACAGACACCGTTTCTTCTCTTGTAGAAGAGCGTGTGTGTCTCATTATCATGAAATAAACGTTTTCTAATTTTACCCTTGTGTCCCTTACCTCCTTGGTCAATGTCCCAAATCACTTTTGCGACGCTACCAAGCAGACTGCATGTCTAAGGCCTGTTTCTGGGAGTTCCATAGTGTATCTAGAATAGAATAATAGCATAGAATAAACAGAATAGTTTAGTTCAGTTGGAAGGGACTTACAATGATCATCTAGTCCAACTGCCTGATCACTTCAGAGCTGATCAAAAGATAAAGCATGTTATTAAGGGCATTGTCCAAATACCTCCTAAAAACTGACAGGCTTGGGGCATCGACCACCTCTCTGGGAAGCCTGTTTGAGTGTTTGACCACCCTCTTGGTAAAGATATATTTCCTAACGTCAGGTCTGAGCCTCCCCGGAGGCAGCTTTGAACCATTCCCACGCATCCTGTCACTGGATACCAGGGGGATGCGTGGGTGCATGCGCACATGCGAGGGGGCGCATGAGGGTTTGCATCTGTGAGTGAGGGTGTCTGTACCAGGAAGTGGTATGGGGCTGCAGGCCTCAGGGGCTCGTTCGTCCAGGTGCCAGTGCATGAGGATACCAAGGATCCAGGGCCAGCTACTGGATAAACTGATTGTCTAAGGCCACCTACTGGGGAAGTCCACACTGTGGTTATGTACATGTTTCCGGCTAACAGACCTTCATCCTGATCGGCCACAGGATGAAGGTTTGTTAGTGCCATCTGTGTTTGCATGAGTGCTTCTGTCTGTATTGATTTGTGTGGCTGGCTGTGTGTATATGTATATTTGTATTGTGTATGTGTTGGCGTGCCTATTGGGAATATGCACTCAGCCTTGCTAGTGGATGAACCTGGAGACGGGGAGCTGCAACAGCCTCACCACTATTGGGCTACCTGATTTCTCAAGTCTTAACTAACTTACATACATACCTATATAGGTCTCTCTATTTAATTTTGCACTGTGATTTAAGCTACATTAATATATTTTCATGTCTTGTCACAAGTGCAGAAGATGGTTTGAGGTGATGTTTCTTTTATGGTTGAAATCATGGAAATTCTTTAACCTCAGGACGTTGTTAGATCAGAGGATGGAATTAATCAGATGGAGACTGGGGAAGAGAATACCATTGAAATAGGATGGTCAGAAGGGAACAAAACAGTGATACATCTGTTTTTACTTATATTAAAGTTGTCTAAAAAATAAGAAGGGGAAATGGTATGTGCAGACCTAAGTGAACTTGGCATAAGTCAGACCAGAAATTTGAAGGAAAGACTAGAGTGACCAGGATAATATAATAGAGAACACAAAATATTCAGCCAAGATAAGCTCTGATGATGATGGAACAATACTATCTGCAATAAGAATTTAGAAGTGGTTCAAATGAAAAGAAGCAGCTGTCTCAGTGAATGTGGATTGAAATTCTAGGACTGAGTAGGAAGATCTACATTGCCAGTGGCCTAACAGTAATGGCAACAGTCTTCTGCTGTGCTGAAACTTCCATGACCTTCAGGCAGATTGAGCAAGTAACACACAGGGATCTGAAGCAGAGACGCTACCAATGAGTCAGGTATCTCCTGAAAGGAAACCTATCACTCAGCCCTGAATAATAGTAGCATTCAAAATTCTATCAATGAAGAGTGCTAAGAGGCCCCTGCAAATGAGCTAAATTATTTCTCAACATCTGTTGATGCTATGAAACAGATGAAATCCATGCTAAAACCCATACTGAAATCCTTCTTTGTGTAACTGATCCTCACTAGAAGTGTGTCTGAAATTGAATTGACCAGAGAAGAGGGTCTGGAACAAGCAAATGACACTAAATTTCCATCATCAGATCTTTGTCAGATAAAAATCCTATGAAAACACAAGTCTGTAACAGCTGGCTTACAGGCAAGAGTGTGTAATCTCTCGTGTAAAATGTCCTTGATAACTACGACTGGAAGGTGGCAAATGTGACTCTAATTTTTAAATAAATGGAAGGAATCTAGAAAAAAAAGGACATGTTTTCTACATATCATCTTGGCTTTTTTTTCCTGACAGGATGATAGTTAGACAAATTAACTTTTTTCACAAAAAGCAGTATCTTTGCTAATTATTTTTTTTTTAATTGTAGGTGTAATACTTCCTTTTGTAAAAAACCCCACATACTTGTATTTTCTGAAGCAGTTCTCAGCATGTTTTGTTCTTGTAAATATTAACCTTGCTAATATTTTTTTTCCACATTTTGCAATTTCAGAGTCACAGAAAAATCCCAAAATAATTGGCTAAAAGGATAATCATGTCATTTGTGGGCAATGGTGCAGTTATGGGACATGGCTGTAAGTGTGTTCATATGTAACCTAGGTATACCAGGCATACAATATCTGAATATGCTGGTCTGGCTTTGTATAATAGCCTGTTAGGATGTAGCAGTGTTCAGTGGTCTGGTCTCACAGATGGTAGTGCTGCAGTTTTTCAAAACATTTGCCTTATATGCCTTCAGATGTAGCTTTCATATGATCCTGGATACCAAATTGATGAAGCCCATATCGCAGATAATCATTCCCACTGGGAAGAAAGTAAGCCTATCATAGCACTGAGCTGATGATTACTCGGGTCATGTTATGCTCAGAGCCACAGCAAGACATTTTGATGCCTTTATTTTTACAACTTCTGACTCAATCCACCTTCATGGATCTGATACTGCTTTTTCTGTGGCATCAGCATATTTGTCTCCATTTGACATTCTTTTTCTAGATCTCCACTCCAGGTAAGGTCAAGAAAAGGGACAATAAAGTGCGTGTCCTAGCTTCTGAGTGGATTCACAGAAGGTAGATTCACAAAGGGATATAAATGCTTAATTAACTTTTTAAGTACCCAAGGCAAATTTGAGCAATCATTAAGATAGTTAGAACTTTGTGCTTTCACATTTTTACTGGAAAGAAGACCCTGACAAATAGATTTCTGCCAATATCCGTGTTCAAGATAGTCTAAACCTTAAGAATGGTAAGCAGCTTGGTGCCTAAAGACTGGACTAGATTTGCTCCGTAGGTGTTTACCAGTCCAATTTCTCAGATGTACACAGGAAGTCCAGCCTCCCAACAAACTCACTGCCAGGATTGGGTGATGAGGTCTCTTCCTCCAACTGCCCACACCTGGTAGTCCTAGAAGTAAAATACGCAGCTGGAAATTAGCAGACTAGATTTTATTCCTCCCCTTGCTTTGGCCTTGACTTAACCACTGGTGTGTAACAGGATGTTGTGGATCAGCTTTTCCTCTTGAAATTCCTTTGCTTTGTATTAAATACTTAAATATTTATTGATCAGATGTAAAATCTGTCCCATGTGAAAGGTGTAGGCTATAAATTTGTATTTTTTATATAGCAGGAGAAAATTTGTCATTAATTACTTTGTGATACCTTACAACACTACGCTAGGTAGTTGGTGTGTCTGGATTCGGATCCTGGCTTGAAAAATTGACAATGGGGCTTTGAATCTAGACATTGTCCCTGAATGTTTTACTTATCATATTGCTGTAGACCAATCTTCTGCCCCCAGTCCCACACAAAACTGGAGAAAAACTCTATGTGTTCTGTGTGAAAGCAGGTTTTGCTTTCCAGCCCATTTACCTGGATATTAGGGCAACTTTTACAGAATGTCTACATCACTAGTTAGGTACCTCATCAGCTATTTCACAAACGAGTTCCCTCCTTCAGCTGCATTATGTTGGCTTTGCGAAATCCCATTCTTAATATCAACTCTGAGATCTTTCTCCGACTGAAAAAAACTTGTGTATTTATGAGTTAACACTTTCAATTTCAAAGTCACCAGTTTAATGACAGACATTGATATCTCTCTGGTGCATTAGTTTCAGTCCCCTTTCCATGCAGTTCTGCCAATGCAAAAATGGAGAACTGTGGGAAATACAGCCCCCAAGAATCACTGTAAACACTGATTCATTCCACTAGATGGTATCCTTTCACTTAAATAAAACAGAATAGTTTCAGTGGCACACATCTGAGGTTGTTTGATTTTGGCATTGGTCTCTGGGGCCTCATTTCAAAGCTATAGATGGCAAATATGACTGCTGTGATGGTTCCCACTGTGCACCCAAAACACCATGGTAGAACAGTGATCAGTCTGCTTAACAAAGATTAAAAGATTGTGTCAGACACAGTGATATAACTCTGAATCCTGGAAGTTGGGTTTATAATTAGTACAGGTACTGCTGGGACAAATAAGGGAAAAGAAGTTGTTAGATATTTGCTTCAGGAATAACCCAAGTTTCCTTCACTTTTGGTGTGTGCTAAGGCTACAACAGGGTCCCATATAAAGCTGTTCCCAAAACAAGGTCATGAATGCTGGCTCTGGCAGGTGAAGGAAGAAAAATAATTGAGGTATGAGCATATGTATTGTATTTGCCCTTTTTCCACAAAGAAAAAAATCCGGCAGTCACAAATACAAAAAAAACCACTTTACTTGGTTACATTAAACATCACTCTATAAGAAGGGTTGGAAGGAGGACCCAGGGAACTACAGGCCTGTCAGCCTGACCTCGGTGCCGAGGAAGGTCATGGAGCAGATCATCCCGAGTGCCATTACGCAGCAAGTGCGGGGCAACCGAGGGATCAGGCCCAGCCAGCATGGGTTTATGAAAAGGAGGTCCTGCTTCACTAACCTGGTCTCCTTCTGTGACAAGGTGACCCGCTTAGTGGATGAGGGGAAGGCTGTGGATGTTGTCTACTTGGACTTTAGTAAGGCCTTTGACACTGTCTCCCACAGCATTCTCCTGGAGAAGCTGGCTGCAGACGGCTTGGATGGGTGCACTCTACGCTGGGTTAAAAACTGGCTGGGCGGCCGAGCCCAGAGAGTGGTGGTGAATGGTGTCAAATCCAGTTGGCGGCCGGTCACGAGTGGTGTTCCCCAGGGCTCAGTACTGGGGCCAGTCCTGTTCAACATCTTCATTGATGATCTGGATGAGGGGATCGAGTGCACCCTCAGTAAGTTTCCAGATGACACTAAGTTAGGTAGAAGTGTCGATCTGCTGGAGGGCAGGAAGGCCCTGCAGAAGGACCTGAACAGGCTGGATTGTTGGGCCGGGGCCAACTGTATGAGGTTCAACAAGGCTAAGTGCCAAGTCCTGCACTTCGGTCACAACAACCCTGTGCAACGCTACAGGCTGGGGGAGGAGTGGCTGGAGAGCTGTCTGGCGGAAAAGGACCTGGGGGTGTTGGTTGACAGCTGCCTGAACATGAGCCGGCAGTGTGCTCAGGTGGCCAAGAGGGCCAATGGCATCCTGGCCTGGATCAAGAATAGTGTGGCCAGCAGGACCAGGGAGGTGAGAGTGCCCCTGTAGTTGGCACTGGTGAGGCCGCACCTCGAGTCCTGTGTTCAGTTTTGGGCCCCTCACTACAAGAAGGACATGGAGGTGCTGGAGCGTGTCCAGAGGAGGGCAACGAAGCCGGTGAAGGGTGTGGAGCACACGTCTTATGAGGAGCGGCTTAGGGAAGTGGGGTTGTTTAGCCTGGAGAAGAGGAGGCTGAGGGGAGACCTTATTGCTCTCTCCAACTACCTGAAAGGAGGTTGTAGCGAGGTGGGGGTCGGTCTCTTCTCCCTAGTAACGAGTGATAGAACGAGAGGAAACGGCCTCAAGCTGCGCCAGGGGAGGTTTAGGTTGGATATTAGGAAAAACTTCTTCACCGAGAGGGTGGTCAAGCATTGGAACAGGCTGCCCAGGGAAGTGGTTGAGTCTCCATCCCTGGAGGTATTTAAAGAACAGATAGATACGGTGCTTGAAGAAATGGTATAGATGGACTTGGCAGTGAGAGGTTAATGGTTGGACTCGATGATCTTAAGGGTCTTTTCCAACCTGGACGATTCTATGATTCTATGATTTTCTGTTGTATTCTGGAAACAAAATATCAAAAGGTAAAATAAAAGACTCATACTTTATTTACTCATACAAGAGTAAATAAAAAGACAATTGTCATATATGAAAATATTGCATCTGATAGAATAAGAAAAACTTCCACCTGAGTCAGTTTGAAACTCTCTGTGTGTTTTCAACAGATACACTCCAAAAAAAAGTGTTTGCTTGAAATTTCTTGCAGGAAGGAGCTTGGTTTTCAACATAGATTTAGCTGTTACAGAGATCTCTGCTATTGGTTTAAGAGAAACATGCGAAACAGACCTATATAAGTCCCTTATAGGGGCGTGCTTACTGACTACTGAGGCAGAAATGAGGATGTGGACAGCTTGGTGTGTGGCCATGTACTTCTTTGGAGCAAGTAAGGCATCCGTAGAGCCATGATACCTGCTTTGCTCTGGGAGAATGTAGCTTACTTGTTTTACTGTGGTTTTGTTTTGCTTTGTCTTATAGGAGCTGAAATCACCCAAACCTCAAGTCTGGTCCTGAAAGAAGATGAGAAAGCTACTCTGACATGCAGTCAAAATGATAATCACAATTATATGTCCTGGTATCTGCAGCAGCCAGGGAAGGGGCTGCAATTGCTCTTTTATTCCATTGGTGCAAATATGGAACAAGAGGGTGACATTCCCACTGGATACAAAGCTAAACGGTTAAACCTCGCAGACTTCCATTTGGATATTTTATCTGTGAAGATGAACAATTCAGCTGTCTATTTCTGTGCCAGCAGTTTGGACACAACACTTCAAAGTCCCTTGCTTTCTTTACATAAACTTCTCTCCTTTCCAGCACCTTCCCTCAGAAGGGAGCTGCTCTCAGCACAGGAAAAGGGTATGTAGGCCTATTGAAAAACCAGATGTTGCCAAGGAATTGGAACAAGAGAGGCAGAATAGGTCTTTGAAGTGCAGGTTAATTGCTGAACTCCTCTTTCCTGATCAGCTATTTATTCTGTATCTCATCAGAACAATCAATAAAGATTGTTAATCAAATGCAGATATAAAATAAAGGAAATGGAAACTGCAATCTACACAGCCACAAATTATTGTCCCCTAAGCCATTTTCTTACCTGACACAGAACAGTTACTTGAAATATATGTATGTCTAAGTGTGAAATACTTTAGAGATAGTGACTTGTATGTGTACTCTCATTCCTCTCTGAATATTATCAAGCAGTGAAAGCCACAATGCTTTTCACTGTGCTTGGAAAGGTTACCCTAATCACAAGAAATCTGTAGAACTAAGATTGTCAACAGTAATGAGAAGGAGCCTGAACAAAAGACAATACAAGAATAGAAGCTAAACAGAGCTAATATGCCACAGATTTGATTAAAATGACAGAAGAACAGCCATTACCATGGTCTGCAAGTGCATAGACACAGTCCTGAAAAGTTACATGTGTGTGGAGGATATAAAGAAGAAAGGAACAGAGTACAAAGTAGTATGCAACTTAGAATGAATTCACACTCAAGCAAAATAACATGTAGATTTCCATTTATTCAGAAATTGTTCTGACTATCCAGTTCACTTCTGACTACATAGTGAAGCACATGCCACTATGTGTGTCACATCTATCTCTTTATGCCTCATACTAACCTCTCTCACAGCCTAATAAGCAGCAACACAGTCTATATTAATCTGGTTTATTCCTTCTCTCTATGGATGAGTTCTGATTGTTTTTTTCTCCTAGACAACTTTGTGGTGTTCCTCATTCAAAGTCTTGTAGCTCTCTCTGACTTTGAGCGAAGCTCTAATAGAAACACTGCTCCAGAGAGCATCCATATTTTGAAGACGAAAATGTAGAGGGGTGAGCAAGCAGGATGTGAATGTAAGCTTATTTACTATATAATCTCTCCCTGATGGAATATTTTAGACTTGGCATGAAGATTCTTTTGTCTCACACACAAAGACCTACCAGTGTCTTTCCAGTACCACCATTCTCCCAGGTAGTGTCATTGATGCAGTGGAATTAGTCATAGCATAAGGTACTCTTTGGTGTAAGCATTCCATAACGATAAGGTAACAAATTGTCCTAAATTGTCCTACAGCAAGAAAGCATTAAGCAAAGTCCTTGTGATGTGTAAAAGTCACCTGCATAATTTGCTAGTTCTGAAATAAATAAGAATAATAGTCTGTTTCCAGACAGAGCATTTTAGAAAGGTTTAAAGAAAGGATATAGAATGGGACCATTCCATAATTACAGACACAGCATCCATATTCTGAGATTATTCTTATCCTAATCTGAATTATGTCAAATTGTATTGTAAATGCTGTAGGGCAAAGGAGTATCTATATTAACACATATGGAGGATAAGCATACTGAACTTATAGGGAAAATTTCAATTTGTGGTTATTACGCAGCATTTCTTCACTGGGAAAGGAGTTATTGGATTACAGGCACATCCCCTGGGGAAAAGGTGAAAGAACCTTTATCTGCATCATTTAAATATCAACTGGCTGGCTAGGGAGTAGCTTTGCAGAAAAGCAATTGAACAGTAAGTTCAACAGTAAGTTGAACTTGCTGCTGAGTAAGCAGCAAGCCCTTTCAGCAATGAAGGTTAATTACATTTTTGGTTGCATTAGCAAGAATGCAGTTAGCATGTTGAAGCACTTGTGAGGCTATATTTGGAATACTACCTCTATTGTCCATACACACCCCTACCCTGCCTCAGCCCCAGCACAACACAGATATCAACAAACTGTAGAGAGTCCAGCAGAGGGTGACTAAGATGATCAGGGGACTAGAGCAGAAACATAAGAGAAGAGGCTGAGGAAATTGATTTTGTTCATCTTGGAGAGAAGCAGGCTAAAGAATGTCTATTTGCATGTCTCCAGCTGCCTAAATAGCGTTGGAGTCTTAGAGGGGCACAGCGGAAGCTATTGGGTGCAAGCTGCAGCAAGATAAACTCTGATTAGACATAACAGAAAAATGCTTCCTTTTGAGGATGCTTCAGCACTAGAACAGATTTCTCAGAGAGCTTGTCAAATCTCTGTCCTTGAAGATATTCAGAAAACACCCGGACAAAGCTCTGAGCAACATGATCTGGCTTTGGAGTTAGCCCCATTTTGAACAGGAATTTGGATTGAGAGATCTCCAGAAGTCCCCTCCCATCAAAATTTTTCTACAAGTATGTGATTTTTATCATCTTGTTTTGCTGTTTTGAGACACCTAGAAAAAGCGTAGGTTTTTTTTTTTTTTTAATTTGTAAAAGCAGGTCAGCAACTCCCCAAAACCCACAAGTCTTCCGTTTTTTGTGTGTTGCACAACAGAAACAGCAGCTGTGCATGCAAAACCCATCTGCAGACTGCAGTAACAAGAAGATTGTGTGATAACATGAGACAAAAAAACCCACCAGCTTTCATAAGGCCCGTATGTGTCACTATTTCTGTCCAACTGTAATATAGCAAACAGAGAGCTGCACCCTGTGCCTCATCCTGAGAGGCCGGGGTGCTGTTGTGGTAAGAGAGGCTGATGCGTTATCAAAACGTTTTTTTGAGTAAATGTCAAACCGCATCCTGTTTTGTCTAAAATTCAACTGCTGTTCCCTTAAAAACATATTTTCAAACATATTTTGGCATGTCATCCGCTCTGATTCTGAGGTACTGTTTTCTGCTGAGTCCTTCAGAGATATTTCCCCCTTCTGTTGAAGACCCTGGCTATGCTAGACAGAAGGTCCCTTCAGGGTCTCCAGTCTATGCTTCCTACTCCTTCTGCCTTGATATTGCATTCCTAGATGTTCTGCTTCCAAAGCTCCACAAGCACTCTTCTATCCTGGCCTGTGTTATTCCTACCTCTATTTAGGATATATCTATACATAAAGAGTATGACTCTGTTCTCCATTTATTCCCGAGTAAGCTGCTTCTGAATTAGCAATTGTTTAACTTGTGCCATAAAGTAATAGCTTAATGAGGTGCAAAGTGGATGAAAGATCTTCAGAAACACTCTCCAGGATCAGAAATCCCTTGGTTTTACAGTTTATGCTGCACAGAAATGGTGCCCACAAACACAGCTTTAAAGAACCACCCCCTGGTTCCTCCTCTCCCACAGATTACATTCTCTTCCCTTTTTCTGAGTTGCATCCTTTTTTTTCTTTCCTCCTTTGCTTTTCCTGGTCTTTCTTATTTTTTATCTTTAGCCTTAGTGAAGCTTTGCTCACTCAAATCCTTCCACTGCACTTTTTTTTTTTCCTTATCTAGAACACTGAGCCATGTTCCTTTTTCAAAATAGAGTGTTAATGCTGACCTTCATATAAAAATTTTCTGAGGAGCTTGTTCTCTTTTCCTCCTCCTTATTGGCACAAAATTTCTATTTCCTAATTTACCATACCCAGAAAAGCCACTCCTGAAAAGATTTCCCACCCCTGAAAGTACTGTACTAGCCCCTGGAGATGCAGTATGCCACTTCACTTAGGTAATGTCTACAGCATTGAAATACCAGGACCACAGGGAAGATCCTGTTCATCTTTCCCATGCAGTCCTTCACTCTCTTTAGTTCCCTTTCAAGTTTAAAAAAAAAAAAAATTTTCATTTAATCTGTTTTGATTTTAAGCATCCTCTTCCCCATGAACCAACAAATACTGCTTTTAGGCATGGGATTTAGCAAAACTCTGACTGTTGTGTCCCAGACAATGACTTTTTTTTAGGCCACTTGCCATCATATATCCTACCATTTCACAGTCTAGCAGACTGAAGTGTAATCACACAGCCTGACATTTGCCCTCATCCCTTACTTAATTCTGCAGAATTTTGAATCACCTAATTGGAAATCCCTTACCCATGCACGCTCCTTCCTGTAATTCATACAATGATCAGATGCTTAACCCACGAAATCTGTTTTCTCCTCTCCCATAATTAATGTTCTGCCTGCTTCAAGTGATGAGGGACCCAAAACTAGATGTCCTTTTCAAGGTAAAGTTTTATCATAGCCACCAGAAAGAATTCCTACTATACACATTTCTTGGGAGGTATTGCTTCAGATATGCAAATGCTGGCTCCCACGGGAAGGTCAGTACCTCTGGCATGTGTTAACAAAAACGTTTGTCAAGGAGGGTGAGAGAGAATTGACAGATGCACTCAGTTTTGCTGTCGGCCTCTACTTATCATTCAGAGTAGTCACTGAGGTCTGTTGTCTGAAATAGAGCGGGAAACCATAAGAAAACAGTACTTATCTGTTGTAACTGTATTAAGGTTTTGAAGGGTCGAGGACAAAGAAGGCTCCGTCAACTCCTCTTTTCCCTCTTTCCCCTCCCCATCCTGTGTGATCTAGGAAATTTTGGACACAGGAGTTCACCAACTGGGAGGAGTGGGGAGCTGTTTATTTTCTGTTCTCAGGACCCTGGGACCCTGGCTTGTGCCGACAGATAATTGTTCCCTATTCCATGTCACATTTGGCACAGAACTTGCTCACCAACCTTTTTTGCTTCCTTCACTTCAGATTATATCCTTTTGTCCTTTTGTTTCAAATGCTGTTTCTCAAGTATATTAGTCCTTTGCTTGGATTTTCAGACACCAGTCCCTTGCAATCAATCCTCCTCCTCTTCATAAAATACAGAATTACTAATTTGTCCTTTAGTCTAGCTTTCAATTCCTGAATAGAGTGTAAGTGCCTTGATCTGCAAGTTATCTCCAGTTTATGAGTGTTACTTCAAGAATCAAAACATCATCTTCTTTCTTCTAGGGGCTCCCACACTCATACCCTGTGTTTCTTTTTGGTTTTGTTTTTTTTTTTTTTTCCCTTCTTCTATATCTCTGTCTATTTCCTTGAATTTTTCAAAAGCAAAAATCACCTTTGCTCTTTTGCAATGATCAGGGCAAATGTAGCAAAAATTGTTTATGAAAATAACAATTGCAACTATAAGACTGATCACCTCTCTCACTGATACACAGAGTAACTTAAACATGACTTGACTAAAATAGAAAATATAGGTATAAAAAGAAATAATTGAAAGACAAAATTATTTCTGAGTTTCCTTTGTTTTATTTCAAACATAATTTGTAAACAACATTTTCTTAATTGTAACGGTCAGCTTGGTCCCTCCTCCAAATTGCAGTGGCTCTGTGTGAGCATAGCTAAAAATTATTGCTAAAATTGCTAAAATTTTGCAGATAGAACTCCAAATGGCTAAGATTGTTACTCTGTGTTGTCTGAGTTTGTGTAAAGGAGAAATCAACTCAAATTTCCTCCCTTAATGGGGAAGCAAATGCTAAGACTTTATGTAAATTATTGAGGGACATTACATTGTTTAGTTGAGGATATTAAAAAGTGCTCCTTTTGTTCACGCCTTGTGAATTTGAGACCCATAAAGGCATTTTTGCAAAAAACAGTTTCTCAGAAAACAGTTCTCCTTTTTGTTTGAAACAGCCGTGGGACTACATAAGTAATAGCTGTAATCTCTTTGCTCAACATGATATTTTCTCCTTTTTGAAGTGTTTTGAGGAGATTAAAGAAGTGACAAGCACAGAACAGGAAAAATTACTCCATTTTATGGGATTATTCCCATCTGTTCCCTAGCACTAAGATACACTTTTTTACTGATAATGACATAAAAAAAGATATGCCAGGTTCCCCTCAAATCTATCATCAGATCCTTTTAAAAAAAAAAACCAGATGCATTAACTGACAGGTGACTTTTGATCTATTCACTGAATTTTTCTTTGCTACCACCATGAGCCTGGTGCTGTCACCAAGCTAATCTCGAGTAAGAACACAGTGAGAGAAAAAGCAGCTACCATGCCTCTCCTGAAAGGGTGTCACTTCTCATCTGGCTAGTGTTCTGTTCTCTTCTCCACCACTCTTGAATTCTGAATTATTTTGGCTAGAAATCAGTCTATTTTTTATTAGCAAATGTGTGAGGATTTGCTTAGATGACAGATACTAGAAATGGAAGACAGCTCCTCTTCTCACCAGTCACACAGGCAAATATAATGGAATATGTTCTAAAGCTTTGCCCTTTCCTCATTTTGCTGCACTTATTTTAAATAGGAATGCAAAATTGTTAGAATAGCTGTGTTGGTCATACTGAAAGGTTCTGCTAAACTAACACAATACGAAGAGTGAATGCCAATCGAAGACTGTAAGACTAAGGAAGACATGTAGTGGTTACTTTCCTAAAATACTCTTTTATCTCCGATGGTTTTAAGTTTGGAGATCACAGTAAAATTGAAGAATCGTTTATAGTTTTGTCCTACTTTTCTGATCTCACATCGAATCCATATAAACTTTTAATTTATAAATGTGTTTAGTAATAGACACTTCTTTTCTTCCTTTATATCAGCAGGCATGGATTTAACAATTACTCTAATCTGCCTTTTGCCAAGATAATAGATCATTTTAACCCTGCTTCCTAAATCAACCCATTTGCACATTTTATTGGTTTTGTCAGCATTTTGTTCTGTCATGAATTAATATTCTACAGTAAGAAACAAAAATACCTAAGGAAATTTACCAAGCACTGTCGGCTGGGTGCCCTGCCCAAAACACACACACTGAATTTGCACAATATTTTGAAGAAGTACCAGAATTCTCTGCCACTAGAAGCTCTCAACTGCACATAAAGCTTGTATGATAACATGCTATATCTTACCTTTCCTGAGGTCATAAACAGAGGGAACTTTTATGCTCTCATCTGTGTTAGAAAATACTGTGCTTTTTGCAGAAGAATATGCTGAAACAGATGGTATACTGCTCCAAGACGAACTGTATGTAGTGAATCCAGCCTATCTAGGAAGTAGCTCTTTCCATCTCTATCTGTGTCCTGTTCTCAGTTGTAGTTTCAGAATTTAATCTGAGACACCTTCTGTCAATAAAAGCAGAAACCGTGAATCTCTCCCCTTTCTGCCATCACTAAGCTGTACTAAAGAAGAGTTGAGTTTCTGGATCTCACTCATCCTGCACCTATTTCCCCTGACTTCCCTCTTGCCCAGTTTTCATACAAAAGATTTCTTTTTGTCTTAAAAAAATATTTCAGTGTCATGTATTTATTAAAAGTGTAGGCTTCTTTTCCTTACCTAGTATTGTTACCTGGATCTTAGGACCAAAGTGCTGAATATGCATCACAATACTACAGAGACTATCTCAAAATACATCCCTCCCCATAAGAAAAATGGGAGGGAGCAATATGGACACCCCATGTGAAAAATCCAGGAAGGAGATGTGTCATCCTGGGAGACAATCCCAGGGACTGATGCTCACAGGAGACATTGCACGAATGCTGATAGTGCTAACAAGTAGGCCACAGAGTCCACTTCCTAAAAAGTAGTGGTGTAAATGCTAATTTGCAGCAAACGGGAAACTAGCCTGGACAACATCCTAAGGAGTATCCTATTGGGTATGTCGTCAAAAGGATAATATGGTGTGGAAGGGTAGATACAGTAGACGTTCTTGTAGCCTCCTTCCTAGAAGTCACTTACCTGACATGGTGCTTTCTCCTAGCAAGAAGATCGTTTGTAAATATGTTGAAATTATTATTTTTTTCTTATGATAGTATTGAATTCATTTCTCCTCGTCCCTCAACCAGACAGAATCTTCCAAGGCCACATATGGGAGAAGACAGACATTGCGTGAAGCAATATGATGGGCATGTGGCTGCTCATTAATGACCACAAACCTGCTGATTTCTGTTCAGAGGATGTCCTGCTTGAGACTGTCCTGTGATGGTGGAAATATATCTAGAATGGTGATGTACTGAGCAATATGGTTTTTCTACACACACAATCTGCAATGAATTCTAGACTAGAAACCCTCCCATGTGAAGACAGACAGGAATGCTGCCAGGATTTCATTACACGACAAAAAGATTTTTTTATGTGAGTGACTTCTGGGTATCAGGAGGAGAGGATTCTCTATATTTTGTCCACCTGTTCTTGCTGGGCATACTCCTAGAAGCCCTTCTATCTTTCCAGGTGTCTCTGCAATAGAGACATGCAACATAGCCAAGAGGCTGAGCCTGATACAAAACCAATGCTTCTTTCAGCTCCACCACCAGTGGCTGAGGATAAACTTTTAGAAATGCAAGTCTGTGCTTATATACACTGAACTTTAGAAAATAAATGGTCTTGGCTGTGTTGCATATCTCTATTGCAGAGGCATCTGGAATGATAGAAGGGCTTCTATACCTCTGTATTCAGAGTTGTTCTGTGTTATTTGTCTCCCAGGATGACATATCTCCTTCCTGGATCTTTCACATGGGATGCCTTTATGACAACATGCTATATCTTACCTTTCCTGAGGTCACAAACAGAGGGAACTTTTATGCTCTCAGTGTTAGAAAATACTGTGCTTTTGCAGAAGAATGTGCTGAAACAGATGGTATATTGCTCCAAGACGTGCTCTATGTAGCTAATCCAGCCTATCTAGGAAGTAACTCTTTCCATCTCTATCTGTGTCCTGTTCTCAGTTGTAGTTTCAGAATTCAATCTGAGACACCTTCTGTAAATAAAAGCAGAATGTCCAATGCTGTAGAAGACTGAGCCTGAGGTCCACACTAAAATCCAGGTGACCAGCCTGGACTTAGACACCTCAACAGGTTGGAGTGAGTGTCCTGTTCACCTGAATCCAGGGTGCTGGCCACAGCTGCACTGAGGGGCTTGACTGATGTGTTTGCTGTACAGTGTGTGTGTGTGTGTGCACATGCCACCGGGGAGAGTGCAGAGTTTTCATGGCATGATTTAGGTGTGAGGTAGTCACAAGAAGAAAACACCACTCAATTACATAGAATCTAAAATATATTTACTAAGTGGGCTGGGTATAGTGGGTGGATAGCAATTTCTATTCTAAGATTTCTGGCATGTGCACACACACACTCTATACGGCGAACACATCAGTCAAGCCCCCACAGTCCAGCTGTGGCCAGCACCCTGGACGTCAAGCTGAGTCTTCTACAGCATTGGACATTCATTAACATGTTTGGAGGAGGTCTTGTCTCAAATATTTCTCTAACTTAGATGATTGGCATAAATCAACATTGGCCTTCCGGGTCATGCCACTCCAGGCTGATCTCTTTGACTTTCTCCATATCTGAAGCCAATTAGCATTTGTTACCTTGGTGACAATCACCTTCTAGCCTCCCACTGTGTATGTAACAAGGATGTAAAGTTTGGTGGATGTAGTCAGGAACTCTCAGGTAGGTCTCCTTGATAACAGTGATCTGTGCTTTGTTTCTCAGCTTATCCTGGAATTGCCTAATGAGTGAGAACAGGACAGATGTAATAAAAGTCTTATTCTGTCTAAGTGGCACTTTCAGGCAGGCTTCACTCTGTGATACTTTCTGTCAGGGCCTGTGTATGCCTGTAGGCAATGTCCCTGACCACACTCACCAGGGACCTCCACCTTCTGCCCAGGATCTCCATTTAAGCTTAGACCTGGGCCTTCAATACTTCCCTGATCTATGTTGTAGGTGTACCTGTATCCAGCCCTGTCTCTGACCCTTCCTCCTGAATGGACCTTGTACCTATGTTGTAGGTAACTTGTCTTCTGGATGGATCCCTCATATGCAAATTGTAGCTTGTGACCAGTCATGTCTTTGGTCCTGTATCTTGGATAGACTCTGAATCATGAGTCCATGTGCCAGTAATGTGCCCTTGTGGCAAAGAAAGCTAATGGTATCCTGGACTGCATGTGGAGTGCTGCCAGCAGGTCGACAGAGGTGATCTTTCCCCTCTACTCAGCTCTGGTGAGGCCACACCCAGAGTCCTGTGTCCAGTTCTGGGCTCCCCAGTACAAGAGAGACATGGACATACTGGAGAGAGTCCAGCAAAAGAGCCACAAAGATGATTAAGGGACTGGAGCATCTCTCATAGGAGGAGAGGCTGAGAGAACTGGGACTGTTCAGCCTGGAGAAGAGAAGGCTTGCAGGGATCTTATCCATGTGCACAAATACCTGAAGGGAGGATGCAAAGAGGACAGAGCCAGGCTCTTCTCAGTGGTGCCCAGGGACAGGCCCAGAGACAATGGGCATAAGCTGAAACACAGGAGGTTCCTTCTGAACACAAGCAAACACTTTTTTACTGTGAGGGTGACTAAGGACTGGAGCAGCTTGTCCAGAGAGCTTGTGGAGTCTCCATCCTTAGAGATAATTAAAGCCCCCTGGGTCCTGGGGAACTGGCTGTAGTTGGGTGGACAAGAGGACCTTGTCCAACCTTTAGGTTGGACATTAGGAAAAGGTTCTTCATGCAGAGGGTAGTGGAGCACTGGAACAAGTTCCCCAGGAGGTAGTCACAGTGCCAAGCCTGACAACATTCAAGAAGCAATTGGACAACGCCCTCAGACATATGGTATGATTTTTGGGCTTGTCCTATGCAGGGACAGGAGTTGGACGTGATGATCCTTATGGGTCCCTTCCAACTCAGGATATTCTATGATTCTATGACCTCCAGAGGTCTCTTCCAAACTCAACTATTCCACGATTCTGTGAATCCGCATTGTACCCTTCTTTCCAGTCCTGTCTCTGGACTACAGTCCAGTCCAGTCTTCTTTTGCTCCTGATTGGACTTCCTAAATATATCCTGGACTTGGTTCACTGCTTGCCTAGCTTGGGACTGTTGATGGACCCTGCACCCTAGTCTGCTTGCTGTCTTCAGGTGCTATGGGACTGTGCCCTGGTTAGTGAATGTATTGCTTGAGCTGTTGTCACCCTTCATTCCTGGTTTGCCTTCCCCACTGGCCCTTGCTGCTTCTTGTCATGTTTCTCAGGAGTATATACGTAACCAATAATGCCTAGACATATTCATGCAGTCTCTCCTCATAGTAGTCTCCAGGTGAAAGAAACAGAAGCCAAACCTATAGAATGATGAAGGATTTCAGCAGGGAATGACTCAGGAAGACTTAGCAGGCATGTTGGAGAAGCGAGTCAGTATGAGCTTCAAGCATGATCTGTAGCAGGCATGATTTGTGCAAGCCTTGGATGCAAAATCAAGCAATAGCATGTAAGACAAGGGGTGTTGTTTTAGAGTGTAAGAGCACAGTCATCTATCTGGGAAGAGCATAACATGAACTAATGTCTGGGAGCTGAAATCAAATATCTCCTAACTGAAATAAGGCAGAATTACTCAAGAGTGGAGGTGCTCGACTATTGCAAAAAATTACCAAGGAAGGAGGTGGTTTCTTCACTTCTCGAAGTCTTTCCATCATTACTGCATGCTTTTGCTGCACACAAGCTTTATTTATTTATTACCTCAATGCAAAGTAAATTGATTATATGAAATTGCAATATGCAAGATATCAAGATGATAATTTAATGGTCCCTTCTGGCCTTTTGACAGATACATGAGCTTATGAAAATGGTAGCTTTGAAATTAGTTTCCAGACTGGTTTTGTTATAGGCCTTGGTTTGTTGATGCCAGGTGCTGGCAACCTGAGGTCTGCTCACGGTTAATCTTTTCCAAGTAAAGGGGGCATTTATCCAGTTTATTCTTTTGCAAGACTCTATTGGTTGGAGAGAATAAAGGAGAGATGCACTATCATATCACGTGTAGCTATTCTGTAATCTGGATTGCTTTGGTCATCTTCAACACTGCAAAGTCTGACCTAAATCATGTACAGGTCATTCTAAGCAATTAACATAGGATATAGTCAAAGATTGGCAGCTCTCTACACGTGTTCATCCTTCTTCTCAGGAGTGATTCTGACATGTCCTAGGGACCGGAGCAGTTTCTTTTGGGCCAGATCCACCAATCTGGACAACCTTATTGTGACTATAAAGATATCACAAGATGGGAATGGACAAGACTCTTGACCTTTGTGAATGTGAACACTTCTTCTTCCCTTGCTTTTTAAATGCTGTTAGGCAACAGCTCTGGTCTATTACTTTCAGTCTTCTTCTTCCCAGGGTTACATTTTGATAGTAGTCAAATTTTCCTTTTCACAGCCTGCCTGCATCTCTGACATGATACCATCATCCCACATCCTTATCCAGAGCTGGATGCAGTAGAACAGTCTGTTTATCCTCTAGCAGTATAAAAACATGAGCAGCACCCCAATCACATATCAGGGTGAGTATGGGCAAAGGTGCAGGAGGACATTCTGAAGAGCCTTATGAGTGTTAAACAGGAGTACACAGTAGACGGAATGCTGTTCACACATGTCCTGCCAGTGTTTCTTTTTGCGTAGGAGTTAAAAAATACATTTGTTATTTTTCTTTTATTCCCACTCTGAAATATATAAATTCTCTTTTGTCCAAATAAGTGTCTAAACTTCATTTATTTACATTTACCCTGATTTTAGCTTCTGTACTATGAGCGAAAGAGCAACTCAGTCTTCATGGTCTATTTAATACTTTGCTTCTGTGATGAGAAAGGCAACAGTGAAGCCCTTCTGTAACAGCAGTGGGGATTACATTTCACAATAAATGAATGGGCAAGCTGTGCTGGTGTGTAGATGCTTCCATACTTCCCAGCTGCCAACATGCATGATATTGCAGGCAATATCAAAAAAGACTAAAGACTTCTAGTTTTTTCCTTCCTCTGGCCCCAGTAAATTTATGACTGTAAAACCACAGGATCACCCCTTCTGCCCTCCACCCCCATTTTTCTTTTCTTCATTTAGTCTAAGATTGGACCCGCCTTCACAGATTCTGAACTGCTGTGGCACAAAAACGATTGACAAGGTTGGGATGAAACATAGGAAGCCTATTTTTCCTAATGCTGACAAAATGTACCACTGTCCATCTAAATAGTGCTGTGCAATAAGCATGGGTTGGTTATGTCCTAAATACTCTAAGATGACTAGAAGTGAATGGTAAGTTCTAACTATTTTATCTGAGGTTACTGAATCCAATAGGCTGCTGCATCTCCCTTTCCCTAGGTTCATCCACTAGCAAGGCTGTGTATTCCCAATAGGCATACAAACACACACACAATACAAATATACGTATACATGCAGCCAGCCACTCAAATCAATACAGACAGAAACAACCATGCAAACACAGATGGCACTAACAGACCTGGATGTATAAGCCCCTGAGGCCTGCAGTCCCATGCCACTTCCTCGTACAGACCCCCTCACTCACAGATACAAACCCTTATGCAGTCTTTTGTGCACGCGTGCGCGTGTGCGCACACACACACATGTTGGATCCCAGTAACTGGCCTTAGACACTCAGTCTACCTAGCTACTGGCTCTGAACTCCCTGGTCCTCCAGTTACCTCACACACCCACATGCACACTGGGACCCACACTCATACACTATGGATCTCCCAGAAATTAGCCTTAGACATGCAGGCTGCTTGCTAGCTGGTCCTGGATGCTCACTCCCCCAGTTGCTTGTACTGGAGTGTGCAAGCCTCTGAAGCCTGCATCCCCGCTCCAGTTGTTGGTACACAGTACTGGATGAGCCTTCTACTGTTCTCATAACAGATAAGCCATTCCTGTAAGGATTGTCAGTGAATGTTCTTTAACGTGATTTCCTTATGATACTACACATCACTGGAAGTTGTGTTGTAGGACATTATTGCTACAGAAGACCAAATTAAGAAACAACTCATGCTTGTTGAATGGAAAAGAAGCTAAAACTTTATTCCTTATTCAAGGAGCTGGGTCCTCAGCCGCTGAGTATTAAGGTGTTAGTTTTAAAGATATGATACTCTATGGTACGATACAATACAATATGATACAATATGATATGGAAGTACAGAGAAAACTCAGCAGTGATTACAACAAAGTGGAAGGAACAGGAGGGGGACAGAGAACCACCAAGAAATAATACTCAGAAGTTCTTAGACATAAGAACATGGATCCTTTGATATGGAAAGGCAGAAAGTATAATTTGCTGTGTTCCTGTTGATGTGATGAAGAGGACTCTTCATTTACTCTCTGTACAACTTGCCACCAGCCTAATTGAAAACAAAAGAGAATAAACAAATAATAAAAAAAAAACCAACCAAAAGGAACAAATACAATAATCTAGGAAATAGTAGACCATATTTATCACTGTCCCAACTGCTGTGTCTCCTGAGACCATTAACAGAAATGACTATGTTGTATCTCTGCTTTCTCCCCTTCTTATACCAGGGAAGTGTCTTAACCTGTACAAATTATTTACTTACATACTGAACTATTATCTTTACACACAACTTTCTGTGTTAGATGACTAATCTGGTGGTCTTCTATAATGGAATGACTGCATCAGTGGACAAGGGAACAACTATGGATGTCATCTACCTGGACTTCTGTAAGGCCTTTGATACGGTTCCCCACAACATTCTTGCCGCTAAATTGGAGAGATACGGGTTTAATGGATGGACTGTTATGTGGATAACAAATTGGATGGATGACCGTGCCCAAAGAGTTACGGTCAATGGCTCAATGTCCAAGTGGAAACCAGTAACAAGTGGTTTCCTGCAAGGGTCCATACTGGGACCGATACCATTTAATACCTTCATCAATGTGTCGTTGATAGCAGGATTGAATGCACCCTCAACAAGTTTGCAAATGACACCAAGCTGAGTGATACAGCTGTTGTGCTTGAGGGAAGGGAAGCCATCCAGAGGGACCTGGACAGGCTTGAGGAGTGTGAACATGAGAAAGTTCAACCAGACCAAGTGCAAGGTCCTGCACCTGGGCTGGGGCAATCACCAGGATCAGTACAGACTGGGGGATGAATGGCCTGAGGGCAGCCCTGTGGAAAAGGACTTGAGGATACTGGTGGATGAGAAATTGTATGTCAGCTGGCCATGTGCAACTGTATCCTGGGCTGCATCAAAAGCAGCGTGGCCAGTAGGTCAAGGGAGGTGATTCTGCCCCTCTGCTCTGCTCAGGTGAGACCCCACCTGGAGTACTGCATCCAGCTCTGGAGTTCCTAGTACAAGGGAGACATGGACCTGTTAGAGCAGGTCCAGAGGAGGGCCACAAAAATGATCAGAGGTCTGGAACACCTCTCCTATGAAGAAAGGCTGAGAGAGTTGGGGTTGTTCAGCCTGGAGGAGGGAAGCCCTTGGGAAGATCTTACTGCAGATTTTCTATATACAAGGGGGCTTATAAGAAAGATAGAGAGGGACTTTTTACTAAGGCCTGTAGTGACAGGACTAGGGACAATGGTTTTAAACTGATACATGGTAGCTTTAGATTAGATATAAGGAAGAAATTTTTTATGAGTGGGTGGTGAGACACTGGAACAGGTTGCCCAAGAAAGTTGTGGATGCCCATCACTGTAAATGTTCAAAGTCAGGTTGGATGGGCCTTTGAGCAAGCTGATCTAGTGAAAGATGTCCCTGCTCGTGGCAGGGGTGTTGGACCAGATGGTCTTTAAATGTCCCTTCCGACCCAAACCACTCTGTGATTCCATGATTGTGATCCAGTAAAGTACAAACCTACTCCCTCTAGCATCCTTGAAAAAGGACACAAAGACATAATTGAGATTGTGTTCACACTCACCCTCAGCTCTACCAGGTCACTTCTCAAATACACGTCCCAGTCTTGCTTTTAAAGGAACAAGTGCTGAGGAGTCCACTACTCTCACAGAGAATATCTTTCAGCCATATGAGGAACTTACTGATAAAAAGTATTTCCTGGTAGTTAGTTAAATTTCTCCCATTTGTTCAGATTTATTCCATTGCTCTTTATAAATCTGTAAATCTTTGTTCATATTTATCCCACATATCTCCTCAAAACCCCTGCTTATTACTTTCACTGCAAGCATGAGTCCCCTTTCAATGTTTACAGAAAAGTATGATATATCTGATATTTCCCTTCTTTACTTTCTGGAGAAGTTGTCCTTAATTCTCATCTTTTTCCATGTGTTTAAATATTGTGAAAGGTAATTGCTGTGCTAGATAGCATTGATTTTATTTGAGTTCTGGAAAAACAATAGTAGAAAACTCATCACTTGTGATTTTTCAAACTAGCCTGCACAAAGCCTGGCAGAGCATATGGCGAACAAACCCACAACTGAGAATAGATTTTGTCTGTATCCACTGATACTTGTACTAGTGAGTAAGCTCAATATTCAAGTGACACACTAGCCTACCTTGGCTGTCCACACCAGACTGCTCACCAAAACTGCATAGAGCAAGGCTTTGCCGCAGAGAATGAGGTAAGTGAGCTTCAGAGAATTTCCATACCGCAAGTAGGACTCTGCAATTCAAACATCATTTGTGTATTGAATTACCATCATCACAAGAGACTAGATCTAAAGTAGATTTAATCAAATAAGAAGCCTTAAAATCTTTAACTAAGTGACACAAAGGAACTAGAGCCAAATGAATGGCTCTGTTGACACGAGATAGCAGGGGATGGGAAAGAACACTGTGATTCAAAGAACTAAAAGAGAAAGTGAGTCTAGTAAAGACAGAGACTGGCTTTATGCTAAGAAATTATGTCCTGAATGGGAATGTTTAATCATTGTGTTGCCACACCTACTGAAAAACTAGGCTGTTCATGTGAATCCCCTCTTAGGAACTGAAATTAAGCTGAATCACAAGATAAGAATTTTTTTCACTCGTTATTGTCAATGGCCTTGTGAGTGCTGCTGATACATCAGGGAAGTTTCACATAGCCCAGAATAACAAGATATATAGAACTTTTATTCTTACAAATTTTTCATTTTTAAGGAATTGCAGTAGTATTGAGACACCAGCATGATCTTGGTTCAGCCTTAAGATTCCTGAAGTGTTTAAGAAGTTGGTGAAAAACAAAAGTGTGTAAATATGTACACATAAGGGAAAGAAACATAATTTTTAATATGGGTATCCTCGCAATTTGGAGGGGAATGCAACTTGAAATGAGAAGTATTCTGAATTTGATTCTAAGAAATATGCAGAATTCCAGATTCTGAATCTTGATGTCATAATCACTTGTCTAAATATTATTTTTTTCTTTCATGGCTAAGCAAACAGCTTCCCAACAGAAGGCAGTGTTAAGGACTGGAGGAGATGATAAAAAGAGCAAATTACACTCTATAGGAAGGTTCCACAAATTCTTCTGTTATTTTGAAAGTGAATCATAGAGAAGAGCTAAAACCCCAAAACACAGCTACATACAGCATGCACATACAATCCTCCTGAAGTCTTTTTTTCTTTTTTTTTTTTTTTTAATCTAACATACAAACCACTTAGATGAGGCAGTACAAGTTATTCTTCTAGTAGAAATCTCACACACCTTGTACTTAACGCCAGCAAAACTGGAATTAAAATACATACAGATACTTGCCTGTGAGAAGACACACATACCTTCCATGAGTGCACAACCTGAAAGACAAAAATGAATTGAAAGTCATGTTTCTCTTCAACGCAAATAGAACACAAATTTTACAAGTTTCAGTTTACAATATACTGCCTGATTTATTTTACTATACTACGGAGATTTTTCAGTGAAAATCTGAAGAAACCTTTGAAAAACTATAGATGATATAATGGTAATACAGATACAGAGGCCCAGGAATATGAAGAGACATATGCAAATACCTACATATTTTCATATATATTTGTGCCATAACAATACCCTGTATAGAATTTGTATATAGATGTGTTTCAAATCATAACCCAGACCCTTTTGATTTGTGATTTCTAGTTTGTACAGCATGGTGATACACATTTTTTACTCACCAGCATCACCGTAGATGAATTTGTGTATCGAGTTCTGTGTTCCATTCTTAAAAAAACTGGCAACACACTCAAAACGATTCAAAGGGTTGAACCATTCCTGCGCTGACATTCTCAGTCGGCTGGTCAATGAGTAGCTAGTCCCATCCTGTGTGGAAAACTCATCTGTCCCCACCCCTTCTGTCCTCTTAGCACCATTCACCTTCCAGACCAGATTCAGGTGGTCAGGGTAGAAACCAGAGGCCAGGCATACCAGTGTGGCCTTGCTCTTCTGTTGGATCTCTTGCTTTGACGGGGAAAAGATGGCCACAGCTGGAGGTTTGATTTCTTTGTCCTTTTCTGAAACGGAAAGTAATATGGCCCAGAGCCTCCATTACTGTCTTCTATCAGAAACCCCTTAAAATTGTACTGTATTTGTGCTGTGTGACTGCTAATATATCTGGGCTCTTAAAAACGGTCTGTTAGACAATTAATATCTATTAGATAGGTAGACGCCAGGCAACTGAAAGAATTTGTCTTCACTCATTACATGGAAACATAAAAGGTCTGGCTACAGAAATGCATGAATGTTTGAATTTCTAGTATTGTCTCTGTCAGAAGGATAGGAAAGCTGAAAAGAAGCTGAGCAAACAGGTAGGCAGAAAAGTACTCCGTAGTGCTATAAGGCCTGAGTTTATAATATTGTACTAATAGATAAGCGTCTGTGTTATAAAGCACAAGCATCTTCAACTGACTGTGGTACATTCCTGGAGATGTAGTAAGACATGATGGCTATTGCAGTGTTCAGAATTATACTGCCATGTGACACCCTACTTGGATCCCCCCATCTAAGAGATGACTTGAAAGGAAGGAGCTAATCTTTCTCTCCGTCTGAAGAACACTTTAGGTAGGCAACCTGAATCTGCCTGAAACAAGTTTTGCTTTAGGTCTTAACTTGCCATCCATTTTTAAGACTATGAAATATCTCTCTCTGTTATTTATTGTTTAGGTTATCCTAGGTATGAGAAGCCCTCATCCTAGACTACACATCTTCCCAAAATGATGCAAGATTCTATACACTCACAAACCAAAAGATGTCCTCTGTCCTGAAGTGTTTAATACCTACATATAAGACTAAAGACAACAGACTTCCACAGTCAAAAGGGTGTACAAGGCAACGAGATGTTATTTAGAAGCTAGGCAGTGACCCTAAAAGCCGTCTCCTTCCCCCCCCATATACTTTGTTAGAGTGCCTTTTTCACTCATCTAGCATGATAAACCCACCAGCTTTGCAGAGTGCACATGGAAACAGAAATGCAGAGAGAACTATGGAGCCAAAGAGAAGAGTTTTACTTTTCTTTTGGAGTGAAGGCACTATAAATTGTAGATGTTCTTCCTGATCACTCCCTCCTTTCTAGAGTGGAGAGAATTAGCAGAATTACCAGAAACTTATATCTTGCATAGATCTTGACCCTTAAGCCCTAGTGTTTGCTTTCAGCTGTTAGCCTTAATCAGGATTGTCAGTGCTTACTCTACAGAGATCCCAGGGGTGCTTCTGTGAAAACGTGTGAGCTTGTACAGACTTCAGAAGAGGTAACTAGGTAGTAATGGAGATATAACTCCCTAGAAGGTTTGGCACTGCTCTGCTTTCCTTCCAGTGAACATGAAGAGAGGTTGATCACTTTTACTGCTCCCTTCTAGTACTTGGCTTTATGATTTTTTTTCCTGTCCTAAAAGTGTCTCTGACATAAGTTCATTGGCTCATAGCCTAAATGGCTAATGAGTGAAGACATGGAAACAGATAGGGAGGACACAAAAGAAAAATGAGAGAGATTTAACAGACTACAACAAAAAAAGACAAAGAGGAAGGCAGGTGAAAAAGGCAGACAGAAAGAATGATAAAGCTACTGGAAAGACAAAGGAAGCCAGAGAATGAGCATGCTTGAAATGAAATAAGGAGACTGGTACAACCAAGAGCAGAGACAGTCAGAAAAAAAGTGTTATCAACAGCTCATTCTGTTCTGATCTTCCACAGTGTTCAAGGCAGACACTGGCAAAATGCTTTATCGCTTCCATGCATAAACTCATGCATTCCCTGTCACACATTCTTCACCCACCTAAGAGAAAAAGTACCACAGTTCTTCCATTCCCATCATGGCAAGGTCAGTTTCATGATTTCTGGTTCTCTTTCACTCCTACTCTCATTTTAAAATCATCTGTGTATATGCCACTTATCATTAATGCAAGGGAAATTTTTAAGTGTCCTCCACATTGAGCACTTGGGTTAATCACGGCTACTTACCTATAACTCTGAGAACAGTGCCAACTCCAAAGGTAAGTGGTGCAGTTAAAAAGCACAGCTATACATGGTCAGACTATAACCCGCAGTGTCGTTATGCTCTTCTTGCTAGCCACTTAGTTCCTTAAAATGGTACTGTTTAACAGAGCAGGCACCAACATGTATTTCTACAGTTTGCTATCTAGATGTGGCAGTGGCAGATGGAAAAGGTTATTTTGCCCTGTGATTCCAAAATGCCTTGATATAGGTGATGTTAAATCCTTTCCTGGGTGGGGAGAAGGCAGAGAAAGCAAATGGGGAAAAAGAGGAAGAATAAAGGAGAGAAGTGCACTGAGACCAAAAGAATATAGAACTTTTTGAGAATTAGAAGTCATGAAAAGGACTGTTAGAGGAAGACAGTGTCCCAAAGCAACTTTAGGCAGCCCACCCACCATCTATGGAGAGGGGAGCCAAGTACCAGCAAGACTACTCTTTTCTTGCCTGATTCAGCAGACACAAGAATCCAGACTCTACCTTTGAAATGTTGCTTTTGATTGCTACATAGATGAACTGCAAAAACTTGCAGACCAAAGAAGGATCTTTTCATTCTCAACCTCTATAGCCTTTTCTTGGAGAATGGGCGGAAACAGAATTATTTCTTCCTTTCTCCCTTCATCAAATTCCCAGCAAGGGAACACAGAGCCAACAGACACAAGCACCTCAAAATTCGTGCCTGCAAATCCTACGCTTCCGTATTAGCCCATCTCATTTTAGTAAGCAACCAATAAAGCATTAATCCTGTCCTCATGGCTGTGTGAAAAATGATCATTATTCTGCTGTTAATTAAGAATGCTCTTGTCCCCTAAACCAGTATCACATATATCACAGAGATCTGACTTCTGTCTTACCTAGGACTGTGAGTTTTGTCCCACTGCCAAAATACAGTCTTTCATTATTCACACTGTTTTGTAGCTGCAGGAAAACCTCTCCTCTATTCTCAGTCCTCTGAGCCAAACCTGTGGACTAACCCTCCCCTCATGCGGGACCGGCAAAAGAAGAAACACAAAGTACATTAATTTATGGTCCCCTAAAAAAGAAAGAAAGGTCTGTAAGGGAACACTGCCACATCTGTGTGTCTAACCAGGTGGGATATATCTCAGTAATACCTCTTCCAGAACCCTTTTGCTTCAGGCTTAGGTGAATTGGTTATTGTAGCTTTCACCATTTCTTTAGAGGACATTTATCTATTTATCTAGGTGTACTATTAGAAAATATTTCCCATATGCAGATAGATTAATTTTCTTTCCGTATTTTCAATTAAACAGCCTCATTTCTTTAATTTCCTTTCAACATCATGAATAATATCTCTTGTAAAATAAATGTCTTTTTTTTACTTACAAAATAACTTGTAGTATATAACACAGGACCCTGGTCCACTATCCCTGTTGTAGCAGTCCCTAAACATCCTTCCCTTTCTCCCTCCCTGGAAAGAATTCTCTGCTTTTATTCTTTCTGTTCTCTTAGCTATGATTGTTAAAGTTAGCCGCATAATTGGCTATGGTCAATGAGTGATCAGTGTATTGATTTTCATCACCTCAGGCACCTCAGGTTCACACTGGATTTCAAAAAAACATGCTGCTGCTGCTGAACTTTTCCTATGGAGATTGAATTTTATCACTTGTAATCATTTTACTCTGCAGTGGAATGGTGTGGTATAAGAGCCTGAGGCATCAATTCTTCTGACTCCAGGAGCAATACAACGAGAAGAAGAGATCACCATCATTTATCAGTCTTAGAAGCAGCCTTGTTTTCCCCTGGATTTGGAAAGAGTCCAAATCCAGAAGTGTGGCCCAGAGAGAAACATGGCCCGAGAGCTACATTTATTTGAAATGAACCACATATTCTGTTTCTTTGGTTTTCAGTGGCCTTTTAGCATCTATTCTGAAATAATAAGACTGTTGTCCTAAATGATCTTTTTATCACCATCCTGATGAGCCTGTTTTGTGGAAAGAAACTTGCTGTGCTGTGGCGAGTTGTTTTCTATAACAATAAGCAAACAGCTGCAGAGAGCTGTTAGTATTGCTTATAATAAAGTTGAATATTTATTAGTAGCTTCTGTTTTGTCAACTTAAAATGCTAGTACACTTATTTGTTTTTTCCAGTTATCTGAGATAACACATGCTTTAGTTTTCCCTGAAAAGATCCAAAATAATTTCAGTTTGTAGAGTCTTGATTTTGTTTTCTAGACCTGTGCAAACTGTAACTGTAACTCAGTTCTTTCCAGACAGATGCACTTTCATAGACTTATCCTTAATCACCTGTAGCCCCAGGAGAACTAGCATTATGGACAATAGTTATACTTTTGGGGAATAGTGATTTTTGCAGATGTTGCTTTATTAAGGCAATATATTTATGATATGCACATATATTTTAACCCATTCCTCATCCTAATTCTTTCTATGGACAGCTTTTTATTCACAGAAAATGCATTCATTCAGTTCTCCAAAGTGAAATGTGCGTCCCTACCTAGAATACTAAACATAGTCTATTCTCCAAAGTAGACTGGGTTACTAGCACATCAGGAAAACACCAGTTTAATAACAAAAGGGAGAATAAGGTTGAAGTGAAGTTCTCTAAAGAGAAGACCTGGGATTTGAAGTGATTTGAAAGAGAAAACAGAAATTTCTTACCCATTACTGTAAGTTTTGTGCCATCGCCGAAAGTCATTTTATTGTTGATCACGGTGACAAAGTGTTGTATCATAAGCTAAGAAAAGGGATGCACTGCAGTTGACTTTAGTAAGCAGAAGCTTAAGCAATGTTTACTGTATCTGGAATCCCAAAGAACCCTCAATCTTTGTCTGAAGGATTTTGGCAGAAAAAAACAGCTTGAAATCCCATTGTATAATCTGTAGCATTTATAAAAACATTTCCCAGAGTTTTTTGATACTTATTTTTATTGTCTACATTTCACCTCAAGTTGTTTTACAACCTTTCTCTAATCTCCATGTTATCTCATTGGTATTATCTGCTATTCTCATTTTGCAGATAGAGAAACAATGCAGACGTACCCAAAGTGGCAGAGGCTGTCATTGTCTAGAAATATAATTCCTCTACAACTAGAGCTTCCTTACTGTCAGTCTTGTACTCTAAGCATTGTGAAGCCTTCCTTTCTGTAACTTGTGGAGTTAATAATACTTGCTTTGTGGTTATCATAGTCACATGCCTTTTCATATAGGTGGTTTGCCTTTGTGGCCATTTGTTTTCCCCTCAATGGCAGGCCAGCCATCTTGAATAGTCTTTCAGGATCCCATTCAATTTTCTGATAGGTTAAAAGTAATCCACACAAGGCAAGTCCAGAAGAATCAGCTGGCTGGTCTCAGGCAAACTCTTGATATCCATTAGGAAGAACTGCAGTGAGACAGCATGGAGAAAGATTAGAGAAAACCTTTGTGCTCACAGGCATGAGTGAGTCAGCGGACACTGGAGGCTTATTTAAGAGAGAAAACCCCAACACATTTTATATAGTGCCTCTGAGACATACCTGCTACATGTCAGAATTCTTTTTCTAACACTTTTATCACATTAATAAAGAACTATTTTGTGGTCTATTGCAAACAGTATCGCATTAGAAAAAAATACTAATTCTCTGCTTCACATACTCTGATAGGTTTTAGGTGCATCTGCAGTCAATCTGGTTTGCTGAAAATTATCTCAGTGTCTCAGAATCTCCTGGCTTGTTTTCCAGAGAGGGCAGGCTCAGCTCTCAGATGATGAAAGTAAATCCTAGCATACTAGGTCTGTCAAGAAAACTCAAGACAGAACATGCCCGCTGTGCTGTAGAATTCTCTGTAGCTGTCTTAACACACACTCCCACAAGGCTTATGCACCTATGGGTTTTTGTAAAGGCCTCATGGGGAATGTATCATTGTGGGTCACCTGTCCCCACAACGATACAACCTCGTACAAAAACAATCCCACCCATGGCTCCGCCCTCCCATTTTTGTCACCCAGTCACTATGAAAGATTGCCATGGGAACCACAGGCCACATCCTTCCTCTGCCATTGCTGTTTCTGTGTGATAGTCTGATTACCTCTTAGTGTATCCATTATCCCTGAATTTATAATCCCAATATTTTTTTCCTATAGACAAAAAAGTAATATATTTTTTTCTTTATTAGCTGGTTTTAAATGCAGTTATTTTTCACTTGGTACCTTCATGACAGTGTTCATGCTGCTTTCCTTCCCACTCTTTTTTTCTTCTGCCCCAGGATGATAAACATGCCTCAAGCCCACAGTAACTGGTTTGCATTGAGAGTGATCTGCTTACTACAGACTGGTGTTTCTGTTTGTAGCCTGGCTGGACTGTGAATATCCTCTGTGCTGCACTAGTCACGGTTGCTCTGAAAGGGAGGGAAGTAGAATGCTGAGCTCTTAAGTTTGTATTCCTCTGACTGCCCTGTTACAGGAAGCCGAAGTACAAGCTTCTCCCAGGTGCCTGTGACCCTGACTATGAAAAGGCTTCATCTAGGAGTAAGAGCGTGCCTTCATTTTGGAGACTGTCTGAAGGGGATGGGGACTGGCGGTGACAGGTATCTCCCTCCTTTACACATAACTAAATGGAGACACAAAACTTTTACTTTCCCCCATAGGTTTGTGCAGGTATGATGTAACTCCCAAGAGGGAAAGATCTGTGCCAGTGAGACTGTGTGTACCAGCACACACTGAGGCAATACAGGGGAAGACAGGCACGTGAACAAATCAGTTTAGGTTTGGGGCATACACAGCCCATCCTGGCCTACTTTTCTCATACAAAAGGTCAACACATAGTCAGCAACATGACCAATCACCTGCAGTAAACATGTTCATATTGCTCTTTAATGGTATCTCTTCAGTCTGTCTTGATATAAAAAAGACTGTAAGTACAGGACACAATCCTTTGAAACAAGGTAATTCTACTAGGAAAATCACAGATTATTTTCTCTTGTTTTCAGATATCACAGAAGAACCCATAATTTCTGATACAGCCTGTTCAGCTGGGAACAGCTGTAAGTGTCCCAGGGAAGGGAATGAGAAACATAGAGTAAACTGAAACATTTAGGACCAAGACATAGAACTACAGAAGGCAAGATATTGGACAGGTGATCTCAAATGCCCCTACAGTATCCTCTCTTCTACAACAGCAAAACTATGTGTTTAAGTCACTAATTGTGGGAATGACTGCAGACATTTCTCTTTGTTTGAATTGAATTCTTTTTAAAAATACATTTAGGATTTTATTTTTCTGTCTCTGCCTAAATAATAGCACCAATAGTGGGATATTACTTGCCTGTCTTGGTCTCAGTCTACCTCTGATCTCAGCACTGTTTATTCGGGGCCTAAAACTGTTCTCCTAAAATTCATTTAAGATTATTCTGTCTCCTTCTCCAGTCTACAGCTCCATTAGTGTCCTTACTGTCACTAGCAGACTCTCTCCCATATGGTGTCTTTCATTTAAAAACAAGCAAATCACCTCTGTATTAATTTTGAAGAGGTGTTTCTATGTGGTGCTAACATCTCCTCAGGGCATGTTCATAAGGCAAGTTCCAAGACATGCCAGCAGAGATCAGTCTTGTCTCACTTTACTGTTCATCTGTAACCTGTCAAAAGAAAAGGCTTTGTAGGCCATGAATTCAAATGAGTGACAGGGAGAGAAGAGAGGAAAGACAGTTTCATGATTTTTGGTTCCATGTCTCTCATAGGAGGCTTCATGGACCAAGCTGTGTAAAACTTCAGACAACAAGGGAGGGCGAGAATATGCAAGCAAGACATTTAAGGCCATATTTTCTAACAATGGTATTATTTCAGTAGGGTAATTTCACAGGAAAGTAATGATCATATCACTTATGTCAGTCTTGGATTCTTCTTTAGCGTTTACAGGAGAAGCAGGTAAAAAGAAGCAGGCAGAACTACAGAGACGCCCTGAGCTTTACAGATTTGTTTTAGGGACACTAGGAAGTTCTTTTCATAGACATTCAGTACTTTTGACCATGAACGCCTAAAATTAAGCAATGGCCCCTTTTCAGGGCATATCTGTTTACTGAAAAGATAAGATGATGGAAGGAGATGATGTGTAAAATCATCCTGGTGAACAGCAGGTTGAACACGAGACAGCAATGTGCCCTTGCTGCAAAGAAGGCAAATGGTATCCTGGGCTGCATTAGACAAAGTATTGCCAGCAGATTGAGGGAGGTGATCCTTCCCCTTTATTCAGCACTGTTAAGGCCGCACCTGGAGTACTGTGCCCAGTTCTGGGCTCTTCCCTACAAGAGAGACATGGACATATGGGAGAGTGTTCAACAAAGGGCCACAAAGATGATTAAGGGACTGGAACACCTCACATAGGAGGAGAGGCTGAGAGATCTGGGACTGTTTAGCCTAAAGAGAGAAGGCTCAGGAGGGATCTGATTAATGTATGTAAGCATCTGAAAGGAGGGTGCAAAGAGGATGGAGGCAGGCTCTTTTCAGTGGTGCCCAGTGACAGGCCCAGAGGCAATGGGCACAAACTAAGAAGCAGCAGGTTCCTTCTGAACTCAAGGAAACACTTTTTTACTGTAAGGATGATTGAGCACTTGAATAGGTTCCCTAGGGAGGTTGTAGAATCTCTATGCTTAGAGATGTTCAAAAACAGCCTAGGCACAGTCCTGGGCCACTCGCTCTAGGTGGCCCTGCTTGAGCAGGAGGTTTGGACAAGATGACCTTCAGAGGCTCCTTCCAACCTCAACTGTTCTGTGATTCTGTGATTCTATGAGTCTGCGAAACCCTCCCAGTAGTTGCAGGATGACCACATCACATGGTATAGCATCATTATCTGCATAGAGATATGACTTTACACATCCTCTCCTTCCATCATCTTATAAGTAGCCAGTATGACCTCTAGACTGCAGGTAGGCTATTATTGACAAACTGCTCTTCATTATGAATATATAGCTGTTTACACAGGTGTGCCTGAGATGTCACTGATGAGCATCTAAAACAAGTCCCTTTGACTATGGTTTCTGTAGCTACAGCTCCCCTGCCACCTTCTACAGGAGGAGACGAAGGAGAATAAATATAAGGACAGGGAGTGCAAGAAGGAGGAGAGTAGCTGTTTCATGAGAAAATTCTTAGAATAGCTGCTTTTTGTGCAGTGCCACTTCAAGCTGGCAAAAGAAGTACTTCATAGGAGAAAATTGTACCTCAGAGCTGGAATAGGGAACTGTGACTGCAGGACTTCAAGATGGCAATGACCACTAAAGATCTCTCTGGTTTTCTGCTACTGCCTGGAAATTGCACAGCTGTGACCAGTCAATAGCCTGCTCATTAATCTCCTAACATTGAAGGCTACTGATAAGTTTGTTTTCACAGGGCCTTAAAATTGTGTTTGCCACTCTAAACTAAAAATGCTCAAAAGTTGGGAAATAGAAAGGGATCCTTCCTCTGTTATGTTCCCAGAGCTGATAAAGCTGGTTTTCAGTGTTTGTGCAGGAGGTCTGAGCTAGGACTGTAACATTATGATTTTCAGGAACTGGTAATTTATTAAAAGAGAATTAAAAAAAATCACCCAGAAGTCACTCCCAAAGTTACCACCATGGTGTTTATATTCCTTATTTTTTTCCAGCATAAACTACTTTTCCTAAAACTTTCACAGGGCATTTGGCTCACCAGTAATAATTCCAGACAGCAACAGAGTGAATGTGTTTGGTACCTGTTAAAGATGATCTCTATATAAGAAGATCAGAGGCTGAAGAGGATAAGGAACTCAATGTGTCTCTGCTATGTGAGAGACAATGCTTTCCCAGTGCTTCCCTGCTGTATGTCCATAGCCTGATATGAACAGTGAGTAGATCACGGACCTGAGAGTGTTCTGAGGAGCAGATGAGTGCTCCCTGGGAGCAAGGAGTGGTGTATTATACTTGTTACTGAGCAGCTCCTGGAGTCAGAAGAATGTTGGATATCAGGGTGTGCAAGGAGTGGTGTGTGAAGCTGAATCTTTCAGAAATGTCTTTGGAGGACTGGAGTAAGTCTGGGATGCAACTAGATTTAGCTTCTTCAGAGCCTCCACTATGCCCAGGGTGAGACTACAATGAACACGAGTTTCTGTCATGCATCCAGATTTCCCTAGCCAAAACCAGTTTAGCTTCTTTAGAACAGAGCCTGGAAGCAAAGTAACATTTATGTAGCATGGTTGATCAGGAGACTAGGACCCTGGCATGAAATCAACTGATCCATCCTGGCAGTACAAAAGTCTCCTAGCAATTTTGGTGAAATGGAGTGTGAGGATCTTTTACAGGACATGGTCCCAGGTGATTCCCGCTCCTTGCTCTCAGCAGCTATTCTTATCACCTCCACTCCTTTTTTTGCTGTAATCAAATAGTATGTTTCACTTCAGCATATCCATTTTTGTCACATCAGTGAGCAGCATAGTACATTTGCTCCCTGTGATATGTGCTTCATATGCTATGTCTTCCATATGAGCCTATGAGATAAACAACTGGTCTGTGCTCAGTGATATGCAGATTGTCAAGGACATGACCTAAAAACAGAAGCCCAAAATACACAAGTGCATAGCCATACTTTCTTAAAGATACATTTTGCTCTTTTATGTGCCGCTTCCCTTTCTTTGAATTAAAGGGAAGTCCTAGGTTATGCAATAAAAACAGGAGCAGAGACAGGCAATGGTATGTGAGGAAACCCTAATAATACCCTGCCCTCGCTTTTCCCAGGCCCATTACAGAAGAGCTATTGGTTCATCAAAAGCTCATCTCTGCAAGCAATGAAGACAGAGGCACAATGGGAGGCAATTTCTGCCTTCAGCTGTCCCTCACAAGGGGAGCACCAGGTGACAGCAGCTTTTTGTGGTTTCCTTTCTCTGCCCATGCGGTTTTGCCTTGAAGAGATACCTTGGTCCAGCTCAGAACTGTAAGAATTTCTGTGGCAAGGAAGAGAGGGATCCTGCAATTAAGCAATGTGTGGAGCAGGTAAATATAAGTGCTGCAGGGCACACTGTTGCTTGTAAAGCTGCCAAGGGGCTGTACCTTCCACAATGGAAGGTATCTCTGGTCCCCTGGGTATGTTTCCTCCCATCTGTACTGGTGCCACCCTCCTATGTCCATAATCAGAGGCTAGGCTCTCCTCCCACACCAATCAATCTCTCATTAGGCACCTCTGTCTTTGGGTGGATCATCAGTATGTGGAAGAACCTTGAATTCCCCTTCTGCTTTGTACTCTTTTCTTGGTGCTATGGTGGGGTCCATGGGGAACTAGTAACCCAGAACATGGCTGTGCTTCTGTGGCACCAATCCTAAGAAGTATCTGTTGCCTTTCACTAACCACATCAGCGGTGCCTCAATTCTTAGTGCTGATGTATGGGTTTGTATTTCTGAAGGCTTTTTGTCTTTGAAGCTAGATGCTGCTACACTGCTTTGTCTGTCCCTCTTCCCTCCAGAAAGTCCTGGCTCTATTCCCCCACTTCTTCCTTGTCTTTCTTTGCTCTTCCTCTGCCCCTCTCCAATCTGTCTCACTCACATTTTTCAGAGATTCCATCTCTCACTCAAGCAAGGCGGGGATTTTATCTTAGTGCTCAACCCCCTCGCTGTACTGTGTGATCACTCGCAGCACAGAAATACGTGGCTGCATCCTTGGATGTTACATTCTTGATTGTCATCACAGAGTGATATTTATTGGCTCTGCTTATCTCAAACTTGTCCTCACTGTAACCTTCCTCATAAGAGTTCTGCATCCATGTAGAAGTACTGGCTACTAACTTCAGACCATTTCTTAGAGGCTGCTGGTACCAGAACATATAGGTAAGTGTGCTATAATTCTGGTAGCAAAAGATGTGCACATTCTCTCCAGCTCTCTTAAAGGTGTCTTCTGGCCACTGCGTGATGAAGCTTCTGACCCCAGCACCTGCATGAGTGAGAGAGAAAAAGAGAAAGGGAGGAGAAGTTGTTCAGATGATGGCCAAAAAGGGTCCTTTACCTCACACCAGCCCTGCATGGCCTGGATGAGAGCTGTGCTGCAGATGGATCTGTTGTCTCTCACCATGTAAAAGAGCAAGCAAAACAGTCAGCATGGCCCATCAGATGTCTCAGAACAGTGTGTTACTGCTCATTGTGAGTTAAGACAGAAAAGGCTAGAGAGACAGATGCCCCTCCCCTTGTTCTGTTTTTTCCATTGAGCTAGGGCAGAGAAGAGAGAAGGGACAGTCCACCTTTGATACCCTCTTTAGTGAGCCATTAAAAGCAAAACCGAGTATTCATGTGGCTGTAAGTTTTGCTTTAGTCTTTCCACAAGACAGGGAGTGTTCTGAGCTCCTGACAAAAATGTGGGATTGCTTGCAGACCAGTAAGTTGCTGGCTGAATGTTGTACTGTCTGTCATTCCATCATCATGCATGTCTTGGTATTGGATGTCAGCCATGAATCTGGGAATATTGGCCAGGTTTTGATTTTTTGACTCATTTATACCTGTGGATATAACTTGGGCCATCTTTCCAGAAGGGTTTATTCCAGTAAATGTAAAAATATATTGTTTCATTCTGCAGAGTTGTTCTTAATGTCTGAGAGATGATACCTCACAACTCAGAACTTATGTTAGACAGAAGCAAAGATAATAGACCAAGATAGCGGAGGCACAAAAATCGTGTTTAATCACATCTTAATTTTTTCAGTTTTCCAGTCAGGGAAGCATATTCCCTGCAGTTTAATCTTTCTGGGAGCTCTAATTCACCTCCTAATTACAAAAAGCAAGGCATCTCTGCCAGCCTTTTTTTCTGAAAGCAAATCTGTGGTTAGACATTAGCCTCATGAACAGTCTGTTTTTTCTAGTCTGCCAAGTACATTCTAGTTAGCCTTGTCTTAACCTATACCACTCTCCATTCTTTTCTGAATATGTAAGATTAAAAAAACTTACATTATTGTAGCTGAATATACATATTTAGTTTCAATGATCTTCTTCAGTAATCCTGATATTGCATCTTCCAAACAATAAGCAATATTACTGAGGTTTTCTCTTTTTCTTCTTCCCATTTTGTTGATGTCCCTTTCCCATATTTGCCTGAAGCTCTAGAGAGAGTCATATCTTCCCTTGACCTTTATATATTTGTAGAAAAGGCATGTTCTGTCTGTGAGCCTGGAGATATAGTACTTTCTCTGGGCCTAAGGCTGAGTTCCTAGGGTCATACCAGGATTCAGAGAAGGGTGAATCTCAGAAATTTTGGTAGTGAATGTTCCCTGTCTCGCTTTTTTAGTCATGCTTTTTTAAGAAGTTAACAGAAATTATGTGAGAAGCTATAGCTTCTTCCCAGAAAGGAAAGAAAATATATTCTATATGATGTATAAAAGTTTTGTATGATCTCCAGTGTCATGGACACTTAGCATATGAGAATTATTGTTTTGACCATGGCTCCTGTTCAGTCCCTGCCAGTTCTTGCCACCGCAGGTTTTCTCAGGAGAAATTATTCCTTACCCATGCTCCAGTGATGCTGAGCCCTGTACTGGATGTGTTAAAGTTTCAGTGACTTGTCAAGTAATTGTAGACAGTACAGAATATTTTTGTTAATTACCTTCCATATCTTTCACATTTTTTCTTTGAATTTTTGTGCTGCTTTCAAAGTCAACACAGGAGTAAGCAAATGAATTTGACCAAATTTAATATGCCTTTATATTCTTTTATGGTTTTGACACAGATTATCCGTTGATGCATATTTTTAGCATTTACTCACCATAACCTATTCTTTTTTTTCTTTCATGGAAGCCTTGCCTTGATTTTGCTTGTTCTCCATCTGAATTTATTGACATTTTGCCCCTTCACCTTATCGCTAAGATGATACACCTTGAGACACTTCCATGGGTCATATTGAGACAGTTCCATGGGACACTTCTGCTTTGATGAATGTCCTAAAATGACCCCTACATGTCTTGTGTATGGAGACACTACAGGATTTTTAGATTGATTATTATCTGTCATGCCAGACCTTAAAAACCTTTTCTTCTGGTGGTAATCAGACCCCAAGTCCTGGAGGGAGAAACTATTTCAGAAACTTGATGGGAAATGAAACAAACTATGGAGACTGTGGGAATTAATACTAAGATTATGCTGTGTAAGAACTCTGAGACAAAGCAAAATGATTTCAGTCAGCTGGGCTGTACGTTCTTCTCTAGTCACATGTGTTAGAATTTATTGCTCATTCCAGGATGAAGATTTTTATTCAGAGTAACTTTTCTGTCTCGGGAAACAAAAAATGACTGCACACTCTCTGAAAGAAGGAAGTATCTGGAAGATGTAACTCAGGACCTCTAGTGTGTCTCTCAGGAATTGCGTAACATGTTGCTGCCTTCTGAAGAGTAGCTAGATTGACAGCCCTTTTGTTTTTCAGTTCAAAACGTCTAATTCTTTCAGTCTATTTTCTTTTAAGATTAAAGAAGAAACAACGGAAAACAAAAAAGTACCAAGATAAAGGCAGGTATGGTCGAGCTTCCCAAATCAGACCCTGAACTACTGGATATGGGGAAGAACAGATGTAGGAAAACAGAGGAATAAAGTCATAGGTAAACAGATTGCTGGTAAGTATGCTTATCTGGTTATGCCTTCTGCCTGCTTAGCTCAGTGTATCCATGTCTTATTAAATTCCATTTCTAAGTATCTCCCTGAGGGAGGGACTGTCTAGTCTGTGTGCATATGTTTTGTGTATGGAGGCCTAAGTGCTAGGAACTGGAGTCAGACCGCAGGTACCAGCAACTGGAGAGACAAGAGTGAGTGAACTTAAGCACCAAAAACTGGAGTAGGGCCACAGGTAAGAGTGGCTGTGTGTTCGTCATGCCAGCACCTGGGGCAAGGGAGGGTATGCAGCGTGTGTGATCAGTAGTGAACAGGAAGTCAGACTATCTGGCAAGTAAGTGAAGTGACCTGGGTTCAAGGGGTGTCTGTGTGTCTCTAATGGCAAGACCAGTGAGAGGTGGCAACCAGAGGGAGCAAGGGAGTCACAGACACCTATTGAAGAGGGGGGGATGTGTGTGTGTGGGGATATGTCTGTGCGTATCAGCAATTGGAGTGGGGCTGCAGGACTTGGGGGCTCATAGATCCAGGTGCCAGCAAATGTGGCGACTGGGATCTAGGGATGCCAGCTGTGTTCCTAAGCACAGCTATGGAAAGGATGCACATTGTTCATATGTATACATATATTTCCCACTATTGAACCCTCATCCAGTTCAGCCAGAGGGGGACACAAGATGAGGCCATTTGTGCTGTTTCTGTTTGTGTGGCCTCCCTTTTCTTTCCCAAAATCTCCTTCCTGTATTCTCACAGCAAATAGGCAGTTTCTAGGCTTGCAGATGTTAAAATTGCCCAGTGGTGACCCAGTTTACACAGGCTTGGGGTGCACAGACCCTTCAGGGGAGGTTTTTCTGGCTGCTCTCTACAGATCAAGTGCTGAATGAGGTGGATTAAATAAATACTTTAAAATCTGATCTCCTCCATCTGCTATGTCCTTGCAGAGCTCTTCCTTTCCTTTCTGGTCCAGCCATTTGCTAAGATTCCTGGGACACAGTCTGTTTCCCACCTCAAAGGCTGAGGCAGTATCCACTTCTGGCTCCATGTGGAACCACTGTTCTTCTCATGAGTTTCCTACCCTTCTCCCACGTACAATGGTCTCCCTAACTTTGTTATTCCCCCAGTGCTTCTGGCCCACAGTCTTCCAGAACGCCTCCCTAGTTCCTCAGCTCAGGCACTCTGAAAGAAGGCATAACTTTCCTTCTTCCCAAAAAGAGAACTTAACAAAAAAGAGAATAGCAGCAGGATGAACATAAACATGCAGCTAGCGCTGCTGCTGGCCCTGCCCCTCCCCTCCCTTCCACTCCTTATCCTTCCATTCTTAATAGATCATCGTCCATGCTTTACGCTATGAGATCACTGGCCTTTTCCCCATCTGCTTGCTAATGGTTTCCTTTACCTACCAGCTAGTCAGTGTTACCTGCTAGGTCCTGGTGGACCCTGTGTCATGGTGGGAAGTGCACGGTGCACATTTGTGTGGGCTGGGAAATGGAAAATGGCCAATGCAGTTGGGAGTGCCAGCAGAATTTTAATTTGCTGGGGGGAAGCCAGGGGTGAGCAAGAGGGGAAGGAAGCCCTGGTAGTGAAGAAATTGGAGAGAACATGAGGGCTCTGCCGAGTTGGAGGCTGACGTTATAGCAGAATGTAAGAAAGAACACGTAAGGGATTTGTTGAAACCGCTAGAACAGTGGCCTCCAAGCAGTTTGGATCACGCACGCCTATTGGTAAAACATTTTTGAGGATGCACCCCCAGTCCAGGTGTATTTAGTGACTGATAATTATATACATATAGTACTGAAGTTCTAATGTTTTCTTCCCACACCCCAGTGCATCGTCTTGCGCACCCCCAGGGCTGCATGCACTCCACTCTGGAGACCGCTGCACTGGAACATGGTAAACCGGGAGCCTGTCTCTGACCGTCGACTACAGATGCAAAGAGCAGAAGATGCAAAACCCTTCCGCACACCCTCCCCTGGCCTCTAGCAACTGGGGACTTGATGTTCCTAGGTCAGACGGGATGTCTTTCAACCAGCTCCCCCCAGGCAGGAGAGACTTGGGAAGAGAGAATCAGCGGTCCCTCCCCCAGCGAGCTCTGTGAGATGTACGAGGACTAGCCGCAGAAACTCCTCCGCTTTATGCTCCTGGGAAGCTTTATCTCCATCAGCCCACGGTCTCACCAGGTTTCCCTTTCCCAGGATCTTGCATCAGCCTGGACAAATGTATTTACTTGATCTGAGTCCAGTGATGATACAGCTGACTGAAATACTTGCACTAGGAACATGGATTTCTAGAAATGCAGGCTGCCATTGCTTGTCTATTGATAATATCTAACAGAGCTGCCAATTCACCAATTGGATTCACCAGTCGTCCTCCTTCCTGTGGCCCTGGAGCCGCCAGCACTCTGCTGCAGCATCACTGCATTAAATGAGAGACCTGTTTGCAGCTGGAGATGTACCCCCGGAGTGTATTTTTTTGCAAGACCCTGAAAAACCCCCTACAATAGGTCTGTGGAATGTTCAGCAGCATTGGGCAGAAGAAGGTATTTACATTTCAAGTAGGGATTTGTCATCTTAGAGAAAGGAAGGAGGGGCGGGAGGAGGTGTTCCAGTTTCAACCTGAATGCAAAGGAGTCTGTTCATCCTTCACAGCTCTCACTGAAAGGCCTGAAGGGCTGTTCTGAAGCAGTCTGTCTGTGGGATGACCTCTGAGTTGTGCATCACAAACACCTCATTTGCCTCCGTTTGAGATCAGTTTGCTCCATGAGCTGCCCTGCTGGCACGCACCCTGCAGTTCTGGGATTCACGGGAGCCTCTAGAAGGGACCCCTGAGAGGCAGTTTGGAGAATGGGAGGAACCTGGGTGAGGTACGTTCACTAGATGCCTGCCGTCAAGGACTTAGGAACGCAAGAACCACAGGAGCTACAACCCAGGAGCTTTGCTGTGAGCTCTGGCAGTAGCCTGGGAAGAGGTCAGTAGTGTCCTCTTGTTGATCTAAGCAAGTAGCACAGAGAGTCTCAGAGAGACCTTGTTCTTCAAAGAGATTACCAGCCAGCCCTATAGGATGCCTTTCCTGCTCTTAAGAATAACCGATCAGTAAAAGATCAGAGTAGATTAAATAAGTAACAAGGGAAAACAAAAGATAAGTAACAGGATAGAGGCAGGTACGGTCAAGCTTCCCAATTCAGACGCCGAATTACTGGATTTTCCTGAAATTTGGGTGGATACCAACACAAATATTAAAGCTTGTGAACAGAAGGAAAAGGAAGCTGTCCTTCATAGCCTAAGTGTTACCTAATAGGTTATTAGAGCTTTGTCTCAGGAGAAATATTGTTCTCAAGTATCTGATGACAGCCTGCCTCTATGCCAATGGCATGTTTAGGGCAAAGAAATTATAAATCCTTGGAGGAGTCCCTGGTCTTGGACTTGTCCTTTAACATGAAGGAGACTTCCCATCTGGACAGTGCCACGGTGTGTGCCAGTCCTCCAGGGCTCTCAAAAAATGCTCAAGAAAAAGAAGAGGAAGATTATTCCTGCTTAGTCTCTCATGCCATTTCAGCATCTCAAAGCATAGGGCTTCTGTTTACAGTCACTTGAGGTTATCCCACGTCTTGCAGGAGCTAACATGATGAAGTTGGAAGCTGCTTGAGAAACGATTATTCCTCAAACGCATTAAGCGCTAGCAAACCCAGCATAATGACAGAAGTTGGCACTCCTTCAGAGAAGGATTTGAGAAGATCTCTTTATTTGTGTTCACAGGATTTTTGTTTGTACGCATTACATCCATAAACATCGATGTTATACTGAAATTCGTCTGCTGCAAGAAGCATCTTACAGTCCATTACCTCCAATAGTCAGCTTCCGGTAAAAATATGCACTTTTAAGAATGACACCATGAGCACAGAGGAATCTCCAAGGGGTTTGAGGGTTGCTCTCAACAGGTGCTGCGTACAAGACTGAGACAGGCAAACACCTACACATCTTGCAAAGCCCAAATGTATTTTTAAACGGAAGGCTGCCCTCTGAAATAATGTAAAATACCTCGCTGTCTTAGGAAAGGTTTATGATTAACCGATACATTATTTGTACTTTCTACCAGTGGCTGGTAAAGCCCACTTTTGGATCTTCAAATTTTCCACTGTGTACTTTTTGTCTGGAGAAAACCTTGGACTAGAGATAAGGCCATTTCAAGAAATGTATTTCTAGCAGCTCACGCTTCCAGTCCCCCAGCCTGGGCTTGAGGCTGTGTCAAGATCATGAAATACATACTGTTTCTCACCTTTGTTGGTGTGGCTGGTGAGTACATTTCTTCCTTCTATTTGTGTACTTTGTAAGGAAGCTCGTTTTCTGAGCAAATTTGCAAGGTAGTCTGTTGGGGGAAAGTGAAGTCCAGTTTCAACTAGCAAAAGTTCTAAGGCAGAGCACTGCAACTTCTTTTGACTGCTGCCTGGTCATAATTGCTTGTGTCACAAAATGCCTTCATAGCAGCTCTTGAGCCAGGAACACTGACATGTGTCCATAGCTTCAAAAAAAGCCTTAAGGGCTGTGAAGTCTAAAGATAACACCTCTGGCCCAGGAAGTCCCAAAGCTGCTGTACATTTTTGGACTATGGGTGAGTGCTACCGTGAGTTTTTATAGGAGAGCCACAAGTGAGATGCTTCCGTCGGTCAGAGGGGCACAAGATTCTTTATGCCACATGTTGACATATGCCACTTCTTATCTCCCAGTTGCCTTCCCCCTCAACGCTGATGATGACGACGACAAGATTGTGGGAGGCTACACCTGTGCAGCGAACTCTGTCCCCTATCAGGTGTCCCTAAATTCTGGGTATCACTTCTGTGGAGGCTCCCTCATCAACAGCCAGTGGGTCCTGTCAGCTGCTCACTGCTACAAGTCGTGAGTGGAAAACATATGTTCTTCCGTAACCTACTTCTTTCTTCCAGTTTGCTTCTAGCAGGGATTCTGAGCTGTGGGATCCAAATCCGTAAGTGGCTCCGTTCTGACAGGACACAAGCAAGGAATGGGTGGCTCATTCAGGAAGCTGGGCTGAGGCATCATAAGGGGTTTTCCACTTGTGCCAATGCTTCTGCGAATGCAGAGCAGTGTCTGAAAGGACAGCGTGATAATCTAGCAAGGAGTTATGGGCTGTGATTTCTTATAAATTGCATTAATCTCGCTACAACTTAGTCACTGGAAAACAGGGAGAGGAGCGAGGTCAGGGTGATTGCAGCTTGCCTTTCTCCAGACTGTTTCTAGAAAGCACTGTTATCCATTCAGCTTGTCCCAGCTCAAGAAAATAAGCCTGCAGAAATTCACCACCACCTGCACTGGGAGTGGGTAAGATGTCAGTGTAGATCCGTGGGGCTTATTGCAGGGCAAGAAAGACAACCTGCATGGAAACAGCTACTACCATAGCGATGTTGAAGCGAGTGCATACAGTGACAGGGAGGTTCCTCATAACCTCTCGGTAGCAGTAAAGTCTGTGCCATTCCTTCTCTTTTCCAGTCGCATCCAAGTGCAGCTCGGGAAGCATAACCTGGCACTCACAGAGTCGTCACAGCAGTTGATTAATTCAGCTGAAGTCATCCGCCACCCTGGCTACAGCTCCAGAACACTGGACAATGACATCATGCTCATCAAGCTTGCCAAACCAGCCCGGCTCAACCGAGCTGTCCAAACAATTCCTCTGCCTACCAGCTGTGTGACCCCAGGCACCACATGCCTAATCTCTGGCTGGGGCAACACACTCAGCAGCATCAGTGAGTACTCTGTGGGAACGTACAGCATCACGAGGGCCCGGGAGACACTCTGAGACCTCACAATTAACTCCAAACAGTACAGGGTAAAGCAGAGAGAAGCGCTGTGGGACAGGCCTTTTGGAGTGACCGGTCTCTGGCAGACGGTAACCATTCCGCTGCTTCAAAGGCAAGCCTTTATAAGGTGCTTCCTCTTGTTCTGTCTCACGAACGTGGAATCACTTCAGTCATCCATGTGCCGCTCGCCAGGATGTTCACGCTGCCATAAATTTTGTGGTCTGGCGCTACCAGCTGTGCCCCAGCTGGTAGCATTGTCGAGCACTAGCGATGTAACTAATGTCAATGGAGTTGTCAGTGCTCTGAGAACAAGATCAAAATCTGTGACTGTGGATCTAAGAGATCCATTCTCTTCCATTGACGGTCAGAGGTGTGGATGGTGGCTGGTGTCTAGTCCGCTGAGGACAACTAAACCTGCACCAGAGGAGAGGATGGTTTTCCCGAGGCTCAGGTTTCCTCCAGCATACGTGCTATCAGAGTAGCTCTTAGCTCCACACTTGCCAACTGATGATTGGTATCAGAAGAATTAACGTGGCTGCAGTGTAGAACGGGGGACCCATGGGTAGAATCTGTTCCGTCTAAAGAAAAGGAATCCATGCTGCAATTACCGTTCAGAGGAAAAATGACGCCTGCTAAAAGAGGATGTTCAGGGATTACGTTTCTGCTAGGAAAGATCTTCTCCGGGCTCTGGAACGAACTCAGAGGTGTCCTCAACCATCTCTCCCTCTTTTCTTGTAGATCCGTATCCAGATACCTTGCAGTGCCTGAAGGCTCCTGTACTCACCTCAAGCGAGTGCACCGAAGCCTACCCTGGGCAAATTACCAAGAACATGATATGTGTAGGATTCATGGAGGGAGGGAAAGACTCCTGCCAGGTAAAACATCTGCCTCTCCTTTCCCATGTTTCTCTCCTGCCTGTTGCTAGTAGAAGAGGCCATCATAGTAGAGAATCTGCGGTATTCACTGCACTGGCACGTCCGAAAGCTCTTTTCTTGAGCAACAGTGGAGGCTTAGGGGGAGAGTTGCTTATTGAGCGAGGCTAGGTTTTTTCCACTCAGTTAGTCATTGTCCCTTTTTTGAGGCAGCGAAGACCTCTGCCCTAACTCTCCACAAGCAGACTATGCCACCTCCTGCGCCTTAGGCTATTTAAGACGGAGGAGTGCTGCACCAGAGAGTCAGTAGTAATGACGGTGACTTCAGAGCTTCGGGCACAAATGTTAGTTTTGGACTGACGGAGAATGAAATAGCCAGCATGCCAAGATCCAGGCAGCCTGGAAAATGAACACACCTGACAATTGCTCTGCATTTTACATGCACCTAGCTCCGTGGCAATATTTGGCAGAATAATGGTTAAGACACACCTATCCTAAGCGTCTGCCAAGGCCTGCGTCCCTCAGAACCAGGCAGCTTACTCATCCTTAGCTGCGGTGCCCTTGGAGCTAAAGTAAGGCACAGTAGCATCAGGTGTAGAGCGGTAATCAGAAATGACCTTTGTAGAACTTCCGTGTAGAAAAAGGCCAGTGGAGCTCCCTGGAATGTTCTGGGATCTCTGGGATCTCTGGCTCATCACCTAGGCGGACACCATTTGCTGAATATCCGTATCCTTTATGTGCGCAGGGAGATTCCGGCGGCCCAGTAGTCTGCAACGGGGAGCTCCAGGGCATTGTGTCCTGGGGTATTGGATGTGCGCAGAAAGGCTATCCCGGGGTTTACACTAAGGTTTGCAATTATGTCTCCTGGATTGAAGAAACCATGTCTGCCAACTGAGACACTCTTGTTCTGCGTGACCTGCTGCTTCTCCTCATCTTCTTCTTCTGTTTTGGGACTGGACATACAAAAAATATCAAAAAGTAAAGGCTTTCAGGCACCCCTTCTTTGTGCACCGTTTCTCTGGGTACTTCCCTAGGCTATGGTATGGAGGACAGAGGCAGGGAATGTCACCCTGCGGAAGACATTTACTCTTTTCAGCACCTCTCAACTAGCAGGATCTCGGAACATTTTGCAGCAACTTTTTTGCTCAGGTAACTGGTCCTGCTGGGCTTGCTTCGTTTTCCTGGAAGAGTCAAAAGGACAGAGGTGTTCCTGGGTTCTGGTTTTCACTTCTCCTAACCCCAGCTGGCACTGGGACAGAGAGTCCATGAAAAAGTTGGCTGCCAAAGTTGCCAAGGGGCTGTGTAGCTGTCTCCTAGAGAAGAGAAGGGAAATAGAGAATTTGAGTGAAAGAAAAGGATAGAAAAAGCAGCGAGTAGGTGAAACGGGGAGAAATGTAAAAGAAATCGGACACTGGAGGAAAGGGAGGGAGAGAAGGAGAGCAGGGCATGAAGGAACAAGTGCCATTTGCCTACCGAGAGGTTTGTGCCCGGCTCTCTCAGATGCTTAGTCGCTGAGGTATTTCTTAGGAGAGTGATAGGTGCCTGAGTCATTGGGATAGGCGCAATATAGGAAGAGGATCAGACGGTAGCTTTGTGTCCCATTGCTCTGGAAGCACTTGCTGAATTCCTTCTCGGCATCTGCCCTTGTCCAGAAGAAGCCCTGAGCTGTAGCCTGGCATCCTTCCCTTCAGCCTGTTTTCACCTGGAGACAGAGTTCTCACCCGGGAGCAGCTGAAAGTCACAGGCCCCTGACCTGTGATTCCCTCACCCTGTCTTCCTCTTCAGAGTTTCCGTGTGCTGTGACTCACAGAATCATAGAATCGTTTGGGTTGGAAGGGACCTTTAAAGGTTGTCTAGTCCAACCGCCACCCTCCCCCGCAATGAGCAGGGACATCTTTAATGAGATGAGGCTGGTCAGAGCCCCGACCAACCTGACCTTGAATGTTTGCAGGGATGGGGCATCTCCCGCTTCTCTGGGCAAGCTGTTCCAGTGTTCCACCACCCTCATTGTAAAAAATGGCTTCCTTGTCTCCAGTCTAAATCTACCCTCGTTTAGTCTAAAACCATTACCCCTTGTCCCCGTTGCTGGGGGAGGAGTGGCTGGAGAGCTGTCTGGCGGAAAAGGACGTGGGGGTGTTGGTTGACAGCCGCCTGAACATGAGCCAGCAGTGTGCTCAGGTGGCCAAGAGGGCCAATGGCATCCTGGCCTGGATCAAGAATAGTGTGGCCAGCAGGACCAGGGAGGTGAGAGTGCCCCTGTAGTTGGCACTGGTGAGGCCGCACCTCGAGTCCTGTGTTCAGTTTTGGGCCCCTCACTACAAGAAGGACATGGAGGTGCTGGAGCGTGTCCAGAGGAGGGCAACGAAGCTGGCGAAGGGTGTGGAGCACACGTCTTATGAGGAGCGGCTGAGGGAAGTGGGGTTGTTTAGCCTGGAGAAGAGGAGGCTGAGGGGAGACCTTATTGCTCTCTCCAACTACCTGAAAGGAGGTTGTAGCGAGGTGGGGGTCGGTCTCTTCTCCCTAGTAACGAGTGATAGGATGAGAGGAAACGGCCTCAAGCTGCGCCAGGGGAGGTTTAGGTTGGACATTAGGAAAAACTTCTTCACCGAGAGGGTGGTCAAGCATTGGAACAGGCTGCCCAGGGAAGTGGTTGAGTCTCCATCCCTGGAGGTATTTAAAGAACGGATAGATACGGTGCTTGAAGACACGGTATAGATGGACTTGGCAGTGAGAGGTTAATGGTTGGACTCGATGATCTTAAGGGTCTTTTCCAACCTGGACGATTCTATGATTCTATGATTCTATCACAACAGGCCCTGCTAAAAAGTTTGTCGCCATCTTTTTTATAAGCCCCCTTGGAACCCAGATTTCACATTCTCTTTGTGCTGAGGAGCGAACAAACTTGTGCCTTCCTCCCCCCAGGCTGAGAGCTCTGGATAGGATCATGAAGTGGGGCTAGGGCTTCTCCACCAAGCCCAGGTGAACACACACACATGGCCCAGGGCAGGATCATGGGATCTTCCCAGGGGGATTATGGGATTAATCCCCAAGTGGATTATGACCTCTCCTCCTCTGGGGAAGCTATCTGTGCCCTAAAACCGGGTGACATGAGTGCAGAGCAGTCAGTTCGCAGGCTGGACCTGTGTGGGCAGAGGTTTGGGCTGATAGCTGAACATTGGCCCTGCGCAGGGGTCTCGAGTGGCCCCTGCTTCACACTGGGCAAAGGGCGACATCCACTTGCCTTCCCAGGGCAAAGGCAGGTTCAACGGCAGCATGGTGGTCAACAAGGCTTTGAATGGCCAGGATGCAAGTGGCACGTGGGAGAGACCCCCGGCCTTGGTTCCTCCTCCTGCCCCAAGGGGCACAGAGGGGGCACCCATCCCATCCTGAGCTAAGGAGAGAGGGAAGAGGGGGTGCGGGCAGCCAGGCTGGGTTGGTCTGGTCCAGAGAGGTCCAAGTAGAGTGGAGTGCAGCCCCAGTGGCTGAAAGGGAGCTGAGCTCTTGTGTGTGGTGGAGTAAGGAGCACTGGACGTAAGTCCAGGCTTGAGGACACTCACATTGGACAAATCCTGGGGCCCTGATCTAAGACTGGAATCCTGCGTGATGGGACCCCACTAGGATAATCTCTTTGAAATCACAGGGGGTTTTTAAGAACCCCAGAACTGGTTTCAGCAAAGGTGTTCACCTCTAACACCTGAACCATGACATGGTCTGCGTAGGGAAAAGGGAGAGCGGGCACCTTCCTTCCACAGAGAGTAACTTTCTATCCCCTTCTTCCCGTCACCAGACGGGGTTAACACACCTTTGTCTGTCTTGGCAGGACTGCAGTGGAGAACCAGCAGTCTCGGTGAGTAAGACAAAGACCCTCTCATCCCAACATTCCCCCAGTCTTCTTGAAAGCTGTACTGCCCTGGGGAATGCACCAAAAGCTCACAGAGGTACTTGGCGAGGGCGGGATCCAAGGGTTTCCAGTCTGCCCTCCGCTCAGGTAAGGGCTGGCTCTAGAACTGGAGCAGGTCTCCCCAGGCCTGGACCAGGGCAGTCTGGAAAGTTTCCCCAGATGCAAACCACTCCTTTGAAGACCAGGCCCTGTCCCAGGGCTGCCTCGCTCCTCTGGCAAAGGGTTTGTCCCTCTGCCTCAGCAGAATTTCCCCGTCCCAGCTTGTGCCCATCACCTTTCAGTCCTTTCCTGGGCACCTCCAAGAAGAGTCTGTCTCTAACGCGTCCTCAGCTCCCTCCGGGGAATGAGAGGCTGCAGGTAATGCTCCCCTGCCTTCTCGTCTTCTGGCCGGACAAACCCACAACCCTCAGCCTCTCCCCACCTGCCCTGTGCTCCAGTGCTCACCGTCTCCAAGAGCCCGCTCCCAGACATCCCCCTTGTCCTGGGGACACGAGTTGGCTCCAGTCCACCGCTGTGGCCTCCCCCGTGTGGAGCAGGGTGGGAGAATGATGCCCCTCCTGGCCCTGACACCTCCATTCTGCCTAGCAGAGCCAAAGGTATGGTGGGTTGTTGCCACAGAGCACCTTGTGGCTCCTCACCTACAGGACCGTGCTCCGTCCCTGCGTACCTTTGAGACTTGACCTACATCGCAGACCTCGGTGTTTGGGTCACAGGGCAGTGGCACGACTCGGAGAGCCTGATGCACAGCAGCGTGCCCATTCCCTGGCGACTGGTGCAGACAAGGAACCAGCGCGCACACAGAAGTGCTCGGTGGCATGGTCCTGCTGGCGCTCTGGTGCTGAGACCCAGGTTACCAGTGAGGCACCTGTACTCTCGGCAACCTTGGCTTTCCAGCTGGTGGAGAAGGGCTGTGTGAACTGGTCCACATCCTGCTTACCCATGAGCTGGCGTAACAGGCTGAAAGGAGAAGAAATGGCAGTGGCTGTAGGAAAGAGGAGGGGGACAGGTGTGAGAGAGGACAGAGAAGAAAGGGGAAGGGGAGAGAGAGAAAGCGAGTAGAGGAGGAAAGTGAGGGGCAGAGAAATGAGGGAAGGCAGTGAGAAGAAGAAGAAAGGAGGGTCAAAAGGTGATTCAGAGATGGGAAAGAATAGGAAAGAAATTAGTGGTCAGGCAGAAGACAGACAGAGGATCCCACCACTTTCCTTAAGTAGACAGAGCTGGGGGGCAAGAGGGGAAAATGGGGTAGTGTCAACTACAGGGCTGTGTCTGTGCTGGGGACACATCCCTGTTTGCATGGAAAGCTTTGGGCTGTGCTGCTCCAGCTTTTGAGTCACTGTGGGTCTTGCTCAGCACAGAAATATGTGCCTGAGTCGTTGAGTAGAGCGTGATCTGTCGCCACAGATAAGCGGGAGCCCTTAGTCCCATTACTCTGGAAGTGGTTGCTGAATTCCTTCTCAATCTCTGCCTTGCCACCTTCCGGTGAGTATACAACCAACTGCAGAGTGGCACCCTTCCCCGTGGGCAACTTGTACCAGTACATATTGGGGAATGCATTCCCTGTTTGGGAACAGTGCAGAGTCACAGGGTCTCCCTCTCGGACAACTGTGTCTGGCGATTGCTGAAGGGCCTGGCCTGGAAAGCGAAGGGAAGAGATGTGAGAAGTGAAACGCATTGAAGGGGACACGAAAACACATCCTTGAAGTGTGACAGGGGATGAGGTGGCATAAGGATGTCAGCAAGCTATGGGACAGTGTCCCGTTTCTCTGAGAGAGACACATAGGAGAGAAAAAACCCCCACAAACCAGCTTCAAAGACACTAGTAAATCTGTTTTGAAATATAATGACTCCAGTACTCTCAACTGACGTATTAAAATGGGACAGAAAAACCAGATTTGTAGCTCTGTAGAGTCTTCTGCGTTAAGAGGTTGAGGAAAAGCTCACCTGTTTATTGCCCATCCTCCCCCTAGAATCTGCCTTGGGGAATGGGGCACTGCCAGCAACTGGGCACACAGCTGAGGCAGCAGCAGTGGCTCCAGTGCAGCTGCTGAAGGGGAAGGGAAGCTCACTTACCCACGGGGGCCAGGATGGCTACAAGGAACCAGTGGAGAACCATGGAGAATGGCCACCTCCTTCCAGCAACCTGCCTGTGGTGGCAGCACAGGCACAGAGATGTGTGAAGAGGAACGGTTGAGAGAGGAAGAGACACATCTCTTGGCGGGTGGGCAGGGCAGTGAGAGAGCGCCTGAAATGTGAGAAGGCAGTTGACTGGCTGGGAACAGTGGGGAATGGCACCTGCATGCAGGCGTGAGGTGCATGTACCCTGCTCCACTGACTTCCTGCTCTGTGTGTGTGTGTGTGTGTGTGTGTGTGTGTGTGAGTGTGTGTGTGAGTGTGTGTGTGTGTGTGTGCGCCCCTCAGCTGAGTTTCCTCTCTAGACACCCTCATGCTCCCAGACTCCCAGCCCTGCAAGCTGCAATGTGGAATCTTCTCCGCTTATTGCAGTGCTGATCCTCATGTTGCCCAGCTATGGGGAAGACTGCTGACCTGTCATCTTCATGTTCTCTAACTGTTCTCTTTCTCCAAAGGGAGATCTCAAGGAGAGAAAAGGCTGCCTTTGGCTCTGCATTGGTGTCCTGCTTTCAGCTGGGTTAGAGTTAATTTTCTTCCTAGTAGCTGGCACAGTGCTGTGTTTTGGATTTTGGAGGAGAATGATGTTGGTAACACACTAATGCTTTAGTTGTTGCTAAGTAGTGCTTACACTGGTCAAGGACTTTTCATCTTCCCATGCTCTGCCCGGTGCACAAGAAGCGGGGAGGGAGCATAGCCAGCACAGCTGAGGCAGACTGGCTAAAGGGCTATTCCATCCCATATGACATCATGCTCAGTAGAGGAGCTGGGGGGGAATTGGCCGGGGCGGGGGGTGGGGGGGGGCTTTGCTTGGGGACGGGCTGGACATCGGTCGGCGGCTGGTGAGCAATTGCCTCATGGATCACTTGCATTATTGTTACTACTATTACTACTCTGCTATTTTATTTTACTTCAGGTATTAAACTGTTCTTATCTCAGCCCATGAGTGTTCTCACTTTTACCCTTCCAGTTCTCTCCCCCATCCCACTGGGGAGGGGGAAGTGAGTCAGCGGCTGTGTGGTGCTTAGTTGCTGGCTGGGGTTAAACCACGACTACTAGTGCTACTAGTAGTAGTAGTAATAATAAAAATAGTGCTACAATAATAATATAGAAAGCAAGCGCTACGCCCTACAATTTCTCACCACCCACCGTGGTGGGTCATGTCATATGGGATGGAATAGCCCTTTAGCCAGTCTGGCTCAGCTGTGCTGGCTATGCTCCCTCCCCGCTTCTTGTGCACCTGGCAGAGCATGGGAAGATGAAAAGTCCTTGACCAGTGTAAGCACTACTTAGCAACAACTAAAGCATCAGTGTGTTACCAACATCATTCTCCTCCAAAATCCAAAACACAGCACCGTACCAGCTCCTAGGAAGAAAGCTAACTCGATCCCAGCTGAAACCAGGCCATGCCACATGCCAGCCTGTGAAGAAAGAATCGCATGTGGCCCAAAGGGGGAGGCCCGAGGGAGAAGGGGTGCTGAGGATTGGAGCCAGGGTGGCCTCTCCCTCCGCCTTCCTTGCTGACAGGCAGTAGCCCACGTTCCTCCAGAGATGGTTCGTCCCTGGGACCTGGGGCCTAGCTGGGGAGAGCCTTGGGTGTCTCAGCCTGGTGCTGCCTCTGGGGCAAGGGCTTCTGGCAGCTCTGCTTCAGGAGCACACTTTGTCTGGCAAATTCAAGGAGCGCTCAGGGACTGAGAGCATCTGTGTCATCGCCCCCTCTGCCCTGTGAATCAACCTGCCCAAAGCGGTTTCCTTTTCTGGCAGGATTGAGCTTGTCCTCCGGAGGGGTGTGGGGGGTGCCGCTGGGATGCAGCCGCTGAGACCACTAGGGTCTTGAAAGCAGCTGTACAGTGCAATTTCATTGACTCCTGCTCTACCCGTGACCCCTTTCCAGTGAAAGGCATGGGGAAAACTGTACGCAGGTGCTAAGCAGGAGACGCTGGATCAACAGGTGGAGACTGTGGTGTTGCACAGTTCTCTTGCGTGCCAGACAGCATCTCCCTCTCCCCACAGCTCCAGCATGAGCTGAAGCACCCGTGACCGCGCCTATGCCTCACACTCCATGAAGGATATCTCAGCTGCTCACCTTGGTGGACTGTGAAAATATAGCCGAGCATCAGCTTCCCCTGGGGACTTCCACTCTCTTTTGCTCTTCAGCACCACTGGAGCTAAAGCAGAGTAGGCAAGTCAGGGCAGCCCTCTTGTCTTGCGACAAGCAGCAGGGGATGCAGTGGGTGGGCCAGGCCAGATGCTAGGAAACAGCAGAGCTTCCCAACAATCCCTTCTGAAACCTCTCGGGGACTTTCTCGTCCTGGTCACCAGGGCCATCCCATGGCTCACCTGGGATGTCTGCTGCTGTGGGCAGGGACAACTCACAATGTAGCTCCTCTTGCCTCCCTCACCCCTTTAAGCCACAGACCCCACTGCCTGCCAATACAAGGCAGGTGGAGAGACAGCCAATGCGAGTGACTCCAGGGAATTCCTGGGTTGCCTCCTCCTGGAGGTTTGTGATCTTGATAAGCCCGTGTCCCAGATAGCTGGCGTTGTGGCTTGCAAGCTTGTGACTCCCACAAGGTTCCCAACAAATTCAAATGTAGAAATTGCACATCAGCCCTCCTCATCTTCCCCCCCACCCCCGAGTTGCTCTGGTCTCTGTGCTCACCAACGGGCCTTGGTTTCCCATCTGTGGTTCTGCGCAAACTCAGAGCCCCATGGCTCCACGCTGAAGGGAGTGGAGAGCTACACATGGAGGAGGCGGAGGCCTGAGTTTGTCTTTTGGGGATGAGAAATGGGGAGGCAGTGACATAAAAGGGATGCATCCCTGTTTGAGCCATGGCTGTTTCAGCTGTGCACATGAAGACTCCTCAGATGTGTTGCATCCACCCCTCCTTTCCATTGAGCCTGAGAGGCCTGGCCTCCAGTGCCCGCCAAGCTTATTTACCTCATGCTGCAGTGAAGTGGTTATTTTTCTTCTTTTCTCTGAGGATTTTGTGGATCTGGGAGTGGGAAGGACTGCCTCGATGCTGTCTTTCTCAGCCTACTCCTGGGAAGGCAGGCGTGTCTGCAGATTAGAGCCAGGGGAAGCGGCCCAGACACCCACCTGCTTTTTCTTGGAGGGCAGTGGGTTTGGGGAATTAGCGCAGGGCATGCCTGGATGTCGGGTTCCCTGAGGAGGAGGGGGTTTGCAGCCAGCTGAAGGAAAAGCCTCCCACAGTCACTTTTGGGGAAAGGGTCGGGGGCTATTTTTTAACTAACCAATGGGGTTGAGGTGGCAGGTGAGCACAGATCCCCCTCTTGGCTGGGGGAGCTTATGTCAGGCGAGGGCGGCAGAGGGTTTTGGGAACCTAGGGGTTAATGGGTGACCAGGGACAACGGTTTGGCGGGGCGGGGGTGGGGCGGGCGTTGTGCCTGGGACTCAGCTTTTGGAGCATCTCAGTGAGGTGCCGGATGCCTGCTGAGCCGGGGCTGGAAGCCCCTCCGCACACCTGGGAGGAGCTGGGTGCGGGTCGGGGACGTGAGGGGAGTGACAGGCACACAGGGCGGCAGAGAGTCCTGCTCTTGCAGCAGTTACCGGTGCTACCTCGTGGCCAAACTCTTAACTGCACCGGTCCAACCATGCATTCGCTTTCCTGGGGTTCAGTTATGGGACAAATAAACCGCCCGGTACATTAAATGGGAGAGTTGTCTGCACTCCGCCTCAAATCTGCAGCTCTGCTGCAGATTTCAGTTCTCCTTCTGCAGATTTTAGTTGTCCTTCTCTAAGCCTATACTCTTTCCCCAGCAGACTGTCAGTAGCTTTGACGGCAACGCCGGAGGGTCTGGTGGATTCTACAGCATAGCGTAAGTTGAAACGGAGTTTCTGCTTGGGTTAATATTAGCCAGTGTCCCCACACACAGAACGCAGCCCAGAGGTGGCCAAGCAGTGGCGGAAGAATGCACAATAGCTGGATCAAGTCAGCTCCAAAACGCTAACCTGCTTGGTGCAAAGCTTAAATGGGAATGCTCCAGAAAATGCTGGGAGAATACAGCTGACTCCTCCACACCTCTCTGGAAAAAAAAGAAAAAATCCCCTGGAGAAGCTATTCTGTGCAGAGGCTGAGCTTCTGGTGGAGGGGGACTGAAGGCATGCGACTAGGGAACTGGAAACCTGAAAGGCACGCTACTTGAGGTCTGGGGACCCTAGGGACACAGGACCTGAGCCACGGGCCTCATGGAGAAGGGACCCAGGCACACGTGACTCCCGGGATCACGGGATCCGCGGATATATTACCTGCAAACACGGGATCCATGGGCAGGACTATGCCATTTCCAACCGAGTGGTCTAATAAAAGCCCCCTGATTCTTCATTCCCTCTGTCCCATGGCCGCAGAGCAAGAACATGTCTTTCTCTCACCAAGAACGGCTATGGAGAAGCCCAGATGTCTGTGAATATGGACGACCATCTGCCCCTGCGCTTGGTTTCAGCCAGCTGCATCGCACCTGGAGTGAGTGGGGGACCCCACTTCTGAAACTGGGGAAGAGCTGGGCGGTCAGAGGTGCAGGTGGGAAGGGACCCTTGGCAGGTCCCAGTCTTGGAGCGGGCTCTCTGTAGTGTTTTCAGCCTTGTCCCCTGGCATCTGAGTTTTGCCTGCTGCCCCTTGCTCCGTCACTCGGAATAACTGAGCTCTGGTGTCTCCTGAGTTGATCCTGGATCTTCTTGGACCCTCTGGGCTACAATGACCCACCTCAACCACCCCAAAGCCTCTCCCTCTCTCCTTCCCTCTCCCCCTCCCTCTCCTTGTTTCCCAGTCCCTTCTCCACCAAAACCGGATGCTGGATCTTAGGCGCCACAGCCTCCCTTGGCCACACTCCTCTCTAGATGCCCGGGTTCTGGGCTTTGGACAAGGAAGAAAGAGGAGGGCAGGAAAAAAAAAATCTACCAAGGCAACTGGAGAATTTCCAGGACGCAGGGAAATTTCACTCAAAGGCTGGAGAAGGGAATGTGCATCACCGTAAGTTGCTCTCTGGATCAGATTTAAAGATTTATCCAAGCAACACAGGAACCAGCTATAGGGGAAGGAAGGCAGAGGGGATCTCTACCTGAGCATCCTTTCTGGGAGATCCTCGTCCCTGAACGCAAGAGGAGCCATCTGGAACGAGGTGCTCTGAGGAGTCTTTATGTTGCCTAGGAAAGCTAGGTATTTGGCTTCCCAAGCAAGCCCCTTCCAGAACTAGGGACCATTAGGGCCAATGTTCCCATGATTAAAGCCCCACCCTCGCTTCCCATCTCAGCCTGCACAAGAACAACACAGCAGCACTGTCCGATAAAGCCACCTTCTAACAGACGTCTTTGACAGGTCAGCCCTGACCTGACCCTTCCCATCCTGCTCAGAAAGGACTGAGCTCCTCCCAGGACGCCCTCTATGCTCCAGCAAATGAAGGGATGAGCTTGGGTACCTCTCCAAACTGTCTTGCAGGACTTTGGCAGCCCTGACTATCCCTCTCTGGGTCGTGGGAAACACCCTGGCAGAGGCATGGGAGCAGAGAAAGACAGCACCCCTTCTTTGCTGACCTCCCCTACCCCCAACAGTTCACTGTTACTGCAGTCAGTGCCCAGCAGATGTGGCTGGACCTGCTAGTTTGGCTGAAGTCCGCTCTCTATCAAAACTCTGCTGGAAGGGTACTGTGTCACAACAGAAAACCTGGAGAGGAGGAAGCCTACGCACACTCTGCCAAGCTCTGACTTCTTACACTGTGCAGCCTGAGGCACCCTGCGGTGTGTGACCCAGGGCTCTGTGCAGACATCAGTGCTTACCTGGCAGGAGTCTTTCCCACCATCCAGGAATCCTACACACATCGCGTTGCTAGTGATCTGGCCTGGGTGAGCCTCCTGGCACTTTTGGTTACTCAGAACTGGAGCTCTCAGTCACCGGAGAACCTGAGGGAAACTGGCTGCCGGGGCAGCAGGGAAAATTAGGTTTCCTCTTGGGACTCAGCACTGTCAGCGAACAGAAAGACCTGTAGACCTATATGCGAGAGCCATCCAGCAAAGCAGGGCAACCCTTGACGTGCATGAGCAAATGCGAAGGGCATTGTTGACTGAGGCACACTGGCAGGGCAGTTTGGGGAACTCACAGGCAGAACATGGAAAGGCTGCAAAGCAGGAGTGAAATGTACACGGAAGTCATGAACGTGGCGCTGAAGCCGGAGAAGTGTGACCAGGTACCTGCAACATGCACTGATACTCACAGCCACTGCTCAGTGTGTTTCCTCACCTTGAAAAAGGCACTCGGGACCCTCCTTGGCACAGGAGCTGGGCAGAGCTGTGGGTTGAATGTCAGCACTGCAGTCCATGGTGGTGGCCAGCTTGATCAACACAACGCCGGTATCAAGGCTTCTTGAATCGTATCTAGGATGGTGAATGATTAACGCGGCACGCCTGACTAGTTCACTGTCTTCCTTCACGTAATGTTGCGCTCTCCCATCCTGCCATACTTGCGTATGGCTGCAAAATTACCAGCAGGGAAGAGCAGCAGTTAACCATGGGTAGAACAGCTTGGTGCCACACGGGGCCTGGCAGACCCTCGGAAGAGAGTCAGGGAGCGTTGGCCTAATGAAAAGTGTATGTGTCACAGAGCTCTAGGAGCTTCCCGATTTTATGAAAGACAGAGTCTGGAGAGTCTTGCTAGTTGGCGTCCTGTCCGACGGATCCCCCGCTGGCAACCGTGGCAATGGTGCGAGCATAGATGGATCACCTCAGACACCTCGAGCAATGCTTAGGGAAAGAAGGTTACATTTCCTATTGCAGAGGAGCATGATCCTTGATCTGTGCTCTCTCTGCAGAGGTATGCCCGAAATTCAGGACAAGGAAGATCCATGGAGAAAGTCTGGAGGAATGAAAAAGAAGGGAATAGTAACGGTAAGCCACGTGGGCGTGCAAGTATGCACAGAAAGGCATGTTAGGATGCACAGAAAAGGATGCCAAGACTGCAGGACTATTGGAAAGATCATGTAACGCAGTGAGACACAAGGCAGTGTTTCGCCTTTGGTGTCAGGTACACCATGCATCGCCACCTTGGATTCTCTTCTTTTGCTAAGCACCATATTGCAAATCGGGTGGCTTTGCAAGGTTTGACTGGAATCCAGATACACGACCCAATCCCTACGTATGATTTCTAGCAGTGAGCAGCTGAGAGGACCCACTGGCTGTTGATGAACGAACCGCCACAGAAGTGATACCCGGCATTCAAGGACACTGGTAGGGAACGGAATGCTCGAGGCAATTGCAGCCTCCCACAATCTTGTCATCACCGGCATCCCCAGGAAAAGCAACTGAGAGAAAGAGGACTGAGTGTCACGGCACCAGGTCTGAATCCCTTCTCTTGAAGTGTAGCAGCAGCCAATGAGCTACAGGGGAATTAGCAAGAGCCAAAAGAGTGTGAAACTTGAGAAGCCTTCACAGCAGCTCCTGAAATATCCTCCGGAGTTCTCTCTGTGCTACGCTGAAGCAGGAGGCTTTGTCTTTAGCACCCGGAGTCAGAAAGAGAACAGAAAAGCAGAAGCTGCCAAAGAACTTCACAAACGAAAAGCGCGCAGCCTTCACACGGGCACCCTCACTTCCGTGGCACCTTTGGAACAGGAAGCAACAGCTGGGTCATGGTGGGAAGCGCACGGCGCACATTTGCGTGGGCTGGGAAATGGAAAATGGCCAATGCAGTTGGGAGTGCCAGCAGAATTTTAATTTGCTGGGGGGAAGCCAGGGGTGAGCAAGAGGGGAAGGAAGCCCTGGTAGTGAAGAAATCGGAGAGAACATGAGGGCTCTGCCGAGTTGGAGGCTGACGTTATAGCAGAATGTAAGAAAGAACACGAAAGGGATTTGTTGAAACCGCTAGAACAGTGGCCTCCAAGCAGTTTGCATCACGCACGCCTATTGGTAAAACATTTTTGAGGATGCACCCCCAGTCCAGGTGTATTTAGTGACTGATAATTATATACGTATAGTACTGAAGTTCTAATGTTTTCTTCCCACACCCCAGTGCATCGTCTTGCGCACCCCCAGGGCTGCATGCACCCCACTCTGGAGACCGCTGCACTGGAACATGGTAAACCGGGAGCCTGTCTCTGACCGTCGACTACAGATGCAAAGAGCAGAAGATGCAAAACCCTTCCGCACACCCTCCCCTGGCCTCTAGCAACTGGGGACTTGATGTTCCTAGGTCAGACGGGATGTCTTTCAACCAGCTCCCCCCAGGCAGGAGAGACTTGGGAAGAGAGAATCAGCGGTCCCTCCCCCAGCGAGCTCTGTGAGATGTACGAGGACTAGCCGCAGAAACTCCTCCGCTTTATGCTCCTGGGAAGCTTTATCTCCGTCAGCCCACGGTCTCACCAGGTTTCCCTTTCCCAGGATCTTGCATCAGCCTGGACAAATGTATTTACTTGATCTGAGTCCAGTGATGATACAGCTGACTGAAATACTTGCACTAGGAACATGGATTCCTAGAAATGCAAGCTGCCATTGCTTGTCCATTGATAATATCTCATGCCATTTCAGCATCTCAAAGCATAGGGCTTCTGTTTACAGTCACTTGAGGTTATCCCACGTCTTGCAGGAGCTAACATGATGAAGTTGGAAGCTGCCTGGGAAACGATTATTCCTCAAACGCATTAAGCGCTAGCAAACCCAGCATAATGACAGAAGTTAGCACTCCTTCAGATGAAGGATTTGAGAAGATCTCTTTATTTGTGTTCACAGGATTTTTGTTCGTACGCATTACATCCATAAACATCGATGTTACACTGAAATTCGTCTGCTGCAAGAAGCATCTTACAGTCCGTTACCTCCAATAGTCAGCTTCCGGTAAAAATATGCACTTTTAAGAATGACACCATGAGCACAGAGGAATCTCCAAGGGGTTTGAGGGTTGCTCTCAACAGGTGCTGCGTACAAGACCGAGACAGGCAAACACCTACACATCTTGCAAAGCCCAAATGTATTTTTAAACGGAAGGCTGCCCTCTGAAATAATGTAAAATACCTCGCTGTCTTAGGAAAGGTTTATGATTAACCGATACATTATTTGTACTTTCTACCAGTGGCTGGTAAAGCCCACTTTTGGATCTTCAAATTTTCCACTGTGTACTTTTTGTCTGGAGAAAACCTTGGACTAGAGATAAGGCCATTTCAAGAAATGTATTTCTAGCAGCTCACGCTTCCAGTCCCCCAGCCTGGGCTTGAGGCTGTGTCAAGATCATGAAATACATACTGTTTCTCACCTTTGTTGGTGTGGCTGGTGAGTACATTTCTTCCTTCTATTTGTGTACTTTGTAAGGAAGCTCGTTTTCTGAGCAAATTTGCAAGGTAGTCTGTTGGGGGAAAGTGAAGTCCAGTTTCAACTAGCAAAAGTTCTAAGGCAGAGCACTGCAACTTCTTTTGACTGCTGCCTGGTCATAATTGCTTGTGTCACAAAATGCCTTCATAGCAGCTCTTGAGCCAGGAACACTGACATGTGTCCATAGCTTCAAAAAAAGCCTTAAGGGCTGTGAAGTCTAAAGATAACACCTCTGGCCCAGGAAGTCCCAAAGCTGCTGTACATTTTTGGACTATGGGCGAGTGCTACTGTGAGTTTTTATAGAAGGAGAGCCACAAGTGAGATGCTTCCGTCGGTCAGAGGGGCACAAGATTCCTTATGCCACGTGTTGACATATGCCACTTCTTATCTCCCAGTTGCCTTCCCCCTCAACGCTGATGATGACGACGACAAGATTGTGGGAGGCTACACCTGTGCAGCGAACTCTGTCCCCTATCAGGTGTCCCTGAATTCTGGGTATCACTTCTGTGGAGGCTCCCTCATCAACAGCCAGTGGGTCCTGTCAGCTGCTCACTGCTACAAGTCGTGAGTGGAAAACATATGTTCTTCCGTAACCTACTTCTTTCTTCCAGTTTGCTTCTAGCAGGGATTCTGAGCTGTGGGATCCAAATCCGTAAGTGGCTCCGTTCTGACAGGACACAAGCAAGGAATGGGTGGCTCGTTCAGGAAGCTGGGCTGAGGCATCATAAGGGGTTTTCCACTTGTGCCAATGCTTCTGCGAATGCAGAGCAGTGTCTGAAAGGACAGCGTGATAATCTAGCAAGGAGTTATGGGCTGTGATTTCTTATAAATTGCATTAATCTCGCTACAACTTAGTCACTGGAGAACAGGGAGAGGAGCGAGGTCAGGGTGATTGCAGCTTGCCTTTCTCCAGACTGTTTCTAGAAAGCACTGTTATCCATTCAGCTTGTCCCAGCTCAAGAAAATAAGCCTGCAGAAATTCACCACCACCTGCACTGGGAGTGGGTAAGATGTCAGTGTAGATCCGTGGGGCTTATTGCAGGGCAAGAAAGACAACCTGCATGGAAACAGCTACTACCATAGCGATGTTGAAGCGAGTGCATACAGTGACAGGGAGGTTCCTCATAACCTCTCGGTAGCAGTAAAGTCTGTGCCATTCCTTCTCTTTTCCAGTCGCATCCAAGTGCAGCTCGGGAAGCATAACCTGGCACTCACAGAGTCGTCACAGCAGTTGATTAATTCAGCTGAAGTCATCCGCCACCCTGGCTACAGCTCCAGAACACTGGACAATGACATCATGCTCATCAAGCTTGCCAAACCAGCCCGGCTCAACCGAGCTGTCCAAACAATTCCTCTGCCTACCAGCTGTGTGACCCCAGGCACCACATGCCTAATCTCTGGCTGGGGCAACACACTCAGCAGCGTCAGTGAGTACTCTGTGGGAACGTACAGCATCACGAGGGCCCGGGAGACACTCTGAGACCTCACAATTAACTCCAAACAGTACAGGGTAAAGCAGAGAGAAGCGCTGTGGGACAGGCCTTTTGGAGTGACCGGTCTCTGGCGGACGGTAACCATTCCGCTGCTTCAAAGGCAAGCCTTTATAAGGTGCTTCCTCTTGTTCTGTCTCACGAACGTGGAATCACTTCAGTCATCCATGTGCCGCTCGCCAGGATGTTCACGCTGCCATAAATTTTGTGGCCTGGCGCTACCAGCTGTGCCCCAGCTGGTAGCATTGTCGAGCACTAGCGATGTAACTAATGTCAATGGAGTTGTCAGTGCTCTGAGAACAAGATCAAAATCTGTGACTGTGGATCTAAGAGATCCATTCTCTTCCATCGACGGTCAGAGGTGTGGATGGTGGCTGGTGTCTAGTCCGCTGAGGACAACTAAACCTGCACCAGAGGAGAGGATGGTTTTCCCGAGGCTCAGGTTTCCTCCAGCATACGTGCTATCAGAGTAGCTCTTAGCTCCACACTTGCCAACTGATGATTGGTATCAGAAGAATTAACGTGGCTGCAGTGTAGAACGGGGGACCCATGGGTAGAATCTGTTCCGTCTAAAGAAAAGGAATCCATGCTGCAATTACCGTTCAGAGGAAAAATGACGCCTGCTAAAAGAGGATGTTCAGGGATTACGTTTCTGCTAGGAAAGATCTTCTCCGGGCTCTGGAACGAACTCAGAGGTGTCCTCAACCATCTCTCCCTCTTTTCTTGTAGATCCGTATCCAGATACCTTGCAGTGCCTGAAGGCTCCTGTACTCACCTCAAGCGAGTGCACCGAAGCCTACCCTGGGCAAATTACCAAGAACATGATATGTGTAGGATTCATGGAGGGAGGGAAAGACTCCTGCCAGGTAAAACATCTGCCTCTCCTTTCCCATATGTTTCTCTCCTGCCTGTTGCTAGTAGAAGAGGCCATCATAGTAGAGAATCTGCGGTATTCACTGCACTGGCACGTCCGAAAGCTCTTTTCTTGAGCAACAGTGGAGGCTTAGGGGGAGAGTTGCTTATTGAGCGAGGCTAGGTTTTTTCCACTCAGTTAGTCATTGTCCCTTTTTTGAGGCAGCGAAGACCTCTGCCCTAACTCTCCACAAGCAGACTATGCCACCTCCTGCGCCTTAGGCTATTTAAGACGGAGGAGTGCTGCACCAGAGAGTCAGTAGTAATGACGGTGACTTCAGAGCTTCGGGCACAAATGTTAGTTTTGGACTGACGGAGAATGAAATAGCCAGCATGCCAAGATCCAGGCAGCCTGGAAAATGAACACACCTGACAATTGCTCTGCATTTTACATGCGCCTAGCTCCGTGGCAATATTTGGCAGAATAATGGTTAAGACACACCTATCCTAAGCGTCTGCCAAGGCCTGCGTCCCTCAGAACCAGGCAGCTTACTCATCCTTAGCTGCGGTGCCCTTGGAGCTAAAGTAAGGCACAGTAGCATCAGGTGTAGAGCGGTAATCAGAAATGACCTTTGTAGAACTTCCGTGTAGAAAAAGCCCAGTGGAGCTCCCTGGAATGTTCTGGGATCTCTGGGATCTCTGGCTCATCACCTAGGCGGACACCATTTGCTGAATATCCGTATCCTTTATGTGCGCAGGGAGATTCCGGCGGCCCAGTAGTCTGCAACGGGGAGCTCCAGGGCATTGTGTCCTGGGGTATTGGATGTGCGCAGAAAGGCTATCCCGGGGTTTACACTAAGGTTTGCAATTATGTCTCCTGGATTGAAGAAACCATGTCTGCCAACTGAGACACTCTTGTTCTGCGTGACCTGCTGCTTCTCCTCATCTTCTTCTTCTGTTTTGGGACTGGACATACAAAAAATATCAAAAAGTAAAGGCTTTCAGGCACCCCTTCTTTGTGCACCGTTTCTCTGGGTACTTCCCTAGGCTATGGTATGGAGGACAGAGGCAGGGAATGTCACTCTGCGGAAGACATTTACTCTTTTCAGCACCTCTCAACTAGCAGGATCTCGGAACATTTTGCAGCAACTTTTTTGCTCAGGTAACTGGTCGTGCTGGGCTTGCTTCGTTTTCCTGGAAGAGTCAAAAGGACAGAGGTGTTCCTGGGTTCTGGTTTTCACTTCTCCTAACCCCAGCTGGCACTGGAACAGAGAGTCCATGAAAAAGTTGGCTGCCAAAGTTGCCAATGGGCTGTGTAGCTGTCTCCTAGAGAAGAGAAGGGAAATAGAGAATTTGAGTGAAAGAAAAGGATAGAAAAAGCAGCGAGTAGGTGAAACGGGGAGAAATGTAAAAGAAATCGGACACTGGAGGAAAGGGAGGGAGAGAAGGAGAGCAGGGCATGAAGGAACAAGTGCCATTTGCCTACCGAGAGGTTTGTGCCCGGCTCTCTCAGATGCTTAGTCGCTGAGGTATTTCTTAGGAGAGTGATAGGTGCCTGAGTCATTGGGATAGGCGCAATATAGGAAGAGGATCAGACGGTAGCTTTGTGTCCCATTGCTCTGGAAGCACTTGCTGAATTCCTTCTCGGCATCTGCCCTTGTCCAGAAGAAGCCCTGAGCTGTAGCCTGGCATCCTTCCCTTCAGCCTGTTTTCACCTGGAGACAGAGTTCTCACCCGGGAGCAGCTGAAAGTCACAGGCCCCTGACCTGTGATTCCCTCACCCTGTCTTCCTCTTCAGAGTTTCCGTGTGCTGTGACTCACAGAATCATAGAATCGTTTGGGTTGGAAGGGACCTTTAAAGGTTGTCTAGTCCAACCGCCACCCTCCCCCGCAATGAGCAGGGACATCTTTAATGAGATGAGGCTGGTCAGAGCCCCGCCCAACCTGACCTTGAATGTTTGCAGGGATGGGGCATCTCCCGCTTCTCTGGGCAAGCTGTTCCAGTGTTCCACCACCCTCATTGTAAAAAATGGCTTCCTTGTCTCCAGTCTAAATCTACCCTCGTTTAGTCTAAAACCATTACCCCTTGTCCCCGTTGCTGGGGGAGGAGTGGCTGGAGAGCTGTCTGGCGGAAAAGGACGTGGGGGTGTTGGTTGACAGCCGCCTGAACATGAGCCAGCAGTGTGCTCAGGTGGCCAAGAGGGCCAATGGCATCCTGGCCTGGATCAAGAATAGTGTGGCCAGCAGGACCAGGGAGGTGAGAGTGCCCCTGTAGTTGGCACTGGTGAGGCCGCACCTCGAGTCCTGTGTTCAGTTTTGGGCCCCTCACTACAAGAAGGACATGGAGGTGCTGGAGCGTGTCCAGAGGAGGGCAACGAAGCTGGCGAAGGGTGTGGAGCACACGTCTTATGAGGAGCGGCTGAGGGAAGTGGGGTTGTTTAGCCTGGAGAAGAGGAGGCTGAGGGGAGACCTTATTGCTCTCTCCAACTACCTGAAAGGAGGTTGTAGCGAGGTGGGGGTCGGTCTCTTCTCCCTAGTAACGAGTGATAGGATGAGAGGAAACGGCCTCAAGCTGCGCCAGGGGAGGTTTAGGTTGGATATTAGGAAAAACTTCTTCACCGAGAGGGTGGTCAAGCATTGGAACAGGCTGCCCAGGGAAGTGGTTGAGTCTCCATCCCTGGAGGTATTTAAAGAACGGATAGATACGGTGCTTGAAGACATGGTATAGATGGACTTGGCAGTGAGAGGTTAATGGTTGGACTCGATGATCTTAAGGGTCTTTTCCAACCTGGACGATTCTATGATTCTATGATTCTATCACAACAGGCCCTGCTAAAAAGTTTGTCGCCATCTTTTTTATAAGCCCCCTTGGAACCCAGATTTCACATTCTCTTTGTGCTGAGGAGCGAACAAACTTGTGCCTTCCTCCCCCCAGGCTGAGAGCTCTGGATAGGATCATGAAGTGGGGCTAGGGCTTCTCCACCAAGCCCAGGTGAACACACACACATGGCCCAGGGCAGGATCATGGGATCTTCCCAGGGGGATTATGGGATTAATCCCCAAGTGGATTATGACCTCTCCTCCTCTGGGGAAGCTATCTGTGCCCTAAAACCGGGTGACATGAGTGCAGAGCAGTCAGTTCGCAGGCTGGACCTGTGTGGGCAGAGGTTTGGGCTGATAGCTGAACATTGGCCCTGCGCAGGGGTCTCGAGTGGCCCCTGCTTCACACTGGGCAAAGGGCGACATCCACTTGCCTTCCCAGGGCAAAGGCAGGTTCAACGGCAGCATGGTGGTCAACAAGGCTTTGAATGGCCAGGATGCAAGTGGCACGTGGGAGAGACCCCCGGCCTTGGTTCCTCCTCCTGCCCCAAGGGGCACAGAGGGGGCACCCATCCCATCCTGAGCTAAGGAGAGAGGGAAGAGGGGGTGCGGGCAGCCAGGCTGGGTTGGTCTGGTCCAGAGAGGTCCAAGTAGAGTGGAGTGCAGCCCCAGTGGCTGAAAGGGAGCTGAGCTCTTGTGTGTGGTGGAGTAAGGAGCACTGGACGTAAGTCCAGGCTTGAGGACACTCACATTGGACAAATCCTGGGGCCCTGATCTAAGACTGGAATCCTGCGTGATGGGACCCCACTAGGATAATCTCTTTGAAATCACAGGGGGTTTTTAAGAACCCCAGAACTGGTTTCAGCAAAGGTGTTCACCTCTAACACCTGAACCATGACATGGTCTGCGTAGGGAAAAGGGAGAGCGGGCACCTTCCTTCCACAGAGAGTAACTTTCTGTCCCCTTCTTCCCGTCACCAGACGGGGTTAACACACCTTTGTCTGTCTTGGCAGGACTGCAGTGGAGAACCAGCAGTCTCGGTGAGTAAGACAAAGACCCTCTCACCCCAACATTCCCCCAGTCTTCTTGAAAGCTGTACTGCCCTGGGGAATGCACCAAAGGCTCACAGAGGTACTTGGCGAGGGTGGTATCCAAGGGTTTCCAGTCTGCCCTCCGCTCAGGTAAGGGCTGGCTCTAGAACTGGAGCAGGTCTCCCCGGGCCTGGACCAGGGCAGTCTGGAAAGTTTCCCCAGATGCAAACCACTCCTTTGAAGACCAGGCCCTGTCCCAGGGCTGCCTCGCTCCTCTGGCAAAGGGTTTGTCCCTCTGCCTCAGCAGAATTTCCCCGTCCCAGCTTGTGCCCATCACCTTTCAGTCCTTTCCTGGGCACCTCCAAGAAGAGTCTGTCTCTAACGCGTCCTCAGCTCCCTCCGGGGAATGAGAGGCTGCAGGTAATGCTCCCCTGCCTTCTCGTCTTCTGGCCGGACAAACCCACAACCCTCAGCCTCTCCCCACCTGCCCTGTGCTCCAGTGCTCACCGTCTCCAAGAGCCCGCTCCCAGACATCTCCCTTGTCCTGGGGACACGAGTTGGCTCCAGTCCACCGCTGTGGCCTCCCCCGTGTGGAGCAGGGTGGGAGAATGATGCCCCTCCTGGCCCTGACACCTCCATTCTGCCTAGCAGAGCCAAAGGTATGGTGGGTTGTTGCCACAGAGCACCTTGTGGCTCCTCACCTACAGGACCGTGCTCCGTCCCTGCGTACCTTTGAGACTTGACCTACATCGCAGACCTCGGTGTTTGGGTCACAGGGCAGTGGCACGACTCGGAGAGCCTGATGCACAGCAGCGTGCCCATTCCCTGGCGACTGGTGCAGACAAGGAACCAGCGCGCACACAGAAGTGCTCGGTGGCATGGTCCTGCTGGCGCTCTGGTGCTGAGACCCAGGTTACCAGTGAGGCACCTGTACTCTCGGCAACCTTGGCTTTCCAGCTGGTGGAGAAGGGCTGTGTGAACTGGTCCACATCCTGCTTACCCATGAGCTGGCGTAACAGGCTGAAAGGAGAAGAAATGGCAGTGGCTGTAGGAAAGAGGAGGGGGACAGGTGTGAGAGAGGACAGAGAAGAAAGGGGAAGGGGAGAGAGAGAAAGCGAGTAGAGGAGGAAAGTGAGGGGCAGAGAAATGAGGGAAGGCAGTGAGAAGAAGAAGAAAGGAGGGTCAAAAGGTGATTCAGAGATGGGAAAGAATAGGAAAGAAATTAGTGGTCAGGCAGAAGACAGACAGAGGATCCCACCACTTTCCTTAAGTAGACAGAGCTGCGGGGCAAGAGGGAAAAATGGGGTAGTGTCAACTACAGGGCTGTGTCTGTGCTGGGGACAGATCCCTGTTTGCATGGAAAGCTTTGGGCTGTGCTGCTCCAGCTTTTGAGTCACTGTGGGTCTTGCTCAGCACAGAAATATGTGCCTGAGTCGTTGAGTAGAGCGTGATCTGTCGCCACAGATAAGCGGGAGCCCTTAGTCCCATTACTCTGGAAGTGGTTGCTGAATTCCTTCTCAATCTCTGCCTTGCCACCTTCCAGTGAGTATACAACCAACTGCAGAGTGGCACCCTTCCCCGTGGGCAACTTGTACCAGTACATATTGGGGAATGCATTCCCTGTTTGGGAACAGTGCAGAGTCACAGGGTCTCCCACTCGGACAACTGTGTCTGGCGATTGCTGAAGGGCCTGGCCTGGAAAGCGAAGGGAAGAGATGTTAGAAGTGAAATGCATTGAAGGGGACATGAAAACACATCCTTGAAGTAAGACATGGGATGAGGTGGCATAAGGATGTCAGCAAGCTATGGGACAGTGTCCCGTTTCTCTGAGAGAGACACATAGGAGAGAAAAAACCCCCACAAACCAGCTTCAAAGACACTAATAAATCTGTTTTGAAATATAACGACTCCAGTACTCTCAACTGATGTATTAAAATGGGACAGAAAAACCAGATTTGTAGCTCTCTAGAGTCTTCTGCGTTAAGAGGTTGAGGAAAAGCTCACCTGTTTATTGCCCATCCTCCCCCTAGAATCTGCCTTGGGGAATGGGGCACTGCCAGCAACTGGGCACACAGCTGAGGCAGCAGCAGTGGCTCCAGTGCAGCTGCTGAAGGGGAAGGGAAGCTCACTTACCCACGGGGGCCAGGATGGCTACAAGGAACCAGTGGAGAACCATGGAGAATGGCCACCTCCTTCCAGCAACCTGCCTGTGGTGGCAGCACAGGCACAGAGATGTGTGAAGAGGAACGGTTGAGAGAGGAAGAGACACATCTCTTGGCGGGTGGGCAGGGCAGTGAGAGAGCGCCTGAAATGTGAGAAGGCAGTTGACTGGCTGGGAACAGTGGGGAATGGCACCTGCATGCAGGCGTGAGGTGCATGTACCCTGCTCCACTGACTTCCTGCTGTGTGGGAGTGTGTGTGTGTGTGTGTGTGTGGGAGTGTGTGTGTGTGTGGGAGTGTGTGTGTGTGTGTGTGCGCCCCTCAGCTGAGTTTCCTCTCTAGACACCCTCATGCTCCCAGACTCCCAGCCCTGCAAGCTGCAATGTGGAATCTTCTCCACTTATTGCAGTGCTGATCCTCATGTTGCCCAGCTATGGGGAAGACTGCTGACCTGTCATCTTCATGTTCTGGCTAAAGGGCTATTCCATACCATATGACATCATGCTCAGTAGAGGAGCTGGGGGGGAATTGGCCAGGAGGGGGGAGCCGCTGCTTGGGGACGTCTGGACATCGGTCGGCGGCTGGTGAGCAATTGCCTCATGGATCACTTGCATTATTATTACTCCTATTACTACTCTGCTATTTTATTTTACTTCAGGTATTAAACTGTTCTTATCTCAGCCCATGAGTGTTCTCACTTTTACCCTTCCAGTTCTCTCCCCCATCCCACTGGGGAGGGGGAAGTGAGCAAGCGGCTGTGTGGTGCTTAGTTGCTGGCTGGGGTCAAACCACAACAACTGGCACTGCCTCTTGGGAGACTGCCCAAGGGAGGGATTTCTGAGGAGAAGGGTATTCACTGTGGGATATGCTGGCAGAGACTTGCCTTCTCCTTGCCAGAGAAGAGCTGATGCTCTCCTCTTTGTAGCGTTCTGCAAAGGAGCAGCAGGACGAGGATGGACAGAGCTGGAAAAAATCCTGCCACCTTGTCTACGTGGGGCACAGCCTTGTTCACCAATGCAAGGCTGTGGGAAATCACTGCAGGCAGGAAGTGAGGCTTGCAGTTTGTGTCCGTGGACACACTCTCTGTGTGTCAGAAGCCTGACAGAGCCTCTACACATCTGTGCTGTGCTGTGCTGTGCTGTGCTGTGGGCCTAGCAAGGCACGGCAGCGGGAGGCCGGCCCATAGGAGAGAGCAAGTGATCCGGCTGCTCAAGGCTGTCATGGGCTTTGCAGTGAAGCTGTTCCCCTGTGTCCTTTTAGCAGAAGGGTGCAGCAACTCCTCCAGCTCCCAGACCCTCTGTTGCAGGTCCAAGAGTGTCCCATTGCATTCATTTCCTCAAACTGCCTAGAGGAGATTCAGGAATGACCCCAGATTCCTCAAAAGAAAAGGGAGAAAGGAAGAAAGAGCGTGGGCTAAGTAGTGCAGGCAACAGGAAGAAACCCCTCACAACACCCCCAGCACTCCAGCTGAGAGGAGGCCCTGCTTGATGTGTCCGTGGGAAGGGTCTCCATTTCCCATGGGGTTCCCTGGGACGTGCAAGTGGCAGGGCAGTGCTTTGGGAGCCTTGCAGAACACATGGTATTCGAGGAGTTAGTGATCTCGAGCAGGCCATGCCTGCTCTGTTAGGCCTTGTGCTTAGGGCTTGAGAAGCCCGTATGTTAGCATGAGAAGCTGCAGTGTGGGAGCTGCTGGAGTGCCTGTCGTGGTTTAACCCCAGCCAGCCACTAAGCACCACACAGCTGCTTGCTCACTTCCCCCATCCCACGGGGGAGAGAACTGGAAGGGTAAAAGTGAGAACACTCATGGGCTGAGATAAGACCAATTTAATACCTGAAGTAAAATAAAATAACGTAGTAGTAGTAATACTACTACTACTACAATAATAGTATAGAAAGCAAGTGATATGCTCTACAATTGCTCACCAGCCACTGACTGATGCCCAGCTCATCCCCGAGCAGCGATCTCTGTCCCCTGGCCAACTCCCCCCAGCTCATCTACTGAGCATGACGTCATATGGGATGGAATAGCCCTTTAGCCAGTCTGCCTCAGCTGTGCTGGCTATGCTCCCTCCCCGCTTCTTGTGCACCGGGCAGAGCATGGGAAGATGAAAAGTCCTTGACCAGTGTAAGCACTACTTAGCAACAACTAAAGCATCAGTGTGTTACCAACATCATTCTCCTCCAAAATCCAAAACACAGCACCGTACCAGCTCCTAGGAAGAAAGCTAACTCGATCCCAGCTGAAACCAGGCCATGCCACATGCCAGCCTGTGCCGCGCACTGGTGCGTGTTAGGAGGGAGGTAACACTCTAACCTGCCAGGAAACTTTCTGTTAGCCGCACAGCTGGCTGACATAATCTGTAATTGATACAGTATCTTTGGGAAAGGTAACCTGTATGTGGCTGAAGGCGTGGAAGGTAGTGATCCTGACGCAGAGACCACTGTGCCTGGGGGAGTTAGGGATCCACACAACAGTTAAGCCGAGTAGCCTGTGCTGTGCTGTGCTGCATGTGCCATGCGTCCCTCAGGCCTGTGCTGTGCTGCACATATCCCTTGGCCACAGGATAACCTCAGACAGGTCATTGTAACGGGGGAGCTTGTGGGCAGCTCCCACTTGGCAGCGGCTATTATGCCACCTGCCTGGCCTTGCCTTTATGTAAAGGTGCCCCAAGAACTTCTCACGTGAACATCCTTTCTCTTTGACAGCGAGAATGATGAGCAGGGTTGGCTGGAGTTAAATGAGAGGACGTCTGTGGAGTGCAGGTGGAAGAGAGACAGCAGGAAGAAGGTGGGGAGAGAAAGGGAGGCAGAGAGGGGAAGGAGGGTTGACGGAAGTGAATACAATGTAAATGAGAGTGGAACGAAGAGGGAGGCAAGGAGGAGTGGGGTGGCAAGGAGAGAAGGCAGGACAAATAAACTCAGAGAGTCTGAGAAGCGGAGGAAGGGAAGGCTAGGAAGCAGAGGAGGTACTGAGAGGAAAGGGGTCATCCTGCCTTGCACAGCACCGGCAAGGAGGAAAGCAGGCCCCTTCTGTGCAGGGGGAGGTTTGTGCTCAGCTCCCTCAGCAGCCTAGCCACTGTGTTTTACTCTCAGCACAGTAATACATGCCGGAGTCATTGAGAAAGGCATGCTCTATCAAGAGGGTCATCCCGTCTCCTTGTATCTCGCTGCTCTTGAAATGGCTTCGGAAATCCTCCTCAACATTTGCTTTACCACCTTCAAATGCAAAAGCCACTAGGCTCAGTCTGGAGTCCTTCCCCAAAGGCAGCTTGTACCAGTCCATAGCTGTGTTGGAGGATTTCTTCTTGGAGCAGCTCAGATTCACAGACTGGCCTTGTTGTATGACTGTGTCTGGGGACTGGTCGAGAGCCAACGCTGGAAGGGAAAAGGAGGAAGGTTGAGGAGGAGGAAAAAATGGGAAAAGGTGAACTAGGCACTGTGGGTTGGTAGCGAAGAGGGTGAGAAGGAACAGGACAGGCTAGGGAGCAGCGGGAGGGGTGGGACAGCTCTTCAGATCATCAGGTGCGTTTCCACTCTCTCTCCCATAGACAAGAAACATTCCTGGGCAGTTTGTGTCCACCAGAGGAAGCATTTGGGAGTTGTGCACAGGAGAAAAACCAGACAGCCATTGGTGGAGCTTCAGGGATTCCTGCCCACCTCATTGATTGCCCATCCTCAGCACAGGAAGCTTTGGGGAAGAGAGCGCTGCCAGCAATGGGGTACGCGGCTGGGACAGCAGCAGTGGAATCGCTGTAGGTGCTCAGGGGCGAGTTGAGTTCACTTACCCATAGGAGCCAGCATGGCCACAAAGAACCAGCAGGGAACCATGGGGGAAAAGCCCCTGTCCTTTCAGGGACCTGCCTGTCGTAGCTGCCCAGAGATATGTGAAGAGGAAGCACTGAGTGAGGATGAGACACATTGGGGTTGGGCAGGACGTGAAATGTGAGAAAGGATTGCCTGGCTGAGAACACCGGGGAATGACGCACACAAGCACATGAAAGTATAAGCCCTGCAGAGGTGTGTGTGTGGGGGGGCAGTGCGGAGGGGAGAAGGAGGTTGCATGGACAGAACTATGCTGAGGTTGCATGGGAGTCTGAGTGTGCGCAAGGCAGAGGGATGCTGAGAGTTGCCCTTCTCCTTCTGAAGTCCTTGAGAGCTGGAGGAATGAGGTATGAAGGACACAGATAGGTCCCTTGCATTTCCCCATGTATTTTCCTTTGTTCCCCCGGCCATGGCTGGTTCTTTTTTTTTTTTTTTTTTTTCTTTTTCTCCCCTGGCTGGGTGAGGGCTCTCTTTCTCTCTGCAGTACTGTGAGCACAGCAGTTAAGGTCAGTGAGAGGCAGGACCAGGAAAGACACCATACCAGCGCAAGCGTTCTGCCTGCTGAGGACTCTCACGGGCTTTGCAGTGAAGCACTTGCCCCATCCCTTTCTCTGAAGAGCAAAACAGTGCCTGCAGCTTCCAGCTTCTCTCCTGCAGGGAACTGTGAATCCCACGGCAGTTAGTCTCTCTTACTCTCTGCAGCAGAGCTGGGAATGTTGCTGAACATCACAAAGGAAAGAGTGCGATGGGGGTCTCAGCTGCCAGACACTCTCCCTACCCATAACCCCTCTCATCCTGGGACCAGGACGGGTAGGAAAAAAGCAGGCCAGGACTCCCTTCACTGGCTGCTTTCCCCAGCTCTCTTTCCTCCAGAGAGGGACTGCAGGGACAGGAGCTGCTCCACGTCCTGAGCCTTTGCCCACTCCAGCCAGGCTGGTCACACACATGCTTGAGTACTGGAGGTGCCACAGGCTGGTGCAGTGATCACTGTGACGGGGATGGGAGCTACGTGAGGGGTCAGTGTGTGTGTGTGTGTGTGGTGCGTGTGCGCACACGTGTGTGTATGTGCGCATGCATGCATCTCTGTGTGTGTGTGTGTGTGTGTGTGTGTGTGTGTGTGTGAGTGTGTGTGTGCGTGCAGGGCTCCCTCCAGCCCTGGCCCAGCAGAGCTGGTGAGAGGGGTAGGAGAGGAAGGTAAATGCCTGGGAAGAGCCCAGGGACAGTCAATGTGCTGGCGTGGGAAGGAAGGAAGAAAGAATCGCATGTGGCCCAAAGGGGGAGGCCCGAGGGAGAAGGGGTGCTGAGGATTGGAGCCAGGGTGGCCTCTCCCTCCGCCTTCCTTGCTGACAGGCAGTAGCCCACGTTCCTCCAGAGATGGTTCGTCCCTGGGACCTGGGGCCTAGCTGGGGAGAGCCTTGGGTGTCTCAGCCTGGTGCTGCCTCTGGGGCAAGGGCTTCTGGCAGCTCTGCTTCAGGAGCACACTTTGTCTGGCAAATTCAAGGAGCGCTCAGGGACTGAGAGCATCTGTGTCATCGCCCCCTCTGCCCTGTGAATCAACCTGCCCAAAGCGGTTTCCTTTTCTGGCAGGATTGAGCTTGTCCTCCGGAGGGGTGTGGGGGTGCCGCTGGGATGCAGCCGCTGAGACCACTAGGGTCTTGAAAGCAGCTGTACAGTGCAATTTCATTGACTCCTGCTCTACCCGTGACCCCTTTCCAGTGAAAGGCATGGGGAAAACTGTACGCAGGTGCTAAGCAGGAGACGCTGGATCAACAGGTGGAGACTGTGGTGTTGCACAGTTGTCTTGCGTGCCAGACAGCATCTCCCTCTCCCCACAGCTCCAGCATGAGCTGAAGCACCCGTGACCGCGCCTATGCCTCACACTCCATGAAGGATATCTCAGCTGCTCACCTTGGTGGACTGTGAAAATATAGCCGAGCATCAGCTTCCCCTGGGGACTTCCACTCTCTTTTGCTCTTCAGCACCACTGGAGCTAAAGCAGAGTAGGCAAGTCAGGGCAGCCCTCTTGTCTTGCGACAAGCAGCAGGGGATGCAGTGGGTGGGCCAGGCCAGATGCTAGGAAACAGCAGAGCTTCCCAACAATCCCTTCTGAAACCTCTCGGGGACTTTCTCGTCCTGGTCACCAGGGCCATCCCATGGCTCACCTGGGATGTCTGCTGCTGTGGGCAGGGACAACTCACAATGTAGCTCCTCTTGCCTCCCTCACCCCTTTAAGCCACAGACCCCACTGCCTGCCAATACAAGGCAGGTGGAGAGACAGCCAATGCGAGTGACTCCAGGGAATTCCTGGGTTGCCTCCTCCTGGAGGTTTGTGATCTTGATAAGCCCGTGTCCCAGATAGCTGGCGTTGTGGCTTGCAAGCTTGTGACTCCCACAAGGTTCCCAACAAATTCAAATGTAGAAATTGCACATCAGCCCTCCTCATCCTCCCCCCCCAACCACACCACCCCCCCCCCTCCCGAGTTGCTCTGGTCTCTGTGCTCACCAACGGGCCTTGGTTTCCCATCTGTGGTTCTGCGCAAACTCAGAGCCCCATGGCTCCACGCTGAAGGGAGTGGAGAGCTACACATGGAGGAGGCGGAGGCCTGAGTTTGTCTTTTGGGGATGAGAAATGGGGAGGCAGTGGCATAAAAGGGATGCATCCCTGTTTGAGCCATGGCTGTTTCAGCCGTGCACATGAAGACTCCTCAGATGTGTTGCATCCACCCCTCCTTTCCATTGAGCCTGAGAGGCCTGGCCTCCAGTGCCCGCCAAGCTTATTTACCTCATGCTGCAGTGAAGTGGTTATTTTTCTTCTTTTCTCTGAGGATTTTGTGGATCTGGGAGTGGGAAGGACTGCCTCGATGCTGTCTTTCTCAGCCTACTCCTGGGAAGGCAGGCGTGTCTGCAGATTAGAGCCAGGGCAAGCGGCCCAGACACCCACCTGCTTTTTCTTGGAGGGCAGTGGGTTTGGGGAATTAGCGCAGGGCATGCCTGGATGTCGGGTTCCCTGAGGAGGAGGGGGTTTGCAGCCAGCTGAAGGAAAAGCCTCCCACAGTCACTTTTGGGGAAAGGGTCGGGGGCTATTTTTTAACTAACCAATGGGGTTGAGGTGGCAGGTGAGCATAGATCCCCCTCTTGGCTGGGGGAGCTTATGTCAGGCGAGGGCGGCAGAGGGTTTTGGGAACCTAGGGGTTAATGGGTGACCAGGGACAACGGTTTGGCGGGGCGGGGGTGGGGCGGGCGTTGTGCCTGGGACTCAGCTTTTGGAGCATCTCAGTGAGGTGCCGGATGCCTGCTGAGCCGGGGCTGGAAGCCCCTCCGCACACCTGGGAGGAGCTGGGTGCGGGTCGGGGACGTGAGGGGAGTGACAGGCACACAGGGCGGCAGAGAGTCCTGCTCTTGCAGCAGTTACCGGTGCTACCTCGTGGCCAAACTCTTAACTGCACCGGTCCAACCATGCATTCGCTTTCCTGGGGTTCAGTTATGGGACAAATAAACCGCCCGGTACATTAAATGGGAGAGTTGTCTGCACTCCGCCTCAAATCTGCAGCTCTGCTGCAGATTTCAGTTCTCCTTCTGCAGATTTTAGTTGTCCTTCTCTAAGCCTATACTCTTTCCCCAGCAGACTGTCAGTAGCTTTGACGGCAACGCCGGAGGGTCTGGTGGATTCTACAGCATAGCGTAAGTTGAAACGGAGTTTCTGCTTGGGTTAATATTAGCCAGTGTCCCCACACGCAGAACGCAGCCCAGAGGTAGCCAAGCAGTGGCGGAAGAATGCACAATAGCTGGATCAAGTCAGCTCCAAAACGCTAACCTGCTTGGTGCAAAGCTTAAATGGGAATGCTCCAGAAAATGCTGGGAGAATACAGCTGACTCCTCCACACCTCTCTGGAAAAAAAAGAAAAAATCCCCTGGAGAAGCTATTCTGTGCAGAGGCTGAGCTTCTGGTGGAGGGGGACTGAAGGCATGCGACTAGGGAACTGGAAACCTGAAAGGCACGCTACTTGAGGTCTGGGGACCCTAGGGACACAGGACCTGAGCCACGGGCCTCATGGAGAAGGGACCCAGGCACACGTGACTCCCGGGATCACGGGATCCGCGGATATATTACCTGCAAACACGGGATCCATGGGCAGGACTATGCCATTTCCAACCGAGTGGTCTAATAAAAGCCCCCTGATTCTTCATTCCCTCTGTCCCATGGCCGCAGAGCAAGAACATGTCTTTCTCTCACCAAGAACGGCTATGGAGAAGCCCAGATGTCTGTGAATATGGACGACCATCTGCCCCTGCGCTTGGTTTCAGCCAGCTGCATCGCACCTGGAGTGAGTGGGGGACCCCACTTCTGAAACTGGGGAAGAGCTGGGCGGTCAGAGGTGCAGGTGGGAAGGGACCCTTGGCAGGTCCCAGTCTTGGAGCGGGCTCTCTGTAGTGTTTTCAGCCTTGTCCCCTGGCATCTGAGTTTTGCCTGCTGCCCCTTGCTCCGTCACTCGGAATAACTGAGCTCTGGTGTCTCCTGAGTTGATCCTGGATCTTCTTGGACCCTCTGGGCTACAATGACCCACCTCAACCACCCCAAAGCCTCTCCCTCTCTCCTTCCCTCTCCCCCTCCCTCTCCTTGTTTCCCAGTCCCTTCTCCACCAAAACCGGATGCTGGATCTTAGGCGCCACAGCCTCCCTTGGCCACACTCCTCTCTAGATGCCCGGGTTCTGGGCGTTGGACAAGGAAGAAAGAGGAGGGCAGGAAAAAAAAAAATCTACCAAGGCAACTGGAGAATTTCCAGGACGCAGGGAAATTTCACTCAAAGGCTGGAGAAGGGAATGTGCATCACCGTAAGTTGCTCTCTGGATCAGATTTAAAGATTTATCCAAGCAACACAGGAACCAGCTATAGGGGAAGGAAGGCAGAGGGGATCTCTACCTGAGCATCCTTTCTGGGAGATCCTCGTCCCTGAACGCAAGAGGAGCCATCTGGAACGAGGTGCTCTGAGGAGTCTTTATGTTGCCTAGGAAAGCTAGGTATTTGGCTTCCCAAGCAAGCCCCTTCCAGAACTAGGGACCATTAGGGCCAATGTTCCCATGATTAAAGCCCCACCCTCGCTTCCCATCTCAGCCTGCACAAGAACAACACAGCAGCACTGTCCGATAAAGCCACCTTCTAACAGACGTCTTTGACAGGTCAGCCCTGACCTGACCCTTCCCATCCTGCTCAGAAAGGACTGAGCTCCTCCCAGGACGCCCTCTATGCTCCAGCAAATGAAGGGATGAGCTTGGGTACCTCTCCAAACTGTCTTGCAGGACTTTGGCAGCCCTGACTATCCCTCTCTGGGTCGTGGGAAACACCCTGGCAGAGGCATGGGAGCAGAGAAAGACAGCACCCCTTCTTTGCTGACCTCCCCTACCCCCAACAGTTCACTGTTACTGCAGTCAGTGCCCAGCAGATGTGGCTGGACCTGCTAGTTTGGCTGAAGTCCGCTCTCTATCAAAACTCTGCTGGAAGGGTACTGTGTCACAACAGAAAACCTGGAGAGGAGGAAGCCTACGCACACTCTGCCAAGCTCTGACTTCTTACACTGTGCAGCCTGAGGCACCCTGCGGTGTGTGACCCAGGGCTCTGTGCAGACATCAGTGCTTACCTGGCAGGAGTCTTTCCCACCATCCAGGAATCCTACACACATCGCGTTGCTAGTGATCTGGCCTGGGTGAGCCTCCTGGCACTTTTGGTTACTCAGAACTGGAGCTCTCAGTCACCGGAGAACCTGAGGGAAACTGGCTGCCGGGGCAGCAGCGAAAATTAGGTTTCCTCTTGGGACTCAGCACTGTCAGCGAACAGAAAGACCTGTAGACCTATATGCGAGAGCCATCCAGCAAAGCAGGGCAACCCTTGACGTGCATGAGCAAATGCGAAGGGCATTGTTGACTGAGGCACACTGGCAGGGCAGTTTGGGGAACTCACAGGCAGAACATGGAAAGGCTGCAAAGCAGGAGTGAAATGTACACGGAAGTCATGAACGTGGCGCTGAAGCCGGAGAAGTGTGACCAGGTACCTGCAACATGCACTGATACTCACAGCCACTGCTCAGTGTGTTTCCTCACCTTGAAAAAGGCACTCGGGACCCTCCTTGGCACAGGAGCTGGGCAGAGCTGTGGGTTGAATGTCAGCACTGCAGTCCATGGTGGTGGCCAGCTTGATCAACACAACGCCGGTATCAAGGCTTCTTGAATCGTATCTAGGATGGTGAATGATTAACGCGGCACGCCTGACTAGTTCACTGTCTTCCTTCACGTAATGTTGCGCTCTCCCATCCTGCCATACTTGCGTATGGCTGCAAAATTACCAGCAGGGAAGAGCAGCAGTTAACCATGGGTAGAACAGCTTGGTGCCACACGGGGCCTGGCAGACCCTCGGAAGAGAGTCAGGGAGCGTTGGCCTAATGAAAAGTGTATGTGTCACAGAGCTCTAGGAGCTTCCCGATTTTATGAAAGACAGAGTCTGGAGAGTCTTGCTAGTTGGCGTCCTGTCCGACGGATCCCCCGCTGGCAACCGTGGCAATGGTGCGAGCATAGATGGATCACCTCAGACACCTCGAGCAATGCTTAGGGAAAGAAGGTTACATTTCCTATTGCAGAGGAGCATGATCCTTGATCTGTGCTCTCTCTGCAGAGGTATGCCCGAAATTCAGGACAAGGAAGATCCATGGAGAAAGTCTGGAGGAATGAAAAAGAAGGGAATAGTAACGGTAAGCCACGTGGGCGTGCAAGTATGCACAGAAAGGCATGTTAGGATGCACAGAAAAGGATGCCAAGACTGCAGGACTATTGGAAAGATCATGTAACGCAGTGAGACACAAGGCAGTGTTTCGCCTTTGGTGTCAGGTACACCATGCATCGCCACCTTGGATTCTCTTCTTTTGCTAAGCACCATATTGCAAATCGGGTGGCTTTGCAAGGTTTGACTGGAATCCAGATACACGACCCAATCCCTACGTATGATTTCTAGCAGTGAGCAGCTGAGAGGACCCACTGGCTGTTGATGAACGAACCGCCACAGAAGTGATACCCGGCATTCAAGGACACTGGTAGGGAACGGAATGCTCGAGGCAATTGCAGCCTCCCACAATCTTGTCATCACCGGCATCCCCAGGAAAAGCAACTGAGAGAAAGAGGACTGAGTGTCACGGCACCAGGTCTGAATCCCTTCTCTTGAAGTGTAGCAGCAGCCAATGAGCTACAGGGGAATTAGCAAGAGCCAAAAGAGTGTGAAACTTGAGAAGCCTTCACAGCAGCTCCTGAAATATCCTCCGGAGTTCTCTCTGTGCTACGCTGAAGCAGGAGGCTTTGTCTTTAGCACCCGGAGTCAGAAAGAGAACAGAAAAGCAGAAGCTGCCAAAGAACTTCACAAACGAAAAGCGCGCAGCCTTCACACGGGCACCCTCACTTCCGTGGCACCTTTGGAACAGGAAGCAACAGCTGGGTCATGGTGGGAAGCGCACGGCGCACATTTGCGTGGGCTGGGAAATGGAAAATGGCCAATGCAGTTGGGAGTGCCAGCAGAATTTTAATTTGCTGGGGGGAAGCCAGGGGTGAGCAAGAGGGGAAGGAAGCCCTGGTAGTGAAGAAATCGGAGAGAACATGAGGGCTCTGCCGAGTTGGAGGCTGACGTTATAGCAGAATGTAAGAAAGAACACGAAAGGGATTTGTTGAAACCGCTAGAACAGTGGCCTCCAAGCAGTTTGCATCACGCACGCCTATTGGTAAAACATTTTTGAGGATGCACCCCCAGTCCAGGTGTATTTAGTGACTGATAATTATATACGTATAGTACTGAAGTTCTAATGTTTTCTTCCCACACCCCAGTGCATCGTCTTGCGCACCCCCAGGGCTGCATGCACCCCACTCTGGAGACCGCTGCACTGGAACATGGTAAACCGGGAGCCTGTCTCTGACCGTCGACTACAGATGCAAAGAGCAGAAGATGCAAAACCCTTCCGCACACCCTCCCCTGGCCTCTAGCAACTGGGGACTTGATGTTCCTAGGTCAGACGGGATGTCTTTCAACCAGCTCCCCCCAGGCAGGAGAGACTTGGGAAGAGAGAATCAGCGGTCCCTCCCCCAGCGAGCTCTGTGAGATGTACGAGGACTAGCCGCAGAAACTCCTCCGCTTTATGCTCCTGGGAAGCTTTATCTCCGTCAGCCCACGGTCTCACCAGGTTTCCCTTTCCCAGGATCTTGCATCAGCCTGGACAAATGTATTTACTTGATCTGAGTCCAGTGATGATACAGCTGACTGAAATACTTGCACTAGGAACATGGATTCCTAGAAATGCAAGCTGCCATTGCTTGTCCATTGATAATATCTCATGCCATTTCAGCATCTCAAAGCATAGGGCTTCTGTTTACAGTCACTTGAGGTTATCCCACGTCTTGCAGGAGCTAACATGATGAAGTTGGAAGCTGCTTGGGAAACGATTATTCCTCAAACGCATTAAGCGCTAGCAAACCCAGCATAATGACAGAAGTTAGCACTCCTTCAGATGAAGGATTTGAGAAGATCTCATTAGTTGTGTTCACAGGATTTTTGTTCGTACGCATTACATCCATAAACATCGATGTTACACTGAAATTCGTCTGCTGCAAGAAGCGTCTTACAGTCCGTTACCTCCAATAGTCAGCTTCCGGTAAAAATATGCACTTTTAAGAATGACACCATGAGCACAGAGGAATCTCCAAGGGGTTTGAGGGTTGCTCTCAACAGGTGCTGCGTACAAGACCGAGACAGGCAAACACCTACACATCTTGCAAAGCCCAAATGTATTTTTAAATGGAAGGCTGCCCTCTGAAATAATGTAAAATACCTCGCTGTCTTAGGAAAGGTTTATGATTAACCGATACATTATTTGTGCTTTCTACCAGTGGCTGGTAAAGCCCACTTTTGGATCTTCAAATTTTCCACTGTGTACTTTTTGTCTGGAGAAAACCTTGGACTAGAGATAAGGCCATTTCAAGAAATGTATTTCTAGCAGCTCACGCTTCCAGTCCCCCAGCCTGGGCTTGAGGCTGTGTCAAGATCATGAAATACATACTGTTTCTCACCTTTGTTGGTGTGGCTGGTGAGTACATTTCTTCCTTCTATTTGTGTACTTTATAAGGAAGCTCGTTTTCTGAGCAAATTTGCAAGGTAGTCTGTTGGGGGAAAGTGAAGTCCAGTTTCAACTAGCAAAAGTTCTAAGGCAGAGCACTGCAACTTCTTTTGACTGCTGCCTGGTCATAATTGCTTGTGTCACAAAATGCCTTCATAGCAGCTCTTGAGCCAGGAACACTGACATGTGTCCATAGCTTCAAAAAAAGCCTTAAGGGCTGTGAAGTCTAAAGATAACACCTCTGGCCCAGGAAGTCCCAAAGCTGCTGTACATTTTTGGACTATGGGCGAGTGCTACCGTGAGTTTTTATAGAAGGAGAGCCACAAGTGAGATGCTTCCGTCGGTCAGAGGGGCACAAGATTCCTTATGCCACGTGTTGACATATGCCACTTCTTATCTCCCAGTTGCCTTCCCCCTCAACGCTGATGATGACGACGACAAGATTGTGGGAGGCTACACCTGTGCAGCGAACTCTGTCCCCTATCAGGTGTCCCTGAATTCTGGGTATCACTTCTGTGGAGGCTCCCTCATCAACAGCCAGTGGGTCCTGTCAGCTGCTCACTGCTACAAGTCGTGAGTGGAAAACATATGTTCTTCCGTAACCTACTTCTTTCTTCCAGTTTGCTTCTAGCAGGGATTCTGAGCTGTGGGATCCAAATCCGTAAGTGGCTCCGTTCTGACAGGACACAAGCAAGGAATGGGTGGCTCGTTCAGGAAGCTGGGCTGAGGCATCATAAGGGGTTTTCCACTTGTGCCAATGCTTCTGCGAATGCAGAGCAGTGTCTGAAAGGACAGCGTGATAATCTAGCAAGGAGTTATGGGCTGTGATTTCTTATAAATTGCATTAATCTCGCTACAACTTAGTCACTGGAGAACAGGGAGAGGAGCGAGGTCAGGGTGATTGCAGCTTGCCTTTCTCCAGACTGTTTCTAGAAAGCACTGTTATCCATTCAGCTTGTCCCAGCTCAAGAAAATAAGCCTGCAGAAATTCACCACCACCTGCACTGGGAGTGGGTAAGATGTCAGTGTAGATCCGTGGGGCTTATTGCAGGGCAAGAAAGACAACCTGCATGGAAACAGCTACTACCATAGCGATGTTGAAGCGAGTGCATACAGTGACAGGGAGGTTCCTCATAACCTCTCGGTAGCAGTAAAGTCTGTGCCATTCCTTCTCTTTTCCAGTCGCATCCAAGTGCAGCTCGGGAAGCATAACCTGGCACTCACAGAGTCGTCACAGCAGTTGATTAATTCAGCTGAAGTCATCCGCCACCCTGGCTACAGCTCCAGAACACTGGACAATGACATCATGCTCATCAAGCTTGCCAAACCAGCCCGGCTCAACCGAGCTGTCCAAACAATTCCTCTGCCTACCAGCTGTGTGACCCCAGGCACCACATGCCTAATCTCTGGCTGGGGCAACACACTCAGCAGCGTCAGTGAGTACTCTGTGGGAACGTACAGCATCACGAGGGCCCGGGAGACACTCTGAGACCTCACAATTATCTCCAAACAGTACAGGGTAAAGCAGAGAGAAGCGCTGTGGGACAGGCCTTTTGGAGTGACCGGTCTCTGGCGGACGGTAACCATTCCGCTGCTTCAAAGGCAAGCCTTTATAAGGTGCTTCCTCTTGTTCTGTCTCACGAACGTGGAATCACTTCAGTCATCCATGTGCCGCTCGCCAGGATGTTCACGCTGCCATAAATTTTGTGGCCTGGCGCTACCAGCTGTGCCCCAGCTGGTAGCATTGCCGAGCACTAGCGATGTAACTAACGTCAATGGAGTTGTCAGTGCTCTGAGAACAAGATCAAAATCTGTGACTGTGGATCTAAGAGATCCATTCTCTTCCATCGACGGTCAGAGGTGTGGATGGTGGCTGGTGTCTAGTCCGCTGAGGACAACTAAACCTGCACCAGAGGAGAGGATGGTTTTCCCGAGGCTCAGGTTTCCTCCAGCATACGTGCTATCAGAGTAGCTCTTAGCTCCACACTTGCCAACTGATGATTGGTATCAGAAGAATTAACGTGGCTGCAGTGTAGAACGGGGGACCCATGGGTAGAATCTGTTCCGTCTAAAGAAAAGGAATCCATGCTGCAATTACCATTCAGAGGAAAAATGACGCCTGCTAAAAGAGGATGTTCAGGGATTACGTTTCTGCTAGGAAAGATCTTCTCCGGGCTCTGGAACGAACTCAGAGGTGTCCTCAACCATCTCTCCCTCTTTTCTTGTAGATCCGTATCCAGATACCTTGCAGTGCCTGAAGGCTCCTGTACTCACCTCAAGCGAGTGCACCGAAGCCTACCCTGGGCAAATTACCAAGAACATGATATGTGTAGGATTCATGGAGGGAGGGAAAGACTCCTGCCAGGTAAAACATCTGCCTCTCCTTTCCCATATGTTTCTCTCCTGCCTGTTGCTAGTAGAAGAGGCCATCATAGTAGAGAATCTGCGGTATTCACTGCACTGGCACGTCCGAAAGCTCTTTTCTTGAGCAACAGTGGAGGCTTAGGGGGAGAGTTGCTTATTGAGCGAGGCTAGGTTTTTTCCACTCAGTTAGTCATTGTCCCTTTTTTGAGGCAGCGAAGACCTCTGCCCTAACTCTCCACAAGCAGACTATGCCACCTCCTGCGCCTTAGGCTATTTAAGACGGAGGAGTGCTGCACCAGAGAGTCAGTAGTAATGACGGTGACTTCAGAGCTTCGGGCACAAATGTTAGTTTTGGACTGACGGAGAATGAAATAGCCAGCATGCCAAGATCCAGGCAGCCTGGAAAATGAACACACCTGACAATTGCTCTGCATTTTACATGCGCCTAGCTCCGTGGCAATATTTGGCAGAATAATGGTTAAGACACACCTATCCTAAGCGTCTGCCAAGGCCTGCGTCCCTCAGAACCAGGCAGCTTACTCATCCTTAGCTGCGGTGCCCTTGGAGCTAAAGTAAGGCACAGTAGCATCAGGTGTAGAGCGGTAATCAGAAATGACCTTTGTAGAACTTCCGTGTAGAAAAAGCCCAGTGGAGCTCCCTGGAATGTTCTGGGATCTCTGGGATCTCTGGCTCATCACCTAGGCGGACACCATTTGCTGAATATCCGTATCCTTTATGTGCGCAGGGAGATTCCGGCGGCCCAGTAGTCTGCAACGGGGAGCTCCAGGGCATTGTGTCCTGGGGTATTGGATGTGCGCAGAAAGGCTATCCCGGGGTTTACACTAAGGTTTGCAATTATGTCTCCTGGATTGAAGAAACCATGTCTGCCAACTGAGACACTCTTGTTCTGCGTGACCTGCTGCTTCTCCTCATCTTCTTCTTCTGTTTTGGGACTGGACATACAAAAAATATCAAAAAGTAAAGGCTTTCAGGCACCCCTTCTTTGTGCACCGTTTCTCTGGGTACTTCCCTAGGCTATGGTATGGAGGACAGAGGCAGGGAATGTCACTCTGCGGAAGACATTTACTCTTTTCAGCACCTCTCAACTAGCAGGATCTCGGAACATTTTGCAGCAACTTTTTTGCTCAGGTAACTGGTCGTGCTGGGCTTGCTTCGTTTTCCTGGAAGAGTCAAAAGGACAGAGGTGTTCCTGGGTTCTGGTTTTCACTTCTCCTAACCCCAGCTGGCACTGGAACAGAGAGTCCATGAAAAAGTTGGCTGCCAAAGTTGCCAATGGGCTGTGTAGCTGTCTCCTAGAGAAGAGAAGGGAAATAGAGAATTTGAGTGAAAGAAAAGGATAGAAAAAGCAGCGAGTAGGTGAAACGGGGAGAAATGTAAAAGAAATCGGACACTGGAGGAAAGGGAGGGAGAGAAGGAGAGCAGGGCATGAAGGAACAAGTGCCATTTGCCTACCGAGAGGTTTGTGCCCGGCTCTCTCAGATGCTTAGTCGCTGAGGTATTTCTTAGGAGAGTGATAGGTGCCTGAGTCATTGGGATAGGCGCAATATAGGAAGAGGATCAGACGGTAGCTTTGTGTCCCATTGCTCTGGAAGCACTTGCTGAATTCCTTCTCGGCATCTGCCCTTGTCCAGAAGAAGCCCTGAGCTGTAGCCTGGCATCCTTCCCTTCAGCCTGTTTTCACCTGGAGACAGAGTTCTCACCCGGGAGCAGCTGAAAGTCACAGGCCCCTGACCTGTGATTCCCTCACCCTGTCTTCCTCTTCAGAGTTTCCGTGTGCTGTGACTCACAGAATCATAGAATCGTTTGGGTTGGAAGGGACCTTTAAAGGTTGTCTAGTCCAACCGCCACCCTCCCCCGCAATGAGCAGGGACATCTTTAATGAGATGAGGCTGGTCAGAGCCCCGCCCAACCTGACCTTGAATGTTTGCAGGGATGGGGCATCTCCCGCTTCTCTGGGCAAGCTGTTCCAGTGTTCCACCACCCTCATTGTAAAAAATGGCTTCCTTGTCTCCAGTCTAAATCTACCCTCGTTTAGTCTAAAACCATTACCCCTTGTCCCCGTTGCTGGGGGAGGAGTGGCTGGAGAGCTGTCTGGCGGAAAAGGACGTGGGGGTGTTGGTTGACAGCCGCCTGAACATGAGCCAGCAGTGTGCTCAGGTGGCCAAGAGGGCCAATGGCATCCTGGCCTGGATCAAGAATAGTGTGGCCAGCAGGACCAGGGAGGTGAGAGTGCCCCTGTAGTTGGCACTGGTGAGGCCGCACCTCGAGTCCTGTGTTCAGTTTTGGGCCCCTCACTACAAGAAGGACATGGAGGTGCTGGAGCGTGTCCAGAGGAGGGCAACGAAGCCGGTGAAGGGTGTGGAGCACACGTCTTATGAGGAGCGGCTGAGGGAAGTGGGGTTGTTTAGCCTGGAGAAGAGGAGGCTGAGGGGAGACCTTATTGCTCTCTCCAACTACCTGAAAGGAGGTTGTAGCGAGGTGGGGGTCGGTCTCTTCTCCCTAGTAACGAGTGATAGGATGAGAGGAAACGGCCTCAAGCTGCGCCAGGGGAGGTTTAGGTTGGACATTAGGAAAAACTTCTTCACCGAGAGGGTGGTCAAGCATTGGAACAGGCTGCCCAGGGAAGTGGTTGAGTCTCCATCCCTGGAGGTATTTAAAGAACGGATAGATACGGTGCTTGAAGACATGGTATAGATGGACTTGGCAGTGAGAGGTTAATGGTTGGACTCGATGATCTTAAGGGTCTTTTCCAACCTGGACGATTCTATGATTCTATGATTCTATCACAACAGGCCCTGCTAAAAAGTTTGTCGCCATCTTTTTTATAAGCCCCCTTGGAACCCAGATTTCACATTCTCTTTGTGCTGAGGAGCGAACAAACTTGTGCCTTCCTCCCCCCAGGCTGAGAGCTCTGGATAGGATCATGAAGTGGGGCTAGGGCTTCTCCACCAAGCCCAGGTGAACACACACACATGGCCCAGGGCAGGATCATGGGATCTTCCCAGGGGGATTATGGGATTAATCCCCAAGTGGATTATGACCTCTCCTCCTCTGGGGAAGCTATCTGTGCCCTAAAACCGGGTGACATGAGTGCAGAGCAGCCAGTTCGCAGGCTGGACCTGTGTGGGCAGAGGTTTGGGCTGATAGCTGAACATTGGCCCTGCGCAGGGGTCTCGAGTGGCCCCTGCTTCACACTGGGCAAAGGGCGACATCCACTTGCCTTCCCAGGGCAAAGGCAGGTTCAACGGCAGCATGGTGGTCAACAAGGCTTTGAATGGCCAGGATGCAAGTGGCACGTGGGAGGGACCCCCGGCCTTGGTTCCTCCTCCTGCCCCAAGGGGCACAGAGGGGGCACCCATCCCATCCTGAGCTAAGGAGAGAGGGAAGAGGGGGTGCGGGCAGCCAGGCTGGGTTGGTCTGGTCCAGAGAGGTCCAAGTAGAGTGGAGTGCAGCCCCAGTGGCTGAAAGAGAGCTGAGCTCTTGTGTGTGGTGGAGTAAGGAGCACTGGACGTAAGTCCAGGCTTGAGGACACTCACATTGGACAAATCCTGGGGCCCTGATCTAAGACTGGAATCCTGCGTGATGGGACCCCACTAGGATAATCTCTTTGAAATCACAGGGGGTTTTTAAGAACCCCAGAACTGGTTTCAGCAAAGGTGTTCACCTCTAACACCTGAACCATGACATGGTCTGCGTAGGGAAAAGGGAGAGCGGGCACCTTCCTTCCACAGAGAGTAACTTTCTGTCCCCTTCTTCCCGTCACCAGACAGGGTTAACACACCTTTGTCTGTCTTGGCAGGACTGCAGTGGAGAACCAGCAGTCTCGGTGAGTAAGACAAAGACCCTCTCATCCCAACATTCCCCCAGTCTTCTTGAAAGCTGTACTGCCCTGGGGAATGCACCAAAGGCTCACAGAGGTACTTGGCGAGGGTGGTATCCAAGGGTTTCCAGTCTGCCCTCCGCTCAGGTAAGGGCTGGCTCTAGAACTGGAGCAGGTCTCCCCGGGCCTGGACCAGGGCAGTCTGGAAAGTTTCCCCAGATGCAAACCACTCCTTTGAAGACCAGGCCCTGTCCCAGGGCTGCCTCGCTCCTCTGGCAAAGGGTTTGTCCCTCTGCCTCAGCAGAATTTCCCCGTCCCAGCTTGTGCCCATCACCTTTCAGTCCTTTCCTGGGCACCTCCAAGAAGAGTCTGTCTCTAACGCGTCCTCAGCTCCCTCCGGGGAATGAGAGGCTGCAGGTAATGCTCCCCTGCCTTCTCGTCTTCTGGCCGGACAAACCCACAACCCTCAGCCTCTCCCCACCTGCCCTGTGCTCCAGTGCTCACCGTCTCCAAGAGCCCGCTCCCAGACATCCCCCTTGTCCTGGGGACACGAGTTGGCTCCAGTCCACCGCTGTGGCCTCCCCCGTGTGGAGCAGGGTGGGAGAATGATGCCCCTCCTGGCCCTGACACCTCCATTCTGCCTAGCAGAGCCAAAGGTATGGTGGGTTGTTGCCACAGAGCACCTTGTGGCTCCTCACCTACAGGACCGTGCTCCGTCCCTGCGTACCTTTGAGACTTGACCTACATCGCAGACCTCGGTGTTTGGGTCACAGGGCAGTGGCACGACTCGGAGAGCCTGATGCACAGCAGCGTGCCCATTCCCTGGCGACTGGTGCAGACAAGGAACCAGCGCGCACACAGAAGTGCTCGGTGGCATGGTCCTGCTGGCGCTCTGGTGCTGAGACCCAGGTTACCAGTGAGGCACCTGTACTCTCGGCAACCTTGGCTTTCCAGCTGGTGGAGAAGGGCTGTGTGAACTGGTCCACATCCTGCTTACCCATGAGCTGGCGTAACAGGCTGAAAGGAGAAGAAATGGCAGTGGCTGTAGGAAAGAGGAGGGGGACAGGTGTGAGAGAGGACAGAGAAGAAAGGGGAAGGGGAGAGAGAGAAAGCGAGTAGAGGAGGAAAGTGAGGGGCAGAGAAATGAGGGAAGGCAGTGAGAAGAAGAAGAAAGGAGGGTCAAAAGGTGATTCAGAGATGGGAAAGAATAGGAAAGAAATTAGTGGTCAGGCAGAAGACAGACAGAGGATCCCACCACTTTCCTTAAGTAGACAGAGCTGGGGGGCAAGAGGGGAAAATGGGGTAGTGTCAACTACAGGGCTGTGTCTGTGCTGGGGACAGATCCCTGTTTGCATGGAAAGCTTTGGGCTGTGCTGCTCCAGCTTTTGAGTCACTGTGGGTCTTGCTCAGCACAGAAATATGTGCCTGAGTCGTTGAGTAGAGCGTGATCTGTCGCCACAGATAAGCGGGAGCCCTTAGTCCCATTACTCTGGAAGTGGTTGCTGAATTCCTTCTCAATCTCTGCCTTGCCACCTTCCAGTGAGTATACAACCAACTGCAGAGTGGCACCCTTCCCCGTGGGCAACTTGTACCAGTACATATTGGGGAATGCATTCCCTGTTTGGGAACAGTGCAGAGTCACAGGGTCTCCCACTCGGACAACTGTGTCTGGCGATTGCTGAAGGGCCTGGCCTGGAAAGCGAAGGGAAGAGATGTGAGAAGTGAAACGCATTGAAGCGGACATGAAAACACATCCTTGAAGTAAGACATGGGATGAGGTGGCATAAGGATGTCAGCAAGCTATGGGACAGTGTCCCGTTTCTCTGAGAGAGACACATAGGAGAGAAAAAAACCCCACAAACCAGCTTCAAAGACACTAATAAATCTGTTTTGAAATATAACGACTCCAGTACTCTCAACTGATGTATTAAAATGGGACAGAAAAACCAGATTTGTAGCTCTGTAGAGTCTTCTGCGTTAAGAGGTTGAGGAAAAGCTCACCTGTTTATTGCCCATCCTCCCCCTAGAATCTGCCTTGGGGAATGGGGCACTGCCAGCAACTGGGCACACAGCTGAGGCAGCAGCAGTGGCTCCAGTGCAGCTGCTGAAGGGGAAGGGAAGCTCACTTACCCACGGGGGCCAGGATGGCTACAAGGAACCAGTGGAGAACCATGGAGAATGGCCACCTCCTTCCAGCAACCTGCCTGTGGTGGCAGCACAGGCACAGAGATGTGTGAAGAGGAACGGTTGAGAGAGGAAGAGACACATCTCTTGGCGGGTGGGCAGGGCAGTGAGAGAGCGCCTGAAATGTGAGAAGGCAGTTGACTGGCTGGGAACAGTGGGGAATGGCACCTGCATGCAGGCGTGAGGTGCATGTACCCTGCTCCACTGACTTCCTGCTGTGTGGGAGTGTGTGTGTGTGTGTGTGTGGGAGTGTGTGTGTGTGTGTGTGAGTGTGTGTGTGTGTGTGTGTGTGCGCGCCCCTCAGCTGAGTTTCCTCTCTAGACACCCTCATGCTCACAGACTCCCAGCCCTGCAAGCTGCAATGTGGAATCTTCTCCGCTTATTGCAGTGCTGATCCTCATGTTGCCCAGCTATGGGGAAGACTGCTGACCTGTCATCTTCATGTTCTGGCTAAAGGGCTATTCCATACCATATGACATCATGCTCAGTAGAGGAGCTGGGGGGGAATTGGCCAGGAGGGGGGAGCCGCTGCTTGGGGACGTCTGGACATCGGTCGGCGGCTGGTGAGCAATTGCCTCATGGATCACTTGCATTATTATTACTACTATTACTACTCTGCTATTTTATTTTACTTCAGGTATTAAACTGTTCTTATCTCAGCCCATGAGTGTTCTCACTTTTACCCTTCCAGTTCTCTCCCCCATCCCACTGGGGAGGGGGAAGTGAGCAAGCGGCTGTGTGGTGCTTAGTTGCTGGCTGGGGTCAAACCACAACAACTGGCACTGCCTCTTGGGAGACTGCCCAAGGGAGGGATTTCTGAGGAGAAGGGTATTCACTGTGGGATATGCTGGCAGAGACTTGCCTTCTCCTTGCCAGAGAAGAGCTGATGCTCTCCTCTTTGTAGCGTTCTGCAAAGGAGCAGCAGGACGAGGATGGACAGAGCTGGAAAAAATCCTGCCACCTTGTCTACGTGGGGCACAGCCTTGTTCACCAATGCAAGGCTGTGGGAAATCACTGCAGGCAGGAAGTGAGGCTTGCAGTTTGTGTCCGTGGACACACTCTCTGTGTGTCAGAAGCCTGACAGAGCCTCTACACATCTGTGCTGTGCTGTGCTGTGCTGTGCTGTGCTGTGCTGTGGGCCTAGCAAGGCACGGCAGCGGGAGGCCGGCCCATAGGAGAGAGCAAGTGATCCGGCTGCTCAAGGCTGTCATGGGCTTTGCAGTGAAGCTGTTCCCCTGTGTCCTTTTAGCAGAAGGGTGCAGCAACTCCTCCAGCTCCCAGACCCTCTGTTGCAGGTCCAAGAGTGTCCCATTGCATTCATTTCCTCAAACTGCCTAGAGGAGATTCAGGAATGACCCCAGATTCCTCAAAAGAAAAGGGAGAAAGGAAGAAAGAGCGTGGGCTAAGTAGTGCAGGCAACAGGAAGAAACCCCTCACAACACCCCCAGCACTCCAGCTGAGAGGAGGCCCTGCTTGATGTGTCCGTGGGAAGGGTCTCCATTTCCCATGGGGTTCCCTGGGACGTGCAAGTGGCAGGGCAGTGCTTTGGGAGCCTTGCAGAACACATGGTATTCGAGGAGTTAGTGATCTCGAGCAGGCCATGCCTGCTCTGTTAGGCCTTGTGCTTAGGGCTTGAGAAGCCCGTATGTTAGCATGAGAAGCTGCAGTGTGGGAGCTGCTGGAGTGCCTGTCGTGGTTTAACCCCAGCCAGCCACTAAGCACCACACAGCTGCTTGCTCACTTCCCCCTCCCCCGTGGGATGGGGGAGAGAACTGGAAGGGTAAAAGTGAGAACACTCATGGGCTGAGATAAGACCAATTTAATACCTGAAGTAAAATAAAATAACGTAGTAGTAGTAATACTACTACTACTACAATAATAGTATAGAAAGCAAGTGATATGCTCTACAATTGCTCACCAGCCACTGACTGATGCCCAGCTCATCCCCGAGCAGCGATCTCTGTCCCCTGGCCAACTCCCCCCAGCTCATCTACTGAGCATGACGTCATATGGGATGGAATAGCCCTTTAGCCAGTCTGCCTCAGCTGTGCTGGCTATGCTCCCTCCCCGCTTCTTGTGCACCGGGCAGAGCATGGGAAGATGAAAAGTCCTTGACCAGTGTAAGCACTACTTAGCAACAACTAAAGCATCAGTGTGTTACCAACATCATTCTCCTCCAAAATCCAAAACACAGCACCGTACCAGCTCCTAGGAAGAAAGCTAACTCGATCCCAGCTGAAACCAGGCCATGCCACATGCCAGCCTGTGCCGCGCACTGGTGCGTGTTAGGAGGGAGGTAACACTCTAACCTGCCAGGAAACTTTCTGTTAGCCGCACAGCTGGCTGACATAATCTGTAATTGATACAGTATCTTTGGGAAAGGTAACCTGTATGTGGCTGAAGGCGTGGAAGGTAGTGATCCTGACGCAGAGACCACTGTGCCTGGAGGAGTTAGGGATCCACACAACAGTTAAGCCGAGTAGCCTGTGCTGTGCTGTGCTGCATGTGCCATGCGTCCCTCAGGCCTGTGCTGTGCTGCACATATCCCTTGGCCACAGGATAACCTCAGACAGGTCATTGTAACGGGGGAGCTTGTGGGCAGCTCCCACTTGGCAGCGGCTATTATGCCACCTGCCTGGCCTTGCCTTTATGTAAAGGTGCCCCAAGAACTTCTCACGTGAACATCCTTTCTCTTTGACAGCGAGAATGATGAGCAGGGTTGGCTGGAGTTAAATGAGAGGAAGTCTGTGGAGTGCAGGTGGAAGAGAGACAGCAGGAAGAAGGTGGGGAGAGAAAGGGAGGCAGAGAGGGGAAGGAGGGTTGACGGAAGTGAATACAATGTAAATGAGAGTGGAACGAAGAGGGAGGCAAGGAGGAGTGGGGTGGCAAGGAGAGAAGGCAGGACAAATAAACTCAGAGAGTCTGAGAAGCGGAGGAAGGGAAGGCTAGGAAGCAGAGGAGGTACTGAGAGGAAAGGGGTCATCCTGCCTTGCACAGCACCGGCAAGGAGGAAAGCAGGCCCCTTCTGTGCAGGGGGAGGTTTGTGCTCAGCTCCCTCAGCAGCCTAGCCACTGTGTTTCACTCTCAGCACAGTAATACATGCCGGAGTCATTGAGAAAGGCATGCTCTATCAAGAGGGTCATCCCGTCTCCTTGTATCTCGCTGCTCTTGAAATGGCTTCGGAAATCCTCCTCAACATTTGCTTTACCACCTTCAAATGCAAAAGCCACTAGGCTCAGTCTGGAGTCCTTCCCCAAAGGCAGCTTGTACCAGTACATAGCTGTGCTGGAGGATTTCTTCTTGGAGCAGCTCAGATTCACGGACTGGCCTTGTTGTATGACTGTGTCTGGGGACTGGTCGAGAGCCAACGCTGGAAGGGAAAAGGAGGAAGGTTGAGGAGGAGGAAAAAATGGGAAAAGGTGAACTAGGCACTGTGGGTTGGTAGCGAAGAGGGTGAGAAGGAACAGGACAGGCTAGGGAGCAGCGGGAGGGGTGGGACAGCTCTTCAGATCATCAGGTGCGTTTCCACTCTCTCTCCCATAGACAAGAAACATTCCTGGGCAGTTTGTGTCCACCAAAGGAAGCATTTGGGAGTTGTGCACAGGAGAAAAACCAGACAGCCATTGGTGGAGCTTCAGGGATTCCTGCCCACCTCATTGATTGCCCATCCTCAGCACAGGAAGCTTTGGGGAAGAGAGCGCTGCCAGCAATGGGGTACGCGGCTGGGACAGCAGCAGTGGAATCGCTGTAGGTGCTCAGGGGCGAGTTGAGTTCACTTACCCATAGGAGCCAGCATGGCCACAAAGAACCAGCAGGGAACCATGGGGGAAAAGCCCCTGTCCTTTCAGGGACCTGCCTGTCGTAGCTGCCCAGAGATATGTGAAGAGGAAGCACTGAGTGAGGATGAGACACATTGGGGTTGGGCAGGACGTGAAATGTGAGAAAGGATTGCCTGGCTGAGAACACCGGGGAATGACGCACACAAGCACATGAAAGTATAAGCCCTGCAGAGGTGTGTGTGTGGGGGGGGGGCAGTGCGGAGGGGAGAAGGAGGTTGCATGGACAGAACTATGCTGAGGTTGCATGGGAGTCTGAGTGTGCGCAAGGCAGAGGAATGCTGAGAGTTGCCCTTCTCCTTCTGAAGTCCTTGAGAGCTGGAGGAATGAGGTATGAAGGACACAGATAGGTCCCTTGCATTTCCCCATGTATTTTCCTTTGCTCCCCCGGCCATGGCTGGTTCTTTTTTTTTTTTTTTTTCTTTTTCTCCCCTGGCTGGGTGAGGGCTCTCTTTCTCTCTGCAGTACTGTGAGCACAGCAGTTAAGGTCAGTGAGAGGCAGGACCAGGAAAGACACCATACCAGCGCAAGCGTTCTGCCTGCTGAGGACTCTCACGGGCTTTGCAGTGAAGCACTTGCCCCATCCCTTTCTCTGAAGAGCAAAACAGTGCCTGCAGCTTCCAGCTTCTCTCCTGCAGGGAACTGTGAATCCCACGGCAGTTAGTCTCTCTTACTCTCTGCAGCAGAGCTGGGAATGTTGCTGAACATCACAAAGGAAAGAGTGCGATGGGGGTCTCAGCTGCCAGACACTCTCCCTACCCATAACCCCTCTCATCCTGGGACCAGGACGGGTAGGAAAAAAGCAGGCCAGGACTCCCTTCACTGGCTGCTTTCCCCAGCTCTCTCTCCTCCAGAGAGGGACTGCAGGGACAGGAGCTGCTCCACGTCCTGAGCCTTTGCCCACTCCAGCCAAGCTGGTCACACACATGCTTGAGTACTGGAGGTGCCACAGGCTGGTGCAGTGATCACTGTGACGGGGATGGGAGCTACGTGAGGGGTCAGTGTGTGTGTGTGTGTGTGTGTGTGGTGCGTGTGCGCACACGTGTGTGTATGTGCGCATGCATGCATCTCTGTGTGTGTGTGTGTGTGTGTGTGTGTGTGTGTGAGTGTGTGTGTGCGTGCAGGGCTCCCTCCAGCCCTGGCCCAGCAGAGCTGGTGAGAGGGGTAGGAGAGGAAGGTAAATGCCTGGGAAGAGCCCAGGGACAGTCAATGTGCTGGCATGGGAAGGAAGAAAGAATCGCATGTGGCCCAAAGGGGGAGGCCCGAGGGAGAAGGGGTGCTGAGGATTGGAGCCAGGGTGGCCTCTCCCTCCGCCTTCCTTGCTGACAGGCAGTAGCCCACGTTCCTCCAGAGATGGTTCGTCCCTGGGACCTGGGGCCTAGCTGGGGAGAGCCTTGGGTGTCTCAGCCTGGTGCTGCCTCTGGGGCAAGGGCTTCTGGCAGCTCTGCTTCAGGAGCACACTTTGTCTGGCAAATTCAAGGAGCGCTCAGGGACTGAGAGCATCTGTGTCATCGCCCCCTCTGCCCTGTGAATCAACCTGCCCAAAGCGGTTTCCTTTTCTGGCAGGATTGAGCTTGTCCTCCGGAGGGGTGTGGGGGGTGCCGCTGGGATGCAGCCGCTGAGACCACTAGGGTCTTGAAAGCAGCTGTACAGTGCAATTTCATTGACTCCTGCTCTACCCGTGACCCCTTTCCAGTGAAAGGCATGGGGAAAACTGTACGCAGGTGCTAAGCAGGAGACGCTGGATCAACAGGTGGAGACTGTGGTGTTGCACAGTTGTCTTGCGTGCCAGACAGCATCTCCCTCTCCCCACAGCTCCAGCATGAGCTGAAGCACCCGTGACCGCGCCTATGCCTCACACTCCATGAAGGATATCTCAGCTGCTCACCTTGGTGGACTGTGAAAATATAGCCGAGCATCAGCTTCCCCTGGGGACTTCCACTCTCTTTTGCTCTTCAGCACCACTGGAGCTAAAGCAGAGTAGGCAAGTCAGGGCAGCCCTCTTGTCTTGCGACAAGCAGCAGGGGATGCAGTGGGTGGGCCAGGCCAGATGCTAGGAAACAGCAGAGCTTCCCAACAATCCCTTCTGAAACCTCTCGGGGACTTTCTCGTCCTGGTCACCAGGGCCATCCCATGGCTCACCTGGGATGTCTGCTGCTGTGGGCAGGGACAACTCACAATGTAGCTCCTCTTGCCTCCCTCACCCCTTTAAGCCACAGACCCCACTGCCTGCCAATACAGGGCAGGTGGAGAGACAGCCAATGCGAGTGACTCCAGGGAATTCCTGGGTTGCCTCCTCCTGGAGGTTTGTGATCTTGATAAGCCCGTGTCCCAGATAGCTGGCGTTGTGGCTTGCAAGCTTGTGACTCCCACAAGGTTCCCAACAAATTCAAATGTAGAAATTGCACATCAGCCCTCCTCATCCTCCCCACCACCACTCCCCACCCCCCCCTCCCGAGTTGCTCTGGTCTCTGTGCTCACCAACGGGCCTTGGTTTCCCATCTGTGGTTCTGCGCAAACTCAGAGCCCCATGGCTCCACGCTGAAGGGAGTGGAGAGCTACACATGGAGGAGGCGGAGGCCTGAGTTTGTCTTTTGGGGATGAGAAATGGGGAGGCAGTGGCATAAAAGGGATGCATCCCTGTTTGAGCCATGGCTGTTTCAGCCGTGCACATGAAGACTCCTCAGATGTGTTGCATCCACCCCTCCTTTCCATTGAGCCTGAGAGGCCTGGCCTCCAGTGCCCGCCAAGCTTATTTACCTCATGCTGCAGTGAAGTGGTTATTTTTCTTCTTTTCTCTGAGGATTTTGTGGATCTGGGAGTGGGAAGGACTGCCTCGATGCTGTCTTTCTCAGCCTACTCCTGGGAAGGCAGGCGTGTCTGCAGATTAGAGCCAGGGGAAGCGGCCCAGACACCCACCTGCTTTTCCTTGGAGGGCAGTGGGTTTGGGGAATTAGCGCAGGGCATGCCTGGATGTCGGGTTCCCTGAGGAGGAGGGGGTTTGCAGCCAGCTGAAGGAAAAGCCTCCCACAGTCACTTTTGGGGAAAGGGTCGGGGGCTATTTTTTAACTAACCAATGGGGTTGAGGTGGCAGGTGAGCATAGATCCCCCTCTTGGCTGGGGGAGCTTATGTCAGGCGAGGGCGGCAGAGGGTTTTGGGAACCTAGGGGTTAATGGGTGACCAGGGACAACGGTTTGGCGGGGCGGGGGTGGGGCGGGCGTTGTGCCTGGGACTCAGCTTTTGGAGCATCTCAGTGAGGTGCCGGATGCCTGCTGAGCCGGGGCTGGAAGCCCCTCCGCACACCTGGGAGGAGCTGGGTGCGGGTCGGGGACGTGAGGGGAGTGACAGGCACACAGGGCGGCAGAGAGTCCTGCTCTTGCAGCAGTTACCGGTGCTACCTCGTGGCCAAACTCTTAACTGCACCGGTCCAACCATGCATTCGCTTTCCTGGGGTTCAGTTATGGGACAAATAAACCGCCCGGTACATTAAATGGGAGAGTTGTCTGCACTCCGCCTCAAATCTGCAGCTCTGCTGCAGATTTCAGTTCTCCTTCTGCAGATTTTAGTTGTCCTTCTCTAAGCCTATACTCTTTCCCCAGCAGACTGTCAGTAGCTTTGACGGCAACGCCGGAGGGTCTGGTGGATTCTACAGCATAGCGTAAGTTGAAACGGAGTTTCTGCTTGGGTTAATATTAGCCAGTGTCCCCACACACAGAACGCAGCCCAGAGGTGGCCAAGCAGTGGCGGAAGAATGCACAATAGCTGGATCAAGTCAGCTCCAAAACGCTAACCTGCTTGGTGCAAAGCTTAAATGGGAATGCTCCAGAAAATGCTGGGAGAATACAGCTGACTCCTCCACACCTCTCTGGAAAAAAAAGAAAAAATCCCCTGGAGAAGCTATTCTGTGCAGAGGCTGAGCTTCTGGTGGAGGGGGACTGAAGGCATGCGACTAGGGAACTGGAAACCTGAAAGGCACGCTACTTGAGGTCTGGGGACCCTAGGGACACAGGACCTGAGCCACGGGCCTCATGGAGAAGGGACCCAGGCACACGTGACTCCCGGGATCACGGGATCCGCGGATATATTACCTGCAAACACGGGATCCATGGGCAGGACTATGCCATTTCCAACCGAGTGGTCTAATAAAAGCCCCCTGATTCTTCATTCCCTCTGTCCCATGGCCGCAGAGCAAGAACATGTCTTTCTCTCACCAAGAACGGCTATGGAGAAGCCCAGATGTCTGTGAATATGGACGACCATCTGCCCCTGCGCTTGGTTTCAGCCAGCTGCATCGCACCTGGAGTGAGTGGGGGACCCCACTTCTGAAACTGGGGAAGAGCTGGGCGGTCAGAGGTGCAGGTGGGAAGGGACCCTTGGCAGGTCCCAGTCTTGGAGCGGGCTCTCTGTAGTGTTTTCAGCCTTGTCCCCTGGCATCTGAGTTTTGCCTGCTGCCCCTTGCTCCGTCACTCGGAATAACTGAGCTCTGGTGTCTCCTGAGTTGATCCTGGATCTTCTTGGACCCTCTGGGCTACAATGACCCACCTCAACCACCCCAAAGCCTCTCCCTCTCTCCTTCCCTCTCCCCCTCCCTCTCCTTGTTTCCCAGTCCCTTCTCCACCAAAACCGGATGCTGGATCTTAGGCGCCACAGCCTCCCTTGGCCACACTCCTCTCTAGATGCCCGGGTTCTGGGTGTTGGACAAGGAAGAAAGAGGAGGGCAGGAAAAAAAAAATCTACCAAGGCAACTGGAGAATTTCCAGGACGCAGGGAAATTTCACTCAAAGGCTGGAGAAGGGAATGTGCATCACCGTAAGTTGCTCTCTGGATCAGATTTAAAGATTTATCCAAGCAACACAGGAACCAGCTATAGGGGAAGGCAGGCAGAGGGGATCTCTACCTGAGCATCCTTTCTGGGAGATCCTCGTCCCTGAACGCAAGAGGAGCCATCTGGAACGAGGTGCTCTGAGGAGTCTTTATGTTGCCTAGGAAAGCTAGGTATTTGGCTTCCCAAGCAAGCCCCTTCCAGAACTAGGGACCATTAGGGCCAATGTTCCCATGATTAAAGCCCCACCCTCGCTTCCCATCTCAGCCTGCACAAGAACAACACAGCAGCACTGTCCGATAAAGCCACCTTCTAACAGACGTCTTTGACAGGTCAGCCCTGACCTGACCCTTCCCATCCTGCTCAGAAAGGACTGAGCTCCTCCCAGGACGCCCTCTATGCTCCAGCAAATGAAGGGATGAGCTTGGGTACCTCTCCAAACTGTCTTGCAGGACTTTGGCAGCCCTGACTATCCCTCTCTGGGTCGTGGGAAACACCCTGGCAGAGGCATGGGAGCAGAGAAAGACAGCACCCCTTCTTTGCTGACCTCCCCTACCCTCAACAGTTCACTGTTACTGCAGTCAGTGCCCAGCAGATGTGGCTGGACCTGCTAGTTTGGCTGAAGTCCGCTCTCTATCAAAACTCTGCTGGAAGGGTACTGTGTCACAACAGAAAACCTGGAGAGGAGGAAGCCTACGCACACTCTGCCAAGCTCTGACTTCTTACACTGTGCAGCCTGAGGCACCCTGCGGTGTGTGACCCAGGGCTCTGTGCAGACATCAGTGCTTACCTGGCAGGAGTCTTTCCCACCATCCAGGAATCCTACACACATCGCGTTGCTAGTGATCTGGCCTGGGTGAGCCTCCTGGCACTTTTGGTTACTCAGAACTGGAGCTCTCAGTCACCGGAGAACCTGAGGGAAACTGGCTGCCGGGGCAGCAGGGAAAATTAGGTTTCCTCTTGGGACTCAGCACTGTCAGCGAACAGAAAGACCTGTAGACCTATATGCGAGAGCCATCCAGCAAAGCAGGGCAACCCTTGACGTGCATGAGCAAATGCGAAGGGCATTGTTGACTGAGGCACACTGGCAGGGCAGTTTGGGGAACTCACAGGCAGAACATGGAAAGGCTGCAAAGCAGGAGTGAAATGTACACGGAAGTCATGAACGTGGCGCTGAAGCCGGAGAAGTGTGACCAGGTACCTGCAACATGCACTGATACTCACAGCCACTGCTCAGTGTGTTTCCTCACCTTGAAAAAGGCACTCGGGACCCTCCTTGGCACAGGAGCTGGGCAGAGCTGTGGGTTGAATGTCAGCACTGCAGTCCATGGTGGTGGCCAGCTTGATCAACACAACGCCGGTATCAAGGCTTCTTGAATCGTATCTAGGATGGTGAATGATTAACGCGGCACGCCTGACTAGTTCACTGTCTTCCTTCACGTAATGTTGCGCTCTCCCATCCTGCCATACTTGCGTATGGCTGCAAAATTACCAGCAGGGAAGAGCAGCAGTTAACCATGGGTAGAACAGCTTGGTGCCACACGGGGCCTGGCAGACCCTCGGAAGAGAGTCAGGGAGCGTTGGCCTAATGAAAAGTGTATGTGTCACAGAGCTCTAGGAGCTTCCCGATTTTATGAAAGACAGAGTCTGGAGAGTCTTGCTAGTTGGCGTCCTGTCCGACGGATCCCCCGCTGGCAACCGTGGCAATGGTGCGAGCATAGATGGATCACCTCAGACACCTCGAGCAATGCTTAGGGAAAGAAGGTTACATTTCCTATTGCAGAGGAGCATGATCCTTGATCTGTGCTCTCTCTGCAGAGGTATGCCCGAAATTCAGGACAAGGAAGATCCATGGAGAAAGTCTGGAGGAATGAAAAAGAAGGGAATAGTAACGGTAAGCCACGTGGGCGTGCAAGTATGCACAGAAAGGCATGTTAGGATGCACAGAAAAGGATGCCAAGACTGCAGGACTATTGGAAAGATCATGTAACGCAGTGAGACACAAGGCAGTGTTTCGCCTTTGGTGTCAGGTACACCATGCATCGCCACCTTGGATTCTCTTCTTTTGCTAAGCACCATATTGCAAATCGGGTGGCTTTGCAAGGTTTGACCGGAATCCAGATACACGACCCAATCCCTACGTATGATTTCTAGCAGTGAGCAGCTGAGAGGACCCACTGGCTGTTGATGAACGAACCGCCACAGAAGTGATACCCGGCATTCAAGGACACTGGTAGGGAACGGAATGCTCGAGGCAATTGCAGCCTCCCACAATCTTGTCATCACCGGCATCCCCAGGAAAAGCAACTGAGAGAAAGAGGACTGAGTGTCACGGCACCAGGTCTGAATCCCTTCTCTTGAAGTGTAGCAGCAGCCAATGAGCTACAGGGGAATTAGCAAGAGCCAAAAGAGTGTGAAACTTGAGAAGCCTTCACAGCAGCTCCTGAAATATCCTCCGGAGTTCTCTCTGTGCTACGCTGAAGCAGGAGGCTTTGTCTTTAGCACCCGGAGTCAGAAAGAGAACAGAAAAGCAGAAGCTGCCAAAGAACTTCACAAACGAAAAGCGCGCAGCCTTCACACGGGCACCCTCACTTCCGTGGCACCTTTGGAACAGGAAGCAACAGCTGGGTCATGGTGGGAAGCGCACGGCGCACATTTGCGTGGGCTGGGAAATGGAAAATGGCCAATGCAGTTGGGAGTGCCAGCAGAATTTTAATTTGCTGGGGGAAGCCAGGGGTGAGCAAGAGGGGAAGGAAGCCCTGGTAGTGAAGAAATCGGAGAGAACATGAGGGCTCTGCCGAGTTGGAGGCTGACGTTATAGCAGAATGTAAGAAAGAACACGAAAGGGATTTGTTGAAACCACTAGAACAGTGGCCTCCAAGCAGTTTGCATCACGCACGCCTATTGGTAAAACATTTTTGAGGATGCACCCCCAGTCCAGGTGTATTTAGTGACTGATAATTATATACGTATAGTACTGAAGTTCTAATGTTTTCTTCCCACACCCCAGTGCATCGTCTTGCGCACCCCCAGGGCTGCATGCACCCCACTCTGGAGACCGCTGCACTGGAACATGGTAAACCGGGAGCCTGTCTCTGACCGTCGACTACAGATGCAAAGAGCAGAAGATGCAAAACCCTTCCGCACACCCTCCCCTGGCCTCTAGCAACTGGGGACTTGATGTTCCTAGGTCAGACGGGATGTCTTTCAACCAGCTCCTCCCAGGCAGGAGAGACTTGGGAAGAGAGAATCAGCGGTCCCTCCCCCAGCGAGCTCTGTGAGATGTACGAGGACTAGCCGCAGAAACTCCTCCGCTTTATGCTCCTGGGAAGCTTTATCTCCGTCAGCCCACGGTCTCACCAGGTTTCCCTTTCCCAGGATCTTGCATCAGCCTGGACAAATGTATTTACTTGATCTGAGTCCAGTGATGATACAGCTGACTGAAATACTTGCACTAGGAACATGGATTCCTAGAAATGCAAGCTGCCATTGCTTGTCCATTGATAATATCTCATGCCATTTCAGCATCTCAAAGCATAGGGCTTCTGTTTACAGTCACTTGAGGTTATCCCACGTCTTGCAGGAGCTAACATGATGAAGTTGGAAGCTGCTTGGGAAACGATTATTCCTCAAACGCATTAAGCGCTAGCAAACCCAGCATAATGACAGAAGTTAGCACTCCTTCAGATGAAGGATTTGAGAAGATCTCATTAGTTGTGTTCACAGGATTTTTGTTCGTACGCATTACATCCATAAACATCGATGTTACACTGAAATTCGTCTGCTGCAAGAAGCGTCTTACAGTCCGTTACCTCCAATAGTCAGCTTCCGGTAAAAATATGCACTTTTAAGAATGACACCATGAGCACAGAGGAATCTCCAAGGGGTTTGAGGGTTGCTCTCAACAGGTGCTGCGTACAAGACCGAGACAGGCAAACACCTACACATCTTGCAAAGCCCAAATGTATTTTTAAATGGAAGGCTGCCCTCTGAAATAATGTAAAATACCTCGCTGTCTTAGGAAAGGTTTATGATTAACCGATACATTATTTGTGCTTTCTACCAGTGGCTGGTAAAGCCCACTTTTGGATCTTCAAATTTTCCACTGTGTACTTTTTGTCTGGAGAAAACCTTGGACTAGAGATAAGGCCATTTCAAGAAATGTATTTCTAGCAGCTCACGCTTCCAGTCCCCCAGCCTGGGCTTGAGGCTGTGTCAAGATCATGAAATACATACTGTTTCTCACCTTTGTTGGTGTGGCTGGTGAGTACATTTCTTCCTTCTATTTGTGTACTTTATAAGGAAGCTCGTTTTCTGAGCAAATTTGCAAGGTAGTCTGTTGGGGGAAAGTGAAGTCCAGTTTCAACTAGCAAAAGTTCTAAGGCAGAGCACTGCAACTTCTTTTGACTGCTGCCTGGTCATAATTGCTTGTGTCACAAAATGCCTTCATAGCAGCTCTTGAGCCAGGAACACTGACATGTGTCCATAGCTTCAAAAAAAGCCTTAAGGGCTGTGAAGTCTAAAGATAACACCTCTGGCCCAGGAAGTCCCAAAGCTGCTGTACATTTTTGGACTATGGGCGAGTGCTACCGTGAGTTTTTATAGAAGGAGAGCCACAAGTGAGATGCTTCCGTCGGTCAGAGGGGCACAAGATTCCTTATGCCACGTGTTGACATATGCCACTTCTTATCTCCCAGTTGCCTTCCCCCTCAACGCTGATGATGACGACGACAAGATTGTGGGAGGCTACACCTGTGCAGCGAACTCTGTCCCCTATCAGGTGTCCCTGAATTCTGGGTATCACTTCTGTGGAGGCTCCCTCATCAACAGCCAGTGGGTCCTGTCAGCTGCTCACTGCTACAAGTCGTGAGTGGAAAACATATGTTCTTCCGTAACCTACTTCTTTCTTCCAGTTTGCTTCTAGCAGGGATTCTGAGCTGTGGGATCCAAATCCGTAAGTGGCTCCGTTCTGACAGGACACAAGCAAGGAATGGGTGGCTCGTTCAGGAAGCTGGGCTGAGGCATCATAAGGGGTTTTCCACTTGTGCCAATGCTTCTGCGAATGCAGAGCAGTGTCTGAAAGGACAGCGTGATAATCTAGCAAGGAGTTATGGGCTGTGATTTCTTATAAATTGCATTAATCTCGCTACAACTTAGTCACTGGAGAACAGGGAGAGGAGCGAGGTCAGGGTGATTGCAGCTTGCCTTTCTCCAGACTGTTTCTAGAAAGCACTGTTATCCATTCAGCTTGTCCCAGCTCAAGAAAATAAGCCTGCAGAAATTCACCACCACCTGCACTGGGAGTGGGTAAGATGTCAGTGTAGATCCGTGGGGCTTATTGCAGGGCAAGAAAGACAACCTGCATGGAAACAGCTACTACCATAGCGATGTTGAAGCGAGTGCATACAGTGACAGGGAGGTTCCTCATAACCTCTCGGTAGCAGTAAAGTCTGTGCCATTCCTTCTCTTTTCCAGTCGCATCCAAGTGCAGCTCGGGAAGCATAACCTGGCACTCACAGAGTCGTCACAGCAGTTGATTAATTCAGCTGAAGTCATCCGCCACCCTGGCTACAGCTCCAGAACACTGGACAATGACATCATGCTCATCAAGCTTGCCAAACCAGCCCGGCTCAACCGAGCTGTCCAAACAATTCCTCTGCCTACCAGCTGTGTGACCCCAGGCACCACATGCCTAATCTCTGGCTGGGGCAACACACTCAGCAGCGTCAGTGAGTACTCTGTGGGAACGTACAGCATCACGAGGGCCCGGGAGACACTCTGAGACCTCACAATTAACTCCAAACAGTACAGGGTAAAGCAGAGAGAAGCGCTGTGGGACAGGCCTTTTGGAGTGACCGGTCTCTGGCGGACGGTAACCATTCCGCTGCTTCAAAGGCAAGCCTTTATAAGGTGCTTCCTCTTGTTCTGTCTCACGAACGTGGAATCACTTCAGTCATCCATGTGCCGCTCGCCAGGATGTTCACGCTGCCATAAATTTTGTGGCCTGGCGCTACCAGCTGTGCCCCAGCTGGTAGCATTGTCGAGCACTAGCGATGTAACTAATGTCAATGGAGTTGTCAGTGCTCTGAGAACAAGATCAAAATCTGTGACTGTGGATCTAAGAGATCCATTCTCTTCCATCGACGGTCAGAGGTGTGGATGGTGGCTGGTGTCTAGTCCGCTGAGGACAACTAAACCTGCACCAGAGGAGAGGATGGTTTTCCCGAGGCTCAGGTTTCCTCCAGCATACGTGCTATCAGAGTAGCTCTTAGCTCCACACTTGCCAACTGATGATTGGTATCAGAAGAATTAACGTGGCTGCAGTGTAGAACGGGGGACCCATGGGTAGAATCTGTTCCGTCTAAAGAAAAGGAATCCATGCTGCAATTACCGTTCAGAGGAAAAATGACGCCTGCTAAAAGAGGATGTTCAGGGATTACGTTTCTGCTAGGAAAGATCTTCTCCGGGCTCTGGAACGAACTCAGAGGTGTCCTCAACCATCTCTCCCTCTTTTCTTGTAGATCCGTATCCAGATACCTTGCAGTGCCTGAAGGCTCCTGTACTCACCTCAAGCGAGTGCACCGAAGCCTACCCTGGGCAAATTACCAAGAACATGATATGTGTAGGATTCATGGAGGGAGGGAAAGACTCCTGCCAGGTAAAACATCTGCCTCTCCTTTCCCATATGTTTCTCTCCTGCCTGTTGCTAGTAGAAGAGGCCATCATAGTAGAGAATCTGCGGTATTCACTGCACTGGCACGTCCGAAAGCTCTTTTCTTGAGCAACAGTGGAGGCTTAGGGGGAGAGTTGCTTATTGAGCGAGGCTAGGTTTTTTCCACTCAGTTAGTCATTGTCCCTTTTTTGAGGCAGCGAAGACCTCTGCCCTAACTCTCCACAAGCAGACTATGCCACCTCCTGCGCCTTAGGCTATTTAAGACGGAGGAGTGCTGCACCAGAGAGTCAGTAGTAATGACGGTGACTTCAGAGCTTCGGGCACAAATGTTAGTTTTGGACTGACGGAGAATGAAATAGCCAGCATGCCAAGATCCAGGCAGCCTGGAAAATGAACACACCTGACAATTGCTCTGCATTTTACATGCGCCTAGCTCCGTGGCAATATTTGGCAGAATAATGGTTAAGACACACCTATCCTAAGCGTCTGCCAAGGCCTGCGTCCCTCAGAACCAGGCAGCTTACTCATCCTTAGCTGCGGTGCCCTTGGAGCTAAAGTAAGGCACAGTAGCATCAGGTGTAGAGCGGTAATCAGAAATGACCTTTGTAGAACTTCCGTGTAGAAAAAGCCCAGTGGAGCTCCCTGGAATGTTCTGGGATCTCTGGGATCTCTGGCTCATCACCTAGGCGGACACCATTTGCTGAATATCCGTATCCTTTATGTGCGCAGGGAGATTCCGGCGGCCCAGTAGTCTGCAACGGGGAGCTCCAGGGCATTGTGTCCTGGGGTATTGGATGTGCGCAGAAAGGCTATCCCGGGGTTTACACTAAGGTTTGCAATTATGTCTCCTGGATTGAAGAAACCATGTCTGCCAACTGAGACACTCTTGTTCTGCGTGACCTGCTGCTTCTCCTCATCTTCTTCTTCTGTTTTGGGACTGGACATACAAAAAATATCAAAAAGTAAAGGCTTTCAGGCACCCCTTCTTTGTGCACCGTTTCTCTGGGTACTTCCCTAGGCTATGGTATGGAGGACAGAGGCAGGGAATGTCACTCTGCGGAAGACATTTACTCTTTTCAGCACCTCTCAACTAGCAGGATCTCGGAACATTTTGCAGCAACTTTTTTGCTCAGGTAACTGGTCGTGCTGGGCTTGCTTCGTTTTCCTGGAAGAGTCAAAAGGACAGAGGTGTTCCTGGGTTCTGGTTTTCACTTCTCCTAACCCCAGCTGGCACTGGAACAGAGAGTCCATGAAAAAGTTGGCTGCCAAAGTTGCCAATGGGCTGTGTAGCTGTCTCCTAGAGAAGAGAAGGGAAATAGAGAATTTGAGTGAAAGAAAAGGATAGAAAAAGCAGCGAGTAGGTGAAACGGGGAGAAATGTAAAAGAAATCGGACACTGGAGGAAAGGGAGGGAGAGAAGGAGAGCAGGGCATGAAGGAACAAGTGCCATTTGCCTACCGAGAGGTTTGTGCCCGGCTCTCTCAGATGCTTAGTCGCTGAGGTATTTCTTAGGAGAGTGATAGGTGCCTGAGTCATTGGGATAGGCGCAATATAGGAAGAGGATCAGACGGTAGCTTTGTGTCCCATTGCTCTGGAAGCACTTGCTGAATTCCTTCTCGGCATCTGCCCTTGTCCAGAAGAAGCCCTGAGCTGTAGCCTGGCATCCTTCCCTTCAGCCTGTTTTCACCTGGAGACAGAGTTCTCACCCGGGAGCAGCTGAAAGTCACAGGCCCCTGACCTGTGATTCCCTCACCCTGTCTTCCTCTTCAGAGTTTCCGTGTGCTGTGACTCACAGAATCATAGAATCGTTTGGGTTGGAAGGGACCTTTAAAGGTTGTCTAGTCCAACCGCCACCCTCCCCCGCAATGAGCAGGGACATCTTTAATGAGATGAGGCTGGTCAGAGCCCCGCCCAACCTGACCTTGAATGTTTGCAGGGATGGGGCATCTCCCGCTTCTCTGGGCAAGCTGTTCCAGTGTTTCACCACCCTCATTGTAAAAAATGGCTTCCTTGTCTCCAGTCTAAATCTACCCTCGTTTAGTCTAAAACCATTACCCCTTGTCCCCGTTGCTGGGGGAGGAGTGGCTGGAGAGCTGTCTGGCGGAAAAGGACGTGGGGGTGTTGGTTGACAGCCGCCTGAACATGAGCCAGCAGTGTGCTCAGGTGGCCAAGAGGGCCAATGGCATCCTGGCCTGGATCAAGAATAGTGTGGCCAGCAGGACCAGGGAGGTGAGAGTGCCCCTGTAGTTGGCACTGGTGAGGCCGCACCTCGAGTCCTGTGTTCAGTTTTGGGCCCCTCACTACAAGAAGGACATGGAGGTGCTGGAGCGTGTCCAGAGGAGGGCAACGAAGCCGGCGAAGGGTGTGGAGCACACGTCTTATGAGGAGCGGCTGAGGGAAGTGGGGTTGTTTAGCCTGGAGAAGAGGAGGCTGAGGGGAGACCTTATTGCTCTCTCCAACTACCTGAAAGGAGGTTGTAGTGAGGTGGGGGTCGGTCTCTTCTCCCTAGTAACGAGTGATAGGATGAGAGGAAACGGCCTCAAGCTGCGCCAGGGGAGGTTTAGGTTGGACATTAGGAAAAACTTCTTCACCGAGAGGGTGGTCAAGCATTGGAACAGGCTGCCCAGGGAAGTGGTTGAGTCTCCATCCCTGGAGGTATTTAAAGAACGGATAGATACGGTGCTTGAAGACATGGTATAGATGGACTTGGCAGTGAGAGGTTAATGGTTGGACTCGATGACCTTAAGGGTCTTTTCCAACCTGGACGATTCTATGATTCTATGATTCTATGATTCTATCACAACAGGCCCTGCTAAAAAGTTTGTCGCCATCTTTTTTATAAGCCCCCTTGGAACCCAGATTTCACATTCTCTTTGTGCTGAGGAGCGAACAAACTTGTGCCTTCCTCCCCCCAGGCTGAGAGCTCTGGATAGGATCATGAAGTGGGGCTAGGGCTTCTCCACCAAGCCCAGGTGAACACACACACATGGCCCAGGGCAGGATCATGGGATCTTCCCAGGGGGATTATGGGATTAATCCCCAAGTGGATTATGACCTCTCCTCCTCTGGGGAAGCTATCTGTGCCCTAAAACCGGGTGACATGAGTGCAGAGCAGTCAGTTCGCAGGCTGGACCTGTGTGGGCAGAGGTTTGGGCTGATAGCTGAACATTGGCCCTGCGCAGGGGTCTCGAGTGGCCCCTGCTTCACACTGGGCAAAGGGTGACATCCACTTGTCTTCCCAGGGCAAAGGCAGGTTCAATGGCAGCATGGTGGTCAACAAGGCTTTGAATGGCCAGGATGCAAGTGGCACGTGGGAGAGACCCCCGGCCTTGGTTCCTCCTCCTGCCCCAAGGGGCACAGAGGGGGCACCCATCCCATCCTGAGCTAAGGAGAGAGGGAAGAGGGGGTGCGGGCAGCCAGGCTGGGTTGGTCTGGTCCAGAGAGGTCCAAGTAGAGTGGAGTGCAGCCCCAGTGGCTGAAAGGGAGCTGAGCTCTTGTGTGTGGTGGAGTAAGGAGCACTGGACGTAAGTCAAGGCATGAGGACACTCACATTGGACAAATCCTGGGGCCCTGATTTAAGACTGGAATCCTGCGTGATGGGACCCCACTAGGATAATCTCTTTGAAATCACAGGGGGTTTTTAAGAACCCCAGAACTGGTTTCAGCAAAGGTGTTCACCTCTAACACCTGAACCATGACATGGTCTGCGTAGGGAAAAGGGAGAGCGGGCACCTTCCTTCCACAGAGAGTAACTTTCTATCCCCTTCTTCCCGTCACCAGACAGGGTTAACACACCTTTGTCTGTCTTGGCAGGACTGCAGTGGAGAACCAGCAGTCTCGGTGAGTAAGACAAAGACCCTCTCACCCCAACATTCCCCCAGTCTTCTTGAAAGCTGTACTGCCCTGGGGAATGCACCAAAGGCTCACAGAGGTACTTGGCGAGGGCGGGATCCAAGGGTTTCCAGTCTGCCCTCCGCTCAGGTAAGGGCTGGCTCTAGAACTGGAGCAGGTCTCCCCGGGCCTGGACCAGGGCAGTCTGGAAAGTTTCCCCAGATGCAAACCACTCCTTTGAAGACCAGGCCCTGTCCCAGGGCTGCCTCGCTCCTCTGGCAAAGGGTTTGTCCCTCTGCCTCAGTAGAATTTCCCCGTCCCAGCTTGTGCCCATCACCTTTCAGTCCTTTCCTGGGCTCCTCCAAGAAGAGTCTGTCTCTAACGCGTCCTCAGCTCCCTCCGGGGAATGAGAGGCTGCAGGTAATGCTCCCCTGCCTTCTCGTCTTCTGGCCGGACAAACCCACAACCCTCAGCCTCTCCCCACCTGCCCTGTGCTCCAGTGCTCACCGTCTCCAAGAGCCCGCTCCCAGACATCTCCCTTGTCCTGGGGACACGAGTTGGCTCCAGTCCACCGCTGTGGCCTCCCCCGTGTGGAGCAGGGTGGGAGAATGATGCCCCTCCTGGCCCTGACACCTCCATTCTGCCTAGCAGAGCCAAAGGTATGGTGAGTTGCTGCCACAGAGCACCTTGTGGCTCCTCACCTACAGGACCGTGCTCCGTCCCTGCGTACCTTTGAGACTTGACCTACATCGCAGACCTCGGTGTTTGGGTCACAGGGCAGTGGCACGACTCGGAGAGCCTGATGCACAGCAGCGTGCCCATTCCCTGGCGACTGGTGCGGACAAGGAACCAGCGCGCACACAGAAGTGCTCGGTGGCATGGTCCTGCTGGCGCTCTGGAACTTGGAGCCCCTCACGCACAGAAGCGTGCTGAGACCCGCGTTACCAGTGAGGCACCTGTACTCTCGGCAACCTTGGCTTTCCAGCTGGTGGAGAAGGGCTGTGTGAACTGGTCCACATCCTGCTTACCCATGAGCTGGCGTAACAGGCTGAAAGGAGACGAAATGGCAGAGGCTGTAGGAAAGAGGAGGGGGACAGGTGTGAGAGAGGACAGAGAAGAAAGGGGAAGGGGAGAGAGAGAAAGCGAGTAGAGGAGGAAAGTGAGGGGCAGAGAAATGAGGGAAGGCAGTGAGAAGAAGAAGAAAGGAGGGTCAAAAGGTGATTCAGAGATGGGAAAGAATAGGAAAGAAATTAGTGGTCAGGCAGAAGACAGACAGAGGATCCCACCACTTTCCTTAAGTAGACAGAGCTGGGGGGCAAGAGGGGAAAATGGGGTAGTGTCAACTACAGGGCTGTGTCTGTGCTGGGGACAGATCCCTGTTTGCATGGAAAGCTTTGGGCTGTGCTGCTCCAGCTTTTGAGTCACTGTGGGTCTTGCTCAGCACAGAAATATGTGCCTGAGTCGTTGAGTAGAGCGTGATCTGTCGCCACAGATAAGCGGGAGCCCTTAGTCCCATTACTCTGGAAGTGGTTGCTGAATTCCTTCTCAATCTCTGCCTTGCCACCTTCCAGTGAGTATACAACCAGCTGCAGAGTGGCACCCTTCCCCGTGGGCAACTTGTACCAGTACATGGCTGAGAATGCATTCCCTGTTTGGGAACAGTGCAGAGTCACAGGGTCTCCCACTCGGACAACTGTGTCTGGCGATTGCTGAAGGGCCTGGCCTGGAAAGAGAAGGGAAGAGATGTGAGAAGTGAAACGCATTGAAGGGGACACGAAAACACATCCTTGAAGTAAGACATGGGATGAGGTGGCATAAGGATGTCAGCAAGCTATGGGACAGTGTCCCGTTTCTCTGAGAGAGACACATAGGAGAGAAAAAACCCCCACAAACCAGCTTCAAAGACACTAATAAATCTGTTTTGAAATATAATGACTCCAGTACTCTCAACTGACGTATTAAAATGGGACAGAAAAACCAGATTTGTAGCTCTCTAGAGTCTTCTGCGTTAAGAGGTTGAGGAAAAGCTCACCTGTTTATTGCCCATCCTCCCCCTAGAATCTGCCTTGGGGAATGGGGCACTGCCAGCAACTGGGCACACAGCTGAGGCAGCAGCAGTGGCTCCAGTGCAGCTGCTGAAGGGGAAGGGAAGCTCACTTACCCACGGGGGCCAGGATGGCTACAAGAAACCAGTGGAGAACCATGGAGAATGGCCACCTCCTTCCAGCAACCTGCCTGTGGTGGCAGCACAGGCACAGAGATGTGTGAAGAGGAACGGTTGAGAGAGGAAGAGACACATCTCTTGGCGGGTGGGCAGGGCAGTGAGAGAGCGCCTGAAATGTGAGAAGGCAGTTGACTGGCTGGGAACAGTGGGGAATGGCACCTGCATGCAGGCGTGAGGTGCATGTACCCTGCTCCACTGACTTCCTGCTGTGTGGGAGTGTGTGTGTGTGTGGGAGTGTCTGTGTGTGTGTGTGTGCGCGCCCCTCAGCTGAGTTTCCTCTCTAGACACCCTCAAGCTCACAGACTCCCAGCCCTGCAAGCTGCAATGTGGAATCTTCTCCGCTTATTGCAGTGCTGATCCTCATGTTGCCCAGCTATGGGGAAGACTGCTGACCTGTCATCTTCATGTTCTCTAACTGTTCTCTTTCTCCAAAGGGAGATCTCAAGGAGAGAAAAGGCTGCCTTTGGCTCTGCATTGGTGTCCTGCTTTCAGCTGGGTTAGAGTTAATTTTCTTCCTAGTAGCTGGCACAGTGCTGTGTTTTGGATTTTGGAGGAGAATGATGTTGGTAACACACTAATGCTTTAGTTGTTGCTAAGTAGTGCTTACACTGGTCAAGGACTTTTCATCTTCCCATGCTCTGCCCGGTGCACAAGAAGCGGGGAGGGAGCATAGCCAGCACAGCTGAGGCAGACTGGCTAAAGGGCTATTCCATCCCATATGACATCATGCTCAGTAGAGGAGCTGGGGGGGAATTGGCCGGGGCGGGGGGTGGGGGGGGGCTTTGCTTGGGGACGGGCTGGACATCGGTCGGCGGCTGGTGAGCAATTGCCTCATGGATCACTTGCATTATTGTTACTACTATTACTACTCTGCTATTTTATTTTACTTCAGGTATTAAACTGTTCTTATCTCAGCCCATGAGTGTTCTCACTTTTACCCTTCCAGTTCTCTCCCCCATCCCACTGGGGAGAGGGAAGTGAGTCAGCGGCTGTGTGGTGCTTAGTTGCTGGCTGGGGTTAAACCACGACTACTAGTGCTACTAGTAGTAGTAGTAATAATAAAAATAGTGCTACAATAATAATATAGAAAGCAAGCGCTACGCCCTACAATTGCTCACCACCCACCGTGGTGGTTCATGTCATATGGGATGGAATAGCCCTTTAGCCAGTCTGGCTCAGCTGTGCTGGCTATGCTCCCTCCCCGCTTCTTGTGCACCTGGCAGAGCATGGGAAGATGAAAAGTCCTTGACCAGTGTAAGCACTACTTAGCAACAACTAAAGCATCAGTGTGTTACCAACATCATTCTCCTCCAAAATCCAAAACACAGCACCGTACCAGCTCCTAGGAAGAAAGCTAACTCGATCCCAGCTGAAACCAGGCCATGCCACATGCCAGCCTGTGCCGCGCACTGGTGCGTGTTAGGAGGGAGGTAACACTCTAACCTGCCAGGAAACTTTCTGTTAGCCGCACAGCTTGCTGACATAATCTGTAATTGATACAGTATCTTTGGGAAAGGTAACCTGTATGTGGCTGAAGGCGTGGAAGGTAGTGATCCTGACGCAGAGACCTCTGTGCCTGGAGGAGTTAGGGATCCACACAACAGTTAAGCCGAGTAGCCTATGCTGTGCTGTGCTGCATGTGCCATGCGTCCCTCAGGCCTGTGCTGTGCTGCACATATCCCTTGGCCACAGGATAACCTCAGACAGGTCATTGTAACGGGGGAGCTTGTGGGCAGCTCCCACTTGGCAGCGGCTATTATGCCACCTGCCTGGCCTTGCCTTTATGTAAAGGTGCCCCAAGAACTTCTCACGTGAACATCCTTTCTCTTTGACAGCGAGAATGATGAGCAGGGTTGGCTGGAGTTAAATGAGAGGACGTCTGTGGAGTGCAGGTGGAAGAGAGACAGCAGGAAGAAGGTGGGGAGAGAAAGGGAGGCAGAGAGGGGAAGGAGGGTTGACGGAAGTGAATACAGTGTAAATGAGAGTGGAACGAAGAGGGAGGCAAGGAGGAGTGGGGTGGCAAGGAGAGAAGGCAGGACAAATAAACTCAGAGAGTCTGAGAAGCGGAGGAAGGGAAGGCTAGGAAGCAGAGGAGGTACTGAGAGGAAAGGGGTCATCCTGCCTTGCACAGCACCGGCAAGGAGGAAAGCAGGCCCCTTCTGTGCAGGGGGAGGTTTGTGCTCAGCTCCCTCAGCAGCCTAGCCACTGTGTTTCACTCTCAGCACAGTAATACATGCCGGAGTCATTGAGAAAGGCATGCTCTATCAAGAGGGTCATCCCGTCTCCTTGTATCTCGCTGCTCTTGAAATGGCTTCGGAAATCCTCCTCAACATTTGCTTTACCACCTTCAAATGCAAAAGCCACTAGGCTCAGTCTGGAGTCCTTCCCCAAAGGCAGCTTGTACCAGTACATAGCTGTGTTGGAGGATTTCTTCTTGGAGCAGCTCAGATTCACGGACTGGCCTTGTTGTATGACTGTGTCTGGGGACTGGTCGAGAGCCAACGCTGGAAGGGAAAAGGAGGAAGGTTGAGGAGGAGGAAAAAATGGGAAAAGGTGAACTAGGCACCGTGGGTTGGTAGAGAAGAGGGTGAGAAGGAACAGGACAGGCTAGGGAGCAGCGGGAGGGGTGGGACAGCTCTTCAGATCATCAGGTGCGTTTCCACTCTCTCTCCCATAGACAAGAAACATTCCTGGGCAGTTTGTGTCCACCAAAGGAAGCATTTGGGAGTTGTGCACAGGAGAAAAACCAGACAGCCATTGGTGGAGCTTCAGGGATTCCTGCCCACCTCATTGATTGCCCATCCTCAGCACAGGAAGCTTTGGGGAAGAGAGCGCTGCCAGCAATGGGGTACGTGGCTGGGACAGCAGCAGTGGAATCGCTGTAGGTGCTCAGGGGCGAGTTGAGTTCACTTACCCATAGGAGCCAGCATGGCCACAAAGAACCAGCAGGGAACCATGGGGGAAAAGCCCCTGTCCTTTCAGGGACCTGCCTGTCGTAGCTGCCCAGAGATATGTGAAGAGGAAGCACTGAGTGAGGATGAGACACATTGGGGTTGGGCAGGACGTGAAATGTGAGAAAGGATTGCCTGGCTGAGAACACCGGGGAATGACGCACACAAGCACATGAAAGTATAAGCCCTGCAGAGGTGTGTGTGTGTGGGGGGGGCAGTGCGGAGGGGAGAAGGAGGTTGCATGGACAGAACTATGCTGAGGTTGCATGGGAGTCTGAGTGTGCGCAAGGCAGAGGAATGCTGAGAGTTGCCCTTCTCCTTCTGAAGTCCTTGAGAGCTGGAGGAATGAGGTATGAAGGACACAGATAGGTCCCTTGCATTTCCCCATGTATTTTCCTTTGCTCCCCCGGCCATGGCTGGTTCTTTTTTTTTTTTTTTTTTTCTTTTTCTCCCCTGGCTGGGTGAGGGCTCTCTTTCTCTCTGCAGTACACTCACATTGGACAAATCCTGGGGCCCTGATCTAAGACTGGAATCCTGCGTGATGGGACCCCACTAGGATAATCTCTTTGAAATCACAGGGGGTTTTTAAGAACCCCAGAACTGGTTTCAGCAAAGGTGTTCACCTCTAACACCTGAACCATGACATGGTCTGCGTAGGGAAAAGGGAGAGCGGGCACCTTCCTTCCACAGAGAGTAACTTTCTATCCCCTTCTTCCCGTCACCAGACAGGGTTAACACACCTTTGTCTGTCTTGGCAGGACTGCAGTGGAGAACCAGCAGTCTCGGTGAGTAAGACAAAGACCCTCTCACCCCAACATTCCCCCAGTCTTCTTGAAAGCTGTACTGCCCTGGGGAATGCACCAAAGGCTCACAGAGGTACTTGGCGAGGGCGGGATCCAAGGGTTTCCAGTCTGCCCTCCGCTCAGGTAAGGGCTGGCTCTAGAACTGGAGCAGGTCTCCCCGGGCCTGGACCAGGGCAGTCTGGAAAGTTTCCCCAGATGCAAACCACTCCTTTGAAGACCAGGCCCTGTCCCAGGGCTGCCTCGCTCCTCTGGTAAAGGGTTTGTCCCTCTGCCTCAGCAGAATTTCCCCGTCCCAGCTTGTGCCCATCACCTTTCAGTCCTTTCCTGGGCACCTCCAAGAAGAGTCTGTCTCTAACGCGTCCTCAGCTCCCTCCGGGGAATGAGAGGCTGCAGGTAATGCTCCCCTGCCTTCTCGTCTTCTGGCCGGACAAACCCACAACCCTCAGCCTCTCCCCACCTGCCCTGTGCTCCAGTGCTCACCGTCTCCAAGAGCCCGCTCCCAGACATCTCCCTTGTCCTGGGGACATGAGTTGGCTCCAGTCCACCGCTGTGGCCTCCCCCGTGTGGAGCAGGGTGGGAGAATGATGCCCCTCCTGGCCCTGACACCTCCATTCTGCCTAGCAGAGCCAAAGGTATGGTGGGTTGTTGCCACAGAGCACCTTGTGGCTCCTCACCTACAGGACCGTGCTCCGTCCCTGCGTACCTTTGAGACTTGACCTACATCGCAGACCTCGGTGTTTGGGTCACAGGGCAGTGGCACGACTCGGAGAGCCTGATGCACAGCAGCGTGCCCATTCCCTGGCGACTGGTGCAGACAAGGAACCAGCGCGCACACAGAAGTGCTCGGTGGCATGGTCCTGCTGGCGCTCTGGTGCTGAGACCCAGGTTACCAGTGAGGCACCTGTACTCTCGGCAACCTTGGCTTTCCAGCTGGTGGAGAAGGGCTGTGTGAACTGGTCCACATCCTGCTTACCCATGAGCTGGCGTAACAGGCTGAAAGGAGACGAAATGGCAGAGGCTGTAGGAAAGAGGAGGGGGACAGGTGTGAGAGAGGACAGAGAAGAAAGGGGAAGGGGAGAGAGAGAAAGCGAGTAGAGGAGGAAAGTGAGGGGCAGAGAAATGAGGGAAGGCAGTGAGAAGAAGAAGAAAGGAGGGTCAAAAGGTGATTCAGAGATGGGAAAGAATAGGAAAGAAATTAGTGGTCAGGCAGAAGACAGACAGAGGATCCCACCACTTTCCTTAAGTAGACAGAGCTGGGGGGCAAGAGGGGAAAATGGGGTAGTGTCAACTACAGGGCTGTGTCTGTGCTGGGGACAGATCCCTGTTTGCATGGAAAGCTTTGGGCTGTGCTGCTCCAGCTTTTGAGTCACTGTGGGTCTTGCTCAGCACAGAAATATGTGCCTGAGTCGTTGAGTAGAGCGTGATCTGTCGCCACAGATAAGCGGGAGCCCTTAGTCCCATTACTCTGGAAGTGGTTGCTGAATTCCTTCTCAATCTCTGCCTTGCCACCTTCCGGTGAGTATACAACCAGCTGCAGAGTGGCACCCTTCCCCGTGGGCAACTTGTACCAGTACATGGCTGGGAATGCATTCCCTGTTTGGGAACAGTGCAGAGTCACAGGGTCTCCCACTCGGACAACTGTGTCTGGCGATTGCTGAAGGGCCTGGCCTGGAAAGAGAAGGGAAGAGATGTGAGAAGTGAAACGCATTGAAGGGGACACGAAAACACATCCTTGAAGTGTGACAGGGGATGAGGTGGCATAAGGATGTCAGCAAGCTATGGGACAGTGTCCCGTTTCTCTGAGAGAGACACATAGGAGAGAAAAAAACCCCACAAACCAGCTTCAAAGACACTAATAAGTCTGTTTTGAAATATAATGACTCCAGTACTCTCAACTGACGTATTAAAATGGGACAGAAAAACCAGATTTGTAGCTCTGTAGAGTCTTCTGCGTTAAGAGGTTGAGGAAAAGCTCACCTGTTTATTGCCCATCCTCCCCCTAGAATCTGCCTTGGGGAATGGGGCACTGCCAGCAACTGGGCACACAGCTGAGGCAGCAGCAGTGGCTCCAGTGCAGCTGCTGAAGGGGAAGGGAAGCTCACTTACCCACGGGGGCCAGGATGGCTACAAGGAACCAGTGGAGAACCATGGAGAATGGCCACCTCCTTCCAGCAACCTGCCTGTGGTGGCAGCACAGGCACAGAGATGTGTGAAGAGGAACGGTTGAGAGAGGAAGAGACACATCTCTTGGCGGGTGGGCAGGGCAGTGAGAGAGTGCCTGAAATGTGAGAAGGCAGTTGACTGGCTGGGAACAGTGGGGAATGGCACCTGCATGCAGGCATGAGGTGCATGTACCCTGCTCCACTGACTTCCTCCTGTGTGGGAGTGTGTGTGTGTGTGTGGGAGTGTGTGTGTGTGTGTGTGTGTGTGTGTGTGTGTGTGTGTGTGAGTGTGTGTGTGTGTGCGCCCCTCAGCTGAGTTTCCTCTCTAGACACCCTCATGCTCACAGACTCCCAGCCCTGCAAGCTGCAATGTGGAATCTTCTCCGCTTATTGCAGTGCTGATCCTCATGTTGCCCAGCTATGGGGAAGACTGCTGACCTGTCATCTTCATGTTCTCTAACTGTTCTCTTTCTCCAAAGGGAGATCTCAAGGAGAGAAAAGGCTGCCTTTGGCTCTGCATTGGTGTCCTGCTTTCAGCTGGGATAGAGTTAATTTTCTTCCTAGTAGCTGGCACAGTGCTGTGTTTTGGATTTTGGAGGAGAATGATGTTGGTAACACACTGATGCTTTAGTTGTTGCTAAGTAGTGCTTACACTGGTCAAGGACTTTTCATCTTCCCATGCTCTGCCCGGTGCACAAGAAGCGGGGAGGGAGCATAGCCAGCACAGCTGAGGCAGACTGGCTAAAGGGCTTTTCCATCCCATATGACATCATGCTCAGTAGAGGAGCTGGGGGGGAATTGGCCGGGGCGGGGTGGGGGTGGGGGCTTTGCTTGGGGACGGGCTGGACATCAGTCGGCGGCTGGTGAGCAATTGCCTCATGGATCACTTGCATTATTTTTATTACTATTACTACTCTGCTATTTTATTTTACTTCAGGTATTAAACTGTTCTTATCTCAGCCCATGAGTGTTCTCACTTTTACCCTTCCAGTTCTCTCCCCCATCCCACTGGGGAGAGGGAAGTGAGTCAGCGGCTGTGTGGTGCTTAGTTGCTGGCTGGGGTTAAACCACGACTACTAGTGCTACTAGTAGTAGTAGTAATAATAAAAATAGTGCTACAATAATGATATAGAAAGCAAGCGCTACACCCTACAATTGCTCACCACCCACCGTGGTGGTTCATGTCATATGGGATGGAATAGCCCTTTAGCCAGTCTGCCTCAGCTGTGCTGGCTATGCTCCCTCCCCGCTTCTTGTGCACCTGGCAGAGCATGGGAAGATGAAAAGTCCTTGACCAGTGTAAGCACTACTTAGCAACAACTAAAGCATCAGTGTGTTACCAACATCATTCTCCTCCAAAATCCAAAACACAGCACCGTACCAGCTCCTAGGAAGAAAGCTAACTCGATCCCAGCTGAAACCAGGCCATGCCACATGCCAGCCTGTGCCGCGCACTGGTGCGTGTTAGGAGGGAGGTAACACTCTAACCTGCCAGGAAACTTTCTGTTAGCCGCACAGCTGGCTGACATAATCTGTAATTGATACAGTATCTTTGGGAAAGGTAACCTGTATGTGGCTGAAGACGTGGAAGGTAGTGATCCTGACGCAGAGACCACTGTGCCTGGAGGAGTTAGGGATCCACACAACAGTTAAGCCGAGTAGCCTGTGCTGTGCTGTGCTGCATGTGCCATGCGTCCCTCAGGCCTGTGCTGTGCTGCACATATCCCTTGGCCACAGGATAACCTCAGACAGGTCGTTGTAACAGGGGAGCTTGTGGGCAGCTCCCACTTGGCAGCGGCTATTATGCCACCTGCCTGGCCTTGCCTTTATGTAAAAGGTGCCCCAAGAACTTCTCACGTGAACATCCTTTCTCTTTGACAGCGAGAATGATGAGCAGGGTTGGCTGGAGTTAAATGAGAGGAAGTCTGTGGAGTGCAGGTGGAAGAGAGACAGCAGGAAGAAGGTGGGGAGAGAAAGGGAGGCAGAGAGGGGAAGGAGGGTTGACGGAAGTGAATACAGTGTAAATGAGAGTGGAACGAAGAGGGAGGCAAGGAGGAGTGGGGTGGCAAGGAGAGAAGGCAGGACAAATAAACTCAGAGAGTCTGAGAAGCGGAGGAAGGGAAGGCTAGGAAGCAGAGGAGGTACTGAGAGGAAAGGGGTCATCCTGCCTTGCACAGCACCGGCAAGGAGGAAAGCAGGCCCCTTCTGTGCAGGGGGAGGTTTGCGCTCAGCTCCCTCAGCAGCCTAGCCACTGTGTTTCACTCTCAGCACAGTAATACATGCCGGAGTCATTGAGAAAGGCATGCTCTATCAAGAGGGTCATCCCGTCTCCTTGTATCTCGCTGCTCTTGAAATGGCTTCGGAAATCCTCCTCAACATTTGCTTTACCACCTATGAATGCAGAAGCCACTGGGCTCAGTCTGGAGTCCTTCCCCAAAGGCAGCTTGTACCAGTCCATAGCTGTGTTGGAGGATTTCTTCTTGGAGCAGCTCAGATTCACAGACTGGCCTTGTTGTATGACTGTGTCTGGGGACTGGTCGAGAGCCAACGCTGGAAGGGAAAAGGAGGAAGGTTGAGGAGGAGGAAAAAATGGGAAATGGTGAACTAGGCACCGTGGGTTGGTAGAGAAGAGGGTGAGAAGGAGCAGGACAGGCTAGGGAGCAGCGGGAGGGGTGGGACAGCTCTTCAGATCATCAGGTGCGTTTCCACTCTCTCTCCCATAGACAAGAAACATTCCTGGGCAGTTTGTGTCCACCAAAGGAAGCATTTGGGAGTTGTGCACAGGAGAAAAACCAGACAGCCATTGGTGGAGCTTCAGGGATTCCTGCCCACCTCATTGATTGCCCATCCTCAGCACAGGAAGCTTTGGGGAAGAGAGCGCTGCCAGCAATGGGGTACGCGGCTGGGACAGCAGCAGTGGAATCGCTGTAGGTGCTCAGGGGCGAGTTGAGTTCACTTACCCATAGGAGCCAGCATGGCCACAAAGAACAAGCAGGGAACCATGGGGGAAAAGCCCCTGTCCTTTCAGGGACCTGCCTGTCGTAGCTGCCCAGAGATATGTGAAGAGGAAGCACTGAGTGAGGATGAGACACATTGGGGTTGGGCAGGACGTGAAATGTGAGAAAGGATTGCCTGGCTGAGAACACCGGGGAATGACGCACACAAGCACATGAAAGTATAAGCCCTGCAGAGGTGTGTGTGGGGGGGGGCAGTGCGGAGGGGAGAAGGAGGTTGCATGGACAGAACTATGCTGAGGTTGCATGGGAGTCTGAGTGTGCGCAAGGCAGAGGAATGCTGAGAGTTGCCCTTCTCCTTCTGAAGTCCTTGAGAGCTGGAGGAATGAGGTATGAAGGACACAGATAGGTCCCTTGCATTTCCCCATGTATTTTCCTTTGCTCCCGCGGCCATGGCTGGTTCTTTTTTTTTTTTTTTTTTTCTTTTTCTCCCCTGGCTGGGTGAGGGCTCTCTTTCTCTCTGCAGTACTGTGAGCACAGCAGTTAAGGTCAGTGAGAGGCAGGACCAGGAAAGACACCATACCAGCGCAAGCGTTCTGCCTGCTGAGGACTCTCACGGGCTTTGCAGTGAAGCACTTGCCCCATCCCTTTCTCTGAAGAGCAAAACAGTGCCTGCAGCTTCCAGCTTCTCTCCTGCAGGGAACTGTGAATCCCACGGCAGTTAGTCTCTCTTACTCTCTGCAGCAGAGCTGGGAATGTTGCTGAACATCACAAAGGAAAGAGTGCGATGGGGGTCTCAGCTGCCAGACACTCTCCCTACCCATAACCCCTCTCATCCTGGGACCAGGACGGGTAGGAAAAAAGCAGGCCAGGACTCCCTTCACTGGCTGCTTTCCCCAGCTCTCTTTCCTCCAGAGAGGGACTGCAGGGACAGGAGCTGCTCCACGTCCTGAGCCTTTGCCCACTCCAGCCAAGCTGGTCACACACATGCTTGAGTACTGGAGGTGCCACAGGCTGGTGCAGTGATCACTGTGACGGGGATGGGAGCTACGTGAGGGGTCAGTGTGTGTGTGTGTGTGTGGTGCGTGTGCGCACACGTGTGTGTATGTGCGCATGCATGCATCTCTGTGTGTGTGTGTGTGTGTGTGTGTGTGTGTGTGTGTGTGTGTGTGAGTGTGTGTGTGCGTGCAGGGCTCCCTCCAGCCCTGGCCCAGCAGAGCTGGTGAGAGGGGTAGGAGAGGAAGGTAAATGCCTGGGAAGAGCCCAGGGACAGTCAATGTGCTGGCATGGGAAGGAAGGAAGAAAGAACCGCATGTGGCCCAAAGGGGGAGGCCCGAGGGAGAAGGGGTGCTGAGGATTGGAGCCAGGGTGGCCTCTCCCTCCGCCTTCCTTGCTGACAGGCAGTAGCCCACGTTCCTCCAGAGATGGTTCGTCCCTGGGACCTGGGGCCTAGCTGGGGAGAGCCTTGGGTGTCTCAGCCTGGTGCTGCCTCTGGGGCAAGGGCTTCTGGCAGCTCTGCTTCAGGAGCACACTTTGTCTGGCAAATTCAAGGAGCGCTCAGGGACTGAGAGCATCTGTGTCATCGCCCCCTCTGCCCTGTGAATCAACCTGCCCAAAGCGGTTTCCTTTTCTGGCAGGATTGAGCTTGTCCTCCGGAGGGGTGTGGGGGGTGCCGCTGGGATGCAGCCGCTGAGACCACTAGGGTCTTGAAAGCAGCTGTACAGTGCAATTTCATTGACTCCTGCTCTACCCGTGACCCCTTTCCAGTGAAAGGCATGGGGAAAACTGTACGCAGGTGCTAAGCAGGAGACGCTGGATCAACAGGTGGAGACTGTGGTGTTGCACAGTTCTCTTGCGTGCCAGACAGCATCTCCCTCTCCCCACAGCTCCAGCATGAGCTGAAGCACCCGTGACCGCGCCTATGCCTCACACTCCATGAAGGATATCTCAGCTGCTCACCTTGGTGGACTGTGAAAATATAGCCGAGCATCAGCTTCCCCTGGGGACTTCCACTCTCTTTTGCTCTTCAGCACCACTGGAGCTAAAGCAGAGTAGGCAAGTCAGGGCAGCCCTCTTGTCTTGCGACAAGCAGCAGGGGATGCAGTGGGTGGGCCAGGCCAGATGCTAGGAAACAGCAGAGCTTCCCAACAATCCCTTCTGAAACCTCTCGGGGACTTTCTCGTCCTGGTCACCAGGGCCATCCCATGGCTCACCTGGGATGTCTGCTGCTGTGGGCAGGGACAACTCACAATGTAGCTCCTCTTGCCTCCCTCACCCCTTTAAGCCACAGACCCCACTGCCTGCCAATACAGGGCAGGTGGAGAGACAGCCAATGCGAGTGACTCCAGGGAATTCCTGGGTTGCCTCCTCCTGGAGGTTTGTGATCTTGATAAGCCCGTGTCCCAGATAGCTGGCGTTGTGGCTTGCAAGCTTGTGACTCCCACAAGGTTCCCAACAAATTCAAATGTAGAAATTGCACATCAGCCCTCCTCATCCTCCCCCCCCAACCACACCACCCCCCCCCCCTCCCGAGTTGCTCTGGTCTCTGTGCTCACCAACGGGCCTTGGTTTCCCATCTGTGGTTCTGCGCAAACTCAGAGCCCCATGGCTCCACGCTGAAGGGAGTGGAGAGCTACACATGGAGGAGGCGGAGGCCTGAGTTTGTCTTTTGGGGATGAGAAATGGGGAGGCAGTGGCATAAAAGGGATGCATCCCTGTTTGAGCCATGGCTGTTTCAGCCGTGCACATGAAGACTCCTCAGATGTGTTGCATCCACCCCTCCTTTCCATTGAGCCTGAGAGGCCTGGCCTCCAGTGCCCGCCAAGCTTATTTACCTCATGCTGCAGTGAAGTGGTTATTTTTCTTCTTTTCTCTGAGGATTTTGTGGATCTGGGAGTGGGAAGGACTGCCTCGATGCTGTCTTTCTCAGCCTACTCCTGGGAAGGCAGGCGTGTCTGCAGATTAGAGCCAGGGCAAGCGGCCCAGACACCCACCTGCTTTTCCTTGGAGGGCAGTGGGTTTGGGGAATTAGCGCAGGGCATGCCTGGATGTCGGGTTCCCTGAGGAGGAGGGGGTTTGCAGCCAGCTGAAGGAAAAGCCTCCCACAGTCACTTTTGGGGAAAGGGTCGGGGGCTATTTTTTAACTAACCAATGGGGTTGAGGTGGCAGGTGAGCACAGATCCCCCTCTTGGCTGGGGGAGCTTATGTCAGGCGAGGGCGGCAGAGGGTTTTGGGAACCTAGGGGTTAATGGGTGACCAGGGACAACGGTTTGGCGGGGCGGGGGTGGGGCGGGCGTTGTGCCTGGGACTCAGCTTTTGGAGCATCTCAGTGAGGTGCCGGATGCCTGCTGAGCCGGGGCTGGAAGCCCCTCCGCACACCTGGGAGGAGCTGGGTGCGGGTCGGGGACGTGAGGGGAGTGACAGGCACACAGGGCGGCAGAGAGTCCTGCTCTTGCAGCAGTTACCGGTGCTACCTCGTGGCCAAACTCTTAACTGCACCGGTCCAACCATGCATTCGCTTTCCTGGGGTTTAGTTATGGGACAAATAAACCGCCCGGTACATTAAATGGGAGAGTTGTCTGCACTCCGCCTCAAATCTGCAGCTCTGCTGCAGATTTCAGTTCTCCTTCTGCAGATTTTAGTTGTCCTTCTCTAAGCCTATACTCTTTCCCCAGCAGACTGTCAGTAGCTTTGACGGCAACGCCGGAGGGTCTGGTGGATTCTACAGCATAGCGTAAGTTGAAACGGAGTTTCTGCTTGGGTTAATATTAGCCAGTGTCCCCACACACAGAACGCAGCCCAGAGGTGGCCAAGCAGTGGCGGAAGAATGCACAATAGCTGGATCAAGTCAGCTCCAAAACGCTAACCTGCTTGGTGCAAAGCTTAAATGGGAATGCTCCAGAAAATGCTGGGAGAATACAGCTGACTCCTCCACACCTCTCTGGAAAAAAAAGAAAAAATCCCCTGGAGAAGCTATTCTGTGCAGAGGCTGAGCTTCTGGTGGAGGGGGACTGAAGGCATGCGACTAGGGAACTGGAAACCTGAAAGGCACGCTACTTGAGGTCTGGGGACCCTAGGGACACAGGACCTGAGCCACGGGCCTCATGGAGAAGGGACCCAGGCACACGTGACTCCCGGGATCACGGGATCCGCGGATATATTACCTGCAAACACGGGATCCATGGGCAGGACTATGCCATTTCCAACAGAGTGGTCTAATAAAAGCCCCCTGATTCTTCATTCCCTCTGTCCCATGGCCGCAGAGCAAGAACATGTCTTTCTCTCACCAAGAACGGCTATGGAGAAGCCCAGATGTCTGTGAATATGGACGACCATCTGCCCCTGCGCTTGGTTTCAGCCAGCTGCATCGCACCTGGAGTGAGTGGGGGACCCCACTTCTGAAACTGGGGAAGAGCTGGGCGGTCAGAGGTGCAGGTGGGAAGGGACCCTTGGCAGGTCCCAGTCTTGGAGCGGGCTCTTTGTAGTGTTTTCAGCCTTGTCCCCTGGCATCTGAGTTTTGCCTGCTGCCCCTTGCTCCGTCACTCGGAATAACTGAGCTCTGGTGTCTCCTGAGTTGATCCTGGATCTTCTTGGACCCTCTGGGCTACAATGACCCACCTCAACCACCCCAAAGCCTCTCCCTCTCTCCTTCCCTCTCCCCCTCCCTCTCCTTGTTTCCCAGTCCCTTCTCCACCAAAACCGGATGCTGGATCTTAGGCGCCACAGCCTCCCTTGGCCACACTCCTCTCTAGATGCCCGGGTTCTGGGTGTTGGACAAGGAAGAAAGAGGAGGGCAGGAAAAAAAAAATCTACCAAGGCAACTGGAGAATTTCCAGGACGCAGGGAAATTTCACTCAAAGGCTGGAGAAGGGAATGTGCATCACCGTAAGTTGCTCTCTGGATCAGATTTAAAGATTTATCCAAGCAACACAGGAACCAGCTATAGGGGAAGGCAGGCAGAGGGGATCTCTACCTGAGCATCCTTTCTGGGAGATCCTCGTCCCTGAACGCAAGAGGAGCCATCTGGAACGAGGTGCTCTGAGGAGTCTTTATGTTGCCTAGGAAAGCTAGGTATTTGGCTTCCCAAGCAAGCCCCTTCCAGAACTAGGGACCATTAGGGCCAATGTTCCCATGATTAAAGCCCCACCCTCGCTTCCCATCTCAGCCTGCACAAGAACAACACAGCAGCACTGTCCGATAAAGCCACCTTCTAACAGACGTCTTTGACAGGTCAGCCCTGACCTGACCCTTCCCATCCTGCTCAGAAAGGACTGAGCTCCTCCCAGGACGCCCTCTATGCTCCAGCAAATGAAGGGATGAGCTTGGGTACCTCTCCAAACTGTCTTGCAGGACTTTGGCAGCCCTGACTATCCCTCTCTGGGTCGTGGGAAACACCCTGGCAGAGGCATGGGAGCAGAGAAAGACAGCACCCCTTCTTTGCTGACCTCCCCTACCCCCAACAGTTCACTGTTACTGCAGTCAGTGCCCAGCAGATGTGGCTGGACCTGCTAGTTTGGCTGAAGTCCGCTCTCTATCAAAACTCTGCTGGAAGGGTACTGTGTCACAACAGAAAACCTGGAGAGGAGGAAGCCTACGCACACTCTGCCAAGCTCTGACTTCTTACACTGTGCAGCCTGAGGCACCCTGCGGTGTGTGACCCAGGGCTCTGTGCAGACATCAGTGCTTACCTGGCAGGAGTCTTTCCCACCATCCAGGAATCCTACACACATCGCGTTGCTAGTGATCTGGCCTGGGTGAGCCTCCTGGCACTTTTGGTTACTCAGAACTGGAGCTCTCAGTCACCGGAGAACCTGAGGGAAACTGGCTGCCGGGGCAGCAGGGAAAATTAGGTTTCCTCTTGGGACTCAGCACTGTCAGCGAACAGAAAGACCTGTAGACCTATATGCGAGAGCCATCCAGCAAAGCAGGGCAACCCTTGACGTGCATGAGCAAATGCGAAGGGCATTGTTGACTGAGGCACACTGGCAGGGCAGTTTGGGGAACTCACAGGCAGAACATGGAAAGGCTGCAAAGCAGGAGTGAAATGTACACGGAAGTCATGAACGTGGCGCTGAAGCCGGAGAAGTGTGACCAGGTACCTGCAACATGCACTGATACTCACAGCCACTGCTCAGTGTGTTTCCTCACCTTGAAAAAGGCACTCGGGACCCTCCTTGGCACAGGAGCTGGGCAGAGCTGTGGGTTGAATGTCAGCACTGCAGTCCATGGTGGTGGCCAGCTTGATCAACACAACGCCGGTATCAAGGCTTCTTGAATCGTATCTAGGATGGTGAATGATTAACGCGGCACGCCTGACTAGTTCACTGTCTTCCTTCACGTAATGTTGCGCTCTCCCATCCTGCCATACTTGCGTATGGCTGCAAAATTACCAGCAGGGAAGAGCAGCAGTTAACCATGGGTAGAACAGCTTGGTGCCACACGGGGCCTGGCAGACCCTCGGAAGAGAGTCAGGGAGCGTTGGCCTAATGAAAAGTGTATGTGTCACAGAGCTCTAGGAGCTTCCCGATTTTATGAAAGACAGAGTCTGGAGAGTCTTGCTAGTTGGCGTCCTGTCCGACGGATCCCCCGCTGGCAACCGTGGCAATGGTGCGAGCATAGATGGATCACCTCAGACACCTCGAGCAATGCTTAGGGAAAGAAGGTTACATTTCCTATTGCAGAGGAGCATGATCCTTGATCTGTGCTCTCTCTGCAGAGGTATGCCCGAAATTCAGGACAAGGAAGATCCATGGAGAAAGTCTGGAGGAATGAAAAAGAAGGGAATAGTAACGGTAAGCCACGTGGGCGTGCAAGTATGCACAGAAAGGCATGTTAGGATGCACAGAAAAGGATGCCAAGACTGCAGGACTATTGGAAAGATCATGTAACGCAGTGAGACACAAGGCAGTGTTTCGCCTTTGGTGTCAGGTACACCATGCATCGCCACCTTGGATTCTCTTCTTTTGCTAAGCACCATATTGCAAATCGGGTGGCTTTGCAAGGTTTGACCGGAATCCAGATACACGACCCAATCCCTACGTATGATTTCTAGCAGTGAGCAGCTGAGAGGACCCACTGGCTGTTGATGAACGAACCGCCACAGAAGTGATACCCGGCATTCAAGGACACTGGTAGGGAACGGAATGCTCGAGGCAATTGCAGCCTCCCACAATCTTGTCATCACCGGCATCCCCAGGAAAAGCAACTGAGAGAAAGAGGACTGAGTGTCACGGCACCAGGTCTGAATCCCTTCTCTTGAAGTGTAGCAGCAGCCAATGAGCTACAGGGGAATTAGCAAGAGCCAAAAGAGTGTGAAACTTGAGAAGCCTTCACAGCAGCTCCTGAAATATCCTCCGGAGTTCTCTCTGTGCTACGCTGAAGCAGGAGGCTTTGTCTTTAGCACCCGGAGTCAGAAAGAGAACAGAAAAGCAGAAGCTGCCAAAGAACTTCACAAACGAAAAGCGCGCAGCCTTCACACGGGCACCCTCACTTCCGTGGCACCTTTGGAACAGGAAGCAACAGCTGGGTCATGGTGGGAAGCGCACGGCGCACATTTGCGTGGGCTGGGAAATGGAAAATGGCCAATGCAGTTGGGAGTGCCAGCAGAATTTTAATTTGCTGGGGGGAAGCCAGGGGTGAGCAAGAGGGGAAGGAAGCCCTGGTAGTGAAGAAATCGGAGAGAACATGAGGGCTCTGCCGAGTTGGAGGCTGACGTTATAGCAGAATGTAAGAAAGAACACGAAAGGGATTTGTTGAAACCACTAGAACGGTGGCCTCCAAGCAGTTTGCATCACGCACGCCTATTGGTAAAACATTTTTGAGGATGCACCCCCAGTCCAGGTGTATTTAGTGACTGATAATTATATACGTATAGTACTGAAGTTCTAATGTTTTCTTCCCACACCCCAGTGCATCGTCTTGCGCACCCCCAGGGCTGCATGCACCCCACTCTGGAGACCGCTGCACTGGAACATGGTAAACCGGGAGCCTGTCTCTGACCGTCGACTACAGATGCAAAGAGCAGAAGATGCAAAACCCTTCCGCACACCCTCCCCTGGCCTCTAGCAACTGGGGACTTGATGTTCCTAGGTCAGACGGGATGTCTTTCAACCAGCTCCTCCCAGGCAGGAGAGACTTGGGAAGAGAGAATCAGCGGTCCCTCCCCCAGCGAGCTCTGTGAGATGTACGAGGACTAGCCGCAGAAACTCCTCTGCTTTATGCTCCTGGGAAGCTTTATCTCCATCAGCCCACGGTCTCGCCAGGTTTCCCTTTCCCAGGATCTTGCATCAGCCTGGACAAATGTATTTACTTGATCTGAGTCCAGTGATGATACAGCTGACTGAAATGCTTGAACTAGGAACATGGATTTCTAGAAATGCAAGCTGCCATTGCATTAAATTGCATCACTGCATTAAATGAGAGACCTGTTTGCAGCTGGAGATGTACCCCCGGAGTGTATTTTTTTGCAAGACCCTGAAAAACCCCCTACAATAGGTCTGTGGAATGTTCAGCAGCATTGGGCAGAAGAGGGTATTTACATTTCAGGTAGGGATTTGTCATCTTAGAGAAAGGAAGGAGGGGCGGGAGGAGGTGTTCCAGTTTCAACCTGAATGCAAAGGAGTCTGTTCATCCTTCACAGCTCTCACTGAAAGGCCTGAAGGGCTGTTCTGAAGCAGTCTGTCTGTGGGATGACCTCTGAGTCGTGCATCACAAACACCTCATTTGCCTCCGTTTGAGATCAGTTTGCTCCATGAGCTGCCCTGCTGGCACGCACCCTGCAGTTCTGGGATTCACGGGAGCCTCTAGAAGGGACCCCTGAGAGGCAGTTCGGAGAATGGGAGGAACCTGGGTGAGGTACGTTCACTAGATGCCTGCCGTCAAGGACTTAGGAACGCAAGAACCACAGGAGCTACAACCCAGGAGCTTTGCTGTGAGCTCTGGCAGTAGCCTGGGAAGAGGTCAGTAGTGTCCTCTTGTTGATCTAAGCAAGTAGCACAGAGAGTCTCAGAGAGACCTTGTTCTTCAAAGAGATTACCAGCCAGCCCTATAGGATGCCTTTCCTGCTCTTAAGAATAACCGATCAGTAAAAGATCAGAGTAGATTAAATAAGTAACAAGGGAAAACAAAAGATAAGTAACAGGATAGAGGCAGGTACGGTCAAGCTTCCCAATTCAGACGCCGAATTACTGGATTTTCCTGAAATTTGGGTGGATACCAACACAAATATTAAAGCTTGTGAACAGAAGGAAAAGGAAGCTGTCCTTCATAGCCTAAGTGTTACCTAATAGGTTATTAGAGCTTTGTCTCAGGAGAAATATTGTTCTCAAGTATCTGATGACAGCCTGCCTCTATGCCAATGGCATGTTTAGGGCAAAGAAATTATAAATCCTTGGAGGAGTCCCTGGTCTTGGACTTGTCCTTTAACATGAAGGAGACTTCCCATCTGGACAGTGCCACGGTGTGTGCCAGTCCTCCAGGGCTCTCAAAAAATGCTCAAGAAAAAGAAGAGGAAGATTATTCCTGCTTAGTCTCTCATGCCATTTCAGCATCTCAAAGCATAGGGCTTCTGTTTACAGTCACTTGAGGTTATCCCACGTCTTGCAGGAGCTAACATGATGAAGTTGGAAGCTGCCTGGGAAACGATTATTCCTCAAACGCATTAAGCGCTAGCAAACCCAGCATAATGACAGAAGTTAGCACTCCTTCAGATGAAGGATTTGAGAAGATCTCTTTATTTGTGTTCACAGGATTTTTGTTCGTACGCATTACATCCATAAACATCGATGTTACACTGAAATTCGTCTGCTGCAAGAAGCATCTTACAGTCCGTTACCTCCAATAGTCAGCTTCCGGTAAAAATATGCACTTTTAAGAATGACACCATGAGCACAGAGGAATCTCCAAGGGGTTTGAGGGTTGCTCTCAACAGGTGCTGCGTACAAGACCGAGACAGGCAAACACCTACACATCTTGCAAAGCCCAAATGTATTTTTAAATGGAAGGCTGCCCTCTGAAATAATGTAAAATACCTCGCTGTCTTAGGAAAGGTTTATGATTAACCGATACATTATTTGTGCTTTCTACCAGTGGCTGGTAAAGCCCACTTTTGGATCTTCAAATTTTCCACTGTGTACTTTTTGTCTGGAGAAAACCTTGGACTAGAGATAAGGCCATTTCAAGAAATGTATTTCTAGCAGCTCACGCTTCCAGTCCCCCAGCCTGGGCTTGAGGCTGTGTCAAGATCATGAAATACATACTGTTTCTCACCTTTGTTGGTGTGGCTGGTGAGTACATTTCTTCCTTCTATTTGTGTACTTTATAAGGAAGCTCGTTTTCTGAGCAAATTTGCAAGGTAGTCTGTTGGGGGAAAGTGAAGTCCAGTTTCAACTAGCAAAAGTTCTAAGGCAGAGCACTGCAACTTCTTTTGACTGCTGCCTGGTCATAATTGCTTGTGTCACAAAATGCCTTCATAGCAGCTCTTGAGCCAGGAACACTGACATGTGTCCATAGCTTCAAAAAAAGCCTTAAGGGCTGTGAAGTCTAAAGATAACACCTCTGGCCCAGGAAGTCCCAAAGCTGCTGTACATTTTTGGACTATGGGCGAGTGCTACCGTGAGTTTTTATAGAAGGAGAGCCACAAGTGAGATGCTTCCGTCGGTCAGAGGGGCACAAGATTCCTTATGCCACGTGTTGACATATGCCACTTCTTATCTCCCAGTTGCCTTCCCCCTCAACGCTGATGATGACGACGACAAGATTGTGGGAGGCTACACCTGTGCAGCGAACTCTGTCCCCTATCAGGTGTCCCTGAATTCTGGGTATCACTTCTGTGGAGGCTCCCTCATCAACAGCCAGTGGGTCCTGTCAGCTGCTCACTGCTACAAGTCGTGAGTGGAAAACATATGTTCTTCCGTAACCTACTTCTTTCTTCCAGTTTGCTTCTAGCAGGGATTCTGAGCTGTGGGATCCAAATCCGTAAGTGGCTCCGTTCTGACAGGACACAAGCAAGGAATGGGTGGCTCGTTCAGGAAGCTGGGCTGAGGCATCATAAGGGGTTTTCCACTTGTGCCAATGCTTCTGCGAATGCAGAGCAGTGTCTGAAAGGACAGCGTGATAATCTAGCAAGGAGTTATGGGCTGTGATTTCTTATAAATTGCATTAATCTCGCTACAACTTAGTCACTGGAGAACAGGGAGAGGAGCGAGGTCAGGGTGATTGCAGCTTGCCTTTCTCCAGACTGTTTCTAGAAAGCACTGTTATCCATTCAGCTTGTCCCAGCTCAAGAAAATAAGCCTGCAGAAATTCACCACCACCTGCACTGGGAGTGGGTAAGATGTCAGTGTAGATCCGTGGGGCTTATTGCAGGGCAAGAAAGACAACCTGCATGGAAACAGCTACTACCATAGCGATGTTGAAGCGAGTGCATACAGTGACAGGGAGGTTCCTCATAACCTCTCGGTAGCAGTAAAGTCTGTGCCATTCCTTCTCTTTTCCAGTCGCATCCAAGTGCAGCTCGGGAAGCATAACCTGGCACTCACAGAGTCGTCACAGCAGTTGATTAATTCAGCTGAAGTCATCCGCCACCCTGGCTACAGCTCCAGAACACTGGACAATGACATCATGCTCATCAAGCTTGCCAAACCAGCCCGGCTCAACCGAGCTGTCCAAACAATTCCTCTGCCTACCAGCTGTGTGACCCCAGGCACCACATGCCTAATCTCTGGCTGGGGCAACACACTCAGCAGCGTCAGTGAGTACTCTGTGGGAACGTACAGCATCACGAGGGCCCGGGAGACACTCTGAGACCTCACAATTAACTCCAAACAGTACAGGGTAAAGCAGAGAGAAGCGCTGTGGGACAGGCCTTTTGGAGTGACCGGTCTCTGGCGGACGGTAACCATTCCGCTGCTTCAAAGGCAAGCCTTTATAAGGTGCTTCCTCTTGTTCTGTCTCACGAACGTGGAATCACTTCAGTCATCCATGTGCCGCTCGCCAGGATGTTCACGCTGCCATAAATTTTGTGGCCTGGCGCTACCAGCTGTGCCCCAGCTGGTAGCATTGTCGAGCACTAGCGATGTAACTAATGTCAATGGAGTTGTCAGTGCTCTGAGAACAAGATCAAAATCTGTGACTGTGGATCTAAGAGATCCATTCTCTTCCATCGACGGTCAGAGGTGTGGATGGTGGCTGGTGTCTAGTCCGCTGAGGACAACTAAACCTGCACCAGAGGAGAGGATGGTTTTCCCGAGGCTCAGGTTTCCTCCAGCATACGTGCTATCAGAGTAGCTCTTAGCTCCACACTTGCCAACTGATGATTGGTATCAGAAGAATTAACGTGGCTGCAGTGTAGAACGGGGGACCCATGGGTAGAATCTGTTCCGTCTAAAGAAAAGGAATCCATGCTGCAATTACCGTTCAGAGGAAAAATGACGCCTGCTAAAAGAGGATGTTCAGGGATTACGTTTCTGCTAGGAAAGATCTTCTCCGGGCTCTGGAACGAACTCAGAGATGTCCTCAACCATCTCTCCCTCTTTTCTTGTAGATCCGTATCCAGATACCTTGCAGTGCCTGAAGGCTCCTGTACTCACCTCAAGCGAGTGCACCGAAGCCTACCCTGGGCAAATTACCAAGAACATGATATGTGTAGGATTCATGGAGGGAGGGAAAGACTCCTGCCAGGTAAAACATCTGCCTCTCCTTTCCCATATGTTTCTCTCCTGCCTGTTGCTAGTAGAAGAGGCCATCATAGTAGAGAATCTGCGGTATTCACTGCACTGGCACGTCCGAAAGCTCTTTTCTTGAGCAACAGTGGAGGCTTAGGGGGAGAGTTGCTTATTGAGCGAGGCTAGGTTTTTTCCACTCAGTTAGTCATTGTCCCTTTTTTGAGGCAGCGAAGACCTCTGCCCTAACTCTCCACAAGCAGACTATGCCACCTCCTGCGCCTTAGGCTATTTAAGACGGAGGAGTGCTGCACCAGAGAGTCAGTAGTAATGACGGTGACTTCAGAGCTTCGGGCACAAATGTTAGTTTTGGACTGACGGAGAATGAAATAGCCAGCATGCCAAGATCCAGGCAGCCTGGAAAATGAACACACCTGACAATTGCTCTGCATTTTACATGCGCCTAGCTCCGTGGCAATATTTGGCAGAATAATGGTTAAGACACACCTATCCTAAGCGTCTGCCAAGGCCTGCGTCCCTCAGAACCAGGCAGCTTACTCATCCTTAGCTGCGGTGCCCTTGGAGCTAAAGTAAGGCACAGTAGCATCAGGTGTAGAGCGGTAATCAGAAATGACCTTTGTAGAACTTCCGTGTAGAAAAAGCCCAGTGGAGCTCCCTGGAATGTTCTGGGATCTCTGGGATCTCTGGCTCATCACCTAGGCGGACACCATTTGCTGAATATCCGTATCCTTTATGTGCGCAGGGAGATTCCGGCGGCCCAGTAGTCTGCAACGGGGAGCTCCAGGGCATTGTGTCCTGGGGTATTGGATGTGCGCAGAAAGGCTATCCCGGGGTTTACACTAAGGTTTGCAATTATGTCTCCTGGATTGAAGAAACCATGTCTGCCAACTGAGACACTCTTGTTCTGCGTGACCTGCTGCTTCTCCTCATCTTCTTCTTCTGTTTTGGGACTGGACATACAAAAAATATCAAAAAGTAAAGGCTTTCAGGCACCCCTTCTTTGTGCACCGTTTCTCTGGGTACTTCCCTAGGCTATGGTATGGAGGACAGAGGCAGGGAATGTCACTCTGCGGAAGACATTTACTCTTTTCAGCACCTCTCAACTAGCAGGATCTCGGAACATTTTGCAGCAACTTTTTTGCTCAGGTAACTGGTCGTGCTGGGCTTGCTTCGTTTTCCTGGAAGAGTCAAAAGGACAGAGGTGTTCCTGGGTTCTGGTTTTCACTTCTCCTAACCCCAGCTGGCACTGGAACAGAGAGTCCATGAAAAAGTTGGCTGCCAAAGTTGCCAATGGGCTGTGTAGCTGTCTCCTAGAGAAGAGAAGGGAAATAGAGAATTTGAGTGAAAGAAAAGGATAGAAAAAGCAGCGAGTAGGTGAAACGGGGAGAAATGTAAAAGAAATCGGACACTGGAGGAAAGGGAGGGAGAGAAGGAGAGCAGGGCATGAAGGAACAAGTGCCATTTGCCTACCGAGAGGTTTGTGCCCGGCTCTCTCAGATGCTTAGTCGCTGAGGTATTTCTTAGGAGAGTGATAGGTGCCTGAGTCATTGGGATAGGCGCAATATAGGAAGAGGATCAGACGGTAGCTTTGTGTCCCATTGCTCTGGAAGCACTTGCTGAATTCCTTCTCGGCATCTGCCCTTGTCCAGAAGAAGCCCTGAGCTGTAGCCTGGCATCCTTCCCTTCAGCCTGTTTTCACCTGGAGACAGAGTTCTCACCCGGGAGCAGCTGAAAGTCACAGGCCCCTGACCTGTGATTCCCTCACCCTGTCTTCCTCTTCAGAGTTTCCGTGTGCTGTGACTCACAGAATCATAGAATCGTTTGGGTTGGAAGGGACCTTTAAAGGTTGTCTAGTCCAACCGCCACCCTCCCCCGCAATGAGCAGGGACATCTTTAATGAGATGAGGCTGGTCAGAGCCCCGCCCAACCTGACCTTGAATGTTTGCAGGGATGGGGCATCTCCCGCTTCTCTGGGCAAGCTGTTCCAGTGTTTCACCACCCTCATTGTAAAAAATGGCTTCCTTGTCTCCAGTCTAAATCTACCCTCGTTTAGTCTAAAACCATTACCCCTTGTCCCCGTTGCTGGGGGAGGAGTGGCTGGAGAGCTGTCTGGCGGAAAAGGACGTGGGGGTGTTGGTTGACAGCCGCCTGAACATGAGCCAGCAGTGTGCTCAGGTGGCCAAGAGGGCCAATGGCATCCTGGCCTGGATCAAGAATAGTGTGGCCAGCAGGACCAGGGAGGTGAGAGTGCCCCTGTAGTTGGCACTGGTGAGGCCGCACCTCGAGTCCTGTGTTCAGTTTTGGGCCCCTCACTACAAGAAGGACATGGAGGTGCTGGAGCGTGTCCAGAGGAGGGCAACGAAGCTGGCGAAGGGTGTGGAGCACACGTCTTATGAGGAGCGGCTGAGGGAAGTGGGGTTGTTTAGCCTGGAGAAGAGGAGGCTGAGGGGAGACCTTATTGCTCTCTCCAACTACCTGAAAGGAGGTTGTAGTGAGGTGGGGGTCGGTCTCTTCTCCCTAGTAACGAGTGATAGGATGAGAGGAAACGGCCTCAAGCTGCGCCAGGGGAGGTTTAGGTTGGACATTAGGAAAAACTTCTTCACCGAGAGGGTGGTCAAGCATTGGAACAGGCTGCCCAGGGAAGTGGTTGAGTCTCCATCCCTGGAGGTATTTAAAGAACGGATAGATACGGTGCTTGAAGACATGGTATAGATGGACTTGGCAGTGAGAGGTTAATGGTTGGACTCGATGACCTTAAGGGTCTTTTCCAACCTGGACGATTCTATGATTCTATGATTCTATGATTCTATCACAACAGGCCCTGCTAAAAAGTTTGTCGCCATCTTTTTTATAAGCCCCCTTGGAACCCAGATTTCACATTCTCTTTGTGCTGAGGAGCGAACAAACTTGTGCCTTCCTCCCCCCAGGCTGAGAGCTCTGGATAGGATCATGAAGTGGGGCTAGGGCTTCTCCACCAAGCCCAGGTGAACACACACACATGGCCCAGGGCAGGATCATGGGATCTTCCCAGGGGGATTATGGGATTAATCCCCAAGTGGATTATGACCTCTCCTCCTCTGGGGAAGCTATCTGTGCCCTAAAACCGGGTGACATGAGTGCAGAGCAGCCAGTTCGCAGGCTGGACCTGTGTGGGCAGAGGTTTGGGCTGATAGCTGAACATTGGCCCTGCGCAGGGGTCTCGAGTGGCCCCTGCTTCACACTGGGCAAAGGGTGACATCCACTTGTCTTCCCAGGGCAAAGGCAGGTTCAATGGCAGCATGGTGGTCAACAAGGCTTTGAATGGCCAGGATGCAAGTGGCACGTGGGAGAGACCCCCGGCCTTGGTTCCTCCTCCTGCCCCAAGGGGCACAGAGGGGGCACCCATCCCATCCTGAGCTAAGGAGAGAGGGAAGAGGGGGTGCGGGCAGCCAGGCTGGGTTGGTCTGGTCCAGAGAGGTCCAAGTAGAGTGGAGTGCAGCCCCAGTGGCTGAAAGGGAGCTGAGCTCTTGTGTGTGGTGGAGTAAGGAGCACTGGACGTAAGTCAAGGCATGAGGACACTCACATTGGACAAATCCTGGGGCCCTGATCTAAGACTGGAATCCTGCGTGATGGGACCCCACTAGGATAATCTCTTTGAAATCACAGGGGGTTTTTAAGAACCCCAGAACTGGTTTCAGCAAAGGTGTTCACCTCTAACACCTGAACCATGACATGGTCTGCGTAGGGAAAAGGGAGAGCGGGCACCTTCCTTCCACAGAGAGTAACTTTCTGTCCCCTTCTTCCCGTCACCAGACAGGGTTAACACACCTTTGTCTGTCTTGGCAGGACTGCAGTGGAGAACCAGCAGTCTCGGTGAGTAAGACAAAGACCCTCTCACCCCAACATTCCCCCAGTCTTCTTGAAAGCTGTACTGCCCTGGGGAATGCACCAAAGGCTCACAGAGGTACTTGGCGAGGGCGGGATCCAAGGGTTTCCAGTCTGCCCTCCGCTCAGGTAAGGGCTGGCTCTAGAACTGGAGCAGGTCTCCCCGGGCCTGGACCAGGGCAGTCTGGAAAGTTTCCCCAGATGCAAACCACTCCTTTGAAGACCAGGCCCTGTCCCAGGGCTGCCTCGCTCCTCTGGCAAAGGGTTTGTCCCTCTGCCTCAGTAGAATTTCCCCGTCCCAGCTTGTGCCCATCACCTTTCAGTCCTTTCCTGGGCACCTCCAAGAAGAGTCTGTCTCTAACGCATCCTCAGCTCCCTCCGGGGAATGAGAGGCTGCAGGTAATGCTCCCCTGCCTTCTCGTCTTCTGGCCGGACAAACCCACAACCCTCAGCCTCTCCCCACCTGCCCTGTGCTCCAGTGCTCACCGTCTCCAAGAGCCCGCTCCCAGACATCTCCCTTGTCCTGGGGACACGAGTTGGCTCCAGTCCACCGCTGTGGCCTCCCCCGTGTGGAGCAGGGTGGGAGAATGATGCCCCTCCTGGCCCTGACACCTCCATTCTGCCTAGCAGAGCCAAAGGTATGGTGAGTTGCTGCCACAGAGCACCTTGTGGCTCCTCACCTACAGGACCGTGCTCCGTCCCTGCGTACCTTTGAGACTTGACCTACATCGCAGACCTCGGTGTTTGGGTCACAGGGCAGTGGCACGACTCGGAGAGCCTGATGCACAGCAGCGTGCCCATTCCCTGGCGACTGGTGCGGACAAGGAACCAGCGCGCACACAGAAGTGCTCGGTGGCATGGTCCTGCTGGCGCTCTGGAACTTGGAGCCCCTCACGCACAGAAGCGTGCTGAGACCCGCGTTACCAGTGAGGCACCTGTACTCTCGGCAACCTTGGCTTTCCAGCTGGTGGAGAAGGGCTGTGTGAACTGGTCCACATCCTGCTTACCCATGAGCTGGCGTAACAGGCTGAAAGGAGACGAAATGGCAGAGGCTGTAGGAAAGAGGAGGGGGACAGGTGTGAGAGAGGACAGAGAAGAAAGGGGAAGGGGAGAGAGAGAAAGCGAGTAGAGGAGGAAAGTGAGGGGCAGAGAAATGAGGGAAGGCAGTGAGAAGAAGAAGAAAGGAGGGTCAAAAGGTGATTCAGAGATGGGAAAGAATAGGAAAGAAATTAGTGGTCAGGCAGAAGACAGACAGAGGATCCCACCACTTTCCTTAAGTAGACAGAGCTGGGGGGCAAGAGGGGAAAATGGGGTAGTGTCAACTACAGGGCTGTGTCTGTGCTGGGGACAGATCCCTGTTTGCATGGAAAGCTTTGGGCTGTGCTGCTCCAGCTTTTGAGTCACTGTGGGTCTTGCTCAGCACAGAAATATGTGCCTGAGTCGTTGAGTAGAGCGTGATCTGTCGCCACAGATAAGCGGGAGCCCTTAGTCCCATTACTCTGGAAGTGGTTGCTGAATTCCTTCTCAATCTCTGCCTTGCCACCTTCCAGTGAGTATACAACCAGCTGCAGAGTGGCACCCTTCCCCGTGGGCAACTTGTACCAGTACATGGCTGAGAATGCATTCCCTGTTTGGGAACAGTGCAGAGTCACAGGGTCTCCCACTCGGACAACTGTGTCTGGCGATTGCTGAAGGGCCTGGCCTGGAAAGCGAAGGGAAGAGATGTGAGAAGTGAAACGCATTGAAGGGGACACGAAAACACATCCTTGAAGTGTGACAGGGGATGAGGTGGCATAAGGATGTCAGCAAGCTATGGGACAGTGTCCCGTTTCTCTGAGAGAGACACATAGGAGAGAAAAAACCCCCACAAACCAGCTTCAAAGACACTAATAAATCTGTTTTGAAATATAATGACTCCAGTACTCTCAACTGACGTATTAAAATGGGACAGAAAAACCAGATTTGTAGCTCTCTAGAGTCTTCTGCGTTAAGAGGTTGAGGAAAAGCTCACCTGTTTATTGCCCATCCTCCCCCTAGAATCTGCCTTGGGGAATGGGGCACTGCCAGCAACTGGGCACACAGCTGAGGCAGCAGCAGTGGCTCCAGTGCAGCTGCTGAAGGGGAAGGGAAGCTCACTTACCCACGGGGGCCAGGATGGCTACAAGGAACCAGTGGAGAACCATGGAGAATGGCCACCTCCTTCCAGCAACCTGCCTGTGGTGGCAGCACAGGCACAGAGATGTGTGAAGAGGAACGGTTGAGAGAGGAAGAGACACATCTCTTGGCGGGTGGGCAGGGCAGTGAGAGAGCGCCTGAAATGTGAGAAGGCAGTTGACTGGCTGGGAACAGTGGGGAATGGCACCTGCATGCAGGCGTGAGGTGCATGTACCCTGCTCCACTGACTTCCTGCTCTGTGTGGGAGTGTGTGTGTGTGTGTGAGTGTGTGTGTGTGTGTGTGTGTGCGCGCCCCTCAGCTGAGTTTCCTCTCTAGACACCCTCATGCTCACAGACTCCCAGCCCTGCAAGCTGCAATGTGGAATCTTCTCCGCTTATCCCAGTGCTGATCCTCATGTTGCCCAGCTATGGGGAAGACTGCTGACCTGTCATCTTCATGTTCTCTAACTGTTCTCTTTCTCCAAAGGGAGATCTCAAGGAGAGAAAAGGCTGCCTTTGGCTCTGCATTGGTGTCCTGCTTTCAGCTGGGATAGAGTTAATTTTCTTCCTAGTAGCTGGCACAGTGCTGTGTTTTGGATTTTGGAGGAGAATGATGTTGGTAACACACTGATGCTTTAGTTGTTGCTAAGTAGTGCTTACACTGGTCAAGGACTTTTCATCTTCCCATGCTCTGCCCGGTGCACAAGAAGCGGGGAGGGAGCATAGCCAGCACAGCTGAGGCAGACTGGCTAAAGGGCTATTCCATCCCATATGACATCATGCTCAGTAGAGGAGCTGGGGTGGAATTGGCCAGGAGGGGGGGGCCTTTGCTTGGGGACGGGCTGGACATCAGTCGGCGGCTGGTGAGCAATTGCCTCATGGATCACTTGCATTATTTTTATTACTATTACTACTCTGCTATTTTATTTTACTTCAGGTATTAAACTGTTCTTATCTCAGCCCATGAGTGTTCTCACTTTTACCCTTCCAGTTCTCTCCCCCATCCCACTGGGGAGAGGGAAGTGAGTCAGCGGCTGTGTGGTGCTTAGTTGCTGGCTGGGGTTAAACCACGACTACTAGTGCTACTAGTAGTAGTAGTAATAATAAAAATAGTGCTACAATAATGATATAGAAAGCAAGCGCTACACCCTACAATTGCTCACCACCCACCGTGGTGGTTCATGTCATATGGGATGGAATAGCCCTTTAGCCAGTCTGGCTCAGCTGTGCTGGCTATGCTCCCTCCCCGCTTCTTGTGCACCTGGCAGAGCATGGGAAGATGAAAAGTCCTTGACCAGTGTAAGCACTACTTAGCAACAACTAAAGCATCAGTGTGTTACCAACATCATTCTCCTCCAAAATCCAAAACACAGCACCGTACCAGCTCCTAGGAAGAAAGCTAACTCGATCCCAGCTGAAACCAGGCCATGCCACATGCCAGCCTGTGCCGCGCACTGGTGCGTGTTAGGAGGGAGGTAACACTCTAACCTGCCAGGAAACTTTCTGTTAGCCGCACAGCTTGCTGACATAATCTGTAATTGATACAGTATCTTTGGGAAAGGTAACCTGTATGTGGCTGAAGGCGTGGAAGGTAGTGATCCTGACGCAGAGACCTCTGTGCCTGGAGGAGTTAGGGATCCACACAACAGTTAAGCCGAGTAGCCTATGCTGTGCTGTGCTGCATGTGCCATGCGTCCCTCAGGCCTGTGCTGTGCTGCACATATCCCTTGGCCACAGGATAACCTCAGACAGGTCATTGTAACGGGGGAGCTTGTGGGCAGCTCCCACTTGGCAGCGGCTATTATGCCACCTGCCTGGCCTTGCCTTTATGTAAAGGTGCCCCAAGAACTTCTCACGTGAACATCCTTTCTCTTTGACAGCGAGAATGATGAGCAGGGTTGGCTGGAGTTAAATGAGAGGACGTCTGTGGAGTGCAGGTGGAAGAGAGACAGCAGGAAGAAGGTGGGGAGAGAAAGGGAGGCAGAGAGGGGAAGGAGGGTTGACGGAAGTGAATACAGTGTAAATGAGAGTGGAACGAAGAGGGAGGCAAGGAGGAGTGGGGTGGCAAGGAGAGAAGGCAGGACAAATAAACTCAGAGAGTCTGAGAAGCGGAGGAAGGGAAGGCTAGGAAGCAGAGGAGGTACTGAGAGGAAAGGGGTCATCCTGCCTTGCACAGCACCGGCAAGGAGGAAAGCAGGCCCCTTCTGTGCAGGGGGAGGTTTGCGCTCAGCTCCCTCAGCAGCCTAGCCACTGTGTTTCACTCTCAGCACAGTAATACATGCCGGAGTCATTGAGAAAGGCATGCTCTATCAAGAGGGTCATCCCGTCTCCTTGTATCTCGCTGCTCTTGAAATGGCTTCGGAAATCCTCCTCAACATTTGCTTTACCACCTATGAATGCAGAAGCCACTAGGCTCAGTCTGGAGTCCTTCCCCAAAGGCAGCTTGTACCAGTCCATAGCTGTGTTGGAGGATTTCTTCTTGGAGCAGCTCAGATTCACGGACTGGCCTTGTTGTATGACTGTGTCTGGGGACTGGTCGAGAGCCAACGCTGGAAGGGAAAAGGAGGAAGGTTGAGGAGGAGGAAAAAATGGGAAAAGGTGAACTAGGCACCGTGGGTTGGTAGCGAAGAGGGTGAGAAGGAACAGGACAGGCTAGGGAGCAGCGGGAGGGGTGGGACAGCTCTTCAGATCATCAGGTGCGTTTCCACTCTCTCTCCCATAGACAAGAAACATTCCTGGGCAGTTTGTGTCCACCAAAGGAAGCATTTGGGAGTTGTGCACAGGAGAAAAACCAGACAGCCATTGGTGGAGCTTCAGGGATTCCTGCCCACCTCATTGATTGCCCATCCTCAGCACAGGAAGCTTTGGGGAAGAGAGCGCTGCCAGCAATGGGGTACGCGGCTGGGACAGCAGCAGTGGAATCGCTGTAGGTGCTCAGGGGCGAGTTGAGTTCACTTACCCATAGGAGCCAGCATGGCCACAAAGAACCAGCAGGGAACCATGGGGGAAAAGCCCCTGTCCTTTCAGGGACCTGCCTGTCGTAGCTGCCCAGAGATATGTGAAGAGGAAGCACTGAGTGAGGATGAGACACATTGGGGTTGGGCAGGACGTGAAATGTGAGAAAGGATTGCCTGGCTGAGAACACCGGGGAATGACGCACACAAGCACATGAAAGTATAAGCCCTGCAGAGGTGTGTGTGTGGGGGGGCAGTGCGGAGGGGAGAAGGAGGTTGCATGGACAGAACTATGCTGAGGTTGCATGGGAGTCTGAGTGTGCGCAAGGCAGAGGAATGCTGAGAGTTGCCCTTCTCCTTCTGAAGTCCTTGAGAGCTGGAGGAATGAGGTATGAAGGACACAGATAGGTCCCTTGCATTTCCCCATGTATTTTCCTTTGCTCCCGCGGCCATGGCTGGTTCTTTTTTTTTTTTTTTTTTTCTTTTTCTCCCCTGGCTGGGTGAGGGCTCTCTTTCTCTCTGCAGTACTGTGAGCACAGCAGTTAAGGTCAGTGAGAGGCAGGACCAGGAAAGACACCATACCAGCGCAAGCGTTCTGCCTGCTGAGGACTCTCACGGGCTTTGCAGTGAAGCACTTGCCCCATCCCTTTCTCTGAAGAGCAAAACAGTGCCTGCAGCTTCCAGCTTCTCTCCTGCAGGGAACTGTGAATCCCACGGCAGTTAGTCTCTCTTACTCTCTGCAGCAGAGCTGGGAATGTTGCTGAACATCACAAAGGAAAGAGTGCGATGGGGGTCTCAGCTGCCAGACACTCTCCCTACCCATAACCCCTCTCATCCTGGGACCAGGACGGGTAGGAAAAAAGCAGGCCAGGACTCCCTTCACTGGCTGCTTTCCCCAGCTCTCTTTCCTCCAGAGAGGGACTGCAGGGACAGGAGCTGCTCCACGTCCTGAGCCTTTGCCCACTCCAGCCAAGCTGGTCACACACATGCTTGAGTACTGGAGGTGCCACAGGCTGGTGCAGTGATCACTGTGACGGGGATGGGAGCTACGTGAGGGGTCAGTGTGTGTGTGTGTGTGTGGTGCGTGTGCGCACACGTGTGTGTATGTGCGCATGCATGCATCTCTGTGTGTGTGTGTGTGTGTGTGTGTGTGTGTGTGTGTGTGTGAGTGTGTGTGTGCGTGCAGGGCTCCCTCCAGCCCTGGCCCGGCAGAGCTGGTGAGAGGGGTAGGAGAGGAAGGTAAATGCCTGGGAAGAGCCCAGGGACAGTCAATGTGCTGGCGTGGGAAGGAAGGAAGAAAGAACCGCATGTGGCCCAAAGGGGGGGGCCCGAGGGAGAAGGGGTGCTGAGGATTGGAGCCAGGGTGGCCTCTCCCTCCGCCTTCCTTGCTGACAGGCAGTAGCCCACGTTCCTCCAGAGATGGTTCGTCCCTGGGACCTGGGGCCTAGCTGGGGAGAGCCTTGGGTGTCTCAGCCTGGTGCTGCCTCTGGGGCAAGGGCTTCTGGCAGCTCTGCTTCAGGAGCACACTTTGTCTGGCAAATTCAAGGAGCGCTCAGGGACTGAGAGCATCTGTGTCATCGCCCCCTCTGCCCTGTGAATCAACCTGCCCAAAGCGGTTTCCTTTTCTGGCAGGATTGAGCTTGTCCTCCGGAGGGGTGTGGGGGTGCCGCTGGGATGCAGCCGCTGAGACCACTAGGGTCTTGAAAGCAGCTGTACAGTGCAATTTCATTGACTCCTGCTCTACCCGTGACCCCTTTCCAGTGAAAGGCATGGGGAAAACTGTACGCAGGTGCTAAGCAGGAGACGCTGGATCAACAGGTGGAGACTGTGGTGTTGCACAGTTGTCTTGCGTGCCAGACAGCATCTCCCTCTCCCCACAGCTCCAGCATGAGCTGAAGCACCCGTGACCGCGCCTATGCCTCACACTCCATGAAGGATATCTCAGCTGCTCACCTTGGTGGACTGTGAAAATATAGCCGAGCATCAGCTTCCCCTGGGGACTTCCACTCTCTTTTGCTCTTCAGCACCACTGGAGCTAAAGCAGAGTAGGCAAGTCAGGGCAGCCCTCTTGTCTTGCGACAAGCAGCAGGGGATGCAGTGGGTGGGCCAGGCCAGATGCTAGGAAACAGCAGAGCTTCCCAACAATCCCTTCTGAAACCTCTCGGGGACTTTCTCGTCCTGGTCACCAGGGCCATCCCATGGCTCACCTGGGATGTCTGCTGCTGTGGGCAGGGACAACTCACAATGTAGCTCCTCTTGCCTCCCTCACCCCTTTAAGCCACAGACCCCACTGCCTGCCAATACAGGGCAGGTGGAGAGACAGCCAACACGAGTGACTCCAGGGAATTCTTGGGTTGCCTCCTCCTGGAGGTTTGTGATCTTGATAAGCCCGTGTCCCAGATAGCTGGCGTTGTGGCTTGCAAGCTTGTGACTCCCACAAGGTTCCCAACAAATTCAAATGTAGAAATTGCACATCAGCCCTCCTCATCCTCCCCCCCCAACCACACCACCCCCCCCCCTCCCGAGTTGCTCTGGTCTCTGTGCTCACCAACGGGCCTTGGTTTCCCATCTGTGGTTCTGCGCAAACTCAGAGCCCCATGGCTCCACGCTGAAGGGAGTGGAGAGCTACACATGGAGGAGGCGGAGGCCTGAGTTTGTCTTTTGGGGATGAGAAATGGGGAGGCAGTGACATAAAAGGGATGCATCCCTGTTTGAGCCATGGCTGTTTCAGCCGTGCACATGAAGACTCCTCAGATGTGTTGCATCCACCCCTCCTTTCCATTGAGCCTGAGAGGCCTGGCCTCCAGTGCCCGCCAAGCTTATTTACCTCATGCTGCAGTGAAGTGGTTATTTTTCTTCTTTTCTCTGAGGATTTTGTGGATCTGGGAGTGGGAAGGACTGCCTCGATGCTGTCTTTCTCAGCCTACTCCTGGGAAGGCAGGCGTGTCTGCAGATTAGAGCCAGGGGAAGCGGCCCAGACACCCACCTGCTTTTCCTTGGAGGGCAGTGGGTTTGGGGAATTAGCGCAGGGCATGCCTGGATGTCGGGTTCCCTGAGGAGGAGGGGGTTTGCAGCCAGCTGAAGGAAAAGCCTCCCACAGTCACTTTTGGGGAAAGGGTCGGGGGCTGTTTTTTAACTAACCAATGGGGTTGAGGTGGCAGGTGAGCATAGATCCCCCTCTTGGCTGGGGGAGCTTATGTCAGGCGAGGGCGGCAGAGGGTTTTGGGAACCTAGGGGTTAATGGGTGACCAGGGACAACGGTTTGGCGGGGCGGGGGTGGGGCGGGCGTTGTGCCTGGGACTCAGCTTTTGGAGCATCTCAGTGAGGTGCCGGATGCCTGCTGAGCCGGGGCTGGAAGCCCCTCCGCACACCTGGGAGGAGCTGGGTGCGGGTCGGGGACGTGAGGGGAGTGACAGGCACACAGGGCGGCAGAGAGTCCTGCTCTTGCAGCAGTTACCGGTGCTACCTCGTGGCCAAACTCTTAACTGCACCGGTCCAACCATGCATTCGCTTTCCTGGGGTTTAGTTATGGGACAAATAAACCGCCCGGTACATTAAATGGGAGAGTTGTCTGCACTCCGCCTCAAATCACGGGTATCGCCCCTCCGTCGGGAAACAAGTATGGGGCTGGGCATAAAAGGAACAGCAACTCCAGCATCTGGATTCCTTCTGGCTCAGGGCATGGAGCAGATAACCACGGTGACAGAGAAAGGGAAGGCGGTACTGAGAAGTCAGGCGCCTGGGTCCTGTTGTCGGCTTTCATGCGGAGAGACTTCATTCCTGGCTGTTAATCACTAGTGTCCTTGGCATGAGAGATGCAGGACCAGGGTGATGTCCGTGGCAGGGGGCTCCACCCCAGAGGACACCTTTGGATATGAGAAAAGCACCCTCCCCACTTATAAGACAGGCACGATTCTCACAAAAGCAAGACCCTTAATTCCTCCACCAGGAAACAGGGAACCACAAAGGGAATCAAAGATTATGAAGCATCACAGTGAAGCCAAAGTTCTTAGTGTCCGACCAGCAGGGTCAGTTTTTGGCTGGCTCAAATCACTCGCTGCTGCTGTCAAGGGGAGAGGCAGAAAGCCCGGGTTCTCTCTCCCCCTGGGTTTAGGGACCTGCATACCTCGGTTCTTAGCCCAGCTTCAAGAGGAGTGACAGAACTTGAGGCTTAGGGCACGGCACAGGCTCGGAGTCAGTGCTCTCACACTTGCCCTGGCCCCATGCCTCACTGCCTGTGGGACTTCAGTTCAGCTCTGGGATGGGGCAGTCAGCCCCGTGGAATAGGAAGCCCTTCATGCTCTCATGCACCGTGCTTCATGCCTTGTCTGGGGTTGCAGCAGCTCTGCTGCAGATTGTAGTTCTCTTTCTGCAGATTTTAGTTGTCCTTCTCTAAGCCTATACTCTTTCCCCAGCTGACTGTCAGTAGCTTTGACGGCAACGCCGGAGGGTCTGGTGGATTCTACAGCATAGCGTAAGTTGAAACGGAGTTTCTGCTTGGGTTAATATTAGCCAGTGTCCCCACACACAGAACGCAGCCCAGAGGTGGCCAAGCAGTGGCGGAAGAATGCACAATAGCTGGATCAAGTCAGCTCCAAAACGCTAACCTGCTTGGTGCAAAGCTTAAATGGGAATGCTCCAGAAAATGCTGGGAGAATACAGCTGACTCCTCCACACCTCTCTGGAAAAAAAAGAAAAAATCCCCTGGAGAAGCTATTCTGTGCAGAGGCTGAGCTTCTGGTGGAGGGGGACTGAAGGCATGCGACTAGGGAACTGGAAACCTGAAAGGCATGCTACTTGAGGTCTGGGGACCCTAGGGACACAGGACCTGAGCCACGGGCCTCATGGAGAAGGGACCCAGGCACACGTGACTCCCGGGATCACGGGATCCGCGGATATATTACCTGCAAACACGGGATCCATGGGCAGGACTATGCCATTTCCAACCGAGTGGTCTAATAAAAGCCCCCTGATTCTTCATTCCCTCTGTCCCATGGCCGCAGAGCAAGAACATGTCTTTCTCTCACCAAGAACGGCTATGGAGAAGCCCAGATGTCTGTGAATATGGACGACCATCTGCCCCTGCGCTTGGTTTCAGCCAGCTGCATCGCACCTGGAGTGAGTGGGGGACCCCACTTCTGAAACTGGGGAAGAGCTGGGCGGTCAGAGGTGCAGGTGGGAAGGGACCCTTGGCAGGTCCCAGTCTTGGAGCGGGCTCTCTGTAGTGTTTTCAGCCTTGTCCCCTGGCATCTGAGTTTTGCCTGCTGCCCCTTGCTCCGTCACTCGGAATAACTGAGCTCTGGTGTCTCCTGAGTTGATCCTGGATCTTCTTGGACCCTCTGGGCTACAATGACCCACCTCAACCACCCCAAAGCCTCTCCCTCTCTCCTTCCCTCTCCCCCTCCCTCTCCTTGTTTCCCAGTCCCTTCTCCACCAAAACCGGATGCTGGATCTTAGGCGCCACAGCCTCCCTTGGCCACACTCCTCTCTAGATGCCCGGGTTCTGGGTGTTGGACAAGGAAGAAAGAGGAGGGCAGGAAAAAAAAAATCTACCAAGGCAACTGGAGAATTTCCAGGACGCAGGGAAATTTCACTCAAAGGCTGGAGAAGGGAATGTGCATCACCGTAAGTTACTCTCTGGATCAGATTTAAAGATTTATCCAAGCAACACAGGAACCAGCTATAGGGGAAGGCAGGCAGAGGGGATCTCTACCTGAGCATCCTTTCTGGGAGATCCTCGTCCCTGAACGCAAGAGGAGCCATCTGGAACGAGGTGCTCTGAGGAGTCTTTATGTTGCCTAGGAAAGCTAGGTATTTGGCTTCCCAAGCAAGCCCCTTCCAGAACTAGGGACCATTAGGGCCAATGTTCCCATGATTAAAGCCCCACCCTCGCTTCCCATCTCAGCCTGCACAAGAACAACACAGCAGCACTGTCCGATAAAGCCACCTTCTAACAGACGTCTTTGACAGGTCAGCCCTGACCTGACCCTTCCCATCCTGCTCAGAAAGGACTGAGCTCCTCCCAGGACGCCCTCTATGCTCCAGCAAATGAAGGGATGAGCTTGGGTACCTCTCCAAACTGTCTTGCAGGACTTTGGCAGCCCTGACTATCCCTCTCTGGGTCGTGGGAAACACCCTGGCAGAGGCATGGGAGCAGAGAAAGACAGCACCCCTTCTTTGCTGACCTCCCCTACCCTCAACAGTTCACTGTTACTGCAGTCAGTGCCCAGCAGATGTGGCTGGACCTGCTAGTTTGGCTGAAGTCCGCTCTCTATCAAAACTCTGCTGGAAGGGTACTGTGTCACAACAGAAAACCTGGAGAGGAGGAAGCCTACGCACACTCTGCCAAGCTCTGACTTCTTACACTGTGCAGCCTGAGGCACCCTGCGGTGTGTGACCCAGGGCTCTGTGCAGACATCAGTGCTTACCCGGCAGGAGTCTTTCCCACCATCCAGGAATCCTACACACATCGCGTTGCTAGTGATCTGGCCTGGGTGAGCCTCCTGGCACTTTTGGTTACTCAGAACTGGAGCTCTCAGTCACCGGAGAACCTGAGGGAAACTGGCTGCCGGGGCAGCAGGGAAAATTAGGTTTCCTCTTGGGACTCAGCACTGTCAGCGAACAGAAAGACCTGTAGACCTATATGCGAGAGCCATCCAGCAAAGCAGGGCAACCCTTGACGTGCATGAGCAAATGCGAAGGGCATTGTTGACTGAGGCACACTGGCAGGGCAGTTTGGGGAACTCACAGGCAGAACATGGAAAGGCTGCAAAGCAGGAGTGAAATGTACACGGAAGTCATGAACGTGGCGCTGAAGCCGGAGAAGTGTGACCAGGTACCTGCAACATGCACTGATACTCACAGCCACTGCTCAGTGTGTTTCCTCACCTTGAAAAAGGCACTCGGGACCCTCCTTGGCACAGGAGCTGGGCAGAGCTGTGGGTTGAATGTCAGCACTGCAGTCCATGGTGGTGGCCAGCTTGATCAACACAACGCCGGTATCAAGGCTTCTTGAATCGTATCTAGGATGGTGAATGATTAACGCGGCACGCCTGACTAGTTCACTGTCTTCCTTCACGTAATGTTGCGCTCTCCCATCCTGCCATACTTGCGTATGGCTGCAAAATTACCAGCAGGGAAGAGCAGCAGTTAACCATGGGTAGAACAGCTTGGTGCCACACGGGGCCTGGCAGACCCTCGGAAGAGAGTCAGGGAGCGTTGGCCTAATGAAAAGTGTATGTGTCACAGAGCTCTAGGAGCTTCCCGATTTTATGAAAGACAGAGTCTGGAGAGTCTTGCTAGTTGGCGTCCTGTCCGACGGATCCCCCGCTGGCAACCGTGGCAATGGTGCGAGCATAGATGGATCACCTCAGACACCTCGAGCAATGCTTAGGGAAAGAAGGTTACATTTCCTATTGCAGAGGAGCATGATCCTTGATCTGTGCTCTCTCTGCAGAGGTATGCCCGAAATTCAGGACAAGGAAGATCCATGGAGAAAGTCTGGAGGAATGAAAAAGAAGGGAATAGTAACGGTAAGCCACGTGGGCGTGCAAGTATGCACAGAAAGGCATGTTAGGATGCACAGAAAAGGATGCCAAGACTGCAGGACTATTGGAAAGATCATGTAACGCAGTGAGACACAAGGCAGTGTTTTGCCTTTGGTGTCAGGTACACCATGCATCGCCACCTTGGATTCTCTTCTTTTGCTAAGCACCATATTGCAAATCGGGTGGCTTTGCAAGGTTTGACCGGAATCCAGATACACGACCCAATCCCTACGTATGATTTCTAGCAGTGAGCAGCTGAGAGGACCCACTGGCTGTTGATGAACGAACCGCCACAGAAGTGATACCCGGCATTCAAGGACACTGGTAGGGAACGGAATGCTCGAGGCAATTGCAGCCTCCCACAATCTTGTCATCACCGGCATCCCCAGGAAAAGCAACTGAGAGAAAGAGGACTGAGTGTCACGGCACCAGGTCTGAATCCCTTCTCTTGAAGTGTAGCAGCAGCCAATGAGCTACAGGGGAATTAGCAAGAGCCAAAAGAGTGTGAAACTTGAGAAGCCTTCACAGCAGCTCCTGAAATATCCTCCGGAGTTCTCTCTGTGCTACGCTGAAGCAGGAGGCTTTGTCTTTAGCACCCGGAGTCAGAAAGAGAACAGAAAAGCAGAAGCTGCCAAAGAACTTCACAAACGAAAAGCGCGCAGCCTTCACACGGGCACCCTCACTTCCGTGGCACCTTTGGAACAGGAAGCAACAGCTGGGTCATGGTGGGAAGCGCACGGCGCACATTTGCGTGGGCTGGGAAATGGAAAATGGCCAATGCAGTTGGGAGTGCCAGCAGAATTTTAATTTGCTGGGGGGAAGCCAGGGGTGAGCAAGAGGGGAAGGAAGCCCTGGTAGTGAAGAAATCGGAGAGAACATGAGGGCTCTGCCGAGTTGGAGGCTGACGTTATAGCAGAATGTAAGAAAGAACACGTAAGGGATTTGTTGAAACCACTAGAACGGTGGCCTCCAAGCAGTTTGCATCACGCACGCCTATTGGTAAAACATTTTTGAGGATGCACCCCCAGTCCAGGTGTATTTAGTGACTGATAATTATATACGTATAGTACTGAAGTTCTAATGTTTTCTTCCCACACCCCAGTGCATCGTCTTGCGCACCCCCAGGGCTGCATGCACCCCACTCTGGAGACCGCTGCACTGGAACATGGTAAACCGGGAGCCTGTCTCTGACCGTCGACTACAGATGCAAAGAGCAGAAGATGCAAAACCCTTCCGCACACCCTCCCCTGGCCTCTAGCAACTGGGGACTTGATGTTCCTAGGTCAGACGGGATGTCTTTCAACCAGCTCCTCCCAGGCAGGAGAGACTTGGGAAGAGAGAATCAGCGGTCCCTCCCCCAGCGAGCTCTGTGAGATGTACGAGGACTAGCCGCAGAAACTCCTCCGCTTTATGCTCCTGGGAAGCTTTATCTCCGTCAGCCCACGGTCTCGCCAGGTTTCCCTTTCCCAGGATCTTGCATCAGCCTGGACAAATGTATTTACTTGATCTGAGTCCAGTGATGATACAGCTGACTGAAATACTTGCACTAGGAACATGGATTCCTAGAAATGCAAGCTGCCATTGCTTGTCCATTGATAATATCTCATGCCATTTCAGCATCTCAAAGCATAGGGCTTCTGTTTACAGTCACTTGAGGTTATCCCACGTCTTGCAGGAGCTAACATGATGAAGTTGGAAGCTGCTTGGGAAACGATTATTCCTCAAACGCATTAAGCGCTAGCAAACCCAGCATAATGACAGAAGTTAGCACTCCTTCAGATGAAGGATTTGAGAAGATCTCTTTATTTGTGTTCACAGGATTTTTGTTCGTACGCATTACATCCATAAACATCGATGTTACACTGAAATTCGTCTGCTGCAAGAAGCATCTTACAGTCCGTTACCTCCAATAGTCAGCTTCCGGTAAAAATATGCACTTTTAAGAATGACACCATGAGCACAGAGGAATCTCCAAGGGGTTTGAGGGTTGCTCTCAACAGGTGCTGCGTACAAGACCGAGACAGGCAAACACCTACACATCTTGCAAAGCCCAAATGTATTTTTAAATGGAAGGCTGCCCTCTGAAATAATGTAAAATACCTCGCTGTCTTAGGAAAGGTTTATGATTAACCGATACATTATTTGTGCTTTCTACCAGTGGCTGGTAAAGCCCACTTTTGGATCTTCAAATTTTCCACTGTGTACTTTTTGTCTGGAGAAAACCTTGGACTAGAGATAAGGCCATTTCAAGAAATGTATTTCTAGCAGCTCACGCTTCCAGTCCCCCAGCCTGGGCTTGAGGCTGTGTCAAGATCATGAAATACATACTGTTTCTCACCTTTGTTGGTGTGGCTGGTGAGTACATTTCTTCCTTCTATTTGTGTACTTTATAAGGAAGCTCGTTTTCTGAGCAAATTTGCAAGGTAGTCTGTTGGGGGAAAGTGAAGTCCAGTTTCAACTAGCAAAAGTTCTAAGGCAGAGCACTGCAACTTCTTTTGACTGCTGCCTGGTCATAATTGCTTGTGTCACAAAATGCCTTCATAGCAGCTCTTGAGCCAGGAACACTGACATGTGTCCATAGCTTCAAAAAAGCCTTAAGGGCTGTGAAGTCTAAAGATAACACCTCTGGCCCAGGAAGTCCCAAAGCTGCTGTACATTTTTGGACTATGGGCGAGTGCTACCGTGAGTTTTTATAGAAGGAGAGCCACAAGTGAGATGCTTCCGTCGGTCAGAGGGGCACAAGATTCCTTATGCCACGTGTTGACATATGCCACTTCTTATCTCCCAGTTGCCTTCCCCCTCAACGCTGATGATGACGACGACAAGATTGTGGGAGGCTACACCTGTGCAGCGAACTCTGTCCCCTATCAGGTGTCCCTGAATTCTGGGTATCACTTCTGTGGAGGCTCCCTCATCAACAGCCAGTGGGTCCTGTCAGCTGCTCACTGCTACAAGTCGTGAGTGGAAAACATATGTTCTTCCGTAACCTACTTCTTTCTTCCAGTTTGCTTCTAGCAGGGATTCTGAGCTGTGGGATCCAAATCCGTAAGTGGCTCCGTTCTGACAGGACACAAGCAAGGAATGGGTGGCTCGTTCAGGAAGCTGGGCTGAGGCATCATAAGGGGTTTTCCACTTGTGCCAATGCTTCTGCGAATGCAGAGCAGTGTCTGAAAGGACAGCGTGATAATCTAGCAAGGAGTTATGGGCTGTGATTTCTTATAAATTGCATTAATCTCGCTACAACTTAGTCACTGGAGAACAGGGAGAGGAGCGAGGTCAGGGTGATTGCAGCTTGCCTTTCTCCAGACTGTTTCTAGAAAGCACTGTTATCCATTCAGCTTGTCCCAGCTCAAGAAAATAAGCCTGCAGAAATTCACCACCACCTGCACTGGGAGTGGGTAAGATGTCAGTGTAGATCCGTGGGGCTTATTGCAGGGCAAGAAAGACAACCTGCATGGAAACAGCTACTACCATAGCGATGTTGAAGCGAGTGCATACAGTGACAGGGAGGTTCCTCATAACCTCTCGGTAGCAGTAAAGTCTGTGCCATTCCTTCTCTTTTCCAGTCGCATCCAAGTGCAGCTCGGGAAGCATAACCTGGCACTCACAGAGTCGTCACAGCAGTTGATTAATTCAGCTGAAGTCATCCGCCACCCTGGCTACAGCTCCAGAACACTGGACAATGACATCATGCTCATCAAGCTTGCCAAACCAGCCCGGCTCAACCGAGCTGTCCAAACAATTCCTCTGCCTACCAGCTGTGTGACCCCAGGCACCACATGCCTAATCTCTGGCTGGGGCAACACACTCAGCAGCGTCAGTGAGTACTCTGTGGGAACGTACAGCATCACGAGGGCCCGGGAGACACTCTGAGACCTCACAATTAACTCCAAACAGTACAGGGTAAAGCAGAGAGAAGCGCTGTGGGACAGGCCTTTTGGAGTGACCGGTCTCTGGCGGACGGTAACCATTCCGCTGCTTCAAAGGCAAGCCTTTATAAGGTGCTTCCTCTTGTTCTGTCTCACGAACGTGGAATCACTTCAGTCATCCATGTGCCGCTCGCCAGGATGTTCACGCTGCCATAAATTTTGTGGCCTGGCGCTACCAGCTGTGCCCCAGCTGGTAGCATTGTCGAGCACTAGCGATGTAACTAATGTCAATGGAGTTGTCAGTGCTCTGAGAACAAGATCAAAATCTGTGACTGTGGATCTAAGAGATCCATTCTCTTCCATCGACGGTCAGAGGTGTGGATGGTGGCTGGTGTCTAGTCCGCTGAGGACAACTAAACCTGCACCAGAGGAGAGGATGGTTTTCCCGAGGCTCAGGTTTCCTCCAGCATACGTGCTATCAGAGTAGCTCTTAGCTCCACACTTGCCAACTGATGATTGGTATCAGAAGAATTAACGTGGCTGCAGTGTAGAACGGGGGACCCATGGGTAGAATCTGTTCCGTCTAAAGAAAAGGAATCCATGCTGCAATTACCGTTCAGAGGAAAAATGACGCCTGCTAAAAGAGGATGTTCAGGGATTACGTTTCTGCTAGGAAAGATCTTCTCCGGGCTCTGGAACGAACTCAGAGGTGTCCTCAACCATCTCTCCCTCTTTTCTTGTAGATCCGTATCCAGATACCTTGCAGTGCCTGAAGGCTCCTGTACTCACCTCAAGCGAGTGCACCGAAGCCTACCCTGGGCAAATTACCAAGAACATGATATGTGTAGGATTCATGGAGGGAGGGAAAGACTCCTGCCAGGTAAAACATCTGCCTCTCCTTTCCCATATGTTTCTCTCCTGCCTGTTGCTAGTAGAAGAGGCCATCATAGTAGAGAATCTGCGGTATTCACTGCACTGGCACGTCCGAAAGCTCTTTTCTTGAGCAACAGTGGAGGCTTAGGGGGAGAGTTGCTTATTGAGCGAGGCTAGGTTTTTTCCACTCAGTTAGTCATTGTCCCTTTTTTGAGGCAGCGAAGACCTCTGCCCTAACTCTCCACAAGCAGACTATGCCACCTCCTGCGCCTTAGGCTATTTAAGACGGAGGAGTGCTGCACCAGAGAGTCAGTAGTAATGACGGTGACTTCGGAGCTTCGGGCACAAATGTTAGTTTTGGACTGACGGAGAATGAAATAGCCAGCATGCCAAGATCCAGGCAGCCTGGAAAATGAACACACCTGACAATTGCTCTGCATTTTACATGCGCCTAGCTCCGTGGCAATATTTGGCAGAATAATGGTTAAGACACACCTATCCTAAGCGTCTGCCAAGGCCTGCGTCCCTCAGAACCAGGCAGCTTACTCATCCTTAGCTGCGGTGCCCTTGGAGCTAAAGTAAGGCACAGTAGCATCAGGTGTAGAGCGGTAATCAGAAATGACCTTTGTAGAACTTCCGTGTAGAAAAAGCCCAGTGGAGCTCCCTGGAATGTTCTGGGATCTCTGGGATCTCTGGCTCATCACCTAGGCGGACACCATTTGCTGAATATCCGTATCCTTTATGTGCGCAGGGAGATTCCGGCGGCCCAGTAGTCTGCAACGGGGAGCTCCAGGGCATTGTGTCCTGGGGTATTGGATGTGCGCAGAAAGGCTATCCCGGGGTTTACACTAAGGTTTGCAATTATGTCTCCTGGATTGAAGAAACCATGTCTGCCAACTGAGACACTCTTGTTCTGCGTGACCTGCTGCTTCTCCTCATCTACTTCTTCTGTTTTGGGACTGGACATACAAAAAATATCAAAAAGTAAAGGCTTTCAGGCACCCCTTCTTTGTGCACCGTTTCTCTGGGTACTTCCCTAGGCTATGGTATGGAGGACAGAGGCAGGGAATGTCACTCTGCGGAAGACATTTACTCTTTTCAGCACCTCTCAACTAGCAGGATCTCGGAACATTTTGCAGCAACTTTTTTGCTCAGGTAACTGGTCGTGCTGGGCTTGCTTCGTTTTCCTGGAAGAGTCAAAAGGACAGAGGTGTTCCTGGGTTCTGGTTTTCACTTCTCCTAACCCCAGCTGGCACTGGAACAGAGAGTCCATGAAAAAGTTGGCTGCCAAAGTTGCCAATGGGCTGTGTAGCTGTCTCCTAGAGAAGAGAAGGGAAATAGAGAATTTGAGTGAAAGAAAAGGATAGAAAAAGCAGCGAGTAGGTGAAACGGGGAGAAATGTAAAAGAAATCGGACACTGGAGGAAAGGGAGGGAGAGAAGGAGAGCAGGGCATGAAGGAACAAGTGCCATTTGCCTACCGAGAGGTTTGTGCCCGGCTCTCTCAGATGCTTAGTCGCTGAGGTATTTCTTAGGAGAGTGATAGGTGCCTGAGTCATTGGGATAGGCGCAATATAGGAAGAGGATCAGACGGTAGCTTTGTGTCCCATTGCTCTGGAAGCACTTGCTGAATTCCTTCTCGGCATCTGCCCTTGTCCAGAAGAAGCCCTGAGCTGTAGCCTGGCATCCTTCCCTTCAGCCTGTTTTCACCTGGAGACAGAGTTCTCACCCGGGAGCAGCTGAAAGTCACAGGCCCCTGACCTGTGATTCCCTCACCCTGTCTTCCTCTTCAGAGTTTCCGTGTGCTGTGACTCACAGAATCATAGAATCGTTTGGGTTGGAAGGGACCTTTAAAGGTTGTCTAGTCCAACCGCCACCTTCCCCCGCAATGAGCAGGGACATCTTTAATGAGATGAGGCTGGTCAGAGCCCCGCCCAACCTGACCTTGAATGTTTGCAGGGATGGGGCATCTCCCGCTTCTCTGGGCAAGCTGTTCCAGTGTTTCACCACCCTCATTGTAAAAAATGGCTTCCTTGTCTCCAGTCTAAATCTACCCTCGTTTAGTCTAAAACCATTACCCCTTGTCCCCGTTGCTGGGGGAGGAGTGGCTGGAGAGCTGTCTGGCGGAAAAGGACGTGGGGGTGTTGGTTGACAGCCGCCTGAACATGAGCCAGCAGTGTGCTCAGGTGGCCAAGAGGGCCAATGGCATCCTGGCCTGGATCAAGAATAGTGTGGCCAGCAGGACCAGGGAGGTGAGAGTGCCCCTGTAGTTGGCACTGGTGAGGCCGCACCTCGAGTCCTGTGTTCAGTTTTGGGCCCCTCACTACAAGAAGGACATGGAGGTGCTGGAGCGTGTCCAGAGGAGGGCAACGAAGCTGGCGAAGGGTGTGGAGCACACGTCTTATGAGGAGCGGCTGAGGGAAGTGGGGTTGTTTAGCCTGGAGAAGAGGAGGCTGAGGGGAGACCTTATTGCTCTCTCCAACTACCTGAAAGGAGGTTGTAGTGAGGTGGGGGTCGGTCTCTTCTCCCTAGTAACGAGTGATAGGATGAGAGGAAACGGCCTCAAGCTGCGCCAGGGGAGGTTTAGGTTGGACATTAGGAAAAACTTCTTCACCGAGAGGGTGGTCAAGCATTGGAACAGGCTGCCCAGGGAAGTGGTTGAGTCTCCATCCCTGGAGGTATTTAAAGAACGGATAGATACGGTGCTTGAAGACATGGTATAGATGGACTTGGCAGTGAGAGGTTAATGGTTGGACTCGATGACCTTAAGGGTCTTTTCCAACCTGGACGATTCTATGATTCTATGATTCTATGATTCTATCACAACAGGCCCTGCTAAAAAGTTTGTCGCCATCTTTTTTATAAGCCCCCTTGGAACCCAGATTTCACATTCTCTTTGTGCTGAGGAGCGAACAAACTTGTGCCTTCCTCCCCCAGGCTGAGAGCTCTGGATAGGATCATGAAGTGGGGCTAGGGCTTCTCCACCAAGCCCAGGTGAACACACACACATGGCCCAGGGCAGGATCATGGGATCTTCCCAGGGGGATTATGGGATTAATCCCCAAGTGGATTATGACCTCTCCTCCTCTGGGGAAGCTATCTGTGCCCTAAAACCGGGTGACATGAGTGCAGAGCAGCCAGTTCGCAGGCTGGACCTGTGTGGGCAGAGGTTTGGGCTGATAGCTGAACATTGGCCCTGCGCAGGGGTCTCGAGTGGCCCCTGCTTCACACTGGGCAAAGGGTGACATCCACTTGTCTTCCCAGGGCAAAGGCAGGTTCAATGGCAGCATGGTGGTCAACAAGGCTTTGAATGGCCAGGATGCAAGTGGCACGTGGGAGAGACCCCCGGCCTTGGTTCCTCCTCCTGCCCCAAGGGGCACAGAGGGGGCACCCATCCCATCCTGAGCTAAGGAGAGAGGGAAGAGGGGGTGCGGGCAGCCAGGCTGGGTTGGTCTGGTCCAGAGAGGTCCAAGTAGAGTGGAGTGCAGCCCCAGTGGCTGAAAGGGAGCTGAGCTCTTGTGTGTGGTGGAGTAAGGAGCACTGGACGTAAGTCAAGGCATGAGGACACTCACATTGGACAAATCCTGGGGCCCTGATTTAAGACTGGAATCCTGCGTGATGGGACCCCACTAGGATAATCTCTTTGAAATCACAGGGGGTTTTTAAGAACCCCAGAACTGGTTTCAGCAAAGGTGTTCACCTCTAACACCTGAACCATGACATGGTCTGCGTAGGGAAAAGGGAGAGCGGGCACCTTCCTTCCACAGAGAGTAACTTTCTATCCCCTTCTTCCCGTCACCAGACAGGGTTAACACACCTTTGTCTGTCTTGGCAGGACTGCAGTGGAGAACCAGCAGTCTCGGTGAGTAAGACAAAGACCCTCTCACCCCAACATTCCCCCAGTCTTCTTGAAAGCTGTACTGCCCTGGGGAATGCACCAAAGGCTCACAGAGGTACTTGGCGAGGGCGGGATCCAAGGGTTTCCAGTCTGCCCTCCGCTCAGGTAAGGGCTGGCTCTAGAACTGGAGCAGGTCTCCCCGGGCCTGGACCAGGGCAGTCTGGAAAGTTTCCCCAGATGCAAACCACTCCTTTGAAGACCAGGCCCTGTCCCAGGGCTGCCTCGCTCCTCTGGCAAAGGGTTTGTCCCTCTGCCTCAGTAGAATTTCCCCGTCCCAGCTTGTGCCCATCACCTTTCAGTCCTTTCCTGGGCTCCTCCAAGAAGAGTCTGTCTCTAACGCGTCCTCAGCTCCCTCCGGGGAATGAGAGGCTGCAGGTAATGCTCCCCTGCCTTCTCGTCTTCTGGCCGGACAAACCCACAACCCTCAGCCTCTCCCCACCTGCCCTGTGCTCCAGTGCTCACCGTCTCCAAGAGCCCGCTCCCAGACATCTCCCTTGTCCTGGGGACACGAGTTGGCTCCAGTCCACCGCTGTGGCCTCCCCCGTGTGGAGCAGGGTGGGAGAATGATGCCCCTCCTGGCCCTGACACCTCCATTCTGCCTAGCAGAGCCAAAGGTATGGTGAGTTGCTGCCACAGAGCACCTTGTGGCTCCTCACCTACAGGACCGTGCTCCGTCCCTGCGTACCTTTGAGACTTGACCTACATCGCAGACCTCGGTGTTTGGGTCACAGGGCAGTGGCACGACTCGGAGAGCCTGATGCACAGCAGCGTGCCCATTCCCTGGCGACTGGTGCGGACAAGGAACCAGCGCGCACACAGAAGTGCTCGGTGGCATGGTCCTGCTGGCGCTCTGGAACTTGGAGCCCCTCACGCACAGAAGCGTGCTGAGACCCAGGTTACCAGTGAGGCACCTGTACTCTCGGCAACCTTGGCTTTTCAGCTGGTGGAGAAGGGCTGTGTGAACTGGTCCACGTCCTGCTTACCCATGAGCTGGCGTAACAGGCTGAAAGGAGAAGAAATGGCAGTGGCTGTAGGAAAGAGGAGGGGGACAGGTGTGAGAGAGGACAGAGAAGAAAGGGGAAGGGGAGAGAGAGAAAGCGAGTAGAGGAGGAAAGTGAGGGGCAGAGAAATGAGGGAAGGCAGTGAGAAGAAGAAGAAAGGAGGGTCAAAAGGTGATTCAGAGATGGGAAAGAATAGGAAAGAAATTAGTGGTCAGGCAGAAGACAGACAGAGGATCCCACCACTTTCCTTAAGTAGACAGAGCTGGGGGGCAAGAGGGAAAAATGGGGTAGTGTCAACTACAGGGCTGTGTCTGTGCTGGGGACAGATCCCTGTTTGCACGGAAAGCTTTGGGCTATGCTGCTCCAGCTTTTGAGTCACTGTGGGTCTTGCTCAGCACAGAAATATGTGCCTGAGTCGTTGAGTAGAGCGTGATCTGTCGCCACAGATAAGCGGGAGCCCTTAGTCCCATTACTCTGGAAGTGGTTGCTGAATTCCTTCTCAATCTCTGCCTTGCCACCTTCCGGTGAGTATACAACCAACTGCAGAGTGGCACCCTTCCCCGTGGGCAACTTGTACCAGTACATGGCTGAGAATGCATTCCCTGTTTGGGAACAGTGCAGAGTCACAGGGTCTCCCACTCGGACAACTGTGTCTGGCGATTGCTGAAGGGCCTGGCCTGGAAAGCGAAGGGAAGAGATGTGAGAAGTGAAACGCATTGAAGGGGACACGAAAACACATCCTTGAAGTGTGACAGGGGATGAGGTGGCATAAGGATGTCAGCAAGCTATGGGACAGTGTCCCGTTTCTCTGAGAGAGACACATAGGAGAGAAAAAACCCCCACAAACCAGCTTCAAAGACACTAATAAATCTGTTTTGAAATATAATGACTCCAGTACTCTCAACTGACGTATTAAAATGGGACAGAAAAACCAGATTTGTAGCTCTCTAGAGTCTTCTGCGTTAAGAGGTTGAGGAAAAGCTCACCTGTTTATTGCCCATCCTCCCCCTAGAATCTGCCTTGGGGAATGGGGCACTGCCAGCAACTGGGCACACAGCTGAGGCAGCAGCAGTGGCTCCAGTGCAGCTGCTGAAGGGGAAGGGAAGCTCACTTACCCACGGGGGCCAGGATGGCTACAAGGAACCAGTGGAGAACCATGGAGAATGGCCACCTCCTTCCAGCAACCTGCCTGTGGTGGCAGCACAGGCACAGAGATGTGTGAAGAGGAACGGTTGAGAGAGGAAGAGACACATCTCTTGGCGGGTGGGCAGGGCAGTGAGAGAGTGCCTGAAATGTGAGAAGGCAGTTGACTGGCTGGGAACAGTGGGGAATGGCACCTGCATGCAGGCATGAGGTGCATGTACCCTGCTCCACTGACTTCCTCCTGTGTGGGAGTGTGTGTGTGTGTGTGGGAGTGTGTGTGTGTGTGTGTGTGTGTGTGTGTGTGTGTGAGTGTGTGTGTGTGTGCGCCCCTCAGCTGAGTTTCCTCTCTAGACACCCTCATGCTCACAGACTCCCAGCCCTGCAAGCTGCAATGTGGAATCTTCTCCGCTTATTGCAGTGCTGATCCTCATGTTGCCCAGCTATGGGGAAGACTGCTGACCTGTCATCTTCATGTTCTCTAACTGTTCTCTTTCTCCAAAGGGAGATCTCAAGGAGAGAAAAGGCTGCCTTTGGCTCTGCATTGGTGTCCTGCTTTCAGCTGGGATAGAGTTAATTTTCTTCCTAGTAGCTGGCACAGTGCTGTGTTTTGGATTTTGGAGGAGAATGATGTTGGTAACACACTGATGCTTTAGTTGTTGCTAAGTAGTGCTTACACTGGTCAAGGACTTTTCATCTTCCCATGCTCTGCCCGGTGCACAAGAAGCGGGGAGGGAGCATAGCCAGCACAGCTGAGGCAGACTGGCTAAAGGGCTTTTCCATCCCATATGACATCATGCTCAGTAGAGGAGCTGGGGGGAATTGGCCGGGGCGGGGTGGGGGTGGGGGCTTTGCTTGGGGACGGGCTGGACATCAGTCGGCGGCTGGTGAGCAATTGCCTCATGGATCACTTGCATTATTTTTATTACTATTACTACTCTGCTATTTTATTTTACTTCAGGTATTAAACTGTTCTTATCTCAGCCCATGAGTGTTCTCACTTTTACCCTTCCAGTTCTCTCCCCCATCCCACTGGGGAGAGGGAAGTGAGTCAGCGGCTGTGTGGTGCTTAGTTGCTGGCTGGGGTTAAACCACGACTACTAGTGCTACTAGTAGTAGTAGTAATAATAAAAATAGTGCTACAATAATGATATAGAAAGCAAGCGCTACACCCTACAATTGCTCACCACCCACCGTGGTGGTTCATGTCATATGGGATGGAATAGCCCTTTAGCCAGTCTGCCTCAGCTGTGCTGGCTATGCTCCCTCCCCGCTTCTTGTGCACCTGGCAGAGCATGGGAAGATGAAAAGTCCTTGACCAGTGTAAGCACTACTTAGCAACAACTAAAGCATCAGTGTGTTACCAACATCATTCTCCTCCAAAATCCAAAACACAGCACCGTACCAGCTCCTAGGAAGAAAGCTAACTCGATCCCAGCTGAAACCAGGCCATGCCACATGCCAGCCTGTGCCGCGCACTGGTGCGTGTTAGGAGGGAGGTAACACTCTAACCTGCCAGGAAACTTTCTGTTAGCCGCACAGCTGGCTGACATAATCTGTAATTGATACAGTATCTTTGGGAAAGGTAACCTGTATGTGGCTGAAGGCGTGGAAGGTAGTGATCCTGACGCAGAGACCACTGTGCCTGGAGGAGTTAGGGATCCACACAACAGTTAAGCCGAGTAGCCTGTGCTGTGCTGTGCTGCATGTGCCATGCGTCCCTCAGGCCTGTGCTGTGCTGCACATATCCCTTGGCCACAGGATAACCTCAGACAGGTCGTTGTAACGGGGGAGCTTGTGGGCAGCTCCCACTTGGCAGCGGCTATTATGCCACCTGCCTGGCCTTGCCTTTATGTAAAGGTGCCCCAAGAACTTCTCACGTGAACATCCTTTCTCTTTGACAGCGAGAATGATGAGCAGGGTTGGCTGGAGTTAAATGAGAGGAAGTCTGTGGAGTGCAGGTGGAAGAGAGACAGCAGGAAGAAGGTGGGGAGAGAAAGGGAGGCAGAGAGGGGAAGGAGGGTTGACGGAAGTGAATACAGTGTAAATGAGAGTGGAACGAAGAGGGAGGCAAGGAGGAGTGGGGTGGCAAGGAGAGAAGGCAGGACAAATAAACTCAGAGAGTCTGAGAAGCGGAGGAAGGGAAGGCTAGGAAGCAGAGGAGGTACTGAGAGGAAAGGGGTCATCCTGCCTTGCACAGCACCGGCAAGGAGGAAAGCAGGCCCCTTCTGTGCAGGGGGAGGTTTGCGCTCAGCTCCCTCAGCAGCCTAGCCACTGTGTTTCACTCTCAGCACAGTAATACATGCCGGAGTCATTGAGAAAGGCATGCTCTATCAAGAGGGTCATCCCGTCTCCTTGTATCTCGCTGCTCTTGAAATGGCTTCGGAAATCCTCCTCAACATTTGCTTTACCACCTTCAAATGCAAAAGCCACTGGGCTCAGTCTGGAGTCCTTCCCCAAAGGCAGCTTGTACCAGTACATAGCTGTGTTGGAGGATTTCTTCTTGGAGCAGCTCAGATTCACAGACTGGCCTTGTTGTATGACTGTGTCTGGGGACTGGTCGAGAGCCAACGCTGGAAGGGAAAAGGAGGAAGGTTGAGGAGGAGGAAAAAATGGGAAAAGGTGAACTAGGCACTGTGAGTTGGTAGCGAAGAGGGTGAGAAGGAACAGGACAGGCTAGGGAGCAGCAGGAGGGGTGGGACAGCGCTTCAGATCATCAGGTGCGTTTCCACTCTCTCTCCCATAGACAAGAAACATTCCTGGGCAGTTTGTGTCCACCAAAGGAAGCATTTGGGAGTTGTGCACAGGAGAAAAACCAGACAGCCATTGGTGGAGCTTCAGGGATTCCTGCCCACCTCATTGATTGCCCATCCTCAGCACAGGAAGCTTTGGGGAAGAGAGCGCTGCCAGCAATGGGGTACGCGGCTGGGACAGCAGCAGTGGAATCGCTGTAGGTGCTCAGGGGCGAGTTGAGTTCACTTACCCATAGGAGCCAGCATGGCCACAAAGAACCAGCAGGGAACCATGGGGGAAAAGCCCCTGTCCTTTCAGGGACCTGCCTGTCGTAGCTGCCCAGAGGTATGTGAAGAGGAAGCACTGAGTGAGGATGAGACACATTGGGGTTGGGCAGGACGTGAAATGTGAGAAAGGATTGCCTGGCTGAGAACACCGGGGAATGACGCACACAAGCACATGAAAGTATAAGCCCTGCAGAGGTGTGTGTGTGGGGGGGCAGTGCGGAGGGGAGAAGGAGGTTGCATGGACAGAACTATGCTGAGGTTGCATGGGAGTCTGAGTGTGCACAAGGCAGAGGAATGCTGAGAGTTGCCCTTCTCCTTCTGAAGTCCTTGAGAGCTGGAGGAATGAGGTATGAAGGACACAGATAGGTCCCTTCCATTTCCCCATGTATTTTCCTTTGCTCCCGCGGCCATGGCTGGTTCTTTTTTTTTTTTTTTTTTTCTTTTTCTCCCCTGGCTGGGTGAGGGCTCTCTTTCTCTCTGCAGTACTGTGAGCACAGCAGTTAAGGTCAGTGAGAGGCAGGACCAGGAAAGACACCATACCAGCGCAAGCGTTCTGCCTGCTGAGGACTCTCACGGGCTTTGCAGTGAAGCACTTGCCCCATCCCTTTCTCTGAAGAGCAAAACAGTGCCTGCAGCTTCCAGCTTCTCTCCTGCAGGGAACTGTGAATCCCACGGCAGTTAGTCTCTCTTACTCTCTGCAGCAGAGCTGGGAATGTTGCTGAACATCACAAAGGAAAGAGTGCGATGGGGGTCTCAGCTGCCAGACACTCTCCCTACCCATAACCCCTCTCATCCTGGGACCAGGACGGGTAGGAAAAAAGCAGGCCAGGACTCCCTTCACTGGCTGCTTTCCCCAGCTCTCTCTCCTCCAGAGAGGGACTGCAGGGACAGGAGCTGCTCCACGTCCTGAGCCTTTGCCCACTCCAGCCAAGCTGGTCACACACATGCTTGAGTACTGGAGGTGCCACAGGCTGGTGCAGTGATCACTGTGATGGGGATGGGAGCTACGTGAGGGGTCAGTGTGTGTGTGTGTGTGTGGTGCGTGTGCGCACACGTGTGTGCATGTGCACATGCATGCATCTGTGTGTGTGTGTGTGTGTGTGTGAGTGTGTGTGTGTGTGTGTGTGAGTGTGTGTGCGCAGGGCTCCCTCCAGCCCTGGCCCGGCAGAGCTGGTGAGAGGGGTAGGAGAGGAAGGTAAATGCCTGGGAAGAGCCCAGGGACAGTCAATGTGCTGGCGTGGGAAGGAAGGAAGAAAGAACCGCATGTGGCCCAAAGGGGGGGGCCCGAGGGAGAAGGGGTGCTGAGGATTGGAGCCAGGGTGGCCTCTCCCTCCGCCTTCCTTGCTGACAGGCAGTAGCCCACGTTCCTCCAGAGATGGTTCGTCCCTGGGACCTGGGGCCTAGCTGGGGGGAGCCTTGGGTGTCTCAGCCTGGTGCTGCCTCTGGGGCAAGGGCTTCTGGCAGCTCTGCTTCAGGAGCACACTTTGTCTGGCAAATTCAAGGAGCGCTCAGGGACTGAGAGCATCTGTGTCATCGCCCCCTCTGCCCTGTGAATCAACCTGCCCAAAGCGGTTTCCTTTTCTGGCAGGATTGAGCTTGTCCTCCGGAGGGGTGTGGGGGGTGCCGCTGGGATGCAGCCGCTGAGACCACTAGGGTCTTGAAAGCAGCTGTACAGTGCAATTTCATTGACTCCTGCTCTACCCGTGACCCCTTTCCAGTGAAAGGCATGGGGAAAACTGTACGCAGGTGCTAAGCAGGAGACGCTGGATCAACAGGTGGAGACTGTGGTGTTGCACAGTTGTCTTGCGTGCCAGACAGCATCTCCCTCTCCCCACAGCTCCAGCATGAGCTGAAGCACCCGTGACCGCGCCTATGCCTCACACTCCATGAAGGATATCTCAGCTGCTCACCTTGGTGGACTGTGAAAATATAGCCGAGCATCAGCTTCCCCTGGGGACTTCCACTCTCTTTTGCTCTTCAGCACCACTGGAGCTAAAGCAGAGTAGGCAAGTCAGGGCAGCCCTCTTGTCTTGCGACAAGCAGCAGGGGATGCAGTGGGTGGGCCAGGCCAGATGCTAGGAAACAGCAGAGCTTCCCAACAATCCCTTCTGAAACCTCTCGGGGACTTTCTCGTCCTGGTCACCAGGGCCATCCCATGGCTCACCTGGGATGTCTGCTGCTGTGGGCAGGGACAACTCACAATGTAGCTCCTCTTGCCTCCCTCACCCCTTTAAGCCACAGACCCCACTGCCTGCCAATACAGGGCAGGTGGAGAGACAGCCAACACGAGTGACTCCAGGGAATTCCTGGGTTGCCTCCTCCTGGAGGTTTGTGATCTTGATAAGCCCGTGTCCCAGATAGCTGGCGTTGTGGCTTGCAAGCTTGTGACTCCCACAAGGTTCCCAACAAATTCAAATGTAGAAATTGCACATCAGCCCTCCTCATCCTCCCCCCCCAACCACACCACCCCCCCCCCTCCCGAGTTGCTCTGGTCTCTGTGCTCACCAACGGGCCTTGGTTTCCCATCTGTGGTTCTGCGCAAACTCAGAGCCCCATGGCTCCACGCTGAAGGGAGTGGAGAGCTACACATGGAGGAGGCGGAGGCCTGAGTTTGTCTTTTGGGGATGAGAAATGGGGAGGCTGTGACATAAAAGGGATGCATCCCTGTTGGAGCCATGGCTGTTTCAGCCGTGCACATGAAGACTCCTCAGATGTGTTGCATCCACCCCTCCTTTCCATTGAGCCTGAGAGGCCTGGCCTCCAGTGCCCGCCAAGCTTATTTACCTCATGCTGCAGTGAAGTGGTTATTTTTCTTCTTTTCTCTGAGGATTTTGTGGATCTGGGAGTGGGAAGGACTGCCTCGACGCTGTCTTTCTCAGCCTACTCCTGGGAAGGCAGGCGTGTCTGCAGATTAGAGCCAGGGGAAGCGGCCCAGACACCCACCTGCTTTTCCTTGGAGGGCAGTGGGTTTGGGGAATTAGCGCAGGGCATGCCTGGATGTCGGGTTCCCTGAGGAGGAGGGGGTTTGCAGCCAGCTGAAGGAAAAGCCTCCCACAGTCACTTTTGGGGAAAGGGTCGGGGGCTGTTTTTTAACTAACCAATGGGGTTGAGGTGGCAGGTGAGCATAGATCCCCCTCTTGGCTGGGGGAGCTTATGTCAGGCGAGGGCGGCAGAGGGTTTTGGGAACCTAGGGGTTAATGGGTGACCAGGGACAACGGTTTGGCGGGGCGGGGGTGGGGCGGGCGTTGTGCCTGGGACTCAGCTTTTGGAGCATCTCAGTGAGGTGCCGGATGCCTGCTGAGCCGGGGCTGGAAGCCCCTCCGCACACCTGGGAGGAGCTGGGTGCGGGTCGGGGACGTGAGGGGAGTGACAGGCACACAGGGCGGCAGAGAGTCCTGCTCTTGCAGCAGTTACCGGTGCTACCTCGTGGCCAAACTCTTAACTGCACCGGTCCAACCATGCATTCGCTTTCCTGGGGTTTAGTTATGGGACAAATAAACCGCCCGGTACATTAAATGGGAGAGTTGTCTGCACTCCGCCTCAAATCACGGGTATCGCCCCTCCGTCGGGAAACAAGTATGGGGCTGGGCATAAAAGGAACAGCAACTCCAGCATCTGGATTCCTTCTGGCTCAGGGCATGGAGCAGATAACCACGGTGACAGAGAAAGGGAAGGCGGTACTGAGAAGTCAGGCGCCTGGGTCCTGTTGTCGGCTTTCATGCGGAGAGACTTCATTCCTGGCTGTTAATCACTAGTGTCCTTGGCATGAGAGATGCAGGACCAGGGTGATGTCCGTGGCAGGGGGCTCCACCCCAGAGGACACCTTTGGATATGAGAAAAGCACCCTCCCCACTTATAAGACAGGCACGATTCTCACAAAAGCAAGACCCTTAATTCCTCCACCAGGAAACAGGGAACCACAAAGGGAATCAAAGATTATGAAGCATCACAGTGAAGCCAAAGTTCTTAGTGTCCGACCAGCAGGGTCAGTTTTTGGCTGGCTCAAATCACTCGCTGCTGCTGTCAAGGGGAGAGGCAGAAAGCCCGGGTTCTCTCTCCCCCTGGGTTTAGGGACCTGCATACCTCGGTTCTTAGCCCAGCTTCAAGAGGAGTGACAGAACTTGAGGCTTAGGGCACGGCACAGGCTCGGAGTCAGTGCTCTCACACTTGCCCTGGCCCCATGCCTCACTGCCTGTGGGACTTCAGTTCAGCTCTGGGATGGGGCAGTCAGCCCCGTGGAATAGGAAGCCCTTCATGCTCTCATGCACCGTGCTTCATGCCTTGTCTGGGGTTGCAGCAGCTCTGCTGCAGATTGTAGTTCTCTTTCTGCAGATTTTAGTTGTCCTTCTCTAAGCCTATACTCTTTCCCCAGCTGACTGTCAGTAGCTTTGACGGCAACGCCGGAGGGTCTGGTGGATTCTACAGCATAGCGTAAGTTGAAACGGAGTTTCTGCTTGGGTTAATATTAGCCAGTGTCCCCACACACAGAACGCAGCCCAGAGGTGGCCAAGCAGTGGCGGAAGAATGCACAATAGCTGGATCAAGTCAGCTCCAAAACGCTAACCTGCTTGGTGCAAAGCTTAAATGGGAATGCTCCAGAAAATGCTGGGAGAATACAGCTGACTCCTCCACACCTCTCTGGAAAAAAAAGAAAAAATCCCCTGGAGAAGCTATTCTGTGCAGAGGCTGAGCTTCTGGTGGAGGGGGACTGAAGGCATGCGACTAGGGAACTGGAAACCTGAAAGGCACGCTACTTGAGGTCTGGGGACCCTAGGGACACAGGACCTGAGCCACGGGCCTCATGGAGAAGGGACCCAGGCACACGTGACTCCCGGGATCACGGGATCCGCGGATATATTACCTGCAAACACGGGATCCATGGGCAGGACTATGCCATTTCCAACCGAGTGGTCTAATAAAAGCCCCCTGATTCTTCATTCCCTCTGTCCCATGGCCGCAGAGCAAGAACATGTCTTTCTCTCACCAAGAACGGCTATGGAGAAGCCCAGATGTCTGTGAATATGGACGACCATCTGCCCCTGCGCTTGGTTTCAGCCAGCTGCATCGCACCTGGAGTGAGTGGGGGACCCCACTTCTGAAACTGGGGAAGAGCTGGGCGGTCAGAGGTGCAGGTGGGAAGGGACCCTTGGCAGGTCCCAGTCTTGGAGCGGGCTCTTTGTAGTGTTTTCAGCCTTGTCCCCTGGCATCTGAGTTTTGCCTGCTGCCCCTTGCTCCGTCACTCGGAATAACTGAGCTCTGGTGTCTCCTGAGTTGATCCTGGATCTTCTTGGACCCTCTGGGCTACAATGACCCACCTCAACCACCCCAAAGCCTCTCCCTCTCTCCTTCCCTCTCCCCCTCCCTCTCCTTGTTTCCCAGTCCCTTCTCCACCAAAACCGGATGCTGGATCTTAGGCGCCACAGCCTCCCTTGGCCACACTCCTCTCTAGATGCCCGGGTTCTGGGTGTTGGACAAGGAAGAAAGAGGAGGGCAGGAAAAAAAAAATCTACCAAGGCAACTGGAGAATTTCCAGGACGCAGGGAAATTTCACTCAAAGGCTGGAGAAGGGAATGTGCATCACCGTAAGTTGCTCTCTGGATCAGATTTAAAGATTTATCCAAGCAACACAGGAACCAGCTATAGGGGAAGGCAGGCAGAGGGGATCTCTACCTGAGCATCCTTTCTGGGAGATCCTCGTCCCTGAACGCAAGAGGAGCCATCTGGAACGAGGTGCTCTGAGGAGTCTTTATGTTGCCTAGGAAAGCTAGGTATTTGGCTTCCCAAGCAAGCCCCTTCCAGAACTAGGGACCATTAGGGCCAATGTTCCCATGATTAAAGCCCCACCCTCGCTTCCCATCTCAGCCTGCACAAGAACAACACAGCAGCACTGTCCGATAAAGCCACCTTCTAACAGACGTCTTTGACAGGTCAGCCCTGACCTGACCCTTCCCATCCTGCTCAGAAAGGACTGAGCTCCTCCCAGGACGCCCTCTATGCTCCAGCAAATGAAGGGATGAGCTTGGGTACCTCTCCAAACTGTCTTGCAGGACTTTGGCAGCCCTGACTATCCCTCTCTGGGTCGTGGGAAACACCCTGGCAGAGGCATGGGAGCAGAGAAAGACAGCACCCCTTCTTTGCTGACCTCCCCTACCCTCAACAGTTCACTGTTACTGCAGTCAGTGCCCAGCAGATGTGGCTGGACCTGCTAGTTTGGCTGAAGTCCGCTCTCTATCAAAACTCTGCTGGAAGGGTACTGTGTCACAACAGAAAACCTGGAGAGGAGGAAGCCTACGCACACTCTGCCAAGCTCTGACTTCTTACACTGTGCAGCCTGAGGCACCCTGCGGTGTGTGACCCAGGGCTCTGTGCAGACATCAGTGCTTACCCGGCAGGAGTCTTTCCCACCATCCAGGAATCCTACACACATCGCGTTGCTAGTGATCTGGCCTGGGTGAGCCTCCTGGCACTTTTGGTTACTCAGAACTGGAGCTCTCAGTCACCGGAGAACCTGAGGGAAACTGGCTGCCGGGGCAGCAGGGAAAATTAGGTTTCCTCTTGGGACTCAGCACTGTCAGCGAACAGAAAGACCTGTAGACCTATATGCGAGAGCCATCCAGCAAAGCAGGGCAACCCTTGACGTGCATGAGCAAATGCGAAGGGCATTGTTGACTGAGGCACACTGGCAGGGCAGTTTGGGGAACTCACAGGCAGAACATGGAAAGGCTGCAAAGCAGGAGTGAAATGTACACGGAAGTCATGAACGTGGCGCTGAAGCCGGAGAAGTGTGACCAGGTACCTGCAACATGCACTGATACTCACAGCCACTGCTCAGTGTGTTTCCTCACCTTGAAAAAGGCACTCGGGACCCTCCTTGGCACAGGAGCTGGGCAGAGCTGTGGGTTGAATGTCAGCACTGCAGTCCATGGTGGTGGCCAGCTTGATCAACACAACGCCGGTATCAAGGCTTCTTGAATCGTATCTAGGATGGTGAATGATTAACGCGGCACGCCTGACTAGTTCACTGTCTTCCTTCACGTAATGTTGCGCTCTCCCATCCTGCCATACTTGCGTATGGCTGCAAAATTACCAGCAGGGAAGAGCAGCAGTTAACCATGGGTAGAACAGCTTGGTGCCACACGGGGCCTGGCAGACCCTCGGAAGAGAGTCAGGGAGCGTTGGCCTAATGAAAAGTGTATGTGTCACAGAGCTCTAGGAGCTTCCCGATTTTATGAAAGACAGAGTCTGGAGAGTCTTGCTAGTTGGCGTCCTGTCCGACGGATCCCCCGCTGGCAACCGTGGCAATGGTGCGAGCATAGATGGATCACCTCAGACACCTCGAGCAATGCTTAGGGAAAGAAGGTTACATTTCCTATTGCAGAGGAGCATGATCCTTGATCTGTGCTCTCTCTGCAGAGGTATGCCCGAAATTCAGGACAAGGAAGATCCATGGAGAAAGTCTGGAGGAATGAAAAAGAAGGGAATAGTAACGGTAAGCCACGTGGGCGTGCAAGTATGCACAGAAAGGCATGTTAGGATGCACAGAAAAGGATGCCAAGACTGCAGGACTATTGGAAAGATCATGTAACGCAGTGAGACACAAGGCAGTGTTTTGCCTTTGGTGTCAGGTACACCATGCATCGCCACCTTGGATTCTCTTCTTTTGCTAAGCACCATATTGCAAATCGGGTGGCTTTGCAAGGTTTGACCGGAATCCAGATACACGACCCAATCCCTACGTATGATTTCTAGCAGTGAGCAGCTGAGAGGACCCACTGGCTGTTGATGAACGAACCGCCACAGAAGTGATACCCGGCATTCAAGGACACTGGTAGGGAACGGAATGCTCGAGGCAATTGCAGCCTCCCACAATCTTGTCATCACCGGCATCCCCAGGAAAAGCAACTGAGAGAAAGAGGACTGAGTGTCACGGCACCAGGTCTGAATCCCTTCTCTTGAAGTGTAGCAGCAGCCAATGAGCTACAGGGGAATTAGCAAGAGCCAAAAGAGTGTGAAACTTGAGAAGCCTTCACAGCAGCTCCTGAAATATCCTCCGGAGTTCTCTCTGTGCTACGCTGAAGCAGGAGGCTTTGTCTTTAGCACCCGGAGTCAGAAAGAGAACAGAAAAGCAGAAGCTGCCAAAGAACTTCACAAACGAAAAGCGCGCAGCCTTCACACGGGCACCCTCACTTCCGTGGCACCTTTGGAACAGGAAGCAACAGCTGGGTCATGGTGGGAAGCGCACGGCGCACATTTGCGTGGGCTGGGAAATGGAAAATGGCCAATGCAGTTGGGAGTGCCAGCAGAATTTTAATTTGCTGGGGGGAAGCCAGGGGTGAGCAAGAGGGGAAGGAAGCCCTGGTAGTGAAGAAATCGGAGAGAACATGAGGGCTCTGCCGAGTTGGAGGCTGACGTTATAGCAGAATGTAAGAAAGAACACGAAAGGGATTTGTTGAAACCACTAGAACAGTGGCCTCCAAGCAGTTTGCATCACGCACGCCTATTGGTAAAACATTTTTGAGGATGCACCCCCAGTCCAGGTGTATTTAGTGACTGATAATTATATACGTATAGTACTGAAGTTCTAATGTTTTCTTCCCACACCCCAGTGCATCGTCTTGCGCACCCCCAGGGCTGCATGCACCCCACTCTGGAGACCGCTGCACTGGAACATGGTAAACCGGGAGCCTGTCTCTGACCGTCGACTACAGATGCAAAGAGCAGAAGATGCAAAACCCTTCCGCACACCCTCCCCTGGCCTCTAGCAACTGGGGACTTGATGTTCCTAGGTCAGACGGGATGTCTTTCAACCAGCTCCTCCCAGGCAGGAGAGACTTGGGAAGAGAGAATCAGCGGTCCCTCCCCCAGCGAGCTCTGTGAGATGTACGAGGACTAGCCGCAGAAACTCCTCCGCTTTATGCTCCTGGGAAGCTTTATCTCCGTCAGCCCACGGTCTCACCAGGTTTCCCTTTCCCAGGATCTTGCATCAGCCTGGACAAATGTATTTACTTGATCTGAGTCCAGTGATGATACAGCTGACTGAAATACTTGCACTAGGAACATGGATTCCTAGAAATGCAAGCTGCCATTGCTTGTCCATTGATAATATCTCATGCCATTTCAGCATCTCAAAGCATAGGGCTTCTGTTTACAGTCACTTGAGGTTATCCCACGTCTTGCAGGAGCTAACATGATGAAGTTGGAAGCTGCTTGGGAAACGATTATTCCTCAAACGCATTAAGCGCTAGCAAACCCAGCATAATGACAGAAGTTAGCACTCCTTCAGATGAAGGATTTGAGAAGATCTCATTAGTTGTGTTCACAGGATTTTTGTTCGTACGCATTACATCCATAAACATCGATGTTACACTGAAATTTGTCTGCTGCAAGAAGCATCTTACAGTCCGTTACCTCCAATAGTCAGCTTCCGGTAAAAATATGCACTTTTAAGAATGACACCATGAGCACAGAGGAATCTCCAAGGGGTTTGAGGGTTGCTCTCAACAGGTGCTGCGTACAAGACCGAGACAGGCAAACACCTACACATCTTGCAAAGCCCAAATGTATTTTTAAATGGAAGGCTGCCCTCTGAAATAATGTAAAATACCTCGCTGTCTTAGGAAAGGTTTATGATTAACCGATACATTATTTGTGCTTTCTACCAGTGGCTGGTAAAGCCCACTTTTGGATCTTCAAATTTTCCACTGTGTACTTTTTGTCTGGAGAAAACCTTGGACTAGAGATAAGGCCATTTCAAGAAATGTATTTCTAGCAGCTCACGCTTCCAGTCCCCCAGCCTGGGCTTGAGGCTGTGTCAAGATCATGAAATACATACTGTTTCTCACCTTTGTTGGTGTGGCTGGTGAGTACATTTCTTCCTTCTATTTGTGTACTTTATAAGGAAGCTCGTTTTCTGAGCAAATTTGCAAGGTAGTCTGTTGGGGGAAAGTGAAGTCCAGTTTCAACTAGCAAAAGTTCTAAGGCAGAGCACTGCAACTTCTTTTGACTGCTGCCTGGTCATAATTGCTTGTGTCACAAAATGCCTTCATAGCAGCTCTTGAGCCAGGAACACTGACATGTGTCCATAGCTTCAAAAAAAGCCTTAAGGGCTGTGAAGTCTAAAGATAACACCTCTGGCCCAGGAAGTCCCAAAGCTGCTGTACATTTTTGGACTATGGGCGAGTGCTACCGTGAGTTTTTATAGAAGGAGAGCCACAAGTGAGATGCTTCCGTCGGTCAGAGGGGCACAAGATTCCTTATGCCACGTGTTGACATATGCCACTTCTTATCTCCCAGTTGCCTTCCCCCTCAACGCTGATGATGACGACGACAAGATTGTGGGAGGCTACACCTGTGCAGCGAACTCTGTCCCCTATCAGGTGTCCCTGAATTCTGGGTATCACTTCTGTGGAGGCTCCCTCATCAACAGCCAGTGGGTCCTGTCAGCTGCTCACTGCTACAAGTCGTGAGTGGAAAACATATGTTCTTCCGTAACCTACTTCTTTCTTCCAGTTTGCTTCTAGCAGGGATTCTGAGCTGTGGGATCCAAATCCGTAAGTGGCTCCGTTCTGACAGGACACAAGCAAGGAATGGGTGGCTCGTTCAGGAAGCTGGGCTGAGGCATCATAAGGGGTTTTCCACTTGTGCCAATGCTTCTGCGAATGCAGAGCAGTGTCTGAAAGGACAGCGTGATAATCTAGCAAGGAGTTATGGGCTGTGATTTCTTATAAATTGCATTAATCTCGCTACAACTTAGTCACTGGAGAACAGGGAGAGGAGCGAGGTCAGGGTGATTGCAGCTTGCCTTTCTCCAGACTGTTTCTAGAAAGCACTGTTATCCATTCAGCTTGTCCCAGCTCAAGAAAATAAGCCTGCAGAAATTCACCACCACCTGCACTGGGAGTGGGTAAGATGTCAGTGTAGATCCGTGGGGCTTATTGCAGGGCAAGAAAGACAACCTGCATGGAAACAGCTACTACCATAGCGATGTTGAAGCGAGTGCATACAGTGACAGGGAGGTTCCTCATAACCTCTCGGTAGCAGTAAAGTCTGTGCCATTCCTTCTCTTTTCCAGTCGCATCCAAGTGCAGCTCGGGAAGCATAACCTGGCACTCACAGAGTCGTCACAGCAGTTGATTAATTCAGCTGAAGTCATCCGCCACCCTGGCTACAGCTCCAGAACACTGGACAATGACATCATGCTCATCAAGCTTGCCAAACCAGCCCGGCTCAACCGAGCTGTCCAAACAATTCCTCTGCCTACCAGCTGTGTGACCCCAGGCACCACATGCCTAATCTCTGGCTGGGGCAACACACTCAGCAGCGTCAGTGAGTACTCTGTGGGAACGTACAGCATCACGAGGGCCCGGGAGACACTCTGAGACCTCACAATTAACTCCAAACAGTACAGGGTAAAGCAGAGAGAAGCGCTGTGGGACAGGCCTTTTGGAGTGACCGGTCTCTGGCGGACGGTAACCATTCCGCTGCTTCAAAGGCAAGCCTTTATAAGGTGCTTCCTCTTGTTCTGTCTCACGAACGTGGAATCACTTCAGTCATCCATGTGCCGCTCGCCAGGATGTTCACGCTGCCATAAATTTTGTGGCCTGGCGCTACCAGCTGTGCCCCAGCTGGTAGCATTGTCGAGCACTAGCGATGTAACTAATGTCAATGGAGTTGTCAGTGCTCTGAGAACAAGATCAAAATCTGTGACTGTGGATCTAAGAGATCCATTCTCTTCCATCGACGGTCAGAGGTGTGGATGGTGGCTGGTGTCTAGTCCGCTGAGGACAACTAAACCTGCACCAGAGGAGAGGATGGTTTTCCCGAGGCTCAGGTTTCCTCCAGCATACGTGCTATCAGAGTAGCTCTTAGCTCCACACTTGCCAACTGATGATTGGTATCAGAAGAATTAACGTGGCTGCAGTGTAGAACGGGGGACCCATGGGTAGAATCTGTTCCGTCTAAAGAAAAGGAATCCATGCTGCAATTACCGTTCAGAGGAAAAATGACGCCTGCTAAAAGAGGATGTTCAGGGATTACGTTTCTGCTAGGAAAGATCTTCTCCGGGCTCTGGAACGAACTCAGAGGTGTCCTCAACCATCTCTCCCTCTTTTCTTGTAGATCCGTATCCAGATACCTTGCAGTGCCTGAAGGCTCCTGTACTCACCTCAAGCGAGTGCACCGAAGCCTACCCTGGGCAAATTACCAAGAACATGATATGTGTAGGATTCATGGAGGGAGGGAAAGACTCCTGCCAGGTAAAACATCTGCCTCTCCTTTCCCATATGTTTCTCTCCTGCCTGTTGCTAGTAGAAGAGGCCATCATAGTAGAGAATCTGCGGTATTCACTGCACTGGCACGTCCGAAAGCTCTTTTCTTGAGCAACAGTGGAGGCTTAGGGGGAGAGTTGCTTATTGAGCGAGGCTAGGTTTTTTCCACTCAGTTAGTCATTGTCCCTTTTTTGAGGCAGCGAAGACCTCTGCCCTAACTCTCCACAAGCAGACTATGCCACCTCCTGCGCCTTAGGCTATTTAAGACGGAGGAGTGCTGCACCAGAGAGTCAGTAGTAATGACGGTGACTTCGGAGCTTCGGGCACAAATGTTAGTTTTGGACTGACGGAGAATGAAATAGCCAGCATGCCAAGATCCAGGCAGCCTGGAAAATGAACACACCTGACAATTGCTCTGCATTTTACATGCGCCTAGCTCCGTGGCAATATTTGGCAGAATAATGGTTAAGACACACCTATCCTAAGCGTCTGCCAAGGCCTGCGTCCCTCAGAACCAGGCAGCTTACTCATCCTTAGCTGCGGTGCCCTTGGAGCTAAAGTAAGGCACAGTAGCATCAGGTGTAGAGCGGTAATCAGAAATGACCTTTGTAGAACTTCCGTGTAGAAAAAGCCCAGTGGAGCTCCCTGGAATGTTCTGGGATCTCTGGGATCTCTGGCTCATCACCTAGGCGGACACCATTTGCTGAATATCCGTATCCTTTATGTGCGCAGGGAGATTCCGGCGGCCCAGTAGTCTGCAACGGGGAGCTCCAGGGCATTGTGTCCTGGGGTATTGGATGTGCGCAGAAAGGCTATCCCGGGGTTTACACTAAGGTTTGCAATTATGTCTCCTGGATTGAAGAAACCATGTCTGCCAACTGAGACACTCTTGTTCTGCGTGACCTGCTGCTTCTCCTCATCTACTTCTTCTGTTTTGGGACTGGACATACAAAAAATATCAAAAAGTAAAGGCTTTCAGGCACCCCTTCTTTGTGCACCGTTTCTCTGGGTACTTCCCTAGGCTATGGTATGGAGGACAGAGGCAGGGAATGTCACTCTGCGGAAGACATTTACTCTTTTCAGCACCTCTCAACTAGCAGGATCTCGGAACATTTTGCAGCAACTTTTTTGCTCAGGTAACTGGTCGTGCTGGGCTTGCTTCGTTTTCCTGGAAGAGTCAAAAGGACAGAGGTGTTCCTGGGTTCTGGTTTTCACTTCTCCTAACCCCAGCTGGCACTGGAACAGAGAGTCCATGAAAAAGTTGGCTGCCAAAGTTGCCAATGGGCTGTGTAGCTGTCTCCTAGAGAAGAGAAGGGAAATAGAGAATTTGAGTGAAAGAAAAGGATAGAAAAAGCAGCGAGTAGGTGAAACGGGGAGAAATGTAAAAGAAATCGGACACTGGAGGAAAGGGAGGGAGAGAAGGAGAGCAGGGCATGAAGGAACAAGTGCCATTTGCCTACCGAGAGGTTTGTGCCCGGCTCTCTCAGATGCTTAGTCGCTGAGGTATTTCTTAGGAGAGTGATAGGTGCCTGAGTCATTGGGATAGGCGCAATATAGGAAGAGGATCAGACGGTAGCTTTGTGTCCCATTGCTCTGGAAGCACTTGCTGAATTCCTTCTCGGCATCTGCCCTTGTCCAGAAGAAGCCCTGAGCTGTAGCCTGGCATCCTTCCCTTCAGCCTGTTTTCACCTGGAGACAGAGTTCTCACCCGGGAGCAGCTGAAAGTCACAGGCCCCTGACCTGTGATTCCCTCACCCTGTCTTCCTCTTCAGAGTTTCCGTGTGCTGTGACTCACAGAATCATAGAATCGTTTGGGTTGGAAGGGACCTTTAAAGGTTGTCTAGTCCAACCGCCCCCCGCCCCCCGCAATGAGCAGGGACATCTTTAATGAGATGAGGCTGGTCAGAGCCCCGCCCAACCTGACCTTGAATGTTTGCAGGGATGGGGCATCTCCCGCTTCTCTGGGCAAGCTGTTCCAGTGTTTCACCACCCTCATTGTAAAAAATGGCTTCCTTGTCTCCAGTCTAAATCTACCCTCGTTTAGTCTAAAACCATTACCCCTTGTCCCCGTTGCTGGGGGAGGAGTGGCTGGAGAGCTGTCTGGCGGAAAAGGACGTGGGGGTGTTGGTTGACAGCCGCCTGAACATGAGCCAGCAGTGTGCTCAGGTGGCCAAGAGGGCCAATGGCATCCTGGCCTGGATCAAGAATAGTGTGGCCAGCAGGACCAGGGAGGTGAGAGTGCCCCTGTAGTTGGCACTGGTGAGGCCGCACCTCGAGTCCTGTGTTCAGTTTTGGGCCCCTCACTACAAGAAGGACATGGAGGTGCTGGAGCGTGTCCAGAGGAGGGCAACGAAGCCGGCGAAGGGTGTGGAGCACACGTCTTATGAGGAGCGGCTGAGGGAAGTGGGGTTGTTTAGCCTGGAGAAGAGGAGGCTGAGGGGAGACCTTATTGCTCTCTCCAACTACCTGAAAG